>NC_088791.1:293372341-298372341 GCF_011386835.1 Chrysemys picta bellii
GCTGTATAGTTGGGAAAACAGTGTATCTAATGGTTATAGCAGGAGACTTGGAATCAACCCAAGATCTACACCAGCTACATTTCCTGCTCTGGACTGACTTGTTGTGTGATCCTGGACTTGTAACCTAACCTTTCTGTGTCTTAGTTTACCCATCTATATGATGGGTAATTCTGGGCCAGATCCTCAGGTAGTGTAAATTGGCAAAATTCCATTCAATGCCTAATTTCAGAAAGGATAGCCAAAAATTTAACTTCACAAATCCCCTGGGAGGCAGATATAGTTGCAGTAACTAAGGCCCCAAAATTATGAGTTATTACAGTTTAAGATTTGTCAGGCATCAAGGCCCTTTAGAAAAGCTAGAATGGAGGCCTACAAGAAGAAAAACCGAAGGTCTAATGGCTGGATTTCTTCAAAGACATTTCTTTTCTAAAAGAGCAAGTGCAGCTAAAGAGACTTCCCCCTTTTTTCCTGTCAGTGAATGAATTAAAAAAAAAACGATTAAATTAATATCAAACATTGATATCCTATGATGTGCCAGATAGAGCTGTAAAATAGGAAACTTGATGGAATCTAATATTATAATTAAAATGTGTATAAAAGGGAGGTCAACTATAAGTGATACAGCTTTGGGCAAAATATTGTAAATTTCAATGACAGGGTTTACCTCATGGGCAATACTGTTAGAAAAGAAAGAAGCTGTGTTCATATTGATTTCTTTTAGTTTAAGTGATAAAGTGAAGAAGTAAGACTAATGTTTGCAATCAAACATGTTTGTGCTATCGAGTTAGTGAAATACGTCTATGCTGAAAGAGTCAGTAAATAAAAAGAACTAAAACCAAAATGTGTATTTATAAGGACACCTGCCACACTGCAAAACAAACAAACCTGCAGCAGCAAGTCTCAATTGACTCAGGGTTCATGCTATGGGGCTGCAAATAGCAATGTAAACATCCCTGCTTGGGCTGGAGCTCTGGCTCTGAACCCTGAGGAGGTTGGGGTGAGGGGGCTGTCAGGCTTGGGCTCCATGCCACGTGCAAACGTCTATACTGCTCTTTTTAGCACAAGCCCTGCAACCTGGAGTCAGTTGACCCGGGCTCTGAGACTTGCTGCCGCAGGGGTTTTGTTTTGTTTTGTTTTTTTGCAGTATAGATGTATCCTTAGCCAAAATTTAAAAAAAAATCACCTTCCCACCATAGTGATTGAGTAAAAGTGTTATTTTCTATTGTCTTTGTATAATTTGATTCTGAAAACCTACATGGTTTATATGGTTATACTGACAAATTTCCTAGCTTATGTTAGCCAAATCATAATCCAATACCATTTTTGCTTTCTTATATTCTATGCTATTAATCCCTGTTGATAAGGATATTTAATGAAACTCTATAAAACTAAATTAATCTTTCAAGTCCTTTTCTTTAGTTAAGCAATCAAAATTAAAAGAACCCTAAGCAAGGTGGTACGAATAATCAGTTAAGCAGTTGCTTACCTAAGGTTGTTTTTATACCCTATCTTTCTTACGGAGTGCTAAACTGATTTACATCAACTGTGGATCTGGCCCATTGTATGTACCTCACAGGAGTATTGTGAAGCTTAATTCACTTTGACCCAATCCCTCTCCTACTGAAATCAACTGATTTCAATGGGAGCAGGACTGAACCTTCAATGTTTCTAATGGGCAAAATAATATTTTTATTATTGCTGGAAAGATTAAGTGATCCACTACAGAGCTCTCGCAAGCTGTAAATGAAATGACAAAGTCAAAGAATAATAGCCCTTGAAAATTAATTATGGTGTTCAAAAAAATTAGAAGAAAGAAGGGATTGCTTCTCTCTTTCAGTTAGCTAATGCTACCAGTGGATATGAATTGCATGCAATTCCCATTTTTTTTCTGAATCTATTTATAGCTGCACTTTCTTTTGTCAGCACAACCATCTTCCTCCAGTCAGGAGGTTGCAGCCGCTGCCCACGCTATTCCTTGGCAAAACCTCAAGGAAAACTACCGGGAAGGAAAATCAGCTCTCTCTCAAAGACCAAGTACATCTCTTGATCCCCTCCCTAACCTAGACCCAGCATAGAGCCTGGAGATCAATGGTTTAGAACTCTAATTTCCCCAAAGATTTTGGTTGTTCTACTAGGTTAAAACACGGTATGGATTACATACCCATTATACAAAGAGACTAATACATGGTATGCAATATTAATCATAGAAGTTGTGCACCTACAACCATTGTTCTGAGACTATAAAAATATACCTGTCTTCAGCAATGATTCCAGATGTTTATAAAAAGACTGAAAAAATCCAAATCTCTAACAGAAATCTTACCCGTCACAAGCTGTTGTCCAGCTAATCCTACTGGAACCATCCCGAGGTTATTCATAGCGGTAGCCCAAGCTGTTGGATCAGTGACTGACATATTAAGTTGTGTGGTATCTATAGTTGTACTTCCCAAACCATCAGCGGCTGTGGCAAAAGAGACAAATTCTGAGTTTAAAAGTCAATATGCCACAATTTTTAACAGAAAATAGTGTTTGAGACATAGATAAATCTTACTGAAAATAATTAAAATTTATTATTATGATACATCTTTTTGGAGCACCAATAAAATTGCTAGGTGCTATATAGCAGTGAGAGAAGATACAGTCCTGCTCAAAAGAGCTTATAATTTAAGACTACCTAATCAATGGCAAATATTTCTGTGGAAATACACATCATGAGATTTCCACATATTCAAAGAAGGGACATGTTTCTCATGAAATGTAGTTTATTAAAGAAATGGTGACATTATTTAGGCACCTGTATAAAAAGAGCTCACACCAATTTGACTTGTCTTAGGAAAAATATTATTAAGTTCCATTTGAAAACAAAAGGTAATTATCACTAATCATTTTAGCAACAATATTTTTGGTGGCCACTGCATAGTGCAGATATTTACCTGCAGCCATCGTTTAAACTGGTTCCTTTTGTTGCTGACTGACTTCAAATAGGAATGTATCCTACTACTGTAGTAATAACATCTTGCGATGGGAGAATCTGTCTGTTACTGAATGCAGAGTCCACACACAGTTCATTAGGCGCTGCAAGAAAACACAATTAATCAGATATTAAAAGCTGATTTTAAAGTCTAATTTCAAAACAGCATGCCCTGACTGAAATCTATATGAAGTTCCTACCTACTCTCAGTTGTATGTCCAAATCCAGTTCAGTTGTACGCCTTCATCAAGTGTTAGTGAAGGAGTTTCAACTAACCTGCATTCTTGCTTACTGAATAAATGGTGCCCATGTCTGAACCTATCAGATGTCTTGCCTCTGGCTGAAAAGCCTTCACAAATTAGGTTTTATCAGTACCTGCACAGCCACCTCAGCATGCCAGCATCAATTGAAAGGACATACTTGGGCTGCATATGAATTTTTTAAAAAGTTAAAAATTAATTGATGTTGTGAGTTTCGAGGAAACAGTTGCCTGTTAAATATGTTTCCAGATGAAGGAGTAATTTTAAGAATGGAACACAAACCAGGAAAGGCTTGTTATGTTAAAGAAGACGTACTGGCACTTTCTTTAACAAACACAATATCCTGAGCCCACAAAGTAACACCAATATGAAGCAAAGGGAGCGCATCAGCCTCCATCTGAAATGTCTTTGCTTTGGTGAGGTTTCTGTTGCAACATGAATTTTACATAGAGGTAATTCTTTTGTCTGTGATTCTCATTGTGTCTGCGCATTTCTGAAAGTTAAAAGGATTTGAAGAAAAGGAAAATAAAGCATGAAACCAAACTGAGAGGTGACAACTTTGATTATAACAACACCTTCAAATTCTTAGAGAGCAAATATTTATTTTGCTTGAGATAAGCACATATCTAAGGCTATTTTAGGTCTTTTATGCATTACTTATGTAACAGACTGCAGTGGGTTTTTTGGAGTCTTTACAGTCTATCATGATTGCCTCACTGCTGTGTAAGAGACCTAAGGGCTTGATCCAAAGCTCATTGAAGTCAGTGGAAAAATTCCCATTGATTTAATTGTGCTTGGCTGGTTCAAACCTTAAGTCCCCAGTTTTTCATGACAGAAGTCAGCTGAAGTTTTGGAATTAATTTCACTGGAAGCAAAAAGAGCCTTTAAGGATAAGATTTTCAAAAGAGAATACAAAAATGCATATAGAGAATTTGAATGTGCAAACCTCACATTTGCTTGTGCTAAAGGCTAATTACATAAACATTTTGTCTATGCAAACAACCAAACATACATAAGAGTAAATGTGGGTTTGAATAAAAATTTTAGGTGCCTTTTTGGTAAATAGTTTGAAGCTCAGGTCATACACATTCAATTTTCTTTATGAAAATTACTTAATAGACGTTAAGCGTGTTGTTTCCAGTTTGTAAAGCTCAATATTTCATCTTTAGAAAAGACATAATAAAAGTGATTAAACTATATTTTAGCTTAATTCTTCCCACACTTTTATCTGCAAATATTATGTGACTATAATATAAGCCAGAAGGGTGAACACGGTTGTACAAATAGCCTCCCTGCCATAGGTAATGCAGAGGCATGGAGCTGTAATTACAACTCATGTCATATAAAGGTGATCATCTTAAAAGCCACACAAGTGAAAAAAAAATCACTTAATGTAATCAGTTAACTTTGTACATTTATAATATGTTGTAAATTACAAATGGCCACTTTTACTAAGTTAAAACATATTTTGTTCTGGGACACATTGGGTCTACTTAAAATCTCAATATTTATTATATTTCAGTATTTGACTTTGCTATGTCATTTCTTTATTGTGCTATGATAAAACTGACATTTTAAGTACAATCACTACTTACCAAAAACACTGGCCAGAGGTCACAGGATTCTCTGAACAGAGGGTGACTTACATCAAGAAAGCTACATACTGAGATGTTTAAAAGTGGGTGCCTAAACTGCAGCTCCTTAAATCCGTATTTAGCTCCTTCATCTACCTCAGACTACAAATTTTGAGCCATTAACATCGATTTCAAGGTTAGAGCTGGTCGAATTATTTGCTGTTGATAAGTTATCTGACATTCAGTACATCCTCTTTCCTCTTTATGAATCATTCACAATTCAATCCTAATTTCTACAAGTGTTACGATTCACAAACAAATGCTGAACATTTTAAGTAAACAAATTTCAGCCTATTGGCAGCTTGCAAACTATTTGTTTTGACAGTGTCTTTTACCATGTATTATTGGGATGCACTGCTGGTCAGCTAAATCACTTGGTATTGCTTCTGCTTCTGGACTGGATGAGAGAAATTTTAAACAGGAGAATGAATAGTGACAATAGAATGATGAGTGACAGGACAATGATGAGTGGCAAATCCCCACTCATGCTAAAACGCCTGAAACTTTGGGGGTTTATGAACATTTTCTTGAATAAACCATGAGTTGTCCAAATACTTGCAGAAAATGAGTAATATCATTGCACAAATAAGAGCAAAGGAAATTCATTAAATTAAAATTAATGGAGATATCCTATCTCCTAGAACTGGAAGGGACCTTGAAAGGTCATCGAGTCCAGCCCCCTGCCTTCACTAGCAGGACCAAGTACTGATTTTGCCCCAGATCCCTAGGTGGCCCCCTCAAGGACTGAACTCACAACCCTGGGTTTAGCAGGCCAATGCTCAAACCACTGAGCTATCCCTCTCCCCCATTTCATTGTGTTAACTCATGAAAATATTCATGATTCACTTATTGAACAGTGTCACTAGCTCTGGTCATGAATCTGGGGAACTCCTGGTTTTAAAGTGCCCATGGGTTCTCCAAGGTAGCTCTGGGCTACTTTGCTTTCTCCCTGACCAGCTGGGCATTCATGTCATGCTCCCTGTCAGTACCCGGGCCAGGGAAGCTAATGATCCAACCAGCAGTCCAAATTCGGTGATGAATCCTGATCACGTGCCACCCGAGGCACATTGCACACATGCTAAGAAGAAGAAAATAGCCGCAGGGTAGGGTGAACGACAAAAAGTCACAAGGTGAGCCAAAGCCTGAAGCTGAACTGATCCCCTCTGACCAAGAGTTGCTGCGGGCTATTTTGTCAGCGAAACAGAACTGAATAACAAATCTGTGCACCTAAGCTCCTTGTTGAACATTCTGCAAAATGATGTACATAAAACTGGTGACAGGTGCAAAAAAGAAGCACAGGACTGGACTCTGGAGTTAGAAACCACTCATTCTAAAAATCCTTAAAGAAACTTCACCCAGAAATTGATAGATGATGACAGCATTGACAAAACTGTAGCTATAGCATTGAGAACAGTGCTAGTACAATACAAGATATTGATCTGTCCTTCTTTCTCAATACAGAATCTTTATGGGAGAAAAGTTCTTACATTGTATTAACATTATGCAAAATGACATTGCATAAAATAATCTTACAGAGATGCTCAACAGTCAGTTTAGTCTCAACATTTAGGTTTTGTAAAAAAAATAGTTTTACAAATCATAATAGTAAAAGAAAAGTTTGGTGTAAAGCAGCGTAGTTCCATTGAGTTCCTGGGGAGCTAGGCTGATTTCCCCCAGCAGAGGAGCTGGCCCATGATTTTAAATCAATTTATGCTCCTTTAAATATTAGTAACATGAAGGCATACAAAATAAACATTCTGGTTCTGCAAACACTCATGCACATAAGTAACTTTACTCAGGTGAGTATCTCCACTGAGCTGAATCTAGCCCCAAAAATAATATAGAGGAGAACATTGTATATTATGTATATTTTTTTATTTTATTTTTATGGAGCTTCCAATTAATGCAGTTTTAAAGCCCAATGCAGTAAACACAAACAGAACTCTGAAAAGACCACAGAACAGTTATGGCAATCTCTCTTTTCGTAGTCACAGAGCAAATATCCATTCTTCATCCTTACATGGTGGGCTGTGGAAGACTTTTAGACTTTCCTCAGACAGGCTGTCAGGAAGATAAAGCGCCGACAAGTCCATACCAATGAGAGCTTCTCAGTCATAGCAGATTGTACTTAGTACGCATATTTTATACCAGGCAATTAAATGCAGTTACCCAAGTGAATACAGAACTTGGTTATATATTGTGCATCAATTATCACAAGCAATGAATGCCATGAGACAAAGAGATTAACACAACATAAAACTAATTCAATAACACAGCAGATTGCTAAGTTTAAACCCTACCCTTTAGATATCCATAACACCCCAGACAATTGAATTGCAATATGACAAAGAAAATTAAACTCCCTACTGTCAAAACTGCTAGCAGAATGCCCAGGTAAAATGGTCAGCCAAAGAAGTCAGCAATTTCAGAGGCAGTGAGGATTGGACTGGGTAGTCAAGAGAAGGTTCTATTCCACCCTCTGCCGCTGACCTCCTATGTGACTTCAGGCAAGTCCCTTTACCTCTCTGCAATTTCTGTGATCACTACATGCCTCAAGGAGGGGATTGATGATATCAGCTTTCTGAAAATGAGGATTACAAGCTTTCAGATAATAAACATCACTGATGCTGATTAAGAGTTCTAAAGACAGTGGCCACTATAATCAGGTGGGATTAAAAGGCATGAGGGTGCACAGAATGATGCGATTCTTTTAAAGGTTTGATATCTCATGAGCCACCAGATCTAGCTGGATTTCCAACCTCTCCAAAGGTCTATAGCATTTGTTTCCATCCACTGTGATTCATAGGAGTGTATGGGGTGTATGGGATAGGTAGTACCTTTGAGTGATCCGAACTGCTGGACTCCTTGAGTGGTTCTTTTCCTCTCTGGTCCTCACTGTACACCCAGCTCTCACGTGAAGCTCCAAGTAGCTGTAAGTATGCGACAGTGGCCACATCCCGGTAAACCACCTCGGCAGGCAGGCTAAACCATGTGAGGGTAACCAGAAGTGTGGAAACTGATGGTGATTTAGGGATTGCCCTCCCAAGCATACGAAGACGGTTATGGTAGCCAAGGCGAAAGAGACCATATGTTGTTCCAAGGGCTTGAAAAGCAGTGCAGCGATGTATTGTGGAAGGCGAAAGGCATGATGGGGCACTACAGGAGTCATGGCTATCCACTGCAGCTAAAGGAGCCTCCAGTTGTAACAGTCTTTGTGCCACTGGGCCAAGCTTCAGCAGCCGAGAGAATGGGACTGTCCCAGTGCAACGACTCTTTAATCAACTTCACACACACGTCATTCATGCACATTTCTCCTCAAAAGTCCTGTGGCGATGGGGGAGTGCCAGGTGAAGATGATTACCGGCAGTCGTAGCCACAAGCCTGCACACAGGTGGCCTGGGACATTGGTCGCCCATCCCTGACCAAAGGGCAGCAGGAAGCTCGGCAACACCCCAGGTGACAGAGCAGCCCTTTTTGGGATTGCACGGCTCTCTCTTTGTAAGGGAAGGGACTAGAAATGGTGCCTCAAACACTGCCTGCCCAAATTAAACCTGGCCAGCTTACCACAGCTGGTAGATCATCCTCAACGTGGTCGAAAACCAAAGATAACTAAAAAAGCACTGAAGAGTGCTGCTTGGAACATCAGGACTATGATAGACAAAGACGATACCTCTTGATTTGAAAGAAGAAGAGAAAAGAACCACACAAAGATAGAATCCTTGGAGTGGGAATTGCCATTAAGACCAAAACTCTTGCAATGTCTTGAAGACTTTCCAATAGGCATTAACGAAAGACTCATGAAACTCCGGTTACCACTAAATAAGTCATGATTTGCTACCATCGTCAGTGCATATGCGCCCAGCCCACCGTAACAAGCCCTGTCAATGCTAAGGAATAGGTCTACTCTGATCTCAATTCTCTCATCAAGTCAACACCACAAAGCGACAAACTAATCATCCTAGGAAATTTTAATGCAAGAGTAGGTAAAGATAACTACAACTGACAAGGCGTCGTTGGGAAACATGGCATTGGAAAAATGAATGAAAATGGTCTTCTACTCCTAAACAAGTGTGCAGAACATAGCCTAACAATTACTATCTTCAGACAGGCAGACAAATGTAAAACTACATGGATGCACCCCAGATCCAAACAATGGCATCTAATAGATTACATCATTGTCCGACAATGTGATGTAAGGGATGTCAGGATCACCAGAGCCATGCGTGGAGCAGAATGTTGGATGGATCATAGAATCATTAGGTCAATAGTGAATCTACACATTGTACCCACACGTTGAAATGCCCCAAAACAATCAAGACATCCCCTGGTATTGTTAAACTAAATCATGTACCATACCGAGACAAGCTACAAAGTGCACTAGAAACCAACCTTCATGATACCCCTGTCGCATGGGAGGAATTTAGAGAGACAGTACAAAAAACTGCAACTGACATCCTTGGATGGAAGAAAAGGGCTCACCATGACAGGTTTGATGAAAATGATGAGGAAATCACAGTACTTTTGAAAGAAAAAAGTGAGGCTTTCCAAATCTGGCAAAATTATAGTCAGTCTCCTCAAAAAGAGACAGATTTAAACACCTGCAAAGCAAGGCACAAAGACAACTATGCTTGATACAAGATAAATGGTGGGAGAAGATAGCAGAAGACACTCAAATGTATGCAGAAACAAATGAAACAAAGAAATTCTTTGATTCCTTGAAGGTAGTCTATGGATGTTCAAAGGTGGGCACAGGTTCGTTCATGATGGCTGATGGAAGGACAGTCATCAAAGACAAACATGGCATGGAACAGAGATGGGTTGAACATTTCAGCCAACTACTGAACAGCCCGTGTTCAATTGAAACAAGTGTTATTAGTCTGATACCTCAAAAGCCTATTCAGCACCACCTAGACTCAACACCCTCACTTGAAGAAATAGAAAAGGCAATCAGTTTGATGAGCTCAGGAAAGTCCTCAGGCAGAGATAGAATACTGGCAGAAATATATAAATCTGTGGGTCCAAAAGTGATAACAACACTCTAGAAGATCCTTACTGATATCTGGGACAGTGAAGAAATGCCACAAGACTTCAAAGATGCCACAATTATTCCTTTATTTAAAAATAAAGGCGGCAAAATGGTCTGTGATAACTACCGTGGGATATCTCTCTTATCTGTCACTGGGAAAATCTTTGCTCATGTCCTCCTGAACTGACTGATTTCATCTGTCTCAGAAGCCAATCTACCTGAGACTCAGTGCGGATTCAGACCTGGTCGTAGTACCATAGACATGATTTACAGTATCAGGTAAATACAAGAAAAATGTATTGAACAAAACATGAATCTGTTCAGTGTTTTCATCGATCTGTCATAAGCATTTGATATAGTCAATAGAGAAGGATTATGGATGATCCTCAGCAAACTTGGTTGCCAACCAAAACTGGTAAAGATCATTCATTTATTTCATGAGGGGATGCAAGGTCAGGTACTTTTGAATGGAGATCTCACTGACTCCTTTCCCATTTCAAATGGAGTCAAACAAGGCTGTGTCCTTGTCCCTGTACTGTTCAAGCTCTTCTTCACCCAACTTCTCAACCATGCTACAGATGGGCTCAACAGAGGCATATACATCAGATACAGACACGACGGCTCAGTCTTCAATCTTACAAGGTTTAAAGCAAAAACAGAAGTAACAGAACTACTACTGAGAGAAGCACTCTTTGCGGATGATTGTGCCCTCCTAGCACATACAGAGGGAGATCTCCAGTGCGTTGTAGATTGCTTCACTGAAGCATCAAAATTGTTTGGCCTCACAATCAACCTGGAGAAAACTGTGGTGTTGCACCAATCATCTTCACCGCTCTGTGCCATATCCCCTAACATATCCATTAGTGGAATCCAACTAAATCAAGTTGACAGTTTTATCTATCTCGGCAGCAACATCTCCCATGATGGATCTCTTGACAAAGAGATCACGAACAGGATACAGAAAGCTTCTCAGACATTAGGAAAGTTATGTAACAAAGTCCTGAAATCCCACAACATACCCCCTCTCAACAAAAATAAAACTTTATAATGCTTTTGTGTTCACATCTCTCCTCTATGGCTGCGCAACATGGACACTATACAAATGGCATATCAAACAGCAAGAGGCCTTCCATATGCGATCTCTGCATACCATTATGGGGATCCATTGGCAGGACAAAATTACCAACCTGCAGGTTCTCCAAAAGTCAAATGCCATAAGCATCGAGACCATGATGATAAAAGCTCAACTATGCTGGATTGGACACATCATTAGGATGCCTGAATATTAACTCCCCAGAAAAATTTTCTATGGAAAATTGGCATAAGGACTCTGGAATCAAGGCCGCCCCAGAAAGTGCTACAAGGACAGCATCAAGAACAGCATATATTTCGGTGCAATAAAACCAAGAATGATCTGAGAAGGCTGTGTTAAATAGATCAGTGATCAGCCTGGCAACACACAGCACTCACAGCTTTCCACACCTTTGAAGAGGACAGAAATAATCGATTGTTAGCTGCAAGGGAAAAGCGTCATACCACTGCTATAGCTACCAAGACGCTCACCAATGACTGTCTGCCCAATCTGCTCTCGAGCATGCACGTTACGCTTGGACTTCAGAGTCACTCCAGAATCCACAAAAAGAGAGAGCATGAAAATGTCATTGTCGAACTGACGGACTACTCACACTGTGATTCATAAGATATTGGACATTAGATCGGTCACTGCACCACCCGATAAGGCAAAAATACAGGCCATTTACCAGACAGGGCAGGGTGTTTTCAACATATCACACACTTTCAGCTAGTCTCCCTCTGCTGCTGCTTTTGTTTACGGATTAGTAGAGCTGCAGATAGGATTGCCAGGTATCCAGTTTTCAACCGAAACACCCAGTCGAAAAGGGACTTTGGCAGCTCCGGTCAGCACTGCTGACTGGGCCGTTAAAGTCCAGCTGGCAGTGCTGGCAGTGCAGCGAGGCTGGTAGGCTCCCTACCTGGCTCCGTGTGGCTCCCGGAAGCAGCTGGCATGTCCGGCTCCTAGGCAGAGGGATGGCCACGGGGGCTCCGTGTGCTGCCCCTGCCCTGAGCACCAGCTCTGCAGCTCTCATTGGCTGGGAATCATGGCCAATGGGAGCTGCGGTGGTGGTGCCTGTGGTGGGGGAGGGGGAGAAGCACGCACCAGAGCCCCGTGGCCGCCCCTTTGCCTAGAAGGCAGAGGGACATGCCAGCCGCTTCCGGGAGCCACCAGAGATAAGTGTCATCCGGCCGGAGCCCGCATCTCAAACCCTCTCCCATGCCCCAACCTCCATCCCCAGCCCTGAGCCCCCTCCTGCACCCAAACTCCCTCCTGGAGCCTGCACCCCCTTCTGCACCCCAATGCCCTGCCCACGACTTAGCCCCATCCCACACCCCCATCTGGGGCCCCCTACCCTACCCTACCCTCCTGGGTCCCACTCAGAGCCCACACCCCCAGCCAGAGCCCTCACCCCCTCCCGCATTCCAACCCCCTGCCCTAGCCTGGTGAAAATGAGCAAGTGACTGAGGGTGGGGGAGAGCAAGTGATGGAGGGAGGGGGGATGAAGTGAACAGGAGGCAGGCCTCAGAGAAAGGGTGGGGCGGGGCCTCGGGGTAGGGGTGGGGCAAGGGTGGGGCAAGGTGTTTGGGTTTCTGCAATTGGAAAGTTGGCAACCCTAGCTGCAGAGTTTGCTTACAAAAAAAAAGTTAGACCACACCACTCACTACATGTGTTAAATATCTACTTGGTTATCTTTGGAGGAAGGAACTTGGAGAAAGAGAAAGCATTAGCAGCTGCAGCCAACATCATGACAGAATTTTCTCTCTCCCTATCATCCCATCCTTCTTGCCTACAGCATACAGAAGAAACATTTCAGAGATGACTTCTGTACCACTCTGGCGTCTACTCTTAATTTAATGAGTGTAGCATTTCAAGTGAAGGTGACTTTCTGCATTTTTGTATAGTTTGAAAACTCCAAACCCATCTGAGCTCTGAAATTCAAAGGGTTTGAAAATGCCTCAAATGAAATGAACAATATCCCGCTGTGGCAAAAAACTGCTACCACTTTTCCTCCACACTTGGGTATATGAAACATAGGAGACTCCCAAAACGAGTGGACCGAGCACTTTTGAAAATCTGGCCCTTCTTTAGGCACCTCGCCAGGAGCTGAATGCTTTTAAAAAATTGATTCCAGCTATGGATGCTGAGCACTTCAAAATCTGGATCTTACAACAAGGTTTGGTTGACCAAACTGTGCCCATTATGGAAGATCCAGTCTTCAAACTATAAACCAATAAGGAGATTCACTTTTTGGAGGTTGAGTGCAGCAGAATCTGTTATTGAAACTGGCAGGTATATAAGAATATATGTCTTCGGGAAACATGAACTTATATACACAATGAATACTGGAGGTATATTTATAGAATTAAAATGGGGAGAAATGAAATTATTCTTTTGATTTTCAATCATTTGGGATGAATTATGATACTATTATTACTCCAGACTCAGCCACTAGAAAATTATGTAATCCTATAAACTCACAAAATGAAAGTTATCATATTACGACACTTCGCTTTACATCTTGTATATACAATGTATGTTTGTGTATATATATATATATGTGTATATATATATATATATATGCATACTTGCATATGAGCATTTACACAAGTAGTCATTGCACTGCAGTCAAACAACAAATCATAATTATGTCAATGGACCTACAACATCTTCGAGAAAGCCACAACATATTTTCAGTTTACTCTGAAATCTAGCAAAGCCAATTTTCACACAACACATCATCTGGAAGAATTGCTCCTTCAGGATGCTGCATTTCTAAATGTTTTGGCTCAGCAGTTTTTGAAGATGATATCTGGCACACACAAAGGCCAGATTTCCTCCAGAAAGTAGAACACGGGAAGATTTTAGGAATGTAAAAATAACACAAACGTCTGTGAGATAAATAGGTGTTCCTTTGTAATGTTGTTTTAAAAGTCACTCAGCAACATTTTTTTAATCAAAGCCAGAACTTCACAGGCAACCAATGTAAGGTCTTAACAGGTTACAAATGTGCTTGTTCTCTTGTACAATCCTAGCAGCTGCAGCCTGAATACACTGAAGTCTGTAAATAACAGATTCTGGAGACACAATAAGGAAGACATTATAGAAGTCCAGCTTAGGGATAACAAAAGCATATGCAGGACTAAAATTATCTGGAAAAAAAGCAAGTTTGCAAGCTAGCAATGCAATGCACTAATGATAAAAGCAAATTTGGATATTGCTCAAATACAAAATGCCATTGATGGCCTGTTTTTCCACTTTGTCTAGGAGCTGATTTTAAATTGCGAATTGCTTGCCTTCCATTTCAGAGAAAGAATGCTTACAGAATAGATTATACCATTTCACCATTTCATATTGCAGTTTTTTAAGCTTTACAGATGTAAATACATATATATTTGAGGCTTCTGAAATTTTCTAATCAAATTATAATGATAATATTTAAAAAAATATAGTGCTGCTTTTCATCCAAGGTCCTCAAAATGCTTTTTTACAAATATGACATTCCTCAAATAAATATTTCAAACAATAAAGGAAGCACATAGAGCACCCTGTCTTACAGTGGGAAAATAAAATATAGTAACCAAAATGACTGTATTGTGTAGGACTGGAGGCTTCTATACCAGAGGCATGCTGGGGAAAAAAATCTTTCTTAGATGAATACTCTCACTCTCAAATAAGAAAGTAAGTGAGAAAATAGGTATAAGAAACTTAAGAAATAATAAAAGCCATAGAAATATTAAAAAGAAAAAGCCTAGCAGGTCATCTAGTCTAGTCCATTGCCACTTGGCCAGATTGTTCTCCCAAAGACTGGAGCCTCCAGATGCATATCTCCCTTTTTTAAATGGAAAGGTGGCTCAGCTGCCATCAAGATACCTTCCTCCCACCTCTAGGCCCTGAGGAGGCCTCTCCACAACCTGATAGAAATTAGTTAGAAAAAAATACAGCCCAGGACTGTATTATCCTTACTGCATAGACCAGTGCCTGCAAGGTGCAGAAGTAATCTAGGGAACAAGGTGCTCAAGGGGAGGCCCAGGTAGCCTGGCTCCATTGCTGTGGGAGCAATGGTGGTGATACCAGCAGTTTGGAGATCCAGGGCCTCCAAATGGATTGCGCTGGCTTCTTGGGAATCTACCACGATTGTGGGAAGAGGTCAACTGCGCTGACCTGGCAGGATAACACGGGGGAGGGGGATCACTAGGAAGGGAACCTCATGGAGATTTCCTCACCATAGCCGCATCTCACAGGGCTTTCTGCTGGAGGGGATGATCTAGGGCAATGTTCCCTATAGCCAGTACATTTCCAGTTTGGCTTGGGATGTCTCAAGCAACAGGGCTTTCACCACTTCCTTTGGGAGACTGAATTATACTGATAAGCTGAGTTTAGACTCTTCACCAATGCCATATAATACAAAAACCATCAGATATTTTCTCTCTCTATATATATAGTTGTGGGGATCCCTATGTAATAAATTGCATTTATCATGTGCCTTCGCTCACCATACCACATTCTGTCCATTAATCCATTCTTACCACAGCTATTTAAAAAAAGCTTCAGACTCTGTTTTTTTTAAAATGTGACCTACCACAGAACGTTTCTGCCATTCCCATCTTGATGCAGCGTGAAATCCTCACACACGCAACACCTAAAAAATTAAACTGGACTGATGTGTAACTGCCCATAGTCACTCCTGCACCTGTGACAAATTTATAATCCAGTATCTCACAACCCATCGGGGCTAGAAACCGGAGTTTTAACATAATTGAAAAGGAGAGATTCCAGTTGTGAACACACAGCACTTGCTTCTAGCCCTGGAAGATAAGGCGATAGCTGAGCTTCACATAGCAACATTATGTATGGAGAAGCTAATTTAAGTAATTTTTAGTGGTTTCTAAAATGTATTCATTATCATTTCTCTCTGCCTCCAAGTCCTGTATAATTGAATGCCCAGATCTAAGGCATCCTGGCTTTACAGACAGAGGGGTTTGAATTAAAAAATGCCAATCAAATTCTTTTAAAATTTCTAAAATCCTTTTTTTTTTCTATAAAATCTCTGGCATACACAGAAGTACATGGTGGTTTCATGTGATATTATTTTGGTTCTAATTTGGGACAATCTGCATAACTCATTTGTGCCTTTGTCACTGAGTCAGTGCAGCCACCCCAGGCTCATAGCAATGCAAACTTTATGTGACAGCATCACGTATTCGCTGTGCAAAGCCTGCTAAGAGAGATGCTGGGAGATGTTTTTAAAGCCAAGGTTTCTAGTGATAAAACCTATTAAAAGAAAAACTCTGAGTCTCTTCCACTCAGCTATGCCACCCCCTCTGTGAATCCATCCATTGACTCTTGTCCCATCTCATTCAGGATCCTGGTCGACACCTATAAGGACTTACATAATTTCACCAATTTTATATTCCCTACTCCCCATCTCACCCCTTCCCTGCCTGCCTCCCATCCCTCTCAACTTATTTTTCCAGTTTTCTTTTTTGTACACTCTTGGCTTCCTGAGTTCACATCTGAGGCACTTTCCCTGTCCTAATCCGCCACACGCCCCTCTCTCATCCAGATATCTCCATCAGACAGCACACTGGATAAGGAGTCTGATCACAGCTCTAGCACAGACCTGCTGTCCAAACCTGGGCAGGTTTCGCCTCTGTGTGTCTCTGTCTTCTCTTCTGTCCTTTGTCTTTCTCAACTAGTTAGACTTGTTGGGGAAGGATGGCCTCTCACAATGTGTTTGTACAGCACCCGGCACAACAGGTCCTCAGTCTCATTTGGAATTGTATTTCAAATGACACTATTGTAATATAGAAAACCTTAGTGAAACAACAACACCCTTCCCTTCAAGCAATCCACCCTCCTTCCCTTCACTGATAATTCTCTCCTTTTCCCAAAGTGCTGTCTTGCATATTTGTTCGTCTTATTTGAGCTATAAGTTCTTCAGGGCAGGGAATGTGTCTGTCTCTATTTTAGTAAAGTACAGTGTAAATTTACTGCACTGTATAAATGTTTTGTAATAACAACACAAATTATTTATTTCCTTTCCTGTAATCCAGTATTTCCAGGCTTCACGATACAACCAGAAAAACCTGGAATCAACAGTGAGGCCAAAAGCTTCCTGAGAACCATTACTTGGGAAGGGTGAACGGCCAGTCTAGAAGTAACTGTGAGAAACCTTGGTCAATTAGTTACCCATATTCATAAACAGCATTTGGTACGGCAATAAAAATCAATGGAAATCTGCCTGGAAGAAAACAAAGCAGAATGTAACCAGTGTAAACCAGCAGCACACTCTGCTTAACACATGTATTGTGAGGGTCACAAACAGTATCTTAGTTACTTTTTAAACAAACATACTGTTAATGATGCCACTACAACATTATGAATAAAGCATTTGGCCTGTAGCTACAAATATGGTAACTTTCATAGCTTTTGACTTGTTAATTTATATTGTCATCTAATAAACTTCTTTACCAGTGCTCTCCTGGGACCAAATTCTGACGTCAGTCTATGAATATGCATAAGACATAAATGATGCAACTAGGAAGGAAACTGTCCGGTGTAGCTGTTTTCCCCAAATTCACGTAGCTCACTGGCCCTTCTCTTGACCTCCAGCAGAGGACTATTCTGAGACAGAGCTTTCGATCAAGGAAAGTGAAAATGGAACAGCAGCAAGTAGAGTGGTTTGGACAGTCCACATTTATTATCGTGTCAATGTTTCTTGGAGCGGGAAAGACTTGATGACATAATAGGCTTTTGCGGTTGCTAAACATCTTCTGTGCTAGCTGGAACTGCTATTTGCATGAAACCAGTAATGGACTTTCATTCTTCACTATGAAGTGGAAGGATGCTCTTATGGATAAGGTCATGGACTAAAACCCAGTCCAGAGATTTGGGTTCTATTCCCAGCTCTGCCTTAAAATTCCTGAGTGAACTTGAGCAAGTCATTTAATCTCTGTACTTCAGTTCCCCCATCAGAAAAAATGGGATAATTCTTTCTTTCTCCCACTGTTTGTCAGTTTTGTCTAGAGATTAGGACTGTCAATTAATCGCAGTTAACTCATGCGATTAACTCAAAAAAATGAATCACGATTAATCGCACTTATAACAAGAGAATACCAATTGAAATTTATTAAATATTTTTGGATGTTTTTCTACATTTTCAATATTGATTTCAATTACAACACACAATACAAAGTGTACAGTGCTCACTTTATATTATTATTTTTTATTACAAATATATGCACTGTAAAAATGATAAACAAAAGAAATAGTATTTTTAAATTCATTTCATACAGGTACTGAAGTACAATCTATTGTGAAAGTGTAATTTACAAATGCAGATTTGTTGTGGTTACATAACTGCACTCAAAAACAAAACAGTGTAAAACTTTAGAGCCTACAAGTCCACTCAGTCCTACTTCTTATTCTGCCAATCGCTAAGACAAACAAATTTGTTTACATTGACGGGAGATAATGCTGCCTGCTTCTTATTTACAATGTCACCTGAAAGTGAGAACAAGCGTTCGCATGGCACTGTTGTAGCCGGCATTGAAAGGTATTTACATGCCAGATATGCTAAACATTCATATGCCCCTTCATGCTTCGGCCACCATTCCAGAGGACGTGCTTCCATGCTGATGATGCCCGTTAAAAAAATAATGCGGTAATTAAATTTGTGACTGTACTCCTTGGGGGGAGAATTGTATGTCTCCTGTTCTGTTTTACCTGCATTCTGCCTTATATTTCATGTTATAGCAGACTCTGATGATGACCCAGCACATGTTCATTTTAAGAACATTTTCACAGCAGATTTGACAAAATGCAAAGATGGTACTTATGTGAGATTTCTAAAAATAGCTACAGCACTTGACCCAAAGTTTAAGAATCTGAAGTGGTGTCCAAAATCTGAGAGGGACGAGGAGTGGAGCATGCTTTTAGAAGTCTTAAAAGAGCAACAGTCTGATGCAGAAACTACAGAACCCAAACCACCAAAAAGAAAATCAACCTTCTGCTGGTGGCATCTGACTCAGATGATGAAAATAAACATGCGTCAATCCGCTCTGCTTTGGATCGTTATCAAGCAGAACGTATGTCCTCTGGAATGGTGATTGAAGCATGAAGGGACATATGAATCTTTAACGCATCTGGCACGTAAATATCTTGTAATGCCAGTTACAACAGTGCCATGCGAACTCCTGTTCTCACTTTCAGGTGATATTGTAAACAAGAAGCAGGCAGCATTATCTCCTGCAAATTGTAACCAACCTTGTTGGTCTGAGTGATTGGCTGACCAAGAAGTAGGATTGAGTGGACTTGTGGGCTCTAAAGTTTTACACTGTTTTATTTTTTAATGCATTTTATTTTGTACGTAATTCTACGTTTGTAAGTTCAACTTTCATGGTAAAGAGATTGCACTACAGTACTTATATGAGGTGAATTGAAAAATACATGTATTTGTTTTTTACAGTGCAAATATTTCTAATAAAAAATAAATATAAAGTGAGCACTGTAAACTTTGTATTCTGTGTTGTAATTGAAATTAATATATTTGAAAATGTAGAAAACATCCACAAATATTTAAAATAAATGGTATTCTGTTGTTGTTTGACTGCGCGATTAATCACAATTAATTGTTTTAATCGCTTGACAGCCCTACTAGAGATAATATACTGTCTGTATATATTGTGCCTAACTCAATGACCCCCTGATCTACACCTGTATAACAACTTGCACTGTATTATATTGCGAGAATGCAGTTTTCAGTGTAACCAACAACAAAAAAGGCAATGATCATAATTTTTCAAGGAACACTTGGGAGAGGTGGGGAAATGGCAAGTTTCCTTTAAAGGGATTTCCAATGAAATTCACACTTTGTCAGCTGTAAATTACAGTTTGTATCTCATCCTGTTCATTCTATCTAAAGTTTATTTCTTAGTCATGCATAACAGCACTATGGTAAAATAGGTTGGGATTTTTGTGTGTGTTTAGTTAAATATGGGAACCTAGGATGCAAACAATAAATTTAATCATTTATAAAAGCCTGTATGGGTATTTGTTTGTTTGTTTGTTTTTAACTTTTGTGTTTATCTCATTTCTTAAACTGATTTCTTGTAAAAATGTGTAACAAAAACAAATGACAAAAATTAGTAAAAATCAAAATCTAGAACACCTAATTGTATTGTCTGGGAAATAATAGGTGATCACACCATTAGACTTCATTTTAATAAATCTGCTCAAGAGGTAGAGTCAGAGATGTGCATTCCATCTTCGCTTTTGCAATTCTTGACTTCTGAGTGCTAACTTGGGCAACCTTAACCTTGTACTAATATCATTATTATATTATTGCTGTTCATTCATTATAAAACAAAATACTGATTTTTGCAGAAATCTTCATTATACTTGTCTTATCTATATTTGTCTTTTAGATTACAAATTCCTCAGAACAGAGACTGTCCATGTTTCTGTCTTGTATATTACAAAGCACATCACTGACACACAACAAATCACAAAACTAGTTATGGAAGTGGTCACCAGATAGCAATGATACAGTGTCTTGTATTTTTTTTCCTCAGTGTGCAAACAAGTTTTCAGTCATGGTAGAAATGTAGTGATGGTTTTCGTTTTCTGATGGTGTTTCTTTGGGGGAGCTGTAACTTGGTGCAAGGCAGTTTGGCCTCTACTTTCATCTGTCTAACTAGAGTCAATTCTTGGGGCAGAGTTGCTCCCTGGGTACTGGGCATTGGTATTTAGGCTGAGATGCCTGAAAGATGGGGATTGTCTGTGTGCTGTCTCTAGCTTCCTCTGTTCCAGAAACAGGATATAAATACAGTATGAAACAAACCAGTTTAAGTTAGACTATACCAAGACTCTGTGTCACTGATTTCCCCTGCAACAAGAATAGTTCAACTTCTGGCATCTGATACTGCTCAATGGAGAGAAAATTAAACAGATAGCACAATTTAAAGGGATTTTCACTAGGAATTTCCCTTATGAGTTTGTTCATTTACCTGTTTAGTGCAACGTTGTGTCTGAGCACCATACAAAATTAAGAGATATACTATACCCATTATGGGATTTCTAATACCATCTTTTCTGAAGCAACAGAAGATGTGATACCAGACCCTTTTTCTGACCGGGTCTGGAAACTACTAACCTAAAAGTGGTCAGTTTCTGGCAACTGGCTTCCAAAAAAATCAACGTCACAGCAACTCTGACTTACTTAATTGAGACCCTCCTGTGCAAACTGGTGAGTCTTATACTGAGAACAGCCTGCTCTCTGCTATCATTAATTGCCGCATACTTGGAGAGTTGGATGAAAAAAGATCCAAATTCAAAATGTCAAAAGACAAATCCTTTTATTTTCCCATTCTGTTGTTATATTATACCTTAGCAACTGCTGACAAAGAAATATTGTTCCTGGTGGAAGAGAATCTGAGGCAGTTTTTTATGAGTGATTAAACTTTGAAGAGAATCTTACATATTTGCTCAATGCAAGATCTGTTTATAATGAGGCCATGCCTCTGCCTAGCATGTTGTTCCTCTTATATGACAAAATAAAAGAAAATCATAAACAAAAAATATTTTCTTTGCCTCGTGATAATTCTGTGCTGCCTTCTCAATTTTCTACTCATGTCCCTCGAAGATCTTAGGGACATGATCCAACTCCTATTGAAATCAAAGGGAGTCTTTCTGTTGACTTAATGGAAGAGGATCAAATCTTAGGCTATGTCTACACGAGGCACCTTTTAGTGACACAGTTGTGCCGCTCCCACCGACACAAAACTTCCAAGCCCAACGAGCGGTGGTAACTTTGTGGGCAGGAGAGGTCTCCTGCTGACAAAGCGCTGTTCACATCGGCGCTTTTCGTCGGCAAAACTTTTGTCGTTCGGGTGTGTGGGTTTTTTTACACTTCTGAACGACAAAAGTTTTGTCATTCCGGTTCCAGTGTAGACAAAGCCTTAGCTGAACAACAGGCTAAAGGGAAACTAATTTTTGGAAGGAAGGACCACTATGGAAAATTAAGATGATTGGACAGAGTGCCAGTGAGGATCTGGATGCCATTTGTGAAACAACAACATTTGATTGGGGGGGGGGGGGCTGTGATTAATTTAAATTCTTTTCTTGTATACTATTAAATAAAGCAACCTGAGTGACGCAGACCAAATCTATGCACTCAGCTCCCATTAACATCAACAAGATATCTGCACATTGATCTAGGGCAGTATATGACTGTAAACTGTTTCTCGTGAGATTATTGCTCACGGTTAGAATAGGAATGACAGGATTGCCTGGATTACTAAAAATATATATAATCAATGCTAATTTTTTGCCTGAAAAGTAACCAGATTAATATTTGTGGTGTAATATGTTTATTTAAAAAGTAATCTGATGGGTTAGACACTCTTGACCGTCCAATAAAAGTCTTGCTTAGATTAATAAACATCTGTCTGCAGTAAACTGTATTTATATGTTAGATTTATAGGCTGTTTTAATCTGAGCTGTAACAGTTGTGATATATTATCTGTTATGTACTCTTTAATACAATTAAACACTTTGAGAATAGAATTATGTAGAATTACATTTACATTCTCTTTTTCAAAAATGCAAAGCAAAAACATTCTTTTTATGCATGTCCCCCATGAATTTTATCTCTGATATTTGATCCAATGATATAGCTACCTCTCATTGCTTCTCCCATGAATTGTTTATATAGCAATTTTACAGCATGATTTGCATATCACAGGAAGGATCCTGTTATATGTTCCCAAAGATACAGTTTCACAAACTGTATCATTTTCTGCCACATAGGCATATCCCCAAAGTACTGGGTCTAGCTAATACAAAAAGGCATTTCCTGGCTGCCAATGGCTATTGGGCATTAATGGTGCAGTTACAAAAAGTTCAATAGCTCACAACTTATCTCTCCCTTTGTCTTCCAAAAATTAGACAGACTAATTTCCTCTATCACAGAGAGATCACTGATCATTACATTCAACTGTATTCTGATCAATTTGTTTTAGGTACAGCCTAAAATAATTAAAATCACCGAATCATAGAAATGTAGGGCTGGAAGGGATCTCAAGCCGTCATCAAGTCCAGCCCCCTGGGCTGAGACAAGACCCAGTAAACCTAGATCATCCCTGCCAAGTGTTTGTCCAACCTGTTCTTAGAAACCCTTCAATGATGTGGATTCCACAACCTCCCTTGGAAGCCTATCCCAGAATTTAACTACCCATATAGTTAGGCTGTGGCTACACTACAGCTTAAGTGGGCATAAATTACGTCTATCAGTGGTGTGAATTAGCCATCCCCGAGTGACATAATTTATGCCGCTTTAAGCGCCGTTGCGGACTGAAGCGCCGGTGTGGACAGAAGCTCTCCCGCTGACGTAGCTACCGCCGCTCACAGATGTTTAGAGTAATCAGTGCAACTGCACCGCTGTAAACTCTCAGTGTAGCCATATCCTTAGAAAGATTTTCCTAATATCTAACCTAAATCTCCCTTCTCCACACTAAGCCCATTTCTTCTTGTCCTGCCTTCTGAGGACATGAAGAACAATTGATCCCTGTCCAGCCCTTAACATCTTTGAAGACTGGTATTAGGTTCCCCCTCAGTCTTCTTTTCTCAAGACTGAACATGCCCATTTTTAACCTTTCCTCGCCTGTCAGGTTTTCTAAATCTTTTATCGTTTTTTGTTGTTCACCTCTGGCCTCTCTCCAAATTATCCACATCTTTGCTAAAGTGTGGCACCCAGAATTGGACAAGGTACTCTAGCTGAGGCCACACCAGTGCTGAGTAGAGTGGGACAGTTACCTCCCATGTCTTACATATAACACTCCTGTTATTCCACCCCACAATGACATTAGACTGCATCACATTGTTGACTCATATTCAATTAAGCAAGAAACAAATATATTAAAAAACAGAAGTGACTATCAAAGAGGGAAATCGTGTTTAGATGCACAATGGTAATTCAGCATACCATGGAAGAGTGGGTGAAGGAAATGCGGTTGGGATATAGAGTCGCTCACTTCTGGTCATTAGTACAACTTGGTCCCAGGGAGCCGTGACTGAAAGTTGTTACCATCTAATGAGTGAAGAGTGGATTACACAGTGGCACTAACTGGGACCCCTTTTGGCAGTCTCAGTGGAGCAGCAAAAGAAAGAATGTGGATGGTTGTCTCCTCAGGTCAGAGTTGAGAAATACTGGCAGGGCAGTATGGAAAAGCCTGAATTGTTCCTGCCCATGCTGTCCTTGTTTCATAGAGAGGGCCTGTCTCCAGGTCTGTCAGTGTGGTCTCTTTCACCAGCATTACATTCACAAACACACTGCCCTCAATTTTACAGTTTGTAAAATAAAAAGGGGTGTGTGGTTATAAAACACAATACAAGTAGAGATGCCCTCAGAATATTTAAGAATGATTCCCCTGCAGTACTGGAAACTCAAAACACAACATCTTTGTGCTGGTGCACGAGAACCAAAAAATAAAACTAACCTGTCTAGTTTCACTGCACAAGCACGTACTGGCAGGAATCCTGAGAGTATTTCCAAACTTAATACTCACAGAAGAACATTTATCGTTTCTTGAAGTGGATGCCTTTAATAGAATCTGAAAAGCGTAAGGGAAGGGCATGGTCCTGAAGCCCATTGGGCCTGGGAAGAAACAAGTTCTGCAGGAACTCAGGGAGTGACTGTTTGCTATTAAGACTGTAGGGTAGAGAAAAAATGTCTCCAAGTTCATGTACCTAACACTCAAAAGTCTGTCTGCTGCACAGAAGGAAATAAGCAGCAGTGAGAAAGGGTGTTCGCAGTTAACTCACGACTTGCTGGCTGGAATCTAGAAGCCTGGCAATGGAAAGAATGTTGAACATTGAATGATCAGCGGTAGTTAAACTGTTCCTAATGTGACATCTGCTACAGAAGTGTGAACCTCATACAAGGCCAGTTTAACACAAGTGAGACTTTATTGGACACACATTTACCCTAAGACGGCACAGACACCAGTTGCTTCAAGTGCCCCTCAGAACTTCCTATCACATCGTCGCCACCCCCTTGAATACAATAGTCTGAGAGGATCCTCGGCCAGTGCAAAAAGCTGTACAATAATTAGGAGAAAGCAGGTAGAGGGGCTGAATCCCCGGGCTGCACTGAAAGCAGCCAGCTATGTTCTTAATGCGCCAATCATTAGCGTATCTAGGCACCTTGAATCTCATCCATTTATTCTTCCCTTGGAAAAATGTCACCATTGTGCTGCCACTGTATCAAGGGAAGGTTTTCACTAAAAGATGCATCTCACATTGCACACTAACATTGGGAAATCTCAGGTCACCCTGATCTGTGGTGGTAAAAGGTTCCACAAATGCAGGCTCACTACTGAGAAAGTCCAGTCATCAAGTACTTCACCATTGCTCCATCAGACGTGCTCACAATTGTTCGGGTAGCCTGAGCAGTCTTAGAGACTTGGTGGCTGAGCTTGCTAGGCTTCAGCCCATTGAGGGTCTATAAAAAGATTAGCACTGGACTCTTGGTGTGGATCAAGATTTGGTTGGGGAGCAGAGCACAGAAGACCAAGTGGAGACAGGACAGCTGAATTGCTCCACAGGTGGGAGCAGCTTTCCCGGAGGAGGTGCAGTTGCCAGTTATAACACTGAGTTCTATGGGGGAGAAATAAGAAAAGTCAGATAAGGAGAGTCTGCTCAACTGCTAGCTTTTAAAGGCCACAGCATGGAAATTTGTCATAAGGAGATCGTCTACAAGTGCTATCTGCACCATGTCCATTATCATGACCTGTTGATTAGAAAAGGACAGAGATACTGTGAGAGATCGGGTGTGGCTGGAGCCCACTTGCTACTAGCTTCTCGAGTAACTTTGCCCAAAGGAAGGATTTGTGTAAAACAAAATAGCCAAAAAACCCACCACTTTAGGATGATGGCATTTAGGGTATTTTGGGGCGAGACCCATTCAGATTTTGTTCACTGTAGTAGGGGAACAGTGTAATCGATGTGTAATGTTGTATTACATTTGGATACATTTGTTGCATATTGAGGATTTATAGGCACTAACCAGAGCAATTTCAAATCCCAAAATATTTATTCCAGGCTTGTGAAGTGGCATGATATTTTTCATCCCATCTTGACTGGAAGAAAGAATAGATTCAGGTTATAAATTGTTTTGTATTACTTGTTAATGCTAACAGCTTTTCGGTATCTGCTGGTGGTTGAAGGGACAAGAGGGAGATGGATAATGCTTTACATATAAAATCATAGAGTTGAAGAAACATAAAAAGCTTTGTTTTCAACATTGCATTTATGTTTAAGCCATTCAAGTGACAAGAATTGGTTGTCTTGGAAGCAATCTGCAATTGTGTGAAATCCTTCATCTGTCCAATATGTGAAATATTTATTTTCTACGTCTGATTCACTAAACCCAGGCTAGGAGAAGAAGGTGGGCTATAGTTTGTCATTCTCAAGTCTCGTTTCCAGAGACAACCAGATTAGATTGGGCCAGGGGGGAAGGAGAGAAAGCCCAGTTGTTGTACAGGATGTTAGTAGAAATAAATGAGAGAAGTACCAGATGTAGCTCTAGAGAAGCTTTAGGGGGGATTATGTAGCAAAGTGCTACTCTCGTATTGTTTTTAGTGTGGCTGCAAAATTACATAGTTTCCAATAAGCGAGGGGAATCCCCATCTCTTTCTTAGACAATTATTTCTTTGGGAGATTAATTCTCTGTCATTTGTTTCTCCATAAAAATTGCTTATTTTTTTGTATATAGAGGGTTGTTTTTTGTGGTTAGGAACTAATTAATTATGGGGGTAACACTTGGAGGTGGTCCAGACAAGATGCTCATTTTGATTATTCTGAAAAATGTTTATATAAAATGTCATTGGGGAATTCACTATTTATTACATCTCAGTGGTTTCCACAGAATTTGGTCCTGCAAACAGGAATTTAGCTGCTGTGTGAACTGGAGTATAATCCAGTCCACTCTCCCATAGTTATTTCGAGGTGGTAAAAAGGAGTAAAACATTATTTTTGTCACCAAAGGAAGTGGATATGACTCTGAATAGTCATATGAAGTAGGTCTATTATTTAAGAAGATGCCATTTTCCTTCGATTCATAGATTTCATGGCCAGTAGGGGCCACTGTGATTATCAGGTCTGACCTCCTATATAACACAGGCCACAGAACTTCCATAAAATAATTCCTAAAGCATCTCTTTTAGAAAAGCTTCCAATCTTAATTTAAAAATTGTCAGTGATGAAAACTCCACTACGACCCTTGGGAAATTGTTCCAATGATTAATTACTCTCAATGTTAAAAATGTACACCTTATTTCCAGTTTGAATTTGTCTAACTTCAACTTCCATCCATTGTGTTATACCTTCTCTGTGAGACTGATGAGCCCATTATTAAATATTTGTTCCCCACATAGATATTTATAAACTGTAATCAAGTGACCCTTTAATCATCTCTTTGTTCAGCTAAATAGATTGTGCCTCTTGAGCCTATCACCATAATGCATATTTTCTAATCCTTTAATCTTTTTGTGGCTCTTTTTAAACCCTCCCAAATTTAACAACATCTTTCTTGAATTATGGGAACCAGTATTCCAGCAGCGGTAGCACTGCTGCCTAATATAGAGATAAAATGCCTCCCTACGCCTATTTGAGATTCACCTGTTTTATGAATCCCCGGATTGCATTAGGCTTTTGACCTCAATGTCACATGGGGAGCTCATGTAACAGTTGATTAGCCACCATGCCCCCCAAATCTTTTTCAGAGCCAATACTTCCCAGGATTGAGTTTCACTCTTCTATAAGTATGGCCTACATTCTTTGTTCTTAGATGTATATATTTACATTTAGCCATATTAAAACACATATTGTTTGCACGTGCCCTATGTGCTTGTGCCCTAGACTAGATGGCCTCTTGTGGTCCTTTCCAGTCCTATGATTTACCAAGCGATCCAGATGGCTCTGAGTCAGTGACCTGTTTTATACAAGTACTTTCAGTACAGAGTCACAGTTTAAAGAAAAGATTATATTTTTACCTCTCAGAGAAGTCTTGCATTAAAGGCCCTTGATGCCACTGATATTGTAAGCAGATTGTGGGTTCACATTCAAGAGGCGCATCAATAGTTTAATTAAATTAAGTCAAGTGGAAGATGGCAGCCTTCCCAGGGCCCACTCTTTTAAGTGAGAACTCACAATGAATGACATCAACTTGGCGACCAAACATTGCTCAGCGATGATCTGGTCATCAGAGCAGCAACTCAACAAATCCTAAAGTTCCTCCTCAGGGCCAATCAACATGCCAAATAGGCCCTGGAATAAGAATCCTACAACTTAATGTTGAAGGACTCTCATTAGCAAAATGCGAGTACCTTGGAAACTGGCTGAAGACTTACAACATTGATATCCTCATATTGCAAGAGACCCATGTTGGCAACGACCAACAGGCTAGGCACTACCGTATCTATGGATACAATCTAACGACTAGCCATTTTCATCCTAAATATGGCTTGGCAATATACATCAAGGACACCATCACAGATTTTAATGTTATTCCATCAACCAAAGAGGAGACCACATTTACCACAACTATCAAAGTAGAGGAGCTCCACATTAACAACGTCTATAAAGCCCCTAGCACAAGATGGCCAAAACCAGTGCTACCCAGCACTCCTATTCCATGCATCTATGCAGGTGATTTTGATAGTCACCACACTATGTGAGGCTAATGAAACTGATGGCAAAAATCTCATGGACTGGCTATCTGCACAAGACTTACAACTAATCTATGAACTAAAACAACAATTAATATTCCATTCAAGCCACTGGCAACATGGTTACAATCCAGACCTAACATTCATGTCTAAAGACCAAAGTGGTAACACTCTCATCGTAACATGTGAAGTACTATCAGTATTTCCAAACAGCCAACACAAGCCTATAATGATATACATAGGCATTGAAATTCCTGTGTTTTTTCAGAAACAGGTACCGCGATGGAATTTTGCTAAAGCTGATTGGTATGCCTACAAAGAGACTCTTGAGAAAACTGTTGCAAGGATTCCAGCAAGACTGGAATGCTAGCAATGGTTTGCAGGGCTCCTGAAAGTAGCAGGAAAGAACATTCCCCGAGGCTTCTGGAAAAAGCATACTTCCTGCTGGATGAAAGAGATGCATCGGTTGCTCCAGCAATACTACCAAACCAGGAACTCTCATATCACAAAAGCCCTGCTACACTCCCTTGACACAGCAAGACACCAGCACTGGCTTGATTGTGTGCAAAACCTTGATTTTACATGTTCAAGTCGCCTGGACACTACTATGACGTCTTGTGGCCACTAATCCCACAGAGTACTGGCCACCATAAATTCAGCTAAACTCAATAGCCTCCAAACTGGTGGAGAACACAAAAGGACCGCTTGGTAAATACACAAGAAGAGAAGTGTATCAACAACTTTACCGAACACTTGCCTCATTCCCCTGAGGAGAACCTTCCACTGTCAGCATTGAGGAAGTAAAAGAAGGACTTACCGTAATGAAAAAAGGGAAGGCTGCAGGCCCTGACAGTATTCTACCAGAATTCCTCCACCATCTCGGCCCCAAAGGACTCCAATGGCTAGCAACATTGTACTCAGCTACCTTAAGGACAGTATGGATCCCTGAAATATGGCGTGAGGCAATGGTAATTGCCATTCCAAAGCCTGGAAAGACCCATGATGAAGCGGGAAACTATAAGCCAATTTCTCTATTATGTATGACCTATAAATTTCTTGAACATATCATCCTCAAAAGAATATGCCCTTTACTGAGCCAATTATCCCTGTTGAACAGGCAGGCTTCTGGCCAAAACATAGTTGTTGTGACCAAGTTCTGGCACTCACAACTCACATTGAGGCTGGCTATCAAAAAAAATTAAATACTGGCGCAGTATTTGTAAACCTGTCATCTGCATATGACACTGTATGGATTAAGGGCCTGATGCTAAAATTATACCTTGCTACCAAACACTTCGCCTGCTGTCAGGGTGGATTGCTTCCTCAAAAAGCATTTTATCAAAAAAAATCTGATTTAAATTAAAAAAAATCCAATGTAAATAAAAAAATCCGACTTTTTTGATTTTTTAAAAAAATCATTGATTTTTATCCAGTCTGACTGCTATGGACCATGCTGAGTAATAGATGACTGCGGGTGTACCTGGGTATTAAGACCAGCTCACCCCACATCATAAACAACAGGCTACCACAAGGCTCTGTACTTGCTCCAACCTTTTTTAATATTTACATAAGTGACATGTCTCCAACTAAAAGAACAGGAGTACTTGTGGCCCCTTAGAGACTAACAAATTTATTAGAGCATAGGCTTTTGTGGACTACAGCCCACTTCTTCGGATGCATATAGAGTGGAATAAATATTGAGGAGATATATATACACACATACAGAGAGCATGAACAGGTGGGAGTTGTCTTACCAACTCTGAGAGGCCAATTAAGTAAGAGGAAAAAAAACTTTTGAAGTGATAATCAAGATAGCCCAGTACAGACAGTTTGATAAGAAGTGTGAGAATACTTACAAGGGGAGATAGATTCAATGTTTGTAATGGCTCAGCCATTCCCAGTCCTTATTCAATCCTGAGTTGATTGTGTCTAGTTTGCATATCAATTCCAGCTCAGCAGTCTCTCGTTGGAGTCTGTTTTTGAAGTTTTTCTGTTGTAAAATAGCCACCCGCAGGTCTGACATTGAATGACCAGACAGGTTAAAGTGTTCTCCCACTGGTTTTTGAGTATTATGATTCCTGATGTCAGATTTGTGTCCATTAATTCTTTTGCGTAGAGACTGTCCAGTTTGGCCAATGAACATGGCAGAGGGGCATTGCTGGCACATGATGGCATATATCACATTGGTAGATGTGCAGGTGAACGAGCCCCTGATGGTATGGCTGATGTGATTAGGGTCCTATGATGATGTCACTTGAATAGATATGTGGACAGAGTTGGCATCGTTTACAAGGATACGTTCCTGGGTCAGTGGTTTTGTTCAGTGATGTGTGGTTGCTGGTCAGTATTTGCTTTAGGTTGGGGGGTTGTCTGTAAGCGAGGACAGGTCTGTCTCCCAAGATCTGTGAGAGTAAAGGATCATCTTTCAGGATAGGTTGTTGATCTCTGATGATGCGCTGGAGAGGTTTTAGTTGGGATCCTCAGTGGGATCAGAGGATAATGGCTTGTAGAATGTGGTGTTAGAGAGCTGTCTAGCAGCCTCTTGGTCATATTCCAATTTATTCATGATGACGACAGCACCTCCTTTGTCAGCCTTTTTGATTATGATATCAGGGTTGTTTCTGAGGCTGTAGATGACATCATAATCTAAAAGGCTTGTGACTTGTGAATACCCAGCTAAATACAGTGATGTGGTGCATCACAGGAACCTTTAAGGCGACTCCAACACCCTGGCTACCTGTCCAACATTGCTCCCCCACCACTACGCCGAACTGCTACAACATTCAGCAAAGCTCAGCAAACCTGTGAAAACAGATGTCTTCCTATTCACCAAGACGTTGACAATGCCTCTCCCGCCCCCCGCAACATCTTATGTCTCACAAACCTTTCTGGGAACATTTGTTTAGCCTCATGCAATCAGGCTATGATCAGAAGGAGGCTTGGAAAGCAGATTGGGCTAAACAAGACTTAAAAAATAAGCACCTTGTGCCAGATCCCACGCAGAAAGTTCCTGGGTTTGACCTTCCATGGTCATCTTGCTCAACTCTGAACTGAATTTGAACCAACCGTGGTAGATGTGGACATCTACTGCACAAATGGAAAATCAAGGACTCCCTGGAGTGCGAGTGGTTCCCCACGACAGACCATCGCACATATCACTACCTACTGCCCAATTTATAAATATGAAGGAGGCATTACTGCAATAAATTCTGCTACTCCTGATGTAGCCATTTGGCTCGATCAACTTCAGGTGAAATTGTAGTTGCTGCTCTACACCCGCCATACGAAAGAAGAAGAGATTAAATTAAATTTAGAAATTCTAAGACTTATGGTGTGTGTGTGTGTGTGGGGGGGGGTGATGAAGTCCAATCATTTCTCAATTTAAATTGAACTATAGTCAAGGTACAAATATTCATTTTCATTTTTTGTGTAACAATTGAGAAGTTTTATACTGTTAATATTTAATAACAAAAATGGAAAAATAATTTCACAAATCTGGTGGCATGCACACCTTCCGTTCAGGTTACTTTCTGATCAGAGTCCACTTTGTAATTCCTGTGATGCTGTAAACCAGTTCTTGCCAAGTCTGTTGGCATCAGCTGAGCACTGACAAATTCATAGCTGGAAACCAGACCAGCTCAACTATATAATATTGTTCAAGATAAGTGTTAGACTTGTAGGGATATGTTTAGTTTTTATAAAATGTTTGCAAGTTGCTGCATACATCAATCTTTTCTTGTAATGTCCATATTCCATGCTACAAGGTAAAATATAAGTTCATTTTATAATTGTAAAAATGCCAGCTCTGAACTTGTGAATTTAGATGGGAAGAGGGCTCCCCACATCTATCCAGGAGGGCTATCCAAATTAAATGGGCCATTTAGGACAAAAGCTTTGATCGTTGCACCACCCATCTATGGAGAAGTACATGCAGAAGGCCTGATCCCATTGGTTGAAATGCTGGAAGAGGGAAGCAAAAAAGCAGAGAGCCCCAGGGTCAACCTGGGTTAGGTCTAAAAGATATGCAGCTGACAAATTGCTATATCTCTGTCATCTTTTGGAACCACTGACTGAATTCATTTGTGCATATTTTGCTTGCTTTAAGCTGTAAATAACTCCCATTTCTTTTTCCTAGTTATAAATAAATCCTTAATTAGTTTACTATAGGATTGTCTTGTACCGCATTGTCTTTAGGGTTGCCAATTTTGGTTGGATGTATTCCTGGAGATTTCGTCACACAACACAATCTTTAATTAAAGATTAATCTTTAATTCCTGGAGACTCCAGGACAATCCTGGAGGACTGATAACCCTCATTGCCTTTGGAGTGAGATCTAAGGTGCAAACTGATCTGGGGTAAGTGACTGGTCTCTTGGGACTGGGAGCAACCTGAATATCTTGTGATTTTTGGTATAAGTGACTATTTATCACTAAGCGTAGCTTGCTGTAGTGGTAAGACGGACTGGAGAGCCCAACGGGACTGTCTTTGACTCCATGGTAAGACTGTTCATATTTGTTAGTGGGTTGGTGAAATTTAATTACAGAACATACCATCAGTTTGGGGTGTCTGCCCTGCTTTTGACAGTCTCCCCTGAGGTAGGCACTCATGGTCATGAATCACTCCAAACAGCATGACAATCCGATCAAGTTTTTAGCAGTAAACATCAGGTCAGATACTAACATTTTATATGGCTTGAAAGACCAGATTGCAAGCTCTCAGATGATGCACAGCATTAGTCCTACCTAAAATGAAGCTGGCATTGAAGGGTTGGGGAGGAGGGAAAAGACAAGGAAGAAGGCAAGATGGTATCAAAATGGTGCCATTACACACAAGGCTCACCAGGGTGAGACACGGATGCTATACACTGTTGGAGAATTAGGATTACTGGCTTCCCACTGATGGGAAACATTTATCTCTACGCATAGTTGTTCACAAGACAACAAACCTTAAAATGGTAACAGGCTCCCTGTTCCAGCAGTGCTGTTTTGGCACTGGTCCTGGGACTTATATAGTAGATCTCTGACTCTGATGTAATTTTCAGTTCCTGGGATGTGACAGTTAGTTATAAACTTAGGAACGTAGGCTGTTGTAGGCCATGCCTTTGGTTTTATTACTTCTGTATGCATTACTTCCTCCAATTAAAGTGTTACAATAACTTTAGACACTTGCTGTGCGTCATGTTTATACTTCCCCAACCAGCTCACTTGAGGAGAGGTTGCTGTACTCTAAGTGCAACAAACTGTGCTAAGTACAAAAAGAGCCTTTTTGCATATCACTCCATATGCTGGGAATGTCTCCCCCCTCCTCCTCCACACTCACTAGTGTACATAAAGTACCTTCTCTCTTCCTCAAATACTGAGAAGCCATCTGTGCTGCAAAGCATTCCATATGTATCGGCAACTGGTCCAGTGATGTGCTGCCAATGTTTCAACAAAGGGCTCCCACAAAAATGTTCCCCTTAGCCTGTAATAAACCCCATGTCCTAAGGGAGTGTGTGCTCACAGACTGGGGAAACTATTCATTTGTTTTTTCCATTTCAACAAAATGTTTCCCCAGAACCACGGAAGGAGGCAGCAGTGTTTGGCAAACAAACTTGTAGTATATGCCTTTTACCGGAAAAACTCACTTTGTTCCTGAAAATAGAGACCAAATCTATTGACAGTACAGAACAATGCTCACTGTGCACACTGCAGAATAGAGGAAAACAGCGGGTTGGTATGAGCACCTTTTAGAGAGGCCAGAGAGAGTCTCTATCGGAAATTTTTAGGAGCCACAGGCATGAGAATTATAAGGAGAGAGTGAGTGAATTATAAGGAGAAAAACATCCCTCCCCTCAACACTGAACTAGTTACTGGCCAAGATTTGCAAAAATGACCAGTGGTTTTGGATGCCTCCATTTCTGGGTGCCCAACTTGAGACTAAACAGCAGGTTTTCCAGAGCAAACGCAGACAAATCCAAAAAAACTTGGTGGTTGTTTTAGTCCAATAAGGATCATAAAATTAACCTCAAAAGATTCCTATCAAATTAAATGATTGTTTTCATCTATATTATGAAAGTTACCATAACTACACGGCCAGGAGCAATTTAAATAGTATTTTTAGACATTTCTTACCTTAACTGCAAGAAGAATAACGAAAGGTCCGGTCTCTCTTCTAGCAATGCAACTAGTACTGGCCCATCTGTTCAACAGAGACTTCTCTTATAGGAAAACTTTGGTAATCTACCTTTATGGCCCCAATTCAGCAAAGCACTGAAGCACATTCTTGAGTTCATCCCAATACAGCAAAGCTTCAGCATATGCTAATGTTTAGGCACATATTTAAGTGCTCTATTGAATAGCCAGGAACTTAAGCATATGTTTAAATGCTTTGCTGAATCAGGGCCTGTGTTTCCTATGATTGCACAAAACACTCTGAACTACTTTGTTAAACAGAGTATTTACTACAATCTCTTGCTTCATAGTGAGATAATGGAATATGCAGCATTCCAACCCCCCACCAATAAAATAGTGCTAAGAGTGCTGAAGGCTGAATTCTGAAAGGTGCCTAAAGGGTTCAGTATTCAAATCCCAATGCAAGTAGGAACTATTGAAAACCCCATCCCATTCCTGTCCTGCCAAGTAAGGAAAATATTGCAACAAAATGAATCTTAAATGTGTGTAATCAATCCAAATACTAATTTGCCTCTCTAAAGTATTGGAAATGGCATCACTTCACCATTTTTTATTGGTATATTACACTTGCTCCAGGGATGGACATAAAGGATGACTATACGATCCGACCACCCTAAGCACCTTGCCAGAGGTGCACCACCCAGCACTGAGCTGAGTGGTGCTCAATATGCAAGGTGGCCTCTTTCCTTTGGGATTTGCCATGGCGATGATGAGCTGTTTTTAGAAGCCCCAATGGGGGAGGGGCTTTACATACATGTAGTAAAAGACCATCCCTGCCCCAAAGAGTCTAAGTACATAACATAGGCAAAAGGTGGTAGAAAGTAAGTAGTATTATTCCCATTTTACAGACAGTGAACTGAGGCAAAGAGAGATTTAAGTGACTTGCTCAGGGCCACAAAGGAGACTTATAGCAGACACAGGAATGGAACCCAGTTCTCTTGAGTCCCAGTGCAGTGCAGTGTCTTAACCACAGGGCCATCCTTCTCCCTATTTACATCATAAACATGCAAAAAACATAACACAGATAAGTATTTTGCAAACATTTGTGAATTAATCCTCACAACACAAGAATCATCACCATACTAAACACATTATCATCCCTATTTAACACATGGGGAAACTGAGGATCAAAGAGGTTGTGACTTGTCCAAAAATCACACAAGAAGTTGGCAGGGCTGGCAACAGAATCCAAGCCCTATTACCTCTTAGTCTTGTGCCTCATCCTCAAGAGTATCCTTTAACACCATAAGGTGTGAGTTAATTGCTTTCTCACCTTTTCTCCCCTAACACTCCAACAACTTGTCTTACTTTGCCAGGAGACTCCCAATTTCAGCCAGACTATCCAGTGCTCCTGATCTCTTCAAGGAAACTCATCCTTCCCTCCCTCCCTCCTCCCCCCCCCCCCGCTACACTCCCAGAGCTATTTCATGGATGGGCGGGCTGATTCATTTTTGTGCCATAGTCAAGTTCCTTTGTAATACATGCATCTGCCACACTGTGAAGAATGTGGGAGCAAGAATGGAGGAGTCAGGTGACTCCACAAATTAAAAGTCAGCCCACCTGCCTGCCCACAGCTTCTGGTAAGAAAAGCTCCTCCCCTCACTACTGCACTAATGAATTAGCCCTCAGTGCAAATTAAACTGCAAGACAATAACATTGCTTAGGAAATTTAAGAGTGGGATGGCTTACTGCACTCTCTGACATGGTTTTGAAACATCTCCTGGTTTCTGCATCTTCAGCCTTAGCAAAACAGTTTAAATCACACGAAAGTAGATTTCACAAAATCACTAGATTTCTCTTTGCTCCACCCAGCACAGGTTGACTGAAATCTCATATGTTATTCTCACCATACTTCGAGCCAAGATTTTCTCCATCCCCTGTACTCCACCTCTCTCGTCATTCACAGAGAGGTGGATCTAACATTAAATTTTAAATTAATAAATGTTAAGGCCTAAACTTAGTATAGTCTATTAAAATCATTTAAATTAAACTAAAATATAATATTAAGCTGTACTTATTTGCTGCCAAGTTTCAAAGCAAGTCAAAGCACTGAGCTGGTGGAAGTCAGTAGCTAGGCACCTGGAAACAGAGTTTATTGGAACACTAACCCGGCTTATTATAGCAGTAGCCTCTTCTATAGCTGCAGAGAAAATATTTTCTCTGTTTCAGTTTATTCAACTAGTTCAGCTCAATGATTTGCTCATTCATATTAAAAAAAACAATAGAGCAGTGGACAAAAGCAAAAAAACTTGTTTTCCTCTTGCAACCTATGAATAAAAGCCACATGTGCGAGAACGAGATCTGCTTGTTCTAAAATCTTGAAGGACCAGAAATAATCAGTTAAATTCACTAACTATAGATAATACTTCCTTTGTTTATTTAAGTAATTAGATTTAAGTGGAAAACATGTTTTGAATTTTTTTATAAACTCTTTCCCCTTACATTTCCAGCAAATTTAAGGTAGTTTTATTTACTAAAATAAACAAACAAAAAATGCTGGTTTTGTGCATTTTTAATTCAATTTGAATTTTTATCCAGGGTTTGACACATCACAAGTAAGGTATTAATCTTCATCTACTAAAGGAATGCATAATTCACCATTTTCTGAACAGCAAATGTAAAAATTAAGAATCAGAATAAATGTAAATAAAGCGATACAATTGGTTAAATAAATAGATATAGTGCAGGGGTCGGCAACCTCTGGCACGCGTCTCGCCAGGGTAAGCACCCTGGTGGGCCGGGCCAGTTTGTTTGCCAGTTTGTTTACGCGTCGGCCGGTTTGGCCGATCGTGGCTCCCACTGGCCAAGGTTCGCCGTTCCAGGCCAATAGGGGCGGCGGGAAGCCGCGACCAGCACATCCCTCGCCCGCGCCGCTTCCTGAAGCCCCCATTGGCCTGGGACAGCGAACTGCGGCCAGTGGGAGCTGCGATTGGCTGAAGCTGCCGAAGCGGCAGGTAAAAAAACTGGTCTGGCCCACCAGGGTGCTTAACCTGGCGAGCCGTGTGCCAGAGGTTGCCGACCCCTGATATAGTGTATCCTCCTGATTGGCAAAAAGCACCACCAAATTCAGTGTAAAGGCTACATTTAGCTACAAATAAACATGTTTTCATGTTTACCCACCAATGAGAATCAGCTTTCAGGAAAATAACTAAAAAGTACAAATGCAAAACACAATTAAAATTGATGATTTCAATTGAGGTTTCCTGCTTGCTGATTTAAATCACTTTGACTTCAGTCAATCCATCCTGTGGTCCTTCTCTACAGTAGCCACAACCTTCGGCAGAGACCAAACCTGCCACCCTAGTAAAGAGGCTCTGCATGGGCCCCACGGACATGTCTCCCTGTCCAAACAATGACTTTTATAGATTCAGCAGCCTTTTTGTCCCTGCAGTGAAGACGGTCTCCAAATACACAGATACAAATATTTTGGGTTAATAGTGCTTGTAATGGTGTGTACCTTTAAAGTCACCACAGAGCTGCACTCTGAGAACCTGATCACTACAGGTAGGATCAATCGATATTGCAAGAATTACTGCAGAGTGTTATCTCTGCCAATAAAATAGTGACGGACCTATTACGCGTGTGTATAGATTTATTTTCCAAAGGACCGTGCACTTCTGTGTACTAAAGCAGGACAACAGACAGTGTGCTAATAAAGTACTAGTCTCTGTCAAGTCCACCTCTGATATATAACTGAAGGGCCTATCCCCATTTTACACTTTGGCAACATTTGTATATCTTGTCATGTCAATAAAGCCTCTTTCAATCGAATATAAACTTTCTCTTGGTACTTTTCTTTAACCCATAACTTGCTGTTTAGTTTATTTCAAAGAATACTTTTTCAAAAACCCTATTCTCTCTCTCTCTCTCTCTCACACACACACACACACACACACTGCCTTATAACTTATTTTCTACCAACCTGTTTTTTATTAGTCAATTTTGTTGCAACCAAGAGCTCAGTTTTCAAATTAATAAGGTTAACTAAAAATAGGTATACATCTCTCTGTTATAACTAATAGGCATTTATTAAAGCAGGTCTCCAGTACTGTTAAAAAGACAAAACACCTCTTCCCTCTTAAAAAAGCAATAAAGACTTAAAGGATAAAACTTAACAAAAAGGTGGTGAGGGAAATCCAGGGACATAAAATTCTGTTCTGGCATCGATTAGGCAGTTAGTTGACCACCAGAATAACTACTATTAGAGTCAAGTAAATAGCATTAAATACATGGTTGCAAGTATTCATTCCAATTTAAAAATGTATTTGCTGTGGTTGGGCCCAGCCCCCTTTTATGTTTGCTTCCCACAAATGCCTGTGCAAAACAAATTTGAAGCGTTCACTCTATGGCCATGGCTACACTTGCAACTGTAGAGCGCTTTGAGTTAAACCAGCTTTGGTAGAGCGCGGTAGGGAAAGCGCTGTAATCTGTCCACACTGACAGCTGCAAGCGCACTGGCCTGGCCACATTTGTGGCACTTGCAGCGGCATTGGGAGCGGTGCATTATGGGCAGCTATCCCACAGCTATCCCACAAAGTACCTCTTTCCATTCTGGTGCTGTGGCTTGTGGGAAGGGGGCGGGCATCCTGGGTCCTGTCCCAATGCCCCGTGATGCATTGGTTCACATCCCAGCAATCCCTGTGCTTCTGTCCACATTTGGCGCCATCTTTCAATGTTTTTTGTACTGCACGCTCTGTCTTCCCTTTTGGTCTGTGGGAATGGAGCCCAAACTGCTGAGGAATATGCTGAGGAGTCTCGCCAGCACGTCAAATTTGGCAGTTGAGTTACTCCTTAAGATCCAAACTGACAGTAAGACGTACGATACGAGATTGCTTGTGACATTCACAGACATGCTCACCACCGTGGAACGCTGCTTTTGGGCTCAGGAAACAAGCACTAAATGCTGGGATCACATCGTCCTGCAAGTCTGGGTTTCTGTGTCTTGGGGAGAGCCAACAGCTGCAGGGGCCCCCTATACTGAACACTGTCCCCACGTTTTCCACAGGAGTTCGTCCTGGAAGATATCTCACTGCTGAGGGTGACCTGGGAAGCAAGGGAGGGTCTTCTACTGCAATGCGGCTTCTTCCCTGGCCCATATGCAGCTTGTCTGCGTGCAGCAATGGTCCCCCTGCCCCTCATGGCACAGTAGTGCGGACATGTTACCCTGACTGGGACAAGGACCACAGTGGCTCTCCTAAGAAACCTGCGCAAGCACATTGCCCAACTCCTGGATGAAGAGATCACTGAGGCCGATTACCGTGATGTGAGAGAGCACATCAACGCCCTATTCCGCATCTAGGAATGCACCTAGCCCTAACCCTCCTCGCCCCAAGAGCCCGCACTGACTTCCCAAAATAAAAGCTGCTTACCGGGCACCTCCTCTGGTGTTTGTCCTTCCCCAAACACCAGCCGCCACGACTGGCTACCTTCCTCCTGGCTTGAAAACAGCTCCTGGCTGCCTGCAGCTAGGGATACCGGCGTGTCTTCCTCCTCCTCAGCACCCTCACTCCCGCTTTGCTCCTCCTCCTGCCTTGTTGAACTGGGCTCTGAAGTGTCCATGGTGGTACTCGGAGTGGAGGTGGGGTCACCCCCAAGTATCGCGTCCAGCTCTTTGTAGAAATGGCAGATCGCGGGGGCACCACCAGAGTGGCGATTTGTCTTGCGGGCTTTGTGGTAGGCATTCCGCAGCTCTTTCACTTTAACCCTGCACTTTAACAGTGCATCCCGGTCATGGCCCCTTTCCATCATGTCCCTTGATATCTGCCCAAAGGTATCGTAATTCCTATGGCTGGAGCACAGCTGGCACTGGACAGCTGATGAGGTCCAGCACCTCACCATTGCTCCATACTGGGGATCACCTGGCGCGTGGAGGCATGGTCACCTGGAAAGATTTGCTGAGAGCACTCCACGCCTGGTTGAGCAAACAGGAAGGGGATTTTCAAAATTCCCAGAGAATTTAAAGGGAGGGTCTGACGGTTGGTAACCTGAGGGCAGGGCAGCAGAGTTCAAAGTGATGACCAGAGTGGCTAGAACAGGCATTGTGAGATACTTCTGGAGGCCGATCAGAGCGCATTAACAGAGCAGGGCATCCACACTGGTGCTGCGGCGCTTCAGCAGGGGTGCATCAAACATTATTCCACTCACCAAGGTGGAGTACCAGGAGCGCTCTAACCACGGAATCCGGGCGCTATATATGCCTTGCCAGTGTGGATGCGTCGTGAGTTAAAGTGCACGGGGCTGCTTTAATGCGCTCTAACTCGCAAGTGTAGCCATGCCCTATGATTCCCTTGTAGAACTGGTGTAATTGATACAGGACTGGCACTGTTTGACACAGCTGGGAATAACAGGGTTCCCAGAATTCTCTGGCAGAGCCACTGCATAAAAGTAATTACACCAGTCAAGGATCTGACTTTCTGCACCCTTCTTAGCTAGAACCATGTACACACATACCTAATTATTGTTTGTCAATGACTGAGGTGATGAGAGAAATTTCCCATCAGGAAACTCAAACAACAAATAAATTGGAGAAAAGCATTCCCCAAGCAGAACAAGAGGGAGAACTTGTCAAGTAAATTATTCAGTGTGCTTCAATTGCATCACATACAGCAATATTTCAGTGACGAGGTAAAAGGATGCCACCTTCTCCCCATCCACTGAGCCTGCAAGGCAGAGAATAGATGAGCCACCCCTTAATGGCATTAAAGGAAAGAGACTGACAGAGTTCTTTTTTTTATTCCGTTTGGATCGGGCTGAGACTCTATGCGCTCTTCAAGTGATAGTGAGTAGCAGCAACACTGACAGAGGTAATTCACTCAGCACAACCAACTATTTACATATTGCAAACATACCATAAGTCTATTAGTTAACATATAGTTACTGTTCTACTTGAACAATAAAAACACTGTATTTGTGTTAAAACTACACTCTGTGTCCTCTCTTACTGCTTATAATATCACAATCATGAGCTATAACTCTTCTGCTTTCCTCATCACTGCAAAAAAATCATTTTGCTAGCTGACTGTGATTTTGGTGATACAGGTTCTATCATTAAAAATTGAGCATCTACTGAAAGTCACCACAGTACAGTATCTGAGACACTGCAGTTAATTCCTGTTCTAAATATAAAGGAACACTGGGATATCTTAATCTTGCAAATTCTTGTGTGGCACACAGCAAGGTGCACCGTCCATGGTACAATCAGAAGCTATATGTGGGCATATATGAGGATAAGCTCTGGACATGATCCTTTAAACCGATAATAAACCTGAAGTTTCTTATACACCTGCTCCTTCACTTACAAGAGTTCAGGGGAAAAAGGGATGTGGTGTGACTAGAAAATGGGCATGTCTGAGGAAACATGGGTTTAAAGTGATGCTGATAACTTTAAATTTAGTCAGTTACAAGTAGTTTAGAAGAGTCAGTAGAAAATACAAAAAAGCAACGAATCATACTATATAGAGTGCTATCAGATGCACAAAATAAACAAACAGAAAGAGAGAAAAATAACTTGTCTAATTTCTTCCAGTGACACTAATCATAGATGTTTCTTGTAAAATCACTGGTAAATTTTTTTTAGGCAATAAGTGAGATTTTTTTATGTTGACAGGATCTCTTTAAGTGTGACCGTCATTATGGTAGTGTGGCACTTAGCTATGCATTCCACTCTCAGGCCTTACTCCATGTACTTGGCAGGAGTAAATATATGGCTGCAAAACAGATGTCTTGTTACAGGGTCCCTATACGCCGTGCCCTGCTCATCACTTTTACCTTACTTCTTGTATAACACTCTGTATCTGCACTGTGCAGGGTCAGGCCCAGTGTAGTAATTGTTGGCAAATATTGACTTTTTAAGGATGACCACTGTTAAATATATATATTTAAGATCACCATACATATATAGAATAAATACTTTGGTGTATACATAATAGATTTTTTCTTAAAATTAGTATTTGGCAATGTAAGAACATAAGAATGGCCTTACTGGGTCAGACCAATGGTCCATTTTGTGTGCCTAAATCCATTAAGCACTTTTAAAAACCTCCCTCTAGATTTTAATACAGAAAAAGACTCAAATATTTGATCCCTTATAAACATATCTCATGAGCTCTCAAGAATGTAGGAATTCTATTAAATTGTTGTCCAGAGACTATAGCAATGGCCACTTCAGCAATTCCTGTAAAAATAAAACAAAATAAATAAAAAAAAACCTTGAATCCATCAACAAGCATTTTGAAGAGCAAGGATATGGAACCGAGTGTAATTTTCCAACAGATTTGCCTAATGTTGTCCTGTATGTTAAGGAAAACTTTCAACATCTTCCCATGAAAACTCCCTTAAACCACTTTAGGGAGAAAGATATATTGCTGCATTATTTCCAAAACAAATAGTCTTGATTAGTTGCAGGATAGTTAATTTCTACAAAAGGAAGGAGAAAACTACTTTTGCTTAATCTGCATAGGAAGTCAAAGCTTAACTCCCTATTTTATTACATAGCCAACCTGGTAAAGGTTCCGAAAGAAAATAACAGTGAAATTTAAATAATTGCATCTGGTGCATGACTACATTTTTGTCTTATAAAATAATACTACATACCATATATACGTAGTGATAAACAGCCCTTCTGGTTAAGCAAATAAATTGACAAACTCCATTTGATCTTTATAATTCACGGATGTTTTTCAAGAGTACTCAGTTTTTCACAGGGAGTTTTCATATCCTTCCCAAACCATCTCCCTTCTGATTAAACAAGACTGGGGCCTATCCTGAAGAATGAAATGACTAGTTACAAAGAAACCATTACAATATAATTTGCAGTATGGTGTGTTGGACAGAAATAACCATGTATGTTGTTTATGTTAGAACTACAATTTATGTGCTTACTTCCACTCTATGCATTATGGAAATGCACAAGCATGTACGCATATGCAACAGAATCTAGACTAAATGTAGAATTCTTCCTGTCCAATTTTGGTGTGTGTGTGACCATTATTTACTAGGTCTGTATTTATCAGCTGTACTACAAGCATCTCACTTTCACATAGTGCAACTGCATTTGAATATATTAAATTAAGGAAGCACAGGACTTTTCTTTATGATAAGCAGGCATGCTTGTCTTCTGTCCATGTTTCTTTTACAAATACAGCTATTGTGAACAATTTAAGAACATGCCACTCAATTCATTTTTTCCCATAAGGGGCAGAATGCATATACACTATAGGATCACTTTCCATGCAGCAATGTTTTTGAAGGATTTCCTTCTACGCGCCTATATTAAAGTCCAGCACTACCATCAGTTTATCATGGATTCAAGAAGATTCACTATATAATCTAGTGGATGTATCCCATGTGTCTTCAATATCACTTAAGTGTTTTATGAATTAGGAGCCAAATTCTGCCATTAGCTGTGCACTTATTACTCCCAACGGCTCCAACAGGAATAAAGCATAAAAACCAGGGGGAAGGGGTATAAAAAGAATCCCATTCATATTTCAAATACACCTTTTGCTAAATTGTGTGCTTTACTATATACTGAGTAGTACCATGAGCTGGACAGGAAATTGCTTTCCCGTCCTGCAAGATTTTGAGATGTCAAAATGTTTTCTCTTCTCAAATTGGGATTGTGATGAACTAGTGGTTCTGTCTGCACCATGTCTGAATTCTGGGTGATTTTAGGAAATTGTATCATGAAATTACTGGGTTAAGGAAAGATTATGTGTATGTGAATCTCCCAGAAGTTAGCACAGTGTGTCATATCTCTGCCAGGACAGAGATCAGCATTCATTGATCATCTATTCAAAGTAAAACATCTTGGGACAACCAGGGCCAGCTCCATTGTTTCTGCTGCCCCAGGCGGGGGGAGGCAGCAGAAACACTGATCGGCGGCACTTCGGTGGCTCCACCGCGCCACTTCGTTCTTCTGCAGAATTGCCACCGAAGAGCCGGATGTGCCGCCCCTTTCCGTTGGCCGCCCCAAGCACCTGCTTGCTGTGCTGGTGCCTGAAGCCGGCCCCGGGGACAACAGGTTTGCTCTACCTGGGAGAAAACATTTCCTCCTCTTGTCTGAGGGGAATGGGGTTTTGGAGTAATGGAAAATGACCAAAAGTCAGATCAAAAGAAGAGGTGATCCCAGCAGGTAGACCTGCAGCTAGATCCCAGCAGGTTTCCATTTCATTCCATTTATAGATATAAAGGCACTCACTGAACTGAGGGAGAGAGCCATCTTGCACTGGATTAAGATGAGGAAGTTTGCTGCAGGGGCAGGATAGTTCTGTCCTGCCTGACAGAACACAGATGATCTCCCAAGGGAAGGGTGAGGGACATTACATTTAGGATGTTTTATGGTCTGTGTGATCTGTATTCTCCTGTGCTTTACATAACTATATAGAACATAAACCTGATAGATTGAACAATCTGTTGACTGCTTCACAACTACTTCATGTCCCGGAAGGAGTTAAACTATAAAGCTTCACACCTTTGGGGTGGAGCTCTGGGACAGGGGTATGTTTAAGTATGGGGGAGTCTGAAGGGTCAGTGCTGTGCACAGAGTGGCTAGGGAGCTGGCCAATGGGCTCCAACACTTGGAAGAGGGGTGCCAGATAGAAGGTATGCCTAGGGATACCGAAATTGGGGGCAGTGTCTGGACTCCATTCCAGCTTCAGGAGCTTGGAACACCCTGGGAATCCAGAGCATGGAGGCTTGAATTCCCCTCACAGCAATCTTAGTGGGTGCCTAGGAAGGGGTGCTAGGATCTCTGAAAGGGACAAAAAGACAAATCTCAAAAAATATTTATGTACTGACAAAAATTTGCATCAGGTCAATCAAAACATGTCAATAATTTCACAGTATTTCAATTCTGACTTTATTTTTATATGGTTTTTACAATATATTAAATTTCTAAACAAAAAAGTTGCTTTGAACCAAAAAACAGAATAGAACGTTTCCATAATCTTGACCCTTCCCCCCCTTAAAGGTTTTTGAAATGGGACAGTCATTGTGACCAATCTTTCCCTGTGAACAATTCAGTTTCAAGAGATCAGCATTTTCTGATAAAATAACGTTGTGTTGAACAATTCCTCACTATCTCTAATAGTATCTAGGATTTGCTTTGGTTGAGGTGTTATGAGCACAGTGCATAGACTAATGTTCAAAAGATCCACTGGAAAGAAGGAATCTCACATGAAGAACCACCAGCCAGAAGAATCTGCACCAGCCAGAAGAAGCAGTGAGGCTCTCACTTTAACTTTAATAACAGTTTAGTACATCTCTGATTACTTTTTTCATCTGAATGCAAACCAGTTCTAGTTTTCCTAAGAACAGTAGAACATTTCTATTATTTTTGTTTACAAAAGACCAACGCAAATATATTTTATTCATGGACACACATATCTCAAGCCCCAAAAGCGTTTGTGCATACAACATGAGCTTACCACGTGGTACTACTAGAAACACTGAGAATGTGAAAAATGTGCAGTTCCAGAGTGAAGTGTTTGATTTTGCAATTCACAAAATACTTTACCTAGGCACCTTTCCATTCCTCATTTCTGTAGGGAACTTGGAGACAAAGAAGGAAGGTACTGAAAACACCAAAACATGCCTTATTTTTATACAGATTAATTTTCTTTTCTATTGATAACTAATCAGTATTTTTTTAAAGAGGACTATCACAATTTAAAAAAATTCCATAAACATTTAGATCTGTACATATTGTCATTATTATTTACCTAACACCACTCAGAAACATGCTAGGCACTTTACAGATTAAATTAAAAAGACATAAAACAGTTCCTGCCCCAAACAGCTTAAAATCTAAGGGACTGGTCCAAAACACAATCAAATCAACCATTGGATTCCTAGTTATAGCTGCACTGCACAGAAAAACCCTGCAGCATCAAGTCTCAGAGGCCAGGTCAACTGCAGGGCCGCCCAGAGGGGGGGCGGGGGGAGCAAGTGGGGCAATTTGCCCCAGGCCCCACAGGGGCCCCCACAAGAATACAGTATTCTATAGTATTGCAACTTTTTTTTATGGAAGGGGCCCCTGAAATTGCTTTGCCCCAGGCCCCTGAATCCTCTGGGTGGCCCTGGTCAACTGATTTGGACTTGTGGGAATCAGACTGCAGGGCTAAAAACAGTAGTGCAGATGTTCCCACTTGGGCTGGATCCTGGACTCTGAGGATTTCAGAGCCCAGGCACCAGCCTGATTGGGAACATCTACACTGCTCTTTTTAGCCCCACAGTCCAAGGCCCGCAAGCCAGAGTCAATTCACCCAGGCACTGAGACTCGATATTGCAGGTTTTTCTTTGCAGCGTAGGTATTACCCTAGTGATATTACAGGGCTTTGGATCAAACCCTAATTTTAGATATGATATAATGATAGAGAGTAACAAACGATAAGAGTGGAAGGAGAAGGACAAAGTTTAGAACAGATAGATCATAGAATTACTCAGTTTTGATCTGTGCATTTTGCTTCCCATTAAGTTTTTCATCTACATGCATACTGGATGTCCCTCAACCAAAAATTACTATAGAAATCTACATATCTTCAGTTTTTCTTATATCAGGAGCATAAAATACTTGCGTCTTCTGATAAGACTTGTGTTAAAATTGTTGCATTCCCAAGCAAATATTTTTTTTAATTTGAACTCAGAAATAATATATTATGCATACAAATTTTATGGTAGGAAGAAGAATCTCTTGCTTTAGTATGCTAAATCTGTTGTATACATTAAGTATCTTCTTAGTATTGTGTCCAGTGACTCAGATACAGTGCGTACAATTAGTAACTCACAGCTAAAGGAATGCTGGCAATTATCTTACTAAAGTTGTAAATAAAACTTTAAAAAATGTTGAGCAATATCCTGACATTCAGCACTTCAAGGACTGAAACTGAGCTATGTCACCCCGTACCCTTATGCTTTTGATATTAGCTGATTCCCCCTGAGAAAATGGGGTGAGGAAAGCTGTTTACACCCAGGAGATGAAGAAAATGATTCCAATTCTTTCAACTGAAGTGTCAGCACTGGAGAAGCATGCAGCTAATATGATGGTGGCATAGCAACTGATATTCCGTGGCCTTAAGGCAAGATGAGACTTCAACTGATAATTTCAAACCCAAGCACTCCCAAACCCAGTGGAGCTCAGCAAAACAACCATGATCATATTATATTTTGAACATCTTCTATGAGTAGTGAATAACTGTGTGTCCCAACTGCATGAAGTTTGTTTTGTGAGTGGAGCTTGGAAGAATATTGCTACTTCCTCTATCCCACATTTGACCCCCTTTTTAAAGATCAAACAGGGCAGAAGAAATGTTACAAGTATTTCTTCAGAGGTACTATAGAGCTTTGTTCCATGAAACACACTAGTATGTTTCATCTCTCTGATTCACTTAAACCAGGAATCACACTTATTGACTATTAAAAACAACCAACCCTGTGGCTCTAATTCATTAATATATCACTTTTTAAAACATTTCTTTATTTTTGTTCAGTATTTCTAAACAGGCAGGCAGTGTCATTCACTGTGTAATGGTCATCAGTGAGAAATCCAAGAATATGTAGCAGCATACCAACATCCAGGCTATTATTATATTATTTTTAATACTAAAGTGTCAATGGTATGTTCAGTACTGTACTAAAAGACAGTCCCTGCCCTAGATGGATTACAACAGATACAAGTAAGACAAGAAATTAGAAAGAAGAAGTTGTTGACTTACAATATTTTTGGTATGATTAGTACTATTCCTCTAGTTTGCCTCTTCTGAAATACTGTGGTGGAGAGAGCATTTGACTGATGTAAGTTTGTACTTGAGGGTCTCACAGAAAAAGTGCTCTTTGTGAAAATGCTTTATAAATGTAGACAGGGAAAGAAGTGGATTAATTTGAATGACAAGGGGTAAAGGGCCTGACACACTGGAAATGAAACACCTTTCTAGGTAGATGGGAGAAGCACAGAAAAAGGAAAAAAATGATGTGCTAAGTCTTGCGCTGTTGTGTGATGTGGAGTGTGAGACATGATTACTAATAAGATTATAGAACTGAGCAGGGGCCTTGAAAGCAAGTAACAAAAGTTCAAATTTGATATGCTGGGCAAAGGGGAACCAGAGGAAAGACTGAAAGGGGATAGACTCATAAAAGTGTGCAAAATATAATTTTAGCAGTTCCATTCTGGACATGATGGAGGAGAGAGATGTTTGGGTGATATCCTAGGCCTCCTCTAAATCCCTTAGTGCCTCACTCAAGCAGTGCAAGAAAGACTTAAGACAGCAGATGACTGTGGGAATTCTGAGCTGACACCAATCCTATAACAGCCCTTCTGCCCACAGCCTGGGTATACGAGGTATTCTGGGGCTGGGGAAGAGAGCATGTCATGTTTAAACTTGAACTGGTGAGGGCCAGTCATGATTATTTGTCAGAGCCAGAGTCAGAAACATGGGACTGGATAACAGGAGACAAAAAGTGTGCAGAGGTACATGTGTGAGTCAAAGCACAGAGAACAGAGCTGAAGCTATACAAACAGATGAAGTCACCCAGGCATGAGTTGCAGAAGGTGAGCACAGTGCTCAGTCAGCCTCCTGCTGAGGGATGGAGTGGGAGCTGCAATCCAAAAGAGAGGATGAAAGCGAGATGAGAGAGGGAGGACATGGGCATAAGAGCACAGGAAGGAGAAAGGACAATGAGGATGGAATGAAATTGAAGTGAAGTGCACTTGGATATTATTATTACTTATATAAATTACATCTCGTACATTACTCACTACTTATATAGCTTCTTGGTAACAAACACACTATTAAAATCAATACATGAGTATAGTGCCACGGGATCTCTTGATAAGCTACAAAGTTGGACAATGTTTCAGTCCTGCAAAGCTTGCCATCACATGAATTGTGAATATAAGCTGAAGAAATCACCGCCTTTTAACTGTACATGATAACTGCCCAAGTTCTAGAGCATGATTCTTCCACCAGATCTCCAGTGATATATATATAAAATGGGCTGACAGTAAACTAGGCTTACGTGGTGTCTCAGTAAAAAAGCTATCATTTTTTACAGTAACTTGCTAGAGTACAAAAGCTCCGCAGAGCTGCATGTTTTCAACATGTGGAAGTGGAGAAGGCATACACAAAAAGTAATGTAAAGTGGTCACCATTAAAGAGCAGTTATACATTTTTTATTTTAAGAAAAGGCAGCTTTTTACTTAAACCTGGTTCTCTTTTTTCAATCAACTGCTGACTTTAGTGACTAATATACATTTTCTGCTTTTTACTTCTTTTAGCCCCACAGAACAAATACACATAAGAGGGAGTGGCTAGATTCTACTCTAACTCATACATAATCAGCAGAATTGTTTACTAAGTCCCAGTCAGTAAAACCTGTGCAAATCCATTGATGGCAAAGAGGTTATACAGCTGTGTCACTGAGGCATAACGTGAAGACAATGGAATTACTCATATGTAATGAGGGTCTAATGTGGGCTGCAGAACTCTTGGAATCAGCTATGATGCATGAGAAGTAAAGGATCCAATCTGACTCTCAGAGCCGAGGTTGAGTTTGCAGGGCTTAATCATACCAAAAAAACCTGTAAATTGAAGACATTGGGCACGGAAATCATTGTGAGACAAACATTACACCCCCAAATATTTTTACATATCCACTTTTCATAGTAAATTCCAGCTGACATCTTTATAATTTTGCCTTTGTAAGTAATTTATGTTACTGTGATACTCCCTAATCTTAGTATAGGGAATTCCATAAATGTCACAGTAATTTAATTACTCACAAAGGCACTTCTAAGATTTTAATGACATCCATTGTATTTATATGCTATGATCTCAAGTAGGTAGATCTGGAAGGAATAGTTTTATTGTAAGCTAATGCTAACCTCACCTGCAATAAGCAGTGTTCTTGAATCACCTCCGATTTGAAAGGAAATGGATGATTTTATACATCTTTCAGCTAAACTCCAGATACAGAGATAAAATGTAGTACTCAGGACATTGTGTGACTTCAGGACACTCCCTGGATTCTGGATCCAATTAAAACATTACAATGAAATATAAATATTGTATTTTCATATGTGACAGATATATTCTCTCTCTAATTGCCTATGCGTATGTCTATACTGCAATGGGAAGGAGAGAGGGGGGAATTGCAGCAAATGCTGACATACCCAAGCTAACTTTAATCTAGCTAGCTCACATACTGCTAGCAGTGAGGTCACAGCAGCATGTGCTTCACCATGGACTAGCTGCCCAAGCAATTTCCAGGGGTCCCAGCTGGGTTTATGCAGCCCACGCTGAAACGTGTGTTGCAGTGGCTTCAGAGTTATTAGTATGCAAGCTAGCTAGATTAAAGCTAGATCAGGTATGGCTGCACTGTAGACATACCCTATGTTTCTTAAAGGAAAACTATCAATTTTCCCTCAAACCACCGCTCCAAATTTTCAAAAGATAACAAGCATCAGTAAATTCTCTCTCTCACACACAAATCCCCACCCCCACCTACAACAGCAATTAATTTGGCAACATATTTTGAAACGTCACAGATAATCAGCAAAATGGTAACTGTTTTCTGCTAGCTCTTGAATTACATTGTATTCAAGCAAACATCGCAGGAAAACTGCTCATACAAAAACACAAGATTGTGTGGCATAAATGTCAGTGGCACAAAAAGCATGCCAGACACTTGCTTTATGGCTCTGCTAGGCCACAAGTAATCACTGTTGTGAATACAGCTGAAGAGACTGTATGTCACATACCTAACACTTCCCTGACTTGCGTGCCCAGTAATGCTGCAAGCCCTAATAAATAATGTTAAAATACACAGGATTTGAAAAATTTACTAGATGACTACTTGCCAGAGAGCACTGGAGATTTTACCAAGGTGCTGTGCCTGGACAAGAGGTCTATCTTTTGTATGTTTAGCATGTTTGATAAATTGAAGCCCTCATAGCTCCATCTGGCTATTAGGAAAGGAAACGGATTTTCCCCTTTCTCTCCTCTCAACCCCTGCACCTCCTGGATGCTGCAAAGTGGATGGCGGACTCTGTTATTCTACTCTTCCTCCTGCCTCCTGGGAGAGGCAGAGGGAAGGAAGAGGAAGGGAAGAGTTTCTGCTTTTCTACCTTCCCCCAGCTTTTATTTGGGACCTCTTCTCCTATGAATACTCCAGTGCCTGCCTGACTTGGCTACTACTCATAGCTTTCCCAAGCAGCAACAAAATGCTAGTGACATAATTCTTGTCATTTTCATTGCTGCCCAAAGCATTCTAAACAGCGGCAGTGAATAATGTCCGAGATAATCAGACACTGAATGATATGAAGCTAAAATAAGACACTATATGACTAGATGAAAAACATCTTGAAGTCAAGCTTCACAGTGGAGCTATTCACTGAACAAGGACTGTGTGTTTCTGAAGTGCAGATATGCAAACCAATGCCACAGCCAGATCTATGGGCTTACAGTCAATCTAAGCTACGCAATTTGAGTTACATTAGTAACGTAACTCAAGCTGACGTAGATCTACTTACCGCGGGGTCCACACTATGCTATGTCAACGGGAGACGTTCTCCCGCCGACATTGCTTCCGCCTCTCGTTGAGGTGGAATGCAAAAATCGATGGGAGAGTGCTCGCTCATCAATTGAGCATGTCTTCACTAGACCCGCTAAATCGATGCTGCTGCATCGATTGCAGCAGCACTGATTTAGCTCCGTAGTGAGGATAAACCTTTTATGTTGAAATTCGCATGAGAGCCAGGGCAGAATTTTGTATAAGTTCTGCTGCGCCAACAGCATTCAGAGATTCCCCCAAAATGTTTAGGCCTTTTGTGCATTTTCTAAAGGGGAGGATCTGATTATATATAGTATTTATCAGTGAGAAAGCAAATACCTCCCACACTTAAGTGGCTGTCAAAAGTTATCAGGAGAGCATCACTTCAAATTCAACCACTTTATGTTGATGGTATTAGTGCTCTGAAATCTGTTACTTCCTCATGGTGTCATTAATACCAGTCTGAACTCTCAGATAATAAGCCAAGAAACACTGTGTGGCTCTCCATAGTCTAAAATTAAAGACAGAACTCCCAGCATTTGTGAAAATGGTCGCTAATTATTGTAGGGTTAGTCCCAGTCTGCGTGTGTTACACCCACTGCTAGTCCCATTCTGAATGCATTACACCCACATACTGTGGGTATGGTACTAAAACAGTAGGTACTGAGTATTTATATGGCAGCAGCTTTGCTTATGGGTAGGCTGGGAAAGATTACATTTTTATCGGTAAGTGTCAGTAAATATCGACTTCATCGCACACACAAACCAACAAAAAGTCAATAATAATTGAAATTTACAGATCAGGCAAAGTAAGAAAAATGCTGCTTGAGAACTAATTAGCGTTTGATTGAAGGATTTTTTACTTTCTCTATTTTGACATGTGATGTTGACAATGTCTGTTTTAATGGTTATAAAGCTTTAACTTTTGAAATCCTAATGTTAACAGTAATTAAATAATTATTGTCTGACCCCCCATCCCTACTTCTCCCTAATTTCACACCCCTAATTTCAGGCAAACTGAAAATGTAAATGGATACAAATATTAAAAAAAATGTTTAAAAATAAACATCTATGATATCCATTGAGATTATAAAAAAATAAAAGTGGATTTCTCCCAAGTCTACACATGAGACAATCTAACATCAGTATAGGCGGCTATACTAGCATCTTTGTTAGGCCTTTGAACATGCAGAGAATGAAGCAGATATATTCAAAAGACACAGCAGATAGACTGAACTGAGTACTTATGTGGGTAATTAAGTGCTCTGTCTTTCTCTCCTGAGCAACCTAACTCATGGGTCATGCACATGGCCCTATGAGCTATCCTATAGAACTACAGTTTTATTCAAAGCGGTGAGAACAACCCCCCCAACACATCTGCACGTACACAAAATCTGAGTAAGATGCTATGTACCATTAAAAGGTAAGAGATACCTGTAGCTGGGAACTCAATCGAGTAGAGAGAGAACATTTCTTTGTACTGCCTACAATATTCATACAAGACAAACATATGTACAAATAATAAAAGGACTTTTGTATTATTCAGAGGAATAGTAGTGATACCTATACTAAAAGTGGCATAGCACTGCTTTAATAACAGGCTGAAATTTTTCCAAGCTTGGGCTTTGAGTTAGGCTGATATATATTTTTATTTTTGAAAGTTTCAGAAAAAAACCCCAAACAAAACAAAACAAAACCCCACACTGATCTGCTTAAGAAAAAGACTCTAAAGAAAAACAGGTAATTTTGCCAATGTTAACAAATATTTTCAACCAATTTTTTAAAGGACTCTGGTCCCGTCATGGCTTGGAGTAGGAACTTGACATTTGGAATGGGGCTAAATCAGGGGTTCTCAAAATTGGTTCATGGCCTGTTCAGGGTAAGCCCCTGGCAGGCCGCAAGATGCTTTGTTTACCTGAGCGTCCGCAGGTCTGGCCGCTCACAGCTCCCAGTGGCTGCGGTTCGCTGTTCCCGGCCAATGGGAGCTGTGGAAACCAGTGGCCTGGCCCGCGCCGCTTCCCACAGTTCCCATTGGCCGGGAACAGCGAGCCGCAGCCACTGGGAGCTGCGAGCAGCCATACCGGTAGACGCTCAGGTAAACAAAGCATCTCACGGTCTGCCAGGGGCTTACCCTGAACAAGATGTGAACCAAATTTGGGAACCCCTGGGCCAAATGCTAGTATCAGTGCTTTTTGCTGCCTCTATGAAAATCCAGTAAGACTGGGGCAAGATATAAATCTCTCACAATGCATTCGCACAAGCTCAGTAGAGCTTTTTAGAGGCTTGCTACTAAAACCCTGCACTGACCATGCTTCCTGGCTCCACCCCCAGTTTGAGTTCAAGACATCACTTTGCCATGGCAGTAGGATCTGCTTCTTTGGCGTAGTGGAAAAAGTAATGGGCTGGGAGACAGAAGGAGATCATGAGTTCCGGTCTTTCACTTATTAGCATTAATAGTTCTGTACACTTCACAGACCATATTATTGAGCAAGATCTCGTTTGGATTAGAAGGCCAACAAATATTAACTCCCTCCCCCGCATTTCACAGATGAAGTACCTGATAGGTTACAAAAAATTACTTCAGGCACATCATAGAATCATAGAACTGAAAGGGACCTTGAGAGGTCATCTGGTGCAGTCCTCTGCACTCAAGGCAGGACTAAGTATTATCTAGACCATCCCTGACAGCTGTCTGTCCAACCTGCTCTTAAAAATCCCCAATGATGGAGATTCCACAACCTCCCTAGGCAATTTATTCCAGTGCTTAACTACTCTGACAGTTAGGAAGTTTTTCCTAATGTCCAACCTAAACCGCCTTTGCTGCAATTTAAGCCCATTGCTTCTTGTCCTATCCTCAGAGGTTAAGAAGAACAATTTTTCTCCCTCCTCCTTGTAACAACTTTTTATGTACTTGAAAACTGTTAACATGTCCCCTCTCAGTCTTCTCTTTTCCAGACTAAACAAACCCAATTTTTTCAATCTTCCCTCATAGGTCATGTTTTCTAGACCTTTAATCATTTTTGTTGCTCTTCTCTGGACTCTCTCCAATTTGTCCACATCCTTTCTGAAATGTGGCACACAGAACTGGACACAATACTCCAGCTGTGGCCTATTCAGAGCAGCGTAGAGCAGAAGAATTACTTCTCATGTCTTGCTTATAACACTACTGGTAGTACATCCCAGAATGAGGTTCGCTTTTTTGCAACAGCGTTACACTGTTGACTCATATTTAGCTTGTGGTCCATTATGACCTCCTTGAGTATTCTAGGATGCATTTCATCAGGCCCTGGTGACTTGAAGACATCTAATTTGTCCAGGTAATTTTTAACTTGTTCTTTCCCTATTTTAGCCTCTTATGATCCTACCTCATTTTCACTGGCATTCACTACGTTAGACATCTAATCACCACCAACCTTCTTCGTGAAAACCGAGACAAAGACGTCATTAAGCACCTCTGCCATTTCCACATTTTCTGTTATTATTTCCCCCCCCCCCGTCCCCCATTGAGTAACGGGCCTATCTTGTCCTTGGTCTTCCTCTTACTTCTAATGTATTTGTAGAATGTTTTCTGTGAATAGAAACCTAGGACTCTAATATGGCATAAGTCTCATCCACTTTGCCATACTGCATTTCAGAATGTGGTCAAATCCATATGCTTGGCTGTGCTATGTAACCACTAGAATGTACTCCTTTCCAGAGCCATGAATAGAATCCAGGACACTTAGGTCAAGTAATAGAAGTCTGTCCCATGGGCATAACAGGGTTTGAAACCCATATCTTTGATGACCCATGTGAAGGAAAATATGGTTCCATGTGAAAGAATTTCATTTTTCAGTTTGCTATTTTAGAACCCTAGACAATTACATACAAATGACTGAAAATAAAGTTAAGGCTGCAAAATGAATCACTCAAAAGTTAGGAAATACCAGAGATAGGTTGACTGTACAACTATAATACAGCCCCTTTGTGAATACACAAAAATATACAGTTTTTATTCACATGATCACATATCATTCTACAGGAACAGGATGCACAGAGAGCTGTAAAACTACCAATAATATTATCTTGCCATTAAAGAACTGGACTGAAATCCAGGTGAGTTGGGTTCTATTTCTGTTTCTACCACAACTTCCTATGTGATGTTAAGTAAGATTATCATAATGCATATGCACAAGAGAGCCAAACTAAGGTTTGCATGAAAAATCTTAATGATGGCATTTCCTAATTTATGAGTGATTGACTTTACAACCTTGCCATTCTTTTAATTTAGATTTTTGTTTGTTTGTAAGTTTATTGTCTAAGACAAACAAGTGGTCAACCCCAAGGCTCTGTGCTGGCACTAATGCTTTTCAACCTGTATACAAACGACCTTCCACTTATGCAGTCCCGCAACTTCATGTGTGCAGATGACACTTGCTTAGGTGTCCATGCAGGGTCATTCCCAGAACTTGAAGACACCCTAAATACTGATTTGATTAAGATGGTTGAATACTGTAGTTGATGCATTTACAATCCAGTGTGACCAAGACTGTTTTCAGTGTGTTCCATCTTTACAGTGCCAGAGCAGACCAAGAGCTGAATATCTTTCTCAATGTACATCACTTGTAACATGAATGCCACTCAGTCTACCTTGGAGTTTCCCTAGATAGATCTCTCACATATCTTAACTGCATGAGGAAAATTGCCTGAGGTCATGTAACAACCTTCTAAACAAATTGACTGGAACTTCATGGGAAGCAAATGCTCAAACTCTCTGATCATGCTGTTTAGCCCTCTGTTACTTTGCAGCAGAATACTGTGCTGTGATCTGGCTCCATTCATCTCACGTCAAGTTGATTGACACACAGCTATGTTCAAGCATGTGCATCATAACTGGGATGATTCGACCCACACCTGTACTGTGGCACCCTGTGTTAAGCAACATCACTCTTCCACACATCTGTCATGAGGATGCTACAACCAGAAGGGTTGAGAAGATCAGGGCAAACCTGAGCTTACCAGTATACACAGACCTCTTCGACCACCCAAGAGAACACTAGTTGTCGAGGCACCCATTCTGGGCCCACTTGCCCTGATCAGATTTCTCTGTGATGTTGATGTGGCATGAAGAATGGTCTGCAGCTGATGTCAGAAACCAGTCTCTTAGAACTGACCCAACCATGTGTTTGCCCTGCTTTTATTTGCCACAGCACTCACAGGCCCTTCTGAACCAATTTTGAAGAGGCCAGTATCAATGTGCAGCCAAACGTCACACCTGGGGCCAATGAGAGGCTCTCGCATGCAGCTGTGACCAAAGACCGAATGTTTCACATCACTGATGGTTGATGGTGATCTGACGGCTCTGCACTTTGGTGATGAGGCTGCTGCAAATTGGGTTGGAAAGCTCCGCATCCAGTAAGAAGTTATTATGTGTAAGTCAATGATTTACTCAAGTAGAAAACTCTAACAGATATTCATGCTAATAAGACTGCATGTGTTAGTGTCAAATGGTATACTATTCTTGCTCCATGGAATGCAAGTAATCTGTCTTAAAAATGTACACAATAAACAATAATTGTAATTAATCAAAAAAGCACATAAATATGTTGGAACAATCTGTTCCAGCTGTAGAGATTTGACAGTACTTGTGGGAGATGAATTTATTATAAAATAGATGTTCCATTAAGATAGTCAATGGTAATACTAATTGAAAGGTAAACCAATAAACATTTACATGAAATACTATAGAGCAAAGAGAATCCACACACAAGCTGCTTGATCATACTTTGAACAATGTGTTCCTGCATTTGTGAATACATTGCAAAAACTTGTACAATGTGTTTTGTTGTTAGGGCTTGACCAAAGTATTCTGAAGACTATGAGGTGACAACCACCAACTTAATGGATTTTGGATCAGGTCCCTAAGAAGTACATGCAGTTGCTTCAAGGCTCTTTAAGTGAAAGGTCTGTTGTCTTAGACGTGTAGAAATAGATTGCTTAAAACTCAGTCCTTACATTTAGATAGATTTACTGGAAACAAATGAAAAGCAGCACACACACACGTATATCTGTAATATTTACAATATAGAAATGTTTAAAAATACTATGAATCATGTTCATTTTACTCCAAATACATCCTGTAACTAGTACATCTTACTGGAGTTTAAATAGTGGTAACAGCAATTAACACTAATATAGCAACATACATTTTTAAAGTGTGGTAACATTAATTTCCATGATATCACTGTATGACACATATATTGACCATATGCTGTGGCCCTTATAGAGATGTGATAGTATAACCCATGTGCCTACTAGGGAGATATCTCTTTAAGAGACCCATTATGGGGAGGTAAGAATAAATTGTGTCTGGGTCATTGTTGCTAGGCAGCTTAATCACTCCACATCCAGAAGCTTCTGGAATTGGATGTGGTAGTTATGAGTCTGCTCCAACAGGTTCCCTGTTGGGACTCCATGAGGGCAAGCAGTCAGAGCAGCTGCTTTACAAAGGGCCATGTGTCCTGTGTTGGGAGAAGGAGAGCCCAGGAGCAGAAAGCAGGCTGTTGTCCCTAACTCTGAAGCATTTTGCAGCATAGTGTTAACCCTCTAACGGGAGCATGGGCAATGGTAATTATAGCAAGGGGAAATTGGGAGGGAAAAATAACAACTTCTATTTTAATTGTATGCTTTGAATGTTGTTTGATTTTAGCCAAACTGTTCTAGTTAAATTGTCTCAACTAGTCTGATTCACCAACTTTTCTTTAAATGTAGCAATGGGGAAGGAGTCATTTATATTTTGCTATTCTCAGTTTTGTATTTTCTTGTAACAGGGTTTTCTTTAAATCTGTACACTTCACTGAGGCTAGGTCCACACTACCCACCTGATTCGCCGGGTAGAGATCGATCTTCTGGGATCCATTTATCGCGTCTCATCTGGACGCGATAAATCGATCCCAGAAGCGCTCCCCCGTCGACTGCGGAACTCCTGCTTGCTGAGAAGAGGAAGCGCTGTCGACGGGAGAGCTTGCCTGCACCGCGTGGACCCGCAGTAAGTAAACTTAGTTCGATCTAGGAAACGTCGACTTCAGCTACGCTATTCTCGTAGCTGAAGTTGCGTTTCCTAGATCGATCCCCCACCCCAGTGTGGACCAGCCCTAAGTGATTGGTTACCAGGGGTAGGCAACCTATGGCACGCATGCCAAAGACAGCACGCGAGCTGATTTTCAGTGGCACGCACACTGCCCGGGTCCTGGCCACTGGTCTGGGGGACTCTGCATTTTAATTTAATTTTAAATGAAGCTTCTTAAACATTTTAAAAACCTTATTTACTTTACATACAACAATAGTTTAGTTATATATTATAGACTTATAGAAAGAGACCTTCTAAAAACGTTAAAATGTATTAACTGGCACGCGAAACCTTAAATTAGAGTGAATAAATGAAGACTTGGCACACCACTTCTGAAAGGTTGCTGACCCCTGGGTTAATCAGTCAGCTGACTGGCTAACAGTGATTTCAGCAGAGGAAGAGTCTGCATGGATTCCAACTGAAGATTCCTACCAGCAAGTGGAGGGAAGATGTTTTAGACTCAGCAGACAGTATAGATTCAGTGATCAAAGACTCTTAACTGAGACTGAGGTGAACCACACCTAAGATTTTGGGAACTCCCAGTTTCTTCTCACTGTATTTCTGTGGGGACTGAACAGTGCAGATTTTAATTTGTTTTCTTTATTTATGTTTATGTATAACTGTGACGATAATGTCTGTGGATTATAAAATAGCCATGTTATGATGTAAAAATTAGATTGTTTCTTTATTGTAAGATTTTTATGAAGTTTTTTTAATTAAATTCATTTTAGTTCTTTTTGGGACTTGAATATGGGGAGGTTGACCCTGTGCAATCGTTGCTGAAAATCCTTAGAGACTGAACTCTGGGTCTCCAGCTACTTTCTATGGGAGTCGGGTTTTTTAGGCACTGGAGAAGGGCAATGAAGTGAATTCTAGCCCACCCAAAGGTAACAATAGATCTGCAGTGTGAGTCTGGCGTTTTGGTTTGGGCCTATTTACAACTAAGGGCCAGGCAATGACTTCAATGAGCCAAGATTTAACTCTAGCTTCTAAAACTTTTGCCCATATTGAGTAGTAATTTCTGTAAGAGTAGTCCTGTTATGATCAACGGGACTTCCTGAGGATCAGTGTACTACTCAGTATGAATCAGAGTATTAGGATCGGGCCCTACATGACATATCCCGGCTCACACAAATGAGTAGAAGAGCAAGGATTAGAAAACAGAAGTTCCTGGCTCCCAGCTCAATGCTCAAGCTCCTAGACCATTCTCTCTGCTCTCTCCCTCTCTTTGTCATAAGCCAAGCATAGCTATGGCATTTCTGTTAGCTCAGTCCTGCTAGGCCAAACCTGCCAACAGTACCATTCTTTATAACGTGGTATACAAACAATAGGACAAGTAAATAACCATCTGCTTTTGAATACATTTTCATACTTTAATGCTCTTGCTTTCCCCCCACCCCCCCCTTTTGCCATTTTTAGAACTGGGATTGTTGCCTATATTTGTATAGCTGAACTGAAAGTCAGCTATATTTTCTGCAAATTAAAAAACACCAAGCAAGCAAACAGCACAATAATGTTCTTCTACCCAGATTCTTCCCTTTATTATCTGCAGGACTAGGGTTGCTAACTTTCTAATTTCTGAAAACTGAACTCCCTACCTAGGGTGACCAGATAGCAAGTGTGAAAAATTAGGACAGAGGTTGTGGGTAATAGGCACCTATAAGACAAAGCCCCAAATATCGGGACTGTCCCTATAAAATGGGAACATCTGGTCCTCCTACCCCACCTCTTCGCCCCAAAGCCCCACCCTGTGCCGCCTCTTCCCTCAAAGCCCCATCCCCTGCTCGCTCCCTCCCTATCATCGCTCACTGCTCTCCCCCTTCCTTGTTGCTTGATCCTCTCTACCTCTCTCCCCTGAAGCTGGGCTTCCTCTGCTCCAGGGCTGGGATGGAGCCTGCTGTCTGCCTGCCCATGGGAGGCGAGTAGGAGGTGGTCCCAGCTAAGTAGGAGCTGGCGTGGGTTGATGACCTGGTGCTTCCCCTCCCCCCCGTCTGCCTGCAGTACATCTGACTGGACACTGCCAGGTCCCCTTTTCAACCAGACTTTCTGGTCAAAACTGGATACCTGGCAATCCTATGAGTAACACCTCTGCTGGCACATTTTGGTACTAACTTTAAGTTAAGCAAGCATTTTAAAGTAGCTGAGCCAAGTTCTCTCTCTTAATGAGACAATATGTCAGCACATCCTCTCTGGAAAGGATAAAATATTTATAATGATTAATATAAACAGCATTACAGATAAAGCATTTCATGAAACCCAGAATGGATTAAAGTTTAAAGTAATATCTAATAGTTTTTTCTACTTTGGGGTCTAGAGGGCTGTATGAAGTGTCTTGTGTCATCTTAAAAATGAATATTTAAATATATTACTATAAAATTTACATTGAGAACTAGCCTGAAGTGGAAGTGAAATGTACCCTACGTTCAAAATATAAATTTTAAAAAAGTCAGAATTTGCAGGAAAATGTAATGCTGGTCTGATCTCAGCAGAAACTGTTGGGGTAACCTCAGATTCATTTTTTACTTTATGTACAAAAGCAGCAATAACCCGTATGGGTTAAATGCCACTAATTTTATGCCCAGTTGTTCTATGTTGTCTGTACATTCCATTGCTGTTTTCTAACAAATTGTGTGTTTGTGTGTAACAGTTGTGTGTGGGGTTTTTTGGTTTCTTTGTTTTTGCTTTTTAGACTTCCATTGGGCATGATTAAGGCTACGTTTTAGTCATGGGTATTTTTAGTAAAATTCTTGGACAGGTCACAGGCCGTAAACAAAAATTCATGAGCCCGTGACCTGTCCATGACTTTTACTAAAAATACCTGCCGCGACTAAAACTTCGGCAGGGGTCCACAGGTGCTCTGGTGGGGGGGCAGGGTTGGGATCCACCGGGGCTCTGAGGGGGTGGGATGGGGGGCCGTGGGTGCTGGGTGGGCCCCCACTGGTAATAGTGGGGGAGGGCTGGCAGGGGTTTCCTACCCGGCTCTGTGTCCTTGCAGCTCCTAGGCGGTGGACAGGCCAGGGCAGGGGCTCCGCTACTCCCGCAACAAGCACCGGCTGCTGCAGCTCCCATTGGCTGGGAACCACAGCCAATGGGAGCTGCAGGGGGTGGGGCCTGTGGGGGCACCATGCCAGTGGGAGCTGGGGAGCCCCCCACCCCAAAGTAAATGCACCCCACATCCTCCCATCCTCCTGCCCCTAGTCCTGAGCCACCTCCCACACACCCAAACTGCTGCTGCTGGCCTGGGGCTGCCCAGCTCGGGCAGCCCATGAGCCAGCACCAGCTGCTGCAGAAGTCACGGAGAGTCATGTGACCTCCATGACAGACTCCTAGCCTAAGGCATGACTGCCACCTTAGAATAGCTGTAAGTCAAAGGCCATTGAAAGTCTCACCACTGTCACTGTAAGGTCATGAAATTTGTCATTGAAGCTGAGAGCAATACTAGGTCTTTTCAAGTGTAGCAGAATCAACTTGAATGTATGAAAAATATGGGTGTCGATTAATTACAGTTAACTCAAGCAATTCACTAAAAAAATTAATCACGATTAATCACAGTTTTAATCGCACTGCTAAACAGAATACCAATTGAAATTTATTAAATATTTTGGATTTTTTCTATATTTTCATATATATTGTATTTTGTGTTGTATTTGAAATCAAAGTGTATATTATTCTTGATTACAAATATTTGCACTGTAAAAGATAAACAAAAAAATGGTATTTTTCAATTCACCTCATACAAGTGCAGTAGTGCAATCTCTGTGTGGTGAATTTGCAACTTATAAATGTAGATTTTTTTTTCCATAACTGCACTCAAAAACAAAACAACGTCAAACTTCAGAGCCTACAAGTCCACTCAGTCCTACTTCTTGTTCAGCCAGTCTCTAAGACAAACAAGTTTGTTTACATTTACAGAAGATAATGCTGCCCTCTTCTTATTTACAATGTCACCAGAAAGGGAGAACAGGCATTTGCATGGCACTTTTGTAGCCAGCATTGCAAGGTATTTACATGCCAGATATGCTAAACATTCGTATGCCCTTTTATGCTTCAGCCACCATTCCAAAGCAGATGCTTCCATGTTGATGACACGCGTTAAAAAAATAATGCGTTCATTAAATTTGTGACTGAACTCCTTGGGGGGAGAATTCTATGTCCCCTGCTCTGTTTTACCTGCATTCTGCCATATATTTCACATTATAGCAGTCTCGAATAATGACCCAGCACTTGTTCCTTTTAAGAACACTTTCACTGCAGATTCGACAAAACGCAAAGAAGGTACCGATGTGAGATCTCTAAAGATAGCTATAGCACTTGACCCAAGGTTTAAGAATCTGAAGTGCCTTCCAAAATCTGAGAGGGTCGAGGTGTGGAGCATGCTTTCAAAAGTCTTAAAAGAGCAACAGTCCAATGAGGAAACTACAGAATCCGAACCACCAAAAAAGAAAACCAACCTTTTGCTGGTGGCATCTGACTCAGATAATGAAAATGAACATGCGTCCTAGGACTGATTGTTTTGGCTGAGTTATAACAGCTAGGATGTCTCCGGTATACAAGGCCAACTTGTGTACCATGCGACTCTGAAGGGTGATAAAAGAGAAGAATGTCTAAATGATCTCAGAGATTCTGCCTGTCCATTAGCGAAGGAAGACAGAAGGCAGAGGATTCTGGAAGCATAGGCACGGGAACTAAGAGTGCTGGGGGAGCTGCAGCACCCCCAGCCCATGCCCAGGGCTCTGCTACTGGCCCCATGCCTGAGGCCACCCAGACGTGCTGGCCACCACTTCCTGCAGCTCCCATTGGCCGGGAACAGCGAACCGCGGCCACTGGGAGCTGTGGGCGGCCGTGGCTGCAGACAGTCAATATAAACAAACTATCTCGCGGCCCGCCAGGGGATTACCCTGGCAGGCCGCAGGTTATTATGGTTATGGCTTACTAAATTAAACATATTTCCAGAAATAATGCACATATGCAAATTCAGAACTTTACACTCCATAGGAGCTTTATTTTCTTAGGTTTATATGATACAATATGAAAAAAAAAAAACACCAACCATTTGCAATAACTGTAAATTACAAGAAGTTTTCTGTTTCCATGGGAAGAAATGACACAAGTAGTGAAAGGTGTGCTGGAGATTTTTGTGCTTTATAAACCACAATTGTGTACCCTAGACATTGCTGAAATGTTAAAATGCCATAATATGGATAAAAGCGATCTCTTACTATTGTTAGCAATGGCCAAAAAAGCATTTCTGATGGCATGGACAAACCCAGCAGGACCACAAAGAACTGAATGGCTCAACCCGATCAAAGTAAACCTTATAACAGAGCAAGTTTCAGCAAGAACATCACAGAACTTGGACCAGTTTGAAAAGAAATGGGAAATAGTGAATTATTTCAAAATAAATAATAGACTTATCCCTACCATATGGTTTTGTGTCTGTAACAATAATATGCTACCTTACTTAGATTGATAGGTTATTGAAAACAAAAGGAAAGCATTATGTAATATTTACAATGAAAATTTAAAAAAATAAAACCACATTTTATGTATAAAAGGCTTTTCTCTAGCAGTACTTTTCTTTTTTAAAAAAACCCCACTGCTGTAAAAAAAAACCCTGACCTTTCATACATCTATTGTTTTCATAATTTTATCAAATCAAACAAATACAGTTTTTGTAATGGTAGATAATACATCTTATTCCTCACTGAAGTCTGTTTTTTCATGAGCCCCAGTGTGGGTTTTTTTTATATTAGATGAAAATTGAAATAATAAGCTAGAAATAAATCCTAAAGTAGTGAAACCTAGAAAGAGATTTTATTTATAATTTTAAACAGAAGGTAAATCTTAAGAACCTGTGCCAAAATAGACACTTCATAAAGACATTTTATGGAGTGTAACTTTTTAAAAAGCATATGTATATACTATTAAGCAGTAATATAACATGGTTAAGTAGTATATATGGTATGTTTTGGGGGTTTTTCCTTCTATATTTTAACATCTTGAAGACCATTTGGTTTCTCAGCTGAAATGGTCCTATTAGCTTTTATATCTTAATCATTTAGAAGAGTAGCTTCGGAAATGTTCAAAGACCGTGTTTAGGAAGCATTATTTGCCTACAACAGTCATGGAATACTAAGCAGATTTACAGCCTTGTACATAAGTTATCCTTGCTAATCTTTATTTAAAAGTAAATTTAGGCCAAAACAATGGCTCAGCAGCCTTTAATGTTCTATGCCGTTAGATACACACCACCTGTGATTCTCTGGCTCTATCGGCTAACATTTCTGCTGTCAAATGATACATTTTGGGGATCTCAATTCAGCTAGTATTTGGAAAGAAATGGGGGAGGGGAAGGAGGCAGGCAGCCCAAAAGTTTCCAATAGTCCTCTGAAGAGCAATAACACTTCTTGATACCTAGCTGGCTTCTATGCTGAACTCAGCAAGAGAAAGAGCAAGAGAACCTGAACTGAGAATACTTAACATGGATTTTGTACAGAAATGACTTTTGTACAGAAATAATGCATGTACTAATGGGTATATTTTCCAAACAACCAGGGAACTACCCTGCTAAAAGTGTAAAACTCTTTGAAAATGTATGGATAGCTAATACTTAAATGCTTTTTCTGTATTGTTTTCCATCACAATTCCTCTGCACAGGAAGAGTAAATATGAACCAAATTCTATCTACCTGGCGCCAAATGTGCATAACTGGCAAATATGGGTTTTTTATATACCAACAGGAGTGGTATATAAATTATAGCATAATCTGCCTATTAGGTCACCACAGCTCCGTGTATATATAAGATTAGAGGTAGAGTTTCAAAAATCCATATTTCTATAAAAATGGTCATTATTATACCAGAAGGAAGTTAATGCCCACTATATTCTAGGTGCTTTTTAAATATTTGTTTCTCTGTCATATGTATACTGGTTCCTTCATTGGGCCAAATTCAAAACAGCAGCATAACAACAGAGATATATTTGACCCATTTTGTCTTCTGCATACAGGTCCATCATCATATTTCACCACATTTAAAATGTGGTCTACTTTGAAAAGTATCTTTGTAAAAAAGGTACCATCTTATTCAATGGACTCACTCCCTGTATACATTCAGTCAGATTTTCTGACTTTAATGTCAAAAGTTTTGGGGGGTTTCCCTGTTTTGTTTTGTTATTTTAAACTTAATATTTGTGTTTGTTTTACTGCTTGTTAGCATCATAAAGGTAACACACCTAAGGGTATGTCTTTACTGCAGAGTTAGTGGGGGCTCTTATAGAGGTGGTTGCCCCTATTCCCGCTTCCATCCCCACACAAAACCCTCCCATTGGAGTTAAATGATGCCTTCTATCTGAGCTAGCTGGTTGCTAGCTAGCATGCTAAAAGCCCAGGTGCTGCTTTCATTTGGACTGGTAACCTCCACTTTGCAGTGTGAACACAGGCCAAATCACTCAGTGCTGACAGTCTTCCAATGATTTCTCACAATTTCACAGTGCCCCCAGGACAGACAAGTTCCCCCACAATTCACTGGGAAAGAATCAGAGTGGCTCAGCTTATTGCAGCACAAAGAAATTCAGGATACATCTCCAGAAGTCCTACAGGCTCACATGAGTGAGTGAAGCACCAGTGGCTGCTCACACGTGGCTTAGACTAAGCCAGGTGCTCAGACGTCCCCAAGTGAACACTGAAGTGAAGTTATACCCTAATGCTGTATCTACATTATGAACTCGGGACCTGATATAAATAGCAGTGTAGCCACAGTTGCACAGGCAGTGGAGGCATGGCTGAGCCATGTCTAGTACATACATACAGGTTTCAGGCGGGTTTGTACACGGCATGACTTAGCCGCATGTCTGCTGCTGCTGCCGGTGCTACCATGGCTACACTGCTATTTATACTCACGCTAGCTCATCAAGCTACCAGTATGTGGGAATCACACCTCTAGCTCGGAGTATAGACATAACCTAAGGGAGTAAGAGTTGCCAATTCTATTCCTTCATGTACAGCAATAAAAAAATATTTACCTACATTCCAAACAGTTACCTCTTTCAAAATCCATTGACAGCAATCAATATTCACAGGTTTCCCTGAGGGCATAACTGTAAGACAACGGGGTTGCACAGGTGTAAAGGAGACCGAATTTAGCCTGCAGTAACTTTATGTTGGTGATGATGAACAAGATGGGAAAAAAAGAGTGCTCTCTCTCAGATCCCAAACTGAGTTTGCAGGGCTGGTAGTTAGTATAGAGCGTAACATCTTTTCATTTCTAAACGAAGCATTTGATATGAAAATCATTGAGACATTAACCAGGAAGCTCACAGTGGCATTTTTACAAAGTCACCTTTCAGAGCGCAACTATGCTTAAAAAAAAGCCCTCCACAATTGATCATTTATCTTCGTTTTAAATAAACTCCTGCTCAAATACAGGAAGAGGAATAGTCTCCTCACGCTTAGGCAAAATCATGAGAAAACAGATGCCCTTTCCACTGTGGGTCAACAATCTTGGTCTCTGGCAAGCCAGTGAAGCAATGCAATTCTGATACCAAAGGCCCTTCCCACAATAACATCCTGTCTCCAGCTGCTAGATGTTCAAATCTCAGGTCTGCTAGCACTTCCAGCTGATTCAACAGTTGTGATTGTGCATAGGGAAATAAAGGCCATCTCTAAAGTAGCCAGGGCACAAACCATTTAGGCCTTTACAAATCAACCCCCACACTTTGAATTGCACTTGAAAACAAATCAAAAGCCAGAATAGAGTCTGGAGAACAGATCTAATATGTCCTCTGCGACTGACACTACCTGAAACAAACATTCAGTTAATGTTAATAATATTATCAGTCACATCCATGATTGATGTGAAGAGCAGGCTCCCACTAGCTATTCCCTTCAAAGATGTGTTGATTGATTTATTCTGGACAAATACAAGATATTACAAATACTATAGAACAAATATCCTGAAATCTCGGTACAGGATCCTACATAAAATACCTTTATAGTTTTTAACACTAGAAACTTGGTCTCTGCATCACACATTCATTTATGTCTTTGATCATGTAATATAGACATATTCAGACATCCATTGCTATAAAAGCCAAACCTTTGTCCTGTCAACTAGCATTTGATGGACCTCACATAAGCTGAGCCAGAAGTGATACATACCACTGAGGGAAGGGAAGTCTTGAACTCAGAACCAGAGTCCCATTTGATTCACTCACAAACCACTGACCTATAAATAAATGAGATACTATGTACAAAATGTGAACAATTGGGTTGACATACCGTATGTTATCACATGCCAGAGGTGTCTGCATGGGGGAGAAAGAATGACATGAAAAGGAAATTGTGTGTGACAATTTTCCCTTCATGCCAGGCAAGTGACAGGATGCCATCAGTCTTTTTACACTGTATCTGAACTATTGGCATTACATCTTGCACTCAATGCTTTGAAACAGCTGTGACTATGATTCCAATCCTGCAAGCACTTGAGCACATGCAAAACTTCACTCATTCAAGCAGTCCAAAGTCATTGGAACAACTTATATGAGTAAAGTTACACACAAGCTTATGAGTTTGCGGGATGGATCACAGCCTATTTTGCTGTCTGTTGTGATGTTTTGTATTGCTGTGTTCAGTTATTCATTCGCAATGGATGTCATAAGGCTTGGATCAACTGCTAGAGTTTCAGTGTGTGTTGCTGTGTAGTCACAGACATGTATTACACTTACAGTACCAGTTACTTTCCATTTCACTTCATATCTATGCAGAGTCAGGGGCACAGATTCTTCCAGGAAGGATAAGCATTACTTAGGAGGCAGTTGTGGTAGAAAATCACTATGGCACTAGCAATGTTCATGTTTGTTCATAAAATGCACATTTCTAAATTAAACCATGCCTTTCTTTTCGCAGAACATGCACTCTCCACCTGCAGACCATGGTAACCACAATGCAGATGGAAGAATAAAAGCAAATATTGTGCTGAGCATATTTTATTTTCCTTCCTTCCTCTCCGTGGGAGGAAGGAGACACAGTCCTCTTCCTTTCCTGAGGAAGAGCAGTTTTCTTGGTGAGAGATGGGTTCCCTTTATCCTAAGTTCCTGCAGTTTTCTTTCACTCCTCCTCTTGCCACTCTGAGGGGTTTGCTCTATACTCAGCTTGAGACAATTCCAGGATCCCACAAAAGGGCAGCCTTCCAGATACAAATCTACCCATCATTTAGTTTTTTGCTTTTTAACCAACTCAGTGATTGTTTTTTTCCCCTCAGATCGTTTTATTTAGTTTATGTCTTTTGATATTGTTCTGGGTATTGGTGACTGCACTGTGTGCTTACTGCAGTTTTCTTTCATTAAGCACACGTTTAATGAACATTTTCAAATTAACAGAATAAATGTAGTGACATAGCTGAACTACTTGCAACCATTTGCCCTCAATTTACCCTGTCACCAAATAGACACTGTGTCACCATTAGCAATACCATGATTGTTGTTCTTTGCTCTTCATCAGCAAAAATATCATTCACCTGACCCCCTGCCTTATTAAATACGCCGTCTTCTTGTCCAAACATACTAACTACATTGCAAAGGATGAGCTGTCTATGTACTAACTCAGGAAGTCATTTGGTAAAATTAACATTTAGAAGCAGGCACCACTGGTTATTTCACACATTATTAACTTATATTACAGTTCAAATAAGCTTACAGCTGGCAAAAAGAAGTCTCTTCTGTAAAGTGATCTCAAACATAATAGGCTTAATCAGAGATAAATTAAATTAGGCAGTCATGCATACTACAGCATATTAGCACTGAGTAGTTATTAAATACGTTTTCTGTTATCAGTTGTGTGAGCAATACTATAGGCAAACAAACTACACCAGAGACCAGTAAATAAAGTTTATGTTTGGGAAGCTACATGCTTCACATTTCCCATTCTTTTATCAAAATGTTACATCATCTTTACTACTAATACTGGCACAAAGTTAAGTCCCAGTAAATGCTTCAATTTCACTCCCAGGCAATTAGCCAAAAGCAAAGCAAAAAGATCTAATGACTACCTAGACAGCAGATGTTCAATGTGGTTTTGTGTTTCTGAAGGGAACCTTTTTAATGGCAATTTTCAAAATAATGAATGAATGAGTCATTACCGGTATACTATTGACAAAGTGTAGGCAAGCAACATTTTTATTTGTTATGAAATTAAGCTATATATTTAGGGCTTTTCAAAGTGTATATTTTCTCCTAGACATCTCAGTACAACAGTTTGTAAAATGTCTTTTAGTTATGTGTAAACACAGAAAAACAAATCACAGTTTTCTTTGATTTTATAAGCCTTACTACTAATGCTGTGATATGACCCAAGCAGTATTATCTTCATGTTCACCTAAGAACTCTTATGTGAAATAGAATGAAACATGAAATCATTCACACCCGTTTTACAAGAATCGTTTCCTTTGTGATAGGATTCTGGCTCCATACCTTGTTCTTTCATCGTTATTTCAGAAAGCTATCAGTACTGTATTCAGTAACTTACTGAGCATGACCCAAAAGTCTGTAGAACACACCTGACATTCTGTTATACTCTGAACATTTAAAATTCAATATAAGGTGACAAGAACATTAAGCTGCCCATCGAGCAAAATGTGAAACTAATCAGTATCTGTTCTGAGCCACAGGTACAATAATTGGAAAATTAAAGTGCCTGTGAACGGATAGGCTAGCTGCATCACAGTGCAACACCTTGAAATGATTAATGAAGACAAATGTATGCAACTATTTCTATTGACAAGTATTTCAGACAATTGCAGACTAAAAGAATAACATTATAGTTCCTATTTATTCTCTTGTAAAGCTCACACTTTCCAGGATTGCCTATTAGGAAATTTATAAATACACACCAGTTAAAAACAATTTAATTGCGGGCTTGTCTTGCTTGATGGAATAGAAAAAATTGGTGCCTTTCTACATCAGCTGCTAAACACAGGCTGTACCAAACGTAGGGTGTGGCAGTTAGGACCAACATTAGGCCCCTCTCCTGAAAATGTGAAGGTGACCTGTAAAAGTAAAGTAACCTTACTAATGTGTGGGGAAGGTCCTCAGCAGGCTATTGAAGAAATCCATTCAATACAATATTACTTCAAAATGTATTTTTCTTCTTTAATTGTCATATTATGTCCATCACCGAGGTGGCCAATTCACTCTCGCTCTGATGTAATGTCCTCATATGCACCACCCTGAGGCCAGGTCTACGTTACAGACCTATAACTATGGGCTTGTCTCCACTTACCAGGGGGCTGATGTGCGGCAATCGATCCACCAGGGGTGGACTTAGCGGGGCTAGTGAAGACCCGCTAAATCGACCATCGATCGCTCTCCCATCGACTCCGGTAGTCCACCAGAACGAGAAGTGTAAAGTAAGTCGATGGGAGTGTTTCTCTCGTTGACCCAGCACAGTGTAGACACCGCAATAAGTCGACCTAAGGTATGTTGACTCCAGCTATGTTATTCACCTAGCTGGAGTTGCGTAACATAGGTCGACTTAGCCCTGTAGTGTAGACCTGCCCTATGTCACTCAGGGGTGTGAAACATCCCTGAGCAACGTAGTTATACTGACCTAACCTCCTGTGTAGACAGTCCTGTGTCGATGGGAGAGCATCTCCTGTTGATGTAGCTATCGCCTCTTGGCGAGGTGGATTAACTACGCCAATGGTAGGCAACCTGCAGCTATCATTGGACAGGAACGGCGAACCACGGCCACTGGGAGCTGCGAGGGGTCATGCCCGTGGACGGTCAACGTCAGCAAAACGTCGTGCGGCCCGCAATCAGATTACTCTGATGGGCTGCATGAGGCCCGCAGACCGCAGGTTGCCCACCACTACGCTGAACTATGATGATGGGAGAAGCTCTCCAGTCCGCATAGTAGTGTTTTCACTAAAGCACTACAGCAGCGCAGCTGCACCACTGTAGCACTGTATGTGAAGACAAGCCCTGAGATACTGCAGCTACCATAAACCTTGCTAGATCAAGGAGTCAGCCTCTTAGATGGCTTTTCAGTGCTTTTACAAATTATTTCATATCCTTTAGAACAGTGGTTTCCCAAATTTGGGACGCTGCTTGTGTAGGGAAAGCCCCTGGCGGGACAGACCAGTTTGTTTACCTGCTGCGTCCGCAGGTCTGGCCAATCGCAGCTTCCACTGGCTGCGGTTCGCTGCTCCAGGCCAATGGGAGCTGCTGGAAGCGGCACAGGCTGAGGGACGTACTGGCCGCCACTTCCATTGGCCTGGAGCAGCGAACCGCAGCCAGTGGAAGCTGCGATTGGCCGGACCTGCGGATGTGGCAGGTAAACAAACCATCTCGGCCCGCCAGGGGCTTTCCCTACACAAGCAGCATCCCAAGTTTGGGAAACACTGCTTTAGGACATACGAATAATTTTTAAAGTACTAGAAAACCACCAAACTACGTATATTTTTAAAAACAGAACATGCTGTACCTGACTAATTAGTGCTCTGGCTCCCTGCTCCAATAGGTTTTTATGATATCTTTTATGTCAAAGCATAGCACATTCTGGAGGTCACATTGACATGGAAGTTAGCCATATGAGAAATGGTTATCAGTGGGGCTTGAAAAAACTAAAATATAATTCCACCAGAAAATCCCTATATTAAGAGAATGTAAAGGCTGCATGGTAAGTGCTCATAAACCAGGAAATGTGACTAACCATTTTGACTTTATCATGCATAAATGTATGCAACTTTAATACACATAGAAATGTGCCCATCCATGCAGTTCCCTGCCCTCCACCATTCTGCATCGCCCTTTTCAGATTGAGCATGCCTAATCTGTTTCAGGCAAGACCTCCCCAGGCAAGACTTTTAAGAGAGGCAATAAGAGTAGTTTGCAACACATATGCAAATCTCCATATTTAACTTGTTTATTTCTTTTTCCATTAATGCTAGTGTTTTTGATGAAAATGCACTTATAATGCAGTTGTCTGAATGTAGGATGTTATCACATATTACAGTGTCTATCCTTTTCAGTTTGAGTCACAGGCCTCATCTATAATGTTACACTCTGAAAAAATAGGATAATTAAAAATGATTCATACATTTTAAAATCAGATTAAAACATAGAACATGACAGTAAAATGCCTCTGTGTAGATACAGATCCATTTGCTACTTGTGTTTAGTCACAATGGGAAAGAGAGGAAAGACGGTCTTGTGCCTAAAGCAGAGGACTAGGAGCGTCAGGAGATCTGGTTGTAATCCGCAGCTCCGTCACAGACTTTGTGAGACACCTTGGGCAAGCCACAGATGAAAAGCATGTCATAAGTGTCCACTAATTCTGCAAACCTCAGTATATGGGGGGTGAGGGGGCAGCGAGCAACGTGAGACACCAAGGGCTGGATTTTCACATTTCCTCAGCACCCAAGTCAGTGGGAGCTGTGGGTGCTCGCTCAGTGTCGTGAATCTGTCCTCAGCAGAGCACCCCTTTCGGGAGCTATGTGGGAAGCACAAGTGTGCAGGTCCAATTGCCCCCACCCCTGCAGGAGCTGCGGGGCATCTCAGTCTAGCAGGGCTGTTGCTTGACCCTTCAGACGAGGCCTTCAGGCTGTTTCTTTCCCTCTCAGGGTACCCAATGACACAAACCAAACAGTCCTAAGTCAGCAAACAAACCAGGTTAAGTAAAAGCATGAAGGAAAAGAAAGAAAACCTGCAGGTGACTTCAGGCCTGGTATGGGCCTCTCTTACTTCAGAGGGCCTTGGAACTATCACAATCACCCCAGAGTTCTCTGGGTGGGTCTCCGATATAAGTCTCTTTCCCCTTCTTAACCCAGGGGATTAGTGTTCTCCTTTCTGCGAGGGCAAAGGCTCTGTTGGCTGTCAGACCTCTCTGAGAGCTGGGATGCTCAACAGCCTGTTTCCTTCCCATCTGAATAGAGATCCCACTGTTTAACACCTCCTCCAATCTGGCATTATTTGCAGGTGCAGACAGGCGAGGTTGCGCTGGACCAAAGCAGCTCCTTAACTCCTTCCATGCTGATGCGGGGTGTGTACACCCTGTCACACTCAGCACCTCTGAAAATCAGGCCTTCGGTGTCTCAAGTGGGATTCCCATAAAATTGAGGCACCCATAATTAGTGAACATCAGTATTCCCTCTAGGGATCCTCCGATCCCATCCTCTCCCCCAGACTTGTCCCACTCCTCCCTTTCCCTGGCTTTTGTGGGAGATTTTTTTTTATAAATGTGGGACTCCACTCGTTCCTTTAGTGGCTATTGGTGCTGGTGGTCCTGGGGAGGTGGGAGAAGCCTCCCTCATTTCCCCAGTTGTTCCTGCTCTCTCCCATCCTGTGGGGAGGCAGAAAGGGGCTCCAAGCCTCTCTTTTCTCCAGCCACTCCAATTGATTATCACTCTGAGTGGTGGGAAAGGGCTCTGAGCTTTCCCCTTCCTGCTCCAGCAATCTTAGCTCTTTGGGGTGGAGGGGGCTCAAGGGAACCCATTCTTTAGCTGTTGCATGTGGTGTATCAGCTCTTGTTATGGTGGGGAGGATGTTTCTGTGGGACTACCCCTTTCCCTGATGTGGAAAATGAAAGCAGTGATCGTAATAGTGATGAGTGACCGAAAAATCTCTCTCTCTCTCTCAACACACACATATACAAACACACACACACACACACACACACACAGACTCACGTGCAGGATGGAGAAAGGAAAATAGAAGGCTGAAAAGAGAGAGAATTAGTGGTGGACAGAAGGTAATGATGAATATGGGATATGGAAAGAATGAGCAGGAAGACTTCTGCAACGGGAGGTACCGGAAAGAGGGAATGAGTGAATGAAGGGGATGATGAAACAAGAAAGGGGACAGAGTAAAAATGGGGAGGAAGGGAGGGAATGGCAGTGGAAGAGCTGTGTTCATAGGCTGTTAACTTGAGCTCCATCAGTCAGTTGTTCCACTCACATAAAAATGAAGGAAGGAAGACTGATGGACATTTTTTAAAGCATTGGGCTTAATCGCTCTCTGTGCCTGACTTTCCTCATCCTTAAATTGTAATAGTTCTACTTACCAGTCTGGGAGAGAAATGGTGAAGCTTAGTATATATAAGGTGCTCTATAAGTAAAAAAATATTATTACATGAGACTGAAACTAAGTTATTTCTTTTAAAACTCTATTTTAGGAAAAAAATACAATTGCTTTAATTCACGATCATGCCAGAATTATTCTCCACTAGATTTAGGACACCTGAAAAATAACTCTCCGCCTCCCTCCTCAAAAATAAATAATAATAATAAAAAAAACCTGTCCCTCCACCAGTGGCACACTGTTTAATATACAGTACTGTGTGTGTCAAAATCCCTGCTGTGTGAATGGAAAAAATGATCCCGCAAAATAGTGATCCTCAAAACCTTATTCTATCACTTTCAATACCAGCAATCAACAGAGTGAATGAAAAATATAATGGATTTCAAAGCTCTTGACAACCCTGTTGACAAGACTTCCCTTTTTATCTTCCCTTTCCCTATCCCCTCTGATACTCTCTCCATCCTTATTTTTAAGACCAGAGCGTCATATCCCTGCCTTTCTATAGCAGACTCCTCTCCCTTATCGATATTGTAATCCAAACAACTAGATTTTGATTATCCAATTGACTCATCTCCTCTCCCTTCATCCATCCTCACTCAAACATGCTTTTCTCCAGGTCTGCTCTCTGAATGTAACTCCCCCATTATCCACAAGTGTATAATTGATTTCACCTTGCACATCTTCTCTGTTTTCTTTCTTAGCAAAATCTTAGGGGGGGTGGGGGAATCTTTACTTCTCTTTCCTCATTTTTTTCTTTACTCTAGGGTGGCATTTATCATCATTGACCATGATTTTTTTTTTCCCTCCGTCACCTGAAGTAGTCTTCAGAACCTTGCACTCCTCATTTCCTTTCTACAGATCTAGCCATTCCTGTTTTATGACTGGCACTCGTCTGTTTTAGACCTAGGCAGTATAGTATATCCCTGGACACCCCTGGGTAGAGATGGGAAGCATTCTGTGAATTTTGATATGAACAATGCAGGAAAAAAATACTTTATAGACAACAGGCATGGACATTTTATCAGAACTACAATATACGCTTTCTGTAACCATAGATAAAAAGGAAAGCAGTTTGATGCACATTGGCTATAATGTACATTCAGAATGTTTGTATCACATTTTCACTACCCAAAAAAACAACCAACCCAACCAAAAACAAAACAAAAAACAATTAACCAATACAGTTAGTGGGGTTTGAAAGAGCATGAATTTAGAATTAAAAGACTTGTTATACAAATGAGTGAGTTGGTAAATGAATGCACTGATTATGGATACACTTGAAAGGTTAAGGGCTTATCTACACGAGGAAGTTAGTGCACACTAAGCTAGGGTGTGAATTTAAAGTGCACTAGCTACTCCACGCTAACTCTTACTGTGCACTAAAAGTGCCCTCGGGTGGTTTAGCATAGTACACTTCCAAAGTGCATTAAGCTAATGTGCACAGAGGCACCCCTTAGTGAGCAATAAGGGTGCGCGTACACAGCAAAGAAATACCGAGGGTGCGCGTACACAGCAAAGAAATACCGGCGGCTGGCCCAGGCCAGCCAACCCAGGCTCGCAGGGCTCCGGCTGCAGGGCTGTTTAATTGCTGCGTAGACTTCTGGGCTCAAGCTCTGGGACCCTCCCACCCGAGGGTCCTAGAGTAGAGTTGCCAGTTTTGGTTGGACGTATTCCTGGAGGTTTCATCACACAACATAATCTTTCATTAAAGATTAATCTTTAATTCCTGGAGGGTTGGCAACCCTATCCTAGAGCCTGGGCTCCAGCCTGAGCCCAGAAATCTATGCAGCAATGAAACAGCCCCGCAGCTGAGCCCCCTGAGCCCAAGTCGGCTGGCAGAGGCCAGCTGTGGGTTTTTCTTTGCTGTGCAGACATACCCAAAGAGTGTCCACATGGGGAATTAGTGCAGAGTAGTTGCTAGTGCACACCAGCTATTGCAGGCTTTTTTCCTGTGTAGACAACCCCTAAATAGTACGATTGTGCTCAACAACACTGATATAATCAAGGCTGGATTTTCATCATAAACCTTGTTATTCAGTGGTTTAGATTTGGCCTTAAACATTCACTACAAACTAACGCTTGGCACAGAAGACTTCAGCCTGGGAATACTTTCTTGTCACAAACAAATTACATCTGGGCCATTTGTATGTGGCTAGGAGTGCAAAAGACATTTTTAATGCTTCTTAGTGATCTTATAATAGAAAATGGCTTTGACTTAAAAAATTATGAAACTTGGCAAGTGGTAAGTCCATAGAACTGCATACTACAATCACTTTTGGAATTCTGAAGGGGAAAAACAAACATGAATTTGACTTAGCAACTTTATCCCTTTTAAAATATACTTTAATTTCACAAAAGTAAATACAGTCCTTCCTATATCCATGAGACTTTCAAAGTTTTCCAAATTCTCCAATAGAGGTTTAGAACGGAATTTTACACATGGTTTAGCATACTGTATTGATGTGTTCCTGACACACACAGATGAATGGAAGCAATGGTGTCTAAGACTGGTGATCCTGAAAACCTCATACTGCGGTTTCTGCACTTCTAACTGTCAAATCAAGTTACAACCCATGTATAATGGGTTTAAAGAAAAGTTATACGGCGGAATGTCTTCATGTGGTTTCATATTTATTGTCTTTCAATGACTTCATATACAACGTGCTCAGTTTACAAATAAAAAGATTTTTTTCCTCCTAACTTCCAGCTCTGGAAACTCAAACGTGGATCCGAAAATGAGATGGATTTTCCCCCTCCTTGCACTTTAGCAGCAGCAACAAAACAGGCCATCGTTTACACATCTACTATCCCACTGTCTTCAAGTCTACCCTCAGTGACATCTGTACAGCCCATTGCCTTCAGTGCGTTTGCCCAGATGTAACTGCTTGAAATATAGTAAACTACTGCTGGTGCACAAGAAGAACATAAAAATATAAGAACGGCCATACTGGGTGAGACCAAAGGTCCATCTAGCCCAGTATTCTGTCTTCTGACCATGGCCAATGCCAGATGCCCCAAAGGAAATGAACAGAACAGGTAATTATCAAGTGATCCATCCCGTCGCCCATTCCCAGCTTCTGGCAAACAGAGACAAACAAACAGAGGATGTGGTCATTTGGCTTTAAATCACAAGCTAATATGAGATAAATGGAAACCTTTAAGTTTTTATTTTAAAGTTATGTTTCTCTTCTCCAATAACACATTCCTGTCACATATAGGACATGCATTGCTTCATTCTTGGTTATTTTATTTTTTAAAAATAAAGAAACAGGGCCTAGCCTTTGTGATTTGTTAAGGAGAGATGGAGTACACACAAGGTAATCAGACTGCAGAACAGTCCCTTTCTTCGTAATGAATTTCCAAGTCCTATGCCATTAAAATTGTAGTACCTTCCATAGCAGGAACTCCTGTTATTATTTATTCCTTTTATTGTGCACACTACTTAGCATGATTCCTAAAAGGTTTGATAGCACAAGGGCAAAGTAGGCTGGATTGAAAGGGTTGGTGAAAAGTCAGCAACTTCTGCTTGGACTAGTATGGTAACTATCTTCACTGCTTCAAGGAGATAAGGGACCCCAAAAATATAAGTTATAAGTTGTTTAAGATGATGAACAGCCCTTGCCTGGATTCTGGGTCCTATTTTCACACCTCTAACTGCAGCGAAAAGAAAGCGTATGTGGTATGATAATGGCCTGAACCAGTGGAGCACCTTGCAAAACAAGCTCCCTTTAATTTTAAAGCTGTCAATCAATATCCAAACTCAGCATGGCCACCTAACTATGTCGACACTGCAATTAGACACCTGCGGCTGGCCCGTGCCAGCTGACTCAGGCTCACGAGGCTCAAGCTAAGGGGCTGTTTAATTGCAATGCAGACATTCGGGTTTGGGCTGCAGCCTGAGCTCTGGAAACCCCCCACCTCACAAGGTTCTAGATGTCAGGCTCCAGCTTGAGGCCGAACATCTACACTGCAATTAAATGGCCCCTTAGCCAAGCCCCACGAGCCCGAGTCAGCTGGAACGGGCCAGCAGCGGGTTTTTAATTGCAGCGTGGACATCCCCCTGGGCTTTAAATTCCACAATGTAAACCAAAACTATCTTTTGTGGGCTCAACCAAAAAGTATAGCCAGAGTTAGGCTCCTGACGCAGTAGGCTTTTGGGTTAAAACGGGGGAGAACCTTCCTTCCCTGTTCATCAAAAACCATCTCCTCGAGGAGGCAATCAGCTCTTTTTATGTTGCTTGCTGGGCCCTTATTGGCTTCTGTCTGCTCATGGCCTTTCCAGCTGCTAGTGGACCAATTCTTGTTTATTTCATCAACAGCTGGTCTTTAGTGGCCTCTCTAGGCAGCTCCTAGAGGACTTGACTCACTGCTCTTTCCCTCCCAAAGGACACTCCCTTCAGGTGTGGTGCACCAAAGCACTGGGGCCTCAGGTGGGGGTGTGTGTGTCAAACACTTGGTACACCCTTATAGGTATAAGTAGAGCTGGTAGTGACACCTGTAGTTAAGGGTACATAACACTTCCCATGATAGTATTATTTTCTGTTGCATATGTATTATGATACAGTCATTAATTACATAAGCCCAAGATATTTCCCCCTCCCCCACAAGACAACTGCTTCATTCAGTGCACAGGATGGATTGTGCTTGCTGAATGGATCTGAGTTATACCTTTAAAGAGGCTGTTGTCAGTCTCAATGAGGCAGGGGATTGCAGGAAGAGAAGGAATGGGCTGGTGGTTAAGGTTGTTGAATTCCACCCTGGAGAACTAGATTATATCACTGCCTCTTACACAGAGTTTCTTTGAGATGCTAGGCAAAAACCATAAAACAAATTTTGTACAGGTGACCACTGCATGTTCCTCCTTTTCTGGGTGTCCAAATGAACTATCACAGCTGCAACTGAAGTCAATGGGAGCTGTGCTTTGATCATACAAAGTGACACAAAAATACTAAGTACTCTGAAAAATTAGACACTAGAAGTCTCAAGTTGGACATCCAAAATTAGTGGTTACTTTTGACAATTTTGGCCTTAAGCTCTTGGTGTCTCAATTTCCATTCTGCAAAGTGGGAATAATATTTCCTTTGTTCCACCCTTTGTCTGCCTTGTCTATTTAGATGGTTAGTTCTTTAGGGCAGGGACTGTCTATTACTATGTGTTTGTATGGTGCCTAGCATCATATGTCATGATCTCAATTGGGGCTTCTAGGCACTACTGTAATAAATAACAATAAAACACTAGGTTTAGTATTTCTAAAGACAAAAGTCCCAATAACTCAACTAATTAAATGGGATTACACTGGGGTACATTTGTCACAGTATATTTAGCATTTTCAAACTCTTTTAACATTTCCTATTCCTTTTTTTTTTTCTGTTGCCCTTATCTTAGACAGATCTAGAACATTGGACATGCGCAGATAAGGCCTCCAAGACTACATATTTAGACAGATACACAGATAAGGATGCATTGTTACAGTGATTTAGCAGTGGTGAGGTGTTTAGTTACACTGAGGTGCTCCTAAAGTGCTTTAGCACCACTGAGGCATCTTTAAAGCATTTATAGTTTTTTCCTTTTCTTTATTAAAAAAAAGTTAAAAGAAGAAACCCAATATTAATTCAATGTTAAGGACAAAAAGTCAAGCACAGAATCCTCAGGAAATTCCAAAGTAATAGTTCTTAATACTCAGCTGCATTGAACACACGTATTATTTTCTGTTTCTCTTTTTTTCTTAATAAATGTAAATGTTAATGTTTTACTGTTTATTTTATCTATGCCATAAAATATACAGGATGTGCAAACTAAGCAAATTAATGTAGTGAAGCCCTTGACTTTTACAATTTCCTGAGTCCTGAGGACTTGATTTCTCACCACAACACACTCTCATATGTAAGAACACTCATGTAATCTTGAGGTGCTTTTAAATTTCAATTGTAGTAAAAAAAACCCAAAAAAACAGGACACTCTATTTTGACTCCTAAATGGCAATTAAGTTATCCAGAAAAACAGCTCAGTTGGATAGTTTAATGTCCTGAGGTAAAATGAAAAAAATTATCTTTCTTTTTTTTCAGATTTAACTATTGTAATGCAGAACACCATTCTACTGAGGTCTTGGGGACACAAACTTCCATAAAATCCAGAGAACGCCAATTTATCCTTTCTGAAAGGGAAGCTGTCTATCTCTCTTCTTTATTCAGTTGTTGGCCTCTCTGCTAGCAGGCAGGTCACTTTGTACCAAACATATAAAACAGTTTTTCTTGGAAGCACTAATTCATTCTTTTACTTTTTACTGAGCTTTAAAATTTGACATATAAAATACTGAACACTGGAAAAATGAAAGGAAACTTTACTTTGATTTCTACATAACCATACCTGCCTGGATTTCCTGCCTCTCACCCTGCACGAACCCTGCAAATAGCTATCACAGAGGATAGTTAGAAAAATGTGTCTGACTCACTCGCAGAATGGGTACTTGGGCAACTGATGGGGATTTTATTTTGGTATCATTTTCTAGTTCCCCTGGTATGAAAGCCATTGCCCAGACTAGGAAATAAAGATGTCTAACGAATTGGAGCTAGTCTACAAGTTTTTGTAAAATATGTTGCATTCAGTGACACCACACAATAACTACGCTCTTGACTGAACTCACACAGGAAAATGATAAAAGACAAAAATACCCTATCACCTGTGGGTGAATGCTTTTCACAAAGAGATCACTGTATATCTGACTTATCAGTCCTCATCCTCAAAAACCCTACACAACACTTTCAAAAGACGAGCCTGGGAGCTTAAATTCATAACTCTGCTAGACACTAAGGGTATGTTTACACGGCAAAGAAAAACCCACAACTGGCTTGTGCCAGCCGACTCAGGCTTGCAGAGCTGTTTCATTGCTGTGTAAACTTCCAAGCTCAGGCTGGAGACTGAGCTCTGGGACCCACATGGTTCCTGGAAGCGGCCAGCATGTCTAGCTCTACGCACTGCCCCTGCCCTGAATGCCAGCTCTGCGGCTCCCATTGGGCATGGTTCCCGACCAATGGGAGCTGTGGGGGTGGCGCCTGCAGGTGGGGGCAGCACACAGAGCCGCCTGGCCATGCCTCTGCCTAGGAGCCAGAGGGACCTGTCGCCGCGCAGCCCGGAGCCTGCACTCCTCACCCCCTCCCGCACCTCAACCCCCTGCTGCAGCCTGGAGCCCCCTCCCATGCTCTGAACCCCTCATTTCTGGCCCCATCCTGGAGCCCACACCACCAGCTGGAGCCCTCACCTCCTCCTTCACCTCAGGTCCCTGCCTCAGCCCAGTGAAAATGAGCGAGTGAGCTACGGCAGGGTTGAGTGAGCGATGGAGGGAGGGGGGAATGGAGTGAGCGGGGGGGGGCTTGGAAAAGGGATAGGGAGGCAAGGGTGTTTGGCTTTCTGCAATCAGAAAGTTGGCAACCTTACGCTGGGTCCCTCCCACCCCACAGGAGCCTAGAGCCAGGCTTCATCCCAAGCCAAGAAGTCTACACAGGAATGAAACAGCCCCGCAGCTCAAGTTGACTGGCAGAGGCCAGCCATAGGTTTTTCTTTGCTGTGTGGACATACACTATTCATGGACTGAAGAGAGACACTAGATTTATGGCTTATTACAACAATCTGTAACCTACTAACTTCCTCTTTTTGTCCTGCGCCTGCAGAGGTTTTAACAGACCACTCTACCTTGAATGGTTCCTTACAATACGTGCTAACTACTTATGCTAAACAATATGTTCCACCTTGTATTTAGCTGTGACGCTGGGAGTATGTTTCCCGGAGGAGTTCTGTGTGGCTCGAAAGTGTCTCTCTCTCACCAAGAGACGGTGGTCCAATGAAACATATTACCTCACCCACCTTGTCAGAGCAATGTCTTGTATTTTACGAATGACTTTCAATGCCTTGCTCCCTGTTCAGCAGAGCAAGACGAATGGGATGCTGTGCAGCACCAATGCTCCACCACCACAACAAAGCTTTCTTCAGTTTGTTATAATTACTTTTCTTTTGATATAAATATTAGATCCTTCATTGATGTTGAACCTGCTTTTACTTCTCTATGACACATGGATGCGTTTGAAATAGTATTTTATAAAATAAGTGTTTGATATATTGGCATATTTATTTTAAAATGTTGTTACAACTTGTGGATGTTGAAGTTCTAATCCAACCACAGTCAATGTCTTATCTAGAAATGAGTCAACAAGACTATGTAAGAACTTTAGTAATAAAAGATGAAATGCTTCATAAATCTTAAAAGTGCTCCTCCTCTGGAAGCAAAATAAATCGTACTGAGTATCATAAGGCCTCATTGTGCTAATTTACGACTATGAAAACACAGTTTCATCTACATAAAAAACATCCACAAAAGGGAAGGGTGGATCTTCCGTCATCCTTAGAGACTGCTACAAATGGAGAAAGTGGGAATTGCATGTATCATCTGATTATATGGTGTAGATTTCTACACTTCATTAGGTGAAAATAGTTGAATGAAATAAAATGTGAAAGCAGACAAGTTTATGTATTTTTTCCCAGTTCTAATAGTATGCCTATCGGTATATCAGTAGGCACATGAACAATGACATTGCTACACGCACATATAAGTGAAATATTTCTCTGACCGTTGAAGGTGGAGTACAGTGTTGTTATTTATTTATCTGGGGAAAGGACCCACGTGCACTTAGCTACACTAATACTCATTTACATGCTCTGCCACTGCTTCACTGCTGCTCTGCTTTTGAGCTAAAATTCTTTGGGCTAAAGGGTGTTTCCAAAAACACAGGGAAATGACTATAACTAGAAACCATCACATTTGCCATGTGGTTTGCTAATGAATCTCTAATCAATGAACTGCAACAGTGAAGGAAGTAAAAAGTTCCTATAATAGCAACTGAAAAAAGGTGAAGACGGGATTTAAAAAGTCAGAAATTCCGGTTCCACAGCAGAACTAACAGTAAGCAACGTGTATGTTGTGCTATTGGTTGATGAGTTTATTCATAGCAATAAAAAAGTAAATAATAAATTATACTAAATACCTCCTTCACTTTGTGTGACTCTTCCAGATTATTTTCTTGTACAGAGATGGGGAAACACCAAAAGCATTTTCCTCACTTTTCCATCTAACGAAGATGAAGCCACACAGCTCACACTACATTACTTGCCTGAGATGTCAAGTTCCATCCCCCTCTCCTTTGTCTCCCGCCATCCTCTCAACTAGTCAATGGCAATGAGAAAACAAAAATTTCATAGATGATGCTTAACTTTACGATTACTTCCAATGCATTGTTCACCCAGGTTTTCAAATGTATTCATTGTATGAGTGCCATGTCCTCTAGTAACGTTATTGACTTCTGTCATACACATGCATACGTACACATATTAAAGAGTAGTTTTATACAGAAAAAGGCTCTGAAAATGCAGCTCCACATTATTATTATTCGTATTACAGTGGTGCCTAGTGGCCTAAGCTGAGATCAGGATACTATTGTGCAAGGTTCTGTACAAACCATGTAGATTCAGTCCTTGCACCAAATAGCATACAGTTTAGATAAAGTAAAAATAGAGGAGAAAGGAAGTAGTAATTCACTATTTAGAGATGGGAAACTGAGGCACAGAACGTTTAAGTGACTTTCCCAAGGTCACACAGAAACTCTATAGCAAAGCTGGGAACTAAACCCAAAGCTAGAACCGCAGTCCAGTGCTTTACCCACTAGATCATCCTTCCTCCCTCAGATCAGAGTTATTGGAACTCCAGCTTTCAGGATCAACCTGCTCAAGTTTGCAAGTCAAAATATGGCTTTTCTAATTACCAGCTGTGAAAATTCAACCTGCACTCTGCAATTCAACCTGTGTTCTTTCCTCTCATACAACACCACCAGTAACAAAGATGTTGTAGGCTAAATTATTTCCTGGGTTCTAGCTGTCTGATTCTGTTGTCTTCAGATTTTGCCCTCAGCTAAACCTGCACAATCTCATTGCCTTCTAGTCTCTCTTCTGCTACAGCTACAGTGCAAGGCAAGTGTGAGATTCCCCTGCTTGTGTACACATACTCATGCTAGATCTCATTGAGCTAGCATGAGCATAAATAGCAGTGTAGCCATGGTAGCATGGGTAGCCGCAGCAGAGGCACGGCTTAGCCACCGGTTACAGGCGGATTTGTACTAAGCACAGCTAAGCCATGACTCTGGTGCTGCTACCTGTGCTACCACAGCTATACCACTATTTATACTCGCACTAGCTCTCATCAAGCTAGTGCAAGTATGCACACACAAGCAGGAGAATCACATTCATAGCTCAAAATACAGACACAGCCTCTGTTATATCTGTGCAACTCAAATGCCTCGGCACACACCACTGAAGTAGAATTTGGCTTTGTAAATGGAACTTGGATAACAATTTTATCGACATGTGAGAAGGAACAGAATTCACACTCTTAGCTGTATTGGTTCTACAGCGATATCAGAAATAAAAGGCAGGGAAAAAAAAACCTTATTTTTGTCAGTAGCATTAGAAGATAGGCCTCTGAATACACACAAGGATTAGATCCATTGAGTAAGATGGTGCCACTTTTCAGAGCAGAACTGCACTTTAAGTGATGCTTAGCAACATGAATCCTACATTCTGCAGCTTTTATTAGTTTTGACACTTCGCACATTTACTTTGCTTTCTAAGTATAAAACACATTAGAGTACAGCGTTATTCATACTCTGAACACCAATGTGTTCAGATATGTGGCATCAGGCAACAGACTCCTTATCATGGTTGTGTCATTGCATTCAGCGAGAACCCAGGTCTCACCATTGCTATCTAAACACAATGTTTTCCCACCATACAGCTGAGGTCAGTCATTATGACTTGGACCTGCCTCTCAGTGCTATCGATTTTCTTGCAGGATGTTCAGAAATTGGTGGCTATAAAAAGGCTACAGGACTGAGGATCAACCTACCGAGACCAGCAGGGACCACAGCCTGGGAGGTGCTGAGCACCCACAACTCCCACTGACATCAAAAGAAGTTGTGGGTATTAAGAACCTTTCAGGATCAAACCCTCACGTTCTATTTCTTTGAACTCAGAAATTTTGGCCATTAGCAAAGGCATAGCTCTGCCAGTATTGGTCCTGGTCCTAGAAATGTCCTCGAAGAGCATGCTCAGAAAAACGTAGAATTGAGCCATTAATAAGTAATAAACCAAACACTGAGCAATTGGTCTTTATTTATGAACTGTGCAGAGGCTGAGTGAAGAATAACACTAAATTCTCCTCTCACACTGGTTTTTACAGTAGTCTCAGTCTATTTACTATATATTTACACTGATATAAGAGACAGCAGAATTTACTCTCCTTGTGCAGTAACAGTGGTTCTTCGAAATGTGTGTCCCTATGGGTGCTCCACTGGAGGTGTGTCTGCGTCCCTGTGCTGCTGATCGGAGAACTTCAGTATCAGTGTCTGTTAGTCTCGCACATGCGCTGTCTCTCCTTGTGCTGCACCACAAGGGTAGTCAGCGCGCACAGGCTAACCCTCCTCAGTCTTCTCTACCACAGAGTCATTGACAAGAACTCCAAAGCAGAGAGCAGGAGGGTGGATTGTGGACAGAATCCTAGCCGGGGCCACAGTACAGGGACAGGGGAATTGGCAGGAAGGGGCTGGGGGTGGAGCGTGAGCAAGGCCATGCCTGGCTGTTTGGGGAGGCACAGCCTCCCCCAGCCTCTGATATCCACCGCCCATGAGAAGCAGGGTGGATCTGTCATGCAGAAGTCTCTGGTCTGGTGGAACTCTGCTGGTACTCAGCATCCCAGTGGTGGTGGCGGTCTTCACTGGTCTCTCCGGTGCTGGGCAGGCTGCCACCACTGGCAGTACCAAGGTCAACTCGTGTACCAAGAGCACCTTCCTAGGGTGTTTGCCCTTATCTCTTGGTACCAAAGATTCAGTGCCCATGCCCAAAGGGGTCGTGAGCCTGTCAGTGGTACCAGATACCAATGGTCACCCTGAGGCACAGGTGCTGAACTGGTCTTGATGCCAAGGATACCGAGCGAGATGGCCATCGCTTGCAGCTACCTCTAGGCTCAGTGAAGGGGCTTCCCACTCTCTTTTTAGACTTGTGACAGGAGTCCCCAGCCAGCTTCTTTGACCACTGCTCTTAGATGTTGAAGGCTGTGGGGAAGACTCACGTCTGCCGGGAGGTTGAGATCAGATATCTGCCTCCATGAAGATAATTTTTTGGCGGTGCAGGATCTTGGCCGGAGCTGCTGGCAGAGGGTATATTTTTGTTGGATGTGGCCCTCGCCGAGGCAGTGGATGCACCCTGGACCAGGATTGCCTCGTTGCAGGTGCAGCACTTCTTGAAACCTAGGGAGCCGGGCATCCCCTGCTGAGAGGAAGGGTCCCCGGTGGAGAGAAAAGGCGGGAAGAAAATGAAAGTTTGTGGGGTTTTGGTTTTTTTTAAAGACCAGAAAAAAGAGTTAACAACTAAAACTAGAACTAGAACTGGGGAAACTATCTAAGTGTTAATGCAAACAGGAGAACAATTAGTCTTAATAGACTGCTAATGGCTCCATCTCTAGCCAGGGAGGGTTGAAAGGAACTGAGGAGGATTAGCCTGCACCCGCTGACTAGCCTTGTGGCACAGCACGAGGAGAGACAGCGCATGTGCGGGCCTAATGGACCTTGTTACCGAAGTTCTCTGATCAGCAGCGCAGGGATGCAGACATACCTACAGTGGAGCACCCATAGGGACACTACTTGAAGGAGAAACCATCCCTAGAAGCACAACAGAAAGGAACCAGAGAGAAGACTGACTTTTGTTCAGTGGTCAATCTACATGTCTGATGGAAGGAGGTCGAAGTCACCATGGATCTAAACAGCAAAACCAGAGCCCTCTTTCTGAGACTGAAATCAAAAATGTTTTCATTTTAATTCCTTATTGTATAATAGAGGTTTTGGGTTCCGTTAATAATCTGACTTTCATTATTACAAGCTATATTCATTAGAAAGCTTAAAGCATATCAGCCATAAAAACATGTGTTAATACAGTTCTCTAATGATAATTGATAAACTGGAGAATTAACTACTTTTGTCAGAACCAACCCATGAAATCAGATTTTTGCATACTATTTAACCCTAAACAGAGAATTCATGGGAAATTAGAATTCTGCTGTAGTAATATTTACTGGAAAGGTATGTAGGAAAAAATCCATACACATGGCTCAGGAAAGTACAGTTCCCCACTGGGTCCTGTTCTATTCGACTTGAATCCAAATGAACACTGTAGACTTTAATGGTACTTGGCAACCCGCAGACACATCATTTTTTAAACTTAGCTCACATTTGAATTACAGAGCCTGTGACTCAAGTTTCCAATGTGACCTTCTCAGGGTTTCATTTGGGAATAAAAAGGTTTTTGTTACCATATAGAGAAAATATACACCCTCTTTGTTACATTTTACAGAACAAGAGAGATTGTTGATGGTGAAGTGCTACAATATTATTGTTGCTTTGTTTCTGCAGAATTAGAGAAAATAATGGGTATTTATGTGAGCTTTGTGTCCTTCAGATGAAATAAGTCTGCCACTTAGCTACTTTAAGGGCTAAATTCTAATATTTTGTACTATACTTACAAATGCATATTTATTCCCCCTTGTCTGAGGATTACACAACTCAAGGGGTATGTTTTCTGCATAACACAGAAATATATGTTAAGCAGAGTGGAACTATTTGTGTGCCCAATCTGGTGAAGTGCTCGGCACCTCCCAAGTCTTGTTAATGAGAGCTGTGGGCATTCAGCACCTCTCAAAAGATGTTCACCACCTTCAAGGATTGAATCTTTAGTGACCAAGCAAAATTTCAGCACTTTGGAATGTGGTCTCTAGATTTTTTGCATATTTCAGTTACAAGACATTAGGAGAAAATCTGTCCTGTAAAATGCAATATCTACCTCTGTCACATAGCAAATAACCTATTGGAGGCAGAGGATGTCCTTGCACCTTATTTCCTTTCTCCTCTGGTAAACTGCACAGACTGGCACTTACACTGCATAGCTTTGCCAAGCGCATATATAAGTTCAAAAATACACATCAACAAGTAACTGCAAAATACATTAAAAAATACTAGGTAGGAGGAGAGGGCCAGAGACAGCTCTGCATCTTTCATCTAGTGCACCCAAAGCCAAAGAGTAAATTAACGTGTACAATATATAATTGCTTTAAATATTTTCTTGACGCAGCCACTATTTAAAAACAAAGCATAATTATACATCATGTAGTCAATACTATAGACTAGTGTTGGTAATAATTTGGGGTAGGAAGATTGCTATTGTTAGATATAGATCAGGTTATGTAATCAGAGCTGGCCAAGATAACTTTAATTTTCACATAGGCATTTGGTAATGTGTTTCCAAAATGGAACATAGGTAAAAAAATCAATAGTTTTTTCTTGAGCTATCCGCCTTCTCTTTTTGTCATAATCTGTATGTTTCTGGATCCCATATCTGTAGGTGGTCCGCAACCCAAGATAAGTGCAATAATCCAAACTCCAAATTAAAGACATCTCAATAGATTCTTCCCTCCATTTATACTGGCTGAAAGGATCAAAATTGGATGCAACTGGGCTTGGGAATATGAAAGCGAGATATGCTAGTTCAACAGCATTCATTCTCCCCATTCTCTAGTAACCTTCAAAACTGCTCTGTGTGCATACCACAGAGTTGGCGCTCTCTGGGACAGGAGGCAATGTGATGGAGTTTGAGCTGGGTATCAGCCACTCACTATGGCATGTTTCCTGGGGACTTGGGGGAATTCCAATCAGAAATTCATAAAGGAGTTGAAAATGCCCCTCTCAAAGAGGGCCTTCATGCCATTAGATAGGGAACAGTGTCGAAGAGATGGCAATCCTAGCAATGGAACTAGTGATCTGCGGGGTTTGTACACTGCTCCCCCATCCCATTCAACAATGCTACGAAGTCGTCCTTTCTGGAGTAAATTTCCCATGCTGGGCATTTCCCCATGCTGTGGGGCCAGGGTTATATAATGTACCAAGAGAGATGCACACTACATGACATTCATTTAAACCACGGGGAATTTTGAAGAATAAATACTACCCTATAGTATGTGTTCAAAATGATGCAGAAATTAAGTACAGTTGACGCTGCTTAATAGGGATGCTCTGAAATACAGTTTTGTCCCATTTAAGGAATCTCGTTTAAATGACATGTATTCTAATGTTACCTAAGGTTATTACACCATCTCTGCAATCATTTCCTTCAGCTGAATCACGGTAATTGTTTATGTACCTTTTTTAATGCATAAACATGATTAACTTGCAATAAACTGATCTGAAATATTAGAACACCGAAATGAACATAAAAAATTCAGTACATACTAGACTTTTCCTAGTTGTCATTGAGTGAGACAGGCAGACAATCAGAGCCACAAGCAAATGATGACCCTTTCCCATAATACTAAACACCTCTTATTAAATTTGACATGGTAATTCAGCCAAGAAATGTCCCAACAAAATGGTCTGATCAGTTGTGATCATCCCTTTGGAGCAACATAGTAATCGTACAAGTTAAAAGAAAATAACTGTTTCCTTGAAGATTGCCCCAGTAAAGTGACTGTCTGTCCTGATTATTTATGTCCCACTTATATGACTTATGCTGCATCTGATTTTAGTTGATTATAGTTAGATTAAATTTAGATCTAATGTGAGGTACATTCTGTACCATCTCCAGCTGAGAGGTCTGAGCAGCACTATTAGAAATATATCATTTTTTCCCAAAGATGCTGTGCTAAGGCAAACTTCTGATGTTCTAATTCAACTGAAATTTCTCTGCATCACACAGAGGTTGACAAAATGAATTCTGGTTCATACATCAAATGGGAAAGAAATTGCATAATTTCCCTTTCTCTTCCCAACTGAATATTTTCCAAGCACAGTGCTAATATGAGTTAAACTAATCCTATTCTGGACCAGAGTAGAGGACTTGTGTTTGAAGAATGGGCGGTATGAAATCCAGTATTCTGCTCCAAACCATCAAAGAAAAAAAGCAAGCTCTTGCAGCAGAGAGTTTGGAAAGGCTTAATTAAGAAAGGAGAGGAAAATGAGACCATATTACAGTGGGAAAGGTCTTGGGAAGAAAATACTGTCTCTGACAGAGTCTGGAAAAACATAATTTTAAGCTCTATGTGTGGATTTGTTTAGTGTTGGTATCATTAAAGGGTTTGTGACGTGACTGTTATGGTTAAAAACTGACCTATGTTGATAGCGGTGCCACTTGTAAGGTCTATGAGATACATTATCTGTTTCTCTAGGAAATGTATATATCCCTCCCATCTCTGAGTGCCTAAGAAATTTTTCCATTTCCTTGCCATGATGGGAGCATTTTACCTATTTTTCAGTACACCATAAACACACAAATACAAACAAATTGTTCCCTAGCACAATGCATAGGTTTTGCTACTTCTAAATGTAGCAAGGATCTTTTTGTCTTTTTAATAAAAAAATAAAAGTATACATGGCTGCAGCTCTTGCAGTTGGACTGTTCAGATATGACCCAATATCAAGATAGATAAATATTTAGGTTCAATGTGGTTGCCGATGACATCAACAGGCATGACAAAGAATCCCTGAGATTACAAAAAAATGGGATGGAAATAAAAGTTGCAAAATCTAAAAACAGGCAACATAGTTTAGGGTGTTTTGTATCTTCAGAATAACAAGTTCACAGTCTGTACTGTGCCGATTCACTGATTCTTACTCTCTCCTCTTTCTAGTGCTTTGGGAGGTATCAGACCAGTGGTCTGTATCACTCTATGTCCATTTCAGTGGGAAACCTATCACCAGCAACAACTGTTAGCAAGTTTAATAACCTCCTTTCAGACTTGGCCTCTAAAACTCCAGATGAACCCAACCAAGAGCACTGAGATTTTATCACAGGAGAAAGCACAGTGACTGTAATACCAGTTGTGCTTTTATCAAGTATTTGCTCAAAGGCATAGCAAGTGCCTGAAGACTAACGGTACAAAGTACCAGAAATTCTGTTAATGGACACTAAAGTGCAGTACATTACGAACCGCTATACTTAAGTCTTGATATGACAAATTGCTAAAGACAGTAAACAAATTCCACTCCATGCTAATGTTATACACAATGGGTATACTGCTAAGAGTATTCCTCACTGTTTGGTAGTGAAGAAAGAGGGGAGAAGAGGTGAAAGGAATCTATCTCCCAGCTTGGCCGTGCGCAGGAGGCGGGCATAATCCAAATGGGGAGTTCAAGCACTAGCTATTGAAAAGGATTAGAATAAGTGTGTGGGGCCATAGCCCAACCATTCCCTTTGCACCTGCCACAAGAGCTGATGGAGCAGCCGGTGATAAATAGCAGGTGGAGGAGCACCCACTGAAAGGATGGCAGAGTTTCCATTGCAGCACACACACTCTGAATTCATCCCAGAGGCTCTTGCTGCAGCATGCACCATCTACCACAGGCTTTGGCTTAAAAGTCAGTCAGGCCCTAAACTATTGTAGGCTGACACACTGTTCTGCACCATCTCTTATTCTGTGAACTAAAACTCGGACTTATTCCAGCCCAACAACAACATTGTTAAAAAAAACACACACACAAAAGCAATTAATTCTGTGGCTCAAAGTTAATAAAACTGAATAGTTATAAATATGTAACTAGTGGATAGAAATATGGCAATTTAGATTGGAATACAGTGCATAGCTCAGGTGCTCACCAAAATCTCCCCATAAATTTTACAAGCAGTCTAACAAGAAGGATTTATTTTATTAGTAGTTTCTTCCAGAACAATTGCAGAAAAGTTCAGGCCTGTGAAATACATGGGTATTAGAAAAAGTAATATTTCTTTTATCTAATAAAAAAATCACAGATTTATTAGGGTTTTTTTGTGTTTTCTTTATTTTCTGAACATCTCTGCCATTTTAAGTATTTCCATGAGCAGGTAACTGAAATATTTTTGATTCTAGAAACATTGGATTCTAATTTCAATCTGTATATACATTTTTTTGAATAAAGTTAAAAGGGGAGACTTCATGGGGTAGGACATAAGTGTTCTTGTTATGTCTATTAGGCCTCTTAGGAAACAAAATGAAAGTATTCAAACTGTCTGGAATCGCAGTGGTGAAAGTGTGAATGAATGGAGTCACTGATGACTGGATAAAGGAGTGTGGGAAATGGGTAGAATTAACTTGTGTTGAAGAAAGAAAAGTGGGTAGGATAGTAGCCTGTTAGGGAACTTGATTTCCTAGAAACTAGAAATGTTTGGAAGGTGGGAAGGAGCTCTGATATCACTGCTCTATACAAAAGCAACTATCACATTTTATTTTTCATTCTTCGCTGTGGTTTCTCATTTAAACTGTAATAGATATGAAGCTGCTGATCAAAACTGCAAAAAGGGCCAGTAACGTTTATTACACAACAGTTTATGTATTTATCAGACATGCCTAAGTTGAAGCAACTAGTTGGAAATTTCTGGTTGAATAGTCCAAAGTAATGAAAACAATTTCCTAAAATAAAATGTAAACATGGTCAAGAGTTCTTAAGCAGAACACAGATAAAATTAGTTTCCAGATCAAAAGGTGCAGAAAATCGGTTTCCTCTGATTCAAGATAAAATGTACGTGAATGAAACTTTGTCCATTGAAATAGAAGAGCACAATGTTGATTAAATTGATAATCCTGTAAGTGAAACAGGTTTTATGTCATCATCATCACCACCACCAAAAGGTAGCTGAGATAATTTAAATCACTCTTCGAGGCCTCTCAGGAGCAATTAAATGGTAGGTTCATTCAGGGGCAACATCTCTTTGTCTTCTCCATCCTCTCAAAGGGCAAAGATCAATCAACGACTATGCCGAATTTCCAACTTCTATGACAAACTAAAAGTTACAGCAAGTTCAAGTCTTGGCCTTTCTTTTCTGCTAACAACTTCTCCTGCAATGAAAACGGGCAATTTAAAGATATGATTGAAGGTCAATGGAGGAAAAGTTAAAGGAAGAACTATAAGACATTAATGCAAGATGGTTCGTTGCACATGAGAAATGACCCAGTAATGGTCACAAGCATCCATACAGGGAAAAATGCATTCCTACTTTATTGATTCTGTGTCTGAAAAGGAAACAAGAGACTATTGGCTGTGATCTTTGTGCCACTGCAGAGATGCAAAGCAACCTAAATCCAGTGGATCCAGCTCCCAGAAGATCTCCCCTGAACTGGGGTGGGGGGTCCTTGGATAGCATAGAGCTATTGTAGCAGCTCCTATGCCAACCTCCTTCCCAGCTGCCAGTGCAATGGGAATGGGAGGGTGACTGGGGCTCCACAGTGACCCTTCAATTCTCAGTTTCTGTAAAGCCTCAGGGGGACCAAAGTGTCTCTCAAACTGCTGTAATCTGAGCTGGGAAACCACACCAGCACAGAATGGCCCCCTGGTCAGGGAAGTGCAAATTGCACCCTGGTGTAACACAGAGCTGGGTGTTCCTTGCCTGGGTCTGACAATCTGGCCCATCACATCCAAGCTGCTGAAGACGTCTGCCAAGAATGAAAACTATGACCTGGAGGTCTTTTCCATCTGCTGGCCAACAAAAATAAAACGGGTCGATCTAATTAATAAAGTATTGGAATTGCACAAGGACAAACATGATTCACATAAACTATGGAGCCCTTCCATCACATAGCCAATGTGACTGATCATAAAAACAAAGATCAAAGTCTGAGCCCAGAACAAGAAAAATGGGGTGGAAATGAATATAACCCAGGAGTTCCTTTCATCTATTCCAGAATTTAAAACTGTGGACTCAGATTTCTAACCTAAATTTATATTTGCCAAGGAAGTAATATCACAGTCCACTGCATCAACACGGTGGGAAATTGTGGATGTGAAATCATAGAAGACTTCTGAATTCATAATTTCATCAGTTTTAAAAATATATACATTGTTACCCAATCAACCCCACCTATCAATTGAATGTTATTTTAACCCATTCAGAATGGTTGGTCAACACTTTTGGTAGATGACGGAAAAGGAAATGTCAGTAAAAATGTATTTGTAATTAATGGCAGACACAAAAGTGTGGTAGGCCTAGCTAGTTAGTAGGCAGGGGACTTGCTTATTGTATCCTTATGCTTTTCTTACAGAATTGCAAGCTTTGCATTCTAGACAGTGTGTGCGCTTTTTTGGTATGAGGAATAAATATTCTTATGAAGTGAGTTGCTTAAAATTGGTAGCTTTTCTTTTCTTTTTATAAAGACTTTTGGGGAAAGGTGGAAAAGTTTCACTATTTTGCGTCCCCTCCAAAAAAGTGTTTTTTGGAGAGGGTTAAGGAAATATTACAACCCTGGAAAAGCATTCAGTGATTACTCAATTTTTAAATACTTTTATATTAATCTATTGTTGCAAACTGCTTGTTTAGCGCTTTCAATAAAATGTCATCATTTGGCATCAAGGATAGTCTGTGATCAAAAACGTTTGGTCCCAACATTCTGCAAACTTCACAATTTTTAACAGAGTCAAAAACACTGCATATGTTAATTGGGTGTCACATGATGATCATTATCGTCCTCAGCTGTTTTTCTTTAAATACAGAACACAGTTTAAATGAGAAGCTCTGAGACTACCACTGTTTGTCTTTGATTCTTTATTGGAGTAGTTATTTATAATCAGATTAATTGTGAATAAAATCAAGAATAAAACCCCTTCCCTCTCAAGTTTTGAGGAACCTCTTCCACAGCCCTCACCCAAACGAGGGTTTGCATCTCCTGAGCTAAGAGTTGCTTGTGAGAAGGGTCCCTGAAGAGGGGTGGTGATGGGAGGGGGGATGGATGAAAACTGAAGGGTATAACCATTCATCAGTGTATTTAGTACCCAGTGGTCTGCTGTAATGAGGGACCACGCCAAGCTGAAGTGGGAACGTTGGTCCAAAAGCAATGCGGGGGAAGGATCCAAAGCAGGAACTGGAATAGCACCCTTAGGTGCACCTTCAAAAGGCCTGCTTGGACCTCCAGAGTATCTATGCAACCCCGTCAGGGAGGTTGAGGTGGATGGAAGTGTTTGACAGTGCTTGTAACAGCTACTCCTTCTCTTGAATAGGTCCTACCTTGGTGGCAGAGCCAAGAAGTGGGCCGGTTGTTGAGGTGTGAAGTGCTTCCTTGAAGGGGCCCAGAGCATAGAGGCTCAAGGACCTGAGAGTAGCCCTTGAGTCCTACAGGCCATGGAGCTTTGTATCTGTTTTCTCCAAAAACAAGGAGGATCCCTCGAAGGAGAAGTCCCAATCAACTGCTGGAAGTCCCTGAAGTAGCCCAGAAGACTACAGCTAAGAGCATTGCCTAATGGCCACAGTGCTGCGTCCAGTGCTGACTGGAGTTAGGCTCTGGCAACATTCTTTCCTTCCTCTATAAGGGCAGAGATTCTTGCCTCGAGTCCTGAAGCAACGAGTCTTTAAATTTCGACAGAGAGTCTCAGAGGTTGTAATCATATCTCCCCAGAAGGGCTTGCTGGTTTAAGATATGCAGCTGTAGTCCACCTGTCAAATAATTTTTTCTCCCAAACAGATCCAGTTTCTTTGCATCCTTTTGTTTGGGGGTAGCACTTGCTTGGCCATGTCTATCCCTGTCATTGGCCGCCAATACAACTAGGGACCCTGTAGGCGGGTGTGAGTAAAGGTATTCATACCCTTTGGCTGGTACATAGTATTTCTTTTCAGCCCTCTGCAAAGTGGGAGGGAGAGAAGATAGAATCCGCTATAGGGCTCTGCCTGGAACCATTAGAGCCCCGTTAATGGATAGGGCCACCTTAGATGGTGCTGCTGCAGCCAGAATGTCAATGAGGCTGTGGGATGATTCCGTGAGCTACTCAACCTCAAGACCCAGGTTAGCCGCATTTCTCTTTAGAAACTCCTTGTGGGAGAGCTGCTCTGTCCCGAGGTGTCTTTGTCTGGGGAGGAGGAGGAAGAAGAGGCCTGTACCGGATGAGGAGCTTTTTCCTCTTCTTCAGCCTCAATCACCTCTGTGGGGCCCACATCCTGTGTATCAGTACCAGGTTCAATACCAGAGTCAGGGTCTCGTGCTGAGCAGAGCTGTGTGGGGGCCTGCCTCTCGGAAGTGACCAAGTATTATTGGTAGACGATGGACCCAGTACCTGGGGAAAACCCCATGAACGGCTCCAGAACAGCTATTGCATAGGCCACTGACCACCTGACCAGGTTCTGGAAGGGAGGACCCATTCCTGGGCCTAGGGGTACATAAGATGGGTACCTGTGGCAGCCCTTAGCATGGGTATAGGGCTCCACCTCAGACTCTGACAAATTGTCCTCCCAAGGTGACCACAGAGGAGCGGTAACCCTCACTTTTGCCATTCGGTGCCAAAGGTCCACGGACCAGTGTCAAGCCAGAGACGACCTCATAGAAGAAAGTAGGGTTGGCTTGCCCCTGGAAGATACCAAGGGACCTGATGCTGGGAAGGAGCTCAGAGCACCATGCTCTCTCCTGCTTGTGCTCATCGGAACTGTAGTAAGAGGAGGCCCTGAGAGATAAACTTGGTATCAGAGGCCTGGTATGAGGCCTAAGGCCTGAACTAAAGTAATGGTCAAGACTTTGCTAACATAAAGCAAAGTTAAGCTGTGAGCCAGAGGCAGGCCCTGCTCACAGAAGCTGGCAAGGAAAGGACTGATACTGCAAAAAGAGACATACCTAACAGGTACTGGACACCAGATATCAGAACATACACTATACTGGAACATTCCACAGATAACATGGAACAGGCCGACCCATCCCAATGACAGGGCAAAAGGGTAAAATGATGGATAGAGTTGTTTTGATCGAACCAACATGTACAAGGTGAGAGGCGGCACCTTACTACGTAGAGGGGTTGTACCTTGCTGCGTAGAGGGGTTGCACCTCAATACGTCAGGAGTGATGTATAACTTGTTTGTACCTGTGTATAAGAATGTATCCCTGGGGCGGTATCTTTGTCCAGCCAAGGGGGCAGTGAAAAGTCCCGCCACTGACTGAGCTGAGTCCATTGCCAAGCGGCTCTTTCTAGTAGTATGCCCGGTAGACTAAGTAATCTACAGGGAACTGAAATTGTGTCAGGGTCGCAATAAACCTGGCCGAGGTGCCTTCATACCTTACTAGAGTCTGTGGTCATTGGGGGTTCTCGTCGGGTTTGCTGTGTCAGCTATCTGCAGAGCTGGGACCGCACACAGAGGGAACACACACACGCAGCCGAGTGATATCAACACAGGATAAAGCAGAGCACCACACCGGTAGCATCTGACAACAGGAACCAGCGGTTGTTCCATTGGAGTTGGTGATACTGAGAGTGATAATACATCCCTTGCCACGGCAAAGGCCTCCAGAGTAGAAGGCACTGTGATTCCACAGGCGCCGTGACAATTTCCTGGCATCAGGGGAGGGTCCCGCACTGGAATCAATGTCCCTCTGGGAGGAGTCGACAATGCCACCAAGGCACCAGGGCTGGAAGAACGGCCTGATGTGGGTCGCACTCCACTTCCTTCCCTTTGATTGCTTTTCTTCAGTGCCCTCTCTCCGAGTGATGTTTTTTATGTTTCTTCTTTGACACCGGAGATGGAGAATGGTGCTCGGAAATATGTGATGCCAGAGGGGTGCTTTACACCAAGGCTGAAATGCTCAATGCTGAATCCGAGCCTTTTGGCTCCAACACCAGTCTAAGAGCAGCTTCTATTAAGTTAGCCTCGCCTCTCTGTCTTTCTTCGTACAAGGCTTAATGTTCTGACAAATCTGATAGCGTTTTCTTATGTGATTCTCTCCCAGACACTTCAGACAACTGGAGTGTGGGTCACTCACAGGCATAGGCTTGCCAGAGGAGGCACAAGGTTTGAAACCTGGGGACTGGAGCGAAGGGAGCCCCTCTAAAATAAAGGAGGGGGACTAACTATCTACAATAGTACTATTTACAATATTTACACTACAACTATACTAAGACTAATAAACTAAGTTACAGAGAAGAAAACCACTGAAAAACACCTTGCCGAAGCAAGAGGAGAAGTTCCAGCAATCATCACAGACAGTAACAAGGAACTGAGAGGGTGCAGAGCCAGCAGTGCCCTTTATACTGGTGCATAAGCATGTGGCACCAGAGGGCGCTAGAACCAGCCCGACAGATACTTAACGTTGTAGTTATGTTCCTGAAAAATGCAACTTTAAGTGAAACAATGTTAAACGAATCCAATTTTCCCATAAGATTTAATGTAAATGTGGGAGGTTAGGTTCCAAGGAAATTTTTTGGGGGGCAGACAAAAGGCATTATATACTGTACAGTTCTGTACTGTAGTGTGGTGGGGAGGTGCCCCTGGCTTACCCTACATAGGCACAACCTGCTGCAGACAATGAGGCAGGCAAGAACGCTAGGAAGCAGCTGCACAGCAGCAGCTTCCCCCCCTAGAAGAACAGGTGCTGACTTTGCCGGGGGATGCTCCAGGCCTGCCTGTTCCTGTTCCCGCTCCACTCCAGGCCCGCCTCTTCCCGCCTCCACTCCACCTCCTCCCTGGAGCATGCTGCGTCCCCACTCCTTCACCTTCCCAGCACTTCCCTGCCACCAAACAGCTGTTTGGCAGTACTTAGGACTTTCTGGGAGGGAGGGGGAGGAGCGGAGACACGGCCCTTCCCCGCTCCTCCCCCTCCCACCAGTGGTGGATTTAGAGTTAGTGGGGCCCTGTGCTTAGCTTCATTTTTGGGGCCCCCCCATGTGGAGAGCATTCTCTCTTATCTCCCCTGCCCGTTTTTCATTCTTTTTTTCCTCCATTCTCTTCCTGGGGCTTAGGGCTGGGGGTGCAGGGTCTGGGAGGGAGTTAGGGTGTGGGAGGGCACTCAGGGTGGGGGTGCGGGAGGAGGCTCAGAGCTGGGGCAGGCAGGAGGTGAAGAGCACTTACCTGGGGCAGCTCCTGTTTGGTGCAGGGGGTGTGCAGGTGGTTCTGCGCAGCGTGGCACCGCCCCCATGGTCGCGATTCTAGGAGCTCCCTCCCCTCCCCCGTCCCTGCCCCCAACAGGCAGGGCCACCCAGAATGCAGGGGCTTTAGGGGCTGCAGGGCCCTGAGCTAAGGAGGCCCCGGGGCCCTGGCCTGCAGCTCTAAAGCCCCTTTCAGAATGCAGCCCTGCGAGCATGGGCCGGAGGACTCAGGAGGAGCAGGGGCAGCCGCGCAGCCAGCGACCGGAGAGAAGCCTGCCGGGGGGGGGGCAGCTTTCCCACTCGCTCGCTCGCTCCCTCCGCTCCCTCCCTCCCAGAAAGTCCTAAGCGCTGCCAAACAGCTGTTTGGGGGCGGGGGAAGCACTGGGAGGGAGGGAAGAAAGGAGGGGGAGGAGGCGGAGAAGAGGAACTTGTGCAATGCTCCCTTGTAAAGTCAGCCAAGCGACATTATAAGGGAGCATTGCACAACTTTAAATGAGTATGTTCCCTAATGAGCTACGTAACTTCAAAACAACATTAAGCAGGAGGATGTTAAGTGAGGAGCTACTGTACCACTGAGGGAAAAATCTCTGGCAAGGGTGCACGTGTTGCACACAAAGCTAATGTGGAATAGACATGAGCAAGCACTCAAAGAAGAACAGCAAGTCTTATATTTCATTTGGAAATTAGAAATTGCATTCCAGGATAATCAAAACTGAGGCATGAAACAACAAGAACCTTTTGAGGCACACAATTTTGCAGTTCCCTAGCATTTACTAACCATTAAATTATAGAGAAGTTGTTGATAATACATAGGGGTTCTTAAATATACTTGCTACTTACATTTCATAAAAAATGGATTTGGAGTTTTGTTCACATCAAAGGAATTATAACAAAGAACTAGGAGACTGAATTTGAGATTAAGAAAAGCAGACACATTCATTTTTCTTTCCAAAGGAAAATACCACAATAGTGCCAGACTAAGGCTGCTAAAGTTATTCAGCGATGAAGAGTGAAGTTTAGATTAGCATGCAAACAAGAAAATGGTTTGACTACATAAAAGATAACCTGAGAACTACAACTATATTTTATACATAAACTAGTTATAAAACCCCTTTGGGGATAATTTAAGCAAAATAATTTGAGATATTTACATACCTGACAAATATGAAACAAGAATATGGGAGATTTTCTCATTTCATGTATGCCATATTGTCTTAAAGTGTTACAGCCAGCGATGGTAAGGAACAGTTTAGCTGAAGATTTCATATTTTGTCCTCTCCACTTCCCTTCCCTTATTCACCATTAAGAAGGGCAACCTTTATTTGTCAATATCCCTTTAAAATAAATCAGGAGCAGGAGTGCATTTATAGCTCGTAAGAAGGATCAAGTGCCAGAATGAGAGCACTAAGAAACTGAACTCCTGTTTTTATACCCAGAACAAGTCAGTCCCTAGGTAGCAGCAGCTCAGGCTATCCCACAATGAACTGCTAATGTACCTCCACCCTAACTGTGAAATAATAAAATAAGAGTATTAAAAAATAGCCAACATTCACCAGTTGTTATCAAACAATTTTATATCCTGTTCTAAGTAAAGGCAAGAAAAACTATGTCAATCTCCTATCCCACAATGTGATAACTCATCACAATGGTTAGCTATTTACTTGCAACCACTATGGACCACCACCATATGTTAGTCTCACTGCAGAGGTGCCAACAAAATTGGCAGTATCAACTATGTTTTTGTTGAATATGCTGGGGATACATTTCCAATACAAATGGACAGAGATCACTAACAGTTCACCTAATCTGCCATTAGAAGATTAGGACATTTTACCACTGCCAGCCTAACCAGGCTTTGAACTGGTAGCCTAGGAACTGATGGCTCTGCATCCCATTTCTAACCCATGAAATTTACCACAAAGGACCAATCTAGCACTACTTGAAATAAGAAGAGACTTGTGGTTACAACAGTGAGTGGATTTAAAACTCAGGGACAGTTTGAAGAATGGAAATTGTTTAAATCTGAAATGTAATACTCCATTGATGAGTTAGTCTATTGGGCAATGATGAAGTAAACTGTCTATCTCCCAAAATATCATCCATATTGTGAATATAATTATGACATTTATACAAGAAGTCTGGAAACATTCATTACAAAAATATTTACTCGTATGATTCGTCTAACATAAAAATATGGATTTATTTTGAATATTGGGTCAATCAGACACATTATGCCACATTTACCCTTCAAAATAAATTGTTTTGAAAACCTGACAAAATAGTTTACAGCACTGGCAATGAAACGTATAGTAGAATAAATGAGAATGCAGACTATGGATAGCTGAACAGAAACAGGGAGCAACACCAGAGTCAGAAGGAGAGAGCTAAGAAAAGCCAGTTTGGTGTTAAAGCTGGTAAAGAAGAAATTTATTGAAAAAGTAACTGAAAATCTCTCTCTGGAGCATAGGGTTGCCAATTTTGGTTGGACGTATTCCTGGAGGTTTCATCACATGACATAATTTTTAATTAATCTCTAATTCCTTGAGACTCCAGGACAATCCTGGAAGCTTGGCAACCCTATGGAGTGGGAAGGTGATTGGATAGTTTAAGGGTTTGGTACTTGCATACAGAGCCTTTCAGATCTAGGTTTCATCTCTGAGTCCTGCCTAGAACAATTGTTTCTGTCTGACAGTGTTACCTATGTGAGATGACTCAGCAATCTCAACACCATAAACCATGGAATCTGAATTTCCTTCTGACCCTTAGAGGTGTTACCTCAAGGCAGGTTTGGGGCACATTGGTTAGGCAGTGAGAGGAAGCTTGTCCGTCCCTACTGCACTCACTCTGTGATTCAGCAGACGATTTTCAAGCATACATAAAATTAAAATGTAACAAACTCCACACACAAGCCTACATATTTACTGGCTAGTTGTGATGGCTGAGCTTCCACTTTTCTGTCACCCAATTCTATAGTTATCTGAACAGCCAAAATTTCCCTTTCCCCCCCAAAATGCTTTTATTCATTTTCATTAATATATAGGCATAAAAAAGGTGCTGGTTATACGAGGTAACTAGTTTAGGAGACGCAAGGTGCTTACAGTTAGTTGTCCAGGTAACTCACTACTTTTTCCTCATTAAAGGCATCCAAGCAGAACAATCAAATATCTCTCCCTCCCTCCCCACCCCCTTAAACCATGGCTGCAGTTTCAATGCCACAGAATTCAATGACTGTGACACCAAAGGCTTCTATAAAATCAGACTAAGAGGAATAGTTTATGAATAAACTACAGCTGACGGAGTCACAGATCATTCTAATTTTAACTCTTAGAGGCAGGGACCATCTTTTTCTGTGTGTTTGTAGCAAAATGGGACTCTGGTCCATGGCTAGGGCTCCTCCTAGGCACTACCACAATACACACAAACAACAAGCATCATCTCAGTACTGCTGTACTGGGGTTTTTAAACACAAAATTGATTGATATGGAAAATGAATGCAACCATTGGCTGAAGTCTTCTGAACAGCTTGTTCCCCACAATAACCATAGGCACATGCACTAGGCAGGATAGGAAACCGCGGTGGTCTGTATAAGACTGATTTCCTGATACCCAGGCTTGAAGGTTTTTTTACCTTCAGGGGAGAAGAAAATTGATGCAATTATGCAGCTTTACTCTGATAGCAGGGGATGAGCCACTGATTTGGTAGAACCATTGATTGGTTTTGTTTGTTTGTTTTTAATTATCCTCCTTTGGATGCCTGATTGTGATTTAATGTCAAGGTACTCAGGAATTAGTGTGATGATCATGTCCTGCAGTCACTTATATAGCTATCAGCATACAGGATGGATTTAGGCAGAAAAAGGAAGGGAAGGGGAGAGAGGGTACATGTGCATGAGAAACAGGTTAAAGCCCTGCTCATGTCATGGGCTGTGCTCTCTCAACTTCCACAGAAAACAGTGGGGATACAGGATCAGGCCCCAAATCAACATTTCACAGGATCAGGCCCCAAATGAAAAATGAAGGACAATGTATTCCATTGCCAGCTCTTTCTTAAAGATCACAAGGGGACATTCCCTCTCCCCACTCTCAAATTAAACTTCAATGCTGTTCTGAAGTCTGTTTTAGTCATGAAGTAGTGTCATTTCAAACTGGCTACTGTAATTTTTTTAAAAACCCTAAGATAGCAGAGTAACACAGTGAACGTTAAACCTAGAAGCAACTGAAACTAAACCCTGAAAACCAGAATTGATAATGGGAAACATTCACTGACCCTTAGATAAATCAAACTGTAGTTTATACTACCATTTCTCTTTTATGAAGCTTGACAAATTGGAATAAAATTGGTAATTACAGGCACTGAACACCTCATGATTATGAATAAAATATTCCAGTTGACTGGAGCATCATTCCAGTAGCATTTGCAGGAAATTAACTAGCATTATTAAAGACACTGAAGGCTATGCCATTTTGTATCATGTTATATTATTCAAATATCTGAACCAGGCATTCAGAATTGTTCTTAATCTTTATTTTGTATGGTACTGTGTCATGGCCTGAAAAAGACACTCAAAGGAAAATAGATAATATTTTAAAAACACACTTTCCTTTAACTACAGTGTGTTAGATTATTAAAACACAGTTTAAAACCTAGTTTTCCCAACATCATTTATGCTGGTTCTTTCTTTCTTTCTTTTCCCCCATGTCTCTTAGCTTGGACAATGAAAACACGCAAGTCCATTTCACTTTCACATTTTCATGAGTCAGTAGAATACTATAATGTTTGGGCAAACACACACACACTGGATGGTTTTTCACTTCTTTTTTTATTGAAAAGCATGGGAATGCAGCCTTGACTTGCTTCCTCTCACTAGAACTGCAGAGGGGTTGCTACAACATGAGTGCTGGTAACTCCTTTTCCCAGCAGAGTGGGAGAGAGGGATCAGAAATACTCCCAATACTACTTGTGGTTAGTGGATAGGGAGCTCATTTACATGGAGTTACCCATCCCCCTAAACAGCTCTGCAACTCCATCCTGAACAAAACAGATTCAGTTCCCCTCTTCCTCATCTTATAAGTCAAGCCAACCTCTCTGAATAGGTAAGCTCAGTGCAGAAGATACTTCATGTAACTACCTGGAGCTTACATTCCCCACACTGCTATGTAAATTTTGTTCAGGACTAAACCCTGCAGTGGGCTCTACAGAACTGAGCAATGGTAAAATTACAATAAGACTGTCCACTGGCTGTCATTACAACCAAGAGCTTTGGGTGTTACAGGGAATTTGAGATACTGTTACATTAAAAGCAACTATCTAAAACAATAAACATACTGGATATATGACTTTATAAGATAAGCAATGTGGCATCATTAAGAAAGAACAGCAGGCAAAGGGTCTCAGACAGGGCCAACAGTGATTCAACTCAAGAACAATTCAGAAAAGGTAGGTTGCTAAACAAAAATATTTTATTATTACTTTTTAATAGGAATGGATTACTGAAATGAATGGCCAAGTGCAGAGAAACTGTAAAATTGCCAGAGGCTGTCTTTCCTACATGATGTATCTGACTCTTGTGAATGTCGAATTTCCAGTCTTTTCAAAATATCAGTTTCCATATTTCAAGTCTATAATATAATAAATACGTAGCAATGGTCAGGCAGGCAGAAATATAGTGAGCATACAGTGTCCAAAACTTATCTTCCAGTTTGGCATGTATTCTTTTAAGCTAAGCTGCTTATGAGCATATTACTATACAATTGTGAATATTTTAATAAAACATTTTAAACGTGAGACAGGCATGGTCTAGTGGTCAGAGCACAAGACTGGGAGCTACAAATTGCTCAGTGCTAATTCAAGTTCCTTCACTGGCATCTGTAGCATTGAGCAAGTCACTTACATTCACAGTTCCTCATTTCCTTATCTGAAAAATAGAGAAAATGATACATACATGGTCACATCACAGGGCTGTTGAAATTAATGTTTGCAAAACACTTTAAATATCAAAAGTGCTTGTGACACTGACAGGCCAGCTCAGGTCAGCACAATAGGCCAGTTCACTTGTGTGAATACCAAAGAAATGTTAAGTGTACTAATTCACTCGAATGTTAATTTACTTCAGAGGAAATGTAAATGACATTGTCTTCACTTATCTATAACCTGTTGATTGCTATCCACTACATCAGTGATGGGCAACCTGTGGCCTCTCAGGGTAATCCGCTGGCGGGCCGCGAGAGTGTTTACGGTTTGCCGTGGGAGCTGTGGGAAGCAGCCACTGGGAGCTGCAGGTGGCCAGGCCTGCAGACGGTCAATGTAAATACTGTCTTGCGGCCCACCAGTGGATTACCCTGACGGGCCACAGGTTGCCCACCACTGCACTACATTATATAGATCCTTGTATTTAATTAACCCTAGATCAAAAGTGTGTGTTAGTATTAATATGAGAATTTACTTGATGTGCAAACTTTATGAAAACTAATGAAGGATTGTTTCTGGATATCACATTGTGTTTATTTTACGTTACCCATTGGAGCCTTAGAAATGTAAAAGATTGCTAACTTCAAAGCATGGGTCATTGTGTTCAACAATGGAAGTTCAAAGACTCCGTTTACATTTTATCAACAAAGGAAGAGCGCATGCTGTGAATGAATATACTTGTCAAATTGCCTTCCGTGAAAAGACGCTATAAGAATTGATCCCGAGATTCGATCCTGTATCTCTGATCTGTTTCGGATTCTAACAAGGTGGAATATTGAACAAGCGGACAGAGATCCTCAGAATTATTGTGGGTAACTCTGAGAGACTTATGGAAAATTAGCAGATCACTACATCTCTGCCATCAAACTTTGACTCACCTGTTAATATATTTTTCCTGCTTTAACCTCTCAATAACTCATTTATTTTCTTAGCTAATAAACCTTTAGTTAGTTTACCAGAGAAATTGGATTCAGCATTGTCTTTGGTGAGATCCAGAGTACCAATCTGACATTGGGTAAGTGACTGGCCTTTTGGGGTTGGAAGCAACCTAATGAAATGTGGTATTGTAACCAATATCAAAAAGTCCAGTTTGTCTGGGTGGCAAGGTAGGCTGGAGAGCTTAAAGGGACTGTCTGTGACTCCATGGTAAAACTAATATGGTAATCCAGGAGTGTGCATTTATTTCTGGCGTGGTGAAATCTAATTATAGAATATTCCACTAGTTTGGGGTGTCAGTCCTGTTTTCTGATGGTCTGATCTGAGGTTGGCACCCACCGTTGTGAGCCGCTCCAGACAGCATGACAGTGCTATAAAAGTGGGTATTATAATTATCATTATTCTGCCTGAAGTATATGGGCCAGCCTGTGTACATATGTTACTAAGTATATCTATAACTAGTCGATTACTAACAAAATATTTACAAATAGAACAGGTAATGATAAGCTGTTCAACACAATCCAATCAGCAAGAACCTTCTAATGAGCAAGGCTGATGTTTTGAGTTCAGGTTCAAGATATAATTCATCACACAGGATAAACTCTCCAGTGGACAGATACTATTTTACTATTCAGCTAATGTCTGTGTGGTGGTTGAACTAATACTGCCTGAGACAGTTGTAAACTATCCACACCAAATTTTCTTTGCACTGAACATTGGATACAATACTGATCAGCTATAGCCCAAACTGTCTGATGTTGTGGAAGCAATGAGGCTAAGACAGACACAGCAGGAGCAAAGCATATATAGAAAGATGACAAAAGATTTTGACATAGCTAGACATACTGGAAGGTTTCCAAAATAAACCTTTAAAAATCAAGCACTTAGGCACTGAGTACAATTGCTTGTTAGTTATTATTTTTGCACAGATGCCCATCCTGGTGACAATGGCGATACAAGCTTTCACTAGGCCGGAAAGAACTCAACACCAGATTTTCACATGCTCAGCACCCACAAGTGAGGCCAGATTTTCAAAAGAATCCAATTTGTGCACATAAGTAAAAGACAGATTTTCAAAAGAGCTTAGCACACAACCGCTCTCAATTTGACACTTAGACCCAGATTTTCAAAAGAACTGAGCACATTCCGAGTTGAGCTCTTTTGAAAATACCAGGCCATTTATTTAGACCCTTAAATGGAAGCACTGAGCAGAGCTGTAGTTGGAGATCAGGGCAGAGATTTAGATTAATATTTAAGAGGAACTATAGATACTGATAAATGTTTGTCCTTTGCATAAGAAGCCTGAAGTACTAAAATAAATTGGTTCTGTTATGTAAATGCAATAACTCTGTTCAGCTTATGAACAAAACTAAATCACTGCAAAGCTCAGCCATGCAGTGCCACACTGGCAAGTGTTAATGAACAGCTTGGAAAACAACCTTGTGAATCTTGTAAGCACAGCTTCAGGAAGATTCAATAACTAACCCCACAGTAATCTAGCAACTCCCCTGCTTGCACCTTTCACTCCTGTCTTGCCGTAGTAGGAAAGAGAAAATGTAGAGAGGATAAAAGGGTTTTGTTAACATGAAATCTGTAGAATTTACTTTGTTGAAACTGCATAGATTTTTTTAAATCCCAAAATAAACAAACACACAGCCCCACAGAATTCTCAGCATGATGTATAGACATAGGCAAATAAGAATCAGGCTGTCACAGCTCATCTTTCATTGTAACTTTTACAAACTCTGAGAAATATTTCATCTGTTTGCATCAGATTCTGCTTTTTATTCTTGTATCTACTTGGAAATAACTGTAAAAAGCCTCTCATCCACCAGGACTGAGTTAAGACTAAATCCACTATGTGCTCACTAGAGTTGGTTGGGAATTTTCAGAAGAAGTGATTTTTCATTGGAAAATGCTAATTCAACACAATCCAAATGTTTTACAGAAATGTTTTAGTTTCCATTACCTTCTGCGGAAAAACAGGCAGGATACCATCCCATTCCCACCAGGCAGATTTCCATCATGAACCTGCCTGGTTTCCTGCCGGCTCACCTGACAGGTTGCTGGGGCCTGTGGGCTTCCCAGGTACATGGCTCTGGGGCAGCCCTGCCACATGGACTGCCCTAAGCCTTTGGGCCCCAGCTCTTGCTGGGCCTCTCAAGGTCTAAGCTCTATGTTGCATGACAGGGAGACTAGAAGCTCTGAGAGACCCCAGCTCAACCCAGGGCTTCTAGGCTCCCTGTTCTGTGGCAAGGGACTCCCCTGCCTCCATAGGAACTGCCCAGAGTCAGGGAAGCCAGTTGCTCTGTTTCATTTGGAAAAAATGGAACCAAAATGGTTCAGTTTTTCCTAAACAATATTTTTTTCAGAATTTCCCTTCCTCAATGGCAAATTTTGAAATGTCTAGGATTTGTTCCGAATCGGAATGACACTTTTTCAAAATGTCAGAATTTCTCATGGAATGGAAATTCCAAATTTGAGTCAGCTTTAGTTGATCAGCCTATTCCCAGGAACTGATTCATCCTCACTGTCTCCCTCCAAACCTATCAGACTCCTTGATCTTGCCCTTTCAGGCTTGCCCCTTGCCCAACGGATAGACTTGTCTTCTCAATGTGAGTATGCTGCATAGATATTCTCAGAGCACTGAGTCCAGATACCTCAGCTCTTCCTTTAAACCACCTTTGTTTGTCAACCACAGAAATTAGAGATGTTGGAATGTTTTCTATAGATAATTTGCCCGTGTTTCATCCAGTCTCATTTCAAAGAAGGGAATTTCACCACTTTCGTTGGGAGATTACTCCACAATCTAACAGATCTCACCATTAAGTTCTTCTGCCTCAGCCTATTTTTCCCCCCTTTGATTCAATGCATCCTTATTACGTTCCACATACCTCAAGGTTCAGCCTATTCAATTCCTCTCATCACCCTATGTTTCTCTAATGCACACACCATTGTGGGATGTTCTAGCGCTCTCTGCTCTGTAACAGGAAATCACAGTTTCAAAAGACATTACAGTTTTTTACTGCAGAAATAGCTGTTGATGCCACATTCAGCAAAAATCTGACTTCAAGTATGAAAAAAGTTGATAGGAGGAGGTCTGATTCATGTAAATATCCTTAAGATCAGCAGTTTGAGGAAGAGAACTTTCAGTATGCCGGACACTGATAGACACTCAAAGGGTTGATAGAAAAATAAGAATTGAAAGGTAACATTTTAAAATAGATTGTCTACTTTTCTTTAATCTGAATTAAGCCAAGATGGTCATGTTAAATTAATATATAAACAACATGGAAAAATTAATCATGTTTTAATTGCCAAAATATTGTATCATTTACTAAAGCTAGAAATGATTGTAAATCAGGTTTGGGGTATGTCCTGACCAAGCCAATTAGTACCCAGAGTAACTCCTGCACTGACTCTCTAGCCAATTGCTTCCCATAATTTTTTCATACAAATTGTCTGTACTCATATTTCTTAATGAAGCAGGTAACTAGTTTTGCATATGTAATTTCATTCTTTTAGCTAGAAAAGGTAAAGCACTTGCATTCATCCAGTCTTTTTCTGATTTACTTCCATGCAAATCAAAATATAAATTTTACTAAACTGTGGCAGGAGAATAGGTACTTAATATGCATATGGCATTTAGACATTTGTGGAAAGTATATCACTGTTTATAGGATAGTGTCAATAAAAAATACTCTAATTTTCATCTTAAAAACTGTTGTAAAAGCATGATCATTACACTTGTGATCATACTTTTGGACAGGTATAGATATTTTCCCTTTTTGCCTTCAATTATGTAATTAAGGGCCAAATCCTGTAGTTCTGACTGCGGAAGGTAGAAACCGAGGAAGAAGACTTCAAAAAATATTTGCACACAATTGTCTGAACTTTTAAATAAGCTTCCTTTGTCTGTGTTCACAATCCTTTTGAGTTGGATTTCCCCAAATATTCTAGTAAACAAATTGACTAGCAGAAATGTTTGCCAAAATAGTGAATTCTAAGTGAATATTACAGAGATGTTTCAGAACGCAAATTCTGATTGTGAATGTGAATGTATTTACACCAGAAACCTGAGTTTCCCCATGTAGTTAGAAGATAGAAGACAACAAACATATCTCAAACTGTAAACATTGGATATTCAAACCCACAGGGTGAAACATGTTCACATAAAATATTTGTTGAGCTCTGTGGAAATCATGATCTGTTTACAAAACAATTTGCAACAGAAAATAGGGGGATCTGATGAATAAAATGTTCACTGCAAATATTTTCTCCCCTGGTTCCTCAGTCAAACCTCCGATTTCCTTTAGTCCACACAACCGCTGTGGAACTGTTCCCCGGCTCTTAACAGGAGGTTTGCTTGACTATGGAGCAAAGAAACTAGTGTCAAAACAGGGGGCAGGGGGAAGTGAGTGCTATGCTCTTTACAGAATCCTGAATTCAAGTTAATAAACCACAGTATATCCTTTTTCTTTGCATGGTGAATCTTTAATTTGTGATGTGCCTCATTTAGCAAGGTTATTAAAATAGACTCCATGGCTTTTAATAGGGTTCCTTATCAGAACCACAAAAAGAGTTTATTAAAACTAGGGATGGACTAACTTATTTTGCCTAATTTCATATCTAGTCGAACATCATAGGTTTGAAAGTAAGACTCAAATACCATTTGGCTCTCATTCAACTTAGGCAAGAATGTGGGAGAAATGGCTGCATACAAGGAACAGGGAGAAAAAAATCTGAAAATGAAAGTAGCATACAAAAAAGTCTAAACTGTCTATATCATTTTAATAGAGAGCCAAAGTGTAGCAACCTTTTGTCTATCCTGAAACATGTCTTAGGTTACGTTTACACTGCAGTCAGGAAGTGTGATTGCAGCATGTGTAGACTTATCCACACTAGCTTTGAACTAGCTAGATCAAACTCGTTCAAGTAACCACAGCAGTGAAGCCAGCATGAGTGGTGGCCACTCAAGCATGTATCTAGGGTCTTGGGCAGTCAGGGCTAGTCCATGCTACTGTAGCTTCATGGCTATTGATAATGCAAGCCAGATCAAAGCTAACTTGAGTATGTCTACATGTGCTGCACTGACTCCTCCTGGTTGCAGTACTGTACAAGTGTTTGCCGGGGCTCGACCCTCTCTGGGGCGGCGGGGAGCCACACCGGCTCACTACACACTGGTGCTTGGGTACTTTGTCCGGCTGCAGGATCTCCCTCGGCAGCCCTTGGGGTCCCGGAAGACACAGTAAGCCCGACCCTGGCTCAGGGCAGGCACCAATGCTATGTCAGGGCTCAGGCCCTCAGTCAGGCCTGAGCAGGAGTATTTAGCCCAGGCCCTAGGTCAGGGCAGGGCAACAAACGCTGAGTCAGGAGCTCAGGCCCTCCGTCAGGGCTGACCAACAATAGTGCAAAGTATTTAAGCCCAGGCCATAGGTCAGGGTGGGGTAACAAACGCTGAGTCAGGAGCTCAGACACTCAATCAGGGCTGAGCAACAATAGTAGGCCCAAGCCTCAAAAGGCCTGGGAGAGGGGGAGACTGCCACCCATGGGTTGGGTGGCTGCCACCCATGGGTTGGGTGGCAGGGGGACGCAGGCCCTCCCACTCCACTGCGTCCCAGCCCGGGGCCCTAGCAGCAGCAGAAGGCCCGCTGCTTAGTCAGTGGGGATCCTGGCCGCAACACACTGACATAGGCTCTGGCAGTGCTGCAGCCAGACTGGGGTCGGCTGCCCCCGGACTACTTCCACACTCCCCCTCGGGCCTACCTGGGGGCTGGTGTCGGCCTCGGGGAGATCCTGGACCATGGGTTCGTCAGGCCAGGGATCGTTCGGCAAGTCCCCCGGCAGCTCCTCCGGATAGCGGGCGCAGGTCCGGTCCGGCGGCTGCTCCGGGTAGCGGGCGCAGGGTAGGCCCGGCGGCTCCTCCAGGTAGCGGGTGCAGGGCAGGCCCGGCCAGTCCTGGCGGCCGCCTTGGGCCACGGGGTCTTCCCAGCCACGAGTGAGGCTGGAGACATCTGCTCTCTCTGGCGGCTGGGGCCTGACTAGCTGTGAGGGCGAGCTTTTATACTTCTGGGTCGCCGCCTGACCCTCTGAGGGGCGGGCTCAGAGCTCCCTAGCTCCACCCACTCTGGCCTCCAGATGGGCTGTTCCGGGGCGGCGGGGAGCCACACTGGCTCACTACAGGTACACATATACCCTTGGTGACACTTGCGAACTGGTAGTGGATCATCAGGCACTGAAATTGCTTTGAAGTGCTCAGAAGATGTTTGCCCATGGCTATCTCTAGAGTTTGTGATCAGGTTAAACTCTTATGGGGCATGTATGGGAAAATTGGGGAAAGAGCTCCAGAAGGAACCACAGAGCCAGGAGGGCTTTTTCACTTTGTGCCTTGCTCAACCTCTAAGCGCCTACTGCTAGCTGCTGCTTTGGTGAAAGGGTTCCTGACCTCCTATGGGTTGAATAGTAAGGTCAGTATCCACCCAGACTGTAGCACTTTTGGACAATGTGCTATTTCACTTAGCTTCATGTACAAGTACACTAGTAAAAACATGTACATAATACTTACCTATTCAGTCTATGCGTGAAGGTGGGTGAATGGGTGTTTTCCTGGCGGTGTGCTGTTGATTTGTGTGGGGGTTGTTTCATGCTGGGAGAGTTGTTCATTTGTGCAAGTAGTGTATGGGGGCATTGTGCAGTGGTGAGGGGCTCTGAGTGTTTGGGTTATTGCATGAGCTCATAAACTTTAAAGTCAGGATGGACAATCAGTTCTTTAAACAATTAACCAGGACTGCCATTCTTCCAACCTATACACTCATGTGACTTTTTATTTTATAAAATTGCCTACAAGTGGCAGCATGCATGTGTTCTGCTGTTTGGGAAAAGCCATACAAGGTGAGGTCAAAACTGGCAATGTGAAGACAGTGAAACTTGCTTGTAGGAGGAACTGGCCCAAAACCAAATGATATCTACACTACCATACAGCAGTGCAAATTACCTCTCCCAAATAACCAGCAAATGTTAATAGCATCAAAGCAAGATTAACTTATGTTTAAATACCAGAGGTGACATTTTGCACATGGCCTCCTCCCTCGTTCCTGATAATTTTTCATCCCACCAGCCTTAAAGCTATAAGAATGGGAACTAAGGGACAAGAAACTATATTTAAAGTAAGAGGGTAAATTCAAGGACTTCAAAAACTATTTAAAAAAAAGCTATAGTCATTTTAATAAAGAATTTGTAAATGAGTAGGTGGATGATTTTCCCTATTAATATTCTATCTTTTTATTAAACATCTTGCCTTCTTATACAGCTGGTTTGAAAATAACCCAATGCCCAATGTTTATATGATATATGAAGAAAAGAACAACTCAAAAAAATGGTATATCAGGTGACCAGGTTTCATTCCTGCATCACACAGGAAGAAAAATTCTTTCCCCATGGCATTTATTTATTTTCTTCAGTAAACAAGCCTTATCCCTAAATGGAGATGGGGGAAAACTACTAAGGATGCATCTTTCCATTCAAAGAAGAGGATAATAAATCCTTTGGACTGGAGTAGTGTGAATCAGAAACCAGGTTGTGCCAACTAGCAAGGGGCACAGATGGGGTGCATAAGGGTTACAGGAATCTCCTGAGTATGGTATATACATTCTAGTTCACCAGAGAATGTCACGTGAGGTCTCAAATCAAAACCGGTGTCACAGTGGTCATCAATTTCATCGCAAAACACACGCACAGATGTTGTGTAAGGAATTATGTATGTACACTGAAAATTATGTTCTGTATCTAGGGACTGTTCATCAGCAAAGGTGAAAAACAGGTGTGCTGTCAGAGAAGCAACATTTATCTGTCTGTTTACATGTAAATTAAGAACTGTATAGTTCACAATGGGTCACCACTCACCAGTCTGAACTGAATGCTAATGAAGGATTGTGAAAACTTCATAGAGAGAAAAGTACCAGGAAGAAGTAAACTGCGAGAGGATCGGGGGCAGGAAGAACCCTATTTTGAAATGCACATGAAAAGTTTGCTCTGGTATATTTGTGGAACAAAGAAGACACCCGGCATGTTTCATCTAAGAAGTAAATGGATAGTGAGTTTTCTTCATGAAAGAGGAGTCTCAGGTTGGCTTGGCTGAAAACTGCTGTCGAGAACTTTGGGTGAGATAAGCTTCGTTAGACAGGAGGATAACTTGTTAGTTAAGTTTAGTCTCTAGAAAGCATATTATGATTTCATTTTATATGTAACCATTCGTTTCCAATATTCTTACTCACTCTCACTTGAATCCCTCTAGTCTTTGATGATAAACGTATGTATAGTTAACACAAGAATAAATCTAAGTGATGTGGTACTAAGCAAAGTGGTGGTTCTGAGTTGAATCTTTCAAACTGGTGTGTACAGTTCCTTTGGGAACAGCAGACCTAGTAATTCTGTGAGTGTTCAGTGGATTAGGGGCTGGGCACTACAGGGAATGCTCTGAGAACTTGGGGGTTGGTGCATACCTATTGCTAACTAGTACAGAGAGAGTGAGGCCTGAGAAGGTCTGGAAGGTAGGACTTGTGTTGCCAGAGGCTGGTGGTTTCAGGGACTTGATCCACAGCAGGAACAGACAAGACTTCTTCATGATAAGGGCAGGTGGTGATGAGGTGCCTCAAAATCTGGGGACATCTAAAGACCATCACAAGTAGCACTGAAGCACTTAAAGCTGAATCATGCATACAGTGAAGTCAATTGCAAAACTCCCATTGACTCCAATGAGAGATGATTTAACCACCTAAGCGAAGATATGATATGAAAGAGCAAGAAATGAGCCTTAGGAAAGAGGGCGTGGAAAATGTTAATGAGGACTGTGATTTGGAAAGACTATTCAGAGCTAAAGTAAAGGGCCACTAAAGAAGTTTATTGGGAAATGACAACTATGTCAAATAGTTTTTTTCAAACCTACCATCCTTCAGGACTGTGATTAATTTCCCCACTTTATTTATTTATTTATTTTTGGTAATTTCTCTCTCTCTCTCTCTCTCTCTCTCTCTCACACACACACACACACACACAGTTTCAACTGATAATATTTTTCCTTCCCCAGCAAATAAAAAAGTGATTGCAACTTTTCAAGTTTTCTTCAATATCTCAAGCTGTAAGAATGTAGATATATCAGTATAGCTACACTGGATGAAGAAAAAGAAATTGAAAGAACAATATTGAGGAAAACATGAAAGAGGCAGAAAAATTTAACAAACTGGTAACAATGGTGGACTTCAATAATCCACATACAAACTAGTCAAATGGCCCAAAGGGATAAAGTTTAGAAAAAATATTTTTCAATAATTTAAGTGACTGCTTCTCGGCACAGCTAGCTCTAGAACACACAAGAGGACAGGCTAGTCTTAAGTAACAGAGAACCTAATTCAAGACGTGACATTAGCTGAGTCACTAAGTAATAGCGACCACAATATAATTAGTTTCAACATCCAAAGAGCAGGTAGGTGTACCAAAAGGTGACAGAGACTGAACTTCAGAAAAGGAGATTTCAGTAAAAAGCATAGGTTGGTCAAAAAGACTCTAAAGGAAATTAAAGGAAATAAAATCCTTTAAGGAAATAGAGTCTCAGAAGGCATGTGTGCTACTGAACAAAAAGGGAACCAGGAAGGCAGGGAGTAAATCAATATGGCTACATGGTGGGTTTCTAAAGGCTATTCAAGTTAAACAGAAATCCTTCCAAAAATGGCAATCTGACCATATTGAAGCCAGTAAAGAAGAGTATAAATTACAGCAAGCAATTTGTAAGTGGGAAATTACAAGGGCCAAAATGGATTTTGAAGAGCAAATACCTGTTGGTGTAAAAACAAACAAGAATGTTTTTTTATTTGTATCAGAAGCAAAGGAAATGGTAGGTCTCCTGGATCGCCAGAAGTTAAAGGGAGCAATTAAGGAAAATAAGGACACGGCTGAGAAGCTAAATGATTGCTTTATACAAGTCTTCACCTTTGCAGTTGTTGGGAAGATTCCTACACTGGTCCTGCTCTTTTCTGGCAATAAAGATGCGGTATTCTAGGAAACTGAGGTGACAGAAGACGACAAGCTGGAGAAAACTGATCAGTCATCATGTCCAGATGGTACACCCAAGAGTTCTGAGGAAACTCAAGTGTGAAGTAGCTGAGCTGCTAACAAAACTATGCAAACACTTTCCAAAAGTACCAAACACTGTACCAATAATTGAAAAAAAGCTCTAGGGGTGATCTGGGGAACTACAGGCCAGTAAGCTGGTACCTTGCAACCTGGTTTAAACAATAATTAAAAACAGAACAACAAAACACTTTGAAGATTGTGATATGACAGAGTCTAACCAGCACAGTTTAGGAAAAATGTGTCTCACTAATGCCTTAAAATTCTTTGGATGTGTCAAAACATAAAAGAGAACCAGCTGACATAAAAATATTAAGCTTCCAAAAGGCCTGTCACAAGGTTCCACAGAAAAGGCCACTAAGGAAGCTAAGTAGTCACGGGGTGAGAGGCAAAGTATTGTCATGGAGCAAATATGGGCTGGGAGACAGAAAACAAAGAGCAGGATTAAATGGTCAATTTTCCTCATGGCAAAATATTAACTGCAGTGTTAAAGCCTCAAGGTTCTGTACTAGGTCCTATGTTTAATGTGTTTATTAATGATCTGGAAAGAGGGGTGAGTACTGAGGTAGCAAAATTTGCCAATGACACAAAGATATTTAGGACCAGAGAGGACTGAGAAACTTCAGAGAAATCTAAACAAGTGGGTGAATGGGCAACACAACAGTAAATGAAATTCAGTGTTGATAAATAAACATAATGCACATTGCAAGGAACAATGTACACATTGCAGGGTTCAAAATTAACTGCATCAACTCAGGAAAGGGACCTGGTTGTCACTGTAGACAGCTGAATGAAAACCTCTGTTCAATGTATGCCTGTGGTCAAAAAAAGCAACAAAGATGTCAGGATATATAAGAAATGGAATGGTTAATGATACAATAATATTATCCTGGCTTTATGTAAATCAATGGTGCAGACTCATCTGGAATTGTGTGTGCAGTCACCTCCTCTCAAAATGCATATTGCTGAACTCAAGGGGATTCAGAGAAGCATGACAAGAATGATCAAGGGTCTGGAAAAAACACATATGAAGAGAACTCAAAAGGTCTGAAATTGTTTACCCTAGGAAGGAGATGAATGAGAGAGGACATAAACATACACAAAATAATGAATGGTTAGAGAAGGTAGATCAGGAGCTTCTGTTCTCCCTATCTCATAATGTAAGGACAAGAGGACATTCAATTATAAAGGTAGGAAAATCAAAACTCATAGAAGTTTTTCTCACAACATGTGATTAAACGGTGGAACTCATTGCCACAGGAAGTCATTGAGGCCAAAAATTTAGCAAGATTCAAAAAGGGATTGGACATTTATATGGATATAAAGAATATACAATTATAATTATTTAATGATAAAGTTTGTGGAAATGATATTAAGCATCATGCTTTGGGGCTTAGACCAATCTCTGACTACTAGGATGAGACCTAATGTCATGAAGTGATCTGCTTTACCCCCCATCTACCTACTACACAGTGCTCACACCTTCCTCTGAAGCATCTAAGAGCAGACACTGTCAAAGATAGGATATGGGACTAGATGGACTGCTGAGTGATTCAGTATGGCAATTCCTGTGTTCCTGTACAAATAGCTTACTTTTCCAGATTGCACAGCAAACTACATGGATTGGCAGGCAGAATGGTGAGGGAACCAGTAAGATTATATTCCAGCACAAGTTTTCTCAAAGATATGGATCACTTTTTAACAGCGATTGTGTCATGGTTTACTTGCCCTCCCATTCACAACCCCAAGGAATCCTTGTGCCCACTCAGAAATTGCTCACAGAGAAAAAAAAAATTAGGAAAGTAATGTATTGCTAGCTATCCTTTAATGCAATTAAGCGGCTGCAAACAAAGGGACAGACATGTTTGCTTTGCCAGCTCTCCATGCACTGCCAGGAAATGCTCCATGCACCAATAAAAACCATGTCATTATTGCACATGCAATAGTTAATGGATTATACAGGGCAACATTGCTGAATATTTCTATTTTACTGCAGTACCACGTTTTAATGACTGTCTAGCAACTATCCACTAACTCACTATCTCTGCAGGAAACTATTCACAACCTATCAGGTCACCAAAGCAGCACTCTGATGTTCCATATAAAACCTCCAGGCTGGAAAATTGGTATCTCTCATGTGCAAATTGAAATGGACTTTTCCGATGGGAATGGGATGGACAACTCAGCTGTGGTCAAACTGGTGTTTGCTCTTACAGATCTGATCAGTTTTTGTGATGGATAAATCTGCTGGCTTGTTCAACATAGGTAACATTGAGATTATTTTTTCCTTTAGGTGATCAGTGTGTTTCCCTAGCATTGCTTACATGACAACCAGCTCTAGGTCTCCAAAGTCCCTGGGAGCCAGAGGAGGATAAGGGACACACAGAGGAGGGTGGGTGTGGCCTCCTACACCACGCCTTGGTTTCCACTTATGGCCACATGCCAGGCTGCAATACCTGATCTGTGTGAGTGCTGGAGAATCAGAGAGGTGCATCTGACTCATTTGGAGCTTCAAAGCCGCTGATACGACGAGGTCAACTACTTACCCTCAACCAAGAATTAGGGCCAATCTTTGTACTATTCTGTTGTACTAGTGAATTTACTCATGCCAACATGGAAATAATATGGTTAAAATGGCTTGGGAAAGTGAGCCTTATAGCATATCCTTGGCTTTCTGGTCCTACTTCCATGCCACATATAAAGTTGGTTGATAAAGGAAACTGGCAGTAGTCAACTAACTTATGTGTTTATCTTTTTTTTTTTTTAAATTGCCAATTACAGCCTCATCCTTCTGAAATTCTTTTGTATTACAGGGTTTTCTTTTCTGTACCTGGAAAATAGGATTTGGGGTCTGACACCTGTAATTTTTCAGTGCTTTACTGGGGCTTTCAAAATTGAGTGTATAACCATTTAAAAAAAATGAAATCAAGGGTTAGAAAAATACCTTTTACAACAGGAAAAAAGGATGCTCCGAAGTTATTTCTCTGTCCTTTTTAAAACAGTAAATGGAGATGTTCCTCTTTCCCTAAATGATTCTCCTGTGCTGCTGACCCTTAGATGTCATTTACTGTCATTTCTATCCATGAAATTGACCCTCAGAAATACTCTTTTTGTCATATTTCTCCTCACTATTCCATTCTCATCTACTTTTCTGTGAGGCCAGGGGAGGAGACAGAAGACAGTTATTGCAGTAAGAAAGTGATTGCGTCTCTGCTCACATTGAGGAAATCTGAAGCCTAGCTACTGTAGACACTAAAGTCCTAAAATGAGATGCAATCTGGGAAAATTAAACATTGCCATCATGATCTGCTGTGCTTCCTTTTCTAAGAGAGGGACTCAAAATGTGCACCTCAGACCGTGTTTCTTGGTGGTTGAAAGGATAAAAATTGACAAGAAACTACAGTATTTTAGAATTAATGTCCATGCTGTGCCAGGGCTTGAAGAGATGCTAGCAATAAGACAAGAGAAATTCATTTTTTTATGTCCAAAAGACTTTCAAGAAAGGATGCCTCCTCCAACAGAACTACATATTTCATAACTGTTGACATCCATTGACCTCCTCTCTTTTAGCCAATAAAGCCTGCCAGCTAATCTGACCCATGGAGATCTTTGATGAAAATACAGTAATTTCAATCAGTCGTATTCTGTTCTTTAATGATCAAGCACGTAGAGAATGCTTATTTGGGTTTGCCTATACATGTAATTAGTAGATCAGGAGCAAAAAAGAATTTCTTTTTGACCTTTGACCAGTTCAGGGAGACGAATACTTGTTTAATCCAAATTAAAATGTTCCTTTCCTTAAGTGATGTTATTCTGTTCATTCTTCCTGCCCAAACATTGACAATGACATGCGACCTCTAAGTGTCAAAGATGAAGTAATTACTTTGTGAGTTATATCCTCTTTGCCTTGTATGAATCTCAAATTCATTTTTTTTAAACAAGGGAAGGAATTTCCACATCAGTAATTAACAAACTTTGTCATGTTAAGAACCTACACCATACATCTGCAAGGGTTTTCTTAACTAATCTGAAGGAGAGAGGAGAATTGCACGGACAGAGATGATTTGGATGGTGATATCCCTTTTGAGAAAACATTCGCTCAATGCACAGAAACCAGTGAATGAAAAGTGGTTTTGAGGGGGAGATGGACATGGAAAAAGTTCCATTGCTCTGGCTCCCGGGAATGAAATAAAAAGCAGTATCTTCATGGCATTTTTGGGCAGTAATTGACTGGCAGCATTTCTTGTAAAAGGGATTGACAACACTGACCTTTAGAAAATTATCACCAGATAGCAGAGAAGAGCTTTTTTCTGTTTATCCTGGTGGGACTAAAGGAACCACTCACATACAGTATGCCAAAACAAAATAAGAAATCCTCATGTATTTTTGAGTGTCTTAGGGAAGGTACAAAATGAGGCTTTTTAGAGATTCATATACAATCATATCTCATAAAATGTACATATTAAACAAGCACCAGAACTTCAGGAAGAACCCTACCTGCAAAATGTAACAGGGTCTCCATTAATCCATGCTAACAGAATCCATGCCTCTGTTTACATGTGATTGACAAGCAGACAGACAAGCAGAAGGGAGAAGTATTTATCACCAAAAGAGGTCCCTGCTGCTATGCACACAGGGACCATGGGAGAGACAGCCCCAGAATTAACACACTAACAGAAACCATTATCATCATTCAGCTACATGGTATAACAGTAAGTGGTCAGGTGTATGAATTACTGGAGAGATTACATTCATTACTCTCACAGAAACCTATTTACTAGATAGGTTAACAATTCCCTTTTCTGCTACAGCCCTGAAAACTCTGTCTGAAAAGTGCATCAGCCAAAGTTTTATTGTTATATAATGATAAAGTCTAACCTTAAGAATTTTAGGCATGCAGGACCTTCGTTATCTGAGTAGCTGGCCATTGTAGGGAGAGAAGTTAGTAAAAGCCCTCTAATTTCTCTGTTTCATCGTCTTCTTAGGTATCTTCTGAAGAATAAAAGCTCTTCTGAGGCAAGTTACATGTCAGCATCTGCTCGTTAATGAAGCAGGGCAGAAATGAGTTCCTACGTGCATTAGCAGCAGAGATCCCTTGTGGCAGATTTTTTTTTTCCTCATTCGTAAGTCTACCTGTCAGCCATATGTTGAGAGGGGACAACTCATCAGTATGGATTACTGAAGCTACTTGCTGCAGCAACCTACAGCAAGATAGATTAAATAATAAAACAGATTCCCCTTGGAATGTGACAATTCCTTAACTCCCAGCACTGGAACAAAACATAACCTTGAAATGGAGAAGAGTGAAGTATAGAACCAGATGCTAAGATGAAGAACATGAGGAAAAAGTAAATGAGTCTCAGCAACAATGCTTGATCCAATCTGGTTCAGAGCAGAGGTTTGTTTTATGGCCCATATTTACGACAACAACAATGCTGAAACTGTACATTTCAAAGTTGCATGTACGTTTGAATTTACAAATCCCTAGGTCCAAGGGGTTTATAATACCACCATAAAATTGTGTTCAGTATGATCACAGGGCAAGGGCAGTTTTCTCCTTCTCTATAATAATGAAAAAATGTGATTATGACATTGGTAAATTACACAACTCTGAAAACACAAAAACAGAAGTCTGTAGTCTCTAATATCTTTTTAAAACTTATACAATTCAGAACCAGTAGTTCTCATGGTTGTTTCTAATAAACTTTGGTCCATAAAGTGGAGTGGTGTCTGACAATGCCTGGCGATTATATATATAAATATATGGTGTGTTACTGACTTGGCATTTTATATATGTATATAAAATGTCAAGTTAGAAACACAGTATTTTGTGCTTGCACATTAATGTTTTCCAAAATACATTTCACAGCACACAGCTGGAGCACTCCAAAGGGGCAGTCCATCCAGTCCTACTCAACTCGAAGGATGGTGGTTGGTATGAGGAGCATTGAAGGTGGCAGGATTAAGAAGAGGGAGGGATTCCCAAGGAAAAGTAAGTGAAGGGTTGCCTGATGATTATGAAGAATTGGCCAGGTCCACATAAAAGTGAACCACCTTTGGGTAGGCCTTCTCTATAAAGCCTGAGGCACATTAGTAGGGCAGTGGAGGGAAGGTCACAATATTTTGGCCCATATTTTACTAGAGCTGTGGTTTAAAAAGGAATCCAGTTTCCTTGGTGGTGCAGGTAGCAATTTTCAAAAGCACTAAATACACACAGATAGACAAAAAGGATATTTTAATAAATTAATTGACCAAGGTTAATTTTAAACTAATTCTTATCTTAATATATTCACTTGATTTTCAACTTAATAAAAAACAGTCAATCTACCCTTTAATCCATTCTGTGGTGACTTTTTTCTCACATGAAGCATGTCAGTTAAGATGGAGCGACAGAGCGACAGCTATTTTAACTCAGCGTAGTTTCGTTGTCTTTGATTACTTCCATCAGCCGAGGATCTGGCCTATAACGTCAGACAGAATTTTAAATGTTCTGACTTCTTCAGTTTTTGTGATAATGTAAACATAAATGTACAGGTATTGTCATTTCTTTTCATTCTTCCCAGAAGCCATTTTCTCTTTGGACCACAGCACCATGAATCACGTGAACAACTGCAGATTTCTCAATTACCCATAAGAAAGGATGCATGGGGACAATCTGAGTCACCAATCTATGTAGCCAAGAGAAGCACTTGTTAAGGACAATTTAACCTAGTAATCCTAAAGATTATGCAATAATGATTTCACCTCTGCTCTTCTCAGTAAACTTAAACATTCATGTTCATTTTGCAAATCAAAGGGTTTTGAAAGTGTTTCACCTTTAAATAAACAAATACCATACTTTGTACTTCAATAGTGCCTTCCATCCAAGGTTCTCAAAGAGCTTTATAACAATAATAAATTAATGCTCATAACAACCCTGTGAGATAGGTAAATATTATTTATCCTCATTTTACAGATGGGAGAACAGAGATAAAAGGAAATTACTTATTTTAAATGTAACTCTACTGAAACAATGTTATTTCACCATCTTTATTTAAACTTATTTTAAACTGTTGAGTTTAAATCCAGGTCAGGACAGAAAAAAAATAGGTCTGAAGGAAATGCTAGTGATACATTTTGATCAAGCATACGTCTCATGAAGAAGTGAACATTTAAGTGATGACACAGCAGAATTCAATAGGATGTCCCTATTTTGAAAATGTCATCCATAATGTACTATGATGCACTGTTATCTGTAGTCTTCCTTTCTAAAGGATGCAATCTGGCAAAGCTTCCTCGTGCAAGCAGCCCAATGAGATCAGTGGAAAAACTTGTGAGTGTAAGAATTACTCCTAAATAGAAAACAGAAAACAGTGCATGTATATGCTGTGAATACAGCCTATATGTGCAGCACTCTTAACCTCTTAAACACAGCTATATAACCAAGCGGAACAAGTCCTGGATTCGCATATCTCATATCCAGAAATTCTCATTAAGGGACAGATTCCAAATGCTTTACTCACACTGAATAGTACTTTGCTCCAAGAACAGTCCCATTGAAACACATGGTGCTACTCAACATGAGTAAGGGTATCAGAATTTGGCTCCAAGTTAGAATGTTCAACACATTAAATGAAAATTACAATATCAGAGTGAGTAATGCCTGAGAAGCCATTGCTGATGGCCCACAGGCCAAAACACTCTTGTTCCTGCCTAAAAGCCTTCATGGCTGCCTGAGGCCATTTAAAAGATGCAAAACAAAAAAGCATAAACCACTTTCTGATTTATAAGAAAAACTAAGTGATTTCTCTAGGTCAACTATGAATGACAAAGAACAACCTAATTTTAGTTAGGTACAAGTAGGAGCTTTAGACTTCACCAAGATTTTCTCCTCATTACTAACAGTACTATAGAAAAAGGGTTATTTAATAACCGAAGAGTTAAAATTTGGTGCTTTTTTTCTCCATTTTTTCCAGCTACTGGCAGATGTTAGTTAATGGTCTTCAGACATTAGATCATAAACTATACTCACTTCAGACACTGAAACCTCAGTGATTATCTGTGCATTATTTAAGCAACACACTTATAATAGCCTCAAGATATTTCTCTAGGTTTTGTTTTAAAGGAGAACCTTAGATAATTTTTTAATGTTTAAAATACTAAAAACATATGCTTAGGCATTTTATTAGTTTCTTTTTCCTCTTTTCAATAAAGCTATATATGAACACAGTATCTTCCCAAGGAGTAATATTTCTTAAATCCTCTTCCAGACACAACATTCACACAGAAAGCAGTTGACATTTGTCCATATTAAGACTTCATGATGGAGCAATAAAATTGAGTCATATGGGTTTGCTTATCTTCACAGGATTACATGGCATATTTATCCCCCAGGAAGTGACTGACCTTCTTAAAAAACCAAAGCCATTGCATACAATGAAAGGTTTATATTTTTAAATTAAATTACAATTTAATCAAATTTAGTTTATATATATTTAATAAGGTCTGATGATTGCATGTTGTGTATACAAACTAAGATTGCATCTGGTACCATAAGCACAGTTACAGTTTTACCTTAATATCCTGATGGAAAAATTGTCCATAAAATTGTGCATTGCTAGTTCTCTGATTCAATAGCAATTTTCTCTTTTTGACAGTTACATAATATTTTTAATAAACATCCAGATAGGCATCAGATAGATTAGTTTCATTTGAACATATGGTGAATATAAAATAATTCGATTTAAACATAAAATACATACTGTTGCCTCCATCCTTCAAACACACATGAGCAACTTTACACAACCACTTAGTCCCAATGAGCTCAAAGGGAGCAACTCATGTGTCAAATTATTCATGCTCATAAGTGTTTGCAGGGTCAAGTCCTACCGATGTGATTTTGTTGTTCTCAATTATATGATGTCAATTTTGGATCTGCTACTTGATCTTAAAATCTGACAAGGCAGAGTCATTTATGAAGCATTGATTTAAATGTTGAGAATTGAATTATTGAGTGCACTTGCCATAAATAACAATACATAGATTATGAATGAGCATTTGGAGAGGATATCATAACTTAAAGAAATAAAATGCAGAAGCATCTATTGACAACCTTGAATATGGGATGATCCAAAACCCACTGGAGTCATTGGGAGTCTATCAATTGACCTCAGTGGGTTTTGTATCAGGTGCCATAAGGGGAATACAGTATTACCGGTATAACCAGGCTGGCTATAATGTAAATCATGCAGCCTAACAAGTTCTAGATATTTTGAAATTGATGAGGAAGCCACACAGTTGTAGTCCATCTTCCATAGTACAAAATCACTCATAAAGCCTCTTCTAAATTCACATCAATATTGCCCTCCTTCCCTTCCATCTATGTCGATGATCATCTTTCCCTACACATCTACTCGCTCCCTCTATTCTGCCAAGTCTGCCCTCCTCTCAAGCTATGTCTACTAAAAATCTGTGGCTGGCCAAGCCAGCTGACTCAGGTTCACAGGGCTCAGGCTAAGGAGCTGTTTAATTGTGGTGTAGATGTTCAAGCTGAGGGACCCTCATACCTTCCAGAATCCTAGAGCCTGGGCTCCAGGCCAACATCTATACCACAGTTAAACAGTGTAGAGACACACAGCTCCCGAATTGCTAGTTCACAGCTGCGGCACACTGCGCCCGTGGCTGCAAGGCTGGAGCGGCCTACACCCCCATGCCTGTGATTAAAAAATTTATTGGCTGACCTAATCATCACCCTCGCTGCTCGCTTTCACGTGCACAAGATATGACCTTGTTAAGTCATGTTGATGAGTATTGTATGCTCCTCCTATGCGCAGAAATTCAACCACTTATAAGTGTTGTAAATAAAGAAGTAAAATAATAAAAACCCCAGTGAAAAGTCCCTGGGAGGCTTTTTCGGCTACCACGACCTGGCGCTCTGTCTCCTTCCTTTTTCGTCGCCACAAAACAGCCCCTTAGCCCATGCCCCGTATAGACCAGACGCAACCTGTGGGTATCTAACTGCAGTGCAGACATGCCCTCACTTTCCTGCCCCTTCCTTCCTCCTGTTAGATGCTGAGACTTTGTTGACACTTTCAACAGTTACTGTACCTGGAAACGTTGGAACACATCCAACAGAACAGTTTAAAATAAAATATTTTCTCATTTCTGCGGCTTAAAATCCATTTCTGATGCAATAACATAGTAACATAACTCAGGGATAACCTGAATCACCTCCAGTTCATGGTCCAGATCCATAGCAGATACAGGTCAGCACAGCTCTACTGACGTCAATGATTAGCTAAGCAGATTTAGACAAGCTGAGGATCTGGTCTCACTAGTTCAAATCAGTTTTGGGTCAATGGTAACCAAAAGCATCAGATACTTGGTGTCTTATTGTCAAATGAGTTGGTGGTCTCTAATCCAACTCCTAAACATATAATTAAGCACATAACAAATTACACCATCACAATCGGCGCTAGGCGGCATCTTTGCTGGCAACAGAGCTGGCAGAACAGTGGAAACAATTCAATTTGAAGCTTAAAAATATTCACTGAAAGCAAATTTTGAACTGCATGCTCCCAGTAAAAATCACAAACTGGAGAAAATCAACTCCATGTAACCAACCAAGACAGCACAAAATGCAGATATTTGCTATTCACAAATAATAAAAGAATTATTCACTGAACAACCCTACGAATAAGGAATACACTTGAAATTTCATGATCTGTTTCCAAACAGCTAGCAAACAGTAAAAGAATCAGAAAACACTTGTCAAATAAGTTATTCATCGCTTAGCACTTGCTTAGCAGAGGCTGCAAGGACTGAACAATGAGGTGCATTTACTTTCAAGTCAGAGGTAAGGCACAGGGGTGAGGCAGTGGAGCTTCAACGGCAGCCACCTGTGTTGTATATGTTTTGTGGGTGAAGCATTTCACTGTCCAGTGATGTCACTCTGACCATCTCCACAAATATTAAATTCACCATTAAAAAAGCAGGGGGTGGATCACGCCACCTGATATTTAAATTGGGTGTTAAAAGTGTGTTTATAAACAAAAACTTCAACTGGGACAGTAATAATGCTTTATGTTTCCATAGAACTTTCCCGCCGAGGTTCTCAGATCATTTTAGAATATAGGAACACAGGAACTGCCACCTTGGATCAGACAAGAGGTCCAGACTGCACCAGATGTCTCAGAGGAAGATGAAAGTATCCTACAGTAGATATTTATATATAATCTGCCCCTTATATGCACTAGGTCTTCTCCTAGCCTTTAATAGTAAAAGATTGGCTAAACCCCTGATGCATGAGGCTTATATCTCTTCTAGTCTTTTTGTTAGCATTAATTACTATAGCTGGATATTCTGATTATCCATATAAACAACCAATCCCTTCTTGAATCTTACTAAATTCTCAGCCTGAACAATATCCTGAGGCAATGAGTTCCAAGTCTAATTACACACTATGTGGGGGAAAAAATCACATTATTAGTTTTTAATTTGCCACCTTTTACATTAATTAATAATTAAGCCTCACTATATCCCTCACTGGTAGGTATTAATATGCTAAGTTACAAGAGGTGAAACTGAGGTAAAGAAGAGGTTAAGATGATGTTTTCAAAAAAGTATCCATCGATATTTTGTGTCTATGGTTTTCAGCACCCAACTCGGGACACCAAAGATCTGTTTTTCAGAAATCATGAGCATGTGCAGCTCCATTTGATTTGATTTTGGTGAATAAAGTAGTGTGGACCGTTGTCCTTTAAAAATAAACTTTGTTCTGGATTTTTCATGTAGGTGTCTTTTTTCCCCCCTTGCAATAGAGATGGTTATCAATGGTGGTTACCATTATCAAAGGAATAATGCACTTTCCAAGTTGAATAGTGAAATCCACAATAGGAGTCAGTTCCAATTGATCTTTCACCATCTTTCTATAGGCAATAACATTATAAAGCTTTTTCAAGAGGAGGTGAGGATACAGGAGAGACACTGAAAATATCAATGAAATGGAAGCATAAATACCATTAATAAATCATAGCGTAGGGTATAACTCCCCACAAAAGAAAGGCCTAATCAATAATGTACATATAAAAATTCTGAATTTGCTAAATTTGCTTTTAAACAGTATAGAACTGCTCCCTAATTTCACACACACCACTAGCTAATGATTCCTTGTGTTATGTAAAGTACACTATTTGGACATGTTGACTTCTCTAATTAGTCTATAAATACTTGACTTTTACCCACTGCTTTGGTAAGTGTGATAATTGCTGGGGAAAGGCCAAAGCATTTATGGTCAATCAGATGATGAGCGAAGGAATATGGCCCTTTCAGCTGAGTAAAATGCAAAGCATTATGTGGCAAGGCAGAAGCTATTAGCAGGATCAATATTTCTCCTCGTACCTTAATAAATCATTATATCAAAGAACAGTTGCAGGATGAAGAAAATCTCATTCTACCAAAAAGGATGCTTCCAAATCAGCAAATAAAATTGTAATTTAAATGCTAAGACCTAATTGGTGTACAAAGGAAACTACAAGCTCAGAATACAGCCCTCTGATGCCAGACGTGTAAGCAGTTTGAATCATTAGTGAAGGAAGAAAAGCAGAAAGACAAAGAAAGAACAGCTCTGTTCAGAGCTGCACATGCATAATTTGCAAATCGGTAAATATGTATGAACCTGCACCACCGTAGCTAACCGATGACATTGTGTTTAGTATAGATATCATAGGTGGCAGAAGCTAAGGGAATGCTGTGAGGGCATGGTGGTCTCTGGTATCCTAACTATTATACTGAAAAGAATCCATTTCCAACTAATCAAAACATTTTTTTTTCTTCATCCACCTGTATTATCTTTAAATATGTGACATGTTTTTCTGGTAGAGGAGGGAAGGAAGGAAACATTCTGAAGGCTATTTTAGGGACTGTAAAATTTTCAAACACACTTGCCAAATTCAAAATAAACAAAACATCACATGTTCACAGTTTGGATATCACAATGACTTTTAGCTCTCTTGTTCCCATGGGCCTAATCCTGCACTCCTTCTGAGGCAAACTCCTGTTAACATTAGTGAGAGTTTTGACTGAATATAGACTGCAGGATTTTGATCTATATATTTAGTACAGTAGGTGACTCACTGACAACAGATAGGTAATAGATGTTGGAGTTAGATATGCCACAACAGATTAAACAACATGGAGTCACAAGTTTATTTATTACTATTAACCACAATAGAGTACACATGAAAAACCATAACTGCAACAGTGGCTTGGGGTTGTATTACATATGTCATTTATCTATTATTGTGTCATATAATTAATCCTTTAGTTATTGGATTAATATCTCAGTCTACTGAGGAAGGGTGAAATAAAACAGGTGCCTGTGTGCCTATTGAAGATAAAGGGCCTACAGACAAAATACTACACCGTGTGCAGCAAATATTCTAATCTATAGCTTTGTTTAGTCAGGCTGAGTTCAGATCTTTATTGAAGAGTTGCTGTAAAAGAGTGAATACTACTTAGCTCTTTAAGCTGTTGCTTATCATCTCTATCACACCACTGGAAACTTTTTCCTTGTTGACTTAAAGTTAAGAATTTTGTTATGGAAATCAAAGTGGGTACTTTCTGATTCTTCAATTTGTATTTCATATGGTTGAATTCCATAGAGCTGACATCTCAAGGTCAATAGCCATATGGCTGGAAAGCTGACACCTCTGCCTCAAAGGAAGAGGAGGGTCAACATCATGTTGCTAGGTGACAGCTCCTCTCCGCACTCTGAACCTGCAAATATGTAACCTCCGCCCCCATCCCCCATCAATTTTCTGGCAATGTAGGCTTTCAGCCATATGGTTGTCAACCTTATGGGGTGTTGACCATATGGGATTCAACCATACATCTGGAGCCCTGAGATAAATGCACAGATAAAAATGAACAATTAATCTATGTTGCATACTTTAAATTCTGTCTATGGATGTATTTTCTTCCAAAAGGATAACAGATCGGCCTGTCCACAAAGCATGTCTAGAATCAGTTTGTTGGCCAATTCTCATGCGGCAGAAAATAGATGAATTCTGCTTTATAGTGCATAAGAGGACCTCTTTGGTAGTATAAAAGCATTTGTTTATATATATTTAATTGTTTGCATGGCTCCTGAAGACTCCTCCTTTTCTAAGAGGTGTGGCTGTCCTGTCTGTCACATCAGGCCCATTAACACACATCAACGTCGCATCATTATTGCCTCCAATTATATTTTAAAAAGCAGTCTAAGGGTACGTCTATTTTGAAAAGAAAAAACAACAGCACTGAGTCGGAGAGGTTGGGTCAACTGACTCAGGCTTGCAAGGCTTGCGCTGCACGGCTAAAAACTGCAGTGTTGCTATTTGGGCTCCGAGACCCTTCACCCTTGCCCGGTTTTAGTGCCTGGACTCCAGCCCACACCCGGATGTCTACACTGCTATTTTCAGCTCTGCATCCTGGGCCTTGCAAATGCAAGTCAATTGACACGGGTTTTGAGATTCAGTATCGCAGGTCTTTTACTGCAGTGTAGACATACCCTACGATACCATGGTTGCCTGGATCCCACAGTACCTTTTTTCCTGGCATTTGTTTGCCTTGTAGATTGTAAACTCTTCGAGGCAAGAACTGTCTTTATTTCTGTGTCTTACACAGCACTAAGCACACTATCGGCACTTGACAAATAATAAGATGGGAGTGGCCCACTATGAACATAATCCAAAGCCCATGATCATGCCCCATGTTATCAACAGGGGTAGGACCCACCACAAAGGTTCTGCCTAGTACCATGAACCTAGTCAGTGAGGTCAGTGGTGCCAGCCACTCTTTAGAGAGACGCACATACTAACTCTTCACACAAATAATTGGGATGGTATTAAATGGGCTCAGTAAAGATTAAGGCTTTTCTTATTCCAGTCAGTCTGAATGATTAACAGCCTCTATGTTTGTCATTAATTTTGGTTGCCATAGTAGCCCTTTTAAACTTGTCTCTAACAACAAAGGAGGAATTATCTTCTAACTCTAAATCAATCAGAAACCGAATGATTTTATACTCATTTTTGTTTCATTATTGCAGGTAAAGCATAATGAATCGTTACAACAAGGCTTTCTGAGAGGGATAAGACGTCAATTTAAATACTCAGGTGACTTTTAAAAAGCAGACAAGGAAATTAAATCATATTGACCCTGTCTTTTTAAGTGAAAATTTAATCCTAAGACAAATTTGAAAGACAACATATTACAAAACCTAAGAGCAACAGAAATATTTCTATGATTTTTTAAAAATTTTTGGCCTGGATTTAAACATTTCCATGCGGTATTTGCAACCCGAACATTATAGAATTGTGCTAGTGCACGATAGCCAAGAAGGGGAGAGGGGCAGTAGAATTGCCTATAAACAAGAGAGAAACTAACCTGTGAAGCAGAGGAAGTTTCATCTACTTCATGGACAAGGCTGTTCAGACTGTAATGGAATCGGTGGCCCTCATCATGGGACAAATGCCAGGGACCAAATGCAGCATCTTCTCTAACTTTAAACCATTGTCACACACTGAGGTTTTAGATGTGCTTAGGGACCTTCAGGCCGCAACCTGCAAATTGGATCGATGTGTTTCTTGCCTGATAAATTCTAGGAGGGAGATATCAGGTCTGTTATTGGAAAACACTTTCATTTCTTTCTTCCTGGAGGGCATGGTGACAGCATCTCTTAAAAAAGTAATTGTTCATCTTTTGCTCAAACCGTCATGTCTTGAAACTGAAAATTATTCCAATTATTGTTTTCCCTATAATCTGCGTCATTTTGAGGAGAGGTGAAAGGTGCATTATTGAAAAGGAGGTAACCAAGCAACATCTGACATACTCAGATTTCCTTGACACTTCTCAAACTGGCCTTAGTCTTAGGTCCAGTACTTGGACTGGGCTGGTCTCACTGGTCAACATCCTCTTTCTGGCAACAAAAGATTGAGTAGAATTTTCAAAACTTTCAATAAGAATTGTGCTCCTAAGTCAGATAGATGCTTTTGAATGTACTAGTCTGACTGTCCGTGTAGACACCCTTCTGTCTTTGACACCACTAACTTCAAGGTACTGTTGACATGGCTGCAGATTGTAGGAGATACAGACATTGCGGTACACATTTGGTTTTTCTCTTTTTTTCCTCTGAGAAGACCCTGTTCTACGTAAATATGAGCATCTTAAGGAAATACTGAAGCAGTGCAGACTGTGCTTCTTTCTGCATACAGAAGACATCCAGCTCTATGTCTCTATTTCACTGAACCCAGATAATTCATTTGATTGACTTTCCTTATGTCTGGTGGAGAGGAAAACTTGATAGCAACTGGTCTGCAGAACCTCACCCAAGATAAGAGACAGATAATGCTGACAGGCCATGGAAAACAACTAGAACAAACAGAGTTTATGTCTGAAACCCTTTCTTGCAAGGCTGCTGTAATTTTCCCCAACTCCCCCTCCCCGCAAAAAACCCACAAGTGAGTGTGGAGAAGAACAGTCCCTCTCCAAAATAAAAGCCAAACTCATGAAAGGTTTCACTAAATGAAAGAGACAAAACAGTGCAATGCACTTTGTAAGCATATTTATCCCTCAAATATAAAAGGAACACATTTTTCTTCCCAAAATGAAAAGGCTGCAATTCTGTAATTAAAAACACAGGAATACCAATACTCAAGTTTATGAATAAGCAGCCATGTTTCATCTTCTCCCCTCTACTGGATTCAACTTAGGACCTTTGTGTTTGGAATCAATCTTATTAGCTAAGAAATGGAAAGGTTCCATGGCCTCTCAGAATAAGTGTGCCTTTAGTTCCAAACTCAAGTTCTTTATTAATTACATCAAGCCAGATTTCCACGGAGACTGTGACAATAGTGTCATCAGCCTGTTATCTGTCAGGTCCCTCTTTAATGGCTCTCGTAAGTTTAATGCACTTTTGTGCAGTCCTGGCTCTATACATTGTGTGTTGTGTTTCAGTCAAACTTCTCTCCTACTCAGTACAAAATTTCAACGTCCTTATGCTAGATGGATGTAAATATAAAGACACAATCTTTCTGAGAATTACATCATGTAATTCGGAAACTGGGCTCACCAATCCCCCTTTTTCACATGACAACCAGGCAGAGGGTGGCTGTGGAAGAACTTTTCAAGTTCCATAACATATTTTCAGGGTGCTATGCATTATGATTTTCTCAGTGAATTTTTAATAGTGTGCTGAATACCCATACAGGTGAATTTTAGGGTGACTGCACATGAGACATTCTCCCATCTTTTTTATTTTATTTTTGTGTCTGAGCCAAACTGTCTTGTCCCACTTCTCACAGTGTTCTTATAAGACATCTTGGACACTATATTATGTGGTCAGATGTAGAATCAATAGCATTAAGTAGGAACTCATTATTCCCTGAATGCTTGGATTGTTTTTCCCATACAACCAACCATCTTGCATTAAATGCTGATACGGATTCTTTTTAGTTCTGCATTCTTTTTCCCTTCTGCGTCTCCACTTGTAGCTGCTAATAACTGATCCCAGGAATCTATATCTGTCTGGAGCAGTACATCCCAGGAGATGTGCTTCAATCATTTCTTTAAAATGGTCATTTTGTACAACACTGAAGGAGCTGTTGATAACCTAGAAGTAGTTTGCGACTTTCTTATCAAAGTCTTTGTCTTTCGGCTCTTTTATGATATAATCATAGATGGAACTTTGCAGGTTTTTTGAGTGTTGGGGATGAACAGAGATTGCTCCTGAATGAAGCTGATGCCAAAGGGTTGCTGGAACTATCATCACAGCTTAGTTTTGATGATGACAATGGCATTGCAAATGTATCTACTGTAGGATCATCAAACTCAATGTTCTCTTCTTCCACTTCAGTAAAGTGACTTTCAATGGTACATTTAATGTTAAATCTACCATTTTTTTCACTTTTTTTAGATAAATAGCAAAAGAGAAAGGATTTGCACTTTCCAATGTTGGGATGGGTTTTTTGTAGGAAAGGGGGAAAGATTTTGCATAACACTGCTATCTTTGAGGGAGCTAGACCATCTTTTATTTCTCACGTTTGTAACTCAAGGGTCTTATTGGAGCCACAGCAGCTTTTGGATATTTCAGAGAGTAGCAGTGACCATGACTGCTTTTTTCTCATCTTCTTGGATGCAAGGTTGCAACCTTTCCTCTCGGATACTGAACTCACCCTAGTAATGCATGCTTTTCTCACCTTCATTTTGGATTATTGCAGCATGCTCTTCCTAGAGCTATCTCTGAAAACTTCTGGTTTGGTGCAGAAACTGAATTCATTCAGTTGGTTGATGATTTCCCCCTGACGATGGATGAAGACCAAATGTTAATGCTGGTATTATTGGATCATCAGTTGTCTTCGATGCCATTGATCATGAGGCATTGTTGACTCACCAGAGGACCCTGGAGAAAGTGGACATGGCTGCTTATCAGTGGGCTCTATTCTTTTCTCTCAAAGAGAACTGATGAGTAGCCGAGGATAGTTGCTTCACTTCCCAAAAAGTGAGCAGGGTGCTGTACAGTGCCATTCTGTCACCCTTCCTGTTCAAAGCATATACGTGGGACTGTTATGAGGCATTAGGTGTGGTGTTTTCAATATGCTGATGACAGCCACCTCTATGTCTCTATTTTGACACAATCAGATGATGTGGTTCAGGGCCTCAGTTGGAAACTAGCTCAGACTGGAGCCTAGATGAGAATGAGCTGGAAGAAGCTCCACCCTCAGAAAACTGAGATGATGATGGTGGTGGCTTGGAGGAAGCAGTGAGAGATGGTGAAGGCAATATCAGTTCCTTTGGTTGAGGGAGTTGTGACGTTGCACCCCATAATGCTTTATAGAAATATGCTTATGAATGTAAATATGACATAACTGGAATATGTTTTATGCTACTGTAGCGGGGCAGTTACCCCGCTCTGACCCTGGAGGGGTTAAACCAGCCCTGGGAAAGGGCTGCCCCTGGGAGCCAATAGGTTAGGCTGATTGGGGAATCAATCAGGCCCCAATCAGGCCACAGCTGGCCCTATAAAAGGGCTGTGAGGCAGCAGCTCAGGCAGTCTCTCTCTAGCAGTGGAGAGAAGGACTTGGCTGCCTGGGAGCTGAGCAGGGTGCCTGAGGTAGAGCAGGACTGGGGAAAGGCAGAGGAGCTGGGGAGCTCCAGCCTGGCAATTCCCCAGGCTGCAGGCGGCATGGCTAAAGGCCCAAAGCAGGTACTGGGGTTGCAGAGGTGCAGCCCAGGGTTAGGAAAGACAGCAGGTCCAAAACCCCCTTGCCGATGATTAGTGCTTTATAGACTGCAGTCTGCCCCAGTGAGCGGGGGCTAGACGATGACTGGCAGTAGCCACTGAGGGAAGGTGGGGATAGAGGGTTGGGGGTTCCCCTGGGTGGGGAGACCCAGAAAGTGGGGGTACTGCTAGGGGGGCCTGAGGCACATGGGTTACCAGCCAGCAGAGGGCACTCCACGGCTGGAAAAGCTAATTCCCTGGACGGCCAGCAGGAGGCGTCGCACCGGTGAGTTGTTGCCGTGCTACAGCTACATATGCCATGTAACATATCTCTGCAAAGGTTATGATCTACTGAATATATTCATCCTATTTGTATGCATGTATCATTTTTGTATTCTAAGTTATGAATATTGGCTGTGTACTTGTTTGATTTTTAAGTAGCCTTAGTAAGGCATTTGGGCAGCTTCTTTAGAAAGGAATTTGCAAGTTACGTGCCAAATCAAGAAACACTTAATGGACAATGGATCTTGGAAGACTCCAATCCACATAAGAAGTCTACCTGAGGATGTTAAAGGTAGCATGTGAACAATGGCTGCCTCCTGTAAAGTTCTGAGTCATGCATGGACATGTGACTTGCCCATGTGACTCCAAAACTCCATCTTGTAGCTGGGATTCTACATGGAGGCGGGAGGGGAACCACCCACAAGAGAGTCTATTTCAGCCCCAGGAAATCCCTCCATTTTGTCTTCAGCTGGCTCAAGAGATAGCCTCTCCACCCCAAAGAATACCTGAAAGATACTGGAACAAAGGACAGTAACCACAGGGGTGTGAGTGATTGCTCGACCCAGACTAGAAGGAGGCTAGACTGTAAAAGAAGCTTACTGGAACATCTCTGAGGGTGAGATTTCATCTGTAATCACTTTCCTACTGTATTAGGTTTAGACTTGCGTGTTTTATTTTATTTTGCTTGGTAATTCACTTTGTTCTGTCTGTTACACTGCTCTACAGCCAAAATGCTTCTGAAATAAATGTAGTCAAACTTTACTAATTCTGGGTCACTGAGAACGAAAATGATGCTTAAAATTGTTGATTGGCTCTAGTTTTCAAGATATGCTATTGGGTCAGTATATACAACCCTTGACTTGGGAATGGCGGAGGATAAGTGAGTTATAAAGGGAAGGGATCTCAATTTAAACCAGAAATGACTAAAATACATCTTTGACTGGATCTATGAATAAATCTATGACTGGGTTTGGACAGTACTTGCTTTTTAGGCAAAACAATGAATGATTCAATCTGAAGCTGGTATTGCGTCATACATGATATGAATTGCATCATGTTATTCCTAGAAGTCATGGATGATGCAATCATAACGAAGCTTACATCACTCTGCTGAACAAATTGCCCTATATCAGCTCTAGAAATCATACAGTGTCGTGCTCTCTTATTTGTCAGTGTTTGATTTTGCAAAGGGACACATTTCTGTTTAGCCAAAGTGAGCAGAGATGCCTCGTACTTGTGTGAACAGTGCAGATAACTTCTGTTATGTTTGTGGTGAAGTGACTTTTGGATCACAAAAGCACAGTATAACCACTATGGTTAAGAAAGCTATCACCTTTATTTTGGCTGCAAAATTGGAGATCAGAACAAGAGGTGGGCCCCACACATATGCTGCAACACTTGTGCAACAAAGCTTCGCCAGTGGTTGAACAGGAAAAGAAAATCTATGCCTTTTGCAGTGCCAATGATTTGGAGACAGCCAACAGATCATACCAGCAATTGTTACTTCTGCATGGTGCCTCCAGTTGGGAAAGGTGTGTCAAAGAAGAAAAAGTGGACTGTGCATTATCCAAACATTCCATCAGCTATACGCCCAGTACCCCACGGAGAAGGACCAGATGCACCAGAATCATTCTCACTTGAGTCAGACGAGGAAGAGGATGAAACTTCTGGTCCTGAACCATCAATGTCATAGGACCCACATTTTCTCCCATCCTCCTCCTCTGAACCACACCTCATAACACAAGGTGAACTGAACGACCTTGTCAGGGATTTGGAACTACCCAAGAGTAAGGCAGAGCTGTTAGGCTCCAGACTACAGCAGTGGAATCTCCTGGCAGGTGATGTTAGAACAGGTTTCCATGTTCCGTGACCGTCAAAAGGATCTTGTCCCATTCTTCTTCATGGAAGGTGATTTTGTAGCCTGCAACAACATCGATGGTGTGATGGCAGCCCTCAACATCGTTCACGATCCAGATGAGTGGAGACTGTTCATTGATTCATCGAAGATGAGTCTTAAAGCTGTTTTACTGCATAATGGCAATGTTTTGCCATCAATTCCAGTTGGTCATGCAGTCCATATGAAGGAAACCTATGACAACATGAAACAACTTTTGAGGTGCATAAACTATGACCAACATCAGTGGCAGCTTTGTGGCAATTTGAAGGTTGTTGCTCTCTTGCTTGGTCTGCAGACTGGATACACAAAGTACTGCTGTTTTCTCTGCGAATGGGATAGTTGTGCAAGAGATTCCCACTACATCAAGAAAGATTGACCACTCCGACAGTCATTGGAGCCTGGGAGGAAAAGTGTTCAGCATCCACCACTTGTTGAATCAAGGAAGATTTTGTTACCACCCTTCCACATCAAACTGGGTCTGATGAAGAACTTTGTCAAGGCCATTGACAAAACACAAGCAGCTTTCAAGTACCTCCGTGGAAAATTTCCAAGGTTAAGTGAAGCTAAGATAAAGGAAGGTGTCTTTGTTGGTCCTCAGATTCGTGAACTTCTTCGAGATGATGCATTTGAGCATGCACTGCGTGGCAAGGAAAAGACGGCATGGAAAGCCTTCCAGTTAGTGGCAGTAAATTTTCTCGGAAACAACAAGGCAGACAACTACAGGTTGTTGGTGGAAAACCTCCTCAAGGCATACAAAAGCCTTGGTTGCAACATGTCACTAAAGATACATTTTTTGCACTCTCATCTAGATTTTTTTCCACCGAACTGCGGAGCAGTGAGAGACGAGCACGGCGAGCGATTTCACCAGGACATTGCAACAATGGAGAAACACTATCAGGGCAAATGGAGCCCATCAATGCTTGCAGCCTATTGCTGGACAGTGACAAGAGATGCTCCATTTAATGAATACAAGAGACAAGCCAAGAAGCGCCGAGTAGACACTGAACTATGTACATAATAGTTTTTTGCCTTTTGTTTCATAATAATTTTTATTTATATAACCCTTTTGCTGATTTTTAAAGTGTTACATAAACAGGACAGGTGAAATATTATCATGTAAAGCAACCATAAACACATGAAAAGACCTAGGTTTACAATTTATGATTAAAACTCTACTATCTACACAATATACATAGACATAAAATATAAAAACTTAAATATCCTAGAAACAGTAGCCAATCAGTTGTTTTAATTGTCATATTTGAATAGAGCACATCAAAATACATAATAAATAGCACATTTTATCTCTGAAGCAGACGACTTCTCAAAAATTGTAGACCAGTGTTATTACTTGGAACCACTTAAATCCTACCTTTTGTATTTAATAAAATCACTTTTTACTTATTAATTAACCTAGAGAAAGTATTAATACCTGGGGGGGGGGCAAATAGCATTTCTCTCTATCAGTGTTATAGAGGGCAAACAATTTGTTTATCCTGTTTAAGCTCTATACAGGGTAAAACAGATTTATTTGGGGTTTGGACCCTATTGGAAACTGGACATCTGGGTGTTGGAGACAGGAACACTTCTTAAGCTGTTTTCAGTTAAGCCTCCAGCTTTTGGGGGATGGAGTTCAGACCTGACTCTGTGTTTGTAGCAGGCTACTGTGTCTGGCTCAAACCAGGCAAGGCACTGAAGTCCCAAGCTGCCAGGGAAAACTTGCTCGGGGTAGTCTCAGCACACCAGCTGGTGGTCCCAAGGGGGTTTCTGTGATCCAATCCGTCACAGTATTTCAACCATTAGTCACCAGGGTTTTAAACTTGGATCTGATTCTAGATCCCTGGCTACTACTGACAATCATATTAAAAAGAAGAACAGGAGTACTTGTGGCACCTTAGAGACTAACAAATTTATTAGTCTCTAAGGTGCCACAAGTACTCCTGTTCTTCTTTTTGCGGATACAGACTAACACGGCTGCTACTCTGAAACCAATCATATTAAAGCAGCTTTTCACCATGAGCATCTAGCCAGGAGGCTGACATTTTGACTTGAATGTAGACCTTGCTACTCTTTATATAGAGACTTTTGCAATGCGTTCTACATAGGGTTACACCTTAAAACCATTTGGACATTGAGGCTAGTGTAGAATGCAACTGCTTGCTTAGTGAGCCTATTCAACTCTGGGAGGGAGTTTAAGGTTTTGGTAATGATCTATAATGCCCTAAATGGCTATGAACCTCCCCATGTGAGAGCATCCTTCTCCCTGTGCCATACTACCACAGCTGCAGTCAGCACAGATGTTTGCGCTGGACCCTCCTCATTATCAAAGATGACTGCTGGCAGAGGGTTCTTCGCAAGGGCTCAGCATCTGCATCAGCAGCTATGGAACTTGCTCTCCACCTTCATCCTAACTAAGCTGAATTCAGTGACTGCCTGGGCACATTGCAAAAGTCATCTATGTGATAGGGGGTTTGGAAAAGATTAAGGCTATGAACCTGGAACAATGAAGGGGGTGGGGGAAGGAGCTTTTTTGGTAGGTGGCTGCCTAACCAAGTTCCTGTCTGATTGTTTTAATGCTGTTGGGTTTAAGCTATAATTGGCAGGGCACCAGATGCCTTGTTGAGGCATCCTTTTTATTAACAAAATGAAAATAAATAAAATCATTGTGAAACTTTAGCTGGTGTGGAATGCATCTGACTGCTTACTTAGCAGTACTGCTCACAGAGAACACATTATACCTGGGCTACTAAAACTGCACTGGCTTCTATATCCTGGCAGGGGTAGTTCTCTATCTAGGTTCTTATATAGGCTCATCAATGTGGCGTGTGAGCACTGATGGCTTTTGTCCAACCTGCTTTAGAGACCGCCTTTCTTCTGTGATACCCTGATAGTTGAGATTGGCTAAGGTGTTTGAACCAACAGCCATCTTTGAAATGGGAGGGGACTGATCACCAGGTGTGACCAATGAGGAATCCGATTCTAGAATAATTCGCATCATAGGCCTGATCTATAGTTAAAAATTAGATTGGCCTATCTATGTCACTCATGGCTATGAACAATGTCATACCCTGAGCACTGCAGTTAGGTCGGCATAACCTCTGATATAGACGTGGGTAGGTTGATGGAAGAATTTGCAAATTCTTCCTGTTTCCCTCCACTCCTCTCTGTTTAATGCATTACTTTCCCCTGCTTCATATTTGCAAAGTTACTAACATCCTGCATGAGTAGCCATTCCATCATTCCTGCAGCCTCTAGCGGGAGAACTGAGCTGTGAGCAGCTGTCCCGAAAATCCCTGCAGCTACCAGTGAAGGAAGAGAGGTTGGTGACCCTGAAGATCTCCGTTTAAAGCTGTGATGTACACAAACCCTGTTTTTTAATGGTCTATATTTCCAAATGTATGAGAGCAGAAGGGCATACTAGATATATGCATGGCTCTGGAAGGAGGATCGAAGGTAGTGGGTTGCCATGCTTACACTCATTGTAGGAAAATTGCCCTCCCTGACCTTTGTGAAATTGGTATTTTTGTGCTTGCATCTCATTATATTAGAGAAGGCCTGCTGCTCCTAAATCCGTTCTGAGTTCACCAACAACCAAGTGGTAATCACTAGACTCAATGTTCTATTTTGAAGCAGGATTATAGTCAATCTCAGCATATTCAGAATGAAAAACCAAGAGAAAGCAATGAGATAAAGGCAGAAAGCTATAGAACAAGAGGAAGTGAGGGGGAGGGAAACGCAACTCAGAGATGGGGGGGGAAAGTGCATTAAAAAGATTTTCCTATTCCAGCACAGTAATGAGTTTCCTTTCTTTAGTCTGTATTGTTTTCAATGTTTATATTTTTTCTCCCCTAAAATTGAAACATGTTTTGCCATAGGAATATCATGGGTAGAGTTTAGAATGTCCACAGAAGGACTGTTGGGTAGATGTGTCCTCTGCAGATAAACACCAATAGAGGAATTAGGAAATTCCAACAGCAAATAAGTAGCAAACTGGAAAAAAAAATCTAGAAGAGAAAGTGAAAAGAGGCTTAGAGGAAGAATGTGAGAGGCATCACAAATAAGAAATAAAAATATGAAATGCAAAAAAAAAAAACTTGTGCAGAAAGAGGGAAAATAGTTGTAGGAAAAAAAGATACAAAAAGTGTGCAACAAAACATAAAAAGACAGAAACTGTCATGCTGGATCAGATCAATGGTACATTCAGTGGAGCATCCTCACTCCCACCACAGGCAGTACCAGAAGGTGGTGTATAACCCCCGTAATGGAGAATTATACAACAACATGGATATTACAGAAGCTTCTTCCTGAATCTAGGCAGTTTGTGATTGACTTATGTCCTAAAGTATGTAGGTTGATATGCCTTATAAATGTTTAGTGTAGATAATGTAACTGTGGCTGATACTCATTCACATAAATGTCTAACCCTTTTCAAGATCCTACTAAACACTTTGCCTCAATAATTGTGTACAAATGTATTTCTTTTTTAGTTTAAACATCTTGCCTTTTAATGTCATTCGTTGTCCCTTGTTCTTGAATTATAAGAAAGGTGTAGATAGGAGTACCCAAACCACTTTCTCTATGCCACTTATGATTTTAATATATGTATATCATCTCATTTCTTATTTGTCCACTCTCTAATCTAAATAGTCCTAATTTATATATAAATCATAAACCATTATTTTTCAAGAATCAGACTTGTGAACAATGAACCTAAGAGCTCTTCCCTCCTTAAAATTTGTCTTTAAACAAAGGACTAATCTTGCCCCATCTGCACAATAGTCATTGCCTCAATTTGTGTCAAATGTTTCAGACACACAGGTAAAAGAATATATAATCCCAACCACTTTGTTAAACAGATTCAGCCATAATTCTTAGAAGACTTTAGTGAACCATGACCCAAAGTCACTCCTAGGCAAGTCTAGAATGCCAGATTTGATAAAAATCACAGTTAATAGTAAAGGATTTACATTCCAAATGCCAACACTAACAGCAAGTTTTCTCCCTTTATATTGAATCCTTTTCAGTGTCTGCACTTTTTTTTCCTCTCCTCAAAAACAAAAACACAAGTTTTGCCCCAAGGAATATCATGATCACAGCTTGCAAGAAAGAAGCAAAGAATTTGTAAAGCCTGAGAGTGACATGAATCATTGATAGTTATGAAATTTTCTCTAACTCTGAGTAGTCCAAATTCAAAATATTTAGCTTTCCATTACACAATGACACAATGAATTTTATATCTATTCAGTTTCAAAGGGGCCAGATCTGGGATTTTTATTCATTCCATTATAGATGTAAAAGCTGTGTGAAGTTCAGATCTGGATCCAAACTGCCTTAGAGGTGGTTCAGATCTGAAGCCCTCTTAAAACGACACTCAACTTGAAATGTAGTCAATTTTAAAAAAATAATTAAAAGTAGATTCAGGTATTACACCTGCTCAAGTCCCCCTGCTAACATTTGTGTTTACAAGCAAATTTGCCTCTGTAACTACATAATTATATACATAGGAAACAGTGAAATGGACTATACAAAGAGTGCTGTCTCAAGCACAGTCAGATGTTTAAAGGCAGGGCCAGCGCAACCCATTAGGCGACCTAGGCGGTCGCCTAGGGCACTGCGATTTGGGGGGCAGCGACCGCGGCAGTATTTCCACGGCGGGACCTTCCGCTGCCTCTGTGTGGGGGGGGGCGGCATTTCGGGGCGGCGGAAAAGCTGGTGGCACTCCTGTTTAAAGGTATTTAGGCACCTAAATACCTTTAAACATCCATCCCAAAATAAACACACACAATAAATAGGGCATATTTTGGATGTAAATATTCACTTTAGAAATGGTTATTAGGTTCAATACAACTTCCGTTGAAGTCTATGGTGCTCAGGTACTGTAGTGATCGCAGTCATGTAAGCAGCTTGATAGGTAGGTTGATTTCTATTAACTTCTCCCACCAAATATCTATAGAAAACGTAGCACTGTAAGAATGCCTACTTATGTTTAAAAATATACTGAGATGTAGTACAGTGTTTTCTATTCTTTAAATCATTTTGGTCTTAGGTTACCATATTGATTAGACTTCAATTATATCTGACAAGAATATATGATTCCTTCACCATCCCTTACCACACTATAATCTCAGGACTCAATTAATTATTATTATTTATTTATAATTATTATTAATTAATTATTCTCATAATTCACATGCAACAAGCTGGTTTTTTTACAGTTTCTTAAAATATCCAAAACCTTTTTTTAAAAATATAGTGAAACATTCCATGAGCGAGAGCTCATCTTATGGCCCAAAAGCTTAAACAGTTCAACTGACTCTCTGCCAACTCCCGTTCTTCTATTCCTGGCACCATCTGCAGTGTTAGTTGCAAAACTACTCACAAGTTAACCACAGGAATGGCAGGAGCAAGCAATAAACTACAATGACTTTTAAGATAATGTGGTTTTGCCACATACTACAAGACACAATTGTCTGGTCAAGTTACTTAGACACCAAATTCTTTTTTCAAGTACAGTAGTGTAAATCTGGAGTAACTCCATTGAAATGGGAAATGAATGGAGTTACTCCAGATTTACACCAGTGTAACAGAATGGAATTAGGACCTAACAATTTTGCAAGAAATAAAAATAATTCCATCTCTCCCTCAAAACCTACCCCCCCCCCGAATAAAATTATAACTTTTTACTTACTTCATATATATCAATGCTCTAAAAGTAATAAACAGATAGCATACTAATCAATGCAGTAATGTATATGCTGAAATAATCAGGGATTCAATATAAATTACAGACCTTTACAAAAGCAGATTGCTTATCAGCAGACCCATTAGCGTACTTCTGAAGGAAGATTAAAAATTCTCATGGCCAATCCTATAAGATCAAGAAACAAAAGTTAAAAACAATGACCTCCAGAAGAGAAAAAAAATCATTGTTTCTTCAGGAACTAAATGCTAAAAGGCTGACTCTAGCATTGGTGTAGAGGTTATTAAATATCTTAAACTATGGAAGCAGCAAGATCATTACAAGTATTTAAATATTGGAAAGTCCAAGCTCAGAGGGGTTTATTTACTATAATTCAGAAAAAGGAGAATGCAAAATAACGTTAAATTATTTTTAAAAACACTACTGAAAACAGTTTTGATAAAACTGCAATGGATTTATTGCAACTGGATTGTAAAAGATAAGAATGCTGCACCAATTGATATTCTCTTTGAAATGTCTATAATACAGACCTTAAAGTGCATTTTCAAATATATAGCATATCAAAGCAGCAGACATTTATTTCTAGCCATGGCACTCCCAGGCTTTTAGTTCAATGAAACCAGAAATAGTCTACATGTGCTACACGATAAAGGATTTAGTGATGGGTCCTGCCCTACATCAGTAAACAATTTTTTTCTTTTAACTGACAGAAAGAATTTCAGTGGTAAACAAATGCCTAAGCCTTTTATGAATTCTTCAACACAATCATGGAAAACCTGCCTTTTCATATTTCCAGTGTATGCTATTCAGAGTCAAAATACAAATTCTATTTCCCAAGATGCATCAGTTGCTATGTTTTCCATTATGGCAACTATGATACACAAGGGTAAATCTAATACACTATAGCTTTCAGCTACAATCCCCCTGGAATCCATACCCACTGTTGTAAGGATAATTATCTGGGTATCCCCGAGGCCAACTCTTACAATTTTCATATAAAAATCACCTCTTGCATAAGACATGAAATTTAAAATCCTCTCCACAGATATCACTGAGTCACTCCATTACCTCTGGGAAAGATATAAATTATGCATTCTTTGATTCTCTTTAAAATTTTAGATGCACAGGGGACAAAGAAGCATCTCAATGGTACTAAAAATATAAGGCATTCAAGAAAGAAACAATAACTTGCTTGGTATTAACTGCTACAGTGCTCCAAGGCTCCCTGCCTGGTCAAGAAAAGCACATAAAGCACTGAAACATAACAGCAGGCTTGCATGCTAATGGCTGCTAGTGACAAGGACTCATTGAATGTCACTGCTTCACATACTGCGTACTGTTCATTTTTCTTATCTGTGTGACCTCTCCTTTGAAATGACTGATGAAACTCATGAGAATTAGCATCTCCGCTTCTGGGCATTTGCCACCAAGAAGGCATTCAGTAACGTCTATACTAAAACAAAAAAACAGAAAACAAAACAAGAAACAGCCTACATGAGCACTGTGAAGGTTCCTTTATCTATATTATAAAACGATTGCTTTGTGAAGCTTCATCACTGAGTTAGCTTTTACCTTGATGCCCTTTAAAAGTATTAGTTTGTCACAACACATGCATTCATATTTCAGATTTGGCTAACATTTTCATAATTGGTGGGAATAAAAAAAGGAATAGCTGTTGCTGCAAGAAAAAAGAAATGTCTCTGTTCTAATGCCCTGCTGCTTTAATGACCTATTTCACACTAGCATCTGTTCTGTTCTGATGAACCACTCCAGACGAAAGCTGGCAAAATAGCACTGCAAGTATGTTATCCAGACATCCACTGAGTGCTGCAGATGCTTCGTTCCATGGTTCACATTTAATATGTGCCTGATTAATTTTTCTTTATTATTTCAACTACTTGGCTTATAGAATTTCCTATAAGTTCTGAAAATGTAGGATTTGCTTCACAGACAGAAGGATGGCATCCTAAGAAATTGCCTTGGCACTAGCAGATTCATTAATATGTCAAGCATAACAAGCGTCAAGTCATGTGTGTTTGAATTGCCAAAAGTTGCCAGTTAATTACGAATTCCAGAGGAATGTAAACTTCAGTAACACATTGTATTTATAATATTTGCCTGCAGAATAAATACAACATTCATTTCAATTTTGAAATTACAGATATTTGCAGATACTCGGATGCTGAAGAATGGATCACTATGACCAAAAATGTTATGCCCAGTCTCTGCCTCAAGCCTTTGACCTAATGAGGTTAGTGACAGGGATATGAATGATTTGAACGGAAAATGAAATACAAAAGTAGTTTTATCTTGAAGTGCAATATTTCTTCTGTCACTTAACCAATTTTTTTCATCTCAAAATTACAGGGTACACTACAAATCTTCAAGGCTAGCGGCAGCTACGACAGCCTAAGTGCTATTTAAAAACATAATAATTTATGAGTTGGGTTGGTGGAAAAAGCAGAGGTCACATGGGAGAGTCCTCAGAGAGGTGACGATGAGAAAGGTTACAAAGATGTCTGAATGAGACAAAACAGGTGTAAATCCACTGACTACAACAGTGTTTCTCCAGAGTTATGTCACCATAATTGAAAGTAGAACATGACCCAAACAATCGCTGGCAAGAAATCAATCATGTTATGAAACACAATTTTCTATCTAAATCCAAGAGGAAGCTCTGTCATATGCTTCAAATAAATTTTTCACCCAACTTGACCACCAATATACAGTGTATCAAACTGCGTGAAACCTGAAGGCAAGTGCATAGGTTGCAGGAGGGAAGTGTTTGGAGGAGGAACCAGGAAGTGAATCTGTATGTACATAGCTTGAATGGTAGCTGAAGTTGCAGCATCTCTTTAAATAGTTCTTTTAATAAATATCTAGCTTAGTTTTAGAAACATGGTTTCCTCATGTTATTACCCAACATTTGGTGCATGAAACCTATAGTATGTTGATTTGTACTAGGAAAAAAAGTAGAAAATTAGTAAGAGTTAACAGGAATCCTCAGGGAGGACATCCTTTTAAATAAACGGTACTATGCATATCTTCTAGTTTTTCTGTCTACTCATTTCCAGTTTGCCAGCCATTTTTACACTGTTGTTATGGGAAGACTTTTGCCTACAGGTACTTAGCTGTAAGAGGCTACGACCTGGGCTCAATCTGACTTCTTGTTGAACAGGATTCTGAAGCCAAGCATATGCCACAGAGAAAGGCTTGTACTTGGCCCTGCAAACTTAACCCATTGATGGTACCTGTTGTTCTTGTTCATGAAGAGAGAGAGAAGTTATCCTTTAGAGAGCCAGGGCCTACATCATTTAGGGCTCAGATGAATGAAAACAGGACATGAATTGTATTCATTATTGGAATGGGAGATAATGCATCGAGCAAAGCTCCAGAGGGAAACATTCCTATTAACCTGTGGTACTTAGGCCTGGTTTACACTAGAAAATTAGGTTGGTTTAACTTCATTGGTCGGGGTGTGAAAAATCCAGATGCTTGAGTGGCACAGTTAAGCCAACCTAAGTCCAAGTGTAGACAGAGCTAGGTTGACGGAAGAATTCTTTCATCAATGGTCACGTAGCTATTGCTTCTCAGCAAAGACAGATGTAAGAATCCCTCCCATCCGTGTAGGTAGCATCTGCGCTGAAGTACTATAGTGGTGTAGCTGTGCCGTTGTAGTGTTTTAAGTACTGACAAGCCCTCAGTAGATAAGCTGCTCTGCATTAGATCAATTGAAGCTTCTTCATGGGCTCCACTTTCATTACCAGGTATAGTGTATTGTATTCCTTCCAGGCTCAAGTAGTGCATGTGCAGATCACAGTGACAGGGTCCATACCCAACAGGTATGTAGCCTCCTGTCCAGCCTGAGATGGAAAAAGATGTTTCTGGTTCTTTGGAAATGCAGAAACAGCAAAGACATCAGAAGAATTCTGAGACTTCACACCATCATAAAATAAGAGCGCATATGCCTTCACTGGAAGGAGGGATCATTATTGAAACCGAGTTATTATGCTGGCTGAGTCTGCATATGCGATACATCCACAGACAAGCCCTAAAAGGAAGGTGCTTCCTGTCCAAGGGAATTGAAAATGTTTTCGGAGTCAGCGGCAGGAGGAGGGGAGCTGACTCTGTCCACCCTTCCAGTAATAAATACATATCTGTTGTTACTGAGCTCATGCCAATGTCATCGCTCCAGGGACTCTGCCTGCTTGCACTAACCCTCCATGGAGGAGACTATAAGATCATGCAACATTATTCTTCCAAACACTTCCTTTTCACCTTCACCAAATTGCTTCAGTTTAACAAGCTATTCTTTATCCAGGAGTCAGTCTTATGGAGACTTTATGAAACCTCAGTATTATTAGGATCCTAAAACCTTCACTGTTTGATTTCAGATTCATCCCTGCCATGCCATCCCGGCCTTCGGGAACCCGTTGGAAGTTCATATCACTAGTTTCAAAGAAAATGTCAGGTAAAAAAAAAATCAAAGATTTTAGAGCTATATTTTCAAAGGGGCCTTCTAGGGTACATCTACACAGCAATTAAACACATGTGGCTGGCCCCAGTGAGCTAACTTGGGCTCACAGGGCTTGGGCTGTGCTGTAAAATTGCTGTGTAGAAGGGCTCAGGCAGGAGCCCAAGCTCTTGGACCCTGTGCTGTCAGATCCCAGAGTCTGGGTTCCAGCCCGAGCGCAAACATCTTGAGCCCCACGAGCCCAAGTCAGCTGACCCGAGCCAGTCACAGCTGTGCCTCAGATATTTTATTCCAGTGTAGACATGTGGCTAATGGCTTCCTTTTCTGCAAGTATAATTTTGCCTATACAAATCATGTACATGCACAGTTTTTGTGCAACCACATGCACATACAAAACATTTCTGTATTTTACTCATGTTCAATTTGTGCAAGCACTCATTTTTGTGCATGTGCAGTCTATCATTTGTGTACACAAAAAACAAGCCTAAAAAATTTTGCACACAAGTTACTGCACACACACAAATGAAGGCCATATTCTGCACATCTAAATTCCACTTGTATTTGCAAAGTCACATCTATGCACTTTTGTAATGTGTCCATCACTGTGGAATCTAGAGGTAGCTCTATATTACACACTAGTGTCGGCTGCAGGTAAGGGGTATGTGTAGCTACACGTTGCAGTGAAAAGCAAGCTGTGTCCACACTGTAGTGTGTAGCTATACATATCAGTGAAAGGCTCTGGCAGGGGGAAGTAGTGGGGAAAGTCTCCAGCAGCAAGGAGCTGATGGAACTTTCCCTGATGCCTCTCTCCTGCTGGAGCTTTTCCTCCGGTAGGACATTACACGGCTAAAAACAGCAGTGTTGAGAGGGAGGCATGGTTTGGGCAAGTAGAGAGCTGTGTAGGGTGTGTACAAACCCACACCCTTGAGGCATGTCTGTACTCTACTCACCTAAGCCATTGTTCACCATCGACACTGCTGTTTATACCAATGCGAGGGGGCTATTTGTGTATGTACTCTACACTTTGCCAAAAAAAAAAAGCAGGCAGTGTAGATATACCTTAGGAGCCATGAGCTAATAACCCTCAAAAACTGCATGCACGAGTGATTTATATACACAACGGCTGTATTACCACAAATGGAAGCCACTGTGAAAATTTGACCTAAAGGCTTCTTGTAGTCTGTTCTAAGTATATTTAACAGGTAGTTATCCAGAGTGTGAGGCCTCTTTGTACCGCTGAAAAGCTGTGCTGGCAAGGAATTAGAACCACGAGGCATTTTCAAGGACAGTGCTAGCCCACAAGTGCAGCATCACATGACTAGTTTGTCATCTTACAAAAACTATCAAGCATGGTGACATGTCTCAGAAATGCATAGCTTATATTTTTACACATTATCATCAATTATAAGTTCATCTTTAGACTTATTTAGCTTATAATGAGTCTCAATACAGAAAATACTATAAAATTAGAAAATTAGTTTACAGATATACAAATATCTTTCATACAGGAAGCAAATGGCTGAGCTAAGTGGAAGCATAATAAAAATTCCTTATACAAACCTTTGAAGAGTGCCTTTAAAAATAGGCATACAGGAAACACCTGATTGCTTGTATCTCTCTCTCTCTCTCTCACACACACACACAAAGATAGTCACAGGTCATTTCAGGAATTGCATTGAAATTTACACTTTAACCTGTCTGGTCATTCAGTGACAGACCTGCGGGTGGCTATATTACAACAGAAAAACTTCAAAAACAGACTCCAAAGAGAGACTGCAGAGCTAGAATTGATATGCAAACTAGACACAATCAACTCCGGTTTGAATAAGGACTGGGAATGGCTGAGCCATTACAAACATTGACTCTATCTCCCCTTGTAAGTACTCTCACACCTATTATCAAACTGTCTGTACTGGCCTAGCTTGATTATCACTTCAAAAGTTTTTTTTCTCTTAATTAATTGGCCTCTCAGAGTTGGTAAGACAACTCCCACCTGTTTATGCTCTCTGTATGTGTGTATATATATCTCCTCAATATATGTTCCATTCTATATGCATCCGAAGAAGTGGGCTGTAGTCCACGAAAGCTTATGCTCTAATAAATGTGTTAGTCTCTAAGGTGCCACAAGTACTCCTGTTCTTCTTTTTGCGGATACAGACTAATATGGCTGTTACTCTGAAAATTGAAATTAATGCAATTTCTATGGATGAAAAGAGGTATGGCCAACACTAATTGGGAAAAATACAAAAATGCAAGCAAATCAATGTTACTGTTCAGATGTGTTTGTTAAAACCACTGGTTACTCTCCACTGATGGTAACTTGCCATATGTTCTATACTTCAGGAGATGGCATGAAAAAGTCTACAATAAATCCTGCCTACGTCCACAGTGCAGAGCCCTGTTGGCAGTTTGAGTGTAAGCCAAACTCAGGCTTAAGCCTACACTCCCAGATGTCCCAGTTACTTCAGCTGTAAAGCATCACCACACTTGAGCAAGAGGTTTTTGTGTGTGGACAGAATTTGGGGTGGGGACAGCACTTGAGTCAGAACCTAAGTTAACTTTGGCGTGAACAGTAGGCAGGAGCTTCTCTCAGAAGAAAAAAGTTGGTTTTAAGTTACAGCCTTTAAAACTACTTTACTTACACCCAGATTGTAAGAAGATTTAAGGTTAACATGACAAACAGTTTCTAAATTTACACTCTCAGTTCTGAGGACAGTTACTCATTGGTACAAATAATAGACTGTGTGTGTAAAAGCCTCATCCAACAAACCCTTACACATACAAATAGCCCCATTAACTTCAATACAACTACTTCCATTGAGTAACAGCTGCTTGCAACAGTCAGGTCTTCAGGACTGAGCCTGGACTATTTGATCAGTGGGCGTGAGTTTCCACCCATTAATTCAATACCTAGAAATATACATTCTATTATTCACAACTAAAAGTGACTGGGCACAGAAAAAGAAAAACATGGGTAATTGTAGATACAGATTTGTAGGTCCACGTGAGGAACCCATTAAAAAACTTGTCTACGTCTTTTTTTTTTTTTTTCTCTTTTCGCCACTAAACTGCTGAAGGAAATTCTTCTTGACAAAGGCCCAGAAGGGGCCAAAAACATTGGTTATTTGTTCTCTTTTGCTCTGTGCAAATGGAACAAAATATAGTTAATGCATTATGCATTGAGTAAGCACATTTTTATCTAGCCCTTTTTGTTTTTTTGCATCTTGGGAACTTTATTTTTTTCTGTCTAATAATAAAACTGAAATATTAGTGCAGAATATCACCCAGTGTAGAGTATGTGGGATTTCCATAAAGCTCCTTTGCATTTTCAGTAAATTGGGCTCCCAAGGTCCCTTTTCCATTCTTGTCCATTATCAATCACTAAACTATTCTCAGCAATCTGGTCTGTCTTAATGCTGGAACTGGCCAGTTATTATTAGTCATTTTGTTTCCTATCAAGATTAATTGTTGTTTAAGTAATGTGAATAAGGCAGACTTCCCCAGTAATTAGGTGCAGATGCTACACTGTGAGTAGTCAGTGCAAATAGTTTTATATGAGGAGGATTATTGTTAGTATAGTGTCTAAAGTGGGTAGGTGCTTCACATAAACAAAAGACAGTCTTCATGCCCCAAGGAGTTTACAAGCTAATTTCAGAAGTGATGCAGCAAAAGAGAACAATAAACAGTAGGGGAGAGAAAAGGGGAAGGGAGGACAAGGATTGTAATGAGATTACATGGTTAATTAGGTTCATTCTATACACATCTTGATACTACTACTATTTTATTTTTTTCATTTAGCGGTAGCATGTGTTCCAGAGGGAGCAGAAGAAGGGAAGGAAGTGGATGGAAACAAATTTAATAGGGTAGAGCATGCAAGGTGGGAATGACAGTGGGCAGTGAAGAGTGTGAATATGAATGATCAAAGACCAGGTTTAGACCAGTATCAATAGAGCTAGCATGAGTTAGAGGAAGAAGAGAGGTAAAGGTGAGATGAAGATTTATGAAAGCAGGAGAAAAGGATGAGGACTAAGAAGATTTCCTAGTACTATAGAACCCCGCTAATCTCTGGGAGGGTATTGTTACATTTGGAAATTAAATAAACCCACCACATAAATGCCAGTATTTCCCACAAGTTGGCATCAGCCCGGGCATGGAGCAATCCTGTAGTGCACATAGGGCGGCTAACATGATCCTCCCCACTCCACTGCTTTCCCATTCTGATCATTCCTGATCCTGTTCCCTGACCTGCAACCCAGCAACAGACAGGAAGCAAATAGCATCACATTTTTTCATAGATTCATAGATTCTAGGACTAGAAGGGACCGTGAGAGGTCATAGAGTCCAGTCCCCTGCCCGCATGGCAGAACCAAATACTGTCTAGACCATCCCTGATAGACATTTATCTAACCTACTCTTAAATATCTCCAGAGATGGAGATTCCACAACCTCCCTTACAAACATACTGGTAAAGAAACTTGGAAACAGTGATTGGACAAGGGGGAACAAGAGGATGATATTCAAACTCAGTCCTCCTTCCTGTGCATGCAGAGTGCTCCCACTGGACTGCAGGTAGCCAATGTGGGTTGGGGAGGATTGTTAGGCTTTTCTTTTGTTCTCTCTTTTAATCATAATATTTGATATATTTGACTAGGACATTGTGTCTTTTCCCAACTATAGACACAGTTCACACTTTATATGAGGTCCAAACACACACCCCTTCTGGGGTTCAGCTCACTTAAGAAGCAGGTAGGGAACAACAAAGGTAAGAGTGATAAGTTCAACCCTTCACCCCAGGCACTGACATTCCTAACGTTCCTCCCTCAGAACTGTCCAGCCCACAACCTAGATTCTTTCTCTCCAGAAAGCCACACATCTCTCCCTTACAGGACCATCTCCAGGCACCAGCACAGGAAGCAGGTGCTTGAGGCGGCCAATGAAAAGGGGCAGCATGTACGGGTCTTTGGCGGCGGGTCCCTCAGTCTCTCTCGGAGGGAAGGACCAGCCACCAAATTGCTGCTGAAGAATGAAGTGGCGTGGTAGAACTGCCGCCGAAGTGCCGCCAATCACGGCTTTATTTATTTTATTTTTTTCCCCTTCGCCACTTGGGGCAGCAAAAAAGCTGGGGCCTCAAAACCCTATTCGTAGCCAATTCTAACATTTTAGGAACAAAGCTGTAACAGATTTTCTATAAAATATGACAATCCCCCCTACCCCTCGCTACCCCAAAAGGGGACTGGGTGGTATAGTTTAAAGGTTTCATTGGCAGTAAATTTTTAATCATACTGTAGTGAGTCGGTGTGGCTCCCCTCCTGCCCAGAAGAGGGAGCCCACGTGCAGGCACCAGAGTGGGTGGGACCACCACCGCCTGTCCCCGCCCCCCGGAAGTCAAGGGGCGGGACAGGAAGTATAAAGGCCGGCCGCCAGAGCTCAGTCTGCGGCCAGCCACCACAGGGAGCAGACGTGCGGCCGGGAGCTCCCGGCCAGGAGACCGCCGAAGATCGAGGCCTGGACCCTAGCTGGCCTGAGCTACCCCGGGCACGCTACGAGGAGGAGCCACCGGAGCCCGTCCGCTCCCGTCACTGGGAGAATCCCTGGGAACCCCACCCCACCAACCCTGAGGGTGAGACTGCACCCGAACCCCTCCGCCCCTGCTGCTACCCAGAGGAGCCGTCCGAGGACCGTTGGCCTGACTTCCCGGCAGAGCTACCGGACCTGCCACCGAGCCCTGGCCGAGAGGAGCCCATGCAGATGGACTGGCCCGAGCCCGGCGCGACGAACGAGGTAGGCTTTGAGGGGGATCGTGGAAGTAGCCCGGGGGTAGCCGACCCCGGTCCGGCTGCAACCGAGTGTGAGCCAATGTCAATGTGTTGCGGTCTGGATACCCCACTGACCAGCAGCGGCAGTAACCGCTGCTAGGGCCCCGGGCTGGAACGCAGTGGAGTGGGTGGGCCTGCGTTCCCCCCTGCCACCCCCGCTCAAGGGTGGCAGGCTTCCCCCTCACCCAACGCTCGGCTACAGAAAGCCTAGGCGTGCCTTACCTCAGCTTACTGTGTTTGCTCGCTCAGCCCCTACAGTCAAGGGCCTGAGCTTAACTGTGTTTGCCCCGCCCTGATCCAGGGCCTGGGCTCCTGAACTGCTTGTTCGCTCAGCCCCCTGCAAACAAGGGCCTGAGCTTTACTGTGTTTGCTCCGCCCCTGCAGTCAAGGGCCTGAGCTTTAACTGTGGTTGCTCCGGCCCTGCACCAAAGAGCCGGAGCTTCGGGACTAACTGACTGCTTGTTCCCACAGTAGTGAGTCGGTGTGGCTCCCCTCCTGCCCGGAAGGGTCGAGCCCCGGCTAGGACCTATTACACATACCCATTGTACCTCTTAATGTCCTCTACATTCCACCATTTGTGAGTAATGTAGCCATCCTAAATTTATGCCAACAACCCTTTAAAATACATTATTTCACCTTGGATTCTCTCTCTCTCTTGCTCATATAATTAAGACACATGACCTGTTTCTGTTAACTATTCTTTGTGACTGAGTTGGTGACTCATACCGCTGGAACTCAGATTTTGCAGCCACCATAAATTGGTTATTCTTGTGGGAACTCAGACTGAATTTTACCAGTAGAAATATAAGAACGGCGATATTGGGTCAGACCAAAGTATCCACATCTACACCAGTATCCTCTCTTTTGACAGTGGCCAATGCCAGGTGCCCCAGAGAGAATGAACAGAAGAGGTAATCATCAAGTGATCCATTCCCCGTCACCCATTTCCAGCTTCTGGCAAACAGAGGCTAGGGACACCATCCCTGCCCATCCTGGCTAATAGTTATTGATGGACCTATCCTCCATGAATTTATCTAGTTCTTTTTGAACCCTGTTATAATCTTGGCCTTCACAACATCCTCTGGCAAAGAGTTCCACAGGTTGACTGTGCATTGTGTGAAGAAATACCTCCTTTTGTTTGTTTTAAACCTTCTGCCTATTAATTTCATTTGGGCACCCCTAGTTCTTGTGTTATTAGAAGGAGTAAATAACACTTCCTTATTTACGTTCTTCACACCAGTCATGATTTTATAGACCGCAATCATATCCCACCTTACTCATCTCTTTTCCAAGCTGAAAAGTCCCAGTCTTATTAATCTCTCCTAACATGGAAGCCATTCCATACCCCTAATCATTTTTGTTGCCTTTTTCTGAACCTTTTCCAATTCCAATATATCTTTTTTGAGATGGGGCGACCACATCTGCACACAATATTCAAGATGTGGGCCTACCATGGATTTATAAAGAGGCAAAATGATATTTTCTGTCTTATCTATCCCTTTCTTAACGATTCCCAACATTCTGTTCACTTTTTTGACGGCCACTGCACATTGAGTGGATGTTTTCAGAGAACTATCCACAATGACTCCAAGATTTGAGGGGAGGGATAGCTCAGTGGGGGTTTGAGCATTGGCCTGCTAAACCCAGGGTTGCGAGTTCAATCCTTGAGGGGGCCACTTAGGGATCTGGGGCAAAATCAGTACTTGGTCCTGCTAGTGAAGGCAGGGGGCTGGACTCGATGACCTTTCAAGGTCCCTTCCAGTTCTAGGAGATAGGATATCTCCATTAATTTTATTTTTTTTAATTTAAATTTAAATATCTCTTTCTTGAGTGCTAACAGATAATTTAGACCCCATCATTTTATATGTATAGTTGGGATTATATTTTCCAATGTGCATTACTTTGCATTTATCAACATTGAATTTCATCTGCCATTTTGTTACCCAGTCACCCAGTTTTGAGAGATCCTTTTCTAGCTCTTCGCAGTCTGCTTGGGACTTAATTATCTTGAGTAGTTTTGTAACATCTGCAAATTTTGCTACCTTACTGTTTACCCCTTTTTCCAGATCATTTATGAATAAGTTGAATAGGATTGGTCCCAGTACAGACCCCTGGGGGACACCACTATTTACCTCTCTCCATTCTGAAAAGTGACCATTTATTCCTACCCTTTGTTTTCTATCTTTTAACCAGTTACCAATACATGAGAGGATCTTCCTTCTTATCCCATGACAGCTTCCTTTTCTTAAGAGCCTTTGGTGAGGGACCTTGTCAAAGGTTTTCTGAAAATCTAAGTACATTATATCCACTGGATTCCCCTTGTCCACATACTTGTTGACCCCCTCAAAGAATTCTAGTAGATTAGTGAGGCACAATTTCCCTTTACAAAAACCATGTTGACTGTTCCCCAACAAATTATGCTCCTATATGTGTCTGACAATTTTGTTCTTTACTATAGTTTCAACCAGTTTGCCCAGTACTGAAGTCAGGCTTACCGATCTGTAGTTGCCGGGATCACCTCTGGAGCCCTTTAGCTATCCTCCAGTCATTCAGTACAGAAGCTGATTTAAATGATAGGTTACAGACTACAGTTAGTAGTACTGCAATTTGACATTTGAGTTCCTTCAGAACTCTTGGGTGAATACCATCTGGTCCTGGTGATTTATTACTGTTTAGTTTATCAATTTGTTCCCAAAACTCCTCTAATGACACCTCAATCTGGGACAGTTCCTCAGATTTGTCACCTACAAAGAATGGCTCAGGTTTGGGAATCTCCCTCACATCCTCAGCCATGAAGACCGATGCAAAGAATTCATTTAGTTTCTCCACAATGGCCTTATCATCCTTGAGGGGTGCTCCTTTAGCATCTCGATCGTCCAGTGACCCCACTGGTTGTTTAGCAGACTTCCTACTTCTGATGTACTTAAAAATGTTTTTGCTATTACTTTTTGAGTCTTTGGCTAGCTGTTCTTCAAATTCTTTTATGGCCTTCCTAATTATATTTTTACACTTCATTTGCCAGAGTTTATGCTCCTTTCTATTTTCCTCACTAGGATTTAACTTCCACTTTTTAAAGGATGCCTTTTTGCCTCTCACTGCTTCTTTTACTTTGTTGTTTAGCCACGGTAGCGCTTTTTGGTTCTCGTACTATGTTTTTTAATTTGGGTTATACATTTAAATTGAGTCTCTATTATGGTGTCTTTAACAAGTTTCCAGGCTTGCAAGGATTTCACTTTTGGCACTGTACCTTTTAACTTCTGTTTAACTAACCTCCTCATTTTTGTGTTGTTCCCCTTTCTGAAATTAAATGCTACAGTGTTGGGCTGCTGTGGTGTTTTCCCCACCACAGTGATGTTAAATTTAATTATATTATGGTCACTATTACCAAGCAGTCCAGCTATATTCACCTCTTGGACCAGATCCTGTGCTCCACTTAGGACTAAATCAAGAATTGCCTCTTCTCTTGTGGGTTCCAGGACTAGCTTCTCCAAGAAGCAGTCATTTAAGGTGTCAAGAAACTTTATCTATCCATCCCATCCTGAGGTGATATATACCCAGTCAATATGGGGATAGTTAAAATCCCCCATTATTATTGAGTTATTAATTTTAATATCAGAGGGGTAGCCGTGTTAGTCTGAATCTGTAAAAAGCAACAGAGGGTCCTGTGGCACCTTTAAGACTAACAGAAGTATTGGGAGCATAAGCTTTCGTGGATAAGAACCTCACTTCTTCAGATGCAAGTAATGGAAATCTCCAGAGGCAGGTATAAATCAGTATGGAGATAACCAGGTTAGTTCAATCAGGGAGGGTGAGGTGCTCTGCTAGCAGTTGAGGTGTGAACACCAAGGGAGGAGAAACTGCTTCTGTAGTTGGATAGCCATTCACAGTCTTTGTTTAATCCTGATCTGATAGTGTCAAATTTGCAAATGAACTGGAGCTCAGCAGTATCTCTTTGGAGTCTGGTCCTGAAGTTTTTTTGCTGTAGGATGGCTACCTTTACATCTGCTATTCTGTGGCCAGGGAGGTTGAAGTGTTCTCCTACAGGTTTTTGTATATTGCCGTTCCTGATATCTGACTTGTGTCCATTTATCCTCTTGCGTAGTGACTGTCCAGTTTGGCCAATGTACATATCAGAGGGGCATTGCTGGCATATGATGGCATATATAACACTGGTGGACATACAGGTGAATGAGCCAGTGATGTTGTAGCTGATCTGGTTAGGCCCTGTGATGGTGTTGCTGGTGTAGATATGTGGGCAGAGTTGGCATTGAGGTTTGTTGCATGGGTTGGTTCCTGAGTTAGAGTTGTTATGGTGCGGTGCGTGGTTGCTGGTGAGAATATGCTTAAGGTTGCAGGTTGTCTGTGGGCGAGGACTGGTCTGCCTCCCAAGGTCTGTGAAAGTGAGGGATCATTGTCCAGGATGGGTTGTAGATCACTGATGATGCGTTGGAGAGGTTTAAGCTGAGGACTGTAGGTGATGGCTAGTGGAGTTCTGTTGGTTTCTTTTTTGGGCCCGTCTTGTAGCAGGAGGCTTCTGGGTACAGGTCTGGCTCTGTTGATTTGTTTCTTTATTTCCTTGTGTGGGTATCGTAGTTTTGAGAATGCTTGGTGAAGATCTTGTAGGTGTTGGTCTCTGTCTGAGGGGTTGGAGCAGATGCGATTGTACCTCAGTGCTTGGCTGTAGACGATAGATCGTGTGGTGTGACCGGGGTGGAAGCTGGAGGCATGAAGGTAGGTGCAGTGGTCGTTGGGTGTTCAGTATAGGGTGGTGTTAATATGGCCATCGCTTATTTGTACGGTGGTGTCTAGGAAGTGGACCTCCTGTGTAGATTGGTCCAGGCTGAGGTTGATGGTGGGGTGGAAGCTGTTGAAATCATGGTGGAATTCTTCCAGGGTCTCCTTCCCATGGGTCCAGATGATGAAGATGTCATCAATATAGCGTAGGTAGAGAAGGGGCATGAGTGGACGAGAGCTGAGGAAGCATTGTTCCAGGTCAGCCATAAAAATGTTGGCATATTGTGGGGCAATGCGGGTGCCCATAGCGGTGCCACTGGTCTGGAGGTATATATTGTCACCAAATTTGAAACAATTGTGCGTGAGGATAAAGTCACAGAGCTCAGCAATAAGTTGTGCTGTGTCATCATCAGGGATACCTGTTCCTGATAGCTTGTATTCCATCTGTGTGTGGGATGTTTGTGTAGAGAGCCTCTACATCCATGGTGGCTAGGATGGTGTTTTCTGGGAGGTCACCAATGCATTGTAGTTTTCTCAGGAAATCTGTGGTGTCACAGAGATAGCTGGGAGTGCTGGTGGCGTAGGGTCTGAGTAGGGAGTCCACATATCCAAACAGTCCTTCAGTGAGTCTAATTTTAATAGTCTCTCTAATCTCTCTAAGCATTCAGTCACTATCACCATCCTGGTCAGGTGATCAGTAATATATCCCTACTGCTATATTCTTATTATTCAAGGATGGAATTACTATCCACAGAGATTCTATCATACAGTTTGGTTCATTTAAGATTTTTACTTCATTAGATTCTTCGCTTTCTTTCACATATAGTGCCACTCCCCCACTAACAAGACCTGTTCTGTCCTTCCGATATATTTTGTACCCTGATATTACTGTGTTCCATTGATTATCCTCATTCCACCAAGTTTCTGTGATGCCTATTATTTCAATATCTTCATTTAATACGAGGCACTCTAGTTCACCCATCTTATTATTTAGTCTTCTAGCATTGGTATATAAGCACTTTAAAACGTCACTTTTTAGCTGTCTGCCATTACATGATGTAATTGAATGGAACTTTTTTCATTTAAAAAGTGGTTCACTCCCATAGGATAGGCACAGATTTTCAAAGCTGTTGTAAGACTAAACAAATTTCTATAAAAATAATGTAATAGTTATTTGAATTATTTTTAAAAGAATAGGGAAACTTACAACAGTTTTAAGTGTTATTTCCTGCGTCTTGGCTTGGATGACCAGCTGGTCAAGACAGCAAATCATTATTTGATTTTTAAGTATTTTTTTTTTATTATATTGAAAACATGTATGGAGACAAATTCTGGATTGGCCAGGAAGTGGGCACACATTAACACCGCAAAAGAAACATTATTCTTCATTTGGATTGTGGCTGGTGCCAGCCCCAAGCAATGCCCCCACAATAAAAAGAACTGCATGTAGCAAGAGCACATGAGGTCATATCATGAGTTGTGCAGATTAACATCCATGTGCTATATCTCCTGATCCTTAGATACTGCTCAGAGATCTCTTCTGAGGCACCATTTTTTCACCACCCACAGAGGTTCCATGAAGCCATCTAACCATGAGTTTGAGAGAATCAGAATCATGTCAGTCCCTTTTATCCTGCATCCCCACTTTGGTCTTAACTGTTCTCACACACCTCCATGAGTAAATGCCAGCCAAAATTTTACCCTTTAATTAAAAAAATAAATAAATTCACTAACCTTGGTAATTAGATGAGCTGATTAGAATATCATTAGTATTCACCTTCAGTTTCCCCATTAAACAATATACCATGAACATAAGAAAGGCCGTACCGGGTCAGACCAAAGGTCCATCTAGCCCAGTATCCTGTCTACCGACAGTGGCCAATACCAGGTGCCCCAGAGGGAGTGAACCTAACAGGCAATAATCAAGTGATCTCTCTCCTGCCATCCAGCTCCACCCTCTGATAGACAGAGGCTAGGGACACCATTCCTTACCCATCCTGGCTAATAGCCATTAATGGACTTAACCACCATGAATTTATCCAGTTCTCTTTTAAACTCTGTTATAGTCCTAGCCTTCACAACCTCCTCAGGCAAGGAGTTCCACAAGTTGACTGTGCGAACTAAAAACAGTATCAAAGTTTGTACTGAATACAGTTTATGGAATGCAGTGATGATCCCAGGTAGCAGCAGAGCAGGGGGCATCTCCATCCCCTGATCATTCCACATTCAGAATCATGGCAGGTAGGCAGGCAGGCAGGGCCTGGGTGGTTGGTAGGTAGATTAAATTAGATATATTTCAGGTGTTTTTACCGTAATTCACAGACCATCAGTTATTTTAACAGAGTGAGTGTAATTAAAATTTCATTGTGGCTGTATGTACATGTCTTCAAGCCAAGTAAAACCCAACTTAAATATAACTTACTGTATAATCATCTCATTAAAGTAGATTTAAATAGGGTCTGTAAAATGAAACTAAGTCTAAACCAAATATAGAATCCTCTTAAAATTTGAGTTTTATGCTTGGTTGGAGAATAAAATAAGACAGTTGCCACACGCTTTTGTCACGTTAGCCCTACAAGTGAGCCCAACCAATTGTGTATCTCATAACAGTTTAGTAATACGTAATGCTTTAGTCATACCAACAGCAGCTGAAGGGAACTGTCTTGTCAACCACTCACAAACATATATAGATGTGCTTCCTTTCTTTACTGAGATCATGCTTATGCCACAACTCTGGGGACTCTGCCTGTTTGTGATAAATCACCGAGAAATAGACCATGAGGTTGTGTAACAGTATTATATGAGAACCAGATATTTTCTAATATCCTTCCTTCAGGATGCTGTTCTTGCTCATCAGGAAATTCCTGAAAGTAGAATTCTTTAAATCCTATGCACAAGCATACTATAGCGCCCCCTATTGGGAAGCTAGTTATTGTAACATCATTTTTGTCACATATTTGAGATAGCAAAATTAAACATGATCATAACCAGCTTACATACTTCTACATACATTCTGTTTAACCCCCATAAAGCCTATGTCATCATATATAAAACTTAACACCAACTTTTTTTAATTAAATAACTCAACTTGCTTGACAACTAGGGTATTTTCCTCTGCATTTGGGAGGGTTCTTCCAAGCCTCAGTATTGTACAAAGCTTTATGTGAACCTTTGCTGGCCATTTGCTGTTGTAGCGAGCAAAAGCCTGTGATGACAGGAGACACTATCTTGCCCATGAGTTTTTCTGGTTGCGTGGTGTTTTGATAGTCTTTTCCAGTATCTATTGGTTGCTTATAGGCCTGTGGTCCTTCCATCTCCTACTGATCAAGACTTGACAGAGTGCATATTTCACCATCCTCCACAGCTGTGTTTTTGTCTTGTGTTCATAGTGGGTGAATATATTTGCAGTTTTGGTGAAATATATGCCCATCCACTGCTATGTTACGTGAGTGATGGTTTATCTGTTCAACATACATAGTTTGCTTTGAAGTACATGATTTATCCTGAGGAAACAATTTAATCTTGACAAGGTCCCTGGGTTGTAGTTCTAAAAGGTCTTAACTTTTCAGTCATGATAGGCTTTGGCCTCTGAGTCTCTCTTCTTTTTTGCCTGTTACTCCTTCCACTGCTGATTGTAATAAAGCTAGGGCTATAGGGATCAAGGAAAGTGTACATCTTGACATCAAGTTTGTACCCAGCTGCTATTAAAGCCTTCTACCTGAAATTTCAGCCTGTATACCTTTCCACAGTATTCTGCTTGTAATTTATTTTATCCTAGTGTTAATACAATTGTGCCATCATATCATTTTAATTTAGCTTTGCTTGGTTGCAATTTCATTTTTTTTCTCCTGCATAATACTGATGAAGTCTTTGTAGCCTAGCACATTCACTGATGCCCCAGTGTCTGTTTGGAATTCAATTTCCTGTTTGTTTGTGTGCTGATGCCTTGTCTTTGCATCTGGGGCTAGTGCGAGCTTTTCAAACCATTTACTTTTTCTGTTTTGCACTGCATTAATGTCATATATGCAAAATCTCATCCTCTGAATCACTACTTGCTTCCTCAATACGGTGCCATTTTTGTTTTCTTTGTTTTTCTTGTCTGCAATTTTTAGGCATAATGATGTGTCTTGTCACAATTATTGCATATTGTTCAGCATTAGGCCAAAGGACCTGTTGTTAAGTAAAGGCCTATTGTTAAGTGAACCAAACCCCTAGCAAGCTTTAAGAATAATTTGTAATAATAATGCAGAGTGATGAAACTAAGATGGTTGACCTTTATTGATAGTATTAAGAATGCAAAGTTTAGTCGCTAACTATAATAGCCTGTTTATCGAAGTAAGTGTTTTTAACCATAAAATGTACTAATCCCATTAGTATGGAAAATCTGGAATTGCTATATGTCAGGGTTTCTCAAACAGGGGTCGCCGCTTGTGTAGGGAAAGCCAGTAAGTCCCTCGGTCCGCACCACTTCCAGCAGCTCCCATTGGCCCGGAGCAGCGATCCGCGGCCAGTGGGAGCCACGATCGGCCGGACCTGTGGACGGGGCAGGTAAACACACCGTCCCGGCCCGCCAGGGGCTTTCCCTACACAAGCGGTGACCTGTTTGAGAAACCCTGCTATATGTGCTTGGAAATTTGCAATGTGTACCAAAGGGGACACGCGTAACTGTCACTTGTAAAAAGAGGCACGTTGTAAGTGATAAACAGGTAATTTGTAAGTAGTCTTGTTTGCGGAATTGATCTTGAAAACACGTATATAATCAGCTGCAAGTTCTAGTTTCCACAAAGATTACGTATTGTATGCAAATAGTGCACAAAAATATTTCAATAAAGATAAAGGTACCACTTTCTGCCTCATCAATTAATCACTCATACCTTGCCGCTTAAGGCCAAATCTGTATCCATAAAAAGGTATAAAGGGAACAATATGACCTCATCATGGTTTTCTCCAGAGCCTGTATTGATCAGTTTTGCATTTAGTTTGTCTTCTATGCTTCATATTTGAGCATTTGCTTTTGCACAAATTTTGATGCATTTTTCATTGTTTTTTCATGCTCTTTCTGTGCTATTTTGTGAATTAGCTCTGTCTCTACTCCACGTATGCTCTGAATTTGGATGCGCGCTTATTCAGTAACTATGCACATGTCTCTACCTCTAGGAAGAGTTCTGGCTCCTGAATCTTCCATCCATATTGCTAATTTTCACAAATTAGTCAATCTTAGGGTGACCAGATGAGAATTCCAAAATATCGGGACCGCCGCAGGGGGAGCGCCTTTTCAATTGTTATGCTCACCCACCGAGTCTTCGGCGGCACTTCAGCGGCGGGTAATAAACCTTGCCGCCAAAGAAGGAAGTACCCTCTGCCGAAATGCCACCGAATACCGTCGGCGACTGAGGGACCTGCCGCTGAAGTGCTGGGTGAGTGTAACAATTGAAAAGGCGCTCCCCCTGCCGGTCACCGCTGCCTAAGCAACAAGAGGCGGGGGGGAAACGCCCAAAACAAAATATCGGGACAAATGGCATCCCAACCGTACTTCAGTCGGGACACAGGACAAACTGCTTGATATCAGGACAGTCCCGATTTTATCGGGATGTCTGGTCACTCCAGTCAATCTTTTAAGTTTTGGTAATTGCACAAGTTAGCCATTTTACACAGTTTGAAGATACTTTGGAAGCACTTCTAGGATTTTCAGTGGGTTCCACCAGTCTGCTGCTGACATATTTCAGATGCATTGGAATATGTGGTGGCCTTTGCCCATTATAGCTAATAGAGTATTTTGTTTTCCTCTTTATCCATCCCTGTTGCAATTTCATAATTTCCCCATTATGATCTAAAGAATGTCCAATTGCCTGAACACGCCCCTTTTCACATTCATTTGCTTGGGAACAGGATTCTTGTAGGTTGCTAGGATTACTGTTTTCTGGTTTTTTGTTTTTTCCAATATTTCTACATTCTGATTTCATGTATCTGCAGAAGCTGACTCATGGGTGACATCATGTTCAATATTCAACCTTAAAGAGAGAGAACACCAAGACAGCACAACATTCAGCTTTACTCCTTTCTCCATGTATACTGTCCTCTCTCATTAATCAGTTCCTTAGACTACTCTAAATTCCTAAACATAAACATACGTTAGTGTCCTCTATTGGGATGCTAAGCCACAGAGGACCTGCAAGGGCCTATGCACCACCTAAATCTCACCTAAGCCACATCTTTGGCCTTAAGTGGTGAATAGGCCATGTCAGGTATTTTGCCCTAGCGTGAATTTAGCCATGAATGCTACAAGCTGTGGAGTAATTTTGAATACTGTCAGGATATTACAGTGAACGAAAGACAATTATTTCCCTCTAGCCATTATGAAAAAGCAAACTCAAAGTTTACCATGTTCAGCATTGACAACCTCAAGAGATCAAAAAGCATGAGTCAGATCCCCAACAAATCATGAGATTGGCCCCACAAATCAAAAGATTTTAAAAACACCATTAAACCATGATTTTTAGTCTGTCTTCTGAGTTTTTAAACCCCCTCTACTCTTCTGGTTATGTGTGTGTGATAATTTTAGGTTGAAAAGTCAGTCTTCATTGCACACAAAAATGCATGCCATTGCCCAGCTGGAGACTCCGCTTAGCCTTTCCTCACCCCTAAGATAGGGGAACTGCCATACATTTCCTACTACTGTCTTGACTCTCAGCCAACCCCCATCCTCCATCTTGCTGCCCCCCAAGGCTTCTCCCCTTCCTTGGACCGCTTAGGGGAGATTTTGATAGCCCAGCAAAATGCTTAGGCCACTGCCAGTATTGGAATATCGATTATTATGCTTATTGCCAAAAGCAGCTGTAAGGCCTTTGCAGTAGCCTTAGCATAAGTAGGCAGGCCAGAAGGGGAGGAGGAGTGACCACGAGAATTGAGCATGAGCCTGCACCATCCTGTATTGCTTCTTTCAAACTGCTGAAGTATGTGGTTTTGGAAAGACAGGAAGTCTATCTATATTTGACTTCTGGTGTGTGTGTCGGGGCCCCTGAGAGGGTAGACGCTCCAAAAACACATCTACATAACTAACATCTTGAAACTTCTTAAACAGCTTGCTCACTGGTTATTGGTGGCTGACAAGCTATGTGACATTTTGAGCATAAAAAGGGAAAGAGGTCTGAGTGATTTGGATTTGACCTTCTGGACATCCCTTGAAATCCCCAGCGACAGGCAGAGGGCTGGCCACCTGAACCTTGTCGTTCAACACTCAAGACCTCTCCAGATTGTGGGTAACTATAGATTTGGGGACCTCTAACCTTTTGCATATCTGTATATGCTGGAGATCTAATAAAATAGATCTAAAATAAAATTTTGGATAAAAGCATTTTGGGTTTGTGCCAATTTTTAATTGGACGGATGGGCCGTGTCCCCACTGATTTATTTCCTAACACCGCCTCGCAAACAGTAAAGTTACCAAGAGCTTTGGATTGAGAAAACCCCAGGTAATAGACCCAGCAACATTGCCTTCCCAGCTTCTCCTCTCCCTTGCCTAGCGGCATACCTTGCAGGGCTTGTCCTCTGCCCAGATCCCAAGTAGAGGAGACGTTCCAAGGCAGTGGAACGCAGGAAGTGATGCTGCTAGGCCCAGGGTCCCCCATTGCCTCAGGACCCTCTCAACAATGTACTTTGAAGGAAACAGAGCTCAGTGGCAGGTCAGGTTTGTGTCCTCAGCCCTGAGGTTCTCACAAAGAGCTCTGTCCAGCCCTCCTCTGCAGGAGCAGAGGAACTTTCCACATCATCACAGGAGCTCCTTCGACAGGTGCTTCCTCTGGCTGCCTGGAGGGTACCCTCCACCACCACTGCCACCTGGCTGAGGGAGCTGCCATCCAATCCCATCCCATCACTATCCTCTGCATACCCCCAGTCTCCTTCCTCCTCCCCAAGTCACCCTGTATCCCCTAAATTTAACGATTAACCCCAGTGTCCTACCACCCTTCACTCTCCCTATCTCAGCTCTCTTCTGAGTGCCTTATAGTCCTTGTGTCAGCATCTAGACCCCGAACCCTAGAGTGGCAGCCATTTTGCCTGCAGACATAACTTCAATCCCATTGAAAAACAGTGGGAGGCAGCAGCCAACTTTATTAAGGGCAGCCTCGCTTCCACATGCAGTTTCACTGTAGGGCAATGGCGGCCATCTTGCTGGCTTCAACCTCATTGCCCTACAGTGAACTAAACTTCATACTTAGGAAAGGACAAATTATAGCAATAATTGATACTTAAAAAAATTTAAAATACAGTTTTAAGATCATTTGAAGTAATGCCATAAACAAGAGCTAAACTTTACAACATCTGCAATATGAGGACTTGAAATTTATTTCTTCAAGTTTCTCACATCTTCTATTCCATTGGAATTCTCCTTAAGTAAACCATAACTCCCCCCATCCAAGGGTGTGATAATGAATGACTTGAGAGAGAAGGAACATGGATAGTCAGGCTCTGTAGCACTTCAGTGATTCACAAGGGGAATTTTATGTCTGCCACTAAACAGATGTCAGGAGAAGAACTGGGCACACCCTCTCCAGATGAGTCCTGACATGCCATCTTGCTGCTAACAAAATATGTTTCCATTAAAATCAGATGTAGATTTCTCACATAAATTGTATGGTGCCACAGTAAAATTTGAACAAGGTATTTCCCTTAATTATTGTGGACAGAAATGGAAAAGGCTTGCTAGATAGAAGAGGCCTAATCCATCCCCTCCCAAGGAAGGATTGTTCCCTACAGAATTTTTCCAGCAGTACTAGCATATAAAGGGACATTTTTCACAACTGTCTGTTACAATTAATACAACCCCTTCATGGGAAATCGAAGAAATATCTATTGTACTGTAACTCTCAGCTATCTTTAGGAAACATACTTCTCCTAACACATTATGCTTTTCTTTAAAAACTTGTACAAATTGTTTTTACAGTTGTTCACAGACGTTCTTATGGATATAAACTAAATCACTTTTATTTAGGGGCTGTTGGAAAGATGTGATGAATTCAGCACTTTTGAGGGAAATGGAGCTATACTAATCTATACAATATTCCCGTACCAATCTGTATGATATACTACATTGGATTTATACCAGTCTGTATCAATAGAAGGGAAGATATGAGGAATAAAGGGAAATGCATTTAAAGTCCTAATCGAGCCAATTTTTCTGCTGGTGTAAATGGGATAAGCTCCACTGACGTCAATGGTCTTTCACACATTTATACCACCAATGAATTTGACACATAATTTTGATTCTAAATAGCTGAAACATGATTATTATGCTGGTTGGTAGTAGTGGTCTTATAATTTCAGGATAACATGTTTGGTATTATCAGTTATTATAATATCAGAATTTAACACACTGTAAAGTAAACCTCTCCTGCACCCCAAGCCCCTCATCCCAGGCCCCACCCCAGAGCCCACATCCTCAGCCAGAGCCTGTACCTCCTCCCTCACTCCAACTCCCTGCCCCAGCCCTGAGCCCATTCCCACAGTCCGAACCCCTGGGCTCCAGCCTAGAGCCACCTCCTGCACCCCAAACCCCTCATCCCTGGCCCCACCCCAGGGCCCACCCCCCCCAGCCAGAGCCCTCGCCCCCTTCTGCACCCCAACCCAGAGCCCCCTCCTGCACCCTGAACCCCTGATTTCATGCCCACACCCCCAGCTGGAGCCCTCATCCCCTCCCACACCCCACCCCCGGCTCCAGCCCAGTGAAAGTGAGTGAGGGTGGGGGAAAGCGAATGATGGAGGAAGTCAGGATGGAGAGAGTGGGGGATGGGGCCTCGGAGAAGGGGTGGGGCCTCGGAGAAGGGGCGGGGCCTCAGGGCGGGACAAGATGTCGGTTTTGTGCGATTAGAAAGTTGGCAACCCTACCTGTCAACCCACTGACAGAAATACCTATGCTTATGCTATAGCTAATCATCAATGTCTCTCAACATCCCTACTTCAGAACAGGGATTTAAAAGAGATATTTAAATTGCTTTAAAATCCCAAATTAATTCTGAAGAAAAACTTCTACTCACATTGCATCATTTAGAAAATTTTGAGTATTAAATAAAACCAACTTACTTCTTGCTTTGGTGCATCAGCACCACAAACTTTTGAGTCTAACAAGATTCTACCGGACTAATTAAAAAGGACTGCTTCTTTTTCACTAGTTTTCTTAAGGGCAAATTCATATTCCAGCAGATAAAGGCAACTGTCATAAAAAGCTATAACATTTTCTTGCAATAAGCATTGAATTACACCTTCGCCTAATACATGATACAAATATCCAGAAAATTGTGATCAACTTTTACTTCATGTAATACATCTGGCTTCATAATCTGCTAGCTAGGTCTTTGATGTTCTGAAAAACACCAGTAACGGTCATAATTAAATCCTCAAGTTATTCAGCTGCATTGCTCAACTAATATTCCACACAATTCCAGCAGAATGAAAGCCTGCTAATTCACAGGCCTGCTAATGTAATTGGATTAAAATTTCTAGTAATTATTACTTTTGAAGGGAATTACTGCTCAAAGTTTTGTACCTTATGGGTGCCACCACTACCCTTTTCCTTCCTGCCAGTGCAAATAACCCAGATGTACAAGTGTGAAGCTTGTTTTCTCTTTCTCTCTCAAAAAAAATTGCACCCACATTATAGATTGCTTTAATTCTTCACAGTAATTCATTTGGATAGAGAGAAACCATAAAGCAATATTGAGAAACATATTTACTAGGGATCTACTTGTGTGTGCATGCACAAATGCACATTTGGTTGTTGTTGGGTTTTGTTTTTCTTTTAGACTAGCACAAATGACTTTGGTGTTATTTTTCCGTGACCTCGAAGAGTGTTCCTCTGGTGTTATTAAGTCAGCACATTTGTGTGCTGACACCGGAAGCCATGTGTTTTCAAAAGCCATGGCTTCACATCTGCTGTTTTTCATTTTTGTGGTTTCCATTCCCAGGACTACTTATTGGCTCTGGAGCATCTTACCCCAAAAAGAGATATATTCATGTGGAAATGCATTTAAATTTAGCTCTAACTCTAACATTGGGATAGTTCTTTGAGATCCTCATATAAAAAGCATTACAGATGGACAAAGTATTATTAGAAAAGATTGTTTTTTTTTTAAAAATGACATTATGCTGAAGTTTAGAGTATAGTTTTCATAAATATCCTGGCCATTACTGCTTGTTATGTAATTACTGCCCAAGAGTGTGCCAGGCACTCTACTTGTATGAAATAAGTTGGTCCTTCCCCTAACAGCTTACAGTCCAAATAAACGATACAGACACACAAATGTGTGGGAGAAATAATCAACATGAAATTAAAATCATTTAGAAGAAAGAAAAAGTATATATATTACATCACTGCCCATTTATATCTTTGGGTCATGCTAATACAGTACATACCACATACTATATCATCATCTTGATGTATGTCAAGCGTTTTACTGTCACAACAATTGACACAGAATGTCTCAAATTGTCCTATTCCCCATATCGTTTCTGTGGAAATACCAGAATCCTTTCTTTTTCTATCCATAACCATCGGATAAGCTGTGCTTAAAAAGCACAATCACAGCACACACTGGAGTAAATCACTGGAAAAGCCTGTCTAACCCTTGTGTTTTTTTATTTTACTCCCAGGTCCGGCCATCTGAATGAAGCCTCCCCAAAATCTGCATTGTTTCAACCAGACCCAGCTATGGAATGTGTGTGTCTTTGCCGTTTAATACAGCGGGTATTTCAAACTTATTTATTTTTAAATGCTTTACTGAAGTCCCTTATGAGGTAACATGAAGTTTGCTGAACAACTGTTAAGAATTAACAATGGCACAGCTAGAGGACTGCACCAAACTCCAGTCTAATTTATATGCCCATACTTGGTAATGTTACAGGTGGAAACTATAAATGATCATTATTCCATTTAAGTTAAGTGAGGGAAAGGGCTTAACAAAATGTGGCTTCTCATTTTGCCCGTGTTAACCGGGTAGCTAAACTGTTCCCATTTAGCTAAACAAACGTGTAATTACACCTATAATATTTGTACACCTACACAAATTTGAAACTAGACTGAAGCCAGGCTGAGTTTCTGGTCCAGCAAGTCTTCACTGCTGCATATTTTCTTGGGGGGCTTTTATTTCCTGGGCAGGAGAAGAGAAAAGTAGCCGCAGCACACCTTAAGACAGCATCTGACTGGTTTTTACAGCTTTTACTCTGGGCATTCTCTCCACTGTACTGATTGTTCCAACTCCCCCCCCCCCCCCGTCCCTTTCCTCACAGTCATTTTCACTTCAACCTCACTCCATCTGCTCTCCACGCTTCCTTTCTTCCCCCACTTTTCCCTTACCTCCCACCCAGGGTCCTCTCTGCTTTCCTTTGTCTCTCTGTTTAGGTAATCTCCACTCTAAATATAAAAAAAAAATTGTGGCACTAAGTCGACATTTGCAAACCATCCCATTTTTCAGTCTGCTCCCGTTATATCCTTTTCCCCCCAAACACTTTGTCTGTCTTGTCTATTGAGACTGTAAGCACATCAGGCAGGAACTGTCTCTTATTCTATGTGGTCCCAATCTTGGTCTGCATCCGTAGATAGTACCATAATACACATAAATAATAATATCAGCAAGACCAGTGCGATGCAGTCCAATCCAAATACAAGAAAAGGAAAGTAAATGTTTTCAGATTCTTCAACAATGCTGCAATAGAGAGGTCATTTTCAGTTCTAAAAAAATAAAAGTCCAGAGGAAAAATGTGCCTAATACACAAAACTGGGCCAAATTCTGCCCTCAGATACAATTCCCACTAAGATCAGTGGAGACCTAGCATATGCATGAGGGCATAATTTAGCTCAAATTTTAACACTACATAATACTCTACAAGGGAAAATCTAATGATGACTAATTAGTATACTTTGCCTGATGTGCTCCTCCCAGAGGAAAACCCAAAGCAGGGGGGGGAAATAACTATTGAAAATGCCACAAGATTATTTGTTCTACATCCTCTCCATGGAGTGACACTAGGGGCTTTCACAAGGGCTACCTGAAGACCTCACTGATCTAGAGGCTCTACAATATAAACGGATTAAAAAAAAAGATACAATAGAACCTCTGAGTTATGAACATCTCAGGAATGGCGGTTGTTCATAACTCTGAAATGTTTGTATCTCTGAACAAACCATTATGGTTTCCTTTCAAAAGTTTACAACTGAACATTGACTTAATACCTCTTTGAAACTTTACTACGCAGAAGAAAAATGCTGCTTTTAGCCATCTTACTTTAAATAAAACAAGCACAGAAACAGTTTCCTTACCTTGTCAAATCTTTTGTTTTAAACTATTCCCTCCCCTTTTTTTTTGTAGTTTACATTTAGCACAATACTGTACTATATTTGCTCTTTCTTTTTTTTTTTTTTTTTTGGCTCTGCTGCTGCCTGATTGTGTACTTCTGGTTCCAAATGAGGTGAGTGGTTGACTGGTCAATTCGTAACTCTGAGATTTTACTGTGACACCTGGGGTAGGGCTGCCCCTGTACACTGACTTCATGTATTCTCTAACTCATGGTAGCAAGGATCCAGGAGCTATGTTATTGGTGAAGTTTACTGGTTTATTCTTGTATGTTTTTGGAGCAGTTCCTTAGCCACTGGGCATGGCTACTGCATACTCTATTACATGTTTCCTTTACTTTTTCCTAGAAAATGTATTTATCATTACCCACAGAAGGGAAATCTTGACTCCAGGCTCCTGCTTGGTTCTTTCAGAAAACCACTGTAAGAGGTTACAAGAACAACATGCCTTTCTGAAACATCCCTGAGGAGTCTCCTCCATTAGAGTTTGAATTCTCTTACATCCCAGTCATAGCAGCCCAAAGTACTGATAAATTATTGGACTTTGTTCCAAACCTGTGATTCCTCCCCTCCCTCATCCCCACCACCAATCTCTCTTCAATTCTCCTATGCAACAGAAAACAATATTTTCATATACATTTCCCTTTTGGACTGAAGCCTGGCCTCTTCTTTTTGGCATATGAAAAATAGAGAAGTTGCCTTTTGAGCCACTGCAAGACTACGTGCCAAAACACTAACAGCCCAGGGTGTTGAGGTAGCAGCTTTTCAAACAATGTAAGTTACATTAGCAGGAACAGACCATTGAGGTAATTCTTTAGAGTGATGTTATGAAGTCAAAGTGTTCTCAGCTCTTATGTACTGTTTAAAGATTTTTGCGGGGGGTGGGGGGTGTTAATGAATTTTACACTCTCCATACTAGGCTCTGTAGGATTACAAACAGCAGCAGATACCGAGACACTTCTGTTTTCATTCAACATCAAAATGTAGGGTCCCTTAATGTAAATGATTACATCCCTGCTTTTATAAATCCTGTTGTTAACCTCAGTGGGAATGAATATCTGTTTAATATTTCCCTAGACCCAAGTTTCAAATATATACACAGCTACATGTCTGGCCAAGTCTCTCCATACTGTTAGGACACACCAAAGTATTTTCCCCGCAATTTCTTTACCTGTGGAGTCCATATTTTTTACAACCTTTGCAGAACAATGTTACAAGCACCTAGGCTATTATACAAAGGACTTTTCATGTTTTCTAAAATAGTCTCATCACCACACAATATGGTTTAACAATGAGTCACCATTGAATTTCCAAAGCAAGCAAGTCTCCAGCAGTATGAAGCTTGGCTCAGTGTCTTAGAGGCTCAACCTCTGGGACTGTAATCATCTGCTCTCTCTCTTAAGTGGAATAATGTTATATGTCATTCTAGCTCATTAATATATTTTGACCATCAGAATGCAAACCTTTTAAACACTTTTATAAACATTTTAACATGATTTTCATATTGATTTTTTTATTACACTGATCCACATTCACAACGCCTTATTGCCCCAGATTTTGTAAGGGCGGATCTTACTCTGAAACCTGGCTCACTTTGTATAACTGATTGAAAAAAGATGAGATGAGTTTGGGGAGGAATTTCAATGAGACTCATAAGTACTGTTCCATGCAGCACTAGTTCAAAAGAAAATGGGGCCTGGATCCAAACCAGCCAATTGGCACCCAAACAAAAGAAAGCTCCCCTTTTCCAACCCAAAGAGTGCTCATTGCACTCCTGTCTCCATGCTGTGCCAGTGATACTCCTGATCCCTAGTTCTAAAGACTCCAGTGTCCTCTTCTGATGCCCTCCCACACGCCTTTTGAACCCAGGCTTTCTGGTTCCCGGGGGCCCCCCAGGAGCTGGATCCTGCTTTAATCCACCTGTGCTCACTCTCTTAGAAGTATCTAGGGTGACCAGATGTCCTGATTTTATAGGGACAGTCCTGATATTTGGGGCTTTGTCTTATATAGGTACCTGTTACCCCCTGCCCCCCATCCCGATTTTTCACCCTTGCTATCTGGTCACCTTAGAAGTATCATCAGTGTTAATACAGCAATTGAAATATGTGGAAGATCCATCTACTGTCAGAAATGGCAAGCAAAATGAGAGAGACTTAATATTATACAAAGCTGAGTATGAGACCTGGATCAATTTTCTTGTAATCAAATAATTGGTATTCAGAAAAATTTTCTGGGCAACAATTATTCCAAAGAGTGAGCCAAAAACCTAGAATAAATTGAATGTACACAATCATTGGAACCATTTTATGTTAGTGTCCACTATATTATAAATAATTTATTTAGCTATATGTGAATTTTCTTTACTAGTCACACCACTAGAAAAATAATATTACACTCTGGAATAAAATAAAAGCGCTTATTGAAAAGAAACTTCTTCGGCAGCTTGCCAAACAGCTACCAGCCTTTCCAGCAGCAGAGAGAACATACAGTAGGGTTGCTATACAAACTAATCAGTGGGACTCTGAGAATTGCTTTGTCGTTTCCAAATATACAATGATTATTCTGAATTGATTGTGTTTTGCATGAGGATGCTTTGAAGGGAAGCAGGTGGCCAATATAACAGCAAACACAGGGTCGCCATTAGAAGGAGGTCAGGACAAGGGCAGGCTGCTGATCACAGAGCATTTCATTTCCTCATGACCATTTTAGAAAAAAGACTTAACACATAGAGACAGGAAAGATAGAATAATGTTGTGGTCACAACAAAGCTACTGAAATTTTATGTTCCAAAATTTTCTGTTCTTAGTAACACAGTAATAGCTATCTATCCAGGATAGATTTATTTGTTTCCCTAATGATTTCCTTGTAATAAAGTTTCAGATAAAGCAGTGGCATGCTAGAAAGGTCACTCAGAGCTGTGACAATTTTGGGAATCTGCATGTACAACTTGGAAATGCTGGATGATGCTATGAAGTTGTTCTAATGTTATTGCTATATTTTTGAATACCTCTATGTCTATGTGGATTCCACCCTTGCTATCAAACACCAGACCACGTACAGTGGTGGGTCCTCAGAATTCAACAAATGTCCATTTTTTCCCTTCCAAATCCCCAAATGCAGAACAAAGCCAAGAAGGTGTTGATGATGCTAGCCTTTAGAAACCACAGAGACTGGCTGTGTCAGAGAGGAGACTCACAGACCTAGTCAAGAAATTTTGGGCAAGAGAGGAGACAAGATGGCAATGCTTTTGTAGCAGGGTGAGCAGATTAGCTGCAGAACCAACCAAGATCAGTAAAAGCAAGCAGACTTGGGGAGAGATGGGGGGTGCTCCAAGGCTGAGAAAATAAGCCATGTGCTGTATCAGAAAGATCAAGGACATCCCCAGCGGACTCTGATCCCAGCCCAAAGAGTGCACCAGAGTGGTAAGGAAACTGAGACAGGGAAATGCACATAAGGCTTATTATATTTGTCTAGATCTGTGTATTTTTTGTGCTATTAGTAAAGAGCAATGGTGATTTAGAATCCTGTGCAAAGTTTGACTGTGTGATATGTTATACCTATCTCTTGCCCTCAAACAGTTAACCTGAGGATCCCAAACATTACACAGCTGGAGTTCTGGGTGAAGGTGTGCTCAAGCTATGGAGGAACCTGAGGAGTCCCAGGGGCTGGGCAGTTGGATGCGGAGGTCTCAACTTTCAGGTGGGGTACTAGGCAGAAAATCTGCATCTCAAAAGTGTGCCTAGAGATCGGAAACCAGGGGCAGCGCCTGGACTCTGTTCAGACACCCGAGATTTAAAGCACATGAGGGATTCAGCATTTAGATCTCTACAGATTAGTCTGGTGATGTCCGAGAGGGGGCATTTGACTAGATCTGTTACAGGGACCTTGCAGGAAATTCAAGGGGAACAGCAAAGAGCGGGTTGAGGAGATTTCCCGGTCACTGATGGACTCTGATCACTTTCAAGATGCTATTACAAACTACACCTACCGGAGGTGACTCACCCTTAAGGCTCATCACAATATTCTGAAGAGCAATTTCTTCATGTGTGCAATGGACCAGATTCCAACCAATGTCACATGGTTTCCCAAAAGATGATGCCCCCAGGCTTCACAAAAATGCCTTTGCCTCCTTCATTCCCATTTCAAACTATCCAGGTTGAACATTATCGGCATACTCAGAATATTTTTTTCAGGAAGAATGTATTGTAACAGATTGCCAGTGCTGGCTCAGTGAGTGAGCGAGTGTATCATGGAACAAACCCTAACAGCTCCCAAACAGCATGGTTCCTCCCATAGGGGAAGGTCCCCAGGCTCAGGAAGTAATGCAGAAAGGAAGTTGGGGTATTAGCCACACCAGTGGCAGGAGATGAGCTCTTCCAACAATAGACACAGGTTGTTCTTTTGTTTAATTAACTGGTGACTGCTACAATTTTTCTGGGGAATGTGCCCATTTGTGCTAACCACCAATAAAAAGACAGCAAGGTCACAGAACAATATAAACATTTCCAGTGAAGTGTATTTAACAGAAGTTTGTTTGCCAAGTAGAACTACCTTTGTTCTTATGATCCAGAGAAAATCCCTTTTATTTAAATTTGAAAATATATTGATAGTTTCCCCATTCCCTCCCTTCTGTAAGCTAATGCACCCCAGGCACACCAGGTTTTTTTAGAGACTAAGAAAGTTCTGGGGAGAGCACCTTGTTAAACGATTGGCTGTACATCACTGACATGGATACTAATGTCTCAGAGATACTTTTTATCAAAAGCAATGTGGGGAAGTTCACATTTCCAAACCCATTTTGTCAGGCACCTCTTACAAACAGAATATTTTCTTTTGGGCAAAAGATCATCACAAACCTAATAATTTAAGAACTCTATGAGGCAGTACTACTGTTACTTCCGTTTCATTAGAGTGAGAAGCAAAAAGTAAGATGTACCAAAACTCTAGCTCAGAGCATCGAACTTGAGAAGGGCTCAGTTCCTGAAAGGTGTTGAGTGCCCTCAACTTCCACTGATTTTAATGGGAGTTGAGGGTGTTTTTGCCTTTGTAGGATCGTGCTCTAAAAAGGAGTTCATTTGAGGAGCATGGAGCAGTCCATTGGCACCTACTGTAAGGATCTTACAGAACCATGCAGGATTGTGCCCTAAGGGGAAAAAGAAAAATCACACTTCGGAGAATACTTTATAATACTATTAAATTTACAAATAATAATTGTAATCATCATTATCAGTATAATTATCCCCATTTTACAGATATGGAAACTGGGACACACACACACACACCACACACACGTGACTTGTAGAAGGGCACTAGGTGACTCAGTAGCAGAGTAAGGAAGAGAACCCAGAACTTCTGATTTCTGTGTTCTAGTCACTAGACTATGCTCCCTCCAGCTTAAAAACGACAGAGTAATTCTTTTGGAGAGTTCACTCATGGTTATCCTTTATGCTGATAATCATATCACAATACATAGGAAAGGAAGAGATAAGAAATAATTGAGTATAGAATCATCCCACATGAAAAAGCTGGCCTGTCAGATCAAAGTTGATGTACAGGAATTTCACTTTCCTGTATTTTGAGGACCATAACCTTGTATTATATAGTAAGTTTTAGCAAGCATATGGCAATAACTGTAATAAGTACAGTATGTTGACCAGTAATGGTATAAGTGTTCCTAATTATTTTATCTTATACACAAATATTCTAATACTATTAATTTTTGTTTTGTATACTTTCCATTTTTCAAACTGATTGCTGTTATTTGTTTTGTTTTTTGAGCTGCATACTCCTGTCCTGCAAACCATGTATGCACCGAGGGGAAAAAGACCAATGAATCTCAAAATAAGTCATTAAAATGGAAAATACAAGTTCTGCATACTTCGTGTTAAACAGAGAGAAATTGTTGTTGTCTGATGCAAAGTAAAACAGGCCCTTGAACTTTAAAGTCAGTGACAAAAGAAATTAAGAAATTACTTGAGTACTAAAGAGTTATTGTTGAGTTAGTCATTTTTCAGATGGATTAAGAAAGCATATGCAATATTACCCTTAATTAGTTAGGAAAAGTATGAAAAGAAGAATAATTTGCATGCTATTCAGATTCAACAGATGGTTGGCTACACTGTTGATATCTAATGTGGCACACTCATGACAGTGAAAGGAGAGGACCAATACACCCTTTGAAATTAATACAGTTAGAAAAAGAAAAGGTAAACGCTACAGTCCTTTATCTAGTCAGTGACGTCTAACCTATACTAGATGGCCCCTTGGATGCCTAATTTTCCTTTTTATCGCCAGTTATAGAAGCTCTGCTGGAAAAGGCATCAAGTTAACTTTTTTGAGTCTATCTATTCAATTGATTCAGCCAAGGATTTAATGCCAAAAAGGAAATAGTAGGTAAGCATGAAAGCCAAAGTAATATATCACTGCTATCATTTCAACAGATAAGCATTTCTTTGTTTGAACAAATACACATTATAGTACATGAAGCCAAAAATGTTTTTTTTTTTTAACAGCACATCTTCTGTGGGACTTCCGTGTAACCAGACTTCAGAAAACACTCAGTTATAAAGGTTTAGGTGCACATAGTGTAGTATTAAATTTGCTATAACTGACAAATGGATAAATAAGTGTGTGTTCAACATAATTTTCAAGCTGTACTTTAAACACAGAAGTACAATTCAGGTTCATATTTCTTCAGTAACTCAGATATGTGAGGAAACACCTTTAAATTATTAAATTTCTCTATATATAAAAGAGTGAAACACAATTCAACTGGAAATTATTTCACTTGTAAACTAAACAATATGATTTTTTCTGAACTCCCAGCCCCACTAACTCTATGTTGGCTCTGAGAGTCAAGCTGAGTTCCTTCCATCTTTTGCATCATTGCCGGTAATGAGAATTCCTCAGGCCCACAGCAATACTTCTGAAACCCCACGGTCTTGGCGTTGTGCTCTCAGAGGAACCTGTGTAACCCTTTTGCTCTTTAATAGTATTATAGGATTAGTTGATTGCAATTTAGTAAACAATCCTGTTGGTGATGCATAATAAACCAACAGCAGAAAGAAGATGGAGTAGAATCTTGTACCTCACTCCACATTAGCTTTGTTAGCTCAGCAGCGTTAACAGAAAGAAAGCAATAAAACCCCCAAGGGAAAAAAAATTAAGATACAAGTGAACTGTAAAAATCAAGATTTCCCAGGTATATGGCTGCCAAGAACAACAAAACACAGGGAAGCTACTCATATGGTTCACAGACAGACGGTACAAATATAAAGAGAGACTGTTGTAAAATACACACTGAAGGTTTACAAAAAGTGAATAAGTCAAAGCAGATGGCAATCTATAAAGTCTTAATATGGGCAAAGTTAGTGGAATACGTTTTTTTTCCACCCAGCTTCTTCTTCAGTAAGAATAATAAAAGGGAGCCATGTATGCATCATATTTTGACAATAATCTCAGCAGATCTGACTCCTGGATATACACAATGTCAGTTCTGCTAAGTAAGCAAGTCCAATTTTTACTTTTTCAATTAGAGCTGCTGTTGTGTGCAGTGTTGTAGCTGTGCTGGTCCCAAGACATTAGAGAGACAAGGTGGGTGAGGTAATATCTTTTATTGGACCAACTTCTGCTAGTGAGAGAGAAAAGCTTTGGAGCTTACACAGAGCTCTTCTTCCGGTCTTCTGCAGATCTGAAGAAGAGCTCTGTGTAGCTGCAAAGACGGTTTATGCCTGTATCTAAATTTTTCTTGAACTATCTTGATTTATAAACGAGATTGCACACATGTTTTCTAGTCAGTTAAGAAATGGATTTGCCTGATCACTTCATTTTTGTCTGTTCTTCTGCAGCTGATGGTCATTCAAAGGTAATATTGGGTTTACTTAAGAGGGAGGGAAAGAGAAAAGGAACAAAGAAAAGGAAATTGCATAGGCCGAGAAGTAATCAGGGAAAGGAGAAAAGCCAATAGAGAAGATCCAGGAGAGCTGATGAAGGGTAGGGAATTCTTTTTCAGGGACGAGAAGGAATTTACAGAAGGAGCTGGAAAGGCTCCAGAACAGAACATGGTGCTACTGGAAAAGGAAAGAAATTTGTAATGGGAAGAGAGAAAGCTCCAGGATAGCTCAGGTCAAAGGAAGGAAGCCAGACATATATCACCCTTATTTTGCCTTTAAAATTCTTAACAGCTTCATGAATATTTATTAGCTTATTGGATCAAGATCAGCCAATATTCACTGTTAGATACTAACCCAGAAGCTGGGGACTGTCATATGCTTGTTGGGTCAGTCACGCTGTCTAGTGTGGCTCATGACTATGAGTGTCAACCTCAGGGCAGGGGTGCTGGGAACAATTTGTATAGTGAGGGTGCTGGGAGCCATTGAACCAAATTGTAAACCCTGTATATAATGGAAACCACTTCAAGCCAGGGGTGCGGCAGCACCCTTAGCACCCCTAGTTCCAGCACGTTTGCTCAGGGGAGACTGTCATGTACCAGGGCAGAGACCCCAAACTGGTTGTCTGTTCTATCACTAGATTTTACCAACCCAGTAACAAATGTGAACTCCTGAAGCACTATAATAGTCTTATTGTGGATTCACAGACAGTCCCCTTGGGCACTCCAGTGTGTCTTGCCACCCAGGCAAGCTGGACTTAGTGCTAGCTGGTTGCTATACACCAAAAATCACAAAATATTCAGGTTGCTCCCAGTCCCAAGAGACTAGTCATTTACCCAGGTCAATTTGTACCTTAGATCTCTCACCAAAGACAATACTTGTAACCAGTTCTGTAATAAACTAACTAAAGATTTATTAACTAGGAAAAAGAAATGAGAGAGTTATAACAAGGTTAAAGTAGGCAAGCATACATAAACAAATGAGTTACAGTCTATGGTTTTAAAAGGTGACAGAGTTGTAGCAATATGTCAGCTCTGAATGTCCTTAGGGCTAACCTCGGTTGACCCAGAGGGATCTCTGCTTCTGTTCTGTAGCTCCAGCTCCATGAGAGTCCAAACAGCAGAAGAGAGATGAAAAATTTTCTTGACAGCTATGTTTGTTTCCTTCTTCCAGAATTCAAGTTGATGGGACAAACCCTTTCGCATGTAGCCTCTTCATGGGTGTGAAAGGGAAATCAAAGTCTTTGTATTGAGATGTCCCCCAATGGCCCATTTAGTTTTGATAGGCCTTTTTTGATGGTTAGGAGACAATCCCTCCTGACTAGGTTCTCAGTTTCAGAGTGAATATTTTTTACTGTCATAAAGCAAAAACTTAAATATTATCTTATAGCATTTGATAAAGAAATTATAATTGAGAGTCATCCATGCAGCAATTTACAAGCACTTTATGAAATCTAAACACATTGTTATAAGTCCAATACCCATTTTAACCATTCTAACACAGGTGAGGTGGCAAAATTTGCAGATGATACAAAACTACTTGAGATAATTAAGTCCAAGCCAGACTGCAAAGAGCTACAAAAGGATCTCACAAAACTGCATGACTGGGCAACAAAATGGCAGATTAAATTTAATGTTAATTAACTGCAAAGTAATGCACATGGGAAAACAATCTCAACTATAGATAAATTAGCTGTTACTATTCAAAAAAGAGATTTTGGAGTCACTGTGGATAGTTCTCTGAAAACATCCACTTAATGTGCAGTGGCAGTCAAAAAAGCGAACAGAATGTTGGGAGTCATTAAGAATGGGATAGATAAGAAGGCAGAAAATATCATATTGCCTCTATATAAATCCATAGTACACCCACATCTTGAATACTGTGTGCAGATGTGGTCACCCCATATCGAAAACGATATATTGGAATTGGAAAAGGTTCAGAAAAGGGCAACAAAGATTATTAGGGGTATGGAACGGCTTCCATGTGAGGAGAGATTAATAAAACTGGGATTTTTCAGCTTGGAAAAGAGACAACTAATGGGGGATATGATAGAAGTCTATAAAACCATGACTGGTGTAGAGAAAGTGAATAAGGAAATGTTATTTACTCCTTCTCATAACATAAGAACTAGGGGTCAACAAATGAAATTGATAAGCAGCAGGTTTAAAACAAACAAAAGGAAGTATTTCTTCACACAACGCACAATCAACCTGTGGCACTCTTTGCCAGAGGATGTTGTGAAGGCCAAGACTATAACAGGGTTCAAAAAAGAACTAGATAAATTCATGGAGGATAGGGCCATCAATGGCTATTAGCCAGGATGGGCAGGGATGGTATCCCTAGCCTCTGTTTGCAGAAGCTGGGAATGAGCGACGGGGAATGGATCACTTGATGATTACCTGTTCATTCCCTCTGGGGCACCTGGCATTGGCCACTGTTGGAAGACAGGATACTGGGCTAAATAGACCTTTGGTCTGACCCAGTATGGCCGTTCTTACATTCTTATGTGAAACAGACTGGTTTTTAGCAATGAATCTGTCAGTGCTTGGCTAAGGCCTAAAACCGTGGCAAGAGCTGGCACCTGGTCAGCCAGTGTCACAGGGTGATTCACTGGGTACAGGTCTGACAAAATATCTCTGGCTTGATAATCCCCACTGCACCTTGGTAAAGTCAATGGGGAGATTGGTTTGGCTAAAAGAGTTACAGCCCTGCAAACCTGAACAGAAGCAGGCTAAGAATGACAGATGTTAGGTACACGGCTGGGCAACATCCACTAATAAAAGGAAGATGCTCTCCATTCACTTTTAATCCTTCTTTATTTCCTTCAGATTTTGATGAGGATAATGCAAATTAATATCTGCAGAAAGTGATGCAAATAAGAGAGTTACAAACTGTAATTTAAAAGGACAAACAGCGGTATGCCTAATGTCCATAGTATAAAAAAGGTACATAATCTATTTTGTCTATTGCTTGCTTTAATACAAAGAAATTTAGTTCCTACTGGGAGAATTTATTGCTGCAGGTTCCCTAACAATTTAGGACTGTAGTGTTTACCTTTCCCTGTGAGCAGGCAGAGAAACAATGGTATATTGTGTAAATACAGTGGGGACATGGATTAATTTCAAACCCATCACGTAATCTTATGAGATTTCCCACGAGATCTCCTAACAGGTTGCAGCACTGTGAGCCATTATTTCCATATTTATTGGAAATAACATCTGAGCTAAGGCAATGCACAATATTCCCAATGCAAGCTCTCATGATGAGAATGAAATTAACTCTTATTGCGGTAAGTGCTGAGGGTTGGTTGTTTTTTTTGTTAATCCTGAAACATTTACCCCAAATAACTACATATTCCCTTAAAGCTGTTGTGATACAGTATATCGTGTAACATTGTAATTTGGGGTTTTTTGTAAAGATGACTTTTGATCTGAAAATCCCCACTGAAATGACTGGGCTTGATTCTGATCTCTCTTGTACTATAAAACTGGCGCAACTCCACTAATTTTAATTGAGTTATTCCAGATTTATGCTAGTGTGAGATCAGAACCAGATCCACTTTATGGTACTAATTGTGCAAAGACCTTTCAAGATGCAAATATTGACACAATAAACCTTAATTAAAATGACTGTGTTCTACAGTGCTGTATGCTACAGAATGTACTTAAAAAAGCTTTATTATATATTCAATATTGCAGAACTCAGAGGCCCCATTGTACTAGCTACTGTACAATTACAAAGAAATACAGTATCCCTGTGCAAAAGAGTTTACAAGCCTACTGATGAATTATTTGGTGGAATGTGGGTCAGGAAATACACTGATACCCTCAGTTTCTTGCAGTTAAATTCATTGGGCCAGATCCTCACCTGGTGAAATTGGGTGTAGCTCCACTGAAGATGAAGAACTAGTCCCAACTATTTATTCGTTTAGTTACTTGCAAAGTGTCCCCAGTTCCAAGATACACACAGATTCTTCTGTACTTAGATAACATGGGGATACTGGGTGCACCTTGGAAGCACCTAAAACTCTAGGTGTGTTATCATGTTTCATTAAGGCTCTGGGCCACGCTCCTACAAATGTTTCCCCTTCAATACTGATTCCTTTGTGAAAGTAGGCAGTTTCTCCTTCTTTAATCAACCTCCCGCTCTTACCTGATTCATCCACTGATGCCTCAACATGCTGCTTGTAGTACTTCAATTTGTCGTCAAGGAAACAATTGTTAGGTCATAATCTACAGCTTGTGTCACTGAATGAATTCAGTAAGAGGGTCAGGGCAATTATAAGAACAATCTTCACTTATTCACAAGTATGTTATTAGTTATGTACTATGGGGAAAAATACAAAAAGTACGCTGCAGTGGAATTTTGGTTTCAAAAGTTGCATTTTTTTTAAACGTTTGCCTGTGGGTGGCCGCGATTGGGGGAAATCCAATAAAATTGGTTTTAGAAGCCGTATCAGAAGATCATACACATAGCTACTCTGCAAGATGAGATTGCTATGGCATCAGAACCACAGCTGCCAAAATTTTCATGGGAAGCTGAGGTACTGGCAGCCTTCTCCCTGAGGGCCTGCTGAGATTTGACTTGTCCACTTAATTAACCACTTAACCATACTGTCCAAAAAGGCTGAACATGCAGCTGTCTGCAAATAGCTTAACATTGCCCTGTAGGTTTTTTTTTTTTTTTTTTTAAACAGAGTATCCATTTTCCTGCCTGAAATAGCCTTAGGCCAGAAATCTCTTCAGCTAGACTGGTGCTCCATCTATCCCTCCTCATGTTACAGCTGTGTCTGTCTTGCAAGTCAAGGGGGATTCTTACCCAGGACTCGACAAAGCTTAAAAAAAAAAAAAAAAAAAAAAACTTGGAGGGATAAAGCTAGCCACTATTTAACATCCCAGTCCATTCTTTTTGAACGTAAAGATATACCCACAATTGTTGATCATTATAATTGTAAAATAACCTGAGTTTTTACAAACCACTATCACTTGGCATATTAAAAACATTTCAATATTTTTCAGTTTAAATGAATTTACTAATATAAATATTTTATTTTCATTATTGGCAGAGGCTACTGGCTGCACATAGTTAATATTGACTCCAAACCTAAAAAGAATAATCATATTAACACCCAAACTCTTTTAATCTACATTTTTGTAAATGTTTTCCTAAGAGTTCATTCTTACATAATATAATAGACCCTCATTTGGAAACTCAGCCCTCAGCTTCAGTACAATAGTCTCTTTTTTTGCCCCCAAACCTATTCAACTGTTGTTTAACACAATCAGTTTCTCCCAGGTCTCTTAGGGATTTAAGTTTAGAAAACAGGCTTGCAAAAATACAGTGGCTCTTTTATAGTCTTACTAATTAAATGTAATTAAATTAATGGTAACTGAAATTGAATGTATTAAAAAAATCCAAAAGCATTTTGCTTTACATGTATAAACACTAGAGTAATTATTTCCTTTTCGGGAAAATGCCAGGGTAATAATGGAGATGACAGTGAAGTTCTTCACAATGGGCCGATGTAGACTATCAGGATTCATTAGCATGTGTGTGACTAGTAAACAACTGCATTAATTTTAAGCCGAGCAACATATTTAGAAAACTGGAAAGAACCTTATTTTGTGAATTTAATCAACCTTTGCTCTTCCCCAGGTAGGTCAGAGCATATCTGCAATATTAAGCTGAAACTTATTCTTTACCATAGACCCATGATAAGAGGCCAGTGATTTTCAAACTTTAGAACACTTTTGATGGTTTGTAAACAAAGAACACTTCAAAATAAATAACTGAAAACTTTCTGTTAATATAACGGTAATTATGGAGATATGTAATCTTTCCATAATTGAAGCTGTAACCAGCATTACCTTGTGAGCCCACTTTTCATCCCTCTCTATTTCCAAGAATAAAAACGCTCGATTTCTCAAAACTCTACAGATAGAGAATTTCTCCAAAAAGTGGTTCCATTTTTAAATGTTTTTAATTGTCTAATTTTTCTTTGCCTCCATCTATTGGCCTAATTAAATCACATGACAATAAACAAATCACATCATATTTACATTTTCAAATTTAGCTTCAGCAAGAGGCAGTTTTCAAGGGCAGAAAGAGTAAGCTGTTCAAAAAGTTGACATTAGCTATGGTTCGTCATCATCGAAGTGACTTACTGCCAGTGACCAATTTATGGCACCCTATGGTTAGCAGACTGTCTTCACACAAAACAATGTGTTACTTGTGTCCTATGTTAACCACAGTGACTAGAATAATATGGATCCAATCATAACATAATGAATTAAATATCAACATATATCACTGTGATACATTGGGGCCAGAATATATACAAGATCAATATCTATATAGAAAGTATGTAGAGTATGAGTATGTATACTTACACTCTATTTTAAGAGACAGCCCCAAAATATCCCCAAATACACAGAGTGCAAAGGTGCAATAGAATTAGTAGATAATCACACTTGTTAAGCAATTACTTTGTATCAGTTCCTTGAATTGTCGTGTAAGAATCCTTTCATTATCTACATTAAGTGTGTAAATATATTGCATTACATGCACCACCATGCATGCATGACACACAGTAACTGTTTACAGAATGAGAGATTGTCATTGAGAAACATGTATGATTGGTGAAGTTACATAATAATCCAGTTACCTGGATTTTACTAGGTGATCTAAATTCACTTGCTCCATGATGGTACCGTACATTTACTATATGCACACCTTAATAATCAAGTTGCAGAAGTAGAAGGACTCTACTCATTTTCCTTTACTTTTCTTAGTTCAAAATGAAATCTGTGTTTGGTTTCACTAGAACTATAAATGGTAAGCAATATTAACCAAGACAATTTCTAAGTTCCTATTTAGTGCTCTAATTTAAAGTCTGACAGTTGTGTAATGCAGTACTGACATCTTCAATTTATAGTATAGTAGGTTACTTGATAAAATACGGCGTATTTCACACTGTGACTCGCCCACAATTGTTCCTGTGAATCATAGGGAAGAATTGCTTTCAGACTTGAATTACTAAACCAAGTACTGCTGCTTGTAATCATCCACTCTAAACACACTTTCTAGCATTGCTAACAGAGACAAATATTTGCAACACCTAAACCAAAAAGTACAGCATAAGATAAACAAAATTGTCAACAGGTAATATTTTTTGCACAGCTTTGTTAAATATAGGGTACATCACAGCAGAAATATACTCTCTGATAGAAAATAAAGAACTGTTGCCTATTTTAGAAAGCAAAGGGTAAATCACAAATCATGGGAAACCTGCAGAAACTGATGCTTTATCTAAACAAACTTTCAAAACTACTACTGCCCATTGACATTAACTAAAATACAGTGTTGCCTCAATCCCCAGGTGCACCAGGAGCCTTGTTCAAAGCCCACTGAAGTGAAAGGGAGTTGTTTGGATCAGGACTCAAGGTAAGAGCTTGGTACATCTGGATGGCAGGGAAGAAAGAAGCTGTTTTCAGCTTCTCTATTATTGGGCTGGCTGGGGTCTGTTTCAGCCCCTGTTGTAGACTGCAGCAGCCTCAAGTTTGTTCTAAACTATATCCAGTTGGATATGGCCCCAAGAGCTCGAGCACAAACTACGGTTCTATGGCCATCCCTCATTCTCCCCACCCTCAGGACCGCCTTACGCCAGAGGCCAAGAAGGGGCTGGAGGTGGTGTAAGAATCAGATACACAGATTTTACACATGCTACCCAGGAAGATCTGCCATTTTTCTGACCAGCATGCACCACTGGAGAATGCAAAATGGCCAGAGCCGGGCTCAGGATTCAGCCTTGTGACTACAGGTTAGACTCCACTCAGAAAACTTAGGACAGATTACAAAAAATTACAAGATAGCAAGTAGTCTCACTCAACTGAGGACATTAATATGCTCTTTGAAAAGCTGCCTAAACTCACACTTCATCTGATTCCCTGAGCCAACCAAATGTCAGTCCCAAGCTTGAATTTCCCGGCTTCTGTCAATCGGTCACAATTTAACATCAGTTTGGGGTTTAATATTTCAGATTTAGCTACAGTAAAAACATGCCTGTTACATTTCCAAGGTTACAAGAGTCAATTTTTCAACTCTTCTGTTGTTTTGCACAGGCTTTCACAGATGAAACACAGATTTCCCCCCTAAAAATGACCAGATTCTTCACTTAATAATTTTTAGCAATTTAACTCTGCAAGTGCCCAGTAAGGCTGACAACACCCTTTCCTTTGTAACAAGTGCATCTATGAACAGTCGAGGCATTTTCTGATCTATATTTGATTTAAACAAACAAGTGTTCCATGCATTAAACTTCAGTCTCTTGCTAGCTAATTTCAAAAAATAACAGACCAAGTACACCATCTTATGCCATCTAAGTCTTCTATGGCCAATGGGAAGGGAAGGCATCATCACTCTGTATTCCCTTTCCAGCAAGTGGGGATATTTTTATTCCTGCTAGAACTCTGCCAATAGGAACCTTGAGGGAAACTGCTGAATTGGGGCATTCCCTGGCTAAACTGGCTATGCGCCTTTTCAAAAAGTCTGAGCTGTCAATTTAGAACTGCATTGGCTGATCACATCCACCCTTCCCATCAACTAGATTAGTTACAGCTACTGCCTGCCACCATAACCTGAACCCTTGCAAAAGAGTTTGCCATCAGGGCACTCCACCAGGACTATGCTGACATAAACTGAGGTCAATTTGACACAATATCTTTTATTTTTTCTTTCATGTTCCTGACAAACTTACGTGCCATAAACACTAAAGTGCATCCCATTCACTTTTAAAGTACTTCAGACAAAGAGTCAAATGGGAATGCACTTTTACACAACCACTGTTAGTTTAAAAAAAAATCATACAAATCCATTTTTCCATTGGAGGTTACGTTTACAAATACTCTATGCCTGGTAGATTGTCAAAGAATGTGTGCACATATGTAATCATTCCTTCCTGGAATCTTGGGCAAAATGACAGGATTCAGAGAATTTGGCTTCCTCATCAGTACTTGGCATCTCATACACTACAGCCTGAATACTGATGGCTTTATAGGCTTGCTATTTGTGAAGAATCACTTTGTCACTGGGTGGTGCCCAAACAGCTGTGTGCATGCAGTCAGTAGTTCCCAGGAGCAATGGAAAATTAACTAAGCCAGAGAAGTCATACATCGCTTAGTGCTTTACTTCTGGCACATTGTATCTCTGTAAAACTTAAAGCATAATTCTCAGTAACTGAGGGTGATGCACAGCACAGTAAGAAAAGGAGAGCAACTCACCTCACTCTGGGAAAGGGCATCAGTGAGTAGAAGGAAGGCAGGAAAAGGCCATTTTGCCGACATTCTAGGACTGCAGGTCCACAGATGAACCATGGCTGCCTGTTCCCCTACTCACAACTGGAACTTCTAGGTCAGAGCTACTCCTACTGCTCCAGGAGTTCTGCTACAGCCCCAGCACAGACACACAAGGCAAAACAAAACATAGTCCAGACAAAGTAGCATCCCTATTAGTATATATCTGCTTGTGCATGCCTAAGTATGGGTCACATTAGAGACAACACTAGGATCACTGTATAGAATTTAATAAAGGTTTAAGTTCTATTTAGGAATAGGATAAGGTTCAAGTTTGTTCTTATTCCAGTTAGGTTTAGACATAAACTGCAAAGCAGGTGCCCATAAGGCACAAAGTCAAAGGGGACACCCAACAGAGCTGAATGCAAAGGGAAACTTACAAGAATGCTTGCAAGTTTCCTTTTAGAACAGGCTCCATGAAGAGTGTGTGTGTGTATGTGTGTGTGTGTATATATATATATAAAAGGAAACTGGGTCTAGTGAATTTCCATCTTTCATCCGCAACCCCTCCCATGTATAACACTACTGCTGCTGACCCCCCGGAGACCCAAAATGAATTAAAAAGGCAAGGAAAACACTAAAGATGTGAAAAGGCAAAATAAACAGGGAAGAAAAACAAATTATAGAACAAAGGCACAACATGAAGATGGAACAGATGAAAAGGAGAGAAGTAAGGAAAAGGAAAGAAGTGACGAGAGCCTGGAAGTATGAGGGAGACACAATCAGAAAAATTTGCATTTCAGGATCTGTTGTACCAGCTGCCTTACAGCTAGAATTCTGGCAGCAAAGGACTGAGAGTTTTTTGCTGGCTCTGAAATTATCTCACTGTATCACCCTGGGCAAGACACTTGGTCTCTTGCTGTCTGAGGTTCCCCCATTCATCAGGGTATATTGATTAAAATCAAATGCATTTAAATCACCAATTTTAATCATGCTTTAAAATCAGCAAACAGAAAACCTTGATTTAAATCCTCGATTTTACTCATTGATCTGTATTTGTACCTTTTAGTTATTTTCCTAAAGAAAGGTTGAGTCTCATTAGTTGGTAAGCATTAAAACACATTGATGTGCAACCAAATATACTTTTTACACTAAATATGGTGCTTCTTTTTGCAAACCAGAAGGGTACACTATATCTATTCTATGGCCAAAAACTACGTTAATGCAGAGTTAAGGTGCTTGGTGGTATATCATACCCTTGCAGAACACTGAGTTGAGCAAAACAAACTTCTGAAAACCAGCAAATGCACAGTTAAAGTTGTCCATGCAACCTTAACTCTGCCCTCTTTCAGCAACACACTATTAGACCCATTCACACACATACCTTTCATAGAATCATAGAATATCAGGGTTGGAAGAGACCTCAGGATGTCATCGAGTCCAATCCCCTGTTCAAAGCAGGACCCACCCCAACTAAATCATCCCAGCCAGGGCTTTGTCAAGCCGGGCCGTAAAAACCTCTAAGGATGGAGATTCCATCACCTCCCTAAATAACCCATTCCAGTGCTTCGCTTCACCACCCTCCTCGTGAAATAGTGTTTCCTAATATCCAACCTAGATCTCCCCCATTGCAACTTGAGACCATTGCTTCTTGTTCTGTCATCTGCCACCACAGAGAACAGCCTAGCTCCATCCTCTTTGAGGGCTGCTATCAAATCCCCCCTCACTCTTCTGTTCTGCAGACTAAATAACCCCAGTTCCTTCAGCCTCTCCTTGTAAGTCATGTGTCCTAGCCCCCTAATCATTTTCATTGCCCTCCACTGAACTCTCTCCAATTTGTCCACATCCCTTCTGTAGTGGGGGGACCAAAACTGGACGCAATACTCCAGGTGTGGCCTCACCAGTGCCGAATAGAGAGGAATAATCACTTCCCTCAATCTGCTGGCAATGCTCCTGCTAATACAGCCCAATATGCCATTGGCCTTCTTTGCAACAAGGGCACACTGCTGACTCATGTCCAGTTTCTCATCCACTGTAATCCTCAGGTCCTTTTCTGTAGAACTGCTGCTTAGCCAGTCAGTCCCCAGGCTGTAGCAGTGCATGGGATTCTTCCTTCCTAAGTGCAGGACTTTCCTTTGCCAACGCCACAGTTGCTGAGATGTACAGGCTCTCTAACTCCTTTTACACACACACCCCCCATTCACGCTCACCCAGAGGATTCTGTCTAACACTAAAAGGACAAAAAGGAAAAAAAAAAGAATCAGTTGCCCACATCATCTTCCCTCTGTTCTCCTGCAGCTGGCAGTAACCAATGGAAATTATTTATATACAATCCAGGTGCAGTCAGTGTATTAGGTGTTCTTACACTAAATAGTGGAGGCAGAAGTTGGGCCTGCAACACACATGGATTACTTGGAGGTGTGTGACAGAGCCGTGATTATATGAGGAGATGTATGTTTGCAGACTCTGACATGTGTGAGTAAGGGGAAGAGCCGCATGTGTACCTCCAGAATGCAACAGAATCCAGGGATTGCGTGTAATTCCCTGGGGAAGTGTGGTAACCACAGCCTCTCCAGGGTCTAAGAACAGGGGTGGGAGGAGTGGCTTAGGCAAATTCACTTAGATTGTAACACCTCAAAAGAGGTAACACCTCCTTGGCAAGTTTCAAACGATCCTGGTTCAAACTGGATTCGCCAGAGACCAACAGACAATGAAAGGACTTTTGGATAAATAGCCAGAGTTTAAACTGACTCGGGGCCTTCATTCTGATCCAGCAAATGGAAAGGACTTTCTGTCCAAAGGGCAGGCACCAATCCTTAAGGAAGGACTGACACCTACCCAAGCCCTTGTGGAGAGAGGTGGTGGATGATCTCTGGTAAACTTAACATGCATGTAGGTTCTTTTATTGTTTTAACATGTTTTTTCTGTAATGCTTGTCCCTTAAAAATAAATGTGCTTGCTTAGAAAAAGCTGCGTGGTAACCTTAAACCATGGGCAGTGACACTGTTTATAGCATCTGAGAAGAAGGGAAAGGAGGCCTGCTTAGGCAGTCTGACTTGCTGGGGAATTCACAGTGCAGGCAGGGAACTGTGCAGCCTGGAAATACCCTGGTCAGGAGGGAGGGGCTCATTTCTCTGCCCAAGAGTGGGTGCCCTTGCTGGGCCAGGGAGGGGGAAGGAAGGTGCAGTGGCCCTGAACTGTGACACCATGAACCCTCAAATTTCCCCAAAAATGTTCTTCTAGAACTTATTAATAGCTTTCATATTGTCACTGAGGCAATTATGTAGACGCTCAGACAAGTCAGAGAAAGCCATCACTGCTCTTGGACACAAATCTCTGATGCAGTCCAAATATGCTCTCAGACATAATTTGATGTGTATACCAGGAATAAGTCCCAGATCATTTCTGCCCGAGTGACTCACCCAATGTCCAGTAGATCACAACTTCTTACGGCACCACGTAAATGTTGCAGAGTGGGTAAAATATGATGCTAACGCAGGCCACCGCTCTCCTCCAAAATCAGCCTGCAGTTAGCAGTCCCCATGTCATGCTATACCCCTTGCTCTCTCACAAACTTTTGCAACCTCATGATCCAGGAATCACCCAGAATCCACACATTGGAAATATGGTAGCACACATATTTCTTCTCTTTCAGTGGTCAAGGTACCTGCACTGTCAGTTCCAAACCTCCATGTTATGTGTCTTTGAAAACACCACATTAACCTACCCTGAGTTCAGCAAGTAGCCACTCCCTCCCTTCCCAGCTCCTCAGGGGCTTACAATACAGATATTTCCTCAAACAACCAGTCCAAAACTTGCCTACCACCCATCTTCATTGCCCAACCCCTCTGCAGCCACAACTCCACTCCCTGTCCTTGTCCTGCCACCCTCCACCCCCATATACACACCAATTGCTGTCTTTGGCTCCTCCCCATCTGATGAAACAAAAATATTCTGCTCTGTTCACAGCAAACCTCCCCATAAAATGAAAACACATTATAACAGAGACAATTTGCAGCAAGCTATGAATTATTAAATCTTTATTGCACAGGTGTACAGATTAGAAATGTCAATGGTGGGATGTTCACCAGAGGCAGTAGCATTGGCACATTCCCTCAAACTAACCAGGTAAGTACAAAGTGGCTGCATAGAAATCCTCTCAAGGTTTTTTTTCTTTATTGGTGCATGCACAATACAATCCTTCTGGACTACACATCTATGCAAGCAAAGAAGCAAACATGTTCTTACATACTATGCTCAGATTGGGGCCCCCAAAGATTTAGTGGGTGTCATACACTACCTTGGGTAAAACTTCACAGATTGAGATGGTTTTGACCTGCATCACATCAATAGTTTTATCTCTAGCTCTGCAAAAAAAAACTTTTTGAAAAACAGCTATTTTTTTCAGGGTTTATATCTCCAAAACCCCTAATTCGAATAATCCCAAATTTCAATCACTATCCCTATACTGCACCCTCCTGAAGAGCATCAAATTTCAAAGGACTCTGACAATGCATGTCAATACTATAGGACTTAGAAAGGTCTAGGTTTAAATAAAAGTTGTTATAGAACTACTGCACTACTATAATACATGTTTATTTAAGTAATTAGATATCTGAACTTGCACTTATTCAGATTCTTACTTTTTACATTTTTATTATGTTAGAAAATGGTGAATGTTGCATATCTTATTTACTAGATGATTAATTTTTACTTGCAATTTGTGTCAAGCTCTCTTTTCAAATCAATTAAAATGCACAAAAATAGCATTTTAATTATTATTTTTAATTAAATAAAGTACCTTCAGTGTGCTGGATACATAAGAAAAAAAGGTTTATCAAAACATGTTATGCATTTAAAAGTAACCTAGTTATTAAACAGTTTATCTATCTATCTAAACCATTATTCTTCTGTGCTTAGCGAATTGAACAGATTGTTTTTCTGGTCACCTTATGCTTCAAGATTTTAGAATTAGTAGATCTCATCTTCTCAAACCTAAATTTTATCCACAGATTGGAAGAGGAAAAACAAGCTTTCCTGCTTTTGCCTAAGTCCCTATTGGTTTCTTAACTTTGAATGAACTAATCACTGAACAAAACCAGTTGAATACACTGTAATGCACAAAATATTCTCTCTGTACCCGCAGAAGAGGTTACTGCTGTCAAAAGCCAGTTTAGCACTTCAGCAAACTCTGATTTCGAGTGACTTCCACCAGTTCAGTGGTGTTTCTTTAGAATTTGGCACCAAATATGTACTGCTTAATATTATTTTTCCATTTAATTTAAGTGATTTTAATAGATTATAGCAAGTTTAGGACTTAACATAAGTTGTAAATTTCAAATTTAATTGTAAATATTTTTATAAACAAACATATTCAATTTAAATAAAAAATCCAATTTAAATTTTAAAAAAATCTTCTTTTTAATTAAAAAAAATCATATTTTTTCCTCCAGAAAATTGAGATAATGGTACTTCTCCAGCTTTTCAAAACACACTAAGATCTACAGATGAAACTATTCATTTCATTAAACATTTTGGGATGGGCTTGGTCACTGCCGACACCAATCACTGTACAGCATGCACTGTCCATATGCAACTTACTCTTTACCTCACCTTACATTCCAGGCTTATTTTACCAATTGTTATCTTGTTCACTGTAAATCATTCCCTGGATGTTCCCCCTTATTTTAGCTAGTACAGACATTCTGTTTCCAGCCTGCTAATCCATTTACCTCTCTAATCCTGCCCCCCAAGAAATAAGGACTCACCTATGTCCAATTACTCATGTGAAGACGGGCCTATTAAGGAACAACCAGGTTACTGCCAAATCCCATCTTTGCCTGGGGGACCACTACACCCTGGACCTGACCCTAGTTTTTATTTCATAAGAACAATTCATCCTTTCCCCCTCTAAATCTTTTAAGCTCCTCATACAGGATCAAATAAAGTTTGTTTGTCAAATCCATATCTTTGAAAACCCCTGCTTCTCTTCAGATATAAAATGGAAAGATTATCTAGTTCTGTAAATCCTTTTGGATGAATAAACTCTTATAAATCTTCTCATTTCACATTCTTCATCTCCAGTAGCACAACATTTTCAAGTGTCACAAGGCATGACCCAACTTTTGAGACCTAATTGAGTAAATCAGCTAATAATTGCTTAGTTATATGAATGTACACATTTTTGAAACTGCCTGTGCATTCCCCACAGGCATTCTGGGAGAAATCCTGGCCCCACTGAAGTCAATGGGAGTTTTGTCATTAACTTCAGTAGGGCCAGGATTTCACCCTCTACAGCCCTGATTCTACAAACATTTACTCAAATGTTTAATGTTACTACCTTGAATAATTCCAGTTGGAATCAACGAGACTACTTACAGAAGCAAACTTAAGTCAGTGTTTGGAGGATCTGGGCCCAAATGCAGGGCTATATCTTAACTCTACCACATAGGTGTTCATGTACACCCACAATTGTGCCCACTTTGAAATTAAACCTGTATATTTAGTTCTATGCAGTTCTCTCTAAACAATCGTGTGCATGATGCATTTCTTTATTTTCCCATGCAAACACTACATACATTATCAAAAATGTAGCATACACATTTCTACCACATTACTCCATTAATGACAACTGAGATTTTTCAGTGGATCTAAGAAGTGCAATATTACAATAAATAGTCATAAAAACTTAGATCGATAACCAAAAAATGTAAGACCAACTCTGGAGTTATCCTATACAATACCTGTTTGTAGTGTATCTTCACCAAGTTTGTAGAAGCATGTATCCAAAGATTGCTTCAAGTTCAGTGACCAAGATCTGCAAAGGAAAACCATACACATTAAAAATGTGCCATTGAAAGTAAATAGTTTTGGCATAAAAGCAGAGCAAAATCATTCTGCTAAACTTCCATTTGGAAATAAGTTTAAAATATTGTCCTTTACAGCTACGTGTAGAGCAATGCATGTTGTGTGAGATAAGAATGATGACTAGTGGGATAATCTATTAAATATAAGACATATACAGTATCATAAAGCTTTTAAGTAAGCTTGTTTATGGGAATTCAAAAATAGTACAGGATAGTTCCTGCAAACATCAAGTTTCAGAATAGTAATTTTACTACAATTATCAGTAATGATAGAATAAAACCAACACATTCAATATGTACAATGGCTAGTCGTATGGCAGAAAATAAAAATCTATTTAAAAACCTACAAACCGACATACATTTGAGCCATATTCTGCCTTTGATTTGCAGCAGAGCAACAGCATGAATTAGAGAACCATGCATCAACAAAGGGTATCATTTTTGTTTGCCATTTTATCCTTAAGAAAGGTTAAAAATGACAATTCTACTATGGATTCCATAATCTGGCTCCATATATTTCTGTCCCTAAAGCAGACACATGTTCAGGCATGTGCATGTGCATAGATAGCACTTACCCACAATTAGTATCTAGAGTCTCTATAAATTTTCCTGGTGATGCTGACACAGGGATACAGATATCAGCACTCTGCAGTGCATAATCCCTTTGACAAAACAAATTAGTTTTACTATACAGTTGCTAAAGAAAGAAGAAAAAGAAAAGACTGAACAGTTAAAACTGTAAGATGTAGCAGAAGGAGGAAACAAACAAAAGAAGACTTAACTGACATGGAAAGGGATAGAAAAAGAAAGAAAGCAGAAAAGACAACAGTTCAAGTGCCAGACTGACATGGGAATGGTCATTATTCTGTACCAACACTTATCTGGTGGCTTCATCAGTTTGTCTACCACACTATCTTGAGGATTTCTAAGGGTATGTCTACACTGCAGAGTGTATGTGTGTCCTGGCTCATACGTATATGCCAGGGATCGGCAACCTTTGGCACACAGCCCATCAGCGAAATCCACTGGCTGGCCAGGACGGTTTGTTTACCTGCAGCGTCTGCAGGTTTGGCCGATCGCAGCTCCCATTGGCCGCGGTTTGCCGTTCCAGGCCAATGGGGGCTGCGGGAAGTGGCGCAGGCCAAGGGATGTGCTGGCCGCCGCTTCCTGCAGCCCCCATTGGCCTGGAACGGAGAACTGCAGCCAATGGGAGCTACAATCAGCCAAACCTGCGGACGCGGCAGGTAAACAAACCATCCTGGCCCGCCAGCGGATTTCCCTGACGGTCTGCATGCCAAAGGTTGCCAATCCTTGATATATGCACATGCTTGCCAAGCCCACCACCAAATTTCCACACTAGAGAGCTGCACACGCCCCATACCCATCTAGTTGCATCAACATTGACATTGCAGTTACATATGTTTTGGGGGTGTATCCCAGGGTTCTTAATGCCTTACTAAATTAAGCCACCCTAGGAATTGGTTGGTGTATTGTGGAAGAACTTGTCTGTCCTTCCTGGACCTCTGTGCGGATGTGTTCTTAGCTAGCCAGCCCAATTAGCAAAATGCAGTATGGCTGTAGCTGTCAGTCCCAGGATATTAGAAAGACAGGTGGGTGAGGTAATAACTTTTATTGGACCAACTTCTGTTGTTGTTGAGATAGACAAGCTTTCGAGCTACACAGAGCTCTTCCTCAGGTCTGGGAAAGATACTCCAAGTGTCACAGCTAAACATACGTTTGAACAGATAGTTTATCATAAGTAAGGCTACGTTTTAGTCACAGGTATTTTTAGTAAAAATCATGGACTGGTCACTGGCTGTAAACAAAAATTCATAGCCCGTGACCTGCCCTTGACTTTTACTAAAAATACCTGTAACTAAAACTTGGGTGGGGGCTGTGGGAGCTCTGAGGGGGAGGGGGGCGGGTCTGGCAGCACCGCAGGTGCTGGGGGAGGTGGCCCAGGACCCCTCTGTTGCTGAGAGGGGAGGGTTGGCGGGATTGGCAGGGGCTCCCCACCCGGCGCCGCATCCCTGCAGCTCCTAGGCAACGGAGGGGCACAAGCGGTGGTTGCCACAGCTCCCATTGGCCAAGAACCACAGCCAATGACAGCTGCAGGGGCGGGGCCTGCGGGCACATTCACCGCGTGGCGCGGAGCCTCCCCTCATCCCCCTCCGGCCCCTCCACCGCCTAGGAGCTGCAGGGCCATGTCAGTGGGAGTCCCCCCCCACCCTGAGGTAAGCACCCACCCGCAGCCCCCAGCCACCTGCCCCTAGCCTGAGCCCCAGCTCAGGCAACTCCTGAGCCAGAACCAGGTGCTGCAAAAGTCAGAGAGGTCACAGAAAGTCACGGAATCTGTGACTTCCGTGACCTCCGTGACAGACTCGCAGCCTTAATCATAAGTACTTAACACATATTCTAAGGGACCATTCAAGGTGAAGTGGCCCATTAACATCCCTATAGTCAGAGGACCAAAAAGAGGGGTTAGTGGATTATGGATTGTCATAGTAAGGCATAAATCCAGTGTCTTTATGAAGATCATGATTTTTAGTGTCTAGCAAAGTGACGAATTTAAGCTCCTAGGCTCATCTTTAGAAAGTGTTGTGCAGTTTCATTTGAGGATGAGGCCTGATAGGTCAGATACAGAGGGATCACTTTGTGAAACGTGTTCACCCACAGGTGATAGGGTGTTTTTGTCTTTTATCATTTTCCTGTGTGAGATCGCTCAAGAGCATAGTGATTGTCTGGTTTCACCCACATAGCTGTTATTGGGGCATTCTGGGTTGTGATAGGCATGTGTAGGACCCCTGAATCTTGAAAGGTGTGTGGTAGGGGGTGTAGCATTTAGCAGAGGCACTTCCAGCTCTGTCTGTTCCAGCTGGTGCCAAGCCATGGATCCAGAACTACTGGATAAGCTGTTTCTACTTGTGGCTGAACTGTTATTCCAACAGGGTACAAACAGAGGGTCTAGAAGACGGTGAGTGACATTTCAGCAGCATTTCCTTCTGAATGGAAGGTGGTGACAAGACTCAGAGGAGAACTCATTCACGGCAGATGGCAGATATCTGTTGCATGCTGCAACTTTGGTTTCCTATACAGACTAGTGCTTTTGACGCAGGACAACTAGCACAGCACAGTGGGATCACATTGTCAAGCAAACCTGGAATTACTAGCAGTAGCTACAGAATTTTCGCAAGTTAAAGACCGCCTTCTGGATCAGTCCAGAAGCAGGTTGTTATTGCCACCTGGAAGCTGGCTACCCCTAACTACTACAGGTGGATGGATAGTCAGTTTACTATTGGCAAGTCAACTGTCAATGTGGTGGTGGTAGTTTGTGAGGCCATTAATACTGTGGTTTTCCCACAAGTGGTAGACATTGCTAATGTGCCTGAAATAATAACTGACTTTCAGAGAATGGGGCCTCCAAACTGCACTGGGGCCACTGCCGACACTCAAGTGCCCATTGTTTGCCTACCACAAGGAGCACATGAATATGTCAACTGCAAAGAGTACTACCTTATTGTTCTGCAGGCCTTGTTCAATCACAAAGGCAGGTTCATGAACACCAATGTGGGATGTACAGGAAACGTGCATGACACCAGAGTGCTGAGGAGATTTGATGTTTCTCTATTTGGACAAGCAGGGACTTTATTACCTCCAAATAACATGATTATCAATGGGGTATTTGTGCCCAATTATTTTAGAAGATCTCATTTACCCCCTACTGCCATGGCTTATGAAACCATACCCTCACCAAAGAGCACCTGGCAGAAGAAGGATTAATTACACACTTAGCAGCTGCAGATGGTGATGGAGTGTGCATCTGGCAGGTTGAAAGCAAGCTGTTGCTGCCTACAAACCTGTCTGGATACCAGTGCAGCCAGTTGCATCTATGCTGTGGCTAGCACAACATCCGTGAGGATAAGGGCTAGAATTTTCCCATGGAGTGAACTCAAGACACTGCTGGTTTGCAGGCTCCATACAAGCAACCAAAAGATGTGCCTGTCATTACTGGGGTTGGGTCCAGGGAAGCAATGGAAATAAGGGATGTCTTGTGCACCTATATCTTTGCATCGGTCTTAAAAAAACCAAAAACAATAAAAAAAATCAAACCTGCCCTGCTTAGAAGCATGTTATGCAGTACTGAAGGCTCCATGCTCAGGGCAGCGGTAAATATGTGGTTGAATACCTTGTGGTAAGGGTACGCAGACAGATTGTTGCTGGACTTGCCATCCTTAGCCTTGTGGTAGATAATCTTTACGTATCTGATGGGCTCCCCGCACTGAACACAGCAGATAGCTTCCAGTGCATAGGAGATGCGTGGGAAGTGAGTAGGTAGAAGGGACAGAACACACAGGACCCAAGAGTTGTGGGATGGCACTGGAGAACTATCTAAACACGAGCTCAACAACATGTGCATTAGCGGCATCTTTACTGCGAGATGGGAAGGTAGGAGAACACCTTACAGCAAAACTCACGCTTTAACCCATACTCCCAGCTGTGTGCATGAACATGTGTTCAAAGGGCACATATGATCCTATTTGATGTTCTGTGTGGGAGGAGGGGAAGGATGGGGATCAGGGCTTAGGCTAAAACATGCATAAACACACGCAGGCAAGAACAACAATAACAAATAACGCCCCCACCCCACCCCCACTACTCTGCTCTATGTATTCAAGAAATCTCTATAAATATGACAATTTCCAGGATTATTCATGCTATATACTTGTTTGCCGTTCTTACTGTTTATGTTAAATGCAGACAAGACAGACTTGAAAGTTTAGTATCCACAATAAAGGAGTATGAACAATAGAATTACATCTCTGCATCCTCTATTTGATCTCAAAAATTGTCAGTTCTTCAGAGATGAGAAATATAGGAATCACAAAGAGAAATCCCCCTCAAGGTATTGTAAAAAATCAGCAAAATATCACCTGCAAAATGGTATAAGCGACTTAGTACATGTACCATGACGAGCAACTGAAGACTTCCTGGGTGACCAAAAGGGTAACCTTTACTTTACCATCAGTCTGTAGTCTTCCCTTCTCTTACCCTTCTTGGTGTCCATATCTCTCCTCTTTATTCCCAGTCTCTTACCATAGTGTTTACTCCACATTATTAAGTGCACACATGGGTTGAACTGGGATGACTCTGTGAGCCAGTACTTTTCCTAGAGGTTGCTATATTGGCTTCTAAAGGCCAAGATTTATTTTTAAAAATAATTCTCTGGACCTTACAGTTGTGAAAATTTCCTTCAAAATGTGAACTGGGAGTAAAACACCACAATAAAGTTCAAATGAATCTGCAGACAGCCTGAAACAATAGCTCTGAGGGAGGTGAACTGTTCCCAATCATCTCAAATGGGCATTAACTTTGAAGCTCCATTATGACAATTTAAATGGCAACATTATGAACTATTTCACAGCTGAAATAGTTGCACTACTGAAAGCGTGCAATAAACAAAAGGGACAATCATCTTACGCATAGCACACTATGAGAGGCATCTTATTTAGGTATCAAAAGTAGGTGGAACTTGGTTTGCAGGCACAATTTGGGAAAATGTCACATTTTTCCACCCAGATAATCAGCCAGCCTGCAGAGGGCTGCTCCTTCCTAGTACTCTACTGCAAAAGTGACAGAAAACAACATGAACATTTCATTGTTTAGATGTAGAGAACAGCACAAGGAAATAACCTCTTCTCTCTCACCACCAGTTCAATTCTGGATCCTGGTACTGAGTAGCATTTATTTCTGAAGTGGTTATTCAGTAGGCTATCCTGAAAGCACATACATATATAAAACAAGCTGGAAAAAGTATTTATTTGTAGTGCTCTTCTTTCTTTACTGTCGCTGACTGCCATTTTCACAAACAAATCATGCCTTCCACTGTTGTCCTTTATTCTGCGAACACCAAAAGCCCTCCCAAAGTTACTAACATTTGCTTCATTTATCAATATTGACAAACTAAAGGACAAAGGCATGATTTAACAGATTGCTCTGTGTAAAGACACAATACAGTGCACACACACACACAAAATCATCAAATGCCCCTGTCAGTAAGTCTTACAAAGTACAGCTTAATGAATGTATGCAAATTGCTGTAATATACAAAATGTCTGGTACCACTTCAACAACTAATGCGCTTATGAAGAAATCTATAGAGAATGGTAAGATACATCAATCTAATTTGTCTTTGAAATAAAGGGATTTGGTTTCCTCAAGATAATTTCAATTTTTTTTTTTAATGCCCGGTGGAGTGACAGTAAAACATTACATACAAAGAGCCACCACTTTAGACCCTGGAAGACAGGATTGTTAAATTGAAAAAATTCAGCAACAGATAAATTGGAAGTGCATTGTTACATGCTGGTATACTTCAATCTTTTCCTTGTTGTGTTGACATCTTGGCATTTTTAAAAATCATTACTCCTAAGCCTGCTGAATTTAAAAACACATCCTATTTTTCATAGGTTACCATTACTGAAGTCAGAATTTAAAGTAAGGCTCAGTTTTGTGTTGTATGGGGGTTCTTAACATTTACAATGACAGGTGCATCAAAAATTATCAGAAGCCCAATTTGCAACTGCCTTTCTTTTTAAACAGCAGGTATTAGAGTTGGTCAATTTCCCCCCCACCCAAAAAAAAAATAAACATTTTTTTCAGTGAAAAATGGCTTTTCAGTCAACATTTTCCAGATTTTCATAATTAACAAACAAAACCTGAAAAAATGGTACAATTTCTTAATTTTTGAAATCTGAACATTTTTACTAAAAATTCTTTTTAGAAACCATGATGTTTTGGTTTTCAGTGTCAGTCTTTTGTACAAAAAACAAACACAAACAAAATTGTGGCAATGCAGCGGGGGGAAATAATTTTTTTTTAATTTCCAGTGACAAGTAATTGCTATTTTTCAACCAGTCCTGCCACCTATGCGACAGAATGTTTATACCATATTCCTTACACTAGTATCTGAATGTCAGCAACAGTGATATATTTGAGACATATGTCCAGAGACCCCAGCATGTCTCCATGAGCTATAGTAGCCACCATGAGCAGTGTAAGTTGGAACCTGTAGTCTCTTCAGGCCACATCTCTATAATGAAGAGAAGGAGAGCCTCGGCCACAAGGTAGAACTGTGTGGACTGCAGTTGGCCAATAGGCTACACTTGGAATTAAAGGCTAGGCTAGGCGGTTTCCACTCACAGCTTTAGAATGAGAGTTCTCGGAAGAAAGTGTATCATATTTTTGGGAAAGCAGATTGTGACAAAGTTACTCCAGCAGCAACTGAAAGCTACAGATTTCCTGGATCCTGATCATTCTGGTTTTAGATCTGTGTATGAGATAGAAACAGCACTTTCTGTTGATGATCTCGCAGTGATGGAGAAGCCCCAAAGATGTCTGTGCCAATTCTTTTAGATGCCACATATCAGGGCTGGAAAAATCCACTCACCTTGACAGAGGTTATCAAACTCTGCAGGATCAAGGCTTTCATATGAAAGAGAAAAAAGTTTCTAGTGCTAGGATTGTGAAGAAAAATACCCACTAATAAACAATTGTAAGGTTATTAATATGTGCATCAAGAACAGTCCATTATTTGAGTATAGCATGGATGCTTGTTGGTCATCTTAAAAATTTAAACAAACAGATTTTGTCTGATAAGTATCCTCATCTAACAAATATCAGGTCATCCTTTACCCGTTTCATACCACTGTAGAAGTATTTACCATAGCTAACAAACAGACACAGGTTTCACTCATCTCATTAGGCAAAATGACAAAATTGGACAGTGTTTCATATAAAACTTTTGCATCTCTGAATCAGAGGATCTGGATCAACAGCAGAAATGAACTAAATTCTTTGTAGCAGAAAGCTCAGGTTGAAATACATCATCAAAAAATCACTACAAACACCTCATTTTCCCAATAATAAGCTTTAATTTGTATAACTCTTGCACTTCTGTTACACTGAAGATTCAATAGTATGACAAACATGGTAGAAAATGGCTCTTACGTCTCTACAAGTGAACACATACTAGAATGCCTTTTTGGTAACATTATTCTAAACTTCTATTTTATTATTTACACCATTGAATTCTCAGCTGACAATCAAATGTTATGTAAATAATCTCCATTTAAGATGCACCAGTATTTAACAAGGATGCCCGTTATAATACTTAGGCCTAATTTTGCCTTTAAATATGCATGCCGGTGGCTCACCTTGGCTTCAGAGAGTCCCATGCACATATAGTCAAAGACTGAAATATGAAAAATAAATGAATATGCCAAGTATTGCTGTACTACACATCATCACACACCTAATTTTTCAGACTTCCCCTACCATTGCCATGATTATCATTCATATTTTCAGTCTCTTTTTAACATAAACCTGAAAGTACAGCAAAATTTCCTTTCTTTTACTCTACCCTTCGCCTACATCAAGAGGAACAGGTTTGTGCTTGACGTAGTTAATAAAGGCAAATTAAGGAAACTCAGTCTCTTCCACCTCCTCTCTTATCCCCTGAACCCAGATGAAATTATACTAATTACCATAAATTAAATGAAACATTATAACTTTTCCCTGGAAGAGGGAGGAAAAGATAACCTCTGGCAATCCGTCTTCTTAAAGCTCTCCTAAGATGTAATGTCTAATAGACTTTAGAAAAGTCTGTATAGATGACTTCAGCTTCAGTATATCAAAATAGCTTCAATAAAATATATTAGCATGTGCATCACTGGCAAAATAACCTTCATATATTGTGCAATGGAGTGTGCTGCAGGTAATGAAATAAGACTTTTTTAACTTATTAATTCATTATCTTCACCCAGGGACACCAATTTGTAAAGTCTGGGTGAACCTCCTCAAGTAGATGAACAAGGATCAGAGCCAATCACCAACTAGACAGTTTTGAGCCCCCTGTTTATTAACCAGTGCCTGCTCTTCTCAGCAGCACCAGCTGAATACGTCCAAAGAAACTATGTACTCTGAGCATCAGCTGAGGCAATAGCAACAAATGGCTCTGGGAATGTCCTGAACTAAAGTGAAGTTGACTATAAAGTGAAAACCTACTTGACTATCCTTAACACAAATTGTTACAAACTGATATTCCCTGCTGAAGAAAGAAATTAATGGGTTTTAAAAAAACCCTATACCCAAGGAACACCAGTTTCTAATGGTTGGGAACTGTCTAAAAGTCCCTCAAAAATCCACTCACAGAAAGAGGACTAAGAAAAATTAAGGGGTCACTGCCCTATGGTCTATGTCAAACACAGAACCTGAAAATGCAAAGCCTCCCAACCTGAAATGTTTTGTGAAAGCACAAAGAGTTGTTCAGCCTTCTGACATAGAAATATCTCAAGTGAAACTTTTCCCCTGCCTGTGCCCAGGAAGAAGTAGTGGTCGCACAGGCAGAATGGGCCCATTATCCAGCAAGGCTAAGGAGCCCTCCATTGCACAGTGGATAATACAAAGATAATACAATGTCTAAGCTGCCTTGCTACAAAAGTGTAAAGGGCCTCGGATACACTGAAAAAGCAGTGTCATTTTTGCAATCTAGAGGTTGGAGCAGAAACCGAGGAGGGAAATATGCAGATATTTTTTTCTTAGGAGAAAGGCAGGAACAACACACAATACTGTTTTAACCCAATGAAAGACTGGGTTACAGCAGGGAATAGGCTAGGTCCAATAACTCACTAACCCCCACCCTCTCCAGCTGACGTGACGGCTACCAAGACGAAGAAGATTCAAAGAATGGAAAGGAAATTAAAATGGGGAAAACTAACTCCAGGGATTCAAGTGAGTGGAATACAACCTACATAGTTCAAGACTATGTCTACAAGGGCAATCTGGGCAGTTTCAGAATAGAGGCCACTTTTAGTAACCTAGAGCCAATTTTAGATGTCATATGTAAGGTGGTGTAAATTAGACCCCCTTACACTAACAGAGATTCTCACAGACCTGCTTAAAGGAGGAACCATACAAATACAGTTATAGGATGACTTCCCTTATACCACTGGTACTTCTGGGAGGCTTGTCTGGAAGACAGCCTCTCTTCAGAAACATTGCTTAGAGACTGATCTGAACAGTCACTAAAAGAATATCTGTTCTTGATGACAGGATTTAAAAATGTAAAGCATGACTCAGGGAAATCATCATTCCATGTTCTTAGCCACTGTGTTATAATGCATGCAAACTGAAACTCTTAGCACACCCTCTTCTGCAGACAGGCTATGAAAGGAATGTGCCTTTCAAACTGGATTGGGATTTACTGGGGGGGGGGGTGATGGATTCAGCAGCCGGGTTGAAACACATTCTGAGAAAGCCATAGAAATAGTTAGGGAGTGCAAACATTTCTTTCAAAGTTCAATATAACTTCTTGTCTACACTATTCCTAGGGATATGTTGCCATCCAGCGAGGTGTCACCTGTGGTAGGACCAGAGACTGCTGAAGGACACTGCTCAGGTGGTCTGTTTCTTTTCGGTAAGGCAACATAGCGTATGAGAGTTATGGAGACCAAGAATTTATGATCGGGGTGCTCCAGATGGAGGACAGAGAATTTATCGAACAGTGGACAGGCAGGATACTTTCTCTTATATCTTCCAAGGACAACCATGATCCTTAATGGGCTTGCAAGGACAATCGTGTCTTGTTCAGTAAGTGAAGTAAGGTATTCTTGTCCTCTAATTTATATTCCCTAGCAACTTTTCAACTTTTGATACACTGCAAGGTTTCTGAGTGATCAACCTTATTCTCTACATAGGCAGCAGTGACAAATTCAGAATAATGCCTCATCTATTCAGATCAGCATGCTGGAACTATCTTTGTTAAGCTGACCACTTCCTCAAATGAGTTATCCTCACAAAACTGGATGGAAGACTCACTAATCCCATGGTCCGTCTCTAGATCTGTTCTGTTTTTAGCAGGAAGGAAGAGATGAGGCATACCTGACTGTGCCTTCTATTCCCTGCATGCATAGTTTTAAATGGTGGGCAGGCTAGCTAACAGTGTAGCAACCTCAATTGCTGGCTTACCCTGGAGTTTCACAGTTTCTTATCCTCTGGCAGGCTAATCTTCTCTTCTTCAGCACCAGGGGCTAGAAAAATGGGGTGGTTTGGGTTGGCTTTGCTCCAGATGTGGCCACCAATGAGCATCTAACTGGGGACCTCACAATAGGGCAAGGAGGCTGAGGGAGAAACTAAAGGATCACCAATTCCCCCTCCTTTGTTGCAAATGATCCCTATGATGGTGGAAACCAACTGGGACTCTGAGTCTTGATGCTTCCTTGCCTTTCATCTTGTATCCAGTACAATAGAAAGAAGCTTTACAGAGAAGAAAGGAAAGAAATTACCACAGTCTCCTTCCCTACCTGCCTCAGCAGCAGAGAGGAAACTGGAGCTTTGAAGGGGAACAGGAGTAACGAGCCAATGAGAGGGGTCCAAAAAGACAGTGATTGGCTCTGCCACCTAATAAAAGGGGAGGAGTAGGACCCAGGTGTTATAAGTTGTTGTTTCTTGTGTGTAAGAATGAATCTGTCTAGAAGCCAGAAATATTGACAAGTACTTTGCCAGGGAAAGAGTTATTAGTAGATAGACTTGTGGCAGAACAGGACCAGTGAAGTGATATTATAGCAACGTCAGGACAGCCAAGTACTTTTAAGCGAAGATGGCCAAAGTCTACCTCACAACCTCTCTCATCTTTATTATGGAGATATCAAGAAGCCCTTGACAGGTGGATACGGAGGAAGCAGTAGATGTGATATGTCTCGACTTTAGTAAGGCTATTGATACTGTCTCACATGACTTTCTCATAAACAATCTAGGGAAATAGCCTAGGCCAGGGGTTCTCAACCTTCATTGCATCTTGACCCCCTTTTGACAAAAAAAAATTACTACACGACCCCAGGAGAGGGACCACCTGAGCCCCACCACCCAGGGCCGGGGGGGGGGGGGGGCAAAATCTGAGTCCCGCCATCCTGTAGCTATCTTTAGAAATCTCACATTGGTACCTTCTTTGCGTTTTGTCAAATCTGCTGTGAAAGCGTTCATAAAACGAACAACATGTGCTGGGTCATCATCCGAGACTGCTATAACATGAAATATATGGCAGAATGCAAGTGAAACAGAGCAAGAAACATACAATTTGCCCCAAGGAGTTCAGTCACAAATTTAATTAATGCATTATTTGTTTAATGAGCATCAGCAGCATGGAAGCATGTCTTCTGGAATGGTGGCCGAAGCATGAAGGGGCATACAAATGTTTAACATATCTGGCACGTAAATACCTTGCAATGATGGCTACAATAGTGCCATGCAAATGCCTATTCTCCCTTTCAGGTGACATTGTAATAAGAAGTGGGCAGCATTATCTCCTGTAAATGTAAACAAAATTGATTCTCTTAGCGATTGGCTGAAAAAGAAATAGGGCTGAGTGGACTTACAGGCTCTAAAGTTTTACATTTGTTTTGTTTTTGAGTTCAGTTATGTAACAAAAAAAATCTACATTTGTAACTTACACTTTCACGATAAAGAGATTGCACTACAGTACTTGTATGAGGTGAATTGAAAAATACTGTTTCTTTTGTTTATCATTTTTACAATGCAAATATTTGTAATAAAAAATAATATAAAGTGAGCAGTGCACATTTTGTATTCTGTGTTGTAACTGAAATCATTATATTTTAAAATGTAGAAAAACATCCAAAAATATTTAATACATTTCAATTGGTATTCTATTGTTTAATAGTGAAATTAAAATTGCGATTAATCGCGATTAATTTTTTTAACCGTGATTCCTTTTTTTGAGTTACTCACGTGAGTTAGTTGCAATTAAATCAACAGCTTTACTTCCTATCAGAGAACATTGTAACAGCCTCCATTCTGTACACACTGAGACTGCACCTGTTACTTGGAGTAGGGGTGTATTCCACATCAAGAATAAAGTCACAGGAAGAGCGCTGAAGGAGATCAATACAACACAAGGTAATTTTTTTTCTTGTAATATTATTTTGTTGAGGAGTTGGAAGGAGGTAAGGGAGAACGGAACAATAAATGTATATTTTTGCACTCCTGTTCTTATGTACAACTATTACCTATGTTTCTAAAGAGATACGAGATACTACTTCCCTTTCACAAGATACACTGATTGCACTCTGCAGTCATAAGAACAGGAGTGCAAAACCATACATTTATTGTTCCTTCCTCCCTAACCTCCCTCCAACTTCTCAACAAAATAATATTACAAGAAAAAAAATCGACCTTGTGTTGTATTGATCTTGATTTTTGCTGTGCCAGCTATTCATAATTGGTTTAAGCTTTCCCGATGTAAGGTGCCAATTGCTGTCAAGCAACACACACACAAACAAAACATCTGTTAGGTACATCTCTCCACTTAACCAAGCTACGTGTTGAAGGGGGGGAAAAACAGAATATGTTCATTAAATAACTGCATCAATCTGTAATCCTATATGAAAGCTCAAATAAATTTTGAAGAAGTTTGTAGATTAATTTTAGTTTAAAAAGAAACCTGAGGGAGCCACAGACTTAATGTACCTACTGCTGTTGGTCTGTAACACTGCAACAGCAAATTGGAGGAGTCTTCATAAAGAATCACCATTCCGTTCAAAGGATCATGATTTCCCTTAGCAGGAAACATTAGATGTTCTCAATAACTCACACATACAAATACTGAGGAACGTGCTTTCAAGTGTAACAGTAGCCTCCTACCAATCCTCTGTAACCCCACTTTTCCCATAGCATTCTGACTTTTTAATGCAGAATAAGTTTCTTCCCCAAAATGGACAGGGCTGAATTTTCAAAGAATCCATTTAAGATGCAATAGCAAGAGACATATTTTCATTAAAGCAATATAAGAAATGCAGCTGAAGATGTGGAATGTATCAGCATGCTGTTTTGTGCCCAAAGTGCTCAATTAACAAAACAGAACATGCAGAATTTCTGATTTTCAAAACATTAATGGAAATCTATGCCTGCACAACTGGACACTGATCGATGCCTCCTTGATCCTGTCCCTTTTTATTTGTTCCAGTTTTGTGAGATGCAAATAGATTGTGCCAGATCCTTTCCCTCCCCGCACTCCTCTTCAGCCACTGGATTTTGCTAACCAAAACTAAAGTAATTTATAGCAGGCTACAACTGCCCCCCCACACACTGATACTAAGACAAAAATGTTAAATTAAAATACTAGAATTTTATCCTTTATAGTCACCTTTAATGCTTATCCCCAAGACAACTGTCAGGAAGAAAAAGGAAAAACACTAAAGGCAAGACCATGTTCAGTTCCTATGCTGGTCCACAAAGGGGATGAGATTCAAGGCAACAACATAAGAAAGCTCCCTAATCTTGTGCACACACACCGGAACTAGGCAAAATGTTTGTCTAGACCAGGGGTTGGCAACCTCTGGCACGCGGCTTGCCAGGGTAAGCATCCTGGCGGGCCGGGCCAGTTTGTTTACCTGCTGCATCGGCAGGTTCGGTCAATCACGGCTCCCACTGGCCATGATTCGCTGTCCCAGGCCAATGGGGGCTGCGGGAAGCGGCGCGGGCCGAGGGATGTGCTGGCCGCGGCTTCCTGCCTCCCCCATTGGCCTGGAGCGGCGAACCGCGGCCAGTAGGAGCCGCAATCGGCCAAACCTGCCGACGCGGCAGGTAAGCAAACTAGCCCAGCCCTCCAGGGTGCTTACCCTGGCGAGCCGCAAGCCAGAAGTTGCCGACCCCTGGTCTAGCCCATAGTGGTGCCCAGATACTACACTGATTGCTGCCAACATAAGAAGCTAGACAGCTGGATAGATAGGAGTGAGGCCAGTGCCACTGTTGGTAGTAGCTTGTCTAAAGTGAGCGGGCATGAGCAGAGCAGGCCAGACCCAATAGAAAGTAGATGTTGCACCCTCTTCTGAAGTGACAGAGTGGCTGTGTGCACACCCTGTGATCCCCAAAGCTCTGGAAAGCATTGTGCCTGCATCAGCAATACTTCAAGGAGGCTGGGGCAGTGCTGTGCCATAAAGACACCAGAGACCACTTCATCTCTGCCAGATTAGCAGGGTAAAACACTCTCATCTCTCCTCTTCATTTCACTGCTTACGGTAACATATGAGATCACTGGGACAATGGAACTCTCTTCAGTAAGGGTAAAGCTCATCTGTGAGAGAGAAAGAACTTCCCTGGGGGCTGATCCGAGACCGTGAAATCAACTCCCCCAGGAACTAAGGACCCTCACAAACCTCACCACCTTCCACGCTAAGTGCAAGATGCATGTCTTTGACCTGACTCCTCTAACACATAGTAATATATATATATATAAACACAAAAACAAAATAAAACCTACAAAACACCCTCGACCAAACCAAAACGCATCACTCCGCCCACTTCTCCCCCTAGGGACAGGATGAAAGAACAAACGACATGTGACAGATGTTAGTCATGTCACCTAAGGCACTACTGGAAAGTGCTAAGATACTGTGGTGATGAACACAGTGTAAGCTCCCATGCAGAATAGAATAGAGGTTGCATCTTTTTCATATGTCCTTGAACTGTGAGTATATTTGATGCTCCCTCTTTAACAGCATTGTTATCTGTGGATTGGACACTGCAGAAGTATGTACTTTTTCATTTTATATGTAGGACCAAATTCTACAGTCTCTATTCAGGCAAAACCTTCATTAAAATGTCAGTAGGAAATCTGTTTTAATTAAGGGACTACAGAAAGGGCCATAGGATTTGACCCACAGTATTCTGTCACCGTTTATTTTTTCCCCCCATTTCCTTTTTAACTTTTTGAGTTTTTCAATAAAATAGTTTTGCTCTTTCCAATCTATTTCCAATAGACTAATCTACGAAACTGGAAATTACAATTCCCATCAACCTTCTGTCCACTGATTTAGGGCCCTCTGGAGGTGAATACGCAGGTACATCTCTTTCCCCTAGCCAGTAGGACAGAAATGCTATGAAACACTCTGACCTGGGAAGTAACCTGGTTTTTGGGGAAGCAGCAGCTGCAGGCAAGCCAGGAGCAGCTGAATGCAGGGAAATTTCCAGGGAACTGTGTGCAGAGAAGGCTGCAATAACAGCCAGGGAACCATGTGTGAAATAGGGCGTGATAGTTGGACACTGCAGGCAGGTTCAGGTCTGTGTGGAACTTGTGAGGAAGCGGCAGAGACTGGGCAGGGAGCCAGTGCAAAGAGCCCCCAACATGACACATGATACCTGAGCCTGACCTGGAAATCTGCAGCCCCTTATTTGCTTTGAATAAAGAACTGGACTAGGCTTCCCCCCCAAGGGCCAAATAGGAACCACTATTGTTTTACGTTGAGCTGTACCTATTTAAGACATTCTATTTATGGCATTTGCAGCTTTCCCTTTCTTGCCAGCCCTAGTAAAATACTCCACTTTAGCCACATGTCTGGGGGGACCCCCCAGGGTTAGTACCTAGCAACTGAAGCACCTTCAGTACTTGTCTCTGAGCTGTGGGACACCTAATGCACTACTAGTACCTTAAAGGCTTGGTATACCACAGCACTGCACAGTTGTACCAATTAGTTTAAAACAAAACAAAAAACCTAAAATCCTTTCAAAAAATGATCTCAAAATCAAATACATCCCTCAGTAGTCTGACTTGAAGAAATGGAGACTAATGCATTACAAATGCAGTTTTTAAATGCATCATAACTACACATGAAAATATAAGATGTTTGCATGTATTAATTGGTGCTTAAATGTTAAAGTGTCTGCAATGCAACTGTGTACCCAAATAAGCTCACCACTGCCAATTTTATTCATGCAATACAGGCACATCCTATTTTAAAATTATCCCCATCTGTTAGATAATACTCTCTCCTGCATAGCACGCCACTCAACATATTTTAAGGGAAGCAAATCTTCCCAGCTTTCCACCAGACCCCAGGGGGGTTGGATTTTTCAGTTTAAGCCTTCCTAAGACACAGAGGGCTAGATATTGAAAGCATTATGCAGAACTTGTATATTAGAAAATGAGTTTTTAGAGGTACAGATCCTCACAACTTTCCCAAGAGTAAAAGATTAGATATGCAAAAAAAACCCACCAAACTCTCCAACCACCACATTGCATTCCCTGGGGGTTAGATTACTGTACTCGGAAGAGATGTAAGAGACTCATCATTTTGTGTCAAGAGCCACACAAGTTAAATATCTGCCCACACACATCCCCCCTTTAACAATATCTGCATGGCTAATCAAAAATTACTACTGAAGTCTTAATAGTCTATATTAAAAAGCTTGAATGACTAAGTAATTATCCTCAGTGCATTAAGCTGACCCCAAGCAGCTACCCAGATTTCTAGCACTAGTTGAAACAATGGCTGTTCTGGGGACAGTGATATCTATTTTCAGGAGAAACTATTGTCTCAGATTGTCATTTCTTAAATTCACTGAATTGTTTCAAAGATGGAGATTTGGGTAAACAGACCAGTGCCACTCCTTATCTCCCATGCCAGAAACTGCAAGAAGATTTACAGCCCTACTCTGCCACCCTTACTCTGGCAGAGTAGTAACATCTGTGACAGTGGCAAACAGTGGCAAATTCCTGGAGATTTCATTGAATAACATAATCTTTAATTAAAGGTTAATCTTTAATTCCTGGGGACTCCAGGACAATCCTAGAGGGTTGGCAACCCTAGTGGCAGACCAGGTGCCTGCTCATGCCAATGCCCCTAGGCCTCAACAGAACGCTGACCAATACAAAGTTGAAAACCAGGCTGGTTTCCAAAATATTTAAAATAGATGTTAAATTGGTGTTTAGTATTTAGACTTTATGAAATGCTTATAGGATGCTACATGCATTAATCTCATTTGTAATATTGGTATCCCATTTTCATGCTGTCTGGAGTGGCTTACAACTGTGCCTCTCTCAGGGCAGACTGTCAGAAAACAAGGACAGACACTCCAAACTGGTGGTATATTTCATAATTAGATTCACCAAGCCAGTAACAAATGTGAACTCCTGGATCACTATACCAGTCTTACCATGAAGTCACAGAGAGTCCCCTTAGACTAGGGATCGGCAACCTTTGGCATATGGCTCGCCAGGATAAGCACCCTGGCGGGCCGGGCCGGTTTCTTTACCTGCCGCGTCAGCAGGTTCTGCCGATCGCGGCTCCCTCTAGCCGCGATTCGCTGTGCCAGGCCAATGGGAGCTGCGGGAAGCGGTGCGGGCCGAGGGATGTGCTGGCCGCCGCTTCCCGCAGCCCTCATTGGCCTGGAGCCAGTGGGAGCCGCGATCGGCCGAACCTGCGGACACGGCAGGTAAAGAAACCGGCCCGGCACGCCAGGGTGCTTACCCTGGCAAGCCGCATGCCAAAGGTTGCCAATCCCTGCCTTAGACTTGCCAAACAGACTCGCCAGCCTTTCTTGCCAAACAGACAAATGGAACTTTGTGAGAAAAGGTTACTTAAACCTAAAATCACACCACATCAAGTTTCCCCCAGTCCCAAGAGACCAATCACTTAGCCCAGATCAATTGGTTCTCAGGATCTTACCCCGAAGACAATGGTGGCAGACAATTCTATTAGTAAACTAACTAAAGGTTTATTAGCTGAGAAAAGGAAATGAGAGTTATTGAAAGGTTAAAGCAGGTAAAACACAATATATGGAGATATACCTATCTCATAGAACTGGAAGGCCTGAAAGGCCATCGAGTCCAGCCCCCTACCTTCACTAGCAGGACCAAGTACTGATTTTGCCCCAGATTCCTAAGTGGCCCCCTCAAGGATTGAACTCACAACCGTGGGTTTAGCAGGCCAATGCTCAAACCACTGAGCTATCCCGGGCCGAGGAACGTGCTGGCCGCCCTTCCCCTAGCCCCCATTGGCCTGGAGCAGCGAACCGCGGCTAGTGGGAGCCACGATCGGCCGAACCTGCAGAGGCAGCAGGTAAACAAACTGGCCCAGCCCACCAGGGGCTTTCCCTGAACAAGCAGCGGACTGGCTTTAAGAACCACTGCCCTAGAGGACATATAGAGATTGCATATTTGAGCAGCCCACTGTTTAGGGTGACCAGATCACCCAGGTCAAATATCGGGATGCGGGGTGGCGGTGCGAGCGGAGCAAAAAAAAAAAAACCGGCGGCAGAGCAAAAAACCCCACCCCCACTTCCTCCTCCCTCCGCAAGCACTGGAGGGAGGTCCCAGAGACGCAGGGGGAGCGTGGGGCCAGGGGGAGTGAGAGTCCGGCCTGGCCCCGAGCGCAGGCAGGACTCAGTCGGGCGGTACCTGGAGTGAGAGTAGGGGGGCGGCCCGCGGGGCCAGGCGGCGGCTATTCTCCCCATCCGGGCAGCGGGACTCGGGAGCAGCAGCTGCTGCAGCTCCTGCTGCTGTGGCCAGAGGAAGCGGCCATGGCGCTCGGTGGCTGCGGCTGTGGCTCTGGCGCCCGGGCCCAAACTCTCAGAGCCTGGGCCTGATGCAGGGACCCAGCAGCGCACACGCTGCGCACAGCCCCTGGGCAGGTCCCAGCCCCCCCGTCCCGCTCGGGTCCCGCAGGGCAACTTACGGGACTGGGCTGCCGATGCCTCCGCCCCGGGGCCACCGTGGGATAGCACCAGCTGGGCAGCCAGCCCAGACGCGACTGGCCAGGGGCTGGGCGCAGCATTCGCGCTGGGTCCCCGCAGCAGGCCCGGGCTTGGGGGGTTTGGGTCTGGGCGCCAGAGCCGCAGCCGCAGCCACCGAGCGCCATGGCCACTTCCTCCGGCCGCGGCAGTAGGAGCTGCAGCAGCAGCTGCTCCCGAGTCCTGCTGCCCAGGTGGGGAGAACAGCCGCTGCCTGGCCCCGCGGGCCGCCCCCCTCCAGATACCGCCCGACTGAGTCCTGCCTGCGCTCGGGGCCAGACCGGACTCTCACTCCCCCTGGCCCCACGCTCCCCTGCATCTCCCGGGACTCCCGCCAGCGCTTGTGGAGGGAGGAGTAATGGTGTGCTTGGGGAAGAGGCGGGGATTTGGGGAGGGAGCCAATGGGGGAAGGAGGTAGCGGAGTCTGGGTGGGGGGGGGTGCGAGCCCTTCCGTGCTCTGGAGCCTTTCCTTGTTTGTCCAGTGTCCCGACCTAACATTGGTCGGGACGCGGGACAAACAAGCAAATATCAGGACAGTCCTGATAAAATCGGAACGTCTGGTCACCCTACCTCTGTTATCTTTTGGAACATAAGACTGTAACTCCTTTGTGTGCGTATGTTTATCGGCTTTAACCGCATAAATAACTCATTTATTTTTCTTACTTAATAAATGGTTAGGTTATTATAGGATTGACACAAGTGTTATCACTGGTGCAAGATCTAAAGTGCAATTGATCTGGGGTAAATGACTGGTCCTTTAGGACTGGGAGTAACCTGAATAGTACTGTGATTTTGGTGTAAGGGACTATCTATTACAAAGGCAGGCTTACCTGGGTGACAAGATAGGTCAGAGTGCCCAAGGGGACTGTCTGGGACTCCATGTTAAGGCTGCTGTAGTCCTTGAGGAGTTCACATTTGATATTTAGTCGGTGAAATCTATGTATAGAACTCACCAATTTAGGGTGTGTGGCCTGCTTCTTAACAGTCCGCTCTAAGGTTCGTACTCAGACGTTTGAGTCATTCCAAACAACTTGACAGCACCTTCCTCTTCATGTAGTACAACCAAAATCCAAAGCCTAGCATTTGGGACTGCGCACCAGAAATAAATGCAGCTACTCACAAAGTAAAGCTACTTCTTGAGCAAAGGTGGCAGAACTGAGCTCTTGGAAAGCTAAACCATTGTAAGAGATTCTATAGGCATTACTCATATCGGTTTAGCGTTACGGGGGATATTCTGAAGAAAACTATTTAATATGTTTGATTTCTCATATAAGTATAGCAATAACACCAGCCAGTAGATACCTTCTATAGCATGCCACAATTTCCAGCTGCCTTGGGAGCTACCAGATGCACACACAACTTGCTCCTTAGACATTCATAGTGCATGAGAATGATTGAGATTGGTGTGCAATGCCAAGTGTCAGGTCCTGGATATGGCAGACAAGCACCCAAGATCATGTCATGCGGCACATACATGAAGCAGCAATCAGCCCTCCATTAGTTCTTTGAGTCAGAGAAAGCTCATGCAGGTGGCTAATTGGTAACACTGTATCTCACTGCCATCTCTACTTTAGCAGCTTGACTGTAAGACTTCAGTTGAGGACAAAAAACTTTAGTTATGCTCCCTAAGATGGTGTCACACTGAAGTCTTGACTTACAACTAACTCTCTTTCTAAATCCCCATATAGTTCTTACCCATGTCAGTTATAGAGTGGGTATAGGTCACTCTAAAATTGTGATTCAGGTTGTAGTATAGAACTGGCTGGTACGTTATTCTGTAGTCCGTGATACTTGTGAATGCTGTGTTGAACATATCATAGCCAGTAACTGATCACTACTGGATATCCACGGGAAATTAATGCATCAAGTCTAAGGCTACGTCTACACTATGGACCTTACAGCGGCACAACTGTAACGCTGCAGCTGTGCCACTGTCAGGCCTCCTGTGTAGCTGCTCTATGCCAGCAGGGGAGAGCTCTCCCACCGGAATAATTAAACCACCCACATAGCTATGTTGGTAGGAGAGCGTTTCCCACCAACATAGCGCTGTCTGCACTGGTTTTATTTGTGAAACTTTTGTCAGTCAGAGGGTTGTTTTTTCACATCCCTGACCAACACAAGTTTTACCAAGAAAAGTGCTAGTGTAGACGTAGCCTAAATAGGAGGAGGTGCAAGAACCTGCTAAATCACATTTAGGAACATTAACTAAAGCAAAGAAAATGAAGGAAAAGAAGCAAAGGAAGCAAAGGAAAACAAATGATTAACGGCGCTCAGTTTTGCAGGTAGGTTCTGATCAAAATGTTTACTCAGTAGCATGAATATAGATTTTGTTTAGTTACAACACCAGGCCATGGGGATGCCAGATCAGATAACAAAACAAAAGCCATAAGATACAAGCCTGTACTACGGATCATATTTATTGACACAACCACTCAGCAATCTTACTCTCAGTACAAGAACTAAAGTAAACAGAACAAACCTAACCTAGCCTAATCAGATATCAGGGGGTAGCCGTGTTAGTCTGTATCTACAAAAACAACACGGAGTCTGGTGGCACCTTAAAGGCTAACAGATTTATTTGGGCATAAGCTTTCGTGGGTAAAAACTGCATCTGAAGAAGTGAGGTTTTTACCCACGAAAGCTTATGCCCAAATAAATCTGTTAGTCTTTAAGGTGCCACCAGACTCCTTGTTGTTTTTGTAGCCTAATCAGAGTACCTCTGATTTCACCACAAGTTCTGCAGCATCTCAGTGTTTTCCTTGTGTCCCTAAATCCTAGTACCATGGGCTCTAAATACAAACTTAGCATGCCAAAGTAACAGGGTCTCCATCCTTTATTCATCACAAAACTAATGCCAATGGTCAGGAAAGTGGAAAGCTGAGAAAATTCAGTGCCTTAAAAATTCTTCAGCTACACCTGTAGAGGTGTGAGCCTCCATGCGTGTGGAAGCCCCCTCCAAGCTCCCCTGAGAAAGTGAAAACTGAAGGGTTGCCTTCTTCCAAACAGTGTAAGGCATGAACTCTATATTCTGTTTTTTCACTCTTTTGGTTCCTAAGAGGATATTTCTGAGGATTCTTTTAAGAAAAGAAGAAGAAAACTAACTAACTAAATGACCCATCTTCCCCGTGACCTTTAGCCCTAGAGACTGTAAACAAACAGGCATATTTGGAATATTTTCTACTAGAAACTGATCCTGAGCCAGAAAATTTGGATCCAGATTTTGAAATCCTTCCCGTCCCTCAAAGCTGATATTTTGTTTATACCCTGCTTTCACTGACAGTTTCTCAACAACATGTCCCTGTAAATTGACTTCAAAGAAGTGCATATGGATCTTAAAATAGAGCCTTTATTATCTGAATGTAGTAGAGAAAGGCTGATGTCAAAAACTGGCAGTCTACAGCTTTCTGATTAAGGGCTGTAGCAATGCATCTCTCTGGGTTGTCAAGCTTGGAACCTAGAATAACTCTCTGCCTGTTTACTTTGATGATCTCTTGAGTCCAGACACTTTCCCCCTCAACTGTCTCTGTGAATCCTGCTGCATCATCCTGATTTCCCAAGATCCCTATTGTTAATCTTCGTGGAAAATATTTTATCCATTATTTTGTGCCAAAGAGCTGGATTCTCAAATGGGTCCACTTGAACAGACATTTTCACTGCCTCCTCCACCAGTAACGCCCTCCTTCTTGGGAAAAGTTTGATTACATTGATTATTGGCACTTTCCTCTGGTGAATGAGTTTGTTTCCTCCTCGCCTTCCTAGATTATATAGTGAAAAGGTCCTATAAGAGGTGAAGTTTTGTATGTGCTAATGAATGGCCGAGTAGGCACTGACTGCTAATGGAACAGGTGCTGCACCTAGAACTGCTGTGGGTAATTCCTGTGACAATCAAGTCAAAACAGGTGTGCACAGGTAGTGAGTGTATTCCTAAGAGGCACTTGTGCACCTTGCTTTTAGTGTTTTCACACACACTCACAAAAAAAAAGCAGAGAAATGAGTCAGTGTGCTTGGCAAATTCAAATCCTTCAATATGAGAAAGAGCTTCTAGTGGAACAAGAGAGAAACACATACACCGGAGAATGTCAAATGAAGACGTTTCATTAGCAAAGAGTAAACAGGTGCAGCATTCCAATAGAAATGATGAGATATCTCTTTCCTTTGTGATTGACAATTATCCTGCGAGTGAAAAGACCTCTCATTTTTGAATGGAGTAAAACTTGGATTCTGACATCACTTGCCAGCTATTGGTGGGGTAAGAGGGGCTCTGTCAGAAATAAACAGAGAGAAAGAGTGACTCAGACATGTCTCAACTTATTTCTTAGCCACGTGTAGACACAGCAGGAGCAGGCAGAGACTAATGGAAATCCATGTAGATTTATACTCTACAAGTATTGTAAGGAACGTGTGGCCAACTGGGAACTGCTTCATTTGGCCTAGGGCCTAGCTGTGGCCATTGTCTTTCTTCCGAGGAGAATAGCACATTTTGTTCTCGATGAACATTAGTTTAACTCTCAATATTTATGGAGCCATTATTTATAGAGATACATTAGAGCTATTTGAAGAGCTTGCGAGTTTTGCACTTAATGCAACTCTCCATTTCTTTTGGGGATCCTCAATCCCTAGGTTTTATCCCATGCATACTTGTCCCTACTTGGGATCTTCCCCATATTTCATTTTTTTAAAAGAAGAGGGGGTCTCCCTGGACAAAAATATGTGTGAACAGCAGCCTAAGGCCTCAATCACCAGAGAAGAAAATTATGTTTTACATGCACATCTTTGTGGGCAACACTGAGACTGGTGGCTTAGCTTGCTTCCCTATTTCATGTGCATGCATAGCTTAGGGTGACCAGGTGTCCAGTTTTCGACCGGAACACCTAGTGGCTCCAGTCAGCACCACCAACCAGGCTGTTAAAAGTCTGGTCAGCGGTGCTGCGGGGCTAAGGCAGACTAGTCCCTACCTGTCCAAGCCAGCAGGTTCAGCTCTTAGGCGTGGGGGCACAGGGCTCCGTGTACTGCCCAAGCACTGGCTCCACACTCCTAATTGGCCAAGAACCTAGAACAGCACGCAGAGCCTCCTGGCCCCTAAGCCTAGGCGGTGGACCTGCTGGCTGCTTCTGGGTGCAGCGCGGTACCAAGGCAGGCAGGCAGCCTGCCTTAGCCCCAGTGTGCCACTGACCGGGAGTTGCCTGAGGTAAGCCCACGCCCCAACCCCAAGCCCCAACCCGCTGCTTCAGCCCTGAGCCCCCCACAAACCCGGAGCCCCCTCCTGCACCCAACCCCTCATCCTGGCCCCACCCCAGAGTCTGCACCCCCAGCCAGAGCCCTCACTACGACCCCAACCCGCTGCGGGGCCTCGGGGAAGAGGGCGGGGTCTCGGGAAGGGGCAGGGCTAGTGTGTTCGGTTTTGTGTGATTAGAAAGTTGGCAACCCAAGCACAGCTGGAAACAGACACATAGGCTTCAGCCTTCCAGAGCACATCTACAAGTAAATGACAAAAATATCTATGCAGTTAAGATTACCAGAAACCCATAGGCTGATTGCTCATGGCTTGAATAGTTGCCATTTTTATCCTGTCACCTACATTAGCACCTGTTCATTGGTTCATTTTACACACAGTGAGGGCAGAGGGGCGGCCTATGTACCTAACTTCCAATCTGGAATCAACAAGATATGGTACACTAAAACAGCCTACTGATGGCTCACTTTTTCTTCCATGCCCCAGGCCTACTTCTTGCTAGCCTTCCCTCAAATTCTTCTCTCTCCCGCTCCAGCATTTTTATCTGCTATTTGTCCCAGAAACCAAGGCAGCAAGTCTAGAGGAGTGCTCTTTGCTCCAACACTTCTGTACAGTGAATTACCAGGCACAGCAACTGACAAGAGCAAACAGGTTTATGTTCTGGCTTCCCATCTCCACTTACTTTCTTTATGACAAACTAGTGCTGTCCACAAACAGAAAATTCAGCACATCTCAACCAAGAGCAAAAGGAATAGCAATATAAGAAAATGGAGCACTTTCTGGCACATTGTCTGTGAAAGAAAATTGGCTGTTCTTTTTGTTGTTGTTGATTTTTCCAATAAATCCGTGTGTGTGTGTGTGTGTGTGTGTGTGTGTGTGTGTGTGTGTGTGTGTGTGTGAACTTAACAGTACAAATCACACAGGAACTCTCTGCCATCCACTTGCAAACCTACTAATTACAAAAGTGATTCAGACCAGTGATGTACTTCTAATTAGCACAAATAATCAGATCTCTTTCTTGGGGGAAATAAGTCCAGCATAACTGGTGACAATAAAAATAAAGACAAACACAGACACTTTTGCTCTGATTCTTTCATCAGTTTTTATTAGCTCCAACAAGTCTTTATTATTGTCACTTTTATAGGGCCATCATTATCCAAAGTCTATTTACTTCAAATATCACCATCTGCAGTGTATAATATAGAAATTTAGTTGCTATTACAAATAATATATGAAGTAGGAAGACTACAAGTTGTTTTTATAGGCCAGCTCACATTTGTAGTGTTGACTGCAAGCAAAGTAAAATAACATATTAATGAGTTTAAAAATAAGCAAACTCTAGTAAAGAGAACAAGCATAGTGATATTTTTAGAAAGTATCTGAAAAAACCACGGTCATGTTGTCAAATTGCAACCCTTTATAAATATGTAGAAATTACTCTTTTAAACAGTGCTTATTAGCCATAGGAAAAAGCTACAGTGAGTCACTGTGGTCCTTCTAGGAACAATTAAACTAAAACATTATTTATTGTGACCTTTCCAGTTTACATTACAGCTACTGATCAAATGTACAGTCACCCCATGGACATGCATAATCAACTTTATTTCCTATTCTAATTGAGAAATGGAGCTGTTAATGTCAAGAAACATTAAAAGGAAGCTGCTCTACTGATTTTGCTCGGCATATCTATCTGAAAGTTCTCCTGAGGAGATGCACTATTCACTACGGACAAATTAACATTTGAAAATAAAATTGTGTGCTCAAAATTGGTAATTCAAAGCATACTACTGATGATCATGATCCTGCTTACAGTAACTGTTGTATAGATACTAGTTCATATATGAAAATAATTAAATCTGTACCTCAAAAATATTTCATTTTCACAGGGCCTTCTATCACAAATAGTCCCAAAAAATTTTACTCTCCTCCCACTCCTGGATATGCACAATGGAAGCTTATTGTAACCAACTCTGATACAAAGAATCAGAGTCTCAATTTCAGAGCTGTGCACTAATAACTTGTAATTTGCATATTGTTCAATAAAAAAAACAGTCTTCACTATACAAAGACTAACTCCTATACACAGGAGTAATTTCCTAACCTATCTGTGGTACATATATGCCCCCCCCCAGTACAATGGTACCTGAGCACCCCACAGTCTTTAATGCATTTATCCTTACAACACTCTGGCGAGGTAGGGCCATACAAGTGGGAAACTATGAGAGACTGATTTGTTCAAGGTCACACAGAAGTAGGTTGCAGAACAGGTCCCAGGTTAACCCTAACCACTGGACCTGGTTCATTTCATCCACCACTGACACAAATGTGACTGCTGTTTAATAGTACAAAGCAACTATGAACAACATTAAAGGAGAGCAAGAAGGATACAGTATCCAATTGAAACAGCACAGGAAATGTAGGTATCCAAAGTGTACCAGCAAGTACCCAAATGGGCATCTGTCCACAGCACTGGGGATAATATTACTTCTGTTGTGAAAAGTACCAAGGGAACTCTAACAACCATATGTAATCAGAACCTAATATGTCTGCATCAAACAAAAGATAAGACAGTCTGATCCTTATCTCAAATTTTACACTGATGTAACTTAATTTACTTCTATGAAGTTACTAATAATTTGCCCTAACATGAGATCAGAATCAGATCCACAGCCTCCAACAGCAGGGGCCTTGGTACATCACTAACTTAAAGGAAGTACTATCTATTGAATCACCAACACCAGTAAATCAAAGCTTCTCCAATTTATACACAGCAACTGCCAATTTAGGAATTTCAATTGCTGGTTTTATGCTTTGCATTTCCACTCTATGGAAAAAGTCTTTTTGGAGTTGGGGCGGTTCCCAAAGCATATAATAGTTTGGAGATACTCTCAGACTATTGAAACCCTTGCATGAATACTGAAGAATCTTACACAGACATCATGAATTTTTAGAAAACTAGTTTTGAAAGATAAGATATTAAACAATTTCTATGGGGAATAAGAACACTGGAGATTATTTGCTTTGCTTTAATTACTTTGGCACATTGCTAGATTAGTTTTTGTATGCTACTAGAGCATACAAATCTTTTCATACCAAGATTTTACAAATGCAAAGAAGCGAGTTCCTGTTTTGAATATTTAAGGTTTGCCATGTTCTGTATTATGTTGTCTTGAGCTGGATTTTCTGCCAATCTAATAAGCAATCAGATTATATTTCCCCTCATTTTTAAATTATTGTTATGCAAACTGTAACCTCAATTTCTACCTATGTTTTTTCTTGCTTCCCTTGCATTTGCTTAGATGTGTAATACCAAGGGTCCACCGATACACCAATTTTAAAGGCAAGAACAGAGTCAGACTACACACCATATTTTCAATGAGACTTTCATTTTAGGTCATGTTAGATCATCCTTTCTACTCTTCTGCAACATTTTACCTTGACAGGAAACTAATGATAACCCAATTTCTAATGGATTCTAAATTATAAATACAAACTAACGTTTGTTAAAAGTTTCCCTGAAGGCTTTAGGAAGTGTTTAATAGATCCTAATGTTTATGAATCATGTTAATGCAGAACATTAATAAATCCGCAGTTTTAGACTTCTCATTAAACAAAGCATAAAAAAAACCAGTGCTATTTAAAGGTGAATTCATCTGCTATTTTGATACTAATGAGAGATGTGCAAGAACCAGTACAAAAGACTTAACTGAATGACAACATGTACAGTCTTCTCCTGGACACTCTTTTCTGCAGTCTATTTCAAGAGATGTAATTTAAAAGAGGGGATTAGAAACTTCACTTCCTTCAGGAAATTTGTATATCTACTGAGCGAGTGCAAACAACATTTACGTATCCAGGAAAGGAAGCTCCAGCTGACCCGAAAGCTCCCAAAACTAATTTGTTGCATTTCCCTACACAACCTATGGCCAACCCCACAACTGTTATGAAGTGTTCGGGGCTTAGATTGTAAGCCCTGGAGCAGTGACTGCCATTTGTTCGGTGGTTGTATACCATCCAGCAAAAGGGGGTTCTGGTCCATGACTAAGGCTCCGAGGCACTACAGTAATATAAATAAATTCCTACAGAACTGTAAATAATAACAATCTATATTAAAAATAAAAAAGTGTATTGTGCAACAAATTGTTTTGAAGAATTACAGTAGAAAACAAAAATACAGAGTTAATTAATAGCCAGTGAAAAACTAAAACGTGCTGGCAAAGGAGACATTATAAGTGTTCCAGCTGGGCTAAGAGTAGTCTGAGAGGCACAGCAGTGGAAGGGAATGCAGACGCTGCTTTGGACACCAATAGCAGTTCTAACCACAGCCTTTCCTGCTACTCGCCTGTGCTGAGGCAGGAGTAGGCCTGGTTCCAAGCAGCAGACAGGAGTGCAGAGCACTTTGGAAGGCGCTGCCTCCTAATATTGGTAACTCTTTGCTGCTTCTTGAAATTCTCCCTTTGCATTGTCATACTTAAAACAGCCCCAGAACACGCAGCCCGATTGCCTCTGTGAGTGACTTGCTTCCTTCAGCCCACTGTTAATTTTGTACCTGTTGCATTCAAATGGCTGGCTGACCCCCAAGTATCCTTTCACAGCACCAAGCAGTTGGACAATGGCATGGCAGGAGAGACAGAAGAGCAGTCCTAGACAAGTGGAATAGCACAGGGAAGAGAGTTACAGTTATCTGAAGCAAGAGGAGATGGACGAATGGATGTGGATTTCAACACAGAGGCACTGGTGTGATGAGTAATGTTGTGAAGGTGGCAATAGTTACCCCCATAGTGTAGATAGGCCTAAGTTGACTTAAGTTACGCTACTCCAGCTACGTGAATAACGTAGCTGGAGTTGACGTAGCTTAGGTCAACTTATTGTGGAGTCTACACTGCCCTGCGTCGACGGGAGATGCTCTCCAGTCGACTTACCTTAATCTTCTTGTTCTGGTGGAGTATCGGAGTCGATAGGAGAGCCCTCTGCAGTCAATTTAGAGGGTCTAGACCCGCTAAATCAATCCTCGCTGCATCGATCCCCGGTAGACGTGGCCTTAGAAGCACTAATGAGAAATATTGAATGAGACAGAGTTCACTGGCAAGGTAGAGACAGACAAGGGAAGCAGATGAAGCTCTGCATCAAGAAAGGGAATTAATGAGGTGTTTGAGGGTATTCTTGCTCAGCAATGCACTTGGAGGAATTGTACAGACAGCAGATGAAGCAAAGGTATACGTTTCGATGGCCCAGCAAGCAGAGTGGAAAAGCAAGAGTAAGGGTATGTCTACACTACGAAATTAGGTCAAATTTATAGAAGCCAGTTTTATAGATATCGGTTTTATACAGTCGATTGTGTGTCCCCCCACATAAAATGCTCTAAGTGCATTAAGTCAGCGGACCACGTCCACAGTACCGAGGCTAGCGTCGACTTCTGGAGCGTTGCACTGTGGGTAGCTATCCCACAGTTCCTGCAGTCTCCGTCACCCATTGGAATTCTGGGTTGAGATCCTAATGCCTAATGATGCAAAAACAGTGTCGCGGGGGGTTCTAAGTACATGTTGTCAGGCCCCTCCCCCTCCGTCAGAGCAACGGCAGACAATCGATTTGCGCCTTTTTACCTGGGTTACCTGTGCAGACAACATACCACGGCAAGCATGGAGCCCGCTCAGCTCAGCTCACCATCACCATATGTCATCTGGGTGCCGGCAGACGTTGTACTGCATTGCTACACAGCAGTAGCTAATTGCCTTTTGGCAGTAGACGGTGCAGTATGACTGGTAGCCTTCATCGGCGATCTGGGTGCTGGCAGACGTGGAGCTGCATTGCTACATAGCAGCAGCTCCTTGCCTTTTGGCAGTGGATGGTGTATTACGATTGATATCCGTCATCGTCATATTCCTCAGTGAGTTCAATCAGAGACACCCGGGGAAAGTCCTTCAGCAGATTCCTCTAAGAAATACTGAACCAAACTTTCCACTCTGGGCATCTGATTCTTCATTTTGTCTCCTGGAGACCTGGCAGTCCTACTGAACCGTCTTGACGATGATGGCTAGCAGTCGTAGTACATTATTTTCTGCCAAGCACCCAGAAGATGCCAATGGCTATCAGTCATGCTGCACCATCTGCTGCCAGCTTAAGATGTAAAAAAATAGATGGACCAGATTTGTTCTGTATTCATTTGCTTTCCCCTCCTTCTGTGAAATCAGCGGCCTGCTAAACCCAGGGTTTTGAGTTCAATCTTTGTGGGGGCCATTCTGTGTGACAGTTGTTTGTGTTTCTCCCTGATGCACAGCCACCTTTGTTGATTTTAATTCCCTGTACCTGTACACCATGTTGTCACTCCCCCCACCCTCCCGCCCTCCGTCAGACACTAGTTTCGCGCCTTTTTTCAGTCCAGACGCCATAGCACTGGGATCATGGAGCCCGCTCAGATCACTGCGGCAATTATGAGCACTATGAACACCACGCGCATTGTCCTGGAGTATTATGCAGAGCCAGGACATGCCAAAGCAAAACCAGGACCAGGCGAGGAGGCGATTGCAGCGCAGCGACAAGAGTGATGAGGAAATTGACATGGACATAGACCTCTCACAAAGTACGGGCCCCAGCAATGTGCAAATCATGGTGTTACTGGGGAAGGTTCATGCCGTGGAATGCCGATTCTGGGCCCGGGAAACAAGCACAGACTGGTGGGACCGCATCGTGTTGCATATGTGGGACGATTCCCAGTGGCTGCAAAACTTTCACATGCGTAAGGGCACTTCCATGGAACTTTGTGACTTGCTTTCCCCTGCCCTGAAGCACCAGAATACCAGGATGAGAGCAGCCCTCACAGTTGAGAAGTGAGTGGTGATAGCCCTGTGGAAGCTTGCAACGCCAGACAGCTACCGGTCAGTCAGGAATCAATTTGGAGTGGGCAAATCTACTGTGGGGGCTGCTGTGATCCAAGTTGCCAGGGCAATCAAAGACCTCCTGATATCAAGGGTAGTGACTCTGGGAAACGTGCAGGTCATAGTGGATGGCTTTGCTGCAATGGGATTCCCAAACTGTGGTGGGGCAATAGATGGAACCCATATCCCTATCTTGTCACCGAAGCACCAAGCCACCAAGTACATAAACCACAAGGAGTACTTTTCAATGCTGCTGCAAGCCCTGGTGGATCACAAGGGACGTTTCATCAACATCAACGTGGGATGGCCGGGAAAGGTACATGATGCTCGCGTCTTCAGGCACTCCGGTCTGTTTCGAAAGCTGGAGGAAGGGACTTTCTTCCCGGACCAGAAAATAACTGTTGGGGATGTTGAAATGCCTATCGTTATCCTTGGGGACCCAGCCTACCCCTTAATGCCATGGCTCATGAAGCCGTACACAGGCAGCCTGGACAGTAGTCAGGACCTGTTCAACTATAGGCAGAGCAAGTGCCGAATGGTGGTGGAATGTGCATTTGGACGTTTAAAAGTGCGCTGGCGCAGCTTACTGACTCAGATAGACCTCAGCGAAACCAATATTCCCACTGTCATTGCTGCTTGCTGTGCGCTCCACGATATCTGTGAGAGTAAGGGGGAGACATTTATGGCGGGGTGGGAGGTTGAGGCAACTCGCCTGGCCGCTGATTACGCGCAGCCAGACACCAGGGCGGTTAGAGGAGCACAGCAGGGTGCGGTGCTCATCAGAGAAGCTTTGAAAACGAGTTTTGTGACTGGCTAGGCTATGGTGTGAAACTTCTGTTTGTTTCTCCTTGATGAATCCTCCCCCCTTCCCCCCCCGGTTCACTCTACTTCCCTGTAAACTAACCACCCCACCCCACCCTCCCCTCCCCCCCTTCGAGCACTGCTTGCAGAGGCAATAAAGTTATTGTTACTTCACATTCATGCATTCTTTATTAATTCATCACACAACTAGGGGGATAATTGCCAAGGTAGCCCGGGATGGGTGGGGGAGGAGGAAAGGAAAAGGACACACTGCAGTTTAAAACTTTAACACTTATTGAAGGCCAGCCTTCCAATGCTCGGGCAATCATCTGGGGTGGAGTGACTGGGTGGCCAGAGGCCCCCCCACCGTATTCTTGGGCGTCTGGGTGAGGAGGCAATGGGACTTGGGGAGGAGGGCTGTTGGTTACACAGGGGCTGTAGCAGCGGTCTCTGCTCCTGCTGCCTTTCCTGCAGTTCAACCATAGGCTGGAGCATATCAGTTTGATGCTCCAGCAGCCGGAGCATCGACTCTTGCCTTCTGTCAGCAAGCTGACGCCACCTATCCTCTTCAGCCCGCCACTTGCTCTCTTCAGCCCGTGATTCAGCCCGCCACCTCTCCTCTCGTTCATATGGTGCTTTTTTGCACTCTGACATTGACTGCCTCCACGCATTCTACTGTGCTCTGTCAGCATGGGAGGACATCTGGAGCTCCGAGAACATATCATCCCGAGTCCTCCGTTTTCTCCTTCTAATCTTCACTAGCCTCTGTGAAGGAGAAACATTTGCAGCTGGTGGAGGAGAAGGGAGAGGTGGTTAAAAAAAGACACATTTTAGAGAACAATGGGTACACTCTTTCACGTTAAATTTTGCTGTTCACATTACACAGCACATATGATTTCGTTACAAGGTTGCATTTTTCCTCTTATATTGAGGGCCTGCCAGTTTGGTGTGAGACATCACTCACGCAGTGCCAGGCAACAGATTTCGGCTTGCAGGCAGCCATGGTAAGCCACAGTCTTTTGGTTTTTTTCACCTTCTTAACATGTGGGAATGGTTTCAAACAGTAGCGCCCTCATTTCCCATACCAAGCACCCATTGGGCTGGCCATTTAAAATGGGTTTGCAATGTAAAAGGAGGGGCTGCGGTTTCCGGGTTAACCTGCAGCACAAACCCAACTACCCCCCACACACCCAATTCTCTGGGATGATCACTTCATCCCTCCCCCCTACCGCGTGGCTAACAGCGGGGAACATTTCTGTTCAGCCGAGCAGGAACGGGCACATCTGAATGTCCCCTTAATAAAATCACCCCATTTCAACCAGGTAACCGTGAATATCACTCTTCTGAGGATAACAAAGAGAGAGAAGGAATGGATGTTGTCTGCATGCCAGCAAACACCGGGACCATATGCTGCCATACTTTGTTATGCAATGATTCCAGACTACGTGCTACTAGCCTGGCGTGGTAAAGTGTCCTACCATGGCGGACGGGATAAGGCAGCCCTCCCCAGAAACCTTTTGCAAAGGCTTTGGGAATACATGAACGAGAGCTTTCTGGAGATGTCCCTGGAGGATTTCCGCTCCATCCCCATACACGTTAACAGACTTTTCCAGTAGCTGTACTGGCCGCGATTGCCAGGTCAAATTAATCATTAATCATTAAACACGCTTGCTTTTAAACCATGAGTAATATTTACAAAGGTACACTCACCAGAGGTCCCTTGTGTTCCCACAGGGTCTGGGAGCACGCCTTGGGTGAGTTCGGGGGTTACTGGTTCCAGGTCCAGGGTGATAAACATATCCTGGCTGTTGGGGAAACCGGTTTCTCCGCTTCCTTTCTGTGAGCTATCTTCATTGTCTTCATCATCTTCCTCGTACCCAAACCCGCTTCCCTGTTGTGTCTTTCTCCATTGATGGAGTCAAAGCACACGGTTGGGGTAGTGATGGCTGCAACCCCTAGTATCGCATGCAGCTCCGCGTAGAAGCGGCATGTTTGCGGCTCTGCCCCGGACCTTCCGTTTGCCTCTCTGGCTTTGTGGTAGGCTTGCCTTAGCTCCTTAATTTTCACGCGGCACTGCTGTGCGTCCCTGTTATGGCCTCTGTCGTTCATGGCCTTTGAGACCTTTTCTAAAATTTATTTTGCCATTTCGTTTACTGCTATGGAGTTCAGCTAGCACTGATTCATCTCCCCATATGGATCTGATTCAGATCCCGTACCTCCCATTCGGTCCATGATGGAGCTCTTTTGCGATCCTGGGACTCCATCATGGGTACCTGTGCTGATGAGCTCTGCGTGGTCACCTGTGCTCTCCACGTTGGGCAAACAGGAAATGAAATTCAAAAGTTTGCGGGGCTTTTCCTGTCTACCTGGTCAGTGCATCTGAGTTGAGAGTGCTGTCCAGAGCAGTTACAATGAAGCACTGTGGGATAGCTCCCGGAGGCCAATAACGTCAAATTCCGTCCACGCTACCCCAAATCCGACCCGCAAAGGCCGATTTTAGCGCTAATCCCCTCGTCGGAGGTGGAGTAAAGAAACCGTTTAAAGGGCCCTTTAAGTCGAAAAAAGGGCTTCGTCGTGTGGACGTGTCCAGGCTTAATTCGATTTAATGCTGCTAAAGTCGACCTAAACTCGTAGTGTAGACCTTAGTAAAGATGGCAAAATATATAGGTGTACGTTCTAAGTATCAGTGTGAAAGCAATGATTAAGGTTAAAGGTAACAAATATTACTACGATGATGATGTTTGAATGTAATAACACAGAAAATAGTAGACAACTTTCTTCTTTGTTTAGCATGGTGTGTTGGTTGCAAATTTAGTCGGAAGTGGATTGAAATCATGCTGTCACAGATAATGGGAGTAGTCCAAAATTTTCTGATTGGGATACTTCAAAGTTAAGCAAAGTGACAAGGAGAACGAGCCAGGAAAGAGTTAAGGACTCAGCAGGGTTTGGGGTCCTTCTCTAGCAGGCATCTGGTGGGGAGCACCCAGTACCACACCTGAGTAGAAAGCTCCTTCCCAGAAAGAACAACTATTTGGCAGTCTAGAAGGAGGGTGTAGTGATAAAATGAACAATTGAAGCCTTGAGCTATCATCTGCTTGGGGCACCTATTACTCTGTTGATTGACCAGGGTCCCCTGAAATGTCTGCAATCTGTGAAGGAGACCAACCCCAGGCTGGTATCTGGCTCCGCATCCCTATGCTTTCATGGTGCTTCCCATGTGAATGCAGATTTTCCAGGAAGGGAGAGTCTCAAGGGAGAGTGGGGTGACAAGGAGAAAAAGCAAGGAAATGGGTAAGGGTTACCTGTCACAGGACTCAGCAAGGAACTGAAGGAAGGGGTGTGTCCTCTTTGCAGGGATGAGAGAAGCAAAGGGAAAGGCCTCTGGGACTGCAACAGCTTTGGTCAGGGGAATCACTTTGTTTAGTGTTACTTCATGAGTATTTTGTGTTTGAACAATAAATTGTGCCAAAGGCAAGGGCCAAAACAGACTTTTGCGTGTCACTGTTTTTTCCTGGGCTGGTAAGGTGGTGGGCTATCCCATAGGCACCTATATAAAAGTGACCTAAACTTTTAGGGTTGCTGAGTAGCTGTAGCTCCATTGACTTCAAAGTTGTGAGTACCTAGGCACCTGTGAAAATTGGGCCATTTGTATTTAGGTGCTTAAGTATAAATTTAGGTTCCTTACTTCAGGCACCCGAGTTTGAAGATTTCAGCCTCAGTCCATGGCATGACATGCTCCCCAGACATCTCAAGAAAATATTTTATCCAATACCATCCTAACTTATTCTAGCCAACTTGATGATGCTGTAATGGAATGACCCCTTTTTACCTGGGAGATTTGGGAGTACAATTCCACTTTGGGTTGACTGCATATGCATATAGCACAAGTGATCCAAGTAGAATCCAGCAATGAGCTACTTCACACACGCAACAGCCCCTCACTGCTAAGCCAAACACAAGTGCTGTAAGACATTAGCTCTAGGAGTTGAGCTAAACATCACATCTACCAGCGGAACACAAGAAATCATCATGAGACAATGCTACACTTCTGGTGAGATGAAGCTTAAAGGATGGTGCTTTATTCTCCCCCTCAATGTTGTAGTTATGTGAGTGCCCATGGGCGGGTACACAATAGTACAGCAGATCACTGCTCCCTATTACTTGCATGCCCATGGAGAAAAGCAAAATATTGATTTTAGAAAGGAGCAGGGGATTTAAATATCACTCACTAGATTTTTTTTTTCATTGTTCACAAAGAAATTACAAAATTATACAATATTAAGTGACATTGAATTCTGTAAAAATCTAGGGTACTCTACAACTTCAAAATGAAATCTTTCACAAAGAGCTGTCTCTCAAATTATCTATATTCTATTTCAGTTCTCTTGCATTTTTTATTAAAGCATGTAAAAGATTGTCATGTAGTGTACATTTGTCTAAGAAAAAATTAACATGCAAACATTTTGTTGGAGAAGAATAAAGGTAGAGGGCTGCATGTTTCTGTAAAATAATACCTCCTACTTCTTGTATATCACTTTGCATCAGTAGATCTCAAAGTGCTATATGAAGGTCAGTATCATTCACCTCATTTCACAGAGGGGGAAACTGAGGCACGGAGAGGTTAAAGTCACTTGCCCAAGGTCACCAGCAGGCCAGTGGCATTCAGGCACAGAACCCAGGTCTCCTGAGTCCCAGTCAAGTGTTGAGAAACAACTTTCTGGGATATCATATCACACCGCTGCAATATCTTTATATTCAAAATCGCAATATACTATTTGTAATACATATCTGCTCCAAATGTAATAGAAACATATCTGCATTGCATAAATCATACGTGACAGCACATTAGGTCTTTTAAATAACATTGTGAACACCAGGAAATGATGCAAAGAACCCATTTTTCATGTTATTATTACAATCCAAGTTACAGTACTTATCCTCCTACTGATTCCATTTGATTAGAATCATAGAATCATAGAATCATAGAATATCAGAGTTGGAAGGGACCTCAAGAGGTCATCTAGTCCAACCCCCTGCTCAAAGCAGGACCAATTCCCAGCTAAATCATCCCAGCCAGGGCTTTGTCAAGCCGGGCCTTAAAAACCTCCAAGGAAGGAGACTCCACCACCTCCCTAGGTAACGCATTCCAGTGTTTCACCACCCTCCTAGTGAAGTAGTTTTTCCTGATATCCAACCTGGACTTCCCCCACCGCAACTTGAGACCATTGCTCCTTGTTCTGTCATCTGCCACCACTGAGAACAGCCGAGCTCCATCCTCTTTGGAACCCCCCTTCAGGTAGTTGAAGGCTGCTATCAAATCCCCCCTCATTCTTCTCTTCTGGAGACTAAACAATCCCAGTTCTCTCAGCCTCTCCTCATAAGTCATATGCTCCAGACCCCTAATCATTTTTGTTGCCCTCCGCTGGACTCTTTCCAATTTTTCCACATCCTTCTTGTAGTGTGGGGCCCAAAACTGGACACAGTATTCCAGATGAGGCCTCACCAATGTCGAATAAAGGGGAACGATCACGTCCCTCGATCTGCTGGCAATGCCCCTACTTATACAGCCCAAAATGCCGTTAGCCTTCTTGGCAACAAGAGCACACTGTTGACTCATATCCAGCTTCTCGTCCACTGTGACCCCTAGGTCCTTTTCAGCAGAACTGCTACCTAGCCATTCGGTCCCTAGTCTGTAGCAGTGCATGGGATTCTTCCGTCCTAAGTGCAGGACTCTGCACTTGTCCTTGTTGAACCTCATCAGGTTTTTTTCTGCCCAATCCTCTAATTTGTCTAGGTCCCTCTGTATCCGATCCCTACCCTCTAGTGTATCTACCACGCCTCCTAGTTTAGTGTCATCTGCAAACTTGCTGAGAGTGCAGTCCACACCATCCTCCAGATCATTAATAAAGATATTAAACAATATCTTCGTCTATCAATTAGACGAATCATTAGCATATGTAAGATCTTTCAGCCACAAAGGGTAGCACATTTCCTAAGCAATGGGAAAGACCCACTACTCAGATCTTTTGCTGGCACTGGTGAGTTATGCAGATGGCCAAGGAAAGACCATACAATAGATCACTTCTGTTTTATGGAGATTTCTTACAACATCCTTCACCCACAGTAGCTAAGCACTTTATGGGCAAGAGCCCAGAGAAGGATCTAATCTTTGGTATTTCTCTTGCCCTTTGACTAGGAGGTCTACAAGCAAGGCCCTGTGTGCTCCACCTGTTCATGTCAATAAGAGGGTAAATCTGTAAAGGTGAAAAGTTAAAACGTCAACATTGTTAACCATTTTATTGGTGTTCATTATGGCTACTGTGCTTATCCTGTAATCCCAACTGCCTCCCACACCTCCCCTGGAGCCAAAATCCTCAACTTCTTCCTGCTCAACTACCAAAAACACCTCCAGTGTAGGATGCGTTATCAACTCCAAAAATCTTTGGCATATCCTAACTGGGAGGACAATGTAAAATAAACTGAATGCACTATGAAAGTAAACACCACAGAAACTAGTGTATTGACTGTATTATTAAATATTATATTTAAATTACAACTCTGTATTTCTAAATATAAATTCGGCAGAATTTCCTGCCCACCACATCAGAGTGGTGCAGAATCCAGGAATTGTGATGCACAGTGACAATACAGCTTGCTGCTGAGCCTTGGTTAGGAATTATAAGGGCTTTTATTTGCTCTGTCATAAATGCTGAGTGAAATTGCGTGCTGCTGAATGGAACTGAGTGGTCAAAGAAATGAGTCTTTCTTGTGGGCCTGAAAGCAGTCATTCTGGCATCCTGTGGGAACGAGTGCTATATGCACATGCCAGCAGCCAGGAAAGCCCTGTCTCCAACAAACACAAGTTTCATCCTCGAGGCAATTTCATTGTTCCTGAGGAGCACAGATGTTGAGGGATAAGGTCCTGGAGAGTGGCTCCATCTTACTAAGCATTTCCCTTAACTTGAGTTTTCTCATATCTTGGGGAGTGGGAGAGGATGCAGTTATGGTCACCGCATCTAGTCCTATATGGAAGGAGTCTAACTTTTCATTTTTCTAGGCATTTACTGCATCTGATCCTGAAAGTTGTGGAACACCCAAATGTAGTCAATGGAGTCACATGTGCTCTTGGGCACCTTGCAGGATCAGGCACATTTCAGCAGGAGCTGAGGATGTTCATATCAGGATCATACAGCACAACTTATTGGTATATTTTTTCCTTTTGGAGTGAAGAGCCAACTTGTGGTCCAGTTAATGAAGTGTCACCCGGCGGGCGGGGAGCAGGGTGGGAAGAAACAGGGCATACGCCTTTTGAACCTTATGTCCCTGTGCTGGGCACTGGCACCACAGTCGACAGTTGGGGGAATCAGCTTCCACAGAACTGCTACAGGCTGACCTTGTACAGGTGGGAGGAACAGGGTAGGGACTGATAAGAGCTTTGGTCACAAATCACTGCCCCTTACTCTGAGCTCATGGCAAACTCATTGTCTATTTTGGTCAATTACACGGTCAAAGGATTTTAAAAATTGTAAATTTCATGATTTCAGCTATTTAAATCTGAAGTTTCACGATATTGTAATTGGAGGGGTCCTGACCCAAAAAGGAGTTTGGGGGGGGAGGGTTGTGGTACTGCTACCCTTACCTCTGTGCTGCTGCTGGCGGCAGCGCTGCTTTCAGAGCTGGGCAGCTGGAGAGCGGCAGCTGCTGGCTGGGAGACCAGCTCTGAAGGCAGAGTCACTGCCAGCAACAGTGCAGAAGTAAGGATAGCATGGCATGATATTGCCACCCTTACTTCGGCACTGCAGTTGGTGAGGCGCTGCCTTCAGAGCTGGGCGCCCGGCCAACAGCCGCTGCTCTCCAGCTGCTCAGCTCTGAAGGCAGCGCAGAAGTAAGGGTGGCAATACTGCAAACCTTCTAAAATAATCTTGTGTACCCCTTGCAAATCCCTTTTGGGTCAGGACCCCCAATTTGAAAAATACTGGTCTCCCTTATGAAATCTGTATAGTATAGGGTAAAAGCACACAAAAGACCAGATTTCATGGTCCGTGATGCGTTTTTCATGGTCATGAATTTGGTAGGGCCCTACTCATAACTGAACCAATAATAATGGGGGGAGAAGAGATTTTGACTAAAGCGGAGTTAAGCCAATGGAGAATCTAGCCCTCAATTTTCTAATGTAGAGATTAGGGCTGTCAAATAATCGTAATTAACTCACATGATTAACTCAAAAAATGAATTGCGATTAATCGCACTTATAACAATAGAACACCAATAGGAATTTATTAAATATTTTTAGATGTTTTTCTACATTCTTAATATTGATTTCAATTACAACACAGAATACAAAGTGCACAGTGCTCACTTTATATTATTATTTTTGATTACAAATATATGCACTGTAAAAATGATAAACAAAAGAAATAATATTTTTCAATTCACCTCATACAAATACCGTAGTGCAATCTCTTTATTGTGAAAGTGTAACTTACAAATGCAGATTTTTTTTGGTTACATAACTGCATTCAAAAACAAAACACTGTAAAACTTTAGAGCCTACAAGTCCACTCAGTCCTACTTCTTATTCTGCCAATCACTAAGACAAACAATTGATGGGAGATAATGCTGCCTGCTTCTTGTTTACAATGTCACCTGAAAGTGAGAACAGGCATTTGCATGGCACTTTTGTTGCCGGCATTGCAAGGTATTTACATGCCAGATGTGCTAAAGATTCATATGTCCCTTTGTGCTTCAACCACCATTCCAGAGGACATGCTTCCATGCTGATGATGGGTTCTGCTTGATAATGATCCAAAGCAGTGCAGACCCACACATGTTCATTTCAGATGCCACCAGCAGAAGGTTGATTTTCTTTTTTTGGTGGTTTGGGTTCTGTAGTTTCCGCATCAGAGTCTTGCTCTTTTAAGACTTCTAAAAGCATGCTCCATATCTTGTACCTCTCAGATTTTGGACGGCACTTAGGGTGAACAGACAGCAAATGTGAAAAATTGGGACACGGGGTAAGGGGTAATAGGAGTCTATATAAGAAAAAGACCCAAAAATCGGGACTGTTCCTATAAAATCAGGACATCTGGTCATCCTAACGGCACTTCAGATTCTTAAACATGGGTCGAGTGCTGTAGCTATTTTTAGAAATCTCACATCGGTACCTTCTTTCCATTTTGTCAAATCTGCTGTGAAAGTGTTCATAAAACGAAGGTGCGCTTGGTCAGGGGTCGGCAACCTCTGGCACACGGCTTGCCAGGGTGAGCACCCTGGGTGACCGGGCCAGTTTGTTTACCTGCCGCGTCCGCAGGTTCGACCGATCACGGCTCCCACTGGCCGTGGTTCGCCGTTCTAGGCCAATGGGGATGGCAGGAAGCCACGGCCTTAATGGCCAAGGACAGCATGGTGGCAGGACAGCACAGCTTTAATAATGTTTGAAATAGATGTCACAAAAATCTCACCTGGTCTTAATAAATCGTTCTGGAAAAATTTAGTCCAAGCTTTTTGGAAGAACCTTTGGAAAAAAAATCAGTTAAAGCTTTACACGGTGAAGAAAGAGGACTGTCTGCCTGGAGAGTCTGATCAAAAAGATTCTTGTAGTAATAGGATCAATATTTCACAGAGCTGTTTATAAAATTCCACAGGGGACTGATTTATCCATATTTTTCCCTGTGTTAAAGTTTTAATGGCCTCCAGGATTTACATCTCAAATTGGCAAATAACTTCTTTGTCATCCTTATTTAGTCTCAATTATTCACCCCACTTCAAATAGTCCAGGATAATCTTTCTAGATTTATATGATAATTTATATGAATCCATTTAAAGATACTGAAATGCCTCTCTTTTCCCTCCCCAGGAACAGTCTCTCTGGCACCTGTATATATTGTGGAGACTGTATTTTCAGCTTTCTTAGAGGGAATGAAGTTAATGAACTGAATCAACATCTTCTACATAGTTGAAATTAACCCCCACACAGGGCCCTACATGCCACGTAAGCCCTACTTAAGCCTTTACCGTGCAATTTAAGTGGTGCTAAGGGCCTTGGAGGAGGCCTCTGCATTCAGCTGAACTTCTTATTATCATAGCAACAAGGCCTGACTCTGTACATAAGAAGTGTTGTGTCAATAGCAATTAACTCTCAAGTACTTTTTCTTTCCTGTCCCACTACAGTTTTTTCACCTAAGAAATACTGTCCTGGAATAGTTTGTGAATCGCTTTTAACTTGTTAATTTTGCCTGCAATTCTCTGTATTTTCTTTTTTCTTCCTTTTATATTTTTAGCCACCTGGTGTAATTTGTCAACTAACCTCTTCACATCGGGTTAAATAATCCTAGCTCTGTTGCAGCAGAGTTCAGTGCAGCTGAGTGGAGGGAAGAGACAAAGGTGGCTCTGAATGACCTTTCCATTACCAATACCCAATCCTGAGGCTGATCCAGCCTCCAGTGCAATCTGGAGTGGCTAAAGGCTGCTCTAACTAGTGCCAGCTTGTAATACGCTTTAAGGGCCATTACATGCTAGCAAGGATCACCAGGGCTGAGTGTGCTCCAGCTTTACACAGATTCTATTCTGTGTAGGTTTTTGTACCGCGTTCATCACTATAGTATATGACCACCTTCCAGTAGCACATTAACCAATGTGACTTATCTATGTCATGTGTTTTTTTTCTAATCCTCCCTCCAGGAGGAGAAGCATGTTTTGTCTTAATAGAGATTTTTTTTAAACATACAAAGAGCCCATATGCTTGTGGGGGAGAATGGGAGGAAGAGAATGGGACAGGAGAGGCTGGCATACAGCCAATATCGCCAGCTGATGATTCCCCCACACTGTGGAAATCTTCAGCTCCCTATTCATGGCTCGTTATAAGAGATCCTTTTGCATTGCTCCTGCAGCTCAAAATGGACCTTAGTGCGGATCAGAACCTGGCCCAAAACCTTTACAACATCTCCTACCGATCCCGGGGAGCAAGGAGACAATAGAGTAGGCTCTATAAATGACAGAAGAACCTTGTTAGTTACATTTTACATAAAATGCAATTATTCTCTCACATATCCATACAATCCTCCAGCATCTTCCCTCACTTTTCATCACAGACTTAACAACAGCGAGGTTCCCTATTACTATTTTGCTTACAAATTACACAACAGTACATTACTAGTATAGTATGAAGTACCCTAAATTAAAACTGACACTTGTCAAAATAAATGAAGGGCACTATGATGCAGTATGCTTAATTTTCTCTTTTAAATATGGGGATTATCCCTCATCATTAACTCTCAAAGTTATGCCATCAGCAGTGATCTACTAATGTTTAAGTTGAATTCGACTTTGAAATATTTTTCTTCATTAATTTGTAGCCAAAACTCCTAATTGCGAATGACCTCATTTGAAACATTAGCTAGGTATTTGTAAACATACGATAACTAGTATCAGACAGGACATACTGCCTTCATCTTTACCAGTCCAGATCTATGATTATATTATGATGTGTCAAATAACTCAGTGATAATCTTGCACCAAGATTCCTCTAATTTTTTTTAATTTCAAGATTAAGACGCTCTATGACAAAATTAGCTTCCTAGAATTAAATTGGGCCATCCATAACAGAAAGTCTCCTCAAGGTTTGTAAGTGTATCTAATCATAGAATCATAGAATATCAGGGTTGGAAGGGACCTCAGGAGGTCATCTAGTCCAACCCCCTGCTCAAAGCAGGACCAATTCCCAACTAAATCATCCCAGCCAGGGCTTTGTCAAGCCTGACCTTAAAAACCTCTAAGGAAGGAGATTCCACCATCTCCCTAGGTAACCCATTCCAGTGCTTCAACAACCCTCCTAGTGAAAAAGTTTTTCCTAATATCCAACCTAAACCTCCCCCACTGCAACTTGAGACCATTACTCCTTGTTCTGTCATCTGCTACCACTGAGAACAGTCTAGATCCATCCTCTTTGGAACTCCCCTTTCAGGTAGTTGAAAGCAGCTATCAAATCCCCCCCCCCCCCATTCTTCTCTTCTGCAGACTAAACAAGCCCAGTTCCCTCAGCCTCTCCTCATAAGTCATGTGCTCCAGCCCCCTGATCATTTTTGTTGCCCTCCACTGGACTCTTTCCAATTTTTCCACATCCTTCTTGCAATATGGGACCCAAAACTGAACACAGTACTCCACATGAGACCTCACCAATGTCAAAATGATCACGGCCCTTGATCTGCTGGCAATACCCCTACTTATACAGCCCAAAATGCCGTTAGCCTTCTTGGCAACAAGGGCACACTGTTGACTCATGTCCAGCTTCTCGTCCACTGTGACCCCTAGGTCTTTTTCTGCAGAACTGCTTCCTAGCCATTCAGTCCCTAGTCTGTAACAGTGCATGGGATTCTTCCGTCCTAAGTGCAGGACTCTGCACTTGTCCTTGTTGAACCTCATCAGGTTTCTTTTGGTCCAATCCTCTAATTTGTCTAAGTCCCTCTGTATTCTATCCCTATCCACCAGCATATCTACCACTCCTCCCAGTTTAGTATCATCTGCAAACTTTCTGAAAGTGCAGTCCACGCCATCCTCCAGATCATCAATGAAGATATTGAACAAAACTGGCCCCAGGACCAACCCTTGGGGCACTCCGTTTGAAACCGGCTGCCAACTAGACATGGAGCCATTGATCACTACCCGTTGAGCCTGATGATCTAGCCAGCTTTCTATCCACCTTATAATCCATTCATCCAGCCCATACTTCTTTAATTTGCCGGCAAGAATACTGTGGGAGAACGTATCAAAAGCTTTGTTAAAGTCAAGGAATAACACATCCACTGCTTTCCCCTCATCCACAGACCCAGTTATCTCCTCATAGAAGGCAATTAGGTTAGTCAGGCATGACTTGCTCTTGGTGAATCCATGCCGACTGTTCCTGATCCCTTTCCTCTCCTCTAAGTGCTTCAGAATTGATTCCTTGAGGACCTGCTCCATGATTTTTCCAGGGACTGAGGTGAGGCTGACTGGCCTGTAGTTCCCCGAATCCTCCTCCTTCCCTTTTTTAAAGATGGGCACTACATTAGCCTTTTTCCGGTCATCCGGGACCTCCCCCGATCGCCATGAGTTTTCAAAGATAATGGCCAATGGCTCTGCAATCACATCTGCCAACTCCTTTAGCACCCTCAGATGCAGCGCATCCGGCCCCGTGGACATGTGCTCATCCAGTTTTTCTAAATAGCCCCGAACCACTTCTTTCTCCATAGAGGGCTGGTCACCTCCTCCCCATACTGTGCGGCCCAGTGCAGCAGTCTGGGAGCTGACCTTGTTCGTGAAGACACAGGCAAAAAAAATACCATGTGCTTTATATAAATTCTGACCTGAACACTCAATTCTCTTGTAGATATAGAGCCAGCTAGTATAAACTGGCACAGCTATTGACTTCAGTGGAGCAATCCCAATTTACATCAAGTGAGGATCTAGAACCTATCACTCAGGCTGCAGATTTGTCACAGTGGGAAAAATGTCATGGATACCATGATTTTTCCATGTGTCTGTGACTTGGCTTTGTGTCCTGTGGCTCTTGTCCCATAGGGCTGGGCCCAGCTTTCCGCTCCAGGCGTTACCACCTTGCACATTGGGTCGCAGCGCCACTCAGTTTTGGCAGCACTGCAACCCCATGCACAAGATCTCAATGAGGCCAAACCAGGCAATGCTGCAACCCCATGTGCCAGGTCCCAAATCCATGAGTGGGGAGCTGGGCCCAGCCCCCCGGGACAGGAGCCGAGGAGCTACCACTGTGTGGTGAGTGTGGGGTGGGGCTCACCCTCGAACCTCTCCTTCAGGGCCCTTCCTCATTTGTCATTTTAGTAAAAATTAAGTTCATGAAACCTGTGACCTTCAGTAAATTTACAGTGACTGCTCTGTGATTTTTTAATTAAAAAAATCCTGAGACAAATCTGCAGCCCTACCTATAATTGAGTGAAATCCACACATCCTCTCTTTCTTCCCTGAGCACCCCTTGAAGCCCCAGGGACCACATTTTTCCATTTCCCTGCTCCCTAAATTCTTAAATCTTGCATAGCAGCCATCACCATTCAATTCAAGGAAGAACAGATGCCATTCCCTATGAGGTCCATCAACTCTGCTTCCAAAGTGGACAGATAATATAAAGGCTGAATGATGCAAAGGGGTTCTTCCTACCACTGTAGTATTTGCCTTCCCTATAAACTCACCTGCATGAATGCATACTTGATTTCTTTTCCTCAAATCCAGATGCAGGAACAAAATAAAGAGCTACTCACATAATATCCCATTCTTATACTCCTCTTGTGCCTTTAGCTTAATTTGTGCTGTATGAAATGTTAGATCCTGCAGCTTCTGTCATTAAGACTTAAAGATCAGACAGGTTCTAGCTTAGTGTTATGCTGCAAAGAAATTTTTAATCCACTCGCACACAAATCAAAAACTTTTCCTACCCATTCAATTTTCTACTGGATTTGTATGGTATGTTTGAACCCCTCCATTGATGCAGATGATCTGATTAGTTTGCTTAAAGTTAACTCTCAATAAACATTAAATCAGCTCTTCCCAGTATCATTGTACTTTGGGAATATAAAACTAGCACTGTAGTAACCTCTACTAGCACAACCATAAAGTAGGAACATTTTTGTAAAGGTCACCGGAATACATATTTACTAGTCTAGTAATATGTTCTGCACATTTTAAATTCTAATACAAGGTTATTTCAAGTGCATGCTTAACTTGTAGGGTGGGCTGCAGCTAACACCCTCAAGTTGTTTTTCTATTTGACTTCATAAAGGTATAATCAGGGCTGGCTCTAGGCACCAGCAAAGCAAGCAGTTGCTTGGGGCAGCAGATTTGCAAAGGGCGCAAGAATCCAGCATGGGAGCTGAGAATCAACAGGGGGCCCTGGGAGCTGTAGTTCTTTGGTTAGCTCCGTTCCTATAGAGCGAGCCCTGGAGCAGGGAAAGAACTACGTTTCCCAGCAGTCCCTTGGCCACTAGCAACAGGAAAGGGTGTGGGAAAGGCGTCTGGAACTGAAATCTGCAGCTTTCTGTGAATGGTAGGAACAGAGCCAGCTCTAGGTTTTTTGCCGCCTCCCTCCCCAGCCCTGGGCTCCCCCCCCCCCCCCCGCCCACACCCCCTGCTGCCCCAGCTCTGGCCCCCACTTGCACCCTCCTGCTGCCCCAGCCCTGGGCTCTTCCCCCCCACCCGCACCTCCTGCTGCCCCAGCCCTGGGTTCTCCCCCAGAGAAGGAATTGGGGGGACTAAATGGATGGTGCACCTCTCTATCTGAAGCCTAGCAAGGGAGGTATGTGGATCCGACTAGAATTTAACATGAAAAGTAAGGGAGGGGAGGCTCTGGAACTGGGCAGCTTTAGATACAGTACCAGGCACTTAGGAGGATTTCCACTTCTGAGCCATGGAAGCAGAAATTGACTTTTCCTCTCCAGATATACCTAATATTCAGAAAGGGAATCTAGCACCTGCCTTCCAGATTTGAACACCCTCAAAATTCAGGAGTGCTCAAGCTCAATTTGGGCGACTGTTACTTCATTTCCCCCAAATCAAATATACTGATCCACTGTAACTTGCTGTAGAAAAAGTAGAATAAATTGAGCAAGAAATGCTTCCCAGTGGTTATTAGGACTGGAATTGCTATTTTCAACAGCCATTGCTTTTTTTTTAAGTTTTAGTTTTATTTGTTTAAAAGGAAGACCGTGATAGTGCATTCCCCATAGAAACAAAGAATGGAACAAAAGAATAATAAAGGCACCTCAACTTTTCCTCATTTATGTAGGACAGTCTTATAATATGCATCCAGATATCCTCCAGTCACACAAGCTGAAACATGTTCCACTTTACTGCAGTTCTGTAACCATATGGGAACCAATCCTGTCTGTGTTCTGTGCACATCCAAAATTCCTGCTGAATGACCCGCCCTGGGAGTGAGTTACCAGTGACCCAGGGATGGGGCAGCAGGAGGGTGCAGTTGGGGGGGGGGGAGGAGGAGAGAGCCCAGGGCTGGGGTGGGGGGCAGCCAAAATTTTTTTTGCTTGGGGCAGCAAAAAACCTAGAGCTGGCCCTGGGTATTCCCCAGGCACCATGTAGTTCTCTGATAGGGCCACCTTCTTCTTGACAGTGCTCATGCTACTACTATTAGTCAACTCCTAGGAGGACTTTCAAAAGTAGCTACAGACGAATGGCTTCAGCCATCAGTTCTGCTGTTCTTTAAGGCAATCTCCAAGTACAGTGTGTGTCCTAAGTTTCTACAATTCTGATAATACGTTTCTTCATTTATGTTCTCTCGTTTAAGCCTTTGTTGAGGTTGTTTCTGAATCAGACCAATACCACAGTGATGAATCGCATACATGGCTAGATAGATTAGATAGCATTGACTAGTATAAACAACTCATACATCAGAGAGGTCTGCAGCACCTTCCAAAATGGAAAGCAAACATAGCATGAAAACAACAGTTAAGTCACTAAGAAATAATCATGAGTTAATGGTAGCAAATTGAGAGAATGTCTTCTAGTGTTGCTATTGTTGGGCTTTGTTTGTTGGTTAGAGTTTTTTTTATGCCAACTGACAAAATACAGTTAGTGTTTCTGGTTTATAAATCTGAGTGCACCACAGAAATTCAGATGTATCTTTTACATAGTTATACAAGTATGAGGTAGGCATATAGTACATGTACTTCATAACATATAATGCATTTCAGTAGATACTGCATATATACACACACACACCAAAAATATTCTCTGCAAAACAACGTCTAACACTGAAAATCTACTACTTCTGCATTACAACTGTGCACATCCCTTTAAAAGATGCCAAACACATCTCAAATCTCAGAAAATAGTTGTGAAATAGAAAACGAGCCCCCTACTTTTAATACCATTTCAAATAAATTCACCTCCAAGTAACTGACAGATTCCCAACTATTAAACACTTAAAAGCTAATAGAAGCAGCAAAGAGACAAGAGAATCCAGTGTCTACAATTTCATACACTATTAATTTAAAAAATTCTTACCCAGATTAATTCTCATTAGTTGCCAACTTGGCAGGTCCTTCTGACACCAAGCAGTTTAATATCTGTTCAAGGACCTTGCAAGAACAAGCATATATCTTAAGATCTGATTTTTGTCTGCCTGCAGTTAAAGAGCAGACAATACAGCAGGGGTAGAAAAGTCCCATGGCACGCATGCCGAAGGCGGCACGCAAGCTGATTTTCAGTGGCACTCACACTGCCCGGGTCCTGGCCACCAGTCCGGGGGGGGGGGGTTTGCATTTTAATTTAATTTTAAATGAAGCTTCTTAAACATTTTAAAAACCGTATTTACTTTACATACAACAATAGTTTAGTTATATATTATAGACTTATAGAAAGAGACCTTCTAAAAACGTTAAAATGTATGACTGGCACACGAAACCTTAAATTAGAGTGAATAAATGAAGACCCGGCACACCACTTCTGAAAGGTTGCCGACCCCTGCAATACAGTCTTTAACTTTACCTTGCTATTCCAGTTTTAATAATCCAGTCTTACGCATGTGTATATATGTAGATCTTTTTTCTTCACTGTCACAGTGTATTGAATATGTCACAGCTTGAGCCCAGGTCACTAAGCAGGGACAGCATACATTACTAACATAAATTACATTTTACTGCACAAGGGCATGCATGCAGAGTAAGAGACAGCACACACTTAATTGGCTGTGTAAGTCTACAGAAGTCTTTCAGTTTAACTCTTTGCCTCATGGAATAGATTCTGTCTAATACAAATACTGGGAGGCTTCCCGGCTTTCCAGTCAGCCTGATGTTTTTTCCTTCTTGTTGACTTTTCTATATATTAATAGCAAGGGCAAGGGGCAGGGTAAACATGACAAGGGTCTAAATGAAGGAAAGACATAAGTGTAGAGCAACAATTCATATCCAAGTAATAAGAACAGCAACAAAAAGCTTACAGGTTTCTACTCTCTCCAGATTATATTAGCAAACCAAAAAATCTAGCACAGAGCACAAGCATTTGAAACAATAGACTAAACTCTGAACTGAAGTCAATTGGGTTACCAGGGGTATAAGTCACTGTCTAATTTAGCCTGCCTCTAACAAAGATCACACACATACAATGTGTCATTCTGAAACATTCACAGTAGAATTAATTTCAAATGAACAATGCATAAGCACCACACTCAAGTGCCTGGGGTTGCACATGTGTATCACCAGCATTTATAAACAAACTAAAACAAGGAAGAGACTGTTTTAGTCTCCCTCCATTTGTTTGGAAGCTCCAGATATAATCTTAAGGCAAATTTCTCTCAAACACAGCAGTGTTTCTCTCTGGGAAATTATTTTCATTCCATTAAGCACTGGTGTTAGGTGTAAAATATGTAAGCCAAATTAATAACAGAAAACAAATGGAAATCAATGGTATATGTTCTCAAAACTGGCTAATATTTTTGGAGTAGCAAGATGTGGAAGAAAGAACGGAAACTGATATTCATTTTCGTGAAATAAAGTCCTTTGTCAATTTTTGAAATACGTTTAGCAAACTGCTATAATACACAAGATAAATCAAGCTAGGGAGTGGTTAAACATATTGGCAAGCATATTGTCTAGGAAAAAGAGGTGACCTTTACAAGTAGTTATATGGATAGAAGATAGATTTACTGACCAGCCCAAAATACTTTTGTCATACATAAGAAAACATGACAGTAATAATGTAATCAATAAAACACACTGCAGTGTTTACAAAAGTGAAATAAACACTAAAATTTATACTGTTTATTTTAACAGGGTGTTTTCTTTAAAATAAAGAAGAATGAAAACAGGAGACAAAACTGTTTAATGGCAGAATTCTACACTATTAAAATCGAAGAGGGGGAAAAAGCATGCTGAGACATTTTAAAAAGCAGGAAACCAGAAAAAAAACTACATCCAAGTATTTTAGTCTGACACAAGTCCACAACAGCAAGCAAATTCAGAGTTAGGGATGAAAATTATGTCTGACATTCTGTCCTTAACTCACCCTGTTGTGCCTAAGGACTACAGCATGCATAATATGCAAGAACACCCATTATTCTTTTTGGACACGGATGTAATATCCAAAAACAAGATGAGCTAAATATCAGACCTAATTTTCAACTGTAACTTCTGGGTCTAAGCAAGACTGTGACTGTTCACTTCAACTACTTTTTGTGGCTACTTTTTTCCCTAACTCCTCATAAGAGAAGGTTTGATTTTTTGATTGAGTTTTTGATTTACTTGGTCTTTCAGTAAAAAAAATCATAGTCCACTGATACTACGGTTTATTTTTTATCTACTGCTACCACCAGTTTGATTATGGGGACCCTGGAAAGAAACTGAGGTGCCTTTCAGAAGGTAGAAAATATCATGAGCGATCCATTTAGCCACTTGCTCATAGATTATTCTCTCCTTTCTGATTTACTGTTTTGATTAGATTAAGAGACATTCTGGGTTCCTTTCTTGATAATACTAGGGAAATATTTCACTACAAGTGGAATTATTTCCTTCTATTCCAGCTGCAAGCTGCAGACAAGAGAAACTTTATGGTAGCAAAGTGCAGCTGGCAAACCTAAAAAGTTCCACGATTTTCGAGGGGAAGTAATTTCTCCTGGGTTCTCATTTCTGACTTTTTAGATTCCAACTCTAATAGATCACTGTCCTCAAGAAAAAAAAGAGAACTCTAAATTGGAAGATCTGGAGGAGTCTACTGCATTTCCTGGTAGCCTCTTTTTTTTTAAAAAAGTCATCCGAAATTTCTAGGGGTTTCTCTTTAGGTATGGCCCCTGTGAGGGTTTGCGTCATTGAACAGATTTAATTCATTATGGCTCAAGAACTCTCTTCAGGTATCTCCATTCCTCTACTATCCCAATGCCTTGCAAAACTATAAGTGAACATATCACATCTTTCTCTTTCTCTCTCACTCACACACACTCACAGAGCAAAGGCAGAATGTGAGAGTGTGCATTAGTGTGAACAGACTAAGTAAAAAACAAAAAGTGGTGTTTGTATTTTGCTGTAAATTCACCATAATTCATTTCATCCTTGTCTGTTCCGTCTCTTCTGGATATGAGTTTCGGATTCCTGGATTAGTTTCCAAGAAAGCCCTATCACCTGCACATACAAATTTTACAGTTGACGGTAAAAGCTTGACAGTTCCACTTTTCCAGTGAAATATAGCTGTTATAGGAAGTCATGATCAGTGAGACCCTAGCTCCAGAAACGAAGCAAGAATCAGAGAAAAAATCCTAGGCAAAACATATTTTGGAAGAGTGAAAAAAAGCAGAATAGGATTAAAAAAAAAAAAGGAGGTTACAATCTCATTCCAACATGTGAAAAATTATGCTTCCATTGGTATTTCCAGGAGCTCTGTACACTAATCCCTGCATATCATAGAGCAGGCCACTTTATCTCTTCTCCCCCCCCCCCCCCCCCCGGCTTCTCTTATTTCATTGTCCTCTTCCTTTCTGCTCCAGATCTTCACATTTCCCCCCTTATCTCCATTGGCTGTGGTAATCTATGAAACCATCAGCTTTGTTTCTAGCTTTCCTATTTCTTTTTTCCCCTCTACCCTCAACCTTTTTTTTAAAAAAATGCTACCAGAACACCCAAACCTGCAACCAAGAGGATTTCTGGTTCAGTTTGAAAAATGGAACCATTGGTAGTAGCAACTCTCTGTTGAAGTTAATAGCACTTTCCTGGGGGCAGGAGGAGGGAAAATCACCTTTTTAGAAGTAAATTTGCAGCAATTAATAAGATTAATGGGCAATACCATAATGTAATAGTTACAACAGCTGTTAAAATAGAGTATCACATATTAAACCCTCTTATTCACCATGCAAATTTACTAACCAAAACACTGATTGTTAAGAAGTGCCAGCATATTTAAGCTGTGAGTTTTTGCTGCTGTCACACTACTCCATCGCCTAAAAATGCATGAATAAATGGGAGTGTATGCTGTAAAAGGACTGACTGTGTGTGGTATCTCTCATATGATCAATTTCATGCCATCAATAGACCTTGGTTCTTTTCCACTTTCTTCTTCTAGGTCTGTTAGAAGAAGGCATACTCCCAATTCAGGAAGCTATTCTTTAGATATACTATAACTCTAAATTTTTACTTCATGTAAGGGATTGAATGCTCATAATTAAGGCCCCAAACATGCAAACTCTTATGCATATGCTTTATTTTAAGCCTGGGAGCAGTCTGACTTCAGAGGAACTACTTCCATGTTTAAAGATAAGCACATCTGCAAGTAACTGCAAGATTGGGACCTAAGTAGGATTGCTAACCCTCCAGGATTTTCCTGGAGTCTCCAGGAATTAAAGATTAATCTTTAATTAAAGATTATGTAATGTGATGTAACCTCCAGGAATATGTCTTACCAAAATTGGCAACCCTATACCTAAGGCAGCATTTCCAGGATGATCTTGGATGATTAGGTTTGGACCTTGGGAAGTATTTTTTATGTTTATTTTAAGGTCATATATCCTTGAAAAAAGGTTTTAAAATAAAATGATACAGAGCCCGACAACACAAGCACATACACCACTATAACATGATTAAAAGCTAAGGAAATAGAATATAGCAAATGCATAAGAAGAATGAAGGGGGAAAATCATGCAGGAAAAGAAGTTATTTTAATTACTGTTTATTTCTATCCCCTCTTGCTGCATACACATGGCAATGAAAATAGATTGCAAATTGCCTACTAAAGAAAGATGTATCAAAAGATGTTTACCACCCTGTTTAATGACCCATACTCAATGACATGTATAGCAAAGTAATGTTTTCATTAACTCATTTACAAATAGCTTCATAATAATAATAATAATAATCCTTTAATTCCATTTCATCTGAGAGTTTTGAGAAATATAAAGTAGGTGAGGACATATGGGCCAACCAAGATGACAAACTACACATGCATGAAAATTAACTTCTTAAAAGGTCCTCTGCTTAAGTTACTTTTATTTATTTATTTTTCAGGATTCAAAAGTGTTCATTATGGGCTGAATCCAAAGTCTACCGAGGTCAACTGGAGTATTTCTACCTGCACTTTGAATTAGACTCTATACCTCTAAGTGCATGTTCAGATTCATATACATCTCTATGGTTGGACACCTTCGTTGCAACAGTGGCCAGAAATATCTTTTTTCCCCATCTCTATAAGACAGGATTTCACCTGCTTCCCTCAGAGGCAGATCCTGACCACAGTGATCCATTCCTTTGTCACTTCTACAAAGAGGTGCTGCAATGTTCCCTATTTCTAGCTTTCTACATACAGTGGAAACTGCAACTTATAAAACATGCAGCCACATGTCTCCAAAGTGGACCCATCAGTTGAGGGGTAGAGGAGGGAAAATAATCATACTAGTGCTGTGTGCATTAAACCAGCTCCCAATCTGCTACTGGATGAAATTTGAGGGCTATGGTCTGACTATCTAAAAAAACCCTATTCTCTTTACACAACTTTAAGAATCCCATTATCAACAGGGATAATGCAGTCTGAAGAACACAGGCCCACGTTGGCTAGATGTGCACTCCTACTGCAGGTGGTCAGGAGGGATGAGTGCATGTATTCCCTTCTTTAAAAGACAATGCAACCAATCCGTTTGCAGAGGCCTTACCATAATAGAAACAAAACGAAAACCTCATAATTGGCAAGCAACACATCTCTCCCTTAAGAAACACAATCTATGGAATACATTTCCTCCATGGGTGGGGTAGAGGAAACATGGTCCTTCTATGACTACAGCAGAGTCTAATTCTTGTATGTGGAATCTAGAAACTATGGTGACTGGCACAATATAAACACTTATGTTGCAGAGATGCATGAGAAATCAGTGGCCTGTGAGGAATTTATGGTCTGACTCACCGTTCAGTATAAAGTCCCTTGAATTGAAACCAGAAAGAACATGAAGCTAGAGTAATCTACTGATCTCTACAGCTGATCCCACAAAGTAACCAAGCTGTCAGATTCTGGACCAAATTGAAGTTTCCAAGTGGCCTAGAAGTATAGCCCCATGAGCAGCCCATTGCAGCAATCCAATCTGGACATGACAAAATGGATAACTGTGGTAAGGACCACATCCAAAAGAAATGTTCATAGTCATTGCACAGATGAAAATGTGCACTCTTTACCACCAAAGCCATATATAAAATCAGGAGTCCAAAAAATAAACTTTGAATGCCAACCCCCTTAAGAAAGCGTGGACAATTTTTCAAAAGCTGGAGATGGCAGGTGCTGAAGAAAAGATATATCTTCGCCAATCATTGTAGTTGTTTCCAGAATCCAACCATCAGCATCTTCAAATTATCTGGACTGAGTTCTGTCAGTTTACCTAGGTCCAAATCTCTATCTCCCTCAAGCACTGGACAGTTACCATCTGGATCTAATGAAAAGAAGGCAGACTGGCATATCATCAGCATACCAATAGCACCATAGCCCCAAACCATGATTTGCTCCAGCTCCCTTACAGAGACATTAAACAGCAGTGGTGACAGAACAGAACCTACCTAGCAGAACTGCTCAAGATAAAAATATCTTAGTATGGATAATTATTCAACTTCACCTTCTGGGATCCCTCTGAGAGGAAGGAACAGACACTCAAAAATATTCCTTTCCACCCATGTCAGGATCAGCAATCAGTTCAACAAAGAGCACTGTCAAAGGCATTGTGTATGTATAAACAGCTTTTGAGTAAACATGGACAAATGACCTTTATCCATTTCTAGGAGGGGTTCATCAACCAACAAGAGCAATGCTATCTGCGTGTCATACACAGACCTGAGCCAGGTCAACAGGGAATAAAGAAATCTGAGATCTTAGATACTGCCAGTCGACTCTGTGTCACTTTCTCAATACCCTTGTCCAAAGAGGGCATGTTAGAGCAAGGGAACATTTTGATTCTGACATTTGATGCCTCATATGTTTGTTTATTGAGGAACACTAATAAGCAGTAAAAAAAACGAAGAAAAACCCCACCAAAAAAAAAAAAAAGATTTGCAGAAGGGTTTGTAAGTGTCTCTGAAGCTCCTACTAGCCCAGGGGTCGGGAACCTCTGGCACACGGCTCAATAGGGTAAGCACCCTGGCGGGCCGGGCCAGTTTGTTTACCTGTCGCGTCAGGAGGTTCAGCCGATTGCGGCTCCCGCTGGCCGCGGTTCGCCGTCCCAGGCCAATGGGGGCTGTGGGAAGCGGCGCGGGCCGAGGGATGTGCTGGCCGCTGCTTCCCGCTGCCCCCATTGGCCTGGGACGGCAAACTGCAGCCAGTGGGAGCCGTGATCGGCCGAACCTGCAGATGCGGCAGATAAACAAACTGGTCCGGCCCGCTAGGGTGCTTACCCTGGCGAGCCGCGTGCCAGAGGTTGCCGACCCCTTTACTAGCCCAAAGATGGGGTCTGTTGCACTTAGTTTCACTCCTTATTTAAACCATCTCAGACTAACTCTGCAGATCTTAGTTAATAGCAAGACATGGCTCAGGCTACCTGAAATAAACGTGACGTCTGAGAACTTCTTTGATTGCAAGAAACAGAGAAAAAACTTGAATGCTGTGTAACTGTAATACCCAATGACCGAAGCTGGCAGGGGGCAATCCAGAGCTGTGGTCAAGAGGACAGAGGCCCTGGCCAGGAATGCTGGATAAACCTTTTTTCAAGATCCTGGTGGATATAATTCTGAAGAGCAGCTAATTTGGGCTCTGACACAGAGTATATTCGGCCAAACAGAATCTTGCTCCAGATTGTAAGTCAACCAGATGGTCATATTGCTGGTGAGGGGGCAGTGTGTCTGTGCTTTGTTCTCTGAAGACATGTGAACATTCCTGGTACTTCGCGGGAAGAGTGATGGCTGACCCTCGCAGCAGAGAAGCCTGCTCTGTTGCCTGAGCATCTTTCTCTGTTTCTGGAGCCCAGGCAAGGGTTCAAGTTTGGAAGTCAGGAGGCAGTTGTCCCAGCAGAAATCAGAGTTAAATGTCATGATGGGCTGTCACCAGGAGATATGTGGGTCGTTTTGCCAGTCAGGGAATTTCAAGTATCAAAGGGAAATGTGGGGAACCAGATCAGCCTGAACTTGAGGAGCTTATGGTGCTCCTCAGCCGTCACGATGGGACTACAGGCAAGCAGCGATCAATCAACTGTCTTGACTAGATCAGGGTGGCCTTAGGTATGGGCAGGCCAAGTACCTGAGCCACAGTAGCTATCCACAAAACTATCACCTGCCCCAACGTCCATAGGCTTCTTGTAGGGGAAGTACCTGTCCGGAAACCCAAAGGCAGAGTTACAGCTGGAGTTGTAGATGCAGGGACAATTTGAAGGTGCTGGGCCAGGAGCACGGCATGGGTTGATGGAAGGGCCTTCATGGGGTTTTCCCAGTATTCCCCAGGCTCAACCCCCGTATTGAGGCTGGGCACGATGATTTTTTTGGAGCTGGCTGTTCGGGCACTTGATAAGACAAAAGGACACCATATATGACTGGCGCCACCACAGTAAAAGCACAAATTTTCTCACCATCGGCATTCCTGTCCACATGGGTCCAGCAGGATCCATGCTGAATCCACTTGCATGGGCTCAGGTGAGGGGAAGTTCACAGGGTTTTCAGACAGTGTCTGGATGCAGGATAGAATCCCTCTTTTGTTAGGTCATCGCTCCTTAAGTCATGTGTTGATTCGGATGCAACGCTCAAGAAATGCATCTAAGCTCATCTTTTATTTTCTCACTGAGACCAAGACCAAATTGGCGCAGCTGGGCTGGCCTATTCCTAGCAATAGCTGCCACAAGGCATTGGAAATGGGCTGGATACAATGCAGATGACCACAAGGCCTGACAGAGTCTTTGTAAGGCCACCTCCACAGTGCAACCCCGGTGAGGATCATCAAAAATTGTCGCAAAGGTCCTCAGAAATGTGTGCCAGCTGGCCAGTACAGGATGATCCCGCTCTAGCAGAGGGAACACCCAGTCCAGAGCCTCTCCTGTTCAAAAGGCTAATGACCAGTCCCACTTTTGCTTGGTCTATCTTTTAAGCTGGGAGCAGTAGCAGGAAATAGAGCCGGCACTGGTTCATGAAACCTCAGAACTTGCTACAGGTCCCATCATAGTGTTCTGATAAAGGTACAGTAGGTTTGGGTTCAGAAGGTGACGTGAGATGCTGGGCCAGAAAAGGCATCGCCACTTGCAGTTTTTTGATCTGTTCCCAAAGGATGCAATTTTTTGCCTAAAACTGATCCAGCATAGCCTGCAAGGCTTAGTTTTCTGTATGAACATGAGCTAGCTGCTCCTGGGGGCTCAGCACCCCCTGAGACGCTGCTGATGCCAGGCCTGGGGGTTTTGTAGCCTTTTGGGGTAGGATAAACCTAGGAGGCCTGAAGCAGGTCTGAGCAAACTGTCATGGCCAGTGGCTGAAGGAGGGTAGGTACATCCAGTGCTGTGGTCAAGTGGTACGTGGTGGGGCTGGTAGCTGGGAGGCCAGTCGATATTAAAGGCAGTCCATTGTCAGAGATCTCGCAGGGGTCAGTAGCTGGAAGATCCAATCCAAAGCGGCTGTGTTGGTGGGATAGAGAGGCAGAGTCAGGCAAAACAGCAGGGCAGCAAGGCAAGGCAGTTTAGGCAGCAACCAGTGGGCAATGGCCTGTTTCTCAGACAGTTTCCTCTTCTTGTTGGGGTCTTTATATAGTCCAGGTATCCAACAGGAATGCTGTTTGCCCAGTCAATCAGGGGCTTGGGGTATGGCTGCTGTGGAGCTGTGATTCAGCATTACCGCCAGGGTGCGGAGACTAGGGATGCCATCTACAAACCTGGCAGGATGGGCTCAATACCGGGTCCGAACAATAACAGCCTGTGGGTGGACACTAGCTTAACTGAAAATTTCATGAATTATCTATTTGTCTCTGATGTGCCATACATTTTTATGGCATCATATACATAAGTACGAAGGCCTAGAAAATAATCTCATTTAAAAAAATCAGATTAGCATAATAGGAACGGGGAAAAGTGTTGCAGAGGCACTCAGGAGCAATGCAAAAGAGCACCTAAGCCCCTCCAGACCACACAGGAGCATCACTGATTGGCTCGGAAGAGTGCCCTCAGCCAGAAGGTATGTTATAACAACAGATACTGTTGTTACTGGGCTCAGGGGGTGAGGTGAGATTTGTATGTCCTTAGAGGCATGGAAGACCAGTTTAAAAAAAAAAAAAAAAAAAAAGCAAAATATTAAAAGTTTTCTAAGATCCATACTATTTGGTTCAAGATGCAGGTATGTTAACTTCAATAACTGAAACATGCAACTCATTTACCATTATTAAGTTAAAATAGACTCATAGACATTAAGACCAGAACTAGCAGTGCAAGTATGCCGGTACGCTGTGGTACGCCATACCAGCAAGTTGTTTATAGCCGGTAGGGCGTACCGGAAAGACAGCAGCAGCCCCGCCGGAGGAGAGGGCTGGGGAGCGGGGCTGGGAGTTCTGCTCCTTTCCCCGCTGGTGAAAAGTGCAGAATGCCTGCAGCTCCTCCGGCAGCTGTACCGCCCCCAGCCCTGTTCTGCTGCTGCAGTAGTACACAGATGGAGATGCAGTTCCGTGGAAGGGCATGGTGCGGGGGTGGGGGCTCTGTTCCTTTCCCCGCTGCAGTTCCCAGCCGGGAAGGCTCTCCCGGGAACTGCAGCGGAGAAAGGAGCAGAATGCCGACAGCTCTTCTGGCACGGCTGTACCGCTCCCAGCCCCACCCCCCGGAGGGGCTGCTGTACAGATGGAGGAGATGCAGCTGCATCAAAGGGCAGGAGGTGGGGGGCAGTGCTCAGGGCAGTACAACCACGCTAGAGGAACTCACCCAGGAGCCAGCATCCCACGCTGGCAGCGTCTCCTCTCTCCTGTCTGGGCCAGGGTCTGTACAACGTAGAGTGAAATTTGTTGTGGAGTTACCTAGTGGAAATGTAGATGCTTTAGCTTTCTGGAGGCTGAGTTCGAATCATGCTGCTGGGATTGTGAATTTAGCCGGCTGAAAGGAGCTGGCTTGGCAACCCTGCCCTTGCTTGAGTGGTTTTGTTCTTTCCTCTCCAACTGTAAAAGCCTGTTCCCATTGAACTCAATAGCAAAACTCCTTTTGATCTCAACGGGAACAGGATTTGGCCTCAAGAGATCAAAGCATGTGATTTTGATCAATTGCTTATCTGTCCAGAGACAGTTCTCATGCATGTTCTGCCAGGCTGATTTTGATTGCCCCTCCTGAATGTCATGCTGAGGAAAATAATAAAACAATTTGGGCTGTAGTTCTATCAAGGTGCACATGGCACACAGTTCTATGCCTCTTTTCCATCAAACCCAGATGGCTCAGCAGCTTTGCTTTCCTAGTGCCTGGCAGAGAGCAATACTTAGATAAAGGCAAGCTAGTAGAAGCTTAGTTTGGACATAATGGCAGGGCCACCTGGGGGGGGGCAAGTGGGGCAATTTGCCCCAGGCCCTGGACCCCGCAGGGGCCCCATGAGCCTTGGCCCGGCGGCGGTCCAGGTCTTCGGCGGCATTTCGGCGGCGGGGGGGTCCTTCAGTGCTGCCTAAGAGGCGGAGCGACTGAAGGGCCCCCCACCACCGAAATTCCCCACGAGCCGTGGCCCGGCGGTGGTCCGGGTCTTCAGTGGCATTTTGGTGTCGGGGGGCCCTTCAGTCGCTCCAGGTCTTCGGCGGCATTTTGGTGTCGGGTCCTTCAGTGCTGCCAAAGACGCAGAGTGACTGAAGGCTCCGAAATGCTGCTGAAGACCCAGACCGCCGCTGGGTGAGTACAAGCGCCGCAGCTCCCCCGCTTTGCCCCAGGCCCCCTGAATCCTCTGGGCGGCCCTGCATAATGGAGGCATTGATAGTGTGATTGTCCTTCGTATCCTTCTTTCATTTAAGAAGTTTTCTATTTGGAGTGCTGCTGGATCCTCAATGACATCTGGAAGTACAGGTGGCACCAGGGGCCCAAAGTATCATTTTACAACTGCCTCTGTTTAGACATTTATTCTTAGAGCTAGATCTTACCTCTATGATTCCTGAGAAATGTCTCTCAACCAGTGAGCTTGCCATGGCAGTTCATGTCAACAGAAAAAAAATGCTTGAGCTTACAGATCCAAGATTCAAACCACTGAGCAGTGGTGACTGTGCATTTAATGTGAACAACCCTCAACTCCAGAATTAGCTCCCCCAGCTGTTCGAACAGAGAAAATAACTCAAGTAGGAGACTATGATCAACAGTCATGACACTCTCTGCTTGATACAAAATACAGCCGGACCTTATTTTGAGCCAGATTCTGCCATCCTTTCTCTTGTTGAATAATACTATACTCCAAGAGTAGTGAGAAGTACCTCATTAGAGCTATTCATGGAGTAAAGTACTACTCAGCAAATGTGAAAGTGGCACAATCTGATTTTTTTGGTTCTATGCTGAGAAATGAATACATGAATCTGTTGCTCTACCTGGTCAAATGAAACCTGTTTACCTGAATGTTCTTTATGTTCCTGAAATGTTTTGGATAAGAGATACAATTAAAATTCTTTGGAAGGGAAAAGATTTCATTCTTTTTCATAGAGGCTAAAGGAACAAATAAAAGTTTAAATTCATGAAACTATATGTGTCTCATCATGGAAAGGAGACGTTTTGATTCCTTGCTTAATTGGATTTTGCTGAGCATCTGAAATCAGTTGAGACTTTGGTCAACTGAACATCCAAAGTCACTTCCAAAAGCATTCATAGCCCTGAGCGGATACAAATTTCTATCCGCAGATGCGGATATCCGCGGATAGAAATCGATATCCACTTCACCATAGCAGGGCTCTCCAGAACTGCTGCAGGGAGAGCAGCAGAACACAGGGCCGCTGGGCAGCCCCATAACAGCTGCGTCTCCTCCGTCTGTGTACTACAGCAGCAGCAGGAGGCCAGGGCTCGGGAGGCGAGGCTGGGAAAGGAGCAGAAATCTGAGCCCTGCCCTTCCATGCACAGAGCTGCATCTTCGTCCTTCCTTCTGCTCCTTTCCCCGCTGCGGTTCCTGGGACAGCCCTGTCCCGAAGTCTCTGGCGCAGCAGGAGGAGGACAGAGTTCCGTCCCCCTGAGGTAACATGGGATGGATCATGGGGAGGGGACAGGGAGAGCGTGGCGGCCCCGGGCTGGGGGTGGGGCAGTGAGGAGTCACATGGAGGGTCATGTGGGGAGGTCTCGTGCCTCCCCTCCTTAGCTGGTCCTCCCCCGTACTGGTAAGAAATGGATTTTACTTGCACCACTAGCCAGAACTGATCATCTAGTCTGATTTCCTGCACATTGCAGGCCACAGAACCTCACCCACCGACTCCTGTAATAGACCCCTAACCTCTGGCTGAGTTACTGAAGTCCTCAAATCACGATTTAAAGACTTCATGTTACAGAGAATCCACCATTTAGACTAGTTTAAACCTGCAAGCGACATGTCCCAGGCTGCAGAGGAAGGTGAAAAGCCCCCAGGGTCTCTGCCAATCTGACTGCGGGGAAAATTCTTTCCCGACCTCAAATATGGCGAGCAGTTGAACCTGGAGCATGTGGGCAAGACCCACCAGCCAGACACCTGGAAAAGAATTCTCTGTAATAACTCAAAGCCCTCCCATCTAGTGTTCCATCACCAGCCATTGGAGATATTTGCTTCTAGCAATCGCAGATCAGCTACATGCCACTGTAGGCAGTCTCATAATATCATCCCCTCCATAAATTTATCAAGATAAGTGTTGAAGCCAGTTAGGTCTTTTGCTCCCACTGCTACCCTTAGAAGGCTGTCCAAGACCTTCACTCCTTTTATGGTTAGTAACCTTCACCTAATTTCAAGCCTAAATTTGTTGATGGCCAGTTTATAGCCATTTGTTCTTGCATCCACATTGGTGCTTACTTAAATAACTTCTCTCCATCCCTGGTACTTATCCCTCTGATGTATTTATAGAGAGCAATCATCTCTCTCCTCATCCTTCTTTTGGTTAGGCTAAACAAGCCAAGCTCTTTGAGTCTCCTTTCATAAGGTAAGTTTTCCATTCCTCAGATCATCCTACTAGCCCTTCTCGGCACCTGTTCCAGTTTGAATTCATCTTTCTTAAACATGGGAAACCAGAATCATACACAGTATTCCAGATGGGTTCTCACCAGTACATTGTATAATGGTACTGACACTTCCCTAGCTCCTCTGGAAATACCTTGCCTGATGCCTCCTAGGACTGCATTAGCCTTTTTCACGGCTGCATCACATTGGTGGCTCATAGTCATCCTGTGATCAATCAATACACCCAGGTCTTTCTCTCCTCTGTCACTTCCAACTTATAGCAAAAATCTTGTTGTAGTCACTAAGTGCATGACCTTGCACTTTACACTATTAAATTTCATCCCATTTCTATTCCTCCAGTTTTCAAGGGTGTCCAAATCTTCTTGTAGGATATTCTGATCCTCCTCAGTATTGGCAATACTTCCCAACTTTGTGACATCTGCAAATTTTATTAGCACAGTCCCATTTTTTGTGCCAAGGTCATTAATGAAAATGTTAAATAAGATTGGTCCCAAGACCAATCCCTGAGGAACTCCACTAGTAACCTCCTTCCAACCGGACAGTTCCTCTTTCAGTATGACCCGTTGTAGTCTTCCTTTTAACCAGTTCCTTTTCCACCTTTCAATTCTCATATTAATCTCCTTCCTTTCCAATTTAATTAATAATTTCCCATGTGGAACTGTATCAAATGCCTTACTGAAATCCAAGTAGATAAAATTGACTGAATGTCCTTTGTCTAAAAAGCCAGTTATCTTCTCAGAGATCAGGTTGGTCTGGCACAATCTACCTTTTATAAAACCATGTTGTATTTTACCTCAATTACATTTACCTGTATTTCCTTAACTACTTCATCTTTCAAATTTGTTCCAAGACATTACATACAATTGAGGTCAAACTAACAGGCCTGTAATGTCCCCGATCACTTTTCCCCCCTTTCTTAAAAATAGGTACTAGATCAGCAATCCTCCAGTCATAGGGTATGACCCCCAAGTTTACAGATACATTAAAAATCCCTGCTATTGGTCTTGCAATTTCATGTGCCAGTTCCTTTAATATTCTTGGAGGAGCTTATCCAGGCCTCCTGATTTGGTCCCAGTAAGCTGTTTGAGTTGGACTTCCATCTCAGATGTGGTAATTTCTACTTCCATAGCCTTATTTCCATTAGCCACCCTGCCACTACCCCTAATATCCTCATTACCCTTATTAAAAACTGACGCATAGTATTCACGTAGGTCAGGGGTCGGCAATCTCTGGCACACGGCTCACCAGGGTAAGCACCCTGGCGGGCCAGGCCAGTTTGTTTACCTGCCGAGTCTGCTGGTTTGGTGAATCGCGACTCCCACTGGCCGCGGTTCGCCGCTCCAGGCCAATGGGGGCGGCGGGAAGCAGCGGCTAGCACATCCCTCGGCCCGCACCGCTTCCCGCAGCCCCCACTGGCCTGGAGCCACGATCGGCTGAACCTGCGGACGCGGCAGGTAAACAAACTGGCCAAGCCTGCCAGAGTGCTTACGCTAGTGAGCCGCGTGCCAGAGGTTGCCGACCCCTGATGTAGGTGTTGGCCATGCCTAGATTATCTTTGATCTCCACCCCATCTTCAATGCATAGCAGTCGCAAGTTTCCTTGTTTTCTTTTTATTTATATGGCTATAGAACCGTTTACTATTGGTTATAATTTCTTTTGAAAGGTCCAACTCTGCTTGACTTTTTGACAGTTCTCATGTTTTCCCTACAATTTCTGACCTCCAAGTGGTAACTTTCCTCAATGATTCATCCCATCTTCCATTCCGTATAGGCCTTCTGCTTTCTCTTAATTACCTTCTTTGAGAGGCTTGCTCATTCAGTTTGGTCTGCAAACTGCCTTCCCTATGATTTTTTTCCCCTTGCTTGGATACAGGCTTCAGATAGCTTTGGCAACTTTGACTTAAAGTAATTCCAAGCCTCCTCCACATCCAGATACTTAAGTTCTTCAGTCCAGTCCATTTCCCTAAGCGATTAGCTTAATTTTTTTAAGTTTGCTCTTTTGAAACCTAGTTGTAGATGTATTTTTGATTATTATTCCATTTACTTTCTACTGAATTAGCTCATGATCAGTTAAACCAAGGTTGTCCCCTACAACCAGTTTTTCCATGAGGTCCTCACTACTCACCAATACTAAATCTAAAATGGCATCATCTCTTGTTGATTCAGTGACTATTTGGCGAAAAAATCTGTCAGCTATCACATCAAGGACAATCTGGGGCCTACTGTTATTAGTAGCATTTGTCCTCCAATCTATATCTCCTGTAATCACACAATTCTCAGCAGTAGTTATTTTATTAAAAATATTAAAGATGTCTCTATCCATATCCAGATCAGATCATGGGGGTCCATAGCACTCCAAGCACTATTATACAGTATTCTGCTTTCACCCATTATGGAACAATCAACTCTTGCCAAGAATATGATACAGAGACCTAAACAAGATACATTTAGCACTGACCTTGAATCCAGCCTAAAGCTTGTAACCACTCTCCTTGGTGCTTAACTGCCTATGGAATGTGAGGAGTCAAAGTTTGCAATATAAATCATAGCTAAATAGCATTTTAGTATTTATGAATTATCAACAATATTACAAGCTAGCCAGGGAGAAGGCAGTGTTCTCCTAAGGAATTCAGAGAAAGAAACATGAGAAAGCTCACTCACAAATTAGTTTTATGTTGAAGTTAGGTTTAATATTTAAACTTTTTGGGGCTAAAGTTTTAAAGAAGTCTTCCAAATTAGAGCCTCAAAGGAACACAAGAATTGTGATACTCAATTAGACCAGTGGTCCATCTAGTCCAATGTTTTGTCTCCAGCAGTGGCAGGAGGCAGTCATAGGATAGTCTGTCTCTAAAGTTTCCTCCAAAACCTCAATAATTAGGCCCTCAAACAAAAGGGTTACTACATTGTTAATCTTTACTATAACAACCCTAGATATTTTTCTTGTCCATATTAATGTCTCCAAACTTTCTGAAGCTTGCTAGGCTCTTGGCCTAGAACCCTGTGACAAGGAGCTCCACTGGTTAATTGTTTGAAAAAAAAATCCTTTTGTCAGTTTTGAATTTGCTACCTTCCAATTTCATTGAATGGTATCTCTCGTTCTTGTGTTACGAGACAAGGTGACTAGAAAGAAGTTCCTGATCTGCCTTCTCTATTCATTACTTTGTATACTTTTATCATGTCCATTCTTATTTATCTCTTTTCTAAGGTAAACATTTCCAGTCTTCTCATGCCCTTACTCATTCTCTTTACTCATCTCCAAACCTCTCCAACTGTGCAGTATGTCCATAATCAATGTGAAGGGGGAAATTGTTTAAAGAAAAAAATGCAGGTGTTAAGTAAAGGCATTTAGATATTTAACTATCTGATGGCACCTACAAACAGATAAGAGATTGACAGTTGTCTATTTCTTTTGGAGGCTGGGATGGAGCAGGCAAACAGCTGGCAAACAGTTCTAAGCTAATAAGGAAAGTTTGGGACAGAAAGGAGGAAGTTTTGAGGGAGGCTGCATGGAAGGTGGTTTTTATGCCCTCCATGGTTTTGAAGAGCTGTGCTGTCTCCTGTTCTCTCCACCAACATCAAAGAAATGAACAGTATATAGCAGACATTACTGTATAAGTCATGCAGTCTGTTGGCCATATTAGACTTGGACACCTAAAACAGCCTTTTTAGTGAGACGTGGGCTTATGGTGGCCTCTTACATATACATACACAGGCTCTCACCAAATGCATTGGCTGTCTTTACTAGTGTTTGTGATTCCAAGAAGTGACAGTCCAGATTTTTATCCCCTGTTGGCTCTAATGCATAGTGGAGCTACACAAACAGCTGATTAATGGATTCTACACTATGGAAGCCCTAGTTACTGGCAAATGCACACTTGCTAAGGGATTTCAGATCTCACAGACAGAGCAGGAACTAACAAGCTCTACAGGGCATTAATTTCAGATTCATATTTAGTACTAGGGATGTAAATACCGTTTAAAAAGTTAACTGTTTAAATTATTAAAAAATATTTCATTTAAATGGTTAACCGATTAAGCGGCTGGGGCTCAGGCTGCGGCATGGGGCCACTGGGGTCGTTGGGCCAGCCGGCATGGGGGCGCTGGGGCCAGCAGACCAACCAGCCCAAGGATTAACGGTTAAGGCGGTTAACTGGTAAGACTAATGCTTACCGGTTAACCGGTTAACATTTTACATCCCTATTTAGTACCTGACAAGTACAAATAGCTCATTTGGTGTTTGGTGAAAAAGTAAAAGAATAGATTCACCCTTTATTATAAATAAAGTATGTATTCTAATTCCTGGTGATTCCAGTGTTTGGAATAGTTGAAAGCACAAATCAAAAATCAATACTATCAATCAACATCCATTAAAAAAATCCTTAAGATAAACATCTTACATTTGCTTAAGGAAATGGATTTGAATCAGATATTGTATTTTTGCACCAGTTTCCAAATCTACTTTTACTTCTTTCCAAATGAGCTTCTGAAATAAACAAATGACAAATCACTTATTGGCATAGTCATATCAAGCAGGAGTATAACAACATGTGTTCTAAAAGCAAAAGCATCTCTTAACCAATAAGGGACTCCTCATTCTTTGGACTCTGATTTTTTCCACAGGTGTATAGAGATGAATATCTATTGAATGGATTACAGCAGAGTAAAGTAGCCACAGAAATACCCTGAAGGGTTAAATAGTAATAGTAATACAGTAAGTATGTTAACAGAGTAGCCGAAGGAGAACCCACCTACTTCCCAGGAGGAAAACCAGATTCTCTCCTCACCTGATAATCAGTGTGTTTTAATCTAATTTAAAAAATAACCAGAGAGATTATTTCCTTAACCTATAAAAGAAACAGTAGGTCAAATTCTGCCTTTAGTTTCACCCAGGCAATTCCAATGGGATTATACAGATATAACTATGTGAAAAATGTAGCCTTGTAGATACTAAATACTTGATTCTTTATATTTCTTATTTAAAATTGATTTAAGATTTTCCTGAAAATCTATCTTGGGGCATGATAATGCATATTTTTGTAGGGGATGCAGGTGGGATTTGTACCCATATGTAAACAATCAGGAATTTCAAACAAAGTCAGAGTGATTGTTTTCACTGCAATACATATCATAGCTGAAAACAAACAAACCATATTTTTTGGATCTCATCTGAAAAACTTATCTTGGAAGAAGAATACCATCATTCTGCTCTTTTACAGTGATCTCCTTAATACATTTTGATGTTGACAGCCCATGATTCTTTACCAAAAAACACTGATGAACCCAAAATGAAAATATTTGGACTCAAGTCTCTGAGTAGTGTTGAGGGGCTCTTAAAACCCTCCTCAGCCAAAGGAGAGTCACCATGAACTGTTGTCTTAAAAGAAATGCTGGTTTAGGGGGAGCTGGAGGGAGCAGCAATTTAAAAAAATTTAAAATAAAAAACTTTCTTCATCCTCCCTCTCTTCTCAAAATACAGTAAAAGCTGTGTTATCCGGCACTTTACCAACCAGAAAGCTCTAGAAACTGGCTTTTCTGATATCTCCCAAAAGTCCAGTTGGCGTGGGGCTGGCAGGCTCCCTACCTGGCTCTGCGTGGCTCTCCGGAAGTGGCAATATGTCCCTGCTGCTCCTAGATGGAGGAACAGCCATGGGGGCTCTGTGCACTGTCCCCACCCTGCCTCGAGCACTGGCTCCACAGCTCCCATTGGTCAATGAGAGCTGCGGGGGTGGCGCCTGCAGGGGGAGGCAGCATGCAGAGCTGCCTGGCAGCGCCTCCACCTAGGAGCAGCAGGGACATGTTGCCGTTTCCGGGAAGCTGCCCCAGGTGAGTGCCGCCCGGATCCAGCACCCCAAAACCCCTGCTGTGCCCCTACCCCGAGCCCCCTCCTGCACCCAAACTCCCTCCCTCCATTGGTAAGTATAACTCTTAGTTAACCGGAATTTTTGACTAACCGGCACCCCCAGCCCCCCCAACATACCGGATAACAAACCTTTTAATGTATACTAAAAAAGCAGCACTATTTCAGACAATAGTTTTCTACTGTGCACACTTTTTGATGCCCCCTGCACACAGGTCTGTGGAAAATGAACACGCAGAGACATATCTGAAGACATCTTCTCCAAAAAGTTAAGCCACAATTATCGGTGACCTTTCTAGAGGTAAAGATCAAAATGTATATCCCCTAGGATAATTGTCCCATTCATATTATTCATATTATTTATGGAAGTAGAACAACATGCACAGGTAATAAAAATGAAGTTGCACCATTAGTCTTTTTTCTGCCACAGTAACAATCTCCCAGACTAATGTGTTGATCTGGTTAACATACTGATCCTGATCATGTTGTACTTGAAACGCAAGTTGAAACACAAAGAACCAAGCCCATCATTTTCAAACTCAGCGGGGGGGCCTACAAATTTATCTAACTTGTGATCTCAACTGTAAAAAGTATGTAAAAGTTTACAAGAGGTTACAATAACCTATAATAACAAAATGCTGATGGGAAAAGGTATGAAAGGGAGACAGAATAATTGAATTAATCTAAACAAAAAGGCCAAGTTGAATAGATTCAAAAACTGTGCTGAAATTATACTGGTTAAAAAACAGGAGATAAGGACCTGGAAGTTAATGAGCAAAATTGCCATGTCAGATATTAAGCCTAATTGGTGGCCAAAATAATAAGGGGATGGGCTATTCCACCTATCACTCCCTTTTGGGGTCCTTAAAAGAAAGGGATTGTATGGGGAAAGTATGAAAGAACAAAAAGAACAATCAAGAAGAACAGACAAAGATGACTGAAGCGAGCTTTACCATCACGGTTGCCACCCCCACCATTTCCTGGGACCCTGGGCCTCCATCATCCTGATCTGGACTGGGCCAGAGAGAGAGGGACCCAGGTGACATCACCACCCTTACTGGCTCCAGCTTAATCCCAAACACTACATGGGATGACACTTATTACCATCTTTAATACTATCTAAGAGACTGTCAAACAAGGAGGGGGGGTTCCTTCTAAGACTGGACTTTAACAGCAACTGCAGCAATGACATCTCCAGCCCATCTCAACTAAATTCTTCTCTTCTCCCCCAAAGGGACCATTATTACCACACAAGAGACTGTTAAACAGGGAGAAATGGGGCGGGGGGTTCCTTCTAAAAACTCTCTACAACTAAAGGGAAAGGGAACAAAGGATATAGTTAAAATGAAAGCCTTACTTAATACTTCACATTTCAAAATACCTAAACTGTTTTTTTCTTCTGTTCTGTATCTTTTAAAAAAAAATTAAGGATTTTCAGTGGTGTGTTTGCCATGGTACTAAGCAGACTGAGGTCTCTATATACCAAACCCTGGGCCTTCTTTAACACTGTTTTATGTTGGACAGTGCCTGGGTTATGTTAACACCTTTGGCACATTTATTTCATTGAAATTAATACAACAGGAACCACGTTCTTCCACATTCCAATTTTGTATCTATCTTTATTTTAGCCCCATGGCACAAGCCAAAATTAAAAAAAAAAAAACCCTGAAACATCAAACAAGATTACACTAACTACAGATAATAAATAATAAAGCAAAGGAAGCTTTATGATTCCCATAAAAACTTATTCTAGATCCTGAGATCTTACTCTGAATCATTTAGAGAAACAAGGTGGGTGAGGTAATATGTTTTATTGGGCAAACTTCTATTGAGAGAGAGACAAGCTTTCAAGGTACACAGAGCTCTTCTTCCGGTCTAGGAAAGGTACTCAAAGTGTCACAGCTAAATATAAGGTTGAACAGATAGTTTAGTACAGGGATCAGCACCTTTGGCACACGGCCCATCAGGGAAATCTGCTGGCGGGCCGAGATGGTTTGTTTACCTGCACGGTCCGCAGGTTCGGCCAATCGCAGCTCCCAATGGCCACGGTTAACTGTTCCAGGCCAATGGGGGCTGCAAGAAGCTGTGTGGGCCAAGGGACATGCTGGCAGCTGCTTCCCGCAGCCCCCATTGGCCTGGAACGGCGAACCACAGACAGTGGGAGCTGCAATCAGCTGAACCTGCAAACGCTGCAGGTAAACAAACCATACCGGCCCACCCACGGATTTCCCTGATGGGCCGCGTGCCAAAGGTTGCCGATCCCTGGTTTAATATAAGTAGTTTCTCATTTAGAGAAAGGCACAGAAGAAATGACTGTCTGAGATGAGACTAAACAAGACCTATCCAGAAGATCATAAGTGTGTTCTGATTGAAGTTCTCGAATCTCTTATTTGGGAATATTGCGCTCAATGCCTGGGTTGGCTGAGCTCCACTCGACACAGAAACTAGAGAAGGGGACCCCTGAGACCCACCTTTATACTGCCCCTAATTGGGGGACTGCACAGGGACCAATTCAAACCTGGGTAATTTAGAGCAGCCTCAACACTACTCTAACTTTCACAAGCTGGTAACAGCTCCCAAGGAGCCACTATATGAGCCAGAAACTGCACTAGTGCAGCAGTGTTCTGACCACATTATATGTATGTCTGTCTATTATTTTGTGCTTTAACATTATGAAGAGTTAAAATCTTGTGTATCAACAGTACCAATTCAAGACTCAAAACTTTTCTTGTAATTGCTGTATAGATGTATTCCGAATAGAACAGCAGGGTTCATGGCATACACTGGACAAGAGATGTGCATGAACAGATACTGCTGCAGTCACCCGAGAGTCACTGCTCTGCTGGGAGAATTACAGACCCAACATAAAATTACTTGCTTTCCTATGAGGTGGGGGAAACATGTATGCACACCCCACTTCCCAGGCCCCCATCCCTCTTCTCTCAGACTATTGCCTGACAGTGTGTTTATGGATGTGGCATATGGCTGAGTGATATGAGTCTTTCAAAAAATTTTCAGTATTGGAGAGTAAGTTACGTATTTTTTATATACTGTGAGAGATGAAGCAATGAGCTTTTAGATATCAAAAGATAAATAATAAGTTGGAGCAAGGTATTATGACAAATATAAGTTTTAGAAGGTTGAATGGTTGTTCTTCTAGCAGAACACTTCAGAATTTGACTGTTCCTCCCACCCCAGAATATGTAAAATGCTAACACTCAGTACACCTCCCATACAAATGGAAAACAGGCTGTTTTTTTTTAAAATGTGAAACCTTTATGAATATATTCCATTTCTTGTCTCTTTCTCATACTACTATTCATGACTGTTTTCTCCCCCAATGTTCCACTTGAGCTGGAATACATTAATATTTGTTGACTTTGTGACATGCTGCAAAGACCATCTGTCCAAACAATCATTGGTGGAGGACTGAGGCAACAGAGGGTGGAATTTGTCTGATGAAAAGTGCAATGGGGGTTTTAAGCCATATTGGTTACATGACTGATGAGCAAATGAAATGTAGTAAGAAGTAGTATTGCTTTGGTCCATTTTTAATTTCTGTATGTTTATTTATGTTCTTGTGTTTTTAAAATATATGTCCAGGACACTCCAAAATTTGTATGGGTGCTCTTTTGAGTGGTGGGGGACCACAATTCATACAGGACTGAGATCTAAATATTTTTTTGTATAAAATTGAATACGATATTTAAAAAAAAACCTCTCCTTGTTGTGAAAAAAATGTACATTATTTTAATCATAGGATTCCAAAGATTTATAGATCATATAGAAATGCAAAATATTATTGGCCCAACTTCTCAAATGTGTGTGCACATGGCTTTGTGCACACCTGATTTTTGTGTGCAAATTCCCAATGCATACATCTGCAATTTGTGTGCATACACTTATTCCTTCACACACAATCATGTGCTGGAATGCATATGCTTGAAAACCCATTATTACTAAAACAGTGATATGCAATAGTTGTAATAGTTTTTTTGGAAAGAGCTTTTATAAAAATGTTAATTTGTTAGTGATGGGGGCTATTTGACTCTGCTGGTCAAAGCTTTTCCACAAGCCCAAGAAGTATGGTGCAAAAAGTAAAATTATTTACAAGTATGAAAGCAAATCAGATATCAAACTGGAAGAGAAATCTCCCAAGCAACTCCTATAAACAAGCTTCGCCAACATGAGATGCAAAATAAGACAACATGCAAGTAGATTGTTTAGCGCTTCCTCACATGACTGTCCCTCCCATGTCTCCCACACTTTGACAAGCAGTGTAATAGTTAAACATCTACCTTTGTTGTCACATCATTGTGGTTTGGAATTAATGCCCCATTGAGATTTATAGATCCAGTTTATGGCTCTCAAAGCCACGGCTTCAGTCCCTCTTCAGACTTTGGCAGACACCACTTTGAAAGGTCAGTTGACAGACTCCCACCATTGACTTCAGTGGGCTTTGAATCATGCCCTATGGCCCAGATCCACCAAAGGACTTAGGCACCTAATTTCCCATTTTAGATGTCTAAATCCAAAATGTAGGCACCACTGAGATCCTCCAATCCCCCTACTTGGCTGCCACATAACCCTGTAGGCACCTTTAATCCCTCAGCACCTAAAATTTTCACTGTAAAGGAGCAGCAGTTTCTGCCACTGAGCACGTGCACAATGCCTCACTCTAGGCATCCAGAAACACATCTCATGCCTAAGCCCCAATGGGATCTTCAAACCAGATGAAGATAGGTGTTCCCCCTCTCCTACCTTACCTGAGGGGCCCAATTCAGTAGACCTTCTCTGAGCACATCTTCCAGATCAGGAACCATTCAAAATCCAGCCAGAGGAAGTGCTGGTAGTGCCTCCCTTAAAAATTTTAGCCTGGTGATTAGAGCAGTCACTCAGGATGTTGGGGAAACAGGTTCAGTCAGGAGGAAAGGATATAAACAAGGTCCTCACCTCTTAGGAGAGTGCTTTAATCACTAATCTAAGGCATATACTCATGTGGGTCTCTTACAATCTTTACTATGGATGCTATTCTACTTTTTTACTTAATTAGTCATGGGAGCAAGGGGTCTGGACCCTGGATCTCCCACCTCCCAGATGAGTGTGCCCTAGCCACCACATTAGAGAGTCAGTCACATTCTCTCTCTCCCCCCACCCTCTCCTTGAATGTTGCAATGCCTATATCCCTTTGTGGATCCAGGGCTATGCCTCTAACCAGGGTCTAAAGTGAGAGAGTTGTAAATGGGATCGTCCTCCTCCAAAACCCCTGCCACGACCTGCATTTCTACACAGCCTGAAAGGAAATTTACTGGGCATTTTGTTGAAAAAACAGCCTTATAGCATTTTTTTGCAACATGGCCCAATTTAATCAGTTTGTGTTTTATCCCTTCTTGACCCCTATCCAAAAATGACTAATAAATAAAACTAGATGTAATACTGGTCATCTTGCAGTGAGCAAGGACAGGATATTTAATGTGCATAAATATGGCTTGTGATGGATATGACTACTGAGTGATGTCTAGAGGGATTGTTCAGTGTTATTGAAAATCGGAGGAATTCATCTGGCAATATTTCTCATAAGTGAGAAGCCCATAAATTAACATTGCCCAGAGGCACTTAACTTAGGCAACTCAATTATTCCTGTTTTCTCAAAGAGGAGAGTACATGCAGATTGCTTGATGGAGATAATTGCATACCTTTTGTGTGTTTCCCAGCCCTGTTTTACATAGAAGGATTTGTGTCATTAAAACAGACAAAGTCTGTGGACGTAGTTTACACAGTTAAATAAATTGTAACCATGTACATTATATAACAGCTTTGTGTTGCGACTAAAAAGTGCCTAAAAATGGAGGAAATGTTTTTATATTCTAGAACTCAACATTGTTTTCCTAATTTAAGTCTCTCTCTCTTTTTTTTTTTTTAAGTGAAGGAAAAATTTGCCTAACTGTCAAGCTTCTGCCTGGTGCCATCCAAGTATTCTCATAAACACGATTTATAATGGAAACACCAACAGGCACCTTCAACTACAGCAGCACTGCCAGGAGCCACTATAATTGGGCTAGAAACACTCTGCTTGGAGTTATGAATAGAATGCACTTAGTCTTGTTTGTTATACAGGACCACACCGTCCTAGTGCAGGCAGCAACATTTACTGTAAAATCCACTGAAAGATAACAGGTGATTTAAAAGGGAATCGTGTAAGTCTAGTTAAAGAGCAACTTTAGAAGATTATTTTCAATTACTGAGATAACATCAGGGCTTTTCTCAGGAAAAAAACGGAAGGCTTGTTCTTTACAGCACATACAGTATATGAAAGATTTAAGAATCAACCTACTACTAATACTCTTCAATTCTACTTTTCCCCTCCCTCGAGTCATTTTGCCAATTATTTTCACCTTTTTCTTTGATCAATGAATAAAAAGCAGCTTTCCACTAGAGTTAACAGGTTATTGAATGCCCTTTTCAGACGTTTAACCTGCTCTCAGGAATACCAGTTGATGGTCTCCTTCTTTCACCAAATCTACAGGGCCACAGCCTAGCAGTAACTTTTCACATAGAACTCCTCTGCGATTTCAGAGAGCAGGATACAACCACAAAGTTTGGATCCTCTTAAACTAATGTTAGGACCTGCAAGTAATAAATCAGAGTCTCTTGTAATTGGAGTAAAGGAACCAGCTTCACCACCTCATCTGGGAATGCTGCTGACCCAGATTGAAGTCCTTCCTCTGACTTCTCTCTAGAAATTAATTTATTAATTAGCCTATGTACCTGCTTTTTTAATAACACTTGCAGATCCTCTGCTGGTATAGGTGTGTACACAAGCATCAATATACCATATGTGTTGTACAATGTACATCTGAATCCTGATGGTCCCTGACTCTTTCAGTCTTCCTGCTTCACATCATTACTTACTCCTCTGTGTCCAAGAGGAAGAAATCCATATGTGGGTTACATGTTCAGCCTTCCTTGGTCAGTTGAAAATGTATGGAGTTAAAGGGCAATACATACATACATAAATTTGAGATTTATTTTCTTCTGTGCAGCCAGCAGGAGACATGTCATAAACATGCATTAGTCCTCTTAAGGGGACTAGTAGAGATACTGATGGAGTTAACAGTGCAATCTTGTAACACTCCCATCGAGTCACCATCAGACTTATGTTGGTGCTATTCAGGGCTGCAGCTCTCCAGTATTTTTGCTGAACTAATACTCTGCACTTGTCTTTTCTGGTGGGTTCCATCATTGCAAAAATCAACAAAAATAATCTGCATTCCCAATGGCACGGTCACAGAGAAGACCTACTGGAGGTAAAATAGGTAAATAGGTAAACGGAAATGGCATGGCAGTATAATCAATCGCTTAGCAGAATGAAAAAAATCTTGGGAGAGAAAAATACTTCTACTGTCCTTATATTTAAAATCAAATTAACTGTCTAGCTGAAAATTAACACAATATTATTGGCTCATCACCTGCTTTAGTGCATGTGTGTCAGATGCTCTGTTTGTAGAGCACAATTTATTCACTCATGTTGTCAAAAAGAAATTCTATCTTTAAAAAAAAATCAATCCATTGAAAATAACTCCTTAATCTACCATCCTTTCAATAGAACTGAAGTGCACTTCACAAACACTGTACACAAGCATCTTGAATTAGCAGGGAACTATTTTTAAAACACATGAAGGATAAGATATGAAATTAGTTTCATGGGGAATGAGAACCTGGGAGATTATTTACTTTCCCTTAATTACATTGACTCACTGCTAATTTAGCTTTCCTATGGTACTAAATATTTCACACTAGGATTCTGAAACTGAAGACATGAGTACCGTTTTTGAACATTTAAGATTAGTGACCTTATGAACACAAGAACATTTCTCCTATTGACTTACCATAATGATAAAGGATAAGCAGTACTCTACTATACCAATAATTTCCTCTGTGTAGCTACCACCTAAAAGTTAGGTCCCTATTCAGTTTTCTTTGGCAGTTTTCTTTGAGTAAACTGTATCAAAATTCTGTGAATTACCCAATACTACTGTACAAGTGCATACAGCTACTCACATGGTAGGACAAGAAGCAATGTCCCAAGTTTAAGGAAGGAAAAGTTTAGAATATGAGAAAAGTATTCTTGATAGTAAGAGTAATTAAGCAATTGAATAGTCTTTTAGGGAATTACTTAAGGTACCGCATCTAACGATAAATACAAGAAAAGGTTAAATATGGACATTAGTGGGAATAAACAATGCACTGTTAGACTGCACACATAATCAGTCTTCATCACACATGACATGAGCATACCTAGTGGTCTGCCACCAGCATGCAATACCACAATGGGCTACAGGCACAGATGAAGTAGCATCCCACAGCAAGAACTTGCTTTGCTTTGATTAAAAACAAAAAGAAAGAAAGTGAGCCAGAGGAAACAATTAGTAAAAAGAGAATGAAGCAGAAAACGGGAAGGATAAAAGTATACAGAAGAAAAAGAGGAACAAGAAAAGATGAGAAAGAAAGGAGGCAAGTTAGAAGAGCCAGAAGAAAATGAGGAGCATAAGAAAGAGAGCCCAACAAAAAGACACACTAATCCAGAGCCAAAGGAAGTAGAGTTAAACAGAAATAAAGGTGGACAAGGTGAGAGACGAAGAAGAAAGAATGGAGAGGAAGAGAAACAGATAAAATAGTGAATATTCAACACTGCTACTCCATAGCTTTTCCCCTGAAAATGACAAAGGAAACCTTTTAAAGGGGAGCTAATAAAGTGTGAATTTCTTTGAGCCACTGAAGCTTCCACTCAAGATCTACACTCATGGCTTCCTGTCCAGCAGTGGGACTTCGTGCCAGATCTTTTTTAACTCCCATGGTAATCTCACTGAGTAAAGAGGCAACTTATGACTGATTTTCCCACTTCTTGAATGCCTGATGCCATGTATAGCATAAGATCAGCTCTGCACCTTTGATGATGACCAGCCTTCAATAGGCAAGAGACTAAAAAGGTGCACAGTCTGCCAAAATATCCCACATATCAACACAATTACTACTGTGCACTTGTAATTAGGAGGCCTGTCATTAAGCTATCAAACCATTTATTATAGTGTACAGTACTAATAAATCCTTCTATCACCTGTCAATGGCCAATTTATCAGAACAGGTTATGGACTGTTAAGCCAATTAGCCAAGCAATCTCTATGACATTGCTTTACTGAAGGTTTTCAAGGGAGTTTTTGATAGGGTAGAACGCTCTTATTTGGGACACACCAGTGAACATCTTATCATTCCAATGAAGTGGCTGTTACGATTTGAGAGAGAGAGAGCGAGAGAGAAAAAAACCTTCCTTCAAAAAACTCTGAAGAGGCTTATAAGAAATTAAAGACTGTAATCAATAAATATTTTAAAATATCTTAACAAAGTGTGTCTTCTTAGATTAAAACAAGACCAAGCATTAGCTGGGAAGTTCCAATCTAAAGGGCCACTTCACAAAAAAATTAACGAGATTGCATGAAAATGCACAGCTAATGTCATTAAAGCAGGACTGTGCCAAGTGCCTGCACAGACACAGAGTAAGAAACAGTCCCTCCTCCAAGTAATATTATAAGGTAAGGGATTAACATATTTTGGGGTGACTAATGAGATGAAACTGCATGATGGATATGATGGTCTCTGTTTCTCTTTGTTCTCTTTGTTAAGGTATTATTGGTGACCTTTACAGCTAACTATGTATTTGTATACTTTACAATGTTTTTTGATTGTGTAAAATGGAACCTTGGAATTTTCTCTTTTTTTTTCCTTTTTCTTTTTTTTTTAAAAAGAAAATTGCAATGTTCTCTTAAGGTTTTTGTCTGAAATGACAGATTCTTTCAACTTTAATCACATATTAAGTAAGCCTTTTGCCTCGGAATGTCTTAGGCCAGCGGTTCTCAAACTGTGGGTCGGGACCCCAAATTTTAATGGGCTCGCCAGGGCTGCCTTAGACTTGCTGGGGCCTGGGGCCAAAGCCCGAGCCTCCTGGGGTCATGTAGTAATATTTGTTGTCAGAAGGGGATTGTGATGCAATTAAGTTTGAGAACTGCTGTCTTAGGCTAATAAAATGTTTAAGAACTGCTCAATAAGATGGCTTCCTTCAGACACTGCAAGGTGCTCTGACTGACCTTTCAAAGTACACAGGGATAAAAGCTATTCTTTTATAGACAGCCCTCTCCCTCCATATCTGGCTTGCTGTGTCTCATTTCCCATGTGGCTTTTCCTCTGGTGCTTCCTACAGGCCAGACCCACCTATCTTAGGCAGGGCCAGCGTTTCCATTTAGGCGACCTAGGCAGTCGCCTAGGACACCAGGATTTGGGGGGGCAGCATTTTGCCGCCCTCAGCAGCAATTCGGCGGTTGGGGGGCCTTCTGTGCTCCGGGTCTTCAGTGGCAATTCTGCGGCAGGTCCTTTACTCGCTCCGGGATCCGCCGCCGAAGTGCCCCGAAGACCGGGAGCGCGGAAGGACCCCCCTGCCACAGAATTGCAGCCGATGACTGGGAGCACGGAAGGAGCCCCGCCTAGGGCGCCAAAAACCCTAGCGCCGCTCCTGATCTTAGGCTATGTCTACACTACAAGTTAGGGCAGGGCCAGATTAACTTTTTGTGGGGAATGAAGGGGCCGGGACAAGAACACAGCAGGCAGGGTGGATTTGATTTAAATCATGATTTAAATCATGATTTAAATCACTAATCAGGAAGACTCGATTTAATCATGGTTTTCTACATAAAAGTGCATGCTTGTTGGTTGCTATAACCTTAATATATATTCTTCACAACTCAGAGATAGATGTAGGTTTCATTTTTAGAAGGTACACACTGTACATTTTTAAATAGTGATTTATTTTGAAAACTTTTCAGATGAGTTTTACAGCTATATCAGAAAATGAATGATTATTTGGTTATTTCATTTACCAAAGATAATTGAAGCTGATATTTATGAAGTCATTGGGAGGTGAACTATCTCCAGTTCAAGAGGTAAATCATTAATATTTGGAGGATTTTCTTGCCAGGCTGTATTAGAAGGAGAACATCACCAGACAGACATTTACATTGTTTTATTTAATTAAAACAACCACGTTAACTATTCTGCATTTTTTTCTTCAACAGCAAACATAATATTTTAACAAAAAAGCATATGTCCCTCGCTTCTCATATTTATCTCCAGACTTCTTCTTCTTGTCCAGATCTATTCGGCCTCCAACAACCTTCTATTCATTGAACTTTTTGAAACTTTTCACTTTTAAAGAGAGGTAAGGGATTGACTCTGTGTACACAAATTTGCAGGGGGACAATAGAGTTGAGGTCTGTTATTTCTCACCTCTATATATTATTTATTTATTTAAAAACATTTTTGCAGTTAACAAGCATGATACCTCTGGAGAAAACAAATCCACAGTTTGAGAACTGCAAAACTAAACATCTCTGATGGTATCTTCTAGACTGAGCACTGAGTCCCACTGGGTAGATAGAAAGATTAACCTAAATAATCTATACAGAAGACCGTGGAACCCCATAAAATTGGGTCCCTAATCCATGAACTATTGGAACTCATTTACAAAACTTTTCTTAAACATTACATGAATATATTGTCTCATACTACAGAATTAGAATTTATAATCCCTATTCCATGATGAGATATAATGTATCTTAATTAAAACTATCTTTAGATAGGTATTTTCCTCAAAAATCCGATTTAAATAAAAAAAACAGATTTTTTTATTTTTTTAAAACTCATTGATTTTTATCCACACTGACAGCGAGGCATGGTGGGTGGGTGGGGGGAAGGATTGGTCCCCAGCTAGAGCGAGGCAGGGGCCAGGGGCATGATGAGCACAATGGGACATGGGGGAAGGATTAGTCCCTGCTGACTAGAGCAAGGCAGGGGCTGGGGGCAAAAGTACAGCAGGGCAGGAGCTAGGGTTCATCCCTGGAGCAAGGGAGGGGCCGGGGGTGAACTGCAAGCACAGCAGGGCTGGGGAAGGAGTAAACAGGATCCCCCCCCACCCCCATCCCTGCCCACATGGAGCAGGTACCTTCCTTTTCCCTGGTTCTAGCCCATTCTTTTCGTCTCTCTCTGCACAGAGCTGAGGGTGGGGGGTTCACTGAGCATAGGGCTGGGGGATGCAGGGTCTGGGAGGGAGTTAGGGTGCAGGAGCAGCCTGGGGGTTGGGGTGCAGGGTCTGGCCAGGAGCTAGAGTGAGGGAGGGGGCTCAGGGTTGGAGCAGGAGGTAGGGGTGTGTAGCGCTTACCTGGGGCAGCTCGCATTTGGTGCGAGGGATGCAGGTGGGAATGGGGGGGGGGTGCAGGAGTCAGGGCATGAGGTGTGGGGGGCTGGGTATGTGGGGGGGTGCAGGAGTCATGGCTGGGGTCGTGGATGTGTGGGGGGGGTGTAGGAGTCAGGGCAAGGGGCTGGGGGTGTGGGCTGGGGTCGTGGGGGTGCTCCCAGCCCCCTGCCCTGAGCGGCTCACAGTAGGGGGCTGGAAAGGGTATGCCCTGATTCCAGCCCCTTCCCCAAGCCCCACCCGCCTCCACTTCTTCTCTGCCTCCTCCCCCAGGCGGCGAGCATGTTTCGCGGCAGGGAGAGGCAGGGATGCAGCACGCTGGGGGAAGAGGTGGGGGAAGAGTTTGGCTGCCGGAGGAGCCTGCCCTGCTGCAGTAGGAGCCCCAGGAGCTGGCAGCACCAAGCTTCTGCCCCCGCAGGAGAGAGCAGGGGGCGGAGAAGAATGGGCCGGGCCAGGGCCCCTTTGGAGTGTGGTCCTGGCGCCATGGTAAATCCGGTACTGAGCTAGGGGTGTGATTTCCCCTATTTGTGTACACATATGCTAGCATGAGTACAAAGTTGAATTGTAACCCCAGTAGCATGAGTACTGGCAGCAGAAGCATAGCTTAGCCGTGTTGTACAAACTCACCTGAAACAAGTAGGTACATATTCGGCTAGCTAAACTCTGCCTCCACTGACATTACCCATACCACTGCAGCTACACTGCTATTTATACTCATGTTAGCTCAGTGAGTGCTAGTGCAAGTATGTCTACACAAGCGGGGGGAGGGAGGGGGAAATCACACTCCTAGCTTGTAGTGTAGACATAGCCTTAAGGGTCTACATTAGGGATCAGCAATCTTTGGCACGCAGCTTGCCAGGGCAAGCCCCCTGGCAGGTCGGTTTGTTTACCTGCTGCGTACGCGGGTTCGGCCGATCGTGGCTCCCACTGGCCATGGTTCACCGCTCCAGGCCAATGGGGGCTGCGGGAAGCCGTGGCCAGCACATCCCTCAGCCCGCACCACTTCCCGCAGCCCCCATTGGCCTGGAGCAGCAAACCGCGGCCAGTGGGAGCCGCGATCGGGCCGCGTGACAAAGGTTGCTGATCCCTGGTCTACATAATCAGCCCTACTGTGTAGCTCCCAGACAATCACTCTTCCCTCTCCTCATAAGGGCCTTTAGCATCTGAGCAACACACACTTGTGAAAAAGCATGTGTTTAATTGGAGCATGTAATATAATACACCCATTGAAATTACATGTACATAAAGTATGGGTATATATTTTAACTTTAGGGGCATCTGTGTTTCGGTATTTACACAATAGTATCTTTAAATATTTAAATCATGGCAACCTGAACTTCAAGTCCACTTTTAAATCACTTCTAGTCTTTAGGCTATACTGTGAAAGTAAAGTTTGAACATTTATCTGTTTCAGAAATAATATGGGGTCAAAACAGTGGGAAGAAAGCCTTTGAAAAGTGAAGGACAGGTATGTTTTTTAAACTCTTATCTTTCTGAAACTCTTTTTTTGACTTGACCCATACTTTTGAGAAAAAAAAGGTAGTCTGAGATGAGATGTCTCTGAGGTAGATTGGTTTGGTTTTAGCGAACTTAGGGAAGTCTGCAAATTAGCCCAATAATACCTTCATCCTTAATTATGGGATCACCCATGCTCTTCCATAATATTGTACTAAATAAAAGCATTTATTTTCTCATTTAACCTTTGACAGTTTTTTTGTTAAGGAAACACAGGTTGGAATTTCAAAGATAGTTAAAACACTTAATTTCATAAAACTGGTCAAATGTGTCTACCACTGTGCACAAATTTTGTCAAAGTTCTTCCACTAAAATAGCCATCACTCATAATTATTAGACTAAATCAGTTCCCTGACAGACATCCCAGTTATGGACTTCAGCCTGCACTGCACAGGCACTAAGTGTTACATCTATAAGTCAAAGGTAGAAAGCGATAAACCTGAATGGGAATGCAGCAGAAGCCAATCCCATATTAAGAGAACTCTTTTGTGAGACTTCCATGTTACCCATGCCTAACAGAAACAGCCAAGGATGAAGGATAGGGTTTACACTGCACTGCAAGCTCTGATTGCAGCTTGGTAGACAAACCCATGCTAGAACAGCTAAAAATAGCAGCGTCGATGCAGGGGCACCAGCTAGCAATGCAACTAGGTCCCCAGGGTCCCCGGTATGCTTGCGCGGCCTGTGCTGAAGGCCGTGCCTCTGCATCTTCACTCTTATTTTTAGCCATGCTAGTGCGGGTAAAGTTAGCGCTGATATGTCTACCTGAGCTGCAATCACATCTCAAGTCGCAACGTGTACATACTCGGAGAGGGATCATATAGCTATGCTATCGCACATTTCTCCATCAACCCTGCTCTCCCTTTGATCATGTGCTCTTGGCAGTAAAGCATGTCAGATAGGGTTGATACTACCATGGAAGACTACACCCAATGCTTTACCTTGAACTGGAGTTTAACAACCTTGTGCTCCTTGCTTCACACCACACAAGGATTTGCATGAGCCCAGCAAACGTGGTTTTCCTGATTACCAGTCTTGTCTCTCAACAATTTAACGGCCTCCAGCAAGGAAATGAGAGCCGGCAGTGTCCTCTGAAGGCTAACCATGCCTCAGTTAAATTAAGTATACTGTATTGTAGACGTCAAGGACTTCTCATTTCTATTGTGAAGAATTAATAATACAAAGCTACTATACCTTTCATTCTACAAACCCTAGAGGCAAGAAGAGTGCATACAAAACTTAATTTTACTTTAATCATTCAAACAAATGTATTCTTTTACCTGGAGATTGTACAAGAAATAAATTGCACTGGGAACATCAATTTATTCTTCTTAACGTGTATGCAATGTGCCTCAGGTGGCATGTGACCAGGATTCATCACCAAATTTGGTCTGCTGGTTGGATCATTAGCTTTCCCAACCTAGGCCAGATACTGACAGGGAGCACGACATGAACTGTGATCCATGTAATGGATACCGTGTGTGTGACAACAGATTTCATACTCTTTGATGTGGATAACACTTTTTACTAAAATATCTGCACAGAAAAGTGCTCAAGAAACAGCAATCCACCCAATTTTATCCAGTTACTCTTTCCATTCTTCAGAATACTAAAAATAATAATAATAACTGAAACAATAATTATCTGTTAATATTTACATGGCACTAGTAAGTTAGATGCTTTATAGACATTTTATTGACAACTATTGTGAATTGTGATATTAACTTCAGTATTATCCCCTCAGTCTCCAGTTCTCATAACTGTACGTCACCCTGGATCTTCTACAAGGCACAACAAGCATAGAGGTTATATGAGCTAATTGCATACTTACTGCAAAATAATGTGGTTTATTTCATTACAACAATTGGGTTTCTCTCTACTGAAAATAAAAGTAGTTACATTGTAACTCACGGCAATGATAGCACTATATATCTGGATAATTATACGATTAGTTAAGGCCACCTTTATGCATTAGTTGTGTGGTATTTCTCACACACACACACACACATATATGTATCCAAACTAAGCAACCTCACTCCAGAATGAATACAACATTGGATAAATACCTAACTGACCAGAGATTTATAAAATGTATAGTTGAAAATCCTTTTATGACCGTATCAGAAGCCTAAGGACTAAGAACCAAATTGTGACCAGTTGCTCTGATGTAAATCAAGAAACACTCCATTGTAGTCTGTGAAGTTACACCCGATTTAAGACAGCATGGATCAGAATCTGGCCTCATAAATTTTAATTCTATCTGAACACTTGACTAATACATACCTAAAAGGAGGCAATCTCCATCAATGTGTCATGCACAGGAACTAATTTGTTTCGCAGGACAGTCCAGAAAACATTGCAAAAGGAGTCTTCTTGCCTTGATGCTCCTAATATCGCCTGCTATTTTTATTAACGTAAGTGCTACTTTCTTCACAAATGATGTGGATGCTACTGTGTATTTTAAGTTGGTAAAAAATGGGGTCCATTATCCACTCCCTTCTGCAAAAAACAATTTTCTCCCTCCCCACAAGTACACAGCCAGAGATAAAACAACACCCTAAAAAAAGCCTATAAAGATTTTATTAAACACAAAATACGTTATCCAATTCACTTGTAAACACAATTATCCCTCAGATAGTAAAATGCTCACACACTGTCCAAAATAAAAAGCTTGCAACTCTATACAAGAATACAACAGCTGAGACATGAGTTTATCATCAAGTCAAGCCTCTCGCTCTTTTGTATCTACCCTTATATACAGATACTCTTAATAACTTGCTCGCCTTCCCAGCATCCCAGCCCAATACAATGTTTCAACTAAATGAGAACAAATGTGATAATAGAATGCACAATTAATGAGTTGGCTGGACAGGACAGCAGATCTTTTCAAAACTAAAAGATATCTGAAGTCACTTGTCTTGTCTTCCATGATTTTACTTCCATAATTTTCCACTATTTGATGCAATTAATTGTGACCTTCCCTCAAACATAGATTTAGGGTGGAAATCTGGATATTCAATTTTAAGTGACAGAAAGGAATTTTGTCCGAATAATCTATATTTCATGTTTCTTCTTGTACTCAACCTTTGACCTTTATATTTAGGATCCAATCTTGCAATTAAGTTACTACAGCTTCTCCGAATCATTTTTCAATTTTGTCCTTTTGTGGCTCCACTTCTTTGGTTACTAAATAAATCAAGCTAAATTTCCACTGAGACTGAGGTGTCATCAGCCTGTAATGTGCCAAAGTCTTTCTGAAATCATCTTCAGTTGCTTTGCTACATTTTGAGATTCTCTGTAGAATCCCTTGTTGTACAAGATGCAAACTATGTTTTGATCAGAGTCCTGCAAGAATCATGCTCAATGCAAATTTATATGCACTTATGGTATAACTAGATCAACTATAGAGACAAACTTCCTGAGGGTTACAAGTGTCATGGGGAAGCGAGGGCATAAATCATCCTTTTTCCATCCACCAATGAAGATGATGTAGTTGTGGAAGAATTATTGAAATACACAATGTGCTTTAGGACTGTTGTTCTATGAGATTTAAAAAATGTCCTGAACACTCAAGCATGAGAAATTTATAAAGATTGCACTTGAAGAGATCTCCATTTCTTTTTAGGGAGAAGGGAAGCAGTTCTCTAAGTATTTGGAGAACACTTCCTCATGCTTTTCTCAGCATTCTTGGTTGATCTATTCAAAAACTTGGACACAATATTTTGTGGTTTTCTTTTCAGGCGATATAATCAATAGCATTAAGTAGGGATGCATTTTTCCTGGTATGCACGCTTGTCAGGTCATTTTCCATGTTCAACCAACCACCTTGCATTAAATGTCAATGTTGATTCTTTTCATTCTTATTTCAACATTCCCTCTGTTTCTTCACTTGCAGAATCTAGTAGTGGACCTGAAAGCTTAAATCTGCCTAAAGGATTTTTCAGATTTTAACAAATCAAACCCATTCTAGCAGTTCACAACTCCACTCTCTACTTTCTAAGCAATATTAGGGATAATGAACAGCTTCCATATGAGGAGAGATTAATAAGACTGGACTTTTCAGCTTGGAAAAGAGATGACTAAGCAGGGGAGGGCGAGCTATGATAGAGGTCTATAAAATCAGGACTAGTGTGAAGGAAGTGAATAAGGAAGGGATATTTATCCCTTCACATAACACAAAGAACCAGGTTCACCCAGTGAAATTAATATGCAACAGGTTTAAAACAAACAAAAGGAAGTACTCCTTCACACAAAGCACAGTTAACTTATGGAACTCATTGGCAGGGGACGTTGTGAAGGCCAAAATTAAAACTGGGTTAAAAAAGAATTAGATAAATTCATGGGGAATAGGTCCATCAATGGCTATTAGCCAAGATGGTCAGGGCTGCAACCCCATGCTCTGGGGGTCCCTAAACCTCTCACTGCCAGAAGCTAGGACTGGACAACAGGGGATGGATCACTTGATAATTGCCCTGTTCTGTTCATTCCCTCTGAAGCACCTGGCATTAGGATACTAGGCTAGATGGACCATTGGGTTGACCTCCTATGGCCATACTTATGTGGGTTACCAGTTAAAATTTAGACCAAGTCTCTACGACTGAAAATGCCAGCTGATGGCTCTTTAGTGAAATAAGATGGTTGTTTCATTATGGTTCTTAAGAGACAAATGACTATATCCCCAAAAACATGTCACTCCTGGTACTTCCTCACACCTTTAATATATGTGCACTTTCTGATTACCTAAATCGGCAAAATGTTCTTTCATTTTTCAAGAAGAAATCTGCCAGAGGAGCACTTATTTTTAAGAAACTCAAGAAACATCTGAAATGAGAATTAATTTCCATCTCTTTTGTACTTAACAGTTTCCAATTTTTAAAACTGTCATTAAAATAAAACTGCTGACCACCTTTCGTTTACCTTGTCACTATGTAGACCGCAAAAGACATCCGTGTAGAAGGGAGGCATGAATAAGCATGAACATGCTGCATCTCTGCTTCGAGTAAATGTGTCAAGAGAGTTTATGTGCATGTGCCCGTTGTCCTCATCTAGCAGCAGAGGATTGTAAAAGTAACCATTTTTATGTGTGTTTATAACTATTCCATCTTAGTCTGTGACCTGATAAGGTCTCACAGCTAAGTTGGACCACATTTCCAAGGAAAACCCTCATGAACTAAGTAGGTCACTTAGTAAGTGTAACTCTTTCTTCTGAGTCCGTCTTGAAATAACGTTATAACCTCCACCTTGGGTCATCAGCAGAGATTAAATCAAGGAATTCTGGCACCAAAGCATGGGCCTCTACCACTTGCGGGTAACTCCGTTAGCTGGTAGCAGTAGTAAGCTCTTATTTTGTATGCAGACCAACCAGTACAATATGACAGCAGCCTTCACCATCCTGTCACCAGCATAATATTAAGAGACACTCTGCTACTTTCAGATGAAAGATAGAACTGTCTGACATCATTAAAGATCCCACAACATTTTTCATAAGATCTGGTGTGTTAGCATCATTGTTGTGAGCAATCTAATTTAACTAATAATATTCTAGCCTCCTAAATCCTGCCAGCAATTTTAATTGGATAATACATAGTTTCATTTCTTTCTCACTTCCCATGAGAGAGTTTTTGTATACCACACTGCATACATGAAATGTCTAAATAGAATTGCAGTATGCTGTCAAACACCTGTCATGTTCCACTCCAGAGGTGGCTGCCCTTCAGCTGTATATGAACCATTCCTGTGCAACATGTAAAGCACTTTAGCATCCTACATATAGAAATGTAAGATTTTTATTGAAATCATAACACGCATGGCTGTGTGTGTGTTTTCTTGAACTTTTTAAAAATGATCAGATAACAAGGATTAAGACCGGAAGAAGTCGACTCTACTCTCACATTCCCCTTGGAATCTTTTGGTTTCTTAAAAGGGTGTTAACACCGATATCCTGGCCAAATTCCAATTCTAATAATTACATTCTGCCTATCTAAATTTCTCCCGCTGTTTGTTGGGACTTATGAGCTGAGCTCCCCTTTAAAATTTACACAAAACGTTAGGCAACCAAATATTTTTATTTGACAATTTGGCTTTTTTAAATCATACTGAGCAGGGACAAATATTTAACAAGAACACGTTTCTTGTTGTCTGTTGATGAGATCACGTATACCTAAAGCATAATGTGCTGTGCGCTAAAGCAATATTACAAGTATCTGTAGGCCATGTAAAGTACTATTAATTAAAAAAAATCATTTATGTTAAAAGTAAAAATAAAGACACAAAAACAACATAAACGCTAACAAACTGTAGCTAAGGTTGTTGATGGCATCAATTCTCTTTGGAAGAGTGGCAGACAGAATAATAATAATCTTACTCTGTCATTCTAAAGAATCCCAATAGTTAAACCCAGATCCTACAAACATTTGTGTGTGACAGTAACTTTAACACATGCAAGTAGTCCTCTTAAAGCCAGTACATTCTCTGCCATCTCCTTCAACTATCTGTTTTCACCAATCTGTACTCTGTTACCCATTCAATCATTCTCAGTCTGCCCCAACTTCACTCTTTGCAATTCTCTGTGACCCAAATCCAACCATTCCATGTCCCATACTCAGTCCACTTGTTGCCCCACAGGCATCCCCCAATCAACCAACTGATCCTCTACCTTTGGCAATGCATTGCCAACTCCAGTCATTTCATCCTTAGCCCCTGCAACAACCCCAGTTAGCCAATCTCCTCCCTCCCTCAGCTCAGTGGAACTGGCTTGCACGCAAGCCTGCTGATTCTTGGCCTCCATCTTCAGCGCTGCCAACCCCAAGAGTGCAAAAATCATGAGTTGGAGCCTAGCACAGCCTGAGATTGACTTAGAAGTCATGGGGTTTGTTTCTAGGCGGCAAGCTTCGTTTAATTTTATCAGCCTGCGGGATTCCAAGTCTTTGCGTGCCTGCAGGTCACACTGCAGTCCTTTGTCTGAAAACGTGACAGCTAGAAACGCTTGTTTTTTAAATGAACCCAGAGATTCTCTGGTAGTTACATGATTCCAGGGGCTGGGGCTTCAAGCCCAACACCAAATATGATGAGAGCTAGTGCCACAACTTCTCACCTGCAGGCTTCTGTCCAGGTTCTCCTCCTCCTATCCCAGGCTGCATGACAAGGGGAGTTGAGTTAGATGCTCTCTTCATCAGGGCTCAAGCAAGGACAGGCCAGATCCTACCCTATTCTCTGAGGCTTGCAGAGCTTCTCTCTCCTCCCCTCCACTAGTGTGGCAGGCAGCCAGGGGGCACTGATGAGCGGCTGTCCAGAGTCCACCCAGATTACATGAGGCAACTGCTATGAGCTCCGAGGCGGGAATAGGGAGGCAAGACCCCCAAATGCCACCTAGTAGCACTGGGTCTGATTTTATTTCTCAACTAAGAGATGGATGCTCTAGCAGCACAATGTCCCTTACCCTTACAGGTTGCTGATTGAGTGGAAAAGTCAATAGCATTTCCTATGCCATCTGCTGGAGGTGATTCTTGCACGTCCCCTATTAAAATTCTAACTCAGGCTGACCCTATGACTTAGGATAGGATCACAATACAAGTTTACAAAGCTCCATTACTCTGGAAATTACTTTGCCAAAATATAAATATTGTAGGCACAGAGAGACTGTCAAGGATGCTAGACCCAAAATGTGTCCTACTTTCTACCCCGGCTTAAATTACAACAGTGAAATTTACACATGGAAAAGCTCTATTAAATCATCCACTCCATCGCCTGGAAAATGCAGGATTATTCTCTACAGTACATTTATTAGTGATTAGTCCAATCTAGTTTTAAATGTCCCAGTCAATGGGGCTTTCACTATTCCCCTGACTATTCTACAGCCTAGTACAACTTATTGTCAAGCAGTTTTTCCTGATATTCAGCCAAAGATACCCTTTTCTTAATTTCATCCCATTACTCCCAGGAATTCCCCCATGTACCACATTAAATAATTATTTTTATTCTTTACATTAACACTCTCAAAATAGCTGTACACTGTTAACCTTATTTATTGCCAAGCTCTCTCTATTTATATGTATCTGTTATCTTTTCCTCATAAGCCAATACCTTCAGGCCAGAGTATTTTTGTTGCTCTTCTCTGAGCTCCATCCAATTTTCAACAGCTTTCTGGTAATAATGTGTCCAGAAATTCCAGGTGTGCTCACAGCAGCGTCTAACAGAAAGGGATTACCGCCTCCTTGCTCTAGGACACAATGCCCTTGCATATTCAGCTCAAAGGTAAACTGGCCGTTTCTGGAACCATATCGCACACATGCATAATTTGCTGTCTGATATCACTCCTAGCTCTCATCCACCATTATTGCTTCCCATGTTTCTCCCTCCCATCAAGTGTGTATGTTTCAGGTCCTTTCCCCACACGAACTTGTACTTTTCCCCAATTTTGTTATCTCATTATTTTTGTTCTTCATTAGCGAAAATATTGTTAGTTTGAAAGGTTATATGTTTTGCCCAAAATACAAATGCTTCCAGCCCAAATTCAACAAAGCATTTCATTGCATGCCAACAAAAACCAAAGAAAAAAATGTCCATTGATGATAATGAAAATTTACAGATAGGCAAAGTAAGAAAAAAAATGCTGCTTGAGAACTTCTTAGAGATTGATTTAAGGATATATACTTTCTATATTTTGATATGTAATGCTGACATTTGTGTTTTATAAATCTCAACATCTATTGTCATTAAACTATTATGGTCTGACCCCTCCCACCCACCCATTGTTTGACCTCCCCATAATTTCCCACAACTGTGAAAATGTAAATACATAGAAGTTGGAAAAATGCTCAAAACCCATAATTTTGTGCAACTGAAAATTTAAATTGATACAAATAGAAAAAATATTAAAAATAAACTTTGATGTTATCTGTCACAATTATAAAAGATAAATCAAAACTGAGTTCTGCCAAGCCTACTTAAAACATGTGCTTAAATTCCTCTTTGTTCAGCAAGACCAATGGGGCTCAAGCATGTGCTTAAAGTTAGACACGTATTTAAGAGCTTTGTTAAATCAGGGCTTCGGGTTACATCTACACTGCCAAAAACAAACAAAGAAAAAACAACACAGCAGAGTCTCAGAGCCTGGGTCAACTGACTCGGGCTTGCAGGGCTCACGCTGTGGGACTAAAACTAGCAATGTAGATGTTCCTGCTTGGGCTGGAGCCCGAGCTCCAGCCAGAGCAGGAATGTCTTCCAATGCTATTTTCAGCCCTGTAGCTCAAGCCCCACAAATCCAAGTCAATTAACCCAGGCTCTGAGACTTTCTGCCGTGGAGTTTTTCTTTTTTTGCAGTGTAGACATACCCTCCATTTCCTTACACACACACACACACACACACTCCAAAGAAAAAAAAACAAGGAAAAATAAGAAAAGAAAATTCAGTGCCAAGAAGCAGGAGGCCTACAACAATTCTCTAAAAGGCAAAGGGGACCTGCCTATTTGAGAGATCGCCCCTTCCCTTTGAAAGTTTAGAAGTGCATGTGCAGGGAAGGAGGGGGGTTCCTAGAAGGTAATTCCCTTGGCTTTGGAACTCACTCTCCACACACTGGCTCCAAATTTGTCATTCTTCATGATATGCTGCAAAATCCATCTTTTTTTCCCCCTATGCTTTTGGACACAGGGTAGGGGTCAGGATGTCTGAGAGTTAGGATGTCTGGGAGGTCAGTAACAGAAGAGGGTAGAATATATTCAGTCTTTTCAGTTTATAACTGCTTGGCGGGGGCGGAGGGGTTGTTTGGCGGTTTTTTGGTATTTGGTGTGCAGTGGCTGCTAAGTGTTTTGCTATTGTAGGATTTAGTTTTTAAACTGTGTGAACACTTCCTAGATCTCAGGATAGGGACTCCACTCCCTCTTTTTCTCTCTTTTTTTTTAAATAAATTGAAATAAACATGCAACAAAGCAACAATCATTAAGATTTTAGATTTAAATTTCCAATAAGTTATTATGAACTGTGACCATCCCTTAAAGAAAAATGTGTTAATGAAAATCACAAGTCAAGGTTACAGCAAGTTAATCTCAGATAATGCCTAGAATGAACACATTGCTAGTCCACTAGTGTGACAAAGTGGAATTTTTTCATAACATTTTGTATGAATATTGTGTGTGCCTCAATTTCCCTATGTGATGCGTGTTTAACTAGGCGGTGGGAATAAGATGGTTTATTCTTTATAGTAATCCAGGTCTGACTGTCGTCTAGCTGCCTAGGCTCGGACAATGGCCCAGATATTTTGTAATCCAGCAACTGACGACCCTGGGACCCACCCTCTTCAGGAAGCCCACCAGTTTTGACCAGTGGGAGAACAAAATGCTAAGGAGAATAACCATATGACTATCATTGCCCAGAAAGAGGAACAAAGAACTGAGGACCACCGTGGATAGTACAGTGTAGGCTGCTGAAGCAAGTCACACATTGCCTGGAGAATCACTCCAGTCAAAGACAGTCGGGGTGTATTGCTCCCTTTGGTTGTGCAAGCCTTCCCCAGGTGCCCAATTCAAATGGACTCACTGAGGGGAGCTCATGGCATGATGTAGGGGCGCTGAAGGCTCTGAGGTTCGGTCCCAGGAGATGGCAAAGCCAAGGGACTTACCTCAGATAGAGAGTGCAACCCTCAAGGAGGGCTGGCATACTGAAGGGAGTTTCTCCCAGGGGCTGTTCCAGAGCTCCAGACCTGTGAAACTGTGACAACTAGTCAGGTCCATCATTTCACAGACAGAAAAGGAGCCCTTGGGGAACAAAAATGTCAAATTCTTAATTCATGCATGCTGAACACTTTTACATGAAGTGGGCCAGACTGAGTGTTAGGGAGACCAGACATCCCGATATTATCAGGACCATCCTGATGTTAGGAGCTTTGTCTTACATAGGCACCTAATACCTTCCCCCATTACCTCCTCCCCCTGCCGCCATTCTGTTTTTTCATATTTGCTATCTGGTCACCCTATTGAGTGTTGCCCCTTGAATGGGATGGAATTTAGGAGGGAGAAAGGGCAGCACCCTTTGGACGTGAAAAGGATGGTGCAGCAAAGAGTAAAACCCTAATAACACAACAGTTTTAATCCAAGAGTTTACATTCATGACTAGTCAAAACTACAGCAGTTGTCATGACAGAAGTTTCATGGAGAGTTTTTAAAAATCACTTCTAAATGCCTTAGGTTTATGTGCAGAACTGCTGAGTTATCATTCTCTTCCCCTGTTTTTGCTTTTCTTTCTTCCCATTTTTTTATTTTCTAACACATTTCTCTTTTCCTTTTTCTTCGTCTACTTTCTGTAAACTGGCAGGGAGTAGTAAAGGGAGGGGATGTGGGATTGTTGTCACTCTTCTAAGACATGGTGAGATTAGTCTGTTGACCACCTGGTTGTAAGGTTCTAGATTCAGGAGTGCCACTTTAGAAAAATACTGAAGAAATTATTATTTGTTACAAAATCATGCAGGCTATCAAAACCAGATTAATATGCTATACACCAAATTGTGCACACCTGCTACACTACTAAAATGTTCATTTTGAAATGTATATATGAAAACAGCCACTCACTGGTACTTGACAGAATTAGAATATTCGCTCACCACTCAACTTCAATCTTTTTTATTCAAATTGTGTGTATCTCACTGTTTTAAATGAGCTAGGAACACACCTGTATGTGATATCAATTAATCATATATGACAGCATATTGGATCTTTTAAAAAACATTATGAACCCCCAGAAGTCACTCAGGTATCCAGTTTCTATGCTGAATACAAAATGTTGCTGTTTAATAATGCATATTTGATCAAAGTTTGCCGCTCTCCCACTATCAAATCTTCCTTGTGATTTTATAGATTGCAAATACAAGATGTTTTAACTCTCTCGAATGTAATAAGTACTTTTATTTCACTTGCTTCAAATCTGCAACCAGTTTGGGAGTGAATAAGACAATTAACCACTGCACAACATAGTCTGTTTATATTACAGAAGATGGATACATAAAGCTATATGAAGAACTTTTTGTAAATTTAACAGGGTGTCTTGTCCCTTATGAGCTAGAGGCCTGGGGCCAGCCAACCATGCTTACTAAGGAGGAACAATTGAGCAGGAATTACCTGATTACTCTAAAAGAGCAGCAGGAAGAAGCCAGGCTGCTGGCCCTGGAGAGAGAGTTCTCAGAGAGAACAGAGTGAAATATAGGCTACGTCTACACTGCATCTGGGAGTGAGTTTCCCAGCCCAAGCTGTCAGACTCATGCTAGTGTGCCTAAAATAACTGCATAGCGTAGATATTGGAACTTGAGCTGGGCTGGAGCTTGGGCTAGCATAAGCCCTGAGTCTGTAGACCTGGGATGGGAGGCTCACTCCCAGAAGAAGCACAGATATATCCATATAGGCTGCTGGGATTGAGTAGGCTCCAACAGAAACATGTGAAACTTGGGGAGTGAGATAACTGGGAAGGCCTGTGAGAATCGATGGACTTGAAAACTTCATTAGATCAATAAACACTCAAAATAAAGCAGGAGCACACAACTGGGAGAGGGAAAGACTGAGAATAGCCTTGTAAAGCAGGGAAGATGCTAAGACAGCAGAGAACTTGGGAGATGTGGCCAGTTTCAGGCTGGACGAGACTTCTGAGTTTATTTTTTGAACATTTCAAATTGAACCCTAAGGAGATCAGTTATTGGATTTGTAAAATCTTTTTGGGAGGGCTATTGAGGAACTAAGAGGGGAAACTGAGGTGAGGGGCTGCTTGCAGGGTTGTCTTGAGGCCACAAGGGGGCACCCAGGAGGAGGCCACTCAGAGTAACGTTCTACTATGATATGCATCCGAAGAAGTGGGCAGTAGCCCACGAAAGCTTATGCTCTAATAAATTTGTTAGTCTCTAAGGTGCCACAAGTACTCCTGTTCTTTTTGCGGATACAGACTAACACGGCTGCTACTCTGAAACCTGTTCTACTATAGGGGGACAGGAGCAAGAAGTATAATGCACAAACTGCTCATCACATTAAACTATACAACTCCCTTTGTTACCATAGTTCAATATCACCACCAGAATTTTGAGCACTAAAGCTTGTTAAAAAAGTTGTAAACTGATAGGCAAGCAGCACAGATACTGGGTTAGATTTACAACATGCAATAATGGATTTTTTCAGATAGATGGCAATGCACACAGTGCATTTAAGATTAAAATATGGCCCAGTGTCAAGATTTCATTTCAGTGTTTATAGTCTTACATTAGAGGCATTATTGCATTATCAGAATAACTTTTATAAGGATAATAGTTTAGGACCCACTGTGGCAGTTTATCCATTGATTTCAATGGGAGTATGTTGGGCCACAAGACCTTGAGCACCACAGGTTTTACTTACTAGACTTTCTGTCACTCAAAGAAATGTCAAATTGTAATAAATACAGTGGACAGAGCACATGCTATACTTCTTTTTCATTCCTATAATATCCAACAAATATTGTACAGTAGTTACAGTGGGTAATAAATAGATTTAAGTCAGATTTTTGCAGGTCTAGTAATATTTTATTATAAAAACCAGCGATAAAAATATTTTTAACAACTATTTAGAATTGTTATTTGTAAAAACTTTAGTTATTACCAGTCTTATGTCCTTTTATTCTAACATGCAGAACTGTCAAGCTACAAGCATTTGAGTGAAACTTTAATTGTTTAATTGCAAAACATAGTAAATCCCTTTTTTGCCAAAGTGGAATATTTTAAAAGCAGCTTAAAAGGAAATGAACAGGAGCAAGTCTCACTTATCGTTCTGCACCTGCTTTAGGATTTCGATCGATGACTATCATGATTTGGAAGCATCCACCACCGTTTTGTTTTCTTTTCACAGTAGGTGGTTGCTAGGGAACAAAATACTATTGTCTGATTTCATGATCTATTGCCCAGTTTGCCTGGCAATAATGCTTTCTAAAATTTAACAGAGGTCACTTATTAATTTATTATGTATAAGAAAAATAAAGACTAAGAGAAATATGGAGAGAGAGAGAGAGAATAAGAATCTCATGAAGCCTTTTTAAAACTTATTAAAGAAAAAACATGCAAATATCCCTGGACAATGAAAACAAGCTAATTTAAGTACTCTACTGAAATACACTCACACACAATCATTTTTTTGCAATCATATCTATATTTTTCCCTAACTTGTCCAAGAATATTGTATATCCTTTTCCAAGTGGAACAAGCCTGTAAAGTTCTGTATACATTACACATAATAGAATGTGCAGACAAGAGAGGCATTCGTATCAGAAAGAATTTTGCTATTCAGATTGTACTCACGTTGGGGTCTCCGTTTATTTATGTAATAATTATTGCTTAGTGGGATAGATAGAAAAGTCCAAGTAAGGTTGCTCCTGTGTTCAGTATAACAAAAGATAATGCAGGATACTGTATCTAAAATTGCACACAACAATTCTAACCGTAAAAATGTCACATATTTTTACACTATCAAAGCTTCCTAAACAAGGAATTAAAAAGATTGTTACTGCCAGACAATGTGGGTGCCTGTGATGGCATCGTCAGAACCTAGTAGAAGGCAATCATACTTAGAAATAGAGTGACAGGTGAATATATGTATGCACAGATATAGCCTCAAAGAAAGATTTTAAATAAAACCTGTGGAGTAGCTGTTACTCCATCACGCACACCTGAAATTTCACATCCTACACAACACATACATTAAAAAAAACTTGAAAGGCCTTTGAAATACTATCAATGCATATTACTTTTTTGTTACATTAAAATTTGAGAGAAAATGAATGAGGTATGTTCCAAAAGACATCAAAGCTTTGACATACTACAATGAAACTTGTGATATTAAAAGTAATACAGGCAGCATATAAAATACACAAATCACAGGGATGATCTCAGAGCTCCTTCTCTCCTCAGCCCAGAGTTGAATTTATTCAAATGTCTACCCTCTCCTTAAAGAACCTGACAGTCATTACCAATGTATATTTAAAATTAAGAGTAAGAGTGAAATGTAAGCCAGCTCTCTCCATAGCACACAACAATAAATTAACCCTAGCAATAGGAACAGAGAAATTAGAGACGGACAAGACCTAGCTCACCAAATCCATCCCCTTGCCAAGAGGCAAAATATGCTACCACAAGCGATAGTGTTCAAGTGGTACCTAAGGGTCTCTCTGCCCCTGGCTAGCCGCACACCCATGTCCTGTCATTTCCAACTTCAGTAAAACCTGTCTTAAGTAATCACCCAAGGGACCAAGGAAAAAAAATCAGTCACCTAGTACAGCTGCTCTTTAGTTACAACCAAACTGTCCTGGAAACTGCAGAGAGAGACTTTCCAGGGATGGCTTCACCCAGGGTCCAAGTGATGCTGGTCCTCAGTGCAGGCTCCCCTGGCTGGAGAGGGTTTGCCCCTCCAGCCAATCAGCAAGAGGGAGCCCCGGGTGCCCGACCTACGGGGTGGGTGGGCAGGAGGCGTGCGGCCGGAGGGGCCCTACGCGCTGTCAGCGCCACGCGTGCGGGATGTTATGGGAATGGGGAGATGCCCAGACAGGTTGGGTGGGAGGAAGAGGAACGAGCGTGGCCCGGGGGAGAGTGGCAGCAGCTGCCCTGTCCCCACTCCCGGTGCCAGCAACTGCCTGGGAGGGACCAGCCCGTCCCCGCGGCTGCCAAAAGAAAAATGCCCCCTAGAGAGAAGAACAAACTTTCTGACTCCCCGGGGACCAGCGGCTGGGCTTGCGGGGGGGGGGGGGGGGGGCGGCCGGGGCGCTGCTGGGGAAGAGACACACACCCAGAGGGATGCTGGCGGGGGGAAGGGGGGGTTAGGAGGCAGAGCCGGCAGCAGCTGCGGATGGGCGCTGGAAAGCGGGGGAGCGGCGAGCCCCCCGTGCTCGCCCCCACACGGCAGCGCCCCTTCCGAGCCGGGCGGGGGACCAGGCAGCCGCGGGAAGCGGCAAGCCCGGAGGATGCTGCCGCCGCCCGTCCCTACGCTCCCTACCTGCTGGCGGTGCGGAGCTGCCGGGGCGCGGCGCGGCCCCTTCTCCCTCGGCCGGCGCCGCGCAGCCCCCACCCCTGTCCCGGGCAGAGCGCGAGCCCGGCCGCCGGAGCCTGCAGCGCTGCGGGCGGAGGACGCCCCGTGGCGGCGGGAAGCCCCGGCGAGCGGCGGCGCGGGGCAGCGGCAGCGAGCTGAGCCGGCTTAGGGGCGCTGGAGAAACAGCCGCCTCTGATCCAAAACGTGTGTGTGTGTGTCAGTGTCGGGCTGGGGGTGCGCGCGAGTGTGAGGGATGCGGCAAGGGAGCGAGGGAAAATTCCCCCGCTTAGGAAAACCGTAGACAACTGGCAACGCAGGTGTGCTGGGGAGGGAGCGGGAGCGGGTTGGCGGCTGGTGCGGGGGCAGGGGGGCCTGGGATGGGAGGGAGCGCACAGATCCGCCTGAGCTGCAGGCAGCTGCCGCCGTGCCAGGGCCGCGCACGGGGAAGCAGAGACAGTGGCTTCAGCTCCTCAGGGCAGCAAGTGGTGAATCTGTCAACCACAGACGCCACGGCGACCTTGAAAGGCGCCGGGGCAAACTGGCACTGAGCTGGCAGCCAGTGAATAGGAGGGGATGCTTGTAAGGGGTGGGGACACAAAGGAACTTAGCCCTCAGCCAAGAGCTCTGGGGGAGAAGGACAGAAGGGACCGGAGTGCTTTAAATAAAGAGACTCCGGCTCATTCATAGCTGATGCCCAGAACCTCCTTGTGTCTCCTATTGTGTTAAATGCTAGGCAGCAGGTTGCCACTTTAGTTTACTCTTGTGGGGGGAACGTTGATTACAATATATCCACCCCATTTCAGTCCCTGAAAAGTTCTGTTGCATTAGCTCCCAGGAAAGGGGGCACTGAATTCTGTTTGCTTAGTTACAGCATCAATTATACAGTGAATTATAGAGGAGCAGCTGTAGGAGGTTCCCCACAGGGCTATCTTCAACAGGGAGGAAGGAGTGAGGGGGACAAGGTGGCTGTCAAAGCAAAAATATAACTGCTATTTCTGCTCATTTTATCTGGCATCCTAAGGCCTCCTGAGTTTACACACAGGTCAACACTAAAGAACACTTGTGAAAGGTTTACATCTGCAACCACTTTATTGTCCTGTTCAGTTTCCCAAATGTATGCCCAGTTTGACTGGGTCAGTAATTCTTTAGGAATCTTCCAAGGAGAATTTGGTGCTACAGGAAGTAATGTTAGTAGCACTCTGACCTCTTGAGTTAGTATGGAGTCTAAATCAATATCCTTATCAATATCCTTAACATAACCTCTCTACTCCTGTTGGACATGTATTTTACCTCTGTATTTGGCCCACAATTCAAGAAGGATGTTCTTCTCTTCAATGACAAGCCAAGAGAATGATTTAAAAAGTGCCTTATAGTGATAGACTCAAAGGGTATGTCTACACTTCAATAAAACACTGGTGGCTGGCCGGTGCCAGCTGACTTGCACTCACAGGGCTTGGGCTGCAGGGCTATAAAATTGGAATATAGGCATTGGGCTAGAGCCTGGTCTCTAGCTTAGGCTTGTGGACTCTCTCTCATCACCGGGGCCCAGAGTCCAGGCTCCAGCCCAATCTTGAATGTCTACACTTCAGTTTTTTAGGCCCTCAGCCCCAGGCCAAGTCAGCTGACATAAGCTAGCCACAGGTATTTTATTGCAGTGTAGACATACCCAAAGAGCTTAATCTATTTAGCTTAACAAGGTTAAGGGATGACTTGATCACAATCTATAAGTATCTACCTAGGGAGAAAATAATAACACACTTTTCAGTCTAGCAAAGAAAGGTATAACAATCCAATGACTGGAAGTTGAAGCTAGACAAATTCAGACTGGAATTAAGGTGTCCATTTTTGACAGTGCGAGTAATTAACCATTGAAACAGTTTACCGAGGGTCATGGTGGATTCTCCATCACTGACAATTTTTAAATCAAGACTGGATGTTTTTCTAAAAGAGATGCTGTAGGTATTATTATGGGGAAATTCTACTGCTTGTGTTACAAAGGAGATCAGACTAGGTCAGGGATTGGCAAGCTTTGGCACATGGCCCGCCAGGGTAAGCACCCTGGAGAGCCGGGCCGGTTTGTTTACCTGCCGCGTCCGCAGATTTGGCCGATCGTGGATCCCACTGGCCGTGGTTCACCTCTTCAGGCCAATGGGGGCGGCGGGAAGTGCTGGCCAGCACATCCAGCACATCCCTCAGCCCGCGCCGCTTCCCACAGTCCCCATTGGTCTGGGATGGTGAATCGCAGCCAGTGGGAGCCGCGATCAGCCGAACCTGCGGACAGGGCAGGTAAACAAACCGGCCCAGCCCACCAGGGTGCTTACCCTAGCAGGCCAGGTGCCGAAGATTGCTGATCCCTGGATTAGGTGATCACAATGGTCCCTTCTAGCCTTAGAATCTATCAGTCATGATATTAGGACACTGCTACCGGAGGTGCTTTTTTCCAATGGGACATAAACCTACAGTAGGTCTTGATTGCTTATGGCAGTATTATCCAGCAGACAGGGTGTTAGACTGTGTCAGAAAACCTTGGGTTGTGTTTTTGCACAAGTCACATCACCTCTCTGTGCTTTCTTTATCCCATCTATACAAATGTACATATGTAGTGATCTTTAGTAAACTAGGCTCAGACCCTCAAAGATATAATATCTTTGAGGATCTGAGTCCTAGAGATGAAAAGTGAACTCTGTATGAACTAAGTACTATTATTAACAATTAGATGACACACCTAGTATGAGCAGACGTGTTAATACTGTTTTTGTGGCCGAATTTAAGCTCATGCAGAATGTGTTTACTAATCTAAATTCATCCTGCAATTTCAATTGGAAAAGTGAATTCTTCAAATCCTTTCCTAAATGGTGGTGCAGAGTTGTCATGTGCTGCAAACAGCTGAGGTGTCTGTGTTTTAGTGCTGGATAAAGTGATGCCTTTGTATATCAGTTTACAATGTGGTTCAGAATACGTCTGGTTGATAATTACTTTAGTAAATGTAAAGTAATCGTATCAAACATGGATATTAAAGCAGCATATTAAGCATTTCATATATATTGGATACATCCTAAATTGCTAGTGGTAGAAAGCTGTTGGATTGTTGTTTTATATTTTCTTTCATTCCTGAGGGTCTTCTTTCATTAAAGCATCACTACAGTATATCCAAAGGTGTTGTGCTAATTTTGTATTTACATTACCAGATCATTTTGTGTTTACCAGTAAATACACTTTATGCAACAGAAGTCATTTCCACACCACTAGGCTTGCCTGATTTAAACGGTACTGGCTTGCGTTGCCTCTGTGTGTGGCTTTTTTCCCTGGCTGGCAGGGTTAGTGTCACAGCTTCAGTTTGAGTAATGACAACAAGCAATACTGACACAATTTATACCAACCAACACAAGGACATCCGTGTAGAGGACAAAGCATAGAAACTAATTCACTGCTTTAGGTAAGTGCTAACAACTTATACTCTAAAAAAACAAACAATAATCACCCACCAATGCAAAGATGGGAATGTCTGCCCTGCATTTTCTCACTGTAGTTCATTTTTCACCAGTTTGCCTTTGTTTTGGATAGGACAATGACACAGATAGCTATAAAAGAATAGCTGCTGGAGGCATTTCTATCAGATGCAGTCCTGGTGAAAGAAAGTCATAATTTGACTCCTATATTATTTACACTGGAACAAACCTATTGAATGATGTTACAGAATGTATAGATTTCAATACTGCAAGTACTTACGCACATGCTTAACTTTATATACATGAGTACTCCCACTCAAGTACATTGCCACAAATGGAACTATTCATGCTTAAAATTAAGCATAAGTGTTTGCAGGATCAGGGCATAATTAACAAATATGTCCTAAACCCCAGTCTCTGAAAATAACTCTTAATCTTCTTGCTTGTTTGGTTTGAAAATAAAAACAAAATTAAAAACAAAAAGACTCCACCCAGTATAAACAAGCTCTATTTGACAATTATGTAAGTGGAGAGTGATATGAAACAGAGCTAATATAAAATCTCACCAATGACACTGGAATTGTTTAATATATCTGACTACAGTGATGACATTTTTAAAGGATTATTTTGTCCTGGCAATTAAGTGTCCCTTTAATTGTCTTATACTCTCTCAACTGTACTCACAGAACTCTTTTTGCACACGTCTATACATCCTGAGAAGCAGAAAGGACTTTATCTGTTATGAATTTCACTAGAGCTAGTCCATTTGAGCATTTTGCTATTTGTACTTCAGTAGCTCTTAAGGGCCCTGATAAGGAGCAAGGCTCCACTGCGCTAGGCACTGTACACACACAGGAAGACACATCCCCTGTCCAGAAGACATCACAATGTTTTTTTTAATAACTGAAGTTTTTTTAAATGGAAACAATTTATTTTTGATGTCATCTTTGTAGTCAGAAGGGTGAATTCCCCTAGGCCTGGTCTGGAGCTTTGTTTTTAGCAGAAAATGTGACTGATAGTGTAAACAAAACCAAAAACCCCACCAGACCTCATTTCAGCCCTCATTAATGCACTGACTTCAATAGGAATTGCATAGACACAGCTAAGGGCACAATTAGGCCCTCTGGACTTTTAAAGCTTCAAAAATAGTCATATGTAATTCCTTCTTCTTTGGATTCTGCAAGCTTTAAGAGATTTTTTGAAAGCTGTAAATTCCTATTTATCCACTAAGAGGCTCATAGGCAATCTTCCCCTAATGGAAATGGAACTGTAAAGCTGAAACATTAATATACACAATATGATACATTACACTGGAATGGAACTGTCTCAACCAATCAGAGGACAGGGATGCTATACACTTACAGAGGCATAACCAAGCTGTTTTCTTCCACTTAGTTCCCTGCACTCTGATTCTTGGTATCTGATTTATACTATTACTGTATGGTTAGCTCTCAATAGCCATATGCTATTTGAATCCCTGAACTCTGATTGGCTAATAATGACTATCATCCAATCAGATTGCAGGGCATTGTATGATTATTGTACAGCGATTTTTCCAATAACTGTACTGTGAATATGTAAATATCACTATTCCACCTACTACAATCCTTCTGCTCTGATTGGCTTCTGTGCTTTGATTATTCTGATTACTAGCCAGCAGCCAAAATACCCCCCTCATCTGCTCACTCCGTTACGATGATGTACGTGAAAGAGATTAAGAAAAATAACAAACACAAAAGAAAATGGGGCATGAAACTGATCAAAAAAACTTCTGACTCCTTTCCTTCTTTCTGGCCTTACTCTGCTCCCATGGGAGTTTTGCCAGTGCCTTAAATAGCATCATATTTGTATGTTTCTTCTCATCCCTTTCTCACACTTTCCTCTGTACGAGTCATTGGGGTCCTTATTCCTATAACAACTGCCATATATTTGCATTTATATTGCTTATCCACACTACGAGAATCCACCCTTTTCCTCCAAATTCGGCCTTGAAACAAAATATAAACAAAAAGTATAAGCTTTTATCATGGGGGGGTAGTATAGGGGCTGGATGGGTCAATGTACTTTTCAGCCAGTTCACTTCAGCCACTGCAAAAACCATCAGTGAAACCAGCACCACATTGGCATGCTTATCAGAGAAGCCCAAGACTGAATAAGTATTGAAGACCGAACCACCTGAGGACTTTTGCTGTAGCAGAACTCTAGCACATTGGTAGAACTCTGTGGGAAACCTTGCACTAAACTAGTTGTATTGCATGAAATCAATAGAGGACTCCATTTTTCATTAGAGTTGGGCACTTCATTAGGCACTTCCTAAGCACACAAGGGTAAACCTCGTTCTCACTTACTCTGTGTAAATGTGAAGTTACTTGGGATTTACATCCTAATGCAAAGCAGAATTAGGACAGGAATAGCTAGTCAACAAGCAGAGCTATATTTGCTTTTTTACTTCATTTTGTAAATTCCACATTACTACTGCAGTACAACTTTTCTAAAATATAGCCCTCAGGCAGTAGCATTCTCAAGGTTGTGTAGGTGCTGCTGGTTCCGCAGATGCTGCCCTCTCTCCCTATGTAATGAAGTGGCAGCTGAGATCAGCTGAGGTGCTCAAGATAACTGTTCCTAGATTAAATATCCGTCCCCAGTGAAATCCCGTCCCCAGTGAAGTTAATGGGAGTTCTGTCAGTGACATTAATAGGGTCAGGATTTCATTCTGGGATAGCGATAGCAGAATGCATTAACTAGACAGCTGTTGATTGGAATTTACCTTTCCATACTAGACCAACAGGGCTGAACTCCTGACATTTAGAACATGATGTCAGGTCCATCTCTTTTCTCCATGGGTTGGAGCTAGATACAGCATATTTAGATGCCTTTGGGGCAGAGGGGAGACTACTTTTGTTGACATAAGTTATCAGAGATGTATTTCTTTTTAATATTGCACATATATCTCAAGAGGCTGTAATTCAGCTCATTTTACAAACTGATAAATAAAGGAGAGTTATTCGCCTTCCCAATGAAGAAACCTGCAGAAAGAGGACTGGGGGGAGCTAGCTAACTGCAAGACTGAGCTTCCAGGAAACTGCTCCCTGCATGGAAGGGCAAATTGGGGGGAGGGGTCAGAGTGGGCAGAGGCCATGGCTTCCTGTTTCCTGTGCAGATCCATGGAGAAAAGAGCCCTCTGTTGTAAAGAGGTAAAAGGGCAGCCCTCCATGAAGAGGCTGCCCTTCCATGTTGCTGCTCTTACTCTTATCTTCCCACTTCAAATACTATGTTGATGGCCTTGATTAAAAAACAAAAACAAAAAAAAAAAAAAACAGATGGAATAGAATCGAAACAGTATAGTTCTGGCAAGAGTCATGCTGCTTTTCCCACAGAGCAGCCATTCTGGAAGGGACTCTACAGGAATTAATACTACTTGACTCCACTTTAACTGCCAGTGAGGTACTTTTTTATTCAATTTTTCAATAATCATTTTGAAAAAAGTAGCATGCACTCACTTGTCCCATTTTTCAGATGGTGCCAGTGTCTCTTTAAAATACATATTAGACATCTTATTTAATAAATAAATAATAATAATGCTAATTCATAATTTACCCTGAAATATGTTCACCCTGGTCTTGCTCTGAAAATACCATAGCAGCCAGAGCTACAAAAACATTCCACCAGATAATTGGCACAACAGTTGAGCCAGCACAGTGCTCGCTCTCTGTTTTAAACTTCCTCAAATCATCTAGGTTTAGAAACCATGTAACTTAATTGGATTGCTACAGAGCTGACAGTTCTCCATGTACTGTGTGCTAAGAATTGCATCGTTGCTGTACAACTGGATACAAAAGCTAATGCTGTCAGTTCTGAGGACTGTTATGCATTATGACTAGCCTCACATCTTGTGTTTAATCTCCCAGTCGCCATTAGAAAGGAAAAACAACACGTTTTGTTCTTCTTCCTCCCCACCTTTGAAGACTTACACTTGGAAAAAACAGAAAACACTTGACAGGATTTGGGCCTAATCCTGAAAGCCCTTATTCACATGGGTTATTCTCACACAGGCAAGTAGTTCCACTGGAGTCCTGATGAATTCAAGTAGGCTCATCACAAGAGTAAGGATTACTCAGGTGAGTCAGGTGCTGCATCGAGCTATATGTTTTGTTATTAAGAGATGCTATTCAGCATTTCCCAAGGACAAAATACAAAAGCAATCTATGAGGAAATAGTAAGTAAACTAAATACAGAAAGAAAGCCAATGCAGGTAATAACAACATTAATACATTTTAAAATGCAGTTCCAATTTTTTGTAATGTGCTGCTTAGCTATTTTACCATATCAATATACCTTCTGTTAACTGATGTCCTCTACTTGACTAGCTGGTAAATTTTCCAAAGCACAAATGACAGTTAGGTGCCTAACTCTCATTGAAATTTACTGGGAATTAGGTACCTAACTGCCATTTGTACCTTGCAAAATCTTCTCCTCGTTGTGTAGTAAGAACTCTTTTGAAAGAGAAGATAGCACAAAGGTCAAAACAGCAGTCTCTTTTCTGCTGATTCCTGAATTCCAGTTGTATTTTATTAACTCTGCCAATTTTGTAATATGGACTTTATTTCATTTATAATTAACTCAGAGCAGGATTCTGGAAGGGAATGAATAATCCTCTTTATCATTACATATAGTTCTAAGCATCCCTCACAGTACTATCTGGTACAGAGGTAATATTATAGGGTGGGGTTTTCAAAAGTCTTTCCCACTTTGAAGTCTCGGTGCCTTTCCCACTTTGAAGTCAATGGGAGTTGAGTTAACTCAATGCTGGGTGTTTTGCAAGCAGAGTTGAAGAAATGCTGAATGCTTCTGAAAATACCCCTCTTCAGATACCTCTAATCTTTTTTAAAATAAACATAGACCAAACTAGGTATCTGGAGATAATGCATTTCTAGGCCAGTAGAAATCCATAAAAACACGGGGCAGGAATCTAAAGGATCTAGTCTCCTCTTGGGGACTATTAGTTGGGTACTATTAGAGAGTAACATTCTCTACCCAATGGAATCCTTCCATTTCTAGCAGTTGCAGTCAGGGAGCACTGCCACAGTTTTTTGCAACCCATCAATCAGAAGACTTTTCTCCTTCCTTCTTCAGGTGATCACATTTCCCTTCCCCCCGCCCTCCTTTCACAGACATACTGGGAAGATTGTCAAGTGGTAGCCCACTGTAGGGTTATTACTTTCTCCAAGTCAAAGATTTCTCCTGGCCTACCTTGCATGTGAAGATCTTTCTGAGTAGTCCACAAGAATATTCACTGTTATGCTGCAATACAATGGTCCTGCAAACCATAACAGTATGTAAAACTAAGACAAAATACAATGTTATCATTTCTTTTAAAGCAACAAACCTTCAGTTCACGTGATTTCTACCTGGCACACATGGCATCCTTACGATTTGCAAATAGGCAGGAATTCTATTTGAGCAGGGAGGATCTTATTATCCTGTGTTCCATCATCTAAAATTGAAACCATAATTGATTTCCACTGTCTTTTACATGTGGGTCTTGTCTGCCAAGTCAAACTCCTTTTTAACCCTCCTTGTAGCAAAGCTACAAACAACAATAATCACCCATCAAAACAAAAAATTCACAGCCCACCAAAACAGGTAGGCAAGATCGATAATTAGCTTCCCTGTTTGATGTCAGGGACAAATAATAATATGTTGTGGTTCTACACTTCCTTTCATCCAAGGATCTCATGACACATAGCAAACATTTGCTAATTCATTTATCTGGAATGTATAGAGATCAGTTCTCAAGCCACTAAAATGCAGCCACCTTTCGGTTGGAAAGCAGCTCTTTAACAATGCAGAGCAATGTCATACAACACTTTAGGGAAGAAAAAGAAGAATAAAGTATTCAGATGAAACTGAAGACAGAATTTATGTAGGCAGCTCATAAGTACCTGAGTTGGAATTATGCCAGGACACTGGGGTTAACATCACTACTCTTACAACACTTCTATTTAAGTGGAATATAGAGAAGAAGTAACAACAAGAATTCTGAATTAAAGTAGTGTGAACTGAACTGCTGCAGATTTCAGTCCAATTAAAATTGACAGCCTAGTGAAGCAGATACACATAGCACACAGATAAATATAGAAAATACAATTTTTATTTTTTTTTGCAATCTATCTTCTTCACTCAGTATTTCTTCCTCTGGATATTTCAGTTCATTTTCTTAATCTTTTGATGCCAGGAAACTATCATTGACTGGAAACACTTACTAGCTTTTTCAGACAGTTTTCATAACTTAAAATAAAGATGGAAAACTGTATCATGCTAAATGTTTCAGCAATGCATTTCTCTCCTCTTCCAAGGCTTGCAGTATTAAAGTTGCATTGGCTGTGGAGCAGAAGATTAGAGAGAGCAACAGCTTTTAACCTTAAATAGTAAATTATGCTGAAGCCACTAAGTCTGCCTTTTAAGCACACATAGTACAAACATTACAGATTTGAAGCTTATAGCTAAATGACACACATCCTGAACCACTGACAAATATTTTGCAGTGATTAATTTCTAGAAGGTGAACACAACAAACTTCCTCCTTTTTCCCTCCCGGAAGAAATATGCCTGTAATAGCAGAAAACATATTACAGTATTTACTTTTGATCCTGCAGTCCTTACCCGCATGGGTAACCCTTACTCATACAAGCAGAACCATTGACATCCCAATGAGGTTAAGAGGATTACTGGAGTGTTAGGATTCCCAGTCTCATAGAGGTGTTGTTTAAGTAATGTTTCCAAAGCACTTTGAAAGTCCCGGGTAACAGCTGCTGTTTATTATAAGTGTATATTATTATTTATTATTATAGAATGGCTACAACAGTGTTTATAACTGCCCATTGCCTAAACCTTTTCTAAGTTATGTTGGTCGGGTAGGGAGATGTCCCTTGAAGCAGCTCTATTATTTAACAGAGGAATGAAAAGAAGCAACCTAGTATTTTTAAGAGCAGAGCAGAAGAAAACTCCCCTGGGCAGTGTCCTATTGCCCTCTAGATCCATTATTGTTTCTAAAATGTTTTTTTCCATTTAAGGGATCACCACCAAATCTTCCACAGGAAGCACTGGAAAGGGACATAAAGTTAGGGCTATATTGAGCTTATAAGTAACATCTCTTAAAATGGAGGTTTGATTTATGTTATACTAACAACCAGGTTTTAGGGGTGGGAGCCTCTAGCTTGTAGTTATGAATCTTTTATAATGTAATAAATGGTGCCATCTACTGGTTATTTTTTGCTTTGGCTCAACATCAGGCTTTTGATTATACAGTATTGCTACTGCAAGTAGAATTAAAATTCAAAAAGAAATCACACTCATATTATTTTGTATAGTGTGTTTCATACGCATTGCCTCTCTGAATGCTTTACAGCAGCTTCTGTAAAGCAAACAATTCCAAAGTTAAATAGTACTTACTAACAGGAAGAGAGAGAAATTACAAGATGTCTAGTTGAAATGTCTCTAGTTGAAAACTGAAATTGGATGAAGGCTTGATGAGGAAGAGGGATGTAATTAAGGTGACCCAGATGGAAGGAGTGGCACAGGGGAAGGCTGTTGCCCCAGCAGTGATGAGATCGATCATACAGAGAGGATGTGGTTCAGACGTTCCTAATTTATGTCCATGGTTAAAAATCTCAGTAAAAGTACTTTGTTATAGAGTGATGCTGTTTGTTTTAGTCCCTGCCCCAGCCGCTTTTTTTTTTTTTAAACAAAGCAGCACTCACAGAAACAGTGTAGATAGATATGGAAATTATAAGGCTGTTTCTGTTCCCAGATCTCAGTGCAGTTATTCCTGGTATACAGCAGTGTGCATGGGAACATAAGTGGCCCTGTGAATGTGTCTCAAATGCTGGGCCACATTCTAATTTCAGTTACAATCCCATTGATTCTCAGGAGGCTGTGCTGGTGTAACTGAGAGCTGAATTTGGCACAAAAAATCTTGTCTGTTTGTTTGTTTTTTCAATATCTTTGGATAATGCTCATTAGCCCCCTTAAAATCTATAATAATATGCAAATCCATTTTTGTAATGGTGGTTGTAATCTGTTGGGAAGCAGCTTATCAGAGGACTTGGGAGAGGTCAGAAGTCCTGGGATTTATTGCTGCCACAACTTGCGATGTGCTAGTGGACAAGTTATAACTTTTTGTGTCTCAGATTCACATCTGTAAAATGAAGATCACACTTATGCAGGGGCGGCTCTATGTATTTTGCCGCCCCAAGCACAGCAATCAGGTGGCTTTCGGTGGCATGCCTGTGGGAGGGCCGCCGGTCTCGCTCCTTCTGCGTACCCGCTGCTGAATTGCCACCAAAACCTCAGACCAGCAGACCTCCTGCAGGCATGCCGCCGAAAGCTGCCTGTCTGCCGCCCTCACAGCGACCGGCAGGCTACCCCCCGCGGCTTGCCGCCCCAGGCACAGGCTTGGTGCGCTGGTGCCTGGAGCCGCCCCTGCACTTATGTGCCTCATAGATTCATCTGAGATCCTTGGAAGTGCAAGGTACTATCATGGAGTTGCTGGGCAAGACTCCATAGTTAAGGATGCATTATAAATGTCAGTTTAATAGGAGCGTTAACCCTTTATTTTGTAATTAGTTTTAGATGTTTTCTTTCAGATCTGAGCATATATACTCTCCTAATGAGGTTGACCTTGGCAATCTCTGCTTTTTGTTCCTTTGCTCCAGCGCTTGTAAGAGTCCAAAGAGCAAAGAGATCCCCATTTCTTCTTGTGAGCATCTTTATATGCCCTTCCCCCAGAGTTCAAACTGATGGGATGAGCACTCCTGCACGTAACTTCTTCTTGTGTGGATGAGGCAATCAACAAAGTTTTTGTCCTACAATGGCGCATTTAGTTTTGATAGTCCTTTTGACGGATGGGGAAACCACTCTTCCTGCCTGGGTTTACAAGTTCAGAGCAGGCATTTTTTACAATTATAAAGCAAAATGTAAAGATTACCTTATAGCATGGGATACAGCCATTATAAATAAGATTAATGCATGCAGCAATTTACAAACATTTTATAGAGACTAAACACATCTTTACAAGTTTAACACTTATCTTGAACATTATTAACATATAGATGAGCAGTCTTCATGCCAGGCAAACAAAGCCATCAGGAGAGCAAGTGGGGAAAAAGGTGATCATTTAACAATCTCAGTGGGGGATAGATACTATATCCCCAGGAAGATTTCCTGTCTCTTGAAGCAGGGCCAATGAACTTCGAGAGAGATACTTTCCAAAGGTTTATTGGACTATAAAGCGATGGTCAGAGAACCCCTAAGTTATCCTTCACCTGAGGAGACGAAGAAAACCAGCCGCTTGGACTCTGTGGGGATCCTGACTAAGAGCTAGTCAGCCATTGCTGGAAAAGGAAGGCTGATGACGAATCTACCTTGAACAGAGATTGTAGCTTGTTAATTTATTTCTTAGCCATTAGAAAGTGCAATTTTACTTTTTGTGTGTGTTTGTAACTCTTTCTGTCTTTATCCCTTATACCTCAACACTCTTAAAATCTCTCTCTTTTTGTTTAAATAAATGTACTTTACTTTTTATCTAAGCCAGCTTAGTGTTTTGATTGAACTGACGTGATTGTTAACTCCAGTCAAGATAACAAAGTGCTGTTTCTATCTCTTTAAAGGAGCAGTGAACTTAGTATCCTCTGTGAATGTCCAGCAATAGGAGCTGTGCACTGCAGAGAGACATCTCTGAGGAGCTCAGGGGCTGGAGTTCACTGTTTGTTATGAAGTTGGCCTGGGAGAGCCCTGAATAGTTTGCTGGCAAGGCAGGCAAATTGGTGCACCAGGGAGTTGTCACACAACTTTGCTGCAGCAAAGCATCTAGTTGCTGAAACGGAGACAGGTAGCACAGTGGCTCACAGTTCTAGATATCCCCAGCAACTTGTCACAGTGATGCGAAAAGCAAAAAAATAAAAATTGGGTTTCTGCTTCCTTTTGGGTCCTTTATGAAGCATAAAGAAGGTCTGAAATGGTTATTAACGTTTTTTTATTTCTTGATTGTTTTTCTAACAATATCAGGATGTGAGAATGTCAGGAGTGCCATGTCTGGTCCTCCCTGCTTTTGCTGCAGGTCCTCTTGAGTGTTTCAAAGCTTGTTTATTGTGAGTTCTAAAGTACTTAACATAAACTGGTGTGCTGTATCCTTAACAAAACTCCTTTCTCCAAAACGTGGGTTAGCCATCGAAGTCAAATAGAGCTTAAGCCCTGCCCTGCCCAATTAGTTATCTTTCACTCTTGTAATGTCACCATTATACTAGTTCTCCAGTTGTCACAACACTGGGGGCCCGATCATGCCTTCATGAGCTGTGTGTAGACTTATGCTGCCTGCACAGCAATGTTTAGAGCGTTAACTGCTTATGGCATTGTCCCCCGAAAATTCCCCAGACCGTGAGTTATATTTTGACACTGGGTTCACAGGCAGCAACAGGCTGAGGAATCTCTGGCAGCATGATTCCATTTTGAGCTATGCTGCTTGGCAGCTGGAAAGGACCGAGTCTTGAAGCTGGCGTGGAGACAACAGCCTCATCGGCATGGGCAGCGGGTATCATAGGCTGTGGGAGGCTGAGCCTCCCCAAACAGCCAGGCGTGGCTCGGCCCCCAATCCTCCTCCTGCTTCTGGCTCTGTGGCTCTTCCTCTGTGCTGTGGCCCTTGCTCGGGCTGGCCCTGAGGCCACGCTGCCTGCCCAGTGCTCCAGGGCTGGAGTGGGGGCTGGGGCCACACTGCCCACCTTCCCGGCGCTCCGGGGTTGGGAGAGGGCTGGAGACACTCCGGGGCTGGAGGTACTACCCTGGGGCGGTGGCCAGCAGCCACCCTAGGTGGGGCTCTGGCAGAGGGGGCTGGACTTGGGGCTAGCCTCCCCTAGCCAGCAGTTCACGTGCATTGGGAGATCAAGGGCAACCCATGGCTCTGGCCTTCAGTGGCCATCCAAGGTTTGTGGCTTCTCTAAATCAAACCCCTTACTTCTTTTGGGGTGGAACAAACTCTCCTCCTCCTCTGCCTACTGTCCAGATGGATTAATTCTAATTAAATTCTGCAGTGATAGGGGCTGTAGATTTTTCATGTAGGTGCACAATCCTCACCTGTAATGTATAGCAGGGACTTAGAGGGAAGTGATTATTCCCCTCTATTCGGCCCTGGTGAGGCCACATCTGAAGTATTGCATCCACTTTTGGGGCCCCCACTACAGAAAGGATGTGGACAAATTGGAGAGAGTCCAGCGGAGAGGAACAAAAATGATTAGGGGGCTGGGGCAATGATTTATGAGGAGAGGCTGAAGGAACTGGGCTTGTCTAGTCTGCAGAAGAGAAGAGTGAGGGGGGATTTGATAGCAGCCTTCAACTACCTGAAGGGGGTTCCAAAGAGGATGGAGCTAGGGTGTTCTCAGTGTTGGCAGATGACAGAACAAGAAGCAATGGTCTCAAGTTGCAGTGGGGAAGGTCTAGGTTGGATATTAGGAAAAACTATTTCACTAGGAGGGTGGTGAAGCACTGGAATGGGTTACCTAGGAAGGTGGTGGAATCTCCATCCGTAGAGGTTTTTAAGGCCCGTCTTGACAAAGCTGGGATGGCTGGGATGATTTAGTTGGTGTTGGTCCTGCTTTGAGCAGGGGGTTGAACTATGACTCCTGAGGTCTCTTCCAATCCTAATCTTCTATGATTCTATGACTTCCAAAGAGGTGTAGCAAAGGGCTAAGATTCATAGTAGTCACTTTGTGCTATGTGTTCAAAGCACTGCATGGGTATGCCAGTAGAAAATGAATAAGCACTGTGTGATTTTCTTAGTACAGCTAATGGATTTGGTTTTGTTTTCCTACCAATAGAAAGAGAATACAGAATCTGTCATTCTTTTTTTTCTCATTTCACCAGATTTACCAAGTGCTGAATTTTGTCAGTGCCCGGATACTGCACTGGCTAGAGCTTTATAAATAAGATAACTAGATAGAGCCTTCCAATAGGGCTTACACAGCTTCTCTTTTCCATCTGCTTCCATCATTATCTCCCTAGGTTCGTTCTTTATCATTCGCAGATGCTTTTGTCCCCCCGGTTGAAGAGAACTCCCTATATGTCCACTCCTTCCACAGGATCAGTCACGATTCTAGAAGTGGCTGGGGCATGAAGATTAATTCACTTCTGTACAGAGGGCCAGCACAGGTCCTCAAAATATGTCTTAGATGGGGCTTAAGTGGTGTGCAGTCTTTGCATTGGCTGTCTCCACAGGATGAATTTTCTCTAAAATAAGAAACCTAAACGCAATAAGGAGATGTTCTGGAAAGATTGGCCTACCTAAATCAAAAGCATTTTGCACAATGTGGAGCACTGGAGAGATTTGGCTACTGATGTTATCTATGAACCCTGAGGCTACCAGTTCAATGCTTGGCTCTGATAACATGCAGGAAGCAAACACAAGGTTAGACACTAGACTGAGGGATTGTAGGTATTGAATGCAGGTCTCCAGGCAGTCCTTACACTGCAGCTAGCAGCTTGCAGGAATGTGGGCTGGTGGACCATCGGCACCGCCCATGAAGCTCCAATTGGAGATGTCCAGCCTCTCTGATTAGCTCAGACTCCCTATTTAAGCCAGAAGGAGGCACTGGAAGTTATCTGAGCAACTAGGTGGATCCCTGTCTGACTGCAATATTGGAGTCTGGATGGGTTTTAGAGGGCCGGGCCTAGCCTGGCCATACCTTTTGCCTTGTTCAAGATTCCTGCTTCTACACCCAGCTCCTGGTTACTGATGCCAGCTCTGACCCTTGGCTTGTTTTCTGACTTTGACCTCTGCTTCCTGGTTCTTGTGCTAGTCACTAGCCCTGACCACCACTGCTCTGACCACTAGGTATGACTGCCCACATCCCAGTCTATGACATAGACAGGGACATTGTTAAGTGATCTTTTTTATGCCTGGCCCTTGATGGACAGAGACCTCATACTCCCCTCTCTGCCATGTCAGAGAGCTATAGATAGTTAAAACAAAACAGGAGAGTGTAGTGCTAAAAAGCATTTTCTTTAACTATACAAAATACATGTGCTGTGCAACATCTTGCACTCAGACATGTTATTAACAGATCAAATAAAGCATGCCAGTGATTTCTCTGTCTTCATACATGTCAAGTGAAAGCAGTATTAAGTATGTATTACTGTCACAGACTAACATTCATCTCTCTTAAAAATCCCAATAGCCATTATTACAACTGAAGGGTTTCTGAATGGTCTGAAACCTGTGAAAACCATCATGAGGCTGTTCTAACTTACACTGTGGGATTGGCATTCAGCATTAAGCCACCTTTGCATTTCGCTCAGTTCCTGAGCTCTGCGGAACAATCTTTGCCCACAGGATGTGAGCCTCTGTAGCTGAGGATCTCAGTCTTGCAGTGTAATCTCTTTGAGGTATCTTTCTCTTCTGTGAAGCTACTATTGTAATGCCTGGGAAGGAGAACCAAATCCGAGAACTCAGTTCCATAAGCCTTTCCCTCTGAAGCATGGTTACTAATTTTGGTCTGTTTTTTTTTAAGGGCAGGGCTGGAGTGTTTCCATCTTAATTAAACTTAAAAAAATACCTCTATTACAGACTAGTCTCTTACAATTTAAAGAAATAAATAAAAAAGTTACAGAGATGCAAAATATCATCTTAAACCACTAACGTCTAAGAAGAGATTATACTCAAAAACCGCCCTATGGATTTGTTTAATTATCTAAAATGAAGGTCACTCTCAGTCTGGGATTTGGTGGGTCAAGTTCCACATTTTTCTTTTTTATGAGGGAGCTCTATAGTTCTAAAAATAGGAGTTCACGATGTGAAATGCTGGCAGAGCCATCAATACAATACATCAACGCAAATGGCAATGCTGCAATAAATCAAAGAGAAAAGCTTTTCTGCCTGGGTTCTCCTGAATGCCACCATTTCCATCTCAACAGAATTCAAGAAGAAAGATTATTCCTAGTGGTATTTTAACAGGAAGTGCCATAAGGGTATTATTCACTAGACCAAATCCTAGAATTATCCAGGGCCAGATTGTGGTACTTTTACTCATGAATAGTGCCTTGTACAATACCAGAGGGGTAGCCATGTTAGTGTGAATCTGTAAAAAGCAACAGAGGGTCCTGTGGCACCTTTCAGACTAACAGAAGTATTAGGAGCATAAGCTTTCATGGGTAAGAACCTCACTTCTTCAGATGTAAGATGTCTTGCATCTGAAGAAGTGAGGTTCTTACCCACGAAAGCTTATGCTCCCAATACTTCTGTTAGTCTGAAAGGTGCCACAGGACCCTCTGTTGCTTTGTACAATACCATATACAATATAGTGCCACTGGTATCAATGGAAATACTAGTGGGGTAAGGTACTACACATTGAGAATTTGGGGGTCACATCTAGTACTTAAATTGGAACCTATGAATGTGAAGTTTAGCTTGCTCAGCATGCTCTCGGTAGGAAACAACTGGAAACAAAGCGAGCTGAAAAATATTGAAATGATGTATCTGTAGTCTTATCTCTCATGCCCCTTATGGATCTTTTACCCACACAACAGACATTTTTAATATATTTATCCATTTGTTCCGCATGCGGAATTCTGTATGGGAGCTTATGGAACAAGAATAAAATCTTCAGTAAGCCCAGAAGCCAGAGCCCAGCCCCTCCCCTGAGTAGTCAGGCTGGATGCTGGGAAAATATGTGTGTTGGAGGTAGAGATGGAGGAAGAATCCATGCCATGAAGCAGCTACAAAACTGGTCTGTGGTTTAAGTAACCTGTGCAGGGGCCTATCTGCCCTCCTTACTGCCCTGTTCGTCAGGAGACATGAGAATTCTCACAGCTCATATCTTCTAGCTCTGCTCTTGTCCCAATTTGCACTGCCCAGGCATGTTGCTGGGCTCTGAGCACATAAGAGGTTTACATACTCGTGATTTCCTGCACATCCTGTCCTTATCCTTGCCTCGTGGAACAGCATCAGTTTCACTGCCAAAGGGCTGTCTGCAGCTATGCACAGAGGGAATAGGTGTGCTGCTAAGAGTTCCAAGGAGAGAGGGGGAGAATTTTGCCTGAAGAAAAATCATTTGGAATTCATGAGTAGAACTATGCAAAATCTTAATTTATCTAGCTAATAATGTACATCACACCCAGCATGACATCATTAGGCACACTGACAAAAGTGTAAAACAAATGGCCAAAGCACAGACCATTCCCTTTCATCACCACCTACTCCCCAATGAAAAGAAATACCCACCTTGCTATTGACTCAAAGCAACAGGGTCATTTTATACAAATGTCTCGTACTATACCCAATAGGCTGCCCCTCTTGAAAAATCTCTTTCAGCTCAGACATTTCATCGGGATTTTCGGTTTTAGTTTTGCACATCCTTGAACTTCTCATATTAATATATTCCCTTATCTTTTCTTTTTATTTATTTACACGTGGGTAATTAAAGTTGTTACCATCACAATATGTCTGCTCTTTATGTGTCCCATGGCTTTTAAAACAATGTTGCCAGGGCTGTTTTTCCTTATCAGCTGCTCTTTTTTATGCTTTAATATGACAGCATATTTGTTTGTTTGTTTCCTAATGTACATTATTTTCCATATTTAGGTACTAAAAGCAAACATAATTATACTAAATGGTATCAGAAAATTAAAACATCTGGGAAATATCCTAATGAAAGCTCAAAACTCCCTTTGTACAAGGAAATTAGCACTCTTGAAGGTCTAATAAGCATGGTTAAGGATGTCTCTGATGCCAACAACCTAAAAAGTAGTTAAAATCCCCTGTGCCATCAGCTAATAAAATAATGCAATTCCTAGGGGGGAAAAGTAGCAAATGTACAGGCTCTTCACAAAGCCATTACAAAGAAAAGCTGAACAGGCAGTATGAGGGCAAAGAGAGTTAGATAAAATGTAAAAAGTGATGACTGTATCCTCTACAGGTCACATTAGTAAAGGCATATTGCTTGATTCATCAATGGATTACTTTAGTTTTATGCTGATGAAATCAATGGAGTTTGACTGTATAAGACTGGAGTAACACAGATGAATCTGTTAGCTTCTGCCTTTCAGTATCATAATGGAGAGTTCTCAAAGGGTTAAAAGATATACTTTTGAAAACATAACAAGTATGCACCATAGCTTCTTTTAAAATATTATTTTTAATAACTGAAGAATTCAGAAACACCAAAATAAGGTCACTGCCATAAGAACACAAGCTCCATTTGGAGGTTTGTAATGAGTTGACTTTGATGTCATACTTTGATCCCTCTTCCTGTGTTATACAGAAACTCCAAGTTGTGATGAGTTTCCTTGTTGTCTTCTGGGTGCTAATTGCCCCTGTGTTGTGTTAGATGATTGTTATGCTGGTTTTCTTGAACAGCAGGTGGGATAATTGAACAGTTATAAAGGAGGTGTTAATTAAAAATGGGTGTAGGTATAAAAGGGACATTTTCCCTCAACTGAGAGACCTTTTGGTTGTGTATGCTCACACAAACACACTGAACAGAAAAAATTTCTTATCTGTAAAATGATGTTTTTCTGATGGACAAAGTCAGTTTCAGAAATAGGACAAGAAATGACATTTCTTCCAGTGGTACGGATCTTTTATCTACACTGCTTACCCTATGCATTATAAGCAACCCTGATGCTATTTACTGCTCTGCCACAAACTTCCTATATGACCTTGAGCAAGTCACTGAAACTCTCAGTGCTTCAGTTCCCCATTTGAACAGTAGCGATAATAATACTTCCCTACCTGACATGTGTGAGGACGAATTCATTAATGTTTGTGAGGTGCTCAGATACAACAATGATTAACATCAAAGAAAGGCAAGTACACTTACTGACCCTTTTGGCTAACAAACACTTGTGGGCTTTGTCCTTAGTGCCCATTCATTCAATGTAAATGACACATCTCTCGTCAGCTTAGGCTACAACTACATTACAAGCTAGGGGTGTGATTTCCCTGCTTGTGTCTACATATTTGAGGTAGCTCTCATCAAGCTAGCATGGATATAAAAAGCAGGTTAACTATGGTAGCATGGGTAGAGGCAGCAAAGGCTTGGCTTAGCCATGCTGAGTACAAACCCTCCTGAAATTGGAGAGCGAGACTGCATTGCACTCATCCTGCAGTAATGGCTTGGCTGTCCTATGGGGTCTGGGCCTGGGCCTGGCTCCCTGCTTTGGGCATTGTTACCTGGTGTGCAGGGTTGCAGCACCACTCACGTTTGGTCTGGCTGCCCCTCTGTGACAGAGGGGCTGCTGGGCCAAATTTCTGTGAGTGGCATTGCGACCTGACATGCTGGTTTGCAGTGCCACTCAGGTTTGGCCTGCCCACTCCTCCATCCTGACAGAGGGGCTGCTGGGCCAAATTTCAGGGAGTGGTGTTGGGACCCCACATAGTGGCTCACAACGCTGCTCGGTTTGGGGGCCCTCTCAAACAGGGGGCCCAAGGCAGACTTCCCCTTTTGCTAGGGTTACCAGATAGCAACTGTAAATAAACAGGACAGGGGGGTGGGCAGTAATAGGTGCCTATGTAAGAAAAGTCCCAAAAAACTTTAAAAACGGGACATCTGGTCACCCTACCTTTTGCCTCCCCTTTCTCTGAGCGGCCCTGCTTACTTTGGTTCTTCTCACTGCAAACAGGTGGGCTTCCCCGAGGACCATGTGGAAATGGATTCTCATGTGGAAAATTGCCCAGGAAAAAGTCAGAGTTATTGCTGGGATATACAGTAAGACCCAGAATACAGAATGTAACTGATGTCTAGGATACAGCAGACTGCATCTCCCAGAGGGAACATTTTAGGATATTAGTCACTAAGATGGAATTACTGAGACTCTCTACTTCTGTTCTTCTATTGCCCTGATCTTTACAAAGACCCTGGAGGAGAGACAGCCCGTCTCCCCGATGCAGAAGATAATGTAGGTGCTGGGGGTGATTAGTATTTGAATATGTGTAGTTTGATGGATTGCAGATAATCCCTTGTTGCAACAAGAATGGCCAACTAGACTAACTCCATTTGGCAAATGTATGGCAGCAGTTTAAACCCATCAGTATGGGATGATCCACCTCTTGATTATAAAATTAATTAAGACCCAACGAATCATTAGACTGAGGGGGATGCCAGCACCACAGTGTAGCCACTGAGAACAGCAACTGCAGGGAAAGTGCTGCTCAGGCCTGTAGCTGTGGGTTGGGTCATGCTCAGTGCAGATGGAATCTTCAGGAAATTTAGCTGGCTCTACTGAGCATCTGTGAACTGAATTTTTTCTCAAGCTGATCATATTTGGCCAGTTTTTCATGGTGAGATCAAAAACACAACCCTGACAGAAAGGCCGACCATCTGTCAAATTTCAAGATTATGCTTCAAATCATGGAGATGCTACAGCTTCTTAGTGAAATGGAAGTAAGAATGTTTTTAACATGGGAAAAAGAAAGCATTATCTCTTAATCTTGCTCTTGGTGATGGCTGAACCATTTGTGTTGAAACTTTTCCAGAACAATTCAGCCTGAGATAGACAGCCAGCATAGAAAATTTCTGTCCAAACGGTTAAAGTCTGGCAAAGTTATAAACAACTAAAAAAATATTCTTATACTGGAAAATACCCTAAAACTCTAACTAACGGAGGCACTACCAGCTTTAATCAGTTTTAATTAGCTGGTTTTCTTTTAGCCAGCCTTTAATCTGTTTAAAACACAGTACATTTTTCAAAACAGCTAATAGTTCTAAGACCAGCAGTGAGGGCCGGCCCTAACCCAAATGGCACCCCTGGTGAGGCGCGTCTTCATTGCCCCCCACCTCCATTTGTTAAATTTTTGAATAATTTATTTTTATTGCAATTGTAGCCCATTTAATGACTTTGATGAATGATTTGCATGCATGTCATATAAGACAATAAATTTGCATGCTAGGAAGTGTAAATCTGTATTTATTCATGCCATTTATAAGCAAATATACCCAGGAGGGCCTGGCTGACAACATTCTAGGAGGTTCGAGGAAAATGTAGTTCTCAGAAAGTTTGGAAGGTTCCACAAGATTCTACAAAGGTCCAGAACATTCTAAGAGGTTAGTGAAAAATGAATCCACATACAGAATACCTGAAACATTTTACTTCAGACATTCTATTTTCCCTTTTGTCGCTAACAACAAAAACAGTACCCCAAGCCCGGTGCTCCCAAGGTCAGCACCCCAAGCGGTCGCCTGGGTTGCCTGCCTCTAAATCGGGCCCTGCCAACAGTAACTACTAAGACAAGTAATTTGAACCCAGGTTTGTGATGGTTTCACTCTTATCTCAAGAAAACACGATTAAAAAGTTGTTAGGAAAAAATAAACCTTTCTATATAATTCACAGAGGAGTTTAAGTCATTAGGTTGTAGAAGACAGTGTTGCCTGATGGCTAGACTCTGGCCTAGGATTCAGAAAACTTAGCTTTTATTCCTGGCTTTACCACTAGCCTGATGGGTGACATTGGGCAACTCACAGCATTGTACTATGCCTCAATTTCCCTTTCTGTAAAATTAGAGTAATGATACTAACTTCCTTTGTAAAGCACTTTGACCTCTACTGATGAAAAGCATTATATAAGAGGTAAGTAGTAAAAATAGAAGAGAAAATTTGCAGGGAGCTTTTCAAATGTTCTTTTTTCTCTTCCTTTACTTAGAGTTGTTTTAAATGGAAGATTCTGCATCTTGGATGGAAGCGGTTGCTTAATTTTAAAACAAGTAACTAACTAAGAAGGAAAAAAAATCCAACCCTCCTGCCACTGTCTCATAGTTGTAAGAGTTGGGACTTTGCTTGGAACAATCACATGGCTCCTTCAGATTTGTCCATTTTACTATATAAAAGAACATATGAAGAAGAATAGTTTACAGTACATATTGACACACTGCTTTAAAAGTACTAACACTCTCCCATAACCTCAAATAAAAGACTTTCATGTTACCATGTGTAAAGACAACATTTGACCACTAGAGGGAACCATTAGACTGAATTTTGGACAAAAATAGCAGAAATTCTGAATGAAAGCACTCATAAGCCCAAAAAAATTCAAAGAACACATTTCAAGTAAATAGTGCTATTTGCACATAAGGAGATCATTTGTAATTTAGCTGAAAATAATTCAAGTCATACATTAAATTTAGCAGTGTTTTTTTATCAGAACATGAGAGCTTTTGTGTTAACACTTAATCAGTAAATATTGGAGTATGGTGGGATTTATATAAAATTAGAGATTTTAAAAAAATAAGATTATTTATCTTGGTAAAGGGATTAAATGAAGTACATAGAAAGAGTTGTCTGAAAAATGTCCCCTAAAATAAGGGCCACTAATTTAAATTAATGACATGTAAAAGTTTTCTGTTCTAGTTTATGTTATGTCTTATACCATGCTCATCACTGTGGTATCTGTGTACCTTCCAGTAGAACATTAAGCAATGTGACTAACATCAGTCATGTGTTGTTTGTTCTCGCATCCTCTCCCTAGGGGAGAAGTCTGTGCAGTGGTTGGTAGGGTGGTTTTGTTTTGGGAGAGTTTTGTTTGTTTTTTTAAATATACATGTTACTATGTGCTTATCTTAGAGAATGCAGGACAAAGAAATGTGACTTGCACTTGGAGTCGAAGGTGGTGACGTTTGTATTGACCCTTAGTTCCTAGAGGAGTTAGTTCCACAGTCTTAGCCTGGTCCCAGAGAAAGTTCTGGCTCCCGCACAGTAGAACAAATAGAAGAAAATTATTTCTACAGACTGCTTGGAATTCCTCTTCTGAAATTCTCTGCCTCAAGAGGCCTCAGAATTAAATACTGTAGCTGGATTTTGTAAAAGGGCTGGATCACTGTATTACCAGTGCTGACATTAGTAGCAGCTGAAAAGAGCAATGTAGTCAATTCTCATGTGTCGGGGAGTAAACCGACTAACAAAGGGATCAAGAAGGATTTTTTTCCCCATCAGCCGCACTGCACAATTGACCAAGTGCATGATGCTGTTGTTTTTTTTAAACACCTTCTTCTGCATCACATATGGTCTATGGCAAGATACCATAGGTGACTGACCAGTGATATCATGCAGTATGGCAGATCCTATAGGCAAGATCCTGTCTCAGGCGCCAATACTTTGGTGCTACTCTAGCGGCTGAGAAGCTAGGGGCAGCTCTGGATCCCCCCAGGTGGCATAAGGCTGTACCACCACACAGCGTCATAGAGAATATGCTGGAAAATGTTGGGGAAGAGAGGTAGCATGTCCCTTGGAAGCCACTAGAAGTCCATGTTAATTAGCTCAGCCCTGAAGTTGCTCTAATTTATTCTGGGGACAAACCAGACCCTGGCTGCTGTATAACCTGTAATAAGAATAGATCCAAGAACTGGAAAATCACTTCAACCTCAGTGAGAGAGAGGCTCAGACACTTATTTATAGGGCTAATAGGGAACAGAAGAGGCCATGTGATGTGTTAGGATACTGTCACATATTGAACGTCTGTGAGTGTGAGGACTGTGTACATTTTAGATGTTCTGAGTTACCAGCTGATTAATTTCTTAACATCATTCCTTTGGACACTATATTAAAAAGATAATGGAGAGTAGGCTGCGGGGCCCCATTCATGTCAGAGTTCATTGCAAAGGCAATGCCCTCGTGCCTGCTCAGTTCATTAATAACTTGCGCACAAATGAGCCAAAATAAACCAAATAAAACAGCCTTGAAGACTGTTGATTCGTTATGAGTCCTGCAAGGCAGCTTCTGGCATTGAAGACTGTTGATTTGGTACTGTACACCTTGATTATCTTGTACAATATCCCAGCAAAAGAAAACAAAACAAAAGCCCCACACCCACATTCATAGGTGCTGACCTCCCCTCTTTCCCGTGGGTGCTCGACCTCCCCTCTGCCCCCGGACCTGCCCCCACTTCACCCCTTCCATGAGGCACCGCTGCTGTCTCGCCTCTTCCCACCCCTTCCCCACCCTCATTCCAACCCCTTCCCCAAATCCCTGCCCCAGCCACGCCTCTTCCCTGCCTCCTCCCCTGAGTGCGCCACATTCCCGCTCCTCCCCCTCCCTCCCTGGAGTGTGCTAACACTGCCAAACAGCTGTTTGGCAGCGGTCGGGCAGGAAATGCTGGGAGGTAGGCGGAGGAGCAGGGATGCAGTGCACTCAGTGGGGAAGGAGGTGAGGGGAGCTTTGATGCCGGTGGGTGCAGAGCACCCACTAATTTTTCCCACGGAGTCGGTGCCTATGCCCACACTCTTTACTTGTTATGCTAGTGTGAACCTTGCTATCGGCTTCTGACCCTACCACATACTCTATGTGTGAGTAATTGTAGGAATATAGGCCCACATTAGATTTGGGTGAGCTATGGTAATATGGGATATTAGCATGAGCAATAGGCCCAAAGCATGTGACCAAAAAGGAAAAGAGCATGAGAAAGAAGAGTTGTTTTGTTAAACTTGTAGCAACCCTTCAAAATACTAATGTTATCTTATTTAAGGTTTGAGCTAAAGTAATGAAAATAAAACACAGTTAATTGGGTACCAGGTGCAGTAAATAATTGGCTATATAAAGAACTCCTTCACCTGCCCTTAGATAAAGTCCTATAATTGGCAATGACATCACTTGTTTGCTAAAGGGTATAGAAAAATAAACTCTTGGAGGATGCATTGCTAATATCTGGCTGACCAAATTGGAGCTGACCAATATGGGTCTAAGCACCCCTGTGTTTAGTCCATTTGTAAGTAACTTGATCAAATACTTATAACTGTTGTGTTACTGTTTGGATGTAATAAATTGCTTATCATTTACGCTTTTTAGGCATGTTTATAGCAAGTGTATAAATTCCATTAAGCCTTTGAATTTAAGAATGGAATTTATCATTGAATTAGTGGCGTGGTAATACCCTGCATAAAGAATAATTCCATCAGTAATCCTGGCAAATATGTCATAATCAATGGGGCTCAAAGCTGGTGCTCTACCCACCTCCCCAAACACCTTGTCAAGGTGACCTGGGAGGACAATGTGATGGGATATGATGTCTAGGAGCTATGGATGTGTGAGGTTAAAAGATAAGTCCTACTAGGCTAGCATCATAGCAAGTTCATGTATATATGTATTCTTTATTCAGTGCAGCATGTGTCAATTATAAAGGAATGCAAACTTGGCTGCCTAATAATAGTGCAGTGCACTGCAGTCAAAGAGACTTTGTTTTGTTTCCTGGTTTGGCCTTTTGCTCCTTTAGCCAGCTGGAGTTGTAGAGGCAGTTCAGTGAGAGAGGTTAGGAGAGAAGCAATGCTTCCTGTACCTCAACCGTAACCGTTTTTTGGTCTATTGAGAAGATGCATAGTTTATGCTGTGTGTTGTGAATGGAAAACTATTCATTCTTCCCCACTAGTGCAGGACTAATGACCCATTCAGCAAAGTACTTAATCATGTGCTTAACTTTATGCAATAGCCAAAGTAATGTTAGAAAGGCTTTGATAGATAGACAAGGTGGATGAAGCAACTTCTTTTATTGGACCAACTTCCGTTAGTGAAAGACACAAGCTTTCGAGCTACACAGAGATCTTCAGATCACCCCTATAAGCTGGAAAGCTTGGCTCTTTCACCGATAGTTGGTCCAATAAAAGATGTTACCTCGCCCACCTTGTCTCTCTAATATCCTGGGACTAGCATGGCTACAACCACACTACAAACAACTTTGATAGCCAAAGTAATATGAATTATATTTTAATTTTAAGCACATGCTTAAGTAACGTTGCTGAATTGGGGTATAAGGCAGGATCAATGGAACAGATAATCTCGATCCACCATGCTCAGAAAGTGTCCCCAAGACTTGAAACACTGAAGTTTAGCACAGGAAGACAAGAAATCCTGGGAAATACACAAACCACCCCTTTTCCTAAGGAAAACAAAATGGTGCTGGTTTTTCAAGTAACTCTTTTTAGCTGATTGGTGTCACAAACTGGGACTTGTGTTGGGCCTGGTGGCTGGAGCCGGAGTCGGGAGTCAGGAGCCAGAGCCCAGGGTCAGGATGCAGAGTCAGGAAGCCAGTAGGGAAGCCAGGCTAGAGCAGGCGTGATCGCAATTGCAAGCATGGACGTTGAGCAGCCAGCAATCAGTTGGTGCTGTTGGGCTTAAGAGTTGGCTTGCTGACCTTCTTGGCCAGCCAGGAGGAATGCTCCCTCAGGTAGCTCAGCTGTACTCATAGGTCGCCCGGAGACTGACCAGATGCAGATGCAAGTCCTCACTGCTGACAATTGGGACCCTATTTAGACTTAATTTATCTCTGTTCCTTAGCCTCAACACAAGTCCTTTAGGGCAGGAGGCTTAAATTGGGTGGTTCCTCAGGGACAGAGAGGGGACAAATGAATACAAATTGTCAGAGCTTCAAGGTAACTTGACCTGTATTTCTCCCTCTGAGATCCTTCAAGGGCACCCACTTACAGGTTTCCAGCTCCCAGCTGTCACCTCTCCTGGGCAGAGATTGGCATCTCACTCCCTTCTGACCAGGGTTTTAAAGCCGCACAGCTGCTCCCTGATCTATGCTGTGATATTCCCAGCAAGTTAGTCTGCCTAAGAGACTAGCACCTGCAATTTTCTGTCATTCTGAGGGCTATGGACAGTGTATCGCCAGTGGTTTTCAAGTTTCCACACAGCTCCTTTTAAGCAAGCAGCTTTATTCCTCCTTATAGAGAGAACATATTGTTATGATCAAAGAACCTAAATGCATGCTAAAAAGCTATCTCCAACTCCAACATAGGGCTCTGAGAGGTGTCAGTCCTTCAAATCCCACAACTGGGTTTTCCCTGTGGTGACACATACATATCAGTCTTTAGATCAGTAACCAGGATAAATGCCCTGAGTCAATTGAAGCTCAAGCTATTTATGCAAAAGACCTTCCTTTGTCTGTTGGTCTCTGGGGAATCCAGTTTGAACCAAGCAACCCTTCCCAGGAGGTGGTGCCTCCCTGGAGGTGTTATAACCTGAGTAATTTGCCTTGATCATCCCCTACTGTTTTCATTTCCTGGTGGAGCTGTGGTAACCCTCCTCCCCCACCCCTCAGAGTGCATACAATCCTGGCCCACAATGATATATAAACCATTCATACACTTAATATCATATGGTCTCCCAAAGATATTGCAGGAACTTGCCTTATTTGTCACACATACTACATAAAACTAATGTCTATCGTAGATGAATAACTGTTAAAAGGCACAACGGCTAGAAAGAGGGAAAGCTTTGCAGTGTGTTCATGCATAAGAATAAACGTAAAAATGGGCTTGTACATGCACTGGATTATTTCTGTTTATTAGACATTATTCCCAGATGTATGTGTCTGCTTGCTGAAGGAAAGAATGCCCCTGGGGAAAACAATTACTGTTGAATATTACACCGAGAATTAACTGCCTCATCACCCCGTTAAGATTTGTCAGCATTCTAAGAGCAGCATAAAACACGTCTCAAACATTTTGAAAGCATTGTCTTGCACAGAATGCTGAGAGGCTCAGGAGCAGGCAATGACATACATTCCTTTGTTTCAAACAACGCCCTCTCCTGTTACACTGCAATTCATTACTGTAAGTTTTTACTCCTGTTTTCTTTTGTACACTGTTTCTTAAATATTAAACTCCTGAAGCTGGGATGCTGTGAATTTCCACATACGATACAAATTTTAAATGTTGTGTAAAACAGAATTACACTTAATATGAAGTTAATTCTTGGTCTCTGCAAGGTGGGCCTATTCCTCCAAAGAACTGAACACCTGCTCTGAAGTGCTGAGAGCCTTAAACTCCGGTTGAACACAAATTTCAATGGACTCAATAAATCTTCAGTGGGCAGTCAGCACTGTAAGGAAATGCAATGAAATCAATGGGGCCACTCACAGTAGGAAAGTTAAGCACATGCTTAACTGTTTGCACGATCCGAGCCTACAATTGCAGCATTTAGCAAGGGCTGTAAAGAGTAATTACAATAACTGAGAATTTTATTGTCTGTACCATATGATAAAGGTAACTGCGTAGCTGTAATATACTTAGGTTTCGGAAGATGTTTGACTTAGTATTGGACAACATTCTGATTAAAAACTGAGCACTATGCAATATGGATAAAGCATTAACTAGACTGAGACCAGGCTAACTCTGGGAAGTGATGTTCAGATAGAGGGTTTTCTAGTGGCGTTCCACAGGGATCAGTATTAGGCCAAATGTGATTTAATGTTTTTATCAATGACCTGGATATCAATAAGAAATCGCTGCTCATTACACCTGTGATGAGACACAGATGGATGGAGTGGTGAATAATGATGAGGACAAAGCAGTCAGACAGATTGATTTGGATTGCTTGGTAAGCTGGGCCCACTCAAACAAAAATGCATTTGAATACTGCCCATTTGAAGGTCTTACATCTAGGTACAAAGAATGCAAGGGGGCTGTATCCTGGAAACAAGTGACTGAAAAGGATTTAGTAGTCATAGTGGACAACTGAATGTGAGCATCCAGTGAGATGCTGTGGCAGAAGACTAATGCAATCCTTGGCTGCCTAGAGAGGGGAGTAGTGAGTAGGAGTAGGCAGGTGATTTTACCTCTGTATATGGCATTGGTGACACTGATAATGATATACAGTGTCCAGTCCTGGTGCTCACATTTTAAAAAAGATTTTGAAAAACTGGAGATGGGGCAGAAACGAGCCTTAAAAACTCTTTGAGGGCTGGAGAAAACACCTTACAATGAGAGGCTTAAAGAGCTCAGTCTGTTCAGTTTATCAAATAAGAGTTAAAAGCAACTGGAGTACAGTGTATAGGTACTTTCCTGGGGAGAAAATACCAGGTATCATAGGGTTCTTCAGTCTAATGGCATAGCAAGAACCAGTGGCTGGCAGTTAAAACCAGACAAACCCAAATTAGAAATAAAGAAAAAAAATGTAACTGTGAGCATGATTAACCATTGGAGCAAATTGCCAAGGGAAGTGTTGGATTCTCCATCTCTTATGATCCTCAAATCAAGACTGGATGCTGTGATGGGGTAAACAGACCCTACACCAGCATGCAAGGGATTAGGGAGCTGCTTTCACTTGAAGTGCCCCCACCCTTCTGCATCTGCAAATCAGGGCCTGGAGAGGGGGGGTTAAAAAGAGGGAACTCCACTCAGCTGGGGTTACCCTTGGTACGGGAACAGACTGTTAGCGTGCCAGTGCCCAGAGAGAAGTCTGGCAGCCAAAAACGTCTCTGCCATCACAGAAAGGAGAACACCAATCCCCTGGGCTAACAAGGAGCAGAGATTTACACTGAAGACATTCCCTCACCCCTGCTCCCCTCCGCCCCCGGCAGGGCCGGCTCTAGGCACCAGCAAAACAAGCTGGTGCTTGGGGCGGCACATTTTTAGGGGCGGCATGGCCGGCGCCAGAATGCCGCCCCTAAAAATGTGCCCCGGCCGCCCTAGCTCACCTCCGCTGCTACTGCCACGGTGCACAAAACAGCTGATTCGCGCGCCGCTGCTCCCCCTCCCTCCCAGGCTCTCAAGCCTGGGAGGGAGGGGGAGCAGCGGCGTGCAAATCAGCTGTTTCGCACGCCGCGGCGGCTCGGGGTCTCCCCCTCCCTCCCAGGCTCTCAAACCTGGGAGAGAGGGGGAGATCCCAAGCGGCCATTTTGTGCGCCGCTGCTCCTGGGAGGGAGCCTGGGAGGGAGGGGGAGAAGCGGCGCCCGCGCCGCGGCCACTCAGAGTCTCCCCCTCCCTCCCAGGCTCTCAAACCTGGGAGGGAGGGGGAGACTCCGAGTGGCCGCGGCGCGGGCGCCGCTTCTCTCCCTCCCTCCCTCCTAGGCTTGAGAGCCTGAGGGGAGGAGGCAGGGCTGGGGATTTGGGGAAGGGGCGGAGTTGAGGCGAGGCCGGGGGTAATTAAAGAACGGGGGGGCGGCCAAAATTGTTTTTGCTTTGGGCGGCAAAAATCCTAGAGCCGGCCCTGGCCTCCGGGACTCTGACGTATGTTTTCTGCGGTTGGGTGATGCAAGGAATGTAAAGAGTAAAATGGCACCAATCCCCTGGGCTAACAAAATGTAACCCCGGGACTCTGGGGTGGATGATGTTGCTTTAAGTAATGTTTCTTTGTCTTCTTTTAAAATCAAACAGTGTGAATTTATTTTAACTCAGCAAATTATTCATCTCAGGCAATTGCAGTAGGATATAGAGCAGGGGTCGACAACCTCCGGCACGTGGCTCACCAGAGTAAGCACCCTGGCGGGCCGGGCCGGTTTGTTTACCTGCCACGTCGGTAGGTTCAGCCGATCGCAGCTCCCACTGGCTACGGTTCACCATCCCAGGCCAACGAAGGTGGTGGGAAGTGGTGCGGGCGAGGGATGTGCTGGCCGCGGCTTCCCGCCACCCCCATTGGCCTGGGATGGCGAACTGCAGCCAGTGGGAGCTGCGATCGACCGAACCTGCTGATGCAGCAAGTAAACAAACCAACCCAGCCTGCCAGGGTGCTTACCCCGGCAAGCCACGTGCCAGAGGTTGCCAACCCCTGATATAGAGCTGATATACATTTCTAGGTTATTTTGTTAAAAATGTGCCTTAGGTGGATTACTGCATGGGGAATTTACCTTTATCTAAGGTAGGCAAATTTTGGGGACTAAATAAGTGACAGTGACCCTTTGAGATTCATTGCGATGGGCATAAATCAGTTTATATGAAGGAAAACACATACTCTTTAAAGTATATAGAAGTTTATATGAACTTTCTTACTAAGAATAAAATAGTAATTAAAACACTAATAATGCATTTAATTTTAGCTTCCTAAAACTGACAGTATCTAGACAGTTTAATAAAAAGAAACTAAATAAAACATAAATATTCAACTTGCTCAAATACATGCACATACTCAGGTTTAAAGGCAAATGTAAATTACATAAACCAATAACTCATCAAACACAAAATTAAATACTTTCTGGAATAAATATGAATATTATTGATGGGCTCAGGAGTGAATTGTCATCTAAACTATAAGAATAAACAATGAATACAAATTCCAGAAATGCAAAATACAAAACAATACAAATCATGCAGAGAAATATTATTATGCAGAGAAACTGGTTATTCACTAAGGTTCTGACATGAAGTTTTAAATAAATGGTGATTTGGTGTTCATTTTTCTTTTCCAAAAGTCCTGGGGAAATGCATGACTTAAGTCTTATAATTGCGATGCTCCTCTGAAGCTTTGACTTTGAGTCCAGAAAGTTAATTGAAGTACGAGACGAACAAGTGATCAGTTCTGTAAAAACAAAACCTCAGCCAAGAAAAAAGTGAACTGAGAAAACTTGATAATGTTGTGCTGAAATTCCACATTTTCTATTGTCCAGAGCAGTAAAAAACGTCTGCACAAAGCTGACTTTTAAAAAATTACAGTTTAAATAATGTTTGGGTTTCTTTGTTTGTTTGTTTGTTTGTTTGTTTGCCAGGGAAAAGGCCATCATACAATGTTGTCTCCCTCTTCTTTCATTGTGACATACATCAACAGCACGCCACAAGGGTCTGATCCTAGTCCATCTGAATTCAGGAAGAGTTTTCTCATTGGTACCAATAGGAATAGTCTCAGGCCCTAACATAGGAACTGGTTCAGAAGCATGGAGGAATTTGCAGCATCATGTTATTCTAAACTGCCATTTTACTCTTTACATTCCTTGCATCACCCAACCGCAGAAAACATACATCTGCGTGTTTCAAACAAAACTGGTCTCTATTAAGTGATCTTTATTTACTAGAATTAATTTTACCCATGCTTTAGCCTCCATAGAGTTAGACTGTGGCACTTAGCGACAGCTCTGAATAAGGGGTAGTGTAGTCCTGCACAGCCTTACCGGGAGCTCTGGGAGCGATTGTGTTTTAGGAGGAGCAATCCTTAAACTGTGATTGTCCCGGGCCCTTTCATGGTAAGCAAGCAGGACAGACTATGTATGTCTTCTTTCTCTTGTGCTAGGGCGAGGGGAATCCTGGCACAAGGAGAGCAGGAATGCAATAGTATCTTGTACAGCTGACTCTTCCACGTGGCAAAATACTACCAGAGAGCTCAGAGTTACTTAGTACACTGCACTGATTAGAGCTGTGCATGAAAGATCTGAAGCTTTTGTAGCTCATTAAATGCAATTATCCACCTCATATGAATTTCCCAGAGTGAAAAACAATGCAGAACTTGATCTAAAAAAAAAAAATCCAACCAAACGAAAAGGAACTTTCCAAATGTATATGGTCTTAAGGGATTTTCAAATGTTGGTAGATGCTTTTGAAGGCAGTCTGGGAATTGTAATAAATTCCTTCCTGAGAAGTCACTGGCCCCATGAACAAAAGAGAACATTGCTTTAGGCCATTAAAGTTGGCACAGAACACAAAGTATTCTAGGGCACAGAGCAGAGGGGGAAAAAATCACTCATCCTTAGTCCAAGATTCAAGGGATTATTTCCAACAACCACCTGTTATATATAAAGGATGACATATGTTATAAATTGCTGAGCATTGTATTGTACTGTACTATATATCACTCTGTTACTCCAAGACACTTTCTTAGTTCAGCTGCCTTTTTTTCCATCTGTTGAATGTTCCAGTGCCACTGTCTTCTGTTCGACTGGAGTTTGTTCAGTTGACAATGCAAACGTTTTAGAATAGCATCACTTCTTTTATTCTGTACCTAATAAAATAGAATAAATACATCTGAGGGCTGTTTGCAGGTAACACATGGAACACAAAGATTCAGACTAATGTAGCTGGCAGGGCTCTAGGGTCAGGAAAGCTGCACTGCTCTGGCAAACGTTGATTTGTACAGAAAAGACTATAGACGATACAAAGAGTAGATAGTTTTTAATTCCTCAAAAACTGGATTTGACTGTAACTTAGGTTACTAGAGAAATATGTTAGATCAGCGGGTCTCAAACTGTGGGTCAGGACCCCAAAGTGGGTCATGGTCTTATTTTAATGGGGCCACCAGGCCCAGCATTAGATATGCAGGGACCCAGCGCTGAAGCTGAAGCCCTAGTTCCAGCACCACCTGGGGGGACAGGGCTCAGGCTGTGGCCCCCTCTCCACCCCACCCTGGGCGCCAGGGCTTGGGCTGCGGCCCCCTCCCAGGGTTATATAGTAACTTTGTTGTCAGAAGGGGCTCATGGTGCAATGAAGTTTGGGAACGCCTGAGTTAGATGATCTCTTTATAGTCTCCAATATTCATATTATACAACCAACCAAATGCTTTGCTGACTTTGGCCTAGGAGTTCTCCATCCAAACACCTCATAGACCAAGGCATTTGCCTTGTGGAATTTTCTCGACTTTTCACAAAAAAAAAGGATACCCTCAAAGGGGATGTGTGTGTGTGTGTGTGTGTGTGTGTGTGTGTGTGTGTACGTGTGCATGCTCTGTGTTTTAGGGTGGTTTTTTTCAGATTCCCCTTTCCTCTGAGACCTACAGAGCTCACAGTCCAAATAACTTAAAGAAAATGGAAAGTAACGCCAGGATCAGAGTTAATCTTCAGCCCGCAACAGTCATAAATTAGATATTAACTGATTGGAGTATAAAGGGCATTAATTACATTTATTCTGATAACCTAATGTTTTACAAAGTGCTTTCAGATGACTAAAACTCCTCCTCTATCTTTCTCAGACGGATTTTGTCATGATAATAAAGTCTGTTTTCTGATGCCGAAGAACAGAGAGTTGACCTAGGGTCTTAAAATGGTTGTGTTTTAGTTTTCAGTTTAAGAATTTTCTCCTGTTCCTTGTAATCTGAAAAAATTCCACTCTCTCCCTTCTATATTGTAGTGCTCTATTGAGCTAGTCTCAAATCTGTTCAAAACCTTTATATTATCAGGCTTTGAATCAGATCATTACATTTTATGGCATTTAATTTGCCTAACGAGACAAAGGATATGAAAGTCTGAGGCTCAACACCTCTCAGATGTACTTTTGAATATCACTCAACTATTTAAACAGATAACCTCATAACGATTAATAATACTGTCTGGGCAGATTGCAAATTATGAGTAGTTGTGCTCTCTCTACTTTACACACAGCTCAAATTTTGAAGGTGCTCAGGAAGGCCATTTTCTTGGTGCAATTGATTCTTCCATTGGTTAGATATCAGGTACCATAGGGCAAGCAATAAACAGTCAAAACAGAAACAAGTAGTAAACTGTTTTAGGTAAATTGTGCATACTATCCCATTGCAGACTCTTTTTTAAAATTCCCAATATTACCTCCTTTCCCCAAACATCTTAAACTTGACACCTATAAAGAGCAACTTCTAGAAACAACAAGTGTTACAAGTTCAGCAATCTCTTCATTCGCTTTCAGAAGAAGGCAAAAGAGAAGTGATCAACATTATTCTAAGATCTCATGGCTGAATTCATTCCTAGAATGTTGCGGAGGAAAATGCTGATGACTAAAATTTTTCCCTTGCTCTCAAAAATTCAAATATCAGCTCTCAAGGTTAGATGAGTTCTACCAACATTAAATATTCTTCAGGATTTGAGTCTAATGGTGTTATCATTGGTTAATGTATATGCTTGGATATGTAGCAACCTGTTTAGTAAAATATTTTACAACTTCAACTACAATATGTATATTCTGTCATATGACTGTAATTATATTCTAGTCAAATAACTCTAAACCTTACCTCAATCTCTTTTCTAAGTTTAGCATGCACTTTTTTCTCTTCTTCAAGCAATTTTTTCTTTTCATTGATAGACTCTTTTACCATAGTAACTTCCTCTATTAAATGTGTAATTTCTTCCTGAAGATACAAGTGGGAATTAAAAACAAAAAAACCCCAAACCCCATTTGTAAAACAAAGATGACTCTAGTACAAATGGGTTACCTTCTGTAATGTTATTTTAACAATCTGTTTGCATAAGCATTGACTTTAGCTAAAGAAATAAGTTCAACAATTTAAAAGTTTGATTTAAATATACTTCCTGCCTACCTAGCAAATCATATGTATTGATATAGTTACAAAAACTACATAGTAATATTGCTCAGGGACATGACTACAGCTACAGGGATGCAACAATTTGAATTTATCTAGCACACTATTGCAAAAGTATTTAGAACTGTGCACATATACAAGACTAATAGTCAACTTTAAAAATTCAATCATGGGGTATAATGTGCATAATAGGTGAACTACATTCTCTTCCCATGTGAAATCTAATGCTAATAGAATTATGGCTATTCTGTTTATCAAAGTGTAAGCAGGGAATGAGCTCTCCCCTGACATCTAGTGATGAGCTGGGGGAAAAAGACTTGAGAACCCCACTGTATTTACATGAACACACCTACTCTGCCTCGGTATTCAGCAGACAAACTGTGTTGCCAAAGTGATCAATTTTGGCTGGTGTTGGGTTACAAATCACTTTAGCATTGAGTGCAGGGGTAAAGAAATTTTATCCTTATTGTAACGGGCAGCAGAACTGCGCTTAGCACGTGCTGATTGAGGGGGTCACCTTCAACTGAACTGCACTTGCTAAGCAGCAGATAGAGATGCCAAATCTCAATGAAAGGGGAGAGGGAGTGGGGACAGTTGTTCTTACCTGGTGGCGTGGGTTCTTTCTAAGTGTCTTAGATGCTATTTGACACTCCCCTCCCCACTTTTTAAAGACAGAGCTGATTAAATTCAGTTGAGAGTCTTTTGATATTTTAAGCGATCGCTACAGCTGAAGTCTCTGAAAACCAGTTCTAAATGCTAATCCTTAGGCCAGGTCTACACTACAGTGGCACAGTTGTGCCCATGCTGCATTTTAAGTGTAGACCTGCTCTTAGACCTGCTGTGGGCAGCATTTCAGCAAAACAACCTGCAGTAGCTGTGAGATTCCCCATGAATTGCTGAAATCACTGAGAGCTGGGTTAGGTGGTGGGACCTCAAGACATGGTGTCACAGAGGTTACAGCAGAGCTACAGGTGGCAGCAGAGAAAGCGATGGTGTAGTGGCCAATGGGGGTAGAGCAAATGGCAGTGCAGTGACGGCAGCGGGCAGGGATACAAAGCAAATGGCGGCAGCTGTGAGCCAATTGCAGTGGCTATGGCTCTAGGTCTTTGCTGAACAAGGACAGCAACTGCGAGTGGGGTGCAGTGTAGGGAGAGGGGAGTGGCTTGTTAAAGGAACACTTGTTTGTGGGACTTTCACACTGTTAGGTGAGAACCTGGGGAGAAGGACACTGCCCAGCGTACTCTGGGGTGGGATGATCACATGATCACCTGCTTTTGAATATGGTTGTGGTGTTTCCCCAAACTAATGCTTGGTTCCTTTTCCCTTTTAATAAAAGTTCTTGTTTGTTATACATAGATTCAGTGCTTATGAGTGCGGACGTATTGCCTCTTAAAGGTGCCCGGAGATGGTGTTCAATTTTCCAGGTTTCCTGGGTAGGGGCTCAAGCCAGTTCTGTTTTATAGCGTTAAGATAAACCCCTAAATAGTGAACCTGGCCCTTGTTGCTGCTGACTCCACCTGGTAGAAGGGTCACATTTGTAAATGGATTTACATGTAATAAATCATTTCTCATCTATTGTAATTTTCTATGATAATGCTCAAATAGCAACGTCGCCTACATAACTAAATGATTTCTAATAAAAAAGCTGGTTTCTATACAGAGTTCATTCTCAGAGAAGAAAGAGGGGATTACAACAAGATAAAACCTTCATTCTACATAGGCTTTTTTATTGTAGAAAAGCCACATGGAATTGAAAGTATATGCAATCACAAGCCACAGCATGAAAGCAGAACAATTAATAGAGTTTACAGGCAGCAAACAGACAGCATATCTTCTATGTTCCTCTTTATAGCACCAGATGTGAATATAGATGTATATATACATTTACATAAATCTTAAATTCTAAGTTATAGTGCAGGGGTCGCCAGGTTGTACTTTAGCTATGTGAGAACAGAAGGTGAAGGGGTGAGAAAAGATGACAGAAGAAGGGAGGAGGAGAAAAAACATCAATTTTGATATGTATAATCTCCAGCAATATTGTGTGTGTGTGTGTGTAATTTTAATGCTTTATTAAATTTGTAAAAGTTAAAGCAGTCTGAGCTGCAAAAATATACAGCTATAGAGGAAAACTAAGTAACTTCATATTTGAAATTGTCTTAGAATGACAGAGTCTAATTCTGATGTAATTTACACTGGCATAATCAGAAGTAACTCCACTGGAGAATGGAGTTACACTACTATAACAGTAATGTGAGATTAGATTAAACCTACTGCTCTCAGACTGAAAAAAAATACAAATTATCATAATAAACCAAGTCTTGCAACAAGATTAATGGACAAAATTAAGGCTTGTCATAGGAAGGTTATGTCTCATACTGACTACAATGGGGTTGCACCTGCTTATGTAAGGGCTAAGTTTGTTCAGGGTTTAGTGTCTCTTTCTTACATAAATGGCATTGAACTTTTACAATTGTTCAAATATGCCATAATCTGTACGCCCTCCCTGGGATGGCGAACTGCGGCCAGTGGGAGCCGCAATCATCTGAATCTGCTGACGCAGCAGGTAAACAAACTGGCCCGGCCCGCCAGGGTGCTTACCCTGGCGAGCAGCGTACCAGAGGTTGCCAACCCCTGCTATAGTGCATATAATCACTTGATCACCTATGTAATATACACTTTTGCCACTATAGATCTTGGGGGGGAGGGCGTACAGATTATGGCATATTTGAACAATTGTAAAAGTTCAATTTACGTAAGAAAGAGACACTAAACCCTGAACAAACTTAGCCCTTACATAAGCAGGTGCAACCCCATTGTAGTCAGTATGAGACATAACCTTCCTATGACAAGCCTTAATTTTGTCCATTAATCTTGTTGCAAGACTTGGTATATTATGATAATTTGTTTTTTTTTTTCCAGTCTGAGAGCAGTAGGTTTAATCTAATCTCACATTACTGTTATAGTAGTGTAACTCCATTCTCCAGTGGAGTTACTTCTGATTTATGCCAGTGTAAATTACATCAGAATTAGACTCTGTGATTCTAAGACAATTCCAAATATGAAGTTGCTTAGTTTTCCTCTATAGCTGTACATTTTTGCAGCTCAGACTGCTTTAACTTTTACAAATTTAATAAAGCATTAAAATTACGCACACACACACAATTGCTGGAGATTATACATATCAAAATTGATGTTTTTTCTCCTTCTCCCTTCTTCTGTCATCTTTTCTCACCCCTTCACCTTCTGTTCTCACATAGCTCAAGTACAATTTGTTACCAACTAAACACTGTGCTGTTCGCTGACACTAGTAATGTAGTAACATTTACAGGGATATACAGTGTGTGTTCTGAAAAGTGTATATGTAGGTTTATCCAAGACCTTGCAGTATCCTACAAATAACAGTGGAGGCAACTGATGTATTTTAGCTGACAGCACTGTAGTTTTTTCACAGCCAAGTTAATGTTGTTATATCAGGTGAACTTAGCTTTTGGAATAAAACATCAAGAATAGTGGCTGGTACCATTTTTACTGTAAACTAAGATCACCATTTACTCAATCTAGCTTAGGCAATGAACCCAGATATTACATGTTTCCGCACACCATAGCAAGCACTGCAAAGCTAGACCAGATTATTATTTAAAATTGTAAAATATTTTTGTACACAATAAGAAAGGTATCTAGAAACAGAAACATCTGACCTGCACTTGTTTTATAACTTGTCCTTCAGGATTCTGGAGGTCATTCATTAATTCTTCTTTCTTTGTCTTTAGCTCTTGAACCATGTCTTGTTTTTTAGCAAGTTCGAGCATAACTGGCATTTTGCTTTCTGCTTCCCAATAACGCTCTTTATGAGCCATTATTTTCTCATGATATGCACCATTTCTTGCAAGCATCATCTCAAATTCTTCTTGTGCTGCTTCCGTGTCAAGTTTCAGCTTTATCTTTTCAGCATATAGGGATCTGACTTGGGACTCCAGACTTTCACAGTGATATTTTGTAGTTTCTATGTCATCATCTTGCTGATAAATTTGCCTTTCTGTTGCCTTTGTTTCTAATAAAGCAGAGTCCATTTGTTTTTCAAGTTCTTGAAGCTCAGCCTGTAAAATATTGTAATATTCTCCTATCAGTGGAAAGCCAATGTTTGGGAGTCTAGCAGCAAGCTATTGAAACAATATCATCTACATTTAGTTAACAGAATTCGTTCTTTTCATTTAATACAGAACACACAATAAAGAAATCTATGCAACTTAAAAATAGTTTGAATAGAAGAGATCCATTTCCTAAAATCATCACCAAGAGACATGACAGGTGATAATATCTGAGGCTTTGTCGGATTGGTCTTAAAGATAAGTGTACATGAAATTTGTTATCTTTCAAATGGGTTCAGTTTCCTCATATTCAGATGATGTATAGTGGGATGTGTCAGAGACCCTAACCGTATCAGTCTTCCTAATGTTTTATCTAAACTAGGAGTTTAGACCAAACTAAAGTCGACTGCTTTTTCTATTGCAGATGCGGGGTAAAATCAGGAGACAACAGACTAAAACCAAGGTAAAGGTGTCACTCTGCATCTATATTAGGAAAAGTGGCTGAGTTAATTGGGTTTAGCTAACTCAATTCGATCTAGGTTCTTACACTGCTCTCATCACCATAATATCTGAGGGCCTTCCAATAATACATTAAGTGACATGAATCACATCTCTCAGGTGTAGTTTGTTCTCTCTTTCTCATGTTCTCCCGAGGGGGAGAATTGCATGTGCAGTGTAAAGTTTTTTGTTTTGGTTTAGGTATGGAGTTTTGTAAAAACGTATGGGCTGCTATGTGTTTATTTTAGGTCAAGGAAGTATGCCTTTCACTTGCAGTGGGAGGTAGTGATGGTCCTTAGTTCCTGTCAACTTATGTTAACTCACATCTTCCTAGCATCAACCACTTTTTCCTAGTCTAGATAGGCCTAAATCTTGTGATCTCCAGGACTTTTAGAAGGTATTTGACTTAGTACCACCTGACATTCCGAGGAAAAAAATAGCAATATACAAAATCACATATTAAATTGAACAAAAACTGGCTAAGTGATTCATCTAAAAAGTAGTTTTAAATGGTGAATTGTCATCCAATGGCTCATCTCTAATGAGATACAACAGGGATATGCTCTGGGCCCAATGCTATTCAATCTCTTTATCAGTAATCTGGAAGAAAATATAAAATCATCACTGGTAAAGTTTGTTGATGACACAATAATTAGCGGAGAGGTAAATGATGATAAAGACAGATTTCTATAGAGAGATCTCTACAGAGAGATCTCAATTTTGTGGTAAGCTGGGCTTACTCGATCAAAATGTTTTAATACAGCTAAATGCATGGTCATACATTTAGGAACCAAGAATGTAGGGCACATTAATAGGACTATGGACTGTATTTTGGAAGGCTCAGAAATGGATTTAAGGGTCATGAGGACAACCAACTAAACACTAACTCACCTTGTAATGCAGATGCTAAGAGAGCAAATATGATTCTTAGAAGTATATGCAGGGGAATATCAAGTAGGAGCATGGTATTAACACCATACACAACATTAGAGAGACTATTACTGGAATAGTGTCCAGTTCTGGTGTCCACATTTTTAAAAGGATGTTGAAAAATAGTAAAGGGTTCAGAAAAGCTCTATGAGAATGATTCAAGGTCTGGAAAATCTGCCTTACACTGAGAGTCTAAAGAAGTGAGATCTGTTTAGTTAATCCAAGAGAAGGTTAAGAGGTGATTTGATTAAGGTCTGTAAGTACCTACATGGGGAGAAGATTTCTGACAATAGAGGGCTCTTTAATTTAGCAGACAAAGGCATAATGAGATCTGATGGCTGGAAGCTGAAACTAGGCAAATTCAGACTAGAAATAATTCGGAAATATTTAACAGTGAGGGTAATTATCCATTGGAACAACTTATCCAGGGCTGTGGTGGATTTTTTTATTACTTTAAATCAAGCTGTAGCTCAGCCAGATTTATGGGCTTGATGTGGGAATCAGTTGATGAAATTCTATGGCCTTTGTTAAGTAAATTATCCTAGCTGATGATAATGGTGCCTTCTGGTCTTAATATCTATGAATAAAACTAGACTGGACTCAGCATTTGACAATATAAAATAAGGAACAATAATGAAATGGTAGTGATTGGCAAAATAACCTACTACTGTATGTCTTTTCCATCTCTGTTTACTATGATGGTATCAGCAGGAGAGTGCATACCTACTCAAAGGCACACTGACAAGTGAAAATGCTGGAGGGATGTCTATGTGGCTACAAGCACTAATGGTCTAAATTAAGTCACATTGCTGTAAAGTTACTGACTCCACATACAGTACTGAAGTCTCTAAAGTAAACAGCTGACAAGCTAAACCAAAAAGAATTAATTTAACAACATGTCCAGAAATTGAAGAGCTAATCATGAACACTATCATAAACATGTTCAATTTAGAATGCAGGCACGTTGTTAGGCAGGACTGTTACATGGAGGACCTGTATAACGGTATGAGGAGGGACATCAGCTATGAAGCTGAATTCCTTGACAGGACTAAGGAGAATGACCCTATATTGTTTATATAGAACTTTTTTCAAATCTTAGATTACAAGAGAGAAACTTTCAGTAGAACTGGCATCATCTCTGATCTACCAGCCATCTAGGATAGACAAGTGAAAGGTCCTAATGGCAAAGATCTTGAATTTTGGAGAAGAAACAACTGTTTTATGTGTTTTCTGTGAAATACACATAAGAAAGTAGAGTTAGAGATGTACATACAATCTTAATTTTGGTGTTTCCTGACTTTTGAGTACATAACTATTCAACCTTAACATTAATGCTAGCTTTTGTATGGAATGTTCTAGGTTAAAAAAATTAAGAAACTAAAAGAAAATGAATGAGTGTAATTGTCCAGGACTTTGAAGCTCTGTGGGCTTCCCAAAAGTTGCATATAACCTGTGTAAATATTATAATCTAGAACTATTTGCTGCAACAATATCTCAATATTCTGCTGCATGCCCCTTAGGAAGTCTGCAGGAAGAGGCACCTCTGCTGCAGGTGATAAAAGCTTTCAAGGTATGTCAGGCCCAGGTTCCCTCTGGTGAGCCATAAACATTGTCTGCAGAAATGAACCCCTCTGCCATGTGCCCCAGAAGGTCTAAAGAATCATAGAATATCAGGGTTCGAAGGGACCTCAGGAGGTCACCCAGTCCAACCCCCTGCTCAAAGCAGGACCAATCCCCAGACAGATTTTTGCCCCAGATCCCTAAATGGCCCCCTCAAGGATGGAACTCACTTGATATTCCCCTGCCTATACTTCTAAGAATCATATTTGCTCTCTTAGCATATGCATTACAAGGTGAGTTAGTGTTTAGCTGGTTGTCCTCATGACCCTTAAATCCATTTCTAAGCCTTCCAAAATACAGTCCATAGTCCTATTAACGTGCCCTACATTCTTGGTTCCTTAGAAGATCCAAAGGGGATACCTCTCCTGAGCTCCCAAATTGGGGAAGGTGCAGGGGAGCTACTAAGGTAGATAGAGGATTGATAAGGTAATAAAGGGGCCTCTAACTTGTGCACCTTAAAAAGACGGCAGGAGCCCATCGCTCAGTGGTGATTCTCCTTACTGGTTTCAGCAGTATGGATGACTTGCCGTTGAGTGTGAAACGTGGAGACTTGCATCTGAAGAAGTGGGTTTTTTTCCCACAAAAGCTTATGGCCAAATAAATCTGTTAATCTTTAAGGTGCCACCGGACTCCTCATTTTTTTTAAGAATGGACTAACTGCCTTAACTTTGAATTAAGATACCCCAGAAAAATAGAGAAATATCAGCTTCCCTTATTCAGAGTAATACTTCCTTGTCTATTGTACTACATTGTAAATCCAACATTCTAAATTAGATCTTACCTGTAACTGAGAAAGAACTATTTTGCTTTTTTCTATTTCGGATGCTTGTGAATGTTGCTGTTCTGCTACTTGTTTTACAACTTCAATTAATGATGGAGAATTTTGCTTAGCCATTTCTAGACAAAAGGGTAGTATTGTGAGAACACAGAATAAAAATATATTGTTTTCACATAGTCTAGTTTGATCCCCATGTTAAACAGTTGATAAAGACAAAGGACAAAATATTCTTGGACTTACTCTTCATATAAGAACCCAGATCAATAAATTATTCCTCATGGCCCATTTTTGATCATCAAGGAAACATAATTAATGGTCTGAAACTCAAAGGAAATGATGATAGAGGATTCAAAATCTACACTGCTGTGTTTCTTCTGTAAAACTAAAATTTTTCCTTTGTTGAGTGTTATAAATATTCTTCCTGCTGGTTCATGGGGCAGATCCTCATCTGGTATGAACAGTCATAGCTGCATATGGTCGCAACGTGTGCTGAGGATCTGTTCCCATATTGTTTGCTTACAGTTCTAATGTAATTCTAACATTGCAACAGCAATATGTGATTGATGCAATTTAATCATAAACTCCTATTATATTTAGAGCTGTCAAGCGATTAAAAAAATTAATCATGATTAATCGCGCGATTAAAAAAAATAATTGTGTGATTAATCACGCTGTTAAACAATAATAGAATACCATTTATATAAATATTTGTGGATGTTTTCCATATTTTCAAATATATTTATTTCAATTACAACACAAAACAAATTGTGTTTGTTATATTATTTATATTATATTATTTATATACTTTATATTATATGTACAGTGCTCTCTATATATTTATTTTTATTTTAAATATTTGCACTGTAGAAATAAGGGAAATAGTATTTTTCAATTCACTTAATACATGTACTATAGTGCAATTTTTTATCATGAAAGTTGAACTTATAAATGTAGAATTATTCACAAAAAATAACTGCATTCAAAAATAATACAATTTAAAACTTTAGTGCCTACGAGTCCACTCAGTCCTACTTCTCATTCAGCCAATCGCTAAGACAAACAAGTTTGTTTACATTTGCAGGAGATAATGCTGCCCGCTTCTTGTTTACAGTGTCACCTGAAAGTGAGAACAGGCATTCTCATGGCACTGTTGTAGCCAGGATTGCAAGATATTTATGTGCCAGATGTGCTAAAGAGTCATATGCCCCTTCATGCTTCAACCACCCTTCCAGAGGACGTGTGTCCATGCTGATGATGGGGTCTGCTCGATAACGATCCAAAGCAGTGCAGATCAATGCATGTTCATTTTCATCATCTGAGTCAGATGCCACCACCAGAAGGTTGATTTTTTTTTGGTGGTTTGGGTTCTGCAGTTTCTGCATTGGAGTGTTGCTCTTTTAAGACTTCTAACAGCATGCTCCACACCCCGTCCCAATCAGATTTTGGAAGGCACTTCAGAGTCTTAAAATTTGGGTCAAGTTCTGTAGCTATCTTTAGAAATTATCTTTAGAAATGTCACATTGGTACCTTCTTTGTGTTTTATCAAATCTGCAGTGAAAGTGTTCTTAAAAGGAACAACATGCTAGGTCATCATCCGAGACTGCTATAACGTGAAATATATGACAGAATGTGGGTAAAACACAGAGTAGGAGACATACAATTCTCCCCCAAGGAGTTCAGTCACAAATTTAATTAACACATTATTTTTTTAACGAGCGTCATCAACATGGAAGCATGTCCTTTGCAATGGCGGCCAAAGCATGAAGGGGCATATTAATGTTTAGCATATCCAGAACATAAATACTTTGTATTGCTGGCTACAAAAGTGCCATGTGAACGTCTGTTCTCACTTTCAGGTGCCATTGTAAATAAGAAGTGGGCAGCATTATCTCCCATAAATGTAAACAAACTTATTTCTCTTAGCAATTGGCTGTACAAGAAGTAGGACTGAGTGGACTTGTAGGCGCTAAAGTTTTACATTGTTTTGTTTTTGAATGCAGTTATGTAACAAAAAAAATCTACATTTGTAAGGTGCGCTTTCACGATAAAGAGATTGCACTACAGTACTTGTATGCGGTGAATTCAAAATTATTATTTGTTTATCATTTATATGGTGCAAATATTTATAATAAAAATAATATAAAGTGAGCACTGTACACTTGTACACTTTGTATTCTGTGTTGTAATTGAAATCAATATATTTTAAAATATAGAAAAACATCCAACATATTTAATAAATTTCAGTTGGTATTCTATTGTTTAACTGTGTGATTAAAACTGCGATTAATCACGATTAATTTTTTTGAGTCAATCACGCAAGTTAACTGTGATTAAGCGACAGGCCTAATTTTATTGCTTATTTATCCCTTTATTCCTTCTTCAGGTAAAACAAAAAACAGGAAAAACTGAAAAAAAGACACAGTAGTGAAACAATAATAGAGAACACAATGTGTTTGTCAGATTGACTTTACTTACAACCATTTACCTGAAGCCTATTGATATTGTTTGTATCACTTCAAATAAAGGTTAATTAAATACAGAAAATCACTGTACAGTCAAGTAAACTGGCTAAATGCTCTGGAAAAAATGTGCACGAAAGGGGCACATATCAAGGATATCTTCAGTACTAAACTGCAGTCACCAGCACATAATTTAGCCATGAACTGGGTCTGTGGGGAGTATTGGACATGAGCAGCTGCTTTTCCCCATACAGTTCTGGCCTTGTGGAGACCTGCTGTGTACGGACAATGTAGCCATAGCTCAATTAGGAGAGCCACTGAGGACTACTCCGTTTTCCAGCATTTTTGTCCACAATAGGAAAATGCAGAGATTTTCCTTTCAGATGATTTCTCTATACCATTTTGAGATAAGGGAGGGGCAGGGATAATGATCAAATACATTTCAATTTATTTTAAATCAGGAAAACAACTATGCCCGCTTCTTTAGGTGAAACTGAATACTAGTGGGACTCCTGAACTCTTCGCCTGTCTACACTCTTAATTCACCCTCTATTCTATTCAACATTACTTTGGCAGCTGCAATTTCTGTGGACGACGTATCTGTGGCATAAATAAATAGTCTTGAGATTATGGGAGCAGTCCTAATATTACCACACAGGATCGTATTATGAGTCACGATGATATTTTGTGTTTTGCTTAAAGCCCAAGCTTCTGAAGTAATATTATTGTCAGAATCTCAGTTGTCATTTTTTTAAAGAGTAAGTTTCTGGCCCTAGTGCTTGCAGAGAAAACAAAAATCTTAAAGCCTCAAGAATCAGAAGGCAAATAAAAAGACCCCCACATTTATTATTTTTGAAAGAAAAGCTCATGATATTTAAGCCAATCATTTAATTTTTTGAGGCCTGATTCATGATTTAAAAAAAAAAAAAATTAATCCTTAGGGTTGGCTGTTCTGCAGCCCTGAGAAATTCCCCTGACGAAAACCTGAGGTTAAACAGATCTGCTCCATAGGGTGCGGGAGTCACATTCCCTCTGTGTGGCCTTTGCTCACTGGCGGCTATGTGCAGTGGAGATGTGACATGTGTGTTTTGGGCCTTTTACAGCCAGGGGCTGCCCATGGGATTTGACTCAGGATTAATTCAGTCATCCAGTAAGTGGCTAGCATCAGTTAGTATTGCCCTCAGAGGCAGTGCTCGCCCACAGAGGGCCCTAAGCAGGAATATCCCCCCCGCCTACCAAACTAATAATGAATAGGGGGCCCTCTTGAGCTGCTTGGGGCCCTAGGCAATTGCTCAGTCTGTTTATGCCTAGGGCTGGCTCTGAAGGCCCTGGAGAAAGGTTTTGTGACAGCCCCTCTGAGGGGAGGAGTGTGCCAGGAAACCGGGGTGTGGTGTACAAATTAGAGCCAACGAGTGTCCCCCTCCCCCCCCCCATTCCACCAGGCAGTGGGAAGGGGGCTAGAGGTTGTGGCATTAAAAATAAACCCGCAAACAAAGAAAAGGGAGCGTGTGTGTGTGTGTGGGGTCACCTGCAGTGCCACAACCAACCCCTGTGTACCTTGGGGTGAAGGGGGAAGCAAAGGAAACTGCTGCGGGCCCCCCCAGCAGTGTCACACAGCCCCAGAGCAGGGCCTGCTGCTGCCTGCTCCCTCAGAGCAGGAAACCTGTGGTGGCCCGCCCCTGCCATGGCTAGGGAGCGTCTCTAAAGAGGGGCGAAATGAGAGAGAAGAATGAAGGGAGTGTCTAAGCAGGAGAGAGCCAGCAGGGAGACAAGGAGGTAAAGGGGAAGTGCAGTATTGCCAACTTCAAGAGATCAAACATCGTGAGTCGGACCCTCCAAAATCTTGGGATTGGCCCCCCAAAAAATAACATTTAAAAAAAAGATGATATTGTGTTTTTTAGGCCAGTCTCTTGATTTTGGGGGGGAAAAAATACAAAAAAACACCTAGCCCATCCCCAGGGTGTGTGCATGTGACAATTAGTGTTGCCCACTCTTCCACATGTACCGGATAAGGTCATTCTGGCCCCCGCTGCAGGTGCTCTCACCCCCACATCTGCCCGTCTTCTGCCCAGCAATTAATCCTGTCCTCCAGACCCCCATCAGTTTAGTACCCCAGCCCCCATCATCACCATCCCATCAGTTCAATCCCCCTACACTATCGACCTCCACTGCCCTCAGTTTACCCTCCCAGAACTCACCCAATCTGCTCAGAACCGACCATCAATACAGCCCCTCCACCCATCAGTCCCCCCCCCCCTCACTTCAGCCCCCTCAGGAAACCCCCAGGCCAGGGATCGGCAACCTTTGACACGCAGCTCGTCAGGGTAAGCACCCTGGCGGGCTGGGCCGGTTTGTTTACCTGGGGGGGGGGGCGGGAAGCAGCGGCCAGCACATCCCTCGGCTCGCGCTGCTTCCAGAGCCCCCATTGGCCTGGGACGGCGAACCTCAGCCAGTGGGAGCCATGATCAGCCGAACCTGCGGATGTGGCAGGTAAACAAACCGGCCTGGCCCGCCAGCGTGCTTACCCTGGTGGGCCATGTGCCAAAGGTTGCCGATCCCTGCCCCAGCCTCATCTCTGCTCCTCTTAGGGTTCTTCACTCTCCACAGGCCTGGGGGGCTGCGGTAAAGTCTCCTCTCCCACTTCCCCGGCTGACAGTGGGGAGCCCCAGCCGCCCAAGGCTTACAGCAATTTTTAAGTAAAATTAAGCGTCACTCATGATCGAACTCTCAAATGTCAGAATTTGGGGGGAATATCCTGACATTTGAGAGTTCTATTGCGAGATCATGAGTAGGGCTTAATTTTACTTAGCGCGTCTCTCGTGATAAATTTGCGAGAGGTGGCGTGTCTGGATGTGCTGGCAAACAAGGAAGGAAATTGGAAGGGAAAACCAAATAAAAGAAGTGTGTGCAAATTACGAAAAGGGTTGTGTAAGAATTAAAACAAAAGGGAGTGTGGGGGTGGGGAAGAGAGGACAAAATAAAGGGAGTAAGCAACTTATCAAGGCAGAAAGATATGAACAGCTACAGGACTCCTCTGCAAGCCCTAATTTAGGGGTGGGGCTGAGATTCCTGGCTGTGCAGTCAGGCCCATCAGGAGACATGTGGGGCCCAGTACATCTTGTTCACTGGGGCCCCACCTTCTCCCTTTTCACTCTATTTACACAGATGTGTTGAGCTCAGGGCCATGGTACAATTGTCTCCCTCTCATCTCACCAGCACTGCGCAGTGACCTGTGCCTTAGGAGACTGCTGTAATTTAAGGTACGTCTGCACTTTGAGCTGGACGTGTAAATTCCAGCTTAAGGAGACAGATCAGCGGAAGCTCAATCAGAGCTTGCACACTAAAAACAGAAGGGTAGCTGCAGCAGCAGAAGGGGCTAGCCACCCCAGGTATGCACGAGTATCTTGGATGGGATTGTACTCAGGGTGGGTAGCCCCTGCTCCTTTACAATCTGATTTTAGTACTCTAGCTCAATCAGAGCTAGCAAGGGCATGTTTCCTTAAGCTGGACATTACATTTTCAGCTCAAAGTGTGGCCATACCCTTAGAAAAGTTAGGCCAGGGCTTTCTAAGTTACCCAATGGGCTTCTCCAACCCCCAAAACACCCCAAGCTCAGCTGGGCATAAAGGTGTATTAAAACCGCCTTAGCTCACCCCAACCTGCTACCCCACCCCATGGGCTGTAAGTTTTGTGCTACATCTCCTAGCCTGCATCCTCACTGTAAAGAGGGCAAGTTACCTGTCTGAGTGAAACACCCCAAGCTCAGCTTGGCCTAAACCCCCAGCTGTGCCAGCTAGCCGAGGTTTAAGCACCACTAAACTTGTGAGGGGGGTTTTCTGTGTGGATGGAAGTGGGATTAGGGGCAACATCTGAGTAAGAGCACAAGTTAACTCTGCAGTGAAGACATACATAAAGGGACAGCACAGACTCTCACCATGATTTTCTAGAAACTTGTGTAAAATGTGGGTTTAGGGGAATGTTTTTGTTTCCATTTTCTAACATGAAGGTGTATCCATTTCTAATGTTAAATTTCTTATTAATTAGGCTTTCACATTTCCAGTAATAAGAAAGATGATTTTTTTGCAATGCAAAAAATGGAAAAGGTCATGCTTTTGTCATTGCAACTCTCAAATTGAAGGTTTATATCCCTACAATTTTTATCCTACTCAATTTAACTGATGGTATCATTGTCTTATAAATGTGGGGTGTTTTTAAATCATGCTAAGCTCTTTGTTTCCATGTTTCCTTGTGGTAACAAGTCCCTTAGCTTAACTAATTCATTGTGTTAAAATGTAATTTTTTAAAAATCAGTTTTAAAATGTGATGGCATTCATTGTAAATTGCTGAGAACATCAGTTTCATTGGCTTCTCCTTGTTCTTTGGTTATGAATGAGGATAAATAGGACGACCTGATTTTCCTTCCCAACACCATTCATTATTTTATACAATAATACTATGTCCCCTGTTACTCTTCTCCTTTTCAGACTAAAAACAATATTTCAGGTGGTGAAGTAATATCAATTAATATCATGTCACTATAATATTTTTGGTATTATTTTGTACTCCAGTCTTTTTATTTCTTAACATTTTGTTTGCCTCTTTTGCTGCACTCTCACCAGCTGTCATCATGGTGTTTTCTACTTATATTGTAGTTTTATTTTCTGTACTTTTCTTCAGGTACCATACACAATCTGATTGTTGGCTGCAAACTGCTGGAAATGGTTTATTCTTGTGGCCATGCTAATGTACCAGTGAAGTTAAAAATTTCTGAAGGGCTCACAGGAATTATTGGCTCCTATGAAAATGAAAAGGCACTTCCTGTTTTTAGTGACGCCTTTAAAAATATTTCACGTGTTTCCGCGCCTCTAAGGCAGATCCTTCCTTATCTCTGTTCCTGTGGCCCCTTCTCTCTTTCGGTAATTTTGAGTTAACTTTCGGTGGCTGTTCTCTTCTTGATTTACTGCCAAACCTCTCTGCAGAACAGGAAGTTATGCTATAGCAGAGAGGACTCCTTTATTTTCTATGCTGCCTTTCCCTCCACTCTGTGTATTTATTTTCTTATTTTGGGCTCCAGCCATTTCTGAGGCTATGTGAAGCTGCATATACATGAACTGATCACTCGCAGATGCACATATGATTACAACGAGTTGCCTGCTGCCCAGAACTGGTATGGCAGGGTTAACACTGCTTCCTGGTTTTGTATTACCCTAAGAATTAATCATGTTAGTGCCTTTGAGTACCCTTTGAGATTTCCTGTGTACAGTGACAGTATAAGCTCAGGGCCTCAGGAAGAGAAAAGGCGGGTTTCCCCCACTCACGTCTCACCTGGAAGGGGATTTCCATCTTGCACAAATCTACTGCAGGACTTGCAATTATGCAGATATATAAGGCTCATAACAGTATGTCGGTATTTTGTATGATCTCTCTTGGGAGCTGTAAAAGGATTGTCCACCTCTGTAAGTAAATACTTAAGTCTTTGAGCTTATATTTATTTATGGAAACTGTATATACTTTGTATTTTGTAACTGTAAATGCTAACTTCTGGCTCTTTTACACACATAAATATTCCTAAGTTAAGAGTGGTTTCTGCATTTTGATGGCTTTCCGCTTGATATATAGTGATTTATTAAAAGTGTTGTGTGGAACTATAAACACCCTCTGTATTTTTTCTGGAGTTGATGCATGCCTTCGCTTAGTAATCTAACATAAGATGTTAAATACTTTCTGGCTTTTTTATCTCTTTTCAAAACTTCACATACCTCTTTACATCTCAAAAAATAAAATAAGAGTGATAGATAAGATCCAAAGGAGGTCAATGTGGGGAAAGTGGCAGTCTTTGCTAGTCCAAAACTGGGAATATATTCAGTTTATTTTCATTTTCAGATTTGAGTTTAATTTTTTGGTAAATTTTCATCATGATATTTTTCTATTCTGACCTGGCTTTTTTCCACCACTTGTGTTTTTTCATTTAATGTTTTTTTCCCTCTCTTCTTTTCCTTTTCCTAGCTGTTCCCACCACTCTTTCCCCTATTTGATCCTCCCCTCCCTTCATTTTATGCTTCCTTTCTTTTCTTTGGATATGGTCTGTGGCATGGGTTCTTCTTATTATCCAGCTTTGTGTAGTGAGTGTTTCAGAGGGTTTGCAGAAGAGAGTGAATTTGCAGGATTGGTCTTCAAACCTGCATGGATTTACAAACCTTCATTGTTTACTGCAATGAACTGCTCTCTAATAAATCTTTTCTGATGAAGGAATTGGCAGTTGCACATTCTATGGAGCATTAGGATTTTCAAGCTAAGATATTTCAAACTTTAACAACCGTGATACATTATAGAGAACCTAACATACTGCTTTGCTTGTCACACAATGTGCTGTATAGCAGTACCCAGTGTTTTGTGAATATCTCAAGGAGCAGTCATCAAATTCCACTCTAATGTATTTGCAATAAAAATAATGCCAGTGCAACACCGTTGATTTCAATGGAGATATACGATGAAAAACTGGCCAAATGCACTAGTGAATCAGCTTTATTATGTGCATTTGTGCACAGCCTCATAATTGCCCTAGTGGATTTCTTTCTGTACACGCACATCTTAATGACTGTGCTGGTAGATATTTCTCCTTCAACAGGCATCCTCCCTCCCTCAATTCATGGGTGGTGTTTTCTTTAGGAAGGAGGGACGATGTGGGAGTCAGTGACCCCTGCTTGCCCTCCCCATCTCATCTGTATGAGGTAAGAGGGAGTTGCAGTTTCCTGTCTTGTCCCAGACAGGTTTCCTTTTGTGGGGTATGATGTTGCCTATAATTCAACTGGGATCTTCTGATAGGCAGACAGGCCAGGCACTCTCCATTGGGAGCAGCAGGGCAAGGAAGGTGCCTGCTGCAACTGCCACGCACGCTCTGCATGTGGGGGGAGCGTGCGCGGCTAACAGGGCAGCCGGCCGGATGCTGCCACTTACATGGGTCTCTGACAGCCAGAGAGAGACCCTCCTCCTCTCCCCTGCAGCAGAGATCACTCCCTCCCTCCCTGCATTCGCAGATCACCTCTGGCAGTCTGGAGCTCCTCACCCGCTCCGGCCGTTCCTGAGCAAGCTCACAGAGATGTTAGGCGAAGGCCAACAACAAGGGGGCCAGGGGGTCGGAGGAGGGGCAGGGAGGTTCTGGAGGGGGCAGTCAAGAGATGGGGGGGGTCGGGAGTTCGGGGGGGGCTTTCTGGGGGTGGGGGTGTGTATAAGGTTTTGGGCAGTCAGGGTACAGGTAGGGGGTAGGGTGCTGGGGGGCAGTTAGGGGGAGTATCTTAGGAGGGGGCAGTTAGGGGACAAGGAACAGGGAGGCTTAGGTAGGGGGTGGGGTTCTGGAGGGCAGTTAGGAGCAGGGGTCCCAGGAGGAGGCAGTCAGGGGACAAGGAGCGGGGGGGGTGGGTGTTTGGGAGTTCTGAGGGGGGGAAGTGGGAGGGGAAGGGACGGGGCTAGGACAGGGGCGGGGCTAGGGCGGGGCTCTTCCCATCCTCTTTTTTGCTTGCTGAAATATGGTAACCCTACTGTACACAAAGAGAAAACAAGCAGTTTTAGTCAGGATGACATTAAATTCCATTTGAGGGAAACAACAATAAAGAAGGAACAAACTGGAAGTCCCCATGAGAGAAAGAATGAGTACAGACTTTTTCTCTGTAACACCCTGTGACGATTTGGGGAATCTGTCTACATACAATTTATGAATCCTGTTTCAGATTATGAACTCTGTATGTCTTTACCAAACTGCACACTTCATTTTGATTGTAAGGCTAGTCTGTCTTCTCTGTTGTTTTTTTACTTCCATTTTGGGATGAAATTCCAAGAGGTGATGACACAGGGCTAACAATGGAAGGTTAGTCTTCTATTCAAATGGGAAAAACCTGGAAAAAAGAAGGTGGCAAAACCAAGAAAACCCGGTTCTGCCAGGAAACCTAGTATTCGGGCAACAGATCACCTGGTGGTGGACTTTGAACATCTGACAAGGTCACATGACAGAGGAAACTGCAACTTTATAAAGACTCTCAGTAGCCATTTTAGAAAGAGGGGGAAGAGACCAGAAGCAGAAAGCAGTGCTGTGCAAGAACAGAAAGGTGAAGATCCTGGATACGCTAGAGCAGCTTTAGCAACCTGAGGACCCCCATTTTTATTTACAATTTTTGCAGACCCCCCAAGCTCCCTGCTCAGCCCCAGGTGCTGCCACCCACTCTACCCCTTTCCCCAAGGCCCCACCCTGCCCCACCTCTTCTTGCCCCTGCTCCACCTCTTCCTCTCCTCTTCCCCACCCCTTTCTGCCCCTCCTCCGAGTGTGCCCTGTCACCTCTCCTCTCCTCTCCTCCCCCTCCCCAGCACCTCCTGCACACCTATGAACAGCCCCCTTCCCCAAGCCTGCCCCATCCCCGCTCCTCCCCCTCCCTCCCAGCACCTCCTGCACATTGCTGAATAGCTCTTCCCCGTATACAGGAGGTGCTGGGAAGGAGGGGGAGGTCCTGATCAGTGGTGCCCGCAGCCCCCCTTGAGTACCCTTGCAGACCCACAGGGATCCAGGGACCCCAGTTTGAGAAACACTGCTCTAGAGGTCTCTGATCTAAGCCCTAAGAGTGCTGGAGACAGGGAAGGGTATGTAGATATTTCATTGTTTTATCTGAATAGTAGATCTCTTGGGCCACCTAAAGTAAAGAGTCACTGTTTTAGAATCCCTTTTGCAAAGTCTGTGCAGTATGTACTTCAACTATCACGTGTTCCTGGAGAGGTCACTGTAAACCAGAGTGTCCACAATGTTGGAGCTCTGGAAATGGGTGTGCTTAAGCAACAGGGATATTTTGGGGCTCAGCACAGGTCTTGGGGATCTAGGGCAGCTGGCCTGTGAGGTCCCATTTCCATGAAGCGCTAATAGGCAGAGAGCCTGTGTCTAAGAATTGTGCCAGAGAGGTGAAGGAAAGAGCAGTGTTGGAGCCTACTCAGATCAAAGGAAGCTTTAGAGTACACAAATCCAGCATGGTGGGATCCAAACACAGCAACTTGGTGAGTGTTCAGTAGGGGGAGTTCCACTAGGACTATGACACACCAGCTTTGAAAAAGGTGACAATGAAAACCAGGAATGTTCTTCATTTGTCATGTGGATTTGGAGCCAGGTTTTAATGTCCTCCAGAACAGGGGTTCTCAACCTTTTTCTTTCTGACCCCCTCCTCCCACCGAACATGCTATAAAAACTCCACGGCCTGCCTGTGTCACAATAACTAGTTTTTTGCATATAAAAGCCAGGGCCGGTGTTAGGGAGTAGCAAGCAGAGCAATTGCCTGGGGTCCCATGCCACAGGGCCCCTGCAAAGCTACATAGCTCAGGTTTCAGCTTCAGCTCCGTATGGCAGGGCTGAGGGTCCTGGGCTTCAGCCCCACGTGGCAGGGCTTCAGCTTTCTGCCCTGGGCCCCAGCAAGTCTAATGCTGGCCCGTCTTGATGGACCTCCTGAAACCTGCTCGTGGTCCCCCGGGGGCCCCGAACCCCTGGTTGAGAACCACTGTTCCAGAGCATACAATTAACAAAGAGGCACCAACTGCATCATGGAGCTGTACCTCAAGTTCACCCTAGAAGTTGTATTTGGGAGGAAAGGAGCCCAGGTCATTAAAATGCATTTGTGAAAGCCAGATTATATTGTGGGCCATACTTTTAACATCTCAGATCTGGAGAAAGTCAAAAAGAATGAAGTAGGGGGATTTCAACACAAGCAGAACAATTCCCTTCTGTTTTAGATACCTTTTGCTCTGACCACTGGATGCAATGGAATATATATTTGAAATTACATTACTTTTCAGTATGTTAATTCCTCTAACCACTAAACAACAAATAATAAGTTGTAACTTTGCTTATTTAGACTAACAATGTTCTCTTTTTCTTTGAAGGCATTTTATTCAATATCTGGTACCTTTAGGACTCCTTAAATCAACTGGAAGATGGCAGAAGCAGTATTGATTGATCTGTTCGGTCTACAAATGAACTCACAAAATAATGGCATTCAGAAGTTATTATGTAGCACACTAGAAAGGATTGAAAAAGGCTTCTCTGCCAGTGCTCCATTTGTTTACATAATGTGCTACCAAACTCCAAGAAGCGAAAGGAGCAGTGAACAAGATTCGTTACTTAAAGTAATCAGCAGTTTTCAGACTCTAAAGAAAGGAATTGATGTTGTGTGCAAGACAAGTACAGCTGCTGCCTTGTACACCATTAAACAAAAACTAGATGAAAAGGATTTAAGCATCATTAAAATCATTTTACCAGTACAAAGGAAAGCCTTAATGGAAGTGTTTATAGACCACCTTTTCACTGCTGTTTACCAGTTTCAGTTTGAGGATTTTGGGATGGATTGTGAAGGAAACAACCTCCAACAAATAGCTGAACCTCAGAGCGACATACAAACACTTCCTGCCCATGAGATGGAACTCATCAGGAGTGAGATTCAGACATACTTGGAAAGTCTGCCAGACCTGAAAGGGAAGCTTACCATTCTAAAATCTTCCTTGATCCCAGGTAAACTGGAAAACAGATTTTATGGATTTTTTTAAACCTATTTCATTCAGTTTTCAGTTTACAGATTCTTCTACTTCAGGGGTTAGCAACATGAGGGCCCAGGGGTTAATTTTTCACCCCCAAAACATCTCTCTGCTGCTGTGATATCCCTATAGCCAGCCAGGGGAGAAATCCCCAGTGCAGACATCAGATAAGATAGCCATAGATTGTCCTATGCAGCCCGCCCTTGTAAGTCCAGGCACAGAGGGTATAGAAGTGGCCTAAAGGGGTAGGCCTGTGGCACTCCTGAATAACTTAGATCAGTCCCAATGGATGCCTAAATCACAGTCCAAAATTGGGAAGGAGCAAATGTGGCTTAAAGAATGGCACAACATAGGGTAAGATTCTATGTGTTCAGTGTTAGTGCTGACGCAGAAAACAGAGACACCGTGTCAGCTGATGGGGTCAGTAGCAATCATTCTTATGGGGAAGAAGCAAAAAGCAAACACCTCTCTGAGTGGAGCCATAGAGCACAATGCTCCCCTTAATCTAACCGCTCTCCATCTCAGCGCTTGTGAGATCTAAGCAGCCAAACGAGGGCTGTGTCGTGCGTTGAAGTTCTGGGTAGGAAGGGGTGGGCAAGGGGTTCCCTGTTTCCTGCTCTGCCAGCACTCACACCTTACATTTAATTAAATCTTTGGATATTGTGTTTTCCTGCACTATTGGAGGGGGGCATCTCACGGTTTAGATAAAAACAACCTATTTACTTTATATTCCGGCTACTTGGAATGACACTCCCCAAATCAAAGAACTGAATTGTTGGAAGATCTCTATCTGGCTATATCCTGTATCTGTTCGGATGTTCAGATAACAAATATGGACTGCTGAAACTATCTTCAAAAACACACCCACTACGTGCCTTAGCCAGTCAGAAAATCAGTTATACCTTACAGTAGTGGTTCAAAGACTTGCTACCTCATTTTTCTCTAAGTACATTATTCCCAGCTCGAGAAGAGGGATTTTTCTATTTGAGTTTTCCTGGAATTCTTCCTTCGGGGGCAAGAGATTATAGCACAGCATCCCTTGTGGCAGAGGAGGTAGAGGATTTGGTTGCAGAGAATGCACAGGGAATTCTTTATTCAGGGTGCCTGGTCTCTCACTGTCAGTCAGGTGTACGCACACACACACTTTGTAATTCTCCTTAGCTATCTAGGTCACAGATACAAGCATGGTCTTCACCTAAAACTTAGGCCGACTTAGCTATATCACTCACGGGTGCAAAAAATTCACTCCTGTGGGGGAAGTAAGTAAGCCAACCTAAGCCCTGATATTGGCACTGCTAGATTGATGGAAGAATTCTTCTGTTGATCTAGCTAGCACCTCTTGGGGGGGTGGATTAACTACAACGATGGAAAAACTCCTAGTGTCACCATAGCACATCTGCAGCACCATAGATGTGTTGCTGTGGCGTCTGTAGTGTAGACACACCCACAGTCCAGTGGCATAGATAGGAGTGGAAATTTGGGTGGGCCCCAATTATCAGGTGGACGGGCAATGACAGACAGTGCTAGCTCAGCTTCTTCCCGAACGCTACACCCTCTTCCTAGTCCTGGTGTCCCCAAACATAGGATTTCACCTGGCAAGCTGGGCACGTGCATGGAGCGGCTCAGAAAATGGCCAGGCAGAGCTGCCAGAGCATAGCTTTCTGAAGGGCGGGCACATAGCTCCATCCTGGATTTCAGGTGCCCGAGTGATGCTCTGGGTTGCTGTGGCAGCACTATACCCCGCTCAGATTTGGGTGGACCTGGATGCTAAGTGTGTGGGCTGTGGCCATGCCCCTGCCATAGCCTCTGCTGCAGATTGTCACCATGTATGTGCATCTAAATCCTGGATTGGGTGAAGCAATCATGGAATGGATTTTTATTACAGCACAAGGAATGGGTCTCCCTGCACATATCCACCTAGCAGAAGATTGGTTCTCCCTAAACCTGCAGTTCTTTAGAGATCTCCAGTGGAGGGAAGCGCCATTTTCCCAAAAATCCCTTGCCACTACCCTGCTGCTCAGCTTCCCCACCATGGTTTCTGTGGTTCCTGGACAGTATTTCACCTGTTGGAGCTGTGTGCCAGGGACCCCTCCACTGCAGGTGCTCCTAGAAGGAGGAGTTGCTAGAGACTTGGACACCAGTAATTTGCTTGGGTTTACCCTGGAAGTTGGAAGAGGGTAATATTAGATCTAGCAGAGAGCCTGCTGACTCACATCCCGTGACCTGGAGCTCTGTGGAGTCGAGGGGTAATGTGGTCACAGGGAACATGCCCCTGTCCTGGCTCTTACTCACTCCACGCTTTACCCTGGCAAGAGTCACAGTTTTTCTCACTTGCTCGCCAGAAGGAGAAGGGAGCATGGGATCCTTGTTTTTAAATGTCATCATTAAATAAGCATCAGCCATCCAACAATCTGACTGGCTGATACCAATTCCATTTGGCAGAATCTGGTATAATTTTCAGGTTTCTCATTTGTTTCAAACAAATTCTCTCTCTTCACCAGGTCACATCTTCCTACACGGATTCACCACAAGGACAGGTGGGATCTCTTATATACCAACGCTCAGCTCCTTCAACCTCTTCAGCAGTGCTAAGCGGAGAGATCCAAAGGCTGTGGTTAAAGAAAACCTACGCAGGTTAGCTAATGCTGCAGGTTTTGACCCAGAGACATTTCACCGTGTGAAGGTATGTTATCAGATAGCAGTGCACTCCTATATTAACTAATCAGAGCTTGCTTTGTGTAGCAGTGAATGTTTTGGTTTTTTTAACTGTGCATTAGTCTTCTCTTCCTAGCAAGAGATTATAAGTTGTAGGACAACTTTTTAAAACCTTTATTGTGGCAGTTTAACATGATGAAACTGTCATCATAGCTGTCAACACGCTTGGTACTATATAGAGAGGAAGATTCAGTCCCTCTCCGAAGAAGTTTGTTCTAATAGATCATACAGTTAGTTCAGTGACATAATACCATATATGACCAGATAAAGATCCAAAATCAAAGTGGTGCAGATATCTTTTTACTTTAAAAAATTCATTTCTTTCTCAGACAGATGGGGTTGCACACCAGAGGTGTGTTTTAAGAAGGGATCTGAAGGCAAAGACAGTGGTTGTTTGTTGAACAAGAAGAGGGATGGAGTACTAAACATAAGGGTTGGCCTGAAGAGGGTGAGAACAAGAGAGCTGGAGAAAGGGCATTCAGCAAAGTATGAATTAATTTTTTTTTTCACTGCCTCATAACTGTGCTTCATCTGTCTTTGTACTGACAGGTCAATCATGCCAGTGATGTTTGGATTATGGGAAAGCCCCAGCCTGACAGCTATGATGGAATAGTAACGAATCAGAAAGATGTTACAATAGCCGCTCTCGGCGCTGACTGCATACCTGTGCTTTTTGCTGATCCTGTCAAAAAAGCATGTGGAGCTGCTCATTCTGGTAAGGGCATCTAGTATTCATTTCACATAATCAAAGTAATATAATACTAGGAGAGTACTGGGAATGGATCCCTTGAATAGTAAACGGGATTAATAATCAAGTAGTAAGGTTGGGTTTAGTGAGAGCCAGTGAGTGAAGGATTCCAGGATGAATCCCTTAACTCTTCCTTTCTAGGCTTCCTAATATAGTTCTTTTTCAAAGATGTAGAACTCTTCTGAAGAGCATGTAATAGTTAGCTGGATTCCAGTCAAACACACTTGCAACTTTACCTGATTCTAACAAGGTTTGTGTTTGTGAATTGCCCAGTTTTTGGTGTGAGCATCAAACATTTCAATCAGATTGTGCCGGAGGTCCGTGGATCTAACAGCTCTTAGGAGGCCCATCAGCGTGGAGCTTCCCTCTGCAGGCTTTATACATACAAGAAGGATGTATGTGTGTAGGGAGCTACACCGTATGTGTGTGTGTGTGTGTGTTATGCGTGGGGGAAGTGAGTGGTGACGGGAACGAAGCGAGGATAAAAGGGAAGCTTTTATCCACGTTGACAATTTTAAGAGGTTGAAGTTTTTATATCTCAAAATGTTAAGTGTTCAAAGTTTAATGTGGATAAGTGTTTGTGCATGCTCTGTCCCTTTCTATGTTCCCCTTTCAGTTACCTGCTCCCCCCTTACCGGACCCCCCAAGCTGCTCCACCCTGTCCATTCTCTGCCAGTCTCCTGTGCCCTCTCCATGCACCCCCTCCATCTGCTTCACCCTCCCATTCCAAGACCAGGTAGCATGTCACCCAATCCCCTCTCTCCAATCCGCATACCTTGTATTCTACCATGTCCCTGACCAGTCACATATTCTCTCCCCCATGTCCATCCTTCTGGCGCTCCCCAAATCCATGCCTGAAGTCAGTAGCAGGTCAAATTATTTTGATAAACATTTAAAAATAGGTTTAAACCTTGTTCTGTATACCCCTAAATACCATTCTGTGGCCCAGACTGTAGCCAGGGGTCACAGAAAAGGAGGGGAGAAAAAGAAACAAAATACCTTTGCCTCTACATTAAGGCACACTCAGTTCTGTGCAAAGCCTGTCTTGAGCTCTGTGTAAGGTACAGGGAGTCAGAGCTAGGTTTTCTTCCTTGTAGTCCAAACAATCCTGGCATGCAGCACAATTTACACTTGCTTCAGCCAAGTAGCACAGATAAGGAGATTTTTTTTCCCCATATAAAATGTTTTTTCCCTTCTCTTTAAATAATATTTTTCCCCAGTGCTGTCATGTGAGATTGTAAAGAAACCTTTACAGTATTTAACTCATGAGATATTGCAGCACAGAGTGAACAGTGTGGTGTAATTGAATGGTGTAAAATCAGGGCTGGCAGCAAGGCATTCCTGAGTTCTAAGCCCACTTGCATCCGAAGAAGTGGGCTGTAGTCCACGAAAGCTTATGCTCTAATAAATTTGTTAGTCTCTAAGGTGCCACAAGTACTCCTGTTCTTCTTTTTGCGGATACAGACTAACACGGCTGCTACTCTGAAACTTGTAATATTGACTTCCTCTGCCCTTGGGCAATTAAAGGTTCCATTCTTCTTCAGTTTCCCCATCTCTAAAATGGTAATACGGCTACTTCATAAGAATGCTCTGAGGACTGTTAATGTTTGCTAAAAGCTAATTATTCATCCATGTATTTGGCTTGTAGATCCTTAATAATAATAATAATAATAATTAATAATTAACAATAATTAATTTTCTTTAACCATTCAATTTAAAAATAAACTTGCAGGATTTTTTCCCCTTATGTTTTTTCCTAGGATGGCAAGGCACTTTGTTAGGAGTTGCTATGGCTACAGTAAATGCTATGATAACAGAATATGGCTGTAATGTTAAGGATATACTTGTGGTGCTGGGCCCATCTGTTGGACCGTGCTGTTTTACACTTCCTCAGGAATCAGCAAAGGAATTTTACAATCTTGATCCAAAATGTGTCAGACAGTTTGAATCTCCAACTCCTTATGTTGATATTAGAAGGGCAACACGGTAAGTCTGATGTGTGTTTTTCTATGCTATAGTTTGTTGTGCTAAGCAGCCTAGGGATGAGGACATAAGACTGAATCAGAAGAAATTTAGGTTCTAGTCCCAGTTAGTCACTGATATGGAGTGTGATCCTGCTGGGTAAGAGTTGAGGACCCTCAGAATTTCATGGGAGCATTGCAGTATCAAGCCCTTAATGAATGAACCTAGGGACGATATTTGCTCACCTTGTGTACCGCTCAATCCCACTTGAAAAACTGGGTGGGATGGACACAAAAAATATCCCCACTGCCTCCAAGAACACTGTTGAGATGAGTTCCTGTCTGCATCCTGTAAAACTTGCCCATACCGGTATTGCCCTGGCCTCTTCTTTTGTCATTCAGTGTTGCACACATTCTAAAACTATGCATTTCCTCACCTTTTGGGGGCGAAGCCAGACTTTGAGGCACCTGCTCCCCTACTTGGTGTAAACTTTGCTTGTGCCAATCAGAAATGAACACAAACAGGTTTTGGGCCCCGTCCCCTATGACACTTCTATGATGTCATAGTTGGTACTTTATGGGCCTGCCTGCCATGTGCAGGCAGGGAGAGGAGAAAGAAAAACGAATTCTGTGTATCCTGTGTACACCCGTAACCGAGCCTGATCACCTCGAAGCCTCTCTCTCAGCTCACGTGTTTCAAGCAGAGTTTCTACGTTTGCCGGTCGTTATGCGTTGGTTTGTATTTGTAAGTATCGGTTATTACTAAATGCTGCATCTTTGTTTATAAATATTGTTAGTAGATATTTTAGTCATTGTGTGTTTTAAATTTCATTAACTCTATTAGCTAATCAAACTCTGCTCCCTTACCTCTTGTAATTATCCCCAATAAAACTTTAAATTGATTAATTTTAGTTGTTTGTGTGTGTGTGTCTGCAGTTTGCATAGTGACCCATACTCTCCTTGCATCCCTTACCAATATAGTCTATTGCCACGTGCAGCCTGGTAAATAACAGGCCTGCATTTTCTTTCACCCCTGCGTACCCATGGCAATCCACATGGCGTCACAAACAGGATGCAAGGGAGTTGGGCCATGCCCGTGGCACGCTGCAGACCACGCAGATGATGAAACTGAACAGTTCCAACATTTGCAGTTTCACCTTTTTACTAGCCAAAATTCGACTGATCCAAAAATAGAATGGATCTGTTCCCTTGGCTCGGGTAAAACTCTAAAAGGCTATACTGTACCATTAACCCTGGCAGATACGGGATGCCTCCTTCGGTGCCACCCGAGCTTTAGGTGTCAGCCAGCCGATTGTTCCCTACAGCCTCAGTGCACGGAGACTGTGGAGAACCTTGGTGCTGCAGATCCCTGTCAGCTTTGGAGAGAGTGTAGCTGCATTGTTAGAAAATCCGGAGGTACCCTTTCCAAATTGATTCCCCCACCTCGGATAATACCTGCTGATCCGGCACACAAATTATTATGCCAGATGATAAAAGAATTAGATTTAATTAAGAAAACCAAAAAATTGCGACCCGATGAATATAAATCTGAGGATATTTCCACCGTCCTGTTTAGCATGATATGTAAGGCCCTCGATCTGTGCTCTGTCCTCCATGGGGGTACAATGTTTGCAGCTAAACAGGCAGCCCCAGGCTCTCCTAAAGATGATAATGAGGAGAAGACAGAAAAGGTAGAGCCCATCACTACCTCCCCCTCCCCAAGTCCCTCTCAGAAAATGTTGCCACCCCCATATGAAGCTCCTAAAACTCCTGTGTATCCAGCTCTGCCAACAGCCCCAGAATTTACTGAATCTGAAACTGTGGCAGAAGCTTTGCCTATTGCGATAACTAAAACTAAAATAGATGCACAAACAGGCAACACCACGCAGGTTACTGAACTGCGAACACGTACTAAGGCCGAACTTAAAGAGTTTTTAAAGGAAACGCAACGAAAAGCCGATGAGGCACCAATGGTTTGGGTCAGGCGGCTAGCCGTAGAACACGGAGCAGAATTGGTGGACCGTGAGGACGCTGGCATCTTAGCCAAAACGGCCAATTCGGCACGAGGCTTCCCAGGTCATGCTTTATTAAATAATCGCATTTGGCCACGACACCATATACTGAACTTTGCTTTCCTGGATAACAACATTACAAGCAAAGTTTTGTTATGCTTTGCATGTGTTGCCAAAGTATTGAGTTTCCTCTAATAGCAAGTCAGGACAGAACCAACTCTTCTAGTTTCAAATGTTGCTATATTTCAGCTATTTTATGCCTTAAGAGTAGCTTCTTTGTTCTATATACATGTTCAAGCTTAAGTATGTGTCCTAAAGACTGAGCAAACCCACTTACTTTAATCTAAAGAAAAAATGGTATTAACACAGTTTGTCTTGCACTATTGCAATAGCAGTAACACACTCGCTTAAGGAACGTGCCATTTGATAAAATGTTCCATCTTTTCTTTTCCTTCCTTTCTTTAAGAATTCTTCTAGAGACTGGAGGGATTCTGCCTCAGAACATACAGGATGATTCTGTCACTGACCACAACCAAAGTCTCACTTTCTGCACAGCATGCCACCCTGATACATTTTACTCTCACGTTCGCGATGGCACTAACTTTGGCACACAGATTGGCTTCATATCGATCAGAGACTGAGGTAGCATCTCTTATCCTTGGGTAGTAACCGGGCAATAACTGTTAGCATTGCCTGACATCTTACTCTCCTGATAGTAGGCCTCTCCTCTTTCCTTCACCTGATAAGTTCTGAGGAAGAAGTGGACTTATCATAGGGATTTGTACCTGTGGGGATGCCTTCTTCCCCTGTGGGAGGCGAGACCAGCAGCCGGATGAAAGAGCCAGAGACAAGGTTGCATGGGGAAGTTCTCATGGAAAGTGGAGATCTGTGGGAACTAGACCATCTGTGCACAACACCCCCAAACCTTTCTGAATTATACCAGCAACATGGCTCCATTGTCTGACTTCCATTTTCTACCTCCCATATTCCCAGACCTCTGTAGTGTGGGAAAGCCCTGAAGAGAGTTACTGCTTCTCTCAGAGCAGCAGTAACATTCAGTGCAAGCTGCAACATCGATTGTGCTGCCCTGAAAGCAGAGCGTGCTATTTCCTCGACTCCTCTCCGTCCCGGGTCATGTTCCTACCAACTTCATGGAAGCTGGGCTTCTGCACTGAAGCCCCCGGTATCTACACAATGGGGAGGTATTTTCAAATCCTTCTTTCCTCTCTATGTGCCCACTCCTCCACCCTTTCTGCTCACACTGATTTCCCAGTGCACTAAGCAGCCAAGAGCTTTGTTCTACTTAGTAATCGGACAGCTGGCAGGCACCAAGAAGTCAGTAAAAAGGAGTGCAAGCTCTAGCTGTGGGCATGCCATTTTAAGAGACACAGAATCAGAGGAGAGGGTCATATTGGAGAGGGGATGTTTCTTTTCTATTTTGTATATTTCTTGGCTCTCAGCTTCCCCCGCTTGTATGCTGGGTGGTCTGAAATGTTTAAGCTCATTATGAAAGTTGCAAAGGGATCATTTGAAATACATAACCAAAGTTTCATGATTTCGTTTCTGTTTATTTTTTCCCAGTGGATTTTAATTTAAGATGACTAATGTTCCTAAGCTATCTTCACTGGACACCAAGTCCTTTCTTAGTGAACAAGGTCTGAACAATCAGTGAAATTGCAAATTTATACAATTCAAAGTAAGCTTGATGGCTCCTCTTAGCATCTTGGTCTCACTATATCTCATACAGTTTGACCAGCCGGAATCCCGAGCTTCCATACATTCATCTAAAATCTCCGTTAACTTTCTTTCCCCAGTTAGGCCTTTACAGTTCAAGCAAGGTTCAAAGCTGGAGAAGGTCAAGTGAGAACTCCTCTTGCGCATAGGCGGCGTGCTATATTCTTTTGTGGTACCCGAGCTCCAGCAATATTCAGGGCCGGGGGCCCAGCTCCAGCAATATTTGGTGCTGGGTCTCTCCCCCAGCCCTGCCTGGAGTGGGCCCCGGCCCCCGCGGGTCTCCCACCCTGCCCCACTGTATCGCTGCCTGGAGGCGGTCCCGGCCTCCACCTGCCACACTCCCCCCCCCCCCCCCGCGCATCCTCCTCCCCCCTGCGGGTCTCTCCTTCCACCCCCCCCCCCCCGCGTCCCTGCCCAAAAGAAAGCACCATGCACCTCTCCCGTGCCTGCTTGTGCTGCCGGAGTAGCACATCCCTAGGCGGAGCCCTGATCCTGGCAGCAACTGCTGTCTGCTGCCCCAGGGTCCTAGTGCCCCCCTACCACTAATGGCAAGGCAGGCTGCCCTTACCCTGCCCTTCTGCCCTAGCACTGAGCCTCTCCAATGCCCCAAACCCCTCATCCCCCCTACACCCTAATCCTCTGCCCCAGTCCTGAGCCCCCTCCTACATCATGAACCCCTCATCCTCAGCCCCATAGCCCTCACCCCTGCACCCCCTCCTATCCCCAAACACCCTCCCAGAGCGTGCACCCCCTCCCTCTTGCCACACACCCCCTCCTGCCCTCAAACTCTATCCCAAAGCCTGCACCCCCGCCCTTTGCACCGCCTCCACCCCAAACTCAGTCCCAGAGCCTGCACCCCTCACCCCCTCCTGCACACCCACCCTCTGCCCCAGCCCAGAGCCTGCACCCAGCACCCAAACTCCATCCCAGAGCCTTCACCCTGCACCCCTCCTGCACCCTAATCCCCAGCCCAGGACCTGCACCCCAGACTTCTTCCCCCCACCCAACCCCCCTCCCAGAGCCTTAGGCAGGTGGGGGGGCGGAGTTTCGGGTGGGCGGAGTTGGGGGGGCGGGTTCTGGGCACCACCAAAATTTCTACAAACCTGCCACCCATGCTCTTGTGATATGGCAGTGTGACCTGGCCGGGATGGGTCTCTATTATATTAAACTACCAACTGCTTTCGGCAGCAGTCCCTGAGGTAGATAAAATCTGCAACCATAGCTCTAGTAAACATAGAGCATAGTTCTGTTGTTCGGGTGGGATGTGGCTAGGTAGACCACAATAAAGCTCAGAAACTTTCTTATTCTCCCACACTGCTTGGTCTTAGTAGCCAATGTTTCTTACCAGCTTGAGATTACTCTAGACACTATCTTCTCTGCTTGATCTAAACTCAAGAACCTAGTTACATCAGAAGGAAACCTGTTTTAACCCCATTATCTGTTCTGCTAGTAAAATCTAACTATGCACCCTTCTTATGCTCAGGGCTGGTGCAACCACTAGGCGAACTAGGTGGTTGCCTAGGGCACCAAGTGGTTGGGGGCGCCCAGGGCTGTCCTAGGCATAGGCAGCTGGGTCAGGCACCTGAACATTTGGGGCATCACTGAGTCTTAGTGTCCACCCGCCTGATTTCCTATCCCTGTTCTGACCCTTCTTGCACCCAGGCTCTGAGTCTTCCTGGGAGGGGGATCTAGTACTTAAAAGAGAAAAAGCCTCCAGCCTGCCAGACCTATTAGCACAACACTGAAACTGTTAAAGAGCCATTCAAGGGGTAATGAAGTCATTTAACAGGCATTTGCCAACCCCCAGGTATATACTGTTAGTTTCTGAGGCCTTGGCTACACTGGCAATTCACAGCGCTGCACTTGCTGCGCTCAGGGGTGTGAAACCCCCCCCACCCCCGAGCGCAGCGAGTGCAGTGCTGTAAAGCGCCAGTGTAATCAACACCTGCAGCGTTGCACGCTCGCTCGCAGCGCTGCAAGCTATTCCCCTCGGAGAGGGGACTACATTTGCGACTACATTTGCACTTCACAGCACTGCCGCGGCAGCCCTATGAATCCGTGAGTGTAGCCAAGGCCTGAATGTACTGACAAAAACGGTTGTGCATTACTGTAATATTTACTCATGACACGTCAGGCTACAGGACCTTAGTTTAAAATTTGCTTTAAAAATATTTCATTAGTGAGTTGGTTAAGCTTATAAGATCACATCTCTAAAAAATCCTTGCACAATCATCTTTAGCCTTAAATGCTTGGCTCTTCAGACATATGTTTTTTTAAATAAATTCTTCAAAAGACCACCCTTATCTAAAATACATATTTTAATTACTATAGTAAAAAAAAAAAAAACTTACTTCCAAAGTCTTCCTGTCCTTTCTGTCCATCCATTTCTCCCTTCCCAACCTCCCCCAATTGAAGAGAGCCCTTGGCTTAAAGGGACAACAGCCCTTTGCTTCCAGACAGCTGGACAAAGAGTTTCCCTTTTTTTACCTTTGACTATCTGATGAACTAATTTTAAGAGAACCCTCCAGCAAAATCAGTACCGTAGTAAGATATAAAATCCTTTGTTATGCCTAAAATCTTTGGAAACATATTTTGTAAATATTTGGTGACATTTCATAAACGTGTATTGTTATGGAGATCACACACAGTAAATTAGTGTTCCCTGTTTCTAAAAGCAATGAACATTGTTATGAACGCACTAAACCTCTGTGACTGATTAATTTAAAATAATGTCTGTTTCAGTGAGTTAAATATGTAGTAATCTGGAATGATTACTAGGCTTAAGAGTACATTTAAAATATAAAATCAGCTTAGAAATACTGATTAAGAAAATGCAGCTCTTCTCTGTTTTACATCATGTATTTCATAATATTTAATGTTGTATTCAGCAAGACAGCTGACTCACCCTTAGTACAAAGTTTTTGCAAATAAATGTCTGACAAACTTCAGGGCATATCAAAAAACCTGTGACTGACATTTTTTATTCCCAAGTTTAGTCCTTTTAATTAGGTACCTTCTGCATGTCCGTTCTGCGTGAGGGAGAGGGTACAGGGGTCTCTGTGGGGAACTGTGACTCTCTGCCACCACGAGGCGGGCCGGGCATCTTGTTATTCTTTCTGCTTTGTCCGTCCGCCCCCGCCGGGCTGCAAGCTCAGGCTGCCGACGGGCATAGGGGCACCAGTTTAATAATACTGCATAGGGCCCCATAAATCCTAAGGACAGTCCTGGGGGCGCCAAAAAGCGGTTCCCTGACTCGGCAGGGAGGAGCTGCCTTCCGGAGGCACCGGAGAGCCAGAGGGTCCCGCTTGCGGTGGGGGCGAGCCCCAGTCATGGAGGAGCCGGCGCAGTGCAGGGGGGCAGGAGCCCTGCAAAGGCTGCTGCAGATGCATGCGGGCAGAGGCCTCCGTGTGCCTGCCAGCTCCTCCCTCACCACGCACGGGCTCTGCGGCTCCCGGACATGTGAGCTGCCGCCGGGGCATGGGGCCCTGAGCCTGCTCCGGGAGGGGCAGCGGCATCTCACGCTCTCGGGAGCTGCAGAGCCCGAGCGTGGTGAGGGGGGAGCCGGGTGGCACACGGGGACCTCTGCCCGCATGCATCTGCTGCAGGAGCCCCCAGGAGGAGCAGCGCCGGGGAGCAGCCTGGACAGAACATGCAGGGGGCGCAGCTTCTCCCCGCTAGCGATGCCGCTGCCGCCTTTGCAGGGCTGCTGCCCCCTGTGCCGCGCTGACTCCTCCATGGCTGGGGCTCGCCCCCACCGCAAGTGGGACCTTCTGGCTCTCCCGTGCCTCCAGAAGGCGGCTCCTCCCTGCCAAGCTGCTGCAGCGGCCCAGGCCCGGCAAAGCCAGTTAGTGGACTTGGGGCGGGGGCCACCGGGGTAGGGTGGGGAGGGTTTACGGGGGGAGGGAGCTGTGCACCCTTCAGGGGAGTTCAGGGGGTGGGGAGGGGGGAACCTGGTCTGGGGAGCAGCCCCTGGGCACGGTTGGCCCCTGGGGTCTATAAAGGCTCGTTGGGATTTGCCCATCAATGAACTGATGGGGGGGTGGGGGGGGGGGGCGCAAGGTGGAAGTTTCGCCTAGGGTGCAAAATATCCTTGCACTGGCCCTGCTTGTGCTCCTACTGAAAATGTGCCTCTGGACATTCTGGTTTCACAATAGACATTATTGATCATCATATATGAATGAAAAGAGTCTCCCAGTACTGTAGGCATTTATCTGCCAGGTCCATTACTAGGAGGACTGCAGAGTTCTCTGGCTTAAGTCTTGGGGGAAGTGTCTGGAAAATATTTTCTATTTTTCAATCAACCTCTATTTTTCAAGCAGTCCCTTGCACCGTCCAGGATAAATATTGCCCCCTAGGGGGTCAGGCCTCACTCACTCAGCCTTTCCATCTCTTTAGCCAGGATAATGCTTTGTCGGAGCAGATCTGTGTAGCTGCAGTTTGGTGTTCCAAAGCTACTTTTATAAGACACTGTAAAGTAGACACTTATTATGACTTTGCCAGTAGCTCTTTGGCCACTTGGAAATAGATTTTTTTTTTAATCTGTGTCTTCTTTGTAAATGGACTTTATGGACAAGGTCAGTATCTGCTGAAACTATAGCTATAATCTCGGCTTCTGGCTGTAGCTTTAGTGCTGTAGCATTTGCAGTTGGGATGTGAGTGAAGGTTTAAGATCATTATGTAGTTCCACCAGGTCGCTCATGCCTGTTCAAGTGTGACGTTAGAGACTTACGTTGTCTGTTGGAAAAATTACAATTTATAGGTAAGAAAGTTATCCAAGTCACAGAACAAGTGCAAAATGAGCAGTTACACTGAAAATTTGCTCCCACTGAGCCTCACAAGCCATTGTTACCATCGTTGTTCATTAGTTCTGTTACACTACATTACTTAGACTATAGTTCAGAGCAGGGACCAGGTTTTTTGCATGTTTGTACAGCACCTAGCACGATGGTGCTGCCACCATACAATAAATAAATAATAATTGAGAGATCCCAGCCAAGTCAGCGTCCCATTGCACTAGGCGCTATATAACAAATTTATTTATATATAATCAAATACAATCCCTGCTACAAAGGGATTATAATCTTAGTTTAAAACAAGACATGAAAGGTGCAGGGAGGACTGGATAACAATAGTCTGAGCATGTCCTTTCACAGCTGTGTGCACAGTTTGTAAGCGTAGAGTTTTTTGCTGCTGTTTGTATTAATAAGCAGATCAGTAGTAGCAGCCGAGGCTCACAACCTCTAGGGGAACTTTTAACATGTTTCATAAATTATTCTGACATACTTGTTTAATGACCCTTCCCACCCATTAACTTCTAGTGTGAATTTATAACATTTCTCTGAGCTATTATCAAGTTAGTAAATGGTATTATTAATTATTACTGGGATGGGCTGTGAGGAGCGTGTGAGTATATTATCATACTGAATACTGTCTTCAGTAAAGATACAGTATAATTAACATTCAGTGCATTTGTAAATTCTGGACAGAGCTTTCATTTGCACTGATATATTCCAATTATTGAACAGGCTTTGAGAAATGAATGATCAAGTATTATATTAGAACAGCGCTGCTTCAGCATTGGGCAGTAACCTTCAGGTCTCTGAGGTGGGTGTGTCAATTTTCCTGTGTGGTCTTCTGGTCAGAGCTTGAGAGCTGTAATAGGCTGCAGTCCTCTGTGGATTGAGCAGAGAGTAGCACATGTAATACACGCTGACTGGTGTAACACACACTGACATATGCATCAAAAATTACAACCACTAACATACCGGAAGGGTTTCACCTTTCCCAGACAGCACTGTATTTCGCACAATGGGTCTTTTCTCCTTTTAATTTTTTTTCTTCTCGTGCTTATCTTCTGCTCTCTTTTTGTATGGTGAAATTCACAAATGCCACAACAGGCCCCTGTAAATGGAATAAGAGAGCTTCATATGACTGTCTGGAGCAGGTGTTTAAGGAGACAGAATCTACCCTGTGGGGATGCAGTGCAGCCTTTGCACAGTCTGTCTTTCTATGCAGCAGTTTTCAGACAGGAACCATGTGCGGAGCAATTTGTGCTCTCTCACACATAGCCCCAGCAGTCCCCTCTAAAATAGCACAGTGCCAGCATAGAGTCTACCTCCTGAGCACAGGATCTTTGTAAGGGTCCACCAAGCCATACCCCATATGATGGTTTCAAAATGGTCCCACTTTATCAGCCTATATAGCAAACGAGTCAACATTCCTAGATTCAGTCTATGCTGTCCTCATTTCACTTCATGGATCAGTTGCTGTTGAGTAGTGCAATGAGAGAGATGAACTGCATTCACTTATCCTGAGGCTGCGTGCGTTAGAATCATGTGTGCCCTGATTTCGTCCTTTGAGTCCCATAGTCCTTCATGAACTTGGGTCTCTTGCAGGGCCACCCATAGGATTCTGGGGGCCTGGGGCAAAGCAATTTCGGGGGCCTTTTCCATAAAAAAAAGTTGCCATACTACAGTAACATGTATTTGGAAATGTAAAAAGTAACTAGTGAAATACATTCAAAAATTAATTTTTAATAATTTGAAAATACACTAAATACATTATTTAAATGCTTTAATGGTATGTATACATTTGCAATTACATAATGGGCTGTTGCTGGGTGATGGTGATGGTTGGTGCCAATGGGCTGTCGCTGCCTGGGGGTGGTGCTGCTGTTGCCCAGGGCTGGGTGGGGAGCTGGGCTCTGGGTTGGGGGGTGCCCGGCTCACAGGGGCTGGGCTCAGGGCTGTGGGGAGATGGGGTCGGGGGGTGCCTGGCTTAGAGGGGCTGGGCTCGGAGCTGGGGGTCAGGGCTGTGGGGGGATGGGGTCAGGGGGATGCCCAGCTCAGAGGGGCTGGGCTCCGAACTGGGAGTCAGGGCTGTTAGGGGGATGGGGTCAGGGGGGTGCCCAGCTCAGGGGGGCTGGGCTCGGAGCTGGGGGTCAGGGCTGTGAGGGGGATGGGGTCGGGGGGGTGTCCGGCCCAGAGGGGCTGGGCTCGGAGCTGGGGGTCAGGGCTGTGGGGAAGATGGGGTCGGGGGGGTGCCTAGCCCTGACCCCTTACCATGCCGCTTACCCCCTGTCCCGGAGCCTCAGCGCGCCACGTCCAGGAGTGGCCCCGGACAGCACTGCAGCAGCGTAGTATCTCCAGCGGGGCCTGAGTTCCCGCCACTCGGCCGCAGCTCACAGCCCCGCCCACTTATCAGCTGAGACGCGGTGGGATGGGGGAAGACAGAGGCGGGGGGAGCCTCCGACATACTCGTGGGGGCCCCTGCGGGGCCTGGGTCCTGGGGCAAATTGCCCCACTTGCCCCTCCCTCTGGGCGGCCCTGGTCTCTTGTGTGACAACGTAACAGTACACTACATTGATGGGCTTGCTACATTCTACATGTGACAGGAAAAATAATGTCTTGCTTTGCTGGAAGGGACACCTGCCTCCAAAGAATCCTGGCAACCCAAGTGTAATACAGTTTAACTGACTTCTTGTACTTTCCATTTCCAGCAGACATTTACCAGAGTTTTCCAATGAGTGAATAATTTAGGCATTCATTTGAAGTATTTAATTTAAGAATAATTTTAGGCATGTGTATCAAATGTACTCAGGATGTTATAAATTATTATACAGTACTGCACATTTTTGTGACACTAAAAGGTTTCACTTGCTTGCTTTCCCTTTAATATGCAATATACATTTCTTGGTGCTGCTAGAAAGCATAATTATGTGTTTCCTAATGCCACTCTGAGAAGAATAGGGAGTTAGCCTTTAAAGTGATCTTTCATTACAAAATGTTTAATTTACAGTAGTATCACGTGTTACAGATATTTTGCTGAATCTATTTGTGTGAGTTCTCTCCCTGTAATCCATTCAAAAGAGACCCCAAGAAGAATTTCAGAGGCTTGATCTATCAAGAGCAATGTGGCTGAAATATCTATATTCCACTTTTACAAATGTGACATCATATCTCTAAGGCAACCTGTATTCTGGCAATCATGGGAACAAGGACACTGCATGGATTTCCATTTGATTCCTGCAACATGAAAGATCTGAGACAAAATCAATATGGACTGTGCTAAACTATTACGATTCATTTTCACAATTAATTCTACCTAAGGGACTGTTTCCTTTATTCTACTGCAAATGTGGTTCAGAGCTAGTAAATGGTGAATGAGATTGTTTTTCTAACAGTGTCATCTCTACATTTAGCATAGGACTGAATGACTGTAATGACTTATAATCATTTGACATCCTTTATTTTGAAAGTAGGGAACCTAACATAGTACTTGAACATGTCTCTTTTATAATGTGGGCTCTAAGAACTCTTTACATTTAAATATGCATAATTTATTTTTTCTCATGTGATATAATGCCTTTGGGCAGCATTGCAAAATTTTGCTTTGGTATTTAGTTAAAACAAATGTAATACGTCATTGCCAATGGTACTATAGAAACCTGAGATAAGTGCTTCAGTGCTTCCCTTGGAGGCACTAAGCTCCATCTTAAAGGGACTCTCATAGATGTTGTCATCACTGTGTAATGAAAACATGTTGTTATTTTTATCTGAAAGACCCTGGGCCTAATTCCCCTAAACTGATGTAAATCACAAGTAACTCTGTTAAAGTCAACATTGTAAAATCCAGTGTGATGGGAGAATCAGGCCTCATGAATGTTTTTAAGTATCAGGGGGTAGCCGTGTTAGTCTGTATCTACAAAAACAACAAGGAGTCTGGTGGCACCTTAAAGACTAACAGATATATTTGGGAATAAGCTTTCGTGGGTAGAAACCTCACTTCTTCAGATGCATGGAGTGAAAGTTACAGATGCAGGCATTATATACTGACACATGGAGAGAAGGGAGTTACTTTGCAAGTGGAGAACCAGTGTTGACAGGGCCAATTCAATCAGGGTGGATGTAGTCTACTCCCAATAATAGCTAAGGAGGTGTCAGTTCCAGGAGAGGAAAAGCTGCTTCTGTAATGAGCCAGCCACTCCCAGTCCCTATTCAAGCCCAGATTAATAGTGTTAAATTTGCAAATGAATTTTAGTTCTGCTGTTTCTCTTTGAAGTCTGTTTCTGAAGTTTTTTTGTTCAATAATAGTGACTTTTAAATCTGTAATAGAATGACCAGGGAGATTGAAGTGTTCACTTACTGGCTTTTGTATGTTATCATTTCTGATGTCCAATTTGTGTCCATTTATTCTTTTGCGGCGGGACTGTCTGGTTTGGCCAATGTACATGGGCAATTGAAGGGGCATTGCTGGCACATGATGGCATATATAACATTAGTAGATGTGCAGGTGTGCATACAAAAACAAAACATACAGGGTCAGGGCAGAGGGCTGGGGTGTGTGGGGGTGCAGGGCAGAAGTCTGGGTGTGTGTGGGGGGTTCAGGGGTCAGGGCAGAGGGAAGGGGGTGTGTGGAGGTGCAGCGCAGAAGGCTGGGTGTGGGGGGGTTCAGGGCAGTGGGAGTGTGGGGAGTTCAGGGGTCAGGGCAGAGGGCTGGGGTGTTCGGATTGTGGGGGTGCTCCCAGCCCCCGGCCCTGAGTGGCTCATGACAGGGGGCTGGAAGGGATATGCCCTGTTCCACCCCCTTCCCCAAGACCCCGTCCCTACGTCTTCTCTGTCTCCTTTACGGAGCAGGAAGCACTCTGCCACTCCTCTCCCTCCCCCTCGCAAGGGCGATGAGCTGATCGGCGCAGGGAGAGGGAGGGGGAGGGGCAGGAAAGCACCATGCTGGGGGAAGAAGCGGGGGAGGGGGAAAGCTTGGCTGCCGCAGGACCAAGCTTCTGCCTCCTGCCCCTGCAGGGGAGAGCAGTGGGCAGGGGGGGCTGAGTGGGACTGGGGGCCGGGACCTCAGCAGCATGCCACTCAAAATCGGCTTGCGTGCCGTGTTTGGAACGCGTGCCGTAGGTTGCCAACCCCTGTGTAAGGGTATGCAGTCCACCTCCCTGCCAAGGCCACATGGTTTGTGGTCTAGTATCTTGTCCATTCTAAGTGTAAACATGGCCTAACTTTATATGTTCTGACGGGACTGTCATCTGTTCCTCTTGGGAGGCCATTCCAGACTATTAATACATCACTCTGTCAGAAACTGTGACATTCAACTAATGTTTCTTTCTTACTTTCTATTGTTTCTAGAGCTGGCAAAATATCTTAAAGAGAACAGTTTTCCGTTGTAAAATGAAGCGTGGTTGAAATAGAAATACTTAATGAAATCATGTCAATTTTTCCATCATTTTGTTTTGGAGAAAAAATGTGTGTGGGGGGGGGGGAGGCAGGGAGGGAGAGAGTTCTGACAATGTCAAAATGTCCCATTTCAACTTTTTTTTAAATGAAAAGTTTCAGTTTTTCCTTTTGAAACAACTTATTTTGTATTGTATTGTGTATTATAATATAATCTAAAACAAAGTTGGAATCATGGAGAATTTCAAAACGTTGGGGTTTCATTCTAAATTGTAATAGAATTTTGTTTTCAAAAATCTCAAGGCCCTTTGCAAAATGGAACTTCTGTTCTCCTCCCAGCTCGAATTATTTCTTGTGCATAGCACTCTGAAAGATCCAAAATAACCCCTCTTCCTCCTTGGTGATTACACCCGTCACATATTATAGGCAGTTATCATGTTCCCCCTTGTCATCATTTAACCCATTTACAGTAGTTAGCTCCTTGACTCTTTCCTCATAAATCAACACCTTCAGCCCTCTGCTCTTCTCTAAGCTCTGCCCAGTTTATCAATAGCTCTCGGGTATGGATGAGAATTGAACTGATGCCTTATTCCAAGTGCAGTCACCCCAGAGTGTTGTACTTAAAGTACTGCACAGGATCTTTTCAGGGGGAATAAGGCAGAACGCCACCTTTATTAGTAATACATGTATTCATTAACACTGTATTATATGCATATAATATATTACACTTACACTCACACACACACACAAACACACTCCGTCTTGTTGTTACCAATTAGTTGCTCCCCTTAACTTCACTGGCCAGGTGAGTTAGATGGGGGAGGGGGTGGAGCCAGGCTTCTGCCGATCCGGATCGATGCTCCCATGTTGACAAGACGAGACCCGGGGTCCTCTGCAAGACACCTCACTTTTATAGCAGCTTTCCTCTTATGCAAATCTATACCAGATTCAAACTCTGCGTCTGTGTCCATTGGTCCTTTGTGCTGCTTTCTTTTGAGTGTTGTCCCAATGCTGCAAAGAGGGTGTTTCCAAAAGAAGGTGCTTGCTTCTAACCCCCGAGGCCCTCGGTATGTCTGCTTGTCTTTAATGAGCCCACTTGACACGTTTTATTGTCCTTGGGTCTGGCTCCCAGCCCCTCTCCAACAGTTGAGGCTGTCTGGAGGTGCTGCCTTCCATGCCTTCCTCATCCACACCTCATTCATTCAACCGGGCAATTGATTAAGAGTGGGGTGGGGGGGAGAGCTCTTGTTCTACTGCTAGCAAAAAGAAAATTTTCTTCTATCTTATTCTATCCTTAGGGGCTATAATATTATACCAAGGGTAATGCAAAGTTTCTAAATGAGGCTTTGATACAAAGTTCCATGAAAACAGAGGTCACACGTGGGTAGACCCACCACAACGTTATATGAAGAGGCACAATGTAAAGTCAAATGAAAATTATCACAGATTTATCTACAAGAGCAGAGTAGAGGCCCTTGTGTCTGCTGTGTAAAACTGCACTGACCTTTGTCCATTAGACCGCAAGTTCATACATAATTTTCAGCACAGAACTACCAAAATCTGTGGCAGTGAGCCACATTAGCCACCTCCAGCTTCTTCTTCTTTTGCAAAGGACTCACAGCCTGCTGTGCTTTAATAATGATTTATTTTAGTCTCCCCAGCCATCATTCATAATCCATAGTATTCTTCCAGAAGCAACCTGCGTGAGTGGGGGGAGGACAGGCCTTACCCCGCTGAACTGTTGATATTCCTGATGCTGTGGCATCTGAGGTGAGAGGGCTCTTTAGTTCATCAGACAATAACATAACAAAATCCAGTGGCTGGAAGTTGACAATAGAAAAATCCAAAGAGTTGCAAATTTTTAGCAGTGAAGGAAATTATACACTGGAATGGCTTACCTAAGATTGAGGCGTATCCTCAATCACTTGAACTCTTTACCTCAAGATTAGATGTCTTTTAGCAATATATACTGTAATTTAACCACAAGTTATTTGGCCGAAGCTGGAATTAGATTAGATGTTCACAGTGGCCTTGGACTCTATGAATCTAAGAAGGGCAGTTGATCTGTGCCCAGTGCTGCCAGTTCCAGCGTGTGCTCTGGGCAGATAGTCTCGGGGTCACTCACCATAGAGATGTTCACCTGCCAATCTGAGGATGAGCTACCTCCTTGCAGTACAATAACTGCTGTTGAAAAATAGCGATGAATATTTTGTCACTCTATGGTTCTGGAGTCATGATAAGGAAAGTTCCTGTAAATGGACTGGAGTGAGGAACAAAATCTGCCCTGGGATGCTGTCAGAGGACATTAAACATTAATGGTTAGAGATTGTGGAGAAAAACAAGAAGTGGAAAGAGACGGCCGTCATGAGGATGAAGTCATTTCTATGACAGCACGTTGAAGAGGTAGTTCGAGAACAGTTCATCTGTGTGAAAATGTGACCCCCGTAATTATCACCACGGTAGTTGAATAATACTACCTAGAGTGTTCCTCTGTGAAGTTATTGGCCACAAATACTAATAATGCTTACGGCTACTTTAAATTAGGTAGTCAATTTTTTCTCAGTTTGCTAAAAATATGGGACACATATCACCCATTGGCTTGTCTCAGTTCTTTCCTTTTACCTCTTCTTCCCTTTTTGGATTTGCGACACATGCACAATCTACTTGGATGCACCTGGCAAATGTCCTGAGAGGCACTCCTAATTGGGGGCAGCAGCAAACCAGCATTGCATTGCTCAAACAGGAGGTATTCATTTTGACACCATTTATTTTGCATGAAACTCTGAGATGCAGAGGAAAAGGTTAGATTATCATCAGCTGGGAAATAAGATATGTGCCTGAAGGCTCAAGGGTTAGAAAGGCTCAAGGAACCAGAGTTGGCAGTTGAAGTTCATACACTCCAAATCTAGTCTGAGAAGGGTCTCTCTCCTCACTGCTGTCCCCCAAAGGCGTGTGCATCAGCAAGGAAGGATACAGTGGTTTTCATCCTTCTATGAAGCACTCAGACCCCAGTTTAACAATACACTTATGCAGTCCTGGCACAAGGCTAAGCATCTGCTTAAGTGATTTGCTGGAGCCTGAGATGATCCACAATAATTTCCTAGGATGACAGGGGAAGCAGTGAATGGTGAGCCTCTGTCCTTCCCATCCCTTTCTGTGTTTCTAGACTGAAAATACTAAAAAGAAACTTCTCTCGGTTTTGTTCAGCTTGGCTAACCTCCCTACTGTGGAGATGTGAAAGAATTTCTACCACAATATTTGTCTGCAGACAGCTGTAATAGCAAGTGTCATGAGGTGTGTTTGGCTCAAGAGCTGAGAGCTTAGAATTGCTCAGGAATCTTTTCTTGCTTGCTGTGGACCAAAACTGGAGCTTCTAATTCAGGGTCTTATGCTCCCCACTGGTTCGGGGCCAGATTCTGCCACTCTGACTCACGCTGAGAAGTATCTTACTCTGCGAGTGGTGACACTGGAAACAAGAGGCTCATTGGTGAGGTAAGATAAAACACCAGGTAAGAAGGGTGTGACGGTGCTGCCCGTGGGAGCCAGCTGAGGTTACTCAGTTAGGGTGAACTGCAAACAAAACAGGACAGACAAACCCCAGAAGCTGGTGGTTATTTCAACACTTAGATTTACCAAACCAGCACAGAACAGCTTCTATAGTTCCTCACCGATTACTCAGAAGCCCAAACAATGCAGTTCCCTTAAAGTACCCAGCCTCAGCCCTGCGTCCAGACACACACGTCAGATATGATGATGATTTCTGAAAATCTTATCTTATATAAAAGAAAAGGTTCTTTCAATCGCAAAGGGTCAGCCACATACCCAGGTTTAATTATAACTTAGATCTTACCCAAAATACATGCTTATAGCCAATTCTTATTAACTAAGCTAAAATTTATTAAAAAAGAAAAGAGGGAGTTGGTTAAAAGATCAATATACATACAGACTTGAATTTAATTCTTGAGGTTCAGATACATAGCAGAGGTGAGCTTGTAGTTGACAAAAGTCCTTTTAGAAATAGTTCATAGGTTATAGTCCAATGTCCATATTCAGGGTGACTCCAGTCAGTGACTGGGAATCGTAATCCTTGTGGCTTAAGGTTTCCCCACTTGAAACCCAAAGCAGATCTGAGATGCAGAAGGATCATGTCCCAAGGTTTTTATACATTTCCAGCAGCCTTTTGGGCTGAGAAAACAATAGGCTTACCTTTCCTTCTTCTAAACGTCATGGCAATTAGCACTGGATAATTTATCCATTAGACAGTTCAGATACAAGTTACCACAACCTTCAAAGAGATATAGAGACAATAATACTATTTCCCTCAAGTGTCTTCCTAAATACTGATACTCCTTTTTTGATCTTTGAATCAAAGCTATACTAATAGACAAGACTTGTTTGCTTATATCACATGACCTGAGCAAACATCTACCCTTCTACCTCTAAGAATGCAGACTTGCATTTCAAAGCTCTATTCATTTACATATCTTCCTAACCAGTCTCTAAAGTTCGGCCAGGGGTTAGGTCAGTCTGTGAGTTAATTAACTCTTTTTGGCCCTGTTACTTTTCAATGAGATATTATATTACACTCATAACATCACACCCCCAACGCAAAATTGATGCAGGAAGAGATGACATGAAATGTTTTACCAAACTCATATTCAATAACATGATTGAATTTCTTTACAAATTTAAGGTTAAACTTGGTTAGAACAATAGTGGATTGGATTTGCTCTTGCAGCATGGTTCCTGTATGTCTCATGTGATTTTGCCAAGAGCTAAAGAAAATAGCTACTTTATCTATACAAGCTCTGGCAAATGTTTGGAACCCTATTAACATTAAATTAATGTAGATATTAATGTTGTTCACAGTGTAGGAACCTTGGCATTTAGCCATGAAAACAATATGGTAGTGTGCCTCAGTTTCCCTTTTTATACAGCATATTAGGTTTGGAATGTCTTTTTTCCTGTGAAAAGTTCTAATACTGTTTACAGGCATTGACAGTGCAACATTAGCATTACAAGGCCTTTTAACATAAGGTGTGTTTTTATGTATTACTTTCAACATGTTTAAGGGATTTTCCAAAAGATTAGGCACCTTGTACATTTTTACAGTTCTTGGCATTAGCAACACATTAGTTACAAAAAGAAGAACAGGAGTACTTGTGGCACCTTAGAGACTAACAAATTTATTAGAGCATAAGCTTTCGTGGACTACAGCCCATTTCTTCGGATGCATCCACGATGTAGTCCACGAAAGCTTATGCTCTAATAAATTTGTTAGTCTCTAAGGTGCCACAAGTACTCCTGTTCTTCTTTTTGCGGATACAGACTAACACGGCTGCTACTCTGAAACCTGTCATTAGTTACAAAAATCACCATTAGAAATAAATTCATTGCAAGTGTCCATTTACAATTATTTTTGTCATGCCACACCTTTGGCTCAATACCATTGGGGTTTGGACCTTTTAGGGTTACCCTGTGGTTTCCCTTTGCAAAATTAAGTTTTCTTCTTTTTCCTTGTCCTGAAGGATCAAACCCTGATTTCTCTTGCTTAATGGAGTTTACTGGCTGATGGGGTGGGTTCTTTGTGCTAACAGCTATTAGCAAGTCTTTCTTCTCCCAGTTAGTCAGGTAATTTGCATTAACACAGACACTAGCTTTTAGATTTTTAGCTGCTACCAATTCCAAGGCTGGGCTTTGTCTTACAGAGATACCACACAAAGTCAAAGAGTCTGAGGGTGAGAGTTTGCTTGCTCTCCCCTGCATCCTCAAGCATTCAGCCATGAAACTGTTCTGCTTTGAAACACCAGTAACCAAATCTGTCCTCAGACCCTGAAGCACAGATTGCTCTCTCAAAGAATCAGCATGGAGACATTTTCTGTTTCAATACCATTGTCTTTCCAACAAGCTGGCCAAACACAGCCACTTGGTTATAGGGCTGCTTAACTTTCTTAACAGCTTTTACTTCATTTGAGACTTTTTCAAAGCTATTCACATTGGATCTTTCAAAAGGAAAGTCAGTGGATCCATTCACAACAGAAAATTTCTGGCTGTTAGGAACTGAAACTTCCTTGATTAAATCACTTTTACACCCTTCAGTTGCAGCAAACTGATTACCATGAGGATTCTTTTCCCTAGGAGCTTCTCTAAGCAACAATTCATTTGTCTCAGAAATTTTGCCCTTACCCTCTTCTCCTAGGGCTTGCTTTAAAGGAACACTTCCCTGAGCCACAACAGACTCTTTCCGGGTCTTACTCACATCCATGATCACCTTTGGCCAATCAGGCAGATTTCTACACAATCCCCTTTCAGGCAAACCCATAGACTTACTAGATAAAAGGTCAGAAGCATTCTCCTTTCCTTTGCCACACACAAGTTCAGGAATCTTTCCCTTCTTGCTATAAGTTTCCAAACTGTTAGTAGGTAACACCATCAAATCACCTTTAGGATGCTGGAAATGTGGGGACACGATCCTGCTCCATCTCAAATCTGCTTGGGTTTCAAGAGGGGAAAACCTTAAGCCATAAGGATTGAGATCCCCAGTCACAGACTGGAGTCACCCTGAATATGGACATTGGACTATAACCTATGGACTATTTCTAAAAGGACTTTTGGCAACTACAAACTCATCTCTGCTATGTATCTGAACCTCAAGAATTGAATTCAAGTGTGTATGTATATAGACCTTTTAAACAACACTCTCTCTCTTTTCTTTTTTTAAATAAATTTTAGCTTAGTTAATAAGAATTGGCTATAAGCGTGTATCTTGGGTAAGATCTAAGTTATAATTGAACCTGGGTATGTGGCTGATCCTCTGGGATTGGAAGAACCTTTTCTTTTATATGATGAGATAAGATTTTCAGTAATCATCATCATCATCTGACATGTGTGTCTGGGCGGAGGCCTGAGGCTGGGTACTTTAAGGGAGCTGTGCTGTTTGGACTTCTGAGTAACCAGTAAGAAGCTGTTTTGTGCTGGCTTGGTAAATCTAAGCATTGGAATAACCACCAGCTTCTGGGGTTGTTTTGCCCTGTTTTATCTGCAGTTCACCCTAATTGAGTGACCTCAGCTGGATCCCACGGGCAGCACTGTCACAGTGGCGTAGCCGTGCAAGGATCCACAGAACCAGGTCAATTAAGCTTTGGGTCAGAACCCCACACTATCCAAATTGGAATTTTGGTATTGAGAGTGTGGTTGGTTAAAGAGCAGTTGCAATGGGTGAGCAAAGAGCATATGAGGGTCTTGACAAAAAAGCCCTGGAAGATTTGTGTTCAGAAAAGGGGATAAGCTTTTTTAAACCGTAACTCAAATAACGTTGTGTTTCATCAGAGACAACTACAGGATCCTTTAGCGGTAACCTGCAATTATCATTGTATTTTTTTTTAAACAACGTAGTTGGGGGTTTATCTTTTGATCGCATTTTAAAATTGTACACTGATGATTTACCAGAAAATGACCATCTGGTGGTACAGATTGTAAAAGGGAAAAGGCCGGGCATGCCGAGATTTGTTCTAAACATGTTTCAACATGTCCAGATGTGTTTGTCTTGTTGTGAGTTTAAAGAGGCACATCAATAAAGCACACCTTGAATTTTGTTTACGTCTTTTATTTTACACTGTTAACCATTCAATTTTTCGTTTTTTAAAAGGGTTGCTGCTACTTATGGCCGTGACAGGCTGTATCCCTGTTTTTAGATGTTCTAAAAACTGTTTGTTGGTAACATGCCCTACAACAAATGTAGGCACGTTTAGCTCCGCCAAGGCTTTCATAAACACATTCCACCCCTTAGGAGTCCTTCTGTTAGTGAAAGAATAAGAGACGGTTACCCCCATGACCAAATCGAGCATGTGAGACCCCTCAATCATTTCCCCCGGTACACAAAACTGCCATTTTTGTCCCAAGAAGAAACATCTTTACACTGTCTAAGTTTATTTAACAATATTTCAGATTTTTTTTTATACCGAGGATTTACCCCCCCAATATCTCCCGAATGACAAAGTCCGATGAGCCCCCCAGACATTCAGGAGGTTGAATTTCCTCTTGCTCTTGCTCGGGGAGAAAGAGGTTTATTTTAGTCTTTTCCATTTCACCATGCTTGGCCAATACCAGGTATCTTTGCAGAACTCCCTCACAAAGTTTAGACTTCTCGAATGTCTTTCATTTCTGAATCCAGTTGACATGCGGTTGTGGTTCTGATATTTTCTTCACCGCTAGAAGCAAGCTTTATTTGTTCTAACTGATGGCTAGGAACGAGGTACAATTTTTCAGCGTGTTCCATTATCTGTCAATTAAAAGGCTTCACAGTAGAGGGAGTGCAAAGCTTAGCAAAGGTCCGATAAAGCCACTGTCCTGTTTTACAATTAGCTTTTTTCTTTTGAGGGATAGCTTTTTATCACTCAGATTTTTAATAATCCCCCATTTTCTTTTTAGGACGCTTATTTGTTGGGGTTTTAGAGGAACATTTCCTTTTAAAGTGTTGAGCGCTATTTCTGAGATGCCTGCTACCAGGTTATCAGAAGCCGAGCAGAGAATAGCCTTTCTTTGCTGCGGCTTGGCTTTAAGATGAGAAATCTTAAAAGAGCCAGGTTTCTCTGCAAGCGCCTAAACATGTTTGTCAGGGGGATGCTCTTTTTTAAAATGAAAGTTGAATAAAAATAACTATTTTATGGGTTTTTAAAGGTGTATACACAGAGCCAGTCTGGGGGGAAAAGGCCTGTTCTTAACTTGAAGCCCTCAGGCATTGAAGCATTTAATCCACCAGCAGATACCCATAGGGGTTTTCGGTAGCGTCCTCAAAAGCCGCCAAAAATAATTGTGTTTTAGCAGGGTACATTAGCCGGGCCAAAGTGGTGATTTGCAGTTTATTGCGGGTTATTTTAAAAAGAACCATATACTTAGTATTTAAATTAATGGTTCGGTTTTTTTTTCCCTGACAAAAAACATTTTCACAATGTACATAATACTTAGGTTTTTGTGGTGTACGTATTTTGTAAAGGCTTTTTCGATTTCGCTGCTTTCAGAAGCAGACTCCATTAGATCATCTATAACAACCATATTCACTTTATTACTAGGAAATAAATGTTCATCATTAAAGTATTAGGTAAACCTTCCAAAAACGTAATTGTCATAAACATATAGTTAAGGGTTAATTCCTCTTTTACCTGTAAGGGGTTAAGGTCACATAACCTAGCTAACGCCTGACCAGAAGGACCAATAAGGGGACAAAATAGTTTCAGAGAGGGAGGGGGAGGGAGCCTTTGTCTGTTCTGTGTGCGCTTTTGCCGGAGTCAGAAATCCAGGAACCAGCCATCTAACATTTCTTAAAAGTAGTATTTAAAGAAGAAATGTATTAAATTATGTTTATTTTCCATTTGTAATTTCTTTTGCATAAGAGGGAAAATAAGATTGGGTTCTTGTGTAACTTTAAAGTTTTTCCCAGAGGAAAATCCTCTGTGTTTTGAATCTGTTGTCTGTAAAATTATTTTGCTTTCTTATCTCACAAAGGTATATCTTTCACCTTTTTTTTTCTTTAATTAAAAGTCTTCTTTTAAGAACCTAATTCATTTTTTCTTGTTTCAAAATCTAAGGGTTTTGGGGGATCGGTGTTCACCAGGAAATTGGTGAAGAAATTCTCTCCAGTCTACCCAGGCAAGGGTTATAGGGACTTGGGAGGGGGAAATTTGGGGGAAGGCAGAGTTCCAAGTGGCTCTCTCCTAAATGTTTGTTTAAATCGCTTGGTGGTGGCAGCTACTGTAACCTAAGCTGGTAAATACGCTTAGAGAAGTCTTTCATGCAGTCCCTACGTCTGTACCCTAAAGTTCAGAGTAGGGAATAAACCTTAACATGGTGGCAGAACGGTGGGATTCATTTTGAACCAAAAGCCAGTAAGATTTTTTTTCTCTTCTCTGAGCTGAAGGAGAGACATATCTTATCTCTCTTTGCCTGAAGGCAGAGGTGTTAAGTTTTTCTAACAAAGGTTTTTTGTTAGAGAAAGGTTTCAAGCTGTGAGAGCTAGCAAGTAATTACCATTTTGCAAAAGAAGTCACAAAACCAGTTTTTTTTTTGTTTCTTTCTTACTGGGGCGGGCAGGTTGGGGGCGGAGAGAAGGAGTCAAAAGTCCCAAAGTCAAAGAAACAGATCCAATCCTTCTTAGGCTTGGTCAAATATTACAGGCGATTTGTACCATACTACAGCCAAATTGCTGCCCCACTGACAGACCTAACCAAAAAAACCAAGCCCAATGCAGTTCAGTGGACTGATGAGTGTCAAAAGGCCTTTAACCAGCTTAAGGTGACACTCATGTCTAACCCTGTGCTTAGGGCCCTGAACTTTAACAAACCATTCCAAGTAACCACAGATGCGTCCGAGTGTGGTGTGGGAGCAGTTTTAATGCAGGAAGGACCAGATCAAAAATTCCATCCTGTCGTGTTTCTCAGCAAAAAACTGTCTGAGAGGGAAAGCCACTGGTCAGTCAGTGAAAGGGAATGCTACGCCATTGTGTACGTGCTGAAAAAGTTACGCCCATACATTTGAGGATGGCATTGCCAACTACAAACCGACCATGTTGCGCTAAAGTGGCTTCACACCATCAAGGACAATAACAAAAAACTTCTTCTGTGAAGTTTTGCTCTCCAAAATTTTAATTTTGAAATTCAACACATTTCAGGAGCTTCTAACCAAGTGGCTAATGCACTCTCCTGTAAAAGTTTCCCAAAATCAACTGGTTAAAATCATCCATAAATGTAAAAAATATTGTTAGTTTTTACATAATCAGTAGTATATGTAAGAGCGCATGTGACTTATTAGTTCTGTTTTCTCTTAAAGTTCTAGGGAAAAATCACAGCCAGTGTGGTCTGGCACGGTCTATGATTTGGGGGGGCATGTCATAAACATACAGTTAAGGGTTAATTCCTCTTTTACCTGTAAGGGGTTAAGAAGGTCACATAACCTAGCTAACGCCTGACCAGAAGGACCAATAAGGGGACAAAATAGTTTCAAAGAGGGAGGGGGAGGGAGTCTTTGTCTGTTCTATGTGCGCTTTTGCCGGAGTCAGAAATCCAGGAACCAGCCATCTAACATTTCTTAAAAGTAGTAAGTATTTAAAGAAGAAATGTATTAAATTACGTTTATTTTCTATTTGTAATTTCTTTTGCATAAGAGGGAAAATAAGATTGGGTTCTTGTGTAACTTTAAAGTTTTTCCCAGAGGAAAATCCTCTGTGTTTTGAATCTGTTGTCTGTAAAATTATCTTGCTTTCTTATCTCACAAAGGTATATCTTTCACCTTTTTTTTCTTTAATTAAAAGTCTTCTTTTAAGAACCTAATTCATTTTTTCTTGTTTTAAAATCCAAGGGTTTTGGGATCGGTGTTCACCGGGAAATTGGTGAAGAAATTCTCTCCAGTCTACCCAGGCAAGGGTTATAGGGACTTGGGAGGGGGAAATTTGGGGGAAGGCAGAGTTTCAAGTGGCTCTCTCCTAAATGACAGGTTTCAGGGTAGCAGCCGTGTTAGTCTGTATCCTCAAAAAGAACAGGAGTACATGTGGCACCTTAGAGACTAACAAATTTATTAGAGCATAAGCTTTCGTGGGCTACAACCCACTTCTTCGGATACATAAATGTTTGTTTAAATCGCTTGGTGGTGGCAGCCACTGTAACCTAAGCTGGTAAATAAGTTTAGAGAAGTCTTTCATGCAGTCCCCACATCTGTACCCTAAAGTTCAGAGTGGGGAATAAACCTTAACAGTAATACATGGAAATTTTTGCAGCAGCTCTTTATACAATGGCTGCCAACAGCTATAATACCACAAAATATTTTCAGGTATACACGATAACAACTTATTACCATTTTCTAACAATTGCTGTATAAAAAATAATTTTCCAGAATTTGAGGGGCCACAAAGCAAACAGGAAAAGGGGTGAACAAACTGAACGTGGCTTTTCATAACAATTAATACCCGTATGGCAAGGTTTTAAAATCTGCCCTGAGGGCTCTTTTGGCGTAAACTACTTTGGGGTATTTTTTTAGAGTTCTCATTTCTATCAACCAGTGCTTTTTTACCCTTACGATTCCTAGCTGCTGTACCACAATTTCTTTTGGAACCTCTCCCACAGGGTAATCCCAAACGAGTTCTTTTATGCTTTCAAAATTATTTTTTTCGCTATTCCCTGAGATGAGCGTGATTCCTTTTACTTTTATACAGGTTTTACCGCTGGACAGTTTGTACCCGTATGTTTTAGGCCCAGTGGACACAAACTCCACAATGTGTTCATCTGGTGGTATTTCGCTGGTCAGATCCCCTAAATAATCCCTAGGGGGTTCCACTCCCCTTCTTTACTCACAAAAATCACAGAGTCCGTATTGTGATAAAGACACCGCTCCTGTAAGCGGTCTAACAGGAGGTAGAGCTCTAGCCTGGCATAAGCGGTGGTAAAGCATGCTATAAACACATTAGTGTTGCTGGAATGGGTGCAATGTTCTTTTGTGTACTTCCAAGACACCATGGCCGTGTAATTGTCGATAAACTCGCACGCTGACATGTTGTAATAAGGTACAAAGGCATACTCGAAGAGCTCATCAGGGTCCATCACTATACTGGTGTTAGTATACTGGTGTTCGCTGACCAAATTTTCCCCACAAGGAATTTAAAAACACTTTGAGATTTGCCTTTTTGTGGGGTTTACCTTAATCTTGTTTAGACGCAGACACATGCCTTCTCTTTCATGGTACTCTTTAACATACTGGGTTTCTTTCAACTCGTCTGTACACCAGTGAGGGAACCCCGAGGCCTCTTGTTTCTGTCTCAGGTGTGTTTTAATGTAGTCTGAAAACAGGGCATCTGAAGAGCGGTTAAAATGCCAGATTTCATAAATTTCAGCGATCCTGTACCCTTTGTCTAAAGCCTCCACTAACTCTATTGTGCACTAAGTTCCTGTTAAAGCCCTCTCCTCCTGACTGTGCGTGCAGGAATCCTTTTGTCTTGTTTCTGCACAAAGGGTGCACAGGGGGAACATTAGTTTACCACCAACCCTGTATGGCAATACGGGGAAATACAAGCCTCTCGGAGGGTACACTTTAACCTTGGCAATGCCAAAGTACCCTCTGATATCCCCAAAACCCTCATACACGATAACGGGGTGTCCCACAGGGTATTGTTTAGTCTTGTTAACAAAAGGGTAAAGGCTGGTAAAATCGTAGTAATGAATCTGCTCCCCAGGCTACGGTTTGTAAAAAAGGCAAATGGCATTTGTTCTACCATCATAAAGGGTGTCTCTAGGGACCAAAGGCTGTGGTAGTTTTTTTTTTCTCGTAAAAAAGCCCCCACCCGGTTATTGTTAGCTAGCATAGCCTGCCATTCATGTTCCCAGACGCGCCTTACCTCAAACCCCTGTCTTTTTAGAAATTCAGCCTTAATTATGGTTCGGTTGTACAGGTGGCCCGTAGGTCGCATTAAGCAGCGGGTTATAATCATTTTCACAATAGCAAACAGGGCAGCCGTGAAAAAAACAGCCGTTAAATTCAAAGGCCGTAGGCTTACCTGCTATGATGGCATAGCTGTCCAAAAAATAGGACCCCGCTTTAAACTCCCCACCCTGCAAAGCGTGTTGAATGTAAATGTTTTTGGTGTGGGCTACATACAGCAACCATTGAATGGCCGGGGTGGAATATCTCTTCTGCTGTTTGTGGTAATTGTCTAATGGCAGAAGGGCTATGGTTCGCGGTTTAAAAAAATTAAACCAGTACATGGCCATGCAAATCGAGGCTAATGTAAGGTACTGAAAGGGATCTATACACTTAGGGTATGTCTACACCCAGCCGCTAGTTTGGCGGCTGGCAATCGAAGTTCTGGGTTCGACTTATTGCGTCTTGTCTGGACGCGATACGTCGAACCCGGAAGTGCTCGCCGTCGACTGCGGTACTCCAGCTAGACGAGAGGAGTACCGCGGAGTCGACGGGGGAGCCTGCCTGCCGCGTGTGGACCGAGGTAAGATCGAACTAAGGTACTTCGAACTTCAGCTACGTTATTCACGTAGCTGAAGTTGCGTACCTTAGTTCGATTTGGGGGGTGAGTGTAGACCAAGCCTTAGTGACCACCTCCTCATTATCCTGTCCTGGCTTTTTAACAATTTGCTTCTCTGTCATTTTTATAACTTCATTTCTGAACCGGTCGTAAGCCTCTCGCAAAATTTCAACATCTTTTTTACAATAATAGTGCAGTTCTTTCTGAAGATTGAACTTGTTTTGGCGATTGTGTTGGTACCAGTTTAGAAATTCCTTTTTTTCTTAAGGCATCATGTATTCTACTTCAAAGTACTCTATCCCAGGCATAGGCCCCACATAGCTCTGATTTCCACGGTGTTAAAAAAGTATGGAAAGTACCCTTCCTCAAACCCCATAGCTTTGGGTAACTTGCTAAGTTTCATGGGAAGAAAATTTAAAGAATCTATAAATCTGATGTCTAAGTCCATCACCGTTATGCACATTAGTTTTCCACCTTGCGTCATGGGACTAACAACCATTTTTTATTTAATCAACTGTCTAAGAATAAAACAACAATCGTAACCTTTAGCGTTATGAGCGATAAATGTGTATCCCTTAAAGCGTTTGTCTACCAAGGTTTGAACAAACTCGCTAACACATTCTTCCCCCTTAAATTCCCAGCTGGTTTCTTTATCTAAATGCATGGCATAAACGTAATTTGGCACGTGTACCCCCGTTTCTTGCATGCATTCAAAATCATAAAACACATAATCCTTTCCCTCTTCTGGAGACCAGATATTACACATATAACACTCGTGACCCTCTATGTTGTCGGTCTTCTGATAGCACTGAGGACATTTTTTGCTTTTACACCAGTGATTTTTAACCTCGTAGAAGCCGCACTTATTGCAAAGACTTCTGTTTTTACAATCAACTTTACCATCTTTTGCCAGAGCACTGTGCCTTTCTAAACAGGTGTTGGACCTGAAAAATAGCTTACAGCTGGGTCATCTCTTTTTTTCAGTGGTCACTTCAAGGCACTCAGCGCTATTACATGTACAACAGTGGTTTTTACAGACGTGCTGGTGCTTGTGGCTGTATGTGGCGTAACAGTAGTTGCACAAATACGGCGTGCCTATAAAGGCTTTAATATTTAGGATGCCGTAATAATGTTTGTCATGTAACAGAACAAAAACAGTTTTGGGGCGTTGTACATCAGCTGTTGTAAAAAAGCTTCAGTTTCCATTTTCATGTTACATAACGGTAATAGTTATGCCTAAGCACTCTTCAAAAGAGCTCACGTCTATAAAGCTAATCATTTTTTCTGGCCCCCTCTAATAGTTGGGCATATGTAATTTTTTCATCTGCTAAAAGACCCAGCACGCTACCGGCAAAACACAGGTTGTTACCTTGGTTATTTAAATCAATTAAATGTTTTCTTTTTTTTTCAATGATTTTACTGTAGGTAACAGTCTTTAAGGGTCTTACAGACCCACTTCCGCCAGCCCTGTTTCTAATAATCGTAACAACCAGTCTTAAAGTTCCAGACCCCATGATTTCAGCGTTACTCTGCAACACCGTAATAATGTTATTTAAAAAATCTATGGTGTTTAAGTCTTCCCAAGGCCTCTGTAAAGAAAAAAGCAGTTGATTAAGACCCGGGACGTCTAAGCGTAGCTGTACAAAATCTTCAGAGCCCACCTGACTATTAATATCATCTAGCAAATTTTGAATAGCGGTGTCAACGGCCGCCATGGCTTCTGTAAACCCCGTTACTGTGTCCAAATTAGCAAAACGAAATTCTTGAAAATATTCATAAGCGTTAAACTCTCTTCGGGGTCTTATCCAATGTCTCACACGTTCCAAATACACCTGAGGAGGTGTATTAGGAGCAGGAGAATCTGGACCTTCAGAAGTCGCGCGGGGGGGGGGGTGTCTATGTCTATTTCCCTTTCTTGGTTGGGGGTTGTTTTCTTAAAATAGCTTTGGCTTTTTAAAGTTTTTTGGCCAAAAGCCTCCTCAATTTTTAAAGATTTTTTTCCTCCATCCCCTCTGTACATTTTTAGGTTTCATGTTTAGTCACCCCCTCCCTTCCCCCTTCAACAAGCTTTTCACCTTTTCAAGCAGTGCCCGGGTTTCTGTTATCTTTTGGTCTAAAACCACCCTTTCTTCTGGAGCATTTTGCTTTTGAAACACCTCAAGAATTAGCTTCAAAAACTTTTTATCTATTAAACGCTTAAGAGATGTACAAACACTAAACAGCTCATTACAAACAACAATTGATGCAGCAAGACCTACGGGGAGGTTGTTATTTGTAGCAGAGATTCTGCTTTGCCCAGAAGCCGGGGGAGCTGGCCTCTTGACTCTGCTCAAACCCATCCCTGGACACAGCTGCTGCTACAGGATTGTTTGCCTTTCCCCTTTTTAAAGCTGGTTCCTTTGGGGCTGTAAAGGCTTGGGGTTGTTGAAAACTAGGGGTTTTAACTCCTTTGGATCCCTTACCAGTGTCCCTGGAAGCTGCAGAGGTAGATTTTTTGGCCCTGGTGCTGCAGGGCGGTTCAAAATCAGGGGGTCTAACCTCCTTGCTTCCAACTGTTTTTGTTTCAGTGGTAGATTTTTTGGCCCTTTTTAAGGATGGCTGGCTCTGTGTAATGGGGGAATTGAATGTTCTGTGCTGTTCAAAATCAGGGTGTTGCCAGCACAGAGTGCCCGAGGCAAAGCAACAGTGGGTTCGTTGCCCGGTGTGCTTCGCGTCAATAAACACACCAGGTGGAGAAGCAAACAAAGTTTATTTGGGATCCCAAAGCGGTGCAAGGAGACTGGCAAGTCTCAAATCAAGCACACTAACAGGAACAGTTTTTCTTCTTTTATACATTTTGCAGTTAAGCCTCACCCCCCCTTCCCCTCTAGCCCCCCCTTTCTCTCCCCCCATTCCTCCCTCTACCCCTCCCATCCCTGGTAATAGTTACTAAGCAAATAATGATTACATTTAAGCAGTTAAATCATTCTTGGCAGCTATAAGCCTAGCTTGTTAGTAACTTCTTTAAACCGTTATCTTGTCCTTTTTCTCTTCAGCCAGAAACATGCAGGCCTCATTATTACCGCTTGAGCAGGGGGTTGCACACAGATAACTGGTTGCTTACATATTCCAATTGCACCTGGCTTTTGAGGTTGATTAGAGTTTAAACATGGAAGGATAGAGTTTGGTTCACTTAGGCCTAGTGCAGGAAGGCTTCATTAACACTTAGTGGCCTTCCACCCTCCCGAGTTACCTAGGGTGAGGCCTAGTGACGTCAACAAGGGGGTCTAATACATTTGCTTCCAATGGCAGCTGCCTCAGAGGAAAAACATTTTCCCCTCTTTAAAGGCAGTTGGCTCTGTGTAATGAGGGATTTGGATGTGCTGGACTGCTCAAAATCTGTTGGTTTTGACTTCCATCTTGTTCTAAATTTAAAAAAAATAAACTCCTTAAAACCATTTATTTTAAAAATAAACCGTAATTGTGTAACATATTAAGCAACTTACCAAAATTTAAAACTTCTAGTGCAGAATCTGGTATGTCAAGAAAAAAGGCCTGGTCCTATTTAAATATATATAGATAGATAGATTAGATATAAACTTTTAACTAAGCACAACACAGGTTTAAAACAAGGGTAACACACACCATAGTAATTTTTCTTACCATGTCATTGCTTTCCATGTCGCCAAAAGTTTTGTATCAGTGGCATTTCTTTAACAGCCTTGTCCAGTTTTCTGTCCCTATTTATAGGTTTAAACCTGTTAAAAAAGGGTTTGGGGGCCCCTAAAATTTAGAACCAGGGTGTGTAAGGGTCATTTAAAAAAATAGGTAGCAGGGGGGAGAATGGGACACCATGTAGCTACATCCTTTAGCTTCTTTAAACTTTAATGGTTAAAAATTTTTTATTTTTTATAGTAAGTGTGATTAAACAGTTAATAAAAAGACACTGTAAATGGTAACATGCCCATTAACTTATCTGTAACCAAATGTCTTTAAAAGCTACATTCTGTGTTCTTTAATTTAATTTATTTAATTGTTTATAGGATGTGTTGGCCAGCATTTGTGACAGGGTTCTGTTTGTTTAAATAAAAGCAAAGCAGGCGGCCTCTAAAAAAAAAGGCAAAAATCCTAGACTACATACCTTAGCTTTAAGGGTTAAAAAGTTTTTATTTTATATAGTAAGCGTATTTACAGTTAAAGTTACTGCTCTTTTTAGTACAAGTCTTTGGTATCATTTTGTTTTAAAAGCAGGCCTTGGGCTTTCTTATTTTTGATTACAAAGGCTTTTTTTTTCACATTGTTCTTACTAACCATGTTAGTCTAAAACTTTTTTGTCACTTTTATAATTAGGATTTTGTGTTTTTAAACCCTAAACTGTTTTTGCAGGCTTACATTTTATTAAAACACTTATGCCAAGAGGGTTAAATGAAGACATGTGCCTTCAAATAGCCTGTTTTTTAAAGGGGGATCTTTTTTTTTTATCAAATCACTACCTTTAAAACTAAAAACTTTTTCTTAGTTAGGTTTAAACCCTGGGGTGCTTTTTTATTAAAACACCCCTGTCAGTAAAGGAATATGTCTTTAGGTGGAGCTTTTCTTTTAAAGTGTTTATTTAATAAGTTAAAAAAAGGGAATTTTAGGCATTACTTTACAAATAAACACCTTTTTAAATGGTTTATAGTGTGTGCTGGTTAGCATTTGTGACAGGGTTTTCTTTGTTTACATAAGAGCAAAGCAGGCGGCCTCTAAAAAAGGGGGGGGGGCGAAAATCCTAGGCTACATAACTTAGCTTTAAGGGTCAAAATTTTTTTATTTTATATAGTAAGCTTATTTACAGTTAAAGTTACTGTTCTTTTTAGTACAAGTTTTTGGTATCATTTTGTTTTAAAAGCAGGCCTATGGCCTTCTTTTTTTGGTCACAGAGGCTGTTTTTGCTAACAGCTGCAAAAGCCTGCTGTTTTCACACTGTGCTTACTAAAAAATAACCACATTAGCCTAAAACCTAAAAAAACTTTTATAAACAGGTTTTTAAACCTAAACTGGTTTTGCAAATTTACATTTTATTTAGGGTTACCATATCTCATAAATAAAAAAAGAGGACCCTCCACGGGCCCTGGCCCCGCCCATTTCCCCACCCCATAGCCCCGCCCCAACTCCGCCCCTTCCCCACCTTAACTCCGCCCCCTCCTCCCTCCCACTCCCAGCCAGGGGGAAAGGGCTGCCCCAGTGCTACCAGCTTCACGGTTTCCCGGGCAGCCCCCAGACCCTGCGCCCCCGGCCGGCGCTTCCCCAGCGCAGCTGGAGCCCGGGAGGGGAAGCGCCCAGCCGGGGGCGCAGGGTCTGGAGGCTGCCCAGCAAACCGTGAAGCCGGTAGCGCTCGGGCTTTGGGCAGCCCCTATGCCTCCGGACCCTGCGCCCCCAGCTGGGCATTTCCCCTCCGGGGCTCCGGCGGCTCTGCGTAACTTACACTGTATAAGTTACACAGAGCCGAAGAGGAGCAGAGCCCCCGCAGCTGGAGGCTTTGCTCCTCTTTGGCTCTGTGTAACTGACACTGTGTCAGTTACACAGAGCCGCAGCCGCTGGAGGCTCTGTTTAAGAGCCAGGCTGCCCCAGCGCTACCGGCTTCGGGCAGCCCCGTGCCTCCGGACCCTGCGCCCCCAGCCGGGCACTTCCCCTCCCGGGCTCCGGCGGCGCAGGGTCTGGAGGCAGGGGGGGCTGCCCGAAGCCGGTAGCGTTCGGGCAGCCCGGCTCTTAAACAGAGCCGAAGAGTCGGGGAGGAGCAGAGCCGCCATTTTCCCGGACATGTTCGGCTTTTTGGCAATTCCCCCCGGATGGGGGTTTGACTGCCGAAAAGCCGGACATGTCCGGGAAAAAGAGGACGTATGGTAACCCTATTTTATTAAAACACTTATGCACATGGGGCTAAATAAAGAAGTGTTTATTCCTTTACAAGACTTTCACCTCTTTTTGTTAACAAGTGAAAAAAACAAGCTTCTCTCTAAGTCAGTGGTTAACAAAATAAAAAAATATAGAAACTGTCTGTTACTAAAACCTGGGGTTCTAAACCTGGGGTAATTCTGCTTGCTTTCTTTTATTAAAACACCCCTGTAAATAAAGGGCTGTGTCTTTTCAAGTCAATATGCAAAGCTTTATTCCATTACAAAACTTAACTATCTTGTGTTTGTTAAAAAGCAGTCTTCTTTCTAATCACAGCTATCAGCTGCAAAGCCTGTTGTTTTATATTGGGCTTACTAAAAAAAAAAAAGTAACCAGTGCTAGCCTAAAACCTAAAAAAAAAATGTTTTTAAATTGTTTGTTACTAAAAGCTCATGGTTTTAAGTTTTATTAAAACTCCTTTGTAAAAAAAAAACTAGGTTTGTTTCTTTAGATAAAAATAAGGCAGTTAAAAGGTACGGGAGGGAGGAGGGGGGAAAGACAAAGGAGTTGGCTCTTGTTTAAAATCTTGGGCCTATAGAATTGGTTCAGAAAAATAAATTTTATAACACGGTTGTAAAACAACCTCTGATTGGCCCAATCCAAAGGCTATGATAACCAGCCTGAAAGTTTCTGAGCTGTGCCAGTTGCCTCATGTAGTAAGAGGAGGCCCTGAGACATAAACCCTTGCATCAGAGGCCTGGTATGAGGCCTAAGGCCTGAACTAAAGTAATGGTCAAGACTTTGCTAACATAAAGCAAAGTTAAGCTGTGAACCAGAGGCAGGCCCTGCTCACAGAAGCTGGCAAGGAAAGGGCTGATGCTGCAAAAAGAGACATACCTAAAAGGTACTGGACACCAGATATCAGACCATTCGCATACTTGTACATTCCACACACAAGGAACAAGCTGACCCATCCCAATGACAGGGCCAAAAGGGTAATATGATGGATAGAGTTGTTTTGTTCAAACCAACATGTACAAGTTGAGAGGTGGCACCTTACTACATAAAGGGGTTGTACCTTGCTGCGTAGAGGGGTTGCACCTCAATACGTCAGGAGTGATGTGTAACTTGTTTGTATCTGTGTATAGGAATGCATCCCTGAGTGGATATCTTTGTCCAGCCTCGGGGGCAGTCCCGCCACTGACTGAGCTGAGTCCATTGTCAGGGAGCACATAAGTACTGGCTGGCCGCACCTTAGCAGCACCTTGGACTTCGTTTGCCAGGGAAAGCTGGAGACTGTGTTTCTCTTCGACAATAAACCTGGCCGACCTGCCTTCGTACTGTGGGGAAAAAGAACTGGGTGGCCTTTATGGCAGCCAAAGTAACACTGAAGGCCCAAATTCAGGCCCTCTGACAGAAGCTGACTATACAGACGGTCTTTACATAGAACAGTACAGGCCAGGGCCTGAACAAAACTAAGCTGTACAGGCCCCTGCCAAATACGGTCATGGGCTATGACCAGAGGAGGGAGTGGGGAGGGAGCCACGCAAAAGGCTTTAGCAACATAATAACTGCTTGTTTATGAAAAACATGATAGCTGCTTGTTTATGAGAACATGATAAACCGCTAGTTTATGAAACATAATAACCGCCTATATGAAGGTCAGCTTCCCCTGTAGTTCCAGCCAACTGCCAAACCAGCCAATCATATATCATCTTTGGGCGTCCAGTAATAAACCCCTATGTCCTTAACTGTAAAAACCCCAGAAAAAACAATATGAGCATGGAAACCTGTCAAAAAATGCATGGTGATGAAAGCTATCGAGGCATGTACTACTCTTACTAAACAGGTTTTGCCTTAGTTTTTAATATTGTTTAATGCTTATTTATTTACTTTTTTTATTATGTGCTTACTAAATTTTCTTTTTAATCCTGTTTTTATAGCTTTTAATGTAAGGTAAAGAGCCCCTCTAAATCTTGGGACTACAGGATCGGTTCAACAAGTACATTCAGTGACCTAACTGTAAAACTGCCGAGGACACCGGCCAAACCCAGGTACATTATGAGGGGGAGTCCAGAAGTAGCCCGGGGGAAGCCGACCCTGGCCTGCCCGCAGCAGGGCCAGAACCAATGTCAATGTGTTGCGGTCAGGATCCTCACTGACACAGCAGCGAGTCTTCTGCCACTGATAGGGCCTCGGGCTGGAACACAGTGGAACGGGTGGCAGTCTCCCCCTCACACCAGATGCTAAGAAGCCTGAGCTCCTGACTGTTCGTTTGCTGCCCCACCCTGACCTAGGGCCTGGGCTCACATTGAACTATTGGCTCAGAATTGGGGCCAGACCTTGACCCGGCCTGGATCAATCAGAGCGCCATCCACAGCCACCAGCTGCTCATATGCCCTACTAAGGGTAGGGTCCCCCCTTTGATCCCGGCAGAAGTCAGTGTCGACCCTGGGGTCATCATCAGACATTGGCAGGGGGTCCTTGGGCGCTTCTTCCTGTCTAATAGGGTCCGGTTCTTCTGCCTCCTTGGCGGGATCCCCGCGGCAGTCCCCCTCCAATGCTGGGGTGATGTCGGGGCTTTCCTCAGAGTTTGAACAAAGGACTCCAGGGATCTCTGGCCAATCCCATCCCAGGATCATGGGGTAGGTGAGTCGTGGGGCCAAGCCAACCACCATCATCCGCGTGACCCCCATCCACGGTTAGTCGGACGTCGCTATGGATGCACTGCAACTGGACGGTTCCCAGGCGGGGGTCCACCTGGAGGCCTAGGCTTTGGCGGACTAGGATCTGGCCACAGCGAGAGTCAACCAGGGCCCGCGTCAGGCATTCCCCGATAACTATGGGCATGGTGACCTTGGTGGCCTGCGGCGGCCGGGCACAGTTTTCCCCTGTGCAAATGTGCCCAAAGCTGCAATCCATCTCTGGGCAGTCCTGTTGCAAGTGTCCATGTTTCCCACAGGAGAAGCAGGGCCCGAGTTCTGGTCATCCGGGCAGGGCTGAGCCTCCCCCTGGCCCCTGGGGGGACTTTGCAGGACCCGGCCACTCCTGGTCTCCGAGCCCACGTGAGTGGGTCCCTCGGGACGTCTATAATGGGGCTCCGGACTCCGCGGAGGATTTCGCAGTTCGACCCGGGCGCTCGCCTTCCTCTCAAGGTTAGGGCACTTGAGCCCTGAAGGGTGGCCCCGAGTAGCCGGTCCAACCGGGGCTTCTGCCGCAAGGAAGTCTCCCATGAGGGTGACGGCGGTGGCTACCGTTGGAGGGGCAGCTCCTCCTTGGGGTAGCTGGCGAGGGGTATGCGCGGCTGGCCCGGCCAGTCCTCGGGTCAGCCGCGGCCTACCGGCATTCCCCACCCCAGAGCTAGGCCACAGGCATCTGGCCTCTCCGGCGGCTGGCTTTCAAGTGAGCTTTGCAGTGGGGCTTTTCCACTTTCTGTCCTGCGCCGTGACAGATGGGGGGCAGGCGGAGAACCCAAGCCCTACCCCACGACGGGATGGTATGGATGAACTGTTCCAGGATGACTTACTCAGTTTTCTCCTCAGGGTTCCACCTGTTGGGCTGCAGCCACCACTTCCAGAGGTCTCTCAGCTCCTGGGCCACCAACCAGGGTCAGGTGCCCAGGGTGTAGGACAGACTCCAGAACCGCTGCTGGAAGGTTTCTGGGCTGATGTCTAAGGCATCTAGAATCGCCGCCTTTACCCGGGCATAGTTTTAGTTTCCTTTTGCTCTGAATACTGGATGCAATGGAAAATATATTTGAAATTACATTACTTTTCAGTATGTTAATTACTCTAACCACTAAACAACAAATAATAAGTTGTAACTTTGCTTATTTAGACTAACAATGTTCTCTTTTTCTTTGAAGGCATTTTATTCAATATCTGGTACCTTTAGGACTCCTTAAATCGACTGGAAGATGGCAGAAGCAGTATTGATTGATCTGTTCAGTCTACAAATGAACTCACAAAATAATGGCATTCAGAAGTTATTATGTAGCACACTAGAAAGGATTGAAAAAGGTTTCTCTGCCAGTGCTCCATTTGTTTACATAATGTGCTACCAAACTCCAGGAAGTGAAAGGAGCAGTGAACAAGATTCGTTACTTAAGGTAATCAGCAGTTTTCAGACTCTAAAGAAAGGAATTGAGGTTGTGTGCAAGACAAGTACAGCTGCTGCCTTGTACACCATTAAACAAAAACTAGATGAAAAGGATTTAAGCATCATTAAAATCATTTTACCAGTACAAAGGAAAGCCTTAATGGAAGTGTTTATAGACCACCTATTCACTGCTGTTTACCAGTTTCAGTTTGAGGATTTTGGGATGGATTGTGAAGGAAACAACCTCCAACAAATAGCTGAACCTCAGAGAGACATACAAACACTTCCTGCCCATGAGATGGAACTCATCAGGAGTGAGATTCAGACATACTTGGAAAGTCTGCCAGACCTGAAAGGGAAGCTTACCATTCTAAAATCTTCCTTGATCCCAGGTAAACTGGAAAACAGATTTTATGGATTTTTTAAACCTGTTTCATTCAGTTTTCAGTTTACAGATTCTTCTACTTCAGGGGTTAGCAACATTAAGGCCCAGGGGTGAATTTTTCACCCCCAAAATATCTCTCTGCTGCTGTGATATCCCTATAGCCAGCCAGGGGAGAAGTCCCCAGTGCAGACATCAGATAAGATAGCCATAGATTGTCCTATGCAGCCCGCCCTTGTAAGTCCAGGCAGAGAGGGTATAGAAGGGGCCTAAAGGGGTAGGCCTTTAGCACTCTGGGGCTTCTGAGTGGCACTCCTGAATAACTTAGATCAGTCCCAATGGATGCAGTCCAAAATTGGGAAGGAGCAAATGTGGCTTAAAGAATGGCACAACATAGGGTAAGATTTTATGTGTTCGGTGTTAGTGCTGATGCAGAAAACAGAAACACCATATCAGCTGATGGGGTCAGCACACACACACACTTTATAATTCTCCTTAGCTATCTAGGTCACAGATACAAGCATGGTCTTCACCTAAAACTTAGGCCGACTTAGCTATATCACTCACGGGTACAAAAAATTCACTCTTGTGGGGGAAGTAAGTAAGCCAACCTAAGCCCTGATATTGGCACTGCTAGGTTGATGGAAGAATGCGTCTGTTGATCTAGCTAGCACCTCTTGAGGGGGTGGATTAACTACAACGATGGAAAAACTCCTAGTGTCACCATAGCACATCTGCAGCACCATAGATGTGTCGCTGTAGCGTCTGTAGTGGAGACACACCCACAGTCCAGTGGAATAGATAGGAGTGGAAATTTGGGTGGGCCCCAAGTTTCTGGTGGACAGGCAATGACAGACTGTGCTAGCTCAGTTTCTCCCCGAACGCTACGCCCTCTTCCTAGCCCTGATGTCCCCAGACATAGGACTTCACCTGGCAAGCTGGGCACGTGCATGGAGCGGCTCAGAAAATGGCCAGGCAGAGCTGCCAGAGCATAGCTTTCTGAAGGGCGGGCACATAGCTCCATCCTGGATTTCAGGTGCCCGAGTGATGCTCTGGGTTGCTGTGGCAGCACTATACCCCTGCTCAGATTTGGGTGGACCTGGATGCTAAGTGTGTGGGCCGTGGCCATGCCCCTGCCACATCCTGTGGTGCAGATTGTCATCACATATGTCCATCTAAGTCCTGAATTGGGTGAAGCAATCATGGAATGGATTTTTATTACAGCACAAGGAGAAGTGAGCATGGGATCCTTGTTTTTAAATGTCATCATTAAATAAGCATCAGCCATCCAACAATCTGACTTGCTGATACCAATTCCATTTGGCAGAATCTGGTATAATTTTCAGGTTTCTCATTTGTTTCAAACAAATTCTCTCTCTTCACCAGGTCACATCTTCCTACACGGGTTCACCACAAGGACAGGTGGGATCTCTTATATACCAACGCTCAGCTCCTTAAACCTCTTCAGCAGTGCTAAGCGGAGAGATCCAAAGGCTGTGGTTAAAGAAAACCTACGCAGGTTAGCTAATACTGCAGGTTTTGACCCAGAGACATTTCACCGTGTGAAGGTATGTTTTCAGATAGCAGTGCACTCCTATACTAACTAATCAGAGCTTGCTATGCGTAGCAGTGAATGTTTTTTTTTAACTATGCATTAGTCTTCTCTTTCCTAGCAAGAGATTATAAGTGGTAGGACAACTTTTTAAGACAGTTATTGTGGCAGTTAATCGTGATGAAACTGTCATCAGAGCTGTCAACACACTTGATACTATATAGAGAGGAAGAACAGGAGGACTTGTGGCACCTTAGAGACTAACAAATTTATTAGAGCATAAGCTTTCGTGGACTACAGCCCACTTCTTCGGATGCATATAGAATGGAACATATATTGAGGAGATATATATACACATATACAGAGAGCATAAACAGGTGGGAGTTGTCTTACCACCTCTGAGAGGCCAATTAATTAAGAGAAAAAAAACTTTTGAAGTGATAATCAAGCTAGCCGAGTACAGACAGACAGTTAGATAACAAGTGTGAGAGATTCAATGTTTGTAATGGCTCAACCATTCCCAGTCCTTATTCAAACCGGAGTTGATTGTGTCTAGTTTGCATATCAATTCTAGCTCAGCAGTTTCTCGTTGGAGTCTGTTTTTGAAGTTTTTCTGTTGTAATATAGCCACCCGCAGGTCTGTCACTGAATGACCAGACAGGTTAAAGTGTTCTCCCACTGGTTTTTGAGTATTTTGATTCCTGATGTCAGATTTGTGTCCATTAATTCTTTTGCGTAGAGACTGTCCGGTTTGGCCAATGTACATGGCAGAGGGGCATTGCTGGCACATGATGGCATATATCACATTGGTAGATGTGCAGGTGAACGAGCCCCTGATGGTATGGCTGATGTGATTAGGTCCTATGATGATGTCACTGGAATAGATATGTGGACAGAGTTGACATCGGGGTTTGTTACAAGGATAGGTTCCTGGGTTAGTGGTTTTGTTCAGTGATGTGTGGTTGCTGGTGAGTATTTGCTTTAGGTTGGGGGGTTGTCTGTAAGCGAGGACAGGTCTGTCTCCCAAGATCTGTGAGAGTAAAGGATCATCTTTCAGGATAGGTTGTAGATCTCTGATGATGCGCTGGAGAGGTTTTAGTTGGGGGCTGAAGGTGACAGCTAGTGGTGTTCTGTTATTTTCTTTGTTGGGCCTGTCTTGTAGGAGGTGACTTCTGGGTACTCGTCTGGCTCTGTCAATTTGTTTTTTCACTTCAGCAGGTGGGTATTGTAGTTTTAAGAATGCTTGATAGAGATCTTGTAGGTGCTTGTCTCTATCCGAGGGATTGGAGCAAATGCGGTTATATCTTAGAGCTTGGCTGTAGACAATGGATCGTGTGGTGTGTCCTGGATGGAAGCTGGAGGCATGTAGGTAAGTGTAGCGGTCAGTAGGTTTCCGGTATAGCGTGGTATTTATGTGACCATCGCTTATTAGCACAGTAGTGTCCAGGAAATGGACCGCTTGTGTGGATTGATCTAGGCTGAGGTTGATGGTGGGATGGAAATTATTGAAATCATGGTGAAATTCCTCAAGGGCTTCTTTTCCATGGGTCCAGATGATGAAGATGTCATCAATGTAGCGCAAGTAGAGTAGGGGCGTTAGGGGACGAGAGCTAAGGAAGCGTTGTTCTAAGTCAGCCATAAAAATGTTGGCATATTGTGGGGCCATGCGGGTACCCATAGCAGTGCCGCTGACTTGAAGGTATATATTGTCCCCAAATGTGAAATAGTTGTGGGTGAGGACAAAATCACAAAGTTCAGCCACCAGGTTAGCTGTGACATTATCAGGGATACTGTTCCTGATAGCTTGTAGTCCATCTTTGTGTGGAATATTGGTGTAGAGGGCTTCTACGTCCATAGTGGCCAGGATGGTGTTTTCTGGAAGATCACCGATGGATTGCAGTTTCCTCAGGAAGTCAGTGGTGTCTCGAAGATAGCTGGGAGTGCTGGTAGCGTAGGGTCTGAGGAGAGAGTCTACATAACCAGACAAGCCTGATGTTAGGGTGCCAATGCCTGAGATGATGGGGCGTCCAGGATATCCAGGTTTATGGATCTTGGGTAGCAAATAGAATACCCCTGGTCGGGGTTCTAGGCATGTGTCTGTACAGATTTGTTCCTGTGCTTTGTCAGGGAGTTTTTTTAGCAGATGGTGTAGTTTCTTTAGGTAATCCTCAGTGGGATCAGAGGATAATGGCCTGTAGAATGTGGTGTTAGAGAGCTGTCTAGCAGCCTCCTGGTCATATTCCAATTTATTCATGATGACGACAGCACCTCCTTTGTCAGCCTTTTTGACAAATATATAGAGAGGAAGATTCAGTCCCTCTCCCAAGAAGTTTGTTCTAATAGACCATACAGTTCAGTGACATAATACCATATATGACCAGATAAAGATCCAAAATCAAATATGCAGATATCTTTTTATTTAAAAAATTCATTTCTTTCTCAGACAGATGGGGTTGCACACCAGAGGTGTGTTTTAAGAAGGGATCTGAAGGCAAAGACAGTGGTTGTTTGTTGAACAAGAAGAGGGATGGAGTACTAAACATAAGGGTTGGCCTGAAGAGGGTGTGAACAAGAGAGCTTGAGAAAGGGCATTCAGCAAAGTATGACTTAATTTTTTTTTCACTGCCTCATAACTGTGCTTCATCTGTCTTTGTATTGACAGGTCAATCATGCCAGTGATGTTTGGATTATGGGAAAGCCCCAGCCTGACAGCTATGATGCAATAATAACGAATCAGAAAGATGTTACAATAGCAGCTCCCAGCGCTGACTGCATACCTGTGCTTTTTGCTGATCCTGTCAAAAAAGCCTGTGGAGCTGCTCATTCTGGTAAGAGCATCTAGTATTCAGTTCACATAATCAAAGAAATATAATACTAGGAGAGTACTGGGTATGGATCCCTTGAATAGTAAACGGGATTAATAATCAAGTAGTAAGGTTGGGTTTAGTGAGAGCCAGTGAGTGAAGGATTCCAGGATGAATCCCTTAACTCTTCCTTTCTAGGCTTCCTAATATAGTTCTTTTTCAAAGATGTAGAACTCTTCTGAAAAGCATGTAATAGTTAGCTGGATTCCAGTCAAACACAACACAACTTTACCTGTTTCTAACAAGGTTTGTGTTTGTGAATTGCCCAGTTTTTGGTGTGAGCATCAAACATTTCAATCAGATTATGCCGGAGGTCCGTGGATCTAACAGCTCTGAGGAGGCCCATCAGAGTGGAGCTTCCCTCTGCAGGCTTTATACATACAGGAAGGATGTATGTGTGTAGGGAGCTACACCATGTGTGCGTGTGTTATGCGTGGGGGAAGTGAGTGGTGATGGGAACTAAGCAAATTGACAATTTTAAGCACATGGACAATTTTAAGAGGTTGAAGTTTCATATCTCGAAATGTTAAGTGTTCAAAGTTTAATGTGGATAAGAGTTTGTGCATGCTCTGTCCCTTTCTATGTTCCTCTTTCAGTTACCTGCTCCCTCCTTCTCTGACCTCCAAGCTGCTCCACCCTGTCCATTCTCTGCCAGTCTCCTGTGCCCTCTCCATGCACCCCCTCCATCTGTTTCACCCTCCCATTCCAAGACCAAGTAGCATGTCACCCAATCCCCTCTCTCCAATCCACATGCTTTGTATACTACCATGTCCCTGACCAGTCACATATTCTCTCCCCCATTTTTTTCATAGAAAATGTTATTTCCCTTCTCTTTAAATAATATTTTTCCACAGTGCTGTCATGTGAGATTGTAAAGAAACTTTTACAGTATTTAACCCATGAGATATTTCAGCACAGAGAGAACAGTGAGGTGTAATTGAATGGTATAAAATCAGGGATGGCAGCAAGGCATTCCTGAGTTCTAAGCCCACTTGTAATATTGACTTCCTCTGCCCTTGGGCAATTAAAGGTTCCATTCTTCTTCAGTTTCCCCATCTCTAAAATGGTAATACGGCTACTTCATAAGAATTCTCTGAGGACTGTTAATGTTTGCTAAAAGCTAATTATTCCTCCATGTATTGGGCTTGTAGATCCTTAATAATAATAATAATAATAATAATAATAATAATAATAATTAATTTTCTGTAACCATTCAATTTAAAAATAAACTTGCAGGATTTTTTCCCCTTATGTTTTTTCCTAGGATGGAAAGGCACTTTGTTAGGAGTTGCTATGGCTACAGTAAATGCTATGATAACCGAATATGGCTGTAATGTTAAGGATATACTTGTGGTGCTGGGCCCATCTGTTGGACCGTGCTGTTTTACACTTCCTCAGGAATCAGCAAAGGAATTTTACAATCTTGATCCAAAATGTGTCAGACAGTTTGAATCTCCAACTCCCTATGTTGATATTAGAAGGGCAACACGGTAAGTCTGATGTGTGTTTTTCTATGCTATAGTTTGTTGTGCTAAGCAGCCTAGGGATGAGGACATAAGACTGAATCAGAAGAAATTTAGGTTCTAGTCCCAGTTATAGTCACTGATATGGAGTGTGATCCTGCTGGGTAGGAGTTGACGTCCCTCAGAATTTCATGGGAGCATTGCAGTATCAAGCCCTTAATGAATGAACCTAGGGATGATATTTGCTCACCTTGTGTACCGCTCAATCCCACTTGAAAAACTGGGTGGGATGGACACAAAAAATATCCCCACTGCCTCCAAGAACACCATATACTGAACTTTGCTTTCCTGGATAACAACATTACAAGCAAAGTTTTGTTATGCTTTGCATGTGTTGCCAAAGTATGGAGTTTCCTCTAATAGCAAGTCAGGATAGAACCAACTCTTCTAGTTTCAAATGTTGCTATATTTCAGCTATTTTATGCCTTAAGAGTAGCTTCTTTGTTCTATATACATTTTCAAGCTTAAGTATGTGTCCTAAAGACTGAGCAAACCCACTTATTTTAATCTAAAGAAAAAATGGTATTAACACAGTTTGTCTTGCACTATTGCAATAGCAGTAACACACTGGCTTAAGGAACGTACCATTTGATAAAATGTTCCATCTTTTCTTTTTCTTCCTTTCTTTAAGAATTCTTCTAGAGACTGGAGGGATTCTGCCTCAGAACATACAGGATGTTTCTGTCCCTGACTACAACCAAAGTCTCACTTTCTGCACAGCATGCCACCCTGATACATTTTACTCTCACAGTCGAGATGGCACTAACTTTGGCATACAGTTTGGCTTCATATCGATCAGAGACTGAGGTAGCGTCTCTTATCCTTGGGTAGTAACTGGGCAATAACTGTTAGCATTGCCTGACATCTTACTCTCCTGATAGTAGGCCTCTCCTCTTTCCTTCACCTGATAAGTTCTAAGGAAGAAGTGGACTTATCATAGGGATTTGTACCTGTTGGGATGCCTTGTTCCCTGTGGGAGGCGAGACCAGCAGCAGCCAGGTAGACCTCGATAAAGCTCAGAAACTTTCTTATTCTCCACACTGCTTGGTCTTAGTAGCCAATGCTGTCTTACCAGCTTGAGCTTACTCTAGACACTATCTTCTCTGCTTCATCTAAACTCAAGAACCTAGTTACATCACAAAGATATCTGTTTTAACCACCTTATCTGTTCTGCTAGTAACTAACTATGCACCCTTCTTATGCTCCTACTGAAAATGTGCCTCTGGACATTCTGGTTTCACAATAGACGTTATTGATCATCATATACAAATGAAAAGAGCCTCCCAGTACTGTAGTCATTTATCTGCAAGGTCCATTACTAGGAGGACTGTAACCTGCAGCGTTCTCTGGCTTAAGTCTTGGGGGAAGTGTCTGGAAAATATTTTCTATTTTTCAACCAACCCCTATTTTTCAAGCCGTCCCTTGCACCGTCCAGGATAAATTTTGCCCCCTAGGGGTCAGGGCTCACTCACTCGGCCTTTCCATCTCTTTAGCCAGGATAATGCTTTGTCAGAGCAGATCTGTGTAGCTGCAGTTTGGTGTTCCAACGCTACTTTTATAAGACACTGTAAAGTAGACACTTATTATGACTGTGCCAATAGCTCTTCGGCCAAGTCATTCTGGCATCTGTGCTTGAAAAGTAATCTGTTCTTCTTGTGGGGCTGCTATTCAGTTCCTAGCAAATTAGAGACTTTCCTTGTCCACTTGGAAATAGATTTTTTTTAAAAATCTGTGTCTTTTTTTGTAAATGGACTTTATGGACAAGGTCAGTATCTGCTGAAACTATTCTTTAGCTATAATCTCGGCTTCTGGCTGTAGCTTTAGTGCTGTAACATTTGCAGTTGGGAGGTTTAAGATCATTCTGCAGTTCCACCAGGTCACTCATGCCTGTTCAAGTGTGACATTAGAGACTTACATTGTCTGTTGGAAAAATTACCATTTATAGGTAAGAAAGTTATCCAAGTCACAGAACAAGTGCAAAATGAGCAGTTCCACTGAAAATTTGCTCCCACTGAGCCTCACAAGCCATTGTTACCATCATTGTTCATTAGTTCTGTTACACTACATTACTTAGACTATAGTTCAGAGCAGGGACCAGCTTTTTTGCGTGTTTGTACAGCACCTAGCACAATGGTGCTGCCACCATACAATAAATAAATAATAATTGAGAGATCCCAGCCAAGTCAGCGTCCCATTGCACTAGGCGCTATATAACAAATTTATTTACATATAATCAAATACAGTCCCTGCTCCAAAGGGATTATAATCTTAGTTTAAAACAAGACATAAAAGGTGCAGGGAGGACTGGATAACAATAGTCTGAGCATGTACTTTCACAGCTGTGTGCACAGTTTGTAAGCTTAGAGTTTTTTGCTGCTGTTTGTATTAATAAGCAGATCAGTAGTAGCAGCCGAGGCTCACCACCTCTAGGGGAACTTTTAACATGTTTCATAAATTATTCTGACATACTTGTTTAATGACCCTTCCCATCCATTAACTTCTAGTGTGAATTTATAACATTTCTCTGAGCTATTATCAAGTTAGTAAATGGTATTATTAATTATTACTGGGATGGGCTGTGAGGAGAGTGTGAGTATATTATCATACTGAATACTGTCTTCTGTAAAGATACAGTATAATTAACATTCAGTGCAGTTGTAAATTATGGACAGAGCTTTCATTTGCATTGATATATTCCAATTATTGAACAGGCTTTAAGAAATGAATGATCAAGTATTATATTAGAACAGCGCTGCTTCAGCATTGGGCGGTAACCTTCAGGTCTCTGAGGTGGGTGTGTCGATTTTCCTGTGTGGTCTTCTGGTCAGAGCTCGAGAGGTGTAATAAGCTCAAGTCCTCTGTGGATTGAGCAGAGAGTAGCACATGTAATACACACTGACAGGTGTAACGCACATTGACATATGCACCAAAAATTACAACCACTAAAATGCCGGAAGGGTTTCACCTTTCCCAGACAGCACTGTATTTCGCACAATGGGTCATTTCTCCCTTTAATTTTTTTTCTTCTTGTGATTATCTTCTGCTTCTTTTTGTATGGTGAAATTCACAAATGCCAAACAGGCCCCTGTAAATGGAATAAGAGAGCTTCATATGACTGTCTGGAGCAGGTGTTTAAGGAGACAGAATCTACCCTGTGGGGATGCAGTGCAGCCTTTGCACAGTCTGTCTTTCTATGCAGCAGTTCTTAGACTGGAACCATGTGTGGAGCTATTTGTGCTCTCTCACACATCGCCCCAGCAGTCCCCTCTAAAATAGCACAGTGCCAGCATGGAGCCTACCTCCTGAGCACAGGATCTTTGTAAGGGTCCACCAAGCCATACCCCATATGATGGTTTCACAATGGTCCCACTTTATCAGCCTATATAGCAAACAAGTCAACATTCCTAGATTCAGTCTATGCTGTCCTCATTTCACTTCATGGATCAGTTGCTGTTGAGTAGTGCAATGAGAGAGATGAACTGCATTCACTTATCCTGAGGCTGCGTGCGTTAGAATCATGTGTGCCCTGATTTTGTCCTTTGAGTCCCATAGTCCTTCATGAACTTGGGTCTCTTGTGTGACAACGTAACAGTACGCTACATTGATGGCCTTCCTAAATTCTACATGTGACAGGAAAAATAATGTCTTGCTTTGCTGGAAGGGACACCTGCCTCCAAAGAATCCTGGCAACCCAAGTGTAATACAGTTTAACTGACTTCTTGTACTTTCCATTTCCAGCAGACATTTACCAGAGTTTTCCAATGAGTGAATAATTTAGGCATTCATTTGAAGTATTTAATTTAAGAATAATTTTAGGCATGTGTATCAAATACACTCAGGATGTTATAAATTATTATACAGTACTGCACATTTTTGTAACACTAAAAGGTTTCACTTGCTTGCTTTCCCTTTAATATGCAATTTACATTTCTTGGTGCTGCTAGAAAGCATCATTATGTGTTTCCTAATGTCACTCTGAGAAGAATAGGGAGTTAGCCTTTAAAGTGATCTTTCATTACAAAATGTTTAATTTACAGTAGTATCACGTGTTACAGATATTTTGCTGAATCTATTTGCGTGAGTTCTCTCCCTGTAATCCATTCAAAAGAGACCCCAAGAAGAATTTCAGAGGCTTGATCTATCAAGAGCAATGTGGCTGAAATATCTATATTCCACTTTTACAAATGTGACATCATATCTCTAAGGCAACCTGTATTCTGGCAATCATGGGAACAAGGACACTGCATGGATTTCCATTTGATTCCTGCAACATGAAAGAGATCTGAGACAAAATCAATATGGACTGTGCTAAACTATTAGGATTCATTTTCACAATTAATTCTACCTAAGGGACTGTTTCCTTTATTCTACTGCAAATGTAATTCAGAGCCAGTAAATGTTGCATGAGATTGTTTTTCTAACAGTGTCATCTCTACATTTAGCATAGGACTGAATGACTATAATGACTTATAATCATTTGACATCCTTTATTTTGAAAGTAGGGAACCTAACATAGTACTTGAACATGTCTCTTTTATAATGTGGGCACTAAGAATTCTTTATATTTAAATATGCACAATTTATTTTTTCTCATGTGATATAATGCCTTTGGGCAGCGTTGCAAAATTTTGCTTTGGTGTTTAGTTAAAACAAATGTAATACGTCATTGCCAATGGTACTGTAGAAACCTGAGATAAGTGCTTCAGTGCTTCCCTTGGAGGCACTAAGCTCCATCTTAACGGGACTCTCATAGATGTTGTCATCACTGTGTAATGAAAATATTTTGTTGTTTTTATCTGAAAGACCCTGGGCCTGATTCCCCTAAACTGATATAAATCACAAGTAACTCAGTTAAAGTCAACATTGTAAAACCCAGTGTGATGGGAGAATCAGGCCTCATGAATGTTTTTAGTTACAATGCTTTTGTCAATGCTTTATATAATCTGTATTAAAATGATTATATGGATAATTGTGTCTCAGTTCCTTCTCTAGGAAATTGTGGTAGAAAGCTTTACGAGAGTTTCAGGAGTTCATCTGACTTAGGCAAGCCACCATAGGCTCATGGATGTTTATTTCCAAATCTGCATTTATATTGTGTGCAGTCCCTTTGGCTGGTACTACACTGAGATATTTCTCAAATTTTCCCACCATTGCAATATTATAGCTACAACTACATCAGTGCTAGCCATGGGGGGAACACTAACATAGTCTGGCTATTGGTGTTTATATTGTCTAACCCTGCTTAGAACAAGCATAAATGAGACAAATGTAAAAATACCATACAGTAATGGTAGGGTTTTTTTTTTCCAAGAAATGCTCACCATAGACAAGGCCACTGAATTGAGAGCAGAGACTATAAATCAGTAATGAATGTATTATGTATCTCTTGTTTTTCACAAAATCTAATTTCTGAGAGAAACAATTTGTTAGGGTATGCAGTCCACCTCCCTGCCAAGGCCACATGGTTTGTGGTCTAGTATCTTGTCCATTCTAAGGCCATGTCTACACTCGCACTCATGTCAGCAAAACGTCAGTCGCTCACGGGTGTGAAAAAAACACACCCCGAGTGATGTACGTTTTTCCGGCATAAGTGCTCATGTGCACAGCGATATGTTGGCAGGAGACGCTTTCCTGCTGACATAGCAACCACCACTCATTGAGCTGGTTTTATAATGTTGACAGGAGAGCTCTCTCCCATTGGCATAATGCGGCTACACAAGCGGTCTTACAGATGTGTCGCTGTAAGCATTTAAGTGTAAACATGGCCTAATTTTATATGTTCTGAAATACGGGACTGTCATCTGTTCCTCTTGGGAGGCCATTCCAGACTATTAATACATCACTCTGTCAGAAACTGTGACATTCAACTAATGTTTCTTTCTCACTTTCTCTTGTTTCTAGAGCTGGCAAAATATCTTAAAGAGAACAGTTTTCCGTTGTAACATGAAGTGTGGTTGAAATAGAAATACTTAATGAAATCATGTCAATTTTCCCATCATTTTGTTTTGGAGAAAAAATGTGTGTGGGGGCGGAGGGCGAGGGAGTTCTGACAATGTCAAAATGTCCCATTTCAACATTTTTTTAAATGAAAAGTTTCAGTTTTTCCTTTTGAAACAACTTATTTTGTATTGTATTGTGTATTATAATATAATCTGAAACAAAGTTGGAATCATGGAGAATTTCAAAACGTTGGGGTTTCATTCTGAATTATAATAGAATTTTGTTTTCAAAAATCTCAAGGCCCTTTGCAAAATGGAACTTCTGTTCTCCTCCCAGCTTGAATTATTACTTGTGCATACCGCTCTGAAAGATCCAAAATAACCCCTCTTCCTCCTTGGTGATTACACCCGTCACATATTATAGGCAGTTATCATGTTCCCCCTTGTCATCATTTAACCCACTTACAATAGTTAGCTCCTTGACTCTTTCCTCATAAATCAACACCTTCAGCCCTCTGCTCTTCTTTTAGCTCTGCCCAGTTTATCAATAGCTCTCGGGTAAGGATGAGAATTGAACTGATGCATTATTCCAAGTGCAGTCACCCCAGAGCAGCGTAGAGGCCCTTGTGTCTGCTGTGTAAAACTGCACTGACCTTTGTCCACTAGACGGCAAGTTCATACCTAATTTTCAGCACAGAACTACCAAACTCTGTGGCAGTGAGCCACATTAGCCACCTCCAGTTTCTTCTTCTTTTGCAAAGGACTCACAGCCTGCTGTGCTTTAATAATGATTTATTTTAGCCTCCCCAGCCATCATTCATAATCCATAGTATTCTTCCAGAAGCAACCTGCGTGAGTGGGGGGAGGACAGGCCTTACCCCGCTGAACTGTTGATATTCCTGATGCTGTGGCATCTGAGGTGAGAGGGCTCTTTAGTTCATCAGACAATAACATAACAAAATCCAGTGGCTGGAAGTTGACAATAGGAAAATCCAAAGAGTTGCAAATTTTTAGCAGTGAAGGAAATTATACACTGGAATGGCTTACCTAAGATTGAGGCGTATTCTCAGTCACTTGAAGTCTTTACCTCAAGATTAGATGTCTTTTAGCAATATATATTGTAATTTAACCACAAGTTATTGGGCCAAAGCTGGAATTAGATTAGATGTTCACAATGGCCTTGGAATCTATGAATCTAAGAAGGGCAGTTGATCTATGCCCAATGCTGCCAGTTCCAGCGTGTGCTCTAGGCAGATAGTCTTGGGGTCACTCACCATAGAGATGTTCACCTGCCAATCTGAGGATGAGCTACCTCCTTGCAGTACAATAACTGCTGTTGAAAAATAGCGATGAATATTTTGTCACTCTATGGCTCTGGATAAGGAAAGTTCCTGTAAATGGACAGGAGTGAGGAACAAAATCTGCCCTGGGATGCTGTCAGAGGACATTAAACATTAATGGTTAGAGATTGTGGAGAAAAACAAGAGGTGGAAAGAGACGGCCGTCATGAGGATGAAGTCATTTCTATGACAGCACGTTGAAGAGGTAGTTCGAGAACAGTTCATCTGTGTGAAAATGTGACCCCCGTAATTGTCACCATGGTAGTTGAATAATACTACCTAGGTGTTCCTCTGTGAAGTTATTGGCCACAAATGCTAATGATGCTTACGGCTACTTTAAATTAAGTAAAAAGAAGAACAGGAGTACTTGTGGCACCTTAGAGACTAACAAATTTATTAGAGCATAAGCTTTCGTGGACTACAGCCCACTTCTTCGGATGCATATAGAATGGAACATATATTGAGGAGATATATATACACACATACAGAGAGCATAAACAGGTGGGAGTTGTCTTACCAACTCTGAGAGGCCAATTAATTAAGAGAAAAAAAACTTTTGAAGTGATAATCAAGCTAGCCTAGTACAGACAGTTTGATAAGAAGTGTGAGAATACTTACAGGGGGAGATAGATTCAATGTAAGTATTCTCACACTTCTTATCAAACTGTCTGTACTGGGCTAGCTTGATTATCACTTCAAAAGTTTTTTTTCTGTTAATTAATTTTTTCTCTTAATTAATTGGCCTCTCAGAGTTGGTAAGACAACTCCCACCTGTTTATGCTCTCTGTATGTGTGTATATATATCTCCTCAATATATGTTCCATTCTATATGCATCCGAAGAAGTAGGCTGTAGTCCACGAAAGCTTATGCTCTAATAAATTTCTTAGTCTCTAAGGTGCCACAAGTACTCCTGTACTTCTTTTTGCAGATACAGACTAACACGGCTGCTACTCTGAAACCTTTAAATTAAGTAGTCAATTTTTTCTGAGTTTGCTAAAAGCATGGGACACATATCACCCATTGGCTTGTCTCAGTTCTTTCCTTTTACCTCCTCTTTCCCTTTTGGATTTGTGACACCTGCACAATCTACTTGGATGCACCTGGCAAATGTCCTGAGAGGCCCACCTAAATGTGGGCAGCACCAAACCAGCTCAAACAGGAGGTATTCATTTTGACACCATTTATTTTGCATGAAACTCTGAGATGCAGAGGAAAAGGTTAGATTACCATCAGCTGGGAAACAAGATATGTGCCTGAAGGCTCAAGGGTTATGTAATCCCTTTGGGGTTTAGAGAGCATGGCCCCTTTAAATCTTTTTCCCAGGGTGAAGGGGGAGAGTAAGAAAAAAGGAGGGAAACTCCAGGGGGTGACACTGGAGCTCCAGGGAGAGAAAGAGGCAGTTGAGGCCCTGGAAAAGTGAAGCAGGGAGAACCTGCCGGAGGCCTGAGAAGGACAGGGCCGATCGGGGACACCCCAGGACAGGAGCCAGGAGGAGCATTGTACCAGGGAGGAATTGCCCAAGAAGAACAGGACGGAGCTGGACCCAGTATCACGGCTGCCCAGAGCTGCATGGGGCTGTGAGTACTGGGGCTTGTGACTCTGCATTGGGAACAAGGAGGGAGGCTGTAGCTAGTTAAGTGAGGAGGTGGTCGCTCTGTGTGGCTTTGCAGAGAGCAGCAGAAGAGGGCACCGGAGGAGTTTGTTGGGGGAAAGTTCACTGGTGCCAAAGATGACCAGGAGCACCCAAGACTCACCCCTGGACTGGAACTTTGCTCAGGGCTCCTGAACTCTGTGTGCAGACACATTGCTCAGTGTCTGCCCTGTCGAACTGTGCTACCACTGGGCTTGTGGGGCCTTGGTTTGGATGCAACCCTGTTTTACTGCTCCCCCTCTATTTCCCCTTGTTGTTTTTCTCCTCTCATCCCTCTGTAGATAAATATTTTCCTTGTTATATCCATGGTACTTTTCCTGTGGGTGGGTGTGTTCACTCGGGGGAGGTTGGAACAGGTGCACCTGGGGTGGAAGGGATTTCTCCTGCTGCAGTCCTGCGCACGCCTTCTCTTGGCCAGAGCTGCCTGCAGAGCAGACTCCATCTTGGCCACAAGGGCACTAAAGTTACAGTTAGAAAGGCTCAAGGAACCAGAGTTGGCAGTTGAAGTTCATACACACTTGCACAGGATTAAATCAATGTCCAAATCTAGTCTGAGAATGGTTTCTCTCCTCACTGCTGTCCCCCAAAGGCGTGTGCATCAGCAGGGAAGGATACAGTGGTTTTCATCCTCCTAGGAAGCACTCAGACCCCAGTTTAGCAATGCACTTATGCAGTCCCAGCACAAGGCTAAGCATCTGCTTAAGTGATTTGCTGGAGCCTGAGTTGATCCACAATAATTTCCTAGGATGACAGGGGAAGCAGTGAATGGTGAGCCTCTGTCCTTCCCATCTCTTTCTGTGTTTCTAGACTGAAAATACTAAAAAGAAACTTCTCTTGGTTTTGTTCAGCTTGACTAACCTCCCTACTGTGGAGATGTGAAAGAATTTCTACCACAATATTTCTCTGCAGCCAGCTGTAATAGCAAGTGGCATGAGGTGTGTTTGGCTCAAGAGCTGAGAGCTTAGAATTGCTCAGGAATCTTTTCTTGCTTACTGTGGACCAAAACTGGAGCTTCTAATTCAGGGTCTTATGCTCCCCACTGGTTCGGGGCCAGATTCTGCCACTCTGACTCACACTGAGAAGTACCTTACTCTGCGAGTGGTGACACTGGAAACAAGAGGCTCATTGGTGAGGTAAGATAAAACACCAGGTAAGAAGGGTGTGACGGTGCTGCCCGTGGGAGCCAGCTGAGGTTACTCAATTAGGGTGAACTGCAAACAAAACGGGGCAGACAAACCCCAGAAGCTGGTGGTTATTTCAACACTTAGATTTACCAAACCAGCACAGAACAGCTTCTATAGTTCCTCACTGGTTACTCAGAAGCCCAAACAACGCAGTTCCCTTAAAGTACCCAGTCTCAGGCCTGCGTCCAGACACACATGTCAGATATGTTGAGGATTTCTGAAAATCTTATCTTATATAAAAGAAAAGGTTCTTTCAACCCCAAAGGGTCAGCCACATACCCAGGTTTAATTATAACGTAGATCTTACCCAAAATACACGCTTATAGCCAATTCTTATTAACTAAGCTAAAATTTATTAAAAAAAAAGAGAGAAAGAGTTGGTTAAAAGATCAATATACATACAGACTTGAATTTAATTCTTGAGGTTCAGATACATAGCAGAGGTGAGCTTGTAGTTGACAAAAGTTCTTTTAGAAATAGTTCATAGGTTATAGTCCAATGTCCATATTCAGGGTGACTCCAGTCAGTGACTGGGGATCTTAATCCTTGTGGCTTAAGGTTTCCCCACTTGAAACCCAAAGCAGATCTGAGATGCAGAAGGATCGTGTCCCAAGGTTTTTATACATTTCCAGCAGCCTTTTGGGCTGAGAAAACAATAGGCTTAACTTTCCTTCTTCTAAACATCATGGCAATTAGCACTGGATAATTTATCCATTAGACAGTTCAGATACAAGTTATCACAACCTTTAAAGAGACATAGAGACAATAATACTATTTCCCTCAAGTGTCTTCCTAAATACTGATACTCCTTTTTTGATCTTTGAATCAAAGCTATACTAATAGACAAGACTTGTTTGCTTATATCACATGACCTGAGCAAACATCTACCCTTCTACCTCTAACAATGCAGACTTGCATTTCAAAGCTCTATTCATTTACATATCTTCCTAACCAGTCTCTAAAGTTCGGCCAGGGGTTAGGTCAGTCTGTGAGTTAATTACCTCTTTTTGGCCCTGTTATCTTTCAATGAGATATTCTATTACACTCATAACATCACACCCCCAACGCAAAATTGATGCAGGAAGAGATGACATAAACATTGCTGAGTTCATCCCAAGAGCTCCCCATCCTGGGTTCTGTCTTAGAAGCTGTATCCGTGTATAACAGAAATGTTTTACCAAACTCATATTCAATAACATGATTGAATTTCTTTACAAATTTAAGGTTAAACTTGGTTAGAACAATAGTGGATTGGATTTGCTCTTGCAGCATGGTTCCTGTATGACTCATGTGATTTTTGCCAAGAGCTAAAGAAAATAGCTACTTTATCTATACAAGCTCTGGCAAATGTTTGGAACCCTATTAACATTAAATTAATGTAGATATTAATGTTGTTCACAGTGTAGGAACCTTGGCATTTAGCCGTGAAAACAATATGGTAGCGTGCCTCAGTTTCCCTTTTTATACAGCATATTAGGTTTGGAATGTCTTTTTTCCTGTGAAAAGTTCTAATACTGTTTACAGGCATTGACAGTGCAACATTAGCATTACAAGGCCTTTTAACATAAGGTGTGTTCTTATGTATTACTTTCAACATGTTTAAGGGATTTTCCAAAAGATTAGGCACCTTGTACATTTTTACAGTTCTTGGCATTAGCAACACATTAGTTACAAAAATCACCATTAGAAATAAATTCATTGCAAGTGTCCATTTACAATTATTTTTGTCATGCCACACCTTTGGCTCTATACCATTGGGGTTTGGACCTTTTAGGGTTACCCTGTGGTTTCCCTTTGTAAAATTAAGTTTTCTTCTTTTTCCTTGTCCTGAAGGATCAAACCCTGATTTCTCTTGCTTAATGGACTTTACTGGCTGATGGGATGGGTTCTTTGTGCTAACAGCTATTAGCAAGTCTTTCTTCTCCCAGTTAGTCAGGTAATTTGCATTAACACAGACACTAGCTTTTAGATTTTTAGCTGCTACCAATTCCAAGGCTGGGCTCTGTCTTACAGAGGTACCACACAAAGTCAAAGAGTTTGAGGGTGAGAGTTTGCTTGCTCTCCCCTGCATCCTCAAGCATTCAGCCATGAAACTGTTCTGCTTTGAAACACCAGTAACCAAATCTGTCCTCAGACCCTGAAGCACAGACTGCTCTCTCAAAGAATCAGCATGGAGACATTTCTGTTTCAACACCATTGTCTTTCCAACAAGCTGGCCAAACACAGCCACTTGGTTATCAGGCTGCTTAACTTTCTTAACAGCTTTTACTTCATTTGAGACCTTTTCAAAGCTATTCACATTGGATCTTTCAAAAGGAAAGTCAGTGGATCCATTCACAACAGAAAATTTCTGGCTGTTAGGAACTGACACTTCCTTGATTAAGCAACAGAGGGTCCTGTGGCACCTTTGAGACTAACAGAAGTACTGGGAGCATAGGCTTTCGTGGGTAAGAACCTCACTTCTTCAGATGCTTGATTCTTGATTAAATCACTTTTACACCCTTGAGTTGCAGCAAACTGATTACCATGAGGATTCTTTACCCTAGGAGCTTCTCTAAGCAACAATTCATTCGTCTCAGAAATTTTGCCCTTACCCTCTTCACCTAGGGCTTGCTTTAAAGGAACACTTCCCTGAGCCACAACAGACTCTTTCTGGGTCTTACTCACATCCATGATCACCTTTGGCCAATCAGGCGGATTTCTACACAATCCCCTTTCAGGCAAACCCATAGACTTACTAGATAAAAGGTCAGAAGCATTCTCCTTTCCTTTGCCACACACAAGTTCAGGAATCTTTTCCTTCTTGCTATAAGTTTCCAAACTGTTAGTAGGTAACACCATCAAATCACCTTTATGCTCTCCCTGTGCCCTGGCTAGCATATCATCCTGATTAGACCGGGTTGCTACATCCTTTTTCAACCACACATTAGCAATAGGCAAAATACAAGAACCAGAATTGTCTGGTCTCTCGGATTTTGCTAAGACACTAACTGGATGCAGTGCCATTCTTCCTAGCAGACACAAACTCACGACCATTCACTTCTTGGGCTTTAGTTGAATCCAGAACCACCCCTGAGACAATTGCACTATTCTCAACCATCACAGGCTGAAAGGCACCTTCTGTCTGCTCCACAGACAAAAAAGAGCCGGAGACACATTCTCCTTTACCAGACATACAATTTGGGATCTCATTTCCCTTGGGCTGTTCACAGACAACTGCTTGGAGGGGCCTTTAGGTTCCCCCCTTGGATTGAATTTTGCACAGATGTCACAAGTAGCAAGGACTTGTTTGGCTTCCTGGAATACTTTAGGAGCATACTAACGTTTATTTACAGTAGCTGCTATGGCCTCTGCGCCACCATGGGTTTCCTGGTGTAGTTTAAATAGGGCAGGCCGCAAAGCACCTCGGGGCAAGGCTCTTTTTCCATCTGGCAGTTGCCACTTTCCCCCTTGCGTTTTGGTGCCCCCATGCTTTTTCAACGCTTGACCTTTAATGGCTCAGGAGTAAAAGGGGCTGGGACTGGAGTTGGTGGGGTGGAGGATGTGAGTACCATCTGGTTGGTAACATATGGCTGTAGGGAGGCTGCTTTTGAAGCTGAATCAGCCAGCCGATTCCCACAGATGGTGGGATCGTTTCCCTTCTGATGGGCCCGATCATAGACGATGGCAACCTCAGATGGCAGATGTATGGCTTTCAATAATTTTAGGATCAGGGGCCCATGTGCCACCTTAGTGCCACTGGAGGTAATAAAGCCGCGCTTTGCCCACAGTTGGCCTGTGGCATGGCAAACACCAAAGGCATATTTTGATTCAGTATATATGTTCACCGACTGACCTGCTGCCAACTTACATGCTCGGGTGAGGGCTATTAATTCTGCCGCCTGGGCTGAGGTGGAAGGTCCCAGGGGAGCAGACTGTAATACATTAAACTGAGTAGTTACTGCAAACCCAGATACCCGTTGGCCCTCCACGACCCATGCAGAACCATGAGTGTACAGTTTTAGTTTATCATTTGGAATGGGCACATTTGAAAGGTTTACTTGAGGTTTTTTTTGATGTTGCACTACCTGAAGACAATTATGTGAGGGCTTGTGATTGTAGTCTGGGAACGGTAAAAGGGTTGCAGGGTTTAAGGTATGGCACTGTTTAATTTTTAAATTGGTCCTGGATAATAAAGAAACTTCCAAATGCGGTAATTTTTGAGAGGTTAAATGTTGCGTACCCTTTTGGACTAACAGTTGTTGGGCTGCATGAGGGGTCCGTAGGGTCAGTGGATGGCCCAAGGTAATTTTTTCCGCTTGGGGTACCAGTAGACCAGCAGCAACTATTGCTCGGAGACAGCCAGGAAAGCCCTGTGCCATAGCATCCAATTTGTGGGAGTAATAGGCTACAGGTTGTTTTTTAGGTCCAAAAGCCTGAGTAAGGACACCAGGGGCCACCCCAAGTTGCTTATGTACATAGAGAACAAAGGGTTTGCGATAATCAGGGAGTTTAAGGGCTGGGGCTGAGGCCAAGGCTGTTTTAATTTCCTGGAAGACTTTGATGGCCCCAGAGTTCCAGTGGAGGGGCTCCTTAGCATTATGGGTGATCTGTTTAAAGAGGGGTTTTGCCATTTTTTTAAAGCCTGGAATCCAGGAACGGCAAAATCCTGCAAGGCCTAGAAATCCCCGCATTTTACGTTTTGTTTTTGGTCAGGGAATATTAAGAATTGACTGAATATGGGTACTGGATAACGCTCGATACACAGGGGTGAGCACATGACCAAGATAAGTAACTCTCTGCTCTCCATGTGTCAGTATATAATGCCTGCATCTGTAACTTTCACTCTATGCATCCGAAGAAATGAGGTTTTTACCCACAAAACGTATGCCCAAATAAATCTGTCAGTCTTTAAGGTGCCACCAGACTCCTTGTTGTTTTTGTAGATACAGACTAACATGGCTACCCCCTGATACATGACCAAGATAGGTTACTTTGTCTTTGGCAGACTGCAACTTAGAAAGAGATACTTTATGTTTTTTGTTTGCCGGGCAATTTAGCAAATAAATAGTGTTTGTTTTACATGTTACCTGATCCAGAGAACAAACCAGGACGTTATTTACATAGAAGAGATATGTAGACCCACACGGTAGCCAGACATCAGCTAAGTTACGTGTCAGGATAGAGGAAAAAATAGTCGGGGACTTAACATATTCTTGCAGGAGTCGAGTTCAGGTCAGTTGTTTTGCTTTTCCAGTTTTTGGGTTTGTTTATGTAAATGCAAAGATATTTCAGCTGTTTTTATTTAGAGGAATACTAAAAAAAGCATTACATAAGTTTATTACCGAATAACAAGCAGTACCTGCTGGAATGGCCGTCAGGATTGTGTGAGGGTTAGGCACCACATCGTGTTTAGCTTGAACAACCTTATTTACTGCATGTAAGTCCTGGACAAATCGGTATACCGTTTTTTTTCTGAGTTTGTCAGGTTTTTTGACTGACAGAATGGGAGTATTGAAAGGAGACTTGGTGTGAACCAGCACTTCCAACCGCAGGGAATGTGGTGATAAGACTTCGGAGGCCAAACAGAGCTTCTCAGGGGATGGGATGCTGACGAATCCGAGGAATTTTAATGCCTGGCTTTAGGGTTATACGCACTGGCTCTGTCTGGAGAGTACCCAAGTTTGCCCTTGAAGTGCCCCACAGGGAGATGTTTACCTCCTGTTTGAGTTGCTTGGGTAGGACTGGGTCTGCAGGCAGGATCGGGTCCTTTGAAACTTGGGTCAGAATAGCACACAGCTGGGGAAGTTGGGTTTGAGGCAACCGAAGAATAATTTTGTCATTTAAAAAGAAAATCTGAGCACGTAGTTTACACAACAGATTTCTGCCTAAGAGGTTAACTGGGGAATCCGGGGCTAGCAGAAAGGCATGGTAGGTGGACACACCAGAGATTTTGACAGCAGCTTTCTGTAATATAGAACAGTTAAATGGCTTTTCGCCTATACCCATTACCGGAATGCTTTTATTTGTGAGGCTTTTTTTTTCCGGCTTGGCAGTAACAGTAGAAAGTGCAGCCCCTGAATTTAAAAGACAAGAATAGGCGGTTCCTCCCAATGTTAGGCGAACCTGGGGGTCTGTGGAGGAACAAACATAATTTTTTGAGGCCTGATTCATGATTTAAAAAAAAAAAATTAATCCTTAGGGTTGGCTGTTCTGCAGCCCTGAGAAATTTCCCTGACGAAAACCTGAGGTTAAATAGATCTGCTCCATAGTGTGCGGGAGTCACATTCCCTCTGTGTGGCCTTTGCTCCCTGGCGGCTATGTGCAGTGGAGATGTGACATGTGTGTTTTGGGCCTTTTACAGCCAGGGGCTGCCCATGGGATTTGACTCAGGATTAATTCTAATATAGAAGTCACCCAGTAAGTGGCTAGCATCAGTTAGTATTGCCCTCAGAGGCAGTGCTCGCCCACAGAGGGCCCTAAGCAGGAATATTCCCCCCCCCCCCACCAAACTAATAATGAATAGGGGGCCCTCTTGAGCTGCTTGGGACCCTAGGCAATTGCTCAGTCTGTTTATGCCTAGGGCTGGCTCTGATGGCCCTGGAGAAAGGTTTTGTGACAGCCCCTCTGAGGGGAGGAGTGTGTCAGTGTTGCCTGACCCAGAACTGGGCCCCGAGATGGCAAACAGGGGGTTCGTCGCCCGGTGTGCTTGGCACCAATAAAGACACCGAGGGGAGAAAGCAAGCCAAGTTTATTTCAGAGCTCTGAAATGGCACTAGGAGACCAGCATGTCTCAAATCCAGTGCAACAAATACAAACAACTTTTACCTTTTATACTTCAAACTGTTTGCATACATCTCTTTGTCTGGCTGTTCCCCCTCACCCCTCCCTTCCAGACAACTGTTACAATAAGCTCTACATAAGCTTGTGAGAAAACTTTCCCAGTCTTTGCGACCTTGGATTAGACGCCTGCAAACTAACTACCCCGCTTCTTATCTCTATCATTTCTGCTAGTGTGAGTGAAACTGCAGCCATCTGCTAAAAACGCTGACCAATACATTTCTGCTTCAGCCTACTTCAGAGCATGTAAGCAGTTAGCATAGAAGTAGGTGAGAGTTCCCAAGATGGAGTCACTGTGGTTCACAGACCCAGAGCAAAAGAGCTTCATCGGCACTTTTGGCCTTCCACTCTCCCGAGTTACCTGGTAGCTATGCCTAGTGGACCCCAACAATCCCTCCTTTGAGAACACTCAACAAACCTTTGTCAGAGTTTTCTCATACTCTAAAGACAGAATGCGATTAAGCTCCATGCAATCAGGATTATCAATGAGAGGGTATAAGGGAACTTCTGGGGTATGGGAGGTACAAATCTTACGTATGAGCACTTTACAGCAAACGAGCAAAAGAACAAGAACAAAACATACCACAACACCTGTGAGCAAGATGCGAACAATGCTTCCCCCTATATCCCCTAGTTCTCCTAAACCAGGTATCCAACCCCAAAGGGAATCCAAAATAGTGGGTTCTCCTTCCTGGGCCTTCCACTGGTTAAAGGCCCGTTCAGCTGACAAGATGTGCTTGTTAATGTCCTGTGAAAACTCTGGGACATAGGTACAACACTCTTCTCCAATAAGGGCACATACGATTACAACAACCCAAATGCCCAGAAGATAAGAAGAATTGTTGACACTAAACAAGTCAAAAAATAACAAGACCAAAAACTAAAAGGACCAGGACCATAGGTGAGGTCAGCCTACTGTGAGAAAATAAAACCAATGCTCAGGGTTCTCGCGGGGAGTATGCTGTGACTGTTCAGAAAGATCACAACACACTCCCAGTGACCCTTACTGTCTTTTGAATAACAGCTTAAGTCCCAAATCGTCGTTAGCAGTCTTCTCCGTAGGCTGGACAGTCCACTGTTTAGGAGTGGGCACTGCTTTCAGTCGAGAGTGATGAATCCAGTTCTTGTGTCCTTCGACCTTTGCCGCTGTATGGGTGACAAGCAGGACGGTGTGGGGTCCCTTCCACTTCTCTTGGAGAGGCTCGTCCTTCCAGGTCCGCACGAGAACGGAGTCACCAGGCTGCAAGGAGTGGACCGGAGTATCCAGCAGAAGAGGCTGTGAATCTTTGGTGTACCTGTGAAGAGAAGAAAGAACAGCAGACAGAGAGCACATGTACTGAGACAGGAAACCATACCCCATCTCCCACTCCCCTGCCAGAACTGGGGTACCATTCATAGGCCATGCTCTTCCAAACATAATCTCTAAGGGACTAAGCCCTATCCTACCCTTAGGGAGAGCACGAATGCGAAGTAACACAAGGGGCAAGGCATCAGGCCACTTAAGAGAGGCCTCCTGACAGACCTTTGAGAGGTGTCGCTTGAGTGTCTGATTGGTGCGTTCCACTACTCCACTGGCTTGTGGTCGCCATGGTGTGTGGAATTTCCAGGAGATTTGCAGAGCACTTGATATCTTTTGAACAATTTGAGATGTGAAATGTGTTCCATTATCAGATTCCATCCACTGAGGAAGGCCAAAGCGAGGAATGATTTCCTTGACAAACTTAAGAGCCACTGTCTTGGCAGTGTTGTTGCAACATGGGAAGGCTTCAGGCCATCCACTGAATCGATCCACTAAGACGAGAAGGTACCTGTACCCTTGGGTCCTGGGAAACTCAGTAAAATCTATTTACCACACCAATCCTGGGCCTGAGGTAGGTTCCAGGGGTGGCTGGTGGCACTGCTACTCCTGGTCGAGGGTTATTCTTTTGGCAGATTAAACATTCAGCTTGTACCTGTGATACTAGGGGTTTAAGTCCAGAGGTTAGAAAATATTTATTCATAAGCTGGGTAAGAGCCTCTCTGCCTGCGTGTGTGGTTTGATGCAGTTTCTGCAACACTGGTCGAATCAAGCCCTTGGGCAGGAGGATTTTTCCCTCTGTGGAATAAAGCCATCCCTCCTTTTCCTGGAGACCAAGACTGTCAGCCAGGTTTCTGTCCTCTTGGGAGTACTGAGGGGCTGCAAGCTCACCCACTGATGGGATGAGGGCATGCATTTGGGCATTCTCCTCAGTTGCTGATTTCAGGGTAGCAGCTCGCTTAGCTTCCCTGTCTGCTCTGGCATTACCCTTGGTTACATCTTGATCTTCCCTTTGATGGGCTTTGCAATGCACCACTGCTACTGCTGAGGGGAGTTGTACTGCTTCTAACAGCCGGAGAATTTGAGACCCATGCTTGACCGGAGAACCTTGGGCTGTTAGCATTCCCCTTTGCTTCCACAAACCAGTGTGAGCATGCAATACCCCAAAAGCATACTTTGAGTCAGTAAAGATATTAACCCGTTTGTCTTTTGCCAGCTCGAGTGCACGAGTTACGGCCACTAGTTCAGCAAGCTGGGCAGATGTTCCTGCCGGTAAACTCTCAGCTTCCACGGTATCATGAAGAGACACAATAGCATAACCAGCCCTCCTTTGCCCATCCACAACAGTACTACTTCCATCCGTATACCATTCCAAGTCAGCATTTGGGAGTGGCTGATCTTTTAGATCTGGGCGGCTAGAATACTGAACATCTATGATTTCTAAACAGTCATGTTCCTGCTTTTCTGTCTCTGGTAGCAGGGTAGCTGGATTAAGGGAGGGACAGATCTGCAGGGTGACTTCAGGATTCTCTAACAGCTTTGCCTGGTACCGAGCAACCCGAGCCTGTGTGAGCCAAAGACCACCCTTAGTGTCCAGCAAGGCTCGGACCATATGGGGAACATACACTTGCACAGTTCCTCCCAGTGTCAGCTTTTCAGCTTCCCCAAGCACTAGAGCAGTAGCTGCGACCACCCTCAAACAGGCTGGCCATCCCTTTGAAACTTGATCCAGTTGTTTAGAAAAGTATGCCACGGGACGTTTCCAGGCACCTAATAGCTGGGTAAGCATTCCCAAAGCTACCCCTTTTCGTTCATGCACATACAGTTGGAACGGCTTAGATATATCGGGCAAACCCAGGGCTGGAGCTTCCATTAGCTTCCTTTTCAAGATTTTAAATGCCCTGTCCGCTTCTGGGGACCAGTGAAAGGGGTCATGTTCCGCTCCCTTAACACATTCATACAGAGGTTTAGCCCACAGTCCAAACTCTGGAATCCATATTCTGCAAAAACCTGCCATGCCCAGGAATGCCCTAAGCCGTTTACAGTTGCTGGGGATGGGAACTTGGCAGATAGCCTCCTTCCTTTCGTTTGAGAGCTGTCTCTCTCCCTGCCTGATGTGAAATCCCAGATATTGAACCTCTGAAAGAGCAAATTGGGCTTTGCTTTGAGATACCCTGTATCCTCGCAGTCCAATAAAGTTTAGGAGACTCACAGTAGCTCTAAGACAAGGGATTAGACCCACAGCAGCAATTAACAAGTCATCTACATATTGCAGCAGGAGGGCTCTGTCTGAATTATCCCACTCCTCCAAGTCTCTGGCCAAAGCCTGTCTGAACAGAGTGGGGGAATTTTAAATCCCTGGGCCAATACTGTCCAGCAAAACTGCTTCTTAACTCTTCTGTTGTCCTCATTATGCCTTGCAGTATTTTGCAGATCTCACAGTTGCTTGGGCACATTCAGGCCCCCCTTTCTCTTGGTTGTCAGCCAAGTCTTGGCTGTGTACAATGTCCTTGGATGAGGCAGCATGACTGAGCTGCTAGCTATATTTTCCTCTCAGTTAACTCATTCTGTTCTCTTTCCTTCTCCCTTTCTCAGCATCTTCTAACTTCCAAAGGAACCTTCCACTCTTCACTCATACACCTTTTCTCCAACCATTAACACATACTCATTGCCATTATACATCCTTTCAGTAACATAACTTCTGTACAGAGCTTTGAAGCAACAAACCAGGACGAGCACAGTCACTTCTGAGGATTCCACTCTGTACAACCTCTGGTATCCAATAGCTTTCCCTTTTAAACCTTAAATGCCTTTTCTGTGCCTCCTCCCTGGCTTAGCTATGACCTGATTCCGCTCCACTTCAGACAACAGGGTTCTCATAAGTATATTACAATCATCCCAGTCAGGCTTATGGCTAGCTAGACATCCTTCAAAGATAGAAATGAACTTGCTTGGATTCGTTGAAAAGTCTCCTGCCTCTGCCTTAAAAGCAGCCAGATGTACAGGGTTAAAAGGTACATGCAAGTAGACAGACACTATCTGAGCTGGCTGTTCCTGAGTTCCTGGACGGGCTACCACACTCTCCGTAATCAACGGATACAATCCCACGGGGGGGGGGGGGTACTCTCTGAAGCCTGTGGGGGTGGAGGAGCCGAAGGGGACACCGATTCTGGCATTACAACAGTGGGAGGGTTCTGGGGTTTAGCAGCCATTACTACCGAGCCTGTCGGAGTCAAATGGCACTTGAGCAAAATATCAGTCCTATTTCTTAACACCATAAACGTATACGCATAGAGATGTTCATTCCATTTACCTGTTCTCTGACAGAACAAAAGCAATTGAAGGATCGTGTTGTAATTAAGTGTCCTTCCGGTGGCCACCTTTCTTGGCACTCTAGCTGGTACTGAGGCCAATCAACTGTACAGAACCGTTTCAATTTACTTTTAATCAACTGATCAGATTCAAACACCTTCCAGTTCACCAGAATGCATTCTAAAGGTGTATACTGTACCCTGCCGGCTGTACTCTGTCCCTGCCCCATACCAAGGGAGACTCTGGGCGTCCCCAGGTCACAACAGGCAGACACTGGGCGTCCCCAGGTCAAGACAGATAAGTCCCCACTGGACTGTTCCTACCTTATCCAAGGGTCCGGTTCTGCACCGTCACCGTCGGCCTATCAAGGGGACCGGTTCCCCACCGTCGCCCGCAGCTGCTTCTCCACTGTCTGTGTGCGTTGCACCGTTGTGCCCTCCGGGGTTGAGCAAACCACGTCTCTGCCGAGGCCCCCGATGAAGTCACCGGTGAGCGCTCTGGGCGTCGGGAGTCGTCGTAATCCGTCGGCCACCAGGAGGGATCCGGGCAAGGCTAAATTTCAGCCTCGAGCCCCACGTTGGGCGCCAAAACTGTTGCCTGACCCAGAACTGGGCCCCGAGATGGCAAACAGGGGGTTCGTCGCCCGGTGTGCTTGGCACCAATAAAGACACCGAGGGGAGAAAGCAAGCCAAGTTTATTTCAGAGCTCTGAAATGGCACTAGGAGACCAGCATGTCTCAAATCCAGTGCAACAAATACAAACAACTTTTACCTTTTATACTTCAAACTGTTTGCATACATCTCTTTGTCTGGCTGTTCCCCCTCACCCCTCCCTTCCAGACAACTGTTACAATAAGCTCTACATAAGCTTGTGAGAAAACTTTCCCAGTCTTTGCGACCTTGGATTAGACGCCTGCAAACTAACTACCCCGCTTCTTATCTCTATTATTTCTGCTAGTGTGAGTGAAACTGCAGCCATCTGCTAAAAACGCTGACCAATACATTTCTGCTTCAGCCTACTTCAGAGCATGTAAGCAGTTAGCATAGAAGTAGGTGAGAGTTCCCAAGATGGAGTCACTGTGGTTCACAGACCCAGAGCAAAAGAGCTTCATCGGCACTTTTGGCCTTCCACTCTCCCGAGTTACCTGGTAGCTATGCCTAGTGGACCCCAACAACAGGAAACTGGGGTGTGGTGTACGAATTAGAGCCAACGGGTATGTCGTGTTCCCCCCCCCCCCATTCCACCAGGCAGTGGGAAGGGGGCTAGAGGTTGTGGCATTAAAAATAAACCCGCAAACAAAGAAAAGGGAGCGTGTGTGTGTGTGTGGGGGGGGTCACCTGCAGTGCCACAACCAACCCCTGTGTACCTTGGGGTGAAGGGGGAAGCAAAGGAAACTGCTGCGGCCCCCCCCCAGTGTCACACAGCCCCAGAGCAGGGCCTGCTGCTGCCTGCTCCCTCAGGACAGGAAACCTGTGGTGGCCCGCCCCTGCCATGGCTAGGGAGCGTCTCTAAAGAGGGGCGAAATGAGAGAGAAGAATGAAGGGAGTGTCTAAGCAGGAGAGAGCCAGCAGGGAGACAAGGAGGTAAAGGGGAAGTGCAGTATTGCCAACTTCAAGAGATCAAACATTGTGAGTCAGACCCTCCAAAATCTTGGGAAATTAAGCGTCACTCATGATCGAACTCTCAAATGTCAGAATTTGGGGGGAATATCCTGACATTTGAGAGTTCTATCGCGAGATCATGAGTAGGGCTTAATTTTACTTAGCGCATCTCTCATGATAAATTTGCGAGAGGTGGCGTGTCTGGATGTGCTGGCAAACAAGGAAGGAAATTGGAAGGGAAAACCAAATAAAAGAAGTGTGTGCAAATTACGAAAAGGGTTGTGTAAGAATTAAAACAAAAGGGAGTGTGGGGGTGGGGAAGAGAGGACAAAATAAAGGGAGTAAGCAACTTATCAAGGCAGAAAGATATGAACAGCTACAGGACTCCTCTGCAAGCCCTAATTTAGGGGTGGGGCTGAGATTCCTGGCTGTGCTGTCAGGCCCATCAGGAGACATGTGGGGCCCAGTACATCTTGTTCACTGGGGCCCCATCTTCTCCCTTTTCACTCTATTTACACAGATGTGTTGAGCTCAGGGCCATGGTACAATTGTCTCCCTCTCATCTCACCAGCACTGCGCAGTGACCTGTGCCTTAGGAGACTGCTGTAATTTAAGGTACGTCTGCACTTTGAGCTGGACGTGTAAATTCCAGCTTAAGGAGACAGATCAGCGGAAGCTCAATCAGAGCTTGCACACTAAAAACAGAAGGGTAGCTGCAGCAGCAGAAGGGGCTAGCCACCCCAGGTATGCACGAGTATCTTGGATGGGATTGTACTCAGGGTGGGTAGCCCCTGCGAGATCATGAGTACAATCTGATTTTAGTACTCTAGCTCAATCAGAGCTAGTGAGGGCATGTTTCCTTAAGCTGGACATTACATTTTCAGCTCAAAGTGTGGCCATACCCTTAGAAAAGTTAGGCCAGGGCTTTCTAAGTTACCCAATGGGCTTCTCCAACCCCCAAAACACCCCAGGCTCAGCTGGGCATACAGGTGTATTAAAACCACCTTAGCTCACCCCCACCTGCTACCCCACTCCATGGGCTGTAAGTTTTGTGCTACATCTCCTAGTCTGCATCCTCACTGTAAAGAGGGCAAGTTACCTGTCTGAGTGAAAGCAGCACCTGGGCCCTGGCCTAAACCCCCAGCTGTGCCAGCTAGCCGAGGTTTAAGCACCACTAAACTTGTGAGGGGGGTTTTCTGTGTGGATGGAAGTGGGATTAGGGGCAACATAAAGGGACAGCACAGACTCTCACCCTGATTTTCTAGAAAATGTGGGTTTAGGGGAATGTTTTTGTTTCCATTTTCTAACATGAAGGTGTATCCATTTCTAATGTTAAATTTCTTATTAATTAGGCTTTCACATTTCCAGTAATAAGAAAGATGATTTTTTTGCAATGCAAAAAATAGAAAAGGTCATGCTTTTGTCATTGCAACCCTCAAATATGAAGGTTTATATCCCTACAATTTTTATCCTACTCAATTTAACTGATGGTATCATTATCTGTATAAATGTGGGTTTTTTTAAAATCATCCTAAGCTCTTTGTTTCCATGTTGCCTTGTGGTAACAAGTCCCTTAGCTTAACTAATTCATTGTGTTAAAATGTAATTTTTTTAAAATCAGTTTTAAAATGTGATGGCATTCATTGTAAATTGCTGGGAACATCAGTTTCATTGGCTTCTCCTTGTTCTTTGGTTATGAAAGAGGATAAATAGAAGGACCTGATTTTCCTTCCCAACACCATTCATTATTTTATACAATAATACTATGTCCCCTGTTACTCTTCTCCTTTTCAGACTAAAAACAGTATTTCAGGTGGTGAAGTAATATCAATTAATATCATGTGTAACCCTTCTGCCAGGCCAAGTTGATAGCAGCAAGGGCCGGGTTCAGTACATAGGGGTCCCTTCCCAACAGCGTGACACAGAACCAGCTCGAGCCCCCACCCAGTGACCTGGGAAAATCTTACACAAACCCCTAGGCGCCTCGAAGAGGCAATATTTCCCCTCTCGCAAGCACAGAGCCTCGGTGTAGCAGAAAATGTTTAATAACATGAGGTAAACGACATAGCATTAAATTGGGAAAACACCACAACTAGAGTTCATAGACCAAACCATGAGCGAAGACCCACCCCAGCAAATTGGGCCGTGTCCTCTCCCGTTGGTTCTTGAAACCAGCGACCCAAGAATCACCAAAGTCCCAAAAGTCCACCGATCCCAAAGTCTCTTGGGTCCAGCAACCCAAGAATCACAAAAGTCCCAAAAGTCCGACAACCCCCCAAAGTCTCTGTCCCTGATCAGTGCAGCCCCAGAGTTCAAAAGGGGGGGGGTGAGCAAGGTGTTAAGGGGCACCTTACGTGATCCGAGGCCAACCCGGCTGCTTCTCCGTGGGGTTCCACCGCAGCCTTACCACGAACTGCTCCACTCCACCTGCAGTCCCACTCCTGCCGTCCCACGAACTGCTCTGGCAGCTGCTCCGCTCACCGACCTGTGAGCCGCGCCGCTCCGCTCACCGACCTGTGAGCCGCACTGCTCCGCTCCGCTCCACTCCGCTCACCGACCTGTGAGCCGCACTGCTCCGCTCCGCCCATCCCTTGGGCCGCTCCCACAAGGCTCTGCTCTGCTCGCTGCTCCTCCAGCCGCTCCGCTCGCCCCCGCTAAGCTAAGTTAGCTTAGCAATATAGCTTCAGGCTCCCCCACTAGTTAACACAGCCTCAGTGATCTCAGCTCTTAAATAGCTTTAGCTCTTTTGTGATTTCAGCTCTTAGTGATTTCAGCTAGTAGTAGGGGAGCCCCAGTGCTGGTGCACTATCAGCCCAGAGTGAATTCAGCTCAGCAGTCCGTAACTAGACTCCTAAGGGAATCAAAGTTAGCTCTGACATTCAACAGTGGAGAGAGGAGGAGGTGCAATTGGTGTTTCAGGCCCACAAAAGGGACCCACACCACCAGGTACCAATACCTGCCCCCAACCTCTCTCAATTCACTGGGTTTTGTAACCCATGCCCCTTGACAAGCAAATGCTACTTAGGTAATGGTGAATGACTCACTCAGTCCTTCTGTCATACATCAGTTCCACTGGCCTTGATTCACAGAATCAGGGTAACAAAACTTTATTCTTCCTGCCCCAATAACAGAGAAACTGGGGATCCCACACCAGCCAAAGTAACCACTTTGAGTTGCTGTTGTTTCCTGCCAGGCGAGTGGGTGTGCCTATGCAAACAAGATCAGCCCCTGGAGTTCTTTTCCACACTCGCCATAATTCACCACCAGATGTCAGGGTAGAGCTCATCCTGACTCTGCTTACACATGTCACTATAATATTTTTGGTATTGTGAAAGTTACTAGTGACCCCCCCTTAACAAAGCAGCCTTTATGTCAACCAGAGCCATTAGAAAGAAGCAGACACTTCAAGTACACAGTAGCCTGAATTTTTCAACTGTCTTCCCTTCAAGGCCTTACGGTAGTTGGAGCTGGTCCCAAGCCGGTTTTCACTGACCAGATAGCAAAAGCACGGGTCTGACAAGCACCAATCAAGTGTTAACACTGCAAGGACCTTTGTCTAAATGTGTATAAAAAATCTGTAAAATGTGTGTAAGACAGAGTTTTTGTACTAAGGTGCAAAGCTCTCCTTTCTTCTGCAGAATAAAGCAACTCCTCCTTATCCCTGTCTGGCTGTTATTGGCTCTCAGCTAGGTGGACCCGATATTTCGGTAACAGTTTCTGGCACCCCAGATGGGACTCTCCTAGCTCGGACATTGGACTCCAGACGGCTGCGGCGAATTGGGAATGGCGCCAACGGGGTGTTTCGCCCCTTTTCTCTGCTTCACCGCAGCCCCTGGGGTTCGTGCTCCGATAAGGTGAGTCCTAATAGGATAAGGAGACACTATCTGGTTCTGGTCTGGTTAACCGGTTAATGAATTTCTGTCTTATACATTTGGGCGTTAGGTGTGTGGACGGAACTGAGCCTCTCATTCGTAATTCCTCAGAGTGGAAGCCATTGCGTGCGATGAAGCTCTGAGGTCGAATTGGGATCCTTCTGTCCCGTCCCCTGTAGCAGTCAGTATTAGTAGAAATTCCTGTAATAGGATCCTATTAGGCCATAATTCCCTCTGTTCTCTGTGTAATTCTCTGTTAAGAGTGTCAGCAGGCAAATGGGTGGGTCTCTGGTAATTAGGCCATAATTCCCTCTGTTCTCTGTGTAATTCTCTGTTAGAGTGTCAGCAGGCAGATGGGTGGGTCTCTGGTCTCTGGTCTCTGGTAAAACCCTCTGAGGATAGCCCTTTAGATTATATGTTAAGTAAATGGTCTTTACCCGGTGTTTAAAAAGAAATAGTTACACCTTGTGTAGAAATTGATGTGGCTAGTGTTGTAGAAATTGAATTGTGGAGAGGATGTGCATTTTCCCCAGAACATGTGCAGTGTATATTGTAGCAGAAGTAAAAAAAATGCAAACCTACCAATATAGGTTGTGTTGTCTCTTTCAGATCACTGGGTGTTTGAAAGCAAGAGTTAGAAGTAAAAGGCAATCAAAGTCTGAGAAAGTTAATTGTGTCCTTTTTTTAAAGTAAGAATCTTTAAGCTGTGGATAGCTTTGGATCTAGAAGCAAGCCAGAAAGCATCTGTATTAATGCAATTTTCTAACTAATAAGGTAGAAGCCACTGAAACCTGGGCTGCCTATGAAACAAATAAAGGAAATATGGGGTAATTCCTCTGTTTTGTCTAAAATCAACAAAAGTGTGTGTGTATATAAAAAAAATATTTTAAGCAATGACTGACTACCCAGAAGGGGTAGACCTCTGTTCTTTTGTCTTTCAGATCATCAGAGAAAACGGATGCCAGCTGAATAGCATTCAACGTACCATGCATTCACTGGCACAATAGGAATTATTTTTGTGTTCTATGGTCAAAATTGTTGTTAAAATTTGCATACCAACAGTCTTTGGAAGCAAGGACATGGAAGGTTAACCCACTCCCCATATTGCACATGGGATCCTTCTGGCTACCTCAGATTTCTAGCCAGAGGGCTAGGGAGGGAGGAAAGCTATTGGACACAAGAGGTTGTACCGAGTGGACTCCTCAAAGGTGGGTGTGCTTGTCCTGGTTTGTTGCTCCAAAGCTCTGTAATAAAGTTATTTTACTGGAAGAGTGTACATGGCATACATTAAGTAATAAGACTAATGTACTGTATAATGGCAATGTGTATGTGTTCATTTTTTAAAAAAAGTGTATAAGTAAAAAGTAAAAGTTTCCTTTGTAAGTTAAAAAAAGCCAAATAAATAAATAAATAAATAAGTTAACTAAAAAAAAAATATAGCTAGCAAGCTCAGTCCAAAAATAAGATGCTGGCCCAATCCAAGGACACTGCCCACAGCTAAGACTTGGCTGATAGCCAAGAAAAGGGGGGCCTGAATGTGCCCAAGCAGCTGTAAAATCTGCAAAACACTGCCAGGCATTAATGAAATGTGTAAAGTTTCTTTTCTCACAGATAAAAGAAGAAGTGCTAACCAAAGACTCTAGCAGCCCTGCCATTCATTGAAACAAAAAAACTGAGTCTATGTAAAGTCCATCAACGAAAGACTGCTTTAGCTCCCCACCGGAAAAGCCTTTTCCAAGTGCTGTTAACCACCACCACCACCACTGTGAAGTGCCAAAGACTACCTGCCTGGACCCATGCTTCTCACTGTAAAAAGACCCCTCCACCTCGGGAGGACTCTCCGACTAATAAGCCTATTTCTCCTTCTAGCTCTGTGGTGCCTTCTAGACAGCAAAAAAAAAAAAAAAAAAAAAAAAAGACAAGGTAAAGTGCTAGTAACCTCTCCCTTGTCCACTGACAGACCTACTGTGCCTCTAGATTTTTCTAGAAGAAGCAAAACCATTACAGGGTGATGTGCTAGTAACCTCTCCCCTGTATGATGCTAAACCACACTGTTTCAGGAAAAGAGAAGAAGGAACACTTGCTTCATTGAAACCACAAAGTCCAGAGATTCCTGACTACAAGAGACATTAAAAACTGACCCTAGTAAAAAAACAAAAAATTATACATTGGCAGGAAAAAACTTGTGGGACCCATGCTTGAAAATGTAGTATTAATTAGATTTTAGAGTTTATTCTACAGGCTGCGCCCTGTGTTTTAAATAAGTCCTTCAGCATGTATTGCCCTCCCTAATTGGATTTTAAATGCAAAAGGGGCTGCCATTAAATTAGCACAACAGAGGGCTTGAGTTATTTCCTCTAGAAAGAAAAGTGACTTGACCGGATCCCTTTGGGATGGGGCCAAAAGTGCAGCAGCAGTTTAAAATATTTTTAAAAACCAAGAACATGATAAAAAATTAAAGCACAGCTAACCCAGGTACAGGCTGGAATTGGTAAGTTACATGTTATCTCCGCCCTTAGTTCTATGACCCAGAAGTTGCTGACAAAAATAGTATTGAATATCACTGAGGCTAAAAAAGCATTGCAGTGGGATCTAGCATGCTCAAAAATTCAGGATTTCTTGAATGACCAGCTAATGGCCATTCGGAATGATCTAGAGCATCAGGCTTGGCCCACTGCCCTTACAGACACATCAAGAGTACCATCTGATCTGTGGCCATAGAGACATACTTGGAGACTTTCTGGGTGAAAGTGCAGACATTCTCAGTGCTCCTTCCAAGCATATGGACCGGTTGGGGGGGGGGGGTAGGCTCCCACATACTGAATCCTCCCGGGTCCATGGGGAGGATGCATGTGGAATTAAGTAATTCACTAAGACATCTGCGAAATTAGACTACCTGGTATGCCCAATTAATTTTTAGTCAGTGCTCCTGGAATTACATCTGACATTTAGATGGGGTTAGGGAGTCAATGGACATTTTGGTCATTAGAACCCCCACAGCTTCAGTGTATCCGTAAACTGAAGCCAGGAGAAGTTGTTACTCTTCATAACTATGTTTGCTAAAAGAGTAAAAGACAAAAAACTACCCTGACAGGACACTTATTTTTTCAAGCTAATGATAGCTGTGTGTATGTTAATGACACCATATCGCAAGACATACATTTTAATCTCACTACCACTGCAGGCAACCATATCATTTACTGGCCTGCAAATAAAGTTTTTCAAGTAGCCCTCAAGTTCCAGATACCCTTTAATTAGACTAGTTTAGTATCTAATAAATTTCAGAATTTGTTTTCACTGTTACCAGAAATTCAGAAAATCTCTGAAGTACAAGGGCAAATTCACATGCTTCAAAATATATATCAAGTTAAAAAGTATGCCTGTCATACTGTTTATAAAGTATCTATTTTATGTACTAAGTATAATGTATTGTGCTTTATAATTAAAGCTGTACAACAACCCCATTATAGTATTGCTATAAAAATGTTATTGCTTGTATTGTTATTAGTTAGTTTAAAATTATGTTATTGTTGTAAAAAACGTAATAATAGTAATACCTTTCATGTCCATGCTCATCATGCATTGTCATTACATCCAATCAAAACCCCTAAAGTTAAAGCATCTAATATAAAAAAGTCTGAAGTCCAGGACTTGATGCAAATAAAAATTTAAAAATGTTTGTTGTACTAGTAGTACAAAAAAAAAAGTTGTAAAAGCAAAAAAAAAACTGACCAAAAAAAAATGCAATGCATGACAGTTCGTTAGCAAGAGTTAGGCTAACTGTACCCCTAATAACGTGAAATTTGTACAAGCGAGGAATGTGTAAAGCGAGTAAAAAAAAACTGTGTGAGAAGTTGTTAAGACCTTGTGTAAATAATATAGAATGTAGACTAAGAGTCTACATTAGTAAGCAAAACAAAATATCAGAATAACCTATGTATAAACAGAATGCTGCTGTTGTTTTCCATGCTGTATCTCTTGATCACACCTTTAGTTTTAAAGACCTCCTTCCAGACCTTGGGTCATAGTTTATGGGGCTCTTTCAAACAATTGTTAAATAAATTCTTTTCTTTCTACGTGTTATTTAAACAATAATACAATGTGCCAAATGCCTGTGTAATGCTATAATCAAAAGCTCTGCTGTCCATAAAAAAACCGAGTATCTGTCCCTCCAGCTTAATCAAAAACTGCATAACGGGCCTGACAATTTTTAAATTTGTCAGGCCCAAAGGGGAGACTGTAAAAGTTACTAGTGACCTCCCCTTAACAAAGCAGCCTTTATGTCAACCAGAGCCATTAGAAAAAAGCAGACACTTCAAGTACACAGTAGCCTGAATTTTTCAACTGTCTTCCCTTCAAGGCCTTACGGTAGTTAGAGCTGGTCCCAAGCCGGTTTTCACTGACCAGATAGCAAAAGCACGGGTCTGACAACCACCAATCAAGTGTTAACACTGCAAAGACCTTTGTCTAAATGTGTATAAAAAATCTGTAAAATGTGTGTAAAACAGAGTTTTTGTACTAAAGTGCAAAGCTCTCCTTTCTTCTGCAGAATAAAGCAACTCCTCCTTATCCCTGTCTGGCTGTTATTAGCTCTCAGCTAAGTGGACCCGATATTTCAGTAACAGTATTATTTTGTATTCCAGTCTTGTTATTTCTTAACATTTTGTTTGCCTCTTTTGCTGCACTCTCACCAGCTGTTATCATGGTGTTTTCTACTTTTATTGTAGTTTTATTTTCTGTACTTTTCTTCAGGTACCATACACAATCTGATTGTTGGCTGCAAACCGCTGGAAATGGTTTATTCTTGTGGCCATGCTAATGTACCAGTGAAGTTAAAAATTTCGGAAGGGCTCACAGGAATTATTGGCTCCTATGAAAATGAAAAAGCACTTCCTGTTTTTAGTGATGCCTTTAAAAATATTTCACATGTTTCCGCGCCTCTAAGGCAGATCCTTCCTTATCTCTGTTCCTGTGGCCCCTTCTCTCTTTCAGTAATTTTGAGTTAACTTTCGGTGGCTGTTCTCTTCTTAATTTACTGCCAAACCTCTCTGCAGAACAGGAAGTTATGCTATAGCAGAGAAGACTTCTTTATTTTCTATGCTGCCTTTCCCTCCACTCTGTGTATTTATTTTCTTATTTTGGGCTCCAGCCATTTCTGAGGCTATGTGAAGCTGCATATACATGAACTGATCACTCGCAGATGCACATATGATTACAATGAGTTGCCTGCTGCCCAGAACTGGTATGGCAGGGTTAACACTGCTTCCTGGTTTTGTATTAGGGGCTAGGTCTATACTACCCGCCTGAATCGGCGGGTAGAAATCGACCTCTCGGGGGTCGATTTATCGCGTCCCATCGGGACGCGACAATCGATCCCCGAATCGGCGCTCTTACTCCACCAGCGGAGGTGGTAGTAAGCGCCGCCGACAGAAAGCCGCAGAAGTCGATTTTGCCGCCGTCCTCACAACGGGGTAAGTCGGCTGCGATACATCGAATTCAGCTACGCTATTCACGTAGCTGAATTTGCGTATCTTAAATCGACTCCCCCCTGTAGTGTAGATGTAGTGTAAGAATTAATCATGTTAGTGCCTTTGAGTACCCTTTGAGATTTCCTGTGTACAGTGACAGTATAAGCTCAGGGCCTCAGGAAGAGAAAAGGCGGGTTTCCCCCACTCATGTTTCACCTGGAAGGGGATTTCCATCTTGTACAAATCTACTGCAGGACTTGCAATTATGCAGATATATAAGGCTCATAACAGTATGTCGGTATTTTGTATGATCTCTCATGGGAGCTGCAAAAGGATTGTCCACCTCTGTATGTAAATACTTAAATCTTTGAGCTTATATTTATTTATGGAAACTGTATATACTTTGTATTTTGTAACTGTAAATGCTAACTTCTGGCTCTTTTACACACATAAATATTCCTAAGTTAAGAGTGGTTTCTGCATTTCGATGGCTTTCCGCTTGTTGATATATAGTGATTTATTAAAAGTGTTGTGTGGAACTATAAACACCCTCTGTATTTTTTCTGGAGTTGATGCATGTCTTCACTTAGTAATCTAACATAAGATGTTAAATACTTTCTGGCTTTTTTATCTCTTTTCAAAACTGCACATACCTCTTTACATCTCAAAAAATAAAATAAGAGTGATAGATAAGATCCAAAGGAGGTCAATGTGGAGAAAGTGGCAGTCTTTGCTAGTCCAAAACTGGGAATATATTCAGTTTATTTTCATTTTCAGATTTGAGTTTAATTTTTTGGTAAATTTTCATCATGATATTTTTCTATTCTGACCTGGCTTTTTTCCACCACTTGTGTTTTTTCATTTAATGTTTTTTTCCCTCTCTTCTTTTCCTTTTCCTAGCTGTTCCCACCACTCTTTCCCCTATTTGATCCTCCCCTCCCTTCATTTTATGCTTCCTTTCTTTTCTTTGGATACGGTCTGTGGCATGGGTTCTTCTTATTATCTTATTATACTTACAAGAAGTGGAAGATTGGACAAATGACCAGGGAGGAGTATAAAAATATTGCTCAGGCGTGCAGGAGTGAAATCAGGAAGGCCAAATCACACTTGGAGTTGCAGTTAGCAAGAGATGTTAAGAGTAACAAGAAGGGTTTCTTCAGGTATGTTAGCAACAAGAAGAAAATCAAGGAAAGTGTGGGCCCCTTACTGAATGAGGGAGGCAACCTAGTGACCGAGGATGTGGAAAAAGCTAATGTACTCAATGATTTTTTTGCCTCTGTCTTCACGCACAAGGTCAGCTCCCAGATTGCTGCACTGGGCAGTACAGCATGGGGAGAAGGTGACCAACCCTCTGTGGAGAAAGAAGTGGTTCGGGACTATTTAGAAAAACTGGACGTGCACAAGTCCATGGGGCCGGATGCGCTGCATCCAAGGGTGCTAAAGGAGTTGGCGGGTGAGATTGCAGAGCCATTAGCCATTATTTTTGAAAACTCATGGCGATCAGCGGAGGTACCAGATGACTGGAAAAAGGCTAATGTAGTGCCCATCTTTAAAAAAGGGAAGAAGGAGGATCCGGGGAACTACAGGCCAGTCAGCCTCACCTCAGTCCCTGGAAAAATCATGGAGCAGGTCCTCAAGGAATCAATTATGAAACATTTAGAGGAGAGGAAAGTGATCAGGAACAGTCAGCATGGATTCACGAAGGGGAAGTCGTGCCTGACTAACCTAATTGCCTTCTATGATGAGATAACTGGCTCTGTGGATGAGGGGAAAGCAGTGGATGTGTTATTCCTTGACTTTAGCAAAGCTTTTGATACGGTCTCCCACAGTATTCTTGCCGCCAAGTTAAAGAAGTATGGGCTGGATGAATGGACTGTAAGGTGGATAGAAAGCTGGCTATATCGTCGGGCTCAATGGGTAGTGATCAATGGCTCCATGTCTAGTTGGCAGCCGGTTTCAAGCGGAGTGCCCCAAGGGTCAGTCCTGGGGCCGGTTTTGTTTAATATCTTTATTAATGATCTGGAGGATGGTGTGAACTGCACTCTCAGCAAGTTTGCAGATGACACTAAACTAGGAGGCGTGGTAGATACACTAGAGGGTAGGGATCGGATACAGAGGGACCTAGACAAATTAGAGGATTGGGCCGAAAAAAACCTGATGATGTTCAACAAGGACAAGTGCAGAGTCCTGCACTTAGGTCGGAAGAATCCCATGCACTGCTACAGACTAGGGACCGAATGGCTAGGTAGCAGTTCTGCAGAAAAGGACCTAGGGGTCACAGTGGACGAGAAGCTGGATATGAGTCAACAGTGTGCTCTTGTTGCCAAGAAGGCTAATGGCATTTTGGGCTGTATAAGTAGGGGCATTGCCAGCAGATCGAGGAACGTGATCGTTCCCCTTTATTCGACATTGGTGAGGCCTCATCTGGAATACTGTGTCCAGTTTTGGGCCCCACACTACAAGAGGGATGTGGAAAAATTGGAAAGAGTCCAGCGGAGGGCAACAAAAATGATTAGGGGTCTGGAGCACATGACTTATGAGGAGAGGCTGAGGGAACTGGGATTGTTTAGTCTCCAGAAGAGAAGAATGAGGGGGGATTTGATAGCAGCCTTCAACTCCCTGAAGGGGAGTTCCAAAGAGGATGGAGCTCGGCTGTTCTCAGTGGTGGGAGATGACAGAACAAGGAGCAATGGTCTCAAGTTGCAGTGGGGGAGGTCCAGGTTGGATATCAGGAAAAACTATTTCACTAGGAGGGTGGTGAAACACTGGAATGCGTTACCTAGGGAGGTGGTGGAGTCTCCTTCCTTGGAGGTTTTTAAGGCCCGGCTTGATAAAGCCCTGGCTGGGATGATTTAGCTGGGAATTGGTCCTGCTTTGAGCAGGGGGTTGGACTAGATGACCTCTTGAGGTCCCTTCCAACTCTGATATTCTATGATTCTATGATTCTATCCAGCTTTGTGTACTGAGTGTTTCAGAGGGTTTGCAGAAGAGAGTGAATTTGCAGGATTAGTCTTCAAACCTGCATGGATTTACAAACCTTCATTGTTTACTGCAATGAACTGCTCTCTAATAAACCTTTTCTGATGAAGGAATTGGCAGTTGCACATTCTATGGAGCATTAGGATTTTCAAGCTAAGATATTTCAAACTTTAACAACCATGATACATTATAGAGAACCTAACATACTGCTTTGCTTGTCACACAATGTGCTGTATAGCAGTACCCAGTGTTTTGTGAATATCTCAAGGAGCAGTCATCAAATTCCACTCTAATGTATTTGCAATAAAAATAATGCCAGTGCAACACCGTTGATTTCAATGGAGATATACGATGAAAAACTGGCCAAATGCACTAGTGAATCAGCTTTATTATGTGCATTTGTGCACAGCCTCATAATTGCCCTAGTGGATTTCTTTCTGTACACGCACATCTTAATGACTGTGCTGGTAGATATTTCTCCTTCAACAGGCATCCTCCCTCCCTCATTTCACAGGTGGTGTTTTCTTTAGGAAGGAGGGACGATGTGGGAGTCAGTGACCCCTGCTTGACCTCCCCATCTCATCTGTATGAGGTAAGAGGGAGTTGCAGTTTCCTGTCTTGTCCCAGACAGGTTTCCTTTTGTGGGGTATGATGTTGCCTAGAATTCAACTGGGATCGTCTGATAGGCAGACAGGCCAGGCACTCTCCATTGGGAGCAGCAGGGCAAGGAAGGTGCCTGCTGCAACTGCCACCTTATGATTGCCACTTGTAACTTTAGCTACGTTCTGAGTTCTCTGGTGACAGCTTTTGGGTCTTTGGCCTTGACCTACCTCACTCAGTTTCATTAGCAAGCAGATTTCCCTACTAGGTATCATCAGTTGTATGTAATAATACTCCTAGGGAGATTGAGAGTCATAAATCCTGTGACAGACACTGTCACCAACTGTCAGGTTTTGATCATGAGTCCTAGCTTATTTCAAGTAGACCAGTCAAGTCCTCTGGGTTTGATAGCACGAATGAAATTGTTTATGTATTCTGTACACAAAGAGAAAACAAGCACTTTTAGTCAGGATGACATTAAATTCCATTTGAGGGAAACAACAATAAAGAAGGAACAAACTGGAAGTCCCCATGAGAGAAAGAATGAGTACAGACTGTTTCTCTGTAACACCCTGTGACGATTTGGGGAATCTGTCTACATACAATTTATGAATCCTGTTTCAGATTATGAACTCTGTATGTCTTTACCAAACTGCACACTTCATTTTGATTGTAAGGCTAGTCTGTCTTCTCTGTTGTTTTTTTACTTCCATTTTGGGATGAAATTCCAAGAGGTGATGGCACAGGGCTAGCAATGGAAGGTTAGTCTTCTATTCAAATGGGAAAAACCTGGAAAAAAGAAGGTGGCAAAACCAAGAAAACCCAGTTCTGCCAGGAAACCTAGTATTCTGGCAACAGATCACCTGGTGGTGGACTTTGAACATCTGACAAGGTCACATGACAGAGGAAACTGCAACTTTATAAAGACTCTCAGTAGCCATTTTAGAAAGAGGGGGAAGAGACCAGAAGCAGAAAGCAGTGCTGTGCAAGAACAGAAAGGTGAGGATCCTGGATACGCTAGAGCAGCTTTAGCAACCTTAGGACCCCCATTTTTATTTACATTTTTTGCAGACCCCCCAAGCTCCCTGCTCAGCCCCAGGTGCTGCCACCCACTCTACCCCTTTCCCCAAGGCCCCACCCTGCCCCACCTCTTCTTGCCCCTGCTCCACCTCTTCCTCTCCTCTTCCCCACCCCTTTCTGCCCCCTCCTCCAAGTGTGCCCTGTCACCTCTCCTCTCCTCCCCCTCCCCAGCACCTCCTGCACACCTATGAACAGCTGTTCCATGGTGCGCAGGAGGCACTGGGAGGGAGGGGGAGGAGTTGATCAGCAGGGCCAGCAGCTCCGGACATGATTCCGCCCCCTTCCCCAAGCCTGCCCCGTCCCCGCTCCTCCCCCTCCCTCCCTGAACCTCCTGCACATTGCTGAACAGCTCTTCCCCGTATACAGGAGGTGCTGGGAAGGAGGGGGAGGTCCTGATCAGTGGTGCCCGCAGCCCCCCTTGAGTACCCTTGCAGACCCACAGGGATCCAGGGACCCCAGTTTGAGAAACACTGCTCTAGAGGTCTCTGACCTAAGCCCTAAGAGTGCTGGAGACAGGGAAGGGTATGTAGATATTTCATTGTTTTATCTGAATATTAGATCTCTTGGGCCACCTAAAGTAAAGAGTCACTGTTTTAGAATCCCTTTTGCAAAGTCTTTGCAGTATGTACTTCAACTATCACGTGTTCCTGGAGAGGTCACTGTAAACCAGAGTGTCCACAATGTTGGAGCTCTGGAAATGGGTGTGCTTAAGCAACAGGGATATTTTGGGGCTCAACACAGTCTTGGGGATCTCGGGCAGCTGGCCTGTGAGGTCCCATTTCCATGAAGCGCTAATAGGCAGACAGCCTGTGTCTAAGAATTGTGCCAGAGAGGTGAAGGAAAGAGCAGTGTTGGAGCCTACTCAGATCAAAGGAAGCTTTAGAGTACACAAATCCAGCATGGTGGGATCCAAACACAGCAACTTGGTGAGTGTTCAGTAGGGGGAGTTCCACTAGGACTATGACACACCAGCTTTGAAAAAGGTGACAATGAAAATCAGGAATGTTCTTCATTTGTCATGTGGATTTGGAGCCAGGTTTTAATGTCCTCCAGAACAGGGGTTCTCAACCTTTTTCTTTCTGACCCCCTCCTCCCACCGAACATGCTATAAAAACTCCACGGCCTGCCTGTGTCTCAATAACTAGTTTTTTGCATATAAAAGCCAGGGCCAGTGTTAGGGAGTAGCAAGCAGAGCAATTGCCTGGGGTCCCATGCCACAGGGCCCCTGCAAAGCTACGTTGCTCAGGTTTCAGCTTCAGCTCCGTATGGCAGGGCTGAGGGTCCTGGCCTTCAGCCCCATGTGGCAGGGCTTCAGCTTTCTGCCCTGGGCCCCAGCAAGTCTAATGCTGGCCCGTCTTGATGGACCTCCTGAAACCTGCTCGTGGTCGCCCAGGGGCCCCGAACCCCTGGTTGAGAACCTAGGGTTACCATTCGTCCGGATTTACCCGGACATGTCCTCCTTTTTGTACTAAAAATAGCGTCCGGGGGGAATTTGTAAAGCACTCACAATGTCCGGGATTTCCCCCCCCCCCAGGCAGAGCAGACCGAGCGGCTGGGAGGGCTGCAGGGAAGTCCCGGGCTGGACTCCGGAGCAGCTGTAGAGGAGCCAGATCCGCCCTGCATTCTGAGCAAGTGTATCAGCACAAAGTGCAGCCCTCCCCTTTTGCAACTGGGAGCGGTTTCTGCCATGCAGCGTAGCAAAACAGGAGTGAGCACTTTGTGCTGATACAAGGGCAGCTCTCCCCTGCAGTCCGGTCCGGGCCAGGGACCGGGTTTTGTTGTGCAGGGCCAGGGACCCGGTTTTGTTGTGCTGGGGAGCTCAGCCACGTGTCCGGCTCGCACAGAGCCCAACACCCTGTTCTGAGCAGCAGGGTAAGGGGGCCAGGGGGCAGGAAGGTTCTGGAGGTGGCAGTCAAGAAACGGGGGGGGGGGGGCTTTTTGGGGGGAGTGGAGAAAGTTTTGGGCAGTCAGGGTACAGGTAGGGGGTAGGGTCCTGGGGGGCAGTTGGGGGGGTCTTAGGAGGGGGCAGTTAGGGGACAAGGAACAGGGAATCTTAGGTAGGGGGTGGGGTTCTGGAGGGCAGTTAGGAGCAGGGGTCCCAGGAGGGGGCAGTCAGGGGACAAGGAGCGGGGTGGGGGGCTGAGAGTTCTGGGGGGGAGCTGTCAGGGGGCAGGAGTGGGGAGAGGGATCGGAGCAGTCAGGGGACAGGGAGCAGAGGGGTTTAGATGGGTTGGGAGTTCTGGGGGGGGCTGTCAGGGGGCAGGAGTGCGGAGAGGGATCGGAGCAGTCAGGGGACAGGGAGCAGAGGGGTTTAGATGGGTTGGGAGTTCTGGGGGGGGGCTGTCAGGGGGCAGGAGTGGGGAGAGGGATCGGAGCAGTCAGGGGACAGGGAGCAGAGGGGTTTAGATGGGTTGGGAGTTCTGGGGGGGGGCTGTCAGGGGGTGGGGAGTGGTTGGATGGGGCGTGGGAGTCCCAGGGATCTGTCTGGGGGTGGGGGTGTGGATAAGGGTTGGGGCAGTCAGGGGACAAGAGGCAGGGAGGCTTAGATAGGGAGTGGAGTCCTGGGGGGCAGTTAGGGGCAGGGGTCCCAGGAGGGGGCAGTCAGGGGACAAGGAACGGGGGGAGGGTTGGGGGTTCTGGGGGAGCGGGAAGTGGGAGGGGCAGGGGCTGGGCTAGGGCGGGGCTCCTCCCGTCCTCTTTTTTGCTTGCTGAAATATGGTAACCCTAGAGAACCACTGTTCCAGAGCATACAATTAACAAAGAGGCACCAACTGCTTCATGGAGCTGTACCTCAAGTTCACCCTAGAAGCTGTATTTGGGAGGAAAGGAGCCCAGGTCATTAAAATGCATTTGTGAAAGCCAGATTATATTGTGGGCCATACTTTTAACATCTCAGATCTGGAGAAAGTCAAAAAGAATGAAGTAGGGGGATTTCAACACAAGCAGAACAATTCCCTTCTGTTTTAGATACCTTTTGCTCTGACCACTGGATGCAATGGAAAATATATTTGAAACTACATTACTTTTCAGTATGTTAATTCCTCTAACCACTAAACAACAAATAATAAGTTGTAACTTTGCTTATTTAGACTAACAATGTTCTCTTTTTCTTTGAAGGCATTTTATTCAATATCTGGTACCTTTAGGACTCCTTAAATCAACTGGAAGATGGCAGAAGCAGTATTGATTGATCTGTTCAGTCTACAAATGAACTCACAAAATAATGGCATTCAGAAGTTATTATGTAGCACACTAGAAAGGATTGAAAAAGGCTTCTCTGCCAGTGCTCCATTTGTTTACATAATGTGCTACCAAACTCCAGGAAGCGAAAGGAGCAGTGAACAAGATTCGTTACTTAAAGTAATCAGCAGTTTTCAGACTCTAAAGAAAGGAATTGAGGTTGTGTGCAAGACAAGTACAGCTGCTGCCTTGTACACCATTAAACAAAAACTAGATGAAAAGGATTTAAGCATCATTAAAATCATTTTACCAGTACAAAGGAAAGCCTTAATGGAAGTATTTATAGACCACCTTTTCACTGCTGTTTACCAGTTTCAGTTTGAGGATTTTGGGATGGATTGTGAAGGAAACAACCTCCAACAAATAGCTGAACCTCAGAGCGACATACAAACACTTCCTGCCCATGAGATGGAACTCATCAGGAGTGAGATTCAGACATACTTGGAAAGTCTGCCAGACCTGAAAGGGAAGCTTACCATTCTAAAATCTTCCTTGATCCCAGGTAAACTGGAAAACAGATTTTATGGATTTTTTTAAACCTATTTCATTCCGTTTTCAGTTTACAGATTCTTCTACTTCAGGGGTTAGCAACATGAGGGCCCAGGGGTGAATTTTTCACCCCCAAAATATCTCTCTGCTGCTGTGATATCCCTATAGCCAGCCAGGGGAGAAATCCCCAGTGCAGACATCAGATAAGATAGCCATAGATTGTCCTATGCAGCCCGCCCTTGTAAGTCCAGGCACAGAGGGTATAGAAGGGGCCTAAAGTGGTAGGCCTGTGGCACTCCTGAATAACTTAGATCAGTCCCAATGGATGCCTAAATCACAGTCCAAAATTGGGAAGGAGCAAATGTGGCTTAAAGAATGGCACAACATAGGGTAAGATTCTGTGTGTTCAGTGTTAGTGCTGACGCAGAAAACAGAGACACTGTGTCAGCAGATGGGGTCAGTAGCAATCATTCTTATGGGGAAGAAGCAAAAAGCAAACACCTCTCTGAGTGGAGCCATAGAGCACAATGCTCCCCTTAATCTAACCGCTCTCCATCTCAGCGCTTGTGAGATCTAAGCAGCCAAACGAGGGCTGTGTCGTGCGTTGAAGTTCTGGGTAGGAAGGGGTGGGCAAGGGGTTCCCTGTTTCCTGCTCTGCCAGCACTCACACCTTACATTTAATTAAATCTTTGGATATTGTGTTTTCCTGCACTATTTGAGGGGGGCATCTCACGGTTTAGATAAAAACAACCTACTTACTTTATATTCCGGCTACTTGGAATGACACTCCCCAAATCAAAGAACTGAATTGTTGGAAGATCTCTATCTGGCTATATCCTGTATCTGTTCGGATGTTCAGATAACAAATATGGACTGCTGAAACTATCTTCAAAAACACACCCACTACGTGCCTTAGCCAGTCAGAAAATCAGTTATACCTTACAGTAGTGGTTCAAAGACTTGCTACCTCGTTTTTCTTTAAGTACATTATTCCCAGCTCGAGAAGAGGGATTTTTCAATTTGAGTTTTCCTGGAATTCTTCCTTCGGGGGCAGGAGATTATAGCACAGCGTCCCTTGTGGCAGAGGAGGTAGAGGATGTGGTTGCAGAGAATGCACAGGGAATTCTTTATTCAGGGTGCCTGGTCTCTCACTGTCAGTCAGGTGTACGCACACACACACTTTGTAATTCTCCTTAGCTATCTAGGTCACAGATACAAGCATGGTCTTCACCTAAAACTTATATATAGCCGACCTAGCTATATCACTCACGGGTGCAAAAAATTCACTCCTGTGGGGGAAGTAAGTAAGCCAACCTAAGCCCCGATATTGGCACTGCTAGGTTGATGGAAGAATGCGTCTGTTGATCTAGCTAGCACCTCTTGAGGGGGTGGATTAACTACAACGATGGAAAAACTCCTAGTGTCACCATAGCACATCTGCAGCACCATAGATGTGTCGCTGTGGCGTCTGTAGTGTAGACACACCCACAGTCCAGTGGCATAGATAGGAGTGGAAATTTGGGTGGGCCCCAATTTTCAGGTGGATGGGCAATGACAGACAGTTCTAGCTCAGCTTCTCCCCGAACGCTACACCCTCTTCCTAGTCCTGGTGTCCCCAGACATCGGACTTCACCTGGCAAGCTGGGCACGTGCATGGAGCGGCTCAGAAAATGGCCAGGCAGAGCTGCCAGAGCATAGCTTTCTGAAGGGCGGGCACATAGCTCCATCCTGGATTTCAGGTGCCCGAGTGATGCTCTGGGTTGCTGTGGCAGCACTATACCCCAGCTCAGATTTGGGTGGACCTGGATGCTAAGTGTGTGGGCCGTGGCCATGCCCCTGCCATAGCCTCTGCTGCAGATTGTCACCACGTATGTGCATCTAAATCCTGGATTGGGTGAAGCAATCATGGAATGGATTTTTATTACAGCACAAGGAATGGGTCTCCCTGCACATATCCACCTAGCAGAAGATTGGTTCTGCCTAAACCTGCAGTTCTTTAGAGATCTCCAGTGGAGGGAAGCACCATTTTCCCCAAAATCCCTTGCCACTGCCCTGCTGCTCAGCTCCCCACCATGGCTTCTGTGGTTCCTGGACAGTATTTCACCTGTTGGAGCTGTGTGCCAGGGACCCCTCCACTGCAGGTGCTCCTAGAAGGAGGAGTTGCTAGAGACTTGGACACCAGTAATTTGCTTGGGTTTACCCTGGAAGTTGGAAGAGGGTAATATTAGATCTAGCAGAGAAGCTGCTGACTCACATCCCGTGACCTGGAGCTCTGTGGATTCGAGGGGTAATGTGGTCACAGGGAACGTGCCCCTGTCCTGGCTCTTACTCACTCCACGCTTTTACCCTGGCAAGAGTCACAGTTTTTCTCACTTGCTCGCCAGAAGGAGAAGGGAGCATGGGATCCTTGTTTTTAAATGTCATCATTAAATAAGCATCAGCCATCCAACAATCTGACTGGCTGATACCAATTTCACTTGGCAGAATCTGGTATAATTTTCAGGTTTCTCATTTGTTTCAAACAAATTCTCTCTTCACCAGGTCACATCTTCCTACACGGGTTCACCACAAGGACAGGTGGGATCTCTTATATACCAACGCTCAGCTCCTTAAACCTCTTCAGCAGTTCCAAGCGAAGAGATCCAAAGGATGTGGTTAAAGAAAACCTACGCAGGTTAGCTAATGCTGCAGGTTTTGACCCAGAGACATTTCACCGTGTGAAGGTATGTTATCAGATAGCAGTGCACTCCTATACTAACTAATCAGAGCTTGCGTTGCGTAGCAGTGAATGTTTTGTTTTTTTTAACTATGCATTAGTCTCTTTCCTAGCAAGAGATTATAAGTGGTAGGACAACTTTTTAAGACAGTTATTGTGGCAGTTAATCGTGATGAAACTGTCATCAGAGCTGTCAACACGCTTGGTACTATATAGAGAGGAAGACTCAGTCCCTCTCCCAAGAAGTTTGTTCTAATAGATCATACAGTTAGTTCAGTGACATAATACCCTATATGACCAGATAAAGATCCAAAATCAAAGTGGTGCAGATATCTTTTTATTTAAAAAATTCATTTCTTTCTCAGACGGATGGGGTTGCACACCAGAGGTGTGTTTTAAGAAGGGATCTGAAGGCAAAGACAGTGGTTGTTTGTTGAACAAGGAGAGGGATGGAGTACTAAACATAAGGGTTGGCCTGAAGAGGGTGTGAACAAGAGAGCTGGAGAAAGGGTATTCAGCAAAGTATGAATTAATTTTTTTTTCACTGCCTCATAACTGTGCTTCATCTGTCTTTGTACTGACAGGTCAATCATGCCAGTGATGTTTGGATTATGGGAAAGCCCCAGCCTGACAGCTATGATGGAATAGTAACGAATCAGAAAGATGTTACAATAGCAGCTCCCAGCGCTGACTGCATACCTGTGCTTTTTGCTGATCCTGTCAAAAAAGCCTGTGGAGCTGCTCATTCTGGTAAGAGCATCTAGTATTCAGTTCACATAATGAAAGTAATATAATACTAGGAGAGTACTGGGAATGGATCCCTTGAATGCTAAACGGGATTAATAATCAAGTAGTAAGGTTGGGTTTAGTGAGAGCCAGTGAGTGAAGGATTCCAGGCTGAATCCCTTAACTCTTCCTTTCCAGGCTTCCTAATATAGTTCTTTTTCAAAGATGTAGAAATCTTCTGAAGAGCATGTAATAGTTAGCTGGATTCCAGTCAAACACACTTGCAACTTTACCTGTTTCTAACAAGGTTTGTGTTTGTCAATTGCCCAGTTTTTGGTGTGAGCATCAAACATTTCAATCAGATTGTGCCGGAGGTCTGTGGATCTAACAGCTCTTAGGAGGCCCATCCGAGTGGAGCTTCCCTCTGCAGGCTTTATACATACAGGAAGGATGTATGTGTGTAGGGAGCTACACCGGGTGTGCGTGTGTTATGCGTGGGGGAAGTGAGTGGTGATGGGAACGAAGCAAATTGACAATTTTAAGCACATTGATAATTTTAAGAGGTTGAAGTTTCATATCTCGAAATGTTAAGTGTTCAAAGTTTAATGTGGATAAGAGTTTGTGCATGCTCTGTCCCTTTCTATGTTCCCCTTTCAGTTACCTGCTCCCTCCTTCTCTGACCTCCAAGCTGCTCCACCCTGTCCATTCTCTGCCAGTCTCCTGTGCCCTCTCCATGCACCCCCTCCATCTGTTTCACCCTCCCATTCCAAGACCAGGTAGCATGTCACCCAATCCCCTCTCTCCAATCCACATGCTTTGTATACTACCATGTCCCTGACCAGTCACATATTCTCTCCCCCATTTTTTTCATAGAAAATGTTATTTCCCTTCTCTTTAAATAATATTTTTCCACAGTGCTGTCATGTGAGATTGTAAAGAAACTTTTACAGTATTTAACCCATGAGATATTTCAGCACAGAGAGAACAGTGAGGTGTAATTGAATGGTATAAAATCAGGGATGGCAGCAAGGCATTCCTGAGTTCTAAGCCCACTTGTAATATTGACTTCCTCTGCCCTTGGGCAATTAAAGGTTCCATTCTTCTTCAGTTTCCCCATCTCTAAAATGGTAATACGGCTACTTCATAAGAATGCTCTGAGGACTGTTAATGTTTGCTAAAAGCTAATTATTCCTCCATGTATTGGGCTTGTAGATCCTTAATAATAATAATAATAATAATTAATTTTCTGTAACCATTCAATTTAAAAATAATCTTGCAGTATTTTTTCCCCTTATGTTTTTTCCTAGGATGGAAAGGCACTTTGTTAGGAGTTGCTATGGCTACAGTAAATGCTATGATAACCGAATATGGCTGTAATGTTAAGGATATACTTGTGGTGCTGGGCCCATCTGTTGGACCGTGCTGTTTTACACTTCCTCAGGAATCAGCAAAGGAATTTTACAATCTTGATCCAAAATGTGTCAGACAGTTTGAATCTCCAACTCCCTATGTTGATATTAGAAGGGCAACACGGTAAGTCTGATGTGTGTTTTTCTATGCTATAGTTTGTTGTGCTAAGCAGCCTAGGGATGAGGACATAAGACTGAATCAGAAGAAATTTAGGTTCTAGTCCCAGTTATAGTCACTGATATGGAGTGTGATCCTGCTGGGTAGGAGTTGAGGTCCCTCAGAATTTCATGGGAGCATTGCAGTATCAAGCCCTTAATGAATGAACCTAGGGATGATATTTGCTCACCTTGTGTACCGCTCAATCCCACTTGAAAAACTGGGTGGGATGGACACAAAAAATATCCCCACTGCCTCCAAGAACACCATATACTGAACTTTGCTTTCCTGGATAACAACATTACAAGTTTTGTTATGCTTTGCATGTGTTGCCAAAGTATGGAGTTTCCTCTAATAGCAAGTCAGGATAGAACCAACTCTTCTAGTTTCAAATGTTGCTATATTTCAGCTATTTTATGCCTTAAGAGTAGCTTCTTTGTTCTATATACATGTTCAAGCTTAAGTATGTGTCCTAAAGACTGAGCAAACCCACTTATTTTAATCTAAAGAAAAAATGGTATTAACACAGTTTGTCTTGCACTATTGCAATAGCAGTAACACACTGGCTTAAGGAACGTGCCATTTGATAAAATGTTCCATCTTTTCTTTTTCTTCCTTTCTTTAAGAATTCTTGTAGAGACTGGAGGGATTCTGCCTCAGAACATACAGGATGTTTCTGTCCCTGACCACAACCAAAGTCTCACTTTCTGCACAGCATGCCACCCTGATACATTTTACTCTCACAGTCGAGATGGCACTAACTTTGGCATACAGTTTGGCTTCATATCGATCAGAGACTGAGGTAGCGTCTCTTATCCTTGGGTAGTAACTGGGCAATAACTGTTAGCATTGCCTGACATCTTACTCTCCTGATAGTAGGCCTCTCCTCTTTCCTTCACCTGATAAGTTCTGAGGAAGAAGTGGACTTATCATAGGGATTTGTACCTGTTGGGATGCCTTGTTCCCCTGTGGGAGGCGAGACCAGCAGCAGCCACGTAGACCTCGATAAAGCTCAAACTTTCTTATTCTCCCATACTGCTTGGTCTTAGTAGCCAATGCTGTCTTACCAGCTTGAGCTTACTCTAGACACTATCTTCTCTGCTTCATCTAAACTCAAGAACCTAGTTACATCAAAAAGAAACCTGTTTTAACCACCTTATCTGTTCTGCTAGTTGTTAGTTAAAACTAACTATGCACCCTTCTTATGCTCCTACTGAAAATGTGCGTCTGGACATTCTGGATTCACAATAGACATTATTGATCATCATATACGAATGAAAAGAGTCTCCCAGTACTGTAGTCATTTATCTGCCAGGTCCATTACTAGGAGGACTGTAACCTGCAGCGTTCTCTGGCTTAAGTCTTAGGGGAAGTGTCTGGAAAATATTTTCTATTTTTCAACCAATCCCTATTTTTCAAGCAGTCCCTTGCACCGTCCAGGATAAATTTTGCCCACAAGGGGTCAGAGCTCACTCACTCGGCCTTTCCATCTCTTTAGCCAGGATAATACTTTGTCGGAGCAGATCTGTGTAGCTGAAGTTTCATGTTCCAAAGCTACTTTTATAAGACACTGTAAAGTAGACACTTATTATGACTTTGCCAATAGCTCTTCGGCCAAGTCATTCTGGCAGCTGTGCTTGAAAAGTAATCTTTTCTTCTTGTGGGGCTGCTATTCAGTTCCTAGCAAATTAGAGACTTTCCTTGTCCACTTGGAAATAGATATATTTTTTTAAATCTGTGTCTTTTTTTGTAAATGGACTTTATGGACAAGGTCAGGATCTGCTGAAACTATTCTTTAGCTATAATCTCGGCTTCTGGCTGTAGCTTTAGTGCTGTAGCATTTGCAGTTGGGAGGTTTAAGATCATTCTGCAGTTCCACCAGGTCACTCATGCCTGTTCAAGTGTGACGTTAGAGACTTACGTTGTCTGTTGGAAAAATTACCATTTATAGGTAAGAAAGTTATCCAAGTCACAGAACAAGTGCAAAATGAGCAGTTCCACTGAAAACTTGCTCCCACTGAGCCTCACAAGCCATTGGTACCATCGTTGTTCATTAGTTCTATTACACTACATTACTTAGACTATAGTTCAGAGCAGGGACCAGCTTTTTGGGGTGTTTTTACAGCACCTAGCACAATGGTGCTGCCACCATACAATAAATAAATAATAATTGAGCGATCCCAGCCAAGTCAGCGTCCCATTGCACTAGGCACTATATAACAAATATATTTACATATAATCAAATACAGTCCCTGCTCCAAAGGGATTATAATCTTAGTTTAAAACAAGACATAAAAGGTGCAGGGAGGACTGGATAACAATAGTCTGAGCATGTCCTTTCACAGCTGTGTGCACAGTTTGTAAGCGTAGAGTTTTTTGCTGCTGTTTGTATTAATAAACAGATCAGTAGTAGCAGCCGAGGCTCACCACCTCTAGGGGAACTTTTAACATGTTTCATAAATTATTCTGACATACTTGTTTAATGACCCTTCCCACCCATTAACTTCTAGTGTGAATTTATAACATTTCTCTGAGCTATTATCAAGTTAGTAAATGGTATTATTAATTATTACTGGGATGGGCTGTGAGGAGCATGTGAGTATATTATCATACTGAATACTGTCTTCAGTAAAGATACAGTATAATTAACATTCAGTGCAGTTGTAAATTCTGGACAGAGCTTTCATTTGCATTGATATATTCCAATTATTGAACAGACTGAGGAATGAATGATCAAGTATTATATTAGAACAGCGCTGCTTCAGCATTGGGCGGTAACCTTCAGGTCTCTGAGGTGGGTGTGTCGATTTTCCTGTGTGTCTTCTGTTCAGAGCTCGAGAGGTGTAATAAGCTCAAGTCCTCTGTGGATTGAGCAGAGAGTAGCGCATGTAATACACGCTGACTGGTGTAATGCACATTGACATATGCACCAAAAATTACAACCACTAAAATGCCGGAAGGGTTTCACCTTTCCCAGACAGCACTATATTTCGCACAATGGGTCATTTCTCCCTTTAATTTTTTTTCTTCTTGTGCTTATCTTCTGCTATCTTTTCGTATGGTGAAATTCACAAATGCCACAAAAAGCCCCTGTAAATGGAATAAGAGAGCTTCATATGACTGTCCGGAGCAGGTGTTTAAGGAGACAGACTCTACCCTGTGGGGATGCAGTGCAGCCTTTGCACAGTCTGTCTTTCTATGCAGCAGTCCTTTGACAGGAACCATGTGCGGAGCAATTTGTGCTCTCTCACACATAGCCCCAGCAGTCCCCTCTAAAATAGCACAGTGCCAGCATAGAGTCTACCTCCTGAGCACAGGATCTTTGTAAGGGTCCACCAAGCCATACCCCATATGATGGTTTCACAATGGTCCCACTTTATCAGCCTATATAGCAAACAAGTCAACATTCCTAGATTCAGTCTATGCTGTCCTCATTTCACTTCATGGATCAGTTGCTGTTGAGTAGTGCAATGAGAGAGATGAACTGCATTCACTTATCCTGAGGCTGCGTGCATTAGAATCATGTGTGCCCTGATTTTGTCCTTTGAGTCCCATAGTCCTTCATGAACTTGGGTCTCTTGTGTGACAACGTAACAGTACGCTACATTGATGGCCTTCCTAAATTCTACATGTGACAGGAAAAATAATGTCTTGCTTTGCTGGAAGGGACACCTGCCTCCAAAGAATCCTGGCAACCCAAGTGTAATACAGTTTAACTGACTTCTTGTACTTTCCATTTCCAGCAGACATTTACCAGAGTTTTCCAATGAGTGAATAATTTAGGCATTCATTTGAAGTATTTAATTTAAGAATAATTTTAGGCATGTGTATCAAATGCACTCAGGATGTTATAAATTATTATACAGTACTGCACATTTTTGTAACACTAAAAGGTTTCATTTGCTTGCTTTCCCTTTAATATGCAATTTACATTTCTTGGTGCTGCTAGAAAGCATAATTATGTGTTTCCTAATGTCACTCTGAGAAGAATAGGGAGTTAGCCTTTAAAGTGATCTTTCATTACCAAATGTTTAATTTACAGTAGTATCACGTGTTACAGATATTTTGCTGAATCTATTTGCGTGAGTTCTCTCCCTGTAATCCATTCAAAAGAGACCCCAAGAAGAATTTCAGAGGCTTGATCTATCAATAGCAATGTGGCTGAAATATCTATATTCCACTTTTACAAATGTGACATCATATCTCTAAGGCAACCTGTATTCTGGCAATCATGGGAACAAGGATGCTGCATAGATTTCCATTTGATTCCTGAAACATAAGAGATCTGAGACAAAATCAATATGGACTGTGCTAAACTATTAGGTATAATTAATTGTGAAAATGAATCCTAAGGGACTGTTTCCTTTATTCTACTGCAAATGTAATTCAGAGCTAGTAAATGTTGAATGAGATTGTTTTTCTAACAGTGTCATCTCTACATTTAGCATAGGACTGAATGACAGTAATGACTTATAATCATTTGACATCCTTTATTTTGAAAGCAGGGAACCTAACATAGTACTTGAACATGTCTCTTTTATAATGTGGGCTCTAAGAATTCTTTACATTTAAATATGCACCATTTATTTTTTCTCATGTGATATAATGCCTTTGGGCAGCGTTGCAAAATTTTGCTTTGGTGTTTAGTTAAAACAAATGTAATACGTCATTGCCAATGGTACTATAGAAACCTGAGATAAGTGCTTCAGTGCTTCCCTTGGAGGCACTAAGCTCCATCTTAAAGGGACTCTCATAGATGTTGTCATCACTGTGTAATGAAAATATTTTGTTGTTTTTATCTGAAAGACCCTGGGCCTGATTCCCCTAAACTGATATAAATCACAAGTAACTCAGTTAAAGTCAACATTGTAAAACCCAGTGTGATGGGAGAATCAGGCCTCATGAATGTTTTTAGTTACAATGCTTTTGTCAATGCTTTATATAATCTGTATTAAAATGATTATATGGATAATTGTGTCTCAGTTCCTTCTCTAGGAAATTGTGGTAGAAAGCTTTACGAGAGTTTCAGGAGTTCATCTGACTTAGGCAAGCCACCATAGGCTCATGGATATTTATTTCCAAATCTGCATTTATATTGTGTGCAGTCCCTTTGGCTGGTACTACACTGAGATATTTCTCAAATTTTCCCACCATTGCAATATTATAGCTACAACTACATCAGTGCTAGCCATGGGGGGAAGACTAACATAGACTGGCTATTGGTGTTTATATTGTCTAACCCTGCTTAGAACAAGCATAAATGAGACAGATGTAAAAATACCATATAGTAATGGTAGGGTTTTTTTTTTTTTTTTTTTTTTTTTTCCAAGAAATGCTCACCATAGACAAGGCCACTGAATTGAGAGCAGAGACTATAAATCAGTAATGAATGTATTATGTATCTCTTGTTTTTCACAAAATCTAATTTCTGAGAGAAACAATTTGTTAGGGTATGCAGTCGACCTCCCTACCACGGCCACATGGTTTGTGGTCTAGTATCTCGTCCATTCTAAGGCCATGTCTACACTCGCACTCATGTCAGCAAAACGTCTGTCGCTCACGGGTGTGAAAAAAACACACCCCGAGTGATGTACGTTTTTCCGGCATAAGTGCTCATGTGCACAGCGATATGTTGGCAGGAGACGCTGACATAGCAACCACCACTCATTGAGCTGGTTTTATTATGTTGACAGGAGAGCTCTCTCCCATTGGCATAACACGGCTACACAAGCGCTCTTACAGATGTGTCGCTGTAAGCATTTAAGTGTAAACATGGCCTAATTTTATATGTTCTGAAATACAGGACTGTCATCTGTTCCTCTTGGGAGGCCATTCCAGACTATTAATACATCACTCTGTCAGAAACTGTGACATTCAACTAATGTTTCTTTCTCACTTTCTCTTGTTTCTAGAGCTGGCAAAATATCTTAAAGAGAACAGTTTTCCGTTGTAACATGAAGTGTGGTTGAAATAGAAATACTTAATGAAATCATGTCAATTTTCCCATCATTTTGTTTTGGAGAAAAAATGTGTGTGTGTGGGGGGGGGGGAGTTCTGACAATGTCAAAATGTCCCATTTCAACATTTTTTTAAATGAAAAGTTTCAGTTTTTCCTTTTGAAACAACTTATTTTGTATTGTATTGTGTATTATAATATAATCTGAAACAAAGTTGGAATCATGGAGAATTTCAAAACGTTGGGGTTTCATTCTGAATTGTAATAGAATTTTGTTTTCAAAAATCTCAAGGCCCTTTGCAAAATGGAACTTCTGTTCTCCTCCCAGCTCGAATTATTTCTTGTGCATACCTCTCTGAAAGATCCAAAATAACCCCTCTTCCTCCTTGGTGATTACACCCGTCACATATTATAGGCAGTTATCATGTTCCCCCTTGTCATCATTTAACCCATTTACAATAGTTAGCTCCTTGACTCTTTCCTCATAAATCAACCCCTTCAGCCCTCTGCTCTTCTCTAAGCTCTGCCCAGTTTATCAATAGCTCTCGGGTAAGGATGAGAATTGAACTGATGCATTATTCCAAGTGCAGTCACCCCAGAGCAGCGTAGAGGTCCTTGTGTCTGCTGTGTAAAACTGCACTGACCTTTGTCCATTAGACGGCAAGTTCATACCTAATTTTCAGCACAGAACTACCAAAATCTGTGGCAGTGAGCCACATTAGCCACCTCCAGCTTCTTCTTCTTTTGCAAAGGACTCACAGCCTGCTGCGCCTTAATAATGATTTATTTTAGCCTCCCCAGCCATCATTCATAATCCATAGTATTCTTCCAGAAGCAACCTGCGTGAGTGGGGGGAGGACAGTCCTTACCCCGCTGAACTGTTGATATTCCTGATGCTGTGGCATCTGAGGTGAGAGGGCTCTTTAGTTCATCAGACAATAACATAACAAAATCCAGTGGCTGGAAGTTGACAACAGAAAAATCCAAAGAGTTGCAAATTTTTAGCTGTGAAGGAAATTATACACTGGAATAGCTTACCTAAGATTGAGGCGTATCCTCAGTCACTTGAAGTCTTTACCTCAAGATTAGATGTCTTTTAGCAATATATACTGTAATTTAACCACAAGTTATTGGGCCAAAGCTGGAATTAGATTAGATGTTCACAATGGCCTTAGAATCTATGAATCTAAGAAGGGCAGTTGATCTATGCCCAGTGCTGCCAGTTCCAGCGTGTGCTCTAGGCAGATAGTCTTGGGGTCACTCACCATAGAGATGTTCACCTGCCAATCTGAGGATGAGCTACCTCCTTGCAGTACAATAACTGCTGTTGAAAAATAGCGATGAATATTTTGTCACTCTATGGCTCTGGATAAGGAAATGGACAGGAGTGAGGAACAAAATCTGCCCTGGGATGCTGTCAGAGGACATTAAACATTAATGGTTAGAGATTGTGGAGAAAAACAAGAGGTGGAAAGAGACGGCCGTCATGAGGATGAAGTCATTTCTATGACAGCATGTTGAAGAGGTAGCTCGAGAACAGTTCATCTGTGTGAAAATGTGACCCCCATAATTGTCACCATGGTAGTTGAATAATACTACCTAGGTGTTCCTCTGTGAAGTTATTGGCCACAAATGCTAATGATGCTTACGGCTACTTTAAATTAAGTAGTCAATTTTTTCTGAGTTTGCTAAAAGCATGGGACACATATCACCCATTGGCTTGTCTCAGTTCTTTCCTTTTACCTCCTCTTTCCCTTTTGGATTTGTGACACCTGCACAATCTACTTGGATGCACCTGGCAAATGTCCTGAGAGGCCCACCTAAATGTGGGCAGCACCAAACCAGCTCAAACAGGAGGTATTCATTTTGACACCATTTATTTTGCATGAAACTCTGAGATGCAGAGGAAAAGGTTAGATTACCATCAGCTGGGAAACAAGATATGTGCCTGAAGGCTCAAGGGTTATGTAACCCCTTTGGGGTTTAGAGAGCATGGCCCCTTTAAATCTTTTTCCCAGGGTGAAGGGGGAGAGTAAGAAAAAAGGAGGGAAACTCCAGGGGGGTGACACTGGAGCTCCAGGGAGAGAAAGAGGCAGTTGAGGCCCTGGAAAAGTGAAGCAGGGAGAACCTGCCGGAGGCCTGAGAAGGACAGGGCCGATCGGGGACACCCCAGGACAGGAGCCAGGAGGAGCATTGTACCAGGGAGGAATTGCCCGAGAAGAACAGGACGGAGCTGGACCCAGTATCACGGCTGCCCAGAGCTGCATGGGGCTGTGAGTACTGGGGCTTGTGACTCTGCATTGGGAACAAGGAGGGAGGCTGTAGCTAGTTAAGTGAGGAGGTGGTCGCTCTGTGTGGCTTTGCAGAGAGCAGCAGAAGAGGGCACCGGAGGAGTTTGTTGGGGGAAAGTTCACTGGTGCCGAAGACGACCAGGAGCACCCAAGACTCACCACTGGACTGGAACTTTGCTCAGGGCTCCTGAACTCTGTGTGCAGACACATTGCTCAGTGTCTGCCCTGTGCTACCACTGGGCTTGTGGGGCCTTGGTTTGGATGCAACCCTGTTTTACTGCTCCCCCTCTATTTCCCCTTGTTGTTTTTCTCCTCTCATCCCTCTGTAAATAAATATTTTCCTTGTTATATCCATGGTACTTTTCCTGTGGGTGGGTGTGTTCACTCGGGGGGGGTTGGAACAGGTGCACCTGGGGTGGAAGGGATTTCTCCTGCTGCAGTCCTGCGCACGCCTTCTCTTGGCCAGAACTGCCTGCAGAGCAGACTCCATCTTGGCCACAAGGGCGCTAAAGTTACAGTTAGAAAGGCTCAAGGAACCAGAGTTGGCAGTTGAAGTTCATACACACTTGCACAGGATTAAATCAATGTCCAAATCTAGTCTGAGAATGGTTTCTCTCCTCACTGCTGTCCCCCAAAGGCGTGTGCATCAGCAGGGAAGGATACAGTGGTTTTCATCCTCCTAGGAAGCACTCAGACCCCAGTTTAGCAATGCACTTATGCAGTCCCGGCACAAGGCTAAGCATCTGCTTAAGTGATTTGCTGGAGCCTGAGTTGATCCACAATAATTTCCTAGGATGACAGGGGAAGCAGTGAATGGTGAGCCTCTGTCCTGCCCATCTCTTTCTGTGTTTCTAGACTGAAAATACTAAAAAGAAACTTCTCTTGGTTTTGTTCAGCTTGGCTAACCTCCCTACTGTGGAGATGTGAAAGAATTTCTACCACAATATTTGTCTGCAGACAGCTGTAATAGCAAGTGGCATGAGGTGTGTTTGTCTCAAGAGCTGAGAGCTTAGAATTGCTCAGGAATCTTTTCTTGCTTGCTGTGGACCAAAACTGGAGCTTCTAATTCAGGGTCTTATGCTCCCCACTGGTTCGGGGCCAGATTCTGCCACTCTGACTCACACTGAGAAGTACCTTACTCTGCAAGTGGTGACACTGGAAACAAGAGGCTCATTGGTGAGGTAAGATAAAACACCAGGTAAGAAGGGTGTGACGGTGCTGCCCGTGGGAGCCAGCTGGGTTACTCAATTAGGGTGAACTGCAAACAAAACAGGGCAGACAAACCCCAGAAGCTGGTGGTTATTTCAACACTTAGATTTACCAAACCAGCACAGAACAGCTTCTATAGTACCTCACTGGTTACTCAGAAGCCCAAACAACGCAGTTCCCTTAAAGTACCCAGCCTCAGGCCTGCGTCCAGACACACATGTCAGATATGATGATGATTTCTGAAAATCTTATCTTATATAAAAGAAAAGGTTCTTTCAATCGCAAAGGGTCAGCCACATACCCAGGTTTAATTATAACTTAGATCTTACCCAAAATACATGCTTATAGCCAATTCTTATTAACTAAGCTAAAATTTATTAAAAAAGAAAAGAGAGAAAGAGTTGGTTAAAAGATCAATATACATACAGACTTGAATTTAATTCTTGAGGTTCAGATACATAGCAGAGGTGAGCTTGTAGTTGACAAAAGTCCTTTTAGAAATAGTTCATAGGTTATAGTCCAATGTCCATATTCAGGGTGACTCCAGTCAGTGACTGGGGATCTTAATCCTTGTGGCTTAAGGTTACCCCCTCTTGAAACCCAAAGCAGATTTGAGATGCAGAAGGATCGTGTCCCAAGGTTTTTATACATTTCCAGCAGCCTTTTGGGCTGAGAAAACAATAGGCTTAACTTTCCTTCTTCTAAACATCGTGGCAATTAGCACTGGATAATTTATCCATTAGACAGTTCAGATACAGAAAAAAGAAGAACAGGAGGACTTGTGGCACCTTAGAGACTAACAAATTTATTAGAGCATAAGCTTTCGTGGACTACAGCCCACTCAGATACAGGTTACCACAACCTTCAAAGAGACATATAGACAATAATACTATTTCCCTCAAGTGTCTGCCTAAATACTGATACTCCTTTTTTGATCTTTGAATCAAAGCTATACTAATAGACAAGACTAGTTTGCTTACATCACACGAAGTGGGCAAACATCTACCTTCTACCTCTAACAATGCAGACTTGCATTTCAAAGCTCTATTCATTTACATATCTTCCTAACCAGTCTCTAAAGTTTGGCCAGGAGTTAGGTCAGTCTGTGAGTTAATTAACTCTTTTTGGCCCTGTTACCTTTCAATGAGATATTATATTACACTCATAACGTCACAAAGGGTGGCAGAAACCGGCTCTTTCTGAGCAGAGCAAGGCTATTACCTAGCAGATCCTGCCAGTACCTAGGGGGTGCAGAAAAAGGGGGTATCACCTCCTCACTAAGCCATGGAAGCCTCTGTGCAGGGCTTCAGCTCTGGCGCTAAGGAGAGGGTGGAAAGGAATGCATTGGTTCTTTTGGGTTCTGCTGGATTTTCCCCTACAGTGCATGGGCTAGCTAGACCCAAGCAAATTCCTGCACTCACTCTACTGTAACTTGTCTGTGTTCCACTCTGCGACCTCCCACAGCTTAAGGGTTTCTACTGGAGTGGCAGTAATTGGAGAGGCCTCTGGCAACCTTTATATCAAAGGATTGTCAGGAGAGGTGGGAGGGAGAGGGTTGTACTGAAGTCTCAGCATCATCCCTCAAAAGCTGGGTTTGGTGATTGAGTACTTTGTCCTTGCCACAGGGAGGGGTGGTTCAAACTCCACCTTGCTCCTGAGAGAATCAGGGGGCAACTACCAGAGTGCGAACCCACAGAATTTCCACTCCCGTGTGGGTAAGTTTGTTACCAAAGAGCAGCACCTGCCCTGTTCTAGTGCATGCTGCACACCACAGCCAGCAGGCAGGTGGTCTGGAGATGTGACCATACGCCCTACGGAGAAGACCATGGGTTTGTGGAGCAGTGCCAAGTGCAGGAGCAACATCCCTACGCATGCTCTCTGGAACATTAACTCTGCCCTGCTGCAGCACAGCCCATTGTGAGCAAAGTGGCTCACAAGCCCTATTCCCTACGAGGAGACAAGATTTGATCCTTGACATGCAAGACTCACAGAGGGAGGACTACGCTGAAGGGGCTATAATATGTAATGATAACAGGGCAGAGCAAGGCTCACCTAGAGCACCCTTAGTGCTGTCAACTTGACTCTGAGCAATCAGACTGTTGTAATGAGGCCGTTCTTGTGTTGTACGCTTCTTAGGTAAGGGAGTGTCAAAATGCATTTTTGTCAGAGGAGGAAATATCTTATAAAAACAATTCTTATGTAAGCGATGGAGATTCCCACCCATAGGTAAGGGGCTTTCCTTTCAGTAGCAATTAGTGTTGTGTTAATAGCATAGTAGTTTCAGTGAGAGTGAGTTTCACAGATCACCTTGTATAATGAGCACAATAAAAACAGCATTGACCATTTTGTTGTTAATAATATTACGTATAAAGAGAATTCAAGCCTCAGCATTTGGATCTGGATCCAGATTTTGAAGTCAAATTTGAGGATGTTTGGACCTTGTCTTTTGGTTTGCTGAGTTATACGTGTTTGTTTTCAAGTTTTGATGTGTTTGAGTCTAGAAGTTTGGTTCAGGCTCAACTCTAGTAATAACTAGCTTACAATGTAAGGATTGACTCCTGCAGCCCTGATATGCTTACATGGGCAGGGCCGGCTCCAGGGTTTTGGCCGCCCCAAGCAGCCAAAAAAAAAAAAAAAGCCGCGATCGTGAGCTGCGGCGGCAATTCGGCAGGAGGTCCTTCGCTCCGAGCGGGAGTGAGGGACCGTCCGCTGAATTGCCGCCGAATAGCTGGATGTGCCGCCCCACGCCGGAGCAGCCGCCCCAAGCACCTGCTTGCCAGGCTGGTGTCTGGAGCCGGCCCTGTACATGGGGCATTAACTCAGACAGAAAACAAACATCAGATAACAGTGCAGTTGAGGAGATATACTGGTAACATGACCAGCATATGAAAGTTTCACATAAGGAATATTTTGAAGGAGGGATTTAAAGGAAGAGAGAAAAAATGCTTAGAGGACAAGAACTGTAAATTAAATATTCCAGAGGCTGACAATTTCTGTGCCTTCCTGTTCTAATCTTTAATGATTCTTCTTCATCTTCTGTCATTCTAAGACATCCTAGGTTCTACATTAATAGGGTTACCATATTTTGTGCCTCCAAATGGAGGACACTCCACAGCCCCCGGCCCCGCCCCCAGCCCCGCCCCAACCCCGCCCCCTCCCCAAAGTCTCCGCCCCCTCCCCTGCTTCCCGCGAATTATTTGATTCGCGGGAAGCCTGAAGCAGGTAAGGGGGGGTGGGGGGGGAGGAGGCGCGGCCCAGGCTGGCCCCCCGGCGTTTCCAGCCTGGGTCGGCTCGGGCCCTGGGGTTCCGGCTGACCACTCCCGGCCTGCCCAGCACTGCCGGCCCCCGGCGGCCCGGCGCACCCCCCCGGCTCCCCGGCCGGCTCCCCGGCCCCGCGGGCTCGGCTCCCCGGCTCCCCGGCTCCCCGCCCCGCGGGCTCGGCTCCCCGGCTCCCCGCCCCGCGGGCTCGGCTCCCGGCCCGGCTCCCGGCTCCCCGCCCCGCGGGCTCAGCTCCCCGGCTCCCCGCCCCGCTCCCGGCTCCCCGGCTCACCGCCCCGCGGGCTCGGCTCCCGGCCCGGCTCACCGCCCCGCGGGCTCTGCTCCCCGGCTCCCCGCCCGGCTCCCGGCTCCCCGGCTCACCGCCCCGCGGGCTCGGCTCCCGGCCCGGCCCGGCTCCCCGGCTCCCCGCGGGCTCGGCTCCCCGGCTCCCCGCGGGCTCGGCTCCCCGGCTCCCCGCCCGGCTCCCGGCTCCCCGCCCGGCTCCCGGCTCCCCGGCTAACCGCCCCGCGGGCTCGGCTCCCGGCCCGGCTCCCCGCGGGCTCTGCTCCCCGGCTCCCCGCTCCCCGCTCCCGGCTCCCCGCGGGCTCGGCTCCCGGCTCCCCGCGGGCTCGGCTCCCCGGCGCCCCGCGGGCTCGGCTCCCCGGCTCCCCGCCCCGCTCACCGCCCCGCGGGCTCGGCTCCCGGCCCGGCTCCCCGCCCCGCGGGCTCGGCTTCCCGGCTCCCAGCCCCGCTCCCGGCTCCCCGGCTCACCGCCCCGCGGGCTCGGCTCCCGGCCCGGCTCCCCGCGGGCTCGGCTTCCCGGCTCCCCGCCCCGCGGGCTCGGCTCCTCGGCTCCCGGCCCCGCGGGCCCGGCTGACCGGCTCCCCGGACCCCGCGCCCGGCCCGGCACTGTGACCCTGGCCCGGCACTGCCCCACTGGTTCCCGGCCCGGCACCATGCCCCCGGCCCCGCACCGGCGCCAGCCCCGGCCGAGCACCACCGAGCCCTCCTGATTTTCCCGGACATGCCCGGCTTTTGGGGATTTCCCCCCGGACGGGGATTTGAGCCCCCAAAAGCCGGACATGTCCGGGAAAATCCGGACGTATGGTAACCCTATACATTAATTCTTAACAGTATAACTCTGTATTGTTTGGCTACACTTCATCACTTCTGTACTAACAAAGGGGGTGAGATTTTCAAATAGAGCTCCAAAGGCCTCAATCCTGCAAAGACTAAAACAAATATGTAACTTTATGCACTGTGAATTCTCCTACTAAAGTTAAGCATGCGGGCAAGTTTGTGTAGGATCAGGGCCTAAGCTTTGCCAGTTACTAAACCAAAGGTCTTCAGCACCTCAAAATAGTTAATTTTGCATTTGGGAATATGTAAACAGGGAACTGTGCACACAAAACTCTCCTTTGCAATTAAAAATAGATCCTGGAGTGTACAAATGGGTACAGTCTCTGAGCGCACAGGTACTAATCAGATCAAATTCATAGATCATATATGCATACCCATTCTGCATGCATGCAAATGCGCATTTTGCTGCCACAACGCATGCATCAGTGTTTAAAAATGTATTCAAGAGCATTGTAACTCTCTGAGTTGTTTGAGGTTTTTTATTCTATATTTTAGGCCTGCAGTCAAACAATAATTCTCTGGCTGGTCCATTCTTGGATGTATTTACATATTTATGCAACCATAGTCATGTTCTTACAGTTCTCAAACTGTAGTTCCAATATGTGTTTTGCCTGGCCTTTCCCAGTGAGACAAACCACTGATTTTCTGAGTTAGCACTGAACTCTGGTCACAGCTGTTTTGCAACTCTGAACTCTCCTAAATGTGAAATCATTCAACCCTACTTCACTTCAGCAAAAGCCTCCTGAATGGATTGAGAAGAAAAGTTGAATTCTACTTAGATTAGATCTATATCGACTTAATCCATGACAACAGCCTTCTCAAATTTAAATGATTCCATATTTAGTCTAAGTACCTAACACAGGTTATTTATTACATTTCAGTTTTAAATTATGAGCTGGAAATAGCAATAATAAGGGACGTTTTTGTTTGTTTTTATTTTTTGTTTTTTCCCCCTTCTTGGCCTTTAACAAATACAGTATGTCAAAATGACAGAAAGAAGAAGAAGAAGAAGAAAGATAGAAACGGAACCAATCTAAATGAATCACAACTTAAAAACCCATTAAGATGCGTATGTTAGTCACTAAACAACCACACAGCCTTGTTGTTGTAACCCTTGTTCTTCTTGCTCCCTCTTGCTCTTTTGTTCCTCTTAATCCATGTGTTGTGTCATGCTTTTCTATAGATTGCAAGCTCAACGAGGCTGGGCTGGAAACTGTGGTGTGGCAATGCCTCTTTGCACTGTACCACCAAGAAATTCTGGCTGTAAACCCAGCTCAGTTGGCCATGAAGGGGTCACCTCAAAATAGGAGGATCTTCTCATGCTATGGATCTTCCTACACCAACTTTACCTTCCTTGTTATGAACATGGCAAGGGGAAAGGGGGCATGGCTGGGATTTCCTTACATTCCTCCGATCCCCTGCTTTCATTGCTAGGGCCAGGGACGGCTCTAGGATTTTTGCCGCCCAAAGCAAAAACAATTTTGCCCACCCTCCCTCCCCCGTTCTTTAATTACCCCACCCCCGGCCCCGCCTCAACTCCGCCCCTTCCCCAAATCCCCAGCCCTGCCTCCTCCCCCCAGGCTCTCAAGCCTAGGAGGGAGGGAGGGGGAGAAGCGGCGCCTGCTTTGAGAGCCTGGGAGGGAGGGGGAGACTCCGAGTGGCCGCGGCGCGGGTGCTGCTTCTCCCCCTCCCTCCCAGGCTCCCAATCCTGGGAGGGAGGAGGAGCAGCGGCACGCGAAACGGCCGCTCGAGATCTCCCCCTCCCTCCCAGGTTTGAGAGCCTGGGAGGGAGGGGGAGACCCTGAGCCGCCGCGGTGCGCGAAACAGCTGATTCAAGCCTGGGAGGGAGGGGGAGCAGCGGCGCGCAGATCAGCTGTTTCGCGTGCCGTGGCAGCAGCAGCGGAGGTGAGCTAGGGCGGCCGGGGCACATTTTTAGGGGCGGCATTCTGTCGCCGGCCATGCCGCCCCTAAAAATGTGCCGCCCCAAGCACCAGCTTGTTTTGCTGGTGCCTAGAGCTGGCCCTGGCTAGGGCTGCTGTTAAAGTGCTCTGGGGCTTTTGGTGACTGGCACAACTCAGATCATCCTTTATGCCTGGAGACCAGCTCAGTACACAGTCAGCCCATGATCAAGGGAGGGAAAAGGTGAGCTTTATGACACCTTTATAGCACCCTCCCCGGACCTGTGTCATGTGTAGTTCATCCAGATCCCCGGATCTGGCCCCATATCTTCTACTAAGTGTTTGGCATATTTTGGGATGCTGTAAATAAATAAATAAATATAAATATAAATATAATTATTATTATAATACCAATATTTTTGCATGCAACGTTGTTGTAGTCATCTCAGTCCCAGGATATTAGAGACAGGGTGGGTGAGGTAATGTCTTTTACTGGACTGACTTCTGCTGGTGAGAGAGAGAGACAAGCTTTTAAACTTACACAGAGCTCTTAAATGCACTAAGAGCAAGTTTGCACTACAAAATTAAGTTGACTTAAGTTATGTCGTCGTACAGCCCTCTGTAATTAAATCACTTTTGCATATCCACACTACGCTCCACTGCTGCATGACCTAAAAGCCACATGGCTGTAGCAAACTCATCGATCTGTAGCTGGGCAACGTGCCACTAGAGGGCAACAGAGTGCCACACCAAGCGGGCATGGGTTACATATGCACTACGTCTCTCATGGAGGTGGAGTTATTAAATCGGCAAGGTGGGCGAGTTATTATTGGCAGGAATGACATTTTAGTATGGACACTTACACAGTTAGGTTGTAAGCTACCTTGTGTTGACATAACTCTGTAGTGTAGACCAGGCCTCAGAGTGTCACAGCTAAACACAAGATGGAACAGATTGTTTAGCATAATTAGTTAACACATGTTTCACGAGACAGTTCCAGGTGAAGTTATCGCTTTGTGAAAAGTGTTCACCCAGAGGTGATATAGCGTTTTTGTTTCTTTTATCATTTTCCTGTGTGAGTTCATTCAAGAATGATCCCACTATCTCTGATCTATCAGTCCTCATTCTAAAGGAAATCTGCACAACACTTTCAAAATATGAGCCTGAGACCTTAAATTCATAACTTTGCTACACACTAAAAATCATAGATTGAACAGAGATACTGGATTTATGGCTTCTGACAACAATCTATAACGCACTCACAACCACCTCTAAGCTGCCTTTCCCCACCCTTCCTTTCCACCTTATGACTGGAAGGGTGTTAATGGGCCACTTCACCTTGAATGGTCCCTTGAAATACGATAACTTATGTACTCTAAACAATCTGTTTCACCTTGTATTTAGCTGTGACACTCTGGCTGTGTCTACACTACAAAATTAAGTCAACCTAACTTACATTGGCATACAGTTGCCGCAGTAATTACATCACTTGTGCGTATCTACACTTTGCTTCTTGTGTCGGTGGTGCGCATCTTCATCAGGAGCCCTTGCACCCATTGAACTATCAGTGTGGGGTATTGTGGGACGACTTCTGAAAGCCAGCAACAGTTGATGTAAGCAATGCAGTGTCTACACTGACACTGAGTTGACCTAAGTACATCGCATTGACTCTACACTTCTCATAGAGGTGACTTCAAGAGCTGCCTTATGTTTTAACCCCACTCTCAAAGGCTTTCAGTCTTTACTCTATAAACTTTAGTTACTGTGATTATTATTTAGCATTTTTATTGTGGTAGTGCTAGGGACTGTACAAACACAGTAGATGGCAGTCCTTTCCCCCAAAGAACTTACTACTTAAATTTCAGTAAAAAGGGGCTTTCTGGAGTGTAGAGCCCTTCAAAACTGTTGCTGGGTTGAACAGAGAGCTCATCATGGAGCTGAGCATAAGTGGAGACTTTGTGGTCTCCACAGCTGATTGTGTACCTTGAACTCTATTCCCCACCTAGCATTATGCTATGCCATGACTACTCATCTGCACTGCCAGACTGGCTCTTACGTTCGTCAGTTGTTGAGAATTTTTCATACCTGATAGAGTTCAAGGGTTTTGTCACAGATACTGGTACACACTACAGACCTGATTCAGCAGAGCACTTACGTACCTATGTGCTTATCTTTGAGCATGGGAGTAGGCCCACTCCAGTGCTCTACTGCTTCAGGGCCTATACAGGATTCAGATAAATCAGATGCTTGTTTCAAAAAAGTTATTTAAGATGTTTTGCATGTGACCTAGTACTGGATAGCTTGTACTTTGAGTAGGCAGGAAGGATTAAGCTGATTAAGTGTGATCTCCTCCTACCTGAAAACAATGGGGACAGAAGGTTGAAAAACAGGTTCCTGAGGCTGTTGTTTTGATCCAATAGAGAGAAGAAGAACTATAAAGATATTAACATTGCCACTAGGCCCTAGAAAAAGATAAACAGGAAAATTAGAAAGACTTTCAGCGCAGCTTCATTTTGAGCATGGCAGGGAATCCGTGAGATAACTCTATTTTCAATATTGTGCAAAGAATAATATTGCACAAATATCTTTATCTATCATTACATCCTGAATATGTGACCCTTTATATGTATCCATTACCTATCAAATAAGGCTTTGTCAATCAGTGAACAAGATGGGAAGTATGATCGGTGGACCTTATTTCATACATTCTTTGGCAAACTGAACAAACTGACCCTGAGTATTCAACATGATAATAAGAACTATTGATTTTTCATTAGGTGGCAGTAGTGTTGAGGGTTTGGGCTTTGCTTTAATGCTGGGTCTCTCTCTGCTTTGCCCCTCCTCCTCCTCCCTCTAATGCCACCTTTTCTGGGAGGGAATTGAATCCCTCAGATTGGTACGTATTCAGTCCTACTAAGGCACTGATTTCGCTACAGTTTCTCTGGGCCATCACAACCATAATAGATTTTGCAGTCTGTTCTTAAGATGACAAGGAGATACATGAACACAACTACTTCCCATTGAGATTAATGGGATTTCTGTGTAGTTAAACTCCACAGTCAGCTTCAAAGATCTCAACCTACGTCTTAATGCCACCTAGCACAAGGATGCCTTGATCCTGACTGGGGTCTCTTGGCACTCCCATAATACAAATCACTTCTAATGGTAATAATGAAATAGCACCTCTCACTGATCTCAAAGTGCTTTACCATCATGAATTGTAATAATAGCTCAGTGTGGTGGACACACGTTAACATACCAATAGGAAAATGGAGGCAATGAGAGGTTAATTGACTTGCCCAAAGTAACAAAGCAAGTCATGGGTAGAGATGGGAATAGAACCTAGGGACAATGAAATCTGGAGCTATTATGAGCTGGACTGAATTTCCGAATGGTCTATAGAATATTAGGGGATACGGTGATTTGTTTGGTGGGGATTCCGGAGCAGTGGAGAAGCTATATGTAGGAAATCCATGTCATGTTTCATTAGTATATGAGTTACTGTTCACTTGGGGTTGTATCAGTAACATCCTCTCCTGTCTGAATGTCTGTCTGTTGCTTTTTAGAGGATGTATATTTGATGTGATAGAATTGTCTTTGGGAGTCAGACCCCATCACAGGTATAGTTGTCATCCACTATGCTACCTGCGTGGAGAGGGCACAAGCACGTGAAGAAAGGGGGAGCCTATACAGCAGCAGTTCCCAGACTTGGTTCGCGGCTTGTTCAGGGTAAGCCCCGGCAGGCTGTGAGACGCTTTGTTTACCTGAGCGTCTGCAGGTATGGCTACTCGCAGCTCCCAGTGGCCCTGAACAAGCTGCGAACCAAGTTTGGGAACCCCTGCTATACCGGAAGGATGGGCTCCACCTAAACCAAAATGGAACCAGATTGCTGGCACTTAAAATTAAAAAGGTCGTAGAGCAGTTTTTAAACTAAGGGCTGGGGGAAAGCCAACAGGTGCGGAAGAGCACGTGGTTCGGACAGAGACATCCCTTAGGGGAGGATCTATTAATGGAGATTCTCTATGTCCTAGGAAGGAGGAAAGGATGGAAATAATAAAATACAGGTAGGGTATGATCAGAAACAATCAAATAAAAAAGAGTCCAATTCAATTACATCATGTAATGGCATACAGCTAAAAAGTGACAAGTTTTTAAAGTGCTTATATATCAATGCTAGAAGTCTAAATAATAAGACAGGTGAACTAGCGTGCCTCGTATTAAATGAGAATATTGATATAATAGGCATCACAGAAACTTGGTGGAATGAAGATAATCGATGGGACACAGTAATACCCGGGTACAAAATATATTGGAAGGACAGAACAGGTCGTGCTGGTGGGGGAGTGGCACTCTGTGTGAAAGAAAGCGTAGAATCAAATGAAATACAAATCTTAAATGAACCAAACTGTACCATAGAATCTCTATGGATAGTAATTCCATGCTCTTACAAGAATATAGGGTATATTACCAACCACCTGACCAGGATGGTGATAGTGACTGTGAAACGCACAGGGAGATTAGAGAGGCTATTAAAATAAAAAACTCAGTAATAATGGGGGATTTCAACTATCCCCATATTGTCTGGGTACATATCACCTCAGGACGGGATGCAGAGATAAAGTTTCTTGACACCTTAAATGACTGCTTCTTGGAGCAGCTAGTCCTGGAACCCACAAGAGGAGAGGCAATTCTTGATTTAGTCCTAAGTGGAGCACAGGATCTGGTCCAAGAGGTGAATATAGCTGGACCGCTTGGTAATAGTGACTATATATAATTTACTTCTTCAGATGCATAGAATGGAAGATATAGTAAGGAGATATATATATTCATACACAACATGAAAAGGTGGAAGTAGCCATATCAACTCTAAGAGGCTAATTAATTACGATGAGCTATTATCAGCAGGAAAAAAAAAACTTTTGTAGTGATAATCAAGATGGCCCATTTCAGAGAGTTGACAAGAGATGTGAGGATACTTAACATGGGGAACTAGATTCAATCTGTGTAATGACTCAGCCATTCCCAGTCTCTATTCAAGCCTAAGTTAATGGTATCTAGTTTGCATATTAATTCAAGTTCAGCAGTTTCTCGTTGTTGTCTGTTTTTGAAGCTTTTCTGTTGCAAAATTGCCACCTTTAAGTCTGTTACTGAGTGACCAGAGAGGTTGAAGTGTTCTCCTACTGGTTTTTGAAAACACTTCAACCTCTCTGGTCACTCAGTAACAGACTTAAAGGTGGCAATTTTGCAACATAAAAGCTTCATCAGAAGCAGGTAGCCTGCTAAACAACCAGTGGGACCACTGGACGATCGGGATGCTAAAGGAGCACTCAAGGATGATAAGGCCATTGCAGAGAAACTAAATGAATTCTTTGCATCGGTCTTCACGGCAGAGGATGTGAGGGAGATTCCGAAACCTGAGCCATTCTTTTTAGGTGATAAATCTGAGGAACTGTCCCAGATCGAGGTGTCAGAAGAGGTTTTAGAACAAATTGATAAATTAAACAGTAATAAGTCACCAGTACCAGATGATATTCACCCAAGAGTTCTGATGGAACTCAAATGTGAAATTACAGAACTACTAACTATAGTCTGTAACTTATCATTTAAATCAGCTTCTGTACCAAATGACTGAAGGATAGTTCATGTGACACCAATTTTTAAAAAGGGCTCCAGAGGTGATCCCGGCAATTACAGGCCAATAAGCCTGACTTCAGTACTGGGCAAACTGGTTGAACGATAGTAAAGAACAATATTGTCAGACATATAGATAGACATAATTTGTTGGGGGAAGAGTCAACATGGTTTTTGTAAAGGGAAATCATGCCTCACCAATCTACTGGAATTCTTTGAGGGCATCAACAAGCACGCGGACCAAGGGGATCCAGTGGCTATAGTATACTTAGATTTTCAAGAAGCCTTTGACAAAGTCCCTCACAAAAGGCTCTTAAGCAAAGTAAGCTGTCATGGGATAAGAGGGAAGGTCCTCTCATGGATTGGTAACTGGTAAAAAGATAGGAAACAAAACGTAGGTATAAATGGTCAGTTTTTAGAATGGAGAGAGGTAAATAGTGGCGTCCCCCAGGGGTCTGTACTGGGACCAGTCCTATTCAACATATTCATAAATGATCTGGAAAAAGGGGTAAACAGTGAGGTGGCAAAATTTGCAGATGATCCAAAACTACTCAAGATAGTTAAGTCCCAAGCAGACTGCGAGGAGCTAGAAAAGGATCTTTCAAAACTGGGTGACTGGGCAACAAAATGGCAGATGAAATTCAATGTTGATAAATACAAAGTAATGCACATTGGAAAACATAATCCCAACTATACATATAAAATGCTGGAGTCTAAATTATCAGTTACCACTCAAGAAAGAGATTTTGGAGTCATTGTGGATAGTTCTCTGTTAACATCTACTCAATGTGCAGCAGCAGTCAAAAAAGCGAACAGAATGTTGGGAATCATTTAGAAAGGTATAGATAATAACGCAGAAAATATCATATTGCCGCTATATAAATCCATGGTATGCCCACTTCTTGAATACTGTGTGCAGATGTGGTCGCCCCATCTCAAAAAAGATATATTGGAATTGGAAAGAGTTCAGAAAAGGACAGCAAAAATGATTAGGGGTATGGAACCGCTTCCGTAGGAGGAGAGATTAATAAAACTGGGACTTTTCAGCTTGGAAAAGAGACAGCTATCAGGGGATATGATTGAGGTCTATAAAATCATGACTGGTGTAGAAAAAGTAAATAAGGAAGTGCTATTTACTCCTTCTCATAACACAAGAACTAGAGGTCACCAAATGAAATTAATAGGCAGCAGGTTTAAAACAAACAAAAGGAAGCATTTCTTCACACAACACACAATCAACCTGTGGCACTCTTTGCCAGAGGATGTTGTGAAGGTCAAGACTATAACAGGGTTCAAAAAAGAACTAGATAAATTAATGGAGGATAGGTCCATCAATGGCTATTAGCCAGGATGGGCAGGGATGGTGTCCCTAGCCTCTGTTTGCCAGAAGCTGGGAATCAGTGACAGGGAATGGGTCACTTGGTGATTAGCTGTTCTGTTCGTTCCCTCTGGGGCACCTGGCATTGGCCACAGTCAGAATACCAGATACAGGGCTAGATGGACCTTTGGTCTGATCCAGTATGGCCGTTCTTATGTTCTTAAACCACTGAAAAGCAATTTGTACATGAGAGAAACACAACGAACCCCTACTTTCATACCCAGCTCAAAACATTCAATATTTATAGCAATGTACTTCGTGAAAAATAAACACAGGCACTGTAACCTATAACAAAAGGTAGCGTGCAATTGGCCTGATTTTAGAAGACATCCTCCTCTTCTGGGCAAGCAACTTCGTTCACACACACACACAGACACACACACATGTGCTTTTGCGCATCAGTTGTATATACAAAGTTATGCAACTTGTATGAGCAGGTAATAGGAGCCCAATTCTGAAATGCTTCCTCCTGCTGGCTGGTTCATTCTCACGCCAGTAGTCTCAATGTGTATGCAGATGTGCATGCGCAAAGTTGTGCATGCACCGCTGGAAGCTGGGCTGAGACCTCGTTGAAAATCAGGCCTCACATATGTGCCTAGTTATGTATTTGTTTGCTTCTCAAAGCACAGTGAGCTATCCTCTATTACAGAACATAAACTACTTTAAAATGTACGGCAGATGGCAGAATTTGACGGCGTCGATAAACCATGCACTGGCATGAAAGGGATTAAGGAACTGCTTTGGGCTGGAGTGGACCTGCCCTTCCGCACCTGTGGATCATGCCAGGACTGGAGGAAGAATTAAAATGAGGAAACTCCACTCAGCTGGGGCAACCTTGGGACGGGAGCAGGCTGTTGAACTTCTCCAGCCCGTAAGAAAGGGCTGACAGCCTGCAGAGCCCCTACCCTTGTGGGACATGGCTGAGATTTGCACTGGAGCCCAGTGAACTCTGAAGTGGACAGTAGAGGCCCCTATCCTGGAGGGAGCTGCTTACAGGTTTCTGTTTTCCTTTCTTTTGTTTAACCTCATTTGCTATTTGTGGCTTTTTTTGTTGTTTCACCTGAGACCCCCAAGAGGAGATGAAACAGCCAAGAGTCCTTGGCCAGAGGGTTGATTGCTGGCCAGTTAGAAAGACACACCATGCAGCATCCACTGGGGTGGGGTTAATTGAACTCACACATGTGTGCTTGCCATGTAGCTCCTAAAGCAGGTGCTCTGTCACAGGCACGTGTGTGATACAGCGTTGTTATTTGTACCGTGAATGCCAAATTCAGCCCTCAAATGCAACCCACTGAGTCAATGGTGTAATGAGAGCAGAATATGGCCTTGTACTTGTGCAGCTGCCATAGAAAATTAAGTTGTGTGAGTGTAAATAAGGTAGAATTTGTTCCAAGGTTTAGAAAACAGACGAGTCTTTGCCAGGGAAAAATAAAGGGGGAAAGGGGAGTTGGGGAGGATAGAGTTACATTGAAAACTAGTCAATTTCAAAAAATGATTTAAAGGTTGCCTCATGTTCTAGACCTGCCTATGAATTTGCATGGTTTTGCAGTCACATAGTGCTATTTTTGACAGTTTTCCTCTACTCTGCAAAAGATACACTATATATCCAGAAAAAAGATGTACTGTTCATGCATACATACATATGTATGAGAGTGCACTGGAGAGAGAGCTATATCTACAGGATCTGTGTTTGTCTAGCCAGCTCTCTCTGTGTGTATGTAGCTGGATAAACATACATACAGTAGGTAGCCTGATTTTCATATATTAACATCTCCACTGTGGACAATTTTCATTCTTTGTGTGGGTGGCTCTCACTCACATCCAGCTCTGCTGTGTTATGCAAACCCAGGCATGCGTGATCTAATAGCTAGAGACAACTGCAAGGAAGGGGACTTCAGTTAAGAAGAGTCAGCTGGGGACAGAGAACACTGTGTCTTTTTGTTAACTGATGTAACAGAAAAAAACAGAGAACTTTACTTGGACTGTGTCCCAAAAGCCCTCCTGCTTTTTAAACCAGTTATCACAAACGGCATCAGGGAAACCTGCTGGAGCAATGGCAGATGCTACAGGAAAAAGGCTTGGGTGAAATTTTGATCCCCTTGAAAATCCTCAATCAAAGCTCTTTGCATGAGGTAGTAATGTAGGTGTTGCAGGGAAACGGAATCCTCCCCGTGGCATGTAAAAAGGGTGCCAACAACCAGCATGATGGCATGGGAATACGTTTTAGAATCAGGTTTCTGGCGCAGATAATCAGATTATGAGTGCTTACTTTTTGTGAACGTTTGCAGGTATGTCTGTGTGTTTTGGTGAGGAAATCAGAGCAGGGATATCAGGGGCGGCTCCAGGCACCAGCGCACCAAGCTGGTGAATGTATACGTATCCCTCAGGGGCGGCTCTATGTATTTTGCTGCCCCAAGCACGGCAGTCAGGAGGCTTTCGGCGGCATGCCTGCGGGAGGTTCATCGGTCCCGCGGCTTCGGCGGCAATTCAGCGGCGAGTACGCCGAAGGCGCGGGACTGGCGGACCTCCCACAGGCATGCCGCCGAAAGCCGCCTGACCGCCGTGCTTGGGGCGGCAAAATACATAGAGCCGCCCCTGAGGGATATGTATCCCCTTTTTATTTCCTCTGATTGATATGATGATTGCATTGACGTATACATTCACTGCAGTCTTTGTTTGCCGGTGATCTTTCACGGCACGACAGCCAAGAGAGTGGGATGAGTTTATTTCCAGTATCTGTGCTGAAATAGCATGACAGGTCGGAAAGAGACATGCCAGCGGCCATATCTCTGCTGCACTGTTCCTGCACAGACCCTAGATTCAGGAGCGACCTCAGCAGTCTGGCTATGCTGCTCCTGCAGAAGAAATAAATCATGGAGGCCATGAAAGGCCCTGACTGTTCCGCTCATGCCGAAGCCAGGCTGAGATCTGAACCTGGAAAGAAAGATGGTGCCTATGGCTGGTAGAAGAGGGACAGAAACATCTGTTGAGTTCCTCAGAAAAAATGGGAAGGCTACCCAGATTAAAAGCACGACAGTGTTAGAACTAGATAATGCAAACGCTACCGGGCATACCAGGAAGAGTCCCATTGAATTACATGGGATTACTTCTGGTGGTAATCGGTATGCCTTGGTAGTGAGTGTTTGCAGAATTGGGACCTTACACGGGAATGGTCCAAAATATTGGTGGTCTCAGTTGCACTGGTATAGCTCTATCTAAGTCAGTGGGCTTACTCCTGATTTACATTGTTGTACATGACAGCAGAATCAGGCCTGCTCTCTCAAATTATTACTTCCAGTTTTCTGCGTCTTTTTGTAGGAAATTTCAAGAGGCTGCAGGATAATTTTTAGTCCTCTAAAAGGGACACAACCAGCTAAGAGAGAAGTTAAAACCTGAGTGAATGCCAAAAGAGTGGCTGGTGAAATTCCACTGAGCCCCATCCTCAGGAGTTTCATTTTCTGTGATGAAGAGACCTCTGAAGAATGGGTAGCATGTGTGGAATCTGCATTGTATTGTGACAGTAGATCCACTCTCCACAGAGTGTACACCTAAGTTCCAATTAAACGCCTCTGGGCTTCACTTCAGTCACTTTTCAAGGAGAGGGAGGGGCAGGTGGGCATTGGCGCAGCTAATACAATGATCACACAGTATTAATTTGTAGATTCAGGGGTTGACTGTAGAAAAATGCGTGCTGCTTATTCCAGAATGACTGAATGGATGGTGTTCTCTGATACCTCGAGTAGCCTGAGAATCAGCCTCTCTAGACTCTCCCTGGACACTCTCTCTTTGCTGGAGTGGAGGAAAGCTTCTTGTTTCATTCCCTTGGCCACTGCGATATGGGCAAATGTTTATCCCGCACCCTGCATTTGTTGTAGCTTTTTCATGTTATATTTACTGTCTGCTACTATTATTTGTATTATGGTAGCACCTAAAAATCCCAACCAAGCCTGGTGCTTCATTGTGCTAGGTGCTGTACAAACACATAGCCAGAGACAGCCCCTGCCCTGAAGAGCTAACACTATATATAGACAAGAGAGAAAAAGGTGGAGGAAACCAAGGCACAAGGAAGTGAAGTGACTCGCCCCGGGTCCCCCAGGTCAGTAACACAGCTGGGAACAGAACCCTGGTTTCCTGAGCCTTAATACGTGCCCTGGCCACCTGCCATATCTCCTGGCCACTAGGACCTCACTGCCTCCTCAGCCTGCCTATTTGTGTCAGTCTTAGTATAACGCGGTGCCTGCTCGCCCCCAATTTATGAAACAGAGGTTCCTACAAACAGCAGAATCCAAAGTTCTTATCATATCCCCTTATAGGTAAAAAGGGAATAATCTCACTTCATTTCTATCAGTCTTCTAAGGAAAACAAGTCTGTCCAGGACCAAAATAATGATGCAGCCAAAAAAGTGTCCTTAGGCATCCCATCCACACCTAAACAGGCACAATCCATTTCCATCTATTAATTGCCATGGTCAAATGGCAAAGGAAACAGCATTCTACTGGCTCAGACCTCACAGGTTCTGATCCTAGGCTCTGTGTGGATCAAAACACTGGAACTATTTGACTTCTTCATTATGTATTTTATGAGTGTATAAAATTCAGTTCTCAATGGAAGGCAATCCACATATAGGATCTGAGAGTCTCACTGCTCTCACCTCCTGTTAACTTTCAGGAGGCATTGGGCACCTCTCAGGAGGGGGCCCATTAGCATTACTATGCATTACTGTCCATGTGGGCATCAAGCAGATTGTGAACCCCAGAGTCATCACCCCACTTTTCATTCCTGAAAGTGGGACAGAGCTTGAAGCACCCCTTGATTTGTGCAGCAGCCAACTGAAAAAGTCCCGCCAGTCCTCTTAGTGCCCCAGGATAGTTGTCTTGTCCAGCAACAAGGCCCAATCCTGCGAGGGGCTGGGCTCCTCCTGCAAAGTGCTCGGTCCTCTCCAGTCCTGGTGGAGCTTAGCACCTGGCTTGATCGGGCCCAAGCACAAGACTTGACTGTGTATGCACTAGGATCAAAATGTAGAGACATGATCATTTCACGTTACAGCATTGCATTGGTCCCTTTGTTTTTAGCTGCTGACGCTGGCAATGGTATTTACATAGCAGATCTTGCAATGCCCAGCATGATCCACTGAGTGGCACTGTCTGTCCAGGAATGCTTAACAGATACTGCAAAATAATCTGTGACATCACAGGAGTTTCACCTGCACTCTGACGGTATTTCAGAATGCATTAATTCCTCTCCTGGTATTTTTTATTATGCTTTACCTTAGGGAAACAATATAAGCAATATAAACAGTATCTTAGGCTGTTTCCACTCAAAGCTTCTCGTACAGTGCTGGTGAAGTCTTTAGGAAGAGAAAGAATATCACTTTCAGAGTGGGCCTTATAGGCGTAGAAGATTCTGGGTGTTACTTACAATATACCAGTATATAAGGTCTGAGGATGATTTTACATATTTGAGGATCTAAGCCAAAGTGTTGGATTGACTTTAAAATGTGAACGTTGTGACTCCATCTTCCGTAATGCTCAGAATCAGAGCTGGTTGAAACTTCCCCCACTTTTTTCCCCCATAAAAATGACCTCTTTTTTCCAAAAATAAAACTTTTCATGAAATTTATCAACATTATTAAAATATTCTTTTTTGCAAAATTTTCCACAATATTTTTAATGACTTTTTTTTAATCAAAATCAATTCCAAATCATTATTTAAATGGCCATTTACTGAAAATGTTGTGGGTTTCTTTAACTGAAAAGAAAGCGTTTGATAAACAACCATTTTTTGAAAAAGATTTTTATATACATTTTACTAAAATTTATATTATGAAAAATGGGAAATTTCAACCCTGTGAAAGAGAAACAATGCCAATTTTTTTAATTCACGTTCCCATATTTTTTGGCCAATTCTAGTCCAAATGGTCTCCTTGGCAATGCATTAGATGTTACTATTTATGTTTGGACAGTCTGTATCTTTCTCTTCCCCACCTCTCCCTGGTTTCTCCTTTCAGCCGTCAGAGAGTCAGGCAAAACTGACATGTTTAGCTTTGCTAATTTTCTTGTGTGCCAAATGGATATTTTATAGAAGTCAGCCAAGAGGTGACTAAACATTTTTTTGCTGCAAAAAACATTGACATTACAGCTTTAAACAAAACATGTGTAAAACAAGAGGTTTTTGTCAATCCCTCGTATGAAACTGTTTTTTAGCTTTTCATATATTTAGTAGGAGCCTCAGGATATGGATTCCTTCCCCACCAAATGACTTGATGTGTGACCCTAGTTAAGCAATTAATGGCGTGATTGTGATTGATGGGGATTTAAGTCACAGCCTCAAGTTGGCTGTGGAGCAGAGGTGCAGTGTCACAATGCATGCTCTGGGAGACACTGAGTCTCAGGCAGGTGCAATGCCTCCGGGGAGCATGCTGCTGTGCCTTCATTCTAAAACAAGGTAGGCTGGTTCTCCATGCCCTATGTGCTTTGAGAGCAAAATGGGCATGGCCTTTTCTCTCCATTCTACCTCTGCAAATCAGAACCAAGTCATTACTGGTGGTGCTGTTCTTAGAGGGACACCACGGGTGAAATCATGTGCCCTTCTTTACTCTGGAAAAGCTCATTCATTTCAGTGAACTGAACAAAGACTGCTCGATCTGGGTAGATTTCATATTGATGGGATGAAATCTCTTTGGCTATAAGCCATTGATTCATAAGTTAAAAGGCAGAGCAATTCTGATGCAACAGTTTTTTGTGGGGGGACAAAGAGCTGGATGCACCTCTCTGCCTCCCCCGATTCCACAATTCAGGGACCCTGTATTGTCCCTTCAGCTATTCACTGCTCCACATTGAGGGTTTTGTATCAGCTACCCCCGGCATCTCTCATACCAGGTGCTCTTTGTAATTTCCACTCCAGCCTCTCCAGGGCACCTGTTTCCGGTCCCCATTATGTTCCCCCCCCATACTAAGGCTTTTCCCCAACTGAAAATTGTGGAGGGAAATGTCTTACCTGTCTCCCTCCTTGCTCCTGAAAATGTGCCTTTGAGCACAGGAGTACTTTGTCCATGTTTTTGTTATTTCACATTTATGTTGCTGTAATGCCAAGAGGCCCCAAGCAGATCATGGCCCCCCTGCGCTAGGCGCAACCCAGAGCATAAGACAGTCCCTCCCCAAGGAGCTGACAAACTAAAATAGACAAGAGACACAAATAGATGAATGAGCACAGAGGGCAAGAGTCAACACCAAGAATTTTAACATGCTTTTTGGCAGAGGGTTATTGTAAATAACTGACTCTTGGTTTATCTACCTTCAATTTCCACTCAATCTAGCCATCCTTAACTGGCTCGTTTCTTATAGGAATCATGACAGAGGTGCTTTCTGAAGAAGGATGAGACACAAATTTTTAACAGTGAGGGTGAGTAAGCATGGGAACAAACTAACAAGGGAGGTGGTGGATTCCTCATCTCTTGAAGTCTTCAGACCAGGACTAGGCATCCTAAAAGATCTGCTGTGTTCAAACACAAATTGTTAGGCTCACTACAGGAGTAAATGGGTGAAATTCTGAGGCCTGTGTTACACAGGTCAAACGAGATGATCACATGGCCCTTGGCCCCTGAAATCTACGAACAAGAGACCAAAGCAAATGAGAACCTCACTAATTTACACTAATATTGGGGAGGACCCTTTGCAAATTAGTGTTTAAGCAATTAAATATTATATAAAAGCAAGAATAAATCATGACCAAACACATTTTGTTAATATACGTTGAAAATGATCATTTGCCTTTAATTACTTATGATATTTCACAGTGTACTAGAAAAGGCCTTATGCACATTGAGTAGCACTTACTTGCAGGAGTAGGTCCATGAATAAGTCCATGATTGTGAACGAGGGTAGAAGAATCAGGCCCTAAATAGTCTGTATTTTGTAAAAATAGCAAAGGCAGAGTGATAGACATCTCATTATGGGCCTAATGCAAAGCATATTGAAATCCACTGGCTTCTATGAATTATTTTGCTGAGAGGTGAGTCGCGAGGGTTTTTAACTAAGGGCTGGGGGAAAGCCGACAGGTGCGGAGGAGCATGTGGTTCAGACATCCCTTAGGGGAGGATCTATAAATGGAGATTCCCTATGTCCTAATAAGGAGGAGAGGATGGAAAATGATAAAATACAGGGAGGATCTGATGAGAAACAGCCCAATGAAAAAAGTCCCATTCAAATACGTCATGCAATAGGGGACAGCCAAAAAATTACAAGTTTTTAAAATGCTTATATACCAGTGCTAGAAGTCTAAATAATAAGATGGGTGAACTAGAGTGCCTCGTATTAAATGAGGATATTGATATAATAGGCATTACAGAAACCTGGTGGAATGAGGAATCAATGGAACATAATAATACCCAGGGTACAAAATATATCCAGAACAGGTCATGCTGGTGGGGTAGTGGCACTATATGTGAAAGAAAGCATAGAATCAAATGAAGTAAAAATCTTAAATGAACTAAATTGTACTATAGAATCTCTATGGATAGTATTTCCATGCTTGAAAAATAAGAATATAGCAGTAGGGCTATATTACAGACCACCTGACCAGGATAGTGTTAGTGACTGTGAAATACTCAGGGAGATTAGAGAGGTTATTAAAATAAAAAAACTCAATAATAATAATAACGGGTGATTTCAACTACCCCCATATTGACTGGGTACATATCACCTCAGGAAGGGATGCTGAGATAAAGTTTCTTGACACCTTAAATGACTGCTTCTTGGAGCAGCTGGTCCTAGAACCCACAAGAAGAGAGGCAATTCTCAATTCTTGAGGGTTAGATTTTTAGCATGGAGTTCGAAGTGTAAGGATTGGTGAGTGCATATGAGGAATGTTCTACTGTATATATTCTGTATAACCCTCCCTCACTTTCATTCTAACTAATGTTAAATATTTGTTTGCAGTAAAAACAGGATACATGCTGTGAAACCACAGAATGCAAAATATATTCAAATCCTGGAAGAGCAACAGGGCTCTTTCTCAGCTCATGGTCCCCTATCGTGCTGCTCAGATGTTCCTTGGAGATGTTTCCCAGCATGTACCTTCTTTGTATTCTAACCCTGAAGATCAAATGATTGTTGATCCCAAGATGTCACTGTTGAATCATCAAAGTAATAATAACTGGGGACCGGGAGCAAATGGAGGTTGAAAGTAGAGCTGTGCCTGGGAAAGCTAATTTTATGGGAGCTGTCAGAAAACACACACGTGATATCCCATCAGAAGTTCAAAGGGAAACATTTTTACTTCCCAGAAGGTGGTTGAACACTTAAAAAAAAACCTCTCTGCAAACTATTCAAGATGGGATTTGGCAGCATTTGGGGATTTAGCATTTTGGCTATAGTTATTACTCACTTCCACGAGAGGAAGGATGACCCAGTGCTTAGTGTGCTAACCTGGAACTTGGGAGACCTGGATTTAATTCCCTGCTTTGCCATAGACTTCCTGTATAAGTCTTTTAGTCTCTCTCTAAAATGGGAATAATAGCGCTGCCCTACATCACACGAGTGTTGTGAGGCACTCAAATACCACAGTAATGGGGGAAATATAAGTACCTTCAATATCTAGATTTGGGTAAAAATGCCTGTGGGCCTGAGGATCCCTGGCCATTTTCACACATTTTAATGTATTCTCTTTGCTAGGGACAGCCCTGAGTTGCTATTCTTCCTCCAGATAAGAATGCTAGCAAGGTCACCCTTTAGAACAAGCCAGTTTCACTCCTGGAGAAAAACGAGACTTGCCCTGTCACTCACTGCCCCCCTTCCTCACCCTTATAAACTACTACTGCCCTATCACTTTTGTAAAAGTAGCCCAGGATGTGGAATACTATAGCAATTTTCCTCATGAGATTGAAGTCCTGGTTGTGCAGTATTCCCATCTACCATCAGGAATCTGAATCCTTAATTTGAAACTGAGTTTCTCATATGGCAGCGGTAGTGCAACTCCCCAGGCCAAGGGTTTGGCTTTTGATCAGAAGGGGGGTATCCTAATGAAATAATTATCCAGGAAGAGATGGGGTCTCTAAACCAACAGTCTCCTGTAGGAAATTAATTGATGACAGTATAGTCCCCCAAATTCTACATTGCCATAGCCATTAAATACAGAGCCAGTGTGATCTGAGAGTTAGAACAAGAGACTGAGGGTCAGAACTCCTGGTTTCTATTCCTGGCTGTATCAAGGACTTCCTGTGTGACTCGGTCAGATTTGTTGCCTGTTTGCACCTTGGTTTCTCCATCTCTGCAATGGTGATACCACTAACCCGTCTCCTGGGGTGGAGTTTTTGTTTCACTAGTTGTTTGCAAAGTGCTTTGTGATCTTTTCAGGAAGGCTCACAAAAGTGTAAAGCAGTGGTTCTCAAACTATTGTACTGGTGACCCCTTTCACACAGCAAGCCTCTGAGTGCGACCCCTCCTTTATAAATTAAAAACACTTTTACATATTTAACACTATTATAAATGTGAAGGCAAAGCGGTGTTTGGGATGGAGACTGACAGCTCGCTACCCCCATGTAATAACCTTGCGACCCCCTGAAGGGTCCCAACCCCCAGTTTGAGAACCCTGGTGTAAAGCATTGAAAAATGTGAAGGAGACATTTTACTCTCCTGGTGGCTATGGAAGGAATAACATGAGAACGATGAGGAAAATATTTTGCAGACCTTGTAGGCAAGCTAGAAATGCTGTGGGTGCGTCTTCCTCTTGTTGTTCTCTTTGAGCATGGAACATAAGAACGGTCATACTGGGTCAGACCAAAGGTCCATCTAGCCTAGTATCCGGTCTTCTGATAGTGGCCAATGCCAGGTGCCCCAGACGGAATGAACAGAACGGGCAATCATCAAATGATCCATCCCCTATCACCCATTCCCAGCTTCTGGCAAACAGAGGCTAGGGCCACCATTCCTGTCCATCCTGGCTAATAGCCATTGATGGACCTATCCTCCATGAACTTATCTAGTTCTTTTTTGAACTCTGTTATAGTCTTGGCCTTCATAACATCCTCTGGCAATTGCCTGTCTGTGGGTATTCGGCTAGTGGTCCCACTTCTTATCCATCAGGCAGTGTCTTGCCAGTTTTGATGCTGAATCTTCCATCCAGGAAGGATTGCCTCCATTTCAGCATCAACTAATTGGCTTATCTGGTCTCGAGGCCCTTCTGTACTTGTGTAATAGCCAAAGTTAAAAACTATTCTAAAGCACGGTTTATACAAGGCTGTAGCCAAATTGGGTTCTCACATGATTTGACCGGGGAGGCAATGTGTCTGTGTAAAATCCTTTTGTTAGAATAGGATTCAAAACCGATTCTCCTAGGTCTATTCCTAGTGTGAGTTTTTGTGCTATAAAAAGAAACCAAATTAACAGGGCATTATAAAGCATTTTTATACTCAGTCATTACTTCAGTGTACATAGATTTCCTGGCTTTTCCCTTGCAACAAGGAATTGCAACGTCCAAAACCGGTAATATAGTGAAGAAGATAATTTGGGAGTTCTCTGTCTGTGGACAGACCCATACAAATCCCTATAGCAAACAGTTAGTGTAGTCTGAGCTGCAAATATGAATTCCATCTTGCCTTGCTCATTTTCACTTCTAGTCAGCAAAATAATTCACTGTGTCAATAATACACTGAGGCCACTGATGCTAATTTACATTCCTTTGTAAAGAATTTCAGATGAGTACACTTCACTTGCAGCCAATACTATGCTAATGAGAACTTTGCAATTCCAGAACACAGCCCGGCTTGATGTCCATGGACTCTGTACTACAGTAAATGACCTGTGGCATAGTTTTAATTAAGGAAGCCAGCACATAATTAAAACAACAGCAGCTTACTATCAATTTCTGCAGCAAGTCTTAGCCTCCGGGTAATGTGTGTGTTTGTGTATACAGTCTATGTGTGGGTGGATTACTACATGAAAGGCCCAGAATGGAAAGAGTGTGTCATTTCTAAATGGATATAACATAAAATACTGCCTTGTTGGTTCCCTGAAGCAGCAGCTGCGGCTTATTGTTAGAAGAGAAACAGAAACCAGGGTTACACAAAACACACCTAGGCAGAGATTGGAGTGGAACTGATCCTCCTTCGGGTTCTCTTTTTACACAGCTGTAAGAAAAGGCCAGGCGAGTATAGTGGGATAACATGTTAGAAACTGACATCTCTCTTGGGAGTTGGTGGAGCCCGGGCTGTCACTAGTAAAAAATATCCTCAGTGGACATGCCTTTTTCAGTCACCCTCCTCCACAACTCCAACAGCATGTTCTACAGGGACAGAAGCTCCCTTGGACTTTGCAGGCTCAATTTTCAGACACAAAGCATGTGAATCCCTGTGTGAACCGATAATTGCCTACACACCTAGTTCACCCACTATATACACAGAAAGGTTTGCTTTCCAGATATGGCCCTGGACCAAAAATCAGATCCAAACAATCCCAAACTCTGGAGAAATTCAGATCTGGATCCAAATTGTACAACTTGAGCCAATCCCTAATAACTACTTTGTGCATTTGTATTTTGTAGGTGCGAATTATTTTTTTTAAATATTGCCCTTAGGGCCAAATTCTGCCCTCACCTGTGTAGTGCCACTTACATAAATGGGGCTGCATGGTGCAAATGAAGCAGGATTTGGTCCTAAGTATAAATTCTGGCTGAGTTACCTTACTCTAGGGCAGGGGTGGCTAAACTGTGGCTCGTGGGCTGCTCTTTTACAGTTAAAGTGTGGCTCATGGAGCTCCCACGCCTCCCTCCTATTCTCCACGTACCAGACCTGGGGGGTAGAGCTTGGGGCTTCTGCCCTGTGGTGGGATGGTGGGGCTAAGGGCTTCTGCCCTGCGTGCCACCCTGTGGGCAGGTTGTGCATGTCTTCTGGCTCTCAAACTTCAGAAGATTATCATATGCAGCTCAGAGGGTTAGTAAATTTGGCCACCCGTGCTGTAAGGCCCATGCACATTGCAAAATAACCACTTAAGGGACCTGATTACATGGCTGGGGCCCATCTACACTACAAAACCAACTTGTGTTCTAACCAGGTTCGGGGACAACTGATCTGTGTCTACAAAATAAGCAGCTGTGTGTTTTTTTCTTTTTAAGACCAACCTTTAGGTTTCACTGTTACCTGCTCATCCATCCTGAATAACACACAATCAGTTAATCGCTTTATTATTCACTTATCACACAGATGTTGCCATAGACTGAAAAAAAATTGTAGCCTTCACTGGCTGCACTGCAGCAGAGATCATAGAATCATAGAATATCAGGGTTGGAAGAGACCTCAGGAGGTCATCTAGTTCAACCCCCTACTCAAAGCAGGACCAACCCCAACTAAATCATCCCAGCCAGGGCTTCGTCAGGCCTGACCTTAAAAACCTCTAAAGAAGGAGATTCCACCACCTCCCTAGGTAACCCATTCCAGTGCTTCACCACCCTCCTAGTGAAAAAGTTTTTCCTAATATCCAACCTAAACCTCCCCCACTACATCTTGAGACCATTGCTCCTTGTTCTGTCATCCGCCACCACTGAGAATAGCCGAGCTGCATCCTCTTTGGAATCCCCCCTCCCCACCCATCAGGTAGTTGAAGACTGCTATCAAATACCCCCTCGCTCTTCTCTTCTGCAGACTAAATAAGCCCAGTTATCTCAGCCTCTCCTCATAAATCATGTGCCAGGGATGTAGTTTAACAGGCTCAGTTAGGTGTTGTGTAACTTAGATTGCTACATAGAGATGTATGCTGCATGTTGTTTCCATGTTCGTTGAAAATTGAATGAACGTTTGTTTTCTTTTCTTTCTGTCTCGAAGGAATCTGCATGGACATGAAGGAAATGCTGCAAGTTCATCACTCCCAGTTGTGCAGTTGTTTGTGTGCTTCACATAGTTTCAGAACAGACCACTCCTTGCTGTGTTTATTTCTTGGGTGTGTTTGCCTGGATAGCTCTGAGCCTTTCTTCCCCCTTTGGGACTCCCGGTCTTTCTCCTTTATTTCCTCATCCTTTAAGGACCAAACACAGGAGCAACCTGTCACACCAGCTGAGACAGATGGAACAAAGTTTCTCCTTGAAGCCATCAACTGTACTTGTGGGTAGGCTGGGATGGTAGCTTGCTAGTGATTGGGCCAGTCCCTCTGCCTTCTACAGCTGAGCATGCAATCTCTGCAGTACTCCCACCTATTGACATGGGAGCAAGGGACTGCATATGAGATCTACATTTGGATGTCCTTTGCAAAAACACTGCTCTTTCATCAGGCCACCAGGCTAGCCCCTCCAGTGCTAATTTTTGGTTCAGGTGGGTTTACTTCCAGGGATCAACAAAAGGTGATTGCTTATGAAAAGAGTCTTCTAATAAAGATAGAGCAGAGTTATGTTTGTCCCTTGGTAGCTTCTTAATACAGAAGATTCCCTTTTAAGGGTGACCAATTGTTGTTTTACCTTCAGAGGCTTACAAAACAATTGCCAAAATCGCAATGACTAAAGCATGAATTTTACAATTGTAAGCGGGGGAATGGTCCCGCTATTGTGGGGAACTTTCCTGGCTTCTGCACTACCCCGGTGAAGTGGGCTAGCGAAAGGATCCGAGTCCTCGCTCCCACGTCCTTTACCCAGAGGCCTCCCTGCCCTTGAGGACTCCCCTTCCACTCTCCTGTCTGGCAGTGTCCTCGTAAACCCCGACAAGGCTGGGCCCAGGATTCCTGGGGGGCTCGACCCCCAACCCTGCTGTGGTCACCCAGGACAGGGGCTAGGGTGTCCCCATTCCGGGGTACTCTCTCTGCACTGGGCACCTCCCTGACCCACTGATCATTTCATACAATTTAAAGCAAATACAAGTTGTTTAATTAACAATTAATTTTAAAAAAGAATAAGGAAAAATGGGAAAGGTTAAAGGAAAACACATCACCCTGCTCTGTGGCAGGGAACATTACAAACAGTGTCTCTGGAATGTCAGGGCAGTTCAGTCTGTTCCTTGTAGGTCCCAGGCCTGCTTCTCAGGCCCTGTCTGTGCTGCAGGGACGCTGTGGGTTGGACACTTGCTCTGGTGGTGGCCACACGCTCTCAGGCTCTAGGTGGCAGGACCCTTCTTCCCAGTGTCGCCCCCGCCCGGTCGGGGTTATGATCCCCCTGCAAGTCTGGCCTGCAAGGCCTCTTGGCTGAGGCGTTTCCCTGTGCTGGGCCCACTGCCCAGGGTCCCCCTCATTCTCCCCAGCTGCTCACCGCACTCACTCGGACTGCACATAGCTCCGGACTGCCCCAGTCCCAGCTCCGGACTGCTCCAGCCCTGGCTCCAGCTCCACTCTGCCTCAGCACGGCTGCTGCTGCTGCTCTGCCTTCAGCTCCCTGGGCTGCTTCTCTGGCCTCTCTGGCTCTGGTTGCTGCAGCTCTGCCCCCAGGACAGCTCTGCTCTGCAGGCTGCTTCTGTGACTCTGCTCCCAGCTCTGACCTGCTTCCTGGCTGCTTGTCTGGCCCCTCTGGCTCTGGTTGCTACAGCTCTGCTCCCAGGGCAGGTCTGCTCTCTCTGGGCTGTGCTCTGGCTTTGGGGCTGCAGCTCTGCTCCCAGCAGCTCAGCTTGGGCCCCTGCTCTCTCCTTAGCTCGGCCCCACTCTGTCTGACTCAGGCCATTCCAGCTCACACGGAGGACGGGACCCCCTCTGGCCTCCTGACTCCCTTATTAGCCTGCCCGCCCTGTCAATCAGGCTGATCTGGAGCATTGGCCTCTCCCCATTGTTCCTGGGGACTGTCAGTCTCAGGCTCCTGATTTGCCATCGACCCTTCCCCTTTCAGTGCTGGGAGCTAGCCAACCAAAACACCCCCACTGAGTGTTAGGGGGGCAACAGTCCCCTTACACAATGATCAAACCCAAACAGGGGCAGATGTTCCTGCATCTGCCACTGCTGTCAGAGGTAATGAAATACTTGTGCACCTTGGGTCTCTCTCTACCTAAGGTGAAGCATTTTCCTAACACAGATCAGAGAATTAATCAAACAAGTTAATGTGGGGTTTGAAATGAGGCCCTTCGATTATTTCCGTGAATAACGGAGACTTGACTTTTTCTGAAGCCCATCAGAGGGATGTGCACTCACACAATGCCTAATGTTGTGCAACAACCTGAGTATTCGTGTTATTTGGAGGTTGGTTGAAAATGAAGGTCTAACGTGACTCTTCTCTCATTAATTTTACACTGAACTGTTACAAGTATTGTGCTCACTAATGGATTCCTCCCCTTAGAATGCTGCCTGAGAGAGATTCATTCCCTCCATCTTCAAATTCTCACATTAAATTTTCCTTGACAGTATGTCAAGAACCCAGGCCTGGCTCCATTCAGACCTCTACATGCAAACAGCAGCCACTGAAGGCTGTAGAACATGTTTCCCCACCCTGATGACTCATTCAGCCACAAGCAAGCTGGCGTGGGGACTCCTGTTTTGCTCATTTCCTCAGGGGCCTCCTGTGGATAAACAAAAGGGGGGTGTCGATTCCATTAAGCTACCCCTGCCTAGCTCTAGGTGGCAATGTATCATAGTAAAAATAGGTCAATAACATCTGCTTCAAAGCGACTCATAGCGAAGAATGCCTATGTGGCATTGTCTCAGGATAGAAATGCCATGTGCTTATACATTTTAGGTCTGGGACCGCCTTTGTTTAAATACATGCATATTGTAAACGTTACCTAAGATGGTGGGAACCGTAGGGCTCAATTTCCCAGTGCTAGCTGGGTGTAAAAGGTTAGTGAGTGAGAATGGTGGCATTTTATACTGTGTGCTGATATAAATAACTGGACAAGAGGCCGGTCAGTAGAGAGAACGACCTGTTGTGTAGGGTGGTGGTTGTTTTTCTTTAATTTGCTTGAATAAACAAATCCAGTTTAATTCTACTGACTGCTTATTTACTTCAGCCAAAGAGCCTAAACAAAGACAAAGTGACCTACTACAGTATACTCGTGATTATCTGACACCCTACTACCTGAACATGAAGGGATTTGGGTAATGCATAGGTTCGGATACCAGAGCAGAGACCCCTGGTCGGAGGGGCGGCCGCACTGCTGCTGAATGGCTTCTGCAGCAGCTCAGGGAGCTGCACCCCTGCTGTCACAGGAGGGGGGAGCATGACAGTGGAGCTGCAGAGGGTCCCTGTGTTGCTGCTCCTGCCCTCTTGATGATCAAACTCCCGATTAGCCATATAAAATCCGTATCTCCCGTGCTATACGGATAACTGGGAGTATTCTGTCTATGAACTGACTGACATGCCACTCCTAGTTGTGATGAAGCATCTCTGTTGACACAAAAATCAGCAGAAAATGGTTTAGTCTTAATACAGCAATGATGTGGGGTGATGTTTCTTCCTAGCAAGCAGGACTACAGTAATAATAAGCGAAGACTTTACTATGTCCACTCATATCAAACATCACTCAGCTAGCATTGTTAGTGCAAAAGCCAGAGAACTCAAAGCCCAGGCTACCTCCAATTTAGAATTCCTGGGCCTGGTTCTCCTCTAAGGGACTGTCTACACTCAGAAATTGTGCCACTTAACTATACTGAAATAATGAAGGCAATACAACTCCTACGGTGGATGCAATGATATCAGTAAAAGGGTGCTTATACTGAGCTAGCTTATACTGTATGGAAAGGGGAGTAAGCAGAGGTTCAAGTAGGGCGGTACGGTCCAGTACGCTGTGCCAGCAAGATATTTATAGCTGGTACGATGTACTAGAAAGACACAGGAGGAGCAGAACATGGGGCCGCTTGGCGGCCCCATGCTGGCAGCTCTTCCTGTGCAGCTGTACCACCCCCAGCCCTTCCACGCAGGGTCTCCTCTGTCTGTACAGCCGGAGGACAGGGCTGGGAGCGGGGCCAGGGGCGGTCATGGGGTGCTGCGTTGTGGGGCCACCCGGTGGCCCCGTGTTCCGCTCCCTTCCCCGCTGTGGTTCCGAAGTCTCCACTGCAGTGGGAGGACAGAGCCTCCCCAGGTAAGGGGGGTGGATCATGAGGAGGGGATAGGGAGAGCATGGGGGCCCCGGGCTGGGGGCATGGTGGGGAGGAGTCACGTGGAGGGTCACGTGAGGAGGTCATGTGCCCTCCGTACTCCCCCCTGTACCAATAAGAAATGGATTCCACTTGCACCACTGGGAGTAAGCTACATTGATATAATGCGCCATTGCACCATTATAACTGCATCCGCACTAGGGGTTATAGTGCCTCAACTATTTGGTAGAAAAATCACACCCTTCATCAATATAGTTTAATTGGTACAAAATCTGTGTGGCACTGCAGCCTTGTGCTAGTATTTCTTCGGTATAAGAAATTCCATTGACTCCAATGGAGTTCCCCTTCACTGACCCTTCCTATAAGTAAGAGGAAAATAAGGGTCCCTGGTTCTGTCATCTTATAAAAGCCAGACCCTGAAGATCATATTAACAGATTTCTGTGTGTATGTTTCCTTTCTGATGTTCCTATAAACAAAAATGCAGAATGGAGAATAAGAAGAAGAAATCTACATCCTTCAGGGACTACTGAAAACTTGATATGATCAGCCTTAATTGATCCCAGTGGAGTTTGACATCTGCCCCCATCCTGTACCTCTGACTATTCTACCATTGCCTGAGGAGACCATTTCAACCAGCCAACAGTGGTGCATTGGCAGAGGGAGCAGTTGTTGGGCTTTGTCTCCACAGCAGTATCTCAGAAAATAAGACCTTTCCCACTCGAGAACATGACTCCATCTCTCAAGATCATTCAGTTCCCAACCCTAGAGCTGGGATTCAGGACTGAAAGATTCTGAGAAATGGAATCATGTATAGACCAATTGAAGTTTTGGACCCAGCCAAAACCCTTCTGTCTCTTATGACTACTGTTATTCTATCGTTGGAACAGGCACTGATATAACTGATAACGAGGTCAGGCCCACTGGGAGATAGGGAGGAAGGAAATATTTGGTAATTTCAACTGCTGCCATCAGGCTTGATTCTCTGTTGTCCTGGCACCTTGTCATTGACAGCAATGCAAAGTGAGTGGGAAATGCTATCAAATCAGAATGATAGTGGTTTACATCTACTTTGCGTTGGCATAAATGATTAAGCAAAGAACATAACGAATTGGGGCTGTTAGATTTTATTTGTGTGATTTGTCTCGCCCTCTTTGCAAACATGTCCATTCGGAACAATTGTTCTGCCTTTCAATATGGCTGCAGTGCCAGGGGAACTGGCTTTCAGTTCAGGCTCCTGCTGACATTCCTCCTGCCTTGGAATAGGAATCAGTGCCAAGAGCATCTGTTTAAAGAACAAAGGACAGGACGAGAAGCCATTTATGTTATGAGAACTTTACAATGCTCTTCTCTTCCCAGTTCCTGACATACCCAACATGAGTCATTCCATTCTCTTGCTGCAAGTGCTACTGATCCTAAATCTCAAACGAAACTCAGGGAAACAATTCACAGCAAGAGGGATTTTCTGATTGATTTTTAGCTCTTCCCTTTGTTATGAAGTGCACCTTTAGCTTGATTTTGTTAAAAGGCCAGCTGGCTTTACTGGTAAAACTTTATTTTATTTATAAGCAAAGTCAATTTTTCAAAAAATTAATCATGGAAGTTTAGCGATTAAAAAGACACATTAGTTTACCTCAGGGGTAGGCAACCTATGGCACACGTGCCAAAGGCGGCACACGAGCTGATTTTCAGTGGCACTCACACTGCCCAGGTCCTGGCCACTGGTCGAGGGGGCTGTGCATTTTAATTTAATTTTAAATGAAGCTTCTTAAACATTTTAAAAACCTTATTTACTTTACATACAACAATAGTTTAGTTATATATTATAGACTTATAGAAAGAGACCTTCTAAAAACATTAAAATGTATTACTGGCACGCGAAACCTTAAATTAGAGTGAATAAATGAAGACTAGGCACACCACTTCTGAAAGATTGCTGACCCCTGGTTTACCTAGTTCATTCCCTTGCCACTGCAGGCTTGTGCACTATGGTATATGCTTCTGTGGTTTGTCCAGGCTAGTAAATATTTCAAGCAATATAATGTCCAATACTTCTTCGGGAGACTTTTACTGCCAAAATGAGTTATTAGGAGATAACTCCATTTTTAAGACCTGGAGAGCTTTTTCCCCTTTTCTTAATTTTGTCACATTACTTCTATAGCTTGATCCTGTATTCTTTGTGTATGCAAAACATCCCTTAAAATCAATGGGAGTTTGATGTCCACAAGAAAAGGAGGATCAGAAATACTATGTTATGTGTATGAAATTGTTTAAAAGACATTTCCCACTTTTGCTTTACACTTAAGACCTTTTCATGCAACCCTTCTATCTACAGCATCTGCTGCCCTGGGACTGGTAGCTTGTTAAAATTAAATTACGATTTCCTTATTCATTCCTGTGGTCTGTGGTGGTTCCCCCCTCCCCTTTTAAATCAAATCTTACCGAAAACTCATGTAACTGGCACACAGATCACTAGGGAATCAAGTGCCTCTCTTTTTAAAGAGGCTGTCAGTTTCTGTGCAGCAACATCGATGAGAGGTTGAATTCCTTTGTGTCTTGCTTTCCTATTAATGCACCTGATAAAATCTCTTTCAATATAGTTGATTTAATCTGCACTTTTTTCATAGTCTGATGCAGTCAGGACCTATTAAAATGGTTTTACACTCTTTTCCTACATGCTTTGTTTTCTGATGTTGGCTATTGGTATAAAACAGCTTTGTGTTTTTTTTCCTGTGTAGAGTTCTTAGCTATTTTGTTCCAGTGACAGCTTCAATTTATTTTGCCTGGTGTAATTTAGTGGTTTTAAAGTGATTTTTTTTTCTTTTTACCTGGCCATCTTAAGCTAGTGCCTTTGCCAAAGATTTAATTTCCACCTCCTGATTTTTTAAATCAGGATGGGATGTTCTTCTAAAAGATCTACTCTAGGAATTATCTGGGGAAAGTTCTATGGTCTTTGTTAAAGCAGAGGTCAGACTGGATGATCACAGTGGTTCCTTCTGGCCCTGGAATCTATGAATCGATGAATCCTTCTATTGCATTATATATAATGTAAGTTGAAATTAAGCATATTGCTTAGTTTTGTGCTAATGCACAGAATAGGCATATTCCAAAGGTTCCAGTTGTCTTTTATTGCTGTAGAACTTGATTCAGGAAAGCACTTAAGCTCATGCTTAATTTTAAGTACATGTGTGCCCAGGGGTGGTGTGTAATTTTCCCATGTTACTGGGTGGGGGCTGTCATGGAGTATGGAGGAGTCAGGGCCCTGTACCCCCACTTCCTGCGATTCACCATGACTCTCAGGCAGCCAGTAAAACAGAAGGTTTATTAGACAACAAGAACACAGTCTAAAACAGAGCTTTTAGTACAGAGAACAGGACCCCTCAGCCAGGTCCATCTTGGGGGGTGGGGAGCCGAGACCCAGGTTCTGCCCCCCCCCCCATATCCCCAGCCAGCTTCAAACTGAAACCCCCTCCAGCAGTCTCCCCCCAGCCACACACCCTGGCTCCTCCTCCAACCTTTGTCCAGTTTCCCAGGCAGAAGGTGTAACCTGGCTGCAACCCCCTCCTGGGCTCAGGTATCATCCCTCAAGTGAAGTCACTCCCTGATATCCCACCACCATCCAGCACCAATGCAGACAGCAGACCACTAAAACTCCCACACAACATAACCAGATCAATACTACCCACTCCGTCACAAGGGCTTGAGCTAGTTCTGTGTCGTAGTACTGAAAAGGAACCCCTAGATCAGGGGTCAGCAACGTTTGGCACGTGGCTCGCCAGAGTAAGCACCCTGGCAGGCCGGGCCAGTTTATTTACCTGCTGATGCAGCAGGTTCAGCTGATCGCGGCCCCCACTGGCCACGGTTCGCCGTCCCGGGCCAATGGGGGCAGCGGGAAACCGCGGCCAGCACATCGCTCGCCCGCGCCGCTTCTCGCCACCCCCATTGGCCCGGGACGGCGAACCGCGGCGAGTGGGGGCCGCGATTGGCCAAACCTGCCGCGTCAGCAGGTAAATAAACTGGCTCGGCCCGCCAGGGTGCTTACCCTGGCGAGCCGTGTGCCAAACGTTGCCGAACCCGGCCCTGGTTGCTGCCGGCTCCACCTGGCAGAAGGGTTACACTTATGTGCAAGTGAAGTGGGGAGAGGGATAGCTCAGTGGTTTGAGCATTGGCCTGCTCAACCCAGGGTTGTAAGTTTAATCCTTGAGGGGGCCACTTAGGGATCTGGGGCAAAAATCTGTCTAGGGATTGGTCCTGCTTTGAGCAGGGGGTTGGACTAGATGACCTCCTGAGGTCCCTTCCAACCCTGATATTCTATGATAAATCAATGGGGCTTCAACCCTTGCTTAAAGAAGGGCAGCACCTGCTCAAGTACATTGCTGATCTGAAGCTCTAGTTCAGTGGTTCTCAACCCATTTACCATTGTGGGCCACATATGTAGCTAACATATGTGTTATGTGGGCCTCATCCACACAATATATATACTCCCTCTACAATCTACAAAAAATAAGGTTTAGTATTTGTTATCTTTCATTTCAACACTGGCAAATGTCTACCAAGATAATTTTAATTTATCAAAATAAGTCAAAACATTAACTGTTAAAATTAATTTTGTCTAACACTTACATTAGTGGGGGATCTGGCAACTTCCTTTGTTCAAAGCCACCACATTATGTCATTGCTTAACTGCAGATTTTTGTATCCTTCTTATGACTTTGATATGAGAAACAAAAACATTAAAGAGAGAGTCCGCAGATTCTTAAAAAAAAAAAAAAAAGGCATTCTTTTACTAGCTCCCCATCACTAAATGGTTTTCCGTGTTTGGCAAGCATCCAAGAATTTTTGTAAGATGCAAGTGTCACAGCATCTGCTCCTGTAAACGTGACACGCAACACTTTCTGCTAATTGTTTTAGCGATTTCTCAAGCTGACTAATTTTCAGCTTTCTATCTTCAGATTTTTCTGGGTATTTACTTTGAAAGTCTTGATGTTTTGTCTCAGAGTGTCTTTTTACATTGTACGTTTTGCACACAGTGAGGGCTGTACAAACAAAATGGCTTCCCATCTCTTTCTATAACTGCAAACATTTCTTTCCAGTCATCTTGTACCTTTCTGCCTCCTACTGCCAAACGGCAATGCTTCTTTCGTTCATGTTCCTTTTTTCTTTCATCAGTTTCTGAAGCTACCAATGGTTGTTTCTCTCTGTGAATAACAAACCGATTCATTTTCTCTTGTGTGCCCTATTCCACTGCTGATGCGACTGTAAGCGGGGGAATGGTCCCGCTATTGTGGGGAAATTTCCTGACTTCTGCACTACCCCGGTGAGGTGGGCTAGCGAAAGGATCTGAGTCCCCGCTCCCACTTCCTTTACCCAGAGGCCTCCCTGCCCTTGAGGGCTCCCCTTCCACTCTCCTGTCTGGAGGAGTCCTCGTAACCCCAACAAGGCTGGGCCCAGGATTCCTGGGGGGCTCGACCCCCAACCCTGCTGTGGTCACCTAGGACAGGGGCTAGGGTGTCCCCACTCCGGGGTACTCTCTCTGCACTGGGCACCTCCCTGACCCACTGATTATTCCATACAATTTAAAGCAAATACAAGTTGTTTAATTAACAATTAATCTAAAGAAAAGAACAAGGAAAAATGGGAAAGGTTAAAGGAAAACACATCACCCCGCTCTGTGGCAGGGAACATCACAAACAATGTCTCTGGAATGTCAGGGCAGGTCACAGTCTGCTTCTTGTAGGTCCCAGGCCTCCTTCTCAGGCCCTGGCCGTGCTGCAGAGACGCTGCGGGTTGGACACTTGCAATGGTGGTGGCCACACACCTCCGGGCTTTGAGTGGTGGGACCCTTCTTCCCAGCGTCAGCCCCCCATAGGGTTAAGGTCCCCCTCCCGGTCTGGCCTGCAAGGGCCCTTGTCTGGGGGTGTCTTTCTGTGCTGGGCCCTTTGCCCAGGTTCCCCCTTGGCTGGCCCCACTTGCTCACCACACCTGGCTCTGTGGCTGCACCTCTGCTCCCAGCACCGGATCTGCTCTCCCCGGGCTGCGTCTCTGGCTCTGTGGCTGCACCTCTGCTCCCAGCACAGGATCTGCTCTCCCTGGGCTGCGTCTCTGGCTCTGCACGACACTCAACTATGCTCAACTGCTCAAATGCATCACTCAACAAACTACGTGGCACTCTTTAAAAATTTTTAGCAGGGTGTCAACATGGGCAACAATTGTGTGCTGATTGGGTGGCAAGCGAACCCTGGGCCACAAGTTGAGAACCATTGCTCTAGTTGTAGCAGCAAGGAATTGTTAAACCTGTTAGGAACAACAGTCCTGCTCTCATTGTAATTAATTTCCAAACTCCCCTTTATTTTAATGGGAGCAGGAGCAGGTCCCCACTTACTAAAATATGATTAAGTTTCATAAAGTTCAACAGCAGGTTTGGGGCAATGAAAACAATTTTTTATATCCTGTGCAAGAGAGATCTCTACAGTGGCAATAGTAATATATAGAAGGGGCCTCATGAAACGCACACATTGTCAGTTTGTTCAGACGAGGCTTCGACCCAGTTAGGTCCTCACAGGATAGTAGCACTGCTGGATTGTTTTAAGCTGTTTAAAAAGTCATAAATCTACTGCACAGGATCGTAAGTGCAACAATTCACCAGTTTAAAATGAGATTTTTCAATGTTTCCTGTCAAATGTACCATTATTTTGCTTTCACGTTTTGTATCTATTTTGTGTTCATAAAATTAGGGGTGAACAACAATGGCTTGAGCAAGGCACTGACCAAGCTTCTTCCAAGTGCTCTCTGTCAATGTTCCTTCGCTGGCATTTGCAGAATTCCTGCCATTCTGGTCACAGCCTCTCCTGAGCAGAAAGTGCAAAGAATTTCAAATTGTGAAGTGGTTTAGTGCGGCTGATCAGTTTCCAGAAGGGTTTCAGATCTCCAAAGCCAACAACAGCCCCAGTTGAACAAAAGTACTGAAGCATTTGTGTAACTTTTAAGCATGTGAGTAGTTCAATGATATGTGCTTTATACTTAGGGTAACTGGGACCTCAATCAGGGTTCAAACCCGTGACTTAATTCTGCTCTTTTAGGGCTTATCTGCACTCAAAAATTGTTCTGCTTAAACTATAATGGTTTATAATATATATAAATATATATAAAATAATTATAGTGTTACAACCCCTCCCCCAAGAATGGACATAGTTATATTAATACAAAGATGCTTTATTCCAGTATAGCTATTCCTATATGGGAAGGGAAATAAGCTATATCAGTATAAGGCACTGTTATACCAATACAACTGCATCCATAATAGGGATGGCACATGCACAACTCTTGCCATAAAAAGTCACACCCCTAATTAACATAGTTATACCAGTACAAAATCTGTATGTAGAACAGGCCTTCAGTTAGTATAAATCAATGACCTGAAATCTCTGAAGTTACTTTAATTGACACACTGACTGACAGCTGAATTTGAACCACTCGGTTTCTAGAGAAGTAGAAATAACTCCAGATCTTCCTCAGCATATGTTTTTTGCCAGGTTTCCATGCCCTCCTTGGGTGATAGTGCACCAATTAGATTGCATGCCCCGCCTTCTGTCCCATCCCCTTTTTGCCCAGAGAGTTGGCCTTATGGTTTTGGAAGTCCTTCCTACCCTTTCTGCCCTCTCCAGGGCCCTTAGGTATCATTTTTGGACATGGCTAGTCTGAAGAAAAAAAAAAAGTTTTTTTTTTAAATTTAATTTATCCTTACTGTAAGCATTTAAAAATAAATGAATAAATAAATGAATAAAGGATTTCATGCCTTTCCCAGATGGAAATATGCCTTTTATGCAGTTAGTATAATTATAAATAAAGTCTATTCAATTGTATAAAGTCTTAACGTCAGAGAAAAAAAGTGTTACTACACTGATATATAATCATGCCTTTTCCTCATTTTTAGAAAAAATATTTGATGCACCAAGTACAATTCTAAATAAAATTGATTAAACAATCACACAAAGTTGGCAAAATATTAGAGAAAGAGAAAAATATCCTCATGCCCTGTTTTTTTTCTCATGTTATACTTGTAAAAGTTTAGGATAGTTTATCTTTTAAAACTTTAATTGATATTTTTAAATTTCTTTAGACCTTTGGTTAAAAACAGTATGTTTAGCAAAGGGAGCTAGAGAAGATGGCAGTTTTAGATACCAGCTAAAAGAGTCAGGAAAAGAGAGGAGACGGGGGTTGGAGGGGGTATGGTTTTATAAGATAAGAGCGAAAAACTCAGGAAAGGAGGAGGGGTGGGTGAAGATGTCAGATGCTGTCTTTATCTCTGTTCCTCAAGCAGGAAGAAAGCTATGACTTTTCAAATTTTATTTTTAATGTCAAATGTGGGGAGTTATATTGTACTCTGCAATCTGAAACATTCGTCACAATTTACAAATGATGAGCCTTCGATATGGTGTGGCAAGGCACCTTCTCGGTCTCACCAGCCTCAGCTGTTTTTTTGCCTTGGTGAGACGGGCTTGGGGTAAAACAGTCCCTCTAACTGCACGGGGCAGTCCGTCCATCTCTCAGCCAGTGTTTTGGGCTTGTTTTTCTCCCTTATAGGAGGGAATGCAGCCTCCTGTCCTGGAGAGGCTTGCTGCTACTCACCTACTGGTAGCTTGACTCCTTCCTCCCCTCACTTTCTTTCTTCTTCTTTTTTTTTTTTCTCTCTCTCTCCCTCCTCCCCTTTTCCCAACAGGGGAGGGTTTAAAAAGGTCTCAGATAGCCCTTAGTTGGAATCAGCTGATCCTAATTGACCTCAGGTAACTCCCTCTCAGCTGATCCTAATTGATCTCTGGTAACCCCTTCTCAGCTGAACCTGATTGACCTGTAATCACCCCTTCCCAGTGGATAGGGAGGAGGGCCTTTTAACCTTCTGGGACTGTTTTCTATTTCCCCCCTCCCCCCTTGCAGCCATCTGTCTTGAGTTTATCACACTGGCTAAACTGCATTTAGAGAAGTTTTGTCTGGATGGGGATTTTTGCATGCTATGCAATTTATTTAAGCCAAACTTTAAAAATAAACAGCTAATACGGCTGGGATATTTTTAAAAGGCTGGGATAGTATCTCTTTCCAACAGTATGTTGTAATTTTTATTTCACTAGACCTCTTCTTCTTTGCTTAAGACCAAACCAAACTGGTGGAGAGGAGAAATAAAGGGTGAGAGTTCTAGAGGTTACAATATGTGTAAAAAGACATTCTAAAATGTAAAGTTTTATAGGAGTGCAGGGAAATTAATTCTTTGGGCCTATTTCAATGTGATGGAAAATAAAATGGAAAAAAATGTTTTGCAGCTACCTCTATACGACACCATTCCAAATGTAAAGATATTGGTGCATCTTGATTATATCACAGGACTCTTTTTATCCATCAAAAAATGTCTGGGCTTGGAGTTTTGCACCAGTATGGCTGCAGTGTGCTGCCAATGGTTTTGCCCCCTCTATCATTCTTTTTAGAGTCTAATATATGTCATTGAGCATTAAAAAAACAAAAGGTGTTGCTTTTGAAGTACTTCTATAAAATGTAAAGACTAAAGTTCTGTTACATTACAGTGGTTTTCATCCCAGCCAGAAATGACCAGTCTTGCCCCAGTATGTATACCCCATCTTTTGGGCTCCATTGTACATTTTATTTATTTACTATTTCTTGTCCTTTGTGGAAAAGTGATTAAAATTTTTTGGAAAAACCAGCGGATGGAATATAATGCCTTCTGACTTTGGAGAGAGTTTCTGTGTGACACACATTTATCCAGGCTAAAGCATAACAACTACCAAAGAATGAATATAAAATTGGTTCACTTAAAAGAAACAGAAAGAGAGATTTCAGATGCTTGAAGTTTTCCCCAAATTCCAGGCCTTCTACATCATCTCCTTGCCTATTTTCTCTTTAAAAGACTGTGTTTCTCTCGCTCTCACTAATGGTTTCATGATTTTCAATATCTTTTTATACTGTGCTAAATATGCCTTATAAGTTGTTAATGCAAAATATTGACTGCTAAAGCAACTAAGATATATTGAATATTAAGGAGAATATTTTGTTTGTATAGACTACCTCCCAAATACTGAAATATAGGTTTCCCTAATACTCCATTGCTCTTTTTATTTTATTTATTAAATCTATGTTCTATATGGGTCTCCTAAATTCTGAAAGAGTTCCAGGTTTACCTTAACAACAACAAAAAAGCATAATTTGTGGAAAGAGAACGGCAAAGAAATGTTACAGAGGCATTGTCGAGGATTATCCAGCCCTCTGACTACTAACCCATGCTACTCATCCATGTGGGCACAAATGATACTGCGAAGTGTGACACTGAGCCAGGGCCGGCTCCAGGCACCAGCTTCTCAAGCAGGTGCTTGGGGCAGCCGCTCCGGAGAGGGGCGGCATGTCCAGGTATTCGGCGGCAATTCGGCGGACGGTCCCTCACTCCGCCTGGGAGCGAAGGACCTCCCGCCAAATTGCCGCCTCGGATCGCGATTGCGGCTTTTTGTTTTGTTTTGTTTTGGTTGCTTGGGGCGGCCAAAACCCTGGAGCCGGCCCTGCACTGAGTGGATCAAGAGTGACCACAGGGCTCTGGGAGTACGGGTGAAGGAGTTTGGAGCGCAGGTGGTATTCTCTTTTATTCTTCCTGTCAAAGGTAGGGGCCTGGGCAGAGACAGATGCATCATGGAGGTGAATGCCTGGCTGCGAAGATGGTGTCGCCAGGAGGGCTTTGGCTTCCTCGACCATGGGATTCTATTCGAGGAAGGACTGCTAGGCAGAGATGGCGTTCACCTTTCGAGGAGGGGAAAGACTCTATTTGGACACATAACCTAGTGAGGACGGCTTTAAACTAGGTTCAACGGGGACAGGTGAGCAAAGCCCAGAGGTAAGTGGGGAACATGGAGACCTGGGAGATGGGTCGGAAACAAGAGGGAGCATGGGCTATAATGGCAGAGAGAAAGGAGGGTCAGGGCAAAACTGGGAGGCAAGATCAAACCAGTATCTTAGATGCCTATATACAAATGCGAGAAGTACGGGTAATAAGCAGAAAGAACTGGAAGTGCTAATAAATAAATACAACTATGACATTGTTGGCATCACTGAAACTTGGTGGGTTAATACACATGTGTGGATGGGTACAGCTTGATCAGGAAGAATAGACGGGGGGAAAGGGAGGAGGCGTTGCCTTATATATGAAAAATGTACACACTTGGACTGAGGTAGAGATGGACATAGGAGACGGAAGTGTTGAGAGTCTCTGTGTTAGGCTAAAAGGGGTAAAAAACAAGGGAGATGTCATGCTAGGAGTCTACTACAGGCCACTTAACAAGGTGAAAGAGGTAGATGAGGCTTTTTTTAAACAACTAACAAAATCATCCAAAGCCCAAGATTTGGTGGTGATGGGGGACTTCAACTATCCAGATATATGTTGGGAAAATAACACAGCGGGGCACAGACTATCCAATAAGTTCTTGGACTGCATTGCAGACAACTTTTTATTTCAGAAGGTTGAAAAAGCTACTGGGGGGAAACTATTCTAGACTTGGTTTTAACAAATAGGGAGGAACTCGAGAATTTGAAAGTAGAAGGCAGCTTGGGTGAAGGTGGTCATGAAATCATAGAGTTTGCAATTCTAAGGAAGGGTAGAAGGGAGAACAGCAAAATAGAGACAATGGATTTCAGGAAGGCGGATTTTGGTAAGCTCAGAGAGCTGATAGGTAAGGTCCCATGGGAATCAAGACTGAGGGGAAAAACAACTGAGGAGAGTTGGCAGTTTTTTAAAGGAACACTATTAAGGGCCCAAAAGCAAGCTATTCCGCTGGGTAGGAAAGATAGAAAATGTGGCAAAAGACCACCTTGGCTAAACCACGAGATCTTGCATGATCTAAAAAATAAAAAGGAGTCATATAAAAAATGGAAACTAGGACAGATTACAAAGGATGAATATAGGCAAACAACACAGGGATGCAAGGGCAAGATTAGAAAGTCAAAGGCACAAAATGAGCTCAAAGTAGCTACAGGAATAAAGGGAAACAAGAAGATTTTTTATCAATACATTAGAAGCAAGAGGAAGATCAAGGACAGGGTAGGCCCACTGCTCAGTGAGGAGAGAGAAACAGTAACAGGAAACTTGGAAATGGCAGAGATGCTTAATGACTTCTTTGTTTCAGTCTTCACCGAGAAGTCTGAAGGAATGCCTAACATCGTGAATGCTAATGGGAAGGGGGTAGGTTTAGAAGATAAAATAAAAAAAGAACAAGTTAAAAAATCACTTAGAAAAGTTAGATGCCTGTAAGTCACCAGGGCCTGATGAAATGCATCCTAGAATACTCAAGGAGCTAATAGAGGAGGTATCTGAGCCTCTAGCTATTATCTTTGGAAAATCATGGGAGATGGGAGAGATTCCAGAAGACTGGAAAAGGGCAAATAGAGTGCCCATCTATAAAAAGGGAAATAAAAACAACCCACGAAACTACAGACCAGTTAGTTTAACTTCTGTGCCAGGGAAGATAATGGAGCAAGTAATTAAGGAAATCATCTGCAAACACTTGGAAGGTGGTAAGGTGATAGGGAATAGCCAGCATGGATTTGTAAAGAACAAATCATGTCAAACCAATCTGATAGCTTTCTTTGATAGGATAATGAGTCTTGTGGATAAGGGAGAAGCAGTGGATATGGTATACCTAGACTTTAGTAAGGCATTTGATACGGTCTCACATGATATTCTTATTGATAAACTAGGCAAATACAATTTAGATGGAGCTACTATAAGGTGGGTGCATAACTGGCTGGATAACCGTACTCAGAGAGTAGTTATTAATGGTTCCCAATCCTGCTGGAAAGGTATAACAAGTGGGGTTCCGCAGGGGTCTGTTTGGGGACCGGCTCCATTCAATATCTTCATCAACGACTTAGATATTGGCATAGAAAGTACGCTTATTAAGTTTCCAGATGATACCAAACTGGGAGGGATTGCAACTGCTTTGGAGGACAGGGTCATAATTCAAAATGATCTGGACAAATTGGAGAAATGGTCTCAGGTAAACAGGATGAAGTTTAACAAAGACAAATGCAAAGTGCTCCACTTAGGAAGGAAAAATCAGTTTCACACATACAGAATGGGAAGACACTGTCTAGGAAGGAGTACGGCAGAAAGGGATCTAGGGGTTATAGTGGACCACAAGGTAAATATGAGTCAACAGTATGATGCTGTTGCAAAAAAAGCAAACATGATTCTGGGATGCATTAACAGGTGTGTTGTGAGCAAGACACGAGAAGTCATTCTTCCGCTCTACTCTGCGTTGGTTAGGCCTCAACTGGAGTATTGTGTCCAGTTCTGGGCACCGCATTTCAAGAAAGATGTGGAGAAATTGGAGAGGGTCCAGAGAAGAGCAACAAGAATGATTAAAGATCTTGAGAACATGACCTATGAAGGAAGGCTGAAAGAATTGGGTTTGTTTAGTTTGGAAAAGAGAAGACTGAGAGGGGACATGATAGCAGTTTTCAGGTATCTAAAAGAGTGTCATAAGGAGGAGGGAGAAAACTTGTTCACCTTAGTCTCTAAGGATAGAACAAGAAGCAATGGGCTTAAACTGCAGCAAGGGAGGTTTAGGTTGGACATTAGGAAAAAGTTCCTGTCAGGGTGGTTAAACACTGGAATAAATTGCCTAGGGAGGTTGTGGAATCTCCATCTTTGGAGATATTTAAGAGTAGGTTAGTGTGACAGACCCAGACCAGTGGGATACAGGAGTCTGGTAGAGGGCAAATATACTGGTCACTGGATGAGTAGTTTTCTGTTCCTGAGTGACCAGAGAAGGGGCTGCACTAGAGTAATCAGGAACCTGCTAGAACCCAGTTAAGGCAGGCAGGCTAATTAGGACCCCTGGAGCCAATTAAGAAGAAGCTGCTAGAATCAATTAAGGCAGGCTAATCAAGACACCTGGGTTTTAAAAGGAGCTCCCTTCAGTTTGTGGTGCAAGTGTGAGGAGCTGGGAGCAAGAGGCACAAGGAGCTGAGAGTGAGAGGGTGTGCTGCTGGAGGACTGAGGAGCACAAGCGTTATCAGACACCAGGAGGAAGGTCCTGTGGTGAGAATAAGGAAGATGTTTGGAGGAGGCCCTGGGGAAGTAGCCCAGGGAGTTGTAGCTGTCATGCAGCTGTTACAGGAGGCACTCTAGACAGCTGCAGTCCACAGGGCCCTGGGCTGGAACCCGGAGTAGAGGGCAGGCCCGGGTTCCCCCCAAACCTCCCAATTGACCTGGACTGTGGGTTCTCCCAGAGGGGAAGGTCTCTGGGCTGTTCCCCAACCCACACAGTGAATCTCTGCGGCAAGAAAATCCGCCAATAAGCACAGGACCCACCAAGATAGAAGAGGAACTTTGTCACAGTTGGATAAATGGTCTAGACAGTATTTGGTCCTGCCATGAGGGCAGGGGACTGGACTCGGGGACCTCGAGAGATCATCGAGTCCAGTCTTCCAGTCCTAGAATCTATGAATCTATGAAAGTGTTATTATTTTACATAGAAAATTTTAAAATAGGCATACATTTTGTTTCATTGGTGTATTAACCAATTAACAGTTAGACTTTCTTTAAATTTAGCTGTGTGTGTGTTTTGTATAAAATAATGCTGAAAAACAAGTAGGAATGTGGGGAGGGGTCTATAAAATAGTATAAAACTAATTTGAATGTACACTTATGGTGGTATGTCTATAAAACAGGAGCCAATTTGGTTTAAATGTTAATTGTTTTGGGAAGGAGGAGGGTGGCATAGAGGTTGATGCTGTGTGTGGGGGGAAGTAATGTGGGGAAATTTCTTATTCATACGTCGGAAGGTAATTGAACTTTTTTTCTGTATTTTATACAACTTAGATATCTCTGTTACAGAGCGCTACAACTGATGAAAAGTTTAGACACACACACCCCCCTCCAACTTTTCCCCCCTGAAACTTTTCTTATGAGTATGGGACAATTTAAACAAGGGATCTCTGCAATTCTGAGTTAATTTGTCAGTGAGCGGCCACAACTGAGAGCCTTTTGTATGTGTGGGGGTTAGTGGGAGGGGAATTCTCTATAAAATGATATTAAACTAATTTAAACGTGTGCCTGAGGCGGTTTATCTATAAAATAGTATACAAGTTGGCTTGAACATATGTTTAATTGTTTGGGGAAAGAGGAGTGAGTGGCTTAGTGCTCTGTCTGTGGTATGTTTGCTAAAATATTGTTTTAATTTATTTGTCTCTCAAAAACTTAACTAAAATTAAGAGACCTCTAATATAGTATAAGCCAGTAAGTGTTAATTTCTAATGAATATAAAAACTATAAAGAAATAAAAGAGGAAATGAAATATGGAAAATTGGAATAAAGTTTAGGCAAGATTCAATTAGGGTTTCTCTACCAGTTTTTAAAGACAAACGCTGAAGTTACTGTGGAGGAAGAGGACATTTTATTCATGGTCCAGAACCAAAAGACAAATAAGGTTAATTGCTAAATTCACATAGATTTTGTAAAAATTTTGAAGAAATCTACATGCATGCTCCTTTTGAATGGCATTTTAGGTGTAATTTACATTTTAATATGTTACGGTGAATAATTCCATAAAAGGCCATGAGGTTAGAATAGCCTTCAGACTGGCTCAGGAAAATGTGATGCAGTTTAATAATCTATGATGTTTGAATTTGCAAAAGGTTGCAGGATTAAAGAATACCTTCTAATTGGCTTGGCTTGTGAGTCATGGTTTGTCATAAGCTTCCAAAACAGGGAATTTTGCCATTTGGCTGAGGACACTTTGTGGGGTGACCTGCTTTTCTCTTCTCTCTAGCTTTCCTTTCTGTACTTCTTTAAAACTTCCTTTGGCCATTGTGAAAGGTGTCTGAACTGTGCCTTGCACACATGTAACTATTGTGTCTTCTCTCTCTGTCACTAATACTTTGTGCCTTTTTGCAATTATTTAATCAGCTTTATTTAGAATCATACTAACTATGCAAAAATCATATTTCCCTCTCAAATGGGGGAAAAGGTATAAAATGAATATTTATTCATTTATTTGTAATGCTTCCAGTATGGATAAACTAAATAAAAATGAAAACAAATCTCCATTTTTCCAAAATGGCTGATGATGCCAAAAATGCACATCCCCCAAAATGATACATAGTGGGCTTAGAAAGGATAAGAGGGACTTCCAAAATCTTAGGGCAGTGGTCCCAAACTTTATATCTTGTGCCCCTATCTGCCTCCCCCCCGAACTGGGGCCAGGAGTGGGGCTGCAGCTCCAGGAGGAGGGGATGCAGACATGGGTAAAGGGGTCGAGTCTGCACCCAAGCTGGGGTTGGGAGCAGAGCAGAGACCAGGGGCTGACACCAGCAGCCAGGGCCCCGGGTGCAGGGCCGGTAGTGAAACCCATGGTGGGGGGCTGGCAGCTGGGGCCAGGACCAGGAGCAGAGCTGGGTGGTGCTCCCACCCGCCGTGGGGGTTGGCCTGCACCTCAGCTGCACACCCCTTCCCCCCCCCCCACGATGTTCCTCGCCCCACAGTTTGGGGACCTTTTCCTTAAAGCCAACTCCTCGGACCTCCAGAGGGTGGAACAAAAGGCAGAGTGTGCAATCTAATAATGGCCTAATCTGCACAGTATCACAGTGGTGGGTCTGGAAACCTTATAAACACTGCATGCTAAGAACAGGTGTAGAGTTATTGCTGTTTAGAGATGTTATCACTAGTCACTGCAAGGATTCGGTGTGCCTATGACTACAAGCAGCAACAGCGACCCTAAAAGGAGTGAGGAGGGACTAGTGGTGAGACCATAGTCACCTATTCTGACTACCAGTCGTTCACCTAACAGAGTGTAACAGCAGCCATACTCCTCCTGTGCACCAGGGAACTCCAGGAGGCAAGATGCATGAGGTGCTTTTAAAGATTTAATGGCGGTCACTGTTTTGGCATGGCTCTCAAACACTGTGCTGAATTGAGAGCAGTGTGGAGAGCTCCTTCTTCAAGACAGTGCATTTAAACACCTGTGCAGTGTTTGCCATTAGATTATTATTTATTAGATTGTTTATTATCTTCCAAAGCCCTAAGTAATGGAACCTAAAATTAACATCTTTACAAAATTAGCATTGCCATAGTAGTCAATGACTTCCCTACAACGCCACATCTGCTGTTAGAAATCTCAAGCAGGGAAGATTTCATGGTGAGCACTGTACCCTCCTATCTTCCGTGCTTTGCAAGGAAAAGGCACTGAAGAGAGACTGTCGCACATAGACTTGAAGAAGTTAGTGCTGTAAATTAATGTTAAAGCCGAATTTCCATGAGTCAGTTCCAACCAGAATCCTGATCCAAGGCCCCTTGCACTTTAGAAACATCCCCCGACCATACCGATTTCATGGTCTGACCCATCTGCACTTACAGGCAGCGAGTCAGAGTGCAAAATATTTCTAATCTTATACAGGTGCATAACTAGGACAGAATTGTGACAGTATTAAAAAAAGAAAATAACACACACAGTACACTGTGAATATGCTGCCATAATTCTTGATTGAATCCAGACTCTGTTTTGTCTCTCTCTACATTGAGGCATGACAATATATTGAATTCCTTTCATTGTACACTACAATATCAATGTGAAATATAATTGATATAAAAAAACCCGTGTGTGTCTTTTATGGCAAAGTCAGGTTCCATAGAACATCTGCATTGCTATATAGATGTGTGCCGCTTTTTGATCCCTCTCATTGAGCACCGTTTTCTAGATGGCAATGGCAGTGTTTGTTATAAATTGATATGGTGCCTGGAGGGTTACTTTCATTTTATTCATTAGAATATCTCATTAACAATGCTGGTTCAAGCTACAAGAGTGCAAACCAAAACAATTTTTATCTTGAACAAACTGTGGAGGTGACACTCCTCAGGAGAAACATGGGAATCTGTGAATGTATTCTAAAGCTCTGGAAAAAAAAAAACATAATGCATGAAATCAGATATTTTAAAAAATCAAGGAAGAATGTTGCATATCCTTTGGTGTTATCTTAAAATAGAACAGTCTAAGACCAATTAGTTCCACAACAGGAGGCACCCTGTGTGTGCACATGTATAAGGTTAGAAATGTTCTGCAGTTTGACTAGCTGCCTGCCTGTGCTTTATAACAGAGATGGGTCAGCCCATGAAATTTATAGGGCTGAGGGATGTTCCTAAAGTTAGAGGTGTCAGATCAAGGTTCTGGTTTGAACTGACTCATGTGGAAATACACGTGTATTTCATGTGCATAGATAATGTCATTTATTTTCATCTGTGGCACATGTGTGTTGACAGTACTGAATGGAAGGGGCCATTTCCATACTAGTTCATATGCTGTATGAGTCAATATATGAGATCATATCCGTCCTATAGATATACATCCCATAGCATAAAGCATGTTATATTTATACTCATCTGAAACTGTGTATAATATATTTGTTTCAAATGGGCATTTCTATATTTGTTTTTCAGTATGTGATCTCATCCTGCCAGTGCACTACCAAGTGTCTCACGAGTAAATGGTTTTCTTCAAATCCTATTTCTCCTGGGTTTGTTGTATTTACAGATCCTCTCCTGAGTGGTTGCACGGTGTGTGTAGCAGGATTACATTACTAAGGTAATGGCTGTAAAACTGGGACAGGAAAGGGGTGGAATTAAAAAAATCCAGTAATTTAGTAGTAAATGGGCAAAACACAGATTTTCTTCAGACAGAAATTATTAAAGAAAACAAAAAATATCTGTGACAGTGTACCCCATAAGGCTTTATGGGGAGGGGGTGCTTATAAATGTATGTATGACATAACTGGAATATGTTTTGTGCTGCCTGTGCCAGGTAACATATCTCCGTAAAGGTTATGGTCTACTATATCTATTCATCCTATTTGTACATATATATATATATATATATATATATATATATATATATCATTTTCTACTTGAGGTTAAGAATATGGGCTGTATGCTTGCTTGGTTTCTAAGTAAGCTTTGGGAGGCATTTGGTCAGCTTCTTTAGGAAGGAATTCGCCAGGTTAAGTACCTGATCAGGAAACACTTGGAGAACAATGCATCTTGGAATGCTCCAATCCACATAAGAAGTCTTCCTGGAAACATGCAAGATACCATGTACCATCTTGGAGCTGGACTTTGCATAGGAGGGAGGAGGGGGGTCCCCACCCACAAGAGTCTATTTAAACCCGTGGGAGACCCCTCCATTTTGTCTTCAGCTGGCTAAAGAAGGAGCCTCTCCACCCCCACCCCACCCCAGGATACTTGAAGGAGACTGAAACAAAAGACAGTAACTACAGGGGGTGTGAGTGATAGCTGGACCCAGGCTAAAAGGAGATTAGCCTGTAAAAGGGAGCACTCTGGAACTGGTGAGGAAATTATCTGTATTTAGTTTGATTAGGCATAGATTTGCGCATTTTATTTTATTTTGCTTGGTGACTTACTTTGTTCTGTCTGTTACTACTTGGAACCACTTAAATCCTATTTTCTGTATTTAATAAAATCACTTTTTCTTGAGTAATTTACTCAGAGTATGTATTAATACCTGGGGGAGCAAACAACTGTGCATATCTCTCTATCAGTGTTATAGAGGGCGAACAATTTATGAGTTTGCCCTACATAAGCTTTATGCAGGGTAAAACGGATTTATCTGGGTTTAGACCCCATTGGGAGTTGGGCATCTGAGTGCTAAAGACAAGCACACTACTGGGAGCTGTTTTCAGGTAAACCTGCAGCTTCGGGACAAGTAATTCAGACTCTGGATCTGTGTCTGGAGTCAGATGGGAGTGTCTGGCTCAGCAAGACAGGGTGCTGGAGTCCTGAGCTGGCAGGGAAAACCGAAGCTGGGGTAGTCTTTGCACATCGGGTGGCAGTTCCCAGGGGGGTTTCTGTGATCCAACCCATCACAATATCTTAGCAAACCAAGTATCCTGCAAACTCTTCCTTATGTGGGGTCAGGTTAGGGACCAGCCTGCACACTGGCATAGTGGGGTGGAGGATGTATAACACAACCTCTTAACCCCTTGCACTGGAGCTCTATACCACCACTTCCAGCTTTCAAAGCAAAACCTCCACCTCACATAGGTGGGTGGGAAGAAGTGGGAGAGGACAGACCCTAGGCTGTGCACCCCCAGGAGCCTGGCAATGTAGTTGCCAGTGTGTCTCAGGGGGCATACCCTGTGGAAGGAGATGGTGGTGGTTCCCAAGATGTTCTAGGAGTGGCGCAGCAATACTCTATCCCTTGCTATGGACTAGAATACAAATGGATGATCTAGCCCTTGGCTAGAGTCCTTGACTTCAGTGGAGCTACTTCTGTGAGTAACCACTGCTCAAGTGAGAAAGGGTTTGCAGGTTCTGGACCAAAAATGCACAATAGCTTATATGAGCTACGTGTAAAACAATTTGCTCCTTACTGATCTAGTCCCTTAGATCTTTTAATGTTTGTCTTTTATCACCTTCTCTTCCCCCAGATCAGCCTAATCTATTGTCATTGTTTATTATTTGTTTTGTTAACCCTGATTGGCTTACTCAGATGATTACTCTCAATTATGTCAGTTGATCCTATTGTGAGTCAGGTAAGAAGGATCTGATCCTTAGACTGCACACTAGTGATGCGATGCAAATACAAATCTATTACATATTATTAGTAATACAGCTTTGAATGTGGTCGATCCCGTAGATACCCCTTCTCTCTTGGAAGGAATCCTCAGTCATGGCTGAGACCGGGAAGGTCACCTACATGATGGAAATTCTCGCTGCTTGTCCAATGGATTGCCATGATCCCCAGCTGATGGAACTGTGTCTGACTTCAGCACCAGACGAGGCAATTGTGTTCCCCTCAGTATGGCAGGACTTTGTGCCAGGATCTTTGTGCCACAATTCACTTTATATTATTATTTTTGCTTATAAATATTTGCATTCTAAAGAAGATGAAAAAAAAGATGGTGCAATCTACAAGTCGAGGCATGTAGGGGCATACAAATGTTTAGCATATCTGGCACATAAATACTTTTCTACGCTGGCTACAGCAGTGCCATGCAAATGCCTGTTTTCATTTTCAGGTGACACAATTGTGATGGGTTCCCCCCTGAGGTGCCACCTGGAAATGGGGTACCACATAGCCCCCCTGGCCCACCAGCCTGGGCTCCCTTTACACTGTACTGCTGTGACCAGCCTGCCAAGCCCTCTCCCAGGCTCCAGCATACACACAGGTAGGGACACACCCAGATGCAGTACTTACAGGCTGCTGTGATCAGCTTTGAATGGGGAAGCTACAGCTAAGGAACTGCTCAACTGCTCAAGTGCACACCCCTCTCTGGAGTATAAACCCAAAATTATACCGTCCTGTGCTGCACAGGGATCTGTACAGCGTACGCTCATGAAATTCGCCTCCTCCCTCAATGTGGAGAGGAAATATACAACAGCTTTTTTCCCCAAGTTATGACTCCCACACACTGGTTTTAGACAAAACAAAAACAAGTTTATTAACTACAAAAGATAGATTTTAAGTGTTTATAAGGCATAGCAAACAGATCAAAGCAGATTACCTAGCAAACAAACAAAATACGCAAACTAAGCTTAATATACTAAAGAGATTGGATATGAATAACAAATTCACACCTTAAATGATGATTCAAGCAGGCTGCAAAATTCTTAAGGGGCCAGCCGCGCTTGCTTACAGCTTAAAACCCCCAGGTATTCCTTTCACAGGCTAAAAATCCCTTCAGCCTGGGTTCAGCCCTTCTCCCCAGTTCAGTCCTTGTTCCTCAGGTGTTTCCAGGAGTCTTCTTTGGGCGGAGTGTCAGCGAAGAACCATGATGATGTTACTCCCCTGCCTTAAAAAGATTTTGCATATGGCAGGAACCCTTTGTCTCCAAGCTTCGTTCCCATGCCAGTCAGTGGAAAAACACTGGTATTCCAAGATGGAGTCCAGTACCATGTGACCTGATCACATGTTCCTGTAGAGTCATGTGGGCAAGTCACATGCCAATGCATGCTTCCATTAGTCATAGCAGAGGCCATTACCCATACTTTAGTTAGAACATTTACAGGAAAGCCTATTAGATGTAGATGGGTGTCTTTCACAGTCCAGTGTGAGCTAAGTGTTCCCCTGATGGGCCATCCAAGTTGAATGGGCCCTTCCCAGCCAGCCAGTCATTTGCAGACAGTCAATATTCCTAACTTCAGATACAAAAATTATACATGCATACAAATAGAATAATCATACTGAATAAATTATAACCTTTTCAATGATATCTCACATGCCGTATCTTGCATAAAATACATCATAATTATGCCATAATCATATCGTAATAATATCACTGTGAAGAATATGGGGTACAGTGTCACAATTGTAAATAAGAAGCAGGCAGCAGTATCTCCAATAAATGTAAACAAACTTGTTTGTCTTAGTGATTGGCTGAACACAAAGTAGGACTGTGTGAACTTGAAATGCTAGTAAATAAACACATCTATGACATAGTTGGCATCACAGAGACTTGGTGGGTTAATACGCATGACTGGAATATTGGTATAGAAGGGTACAGCTTGCTCAGGAAGGACAGGCAGGCAAAAAAGGGAGGAGGTGTTGCCTTATATATTAAAAATGTATACACTTGGACTGAGGTTGAGATGGAAATAGGAGACAGATTTGTTGAAAGTCTCTGGGTAAGGATAAAAGGGGTAAAAAACAAGGGTGATGTCATGGTAGGGGTCTACTACAGACCATCTAAGCAGGAAGAAGAGGTGGATGAGGCTTTTTTAAAACAACTAACAAAATCATCTGAAGCACAGGACTTAGAGGTGATGGGGGACTTCAACTACTCAGACATCTGTTGAGAAAATAACACAGCAGAGCACAGATTATCCAGCAAGTTCTTGGAATGTATTGGAGACTATTTTTTATTTCAGAAGGTAGAGAAACCTACTAGGGGAGATGCTGTTCTAGATTTGATTTTGACAAATAGGTAGGAACTGGTTGAGAATTTGAAAGTGGAAGGCAGCTTGGGTGAAAGTGATCATGAAATGGTAGAGTTCATGATTCTAAGGCATGGTAGGAGGGAGAACAGCGAAATAAAGACAATGGATTCAAGAAGGCAGACTTTAGCAAACTCAGGGAGTTAGTAGGTAAGATCCCATGGGAAGCAAGTCTAAGGGTCAAAACAATTGAAGACAGTTGGCAGTTTTTCAAAGAGACTTTATTAAGGTCACAAGAGCAAACTATCCCACTGTGTAGGAAAGATAGAAAGTATGGCAAGAGACCACCCTGGCTTAACCAGGAGATATTCAATGATCTAAAAATCAAAAAAGAGTCCTACAAAATCTGGAAACTAGGTCAGATTACAAAAGATGAATATAAACAAATAACACAAGTATGTAGGGACAAAATTAGAAAGGCACAAGATGAGATCAAACTAGCTAGAGACATAAAGGGTAACAAGAAAACATTCTACAAATACATTAGAAGCAAGAGGAAGACCAAGGGCAGGGTAGGCCCCTTACTCAATCAGAGGGAAAAATAACAACAGAAAATGTGGAAATGGCAGAGGTGCTTAATGACTTCTTTATTTTGGTTTTCACCAAGAAGGTTGGTGGTGATTGGACGTCTAACTTAGTGGACACCAGTGAAAATGAGGTAGGATCAGAAGAGGCTAAAATAGGGAAAGAACAAGTTAAACATTACTTAAACAAATTAGATGTCTTTAAGTCACCAAGGACTGATGAAATGCATCCCTAGAATACTCAAGCTGCTGACTGAGGAGATATATGAGCCATTAGCGATTATCTTTGAAAAGTATCAGAGGGGTAGCCGTGTTAGTCTGAATCTGTAAAAAGCAACAGAGGGTCCTGTGGCACCTTTGAGACTAACAGAAGTACTGGGAGCATAAGCTTTCGTGGGTAAGAACCTCACTTCTTGCATCTGAAGAAGTGAGGTTCTTACCCACGAAAGCTTATGCTCCCAGTACTTCTGTTAGTCTCAAAGGTGCCACAGGACCCTCTGTTGCTTTTTATCTTTGAAAAGTCATGGAAGACAGGAGAGATTCCAGATGACTGGAAAAGGGCAAATATTGTGCCAAACTATAAAAACAGAAATAAGGACAACCCAGGGAATTACAGACCAGTCATCTAAACTTCTGTACCTGGAAAGATAATGGAGCAAATAATTAAGCAATCAATTTGCAAACATCTAGAAGATAATAAGGTGATAAGTAACAATTAATATGGATTTGTCACGAACAAATCATGTCAAACCAACCTGATAGCTTTCTTTGACAGGATAACAAGCCTTGTGGATAGCGGGGAAGTAGTAGACATGGTATATCTTGATTTTAGTAAAGCTTTTGATACTGTCTCTCATGACCTTCTCATAAACAAACTAGGGAATTACAATCTAGATGGAGCTACTATAAGGTGGGTGCAAAAATGGTTGGAAAACCATTCCCAGAGAGTAGTTATCAGTGGTTTACAGTCATGCTGGAAGGGCATAATGAGTGGGGTCCCACAGGGATCAGTTCTGGGTCCGGTTCTGTTCAATATCTTCATCAATGATTTCGATAATGGCATAGAGAGTACACTTATAAAGTTTGTGGACGATACCAAGCTGGGAGGGGTTGCAAGTGCTTTGGAGGATAGGATTACAATTCAAAATGATCTGGACAAACTGGAGAAATGGTCTGAAGTAAATAAAATGAAATTCAATCAGGAGAAATGCAAAGTACTCCACTTAGGAAGGAACAATCGGTTGCACACATACAAAATGAGAAATGACTGCCTAGGAAGGAGTACTGCAGAAAGGGATCTGATGATAATAGTGGACCACAAGCTAAATATAAGTCAACAGTGTAATGCTGTTGCAAAAAAAGTGAACATCATTCTGGGCTGTATTAGCAGGAGTGTTGTAAGCAAGACCCGAGAAGTAATTCTTCCGCTCTACTCCACGCTGATTAGGCCTCAACTGGAGTATTGTGTCCTGTTCTGGGTGCCACATTTCAGGAAGGATGTAGACAAATTGGAGAGAGTCCAGAGAAGAGCGACAAAAATGATTAAAGGTCTAGAAAACATGACCTATGAAGGAAAATTGAAAAAACTGTGTTTGTTTAGTCTGGAGAAGAGAAGCCCGAGAGGAGACATAATAACAGTTTTCACGTACATAAAAGGTTGTTACAAGGAGAAGGGAGAAAAATTGTTTTTCTTAACCTCTGAGGATAGGACAAGAAGCAATGGGCTTAAATTGCAGCAAGGGAGTCACTCACTGTAACTGCAACAGTAGGAGACAGCTTCTGCCCTGGAGAACTTACAATATGCATTTCAGTCAAAGGGTGGGTGAAACAAAGTCTTATTATCCTCCAGTTGGGGAACAAAGGCACAAAGAGATTAAGTGACTTGCCCAAGGCCCCACAGGAAGTCTGTGGCAGGGTCAGGAATCAACTCTAGATCTCCATATGTTGACCGCTTCGGCACCACTGAAATTCTGCTGGACCCATGCACGGGGTGAATTTAATCCTTTTTCATTAAAAATATGTTCAGAATACTGCATGTATGTCCACTCAGAACACTCACTTAGAAATATGCCTGCTATCCACAGCATATCTGTAGTACGGTCTATTCATGATATTCTGTTCAGGTTCTTATACCACACCCATCACCATGGTATCTGAGCTCCTAGTGTGACATTAATTGGTGTGGCAATCTGCCAGTGATGCCAAGGTTGCATTTTTCTGCCAGTCTTTGGATTCCTTAAGTGTAGCGCTGAGCACAACTGAGAGAATTAACATAAGACTTCAGAGAAGAACTAAGAACTAAGGATAGAATGTAGAAGTGGAAACAGAGCAGGAGTTGTCAGGCAGGTAAGAAATTCATTCCTCCTGTAAGCCCCTTGAAGTCAATAGTTACTCCAGGGATGAGTTTGGCCCATTGACAGTTAAAGTCTGATATGTCTTTAACTAAGTTACCTGAGGGAAAAAAAAACAAATGAAAAATGAGCATTGCCTTCTCCCTGCCACTTCTGATCCTGTTATACAATCTGACAGGGTGAAAGGCTGATGTGTGGCAGTCCTGTAAATGGAATATACATAAATAAATGAATTCCCTGCATTGCAGTTAAGAAAAAATACTTGTGCCATATCCACCACTGCAGCTGTGAAGAGATATATCTAGTTACTCCGGTTAATACAGGGCTCCAGAAACTATGTTGTTGCATTATTTGTGAGTCTGGTTGGACAGGCCAATTTAATGGAAGGAGAAATTAAAATTGGTGTAGATTGAGCCATAGAGGAAGAAGAGAACTGCTTTGATTGCTTATAGCATAGGATGCAGAGCAGGTAGGAACATCCTGGACTGATTCCAGATATATCACATAGCAGCTTCCAAAGATATTAGCACTAAAGGGCCCTTTTATTTTTATAGCCATGCATCAGTAATAAGAAGAAGTTGTCCAATGGCTGGAAGCCAAAATGCCCAAACTGTCTGATTATTTTTTAGGCTGATGTTTACTGTCCCTAGCATCACAAAAGCTGCCCGGAGAGCAGCTGGGCTGCGGAGTCTGGAACAAGAAAGTCTTTCTACGACTCTGCTTTCCCACAACGTCTCATATTTCATGATTGCTGGTGGGCAAGAGGCAGATGAAATGCATAGTTGATCTGAAACATAAAAAGGCAAAGGCAGAATTAAAAATTGGACCAGTCACAGTTAGCTCTGTGAAAAAACGAAACCACCATGATAATTGTACAATGGTGACAGTAAATACATGGCCCTTTCAACCAGCTGGCTTCCTGTCTGTGATGTGGAATGTGGGTGGGAAATTTACACCTCACCAGGAGCAGGGTTATAAATGTATTCTTTTTTAACCCACGTCTAAAGGTTGGATGGTTCCAGAATCATTTTTTTAAACTACATTTTATTTTATTTTTTTTAAAAGTCACATTTAAATTCTTTTTATATGCCTGGCAAGAGAGCGTTTGGAAAATGGCTCAAGCTTTAAATCAGAAATTGGATGAAGTGCTATTGTCTCTGCTGTGAGTTCATGGAAATGGAGACTTCTGCCTCCTTATAGGTGGTCCCCTTTCCGTTCAGATGAAGGCCCACTGCGAGGACAGTATGGGGGAAGCCAGCACTTCCAACACCCTGCTGTACTTTTCCTGTGGAGAAATACAAGCCTTGAGTCTCCAGAACTGTTGATCTGGCACCTTCCATGGGAACCAAATTCAGTACAAACAATACAATGAAATCCTGTGAGTCACTTCTTATTTCTCCTGGTTAAGATTTGTCACAGGGAGAGTGTGGTGGCAGCATAACTTGTGCTCATAAACCCCTACCGTCTCACCAGGGCTGGAGATCTTCACAAACGCATGGAGCTGTAAAATCTTCCCCCAGGCCACAGAATAGCTTTGGAGCTACAAATCCAGCCCCATGGCTATGCAACCCTTTCACCGCTTCCCTCTGGCTCTTCTTCCCTATTGGTGCTTTGCATAGTGGCAGATTTTGAGACTTCCATCCTGAAATCCACTTACATGACAGCAAGTAGAGAGCCTCTCTGGATTTGAGCTGTGTGCTTTACAGAAGGTGTGTATCCTCCTAACTCCTTCTCACACCATTCAGGGGAAACTACACTGGGCTAGCTGCATGTTCGGTCCCGTGCACATGCAGAGACAAAGGCAGAAATTGCCCCATGATGAACATTTCTTGCTGCTCCTTCCATCCAAAGCATTCTAGTTATGCTGGCATTAACTTCCTGAATGTCTTTATGCTACACTAGAGGAAATTGGTACCCTGAGAAACAATTTCAAAATGACTATCTTGTGTTAAGGCTAATGCCTTTCTCCCTCATTTTCATCTGCGACTTAGTCTTAAGTCTGATTCTCATTTCCACGGGGGCCACTTTATACGGCTCTTATAGTGGATGTGAGTCGAAGGCCCCTTTCAACTGCCAGAATGTCAGAAAGTGGAGTTAGTGTAAATGAGAATCAGGCCCTTAAAGGTAATTCCACAAAACCACCCAGAAACTTTTACAGAGATGCCAGCTTTATATCTGAGGAAAATCAGAGGTACTCCAGCAGCCTGGTTCTAACTTCCATAGGTGGCGGCGATTGACATAAGGTGTGACAGAAGAACTACTGGGAGCTGAGTTTCTCTTCATGGATAAACAGAAGCAACAGATGGAACCCAACCAAATATTTATTTCAATGTTAGTGGAGGTGGCCTGTAAAAATGACTCATGACCGATATGTTTATCTACCAAGAACTTCTTTTTAATGAGTAACGCCCATATTCCACTTGCTAAGCTCACTCAGGGGTGGGGGGGGGGGCGTGATTCTCACGTACACTAAGGACCCTTCACAGCGCCTACTCCACCAGCGTGGTATAAAGGGGGTCTTAATGTAAAGGTGAACCCCGGCGACTAGTTTTATCCCTGACCTAGCACTAGTATTTTCCATATAAAGAGGTGGCAGGACACTACTTGGTAGCTGTCACTGCTTCGGAGAGAGTGAAAGTACAGTTCAGTTCAATGGGCCAGGTCACTGGGAGGCACACAGTCCAAAAGTCTCTCGCTTTCCAGGCAAGCAGCCAAAAGAACAGCATTGGGCCATGTCGAGTCTGTGTGTTGTTGAATTGGGATATCTTCGCAATGGGAGGGCAACGGGTGCAGAATAGGCCATAAACCTAGAACTATGACTCAACAAGATAGGGGACAACAGTCTCATTTTTCCAGCCCACCTCTTAATAGTGATATTATCTTGTGCACAGTCACCCCCACCCAGTTCACAATTGTCTGGCATCCCCCCACCCCTCTTCACTCCCATTGGTGATCACATAATATCCCTGAGCAAATGCAACATTTGTTTACATGGAAAAGTGATATTCGGGAAATAGTTATGTAATTTTGCTGTCTTTAGTGCATTGAATACAGTTGATCACATAATCTACTTTTACTCTTCATTTCATTTCCCCCTCCCCCATCTGTTCTGTTTCTCTTAGTTGGGAAAAAAGAAGAGACCATACCATATGACTGGCCAGTTCCCTTCCACTCATCAGTAGTCCCCAGACCAGTTTGGGAATATCTACTCTAGCCTATAGACTTCAGTTTCACGCTTTAAAGCCGCTATGTATTGCTGTCGCTTGAGTTACAGGTTAAATGATGTGTCTTTCCATTTATGCCACTATAAAGAAAATTATTGCAGAGACTTTCTCATTGTGGCAGAAAACCTCCTCCTCCTCTTCTCCTCCCCTGCATCCAGACTGAAGCTTCATCCGCAGGTAGCAGCAGCCTTTTGTGAAAGAGCTGGGATATAGGCCGAGTTCCATCTGGTGCACGGCTGCCTGAGTGATGCATAAAACAGGAACCGTGCTGTCCATTGCCAATTGCTTTGTGGATTAGAAACATAGAAATTGCCATAGCAGAACAGAGCAATGGTCCATCTAGTGGCTAATGCCGGATGCTTTGGAGAAAGGCATAAAATGCCCATAATGAATCTAATTATGCAATATTATACCAGTAGGGGAAATTTCTAGCTGACCTCATCTGGTAATCAGATTATGCCCTGAAGCATGAGGATTGATAGCTTTTGTAATTTCAGCCTATCTAGACTAACTGTGTATGCTCTATTTATTTATATTAATGTACAGGAAAAAGTTCAGCCTCGGTACAAGGAGGTGGAACTGCATTAGCTTCAGTGGTGTTACAGGGGTGATGAATGTGGTCCATTATATTTGTTAAATAATTTTATTTGGCCATAGCAGAAACATTTTTACAGTTGGATTTTTTTCGCCACAGTTGAGCAAACATGGATCCCTTCCTACACAAGAGAACATGCCTTTGAGTGTAATATTCCTGCTGGGTTTCCAGCAAGGGAACAGCATTTATTTAAAAAAAAATAAACAGCTGGCAGTTATTGAGGTAGACTTTATATGGGCACACGATCAGTCTTGGGAAAATAAACCTCAAGTGCCTACTATAATATAGATATATACTTTAGAAGTAGGTGTTTATTTATACGTTTTAACAAAAAAAGCACTTTTCTAGAAACATCATGTGGCCCTTCAAAGAGTAGCTGTGGTATTTTCTAATAAACACACCAGCCTCTGGAAGGTGAGTAGAACAGCAATCAAAGCAGACATGAATTGTCAAAAGAAACTGCAATATTCACTATGAATATGATTTTTATCTGGGACACGTGTGTGTGTGTGTGTGTGTGTGTGTGTGTGTGTGTGACCAGAACCAGGCTGCAATGTTGTTTACAACTAGAAGTTGGTGAGAACTATATGCAGGGTACAGTTTTGCTGAGGAATTTAGCCTATCCTTTTTCATTATTCACTATTATTTGCCAAGTGGTTTGTGCAAACATATTTTTATTGTATGGATTTCTTGCCAGTTATTTGCTATGATTATTGCTTTGCGTACTCATTATTTGTAATTTGCTATTCATGCCATGTTATTGGCCACTTAAATCACATGGTGTTGTTTTTACTCCCTGACTGCGAGACCCGCAAGCCATCAGAGAGCTTTCGAGGAGGTAGTGTGCACACTGCCAGCACTGATATTTTTGTGACTATATATTGACAAAAGTATTTGTGTCACATGGACTTACCTCTCATTTGGAACATTCATTTTTAAAAGTTAGAGAGGGGACATAGGAGAAAGGCTGCATGAGAGATTAAATGTTTGCTATGCAAACCACCACATGTACTCTTAATAGTCAGATATTTCCATGTTTTGTAAGCACCCCCAAACATTATTCAAGTATTATATTTAATATTAGGGTTCTCTAGTGCCATTAAATAATCATGTTGGAGTGATTGATTATAAGCCGGTAAACTTGAAAATAAAATAAGAACTTGCTGATTGGAAGGTTTCCTAAACTTCCCCGATTCACTATTTGTCTTCTTTTAATGTAATTTCCTGCAGTTGCAATGCTCTCCTGAATCTGATTCCTTCGCCTGTCATTGAGGGTGAGCGTACCATTTCCATAATGCTTCTAATTGGCATATCAGGCACTTGGAAGCTCAGGTACAGGGGAGGATTGTGCCTCGTGTGATAAAGGAAGCAAAATCATTGAATCATATTTTGCTCTCAGTACAGTGCACAATGCTCATGCATGTAATCCAGTCACCGCAACTAAGGGGGAACTTCTGGGGTAAGAGCCTTTGATGCAAAGGCACAAAGCAGCCAGAGCATAGTGATGAATCTGCCCCAATGGAGTTACTCACAATTTGTATCAGTGCAACTGGGAGCAGAATCTGACTCAACAGTAGAACATTTACTGATACCACATGAGATGTCATCTCATGAACCTTTAGCCTGTGCACCATGGCCATGATATACATTCCAAATGGCATCCCCATTTGAGAATGCGCCTTCACTATGACAGAAAATACAGCTGGGAGCCAGAGAACCTGCTTCCCCATTACTTTGCACGTTGTGTAGTCATTTACACCTTTGCAAAGATGGTGCAAAATGCTACTATGGATGTGCGTAGAGAATTTTGATAAGGTTTTAGCATGACTACTATTATTTATTTGTATTACGGTCGTGCTTGGGAGCACTAGTCATAGACAAGGACTCCATTGTGCTAGGGGCTGTACAAACACAGAACAAAAAGACGGTCCCTCACCCACAGAGCTTACACAAAGGAAAAATCAGTGTCACAGTCTTTAAACACTAGGCAGGCTGTGGTAGCACCCTGGCTTCAGGGTTCTAAACATTCTGCATCAGTTTATCAAGATCTTCCAACATGTCTCTCTCTTATGCAGGACAGGACAGCTGTAGGCATCTGGAATGCACTTCTAGCTCTTGACCCAGCTGCTCTGGATCCACTTGTCTCTAAAACTTGGTAATTTATCAAAATGTTCTTCCAATTAAAAGAAAGACCTTCCACACTGATCTCTATCCCCCCTTCCCAAGCAAGAACTGCGTGAAACTTTCATGTGCTTTTTGAGCATTTGGCATACATTGTCCAAGTATGTTTGTATGTCACTCCCAGCTCAGTGGGCTAACAAACACACACCAAATGAAATATGAACTGGATTATTCAATGTATGTTTCCACTACTGCCAACTGTTCCTTGCAGTGCCCCAGGGGACTGAGGTCAATTGTATTCATTTCTTGAGTTTTGGTAGTTTTAAAAACCATAATTCAAATATATTAAGATAAAACAAATTTGAGGGCTGAGTCTCAGGTCCTGGTTTACTTAGCCTGGCCCTACTATTTGGATTCATTTAGAGGACAAACTGCAGCAAATTCATTCCTGATATAACTTCACTGAAGTTAACAGAGGTACACGAGGGATTAATTTGACCCATTGTATCTACTTTGATTCTTGCCTATTTACACTGGATTTGGCTGAAGAAACCCTTGGCCCGATTATGTCTAAGTTCAGTTTATTTGACTTGTTCAGGTCCTGCAGGGCTCCTAAGGGTTGCAGGCACCAGACAGCTGTGCTCAGCCTTGTCTGCTACAGTAATGTCAAGGAAACCTATCAGAACTGGCAAAGCTTCAGAACACTGGAGTGCGCCTGGGTTACAATAGGCAGAACCATTCCAATGAAAATAAACTGTTCCTGGACAAAAGAGCTACCTCCATTTCTTTTTAAAAACCAGGGGATATGCTTTGAGCAGGCTGCAAGGTGAGAGCTGATACTCTGGAAGTTATCTTCTCACCAACAAAACAGCAGTAAGCGAGAGAGGAAATGGAGCAAAGCTATAGCACATTTGTAAAAAGGCAAAAATCTGGCCATTGTATTTATCTCTTGCAAATTTGATTGTGAGCAAGGACAGAAGAACCCGTGTGAGCCTTAGCCAGGATTTCCACTGTTGCAGCATTACCCTATTTGCCTGAGTTCTGGATCCTATGGAAATGTCACTCGCAGAGGAGATCAAGAGCAATGACGAACGCACTTCCCCTACCTAGTGTTTTCTTTGTGAATATAGATTTTTTTGACTGTGAAAATCAAGTGCAAAAATGGCATACAGTAACTGACCACTTTACCCACAGCCCCAGCACAGCAAGGTCAGACTTTTCAAAGGCTTGGGAAGGTGCAAATAATTTGTTGACCCCTCTGGGGGCTCAAATGGTAGTTGAATGCCATGGGGATTTTCCAAGTTGGTAAATGGTCACACCCAAGTTATCTGAGCACCCAGTGGCTTGAGTATTCCAAGGGAATGTCTTACACAGGTATAAAAGGCTACCCAAAGGGAACACCCCTGGGGAATTAGGCCCACAGGGTCAAATCCTGCTCTCAGTTATGCTAGTGTAAATCATCAGTTAGTCCATTTGGCTAGATTCAGTGGTATGCCCTGGCTGCCTGTAACAGAAAATACCTGAAAATTCAGCTTAGCTATCCAGTTGAGCCTAGTTCATAGCTGTTTTGTACTGCCACAATGGTGCGAAGCAGCTGGAGCACACCAGTGAAAATGGCATGTCAATTTTCATGGAGTTACTCCAGATTTACAATGCACTGAGAGCAAAATTTGCAGCAAAAGAACCTGATCCTGCACAACTGAAGTCAGTGAGAAGGTTGTCATTAATTTCAATAGAAACAGGGCCTAACCTACCCTCTGACCCCTAGAGATGGGCTTTTCAAGGCAAGGCTGAGGTAGACTGGCAGAGCAAAGTGAAGGAAGCTTTTCACTGCCCAGTCCAGACTGTACCCATTCTGTAGATGAATAGAGGACTTCACTTTATATTCCTCATCAACTGGGGCCCTTTCACCAGCACCGAATTCTATATTTAGAATGAAGAAGCCAACCAAAGCAAACAGGATTTCCATTGGTGTGCATGGTTATCTTGTTTGCTTGGATTCTTAGTTGCAAAGAAAACTGCTTGACAGGACATTCAGAGGAAGGTAAATACAAACCATCCTCCACCTGGTCTTTCCTTTATGAGGACAGGTTTTGAGTGTGAAAATCAAGGGCAGGTAAAGCACCCACAGAGAGCAGGTCACAGGTGGTAATAACTATACAACAGATCAAAGACACTAAAACATTCATTAATGAGAGCTGTTGCTTATCAAATGATCCCATAATACAATTTTGCTTAACAGTCTTGACTCCAGGTGCCCATACTGCAGCTGATAGGTTAGATTAAATAATACCAGGATGAGCAATACTAAGAATAAATGGTTAACTGAGTTAAGGAGTTGGCAAGGTCAAATGACCTCTTTGGACTACTGATGGAGACACTTAGCATAATTGGGGTCTAATATAGTGCATTCAGATTCAAAAACGAAGAGAACATCAGAACATAGGATTTGCCAGACCAGCTCAGAACCCTGGTCCATTCTAGTCTAGTCTGTTCCTGTCCAGTAGCATCTAATAACTGACATATCCCTTGCTGGTCACTACAGGATGCCCTGAAGAGTGTGATTTCTTTGCTAGCTGAGCCTGCATGCTGTTTGCATTCAGAAAATTACCCAGTCCTTTTCAAAGCTTGCCACAGCAGATGTTCTGATGACCACCTGCAGCAGTGAATTTCAATGTTGACGACATGTTGCAAAGACCAGAATTTCCCTTTTTTTGTTCTAAATGTGCTGTCCTTTCATTTCAAGCACACTTTTGTTGTTCCTGTTTTATGGCAGAGGATTAAAGAAAAAGAGGGACCAATCAATTTTCATGACACTCTTCATAACTTTTGAATCCTGTGCATGTGAGTCCCCTGTAACTCTTCCTCTGTCTGGTAGCAGGAAGTAAACAAAAAGAAGTACCACATCCACCTCCCTCATTGTCCCCACCAAGCATCTGGAAACCCCTCTATGAGTGCTGGGAGAGACTGGGCTCTGCCACGTTAGAGGTGATGGGTGGAGGGCAGGAGGAGAGATGAGCCACTGTCCATGGCATGATGATCCCAACACCAGAATAGCTCTATCACTCCTCATCACAGCCTCACTGTAAGGGCGTGTGTGGTTGGGATAGGAGGAGGCATAAATGAAGTGTGTTGGACTCTAGCTAGTTCCAGCTAGTAGCTGTTACAGGCAGCCCTAAGTTAGAGTATCTATGGGGTTCCTATAGCTTATGCCATGGACCAGGCCAGGCCTCTGCTGCCTCCAGAATCCAAAGGGCTAAGAAGTGACATACATCTTGGTTTCTTTCCCCACTAAAGCTGTGCTGAGCTCAGCTTGGTCACAGCTCAGAATCAGGGCCCTAAGTCTTCCTGTCAGTTGCTAGCTGCGCCACTCTTCAGAACCTCTTCAGGCCAGAACCCCGCCAGTCTCTAGCTGGGCAACTGATATGCTCAATTAGAACCTTCTAGCCAGGCCCCCATGCCGTGTATCTGCTTTCTCCCCTTTCCTGTCTTGTTTGCTGTTCACCGAACCATCATCCTGCTATTAGAACAGGCCCTGAGTTGGCTCCAGTCTTCCAAGCAGAGTGCTCAGTGAGATTTGCACACCTCTGAGTGAACCTTCCTGATGCGTATGGTTGGCACACCCCACGAGATTTACTTTGAGTTTTAGGCTTATGCAGACCCAGACAATGATTGATTTCAGAAAATGTGTGAAAGTGGTAAATTTATTCAGCTTCTTTTTCTGAGGTTTTGATATTAATCTAGGTACTTAGAAGTTCCTAATCACTGCTTAACTTTGGCTAACATTGTCATAACTCTGCTTTCCGCTGGCTTTGGCCCCAAGAGATTTATTCATATTATTTCTATTACAATAGTGCTCACAGGCCCCAACCAAGATCGTGGCCCCATTGTGCTAGATGCTGTACAAACACATAGTAAGAGACAAAACAAAGGTGGAAGGGGAAACTGAGGCACAGTGCTGTGAAGTGACCTGACCAAGGGTCACACAAGTAGGTCAGTGAGCAGAGCTGGCTATAGAATCCAGCTCTCCTGAGCCCAAGTTCAGTGCCCTGTCCCAGCAACAGGTTTACAAAAAACAAACATTGTCCAGTTTCACCAGCAGGTCCGAAATCTGGTGAGTTTCACTTGGGTTCACAATTAGTTGCAAAAAAATCACACAGCTTTACTTTTAGGCTCAAATGCCCTGGAATGGTCCATTACACTATTTCCCACCCTGGCTTTCAGAAGGCAGAGTTCCCTTTTCAGTGCTGTACACTTTACATCCCAAATCAAACACAGATGGCAAAAGCTTTTACTCAGGTAGCACTTGCTTACTGTTTTTATTTAACAACAATATCCCTACTTGTGAGAGGGTTGCAACATCTAAATTATTAGTTTATTTAAAACGGGGTACCAGAAATCAGGCTGCAGCAGCAGCAACTTGCTGTACAATAACAGCCTCCTCATTCAGCTACAGTGTGTTGGACTGGGGAAATTTTAGTTAAATATACATATTTCATTAACCATTGACTTGATCTTTTAATGCATTAGGTCATGAGAGCAGGTCTGGGGAGATCTCTGGAACTATCACATTTGTCACTAGTGTACAGAGCAGGAAAAACTTCATATATACCCTGTCATGAGTAGCTCAAGACCATGTTCTATGTATGTTCTATAATTAGATTTCACCAACCAAGTATCAAGTGTGAACTCCTCAAGCACTATAACGGCCTTAACATAGAGTCACAGATAGTCTCCTTGGGCACTCCAGTCTATCTTGTCACCCAGGCAAGCCTACCTTTCTGATAGATGGTCCCTTACATCAAAAATCACAACAATGTTCAGGTTACCCCCAGGCCCAAAGGATCAGTCACATACCCCAGGTCAAAACAACGAGAAGTCCTTGTGGCACCTGCGAGACTAACAAATTTATTTGGGCCCAAATAAATTTGTTAGTCTCTCAGGTGCCACAAGGACTCCTCATTGTTTTTGCTGATACAAACTAACATGGCTACCCCTCTGAAACCTTACCCCAGGTCAATTTATCTTAGGTCTCTCACCAAAGACAATGCTTGAAGCCAATCCTGTAATAAACTAACTAAAGGTTTACTAACTAGGAAAAAGGAATTAGAGTTATTTATAAGGTTAAAGCAGGTAAACATACACACACAAATTGGTTAGTCTTCGGTTCCAAAAGACAATATAAGCTGCTGTAATATGCAAGCTCTAGAAGTCCTTTAGGGTTAGTCTAAGCTAAGCATCTTGGGGATCCCTTGCTCATGTTTAGAAATATTCCCCTCTCCAAATTGCAAGCAGCATAGCGATACACATCCAACAGGGATTTTTATTGCTGTCCCCCAAAGTTCAATCTGTGAGGGGATGAGGATTTGTGCATGTTCCTTCTCCATGGATGTTTGAAGGAGAAATCAACAAAGCCTTTTGTCCACCGATGTTCCACAGTGGTTCATCTGGGATCTGTATGCCTTCTTTTGTTGGGCAGGGGATGACATCTCTTCTGGTGAACTCCTAATTCACGCTTAGTAATGCTTCCCTCCTGGCTGTGGGGGTTTCCAGTTTCAGAGCTACCACTTTTATGGTTACAGAGCAAATACTTAAATATGACCTTATAACATGGAATCCAGATACTGTAAGTGAGATTAAGGCAGGAAGCAACTCACAAGCATTTCACAAAGTCCACACACTAAACACATCTCTATAAATCTAATACCTGTTTTAACAATACTAACACACAGGTGAGCCAGACTGGTTTCCAGATATTCATTTGTCAGTGTTCAGTGAGGCCTAGGGGCCTTCGCATGAGTGTCACATACGCCCCTCCACCCCCACGTCATTCCCTGTCAACCAAGAGGCATCACTCTGAGACCTGTCACTATCTCCTTGTTCTCAGTGTTGGTGTGGAAGGGAGTGGGTCGCAGGGCAGAGGGAACAAACCATATTCTCCTTTTCTGAACTATTTGACAAGACTAACAAGTTTCTGCCCCCTTCCTGTTTATATTACAGCCAGTTAATGCTTAGTCATGCTCTGGCGCGTGCTACGGAGCCTCAGCTCCGGCCTTTCACGGTGTGCATGGGAGTGTGTGTCTATATAACAGCATGTAACAATGTAAATGATTGCACTGGCATTAGCCCAGCTAGAATGGAAAGTACCCAGGGAAATGCTGCTGACAGATACTATAGTGTTACGGTGCGTCCTGTCAGACATAATGTGCTGAGTCTCAAGAGTCCGCCAGATTGATGAGCCCCGTCGGCTCGCCTGCAAACCAACAAACAACACTGGCTGAGTCAGCAAAGTGTCCAGGCAGCTCATCTCCTGCACGTGTTTTTATTTCAGATGTCGGGAAAAGGGAGACCGATACTCTGTAATCAGAGCATGTTCCCCTTGTTAGCTCTGATTTCTATGAGAAACTAAAGCAGCTTTTCCTGGTGCCATTTTCATTACCTTCTCTGCAAAGAAAAGCAAAAGCTGCAGAATTAGGTAACTGTGTCAATTGATTTTTATCCCCTTCTTTCCAGGAACGAATCTGGTTCACTAAATACACTGTATAATCATGTCTTTTTTCCTAAAGATTATCTTCGTTATATTTACCCATTCAGTGTCCATTATTGTTTCCATTTGTAACTATACAACTGCAGTACTAGGTTATTATTTTTTATTTTACAGGCATTGAAAGGGATTGTGTCTGTTCTTATCGGTGCCCCCCAGCAGGGCCAGATTTTTAGTTCAGTTACGCTGGTGTAAATCTGGAGTAACCCCATTGATTTCAATCTGGCCATTCTGTTTGTACACCTGCTGCTGGCAGCCCTGGAGAACAGGCTTGACCTCCTTTTGGAGACAATCAGTGCCTCACTTGAAATGGCCACTGGCAAAATTCTCAAGGTGTCCCTTACATAGGGAGCTCCCTTTTGGTTTTCAATTGTTTTCAATGGGAATGCAGAATTATGAATAGACTATTTTATTTATTGCAATGGAGAACACCACACTGTGTCATGCCCATCTGCTACTCTGGGTGCCTTTGATGTTATTTAAAAAAAAATACAACCCAGCAATAAACTCCCAGGAAGAGCTCCAGCAAAACTCCACTCCCAACACAATGCAATAGGGAGGACTTCCCCACCAACCCTCCGTCCCCATAAATAACCTCCCACATCAAGTGCCAACCTGTCCAGCAGCCCAGACAAGATGCACCTGGTAGGGTGCGCTTAAGGACAACAATCCCTGGCTATTGCGGCCCAAGGACAGGTGGGTTCCTTGCAGGGATAATGATTTATAATGAAGTTGCTAATGCACATAATCCAGCACATGGTCTTTTGTCCCCAGTCTCCATTTGATTTTTGATGGGTTCAGAGGTATGGACAAAAATATCACTGTTGACTCATGCTAGCCAATCCTTCCTTCTTGAATCTGAAAGCTCCTATCAGCCCACGGAGCAGCAGACTGAGATTAGGAAATGACTCCTGAGCTCCCACATGGCTGTGGGAAATACTAAGACTTGAGTTCACTTTTTCAAAAAAACCCAACACTGTGCTCAGCACCCCTGCTATCCCAGGCATGGGGTTTTCTTGATGATCAGGCCATATCATGTAGGACCACTCAAAGTTCTGTGATGTGGCAAATATGGCAGGACTATGATGAGACCAACAAGCTCAGTTTCATGTATGTATTATTTTAACACAGGATTTTAACTCAGATCTCTTGGAGACAGAAGGCAAGTGCTTTATACAAACTTTAGCCCAGGAGCTATGGTCTCTCTGACTATTCCTGGACTGATGAAAACACACCCTGTGATGTGTTGTTGCTTAGATATCAGTCACTGCTTCAATAATTACTGGTTTGCACGCACTTCACATGAATTCTAATTGATACAAGTGCAACAATGTCAACAGGGTGAAGCAACGCATCATCGCCCTTCTCAATGAACAGAATGGATTCTCATGCATAACTGCTTCAGATGTGACCTGCTCACAGTAGCAGCCACATGCCTGTTCAGCAGGGGACCTGCTGATGACCACAGTTGCATGGATGTCCAGGTATGTTACCATCTGCTGTAGCTGGACTTGGTCCTAAAAATGTGTTAACATTCAGAAGACCTCTTGAAAATATTGAACCTCTAACATTTCACAAGTCCAGCAGTACAGGCATATTAGCAATTATCTAACAAGGTGTGTGGAGGACTGTGTGGCCAAAGCGAGTTATACTCTAGAGTATTTCAGAATCATTGTGAGACATGAGCCAGCTTTAGGCCTGAATGTGGGGTAGAAACCATATCATTTGCTTTAGTCAATGATATTCTCGTGTCTGCAGATGATGAAAGAATAACAGTGCTGATTTCATTTAGATCTGTCAGCAGCCATTCATACCCTTGACCATGAGAGTATATGGAAACATCTGCAGGCCCTAGCACACTTCTGATATATAGGTGCCAATTCTCCTTGTTCTGAGAGGACCCAGAGAGGAGCAGTGGGAAAGTGCTCTTCTGTCCTGAGGCCTCTCTCATGAAGGGTGCATGCACAGAGGTCTTCTTTGTCACCCGTTGTTCAATGTATACATGAGACTGCTGCGGCGAACGGGTGAGGGGGCTAGTGAAGAGATGTGCAATGTTTTCAACCTGCTGATGACACCCAGGTCTAAGTCTCTCTCACTTCTGACTTGGTTTGTGCAGTGGAATGAATATTCCAGCGTCTTCATGAGCGTGGGGCTTGGGTGAGGGCTGACTGATAGTGACTCTGACTAGGGAGGAAAGAAAGCTGGTTGGGGGTGGGTACCAGAATTTATGCCACTGCCCCCAGCTGAAGGCCTGTGATTGCTGAAAGACTGTGATTGTAATACAGGAGTGCACACTAGGTGTGTTATTAGATTCTGGTCTTCTGAATGCTCAGGGAATGACAGTGGCCAATAGCACTTTTTTCCTCTCCGCTTGAGACGAGTGTGGATTAATATAATGTGCTCTATCTGGGGCTGCACACTGAGACCACTGGCAAACTGAAGCAGCCAGAATATTAAGTGCAGTTTCACTCTGGAAGCAAATTACCTCAGCGTTCTAGAATCTGCAGTGGGCTCCCAGGCAATTCCCGAGAGGAATCCAAGGCGTTTGCCTTCCCTGTGCAGCCCTCAATGAGTTGAGAAGTGGCTACCTGGGAGACAACCCCCTGTCTCCCCCGGTACCATACTGCAGCGGCTATGCTCAACTGAGGTACAGGACCTGGAGTTTTGCCTTTGGGATTCACTCTACACCCTGGCCTGCCAGCCCCTGGATCTGTTAACAAGCCGGGCATTCATCTTCTCCTGGGTATTTAAGGAGTGGGGAGGGTTGAAGAGGTCTCAGTTCTGTTTCACCTGCTGGTTATGTAAATGTTATGTCTGAAAGAGGAAGCCATTGTAATTTTTGTAGGGGGGGGGTGACATTAAATTATGCCTGACTGCTCTGAGCTTAGAGTGAGCACTTGTTGATGCTTCTCTAAATCAGAAAATAATTTTTAAAAATGCTTAAGATGAACTGCAGTATAGAAATATTATTATTATTTATTATTAGTGGCTTATGTGAAATGGGCCAGAGGGTTCAGGATACTTCCATTGTGATATGTGTCCTGCAGATTTCCTTTCTTTGTTATCAACATTAAACAGAAAACAAGTCCACATTAAAACAATTGTTGTGATGAAACCAGAGCCTTGTTAAATAAAATTCCGTTCCAAAAAGAAAATACTTTTAAACTAGAGCTGGAAAATACTTGATTACACATAAAGCTTTTTGGTCTCAGGTTCACAACTTTTGCAAATCATCATGAATTAGTTTGAGCAGGATAAAGTGAATTGCTTTGAACAGACTCTACTTTTAAACAAATTAAAAAACTTCATCGTGAAAAATTGATTCCCAGGCATGTTGTAAAGCCACTTCTGCTTTTCAGATGCCCAGAGAGATAGTTTGCACTGTTTGTATAGCGCCTCGCACAATGCGGCCTGATCCATTATTATGGTTCCTAGGTGTTATCACAATACCAAGGAATAATAATAATAATAATACCAACCATGGGCTCACATGATGAGGAGGCAGCATGCTGGAAGGCTCATCATCATTAGGGATGAGTCAAAAATTATTAAAATTGAATGTAGCTATTTATAAGCTACATTTTCATAGGAAGAAGCAATGGGTGCACATGCAAAAAACTCATATTTGCGAATGCCAGTGAGTATTTGCATATGCAAAACTGTTGACTGTAACTGCTGGAGCTCACAGAGCCTGACCTTGAACACAGAAATGCTCATCTGCATGGTCAACTACAGGCTTGCTGCAGGCAGAGTGAATTTGCCACAATTAATCTGATGTTCCTTTGTGTGTTAATCTCTGAGTGCCAGATAGCTCAAGCATTCAAAAAATCAGTCAGTCAAAACAACATGAGATAGTCTTAAAAATCATGAGGGGTTTTTTTTGGGGGGAGGGGTTAAATAAGTTTTAAGTTCTTCTTATTTCCCTTCTGGTCTTGGAGATTTGAGGTCACATTTTCTCCCTTTTCACCCCAATTATGATGGCTGGAAACTTCCATATTTAAAAAAAGAAAAGAAAAGTGGAGATTCTCAAGTAATCACTTGCCTTCAGGAGCTGGGCCTTTGAGTAAAATATTGTGACAGGATAAAAATGCAACAGTTGGCAACAGTGTAATAATAAAGAGCTTCCTCGCCTTGCTCAGGGGAGCACAGGAGCTGTGCATACTTCCTTGGCATACTAAAAGGGTTGAAGACATAGGAGAGAGGCAGGACTCTCCTTTCTCCCACCAATACTCTTGGCAGCAGAGCTGGCTAGCCAGCTGTCTGTAGGGTGGGTCATAGCAAGCTGGGTGTCTGCCAAGGAGACATTCTGCAGACTGTCTTCCAGTGTTCCACTTGGAGCATTGCAACAGCACACCACTCCTTTAAATAGGCTGTGCCTTAGGAAGCCCTTAATAAATAAAATGATTGTCTTAGCTTTCTGCCTTCCAGTACTGAGTTCCACACCCTATACATGCCCCACCACACAGACTCTCCAAGGAGCTGCAATTAGCAAATGTAAAAAATATAAATGAAGGCCTGAAGACTAAAATGTATTGATTGGATGGATCCCTCTTTTCTGACAGAGACTGGACCAATGGAAAGCTTTGTTCCTTTTCAATGACATCACTGGCTTCTGTGACAGGCAACTAGCAGAGATTTTTTTTCTACCAATCAGGTACATTCAAAAGGCCTTGATAGAGCAGATACGAAAAGTTAATATTTGGCTTGACAGTGCCCACCATTGTTTTATGAAAAACTGTCACACTGCAGTAGCAAGTTCAAGCAATCGGTAAAGAACATTCTTGAGAAAGTGTCACCGGTGGCTTTGGCAATATTAGCACCATTGTTAGAAAAATGAAACCAACTAAAAACATGTTTGGTCCTGGTGAGCACAGCCACTCAAATATCTGCCCTTAAGGGCTCTCCAGCCAGTTGTCGTCAGTGCAGCTCTTGCCAAGTTTCCATACAAAGGCACAATCATAGGCATCACATTGTCTTCTTTGTACTACTGCTCTGAGCAGTGAGATGTTTTGGCTTTTGGAAAGGTGGTGCTCTTTCCAGGAAACAAAAGAACAAGGAATATGATGATTTCTGTTTGGCACTCCAAAGTAACGATCATGTGGTTAATACATACACGGTCCCCAGCAACTCTTGAGGTGGACATCTACGATGCAGACAAACAAAAACAGAAAGAAAAGAATTAGGTGTTGCCCCCAGAAAAAGTCTAGTTCCAGAGCACATCAAACACAGACACCCCAGCCCCATCACTCAGATTTCCCAGTGCCTGAGCAAGATGAGCCCCGCGGTGAAGAGCAGCTGATTGGGACCCAAATCTACAGGAGATGCTGGTGGAAAGAGGAAAGATGATCTTGTGGTTAAATCACGACCAACATCCCAAGGCTCTTTCTTTGAAAATTGTCAACTTTTAGTTAGAAAACCTAAAACCTGAAAACCAAACCTCTTTGGCCAAATTTTTAGTTTTTTTAATTTTTTGACAAAAAGTCAACATTTTCCATAGGGGAAAGACTCGACGTTTTGCAACCAGCTCTAGTTACGATGCATTTGACCATATCATGAAATGTCTCCTACTATAATAAAATGCAATCAAATCCCATCTTGGGAAGGGAACCATGTGGCAACTCCTCTCTCCCCCCCCCCCCCCCCCGAGTTACTCTTAATAAACAAGTTGCAGTAGCTCTGGAATGTTAGCAGAAATGCCTGTGCTCATAGGTGAAGTATCTTTAACAATAAACACTTTCATACCTGCCAAGTCTACTGGTTTTCCCCATAGACTGCTGCTTTGGGGTCCTGTGTATGTGGATACAGAACCAATCTAGTGTTTTTCTGATGGTGGGCTCCAAGTTTTACGTGTGGGGATTTCACATTAAACCACTGTGTTGTTTGGGTGTGCTAACGGTGATCTTCAAAAATAAATGTATCTGCCCCTTTTTGCTGCTTTCGGGTGTTTAAAGAGAACTTGACAGGCTTGTTGAGCAGTTTCTTTTAGAAAGGGCCGTTTTCTTCTGGTTTTCTATTTTAGAAATATACTGACAGTCTGGAGAGGAAATTTTCCCAGCTCTCAGTTGAAGGCTGCTGTGCTTGGCTATTGCAGCTAGCTAAGTATTAACGGTGGGGGTGGGGGTGGGAGTTGGTGAAGTGCTGACACCAGGCTGTTTGCTCTCCTGCCAGCTGTCAGCTGGGCTCTTGCCCTGAATAGCGTCTTCACAAAGAGAACTTTTCCCTCTAGTGTTAGTCAGAAGTTTGAGCTAAATCAGTGTTAACACCCCCCCCCCCCACACACACACACACGCGCACGCACACACACTCCAATAAACAGAGTCGTATCCTTGGCCCTGCTGTTTCTCCTTTGCACTGCTCAAGTGGCTAAGCTGGTCTGTCTTCCCCTTCACATAGCTGAATGGCAGAACTGGCTTTATGGCTTTGCCATATGTAGTGACAGAACAGAGCTCCCTGTTGTGCAACTGAAGTGGGGGAACCAGAATTAGCTCAAAAGGTTTAAAACAAAGATGGATCAAAGCCATAAATGTCAAATGTAGATCCAGATCCAAACCTTCTCAAAGTTCAGGGGGATTTCAATCAAGGCTTCTGGTCTGGCCCAAGACAGAAGCAGGGGCCAAAGCAAAGTCATTCACCAGATCAGAACTTCCTCAAAGTTTGGGGATGGTTGGATTTGTGGTTTTGATTCAGTTCCATCTCTAGTTTAATAATAACTTTCTGTTTCCCTGACTTCTCTCATAATTCAGGGGAAGCTAAATCCAGATACCCACCCTCTCTGGCAAGACAAAATTGTAAGCAAATCTTCCACCGGATTGATTTTTTTGTTTGTTTAACCTCCATCATTCTCAAGTAGATTTCTCATTTTATCTCTGTCAGATTGGAAACGCCCATTGAGGAAGCTTCTCAGGGGCTATATTGGATGGGTCAGGTTGCTGTCTGGAACTGTGATCCAACTGTTTTTGTGGGGTGGAGGAGACAGAGGCGGAGGGACAGGACTAGAAGAAGAAGCTAGAGTTCCAAAGATTGCATTTCCAATGTACAAACTTAAGGGGATCTTCTGAGTTCCCAGGGACACAGTGGTTGAAAATGGATTGACATTTCTGCACTTCCTTTTGACATTGCTGGGGCTGATTAAATGGTAATTAGGCTAGAAGCTCTGCTAACTGACACTGCTTCCCCACATTCTTTTACCGCCTCCAGATTTGTCATCATAGAATAAAGCGGATGGAAGCAGTATTGGAAATGCATGCAGTTTTGGCACAGTTAAATTTAGGAGCACAGGCTTTTAATGATTTGTGGTTAAATTGATACAAATCAAATTCCTAGACTGATTTTTGGGGTAGGAGGTGTTAAAGGAAGTTGGCAGAAAAGCACTTTATTAGTGAGTGCTAGGTAACACAGGTTTGCTCTCTGGCCTGCGCCTAGGGAACATGGTGTGACAAAGTGGGAATTTTCTGCAATATTTCTATAAATTCTAGGAATGTCTCAGTTTCCCTCTGTATGTTGCATTGCTATTGAATGGGCACAAAGGGGTTAACTCTGCTCCTGGAACAGTGCAGGAGATAGGAAGTGTGTGTGTGTGTGTGTGTGCGCGTGTGTGCACTGTCTGGGGAGAATGAATGGAGTCATTAAAGAACTGGCTCAAACTGACCCAAATCAACAGAAGGTCCAGCAAGACAAAGAGATGCCCCAAGAACTGAAAAATCAACACCTGACAGTAGGAAATGCCAGCAGGTGAGACTTGGGAACTGAGCTGGAGGAAGCCTGGACCAAGGAAGACAAAGGATGAGCAAGAGAGCCAGAGATGGAGTCCATCACAGCTTGGCTGGTCCACCAGGGCACTTGTTTGATGAGGATCGACTATGGCTTAATTTCTACCTCTCTGTGCTAAGCTAAGAACTTTCAAATTCATTATGCCAGGTTAATAATAGATGGTTACCTTGTTTTGAAAAGGCTGCTTGTGTCTCTGTGAATACTCACTGAGAAGAGTAGAGCACAAACTTCCCGCATGAGTTTGGCTTGGCTGGATTCGCTGCAGGAAGCCACAGAAAGAGACAGGGACTGCTGGTGCCAACAGCCCAGTCTTGGAGGCAACAGGCTTGCCTCTGTGGAAACATGTGGATCCTCTAAAGAGGTCACTCCCAGGAGACTGGTGATAGGCTGGGGCATAGACCAGCACCTGGGACTCCGTGCAACATGGATGTTACCCACCCATAATACAAAAAGAAAATTGCAATTCTCAGTGACTGATCTTTCTCTTTAGAAGAGTGGCTATGGGAGATCATAGTGGTGACTCTATGTCATGCATTTTTCAGGGTAACTCCCGTTTTAAACTGCATGATGTCTTTACGTTTCCTTTTATTTTGGTGAATAAACTATAAACTTCTACTAGGCACCAACTCTGCACCTGCCGAAGTGAGTCCATATGGGTCCTCCCCGATATTTTTACAGCCTACACAATTCAGCTTCATGATCAAAGATAGCCTTTTGTGGTAACAGTCTTGGCTTTTTATAACTAATGAATTGGAGGGACTTTTTCTGGTAGAATAGCACAGTTGGAATTTGGTTTTCACCGGAATAATGCTCTTTCTATAATCCTTGTGCTAAGGAATAATCTTTAGCTTTACATCAGTGGGTGGCAAGAATAAGAGTTTGTTGCTGTGAAAACAGCAAACTGAGTATGTCCCCAAATGAGTAAAGTTTCCTTTGCTTGAATTGTCTTCAGTAGATGTTTTCTTAAGTGTGGATGTTGGTGGGTTCATTTAGATGTGGTAGCCCCCGGAAATCTGTTGCATGTTTAGAACATTTACATGTGGTGATTTTTCCCAGTCGATCAGTTACTCCATAGTTATTGACACTTTGCAATAGAAATAAACAGGCTGGCCTATTGCAAGAGCACCCAGTGAGAATCACAAGTTGAAAAAACATTTTAGTGTTAATGGGTGGGATTCATAAAGATACTTCAGTGTGTAACTCCCACTGATTTTGGAGTAAGGTGCCTAAGTACCTTTGTGAATCCCACCCAACATGTTTATAAGGACCATTGCCTATTCCATAATTAAGGGAGAAGGTCGGTTTAGCTCATGATGCCAGTCAGCGAGAATTACAGCAACAGTAGCCTGACAGCAGCATCTCAGATGGAAGGTGAGTCTTGTGGGTCAGCCGAGAGGACTTAGGACTTGTCAGCATGACTCTTAAGCTGCAAAAATGGGTGATAAAAATGGCCTGTCCTCCAGGACATTGTTGTATGCAAGTACTGGCAGCTCTGTGGCCAGCACATCCCTCAGCCCACGCCGCTTCCCAACGCCCCCATTGGCCTGGAGCGGCGAACTGCAGCCAGTGGGAGCCGCGATTGGCCAAACCTGCAGATGCGGCAGGTAAACAAACCGGCCCAGCCTACCAGGGTGCTTACCCTGGTGGGCCACGTGCCATAGGTTGCCGACCCCTGACCTACCTCATGAGAGAAGACTCAAAGAGCTTGGCTGAGGGGAGATATGATTTCTCTCTATAAATACATCAGAGGGATAAATACCAGGGAGGGAGAGCAGTTATTTAAATTAAGCGCCAATGTGGACACAAGAACAAATGGAGGTAAACTGGCCATCAACAAATTTAGTCTGAAATTAGGTGAAGGTTTCTGACCATCAGAGGAGTGAAGTTCTGGAACAGCCTTCCAAGTGAAGTAGTGGGGGCAAAAAAACCTAACTGGCTTCAAGACTGAACTTGATAAGTTTATGGAGGGGATGGTATGATGAAACTGCCTACAGTGGCGTGTAGCTGACCTGTGATTACTAGCAGCAAATATCTCCAATGTTCCGGTGATGAGACATTAGATGGGAAGGGTCCTGGTCTTTCCCACATGCACAGAGTCTAACTGATCATTATATTTGGGGTTGGGAAGAAATTTTCCCTGGGTCATATTGGCAGAGACCCTGGGTGTTTTTGCTTTCCTCTGCAGCATGGGGCATGGGTCACTTGCAGGTTTAACCTAGTGTAAATGGAGGATTCCCTGTAACTTAAAATCTTTAAATCATGATTTGAGTACTTCAGCAATTCAGCCAGAGGTTATGGGTCTATTACAGGAGTGGGTGGGTGAGTTCTGTGCTGCAGGAAGTCAGACATGATGATCCCTTCTGGCCTTAAAATCTATGAGCCTATGTTATCCATGCTGAAAACAAGCCAGCATTTTCTTATTTATTTGGAGCTAAAAGCTAAGGCTCTTACCCAGTCCTTTCCCAAGCAAACTCTCGTCAACAGTATTAGGTTATCTTCTGTATTGCCTGCTGAGTGCCAATTCCAAAGTACTGGGATCAGTTTTCTTTCTTTCTCTCTCTGGCATACAGAAAAAAAGGCAGCATGAGCTCTCCATGGATGACATCGTAAGGTCCTCACTCTGTTTTTATTTCTGGTCTTAGACAGATGCCTATGGGAATATTTAACATTGTTAATGTTTATGTAACTTTGAGAAAGTAAGCATCTATGAAAAGCAAACACAGAAGGATATGCGCCTGGCCAAAGTGAAATTGAATGAATAGTTATGGGAAATGCTTGTGGTATTCACCCAGCTCTTTCAGAAAACACAGTAAAAAAAACCTCCCAGTAAACGAAGTTCTCTTGATGGATTTCTATTTTATTCTACGTAGGTTCTTATGCCCGCTTATCACTGCGCACCTTCCAGCAGTGCTTTAAGCAATGTAACTACACATCTGTCATGAGTGATTTCTTCTCTCATCCCCTCCCCAGGCAGAGAAGCGCATGCGCAGTGAAGTGTTTGTTTTTGGTAGGGGTTTTTTTGGGGGGGGGGCAGTTTACAATATCTGTACATGGTGTTCTCTGTTTCTGTTAGAGAAGGCAAGGTTAAGGAAGTCCATTTTGCACTAGGAGGGAAGAAAGATGGGGAGGTTTGTGATGGTCCTGAGTTCCTGGGGAAGTTCTGAGGGGGGATTTGATAGCAGCCTTCAACTATCTGAAGGGGGGTTCCAAAGAGGATGGAGCTCGGCTGTTCTCAGTGGTGGCAGATGACAGAACAAGAAGCAATGGTCTCAAGTTGCAGTGGGGGAGGTCTAGGTTGGATATTAGGAAAAACTTTTTCACTAGGAGGGTGGTGAAACACTGGAATGGGTTACCTAGGGAAGTGGTGGAATCTCCATCCTTAGAGGTTTTTAAGGCCTGGTTTGACAAAGCCCTGGCTGGGATGATTTAGTTGGGGTTGGTCCTGCTTTGAGCAGGGGATTGGACTAGATGACCTCCTGAGGTCTCTTTCAACCCTAATCTTCTATGATTCCACTGTCTCAGGCTGACCCCCAAGCAAACTCTATATCCTGTGCAGGCAAACTTAGTCTTGATGTCTGGATACAAAAGACAGCAATCACTCAAAGGCAAATGGTTGGGATTTTCTATAGGCTGAAATTTAATTTCAGTGGGAATTGTGTGGCTACAATTATTTTTCCAAATCTCAGCCAACCAAAGAGGGAAGGATAATCTACCAAACACATCTCTGCCCCTCCCCTCTTTCAGGACATACATTTCATTAGAGCTCTTGGGCATGTAGGAGGCATTCTAAACTGAACTACAGGATTCAGGTCTTCTGTTGTTCATGCTGCACGTTTGGTATACATGTTCCCTTCTGTCGCCCATCAGGATCAGCACCATCCTTCCGCTGCTCAGTATTCAGAGCCTGCTGAATCCACCTGCTTTTGATTATATTGATTCTTCAGTAAAAATGCTTGTCAGCATGAGTACAAGGGTAACAGAGTGCTTTCCCCTTCTCAGCTAACTACAGATCAGTGTTTTATACTGAGGCCCTAGAATTGGAGAGGATTTTATTTTCTCCTGCATGCGCAAGACAGGAGGGTGAAATTTGCATAGCCTTTGGCACCGATAGGGACAGCTGTGACAGCGGGGAAATTATTACCTGCTCTTCTCCCTTGGGGTTCTGTCTGTGAAAGGGAAATTTCAAATGAGCTGCATAACAGCCCAGCTCTCCAGGAGATGCTTTGATTCTGTTAATTTCCTGGGTGTCCTGGCCCCATTCCCTCCTCAGCCAGCCCCACCCGCTTTGTGTAAATGGGCCTTTTCAGTGATGTCACAACTGCACAGCAAATCAGTTGTGCACCATATTGTGTCTGGAATTGGACCCAAATAGGACTAGGACTCACTCCCAGCATTGCCAAGCCCAAGGGTTCAAAAATCATGAGTCAGGCCCCCACAATCATGAGATTTGTTTTAAAATCAGGGGATTTTTAAAAATAATAAATGTTGGGTTCTTTTTATTTGCCTTATTGTTGTTGAATAAGTTTATGGTTTATGTTTCTAAGCTTTTCTCCACAACCCTACAGTCTGGAAACTTACTGTAGGCTGGTGGGCCCAGTCACCAGCCTGGGGGAAAATAATAGGCCAGACCCACTTCATAGCCCTTGCCTCAGTCCGGGCTTTGATAATTGTCCAACACAAAAGAAGAAAAATGTGGAGTGAAACAGGCCCATTGAGATACATTTGGAGCCCCAATAGAGCATGTTTACTGAGACTACAATCCCTCCCATTTCACTTTATTTACACAGATGCTACAGCCATTTTGGGGAACCCCTGAGCTCAGGGCCTCAGTACAATTGTTCTCCCTTTGCCTTCCTCTTGTCAGCCCTGAGTGAAAACATAAAGCAATGGTCCTGTCCTAGCCCAGGTTGTGGGTCCTATGGCTTCTGGCAGTTTTGTAGCCAGGGCCTCCATCAAACCTAGGCCTTCCACATGGCCTCCTGCCCCTATGCAATCCTCCACTGCACTGCCTGCAGCCTGCTCTGTAGTTACAGGAACTGAGGAATGCATTCTCATAGCCCTCTCCTGGTCCCGGTCTCCCCTAATGGAGATGAGGCCTTCCTCTGCCTCCTCTAGCTGGTAGTCATCAGACCCAGTTATTTGATGCTGCCCATCTGGTTCCCATGATTCTGTGCACCACCTGCTGAGCTTCTCCCCAGAGCAGGACTGGCTGCTCCAAGCTCCCTGTGGCACTTGCAAGGGGAAGCACACACCCTGTTACACTTACTTAAAAAAAAGAAAAGAAAAAGCAAAGACACCTGAGATTCTCACATAATAACCTAACTGCAGGAGCTGAGTCTATAATAAAAACACTTGATATCAGGAGATGCAGGATTCACTTGTGAACATTGGCAACACTGCAATACTCACCACTAGCTATCATGACACTAACACAGTTCGTCGTGGTCTGCACTGACTGGTTATTTGTGAGAGACCAGGTGGGTGAGGTAAAATCTTTTATTGGACCAATTTCTGTTGGTGAAGGAGACAAACTTTCAAGCTACCCAGAGCTCTTCTTCAGGTCAGCATTATTAATTATTATTATTCATGAGCATTATGTCTGCTAACTCGACTCTTCATACATGTGCTTGAGCGTGATATCATTTTGTAACGTGACAGATCCTGAACAAACCCACTAATTCTGAATACAGTAGTCCCGCTGACTTGTATGAGAATTGGCAGGGTCAGGCCCAGTGGGTTTTTTTGCTTATTAGTGAAAAATATACACTAGAGATGCCTGAGAACTGGGTTTTTCATTTTGTTGGAAAATCAGTAATTTTGAAAAAAAAAATTCATCCTGAAACAACAAAACCAAAAAATTTCCTGTGAAACAAAGTTGTAGAAAAATGTTTTTTCATATCTATCAAAATGTTTTGATTTTAATTTTTTTTTAATTTTATATAATACAAAATTAAGAAATTGAAAAAAAGCCACGTGGAAACAGTAAATGGAAACCTTCCATTTTGACCTTGTCAAAATACTTTTATTTTTCTTTGTGAATTAAATTTTCTCAAAATTTACACATTTCTGTGAAATGTTTTGCTTTCAACGAGTCAGCATTTTGCAATGGAAAACCGTTTGCCCTGAACATTTCCAAGCAGTTCTAGTAACAACAGAATGCTAGTTTCTGGTACTGATCTCACATACTCTAGCATAAATCAGAAGTAACTCTGCTAAACTAATGGCGTCACACTGGTGGAAGGGGAATCAAAATCAGTCCTTATATCTTTCCCTCACTTCATATGACAGAACCATTATTATTCTGGGAGTGGACGACGGGGATGGATCACTTGATGATTGCCCTGTTCTGTTCATTCCTGCTGAAGCATCTGGCACTGGCCACTGTTGGAAGACAGGATACTGGACTAGATGGACCTTTGGGCTGACATATATATCTATTTAAAGTGAATGTAGAGAGGAAGGATGGTCTTGTAGTTAAGGCTGTGGACCCAGGACATCTGGCTTTGTTTCTGTCACATAGTTTGTGTGTGACCTTGGGCAAAGTCTTACACCTCAGTTCTTCACCTGCCAACTTGGGATAATAGTACTGCCTTCCTCCCTCTCATTGTCTGTCTTGTCTATATAGCTTGTAAACTCTTTGGGACAGGGATTGTCTCTCACTATGGCTACACATACTCTTAGTACAATGGTGTCCTGGCCTTGGAGTTCCTGTGTAAATAATTATTGTGCTTTACAGTCACTTTGCACAGCTCTAAATGACTAAACAAGGACTAAGGCAGTGGAGAATCAGGCCCTCAGTGCTCAGTAATTGACTCAAGAGCTGGCACAAGCATAGTCTAAAAATACAGGAGTCAAATGAATACCGTCACAGGGTGCTGGACAGAAAGCTTTTGATTTAAACCGGTGACTCAGACATTATTTCCCGTTCCTGACTTTAGTAACGCTCTGCAGAAGGGCATTGCTTTCCCAATCGCACAAAGTCGGTTTTATTGCTGCCATATGCTGGGAAATGTTTTTGATCGTGTCCATGCAGAATGTGATTAGATCTGTTAAAAATTAATTCGCTCCTTTCATCTGAAAACTTGTTGAGAATACCAGTGCTGGCAGTTTGTTTACCACGATACAAGATAGTGATTTTCCCCTGTGGGTCTGATTCTCTGTTGTCTTGCACCTTGTGTAGTTATTTACAGCAGGGCAAAGTAGTTGCAGAATGGTACCGTTCTGCTTCAGTAGCATTTTACAACCACTTTCCACTGCACAGGGCGTAGGACAATGGCGAATCAGACCCATGGTTATTTGCTGATAGATGATTAGGGATGGAATACTGCCCAGTACACCTCTGCCCCAGCTTATGTCTCTGCTTGTGTTGCTCTCACCCACAGCTCCACTAATGAACTATATCTCCTCCTTGCATTTACTTCTCCCTCTTCTCCCCACCTGCCCCGTACACCTGGAATGCCCTCTTCACCGTATCCAGGCATCCACACACTCCTCACTTAGATTCCTTCTGAAAACTCGCTGCTTCTACCAGCTTTCCAAATGCTAATGTGTGTCAAACAGGATGTCACTGCAAGGAACAAAACCCTCTCCTGAACTAGTACCTTCCAGATCTCCCCCAGAGTTCTTGTCCATTGGTTTGTATTATAAGCTCCTTTGGGTAGGGACTCTTACTTTAGGCCTTTTGTATAACCAAGAGTTACATTAACAATAATGATTCTTATAAGAAAGAACAATTAATGGGAGAATCTGAAGCATTTTGTTCTAGAAAGTACCCAAGAGTTTGAACACAGAAACTGATGTGGAAATTTTGACATTAATTTTGTCCTCTACTGAGTCTTCTCCAATTCTCACCTCCCTTGCTTTTCCCCTCTTCCCAATGCATTTAGTTCCCTAGCCACTGATGAATGTACATTGCAGATCCCCCTCTGTGGCTATTATTTGTTACAGTTCCAAGTTACGGAACTATGACTCCTTACCTCAAGCTATAGCAGCTCATGTTTTTAGCTCTGGAGGTCCCCGCTTGAAACCCCAGTTTGTTGGCCAAAAAGGTGGCCATCACACAAACACTTCTTACTTGGCTTAGTGCTTATGGCTGTGTGTAGTTCCATTGGTGTCAATAGGACTACTAATGGTAGCGAGTATCCTTACCTAGCAGTAAGCAAGATTAGGGGGAAAAAGGTGAATTGTGGAGATTCCAAAGCAAGAGTGAGATCATTCCCCACCTCCTACCACAAAAGATCAGTACTACACAACTGACTAACTGATAGATCTCAGAATGTAACTGAAAATGGGGACTCATCATCGAGTGGGTCTGTTTCCAGTGGAGTCCCATGGGGATCGGTTCTTGGCTGTAAGCTATTTAACATTTTTATTAATGACCGCTGCAAAATCCTACCTCAGCGCCTCATCATGGTGCAGCGGTGACCCTGGCCGTCTGACAACTATGGTAGCGGGGCATATGCCCTGGTAGGTTTAACCATGCTACAAAGGTGTCGGACTATCTAATCCAAGGAGGGGGATTGCTCTCTCAGAGGAAAGAACAAGAGTACTTGTGGCACCTTAGAGACTAACAAATTTATTAGAGCATAAGCTTTCGTGGACTACAGCCCACTTCTTCGGATGCATATAGAGTGGAATAAATATTGAGGAGATATATATACACACACATACAGAGAGCATGAACAGGTGGGAGTTGTCTTACCAACTCTGAGAGGCCAATTAAGTAAGAAAAAAAAAACTTTTGAAGTGATAATCAAGATAGCCCAGTACAGACAGTTTGATAAGAAGTGTGAGAATACTTACAAGGGGAGATAGATTCAATGTTTGTAATGGCTCGGCCATTCCCAGCCCTTATTCAATCCTGAGTTGATTGTGTCTAGTTTGCATATCAATTCCAGCTCAGCAGTCTCTCGTTGGAGTCTGTTTTTGAAGTTTTTCTGTTGTAAGATAGCCACCCGCAGGTCTGTCATTGAATGGCCAGACAGGTTAAAGTGTTCTCCCACTGGTTTTTGAGTATTATGATTCCTGATGTCAGATTTGTGTCCATTAATTCTTTTGCGGAGAGACTGTCCGGTTTGGCCAATGTACATGGCAGAGGGGCATTGCTGGCACATGATGGCATATATCACATTGGTAGATGTGCAGGTGAATGAGCCCCTGATGGTATGGCTGATGTGATTAGGTCCTATGATGATGTCACTTGAATAGATTTGTGGACAGAGTTGGCATCGGGCTTTGTTACAAGGATAGGTTCCTGGGTCAGTGGTTTTGTTCAGTGATGTGTGGTTGCTGGTGAGTATTTGCTTTAGGTTGGGGGGTTGTCTGTAAGCGAGGACAGGTCTGTCTCCCAAGATCTGTGAGAGTAAAGGATCATCTTTCAGGATAGGTTGTAGATCTCTGATGATGCGCTGGAGAGGTTTTAGTTGGGGGCTGAAGGTGACAGCTAGTGGTGTTCTGTTATTTTCTTTGTTGGGCCTGTCTTGTAGGAGGTGACTTCTGGGTACTCGTCTGGCTCTGTCAATCTGTTTTTTCACTTCAGCAGGTGGGTATTGTAGTTTTAAAAATGCTTGATAGAGATCTTGTAGGTGCTTGTCTCTATCTGAGGGATTGGAGCAAATGCGGTTATATCTTAGAGCTTGGCTGTAGACAATGGATCGTGGTAAGGTACGTGGTAAGGTAAGTACCTACATGCCTCCAGCTTCCATCCAGGACACACCACACGATCCATTGTCTACAGCCAAGCTCTAAGATATAACCGCATTTGCTCCAATCCCTCAGATAGAGACAAGCACCTACAAGATCTCTATCAAGTTGGTAAGACAACTCCCACCTGTTCATGCTCTCTGTATGTGTGTGTATATATATATCTCCTCAATATTTATTCCACTCTATATGCATCCGAAGAAGTGGGCTGTAGTCCACAAAAGCTTATGCTCTAATAAATTTGTTAGTCTCTAAGGTGCCACAAGTACTCCTGTTCTTTTTGCGGATACAGACTAACACGGCTGCTACTCTGAAACCTGTCAGAGGAAAGAGCGTTTTTCCTTCTCCTTAGAGGTTGAAGACTAGCTAAGCTTGAGGAAGTACATATGCCTGCCCACCTAGCCAGTGGGATGGCTTAAAGATAACGGCTAAAACAACATGAGTAAATGGGTCTTAGTTCCCTGCGTGTCATCAAACCATTCTTCGGTGGTGGAGTGAAAATTGAGTGACAAGAGGTTGCTAAAAATGTCAGGTGCTAGGCCAACATGGAAAAGGACAACCCTCACTGTGTGTACTTACAATTGTAGGTCGCTGGCGAGGGAGGAAATGTTAAACCATCTGATGGAGGAGAAGAAAAGGATAATATGCGATATCCTCGGTATCTGCGAAACCCGACGAAAGAAGGAGTTGGAAGTCAACTGGAAGGATCGAAGCACTGTGAGGCTCGGAAGGGGAGACGGCGCTAGAAACGTTGGAGGAGTCGGATTTATCGTTAGTAAGGATTGGGTTTCGAAAGTCATATCATGCCAGCTAATAACATCATGTATTGGTGTGCTGCATCTTCAGATGGAGTCAAAAGCTATCCTCAAGGTCATCCAGGCCTACGCTCCCACAAGTGCAAGTGAGGACGAAGAAGTGGAAGAATTCTACCAAGAGCTCAAAAGAGCCCTCGCGCAAAAATCCACTTACACTGTCACGATGGGAGATTTCAACGCTAAGGTCGGGCGAAAAGTTCATAGGGAGATACAGCAGCGGCGAAAGAAATGAAAGAGGAGAGAGGCTGGTAACGATGGCAGAAATGAAAGAACTGTACGTGGCAAACACCTGGTACAAAAAGAAGATTGCAGAAAGGTGGACGTGGATCGCGCCAAACGCGAAGAGTAAGAATGAAATCGACTATATTTTAGTCAATAAAAGGCGCATCGTTCAAGATGTCTCTGTGGTGCAGCCCTTCAACACCGGCAGTGACCATCGCCTGCTTAGAGCAAAGTTGATTTTCGATGAAGTAGTGGAAAAGAAAGCTTTACAGATGGCAAACAAGAAACAGCGCCCAAAGACATTCGATGATGCAAAGCTGAAGAAAGCAATTTCTGGGTTTGACTGGAGCCAGACAGAAAAGTGTGACAAGGACTATAGTATCTTTGCTGACAAGCTAAGACGTTGTATAAAAGCAGCTGAAATTGAAAAGATGAAGAAGGCAAAGGGAAGAATCTTGAATGAAACAAAAAGCTTGTTAGAGAAGCGGAGAAATATGAAAAGGATCTCGGATAACAACCTCGAGTACTCCACTCTGTGCAAGCTTATACAGCAAAAACTGAAGGATGACTTTGAGAACTTCTGGAAAGAAAAGCTCCTTAAAACAGCTGAATCATGCAAGAGCCTCAGGACATACAAGCGGGAATTGGTGCTGTATAGATTGAGCGTAACAGCATTGAAGAATAAGGATGGATAGACAGTAATTGACAGAGCAGGGATGGAGGAGGTTTGCAAGGACTTCTATACAGAACTGTTCAAATCAAGAATCAACGTCCCTTTCCCAACGCTCCAAGAGTCAGAAGAACGCGTCCCCCCAGTAATCGTCAGTGAAGTCCGAAGCACACTACACCAGATGAAGAAAGGAAAAACTCCAGGCAAAGATGGAATAACATCCAAAATGATTTCTGCAGGAGGCGAAAAACTTTGGAAGGCTCTCGCTTTAAGATTCAGTCGATATCTCGAAGAAGGAAAAATACCATCAAGCTGGAAGGAGTCGAATACCATCTTGCTGTACAAGAAGGGGGATCGAGAAAATCTTAAGAACTATTGCCCTATATGCCTGCTCTCTCATATCTATAAACTCTTTACAAAGGTGATAACGAACAGACTCTGGCAGAGTCTGGATGAACAACAGCCGAGAGAGCAGGCAGGATTTCGAAGAAATTTCAGCACGATTGACCATATATTTACCCTTAGCCAGCTCCTAGAAAGAGCGAGGGAATACAAACTCCCGCCGTGCATTGCTTTTGTCGACTATGAAAAGGCCTTCAATAGCATCAAGTTCAATGCAATATTAAAGGGGCTCGCAGAGCAGGGCATTAACACGCAGTACATCAGTTTGTTGAAGGAAGTGAATACTGGATGTACAACAGACATTACTCTCCTCGAAACTCCCCTCCGCATCCCAATCGAGAAAGGCGTAAAGCAAGGAGATACGATTTCACCAAAACTATTTACCGCCTGCCTTGAAATGGTTATGAACAAGATCAATTGGAGGAGTGGTGTTACTATAAATGGAGAACAATTATCTCATCTCAGATTCACAGACGACATAGTGCTAATTGCCAAAAGCACCAACCAACTACAGAGCATGCTACGAAGACTTGACAAGAAAAGCAGTCAGGTCGGTCTGAAAATGATCCGTTGCAACACGAAATACATGCGATCAGACGTCTTAAGAAAAGCCCGAATAACGGTAACAGGAGAAGAAATTGAAGAAGTGGAACAGTACGTATATTTGGGCCAAGAAGTTAATATGCGCCAAGACATGAACGGAGAACTCTCGTGAAGGATTTGGGCAGGATGGTGTCCGTTTAATTCCATCAAGGACATCCTCAAAGGAAAAATCGACAAGACCACACATACAAATATCTTCAATTCAACAGTGCTGCCAGCCATGCTGTATGGAAGTGAAACCTGGACACTGACGAAGAGAGAAGAACAGCGGCTGTCGGTAGCTGAAAGGGCAATGGAACGAGCTATGTTGGGAATTTCCCTTCCGGATCGTATCCCAAATTAAATGATTAGAGAACGCAGTGGTGTGAAAGATATTGTCACGGAAAGCAGATATAATAAGATACAATGGGTGGGCATGGTTCACGGACAATAGGTGGACCACAATCATTACTGAGTGGTACCCGCGAGAACAGAAAAGACCACCTGGTCGGCCTCCAAGAAGATGGGAAGACGACATTGCTAAACGTTTCAAATGAACATGGAGAAGAAAGGCAAGAATGCGAGAAGAATGGCGGATGTGTTGTGATCGGCGCAGTCTTAACGACAGCTGAAGACCGATTGATCCAGGTGATTAATGTCCTGGAAGAAAACATAAAATCATCACTGATGAAGTTTGCATATGACACAAAAATTGAGGGAGTGGTAAATAGTGAAGAGACAGGTCACTGATTGAGTGGTAAGCTGGGTGCAAGCAAGCAATATGCATTTTAATACAGCCAAATGTAAACGTAGATAAAGAATGCAGGCCATATTTACAAAATGCGGGACTCTATCCTGGGAAGCAGTGCCTCGTAAATGGTGGATAATCAGCTGAACATAAGCTGCCAGTGTGATACTGTGGCCAAAAGAGCTAATGCGCTCCTGGGGCACCGAAACAGGCGAATCTCGAGAAGGAGTCGAGAGGTTATTTTACGTCTGGATCTGGCACTGGCTTGACTGCTCCTGGAATACTCTGTCCCGTTCTGGTGCCCACAATTCAAGAAGGATGGTGATAAATTGGAGAGAGTCCAGAGAAGAGCCATGAGAACAATTAAAGGATTAGAAAACCTGCCTTATAGTGATAGACTGAGGAGCTCAATCTATTCATCTTAACAGAGAGAAGGTTAAGGGGTGACTTGATCACCGTTTATAAGTATCTACACGGGGAACAAATATATCATAATGGGCTGTTCAATCTAGCAGAGAATGATATAGTACTATCCAATAGCTGGAAGTTGAAGCTAGACAAATTCAGACTGGAAATAAGGAATAATATTGTAACAGTGAAAGTAATAAACCATTGAACCAATTTACCAAGGGTTGTGGTGGATTCTTCATCACTGACAATTTTTTAATCAAGACTGGATGTTTTTCTAAAATATACACTCAGGGAATTATTTTGGGGAAGTTCTATGGTCTGTGGTACACAGGAGGTCAGAGTAGATCATCACAATGGTCCCTTTTGGCCTTAGACTCTATGTGTATGTCTACACTGCAATCAAACACCTGCGGCTGGCCCGTGTCCGCTGACTCGGGCTCACTGGGTGTGGGCTATGGGCTGTTTAATTGTGGTGTAGACATTCCGATTTGGGTTGGAGCCTGGCTCTGGATTCTCAGGGCTCCAGCCCAAGCCCAAATGTCTAACACTGCAATTAAACAGCCCCATAGCCTGCACCATGTGAGCCCGAGTCAGCTGACACAAGCCAGCCATAGGTGTTTAATTGCAGTGTAGACATAGCCTATGAATCTTTTATTTGAAAAAACCATGTTATTGCTTCTCCTGCCAATCTCTGACTCAGCCGCAACTGGATATATTTCTGAGAATGGAGGAGTTTTTACAGTAATAGAGCTTGAGATTGTCACACAACCTAAGGGTGTTACTGAACCATCCAGCTTCCATGGAATATCAATGGAGTCTAGACATGTAACTCCCCTACAGCTTTTTGGAAAATCCCAGACTGCATGCCCTGAATACGTTTAGCACGAAACACTGAACAATTGTTGTTAACATTCACTTTGAGCAAAAGAGCTGGGAATAGGATCTAAATGCATTTGACTTTTCTCTTCCCAAACAGTGAACATTCATTCCACTGAATGGTGCTTTCCTGGTAAACACTCACTAAACTCTACGCCTTTTACAACATATTTCACAAAGTGATGATCTTGACTGATGCAATGAAAAGCCAGACCATTTCAGGAGTCTCAAAATATCTTGGAATACCAGAACATTATATGAAAAACTGGGATTATTTTAGTAAAGCCAAAATATGTGGTCTCATGATCCCTCCCTTCATTGCAGCCCAAGGAAGGTAAAAGTAGCATCCCACACTGTACATAGTTTTGTGTGGGTTTTGGGATGGGGAGCACAGGGGAATATTTCACTCCTTCAAGTGCCTTTGGAAGCCCCAGGAATCTCCACAACTTTCCTGTCTTCCTTTTTACCCCTATGTTGACCAAACCAGCTTTCCATTCAAGGAGCACTGGATGTAGTTCTTTATTGGACGTGTGAAGACATTCCTGAGCTACCCTGTGTGGTATTTAGAGAACACCACAAGGACCTCCCTCTCCAAGAGGCTGAAGATGCTTCCCGTGCATTTGCCAGCTCAGAAGCAAGGGACTAAACAGGAACTTTACATTCAGATCCGTGTACACTCTGCATATAAATATGTAGTTCGCAGGAGTGTAGCATTGGTATGTATATAACTCCAATGCATTTCCCACACCAGTGGGGAAGATATACTGAGTTAAATAATAGCATGCAAGAATAGACCTATTTTCTTGTATAACTATCCCATTCCAGCCTTCTCTCATTGCAACCACCATTGCTATATCTAAATATTAATAGTTGAAGGTGCCAACATTTCACAAATTCACTTGCCCACTTCCAGCTACAGAACGTTAAACCTGCAGCCACTTGTAAAAAACAACAACAACTGGGCATGACTCATAAAGGTCCTGAATGTGTACTACAAGCTTTTATAATGATGGCTTCTCTTAAGGAAAAGAAACTATCCTATGAACAAAGAGCTCCAGTGTTAGTTTATGCTCAGACGCTGCACAGAACATGTCAATATGTTGCTTCTAGCCATTAGCAAAGGATAGAAATAAAAAAAAATCCCCCAAATTTCCTGAGTTTTATTAGCAAACACATATTACATTTCAAATGACAAGACTCAGATGTGGTAAATAAACTCTGCGTCATTGCTGGAGGAAGTGGGGGACTGGCTGGTTTTGCCTCTGTACAGCAAATTTACAGAAACTACATCTGAATGATGCAATTTTTGTAGTGCATAAACATTAAAAGCAACATCAGCTGCCTACAGTCAGATCCTACATTTGTTAACAACAGTTCTTCCATAAAACAAGATGCATTTTCAGTCATGCTGGACACCTGCAGCTCTCACTGAAGCACCTCTGAATATCAGCCCCAGATCTCAAAGACTTATCTCGTCTATACTGTGCACACACACGTACTATGGAGCGAGCGGGAGATCCTGGCTTACTGGACCTTCTCTATTCAAACTCCAGATTTAGCCAAGTTCCTTAAAGTCTCTCAGGTTTGCACTTAGCCTTTCCATTGCCAGCCAACTATGCAGACAACGGAGGTTTACAGGGCCCATGCTAAAGCCAGTTTAAACCATGGGAGCTGACTGCATTCTTTGACATCCACACATGAGGACTGAGACTCAGGTCACAGGGAGAAAGGGTTAACAAAGGAATTACTCCAAGTGAATTAAACCATATTACTATTGCAGACTCCTGTAAACTAACAGGGACACCCATTGCAGACACTAAAGGTACATCTACACTACAGGGGGGAGTCGATTTAAGATACGCAAATTCAGCTACGTGAATAGTGTAGCTGAATTCGACGTATCGCAGCCAACTTACCCCGCTGTGAGGACGGCGGCAAAATCGACTTCTGCGGCTTCCTGTCGACGGCGCTTACTACCACCTCCGCTGGTGGAGTAAGAGCGTCAATTCGGGGATCAATTGTCGCGTCCCGTCGGGACGCGATAAATTGATCCCCGAGAGGTCGATTTCTACCCGCCGATTCAGGCGGGTAGTGTAGACCTAGCCTAAAAGTTGCTGAAATTCTACCCTTATAGTCAGTATATTTTTGGATCTCTGTATTTTTGCCCATGGCAAACATACATAAGGATACAGTGGGATTCATTTTTAGCCTGGTGCAAGGATAGCTACATAAATCAAACTTTTGTTCACAGAAATATTTAGCACAATGTTCGCTGAAAACATAAGCTCTGTTTGTTAGTTCATTGTTGGCTTTGAAGCTGCTTCTTTAAGCACAAGAGTCGTCCTGTGGTTAAGGCATGTGACTTGGAGTCAGGGACATCTGGCTTCTTTTCCCAGCTTTGCCGCAGACTTGTTATGTGATCCTGAGGGGGTTATGTGACCATCTCTGTGACTCAGTTTCCTCATTTGTCAAATGAGAATGAGACTAGTTCCCCTTGCTATTTCAGAAGGGTGCTGTGGGAATTAACGAATGCTTGCAAAGTGCTTTGAGAAGCTCACATATAAGATACTTTAAAGCACATGGTATTGTTGGACATTAAAACATTTGCTCAGTGCAACGAATGACATTTCACTTTGGGGAACAAAGCACCTGTATAGCATGCCTGTTCCAGGCTCTGTGCACCACGCAAGCCCCACATTAAAGGCTTAACTCACGTCTGTGACAGAGGAATACAACCCAGACTTCTGACTCCCAGTCTCCTGCTCTAACTATTAACCCGTGTCCCAGGAATTACTGCTTAATCAATGCACCACCATGTTCTTCAAATGTAACCGATTGGAACCCCTCCTCTCTGTGAGACTCTAAGGCAGTGGTTCTCAAGCTTTTGTACTGGTGACCCCTTTCACATAGCAAGCCTCTGAGTGCGACCCCCCCTTACAAATTAAAAACACTTGTTTACATATTTAACACCATTATAAATGCTGGCGGCAAAGCGGGGTTTGGGGTGGAGGCTGACAGCTCGCGACCCCCTGAGGGGTCCCAACCCCCAGGTTGAGAACCCCTGTCTTAAGGTGTCTGGCTCAGCCCTCAAAATGAGTGGGGCAGGTTAAGGAGGGGCAAGGTTAAGCTTTATGGAGATGTGCTCAGTCAGCAGCGCTGACGGGGCTCCCATGTCCGAACCCCTGGTGGTGAATCTTTCCTCCCCTAGCACAGCTGTCCCCAGGGGCGCAATAGGATGCAAATGGCCTTCCCAATGGTGAATCTAGCTCCTCTACTTTTGGATGTGGGAGGCAGGTATCAAAGGCTAGGGGAGGCTAAGCCTCCCATAACCCAGGCTGTGGCTCCACCCACGCTCCATCCTGAGGCCCCACCCTTGTTCCCCCTCTCCCCTGAAGCTGGCGGGGGCTCAGCGCCAGTGAGCAGCTTGAAGCTCGGGGCTCATGCTGGCGGCCAGGGGCCTGGGGCAGCTTGGGGCAGCTGACGACCTCGTGCTCAGGCCAGCCAGTGGCCCGGGGGCTGGGCTGGCCCATACAGCTGGGGTGGGCTGGCCAGTGACTTGGGGAAGCTGGGGCAGGCTGGCAGGACTCTTCCAGTCGTGGGGGTGCAGCCCGGGCCTCCGGCGGGGGGCAGGGGTGGGGCCTCGGGCTGCTGGGGCAGGGCTGGGGGCTTCACCCGCCACCCATGGTGTTTATCCAAACCTCTAAATCTTTTGAGGTTTGCCAACTGCTAATTTATATAGGATTAATTGTAAGGAGGTCCCCAAAATGAATCCAAACACCACAGATCTTTGGGGAGGAGGTTTGTATCCAGCTTGAAACTTTGTAATTGGCTCCTATATCCATAAAAGGAAAACTGAAACTCAGCTGCTTTAGGAAAGCTCAACACTGGGTTCAAACTGGTGCCATGGTCTTATCTCTAGTGATTTTACAGTAAGTCATTTGAACTTGTGCATGTACTTGTATATGAGTAACTAAGAGAGCGTGAGAATGTCTGACTCTTCTACGCACCTGTTGGTTTTAATGCCCTGTGTTGTAACCAGACTAGGTTTAATAAAAGACGTTATATAGCCCATTTATTTTGGTCAAGAGTTTTTTGCAATGCAGTTTGATTTGCCTGTGCACGATAGATTACACTGGACAGTTCCCTATTCAGCTCCAATGTTTTAACATCATAGATCACAACCTTGTTTGTTTCAGAATGAAGCAGAACAAGCCCTCACCCGCCCACCCACCCTCAGTGAATACAGTCGCTTTATTGTTAGATAATTAACCTTTTCTTCCCCCCAGCAGTAAATGAAGTGCAAAGCTTCGTAATTGGTGCTTCTGTTGTCTTTGACTTCTTATGAACCCCTGAGGGGGCATTCAATCATTATTAGGGCTGGATTTTCAACGTGACACATAGCTCTTTATCCCTCACTATTTATCCTGAATAGAGATGCAGCAGAAATCAATAAAATGAAGGCTTATTACCCAGAACTGAATAGAATTTGGATGCCAAAAGACACCTGGCTCTGAAGTGTTAAAAAGACAGAGGTCACTGATTGGGCCACAGAGTTTAGTGAGAAAATATAATTCTCATTATGGGGTGAGTACTTGAATCTCAGACCTGGTCCACACTAACCCCCCACTTCGAACTAAGATACGCAAATTCAGCTACGTTAATAACGTAGCTGAATTCGAAGTACCCTAGTTCGAACTTACCGCGGGTCCGGACGCGGCAGGCAGGCTCCCCCATCGATGCCGCGTACTCCTCTCGCCGAGCTGGAGTACCGGCGTCGACAGCAAGCACTTCCAGGATCGATCCGGGATCGATTTATCGCGACTAGACAAGACGCGATAAATCGATCCCAGAAGATCGATCGCTTACCGCCGGACCCGGAGGTAAGTGTAGACCTACCCCTAAGTGAAGTTTCAGTGCCTGGTTAGGAGGAAAGTAGGAGCAATTCTACTGACTAATGAACAGTCCCAGGGTGTTGGGCAAAGTGGCTGTGATGGGTTGGATCACAGAAACCCCCTTGGGAGCTGCCACCCGATGTGCAAAGACTACCCCTGCTTCTGTTTTCCCTGCCAGCTCAGGTCTCCAGCACCCTGTCTTGCTGAGCCAGACACTCCAGTCTGCTCCAACACAGACCCAGGGTCTGAATCACTTGTCCCAAAGCTGCAAGTTTACCTGAAAACAGCTCACAGTAGTGTGCTTGTCTTTAGCACTCAGATGCCCAACTCCCAATGGGGTCTAAACCCAGATAAATCCGTTTTACCCTGCATAAAGCTTATGCAGGACAAACTCATAAATTGTTCGCCCTCTATAACACTGATAGAGAGAGATGCACAGTTGTTTGCTCCCCCAGGTATTAATACATACTCTGAGTAAATTACTAAATAAAAAGTGATTTTATTAAATACAGACAGTAGGATTTAAAAAAAGAAGAACAGGAGGACTTGTGGCACCTTAGAGACTAACAAATTTATTAGAGCATAAGCTTTCGTGGACTACAGCCCACTTCTTCGGATGCATCCGAAGAAATAAATTTGTTAGTCTCTAAGGTGCCACAAGTCCTCCTGTTCTTCTTTTTGCGGATACAGACTAACACGGCTGCTACTCTGAAACTTTTCAGTAGGATTTAAGTGGTTCAAAGTAGTAACAGATAGAACAAAGTAAGTCACCAAGCAAAATAAAATAAAATGCCCAAATCTATGCCTAATCAAACTGAATACAGATAATCTCACCCTCAGAGATGCTTCAGTAAGTTTTTCTCAGACTGGACATCTTCCAGGCCTGGGCACAATTCTTTCCCCTGGTACAGCTCTTGTTGCAGCTCAGGTGGTAGCTAGGGGATTCTTCATGATGGCTCCTCTCCCTCTCTGTTCTCTTCCCCCCTTTATATATCTTTTGCATAAGGCGGGAACTCTTTGTCTCTCTGGGTTTCCACCCCCCCCCCCCTCACTGGAAAAGCACCAGGTTAAAGATGGATTCCAGTTCAGGTGACATGATCACATGTCACTGCAAGACTTCATTACTCACTTGCCAGCACACACATATACAGGAAGACTCACAGGTAAATACAGCCATCTGCAGACAATGGGAGTCATCAAGATTCCAAACCATCATTAATGGTCCACACTTTACACAATTACAATAGGCCCTCAGAGTTACATTTTATATTTCTAGTTTTAGATACAAGAGTGGTACATTTATACAAATCAGATGATCATACTCAGTAGATTATAAGCTTTGTAATGATACCTTACAAGAGACCTTTTGCATGAAGAATATCCCAGTTATGTTACATTCACTTATTACCGTATTTTCTCTAAAACTATCTCAGTTACATTATATTGACTTATTATCAAGTTTTTATAAAACCATATAGACTGCACAACGTCACAGTGGCATCCAATTTTTGAAAGAAAAGTCAGTGCATGAGGCCTTAAAGTGTAACCAAACAGATATGAAACTATCCTAGAGGGGCTTGTTGCCACAAGTCTTCCTCATGTAAGCAGTCCCAGAGACAGCAATGTAAATGCGTTTTTGTGAGTAAAGATTGCTCACATGAATACCTATCTCATAGAACTGGAAGAGACCCCTGAAAGGTCATCGAGTCTAGCCCCCTGCCCAGGGCCGGCTCCAGGGTTTTTGCCGCCGCAAGCAGCGGGGGGAAAAAAAAGCTGTGATTGCCAGCAGCTCCACTTTCTTCTTTGGCAGCAAGTCCTTCCCTCTGAGAGGGACAGGGACCCTCTACCAAATTGCCACTGAAGAGCCTGATGTTCTGCCACTTCCCCTTGGCTACCCCAAGCACCTACTTGCTCAGCTAGTGCCTAAAGCCAGCCCTGCCCCTGCCTTCACTAGCAGGACCAAGTACTGATTTTTGCCCCAGATCCCTAACTGGATCCCTCAAGGATTGAACTCACAACCCTGGGTTTAGCAGGCCACTGCTCAAACCACTGAGCTCTCCCTCCCCCTAGCAAAGTTGGGCTCTTGGTGTGAAGACAAATTATATGGACCACCTGCCAGGGCACAGGGGCATTTAGTCTTTAGGTCATAAAAGGGCTGTGGTTTCTTGAGAACTGGATGTTATTCATTAACAGACATCACCATTTGCTAGCGATTAAAAATACTGTGAGCAGGAACTGCTTTCCTGCTTCCCAGCAGCTGAGCAAACTGGATTGTGTAATACCAATCCAGCTCATGGTCTGGCACTGGAGGTGTAGTTCCCATAAGATTGGTTGCTGCTGCTGCTTATGTACCTTACTTGGATTTAAGCTACATTTTGGTTTTCAGATAAGTGTGACAACAATACAAATGCAACAGGATGGATGGGGGGAAAAAAACCAAAACATTTAGCTTCCAGAATTATAGGAAGAAGGAAAAGAGGGATTTTACAGGCTTTCCTAAACCTCCTTTTTGACCCATCCTCTTCCTTAATTATATAGACAAATTCTGAACAGTAATCAGAATAATCAGGCATGCTACTGGTTCATAATCACAATTTACTGAGGAACAAAGACAGTGCTTTGGTACAGGCACTCCACTCAGAAGACCTCCATTCAGTTCCCAGCACTGCCACAGGCTTGGACATGGATCCACCACCTACTGGAGTAAATGAAAAGGCCCCCACAAGCACTGGATTGGACCGTAAACACATATACAAACCAAAAACCTGTACTGAACTCTCAAGAAGCGCACATGCTTAATGGAGTCACTGCATTTTGTTGTTGCCACTATAAACCTTAATTGAAACCATGTGTGTCTAGAAGATGTCACACTAGCTCCAGCATATCAGTGCATGTTTATACTTAGTGTTCTGTTCTTTTTTACTAGTGCAGAGGAGATGTTCAACAGGAAACTGTGGCTCAGTCCTGCCCCCTCCCCAGTGAATTTCCTATTGAGCAACGGGAGCAGGACCCAGCCTTTGGGGAGTCAGAACTAACTCGGCTATTGGTGTGTTACCCAGTTGTGGCCAGATTCTGTGCTGCTCCGACAGCGGGCCATGCAAAAAGCTTCCCTTCATGCAACCACTGCTCAACAGCACTTCACACTCTGGGGACTGCACCCTTCCACTTGCCCATGGGGATCAAGGCAGCTGGAAGGGATGGGTTGGAGCAGGGCCATGCCTTCCCCTTCTGCAATAGGCCACAGAGCAGGGTCAGCATGGCAAGGGGAACATTCGGTGCCAGGCTAATGACCAGTGCGACATGCATGCCCTATTCAGGGAGCAGCACTTGTGGATTTGTGTTTTCTGAATTACAATCTTCCCATTGCTCCTCCTGGTGGTGTACTCTGTACCCTCACCCTCCACCCCAGGGTACTCTGTACCACCCCTTAGAGTTGGTGGCACAAACAGTCAAGCCCTTTGTTATTAGCATGAGTACAAAGGCAGGATCCTGCACATCCTTCCATGTGTGAGCAGGCAGGGGGGCTGCTTACAGGATGGGGGCATTGCAGGCTCAGGCCCATCATCTCTGGAGTGGTCCCATTTCTGCTTTGTTAGGTTATTTTTTGTACGGCCCTGCAATCAGGAAACCATCCAGGGAAGGCAATAAGATATGTCAGGTTTCATTACCACCCGGCAGTCTGAGAAAAGAGCAAGGCTTAAACAGCCACGTTCGCACAGTTTTCGGCTTTCATTTGCTTTTGTGCAGGGAGCAGCATTTCAAATGGCACAACTTTCTCCTGCATATCAGGGGAGGCCGGGCCTCAAGTAGAAGGTATAAAGTATTTTGTTTATTCAGGAAAACGATAACAATCGTGCAGTGAGGCTGGATTTGAAAGCCCGAGGTTTCATTAGGGAAACTGATTTCAGTTTATGAAGAAAAAAGGAAATTTTAAACAAAACTGTTCCAAGACCTCTCATTCATGAGTTTAACTTCTGCCAGTTGTGCTTAAACAATTTCCCATTAACATTCCTTATTCAGTCCTGTAAATGGAGAAAGCAAATAAACACGGGGTCAGTGCCTGATGTGTTAGTCCGTGATGCTGTACTTGATTTTTAAAATGCTGTCAGCCAGGAGGGAGGTGTCAGCTACATTGCGGATAATAGTAGGGCCAGGTCCTTTGGCTGTGTCTCCACAGAGCCCAGGGTAGGGGCAGCAAAGATGGCTTTATGCCACCGTTGAGCTATTCAGACTCTGGGCTGATGTGACTCCTCCCTCTCAGTTAGGAGCTGCTCTAACCGGAGGCTGCCTTTCCTTTGCCTGCAGACTGCACTGCAGTCTAAAATCTTTAGGGCAGCGAGGGCTATGGCTACTCATCTTCCCATTTCTGACACGCCCCTTTCTGCCAGGGCAGGTGGGACGATGGGGAGCGTAGGGCCACTAACATTAGCCCTGTGCTGCAGGAATTCTCACGCCACCCCTCAGAGCTCACTTACAGCCTCTATGTGTTGCAAGCATGGCATGTTGCTGCTGAAGCAAAGGCTAGAGTCAGACCTGCGCTTGGTCAGTCCAATAAGCTGTAGAGTTTGCACAGGAGCAGATTGGGAACTGCATTGTGGACTTGGCACAATACTGGAGTCGCAGAGGGAGAACCGCCCCTCCTTTTGCAAAAGTGCCACTAGATCTCTTCTGCAAGAAAGCACCTCAGGACACTGAGTCCCTGCAGTCCAGCACATGTTTCTGCAATACTTGGGTGTTCGGTCAATGCTTCCTCTCCATGTGCTGACCAGTAATGTATTGCCAAGATTAGAATGATGGGCTTCTGCAGAATGGTCCCGCTTAACGTGTGATAAAACACCTTGTACCTTGTTCAGGGCTGTGTGGATGCAACCCAGTGGGTAGGGTTACCATACGTCCGGATTTTCCCGGACATGTCCGGCTTTTTGGGCTCCAAATCCCTGTCCGGGGGGAAATCCCAAAAAGCCGGACATGTCCGGGAAAATCAGGACATGCGGGGCCCGCCGTGCGGGTGCTTGGGGGCCAGGCCGGCGGTGCGGTGCGGTGCCGGGGACCTGGGGGCCGGGCCGGCGGAACGGGGCCGGGCCGGGCCGGGGGCTCGGGGGCCAGGCCGGGCCGGCGGTGCGGTGCCGGGCCGGGGGCTCCGGGGACGGGACGGCGGTGCGGTGCCGGGCCGAGGGCTCGGGGGCCGGCGATGCCGAGCCGGGCCGGGGGCTCCGGGGACGGGACGGGCCGGCGGTTCCGGGCCGGCGGTGCCGGGCCGGGGGCTCGGGGGACGGGCCGGCGGTGCCAGGCCGGGCCGGGCCGGGCCGGGGGCTCGGGGGACGGGCCGGCGGTGCCAGGCCGGGCCGGGCCGGGGGCTCGGGGGACGGGCCGGCGGTGCCAGGCCGGGCCGGGCCGGGGGCTCGGGGGACGGGCCGGCGGTGCCAGGCCGGGCCGGGCCGGGGGCTCGGGGGACGGGCCGGCGGTGCCGGGGGCCGGGACAGCGGTGTGGTGCCGAGGGTCGGGCTGGGGACCGGCGGTGCGGTGCCGGGGGCTGGGGGGTGCTTGGCCGGGGGCCCGGGGGCCGGGCCGGGGACCGGCAGTGCTGGGCAGGCCGGGGGTGCTCGGCCGGGCCCGGGGCCGGCACCCCAGGGCCCGAGCCGACCCAGGCTGGAAACGCCGGGGGGGCCAGCCTGGGCCGCGCCTCCTCCCCCCACCCCACCCCTTACCTGCTTCAGGCTTCCCGCGAATCAAATGTTCGCGGGAAGCAGGGGAGGGGGCGGAGACTTTGGGGAGGGAGCGGAGTTGGGGCGGGGGCGGGGCTGGGGGCGGGGCCCCGTGGAGTGTCCTCCTTTCGGAGGCACTAAATATGGTAACCCTACCAGTGGGGAGCACGCGTTACAAGTCCCCCTGCTGTGCTGATCCCCAGAGGATACCATTTGTTACAAGCAGCAGCTAAGGTGGCTTGGTTCTCTAGCTATAGCACCTCAGGTTTTAGTTCTGGAGGGGCCCTAGTTCAATCCCCAATGTGCCAGCCAAGACGGTGGCCATCATCCAACGAAGAAGCGTAAGGAACAGGGGAAGCTATTCATTTGTTTTTTTTCATCACCATAAATGAAGAAGGCAATCACACTTGGCAAACAAACTTATACCAAGTGCCTTTGCTGGAAATGTTTATGCTTTGTTCCTGAATGATGTACTGAGTATACGTGTATAACTTAGCAACGTCTGCAGCTTGGGTCATTTGAACTGCGGGGAGGGAGAAGGGGAAGGAGAGATGGGGGATGGTGAAGAGAGAGGAAGTGAAAGTGACTATCTTGTAAGGGACCAGGGAAACTTTTGGAAAATCCCTGCCATTGGGGCAATCTAGACCATCCTAAAGACACAAAAACTGCTTTCCAGAAGAAATTTGTATGCGCTTCAGGGACAGGCCATTTCTAGCAGCCATTTCAGCAGTATACAGAGAGGGAACGAATTGCCCGAGAGGCAGAGAAATCACCCCAATCTTCCTTTCAGTGTAGCTGTAGAATTTTAGCCAAAGGCTCCCAGGGTTGTCAAAGAGCCCCCTTTCACCACATCACTATTGCTGACCTGTCATGAGCCTGATTAGGTTGTCAAAGCAGAGAGGTTTACTGCACAAAGTGGGCCTTCAGCTGAGAACTCTCTATAAGGGGCTAGAGAGGGGAAAATTGGGTGATCAAGGATATGCAGCACTGCTTAAAGAAATAACAATGGGGCTAGAGGATAGGATGTTGCCAGGAGTGCTCTAGCTTATTTAGAGACAAGTTGTCTAGCTGTTAGACTCTCTGTTCAACGAAAGGTGAATTTAGTTACCCTGCAACGTGAAAACAAACAACATTGTACACACACCCTTTTACCTCGCACTAAGTCCTCGCTGTATTGATTTTTTATCTGCAGACACCTTTATCTCATCTCTGTGGTATGCATAACCCTGAACACAAATTGGGCCTGACTGGCTAATGGTGAATCACAGCTGTGCATGAACACGGCAATTGCATATCATAAACATAATTGTCAAAACACAACTTATAAAGACAAAGACTCTTTTACAATGCTTTCAACCTTCCATTACGGGAAAGATCCTTTCTTAATAGCATTCAGGCATGCCCTGCTCGGAGGATACTGCTGGGCCCTACTCACACTTCTCAAGTAGCTGAAGGTAATGCCATGCCTTCAATCTGATCCCGCATGTCACACCCTTAAAGGGTAACTAGGCAGGGCCGGATTTAGGGGCAGGTGACCCAGACAACTGCCTGGGGTGCTGGGGTTGGAAGGCGCTGGGCTCGGGGTGCTGTTTTTGTTATTAGTGACCAAAGGGAAAATAGAAGGTTTGAAGTAAAATGTTTCAGATATTCTGTATGTGGAATTTTTTCATGGATCTCCTAAAATGTTCTGGACCTTTATAGAATCTTGTGGAAACTTCCAGATTTTCTGAGAACTACATTTTCCTTGAATCTCCTAGAATGTTGTCAGCCATGCCCTCATGGGTATATAAGGGGTGGGGCATATAAGTCAGTGAGATATAAGAGTGAAGTGAAGTGAAGTGAGAGCCCAGCTGCGATATTGTGAACCTTATTTTATTGTGTAATTGTGAAAGTGTACTTGTGTTTTAAGACTTGAAGAGTATAAGTAGCAACTTATAAAGGACATATTTAATGAGATGCCAGAGATATCTATCAAACTCCTATCTTCACAACAATATAAAAGAAATACTGTTACTTCTTTTGCCATGCTTAACACGTAATGTTTGATAACTTTCTATGACTTTTGCTCTCCCTAATACTGTCTGTTTTCACCCACAGAAAATAAAAGATGCCCCTGAAGAAGCCTTCAGGAGCTCAGTTTAGAAAGTGAAAAGCTCAATTGCAGTCTAGTTTGCAACAAGGAGCAAATTTGATGGGAAAACATCTGAAACAGAACAACATAGACTGGGTTTTAGGCAGTAGCGATCGTCCCAGTGCAGAAGAAATTGAGGAGTGACACGTAAATGATGGAAGTGCTATTACTAAGGAATTAGCAAATTTACTTGAAGATAGGGACTGGAACTGTGAGGAAAGTGAGGGAGAATCGTCCAGTTTTCCTGGTGGTGTAAAGGAGAGTGATGATAAAGAAGAATGTGGCTCACGTGAAAAGGAAAAAGAACAGGAGTACTTGTGGCACCTTAGAGACTAACAAAATCTGGTTTACGTGAAAAGGAGAGAAACGATAAAGAAGAATCTGCCTCGCATAATGACAGAAACAGCAATGAGAAAAATTGCACACCAGAAATTGATATATCAGATCCTGCTTTATGGCCAGCAATCCTAAACTCTGCCGATATTGATTATACAATTTTGAACAGGCCGGGGAAAGTCAAGGATATGACGTTTCCAGTAAATGAGAAGAAGTGACATTTCTCAAAGTCACACTGAGGCAAAGAAGCAATGGCAGGAGTCGGTTGGAACCAGTCGCTATGATAGCTCATGTTATGCAGTGCTGATCAGTGAGAGCTCAGACACTGAACGGAGAAGAACCCTGTTAGGCTCCTGGTCGTTGAGTGACTACTGAACACCACACCACCATTTGTCTGCCTGTGAGACCCTAAAGGTGGGGAATCTCTCTTACTATTTGAATGTACAGTACCTAGCTCACTAGGGCCCTGATCTCAGTTGGGGCCTCTAAGTGCTACTGTAATCCAGTACTACTACTACGTAGGAGTATGTGCTTTGCACCCCTCCCTGCCACCGCCAGCATATGCTGTGTGACATGGACAGGACCGAAACTGTAGGATATCGCAGAAGGATCATGCCACAAGCTGACGATGTAGGATGTTTCCCACCTTTGAACAGTTGTCAGAATCTTCTCCACATCACAAAAAGGAACACACTGATAATGGGAGCGACCAAAGAGCAGAGGGAAGAACCAATGACAGTCTACGTTACAATTGTGGATTTGTTAGTGCTGTCGTGTGTGGCACTAACCAGCCCTGCCTGCTCTGTGACTCCTCCCAGAAGAGTCATGTAGTGTCGTCTGCAGCCACTGGCATCCACCAGCCATTACTGAGGTGGCTGGAATGGAGTGTGGAGGAGGAGGCACCGAGTGCACCTGCTGCAGAGCCACTGGCTTGGGTATTCCTTGCAGCTCATGAACACACATGTATTTTTCCAGCCCTGCCTCCTGCCTATACCACAGTTTTCTGGAGTGGGGGGAACATGGGACCCAATGGCCACATGTCAAAACCTGCAGGGGGTAGGATTTACTACCTTGTTCCCCTCTAAATGGTTTTTATGGAAAAACTGGGGCCTTAATAAACAGCTTAAGTGGTTTATTACTGACTTCAACATCAAGACAGTTTGTGTGGCACTACTGAGGAACACAAGCCATCCCCCTCCTTCTGGGAATGAACACCCTGGTTTCACATTTCACACAGCCAGAGAAACTCAATTTCATTTACACCAATGTAAAGGCAGAGTAAATCCACCAAAAACATTGGAACCAAACCCAGACAGGCAGAAGTGCAGCACAGAGCACTGACCACAAAACCACAAGTGCATCAGGCTGCAGGCATAGTTTTTCAATGAGTTCCCTTTCCTCATTATCCAAAGACAATTGGGAGTCTGTCCAATGTCTTCAATGGGCCCTGGATCAGGCCCTACCAGTGTAGCCTGGGGCTGCATAACACTTCAGCAAACAAAAAAAGTTAACTGGTCTCCATTTAAAAAAATGTTCAGTGATGTGAACGGCCTGAAATGTGGGTTTGCTTTTCTAGTGAAATAAATCATGTTTATACATGTGAGCAACCGATACATGGTGTGATTCAAATGCAGAAGTTTACACTCAGAGTGAAAGGTTAAGAGTTGAAAACCTCACTCCATGTTCAACAGCAGCAATAAACATCAGCAAGTAGCCACTCATCAGACAGTGGCTCTGATGACAAGTGCACTGATGGCTCAGACAGAATCAACTTGTTCCTGTCACTGAGCTTTGCAGAGCTTTCTGGCAGGCTGCTTTGAGCCAGGCTCTGCTGAACCATCTGCTTTGCAGTGTCTTTATTTTCGTCAGGGCTTAACTCACCACATTGTCATATCCTCAGGTAAAGCCTTTTGAACTCTGCTGTGGAGTGCAGCTAGAGAGACATGTTCCCCCTATCAGTCCAGAGAACCACTTAGCACAAAGCCTGAAGGCCCAAACTGCCAAGACCTTCTCATTGGGATTGATTTACTAATTATTGACTTCAATTTCATGCTCCATTTGTATTAATTTGACTTCTAAAGGAAGAGTTCCATGCTGTATTTCAGCAGAAAATTCCAATTCACATTCATCAGCTCTTTAAATCATATTCGCCATGAGAGGAGAGACTTAATTCACAATCACAAGGCTGCCAAGCAAAACGGCTCACTCCATCTCTTCAACACCAAGATATTACATTTTTCTCTGATTTATTCATAATAATAATTGTGATGGGGGCTATACCCCACACAGGCGATGAAAGGGTTAACGTGGGCCTGAGAGGCCAAGTCTGCTACCTGACTGCACCTGAGGGGAAAGCCAGGCTTCACTGGAGATGAAGCCCGGCTGGGTGGTAATTATGAAGGCAGGAAGCTTAAAGAAGAAGGGGGCTGCAGGGAGAGCGCTCCCCTTCAATCTCTGGGATTAGAGATTAGGGGGAAAAGCAAGCCCAGCAATCCTCATCTGAGTAGAAGAGGCTGGCAAGAAGCCAGGAGTGACATAAAACAGCCACCGGAGTGGAGTAGACTGTGCTGGGATGCCCTGACAAAAGGACAGGAAGTGAACTTCCAGGGAGAGAAGTCTGAGAGATGTCTAATTGAGAGGGAGGTAAATAGGGTTGCTAACTTTCTAATTGCATAAAACTGAACACCCTTGCCCTACCCCTTGCTCCTTCTCCGAGGCCCTGGTCCCCACTCACTCCATCCCTCCTCCTTCCATTGCTCACTCTCCCGCACGCTCACTCACTTTCACTAGGCAGGGGTAGGGGCTCTAGCTGGGGTGCCAGAAATGAAGGGTTCAGGGTGCAGGAGGGGGCTCTGGGTTGGGGAAGGGGGTTGGGGTGTGGGAGGGGCTATGGGCTCAAGCTAGGGGTGTGGGCTCTGGGGTGGGGAGGAGTTCAGGATGCGGGACAGGGTGAGGGCTCTGGAATGGGGCTGTGGATAAGGAGTTTGGGGTGCATGAAGGGGCTCTGGGCTGGGGCTAAGGGGTTTGGAATGCAGGAGGGGGCTCAGGACTGGGGCAAGGGGTTGGAGTGTGGGAGGGGGTATGGGCTCTGGCTGAGGGTGTGGGCTCTGGAGTGGGGCCAGTGATGAGGGATTTGGGGTGCATGAGGGGGGTCTGGGCTAGAGCCAAGGGGTGTGGAGTGCAGGAGGGGGCTCAGGACTGGGGCAGGGGTTTGGGGTGTGGGAGAGGGTGTGGGGTGAAGGCTGCAGGAGGGAGTTTAGGTGCGAGAAGGGGCTCAGGGCTGGGGTCCAGGCGGCACTTACCTCAGGTGGCCACTTTCGGGAGCTGCAGGGAGCCTGCCTTAGCCCCGCTGCACTGCCAACCAGACTTTTAACAGCCCAGACAGCGGTGCTGACCAGAGCTGCCAGGGTCCCTTTTTGACTGTACATTCTGGTTGAAAACTGGACTCCTGGCATCCCTAGAGATAAAGTCAAGTGGGTTTTGTTTATATATTTTGGTTTGGCATTTTTGGGGGGGGATTCCAGTGGAGGGTCCCGAGAGTCTTGGCCCTGAACAAAGGGTGAACCTGGAGATCTTGTGGGGAAGAAGGCCTGAGAGATTCTGGATAAGAAGCAGTGAGGAATTGAACTGAACAGACCTTGGCTGCTGGTTATATGGTCCAGTAGTGGGAGGGCCCAGGTTTCCCTAGCAGCATTGGCAAGGTGGTTTGAGTCCAGAGATGAGGGGGACAGGGATTATAGGGAGCCCAGAGAGAAGGGTATGAAGGCCATAGGGCCTGGAGTTGGGGCTGAAGATTTTTTGGATGTTTGGACTGTTTATTTGGTTGGACTCTTTGTTACCGCAGAAGGGGTGGTGTAAATAGTGACCTAGCCAGAGGGCCAAATTATGGGAAGTGGTCACAGCAGCCCTGGAGTGACTGTCAGCAGGGGGCACCAGAGAGGGAGAGAACCGTTATGCCACACCTGACCATGAGGAGGTGCTCCAGTGGTGAGTGAACTCCCTCACAACAATAAAAAATTAATACTTAGCCCCTTTCATATTCAGACCTTTAAAAATATTAGTTACTTAATCATTAAACCTCTAACAGTAAGTAGGGATTAATCCTGTTTTATGGAGGGGGGCCTGAGAGAGAGAGACTAAGTGACCCAAGGCCTCAAAGTGAGTTAGTGTCATAGCCAGTATTAGATGTTACGACCTTCCGGTTCCTTGTCCTTTCAGACTTGCATGCGGACAACCAGACCATATGGTATGTTTTCATTAGACATTGTTTAATTAAAGAAAACACTGACAGGGCCGTATATATGATCGGAGAGACTGCATCAGTCATCGGCCATTTTAGTCCAAACATCCACACTATTGTTGGACTTCCTTAACACTCCCATGGACGGGAGTAGATTTCACAGGACAGTCATAGGTACAGTCCTACCAGTGAAGGAAGAAGTGTTTCATTTGCAATGGTAACTGCCTGTGTTTGCCATTCTCAACACTATACTGATTATTCCCCCATTTTGCACCTAGATATGCTTAAGGATTCCCAGACACTACCAGCTGAGCTTGGGCTGACAAAAGAGAAGCCAGCAGCCTAAACCACACTGTCCTATTGTGGTGCTGAGTGCATAAATGAACCCAAATGTGTTCTTTTCTTTGCAATCTGTGTTCCTGCTGTAACCCCTCTAATGTTTTCTCCTTCCTCTCTATGATAGCACTGCAGACAGCTATGCAGACAAAGGTCTTGTCAGCAATAAACAAGGGGGGGGGGGGAGAAGCATTCTAAACTGCTCAATGGAATACCTTGATCTTGCAATTCCTGGCCATCCCAGCCTTTTTTCAAGCACTGATTGTTCTGGCTGGGATCAGGTCTGAGAGTTTCTGTGTCGAGTTCACGCCAACGGGAGTTTTGACTGAGTAACAACTGAGGAAAATCTGAGGGAAAAGACTGAGTATTCAGCCATGTTGTCCCTTGTTGCTATGTAACTGCAGGTAAGGGAGTGGGGGTGGGGGCACTTGTTGGGTGCTGGAGGATTGTTTGTGGAGGGTCAAGGCCTCCATGGTTCTGTCTGCTTAACTGTGTAGGCAAACAACTTAACTATTTTTAAGATGGTGCTTGACAAACTCGTTAGCAGGATTCTATGTTGGGGTTGCCCTCTATGGCATAGGATCCAGTTCTGTGACCTAGGGAGCTCCCTTCCAGTCCAAAGTTCCAAACTGAACTCCAGGCCTATTGACAAATGAGATATTTCTATTAAAATAGCCTAATTCTACATATATGACATAGGCCATTTCAAACCAAGCTTGAAAGCACTAAGACTATTTGAAGGACTAAATGCTCCAAACTGTAATTCTGGTTTTGATTAAATATATTCAGTTTTGGCCTAGAAGTTGGCAAAATTGCATCAGAGCTCCAAAGAACTGGATAAACTTTGCCAGACTCTGATTTAACCCATCTGAATTTTTTCAATATCCTGGAAAAAAGGAGTTTTAGTAAAAAATACATCCAGACCACTGACCAGAGTGACAAGCTGGAGCTGTTCAAAGCAATTAAGTTATTACACCTAAGAAGTGCTACACATTACATGGGGGTGCTTAGCCAGACTTCTCGGAGTGACCCAGAATCATCCCAGGGAATTGTTCCCTCCCCATACTCTCCACCAAGGTGGCACATAATGGCAACAATTGGAGGTGGAGGGTGGGAGGAAATACACTTTTAAACTGTGAGAGAAAACAGGTACTAGGGTGGTGGAAAGATTAAAATATGAAGGGTTTAATTTGTTCTCACTTGCCAGTTTAAACCTACGGTCAAGCCACTCTAGTCAGTGGAGCTACAGAGATTTGAAACCAGTGTTGAGAAAAGCAGAATCAAACCCACAATTTCTTGACACTGAAGGTGTGGCTTCTGTACTCTAACTTCTCTTTTCTGAGAAAAGAAAGATTTGAGTCTTTAGCAATAACAAAACAGGATTAGTGCTTAAACACTGCCATCTGTGACTCCTAAATATATCTCAGTAAGCAAGGCAGGTTCGCCAGCAAGCATGCTATTCAAAGGTGATATAAGGTATTGATTTCTCTCCAAGGTACCTTAATTACACAGTTCAGAGTATTGAAAACAAGAACATCCTTGATGTTACCAACGGCTCAAGATCATTGGTTGGATAAAAAAGAAACCATCGGCAGTTTAGAGCTGTTTGAATACAATTCCTGATGTGTTCGTCAGAAAACAGACACAATCATTGCCAGCAATGCTCTTTTAATCTAATTGGCTGAAGTGATACACAAGCACCTACTTTTCCTGTTATTTTCTCATACTATTTATGGTTTTGTGCCTCATGTGCCAGAGTGGATAACCTGGCTATAAAGTGACTTTAATTCATAGCATCTTAAAAATTTCCTAGAGATGCCATTCTAATTAGGCTGAAACAAGGCAAATCTCTGTTGATATATCGTTCTGTTCCGATTAACAATAAAGCTGCCTCATGTCGTTGACGGACGTTAATACTAAGGTGACTTTGTCGGAGTTATAAGTGCCTGAATGTGCTGCAGTTTCTCTCTAGTCTTTGGGTGTACAGTAGTAAATATACAGTTGGATCTCTCATCGTCAGCCACCTGATAATTTTTCTAAGTAATCAGAAAATAGCAACTTGCCTATTTTGAGAAATATACTGTTAAGGTGTGTAGGCTCAGCTCCTTAGCTGAGGTGAATCAGTAGAGCTCCACTGTTTGTTTTGTTCTTTATAACAAAAAGAAAATGAATTTCATTTTTTTCCCATTGCAATTTTGAGAAACTGGGTTTTTCTATCTTCTAGAGTGTCAGATCAGCATGTCGTGCGTGGAATGTCACACTTCTGGCCGAAGTGACCCTACAGACAGGGAGGGTGGCTTTGTGGTTACCACACACATCAAGGTCTTGCACGACACAAGTTCTATTCCTGCCACAAACTTTCTGCAGAAGCTTATGCAAGACACTTAAACTCCATGTGCCTCAGCTAACACTTACCTAATAAAGAGCCATCAGTCTAAATGAATATCTGAAAATTAGTGTTACCCTCCAATAGAAGGAGCTCTGTACCTGCAAAGATGTCCTCTCTGCTGCCTTTCAGTACAACATTCTATGCTGTGTGAGGTCTCCTCTGCAAGGGTGCATTTTTACCTTCCCAGCAAAGGATTATAAAAGAACTTTACAAATATTAATGGATTAAACTTCACAGCAGCCCTGCAAGGTTGAGAAGAATCATTATCCTTCTCTTACAGTCAGGAGACTTTCAGGGTAATGTCTATACCACAGCTGGGAGGAGATTCCCAGCACAGGTAGACAGAGATGTGCTAGCCCTGCTTGAGCCCGTGTACTAAAAATAGAAGTGTGGCCACGGTGGTGCAAGCAGTTGCTCAGAATAGCCACCCCAGTACAATCCCACCTGACTGCCTGGGTATGTACTTTGGCAATTAGCCGAGCCACCCCAGCCACACTGCTATTCTTAGAGCACTACGTCAAGCGGAGCTAGCGTGTGTCTACTTGCACTGGGACACACATCTGATAGGTGCTGTGTAGACATACCCTTAACCAGCGAGGTTTATGTAAATTTGTCCACGTTCACTCAGGAAAGCTGTTGCAGAACAAGTAACAGAATCCATATCTCCTGTGTTCCCAACCTGTGCTTTAACCATAAGACCCTCCTCCTCCTAGGAAGTGGCATGTGCAAAGTCTGTACCTTTGAAAATAGAAAACTGACCCAAACGCATCAGAAAAATATTAGCTGTTGCTACTATTTTCACTGTCACTAACCTCAAAGAGTAGACGTTTCCCAGGAATTAGCTGGATTATGTGTTGTTCCCCACCTCCCCCAGTGCTAAAGCTTTAGAAGGGAGGAGCAGAATTGTTTCAATAAACTTTCAATTTGTTCAGTTGCCTGATTTGACTTAGGGCACCAGGGACATAACATCACTGTCTCACCGTAAAGCTCTGTTGTATTAAAGATGAATGCGCCTGCCACGCTGCATAGGAAATCACAATCTAATTGACTGCTGTGTGCAAAACAGCCATGCTATGCAAGATTTACCATTTAAAAGAGCTATAAACTTTAATGAACTGTGTTTCTTATATGTCTGTTTATGTGTCTATTGATTTATCTATCCATCCACCAAAAAATTCAGCAGCTAGAGTGTGGTCAGATGCATGAGCAGTAATTCTGTGTCCCTTGGCTCTGATTCTCCCAGGGACTATTATCCTGGCATTCCACACAATTCTGTGACAGCTTCTGTAAAATGAAGAACCTAACGGTACAGAACAGTTAGATGATTTCGAGTGGGGGGGGATGAGTGATACCCACTACTTATACAAGTGACAGAAACTACTAAATCAGCAATGAATGATAACTTGCTTTTTAGGGAAAGCTTTCAGATAAACTCCTGGGAAGTTTCTTATTCGGTTTTACTAAACTGAGGCCAAAACTGGCTGCATTTTCAATACAGGGAACTCACAATTACAGGTGCAGTTGAACAGCAATCTAATCTATGTGCATAGTGATTGTAACTGTGCAAGCAAAGCATGTAGGAGAGAGGAAGGCTGGCCCAACAGTTAGGGGACTAGCCAGAGACTTGGATTTAAGTCTTTGCTCTTATAGAAACTTACTGCATGACCTTGGGCAAATCACTTAGGACCAGACTTTTAATGGTCTGTAGGTGCATATAGATGTGGATTGGTGCTGAAGGGATTTTAAGACTTGAAACTCCAATTGCAATCAATGGGAAATACACGCCTATCTCGTTAGGCACTTTTGAAAATCCCCTTAGGCAACTAAATACCTTTCAAAATCTGGCCCTGGTCTCTCTCTGCCTCATTTCTCCATTTGTAAAATGGGAAGGAGTGGGGGGAGAGGGTAACAGCATTTACCTACCTCACAGCGGTGTTGTGAGGACACATACATTAAAGAGTGTGAGGTGCTCAGATACTCTAGTAACGGAAGGCCATATTTAAGATAGAGATATACCAATGTGATAATTTGAGAGGGCTTATCGTAGAATTTTCTGGACCATTCGAACTCGTGTGTGTGTGTGTGTGTGTGTGTATTTGTGTAATAAAGCAAATATTTACATATTCTTTGTTCTTAATATTTTGGGATTTCAACTTTATTAAATCAAGGGGGAAAACATACTGGGACTGATTTTTCAAAACAACATGCTTACTGTTGCGTGTGCAAATAAACACACAGCTGTGTACCTTATTGGTGTGTTCCATCATTTTGATTGTGTGTTTAAATCAGGTATCGGCTTATGCAAATTGTTTGGCTGTAGATTCCTGTTATACACAAACAGCTGTGGCAAAATGAGGGGAGTTAATAGTAGAATTTTGGCAGCTTCTCAAGATATTGACCCAAAGGCTGCCTCTCTTTCCCCTCTGCCCTGCCCTCCACTGTGGTCTGAGGAAGAAGGGGTGGTTTATGGCTTTAAACATAGGGTTACCATATTTATCAAATAAAAAAAGAGGACCCTCCACGGGGCCCTGGCCCCGCCCATTTCCCACCCCCAGCCCCGCCCCAACTCCGCCCCCTCCTCCCTCCCACTCCCAGCCACACGAAAAGGGCTGCCCGAGCGCTACCGGCTTCACAGTTTGCCGGGCAGCCCCCAGACCCTGCGCCCCCGGCCGGCGCTTCCCCAGCGCAGCTGGAGCCCGGGAGGGGAAGCGCCCAGCCGGGGGCGCAGGGTCTGGAGGCTGCCCGGCAAACTGTGAAGCCGGTAGCGCTTGGGCTTCGGGCAGCCCCTATGCCTCCGGACCCTGCGCCCCCGGCCGGGCACTTCCCCTCCCGGGCTCCGGCAGCGCAGGGTCCGGAGGCATGGGGGCTGCCCGAAGCCCGTAGCGCTCAGCTCTTAAACAGAGCCCAAGAGTCAGGGGAGGAGCAGAGCCTTGGCGGCTCTGCTCCTCCCCTGACTCTTCGGCTCTGTTTAAGAGCCGAGCTGCCCGAGCGCTACCGGCTTCGGGTCCGGAGGCAAGGGGACTGCCTGAAGCCCATAGCGCTCGGGCAGCTCGGCTTTTAAACAGAGCCGAAGAGTCAAGGGAGGAGCAGAGCAGCCATGGGAGGGGAAGTGCCCGGCCGGCATTTTCCCGGACATGTTCGGCTTTTTGGCAATTCCCCCCAGACGGGGGTTTGATTGCCGAAAAGCCGGACATGTCCGGGAAAAAACGGACGTATGGTAACCCTATTAAACATGAAAGTGCAGGGCAAGGTTTGACCAGGAAAAAGTGCCTGCTTGGGGAAGTGCCAGGGGTGAAAGTAACTTAAAAGACTTACCAGTACACCGGAGTCCTGAGCGGGGGCGTGGCCTCAACCGGAAGAGGCGTGGCCTTTCAAGATTTAAAGGCCCTGAGTCTCTGGCTGTGGCTGGGAGCCCCAGGGCCTTTAAATCACCCCGGAGCTACCAGCTGCAGAGGCGGCTGGGAGCCCTGGGACTCAGGGGCGAATTAAAGGGTCCAGGGTTCTGGCCGCCGCAGAGCTCCGGGCCCTTGAAATCACCGCGGGAGCCCGGCTGCCAGAGCTCCGGTGGGGATTTAAAGGCCGCGGAAGCCGGTCCAGAACGGCACAGCGTACTGGCTCTTGCCGGTATGCTGTACCGGACTGGACCGGCTTTCTTTCACCTCTGGGAAGTGCCCCACTTGAGGATTCTGAAGCTTTCTGGGGTGCCAAGCAGGGTGCTGGAACAATTTGAATAGTGGGGGTGCTGAAAGCCATTGAACCAAACTGTAAACCCTGCCTATGATGCAAAAAGAACAGGAGTACTTGTGGCACCTTAGAGACTAACAAATTTATTAGAGCATAAGCTTTCATGGGCTACTGCCCTCTTCTTCGGATGCAGTAGCCCACGAAAGCTTATGCTCTAATAAATTTGTTAGTCTCTAAGGTGCCACAAGTACTCCTGTTCTTTTTGCGGATACAGACTAACACGGCTGCTACTCTGAAACCTGCCTATGATGGAAACCACTTCAAGCCAGCACCCCTAGTTCCAGCACCTATGGTGCCAAGTGTCGGTGGAGATGAGCCCCAGCTAGACTTAACTTGCCCCCGCGTAGGCTATTTTATACCTTGTATAATAGCTAAAACATTAATGTACACAGCAGAGACAACATGTCACTATGGACAATGGGGCGGGGGAGCACAATTTAAAGGTTCTGGTGGTATGCAGTGGGTTCAGGGGAGGGCATATAAACCTTGTCAGAAATCTGAGGGGGGAGAACGTGAGGTCACATGCCCCTCCCATCCAACCCAGAGTCACCTTGGGTACACAGTAGATACTAGGCCAGACCCTTCATGTCTTTGCAACTTGTGTGGTCACTCACACCTGCATCAGGTGTATGTAAAATGCTGCCAGTTCAGAAGGATGGCTTTTTTTCACTTGCTTTGCACAAGTATAAGTGACTACATGAGATGCAATGCCTGGGAAATCAGCCCAAGTGTAGCGGGGTGGTTACCCGCACCTGCCCCAAGGGGTTTAAAACAGCCCTGGAGAAGGGCTGTGGGAGGAGAAAAAGCAGTGAGGCTGATTGGGGAAAACAGCCTCAGCTGGGGGGCCATGCCGGCTCTATAAAGGCATGAGCCAGGAGTAAAGGCACACAGTTTCTCTCTAGCTGTAGAGGGAGACAGGCCTGGCTGCAGGGGAATAAGGTACCAGGAGTGGAGCAGGGCTGGGGGAAGGCCAAGGGAGCTGGGGAGCTCTGGCCTGGAACCGCCCCCGGCTGCAGCCTAGTATAAGGCCAAACAGATACTGGGGTTGTAGGGACCAGCCCAAGGCTAGACACAAGCAGCAGGTCCAAACCCCCCTTGCCAGTGATTAGTGGCACACACTGCAGTCTGCCCCAGGGAACGGGGGCTAGTTGGTGACTGGCAGTAGCCTTACACTGAGGCAAGGTGGGGATAGGGGGTGGGGGTTTCCCTGGGTGTGGAGACTGAGGGGTTACTGCCAGAGGGGCAGCACCCCAGAGAAAGGGGCACTGGGGTCCCAGGAGGGACATGGGGGCCAGCGGTAAGGCAGATCACTGGCCTGCAGAGGGTGCTCTAGAAGCTGGACAAGCTAATTCCTGACAGAGACCAGTAGAAGGCACCACAGGGGTGAGTCTCACATCACTACACCAAGTATCATGGTTTGTTCCCAGTCTCCAGTAAAACGCCTGAAGGACGGAACAGATTAGTAACTTTCTGTCCCTCATCACCATCCCTTAGATTTCCTTGACTTTCTGAGGCCATTACTCTTATCTCAAAGGCTGTCTGAGCTGAATTTCTATTTTCCCCTCCCTTGCTCTCTACAGCCTCTGGAGTTTAGCTTATGAGCTCTGATCTCTGTAGGTGTTTCTTATCTTGGTTTCTTAATTGAAATTTCTCTCTCATGTCTCTTTCACACATACACTTGAGCAAACATGCTGAAAATGTAAAAGAGAGGGAAATCTGTGTTACATAATAGGCTGAATAACCCAAAAGGATCTGCTCATTCATGTTAGGTCTTTATAAAGCATTAATCATTGTCATTTGTAGGGAGACAGTATGGGTATTTTATTTTTCAAATGCTAAGGGGGGAGGGATAGCTCAGTGGTTTGGGCATTGGCCTGCTAAACCCAGCATTGTGAGTTCAATCCTTGAGAGGGCCACTTAGGGAGCTGGGGAAAAATCAGTACTTGGTCCTGCTAGTGAAGGCAAGGGGCTGGACTCAATGACCTTTCAAGGTCCCTTCCTGTTCTAGGAGATGGGATATCTCCATTTATTTATTTAATGAATAAGCCTCTGTAATATTGACCAACTTTTCAGCCTCCAGTGAAGCAGGCAAGCTCACAACATCTCTTTCCCCCACCGACACCCCTGGATTTTCTTTCTGTAACCCCACAGTTGCACACACAAATTATGTGATTTCATATACCGTCAGTAATTAGGCACACAACTGCCTGAAATTTGCCCTTCGGTTGAGGCCACGGTTGCACTCATAGCTGAAATGGAGTCCTAATGCTCATCCTTTGCTGATTTTCAAAGTTTAATAAATAGTTCTAATGATAATTACTGGATTTCTACATTTTTAAAAAACTGTCTCTTCATAAATACAGGACAGTGCTCTTAGCTAAATATCTGGATTTTATGGAAATTCAGGAATCACCACTGGAACTCTTGGTTAATATTTAAAAAAAATTAAACAGTGAATAAGAGGCACTGTCTACTTGTAAACACTCAGACAGTGCCACTTCCAGACTGCTAGACAAATGAATGCATGGAATGCAAGAAATGTCTATCATCTCCAAAGAGTTAAGATAAAATAAAATTCGCAAGGATTTGGTGTTGTATATTTAAGTCGAACTTTTAATTCACAGCATCCTAAAGGAGATAGGATGAGTTTTCTGAAGTCTAAGTGTTTGATCCTGAATTCCTTGTACATTCAAACCTCTCACTAATAATTCAGTTATAGTTTTCAGAGCAAAGCTGTTACACAGTCATGCCCTAAATAGCTAGGGTTGCTTTGTTGAAATCTACCCATCTATCAATGAGATTTTTTTTTTTTCCAAATCACTCATTTTGTGGACCTTTAGATATAGAGGGCTACATTGTTAGCTGGTCTAAATTAGCGGAGTGGGGATCTGGCCCATGGTTTCCATTCTTCTAAGAGGGTATTACAATAAAGATTTGAAAAATATTATATAGACTCACTTAACCATCTCTGAAGATTTTGAGCAAGAGCTGGACCTGAAAAGCCACTTTACAATTGCCTCACTTTGTCCACGACAAAAGTTACTTATGCTGCAATACTATCAACTGATGTTTTATTGGCACACATCCACAGACATGCAGAAAGGTAGATAGATGGATCATTTATTACCTACATCAGCGATGGGCAGCTTTAAGGTAGTAGAGCACCACAAATTTCACTAAAACTCTTTGGCAAGCCATACATTGGAGGGGTCGGGTTCTATTCCAGGGTGGGCGAGAGGGGGTGACACCAGGAGGGTCTGGTCCTGCACCCACAGGTGTGACATGGGGGAGGAGAGTGAGCCTGCCCCAAACTCACCCTGCAGTGATGGCTCCTGTCCCAAAGGGGCTAGGCTCAGCTCCCTGCTCCAGCACACTGGCTCTCACAGTGAAGATTAGAAAGAGCCCACCACAATGTCACATGACATGCATCCATGCTCAGGCGAGGTTCTCCGCCTACAATGCCCTGCTCCCTTCTTGACCCAAGCTGGTGGTGGCAGGCCAAATAAAACAATCCGGTGGACCAGAGGCCTGGGCTGCCAGCTGCCCATTCCTGATTTACATGAAGCGTTAAGCCAGCTTTACCATTTGCAAATGATGCTCTCTGGCCTTCAGAGCTTTGACCCTTTAAACTCTAATGAAGGGGTAGATAGATTTAGCCTACAAATCAATCCCTTTCTGAAACAAAGCAGTTCCTTTATTAAAGGCTTTCTAAGGGGAACGCTTAATGTATCACGTAACGGTAAAATCCTTTTACTTAGCAAATAACTTCACATTTCCAGAACTGGTCCAAGCTCAGATTTTATTGACTATATAGGCACCATATTTATCTTTGCTTATTTTTTAAAATTAGATGTAAAAGTAATGGAAAGGTGTTTGGTGAAAAGAAATCTCTCTTTAAAATGTTTCATGCTTTATTGGTGAAATAGAATGAAATAGAGTTCTTATGGGGATGTGGATTTCTTTACAGGTATACTGATCTATACCATTGGTTCATGGATGTGGTACAGGGATATGGACCTTCAGTGCATGTTCTCTCAGGCACAGTGCTCAGAGCCTGGGGAAGTGAGAATATTCCATAGCTATACTGCCTTTTGGAGAAGTAAGGAATGAGTCCCCCTAGGCCAAACAGGGGTCACAGTTTTTTTTCCCTCAGGAGTATCAATGAGGCTGTGCAATTTAGGTAGAAGCTGAGTTTAAATTAAAACTAGGAGATTGACCTTTGGAAGCGAGATGCAATTGGATTGTGTAAGATTTAGATCTAACCGGACTGTGCATGCACATATGGGGCCAAACTGGGGCTGTCTTGTGTGGGTGCCTACAGGGTGCTTCTCCCCCACTAGCGCAGCCGCACAGGAAGCAGCCTAAAGTGGTGCCAATGCAGGAGAGGCTGGGGCAAGTGATGCTGCCATTTGCATGGAACACCTCAAGGAGAATCTATCTGGGTTGGTCCTGCCCCAGCTGGGCAGCAGCTAGTGCCAGGAAGGAATGCCCACCACACTCAGACACTTGGTTAAATTAAAAAAAAATGAACAGTGAATAAGGGGCACTGTCCACTTGTAAGCTAGTCTCACAGAATTCCTGGCTGGGACAGGATATTGAAATCCAAGCAACCTCACGGAAAAGTCGGTTTTGATGAGATTTTGATCATTCAAGAGGTTTGGATCCAGTATTTTGGATTTTCATCCACAGCCAAACTTTGATGATTGAAAATTCCTGTTTACAAAAATCCTGGCTGGTGAGCTGGAAGCAAAACAACTAATCCAGAATGCTGGATGTTTCATGCTCCAGGAAACAAGCCTTGCCAAGCCAACCTGCTTTCACTCCTGCCTTCAGGAACCCACAGGAGATTGAAAGCTAATCATATTCAGTATAGTAGTGCCTAATGGCCAACCAAGAGTGCAGTCGCATTGTGCTAGGTACTGTACAAACACAGAGTAGTAGATGGTCTCTGCCCCCAAAGAGTTTACAATCTAAGTAGACAAGACAGCCTTTCCCCCATTCTGTGGCAATCACACACAAGCAGAGTGAACAATGTGATGGAAGTGCTGCTCTCTGGAGCCATTCAATGGGAATTCTTATTCAAATTCATACATTCCACAGCCTGAAGGGACCATTGTGATCATCTAGTCTTACCTCCTTCATAACACAGCCCATAGACCTTCCCCAAAATAATTCCTGTTTGAATTGGAGCATAAAACATCCCATCTTGATTTTAAAATGAACACTGTCTTAGCTGCATAGCAACAAAGCAGGCTGGAAGAAGGAAGGAACGGCGTAGCAAGCATGCCTGTGCTCACCACGTCCATGGCCACCTTCACGATGTTTGTTGTAATTAGATTGCTCAGCTGGGATTAAGACAGTTGTAGTTCCTGATTTAAAGGCCATTTTTTCCTATAGGAGGTGAACCTGGAATAACATTGATGATTTAGGGCTGGAGTGGAGTAGGGTTTTACCATGACAATGTCTCTTTAACCAAAGCACTTGTAATACAGTAAAACCCAAGAGTTCCTTGTATCCTCCAATGTCTCAACTGAAATTTCATAAGAAGAAATCCATCGTTCCATGAAATTTATAGATGCATTATAAAAAGAACCATATTGCAGGTTACTTGATTTATTGTTGATTCTTTGGGCAGCACTTAACAGAGTAATGGAGGAATGTGATTTGGAAATACACTGGAGGGGGATTCAGCAGAGTTCTGGCAGCATCAAGTTTCATCCAATTTGAAGGTATTTTCACTCTTTTTGGACACTGTAACTAGCTGGGATTATTATCAAATTTCATTTTGCTGAATCTCTGTAAAGCTGAGAACTAGTGAAAATAAATTCAATGGCAGTGACTTTTGCTTCATTTCCACTCACGTGAAGCTTTCAGTTATTTCAATATAATTTGTTTCTTTCTTTCTTTCTCTGGGATCCCTTTCTGTTTGCAGGGATTTGATATAAAGACCAAAGCTTTGGGGATATGGGAACCTCTGCAACAGCAAGGCATGCAGCAGTGATCAGAAGGGAGCCATTATCTAATTCACCAAAAAAGGTCTTTTCTTATCTATGGCAGATCTAAAATATTGGCTATGTCGTATGTAATGTTGGCCTGAAGAGAGTCTGCCACTCTATCCAAGAAGTGTAGATCTTCTTTATTTTGAGTAGCTGAAGTCTGGATTTTTGGAACTCAGTTCTCCATGTGTTTATTGTAGCCTGGAGTTGCTACAGCTGAGGCCAACAGCAGTTCAAATTCCAGAAACCACCCTACTTATGTGACAGCTGCCACTTCGGTCAACACACTAGGACCACAATGCTAAATGCATGAGCTGCTATAGCTTGAGCTAAAGCTTTCTATGTGGGGCTGCAACCAACTCATGTCCTCTGTGGATTGGACACAGATGGGGGGGACCTGTGGCATGCACACACCCTGTACTGGGTTGTATAATGCGAACTGGACCAAGTTCCCGGCTGGTGTAAATTGGCATTGAAATCAGTGGAGCGACCCCAATGTACACCACCTGAGAAACGGGCTCAGTTGTGTCTGTATTCCACAGCAGATTGCTTCATTATCCAGGGGAAGGAATGTGCTTCCTTTCATAGGAGGTGCCCTAGGACGTGCCCTTTGCTATTGAGCTGTGAAGAATATGGTTGACAAATGTCCCTAAATACTAGAAATGTCCCAGCATCCCCATCAATTCCACAAATGTGAAGGTATTGTCCCAGGCTTCTCAAACTGAGCTAACGAAAGGCCCGCTGAATGCATGTATATTTCAAGGAGCTCTCCTCTAACAGGCCCAGCACAAGTGAGGCCCCTGTCCTCCGCTCTCCGGGTCATGTAGTGAGCACATACTTTACAAGCCCTTGAACTGGAAACCCTACACATACCCAGATCCATGGGTGGGCAGGGAAAAGCATTAAGTGGCACAGGAGATGTGGGCACTTTGGCAGCCTCCTGTGCAAACCTCTTTGCTGCTCACCTTCTTCTCCAAACTGTCCCTCCCCAATCCTGGGTCAGCTGGCCTGGGTTTTGCCCAGGGGATCTCATGTTCTCCACTAGTAAGGAATAACCCCAACAGCAGGAGAAACACAGAACTCTGATCTCAGGTCTTAGAAGATTAAAAAGCCTTTCAGTGTCCTATGGTGTCAGCTGGAACTGCCTAGTACGATCCAAGTCCTTCAACGTATGGCCTAGGAATGTGACAGATGAATTCCTTGCCTGCAGCTGTGGGGGGCCCTGTAACACAGTGGAAGTGGTGGGATTCCACTGCACCGAGGGCTAGGGGACCAATGACAGAAGCCCATACGGTGACCAGACAGCAAGTGTGAAAAATCGGGATGAGGGTGAGAGGTTATAGGCGCGTATATAAGACAAAGTCCAGGATATCGGGACTATCCCTATAAAACGGGGATATCTGGTCACCTTAGACCAGGGGTTGGCAACGTTTGGCATGCGGTTTGCCAGGGTAAGCACCTTGGCGGGCCGGGCCAGTTTATTTACCTGCTGACGCGGCAGGTTCAGCCGATCGTGGCCCCCACTGGCCGCGGTTCACCGTCCCGGCCCAATGGGGGCCGCGGGAAGCTGCGGCCAGCACATCCCTCTCCCGCGACGCTTCCCAACGCCCCCATTGGCCCGGGACAGTGAACCGCGGCCAGTGGGGGCCGCGATTGGCCAAACCTGCTGCGTCACCAGGTAAATAAACTGGCCCAGCCCGCCAGGGTGCTTACCCTGGCGACCCGCATGCCAGAGGTTGCCGACCCCTGCCTTAGACCATGCTGTGGAGCCCAGCACCACGAAGCGCCCTGAGAAACACATACAGACTGGCTCTTTGGAAGCAAGATGAACAAGGGGCCAGGGCACAGGATGCACCACTACCTGGATCCATTCACCCTCCCCCACCACTCAATGGGGAATGCCATTGGTACAGAATCTACTGTTGCCTTTGGGCTATTTTGCTTCTGTTCTGTTCCTACGAAGTTGCCAATCAACCATCTGAGTTACCTGGGCTGGGTGCAGGGAAGAGAGTTGGCAGTTTACTGACCGTTCATTAAATTATCCTTTGCAAGCACGGTGGAATTAAAGATGAACCTTGTATTTTTAAAGTATCAATCTCTTAACTGAATGCAGCGGTGCCGGCCTAACTTCGCATTTAAAGAGCAAGTAATTAGCTATAAAGTAGCAGCAAGCACATAGCAGAACAGTGCTGGAAAGGCTGTTAAATATGATGAGACCATGAAAATTATCAAATGCTGGCTCACACAGAACTGAAGGAGCATCAGTCCACTAATTGAATGCAGCAGGACCTGCCTAACTTAGCCTTTAAAAAGTGTCAGAAGGTGAGACATGAACTGCAATCTGCAGCAAAACATCTGAGACAGTGATAAACAGAAGCTTGAAAATGCTTGGAGTTGGTAAATGCAGGGCCGGTGCAACCACTAGGCGAATTAGGCGGGCGCCTAGTGGTTGAAAGCGCCTAAAAGCCCACTCAGGCGAGGAGGTAGAGTGGAGATGAGCTGGGGCGGGGAGGGCCGCCCGCAGTAACGGTGGGGGGGCGCACAAGGGAACTGCTCCCTGCTCCAGATCACCTCCACTCTTCCTCCTCCGCTGAGCACACAGCCCCCACTCTAATTCTCCTCTAATCAGCGCCGCAAGCCTGGGAGGGGAGGAGAATTAGAGCGGCGCTGACGTGCTCAGCGGAGGAGGTGGAGCAGAGGTGAGCTGGGGCGGGCTCCCCGGGTGGGGTTAGCTGCTGCCGGGGGCTCCCCAGGCGGGGTTAGCTGCAGAGGAGGTAGTTGCTGCGGGGGGGGGGGGGGGGGAGGGTGGCAGGCGGGCGGGGTTAGCTGACATGGGGATGGGGGGTGAGTGTGGTTAGCTGCCGCGGGGGAGCGGGGGGGCACAAGGTAGAAGTTTCACCTAGGGCGCGAAACTTCCTTGCACTGGCCCTCGGTAAATGTTTAACTTGCAAGTCCTGGCTTGACTCAGTGTTGTTTAGGTTTATTTATCCAGCCCTCAAACAAACGGGGGGAAATTCTTTATTGGGCTTAAATAAATAGTTAATTACAAAAGAAGACCTGAAAGAGCACATGTCCTGCCTAAAAGTGAAACTGACTGGTGTGCTTCCCTGCCTTCCCCTTATGAAATGAGACAATGTTTTTTTGCTGGTTTATGAAAATTCTCTAGGCAGAGATCAGATTAACCTTGGGCTTGCAACTGGACTTGAAAATCATCTTTAAGACCCAATTACTGCCTAGCACAGCTGTCCACATGGATGCAAACTGTTATGACCAGGATCTGGAATTATAGCGTAACCAGGGATGGGCTGAGGAGGGACTGTTCAACTCCAGACCTATTTTAGTTTTAGACTATGGTTCTGAATTAAGGTTCAAGGCCAAACCTGCCTTTATGGAACATTTCTCTGGGGATTATCTAGAGATCAGTATGGCAGTACTATTGAATTCCATAGCAGAACTATAATTCTCCTTTCAGTTTGATAGGTTGTTTAGATTAATTTCTGCAGAATATTTTGGTTTCATCCCCATTCTATTTGATAGGCTTTATCCATCTGGCCAGGGCTAGCATTTAGGTAGGATAGCAGCAAAATCTTGCAGGATCACAGAGTGGCATTCAAACTAAATCTAGAAAGTAGGCCTCACACCACCACTAAAACTAAAGGGGCAGGTTCAGAGCCAAAGATTTGAAACCCAGCCCTGAAAATTAGGGGGACTCAGATTTTAAGTTTCAGCTCAAGTCCATGTGTTATAACACAGTTCACATAGAACCATTATCATGGACGTTGCTCCGGAACAGCTATGTTTCATGAAAACACCATCCCCCAGGCAGGGCAAGAGAGACAGATCTCAACCTAGACAAAGGTAGATTTCCAGACTCTTCCATTTCTGCAATCTGCTTTAACTAAGACTTGCTATATTTTATATATATAAAAGTCACTGTGCAATAATAAAGGCTGAAGTGCTATTTTTAGGCAGTGGCACCAGGAATTTCTGCTCCACATGTTTAATATAGAAGCAACAGATCCCTTAAAAGCCAGTGCACGGTTCTACAATTTTACTCCCCATCCACGCCTCGCTGCACAATTTTTTAAAGTCCCAATTTAATCCTCTTGTTACCATGGTAATGGTAACACAAACACCTCCAGAGGATGAGCTGAGGCAGTGTTCCTGAAAGAAGAATGTCCTACTGTATACACAAGAGCTGAAAAAATATTTAATGTAATTTTCCCTGGTAAGCTAGTTTAGTAAGTCATAAAGCATAAACCAGCATCTGGGGCCAGAGAACGTTTTACTTTGTTCCCCAACCACTGCAACAATCACACTTTGTCTTTTATCCAATCCAGCTCAGTGATATCAAGTAGGCTGAGCATTCTGCATCCTAGATGACCATTTAGAGCTTAGGTAAATGGACCATTTCTTTCTAAAAAGTTTCTCCCAGATTCAAAGCCAAACAGCACTGATTTTTTCAGCAAAATATTCTAACCTTTGCCCAGCTCTTCGAAGTGTTTTTCCAAACATGGAAAGACAAATGAACCCTCTTCATCCCCCTGTGAGGTTGGTACCTGTTAATAAGTATCATTATCCCTATCGTGTGGGTGATGAAATGGAGGCAGGTTGTTTAAATAACACGCTGGAGGGAGTCAGTGACCGAGCCAAGACTAAAGCACATGAATTTTTGGCTCTCAGCTCTGTGGTCACACCATTGGACCACACCTCTCTTTGGTAACCAAAGTGTAATTTGAAATGTAGGTCTCACAAGACTGCTTTAGCATGGTCACAATGTTCTCCTCTCAGTACTGGGTGTAAGCTGCATGCCAAAACCTTACGACAGTTACCATTGCCCAGGATCTTCATAGAGGGGGAAAAATCCAGCACTCATGTTGCCAAGTTTTCTGTGGCTTCGGATTTACTTTCAACTGGTATAGAATCATTGGGTTGTAGGGAGACCTGAATGAAGGTTCTGCCTGGCACCAAGAGGAAAATCTCCGCAAGAGGGTAAAATAGAAATGTTCTCTTATGAAAAAATGTGGAACCCCTACTCCATTGTAATTCATATTCCCATTGAATTCTCTCATTCAGCTCAGAAAGAGTTCCATCAAAATGCTTTGAATCCCACTCTAGTTATGGATCTGCTGAGTTCATAAAATAGCTGGTCTCAACTCTGCTTCATCTGTGCGCTTCAAACATCAGATATTCCATCCCTCAGAGCAGCAATGGAGGACGCACAAAGCTAATACAAAGTACAATATTATTAAGCTGAAAAAAATGCATGAACAGGGATTGACTTGAATAACACAGAGGAAAGACTCTGTTGATTGTGCCTTCTCTGTATGCTCCTCAATGACTTGAGATCACCAGGCTGCCTTTCAGCACAGGTCCATTTCCCTTTGCATGTGCCGGAGTGCATGTGGTATAACATGGCATTTGCTAAATTAAAGAACTGCTCCCTCCAGGAACATTTTGAGAAATATCTCCATTAAATATACATTCCTCCCCTCCCCCTTTGGTTTTAGTGAAGTCATTGGAAGTATTAAGGAATTTAGATCGCCCTACGACCAGCGGAGGAGTTATTCATTTTCGTTTAGCAGTGCAATTCTCTAATTTTTTTCTCCACCGCCAAATGGAACACCTGGTCTGAAGTTTTCTGAAAATAAAGAAACTGGGATACACCAGCACCTGAGTATAACATTTTTTAAAAAAAAATCTTACTTTGTGGTAGATCTGTGATGTGAAAAGGAAAGTGTGGGGTAAAGCAAAGTGATTGCAAACTCTATAGTATAAAATAGATTTCAAAGTAACCCTAAAGGTATCTCCAGAAAGGTTTCAGAATTTGGCACTGAAGTGCCTGTAAATTTCCTGGGGTAATTGTTAATATGGCAGTTTGAAGGTGGCTTTTTTTTTTTAACTTACTTGGCAAGAGTTTTAATAGCAACAGCTGTCCAAACATGACACAAGACCCCTCTATAGAATTTAGCTGGAAAGTACAAAATCTACTGAACTGTTGGACTGGCGTATTATTTACAAGCAAATCAAATTTCTCCTGCACTTCATGGATGGTTGGGTTTTTTTGTTTTAAAAATCTTTAAGAATTTCCGACTTAGAGAGACAACACAGGAAATACAAAAGCACAAGGATAGAGTACAAATAGGTCAAATGCACACTGTTTACAGAGTAGACATTATTGCTACTACAAGTAAACTTTTTTTTTTAAAATGTATTGGCTATCCTGTGAAGTATGTGGCATTTGGTGACAAATATAAAAGCTGTAAGTCCTTTACCTTTTTGCATTTTTATTGTTTGTTTCTTTATGAAATTTTAATTAAAAAATTAGTCAGAAAAAGATACTCTAGAAAAATAGTCCATTATATTAACTATATTATAGCAGGTATTATAGTATATTAACTATATTATACTGGGTATTCCTCGAGAATTAGGGTCTAATTTTGAAAGAGGCTTCAAGACAGACTCTCTCTGTGTATGTACAGACTCCTTTTAGATTTTTTGCAGCAATCACAGCATTGAGTAGACTGGTGGCCACCTGTGGAGACAATGCTGGCAAACATATCTTCTTCTGTTGTTACTTTGTGTACCATCATTTGGTTTGTTTATCCATCCATTGCATTGTATGATCATCCTAGTAAACAACCTTCCAAAGGGAGCAGTTGGGGCAAAAATCATAATTGGCTTAAAGCAGAGCTTGATAAGCCTATGGAGAGGATGGTATGATGAGACTGCCTATAATGGCAGGTGGCCCATCGGTGACTGCTAGTAGCAAAAATCCCCAGTGGCTGGAGATGGGACACTAGATGGGGAGGGCTCTGAGTTACTACAGAGACTTCTTTCCCAGGTGTCTGGCTGGTGGGTCTTGCCCACATGCTCAGGGTCCATCTGATCACCATGTTTGGGGTCGGGAAGGAATTTTCCCCTAGTCAGATTGGCAGAGACTCTGGGGTTTCTTTGTCTTCCTCTGCAGCCTGGGGCACAAGTCACTTGCAGGTTTAAAGGAGCATAAATGGCAGATTCTCTGTAACTTGAAGCCTTTAAATCATGATTTGAGGACTTCAGTAACTCAGCCAGAGGTTATGGGTCTATGATTGGAGTGAGTGGGTGAGGTTCTGTGGCCTGCAATTTGCAGGTCCTACTAGATGATCACAATGGTCTCTGGGCTTAAAGTCTGAGTCTAAACGGTGAGCTCCCCAGAGCAGGGGTGGGGAGGGGGCAGGGCTGGCTCCAGGCACCAGCTCAGCAAGCAGGTGCTTGGGGCGGCTAAGGAGAAGGGGCGGCATGTTGGGCTCTTAGGCGGCAGGTCCCTTGATCCCTCTCGGAGGGAAGGACCTGCCGCTGAATTGCTGCTAAAGAAGAAAGTGGCGCAGTAGAGCTGCCGCCGAAGTGCCGCCAATCACAGCTTTTTTTTTTCCCCTCCGTCGCTTGGGGCGGCAAAAACCCTGGAGCTGGCCCGGGGGGGGGGTGTCTTTGTTTTACTCCTGTGTACTGTACTCGATGGGGCCCTGGGCCCTGGTTGAGGGGATAGCACAATTGTTATTGATACTAATACCTTCATGCACAGTTGGTAGAGTGTACATGTGCAAGCCCCTTACTCATGATTAAAAAGCACACATGAAATTGTTGGTGTGCACATCAGAGGAGGCCAGACTGAGTCCTCTTTCATAATCAAGCGCTGTGCATTCTGTGTCATAGCATCATGCACTATGTATATAGCAATGGCTAAGCCACTTAGAGCATGTCTCTGCTATGAAATTAAGTCGACCTAACTTAAGTCCGCATACAACCGCTGCAGTAATTACATCGCTTGTGTGTGTCTACACTTTGCTTCTTGTGTTGGCAATGCAGGTCCTCACCAGGAGCGCTTGCACCGATTGAACTATCAGTGTGGGGCATTGTGGGATGGCTTCTGAAAGCCAGCAACAGTCAATGTAAGGAACATAGTGTCTACACTGATTCTCCGTTGACCTAACTACATCACACTCTACGCCTCTCACGGGGGTGCTGTTATTAAGTCAGCGGGAGTGAAATTTTAGAGTAGACACTTACAGAGTTAGTTTACAGATTACATTGACCTAACTCTGTAGTGTAGACTAGAGCTTAGAAATAACACCGTCCTGTATTAGTGCTTCTATTTATTTATACAAATCATGGAACTGGTAGGATTTAACTTGAACATTTTAATTCACATCATGTTACAATTTAGCAACTAGAGGCGACCATTTTTCATGTGCAGAATGAATGTAGTGCTAAGTGACTAGCAAAGCCAACTAGAGCCAGGCATACTACAGGCAGGCACTGTGCAAACTTCCCTACAACACTCTGCCAATGCCATTCACTCCTGCCATACAATGGCCTTGCTATTCCAGTCCTGGACCTCTCTTGAAAAAAGCCTGCCAACTGTGGAGAATTGTACAGTGACTTTGTTGTAATGTAATATCTGCTAAGGTATTTTTGTAGCATTCTCTTTTGCACCCAGTCGGCTTTGCTGGAATAAGGACTGGGTAGAAACCCAGGGTCAGATTTTGCCTATTGTGGGAGTCAGGGGACTCATACACTGTGTGATTAGGACTCACAACCTGGTGGATACCCTGGTATGTGTGTGGATCTCAGGGTTTTATAGGAGGGAAAGAGGCATCCAGGAGGAGAAACTGCATCCCCACAGCATTGCTGAGGACTCTTGTGGTTTTCCTCCAGCCCTCTGGCAGCATGGAGTCAGTGATTTTCCCATGTGTGACAGCCCCAGGAGTCCCGCGATAGGAAATGCAGGCAATGCATTTCTCCTGTGTCTTCCTCCTTCTTATCACAGCCCCACATGTATAGATCCTTGGAACTATGGAGATCCCATTCCAAATCTAGCGAGAGTAGAAGGGTGGTGCTGGAGCAGCTTCCCACCCCACCCCATCTATGCAGCGCGGCAGATCCATATAAACAGATCTGCGGAGCTTGATCTGGCTTGGAAAAAGGACTTAGGTGCTAGTACAAGCACAAATAGCAAAGCAGTAACCCATCCTACCTGTTTGGGAGAAATTTTGGAGGCACCAGCCCTCTGCTCAATTAGTTAGGATTATCAGTCATTAAAAAACAATAACTAAAAATATATTTTGCATTAGGAATAAAAAAACCCTAAAAATAAAATAAAAGCATCAGGGAAAAAATCAATAAGAGAAGAAACAATTCCTGAAAAGAGAAAAGGAAACTAATGAGCTATTTTCAGACAAAACCACAGTATTCGTCACCCACTGTCTGGGAGAGCTCCACAGAGCATGGTTCGGTCATAGCCCCACCAAACACACACAGACGTTACACTAAAAGAGTTTAGGGGAAATATAAAAAACAGCTTTGACATAAGAGTTAAAAATTTAAAAATAGCTATGGTTTAAGAGTAATTGTTTCAGATTTAATTCACATAATTTAATTTTGGATTTAATGGACTTCGGAGGACTAATTCTGCCTTCATTTACACCCATGCAATCAACTGTTGTCCCCAGAGCTTCATAGTGTAAACCAAGGGCATTATTTGGCCCCAGGTCAGTTTGCTGGCATATCAGGGCAAATTAAGTGCGAGAGTGTGTGTGTCTGTGTAATTTACTGATCCAGGCAGTTCATTTCAAATGCAACATCTGGAGTCTAGACTGAGCATTCTTTAGGTAAGAAACAGGATTATGGATTAAACATCTGTATGTCAGCACATGTTGTAATTATCTGCATAGCCCTGCATTCTATCCTGACCATCTTGCAGATCAGAGAGACAAGGTGGGTGAGGTAACATCTTTTATTGGGCCAACTTCTGTTGGTGAGAGAGACAAGCTTTTGAGCTCACACGGAGCTCTTCTTACCTGCAGAAGAACTTGGTGTACACGCGAAAACTTGTTCTCTCAGCAACAGAAGTTGATCCAATAAAAGATGTTACCTCACCCACCTTGTCTCTCTCATATCTTGGGACCAACACAGCTATAACAACACTGCATGTAGATCAGACACCTCGGATAATGCTGTCTAGGTAATTATGGTGATGTGTGCCTTACAGTGGTTTTAATCATAATAACTGACAATAATAAACTCCTGTATAGGTCTGACCTAATCCAAATCAAATCATCCTAAATCTGGCATCCTAAAAATGCAAAAATAAACAGGAAAAACCCCTTTACCTATTTAAATCTGTTTTGCTTTAAACAGAATAAAATGTGTGTCTTATTTAATATGCTTGTTTCTGAATCTTAACTTCTGCTTTTCTGAGAGACATGGCCATCGTGCCACAAGTTCATTGCTCTATTTTTAGATGCTAAAAGGTGGGGCCCAAAGCCAAGCCTCATTGTACTTTTGCAGTAAACAGGAAGCAAATGATACCTTACTGAGGTCTGGCTCAATTCTGATTCTCAGAGAATTTATTTTCTTTTAACACAGGATAGTTTTCTAGTTATGGATACTTTTTTAATGGCTCTTCATATGGCTATTTTGGTACATAGGGTGTGGAGGTTTTAAAAAGTTTTAAATGACCTACCTGACACCTGGAAGAGCACCACATTTGGGTTAAATAACCACTCTGCTATTTTTACATAACTCTTCTGATAGTCCAAAGTCAGTCTTTGTGAAAGGAAATCTCAATATTAACTGCCACGTTCTGTGTTTGAAAGAGATAATTACAGGGCGGTCACCAGCTTTTGTCAACAAGTCACATCCGTAAGGCAGTGACGCAAGAAAGAAAAATTAAGGGCCAGATCCTGTAGTTATACGCAGGACTGCATGCTCCTTCCAAATACACTGAGCGGAGCCTGCATCACTGCCAGGCTCTCAGCGGCATCTCTGGTGACATTTTTGCAGATGTGATTATGGGAAGTGAGCATGCTTCCTCCAATACAGCCCTTCCCCCCACAATAATAATAATACTTCCATCCCAGGAATTGATGGTGCTTTCACCTGCTTTTGAGGTAGGTCAGCATTATCATTCACATTTTACAGATGGGTAAACTGAGGCACAAAGCGGTGACATGTCATTCCCAAGGTCATATCGTTGATCAGTGGCAGAGCTGGAAATGGAATCTAGAAGTCTGATTCCTAAGCTTGTGCATTAGCTACAAGATCATCCTTCCCCTGTTTGTATCTGTTCTGTTTACTTTCCTTGCAATCTCTCTTCCATCTCATTTCTTCACCACTGTCTCTCTCTTTGCTACCACACTACGCTTTTCCACTGACCCGCTCCCCACAGTGATCTGGCTTCCCCTTCTCTGTCCCTGCTCTCATTACATTTCCTTGTATTCCCTCTGGTCCTGTATCTCCCATGTCACTGCTGCCTCCTGCGGGTGGAACATGCTGCTCCTGAGGGTCAGGAAGCAGCAGTACTGGCCATTCCTTCCCCATTGTGTTGCACTGAAAGGCACAGTGGGAGCCAGAGCAGAGAGCAGTGGGAAGTTGGGGGGGGAGGGGGGAGGAAACCTTGGCTGCCTGCTCAGAAGCCAGAGAGTAGCCAAGAAGAGGCGCTGAAGGGGAAACCTGTCATTGCAGATGTGGGGCATTTGTTAGGATGAGCCTGCACCTGTGTAAGGTGGAGTCCCACTTCCCCCTCTGGCCCCAGGAAAGGCTGCAGTTTCTGTTTTGCAACTGGACGGCAGAGCAATGTGTGTAGCGTTGGGAATGTGCGCTGTACGGAGCCTGCATTACGTTTCAGCCTGCTGCATGGAGCTTGTTTACTGACATTTTATCTGCTGGTTTCCTGCACTTTCATATTTCTGGTGGTGGTGTTACATACAAGTTAGCACCATTGTTCGATTTTTACAAAATATTTTAAATAACCAAGCCATGGAGCATTTGGTGCAGGCGGCTGGGAAAGGCAAACATTTACTGAAGGAAGCAATTACAAATATATACAATGTTAAATGTAATTAATTTTATCATTTTTTTTTAAATTGAATATAGCTGTCTCTCTCCCACCCCACCCCAGCCCCTTTCATATGTTGCTCATTCTTCTAGCTTGCAAACCCAAAGTCACTCCTTGTGATAGGAAATCTCAATACTACCCTGCCACATTCTGTGTCTGAAAGAAATACTTACACAGCTGGCAGCAGATTTTAAGAACAAGCCAAACCCCAAAGGCACTGGGAATAGGGGCCATGTCTACCTTGGTGTTTGTACCGCATATAGCATAATGAGGCTGTGATCCTGGTTGGAACTTCTGGCTACTACCATAATATAAATTATTAATACTAACAGTTCTTTCTGCACAGCCATTCAGACGTTAGCCTCTCTCCTGAGGCTGTTGACAAAGAATCCAATTGCGGTGGGATGTAGGGATGGATGGAACATGGGCCATTAGGCACTGGGCCAAGACCACCAACGCATTGCTGCCTTTTGCCCAAAACAAAACAACAAAACCCACCCGACAGGTAAAAGGAAGAGGTGTGCAGTACCTTTCAAAATTGCCACGGACATGGCAGCTTGAGGCTAACAGTGCAGTAACATTTCATTACAACATATTGGTATTCTCTTGTTCCACCATATATGACAACATATTTGCCCCCAGAGACATTTTTAAAAGGTGCAAAAGTTCACTCGCTGCCTGATAATTCTCTGTAAAGCCGTGCTGTGAACAGTTAATGAAATCTTCTTGTGGCAGCTGCTATGGTAACTGCTGCATCACACATGGTCTTGTTTTCTGCTGAGTATAAACTGTGAGAGGAAATCTCTAATGGTTTGGTTACTGTAACTAAAATCCCAAAGTGGATTTACAGTCTTACACATGCACTCGCCTCTGGTGCATTTTACTCAAGGATGGGTCAATTCGTTTTGCCTAATTTAGAACCCATTAAAACACTGGGTGTTGAAAAGCTTACGTCAGAGTTGAACATCACTGGGTTTGCACTGCACTTGGCAGGGAATGTGGAGAAAAGAACACAAGAGGCAAAGGGAAAAATTCTAATGAAAAAAATAAATAGAGCATGTAGTAGCAGTGGAGAACACCCAGACCACAGACCAGATCTAGCCTGTTTAACATACTCAGATTCTGCAGAATTAAAAAGAAATATATAGCCCTCATGGTGTGAAAAAACCTTCCAAATGTGAATCAAATGTAACCAAGTATTAACGCCTGCCTGAGTCTGCAGAGAGCCTGAAACAATAACTCAGAGGGATATGAACTTTCCACTTCCATTCATCTCACCAGGTGCTAACATCTAGTGATGACACTTCAAAATGGCAGAGTTAACTATTTCCATAGTGATTATTTTACAGATGCAGGGGCGAGGGACTTAAGTCTGTAGGGGTGAGATTTGGAATTATTTTGGGGAGAGAAAAGCAGAGGGGACAAAGACAGGGCAGAGGACGAGAAACAGAGAAGAGAGAAATGAAGAGGCCATCAATGACAGTGATCTTACAGCTGGAACATGTGTTCCAGAGGGGGCAGTTGGGGGGAATTGGGTGAGGTTTGACAGCAAGGGACAATTGGAATGCAGGTATGACTGGAAGGATTCGAATGAGTGTGGGGCAGGTTGGGTAGGATGATGGGTAGTGCAGAGACAAAGCAGAAGGAAGAATATGAAGGGGAGAGGAAACGTAGGGGAGTGAGAGGGAGAAAGGATAGTGGGGGGCTGGCCAGAAGAGTAGGGTGGGTTAAAAGAGAGAGGGACATGGAGAAGGGGGTTAAGGATTGTTAAAGAGGGATGTGATAGATAGGAGTGGGTGAATGGAGTCCATGATTAGAATATAGGTCAGTGACTGTAGAAGCCAGGGAGGTAGGTGGTGGATTACCAAGGCAATTAATAACCAATGAATCAATAAAATAAGAGCCAGACAATCAATACATCAAGCAATTAATTAGAGCAGAACAGCTGATTAAATGTGGTGACAATTAACAATTCAGTTGAGAAGAAAGAATCGTTTGATTAAGAGTAGGTCTGCTAGGCAGTGATCAATCAGGCAATTAACAAGCCCCAACCAGCATAGCCAATAGACTAAGGGTATGTCTACACTACGAGAGTAGTTCGATTTTACTTAAATCGAATTATTGGAATCGATATTGCAAAGTCAAACGTGTGTGTCCACACTAAGGACAGTAATTCGACTTTGTGAGTCCACACTAACGGGGAAAGCGTCGACATTGGAAGCGGTGCACTGTGGGCAGCTATCCCACAGTTCCCGCGGTCCCCGCTGCCCATTGGAATTCTGGGTGGAGCCGCCAATGCCTTCTGGGTAAAAAAAATGTCTCGAGGGTGCTTTTGGGTAACTGTCGTCATCCGTCCATCACTCCCGCCCTCCCTCCCTGAAAGCGCCGGCGGGAAATCAGTTCGCACACTTTTCTAGTCAGTGACAGCGCGGACGCCACAGCACTGCGAGCATGGAGCCCGCTGCGACCATCGCTGCAGTTGTGGCCACTCTCAATGCCTCGCAGCTTATCATCCACCTTTCCCTGAGGCAGATGCAGATAAGTCAGGCGAGGAGGCTACGGCACCGCGGTGAGGGCCTGAAGTCTGAGAGTAGCACAGACCTCTCAGAAAGCATGGGACCCAGCGCCGAGGACATCACGGTGGCAATGGGTCATGTTGATGCCGTGGAACGGTGATTCTGGGCCCGGGAAACAAGCACTGAGTGGTGGGACCGCATAGTGCCGCAGGTCTGGGATGAATCCCAGTGGCTGCAAAACTTTCGCATGCGGAAGGGAACTTTCCTTGAACTTTGTGAGTTGCTGTCCCCTGCCCTGAAGCGCAATGACAACCGGATGCGAGCAGCCCTGACTGTCCAGAAGCGAGTGGCCATAGCCCTCTGGAAGCTTGCAACGCCAGACAGCTACCGGTCAGTCGCGAACCACTTTGGCGTGGGCAAATCTACCGTGGGGGTTGTTGTGATGCAAGTAGCCAAGGCAATCGTTGATGTACTGCTGTCAAAGGTAGTGACCCTGGGAAACGTGGAGGCGATCATAGATGGCTTCGCAGTGATGGGATTCCCAAACTGCAGTGGGGCCATAGATGGAACTCACATCCCTATCCTGGCACCGGACCACCAGGCCAGCCAGTACATTAACAGAAAGGGCTATTTTTCCATGGTGCTGCATGCACTGGTGGACCACAGGGGACGTTTTACCAACATCTACGTCGGATGGCCGGGCAAGGTTCATGACGCTCGTGTTTTCAGGAACTCTGGTCTGTTTAGACGGCTGCAGCAAGGTATTTACTTCCCGGACCACAAAATAACTGGGATGTGGAGATGTCTATAGTCATCCTCGGGGACCCAGGCTACCCGCTAATGCCCTGGCTCATGAAGCCCTATACTGGCGCCCTGGACAGTGAAAAAGAACTCTTCAACTACCGGCTGAGCAAGTGCAGAATGGTGGTGGAGTGTGCTTTTGGCCGTCTCAAGAGGAGATGGAGAAGCTTACTGACTCGCTGTGATCTCAGCGAAACCAATATCCCCATTGTTATAGCAGCTTGCTGTGTGCTCCACAATCTCTGTGAGAGCAAGGGGGAGACCTTTATGGTGGGGTGGGAGGTTGAGGCAAATAGCCTGGCTTCTGATTACGCCCAGCCAGACAGCTGGGCGATTAGAAGAGACCAGCGGGACGCGCTGTGCATCCGGGAGGCTTTGAAAGCTAGGTTCCTGACTGAGCAGGGTAACCTGTGACTTTTAAGTTAGTGTACAGAGAAGCTGAACCTGCCCCCGTTTCTTTACCCAGTTAATGTTGACTATCCTCTCCAGTTACATACCCCCTTCACCCCCTTCCAACACACGTTTAGAAATAAAATCACTTCTACTTTGTTAATGAACACCGTTTTCTTTATTACTGTTTTCGCGGGAATGTTTTAAACCTGGGACGCAGACTGTGGTGGGGAGCGGGTGTAGTGTAGTGACGCAAATGACGCTTCTAAACTCCAGGATTGACAGGCTCCGCTGTGGTGGACTGGTTGTTTCAACGGAGCCTGTCACCCCTCCTGATCGGGACTGTGTGTATGGGGGGGCTATGTGACTTTGTGGCAGGGGGAGGACGGTTACAGATCCCCTGCTGCGTGGCTCTGTGATCCAGGATAAGGACCGCCGCATAAGATCTGTAACTGCCCTCCCCCGCCACAAAGTCACAGAGCAACCCACCCCCCCACCACAGAACATGAAAACCACCTCCCAGACTGACCAGGGTAACTAGTCACTGCACTGTGTATGTGCCCTGCTGCTGGACCTGCCCCCTGCCTATGTACCCTGCCAAAGGTGACTGTCCTGTCCAATTACCAACCCCCTTCCCTCCCTCCTCCAAAAGAACATGATGGAAACAGTAATTAACAGAAACGTATTTTTTATTAGCAACTACACATGGAACTGGGAGGTGAAACTTGGACGGGGGCTTGTGTGAGGCGGGAAGGAAAGAACTTGTCAAATTTTGGGAAATGAGAGCCTTCTACTACTAGAGCTGTCTGCAGGGGTGGAGTGAGAGTTTGCACGGACTCTGCCGCCCCTCCTTCTTTGCACTTTGGGTGAGGGGGGTATGGGACTTGGTGGCGGGGGAGGGCGGTTACAGATAGACTGCAGCGGGGCTCTGTCCTCCTGCCTCCGTTCCTGCAGAACATCCACAAGGCGCCGGAGCGTGTCCGTTTGCTCCCTCATTAGTCCAAGCAGCATTTGAGTCGCCTGCTGGTCTTCCTGCCGCCACCTCTCCTCCCATTCCATGTGTGCTTGGTGCATTTGGGACAAGTTCTCCCGCCACTGGGTCTGCTGTGCTGCCTGGGCTCGGGAGCAGCCCATAAGCTCCGAGAACATGTCCTCCCGTGTCCTCTTCTTCCTACGCCTAATCTGCGCTAGCCTCTGGGAGTGTGATGCCAGGCTAGGTTGTGAGACAGTCGCAGATGTGGCTGTGGGAATGGGAAAAAGGGAGTGAATTCCTCAGAAAGATAAATGTAGTTATTAACAAAGAACATAGTCTTTCTCTGTGAACAAGACCATGCACAGCACCTATCACATGCGCACTCAGGACAAGGTCGAATTCTCGGCCTTCGCATTCAGTGCCTGGGGTCTTGCACAGCAGATCTGAGAAGCGGGGCAGGACACCGGAATTTGTGTAGCAGGCAGACATGGTAAGCCGTAGACTTGTGGCAGCTTAAAACTTTAATATTAGCACTGGCCTCCTTTCACATTGAAAACAATGTCAGTCCCTGCTGCCAGCAATCCGGCAAGCAGGAACTCTTCCCCTGTCCCACCCCCTCGCGGCTGTCCCCGGGAACGATCCCTGTAGGCTGCCCCTCTCCCGCCTCCACCGCGTGGCTGCAAACCAGCGGTTACAGTTCTGTAAAGGAACGGGCAAGCAGTCCCAACACTAACATTCCCCTACCTAATTCAAAGCAGGTCACCATGAGCGACATCACCCTGATGAGGATCTCAGACAGCGATAAAGAAAGAATGCGTCGGGAAAGCCTCCAAAGACCAGGGCGGTATGCCGCCCTGCTGTGCAGGGCAATGATCCCTGAGTACTTGATTGTCTCGTGGCGCGGAAACGTGTCATACTACGGAGGACCCAATAAGGCCGCTCTCCCCAGGAACCTGATGCAACGACTTTCCAATTACCTCCAGGAGAGCTTCCTCGAGATGTCCCAGGAGGATTTCTGCTCTATCCCCGGACATATAGACCGCATTTTACTGTAGCTGCACTGGCAGGGACTAAACAGTAGAGCGGCTTGGGCAGAACAATCATGCTAAACCGGACATTGCTAGATTTTTTTTCAATAGTTGCACTGCCCAGGACTGAAACGTTAAGCGCCTAGGGCAAACTAATCATGAGAAACCCATTGTTGTTATTCTTAATATTCCTGTTCTGTTAAAAATAAATGTTTAGATGTTTAAAACACTTACTGGCTGATCCTTCCCCAGATTCTGTGTCCGGGTTAACGGCTGGGGACGGTTGGTAGGGGATCTCTGTAAGGGTGATGAAGAGATCCTGGCTGTCGGGGAAATCAGCGTTGTAAGCGCTGTCGACTGCCTCGTCCTCCTCATCTCCTTCTTCATCTTCCCCGTCCGCTAACATGTCCGAGGAACCGGCCGTGGCCAATATCCCATCCTCAGAGTCCACGGTCAGTGGTGGGGTAGTGGTGGCGGCCGCACCTAGGATGGAATGCAGTGCCTCGTAGAAACAGGATGTCTGGGGATGGGATCCGGAGCGTCCGTTTGCCTCTTTGGTCTTCTGGTAGCCTTGTCTCAGCTCCTTGATTTTCACGCGGCACTGCATTGCATCCCGGCTGTATCCTCTCTCTGACATGTCTTTAGAGATCTTCTCGTAGATCTTTGCATTCCGTTTCTTGGAGCGCAGCTCGGAAAGCACGGACTCATCGCCCCACACAGCGATGAGATCCAAGACTTCCCGATCAGTCCATGCTGGGGCCCTCTTTCTATTCTGAGATTGCACGGCCATCACTGCTGGAGAGCTCTGCATCGTTGCCAGTGCTGCTGAGCTCGCCACGATGTCCAGACAGGAAATGAGATTCAAACTGCCCAGACAGGAAAAAGAATTCAAATTTTCCCGGGGCTTTTCCTGTGTGGCTGGTCAGAGCATCCGAGCTCGGACTGCTGTCCAGAGCGTCAACAGAGTGGTGCACTCTGGGATAGCTCCCGGAGCTATTAGCGTCGATTTCCATCCACACCTAGCCTAATTCGACATGGCCATGTCGAATTTAGCGCTACTCCCCTCGTCGGGGAGGAGTACAGAAGTCGAATTTAAGAGACCTCTATGTCAAACTAAATAGCTTCGCGGTGTGGACGGGTGCAGGGTTAATTCGATGTAATGGCACTAACTTCGACATAAACGCCTAGTGTAGACCAGGCCTAAGATAATGATTACTAATCAACTAATTCAGATTATGCCCCCAGATTCTGCCGCCTTTGCTTGTGCTGAGTAATACTTTACTCTGTGAGTAGCTCCAGTTAAATCAATGTGATAAGTCAGGGAGTAGACAACTCACCCCGAGGAAGGGTTTGAAAATCTGGCCCTAAGCATCATGCTGAGCAGACAGTATCATAGAATATCAGGGTTGAAAGGGACCTCAGGAGGTCATCGAGTCCAGCCCCCTGCTCAAAGCAGGACCAATCCCCAACTAAATCATCCCAGCCAGGGCTTTGTCAAGCCAGACCTTAAAAACCTCTAAGGAAGGAGATTCCACCACCTCCCTAGGTAACACATTCCAGTGCTTCACCACTCTCCTAGTGAAAACGTTTTTCCTAATATCCAACCTAAGCCTACTCCACTGCAACTTGAGACCATTACTCCTTGTTCTGTCATCTGGTGCCACTGAGAACAGTCTAGATTCAGTCATTCCTCTTCTACTGGAGGATGGAAGTTATCAGATGAAGTTCCAGAAGTAGTCAGCCCACAGTAGGGAAAGTTTGTCTTTTCCTCTGTTGCTTCATCTATGGATCCTGCCCTGCATAAAAACAGGGCTATTAAAGACGGGACCAGCTGCCAGCCTTGCAGAGCCAGACGATGGGGGGACAAATATCCCCAGCCCTTTCCTCTGCTGATATTGTCATATCCTTGAGTTGTAGAATCTGTGTCGGGCTTTGACAAATTTTTCACCAGCCTCCGGTGACCCAAGTGAATCTAGATGTCGAGTCTTTCCCTAGGAATAATGACTGAGATTTTGACTGATCCAGTTTAACAAATATTAAGAAAAAACATATTACCCTTTTTATTATACAGATTCCTGCTTCTTTTAAAAATCACCAAACACTACCATTGTCAAGTGATTCCTGATCATAATTGCATTGACGAGAGGAGGGACAGACTGTAGTTCTTTAGAATTGAATCCCCACTACTCCCATGCAGTATGATCCATTTATTAAGCAGATCTCTACTTATTATTCACAGAGGACTTGATTCAGGCTGTTCTGTATCATATAGCTCAAAGTAGAGGGCCCTAGATGCGGGTTGTGTTGGGGTGAACTGAATCCAGATTATTTTAATAATGCAACAATCCCAGGGGGATAAGCATTTAATCAACTGATTGTATACAATATTATTGTACTATAAGTGTTATCGAGTAAGGTATCATATAAACTGGTGACATGCTGGTCAAGAATATCATTGTGTGATGCATGGATGGATGGTGCGTAAAGGATTACATAGGTGTGCTGGAAATATGTTCCAGAAATATGTTTTGGAGGCAAACTTGATAAATAAGTTTGTCCTAGTGGAAGGAATGTTGTTTTGCCTCCAATGTAAACTGAGCAAGGTGATGCCAATATAAACTGAGCAAGGTGACAACGGAAGTTACATTTACATGAGAGTCAACATGGGGATAGGAAGTCAACAGGAAGAGACAGACAGCAGGGGAGAAGAACTTTGTGTGGGGATAAACTTCAAAAGAATACGTTTCAAAGGTTGACTGGACTATCAAGAGAAGAGGAGAGAACCCCTGAGCTGTCCCTCACTTTGGGGACAAAGGGAATGGCACCATCTGATTCAGCAAAAGTTGGATCATCCTACTTGATGAGCTGGAGTTGCTGATAGCTTGATGTATCTTTAGGGACAGCGGACTTGGTTAATTTCTGTGAGTGTCCAGCAGGAGGGCCTGGGTACTGCACAAAGACACCTCTGGGGAATTCAGAAACTGGGATTCACTGGACGATACCTGCAAGGTGTAATTTAGATGAGCAGAGTCTTGAGGAGATTACTGGAAAGGCAGGCAGATGGGTGTGGCAGGGAGGTGTCACACAGTTTAAGCTCCAGGAAAGCTCTCTCTTACAAACGCAGAGAGGTAACACAGTGGTTTACAGTTTCGGGCTCCCTGAGGAGAACGTCACAACCTACAAGGATTGATTCACCCCTGCTGGTGGGAACTGCATCTCCCTGGGCCAGCAGAGGCTGCTGTGTTCCTGGGTGGGTTCATCCCTGTTGAGGGCTGCCTGTGTTTGCATTGCCACGCTCTCCCGGGGCATGTTGCTGGGAGTGGGCAGCATCAATGTGCAGCCAGAGCACCCACCCCGGCACCCTAGCTACTATTATTCCCTGGCCTGTGCCTCCTACTTTTAGGCCTACATCAGTGGTCTACAGTAGGAGAAGTGAGGCTGGGCCCCTGGCATTTCAGGATGAGAATGGACTTCCAGGCTTCTGAGTGTGAGAGTGGGAGGAAGGAGCTGAAGAACACTGAAGCAAAGCAGAGGGTTCCATCTTATGCAGAAAATGGCTACCTGCCTCCTCAAAGGCTAATAAACGCCTCTCTCCTGTTCTATGGTCCCTTGGCTTCTTGTGGGGTGGGGGGTGGTGGATGCTGCTGCAACTCTTTCCAGGTGGATATTCCACAAATGGAAAATCTTTGCCCTGGATTATGCTGCTACTAGCCAACCATGAACAGAGGCTGGATGAAATCTCTTCTATTGGTTTCATAGACATCCTCCTTTTCTAGTTGTTGCACTTCAAAGTCAAGAATTTATAGATATTAAAACACCACCATGACCCTAGACTTTTTCAATCTGTATTTTGTCCCATGTCTGAGATTACCAAGGGAGCAAGACAAATTAGTTTGGCACATTCAATTTCCAAGACATGTGGGCACTTTTCTCTGCAAGATGAATGTGGCTGGAAGTCATCTGTTATTTCCTGTGAAATATCTCCTGTTTGTCAGTGCTGATTGCTGCTCTTCTTATCCTCCCCATAATCCCCCCGCACACATGCACGTGCACTGGTGGCCACCCATCCTTGCTTCTCTGTTTGCTGATCTCTACAGCTTCCTTGGGAGGCTGTGCCAGCAAGACAGTTTAGAATGGAAAATGGCAAAGCAGGAAAGCCTGCAAATTGCATCAAAGCAACATTGTAGGCTTTCATAGCACTCCCCCTTTGATAACCGGTTGTTTGTAATGAATAGCTTTTAGTCCATCTAGCATGAGAGTTAATTTGTGTGGATACTAGGCTGTTTGTAAGATCTCCAAAACCATGCTTCTTTCCTACTTTACCACCCAACTATTTGATAAATTCATCGATGTGCCCAAAACATCACTAATTGAAACATTTCTCTGACTGTGGGCACTGACCCTGATTGCTTTCTGTCTTCTTTTGTGTCACTTGCATTTCAAGGTGGCTAAGAAGAGGCAAGATCCTCAAGAGTCTGTTTACTTTAACAATCCCCACAACAATGTGTTGCTGGGCCTGAACCTGCATTCATCCTGCAGCCAAAACTCACATCCGCCAAAGCCAAGAGCACTATGAGAAGATGTTGGGGATCCCTGGCCAGCTTCACTTTCAGGGACACTTCTATCTTGAGAGTCTGTTGAACCACTGGTTCATTTGCACACTCTGACAACTTGTAAATGAGTTACTAAGGAGCACACTCTTCCCCTCCACGCCACCATGTTGTAGTGGGGCCTTGAAGGGAGACTGTGATTCTGCTGCATGGCAGATGGAGGAAGGCTTCTCATCCCATGCACACAATGGAAATGTGTCTCATGGACTGCTATGGAAAGGGACTTCAAAGTGGTGCAGGTAAACTGTGGGAGGCACAAGGGCGGGGTTGGTGAATCGGTGGCCGCATGAGTCAACCAGCCTGTCCACTGCCGTCTTTCTGGCCCCACCCTCATTCACATCCCTGGTATGCATGGAGAGGCAGGGAAGAGGACCTTTGCATTTTATATGGATCACCTATGCAAGTTTAAGTGGGAGAGGGGATAACTGGTTCCTGCGTGTTGACTTGCATGCAGTCTCTGCAGTTGCCAGCCCAGCAGCAGTATTTTGACTTCCTTCACGAGGTCATGTCTCTGTGAATAATGCCACATCATGAAAGGTAGCTACCAAGCGTGAGAATTTGGACACCTCTCTATTTGCTTTCTAAGAAGCTAGTCCTTTTTCTTACTCATTTTCTAGAGCTCTTGAGGAGAACTTTTGAAAACTGCCCAAAGGTTGCTGGATATTTGGAAGAGATGTCACACTCAACAGAAATCAATATTCTCCTAAAAGCAACTGTGATTCGTATTGTTTGGTTTATGTTTCCTTTCCCCACGCACCAAAAAAAATCACATCACATTCTCAGAAATGTTCTTCCCTGGTACCAGGATGGTCTTGTGGTTAAGACACAGGAGTGAGACTCAGGAGACCAATGTTTAATACCTGGTTTTTCCACAGACATCCTCTGTGGCCTGGGCAAGTCACTTAATCTTTCTATGCTTCAGTTCACCATCTGTAACATGGAGACAATAATGCTTTCCTCCACCAAGCCTTTTGTCTTTCTTATCTATTTAGATTGTGAGCTCTTCAGAGTACCATCTCCTACAATGTGTTTGCATAGAGCCTAGCACAATGGGGCCTGTAGGTATTACTATAATATACATAACAACAGAGCTATAGATGTTTATGTAATATGACTGACATTAACTACACAGACTGGTAATCAAGAGATAGATCCTGTCTTCCCTTGAGACATTCAGATTAATAGTACAATAGGAGTTTTTTCCTTTCTGCTTTGTCTTAAATGAAAATATCAAAAGTAGAATCCAGAATTTGTTTCTTTTGAAGCATGTGCACATAAAGCAGAGACAGCTCCAATAAATCTCCACACTTCCTGCAAACAATGACCACTTTGGTTGCAATGTCACCTAACAATGTAGCAAGACAAGGTAGGTGAGGTAATATCTTTTATTGGGCCCACCTCATCTCTCTAATATCCTGGGACCAACATGGCTACAACTACACTTCAACTAACAATGTAGGCATGAAAGAGTCATTGTTAGGATGAAGTCTCCTGATGCTCGAAGTCAAAACAAAATAATGTAGTAAAAGCCATCTATAGGGTGACCAGATGTCCCAATTTTATAGGGACAGTCCTGATATTCAGGATTTTGTCCTTTATAGGTGCCTATTACCCCCCCCTCCCCCGTCCTGATTTTTCACACTTGCTGTCTGCTCACCCTAGCCATCTAATACCGAGTTTGTGGGGAGGGGGAGCGGGCTTGTAATGTCATCATATTTGGTCAGATAGTTCAGACACCATTTGGAAATGGCACTGCTCTTACATAACCCACAATTTTCTTACTAAATATTTCTAAATACATACTGTAAAACCATGATGTGATTTTTTCCCAAGCTTAATCAAAGACGGGAAGGAAAAGTCAGAACAGTAATTTCACATCAAAAATAAATCCCTTAGTAGTCAATCTACTTGAGGAGAAAGGAAATTATTACATTGACCTGGCTAAGTACCGTCATATCTTCCACTGGAATAATTTTTGTAGGCAGAGACCCACAGTCCTACAATACTAAAGGATAGATCAAGAGACCACCGTGTGCGCTGAAAGGATTACAGTCCAGTGCTTTGTAGGATTGAGACTCTTTGCCAATCCATATAAAATTACAGCACCTCCCTATCCCATGTACTGGGACTAAGAGTTATTATGGCTAACTAAACCAAACACCAGTGGGTGTGACACTCATGTGGCAAAGGCCTGAGTCAGAAGTTTACCACAAAATTCAAGTTTCTTATAAATTAAACTCCACAGTAGAGACAACAAACAAGATGGGAATATATGCTCAGAGAAGGGGTCTGAGTGTCAAGACTACTAACTTCTATTCCTGAGTAGGGCGCCAATGAATCACTGTTTGTTTAATCTCTCAGTGCCTTAGTTTTCCCATCCATAAAATGAGGAAAATACCTTCCTTTTTTTTTTTTTTTTTTGCTTAACTGATGTTTGTAAAATGTAAATATAACAGTGTAAAGGGAAAAATTTCCATGGACTTCAATTGGCTTGGCTAAATAGCTCTTAATCATGTATTACAGTTTAGACTGAGGGCAGTACTTCACTACGGGGGTGAGTCGATCTAAGTTATGCTACTCCAGGTACGTGAATAACGTAGTCGGAGTCGACATAGCTTAGGTCAACTTACCCTGGTGTCCTCACTGCCCTGCATCGATGGGAGGTGCTCTCCAATTGACTTCCCTTACTCTTCTCAGAGAGCTGGAGTACCGGGGTTGACCAGAGAGCGCATTGCTGTCTTCACTAGACCTGCTAAATCGATCCCTGCTACATCGATTGCATCAGCATCGATCTCCCCGTAGTGAAGACCACCCCATATAAGGACCACCAATTAAGATGTCATTGATGATGACAATCGGTTCTGAAACCATTACAAATTGTAGATCCCTTTACAATCTTATTGCCATGTGGGTACATGAAGAGGACCTTGGGATTATGCCATCATACAGCTCAGTTACACAAGAAAATGATTTCAAGGCACGTCCACAGAGATCACATCATTATAAAATTAAAGTGAAACCAAACTAGTGTTTATGAGCAGTTATATTGCCATTAAAAATCTAAACTCAAACACTGATTACATCTTTCACTAAAGTAGTGACAAGCTCCCAGGAGCTAGAACAGGTCCCAGTAGCTACAGAGCAGGTCCTCAAGGAATCAATTTTGAAGCACTTAGAGTAGAGGAAAGTGATCAGGAATAATCAGCATGGATTCACTAAGGGCAAGTCACGCCAGACTAACCTAATTGCCTTCTATGAGCAGATAACTGGCTCTGTGGATAAAGGGAAAGCAGTGGACGTGTTATTCCTTGACTTTAGCAAAGCTTTTGATATGGTCTCCCACAGTATTCTTGCCAGCAAGTTAAAGAAGTCTGGGCTGGATGAATGAATGATGAGGTGGATAGAAAGCTAGCTAGATTGTTGGGGTCAATGGGTAGTGATCAACAGCTCGATGTCTAGTTGGCAGCCGGTATCAAGTGGAGTGCCCCAGGGGTTATTAATGATCTGGATGATGGGATGAATTGCACCCTCAGCAAGTTTGCAGATGACACTAAACTGGGAGGAGTGGTAGATACACTGAAGAGTAGGGATAGGATACAGAGAGACCTAGACAAATTAGAGGATTGGACCAAAATAAATCTGATGAGGTTCAACAAGGACAAGTGCAGAGTCCTGCACTTAGGACAGAAGAATCCCATGCACTGCTACAGACTAGGGACTGAATGGCTAGGCAGCAGTTCTGCAGAAAAGGACCTAGGGGTTACAGTGGATGAGAAGCTGGATATGAGTCAACAGTGTGCCCTTGTTGCCAAGAAGGCTAATGGCATTTTGGGCTGTATAAGTAGGGACATTGCCAGCAGATTGAGGGACATGATCATTCCCCTCTATTCAATATTGGTGAGGCTTCATCTGGAGTACTGTGTCCAGTTTTGGGCCCCACACTACAAGAAGGATGTGGAAAAATTGGAAAGCGTCCAGCGGAGGGCAACAAAAATGATTAGGGAACTGGAGCACATGACTTATGAGGAGAGGCTGAGGGAACTGGAATTGTTTAGTCTGCAGAAGAGAAGAATGAGGAGGGATTTGATAGCTGCTTTCAATTACCTGAAAGGGGGTTCCAAAGAGGATGGATCTAGACTGTTCTCAGTGGCACCAGATGAGAGAACAAGGAGTAATGGTCTCAAGTTGCCGTGGGGGAGGTTTTTAAGGTCAAGATTGACAAAGCCCTGGCTGGGATAATTTAGTTGGGGATTGGTCCTCCTTTGAGTAGGGGATTGGACTAGATAACCTCTTGAGGTCCCTTCCAACCCTGCTAGTCTATGATTCTATGATTGATGACGGGGGAGTTAGGGATGTTGCCCCAACACCTGCTGACACCACCAAGGATCCTTCTGCCCTGAAAACATCCACTCCAGATGCCTCCACTGCATTGCGAGTATCCCGCTCTCCCCTTCCCTGATGGAACTCCTCCATATACAACCCTGCTGCCCTGGAGACCACACACTGACCAAGGGGAGCTTCTACAATGGGGTCTCCAGGAATCTTTGTTGCCTTTATCTCCACAGATAATTTGTGCCTGGCTCCAGCACATACTGAAACACATGCACATTCCAAATCACTGTGACACCAAACCTCCACTCCAAACTCATATTCCCTCCACAAACCAGCTATATGTCACCCTAGAACTTGGACCCCATATGCCTACCACCATGGCATGCTTATATTGCTACGGGTAGAGTTCAGGTTTTTTGTTACAGCGGGAGTTAGGGGAATGCAGTGCCTGTGTTGTGCTTCAGCAGGCAGAAATGGATTGCCGAGCCGCCGCTTCCAGCAGCGAACCGCGGCCACTGGGAGCCGTGATCGGCCGAACCTGCGGATGCGGCAGGTACACAAACTGGCCCGGCCCGCCAGGGGCTTTCCCTACAGAAGCGGCGGAACAAGTTTGGGAACCACTGGCTTATGCAGTCTTTGCACTGGGGGTATACTAGTTCCACAGAAGGAAAGACATAAATTGACTTGGATGTCAAATGATGATTTCACCCAGAAACAGCTTGATCATGTTGCTACTAGTAGGTACTGGAGAAGACCACCGTTAGACCCCAGGGCATGTATGACTGCTGATGCCGGAAGTGACCACCATCTTGTTATTGGGACAATCAAAATAAAACTAAACAAAGGTTACACCATGCAAGGTAGAGGGTATGCATGGTATTAGAAAAATGCCAGATCCAGCAGTGAAGGCGCATTTCAAGCTGCAACTTAGCAATATGTTTGAAAAGTTAAAGACACTAATGGATGACATAGAAGAATAACAGCAATTTTTCAAAGAAGCAAGTGTGGATGCCACCAGGACTACAGTGGTGGGTGAGAAGATTTACGAAGAGTGGCTCCTACCAAATACATGGACGTTTGTTGAAGAGAGGAAACAACTAAATAAGAGAATTTAACAAAAATGAAACCACAGTAAATGAGCTATTCCACAATAACAATATGCAGACAAAACCAAGGAAGTTTAAAAGATGAGCCAGAAGAGATAAAAGAGAATGAATGCAAAATGAAGCAAGAAAAGCTGAGAAGGCTTACAAGAGAGGGGGTTTCTAAAGAGCTTTTTCTAGTATCTAAACAACTGACATCAGAATTTTTGAATCACTGTGGCATTGTGAAGGCTGAAGACAGTACGCTTTTAACCACGTAGGGAGGGCAGAGAGTCAGTTGAATGGAACATTTCCAGGCTGTGCTCAACCAGCCAGAACCACAAACACACTGAGGGACATGAAGAAACAGCAGACTTATCTAGATCATTAGAAGTAATCACCTTTGAGGAAGTAAGTAGGTCAATACACCAATGGAAGAGTGATAAAGCACAATGCTATCATTGGAGAAGAGGTGTTATCTGCAAAATCCCTAAAACCAGCTTATTGTGATACCTGTAGAGGGATAACACTCCAGTCTGTACTGTAAAAGTGTTTTGCATTACCATTTTGAATAGGATGAAAACTGCTATTCATAAAGTACTCCAGGAAGAACAGGCTGGATTTTGATCTGGTAGGCTGCGCTCAGAGCAGATTTTCAGCTTCAGAAGACTTATTGAGGGAGGCTTAGAAGACCAACAGATTTTTTTTTAAACTTCCCTTATTTTACAAAAGAATTTGATAGCGTCCATAGAGAAGCTTTTTGGAAGATCTTGAGGCACTATAGAATTCCAGCAAAGACTGTTAATTTAATAAAAGCTGCGTATGAAAAATCTACATGCTGCATCAGACTAGAGAGTGGAGACACAGAATGGTTTAAGATTCTTAATGGCACAAGGCAAGGTTGCATACTATTTCCACTTCTCTTCTGCACTGCCATAGACTTTGTGATGAGAAGAGTGATGGCTGCGGCCGAGGACACTGGTACTGTTTGCAAGATGATATCATCAGACTGCATAACAGCTTGCGGGTAATGAAAAAAACTCATTATGAGCATAAAAGCAGAAACTGCTAAAGTGGGACTTTGTATCAGTACACAGAAAACCAAGACCATGGAGATAGAAGAGAATGCTATCAATACTGGTAGATGTGTGATTGATAGAGAAGCGTACAAAAGAGTTGACAACTTTATCTATTTTAGTGGTACAGTATCTGCTAATGATCAGCTCATGAAAGAAGTGATGGCACGAATCACTAGAGCCAGTGGATCATTTTCCCATTTGTCAAACATCTGGAAGAGTAAGAAGATACATCTACACACTAAAATGAGTTTGTACACTATTCTCCTCCCAACAGTACTGTATGCCTTGGAAAAGTGGTAGATGGTAGAAGTATACAACAGAATGATGAATGTATTCCACTGGCATTGTTTAAGAAGAATCTTGGGAATTCATTGAAGAGATCATGTAACCAATGTGGAAGTGTTGTGCCACATGGGTCAGCAGACAGCTGACATAATAATTAGACAGAGACTGCTACGGTGGTTTGGCCATGCCATCGGGCTACCCCACGGCAGAAGCACAAGGTATATCTTAGACTGGATTCCAGCTGGAGGGAAGAGAAGGCATGGAGGATAAAAAATGACCTATCACACGATGATCAAAAATGATGCTGCTGTCATGGAGACAACTTATGATGGAGTCAAAGATCTTGCTGTGGACAGATTGCAATGGGAAAAATTGGTTGCCTCAACAATAAGGGCTGGTCTACACTAGGGGGGGATCGATCCAAGATACTCAACTTCAGCTACACGAATAGCGTAGCTGAAGTCCAAGTATCTTGGATCAAATTACCTGGGGTCCAGACGGCGCAGGATCGACGGCCGCAGCTCCCCCGTCGACTGCGCTACTGCCGCTCGCTCTGGTGGAGTTCCGGAGTCGACGGTGAGCGCGTTCGGGGATCGATATATTGCGTCTTAACGAGACACGATATATCGATCCCGGATAAATCGATTGCTACCCGCCAATACGGCGGGTAGTGAAGACGTACCCACAGTCTAACTAAATGATTGCTTTGACCTGCATATGGATCGTTTTCTCCAAGCTATCTTCATAACTCATTTCTGCCCTCACTGGCAATATGCATAACTGGTTGAGCCTCATGGCCACCATTCAGCTCTCTTCCATCTTCTCGCTGAATTTGCTATTCTCACTAATCAGTAACTATCCTGGATGCTGAGCTGCTTGGCCATGCCATTTTTAGTACTGATTGTGACAGCTCTGCCCTCCTTTCCACTACTTCACATGGGCCTCATGTACACCCACACCTTCTAAGTGGCAACAGATGAAGATATTATATTTGCAGATTTCAGAAGCATCATTTTGACAATCAGGGAAACATGACCTTGCTTCCTCTTTAGGAAAGGTGTAGCTTATACTCTCCCAGTGCAGTCCTCCACCCCCAAACTACCAAGGCTCACATCAGCCAGTGTCACTGAGAGCTACTGGCCAAATTAGTGCTTACCCCACCTCTCTGTGAGCTACTTTGTAGTTGTCTTCTGTGGAATAGATGGAGAGAGGAGTTCCTGGCACTTCCTCTCCACCCTTACACCCCAGAGCACCTGCAAAAGACAGCTGTAATTTGCTCCTATATTTGGATTGCAGACTGATCTGGACAATTTGTGCTGCCCATAAATAAATCTCTCCCTCATTCAACCCACCTCCCTCGTGCTCTCTCGCTCCTTATTTACTGAGCAGGGCAATTTAAAGTCTTTCTAGCTTCCATCCTACAATTCATTACCAAGTAAATGGAGACTAAATGTCATCTTGCATTGACTCCAGCTAGTAGGGGTGCAACGTCATTTTCGCAAACCTCTAGGAAATCCATAGCAGTTCAGCTGAACTAAGTCACTTAGTCAGTAGCACTCAACAAAGCCTGCAATACGCCCTGTATTTAAACAAATATGGAATTAGAGTTTTCTGCTTACAGTTGCTCATTAATGCTTTCTGCAACAGGTAAAATGGGCAGTAAAATATAGAGCTGTATTATCACAGTGGAAAAAGGTAATGCAACAACAGGATTTGACAGATTCCTATAATGCCAGTGTTTCTAAAACAATAAGAACCATTAGTAATTTTAGACAATCCCAATCCCACAGATGCCGTAGGCACTATACCTAGAAACTAATTTGGAAGGCAAGAAACTCTAGTCCAGGGTTGGCAAAGGTGAAAGGGTTAGCTGATGCATGTTCCGTGGTTCATCATTCAGTAAATTGCAATATTTTATAACAGTGGAAAAAATATTAAAACACAGATTTTTAACCCAGATAACAAGCTAGATAGATTGCCCTGAGACCACAGTGTGAACATACCATTGCTTCACAAAGGAAACCATTATGCATTTGTGCATGTTGTGTGTGCAAATTTATTGTTCATATGTACGTACCATACTGACTCACTTCTCTCTTTCTCACACATACATACACACACACACACACCAATGTGCATCAACACCTGATCCAAAGAGCTTCTAGGGGGAGAGAGAATAATAAATTCTTTATACCCATTCAGTCTCTTTGGTGGGGTTGTCTAGAAGGATGCTAACTCATGCCAATAACAATGTGGCTAGAACCTGTCTACTGGGACTTAGAATCAGACCACCAAAACGTGGTCCAGAGAGGTGACCGAACAGCCATTAGATCACAGGTGGGCAAACTTTTTGGCCTGAGGGCCACATCGGGGTATGGAAATTGTATGGTGGAGCATGAATGCTCACAAAATTGGGGGTTGGGCTGCAGGAGCGAGTGAGGGCTCCAGCTGGGGGTGCGGGCTCTGAGGTGGGGCCAGAAATGAGGAGTTCAGGGTGTGGGAGGGGGCTCTGGGCTGGGGCAGGAGGTGAAGGTTCTGGGGTGCAGGAGGCTGGGACTGAGGGATTTGGATGGAGGGAGGGGGATCAGGGCTGGGGCAGGGTGTTGGGATGCGGGAGGAGGTCAGGGGTGCAGGCTCTGGGCAGTGCTTACCTCAAGCAATTCCCAGAAGCAGCAGCATGTTCCCCCTCTAGTTCCTATGCGGAGGCACAGCTAGGCAGCTCTGCGCACTGCCCCGTCTGCAGGCGCCACCCCTGCAGCTCCCATTGGCCCCGTTTGCTGGCCAATGGGAGCTGCGGGGGTGGTGCTTGGGGCAGGGGCAGTGTGCGGAGCCCCCTGGCTGTCCCTACTCGTAGGAGCCGGAGTGGGGACATGCCGCTGCTTCCAGGAGCCAGGGGGAGCAAGCCTCTGACCCCACTCCCCGGCAGGAGCTCGAGGGACGGATTAAAACTTCTGAAGGGCCAGATGCGACCCCTGGGCCGTAGTTTTCCCACCCCTGCATTAGTTGCTAACATCCTTCAGACAATTATGGACTTGACTGGGTTTTAACTAGTAATCCAGATCTATATAGTGCCACCTGAATATCGCTATGCTTGACATTTGAACAGCAAAATGGTGGGATTTGAGCAGAGCTTCTCCATCTATGCACCGATGGATCTGTGTTAAAAGGTCTGTCCTCTCTCCAGTATAGTATCTATTGATTTATAGTTCTTCAAAACAACACTAACAACAATTTGCTCTCAATAGACCTAGGATAAGATTTCCAAAATCACCTAGAGGATTTAGATATATATCTTCTATTCATTTTAATCTAAATCTCCTAGACAGCTTTGAAAATCACAACCCTGATTTTAAGGAGAAATAGTTTCTCATGCCAAACAGCCTTTACTACATATTCTTTTAACACCATCATGGCACTCAATGTACTGTGAGATTTGGAAACTGTCTACCAGCAGAACTAGAGAGGATTCAGGAAAGGTCAGTGACTCATTCACATTGTTGTTGTGGTTAACTTTCATGGAAAAGTACAATATTACAACAATCTCTTGTTTTTCAGTTCTTAGTTTTCATTTCCATTTATCTGTTTATTTTTACTAGTAAACTGCAATTCAGCATTAAGATATTAAGTGATGGGCCCCCAAAAGAGGAAAGGAGTTTTAGAAAATGTCAGTATTTTGAAAAATACACAAATAGCAAAAATCAGTGTCAGCAGTTTCATTTATTCTTTTTTTTAACTTTGCGTTTTTGTGCTTTTTAATGGTAGCCAACAAACCTCTCTCTGAAATGTCAACATTCCAAAATGATGTTTCAATGTTTTGTAAAGGTTGCTGCTGTGATCTACCCTGTTTGACTGGGGAAAAGCCCTGCTTTTGAAACCAAATATTCAATACTTAACATGCTCCACATTGTTTCTTTTTAATGGAACTAGAAGGGGTACAACACTTGTAGGTTAAGGTTTTACACTATGTCCTATATTTATGGGAATGGTGATAACGATGGACAATTATTTGGTAGGGAGTAAAGGCAGAGAATTGTTAAGAGCTTGTGAGAATACAGTAGAACCTCAGAGTTCCGAACACCTTGGGAATGGAGGTTGTTCATAACTCTGAAATGTTTGTAACTCTGAACAAAGCATTATAGTTGTTCTTTCAAAAGTATTCAACTGAACATTGACTTAAAGCTTTGAAACTTTACTATGCAGAAGAAAAATGGTTCTTCTCCCCCCCCCCCCCGCCCGCTTTTTTTAGTTGTTTACATTTAACACAATACTGTACTGTGTTTGGGGGGTTTGGGGGGGGGTGTGCGTGGGGGGGGGGGGGGCTCTGCTGCTGCCTGATTGCGTGCTTCTGGTTCCAAATGAGGTGGGTGGTTAACTACAAAAACTCTGGTGTTTGTAACTCTGAGGTTCTACTGTAATGACGTGGAGTCACGGGATCAATTTGAGCAAAGAAAATTAGAACTTAAAATCAAGAAACAGTGAGGTCTGTAAGGCGGCAGAACATCATCCCAGATGCAATGGTGGCAGTTCCACGGAGTGAGTAGTTAAAATGGGATTGGACAAAGCACTGGAAGATATATTGTCTGTAGGGAACCATCCTGCTTTGTGATAGAAGTGAATTAGGTAGCCAAAGAAATCCAAAATGTCCCTACCAACATCATCTTCCCCCCGTCTGCTCTAACCATCTCTTTGCCCTGGGAAGTGGAGGAGAGGGAGAGGTATAAGAAGCCTCATCCTTTTGTGTCTGTCTGCTCTGTTGGGTCAGGCACAATGGGGATCTCTGTGCTCAAGGAGTGGGAGAATTCTGCAGGACTATGAGCACTAGTCTCTGCAAAGAGGGCACTGGGGGGCAGGAAGGAGGAGTGCACCTTGCCCCTGTTAAGTTAAAACCATAAAGATCATGGTCATCCTTCTGGTCTCCAGGAACCAGAAGTCCTGTGAAGGGTACTTTAACAAAGACATCAGAGATTTCTCTCCTAGAAGCAATGTGCCTGTGTCTGACTGTTCTTCACTTTCACAGCAGCATTCTATAGGGTTGCCAACCATTCCGCTTTCGCCAGGAGTCTCCCGGATTCTAGCTCAATTTCCCGGAGGCTACTGAAACCAAACTGGGAGATTTTAGCCCTCTTAAAGTCTGTCGACTCAGCAGGACTAAGGCAGGCTCCCTGCCTGCCCTGGCCCCAGCCTGCTTCGGGAAGCAGTCAGCACACCCCTGCGGCCCCTGGCGAGGCAGGGGGTCTCCACACACTGCCCCTGCCTGCAAACACCAACCCCCGCAGTTCCCACTGCGGCCAATGGGAGCTGCGAGGGCAATGCTTGCAGGCAGGGGCAGTGGCGGAGACCCCCTGCCCCTCCCAGGAGCCTCAGGAGCATGGCCACTGCTTCTGATACAGTCTCCCACAGTATTCTTGCCACCAAGTTAAAGAAGTATGAGATGGATAAATGGACTGTAAGGTGGATAGAAAGCTGGCTAGATCGTCGGGCTCAACGGGTAGTGATCAACCACTCCATGTCTAGCTGGCAGCCGGTTTCAAGCGGAGTGCCCCAGGGGTCGGTCCTGGGGCCGGTTTTGTTCAATATCTTCATTAACGATCTGGAGGATGGCGTGGACTGCACTCTCAGCAAGTTTGTAGATGATACTAAACTGGGAGGAGTAGTAGATACGCTGGAGGGTAGGAATAGGATACAGAGGGACCTAGACAAATTAGAGGATTGGGCCAAAAGAAACCTGATGAGGTTCAACAAGGACAAGTGCAGAGTCCTGCACTTAGGACGGAAGAATCCCATGCACTGTTACAGACTAGGGACCGAATGGCTAGGAAGCAGTTCTGCAGAAAAGGACCTGGGGGTTACAGTGGATGAGAAGCTGGATATGAGTCAACAGTGTGCTCTTGTTGCCAAGAAGGCTAACGGCATTTTGGGCTGTATAAGTAGGGGCATTGCCAGCAGATCGAGGGACGTGATCATTCCCCTCTATTCGACATTGGTGAGGCCTCATCTGGAGTACTGTGTCCAGTTTTGGGCCCCACACTACAAGAAGGATGTGGAAAAATTGGAAAGAGTCCAGCGGAGGGCAATGAAAATTATTAGGGGGCTGGGGCACATGACTTATGAGGAGAGGCTGAGGGAACTGGGATTGTTTAGTCTGCAGAAGAGAAGAATGAGGAGGGATTTGATAGCTGCTTTCAACTACCTGAAAGGGGGTTCCAAAGAGGATGGATCTAGACTGTTCTCAGTGGTACCTGATGACAGAACAAGGAGTAATGGTCTCAAGTTGCAGTTGGGGAGGTTTAGGTTGGATATTAGGAAAAACTTTTTCACTAGGAGGGTGGTGAAGCACTGGAATGGGTTACCTAGGGAGATGGTGGAATCTCCATCCTTAGAGGTTTTTAAGGTCAGACTTGACAAAGCCCTGGCTGGGATGATTTAGTTGGGAATTGGTCCTGCTTTGAGCAGGGGGTTGGACTAGATGACCTCCTGAGGTCCCTTCCAACCCTGATATTCTACGAGTCTGCGAGTAGCGCAGGGCTAAGGCAGGAAGGAAGCCTGCCTTAGCCCTGCTGCGCTGCTGACCAGGAGCCGCCCGAGGTAAGTGTCACCAGGCCAGAGCCTGCACCCTTCACCCCTTCCTCCACTCCAACCCCAGCCCGGACCTCCCTCCTGCACCCAAACTCCCTCCCAGAGCCCGCACCCCCTGACCCAGCCCTGATCCCCTTCCCAAAGCCAGCACCCCAAACCCTCTCCCACACTTCCACCCCTTGCCCCCGCCCTGAGCCCCGTCCCACACCCAAACTCCATCCCAGAGCCTGCACCCTGAACCCCAATCCCCTGCCCCAGCCCTGAGATCCCTCCTGCACCCAAACTCTTTCCCAGAGCCTGCACCCGACACCCGCTTCTACACCTCAATCTCCTGCCCCAACCCATAGCCCCCTCCTGCACCCAAACTCCCTCCCAGAGCTTGCACCCCATACCCCCTCCTGAACCCCAGCCCCCAGCCCAGGCTCAGCCCGGAGCCCCCTCCCACAAGCTGAACCCCTCGGCCCCAGCCCAGAGTCTGCACCCCCTCCCGCAACCCAACCCCCTGCCCTAGCCCGGTGAACGTGAGTGAGGGTGAGGGAGAGCAAGCGATGGAGGGAGGGGGATGGAGTGAGTGGGGCGGGACCTTGGAGAAGGGGCGGGGTAGGGGTGTTTGGGTTTGTGTGGTTAGACAGTTGGCAACCCTACTCTTGAAGGGCAGTACAGTGTCTGCACTATCTGGGAGCTCCTGGAGGCATTGGAACTCCAGCTGTGGTGATGCAGCTCAGCACGGCTCCTAATTCAGGGCTCAGCATTCCCACCAGTATTCTGTCCTTTTTCTCTTTGGTTCACTCCTGACATCATGATTTCTTCCATGCCACCTCTTAGGGCTTGTCTACACTTAAAACACTGCAGTGGCACAGCTGCACCGCTACAGCCGTGCCACTGTAGCATTTCAATGAAGATGTTACCTACGCTGATGAGAGGGGTTCTTCTCTCATCATAGGTAATACACCTCTTGGAGAGGCAGTAGCTAGGTCAATGGGAGAATTTTCCCATCTACCTAAAGCTGTCTATTAGGTTGGTTTAGTTGCGTCGTCCAGGGGTGTGAATTTTTCACACTCCTGAGCAACATAGTTATACTGACCTAATTTCCTAGTGTAGACCAGACCTTATACCCAGAGCAGGCTCCCCTTTAAAGTTCAGTAAACATCCTGCCTCAGAAAACTACTCAAGACACACCCATTCTGTGACGCTTTCCAGCTACAATGGCCACACCCTGCTCTGTGTTCGCTCTGTACTGTATTGCACCCATTTGGATCTTTCAGGCAAGGACTTTTCTTTTTGCCACACTTTGCCCATTAGATAGTGGCGTGGATAAGTATGATGCCATATACAAAATAACGTATCTTTTTTCCTCTCTAAAGTCTAGCAGCCAGGTCATCCCCATCCATGGAAAAACCCAGAGAGAAGTGTGGAAGTTTATGCCTAAAAGTTTGTTGAATTACAGTGCAGAAATGGCGGCTCGCCCTGTCTGGGAGGTAGAGTGATTGGGGCCGAGTGGAGGAAGCAGGAGGGTAACATTCTAATCACACAGAACAGGGTATCCTTGCCCCAAGTCGGTGTGCTTTCCAGATGGGTTGCACAATTCTGCAGCTCTTACAGACCAAATTCCCATGAAAGTTAGTAGCAGTTCTGCCTCACTAAGGAATACAGTTAGACCTTACAAAAGAAGTTTGCTGTAACTGTTGCCTCCTTGATGAAGTAATAGCTGAAATTCAGGGCCTGGCAGGTCACTTTCCCATCTGGAACAGAAATCGGTGCCACAAAGTCAGGCATTTTCTGAATGTAATTTGTTTATTTACAAAGCATACCTGAATCCTGTATCCCTGAACAGCTACAAGAACATACCGCATGCAGGCAGTTCCCTTTTCCCAAGTAAGGAAACACTACCTGGTCCCAAGCAGCAGCTATGGAGCCTCCCTCTCTCCAAGACCCCTCACACAGACTCCTAGCCAAACGCAGACTGCATCTTTCCACATCAAACTCAATCTCCTGACTGCTTAAGGCACCATTTTCTTCCAGCCTGAAAGCTAGGAAACCTTGTTGCCTTCACCCTCTCCCTCTGGGCCACATGGTCTCACCAAGTGGCTCCAGGCATCAGCCCCCTTCTTAGTGCACCATTGTTCTGCACTAGGAGAAGAACCTCCATTGTTCCTACTGCTGGGCACAAAAGAGAATGCGGTGATTGCCTTTGCATCTAACACCCCCAAGGGCAGGCCATTAACACCTCTTTCATAACAGTACATTATAATCATCACCGTTAGTTTTCTCAGACATTTATGTAAACAATTCAGTCCTGGGTAGTGCCTGCTTCTGCTAGTGAACTGCCCTTCCTGGCAGAAGTCTGCTGGGGAAAGGTTACTGTAGCACCAAGTGGCCACAAGTGGGCAACAGCCATTTGGCACAATACAAAAAGTGGGGGGTACTGGCTGGGGAGATAGTTTGGCCATGCAGTGGGTTGATGAACTGTATCAGTGCATCCCTGGGCAACTCCTATGAAACCCTAACAGCAGTTGAAGGCTGCCCTTCCCCAGCAGAAATTCCAAAGGAGGGTGTCTGAGCAAACATTGCCTGTTCTCCTGTGTAGTTGAATCCCACCTAGGGGGGAGGGACCCCCAATTGACTCAGGAAGGAGGCGACAGAGAAGGAAGAGTGAGCCTATTTGTATTTTCATTCCATGTGTCTCCCTTTCTTGCTATATACTGTAAACATACTTGTACAATAGGGTAGATCTGACACATTAAAACAAATTCAATCTTTCATATGAGAGAACAGTTCCATTTACAAACATCTCTTAACCAAGAACATAGATTCATAGACTCTAGGACTGGAAGGGACCTCGAGAGGTCATTGAGTCCAGTCCCCTGCCCTCATGGCAGGACCAAATACTGTCTAGACCATCCTTGATAGACATTTATCTAACCTACTCTTAAATACCTCTTAAACATCAACATGCTTCATTCTTCTTGGGCAGATCATTCTCACGCCTGCAAGTAGAGGTATCTTGGAAGCAATATTTAGTATTTTACAGACCTATTATTAATTTGTATTTGTTGAGTGCTGACAGACAGCTTTGGCACTTTATGATCATACAAGAGAACACTTGTTACTGCAATATTTTGAAAGAAAAATCCCATGGAAGGTGGAACCCCTCTCGGTTTATAGAGACTGAAAGATACTGTTTGTGTTTGAGAAACACCAGGCTCACTGGTGCACTATATACAGACAGCTTGTGAACCACCTTCCCCCCATAGAAGAATTGCAAATAATAACAACACAGGTAAGCAGGGAATCTCGCCCCTGAAACTAGCTAAATATACTTGTTAAAGTCAGTCTTGTGCTCCATAAACACATCTAAAAGGTGCAATTCCAGGGACAAATTCTCCTCTTTATAGCAGCAAAATCCTATTGAATTTGGCTCCCAGTTTTTAAAGCACTTATCAAGTATAAAAGTAGCATTTTGTCTTCCTGATCTTTCTTCTTCTGTCATCCTCAGTAGCTGCGTAAGAGTATAAAATTCTTAAAATATACTTTCAGTATATGGGATTTTAAAAATGATGCATCTAAACCCTATTGACTCACTCCATGATCCAGCAGGTTTCCATTGTAGCTGGGATGTCACTGTTTGGGTCATGCTGGAACTCTTTATTATTGTTATTATTCAGTTTCATGACGGTGCTTGGCACTGTACAGACCATACAGTAGAGGAGGACTTGATCCCTGACCCAAGTTGTTTATACTCTAATTCAGCCAGACATTACAGCTCAGAAAGAGAAAGTCCCAGAATCAGACCCCTTCATACTAAAAACTTGTTAACAGGCCTGGGTTTGGGGCCCATGAAGTAGAATCTCAGCTTTCACTTAAAAAAACCCAACAGATCTCTAGCTCTTTTCTTGGAACAATATAACTGATAACTGGATTGCTATAGAGGGAAAGTACAAACAGTTGGGGGCTCTCCTTTGCAGCACGAGATTGGAGGGGTGAGGCCTACTGGTCCCACACACAAATATACTTTTTTATATCCAATGAGTCAGTTATATGTGGGATGCATCATCTTATTAACTCTTCCCAAATCATGAGGCTTTCTGGTGTGACGATGATGATGAATAATTTGTTATGTTTGGGGGTGGAAGACAGCAAAACATTGGGGTTTTTTTCTCCTGTAGTTTGGATTACACTATAAAGAAAGAATTTACTAAAAGGTCGATAATGGTTTAACCATTGAGAAATAATTAACAGATGTCAGACATTACACAAGGCATCAAACTGTAACCTGAGAGGCTACACAATAACTTTCCTTGTTAAAGTAAAGGATGTTTGTTTAGGAACTAGCCAGAGCTTCTGACTGCATAATTACTCACATGTGAAATAGCTCTGCACAGCTCACAGTGTTTTGTTTTGTTTTTGTTTTAAAAAGTGAGGAATACCTGACCACTAGTGCTGGGCAAAACTGGAAAAAAGTTTTTAGAATCATAGGGTTAGAAGGGACCGCAAAGGTCATCTAGTCTAACCCCCTGCCCTGATGCAGGATTTGTTGTGTCTAAACCATCCAAGACAGATGGGTATCCAGCCTCTTTTTGAAAACCTCCAGTGAAGGAGCTTCCACAACTTCCTTATGCAGTCTGTTCCATTGTCCTACTGTTCTTACAGTTAGGAAGTTTTTCCTGAGATTTAATCTAAATCTGCTATGCTGTAGGTTCTCCATCTTTTTTTATGGCAGCTTTTCTAGTATTTGAAGACCTCTATCATGTCCCCCCTTAATCTCCACTTTTCCAAACTAAACATACCCAATTCCTTCAGCCTTTGCTCATATGGCTTGCATTCCATCCCTTTGAACATCTTGGTCGCATGCCTCTACATCCTTTCTATACATTGGTGACCAAAATTGGACACAGTACTCCAGCAGAGGCCTCACCAGAGCCAGGTAGAGCAGTACTATCACCTCCTGTGTCTTGCATGCTATGCTTCTGTTAATGCAATCTAAAATTGCATTTCCTTTTTTTGCAACAGCATTGCATTGCTGACTCATGTTGAGGTTGTGATCCACCACAACTCCTAGATCCTTCTCAGCAGTGCTGCTGCCAAGCTAGTTAACCCCACGCCCCCCCAATTTGTTTTTTTCTTCCTTAAGTATAGCACCTTACATTTGTCTTTGTTGAATTTCATTTTATTGTCTATAGCCCAGTTCTCCAATTTATCAAGATCCCGCTGAATTTTAGCTCTATCCTCCAAAATGCTGGCAACCCCCAACCCCAGGTTTGTGTCATCTACAAATTTGATCAGTATGCTCTCTATTCCTACATCCAGGTCATTAATAAAGATGTTAAACAACACCAGACCTAGAACAGATCTCTGTGGAACCCCACTTGAGACATCCCCACAATCAGATATCATTCCATTAATAGTTATTCTTTGTTTGTGGTTGTTTAACCAATTATATATCCACTTAATGGTAGTTCTGCCATGCCCACATTTCTCCAGATTATCTATCAGAATGTCATGTGGGACTGTATCAAAAACCTTGCTGAATTCCAGGTATATTATGTCCACCACATTCCCCCTACCCTCCAAACCAGTTACCCTGTCAAAGGAGGAAATCAAGCTGGTTTGGCATGATTTGTTCTTGGTAAATCCATGCTGGCTGCTAGTGATCACCCCTTCATCCTCCAGATATTTGCAAATTGAATGTTTTATACATTGCTTTAGTTGCTTTTCAGGTATTGAAGTTAGGTGACTGGTCTATAGTTCCCCAGTGCCTCCTTTCCCCCCCCTTTTTAAAGATGGACACTATGTTAGCCCTTCTCCAGTTTTCTGGGACCTCTCCTGTCATCCATGAGTATGTAAATATTATTGCCAGTGGGTCCGAGATTTCTTCAGCTAATTCCTTCAGTATCCTCAGGTGAATAGCATCTGGCCCCGCTGATTTGAATTCATTCAAATTGGTCAAAAGATTCCTGGCATATCCTTTACATATCCTGATTTGCAACTTTTCCCCTTTACTGTCTGTGGTAACTTCACCAGTCGTCTGGTCACATGCTACTTTTTGTGAGAAGACTGAAGCAAAGTAGGCATTGAGCAAAATTTAGAGCCAATTTTTTTGCCAATTCATTTTGCATGTTTCTATGTTTTTACACATTTTGCGAAATTTCAAAAGGGATCAGAAATTTTTCATATTACCTTGAAAATCCATTTCTAGTTTGACATTTCCCACTTTAGATATGGTGCACATTTCAAATATATGCCGAGCTACCAGTGCAAAGGAATATGTTGTCCTCCGATTAACTTACACATCACAAACAATAATACCTTACATTTACATTAATAGCTTTCATTTGAGGATCTCAAAGCACTTGACAAAAGGAGAACACTTCAGCACTTCTAAGTATCTTTACTTAGTGCCAGAAGTGACGCACCCAAATTGTAAAATGTGGGGCTAAGTGATTTGTCTGCGACTCACTGTATAGGGATGGGGAAAAGTCTAGATCTCCTAACTGCTGGTTCCTTGCTTAAACACCCTCTCTCCCCCCTATTCATAGAATCATAGAATATTAGGGTTGGAAAAGACCTCAGGAGGTCATCTAGTCCAATCCCCTGCTCAAAGCAGGACCAACACCAACTAAATCATCCCAGCCAGGGCTTTGTCAAGCCGGGCCTTACAAACCTCTAAGGAAGGAGATTCCACCATCTCCCTAGGTAATCCATTCCAGTGCTTCACCACCCTCCTAGTGAAACAGTGTGTCCTAATATCCAACCTAGACCTCCCCCATTGCAACTTGAGACCATTGCTTCTTGTTCTGTCATCTGCCAGCACTGAGAACAGCCTAGTTCCATCCTCTTGGGAACCCCCCTTCAGGTAGTTGAAGGCTGCTATCAAATCCCCCCTCACTCTTATCTTCTTCAGACTAAATAACCCCAGTTCCCTCAGCCTCTCCTTGTAAGTCATGTGCCCCAACCCCCTAATCGTTTTCATTGCCCTCCGCTGGACTCTCTCCAATTTGTCCACATCCCTTCTGTAGTGTGGGGACCAAGACTGGACACAATACTCCAAGTATGGCCTCACTATAGTGTCGAATAGAGGGGAATAATCACTTCCCTCGATCTGCTGGCAATGCTCCTACTAATACAGCCCAATATGCCGTTGGCCTTCTTAGCAACAAGGGCACACTGCTGACTCATATCCTGCTTCTCGTCCACTGTAATCCCCAGGTCCTTTTCTGCAGAACTGCTGCTTAGCCAGTTGGTCCCCAGCCTGTGGCGGGGGATTCTTCCGTCTCAAGTGCCGGACTCCCAAGTGTTGAACCTCATCAGACTTCTTTTGGCCCAATCCTCCAATTTGTCTAGGTCACTCTGGACCCTATCCCTACCCTCCAGCATATCTACCTCTCCCCACAGCTTAGTGTCATCTGCAAACTTGCTGAGGGTGCAATTCATCCCATCATCCAGATCATTAATAAAGATTTTGAACAAAACCGGCCCCAGGACCGACCCCTGGGGCACTCCGCTTGATACTGGCTGCCAACTAGACATCAAGCCGTTGATCACTACCCATTGAGCCTGACAATCTAGCCAGCTTTCTATCCATCTTATAGTCCTTTCATCCAATCCATACTTCTTTAACTTGCTGGCAAGAATACTGTGGGAGACCGTATCAAAAACTTTTTGGTAAAGTCAAGATATATCACATCCACTGCTTTCCCCATATGCACAGAGCCAGTTATCTCATCATAGAAGGAATTCAGGTTGGTCAGGCATGACTTGCCCTTGGTGAATCCATGTTGACTGTTCCTGATCACCTTCCTCTCCTTCGAGTGCTTCAAAATGGATTCCTGCAGGACCTGCTCCATGATTTTGCCAGGGACTGAAGTGAGGCTGTAGTTCCCCGGATTCTCTTTCTTCCCTTTTTTAAATATGGGCACTATATTTGCCTTTTTCCAATTGTCCAGGACCTCCCCCGTTAGCATTGCTCTTATAAGCAGAGATCCCTCTTAAATATGTACCATACTTCCCATGAGTGTTGATTAACAGATTTGGGCAGACTGTCTACATAGAATCAGAAAAGGGTTGAGTTGAAAGGGGCCTCGAGAGGTCATCTAGTTCAGTGTTTCACAATCTTTTTAATACCAGGGACCGGCTTGCTGCTTTCCTATACTGTATCAGGAGATCTCAGGGATCAGCGCCAGTCCACAGACCGGTCGTTGAGAAACACAGATCTAGTTCATCCTCCTGCACTGAGGCAAGATCAAGTATACTTAGATCATCCCTGACAGATGTTTGTCTAACCTGTTCTTAAAAACTTCCAATGACGGTGATTTCACAACCTCCCTTGGTAACCTATTCCTGTACTTAACTATCCTTACAGTTAGAAAATTTTTCCTAATATTTAACCTAAATCTTCCTTGTTGAAATTAAGCCAATTACTTCTTGTTCTACTCTTGATGGACATGGAGAAGTGACACTGTCCTCTTCAGAAACAACCTTTAACATATTTGAAAATTGTTATCATGTCCCCCCTCAGCCTTCCCTTCTCTAAACTAAAAATGCCCCATTCTTTCAACCTTTCTTCATAAATCATGTTTTCTAAACCTCTTATTTTGTTGCTCTCCTCTGGACTCTTTTCAGCTTGTTCCCATCTCTCTTACAATGTGGTGCCCAAAACTCACAGTACTCCAGCTGAGCCATCACAGAATAGGGTGGGACAATTACCTTCTGTGTCTTGCTTATGCACTCCTGTTAATATATCACAGACTGATATTTGTCTTTTTTGCAACAGCAGCACATTGTTGACTCATTCAATCTGTGCTACACTATAACCCTCAAATCCTTTTCTGCAGTTCTACCACCTAGCCAGTTAGTCCCCATTTTGTAGTTGTGCATTTGGTTTTTCTTTCCTACGTGTACTACTTTGCACTTGCCTTTACTGAATTTCATCTCATTGATTTCAGACCAATTCTCTAATTTGTCAAGGTTGTTTTGAATTCTAATCCTATCCTCCAAAGTGCTTGCAACCCTTCCCAGCTTGGTGTCATCTACCAATTTTATAAGCATAGTCTCCACTCCATCATCCAAGTTATTAAGGAAAATAATGAATAATTGAACCTAAGACAGATTTCTGCAAGCCCCCACTAGATATGCCCTCCCAGTTTGAGAGCGAACCATTGATAACTGCTCTTTAATATTGTCTTTCAGACCAGTTCTGTACCCGCTTTTCAGTGATTCTATCTAGACCATATTTCCTTAGGTTGCTTATGAGAATGTTGCGTGGGACTGTGTCAAAACCCTTACTAAAGTCCAGATATATCACATTGATCGCTCCCCACCCCCCATCTACTAGGTTGGTTACTATGTAATAATATGATACTATCTAAATGTTACAATCCTAATGATGAGTGTAAGGGGGTGGACAAGGATACCTGGAGCCCTTCCTCTCCCCAATTGCTCATGTGTAGGAGGCAGCTATGGTTTGGCAGTCTGTACTCCCTTAGCATGGAAAGAGATTGCTGCTAGCACTATTGGGCCTGCTCAGCACCCCAAGAATGGCCTGGCTGGGCTGGGTGGAAGGATAAATACGGCTCTGATTCCCAGGGTCACACAATAGCACCATGGGGATTAACAGATTACATCTTTCCAAAGGTGCAGCAAAGTACATTGGTGAACCCTTTCTGCCCCCAGCATTTCTGAAGCTGGAGCCAGGATGCCCACTCCTGTCCTACACCAGTATAATGGCTCCAGTAGCACATTCTCATAGTGCAACTCCTTCCCCACTACCTCCTTTCCCCGCACTCAGTATAGCTTTGGAACCCTTATTTGTCTAAAAATAGGAATGGTCTGTCCCTCTTCATTTGGATATAAACAGGGACCTGGCCATCACAGAACTGGAAAACAAGCTTCTGGTGCTGGTCCTTTCATTTGCCAAACACTCACAATTCATTGGAAGATCATGAAAGACGTGTGCAATGCCGTGGCTGTCCTAGCAAACTGTTAATACGAGGGGGGAGAGGGAAGCTGGAGGGCTTACAGTCTTTCTCTATAGCTGAAAAGGAAGCCTGAACTAATACTTGTAATTGGCTGGAGCAGCTCTTACCATTTCCCAGAAGGTTACTTAAGCACTTGAAACCACTCCAACTGCAACCTCTGTTATTGTGTTGTTTTCCTGCCCCGCTGATGAACACTGTATTCTGAGCCCACCAAGGTCTTACATAAAAATGAGAAAATGGAAGTCAATATATGAAAGTAAAAGGCAATAATGACACAGATGGCCTCCCTAGTGACAGAATAAGCCTGGCTTTGAGACTGCCAAGATGGTGTTTATTAAGACTTTTGTTGTTTGCACTTATTTTTTAAACGAGGTCAGTTTTATTCCTGCTTTAATAGTTTTCATGTAAGTTGGTCTCAAAAAGCTTCCTCATGTGGTAGTTACAGAAGGCAGCTTGTGGTTAAGACACTGGACTGAGCTTTTAATTTCTTCTCTTGCTATGGACATTAGGACCTTGGGCAAGTCACTTAATCTCTTTCTGTGCCTCAACTGTGAAATGAGGACAATACTACTTCTCTTTGTCTATTTAGTCAGTACGTGGTCAATGAAGAGACTGTTGTCTATGTATAGTGCCTAGCAACGGGCCCTAATCTTGCTTTGGGCCTCTAGGGACAAATATAAATAATAATGATAGCAACTCCTGGAATTCTACAGCCTTGCTGTTTTGTTGTTGTCGCAGCCATGCTGACTGACTTTGCCCAGTGAACTGTACATGTAGCATTACCTACTTGGACAAGGTATTGCGGCTTGAGTTTTCTCAGTATTTGCATTAGAAAGGCCTATTTTCAGGACATATGTAGTTTCATTTTTTATTAAACCTGCAAGGGGGGGGGAAAGAAGAGCCTATTCTCCTCTCAGTCTGTAGTAGCTCCTAGTAACAACAGTAAGAGCTTCGTGTGCATTAAAAGGAAAAGTTGGAACACTATCACAGCACCAACATTCTCACACAGCGCCACCAGCTCCCCATTCATTTCAAGATATAGCTGGAAATTTTCATGTGGCTTCACAAGAACTGCTTCAGCTGACTTCACAGACTGGGTGGGAGGGAAATGGGAAAGTAAGTGCACTTGCTGCAATCCAGTCCATTATGAAGCCAAGTAATTTGCTCTCCAGTTTAATGATCTCCTGCCATAGATTAACTGGGGCAGGGGTGATTTAGCAGCATGAAGAGAGCAAGTGAACTCAAAAAGTAAGTCACACAGACCCTCCTTCCTTTACTTGGTGACAAAATGTGAAGAAGAGCTATCTGTTAAGATTCCAAGAGCCCCCCTCCAGCACAACGCTGCCCTTCCTCTGGCCTGTACCTTCTAGTTTCTCTTTCACTGTGCTGTACCATTTCCTATTTAACACTGTGTTTGCTCTGTTTAACTCAATACAGACTTTCAAATACAGTTGGCATGAAAGAAGTAGAATTCAGTGTTGCAAACAAGACCTTTAGTGCAGAAGGGGACATATTCAGAGAAGAATCAAGAAAATACATGGAGTGCTTTTTGCTGTTTCTGTTGCTATTTCCCTGGCTTCTGGACAAGAAGACTCAATGAGTTACTGTTGAGTGAGAAGTCCAAGTCACTGAGGCCCAGATCTATTTCAATGAAGTTAGGAGCCTTTGTGGATCTGGGCCTGAGTCTCTAGCTCTGTAAGATGTGCTAGCACGTGTACAATTTTTAGTGGTCACCATGGTAACTTGCAGGCACTTTAAGCGAGAATCTAATCTGAACAGTGACCACAAAACTCAGCATTGTGGGGTTTCATGTGTCACACTGTACTTGTAGCGTGTGTGCTGTAGGTCATAGACTGTAGGGGAAATAAGGAGAATATGGCTATTAAAGTTGTAGAAAATAAGTGGTTTGTAATTTAAGATCCTAGGAAGTATGTTAATTTTACATTTTAAAATTCAAATAAGCAGATTCATCAGAAATAAATGTCCCTTAATAAATCCCTTAATTAACAGCAGGTAGGCTCTTAATTGCAACCCTCAACTAGAATAAACACCCAAAACTAGACCTGGCTCTAAAGTTATACTGAACTCTGAGGCTGGAGCAAGCTTTTGAGCTAAACCAAACCTCCAAACTAGACTGTGTTTCCAAGTTCTAACACATTCCCAATCTGAAGTAGGCTCCTGAGTTGTATTAAACTCCCATGCTGACATAATCTCCTCAGAGCTGTAGCAGGGCTCTAAATAAACTGAGCTACTTAACTGGCATCAATGCCACAGAGTCAGAACAAGCTTCTAACAAGTCTAAGCTTCCAAAATGGTGTGAAACCCTGGCAGCAGGTCTGGAGTAGGCCTCTGCCTAGTTAAGCTCCCATATTGACACCAGCACCTCAACACAGAATAGAATTCTTGCTAAAAATCAACTTCCAGACTGGAATGAGTCCCTCGTGCTTGAAGCAGACTTTATAGTTTCTTAAACCCACCCCTAGCAGATTCTGGCCAATCAGCCTCCTCCACTTGATTCAAAATGGAGTCCCACAGGTTTAAGAGAGCACCACCAACAGATTTCCACCATGGAAAAAGTATCTGAGTCTCTCCTTTAGGATAAGGAAAATTAACAGAAGGAAAGGAGAAACCCACCCTGCAGTTAGTGTCTGTTTTCTCATTTTTCCTTAGAGGATTCTTATGTAAGTAGCTAGACTTGGTTGCAAAATTTTTTTCACAAACCCTTGAAAAGAAAATGAGTATTTTGGTTTGTCTGGCTGGATTGGAAAACTTGTTTCATTTTGGGGGGGGGACCTTGGGTTTTTGGATACTACTTCTCTCTTTATTCTATTCTCCAGTTCTACTATTAGTATGGTGTGTGGATGTTTTTGTTTTTATTTTATTTTTTTTAAGGGAAGGGGGAAAGGAACTCATTTTCTCAGAGGCTGCTTTCACTCTGCTCTCCCTGTAGAAAATTCTCCCATTTTACTTCCCCTCCCCCCACTCTAAACTAGAAGAAGTGGGGCAGGGGGTGGAGAGTATAACAAAGGGAGTAGGTTTCTCCTCCACTCTCTTTTTAACTTGTTCTCTTTTTGCAGAAGAAGGACTTTAATTATGACTTTTTCCTCCACTATATGAAACTAAACAAATACTTTTTTTAAAAAAGTTTTGCACTTCAGAATTTTTATGAACAAACTTTATCAAACTCTCAGAAAAACCTTTTTATAAACCCCTTTTTATGACAAAAACTTTTGTTGGAAAAACTTCTGACCAGCTCTACAAGTAACATTAGCTATTTAACCATTAGTACAACCTAGCCCTCTCCATGATAGACTCCATCACAATGTTCATTGTTTCTCAATGACTTCATATCCAACTTGATGTTCATTTATAAAACTTTTTTTTTCCTGACTGCCAGCCTTGCAAACTCACCTGGTCTTAGACCATCAGGCTGAATTTTCCTTTTTATGCACCATCACAGAAACAGCAATTCTGTAGTCCTTGGGTGCAACTTTTAAAATTTCATTAGCTTCAAATAATACCCTCGTTCACACCTATGCAACCCACTTAACCTGCAAAAGAATCCAACAAAAAGAATCCATATTCCTTCTGATTTTCAGTCAGATTTGGCATCACTACCTCCTTCTTAGCAAGTGAGGTTCCAGTTAGGATGACCCCCTCAATTAGGGCACATTAAATACAGTTCAGCTGTTTAGTCATACAGTAAAGATAACATTTCATTGCCCCTGTGTCCAAGACTAAAATGAATTTTAACCCAAAGCAGCCAAAATTGATCACTTTGGCAAAGCAGGTCTATCTGCTGATCACCTAAGCAAAGTAGGTGTGTTGATGCAAATACTGTCTGCTCCTGAGGTCTCTTGTCCCAGTTCATCAACAGAAGGCAGGGGAGAGCTCATTCAGAACCTGACTTACATCTGGCTCAGACTGCTACATGTGAGCAGGATGAAATGATGTCTATCAACATCAAGAAAACTATAGTGTCATTTGCCTTTCAGCAGAAGGCTTATTTATTTCTAAAGAGATTACATAAACTGTTCCCATCAAGAACAGAGCTTTGTTATGTGTGCAAAATTGTTGGAAGGAAACTTTTTATTCATGCTAGGGGATTGTAATGGCATTGAAAACTTCTGGCATGAAATTATAGGTTCCATTCATAAGACGGTATGTCCGATGTTTCCAGTTTACATAATTTGGAGTGTATGTGTTTAAAGCAGCATCAAAAGAAACCGATGGAAGGATGCAGGTTCAATCTCAGCAGGAGACTGTCAGGGCTTAAGGTAGAGGACTGGGATAGTGTGCTGGCTCAGGAGTCAGTACAGCAGTTTCTACATCACCCAGGGATTCCCCTACAGGTGGCAGAGTCTTTCACTTCTCATTTAAGATGTATTTACAGCTGTTTACATCACTAATGCAGGGCAAAGCAGCCAGAGTAAAGACTAGGATCTGGCCACTTATAAGTAATCTCCCTCTATCATAGACTACTGAAGTCTCCCTGGCCTTGGCCCTAGACAGCAGAAGGTTCCAAGGTGGGGTGGTGATGAGCTATAGAAAGCTACCCCAGACACAAGGTCTGATTCTCAGTCCTGCTTATGCCCATTTACATCAGTGTAGCAGGATAAAGGGGCTTTTCAGTGGGCAGAAATGACTGCCTAGGAATACCCTCGCACAGAGGGCTTCCCTAGCTGATGTGGAGCTGGGGTAGAAAGCTGTACAGTGGCCCTGCTCCCAGACCTAGGCATAGGGCTGGAGTGAGGCTGTGATAAATGAGGGGGGGGGCTCCCTTTTATGGCCGGCCAGCCAGTTAGCTATAAAGTCCCTCCTGGTGGCTGCTTGCTTTACCTGTAAAGGGTTAAAAAGTCCACCAGGTAAAGAAAAGTGAGTGAGCACCTGACCAAAAGAGCCTATGGGAAGGCTGGAACTTTTTAAAAGGGGGGAGGAGGGGGAAGCTTTTCCTTTTCTCTCTTCATTGTTCTCTCTGGGCTGAAAAGATGGGGGCAGCTGCAATACTGTGTAAAGTTTGGACCAGGTATGAAAATTCATCATCCATACCTAGAAGGATTCACTGGGACAGGGAATGTTTAGATAGGCATGATTAGGTTTATTCCTTTTGTAAGCAGAGTCAAGATGAGCTCTACCCTGATAGCTGGTGGTGAATTGTGGCGAGTGTGGAAAAGAACTTCAGGGGCTGATCTTGTTTGCATAGACACACCCACCCCACCTAGCATGAGCCCAGAGCAGCCCCAAATGGTCACTTTGGCTGCTGTGGGATCCCCAGTTTCTCTGTTATTGGGGCAGGAGGAATAGTGTTACCCTGATTATGTGAATCAAAGACAATGAAACTGTTTTATGACAGAGGGTCTCACCATCAACTAAGTAGTACTCACTGGACATGGGTTCCAAAACCCAGTGAATTGGGAGAGGGTGGGGGCAGGTATTTGTACTGGTGGTGTGCCTTTGTGAGCCTGAAACACCAATTGTATCTCCTTCCTCCACTATTGAATGTTAGAGCTAATTTTGATTCCATTAGGAGTCTAGTTACAGCCTGCTGAGCTGAATTCACTTTGGACCAATGGTGCACTGGGACTCCCCCAAGCTGAAATCACTAAAGAGCTAAGGTTACTAAGAGCTGAGGTCATTGAGTGCTGTGTTAACTAGTGGGGGATCCTGAAGCTATACTGCTGAGTGGCTGGCAGAGCGGAGCAGTTTGTCGGATGGTTGGAGCGGCCCATGGAATGGCGAGTGGAGTGGAGCTGAGTGGTTTGCGGGGACAGCTGGAGCAGCTCACGGGACGGCTAAAGGAGTAGAGTGGAGCGGCTGGTAAAGCTGAGCGGTTTGTGGGACAGCAGGAGTGGCTCACAAGATGGCTGGTGGAGTGGAGCCTTCGTGGTGAAGGCTGCAGCATAACCCCACGGAGAGGCGGGCAGTCCGCCTCAGACCACATAAGGTGCCCCTTAATGCCCTGTGCACCTACCTTTCCTTCCCCCCCCCTGCATTCCCACCCAGGCTGAGGGGGGGAGGGTAAAACCCTGCAGATAAACTTTTGAACTCTGGGGTTGCACTGACCAGGGACAGAGACTTTTGGGTTGTTGGACTTTTGGGGCTTTGGGTGATTCTTGGTGTGACGTTATTGACATAAACTGGGACCGTATAGATCATTGTTGCAACCAAGGTCCTGTAGTGGCACCCAAATCTGGTATAAAGGGGGTCAAATGGGGTGTCTAGGACAAGGTTATGGTTTACTGGTTATGATTATGCTGTCTATATGTGTGTATCAGTGTTGTAGTTGAAGTTATGAATATTGGCTCTATACTGTCTGTATGGCAAACTTATGCTATGCTTCTGGGTGACATCCCAGACAAGCTGAGATTAGCTCTGCCTAGCCTGCTTGATGGCCCATTAAGGACCATCAGCTATACAATGGACCCATTGAGAGAAGGCAGATACGCCTTGTAACTCAGCAAAGTATGCAGGGACTGGCCCATGTGACTCCAGACTCCATTTTGATGTAATTTTCCACAGTAAGAACAAAGAGGTATTCTTACACCTGGAAAAGACTATATAAGGCTGATGCCTCATCTCCATCTTGTCTTCAATCCTGCTTCTTACCTCTGGAGGAACTTTGCTACAAACTGAAGCTCTGAACAAAGGACTGAGGACCCATCCCAGCGGGGGATGTATTCCAGAGACTTGATTTGAACCTGCAGTTTATTCCATCGCTGCTGCAAGCCTGAACCAAGAACTTTGCCATTACTGTATGTAATTGATTCCATTTAACCAATTCTAACTCTCATCTCTATCTTTTTCCTTTTATAAATAAACCTTTAGATTTTAGATTCTAAAGGATTGGCAACAGCGTGATTTGTGGGTAAGATCTGAATTGTATATTGACCTGGGTCTGGGGCTTGGTCCTTTGGGATCAGGAGAACCTTTTTCTGTTACTTGGGTACTGGTTTTCATAACCATTTGTCCCCGTACGAGTGGCACTGGTGGTTATACTGGGAAACTGGAGTGTCTAAGGAGATTGCTTGAGAGACTTGCGGTTAGCCAGTGGGGTGAGACCGAAGTCCTCCTAATCTGGCTGGTTTGGTTTGCCTTAGAGGTGGAAAATACCCCAGCCTTTGGCTGCAACTGCCCTGTTTAAGCAATCTGTCCTGAGTTGGCACTCTCAGTTGGGTTCCGCCAGAACCGCATTGTCACACTTGGGTTGCTGGATTCAAGAACGAAAGGGAAAGGACATGGCCCAGTTTGCTAGGGTGGGTCTCTGCTCATGGTTTGGTCTATGAAGTCTAGTTGTGGTGGTTTCCCAATTTAATGCTGATGTTGTTTACCTCATGGTGTAGCAGAAAATGTTTAATAACGAGACTCTGTGCTTGCGAGAGGGGAAGTATTGCCTCTTTGAGGCGCCCAGGGGTGTGTAAGATTTTTCGGTGGGGGCTTGAGCTGGTTTTGCATTACATTGTTGGGAGGGGACCCCTATGTACTGAACCCGGCCCTTGCTGCTATCAGCTTGGCCTGGCAGAAGGGTTACACTTTTATTTTCTGTAAGGCTTGTGGACTCCTCTGTGATAGCCCTAGATGCTTTTGTTTTGCTTGTAACTTTTAAGCTGAACCACGGGAGAGTTATCTTGATGCTTAATTTTTGTAATTGTTTCTTTTAAGATCTAGCAAAAAGCCTAAGTTCCAAATGTATTTTTTTTCTTTGGGGTGGGGGAGGAGGGAGGGAAATAAAATTTACCTTTTTAAGAACTGTGTGTCCTTAAGAGGTTTGTGAATATATTGTTTAATTAGCTGGTGACAACAGTTGATTTCCTTTGTTTTGTTTTTTCTGAGCTCTTCCCCAGAGGGGGGATGAAAGGGCTTGAGGGTTACCCCAAAGGAAGGAATTCCCAAGTGTTCCTTCCTGGGTTCTCAAAAGGGGGTGGGGTTTGCACTTGGGTGGTGGCAGCATCTACCCATCCAAGGTCAGAGAAGCTGTGGCCTTGGAAGTTTAATACCAGCCTAGAGTGGCCAGTATTAATTTTTAAGATCCTTGCAGGCCCCTACCTTCTGCATTCGAAATGCCAGAGTAGGGAATCAGCCTTGACAGAGGCCATGTCTAGGACTTGGATGGAGTATACTACACTATGGCTCTTCTGTTTCATAGGGCTCATGTTTGGTTATGGGAAGCAAAGCCTAAGTTAAACGATCCCTGACACTGTGCTAATGCTGGGTGTTGTCAGCCCTCTGCATGGCCACAGAACAAAAGAAGTGCAAAGGCAGCTTAAAGACAGGGGTGGGCAAACTTTTTGGCCTGAGGGCCGCATTGGGTTTTGGAAATTTATATGGAGGGCTGGTAAGGGAAGGGGGATGGAGGCTTCTTGCCCCCTGACAGCCCATCCCCAGGACTCCTGTCCCAGTCAACCCCCGTTCCCTGATGGCTCCCTGGAACCCCTGCCCCATCCAACCACCCCTCTTCCCTGTCCCCTGACTGCCCCCCCGCTGCCCCATCCAACCCCCCCTCCTTCCTGACTGCCCCCCCAGACCCCTGCCCCCATTCAACCCCCCTGTTCCCCACTGTCTGACTGCCCTGACCCGAACTCCCCTGCCCTCTATCCAACCCCTCCACTCCCTGCCCCCTTACCGCGCTGCCTGGAGCACCAGTGGCTGGTGGCGCTACAGCCATGCAGCACAGAGCACTGGGTCAGGCCGACCTCTGCAGTGGCACTGCCCCAGGAGCTCTCAGCCAGAGGGCTGTGCCAGCAGTGGGGCGCACTGAGGCTGCGGGGGAGGGAGAACAGCAGGGGAGCGGCCAGGGGCTAGCCTCCTGGGCCAGGAGCTCGGGGCAGGGCAGAGGGGTCCCACAGGCTGTACTTTGCCCACCTCTGTTCTGGTGTAAGAACAGAATTTAACCCTATGAATGTATTATGTATTTGTATTACAGTAGATCTTAGAGGCCCCAGCTGATATTGAAACCCTATGTGGGGAGCTGTACAGATACCTAATCCATGCCCTGAAGAGTTTATGCTCTAAAGAGACAAGACAAATAAAGAGTAGGAGGTAAAACAAAGCCACGGAATGGTTTAGTGATTTGCCTAAGGACAATAGCAAACCAGGACTAGCACCTGGATCTCCTGACTCCTAGCCTAATGCCTGTTCCACTAGCCCACACTTCCTCTGAAGCTGTAATATGTGTTAAAAGGTAATGTATAAAATATCTCAATTAAGATATACATATTTCTGGTGTCTCAATCCCATTTAAATATCTCAAGATAGAAAAAATCAGGTAACTAAACAAAATCATTCAGTCACTTAAACTCAGCGAATATGATTAATCCACCTGGTATGTCTGGGTACCCATCGTTATAGGAGCTGAGCACCTCAGAAATGCTAATGAATGTATCCTCCCAGTGCCCCCAGAAGCAGAAAATTACTAGTCCCATTTTACTGATGGGGGAACTGAGGTACCAGAAGGGAAAGTAATTTGCCCACAATCACAAAGGAGTTGGAAACTTAGTTTAAGTTTCTACAGCTTAGTTCAGTTCCCCAAATACAAGTCCCTCCTTAGTCTCTTGATTTAATGCTGGTATCTCCTTTCATATGCTTTGCTTTCATGTTTATTTTCAATATTGGGTAAACCAAGCTCTTTTTGTCCCAGCTCCAGATTAGACATCCAGAGCTCAGTGTTCCTCTTGCTTATACAGGTGCAACCCCAGTGAAGTCAGAAAATTGAACTTGGCCTTGGCACTGCAGCAACCTGCTCCTTTGTGCAAAGCGAGTATCATGTAATGCAAGCTTCCCTCACGGTTCAGTGAAGGTTTGGACCTTAACTGGCCTGGACTAACCATCCTTTTAGCACAGGGAGAAAAATACTGTATTTAGTCTCTTAATTACTAACTCTATCTTTTGTTCCAGTGTGTCACATTCGGGTGATGTGGCCAAATTATATCTTCCTCAGAGGATGGAAGAGACTGCCGTCTGCATTTGGCACTGCTTACAGCATTTTAGCCGTGTCGTTTTCCAGGTTGCCCAGTCAATGCTAGATTGAGACTACAGACCCAGGATGGACTGGCAATGCAATATCCACTTTACCCATCCAGTCCCAAGGGCGTTCCCTCCACAAGGTATGCCAATAATCCATTCCTCTCATTCTGCTCTGATCTTTAAACTTCATCCTTTCCAGCCACTAAAATGGGAGAAAAAAAATCAATGCTGAACATCCCTTGGATCTTCTTAGGTTAGGGCCAGATCATACTCCCTTGCACTGTGTGCAAGGAGAAATAGGATCCACAAAGCTGGTCAGTCATTTTCTACCCCCCCCCCCCCCCCCCGCCCCTGCCCACTGTGTAGGTGGCCAGGAAGAGGTGGGAGGACATTGAGAGTGTCCTTAGCACTATCCTTTCCCTACCCCCAGTTTGTCCTGGCAATCAGGGCTGCCCAGAGGTGGGGGCAAGTGGAGCAATTTGCCCTGGGCCCCACAGGGGCCCCCACAAGAATATAGTATTGCAACTTTTTTTTTTTTTATGGAAGGGGCCCCTGAATCCTCTGGGCAGCCCTGCTGGCAATGTAGTTACGCCAGCACACTGAAACCTGCTGCAATTTAGTCTTTCTCTAGAGTAGCAGGGAGACCAGGGGAGAGACTGTGATTTGCTGAGTCACAGCCCTGGTGTACACTAAGAGTTTAGGTCGAATTTAGCAGCATTGGATCGATTTAACCTTGCACCCATCCACACAACGAAGCCATTTTTGTCAACTTAAAGGGCTCTTAAAATCAATTTCTGTACTCCTCCCCAACAAGGGGATAAGCGCTGAAATCGACCTTGCTGGGTCAAATTTGGGGTAGTGTGGACGCAATTTGATGGTATTGGCCTCCGGGAGCTATCCCAGAGTGCTCCATTGTGACTGCTCTGGACAGCACTCTCAACTAGGGTGACCAGATCACCCAAGTCAAATATCGGGACGCGGGGGGAGGGGGGGAGGGTGACGCGGGTAGGGGGGGGTGGCGGGGGGGGCAAAAAAAACCCTTCCTCCGCAAGCGCTGGAGGGAGGCCCGGGAGACTCAGGGGAAGCAAGACTCAGGGGAAGCACGGGGCCGGGGTGAGTAAGAGTCCAGCCTGGCCCTGAGCACGCAGGACTCAGTTGGGTGGCAGGGAGAGGAGGGGGGCGGCCCGCGGTGCCAGGCGGCGGCTGTTCTCTTCCCCCCCCCCCCCCCCCCCCGGGCAGCGGGACTCGGGAGCAGCCGCTACTGCAGCTCCCACTGCCGACGGGGGAAGGAAGCGGCCATGGCGCTTGGCGGCTGCGGCTCTGGCACCCCCAAACCCCCCAAGCCGGGGCCTGCTGCGGGGACCCAGTAGCGCGCACGCTGCGCCCAGCCCCTGGCCAGTTGCGTCTGGGCTGCTGCCCAGCTGGTGCTATCCCGCGGCGGCCCCGGAGTGGGGGCAGCAGGCCCCAGCCCTCCTGTCCCGCTCGGGTCCCGCAGGGGAACGAACGGGGCTGGGCTGCCGATGCCTCCGCCCTGGGGCCGCCGCGCGATAGCACCAGCTGGGCAGCAGCCCAGACGCGACTGGCCAGGGGCTGGGCCCAGCGTGCGCGCTGCTGGATCCCTGCAGCAGGCCCCGGCTCGGGGGGTTCGGGGGCGCCAGAGCCGCAGCCACCAAGCGCTATGGCCACTTCCTCCCCCCGCGGCAGTGGGAGCTGCAGCAGCGGCTGCTCCCGAGTCCCGCTGCCCAGGGGGGGAGAACAGCCGCTGCCTGGCCCCACGGGCCGCCCCCCTCCCCTCCCCTCCCCTCCCTACCACCCAACTGAGTCCTGCCTGCTCGGGGTCAGGCCGGACTCTTACTCACCCCTGCCCCGCGCTTCCTCTGAGTCTCCGGGCCTCCCTCCAGCGCTTGTGGAGGGAGGAGGAATGGTGAGCCCGGGGAAGAGGCGGGGATTCGTGGAGGGAGCCAATCGGGGGAGGAGGGGGCGGAGTCGGGGGGGGCCGCGAGCACTTCCAGGCTCCGGCGCATTTCCTTGTTTGTCCCGCGTCCCGACCGCACGTCGGTCGGGACGCGGGACAAACAAGGAAATATCAGGACAGTCCCGATAAAATCGGGACGTCTGGTCACCCTACTCTCAACTCAGATGCACTGGCCAGGTAGACAGGAAAAGCTCCACGAACTTTTGAATTTCATTTCCTGTTTGGTCAGCGTGGCGAGCTGATCAGCACAGGTGACTATGCAGAGCTCACCAGCACAGGTGACCAGCCAGAATCGCAAAAGAGCTCCAGCATGGACCGAAGGGGAGGTACTGGATCTGATTACTGTATGGGGAGAGGAATCTGTGCTATCAGAACTCCGTTCCAAAAGATGAAATGCCCAAATACTTGAAATTTCCAAGGGCATGAAGGACAGAGGCTATAACAGGGACCCGCAGCAGTGCCATGTGAAACTTAAGGAGCTCAGGCAAGCCTACCAAAGAACCAGCGAGGCAAACGGCCACTCCGGGTCAGAGCCCCAGACATGCTGTTTCTATGATGAGCTGCATGCCATTCTAGGGGGTGCCCCTACAACTACCCCACCCCTGTGTGTGGACTCCGTCAATGGATTCTCACGCAACAGGGATGTGGATTTCGGGGATGAGGAAGATAGCGCACAGCATGCAAGCAGAGAAAACATTTTCCCCGAGAGCCAGGAACTGTTTATCACCCTGGACCCAGTACTCTCCCAACCCTCCCAAGGCAGGCTCATGAACCTTGAAGGCGGAGAAGGGACCTCTGGTGAGTGTACAGTGTATTTACATTTGTAAATATTGTACATGGTTTAAAAGCAAACGTGTTTAATGACTAATTTGCCCTGAAGACTTGGAATGCATTCACGGCCAGTACAGCTACTGGAAAAGTCTGTTAACGTGTGTGGGGATGGAGCATAAATCCTCCAGGGACATCTCAGTGAAGCTCTCCTGGAGGTACTCCCAAAGCCTTTGCAAAAGGTTTCTGGGGAAAGCAGCCTTATTCCATCCTCCATGGTAGGACACTTTACCACCCCAGGCCAGTAGCACGTAGTCTGGAATCATTGCATAAAAAGCATGGAAGCGTATGGTCCCGGTGTTTGCTGGCGTTCAAGCAACATCCGTTCTTTATCTCTCTGTGTTCTCCTCAGGAGAGGGATATCATTCATGGTCACCTGGTTGAAATAAGGGAATTTTATTAAGGGGACATTCAGAGGTGGCTGTTCCTGCTGGGCTGTTTGCCTGTGGCTGAACAGAAATCATCCTTGCTGTTAGCCACACGGTGGGGGGGAGGGGTGAAGTGATCATCCCAGAGAACTGTGTGTGTGGGTGGGTGGTTTAGCTAACCCAAAAACTGCAGCCCCTCCTTTTAAATGGCCAACCCAACGGGTGCTTGGTATGGGAAATGAGGGCGCTGCTGTTTGTTTGAAACCATTCCCACATGTTATGAAAGTTAAAGAAGTCAAAAGACTGTGGCTTACCATGTCTGCCTGCAAGCCGAATTCTATTGCCTGCCAGCCCTGCATGTGTGATCTCTCACACCAAACTGGCAGGCCCTCAATATAAGAGGCAAAATGTGACCTTGTAAAGAAAGCACACGTGCTATGTAATGTTAACAGCTTGGTTCACCGTGAAAGAGTCTACCCATTTGTTCTCTAAAATGTCTTTTTAATTTTTTTTAATTACTCTCCCTTTTTTTTTTTCTCCTGCAGCTGCAAATGTTTCAATGCTCCCCATATCATCTCCATCCCAGAGGCTAGCAAAGATTAGAAGGTGAAAAAAATCACACTTGTGATGAAATGTTCTCTGAGCTCATGCAGTCTTCCCACACTGAAAGAGCCCAGAAGACTGCATGGAGGCAGACACTGTCAGAGTGCAGGAAAGCACAAAATGAACACCACGACAGGTGGCAGGATCAAGATAAGTGGCATCAGAGTGATGAGAGGAGGCAGGAAGCAATGCTCAGGCTACTGGAGGATCAAACTGATATTCTCTGGCATATTGTTGAGGTGCAGGAAAGGCAGCAGGAGCACAGACAGATGCTGCAGCTCCATGTAACCAATCACCCTCCTCCCCAAGTTCCATATCCTCCTCACCCACATGCCCAAGAACACAGTGGGGGTGTCTCCAGGCACCCAACCACTCCACCCAGAGGACTGCCCAAGCAACAGAAAGCTGGCATTCAATAAGTTTTTTGAAGTGCAGTGTGGCCTTGTCCTTTCCTCCTCCTCCACCACCACCACCTCACCTGGTGCTTCCCTCCTCCCCCCACCCCTCCAGGGCTACCTTTGCGGTTATTTCCCCCCTCCCCATTTGTGTGACAAATTAATAAAGAATGCATGAATTTGAAACAATGACTTTATTGCTTCTGCAAATGGTGATCAAAGGGGGGAGAGGAGGGTGGATGGCTTACAGGGAAGTAGAGTGAACCAAGGGGGTGGGTTTTCATCAAGGAGAAACAAATAGAACTTTGACACCATAGCCTGGCCAGTCATGAAACTGGTTTTCAAAGCTTTTCTGATGTGCAGTGTGCCCTGCTGTGCTCTTCTGACCACTCTGGTGTCTGGCTGTGCGTACTTAGCAGCCAGGCGATTTGCCTCAACCTCCCACCCTGCCCTAAACATCTTCCCCCTTACTCTCACAGATATTGTGGAGCACACAGCAAGCAGTAATAACAATGGGAACGTTGGTTTTGCTGAGGTCTAATCGAGTCAGTAAACTGCGCCAGCGTGCTTTTAAACCTCCAAATGCACATTCTACCACCACTCTGCACTTGCTCAGCCTATAGTTGAACAGCTCCTGACTGCTGTCCAGGGTGCCTGTGTATGGCTTCATGAGCCATGGCAGTAAGGGGTAGGCTGAGTCCCCAAGGATAACTATAGGCATTTCAACATCCCCCAACGGTTATTTTCTGGTCTGGAAAATAAGTCCCTTGCTGCAGCCATTCACAGACCAGAGTTCCTAAAGATGTGAGCGTCGTGTACCTTTCCCGGCCATCCCACGTTGATGTTGGCTGAAACGTCTCTTGTGACCCACCAGTGCTTGTAGCACCATTGAAAACCCTTTTGGTTTATGTACTGGCTGCCTTGGTGCTCCGGTCCCAAGATAAGGATATGCATTCTGTCTATTGCCCCACCACAGTTAAGGAATCCCATTGCAGAAAAGCCATCCACTATGACCTGCACATTTGCCAGAGTCACTACCCTTGATAGCAGCAGCTCAGTGATTGCATTGGCTATTTGGATCACAGCAGCCCCCACAATAGATTTGCCCACTCCAAATTGATTCCCAACTGACTGGTAGCTGTCTGGCATTGCAAGCTTCCACAGGGCTATCGCCACTCGCTTCTCAACTGTGAGGTCTGTTCTCATCTTGGTATACTTGTGCTTCAGGGCAGGGGAAAGCAAGTCACAAAGTTCCATGAAAGTGCCCTTACACTTGCAAAAGTTTTGCAGCCACTGGGAATCATCCCAGACCAGCAACACTATGCGGTCCCACCAGTCTGTGCTTGTTTCCTGGGCCCAGAATCGGCGTTCCACAGCATGAACCTGCCCCATTAACACCATGATGTCCAAATTGCCAGGGCCCATGCTTTGAGAGAAGTCTGTGTCCATGTCCTCATCTCTCGTCACCGCCTCGCCTGCTGTTGAAGTTTCCGGTGCTGCATATACTGCAGGATAATGCGCGTGGTGTTTACAGTGCTCATAACTGCCGTGGTGATCTGAGCAGGCTCCATGCTTGCCATGGTATGGCGTCTGCGCGGAAAAAAGACGCGAAACAATTGTCTGCCGTTGCTCTCACGGGGGGAAGGCCGACTGACAACATGGCTTACAAGGCTGGCTTACAGGGAATTAAAATCAACAAAGGGGGCAGGTTTTCATCAAGGAGAAACACACACAACTGTCACACCGAAGCCTGGCAAGTCATGAAACTGGTTTTCAAAGCCTCTGTGATGTGCAGCGCGCCTTGCTGTGCTCTTTTAATCACAAACAGCCTAATCAGCAAACAGCGCCAGAGAGCTTTTAAACGTCCAAAGGCACATTCTACCACCATTCTGTACTTGCTCAGCCTATAGTTGAACTGCTCCTTAATACTGTCCAGGCTTCATGCACCATGGGAGCAAGGGATAGGCTGGGGTAGGTGCGATCGCACGGTTCTGCTGGCTGGTAGAGCAGCTTGAGGCAAAAGCCTCCAGCTCGCATGATATTCCAGGCAGGACTGAATCGCCATTAGTAAACTTAAAGAGAAGAATGACCTGGAGTCACTCCAATTTATGTCCAGGCACCCCCGACTGACCTCACCGAGGGCGGCCAGGAGCACTCATGTCTGCCCAGGTGCCCCTGACCGACCTCACCAAGGTCAACCAGGAGCACCCATGAGACAACGACGACGATTAACAGTCGTACTGCAACATCTGCCGCCAGCAAGGCAAGGAGATGCTGCTGTGTCGCAATGCAGTACCCCGTCTGCCAGCAGCACCCAGCTGACAGTGAGCTGAGCGGGCTCCATGCTTGCCATGGTATGCTATCTGCACCGGTAACCCAGGAAAAAAGGCGAGAAACGATTGTTTGCCGTTGCTTTCATGGAGGGAGGGCGGGAGGGAGGCCTGATGACATGTACCCAGAACCACCCACAACAATGTTTTTGCCCCCATCATGCATTGGGAGCACAACCCAGAATTCCAATGGGCGGCAGAGACTGCGGGAACTGTGGGACAGCTACCCACAGTGCAACGCTCCTAAAGTCAACGCTAGCCTCGGTACTGTGGACGCACTCTGCCGACTTAATGTGCTTAGTGAGGACACACACAATCAACTGTATCAAATCGATTTCTAAAAAATCGACTTTTATTAATTCAACCTAATTTCATAATGTAGACATACCCACAGTCTCTCTTCCATGCTGCTGCAGGAGTAGCATAGCAAAATGCTGCCTCATGCCAACGGCTAGATTGCAAACTGACGATCAAGGCCCAGATCCTCAAAGATATTTAGGCTCCTATTCTACTTAAAGCAGAGAAGTTTGGGAGCCTGAACACCACTGAGGATCTGAGCCCTGGAAGGAAAGAGTTTGATAGCTTATCCCTTTCAGATCCTCTCCGCTAGTTACAAAGATCTTATGGAGTTTTCCAATACACTGAAAATAACGTGCTTCATTTACAATGAATCTGTTGATTTCTAGGAGAGAGAAAAGGTGGGAGAGGTAATATCTTTTAATGGATCAAATTCTGTTGCTGGGAGAGAGAAACTTTCAAGCTATGCAAAGTTCTTCAGGTCTGGGAAAGTACTCAGAATGTCACAGCTAAACACAAGGTCAAATAGATAGTTTAGCATAAGTAGTTAGCACATATTCTAAGGGACCATTCAAGGTAAAGTGATTTCTAGTAGCCCAGTAGTCAGTGTGCTTGAAGATACTCCATTCACTTCTATATAGTTTTTATTAGGAATTATAGAAGGCTTACTGGGTATTCAGGCCAACATTTTCAAACACTGTTTCTAGTACCAGGTGGTGTGTAATAACATGTGGACTCCCTATTTCTAAAACAAAACTGGCTCTTTTTTAAGAGAACTATTTGCTTTTTGTTCTACATTTGTACAGCACCTAGCACAAAGGGGAGTAATACAAATACATAATATAGAGATGAACATAACAGCCACACTGGATCAGACCAGTGGTCCATCTAGCCCAGTATTCTGTCTTCTGAAAGTGGCCATGCCAGGTGATTCAGAGGGAATGAACAGAACAGACAATCATTGAGTGATCCATTCCCTGTCATCCACTCCCAGCTTCTGGCAATCAGGGGCTAGGGACACCCAGAGTATGGGGTTGCATCTGTCACCATCTTGGCTAATAGCCATAGATGAACCTGTGCGCCATGCTCTTTTCTCATTCCTTTTTGAACCCTGTTATTGTTTTGGCCTTCACAACATCCTCTGGCAAAGAGTTCCACAGGTTGACTGTGCGTTGTGTGAAGAAATACTTCCTTTTGTTTGTTTTAAACCTGCTGTCTATTAATTTCATTGGTGACCTCTGGTTCTTGTGTTATGTGAAGGAAAAAACAAGACTTATTCACCTTCTCCATGCCAGTCATGATTTTATAGACCTCTATCATATCCCCCTTTAGTCATCTTTTCCCCAAGCTGAAAAGTCCAAGTCTTTTTAATCTCTCTTCATATGGAAGCTGTTCCATACCCTTAATAATTTTTGTTGCCCTTCTTGGTACCTTTTCCAATTCTAGAATATCTTTTTTGAGATGGGGCAACCAGAACTGCACTCAGTACTCAAGCTGTGGGTGTACCATGGATTTATACAGTGGCGTTATGATATTTTCTCTCATTATCTATCTCTTTTATAATGGTTTTAACATTCTGCTATCTGCTCAATGGACATTTGTAGTGAATAAAGCTGTTTTCAGAGAACTATCCACAATGACGCCAAGATCACTTTCTTGAGTGGTAACAGTTAATATAGATCACAGACTTGAAGACCAGAAGGGACCACTGTGATCATCTAGTCTGACCTCCTGCCCATTGCAGGCCACAGAACCTCACCCACCCACCCCTGGAGGACATCACTCTTTACCTCTCTTCATTTGGAAAACTGATCATGCATTCCTACCCTTTGTTTTCTGTCTTTTAAACAATTACTGATCCATGAGAGGACCTTCCCTCTTATCCCATGACTGTTTACTTTGCTTAAGAACCTCTGCTGAGGGACTTTGTCAAAGGCTTCCTGAAAGTCCAAATACACTATATCCACTGGATCTCCGTTGTCCAGATGTTTGCGGATCTCCTTAAAGAATTCTAATAGATTGGTGAGGCATGATTTCCCTTTACAAAAGCCATGTTCCCCCAACAAATTGGGTTCAGCTATGTGTCTGATAATTCTGTTATTTACTATAGTTTCAACCAATTTGCCTAGCATTGAAGTTAGGCTTACCGGCCTGTAATTGCCAGGATCGTCTCCAGAGCCTTTTAAAAAAAATTGGTGTCACATTAGCCATCCTCCAGTCATCTGGTACAGAAGGTGGTTTAAGCAATTGGTACCACACTTAGTAGTCCTGCAATTTCATATTTGAGTTCTTTCACAACACTTGGGTGAATATGCTACAATTCAGCTACATGCCCACAGACTCTGTTGCTTCATCCAAACTCTTCCCTCCTGCAACCTGTGTTTCTCCCTCCAAGTTCCATGTAGGTTGCTGCATACAATTTGGGTTCTAAATCTATTTTTATCCATTTTAAGTAGTCTGCTTTTCAGAAGCAGCGAGCACTTACAAATATCATTGTCAATGGGATCTGTAGCTGCTCAGCACTTCTCAAAACCATATTAACTGCATTTAAATACTTACAGTATGGTTTTACAAACCTAATGTTAGGTATCCAGGTTAGCAAATTTGCCCTAAGTCAATAATTGCCTTCAATAGCAAAAACAAAAGCCAAAAACACAACCAAACCAAAGAGCACAACAGAAGCTGACTGGAAGCAGAGCTGAATTGCATTAGAAATCTTTGACAGGTTTCAGAGTAGCAGCTGTGTTAGTCTGTATCCACAAAAAGAACAGGAGTACTTGTGGCACCTTAGAGACTAACAAATTTATTTGAGCATAAGCTTTCATGGGCTACAGCCCACTTCATCCGATGCATAGACTGGAACATACAGCAAGAAGATATTTATACATACAGAGAACATGAAAAGGTGGAAGTAGCCATACCAACTGTAAGAGGCCAATCAACTGAGATGAGCTATCATCAGCAGGAGAAAAAAAACTTTTGAAGTGATAATCGAGATGACCCATAGAAGGTGTGAGGATACTTAACATGGGGAAATAGATTCAATTAGTGTAATGACCCAACCATTCCCAGTCTCTGTTCAATCCTGTTCTTTTTTTAGAAATCTTTGGTCATGGAGAACACCATTACATACCATACACCAAAAGGAGATGACTTCATGGCTCAATCCCCCTTGGTGATTGGGTTCCCCAAAGCACAGGGTGAGGACCTGTATTTACTGGGCACCTAATATGTATCTTTAGGTGACTGGAATGGAAAAAGTGCATGCTGCTGCCTCTAGACCAAATAAATGTATCTTTGTTTGCAAGCAATATACCTACCCCCCAAACAAACTACTTCACAAATTAACAGTTGTTTTCACAAGGGACACTTGAGTGTCGTTACCTCAACAAAGATTATTGCTTACTTCATAATAAAAGATTCCTGCTATCTAATACTGGTTGAGAATTGAATTAAATTGCATTCTCTGAAGTTATCATGCCATTCAAAGCACTTCCACATGACACCATAATACAGTAGGTTACTGTAAGTATCCTGCATGCTGTGCCTTCAAATGTACCAGTTAATTACTGAGCACTGTAAACTTGCTAACAAGTTGAACCTTGTTCTTCCAACCTATTGCTTTTTGCCAACAAAAAAAAAAAAAAAAAAGGCAGTCTGTTGGGCAAATAAATCTTTCCAGGGAAAACAGATTTGTTTCCAAATCAGTCAACTGTGCTGAGCTGGAAAGGAAGAAATTTTATTTTTCCAGGATGAAAGCAAAACAAGATCTTTCCCTGTTTACCATGTCTCGCCCATTTCTAAAGAAGGTCAGTTTAATTCCTTCATTATTTTTTTTTCTAAAGTCTTATTTATCTTGAAGTCATTTAGCCCCTTTCAGTTCTATTAACGAAGCTCTGCCTGGTTAGTTAAACATAGGAGCACTGTGCTTTGCCCATTACAAACCTGTGCAGATCTGAATTACCCCTGGCACTGAGTAAGCATCAGGGGCCTAGCCTCTTCATTCTGGAACCCCAGTTCTCTTAGGATCTGAAAAGTCCCATATCAAGAGCTCATCTCTTGATTTGGCTCTCTTTTACTGTACTGTCAAAAATATCTTTAAAGCTATTTAAAAAAAGATGATTTCATATTTACCCAAAACCTCCGTGTTGTGTTAGAATCAGAGTTTACATTTCATCCTATCAGCACATTTTAATACTTACACCTGACACCAAATTCACAAGTGGTGAAAGGCTGTGTAACTACACTGTGAGTTCTCCAAGTCAGGGACTGTCTTCATAGTATTTGTTTGTACACTACCTAGTACAATGGGGAGCTGATCTCTGGTTGGGGTCTTTAGGTGCTACCATGAGAGAAATAATTAGTAGTAGACTCCCTTAAATTTGATCAGGCTTCCTTAGTACACCAATCTATTAATGCATAAGGGAGAGCTAAATTGTGTAACTTATATGCCAAAAAGTCTAAGGTGGCATAAGATACACATTTTCATACATTTTTAAGACCAGAAGGCACCAGAGATCATCTACTCTGACCTCCTGTGTATCACAGGTCATACAACCTCAACCAGTTACCTCTGTATTGTGGGTAAATTTATACTTTCTTACACCTTCCTGCAAGTTATTTTTCTTGCTGCTGTTCTCCATTGCCCCTCTCTTGTGGGTTACAGCTGTTTAGCCTCCCTTAGTCTCACACAGACTCCCGTACAATCTGAGAGCCAAATTCAGAGGTGATGTATAGATGGGTGCATGTATGTTAACCACAGGTGAGTGGGTGTTATTCTAAACATGTCTATTGGGGTGTAGAGACAATCCAAGTTTGAGGCACATTGAGGCAGACAGAAGAGGTAGCAGAGTGATAGGCTCTACATAAAAACTTCAAATAGATGGTTTAAGTTACACCAATGTAGACTCTCGGACTCCTGTGTCCGTTTGGACTCTGGAGTGCAGAACCTATACCCTGGCGATAGCCATCTAACACTACAAAGGCTGTCACCGTACAGTGGTTTTTAAACGATGGGATATAATATATAGTTTTGTCTAGACTGTTTTGAAGGGCCATTAATAAAATGCATAGTATTTTAATTTCTTTGCAGGATAGTTCAGATCCAAGCATCAGTGTTTACTGTACTAGTCTCTGTATAGCAAGACAAAGATGCCTCATTTTGGGGACTAGTCTAGGTTTCGTTCACCTCTCTTACAGCTGTGTGTGTTTTGGCTACACTGTATTGGCCTTCATCAGAGCTGAATGACCAGAATATGTGGGTCAACTTTTTGCTTTTCCTTGACCGCCGTGGCATGCATTGCTGATCTTTCGGCACTCTCAGTCCCAATGATAGTGATTTCATTTTTTTCTTTCAGAGTTGGTAGTGATTTTGAAAGGTGCCAGATTTAGAGCCTTAGAGAATGAAGTCATCTGCTTACCCACAAAGCAACTCCAGCCTGGATAGCAGCACAGCAGGCTTCCCCATGCTTCTTTACTCCCTGGAGAAACTGTCTTTTGGAACGAGAAGGTCCTTGGTGGCTCTGCTGAAAATTACAGCCTGGGTATCATTTAGTTCTAGCAGTGGTGGCAGATTTTATGATGAGAACAAATAGCCACTGGGAACTAGACTTAGGCTACCAAGCTCATGTTATAAATGCCGCCAAACATAGCTCATCTTACCTCACTCCCATCCATCATCACCCTGGCATTTGCACACTTCTCAGCTAGTGACAACTTTCATTCCCCAATGATCTGAGCTAGATTTGAGTTGCTGACTTTGGAGAGAGAGGATCCAGACTCCATTACCAATCCCATCAACTTTCTAATCCCCTCAGATTTCGGTTTTCTTAAAGAAATTGCTATTTTGAATGGTCATTAGTACTCAGAAAATATTTTCATAGGTTGGCTGTAGAACTGGTCCTGTTCCCATAGAAGTCATTAGGAGTTTTGCCATTAGTTTGAATGGAAGCAGATGGCATCTACATTTCTATTCTAAACATTTTTATTCATTCACTCTAGATACTACTAAACTCTTTACCCCGTCATCCGAACCCAACGTAGACCTTGTCTAGCCTGTGTGAAAGCAACATTTGCCAGGTGGGCTGCCAAGAAATTACACTGTGCAAATAATTGCCCTGGAGGAGAATAGCTTGGCAGCAGCCAAGTAAGAGCTGGAGAAATGGAAGTAGTCAAGAGGCAAGGTTTCGAAGAGCTCTGCCATAACTGTCTGATGAAAAATATTAGGGAGACATTTAGCAAATGTGACTATGAACGCTGATTCTCTGCCAGCTGGCAGGTTTGGAATTACAGCCATAACAATTAGCTGTGATTACTTCCTGATGTTGCTGAGTACAGTGCAAAGATCACCAGCTGAAGTAGCTACATTCTGTGATATTTGTGGGTGGGCGGCACAAAGGAAGAGTATCTGATCATGGTGTGAACACTAGAGACATGCATTAGGGATAGACAGGTGTGTGTATGGTGTAGCGGAGGGAGGAACATTTGTTTATTTCAGTTTATCAAGCCTCTCTCCAGAGATCTAGCTGCAGTACATAATTAAAATACAACTATTATAAACGAAATAAAAACTAAAAGCAAAACAACTGAACTTCCCAACCAGGACCATACCGGCTACAATAGTTAACTCATAATAACATAATAGTCAATTACCATCCACCCTCAGCCAACCAGCCTTTACCCCACTCTGCTGATCAAAAACCAGAGAGAAAGGCTGGGCTTTGCAGCATGTCCAAAAGGTTAATAAATCTGGAGTCCGATCCAGCACACATCGCTGTCCTTGGAAAGACTCCCAGCTACATCGGTGGGTGCTGGATCAGGCTCCTAGACTCTTGTGGATGAAGGCTTGAGAAAATTGCAGAGTCAAAGACCCTTCCCAGAGAATGCTTTGAGGCCAGCTCCTCACATTTAAAGTGAACGGGGTTCCATCTGAATTCTCCTACTGATACCAGCTGCAGTAGTATTGCACAGGGACAGAGGCAGTCTCTAGCTAGCTTGGAATGCCTGCTACCAGCTTCTATTCATAATTACCTATGAGGCTAACCCATTAATTTCCCCTCTAGAATTCAGAACACAGGATGAATCCCTGAAGATCTTTGTAACATGAGAAGAGCTGTGCAATTATTCTGAGCTCCAGCCCCATTAAAACTTAGTTCTGGGGTTGAAGTTGAACTTTAGCCTTTACTCACAATGTTCAGTGAACATGGGCTGAGGATATTTGTACTGAACAGCTTGACAATTCCCCTCCCCACAGCCAGTCTTTCCCTATTTACTCAACTTCCTCCCTTCCTCAACAAACCCCAAGACCTTCCTGAAGACATTGGATCTGGGGAGTGGAGGGAAGGGATACTTTGGAAGGCCAGCCTTGGAGACCTTTTTTGACTTTGTTGACCTCAACCCCCAAAGCAAGCTTGATTGGTTTATTTTGAATCCTTGTGACTCAAATCATGCATGGATTCCAAAGTGAGACATTTCAATCTAGCATTTGTGGTCAGCACATGTAACTCGTAAATAATTTGTAATGATTCATTCAATTAATTATTTTTGTGTTCATGTAATAGCCACAATCTGACTGCAGTCTCTTCCAGTTTATTTGCAATTCATCATTTCCTCTGTCCTGGCATTGGAAATCTCTAAACCAAGTAGTGTTTGCTTAGTTGTGATTAGTCATGTAAGACACATGATTGTTTCTGTTCCTTGACAGAATGAATGTAACTCTTATGACCAGGTTTCTGGTGTGAATTCTCATGGAAAACCTTTTACTAGATCACATGAATGCTCGTGAAAAGCAACCATGGTCGAAGTGAATTTATTGAAAGAGGGACCATTGCCTACAGATCTACATCCAAACCATATTAATTGCAGTTCATACAGTCTATTAGGTACCAAGTTTCATTTGCCTGCTTGACAGACCTATGCATTATCATCACATGTTAAAAGGTGTCTCTGGCTGGCGTTCAATGTTTTAGAAATGTTAAGAAATTGACAAAAGCTGAACACAGGACTGGTGTGTGGGGGGGTGGTAATCTGATAGTATGCTATCATTAAATCAAAGTGCTTTCTCCGAGTAACTCCACTTCATGCTTAGGATACCAAGAAGATAAGAACATTTTCAAGGGGAGATACTTTGTTGTGCAGTTAGTAGAATAAAGGCTTTTCTAATGCCTGTATCAACTGTGATATATAACACGTGGAGCTACTTAAGTTCTTTATGGTAGTATATACTTATAAAGGAATTATTGTTCCTTGTGTTGTTGATTGTAGCTGTATGGTAATATAATGTGGGTTTAGTTAGCACCCAATGTTCTGTGGAAGTGTTCTATCTCCTCTATAAAAGATAGAAATCAGCAGGCTAACAATAGTAATTGCAGTTCATAGTTCCATAGGTTAAAACCTAGTTGCACAAACCTAGGTTAAAAAAAAAATTTGTTAACTATGTGATGAACTGAATTCTGCTCTCAGTTACACTGAAGTCAAAAATGGTTGTACCTGTGGGTCAGATTGTTCCCCGGTATGATAACACCCAGGAAGGGTGAAGATAACTCTGCATGGGTCCCTCAGCAAAGTTTCCTTTGCATTACCTCACTGAGGGGAGAACAAATCATGGGCTTTGCTCTACCCATGGAAGAACACAAAGGTCTGGCCTATAAATCTTGTGGCTATATGTGGAAGCAATGGACTCAGTATCACAGGGATTTAGTATCATGCATGGGCTCTTGACCTCCTGTGGCTTTCCCCTGGGCCACCTCTGGGCACAGCAGCCCCTAGAACTTTCAAGAATCTGTAAGAAGATGCTGAAAAGTAAAGAGGTGCTCATCTCTGGGTGCGCAGTTCACTCATCCCCCAGCCCACTCCTCCACATAGATCCCTGGACCTGCTGAGAGCTTTCTCTAGTGCCCAAGAGAAGGGGGTAAAGCTGATCCAGTGGAGGAGGAGGCCTTTTTTGTTCATCCCAGGGGCACAATCAGGTCCTGTGAGCACAATTTGACCCAGTATCTATAAAAACAGTCATGCTCAGAAAGGGTTACTCACTCGAATGGCCGCATTTGCCATTCAAAGAAGAAGAAGACAGGAAACGAAAAGGATCTATTTGGTACTGCTTAAAAAAAGGAGAGAGAGGTGAGGAGGATTGTCAGTCAGATGTATTCAATGTACCATGAACAACGGAGCAAACTGAACAGTGAGAACTGGGAGTAATTCTCGGTTAGTGTCACAGTCCAACAATAAAGACCACATTTTTTCCATGCTGCTTAAGACCATCCTGACTTCTACAAGTGACTCTCTCTAGACCTGCCCTCCTTTGCATTTTCCCAGCACCGGTGTCTACCTTCAAGCAGACATCATCTTCTGAATAACCATCTTTTGTATAGGCTGCAGTACCTTGGTGCACAATCTACCTTGTAGATGAATTGCGAAGTTACAGCGATTGAGGGATTGCTATCAACATAGACTAGGTGAAGGCAGAATGATTTCATTAGTCAGTTACCAAAAGGAAAGTGGCTAGGGAATCAGGAGGTGGGCATTAGGATCCTGGCTCTGCACAGACTTCTTGTGAGCATAGCTAAATTGCTTAGATCAAACTTTTGTGCTTAAAGTTAGACACACATTCATATTTAGGCACCCAAAAAAAGTGACTTGATTTTTTAGGGTTAAGCATGCACTACTCCCATTGTCTTTAATGGAGCTACTATGAGAAAGTAAGGATTAGTCCCGTGGATCCAGCATTGGATATTAGGTCTGTACAAAAATACAAAGAGTATCAAGCTTGCCTGCGCTGTGTTTTCAGGGTAACACCTCAGGTTCCCTGCCATCTGGCAGTACTCTCTCCAGCTTGGTTTGGTCACTACTGTAAAAGCTGACCAGGGTACAGAAGAACTTCATGATGAATAGAAGACCTTCATTAAATAAAGCTATACATTTTATGACCAGCCAGTAGTGTACATAGCAGACTGTATAAGGAAAAAATATATTTGTCTAAGCCCTATCTTTTCAGGCTTGGAATTTCCATCTCTTTTCATTGGTCAGCAAAACAGGCTAAACAGAAACAGAAGCCTGTGGCATCGTTGTACCGCTGTCGGTTTGGTTTGGAACACCCAACATTGACATGTGTAATCCAATCTTGGGAGTGAACTCCTCTGCAGTGCAAACGGAGCCCATTCTGCATTTTAATATTTCATGTAATGTTTGGACCACAGTCATTTTGGCAGTGCTTAGATTATAGAGGTCAGATTTAACACAATTATTCAATATAAAATGATTACTAAACTATATAAACAGCTTTAAAAACTCCCTATGTACTAACCCTAAAAATATCCTTTCACTAGCCTTTTGGGGAGACAGCATGGCCCACTTGGTGGAGTACTGACCTGATAATCTCTTTCCAGTTCTGTCACTGGAAAGTACTTTGGCTAGAGCTCCATAGCAGCTTAGTTGTAGCAATGGAGGACATCCACCTTAATATCTATGGTTCACATTGACCCGTCAAGTTAAATGGATTGAGTCTTCCAGGGAGAGGGGCAATCGAAGGACACTGCCTCCTCCATGGCATCATTGTCCCCCTTCCAGATTGGGCTTCATGCTGTTGGAGAGGGTGAGCTAGGAGTCTGGGCCAAGGAATGGTTGCTCTTTAAGGTATCATTTTCTTCCCAACTCCATGGTCCTTTAGAGTGAAAGTAAATGCCTAATTATCTCTCCATGATGGAGAGTCCCTGGCAAAAGGACTCCTGCAGGAGCCAAAAGGCACAGTGGAAGCACATGGTGCTTCTACACTGATGGTGCTTTGCCTTCCAGAGTCCCACATTCTACATGGGAGAAGAAGGGTAAGGACAGGAGCAAACTTCCTGCTACTTTCTTGGGAGCAAACCACAGCCACATGTGGACAGTGCAGTGAACGTGTTTGGTTTCCACACATTGGAGAGAAGACTGATTGGAATATTTGTCTGTGGCGATTTATCTAATCTGAAAGCGCTTCAATTCTCTCCTCCCCATCCCACCTCCCTGCCACACTCCAACAGAAAAATGAGTCCTTTGTGGAATTTCCTGTCCATTGTGCAAAAAGTTTTGCCATTGACTTATATAAGGAGCAAGATCAGCCCTTGGGTAATAAATAAAAAATGATTTAAAACTATTAATTATAGCTGGATACAATGAAAGCCTGATTTGCTACAATCACTTTAGAGGCCTACACAGAGTTTCTCAGACCTGGAAACCTGAAGATATCAGGGATTACACTGCCTGACGTAAGACAGCAAAATGGGACAACGGAGTCATTTACCACGCACAGCAAAACTTCAGTGTGCATACCTGACATTTTCTATTTAATTAGAAGAGCATTTTTGAACTCGGAGCAGGGAGTTCAGACTCAGAGGCATACAAGCAACTTTGTCCACCTAATTTACCTCTCCACCAATGGGAGCTGTCATTTTTAGCGTCATTCTGTGCAGCCCCCAAATCATGTCCCCATTTCCCACAGCTCCCAGAGAAGCTACTCTGGGTTGTAACAGCATGCACCACTGACCTGGTCATGCTCTGAAGGTATTCCTGGAAGCAGTACCTCTGGAGGCCTAACAGAAAGATGTCTGTTCCCCACCTCTTCATAGGGTAAGCCAAGAATTTAGTGATGCAGAGGGGTTCTTGCACGGAGGATAGAATATATTTCCAGACCTTACCCATCTCTACAACTGGTGCATCTGAAACACTGACCCCACTGTGTACAGTACTTTGCTTCAGTGAGTAATCATTTCTCTGACAGCTCCTCTTCTGCAAGCCCAAGAAATTGCGTGTAGTCAGAGAGAGGAAAGAAAGTCATTTGCATACCGATCATACACTTTGTAATTGCCTGCTGTTCATCCTAATGAGATTTTGCCAGACTCATTAGAATAATTCCATGCCTCTTAATACCCAGTGGGATTGCTTTATTATTTGATAAAGCCCAACAGTTGGCATGTAGCACTGCGTCGTTTTGTTCAGCTCCTTCAAATCTCTGAAAGCTGCCAAACAAAGGCTATGAACAACCACGTTTGTCTCCCTCTTTCTCTCGGGATGTCTAATACTGACAGTGACTTGCAGCTGTCACAGTCAAAAAGATCTCTTTATCAGCCACACTTTCACTAGTTTCTTAAAGCTGCAGGTATTTGTTCACTCAGGGCTGCCTTGTCTGTGTGTGGCTGAAAGTGAGAAAGTCCTGCCCCCAGCACGTACCTAATCCCTGTCAAAGGTCTATGGGCTGCCACCTCCCATGAAGGGTAAAGAGCAGACGCATTTCCATACAATACAGTATTTCTACTGGTAATATTCATTTATGCCTTCCTGCCTTATGTTTTGTTCCCCCTTTCATCAAATCAAGCCTGAAATCAGGCACAATTTTGTAATGAACTCTGCATCCGCAGATACTGTTTCCCACACGGAGCTCCTTGCAGGATCAAGACCTGAGATGATATGCTGTTCAAGCAAGCACTGTGTGTACTGTACCAGTTAAAAAAAAAATCACAAGTTCAAATGTATTTATGTTTTTCTTACCCCTCTTGCTGATTGAAAGAGCCACACAGAGAACAGGGAAGTTTACTTTCTAACTGACCATATAGAGAAAAACATTGAAACTGACAAAAAACTGGTCCACATTTTTTGAAATTTCAATGAAAAGGGATGACAAATTTTGGACAAAAAGTTACACAATCTTCTTTGCAGTTTTTCAGCCTCATCTACTGCCTATATGCAGAGTGCTGTCAATTGCACTAAGTAAACAAATTTGTAAAAAATATAGAAATATGTTTCTCTAGTCTTTTAGCTATAATAATTGTATGTATTACAAAGGTAATACAAGACTATAATAGACTTAGGTGTTAACTGTAGCAACATGATGTAAAAGAACCAGCAAGAGGGGGCGAGGGACCTGTCTGGTTTTAAGATTAAGTTAGATAAGTTTATGGAGGGAATGGTTTAATAGTAAAACATATTAGCAAAGGAATACCAAGCAATGGCAGGTAAATAGTATAATGGCTAACAGGGGTCAGGCTGGAGACTCTTGCCTACATGCTCGGGGTCTTACTGATCGCCATATTTGGAGTCGGGAAGGAATTTTCCTCCAGGGTAGATTGGCTGAGGCCCTGGAGGTTTTTCGCCTTCCTCCGCAGCATGGGGCAGGGATCGCTAGCAGGAGGGTTCTCTGCCAATTGAAGTCACTAAAACACAGGATTTGGGGACTTCAACAGCAGAGTCAAGGGAAGGGGTAGGGACGGTTTTGTGGCCTGCAGCATGCAGGGGGTCAGACCAGATGATCATAATGGTCCTTTCTGACCTTAAAGTCTATGAGTCTAAGAAGCGTGATTTTTAAATTGACAGGGTCTCTTTAAAGCAAATACAGCCTGGATGATATTTGCTTTGGGACTCTGCTCTTACAAACGGACCCTGCAAGTGGTCAGAGTAAACACCCACTTTAATCTCAGATCAATCTCCCATTCCTCCTACTTCCTGTCCCTTCCCTTCCAAAACAACAATATTATAGACAATTTAAATCACACACACAGGGCAATGGCAAAGGCAATAACCCCAGCATAGTAATTATTCTCACATCACACTAGCATTTACAAAAACAAAGAGAGAACAATGAACACTCCTAGCCTGACACTGATCATTTAATTTTCTCATGCTATGTTAAACTGGATAATGCTGCCATGGGAATCACTAGCAACAATTAAGCAGTTATATGAGGAAGTTGGCACCAGTGCTTCAGCATTACCATTAGCATCGGGGTAACTCACTGTTCATGCTGATGGTGATAACTAAGTGCAACAGAAGTGGTGCAACTGAAGACAGATTAAACACAGGTGCATGTTGGCCATTGTAGATAGTTTCCAGCTGATCTTATTGCTCCCTGAGATCTGGATGCAGGAGACATGCAGCTTATCAAGGGCTCATGGAAAACCAATTTCTTGGTCAGTGGTAGGAATTATGGAGGAGTAGAGAAGATGTATTGCTTGGTGTTAATATAACTAAAAAGAACTTTTGATTTCCCTGCTTTTGTGTCAGGTGTGCAGCAACCTTAACAATTTCACAAAAAGCTCTTTTTTTGACTGCATAACATCAGATGCACAGGAGACAATGGTTTTGTATCATATATGTGTTCATCACTACATGAGTCCATATCTGGCTTCAGTACCTGATAAATTCACATTGTTCCCTGCTGTAATGTCTCTTTTTAGCAGTCATGGGCAAATTATCAAAACATTGTCCAAATTAACTGAGGATCTGTGTTCCCTCCCCCAAACTTACATCAGAGATTGTTTTGTTTCAGATAGAACAAGAAACTCCACCTCAAACTTTTGCCCACCTATTAAGGCAAACTCAATATGAGCCTTTAAAGAGGCTCTGAAATGTCTGGCTAAGGTTTACTTTTTACTTCCATTTCCTGACTGGGACCTCTGAAGTAACAAAGTCAGTGGTATTTCTGGCCACCCTCAGACTGATATGGGAAAAGGGGGCCTGCTGGGTGCCCCACTGGAGCCAGATTGAGAGAGAGACTAGTGGCCACTTAGGAAAAATACCAGAAAGGCAGTGAATCGACTTAGTCGGAAATGTCAGGAGCAGATAGCAGGTCAGCAGGCCCCTTCAAGAGGGCATCCTTAGGTAAAGGGAATCTGATAGGAATGGATGATCTAGTAGAGGTGAGAGGGAGGTGCAAGTAGGAAAGGTAATTGACATTCAGGCACCAAAATTCCATTCTCTTCCCATCACCCCTATAGATATCCATAGTTCTCTGGTGGCCTAAGACTAGATAAGAAAATTTAAGTGTTAATGGCAGAAAACATGGGCAAACGTGAACTAGCTCCTGCACAAGGAATTCTTTCTTTCTGCCTGTGGAAAAAGCAAAATGATCCACCTCTGCCCAACCAGGGCATCTGCTAAATAATGCCCCACTGAACTATTCAGGCTGTGAATGGTCCTGTTAGCCCAGAATGCTTCCGCTCATCTCCATAAACCAGCATCTCTCACAGTGAAATGCTATTGTCAACCTGCTTCTCAGAGAAAATCACTTGCATCCAAGATGGTGTCTCAGGACACCAGGATCCATACAGTGATCATAGGCCCACTATCTCAAATACCTTCTCATTCTGAATTCAGCCCCTTCACACAACAAGAGGTCCTAGAAGCACTGCAGGAAAGCCAAGCCACCTCCTGCAGCTCTGAACCATTCCTTTCATGACTAGAGAAAGAGTCAAAAGTATCTGAGATGCCTACAAATGAGATTTTCGACACCTTCTTTAAGAAATCTATGCTCTACTTCAAGCTTGTTGTTATTTAGGAACCATCACCTGATTCAAGCAACCTCCCCAAATATGGCCCAGTATCTAAATTTCCCAATCCTAAGCAAGCTAAGTGAACTTTCACAAGGGTTACCTCCATCTAGATACTTCCTTCCTGTACTCCTTCCAGTTAGGCATCCAATCGGGGTATTCAATTGAATTGGCACTGACACCAATGGATAGTATATTCTTGGCTGTAGGCCGTATTCATATGGCTGGATGTCTCCATGACATTTGTTAGAGCAGACTGTGAAATCATGTTATTCCAGCTTAGAGACAGTTGGTATGTGTTAGTGGACTTGTGCTGAGATAGTTTCACTTACAGACAGCTAAATAGGGGCCCTAACCAATATTCCAAATTTTTATGCATCCAAACTTTGAATCCTCTCATAGTCATTGTATTTCTCTTGTTTTCACTGAGACTTTCACTCTAGCTCTGATCAGCAGCATCAGATGCAAATGGTTCTTGGGGAGAAAAATGGTGCATTACACTCATACCAGCACACAGTATACTGAAGAAAGTCCACTCATGAGATGTATCCAATGTTACCTAATTATCATACTCCGAGATGTTGTGGAATTATTAACCTCAATTAATGATTAAAAATACATGGTACTTTTGGCAGCTACAGTACAACTCGGTTGTTATATAGCTGAAATTATATGAGCTATTAAAGGATAATTATAATCAGCAAGAGAGTGAGTTGTGGAAAAGGAAATGTGAAAAGGCAGCAACACTGTTGATAACGTTGTATCTGAAATAGCTACTAGTCTCAATAGGCCTTTTAGCTAGAGATAAGCAGAATTAAAATACAGCTTTCATTCCCTGTAAAGACCAAATACCAGACTCCCCAACCACTGTGTGTTTGTGGGGGGCAAAGCAGGGCAGTGCTCTGGGATTTCTAGGTGAGAGGGGGCAGGGAGTACTCACAGCACTTAGAGCTTGCGCCAGGAGGGGAGGGGAGGGGAGAGGAAATGCAGAGTCTTCAGAACCTAATTGTCTTTGATCTACTTTTCACTCATTTCTAACCCACTTTCTCTCTCTAGACACCGCATGCTGGTGAAAGGGGAATTTTATAACCAGAGGTGTTCATAACATCCCCAGAGGCTGAGACTGTACTTGTAAGAGGATCTAATTTCTGTCATACTGAGTGTTTATCCCCTGGCAGCTGTGTTAATTCTGGAGAGGGTGGGGAGGGAAAGAAAAAACAAAACCCGTTTCATGAGTATATAAAAGGGAAGATTTTTATCTGCGTGTCATCACATGCATTTTGGAGTCCTGGAAAGTTTCCTCTGCCACATAAAAGGGAACTTATTTTTTCCCCACATGTAAAGCTACTTCTCCACTCTTCATGCTGTTTGTTCACTGATGCGGTCAGCAATACATGTCCATCCTCCAGAGAGAGAGAGAGAGAGGCAGGCTCAAACCCAACCTCGTGTTAAGACATTATCTAGCATGAAAGGTTTTAATAATTGAAAATTATCGTGTACACTTTCCCTCAGAAACAGAGGAGGCAAGGCAAGCTCTTCAGTAGGTAGTGGTCAGCATGAGAGAGGGACAGGAGGAGTGTGCTGTTATGAAGCTTGTATTTATTATGGCTTATTTTCCCCACATACTGCACCTTTCAAGCTGTAGCAACGGATGGCTTATAGCTGCAGGCAGCCATTTTAAGAAGCAGAGTTCAGTGAAGACAGCTACAGGAGAGAGACTCCCTCCCTCTCTCATGAAGATATTGCTTCTGTTCTTTCTTATTTTGTTCTCAACCTAAAATAAAGACCATGCTCACACAGTATTTGCTCAGTGAGTCAAATTCTCATCTCTGTATGAAAAAAACCATAAGAAGAAATAGGCTGAGAACAGCAAATTCCTACTAAGCTTTTTAAAAAACCGTTAACCTTTCAGCCCAACACAAAATGGAAATACTCCTGATTCTTCTATTAACACAGGATGAATCCTCTTCCTATTATGCCCAGGCCCTTCTCCATTCAGCAGATAAAGCATGACAAACTCCCTGCAAAATCTATTTTATAAAATCCTGTCTCCATTTCTTTCAGTTAAATTCAGGAGGAACAAGTTAAGGCTGAACGCAGCCCAGGTTGAGCATAAATGTGGACTTCAAACCCACGTGTTTATGGTGGGGCCTATTGGTGTTACAAAATGTGGGTGCTCCTTTAGAAATGTGAGGGCTCCTTTCAGGCTGGGTTCAACTTACCTCTCTGTTCTGAAGTAATCATCCATTGAAACCCTAGGCCTGGTCTACACTAGGCGTTTATGTCGAAGTTAGCGCCGTTACATCGAATTAACCCTGCACCCATCCACACCGCGAAGCTATTTAGTTCGACATAGAGGTCTCTTTAATTCGACTTCTGTACTCCTCCCCGACGAGGGGAGTAGCGCCCAATTCGACATGGCCATGTCGAATTAGGCTAGGTGTGGATGGAAATCGACGCTAATAGCTCCAGGAGCTATCCCACAGTGCACCACTCTGTTGACGCTCTGGACAGCAGTCCGAGCTCGGATGCTCTGACCAGCCACACAGGAAAAGCCCCGGGAAAATTTGAATTTGAATTCCTTTTCCTGTCTGGGCAGTTTGAATCTCATTTCCTGTCTGGACATCGTGGCGAGCTCAGCAGCACTGGCAACGATGCAGAGCTCTCCAGCAGTGATGGCCGTGCAATCTCAGAATAGAAAGAGGGCCCCAGCATGGACTGATCGGGAAGTCTTGGATCTGATCGCTGTGTGGGGCGATGAGTCCGTGCTTTCCGAGCTGCGCTCCAAGAAACGGAATGCAAAGATCTACGAGAAGATCTCTAAAGACATGTCAGAGAGAGGATACAGCCGGGATGCAACGCAGTGCCGTGTGAAAATCAAGGAGCTGAGACAAGGCTACCAGAAGACCAAAGAGGCAAACGGACGCTCCGGATCCCATCCCCAGACATCCCGTTTCGACGAGGCACTGCATTCCATCCTAGGTGCGGCCGCCACCACTACCCCACCACTGACCGTGGACTCTGAGGATGGGATATTGGCCACGGCCGGTTCCTCGGACATGTTAGCGGACGGGGAAGATGAGGAAGGAGATGAGGAGGACGAGGCAGTCGACAGCGCTTACAACGCTGATTTCCCCGACAGCCAGGATCTCTTCATCACCCTTACAGAGATCCCCTACCAACCGTCCCCAGCCGCTAACCCGGACACAGAATCTGGGGAAGGATCAGCCAGTAAGTGTTTTAAACATCTAAACATTTATTTTTAACAGAACAGGAATATTAACCAAAACAACAATGGGTTTCTCATGATTAGTTTGCCCTAGGCGCTTAACGTTTCAGTCCTGGGCAGTGCAACTATTGAAAAAAAATCTAACAATGTCCGGTTTTGCATGATTGTCCTGCCCAAGCCGCTCTACTGTTTAGTCACTGCCAGTGCAGCTACAGTAAAATGCGGTCTATATGTCCAGGGATAGAGCAGAAATCCTCCTGGGACATCTCGATGAAGCTCTCCTGGAGGTAATTGGAAAACCGCCCTCCCCCGCCACCAAGTCCCATACCCCCCTCACCCAAAGTCCAAAGAAGGAGGGGCGGCAGAGTCCGTGCTAACTCTCACTCCACCCCTGCAGAGAGCTCAAGTAGTAGAAGGCTCTCATTCCCCAAAATTTGACAAGTTCTTTCCTTCCCGCCTCACACAAGCCCCCGTCCAAGTTTCACCTCCCAGTTCCATGTGTAGTTGATAATAAAAAATACGTTTCTGTTAATTACTGTTTCCATCATGTTCTTTTGGAGGAGGGGGGGAAGGGGGTTGGTAATTGGACAGGACAGTCACCTTTGGCAGGGTACATAGGCGGGGGCAGGTCCAGCAGCAGGGCACATACACAGTGCAGTGACTAGTTACCCTGGTCAGTCTGGGAGGTGGTTTTCATGTTATGTGGTGGGGGGTGGGTTGCTCTGTGACTTTGTGGCGGGGGAGGGCAGTTACAGATCTTAAGCGGCGGTCCTTATCCTGGATCACAGAGCTATGCAGCAGGGGATCTGTAACCGTCCTCCCCCCACCACAAAGTCACATCGCACCCCCATACACACAGTCCCGATCAGGAGGGGTGACAGGCTCCGTTGAAACAACCAGTCCACCACAGCGGAGCCTGTCAATCCTGGAGTTTAGAAGCTTCATTTGCGTCAGTACACTACACCCGCTCCCCACCAGAGTCTATGTCCCAGTTTTAAAACATTCCCGCGAAAACAGTAATAAAGACAATGGTGTTCATTAACAAAGTAGAAGTGATTTTATTTCTAAACGTGTGTTGGAAGGGGGTGAAGGGGGTATGTAACTGGAGAGGATAGTCAACATTAACTGGGTAAAGAAACGGGGGCAGGTTCAGCTTCTCTGTACACTAACTTAAAAGTCACAGGTTACCCTGCTCAGTCAGGAACCTAGCTTTCAAAGCCTCCCGGATGCACAGCGCGTCCCGCTGGTCTCTTCTAATCGCCCGGCTGTCTGGCTGGGCGTAATCAGAAGCCAGGCTATTTGCCTCAACCTCCCACCCCGCCATAAAGGTCTCCCCCTTGCTCTCACAGAGATTGTGGAGCACACAGCGAGCTGCTATAACAATGGGGATATTGGTTTCGCTGAGATCACAGCGAGTCAGTAAGCTTCTCCATCTCCTCTTGAGACGGCCAAAAGCACACTCCACCACCATTCTGCACTTGCTCAGCCGGTAGTTGAAGAGTTCTTTTTCACTGTCCAGGGCGCCAGTATAGGGCTTCATGAGCCAGGGCATTAGCGGGTAGGCTGGGTCCCCGAGGATGACTATAGGCATCTCCACATCCCCAACAGTTATTTTGTGGTCCGGGAAGTAAATACCTTGCTGCAGCCGTCTAAAGAGACCAGAGTTCCTGAAAACATGAGCGTCATGAACCTTGCCCGGCCATCCGACGTAGATGTTCGTAAAATGTCCCCTGTGGTCCACCAGTGCTTGCAGCACCATGGAAAAGTAGCCCTTTCTGTTAATGTACTGGCTGGCCTGGTGGTCCGGTGCCAGGATAGGGATGTGAGTTCCATCTATGGCCCCACCGCAGTTTGGGAATCCCATCGCTGCGAAGCCATCTATGATCGCCTCCACGTTTCCCAGGGTCACTACCTTTGGCAGCAGTACATCAACGATTGCCTTGGCTACTTGCATCACAACAACCCCCACGGTAGATTTGCCCACGCCAAAGTGGTTCGTGACTGACCGGTAGCTGTCTGGCGTTGCAAGCTTCCAGAGGGCTATGGCCACTCGCTTCTGGACAGTCAGGGCTGCTCGCATCCGGGTGTCATTGCGCTTCAGGGCAGGGGACAGCAACTCACAAAGTTCAAGGAAAGTTCCCTTCCGCATGCGAAAGTTTCGCAGCCACTGGGATTCATCCCAGACCTGCAGCACTATGCGGTCCCACCACTCAGTGCTTGTTTCCTGGGCCCAGAATCGCCGTTCCACGGCATCAACATGACTCATTGCCACCATGATGTCCTCGGCGCTGGGTCCCGTGCTTTCTGAGAGGTCTGTGCTACTCTCAGACTTCAGGCCCTCACCGCGGTGCCGTAGCCTCCTCGCCTGACTTATCTGCATCTGCCTCAGGGAAAGGTGGATGATAAGCTGCGAGGCGTTGAGAACGGCCACAACTGCAGCGATGGTCGCAGCGGGCTCCATGCTCGCACTGCTGTGGTGTCCGTGCTGTCACTGACTAGAAAAGTGTGCGAAGTGTTTTCCCGCCGGCGCTTTCAGGGAGGGAGGGTGGGAGTGATGGACGGATGACGACAGTTACCCAAAAGCACCCTCGAGACATTTTTTTTACCCAGAAGGCATTTGCGGCTCCACCCAGAATTCCAATGGGCTGCGGGGACTGCGGGAACTGTGGGATAGCTGCCCACAGTGCACCGCTTCCAATGTCAACGCTTTCCCCGTTACTGTGGACTCACAAAGTCGAATTACTGTCCTTAGTGTGGACACACACGTTCGACTTTGCAATATCGATTCCAAAAATTCGATTTAAGTAAAATCGAACTACTCTCATAGTGTAGACATACCCCTAGTTAAGTTTACTGGGAACATGTACTTCCCTAGTCACAATTATTATAAACCTTTCATTTTTTCCTTGCCATTTTCAATGATGAGGTAACAACCTGTTTCACTGCCCCTAGCATCAGTTAACTGCTATTGTCTTTTATTTCTGTGGATAGGCAGAAAGCATGTTTGAAGGAAACTTGTTTACTGGGATTAGGTAACAAACACACTGGGCAAGCAGGGAGACTCTCTGAGCAAGGCTCCTCCAGGCAGATTCTGCCAGTGAGTGCAATATTCCACAATTATGTTGCTGCTAACTTACAGTTCTCCCAAGCTGCTCTGTGAGATGTGTGCTGCTGTATGTGACAGAGTGCCCACAGGGTAAACAACATAGAAGTTCTTCTTCTGCATCCTTGATCATTCTTTAGGGCTCAGTTGTGGCTAGCTGCTTGTGGGTATGCAGAGAGCACATGCATTTCACACACCTATGCAAGGGGTAGCCACCATCTCAATCCTTCTGCTCCCTGCATACGTCTCTAATACTGACAGCAACCCTACACTCTTTCTATATCACATAATGGAATAGGACTACACAAGGGGCAGTACACCCCTCCCTCTCCAATTGCATCAAAAGGCTTCTGGCTGACTCAGCTAGAGCACTGCTGGTGTATATCACTCGGATAGAGCACTTCTACTGTCTCTCTCTCCCAAGGATGCATCTGCTTTACAAAGCCCAGACACTGTCCTTCATCTAAATGCCTGAGGAAGAGGGAATTTTTAAAAATCCATACACAGTTGCAGCCAGGATAGCAGATCTCTCCAAGTTCAGCTTTCCCAAACACTGCTTAGGGAGCAGACAATAACAAGCAGCATTGATTTATTGGTGCAGTCGAGGTGGAGAAATAGGAATGTAATAAATGTCGAGAAGACAAGAAATGCACCCATGCCCTCACCCCCTACACACACACACAGCCCAGAAAGGGAGAGGAGATTATCTGCCATGAAACAGCACATTGCTGAAATTCTAATGAACACAAGAAACTAGAGCCAAGTCAAGTAGGTGGTGTTAGAAATGCAAAGTTTGATGTGCATTTATCACATTAAAATGTCAAGCGCAAGCCAGCAAGGAATGTCAGGGGAAGGGCAACCTACGTTTTGTAAAATGCATGGTAGGAAAGTTAGAAATTGACTTTTGGTATGATATGATTACAATAGACGTGTATTATACACACACACAAAAACTATATTAAAAGAACACTAAGGTTGCAAAGTTAGGCTCTCAAAAATTAGGAAAAGCCAGAATTAAGGTTAGCTATAGGGCCTTAATTCACCCCCTCCCCTTGTGCATGTACATTATGACACGGTCTTTAATTACACAAGCTTGACCCCTTTTGCACCATCTCCTCCAACTTGTCTCCGTCCCAGTCCTGTCTCTTCCCCATGCCTGACTCTTTGTCCCATTCCCATTATCCTCATCTATCGAGACTCACTCTCCACTCCCCAGGCTTCTCACCTAGCTCCAGTGTCTTTGCCCAGCCATTCCCAGTTCTGCCCTTCCCAGCTCCTTGTCCAGTCTCTCTCTTCTTCCCACACTGGCTCCCAGTACTAGTTTCCTTCCAGTACCATGGGCTTCTCTGACAATCTCAGTGTGCTAACCTCCCTGCCCACTCCTTCGCTCCTTGTCCCAGGCTCTTCCCCAACCAGTCTCAGTTCTCCCCCTAGACTCTGATTCCATGTCAGATCGGTCTTCTCCTCCCCCGCCACACACACTGGTTTCCAGTCCCACTTTCCCCTCAGCTAGTTCTCTGAACTCAGCCTCCCCACTGCCAACTAGCTCCCAGTCCCCCGCCCGCATTTGACTTCAGCATCTCCCAGCACTCCAGCACCTAGTCAGTCTCCTTGAGCAAGCAGTTCCAATTTCCTTTCCAACCCAGTCCCAGCCTCCTTGCCCAGCCAATCCCAGTCTCCTCTACCACAGCACCCAGCCACAGTTTCTCTCTTCTCTTCCAGTCACAGTCTCACCGGTCTCCTTGTTCCAACCCGCTCCTTTCCCTTCACAGCTCCACTCTTGCTCCCTCTGCATTCTAGTCAGACAGCTTTCTCCTCCATGCTGCCTGAGTGCCAGTGTAACCCACACACCTCCTGGGTGGTGTTCTGTCCCATCTAGTGGCACCGAGACTTAGAGAGCAATTCATGAGTCTGCTACAGCCTTAGCTAACGGCCAGTTGGCTCATGCGATAGAGGCTCATGCACTAAGCTCCAGAGGTCCCCAGTTCAATCCCCCCCCACTGACGACCAGGATCTGTCAGCATTACTCCCTGCTTCCTGTCCCTGTGTCGGGGAGCATCCAAAATCATCGTTATCGGTAAAGTCCTTCTGAGCCCCTAGAGCCCTGAAATGAAGCATATGCAGTCACATTCTGGGCATGGCACATACACAAATTTGGTCAGTTCTAGGAGCTAGAAGAGGCTTGAGTGGTCTCAGAAACTTCAGAGATTTTAGCTGCTAAATTCTAAAAAAGTCTGCCTGAATTTGGCCACCTTATGAGCCTTTGGAAAGAAATCTTAGTTTGCACATGCTTGGTACAGACCAAGCATGTGCAAACTAAGATTTTTCCAAAGGCTTATAGCTTGGCCAGATTTGGGCAGATTTTCGTGGGCTGTATATCTGCTGAGGGTCAGTGTTAGACTCCATCCTTGTATTTAACCCATTATTTTATAGAAAGTAACACAATGATTCTATAGCATAATGATGGGTATAAGAGTAAATCCAAGAAATAAACAGATTTATAGCTTCATTTTCTTGGAACACGTTATTATATACAATGCTATTGAGTCACAGAAACATGATCTGGCCAGAGCTAAATGACTTTGCTCAGGTCAGCTTGAAAATTTGATTTGGGTTGTACGTTGTATAGGTGTTGAATACAGACTAATGCATGTGCTGGAAAAATAACAAATCGTAATTCTGTTGCAGAACAGGAAACCTTTTAGTTACACAATAAAACAACACAATGTAATGCATGTAGTATTTCTCTAGTAACCTTTATACATGTTCCCCAATGCTTTATACAAACAACTTTCATACTGTACCAGTGCCAACAAGTCAAGTCCAGTTTAAAGAAAAGAAAGTCATTTTTAATATAAGCTTTCAAATTACTTCCAAACAAAACATTCATTGGCAAAGAGTTCCATTAACAGTTTGGAATTAATGTTATAAGAGTATGGAATACTGGTAGGAGTCTAAATCCATGCGATAACCAGGAGTTAACCCATTATATTCTCCGTAAGGCACCATTAATGTTCTATAACAAATCCGAAAGCTCTCTGGCGGAGGAGTTAATCATACTTGACTTAAAACACACACACACATATACCATACTGGCATTTGAAAAGCAGGGGTCATATTGGTGGTGGTGTGGGAGCAGGGGGAATGTATAGTAATCTCAAACCACAATCCCAGCATTCCTCACTCATCACACCGAGCATGCTGGCATTCCCTACTTACCACTCCCACATTGCTAGGACCACCCCTTTTTCTTACTTAATGGCAGGTCATCTAAGATTGTATTGGGGTGCAAACGGGCATTACAGCTTTTATTCAGATTGTGTTTGAGTATTTGCAATTCCATTTACCTTTTTCTAGGACACTATTAGTGCCTGTTTGGCCATTTATGAGACCAAAATGACAAAATTTTGCCTCTTCAGCATGTTCCTGGATGGTTGAAATACCATGAACAAAAAACAAAACAAAATCTCACAGAAGCTGGTGAAAAACATACAAACACTAAGATACTTGAATGTTCCATTCTATATGCATCCGAAGAAGTGGGCTGTAGTCCACGAAAGCTTATGCTCTAATAAATTTGTTAGTCTCTAAGGTGCCACAAGTACTCCTGTTCTTCTTTTTGCACATACAGACTAACACGGCTGCTACTCTGAAACCTAAGATACTTGAGTTTATTCAGGTTTACCTGAATATCAACATACTATATCCTGGTTTATTTGGGTTCCTGCAAAACCTGTACGCACAGCCCTAAATTCCAGTTCAGAAATAACGTGTCAAGAATTTTTACATATTTTGAAACATTTCTGATTGTTTGATCCATTTTTCAGTAATACTGTCATTCACAAGTTTAATTCAGATCATTATTTGAAAATTGATACAATATCTACTTCTTCCAGCCAATGTTAGTTTACTTTATATGTATAAAATACTGGATTCCCCTTTTAAAAACCAATTCGACACTCTGCTTTGTCTGTCTGTGACTAGTTCCCCCTATATTGCGACTATACACCCAATCCTGCAAAGATTTATGCACAGTCTTCATTTTAAATACTGAGTAGCCCTATCGACTTCAAAGTGGCTTGGTTTCAATGCGGTTATTTACACTGTGTAAAGTAGGCATGTGCTTACGTCACTGCAGTGGCCTACACACTCACATACTGTGAGACCAGACTCCCCACTGCCTCTATGCAAGCTGCCCTTTCCCCAGGATGTCTACCAGAGACATCCTTCATTTTATCACTTTGCTTATCTCTGTATTTTGTCTTCTTCCTTCTTTTCTGTCACGTTTTTATTCTCCTGCCCTTTGTTGCCTCTTTTCTTAACTGCCTTTTCCTCAGAATCTTCTCTCTCTCTCTCTCTCTCTCTCTAACATTTGCCTCTTCTGTTCGCCTCCTTCCTGCCTCTTCAGCATGCGGTACTTCCCTTTCCTACTCCCTCAACCCTAGGCAATTTCTTTCCCAGTCTCCCCTGTTACTGCTCTGCCCAGCCGCGCACTGTTCCGGTCCTGAGCTGAACAGTGCGGTGGAGGTATTCCAGGTTTGTTAGCTGGATCCCAAACCCCAGGCCACATACTCAAGAGAACATGGCTTGCCTCCCACCAGGGCCAGACCCTTTGATTGCCTTCCACAATTTTTGGGGAAGCAGGAATTAACCTCAGAAAAAATACTGCACTCAGCTATGAGCCAACACTTTTCTGGGCAGCAACAAAACTTGACAAGTAAAAGGGACTGATGGGGGCCCTACAGGGACTCACACATACCCCCCCCAAAAAAACAATAGTACAATATACTGAGTCTCCAACATCTAGATATATAGGTTAACCCTCACTAACCCAAGTAAGAGTCTGAATTGCCCCATCCCAGATGCCCCAGTCTCAAAACAGGGTACCTTCAGCCCCTTGCCATTGCTTGGACAGTGTGAAGCGGGGTAACTTCTGGTCCCTGTTGTGTTGTTGGATGTCCTTCCTCATGTTCGCAGTGCTGGTCAGGCCTCCTCTCTGGATCTAGATCAGTATCCCAGCCTAGCTGTAAGCATGCCCCAGCCTACTCTAAGGCCTTGGCTACACTGGTGCTGTACAGCGCTGCAACTTGCTGCGCTCAGGGGTGTGAAAACGTCCCCCCCCCGAGCACAGCGAGTGCAGCGCTGTGAAGCGCCAGTGTAAGCAGCGCTGCAAGCTACTCCCCTCGGAGAGGTGGAGTACATACAGTGCTGCGAGAGCTCTCTCGCAGCGCTGGCGGCGCGACTACACTCGCGCTTCACAGCACTGCCGCGGCAGCACTGTGAATTCCCAAGTGTAGCCAAGGCCTTAGCTGCTCCCCTTAGACATGGGCTGTGGTTAGGCCTCCTTCTCCTGCTGCCAGTAGCAACACCACATGTTCTCACCTCATTTGTGTGGCTCTTCTCTCCAGCTCCACCCCCATGTCACCCAGTTCCCTGTCCCTGGCTGGGCAGGGCTTGGCTCCAGCTGTGAATGGAATTCCTCTCCCCCAGTAAGACGGGGGCTGGCAGGAGGAAGTCAGGGGTGGGATTTCATCCCAGTCCTCTCACCAACCAGGGCTCTGGGGTCAGTTCCCCTCTCTGCCTGTCCCTTAATAAAGCAGAGTATGTGGAGATGAGGGCAGCCTTTTCACATTACAGCCACGTAAGTGTGGAGTGGGGGACTCTATAACAGACTAGCTAAAGGAATGTGACCAATGCTCTCAAGTTGGTTAATTATACTCCCTAACCCCCACACAGCATCTCCCCTGCTGCATCAAGCTGCTGATTGAGCTGGAGGAGTGGGACTGGAAAACAGCATATAGAGAAGTCAAAGGAGTGTAATTAACCAGCTAGGAAGGGCTGACATGCTTCACAGCTGGTTAATCTCAGTTATTCCACTCAGATCTGGAGTGGAGCAGTGTGTAGTGCTGAGGGCGAGGGGAAGAGCAGGTCAAAGAGAATGCTAGCATGTCATACCCATACATACCAGCTCCAGCATACAAGTCTGGGAAAAGCAAAACTGAGAGGCCCATGAAGAGTATGGCATTGCTGTAATCTAGTCTGGTAACCATCCCTTAAAACCTCAAAGTCCTCTGTACACAGGGGAGGTTTCTGTTTGATTGTGGATGATAAAAAGCCATAAAAGGGATAAATGGTCACTGCTCCAATCCAAGACAGCATGTATTTAAGGGAAAATGACTCAGGTATCCTTTCTTTGGCAGTAAAGGAGTTTTTTTGTTGGTGGGTTTTCTTCACTCCCGACCCTGTCTCCTGATTCTTTGGTTTAGTGGGGCTCTCTCTGAACTCTCATCATCCCCCATTGCTACAGAAGAAAGCTGGGACCGCCGATGGATTTTCTATCATTTCCATTCCCCTCCATGCACAGGCAGAGTGCAGTGGCTGGAACACTTTCAGGTCTATTGGCAGAACAGGGATCATGCAAAGTGATGTTTCACAAGCTACATCAGGTCTAAGATGAGTGCAGCAGACTTTGTAGCATGCCTTAGCTCCTTGAAGCCTTTTTATAGGACAGACTTTCCCAATAACTAAATAAACGCTTGCAGGGTTCCTGCTGCGAAATCTGAATGTCATCCTTAATGTTCAATCAATGGGTTCCACCCCAAATGTGTGACATTTGGTGTCTGAATCCACAAACTTAAAGGCCTTACAAGAAACTGTTGAGGTATTTGGTATGCATATTGGTTTAGGGTTCTAAATCAATGTGGACGTATAAAAAACAGGTTGATTTTCTTCTTTTTACAAATCATTTTTGAAAAGTAAGAAGAATGAGCGGAGGCTAGAACTGAGCAAGGATATCATATACTCTCTGTGACAGGGTGGCTTCTGCTGGAGAGTCGCCAACCCTGATTACAAAAGAGGCACGTCGCACACCTGCTTTGGCTCAGGGGCTTCCTTATAAAGCGCTTCAGGGTGTGATTGACATAAAGGAAACTAGGGCTGGTGGCTTTGGGTGGAGCAGATGGGGACCAATCTATGTGTGGCAGAAGAATCAGGGCTGAGTATGAATTTTTGTGTTTTAGTTATTGACTTTATTATGGGACCCTGACAATTGTTTGTAGCTTTTCTGTCATTAAACCAGCCCTGGGTGGGTGCGCTATTAGCCACAAGAGAGACTTTGTGGTGTTCTTAAGGAGTCTGCAAGAGGGGGCTAACAGGGCAGGGTGTCTGTAAAGTGACCCCTGACCATGAGATGATGCTTGGTAAGCAGCTACCCTACTACACTCCTATATTGAGCAAGGAATTTACTTAAAGTTCCCTTAGGTTCCAATAGTGCAAGCCATGCCTCTCAACTGCTCGCTAGTTCAACATTTGTAAACCAAGGCAGTTGAGAAGCCATGGCCACTGCACTGTGATGCTACAGTACTGTTGTGATGGGTAAGCTTACAATTCCCTGCAGAAAGAAAAAGCATTAGCAGTAAGAGGAGGCACAGATGGAATAGAAGCAAACTCACATCTCCTGATGAATGCAAAGAGTGGCAGAATAATAACCATATGAGAGAAAAGTGGATGGGAAAGACAGAGAGAACAAAAAGTGATCAATGAAAGGAAACATGGAGACAGGCAGCGGTGACAAAAATATAGGCCTATTGGCATGCGGTTGATGTAAGGTGTGTTGGGTGGTTTGTGAGATGTTTGTAGAAATGATACCTTATAAAATTCAGTAGCATTGTATTATCATGAAAAGAGCACAATTTCAAGGCAGAAGGGTTACCAGTAAAAGGCAGGCATTATTTAAAAAGAAATAAATAAATAAAAAGTGCAATGGAAAATGCCACTCTGTTGTCAAGATTGACTCTTGGAGACAAAAGCAAATGTGCACCACATAGCAGAACGCTCTTTAAAGAGATTGCTCACTCAAAGGGCCAGACCCTCTGCTGGTGTAACTCCATTACTTCAATAAGGAGGTGCAAATTCACACCAAGGGTAGGTCTACACACCAATGTAACCCAGGTTTGAACCTGGGCTCAAGCCTAATCCTCCTTGTGCCCACACACCAATTGTTAACTTAGAGTCCCAGGACCCTGCAGGCTGTAGGGTCCTAGCCCTATTGCTTTCCCGTGTGCATGTGGCCCTAGTTTGACTCGGGTCCCAGAAGTCCTCCGGATGTATCCCAGAGTTCCTTGGGGCAACTTCCTTAGTCCTCTCTATGCTGACAATCTGTGGTGCAGTCTATTGCAAAAGGAAGCCACACCTCCCTGTGCAAATAGCAGAAGCTCAGATCAGCAATGACCCATGGCCTGCTGAACACAGATCTGCAAGCGCACAATCAGACAGCCTGCAGGGGTTTCAATGGAGACCAATCAGAAGAAATTTTTGCAAAGAGAGTGGCTTCCTGGTCACAAGCCAGCTTTTGGTGCATGCTGCCTAGGTGCCCCTGCACACGCAGCCCTGGTGGGGGGCAGAGAGCAGCAGGGATTAAGCTAGGCTGCTAAAAGTCCGGTTGGCGGTGCAGCGGGGCTGGCAGGCTCCCTACCTGGCTCCGTGCGGCTCCCGGAAGCGGCCAGCATGTCTGGCTCCTAGGCACAGGAGTGGCCATGGGGGCTCCATGAGCTGCCCCCACCCGAGTGCCAGCTCCGCAGCTCCTGTTGGTGGAGGCGGCGCTTGCGGGCGCGGGAAGTGCACAGAACCCACTGACCCCTCCGCCTAGGAGCCAGACATGTTGCCGCTTCTGGGAGCTGCCTGAGGTAAGTGCTGCACGGCCGGAGCCCGCACCCCAACCTCCTGTCCCAGCCCTGAGCACACTCCTGCATCCCTGGCCCCACCCCGGATCCCGCACCCTCTCCCGCACACCAACCCCTTGCCCCAGCCCTGAGCCCTCTCCCGCACTCCGAATCCCTCGGCCCCACCCCAGAGCCTGCACCCCCAGCTGGAACCCTCCTCCCCTCCCACATCCCAACCCCCTGCTCCAGCCCAGAGCCCCCTCCTGCATCCTGAATCCCTCATTTCTGACCCCACCCTGGAGTCTACACCCCCAGCTGGAGCCCTCCTCCCCTGCACCCTTGCCCCAGCCTGGTGACAATGAGTGAGGGTGGGGGAGAGCGAGCGAAAAAAGGAGGGGGAAATGGACTGAGCGGGAGTGGGGCCTCAGAGAAGTGGCGGGGCGCAGGGGCAGGGCAAGGGTGTTCGGTTTAGTGCGATTAGTCTGGGGTTGCCAACTTTCTAATCAGCTGTCCTGCAGGGAGTGGGAGCAGCCGAGCTCCTGGGTCAGCACAGCTGGGGAAGGGATGACCCCAACACCCCAATCAGTCCCCCTCCCTTTAGGGCAGCCATTTGGTCCTTTCCTCTGTTCTTGGGCCTCCCCCCATCCCCCCTGATGCTGTATGTGCAGGGGCACCCGGGCAGTGTACACCATCAGGACAATAAGTGGGAGCCAGCCCCAACACTTCCCCACAGCCCCTCAAGGATTCCTTATCCCTGCCTCTGGGGTGCGGCGGCGGCACTTCGCCCTGGGGATGCACTTCACTACTCTGTAGCCAGGCTGGGGTGTGTATGTGTTTTTCCTTCGAAACCTACATTTTACCAACCAAACACAAACATCTTCATTGAACATCCTATTTTAAACATGCAGAATTGCAAAGTTTCATCTTAATAGTTTGACAGCCCTGGAGACTGATGTCCTCATTATCCTCAGAACAGGTGCACATGGGCATGTTCCTGCCAATGTGACTCAGCCTCGAGATGGAGAGCCCAGTTCTCATATTAGGTGGTAGTTCAGTATAAAGCCTTCTCAAACTGCAGTCATTCTACTGAGACAGCCACCAAAGGAGCATATCATGCTGTTTATGTACTTGTGTGCTTCTTATCAGCACCAGCATCCCATTGATAGCACTGTCACAGTTAGGAAACAATGTGGGCAGTGGAGTTTTCCCACAGTGCACCATGCTTCTATGGCTACCATGTCAACAGTGGGAGGGGGGTACTAAGTATTAAGCACTCTGGCATAGGGATACTTTGACTTAGGTCTGTGCACTGCAGTGTGGACGCCAGAGCCCTAGGTTCCAGTGTAACCCACACACCTCCTGGGTGTGGTGTTCTGTCCCATCTAGTGGCACCGAGACCACTTAGAGAGAGAGAGAAAAAAAATGAATCTGCTCTATAGCCTTAGTTAAGAGCCAGTTGGCTTTTAGCTCATGCTGTAGAGCAGGGGTCGGCAACCTCTGGCACACGGCTAGCCAGGGTAAGCACCCTGGCGGGGCGGGCCGGGCCAGTTTGTTTACCTGCCGCGTCGGCAGGTTCGGCCGATCGCGGCTCCCACTGGCCGCGGTTCGCCGTCCCAGACCAATGGGGGCAGCGGGAAGTGGCGGACAGCACATCCCTTGGCCCGCGCCGCTTCCCACAGTCCCCATTGGCCTGGGACGGCGAACCGCGGCCAGTGGAAACCGCGATCGGCCGAACCTGCCGACGCGGCAGGTAAACAAACTGGCCCGGCCTGCCAGGGTGCTTACCCTGGCGAGCCGTGTGCCAGAGGTCAGAAAATCCTCAATTTAGGGTTAAAATATAGTGTAGATGCTCAAGCCTAAGGTTCCCTGACATGTGCCAGCTGACTCATGTCCCGCTGACATTGCTGTACAAACAATGTAAGAGGAAATAAGGTTGTTGTTTTTTTTAAATAAAAGTTGTCTCAGCTAGGGCCTGAAATTCACTTTCCATCAGTATCAATAGATTTTAAGGCTAGAAGGGACCATTATGGTCATCTAACCAGACCGCTTGCATAGCACAGACCAGAGAATTCCATCTAGTAATTCCTGCATCAAGCCCAAATCTTGTGTTTGAGCTAGAGTGTAATTTTTAGATAGACATCAAATTTTGATGTAAAGACTTGAAGTGGTGGAGAATCTACCACATCCCTTGGGGAGTTGTACCAATGATTAATTATCCTCACAGTTAAATATTTTACTTACTCCTTATTTCTAGCTTGAATTTAGCTAGGCTTCAGCTTCTAGCCATGAGATCTTGTTATGCCTTTGCTTGATAGAGTGAAGCACACTCTACTATCAATTCTTAGGGGGAAAAATTGTACTTGTTATAGAATAAAAATTGGGGGAAACCTGGTCTAATTGCAGGTTTATAAGTCACTGAAAAGTTTGCAGACCTCTCACTTGTTGCCTAAAAATCTCATGATAACCCAAATAGGTACATTTACAACAGAATAATATTAGTTCTTCCTGCTAGTTAGGCGAGCTTGAAGGGCCTGCATATGAGTACAGTTTCTGCAGAGCAGTATTCCTTGAATGTTGAGGCTGGGCTTCCTGTACTTTATTTTTGCTCACTGATTCTTCGGGGTTTCTTATCTCCTTTGCCATGGGAGTAATTTCCAACCAAGCTGTAACAACTGCAATCGGGCCCAAAGAAAATAAACAAAAAGGATAAATTCCTTCCCCAACCCTACAATGAATAATTTTCACTTAGGACTCAGAATATCAGAATGCATCTTAAACCCTGTGGGTTGTATCCTGGATGTTTGAAAGTTCTGCTCTTGGTGAGTCCTTGAAATTATGTAGCAAGGTATGAAAAACCCCAAGTTCTCCTGACGTTAAGTTTAAAACAGTTCTTCAAAATGTGATGAAAAAACAGCCAATGGATCAAAGTTAGTGCAATATTAATCTCTGATATAGAGCTATGGCCACTAGTATCAAGATGTAGAATGCCTGCTCAGTCCTCTATAGGGCTCAGTTCTGTCCCACTATGGCCCCTTTATGCCACTGCAGTGCAAAAAGCAACAGAGGGTCCTGTGGCACCTTTAAGACTAACAGAAGTATTGGGAGCATAAGCTTTCGTGGGTCGTGGGAGCTTATGCGCCCAATACTTCTGTTAGTCTTAAAGGTGCCACAGGACCCTCTGTTGCTTTTTACAGATTCAGACTAACACAGCTGCCCCTCTGATGCAGTGCAAAAGGCACAGTGAACTCCCAAGAGGAATTCTTGTGCAAAGGGGGCTTTCCCACTGGCATGGGGTTGACTCGATAAGCCCTGCACAACGATGTAGAGGTACAGTAACTTCTTGCTTAACGTTGTAGTTATGTTCCTGAAAAATGCGATTTTAAGCGAAACGATGTTAAGCTAATCCAATTTCCCCATAAGAATTAATGTAAAGGGGGGGGCTAGGTTCCAGAGAAATTTTTTTCACCAGACAAAAGACTATATTATATATACACACACAGTATACATTTTAAACAAACAATTTAATACTGGTACACAGTGATGATGATTGTGAAGCTTGGTTGAGGTGGTAAAGTCAGAAGGTGGGATATTTCCCAGGGAATGCCTTACTGCTACATGATGAACTAGCAATTGGCTGAACCCTTAAGGGTTAACTCGTTGTTAATGTAGCCTCACACTCTATAAGGCAGCACGAATGGAGGGAGAGGAGACTGCATGGCAGTCAGAGACAGAGACATACTCCATGTGTGTGTGAGAGAGAGATGCGCATTTCCCCTTTAAGTACGCTGACCCCAATCTAAGTACACTGCTTTTTAAGTAGATCAGCAAGCTGAGAAGGCAGCTGCTGCCAGGAAGTTCCCTCCGTCCTGAGCCCTGTTGTGTGTGTCCCCTGCTCTATGGAAAATGGGGTAAGCGGGGTGTAGGAGCGGGGGGGGAAGAGGGACACCCTGACATTATCCCCTCCCCCCCCCCCCGCACAGCAAACAGGAGTCTCCGGGGAGTAGCTCCAAGGCAGAGGGCAGGAGCAGCACCTGGCAGTGGGGGGAGGGACAGCTGAACTGCCGTCAAGCTCGGTGGCTGCCGCACAGGGAACTTAGGGGAGCAGGGAGCTGACGGGGGGCTGCCAGTCCACCCTGGTTCTAAGCCCCTACCAACTAGCTGCAACGGGCTGCTCTTCCTGCAAGCAGTGGACAAAACAGGCCAAACGATGTTATAAGGGAGCATTGCGCAACTTTAAACGAGCATGTTCCCTAATTGATCAGCAATGTAACAACGTTAACCAGGACGACTTTAAGTGAGGAGTTACTATATGTTTGGGTGCTGGGAGAGGATGGGGCCAGAATATTATGTGCTGTAACTGTCCTGAGGTGCAGACTGTGCCAAAGGCGGGGTAATTCAGAGAAACTTCTGGAGCTCCTCCTAGTTGTGTTGGGTGCCGGGGAGGCTCCTGGCCAGTGCCAGACGTTGTAGGGTGTAAAAGTGGCATGAAACATCTTGCCCATGCTCCATTTCCTGGCTGGCTGCATTTTATGGATCAAATCGCTATATTAAAAGCAAATGCAGCTGCAATCTATTCCGTTTAATGCAAATTAGGTGCGGCCCCTTGTGCTTCTACTGCTCTGATACTGCAAAGCCAACCATATTGGTGAACTCCTGTGCCTGGTCAGAGCCCCAGTGAAGCCAACAGGATTCCATGCAGAAGTCTGTGCATGTGATCCTAATTGCAGGATTAGAGCCCTACTGAGCTAAAAATACAGCACTCGTTTGGACAGGATGGGCACCCTTGGAATATATCCACTCATCAGACCTTCCCTTGACTCTAGACTATTGTAAATCATGCATATTTACAAAGACCTACCTCAAGTGAAAGTCACTGTCCACACAAGTCATCTACATGGGAAAAATAGTACTTCGAAATGCATGGTTTTGAAAGGAAAAACATTTAACAAATTTATTTTTTGTTTGACTTCAGCGCTGACCCACCAGGCTAACAGTCAGAACTCTAAATTGTCATCTTAAGAAAGTTTCGAAGAAGATTGCTCTTTTTTATTGCTTGTCTCTGAATTTCCTCCACTTTACTGATGTTTCTCTTGCATTGAGGTGCATGTAGTTTTGTAATTTGCCCCTTTTGCCAAAGCTACAATTAAAACCACAAAAATCCATAACACAATGTACAATGTGAAGATTAGTTACCTCACAGCCTTAAGCTGTATAAGTCTCCCGCCTGTTCCCAACATTTTGCCCAATGTTCTCTTCTTGTGCTATGCTGTGATTTATATATCTTAGACTGTAAGATGCTCAGGTCAGGGACCATGACTTTTATTTGCACCATCCACAACTATAGTTTATATACATAGCACATAATAATAGTAGAGGCACAGAGATTAAAGGATGATCCAGTGGTCTGGGCACTAGCTTCAGACTTGGGTTCAGTTCCCTGCTCTGCTATAGATTCCCTATGTGACGGGCAAGTCACTTATGCCTGAATGCACAAAGGATGTAGGTGCCTAAGTCAGTTTCAGAACTGCTGCAATGCATAAAACTCCCACTGAAACCCTGTAGGCACCTAAGATTTTGGAGATTTTTTTGGCAATAAAATTCCCTAAGTACCTATGTTTCCACTTCTGATATGTGCACTGCTGCCTCCCTGTGGGCGTCCACATGCGTATCTCCCCACCGAAGCCCCAGAGTGATTCACAAACAAGCGTTCAGCTGCCTAAGTCACAGACCCTACCCTGTCACCATGCTTTCAGAGACCATCTAGCAGCTCAGGCTCTGCAGATACATTCACACAAAACAGCTGAGGCAGAGCAACCTTTCTCATGACTCCTAGCCTAGTGGTTAGGGTATTCATGTGAGAGACCGTAGGTTCAAGTCCCTCCTCCACCAGAGAGGGAGAAGAGGCTGATCTCTGTTCAATTCAATACCTATCTCCCTTTGTGCAACCAGTGGTAATAGTACTTCCTCACAGGAATGTAGTGAAGAGAAATATATTACTGATTGTGAGGTGCTCAGATACTATGGTAAGGGTGGGGGGCAAGTAAGTACGATACAGAGATCTTTTGCGTCATGCAGCCTATCCCTCTGCCACTGCCAGATTGTTCCTTTCACTGTATATTGCCTTTTTTAGGGGACATTACTTCATGGAAAACAGCTTTTACCGCTACGCTTGTGTGAAATGCTGTTTGTACAGGAGTGGATACACAGAAAGAACTGACACAAATGCCTGTGAGATGACATCATGAGTGGCATGAATGTGTCCGTCAGGCTGTTGTCAATACTGCTGACAGAATTCCACAGCATTAAGGACAATACAGCACACAATGGAACTCTAAAGACCATAAAGCTGTCTGCGCTGGACATCTGACTTTCCCTTTCTTCCATGAGGAGTTCATCTGCCAGTAAGATGTTCATATGTTGGACCCCTTTATTCATTCCCCAGCTCAGGAGGACAGATGACTTGGTAGCCTTTATTTTTAAAGTGAGCTGCTATTTACACATGCCTAGTTTGGATATGAAATACAGATGAGTCTCTTTAATAGGTTCAGTATTTAGGCTCAGATCACATAATCCCTCCAAAACCTGGATGCTTATCTGAAGCCAATTCATAGTCTCTGAACCTCTTGTGAAACAGAGGGTTTAGGGAATACGCTCTCACCAGAGATTTTGAGTACTTCTATCTTCTGGTCAGACTAAAAGACCCCAGGATCAGCACTTCTTGCAGTGTAGCTGCATTTCCAGTCCCTGCTGGAACCTGGATATAAAGACATGCGGCATCTGGAGGAGGGGAAATGAATCAAAGGCTTTTCTAAACTTTAGGTTCAGTTCAAGTTTTAGGTGAAGATTCACAGGCAGGAAGTTGAGTTGTCTTATGCAAACTAGTTGTCCCATCCCTAGCTTGCAGTTTGAAGTGCTGCCACAAAGGCATTTACTATAGGTATAGATACTACACTTGGACCACAGCTCAAAGAGCCTATAGGTATGTATACCTATAGGTATGTAGACAGAGTACAGTGCCTGGGCCACTTCAAACAGCTCAGGCCTCAGTAGGAAGGGTAACGAAGAGAGAAGACTTAGTAAATGGAAGAAAGAAAGAACTTCTCTAGAGGGAAGAGTAGGTGCTCAGATACCTTGATGGTGGGCATGATATAGGATAGAATAATTATTCTACAGAGAGAAAACAGTTTGAGACTATTCATTTCATATGTTGGTTACTTAAGGTTTTAATCCTGTTTAAAAAGGCTTATGTCCCTCACACTTTTCACCACCTTTTGCCAGAGTTGTGACAGCATCATTGCACCCTTCCTTGCAAGCCATATGGGATTATGCTGCAATCATTCTTTCCTTTCTGACTTCAGTCTGCTTTGGCCTTTAAGAAATATGTCAACACTTGTGTTAAGTGGGATTTAGTTAGATGCCTATTACAAAAAAAAATCATTAAATGGTGTTGTTTCAGAACAAAACCTGTAATTTGGAAACGGTTCTAAAAACAAGGTATACATTTCCTACTCTTGCCTGCTATCCATGTCAGGCAAACAAAGCTCTTGTCTCCTTGACAACCAGGATACAAACAACAAGCCTTACCTGGCTCATCTTTGCCATTGTGTCTCAGTTAGCTGTAGATTTATGGGCGCCAGGAAGAAGCATTCCTATCCCCTGAACATTATTTGTCTCTTTAATTCTCCCTCTGACAGGCAAGAGACTTTTTAAAGAAAAGATACTAAAACAACGTGCTAGTGCTGTCCATGCCAGAGTAAACTTGTGTTTTCTGGCTGAAACATCTGTCAGGTGACTGATTACGCTTTCTATTTATAGGACTCCGAGATAAAGCTACTCCTGGCGTAGGTGGAGTTATGATATGCCATTTCTCGTATGCAACAAATGCTCCACCCATGTGCTCTAAGAGGGAAGCTGGATACCTTGTTCATTTGTCACATCAAACATCATTCTATACATTTGGCAAAGGTCTAATCTGGAGGTGTGTATTTGTCCATCTAAGGCGTTAGACAATCCATCACTTAAAATATCTGAAAACCCGAGAACTCTCTAGTCCCAGCCTGCTGAAATACTAGAAAAACGTACCCATGTCCTAGACAATCAGTGCTGGATGCTATGAAAAGCTATCCCCTCACCTGGTGATCCAGAGATCAGAATCACTACAGACAGCACAGAGAGCCAATTATCTGCTTTCCTGATTGGACATAAGATACTATGGTCCCAGAATAAGAGGACAAATCAGGTTGAAAGAAAGTGTTTAAATTCTTATTTCTACAGTACCCTTCTCCTCCTTTGCATGTGATGCACCCATATGGGCATATAGCCATGTGGATGTGGGTGTAGCTGGGAGACTGTACATGCCATGCATGACAGAATATTTTTGGCAAATAAGAACATTCCACTCTTCCGTACAATATTTTATCCAATGCTTTATCAGATCTGGTTTAAAAATAGCCCAAGCAATAGGACATCCCTGGGAATATCTCCTATAGTCTAAGAGGTCTCATTGTAGATTTTTCTTGATATTCATCTTGCATTTTTCTTTGTTCTATTTAATCATGCTTAGCCATACCTCTTTCAACCACACTAAACAATTCCTCTTCCTTGCTGGACTTTACTTCTATCAAATCCTTGTGGATATATTTTCTTTATTTGTTGTTTAGCCAAAAAGTACATATTTACGGTTAGATTATCCTTGGGTTAGGTAGCCTCTGCTGGTGTAACCCTGGGCACATGAGCCCTGGTAGCGGACAGCTGGCGTACTGGAGTAATACAGAGGGGGTAACATCAGCACAAAGCCTTTATGAGCTTCCTCAACCAAGTGTTCCACGGCTGGCCAGCAGAGCCCCCAGTGGGGGGGGGGGGTTGCTGGTGGAGCACTGGAGTGCTAAAAGTGGCTAGGGGATGCTTTGATTCAGGACTTCCCCAGGCTGCTCTCTCTGGGAGAGGGGGGCTCTTATGGAGGCCTGACCATAGTTTAAAGCTGCTCTCCCCAGGCAAACCTCGTAAAAGAGAACAGCAACAGAAATGCTCCCTGCCCTTCTTTGTGGGTGACTCTCCCCTGGGATGAAATCACCCCCACTGCCTCAGAGGGTGGAATTTGAAGCATCAGGCATAGGCCATTGCTAGTGGTGATCAGAGAGTTGAAAGGAGAAAGTACATTCTGTATTCACTTGCACTTGTTCAAACAACATCTTATCCTGTTAATTTTCTGACCATCTTTATAACAAAAAGGGAGCAAAATGAGTTCGATCTCTATTCACAGTGGTATTGACAACTTCTCCTAAATCAGCATCATCACTTGTGCCTAACAAGTCCAGCCCCTCACTGGGGTAGTGCAAGCTGTACCACAGTGACAGAAGCTACTGGAGCCATGATGACTGCTGGAGCTTCCCAGTGTGCCGGGGTACATATCCACTGCAACGCTAATGGCGTGTAAGCACATGCTCCTCGCCGTAGTAGGACACCTTGCTGACCAGTTTGGAGCAGGAATCAGTGCAGTCCTTCCTCCTCCAATTCAATAAGGCAGGAATAACATCAATCTCTGTGGCACACCACTGGGGATGGGGCTGCATTGCCCCTCATCCCTACCCTTTGCTTATGGTGCTTCAACTAGTTTTCAGTCAAGAGACAACTGTACCCAGTGGTGCAAGTATGGTGGTATGGTACTGTACGCTGTACCAGTAAGGTATTTATAGCTGGTACGGCGTAATGGAAAGATACAGGAGAAGCCCAGCCCCACCTCCAGCCCTTCCACGCAGCTGCGTCTCCTGAGTCCTCCTGCCTGGGGTCTGTACAGAGATAAGGGCTCTCCGGAACCACAGCGGGGAAACTAGCAGAATGTGGGGCCGCCAGGCAGCCTCATGCTGGCAACTCCTTTGCTGCGGCTGCTGTACCGCCCCCAGCCTGGCCCCCAGCCCTTCCACGCAGCTGCATCTCCTGAGTCCTCCTGCCTGGGGTCTGTACAGCAGAAGTCTCCGGCGCAGCGAGAGGAGGACAGAGCCTCCCTCCTCCCCCTGGTAACGTGGGATGGATGTGAATCATGGGGAGGGGACAGGGAGAGTGCAGGGGCACTGGGCTGGGGGCAGGGTGGGGAGGAGTCATGTGGAGGGATCACATGGGGAGGTCCCTTTGTGTCCCTCCCCTGAGTGCAGTATACCAGCAATAAATGATTTCTACTTGCACCACTGACTGTACCCAAGCCAATTTAGATGCATTGCTCCAAGTAAAATGTTGATACATATTCTATCAAATGTTTCTCTAAAATGTAGGGGTGGGATCCTAGCTCCATTGAAGTCAGCAAAGGCTTTGCCATTGACTACGGTGGGGCCAGGATTTCACTCCAGATAGTATGCTAGAGCATCTAGCCCAATGCTGTACTGGCACAAAGATGCCCAAAATCCAGCTTAGCTGGACAGTAAAGGATTCTCTAAGCATAGGGCAGCTTCTCTGCTAGATCTGCACCAAACCACCCCCATAAACACACTGGCTGCTGATATAAGAGCAGGGCCAAAGGTAAGGGGGCATGGTCAAGGCTCCTTCACACCCAGCTAACAGCCAATAGAAAGTACAGCAGCCCCAGTCTCGGGGAAGCACCAAAGTGGCTTAAAGCTACAAGCTCTTGAACTGTGCTGAGCGCTCCTGAGACACAGCCTGGGATCTGGCCCATCACATCTACAGCGTTCCTTTCCTCCACTCATTCCGTAATTCAGGCCAAAAAACCAATCATGTTTGTCTGGCATGTTTTATCCTTATAAACTCAAACTGTTTATTGCACGACTCTTTTTGTCTAAGTGCTTACAGACTTCCCCGCCCAAACACATATTCCCCCTTAATACTTTCTCCAAACATTTCCAGTCCTGTAGTTCTTTGGGTATTACTGCATTAGGAAGGAGGGTTGGAGAGCAATAGTTTCATGTGCCTGTAGATGAACCAACTTATCCAGAACTAATTTGTGTAGCAGTCTGCCAACAAGGGTGTCCACACCAATGCTTTGTGTGCTGTCTGCTGACTTTTCCTAACAGTGTCACTTTTCTGGGCTGTGTGTTGGATGCATGCTGTCTGCCCTGAAAGCATCCTCAAGATCTGAAGTTTGGGGGCAGGAGCATAACACCATTTCATTCCTACTCTTTGTATATTGCTGACCTTCTAGCCAAAGTGAATTCCAATTTTTTTTTTTAATTCAAGCAACTGTTCCCTGGAACTTTTGAGGCATGCCGTTAGCTTATACGCATGTTATATGCATTGAAGAGTTCTTAACATAAATCCACTATGCTTAGAAGATTAAAACAGAAAAGAACATTAAAGACATAAGTAAAATGAGACTGAATTATAGTCTGTTACATTTTAGTTCTTTACATAGCACCTTGGATCCAAAGACCCTAGAGAATCATAGATGTTAGAAACAGGGCCGGCTCTAGCGTTTTTGCTGCCCCAAGCAGAAAAAAAAAAAAAGGAAAAAAAAAGCTGTGATTGCAAGCGGCGGCAGCTCTACCGCCGCTTCATTCTACGGCGGCAATTCAGTGGCAGGTCCTTCGCTCCGAGAGGGAGTGACGGGCCCACCGCCGAACGTGCCGTCCCCCTCTTCATTGGCCACCCCAGGTACCTGCTTGCTAGGCTGGTGCCTGGAGCCGGCCCTGGTGAGAAACAAAATAGACCTAGTAGTAGGGTTGCCAACTTTTTAATTCCAGAAAACCGAACACCCTTGCCCTGGCCACTGTCTCTCCCCTTCCCTGAGGCCCCACCCCTGCCTGATATCCCGCCTCCCGCTCACTCCATTCCCCCACTCTCTGTTGCTTGCCCTCCCCCACCCTCTCTCACGTGCTCATTTTCACTGCAAGGACTAAATAGGCATATGTACTGTTTTGACAGATATATTATTATGGTGTTGGTCCTGCTTTGAGCAGGGGGTTGGACTAGATGACCTCCTGAGGTCTCTTCCAACCCTGATATTCTATGATTCTATGATTATGCTAAGTTCAGGTTTTATTTGTTACAAGATGCTAGAGCTGGCAGCAAAATAATCAAAAAGAGTATATTTTTAAAAAAATGAAATTTCACAAAGATTTTCATGATTGTTTTCCCTCTCCTCTTCCCATTTTTCATAATCAGCTTCATGTTTTTTGGTCACTAACGTTGTTGTAATTTTATCCTAGTGCCACTGAAGTCAGCAAAGGCTTTGCCATTGACTGTGGAATTAGGACCACACATTATCACAGCTGCAATGGGTCCATTAAAGGCCCACTCCCAAAGCCCAGATACAAATCCATAGAGCACAACCACAGAAATGCACACCTGTCCAGATACATATAAAAATAAATCTGCAGAAACTGACTCCCACACCTACATGCAGTTACACATGTGTATTCATGTGTACACATCTAGCAGGCAGTAACGCATATACTGCCATACTATTTATTATTACAATTGTTGTTTAGTACCTACAGACCCCAACTAAGATCAGGGCTCCAGGGTGGTAGGTGCTGGACATACACATAAAAGAGGGTGTCTGCAACAAAGAGTTGATAGTGTAGCTATACAAAGGTGGGGAGAAATGTCTGATACATTGACTCTTCTGCAATTACATTCACTTTTTAAGAAATAATACATTTCTTTTAAAGTTCCCTTCTCTTTTAAAAAGAGTACACACACAAAATGAATACACACATATTTTATGTCATTTTTTTTTTGTGCGCAAGCCAGCAAAAGGAATAAAAGTCAAATAGTTAGACTGCAAATTTTATTCTCACAGGTATACACAATTGCGGCAATACACACACCTCCCTACACAAAGAGACACAGTTTCTTACACACAATGCATGCATGGACACACTTGCCTACACAGAGACATTTTTTTCATACACTTTTCCAGGGGCTGGCTAAATCACCCAGCCAGGAAGGGAAGAGGGTGGGCTGGAGGGGAAAATAAGGGTGGGGGTGGAGGAGAGAAGATGGGGAGGGAAAGAGGCCAAGGACAAGAGCAGGATGGGGGTGAGAGGGAGGAGTGAAGGAGAGAGTGTTGGGGGTATGTGGGGTGGATGGGGATGCAGGGGGAAGCAGAAAGTTACAGGTGCATGAGGACGTGTGGGGCAAAGGGGTGTCTAGGGACATAATGGGAGTGCAGCAGTGTATGGAGGTGAATGGGGTGCAGAGCTGTGGGGGTGAGGGACCTGGGGGTGGTGGCTCTGGGAGGTGGAGGGCTAGAATGGGTAGGTGTGGGGGGCAGGCTGGGATGGGGAGGGATGCAATGATGGGGGGAGGAGGCGGGGGTGGGACGGGGAGGGATGCAGTGAAGGGGATGGGGCGGGGAGTTGGGATGGGGAGGGATGCAGTGACAGGGGGATGGGGACGGGGAGGGATGCAGTGACAGGGGGATGGGAGTGCGGCGGGGTTGGGATAGGGAGGGATGCAGTGACGGTGGGTGGGGATGTGGGGGTGTTGGGACGGGGAAGGATGCAGTGACGGTGGATGGATATGTGGGGGGGTTGGGACGGGGAGGGATGCAGTGACGGTGGATGGATATGTGGGAGGGTTGGACGGGGAGGGATGCAGTGACGGTGGATGGGGATGTGCGGGGGTTGGGACGGGGAGGGATGCAGTGACGGTGGATGGGGATGTGCGGGGGTTGGGACGGGGAGGGATGCAGTGATGGTGGATGGGGATGTGCGGGGGTTGGGACGGGGAGGGATGCAGTGACGGTGGATGGGGATGTGGGAGGGTTGGGACGGGGAGGGATGCAGTGACGGTGGATGGGGATGTGGGAGGGTTGGGACGGGGAGGGATGCAGTGAGGGGGATGGCAGTGCAGCCCCATTCCCAGCACTCGAAGATGGGGATACACATACCTCCAACTCCTGGGTGCCAGCGATGGGGCGACAGACTGTGGTTCACAGCAGAGCACATGCCGCAGCTCAAGCCCAGCCACAGGAGGATCGTGAGGAGAAGAGGACGGGCAGCAGCAGGAGAGGCGAGTGCCTGCTGAGCGCTTGCGAGTGGGCTAGTTCCTGCTCTGCCCTGCCCCAGCCAATGGGAGCTGTGCCTGCGAGCAGGGGGCAGAGCAGCACGCGGACTCCACCGCTCCCTCCCCCGGCAGCCCCTAAGGCTGGGAGCCGGACATGCTGGCTGCTTCTGGATCAGGGAGCTGTGCACGGCGCTAGCAGGGATCCTGCCAGCCCTGCTGCAGCGCCACACTGGGCTGCTGAGAGCGGGTTTGGGCCCCGGTGAAAAAAAATTTTCGGGCCCCCAGCAAGGGTGGACCAGCTAAACAAGAGGCGGGGAAGCTGGGAAAGCCAGGCCCTGGGCCCCCTTCCGGACTGCCGGGCCCCGGTAATTTGTACCGGCTTCCCCCCCCTCGTCGGCCCTGGCGCCACAAACCGGACATTCAACAGCCCGGTCAGCACAGCCATCAGGATTCCTTTTCGACTGGGTGTTCCAGTCCAAAATCAGACACCTGGTCACCCTATCTCAGGGGTGGGCAAACTTTTTGGGCTGAAGGCCACATCTGGATGGGGAAATTGTATGCAGGGCCGGGCAGGGGGTTGGGGTGCGGGAGGGAGTGCGGTGTGCAGGAAAGGGCTTGCGGCAGGGGTGCAGGAGGGGTGCGGACTGCGGGAGGGGGGCTCAGGGCAGGGGGTTGGGGTGCAGGAGGGTTGAGGGGTGCAGCAGGGGGCTCAGGGCAGGGGGTTGGGGTGCACAGGGGTGCAGGGTGCAGCAGGGATTTCAGGGCAGGGATTGGGGTGCAGGAGGGGCATGGGGTGTATGATGGGGCTCAGGGCAGGGAGTTGGGGTGCAGGAGGGGTGCGGGGTGTACAAAGAGTCTCAGGGCAGGGTGTTGGGGTGCAGGAGGGGTGAAGAGTGCAGGAAGGGGCTCAGGGCAGGGGTGCAGGAGGGGTGCGGACTGCGGGAGGTGGCTCAGGGTAGGGGGTTGGGGTGCACAGGGTGCAGGGTGCAGCAGGGAGCTCAGGGCAGGGGGTTGGGATGCAGGAGGGAGTGCGGTGTGCAGGAAGGGGCTCAGGGCAAGGGATTGGGGCAGAGGAGGGGTGCGAGGTGCAGGCAGGGGGCTTAGGGCAGGGAGTTGGGGGGTGGGGTGCAGGAGGGGTTCGGGCTCCAGCCCAGCGCCGCTTACCTAAAGCGGCTCCGGGGTGGCAGCGGCGCACTCTAGGGCCAGGGTAGGCTCCCTGCCTGCCTACCCTATCCCCAGCCCGCACCACTCCAGAAAGTGCTGCGGCCCCTGGGGGAGGGAGGGTGGAGGGCTCCGCGTGCGCTGCCCTTGCCGCGCCTCCAGGTACCTCCCCCAAATCTCTCATTGGCCGCGGTTCCCTGTTCCTGGCCAATGGGAGCTGCGGGGGGCGGTGCCTGGAGGCAAGGGCAACGCATGGAGCCTTCTGCCCCCCCGCCTGCCCGGGGGCCGCAGGGACGTGGTGCTGGCCACTTCTGAGAGCGGCATGGGGCCCACGGAGCCATGGGGGGCAATCCTGGGAGACGGATTGAAAGCCCTGAGGGGCCGGATCCAGCCCGCGGGCCGTAGTTTGCCCACCCCTGCCCTATCTAGTAGGCCATCCCCTCCATCTCCATACAAATGCAGGGTAGAAGCAAGAAGGGAAAATAAAGCTGGATTTTTTCAGAGGTGCCCGGCATCCACAGCTACAACTGAAGCCGCTGGGAATTGTGAGCATTCAACAGCTTTGAAAATTCAGCCCAAAGTGTACAGAAGAGAGTGCTGGGGACATGTGGGGAGCTGAAGGGATGCCAAAGAAGATCCATCTGAATCAAACTAGCCCATTTATATATAACAACACCTCTTCAAGCCCTAGGAACTGAACCAATTAAAAGCACAATATCCTTAATACAATTAAAATACAAATAAGTCTCTCTACTTGGCTCAAATAATATACAACAGCCAATGTAAAATAATAAACTCATAATATGATAAATCTTAGTGGGTTACATTCATAATGTTAAAATATTGCTCGAGCATGCAGGGGTGTAATCAGCAAGGCCAAAGCACAATTGGAGTTGCAGCTAGCAAGGAATGTGAAGGTAACAAGAAAGGTTTTACAGGTATGTTATCAACAAGAAGAAGGTGAGGGAAAGTGTAGGACCCTTACTGAATGGGGGATGCAACCTAGTGACCGATGATGTGGAAAAAGCTGAAATACTCAATACATTTTTTGCCTTGGCCTTCACAGATAAAGTCAGCTCCCAGACGGCTGCACTGCGCAGCACAGTATGGGGAGGAGATGAGCAGTCCTCAGTGGTGAAAGAACAGGTTAAGGACTATTTAGAAAAGCTGGACATGCACAAGTCCATGGATCCAGATCTAATGCATCAAGGGTGCTGAGGGAGTTGGCTGATGTGATTGCAGAGCCATTGGCCATTATCTTTGAAAACTCGTGGCAATCAGGAGAGGTCGATGATTGGAAAAAGGCAAATATAGTGCCCATCTTTAAAAACAGGAAGAAGGAGAATCTGGGGAACTACAAACTGGTCAGCCTTGCCTCAGTCCCTGGAAAAATCATGGAGCAGGACCTCAAGGAATCCATTTTGAAGCACTTGTAAGAGAGGAAGGTGATCAGGAACAGTCAACATAGATTCACCAAGGGCAAGTCATGCCTCACCAACGTGATTGCCTTCTATGATGAGATAACTGGCTCTGTGGATATGGGGAAAGTGGTGGACGTGATATATCTTAACTTTAGCAAAGATTTAGTTATGGTCTCCCAAAGTACTCTTGCCAGCAAGTTAAAAAAGTATGGATTGGATGAATGGACTATAAGGTGGATAGAAAGCTGGCTAGATCCTCAGGCTCAATAGGTAGTGATCAATGGCTTGATGTCTAGTTGGCAGCTGGTATGCGGAGTGCCCCAGGGGTCTGTCCTGGGGCCGGTTTTGTTCAACATCTTCATTAATGATCTGGATGATGGACTGGATTGCACCCTCAGCAAGTTCGTGGATTACTCTAAACTGGGGGGAGAGGTACATATGCTAGAGGGTAGGAATAGGGTCCAGAGTGACCTAGACAAATTAGAGGATTGGGCCAAAAGAAATCTGATGAGGTTCAACAAGGACAAGTGCAGAGTCCTGCACTTAGGATGGAAGAATCCCATGCACTGCTACAGGCTGGGGACTGACTGGGTAAGTTGCAGTTCTGCAGAAAAGGACCTGGGAATTACAGTGGATGAGAAGCTGGATGTGAATCAGCAGTGTGCCCTTATGACACGAAGACTAACAGCATATTGGGCTGCATTAGTAGGAGCATTGCCAGCAGATTGAGTCCAGAGGAGGGCAACGAAAATGATTAGGAGGCTGGAGCACATGATTTACGAGGAGAGGCTGAGGGAACTGGGATTGTTTAGTCTCCAGAAGAGAAGAATGAGGGGGGATTTGATAGCAGCCTTCAACTACCTGAAGGGGGGTTCCAAAGAGGATGGAGCTAGGCTGTTCTCAGTGGTGGCAGATGACAGAACAAGGAGCAATGGTCTCAAGTTGTAGTGGGGGAGATCTAGGTTGGATATTAGGAAAAACTATTTCACTAGGAGGGTGGTGAAGCACTGGAATGGGTTACGTAGGGAGGTGGTGGAATTTCCATCATTAGAGATTTTTAAGGCCCAGCTTAACAAAGCCCTGGCTGGGATGATTAGTTGGCGTTGGTCCTGCTTTGAGTAGGGGGTTGGACTAGATGACCTCCTGAGGTCTCTTCCAACCCTAATCTTCTATGATTCTATGAGCCTGTATAAAATATATTTACACATAATCTTATTTGTATTAAAGTAGCATCTAGGGATCCTAACCAAAATTCCTCAAGGCCCCATTGCATTAGGCCCTTTACAAACACATAGTAAACATACACCTGCCCTGAAGAGCTTATCATCTAAATAGCCAAGACAGACAAAGGGAAATAGGGACACAGAGAGATGAGGGGACTTGCCCAGTGCAGAGCTGGGAATAGAACTTGGGTTTCCCTTCACGGTAGTTTGATGCTCTAGCCACGCCACCCTTAAAACTGCACACCGCTGCCCCAGTCCCGCAGTTCATTTGTCCTGGGGAAAGATGTGTCTTACTGCAGATCCTGGTGGTTACCAGGATCTCCTTGGGATCCAAGGGAGAAGTGAATTGAGGAGGCCTGACTATAAACCTCTCCCCTTATTGACGATGGGGCTCAGCTCAAATGCCTCCTTTTTGGTCACAAATGCTATGGTATCACCTGAGAAAAGAGACAATCCCAAAGGTAGTTGGGGTCAAAGCCATTTAAAATGTGTATTCTATTTATTTATCTTATTTTTAGAGTGCCAGTTCACCAGAGAGCAATGGGCAGATCAGTTCTGGTGGGCTCGATAAAGTTCAGATGACACTGAAAGACCAGGGTTGAAATAAAACCCTTATGATCACTGGCAAAAATCAGTTATCAACCTACATATAGGCATGGACCCAAAAGATTGTACTAGTTTTTATCCATTCTCCCAGCTCCCCCAAACACTGCAGAGATCATATTCCATTGGTTTTCCATTGTCAGATATGTAGAAGGGGCAATCTGGGGTGGGGCTTCAGATCAAAGAGGTATAGTGGACACATTTTAATATGCTCTCTTCCTGACATTGTTGCCCAGTTTCTCTCACAGTTTACTCTTACCTCTTGCAGAAGTAATCCACACTGGGTGTAGTACTGATCAGGGGCGCTACACTTTAACTTGCATCCGTGTAATCATTTCACAGCAAATAGGTCTGAATTTGGCTCAATGAATGTGTTGAATCCAGTACATGGTCAGGCAGCTACCTCTGGAGTGCAAATCTGAGGAGTACTGTACCAATCAAATATGTTTTCCTTATCAACAGCCATCTTGCCTCTCCAGTGACTCATTTGGTTAGTGTATAGTGGTGTTATCATGGAATTTCCTGCACTACGTCTGCCTTCATAGCAGTACGATGTGTATTTATTAGCACTGGTTGGAAGAAGAAGAAATAGAAAAATATTTCATAAAACATTTCAAAGGGGTTTCTTTTTTGCAGGCTTTAAATGGACCCAATTTCCATGAAATTCTTACTGAAATTGTTTTGACATTTTTCATTTACCATAAGTCTGGTTTTCTATAAGAAAATGCAGTTTTCGGCGAGTGACGACTTTAAAGTTTCATGTTTGAAAGAGACCATTTTATGCTGGACAAAACTTTGTTTGCAGAAAGTTTCCAACAGCTCTAGTAGTTATTCATTTAAAACAGTCAGCTATCGATCATAACCAGCATTATCCACAGGCTCTGGTTCATGCTCAGCTACTGTCCTGGTCCTCTCTGGTTTCACCGGGTGAGCCTTCGTTCAGTACAGCAAACTCCTCCTGTGCTAAGGGGACATTCTATTTATTTGTCCATCTAGGTTCTAATAATGTTTCCATCACTGGGGTATCTGAGGGCTCAGGGAGAAGTTCCTATTAGATATCATCATTAGGTATCATCACAGTGTAGCGCATTCTACATGTAGTGTATGTTGAATGATGCTTGTTACAAGAAATAGCTCCCCAATAGGGGGCATTATAGTCTGATGCTTATGTGTAGAGTAATGTCTAGGAACTTGGAGAATTCTACTTACAGGAAGTGCTTGATGAGAGGCATCTGGATATGTGGAGGAAAGAAGAAAGCATGGATGTTGTGCTGTTTTGGCTTTCTTCATATGCTTGAACACTGAACAGTGATTGCTTAGCTAGCTATATTTTACATACGATGAAACTGTCCAAGTGCATATTGCGGCTGATTATATGACTTCAGACCCTATACAGTGTAGTCTGTTCTGTATTTGATTCCAGGAAGGACAAGGAGGTTACAGACATCCTGGAGGATACACTATTATTTCCAGCAGAAAAAAATAATAAGGCAAGCTAGTGGAATAATGCACACCCTTGGGAGTAAGACAAACATTTTGTGGAAGTAACACTACTGGATCATTGACTGGTTGGCCGCACTGGCTGAAACTTGCTCAGTTATGCACAGTACATTCACAATATGAAGCTTTCATGTAAGATTCTTGATGAATTTTTGGCAGAGAGCTTATCACCAACGGTTGCAGCTGCATTTGCCTCCCCACATGTTACTCTCTCATATATAAATGTGTAGTAAATAGTCCCAGTTTTTAATCCCATTAGGCTGCACACCGTAGTGCTCTGTCTTCTGTTTTACCAGAGTCTGTTGTAATCAAATTATCTAGCACTCTGTACTCAGACATACTTTTCCTACAATGTACATGTGTGTGTAGGAAAAAAAACTGCAAAAGGCTCACAATGGTTCTATTTACAAAATAATCAAAATATCCCATCAGATTCTCACATTGGCACCAATCATGCATTATCTCAGTGACTAACTTCCATCCTAAAGTTATTGGGCCATATCTTGAAGTCTTCATCCAGGTTAAACTTCCATTCCAGCAGGAGTTCTGATTTGAATGAAGACTTTAGCTTTGGAGCCCAGTTTTCCACATGTGCTAACATTACGCAGCTCAGTCTATACTTAAGCACCTTCTTCTGCCGGAAGCGGGGAATGGGCAACAGGAGATGGATCATACCTCCCACTCTTCTCAAGTAACTTTCAGCACCCAGATTTAAAAGTGTTGCTCTTGGTCCAATGTAAACCATATTTGCCAACAATCCTACTTGTATCTACTTCCCCAGAAGCAACCACCTTCTGATTTAGACTAATTGTAAACAGGCCTTCATTGAAACTAAGTGCTAAGCAGGAGTAAAAGTAAAATTTCTCTCTTACCGATACAGGGGGGCAGCTTTGCCCACCCCACCCCACCCCCGGAAAGGGCGGGGCCTCGGGCGGAAGGGGCGTGGTTGGGAGTTCGGCGTCCCCCAGCCAGCCCACTCGGGCTGCCCAGGGCTCCAGCAGTGATTTAAAGGGCCCAGGACTTTTAAAATCGCCGGCCCCGGGGGTAGCTGCTCCTTTTGCCCTCCTCCTCCCCCGTCGTCGGCCCCGGGTGGGGGTGGGGGGGTAAAAGGGACAGGGATGTCAAAGCGCTGCTGCAGCAGCGCTTTAAGCAGGGTCCTATAAAGCGCTGCCTCGGCAGCACTTTAAAGTCAGCGGTACGGGCTGATACAGGTGGCCACTTCTTACCAGTACACCTTACTTTTACCCCTGGTGCTAAGTGTTAACAAAAGCAAACGTTTGTCATGTCTTAGACTTATGGGAGTAACACAGACATGATCAGGTACCTCTGAATTCCTTACCCCAAAGGCCTGGACTCTGGGACACCAGGCCGCCATCTCTCTCCTACCCCAACCCCTACTTCCTCCACCGCCAGGAACATTTGAACCAGGAGCCCTCACCACCACCTCTTGGAGGCTGACCTGAAAAGGTCCTAGCAAGGAACTTGCCCAGGACAGCAGTTGTATCATGGTCAAGAGGGAAGAGAACTTCAGTGCCCTATAAACCCAGACAGTAGAAATCTAGCTGCCCTGAGGCCCCCCATCCCTTCCATGAGGCAGGAACATCTACCAACACTTTCCGGGGACTGCCATCGGAAAGGCCTCTCTCTTTCCAGGAGGAAATTACTGAAGACTACATATGTAGGACCGGGAGCAGGGAGAGGGAATGGACTAAGCAAAGTAAGCTGTCATGGGATAAGAGGGAAGGTACTCTCATGGATTGGTTACTGGTTAAAAGATAGGAAACAAAGGGTAGGTATAATATTTAGAGATATACCTATCTCATAGAGCTGGAAGGGACCCTGAAAGGTCATTGAACCCAGCCCCCTGCCTTCACTAGCAGGACCAAGTACTGATTTTGCCCCAGATCCCTAAATGGCCCCCTCAAGGATTAAACTCACAACCCTGGGTTTAGCAGGCCAATGCTCAAACCACTGAGCTATCCCTCCCCCCAGAATGGAAAGAGGTAAATAGTGGTGTCCCCCAGAATTCTGTACTGGGACCAGTCCTATTCAACATATTCATAAATGATCTGGAAAAGGGGGTAAACAGTGAGGTGGCAAAATCTGAAGATGATACAAAACTACTCAAGATAGTTAAGTCCCACGCAGACTGCGAAGAGCAACAAAATGATCTCTCAAAACTGGGTGACTGGGCAACAAAATGGCAGATGAAATTTAACGTTGATAAATGCAAAGTAATGCACATTGGAAAACATAATCCTAACTATACATATAAAATGATGGGGTCTAAATTAGCTGTTACCGCTCAAGAAAGAGATCTTGGAGTCATTGTGGATAGCTCTCTGAAAACATCCACTCAATGTGCAGTGGCAGTCAAAAAAGCGAACAGAATGTTGGAAATCATTAAGAAAGGGATAGATAATAAGACAGAAAATATCATATTGCCTCTATATAAATCCATGATACGCCCACATCTTGAATATTGTGTGCAGATGTGGTAGCCCCATCTCAAAAAAGATATATTGGAATTGGAAAGGGTTCCGAAAAGGGCAACAAAAATGATTAGGGGTATGGAACGGCTTCCGTATAAGAAGAGATTAATAAGACTAGGACTTTTCAGCTTGGAAAAGAGACGACTAAGGGGGGATATGACTGAGGTCTATAAAATCATGGCTGGTGTAGAGAAAGTAAATAAGGAAGTGCTATTTACTCCTTCTCATAACACAAGAACTAGAGGTCACCAATGAAATTAATAGGCAGCAGGTTTAAAACAACAAAAGGAAGTATTTCTTCACACAATGCACAGTCAACCTATGGAACTCTTTGCCAGAGGATGTTGTGAAGGCCAAGACTATAACAGGGTTCAAAAAAGAACTAGATAAATTCATGGAGGATAGGTCCATCGATGGCTGTTAGCCAGGATGGGCAGGAATGGTGTCCCTAGCTTCTGTTTGCCAGAAGCTGGGAATGAGCAACAGGGAATGCATCACTTCACTTAATGATTACCTGTTCTGTTCATTCCCTCTGGGGCACCTGGCATTGGCCAGTGTCGGAAGACAGATATTGGGCTAAATGGACCTTTGGTCTGAGCCAGTATGGCCGTTCTTTTGTTCTTATGACTAGCTGGCACCAGTAGGCTCTCCTCACCATCCAACCCAGGGTCTGGGGAACCAGTTCCCCTACCCTACTATGGATAAGAGGGGTGGGAGACTCCATGGCAGCAGCTCCCCAATGCCTCTTCATCCGAGGCAGTGACTCAGGACAGCACAGAAGCAGGATTTGTGGTAGGATCAGAAGCACCTTTTCACTACCTCATGGGAGTCTGCTTCCACCCTTTGATTTTCACAGACCTACCTCAGCAAACTGCCATTTCTGCAGGGAGGAGGTTGCTTCTGTGAAGCGACAGGAAACACTTAGATCATTCAGGGAAATGCCAGGAAATAGCAGGGAAAGTCACAATGTGAACGTATTGGAGAGGGGGATAAAGGAATCACTGTTTAGTGTTTGGAAGGCTATAACTCGTGTATTACCTCCTTTTCCCCTCTTCTTGGCCAGGTGCTGACCATAAAGAATGTAAGATCTTTGAGGTGAGAACCTGTCCTAGAGTGTCTATGGAGTGCCTGGCATGAGATCAGTGCTAAGTAAATAAACTGAAAGAACAACAAAATGAATAAGGAAGGCATATGAATGAGTAAGGCATAGAACGTAGGTGGGAGCAGAGATGGTGTGATTCACAAGAGAAAGGGAAAACATTAAGGAGCTGGGGCCCTGATTAACTTCAGTGGGATTGCTCAGATACCTAAGAGTAAACAGGTGCCTGCACACCCTGCTGAATGTGGAACTGGAAGAGTACAGCAGGTCAGGACCCAGAGAAAATCCTGCCCTGGCAGAGGATAGGAGATGAACTAGAGTAGGGTTACCATACGTCCTCTTTTTCCCGGACATGTCCGGCTTTTCGGCACTCAAACCCCCGTCCGGGGGGAATTGCCAAAAAGCCGAACATGTCCGGGAAAATGGCGGCTCTGCTCCTCCCCGACTCTTCGGCTCTGTTTAAGAGCTGGGCTGCCCGAACGCTACCGGCTTCGGGCAGCCCCCGTGCCTCCAGACCCTGCGCCCCCAGCCGGGCACTTCCCCTCCCAGGCTCCGGCGGCGCAGGGTCCGGAGGCACAGGGGCTGCCCGAAGCCGGTAGCGCTGGGGCAGCCCGGATCTTAAACAGAGCCTAAGAGGAGCAGAGCCTCCAGCTGCGGGGGCTCTGCTCCTCTTAGGCTCTGTGTAACTTACACAGTGTAAGTTACGCAGAGCCGCCGGAGCCCCGGAGGGGAAGTGCCCAGCTGGGGGCGCAGGGTCCGGAGGCATAGGGGCTGCCCAAAGCCCGAGCGCTACCGGCTTCACGGTTTGCTGGGCAGCCTCCAGACCCTGTGCCCCCGGCTGGGCGCTTCCCCTCCCGGGCTCCAGCTGCGCTGGGGAAGCGCCGGCTGGGGGCGCAGGGTCTGGGGGCTGCCCGGGAAACCGTGAAGCTGGTAGCACTGGGGCAGCCCTTTCCCCCTGGCTGGGAGTGGGAGGGAGGAGGGGGCGGAGTTAGGGTGGGGAAGGGGCGGAGTTGGGGCGGGGCTAGGGGTGGGGAAATGGGTGGGGAAATGGGCGGGGCCAGGGCCCGTGGAGGGTCCTCTTTTTTTATTTATGAGATATGGTAACCCTAAACTAGAGCTGGTTTATCTGTAAATTCTATGAGCAATACAGAGCGTGGGGGAGGGGAATAGAGCTGACCAAACCACAATGGGATGGTGGAGAGTAACAAAAAGGAGGAGTAATAATGAGCGGCTGGACATTCCAGATAACATGAATCATCTGTTGTCTAAGAGTTTGTAGAATAGGCTCAGTGTTAGTGGTAAACATGTGTATCTGAAGAGGTATGTCTTTTTTAGAGCTGGGCAAAACTTTTCACACATAATTTTGTCAGCAAAAAATGCAGATTTGGTGATATTAAAACATTTTATGAATTCAAGTCCATTTCACCAAATTGTTTCAGTAAAAAATAAATTTCATTCTGACATCTTGATTTTTGGTTTGAAACAACTTATCTTAAAAATTATATTAAAAACAATCAAACATTAAAAGATGCTCGAACTGAAAAGAAACATTTCATTTTGGGTTGAACAAAAGGTTTAATCTGACTCAAAATGAAATTTGTTTAGACTTTTTGACTCACTGAAAATTTCAGAAATTAGTTTTGGGTTGATCCAAAAATAACATTTTTCTGATTTTTTTTAATTGCCAGCGAGCAAAAAAAACCCCTCATTATTTGCCAAAATTTAGTCCTGTTTCAGCAACTAAACATCTACAACCTGTCCTGGCCCCTGCTGAAGTCAATGAGAATTTTGCAATTGTTTTCAAGGGGACCAGAATCAAGTCACTAATATTTACAGCGAAGATCACCAAACATCCAGTTTGCCAGTTCCTTTTTGACTGGCAGCCAAAGTCTCTCTTTTTGCTCAGTCAAGCATGAAAGCTCCAAACTAACTCATAAGAAACCAAACAACAAAAACAGGTGAGCAATTATACACTTGATATTTGTTTTGACCTTTGTATGGGACTTTGGAACAGGTTTCATAGATAAAGGACATGAAATTGAGACTTCTGGAAGTGTCTGAGCTACAGGTGACAAAAGATAATCCCTACTAGGATGTCAGAATACTAGGATGTCACAGAACTGCAGGAGCCAACCACTGAAGTAATGGATACCCTTCTCAGAGCATGAAATAAAAGAGCTGAAGATCTGAACGGCAGACATAATTCACAGTGAGAGTGTCAAGTTCAAAGGTGGTCAATATTTGAAATTATATTAAAAATTATTTTGTAAAAAGTGATCCTATCTGTTCTTCATGGACATTAATGATGGCATGGCATTTTTCATAAAAATAATGGTGTATCTTTCTATCCTTGACCAAAATTGTTATTTTTATTACTAGGGAGACCATGCACTACTCCCAAAATGAAGCCCCCATTGCACTTGGTGTTCTATACATGTAGTAAGGAGACAATCCTCGCTCTCCCCCATCCCTTAAACATGAATGTACCAAAGCCCTTATATCTGGCATAGGTGCTGGAATTAGGGGTGCTGGGGGTGCTGCTGCACCCCCTGGCTGGAAGTGGTTACCATTATATACAAAGTTTGGTTCAATGGCTCTCAGCAGCACCCCCACTATACAAATTGTTCCAGCACCTCCGGTATCTGGTGTAAATAGGCCTCAGCAGGTGGAACTCTATGCCTATATACGGAGTCAATTCCAAGTTCAGGGCTTAAATAAATTAGACAGATAAAGGGTGGGGGAATAATTTTTATAGGTGTGTAACTGAAGCACAGCGAGCTTGACATCATACAGGAAGTGTATAACAGAACCAGAAATCGAACCTAGGTTTCAAGTCCCCAAGTGTCCCAAGTCCCAGTCCATTCCCTTAGCCCCAAAATCATCATCAATGTTCTCTGCTACACATGTGTCATTCTGTGTGCCAGCTGGCTGCAATCTTCTATGCACGACTGTGTTTCAGCAACATTGTTTGTATCAGACCTATGCAAAAAAAAAGGAATGTTTTTCATTTGACAGATTGCATAGTTCCATTCCAAGATATCTTGCCATTCCAAATTTCACTTTTAAATCAGATTTCAGGACAAGAGAGCCTTTTTTGTGTGGAGGGGAGAGTTGTGGGATTTTGCGGAGAGTTTGGGGTTTTGCACTGAATCACAGAAAAATAAGGCCGCTTTTTACACAAAACACTGTGCTCACATTTTGAACAGGAGATCTGAGATAGTGGACATCTTTTAAATTTGTCTTCATGTAGGAGGAGATAGGGTAGAAGAATCAGTGACAATTACGCATATGTGTAGCCTGTTACATTCACGGAGGCTGCCAGCAGCCCTGAGAAGCTATTATGGCTAGACATCAACAAGCCACAAATGATGCCCTAGCCACATGCACTGTTCTGCAGCCATTCTCCCGTATCAGCCAGCACACCACCTAAGGATTCCCCTACAGTGGAGTAATCCTCCAGTGAATGGCTAAGCTGGCTTTAAGGCAGCTTTGTGCAAAGCTTCCAAATGTAGAAAAGAATCAGGCCCTTTACATTTAGTGTATAAATAGCTCTTGGTGAAGGATAAAACTTGTGCTAATTTTCTAGACAATAGGTCGATAAAGACATTATAAACCCTAGCAAACAGCCTGCTGTACATTCATTTGTTAGTGAAATAAGGCTGTAGTGAGTGCTGTCTTTCAGCTTTTGCACATGTTTGTATCTGGAAAGGGGCAGCATTAAAAATACATGACAAGAAGCGGGAATCTCATAGCAAGGAACATATAAAACAAAATTGGAAAAATACATTGTCAGGGAGAATCCTGCCTTGGCAGGATGATGGATTAGGGGACCTCAGAGGTCTTTTCCATTTATGATTCTATCGTGTAATTCTATATAGTCACAGAAAAGTGGATGCCTAACATAGATCGGGCTCATTAGCTAGTATCAGAACAGAACGGGCAGCTCATGTGAGTGCCTGTTTGCTGAGCTGCACCGAAGTGCCCTTCAGGCCGGAAGTGGTGCTTTAATGCCCCCAGCTGCCAGCCTTTCCCGGCTCTGAGTGCAGGGGCTGAGTTCTCATTTGGTCCTGCATATCTGCATGTGCATCTTTACAAGAGTCAGAAGAATCTCTCTCTCTCTCTCCATTCCCTGCCAATGCTCATTTCTCTCTTCCTCTGCTTTCAATGCTAAATAAGTTTATTTACTATGTCTTTGTAACCATATAGCGGTCCTCTGCAGAGGCTCTCAAAGCATGTTATAAAAATAATTTTACCTGCTCCTCTGTCTCTACTGCTCTGCACCCACTGCGGCCATTTGAACCTGTGTCAAGTCAAGTGATCTGGTAGCATTTAACTCCTGTCTTGCAGAAGACTAATTGGCTCCACTAGGAAGAGGGCAGTGGAGAATTGGCCCTGAGTTGGAAAGGCAGCCAGCTTCCTGTGAATCACAGAGAAGTCACTCATGCAAGAAAATCCTCGTCCTTTGCGATAGAATTAGTGTCCTGCAAAGCCTAAACCAAAACAAAGCTAGACACAGCAATCCACACTTCCTGATCCTAGTGGAGTTACACTAGGGATGGCATTGGCCCCTGTGTGTTTCTGCTTAACAGATAACAGAAAATGTAAAGGGCAGGAGAAATCAGAACAGTATGTTATACAGCCAGCAGTTAATAATTTACCACTGCCCGCGTGACCTTTTCAGCGAGGGCAATAGGTATAATTAAATAGCATATTAGAGAGTCGGGGCACAATTGTATTCTCAAGGATTTACTAATTTCTCTTTGTTCTGACTAAAATGTGTGTTTGTCAAACTGTGGCATGCTCAGGTATCAGAATGCCAGGGGATCTCCGATTCCTGGCTCCTCTCATGCACGCCCAATGTCCTGAGTTTGTTTGCATATCTGATTTCTTCAGCATGATATAAACACATTTGAACTGGTAAATCCCTAATGATGACATGTGGCTCCAGATCTTGAGGGCCACATCCTGCTCCCTTAGTTACTTGTATATCCCATGGACTAAGGTGAGCTGGATTTGCCCTTTTATAGACTTTGCATAAAGACGACAGACTGTGCTGCTGCTATAGACAGAAAGGTATCATTGTTTCTTTAGCGAGTACTGCCTAAATATTACCAGGTGCCTGTGTCAAGTTGTTTGAGATGGTATTCCAGCACCATTATTAAGGGGGATCTGTAGTATTGTTTTACTTTTAAGACTCTTTATGTAGAGTGCTTTATTTAATATTCCCAGACACAAAATTGGATCAGATGTGATTTCAAGCCATTGGACACATTGAAGAGGGGTTAAAAGTCAGAAGGTACAGCTAGCATTTATACAACAATCAGGATCATAGTGACTATCTGGTTGTGCATAGATAGTTAGCTCTCACAGCCACATCACTGGGGACAACTGCAATTTATATTCTGTATACAGAGTGTGGTGGAATAGTGATGAATATTGGAAGATAGCTCATAGACAATGAGATGTCAAAATGTCACTTGAATATAGTGGGAAGGTGAGACAGAGGTCTTTGATTTGTATCTGGCAAGTAAAATGGGGGTAGACTAAATGACCCTTAAAAGCCCTTCTAACCCTATGGTTCGATGATTCTATAAAAATGTAAGATTATTTTAGCTGACTTATTGCGGGAGGGTGAATTCAAAGTCTGTAAGGGTAGGTGGCTCTAATGTACTGAGAGGGTACTTTGTACATTATTAGGTGGTATATGGGCTGCTTTAAGCAGGCGTATGTGGTTCCTGTTTGAAATGCATGAAAACTGTATCTTAATGAAGCTTTGTTTGTGATTTGTACACAGTTTAAGAAGTTATGTCAAAGCCTTGTCATGTGAAAAACTGTTGTAGATTATTTCTTCAGAGATCAAGAATATATTTTTCCTGTAATTACAGATTTAGTGTAAAAAGACGCATGTTGTTCAGCAAAACAGAAGACTCACATAATGTGCTACTAAAGTAAGTGATCTCTTCGATTCTCTGTAGCTTGTTTGGCTGAAGTTTACAGACTCTGCCACCATAGCTGTACACCAACAGAGTTTATAAACACCACCAAGTTCATAGTCTTTTGCTGAAGCTGAATTTGTCTGTAACATGCAGAGTTTATAAACATTAGAAGAGTTCCTTATGAACGCTGTAGCAAGGAATACTTCAGGGATGCAAAGGCTACAAATGTTCATGTAATACTGTACTTGAAGTCCAACTCCTGCTCCAGACACTCCATGTCTTCCCTGTGGCAGGGCACATGATGGTGAAATTCACCCCTGTACAGAGGGACAGCACAAGTTTTTCTGTCCCTTTTAAATCCCATTGAACCGCTTAAGTGGAATTTAAGTGGAGCAGAGATGAGAGCTCAGTAAATAATTTATTTTTTTGCTTGTTTGCTTGGTGGCTGAACCAGAAAAATCCAGAAAAAAAATTGTTTTGGGTTAAAAGAAATGTTTCCTTTGACCTGAAAATAAACTTTTTTGGTATTTCATTTATTTATATTTCCAGGTGATTCTTTTACCCTTAAAAAGCCCCTCAAAAATCTAGCTCAATTTCAAACAAAACAATGTTTCAAAACAAAAAGTCAACATTTTTCTGTTTGAAAATGTCAAGCCAAACAGTTTTGACTTAAAAAAAAAATCCTAATTTTATTTGGCCAAAACTATTCAACCTGTAAAAAGTGTTGCTTTTTACAGATTCAGACTAACACGGCTACCCCTCTGATATTCAACCTGTGTTCACAAATAGTTCTCATTATCCCCAAACTGCATTTTTTGGTGTAAAAATTATTCAGCTGAAAAATTTTGCCCAACTCAAGCAGAGATCTTGTGCTGGCTCCTTGCACAAGGGTGAATTTCATTCAGAGAGTTCTTAGAACAAAGGCAAGGCTCAGCTTTGTACTTTGAACTATGAAAAGTCCATCCAGGCCAATATATCTCATGACAAAGTTCTTCATGAACGCAGTTGAAAAAAATCTCCATCAGGTCACCAGCAAAGATTTAAACAAGAAATCTCCAGGGTTCAGATTTGAGGGGAGGCGGATGGGACCAATAACTATAATCACTTAAATCTTTTTTCTTTATTAATAAACTTATTCTTAGTTTTACTCTAAACCATCTCCTTGCTGTTATATTAAAGTAAAGTGAGCATCCTCCGCTGATCAGCAGGTTGGCATTTATTCTGTCTCTTTGGAGACAGTGGATTTGGTTCATTTCTGTGTGTCCAGTGACAGGGATTGGACACTGCAGAGAGAGACCTCTGGGGAACTCAGGACCAGAAGTTCACTGGTTGTTACCTGCAAGTCAAGGCTTAGACTGACAGAGGCTCGAAGAGTTTGTTGGTGAGGTGGACAGACTGGCGTGGCAGGGAGCAGTCACACAGTTTACGCTCCAGCAAAGCGCTCTCTTGCTGAGGCAGAGAGATAGCACCTTGACTCACGGTTCTGAACTCCCTGAGGAGAGCATCATGGATCATTTTGAGAAACAGCCTCACCCAAGTTTTAAAGAGTGCACAGCTTGATTTGTAAACCAGGCCAAAGAAATTGCTGATTGGGTCACGTTCCATATACTGAACGTATTGGGCATTTGTTATAAGAAAGGGAAGTACTGAAGAACGAATAACATCAATTTGGTATTTCTAACTGAAGAACAGAGCTACTTGACAACTTTTCAAACCCCCACTCAAAAAAAAAATGGTGCTTAGTCAAAACATTTTTAAAAATTTGCAGGAAAATGTTTTAAATTAAATTAATGGGAAATTGCAACATAAAAAGATTTTTATTTTATTTTTTAATTGAAGTTTTCAGTTTGGTTTTGTGTCTTTTTTTTTTAATCAAATTTTGTTTTCCTTTTTGCCACTGAATCCAACAGAATTAATTGATGTGTAGGGAGGTGTCCGTCCACACACTTTTTTCTTTTCCTACTCTAACTTTTCCATAGTTGAAAAAAACAAAAGGGAAGACATAAGAAACCACACACACACACACACACTAAGCATCATTCATTCCACTCCATTCCATGGCAAAATGCAGAAAAGGCAAAAAAAGGAGGAAACAAACTCTGTCGTTGTTGAACAGCAAAAGGAAAATTTCATTTTGAAACCAAGTTTTCCATTTTGGAGCCTGATGAATTTCATTTTGTTCTTCCTTCCAAAGCAAATGAAAGGAAGACCGTTGTAAAGGTTTTTGAAGACCTGTTGAAATCAGTGGGCTAACTACAGAGTAAGTTTCTACTCATTGGGAATATGTCTGATAGAATCTGGCACTGATGAAAAATATCTAATAGAGATTTTGTTGTGTTGTTCTACAGCAAACTTTCAAGCCTAAGTGAGAAGTAGGGAGTATGGGTCATGTTCTGCCCAGACTTACTTCCTGTGCCATCCACTAAAACCACTGGAGTGACTCCCAGTTTTTCTTTGATATAAGAGAAGAATTAGACCTAATATCTCTTCCTCAACTGAAAAAAAAATCCATGTTCACCTACTGACTGAAGGAACCACTGGCAAAGTTTACCAATTTCATGGTATTATGGATTACACACCACTACAGACATAAAACACTGGCTTGGAGATAAGACAAGAGGGTTTCAAATACTTTGCATTCATCCACAGCACACCAAATGTGATGACATACTAGGTATTTTAGAACATGATAATGGTGTAAGAGCATGCAAATAAGCCCAGTGTCTATGTAAGCACTAGCCTGTTAAAGAAAAGTTTGGAACCGTCCATAGATAAAAAGAGAGACCCTTACATACAAATTCGTGTAGGGCCTGAACATTAGAGTCAGCTTGCTTCCGAAATCTGCTCTTTCCTGCAAAAAAACGACAAGGAGTCTGGTGGCAGACTTCTTGTCGTTTTTGTAGATACAGACTAACATGGCTACCCCCTGATACTTGACTTCCTGCACAAAGGCATAGCAAAATGGTAACAGCTAGAAACTTCCCTCTGGACACAGGCTGAAAGTTTGAGTTTTATTCAAATATTTACTAGGAAAATATGCTAGGAATTTACTAGGAAAAATGCTTTATGTTTTCTGCACAGTGAACTTGGGCTGCTGGAAAAAAGGCTTAGTCACTCTCTTAAAGGCCAAAAGAGCTGCTTGGTTTCTCCTGCTTGGTTTCTGAAAAACTGACATGATGGGCAGATTCTCAAACAGTCACAATTAACAAATAACTGTCAGTGAAGGGAAACCTAGGAAGGAAGTGAGTATCTTCTGCAGCATGTGGGCCAAGTTCCATGGGTGCATCTAAGGGGAGATTTGGGCTCATTAATAAATTAATCTGAAGAACATACCTATTTGTGGCGTATGTAGCTATTGAGCCTTTGTTTGTGCTGTACTGCACCTTTAAATATCTAAAGTTCTCATGTCTAAAGACCCAGAGAGGCATTTTGTTCTCAGTGATGCTTCAGTCTATAATGGAGGATACACACACACTGCTCTTATGGTGACTTTCCTCTCCTTCTAAAAAGAGTTATTTGAGGTGAAATAGAACAGCAAGAAAGTACATGCTTTGCTCTTTGTATATTGACAAATGTAACACGAATAAAAACATTGTCAACCTTTCAGGATAGGACAAGAAGCAATGTGTTTAAATTGCAGCAAGGGAGGTTTAGGTTGGACATTAGGAAAAAGTTCCTAACTGTCAGGGTAGTTAAGCACTGGAATAAATTGCCTAGGGAGGTTGTGGAATCTCTGTCATTGGAGATTTATAAGAACAGGTTGGACAAACACCTGTCAGGAATGTATTCTGTGTTGTAATTGAAATCAATATATTTGAAAATCTAGAAAACATCCAAAAATATTTCAATAAATGGTATTCTATTATTGTTGAACAGTGTGATTAATCACAATTAATTTTTTTAATCGTGCGACAGCCCTAATTTTTCTGCTCCCTTCTGAGCTCTGTAGGACAGTGTGGCTCCCAGATGATTTCCTGGCTTTTTCCCCAGACTCAAGTGTCCCTCCAGCCCACTATACAGTTCCCTTTCCCCTTGCATTAGGAGTTTTCCCACACATCCTCTGTGCATGGCACAATGAGAGGGGGATGGGATGCAATGGGATGGGATGCATGCCCTCCCTCTACTATAGCATCCCAGCAGTAAACTTTCAATCCTCAGACTCAAAGCTGCCCTGTTTCTCTATTTCCCAGGGCCATTTCCTAACTTCAATGCCAATTCTCTGGCTCCCCCAGTATACAAACTCCTCCCATAGGTCTTGCTGTAGCCCATCTGTAGGCCTCCTTTTTAGCCTGTTCCTAGCTCCTTCACAAGTCCCTACCTGGGAAGGAGTCACCATTAGTCCTTCCCTGAGCCTGGTTCGTAGAGAGCAGCATAGCACTCCCCCTGCCAGCTATCCCCTTGCAGTGAGCACAAGTTGCCCCTTATGTCTCCTAGCAGGCCTAACCTAGTTCCAATAACCCTGAAAATAAACCAGGCACAGGAGAGGTTGGACCCAAGGTCCCCCAGCTCACGCTGTGACAGTGACCCTCAAAAGATTTGATATGGAAAGTTTGGTATGGAAACCCCCTCAATATTTAGAAGTTCATTCAAGATATCCATAGACCTGTCCTCTTTCCCACCTGTTGGCATCATAGACTTAGGGCTAGATCCAGCCATTTGCAAGCAAAAATCACATTAGTGGGGGACACTCTAGCTAGCTAGAATTCCTCATGTGAATATACAGATGAGCTCTGCCATCCCAGGAGAGGGTACAGCATGTGCACCCACTCTGCTTCTGGAGAGTTTTAGGAGCTGATGCATGGCAGAGAGTGGGGCTGTGTGGGCATGCCCACTTTCAGACAGCTAACGCCAATGGGATGCCAGCAGGGAGCAGGACCTGTTCCTCCCAGCAACAGTGTCAAATAAGGCAAGTGTTTAACAATGTAAAAGTGAAGAATAACTACTGTAATTAATCAAAAGAAATTGCAAGGGAATATAGGTCAACAGAATATAACCCGGCTTGACATTTGGCCTGGAAACAGGCACTTGAAGCTCTAGCAAGCAGGCTATGGGTTCTTAATGACCATGAGGGAGCAGAACGTTATTTTTATCACATCCAAAAAGATGGAAGCCCTGCAGCTGCTGCCTGGAGCTAACAAGCAAGGACAGCAGCTGATCCACTTACTGTATCTTCCGGGATTTAAAAAAAGATGAATACTTTCTTTTCTGTAATTCACTGTCACCGGCATCAGATGATGAGCTGCCCCTTTCTTCCATTAGCCTGCTGTGGAAGCAGCTGTATTACACGACATGCACAATTCTTTCACTATCAGTGCTATTAACAGGGATTAGGAAACACAAAAAATGGGAATAATTTAGCACATGATGTGGTGGATTCTTCATCCCAGGCAGAGTTTAAATCAAGATTAGGTGTCTTTCTACGATGTATACTCTAGTTTAACCATATTTTATTGGCTTGAAACTGGAATTACTGGCTTAAATTCTATGGTCTGTGTTATGCAGCAGCTCAGACTAGACAATGGACCGTTTTCACTTTAAAAATCTAGGAATACATCAGTAGTTAGCTTCAGTGAAAAGTAGGTGTCTGACCTGCCACTGATGGTTGGTAAAAGAGGCATCACTGATTTCAGAGACATACAGAATGGGGGACAGGTAGGAGGGATAGCTTAGTGGTTTGAGCATTGGCCTGCTACACCTAGGGTTGTGAGTTCAATCCTTCAGGGGATTTACTTCTTCTCTATCCACTTAGGGAAATGGGGCAAAATCAGCACTTGGTCCTGCTAGTGAAGGCAGGGGGCTGGACTCACTGACCTTTCAGGGTCCCTTCCAGCTCTATGAGATAGGTGTATCTCCATATATTATTATAGAAATGTAGGGCTGGACGGGACCTCAAGAGGGCATCTAGTCCATCCCCCCGTGCTGAGGCAGGACCAAGTATAACTGGATAATCTCTGTCAGATGTTTGTCTAACCTGTGCTTAAAAACCTCTGGGATTCCACCCTCTCACTTGGTAACCTATGCCATTATAATTAGAAAGTTTTTCCTAATAGCTAACCTAAATCTCCCTTGCTGCAGACTAAGTGCATTACTTCTTCTACCTTCAGTGGACATGGAGAATAAATGATCACCATCCTCTTTATAACAGGCTTAAAATATTTAGAGTGTTTTCAGGTCCCATCCTGAGTCTTCTTTTCTCAAGACTAAACATGCCCAGTTTTTTTAAACCTTTCCTTTTAGGTGAGATTTTCTAAACCTTTTATCATTTTTGTTGCTCTCCTCTGGACTCTCTCAAGTTTGTCCACATCTTTCTTAAAGTGTGACACCCAAAACTGGACACAGTTTTCCAACTGCAACCTCACCAATGCAGAATAGAGCAGAACAGGCGCTGTCAATGTCTTGCATACAACGCTCACGTTAATATATCCCAGAATATTAGCTTTTTGCAACTGTATTACATCGCTGGCTCATTTGTGATCCGCTATTACCCCCGGATTCTTTTCAACAGTACTACAGCCTCACTAGTTATTCCTTATTTTGTATTTGTGCATTTGATTTTTCCTTCCTAAGTACTTTGCAGTTGTCTGTACTGAATTTCATGTTGTTGATTTCAGACCAATTCTCCAATTTGTCGAAGTAGTTTTGAATTCTAATCCTGTTCCCAAAGTGCTTGCAACCCCTCCAAGCTTGGTGTCATCTTCAAATGTTATAAACATACTCTCCCTTCCATTATCCAAGTCATTAATGAAACTATTGACTAATATACCCAGGACTGACCCCTGCAGGTCCCCACTAGATACATCCTCCCAATTTGATAGCAAATAAATACTCTGAGTATGGTTTTCCAACCAGTTGTGTTCCCACCTAATAGTAATTTCATCTAGACCACATTATCCTAGTTTGCTTATGAGAATGTCATGTGGGACTGTGTCAATAACCTTACTAAAAATCAAGATATGCCACATTTACTTCTTCCCTATCCACTAGGCCAGTAATCTTGTCAAAGAAGGAAATTAGGTTGGTTTGGCATGATTTATTCTGAACAAATCCATGCTGGCTATTATTTATCACCCTATTATCCTCTAAGTGCTTACAGACTGATTTTTTGATAATTTGTTCCAGTATCTTTCCAGGAATTGAATTTAGGCTCACTGGTTTATAATTCCTCAGGTCCTCTTTGTTCCCCTTTTAAAGATAGGCCAATATAGTACCTTTCTCCATTTCTCTGGCATCTCACCTGTCCTCCATGAGTACTCACAGATAATCACTAATATTTCAAAGATGCTTCAGCTAGTTACTTAAGTACCCTAGGGTGAAATTGGTGAGGGACTAGAATACATCTAACTTTCAAGTACACCTCTACCTCGATATAACGCTGTCCTCGGGAGCCAAAAAATATTACCGCATTATAGGTGAAACCGCATTGTATTGAACTTGCTTTGATCCACCGGAGTGCACAGCCCGCCCCCGGAGCGCTGCTTTACCGCGTTATATCCGAATTCATGTTATATCGGGTAGCGTTATATCGAAGTAGAGGTGTATTCTTTAACCTGTTCTTTCCCTATTCTGGCTTGTGTTCCTTCCCCCTTGTTGTTAATATAAATTGTGTTCAGCATCTGGTCACAATTAACCTTTTTAGTGAATAGAATGTTAGAATATGCTAGAATAGAATGTTGAATAGAGTAGATTTAAGGCTTGAATCACTAATGTAACTCTGTTAAAGCCATCATTTCATACACCTCCAAAATTCAGCTACCTCTGGGCAGAGAATGGGGGAAACAGTTGTGTCACAGCTATCTCTATCTTGACCTGGCCTGACTCTGTATTTATACTATTTTCTAATATCTGAGGGCATCACAGCACCAGGTTGTGTGTGTGGGCGGGGGGAGCGGGGTGCTGCAGGGCTCCTGTACGTTGCTGAAATTGCCAGCTGACAATATGGTTTTTTAAAGTAATAAAACACATCATAGATTGGGGGTATTAAAATGACACAGGAAAAGGTGTCAACATTTGTACACATTCCTCTAACATAATTTTAGTTCCACACAGTTTTGAACTATCATCTTCTTTCTCTCCCTTATCAACACCATTACAGCTGGTTGAATAGTAAAAATTAAGAGGATGAAAATAGATTCATAAACATTTTTGAAAATAAAAGCACCAAGTAAGCTTGGTTGGCTATAATTTCTGGAGACATGTTTTATTAGTGAATATTCAGACAGCCAACGAGCGTAAGTGAAAATGATCACAAGCTCTAAAATTTTAGGTGAATTTTAGCCTGAATGATTACTTGTATGAAAAGTACCTAAAGGAGCTGCATTATCCTCTAGTCTATGTTAATTATTCTCTTGTTTAAAACATTTAATTTATATATTCAGGGAGCAGAAACAATACCATGAGATTTAGGAGACCAACTGCACATTCCGAATGACCAACAGTGAAGAGCTGCAGCGCATAGTTCTGAGTTGTGAGATACAATATAAATGCGACAATGATTAATCCAAACTGTTTGAAGACTAACAAATATGTTTGAAAAAAAGCAAGATCAGTTCATGAACAGTTTACTGGCCAAAACCAGGACTCAATTCACAATGAACAGTTCGACCAGTTCTGATCAACACTATGGAGGGATACAGGAATGCACAGTTCTCTTATTGCTCACCCCTGCTGAAGGGGTCATGTCGGGGGAGAGTAGAATTTCCTTCCTATTAGCATTTGATGCAGTGGTGTGTCTTTACAGTGAGAACCTAAGTATCTTAGTGCTGCCGGTTGACTCTGCCAGTAATGCATAAGGTGATGCACTATGAAGCAGGCTGCTGGTGCTCTGCCAACAAAATAATGCTGGACTTGTTCCTTCATGCATGTGGACTCACTTTCTTTACTACAGTACATTGGGTAACTCCTCTGCATGCTAGACACACCCTGTATGTTTTCCACCCTGCTACTCTCTCTCACTCTCTACCAGTACATTTGTTGTACCCTCTCTTATACACTCCACTCAGACCTTTGCTGACCTGTGGAACACCCTAGTCTCAGCAATAGCAAAACTGACAAAATCAAAAGTAAATCAAATGAAGTGTGCTTGGAAAAAATGGCCAACATCAGGTGACGCATCATCAATAGCTTGTGGGGCGGAGGGGGAGGGTTCACATTAATCATTAAAGACCTAAGCGTGTTACAGAATTTTAATAATCTCTAATAACACTGGGCTCTTCCTAGTACTTTCTAGCTGAGATGCTCAGACACTAATGAAGTCAGCCTCACAAAACTTCCCTGGTGTAAGCAACTATTATTATCCCTGTTCTACTGATGGGGAAGCTGAAGCACAGAGAGGTGACCTACATTTGCCAGTCACACAAGAAGACAATTGCAGAGCCACAAATGAGACTTTTGTTCCTGACTCCTAGCACTGTACTTTAACAAGGAGACTATCCTAGTTAAGGAAAGATTTATCTAAGAACCTCTGCTCCTATAGAATCAGTGCATCCCAATGTGCAATTCAGATATAATAATGCCTAGCTCTGACATAGTGCTTTTCATCAGTAGATCTCAAAGAACTTCATTATCTTAAATATATTTATCATCACAACGCCCCTGAAAGGTAAGGAAGTACCATTATTCCCATTTTACAGACATGGAACCAAAAGGCTGTCACACAAGAAGCACATGATAGAGCAGGGAATTGAAGTGGGACCTCCCAACTCCTAGGTTGGCACCCTAACCACTGGACCATGCTTCTTCAAAAGAAAGCTTACTTTAGTTCCTATGTTTCCAAACTGGGGCACATATATATAGCCAACTAGTTCACAGTTTGATTGTTAGAGTAGTCTATATCAGTGCTTCTCAAACTAGGGCTGCCCCTTGTTCAGGAAAAGTCCCTGGTGGGCTGGGACGGTTTGTTTACCTGCTACATTCGCAGGTTTGGCCGATCGCGGCTCCCACTGGCCGGGGTTCACCGCTCCAGGCCAATGGGGGCTGCAGGAAGGGCGGCCAGCACGTCCCTCGGCCCGCAATGCTTCTTGCAACCCCCATTGGCCTGGAGCGGCAAACGGCAGCCAGTGGGAGCCGCCATCGGCCGAACCTGTGGACGCGGCAGGTAAACAAACCGGCCTGGCCCTCCAGGGACTTGCCCTGAACAAGCGGTGGCCCTAGTTTGAGAACCACTGGTCTTTATCCATTTAAATAATTCCCATTTTAAAAACAAAAAACACTTTTTTTAAAATAAAAGCTTTTACAACTCTTATACCAAAATCAGCATGGAGTGAGCTGGTTTGGCGTGATTTGACTGGAAGTTGTATGTGGTTATGCAGGACTCAGTTTGATTCTTGTGTCATTGCCCAATGGGAAGAAACATATCAACTAAAGTACCATCTTAATTTACATTTAAATACTCAGGAGTAGCAGGTCACGCACATTGGGGGGGGGGGGGGATGAGGGAGGAGAGAAATAAAGAAAGAATGAAAACTAATGACACCAGAGGGAAGTTTTTCTTGTGCTAGGCATGAATCTAAAGCAGTGGTGGGCAACCTGGAGCCTGCACGTGGCCCGTCAGGGTAATCTGCTGGCAGGCCACCAGACAGTTTGTTTACATTTGCACATCGGCCGGCAGCTCCCGGTGGCCACAGTTTGCCATTCCCAGCCAATGGGAGCTGCAGGAAGCGGTGGCCAGCACGTCCCTGCGTCCCGTGCTACTTCCCGCAGCTTGCCCACCACTGATCTAAAGCAACGTCAGTCTGAGGCTACTGAATATTTATGTCTTTATTTATAATGTTTGTATTACTATTTTCATAGTAATTGTGCTATTCCCTGAGCCTAAGGCTATGGTTACATTACAGCAGCTGCAATTGCAACACTGTAGTGCTTCTGGTGAAAACACTCTAAGCCGACAGGAGAGAGCTCTCCCATTGGCTTAATAACTCCTGCCTCCGCGAGAGGTGGTGGCTATGTTGGAAGGAGACGCTCTCCCCACAACACAGCGCTGTCCACACCACCACTTATGTCGGCATAATTTACGTTGCTCAGCAGTGTGGATTATTCACATCCCTGAGCGACGTAAATCATGCCAAAGTAATTTGTAGTGTAGACAAAGCCTAATTCTTTAATGAAAATCATGATGTACCTTTTAGTTGCACTTTGCAGGCTTCACTTTACTCCCAGTGCTGAAAGGCCTGTAGATGAGTAATGTGCTGGGTGGGTTTTAGTTGTTGTCTGTTGCTTTAGTATTTATACATGTTTCATCAGCTTCTGTTTCTCCAGTGCACAAGAGATAACTTTCCCATTCCATCTGGCCTGGCTGTGCTTGCTGTTGGCACTATCTCCTAATAGCAGTTCTGAACTCAAACCGTTTACAGCTATTCCTGATGTTACCAAGCTGTGATATTGCAGGATAAAGCTCTATCTTGACACCAACTCTATAGGATGGTCAGAGCTGCAAAGTTTGAATGTGGCACTGGCTCCAAACATGCACAGTATTCAGGAGAGCTTGGGGAAGGTGATTGGGTTCAAATACAGGACCATCAGATTACACTAATATCATTGACAAGTAGAGCTAGGCAGGAACTGGTTTCTCCATCCCATGAAAATGTTCAGGATTATAAAAAAATTTTGTCCTGACTTGGAATGAAAAGCTGCAACCTTAAAAATTTTCACAACCGAACGCGGGGGTGGGGGGGGGGGGAAGAGATAAACAAATCAGTTTGGGTAATTCAGATGTTTCATTTCAATAATCTTGAAGCGTTTGGTTTTGATTTTGACCATTTTTATGCTAATTAGCTTAAATTTCTAAATGAAGTCATTTTGAAATGAAAAACTCCAATTTTTTTTGTTTAGAAAATGTCCCATTTTAAAACTTCTCCGCCCCCCACACATGTGTCAAATTGAGAAATTCCTCAAAACCATGAAAAGTTGTGGTTTTGATAAATCACCATTTCTGATGAAAAACATTTCAAAGAATTCCCAATCAGCTCTATTGATGATGCAATGCCAGTGAAATCGATAGAATTACAGAGTCATGCGGCTGGAATGATAGAATGGTGAATCAGTCTTCCGTGATCCCAGCTTGCAGCCTGCTCTACCACAAATATGTTTTAGTTTCAACAAAAAGTGACAGATCAGTGTCACCTACTGTCACAGGGCGGGGAAATGGATCAAAGGTGTCCTCCTAATCTTTTTTGATCTGTGCTCACATATCTCAGTTCACATGGCATACTTCACATGCATGACTGGAGGGGGCTGTCCACTTAATTGTGCTTATATTGTTCAGAATACTTAGTCTCATGAGAGTCTCTAGCATGGGTTTAGTTCAAAATACATTTTACCATACCCTGTGCTTCATATATGGCTATAGGAAAATTTTGCCACATACAACATGAGCATTCACATACCTGTGCACCGCTTATTTCTATTATTAGTTAAGCACTGAGAATTTGCATGGTTCTGAATAAACACCGACAGATTGAGACAAAAGCTATTTTTCATGTGAACAGCCAAACATACACACATACAAACAGGGATATTCGTGCTTAAACAAGAGTGTTTGTTAGAAATATGTGTGTCATTTCTATTTCTCAGGTTTTTAAATAGACTCATTTTGTATTTGAATGACTTTTTCAGTTATACCTTTTACTGAAATGTTAGTAGAAACTGGAACTGAAATTGTTTTAGAAATGTTTTGGTTTACCCCAAACCTGGTTTTCAGTGAGAAAAATACAGTTTTCAGTTAATGAAAAATGTTGATGATGATTTCAAATACAATTTTGGTAAAAAATTAACAGAAAGCAGAACATTTCAAATGTCAACTTTTCATGCAAAAACTCATTTTTTCAACAAAAAAGTTTTTTATGTATAACATTTTGACCAGCTCTATTTATTTTTTGTTATTTGTCTCAGTCTATATCTCAGACCTCTCCTTGTGGAAGTCTTGGTGAGAGTTTAAATGTAACAGGGCCAATTCTTGGTCACCAACACCACCACCATCTTGCCCACTCTGTGGCTCCTAACCTGAGCATCATCAGGACTCCACTCTCTCCCTAACTCTGCACATCCAGGTCATGGCAAAATCTTACCAATTCATCCTCCACAACTTTTCCAACCACCTGCCTTGCACCACTTAAAGTCTCACCCAGGTCCTCATCTCCCTTCTTGATTACTGCAATCTCTTCCTCTCTGGCCTTCCCAACACCTGCCTTACCACACTCACTGAAAATGTTGTTGCCAAAATCTTCTTGGCCTGGCACTTTGACCATATCCCCTTCTCCCCTGCCACCACACACATTTGGATTCCCTCCCTCTATGAAACGCAAGCTCCTGAACCTTAGCATCAAGGCTCTTCACAACTCTATCCCTCCCTACTTATCTGCCCTCATATGATGGCATCTCCAACCCACTTCCCTCCACTAGCAGTGCCAGCCTAGATCACTCATTTGTCTGCTTTTCCCACAAGCGCCTTTGCACTTTCATCCATGTTGGTCCTTATGCATAGGATGCTATCCCCAAATAATTTGCCCTACCTTTCAAATCTCTTCTTCAGACCCACTTCTACCAGGATGTCTACAGTAGACTGCTGACTGATAATGGCTAGGTGGGTGACCTGTTTAGAGATTCATTAAAAACTCTAATTCTTCTACATTTTTTTAAAAAAGGTCAATGATTAAACCTGCTATTGGGTTTCCTGCTAAGTCTATGGTGTGATTCCCCCTAAGTCTATGGTGTGGTGTTATGAAGTGGTTTATAACATCTTTCTAACACATCGAGGTGAATCACGGTGCATCCATAGATAGCAATTTAACATGCTTTTACACAAGTCATTGGGGGCACCATTGCTTCTCCACAACCACTGTAGATTTAATGAAGACTTTTCCCTGCTTGTTTTTAAAACACAGTTTACAACCTGTGACAAGATTATTAAATTCTACAATATTGTAACCTATTTCTGAAGGCTGGGAAGGTAGGTCTCATGTTACAATGCTAATATATAAAACAAGTGAAAGTGCCTACGTTTCCAGTCCCACAAATAGATGAAATGCATTAAAGTCTTAACTGGCTTGCTGAGAAGACTGTTACAAAATATGACCCATCAGTAATACTGAGATGAAACATTTGGCTTCATTTTTATTTTGGTCATGGAATGGGATACTCTGGATGAAATATAAACATTCTATCAGTTGTTACCCCCCAAAACAGGCTTTGGGGGTAACCCTAGGTAAATTATTCTATTACTCCCTTCATCTGTCTTTCTTAAGTTATGGGTCGCCAGGGTCGTTAAGGAAACACTTGAAGGACATAGATATAACCTTCTGATAAAATGAGTGACACAGGCAGCGTATTTTTTAAAAACAAGGTCTCTTATTAATGTAACTAATACTCCCTACTACAATCATCTAAACTTGTAATCAGACACAGATCCCTTGTTGCAAGTTAAAGAGCATTCAGACCACAATACCATACAGTTTTAATGATTCTAAATGATGTGCTCTGCCACAGATGGCCAGTCTGTGACAGATTGCTGACAGCAGTTCTTAACTTCTACTTTAAGTTTTATATATATAAATTACAATTAACACACACCCCTCAAGAATACACATACTAATATTATACTACATTATGTTATGTTTAGAAACTAGCAGGCGTACTCTATTAGTTGATTCTGCTGTGTTGTCTGCTGCTGCTCGGTCAGTCGGCTTGCCTCTGTGTCAGGTCTCTTCAGCAGCTGTACGCTTCTTTTGTCCTCTCAGAACTCTCTCTCAATTGTCTTAACTTTTATACTGTCCCATTGGCTATTGGGCCTCTACTGAGCATGCTCGCTTTACTGTGCATGCTCATAACGAAACATTACCTCACCCTTAGCTACCAGAAAAAGCAGCCCCAAACCAGCCCAGGCTGCAGCTGTTTGACCTCTCCCTACCCTTGTATCACACATGCTCATTGCCGAGCATTACCTCATTCTGCACATGCTCACTGGGATTGTTTTACCACAGAACTATGATTACCTCATCCGATCTTACGGCCCGTGCTCCAGATCTGACCTACTTCGTGGCCATACCTCATTTTACTCACAGATCTGATTGCGTGACCTATAGTGTCCAAAGTTTGGTATGTAACATGCAGCTTTCAATGGTGAAGTGACTTTTGCTTATTTGAAATGGAAGCTAGGGACACAAAATGAAGTCCAGGGAATTTCTTCGGTATCACAGTTGGTAAATAACTGCAATGTCTGAACTGATCACTGGCGCCACCAAGGTGTGGATCAGACTTTTAAGAAGATGATTTTGGAGGCCATCTCTTCAGATGTGGGCATCCTGGGTATACCCAGAAAAGTGTGTGAACACACTTTGAGCATGCAAATACTTGCATTGGCACAAGCATGTTAAACAGCTAGGGTTTGATTATCTAAAGTGCTTGTCAGGTGACTGGGACAAGAGAGGTCTAACCTAGGCTAGTCAGAGAAGGTGTCATGCCAGGTGGTCAGAGCAGGCATTGGGAATCAAGAGTTGGAACCAGAGACTGGGGTCTGAGCCGGAATCAGCAGTCAAAAGCCAGAGCCAAAGTTCAAATCAGAGGGCAGAATTGGATATCAGAGCTGAGGATCAAGCCAGAATCAGACACAGGTCAAGCCAGAGATCAGGAACTAGAACAAGCAGGGTAGCAGGCCAGGCTGGGTGCGAGGCAGATGTAGCACAAACATGGTAACTAACACAGGCACAGTCACAATGATGTACATGAACATGAGCACTGAGCAGTCAGTGAGCTGCTGCGAGCGTAAGAGTTGGCCAGCTGGCCTCTCCAGCCAATCAGGTGGTGTGACCAATCAGGCAGCCTGCTGCAGGCCAGTTGTACTGATGAGACAAGTGCATGCTTGGAGTCAAGCTCTGCTGCAGGCCCCAATTACTGATAGTTAAGGCTAAGATTTTGTTATGCATATTTTTAGTAAAAGTCACAGACAGGTCACCAGCAATAAAGAAAAATTCACGGAAGCCCATGACTTTTACTAAAAATATGCATGACAACATGAGGAGCTGTGGGGTCCCCACACTGCAGGGGACCCATGCTCAGAGCTCCAAGGGCCCCGCACCATGAGCAGTAGCTGGGAGCTATGGTGGGCCCCCACCATCCATACCGGCTTGGAGCTCTTGGAGCCCCCAGCACCTGCAGCGGCCCGGAGCTGTGGGGTCCCCCTCTGTCTGCGGCAGCTCAGAACATAGGGGCCCCCCACCACCAGATGCAGCAGGGGTATCCTGTTGTTCCCAGTGGCGGGAGACCTTGCAGCTCCCAGGCACCACGGGCTGAAGTCACGGAAGTCTCTGGAAGTTATGGATTCTGTGACTTCTGAGACCTCCGTGACAAAATCGTAGCCTTACTGATAGTGGTGAGCACCACAACTCTAATTGAAATGAATAGGAAGGCTATTTATATCGGCATGATCCTGCATGATGCCTACGACTTCCTGTGCCATGCTCAGTGCTTTCAGCTCCCATGGAAGGGAAGGATCAAGGCCTATTATCTATATAATAAGATTCCAGGATTGTCACCTGTCTGTGTGTTACTCTGAAGTCTAGAACATCTCGAGTCAGTGTGAAGCGAAGGAAGCCGCTGTAAGCATGGTTGAGAGCTCTTCTTGTTCTGAATCTCACCAGGTTGAACCATCACTGACTTTCATGGTCTGTTACCATCCAATTTTTAAGGTCTCAGCCATTTTGACTTTACAAATTACATCCACGTGACAGCAAGGCATGCATCTGTGCCCCACCAAGGGTTCTAGGCCATTGTGATATAAGAGGTAGGTCAACCAATCACCATCTTTATTCTACAGTTAAGTTACATACAACAGTTTCATTGGTTGTGTGAGGGAGGCTCCACAGGTGGCGGCTTACTTGGCCCATCTGTCAGGCCCATGTGACAGCACATGCTTTCATCTCCTATTTTTTTAATTGTATTGCAGTAGAACCCGGCAGCTCTGGTCAGGACTCCGTTGCACAAAAGGCTGTACAAGCAGACAGGAGCACTTAATCCCTACCCTGAAGTACATAGGTTCAAAGGGTTAGATCCTGCAAATGGAACCACATTGGCTTACCCCTGTGCCTGTGTGGAGCTCCAGTGGGGTCTACAGGGCCCACTGGGCAAAGAGGTGTAACCAGAAGGATCCATTTGCAAGATTTGATTGTGATCAGGAACAGTCAACATGGATTCACCAAGGGCAAGTCATGCCTGACCAACCTGAATTCCTTCTATGATGAGATAACTGGCTCTGTGCATATGGGGAAAGCAGTGGATGTGATATATCTTGACTTTACCAAAAAGTTTTTGATACGGTCTCCAACAGTATTCTTGCCAGCAAGTTAAAAAAGTATGGATTGGATGAATGGACTATAAGGTGGATAGGAAGCTGGCTAGATCATTGGGCTCAAGGGGTAGTGATCAACAGCTCGATGTCTAGTTGGCAGCCGGTATCAAGTGGAGTGCCCCAGGGGTCAGTCCTGGGGCCGGTTTTGTTCAACATCTTTATTAACGATCTAGATGATGGAGTGGATTGCACCCTTAGCAAGTTCGCAGATGACACTAAGGTGGGGGAAGAGGTAGATATGCTGGAGAGTAGGGATAGGGTCCAGAGTGACCTAGACAGATTGGAGGATTGGGCCAAAAGAAATCTGATGAGGTTCAACAAGGACAAGTGCAGAGTCCTGCACTTAGGATGGAAGAATCCCATGTACTGCTACAGACTGGGGACTGACTGGCTAAGCAGCAGTTCTGCAGAAAAGGATCTGGGGATTACAGTGGATGAGAAGCTGGATATGAGTCAGCAGTGTGCCCTTGGTGCCAAGAAGGCTAATGGCATATTGGGCTGCATTAGTAGGAGCAATACCAGCAGATCGAGGGAAGTGATTATTCCACTCTGTTCAGTACTGGGAAGGCCACTGGAGTACTGCATCCAGTTTTGGTCCCCCCACTACAGAAAGGATGTGGACAAATTGGAGACAGTCCAGCGGAGGGCAACGAAAATGATCAGGGGATGGGGGCACATGACTTACAAGGAGAGGCTGAGGGAACTGTGTTTGTTTAGTCTGCCGAAGATAAGAGTGAGGGGGGATTTGATAGCAGCCTTCAACTACCTGAAGGAGGTTCCAAAGAGGATGGAGCTAGGCTGTTCTCAGTGGTGGCAGATGACAGAACAAGGACCAATGGTCTCAAGTTTTAGTGGGGGAGGTCTAGGTTGGATATTAGGAAACACTATTTCACTAGGAGGGTGGTGAAGCACTGGAATGGGTTACCTAAGGAGGTGGCGGAATCTCCATCCTTAGAGGTTTTTAAGGCCCAGCTTGACAAAGCCCTGGCTGGGATGATTTCGTTTGTGTTGGTCCTGCTTTGAGCAGGGGATGGGACTAGATGACCTTCCAACCCTAATCTTCTATGATTCTATGATTTGGCCCTCATTTGAAACAAGACAGAATAGTAAGTGTAGTAAGTAATAAGAAGAGAGGGGGAAAGAAGCCAAGAGTTCTGTAATAAGATGATGCAGTTACACAAGTTAGTTATACATATATAGCTTGATGGCTCTGAATTTTTTTTTAAAAAATTTAAACCTAAAAATCGATAATATCCAGTACTTCCCCCTTCACCTGATGAATGTTCAGATTCTCAATTACTTACATGACTTGAGGAGCTGAGGTGTCAAGAAACAACACCAATAAGCTACGAGACTTGGCAATACTGAAGATCAATTATCTCCAATTGTGGTTCAATCTTGCCAACCGCTGACTGATTTCTTGTAGCCATCACAGAGGCAGTGGATCTTGAGGGGAATAAAGCAGTCTTACCTTTCAGATTAGTTTTGGGAGGGTTTTCCATGCATGAGGCACAGCATCAGAGAAAGCACAAAGGGATGTGTGATAGAAGAGGAAAAATGGGTATTTGAGATTGTTGCAACTGGAGGAACAGACAAAGAGAGAGACATTGAAGCATTAGACACAAATGAGGGACAATCAAATTATGAAGCTCCATGCAATTGCAAGGAGGGGCTTTGCATTTTGGTTCTCAGATTTGTGTGGGGAAAAGTGTTCAAATACAATGCTGCAAATTCACTTGAGCATATAATAGGAGGTGCAAACAGTGCAGAAAAGATCTGATACCATGTCTGTCTAATAATCTTTCTTAAAGATGCCGCTATATCAAAACTAAGGAAATTAAAGAGAAGAATCCAAATAATATTTGACAAACTGGCCATCAGCAAATATTCAGAGTTAAATAAACTTCACATTCTTCTCTCTCTCACTCACTCCTTTCCGGCCACTGTTTGTAGGGGTCTCAGAAGAGTGCCAGATGTTATATATCATGTGTGCTTCAATGCCTAGGAACAATTGGGTCAGCTAAGAATGAAGTGAAAGCCTCAGCTCTGACATGTACATTTTTAAAGGGTTGCCCAGAGACTCCCTTAATGTCAAAGCCACTTGCTCAGTAAAACCCCGTGCAATGCTTTGAAAATGCCTGGGTCAATGCCTGGCAGTCCTGATACAAGCAAAAAAACTTCTCTGATAATTGCACACTTGTCTGCAATTTGGGAAGTTCAATTAGCACAGGCCCAGTATCTTATCACTTTACTTTGGCAGTCTCTTTGCTGCATTTAGAAGTGCCCACTCCTCCAAGGCTTTAGTAGTGTGAAGTCAATGGTAACAACATCAAGCCCTTGGTGATGGGATATCATTCTCACCTTGTCTCAGAAATGAAGGCCCAATAATACGAGGTGCTCAGCCCCTTCGAGCCGAGTTGACATCAGTGGGAGTTGAGGGTGCTCGGTGCCCTGTAGGATCAGCCCTCCCTTGGCGAGGCTCAGGTCGACTCAATGTAAGAATCTCACTTCTGATTCCATCATGAACATTGTACGTCTCTCTTTTGTGTGAATCCTAGCAATTTAATTACTGGGGTGCATCTGCCCAAAAAGTAGCTGTCCCAGATTTACCAACAAGCCCAGCTACAGGGCTAGAAAAGGACCCTGGCAGACGGCTATAGTGCCCCCTGCCTGCACCATTTCTTCCTTTTTCAAAGAATTACAGTCACGTGTACTCTAGGGGGAAGACCCATGGCCATGATTATGCTTTTGGGCCTAGTCCTGCAGGGTGAGAGGTGCCTTCCACTCCCATTCATGTCAATAGAAGGGACGGTGCTCAACTGCTTGCATAGTTGAGCCTTCCTAGGGGAAAAGTGGTTTTCCCTTTAAATATGCACATCGCAGAATACTTCAGGTTGTGTTACATCTCACTATGCTGCAGGGCGCTAGTACTCAGTGTACAGTAGTGAAATCCACAGGCATCTAATAGGGGTGAATCTGGATTCAGCATGTTTATGAGAAGCTTTTGTCTGTCCAGATATTATGTAAATGATATAACCTGCATAGAAGTATTAGACTAATAAAAATATTAATGCATAGTAGCTAGTAACTCAGCATTAGCACCTGCTACAGCTGTGGTGCATCAACCTAGGATGCTGTCCATGGGGAGAGAGACAGCCAAGAAAAGGGCCACTCGAGCTGGGGAGGGGGCTCAGAATCCACCCAAAAGCAGGAGCAGGGCAAGAGGAGAAGGCTGAGCTGGGGTAGGAGGTGAGGTGATAAAATAAAAGAACAGGAGAATAAAAGTAGGGGACTGGGAAGTGAGAAGGAGGAAAAATAGGAAAGGTTTCAGGATCAGGAGAAGCCGGAAAAAAATAGACCTGGCTCTGTGAGCAGACACCGTTAGAGAAGTGAAGTAAAATCTACAGACATACCAGAGAGAGTATCAAGGGGAAAAGGTGAAAGGAAATATAACTGGTGAAAAAGTGAACTGATCAGAAATCTGTGCGAGAAGAAAACCGTAAACAAGAAGCTCACCCTCAAAGGACCTACCGGACACAAACAGTGAGACTGACTGTGTGAACGTCTATTGACAGAACAAAGGTAAAAGGCGCCTAGTGAGAACCCGCTTGTGGACGAACTGGGTGAAAAGAGGTACAGCCACAGGAACATCGACTTTAAAGGAGCACTTCAAGCCAGAGGAGTAAAGAACAGGCAGCAAGAATGGGGCTGGACTTACAGCCCAGGATAGGAAAAGCTGATTCTTCTCTGAAGTGACACAGTATATTGTTGAGTAATCTTTTGTTCTTGGTAGTAACAATACATTTGGTATTAACTGCACAGAGTGAGGAAGAGTAGCGGGTACAAAGCTTGCGAAGATAAATGTGTTGGTAACCTATAGTTTATTATTGTAAGTAGTAAGTACTTGACAATATTCTATGCTATTTATGCTCCTGGTACAATGTTTGGGTTTTTCCTTATAAAGTTCTCAAATTTTAAAATAATCACTTTTGTCTTAGTTTGTCTCTGCCTGGCTAGCCTGGTCACTGCACAGCGACCAAGTGCATGTGGGAGCCAAGTGATGTACGGAGAGAGCATTTTCCCGTGGCAATTAGCTCTGCATTGTTCAGATTTGTTACCCAGTTTGGAGTCGTGACATTCCAATGCATCTTCCCACATACAAACATTTTAAGCAAATTCATCAGACAATCCCTGGAGATGGTTGGGAGAACAACTCCAATATGCGGTAGCAGCTGATACATAAACGTTCATATCTATCCACACGTATTCCCGACCCATTGCCACTGTTGTAGGCACAGTATTTCCTCAAAAGTCTCCCCTTCCCCCGATGATGAAAGACCACGAGGAACTGAATCCAGGAATGGAGGCTCCAGATACTTCACTTTAGACTACACACAGCTGTCAGCGCAGAACACTGTGTAAAAGCCCCTATTTTGGGCTTTGGGGAGCTGCAAATGATGGGCCTTGACATTCCTGTGCAGACACTAAATTCAGTGATTGGATTTTAAAAGAGAGAGGAGATGAACAGGAAGGCAGAGTCTGAAACAGACATGGTGAAATATACTAATATGCCGAGCTGCCTAGTATAATTAACGTCAGTATAAACCGTATCTTCCAGCTCAGCTTCAATTCATATGGTGTTTGTTCAGGAGCCTTCTTATTACAGTGTGGCATTCCTGGCAGCATCCCAAGCCTGGCTAACCTGTCGGTCTCACCTCCTGCACTATTTAACTGTCAGTTATGTTTTTGTGGTTGACTGGTCAGTGAAATGACGAATGAATAAATGTTTGTGCTAACTGATCTACAGGCAGATGCCTCATTAAGCAGAAATGGACAGTGGATGATATGCTGTTCATGGGTTTTGTTTAACTTCAGCAAATGCCAGCTGGGGTGAGGGAGCAAATTTTATATCAGACGTGTTTGGAAAAATAAAATACTAAATTTATCCTTAGATCTGTTCCCCACGCCCACCCACTCCTTCCCCTCCCCCTCCGAGCCTGTTAAAAGCCGGTTGAAATAAGGAACTCCTAACTGAGCCAAGCCTTAAGTTCGGCTTACAAATATACAAACTTCATGGGCAGCTCTTACTTTCCCAAAGAGCCTGGCTCACACTGAGAGCCAGCACTGCATTCCTACAAAACATGCTCCTTCATCCCATTCAGTTTCAATGGAAGTTTGGCACCTCACACACTTATTTAGATTTAAATAAGCACTAAAGATACACCAATCCAAGGCTCTAAGTGCAATGACAAACTATTTAGCTGTATGATTCAATCTCAGCAGCATTAAACTAATCATTTCAGCAGGAGCTCAGCCACCAACAAGAAACTCCGTTCTGCCCCTTCATCATAATACCCTCAGTCTTCTCCAACCCCGCTGTCAAACACAAACACACCCGGAAGGTCACCAAATTCGATTTCTCTCAGCCCAAGGTGGGGAGCACACTCTCAAGTCCTGGAACCCACACAGAGAAAGAAAATCCCACCCTCGGTCAAGCACAATGCCACTAACTTCCATGAGAGTTTCAAGCAAGTCAGGAATGAGAAGAGACTTCAGGAAATAGTGGTTTCTAAGGCTTTCCCTGTTCAATTTTACAGACTTCAGGTTTCCTGAGGGGAGGGAGACCTCTTTAAATGTGATCTGGCCTTAGGTCCTGATTCTGCAAACACTCTAGCAGATTACTTTTATTGTTGTTGTTTATCTGTTAAGGGCTAAATTGTGGCTTTAGGCACGGCCCTGAATAAAGTATTGCCCCCCTAAATTACAGTTCCCTACCTGCCTCCTCTTTGCTCCATGATGGCAAGTCATTGGTGTTGAAAAACACCAACCACAAAACTGCAACAACACCGGTTAGCTAGCACATGAGTGGCAGGGGCAGAGCTAAGGGTATGTCTGAGCTGTAATTGGCGGCGTGACTGCAGCATGGGCAGATGTATCTGAGGTAGCTTTGATCTAGCTAACTCAAATAACAATAGCAGTGAAGTTGTGGTAGCACAGGTGGCAGCATGGGCTGTACAAGCCCCCCAGACCTCTGGGTATGTACTTAAGTGGCTAGTCCATGCTGTTGCCCATACTGCCATGGCTTCATCAAAGCCAGCTCAGGTATATCTAATGTGCTGAAATCACACTTTTGAATGCAGCCTAGACACACCGTAAGACTGTCCATTTGCTGAAACTCCTTGCCTTCTACTGTGTGGGGAGAATAAGTGGGTGCTTCCTCCTGCATAACTGCACCCAAGGTCTAGGTGACCTGCACAGAGATGTAAGAGGGGCTGTTACCTGCCCTCTCCAGGCATGTGTTCCAAGTCACAATCTAGCCCTAAGTGAAAAGAATTAAAGTGTTTACAGTCCAAGGACCTGAGAAGCTGTCCTCAAGCCAATAGTGCCATTCACATCAGTAGGAGATGTGGGTCCTCGGCATCTTTGATAATCAGACACCAGGGGTCTCAGGATGGCTACCCTAGAATTGAGGCAGAAATATTAGTACAGACAATACTCCTGAAAATTTAGCTGCATAAGTGTGTGGATGAAAGTATCATTTCTTTGTAATGAAACCGGAAACTCTTTTCAAACACCAGTATTTGGTAACTTTCTCTAGGAGAAAGAAACCTGAAAACCAGTTAAACTGGTGAGCTTCAATAGTCAGTTGATGGGTGACCAGGAGAAATGGAAATATTTTCATTTGTAACATTCCTCCAGTGACTGATCACACTGGGAAATAACAAGGAAGGAGATTGCTAAGGTTCCTCAACAACGTTGAATTGATATTACATGCCAAATTCTGCAGGAGATCAATATTCCCTTAACAGGTCTGCTACAGCTGACAGAGCTAGTTAGTATGATGTAGATTGCTAGGGAGGTTGGAAAGCCTGTTTTACTTAGATGGCTGAAGGATCCAGGCTTTATAAGGTTTCTTACAATCTTATACTTACTTGAAGACTAAGGGCCAAAGCCTGCAGTCCATGCTGAGTCCTTCCTCAGGTACAACTCCCTTGATTAAAATGGAACCACAAGATCTGGCTGTTATTATGTACTGTATTTCCACACTGAGTGAAAAGGCACAAAAGAAGCAAGCCTACCAGATAGAAGCGATGAAGAGGTTGCTATTTTGGGGCCTGATTCTGTATTCTTTGATTATCCCAAACTCCCATTGTCTTTGTAACCAAAAAAAAAAAGGAAGTGAAAAATATCATTTTAGTCTTAGTTCTTCATTCCTACCTTTGGTATTTTTTCACTTGAACTATTTGTTGTGTTTCCATTGCACGGATCCCCCTATAATTGCAGGTGTGCACTACCTTGTTTCACAGGATATGTCTACTTCGCAATCCAAAGTATGATTGCACTATGAATAGACATAGCTACACAAGCATGGATAAAAACAGTAGTATAGATGTGACGGCACAGGAGAGCCACCATGTAGGTCCCCAGCATGCTCATACAGCCTGCACTGAAGTCCCTGATGTTGCATCTACATTCCTATTTTTAGCTAGTGTGGGCAAAGTTAGCACAAGTATGTCTACTCATGCGGCAATCACATCTCAGATTGCAGTGTAAACATACCCTTGAGTCACTCGGGTCCTTTGTTCAACCCTCAAGGGAAAAATATTGTTCAGAAACAATTTTTGGTTCGGGTGAGGGCAGGGCCAGATTAAGGCAGGGGCTTTCGGGGCTGAAGCTCAGGCCCCACCTCAAGGGAGGCCCTGCAAAAATAAATCACAGGCAGCAATCTCCAACTCCGGGCCACCTAAAAGTCCTGTGGCGCAGCGGGGCGCTCAGGCAGGCTGCCTGCATGCCATGGCCCCACGCCGCTTCTGGAAGCAGCTAGCTGCTAGCACGTCTCTGCGGCCCCTAGAGGGGGTGGGCAGGCAGCTCCACGCACTGCCCCCACCCACACCCCCACCCCCGTCCTCACAGCTCCTATTGGCTGGTTTCCCAGGGGCCGCAGAGACATGCTAGGAGCCAGATGTTTCCGGGAGCAGCGTGGGGTTATGGCAGGCAGGCAGCCTGCCTGAGCCCTGCTGTGCCGCCGGCCAGGAGCCACCTGTGGTAAGCACCTCCCAGCTGCAGTCTGCACCTCATACCCCCTCCTCCACCCCAACCCCCTGCCCCAGCTCAGAATCCCCCTCCTGCACCAAACTCCCTCCCAGACCCTGCACCCGACCCCAACCCGCTGCCCCAGGTCAGAATCCCCCTCCTGCACCAAACTCCCAGACCCTGCACCCGACCCCAACCCGCTGCCCCAGGTCAGAATCCCCCTCCTGCACCCAAACTCCCTCCCAGGAAAAAGACGTATATACAGGGGCCCCACAAAATTAATAGGAGAGTTAATCCACAGGAGAGTTAATCCAGCCCTGGGTGGGGATAGGAGTCTTCCAAAATCTGGTAGTAAAATATATTTTTCCCTTTACTATAATGCTCAGCAGCCCTTTGGCACCAAGATTTTACCAAGCTTCAAGAGGAATTCACATGATATTAAAGTAGATAGTTGTTGCACTAATGATTCAATGCTAGTGTGTTTATTGCAGACAGCTAGCCTACCCCCAGTCCTGTGTGGTGCTGAGTGCCTTCAACTTTCATTAAAGTCAATAAGAGGATCAGGGTCTTGACAAACTGGATGAGACTGAGAATGGTTCTTTCTTGCTCTTAGTCCAGAATCCTCATTCCTAATGTCATGCACAAATGCAGCATATCATAGGAGCCCTGTCCTGCCTGTGAGATCCCCCACTGCTGCAATGTGGTGCAATGGCAGTTGTAGCCACTGTCTTGACCCAGAATATAACGGACAAAGGGTTATGTATCAGAACCTGCTTTGACAGGTTTTAGAAAGGCAGCTTCATAAAGTTAGTTATAGCTATTTCTTAGCTAATCTGCTCCTACTGAAAGCACTACTTAATTCTGTCGTAATGCCGCAAAACGCTGCAATTTGCAGCAATGGTGTTTGGAGTTATTATTGCAGAATACTGTCATTTTCATAGGGCTGGGAGCATTTTTTATTATAATAGGACTGGCTGCTCTGATGTTAGGAGGAGGAGTTCTTCCCCATAACCCTTGTGCTGGTGGTCTATGCAAAACCCATTTATTTGGGCTTTGCACAATGGAGCAGGACTTCCCCCTTAAAATAATGTTCTGTGTAAATGACTGGGATTGCTGCTCCCTTCCCTGCATGACAGAGCATGCAGACCTTTTGGGTATTTGTATGCAAAATAACCACCATTAATTTCCACAGACATCTACAATGCATTCACACACACTTTTTCAGTCTCCAACAAAAATCAGTTTGAATGCAATGGTTGTGTGGCAAAATCTCTGCTAAATAAAATCAAATTGATTTGGTTTATTACTTATTTCTATGACATGTTTACAAAGAATAATGCAGCACTCCGGTTCCAGGGAGAACCCCCTGGATAAATCCATCTTCACTTTTAACCGGAATGATCCATTCACATTAGATTAATGTCGTAATACAGTACAATAAGCAAAAATCTTAAAACAACAAACAGAAGTTTCATACTAAAAGGGATGCTTTAATTACAGAGGGCAGGAGGCAACCTGAAATGATGACTGCTCTGTGTTTTCTGCTGCTTTAAATGAAAGGGAACACGTAAGGTTAGAAATTATGGGGCAGATCTTCAAAAGCATATATGGCAGTTTGGTGCCATTTATGCCGGTGAAAAAAAATCTGCTCCCAAATTTATTTATTTTCAGTCCTTCTGAATGCTATCAATAATCCTGCAGATCATTAAAACTGAGCTGCTTGTTTACTTTTCTCTCAATTTGGACAATAAAACCAAACTAATGAATTTCACTTTTATTTCTAATCCGCATGTGGGATTTTCAAATATGACAAAAACAATTTAAGAGTATAAATTCTCTTTATAAAATCAATGGGGCTTGTTCTCCTAAATCCCTTTGGAAATTTTGAACCTCTCTCCCAATAACTAATCAATTTCACATTCTGGTTTTCACCCTGTAGCACAAACCTGCAGTGTTTTTGGGTTGCAAACACTATAGGAGAATGTTTATTGGTTTATAAAACTGTTTACGTTGGAGTTTTATATAATGTGACATAGAAACATGTCTAAGGTTTTGAAGTATCAGAGGGGTAGCCGTGTTAGTCTGAATCTGTAAAAAGCAACAGAGGGTCCTGTGGCACCTTTGAGACTAACAGAAGTACTGGGAGCATAAGCTTTCGTGGGTAAGAACCTCACTTCTTCAGATGCAAGCCTGAAGAAGTGAGGTTCTTACCCACGAAAGCTTATGCTCCCAGTACTTCTGTTAAGGTTTTGAAGAAACTTGTTTTTAGAAGACCTACATTTAGGGGCAAATTTCACCTGACGATGTGTCTTTAAGTGTATCAGATTATAGTATTTGAAAAGTAGACACCTATGATATTGTAATATTGTATAACTAAGATGTGCATTTGATGAAGTTGTTTCAAGGAGCAAAATATTAAATAAACAAACACATTAGTATGTCAATGGAATTATTGTGGGCCAGATCCTCAGCTGGTATAAATTGGTGTAGTTTCATTGCCTTCAAGAGAACCATGCCAATTTTCACCATCTGAAAATATTATGGCCCATTGTATATATTTTCAGCGGGTTTCTGGAGAAATTTAACTAATCCAAACCAAAAGCTACCTTGGTTTCTTTCCAGGCTATATTAACACCATCAAAGAAGAGTAATAAATATTGACATAACCCTTTGTAGGAAATCCTTTGCAGGAAACAGAAATCCAATGAAGGAGAAACCATATTTATCCCTCCGCCAATAAAATAAAGGAAAATGGTTCCGAAATTAGTTTCATTTCCAAAGTCGTGAAAAAGGAATGAGCAGCCTTTTAGTATTTTTTCCACATTCGTTACCTTAATTAAAGTTGTCATGAGTCATGTTTATAACACTTGACATGTCTTGGACCAATAATAAAGACAGACACTCAGCCACTGACTTGTTTGTCTAAATTCACTGGGGATTTGTACTGCTGTCGTCATTAGTTCCTGTACATGGAAAATGAAAAGGCCAAATTTAGAAACGGATCACAAGTCTCAGGTCAGTTTGTTTCCGAGAAGCCTGATGAAATCTGCTTTCTTATTTAGCCTAAACCTGCCTTCCTAAGTCTTATCTTCCTTGAGACTTTCAGACCTGTTTCCATCCCTTAAGCTGTTGACTCCTGCCACATTAGAACGATAAGATATGACTAACCTGGCTCTGAAGCCAGTCGGAGGAGGCCGGTTGCAATTGCCATTTTAAAACAACAGGCAGCTCCCACTGAAGTCACCAGCGCTTCTACTATATAGTTACACACACAGAAAAACTACAAAGAGAGGTTGTGATTGTTGTAGTGACACTAACGAAGATTGAGCAATTTTCAACCCCTGCTTCCTATAAGTCATAACTTTCTCAGTCATGGCCCTTTGGAACTGAAGTTATTTATGGAGAAGTTAATTATTTGTAAACATTTGCTCAAAACCCCATTCTGCTGACTTTGAATTGGTGAGCATGAAATCAATATATGTGGTAGACTTCGAGGAATAGTTTAGTGGAGGCTTTGTCTTCAAAACTTTAAAGATTTTGCATGTGATGAATATAATCTGCGCTATGTGTGGAAAAAACTGGCAAAAGATGTTAGATGCAACTGAAGATGACATTCTGGGCCTGTGCTCAGAGCCATAGTTGTTATTTATGAAATTCTGTCAATGTTCTGTCAATGTACAAACTACAAATTAAAGACAGTCCCTGTCCTCAAGGACTTACAGCCTGGAGGCCAGGCAAAGAGAAAATAAGATGCATTAGCACACACATATGAGAGAATATTAATTATTATATTTATTATTATTATTAAAACTTGGAGGTTTGTTTGTTCTTCTGGTGTTTTAAGTGTTGTTATTAATAGTTTACTTCTTGTGGGCATCATGGAAAAAGTGAGCCTCCGCGTGCCCAGCGTCATTTCCCTAAACAAAATAACTGCGCAGAATTCACAATAGACTCATTTCAATGATTCAACATTCAGCTAAAGCCACATATTCTGAGTGCCGAGAGGCATAATCGCTGGATTCTGGTGCCGCTTCCTGGGCTTTTATAGGAATCTGAAGATTCCAACACTTTTGGTGGCTTTCCGGGCATGACCAGAGATGGTCTCAATTGTAAACAGTGGTTAGTACACATAGCTCTGGGGCCGGGGCAGTTTTCCCCCCATCACAATAGCCAATAAATAATCTCATTTTACTTAGGTCCTTAGGTCAGGCTACTACTCCTGTTTGTGAGCTGACAAGGCCAGTATTTAATCCACTTAGTCTGCCAGCACTCCCCGCCCCCTTCACGCAGACACAGTAAAAGCACAGATCTCCTGTGTGTCACATATAGTCCTTCCCCAGCCTCTTGGGAACATGCATTTATAAAGAGATGGATTAGGAAAATTACAAGGTGGGTCACAGAATGTCAAACTGTTTTCAAGGCTTAAATCCTTGGATCACTCAAGAGGCAACCCCCTTGGTTCTTGCGACGACAGTTCAAATGACTCTGCTTTCTGACTTTACAATGCCACTTACAATTGACCCTGGTGTATATTAATAGTGCTGCTTGATGACAGAGCATTCAGGTCCACTGCTATGGTAAACAACTAAAGGATCATGAATTTCAGAAATAGGTTTACATTTATTTTCTAATTATTCACTGTAAAAATATCTATTTAAATCCAATGGGCCAGATACTCAGCTGATGTAAATCCACTTTACTCAAGGGACTTCAGTGGATTTATGCCAGTTTACATCAGGTGGGGATCTGACCCAATAATCCTCCTCCCTGAGCTAGCCAGTTCTCAGACCAATCATTTTTATTGTCATTTGATACAATGAAAGAAATGAAGCATTACACAACTACTGCTGGAGAGCTTAAACGTACACTCCAGGATGACGAGTGACTACCTCTGTGGCTACGTCTCACTTGTTTCTGTCTGTTCCAGAATATGGGATAAGAAATTCTGAATTCTCCATCAGTTATTACTATTATTTGTATTATAGCAGTGCATCAAGTCCTGAAGCAAGATCAGGGCTCCATTGTGCAAGGCACTGTACACAAATAATACAAAGACTGTCCCTTCCCCCAAAGACCTTATAGTCTATTACAAAGCGGGTCAGATTCTGTCCTCAGTTTCACCAGTATAACCTGCTTGGCTTCAGTGAAGCTGCACCACTGAACTGAAAGTAGAATTTGATCCAATGTCGGACCCAATTCTGCCCTTTCAGAGGGGTTACAGAGGACATTACTGAGAATTTTGTCATCATGTTGAAGTACAATGCCATCAGCATCTCAGTCTATCACATCAATCTGATTAAAATATTATTGAAAGACATAACGTAGCACATTATGTTCTCATGATATATGGAATTGAATTAACATTGCAGCATACCATTTGGTCATAAAACCACGCATGCTTTTGACCTGGTACCACATTGCACACTTGGCATGTACTTTACAAAATGACTCAGTGTACTCTGGAAATTATTTTTTAATTGTATTTACCAGAGCCACACGCAATACATTCCACATCACTAAAATGTAGAGGCCCAATTCTCCTGTCATTTACACCAGTCCCACCCCACTCTGCTGTCACATGTCTCTGAGTAATGTGCACGTACAAATCTGGGTACTTCACAGTCACAATTAGAGATGGGTTTAAATTTTCCAAGGGAACATTTTTCCATTAGAAAATGCTGATTAGACAGGATTGAATCTATCCATACTTTCAATGGAAATCAGGCGGCCTGCCTGGTTTCCTGCCAGCCTGAGCTCCCTGGGCAGCTGCCTCCAGGGGCTGCCCGACTCCCCACACCTCCAGCTCACCAGGGAATTGAGCAGCCAGGCACAAGCTGAAACATTTATTTTCAGTTCTCACAAAATGGAATGTTTCAGAATTTTTCCTCCCACAAAAAAATTCAATTTTTTTGCTTTTCATCCCAATTTAGGATAATTCTCCTCCCCCTTCTCCCTCTCCCCCCCATCAATGTTTTTCATGGGAGGGAAATTCCATTTTCTGGCTAGTTCTATTCACAATCCTGCAGACCCCTTTTCCTCCCATGTACAATGGCATAACATCCCTGTGACAACTACAGCAATTGCCTACATAGAAAGTAATTAATGCACTGCTGGAGTTTTTTTAGGGCAGTTTAGTGGTTGGAAAAAAAATCAGAGGAGGAGGCAGGATGTGACAAATCAGCTCTCTACCAACCACCACCAAAAGGGCTGAGCACCTCTGGTATAGATTCACGCAAAGGAGCCCACAACCTGAAAGGGCACGGACCTGCAGAAAGTTAAATGTCTTTAGGCTACAGAAAGATATCCGGGTGCTCTATGGAACAACATGGGATTTGGTGTCGAGGATTTCCCCTGTGTATATTTCAAGCATGACTCAGCAGGAGTTGATCTCTACTTGATTCACAAAAGAAAATACTTGTTTTATACAAACTAGGGTTACCATATTTTGTGCCTCCAAATGGAGGACACTCCACGGCCCACGGCCCCGCACCCAGCCCGGCCCGCACCCCCGCCCAACCCCGCCCCCTCCCCAAAGTCTCCGCCCCCTCCCCTCCCCCCAAATATTCGCGGGAAGCCTGAAGCAGGTAAGGGGGTGTGGGGGGAGGAGGCGCGGCCCAGGCTGGCCCCCCGGCGTTTCCAGCCTGGGTCGGCTCGGGCCCTGGGGTGCCGGCCCCGGCCGACCACCCCCGGCCCGCCCAGCACTGCCGGCCCCCGGTGGCCCGGCGCACCCCCCGGCTCCCGGCCCCGCGGGCCCGGCTCCCCACCGGCCCAGCTGACCGGCTCCCCGCCGGCCCGGCTCCCCGCGGGCCCGGCCGACCCGGCTCCCCGCGGGCCCGACCGGCCCGGCTCCCCGCGGGCCCGGCCGGCCCGGCTCCCCGCCGGCCCGGCTCCCCGCGGGCCCGGCCGACCCGGCTCCCCGCCGGCCCGGCTCCCCGCCGGCCCGGCCGACCCGGCTCCCCGCCGGCCCGGCCGACCCGGCTCCCCGCCGGCCCGGCTCCCCGCCGGCCCGGCCGACCCGGCTCCCCGCCGGCCCGGCCGACCCGGCTCCCCGCCGGCCCAGCTCCCCGCCGGCCCGGCTGACCCGGCTCCCCGCCGGCCCGGCTGACCCGCTGACCGGCTCCCCGCGGGCCCGGCTGACCTCCCGATTTTCCCGGACATGCCCGGCTTTTGGGGATTTCCCCCCGGACGGGGATTTGAGCCCCCAAAAGCCGGACATGTCCGGGAAAATCCGGACATATGGTAACCCTAATACAAACACACGTAAACAGGATTAGGGGAGAGATGAACAAACCCACACTCACAGATCCACTGAACTACAAGGGCACTCCCACTCTTTCCATATACAAAAATACAAAGTTTCCGCAACAGGGAAACAGCATCTCGCCCAACTTTCATATTTTTCCAGGTCTCCCTTAATCTGCCTTCCCACTTTTGTTTACTGCATTTCTCAATCTCCTCCTTCTCCAGAAACAGATTTACATATCAAACTGATTTATACTCGTTGTTTGCATTTCCCAGTATTCCTTATCTTTATTAACCCCTGTAAAGAGAGAGGTGTGGTCTAGCAGCTTGAGACTGGGACTGTGTGCAAGGAACAGCTGAGTTCTAACTGTGGCTTTGGTCAAGTCACTGCCTCCGTTTCCCATATGGAAAACTTCTATAGAACTGAGTAGGGAATGAGAAATTTTCCATCAAACTTTAAACCAAGAGACAGAATTCGATAGCAGGGATATAATTCTCTATTACAAATTCTACAGGTTGGTCTAAAAGTTATATAGAAAAGATCGCAAAAATGCTATATAAGTAAAAAGTAGAATTAATAATTTTACCCACCTTCCCCATTTGAAGTTTGCTATTATTTTTGATGTATATGAAGTTTCTTATTTCTTTTCAATTAAGTCCCCTAATTCTGGAATCTGTATCACAGTGTAAAATATTCCTTTATAACCTTTATCAGACCCTTTTGTAACTTTAATACCTTCTAGCAGGTGCCCTCACAAATATAGAGAATATGGGGCAGATTCTCTACTGGTATAAATTGTCATAGCTCCAACTGGATCTGCCCCAGTGATTTTTGTATCAAGAAAAGCATCAGGAAGGTATGTTTTTATTTTACCAAGGGTCTTCACAAACTCATTGGGGCTTACATGACAGAGGAGGTAGCATTAGACTATTACCATAGCAGCTATATTTGAAAACCCCACTCCTTGGAGATTTAGAAGGTTCATTTGAAATACTACTGCAGTAGCCACAACATGGAAACCGAGGAGAGGCTTGTCCGACTGCATTGTGCCTTGCACTCCAAGCAATCCCAAAGTGCGGCCTAAGCACCACTCTACTCCTGCTTACGCAGCTATGCTGGCTGTGTGCCATTTGGGGATTCCCCTGGGGCAGAAAATCCCCAGCTGCCCTCATTGGGCACACTGAAGTCCCATCTGTGCCACTGGGGGTAGCTCAAGAGAGATTTAGCAAGCTCAAGGTTCTTACAACCACCTTAAATCAGGGGTGCTGGAAGTAGGGCTGCTAGGGGTGCAGTAGCAAACCTTGGCTTGAAATGGTTTCCTTTATATACAGGGTTTGAAATTTTGTTCAGTGGCTCCCAGCACCCCTGCTATACAAACTGTTCCAACACCACTGCCTTAAATCTGCCCCCGATGTGCTCTTTCATCACATGGTCACGCTACCGTAATAGTAAATGCTACACATATACACATTATTTTAAAATAATCGTTTATTCAGAGGTCAGTGGAACCAGTGGCCAAAATCTTAAGCCTTTCCTCTCTGGAAATCTGTATTTAAATTAGGGATGGGTGAATCAATCTGAGAAAGAACCTGCCCCTACGTTAGCTAGTCCATTAATTGAACCAACTTGAAGCCTTTTTTAACTTCAGCTCAGTTCACATAACTGAGCTTTCAGTCTCCCATCTTGTGATTCCCAGTACAACAGTGGTTCCCTGCCCTCCACATAACCAGCCAATCCAGCTACACTTACAACTGTTAAATTTCCCTTGTCATTTCCATGAATGCTAGATTGTGCTCTAGACTGTGTGTCCCCTTCTCCCCAACACCGGAAACACAGTCTGGGGATACAGATACACAGGGTAAGCAGAAAGGCAAGGGGAGGCGATGCTTCCCCTAACACAGCTGTCTCTGCTGCCTGATACCTGGGCCGAGGTGCCCCTGTCCCCCGCCTCTTCCCTTCCCTACTCTGACCCTTCCCAGAGGCTCCTACAGCTTGCTGCTGCTGCGGGGGCGCGCGCGCGTGTGTGTGTGTGTGTGTGTGAGAGAGAGAGAGAGAGAGAGAGAGAATGCAAGCAGGGAGTCAGTGGCAGATGGGGGGGGAGTGAGGAGGTGAGTGAAAAAGCCTCCCAGAGACCTAGTAGCAGAGGTCACTGAAACTGTTAAAGAGCCATTAAAGTGGTAATGAAGCCATTTAACAGGCATTTCCAATGCCCAGGAAGCCTTCAGCCACATTCAGCTGGTTTTTACCTTGTAGGAAAATGTGTTATTGGGGTTAAAAACAGTTTCCAAATGAGGAGCCTTCAGTTATTCTGTGTACCCAGAAGAAGTAACTGCTAATCTCACTCAAGGAGGAGCTGACAGCCAGTGAGTTTATTTCTTGATCTAGACGTTTTATTCAAACCCAGTTTAAGTAAACAAGTCTGGCAGGGAATTCTGTGTAAGAAAGGTGATTAAACTACTGCCTTAATGTCAATGACAAGCACTTTTTCAAAAGGAGAGATTAGGCTTCAGGTTGGCGCAGGTAGCCTGGCTTTTCGTCTCTCTCTCTATACATCATACACCAAACTCCCTGCCGCGCAGAGGAGAATCTACCTTGCAATTGAGCTATGCCTGTTGCCTGCTCAGTTTCCTTGGGGAATGTTATTAGTGCTTTAAGGTGAAAAAGGGAGAGGGTGTCATGGGGGTGCGGTTGGGGGGACAGTAGCCAGGTGAGTGACTATAACAGGGTTCAAAAAAAGAACTGGATAAGTTCATGGAGGACAGGCTCATCAATGGCTATTAGCCAGGATGGGCAGGGATGGTGTCCCTAACCTGTTTGCCAGAAGCTGGGAATGGGCAACAGGGGATGGATCACTTGGTCATTACCTGTTCTGTTCATTCCTTCTGGGGCGCCTGGCACTGGCCACTGTCGAAAGACATGATACTGGGCTAGATGGACCTTTGGTCTGACCCAGTATGGCTGTTCTTATGTAAGGAGGTGAGCCAGCTGCACAGCTGGGGGGGGGGTCTCATGGCAGGTGGGGAAAGGGTCTGGTGGGGTGAGGAGGCGAGCGGGGGAAGAGGTGAGCGGAGGAGGGGATCTCGGGTGGGGTGAAGAGGTGATTGGCGAGTCACCAGTGAGTGGGGGTGGGGCCTGGGGCAGAGCGAGGTGGAATGTGGACAGGGCTGTGGGCAGAAGAGGCAGGAGAAGGAGCTCGCCTCCCTCAGGGGAAGTTTCACCCACTGCCCTTGCGGAAAGGGACAGAGAACAGAGCGTTGGTTCTGCCCTCCCAATATGCCAGGCAGCACAGCTGAACTGACATAAGGTAGAGGCAGTAATTTGCTGCTAGCATAGAGCAGCAGCAGATTACTGTCCTCCTGAGTCATTATTGCTTCCCTGGGGCAATGCTGCAGTGTGGCACCCATTACTATGGGTTGCATCCTTGTAGCCCCCTTACTATAGCCTTGTAGCCTTTCATGTCTGTGAAACTGACTTTTTCCTTATGGACCTGTATTTGGTCAAATTTGCCTTAATCTTTGTGCAGTTTTATTTCATTTGCTCCCTTAACCTCACCCTATGATCCCATTTTTCTGCCTCCTCTTTATGAATTCTCTGTCTCATACAGTGAATGCCTCTTTCTTATCCTTGATTGTTTTTGAAGGTCCATATTTGCCTCCCTTACTCATGCTGAGCATCAGTAGCTCACTAAACAAGTAGTCTCCTTGAAATCAAATGACCCACTTGCATAGCAAGTTACTACTCAGTATAAATAGTACTGCCGGAATCAGGCACTTTGTGTTTACTACTAGATCGCACTCGGAGCCGCTTGGCTTTTTAGCCATCTATCTTTGAACATCTGCTATTTCTCCACAGTAGATTTCCTTTTCATTCCTTTTGTCTACTTTCTCTTTCCCCTAGTGCTTCTCGCATTCTCTCAAAACCAGTTAGGCAGAAATCCAAATATATGCAATGTCTTAACACAGGCCTTGGCTACACTGGCAATTCACAGCGCTGCACTTGCTGCGCTCAGGGGTGTGAAAAAACACACACACCCCCGAGCGCAGCGAGTGCAGCGCTGTAAAGCGCCAATGTAATCAGCGCCTGCAGCGCTGCACGCTCGCTCGCAGCGCTGCAAGCTATTCCCCTCGGAGGGGTGGAGTACTTGCAGCGCTGCGAGAGAGCTCTCGCAGCGCTGGCGGCGCGGCTACACTCGTGCTTCACAGCGCTGCTGCGGCTGCCGCGGCAGCGCTGTGAATCTGCGAGTGTAGCCAAGGCCACAGTCTACAAATGTGAAGCATTGCCATCATCCGCCTTTTGGTCTTCTAATAAACTGCAGCACACAGAAAGAATGATACAGGTCCTTTAAATTGAGAGCAAGAAGTTGTCTGGAATGTTAGCTCATGTTTTCCTAAAATAACCTCAACACCTGAGGCAAAGTGGGAGTTGCTATTTAACACTGCACAGATTCCAAAACAGTCTTCACACACTGTGAGATTCAAGCCAGAAGTACAGAACTGTTGGCAGCATTTTAAGGATGACTAATGCAGCACTGCTAAAAACAACTTGAAGGGGTTTTCCATGAGCAAGCCTCATTACAGGTACAGTATTGCCTTTTCAGCTGCTAAATATAAGAACTTCACTGTAATGTACACACCGCTGGGTTTTTTATCAGCACATACCACAGCTAGTAAAACGAACCCTAGCACTTTCATAAACAATGGCAGCACCTGATCCTTGTTAACACCACTTCATGTGCCAAAAGTCACCATCACAGAAGATAGGACCAGGACCAGCTTTATCATTTTTGCCGCCCCAAGCAAAAAAAAAAAAAAAAAGCCGCTCGGACTGTGCCGCCCCAAGAATGGACGGAATGCCGCCCCTTAGCATGTGCCGCCCCAGGTACGTGCTTCCTCAACTGATGCCTGGAGCCAGCCCTGCACAGGACTATGGGAATGGAGCTTAAAGTGTGTGGAGTAGGCACAAAAGAGGAACAAGAGTAGAATGTAATAAATCTATATAGAACACATCACCGGACATCAGCAATACCAGGAGGGATGTGCTGGAGTGCCGATGAGAAGCGCAGTGGGAAAAGTAACTGAAATACTTTTCTCCTGGATTGTATTTTCCAAATGGACAATCTACCCTAAATTCTCAATTACTGAGGGACAATCTTCACTCATAGCTATATTTGCTTTCCACAACCAACTCCTTGTATAAATTTTCATGAGTGATGTACCCGAATACTTGGATGCTAATATCTAAACTGTATTCTTAAATTTATTCACCTAAATTTGTGTTATTGCTGATTATGCACTACAGCAGGGATTGGCAACCTTTGGCATGCGGCTCACCAGGGTAAGCACCGTGGCTGGCCAGGCCGGTTTGTTTACCTGCCACATCTGCAGGTTCAGCTGATCACGGCTCCCACTGGCCGCGGTTCGCCATTCTAGGCCAATGGGGGCAGCAGGAAGCGGCGCAGGCCGAGGGATGTGCTGGCCGCTGCTTCCCGCCACCCCCATTGGCCTGGAGTGGCGAACCGTGGCCAGTGGGAGCTGCAATTGGCTGAACCTGCGGACGCAGCAGGTAAACAAACCGGCCTGGCCCGCCAGGGTGCTTACCCTTGCGGGCCGCATGCCAAAGGCAGCATTCTGTACTCTGCACTACAGAGCATACTGTATTCTGCACTACAGTATATGTATCTTATGACTTTAAAAACAGACTTTGTATTTGTGGATAATCTAAGCCAGTGGTGGGCAACCTGCGGCCTGCGAGACAGTTTGTTTACATTGACCGTCTGCAGGCACGACTGCCCCGGAGCTCCCAGTGGCCTCAGTTTGCCATTCCTGGCCAATGGGAGCTGTGGGAAGCAGCGGCCACTTCCCACAGCTTCCATTGGCCAGGAACAGTGAACTGCGACCACTGGGACCTGCGGGCAGCTGTGCCAGCGGACGGTCAATGTAAACAAACTGTCTTGCAGCCTGCCAGTGGATTACCCTGATGGGCTCCATGCGGCCCGCGGGCTGCAGGTTGCCCACCACTGATCTAAGCACTATACCCAGATGTACAGACAGTCTCTTTCTTAACATGTGTACTATATAATTTTTTAACATTAGCTTTAATAAAAATTTGAAATATGTACTGCATAAATGGATAGAAACATATTAAAAGGCTCAAGGAAAAAATGTACAAAACAACTCAGAGCTGGTTGGAGAAATTTCAGTGGAGCCCTATTCTGTCCGAACACACAGTTCCATCAGTATCAAAATGCTTCGCAAAATCCGTTTGTTTTCACTGAAATTTCATTCTGAAAGAAAACCCGAGGGGGAGGGAGTTCTGACAATCCCATTTTGACTTTCTGAATGAAACATTTTGCTTTGAAAAAAAGTTGAAATTGAAACAAAATCTTCAACTGACCGCCAACAAACAAAATATGGAATTTTCCTTCATGAAGAATTTTGAAATTTTCAGGTTTTGTTCTGATTCAGAACAAAGCGTAAGTTAGAAATCTCAAAATCCTTTCCACAACAGAATTTGTCCTCCACCCAGCGCTATGTACCAGTAGCAGAAGCATACTGTGAGTATGTGAATATCCAGACTTGTACAATGAATGTTTTGTATACACAGACTTCAGACTTATGGACTCCTTATGAACTGTTCACTGAGAATATTCCTTTGATTATTTGATGTTCGGAGATCAATGTTCAAACTGTGTGATTCATCACATGACACTGTTTGTACACCCTGACTGGGTGACCCAACATTTATAAATTACATGTGCTTTCACGTGAAATTAATTTGTTATGTAAATTTATTTTGTTTTGGAATTACCCAAATCAAAGCCACTTCCCAATAATACTCATAAAAACAAAATATTGCTTTGCATAAATGATAATGAAAAACAAATAAAGAGGTGTGTATGTGTGATTGAAATGAAATTCTACTCAGAAGTTACCAAAATGCCTGTGGATGACCTTTCACAATGAGGCACGCTCTACCAGCAGCTGAAGTTAATGAGAGCCACATGTGCACATTTGGGAGTGGAATTTGACCCAGAATATCTTTCTATTTCTGTCTTTCTATCTTAAGGTTTTCTATAGTGCCCATTATCACAGTATCTAAGCATTGCCCATGTAAATTAGATCAAGGTCCCCATCATGGAGTTCTCTGCTTTTCTCCTTTTCCTGATTATTGGAGGCTTTGCTTGAGTTATGTTGTTGCGCCATGGAGGAGGTCGTTGCCATTAATGATTTTGCAGAGGAGGAACAAGGCTTTGAACTGTCAATGGAAGGAAACTTGCAGCCGTGGAGAGAGTGGAGCAGAGGGTTTCATTGCCAATGGCAGCTGAGGTGGCCAAATTCTGAACAAGCTGGAGCATCTGAATTGCCTCCATAGTCAGCAAATTGCAGTGAACCAGTCTGAAGGGGATAAATGTGCTGTAACTAAATCCTAGTCTGGAAAGAAGGGGAAACCAAGTCTATTAAAATGATTATAGTGGACAACTGTAATAAATTGGCCAAATGGCACTATTGAACAAGGTGTAGAGACACAATTTCTCACCACCATACATGATTGCTTCTAGGAACAGCTAGCTATAGAGAACACAAGAGAAGAGACTATTTTCAACTTATTCCAAGTAATGGTTCAAAAAGTAACTATAGCTGACCCACTCAGTAATAGTGCTCACAACATGTGGTAATTAAGCCTGGCCTTGTCAGGGGAAAAAATCTAGCACCGTGACGCTAAACTTCAGAAAGGGCAATTTTATAAAAAGAAGGTAATTGAAAACCCCCTGCAAAAGTAAGGAAAATAAAATCTGTAGATGGAACATAAGGCTACTTAAGCACAACATAACAGGATCAGTGCAAATGAAAAGTGATAAAAGGAAATAATTTTTTAACGCACATTACGTAGCCAGCCTGTAGATTTCATTGCCTCTAGGTGTTGTTGAGGTCAAGAACCTGGTGGGACTCAAGAAAGGAATACACGTTATATTAGATAATGAGAACATCAATAATTATATTAGATAGGATAAGAAGACTTTTTTTTTTTAAGAAAAAAATTATAAACTCCCAGCCTTTGCGATAAGCCAACCTTTAACTAAAGGAAGTTATGCAGAATTTTTCCCAATTAAAAGCTTATTGCATAATTGTCCACTATGAGGTTACTTGCACCTGCCTCTGAAGCATCTGGTTCTGGTGATATCACCACTTGATTGATCTGTCAAGTCCAAGTTCTTATGCAAAAGGTAGCGAGTTGCCTTTTGCCAGGTGCCCTGCTATGGCTAGAGGTGTTTCCGCAGGTGCTCCCCTTCTGCTCCTTGTCATCAGGGACTTTTGGGAGCACTGGATAGTCTCTCTCAGGGCTATCACCAGCCCTTCCCTGAAACAGGGTTATTAGCCCATAGTAATTCAAACTAGTCCTCAGTGTCCCAAACACAAGGTCCATCATAGTAACCCCATAGTTCAAAGCCATCTCCAAAGCTCCTGTCATCCATGGAGAGCTTGTTCTGCTCAGCAGAAGCCTCGCCTTTCAGCTCTGCCTTCCTTCCTCTGTCCACATGCTGAAGGCGGCATATATGCTATCCTCCTTCTGAAAGTTTCTCCCAATTGAGAGGGGAGCACTGCATCACCCTACACCACAGGGCTCCTGATCCCAGGCTCTTAAAGTGACAGTATCCTGGGATCTTCCCATCCCATTTGCTAACTCTCCGGGACCACCTCCTCTCTTCTAGCTTCAGCTGGTTTCTGACTGTGCTGACACCAACATCCTTGAAAGGGGGTCTTCTGCCCCCTCTTATGCTTGAAGGGCCAGTACCCTCTGTTACACAAAACCAAGCCATGGCATGAAAAGTCTCATTTTTTTTCCACTAAATGACCTGGAACTAAATGCAAATATTATTTTTGCAGTTTTGCAAAATATTTTCCCTAGTTGTCACACAACACTATTAACATCTAATTTGTTTCTGATCCCAGGCTGAGGGAAAGCCGTTCTTTGGGTAGTTTGATTGCGTCAGTGTTATTCGGATATGTAAATAAAGATACCAAGATAAGAGCTGTTCAACAACAGAGGCTTTTTACATTCTATATTTATCAGATCCTTCAAGCTAAATAAAAACACCCTGTATATTTGATCAGTTTAAGAATATGCCCAACAAGCGATCATCAAAATTCCTTGACTCCACCAATCCTCCCACAACAGCTCCATGTTATGTAAAGGGCTGCTCAAAAAGCACCTCAGTGACTTAGGAACCTAAACCCCATTTTCAAAAAAAGACTTAGCTAGTAAGAAGTGGGATTTTCAATGACACGTAGGGTCCAAAGTGCCTAAAAGCCAGATGTGTAAAGGTATTTAGGTGCTTAAAGATGCAGATAGGTGCCGACTGGCATTTTCAAAAGTGCCTCTAATCTGGCTTTAAATCATTTTTGAAAATGTGACCTAGGCTCCTAAGTCAGTTTGGTGCTTTTGAAAATCATACTCTGAGGCTGAAGGAAAGAGCTCTTATCCTCTTGTTGCCTCCTTCTGGCTTCTGGGTTGGGTGCAGTCTGAGGTACAGATCAGCTTGTTTAGCAGGATTCCATGTCTGGCTGCAACCTAAATGGAGGCAAAGTGGAAGCTGGCTCCTCTGTTGCTTGCAAGTTTTATTTCAGCAAAGTCTCTTAGACACAAAACCTGGGAGCATTTAAAGTGCTCTGCTGTGGCACTTCAGCAAGTCAAACGATGGAAATCGATGCAGAGCTTTGCAAATTAAAGTCTGACATGAAGGTGCCCTTGTATGAAGTGTCACCAGATGATATGGAAGATGGTGTTGGCCATTTCGATCTTCATCTTTTTCATGATCTGCAGGCAGCACCGGGTGCAATGGAGCCCTTCCCTTTGGGCTCCATTTGCAAACAATTCCAAAATGTCTTTCAGTTAGTCAGCCTGGCAAGGCATTTAAAACAGAGCTGATGTAAGAACCACTGAACACAAACCAGTAGAGGGTGTTACATTTGTTTTACTTGGACCAATGTTTAAATGATTACCACCAATTTTTCAAGGTTTTTAAGCGAGGTCACATATAGGATGCTGAGAATCTCTAACTAAATGTCTAGGTATATCGAAATAATGGAACAGAAAGAAATCCAGGAGAGGAAAAACAGTTCATAATCAGCAATTACATGACCCTTCATTGAAATCCAACCCATTGGAGTTTCAAAATTAGCATGTATGAATTAAATCCGGCCTTCAGAAGGGCAATGAGCTATCTGCTGTTTACAGTACAATGTGAAACTGCAGGCCTGCTTGCTTTTAGCATTGAAATGGGAACCCATTTGGTTTGAGCAACAGATGGTTACGTGAAGTTGATTATTATTTAAGCATTTCCCTTGAATGTGTTTTTATTCTATTATTTTAATAAACCTAAAAAGTAGTTCTCAGCTTCATAATTGTGACTTCACATCAGAGCCCATAGGCACTGATGGCTGAACATTGTGGATATAAAACAAACAGAACAATACCCACTGATATTTGAAAAGCACCTCTAGTAAGGTTCCCAGACGTATATACATTTCACCTAACCAGCCAGGGATAAATCCTGTGGGGAGTGGCTGTTGAGAGGGTCCGTGTCTGCAAAGGCAGGAAGGCTCTGGGAGCCAAGGTGTAGCACACTCCAGAACATTCCTTTCCACTTCTTCAAATAGCCACAGCATGCATCCTCTCCCCCAGCACCTCTTGCTGAAGGCACCATAAATGCAGGGGAGCCAGGAGCCTGGCCACACCCCAAACCAGTTGGCCACACCCCAACGGAGCACCACTGGATTCCCTGCCTAGTAGTCAAAAGCACTAGATCCATATTATGCTCTACTTGCGACCTGTACTTGGAAAGGAAAGGGGGGAAGGGGAAGCTCTCTGTATAGCCTAGTGCACTCCAGGCAAGACATGTGAGAATATTTCCCATAGTATACACTGCACCCGGGCAAAGCCAGGCTCAGAAAGGAGGAATTGTGTTACACACAATTTGGACCTTTCCTCATATTCTTTCATGGGGAGACAATGGTGGCTCAAGGGAATTCCAGACCAAGTGTTTTGGGGAAGAAGGGAGCACTCGTGGCCACTTTCATGTCACCAGCCCCACTTGGCTGCCCCTCCACCCACCATACAACAGCCAGGAGAGGAAAGCGCAGCAGCCAGTGTCTGAGTATCTCCTGTTGGCACACTGCCCGGGAAAGGCTGCGTCGGCCAGCAGGGATCTGGTAGAGCATGAGCTGCAGTTTATCTGCATATTTCATAAGCAACCAAACATGTCTGATAATATCTATCAGGACAAAAGTACTGGACATTGAGTACAATTTAGCTATGTCCGTGAACTCAAGCAATTTGGTTTTTTTTTTAAACTTTTGACTATAAACATTCTTTAAAAAAAAAAAAAAAACACCACTAGGAAAATTTATCCAAGTGGAACTAATATTAAATTATACGTAGCAACAACCCGGCTCTCCACCAGCATGAACACAGCAATCATAAATCTCTGTTAGCTGTAATTTTTCACATATTTGGAATCTACCATCATGTAAATTAGTCCCGTTTGTACAATCAGTGTTGATGCCATTAAAATCAATCTCATTTGCCAAAGCATATGAGCACAATAGTCCCTGGACTTGATAATTTTTCAGTTCAAAAATCATCTTGGACTAGGTTCTTAACCTGAGTTTTACAGCAAGAAATCAGATTGCATTTGGAAACAGTATTCTTATAATTGAAAATTGACAACAGACCTACCATTCGTTTTTATTGGCACTTCCTGGTGCTTTACCTCCTTTATTTACTTTTGTTCTGGGGCTGCCAGCTGTTCCAACTTGACATATTTCTTCCCTGTCCCTGCCTATTGTTGCCACAAGAATTTCGGTGTAGTCAGAAAGAGAGAACAGACTTCTCAGAGCCTTCCACCAGAGCTGGTCAGAAACTTTTCATTACAAGTTTTTGCAAACATTTTTCAAAATTTTAAAACCTTTGAGAGTGGTTGAATCTTTTTGAAAATTTGAAATTTCAACAACAAATTCATGAAAAATCCCCCCACCCCCCAAAAAATCACTATTTTTTCTGCCTTTTCAGCCTTTTCTCAGTGTCTGTTCTTCACTCTGCATGGTGCTGTGTGCCCTCAGTTAACAATGGACTCTCAACATTGGACTCTTACCTTCCGCAAATAGCTTAAAACCTGTCTCCTCTATTTCTATCCCTGTCATCCTATGGCTCCGGTCACTGTAGTATCTGGATACCCCACAATCATGAAGGAATTTGTCCTCCCAGCACTCCTGTGTAAGTTAGGAGAGTATTATTAGAGATGAGCGACTGAGGAAGAGACAGAGTAAGTGACTTGCCCAAGGTCACCTAGGACAGCATTTTTCAAAGTTCTGGTCACGACCCAGTACTAGGTCGCAGCATGTAAGGCACTGGGTCACTCTGGTCAGCACCTCTGACCGGGACGTTAAAAGTCCTCTCGGCGGTTCTGCCCAGCTAAGGCAGGCTAGTGCCTTCCTGTTCCGACACCGCGCTGCACCCTGGATGCGGCCAGCAGCAGGTCCAGCTTTTAGGCGGGGAGGGGGGGCCCACAGGGCTCCGCACACTGCCCCCACCCTGAGCACTGGCTCCACACTCCCATTGGCCAGGCTGCGCTGCTGACCGGAAGCCGCCGGAGGTAAGTCCGCACCCCAATCCCCTGCCCCAGCCATGAGCCCCCCCACCCAGAACTCCTTTCTGCACCCCAAACACCTCATCCCCAGCCCCACCCCAGACCCTGCATCCCCAGCCCAGAGCCCCCTCCTGCACCCCAACTCCCAGCCTAGAGCCCCTTCCTGCACACCAAACCCCTCATCCCCGGCCCCACCCCAGAGCCTGTGCCCCCAGCCCAGAGCCCTGACCCCCTCCCACACACTAACCCCCCAACGTTACCATGTAAACGTCATATACAGTGTGGACCAGCCAACACTAGGTTGAGCAGTGGGGCAAGGCTGGCAGACCCAAACAAGTGTATAAAATTGTCTTGTGATGCTAGCTAGCTAAAGAGCACAGAGATGAGGCCAGCCCTGTCTGACCCCGAGGATGTGTATGAAAAGGACGTCCAGGGGCTGGCTGGAACTGGCCTGCTTGAGCTGAAGGAATGTCCCTACCTGTCTGGGCTGGGAGCTGCTGAGCTGGGAGGGAGGAAGGAAAAGTTTGTTGGTGGAACCAGCTGAGATGAATATGTTGGGGGGAATTTTCTGAAATTTTCAGTGGATATTGACCCCTGGTTGGCAGCACAACCAGATCATTCCTGGGCAATCCGCTGAACACTGTTCCACCTGAGGGACTCCTCAGTGCTGCTTGGGACATTCCTGGAGATCCATTCCACACTCCAATGACTCTGTTTACTGGTGGCTGCACAGCTCTATCCATCTGCCAGGTCTCACTGCTATCTCGAGATAGTGAGCTCACTGCTTATTTGTGGTGTTATTCAGTGAATTCTCATAGCTACTGCTTGGTAGTCAGATCCACAGCAAAACACACTATCTGCCTCCTCCCTAATCTGATGAGCTATTCAGAACCCCCTGATCTATAGCTATTGATCCCTTTGATAAGAAAGCGGTAATCTGCCCTGGCTGTGGCTTTCCATCCCCTATTTTTGCTGCCCTGGGCTGTCTGGCATGTGGCAGCAGCCCAAGGACAGTCTCTTTGCTAGATATTTTTGCATCAGTAAAACAACATTTTCATGGGAAAAGCTGCATCTTCATAGTAAATGGAGAGGGCTGTTAAAAGCCACAGCAAACCCGATTTGGCAGCAGACATTTCTAGTTTCCATATGCAACACACGTGCCTCACAGCTGAGAAGCTGACAGAGAAATTTTAAAAGTTGAGACGCCTGAAAGCATCTGCTAACCATTGTGGGTCATCTGCGAAGGACAGTCTGAGTGTTTAACTCTGCATTTACCTCAACCACAAAGACTGCCCAGTGGATGCTTTTTGTGTGTGGATGCTTTTCCCCACTTACGTAATGATTACCATTATTAGGGGCAGACCGTGTGTGAGTGCACAAGTGAAGGAGAGGGCACAGAGAGCTCTCTGCCCCTTTCTTTGTGGCTGGGCTCTGTGAAGGGGCACAATCACAGTGCTTGAGCTGTGGAGCTAGGACTTCTCCAGGCTAACGCTAGGATCAGGGAGCAGTGTACTAAGGGAGGGGCCATGGTACCAGTCCACCCTCTGCATTGGCCAGTGCTGATGGGGAATGATGTGTGGTGGACTTTCTACTCTGATGTGCATTCCCAGAACAGACTGGACTGATTTAAATTTTAGTCATGATTTAAAACTGCAAGCAATTAACTTAGATTTAAATCATACATTTTAATCTTGTTTTGCATCTGTACTTTGAAGTCATTTTCCTAAAGAAAGGTTAATTCTCACTGGTAACCATTAAACCAACAAAACGTAGCCTTACACTAAGCTTGGTGCTTCTTTATGCTAGCCAGGAGGTCACACTACATTTATTTAACCACTTAGCTTAAAAGCAACGAGGAGTCCGGTGACACCTTAAAGACTAACTGATTTATTTGGCATAAGCTTTCGTGGGTAAAAAACCCACTTCTTCAGATGCATGGAGTGAAAATTACAGATACAAGCATAAATATGTATTGGCACATGAAGAGAAAGGAGTTACCTTACAAGTGGAGAACCAATGCTGAAGGCTAATCAGTCACGGTGTAGTGAGCCAGCCACATCAGCCACACCATCCGGGGCTCATTCACCTGCACATCTACTAATGTTCTATATGCCATCATGTGCCAGCAATGCCCCTCTGCCATGTACATTGGCCAAACTGGACAGGATCTACATAAAAGAATAAATGGACACAAATCAGACATCAGGAACGGTAACATACAAATGCCAGTAGGAGAACACTTCAATCTCCCTGGACATTCAATAACCAGGACCGGTGCAAGGAAGTTTCGCGCCCTAGCCGAAACTTCCACCTTGCGCCCCCACCCCCACCCCAGCTAACCCCCCCCCCCCCCCCCCGCGGCAGCTAACCCAGCCCGGGGAACCTGCCTCCACGGCAGCTAACCCCATCCGGGGAGCCCACCTCCACGGCAGCTAACCCCACCTGGGGAGACTCCCCTCCATGCGGAAGCTAACCCTGCCCGGGGAGCCCCCGCTCTGCGGAAGCTAACCCCGCATGGGGAGACCCCCACCACAGCAGCTAACCCCACCTGGAGAGACTCCCCCCCGCAGCAGCTAACCCTGCCTGGGGAGCCCGCCCCAGCTCACCTTGGCTCCACCTCCTCCGCTGAGCATACCGGCGCCGCTCTAATTCTCCTCCCCTCACAGGCTTGCGGCGCCGATTGGAGGAGACTTAGAGCGGGGGCTGTGTGCTCAGCGGAGGAGGCAGAGTGGAGGTGATCTGGGTCGGGGAGTGGTTCCCCTGTGCGCCCCCCCGTTACTGCGGGAGGCCCTCACCGCGCCCCCCCCTCCCCAGCTCATCTCCACTCCACCTCCGCGCCTGAGCAGGCTTTTAGGCGCCCCCAACCACTAGGCGCCCTAGGCGGCCGCCTAGTTTGCCTAAATGGTTGCACCGGCCCTGTCAACAGATTTAAAAGTAGCCATTCTTCAACAAAGAAACTTCAAAAACAGACTTCAAAGAGAAATTGCAGAGCTACAATTCATTTGCAAACTTAACACCATCAATTTGGGCTTGACTAGGGACTGGGAGTGGCTGGCTCACTACAAAAGCAATTTTTCCTCTCTTGGTATTGATACCTCATCATCAATTATTGGGAGTAGACCACATCCACCCTGACTGAATTGGCCTTCAACATTGGTTCTCCACTATATATATATTTATGCCTGTATCTGTAATTTTCACTCCATGCATCTGAAGAAGTGGGTTTTTTACGCACAAAAGCTTATACCCAAATAAATCTAGTTAGTCTTTAAGGTGTCACCGGACTCCTCGCTGTTTTTGTGGATACACACTAACACAGCTACCCCTGATACTTGGCACTTAGCTTAACTTACATTTATTCAGATACTGAATTTTTGTTATGTAAAAAAATGGTCAATGATGCATTTCTTATTTACTAGATCAGGGGTCAGCAACCTTTCAGAAGTGGTGTGCCGAGTCTTCATTTATTCACTCTAATTTAAGGTTTTGCGTGCCAGTAATGCATTTTAACTTTTTTAGAAGGTCTTTTTCTATAAGTCTATAATATATAACTAAACTATTGTTGTATGTAAAGTAAATAAGATTTTTTAAATGTTTAAGAAGCTTCATTTAAAATTAAATAAAATGCAGAGTCCCCCGGACCGGTGGTCAGGACCCAGGCAGTGTGAGTGCCACTGAAAATCAGCTCGCGTGCCACCTTCGGCACACATGCAATAGGTTGCCTACCCCTGTACTAGATGATTACTTTTAAACTTACGATTTGTGTAAAACTCTATTTGGCTGGAAATTAAAATCAAATTAAAAATGCACAAAAACAGCATTTAATTCCTAAAAATGAAACAAAGCTATAGTAAATGTGCTCATTACATAAGAAAAAAAATCCACATTCCTCATAACATCTTTTGCATTAAAACTAATTGATTAATTAAACAAGTATTATCTGTATTAGTGAATTGAACTGATGATTTCTGGCTGTGAAAGGGTTTTCACCCCACACTAGCCTAGAAAGGATTTGTGAGGCTGAGAAGGGGCCAGTTACCTGGATAGGCCACAGCTGGGGGGAATTAGGTGGCCTAAGTAACCCCTGAATGATGATGGAGGCCAGCTGAGAAGAACAGACAGGACTAGTATAAAGCCAGGAAGCTGGCAGCAGAGGGAATGGCAGCGAGGGAGCCTGTGGCTACTCTCTGCATGTTAGAGACACAAACAAACTCTGGGGGAGAGTAGAAACCCCAGGGCCTGAAGGAAGGGTTTATCCAGAAGGGTGGTGGAGCAAAAGCCTGAGAGAGGTGGAGTAGGAAAAGGCTCAGGGAAATGGCAGCAAGGTGGGACATTGCAGAACTTAGCTGCTAATTAGAAGGTCCCCGGGCTGGAACCTACAGTAGAGGGCAGGTCTGGTTTCCCCTATTAGTCACTGGAGAAGTGGCACAGTCAGTGCAGCATGGGAGAAGGCTGCCATTTTGGATGGAGAGACTTTGATAACCCCCCAGAAAGGGAAAATCACACAGTGACCTGGCCAGAGGGTCACGTGACAGAGAGCACCCTGAGTTGCAATGAGAGAGAGAGAGAGGGAGGGAGGGAGGATGGCAGGGTGCATGAACAAGTGCCAGAAGGGGGTGTTTGACCTGGAAGGAGCTAATCCCCAGTGCAGCCAGTAGGAGGCACCCTAGCAATGCGTGGACCCCGTGTGACACTGGTCACCATGACTTCAAGATTTTAGAACCAGCACATTTCCTCCTCACACCTTATTTTAATTCATAGGTTGGAAGAGGAAAACCAGCTTCCTTGCTTTTTCAACTTCCAGTTGGTTTCTCACCTTTGAATGAACTAGTCATTGAACTGAACTAGCTGAATGAAATGAAAACAGTCTCTCTGCACTTGCAGAAGAGATTATTGCTGTCAAAAGCTGGTTTAGCCTGTCAACAAACTATGGTTCCACGTGCTTAGCCAATGACATCCACCCATTCAGTGCTTCGACTTTCTTTAAAACCTGGCAGCAAATATGTAGTGCTTGGTTTTTTTAATTTAATCTAAGTGATGTAAATAGATTAAAATTAAATTTGAAATGATGACAAATAGGTTTAAAACCCAGAGCCACCAAAGGAATGCTGGTTGCAAAACATGGAATAATCCCGGGGCTGAGGTTGCCTTCCTCCGTAGCATGGGGCATTTTCTGGTTTGAATTTAAAGGAGTGGTGGATTCTCTGTAACTTGAAATCTCTAAATCAAGATTTGAGGACTGCAGTAACTCAGCCAGAAGCTAAGGGCTTACTATAGGAGTGGGTGTGTGAGATTCTGTGGCCTGCAATGTGCAGGAGGTCAGACTAGATGATCATGATTGTTCCTTCTGGCCTTAAAGACGGAGACCTCCAGGGACACCCACTGTTGTACAGCTCTCCTACAGGACAGGCAGTGGTTCAGAGCCCAAATCCATTGGGTAATAGCTATTTTAGGTACCACACATACCCACAAACAGCCATAACATTAAATCATAAATAGCAATGTTCAGGTTCACCAATAGGAAAATAGCATTTATGAGTGCCTCCTTCTTGTATTTAGGCTGAAGATGTCACTCCACATTAGGTTTGTGATCGGATGTGCTCATTTGAATTCTCCATTCCCTTGCTACTGGGCTGATATGAGTAAACAACTCCCCTCCTGAAACATTTCACAGGCCACTTAGAAATGTTCTAGCAGGAAATAAACAAGTGAGAACATTCAGTCAAAACCTTCCATTCAGCCCCTGCCTGCTGTACCTGTCAACGTGACCTATAAAGATACCAAGGTTACATTCCCTGAGTGAAATGCCACAAGGCAGCCAACAGTGCTTTTAGGAGTATACATACACCAGGACATATCATCGCCCCTCATCCTTTGTTATTTGTACATTAGCAAAGAGAAGCCTGTATTACTACCTTTTTCCTTGACCAGCCAGTCCCATTTACCCACTCCTTGTTTCTCATCCAATCAGTCTCTTCTCCACACCTCCTTCCTCCCACCCCATTGTTTTGCCATCCCAGTCTCCTTCCCCAGCCAGTCCCAGTCTTCCTCCCACCTCGACTCCCAGTTCCACTTCTTCCCTTCACCTGCCAGCCTCCAAACCTAGCCTCCTCTCCCTGGGCTCCTTCTACTTGCACAAATACAGACAGATATCATCTTCCTTTCCAAATGCAAACGGATGGACATCATACCAAATGGACTGAAGGTGAAAAATCCATTGCTATCTACATACTGCACAGACCACAGTGAGAGATTATGCCATACTCTATCAAAGAAACTGAGAAACCACCTGATCAGCATCCTATACAGCAAACAGAAAAACATCAAGAAAGAGCTCTCCAACCTGGAGACTTTCATATACAACCAACCCTCCACACAAATGGACTTTACTAAAATAAGACAGGAGATCTACATTACACACTTCACCTCTCTACAAAGGAAAAAGGACCGTAAGCTGTCTAAAATCCTACCTGCCACATGGGGCCACAACAGGGGTACCCCTAACTCACCCAGCAATATCGTCAATTTATCCAGCTACACACTCAACCCAGCAGAAGAGTCTGTCCTATCTCGGGGACTCTGTTTTTGCCCCAGCACCCCCACAACATGATACAGTTCTGCAGTGATCTGGAAGCCTACTTTCGCCACCTCCAACTCAAAGAATACTTTCAAGATAACACTGAACAGCGCACTGATACACAGATACCCTCCCACCAACAACACAGGAAGAAGAACTCCACATGGACTCCTCCTGAGGGTCGAAATGACAGTCTGGACCTATACATAGAATGCTTCCGCCGACGTGCACAGGCAGAAATTGTGGAAAAACAACATCACTTGCCTCATAACCTAAATCGTGCAGAACACAATGCCATCCACAGCCTCAGAAACCACCCTGACATTATCATCAAAGAGGCTGATAAAGGAGGTGCTGTTGTCATCATGAACAGGTCTGACTACCAGAAGGAGGCTGCTAGACAACTCTCCAATACCAAATTCTACAGGCCACTTTCCTCAGATCCCACTGAGGAATATACTAAGAAACTGCACCATCTACTCAGGACACTCCCTACACTAACACAGGAACAAATCAACACACCCTTAGAGCCCCGACCGGGGTTATTCTATCTACTACCCAAGATCCACAAACCTGGAAATCCTGGACGCCACATCATCTCGGGCATTGGCACTCTCACTGAAGGACTGTCTGGATACGTGGACTCCCTAGTCAGACCCTACGCCACCAGCACTCCCAGCTATCTCCGTGACACCACTGATTTCCTGAGAAAACTACGATGCATTGGTGACCTCCCAGAAAACACCATCCTAGCCACCATGGATGTAGAGGTTCTCTACACAAACATCCCACACACAGATGGAATACAAGCTGTCAGGATCAGTATCCCTGATGATGACACAGCACAACTTGTTGCTGAGCTCTGTGACTTTATCCTCACGCACAATTATTTCAAATTTGGTGACAATATATACCTCCAGACCAGTGGCACCGCCATGGGCACCCGCATAGCCCCACAATATGCCAACATTTTTATGGCTGACCTGGAAAAACGCTTCCTCAGCTCTCGCCCACTCACACCCCTTCTCTACCTATGCTACATTGATGACATCTTCATCTGGACCCATGGGAAGGAGACCCTGGAAGAATTCCACCACGATTTCAACAGCTTCCACCCCACCATCAACCTCAGCCTGGACCAATCTACACAGGAGGTCCACTTCCTAGACACCACAGTACAAATAAGCGATGGCCACGTTAACACCACCCTATACCGAAAACCCACCGACCGCTACGCCTACCTTCATGCCTCCAGCTTCCACCCCGGTCACACCACACGATCCATCGTCTACAGCCAAGCACTGAGGTACAACCGCATCTGCTCAAACCCCTCAGACAGAGATCAACACCTACAAGATCTTCACCAAGCATTCTCAAAACTACGATACCCACACAAGGAAATAAGGAAACAAATCAACAGAGCCAGACGTGTACCCAGAAGCCTCCTGCTACAAGACAAGCCCAAAAAAGAAACCAACAGAAATCCACTGGCCATCACCTACAGTCCTCAGCTCAAACCTCTCCAATGCATCATCAGTGATCTACAACCCATCCTGGACAATGATCCCTCACTTTCACAGACCTTGGGAGGCAGGCCAGTCCTTGCCCACAGACAACCCACCAACCTTAAGCATATTCTCACCAGCAACCACGCACCGCACCATAACAACTCTAACTCAGGAACCAACCCATGCAACAAACCTCGATGCCAACTCTGCCCACATATCTACACCAGCAACACCATCACAGGGCCTAACAGATCAGCTACAACATCACCGCCTCATTCACCTGCACCACCAATGTTATATATGCCATCATGTGCCAGTAATGCCCCTCTGCTATGTACATTGGCCAAACTGGACAGTCACTACGTAAAAGGATAAATGGACACAAGCCAGATATCAGGAATGGCAACATACAAAAACCTGTAGGAGAACACTTCAACCTCCCTGGCCACACAATAGCAGATGTAAAGGTAGCCATCTTACAGCATAAAAACTTCGGGACCAGACTCCAAAGAGAAACTGCTGAGCTTCAGTTCATTTGCAAATTTGACAGCATCAGATCAGGATTAAACAAAGACTGTGAATGGCTATCCAACTACAGAAGCAGTTTCTCCTCCCTTGGTGTTCACACCTCAACTGCTAGCAGAGCACCTCACCCACCCTGATTGAACTAACCTCGTTATCTCCATACTGATTTATACCTGCCTCTGGAAATTTCCATTACTTGCGTCTGATGAAGTGGGCATTCACCCACGAAAGCTTATGCTCCAATACTTCTGTTAGTCTTAAAGGTGCCACAGGACTCTCTGTTGCTTTCTAAAATGTACTCTCCCAGAGGTTACAGAGGGGCATTGAGATCATAGGAAAAACAGTCTCCCTGCTCTCACTTCTGGGGCCTATCCTGGGCCCCAACATAAAACGGACCAATTGCAGGAAAAGTTCTGTTCAGCCCTTGACTGGAGCATGCTCAGTGCAGATGAAAACTTGTGGGAATTCACCTATGAGTCTCTAGCAAGTCTTCAGTGAGCATGTGCAAACTGTGATTTTTCAAAAGCTTATAACTTAGCCAAATCTGGGTGTATTTTCACAGAGACAGCAAAAGGTACATCCCTGACACAAAGGCCATCTCCTGACAACACTCTTGCCAAATTTATAAATAAAAGGAAACAAGAAGACTTTTTATCAATACATTAGAAGCAAGAGGAAGACCAAAGACAGGGTAGGCCCACTGCTTAGTGAAGAGGGAGAAACAGTAACAGGAAACTTGGAAATGGCAGAGATGCTTAATGACTTCTTTGTTTCGGTCTTCACCGAGAAGTCTGAAGGAATGCCTAACATAGTGAATACTAATGGGAAGGGGGTAGGTTTAGCGGATAAAATAAAAAAAGAACAAGTTAAAAATGACTTAGAAAAGTTAGATGCCTGCAAGTCACCCGGGCCTGATGAAATGCATCCTAGAATACTCAAGGAGCTAATAGAGGAGGTTTCTGAGCCTCTAGCTATTATCTTTGGAAAGTCATGGGAGACGGGAGAGATTCCAGAAGACTGGAAAAGGGCAAATATAGTGCCCATCTATAAAAAGGGAAATAAAAACAACCCAGGAAACTACAGACCAGTTAGTTTAACTTCTGTGCCAGGGAAGATAATGGAGCAAGTAATTAAGGAAATCATCTGCAAACACTTGGAAGGTGGTAAGGTGATAGGGAACAGCCAGCATGGATTTGTGAAGAACAAATCATGTCAAACCAATCTGATAGCTTTCTTTGATAGGATAACGAGCCTTGTGGATAAGGGTGAAGCGGTGGATGTGGTATACCTAGACTTTAGTAAGGCATTTGATACGGTCTCGCATGATATTCTTATAGATAAACTAGGCAAATACAATTTAGATGGGGCTACTATAAGGTGGGTGCATAACTGGCTGGATAACCGTACTCAGAGAGTTGTTATTAATGGTTCCCAATCCTGCTGGAAAGGCGTAACGAGTGGGGTACCGCAGGGGTCTGTTTTGGGACCGGCTCTGTTCAATATCTTCATCAACGACTTAGATATTGGCATAGAAAGTACGCTTATTAAGTTTGCGGATGATACCAAAGTGGGAGGGATTGCAACTACTTTGGAGGACAGGGTCATAATTCAAAATGATCTGGACAAATTGGAGAAATGGTCTGAGTTAAACAGGATGAAGTTTAACAAAGACAAATGCAAAGTGCTCCACTTAGGAAGGAAAAATCAATTTCACACACACAGAATGGAAAAAGACTGTCTAGGTAGGAGTACGGCAGAAAGGGATCTAGGAGTTATAGTGGACCACAAGCTAAATATGAGTCAACAGTGTGATGCTGTTGCAAAAAAAGCAAACATGATTCTGGGATGTATTAACAGGTGTGTTGTGAGCAAGACACGAGAAGTCATTCTTCCGCTCTACTCTGCTCTGCTTAGGCCTCAGCTGGAGTATTGTGTCCAGTTCTGGGCGCCGCATTTTAAAAAAGATGTGGAGAAATTGGAAAGGGTCCAAAGAAGAGCAACAAGAATGATTAAAGGTCTTGAGAACATGACCTATGAAGGAAGGCTGAAAGAATTGGGTTTGTTTAGTTTGGAAAAGAGAAGACTGAGAGGGGACATGATAGCAGTTTACAGGTATCTAAAAGGGTGTCATAAGGAGGAGGGAGAGAACTTGTTCACCTTAGCCTCTAAGGATAGAACCAGAAACAATGGGTTTAAACTGCAGCAAGGGAGGTCTAGGTTGGACATTAGGAAAAAGTTCCTAACTGTCAGGGTGGTTAAACACTGGAACAAATTGCCTAGGGAGGTTGTGGAATCTCCGTCTCTGGAGATATTTAAGAGTAGGTTAGATAAATGTCTATCAGGGATGGTCTAGACAGTATTTGGTCCTGCCATGCGGGCAGGGGACTGGACTCGATGACCTCTCGAGGTCCCTTCCAGTCCTATAATCTATGAATCTATGAAATTTCAAGTCCCTGCTCCCAAGTATTGTGCTAGATGCTGTATAAACACATAATAAAAAACAACCCCTGCCTGCAAAGGGCTTACAATCTAATTAGACAAGACAGACAAAGCATGGGAGAAAAGCGGAGCTATTATCCTCAATTTACGAACGAGAAACTGAGACACAGAGATTAAGTGACTTGCCAGAAGTCACATAGGAAGTCTGTGGCAAAACTGGAATTGAACTCAGTTCTGAGTTCTCAGATTTCCCCAGTCCCTGTCCCATTCCTAATTTATTTAGGTCTGGTGCATACCATGGCACTCTTCCTTTAGCTGTATAAGCAGCTGCCTAAATTCACTTGTCTATGGAGGATGACTGAATGCATTTGCTTTTTAGTGCATTTTCAGAGGCTTACTCTCCCTTCATTGCACATCAGGCTTACTGTGTCTAAGACTGCTAAACAGGCCAGCTCTGCTTGTTAAAATTTTTGGCCCTCCCTGAGTTCACCCACTACAGCAATCACAGTAGCTGCTGCAAACAGAACTCCTTAATTGAGTCCAGCACCAGTGCTTTTAGATCTGCAAGGGAGACAGGTCATGCTCACCATGAAGTCTATGCAACTCCCTCATCTCCACCAGCCCAAAAGGAGGAGCAGAGAAAGGACCAAACTACTGCTGCATTGTATGAGACTCCGCTAGGCTCTGGAACTTGCCTCTCTCCCTGCCCATGTCTGCCAGTTCACAGTTCCTCATGCATCAATCAAGGGAAATCTGCTCCACCACTCCCAACTGCTGAGGGAGACCATCAGCAGTCAAGGGAGAACTACCTTCCTCAAAAACCAATGAAGACCTATTCTCACACAGGACAGTAGGATGTCTTGCCTGTCACCAGTCTTCCCTGCAGAGAAACCCACCTGCTACCACTGTCGCTGCTGTGAGGGACGGATGCCCAGGTGAGGGTCTGTGGTGTGATTACAGAGTTCCTTGTCCAACTTCTCCACTGTTACCAGAGAGGACCAGAATATGTTGCAGCTGGGAGCCTAATAAAGGTAGGGACTTCCTGGCTGGGGAGTTCTCTAGTTGCTGCTTAAAGCAGGGCTCTTTGTTCATGTCCTCACAGCATGGGGTGTCAGAAAGGAGTGAATCCCTCTATAAAGAAGGAGTAAAGGAAAGAAAAGAGACACTCCAGACTGCCAGAGCAATGAGTGAGTGGAGAAAGTGGAAAATCAGGGAGGAAAGCTGGGAGCTCATAGTGCAAATGGCTGCGCTAGAGAAGTTTGACTTTGGCAACTCAGGCAGCTGGCCTTGCTGGCTCCGTAGATTTGAGTGATTCCAAACGGCTTCTGGTTTAACAAAGAAAGCACAAGAATACCAGATAAATGCTCTGATATTTGCCATGGGTGATGCAGTTGACGTGTGCCCTTCCCCTCCCTGCTGAGGAAAAGAAAGAATGCTTCAAAGAGAAAGAGGCTTTTGATGCCCATTTCACAGGCAGACAAAATATTACATATGAAAGGACTAATCTTAATAGGAAGTGCCAGGAACAAGGGGAAACAGAGAAGTCTTTTATTATTGCAGTTCATAGTGTTATTAAACATTGCAAATGTGGAATGTTAAAAGAAGAACTAATAAGAGACAGGATAGTTGTTGGCATAAGAGACACTAATTCACCAGCACAGCTTCAATTAGACCCAGATCTCACACGAGCAAAAGCTATAGCAAAAAGTGAGAAAGCAAGAAACCCTAAAGAAACAGCAGTGAAGAGCAAATACAAATATGACAGGAGCAGTCAGACCAAATTTACCACAAGAACAGTGCACAATTAGAGAGGGAGAGACCAAGGAACCATAATAAGAGGGAAGCTTGAAAAAGCTGTGGCACAATTAGAGAGGGAGAGACCAAGGAACCATAATAAGAGGGAAGCTTGAAAAAGCTGTGGCACATGTGGCAAGACACCCAGCCACAACTAGCAACAATGTCCAGTAAAAGGAGCAGAACGTAGGAGATGCTACAAAATGGGACATTTTGCAGTAGCACGCAGGTCACTAAGAGTAGCGGAAACAACCAAGAGGGAGCGTTATCATCAGAGGACAATGCGGACATACTTCTAGGGACTATATTCTCAATAGGAGAGACAACTCCTTGGTACACAAGCATGAATTGAAATGTCCTTAAACCTTAAATTTAAAACTGATGCTGGGGCAGTCGGCCTTTCCATTCCAATAAAAGAATCCAATATAATCGATCCTGAGATGGAGATCCGCAAAGACCAAATAAAATTTGATGTGGGGCTAGTCACACTACCTTGGGTGTTTGTGGCCAGTTCCTTGAGAAATTGGGGAAAGGATGGAATGTTCTTCATCAAATAATATATGTAATTCAAGGACTGACAACTCTCCTACTAGGGCTGCTAGCATACAAGGTCTACGCCTAGTAGAGAAACTGGAATGGCAAAAAGCAAACTATCCAGGAGATGTGTCTACATGTCTTCACAGGGCTTTGTAGGGGGAGTACAAAAGAGAATTGGTGCCATCAGTACTTCCTTTGCTCTGACAGCCTCATGTCACATTCCTATATGCTTGCTAGGAAAAAGTCAAAGAAGAATTAAAGGAAATGGAAGATATAGGGGCTATTTCCCAGACAGAAGAAACCACTGACTAGTGTGCAGGCATGGTTGTAGTATCAAAGCCCAATGGCAAAATCCAGATTTGTTTGGGCCTTAATAAAAGCATATGCAGAGAAAGACACATAATTCCTGCAGTTGACCAGACGTTAGCTCAGTTATCAGAAGCCACAGTCTTCTCAAAGTTAGATGCTACAGCCAGCTTCTAGCAAATCCCCCTTGCTAAAAATCCATCCCATTAACTACATGTCACCTAATTTGGAAAGTGCTGTGGGGTTTTGTGTGTGTGTTCTATTCAGTATATCTTCCACACCAAAAGACTTCCAAAAGAGAATCTCTCACCTCGTGTCAGGTTTAACAGGTATTCTTTGCCATGCAGATGATGTGTCGGTATATGGCACAGATAAAAATGAACATGATGAGCAACTACATGCAGTTCTGAGATGCTTTCAACAAACTGGCTTCATTCTGAAATGTGAATTTGGAAAGGAGCAGCTAAAATTTGTCAGACGATTCTCAAACAGGGAATTCAGCTGGATTCAGACAAAGTGAAGACATTACTTGCCTTACCCAAACCCAAAGTTGTTTCTGCTATAAGAAGATTCCTAGGCATGACAAATCATTTTGGGAAATTCTTACCAAGTTTAGTTCATCCAACACAACCCTCAAGAGATCCCCTGGATGATTACAATATGTAGATCTGGGGTAGCTACAACAAAATACATTTAATAAAATAAAAGAATTACTGACATCTCCACCTGTTTTGGCACAATATTCGGTAAGCTATCCAACAATAGTAGCAGTGGATGCATCACATAAAGGCAGCCAGAAGAAGACCGGAGACCTGCTGCATTTGTATCAAGAAGCCTCACAGAAACCAAACAGTGTCATGCTCAAGTGGAAAAGGAAGCTTTATTAGTCACTTGGGCCTGTGAATAGTTCAGTGCATATCTGTTTGGCTTGGATTTCAACCCAGAAACAGACCAAAAGCCACTAGTGGTGTTATTGGGTTCAAAACCACTGAATGACTTTCACCTAGGATTCAAAGATTTCGATGCCATTCTCTTTCAACATAGAACACATACCAGGGAAAGCACTCAGAGCAGCAGACACTCTAGAGCCCCAGTTGAACAGCCACCGACAGAAGAAGAAAAGTCTTTAGAGACAGATGTCAAAATCTGCATCGGCCTATCTTCAGCAGAAGTTCTGATGAGAAGATGAATAAGGGCACCTTTACCTGTGGCACTAATACAGCTTAAGCCTAAGTGGCTTGACCTGAAGCCATTTTGAGAATAGGATGTTGAAACAAAAATTCAGCAGCCACAAGACTTCAAGTGTTTGGCACAGAACAAAAGCACTATCTGAACTGAGACCAGGGAACAAAGTGTAAAGCTACTGGCAGTGACTCGAGTGCATCATTACCAACCTCAGGGCTGACTGTTAGGAAACAGGGCACAACCCCCAAATTGTGAATTCTATACTTAGATTTCACCAACCAATCATCAAATATAAAATCCTCAGGAACTATAATAGCCTTCACATGGAGTCACAGACAGTCGCCTTGGAAACTCTGATCTGTCTTGCCACCCAGGTGAGCATACCTTTGTGACAGATGGTCCCTTACACCAAGAATCACAGCAATATTCAGGTCACTCCCAGTCACAAAGGACCAGTCATTTACCCCAGATTAATTGCACCTTAGATCTTACATCAAAGACAAAGCTTGCAGCGAATCCTATAATAAATTATCTAAATATTTATTAACTAGGAAAAGGAAATGAGAGTTATATACAAGGTTAAAGCAGGTAAACATATATACACAAATGAGTTACAATCATAAGTTTCAAAAGTAATAGAAGCTTTTAGAATAAGCAAGCCCTATATGATCTCTAGGGCTAACCCAGGCTAAGCACTGAGAATTTCTTGCTTATGTCTAGTAAGCCTTGTCCCACACAGTCCAAGCATCATAGAAATCCGGTTCCTTCTTGATCGAGGTTTTTTATCCCTCTCCTCCCTTGTGCTCTGAGCTGCAAGCTCAGCTGATGGGAGGAATCCACTTGTATGACTCATCTTCACAGGGGGAGGGCAAAACAACAAATGTCTTTTGTCCTCTTTATCATCCCACAATAGTTCCTCTAGTGTCGATGGACCTTTCCTGTTGCAGCTCAGCACTTCACTATTTTATGTCTCTCTCCTGTCTGATAACTTACATAGTCACAATCCAACTGCTCAAATATTACCTTGTAATATGGGCTACAGATGTTATAAGTAAGATTAATGAATGCAGAAACTCACAAGCATTCAATAAAAAGCAACAGAGGGTCCTGTGGCACCTTTGAGACTAACAGAAGTACTGGGAGCATAAGCTTTCGTGGGTAAGAACCTCACTTCCCTTGCATCTGAAGAAGTGAGGTTCTTACCCACGAAAGCTTATGCTCCCAGTACTTCTGTTAGTCTCAAAGGTGCCACAGGACCCTCTGTTGCTTTTTACAGATTCAGACTAACACGGCTACCCCTCTGATACTTGAAAGCATTCAATAAAGTCTAAACACTAAACACATTATTATAACTCTAGTACCTATTTTAACACTACTAACATACAGGTGAGCCAGACTGATTCCAGCTATGTATTTGTCAGGGTTCCCTTGAGGCATGGGAACCTTGGCATGATCTGGCACCTGGTCTACCAGTATCGCACACAGTTTGGCTCAAAAGCTCCCAAACATTTGGAACTGTTCAGAACTTGTCAGAAACTCCAAGATCCAACCTAGTGGAGCCACTAAAAGGACTTATCTGGAGGAATCAGGTTCATCTTCAACATTTCCGAACACAAAAAAGAGAGGATCTGGGACCTACAGTATGCTGTCAGGAAGTGAATCCCCTCCACAGGGAACTCCACACACAAACTCAAAAGATGTGAGAACATGAATGGAAGACTGATCAGACCTCCTCAAATACTTGTTTTTTAGACTATTGCTCAGGGTTATTTAAATACAATTGATATGGGGACATAGCAATGTAAATAGTTTTACAGATTCATAGATTCCTAGGCCAAAAAGGACCACTGTGACCATCTATTCTGACCTCCTGTATAATACAGCCCATAGAACTTCCTGAAAATAATTCCTAGAGCATACATTTTATTTTAAGGAATCTGAAGTTTATTTTGACTTGTATATATATATATATGTGTGTGTGTGTGTGTATTTGTTTATAATTTAAGTTTTAACCTTTTATTATAAAGTAAGGAAGTCATGGAGAGGTTACAAAGTTCCTGGTCCTCCACATTACCAGATAGGACCAGGATGTGTTGCAGCAGGTAGCTTAATAAAGGTATGGACTTCTAGGTTGAGGGAGATCTCTAGTTCCTGCTAAAAGCATCGCTCTTTGTGTATATGTTCTCACTCTACCGAGGACCACCCAAAGAAGTCTCAGTGAGCTACTGGAGAGAGAGAAACATGGTCGCTCTAGAGCAGGGCCGCCAGGGGCGGGGCAAGTGGGGCAATTTGCCCCAGGCCCCGGGCCCCGCAGGAGAATGTCAGACGCTCCCCCCTGCTTCCACCTTCCCCCATCCCCCGGCACCTCAGCGCGCCGCGTCCAGGAGCAGCCCTGGACAGTGCTGCAGCCACGTGGCCTGAGCTCCTCCCGCTCAGAGCCGCATTGTAAGGGGGCCAGGCTCCGAACTCCGGGCTGAGCGGTGGGAGCTCGGGTCCCGTGGAGCCACACCGCTGCAGCACTGTCCAAGGCCGCTCCTGGACGTGGCGTGCTGAGGCTCCGGGAGAGGGGGGAGGCGGGAGTAAGCAGCATGATAAGCCCCTCTGAGCCGGACACCCCCTTGACCCCACCCCCCACAGCCCTGACCCTCAGCTCTGACCCCACCCCCACACAGCCCTGACCCCCAGTTCCGAGCCCAGCCCCTCTGAGCCGGACACCTCCCTGACCCCATCCCCCCACAGCCCTGACCCCTAGCTCCTAGCCCAGCCCCTCTGAGCCGGACACCCCCCTGACCCCACCCCCCGCACAGCCCTGACCCTCAGCTCCGACCCCACCCCCCCACAGCCCTGACCCCCAGCTCCGAGCCCAGCCCCTCTGAGCCAGGCACCCCCCGACCCCATCCCCCCACAGTCCTGATCCCCAGTTCCTAGCCCAGCCCCTCTGAGCTGGGCGACTCCCGACCCCATCCCTCCACAGCCCTGACCCCCAGCTCCGAGCCCAGCCCCTGTGAGCCGGGCACCCCCTGACCCAGAGCTTACCTCCCCACCCAGCCCTGGGCAACAGCAGCGCCACCCCCAGGCAGCGACAGCCCATTGGTACCAACCATCACCATCACCCAGCGACAGCCCATTATGTAATTGCAAATGTATACATACCATTAAACCATCTAATGTTTTTAAATACTGTATTTTGTGTATTTTCAAATTATTAAAAATTTATTTTTGAATGTATTTCACTGGTTATTTTTTACATTTCCAAATACATGTTACTATAGTATGGCAACTGTTTTTTATGGAAGGGGCCCCCAAAATTGCTTTGCCCCAGGCCCCCTGAATCCTCTGGGCGGCCCTGCTCTAGAGGCTCTCAGCCAGGGTGCAGGGTAATAACATGTAATATAGTTCTCTTAAAAAGAGTTTGTTTCCTTTATTAAAATGCTACATTGTGGCATAAACCTGATGCTTTAACTGTATTTAATGAAATACCACCCTTTTATAAGAAAAGTCAGATAGAATTTATTCTAAAACCCAATAGAACTTAGAATGTCCTTTCTCTAGGCTTTTGGACTCATCCTTCAGAATTCTATGGCAGGGTTAGAATTCTCTATTAAATGCTATAAGATGGGTAAAGAAACTATTGAAATGTGATCATTTTCTATTAAACGCTATAGGACTTTTTCCACAAATGCATTTTTAAATCATTAGTCTGTTAGATTCTAAATTCATTGTTAGTTTTGTTATAGCATTTTAAATAGTGATTTAGACTCACTTAAAAGATGCTTATTGGTAATATGTGTCTGCCAGAAATAACACCAGTAGCACAGAGGAACCAATATGAATTCTGCACTGACTGGAGAATGGAGCTTTGCATGTACTAGACTAAGTGGTTCACTTTCAAAGTGCTATTATCACTGTTGTAGACTGCGTTTGGTTGCTTAGTAACCATCCTTATCGATGATTCAAGTTTTCTCCAGATAACATTGTAAATGGATAGCACATTTATTTTTCTCTCAGCAGTTGTATCAGGGGAAATTATTTTATAACATTACTCCAAAAGGAAACATCCTTCTGTGTCTAGGCAATGGTTTTATTGGAGTGCTAGCTGAGGCAGCATATGCAAATACTTTTGAAAAATCTGATTTTAGCAAGCATTACTTGCTAAAATCAGCACAATATTCACAGCACAATATTCACAGCCCTATTGTTTGGCTGGTATTCATTGGAAGAAGAAAAATGAATTTCTATGCAAGTGGGAAAGCATATCTGTTAAAGAGCTAACAAGCAACAAATGGTAAAAAGAAGGTCTCTGTAATGTTTCATTGAAACCACAGACATTACCATGTGAACAGTAGGCTGCAACTCATTAGTAAATGAATTCTATCTGTGACAGCCTTCCAACCCCAGACTTTGCTGATTACATTTGGCTTTTAGGCAGTAATCCCAATGGAAAGTGATTTATTTCAGTACTCGATGAGTTACTCCATAGATGGTAGTGATGAAGACATTATATTGACATGGGTTAGTAGTTGTTGGCCTTATGGAAGGAAGAAGTGGGTTTTCAAGGGGGATTTAAATAAAGACAGGATGGGATCCAAGCACATTGGGATGATGAGAGTTAGAGCTTACAAAGCATGACCCATCCATAATACTAAAGCATTTTACAAAGCTGGATAAGAATTATTATACATCTTTTACAGATAGGAAAACTCAGGAATATGTAGGTCATATGATTTTCCCAAGGGCACACCGTGAGTCAGTGGTAGAGTTGGAATAGAAACTAGTCCTGTGCCCTATCCACCGTCCCATGCAACCTCCCATGGATAGGGAGATCATTCAGGAATAAGGAGCAGCATGGAAAAGGGATGTAGATGAGAGAAGGAAATGAAGGTGGGGTTGGCAACAGTGTGTGTGGGAAGGTGCGGGGGGGAATGGAATGTGATAAGAAATGGGAGCAGAGACGTAGTCAGTGGTGGAGATGAGGAGAGCCTTCAATTCCAGGACTGAGGACTAAAGAACGAGAATATGTACAAATAAATTCAGGCTTATGCATCGTCATGTGCCCCAGTTTGCCAAGAAATGACAGGCAATGTTGCTATCATGATCCAGATAATGAATGTATTTCTTAACTTCCATTTAAGAAATACCCAATCTTAACTTCCTAATGGTAACAAAGAAACCACACCGGTCCTTTGAGATATTTCTGACATCTGTACCTCAGCCATGGTCCTCTCACTAGACTTAGGCCCCGATTCTGCAGCCTGATCCAGGGATGGATCCTTACACACTGAAATCCATAGGCATCCACACAGGTGCGAGGGCCTTCTTTGTCGGTGTTAAACTTTCACCTCTGCGGGTGGGCAATCACTTTTACATTCTGATATTAATTCCAAAAATGCAAAGTTTCCCCGTCACAGTTCCCTTCAATAACACCAATTAATTTCTTCTCATACACAGTTTCCTGGTAATCCCTACCTTACAAAGTAAAGCAGATTGCCTTAACCTATTCGAGCCGAAAGCTTTTTTAATGACATCCAAATCTGGACAATCACAACTGGAAAACTCATTTCAGGCTTCTCCCCATTATCTTTCCGCTTCACCATTTTTGGGGCACAAGTATTTAGGGCCCCAATCGAATTCTCACTGAAATCAATTAATGCCTCTCCATTGACTTCAATGGGAACCAGCTCCAATTTAGTATCAAATCTCTGCTCCATAGGTCTGGTAGCATTTAATAATGAACTTCAATTTCAGAGGTAGAGCCAAGCTTCCATGGAGCAGGAATTACAGGGATTTCAGAAAGCTGCCTTGTGAAAACTCCCACAGGAAACTCCCATCCTAGCCCAGACCTTAAAACAGGTTCCAGTGGCTAAGTCTGCTGGCAGTTTCTCTCCATGACATTCCCTTTGCAGAACTGTAAAACTCATGACACACAATAAATCAACAGACAGAAAAATACTCTCATAAGCCTAAAAGCAACCACATCGAAACCAAATCCCAAAAGCCACACTACCTCATCCTCTTCCTCCTCAAAATTCCTCTGGCACTTACCCTTCCAAGAATACTAAGGTAAGGAATGCAGATTGAGCTGAAGTGACGGCAACTCACAGTTGGAGCCACGGAGAGGTGGATCTTAAAGGGCTTCTCCACCCAAAAATAACATTGGGACCACAAAAGCCACATCTGGAGATTAGACAGAGGTAGGGAATAGGAGGAGGTGTTGGAAGCCAGGTCTCTCCCCAAAAACAACATAATGGGTCGGAAGCAGGGGCTGCTGATTTAGCAATTGTCCAAAGCTCCTCATTTAGTATTAATGTAGTTCTTGCTCTGACTAGAAGAGGAGAAATCAAACCGTGGTCCAGTCTGAATAAGTAACTGTCTAACAAGTTTAAATCACGTATACAAACATTTTCACTGCAGTCAAGTAGGCTTGGTACAGCCAGCAGTCACATGCATCCAGCATTGCAAAATGTACAATGAGCTAGCCGTGATCTTCTATTGATTTCAGTGGACCAGCCATTTAAAACAGCAGCACAAGGCCCTGCCAGGGAGGTTACGTTCACAACTTTTTTACCTTGAAACAGTAGGCTATGGATTCTACCATACATCTATCAATTAAATACAGCAAAAACTCACTCTGTGGTTGCAGAACTGCAAGCCTCATGCAAACTCAGGAGAATATTTTGTCTATAGAAAATGTTGAGTCCACTTTTCATTGAGAATAAGGGTATGTCTACAAAGCAGCTAAAATGGTGCTTCCCGGCACGGGTAGACAGACATGTGTTGCCTCTGCTCACGCTAGTGTGCTAAAAATAGCAGTGTGACCACAGCGGCACGGGTGGTGGCACAGCCCCACCAGACACCTGGGTATGTACTCAGGTGGCTAGCCCAAGCTGTGCCCATGCTGCTGCAGCTATCTGTTAATGCACAGGCTCGAACAGAGCTAGTGCGTGACCATCTACCCGCACTCTACCCTTATTTAAAGCTCTGGAATACAGCAGATGTTCATGTATGTACAGCATGATAATGAGACAATATCAATATGCTTGTAATAGTGAAAGCAAAAGGGCTTATTTGCGTTACTAACTAATCATAGCTGAGATCCGTAACTAATTGCAAGAATAAGTGCTACTAAACTTCCAAGAACTAATGCTATCATTTATTATTTTCCATTCCAGTCTCCTGTCTGGAGCGTGAAAGTTCAGCTGCTATAAATCAGAAATGCGATATGATTGCATACCAACTCTGTTGACAGTATTTGCTCAGTGATAATGCCCTTTGATACACAAAGCAGCATTGTATCTGTGGCTTTTGCAATTGTGCCTGCCAACTTGAGGATTTTTTGTCACTGAATTACAGATGAAAAGTTACCAGAGCTTGGAGAAAAATGTCTGCTACTGATCTCATTTATTCACAGAGAGAGGGGCAGTATGTTATATTATTACATGATCATTATGGGAAATGTTAAACAACATAAACGTTAACTGTTGCAGTGGCACACAGAGCAAAGAGATGGGCTTCTATTGATTGAATGATTAAAATGATTACAAATCTAAATGAATAAATAGGTCAGAGTAGAAGAAAAAAAGACGAATTCTGGAGATACTCTAGAGGGAAAAGTGACCTTCTTCTTAAACATCTGGTACTAGCCACTGTCAGAGACAAGCTATTGAATAAGATGAACCACAGCTCTGATCTGGCATGTTCCCATGTAACTCCCAAATTCCCACGTAGTTCTTTGGGGAAAGGATTTTATTTTCCAGCTTTTGATGTGCATAGTTGAAGTGACTTAAAGTACTGTGTAAACTTAGAATGCTAAACAATGATGATGATAATACATCTGAAAATATAAATATAATAAAATTCATTTTCATAGATACTGGTGGACTTGAAAATAAAATAGCTCAAAGTTGGTGGCAATTCTGTACTGCTGGGTTATTCCAAATACCCAGTCTGCACTGATGATAATTCTTTTAATATTCAATTATCATTTTATAGCACGATCTGCATACTTCCTAGAAGACAATGAAAGGTATAGGACCAGATTCTGAACTGCGATTAAAATGATTTATCCCCATTGACTTTAATGGAGCTATTTTGATTTACACCAGCTGTGACTCTAGCCCATAGTATCTGCCTGTAAGGTAGTGTACTTACCATCCATAGCACCCCCTTGTGTCGGGGTGAGACGCTGCTAGGGGTTCTCATCTCTGGTGCCTCCTACTGTCCATCTGCCTCTCACCAGGGCTTCTGTGACTCAGCCCTCCAGCCAAATCACATCAAGTTCAGGCTCCTTCCAGGGTAACAAAAAGGTCCAATTGAAAATCCAAGCTAAACATTCAAATAATAATGATACTGCTCTCGAGCTCTATGGAAGCGCTTTTACTCACCCCACTTCAGAGCCTCCCCCGCAGGAGCCTAGCCTGCTCCTGCAGCATTCTTCCTTTGTTGCGTCTTGTCTTTTCCTAACTGCCACCCTTCTGCAGGGACTCTGGCAGTTTCCCATGGGATCTCCCTGCCCCTTGTCAGCCCTACCTCAGGACTTCCCCCACAAGAGCCTGTACTGCTCCCTGTGGGGCCTCTTACCTGACTTCCTGACAGTTTAAGCCCTATCTCAGGGCTCCCACCCATAGGAGTTTGACCCTGCTCCCTGTGGGTTCACCTACCTCCTTCAGACTCCCCACTCCCCAACTGAGTTTGCCACTCTGTTTATATAGTTTTTTTCCTAACCCTTTCACAGGTCGGATTACTAAGTGTCATTAAGTTGCCCTGTCACCATCAGCTGGGGGCTAGCTGCTAGGTCACAGGCTGATCTGAGCCTGATTTGCCTCAAAGGGCAGCCATGTCTGTGACACTGCCCCAAAGAGGTTACAATCTAAATGGTTCATATGACCCTAGAAGTGTTGGTATCACAGCAATATAAACACACGGTTACTCAGGTTAGCCAAATTCTCCCCTTAGTATACTGATGCAGTCCCATTGAAATTAACATAGATGCACCCGTGCAACTAACAGAAGAATTTGTCCTATAACATAAAATGTGTTGACTTTGCAGTTTGTAGAGACTGGTGTCAGATGATGGTTAACAGTAGAGAAATCCGATTCTTGCAGAGCCATTGGAAAGACTGTGAACTACAGCTACAGCAGGGTTACACTTTCAGTACCAGCCACAACGGACAGCACAAAGCAAAGCAAACTCGAGCCTTGCAGATGAGTTCTTAGTACCAAACCAACGCATCAGCCATGTTGACACTGGACATTTGCTCCAAAAATGAATGGCTTACATAAGAACATAAGAATGGCCATACTGGATCAGACCAAAGGTCCATCTAGCCCAGTATCCTGTCTTCCGACAGTGGCCAGTGCCAGGTGCCCCAGAGGGAATGAACAGAACAGGTAATCATCAAGTGATCCATCCTGTCACCCATTCCCAGCTTCTGGCAAACAGAGGCTAGGGACACCATCCCTGCCCATCCTAGCTAATAGCCATTGATGGACCTATCCTCCATGAATTTATCTAGTTCTTTTTTGAACCCCTGTTATACTCTTGCCCTTCACAACATCCTCTGGCAAAGAATTATACAGGGTGACTGTGCATTGTGTGAAGAAATACCTCCTTTTTTTGTTTTAAACCTGCTACCTATTAATTTCATTTGGTGACCCCCTAGTTCTTGTGTTATGAGGAGTAAATAACACTTCCTTATTTACTTTCTCCACACCAGTCATGATTTTATAGACCTCTATCATATTCCCCCTTAGTCGTCTCTTTTCCAAACTGAAAAGTCCCAGTCTTATTAATCTCACCTCATACGGAAGCCGTTCCATACCCCTACACATTTTTGTTGCCCTTTGCAGTACCTTTTCTAATTCCAATATATCGTTTTTGAGGTGGGGTGACCAGATCTACACACAGTATTCAAGATGTGGGCGTATCATGGATTCATATAGAGGCAACATGATGTTTTGTTTCCTTGTTGATACCTTTAGTGATTCTGCCCATTCTTTAGACATCAGCTCCCTCCTGTTACTGTTTTAAAAGAAGGAGTCAATTTTGGGAGAGAGAGTTAGTTAGTTATACTCCCATCATCAGCTGATATTGGTCCTTAGGCTGATATACCCTGACATGGAAGAATCCCCCCACCAGAGGAGACGTGGGGGGGGCAGGGTTGCCCTCCCCCCCACCCCAATTTGCTGCTTAGTTTGTAGTGAGCATGCTCACATGGACTGAACATGCTCAGTAACACTGCTGAAGCCGGCTGCCCTCACTCCACGCCCCCCCCCCCCACTATCAGCAGGCACGGGTCGCCTCTGCCCCCCAGCATAGTGGGGTCCTCCCATAGCAGCTCTTACACCATCCCCGTTGTGGCTTCTGTGCGAGGTATATACCCAGTACTTTCAGGCAATCTTCTGATTGCCAGCTGAAATACTGGTCCCCTCACAGCTCTTGGCAGATGGCACAAGATAGAGCAGCCCCAAGGAAATCAGAGCAGTGCACAGCCAGCCCAGGATGAAAAAAGCACAAAGGAATCTTGGTGCCACCTTTGCACCTCCTGAATTGTGCTGTACTAGTGGCTGTTACCAAAGATCTGGTCTTATATTTTTATAGAAGAATATCCTGTATGGAGATTTGGAGGACACCGTATTTCTCATGCTCTGACACTTGAAGAGCTTTGCAAAGCAACAAGTAAAATCTCATTGGACCTTATTTTGCCACTCTTACTCCTCCATGAGTAGTCCCACTGGTTTCAACAGAACTACTCACAGAGTAAGACACTACACAGCATGAGTAAGAGTGGCAGGAAAAATGAACCAGTCATCCTACATACACTGCAACATCACACCACAGGCCTGCATGTAATTAGTCTGTGGTTGTTCCCCTTCCGCTAACCTTTGTCTTCTTGTTTGTCTGTCCTTAGATTCTGAGGTCCCTGGAGCACGAACTGCCTTCCTTGAAAGCTCCTAGCACCTGGCAGGCACCACCACCGCAAATCTTGGACCAAACGGGAAGCAAGTTCTAGAGCAGAGGAGCCCTGCTGACTGTCTTTTTAAACTAGGGGCTGCCCACTTGAGCACCTCTGCTGATCACAATTACCCTCAAGTTACAGGGGTAGAGAGACATGATGAGCTCTTATGAAGCCAGAACCCAAACCAGTTGTGGCTTTTATAAGTTAACAATACCACCTTAAATTGCGCCCCAGAATCAAATGGCAGCTAGTTCAGATCATGAAGCACTGCTGCGATATGCTGCCATATGAAATGTTGCTTAATAAGTAGGCCACAGAGTTCTGCACTTACTGCAATTTGCCACATATTTATAGGCAGAATCTCCATATAGAACACACTGCAATAATCCAGTCTTATGGGGAGATCAGCATGGGTAACTGCAGCAAGGTCCCCATCCATAGGACAAGGCTATAATCTTCTCCCCACGCATAAATGTTATAAAGTGCTCTTGGCAACCGTGTCTCCCCCTGGATCCAGAAGCAGCTGGGGTCGCACCAAGCCCCTCAGATTTTGAGCCTAAGCAAGCTAGAGATTTCTCCCCCACACAGCTTTTCTGACTATTTACATGGGATGGAATACTCATCCGCTAGTCAGAATCATTGTTATTTTTAATTCACCCATTGTATGATCATTAATTACACCAATACCATGGTGATAGGTATATAAACCTGAATAGAACAGAACAGGAGAGAGATTTTGCAAAAAACGCACACAGGTTATCTGCATAACCCTGCCCAAGTCTGAAGAGGCTGGGGGTGAAATCCTGCCTCTGCTGAAGTCGGGGGGAGTTTGGCCAGTGACTTTAAGGGGACCAGGATTTCATCCCAGATTTTTTTTCTGAATGGTACCCCTGAGCTTTGTTAAAAATGTGAGGAGAAGGGGTATTTTTAAAGCCTGGCTGTGTTTGTTTATTTGTACTTGTGCACTGAACAGCGATCACATGTTAACTCAAGTGGGCCACCACAGGTAGCATGTTCTGTTGGCTACGCACATTCACAAAGCAAGGCTGTGGAGTGAGGCCAGAGAAAGCTCCAAATCCAGGGAGCTGTGAGGCCATGCAGATGGGCGGTGTGCCTGAGTATGCCGTGCAACACAGCTCAGGGGCAGCCTTCCCAGCACGGCTGCAGAGGCCACAAGCTACACATCAGGGCAAAGGTGAGCAAACTACGGCCCGCGGGCCACATCCGGCCTGCAAGACCGTCCTGCCTGGCCCTTGAGGTCCCGGCTGGGGAGACTAGGCCCCGCCCCCCCCCTCTGTCCCCCCTCTCCCTCACGCCGCCGCACAGGCAGCACTCTGGACGGTGGGGTTGCGCGCTCCTTCCAAGCAGCGCGGCAGCGTGTCTGGCACCGGCCGGGCGGCACGGCTGCCAGACATGGTAAGGGGGCCGGGGCAGGGGTGTTGGATAAGGGGCGGGGGGTCTCGGGGGCGGTCAGGAGACAGGGAGCAGGGGGCTGTTGGATGGGGCGGAGGTTCTGGGGGGTGGTCAGGGGACGGGGGATGGGGGGGTTGGATAAGCGTGGGAGTCCCGGGGGGCCTGTCAGGGGGTGGGGGTTTGGATAGGGGTCGGGGGTGGGGACCGGGGGGGTTGGATAGGCGTGGGGTCCGGGGAGGTCCTGTCAAGGGGCGGAGGTGTGGATAGGGGTCAGAGCAGTCAGGGGACTGGGAGCAGGGGGCGTTGGATAGGGGGTGGGGTCCTGGGGGCGGTTGGGGGGGGTCCTGGGAGGGGGCGGTTAGGGGACAAGGAGGTGGGGGATGGGGCGGATAGGGGGCGGGGGCCAGGCTGTTTGGGGAGGCACTGCCTTGCCTACCCGGCCATCCATACAGTTTTGCAACCCCAATGTGGCCCTCGAGCCAAAAAGTTTGCCCACCTCTGCATCAGGACTATGCAGAGATTGCACAGGTGTTCTGTGCCCAGCCCCCCACATTGCAGGAGGATTTCATCCCTCCCAGTCTTCTACCTAGTGCTCCCCTATGGGCAGGCAATTTACTTGGCCTATTCACATGGCCAGATAAATTGTACTGCCCTTGTGCTACTTGGCCATGACTAGAAATGCCACTCAGTCAACGGGATTCCCAGAAGAGCACAATGTGACCCAAACAACATATTAACAGTAAGACAACTGTGGACAAACACATACTGTTCACTTGACTAGCTAACCAGAAAGCCACAAGCAACAGGTGGCTTAATATATTTGTCTTCCCTCTTTATGATCCCAGCACTGGTATTCTTTCCCCATCACATAAATAACCTTTATTTACATGTCTGTCTTTGCAGCATATGCAAATACTAGATGCAGGCAGAAAACTGTACACATTTGAGTCTCTTTTCCTGTGACATCAAGTACGTTTGCTCAAGGCAGTTTCCTATTAAGAGATCTGCATCAGCCCTTGTTATGCCAGCTAAAGAAAATGTTGAAATACACTTCTGAAAAGAAATTCTGATTAAGCTAAACTAATCTAAATCAATAAACTATGCCAAGGTAGTCAACTTCTGATTATCCAAATCGCAAGGGTGATCTCTGTATTAATTCATTATTAACTATTATTATTATTATTTATTTATTAATCTGGAACACGATTAGAGTTTACAATACCAAACATAATCAGAAAATCAGTAGGAAGGCAGTCAGCTGAACAGAGGAAAAGGCTGGCAGTTTGTTCAACAGGGAGGTTCAGAGCTTCGGGATTCTACTGTATTTAGAGGTTTTGAGTGATGTATCAAATGAGATAGGAACCTGAGCTAGGATACATTTGATACACATGTTCTCAAGCTTTCAAAGATTCATAGATTCCAAGGCCAGAAGGGACCATTGTGATCATATTGTCTGACCTCCTATATAACACAGGCCATAGAATGTCTCCAAAATACATCATTTTGAACTAGAGCGTATATTTAAAAAACAAACAAAGCACACATCTAATCTTGATATAAAAATTGCCAGTGATGGAGAATCCACCACAACTCTTGGTAAATTGTTCCAATGGTTAGTTAATCTCACTGTTACACATTTATGCTTTATTTCCAGTCTGAATTTGTCTAGCTTCAAATTCCAGCCATTGGCTCGTATTATACCTTTGTCTGCTAGACTGAAGAGCCCATGATTAAATATTTGTTCCCCATTTATATAATTATAGACTGGAAGCAAGTCACCTCTTAACCTTCTCTTTCTTAAGCTAAATAGATTGAGCACCTTGAGTCTATCACTATAAGGCGGATTTTCTAATCTTTTAATCATTCTCATGTCTCTTCTCTGAACTTTCTCCAGTTTATCAAGATTCTTTTTGAATTGTGGAAACCAGAACAGGGCACAGTATTCAGCAGTGTCGGTGCCAAATACTGAGGTAAAATAACCTGTCTACTCCTACTCAAGATTCCCCTGTTTATGCATCCAAGGGTCTCACGAGCTCTTTTGGCTACAGCATCACAGTGGGAACTCATGTTCAGCTGATTATCCACCATGACCCCTGACTCTTTTTTGGAGTCACTGCTTCCCAGGATAGAGCCCCCCTTTTTGTAAATATGGCCTGCATTCTTTGTTCTTAGAGGTACACATTTACACTTAGCCATATTAAAGCTTGCAGTTGAGCATCTCAGAAACTTTTTTTATTTTCTCCACACATGGCATTTGTTTGACAGCATTCAAGCAGTGATTGTCTCTTGTTTTCTTCTTTTACTAGAAACAGAGCACCCTGGATCAGCAGAATATATGGCGGAGTGGGGAGGAAACTACAGAGCAAAGACCACCACATGATTAAACGCGCCCAGTCAATGATGGAAATAAGGGTTGTGGCAATAAATTATTTCCAGTTCTGACCATGCAAGCAAGGCAAACTGTTTGCTGGAGAGAGATCATAAGGGGTGGGTCAGATGACAGAGGAGAAGACAAGAAGGAGAGCATTCAAGTTGCTTTTTTTAAGCTGTCACATGAAAGCAGAGCCTGCAATAACAACTGGGCAATTAGAATTGGTGCACATTTGCAGCTGGCAAAACTAACAACCCCTCCACACACAGACACACAAAGAAAAAGAGAGAGGAGGGAAATGGAAGAAATAAATTACTAAACCAAACGATAAAGGAATTGTTGCCATTCTAGCCTTACCCTTCATGAGCTGCACTCTTCCAGCATGCCTTACCACACTGCTGTACCATACATCATCAGGACTTCTCAGGGGCTCCCCAGTCTTGTCGTGGGCAGTTTGGTGTGGGTGCAAGTTACACTTCTTGAGTGCCTAGTGACAGCGAGCGCAGGGGCTGAGCCTGATAACATCAGAGTCAATGGTTATTTCAGCCCTAATTCGGCAAAGCACTGAAACACGTGCTTACCTTTAAGCATGTGCTCTAATTCCATAAAGTGCTATTTACTTCAATGGAATTTATGCACATGCTTGAAGTTAAGCATGCTCTTAAGTGCTTTGCCAAGTCGGGTCCTCTCTCATTGACTTTAATAGGAACTGCAGTAGACCCTTTGAAGAGCAAAACAGAGATATTACTGGTGTTGATACTTGTGTAACATCAGATGGGGAACTGAACATGGCATTTCCAAATTTGTAGGCCAGACATAATTAACTGCCTAGTCACACTACAGCCAGCTACCAGGGGAAGCTCTCAGAACTTCTATACCTCACACAGGCCGTAGGAGCTCAGGCTTTTTGCTGTTAACTCATTAGCTAATGGAAAACAAGGCAAAATTCAGGAAGGATGGCTCAGTGGTTAGGCTACTAGGCTGGGATTTGGGAGACCTGAATTCAATTCTCTGCTCTGCCATAGACTTCCTGGGGAACCTGGAGACGGGCAACGGGTATGGCAGGCCAGACAGCCAGGGGCAGTACTGCCCATGCTCCATCCAGAGGCCCCCTCTTGCTTCCCGCTCTTCCCCCTGGCCCCAGCCCAGGTTGCTCCTCTTCCTGCCCTCGCTTAGCCTCTCCCCCAAAGCAAACGGGGGCTGGGGCTGGGGCTGGGGCTGGGGCTAAGGTGAGCCAGCCAGTGGCTGGGACTCAGGGCGGCTGGGGCCGGTGCTTGGGCCAGCCGGTTGGGGCTGGGGTTGCCTGGCACTGGGGCCACCCAGCACTCTGCGGCTGGGACCATCAGGCACTCAGGCCACCTGGTGCTCTGGGGCTAGGTCGCCCAGGACTCGGGCCAGCTGGGGCGGGACTCCTCCAGCTGCGGTGGGGGCTCGGGGCTCCCGCAGGGGAGGGAAGGGGCCAGGGGCTAGCCTTCCCAAAGAGTGGCTTCACACGCCGCCCATGCTTGTAAGTCCCTTAGGCCCAGATCTACATAGGTCTCTAGGATTCTAACTTCCACTGATTTCAGCAGAAATTAGGGCCTAAATACCTTTGAATCTGCGCCTTAGTCTCTCTAGGCCTCAATTCCCCAGGGATACACTTCTCTACCTCACATGGGTGTTGTGAAGATAAATACACTAAGGATTGTGAGGCACTCATATACTATGGTGATGGGAACTATATATGTACACCTCTACCCCGATATAACGCTGTCCTCGGGAGCCAAAAAATCTTACCGTGTTATAGGTGAAACCGCGTTATACCGAACTTGCTTTGATCCGCCGGAGTGCACAGCCCCCCTCCCGTAGCGCTGCTTTACCGCGTTATATCCGAATTTGTGTTATATCGGGTTGCGTTATATTGGGGTAGAGGTGTACCTAGATAGACAGTGCTATATTGAATTTGTGACTGAAATCCTGGCCTCGCTGAAGTATTATCTTTGAAATCTTTACTTCAGTAGCTAAACATTTTCTTCCGAGAGACAACAATATTGAGGAAACATTATCAGTTAATATATTTGTCAGCTGAGGGTAGAATTCTTTTAGCAATGCACTTATTACTTTTTCTTAACTACATATATTATGGCAGGAGTCAACTGTTATATTTAGTCTTACAAATTATTTTTCTTAGTACACGAGTAGCATGCTGTTTTTGAAGGAACACTGTATTGCACTTACTTTGATGATGTCACTTTTGCTGGGAAGCTGTTGAAAGCAGCAAGAGAGTTTTCTCTTTAATTGCTCTAGCTTGAGTCAATTCCGGCAGAGTTGTTTCCTGGGAACTGGGCATTGCTTTCTGGGTTGGGATCCCTGAAGGAGCTTGTGTGCTGTTTGTAACCTCTCTGTTCAAGGATTGGTATATATAGTGTAAATAAACAAGTTACACTAAGGCCTTGTCTACATTACAAACTTAAGTCGACCTAAATTTGGTCGACATACAGCCACCACAGTAAATACACACTACCCTCTTTCTCACAGTGGCATGTTTTCTCACCAGGAGCGCTTGCACCAGCTTAAGTGGGTCAGTGTATGTGGGGCTCACAGCCGGAGCCCCAGTGCTGGGGGCTAACAGCTGGAGCCCCTTCGCCCCAACTGTCAGTCCCACAAAACTGGGTAACTGGGCAACAAAATGGCAGATTAAATTCAGTGTTGATAAATACAAAATAATGCACATTAGAAAATATAATCCCAACTATACATATAAAATCATGGGGTCTAAATTAGCTGTTACCACTCAAGAAAGAGAATCATTAGGAAAGGGGTAGATAATAAGACAGAAAATACCATGTTGCCTCTATATAAATCCACGTTACACTCACATCTTGAATACTGTGTGCAGATCTGGTTGCCCCATCTCAAAAAAGATATATTGGAATTGGAAAAAGTTCAGAAAAGGGCAACAAAAATGATTAGGGGTATGGAACAGCTTCCATATGAAGAGAGATTAATAAGATTGGGACTTTTCAGCATGGAAAAGAGACGACTAAGGTGGGATATGATAAGATCATGACTGGTGTGGAGAAAGTAAATAAGGAAGTGTTATTTACTCCTCATAACACAAGAACTAGGGCGCACAAAATGAAATTAATACGCAGCAGGTTTAAAACAAAGAAAAGGAAGTATTTCTTCACACAATGCACAGTCAACCTGGGGAACTCTTTGTCAGAGGATGTTATGAAGGCCAAAACCCTAATTGTGTTTAAAAAAGAACTGTTCTAAGAGCCTTGATAACAAAGAATCTTCATTTTTGCTTCCTTGAATGGAAAGTTTGTGTCAACCAGAAGCTACTGTACAGGTAGAAGTAGGGCACACATACCAATAAGGGCCTGATCCCTGTTTTTACAAAGCACAAGAAATATAGATCTGTACACAACTCTGAAATGTACTTAAGGGTTGGTTGGTTGGTTTTCTTCTGTGATCAGAGGATCTCTGTGTGACAATAGTTACTGATATAGCAACACTTATGATTGAGAGATGACCCCCCCCACGCACACATAGTTATACCTCTAGTGCAGTGGTTCTCAACCAGGGAAGGCCACGAGCAGGCTTCGTGGGGGCCACCAAAGAGGGCCAGCGTTAGATTCACTGGGGCCCAGAGCGGAAAGCCAAAGCCCCACGACAGGGGTCTGAAGCCTGGAGCCCCATCACCACGGGTTGAAGTTGAAGCCTGAACAATGTAGCTTCGTGGGGACTCCCTGTGGTGTGGAGCCCCAGGCAATTGCCCTGTTTACTACGCTCTAATGCCGGCCCTGGCTTTTATATGCAGAAAAAAACAGCTGTTGTGGCACATGTGGGCCATGGAGTTATATAGCATGTTGAGGGGGCCTCAGGAAGAAAAAGGTTGAGAACTCCTGCTCTAGTGGACAGCTGTTTGTATCTTTTCTGGTAGAGAAGAGACGGCATATCTCAGTTTTGGCTAGATAGATACTAGATACACCACAGCCCTGAGTAGCAGGCATGTGTAGGAGGAAATAGGGCAAAATAGGAGGAAAGGTGCTTGTGAGTACAAGACCCATTTTTCCCCATTCCCCTCTCCCCAAATTTTTGTCCCCTCTGGGCCCATCTCCATACTTTAGACTTTGCTGCTGTTCCCTTCCCCCATAGTGTCCCTAGCCTCTCTTTGCCAGAAGCTGGGAATGGGTGACGGAAAGGATCACTTGATGATTACCTGTTCTGTTCATTCTTTCTGGGGCACCTGGCATTGGCCACTGTCGGCAGACAGGATACTGGGCTAGATGGACCTTTGGTCTGACCCAGTATGACCATTCTTATGTTCATGTTTTCATCCTGGTCCCCACCCCTACACACTTTTTATCCTAATGTTGCCAGGGAGCAAATTCTGAGGGCAAGTGAGGGCAGAATTAGGGCACCACCTACAAGGGTGTTACTGACTTAGCTGAAGGGGAAAACAGCTCTGACCGCAAGTGCGCTCCAGCATCCCCCACTATCGCAGCCGCAGGACACGCCCACGCTGGGCTACGCGTTAGAACGCTCGCTCCACCCCTCCCTCTCAAACCACCAATCAGCGCTTGGCAGCCCCCTCCCGCAGAACCTTGTGTGTTGCAGCGCTCCATGGATGGAACGCTGAGCCAGAACCTTGGGCGGATGCGCGACTCGAGCCCTGGCAGCTCCCTGCCCCGCATAGTGCAAGCGGGATGCGCGTTCGCAGCCAGGGGAAAGCGGAGGCTGCAGGCAGCCCTAGTAGTTGCCGCCTGTGTTTAGGCAGCAGGGGGACCGGAAGGGTAGGAGGAAGCAGGAGAGGGTTTCCTGAGATGAGAGATTACTTCCGTCCATCCATCCTGCCAGCCACCCTCTCCTCAGTCTGCAGCCGGCTGGGGGTACTGAGGAACCAGCACCGGGTCTCAGGGCAGTAGCAGCCCCGCTTGCTCCAAGTCAGGGGGGTGTTCTTTAAGGGGGCGTTCTGTTGGCTCGTCACAAACCAGACCCAGAAGCCAGGTGGCCTCCGGAATTTCCGAGCTCCCTAAATCTCCACCCCAGAGCGATGGTGGCCAAACAGCGGATCCGGATGGCTAACGAAAAGCACAGCAAAAACATCACACAGAGAGGGAACGTAGCCAAAACCCTGGTAAGGTGACATGGGAGGAGGGGGCAGAGGGGATTGCGAGGAGGCAAGGCTTCTCTCTGCCCATTCCTCGGCTCAACACGTAGGGAGGTGTGGGAATCGTGAGCTAAAGGGTTAACAGGCTACAGGAGCCCCGGGGTGGGGAACAGAGGATGATCCTTCTTGTGCTGCTGACGGGAGTAAACGCTCCAGCCAAACTAGGGGTGTAGAACAATCAGATGGTTAAATCAGGGGCTCCTGTCCCAAGCTGAGGCAGACTGGAGGAAATGTCACACCTCGATGACTGAAAGTGTCAGTGTCTCATGGAAAACACACAGCAAAATCGTTCACCAGGCGAGGAAGAGACTGACACACACACACCTTCCATCTAAACACCCAGAAGGGGGAGAGTCTGTAACACAAAGAAAAACACACACATACACCAGCCACTTGAGAAGAGAGAATGCAGCACACACAACACCTCCATCCCCATCGAGGGGGACTAACATGCAACAATATCCAGCAGGGCTGGCTGCTGCAACATTACAGCTGTTGGAAGTGCACCCGCATGGAGGTGTACTCTGAAAGGGTTCTAGCTCTCTAACAGGGACAGCACTAGTGGGAGTTATTGTGTTTTATTTCCTGTGGCATCTGTTTTTTAAGAGATTAAAACATAACAGTTTATTTGACTTTACTAATTGTAAAATGTGTTTTCGTAGGTGAAAGTCTTTTAGGCCTCTGTATCTCTTTTTTCTTTGCTATTTTATATGAATGAGCTGTTTGGCTAGTTGGTCTTTATGGCTTTGTCTTGATGAGGAAAAGTAATTGAGTTTAGATCAGTTTAGTACAGGTTAGCTAAGTGCAACCTAAACTTGACCACTTTTCCTCATCAATACAAAGCCTATGTCAATACAAAAGAGATAACTCAGATGTGATCCCATTTCATCTTTTAGGGCTCACTTCTGCCCTCAGCTACAGTGGGAATAAAATGGAGCCCTGACTGTGCTGGCAGCTCAGCTGGGACAACAGCCCTCACACCTGATGAGGCAATAGCCTTCCAGCTAACGAAATCTTGCGTATTACTTTAAATAAAGGTGGCACTTGTGCTCCAGTTGTATACGCTGAGATAGAAAATCGAAGAGCTTAACTGTGCTCAGATGCATGCATTTTGTTATTAGCAGTGGACTGGGCTGAGCTACTGACATTTCAGCTGCTTAAATTCAGAGTGTTCAAAAGTGCTCTTAGAAAGCTGGTTAATGGGAGAGATTTTCATTTGAGCTCTAGCTCCCCTTTCCTCAAAGTTGTTTAGAGCTCTTGCTATTCTAATTCCACCCACAAAACCTTGAGTGTTTATTAATAGCTCACTATCCTTTCAGAGCTCTCCTCCACGCCAAGAGTGAACTGTTTCAAAGAGAAGCCTGTTAATATAATGTCAGGGAACTGCTGGAAATTCATAGTTGGGATTTTTGCTTTGCCAAGAAGCTCTCGACACGTAGGGCTTGTCTACACCTGTAAGTGTAAACTGTAAGGCTGCAACGGCGCCACGGTGGGGCTTAGTGAAGATGCTACCTAGAACTTCTCCCATTGGCGTAGGTACTCCACCTCCCCGAGAGGTAGTAACTATGTCAATGGGAGTAGCCCTCCTGTCAACATAGTGCTCACTGTCTACACCAGGGGTTAGGTTGGTATAACTGTGTCGCTCAGAGGTGTAGATTTTTTACACCTTTGAGCATCGTAGTTATACTGAAATAAGTCTGATTTGGGCTTGGTCTATGCTAATCTCCTAAAACTCCCCTATCCCAGACTCCTGAGTGACTGAGCTAGCCTAGAAAACGGGATTTCTATTCAATTAGATTTGGCTGTAATCTAGCATTAACCTGGTTGAATCACCTTAAAGGTAACCTGAAATGCTCTTTAAAAATACATTAAAACTGCTGATGTTTTCAAATCCTTAACACAACAGGTCGAGTTATTTTTAAAAAAATAAATGTATTTTAAATTAAAATGTTTTAAGGTTGATTTAAAAATGCTATGCTGTAGGGCAGTGCCCTGCCAATGGCCAAAAGTAAGGGACATGCCTTTGTTTTTTCTTTACCACAAGTCACGTGACTGCTTTTCACTATTGTTCCTACCACTCACTGATGCGTGAAGCAGCTTCTCTGAATGAAGTGTCTGTGACTAACAACAGACCTTATCTCTGGTGAAACAAATTGTCTGTGACTTACTTTTATTATTTCGATGCCTCTCCTGTTTCTGATAATACGGAGCACTTAGGTTTGATCCTGCGCCCCATTCAAGTCAATGGGAAAAATCCCACTGATGAATGATGGAGAATTAAGCCCATATGTAGCACTTTTTGCCCAGAGATTTTGAAGTGCTTTAAAAAGCATTAGCAGCACTATTTAAATAGATGGGGGAAACGGAGACACAGAGAGGTGGTATGACACACCCACGTTAAGAGGGCATGTCAGTAGAAGAACCAGGGATAGAACCCAAGTCTTCTGATGTGCAGTCTGGTGCCCTACACACTGGATAATGCTACCTTCCTCTTTTCTGTCATCCCTTTGGTTTTTCTCCTCTCACTCTTCTTTGTTTCTGACCTTTTTGCAATCCTTTCCCTTCCTTCTCTCTTTTTTTCCCCCCTTCTCCCTCCCAGTCTGCTTACTTCTCTCCTCTCACCCCATCTTTTGCCATTCTCCTTCCATTGGCCACTCTTCTGCCTTCAGCCTCCACTTACTTGGCACTTCTTCCACACAGCGCTTCTAGAATTAGATAGTAGCAGCAGCTCTAGCTTTCTAGAAATCAAGCTGTTTTGGATCAGGACTGCAGACCCATTATTATTCATATTTGTAGCATAGTACCCCCTAGGGGCCTCAACCAAGACCAGGGTCCCTTTGAGCTAGGCACTGTAGAAACACATAGTAATAGACAGTCTTTGTGCCAAAATACTTACAGTCTAAACTGACAACAGCTGGGAGAAAGCAAGTATTATTGTCGCCATTTTGCAGATGGAGAACTAAGGCACAGTGAAATTAAGTGACTTACCCAAAGTCACTCAAGATGTCAGTGTCAGAGCTTGGAATTGAACCAAATCTCCAGTGACCATGAGCATCACACAACCATCCTTCCTGAATGCACAATTCCACAGCTTGAATCCAGATATGACTATCAAGTCCTCCTTTACTTGCCCTGCCCAGTCCTGATCTTAGTGCTATGTGAATCATCTACTTCCATTGATTATGTCCATAGTATCTCATGTCATCATATAACCATCTGCTCATGTCTTGGTTGGTAAGAAGCTTCTAAGTCCATCTATCCACCTCTTTCCTCTGTGTGGTCCTTGGAATCTTACAGTTAACACGTTTGTATTTATTCTTAGTTATAAAAGCCTCTATCTAGTGCTTTAGGCTCCAAACAATAATCATACATCAAAACAGAAGTCAGCAGTTCAAAATGGCCATAGAAGACCATCAACCTTCTTCCTTCCTTCCTCTCCACTTCCAAGTGACCTGTTAGAACATTCAGTCAGGCATCCTTAAAATAAACTGACTAGAGCTCCGACTGGTATCGGGGTAGCCGTGTTAGTCTGTATCCACAAAAACAACAAGGAGTTCGGTGGCACCTTAAAGACTAACAGATTTATTTGGGCATAAGCTTTCATGGGTAAAAAACTCACTTCTTCAGATGCAGTTAAACAGTTCTGACTGTTTATCAAATGTATATTTAACTTAAGGATATTTTTGGCACATGCTAACCAAAATAAAATAAAAAAATGAGTGTCCTTTGATATTGTTTCTAACAATTTCCTCTCCCGGTGGATGGGGAGTGGCTGTAGGATATATACTTTGTTCTAAAGTGACAACCCAGTCAGGGAACATAATTATTTTTCAAGTATCCTACATCTATTAGGTATCTCAGAAAATACCTAAGAACATGTTTTCTGTCTCAAAGAACTTAAAATATAGATACAACAAGGGAGACTACTAAACAGTCCAACTGTGGGAGGGGAGAGGACAGAAATAGATAAGCAAACATTGGGGAATAAAACTCACTTTACCTTTCCCTAGAGAAATTCATGCCAACTGATCTGCAGAGAATCTGTGAGAGGCATTATTCTATTTAAAGGGGGGGAAATGGGAGATTTCAATATTGTTGAATTAAGCTGTCTGATCTACTGTAAATACAATTATCCTCTATTACTCTTCCGTTAGCGTATTGTGCTTCAGCTTTTCCTTTCAGCTTCTTAGCATTCCTGGGAAGCAGTTATGACAATGGAGTAAACTGTTTTACGTTGGACCTTTTGAGTATGTTCAGTGTTTGAGGTTTGAAGCTGAAACCATGCCAGTTCTTTATCTTGATTTTCTGCATCTATTTTTAAATGAGCTACCAAGACAATTGGTTAAACTGGTAACAAACTGAAATCTTCTTTTCCCCCCACATTTTAGAGGCCCCAAGAGGAGAAATATCCTGTAGGACCATGGCTACTGGCACTGTTTGTTTTTGTTGTCTGTGGATCAGGTATGAACACACCACTGAGAATAGATAAAGAAGGGCGGGGGAGGGAGTTGAGCTGACAGTAGAAAAGCATTTAAGAGCCTGATCCTGCTCCCACTGAAGTCAGTGGCATGGTTCCCATTTACTTCAATGGGAGTGAGATCATACCCTAAAAGTTTGTGGACAAAATTCTGACCCAGGACGCATGCACACAACTTCCACTGCAACCAATGGGAACCTCTGTGTGTGTATTTATGAATAGAATTTGATGCTTAGCATACAGTGCGGCTCTCGATCTGTCCCAGAGAAACTTACGTGAGCATTTAGGAAAAGTTTCTGGAGATTGCAAGTGGTTTAATATATTTTTCCTCTCAAATCTTAAGCAATGAATGATAATTATATAGTCTTGCTTATAACAAATGCATCTTAAGAGGAAAGTTTTTTCCACTTTCAGTCTAAAACTGGAGTTTCGTTTCTATGTGGGACTGGATGGCTCAGGTTCCATGTCCTATTAATTTTTCTTTCACCTTTAGGCTGCAGGTTTGAACCTGGGCTGGGATGGTAATAGTGTTACCATGTGATGAATGCGAAATATATTCAATGGCCCAAACAAAATGAGTTCTTTATAGCAGTCCAGTTCCTAGCAGACAGGTGTCCAAATCACAAAATCTGCATTATAATTTGGCTGCAGGTGGCACACTTATTGGCAGAGTCAGAAAAGAGGTCACTGAATGGGAGAGATTTAACTACCTTCCAGAGCCAAGTTAAGACTCAGTAGTGTGCGGGAGCATATGATTCCACTTTCTTTGCTTTTGTACCCAGAGGAGTTTCTTTCCCCAGATTGTCAATCTAAGATCTTTCACAAGAATTGACGTGTGTTTGATAGTAATTTTTTTAAGAGCCCCAATATGGAACGGGTCATAGGAAGACCCACCCTATGATTAGTCCATTGGTATTGCATTGCTTTCAGAAATGCAATGCAGTGGCCTTTGTGTTGATGTCTGACTTAATGAATGCCATTTTTGAGAACTTTCTGTTCCTGTTTTTTCACCTAGTCTTAAAGCAGGATTTCAACTCCCCCCAAAAACAAATGGTAGTTATGGTAAATCCACCATGGCCCATTGCAGCTAGATGTGTTCTTCTGATGCCTCATTCCTTATGCACTCAAATCTCTCCCTCCCACCAAAGTCAGTTGGGAGTTTTTGGTGAATGAGGGTTGTCCCTGTAGTTATGTATTGCTAATGCCAATAATCATGTAGAGCATAGCATTAGACTGCTGCAAACTCTCAGGCCTTCAGCTAGCCTGCAGCTCCCAACTCCATTACATGTCTTTGGTGTCCTGTGAACTTTCATGTTTATTTATTCCCTTACGTGGCCTCTAACTAAGAATAAAGACGACAATGCTTTTTAGACACATCAGTTGTGATGTCAGTGTCTCAAGAAATAATAGTTCCTTCCCATGACAAGACATCAAGTGGTTTCAAACATGCTCTGGCAGAAAGAAAGAGCAGGGTCAAAGTGCAGCTCCCTAGTTAGTTATTATTTCTGTTGCGGGGGAGGGCTCCACTGTACTCGGCAGTGATGGCCAAACAGCACACATGCAGCCCCTACCCCAGACTTCACAACAACACAAACTCTAAGAAAAGTGACAAAAAATGAGTAATTTTTTAAAAAAATTAATTGAAAATAAGTCAATAAAACAAAATCAAAATCTTAGTTTTATTTTCTAAAAATTAGTATGTTAAACAGCTGAACATGGGAGATGCAGAGAAGATAAATAAATAAGCTGGTGATAAATGACGGAGAGTACATCCAGTTGATTGCCAAGAACGAACATTTTGTGATCTGGAATCCAACCCTGCATTCTTTACTCATGCTAACCAATCACTGACTGAAATGGGAGTTTTGCCTGAGTGAGAACCACTGAACTGGTTTCATTATCTGAAGAGACAGCATAATAATGTGGCTTAGATGTTTATCTTTGTCATTTTTAGAGCTTGATCAGACTTTAGTCTTCAGTAATGTATTGGCTATGGCTATGTTTGTCCTTTCAGTAGTGAATCCATTAGACAAATGCCTCCTTTTTCCACAAACATTTTCAGGGCTGTTCTTCTAGGCTATTACAATTGCACACAGCTTTTGCTGTAACCCTTTTAATTATTATTTGCTTTGTGAGCCCCATCCCCAGGGTGCCAGGCACTGTACAACCATGTAACAAACAACATGGTACCTGCCCCCATCGCACATCTCTTTGCACCATGCAAATCAAAGGCCAGATTGTGCCACTGGATGAAGTACATGCATGGCTACCATTCCATTTGCAATGTGGACCTCAGTTTTGAGAGGGTGGCATTTTGGAAAAGGTTTTTCAAGGTTATTGCTGCATGAGGAAGGGAATTCCTAGCTTATATAGCTAAGATTTACAGATGTTAAAGCCAGAGAAGACCACTTGGATCGTGTAGTGTGATCCCTACATTTTGCAGGACTAGTCTCCACTTAATTCCTGCAAATGTCTTATCCACTATCCAGTCACCTCCATTGGTAGCCTCCACCCAACGGCTGTTACTGTTGAGAACTTTTTCTTAATGTCTAACCTGAACTTTTTTCCTTTCTTAGCTTCAGACCATTGCTCCTTATCTACCATCTTCTGAGAATGGAATAATTCCCTTTCTTCATTTCTGTTATTACCTTGAAGGTATTTATAAACTGTGATCATGTTTTCTCCCAGCCCTCCCCTAGTCTTCTCTTTTCTAGAACATGCCCATTTAGTTCCCTCTCTCTCTCCCCGTAGGTTATAAACCTGATCCTTGTGTCCTTTGTGTTGTGTTTGTATATACTTCCTAAATGTTGAGGACTGGAAAGAAACACAATATTTCAGGTCTGCTACATGGTCTGGCCCTATTATCTCTCTAGTTTATACGTGTGAGCCTATTTATGTATCTGAGACCAGCAATGGTTTCTGTTCCATTTGCTTGTTTTGCAGTGGTGTTGCACTTGAATCTAATATTTCGCTTGCTATATTACTATCACCCCTTGGTCTTTGCAGACATCCTGTTTCCCAGATAGCTGTCCTTCAGTTTGTATCAGTGCTGCTTACTTCCTCTTCCTAGGTGAATGGCTTTCGTATTTGATTTCATCTCATTGCATGCAGCCCACTCTACAAAATGATTCTTATCCTTCTGTGTAACTGGCTCATCCTGCAAGGTTGAGATTGTCAACAGTTTGAGCACGGTTGAATTTACATCTTCCTTTAGATTACTAATTAATGTATTAAATAATCTGGACCCTAGTATGTGTCTGTGACACCACATACAGAGAACTTGCCGTTTACAATATCTTTGCTCCTCAGATCCTCAGTCAATTTCTAATCCACAATTTGGTATTTGTATCTTCTTGCTATTAGTCACTATAGTAGAATTAAAATATACTGGTATAAGAAAAATCTTATTAATATGAAGGTCCCAGACACCCAAAAGCCAAGGTACCATTTTCACCTCTGCCACTGATTCACTGTCTAAACTTGGGCAACTCACTTAACCTTACTGCGCCTATGTTCACTCATCTGTATAAAAGATATAATGCTCACCACTCCGAGGCAATGTGAGGTAACATTAATTAAGGATTGCAAAGTGCTTTGAGACCCTAGAATGAAAGTAACCATATGAGCATGAAGTATTATTGTTGTGAAAGCTGTCTGGTTTCCAAGGCCAGCTGAGATTCTAATGTCGTGGTACAGGATCTGTACATCACTGGGGGATGTAAGTGAATTTACCTGAACTGGAGTTGTTTGGTAAATCCATCCATTTATTAACTAAATCAGTAAAGAGAGCAAAGAAAGGTAATTGTGTGGAGTGATCTATTTTAACAAACCCATGTTGGTGTAGAGATGTCTTTCTCCCAAATGTTTACATTGACTCTTATTTTGTATGTTCAGAGAGTTTGCCTAGAACAACTGTCAAGCTAATTGGCCAGTGCATATTCTTCTTGTTACTTCCTACTCCCTTTGCCCTTTTTACAGGCACCTCTCCTGACCTACAAGCGTTTACTGAAGAGATTGAGAGCTTGCAAGATTTCCTTTGCAACTTCTTTTAGGATCGTCAGGGGCATTGTGTCCACGGTTATAGATATTTTGCTCCATCCGGCACTCTAGCACCAACTCTTTGTTACTCTCTGCTCCTGGCATCTCCAGCAATTGTCTCTAATAATTTCCCTGAATCCTATAGGAGGTTGTCCCATTTTCATGATAACGAGTTGAAAACTGAGCACCCATAGTTATTTATTCCAATACAAGATAAATGAAGCTTTCCAGGTTAGAGAGCTGACTTGTTTTCACTGGTCCTTCTCCCCTCTCTCTTTGACCCCTCACTTTTCTGATTGTATTTCTAAATTCTTTATTCCTTGTGACCAATTCTCTTCCTCCCTAGAGCTAACACAATTTCATTTTGCTGGTTTGTTCCTTTTATGCTCCTCTGTGGCTAGCTTGAACCTACTCAACTCTCCCTCCTTTTCATTTCCTATACACACTTCCTTCAATTTCACATCTTCCTGTGTCCAGCTCTTCAGTCTAGATGGGTTTTTATGTTTGTCTTTCCTCTACCCTGCTGCCTGTTCCGACTGCAACTCATTTTATTCTGCCAGCTTCCTTATTTCTGCAAGGTTTGCAGCATGAACATGTAGGGAAAGGCTTCTGCCTTTTAGAGTTGGGGATTGAATCCAGCAAGGTGCTGAGGATCCTCAAATCCTTTTGAAGTCCCCTGACTAGACGCACAATTACAAATGCCACCTTTGGTCTCCCAACACAAAGCAGTGGCACTGGCACAATGTCAGAGCACCCAGGACCTCAAGACCATTTTAACGCCCCTGCTTCATGCCTACTAAGCCATCCTTGTATTTTTAATACTTGAGATGCTGCTATGCAACCAATAGAACTTACTCCACTTATTAATAATCCTTTGGATCTGCTAGTTACTAACAGACCTCCTTTCTGGGCTCTAATGTCCATGTTGAATATTGTCTCCTTTTAGTGCCTTCCTTTCTGTCTCCCCCGTTTCTCTTACTCAGCCATACACTCACTGGCACTGTTATTCTCTCAGCTCTGCTCTCCCACCATTAAGTTATTAACTTCTCAGAGTCTAGACTCCCCACTTCCTTTCTCTCCCTCTCTCTCTCTTTGAACTTCCTCAGCAACTCCTCCGTCTTCCTGTTCCTTGCTGCACTTTGGAGTCAGATGTTATTAAACAGATTCACTCACTGGTTTACAGGCAGAGCTAGATGCTCCGTGGAGTTTGGTTTTTACAGACCCTGTTGCAAAAACAGTAGCTTTCTACAGTACAATGGGTCAGGCAAACTGGGCCTGACAGGGTGACAGAAGCAGGTGATTTTCACTAGTTTTGCTGCTCCATAGCCTAATTGACTTGTGATTCAATTTAGTAGAATATTGCAAGAGGCTGGACTGCAGGGCAAATCCCATTCGATTGAGAAATCCTGTTTATTTAAGCAAGAAAAATAAACCTCAGAGAAGTGAATTATAAAAGCACTTACAGAACAAAATACGAAACAAACAAAATCATGTATTAAAAACACCTACAAAATCAAAACCACAAACCCTACCCCAAGCAGAGTTTCCACCCAAAAGAACCGCCAGAAGCTCCATGAAATCCACTGTGGGCTTTGCTATTGCTATTGATTTTCCACTGAAGGTGCTCAGATAATAGAGTGATAAGTGGCAGTAAAAAGCTCTATGATAGATAAGAGAGTTCGAGGGCCTGCTGGAATTTGGCATCACTTCCTTGACTTACATACACCAGCAGAACATCTGGCCCCTGAAGTTGGCCATTATTTTAAGTATTACTCTAAAAATAAAATGGGTTTGGCCTTGTGTCCAAAATGAAGGTCTAACTCTGCAAACCCTCGTAGAGGGAGTCCTTAACCATGGAGTACGTCTGTAAACCGGCTGGAAACGTGCTTCCCAGGGTGGGTAGGCAGACACCTGCTAGCACAGCTCAAGCTAGCACACTAAAAATAGCAGTGTGGCTGCGGTGGCAGCTTGGGCTACTTGCCCAGCCCCTTGGGTACTTACATGAGTGGCTGGCCGGAGCCGCCTCCTGGGCTGCTGTGGCCACACTGCTATTTATAGCGTACTAGCTCAAGCAGAGCGAATGCGTGTCTGGCTAGCCCCACTGGGAAGCACCGTCCCAGCTACTATGTAGCCATGCCCTCATTGACTTCAGTGGAACTTCTCAAGTGTCTGCAGGATGAGGGCAGAGACTCGGCATAGATTACTGCAGCTCAGCAATCAAAGTGACGCTTCCCGATCTTATGCCTTCTACCTTCTTGGTTTAAAAGAAAACAAGTTTTTCTCAATTTTTCTTAAGTTTTCCAAACACACACCTCAAAGCTCTAAAAGGGCAACAGACGAGGGAGCTCTATGAAAATACAATTCCAGGGCACGTGTCTTTTCACGGGACGTGCTCAGCATCTGCAGCTGCGTCAGCACAGCCTGACTCCTGCACTTGCGCTCACTGGTTCCAGCAGACGGATGCCGTTCCAGAGCTGGGGGATTAGGAGGCAGTGATGGTACAGATAAAGAGAATTTATGTCATGTTTGTATAATTAAGAACTAAGACTCGATCCTGCAGCCTTTCAAGGTATCGAACGGCCCGTGAAATCAGTGGGAGTTTTGCTTGCATGAGGTCTGCAGAATCAAGTCCTTAGTAATTCGTGTATTAAATATACTAAAGGACAGGAAATACAGTTACTGAATGCTCGGGTCTTTTTCTCTGTGGAGGTATAATACCAGTTTGTGACATCAATTTTGATACCAATAGAGATTTCTGTTTCAACCGTGATGGCAGAATCGGCCTCGTAAGAATGGCCATACTGGGTCAGACCAAAGGTCCATCTAACCCAGTATCCTGTCTTCCAACAATGGCCAATGCCAGGTGCCTCATTTCCATTTAGCCAGTTCTGGTGAACTGTCCCATTTTGAAGACTATCTTCTGATTTGCATACCTAATGGCTAGTAAACAGTAGTCAACACTGCTCTTGTTTGTGGGCCGCAAACATAGGCCCCAGTCCTGTGAGTCTTTGTGGGCAGACACACGTACGGAGGGCTCTGCATGGGTCCACTGGACCTGATCTGTTTGCAGGCTTGAGATGACAGTGCCCCATCTGGCAAAACCTTACTCCCAAAAATCATCCCATCAACTTCCATGCAGCTCCTCACATGAGTGCATTTTTGCAGGATTGAGCCCACGGTATGGAATAATACAGGAGTTTAGATGGCCCAACCCTACAAATCAGCTTTAGCAATAATTAAAGTAGGCCAGATTTGTGAGAGGTTGTATTCCTGTTACTGGTCTACCTACTTAGAAGGAGCCGTTTTATAAACAGCCTGTAACAAGAAGTGATTGTTCCCAAGAAAGAGACCCACCAACTTGTTAAGTGCACGCAGCTGTGCCTGGTAGCGCCGCTGCACACACTCTAGTCGAAGGGGTCTAATCCCTCATCAGCGCCGGAGGATTTACGCATGGTACTTCCATTAGCATTCCTAGACGGTACCTGCATAATCCTTTTTGCATCCGTGGGGGAAGTAGGCCCCTACTCAAAAGAAGTCCACTGATCGAAGCATTTGCTAGATAACATCTAATCATGCATGTGAGAACACGAGCCATTCAGCTGGTTAAAGCAGCAGTATCAGAGTACAGGATTGAATTTCAGGAAAGTTAACCAGCATTTGAACAGCCTCTCTTTTTGCCTTGTTTCAGCTATCTTTCAGATCATTCAGAGTATAAGGATGGGCATGTGAGGAGCTGCGTAGATTTGACATTGCCTTTATCATCCAACATGGTGGACCAGATACAATTTTAGCCTGACATAAATGTGAAGAACTCTTATCTGAGAGTACCTTTGTGTTTCCTCTTGAATGGGGCAGACCAAATTACCTGTTGACCTGTCATATCGGTTGCATATGTGTTTTAACTGCCACAGCAGAAAAGGACATTTTGCTTTTCTATTGACTTAATGAGTTAACCACATTGGTTAGCTGTCAGTGCTGTTCAGTTGATTTATTTCTTCTTTTACCTAATGTATTTATGAGTGATCATGTGAGTGCCTGTTTATCTACTCTGTACATTATAATTGTTTTATGCTGGAAATTTGTTTTTATTACAAATAAATATTCATGTTCAACTTGACTACATTTGTTCCATTTTTTCCAAACGTCTGACAGTATAAACAGCCTTCCCTCCTTCCCCCTCAACAGACACACTAGTGGCCAAATCTTGAGGTCCTTACTCAGGCAAATCTCTCACTAGATCTGATTTGCCCTCACACGGGTATAAATCAAGAGTCACTAGAGTTACATTCTTTGGAGTTGCAACTGTTTTACACTGGTGTGAGATGAGAAATCAGCCCTACTGGAAGGTCTGCCTGAGCAAGAGCTAATTAAAAACTCAGTTAGGACATTGAGAAGAGTTATCATGTTATAGCCATTTAGGAATTATGTTTTCACAGCAGGATGGTTTCAGGATTTTCCTTTGATTACCAATCCTCTGAAAGCTGTTTGCAAAGAAAAGCCTTCCCTTCCCAAAGCAACAGGAGTGACTCAAGAGGAGATTTAGATGAAGTGGTTGGTGTCCTGAGGTTCTTTCACATCCCTTTATTTCAGAAAGTCCTTTCTGAACCCCCAAACATGTTTAATAAAGTGATGATTGTTCTGTAGATGCTGAATGTCCACCTTAAAGAAACTTCTTCCTAGTGTTGCACACCAGGACAGGGAAAGATCATTTCCCAACACGGTGGGGGAGAGGGAGGATTTGCATACGCACAAGTGGCAGTTAGGTGACTAACCACAACTGACTTAGACCGTTAACTACCATTTGTGCCTTTGAAAATCCCCCCCAAAAAAACGCTAAGCTGGGATTTCAAAGAGGCTTAAAGTAGGTAGCATCCAACTCCCTTAAACATCTTTGCAAATTTGAGCCCTCTAATTATGGTCTCAAAATGTAGTTTTTAAGAGAGGATATAGGAGAGAAAAGCCAAGACCCTTCTCAACTTTGATCACGGACCTGAACCATCACTGTGCTTCTCTTTTTATTACAGTTTCAAAAACTGTTGGCGACTGAAAGTAAATTATCTTTGCCTGGATGAGTGGGAATAATATTAGGAGCATATTTCCTTTTGCTATCTCTCCCAGCCCCTCTTTATAATTCTACCCACAACGGAGCAGCTACAGTCACTACCTGCACCCTAGGCAAGCAGTCTCCAAGATGGCAATGCTGGTCTGTAATGATCTACTCTCAGTTGCTACAGGCAGAATACATTTCTTTTCCCTTCCCCCACAGACTGAATATTGCTCCCAACCCCAACTAACATGAGGTGCTGTGGGGTCTCACCTGTTGTATCAGTGCATAGAGATATCCATTAAGGGATGGACTTGCAAAGGCACAAAGGAGAGTTAGGCATCCAACTCCCACAGAAAGTGAGTGGGTGCCTTTGAAAAATCTGCCCTTAAGCTATCAAAAACAACCACCACCCCAGTTATTTTTAAAAGTTAGGGACAATTGTCAGCTCCTAACTCCATTTTTAGGCACTCAATAGAAGTGGCCTGATTTCCAAAGCTGCTGAGTACACCATGCTGTAATTACACAGAGTAGCACCTAGAGATCAGGGCCCCTTTGTGCACTGTACCGTACAAACACATAGGAAGAGAGAGTACCTGCCCAGAAGAGATTACAATCTAAATAGGCAAGACAGATAATTGGTGGAAGAAGAAACAGGTACAGAAAAGTGAAGGTGACTTGCTCAGGGTCACACAGCTGATTATTTCCGGCTCTGCCATTCGTTTTAGGGTTGGTCAAAAGTTTTGCATCAAAACTTTTTTAAATGGAAAACTGGGGTTTCAATATATTTTTTGAAAAGTGAAATGAACAATGTCTGCTTTCTGCAGAAAGTTTCAAATATTTATTTAAAAAAACAAAATATTTCATTTTGGCTATGCTGCCGTATGCCTCATGGGAGTTGTAATTCAGCTGCCTCATTCCCCCAATATCATTTGTACCTGAGAAGTGTCGCCAAGACGGTCTCTCTCTTGATGCACCATGGCCCAGGACTCCTCGGATGCACTGCCTCCCCACACCAAGGTGGGAGACCATGGTGCATCATTGGAGATGTAGTCCAACGAGGGAGTCTAGCCTATAGAGGAGAATGGGGGTATGAGGCACCTCAGAAGCATTTCCAAATCAAAATATTTTTGGTTTTTGGCTGAAATATTTCACTTTTTGAAATTTTCTGAAAAGTCAGTTTTCCGTGGAAACCTCCCCTCCAATCGTGCCCCCCCCGGCCCGCAACTACCATTTTCTGACCAAGTCTAAATTATTAGCTCATAAGTTAAATGAGTTTACAGGTATTGGTCTAGTTCTAGTCCATAGTTGAACATAACTTTGAACCACAGTAGGGTTGTCAGATTTTGTTGAGGAAAAGCCCTGGATTGGGATAATGCAGGGAAGGATTAAGGTGTGACAAATCCGTGAGGGAAAGACTGCACAGAACAGCACCTTTCTGAATTGTATTGTTATTTATAGAAGGATAAATAGAGTATACACGTCAGAGCAAAGACAATCAGGGAAGTACAGCATAGAATCATAGGACTGGAAGGGACCATGTATCATGCATGTATCATGCTGTGCAATATCACTGATGAATATGGTACAGTGTGTGAAGTAGGGCCTATGTCTACACTACAAGCTAGGGGTGTGATTCCTGCTCATGTCCCATACTCGCACTTGCTCGATGAGAGCTAGCATGAGTATAACTAGCAGTGCAGCTACAGTGGCACTGGAGGCACAGCTGAGCCGTGTCGCCTTAAACCAGTGCGTACATATTTGGCACAGCTCAGCTCTCCCCACTGCCACTATACCATGGCTACACTGCTATTTATACTTGAGCTAGCATGAGTACGTGTGCACAAGCAGGTGAATCACACCCCTCGCTTGTAGTGTGGACAGAAGCCTAAGACAGAAAATTATCTGAATGTTGCAGATCCCTTCATCCGTTAGCTAGCTGGGATCTCGAACGCTCCATGTCAAATGCTTTAGTCTTTCCTATTTAGGCACAGTTTAGTGCTACTAATAAATACAGTATACTGCATTTTGTAGTTGTATCAAGGGCGCACGCTGCGCCCCTCTGGTTTCGGCCCCTGTTGCCCCTGACTGATTGAAGAGAACGCCTCAGCTTGATGCAACACCAGTGTTCTTTATTTACAGTTGTTTTCTCACCATCACTTTCCACCTATGTACAAGTTTCGCAGCCAACTTTGCCAAGTTCAGGTCTAGCCAGCAACAGACTCGAAGCCCCGCGCCCCTGCCATGCCTGGCCTCCTCCCAGCCTTTATAGCCCTGGCTAATGAGGCTGGCAGGTGCTGCCCCTTACCAGGCAGACACAGGGCTATCCAACCAGCCCCAATCCATTCCCCTTGGTTGGGGCTGGAGTGGCAGGGGCTGATTAGGTGCTTCTCACTCAGCACCCTGTCACACACCTCCCGCCTTAAGCAACCGCTAGGTTTGGCCTAGCCCAGCCTCTTCTCCCTCTACCAGGGGGTTACTCCAGGGGAGTCCCTCGCCACCCACTGGGTGATCTCCAGGGTCGTCCTTGTGGGGTTTGTTCATCCTCCACCCACTGAACGTATACTTGGGGGGGGGGGGAGGGAAACAGCCCCTCAAGTCCGTTGCCACCCATAGTTTTTCACACCAGTCACAAACTCAGGTTTGTTCTCTCAGCTGATCCCCTTTTTTCCCTAGCAGGGGATCAAGGTTAGTCCAGGCCTCCTTACCTGGGGGTTCTGTTTTGGGGCACTCCCTGGATCTCCTTACCTGGGAGTTCTATTCTGAGGCACTCCTTTGGCCCCTCCCCCTCTGCTCCTTTTCCTTCCCTATTCGGGCTCTGTTGTCTAGGGTTTTTTCCTTGTTTTCCCTGGGGACCTTGGTCCTCCCCCTCACCGGTGTCCACTAATGTAGGGGGTTCTCCTCCCTTCTTTGGGGGTCTCTCCCTTTATCTGCTGGTGGGTCTCCTCCCACTGCCTCCTTTCCCTTTTGGGAGGGGGCCCATGTCTGTCCCCAGTACCAGTGGGTACAGTAACCCCTCCACTACCCCAACCCGTTTCCAGGCAAATCTGCCCCTTGCTCCCAATCCCCATGGGGGCACTCTAGCTTTATCCTCGCCTCGGGGATAAGCCAATGTGGCTTTACCAGCCCCCTCTGGAGGAGTGAGCAGGCTGAGGCCGTGTCCACCAGGCCCCTCTGGGGCTTCCTTCCACCCGCACTGAAATGGTGGCTAGTCCTCACCTGTTCCCCCGCACTCCAACATTAGTCTAGCTGCAAAACTCAGCTAGGCCACATTCCATCTCCGGGCAGTCCCCCCTTTTATGTCCTGGCCGCCCGCACTGCCAGCACATGAGCTGTCCAGGGCGACCGGGTGAGGGGGGGGGGGCTCCCCTGGTCTCCTCCTTCCTCTCTGGGCCCTTCCTAGGGGGAAGGGGGGAGAAGTGTTTCTCAGGGTTTTTTTCTCAGGGTCATCGGCAGAGCCCATCTTACATAGGCCTAATGCCGTTGCGTGGGTTCCCTCACCTCCCGGGGGGCTCACCAGTCATTGTAGAAGCTGCTGCTGCACATTGGCCTACTCCTTTATATATAAAGTCCTGGAGAGTTTTCTGTTGCTCCACCTGCCAGGAGGATAAGGCCTGCCTCTCTAGCTCGTGGGATTGCTGGAAGGCTTGCAGCGTCTTCTGCATCTTCTCCCATTGCTTTGCTAGTCACTGCAGGGTTCCCTCCATCTCCGGGCTGCCAAACTCTTGTGCTGGCTTCAGATCCCAGACAAGTTCCCATGTGTAGCGAGGGCGCACGCTGGTCCCCTCTGGTTTCAGCCACTGTTGCCCTCTCCAATCAGTCAGGAACGCCTCAGCTTGAAGCAACACCAGTGTTCTTTATTTACAGTTGTTTTCCCACCACCACTTTCCACCTATGTACAGGTTTCGCAGCCAACTTTGCTAAGTGCAGGTCTAGCCAGCAACAGACCCGAAGGTCCCAGTCCCCCCCACGGTGCCTGGCCTCCTCCCAGCCTTTATAGTCCTGGCTAATGAGGCTGGCAGGTGCTGCCCATTACCTGGCAGACACAGGACTATCCAACCAGCCCCAATCCATTCCCCTTGATTGGGGCTGGAGTGGCGGGGCTGATTAGGTGCTTTTCACTCAGCAACCTGTCACAATAGTTATTGTAGTATCAGTATTTGATACAGTTGCCTCATTTGTAAATACCTATCTTATAGAGGCATTGGGTGGCAGTGTCTGTAAAGCCCTTTAAGCTCATTGAACAAAAAACATCATGTAAGTGCAAAGTATTATACACTAACATTTAACATGACAAATGGAGCTCTTGGTATCTCTTTCTGAGATACATTTTCATAAGACACTCATTCCTTTCCCTCCTCTAAAGACTGTTTTTCAAAAGGATGATGTGAGACTTCACATTTATATAGCAGTTTTCCTCTTCAAAGGGCCTTACTAACTAACTAATTACTGTTGAGTGTTCATCCATCACAGAAAAGCTCTTTGTTTTAGCATTGCTTGTATACATCTGCCCTGGCACCAACGTATGTTCTGTATTTCCATTTTCATGGTTTATGGAAACAGGCGGCTTCCGGGACAATGCTCCAGCACTTCGATTTTATCTGTTTGGTAATTTTTCTGATGGTAAAATGTGCTAGTTTGTTGAATAATTCCCCATCACTTGGAACATTTAAAATCAAGCTGAACACACTAGAAAACATACTGTAGGGAACAGCCTTGTATTGGCAGGGAGAAGGACTGGATGACTTAATGAATCTTATTCATTTCCAACTTCTATATTTTCTTTAAAGGCTAATCTTTGCTACTGATTTTCTACAGGCTTGTTTAGTTCTGCAAGGACTTAAAACACACTTTAAAGGTTGTTCAACGATACAGTCACTATTGTGGTTAGTGTTTGTTTTGTTTTTGTAAAGGTTGCTGCTATTTTCAAGTCTGCTTGATCTAACCGATGGTTTGAGAGAACAAAATATGCAATGCTTCTTGACCCTTTATTGCAAAACACAACCTGGAATTTAGAAAGCTCGTTTCCAGAAATTTCTGGAAGTTGGCTCTGCCCTCAGCTGCTGATGAGACTGTGAGAAAGTAGCAAGGATTGTAAGGATATTGTTTCTTTAGTCACAGAATAATACCTGGTCTTACAGCTTATTACTTTCCTAGTAAAAGGGCTTTTACAGTACGAGCTATATAATACGGAGCAGTAGCTGCCACACAATGGCTAGGTTGTAGACAGTATAATAAAAGCACTGCAGTGAGTCTTTTGTGGTGAAAGAGTAAATGCCACTGCCTCTAAAATGAAAGCAAAGTCTAATCTTATTGAGGTTATATTCAGTTACAGTACTGTGGGACACCAATTAGGAAAGCTACAGCCCTTTACCTGTTTGCAAAGCTAAAGGCAAGTGAGCATTTGTCTTTTTGTTACTTCAAAAATCGCGGTGGTCTTTCTTGGCCCTTATTGAACAGATTGAATTATTGACACAGATAGTCTGTACAAAGTGGAAAATCAGAATGATTCTTTAATGTGATTGCTTTTTTAAACATGGAGCTTGCTGTTTTTGTTATGATTTAACCTGCCACAGGACAGGAAGAACTTTCACATCGCCCTTAGGAACTTGGGACTAGATCCTGTATTTCGTTTTCATCCAAACTCCTCTTTACTTCAGTGCAGGATCAGGGCATCAAAGCAACAAAGGCAGCGCATGCTGCTGCAGGAGGATCCATGTACACAACACAATCACTATGTTGGAGGAGGTGGGTAGAGAGGGAGGTGGGCCTGTTACAACACAGCTCCCGTATCACCAACCCCAAGCCTCTGAGAAACTCATGAGTAACACCTCAAAAATACTAAGCTTTTGGAAAATAAATACACTTGGGGTTCTTTTTTATTTGCCTTCTGGTTTCTGACTCTGTAGGTTACATTCAGTTCAGGTTTTCAAGCTTCTCTCCACAACCATGAGGGCTAGAAATTTACTTTTTTTTTCCCCAATGAGAGCTCAGATTCTCATGAGATAACAGGATGCCAAGAGCTCAGCTATCATGAGAGTTGTGATAAAATTACAAGAGTTGGCAATACTGCAGTTATAGCTGTAAACACAGTCTCATCTTATGGTGTAGATCGGACGTAACTGTACTTTAGCAGTGTCCTTGTAATACAGATGATGCTTGTGTACAGATACGAAACAACAATCGACTGTCCCAACCTGTAACTGACAGCAGAATGTTTTCAAAAGGTGATACCGCCTGGTAGTTTAGAGCAAAAATGTAAATATGGGTGTAGTTTTTTTTTTTAAATCTAATCTAGTTTTGTTTTAAATATAACCATGGTTTGTTTGAATTGAAACATCCCCATAGTGTCTGCAATCCAGCTGTTCTGCGTTGTGTTAACATAGAAAAATCAGAAAGTGAAACTTAATCAAAACAGAAATGAAACTGTCAAGATGGTTTGCAATGTCTAAACCAGGGGTCGGCATCCTTTCAAAAGTGGTGTGCCGAGTCTTCATTTATTCACTCTAATTTAAGGTTTCCCGTGCCAGTAATACTTAATGTTTTTAGACGGTCTCTTTCTATAAGTCTATAATATATAACTAAACTATTGTTGTATGTAAAGTAAATAAGGTTTTTAAAACGTTTAAGAAGCTTAATTTAAAATTAAATTAAAATGCACAGCCCCCCAGACCAGTGGCCAGGACCTGGGCAGTGTGAGTGCCACTGAAAATCAGCTCACGTGCCACCTTCAGCTTGCATGCCATAGGTTGCCTACCTCGGTCTAAACTGAATTAGATGCAAACAAACAATACAAATGGTGATAAGAATTTAGATTTTTTCAAAATTCTTTGAGTTTAAATAAGTTGTAGGTGCTGTTAGGAACACAGGCAAGGACACTATATATTAATCTGCCAGTGTTTCTTTAAAATAAATATACCAGTATAAAGGTGCTTATATTGATATAAATTATCATATACTGATATAATCACCTTTATACCACTAAAAGTGCATTGACATGAACTATATCAGTTCCTCAAATGATTCACTTAAAATAGAAAAAAAAAAAAGTGTGCAAATCAACCCTTCAGAATGGTTTGGTTTTTATCAGTATTAAGTCCTTGGTAACATTTACAAAGGGATACAGGTTCAGAAAACAATGTTCTGGCATTGCAGCACCAGTGTCATGATGTATTATTTTATGTCTGGCACTTTACTATGCATTATGTATTCAAGTGGTGGCACTTTCTGCTCAAGAACACACCGTATCATGTAGCAGCGGGAATTCTATCTGGTTTATGTATACCGATGAGCTGCTATATTTGAAGACTTTTTTTCCTCTTACGGTGCTGAATCTGGGCAAGATTTTAATAAGCAGAGCCACCAGAAATTAGGGTGACCAGATGTCCCGATTTTATAGGGACAGTCCCGATTTTGGGGTCTTTTTCTTATATAGGCTCCTATTAACCCCCACTCCCGTCCCGGTTTTTCACATTTGCTGTCTGGTCACCCTACCAGAAATCCACATGTGGAATTTGCATCCTCTCTAAGTCCCTCGGTTGTCCTGCAGATCTTTAACATTCCTCCTCCTTACTATGTAATTAGACTTTCTTTTGTAATGAAAGTTTAAATCTTTCTGGTTGCGAGGAATGGAAAGGAAACAGATGCATTGATATCTGAAGGCTTTTCTACACTGAAGTTTTTATTTCAAGTTAACTGACAACCTAAGGCTTTATCATCACTGAAAACAAAAACACAAGATGTGTTTGAACATCAAGCTTGTTATCGGGAAGTAAAACAGATAGTTTTTACGTTGATGTACCTGGTCAAGGTCAGCACTATACCCCCCACATGGCATTGAACTAGACTAGCTACACTGAGGAAAACTGACAATTCCTGGTCTCCACTAGGATTTTCCAGCGAGTTAGCGGTAAACATTTTATTTTTGGCAGAGAAGCCAAAGAGAAACCCAGAGCATCAGCATCCTGAAACAAAATTAAGTTTTTGGATTTGGATTTTTTTTCCCCAGGGGTGTGTGTGGGGGAGGTGGGAAGGGGAGTATCCAGACCAGCCTTTAGAAACCTGTTAACCACCTGGAGTTCAATGGCTAATCAGCTAACTCAAAATAAGACACTCTAGTGTAATCAAGTCCTAAAACAATAGCACTGCAGTGTGAACTGCTCCCATCCATCTCAATAGGGTGTCAACACAAAAGCCTAATTGTGGCAATTTAAACATTAACCTATAAAGTGTTTCATTGGTGCACGGAGAGGCTTTAATCGGGTTTAAGCCAATTCTTTTTTAAAAATCAGAAACAAACAGCTAACCTGCTCATCTAGCAAAGAGCTGTTGCCACTCATTGTAAAGGGTATTCAACAGGACTAAAGGACAGGAGACCCTCCCTCAATCCATTTCAGCCCTAGATCTCATACACAACTAACTTCTCAAGGTTACAGGCAGAGGTCAACCCTCCAAGCTGGCACTGTTACTCCTCCTGGTAGCATTCACATGCTGTTGCTCATGAGATTCTGCTGCAGCACAGGAATGAACTGGAGTGGATGCTGGAGGGGGTTGCTTAGCGCAAGCTGTCTGTGTGGATGACCCCTTTTGTAAAGGGACCACTCAGCTGAACTAAAACAAACGCTCTACTCCCAGAAAAGCTGGCTGGAAACTTGGTGCTTTATTCAACTGCATGATCTGCCCCACAGACTGGAGGGAAAACTCACACTTACAGAACAGGAAGGAACTTGGGGTGGAGCATGGCTCCATCCCATAATACTCAGGATAAACCAGTTAACCCTATCATGGCCACTTTATTACAACCCCTTCATGTCCTTTTCCCACGCCCAACTCTGTGCCTGCTTTCATGCTGGCCCATATGCCTAGAATCCCTTCCTGGCCCCATGGACCATGCCACCTCTTTTTCCTCCATGTCTGTTTTCCAATCCAGGAGAATTATAAACTAAAGTATTTCCCACAGTGAAAAAAGCAACAAATACAATATATTGCAAACATTCACCACTGCTTTGATACTCTCTCAACATTGCATTTGCCTCTCCAGAGACCATGTTATTGTATTGTTCTCTGCTGCATCCTTTCCTCCTCTTAGGCTTCCCTGCGTGGTCAGCTTCTACCTCATTTTCATCTTAATGAAGACTGTCAGCACCTCAGCATCTCTACATACAGACATTGGAAATACCGAAATTATTCCATGCCTTGTAAAGGCCATGTGCATCTATGGCACTATGTAAGTAAATAATAGATACACTGGTGCAACAAGCCACATGCTAGCTAACACATACTAGGAATTGAACTAGAGAACCTCCAGAACTGAATATTTAAGTCTATACAGCTTAAACTAAAGTGCCAGGCTCTACAGGTGGAGACAGTAACAGTCGCATATCCTTTGTGGATCAGGCAGAGAGAGGGATGCATAACACACATTGAGCTGTGGGTTACACTGGCATCACTCTTCTCTCACATAGATCTCACCGAGTTTGAAGGACAGCTGCTGCTCCTTACTAAGAGCCCTCCCAGGGACTCTCTCTCAGGACTTAGTCCCATCATCTCTCTAATTCAGCGTGCAGTAGATGCGAGACCACTGGGGGAGACAGATGTGCTGCACCCCCAATATGTAGCTAACACCCAGCTTTAGAACTGTTCCTCCAGGATACATATACATGTCAGCTAGGAGAGTGCTGCCTTTCTTTAGCAATTCTGAACATGGCTGCCTGGAAGCAGGAGACATCTGACTATGCCACAAACTGAACTAACTTTAAATATAGTCTCTTGCTTTCTTTTGCTTTTGTTTATAGACTCTGGTTTGTTTGGTTTTTTTTAAACCTCCCCTCCAGTAGCTTTCATTTGTGGTTGGGTGAGCTTCTATAGCCAGCTCTAAAAGAATGGTTCAGACTGAACTTTAAATAAAGAACTTTAAGTCAGTTAAGAACGTTATACACAAGTCTTTGGTATGTCTCGGGTCCGGATGGTGTAAGGGACTGGTAATGGGAAGTCTTTTACTGCTACATGACGAGTTTCTATGTGGTTTAGGGAGGTAGTTATTGTCCGTTACCGTCTCATGCTGATCTGAAAAGAGTTTGGTGGCTTAGTCCAGTTCCTAGGGTTGCTGCCACATCACAAGACCACCACAGTTGAGAATGTAATCCTTGCTGGTAGCCTGAGCAAGCAGACTAACAATTGCCTGAGCAGGAAAACGAGACAACACCTCTCGTTTCCAGAAGTTGTTCCTGCAAGTGATGGTGGAGGCACATTGGTGGGACAGTGTGAGGAGTGCTTGTTCAGTCACCGATGTGCAATTTGGATAAACAGGCAACTCCAGTCTCTAGTGCCATCAGTGCAGTCTCTTCTGCTACCAGTTAGGAGATTGCAAAAAGTTAACACAAACCAATGGGCTTTGTTGCTACACCATTATATCACTGCATCAATTTCTACATTCATATCAATACGTAGAAAGAAGAAAGGTCAAATTACTTACTGCCATTAAGTCAGGACATGTCCTGTCTTCTTCTGAAATATGAGGATTCTGGACGTGATGGCCCAATAGTCTGAGGCAGTAGAGCAAACCACGTTCCTAGACAGGACTTTTTTTGTAGCTTGTCTATTTCTGCCCCACAAGACAAAAGCCTTGCTTTTGCACTGGGATGTGTCCTAATTTCAGCCACTAGCAGCCAGTCACTGCTGCAACTGCACAAAGGCAAACCCAGAGCAAGGAAAGCTGTGACTTGCACTGGAGGACTTCACCCATGTTTCAAGCAGGAATAAGCTGCACTGAGCCAAGTTTCATCTTTCCTTTTCTGTACTAGAAGACTCCATTGGTGCAGCTATATTGGATGCTGGCCACCAAAGACTGTAATTGGGGCAAACCCTTGCTGCAGAGGACAGAATTCTTGCAGGGATTGATTTTGCTTCATAAAAGTCTTGCCAAAGTTAGAAACTATGTTGAAATCTTAAAGTTTGATAACACATCTGATCAAATTGCAGCTGTCCTTCCTGATGGATGTTGAGTGGTTGAGCTGCAATCAGAGCACCAGCAGAAAGGCAAACTTTTTCCTCAGTGATAAAACTGATGGGAGGGAGAATAAACATTATTTACTATGGGATCCACAGTGAGTGGGCTGAAGGAGGTTAAATTTAAGAACAGAAGTTTGTGAAGACATCCAGGGTATGTCTACACTGCATTGTAAAGCCGGGTATTAATGGGTTCATGTACACTGAAAAATCCTGAACCAAACCAAAACATGGCACAGTGTCTCAACAGCCTCATGCTTGTGGGGCTCATTCTGTGGCTCTAAAAATAGCAGGTGTAGGCGTTCCCACTTAGGCTGAAGCTCAGGGCCTGAGACCCACCCACCGCGCCAGGTTTCAGAACCCGAGCAGGACAACAGAGATTTATAATGAGATGCTCAACACACAATAACTAGAGAATGCAAATTGGCCTGCTTACTTATGCATTACCAGCCTAAGCTCAAGAACAGTTTTAAACAACTATTAAAAAAGCCTATTTTGACCTACCTTCAGTGGCCAGCCCAAGTGTAGCATTGTCAAGATGGTTTGGAAAAGGTTTGGAAAAGCTGCAGTGTAACTAGGGCCATCCACAACGTCTCTCTCCCCCCTCCCCAAAAAACTCAGGCCTTGGCTACACTCGCGGCAGCGCTGTGAAGCACGAGTGTAGCCGCGCCGCCGGCGCTGCGGGAGCTCTCTCGCAGCGCTGCAAGTACTCCACCTCTCCGAGGGGAATAGCTTGCAGCGCTGCGAGCGAGTGTGCAGTGCTGCAGGCGCTGATTACACTGGCGCTTTACAGCGCTGCACTCGCTGCGCTCAGGGGGGTGTTTTTTCACACCCCTGAGCGCAGCAAGTGCAGTGCTGTGAATTGCCAGTGTAGCCAAGGCCTCAGAGAAGGCAGTGGGACTGCACCATATGCCTTTCAATGCAAGGCAACAATTGGGGGATTTCTGCTTCACTGTAGCCAAGCGACACTTTGTTGATTTTTGCTTTCCAATGATTTCCCTTTTTCTAGGTATTTACATTGTAAGGAAATGTGCTTATTGGCATTGTTGTTTTTATCATCATTGTTGATTTTAACCTCCCCTCTGACAGGAATTAGACCCTACTCCAGCAGACGCTGACTAGCAAATGATGCAAACGCTCTAGGGTGGGATTTTCAAAAGCACCCAGCGTTGATCTCACTCTGCACTTTTTGAAGTCAAGGGTAAAATGTCCCATTGATTTCTATGGGAGGAGGATTGGGCCAATGCCAAATGCTTTCAAACTCTCTCCTTTAGCACAGAGAAAACAGCAACTTGCCCTTAGGCAAACAAGGGTAAGATCCCCCAATGCACATCATGACTTTCCTTGTTTATGTCAGGGGTTTGCATCAGTGCAGCTATGCTCATTACTGGCTGCCAGGGACTTGAGTTGGGCTAATTTTCAATATAGAGAAGGCCTTAGATTTACAAGTTGCTAAAAGTCCGCTCTACCCAGAACGTATTCAGAGAGAATGTGGTAAAATATAGAATTCTAAGTAAAAACATTTTTTTAACCATTATTATTTGGAAGTCAACTAGCTGCTGATAAAATGTAACCATTTTTTTTTTTTTTAATATGAAAAAGTACTAACTAGAATTTTGGAAAGTGTTAAAAGTAAAATAATTTATCCTCTCCATCCTCAGCTACCTTTGCACACTCCTATTTTCCCTTTATAAAGGAGAAGGGGTATAGAATTCCCTTTGTATACATCTGAATTTGTTTACTATGGGCATAAATGATTTCCACAGTAAACTTCCCTAGTAGCCATTTACAACTTCACTAGCCATTTCCCCCCCTGAGGCATACAGGGTTGCCTTTCAGGCTATACAATTACTCCATATAGAATTAAGGAGAGGCACTCGTACACAAGGTATTGCAATGCCTCCCACCGTTGTTTAGAAGATATGTTCAGGTACAGATTGTGTAATCTTTAAATACCATGTTAGGTAAGTATAACTTCTATCTAGGTATTTATAATGCACCCAGAATGGTGGCACATATGAGAACATATGAACTTGTCCTTGCTTTAAAAGCATATAGACATTTACAGGGGGAAAAATGGGGGAGGGGAATATGATATGAAACTACTTGTCTATATGACGAATACTTTTTCTATCCATACTACCACACCTCGTCACTCTGCATATTTGCTTTATTTTAAACAGCAATTAAATTCCAGTGGGAAGGTAAAATGACAAACTAAGGGCTTATCTACATGATGCCAAAGCCTGGACTACTGGGATATGAACTATAGAGGGCTCTAACGTGTTGCACTCTGACCCACGAAGACCCTGCTGGGGTGACCTAAAAGGTACCAAGTTAGCATTGTAGTCCTATTTCAAACAGGACGCTGTTAACGCAACCTAGCTACCTTTTAGTTTGCACCAGCAGGGTCTATACAGGACAGCTAAAGCACTCCACAGTCCACACCCCTGTAGAGCTGACTGCAGCACTGTGTAGACAAGGATTTTGTAACTAAAAGCTATACAGAGGATGGAAATTCTATTTCATTAAGGATTTTGAGATCGCAAAATCTGGCTTAGCTCAGAGGAGCAAAAACTGGAAATTTCAGTTATCCGCACAGGAAAATTTAAAAACAAACAAAAAACAAAAACAAAAAAACCTGTTTTGAGTGGTTTGAAAATATTTATCTTGATTTTGACTTCTATTTTGCAGTTCAGTATCTAATATAAACAGCAACAAAGAGTGCTGGGGCACCTTATAGACTAACAAATGTATTGGAGCGTAAGCTTTCGTGGGTGAACACCACTTCGTCAGACGCAGTTGTGGGTGAATACCATTCACCCACGAAAGCTTATGCTCCAATACATTTGTTAGTCTATAATGTGCCACAGGAGACTCTGTTGCTTTTTACAGATCCAGACTAACACAGCTACCCCTCTGAAATTCAAAACAGTTGTTTCAAAACAAAAAATTGGAATGTTTCAATCGCAAAAAATGACAAAACAGGCTCTTTCTACATTGTTGGAACTTTTTTCCATTTTTCTTCCTAAATGAAATTCTGGTGAATTTCTCAGTGATTTCCAGAAGCAGTTTGATTTTGATGGAACGACATATTCCCATGGAATATGGTTCTATCAAAGTTTCTCCAGCCAGTTCTAATACCTAATAAAAGGATTCAAAAAGATAGACTACAGTGTTGAAAAACAGCTCTTCACAGACAAGCAAGTCTAAACCTTCATTTGTTCCAATGTTCAACTGTACTTTATGCCAAATAAATTCTGGAGTCCTCTCCTTAAACTCAAATCTTCAGTCTTCTTTTAGGCACTATGCTACTGGGCATAGTCTAAAATTCTAAACAGAAAATATGGTTTGGTTGTTCACTAACATAGGTAAAAGGTATAAATCTAATGTTCACACATGGTCTCAACATACTCAAGTTTGCACAGAAGTGGGATATCTTTAAACAAGTCAAATATGCGGAAATCATGTACACCTCTACACCGATATAACGCAACCCAATATAACACAAATTCGGATATAACGCGGTAAAGCAGTGCTCTGGGGGGATCTGGCAGATCAAAGCAAGTTCGATATAACGCGGTAAGATTTTTTGGCTCCCAAGGACAGCGTCATATTGGGGTAGAGGTGTATTAAAATTAGACGTGTATAATGAACAAGCTGCCCTGGCTGTTCTGGAGAGCACTAAAATTGGGAGAAAAACAATGGGACACTATCAGGTAAGTTTTTAAAAATCACTAAAATCAGCATTCCTTTTATTAGAACCCTGATAAATCAACTGAAATGAGTTATTTCTAATTTTGAATTTTCTTCAATTTAGTCTTAACAAAAAAAGCATCTAGTATCTTTAATTTGGCTGTATTTTTAAAATGCACATTGTTCAAATGAGCCCACCTCATTATAGAAGGTTGGGTTTTTTGTTTTTTTTTTAAAAGCATACATTCAATAAAATATTGAGATCCCAGAATCAAACTACAAATCAAGTCCCTGACCCTGCAAGAGATTTATTGATGCGCTTAGTTTACCACACTGTGATCAATCTCATGGAAGACAATGGGATTACTCAGTGTGTAAAGTTGAACACATACCTAAGCCTTTGCAGGATCAGGCCCTAAATGTGTAAGAATTCAATTACAAATCAACATTCTAGGACAAAACTGTTCTTTCTGTAACCAGGCCTTCGTGTTCTACTTTCCCCTGCTGCAGTTGCTCACTAAAATTTAAAGCACTGTAAGAAATGCCACTTCTGATTTTATGGATATCTTGGTTTTGTGTTTCTTCAGTAACTACTGATATGAAGACCATAAAATATGTGTGTGTGTATATTATGGTGTTCATATCAGTAGTTACAAAAGAAACAAAAACAAGATCCTGAAAGGAGAAAAGCTTTCCACCAATCTTTTAAGAGTTGTATATTAGTTATTGGATCCAAATTTTTAGAGCATCTAACTTAAAAAGTGAGGATCTTATAACACAAATTTAAATGTTCTACTATTAAATACTTGACCACTTTATCTTTAATTCTTGGCTGAAAACTGTAAATATGTAGGACTTCCTTCCTTAGTTCATTATGGTCCTAACTAGTAAATTGCACTCTGATTATGGAGTAGCAAATTCTTCAGCATCTCCCAATTCCAGGCATCATCATCATCTTCTAGTATATGCATTTTGTAACACTGGCCTGATTTCCAAGTTTACATCATTTTATTAATCAACAGTAGTGCTGAACATGAACAGTGAGCAAGATTTTGTGTCTGGGCTGATAATTTTTCATGACAATTTTACAAGGCTGAATTGATGCTGTGTTCCAAGTTTGCATCATCCCATTTCACAAACAGAAAGAAACCAGTTCACTTCCCACTCTGGTGATGAGGATGAGAGAGTGAGGAATTCTTGGACACCCACTTTACAGCACATTCTAAATCACTCAAAAGCTCTAGCTAGTACATAGAGTTAAGAGTGATGAATTCAGGAAGCTACAGTAGCTACTTGATTTACCACATGGACTTGGATGGTTCTGAGCTGCTGCCTAGCAGGGGAATGCCTAGTTCCACATGAGGAGGTGCAGTTTGTTGCTAAGGGAACCATTGTTGTCTGAGGTTTACAGGTTCATTGCTGTACAAGGGACAGATGTCTATACTATTGCACTAATTACTATAGAGGGAGCAGAAGGCACCCAGCACTTCCTAAGAGCTGGTCAGCATCTCACAGGATTGGACCAAAAGAGGGAGCATTTGTCTGATACTCAGGCCACCTCCTTCACACACTTCATTTTAAGATTTCCTCTGTCCCCTTCCCCTCCCCCATAGTATTTTTCCCACCTCTTTAAAGTCAGTTAGATGGCAATTATATTTTTAATTTTCACTTTTAAAAAGAAGTGATATTATAAAGTTTTAAAAAACCACAAACAGAATTTCGTACAGAAATCTTTGTCCAAAAACAACTTAAGCAGGTTACATTGGAAGGTTGCACTGATGTTTGTCAAAATTATTATGGTTAACCTTACAATATAGAAGTCGTTATTTATCAACATCTTATGCTTTATTGAAGGTTGACAAGTGCAACAGTTAAATACATTGACGTGTTACAACTGTTTAGATAACATGCACAAAAACATATGCATACTACTATACAGATCATATGCAAAAATCCATACTGGGAAACTCATTTTGTTTTATTCTTGCGCTAGCAGGAATTGATAATTTTTGAAGTGTTTTTTTCCTGTCTTAAACCAAACTACAGTGAACAAAGATTTACTTCAAATATTCAGCAGCCAGGGAAATTCAGAAATTACACAATCAGCATAAATCTGCCAAATTCTGATCAGCTGCGTAAGTGTATTCTTATTTATGTAGCATTTAAAAAAAAACAGCTATCCAAACTTCATCAGATCAGCCAATGAAACAACTAAATTTCAATCTGTACAACCTAAATAGTAGTTACAGTTTTCTATTTTACAAAGTAATTACACTAAATACACAAATATACATTAGGCAAATAACCTTCATTGTAATTATCCTACATCGCAACTGTCACCTACCTTCTCTCTCTAATACAGCTTTATGCACCTGTCCACGGCTTCCGAAAACAGCGCAAACATATTTGCACTTAAGGTTTCAGGTGACAGTTTAGTGTTGAACACTGAATTTACCTTTCACCCTTAGATCCTATGCATCAGTCTTTACTTTGGATCCCAATTGGATGGGGGGTGGGGGGGAGGAGTATTGATCCATCACTTTTACTCCAGTCTATTTCTTCATTTTTTCATGCCTGCATTAGTAACAGCAGTGGATGGATGGAAGATTTAAAACAAAAATCAAGCATGCAACTCCATTTGTTAGCCATTTGCAGAAGCTGTTCAAGTCCCCAGTGCATTTGTGCTAATTCTCTGGAAAATAGTGTTTTTTTGTGGTGTTTTTTATTCACCAACCTAAAAATAAGAACTCCTTTAGCCAAAAAGAAAGGACAGATGAGTGCTTAATACTGAAAAAAAAATTTCTTGTGATGGTGCATGCAGTGTACAGAGTCCTTGAGTCTGGACTGCAGTGTGCAATGAAATGGATGAGGGGGTGGCTGTGGCAGATTTCCACTTGTCCTCTTTTCTCTGGGTAGTCCAGAGCATACTGGCCACGAAGGCCAGGACATTGGAGACTATGCTGAAGGTCCTGAGCCCTGTGATGCCGGCTGGGCAGGCTGTTGTGTTGTCCCTTGCGTCTGGGAAGAAGGTGGAGAACCAGTCTGCAGCTGTGCTTGGAACTGGGCGAGCTGCTCTGGGCTGGCCAGTGTTTTCAGCAGAGTGTTTTCCTGCTCCAGCTGGGAGTTCTTCTCAATCAACTCTTTGATTTGCTCTTTGAGGACCTCCACTTCCTCCCTCACAGCATACATCAAATGGCTCTTCACCAGATCCTGAAACACAAAAGAGAGCGCACAAATCAGGCAAGAGGTCCAACCTTAGGACAGGGATACAACGCTGCTCAGCCAGAGAAACAAGAATCCAACCCAACTAAGGCAAGCGGCAGATGTGGCTCCAGCTTTGAGACAGCAAAGCGCGGGTAGATGGGTCCGAGAAATCTCCCCTCCATTTACTAGCGCTTGTAAAGCGTTTTGGAGATTAACATGCATTCCCTGTGCACCCAGAATACACACAAGAAATGTTGGACGTCCAAGTAGGCCAGTCCCATTACAAACCTGACCACTACTCTGTCTATTGGCTCACCCTCCCCTGGCCAGCTCACCTATTAATTGATCTGAATAGAAAAATACCATCGAATTGATTCAGGCTGGAAGGGGGAAGGAGAGGGTTGTTTCTATAGGAAGCCAGCCCGAGCCTCTAAATTCCCCGCCGCGTGCTGCTGTCTTCCACTTCCAATAATCCACACCCCCCAGCCGGCACTTCTTCGCGGACGTGCCTCGGAGGAGGGCTGGGATCAGTGGGGTTTCACTGATGAGAGGTGCGGATCCAGGCACCAGCCCCGCTCTGCTCTCGCGGGCCGGCGCCGTGTGTTTGTAAAAACAGGCACCTCCTCCCCTGCAACAACTGCTCCCCGCCCCCCCGCGCCCAGCCTCCGTGGAGCTGGCTGCAGCTAGTTCTTACAGTGCAGGTTGCCGCATTTCCCCCCCTGCCTCCCTCCCTCCAGTGTTTCGTGACCGAGAGTGACGTCAAAGAGACCCGGCCGACCGCCCCCACGCGCCTCAGCCAATGAGCTGCCGAGTTATTTATAGCCGGGAGTTAAAGGTTCGGAGTTTGCCTAGCAACAGTAGGCAGAGAATCCCGTGAGAACAGCTACAGGCACCGCTCCAATAACAAAGAGCAGCCAAGGCGGAAATCAAAAAACAGGAAAAATTAGGCACAGACACGGGGTTTGTGGGTTGTTGTGTGTGTTTTTTTGGAGGAGGGGTTGTTTTTTTTAACCGGCTTCGCTTCTCCCCCCATCGCGCAACAGAGCCCATGATTTCCACTGCACTTCAGGGCAGCAGCCCCAGCGTACAAGAGCCCAGCTCCAAGGCACGTTACCTTCCATTGCCAGCAAGCATGGGAATTAAAGCAGCTTAGGATGCCCCTATTGGATCCATCAGCACACTGTGGCTGGTCCCATTTTCCAGGGATAATCCAGCTGGGATGGTTGGGGGATTTCGAAAAAAAAAATTGGAATGGAAATATTATTTCACCCTTCCCCCCCCCCCCGAGTCAGGATCGATCATTTTTAAAAAGGCAGAACCCTGAATGCGATGCCGTCATAGTCATTTAAGGCATCTATAGGGAAACGTATGCATTCCTCGCGTTTGGAAGCCTTTGATCATCACTGTATTTAAAAAAACCCAGCTGCTTCACTATTAAAAAAACACGCCCATGCATCGGTTAAATGTTACCCAGAAAACCTTGATATTGTGAACACTTCTATTCACAACTCGCGCTTTAAACATTAATTGTATTTTATTAAACAATCGGTACATACCATCGCTTGCTCGATTTTGTTGTCAATAGCTACCACACTTGCACCCGAGGAGCTGAAAAGAGGGGAAAAGATATATCAGCAGCTGAATTATTTACAAGACAAGAGAGTTCAATATAGATAACTAGCTTGCTGAGAAATATATCCCGCACTGACTTAATACTGCTGTTTATGTCATCGGGATGCTTCAATGCAGGAAAAACCAACCTGTAAAGCCACCTCAAACCGCCCGCTACAGCAGGATCAAAGATCCGGACATTTTCCCTAATAACCCACAAAGATGGAGCTTAATTACATAATGCGGTAACAGCGATCCGTGTCCCGGAGATTCAATCTCTCACAAGATAAATGTAAAACACACCGCCCGTGCCACTGCAGCTTCCCAGTGCTGCCCAGTCCGATGGACAAAGGAATCAGCCCCCTGGCATTCACCTGCATTACTGCAAATATTCCAGCAAGGAAAACAAGCCCATTTTAGACCAGAGTTATTTACCTACTGTCGAGTCTCAAAGAAGAATTATCGGTGCCCAGCAAGGATGACAAGAAAGAAATTGAAAAATGTCTTAGTTGATAAACTCCTAGATCCATTGCCACTGTTCTACAACATTGGGCATTCATGCAATTCCAGCCAGAAACACCCCCCCAAAGAAAAAAAAGAATGCAGAGATTCTCTGTTGATCTACATTAATCTTAGTTAAATCTCCGCCCCGGGGGAATGGTAGGAGGCTGGCTAGAGAGATATAATTTTGAAAAAAACACCAGTTTGTGGCGGTATGATCCTGGAAGATGCTGATCCTAGGGCTGCGCAAAGAAATCTCCGAGGTCAGCTCTTCTATACTCAGCAGAAAACCTGAGGTTCCAGTCCTATTGCATAATATATGCAAGAGAGTCAGTGCCTATTGGCTGGCCGGTCATTCGGAACCTCCCACCGCCAGAACGGCTCCTTTGCATCACTTCGGTAGCAGTGAACCATCACCAAAATCCTGTTACCCTTCATCAGGAGACCCCTGGCCAGGAGACCCGTTCTCCCCCGTTATAATACTACGATTTGCAAGGAACCGCATGAGCATTTAGCAGATCTCTGCAGAGTCGGAGAATTTGGGTGGCAACAGCAGCGCAGAAACAAAACGATCCAGTGCCCAATTTAAACCCTTTCAACATGTAAGATGATTCGCTTACAAGATGCACAGGCTGATTTTTGCCTGCAGAAAAACTACACATGCAAAGTTTAGCCTGGGTAGAAACGATCGGATATAGCTGGATGTTGGAATTCAATAACAATGTCACTAGTCTTACATTTAGCTACTCCAATGCCGCCACCTATTGGCGCAACACTATACCTTTAGATTAGAAAAGATAAAACAGAACATGCACGATGGAAAGTCTCACGAAATTTGGTCTCCGTTAATTAAACCCTAGGACCCAAGTTCCCTTCCTCATCAGATGCCTTAGAATTTGCTTGGGGGAAACCACTTCCAATAATACGATGCTTCATTTTTGCATCATCCCTTTGCAGTTGACCGTCATCGTACAACATGAGAGGGTTTTTTAATCTAAAGGACTATTATAGGTGGTTCTTGAAAGAGCAAAATCTGTTTTTCATATGAAAAGACAAAAGGATTTTTATGAGGAGAAAGGTTAGAAGCAAGAAGCTGACAGGATGGTGTAGTTTAGGCACAAAATTCACACTCATGGTTCCTGGGCTACCAGAGGAGTTTCACCTTAAAAATTACAATCCTTACACAATTTTAAGGTGTTCATATGTCTGCCTCCACAGTACTTCAGCACATGTTGGCATAGGAAAATGAAACTAGTTATTCAATATATTCTTGAATACATTTGTGAAAGTATTTGCAGCAGGAAGTAAATTATAAATGAAAGCCTATAGATCACTGTTCTGGCAAATTCCTAATACTGGTCTACTCTTCATTCAAATTAAATGGCCTCTGTGCCCTTTTTATAGCCTTTAAACCATTCATTTTAAGATATTCAGTCACCAGACAATTCAGAAAATACACACACAGCATGAATCTGTAAAATTCTAGACAGATGCTTTTTGACATTCTTATATTGTAACACTGAACATGTCTATCCACTCTTTTCCAGATGAGGCAATACAACAGCTACTTTTTAAATTATGTCATACAGAAAATAAGGAGTTTTCTTAAATTATTTATCTCAACAGCATATTTCAAAATGAAGGTGTTACAGTTCTAATATTTTATTATAGAACAAAGTCACACATTCAGATCAAAATGATTTTAAAATGGTGCGCTCTCTCCGCTTAGCTATTTAATGGGACCAAATTATGACTTAGAACAATACAAGCAAAGCACTTGACCTTAAATAAAACTGAAAACACCCTTTAATACATGTAACCTATAAAGTATCAACATTCGTGTGATTTAAACATGCAAAACAGAAAAGCCAAAACTCTTTTCTCTTCTGTAGTGCAAGAATTTTAAATATATATTACAGTTGTCACTCTCACAAAAGCAGGAAAGCTAGAAAGGCAAGGAATAATAGTCTTAAATTTAACTTTAGCATTAGCATGTCATCATCATCCTTCTTAAAGAGATTATTTTAGCTTTCTTGGTCTACTGTTCTTTCATTCAGTAATACCAGCAGAGTGGCGCAAGTAAGCTAATCCTACTTACGGGGGAGGTTACATTTAAGAATACTGAACTTCGCATAAATGTTTTTCCAACTTCAAAGCACATACATTTCCTTTAAGGTAGAATTCCCACTCACCTCTGTGTTACTTCAAAAATAGTCACATTTCCAATGCCTTCGCAATGTTTCCCCTATTTTAAATTATCTGCACCTCTTGACCATGTAATCCATTCCAATTTACTTAATATTAACACAAACATTAGGGCATATGTTTTGAGCTCCTTATGCACTTCTGGACAGGCAAATGACATCAGTAACCATAAATTCCTTTTATACTCTTCGGCTGTTCAAGAGGTTACACCTCTCATCAGCCACAGACCAAGCCAAGGTGATCTGTGTGTTTGTCATCTCTAAACTCAACTACTGCAACATGCTGAACCTCAGGTTGAAAGTGAAAGCTCCAGAAGGTACACCAGGCAGCCCCTCTTCTTACATAATGACTATGAGAATACCCCACCCTAGCCCAGGGCTCTCTGTACTGGCTCCCAGTCCAATTTAAAACCGTGATTTTCACAGCCGTTAGTGGTTGTACCCCAAAACTCTTAAATCACCTCTCACTATGCCAATTAAGCTTCAAAGACAGTGGAGGTGATTGTGCTTAGGCTGAAATTTGCAAGTGCAGGGGATCTGAGTCTCTTGGCAGATTATTTTGTTCTGAGGGTGGTTAAAATCTCTTCAGATTAGGTTTTCCTACAATAACCCACCTCAAGATGGCAAGCGATAAAAACAAAACACACATTTGTCATGTTCTTTCTTGGTGTGACAAAGCAAGAGGCAGACTGCAGTCTTTCAGACTGATTGCGCTCTTTGTAATTTTGGTTGTGCTCTGATTCCAGGGTCATGGGCACATTCTAGTTAATCAATGTTTCTGCAGAATGATTAGTAAGGATTCCCTAAAATTGTTTGTAGAGGTCAACAAGTCTAATTGAGTCAGTACATAGTTAGCTGCATCTGGCTTCCAACATTTTGTCAGTAGTGTTGATGGGATAACACAAACATAAGCATGCTGTCCTGTCCACTTTACAGAAAAAAGCACTTGTTAGAATACAGATGCACCTACATGTCAGACAACTGTGCTCTGACATGATCAAACATATAACATCTGGTCCACAGATTATGTAGAAATATAGCAAAGTGTCCGGAAAGACCTCAATCCTTAGAATTTGTGGATTTTCCATCTTTGTCAATTTCCATTGTCCCTGTTTATCAGGGAATTTCAGGAGAGAGTTATAATTCTCTTCACAGTCAGAACATAAGAACAGCCATATTGGGTCAGACCAAAGGTCAGTCTATCCCAGTATCCTGTCTTCTGCACTGGCCAGTGCCAGACGCTTCAGAGGGAATGAACAGAACAGGGCAATTATCAAGTGATCCATTCCCAATTGTCCAGTCCCAGCTTTGGCAGTTGAAGGTTTAGGGACACTGAAAGCATGGGGTTGCATCCCTGACCATCTTGGCTAATAGCTATTGATGGCCCTATCCTCCATGAACATACTCAATTCTTTTTTGAACCCAGCTATATTTTTGGCCTTCACAACATCCCCTGGCAATGAGTTCCACAGGTTGACTGTGCACTGCATTAAGTTTGTTTTAAATCTGCTGCTTATTAATTTCATTAGGTGGCCCCTTGTTATTGTGTTATGTGAATGGGTAAAGACCTTTATAATATCCCCCTTAGACTTCTGTTCCAGGTTTAGTGTCCCAGTCCTTTTCATCTCTCCTCATGTGGAAGCTGTTCCATACCACTAATCATTTTTGTTGCCCTTCTCTGTATTTCTTCCAATTCTAACGTATCTTTTTTGCAATGGGGTGACCAGAATTGTACGCAGTATTCAAGTGTGTGTGCACCATGAATTTATATAGTGGCATTATAATATTTTCTATCTTATCTGTCCCTTTCCTAATGGTTCCTAACATACTGTTAGCTTTTTTGATTGCTGCTACACACTGAGCAGATGTTTTTACAGAACTATCCATGACGACTCCAAGATCTTTCTTGTGCAGTGACAGCTCATTTAGACTCCATCGTTTTGTATGTACAGTTGGGATTATGTTTTCCAATATACATTACTTTGCATCTGTCAACATTGAATTGCATCTGCTATTTTGTTGCCTACTCACCTAGTTTTGTGAGATCCCTTCGTAACTCTTCACAGTCACATTTTGACTCAACTATCTTAAGTAATTTTGTATCATCTGCAAACTTTGCCACCTCGTTGTTTACACTTCTTTTTTCAGGTTATTTATGAATATGTTGAATAGTACTGGTCCCATACAGATCCCCAAGGGATCCTGCGACTTACCTCTCTCCATTTTGAAAACTGACTATTTACACCTACCCTTTGTTTCCTATCTTTTAACCAGTTATTGATCCATGAGAGGACTTTCCCTCTTATCCCATGACTGTGTACACTGCTTAACAGCCTTTGATGAGGGACACTGTCAAAGGCTTTCTGAAAGTCCAATATACTATACCTACTGCATCATCCTTGTCCACATGCTTGTTGACACCATTAAAGAATTCTAATTGACTGATGAAGCAAGACAAGTCAAAGGAGAGCAACAAAAATCCTCTCCCGAACTCATTTCTTCCTTTCCCTTTGATCGGTGATCCCACTTCACTATCCCTTTCTCTTCTCTCCCCCAACGATGTATTTTTATTATTTATAGTTTGCATTATGGTAGTACATAGAGTCCTCAAACATGAGGTCTACCCCCATTGTACTAGGCATTGTACATTGATAGGCAATGTACATTAGACAGGGTCCTTCCCCACAAAAATTACGTCAGGCCCCCAATTCTAGAAATGCTTATATAACGTTAAAAATTTTACACCCACAAGTTCAATGGCACTACTCATGTCTCATGTTATTCTTGTGTATAAGGATCTGTAGCATCAAGGGCTAATTTCTGTCCTATTTAAACCCTGAACCTGCAAAAAGATTCACACATGCAAAGGGTCCACCCACACAGAGCTCATTGCAAGAATGTATCATCCTTCGGAAGCTAACGTTTGTAAAACACCACAGACATGGTATAAATAAAGCACTGAATAAATAAAGTAATACATAATGCTGAGATGTACTTGGTGGGTAAAGAATGCATCCAAGTTCAATGCTAATTAAGTAGCTGATATGCACGCTCTAGTCTTTACATACAGAGATCAATTAACTACCTTAACTGCAAATTGTTCCATAGCTGAAAAGATTGTTTAGCAAACTACTTTTTGTAGGGATTCCATTTTTTTTTGTTGGTCTCGTTAAAAATTACGTCTCAATAATATTTAGCCCTTAAAGAACTTTTCATCTTCAGCACATAATTAGATAAATATTTGTACAGACTCATTTAGAACCTGTTTGAGGTTCAGTTTGTTTCTATGTGCTTGTTAAAGACCCCCCCCCCACTTTTTCTACTTCCCTTGGGGTTTGATTTAATCTTTCAAGTACCTTGACAATGCTCTCCTCTCTTTAGAAACAGACATTTTAAATGCAGAACAAATATCTCCCAAAATTGAGATAAATCTTCAGTCTTTCCTACACTATAAAACACTAGAAAAACTGATCATTTCAGGGCCTTTGTTACAACATGTGGAATCTCCATCTCTGGAGATATTTAAGAGTAGGTTAGATAAATGTCTATCAGGGATGGTCTAGACAGTATTTGGTCCTGCCATGAGGGCAGGGGACTGGACTCAATGACCTCTCAAGGTCCCTTCCAGTCCTAGAATCTATGAATCTATAAAACACGGTAGTCCCCTGCTATGGGTAACACAATTTTAACTGTATTTCTCAACTGCAAAATGCTGAAATACAATCAAAATGTGAAAACCAACAGAGGGTCCTGTGGCACCTTTAAGACTAACAGAAGTATTGGGAGCATAAGCTTTCGTGGGTAAGAACCTCACTTCTTCAGATGCAAGTAATGGAAATCTCCAGAGGCAGGTATAAATCAGTATGGAGATAACGAGGTTAGTTCAATCAGGGAGGGTGAGGTGCTCTGCTAGCAGTTGAGGTGTGAACACCAAGGAAGAAGAAACTGCTTCTGTAGTTGGATAGCCATTCACAGTCTTTGTTTAATCCTGATCTGATGGTGTCAAATTTGCAAATGAACTGGAGCTCAGCAGTTTCTCTTTGGAGTCTGGTACTGAAGTTTTTTTGCTGTAAGATGGCTACCTATACCGAAAACCCACTGACTGCTATGCCTACCTTCATGCCTCCAGCTTCCACCCCGGTCACACCACATGATCCATCGTCTACAGCCAAGCACTGAGGTACAACCGCATCTGCTCCAACCCCTCAGACAGAGACCAACATCTACAAGATCTTCACCAAGCATTCTCAAAACTACGATACCCACACAAGGAAATAAAGAAACAAATCAACAGAGCCAGACGTGTACCCAGAAGCCTCCTGCTACAAGACAGGCCCAAAAAAGAAACCAACAGAACTCCACTGGCCATCACCTACAGACCTCAGCTTAAACCTCTCCACCGCATCATCAGTGATCTACAACCCATCCTGGACAATGATCCCTCACTTTCACAGACCTTGGGAGGCAGGCCAGTCCTCGCCCACAGACAACCTGCCAACCTTAAGCATATTCTCACCAGCAACCACGCACCGCACCATAACAACTCTAACTCAGGAACCAACCCATGCAACAAACCTCGATGCCAACTCTGCCCACATATCTACACCAGCAACACCATCACAGGACCTAACAGATCAGCTACAACATCACCGGCTCATTCACCTGCACGTCCACCAATGTTATATATGCCATCATATGCCAGCAATGCCCCTCTGCTATGTACATTGGCCAAACTGGACAGTCACTACGCAAGAGGATAAATGGACACAAGTCAGATATCAGGAATGGCAATATACAAAAACCTGTAGGAGAACACTTCAACCTCTCTGGCCACACAATAGCAGATATAAAGGTAGCCATCTTACAGCAAAAAAACTTCGGGACCAGACTCCAAAGAGAAACTGCTGAGCTCCAGTTCATTTGCAAATTTGACACCATCAGATCAGGATTAAACAAAGACTGTGAATGGCTATCCAACTACAGAAGCAGTTTCTCCTCCCTTGGTGTTCACACCTCAACTGCTAGCAGAGCACCTCACCCTCCCTGATTGAACTAACCTCGTTATCTCCATACTGATTTATACCTGCCTCTGGAGATTTCCATTACTTGCATCTGAAGAAGTGAGGTTCTTACCCATGAAAGCTTATGCTCCCAATACTTCTGTTAGTCTTAAAGGTGCCACAGGACCCTCTGTTGCTTTTTACAGATTCAGACTAACACGGCTACCCCTCTGAATCAAAATGTGGTTCAGTCACAAAAACATTAAGAACCAACTGCATTATAACCAGTTTGGTGGAGCAATGGAAGAAAGACTGCAGTAATTGGGTCCTGCAAAACATTTGCCTTCATTGCTTTAGAGGGGATTTTAATGCAGATTATACTGAACTGGACTAGTGGCATAAGTAGAGTTGCCTTAAAAATTCCTAAATTCAAACCCATATATATCCATTGGTGGGGGGGAGGAGGGGACATGAGGGGGAACTAGTGTAATGATTCTGACAGAAATCCACAAAACTCTAATTACCTAGGCTGAAATCTTGGTCCCACTGAAGCCAATAGTAAAACTGCCATTGATTTAAACGAGGACAGGCTTTCCAACCAGTTTTAACCAGGTTCAATTTAGTCAGTTTAAAGGGGTGGTCTTTTGAATAGTTTCCCCTGATTTAACTGTGAATTTCATAGACTTTAAGGACAGAGGAGACTATTATAATCACCTAATGTGCCACAGGCCATAGACTTTCAGCCAGCAATTCCCATATCTAGCCCAACAGCTTGTGGTTGAACTAAAACATCTCTTTTAGAAAGCCATGCGATTTTGATTCAAAGACTCCAAGCCACTGAAAATTTACCACATCCCTTGGCAATCTGTTCCAAAAGGTTAAATTGCATCTTATTTTGAGTCTGAACTTTGCTGACTTCAACTTCCAGACAATGGATCTTGTTATGTCTGTCAGTTAAATTAAAGAGCCATTGAGTACCAGATATTTCTATAGTATTAGCTTTCTTAATTTTTTTTTGCTAGAACCTTCAAGCTATTTAAACCTATGGTTTGATTGCATGTGGATTTCCTTTTTTTGTTTTTTCATGATTTTTAAAAGAAGTGTTAAAGAAGATTAGAATCTAACACCTCAAATGAAATGAAAAAGAACCAATGTGTCACTTACCATGTTTGTAATTTTGTTTTTACCATTAGCAAGGTGTAGAAAAAAATTAATGAACAAAGTGGAAAGAACATTCATTCCACCCTACGTACAACTTACTTGGCCGGCAATAGTATAACACCAGTATCTGTAATTATAGTCCATATATGATGATATGCTCTGCATTCTGACTAGAAGACAGAAGGATGCATTTAAAAGCAAGCTAATATAAAATCAAAGGACCAAATAAAAAAGTCTAACTGACTTCTCTGGGGATAGGATACTGGTCACAGCTCTTTCGTTTCTATAGGAAAACAGATAGCTAATTAAACCCCATTTGTTTTAATGAGGATGTCATATCACATCACTGATTTTCATGGTGATGGAATAAATCTTGATTAAAAAAAAAGTCTGCATCTCTCCAGTTTAGGAGTTTCAGCAAGGAGAGAGAGACAGGTTACCACCTTCAAGGGACATCTAGACATCTTTAGAAGACCTCAAGGGTGGGAAGAACTAAAACATTCTGAGGTTATCAAAGAATCCTTCCAGAAACAAGTAACTATGTCTAGCAACACAATTTGAATTATAGGAATAGAATGTGTTGTGTGTATGACCCCACTGGGCTAAATCTCTTGTATTAAGAAATCTAACTTTCATGGTTACTCTATACCTTGCAATTAGCATCCAGGACACTAGGGCTGAGTAGGTATGAAGTACCACCTAGTTTGGGAACCAAACACTTCCTTGTCTGTAAATTCAACCCTAGATTAGAAATCTGAAATACCTAAACTTAATACAACTGAAAGCTCTCCTTGGAGCGCTATAACTGCTTCTGTCCAACACTCATGGGGAGGAAAGGACCCACCCACTAAAGAGTTGTGCTTTTAAAATTTTAAATGACACACTCCTTTGTCAGGGACCAGATCTGTCCCTCCCTCTTCATAGGCCACAGTCAGGTTTATTCCCACCCTAACCCTACAGTAACTCTTACACAACTGGCCCAAAAGGGAGGGGCGTATTAAAAGGATTGATCCAGGAGAGGGCATTTTGGTGTGTGGAAGGTTGAAAGAACATTACAAGAGCTCTTCTTCCTCTGACACTGGCCAGCTCTCCGGCACACACCTCACTTTTATTCTTCCTTTTTGACCTCATAAGAGATCATCCTTACCTTTGAATATGCTTGCCTGCTCTGAAGTCAGTACACAGCCTTTCAGAGCTTCCAGGCTTTAGAAGACTGCATATATAATTTCATCTGATACATCCCTATGTGAATTTATTTGCCAGAAAACTAAAAAGTTACTCCAAATTCACATTTGATTCCATGCTTTCATCTGTACTTCTAATGTGTATTGGTTTCCTTAGAGGTTTCCACACACCAAACCTTACTGGGTTTCCTTCTCATGCTACAGAATCCTGCTGTTCTCTAAAACGTACATTATGTATTTTCTGAACTGCACTCCAACGTTAAATGAAAGGAAATTACTGGAGTATTTCTAGTTACACCTACCATGACAAAAGAAACAAAACCAACGATCAGGTGGTCACTTGGCAGCAGTGAGATCACTCGCATTTGAAAAGCACAAATTCTTATATTAGAATGTAGCTCAACACTGGTCTGCTCTGATAGGCCAGCTGGACCTTGTTGGTGATGTCACAGCCACACTAGCTCCCGGCAATGCATGGCTGGGACCACATCACCCAGATAAAAACAAGAAATCCCTATGTATTTTGGCAAGAGGGGACAAGTTATCTGCTCCTCTCTCTCTTTCACCCCCGCCTCCTCCATCCTCCACCTATCCACTTTCTACTGCTCACCCCTTTCTTCACTTCCTTTCCTTCCTGACTCTGGTTTTTCTTTTTATTGCTCCCCTTGAAGTTCCATTGGGAGTCTTGAATGGTCTCCTAACCTATTTTAAATTAATTTCAAAGCACCCCTGCCTTTTGTCTAGCAGAGCAGCTGGACTAGGTTTCTAGCTGGACAGCAGTTTTCCTTTGATGGTCACTGCCCTCTTCAGCCTCACACTTTTAAAATTAAGCCTGTACTTAAGACATTACATTAGAAGCCAAGTCAAGGCTCCTAGGAATTGATTTAAAGCCCATTAAAGTCAACGGGAATCCTTCCACTGACTTAAATAAACTTTGGGGATCAGGCCACTATTGTAATTTCTTAGGGAACAGTAAAATTCTATGGGATCCTGAGAAAGGAGAGGCAAAAATACAGGGGAAACAAAGTAGGGTAAAGGAAAATTGCTATGACTCCTTGTCCTTAAGCCAACCGCCTGCGCACTAACATTTTGTTTTAAAATCACATTCAGCTAGGAAAAAATAATGGCTGTTCAAAATCATCCCATTTTGTCAGAAATTAATGCTAAATATATTAAATAGGCATTGGTCCATTACTATATGGAAATGGTAGAATTATCAATAATTACACTTGGCAGAATTAGATTTTTTATTATTTTGATGAATATTGATGTTTATTTTAAGAGATTTTAAATTTTCACAAGTTGCACAAAATTATGGGTTTAAAGCTTTTTATTTTCATTGATTTAACTTTTCAGTTGCAGGAAATTATGGGGAGAGTCAATTTTTTAATGACAGATTTGAGATTCAAAAAGTTAAAGCTTTATAACCGTTTAAACACCAATTGTCAACTTCACATATCAAAATTTACAAAGTAAATATCCTTAAATCAAAACTCCCAAGCAGCATTTTGCTTACTTTGCCTATCTGTAAACTTCAATCAACAGATTTTAAAAATATTTTTGTATGCGTGGTGAAATCTAAGTTTACCCACATTTACTGATTAAAATCTACTCCTTCCAAGCCTAATAATAATAATGCAGAATGAACACTTCTGCCCTATAAATATTTCTGTTCTGTATTTGGGGAAAAAGCAGATATGCAGTCTCATCATATGGTAACACTTTCTCCATTAGTATCTCAAGAGACTATTAAACAGCAGAGTCTAATGTTAAGACATTTTTAAATCAACAGATCCAGATAATTTGCATCCATGAGTTTTAAAAGAGCTGACTCAGGAATTGCTGCACCGTTAAAGTTATTTTCAAAAGTCTTGGAACACAGTTCCAGAAGACTGGAAGAAAGCTAATGTGACAGTATTTAAGATGGGTAAACGGGATGACCTGTGTAATTACAGGCCTGGCAGTCTGACACCAACCGCTGGCAAGATAATGGAACATCTTACATGGGACTCTCAGAATTAAAAGAGGGCATATAACTAATGCAAATCAACATGGGTTTATTTTTGTGATCAGATTATAAATTTGGTTGATCAAAGTAATAGTATCGCTGTAATATACTTAGACTTCTGTAAAGTGTGACTTGATGCCACACAACATTTTGATTAAAAAACTAATAAAGAATATAAAATTAACATGGCACATATTAAGTGGCTAACTGATAGGTGTCAAAATACAATTATAAACAGGGAACAGTCATTGAGCGGGTGGGTTTCTAGTGGGATCCTCTGATAATTGTTCTTACCCTATGCAATTTAACATTTGTATCAATCTGGAAGAAAACATAAAATCACCAATGAAAGACTGCATATCACACAAAAATAGGGGGAGTGGTAAATAATGAAGAGGATAGGTCACTGATTCAGAGTGACCTGGATTGCTTGGTAACCTGATCGTAAGTAAACTGTGTATTTTAAGACAGATAAATGTAAACGTACACATCTAGGAACAAAGAACGTCAGCCATACTTAGAGGATGTGGGAATCTATGCTGGAATGCAGTGACTGAAAAAGATATGGGAGTTGTGGATAATCAGCTGAACATGAGCTCCCACTGTGGCCAAAGGGGCTAACGCAATCCTTGGAATGCATATACAGGGGAATTTTGAGTAGAGGTAGACAGGCTATTTTGCTGCTGTATTTGACATTAGTGCGACCGCTGTTGGAATACTGTGTCCAGATCTGGTATCCACAATTTAAAAAATGATGTTAAAAAAATTGTAGAGGGTTCAGAGAAGATCCATGAAAAGGATTAAAAGATTAGAAAATCTGTGAGAGTGACAAGGAGCTCTGTTTAGCTTAACAATGAGAAGGCTAAGGGGTGACTTCATTACAGTCTGTGAGTGCCTACATGGGGAACAAATATTTAATAATGGGCTCTTCAATCTAGCAGAGAAAGCTATGACATGCTCTAATGACTGGAAGTTGAAGCTAGACAAATTCAGACAGGAAATGAGGCGTACATTTTTAATGGCGAGAATAATTAACCACTGGAAAAATTTACCAAGGGTCATGGAAGATTCTCCATCACTCCATTTTTTAAATCAAGACTGGATGTTTTTCTAAAAGATCTGCTCTAGGAATTATTTTGGTGAAGTTCCATGGCCTGTGTTACACAGGAGGTCAGACCAGATGATCACAATGGTCCCTTCTGCCCTTAGAATCTATAAGTATATGAATGCTCTTCAGCAATTTCAAACTATAAAATAGGAAGAAATAAAGAACAAAACATGTATTATAAATATCTGATTTCTTATTTTGTACGTCATTAAGAAAAAATCATGATTATCTACCTTTAATTCAGCACAGGAATGAAGGGGTGGGGACAAAGTTGCATTTAAGCCTTTTGATACTCTGGGGGTGGGGGGATGTCTGCCTACCTTCAATATAAACTGTAAAAGCCTCAGGCTACTCTAACTTATTCTTGGGTTCCCCATGCCTCTCTCTAGTCACAGCACAGTGGAGCTCCTGTTCAGCATCCTCCTTTGCATGTACCCTGGACACGCCTCCTACATGGAAAATTGTAAGGGACTGGTGTAGTCATTTCACCAGCAGGGGAACACTGCAGGTATTGCCTGGGGGAAGTTTGTTGCCTTTAGGACCCTCCTTCACACCATCTAGTGGCATAAAGAGGCCTCTGGGCAAGACAGGCTTGGGCCCTCACTCTCCAAGACTTTGAAACTCTGCTGGCTTTCAAACAGAACACAAATTCCATAATCTGGAACTAAGACACCATTTGAACACGCTGTCCTGGACAGAAGCCACTGACACCCAGCCACCCCTGACCTTCCGAGAACTACAGAAGATCTATCGTCTAATCTTTTAATACATGATTTGCCAAGTAAAGATTAAGACTTAGAATTTCATACCTATGCAACACCTGGTTAATCTCTTTAAAGTACTTGGCGTTGGCTAAATTTGTGTTAACGTTGTCCCTATTAATTATGGAACAGTCCTCACCATTCCCTAGTATTATACTAGGTCTACTGCCTGAAGAATGGTGCACTAAAAGTTTTGTATACCCTTACAAAAATCCTTCATTCAAACCAGGGCTTGAGTTGGGCTAGTCCATGCTGGGTCATTGACCCAGCACATTTTTGGGGGGAGGGGGAGGAGCGGGGTAATCTTATTCTCCTAAATCAGTTAAAAAAAAAAAAAGCCTTCAGACTTCCTGGTTACCAAACCCTCTTTCCCTTCCACTCCCCAAAAGAGTCTACACTAGCGAGCTTACTGTGGCAGAGCTGTATGGATGCAATGTCGACAGGAGAGAGCTCTCCCATCGACATAATTAAACCACTCCCAATGAGCGGGGGTAGCTATATCATACCACTGTCCACATTGGTGTAACTTATGTCGCTCAGTGGGGCATTTTTTCACACCCTGGAGTGACATACATTTACTAACAAAAGTGCTAGCGTAGCCATAGCCTTAGTGATGCCTGGAAGCCTGAAAGAGCTCAAAGATGTGAGCTTCCTCATTCATCTTAAATGGAGAGTTAACTCAATGACAATTTTAAAATGCCAACACCATTAATCATTACAATGCTCTGAAAGCATGGAAGAGAGAGTGAACCACACAAGAAAGGTCTGTACACATCTACTCTGAATGGCACCTCACTGGTAGGTGGTCTAAGGGCACATCTACATAAACATTTAGCTTGCAGCAAGCTGGGGTGTGAATCTACTCCCCACGAGCCTGCTGTGCACAGTCTATGAGGACCCTGCTGACGCACAATAACCGTTCATTAGATTGCTTTGATCTAGGTCTCATTGAAACAGGCTAAAGTACCATCCCCTCCCCACTGATTTGACCAGTGGAGACAAAGGGTCAAAGAAACATAGCCCAGAGGACATCTGAGCCCCACCAATGCAGAACTAATCTCACAGAGGCATCCAAGCCTCCCCCGAAAACCACTCAAGGCAACCTCCAGAGCTGGGAAGGCCTGCCTGGTCTGCTTTGGTGCTAGGTATAGGACACGTTAATTCTTCCTTGGCTCTACTGGCTACTGCTACTCCCTCTACTAGAGGCTCTGCAAATTCAGGGACACACTACTGCATCAGTCACACCGTTCAAGTTTCCTGAGTAACCACGATGGCTAGAAGCAAGCCAGTTTTTAAATGAAAGCTGAACTTTTGATTTCATCACATGACTCTGGGAGCTGAGGTACAAGTCTATGCCTTGAATCTGGCCTGTTCAAGGGTATATCTGAACCCCAGTGAGGGAAGCCCAGCAGAGTCCATATGATCATATTCTGAACATCTGCATGATCTGAGGAAAGGAGGTGGAGCTTGGAAGTGTACCACCACTTCCCCCATCTCCTACAATTTGAAACTTGTCCAAATACAACAGATCTTATTGGGGATCCCTCTTGCAAAGCTTGAATAATATTAATAAAGGTTTCCAGGACAATGTCCTCGTATGACACGTCAATATATGCTGGAATGCTATTTACAATTCTGATGTCCACATTTTGAAAAGGATGTTGAAAAAAACTGGAGATGGTGCAGAAGAGCCACCAAATGATTTGAAGGCTGGAAAAAAACCTCAATCTGTTTATTTGTATCAAAAAGACTGAGAAGTGACTTGATTACAGTGTATAAGAACCTCCACAGGGAGAAAACACTTAATACTAAAGGGTTCTTTAACCTAGCAGAGAGAGGCATAATATGAACCAGTGGCTGGAAACTGAAGCCAGACAGATAAAAAGAAATAAGGTACAATTAAAAAGAAAAGAAAAAAAGAAAAGAAAAATGAAACTGATTAACCATTAGAATCAACTACATAAGGAAGTAGTAAATTCTCCATCTCTTGAGGCCTTTAAATCAAGACTGGATGCTTTTCTGGAAGATATGCTTTAATCAAACACAAAATTATTGGGCTCAATATAGGAGGAACTGAGGGAAATTTAATGGCCTGCGTTATACAGTAACTCCTCACTTAATGATGTTGTTATCTTCCTGAAAAATGCAACTTTAAGCGAAACAATGTTAAACGAATCCATTTTCCCTATAAGAATTAATGTAAACGGGGGGGGGTTAAGTTCCAGGGAAATTTTTTTCACCAGACAAAACCACACACACACACACACAGTGTACGTTTTAAAACAAACAATTTAATACTGTTCACAGCTCTGATGATTCTGAAGCTTGGTTGAAGTGGTGAAGTTAGAGGATGGGATATTTCCCAGGGAATGCCTTGCTGCTAAATCAGTGGTTCTCAAGCTTTTGTCCATTGACCCATTTCACATAGCAAGCCTCTGAGTGCGACCCCCCATATAAATTAAAAATACACCTCTATCTTGATATAACGCTGTCCTCGGGAGCCCCAACATCTTACCATGTTATAGGTGAAACTGCGTTATATCAAACTTGCTTTGATCCGCCGGAGTGCGCCGCCCCGCCCCTCCGGAGCACTGCTTTACCGCGTTATATCAGAATTTGTGTTATATCAGGGTAGAGGTGTACTTTTTTATATATTTAACACCATTATAAATGCTGGAGGCAAAGTGGGGTTTGGGGTGGAGACTGACAGGTCACGACCCCCTCATGTAATAACCTCATGGCCCCCGAAGGGTTCCGACCCCCAGTTTGAGAACCCCTGTGCTAAATGATGAACTAGTACTCGGCTGAGCCCTCAAGGGCTAACACATTGTTGTTAATGTAGCGCCTCACTCTACAAGGCAGCAGGAATGGAGGGAAGGGGAGATAGCATAGCAGACAGAGACAGATACACACCTTGTGTGTGGGGGGGAGGGGAAGAGAGAAATGCACGCTGCCCCTTTAAGTAACTGACCCACTCTAAAGTGCATTGTCTTTTTAAGTGGATCAGGAAGTTGAGACAGCAGCTGCTGCCCCAAGGTCTCTCTGTCTCTCTCCCTCAGTGTCCCCACCCTGCTCTATATGGAGAAGAAGGGGTAAGCGGGGTGTAGGAGCAGGGGGGACGGGGACACCCTGACGTTAGACCCCCCCCCCCATTCCCCTTCCCCACTGCACAGCAAGCAGGAGGCTCAGGGAAGCAGCTCCAAGGCAAAGGGCAGGAGCAGCACATGGCAGTGGGGGGGAGGGATAGCTGCAATTGCTAGCCCGCTGGGTAGCTGCTGCACAGGGAACTTAGGGGAGCGGGGAGCTGATGGGGGGCTGCTGGTCCACCCTGGTTCCAAGCCCCCACTAGCTAGCTGCAATGGGCTGCTCTTCCTGCAAGCAGTGGACAAAGCAGGTGGCTGCCAAACGAGGTTAGAAGGGAGTATTGCACAACTTTTAACAAGCATGTTCCCTAATTGATCAATAGCGTAACAACGTTAACCGGGACGACTTTAAGTGAGGAGTTACTGTACAGGAGATCATCTTAGATTATCTAATGGTCCCTTCCAGCCTTAAACTATGAATGGAACAAAGGAGGAAGCCTGGAGAGAGGCTGCTATCACTACAAGCAGGATTAAGTTTAATTTATTGTTGCAGATAGAAGTCTATAGGTATTTATTGTTGAATAGTGTTAGAATTGTACACCTAACCTTAACTTGTGATTTCCACTGTTCATTTATTTACCCCTTTTTTGAAATCAACATGTGTAATTCAACTGTTTGGAGCAGCACTTCTCAACCTCTGCAGTTTGCTAACAAAGGCTTTTGGCTGAGATTATATTGCGCATTTATACAACTCCTTTTGTCAGCCCAAAGCATGTCCACCCTGGCATTGCAGCAGCCTCTGGGGATAGAGGGCAGCAGCTAAACTATGCACACAGGTTGCTGCATGACCATGAGTGAAGGGGGAAATTTATATGACGACACCAGAGCAAACCCCGGCTCATACAAAATGTGTCATAGGCATTTTAACATCCACACGCAGCTAACAGGGATCCTATTATTAAGGTCTGCTCTTAAAATTCTATGTAGTAAGGCTGAGTTCCATGCAGTTATCTCAAAGAGAACGGTTTGAGCCAAACCTGCCTTAATTTCAACTTGTGGCTCCAAGAGACTGAATATTTCAAACCTGCTCCAGGAGCAAGAAACCCTTTTTGCCAGACCTTGGGACAGTTTTAAGTATCTGGGGATTGACTGGGCTGGAGGAATTTGGGGGATTAAGCAATTCACTGTGAAAATTAAATTTGCTGTGCATACACACACAGTGCATCATTCCCTCATGGCACATTTAATGAGCTTAGCAAAAAACCCTCTACTCTTCACACTCAACAGGTAATTTTTAAAACACTCATTCAATCAAATCAACACCAGGTTGTTTTTTTTGGACTAAGGTCATGCGCTGTTCCTCAATGAATATTATTTCCAAGCTAAATTGCAACATTAAATCAGCCACATCAGCAAAAGGGCTGTTCAAAAACCATCACAAGAGACCAAACATGGAAAATTTTAGCCAAAAGGATGATTGTTGCACAAAGTTATAAGCATCTGAAAATAGGCATTATAATGCAAAGTGTTTTACAACCTCACCCTTTAATTACAGTGGTCACTGCCAGGAGTTCACAGTAATATAAATACAGATCTCTTATATAAAAAAGACCTAGCACATAGAAAGACAGGCTTTGAAATAAATCTTTTACACATGCAGATTAGTAATTACACACTACTTGTATCTATACTGTGTGTGTTCTTCAACAGCGATTGCTTTGCAACAGTAATGTCTTCAGTGAAGAGACAACTGAGTAATGATGAGCCCTTCTAAGCTATACATGATATTTCAGTGGTGTCCATCTTTTCCAGGTGGGAAATGATGCGGTGGCAGCAGCCAATAAAAACTAAGGAAGACAAAGGGTTCCGCTTATTTTGAAACTGGTGGGTAGTATGTCTATTATCCAATCCTAGTTTCTGGAAAAGAATCTAGAGTATAATTATCCAACACGCTTCTATGGGAAACAAAGTAATATGCGTGTTGTGGTCCGTCCTGCCGTTTATTGCCTCAGATAGGAGCACGAGGCGAGCCAGGGTGCATGCGTGGACCAAGGGACACTATTTTCAAATTCTCTGACTCTGGACACATGGTGTTTATGCCTAACCCTCAGTGGAATACAATAGGGGGCCATCACTCAAAGCAGCAGCAAAATAATTAGTAAATAAAAAGAGGTAACCTGTTGAAACAAGGAACACAGTGAAGTACACACAAATCCTGTTTAGACAACAGCTGCTGATGGGTGTTTTTATGAGCTGAGGTACTGTAACGCAGCATTATGTAAGACTGAATATAGCTTATAACAAAGCTCCAAGTTGCAGGGCAGAAAGGTCATAAAAATCTTTTTTCTCCATGATTAAGATGCTTGCTGCTCTTTTTCTGGGCTATGATTGGTTGAGCCAAACACTGAGAAATATATTCCTGGTTTGGAAATATGCAGTTACCCCAGGTTGTTGCAATATCACATATATTGTTTATGAGTAGGGAAGCATCTGTAACCTGTTGTCATGATCTACATTTGAGATGAGTTAACAAGGCTAGCAATCATTATTGATAAGTGCTAAGATACCAGTTTAGTGTAATAGTGTATTTACTGTTCAACATTTGAGAATACTTAAAAATCAAACATATTTTTAACCAGTTGCCTGCTGAATGAATCTCAATATTAGATAACTAATTTTATAGCAGCTTCCCAACAAATAAATTAAGAGGGTTGTGGGGGTTTTTTTTGTTTGGTTGTTTTTTTTAAGACTCCACTCACGCTATGGAGAAAAAGTTACTCTCTCTCTACAGACATTATTAAAGCCAGTGACATGAAAACACCTTCAAATGGAATGTGTTAAGTTACTATTTTAGTGTTCCTGAATACAATAAGAACAACAAAGTATATTATGCCAGATTTTCTGGGCAAGGCAAAATGAAGACAGCAACTCAAACATTTGAAATTTTCATAAGCAAAGAAGTTTTTATTATTTATCCTCTACTTACACTATAATCACACAGCAACTAATACCGAGACTAGGATCCTTAACAAAGGGTATGAAAATTGCTTTCATATGTCTGGGGGCACCAGGGTAGGGCAAGAATCTACCCTCCAACTTACTCTATCCAGAAAATCCTACATGTCATCACAGGGTCTGTTAAAAAATAACACCCATTATTGGTGTTGGGAAATGTAAAATGTTATGTTATTACATTTCTTCCCATAAAGGTAAAGATATTCATTTGCACTAAGCAAATAATTATGCAACATGAAGGAACCAAGGCTTTTCTACTTTTATAAACAATATTACGTGTACCTTAACTCAGTTCTATAAAATAATCCCTCCCATTCTCCAAGTTAATACTTGAGATTTTCTTTTTTCTTTTAATTAGGAATCAGATAAAAAAAATCAAACCTCGTAAAGCAAATTAATCCCAAGTACATCATGTAGCTCTGCTCAGGTGGCCAAAGGAGGATAAACATTAAGTGATTTGCCGAAGATGAAACCCCAATTCAAAACACAGAATAACAAATTATGTATTCAACTTTTCTTTGTAGGTGTTTGAAGAGATAGTAGAAAACAGGCAGTATGTAACTCTGCAAAACTTCTGTTAAAAAAAAAGTCATTTAAAAGGGTACAAAAATATTCTTTAACTCTAAAAATTGTAATCTTGTTAAACAGAATTATTCAATTTTAAAAGTTATGCATTTCAGCAGGGAGTCACCACATTATATACCTGCAATGAATTTATAAAGCATACAACTTTTTAAAAGAAAATAGTTTCTAAATACCTTGACTGCCAAGAGTTTCTGATTAAATCTCAATTTTAAATTGAAAGATAGGTCTAGCTCTTTTCAAAGAGTGGAGGTTTTAGTCAATAAGTAAATCACTCAGCATAGCAAACCATTTATCTCTGAATCAGTATCAGGCTTCTCTTTTGAGACAGCTTTAATAAAAAGTGACAAGCACCTTGATTTAAGAGTAGCAATATCATTTTTAAACACTCACTCGAACTGCTTAAACCACCAAGAATCTTAAAGGAAAATAAAAGCTTTACAAATACCTCTTAAGATGCTGTTCCAATTCCAAGAACAACACTTTCATGGCTATTCCGTCACAGTTTTGTCCTTGGAGAAATGTCACTTTCATTGATATGACTATTTAGACTATTATGACTATTGATTATTTCTCACAGAATGAAGCACTGATGAAACACTTAAGTCCTTAGCATCAGTAAAATTAGCATTAGCATTCCACTGTTAATTTGCCAGCCCTGAACTCAACAGCCTTGCTGTTAAAGATTATTCCCTTGCTTCTATTCAAAATTTACTGTGTTTAACAGTGGTTGGTCATGATCAACAGAAACAAGACAGACAAATGATGACATCACAGAGCCTGAGATCACATGATGTGCTGTTACATAAAACATCAAGAGAGATTAACATCTTGAGAAGTGAAATCCTAATAATCAAAGAGCCACCGGTGGTATATCTTCTTTCAACAGTGCACACTTCTCCAATTCTGAAAATAAGTCACCCTGTGCTCTCCATTTTTTGGAGTAGTGTATGCTAATTGTTACATGTTCTCATTATTCTGCTTAAAGAAAATCCGCTGTCTCATGTTGCTCTCTCATAGTAAATTCTAAAACGACAGCAGTAATTAAGCACACGGATAAGTGCCAGCACTGGATTAGCTAGAAAACTTCAGTAAGCAGAAAGTGCATGGGGTAAACAGGGTCTATGTCATGGTGATGACTAGTGACTATAACCTGAAAGTAGGCACTCAACGGTGTTCCTGCACTTACTAGAATAAAGTAAATCTCCATGATGACAGTGACACTATCCTTACCAAACTGTTCACGTATATCAGATGAACATGTTTTACTGATATACAGCAGAACCCTGGTTATCCAAGTTTCCATTATCCGGCTTGCTGTATTAACCGAACCACCAGCTGTCCAGGGCTGACAGCGGCTGGGGCTTGGGCGACCAGGCAGAGCCCTCCCATCCACCCCCCATCTTAAAATAAAGGCTAGAAAGCTCTTTGCCAATTCTCCTGATTATCCCAATTTTTGATTATTCAATCTGGCCCCGGTCCCAATTAGATTGACTAAACATGGTTCTGCAATAAATTTAAAGCACATTTTAAAAAAAAAAACAAGAGGGGGAGGTTGTGTACATTGAATAAATGACGCTGATAACTAACTAAAGTTTACTGAAAGTATTTTTTTCCCCACAAAACGTAAAAACTAAAGATTCTCTTTAAAAATGCAAATTCTGCTTTTTTCAGTGGCAAACAGATTTCTAGGATCCCTGATCATCATCCTGCAATGGTTTGACACATCAGATACTTTATATGGTCATGCATAATACTTCTAGTAAAAAAGTTTACAGTACTACAGTTTGTTACAGAAAACTGAATGACGATGTCACATGCAACTCATATTTATGCTCTATGCAGGAGCTAGAGAATCAGAAATTAGCTTGTTTGTCTGGGAAGTCCAGGACAAGAAACTAAAAGTGGTGCAGGATAGCATACTTAGAGGGCAATGTAATAATCATTTGCACTTCCAGAATAGGTTCCACTGAAGGATCTCAAAGCACTTATGAGTGATAAGGAATTAACCTTAACAATGCTTTCAAGTAACTACTATTCCTCTTTTTACAAATGAAATTGAGCCCAGCAGATCAGTGACAAACTTGAGAACAAAACGTAAATTTCTTTAATCAGAATATTGTGCTTTAACTACTAGACAATATATGTTATATATTTTCTTAATACACGTTTTCCCTATATGGATATATTTGATTAGGCCCCACAAACAGGTAACCTCAAACAGGGCACAGCACATTTATTATTTGTATTACTGTTGGGTCTTCCAAGGCTAGCTGTGTGGTTGCTTAGGTGACAACAGAAGAGTCTGGCCCAGTTTCAAGGATCCACACCAGTTTAAATAAACTACTGTTTGACAGCAAATCTAGCATAACAAAAGAAATTGGGTTTGTTTGGTTTTTTGCAGGGGGGCAGGTAATGGAATGGACATGAGCAACACATCTCGAACAGGTGGATTCTGAGTTCACAGACTAGCGGCATGCAGTACTGCTCTGCCAAAGCCAGCATCGTCCCAGGCGTGCTGGATAAATGCATCGTAGGATGTGAACGTGTGGCCAGACGACCAGGTGGCCACCCTACAGATATCCTGGATTAGCACTTGGACTAGGAAAGCTGCTGAAGAGGTTTGCGTCCTGGTTGAATGGGTGGTTACGATCGCCGGAGGTGATATCTTTGCCTGATCGTAGCAGCAGCGAATGCAGAGTGATCCAAGAAGAAATTCTTTGAACACAGACACTGTCTGCCACCACAACAAATAATTGCGTTGACTTGCGGAATGGCTCGGTCCTTTCCATGTAGAAGACTAGCGCCCTCCTAAAGTCTAGGGAATGCAGCCGACGCTCCTCCTTCGACTTATGTGGCTTTGGAAAAAAGACAAGTAAATGTCCTGTCCCGTATAAAACTGTGATACCACCTTAGGCAAGAAGGCCGGGTGTGGCCGCAGCTAGACCTTGTCCTTGTAAAAGACTGTATAGGACGGTTCTGAGGTAAGCTGATTTAGAGGGCAGTTCCATAACTGGCTTGCCCTTGGATGCCGGGGCCTTAGCCGGGTCCGTCGCCTGGCTTGCATCCGCAGTCCTACTTTTGGCTGCCGGGGCCGCTTTGGGCACTTGAGGCCCTACGAGGAGTCGGGGTCCTCTGCCGCTCCCACGAGTCGGAGGCGGATCCCTGGCTGGGCTAGGGGGTCCAACCATAGGAGTACCCCCATGTAGCTCCGGGACGGGCACATGGCCTGATACAGGTCCTTTGCCCGAAGCCCCATTCCCCTCTGGTACCAACGGACTCTTTGTCTTCAGCCATTTCGTGAGCACTGGTGAGGGGGAACAGTGCCGGCTGCAGCCCGGTGCTACTGGTACGCTCTGCACTGATACCAAGGTGCTAGGCATGGAGTCCATTTGGGAGGGCTCCGAGGCAGGATGAAGCGCAACTTCTATGAGGAGGGCCCTCAAGCGGAAATCCCACTCCTTTTGAGTCCAAGGGTGAAAGTTTTTGCAGATTCCACACTTGTCCTTTCCATGGGACTCCCCCAAACCCTTTAAACAGCTGTCATGGGGGTTGCTAACGGGCACTGGCCTGCCACACAATGAGCATGGCTTAAAGCCTGAGGAACGGGGCATGCCCCACTCCGAGGTCAAGTCCCAGCCAGGACTCTTAACTACTAAACTACACTAACACTTAACTTAATGGTCTAAAAAGTGCCTATAAGCTAAATACAAAGGCGACAGAACAATGGGTTGTAAAAACCACTAACACTCTTGCAATGCAAGACAAAGCACTCCGACCAACTCTCAGGCAGTAAGAAAGAACTGAGAGGGTGTAGGGCCAGTGGCGCCTAATATACCGATGCATGAGCGCAGCATTCACGCGGGGACCACAGCCGGCCCTATGGATACCACTAAAGCAAAAATCTGACAACTGTGCATGTTGGTGCACACACACCTAGAATGGAATCGACATGAGCAACCATCGAGAAACTCCCCATTACCAAAGCAAAGAGGTTACCAGACCACTCAAGCTGGGCAGATCAAAGGTACTGAAGAACCAGAGGTGGTGTAGAGTAGAACATTTCAAATAGATCCTGTACAGCTTGACAAGTCTCATTTGTAAGCAGCAGAGTGCAGTGTGCCATTTAAAGCATACATATATGGATTTGTAAGGCAAGTCCGGTTTTGTAGGAAATTTTCCACTGGTGTAGAGTGAGGACTTCTGCCTCAGTGCAGTAGTGGCTTGGCTATTGGCTGGAGACCACTGGATGGAGTCATGACTCATTTGGATGACTTCCCCCGCCCCGAGAACCCATTATTGCAGAACTATTCAGGCAGCCAGTGAATTAATTGTACTCAGCTAAGTGGATGATTGCAGGAAAAACTCCTGCATCCAAAGCTGGCCCACCCATGGGTGCTCCAAAAAGTGGGGGCCATTTTTTGGAGAATCAAAAGGGATAATTTGATAAGTGAAGTGGTCTGTTCAGAGGGCCTCCCGGAGAAGGGAAGCAGTGAGCTAAAGCAAAGGGGGCCAACAATAATTAAGCTGGGAGAGTTCTGCCCAGTATTACCAGATTACTCAGAAGTTCAAGACAAAAACGTTATTTATGGGAGGGATTTTCCTCTAAAGGAGCCTGAGGTTCACTTTAAGGCCCACAACTTCAACCAGGCTAGAGGACATGCTGAAAACTGAGGCCAGAAAGTTCAGTTGGGAAGTAGAGGATGACTCAATGGCAGCTTTTACACATCCCTTCCTAGTCAGAGATTCTTTGGGAATAGTTCCTAAAGAATTTCCAGGGAAAAATCGTTTAGGACACCACTTGTTTTACCATTCCAGAGCAGTTCTGTGAATTACCAGACTGACCCACAGAACTGCTCTACAAATGGTAGAATTATTAACCTATAAATATTTACTTTTAATAATTGGGTCACTCCCTTTGCAGCGCATACACTCAGCTTCATCCTTTTCTCCTGTTTTTTTTTTTTGTAAACTTTCAAATACTTCCTTATGTTGTGAAACGTATTCTGATACAGATTTTTGTTTTCTTCCCATTTTAGTGTGTCAAATATTTAAACCGTTATCTGCCAACAGTTTGAAATGTGTACGTGGTGGGCATGAGATTCATCAGTATGTTAAGATGCACATGCACTTCAGAGCTTGCATGAATGCCTGTTTATTTATTGTGTGCATCTCTCTAGACCAGTGGTGGGCAACCTGCGGCCAGCATGCAGCCCCATCAGGGCAATCCGCTGGTAGGCCGCGAGACACTTTGTTTACATTGACCATCCGCAGGCACGGCCGCCCACAGCTCCCAGTGGCTGTGGTTCGCCATTCCCAGCCAATGGGAGCTGCGGGAAGCAGCGCAGGCCACAGGGACATGCTAGCCACCACTTCCCACAGCTCCCATTGACCGAGAAGCCACTGGGAGCTGCAGGTGGCCGTGCCTGTGGACGGTCAATGTAAACAAAGTGTCTCGCGGCCCATCAGCGGATTACCCTGACAGGCCACGTGCCACAGGTTGCCCACCACTGTTCTAGACTAATACATAGCCCTACTTCAATGGGCAACTTTGCATATACACAGACTAATGTATTATCGTAATACATATATCTCATGCAATGTACTGTGTTTTCATAATAAAAGTTATTTTTTATATATTTTAATGATACAAAAGTAAAGGTGAAAATCTGAAAAAACTGAATAATGCTTTTTGTAAAACCTGGGAATTTTTCGGTAAAAATCGGTTTAAACTGAAAACAAAGGGCTTAATTTATCACTTAAATCAGCTTCTGTACTAGATAACTGGAGCATATTTAATGTAAGGTCAGTTTTAAAAAAAAAAAGACTCCAGAGGCAATCCTAGCAATTACAGGCCAGTAAGCCTAATTTTAGTACTGGGCAAATTAGGTGCAACTGTAGTAAAGAACAGAATTATCAGACACGTAGATGAACACGATCTGCTGGGGAGAGTCAACATAGCTTTTGTAAGGGGAAATCATGCCTCACCAATCTGGAAAATAGGGCAAACAATGAGGTGGCAAAATTTGCAGACAATACAAAATTAGTCAAAATAGTTGAGTCCATAGCAGACTGCGAAAAGTTACAAAGGGATCTCACAAAATTGGGTGACTGAGCAAGAAAATGGCAGATGACATTCAGTGTTGATAAATGCAAAGACCAAATAGGGACAGACCCTATTTGGACACAGACTGGCTAACCTAGTGAGGAGGGCTTTAAACTAGGTTCGATGGGGACAGGTGAGCAAAGCCCGCAGGTAAGTGGGGAACATGGAGACCGGGGAGATGGGTCAGAAACGAGAGGGAGTGTGGGCTATATTGGCAAAGAGAAAGGAGGGTCAGGACAAAACTGGGAGGAAAGATCAAACCAGTATCTTAGATGCCTATATACAAATGCGAGAAGTATGGGTAATAAGCAGGAAGAACTGGAAGTGCTAATAAATAAATACAACTATGACATTGTTGGCATCACTGAAACTTGGTGGGATAATACACATGATTGGAATGTTGGTGTGGATGGATACAGCTTGCTCAGGAAGGATAGACAGGGGAAAAAGGGAGGAGGTGTTGCCTTATATATTAAAAAATGTACACACTTGGACTGAGGTAGAGATGGACATAGGAGATGGAAGTCATGAGAGTCTCTGGGTTAGGCTAAAGGGGGTAAAAAACAAGGGTGATGTCATGCTAGGAGTCTACTACAGGCCACCTAACCAGGTGGAAGAGGTGGATGAGGCTTTTTTTAAACAAATAAAATCATCCAAAGCCCAAGACTTGGTGGTGATGGGGGACTTCAATTATCCGGATATATGTTGGGAAAATAACACAGCGGGGCACAGACTATCCAACAAATTCTTGGACTGCATTGCAGACAACTTTTTATTTCAGAAGGTTGAAAAAGCTACTGGGGGTGAAGCTGTTCTAGACTTGATATTAACAAATAGGGAGGAACTCATTGAGAATTTGAAAGTAGAAGGCAGCTTGGGTGAAAGTGATCATGAAATCATAGAGTTTGCAATTCTAAGGAAGGGTAGAAGGGAGAACAGCAAAATAGAGACAATGGATTTCAAGAAGGCAGATTTTGGTAAGCTCAGAGAGCTGATAGGTAAGGTCCCATGGGAATCAAGATTGAGGGGAAAAACAACTGAGGAGAGTTGGCAGTTTTTCAAAGGGACACTATTAAGGGCCCAAAAGTAAGCTATTCCGCTGGTTAGGAAAGATAGAAAATGTGGCAAAAGACCACCTTGGCTAAACCACGAGATCTTGCAGGATCTAAAAAATAAAAAGGAGTCATAAAAAATGGAAACTAGGACAGATTACAAAGGATGAATATAGGCAAACAACACAGGAATGCAGGGGCAAGATTAGAAAGGCAAAGGCACAAAATGAGCTCAAACTAGCTACGGGAATAAAGGGAAACAAGAAGACCTTTTATCAATACATTAGAAGCAAGAGGAAGACCAAAGACAGGGTAGGCCCACTGCTTAGCGAAGAGGGAGAAACAGTAACAGGAAACTTGGAAATGGCAGAGATGCTTAATGACTTCTTTGTTTCTGTCTTCACCGAGAAGTCTGAAGCAATGCCTAACATAGTGAATGCTAATGGGAAGGGGGTAGGTTTAGCAGATAAAATAAAAAAAGAACAAGTTAAAAATCACTTAGAAAAGTCAGATGCCTGCAAGTCACCAGGGCCTGATGAAATGTATCCTAGAATACTCAAGGAGCCAATAGAGGCGGTATCTGAGCCTCTAGCTATTATCTTTCGAAAATCATGGGAGACAGGAGAGATTCCAGAAGACTGGAAAAGGGCAAATATAGTGCCCCATCTATAAAAAGGGAAATAAAAACAACCCAGGAAACTACAGACCAGTTAGTTTAACTTCTGTGCCAGGGAAGATAATGGAGCAAGTAATTAAGGAAAACATCTGCAAACACTTGGAAGGTGGTAAGGTGATAGAGAACAGCCAGCATGGATTTGTAAAGAACAAATCATGTCAAACCAATCTGATAGCTTTCTTCGATAGGATAACGAGTCTTGTGGATAAGGGTGAAGCTGCGGATGTGGTATACCTAGACTTTAGTAAGGCATTTGATACGGTCTCGCATGATATTCTTATAGATAAACTAGGCAAATACAATTTAGATGGGACTACTATAAGGTGGGTGCATAACTGGCTGGATAACCGTACTCAGAGAGTTGTTATTAATGGCTCCCAATCCTGCTGGAAAGGTATAACAAGTGGGGTTCCGCAGGGGTCTGTTTTGGGACCGGCTCTGTTCAATATCTTCATTAACGACTTAGATATTGGCATAGAAAGTACGCTTATTAAGTTTGCAGATGATACCAAACTGGGAGGGATTGCAACTGCTTTGGAGGACAGGGTCATAATTCAAAATGAACTGGACAAATTGGAGAAATGGTCTGAGTTAAACAGGATGAAGTTTAACAAAGACAAATGCAAAGTGCTCCACTTAGGGAAAAAAAAATCAGTTTCACACACACAGAATGGGAAGAGACTGTCTAGGAGGGAGTACGGCAGAAAGGGATCTAGGGGTTATAGTGGACCACAAGCTAAATATGAGTCAACAGTGTGATGCTGTTGCAAAAAAAGCAAACATGATTCTGGGATGTATTAACAGGTGTGTTGTGAGCAAGACACGAGAAGTCATTCTTCCGCTCTACTCTGCTCTGCTTAGGCCTCAGCTGAAATTGGAAAGGGTCCAGAGAAGAGCAACAAGAATGATTAAAGGTCTTGAGAACATGACCTATGAAGGAAGGCTGAAAGAATTGGGTTTGTTTAGTTTGGAAAAGAGAAGACTGAGAGGGGACATGATAGCAGTTTTCAGGTATCTAAAAGGGTGTCATAAGGAGGAGGGAGAAAACTTGTTCACCTTAGCCTCTAAGGATAGAGCAAGAAGCAATGGGCTTAAACTGCAGCAAGGGAGGCCTAGGTTGGACATTAGGAAAAAGTTCCTAACTGTCAGGGTGGTTAAACACTGGAATAAATTGCTTAGGGAGGTTGTGGAATCTCCATCTCTGGAGATATTTAAGAGTAGGTTAGATAAATGTCTCAGGGATGGTCTAGACAGTATTTGGTCCTGCCATGCAGGCAGGGGACTGGACTCTATGACCTCTCAAGGTTCCTTCCAGTCCTAGAATCTATCAATCTATGAAAGTAAGGCATATTGGAAAACGTAATCCCAACTATACATACAAAATGATGGGTGCCTAAATTAGCTGTTACCACTCAAGAAAGATTTTGGCGTCATTATGGGTAGTTCCTTGAAAACATCCACTCAGTGTGCAGCGGCAGCCAAAGCTAAGACAATGTTAGGAAAGTGACAAATAAGACAGTAAATATCATGCCACTATATACATCCATGTGTCATGGAAAAAGTCACCCACGCATTGATTTTAGTTCACAGACTCAAGCCTGAGGCCAGCTTATTGCAATACATACCAATGCGTTGGGGTAGCAGTCCGAAAACTACCACCCCTAGCACAGCACGCAGGCTGCTTTTATTCCATCAAACCGCAAGCATAGTACAAATAATACGTCATTTATGCGAAAATAAGAGTTGGGGTCTGTCCCTTTTCCTGGTAGCTTCCTCATTATTTACGAGAATTGGGTGCCTATTTGGGTGGGGGGTTTCTTGGTGGTTTCCGACATGGGTGGTACTTGGCACCAGTTGGAGTGTTGTTCTCGTCAAGGTACATATTGTTTTTTCCAGGGTTTTACGATTAAGGACATAGGGGTTTATTACTGGACGCCCAAAGATGATATATGATTGGCTGGTTTGGCAGTTGGCTGGAACTACGGGGAAGCTGACCTTTACTAGAAGCAATTTCTTCATATAGGCGGTTATTATGTTTAATAAACAAGCGGTTTATCATGCTCTCATAAACAAGCGGCTATCATGTTTTTCATAAATAAGCGGTTATGTTGCTAAAGCCTTTTGCATTGCTCCCTCCCCCCCTCCCTCCTCTGGTCATAGCCCATGACCGTATTTGGCAGGGGCCTGTACAGCTTAGTTTTGTTCAGGCCCTGGCCTGTACTGTTCTATGTAAAGGCCGTCTGTACAGTCAGCTTCTGTCAGAGGGCCTGAATTTGGGCCTTCGGTGTTACTCTGGCTGCCATAAAGGCCACCCAGTTCTTTTTCCCCCCACACATGGTACGTCTATGGTTTGACTACTGCATGCAGTTCTGGTTGCTCTGTGTCAAAAAATATATTAGAACTGCAAAAGGTACAGAAAAGGGCAACAAAAATGATTAAGGGTATGGAACAGTTTCTGAATGAAGAGAAATTAAAAAGATTGGGACTGTTCAGCCTGGAAAAAGAGAGAAGGGGAGGCCTATGATAGAGGTCTATAAAATCCTGACTGATGTGGAGAAAGAATACGAAAGTTTTATTTGCCCCTTCACATAACACAAGAACCTGGGAGCACTCAATGAAATTAATAGGCAGCAGGATTAAAACAAACAGAAGCAAATACTTCTTCATGCAACATACAGTCACCATGTGTATCTCGTCGCCAGGAGATGTTGCAAAAGTATAACTGGGTTAAAAAAAAAAAGATAAGTTCATGGAGGATAGGACCATAAATGACTATTAGTCAAGATGGTCAGGGATGCAACCCCATGCTCTGCGTATCCCTAAGCCTCAGTCTGCCAGCTGTTGGCGCTGGGTGACAGGGGATGGACTACTTGATAGTATCTATCCTTTGATCAGGCTGTGGCCACAGTCCACACCTGGGGAATAGGGGTCATAAGCAGCTTCACATGTCAAGTGAGCTTTCCTTCCCTCTATCCCACCTTTATCTCTCTCTCATATATATCTGTATCTATCTTTCTTTTCCTTTTTGTTCTACTTGCCATGCATTCTACTTCTATTTCCCCTCTCCTTTCTGCTTCCACTTCTCCCACATTGTACTACTCTTTCCTAAATCACCCCATCAATCTTCTCTCATACTTCTCCACATACCACATATAGAGGATTTGACAGGACACCTGAAACCACTGGCCACAAATAAACATGAGAGGTTGTGTGTGTGGGGGGGGGGGGGGGGGAGAGACAGTGACCAGGGACAATGCCTATGTGAGAACCCAATCTTTTGCTACCAAGCTGCTGGACAACGGAGAAGGCCAGGATTCCTGTCAGGGTACAATCCCTGGATCTATCTTAGGGGCTTCATTTTGCGCATCAGCCTCCAGCAAGCAGATGTCCGATATATATGAAGCCGCTTCCCTCAACCACATCCTCTATGGCTGCTGGAAGAGAGGAAATGTCTCTGCTACTTAATTTTGATCTTACATATTCCAGGCTGCAACAAGGATCCAAAGGGTAAGAGCAGGGACTAGGAATGTCTTTTCTACTCTACTCCTCCCTTCAGTGTTCTATCTGTTGTAATGGGGGTGTACTCTACTAGTGAGCTGGAGGGGGCACTAGCTACTGGACCAGCCTACAGCTTTTCCAGAAGGTAGGTGAGAGAATTCTTTGAGCAACACTTCACAAGCTTCCTACTTGCCTGGGTGAATACATTTTACAAGCCTTGGATAAAACGTGCTTATTTAACATCTATAAAGTTGGCAGCCTTTTTATTGTGTCTCTTTAAATGCTTTCCATCCCTTTGGATAAAGCACATTGCTTATAATTTAAACAGACTTATCAAGCTAGTGATGTAGGCATTGCTGGCACTGGTATCCTTGGCCTCCAGAGTTAACACTCCATTGAGATAAATGGAGTGATCACACTCAGACCTACTGCCTAATTTTGTCTGACAGACAGCATTTCACTGGCTCAAAAACAGCTCTCTTCACAGCCAGGAGGACTAGAACTGTTATATAAATGAAAACTTAAATTTTGCAGAAGACACTAAAGGCTTTAGAGAGGTCCTAAATCTGTGCTAAAAACAAGAAACTTCTGATCTTGCAATTTCAATCCTTATAATTCTCGCTGCTGATATTAACTAGATCCATGACATAGTCAGCTTGGCAATGAACACTTAACAGACGTGTTATAGGGAGATTTATTGCACGTATTCCGCGGAATGCCCATTACACCACCTTCATACTGAACAGCACTGGGCACACTGTTTGGGCTCAACAAATAGCCATCCCTCCCCCCGCGACACACACACAATTACAGATCCCCCATCCCCCACTTCCAATCACCTCAAACATTTCACCAGCTAATTCTAAACTGATCTTGAGCAATGCATTTTCTACATGTTGTCAGTGTACAATGTGTATTAATAATTCTGATCCATTACTTTCTAATTTCTGGAATTGTTCCGTGCTCCAATGGAGTCTAGTTTATTTACCCTATATGTCAACTTCATAAAAGTAAAGAGAGATTAAAAATTGAGAAGGGTTCATTAGTTACCATGTTGAGATTGACTTCAATTTTAAACACCCTTAACTGGTTAAGGGAGGGCTGCTCTGAGAATAGGATATGGGATTTTTCTTCTGAACATTCCCATAAATTTCCCAATTCCAGTTGCAATATGTGTTCAAGTAATTAGAATTATTGCTCAGTGCTGGAGTTCCCTACACTCAATTATGTGAAGGTCAACAACTTACAGGTAATGGAAACATAGAAGAAATCTTAAATCAGCCGGGTTAGCTAAGTGATGGAACATTTTTTACTGCCTTGAAAAACAGCCTCTAGCTACAACTGAAAATGCCTCAAGTACAAGGATCTTCTTTCTTCCCCTGTCAGATTCAAGAATTCATCACCAAGCTATGTTTTTCCTCTTTTGTCCTGAATCATTCTGGCTCTTATATAAAGTGACAGATTGCACACAGATGAATTACCACTGTGGGTACACTAGGATGTCAGATATAGGCAAGTCAGCCTTGAACGATACAAAAACAACATTTAGTGCATGGTAGCGTCAGGGTACCCAACGTTTTTAATTTATTTTCCTCAGTGGATGTCAGATCTCAAGAATAGATATGGTGGTTCAAGAGGTTACACCCATTGTACACTAGAGTTTTGCTTTTTGCAAAAATTGGCAGTCGACTAGGGAAGTTTACTGTTTGCGTCAATCTCTGTGAAATTAACAGTTCAAGCATGAATTCCTGAGTGTGTTACACATCACTGAGTTAGGTGCAGTACCCATGTGCAGTAAACACTTTTAGATAACAATCACTAGCAGGTTTCACTTCCATGTACTACAGACCAATATGTTTTTTTGAGACATTCAGACATTACCATATTGAAAAGCATAAAGTGGAAGGCAAGCTAATTTTCATTCTAAAGAAGTAAGATTAAAGCCTTTTAATAAAACATCAGTTTTGATGTAAAGCAACAAATTAACGATGAATGTAAAATTCTGTTGCAAACATCAGCACTTTAAGAGACAGAAAACATTAAAATAAACCATCTGAGCCCTTTTGGTGGCTCTTAACCGAATAAAAAAAAATCCTTAATATTTAGCCATAAAACATCTTATTAACAAAACATTCTATTTGAGACTGATATCCACCAATAAACCACTATCATTTAGAATCCCAACAGCATGTTTTGCAAATATGCACTGACACAGGTGTCCAAACACTATTTCTTCAAAAAGTCTAGCAAGCTTAAATTATTGCTTATTCTCTCAGGAAATACAATGCATTGCATATTTAATCCATGCTATGCCTCAACATTTTAGTATTCCTTGATATTTTAGTTTTAATTTTATTGCAAAGTGAAATCTTCAAGATGGACTTTAACAGAATGTTTCGGAATTCTGATATTCAGATGCAGCAAGTTTTTAAAAAAAATGCAGAGCACTATATGAAAAAAATCTGGCTTCATAAGACATTCATTTCAACTAAGCTGTGAAATGATCCATGAAAGCAAGCAAACAAAGGGAGAAAGGAAGGAGGAAACAAAGACAGATAGAAAAACTAAGATGAATCCTGCCCATAATTGCTTTATAGATCATAACCAGGATACTGTAATGGAAACCAGCATAGAGATGCCAAAGCAGGGAGCATGTCTGAAATACTGTTCCATTCTCAGTGCTAGCACTTTTTTTTTTTTAACCAACACACCAAAAGAAAACCCACTTGAACTTTTGCTACCCCCACATTTTCAATCAATATTCTTGATTCTTCAGTTACAAAATAGATCTGTGTTTCAATCCAGCACTATAACCAACAAAACAAAAGAGAGATATTTCTTAGTCTCCCTTGTATCCCCTAGGCATTCACCTCTGCTCATTTCCTTCACTCCTCTACCTCTCATCTCCAAAAACGTGGATAGCCAAATCTAAAGGTAAGAAAACTTTCAGCTAAATAAGCATGAAAAATTTACATACATCCAATTTAATTTTAAATTTCTTTCTTGGCTGCTGTTGGTTACAGATGTTTGCAAAATGTGAGATATGTCTCATTTACAAATCCTGTTGAAGCTTAAAAATCAGTAATTCCAAACTATCCTGAACTTGGTCAGAAGTCTGGATGGCTCATTCAGAATGAACTGGATACTGTCCAATAACTTTGTGGCTAAACCACCAAATAATGAATTATAATAAGCCTCACTATTAAAAAATACATGAATCAGAGTTTCTAGGTCAGATCCAAACCAGTCCCTACACCTTACAATTTTGCACACACAAAAAACAAAAACAAACACCACACTTGTAACCAACTGTGGTAATTTTATCTTGATTACAAAGTAAATCCCATTGATGTACAGTTGAAGTTTTGTGAATGCTTTAAATTCCATCAGTTTAACTAGCAGAACCTGTACCACAACATTCATGAATGCAAGACAAGACAGACAGGAATCACTGAAATTACAAACAAAATCTATTCCGCTGTTTGAGGTCAATGATTTTATTTAAATCAGATTTTTTGATAAAATTATTTTTGAGGAAAAACCTATCTAAAAATAGTTTTAATTAAGATACATTATAGTTCAAAGCTATCTCATCATGGAATAGGGATTATAAATTTTAATTCTACAGAATGAGACAATATACACCTCTACCTCAATATAAGGCAACCCGATATAACACTAATTCGGATATAACGCGGTAAAGCAGTGCTCCCGGGGGCGGGGTTGCGCACTCCGGTGAATCAAAGCAAGTTCAATATAACATGGTTTCACCTATAATGCGGTAAGATTTTTTGGCTCCCGAGGACAGCATTATTTCAAGGTAGAGGTGTATTCATGTAATGTTTAAGAAAAGTTTTGTAAATGAGTTCCAATAGTTCATTGATTAAGGCCCCAATCTTATGGGGTTCCACAGGCTTCTGTGCCGATTATTTAGGTTAATCTTTCTATCTATCCAATGGGACTCAGTGCTCAGTCCAGAAGATACCATCAGAGATGTTTAGTTTTGCAGTTCTCAAACTGTGAATGTGTGTCTCCAGAGGTAACATGCTGGTTAACAGCAAAAATGTTTTAAAATAAATAAATAAATATATAGAGGTGAGAAATAACAGGTCTCAACTCTATTGTCCCTCTGCAAACTTGTGTACACGGAGTCAATCCCCTTACCTCTCACTAAAAGTTTAAAGTTTCAAAAAGTTCAATAAATAGAAAATTATTGGGGGTGGAATAGATCTGAACAAGGAGAAGAAGTCTGGAGTTAAATGTGAGAAGTGAGGGACATATGCTTGTTTTGTTAAAATATTGTAAGTTTGCTGTTGAAGAAAAAAATCCAGAATACTTAATGTTGTTGTTAGTTAAATAAAACAATTTAAATGTGTGTCTGGTGATGTTCTCCTCCTAATGCGGCATGGCAAGAAAATCCTCCAAATATTAATGATTAACCTGTTGAATTGGAGATAGTTCACCTCCCAATGACTTCATAAATATCTGCTTCAATTACCTTTGGTAAACGAAATAACCAATCATTCATTTTCGGATATAGCTGTAAAACTCATCTGAAAAGTTTCCAAAATAAATCACTGTTTAAAAATGTATAGCATGTACCTTCTAAAAATGAAACCTCCACCTATCACCAAATTGTGAAGAATATGTATTAAGGTTATAACCACCAAGAATTCACTTTTATGTAGAAAACCATGATTAAATTGAGTCTCCCTGACTAGTGATTTAAATCATAATTTAAATCAAATCCACCCTGCTGCTAAAGCACCTATTCCCCGTGCTAAGTTATCAGTGTTACTCCTTTCTGTTCATGCTAAATGAAACCACTTTGAAAGATCTGTGATGTTTAAGACTACAATGTCATCAGTATAGGAGGACATTCAGCTCTATGCCTCCTTTTTCCTTCAGTTTTTACAGATTCAATGTTCTTACCAGTATCTGACGGAGATAGCCATCTGGATGAAGATGAATTGCCTGCAACTTGTGCACACATTGTTACTCAGACCCAGAAGACACAAAATTTGAATGCTAGCTGTAATTTCAGTACCACAAATTCAGACAAGCAAACCTCCTTTTCCGTCTCTTTAAAAAACAAGCTAACTAAATACAAATATATTCATTAATGCAACATTAACTTTGAGTTTTTACATGCACAAAAACTCCGACAGCAATTGCAACACTGTATTGGGTATGTAATATAGCCCCATTTAATCAACGTTGGTCTATACCCCTAAGATTTCAATGCCATGCAAGTCAGTTTTTCAGGCCAAGCAGTATTTCGTTTCTTTACCATACCCAGGAATTAATTTTTCATAGCTGGGCTGTGTATGTGTGTGTGTGTGTGTGTGTTACATAAAGGCAAAAATGCCAACACCCCTCTCCCCTTAAAAAATTGTGGAATTAACAAGATTTTGCCAACCATTACTCTGATCATTCTGCTTGTATGTTATATTTCCCCCACCCTCCTCTATCTTGTCCACTTAGTTTGTAAATTCTGCAGGACAGAACCATCTCTTCTATATATTTGCATGATGTCTAGCACAATGGAGCCCCAGTCTGGCATTTTACAGCTGATGCACAAACAAACAGATTTCAGGGTTCTGAGGGCACTATTAATCAAATATACTGATTTGTTTAGACTTTTTTAGAACATGCAGCAAGGTTATATGTAATGACTAGATAAGGAAATAGAAATAATGGGACATAGTCATGTCAATACTGATAAAATAAAGAATATGGATGTCATAAAAGGATTTTAAGCATTCACAAATATAGTTTGAGCCTTTTTCTACTATATGAATGTTCCACCATGAATGTTTCAGACACATCAGCTGATGTGCACTGATCATATAGATATATTACCCTTTAAAAGCTCTTTGCTACGTTAAGTACAAGTTCCGTTTACTTACCTCAAGAACATTTAGCTGATCCAACACATTCTACATTTATAAAGGATTTTTCTATTTTTATTATACCCAGGCGTGAATTCCTAGGTCCTTATGAATACAGATTTTATTTTTATATCTCTCTACATCCATCTACATTGCATGTGGTTACACAAAATTTATTTCAGAAAGGGAGACATTCACAATCTTCAATTTTTCTGTTTGCTTGCATAACAAAAGGGGAAAGTTTTTAAAGTAATATCGCCTGTCAAAGTATTCTCTGTGAAGGCCCTTGACTCTGATATTCACTTTCACTCTATCCAAAGGAGCTCGTATTTGTTACCCTTCCAGGAAAGGCCCCTCTTTTTAACCAGGAATCCAGGCCTCAATCTCACAACCCTTATTCGTGAGGCCAGTTCTGTTGAAGTCAATGGAACTATGCATGTAGGTAAGGGCTACAGGATCAGGCCTGGGTGGAGGGATTGGCAGGCTGTTATTGTATTTTATAGAAGTGATGTTGTTTATCTTGTGAGCAGCTGGTTATTAAGGGTGTTGGGCACTTTTGTTGTATTTACTGGGAATCTTAATATTACGTCAGAGCATGCACAGCAAATGCACCTGGCTACACTTTTACAAACTGAAAGAACAGGAAGAAGAGTGTGGAGATGGAGGAGAAAGAGGAAAGAAGGAAGGAGAAAATGTAAAAAGGGAAGAAAGGGCAGGAGACTAAAGTGGGGAAGGAAGAGGGAGAGAAATGAGAGGGAAAAGGAGGTGAGAGGTAGGAGGAAACAATGGGGAGAATGGTGGGAAGAAGGGGAGAGAGGCAGAGAACTGATGGAGAAAAAATGCACAAAGATAGGTGAAAACAGAGAAGGGTGGTAGGGAGAAAACAAATGAAAAGTGGAAAGCAAACTCTGCCAAAATATAAAAAAAGGGTGGGAAACAATAGAGAGGAGAGGGAGGAAGGGAGCTGGATATAAACCAGGGTAAGATACAGCTGCAATGCCTTCCGAAGTTAAAGTATAACTCCCCTGCCTCTGCTAAAAACAGAGGGGAACGCCTCCCTCTCTCCCTGACTTAGGGGAGCACTGCTCCCCACTCTTCCTCAGCTGGCAAGTGCTCCCCTTCCTGCTTCAATGTCCTTTACTCACTGACTGCCAGGATGTAGCATGACATGACATGGGGAAGAAAAGGGGGTTCATTACAAATACACCACAAATGGGAACTCCTTCCCATAAAGGTTGGAAACTACTTGCATAGGGACTGATCAGAGTGACATTAAGCAGCTCCAGAGGGAGCTTCACGCATTCAGCTGGCCTGAGGCTGCAGTAGCAATGAAGATTTGCCTACGGAAAGGTCAGATGTTGCTGCTTGAGGGATGTCCCTTGTCAGGCAGAAGCTATTGCTGCTTGGGAAAGAGAAAGGAGAAGGAAGAGAAACTATGTTCTCAGTATGAATGACTGGCAAAGCCCACAGTTCCCCTTGGCCAGACAGATATTTTGATTCTGTCAGGTGCAGTGACAGCACACTGGGATGAAGGCTTGTGGGTGTATAAGAACAAATCTACACACAAAGTCCCTTTTCTGAAAAGCAAAATAGATGGTATATTTTAGAATCAAAATTGAATGCTGAGTATCACATATATCCCAGCAGATAAGTTAGTAACTCAGACCATTTTATAGCACTAAAGAAACAAACATTTGTCTCAGAAATGAAACCAACAAGACCTAACCTACATTTAGACCTATTTTCTCAGAACCCTTTGCCACTAGTGCAGCTCCACCACTGTAGCAAACAATGAGAGCACCAGAGTTAATAGTCATTAGTGGCTGCTGTAGTTTTAGCCACCAGGTAACCTACCTGTTTGGAGCAGCACTGAACAACAAGGTGGTCAAAAAGCGGTCTACACTACCCCTTCCACTCTTGCAACTGAATCAGTGGTAACAATGGCGGGAAATTTTAAGGAAATGGGTCTAGTACAGAGAGCCTAAAAGTACAGCAGTATTTTTAGTCCTCTTTAAAATACATACTGCTCATTTTAGACTAAGCTAGTTTTGTTCACACGTCTTCTCTAGCCAATAGTGGAAACATTTAATAAGAAGACTGCAGAACAGCTCGCTGCAAAATGCATCACAATACATGAGGATTTCAGGTTCCAAATGCCTTTAGAAGTGTCTATACATTTTAAAGGTTCAATGGTTTATGAATATCAATTTATCAAGTTATAAAGGTGTAAACTCTCTCTCAAGGTGCCTGAATATCAGAGTATTACTTTCTCCTTCAGTGAACAGTTCAATATCCCATTGCACATCGGTCATGATCACTATTGGACAGGATCATCATGTATATGCCAAAGATAAAAGCTGTTCAGCCCCTCAATATTTCAGTAGGTTTGGTATTGATGGAAGCTGAACTTCCCATGATTTATTATGAAGACATAAACCAAGCTATAGTACATATTAAATTATGATTTTTTTTTCGGAAGCAGTTGGCAGAGGTGTATCTGTTTTATGCTCATATCTATATCTTTCTGGTTTATTAAATACATTTGGAGTCTGTTGTACATTTGGCAATCTATTTTTAATCATTTTAGCTTATTTGTCTAAATTAGAAGCATGTAAGAAACCGTCAATAATCTGTCCAGTCAGCACCATTAAATATTTTAATGTGGGTTTGTGGTAACATAGCTCATAATTGCTCATTGCTAATATGTCAAGTTCAAAGTTTTATTTAAAGCAGGTACTGTAAAAAGGGTCTACTTTCATAATCTAATAGCATACCAGCAAAAAAATCAGAGTACTATTTTGGCCCTGTTTACTGCACTATATGAGCACCACTGAATTAGGGAAGTGCTACTATCCCATTTTACAGTGAATTGAGGCAAGGAGAGAGTAAGTGACTTGCCCAAGGTCTCACAGGAAATTTGTGGCAAAAGCCAGGACAGGTGACCTAAACATTGTCTAGTTCTCCTTTTACAGCCACCAGTTAAGAAACACTAAGGCCAGGTCTACACTAAAAAAAGTCAAGTTGACTCAGCTATGTCACCCAGCCATGTCACTCCACACTCCCGAGTGACATCGTTAAATCAATATAATCCCCAGTGTATACAGCAGTAGGTCAATGGAAGAATTCTTGGGCAGTTGGATTAACTACAGTGACAGGGAACCCCTCCTGTCACTATCTATGCGGAAGCACTGTAGCTGTGTTGCTGTAGCAGTTGAAGTGTAGAGACATAGCTTAAATTTTCAACACTGGCACTTCATAAAAATGAATCAAAATGTACACCACAGAAACTTAATTTTAAAAACACAAACAGCTCAGAATCAGTTGTTCTTCTCTACGTTACTGGTCAAGACCTGAGCCTAAAGTTGGGCATTTCTCCTGAAAAAGAGGTCACAAACATCTTAAGCAGTATAAAGAATTCAGGTTTGTTTGTTTTTTTAAAGGTTTTTGTGATACATAACTGTCACAGGTTCTTGCTGAAGCTCAACTGACTTTTAAAAAGGTGATTTGCAAATTGGCTTGGCAAAAATGCATTAACTTTGGAATTATATACTGAATGCCCCCAAAGGCAAGTCCAAATAGGGACACTGAGTATACAGCTGATTTTAAAGGGTTTTTTCCCCTTTTATATATATTGCCATTAATATTGCTTTCTGTAATTCTGAGTATATCACATTTAATTCCAATATAACTAATGGGCAATACAAAGTCAATTTAACTTAATTCACAGCTCAGAGATTTAAAGGTAGTTTACAAATATGCATGCTTCCCTCTCTCTCACCCCAAAAATCCCTTTCAGAATTATATTCTGAATGCCCCATTCTGAGAGAAGCAATCTGCAGGTTTGTAATTTTAAAACATCCTTTGGATATAGAAAAACAAAGGCCACATTGCCATGGATCAATAGCTTTGAACTCCCTCTCCTGATACATTCTGCTGATGATCTAACATCTGCCACTGAACACTGTGGATAACGTAGCTTGCCATTAAGGGTTTAATTTTCAGGTCCTTCAGACTGTTTACTTAGCACACTGTTGGAAAAATCTGTACAGATTTTAAATGTTTTCAAAAATAGCATTTTTTCTAAACATTTACAAAACAGTACACTGTTCTAAAAATAGCTGTGTTACTTCTAGATACAGAATCCACTTTTCAGAGTACTTTCCAGTATAAAGCCACCAGCAGAATGTATATTGCAACATTCCTCCAAAAGGAAGTGGGCAACCTAGATTTCACAAACCTGAAAAGCTAAAAACAAAGCCACATACATTCTAGATAATAAATCTGCTGCTTGGCTCTCTTATTATGGTTATTTGGGGCATTCAACACAGAATTCCAAGCTGTGGAGTTCTTTTAATATGCATTTGCAGAGGGCAAAAGATACAATTAAAGGGTCTGAATCGGCAAAAACTTAGGCTATGTCTACACTAGAGAGTTTACAGCTGCACTGCTGTAAGATCTCTCGTGTAGCCGCTCTATGCCAACAGGAAAGAGGTCTCCCGTCAACGTAATTAAATCACCCCCAACAAGCAGCGGTAGCTATGTCAGCGCTGTGCAGCCTACCACTCATGCCAGCATAACTTGTCACTCAGGGGCGTGTTTTTTTCACACCCCTGAGATACAGAAGTTTTGCCAACATAAATGGTAGTGCAGACATGGCCTTACTGGTTATATTACTTACTAATGGATATAGTAGCATTGAAGCTAATGGAGCTATTCACGATAGTAAACACTATACTGGTAGTGTCTGCAGATGAGGCCCTAGTTTTACCAAAGTTTGTTTCACCTTACTAATACTAAAAGGTAACAGGAATTTCCTGCAACTCCTCATACAAATTCAACCGTAAAATACATTTTCCATCCATTTTAAAGGTAATCTGCAAATGATTTTGAGAGAGTTAGGCTTGTGCCTTTTCTTGGTTTATTTTTTATGAAGAAGGCCTGATAGCTTTCCCCCACCAAAAAAAGTGTTCCCCAACTTATCTTTTAATTTAAAAACAAAGGATTTAAGACTTGTCTTTTTTATTTTTTAATTGCTGAAGGATCTTTTGAAGGTCTCAGAACATGGACATTATGAGCTCTCAACTTAACTGAAGGGGCAAGATATAAAATTGCTAACAAACATTCTTTGTCCAAAACGTTAATTCAACATTCTAGTTTAATAGGTGTTAAACCCCAAAGTGTTGTTAAAAGGTATCCTTTCTCAATTGGCCTGATCTACACTTACAAATGTACAGTGTAAAATAGGTTGTAATTATGTTGGTTTGGGGTGGGGGGGGTGAATTTTTTGCTGACAGTTACACTGGGATAAAGATACCTTATGTTGGTATACTTTATTTCAGTTCCTGAACTGGAATAAACCATACCAGTATAAGCTTTTTAATATCTGTATAACTGCAGCCACACTTGGGGTTGGAGGGAGGGGAGTTGTTGACACTAACTCTACTGGTAGGTACTAAAGCCCTAAGTCTTTGGGCTTCTTGATTTGTGAAGTCATAATTCACCATTTATGTAGGTACCATAAAGTCTTCCAGGGAATACAAGACCTAAATTTCTAATGTGGGGGAGGCGAGCGGGGAGAAGATAGAAACAGCTTCCATCACTTTTCTGAGGTGGGGTAGAGGAATTGGTAAGGAAGGGAACTTTTAGACCATTTTTCTTCACAGGTCACCTTTAACAGCCAATTGTGATAATGACGTCAGTATCACATTATGAATTAATGTATCCAGTGTATTATCCATGACTGAACTGTATTGTCTAATTAAAGCCTGTTTGTACACTCTCCAAGCAGAGATTACATTCAATAAATATTGGTAATTAAAAAAGTCTTTACCTGTGTCAGAAGTACATCATGATTGTTGAAGAACCACATTCCAAAAAGGATAAGCAGACACATGGGTGAGAAAAGGGAGAAAGGGGGGAGGGGAAAAAAGTAAAAATAAATTATAACTACAATATCTAAGATGCACAACAGCATATACAAGTTTAACATTCAGTCCAATTCCAAACTTAATTATACATTAATTGAAAACAGGTTGCACATTTTATATCTAGGAATAAAGAGATACAGTGTAGGATGACCAGACGTCCCGATATCCGCCAGCAGCACTGTGTTTTTTTTTTCTTTTTTTTTGGCTCAGCCGGGGCAGGACTCGGCTTTTTTTTTTTTCTTTGCTCTGCCGGCAGGCACCCCTTCCTTCCCCCCCCGCCCATGTGTCCTGATATTTTCTTCCTCTCATCTGGTCACCCTAATACAGTGACACTGATATACTAATATACAACTAACTGCTTTTTTATGAACAAAATAAATCATGCATTTTTCACTAATTACATTTCAACATAAATGCTCTATAATCAGCTAAGGATGACCCTCAGATATGCAAATACATTAGGTTAATTTAGAAAACATCTGCTGAGAATCTTATTTGAAAAAACACGTATGTTGAATACTAAATCACAAAGCAAATGCTCCAACAAAATCCACTCATTCCAAACTAAACCAGTGCTCCATCTGACCTGAGTACTTTATAACGGGTGTTCCTGAGTTTCTTTCATAATGAGGGCCATTCCTTAACAGAGAAAGTCTTAGGAAAACTACCTCTTGTCTGTGATCAAGTAATAGCCTTGTGATACTCATCGATTACATGGAAAAAAGTGTTTAGAAAGGAGAAAAGAACCAAACACTGCATATGATTTCCAGCCACTTGCCTTCTCCTTGCATATGATGCCCAGATATCCAGTCCTCTTGTTTTCCTGCTTCTCTGAACATTGCTGCTCTGTTGGCTGGCAGCACCAGTCTCACTATTAACACTACTATTTCATCTACTCCTCTTACGTTGCAATAGCCTCTAAGTAGAGACAGATAAGCTGGGTTCTCCCACTTTCCAGCTCCTTTCAGAGTATCCTAGGCTCTTCTTCACAATAAAAAACGTGAGCACTTGTCACAGTATTTGGACACAAGGAAGAGAGCCAGCCTTATGTGGTCAACCAAGTCTTCATGCAATACCAATGAGTGTTACAGGGACTATTAGTGGACCACATACCATACTGCTGGTTAATAGAGAATGTGGAGTTAAAAGAACTGCATATTGATACTCAAGACAAATTGATCTTTTGAATTTCAAGCATATTTCAATTTACAAAATCATCTACACAAGTTCCAGGCTCTCACACAAACAAAAACAAATTGACCAAATTCAAAAGTTCTAATCCCCTGGCACCAACCCGCCCCCTCACTCTGCCACAAAAAAACAACCACCCAAAAACCCTGAAACCTAAATCAACTTCCTATTCTTAACCCATCCACTTCCATTCAAATCAGTCCTTTGTAAAAAAGCCAGAATGGGAATATATTGTCAAGTGGCTCTGAAACCTGTTCTAAAAGAAAAAGCTGCATGAAGTAGGGAATTTTAACTGCTCTAGACAGAAGACAAAGTTATGTTTAACTTTTGGAGATGCATCTTGCATCTGGGTCCAGGATATTGTGGACAAAGAAAAGAGATTAACAGGTTGAAGTTTCTTCATAAAGCTTGGTAGAACATCTCAGGGTTAAGAATAACTTTCGTATGGCATGCTGAAATTCAGTTAAACCTGGTCAAACATTCTCCATCAAAATGAGTGTGATAGGAAACATCTTTTCAAAAAATCAGAGAGGATCAAAAAAGTACAGGAGATTTGAAAAATATGGTTTTTCAATTAAACCCTGAAAAATGAGAAAAAATTCAGTGAAATAAACGGTTTATTTAATTTTTTAATGGGGGTAGTGGGAGGGGAATCATTTCCTCACCAGCTCTAATTATTGTCTTCACTGTAGTCAGCAACCTTGCACATATAGATGCAAACAGCTATCAACATTAAGGATTGAGAAGTCAAGCCCACAAGAGTCACAAAATTCCAAAAGTTAAAATCTCTCCCACAACATTAAAACTGTTTCACGTTGCATATCCTGTATATTTGTATCCTGCATACTATACGGATTACTATGGCTTGCATTAGACAAGTAAAGCAGGAGAAGGTATACAAGTGCACCATACCTAGCCCCTGCGCAAATCTATTTGCCTCAGAGGGCTATTAGAGGACTTCTACAATTGTGTAATCTTCTCATTTTCTGATTTTTTTCAGGAAAGTGTTCATAGAGAGAATTAAGGAAGGGTGCATAGGACCCCTCCCATGCCTGCACCCTCCAAAAAAGTGGAGAAGTGTACTTTGTCATAACTCTAGTCTTCCTTTGCTCAGCATATAAATCCTTGTTCAGAGACAGAGAAAACAGTTATATGTCCCAAACATTTCCCAACTCGTGAAAGATTTGACTCACCACTCACTGATCCTAACACCATTTGCCAGTGTTTATTACTCATTGACTCAGCCTATCTATAACTGGACTTTCCTTCCTGTTAAGAGGCCATACGAATGCCTTGTTATCTTCTATGTTGTCTTGGGCTCTTAATAGGGGAAGGAAGGCTTTTTGCCTAAGCTGTCTCTAGAAAGAATCCTATGTAGGCCAACCACTTCCAAATGAAGAACCTGGGATTTGGATACACCAATAAATTAACAGTGCTTCCAGAACCTTAGGAGCAACACACAAGTCTGCAAATAAGTCAAGTGTTTCAAATCTACTTTTTCACCCTGGAGGTAGACGCCCTTCTTAGATTTAAGCAGGAAATCTACTGGTTCCCGAGAGTGAATACAGCATTGAGCATTTATAATTTTAGATTCTACGCCAACAATTTCAGCCTTTAGAGACTGGATAATTTAGAGGGCCTGGCAGAGGAGACTGTGTCCAAGTTATGAAGGTACTAACTTATAAACAAACACTACTGCTAGTTGTGGGAAGCAAGACCTTCAGAGTCAAACAGGTATGATCAAAATGGTGACATTTTCATCCTGGATTCTTCTGGTTATCATCAGTAAGTGTGGAAAAGGGAGATATTTATACTCTCCTCCTTTCTACTCCACTCATACTGCCTCTCGCCAACCATCTCCCTCTCACTTTGTTCAAAACCCTTTCCTTCTAACTGTACCACCTCCTCACTCTCTACCCAGCATCTGGTCAACTTTTCAAACACAAAATTGATGGGATCCATCCTTTACACTATCCTCCTGTTCCTTTTTCACGATGTCAAATCAGCTAGCTAATGACTGGCCTGTGTGACAGTCAGACTGATTTTAAAAATATTTGCCATGATTCAGAACCATCGCATTGCACATGCAACTTACCTAGGTAACAGAGTGAGGTTATTACTGCTCCTCATTTCCAACCCCCTTGCCTCTTACAGTTACTCACATTTTATTTCAAATTAGACTAGCTTCTTTGGAGAAGGGACTGTCTTTCCAAGCATTCAAACAGACTAAGAACAACATGACCCTGACCATGATTGCGGCAGTTAGACACCACTGCAGAATAAAATAACTGTCCTCTTTTAAACCCCGTATTCTATTCTTAAGACTCCGTCCATCTGTCTACCTTAAAATCTCTATTTCTGAACTTGGCCTTCATCCCCACACCCCTCAATCTATCTTCTCCCTCCCTCTTCTTCCCTTCCTGTCTCTTATCAATATCCTCTTGGGCTCCTTCCCCCTCTGTATAAGTGTGTTACTAGCATTACTTAACGCTCCTCACCTGCTCCCCATACTATTAAAATCACACCTTTGTTGAAGCTGGATACAAGCTAAAACAAGTGCGTGGGCAGAGAGACTGAAATAGCCATTCAACAAAGGGCTGCTTACTGGAAGACAAGGTTGAAATGGGAAAAGTTACATTGCTGGTTCCAGTAATGTACACGTTCTGCAGACAGAAAACCCTGGCAATCCAGAAGGTTAATCTGGCACCTTTCAGATTTTTTTAAGGGGGACAAGTTAACAAAACTGTACGTGTTAGCAATTATGAAATTATGTTAGCATACAGGCAATTATGAAAATATATTTTTAGCACTGAGTTTTCACACATAGTCAGCACCCATTTAGGCAACTAAATAAATGCTCACCGGCTTCCACTGATCTCAAAAGGAGTTGCGGGATGCTCAGATCTTTAGACAATTAAACAAGTGGCTAGGTTTTCAAATGGGAATGGTTTTGAAAATCTGGCCGTAAAAGTAATTTATGTTTCACCATTTTTTGACTTTCAATATTCCATTCATCTTGGGAAAACTGGTCAGTATCTAGACAGTTTCATTTTGGTTCTCACACAATGCTGTTGTATTCACAGTGCAGCAGGGGAATATGTTTTTAAAAGCTTTTTATTGGAATTAAAAAGGTATTCCATAAAAAACACTTTTATTCTATTGTGTGTGTTTTTAAAGCAATTAGCTAATGAGTTGTAACATGTGTTTGTACCCAAAACCGCCTTCATGCACCAGTTACATTCCTTTTTAGAATATACTTTTTATATTGTGTAACAGTTCAGTTGCCAATAAAATATTCACATCTGTTTATAACACAAAACATTCATGCATGCAAATTATCCATATGTTGAAGAAATGAACACGTCTCTAAGGATCCAAAAATGAAAATCTTTACAATTTTTATTCCTCCACTTCTGCATTAATTTGACTTTATAACAAGGTAAAACTGCCACTGCTATCACACACAGTAATAGGGAAGGTAAAACAGCAATGCAGTATTTTAAGACCAATTACTGTTAGGCTGTGTGGATATGTTTGAAAAAGTGAAGAGACTGAGGGGTAACATTTTAAAAAGCTCCCTTTAGAGCATAATGGGAAAAAAAAGTGACTCAGAAGCTGCCACACGGCTGCATGTGAGGATTATGTAACACCTGGATAATCAGCCAATCAGATTCCCAGGCAGGCTGAACCCTTCTAAAGACCTACAATTCTGTTTCTAAAAAATGCTTCTTACTCTGGAATTGACTTTTAAGATTACACTGAGGTAGAAGCCTCTTTATTTAAATTAACTGAAGCCATGACTCTCACTATGTATATTTCAGTGCACTATTGTTAATGGCATCACAAGTTTACTTCTGTTTGTATTATGGTGTGTCTCATTCACAGTAAGTTCAGAATAGTATTACTCAGCTTTACTTAATAGTATCATTGCCTAAAGCAGACCTGCTCACAATACACACTGGTACGGATAGAATCATTTACCCACTCTTCCTCCGGACAGCATATTATTTTGGAAGGTAGCTTCAATATGTTAATATTCCATTGCAACAGCAATTAAGGCAACACTATATTCATTAGAAGTACAACTAACCTCTCAGGAGCAGAAATGTATTAACTGTTTAGTTCTAATATACCACATTAGTGTTACACTGGATCAGCCACAGAGGTGCAAGCACCGATCGTCATGTCAACAGCTCCTTCCTTTCCTTTGCAGCTGACCTCTTCATTTCCCTCCCAACCCACGCAGCTTCCTCCTGTTGGAAGCCAGGGGCTTGAAGAGCTGTTACTGCTCATGTCTCTGAATTGTCTGCCTCAGATAGAGCCAAACTCATGGTGGCTCCCTGATCTGGAACACTCCCCCTCCCCCTTCCCTGTGGCTGCTCCTTGTGCTCCAGAATACAAGTTTCAGGCCCTCTCCAGCTCCCAACGGAAGTCTAGCACTAACAATTATGAAGAAAATCTTCCAACTGAGCTGAACGTAAACAGTGACATCTGCCTGAGTCTGCAGACATAGATCTTCAGTGAATGTTAAACACTCAATCCTAGATCTGACAATTTAAATGTCACCACTATTAGCTATTTCACTGCTGAGCAAAGGACACAAGCAAATGGATCATCATGTTATGAAGACCTGCACAATCTACTGTAAGCAGTGCATCTTACAGCGTCACAAATGAGTGGCGCTTGGCAGAGTACCACCATTTATCCCTTCCTCCCCCTCACCCCCAATAGCTGATTACCATTACTCAGGGACCAATCTGAATATATGTCTACCCTTTAATCATGGTATGGCTAAGAGATCAGTTATTCCAGTTATTCACAATAAGGAAGTTACATTTGTAGTCAGGGTTCCAAAGCAGTTCTAAGATTTTTCCTAATTAATGGACACAATCTTAGGGCTGAGATCTTGCTCCCACTAAATGCCAGTGACTTGCAGAATCAGGCCCTTAAAGAACCTCTGACATCTCATGGAAAAATTATATATACGCAAATTTTGCTTATTTCTCATATTCTGTGAATTTATTTTGCCTTGCATCTTTATTACTAAGGTCATTAGCATAGAAACTGTTTCTCCGGGAATCAGTGGCAACAGTTCATTCCCCACCAGCAAGCATACATCTCTGTCACTGCATTTGCATGCTGCAGAGATCATGAGATCAAATAATCAGAAAACTGTAAAAGAGAAACCAGTTGCATCTGATAAATTGGTAAGATGTTCTTTTCACACATACATCATTCATACTCAAGGGTGAAAAAAGACAAATAAAAACAAATATGCATCAGTTGTCTGACAAGGCTTCTGCTTAGAGAAAACAAATACTCCAGAAGACATCAGCAACTCTTTAAGGACACATTAAAAATAAATTTGGTTTATTAGATATTTATAGATACACAGATTCCAAGGATAGAATAGACAATTGTGATTGTCAAGTCTTACCTACTGTGTAACACGGGCCTTAGAACTTCCCCAAAATAATTCCTAGAGCAGATCTTTTAGGAAAACATCCTATCTTCATTTAAAAATTAATCAGCGATGGAGAATCATCCAAACTTTAAGTTTAGTTTACCATGGGGTGTTTGGATGATTCTCCATCGCTGATTAATTTTTAAATAGAGATAGGATGTTTTCCTAAAAGATCTGCTCTAGGAATTATTTTGGGGAAGTTCTAAGGCCTGTGTTACACAGTAGGTAAGACTTGACAATCACAATTGTCTATTCTATCCTTGGAATCTGTGTATCTATAAATATCTAATAAACCAAATTTATTTTTAATGTGTCCTTAAAGAGTTGCTGATGTCTTCTGGAGTATTTGTTTTCTCTAAGCAGAAGCCTTGTCAGACAAGGTAACACCCCACGGTAAATTGTTCCAATGGTTAATTACACTCACTGTTAAAATTGTATGCCTTATTTCCAGTCTGTAATGGTAATACTTGCCTATAAATAAGCCATAAAGATTTAGTACCCCAAACATATTAGCGCCTGCAAAGGATTCAGTTATATCAATACCATAATACAATCCTGCCCCCTTGTGGTGCAGTGGCAAAAAGACAATATCATGCTGTGATACCTTCCTGTCTAAATATACTTATAAGAATTTCTCTTCTGGATATTTAGGACCGCATTCCTCATTCATATACTGGCCATTTTATTTCCATATCCAATAGTCCAAGATGTTAAACTCCAGTATGTACAGTAGTTATAGACGCTACTGTTTAGAAAAAAACCATCTTCCACTTCCAAGCTCATTTACAATTTCATCTAGTTCAGCCAAATGTGAGAAGAACATTGTATTTACAATCTAGTACTCCCCTCGCCTGTGAGAACCCAGACCAGGGGTAGGCAAACTATGGCACGCATGCCGAAGGCGGCACGCGAGCTGATTTTCAGTGGCACTCACATTGCCCGGGTCCTGGCCACAGGTCCGGGGGGCTCTGCATTTTAATTTAATTTTAAATGAAGCTTCTTAAACATTTTAAAAACCTTATTTACTTTACAAACAACAACAGTTTAGTTATATATTATAGACCAGGGGTTGGCAACGTTGGGCACGCGGCTCGCCAGGGTAAGCACCCTGGCGGGCCGGGCCAGTTTTATTTACCTGCTGACAAGGCGGGTTCGGCCGATCGCGGCCCCCACTGGCCGCGGTTTGCCGTCCCAGGCCAATGGGGGTGGCGAGAAGCGGCGCGGGCGAGTGATGTGCTGGCCGCGGCTTCTCGCCGCCCCCGTTGGCCCGGGACGGCAAACCGCGGCCAGTGGGGACCGCGATCGGCCGAACCCGCCGCGTCAGCAGGTAAATAAAACTGGCCCGGCCCGCCAGAGTGCTTACCCTGGCGAGCCGCGTGCACAATGTTGCCGACCCCTGTTATAGGCTTATAGAAAGAGACCTTCTAAAAACATTAAAATATATTACTGGCACGCGAAACCTTAAATTAGAGTGAATAAATGAAGACTTGGCACACCACTTCTGAAAGGTTGCCGACCCCTGACCTAGACAATAACTTACACGTGTTACGCTAAACTGTTCTTACCTTTATTGGGTTAAACCCAATTGCAAACACTGGCCACTAGGTAGCACTACTGGATAAGTTTAAACAGAGACAAGCCATGGAAAACAACTGAATTATTACAATTCAGTTTAGGTTTGAGGCTTTAAAAACATTTCTTAACCCTCAAAATCATTGCATTCTGACAATGTACAACTGGAACATCTCTCTAATCCCAAACTTCACACAGTCCCCCTCTGCTCCTTCAAATACTTTTTTTTCCCCCATTGTCTCTTCAACCACCACCTATTGTCTCAATTAATTTCTTCTACATTAAAAATAAAGAACCATATAAAAAAGTACCATCATATGCAAGCAAACAACATAAAATTAAGACAATCTCTTCCGCTTGCCTGATGTCATCTCTTCAGCATACTGTTGTGTCGGATTATGAACTCCTTGCAAAAATGTGTTGTACCTTCACTCTTAGCGGCCAATAATGCCTGGCCCTTATGCAGGTAAGCAAAAAAGGGAAGGTCACAAAATAAACCTCTTCTCCCCTTTGCAAGTGCCACATAAGGGCCATGCAGATTCACGAAATCATTTGGCCAGCCATTTGCACGCTTGCAAATGCAATTAGTAAAAAAATACATTCTTGCAATAAAAAGTGTTGCCAGGTCCCCTTGAAACACAATTGATGGCACTCTGGAGGAAAAACTGCAACTCACTGGTCCTTTTGACGTGTCTGTTACTAGCAAGGCAGTCTTGATTGTCTACAAGGCCTCCAGCATTGAACCATGCATTTCCTTCCCCCTACTCTTCCCTCACCATATTTATTCCAAATTGCAGAGTAAACAAAACAAAAAACTTCCCAAAGTAGTATCGCCCCAACCAAAAACTCTAAGAACAACAAAAAGAAGAACAGGAGTACTTGTGGCACCTTAGAGACTAACAAATTTATTAGAGCATAAGCTTTCGTGGACTACAGCCCACTTCTTCGGATGCATATAAGAACAACAAGAGGATAAAAGTGGGTTGTACAGAAAAAGCACAAACCGTCAGTAGTCTCTCTTCAATAATCAGTTTGAGATAGTTGGTGACGCCCAGTCAGGATGCAATAATGTTCCCATAAAAAGGAGATTATCTTTGGAGAATAGTTAGCAATATATCCCTGTGTATTAGCTCTGAAAAAAACCTGGTTTTGAGCCAGAATTGTCTTGTTCTCTCTCCCTGAATAAACAACATATGAAACCTGTGTATGCACAGTACAGATCTGATTCAATTCCCACCCTTGGGATAAGCAGAAGCAGCAATTACTGCTTTACTTGCCCAAAGTCTGCTTTGAGAATCTGCTTTTGTTTTTGAATGGAGGCAGAAAGAGACAGTGATGTGTAACAGACTCAGAACACACGACTTCTTTCTGAATAGAATTAATCTCTCAAACTCATCAAATAAGAGAGAGCATCAATTAACAGGATAAGTCAAACTCTAAACAACAAAATCAAGTTGAAAAAAAAAAAAAGCAAGGTACCAAAAGGCAATTGGAGTAACTTATTGGAATAAGAGGAAAGTGTCAACAATCAATGAAAAAAGAACCCACATGTAAGCTAGACAGGTGTATCTCAGCACAATAAAAGTTTGCATTTTCCCTTCAAAATAGTTAAATGGCAAAAGGACTATGTATCAAAATCATTCTCCTCTCCATCCGAAAGCCAATCTCACTTTTCTTATTTCCATGTACTGAGTAGGCTCTCACATTAATTGGATTACCAGTTTCCTACCAGTACATTTGAGACGAATCACCTACAATGTCTGATTAAGTTTACCTTTTCCAAGATTCAATCCCCAGGAGGCCATTAACTCATTCTAGAGCAAACATGATCATACATATCCATGATTTTGCAGTTTCCTCTAATAAGTGTTTACTGGTTGACTAGATCTTCCTATCCTTTTCTGTCAGGTCTCACAAGGCACCACAAATAGTAAGTATGAACCTTTAACCTGTTAGTCTATTTAAAACAACAGGATCTCTCTCCCACTGCATTATCCCAATGAGTAATTACAATTATCTTTAAATAAGTTATTAAGGGAGTCAAATGCTTTGGATTTGAATCCCAAACAATGGCTTCTTGCATGACTAGGAATGCTTCAATATAGAGGGACAGAATGATTCACTGGAGAGTATGGGTACAAAACTGATTGACAGTGCAGTGTGTCTAAAGAGCCATATTTTGTTAAATGGAAGTTTAATACATTTAGCAGTTTATAATTATAACTATCTCTATACAAGTCATTCAGTTAGTATTTAAAAACCAGTTTTCATAATTTTTATTTTGTTTTTAAAATGTCCAATATTTGTGAAGAAATTACATTAGAAGTATGAAAATATAATAGCTTTCACTAATGTTTTAAAAAAGGTTTTCACTTTTCCTGTTGGTTAGTTTTTCTTCCCCTTCTCACATGGCAAACACTGACTGTTTTCCCTGCCCTACTCAGCAGGTCCCCGTCCTCCCCACTAAGCACCAGTCAACTTGGCAAAGAATTATTCCTTGCTTGCCAAAAGCATCACTAATATAAAAGTGGTGCCAGCATACTTTTGTTAGTAAATTTGTGCTCCTTCTGAAAAGGCAGAACAAACGTATTGCCAGGTCAAGCATTAATGGAAACTACTATTTTGCTCAGTCTAGCAGTATAAAAGTTTACAAGACAAGAACCAGTTACACCACAAATAAGCAGTAAAAAGGAAGGCTGCTCACCTCTAACTTAATTTCTCCAACTACATTGCCTCTGCAGACTCAATATCCTTGGAAGACCACAACTCACAAATCCCCAAGGAGTGGGGACACAACAGAAGCAATCTCAGAAGGAGAATTAGGACCTCAGAGACGCCTGCTGGAAAAACTATGAACTTAGTCCTGGAACGTGACATCTTGATGAAAACTGATGTCATCTGTGACATTAGGGACTCAATGGGCAAGACAGTAAACCATTCTACAAATCTTATTTAATAATGGTTTAACCATCATAAAATGTAAAACTAGAGTTTGAATCTTTTCTAATTCCCATCTATAGATTTTTTTTTCTATTAGCGTATTTAATACAGCACATTTGCTGAGAGTTTTCTGAGCTGTATGGTTTTACAAATCAAAAGAAAACTGTATTTGATTACTTCAGCAAGTGGCCTTAACTTCCCTGGTTACTTCCACAAGAGTAGTCAAGTGCTTGTTAATTTCTAGTCATTTAGAAAATCCAAGGGAACTAGTCTGATAATGAACCTCGATTAGAGGATGTGGAATTGTACGCGCTCCTGAAGGGAAGCAATATTAAAGCACAGATGTTTTTCTATCATTTTTAGGTTAATAGGGAAATAAAACAGGTCAACCAAGGTTTGAAAGACTGCCTGACTAGATTAGAAGCCTTTGAAATAATGTACAACATGGCTACCAAGCAGTCGGGTGCACAATCATCCACATCTCCAATGGAACGGTTGCATGGAAAGAGTAGGTAGATGAAGAGAGATTGATGTTCTCAAAAAGCTAGATATGATAAACTACGTACAACACAGATCAGTAGAAAGTCTACATGCCACAATTTTAAACCAGCTGGATAGGAGTACACAGATAAATGATGTAATGTTTATTTGAAATCTGCAGTCCAGATTTATAAAGAAGGGGAAAATCTTTGTTTAGTGACTCATTGCAAACTATGGAACAGCTAGTATATCCTTATGCGTTACTATACTAATGTGACTGTTTGGAATACAACCATGGTTGTTTGTTAGATCATCCTGGAATACAAAAGCATATTCATCTTCCACACATACATTATATAAACGCTTTTATCAACATCAGGCATTAGCAATTGCAATCTCTATGTGACCAGTTTTGAAAAGTTTGTAGAGTCCCTTCCAACTTAAATAATCCCAATAAAATAGCACTTGGATCTACAGATGGTTCATCAAAGTAAAACTTATACAGACACAAGTCAGAGCTATTTCATCATTAAATAGAATGTATTATAATTATTGTTCAAAATAACATACTCTAAACTACAACTATTACTACTAAAGACAGGCATATCAGTTCATGGCAGTAACATCCAAACATTGTATTTCTCCAAATTACGTTTGAAACTTTTTGAATTAGTTCAAAGTTTATAAAGCTTTAAGAAAGAAGAAAATCAAACAAGAAACCCAGGAAGGAAAAAATATCATTTATTATAATTTCTCACCAATATCCTGTCTGCAGTACAAAACTGACCATGTAGATATGGCTTTGTTTCGTGGTTGTCCCAGCCAGTTACAACACATTCCATCTTGCCGTATAAATTGAACTAAATCCCATCCCCAAATCACTCTAAAGACAGTCTTCTCTGAATACTGTTCTATGCTACAGCATGATTTGAGGATACAACTACAACATAATTCAATCCCGTCTATACTATATGTTTAAACAATGGTTGGAGACAACTGCATTTTCACTGGACCTGCTGTAACTGGATTTTAGAGTGTTGACAAGATATGAAAACATTTGCTCAAACTGGAAGAATCTCATCTACTTTACAGGGGAACTAAGTGATTCAGAATATTCTTTAAACATTCCTAGAACGCTGCAAATACGTTTTCAATATTGTTCTCCTGATCCTTGAAGGCCAAACCTAGTCACCCTATAAACCATTTAAAAAAATTAATGTTCTGTACTAAGTTTGTGTAACAGATGGCTTTAGATATTAACAAGAATATTGTTCAAATTCAAATTAGGACCAAAATGTTCCAAGCAAAAATCTGCCTTTTTCCCCCTATAAACAGAAAAATGTATATCTAGAGGTTCTCCATCTTGGTGTTCTGACCATTACATTTTTTATATAGTTTAGTGTCTCAAACTCAAGACTGTTTCTTTGAAATTACTGGATGACATTTCATTCAAAATGCTCAGTTTATGGCTACTTAAAAACAGTTAGTAACAAAATTCATTATAGAGGGAAATATTTAAAGGAAAAATTAAGTTTAAAGAATGAATGAGTAAACAAATCAAACAGAGAAGAATTAACATTTAGAAAAAAATCCAGGGGGAAAAAAAGGCCTGAACATCAGAGGAGGAAACCTAATAGAATATTACACAGCGTTTAAAAGAAGGGCATAAATTATTCAGTCTAAGATGTCCTGAAATTAAGGAAGGAAATGTTTATTGCAGGTTGTTAGGAAGTATTTATAATAGAACCAACTGGGCAGAGAATATGAATATTAAGTTCAGCAGAGGTACCCCAAGGTTGAAATGCCAGAACAAGTTACTGGGAATGATTCAGACTGGATTACCCAAAGGGACTTTTCTAGTCTATGATTTATGGGCCACACTGCAGTTATTTATCATGAACCTGCTACAAAGTTTGTTAACTGTAGTATGCAGACCAAGAGAACAGTTATTCTCCATAATCTTTCGTTACTATTGTTTTCCAGATTTGAACCATCAGAATTTTGATTAGGTAGAGGTCACATTTGAATGCCGTTACTCATAGGAATTGTCAAAAGAGATCAGACCAAGGTCCATCTAGTCCACCAGTACCACGCCTCTGACAGTGGCCAAAAGCAGATGTTTCACAGGAAGATGCAAGAACTCCGCACTAAACAGATGTGCGACAGTTGGTTAGTGACTGGGTTAAGCCCTGAAGAATGAAGTTTAATATCCCTGTCAACATTTTTGTGGTCATTAACAGCAACTCTGGATATTTTTGATAGCAACTCAAATATCCAACCTCTTTTTGAATTTTGTAAATTCTTGGCCTCAACAACTTCCTTTGGCAACAAGTTCCATAGTGTAATAATCACACTGTGAAAATGTTTCCTCTTATCAGCTTTGAATTTGCCATTTTTTAAATTGTATTGAATAGTTCCTTGTTCTTATGCCACAAGACAGGAAGAACAGAAGTTCCTGATCTGCCTTTTAAGTTATGGAAACAAAAAAAAAATTGTGATATTTTAATCTTTTTCTAATGCCAAAGAATTGTACTCAACACTGAACTCTGAAACCTACGGCCCAACACAAATATAAAATTTATATCTGCATCCTATCTGTGATCTGCAAACATGGTCCACAGGTATAAAGTGGATATCCATAGATTTGCAGACACCTACTGGATAGTAGGATTGGGGCACATTAGAATGTTTATGATAAAAAAGACGGTTACTCACCGTTGTAACTGTTGTTCTTCGAGATGTGTTGCTCATATCCATTCCATTAGGTGTGTGTGCGCGCCGCGTGCACGATCGTCGGAAGATTTTTACCCTAGCAACACCGGCGGGTCGGCTGTGGAGCCCCCTAGAGTGGCGCCTTCATGGCGCTGAATATATACCCCAGCCGACCCGGCGCCCCCTCAGTTCCTTCTTGCCGGCTACTCCGACAGTGGGGACGGAGGGCGGGTTTGGAATGGATATGAGCAACACATCTCGAAGAACAACAGTTACAACGGTGAGTAACCGTCTTTTCTTCTTCGAGTGCTTGCTCATATCCATTCCATTAGGTGACTCCCAAGCCCAACTTAGGTGGTGGGGTCGGAGTGAGACATTGCTGTGTGCAAAACTGCTGATCCGAAGGCAGCATCGTCCCTGGACTGCTGCACTAGTGCATAGTGAGCCGTAAACGTGTGGACTGACGACCAAACCGCAGCTCTACAAATGTCCTGGATCGGAACTTGCGCCAGGAAAGCCGTCGAGGAAGCTTGGGCCCTCGTGGAGTGAGCGGTGAGGTGTGGTACTGAGACACCTGCCAGGTCGTAGCAAGTCCGGATGCAAGACGTAATCCAGGAGGATAGGCGTTGTGAGGAGACCGGTGATCCTTTCATTCGGTCGGCCACTGCAACGAAGAGTTGCGTCGTCTTTCTAAAGTGCTTTGTGCGGTCAATATAGAAGGCCAGGGCCCTTCGCACGTCCAGGGAATGCAAACGTTGATCCTGGCGAGTAGCATGTGGTTTAGGGTGAAAAACCGGGAGAAATATATCCTGGTTGATATGAAATGGAGAAACCACTTTAGGGAGAAAGGCAGGATGTGGACGAAGCTGCACTTTATCCTTGTGGAAAACTGTGTAAGGGGGCTCGGATGTAAGCGCCCTGAGTTCAGAAACGCGCCTTGCTGAGGTGATGGCTACGAGGAAGGCTGTCTTCCAGGACAGGTACAGAAGTGAACAGGTGGCCAGTGGCTCGAATGGAGGACCTGTGAGCTTGGAGAGAACCAGGTTGAGGTCCCACGTCGGAACGGGCTGACGTTGTTGTGGGTACATCCGGTCTAAGCCCTTGAGGAATCTAACGACCATCGGGTTAGAGAATACCGAGGACGCGAGTTCCCCTGGGTGAAAGGCCGATATAGCGGCCAGGTGAACTCTAATTGAAGATATCGCCAACCCTTGCTGTTTTAGGGAGAGGAGATATTCCAAAATAAGAGGAATAGGTGCGTGCAACGGGGACGTGGCTCGTTGTTCGCACCAACAGGAGAACCGCTTCCACTTGGCCAAGTATGTGGTCCGTGTTGAAGGCTTCCTACTGCTCAGCAGAATCTGTTGGACAGAGTGTGAACACTGTTGCTCTGCCTGGGTGAACCATGGAGCAGCCACGCCGTGAGGTGGAGTGATTGCAGGTCGGGGTGACGCAGCCGGCCGTGGTTCTGCGTGATGAGATCCGGATACAACGGAAGCGGGATCGGTGTCTGAACCGAGAGTTCCAGCAGCGTGGTGTACCAATGTTGTCTCGGCCACGCTGGAGCGACCAGAATTACCTGTGCCTGGTCTCTGCGCAATTTGAGCAGTACCTTGTGGACCAGAGGAAACGGAGGGAAGGCATAAAACAGGTGGTCTTTCCAGGGAAGGAGAAACGCATCCGAGAGGGAGCCTGGGGCTCGACCTTGCAGGGAGCAGAACACGTGGCACTTCCTGTTGTCTCGAGATGCAAACAGGTCTATCTGGGGAAACCCCCACTTCTGGAAGACGGAATGTATGATGTCCGGACGGATAGACCACTCGTGCGTTTGAAAGGACCTGCTGAGTCGGTCCGCTAAAGTGTTCTGGACTCCAGGGAGGAACGATGCCGTGAGATGGATTGAGTGGGCGATGCAGAAGTCCCACAGGCGAATGGCCTCTTGGCATAGAATTGACGAACGTGCTCCTCCTTGCTTGTTGATGTAAAACATGGCCGTGGTGTTGTCGGTGAGAACTAACACACAGCGGCCCCGTAGGAGATTGAGAAATGCCTGGCACGCCAGGCGCACCGCCATCAGTTCCCGAACATTGATGTGTAGGGCTAGCTGAGGTGCAGTCCACAGGCCCTGGGTATGGTGCTCGTTGAGATGGGCGCCCCAACCCAGAGATGAAGCGTCTGTGACCAGGTGCAGAGAGGGTTGTGGGGCGTGAAACGGCATCCCTTCGCAAACCACATTGTGATCTAGCCACCATGTGAGGGAGGTCAGGACCGAGTTCGGGATTGTGACCACCATATTCAGGCTGTCCCGATGTGGGCGGTATATTGATGACACCCAGGTCTGGAGTGGGCGAAGCCGAAGTCTGGCATGTCTGGTTACGTACGTGCAGGAAGCCATGTGACCCAGCAGGGTAAGGCACGACCTCACCGTGGTAGTTGGGAAGGCCTTGAGTCCTTGGATGAGGCTCGTGATGGTGCAAAAGCGATTGTCTGGCAGGATGGCTTGTGCGCGTCTGGAGTCTAGAACCGCACCGATGAATTCTATTCTCTGGGTAGGTTCTAGAGTGGATTTGTCCTTGTTGAGTAGGATACCCAACTTGTTGAATGTGCGCACTATTATGTGGACGTGATCGCGAACTTGTTCCTTGGTGCGACCGCGTACCAGCCAGTCGTCTAGGTACGGGAACACCTGTATCCCTTGCCGACGAAGGTACGCTGCCACGACAGCCATACATTTCGTGAAGACCCGTGGGGCCGAAGATAGGCCGAAGGGAAGGACTGCAAATTGGTAGTGCACCCTGTTTACCACGAATCGGAGGAAGCGTCTGTGAGGCGGGTAAATAGCAATGTGAAAGTATGCGTCTTTCATGTCGAGGGCGGCAAACCAGTCTCCAGGATCGAGGGAAGGGATAATGGCCCCCAGAGAGACCATGCGGAACTTCAACTTTACTACGAATTTGTTGAGTCCGCGCAAGTCCAAGATGGGTCGCAGACCTCCTTTGGACTTGGGGATGAGGAAGTAACGGGAATAGAATCCCCTGCCCCTTAAATCCACCGGAACCTCCTCTATGGCCCCCATGGCGAGGAGCGTAGAGACTTCCTGTATAAGAAGTTGCTCGTGAGAAGGGTCCCTGAAGAGGGACGGGGAAGGGGGGGAGGAGGGGGGAAATGAAGAAAACTGGATAGCGTATCCCCTCTCCACCGTGCGGAGGACCCAACGGTCCGAAGTTATAAGGGACCAAGCACGGTGGAAGTGGGAGAGGCGATCCCGAAAGGAGGGGGCTGGATCCTGGGGGATGACTGGGGCGCCGTCCTCGACCGCACCTTCAAAAGTTCTGCCTGGGGCCTGAAGGTGGTCTAGGTGGCCCCTGGTTCTGGCCAGGTTGAGGGCCGGTCCACCTTCTTCTACCACCTCGCCCTCGCCTCCGGGCCGAGTCCTGTCTCTGACGAGGCGGGGGGGGGGTAGAAGCGCTGAGGCTGCGGCCTAAACGGCCTGCGCTGGGGGCCCACAACATGCATCCCCAGGGAGCGCATGATTGTTCTCGAGTCCTTGAGGCTCTGCAGGCGAGAGTCCGTCTTATCTGAGAACAATCCATGACCCTCAAAAGGCAGATCTTGTAGGGTTTGCTGCAGCTCCGGAGGCAAACCCGAAACCTGAAGCCAGGAGATCCTGCGCATAGCGACACCCGAAGCCAGGGTCCTCGCCGCTGAGTCTGCAATGTCCAAGGAGGCTTGCAAGGAGGTCCGAGCCACCTTCTTGCCCTCCTCTACCATGGCTCCAAACTCCTCCCTGGACTCTTGGGGAATCAACTCCTTAAACTTCCCCATAGAGTTCCAGGAGTTGAAATTGTAGCGGCTCAGTAGCGCCTGTTGGTTCGCCGCTCTAAGTTGTAGCCCTCCGGCTGAGTAAACCTTGCGGCCAAACAGATCGAGCCGCTTAGCCTCTTTTGATTTAGGCGCTGCAGCCTGCTGGCCGTGGCGCTCTCGTGCATTCACTGATTCCACCACCAGTGAACACGGTTGGGGGTGGGTATACAAGTACCCACAGTCCTTAGACGGGACAAAGTATTTTCTTTCCACCCCTCTCGCTGTGGGTGGAATGGAGGCAGGAGTTTGCCATATCGTATCCGCATTTGTTTGGATCGTGCGGATCAGAGGTAACGCCACCCTCGATGGGGCATCTGCTCCAAGGATATTCACGATCGGGTCGTGAACCTCCACTATCTCCTCCACCTGTAGGTCCATATTACGGGCCATCCTACGCAGGAGATCCTGGTGAGCCCGAAGATCTATCGGAGGGGGACCCGTACAGGAAGTGCCCGCCACTGCCTCATCCGGAGAGGAGGAAGAGGATGCCTCCGGTGGCACTGGATCCAAGGGGGGGTCCTGATCCCCCTGCTCTTGGGCCGGGGCATCACCTGCACTTGGGTCCATGGTGTCGGGTGGTGTGGACACTGAAGCCTCCATGCCCCCTGGCGGAGGCCGAGAGATGGTGGACTCCGGGGCCCTTCTAACGGAGTGACCCGAGCGAGAGGTCGAAGCTATTGGAGCCCCTTGCGCCTGATGGTACGCCCACGGGGTCCAAAACGACCAGTGAGATGGTCCATGAGAGTGGTCCTCTGCCATCTCCTGCCAATGGCCCAAGTTTCGTTCCTCGGCTTGCCCTTGAGGGGGATATGCCGATCTCGACAGGTCCTCCGAGGAGCGAGACACCGATCTTGACGGCCATGGCGGTGCCGAGAGAGATGAAACGAGCCCCGTGGGCTGTGGTGCCGCACGGTGCCGGTCTGGAGATGACCTATCTCTGCGCGGTGCCGGCGATCGGTGCCGGGACCGCGATCGGTGCCGATGACCTCGTCGGTGCCGGGAGTCGGATCTGGACCTCGACGAGGACCTGGAGTATGCCCGGTGCCGGGAGCGGCCCCTCGACGTCGAGCGTCGACCGTGGCGGTGCCGAGAACTACGTCTCGACGTTGATCGGTGCCGACGATCATAGCGGTGCCGAGACGTAGAGCGGTGCCGCGAAGAAGATCTTGGCCGCGAGTACGACCGGTGCCGAGACGGTACTCGGTGCCGGGACTGCGAGCGGCGTGGGGACCTGCTTCGGGACCTGGATCGGTGCCGAGGTTCCAGCCCTTGTGATGGAGGGCGCATCAAGGCAGGTTTCCCCCTCGACTGGACCGGGCGAGTCAACGGTGCCGTCGGTGCCGGTGGTTGAGGCGGTGCCGGCTCCGTGAGAGCTATTAAGTCTCTCGCCGCCGCGAAGGTCTCTGGCGTCGACGGGAGGCACTGTATCACCGCCGGCCTCGGTGGAGACGCCGTCTGCACCGGACTCAACGGCCTCGGCGCCGGAGTCGACGGTGCTGGAGGCACCTGTTTCCGGTGCTCCACCGGCGTACGCGGCTCTACCCCCGGCACTGGGGGAGCCAGCGTCTTCGGCACGGAGGTCCCCGTCTTATGGGCTTTCTTATGCCCTGGGGATAATGACCGGCGCCGAGGCACTTGCCGTGCTTGCGGTGCCGACGAGGTCCGGTGCCGGGAAGGCTCATCTGACGCCACTCGCGTGGTCGTCATGGCCGGTGCCGCCGGGGCACTGCGCACCGAGGCGCAAGGTGCCGGGGCTTGACTTGTGGATGGAGCGTCCGGAGTAAGTGCCGCCTCCATCAGGAGTTGCCGGAGCCGAAAGTCCCGCTCCTTCTTGGTCCTTGGTCTGAAGGCCTTACAGATCTTGCACTTATCTGTTTGATGGGACTCTCCCAGGCACTTCAGACAGGAGTCGTGCGGGTCGCTCGTGGGCATAGGCTTAGCGCAGGAGGCGCACAGCTTGAAGCCGGGAGCGTTGGGCATGAGCCCGGCCCCGCGGCCGGGGGAGAAAGGGGGAGACGACCCCCTTAATCCCCTGAACTATTAAAACAACTAGACAACTTTTAAAACTACAACACTAGGACTATAACTATAACTATAACTACGAATAATGAAGTAAGCTAGGGAGAGTGGAGAACAGCTAAGCAGCGCTCCACAGTTCCAACGACCGTCAGGGGCGGTAAGAAGGAACTGAGGGGGCGCCGGGTCGGCTGGGGTATATATTCAGCGCCATGAAGGCGCCACTCTAGGGGGCTCCACAGCCGACCCGCCGGTGTTGCTAGGGTAAAAATCTTCCGACGATCGTGCACGCGGCGCGCACACACACCTAATGGAATGGATATGAGCAAGCACTCGAAGAAGAACAGATGCTTGCTAAGATTATGAACAACTCAAAGATAAGGAGTCATCTGAAAATGGCAGCTATAAACTCAGATTCTAAACCACCACACACATTCTGCTCATGGTCAAACAATTGTTCTCAACGTTTTTTGTATCTGGGCCCCAAAAGCACATATAGGCATCCCAAGCAATTCTCACAATCCTGGCTGCCACAGCGTCCTGGGAGATGGGGTTACAGCAAAGAACCTTGGTTGTTCTGACACAAAAGAAACCAAGTGAAAGAAGCTGGCTGGGGGGTGGGGGGAGGTCGTCTAGACATGAGGCTTCTGCACCACCAACAAAAATAAGAAGAATCTTAGTATTGTTAAAACTAGAAGAGAAGACTCAATCTTGGTGTGGCAAAGGGAAGTTTCATATATTTATTCCTTTGAATCTTATACCATTTAAGAGAAGCTTTACTTGAATCCATCCTTCTCAGGTAATAGCCATTCAGAATCAACTTTTCCCCCCAAAAGACTGATGAGCTACATAAAGAGCTTTCCCATTATGTTTGTCCATTTTAAGGACAAGTCTGTTTCATAATTTTAATTTCTTCCATTGTCCCTGATGGCACCTATACGTCTTTCTAAATTATTAGTTAAGCGTTATACAGCATGCAATCATCATTAAAATCACTCACCAATCACTCATCTCCTTGATCAAAATATCAGTGTCATAAGTTTAGCAGCATTTCATTCTCTCTTGTATACTGTCTGTAACATGTATTAATTCTTTAACTATCTTAAATCATCTGGATATTAGAAAATATCCACCCATCATCTTTATTAAAAATATAAATTGAAAACTTTACAGAAGATCCTAGATAAAAATTGTAACAAGCAATGCACTCACAGTTTACTGTCTTAGTTTCATCAATAGAGAGGAAAATCCCTCTGGGGCAAGATAGTTAAGTGCACAAATTTTGGACGAATGGGTTTAAACATTTATAATTGTCACATCCGAATCTTATTCTACTTTTACGAACAAGGCTTTAACTAATATTTTAGTTAGCTTTGGCTTAAAACAGTTCGAAGAAGCATCATGATTTGACCAGACTGACATGGATGTGCTGTGTGACCATGGCAAATCACCTCTCTGTACCTCTGTTTCCCTTCCTACTCTGTGTCTGTCTTGTCTATTTAGGATGTAAACTTCTGGACAGAGACTGACTTGCTAAGTGTATGTACGGTGGCCGCCACTTCCCACAGCTCTCATTGGCTGGGAATAGTGAACCGTGGCCACTGGGAGCTGCGGGCGGTTGTGCAAATGTAAACAAACTTTCTGGCAGCCCGCCAATGGATTACCCTAGCGGGCCGCATATGGTTGCCCACCACTGCTCTAGGTGCTACCATGAAAAAAATACTAATGATGAGAATTCTATAAGTCATATCTATAATAAGATCAATCTATAACTGTAGCGGGGTGGACACCCGCTCCTGCCCTGAGGGGTTGGAAAAGCCCTGCAGACGGCTGGGGCTGGGCAAGGTAAAACCCTGGCTGATTGGGGGAAGTGGCTGCAGCTGGGCCATACCCTAATCAGAGCCCAGATGGCCGGTATAAAGAGGCTGGGAGCCAGGAGCTCAAGAGTCTCTCTCTCTCTCCCTTCAAAGAGAGAAGGGCCTGGCTGCAGGGAGCTAGACAGGGTACCTGTAGTGGAGCAGGGCTGGGGAAAGGCTGAGGAGCTGGGGAGCTCCAGCCTGGATAGCCCCAGACTGCGGCCTGGTAATAGGCCAAGGGGTACTGGGGGTTGCAGAGGGCAGCCCAGGACTAGGCCAAGGCAGCAGGTCCAAACCCAACCTTGCCGATGATGAGTGGCCTATACTGCAGTCGGCCCCAGAGAGTGGGGGCTAGTTGGTGACTGGCAGTGGCCTTATCCTGAGGTGAGGTGGGGTTAGTGGGTGGGGGTTCCCCTGGGAGGGGAGACCTAGCATGTGTGGGTATTGCCAGGGGGCAGCACCCAGAGTAAGGGGCACCGGGGTCCTGGGAGGGACACGGGGCCAGTGTAGAGAGCAAGGCAGATCACTGGCCTGCAGAGGGCGCTCCGGAGACTAGGTCGAGCTAATTCCCTGAGAGACCAGCAGGAGGCGCCGCAGGGATGAGTCTGGACCTTCTACAATAACCAAAACACAGAAAACAAACAGAATTGATTACCTAAGAAGGAACCACTTAAGCTTCATTTATCCATTTCGTTATTTGGGAACCTAATGCTAAAAAAAGGTGCATGCTCACTTACAGTCCTCTTACAGAAGGTAAAGCCCAAATGTAATTTAAAAGTGTAAGTCCTCTCTATAGTACAAAAGTTCATCCGATTAATTAAATTAAAAACTTGATTTAGTTAAACTACTGCAAATGCCTAATATAGACATATTTAGATTGATTAAATCATTGCTTATATCAATTTAGCTAGCACTGAAAAGTTACAGATTTTATCTAAACTGAGGCAAGTAAACAAGGGCTCAACTGGTTTAAGTGTGTCCACATTAGTAATTTGCACTGGTTTAAGACCACCCATTTTCAAACTGATTTAGTCAAACTGGTACATTTTCTAGTACATAAGAACAAAAGAGTGGCTACACTGGGTCAGACCAATGGTCCATCTAGCCCAGTAGCCTATCTTTCAACAGGGTCCAATGCCCAGGTGCTTCCGTGGAAATGAACAGAATAGGCAATCCTCGAGTGATCCATCCCCTCTCGCCCATTCTCAGCTTCTGGCAAACAGAGACTAGGGACACCCAGGACCTATCCTCCATTAATTTATTTAGTTCTTTTTTTGAATCCGGTTATAGCGTGGCCTTCACAACACCCCTGGCAACAGGTTCCACAAACTGATTGTGCGTTGTGTTAAGAAATACTTCCTTTTGTTTGTTTTAAACCTGCTGCCTATTAATTTCATTGGGTGACCCCTAGTTCTTGTGTTATGAGAAGGAGTAAATAACACTTCCTTATTCATTTTCTCCACACCAGTCATGTTTTCACAGACCTCAGTCATATCCCCCCCGTAGTCATCTTTTTCCAAGCTGAAATGTTCCAGTCTTTTTAATCTCTCCTCATATGAAAGCTGTTCCATATCCCTAATAATTTTTGTTGCCCTTCTTTGTATCTTTTTCAATTCTAATATATCTTCTTTGAGATGGGGTGACCAGAACTGCATGCAGTATTCAAGGTGTGGGAGTACCATGGATTTATACAGTGGCATTATATTTTCCGTCTTCTCATCAGGGATCCTGATTTTCCGTCCCCAAATAAAAATCCACATTTTTCCAGAATGAAAATGAAATGCTGAATTTTAGTTTCCCTAGCTACCGAATACATGGGTATCAGTTGAACACAATGTTTTATTGCAATACAGGAAAACTCCATTTATCTGAGCCTCCACTATCCAGCTCTCCGTGTTAACCCAACCACTAGTTGCTGGAGCCCCGGCTACCCACTGCTAACTGCCGCCTGTGCCCCGCCATTGTCAGAGCCAGATAATGGAGGATCAGATAAAACGTGGTTCCACTGTACGTAGATTTAAAGCGCATTCAAAAATCAACCACAAGAGAGGGAGGTTGCGCATACTGAATAAGAGACACTGGTACTTTTAGTAAAATTAGTTGTTAGTTAATATAGGTTTTTATTTTTTCACAAAATATAAACTAAAGAGTCTCTGTAAAAACACAAATTCTGTGTTTTCCTGTGAAAAACAGATTTCTAGGTTTCCTGCTTATTATCTATCCCTTTCCTAATGGTTCCTTACATTGTTAGCTTTTTTGATTACCAATGCATATAGAGTGGATGTTTTCAGAGAATTATCCACGACTCAAAGATCAGCTAATTTAGACCCCATCATTTTATATGTATAGTTGGAATTATGTTTGCCACGTGCATTACTTTGCATTTATCAACATTGAATTTCATCTGTCATTTTGTTGCCCATTTACCCAGTTTTGTGAGATCCCTTTGTAACTCTGCTTTGGACTTAACTATCTGGAGTAATTTTGTATTGTCTGCAAATTTTGCCACCTTACTGTTTACCTTTTTCCTGATTATTTATGAATATGCTGAACAGCACTGGTCCCACTACAGATCCTTGGAGGCATAGGCACAGACTCCGTGGATGCTCCAGGGCTGTAGCACCCACAGGGAAAAAAAAAATAGTGGTTTCTAGGCACCTACTGGCAGATGTGCGGATCTGCTCCTCCCCCACCCCCAACGCCGCCCACTCACTAGCAGACCCCACCGATCAGCTCTTCCTCCTCCTCCCTCCCAGCACCTCCCACATGCCGTGATCAGTTGTTCAGTGGCATGCAGGAGGTGCTAGGTGGGAGCACAACGAACAGAGGCAGGAAGAGGTGGGGGAGGGAGCAGAACAGGGGCAGGAAGAGGCAGGGTGGGGGTGGAGCAGGGGCAGGAAGAAGTGGGGGCTTAATGGGGTGGAGCGGGGCCTGGAGCGGAGCAAGGGTCCAGCACCCCCAGGGAAATCACAAAATTGGCGCCTGAAAACTGACAATTTATTCCTATCCTTTGTTTTCTATCTTTTAATCAGTTACTGATCCATGAGAGAACCTTCCCTCTTATCCCATGATTCCCTACTTTGCTTAACAGCCTTTGGTGAAGCACCTATATCGACTGGATCACCCTTGCCGACATGGCTTGTTGATACCCTCAAAGAATTCTAATAGAAATTGGTGAGGCATGACTGTCTTTTACAAAAGCCATGTTGACTCTTTCCCAACAAATCATGTTCATACATTTGTCTTTTAATTCTGTGCTTTACTATAGTTTCAATCAGTTTGACTGGTATTAAAGTCAGGCTTATAGGCCTGTAGTTGCCACGATTGACTCTGGAGTGTTTTCTAAAAATTGGTGTCACATTAGCTATCCTCAGTCATCTGGTGCAGAAGCGGATTTAAGTGAGGATACATACCACAGTTAGTAGCTCTCCAATTTCATATTTGAGTTCCTTCAGAACTCTTGGATGAATCCCATCTGGCCCCGGTGACTTACTTCTGTTGAGTTTATCAGTTTGTTCCTAACCCTCCTCTATTTACACACCTCACCTGAGACAATTCCTCAGATTTGTCACCTAAAAAGAATGGCTCAGGTATGGGAACCTCCTTCTCATCATCTGCAGTGAAGAGGGATGCAAAGAATTCATTTAGCTTCTCTGCAACGGCCTTGTCCTCCTTGAGTGCTCCTTTAGCACCTTGACCATTCAGTGGCCCCACTCATTGTTTGGCAGGCTTCCTGCTTCTGATGTATTTAAAAAAATTTTTTGCTGTTAGTTTTTGAGTCTTGGGCTAATTGCTCTTAATTCTTTTTTGGCCTGCCTAATTTTACTTTTATACTTGACTTGCCAGAGTTTATGCTCCTTTCTATTTTCCTCAGTAGGATTGATCTTCCAATTTTTAAAGGATGCCTTTTTATCTCTAACCACTTCTTTTATTTGTTGTTTAGCCATGGTGGCACTATTTTGGTCCTCTTACTACATTTTATTTAATTTGGGGTGTACATTTAATTTGAGACTCTATTATGGTGTTTCTAAAAAGTTTCCATACAGCTTGTAGGCATTTCACTTTTGGGACTGTACCTTTTTAATTTCTGTTTAACTAGCTCTCCCATTTTTGTATAGTTCCTTTTTCTGACATTAAGTGCTATTGTGGTGAGCTTCTTGGGTATCTCCACACACACACACACGGATGTTAAATTTAATTATTATTGTCGCTATTACTGCGTGATTCAGCTTCTATTCACCTCTGGGACCAGATCCTGTGCTCCACTTAGGAGTAAATCAATAATTGCTTCTTCCTTTGTGGGTTCCAGGATTGGCTGCTCCAAGAAGCAGTTATTAATCGTGTCTAGAAAGTATGGTACAGATAAGTTGTCTTATAAACTCATGTGCATGAATTTTTAGGTTCCAAACTGCTCAAATACATTTGAAATATCCTTTTTACCCAGTGGCAGTTTAATTTATTTTCCAAGACTCTCACTAAGGAAGCGCATAAGTTCTCATTGTTTCAAGCTCATCTGGAAACAACAAATTTCACAGCTCATTTTATAGTTCAACAATGACACTAGAGGGGCTGTATTTACAATGAAGTATTATTGCTTGACATTAAGATGGAAAGTATGAGGCTCTTACATCACCTCATCACAAAAATCACACTGTCTGAAATCAAATGATTTTTTCCAGTTTTAAAGATAAAGCATTTGCAGAGAGACATTAACCAGGAAAAATATTTCCATTTGAACACAAAATGAAAGCCATTATTTCCATACTATCTAATGTGAAAGAGTTAAACGTTTAAAGTTTTTGAAGTCATGTTTGCTTCAATAAAGGGTCTGCTTTAAAAAACATGTCTGCACACAAAAGTTGAAGGAGTTGACCACTGATTCTTTCAGTCATATTTTTAATCAAATTGAATCCCTAACTAGGAATTATTTATCACAGATTATTGTTAGGGATGTTCTCAACTAAAAGAGAGATCAGTATCTCTATTCACTGACTTGAAATATTGAAAGTATACGGTTTTAAAATCAGATTTAAAAATTCTGTTCTTATTGAGATTCTGCCTCACACACAATTATTCAATTAACTAGTCTCAGATATACATTCTGTAATATTTATAAATATTTTACCGTATAATGGAAAATGGATAAAAACATAACTAATCATTGGGATTTTCCTTTAACAATTTTTTGATTAATTTCTTATGAGGCTGAAAAGGCACAACCACAAAACATACACAGACAAGTAATGCTGTAACATAAAAATCACACCTAAAAATTAAGCTATCCATACCTGAAATTTAGAGGACAACTCATTTTTTAAGATAATATCCCATATTCAAGTTATATCTCAGAGCTCATGTGACAAGAGGATGCATTACTGACTAGCCAATATAAATCAGAGATTATCATGAACACCTCTCACTGAAGACAATGGAAGGGCTTCATGGGGAGGTGGATCAGACCCCATCCGAATAGGAAACATCTTTGCTTCAAGTCCTTAAGAACAAGGATTTAAGAAATACAGGTTAGGCTACCTATAATTACTTTTTGCAGTGAGTTTAAACAAAATTTGGTGAATACCAAATTCATCATTTGGAAATATTAACACCTTTGTCTCAAAATCAGTACAAAATAGGTGTTTGGATCTACTAATTTAGTTAAAATATTTCTAGGCAACAGAGAAAGGGAAAAAATTGTTAGCTTTGGAAGGTGTATATGTTAATAAGTAAAGGGGCAATTATTTTTGTGCAACTGTGAATACAAAGTATTTCAGAAGAATGTTCTAATATCTGATGTTGTGTATTGAAAGTAAGTGATCCGTTAAGCATGTAAGGAACCCATTTCTAATTTTAAGAAGTTATTATACTTTCTCCATTTGTGCATTCCCTTGCATTATAGCATGATTAAAATGCTGCCGTACTTTGCCTTTGAAAAATATCATACACCTTCAAATCAACTAAGTCTTAAATCTACCATGGAGCCATTGTGTTCAGTTACTAGGACTAAACACGTCACTTCATAAATCACCTGCCTGACAAGTCGGGGGGGGGGGGGGAGGGGGAGGGGAGGGAAGGAGAGATGGGGGAGCAGGAAAGCACAATAATGTGAGAAGGTACCACACATCCAAAAGCAAGTGAAAGTAAGGAATAAATAGTCCGTATTTATACACAACCCTGTCAAGATCACTAGCAACAAACAATCAAGATGTTAAAATTAATCGACCAGCTTGCTACTTCATATATCAGATCTCCTTGGGCCCTCAAAGATCCAAATCATTTTCATAAAGAGACAGGTTTACACTTCCTTTGAATTGCAGAGCTGTCTCATTTACAGTAGATGGTGTTCCACCAAGTTCAAGGTAAACATCCTGCAACTATCTTAAGAACTGGAAGGAAGAGAATTCTCAAACCAAAGCTTCACACCCCTCTCTTCATCATGTCTGAAATACATGAAATGCAACTTGAGCAAGAACTCTTTTGCATCCTGTGTCTTAGAGGCCTGTAACTCGTCTGCTGTCTCTTCAGAAATATGATTTTCAACATATTCCTCTACTGAAACTAATTTATGATTTACTCTCTTGTTGTCAGCAAAAAGAACGAGGAGTACTTGTGGCACCTTAGAGACTAACAAATTTATTTGAGCATAAGCTTTCTGGGCTAAAACCCACTTCATCGGATGCATGCAGTGGAAAATACAGTAGGAAGATAGATACACACACACACAGGACATGAAAAAATGGGTGTTGCCCTACTAACTATAACTATTCTATAGCCCACCTTAACTGATTACTCTCGCTATCAAGTTTTCACACGACATTCTTCTAGTCCAGGCAGCCTTCGTTTTAGACTGTCTTGTAGGCCCTATGGCTTCAATATAGAGCTTAGCAGCACAGCTGCACCGATGCAACTGCACTGTTGTAGCACTGCTAGTGAAGACACTCTAAGGACTTGTCTACATTACCCTCAGGATCGACGCGCAGCAATCGATCCAGCAGGGGTCAATTTATCGTGTCTAGTGAAGACGCGATAAATCCACCGCCGAGCACTCTCCCGTCGACTCCAGTACTCCACTGGAGCAAGAGGCACAGGTGGAGTCAACGGAGGAGTGTCAGCAGTCGACTCACTGCAGTGAGTAGATCTAAGTACGTCGAATTCAGCTACGTTATTCACATAACTGAAGTGCGTAACTTGGATCATTCCCTCCCCCCCGCCGACCCAGTGTAGACCACACCTAAGACAGTGGGAGAGAGCTCTCCCATTGACTTAATTATACCGATGTAAGCTGTAGTGTATACATAGCCTAAAACAATCTTGCAACAACTTAGGTTCCAGAAATAACCATACAGAAAGCAGCAATATCACTCCCTTACTTCTGGCAATTAGGTTCCCACCTTTTCTTATCCTGGGGGCATTAGGGAGTTCCCCTATTCAGCTTCCTTGAGAACACTCCTTTATGCCATCTGACCCACATGAAGTACCTCTATGGAGCAGTTTAAACATATAGAAACGGTTGTGGAGAACCATTATTTTTTGTAAATTCCATTGAAACTTTTAAGCTGGCAAATATTGTACATTAACCATGCTTTACAACTTCTACTTGCTAAAGCAGAGTAGCCGAGAGGTCCCAATGATTGAAGACATTAAAAATTTGATAATTTCTACCGGTCATTCAAGGTGAAAGAGAACCTCACAGGAGTAAGACTGGTGGAACTAGAACCTGAAAAGATATGCTAGATGTACTCTGAAATATTGCACTTTTGCACACTACTAAAAGAATGCCACAATACACTGTCGAAAACATGCCACAGTGGGTGCCTGCCACATGAAACTTCTGATGCTAGTAAGCATGATAAACTAACTGATCCTTTTTCATTTTACTGACCATGTGGCAGTGGATGACTTCAGGATCTTTACATGCCACAACATCCATCATTTCTTGAATTTCATTATTTTTGGATTATGCCACTATTGTAGAGTACTTAATAAAGCAATCTACTTATCAGTATGTTAATCTTTTCTCCTGACATTTAATTGGCATAATACAGTTGAGAACTCAGGCCAGTATTTTCAAAAGTGACTAGTGATTTAGGTATCAGAGGGGTAGCCGTGTTAGTCTGAATCTGTAAAAAGCAACAGAGGGTCCTGTGGCACCTTTGAGACTAACAGAAGTATTGGGAGCATAAGCTTTCATGGATAAGAACCTCACTTCTTCAGATGCAAGTAATGGAAATCTCCAGAGGCAGGTATAAATCAGTGTGGAGATAACGAGGTTAGTTCAATCAGGGAGGGTGAGGTGCTCTGCTAGTGATTTAGGACTTCTCAAATTTTTGGGTGCTCAATCGGAGACACCTTAAAGGGGTCTGATTTTTTTAAGTGCTGGGGACCCACCCACCCACAGAAACTCATGCTCCTTTAATATGCCAGGCTGAGTATCCAAAAACTGAGGCACCCAACTTCACTAGTCAAAACTTGGTCCATTGGTAATTTACCTGTGTTCTCCATCCTGGACTACTCTTATAGTTCTGTATATGTACTGGTTCTACTGTAAGTAGACACTTTTTTTTTTTTGAAAGATTTAGAGTAAAAAGCAGCACTTGGAGTTATGTTTACTTATGCAAAAGCCAGTTTAAAAATGATCACTATTGTTAAATCCAACACTTGGCCTTGTCTAACTCCACTAAGGGTTTTGGAACAGTTAACTGGAAACATAAGTAACAAAAAATGACCGCTCAGTTTGTTGACTCTCTCACATTACATTTGCTTCATAAAGCACTCACGACTTTTAATGAAATTGCTAAACTAACTAACTATTTATGGTGCAGTATCTGCACTGTACAGTATATCTAAGTCAGCAAAATACTTTGTTATATTCAATAAGTGAATTTACCACAGATACCAGAGAATGCTTTAGTACTAAAATTGGCTTCATATTCTTAAAAGAACCCTTAATAATATATAGGCAGAAAAATTAGCTCATTCACTAGTAGTGTTTTGAGTGAATGCAAAGTATGGGACCTCTGGGAAGATTCAACCATCACCCATCCACCTAGAGTTTCAATCACATAGCTTTGAGGAATAAGAGGAAAGAACTCATTGTCTCCCTATGGGTGCTCCACTGTAGGCATATCTTTGCTCCTGCGCTTCTAATTGAAGATTTTAAGTAGCAGTGTCCGTTCAGCCTGGACATGCGCTCTCCCCCCCTCCTTGTGGTCTGCCTCGAGGCTATCTAGCACTGCACTGGCAAATGCCCCTTAGTTCCTTCTCTACTGCTGAGCCCCTTATGGAGAACTCTGAAGTAGAGGGCAGATTGTGGAGCACCCATAAGGACACACATCTCAAAGAACCATCATTACTGCACAAGGTGAATAACTTCTTCTTTGAGTAGTGTCCGTGCGAGTGCTTCACTGTAGGTGACTTTACAGCAGTATCCCACATAGAAGAGTGGAGTCTGCTACTACAGAGTACTGTGAAGCCAAAGATGGCGTGGGAGTCCGAATCTTCAGTGATTGCACAATATTCTGTGAAAGCGTGGACAGATGCCCCAGTCACTGCTCTGCAGATTTCCAAGATAGGGACATCTTTAAGGAAGGCAGAAATTGACCTCATGGAGAGTGTATGAATTCCAGAAAGAGAGACCAGGTTTCACCTTTGATATCAGTGACCCATTTGGATAGTCTTTGAGAGGCTATTGCGGAGCCTTTAATCTTTCTGCAAACTAAAGGAAGAGTTTAGAAGACTTCCTGAATTCCTTAATCCTGCCTAAGCAGGTTAGTACTCTTCTAACATCTAGCATATGCATAATCTCCTCCCTGTTGTCAATGTGGTTTGGGGGGAAAAACAGGTAGATGGATCTGTTGATTCATATGGAAAGTGGAGGCAACTTTATGTAGAAAGTTGGTATGCAGCCTCAGAGTTACTTTGTCTTTAGAAAAGATCGTGTATGGTAGGTGGGCCATTAGAGCTGCTATTTTTCCTATGCACCTAGCTAAAGTGATTGCAATTAGAAATGCTGTCTTCATAGATGGATGTAAGAGAGCAAGTTGCCCTGGGCTCAAAGGGAGGTCTAGTCAAAGCTCGGAGAACTAGGTTAAGATTCCAGGTTGGAGGGGGTGGTCTCACATGCAGGAAGAGATTCCCAATGCCCTTAAGGAATCCACGCATCAGTGGATGAGCGAACACCAAGTTTCTGTCTACATGATGGTGGAAAGCCATTATGGCCACAAGATTAAGGGAGCTGAGCGACTGTTTTGACCTCTTGAGGTCTAAAATGTAGTCTAAAATCAGAGGGAGAAAAGAGAAGGTTGGGTCTGGTTGCTTAGAATTACACCAAACTTGGAATCGTTTCCATTTTTGTAGTTAAGTACATTGAGTGATCAACTTTTGGCTGTGCAGCAACACGTCTGTCACCTCACTGTTCGAGATCAAAGACGGGGGTGGGGGTCGGGGTCGCCTGCACAGAGCTAGATAGCCTAGAAGCAGACCACGAGGGAGCGAGAGTGTATGTGCAGGCTGAACGGACACTGCTACCTAAAATCTCCATTTAGAGGCAAAGGGGCAGATACACCTACAGTGGAGCACCACAGGGACACTACTCGAAGGCGGCGGCTAAGCTAAAAAAGCCACAGCAGCCCTTTCACAATTTCATACCTAGAAAGTGGGAAGAAACTCTTTTGCTGACTAGTTGCTGCAATAGCCCCTAAGGTACAGAGCTGTGCATGCACTGAAAATGGGGTCACCCAGGAAGTGGAAGAGGAATATGAACACACAGTAGGGACTGAGGCAGTGTTCCTGATATGCTTAGAACCAAAAAGCTGATCTTTCCTCCATATCCCCTCTGTATACCAGCTCCCCCAACTCTCGTCAGCAGTCTGGATAACTAGGGGGTGCTTGCTCGTCTATCAATTTGAACTTGTAAAAGCAGAGTCAGCAAGTGGATTTGATAAAAGGAAGAACTTTAAAACAAACCCCATTGATGTTTCCAAATTATATTAGTTCCTGTCCCAGCATCATAGCCTTGCCTGGTAACGAACTGTGCCACAATTATGCTTTTAACCCATGTTCCCCCAGTTTCGTTTGCATTAAACGGTCTCATTCCCTTATGATGCAACAATTCACATTCTGGAGAGAAGTAAACTGGCCAGGCCTGCTGGATAAGGGAGCACAACTGATCTGCCCCACTGAAAGCGAGACGACTGGTTGTGACAGGGAGCAAAACCTTAACAGCTGAGCTATCAATGGTTTTGAACAGCAGCATCTGACAAAATGTACAAGTTGCGTGCTCATCATGCCAGTGATTAACTGAAACCCTGTCACTCACAGCCATGGAGAGGTCAAATAGGCAGGAAGGAGACTGCATAGCTTTTTAGATACAACACATCTCTGGGCAACAGCATGATCACAGATGAATGATGTGAGCAGGGATATACTTGCTGCACAGCAGCAGGAAGAGCTCACAGATCATTGTTAAGTATGTCAGGTCAAAACAGGAGTGGGTAATTTTAGCATCTCCTAGCAATTGGTATGTTTGTTTACCTGCAGCGTCCGCAGGTTCGGCTGATTGCAGCTCCCACTGGCTGCGGTTCGCCGTTCCAGGCAATGGGGATGCGGGAAGTGGCAGCCAGCACATCCCTCAGCCTATGCTGCTTCCCGCAGCCCCCACTGGCCTGAAACAGTGAACCACGGCCAGTGGGAGCCATGATTGGCTGAACCTGCGGAAACTGCAGGTAAACAAACCATCCCATCCCATATCCCTGACAGACTGTGTGCCAAAGGTTGCTGATCCCTGGTTTATACCATACATATCCAAAGTAATGATTTATTTGCCTTATTTTCTTTGATCTTTCCCCTTTAAGTCTCTGTCAACATTTTCCTTTTGATCTATACTTATTATTATGCAAGATGTGACATCACTAGTATGGCCCAGAGCTTAACAAAACCCACAGGGACACAAGTGCATCACAAAAATCAACTGATGTTCTGAATGGAAACCACACAAAAAAGATAGAAACAATTTAAGTATGTCACATTGGAGCATCAACTGGTTAGTGCTGCCCCTGTACATTTGCTCAAATTGGGAAACAGCATTTCTGTACTGAAGACAACAGAAGACGTTTCAATTAGTTTGCAAAGTTAACATTACGAACAATTCGGAGGGGGAGGGGGCGTAAACCAGTAGGTACCCTAAGTGGGAAAGGGGTATCCAAAGCTGGTATAATGTTGCCATGGTTTTAAGAGATGAGGGTTAAAATAAACATTTAGGTTTGTATATCTTGTATTTAATAAATATGTAATTATTTAGTTTTATTTTGAATGGAAGGGTATGAGCATAAGCAAGTACTCAGGCCAGATATAGTAAAGGGAAGAGGCCAGGGATGAAGCAGCAGTGTGTCCTGGTTTTCAAGTCTTACAAAATTATGGTCACCTTACACTGAAATTAAATGGAATAAAAAGTTCATGCTTAAAAACTGAAATGACATTCAAACTATTACTCTTTCAGTGTCTTTTTAACTAAGGACCTGTAAAATCCCCAGCGATCCCAATCTTGATTGAAGCCTTATTAGGCTAGGTACTGCACAGACATATGAAGATACAGCTCCTACCATTAAGAGCTTATGAGTAATGTTTGGCTTCCTCCTGGCAAAATAAATAAATAAATAAATCAGAACCTACTTAGTACATGGCCCACCCATGCAGACTAGACTGCTGGATTTTAATATAAAAGACAACATAATTAAAAAAAAGCAAGAGAATGCCAACACAGGCACAAGAAAAGAAGAAGGGAAGCACAGCATTTATCATTAGTATCAGTCCAGGGGCACATGGACTGAACTGCTAGGACGCTTCTAGTGTTGACATGTAATGACATCAGAAGACTTTCATGTCAAATTCATCTTTGGTTTAATGCCATTACAAAAAAATTTATGAATTTGGTTCAATTTCTCAAACCCTGTAATGTGACATTATGTTAGATTCTGAGCTTTCAGAGTAGACAAGTCCCAGACAGAGTAAGCCAGCGAACTGCAATGTAAAAGTCACCACTAGAAGAAGGGAGAAGAGGCTAGTTTTTTATTTCTTAAAATGTAAAATGGTTGTACAACTGTTTATGATGTATAGCTGAACATATACTGGCAGAATTCAAAGTTGGCCCTAAACTTACCAGTAAGTAACTCTTTAGATAAAGATCACAACAGAAAGATAGAGGGGGCCTGGAAGGAGCAAAACTACATTAAGCTATACCTACAAAAGCTGGCAGTTCATCTTGAAGATTTAATGGTAAAAAGCAATTGAACCTCTCACATTACACAGTCACATACATAAATTACAAGACAAGACCTTTAATACATTTACTAGTATACTATAGAACATAAGAATGGCCCTACCGGGTCAGACCAAAGGTCCATCTAGCCCAGTATCCTGTCTTCGGATAGTGGCCAGTGCCAGGTGCCTCAGAGGGAATGAACAGAATGGGTAATCATCAAGTGATCCATGCCCTGTCGTTCATTCCCAGCTTCTGGCAAATTAGTAATAAACTATAAATTAGTAATACAATTTAATTTTAGTTGTGAAAATAATTTAATTAAGTATGCTTTAGGATGCATTAATCTTGCTTTATATTGTGTGTTACACTCACTCATTAATTGACAATATTGAATAATGGGTCTTCCCATCAGTAGACATTAGCAAGGCCCTCCAAAATAGCACACCTAATTTGCACTGCAGTACAGCAAAATGAAACGCATTTCAATTTAGAAGCACCAATAGTTTTCTACCTTAAGAAAAGCTTACATTAAAGCTGTACAGGGAGGATGCTAACATCTTTAAAACATCAAGCATGAAAATCAAGTGTTTGGTACTAGACAGAAGGGCTGTATAATTTCTGCATTAAAGATAAGATATGTTTGACCCATATCATGCTTACAATAGATAAATTATTCCTGGTACATACCTTTATTAAAAATACGAATAGGGGAGGTATCTTTGAAAGCTGTCCAAATTAAAAACTTAGGCACATGGTTTCTGCCCACTTGCCCTGGCAACTTTGAAATTCTCAGAATGAAATGTTAAAGAAAGCATTAATATGTCATTAACTTCAATTGTATTGATCTTCTTAAAAGGAAGACTTTTAAAATTAATTACATAAAACCTTTATGGTATCACTCATGAAATCACAAAGGAGACGGCTAACTTAAATAAATCAGATATTTAAAGTTATCATCAAGTCATGTTAATTAACATCAAGTCATGTTAATGTTCTCTCTTAACTAAACTGTTTGTAGGATTTTTGTCCAGGAAAATTAAAACTAGGGGTAAAAATGAAATAGCACTATGCAAAAGTTAAAATGATACAAGAGAGTGCACAAGTGCAGGAAGAGAGAGAATTTCATTCCCACATCGACCTTCTCTTATCTTCCAATTTTAAGATGTAGTAGTGTTGGCACCATTTGCTATAACAATTAGTTGGCTTATAAAGCAGTTTTCTCCCAGTCTATAGCAATCCAACAAGCTCAACAGCAAGGAACAATTAACCCCCAACTTGCAGAAATATAGAGGGGAATTTAACTTTGTATTAGTGCCACTAAAAATTAATATTATCTGGGTGGGATATTCCCAGATTAATGGACACACACACACACACACACGCATCTGCATGCAATAAACTTCTTTCTGGGACTTCAATCTATAAATCTGGAATGATGGAAACTGAATAGCATCCCTCCACACAAAAAGGGGGGGGGAGGAGGAATGAAAGTTGAGAAGGCACTGGAACACACTAAAAAGTCATCAGTAAGGAAAAACAGCTATTTAGGTTACTCTGTTTGGTAAACAAATGCAGGGAGAGTCATACCAGCTTTCTACAAAATTTATCTGAATAAATATACTCACATTCAGCCTTCCAAATTAATGGCTTAAGTGAAATAAACTAACTCTGAAGTTCAGAGGCCCCTTATCATCTGCAAGGCTGAAATACAAAGGCAGATCAAATTGGCAATAGTTTTTACCGCGGTTTTCAATAAACTCCTGGGAGCTGACATGCCTTAAAGGTAAGGCATAATACTGAAGAAGAAGGTTCCCTAGAAGAGTCCTCATGATTTGAGAGTGACAAGGAACAGTGTGTGGGACTAAGCATCCTGGCAATCCTGGAAGGTTAAGTAACATTCTGGGCTGAGTGCTACAATTGCCATTATTATTGATTCTGTCACTTTTTTTTCTCCACATCAAAACTGCGGAGTCATTTCAAGTGCAGGAATGGTCTGTCACTCCTCAGTTTATTCACAGCTATTAACCAGAATCTGTTCCATCACGCGCATTTTAGTGTATGTAAAACCTGATCATGTCATATTCCTCCAACCTCCCTTCCTCTCCTATGAGTCACCCACCTGTTGCAGCTTGCCGTAGAGGCAGTTTATTATTGATTGTCCATAAGGGCATATTAACTTCATTTGGACTACTCACAAACAAAGTTAAACACACGCAAAAGCTTTTGCACTATTGAGGCCAAAGACTAAGCTCTTTGGGACAGGAAACATTATATGAGTGCACAATGGGAACCCAGCTTGCCAGGGGTATCTATCACTACCATAATACCAATATATAATAAATGGTCTCTATGAATAATAAGATACAGTTACCAAACTCTTCCATTTCATTTCATCTTACAAGCCGAGGCACAGTACAAGTCAAGATAACCCACGTATTTAATCATGCCTGGACAGCATAGCTGGTACCCATTAGTCCATCATAACCATAGCCTTTTGTCCACAAAAACTCAAGTGCCAGAGAGGTAACCAGAAGAAATCTTAGAAGGCTTTTCTGTAATAACATACCCTTCTCCTACTGCCACACAAGACCAAGAGGTTTGATATATTCCTGTGCACGGGAAGACAGGGACCCACAAGAGTAATGACAAGTTTGTTAAACTTCTGAATTTCTTCATTAGATAATGGAGGGACCCCTTTATGGAAATCCTTCAGCACAGTCTCAGGAATCACCAAATAGAGGCATATCCACCCACAACTAGACAGGCACATTAAACTGATGCTTTATAAATAATTCAGCTGACTTGGTATAGAATCAAAGAAGTCCTTCTGGCAATTGTGAGCTCATGTTTGTAAACAGGAAATTTCAAGAAATCCTGTGCAGCATCTTAAATAAAAAGAAGAACTTTTTGGGCGCTTTTACAAACCAAGCACATTGCTGGCCCTTAAATAATCAGTTTGAAACAGAAACAGACTGGAGATATAGAACTTTTTTTTCATTTGCAGACCCCCTAGAACATTTCAAATGGAGGTGCAGTCCCCTTTGAAAATCTTGAAAGTTTGCAGACCCCCAGGATCCATGGACCACAGGTAGAAAACCAATGACATAGGAAAAACTATTGGCAACTGAACAATTATATTGTGGGTTATAGTAGCAAGATCTCCTTTGCAGTTTCTTAGAGGACTGATTCTGCCACCTTTAAATCATGCTGAGCTATACTTTACTTCAAAAATCAGTAGGCCCAGACACTGACTGTGGATTACACAGCACGAGGTGGCAACTCAGCTCCTTTGTAAAGAAAACCCTGCTTCTAAAGCATATGCTTTTTCTTTGATTATGTAACACACACAAATACTAAGATTTCTACAAGCCCCTTGTAATTGCAAACATTTGTTCTAAACCACACTTGGAAAATTATATTTGCTCGCTCATCCAGGGCGTATATTTAAAAAAAAACAACTAATTAGTAAAATAGGTTTTTCAGCAACATCATAGTAACCATGGGCAATGCAAGCAGATTTGATGGATTTTTTTTTTTTGACAATTTTGCAAAGCTATTCAAAATCGATAAAAAGCAAGAAAAACAAAGAAATGCTTAAGTGAAGATGCTAAAAAACCATATTGTTTATGTAGTCCAAATGTCTCTGCATATCATCTTAAGTATATACTATAAAAATGCCATCGTAACTTTCTCATTCTACAAATCAAGGACCACCAAATCGGTGTCCAAGTGTATTAAAAATGAAATCATTGTTACTTGATGCCCAGTTGGTCAGCCTGTGCACTGTAGTTAAACTTCACTGCCCTTTCAGGGCTGGGGCATCCACGCGGAGTGAAAAAACTAAAACAGGAAGAAGCTTTTTGCCATCTTCGCCCTCTAACAGCAGTATCTAGTGGCAAAGGAAGCATACAGCAGTTCTAATAGGTTATGGCTCCTTGCAGTGGCAAGAAGAAAAAAAAAACATTACTGCTGGAACATTAAAGACTGGTTAAACTACTTTGAAATATTTTGAAAGGTTGGGAACAGTGATTTTAAAGCACTAATACTGTTTAATAATCAGACATTGGGTTTGATGGAAACGAAGCCAGCAGCAAGATCATTAGAACTCTGGCTGGTGGCTAAGCCTTGTAAATGGCATCTTTCAAATAACACCTATAAATAAAATGGAGGCTCCAACATGGTCCTACAGGGTACAGTAGTTTAAATTTAAGAAGTTACTGAAAGACAACTTTATAGCAAAACAATTTAAACCACACATTCTGAATACCCCCAGATGGAACAAAATTTTCAAAGTTGTAGAAAACAATATCCTCTTGCATTAAACGTCCTTTCACTTAATGGTTTAAAAAAAAAAAAAGCTCATCCTCATACCCTAATCCTGCAAACGCGTAACTCCATTCATAGACTGAGATTAGTCACATGAGGAAAGTTACATATGCGCATAAAAGTGTTTTCAGGATCAGTGGCTCAGTTTCCAGCAATACACTTCAAGTGATGTGGATATCATTGACACTTAAGAACGTTTGGGGTGATCCAAGACAACTGTGGTGTGAAAATATCCGCTACAACTACATGCCTGTGTTAGAGGTTGTTCAGGTTTTATGGGGAAAAAAGTTTGGCCAGACATGGGCAGGATGTAATGGTTATTACAGACCAGTACTTAATCATCTACAAAACTCAGACCATAATGTATTTTAAATATAAAAAAAGCATCTAGTACCTAAAAAAAAGCACTTCCCAGGAGTCTATCATAGCTTAAATTTACTACTTCTTGCACAGACATTCCCCCTCAACAAATGCACATATTTTACGCACCAAGTACAAGAACAGTATCATGATGCGAAAACTAAAATAGTACAGCCAATATTTAACGGCTATTAAACTATACACATAATACCACTATATCCACATTTGCATGCTGTCACTTGTTAAAATGTTGTCTTGGATGGGCCTCTCTTTAAAGTATAAAGTCAAGCTAAAATGTAATGCTAAAAATTCCAGCATCAGCTCCTCCTCCTGAGAACATTTTTCATTCACCGATAGTCTAGTACACATACACTTCAAAGTTGAAGCTGTGATTAATATTGCATATGGTAAAATAGATACTTAGGAGACATTGGATAGTTAACAAATCTCGCTGTTGCATTCATAAACCCACGAGCAGTAAACTAAGTACAAGAAACAAGGGCACCATGCAAAGGCAGAGATGGAGAACAGAAACTATGCTACAAGAGGGAAAGAGCCTATTAGAAGTGAAAAATATCTTCACCAGCAGCAAAAGAAAAAAATACTGACATAAGTGTTCCTTTTATTTATTACAACTTTTTCCCAACATTTGTTCAGTTGTGATAGCTCTAGGTTTCTGATAAGTGGGGGGCTGGGGTTTATTTTTTTAGTGTAAACTATATATTTGTTTCCCTATCTGGTTGGTGGTACTTAAATCTCTGTTTACCTCCTTGGAGGTCTTTTTTTCAAATAGGTAAAGAAACAGAGTTACGGGTTTTTTGGTTTTGCTTTTAAATATAAATTCCTTGTGTGATTGACCCTATGTCAGGTACTGGCATCAGGATTTGGAGGAACATATTCCATCTCTGATTGAGAACTAGGAATGACAAGTCAATGGGGGAGGAGGGCAATGAAAATATTTTGCCTTGTTATACTTTATAAACCTGGTTATTGTTATTTATAAATTTGTAATGCAGTAGCAGCTATGGCCCAAATCAGATATTAAGGACCCCATTAAAAAAACCACACACACAAAAGGGCTGTCAATCCTAAACTTGAAGATTAGCTCAGAATAGTTTTGTGCTCTGCATGTGTAGACCCATTCATAGTGAAAATAGTGAACTGCATCTCGATGAGGAAGAGAATTGCTTTTCTTGTATTTTATTGTAAGCAGCCTGGGACCATGAATTCTTGAAGGCCAGGGAAAAGTAGATTAGTCACGGATCATATTGGAACAGGTGAATTTTCCTGAGTCATTTAAGTTGGGAGATTTCAAGGGGACTTTGTAAGGGAAAGAGACATGCTTACCATCCAGGAATTAATTTGAGAGGAGGCATAGGAGCTTTGTAGATCTTTTAGTTCTCATATATTTGGACATATCTAGAGCACAGGAGGGTCCTTAACAAATCAGCAAGAAGGCTGTTCTGGCAGAAGACTTGTGTTGAGGTGGTCTAGTCCAGTCCATCCCATATCACATTTTTCAGGAGACAGGTTTCAAAGATCACTGCATGCCCACAAAAACAATTAGACTATTCACCGAGTAAGGTGCTACCAGCATAAGCAGGAGCATCATAATCCAACTCGTAGATACTTGTGGCTTGGATTTCAAGTTTTTACTTCATTTATCTATTTTCTCTTTGTATAGATACATACCCAAGCATAGGTATAGATGCATATGTGCATATAAAACAAATATTGATAGTTTGCAAAGCAGCAGCATTCTTGGGTAATACTTTGGTATTTGGGTAGTGAAGACAAAGAAAAAAGATGAATTATTTATAAAGTGCAGTGGTTCACCCAGCGAAGCAGATACTGACAAACAACAGGAACATCGAGAGAGACAAAAAACAGGTGGGCAGTTCAGGATAACACAAGGTAGCATAACTACAATACCAGCCAGACACTGTTTTGTTTAAAGGTAAATGGAGATTCAAAATCTGGCTCAGTTCAAATCTATCTGAATACACAATGGGCTTCTTGTGAGAGACAGGAGGCAGCTTAAAATGCAACAAATAAGATCATGAGGTATGGGAAACTAGCTGACTCTCGCATCCTATCATCAATCATCATCACCACCACCCTGCAATCAGAGTCCACAATTTAAAAACAAAACATCAGAGATTGCCAGAGGTTGCTTTCCTGGTTATGGTCAGTAAGACATCTACTCTGACCTCAATGGCAGCCTGCAGGTGGTGCTCTACACTGCCATATAGGAAACTCTGGTTTGATTCCCGGCCTTAGGTGACACCATTTCAGACATCTTAAGACTCCCAAGTAATTTATATTTCTGGGCAGCAATTTGGGATTTGATACCAGGAAAACTTAATTCCTGAATTTCCCAGTTTTTCACTCCCTGAATAAATACAGTATTACTGTGTAGTTAGTTCATTAAGCACTAGGGTAAAGGTTGCAGAAATGCTTCTTAAATTACCCCTCAGCTAATTAGAAAGATGTTTTGATTGGTACTAAAGTGACATGACTAGTGTATCGCTATAAAAATGATAGGAGTGAACAGGGTAGACTGATTTCAATCAATGACTTAAATCACCAATTTTAATCAATTTAAATCAGCAAACAGGCAGCGTTGATTTAAATCATGTTTTGTATTTGTACTTTAATTATTTTCCTAAAGAAAAGTAAAGTCTCATGGGATGGTAACAATTAAAACATGTTGATTTCCAACTAATTATAGCCTTTACACTAAGTTTGGTGCTTCTTTTTGCTAGCCAGGATGATAAACAAAAGTATAGAGTGATAGTGTAAGCAATTATAGAGCTTAACTTATATTTATTCAGATTCTTAATTTTTACCTTTTTGTTAGAATGAAGGGGAATGATACAAGAAAAAAAAATCTAGTAAATAAGTGCAATTTGGATCAAGCTTTATTTGGATGGAAATTCAAACAATTAAAAATGCACAAAAATAGCATTTTCAATTTCTTTCCAAATATTAACACTACCTTAAATGTTCTGGATACATAAGAAAAAATGTTTAATAAATATTTTTTTTTCATTTAAAACATTATACAAAGGAAGTATTATCTAGTCAGTGAATATTGATTGTTCCTCGTCACCATGTCCTTTTAGATTTTAGAAAAAGTAGATCTCATTCTTTTGTTCATGGAAGAGGAAAACAAGCTTTGCTGCTTTTTACATCTCCCAATTTTTTTCTTAATTTTGAATGAACTAGTCATTGAACTGAAATAGCTGAATAAACTGAAATAAGGAAAATATTCTCTCTGCACCTGCAAAAGAGGCTACTGCTGTCAAAAGCTGGGCTAGCACTTCAACAAACTTGTACCAAACGCTTAGTCAGTGACTTCCACCAGTTCAGTGGTTTCATTTTCTTTAAAACTTTCCAAACAAACACGTACAGCTGAATAGTTTTTTTATTTAACTTAAAATATTTTACTAGATTAGAGTTTAGGTCTTAATATAGGTTATCAATTGTAAATAGGTATTTTTTTTAAAAAAAGAAACCTGTATTTAAAAAATGCAATTTAAATATAAAAATCTGATCTAATAAAATCTGATTTTAAACCACCCTGTTAGTGAACAGTCTCCAGAATGAGTGTGAGCAAGGATGAACTCATTCTGCACAAAATTTAATAGAAATAATTAAAAATAAAAATCTTGGGATTTATACAGGTGGAAATGAGGTATATCCCGGCAAAGGATCTCATCACTGCCAGTACATAACTAACTAACAAAGGATGACAATACATAGAATTCTGCTCAACATATTCTGTAACGAAGGAAAATACTGCATTGACCTAAGTAATATAGCAGTGGACAAACCAGAGTCATGGGTGTTTTGCAGGTATTTGATTAAGATTAACCTTACATAAAATATACACATTGCTGTATTTGCCAAAATCTACAACGCAGTAGTCTATACTACCCTGAAAATGTAAAAAACTTTTTGGAATCCTAGGTACCTACTTTTGGGGAGGGATGGTTCATGAAAAACAAAGTTAACAATCCACAATAAAAACAGCAAGGTCTTCCCAATGCTGTAGTAGGCCTTAACTTCATGAGATAATGTAGCCTCACAACAGCATGTAAATAATCAATTTTTATTAACAAATTCAAAAAACAACTTGACGCATGGAATTGTTCATCTGTCCTTTGTTTATATACACAAGTAAATCTTGTACCATTATTCCTTTCTGCTACAAAACCTTATTTTCACAACTACTTATTTGGAAAGACAACTTATTTTAAAATCACAGAAATTAAATGTATGAATTTAAGTTGTACAAATTTGTAACTTTCAATTTCTGGTTTTATCATCACAATGAACTATCTAGATGCATTTTTTTTTCTGTTTTAATTCAACTTTTTAATATCAAAACACTATACTCAAATCACAAAGATTTTGTTTTTTAATACCTGATTTACATGTTTAAAGACTTTGTAGTATTAAAACCCCATTCTGTAACCATATTGATATAACAATAGTACCCAAAAAAAGTTGAGTTACTGGATTTTAAATCTTCGTTAGTGGCTTATTTTTACAACCACTAACATGCCACACATAGAACATGAAGTCATTTTTCTGTCAAGACTAAAATTAGATTAATTGTGGGTTTCTGTATTATCTGATGGTGTCTTGTTTTCAGTTCCTGTACTTCTCCGGACCTCAAGCAAGTCCCTCTTTACCCACTGTCTTGAGATTACTGAACATTCCATTTGTACACATCTCTGATCATGCTCCACTCAGTTTACTCCTTTGCATTTCAATCCAGATTTTGTCTCTTCATCATTGTGACCCCAGGACCTCTTGATGCCAACTGGCAGACGGCACAGAGGAGGTGCATGGAGGTTTACATCTGGTGCATGGGGATATCCCGGGTCCGATGTTACGTAATAATATGCCAAAGTGTAGCATGTGAGGTCTCCACCAACAGCCATAAAACACTGGTCATCCTAACCATTGTGAGATGTCTGTACAGTTAATATTTAAGGAGTTATGTATCTATGCTGAAAATTATGCCTACAAGTCGAAGCATGAAGGGGCATCTGAATATTTAGCATATCTGGCATGTAAATACCTTGCAACACCAGCTACAACAGTGCCATGCGAACGCCTGTTCTCACTTTCAGGTGACATTATAAATAAGAAGTGGGCAGCATTCTCTCACATAAATGTAAATGAACTTGTTTGTCTTAGCAATTCGCTGAACAAGAAGTAGGACTGAGTGGACTTGTAGATTCTGAAGTTTACATTGTTTTATTTGAGTGCAGTTATGTAAAAAAATACTTCTATGTTTGTAAGTTGCACTTTCACGATAATAAGATTGCACTACAGTACTTGTATGAGGTGAAATGAAAAATACTATTTCTTTTCTTTTTTACAGTGCAAATATTTGCAATCAAAAATATAAAGTGAGCACTGTACACTTTATATTCTGTGTTGTAGTTGAAATCAATATATTTGAAAATGTAGAAAAACATCCAAAAATATTTATAATAAATTTGAAGTGGTATTCCATTATTGTTTAATAGTGTGATTAAGATGCCAATTAATCATTACTTTTTTTAATCTAGTTTGTTTTCCATTAATTGCATGTATTAACTGCAATTGATGGCCCTTCTATAAACAAATTTAAGTGGAGCAGTGATCTTGAGATTAAACTGGTAAACTGTGTACTATTGCTTTGAGAGTAGCAGATCTCTGAATTCTGAGTGTCCAGCAGAACATGGGGTGGACACCCCAGAGAGATGCTTGGAGGGCTCGGTGGATGGAGTGCACCTATTCCTTGCCTATAGAGGGACAGCAAAGCCTGTATAGGCTGAGAGGGGAGTGCTTGTGTTACTCAGGGCTGGTGGAGGAGTCAAGAAGCTGACCCCTGGCAGGCACAAAGTTTCCTCCCGTAAAGGTAGGTGGTAGCGAGATGCCTCACAACGCTGAGCACCCCCAGGAACCATCACAATCATCCTTTGTAACTCAGTCAACACAGATACCCAAAATCCAGTATGTCTCCAGATTGTGTCCTGTTACTGTTCTCTAGTAGGTAGCACAGCCAATTCTTATCATCCCTGTTCAGGAAAGTTCCTAAGCGTGTACTAGAACATGACTATGTACTTAAACTCCACTGAAGTGCTTTTCTGGACAGGTATGCTTTCCTGAATCGACAGCCACAGGAACTCCAAAAAACAACAACAGGTCTATTTTCTGAGGTTCATAATGTTTACATTACTTACCATTTATTTAGTTCCCAACTTAGCTTTATTTCCATATTATCCTCTTCATTAGTGTATGTTGTACATAGCCATTAGAAAATTACTGTAAATGTAGGAATAGTATAAGCCCTTAGTACAAAGAGCTAAGATTTCCAGACACTAAGCCTTGCATCCTATTTCTCACCCTCCCATTTCTGTCACAATTCTAGCAAATGTGTTTATCAATAATAAAGTATTGTAAAGAACCATCCTAGAGTGGGTGGTGAATGAACCAATTTTTTCCAGATCCTTTCATGATTCCATGAGGAAAGTACCGGACTTTTCAAAATAAGCCATTTAAACTATGCTCTTGAATTATGCTCCCTGCCACTATGCAGCAAATGCTCAATAGAGCTTTCCCACACCAAGAATCGGCTATTTAATTAATACACATTATATATTTCAGTTTATCAAGATAAGGTACTACTGAAAAATCAAGCAAGCAGAAGAGCCTTTCAAATAAATTTAAATGTCTCTTTGATGAAACATTAACAGTCAAAATCTAATTTGATAACTGACAGCATGACATCTATTTTGACAAAATATCTTCTAATTTTCAACTGTTAAATACAAATGCTGACCAAAGCGGCTACCACTGTTAACAAGGAACATTTGCTTACATTTTCTTATACCCAATTCCAATAATACATAAGAATAAGTTACCTAAACTCAGTATCCAGAGAATTCTTTCCAGAGACTACTTTTTATTAGCTGATAATCACTTTGAATGAACATGGTAATCTTGTTTAGAATTCCGGGGTCTACACAGATTGTGTCCTCTTAAAATTTACACTGCCTTGTGGACTGAAGTGCATCAAGTTGCATTTTTTTACCTTTCAAATAATGTTCTGGGTTCCACAATAAGATGACCAGATCATCAGCACATCTGTTTAACCATATGTTTTAACTCCATTTGTTCAAATATTATTCACATTAGTTCTATACGTAGATACAATGTTTCTTCCCTGGCCTGGGCTAGGAGGGAGAGTGATCAGTTGCTGACAAAGTTAAAGTTACACAAGGAATTCACACTAAAACGTAACCTATCTTAACAATTTGCATAGTCTGGTGGGGCATGTCCTCTGGATTCTAAATATACATTAATTCCCCCCCCCCCCCCAAGAAAGCTATAATTTGTGAGATGCTATAATAAGAGCTTCCCTTATTGCTCTGCAACAAGCACCTTACTCACACTGTTCACATGGTCTTGACATCCATTTGCTTGGTGCACAGACAAACAAGAGATAGCAATGTTGGATTCTACTACAATAGAAAGAAGGGGAGCGATAGAAAGAAAGTACATCATCAGACCATTTAGAAGTATTTCCTCCCCCCTCCCCCCCGATTCTAAAAAGAGGGGTAAATAATTATGAAGAGTTAAAGGGTCACTGACTCTACCTTCAAGTCCAAAGTTTAAAAACATAGTTAAAAATGTTCTCGTTTCTTTTTGGTTAATTATTTTAAAAAATCCACTCTCCTAGCCAAAACTAAAGATTTCGGAACCATTCCGCATATGCAAACGTATCACACCTCTGAAGGGAATACTAGTGCAGCTTCCCTTCAAAGTGTGGTTGACCACACAACCACTCCCAGCTCTTCATAGTCCATTTGCAAGAAAAGCCATTTTGTGACTTCATGTTTGTGTGCATCACTAATTCCATACCAAATTTACTCAGCTCACAATAAATGCAATTTTTCCAAAACGACAGCCCTTCAATCTCACACTGGGCTCAAAGTCAAGCTGGGCTCTCTCTCATACCTCATCAGTGATAAAAGTTCTGCAGGCCAAATTATGCTCTGAGTGCCACTTGTGCCAACCTACTTTCCTAAGAATTATGCCTTCTATCAGTTACATGTGAGCATCCCATTTGTTGTCAGTAGAATTTCAGATATGTAATAGATGGTATTATTTGACCTTCAGCATATTACTTGCTATTAAGCATGAAAAGGAAAGAGCCCAACTTGATTTTCAGAAGTCAGAGTAAATTTGCATCAAAGACAGATAAGCAACATCTATTTCACTGTAAACTGAGCAAACCTGAGATGGCATAAGTGATAAGAATGAATATGGAACCCCAGAAGTGTTTTCCCTGCTAAGCAGTTACTTCTCAGAGTATAACCACATTGTAAGGAAGGGAGAGATCTCCAACAGACACATTCAAGAGATCTGGAGTAAGCATCGATAATGTGTTTTCTCAGCGCTAATAAAGAGGATTAGCTACAGTTGGGGCAGCAATGTTGGAAAGATATTGGAAAAGAGACTTCACATCACTCCCAAGACATTGTATCACAGAGTCAGGATACAGACTGAAGAGGATGGACAGAAGGTATGGAGGACTTGATGGTGTACTGGGACAGCTTGAGGGACCAGGTTATGACTTGCAGAGGAAGGGAGAGGGAGATGCCAACAGTCAGGATATTCTTAATGGGTTGAGAGAGGAAAGTCTGAACTGGACAAAGAAGTCAGGGTCACTAATTGCTAGAAGTAGGCACCTATAAGGAAGGTAGGGATCACATAAAGGAGAAATAATTGGGATTGGGTAGTTCTAAAACTTAAGGAAGTTGAGCCAAAAATCAGGCAAACAGAGGTGAGTCAAGTCCCAAGACATTCTGCTAAGGCCTGGGCTATAAGACACTAGCATCATAGGGTAGGATTTCTTGTTATAGTCCTGGTATTTTGGAGTCAGGATAAAATAGACAGAGTGATCACCTTCTCCGAACATGTATGGAAATCTGAAATATAATATAAACATAAGGAAACAGATTGTTTTAATACCTTTATTAATATTTGATAATACATAATCAATTGACACCTTTCTAAAACACTCCAGAAGTCAAGCTGCAGGTTTCGGAGTACCAAAGATTACATTACACAATGCTGGTGCATAGAGCAGAAGTATCAAAATACCAACAAAAAACTATATTATTTTTTAAAAAGTGTTAAAAAAAAATTATTTTCATGAATAGAAATAAATTTTATATGGATAGTTAAGTTTCCAAGGGGTTGTAACAAAGCCAAGTAATTTTTTTAAAGCTTTTTTAAAACTTAATGTTGTCTTTAGAGACTTTACTATTAAAACAATTCTCAGTTGGTGTGCAGAGTAATTTAGATTATCCTTCACCAAATAAAGTTATTTAATACCTATATTCAGAGAAGGATGCCTATTCAGGAAGGGCACTTAAGCATGTTCTTAACTTTAAATCAATGGGACTTAGTCACATACTTAGGTCCTCATCCAGGACAGCACTTATACCAGTGTTTAAGATCACATATTTTACCCTTTTCTTGGATTTAAAGATGTTTAGTCCTGAAGCTCTTAAGTAACTTCTACAATTGAATTTTAAATCTCTGGATGCAAAAAAGTCAAAATAAATGTACCTATAGTAAATAAGCTATTCAATATGCATAAGTGAGATACTGATTTCGAAGTAAGACAAAGACAGCTTTCTTTAAAAAGTGAAATACATCTTCACTTTTGATTTACCACACTGAACTTTATATGGCATCACCACACAAACTGTGTTTGTAGATTAAAGAAATCAGTTTAAATAAATTTATTTTAAATCAGTTACTGCAGTTCCATATTTTAACAAACATTTTATCAATTTTCTAAAAAACACTAAATTATACATTATGTGTATTTTACAGACTATATGACTACAGCAGAAATCAGGATGTAGGCAATAAGCACTTTGATAGCTATTCTTGGCAAAGGAAAAGCCACATGAATGATTTTTTTAATCTGCAAGGGCCCCAATTTAAGTAAATCCTCTGTGAATGGCTCACTATGTAAGTATGTATTTAAGCAGCACTATCTAAACAATTATTTTTAGACAATATACTTCAACTGAAATGCATTCCAACATAAGAAGAAATCACAACTGCCATGAAGCAGTAGCCTGGGGGCTATGTTAAGATTGTTAGGCAATTTAGGTATGCTGGTTGATTTAATGAAAGATCTAGGCATTAGTTAAAAATGTTTCATGGTGAACTGATTTAAGAAACTAAGTGGAAGGAGGCACAAGCATCTGATTAGTTTATTCCAACTGCCAGAAGCAGATCATTGGGGGGGGGGGGGGGAGGAGGGGGAGAGGAATATATATGCTCTTCCACTCCTGTAAAGGCTAATGTTAATCCCCTATAAGAATTTCCAAAACTAGTTTTGGGGTGGTTTTTAGAAATCTGAAGCGCAAAAAATAAACCTTGTTCTTCAGAAAAGTTTGCCTACGACGTTCAGTAATATGCTTCAAGTAATGCCAGACACTTTTACTTATTTCTCAGCTGATCTGGCACCACAATAAACTGAATTTGGTTATAGAAATTCTCTTATAAAGAACTGTTACATACTGATTTTAACTATGTATAGAACAGGCTTTCCCCCAAAACACCTTAAAAGGGTGACAAGCCACACTGAATTATATTTCCCTCCGCATTTCTCTCCTGAGCCCTCCAAAACACTTAAATTTAAGTTAACAATTTGCTTCAATTTGTAGAAATTTCAAATGTGTAATAGTGTATATTTTGACATTTTGACAATTTGGGCTCAACTCTTTCCTAAAAACCCAGAGAAGGAGTAACTGATTAAATAAATCCATTATTTTCCATAAGTTCTCTTTACAGATATACTTGATAGTTACAGAAATTGAACCAGAAGTGCAAGGGGCGGGTGGGTGGGCGGGGGAATTGGTCTTATAAAAGCAGCAGTGTCTGGAGCACAAGAGAAGCAGGTTTCACAGATTCCCCTGAGGTCGCCTATGCAGAGGATGATGAGGCCCAACTTCACTTAATTTGAGATTTGAAGATCTGCTCACGGTAGTACAGCTGGAGACTTGCAAGCTTTATCCATGTATTTACTTGAACCCTGGGTCAGCAAGGTAAGAGGGGCCAGAACAAACAAACATTCCGCACAACACTTCAACGAAGAACTACAGGAGACCAGAATGTCTCCTGAATGAACATTTATTTCCTAGGAGCTATAATCTGTCTGGGCTTCCACCCCAAAGACAGCTAATATTCTGGCTCTAAGGATTCTGCATGATCTGGAGAAAAAAAAAAAAAAAAAAAAACCACCACCACCACCACCTCCTCTTCCATAACCCAATTTGTATCAGGGAATCTTACTTGTGAAAGGTCAAGATTCAAGAATAAAGTCTCATCATCTGGAATCTTAGAAGGCCCTCCTCAAGATCTTTCCACTGAGGGCTCATGGCACTGAAGGGCTGAAAGTTCATGCAGCAATTTTTGGGAAGCGAGGAGGGAGAGAAGAGCCACTGGATCCACGGGGTAGTATTGAGTGCAACATAGTTCTAGTTGAATTTTCTTGGTATGAAAGAAGGACTGGGGGGAAAAGGGGCCGGGACCTTTGAGGCTCCAAAAGCCCTCTTAGAATCCCATAGCTCATTGAAGGGTTGATCTCTGTGGTTACAGCCAGGGGACACCCACAATAGCCTGTCTGCCTCAGCTATGACACAGGTGGAGATGGGGAGGTCTGGCAGTGGGCAGTCTGAGGGAGAAGCTGCTGCTGCAGCATGTGGTGTGAAGTGAGGAGGGAGAGCTTACAGTTAAGCTCCCACTAAAAAAAAAATCTCACACTAAAATCATTCTCTGGGCCATTGGCATAGCTGCAGGGAAGGGTCAGCAACATCCCCTTTGATCGGTGAGAGTTCTTGCCCTGGCACCCTGCTCCATTGTAGTCACACAGGCAAATCAAAGCATCAGGGGAATTGCAAAATCCAGCGATGCGAGAACTAGTAAATCAGATTTCCCTGGCTGAGAGAAAAAGAGTGTCTGGGTCCGCCTACATGGTTTCCACAGTCATAGTATCTCAGCTCTTTTGTGCAGAGAGGGGAGAGAGGAAGAGCAGTAGGAGAGCCTACAGCCCAACGCAGTACTGTGAGTTGGGGTTGGAGACAATGAGGTGCACATACAAACCCCTCAACAGGAAACTTTCCAAAACTACAGCCAAGTGGGTGGGGAGAGAAATGCCTTCCCTATTTCTCACAAAAATCTGCTGAGCCAGAAGCTCTTCCCCTCTCAGTCTAGAAAGGTGGGCAACAAAGAAGAAAGGGCAAAGGACCAGCCAAGTCAGTCCTCCCCACTTGAGGAGAAGGTAATACAAGCGGCAATCCCCAAGTGGACTCTACCTACCTGCAACACTGATGGGGGGGTTCAAGAATTCAGTGTCTACCCAGGGAACAAGGGAGGAGCAAATCCTGGAAGCAGATCCTTCCCCAAAGGAAATCTCATTTTGACTCTGCAACTTGAGAGCTTCTGCCTGAAACTGACTCACTCTGATATTTCTTGGATTCTGTCTTCTTCCTTTCTTCAATCATCTTTCCTGTTGGTTTCTTCCCTTTGCTTTGGGGGTCAGCTGGAAAAAGAATGAAGCAGAAGGCTGAGGCATGACTCCGTAATTCCAGGACAAAGAGGTAAGACTGAAGGGGAAGGAGAAGTGTATTTGATACCTTCTGAATAACAGCTGTTTTACAGGTTTTTCAATGCTCTGATTTGTCAAAAAATGGCTAAAATCTCTCTTTTTAAATTGCCAATAGGCCAAGACCAAGCACAGGAGGTTTTTGTCCAGAAAGGTTTTTTTCGTGTTGTTACAAGTAGAGCTGGTCAGAAAAATTTGAAATTGTCCAAATTTTGTAGAAAAACTGAATTTCCACAATTCTTCCTTCCATTTTCTGACAAGCTCTAATTATAATCACAGTATCTACTATTGCAACACAATGAACAGCTCTTCACAAGATTAGGCAGAAAGAAGCTGTGGGATGAAAAGGTGTTTGTACTTACCTGGAAGTTTCCTTTAAACTGTCCCCCTTTTCTTAGCAGTACTAGTCCACAGCTCCAATAGTAAGGTCTTCCTCTCTACTTGCAGAACCAGACCTGTCAATCACTGGCAGCAATGTAAAACTCACTTCCCCTCCTGAAAGCCCACCAGTTAGGAAACTTCAACAGTTAATATGGTACTGTATAATTGTAACTACACATAATGCCTACTATAGAACACAAGAACCTCCGCAATCCCTGTATTATTTTTTGCATTCCTAGACCAATTTTTCTTCTCTCGGGAGCTGGATCTGTGACGCTTTACTACCTGAAGAAAGCAAGTGTTCAGGTAATTAATCTGCCTATTCTTTAGCACAGGAACTTCCATAGATCTTTAAGATTTTACCAGCACTGTGTGGCTGAAGTGATGGGGCATGGCAGCTGAAGTGGATGCAAATATATGCCTAATTATTTACTTTAGTCTTCCTTTGTTCACTGAGGTACACAAGTACCTGAAGTACATGAATGAGTAAGGTGGCTCTAAAGAAGTTGCTTTACTTGCAGATGAAGAAAGATCCTACCTCTTTCATCAGTTCACCTTCAGACACAGAATATGATGAAGACTTTGTTTAACGTGGGAGCTTTTTCCCCCGATAGCAAGATCATCTTGTAGACAATTGAGGATGCACTGTTTTAGTTGAATTTCATGATCTCTGCCTGAATATTTGAATTTTACCACCACGTTGGTTCACTTCTTTCCAGAGATTAAAATGGTGGACATGAATTTGGCTGAGCATCATCTCTTTTTAATTATGGTTTGCCTCTCAAAAGCCAGATGCAGCCTAGTCAAGCCTGCTTGGCCCCTTATGCATGACTAGTCCTTGTGGAAAAAAGGATCTGTCCTGCTTTGGAGGAAAAGTAGCTGATCGAGCAAGATACTGATCAGGTCCAGGCAGCGGGGTCTTCTTAGCCAATATATCATCTTTGCTTTCTCTAACAGTCTACATCATTCTGGATAGGAGGAGAAAAGAAAAATGGTAGTATATGCAGTGATCTTTGGGACAGAGCTTCTGTTGCTATTGTATTTGACAGCTGAATACTCAAAAGGAATAAAAATAATACAAATCAAAGTAATATTTCATGTATTGCATGGTGAATAAAAGGGTCTCACTGGTCGTATCTGATGACTGACACTACTTTGCTCCTCAAAGAGTTTTCATGCTGCTAGAAGATGTTGCTTGCACTTCCACCTTCTATAACAGTAGTGACATGTAATGTCTTGAGTATCGCACTGCAGTCCCTGGTGCTGGCTGACAGGTATTGGGAGTCCAAAGAGGCATCCAAAACACAAACAATAGAAACTTCCACAGTATTGAACCCAGCCAAATTCTCTCTTGGTGCTAAGCAGGAGTGCACCCAAACATTAAATCAATCCACCCATCCAAGAATTTGTAAGTAAAGCAAGCAGACATATGTGATAGCTGGCCCATCCCTTTGTAGTTTTCTCTCAGGCAGGAATCTACCTTCAGATCCCTCGAGTCTCTCAGGAAGGAGTGGCTAGCCTTTCAATGCACCCTTGGAAAGGATAAAAAGCACATAAGTTTGCATAGGTTTATCTTGAGGACTCAGGAATAGGAAGATGGGTTCCTGGTTTGTATGTTCTGGCTACCATACACTCTAATGGGACTTTTGAACTCCTACTGTCACATTGGTTGGATTCTGCTATATAGATGTGTGTCTCCAGGCTGGGGACAGCTAGATTCTTCTGAATCTTTTTGGAAGCTTGTGGGATGGTGCTTTTTACTTAGCCTTTCCTTTTTCATGCTTCCCCTTTTTCAGATTTGAAGGGACAGAGGGAAAAGATCTAGCTCTGATGCACTTGAATTCCTCTTAGGCGTGTCACAGACATGGCTCCTTCTACCTTTGGGGGTATATGCTTATCCAGGGAAGTCTATGTTCTTGACCCTATTTGAGTTATTTTCATGAGGGCCAGTGTAAGAGATTCAAGATGCTGGAATGTGCTTGGGCCAGCAGGATACATCCCATATATTTACTGTGAAAAGAATTTGCAGATTCCTTTGATGTGGAGGACTGTGTTGGGCTCTTCCTCGCTGGAGAGAGAACATCCTGGTTACACCACCACCAGGGAAACACAAGCTGACTTAGTCTCTTGGAGATGGGCACAACAAATAGATTTAGAAAGTAGACTGATGGTCTCTTGTTCCCTTTTCTGCCTGGTCCACCGGCTGTACCGCGTGCTGGTCATCTTCCTTTCACAGCCTTTTGTGGAGAGGCAAGATGCAATGCTGTTGCTCCACATGATGAACTACTTTTATTGTTGACGAGGGCTCTGGGAGTACAGCAGCTCCCTCTGATGCTTTGTCTGAGCTGGTCTCACTCTATTGCTCCCAATAGGAGAGGGTCAACTGTCACTCAGTGCTTCTTGGGGTTAGGGATACAGTGGCAACTGTTTCTTTCATGGCTCCGCTAAGAACCTCACAAAGTAGGCCTACACAAATCTGTGTATGACCACTATGGAAGCCCTGTCTGGAAACAGACAAAAATCCCAAGAGATGCATTTGGTAAGTAGAGAGGAGCATAAGCAGAAAAGCTTCCCTTTTCCTTTCTTCGTCTATTTGTTTGCCATGATGAGAGCAGCATTTGTCAGAGTGCACACTGCTGCAGTACCTCAGCGAAGGAATGCAGAATCAAAGTCTAATTCCAGACACCCAGCTGCTAAACCAGATGTATTTTAGCCCTCTAGATCCACTGAATTCTTTTGCTTTGTTTAAAAATGTAACTGATCATCTGCAGCAGTGAAATACGAGCCACCTATCTGCAGCTACAGATGCAGAAGTAAAAGTGATTTTTATCCTACTTCCCATTATTGACAGGTCTGGTTCTACTTCCAGGACTGCAAGTAGGCTGCAAACCCACTACAGGATTTGTTGACCTGCCTATGCTGAAAAAAGCTGTTTTCAAAACCATGTACGCAGTACAATACCAACAGAGTAAATCTTGACAAAGTAAACGTCTTCTTTTGGCACCAACAAAAAACAAATGAATTGTTAAAACATCAACAATGGACATGTCATAATGATTGCTTGGCACTGAGTTCTGTTGGCTATTGACACTAATTATGAAAAAACTGAATTTTTTAAAAAAGTTAGAGTGGAAAAATGGCTTTTGAACAATACAGCAGCTACATTTTAAGGGTCTGTTAGCATTTCCTTTAGAAACCTACTTTAAGGGGTTTTATAACGCAGCTGAATAAAACATGCTTAAGGCTGAAACTTGGCATAAAATGTCTCATAGAAGCAATTTTAATTTATTTTAAAAGCAAATTAGGTTTAATTACTTGAGACATCTACAAAAATAACGTGTGATCCTGAATCTCCCTTGGGATGGTCATAAGAATCAGTAAGGTTATCTTATTTTACATCTTCAGTAATGATCTCGGAGTTAAGGTAAACCAAATGTTAATGAAATATAGAGATTTTAAATGGGGAGGTATTGCAAATACCAGGAGAAAAGAAAAAAGGATAAAGAGATCTAGAGAGGTAGAAGATATGAGCAGGAAATAAAACTAGATTCAAATCAGAAAATGTACAAGCTAAGGGTTTATCTACACTGGAATAACAGACATATGGAAAAAAATACAAAAAGGAAATAAGTGCACCTTAGCTAAGCAGCAACTAAAAGGAACATGGTAACATCTGAAGGGTGTAAATATCAAGAAAGGAGAGGAATTTAAGGTGACCGAAGAGGATATAGTTAGGAGCAATAGAATGAAATTTAGTCTATTGAGGAAAATGTCCTGACAAGGAAATCTTGTAGATTATAGAACAGTCATCCACAGGAAGAGGTGAATGGCACATTTTCTTTAGACATTTAAAATTACACTGAATGAAGTACTAGAAATGTATTGTGAGAACAAGCACACATTGACAACAGGTGAGACTAGATGAGACCACAAGAAATGATTTTTTTTTCCTTTCTGATCACTGAACTATCAGTAGTGTAAGTGTCCTGGCCTTAAGAGCTTTTGATGGCATAAAACATTGGTTTCTAGAATCAGTAATTCTTGAGATAACAGCCATTACAGTGGAGGAGGAAGGAAGCAAAATGATAATCTGAATAGTTGATTTTAAGGTCAAATATCACACAGACTACCATGAAAAGAAACTAATGCTATATACCATCAGAATGCTCAGAATTGCAACTTTCCAGTTTGTATAAAGCTTTGGTTTCTAACCATTTTGTTCTAGCAGGGTATTTGTGTCACCAGTTTGGGAGCTCTGCTACAAATGATATGGACCATATCAGATTAGAATATATTTGATTAAATTAGTGCTGAATATAGCACATCCTGGGCCAGTGCAGTTTTCAATCCTTAGATGACCATCCTAATTTAAGAGTTTCACAGAGTTTCCATCATAACAATCAACTTTTGTGTCACCTTCGCAAAAGTTTGAAGTATATTTCTCTTGCCTATTTTAAAGTCAAGAGAACATGCATAGAAGCAGTAAATGCATGGGAGTAATGAGGCTGAATCATGTATTATTGATTATAACAAATGATTAATGAAAGAATTATTATGCATAAATGTAGTCATTTGATAAACTTTATAATTTTGGCTTTTTTAAAAAAAATACCAAGTCATTGATATAGTGGTCCAAAAATCTCGCTTTTAAAGGTGATTTTAAGTTACAGGTAGCACATTTTAAAATCCTTAGTAGAAGGGGCTATCAAAGTTGGGTTTTTTTTATTGTTTCTTTTGTTTCCTTTCAAAGTTTGTATGCCAAGTGTAGCTAACAGCAAACTTCAGCAGCCTAGTTAATAAAGCATTTTAAACCAGACTTTAATAGTCAGATCTCATTGGCACTAATATAAGTCCACTGGAAAAAAAATATTTTTATATACACATATACATATAATACACACACACACACCCTCTTTCAATTTTCAGGAAATTCTAAGCCTCAAGTGTTTCTGGAAAAAGTATTTGAATTGGTAAAAAAAATAAAATTTTGTTTTTCAAACAAAGATATAGTGGCTTTTTTGGTTTTTTGTTTTGTTTTTAAAGGAGCTAATTTTTGGAAGAAAAAAAACAAGGTTACCAATATATTGGTATATACATATATATATCCTTAACATACTCCAATTATTGCGCAAAACTTGCAATTTCTCTATGTTAATAGGGGCTTTCATTTTACTTCTCAGAATTCAGTGCTGGTTTACTTGATTCAGTTATACCTGCAATTAGCTTATGTGTTTTTTTAAAAAACATTTGATTATTTTGTATCTTGCTGATTTTCCACTCAATACTTTGAATCCTCACATTTCTCCTACTCTTCTGTAGTCTTTTAACCAGTTTTTTGTTAGTGTCAAGTTCCAAGTTTTTGTGCTACAAACGAGCAGTGTGAAGGGTAACCACTCCAATAAGGCTACCTGCATTTTTCAAACTGAATTTTGCAGATGACATTTTGCTAGTCTATTCTCCTTTTGTTATTTACGCCTGCTCTTCTCCATGACTCTCCTCTGATGTTTGTAATTTCTGGAGAACTCAAATATAGCAAAAAGTGAAGAAAGTTTGCATCCCTAACATATAACCATCCTACTCTCAATAAATATAGATCACTGCCATTAATGCTAGTGGAGAATTACACATTATGCATGGAAAAGAAAGAATCCTAAATAGACTACTTTTTGTAGCATTCACTCAAAAACGTAACTGCTATCCTATTTTGAAAAGGGACTCAACGATGGCATTGTGTGGTTCCATGTTTATTGTGTTCCATGTCAAATGTTCTCAACTTTCAGGGGGAAAAGATTGTTTCCTATCAGCCTTGTACTCTAAGCCTGGAGTATGAGACAAACTGGATTCTTTTCTTGTCTTTACCAGCAATAAAGGATGAGGCTGATTTGGGCCCTCAGTTATACCAGTTGACTTACTGGAACTTAGTCTTATTGCTGAGGCACAAGCAGATCCTTGATGTTCTCTGTTGTGTTGGTTCTGCTAACAGGAGTACAAAGTGGTAAAAGCTTATTTTAGTCTAATGTGTACAGATGATTGAATACATATGGGGAACAATTTAAGCCCTGACCTTGCAAATGACCAGTGTGCCCATGCACTATGTACTGCAGGATCAGGGCCCAAGATCTAGTAAGAAGGTTCAATTTTTAGTCATTTTTCAGAAAAGAGACACACTTTAAAAGTTGTTGATTTCACCCAGCTTATTACATATGTAAGATATTAACAGTACAAAAAGTAAAGCTAATGATCTTCCCACAGAGCTTAATTGAAGCTATATTCAGTTGTACTGGATATTCTTGAAGTAGTTCTGCAATAATTTAGCCATTTAACATTCCCAGAATGTTCTTTGATTTAATTAAGTTTCCTTACTGGACTAAATCCCAAAATTTACCTATATTTTAATTATTTTTAGTATTAGAAATTAATTTCCACATATATTTTCCCCAAAATATGACTTAAAACAAGACAAACAAAATATGCTGAGTTCCTCTTGTTTTAGTCTTTCCTTGTAAGGAAATTCTCGACAACTCAATTCAGGCAGAGTTTTCTATTTCTTTTAAATAAAAAACTACTTCTTACACTCACTTCCCCTCCATCTCTTCTCCATGCAAGCATCTTTCACCTACCTGCTTTGCTCAGTCAGACCTCCCAGCATTTGCACTAGACATAATTAACTTTGGTAATGCCTCTTCATAGGCATACCAGTGTGCAATGTTAGACTCAGTCATTCTGTATCTGTTGAAATATTAGCACTTGTTTTAGGTCACTTACAAAGAACAAAGTTAAGCCATAGAAAATCAAACAAAACAGATACAAACACGCACATACAGTTTTATTTCTACCTTAGGCTCATTACTTTTGTAGAACTATAAAATATAGAAAAAACAACATTTGCACCAAAAACCAAACTTACCCCTCTTAATGATGTGGGTTTCAAAGTCTGATTAACCATATTTTAGATGGTTTTATGCATCTCACAGGACCCTCTCCTTCATTTGAGTCAAACCTTGATTGACAAAAATGAACACGGTCTAGGGCAGATAAAAAGAACTTCCCTCTTGATGAAACAATGCTTCCCTCTAGCACCCAACCAAACATGCAACAGACTACTAGCCCTTTTGATCACAAACACTTTTATTTAACTGAACATTTTTCTGCATGATTACTGCATGCACAGATTCTTTTGAACTGAATTCTTGACAACTATGTTTGCCACATACTTTCTTTGGAGCTTCATATTAATTTCCTGACCTATTTTATTTCAATTATTTTTCCTTAAGAAAATAACTAAGTTACAGACTGATATTGTTTCAAAATATGAATTTACATTAATTTAATGAAAATCTTCTATCTGAAGATTCTGAAGATAACCCCAGCTCCCCTCATCAGATGTGAAGGGCCATTATTCAGTGAGATATTTAAAAGCTATTAAGACTAAAAAGGGTTCTTTGACCCCATGATTTTCTTTTAGGGTAAAATTTTAAAATTAAATTACAACCTGCACTGGGAAAGCTTTGCATTAAAAATAAATGTTTTGAGACAAACTCTAGAAGATGTACCTAAATTAGGAATTTCTAAATCTTAAGTGTATGTTACATGTAAATTATAGATCTACTTTATATTTTCTCCTCGTAATTTTAATAGTAATAGCTTCCTACCTACCACCAAATAAAGTGAAAGAAACTAGAACAAAGTGCAGAAAGAAGCATAAAAATCTCAGCCTAAGATAGTTGAGCTGTTCCCCTCTGTCCCATTTCTGTAGGTAGACTATTTTAATCAGTGAACGTATGTTGAATTGTCCCTTCTAAACAAACAAAAACCCCAAAACCAAAATAAAATAAAAAAAAAAAACCACAACATAGGCTTAGGGCATGAAAGTGCTGTCAAAACCAAAAAAAAGCAAATGCAGGATACATGTGACAACTCAGGCTCAGCTAGTCAGCTAACTTATGGGAAATTGGTTTTGCTTCATTAAGTATCTGCAATGCAATCACTAGCACATGCCCAAGGTTATGTTTTGAGGCTGTAAAGTTAAACCATGTTTTATGTGGTGTAAGATTTCATTTAGAATTATTCTAATTTTTAACCTGAGATACTCTAACAAGCTGTTTGCCCAGATAAAGTTTTTAATAAATCTTAATGATAATAAAATGGGATATCCCTTAAGCATTTAGCCAATTAAACTATATAGTTTGTCACTACTATTTTGCTAGACAAGAATTATATTAGCAATAACCATCTAATGTCAATTCCTGCAACCCAAGGGTATATATTTTCATGTACCTCTGAGCTTCCTTTAACGCTTTAAATCAGATGGTCAACATCGTAGTTCCCATAGTTCCAAAAAGTGACTTACTGTAAGACCAGCTGTTAGGATCAAGAATCCCTCAATGTTTTTTTCAAGTGGTCAGTTCAGCAGGGAAATACTTGGGGAAAAAAAAGCAATGACCTCTTATTTGTGCATTTCACATAAAATAAATCAGTACACACAATCCCCACGAGACAAGCATACAACTTGTTTATGTATGTGGTACCAAATAAAGCTATGGTCCTCCAATAGGATCTGGTTGGGCAAACTCTTACTTTCCTTGGGAATTCAATTGAAATCAATGAGACTCTGCAGAGCTGCAAGCATCTGCCTGCGTTAATGCAGCTGCAGAATCAGGGACTACTTTATTTAAAAACCCCACTACAATAGTTATGAGATGATTGAAGAACAAAAACAAAGGGTGGATAAGCATTTGGAAAGTTCCATCCCATCTGACCTTTCTGGAAAAATTATCATAGCAATTAATTTTAGGAGCCTAATGAAAGTGACAATACTACATTAAACTTCAACCAATTCAAATACATTACAATGTAAACTCAGTATAGCTTTCAGAAGCATCAAGCATTCAGCTAACTGTAATCAAAAGTTTGCTCTTCTTTTAGTAATATGCCTTAGTATCAAGATACAGCATTATGAACTTTTAACAACTGCCATTAGAAATTAAAATATTTCTTAAAATCTCTCCACTCTGTTCTGAAAGTGGTGTTAACTGTGTTTAATTTGCTGCTGCTTTGTTGTTTGTTTTCCCATTATTATATTTTAAAGAATAACACACTAATTGCTTGCCTTTCATTACCAACAGCAAGTATGTGTTTGCTCTCAAACCTTTGAACAGTCTGTTCCACAGTCTTGTAGGGTGAGGGGTGTGTTCCACATTGAATTAAAAGCAACTGTCATGAAGGATGCTTTCAGTCTCTAGGGAAAGGGGTGCCAGAAATTTCCTTGAAAAATGTTCGCTGCTGCCTCTGAAGAAGTCATTTCTCCATTCATCCAAGTCACATGTTAAGAGAGTTTAGCAAATTAGGAGAAAATGAGAAAAAGACGCAGTAGAAACACACTTATTAAATTATTTTAGGTTTTAAAATATTTTCTGCTGTGAAAGTCTCTCAAACCCAAGAAAGTATAAAAATACAAAAAGATCATATTGCTTTCACACACTTATATGTAAAAATATCTAGCAAATCAGTTATCAAGGAAGGTAAATGTTTAACCCCAACCACCTTTACAGTGGAAAGTTTTATTAAAGTGAAGTGTTAATTTAAATGTACACTTTTTTTTTTTTAAATCAGGGATAAAAAATAAAAGTAAACATTGAGGCAAATTATCTTGATCTCAGGTTGAAAGTGTGCGGAACACGCAGTGAACCCTGATACTAACTTCAATTGGAAAAAAAAGATGGTAAGAACTACCGGAGAGCATAATTCTTTAAGGAAAACAGACATTTTCTGTGTCTTATGTTTTTGGTATTTCAATTAGCATACACTTTACTATGAGCATTCTCAAACTTATAATAATGTTGTTCTTTAAGGCTCTGTGGCACTGCCTCAATCTGGGTCCAAAGGTTTGCATTAATATGCTTCATCCTGGCAGAACCCAATAACTAGGTAGAGCACCACTGACTTTGATGAGGTTCTGTGCAGGCTTAAGGTTTTGTCTATATTGAGCTTCTGGTATGATCAGGGCCCTAATGAGGAGTGTACTACTTAGTTTTGAGGATTAGTCAAAATATTGGCATCAATGGCGTGGTATTTGTGATTTAACCCTGATTTAACTCAGGCCTCCCATGCACACACCATGATGGAAGGTGACAGTCTTCCTTGCTGTTCAATGCAGTTAGTTCAAATACCCTCCTATTTGCCAACTATTTAAAAACTACTCTAGTCTCACATTGCAGTGCTTGTGTGTGCAAATATTAATTTTAAGCAAAGACTTCTATGCTTGACAATTACTTCTGCCAATTTCTCATTTTTAATTATATGCAAAGAAGTCAAAAGAAATGTTTTTATTTTTATACTAATACTTCATATTTTCTTCTTACTTTAGACTCCTGATGCATGAGTTTAGGAACGTAATCAGGGCTTTGGAGCGGAACCCGGAGCTGGAGCACAAAGCAGCTCCGGAGCAGTGGAGCTGCAGTTTTTTGCCTGGAGCTGGAGCACAGCTCCAAAACCCTGAACGTAATGACACAGTAGATCTAGGAACTTACCATTAGAATACAAATAGTAGGGATCCTACAATGAGTAATAGGGCCCTAAATCTGAAAATAGAGTTTCTCTCAGTGATAGAGGAACATAAACTGCTATTAGCTACCATTCTAAAGGATCACATACATACCCTATGTAGGAGTTTAAATGTTTAAAATGTATGTACACTTAAAGGGACTAGACTAGTAAGATTTAAGTAGTTAAAGCAGAGTCATCTTTGAAGGTTTTTTTAATCTTTAAAGCTGTAACAAAAGCATTATATTCTGAACACAACTTTGACTTGTGCCACAGTTCAAAGAGTTTAATCAACTTAACTTACAAAAACTATAGCTTTTAAATCAATGCTTTTTTTTTTTTACATCTTACTTCAGTGATTTGCAAATGTAAAATATTTTATCAGCATTTCACAAACAGATAGGAATAAAGTGCTCAGAGGGAATTAAATCCTTCCAGAGGCGTTTTAGTTCAAATCTAATTATGAATTTTTCCTCACTCTTTCTCCTTCCTTGCTTTTTATTCCCAGTTGTAGCCTATAATTTCTTTGAGGCAAGAGAGGAATGTCACCCTAGAGTTTCCAAATACCAACGTTTTAGAATTTTTCCCAATTAAAAGCAAAATTTTGCTTTTAAGTAGTTAAGGTTGAGTATTTCAAAAGTTGCATCTGATTCTGAGTGCCTCTAATTTTGAGTGCCCACCCTGAGACATATTGAGCTTCATTTACAGAGGCATCCTCCCGCTTAAGCCACCCCAAATTAGGGGAAACTTTTCAAAGTCTGGACCCTAGCTAGATAAGCTGGTGCCAGAACAAATACCATCCAAGAGAAGTCATAAAATATAAACTCGAATTGATAGAATTACTTTTTAAAATTGTAACCAAACTGGAAGTTAAGAAAATGAAACACTACAGGCAGGGGCCATCACAAATTAGGCAAGAGTCTGACTGGCATTCTAAAAGGAATCTCTACAGGAAAAGGTGTTGGTTCACAGCACTCTCAGTGAAAGGAGAAGAGACACTATAAAGTACTGGAAGGGGGACGCAATCCTCTCTTGTGTCGATGTACCTAGCACCAATCTAAGTTCAAAGGGTTCTTTGAAGTCAAAAGACACATCAGCAAAATGTACATCTGCATCCAGTATTTAATGAAAGCCAGAGAAAAACTAACCTAAAAAAAAAAAAGCTTCTCCAAAGGGAGTTGAAAGGGACTATTTGTATTGACTGTCATATCAATAGGGACCCTTCTCCGAGAAGCCAGCAAAATTCCCACTTCTAATACTAATTTTGCACTTTAAGCCCTCCCCAGTTCTTACACCGAATTGAAATAACAATGATAATTGAAATAGAGGCCTTCTTGCCATTTTAAACAATGTTTTGTTAATACTCATTACTGGAGAGATCAAGTGTGTTGGGCTGATCAATTAAATAGAGAGACTGCAATCTTCAGCTTCTGAGGTAGGCTTCTGTTGTAATTGTTATCCATGGTGGTGCTGTCCATAGAATTTCTTTCATTAGAGGAGGATATATCTTTACTAAATGAAAGAAGTGAGGATTAATGTGGTTTCCACTGATTCAGTCTCAGAGTCCCACTGTGACAGTCTGAAGTGACAATGTAAGGTAGTCCAAAGTACCAAGTCAACCAGATAGCAGGGACCTTTTACTTTATTATTATTACTATTATTAAATAATAAATGTGAAAATTAGAGAAAGATACTGTCTGAAGCAACTTGCAGAGACAAGTACCACACTATAAATTTAAGTGTTTAGGTCCAAAGTAGGATTTTAAGAAGGGGGAATATGTACAGCCAAATTTTACTGAGTTTTGCCTCTGGTACCTGCCAGAAGTTTTAAATAAGCATTAACAGATAGGGGGAAAAAATGGATTTGGATGTAGTTGAGTGAGGATGGTGGAACATACCAACATTTTCTTGGCTGCAATCCACCCACCTTAGTCTGCTCCTCAGCTGAACAAAGCAAACAAAAAGTAACAAGCTCTGAATGATTATGTATGTTAATGTTACAAGCTCTGTAGTATTAATATATGTCCGAGTTATTGGCTTCACTACATCAACCCCTCCTGCTGCACTCTTCTGCTTCCTTACAAGGTGCAGTAGGGGAGTTGAATGCTGTGTCGGCACACAGCAAAAGTAAGTTAACAGGTTCTTATATGCTATTCTACCTTTTGAAGTTTTTATTTTCAGGCTTCAGCTCTACTCGGACTCCTCCCCTGTACTCTAAAAAGAGAAAGCTGAAGAAAAAATTAAATGAAGTTGGATAAAAAAATTGAATAAAATCTAATGATAAACTCACAGAAGTTAAACTGAAGGCAGCTGTAGCGATGACTGAGTGGGCCCTGAAGTAGGAGGAACCAGGAAGGAGAGGGGCTGTGAGCATATGGCAAGGATAACAGACTTAAGTTTGAATCATAAAACCCAAACACAAGACAAAAATTATAGTTGTGTTTTAGTTTTTACAAGTAATCTGATTTGGGTAACTGAAATAGCTAAATCTAAAGCTATACATGAGGAAAATTTAAATGTATTACACAATTAAATACTGAATAATGGCATGACTGTTAAGTGATGCAGAAGCTTACATAAGTACCATATTTTGCCATATATAAAAACTAAAGTAGAACTCAAACACAGAATGGCAAAAGAGCAATGCTCAGACTGTAGACATAGGAAATATGGCCATTCTTCCCCATCTCTCACCCTATTTGGACCCCGGCTTTCGGAGGAACAAGTGACTTTAAAAAGGGACTGAAAGAGAAGATATGTACAGTGACGCAAGGAAGGGGAAGGTAAAGTATTACATGAGGAAGAGTAATGAATGTTTAAAACGAAGGAGATATTGCAAGTGAGGGCAACCTGTAATCAAATTCCTTACACCTGATCTGGTGATATTCTTTGATGGCTGGATAGTGGGGTGGCTGAGTAGACAAGAAAGTTCATCACTCTGAAGAAAAAAAAGATGGACTGCAACTTCAGAAAGGAGAGAAATAAAAGTGAAATTCTGTAGTCTGGAGGTCAGTGATTTAGGATACTTAATGATATTTCCAACTGTTGTACTGAAATGGAGATGGCATATTTATCACTGTTTTACCAAAGCACCAGTTTATGAGGGCCTGTTTTGGTCTGAGATATGTCCAATTTTGAGAGATGGCTTAATTTTAAATCTTTCTTTCATCATTTAGTTATTAAGTGAAGCACAGGTTCTCTGCCATATAAATTTAATACCTTTTGTTAAAAATATTTTAAGAATGGATAATTAAAAAAAAAAAAAAAAAAAGTGTCCTGCATCTAACTTCCGTTTTCCTAAACTTAAAACAATCTGCAGCAACTTGGTCTCCCTAACAGTTACATTGAGGAAAAGCTAATGGACTGGTCCCAGTTCCTTTCAGACACCCCAGGTCTGAGTGGGCCCATGCTAACTTTACGGTTTGAAAATGTTAAATTCTCAATAACTTCAATAAACTGTAAAATCTAAGCTTTTCATGGTTTACATTGAAGCAATATTGTTCTGAAGTGACAAAGATTTTATGCCGCTAAGGTTTTTATAAAATTACAGTTTTAACAGCATATGATGCTAAAACTGTAATTTTATAAAAACCTTAGCAGCATAAGTCTTTGTTACTTCAAAACAATATTGAAAACACTTATACACACAGGTAATCCACTGAAGCTAATCGGATTATTCACAAGTCCAATTATGTACTACTTAAGTGTTTGCAGTATCAGGACCAATAATTTGTAAAATTAAAACGTAGCCCCTACTAGTAATAGCATTTAAAAAGGTGTTTAAAATTTATTGCTCTTTGAGCACTATTCAGACAAAGCAAAACCATGCAAATAAGTCTTCATAAATTGAGAGAACTATGAGGAAAGTCCCAAAAATAAACCCTTCCATAATTAACATTGCTTTTCCATGTCTGCCAATAAAAAAATGATTCAAAAAAGCAGACGCACAGCTATTGGAAGAAGCAAGGAGTTGTTAAATGTTTTGAGATAGACTTACACACTAATTGTGTGTAAGTCTATTTGGAACATGAATTTCAAATTACAAAATCAAAGTCACCACCTAGAAAAATTTACAATTTTCTAGATTTATACAGGATAACTATATACACAAATGCTCAACACATGCTCAATAACATACAACCTAAAAAGCATTGTTCAAAACCTTTTTGCTATTGTGCCTCAGCTGTTTTTTATTATTACTTTTATTTAAGTAAGCTTTGTGCTGAAAAACCAATTATTTAAATTGATTTCATTAACCTTTATAGGACAAAGAAATGATTAATGCAAATACAGAAGAAGTCTACTGCTTGTTTTGATCACTGAAATGTAATGTTTTATTGTGCAATAATTGAAAGGTTTGATAATATGTAAAAAAAAAAAGAAAACACACAGGAAAAAGCAGTGCTGTAAGTGCCTTGAATTAGGTTCCAGAACTCTTAGAATTTTAGTTAGGCAACAGTAATTATAAATAACACTTTACATTTATTTTTTTAGATCAAGAGGGGTTTTTTTGGCCTTTGTTTTGAGAGTGTTTGTTTCCATTTCACCCCACTTCGGCGCTGCTGCTGCCCCCGCCCCAGCTCCCCTCCAATACAGAAAGTCCAAGTACTCTCTGCTTTACGGACTACACAACTCATTTCTCTAGTCATTTAAAAACCAGCATCTGTTCACTTACCTGACTTCTCATAAATGACGGCAAAACACCACCTTTCCCAAATCTTATTTCAGTATGCCCAGAGGATATGTTTACTGTGCATTAAGTTTATATAAAACACACTTAGTATTATGATTGCTGAATATAACTTTAGAAACGGCACGTCTGCAGTTATATGCTCTTCCATCCAATAGTCTGGCAATATCCAACAGTTTTAGAAACTATGCATTTTGGAAGAAGTCGACTAACCCCAACCCCGCTCTATTGCTTATCTCAGGGACTCTACATCATTTAAGGGTAATGTAACTTGTTAGAATTACATACAGAACTCTCTTGATTACTTTTTCCTGTTGCCTTCGCACCGCCCTCACTTCTCTTACATGTTGCACACCTACCACTGTTCCCATCATATACCCAACAGAATATTGGAAGAGAAAAAGTTATCAAAACCCATCTACCTAAAGCATACAAACTAACCAAACCAAAGAATATTTTAAATGCAGCAACTTGGCAAGCCTTTTTAGGACTATCATTAATCTCAAGCCTTCAGTTATACATACATGATCACTCCCAAAACGGAAACACCAGTGTCAGTTCTTTCACCTCGATTCAAAAGGCAACACTGAATACTGAATTAGTACTCCCCGCCAACTTCCTTTGTTGACTTAAATTAGCAAATGAACTTGAAATCATTCACTTTAATTCTTCACGTGGCAACACTAAAATTTTGTTTCCATAGGCTACTAACCAACACACCACGCTTCAAGCAAAAATTTCTGATGAATTTTTATAAGCTGAGTTTTGGCAAAGGGCACCTGCGAAGGGTATTGGATAATTTAGCTCTATATTAAATTATTAGAGCACATCCAATTACTAGTTAATATACTATACAGGACTATTTGGTTTAACACAGAAGAGTTAGGTTCCATCTTTGTGCATATAAGCCATTTTGAGACGCTTATACCATTGTAATACTGAACTGCCAATCAAATGCACATCTTTCGCATGCAGAAAGATCTTTTAAATATATTTCTTACACAAATTTATTAATATTGTACTACATTGATACTGTGCCATTGGAGATTATTGTACATTACAAATGATAAAAAGACAAGGTTCCCCAGGAGCTTAGAATCTAAATTAGACAAACACAGTAAAGGAAGACAACAATAGGAAAGCAAGAGGGCATGAATAGAAAGGAGGTCAGCAAAAAAAGGTTAATTGGGACTGGAGAGTTTTGAGAACGCATTTGAAAAAGGAGACAGAGGTAAAATGGCACACAGAGTTGAGGTACGTACAACTGAAAATACTGAGCTGTTTACATTAGCTTACAGGGAAAATAAAAGTTTTCAAGAGCTCAAAACAGTCTATTAAAAATAAGATTAACGTTCTAAACATTATCAGATGCCAACATTCAGAATAAAGATGTTTTATTTGCTATTTCCCACAGTCAAAAGAAACACTATCATACTTCAACAAATAGTAGACTAACTTTGTATTTGGTTAGTAATTCTCCCCAGTTTCAAGCAAAAACACACTTCTTCCCCCCCCCCCCCCCCCACCCCAACTAGTTTGCAATCCTGCTCATCTCTTGACACTCATCCTCTAATACTCTTACCTCCATGTCCGTGATCAGAAGATCTTTTTAGAAAGTTCATAATTCAATACGACACAAATACAGTGAACTTTAAGGCTAACAAGAATCACTGGTACATGTATTAGGAAGAAAACCTTGCTTGTTTATCAGACATATCTGACAATATCACTAGACATTAGAGCTATCCTTTTCTTAAGTAGAATTTACTAAAACTATCTCCCTTCCCTGGTAGCTTGTTCCAGGTCTACATCATCTTGGAAAATGATGTGCCTATTCTTCACAATATCCATTCTAAACCTCTCTCTAGCCAGCTTCAGATGGTGGTCTCATGTAAGCTGATTAGATCCTTATTTAAGTATTTATTTGGCGACGTTGATATTTCCATATTAATTAGGCCTCTTTTATGGTATTCTTTTGAAGGCTAAAAAAAATGAAGCTTTTGAAGTCTTTCTGCATAAACCTTCTAATCTTCTAGTAAGCCTTGGGGCCCTTCTCTGCACCTATTTAGGAATTTGAGAAAAGTATTCTGGTCCCTCTAAGATTTAGGATTTGCTACATTTCCAAGTCATTAGCTATCCTATGATCCAACTATGGACATGCACAGTTATCAATAGTTAAAATACTGCTATGCTCACACACATAACATATATAGAATATATTGCTTATTAAGGGCTTGTCTACACATAAAGCACTCCAGCGGCTTCAGTGTAGACACCACCTCTGCCAACAAGAGGGGTTCTCCCATCAGCATAGGTAATCCACCTCCCAGAGAGGTAGCTAGGCTGACAGAAGAATTCTTCTGTGGTTCTAGCACGGTTTACAAAGGGATTTAGGTTGGCTTAACAATACCATCAGAAGTTTGGATTTTTCACACCCCTGACCAACGTAGTAAAACCAACCTAATTTTCTAGTGTAGAGCAGCCTAAGGTTGTCCAACAGATCCCACTATAATACCCTGTTTTCAGTTGCTTAGGACTTTGCCAAACTAACTGCTTAACAGCTGAAATTGTCCACAGTGAGTATCTCAGGCTGCACTTAAAATAAAAAAAAAGGCAGCCAAAGTGGTTCAGCTGTTTCAGAGAACGAAGCTAGGGGAAAATAGATTGGGTCTGAGTTGGGAGCCAGGGTGGGAGTGGGAATGGATTGGGACTAGCTGGGGAAGAAGACTAGCACTGGGAACCAGGGGGGTGGAAGGATGGAGGTGGCTGGAGAGGGGAGACAGATCTGTCAAGAAATTGGGGGAGAACTGACACTGGCTGGGCAAGAAGACTGGATTGAGAACCCTAAGGAGTGGAGACTGGAACTAACTAGGTGAAGAGAATGGGACTGGGCCCAAGATCCTGGAGTAGGAAGGAGACAGTACTAGGACAAGGACAGGTTGAAGGGGCCAGGACAGAAAGGGCCACAATTGGGGGGGAGGGGCGGAGGTGGAATAAACAGAAGAGTCTGTGCCAACTAAAAACACACACTTCCTCCAGAGCCTGGACTAGAACCATTCTTCTGCTGTCAGCTAGCGTTTGAAACCCACTGGCAAAGTGTCCCATTCCCCTCTATTACTAGTCCAGATGGAGGATGACAATCAGTTACTCTATTAGCTCAAAATGACAGACGACTGTGTGGTGGATCTAAAGGTTACAACCATTCTGATAACCCACGTGGGTATCAATATAATGCCATGTCATCACTTCTGTTTTTATACAGTTTCCTTTTTTTAAAAGCAAGGAAAATACACACAAAAAGGTATATTAAAGGATTATTAAGGTTGTGATCATATAATTAAAGACTATATAATAATGCATCTGCACAAAAGGGCCAAATTAAGGTCACATTGGCAAATTTAATTCTGGCATTTTCTAATTCTGAAGTGCTTGATTTTGCAACCTTAATAGTGTTTTTAAAAAAAAAAAAAAAAAAAAAACTACATTAAAGTGTCTCATTTACAAAGAATAGATTTTGCATTGCAGTGCCAACCCAAGGTCTAAATCAAGATTCGAGTCCACTATGCTAGGCACTGCACAGATAGGATTTATGGTCTCTGCCTCGAAGAATTTAAAAATTAATTTGAAACAAAATGCAGGGAGTATCAAACAGTAGGGAGAGAGGAAAGGAAAGATGGTGGAGAGTAAAGGTAATAAGGTTACATATAAGAAATTATCAACTGCAGAACAGGCACTGTACATAAGCTCTCAGAAATAACCCCTTCCCCATTCTGTTTGACTGGAATATTTTCACATACCCATAAACGTGGGTGGGGGAAGAAACAGACACCCTCCCCCCCCCCCCCCCCCCCCCGAAGGTTGTGTCCACATACTCTATTTCTTCCTCGGTCATGTTTCTAATACTGGACTTTTCACTCTATCCGCATTGCTACATTTCTCATTCAAGCCCTCCATCATCTCCAGTCTTTACAACAACCTCCTCCTCATGCATCATTCGAAATTTGCTTCATTCCGTTCGTCCACTGGCTCGTCATTTCCCATCACATTAGATTAAGGACTCTCGTCCTCATTTTTAAGTACCTTCACAGCTGTTCCTCTCTTTAGTTACTTATTTTACGCATTGCCCACCACCCTGCCAATATATTTTTGCACTCTCTTCCATGCTGCTCCCCAAGTATCGAACATCTTCCATGAACTAATCAATAAAGCCTCTAACCTCTCCTTCAAATACCTCCTCAAGACCCCCTTTTTTGTGATGCCTTGAAGATGTCAGCCCACTTATAATGAACAAGTTATGGGGCAGTCATATATATTAAAAAAAAAGCCCACAGCAACTAAACATATACTGGACACCGGGGTTCTCAACCTTTTTCTTTCTGAGGCCCCCAAACATGCTATAAAAACTGCACAGCCCACCTGTGCCACAATAACTGGTTTTCTGCATATAAAAGCCAGGGACAGCATTAGGGGGTAGCAAGCAGGGCAACTGCCTGGCAAAGCTACATTGCTCAGGCTTCAGCCCCAAGTGGCAGGGCTCAGGGTCCTGGGCTTCAGCCCCATGTAGTGGGGCTTTGGCTTTCTGCCCTGGGCCCCAGCAAGTCTAACGCGGCCCTACTTGGTGGTCCCGGGGATCCAGGTTGAGAACCACTGCTGTACACGTTCAGACTGTATCCCTCTCCCCAATCCTTTGTACACTGCTTGTCTTCTTAAACAGTCCACAGCAAGGATCTTTCTGTCGGTGTGAACAGCACCTGGCACACTGTAAACATGTCAAAATAAGAATTGTAAAAAATAGCGACCATATTTAATTTAATTTCCAATCCTGTTGTCCCAATTACCTCAGGTGCTAAAGATGTTCAAGGAACTTAGTTTTCCTTCATCTCAGGGCAATCCACAAAAGCAGAAGGGCCACTCAGTTAACTCTACTAGTGTTGCCAATTTTAAATACAAATTAATTATTCAAGTATCAGGGATAAATTCGACAGCCAAATAAGTGAACTATTTTCTGAACAGTAATAAAAATAACTAAATATGATTCTTTACATTTTAATGCAATATTTTATATCATGATACTTATAACACATTCCATTCAAGTATTTCAAAATGCTTCACCAACATTAAGGGAAAGCTTTATACTCAACACATCTATTAGATAAGGTTGTACTATCCCCATTTTTCAATGAAGCACAGATCATTTCCTGTATAAAACTCAGAGTGTCACCTAAGACTGTGGCAAAAATGGGAATAGATCCCAAATTTCTTGACAAGCAGTCCTGTGCATCAACTATACACCATCCAATTGGTTTTTGGGCAATTAGGAAGCTTTGTGTCATTTGTTTTTTTCATTTCTTTTACACCCAATTCTGTCATTTACTACAATGTTATGCAATGCTACCGATTTCCATGTTTGACATCTGTTGGAAAATGCATGTTGCTAAATAATCTGTTAAACATATAGTAATTTGAGTACTTACTCAGCTGTTTAGGATTATTTTAAAATTGATATTTTGCTATTCCATTCATACTTTAAGAGTGACATCTACAGGACTTTCTGGACCTCAGATTAATGACCATTCTACCACTAATTTGTAATCACATTCAAAGTAATTTGGATTATACCAAAATCAGACCAGTTAACTTCCTCCTCCAGAAGCCACAATCACTAAAATGTGTGTGGAATCTTTCAGCTTCTAAACCATGATTCCTGGCACAGCTGCTGAAAATCAAATACAATACCTATATTTACAAAATAGCTCAAAGATAACATTTTCAAAAGCACCTAAATGACTAAGGCATGTAAGTACCATTTTCAGTGATTTAGGCACTTCATACTTGCCTTGACTGGAGACTTAACCTCAAGTTATAACTTAATGTTGCCACTAACTTGAGTCTCACCTACACACAAAAACCCTTTACTCAAGTGTGGTGGTGCTTTTAATTCAACTTGGCTCCCGCATCAGGAGGTATAGGCTAAAGCTCAAGTTGGCACTACTTATCAGTTCCTAGCACAACCACTCTTGGCAGCTCAAGTGTTATAAGCTTGTGTCTCATCTTTACTCTTTAACTTTGGGACCCATTTCTTAGGAGCTCTTACATTAGTCTCAGCAATTAAAGCAGTTACGACCTCAAAAGTACTATGGGATACTTCCTTTCTGTAAGGATAAGGCCTTTTCCTGTAGCCATATTTTAAGTCCTAAGGCCTTTGTCTGCAGCCATATTAGGAGAGCAGCAGTCATTACCCAAGAAGCAGAAAGTCACATCCTCACATTCCATCTAAATTACATTAAAACAAACAATGTAATATCAGACGGTTAAGGGGATCCTGCCCTAATAGCACCCACTATCACTACATAAAGAAACAGATCTTAAGATGGTTAAAGAAAACTTAGTCTGATAGCATTCTGTCTGGCAAGAAATCAGTTATCAATAGTTGTGGTTGTGAAAGCCTCACTTTATTATTTTAACTTTATAGTCCCCACTTCTCTATTGTTTATCTGCATGATCTCTGTCTGGTTCTTTGATTGTTTCTGTCTGTTACATAATTAATTTTGCTAAGTGTAATTAAGGTGGTGAGGTATGATTGGTTAGAGAATTTTGTTACAATATGTTAGGATTAGTTAGTAAAATTTTAGTAAAATGATTAGTGTATAGCTAAGCAAGACTCTAGTTTACATAGTGAAACTTGAGTCCAAAAGGAAGTTCTTTGGAAACCAACTCCAGAATACAGCCCAAAGATTAGAACTGCCAGACCTCAACATCTTGCCAATGGCACCGTGCAGAAACTGGAGTCCCCCAGATGACCTGATCCTGACTGGCCATCCAGAAAAGCTCATCTGTGTTATTGGGAGTGGTGAGCATCGTATGTGTAGCATGTACATGGTGTTTTGGTGATTATTAATAAAGAGAGGTTAAGTAGGATATTACTGTGTAAGGCTCTTTCACTGGTGAAAGACACCACAAACCCGCAGAGAGTAAGGAAGGAAAAGGGTTGGTGCCTAAATTAAGAGCGTTACACCTTGAGCCCCAGGAAAAGGGTAAAGGTGGGGGGCTCCTAGAGTGTGAGTAACAGAATTTTGTGCGGGTAACACTCCCCCGAAAAGGAGACTGAGCAGTTATAATGCAAGACTAGAGGTTTTGCAAAACTGAAACTTACATTGATCACACAATTCCCTTCTCAGTTTAGATTAAGAGGGTATCAATTACTAATTAAGGTAAGCCAGCAGGTTTGAAATAGATTTGATAACAACATGGGGCCTACAGCAGTCAATCCTGGGGCCTATGGACAACTTTAATGAAGTCACTGTACTCAGCAAAAAATTTTAAAGGATATTCAATATATCCAGTACCATTTCTGTTTCCTGCACTGAGCGAATTTTTATTTTTGTCTGTCTATGAGCAAGTTAACCATACTGTGATATACGACTGCATGTACAGACAGTACAATACAAAAGACTTTGAATGCCAAATTTAAAATTCAGAAAAAAATAGCAAGACAGAAGATGCTACAGTAGCGCTCAGTGGATGTTTGTTTTTGAAACCACTTTTCTAACAAATCTGGTACTACATTTTTTCAAAACAATTTTCCTTATTGTTTTTATAGTAAATTTAGAAATCTTATATATTTCTCTAAATGCTCAACTCTTACACAGTATGGAGGTACACTAGGAAATATTACAAACTGTGTATTTGCTTTTTCCCTTTTTTTCGGGTGCCTTCAATAATTTTTGTACCCCTATTTCAACCATAAAATAGAGTATTTAGTCTACTACACTACTTTGCTTTCTCCCTTACCCCCAATTATTCACTTATTTTACTGTACTTTAATTGAATTTACAAAAAACCCTCAATATTTATGGATATAGTATTTTAAACTGTTCACATTTTAAATTTGTTAGGGAGAATTTCCTTTCCAATATTTTATTTCAGCAAGAATCCTCGAGATTGTTTCACAGAGAAAAAATTTTCTTTGTACCCATGTATACAAGCATTCCAATGAAGAATATCTATTTAGCAGTAGATGCAAGAACTACCACTTTTTAAAAAACAAAAGTAAGATCTCTATCAAGGTACAAACTGATGATGAAGCAGAATATTCATTTGCAAGTGGCAACCAGGCGAAACATACATACTATGTTTTATGCTGTAAACATTCTGCTGCCAAACTCACCACAGGTGAAAGGGCAGAGATACATTCACCATGCTGACTAACTCTTGATGGTAAAGATCTTACCAAGACAAAGTAATTTAAAAACTAACCAAGCTACTCAACTCTGAAGTACACTTTTTCAGGAATTCTTAAACATCTTTCTAGAGTTGCTAGGGTGATGCATACAACAGATGAGACATTAAAGGCCATTAAAAACAAGAGACATGGATGTTCAGAGTCAAGTCCTTGACTTTCCCTGTTGTGACTAGCTATTGTAACACACACGAGCAAAAAAGATAGAGTGAATACACACACAAATCAGAGATTAAAAAGAGACCCAGTGACAAGGGAAACACTTTGAATGGCTAGGAGAGCAGTAAAAACAAGACTAGTTAGTTTCACTGTTTTTATTTAGAACCTTGAAAACAGCACTGAAATGAAAGAAATATGGTAATTTAATAATAATGCTGCTTAGAAAAATAGGAGCAAAGACAGGCAGTGGAGTTATTCACAGAGGCTACTGGAAAGGGTATAGTAAATGACACCTCTTTCCTTCCTCTTGCAGCAGAAACACCTCTAGAAGGGTGCAGTAGAAGAGATTCCTCCCCTCCCAGCTAGAAGGAAGAGAACAATAGAAAGTGCCTTTTGCTTCCAGCATAGATCTTCAAGTTTATTAGACCACTACAAGAAAGACATTTGAATCGAAGACGAAGAACACCTGGGTCCTGTTGTGGACCCTGACAGTAGACAGACAAGCATCTAAAAAGACATGGGGTAGGGATATCAGAGGAGCCCAGACGCTTAAGGTGTGTTGGCCTTGCACCCTACTGATGGAACTTCCTCCTTTGTCTTTTGTATCTACTTATGGCTAATTGCCCTGAATAAATTTATGGAAACAGAAAACTAAATTAAATATTTGCATTTATAATGTAATTAACCCGTGTTTTTAGCCAAAGCATTGCAACTTCCTTCTTAAAAGCATTCTATGGTTTATGAACACAATTTAAAAAATTTTTTTATAAAGTGCAAGTTTTTCAGAAATCAGCTTAAAATATTTCTAAAAAAATTGAAAAAGCTTAGCTTATTATACATGGTTTACAGTATTTGTCTTTTACAGGCCACTTGGATGTTTTCCAGTGGCGCTTCCATGTCAGAGCTTTAGTGTCTGAAGTGCTATTTTAAGCAATTGATGTGCTGACAATTACATTTTTCAAGCACGAGAATGGCTTTCTGAGCAACAAAGGCTAAATGAATGAGAATGTTTCAATTCAGCCATGGAGTTTAACAGCACTCCTAATTTTGACATTTTTGTAGTGATGCTTTACTATAATATTGTTTTGGCTACAACTTTTCTGTATCTAAAAAATCCAACACAATCTTAACTTTATTATTATATTAAGTCAGTGACTTAGGTCATCGAGTTATGGTTGGTATTTAATGGCCACATGACCAATTTTGATCATTTGAGATTCTATAAATAACTGAATAGGAAAAAAAAATCTTGACTATTGATTTGCCTTTTCATCCCATTACATTAGTTTCCCCTCCTCCCCACCTACCTTGAGCCCGTGTACTCAACTAGGCAAAACTGAGATTTGATTTACGACTCCATTTTTTTTTATTTCTAGTTTGAAACATAAGAGTTATCATACCGAATCAGTGCACCATCCTCTCTCCAACAACTATAAATACCAGAAGCTTTAGAAGAAAGTGCAAGAAAACTGCTGAAAGTAGGTATGAGTAAACTGCCCCAGGGAAAGTTTCCCCTTAACCCTGAATAGTTAGAAGTTGGCTTATGTACTGAAGCGTGAGATTTTATCTCGCCAAAACTCATTTATTTTATTTATTTTTGAGATACTCGCTAAAACAGCTCAGCCTTGTCCAAGAACAAGGTTAGGAAAAAACAGTCTTCCCCTAGGTTAAAAAGTTCTTACAGCTGTTTCATTGAGAAGCTGTAGAATCACCATGCTTTAGAGCAGAGACTTAAAATTTGGCAGGAGGAAGAGGAAGACCTCCCTGATGTTAGAGATGTGTCTTCTGACATTTCCAGGAAAATCCAACACAAATTTGGCTGAATTATAGGCCACTGAAAAAAATCTGAGTTTTCAAATACTCAGAGGCTTGTTAAAGTTTGGCAGCTATATTCTCTAACAATTCTGACTGCACTGAGCATACTCCATCTCACACAGCTTTTACAAACTTATCAAAGATTGTGCATGCTCCATCCTGTGGCTGAGCAAGACTTCTTTCCTATGGTGCTGAGCTCAGGACTGAGAGCAGGGATACTGTGTTTCCTGTGCCCTCAATATCCCCCTACTGATGCCCATACAGCATAGAGAAAAAGGAGGAAACAGACTGACTTGAATCCAGAAGGGGAGTGAGCAGAGGAGGTGGAAGAGGTGAAGGAGACAGGGGCACAAGTGATGGAGGGAGGGGAAGAACAGGTGCAAGAGCCAAAGGGACAGGGGCACAACAATTTGTAACTACTGATTAGAACATATACCCCTCCACAATCTGGAACTGAATCCAGGATTCCCAAGTCTCAACATTCCACTGCTATCTAGCAAACAACTGTAAAACCACTGGCAAGGTGTACTTGTTCCCTCCGTAGAGGCTGTTCCACGCAGAGAACAGTCTACTACAGCTGCTACCAGTTATTCTATTAATTCAAGTGGTAAAGCTCTGTGCTCCAACAGGAGCATGTGAGAGTCTATATGGTTGCACATGGATTTTTTTTTCCAGTGTTCTTTTTATATAAGCTATTATAAACAAAAATAACTACATTAAAATGTTACAAAGGCAAGCACTCAAAAATTGAGAAATGCCAGAATTACGGTTACCCTGTGAACCCATTTTTAAGATATTGTGTTTAAGACTGACTCTTACCAACTTGAGCCTACAATTAACCTGCATTTTTCACCTCTATTCAGTTACATGGAAATTCATGTGATAACACAGAGTATCTTCACTTCGCTGCACAAGTCATTAGCAGACAATGGAGCACTGGTATGGTGAAAGCCCATATTTAAACAATATTCAGGCAGGTTTAAATCTGTCTTAAATGAATACAAAAAGGACACAGATTAAAAAAATCAGTTGCTCAAGAAATAGATCTTTAGTGAAAAATCAAATAAAATTCAGCCACCACTTATAGCTTCTACTTTCAACTCTCAGTTGTAGCAGAGAAGTCCAGCTACTTTCTCCCACTCATGTAAGAAAGAGGCTTCACCTTGCTTCATTCTCCATCCCCATAGGAGGTAGGGATGTAATGTTAATCAGTAACTGAAAATATTTTCCTGGGAGATACTAAACTATTTTCTATGTGGTCACTAGCCAAGTTGAAGTAAGAACATATTAAGAAAAGGGGAAAGGCTACTTTAGGGTGTTTGCCATTATAATTCAGAAAAACAAATTTATACAAGAGTATGTAAAACACATGGAAATTAACCACTATAACAATAGAAGAATAGTATCAGAGGGGTAGCCGTGTTAGTCTGAATCTGTAAAAAGTAACGGAGGGTCCTGTGGCACCTTTAAGACTAACAGAAGTATTGGGAGCATAAGCTTTCGTGGGTAAGAACCTCACTTCTTCAGATGCAAGTAGAAGATGCAATAGAAGAATAATTATAATTCCACTATAGCTATGCCAGTCAATTTTCCCATATAGACAAAAGCAAAGTATACAGATTTATACCAAAGTCAGTAATATTTCAAAGTTCCACCCAATAAGAAAATACTTAAATGCACTGCTTTAGTCTCTCACTTTAAGTGGTTTGAGCATTGGCCTGCTAAACCCAGGGTTGTGAGTTCACTCCTTGAAAGGGCCACTTGGGGATCTGGGACAAAATCAGTACTTGGTCCTGCTAGTGAAGGCAGGGGGCTGGACTTGATGACCTTTCAAGGTCCCTTCCAGTTCTAGGAGATGGGATATCTCCATTTATCAAGATTGCTAAATTTGCTAAACTAAAAGGCACTCAGATACTTTTGCCATTGACAAGGGCCAAAATATCAGAATTTCTATTAACATAATAAAGAAATATCTAGTAAGACAGCTGAAATACTGTGTTACAAATGTTTCATAGGAGCTTCCCAATCACTACAAGGGTTTTTTTTATTATTATTATTAATGTTTCACACAGTTATAAATTCTTAGTTTGTGCTGGGGCTTCAGACAACAATCATCTCACCTGATGTATATAGAAATACGTTCTTAAGAACACACACAGTCTGAAGTTCTAGCAAATCCTTGAAAGCAAAGTTCTGCCTTTACATTTGGCTATGAAAAATAATTTGCCTAACATTCACAAAAGTTCTAAAGTTAATAAAATATTTGTCCATGATAATATACTTTATGTTTCAACTGCCTTCAGTAGTTTTGCCTGTATGAACTATGTAGGACTGAAATATTTAATCCAGCAGCTATTTACTTTTTTCATTTGAGTCATACGTAGCATGCCAAGTTCCTAATAGCAAGTATTTCTGCTCTTAATCAACTAATGATAATGTATTAGTTTCTTTCCATCTTTCATCAGAATATAAATATATAAACCACCCAAGAAACTACTAAGAAGAATTTTGGTGACAATCCACAAGAGCAAAATTTGACTCGTTTGTTCACTGGGCAAGTCTATTAAGACAGAATTATAGCATTAGTTTATTTAAGGAACACTCAATATAAAGTCATATTGTAGACAAATTTATCTGCTAATGTCACCACTGATCATTTGAAATGAAATAATTTTTAAAATCCAATTTACTTGTTATTGTTTATATTCTGCTTACTTTTCTGCATTTCTCTCATCTGGGAAATAAAAAATTTATTTCATGTTCAAGTTCTTAGCATTACAATGGTTGTATTTCAGGGCAAAATTTTAAAATTTTCATTTTAATTAAATTTATAGAACTATATTTATTGACCTTCATTTTTATAAAAGTCATTTTTGCACAACTTTAATGGTATGTCCTATTTAAGTTACCATTTTCCTTTTGGGAGAAATCTCTCATTTATTAAGATATGCAGTTTTTAAATCATCTACTCTTCCAATCTGTGTTTCTTGGGGTTGTCTTGACTGTACATTTTTCCAAGTTTTCCTCCAGAATTGATACTAGCATTTGAGTCCGCGTTTATTCTTGAAGGTAGGAAGTAAAATAGTGCATTTTTCTTACATCACTACAGTATTTATTTTTCTGAAATGACTATCTTTAAATAGACATCAGTACTGAACAAAAGTAAAAATGGAACATCAGTTTTTAATAGTCCTAATGTTGTTCAAGTGTCTTCTGCTTACAAGGTGGTGTAAAAGGGTCCTTGGTGCGTCAAGTGGCCTAGTGGTTAGCGTCCCCAGCCCCGCCACTCACTCCCCTCATGGGTAGGATTTGCAGTCTAGTCCCTCACTTAATCAGAGGGTCATTGAGGTGGGCAGAAAGTCTATGTCGCTACCATATTAGGAGCAGTTGGTAGGGGAGCACGGGCCGACCCATTCCACTGGGCTCCAACCCAGGACCCTAGGAAGGTCCGTGTCTGGCCCCCAAAGGTGTCTTTCAAGTTACCCTCCCTGGGTCACATCCTACTGTCTGCCTTTCTCCTCCGGCTCCAGTCTGACATAAAGCAAAAAGAAAAAGCAAAGGCAAGCAAAACAGTCAGCCTTAAAGGAGCTCAACAGGCAAATTTCTTCCCTTGAGAATGCTTCTCCGGTGTCCTTGTCAGGAGCTTTCCAGGCAAGGCCTGTCCTCCTCCGCAGACCTTCCCTTCCTGAGCTGGGTTGCTTCCTTTTCAACCCTTTCTCCAGCTGGAGCATGCTCTGCAGGTCTGGAGGGGCCAGGATAACTGGGACCAGTACTGCCCTATAGCCCCTTCAGGCCCCATGTGGGGTCTGTACATCCCATCACAGGAGGAGAACCTTAAACTCTTTACAAGTGTGCTTAAAAGTTTAAGAACTCATAACAGAATGTGTGTAAACTAAAAAAAACAAATTAGATTTTTAAATCACATATTTGAAGACAGTTCATTCTTTCATTTACTTACTCAAATTCAAACTCAGTATTCTTATTTCCTCTAGAAAAGTTAGTGACAAACACCTAACAATGCTTCAAAGTTTTCTTGCTTCACCTCTGTAAAGGCAGGAATGCTCAGCTATGGAGCAATCTGAAATTTCATTGAAGAAAATGGAAGAAGGTATGTTCTGCATCTCAGTTATTTTTTGGAAAAAATCTTATTTGCTCAGAAAATTAAGCAGATGAGATAAAGGAAACATTTGTTGGGTTCAGAAGATGCTATTTTTTTTTTTTAACAGTCGCCATCCTGACCATAACCATACTTTTACTATATCATCATCACTTGCAGTAAAAATACATAACACTGAAATCTTTTCATATCATCTAAATAAAGAAGTACCCAATTTTAAAATATCCAAATATCTGAATTCTAAAATGGTTTCATTTTTTAACATTTACTGGTAGGTTTTGCTTTTGTGGAATTTTTGTTGTTGTTCTTGTTGCTGATGCTGTTGCTTTTTGTTTTCAAGTTTACAAAAAGTTTTCAGTTCACATTTCATCTCAACTGTTCTAGTGTAGGTTCAGTCTGCTGCTTCTGGAGAATGAATCAAGTTGTAATGCTCTGGATACAAGGTATACACAGGTAAATGTACCTCTGGTATACCTGGAATACTTCATGTTCAAATCCACAAAGCTGTGAAACTCAGCTGCGAGTGCCATACTGCACAGAACTACTGCAACATAAAATTGGACAGCACATACAATACAAAACATTACATATTCATAAAAGGATGGTGTAAAGGTTGTTGTGCAGCCCTGAACTGAATTTTCTGACTGGCGTGTTTGAAATCTCATCCCTAAAACTCCACTAACACGGTTTTGCTTGGCGTTTTTTGGACAGTGCTTTTGTTCACATGGCCAACAGGGCCTGAATTTTAAAATTTTAGGTTATGGGGGGGGGGGGGGGGAAAGAGGACGGCGCGGGAGAAAATCAGGAATTTGTGATACATCCCTCCTAGAAAAATTGCAAAAAAAATGTCATGGCCATGCAAACCAATAAGGAAATATTAATGCAAACAGGATTAGTTAGCCAATCAATCATTTAATGACAACAGGACTACATATGTGGTTAAAGTGCTTTGCTGGATCTGCGCCTAATATTCTAGGGTATGAAGTACCAGGTTGGGCCAAAGAACACAAGCTATACACAATCTCCAGTTGTGATCAGAAGTCCATACCTGAACCAAAACATTTAGTTTATACATTTTCAATAGGCATCAGCATTTTGTTTCTCTCCAGTTATGCACAAATGTATGGTCGGCGTCTATCTCCTGCTCCCCGTGAAGGGTTATTGTAAAAATGATGCTACTGGTTTCCATGTTTGTGCTTGAATGATTACAAATTTGACTTGACCAAAAAAAAATATATATATATATATAATAATAATAATAATAACTGGTAGCACTGCTAGCCAAGAAGTCAAGCCATGTTGTTTCCTGACCTATTCACCCCAATTACCTTCAAAACTCTGCCTTACACCTGTACAATACCCATTGTTGCCTTCAATGGGGGTGCGCAAGTGATACCAAGGGCAGAATTTGTCCCAGAAATTGAGTAACAGTTCTGTGCAAAACAATAAAATTCACTACTTTTCCATAGCTTTGCTGACTCTGCTCTACTAGAAGAAATATAAATGTAGGCCAAGAATTTTAAGCCGGCATACCTAAAGTTAAGCACCTACATAAGTCGCCTGATTTTCAGAGTTACCCAATATCTGGACCTCCACTGACTTCAATAGGAGCTGTAGGTTCTCAACACCTCGGAAAGTTAGGTCACTTATTTATATACAGATTTAGATGCCTATTTTTGCAAATCTTGGTACAAAACAATAAATGAACACCATTAGTAACTTAATTGAACTGCTGTATAATTAACAGCCAATAAATGTATATTTAAATGGTGGAGGAGGAAAGGGAAGCCAGGAGTCACTTCTGATCACCTGAAGATGAACAAATTTCATTTAAAAGATCTATTTTAATGGAGTGCTCGGATGATTTGGGATATAAACATTATGACTTCAATGGGATGGCTAGCTCAAAGAAAAATAGTTGACAGCCATTGTACAATGGAAATCCATAATTCTGGTCCATTCTAACTGTAATCACTCATGATTTTACAGTGCAAAATTATGAACACTTCTAATTTCACTAAAACACGATACTAAAACACAAATATTTTACTCATACATATGAAATGTGGTAAATGCTGTCTCTTAACCTCTACATAATGTCAAAGTCATGAGAGTCCCTGCTCAGTAGGCTTTAGCATGCCATCAATTCACGAACTAACTATTAATGATAAAATACCCATTTAACCATGTGTACTAGCTTTCTTCAAATGCAAGTACCAGGATTTACCCCAAGAGGCAAGACACATTATGCTTTCATGTTCTATTCATTCTCTGCCCCATAAAATAAACCAGATCCAAAAACTGATACTATATAATAACTGTTTGGTGATTTACATGAAATGAGTTGATGGGAGTTAAATGTTCACACCACAACAGTAAGTTTCACAATTAAACATGTGTGTCAACAGTTTGCAATGGCAGGCCAAGGACCAAAAGAGTACAATTCAGATAGCAGGACCAGAAAAAACAAGATTGGTCACCCAGTCTGACGTCATATCTTTTGTAGAGCTTCTCACCACATGACTGACATTAATGTCTTTAGCCTTTTTTAAAAAATAATAATCCATAACAATGGTGCTTCAATCACATATCCTGGGAATCTATTCTGCTCTCCAATTGCTCTTAAGAACTTTTCCCTGCCTTCCTTCACTTCAGACTATTGTTTCTTGTCCTATCGTGTTTTGAGATTGTGAATAGTACTCTTACTTCATTTATATTAGTTGTTACCGTGAAATAATTTCTCGATTGATCATCATCCCTCACCTGCAGCCCCTCTCCTCGTGTCTAATAAAGCATAAAGTTTATACTTCTGCTTAATGTTATACTGTCTCCAGTGTTCTCATGTTAGTTTGCTATTCGCTCTACCGCTTATGTTTTTTCAGACTTGTTTCCGTCCAGCTAAAAGTCTTCCATTCATGCTATTCTCTCTCCAAGGTAAATGACTTTACTACAACTTATTCTCTGTCTGTGCTCCAAATGTGTGCTAGCCATTTAAATTGTTACACTTTATTAAAACGGACTCTTATATTGGTTCAAATAGCCCACTGTTTTACTCATTCCAGGTAATTTTGCAATCCCACCAAAGGAGTATTATTTACACAACTGGGACTTCATCATCAGGATTGTAGTACATAGTAAGGGCAGGAAGTGTTGTACTGCTCGCTGACAAGCTCTACTTGTTTGCTGAATAGAGGACTTCACTTTCCAATTCTGTCAGACTAGAAATTTTCACAAGAATTAAATTCGTTTAAAAAAAACTTGGAGACAATTCACAGTGGCTGCTTTTCAATGTTAAATAGCTCCAACTCCTTATTTCTTACACATACACACAGAGGATTTAACCAGACTATGAATTATTTTCAGTTTTTAAAAATAATGAAAATAAAAAGGCACACAAAACTAGAGTGCTAAAGGTTTAAGAAAATTCCCTGCAGAGATCAAGTCACTGGCTGGAAAAGTATAGTTCTCAGCCTCTATGACAACCAGAGTATCTAACAGTGTTAGAGGACCAGTAATACCTTCTGCTATCTGCTGGTTCTTCCTGCCCTTCGGCAGAGCCATTGGAGTACCAACCACTAGAGCAGTCCTCACTGTGTCAGAGTATCATGGAATGGGAAGCAATGAATCTATGTAAGGTGCCAAAGAGCATCTTCCACATGGGTATCTTAAGTCCTCTCACTGAGAGGGCCAGGGATTTGCTCCCTTGCCCCTCCCACTTCTTTTGCGAATGCATAATGAAGGAAAGGTATGTGGTGTATGGTCAGACACAATGCTTTCATTGTGAGTTTGGAAGAGCAGAGTCTTATGTCTGAGAACACCACATCGTGGCCTGAGAGTGAACCAAGACTCTTGCAGGAAATAATGAGGACAGAGTGCACTTCTTTCCAGAAGCAGCTGCTTGGTGGAAATGAGAGTGGGGTCCCCTGCTGCCTCCCTTCCAACAAAGCAGGTACAACAGTGACAAAGTCACTCCTGCCTATGTGTGGCATCCTATTCCACTGGGCAGAGTGTAGAATTGAGCCCGACAGTTGTTGACACGGCAACAAGAGTGTTCTCTGCATCACCAGACAAAACTACATTTTCTATTCACCAATCTGACTCACTATTGGTGAGCAGGTAAGTGTACTATTCCAGTTCTGTTAATAATCAAACTGAATTATGAAAGATCTATTAAAATAGACACAAACATTCTCTTTTGGGTGCAAATTTTATGACAATTTCAAATTCATGGCAAATTTATAAAGTTAAATTTAGCTTCTGAAATTGGAAGATTGTAACAATGATAGTGCTGACAGTCTGGTGTTACAGCTTACACAAATTAAGAAGCTCAATGCAAACCGTTAAAGTACTATGCCATTTTAAGGATTCCCCACAGTTCCCCCCACAGCTTCAGTTCATAACGTATAAAACCTATGGCAAAATCTTAGTTTAAAAACAAACTCCATATAAATTCACTAAGTTGTAACACTTAAAAATTAAAAGCATTAATAAGGATGTGCCTCAAAAGAGAAAGGATCATGCTATGCTCATAATTCTACAACCTGGCCTGCTTACCATAGGTCAGAGCTGGTTAGCGACTTCTGTAAAAATTTCATTTGTTCTCTTGCCCTCAGGGGTCTATATTATATACACATTGTTTTTTCCTGTAAAATTTTCCCCTCTTTCCTGACTGCATTCGCTTGCAGTTAGCATTTTTAAAAAATCTTTACAAGTGTGCTTAATTCACTTAGTTTGGTTTCATCCATCCTCCCTTTTCATAACTTTAAGAACCCTTGGACCAATCCTACAGTCTATACACAGGCAAACATCTCACAGCCACCTGTCCAATTTTAAAGACACATCAGCAACCTGAAATCCACTGGCGGGGGAAAATGTAAAATAGTTTCAGGTATTACACATGCCTTAAAGTCTCCATACCAGTTTTTATGGGTTTACAATCATTTTCCTACTTTTCAAACTGGTTTCTCACATCCTGTTACTATGTGAAAGACAAACACAAACAGGTGAAAACACAGACTGACTAGCGAGGAAGCAGTGGGAAAGTGACTTACACATAAAGTGCTCTCAAGTGCATGAAGAAAACAAGTGAAGAAAAAGATTTTTATTTGTCTGATCTTTACCATACAAGCAACATTTATGAACGAGAGGCTAATTTGAAACAAAATGTGTGATTTAAGTTAACTTTGTACCTATAAAAATCAGTAGAAATACAACAGTTTTGGATTTTGTACTTATATGTAAACTAAATATTAAGAGCTGTGCTCTTTATTGCACACATGGATTCCCACTGTGAACTTAATTTGCATATAACAACACACTGCCTAGGAAGGTGTTACCTTGACTCATTTTGCAATACAAAGTCTACATACATGAAAATTTAATGGAAAATTTTTTATTAAGGTTTATCTATTTGAAAAATTCCAAGGGCATTAAAAATAATGAAGAAAGATTTCCATAGTTAAATAGTCTGAAGATCAAAGATTGTTTGAAATTGACTTGATTCAATAATCAGTCTCAGTGTAAACTGAGACAAGAGCCATCTATAAATGAGATAGCCTTATGAAAAGGTCAATATATACCATGACTCAAGAAAAAAGAAACTACCTAAACACCAAAAAGGGAATTTGCCTATATTTTAGAAAACTGAGCTATTAGGACAGATGACAAGTCTAGAGTTTGACATGTCAAAATGTGAGGTGTATCTGACAGGCTAAGAGAACAGAAGCCAGAGGAAACAGCTTATTAATATGGCAGCTGTAACAGTATTGCTTTTACCCTCTCTCTTCAATAACTGAAGTTTATAGATTAATTTTCCACAGGATATGCTGTCAGAGAGTTCATCTTTATGCTTCTTTTTATGGCTTCTCTGCTACATTTAGAAATATAGCAGTCTGACTTATATTGGGGAAATACCAGCTATTATTTCAAAGAGAAAATTCTCTCTCCTCTTAAAAGGATGTAGATAACACAGCAGAGTATTTAACAGCCTATGTACTAATAATGGGCACAGGAAGGAGTGCAGTTACTGCTCTAAAGAGGTAATAGGGTTAACAATTTTAAGGCAAAAGGACATTGACAGATGAATGTACACATAATTATAAAATGGCTTCATTGAAAGCTGAGATATAATTTACACAAGATATTATATGGGTCAGACATTTCTTCAGATGCATGCTCACAACGGAATTTTACAACTTCTTCACCAGTCCAATTATGCTGTCACTCAGCATTATTCAATTAAAATTTTTCTTATGCATTTTCCCTTGTCAGATTTGGAACCACTTGTGATGTGTACACATTAATCTTAAATCAGAAAATTTAGTGCCCACCTGGAGTCTAGAATCCCTTGCAGGCATTTTACTTGTTAGACATATTTTAGGGTGCCTATTTCTTAGTATGTAGAGTCCAGGTATGTAACACAATATTGTTCCCTAACCAGGAGACATCTAATCTAATACATACACCCTACAGCAAAAGAAAATCAAAACCAAGAACACCAACTAAAGGAGACTAGTGGCTGAGGAGATAAGAGAAAAACCAAACCGAAGAGATATCACTTTTAGGACATGACGCAAGGTACAGGACTCAGACTCTGATAGACTGTAAGTGGAAAGGCATTACGGAGCCAAGGATCTGGTACTGAAAATACCTTTTCAGTAGCTCCAGGATTCCATCCCCAGATGGAAAGCAAAAGCATTCCCAATAATGGTATATTCTGAAAAGGGATACATGGGTAGAGATGATCTCTGAGACAGCCAGGTGCTAGAACATCTGTAAATAATCTATCTTTGACTAAGCAGAGGATTGGCAGCCAGTGCAGTGCACAGCGATAGTATAGTCTCTTCTACCTACAGGTCTGTAAAAAGCAAGCAGTCACATTCTACTCTAAATGAAGCATCTGAGTGATGGTCAGTGGTAGCTACATGAGAGCACATTTCAGTAGTCTACTAGGAGATGATGAAGACAAATAATGAGGGCACAGTCTACATAGGTGGGGAAAAGATGCACTCCTTGGCCAGCCAAGAAACTTAAGAAGGCAGCATTTCCAGCTGCTGCTACTACCTGGGATTCAAGAACTACAAACAAATCTATCAACTGTGAAAAACAGCTGACTTCTACCCTTAAAATAAATGTGCAGTTGCATACCCCAGCCAATTTCTCAAAACGCTTTCCAATATCAACAAGCATACTGCCATCTTAACTGGTTTGAGCACACCAGCTAGTATCAGTTTTGATTACTTCTTCCAACACTGGAAAAGCAAAGAGCAATGTTCAGGTTCTCCAAGGGAAAACAAAACAAAAAAATCCCACAAAGATGAGCATCATCAGCATGACGACGACATAGTAGGCCCATAACATCTCAATACCTCCTCTACCAGCTTCACATACTTCTTGAAAAGGAAGTGGGCCACTAACAGAATATTGTGAGACCTCTTATGCGAGAGCCCTCATGGAAAATGAACAACCTCCCCTTCTAACCCTCTGGGATATCTTAGAAAGAATGACTAAAGCCACCTTAAGCAGTCAACACCTCAAGATCAACAGTATCAAAGACTGCTGATATAACATTAACATTAATATCTAACCTTTCAGCATCCTGAGATCTACCGCAATGGGGACAAATTTGTCCTCTGCTAGTTCTCAGGACTTAAATGGGTGTATGAACCTAAAAATTTAAAAACAAAAACAAAAAACAAAAAACCACCCTCACCTTCCATTGCGACTACAAGCAAGAAGGAAAATCTGAATCTTTCCTTTTTTCATGTCCTGTTCTTCCCCCATTCATTTTCAAGGCTATTTAATTCTGTCCTAAGTTACCCTCCTCTCACATTAATGGAATTTCTTCTTCTCAGGGCTTGTCTACCCTTACCGGGGAATCGACAAGCCATGCATCAGTGGTCGATTTAGTGGGTCTAAGACCCGCTAAAATTGACCGCAGTTCGCTCTCCCGTCGACTCCTGTATTCCACCGGAAGCTGTCAACATCGCATAGTGTGCACTCCACGGTAAGTAGATCTAAGCTATGTCGATTTGAGTTACACTATTCACATAACTCAAATTGCATTTTCATATGTATTTTTACAGAGCCCATTATAATAGGGCCCTATTCCCAACTGGGTTTACCAGATACAGCTACGACATTAGTATTAAATAATAATGGTTGTAAATGGCTGTTGCCAAGGCCGCTAAATTCTGTGCAGGGGGCAGAAACCTTTGAAACTGACACAGTTACACTGCACACATTGCCAAAGAAACCAGCACACACACATACACAAACACACAAATTAAGACACCCAGTTCTCATCTATTTAAAAAAAAACCCTCATGTTTCAAGTGTCTAACAATGGTTCCTCTGAGACTGTACTACAGGCACATCAATTTCAAAGGCCTGTGCTCCCCGTGCAGAACTGAGCAACTCTGGCAATGTAATAGGGCTTTAAAGTGGAAACTCCAGGAACTAAACATGCAAGTGCCTCAGACTGGGCTCAAAGAGGGGGAAGGGAGGAGCAGCAGCAGCAGAGAACATTGAGAGGAAACATCCAGGGTCAGAGCAGTCTGAACAATTCATTTCCCACCACCATCCCCAGAGAAGCCCCACTCCACCCCCATATTGCCTGAAGTGGCTGGCCCAAACCTTCCATAAGGTATTCATTCACAGCAGACCAAACCATGATGTAGTTAAGATTCAAAAAGGAAATTTGAGATGGAAAGGACTCTTAGGCTTGTAAAATATACCTAAAAATAAATCTCAAATAGTTAATAGTATTTAAGAATTGCTCCCCCAAAACTTGATAATTATTGTAAGTATACCACCAAACTCCAAAGCGTACTTTTCCAGTCAGTCAACTATAACGTTGTGTGTACGTATAATATAATGAAGGGAGACACAGCCTGCTAGGTACTTCTACACAGTCAGTGTACTCATGCAATATAGTTTCAGAGTGCAATCACTACAATTCACTCCCTCTCTTAGAAGAGAAGCAACATAAGAAATTTAACACAGTAGCTGTGTATGTCGTGACCTGAGAAACTGTTTTTTTAACAAAGCAGGTATCACAACTATATCTGCAACATTGCACTTAGTCATCTTATAAAATCACTGCAATGATAATTGCAAACTAATATACATAAAAGTGATATGGTTTCTTTGTAAAGTTAGTGGCATGATCTTACCTCTCATCCTCTCCATCAACAAGATGCGTTGTCAATGGCAGTACCTTCAGTGGAAAAAGGGAAGCAGAGGATGTTATGTTGCTGCCACTCCCATCTGAAACAGCTGATGCTCCAACACCACTTTCACCACTGGCAACTTGCGGTAAACCAACTAAGGAAGGTTCTGTAGAGCGCCTGCCATCTTCAATTTGGCTTACAATTGACTGAGTTAGTGATTGTGCAGAGAACTGGGTAGAGTTTAGCGGTATCTGCTGTGGCACATTCTGTGCCACTGGCATACTTATACTAGTTGATATCGAGGGAGGCTGACTAACACTTTGAATCAAATTCCCATTTTGCACAGCTGAAGCTTGTGCTATGTTCTGTGATGGACCCAAACTTACAGGAGCAGAAGGTATATCAAGAGGTACATTTGAACTAGCTTGACTTGGAGCAGGAATGGTACTAGTAGAAGGTATAGGGCTAACTGCAGGCAATGGGTGGCTGGTCACTCCTTGAACTACAGTTTCTACTTGTGCCTGGGGTTGTACAGGTAACAAAGCATTTTGTGAAGCAATGACCATTTGCGGAGGAAGGCTTGAAGCACCAGCTTGTAGTCCCTGCTGAATTATCCCAGTCTGAACAGGCTGCACCACTTGTGAAGATGGAGGAGCAGCACTCTGCTGCATAACTGAAGGTGTCATTTGGTTTGCAACAGGTGGCTGCTGTACCACAGCAGGTACATTTCCTTGTTGTCCAATGTTAATAATTTGACCGCTAGTACCTACGGGTGGCATTGCTGTCTGAGCATGTGCAACAGGCTGAGCTGGTGCCACAGCAGGGTGTACTTGTACAGAAGGTTGGATGCTTGGTGCCTGAGCAACAGGAACCGGTGTTCCTGCTCCTACTCCTGTAGAGCTGGATTGCACAGCAGGCACTGGAGGTTGAAGTATCTGCTGATGTTGTATGTAGTCCGGTATGGTCCCTGTCACAGAACTCTGATTCACTGGTTTAACCCGTGCAGGGGTCATCTGCATGGGAAGTGTCTGTTGTTGTCCATACTGTAACTGCTGCGGTGGTACAACAGGCAAAGTTTGCACAGATCGTGAGGGTTGAGAATATGGTAGCTGCTGTTGAGCCACACTTGGAATAGCAGGTTGTTGGTGACCTAATGATACACCTACTACATTAACTGGAGTTGGCTGAACACCAGTAACAGTTGGTAGAGTAGCCTGCGCTGAAGCCTGGACTCCTTGCTTTTGCTGTGGATAATTTACTTCTTGAGAAGGCAATTGTACTTGTGCAAGCTGTGATTGAGAAATACTCTGCGGTATATTGGATGCTGGAATAGTCTGAGGTCCAGCACAACTAAAATCCATCTGCTGTGGACCCACACCTTGAAATGTCTGCTGCTGTATCACAGTAGGTGCTCCCATTTCCCCGCTTCCCACACTTTCTGTGTAGTGACTCAGTGTGCTTACGTTGCTGCTAACAGAACTCCCACTGGTGCTCTCCCTTTCAGAAGTCACTTCAAGTGGATTTTGTTTTATAGTCTCTACCGCTTTGTTTACTGCTACTCCTTCTGTAACTGCTACAGTGTTTTCTTTATCATAGAATTCAGTGCACATCCATCTACCTTTTTTAAAAGGTTCAGAACTAGAATCTAATTTTACAACTCTAAACCTTGATGTGCCAGCTGCAGGCTGCTGCTGACTTGATCCCACTGCCATTCCTGCAGTTGGATTAGTAACATTATTAATGACATTAGAGGAAGCACACGTACCATTGCCAACACCACTCAAGATATTCACATTAACATTGCTGCTGGTTCCAGACAAAGCATGTACATTAGCAGTACTTGTGATGTTGCTTAAGTTTATATTAACGTTACCAAGCATGCTGCTTGTCATACTAGGACTACCACCACCCACATTACTTAACGTACTTGTTCCAGTAACAGGACTTACACCTATATTGCCAGTACTTGTAGTGCGAATATTAGATAGGGCAGCTGTAGGTGTACCAGTGGATGATGCAGCAGAAACTGGTGCAGTTGTGATAACATTGTCAGAGCTTCCAGTTGTGGACAGCTTTCTAAATGATGGACTTGGGGGTGGTCCTCCAGAAGCTGGTGTACTGCCCACCCCGGGATGCGATGGATGATGATGCCCATGATGGTGATGATGAAGGTGGTGGTGATGGTGACCATGATGGGGGTGAACATTTCCATTGATCACAACACTCTGCTGTGGGTGATGTGGCAAAGGGGGATGCTGCTGAGGAAGGTGAGGCTGGTTTGGAGAGACGGCCCCAGGAGTCTCAGCCTCTTGGAAGTTATTTAAAGTCTCTTCGGAGGAGCTCCGTTCAGGTTCACCCAAGTCAGTGGCCCTGGATAAAGAAACATCCAAAATTTCTGAAGAAGACAGGTCTTCAGTGTGGGACTCATCCAGATCGTCGTAGCTTTCCGTGTCCTCCGCTATGCTGTTGTTAGAGCTCATACTGGCAGAGATCTGAGCAGGGGTCACGCTGGTAATTTGGAAGCCGCTTTTCTTTTTCATTTGGGCTCCAGCCTGTGCAAGAGGCTGTGGCTGGAGCTGAGACTGGGCAAGGAGATTCAGGCTTTGTGGAGGAGGGGGTGGCGGCTGTGGACCCGCCGATGAAGATGCTGCAAGAGACGGAGGCGGCGGCTGGATGAGCAGAGGCGGCGGATAATCCTCGGTGGAGAGGGCACCGCTACCAGCGCCGGTACCTGGTGCATTGAGCGCAGTAACGCAGCTGCCGCCGCTGCTGCTGCCGCTGCCCCTTCTAGGAAACATTGCCGGGTGCGCCATCTTCCTAGGACTAATGTCTGCGGCTGAGTCAGGCTGGTGCATTGTACCGGGTTTATTTTAAGAGTGCAATCCCCCGGCCCGGAGAGAGACAGCCACACAGTTAGCTTTGCATGCAACCCAGGGGAGAGGCACCACACACAACCCCCTCCTCTCCCGGCTGGCGCACACAGCACAGGCTGAGACGCCTCGGCACAGCCGGCGCTGCCACTAAACCGCCCCTTTTCCTCCTCCTCCTCCTCTCGGGGGCTGGGGGGTGAGGCCGGGTCCCTCCGCCGCCTTCAGATCAGAGCCAGTGAATGTGACACTTTCAATCCTTTGCCGTTCACTTTCCCCTCCGATCTCCACTCCCCCTATCCCTCTTCTCCGGGGGGCGGGGTGCTGGGGGGTGGGGAAGAAATTACCCACGTTATCCGGCCAACTCAGAAAGCAACCGCCCGCCCCCCTCCCCGGCTCCCAACCGAGCTGTGTGTAGCTAGAGGGGGATGACTCTCGGCAGAGCAGAGCTCCCCGCCGCGGGGCCCTGGGGGAGCGGCTGCCGCCGCCTCTGGCGGCTGGGTGCGGAGGAGCGGCGAGGGGGTCTCGGGGGCTCCGCAGCGCGGCAGGCTGGGGCGCCTAGGAGCAGCCAGGCGAAGGCAGATACGTACAGGGCTGGCACGCAGCAGGGCGGCGGCAGCAGCCTGAGCCGGGCAGGGACATTCCCGTCAGTGGCAGCCATGGAGCTGAATCATTTTGGGGTGGTTAAAGAGACAGGAGGAGGCCGGAACGAGCAGCCACCCGCCCTCCTCCCCTAGGAGAGCCCGGCGCAGGGAGGGGAGCCGGCCCAGCCTCTCCCTCCGCCGCTCCGTCTCTCTGCAGCGAGGCGTTCGCTTCAGCCGCTCTGCCCGGCTCCCTCGGGCTAACACCGAGCTCCTCTGCAGAACCAGGCTGGGATGAGTCCGCCTCCTCCCTCTGCTGGGTCTGTCTGCCCCCCGGCTCCTCCGCTACCGCGACTCGTCCTCCCCCGCCCCCCAGGCCTCCTCACACGGCATTGGAGCGCGGCGCCGGAGCTGGGCAAGGGGAGGGATTGGCCGGAGGGGAGGGAGAAGAAGAGAAGTAAGATGGCGGCGGCGCAGGCGCCCTGAGCTCTCAGACATAAAGCCCGTCTGGAGCCGGCGGTCGGAAATAGATTCGGCTCCGGCCGGCGGAAATTGCCGAGCGGTGACGAGGAGCTCGGCTTGCCCAGCGAATCCGGGTGGGCGGGGCTGGCCGCGGGGAGAGGACTGGGCGCCTACCATTGGCGGAGCGGCCCCGAGTTATTAATAGGTGCCCGCAGAGCTGGGGGACGGGGTCGCTGCACGGGCTGTACCGCGGGGGAGGGGAGCGATGCCACCCCCGCGCCCCAGGCAGAACGTCTCGGTCTCTGTCTCAGACACACGCAGCTCGGGCGGCACCGGCCGCATGGCTCTGCCCCGCATGATCGGCCCCGGCCCCTCCCCATCCTGTTGCAGAGGTAGCTACAGTGTGAAGTGCTGTATCATTTTATTTCCATCGGTTCTCATTTCGATCCAGGATATTCTCCTCTCCCCTCCCCTTGCTGAATGAGAAACCTGAGGCTTTATCATCAGGGCTGCCTTTTCCAGCATCACGTGCCTCTTTTGTGCAACAAACTGCAGTTGCCATGTGGTCCCCCCTCTCTCTCCATAGAGGACTGGGCTGGGTGGGGGAAGGGGAGAGGTTGGTGGGTGGGGTGCAAATAGCGCCCTTATTGGCTACTGCACAGTTGGTCACTGCAGTCAGTAGAGATGTTTCTGGAGTGACTCATCCTTTCATTGGATTGGGTGAAGTGCTGGAGGTGGGCTCATGCTTTTTAACTCTAATTTAGAGCCCCCCTCCCCCTCCAGATTTCCACTCACCTGAAACCTATGAACTACAGCAGAGGAAGATGTGAATTATATATATAAAAACAATTAAAATGTTTTCAGTTCAGTTGTTTCCCCATAAATGTCAGTGCTGTAGATAATATAGTACCTCTTACTGGATTAACCAAAAATTTAGGAATATATAAATATTTAGGCAGCAAATATCTTTTCTACAGTGATACAGGCAACATAGATGTTATGATATTAAGGACAGTATATCATCAGCTGTGGTAAACATTCAAAGCTGCATATAAAGATGCAACTAATGAATACAGCTTTTTTTAAATTGCTATCTATATCTACATCAAATATATATAGATAAATGTTTCTTATAAAACTGCTATAACTAAAGGAAACACACTCGTGCAACATTTCTCATCTCGCAATTAATATACGTGTTGGTGGTAGCTAAATTATATTGAAGTAATTTTAAATCCACCAGTCAAAATAGCACTCCTTTCAACAGCCTGCAGCCAACATTCTGCAAAAGAAGAAAGCTCTCACTTTCCCTCTACTATCAGAAATATGAGGCTCAATGTACCCAACTACTAGGGTGACCAGATGTCCTGATTTTATAGGGACAGTCCCGATTTTGGGGCCTTTTTCTTATATAGGCTCCTATTACCCCCCACACCGATTTTTTACACTTGCTATCTCGTCACCCTACCAACTACCCAATTGCCTCCACAGTAGCTTTGTCTACATGTACACAATTCATTGTGTTAGAAAACATTAACACAACATTAAATAAGATTTTGTTTTTAGTGTGAACAAGAATTTTAGAAGTGTTAGTAAATATGTTTTCTAGCACCATGTACTTCCCAGTACAGACCAGGCCAATGTAAGAAAAAACTTCATCAAGAGCTAGTCCTTGATCCAGGCAACGAGCTGGCCTAGTGGATCTCTGCATGGAACCACAGTAATTTCCACTAGGCTCCAGCCCACATGGAGCTCATTGTAGTATTGGGATAGCATGACCAGATGTCCCAATTTTATAGGGACAGTCCTGATTTTTGGGTCTTTTTCTTATATAGGCTCCTATTACCCCCCATCCCCATCCCGATTTTTCATGCTTGCTGTCTTGTCATCCTACATCAGGACCTTATAAACATGTTTAATTTTAATGGGACTATTCATGCTGAAAGGTAAGCATGTGCATAAGTGTTTGCTAAATCAAGCCTAAAGTGGCAAATCCCCTTCCATTATAAATTCCTGCAATTTTCTTTAAAATTCTTCTTAGGGCTGAAATTTTCCATTATCTGTCTCAGCCCAGAGGGATTTTTTTTCTGAACATTTTAGCAAAATCCAGTCAGTTTTAAAATATGTGGTCAATGAAAACAGGTAGAACTTCTCTCCCCTCCCCCGCCACTTTAAATAGCATTACAACATTTAACTGCACATGAATAACTAAAAAGGGACTGAACTTTAAAGTTTGTATGTAACTACTTCCCAATGAGAAATAGACATCAAATAAGTTTGAAAAAAAAAAAGTAAAATTATAACTAGTTAAACATTTACTTTTGTACATGAATACTGAAAGAGTTCTGTTCACTTGATATTTTGATAGTTGTATGCAGCTCTACTGGGCTGTAAGCTCCATTTAACAACAGCTAAGTCCTGATCCTAGAATTGAATTCTCACATTTCTGTTACTGCAAATCAGGAACAGAAAGAAAAATAAAGTTCAAATAGGAAAGTTAACTCAGTTATATAATGGACATACTGTACATTAAATTAGATATTTAACAATCCAAACAGTAATCTAGGTTCGAGGACGAATATATGATATAGTCTGATAAGAGTCTTTTACCTAAATAATATTCTGTATGCATACCCTTTTCTTTAAAATCTCTTTGTGAACCTGAATAAAATGTCATCAGAGTCATGTTTATCCGTGTTCTTGTGAATGGTTATTGGTAGAGCTGGTTAAAACAAAGAGAGTGGAGGGAATTATCACACAAAATGTGATTTCTTTTTCATCCCTCTCCATTTTAAATTTCTTTATTTGTCAAATTTAATTTAAAAGAGTCCCTTTCTTCAAAAAATTGTGACCCACTCTGACTCTTGGTTTCCAGGTTATAAATGAATTCTGAAATTGTTGTATAGCTGATACTTCCAGGAAACTGTGGCCTAGCACCTTTTTTATGATCTGGAGGAAAGCTGCAAAGTGAGGGTACTGCTACATCAATCAAATATAAAACTATAGGTGTGACTGCTTCACGTTCTTGATCCTGCCCTCTTGCCTTTGAGCACAACTAATGATTAGGAAGTGGATGTTACTGCAATCCAGTCATTACATCTGCTGGAGATGGAAGATTTCAGGAATGTTGCAAAAGAAGAGGAGTCACTTTGGAGTGGACCTTCCCATGTATGTGCTTCCCCAAATGTATAACCACAGATGGCCTCAGCCCTCATCCCAGCCCTTGGTGCTACATAGGAAGGCTGTGTGTCAGAAGGAAGATGTCTAGTTCAGCCCAGCAATCTTGTAACTTCAATTACTGCAACAGGACAGACTAAATATTTGGATAACTATCTTTTATATATTAAAAATCTTATCAAAGGGGAAACAAGAAGAATCTGGGACCCACCACATATTCTCAAGCTACTGCTCCACAGATATCAGAAACAGCATTATTTTAGTATTAGTAGCTCGTTCACTGTGTTACAGTAGTAATACACATTCATCTCTGTTCACACCATAGATTGTATGTGGATATAAGCTAATTACTAGACCATTCAATAAGCACAGTTTGTTGGCTTTAGTCAAGACTAGGCCAGGAACATTGCAAGTCAATTTCCAGGTTTATTGGTAAACCTGTATGGCAGTACTTTTTTTTTTTTAAAGTCACTAACAATAATAAAAAATGAAGTGTTTTGCTATGGAGCTGCAATAGTTGAAATAGTGGTTTAGCAGTCTATGGATTGGTTGTTGTTTTTTGATTTTTAACTGGTGACTATATTTAATCTATAAAGGTGACCTACAAAGGCTTGTGCAACCTTTTTTCTTCTTTAAATAAGTTCTAAAAGGAATTCTCTCACCCTTCATCTCCCAAAAAGTTTGATTCTGCTTCCCTTTTTTCTTAGAAAAAAACCAGGAATGTCATGTCTTGAATTTTCTTTTTTTGTTGGATGACTTATTGGATGATTCAAAAACACATAGTGGGAGATTTTTCAGCCTGCAAGTGAAGGACAGGAGTGTTGAATCTTTAGCAATTACAATTTCTTCCAAAGTTTAGTTAAGTGTTGACAGAAACTAAGAATTTTAGCTATCTTCATAAAAATACCATACCCTCTCCATTGATCAGGTTTAACCCTCTTGTTTTGATACTAGTGAATTGTAATCATAGACCATCTGCAAAGTAATTTTTAAAAATGTCACTGCATGGTTTCTTAAGCCCTGCCATGTGGGTAGGTTGCACAGTAGTTAGCCCCTTTCATGAACATTACATTCAAATGCAGATTTGATTAAGGAGGTCTAAAAGCTTTGTTTTATCATTCAATTATGGCATGTAAACATTGAACACAGAGTTCTAGTATAATGGTAAAGGTTAAAAGAAAATGTTCAGACCTTCTGTTGCTCATACATTATCAGCCAAAGCAACTGCCTGATCTTATTGCTGTTACCCATCATCCTCTCTTCTACTCCCCCCCCCCCCCTTCACCTCCATTTGCAATCATCACTCATAAAATTACATCCTAAATATGGGCTCGATTCTGGAAGGCCTTTGATAAATATTCCTTATTCATAGGTGTAAAGTCAATCATTTAAATTAGGGTTTTCAGGATAGAGCCTTTAGCTTTTAAACTCTTTGGGTCTTTTATTAGTCTGTTATGTACCACACCATATTTATGATGCAGCTTAAATAAAATCAGCGATCAAATAATTTACAGAAAATAGTTTGCTTGCCAAATATAGCCTCCTTTTGTCCTTGCTGAATGTCCATGAGCTGACTGTGATTTCCTCAGATTTTCTCAACTGGTTTTTGTGGTTTCTCTTACTCTTTATGAATTAATTATGAATAGTTAGATTGGGGTATTTATTACTCAATGCTGGAAAGCTGAGCTGTTTTGGTTTGTTGCGACTGGGCATATAATACACATGGTATTGTTTCTTTTCACTGACTGGGACCCTATTGAGGAAAGCACTTAAGCACATGCACAAATCCATCTGTATTCAGAAAAGCTTTTAAGGGTGTGCTTAACTTAAGCATGTGGCACATGAGCACATGTTTAAATTCTTCCTTAGATAGGGATGCTTTTCTGATTCAGGGCCCGAAGGAGTGTAATACTTATAATAAGGGGCAGATCTTTAGAGCCTCTGTTTAGGGACAAATAAACAAGAGTAGGACATTTTGGAACGTGCTTCATCTTTTTCTTTTTGGGCCACCTAGCACTTGTCTGAGGCACAATTCCTAGAAAATTAAACTAATCTGTAACAGTTAATCAATAAATACTACAATCATCTCTTTTTTCCATCACTTAAAGTAACTGGAGGTGCATATGCTGTCCAGTGAAAGGTGCAGGCAGATCCTTTTTGGACTCATTTCATTCTTCCTGCATCCTGTGCAGCACCCCTGCTGTGCCAAGCAAAGTCTGATCCTATATAAAATATACCATTCCTGTTGCAAATAGTTTCTTTTGGAAAATCTAAAATTTGCTCTCTTAAACTTTGCTTACTGTATGCATCAATCTTAAAAAAACTGGATTGTTTGTGGAAGAAAAACATAAAAGAGGCATAAGCCCAACAGAAGCAAATTCATTTTAAGAGTAATCACCCAGCTCTAAAAATAAAGGATATTTATATTGTCTTACTCCTCTAACAATGGAGATGTAAACTCATTCACACTAATAATAAAGCAGGATATTTTAATTCCTCCATCTACATGAGTTCTTCTATTTGTTCCCCATAAACCAAAGAACTCATATAGATGGAGGTTATCCAAAACATCCTCACTTTGAACTTCTTTAAATTTTAAAATGCTGTATCTCTGCAGTGCATGACACTCTTGCTCCTGTATACATTTTTATGCAAATGCTGGGAAATGAAATGAAAAGTCAGTGCAAAATAAGACAATTTAGTCAACAAAAGACAATGGTGAATAGGTGAAATGGGATTCCAAATCGGGGGAGGTGGAGAGGGGGTAGAAAAATTGGATGATTTTGTCAATTTCAGTAAAGCAAAAAAATATACATCCTGCAAACAATTATATGCATGGGCTTCATTTTAGTCATGTGATTAGTTCCATTGACTAGTTTAATTTTCAGTCACTAGACTCAAATTAAGTAGGTGCTTATGCACATGCTTCAGTGGGACTGCATATGAGCTTAAACATGTGTAAGTCTTTGAAGGATCAGGGGATAAGAAGTTGGAGCAGTTGGATGTTGCATTAGGATGATAATAGTATTAAATCCACACTGTAAGGTAAGTGATGTCATTCCACATACTCATAGGTATGGAACTAGAGGTGCTGGGGGTCCTGCAGCCCCCCCTCGCTTGAAGTTTATATACAGGGTTTACAGTTTGGTTCAATGGCTCTCAGCAGTCCCACTATAAAAAATTTTCTAGCACCCCTGCACATACGCCAAAATAAAGATCTTCAACAACTTTTAAAAAGGTATTAGTACCTATATGTGCTTGTGATTTTAGCAATAACAACCTGCCCAGCAGTTTTTCAGTTTTAGGATCTGGTGAAATTATATTTTTCCATTTTTACCACACATTTGAAAAACAAGACAAAAATAAAAACATGCTTTTATTGATCAAAGTCTGCTTTCTCTCTCTTCAGTTAAAAATTGGAGCTCACCAAGGGTGACTGAGAATGCTAAATGTGGCAGTGTTGCTAGCCCTATCTTCCTGCAAAGTGGACTACCAACTAATATAGACTAAGGGTATGTCTACACTATGAAATTAGGTCGATTTTATAGAAGTCGATCTTTAGAAAGCGATTTTATACAGTCGATTGTGTATGTCCCCACTAAGCACATTAAGTCAGCAGAGTGCGTTCTCAATACCATGGCTAGCATCGACTCACGGAGCGGTGCACTGTGGGTAGCTATCCCACAGTCCCTGCAGTCTCTGCTGCCCATTGGAATTCTGGATTAAGCTCCCAATGACTGATGGGGCAAAAACATTGTTGCGGGTGGTTTTGGGTACATGTCATCAGTATCCCCTCCTTCCCTGCCTCCGTGAAAGCAATGGTAGACAATCGTTTCACGCCTTTTTTCTTGGGTTACCCAGGCAGACGCCACAGCACGGCAAGCATGGAACCCGCTCAGCTCAGCGCTGCTGTTGTGAGCATTGTAAACACCTCGCACATTATCCTGCAGTATGTGCAGAGCCTAACTAGGAGCTGCCAGCACAAGGATGATTGTGAGGAGGATATGGACACAGATGTTCCTGAAAGCACGGGCTGTGGCAATTGGGACATCATGGCGGCAGTGGGGCAGGATGATACAGTGGAACGCCGATTCTGGGCCTGGCAAACAACCACAGACTAGTGGGACCGCATAGTGTTGCAGCTATGGGATGATTCCCAGTGGCTGCAAAACTTTCGCATGCATAAGGCCACTTTCCTGGAACTTTGTGAGTTGCTTTCCCCCGCCCTGAAGTGCAGGAATACCAAGATAAGAGCTGCCCTGACAGTTGAGAAGTGAATGGCAATAGCCCTGTGGAAGCTTGCAATGCCTGACTGCTACCGGTCAGTCAGGAATCAATTTGGAGTGGGCAAATCTACTGTGAGGGCTACTGTGATCCAAGTAGCCAATGCAATCACTAACCTTCTGCTAACAAGGATAGTGACTCTGGGAAATGTGCAGTCATAGTGGATGGCTTTGCTGCAATGGGTTTCCCTAACTGTGATGGGGCGATAGACAGAACGCATATCCCTATCTTGGCACCAGACCACCTTGCCAACCAGTACATACACCGCAAGGGGTACTTCTCAATGGTGCTGTAAGCACTGGTGGATCACAAGGGACGTTTCACAGACATCAGTGTGGGATAGCTGGGAACGGTGCATGACGCTTGCATCTTTAGAAACTCCAGGCTGTTCGATCAACTGCAAGAAGGGACTTACTTCCCAGACCATAAAATTACCATTGGGGATGTTGAAATGCCAATAGTTATCCTTGGGGACTCAGCCTACCCCTTGCTCCCATGGCTCATGAAGCCGTACACAGGCAGCCTGGACAATAGTAAGGAGCAGTTCAACTATAGGCTGAGCAAGTGCAGAATGGTGGTAGAATGTGCCTTTGGACGTTTAAAAGCTCGCTGGCGCTGTTTGCTGACTAGGTTAGATCTCAGTTAAACTAATATTCCCATTGTTATTGTTGCTTGTTGTGTGCGCCATAATATCTGTGAGAGTAAAGGGGAGATGTTTATGGCAGATGGGAGGTTGAGGCAAATCACCTGGTGGCTGATTTTGAGCACCCAGACACCAGGGCGATTAGAAGAGCACAGCTAGGCACGCTGCGCATCAGAGAGGCTTTGAAAACCAGTTTCATGACTGGCCAAGCTACGGTGTGACAGTTGTGTGTGTTTCTCTTTGATGCAAACCCGCCCCCTTTGTTGATTTTAATTCCCTGTAAGCCAACCCTCCTCCCCCCTTTGATCACGACTGGCAAAGGAAATAAAGTCACTATTGTTTTGAAACCATGCATTCTTTATTTATTAATTTTTTTAAAAGTGAGATAACTTACAAGGTAGCCCGGGTGGGGTGGGGGAGGAGGGAAGGCCAAGGCCACATTGCTTATTGTATCCACACTACGAATCAAAACTGTTTGAATGACAGCCTTCTGTTGCTTGGGCCATCCTCTGGAGTGGAGTGGCTGGGTGCCCGGAGCCTCCCCCCACGCGTTCTTGGGCGTCTTGGCGAGGAGGATATGGAACTTGGGGAGGAGGGCAGGCGGTTATACAGTGGATGCAGCGGCAGTCTATGCTCTTGTTGCCTTTCCTGCAGCTCCACCAGATGCCTGATCATGTCCATTTGCTCCCCCATTAACCTCAGCATTGCCTCCTGCATCTTCTGAGTGCTCTCACTTAATGCTTTCCTGGCCTCTGTCACTGAATGCCTCCATGCATTCAGCTGTGCCCTATCAGTGCGGGAGGACTGCATGAGCTCGGAAAACATGTCATCGCGAGTGCGTTTTTGTCACCTTCTAATCTGCGATAACCTCAGGGACGGAGATGATAGGGGGAGTATAGAAACATTTGCATCTGCGGAGGGATAAAAAGGGAGAGTAAAATTTAAGATGATAAATTTCTGAGAACAAAAGGGAGACTCTTTCACAGTGACTCAAGCAATTCACAGCAGACAGCACATGTGCTTTAGGTACAAGTTCGCATTTTGCCTTTTATATTGAGCGCCTGCTGGTATAGTGACACATCACACACGACTGGGCAACAGAATTCGGATTCCAGGCAGCCATGGTAAGCCAACCTAGAAGAGAGAATAAACAGAACACAAACTAAATTTATAGAAAGAACAGGAGTACTTGTGGCACCTTAGAGACTAACAAATTTATTAGTTAGTCTCTAAGGTGCCACAAGAACTCCTGTTATTTTTGCGGATACAGACTAACACGGTTGCTACTCTGAAACCTAAATTTATAGATTATATTAAAATGGGAGGTGTTGCTAAAACCAGTTAGGACAAATAAATAATACTAAGAGACCTACATGTTAATAATAAAATGAGATTCAACATGGAAAAGATGCAAACCAGAATGGTACTGTTAGTGAAAAAAATCTGAAACACACATACTCAGTGGGAGGGAGAAATCTGGCAAACAAGAATACTGAAAGGAAATTAGAATGATAGTAAACAGCAAATTAGACATGAGTTTGCAATTTGATATAGCTGCAAGAACACTTTTGTAATCTTTGGAAGAGTAACACAAGGAGTATGGGGAATAAACAGGAAGAACTGGAAGTATTAGTACATAAGCTAAATTATTACTTAATTGGCATCACAGAGACTTGGTGGGATAAATTTCATGACTGGAATATTGGTGTAGAGTGGTATAGCTTGGTCAGGAAGGACAGGCAGGAGGGAAAAAGGAGGAGGTGTTGCATTATAAATCAAGAACATATACAATTGTTCTGAGGTCCATAAAGCAGTGAGGGGCAGACTAGTTGAAAGTCTCTGGGTAAAGATAAAAGATGGGGAAACTGGGGCTATGTCATCATGATAGGGGTGTACTATAGACCACCAAACCAGGAAGAGGAGGTGGATGAGGAATTTCTAGAACAAACAACAGCAATATCCAAAACACAAGATCTGGTAGTAATGGAAGACTTTAACTACCCAGATATCTGCTGGAAAATTTCCAATATGTTCATGGAATGTATTGGGGACAACTTCTTCTTTAACAAAGTGTAGACGTAACCAAGGGGACAGATATCTTAGGCTCAATTCTCCTCCCAACAGGGAGGAATTGGTTGCAAATCTGAAGGTGGAAGGCAACTTAGGTGAAAGTGATTATGAAATGACAGCTCTCCTTATTCTAAGGAAAAGGAAGAGTCAGAGCAACAGAATAAGGACAATGGACTTTAAAAAACAGACTTTAACAAACTCAGAGAACTGGTAGGTAAGGTCCCATGAGAAGAAAATCTAAGGGATAAAGGAATTCAGGAGAGATGGCAAGGAGACAGTATTAAAGGCACAACTGTAACTATCCTGATAAGAAGGAAAGATAGGAAGAACAGTAAGAGGCCAATATGGCTCCATCAGGAGCTCTTTAGTCAAAAAGGCATCCTATAAAAAGTGGGAACATGGACAAATTGCTTAGGAGAAGTACAAAAGAATAGCACAAGCATGTAGGGACAAAAATCAGAAAGGCTAAGACACAATATGAGTTACACTTAACAAGGGGCACAAAACGGCAATAAAGAGGTTCTTTAAATATATTAGGAGCAAGAGAAAGATGAAAAAAAGTGTAGGTCCTCTGCTTAGCAGGGAAGGAGAGCTAATAACTAATGACATCAAGAAGGCTGAGGTGTTTATTACCAATTTTGCTTCAATCTTCACTAAAAAGATTAATGGTAACCAGATACTCAGCACAATTAGGGGAGAGAATGCAAGCCAAAAATAGGGAAAGAACAGGTTACAGGATATTTAGATATGTTAGATGTTAAATTGACAGGGCCTGATCCAATTCATTTTAGGATACTTAAGGAACTATCTGAAGCAATCCCAGAACCATTAGCAATTATCTTTGAGAACTCCCTACCTATGGTGGTGCCCTACGCAGCCCGAGGAACTGCACCCCCCCCTGCGGGGGGAGCAGCTGCTCTGCTGGGGAGCCGGCCCCTCCGTGTGGGGGGGGCTGTGCTCAAAGGCAGCAGGGCTGCGGGGGCAGGAGCTGTGGGGGGCAGCAGCAGGACAGGAAAGCCCAGGGCAGCGCGGGGGATTAGCGGGGTGCCTGGCGTCGGCAGCAGGAGTCAGGCCCGCCCCCTCCCCTGCACTCTCCTGTGGTGGCGGGAAGCAGAGTGACCCGGCCCCAGCCCGCTCCGCTCCCCCAGCTCCCAGCCCTGTCGCTTGGGGGAGGGGGCTTGGAGGAAGGGGTCAGGCCCACCCCCACACTCATCAGCGGCGGTGGCAGGAAGCAAAGCAACGCGGCTGGGAGCTGGCAGAGCAGAGTGGGCAGGGGCCAGGTCACTCTGCTTCCCACCGCTGGTGAGTGCGGGGGCAGGCCCGACCCATTCTGTGGGCTCCAGTACCCCCGCTAATCCCGTGGGCCGCGTCACCTGGGGGAGGAGATTTGGGGGGGAAGGGGTGGAATGGGGGCTGGGTCGGGGCAGAGCAGGGGTGGGAAGAGGTGGGGCGGGGTGGAGCAAGGGAGGGGGCTTTGGGAAAGGGGTAAAATGGGGGCAGGGCGGGGGCAGAGCAGGGGGGCTGGCCAGGGGATGGGGTTGGTCACTGGAGCGGGCCACTGGAGCCAGCGCTGCATACGTAGCATGCAGCTGCCTAGGGCACCACGAAATTTGGTGCCCCAAATTATGTGGTGCCCTAGGCAGCTGCATATTCTGCATATGCCAAAGGATGGCCCTGTATAAGAAATATCTAGCCTGCATTTCTCAAGGACAAGTCATGCCAAATCACTATGATGTCCTTCTTTGACAGAGTTATTGGCCTAGTGGATAGGGAGAAGGAGTAGACATACTGTGATTTTACTAAGGCTTTTGACACAGCCCCATATGACATTTTCATAAGCAAACTAGGAAAACGTGGTCTAGATTAAATTACTATAAAGTGGCTGCACAACTGGTTGAAAGATGGTACTCAAAGAGTAGTTATCAATGATTCACTGTCAAAGTGGGAGGACGTATCTAGTGAGGACCTAGAGTCCAGTACTATTCAATATTTTCATTAATGACTTGGATAATGAAGTGGAGAGTATGCTTATAAAATTTGCGGGTGACACCAAACTGGGAGGGATTGCAAGCACTTTGGAGGACAGGATTAGAATTCAAAATGACCTTGTCAAATTGGAGAATTCATCTGAAACCAACAAGATGAAATTTCAATAAGGACAAGTGCAAAGTAATACACTTAGGAAGGAACTATTAAATGCACCACTACAAATTGGCTAGGTGGTAGTACTGCTGGAAAGGATCTGGGCATAATAGTGGATCATAAATTGAAAACGAGTCAGCAACGTGATGCAGTTGCTAAAAGGGATAATATTATTCTCTGGTGTGTTATCAGGAGCGTCGTACATGAGACATGGGAGGTATTCTGTGTTTGGCACTGGCAAGTCTCAGCTGGGAATACTTTGTCCAATTCTGGTTGCCACATGTTAGGAAAGATGTGGATAAATTGGAGAGAGTCCACAGGAGAGCAACAAAACTTACAAAAGGTTTAGCAAACTTGACCTATGAGGAGAGGTTAAAAAAAAAACTAGGCATGTTTAATCTTGAGAAAAGAAGACTAAGGGGGTGGGGGGACCTGACAACAGTCTTCAAATATGTTAAGGGCTGTTACAAAGAGGACAGTGATCAATTGTTCTCCACTTCCACTGAAGGTAGGGCTAGAAGTAACGGGCTCAATCTGCAGCAAGGGAGACTTGGGTTAGATATTGGGTTAGAAAAAAACAATTACGCTCTAGAATAGGCTTCCAAGGGAGATCGTGGAGTCCCCATCATTGAAATCTTTTTAAAACAAGTTGGACAAACACCTGTCAGCTTTGGTCTAGGTTTACTTGGTTCTGTCTCAGCTCAGAGGGCTGGAGTTGATGACCTCTCAAGGTCCCTTCTAACTCTACATTTCTATGATTATATGATATGCAAAGGCATCAGGTTCAAAGCTATGGTGTGACTATGTGTGACCCAGAAAACTCTTGATGCCAACTATGCATAATAATTCATGAAAGGGTGACATGTGAGGCCATTAAAATACTAACAGATTCAGACGAACACGGCTACCCCTCTGATACATTAAAATACTGGTCATTATAACCATTGAGAAATATATGTAAGGATAACATTTAAGAGTTATGTACCTGACATACGTCTGATGAAGTGGGTATTCATCCACGAAAGCTTATGCTCCAATACATCTGTTAGTCTTAAAGGTGACACAAGACTCTCTGTTGCGTTTTACATGTACCTATATTGTAAATTACGTCTATGAGTTAAAGCACACAGGTGGTGACAAATATCTTTTTTTCAGACATGTAGGAGACGCTTATTTATTTGTCTGGTTAAATGCAAATTGAGTATTGTATATGTCACAATGAATACCTATTAGCATACTAAGATACCATCTAAGCAAGATTAAGAAATTAACAAGAAATTGCAAAATCTACAGGAAGGAACACACAGCAGGAGGACGTCCGGTTTATTAATAAAAATCAAAGAATTGTTTTGTTATATCTGGGATTGCAAAGGGACATGCTGGTATCTTTCACCTAAGAAGTAAATTGACAGTGGGGGTTGCTTCACAAATGGAAGATAATAGTCAAGCCTAGCGGTACTATTCTGGAAGGACTGTGGGTAAGCTTTTGCACTTATGACACAATAATATCCTATCAGTTAAGTGTAGGCTCTACTAAGCACATTGTGATTTTATTTTATATGTAACCCCTTGTTTCCAATATTTCTGCTTGCTGTTATTTGAATCTCTGTTCTTGTTTAAATAAAATTAGGTTTGTTTATAGGGAAAACAAGTATAAGTGCTGTGTGCTAAGCAGAACTGAGTTCTACAGAATAACTCGTAAACAGTAGTGTACTGTTCCTTTGGGGACAGAGGATCTGGGAATTCTGACAGTTTCTTCTCCTACAATTTCCTACAAGATGTTTCAGCCCATGTATGCCTATAAGCACTGACACTTGCTGATTCAGACATTGGTCTGAATAAAGCAAGACTAGTATCTCATGTCATTTGTTAGTCCCTCAGATGAACTTTGGGTAGGGTTACCATACGTCCGGATTTTCCCGGACATGTCCGGCTTTTTGGACTCCAAATCCCCGTCCGGGGGGAAATCCCAAAAAGCCGGACATGTCCGGGAAAATCAGACATCTGGCCGGGGGCTCGGGGGCCTGGCCGGCGGTGCCGGGCCGGGGGCTCGGCCGGCGGTGCTCGGGGGGGCCCGGGGCCGGGCGGCTCGGCCGGCGGCTCGGGTGCCGGGCCGGGGGCTCGGCCGGCGGTGCTCGGGGGGGGGCCCGGGGCCGGGCGGCTCGGCCGGCGGTGCTCGGGGGGGGGCCGGGGCCGGGCGGCTCGGCCGGCGGTGCTCGGGGGGGGGCCCGGGGCCGGGCGGCTCGGCCGGCGGTGCTCGGGGGGGGGGCCCGGGGCCGGGCGGCTCGGCCGGCGGTGCCGGGGGGGGGGCCCGGGGCCGGGCGGCTCGGCCTGCGGTGCCGGGGGGGGGGCCCGGGGCCGGGCGGCTCGGCCTGCGGTGCCGGGGGGGGGGGCCCGGGGCCTGGCGGCTCAGCCGGCGGCTCGGGTGCCGGGTGCCGGGCCGGGGGCTCGGCCGGCGGTGCTGGGGGGGCCCGGTGCCGGACCGGGCCGGGGGGCTCGGCCGGCGGCTCGGGTGCCGGGCCGGGTGCCGGCGGTGCTCGGGGGGGCCGGGTGCCGGGCCGGGGGCTCGGCCGGCGGTGCTGGGGGGGCCCGGTGCCGGACCGGGCCGGGGGGCTCGGCCGGCGGCTCGGGTGCCGGGCCGGGTGCCGGCGGTGCTCGAGGGGGCCGGGTGCCGGGCCGGGAGCTCGGCCGGCGGTGCCGGGCCGGGCCGGGGGCTCGGGGGACGGGCTGGGGACCTGCGGTGCCGGGGGTGGGCCGCGCCTCCCCCCCCCCCACACACACTCACACACACCCCCTCACACACACATACCCCCTTACCTGCTTCAGGCTTCCCGCGACTCAAATGTTCGCGGGAAGCAGGGGAGGGGGCGGAGACTTTGGGGAGGGGGCGGGGTTGGGGCGGGGCTGGGGGCGGGGCTGGGGCCCCTTTAAAGTGTCCTCCTTTTGGAGGCACTAAATATGGTAACCCTAACTTTGGGAATCATATCTTCAAGGATACATATCCCACATATGGAACCATTTGCCCTCCAGCCCTTCTATCTGAAGTATACTGCCAATAGACTGTAACTTGCAATAAGATAAATGCTCATAATAGGAAGTTTTGCATATGCAGGTCGCTTGAGAACCAGTATCTAGTTAGGCAGGTACTCTTTACACCATCGCGGTAAACATAACCATGACAAGCTGGTCCCACTAACTGCTGGCTGGCCTCGTTGACACCCATTTGGGTAGCATCCATCTCCTGAACCCATTGACTAGCATCTTTGCTCTTCTTTCTTTTCTTCCTGGCTCAAACTTGCTCTGATTTGAATGTCTACCGGTCTGTTGCTGATCTACTAGGTTGGGGTTAGGAGAATTCTCACAAACATTTTGAAAATGTCCTATTTGCCCACAGTTAAAACATAAAGGATTTATTTTCTTCAATTTTGATATTGCTTGTTTATTAAATTCTTTGGGTCTTTGAGGAGTGAAGAGTGTATCTGTAGCGGACATTCCAGAACTAGGCTGGGTCATCTGCAGTCCTACCAACTGCTGCTTAGATGAGTTCACCTGAGTCTCAGTCTCTTTGATCACCAAATCTATACAGTCTGCTGAGTCAAAAGCACTGCAACATTACTTTCCTTCCTCTTGTTCACAGAAATCTCCAACTGGAATCCATGCAGATTCTTTCTCCTCCTCTGCTGAAATCAGTTAGCTAGTTAACTAATTAACCAACCAATCAGATTAAATATATAAATAAAAAGAACCCTCAATGGAGTCTAAGTCTAGCTACAGGGAACCTATTGAGCATGTCCAAAACTATCACACCCCATTTGGGAAACTTCTGGGTGTAGAGTACTAATTGTGCAACAATGACCCAGACACAACTCATTCCTCCCTGCCTCCCTCTTAAAGAGATATCTCCCTATTAAGCACATGGGTACATGTTCACAGGTAAGTGGTGGTAAGTAGGTAAGTGTTGGAAGCCCAGTCATCAAGAACATTTAAATCTAGATTGGACAAAATACTAGAACATTGACTGTATAGAAGAACCCTGCCTTGGCCAGTAAATGGATGGAATAATCTAATAGATCTTTTCCACCTCTAGTTTATAGAATTTTACTATGTTGAAGGGGTCTATGAGCTTGTTGACAAAGGGGCTTAAGGCCCTGACCTGACCCCATAGTTTAAAATGACTGGTGATTACCTAGTGGGGAAAATGATGTGGCATTATTCCCTGAGATATAAACAGCAATAACTTTTAAAACTAAAATTCTATGGATAATTCAATGTCTGCTCAATGACAATTCTAGAGCCTGCTGCTGTCATGTGCCATAAGCCCAGAGCATTCTGAGTCAGGCTCAGTCTGGCTTGGATGCTGAGAATGTCTTCCCATGCTTGTCATTGTCACTCACACAGAACAGCTCCCAACAGTCCAGATAAACCAGTCTTCCTAAACAAAACTCTGGACAGGTAAATGAAAATAGATTTGGCACTTATCCCAGCTGATAAAGACATTGGCAGCTGTTCCTTGCTGTTGGGGTCTGATATATTTTCAGGCAATGGTGGTTCAGATGGATTTAAAATCTCTCGTTAAAGACAACAAAGTCAGCATCATATAAACAATTTCCTTCTTTCTTATTTTGCCCCTTTTCAACCCAAGTGGCTTGTCAAAATCTGGGGCCCTGTGAGCGTTCCAGTTGGAAACAGAAATTGGTGACAATCAGGTATTTCTTTATTGACAAAGAATGTACAAAGTGCTGTGTCTCTGAATGCAGAAGGAACCAATAGCAGGAAACAGCTTCTTTTGCTCACAGCACCAGAGCACTCTTTTCAGCCTGCACCTCTGACCCACAAACCTCTTTCCAGATTTTCTTCCAGTCAGCCACTATGCTTTTGTAACCCACATGTCTAATAGAAGATAACTCTTTAAGACACCTAGAGAGAAGTTGCGGGGTAGGAGGGGGCGTGGGAGGGAGAAGTGACTGAGTTGTGTCTGAGTTATTATTGCTAGGTAGATGCACAATCATCATTCTACTCTGAATAGTTTCTGGAATTGGAAGTGAAAGTTTTGGGCATGCCCAATCGATTCCTTGTAGCTGGACTTAATAGACTCTGTTGCGGGGAGGGATAGCTCAGTGGTTTGAGCATTGGCCTGTTAAACCTAGGGTTGTGAGTTCAATCCTTGAGGGGGCCAGTTAGGGATCTGGGGCAAAAAATCTATCTGGAGATTGGTCCTGCTTTGAGCACGGGGTTGGACTACATGACCTCCTAAGGTCCCTTCCAACCCTGATGTTCTATTATTCTATTGAGAGCAGGGCAATCAGGGCAGCTGCTTTACTAAAGACTATGGCCTGGTCTACACTACAAAGTTAGGTTGACATAAGCCACGTTAAGTCAGTCTAATAACGTATGTGTCTACACTACCGAGTCCCTTCTGCCGACCTAAGTGGCCTGTAACTTCGACTTCTGTACTCCACCTCCGTGAGAGGCGTAGCATGTGATTTGACATCCATGGGTCGACATGGGAATAGTGTAGACACTGCATTCTGTAATTCGAGTGAATTGGCCTCCAGGGGGTATCCCATAGTGCTCTGCTGTGACCACTCTGGAGAGCACTTTCAACTCCACTACACATCAGCCAGGTACACAGGAAACAGCCACCCCCCTGTTAAAGCCCTGGGAACTTTTGAATGTTCATTTCCTGTTTGATCGGCGTGGAGAGCTCGTCAGCACAGCTGATCATGGAGACTCAAGACCGCAAACGTGCATCAGCGTGGAGTACACAGGAGCAGTAGCTGATTTACCATGGAGCCACTGGTGCCATGGAGCCAGGCCCACACTCCAGGGGGCTCCCGACCAGGCCCACTCTTCTCTGCCCCCCGCTCTGTCCTGCGGGGATCAGAAACTTGGTGCTCCTGGCAGTGAGGCTCCTGCTGCAGTAGGGCAGCCAAACTCCCCCTCCCCTGCCTCTTCTCACAGCTTGCTCCCTTCCCGCCCTCCCTCTCCCTGCCGCTGATCAGCTGTTTGCCGGCAGGAGGGTGGGGGAGGAACACAGCCGCAGCATGCTCACCTGGGGAGAGGAGGCAGAGAAGAGGCAGGGGTGAGGCCTTGGGGAGGGGAGTGGAACAAGCATACCTACTCTGACTGCAGAGCTGCACAGCCAGGCTGAAAAAAGAAGGTGCTGCTCAGCTCCCAGAACTTTGCAGCTGGACACCACCTTCTGGGTCCTAGTGCTGTTGAGCTCCTTTCTGTGTGCTAGGAGCCATCCTTCATCTTGTACAACAGTGAGTGCCCATGGTGGGGCACGCAGGGCAGGGGGGATGGAGGCAGTGGGGAAGGTAGGGGGTGGAATGGGGAGGAGATGGAGTGGTGGGGAAAGGGCATGGGATGGGGAAAAGAAGGGGATAGGGCAGGGATCGGCAACCTTCGGCCTGCGGCCCGCCAGGGTAAGCCCCCTGGTGGGCCAGGCCAGTTTGTTTACCTGCTGCGTCAACAGGTTTGGCCGATCGTGGCGCCAGGCAAATGGGGGGCTGCAGGACGAGGGATGTGCTGGCCGCGGCTTCTCGCAGCCCCCATTGGCCTGGAGCGGCAAACCACAGCCAGTGGGAGCCGCAATTGGCCGAACCTGTGGATGCGGCAAGTAAACAAACCGGCCCGGCCCGCCAGGGGGCTTACTTCTCACAGTTTGCTCCCTTTTCTCAAGTTCCAACCTGTGATCCAAGGATGTCTTCACAAAAGCTACAGCACAAGACCTCTCGCCTATGCCTCATGGCCTTACTCACCACGGCTGGAGCAGCAAACCGACCCTTGCAGTAGCCAACGATTGTGATTACGTTGTGGCTTGTAGGGAAGTGCATTGAGGGTGTTTCTTTTTATAAAAGAATTAATCTTGCACCAGAAACAATGCTATCCTTTTGCTTTGTATTCTTTGCAGCTGAAACCTTGTCCATTGGTGCATCTGCCACACCGGGACAGAGACTTTTCCAGATGAGAAGGCAGAAAAAAAGGCAGCTGGATGCTAGAGTCCCTCTGCAGCCTATGCTGAACCTGCTGCCCTCGTTGTCCTGTTCTACATCCTCCGCCCGAAAACATCCTATGAGGCGGGGTGGGGGGGGGAGGAAAGGTGTTCGATATCCCTTATGCTCAACACCAGGGGAGAGTACAAGGATCATAAGGCACCCATTCCCATACCTTTGATTGTTATTGCAGTGCATCTGTAAGCAAGTGGTTCTTCCTCCCCCCCCCCCAATGTTATCAGCCCTTTTTCCCCAGGTTATCTTATTTTTCTTTATTGTCTCTGTGTGTTTGTGTGTAAATAAAATGTAATGGATTGAGAAGAAAAGACTTTTTATTCATTCAACAAGCGGTGGTTAGCGGGGGTGGAGTGTAGAAGGGAGAAAATGCAATGGAGGGGACAGTTTGGTAAGGAAAAATACAGATAAGTGTCACATTACTGTGGCTCATTACTGATACTGGTTTTCAAAGCCTCATGGAGACGCAGAGCTCCTTGATGTGCTCTTCTGATTGCCCTGATGTCTGGCTGCTCAAAATTGGCTGCCAGGTGATCTGCCTTAACCCCCAATCCTGGCAGAAACTTTTCTCTCTCTTTGTTTCACAAATATTATGGAGCACACAGCAGGCACCAATAACAATGGGGATATTGCTTTCACTGAGGTCTAACCTCATAAGCAAACAACGCCAGCGGCCTTTTAAATGTCCAAAGGCACATTCCACCACCATTCTGCACTTGCTCAGCCTGTGGTTGAACCAGTCCTTACTGCTGTCCAGGCTGCCTGTGTATGGCTTCATGAGCCATGGGAGCAAGGGGTAGGCTGGGTCCCCCAGGATCACGATTAGCATTTCAACATCACCTTGTGATCCACCAGCACTTGCAACAACATTGAGAAGTACCCCTTTTGGTTTATGTATTCTTTGGGAAGGTGGTCTGGTGTCAAGATAGAGATATATGTGCCATCTATCGCCCCACTGCAGCTAGAGGACCCCATCATAGCAAAACCATCCAGTATGTCCTGCATGTTGCCCATAATCACTATCCTTCTTAGCAGAAGTCTGTGGATTGCCCTGCAAACTTGGATAACAACAGACCCCACTCTGAATTGATTCCCCATTGACAGGTAGTAGTCTGGTGTTGCAAGCTTCCACAGAGCTATCGCCTCTCGCTTCTCCACTGTCAGAGCAGCTCTCATTTTAGTATTGCTGTGCTTCAGGGCTGGGGAAAGCTCTTCACACAGTTCCTGGAAAGTGGCCTTACGCAGTCAAAAGTTCTGCAGCCACTGCTCATCATCCTACAGCTGCATAATGATGCGGTCCCACCGGTCAGTGCTTGTTTCCCAGGCCCAGAAGCGGCACTCAACCGCATCCAGGTGATGTGTGACTGTCGCCAGCAACTGCTAATTGCTCCACTCTATGTATTCCATCAGGGCTGCTTGTGTGGCATCATATTGTTCTGCACGGCAGCTCCTGTATCGGCTTTGTAAATACTGCAGGATAAGGTGTGAGGTGTTTTTAATGCTCACAACAACAGTGTACAGCTGAGCGGGATCCATGATTACCGTGCTATGGCGTCTGTGTGGGTAACCCAGGCTTACGAAAAAAGGCGTGAAAAAGGCTTGGTTTTGCTTGCCATTGATTTCAGGGAGGGAGGGAGGTAAGTGCATCATGGGAGGCTAATGCCATGTTCCCATAACCACTCGCGCAAATGTTTTGGTTCCATAAGGCATTGCAAGCCCAACCCAAAATTCCACTTGGCTACATGCACTGTGGGATAGCTACCCACAGTGCAGTACTCTGCGCATCCATGCAAGTCCTGCTAGTGAGGATGCACTCCCCCGACACAATGAGCATATTGGGGACACGCAAGATGGACTTGCTTATATTGAAGGCTCGATGTTGACTTACATAAAATCAACTTAATTTTGTAGGTAGACATGGCCTATGTGAGTGACCTGTTTGGGTTGGAGGAAGAAATCCAGCTATAGGAGCAAAAAGCAGGTTGTTTTCCCCTAACTCTGAAGTATTTTACGGCAGGTCGATGCTATTGTTAACTTTCCGGTAGGGTAGCGTTGGTAACCCTAGGTATAGAAAGGGGAAATTGGGAGGGAAAATTAATTTTTCACTTTAATTGTGTACTTTGAATGCTGTTTGATTGTAGCCAAATTGTTTTCGTTAAATTATTTTAACAAGTATGGTTCACCAACTCTTTTCTTATTTAAATGTGATGGTAAGGAAAGTGTCATTTATATTTTATTATTTGCAGTTTTGTATTTTTCTTGTAACGGGGTGATTCATTTACACACTTAATTAATACTGATTGGTTAATTAGTTAGTTGCCTAGTTAACTGAATGATTCCATAGCCCAGCAGAGGAGGAGAAAGTCTGTGTGGACTCCAATTAGAGATCTCTGCAAGCAAAAGGAGAGAAGATATTATTGCAGGGTTTTTGACTCAGCGGAATGGACAGAGTCGATGAACAAAGACTTTTACTAAGACTCAGGTGAACTCATTCTAAGCTTTTGGAACTCTGAGTTACTTCTCCCTGTGTTTCTGTGGGAACGAACCTATTTAGATTTAATTTGTTATATTATATATATGATATTTGAAGATAATGTGGATTATGAAGTAGGCTTATTTTTAGTAGAAATTAAGCTATTATCTTTATCATTATTCAATTTTATGAAGTTGGTACTTAAGAATTAAGTTAATTTTTCTTGCTCTTTTTGAACCTGTCTGTGGGAAGATTGACCTTATGTGATCCTTGCTGAAAATCCTCAATGACTGAATTATGAGTCTCCATGTGCTTTTTTATACGTGTTGTGTTGAAGTACGAGGAGAGGGGTGGTAAAATAAATTGTAGCTGACTCAAAGGTTACACTTTCAGCCGCTCCTTCAGGTTGTGTCACCTTCTGATTCTTCCCGTTTTCTGTGTGTTCTTTCTTAACTCCCCCCACAGTATCTAATGAACCCTCTGCCCGTCTGGTGCTAGTTTCTGGACAAACTTTATTAGGCTTTGTTTTAGGTGTGGTCCCTTAACTGTCTCTTACTATGGTCTTAAATGCGGGGACTCATTCACACATCCTTTGAATGAGGTTTTAACAAAGTTTTACCCAGCTCATAACACTCTTCTACTACTAGCTATCTCTTACCATTAAACTGACTGATCCAGTGTATAAACTATTTTCCTTCTCCCTGAACTCACTTAAATTACTTCTATAGCTGTGCTAATTCTTTTTCCTTTTTAAGTAGTTATGGTATCATCTTTTCACTTGTCCTCCATCCTAACATTTTATTTCTTATTGTTCTTTTCAATTACTTTATTTACTGTCTCCCTTCTGATCCTCTTCATTGCCTCCTTTCCTTCCCAGATAAAACTTCTACTCACTTCAGACCAACCAGCCCATCTGTCACGAACTACCCCCCTCTCAAAAATTTCCAGCTGGATCAGCCTCTTGCCAGTTAGGGTCACACAGGAGTCATAAGTTTCTCTGAGCTTCTCTTTTGATCCTCAGAGGCCAAGAAACAGGTTTTCCTAGCAGAACATGTGACTCTGCTGAGATATTAAACTAACATACAAAGTGATAAGAAGTCGCTAATTTCATCATATTGTAGCCAATGGTGGGAGAACACACTATTTTGCTTCTATTTATTTGAGAAAGTTAAGTGATATCCCTTTTTGTGTTCCTTTCCTCTTTCTTCAGAATAGTTCTTCTCCCTCCTCTTTGAAAGAGTGTGCGCACATGTGCACATACACAATTTATATATTCATTTTTCATGGTTTCTGTACAGTACCGAGCATAATGTTGTCTTGACTGTGGTTGCTAATGCTACTGTAATATATTAAGATTAATACTATTGCACTAAGAATGTTCGAGGAAGACATTCTGGTGATTGCGTACCAGGAGAGGGGTTCTAGCACCACTTGCAGTCTTCAGACTTCTCCATGGCATTCAGGTTTTCAACTCAATAGTGCCTTAATCTCCTGCTCAGCATGGCCTCATTCTCCAGCTGTTCATATCTACAGTAGCTCAGTCTCCGAGCATCCTGCTCAGTGTGTGTTATGTCCCTCTCCGTGCCATAGAAAATATGCTACAGCTGTTAGCTAAGTGCTTAGTATACTCTAATGGCTTGTGCTTTTGTTCAGCAATCCTGGGTTGAGTTTTCAGTGCTGACCAAGATGACAGTCATTATAAATGACATCATGCATTTATTAATGTGATAAATAACCTGAACTACGTCTTAAATTATGAGAATACACATTATTATTTTTATACGTTCTGTAGCACCAACCTGGTGACAGCAAATACAAACAGAACAAAACAAACAGTTAATCAAATGCTAAACAAAACTATTGCATCTGGCATTCTGGGCTGAAAGTTGCTAGAGTCAGGCTGAAATGGACTGCCAAATGGAAGTGAAATCTAAAGGAGGTGGCCATTAACTAAAAATCCTTGTTGCCAGCCTTTGGTTGGGAAATGCTTACTCTCAGAATCCATCTTGACGGCTTTGATCCATAGAATGGGAGTTAATTTCTCAGAGAACTTGGCCCTGATCACTCAGGACTTTAAACATCATTTGCACCTTGAATTGCACCCAGAAGCAAACAGAGAGCCAGAGCAGACTAACCATGAGTGTTGTGTTCACATAAGAATGCATTGCTTAGCAGGTGGTTTCATACCACTAAGCAACGTGCTCTGCTGCTTACCAATCCTGCTCCTTTGAAACCTGAAGCTGCCTCTTGTCCCCTAAACCTTCAAAATGTGACCCAAGGTAAACTGCACAGAGTGAAAATCTGAAACCTGAAGGTGATGTACGTCAACACCGTTAACTATTTCACTGCTGGAAACATACAGCTTGTGTCCACAATCCCAACTTGTTTCCTAAATTGGTACTAAAAAGCCTCATTTCCCTCTTCAACTCACCACACAAGCTGGCCCTGGAAACTGTTGACACACCACCATTTGGATATGTGATTGATCACGGATGAGAGGGAGAAATGCATGGTGATTTTCTGATGTTTAAACTGCATTTTGTACCATTTTCAAATCCACTGCACTACAAAAAGAAAAGAGTTTAGATGAAGAATCCACATGACATGGTTGGGGATTATATATTTTTATTCTGTTTAACTCCCTCAGTAGGAAACAGAAGATCAGGGTGACATATTCCAGCCAACGAGACAAGACAGTGAACTAAAACAAGTTTTAGTAATGTCCAAGCCACACAAGATTAAAGGCAACAATTCCCATATACAGGCAGCCTAGAAGAAAGAGGCAAGACATCAGAAATATTAAATACAGAACAGAAACATAGCTGTAAAAAATCTCATTGACTGAATCATTATACATTGTGGGAGTTTCAGGAGTATGCTTTGAGGATAGTAGCAAATGGAATCAGGTTTGATTTGGAAAGAGACAAGAAAATTATGGCTTTCTTTGCTAGAATCAAAGCCAAAGTGATTTTGGATGCTTTCCCTTACTGAGGACTGACTCAGCCTCTTTACTGAGTTTAGAGTAGTGTCAATTGCAGAGATGCCAACAAAGCTATCCATCAAAACGCTGGCAGGAAAAAGCACAGGTGCTTTCCTGCTCCAGCTATTTATAGGAAAGGCATGTGACCACACGTGATACAAACTCAGTGGTTTGGTTGCTACATTCCAGAAGCCAAAAACCATTTCTTCTTTGGTTGAAAACACAGTTCAAGAATTACAATTGGAAACACAATTGTAGCTGTCTAGCAAATAGACCCTGAGCAGCCGTCCCCTTTTTGAGGCTCTTTCTGTACCAGGGGGAGCTTATTGTTATTTTTGTATACATTTCTTGTCCCAATAACGTTTTTTATAAAGCCACATGATCAACTGAAAAACTTAAAATGGACTCAAACATGTTTGTGAATAATATAGGGCCATATTCTTCCCCCATGTATGTGAGGGATTCTATCATTTTAAACTCACTGAACTCTATGCATATTCTCTTAATGGGGAGGAGAAGAGGAAGGGCAAAGGGCACTGGGTCTAAATCCCACTTTTGCAAGAATACCACAGATCATGCAGTAGTTCTGCCCATCCCTTCCCTGGCCACATGGCTCCTCTGGAAATCATGAACCTTTTCTTCCTATGCAAAACCCCATCTTTGAGGGGTACAGAAATGGAGCATAAGCTAATGATGCAAGGAAAACTGTTAATTTATGCATGGATAGCCACAAGTTTTAGAGGAAGCATGCAGCAAATAGCATCATGTCCTCTGCCCCCTGCTTCCAGAATGCCCATGAAATCTTGCAGGGCCCCTACAGCATGGAGAGATAAATAGAAACCCCATTTTCCCTCTGCATGTTTCTTGTGCCCTTGTTTGTCACTATGGTGTCTGAACATTATCCTAAGATGTTAAGCATGCTGCATTAGCGCTGTGACCTCTTCCATAAATAGGGGGCCCTCTGTACCCTTATTCTCATTCCTTTGTTCAGCAATGTGGTGAGCAATAAAGACCCAGTAATAGAACACTTCTATTTTGCTTTTTATCTTTGAAATTCTGTACAACCATTAACTTAGCTAACATACAGCCATTACTAAGTTCCATTACCTGTGTACACTGGTTGTACTATGAGTTATTTTTATGTCTATCCATCCATCCATCCTAATAAATATTTATTTTTGAGAAAATAATACAAATATTGGTTCTCAAGGTGCTCTAATACCATCGTATAAGCGCCTTGGATGAAATCTTGGTTCCAATAATGTCAATGGGAATTTTGCCATTGACTTCCACAGAGATTTCACCCCTAGATAAATCATAATAGATATTAGGCAGAAACTTTAAAATGAATCTATGTCAAGGTACAAACTCTCTACCACACTCCCACATCAGCATCAATTTTCTGTACACCACAATCAGCTGCAAAAATGGAACCCTACAGCCAATTATATACAAGAAACCCACGGATTATCTTCACAGATCCAGTAACCACTCCAAACACACCAAAAAATTTGTTATCTACAGCCAGGCACTCAGACACCACAGAATATGCTCTGAGGAGAAAAATCTGGGATATACACCTTAACTCGCTTAAAACTGCCTGTACCAAACAAGGATACTCCCCTAGAAAAGTAGATTGCATCATGGAATAGGCCACCCAAATACCCCAAGAGAATCTGCTTCAATATAGGGGGGCGGAAAACTACTGACCGCACACCCCTAATGGTCATCTCTCACCCCAAGCTGGAACTGCTATGGGGTATCATTGAACAATTACAACCCATAATCAGCGGGAAGCACATCCTGAAAGAAATATTTTTGGCCTTCAAACAACCCCCCAATCTCTCAAAGCTCATCATCAGAAGCAAGATCCCCACAAACCAGGACCCACCAACTCAGAAGTGGCACCAGACCCTGCCAGAACAACTGGTTCAAAATCTGCAGACATCTCCACTGCTGCAATGATTATTCCCCCCAACCCTCAAAACACACCTTTCATGATCCATGGCTGTCACATGCCTATCACAACATGTGGTGTACCTCATCCAGTGCACTAAATGGGTGGGTGACATGAGACAATTACTACATAGGCACTGACTCTGTGGGTGCTCCGGGGTTGGAGCACCCATGGGGAAAAAATAGCGGGTGCTCCACACCCACCGGCAGCCAAGCTCCCCCCACCCCCTACCAAGTGCACCTCATGCCCACTCCTCCCTCCCCCTCCCAGCGCTTCCCCCCATCCCGGGCTGCCTAACAGCTGTTTGGCGGCACTTTCCAGGAGGGAGGGGAAGGAGCGGGTACACGGCGCACTCATAGGAGGTGGCAGAGAAAAGGCGGGGCAGGGGTGGGGACTTGGGGGAAGGGGTGGAATGGGAATGGGGCAAGGGCAGTGCAGGGGTGGGGCCGGGGGCAGAGAGGGGCGGGGGTCGAGCACCCACCGGGCAGAAGGAAAGTCGACACCTATGAATCACTATGTTCTCAAATGAACTCACACAGAAAAATGATACAAGACAAAAACACCATATCACCTAGGGGCAAACACTTTTCACAAAATGATCATTTCATATCTGACATCTCAGTCCTCATCCTCAAGGGAAACCTTCAATAAACTACACCTTCAAAAGGACAAGCCTGGGAGCTTAAATTCATAACTTGGCTAGATACTAGAAATGATGGACTCAAAGATGCTGGATTTATGGCTCATTACAACAATCTTCAATCCACTAACCCTCCTCTGTACCATGACTGCAAGGGATTAACAGCCCACTTCCTCTTGAATAGTCTCTTGCAACATGCGTGAACTCCTTTGCTTAACAATCTGTTCCAAGTGGTATTTAGCTGTGATTCTTTGTACCTTTCCCAGACCTGAAGAAAAGCTCAGTGTAAACTCAGAAGTTTTTCTCTTTCCCAACAGAGCAGTAGTCCCCAAACTGTGGGGCACACCCTTTAGGGGGGCACAAAGGAGCATCCAGGGGGTATGGCTGGGGTGGGAAAGAAGTGCCACATAGCCCTGCTCTGCCCCCAGCTCTGCTCCAGTCCTGTTCCCGGCCCCAGCCCCCCGCTGCAGCTGTGGCCCCAGCTTTGCTCCCGCTGCTGGCCCCCACTCCCAGCCCTTGGCCCAGGGGGATGCAGACACATTTCTGTACTGAAAGGGGGGGGGGCGAGAGGAAAAGTTTGGGCACCACTGCCATAGAGATAGGTACAATAAAAGATATTACCTCACCCACCTTGTCTCTCTAATATCTGGGGACCAACATGGCTACAGCAACGCAAACAAAGGCATATGGTACAGCAAACAAAGGTATATGGTACTAGATTCTGGGTTGTGGGGAGGACTTGAAGAAGGGGTTGCTCATTAACTTTCCTTTAAATCCACAAATTAATTTCTTCTTAATCTAATGACTTCCTACTTGTACAACAAATAATGGACTTGGAATGGGGCCATACTGATTGACAGTCAGCTTGAGTTTGCACATAGTTTGGTTGGTCTACATTTAACTCTTTTTTTTGCCTAATGCTTGCCTGATTGTTTCTGTGTTAGTGTTTTTTTAAGACCCATCAGCTACTCAGGATATGAAGAAAAGTAGCATGTAAACAAAAAGCAGTTTCAGATTCAGAATTTCTGAGATTATATCAGATGCTATCACTTTCTATAATCTCTCTGTGAAATTCATATTCTATTTACAGATCTAAGCAGAGAAAAAAGGAAATTAAAGGAACATTTCAGTAAAAGACTATCACGGTCTCCTGTTGGACACACAACCTTATGTCCCACTGACATTTTATACACTAGTGGTCAAATCCTGGCTTGACTGAAGTCAGAGAGACTTTAATTGAGACCAGAATTTGGCTTCAGTGTAAAAGCTGACATTGGTTTTGACTATGCATCTACTTTCTGCCAATGAAGTTTTAAAAACTCTAATATATTGATTGGAATTGGGTGCAGAATAATGTTGCAGGACAGATATTTTTGAAGATACAAACATCCATAACTTAAAGTTTAGTTTTATTTGTTCCCCAAAGAAGGACATTTTCAAAGAATAGTGCAGTTTTAGCTGTACAACTCCTATTGACTTTATTTGTCTGGTCCTGTTTCCATAGGAGTCGATGACAAAACTCCCATTGACATCACTAGGAGTGGTACTAGGCCATGAAGCCAAACAGCTAAAGCACCATGTACTGCTTTGAAAATTAAGAAAGCATTAAGGTCATAACAATAACTTGCATTAAGTCTGACAAAAATAATGCATTTTGTACTGTCCAACTGTTCATGTCATTGTACATACAGAGTAACAGAAACTTTGTAATTATGCTTAGTAATGCTTATCTGGCACTGAATGAAAAGGTTCTTTACAAAACATACAGCCCGGGGCACAAGCCTGCATAAAATCAATGTTTTTAGTGGTTGTATTATTTATATAACAAACCTATTTTACTGAAACGTTTTTAAAGAGAAAAAAATAGGGCCATGCAGGATGGTTTAACACAACAAATGTTGAGTGTCACTGGAGAAACTTGCAGAGTTTGGCACAAACCCCAGGAAAAGATATTACTTCACTATTATACAAATTGTAGCAACATAAGACATAATAGAATACAAATGTATGCAACGAGATAGATTATTATAGAATGGGCTAAGTGATGATTGCATTACTGGCATGGTCTATTAAAATATATTGGAACATATCCTAAATAAGAACTTCAGGATTTGGCACATTGAAAGATAATAGATAGCACATGTAACCTTAACTCAGCTTCCTTGTGTTTGTGTTATAGGACCAGATCCTCGCTTCAATGGATTTACACCAGCTGAGGATCTGGGCTCCATTTTTAATGACATGATCATATGTGATTTCTCAAATAGTACCTTCATTTTTTTCTACAGTCTTAAACCTATATAATACACAGTACTGTGCCATTCATACAAATGAGTCCATGACAGTCATTTATATAATTATGTAACATATTATATATTAAGCATACAACAGTACCAGTGAATTTGTGTAGCCTGCCTATGTTCGCAGGTAACAAAGTTTGTGATTAACTCCTTCAGTCGCTGAAGACTGTCTTGTCTGTTCTGGCTTATGCCCTGAATTGTACCTTAAGAAGGTGGTGCTACTGGTTGTAAAGAAAAATGCATAGTAAATGGATGACTATTATTATTATAATATTGTGTATGAGAGAAGAGGAGTTACCATACAAAAGCCTAACTCCATAAAGATCACGGACCGTGAAATCTGGTCTCCCACCGTGAAATCTGGTCTTTTGTGTGCTTTTACCCTATACTATACAGATTTCACAGGGGAGATCATCGTTTCTCAAATTGGAGGTCCTGACCCAAAAGGGAGGTTCCAGGGGAGTCACAGTATTGCCACCCTTACTTCTACGCTGCCTTCAGAGCTCGGTGGCTGGAGAGTGATGGCTGTTGGCCAGGGGCCCAGCTCTGAAGGCAGCGCACCACCAGCAGCAGCGCAGAAGTAAAGGTGGCAATACCATACCATGACATCCTTACTTCTGCGCTGCTGCAGGCAGTGGCACTGCCTTCAGAGTTGGGCTCCCGGCCAGCAGCTGTTGCTCTCCAGCTGCCCAGCTGTGATGGCAGCGCTGCTGTCAGTAGCAGCAGCACAGAAGTAAGGGTAGCAGTACCGCAACCCCGCTACAATAACCTTGTGACCCCCCCAAAACTCCTTTTTGGGTCAGAATCCCTACAATTACAACACCGTGAAATTTCAGATTTAAATAGCTGAAATCATGAAATGTATGATTTTAAAAATCCTATGACTATGAAATTGACCAAAATGGACCGTGAATTTGGTAGGGCCCTTATCATACATCATTGGCTTGAGCATAATTAGCATTGATTACAAATTTTAGAAGCAAAGTGAAACAATCAAAATAAAGGCCAGTATTATTTCATTCACTATGAATAGGGCTGCACATTTGTCATGGCATTTTTCATCAAAGTCATGGAACAGTCATGGTAAGCTTAGTAAAACTCATGGGTTTTGTGATTTTTTGATTAAAAAAAAAAAAAAGAAGCCATGACAGAAGAGAAGGGGCCCTGTGGGAGAGGTAAGCTGAAGAGCATGATGAGGGAGGGGTGGATAGGCCAAACCTGAACAGTGCTGCAACCCTGTGCACCAGTCCGCAACACCAGGACCAGGCAGCCAGTCCCAGTCCCATGGGACAGGAGCCGCAGAAGTTGTTGCTGTGGAATGAGTGTATTGAAATCATGGACACAAAGACAAGTAATGGACAAACAGTAAAGTCACAGCATCCGTGCCATTTTCCCCAGCATGACAAACCTGCAACCCTAACTATGACTGACCCATTTTTTTTACCCTTTCTAAAATCTTAAGGGGAAAAAAAAGAAATCTAGAGACTGCTATTTAAAATAACAGCCCCCCCCCATCGTTACCATAGTATGTGAACACCTCACAGCCTTTAGTGTATTTATCTCCACAACATCTCTGTGAGGTATTAAAATCCCCATTTGTAAAACTGGCACTGAGGCACAGAGAGACTAAGGGTATGTCTACACTACGAAATTAGGTTGAATTTATAGAAGCCGGTTTTATAGAAATCGGTTGTATACAGCCGATTGTGTGTGTCCCCACATAAAATGCTCTAAGTGCATGAAGTCGGCGGACCGCGTCCACAGTACCGAGGCTAGTGTCGACTTCCGGAGCGTTGCACTATGGGTAGCTATCCCACAGTTCCCGCAGTCTCCGCCGCCCATTGGAATTCTGAGTTGAGATCCCAATGCCTGAATGATGCAAAACAGTGTCGCGGGGGGTTCTGGGTACATGTTGTCAGGCACCTCCCCCTCCGTCACAGCAATGGCAGACAATCGATTCGCGCCTTTTTACCTGGGTTACCTGTGCAGACAACATACCACGCCAAGCATGGAGCCCGCTCAGCTCAGCTCACCGTCACCATATGTCCTCTGGGTGCCGGCAGACGTGGTACTGCATTGCTACACTACTGCACTGCTACAGCAGTACTGCACTGCACTGGTACTGCACTGCTACAGCAGCTAATTGCCTTTTGGCAGTAGACGGTGCAGTATGACTGGTAGCCTTCATTGGCGATCTGGGTGCTGGCAGACGTGGGGCTGGCAGATGTGGGGCTGCATTGCACACAGCAGCAGCCCCTTGCCTTTTGGTAGAAGATGGTATATTATGACTGGTATCCGTCGTCATCGTACTGCAGTAGCTGTCAGTCATGGGCACCTGGGCAGTCTCGACGATGATGGCTATCAGTCGTAGTATGCTATTTTCTGCCAAGCACCCAGAAGATGCCGAGGGCTATCAGTCATGCTGCACCATCGTCTGCCAGCTTAAGATGTAAAAAATAGATTTGTTCTGTATTCATTTGCTTCCCCCTCCCTCCGTGAAATCAACGGCCTGCTAAACCCAGGGTTTTGAGTTCAATCTTCGGGGGGGGGGGCATTCTGTGTGACAGTTGTTTGTGTTTCTCCCTGATGCACAGCCACCTTTGTTGATTTTAATTCCCTGTACCTGTATGCCATGTCGTCACTCGCCCCTCCCTCCCTCCCTCCGTCCGTCAGATACTAGTTTCGCGCCTTTTTTCAGACCAGACGCCATAGCATTGGGATCATGGAGCCCGCTCAGATCACCGCGGCAATTATGAGCACTATGAACACCACGCGCATTGTCCTGGAGTATATGCAGAGTCAGGACATGCCAAAGCAAAACCAGGACCAGCTGAGGAGGCGATTGCAGCGCGGCGACGAGAGTGATGAGGAAATTGACATGGACATAGACCTCTCACAAAGTACAGGCCCCAGCAATGTGCAAATCATGGTGTTACTGGGGCAGGTTCATGCCGTGGAACGCCGATTCTGGGCCCGGGAAACAAGCACAGACTGGTGGGACCGCATTGTGCTGCAGGTGTGGGACGATTCCCAGTGGCTGCGAAACTTTCGCATGTGTAAGGGCACTTTCATGGAACTTTGTGACTTGCTTTCCCCTGCCCTGAAGCGCCAGAATACCAGGATGAGAGCAGCCCTCACAGTTGAGAAGCGAGTGGCGATAGCCCTGTGGAAGCTTGCAACGCCAGACAGCTACCGGTCAGTCAGGAATCAATTTGGAGTGGGCAAATCTACTGTGGGGGCTGCTGTGATCCAAGTTGCCAGGGCAATCAAAGACCTGGTGATATCAAGGGTAGTGACTCTGGGAAACGTGCAGGCCATAGTGGATGGCTTTGCTGCAATGGGATTCCCAAACTGTGGTGGGGTGATAGATGGAACAGGGGCTGCTAACAGATGAGTTTCGCAAGGGAGTTCTCCAGGTGAAGGAGGAGCAATACAGCACCCTTTTGGGGTAAGTGACTGTCTGTAGTGTGTGTTTGTTTGTGTTTGAGGGTTACTTGCTGTGTGCTGAGCTTGTGTTTGTCAGTCTGTTTGTTTGTTTTGGTTGTTTGAAGGACCGTGTGCTGTGGCTGGCAGTTGGAAGCTGGGAGCTTCAAAGGAAGGTTTGAAAGCTAGAAGACTCTGGTAAGTGGCTGAGCCTTAATCAGTGGGCGGGGAATTCGTACAGGCCAGGGCTTTATAAAGCAGCGCACAAGCGACCAGGGAGCTTTTGTGAACAGGGGCTGCTAACAGGGAGTTTCGCAAGGGAGTTTGGAAGGGAGCAGGAAGGGGGCGAGGGTCCCTTGCCGGTTCTATCTGTTTTCTCTTTATTCCCCTTAATACCTATAAACCAACTACATTCAAAACTTCTTGCTTAAACAACCCTTTCAGCGGACAGGGGGCTGCAGACAGGAGTTTGACAGAGGGAGGCTTACGATGGTTAGGAAGACCCGCAACACCTGTGCCAGCACTGCTTCTGTCTCCTCCACCTGTGCCTGTAGCCAGACAGAGCACCTGAGCATGGATGCTTCTACCCAGATCCTGGTGTGGTTTTGCAGAGACTGTAACTTGCAATTTCCACTTACTGATATCCAGGCTGGGGGGACCATCCAATGTGAGAGGTGCCTGCTGGTGGAATCTCTCAGGCAGCAGGTGGGAGAGCTACAGGAGGAGGTGGCTAGGTTGAGGAGTATCCGAATCCACAAGCAATTCCTCGACAGTGTCCATGTGGAGACAGCTGAGGTAGCTGTCCCAGTACACAGGACTGCTGATACACCACTGGTGGAGGAGGAGATGGCTCAGGGTGGACACTGGCAGCTGGTTACTTCTGGCAGCAGGCAGTGCTCCACCCCTGCTCCGAACCCTCCTGCCATGGTAATAGGTAACCGTTATGCTCTTCTTGATACAGGAAAGAAGGAATCACTCCCTACAGTAAAGGAGGAGAAGCCTCGTACCCCTAAGGCTGGGAGGTCTGCTGCCACCACTGTGAATAGGAAACGTAGGGTAGTGGTGGTCGGAGACTCTCTGCTGAGGGGGACGGAGGCGCCCATCTGTCGCCCTGACATTTCATCTCGGGAGGTATGCTGCCTGCCGGGAGCCCGTATCCGAGACGTTACGGAGGCATTGTCGAGGATTATCCAGCCCTCTGACTACTACCCCATGCTACTCATCCATGTGGGCACAAATGATACTGCGCGGTGTGACACTGAGCGGATCAAGAGTGACTACAGGGCTCTGGGAGTACGGGTGAAGGAGTTTGGAGCGCAGGTGGTATTCTCTTCTGTGGGGATGTATCATCCCTACACCAACCTAATGGAAAGTTCCATGAGGAGGTAAGGGTCACAATGGGACACTTGCAAGGTAATAAATCATGGCCTTATGTAAGACCCCCTGGTGGTCTAGGATTATATAAGATGATCATGGCCTTATGTAAGACCCCCTGGTGGTCTAGGATTATATAAGATGATCATGGCCTTATGTAAGGCCCCCTGGTGGTCTAGGATTATATAAGATGAGGTAAACAAGGTAATAAATCATGGCCTTATGTAAGGAACGGTTGAACCAATCGGTGTGGGGCTATACATGTGATAAACACATGATTCTCCTTCTTGTCCAATCCGTAGATGTGTGATTATAGCCTAATTGTGTTATGTAATGTAAAGAAAAACTATAAAAGAAAGCTTGTAATAAACAGGATTCGGATTCAGCTTCCAACCACATTGGTCGTGTGCTTTATCTGCTCCGCATGGAACCCCACAAATGGTGACCCTGACGTGATTCGGCTTGGACATCAAGGCAGCCAGGACTTTGCCCAGAGTGAGCTAGCAGAGATCATACTAGACACAGCTGCCAGTGGAGCAGGGATCAATGTTCTCAAACAGTAGACCCAACAGGTGTTGTCTCAAAAGCTAAGCAAAGATAAAGCAGATCCAACCAGAAAAAGGATCTGAGTGGTCAGACTCTGTCATCTCTCATGAAGAAACTGGAACAATTAAATTTAGATATTAAAGAGGCTCTCAGTGCTGGCTCTTCTCCTTCCAGCACTCCTTCTACCAAAAAGCGCAAACAGCCATGCCCTGTTAAGGTGGAAACAGGCCTTCTTCACAAAGATCATCAAAGAAAGGGAATCTGTGGAAATAAGAGGGCAGGCTACCAAGATTTAGATGGTTTGCCAAGCTCAGTGTCAACTGGAGCACGACCAAAAACTGAACATGGTTTGAGAAAAGGCAGAGGTGGCAGCCGCTCAGGAGGTACCGGAGGATACCGGCTCCTGGTCGTCCGAGAGAGACGTTCGTGAGCTCACAGCCGACTGAAGCGTTCGGTGAGAAAAGGCGGAGGTGGCAGCCGCGGCAGGAGGTACCGTAGGATACCGGCTCCTGGTCGTCCGAGAGAGACGTTCGTGAGCTCACAGCCGACTGAAGCGTTCGGTGAGAAAAGGCGGAGGTGGCAGCTGCGGCAGGAGGTACCGGAGGATACCGGCTCCTGGTCGTCCGAGAGAGACGTTCGTGAGCTCACAGGTGAGCGGCTGCTTTTATTAAAATGGGCTCTGCTTTGTCTGCAGAGGAGGAGACGGTGCATGATTTTTTATTACGCATCGCTAAAAAGCGGGGAGAAAAGCTTCCCTCTGACGCGTTGTCCCGTTTGTTGAAATGGGGGCAGAAACGCGGGAATGTACAAACAGGGCCTTCAGCTACAGGACATGCTGAATCAGTTGTCCCATTTGGCCGGTAAGAGCCATCCCCCGCAGTCCCACACATTGCGAGCGCTAAACCAGCCCGGCTTTCCTGTCACCAATGATGTTTGTACCCCAAAGTTCCGGGCGAAGTTCCCGGGGCAGGGTGAGCAGTTGCAGAATAGGTTGAAAAGAATGGCGAAGCCAGGCTTATCTAACTTTAAAAGGACATATAGAAAAAAACCACCGGATAAGATCCCTCGGGCCGTGGCTCAAGACACAAATTGCTAAAGAGCCCGATGCCGCCACGCAGGAGCCGGACGACGACCCCGCAGCACTGAACTTGCACTTGTTGTTTGTCACAGCCTAAACACCTAATAATGCTGTGCTTCTGTTTGTTCGGACTCCTTATTATAGGAGCAGGGGTCTTTGTATGTCCAAACTCTGTACCTTTTGTTAACCCACGACAAAATGTTTGGATCACCTGGGCGAACCAGACTGGCCAAGAAGCCCTTTTTGCTTGTCCATGGCCACCCCATCGAATCCCTTTAGAACATGTCTTATTGGCTATCCTTATTTACATCCCAATGGTTTTCGTGGGCATTTATGTAATATTACGTTTCTTAAAAAGTTCCTTATTTAAGAAAAAGGGGGGAGGTGTGGGGATGTATCATCCCTACACCAACCTAATGGAAAGTTCCATGAGGAGGTAAGGGTCACAATGGGACACTTGCAAGGTAATAAATCATGGCCTTATGTAAGACCCCCTGGTGGTCTAGGATTATATAAGATGATCATGGCCTTATGTAAGACCCCCTGGTGGTCTAGGATTATATAAGATGAGGTAAACAAGGTAATAAATCATGGCCTTATGTAAGGAACGGTTGAACCAATCGGTGTGGGGCTATACATGTGATAAACACATGATTCTCCTTCTTGTCCAATCCGTAGATGTGTGATTATAGCCTAATTGTGTTATGTAATGTTGAGAAACTATAAAAGAAAGCTTGTAATAAACAGGATTCGGATTCAGCTTCCAACCACATTGGTCGTGTGCTTTATCTGCTCCGCATGGAACCCCACACTCTTCAATTCTTCCTGTCAAAGGTAGGGGCCTGGGCAGAGACAGATGCATCATGGAGGTGAATGCCTGGCTGCGAAGATGGTGTCGCCAGGAGGGCTTTGGCTTCCTAGACCACGGGATGCTATTCGAGGAAGGACTGCTAGGCAGAGATGGCGTTCACCTTTCGAGGAGAGGAAAGACCCTATTTGGACACAGACTGGCTAACCTAGTGAGGAGGGCTTTAAACTAGGTTCGACGGGGACAGGTGAGCAAAGCCCACAGGTAAGTGGGGAACATGGAGACCTGGGAGATGGGTCAGAAACGAGAGGGAGTGTGGGCTATATTGTCAGAGAGAAAGGAGGGTCAGGACAAAACTGGGAGGAAAGATCAAACCAGTATCTTAGATGCCTATATACAAATGCGAGAAGTATGGGCAATAAGCAGGAAGAACTGGAAGTGCTAATAAATAAATACAACTATGACATTGTTGGCATCACTGAAACTTGGTGGGATAATACACATGATTGGAATGTTGGTGTGGATGGGTACAGTTTGCTCAGGAAGGATAGACAGGGGAAAAAGGGAGGAGGTGTTGCCTTGTATATTAAAAATGTACACACTTGGACTGAGGTAGAGATGGACATAGGAGACGGAAGTGTTGAGAGTCTCTGGGTTAGGCTAAAAGGGGTAAAAAACAAGGGAGATGTCATGCTAGCAGTCTACTACAGGCCACCTAACCAGGTGGAAGAGGTGGATGAGGCTTTTTTTTAAGCAACTAACAAAATCATCCAAAGCCCAAGATTTGGTGGTGATGGGGGACTTCAACTATCCGGATATATGTTGGGAAAATAACACAGCAGGGCACAGACTATCCAACAAATTCTTGGACTGCATTGGAGACAACTTTTTATTTCAGAAGGTTGAAAAAGCTACTAGGGGGGAAGCTGTTCTAGATTTGATTTTAACAAACAGGGAGGAACTCGTTGAGAATTTGAAAGTAGAAGGCAGCCTGGGTGAAAGTGATCATGAAATCATAGAGTTTGCAATTCTAAGGAAGGGTAGAAGGGAGAACAGCAAAATAGAGACAATGGATTTCAGGAAGGCAGATTTTGGTAAGCTCAGAGAGCTGATAGGTAAGGTCCCATGGGAATCAAGACTGAGGGGAAAAACAACTGAGGAGAGTTGGCAGTTTTTTCAAAGGGACACTATTAAGAGCCCAAAAGCAAGCTATTCCGCTGGTTAGGAAAGATAGAAAATGTGGCAAAAGACCACCTTGGCTTAACCATGAGATCTTGCATGATCTAAAAAATAAAAAGGAGTCATATAAAAAATGGAAACTGGGACAGATTACAAAGGATGAATATAGGCAAACAACACAGGAATGCAGGGGCAAGATTAGAAAGGCAAAGGCACAAAATGAGCTCAAACTAGCTACGGGAATAAAGGGAAACAAGAAGACTTTTTATCAATACATTAGAAGCAAGAGGAAGACCAAAGACAGGGTAGGCCCACTGCTTAGTGAAGAGGGAGAAACAGTAACAGGAAACTTGGAAATGGCGGAGATGCTTAATGACTTCTTTGTTTCGGTCTTCACCGAGAAGTCTGAAGGAATGCCTAACATAGTGAATGCTAATGGGAAGGGGGTAGGTTTAGCAGATAAAATAAAAAAAGAACAAGTTAAAAATCACTTAGAAAAGTTAGATGCCTGCAAGTCACCAGGGCTTGATGAAATGCATCCTAGAATACTCAAGGAGCTAATAGAGGAGGTATCTGAGCCTCTAGCTATTATCTTTGGAAAATCATGGGAGACGGGAGAGATTCCAGAAGACTGGAAAAGGGCAAATATAGTGCCCATCTATAAAAAGGGAAATAAAAACAATCCAGGAAACTACAGACCAGTTAGTTTAACTTCTGTGCCAGGGAAGATAATGGAGCAAGTAATTAAGGAAATCATCTGCAAACACTTGGAAGGTGGTAAGGTGATAGGGAACAGCCAGCATGGATTTGTGAAGAACAAATCATGTCAAACCAATCTGATAGCTTTCTTTGATAGGATAACGAGCCTTGTGGATAAGGGTGAAGCTGTGGATGTGGTATACCTAGACTTTAGTAAGGCATTTGATACAGTCTCGCATGATATTCTTATCAATAAACTAGGCAAATACAATTTAGATGGGGCTACTATAAGGTGGGTGCATAACTGGCTGGATAACCGTACTCAGAGAGTTGTTATTAATGGTTCCCAATCCTGCTGGAAAGGCATAACGAGTGGGGTACCGCAGGGGTCTGTTTTGGGACCGGCGCTGTTCAATATCTTCATCAACGACTTAGATATTGGCATAGAAAGTACGCTTATTAAGTTTGCGGATGATACCAAACTGGGAGGGATTGCAACTGCTTTGGAGGACAGGGTCATAATTCAAAATGATCTGGACAAATTGGAGAAATGGGCTGAGGTAAATAGGATGAAGTTTAACAAAGACAAATGCAAAGTGCTCCACTTAGGAAGGAACAATCAGTTTCACACATACAGAATGGGAAGAGACTGTCTAGGAAGGAGTACGGCAGAAAGGGATCTAGGGGTTATAGTGGACCACAAGCTAAATATGAGTCAACAGTGTGATGCTGTTGCAAAAAAAGCAAACATGATTCTGGGATGTATTAACAGGTGTGTTGTGAGCAAGACACGAGAAGTCATTCTTCCGCTCTACTCTGCTCTGGTTAGGCCTCAGCTGGAGTATTGTGTCTAGTTCTGGGCACCGCATTTTAAAAAAGATGTGGAGAAATTGGAAAGGGTCCAGAGAAGAGCAACAAGAATGATTAAAGGTCTTGAGAACATGACCTATGAAGGAAGGCTGAAAGAATTGGGTTTGTTTAGTTTGGAAAAGAGAAGACTGAGAGCAGGGCCGGCTTTAGGAAGTGCGGGGCCCAATTCGAACATTTTTGGCGGGGCCCCCAAAAAAAAATGTAAAAAAAAGCCTTTCATTTCTTCCATGTATTATTTACTTTCCATAACTATATAAATAATAAAATTATATATTATGTACATTGCATCATATATGCTGTTGATCGGTTATTAATGAACTCCGTTTCACATGTGTGGGTCCCCTCCACTCCCTGGGCGTGTGCTAGGGTGACCAGATGTCCCGATTTTATAGGGACAGTCCCGATTTTGGGGTCTTTTTCTTATATAGGCTCCTATTACCCCCCACCCCCTGTCCCAATTTTTCACACTTGCTGTCTGGTCACCCGGTGTGCACATGTGTGGATCCCAGCTGCTCCCTGCCCCCCTCATTGAAGCAGGTGTGCAGGGTTACTGCCCTGGGAATTGCAGGGCACCAGTGGACATGGGGCTGGCTGGAGGTAGGGTCTGGCTGCAGGCAGGGCAAGGAGTGCGGGGCTGGCTGGAGACAGGGGTGTGTGGGGTGGGCTGGCTGGCTTCTGGCAGGGCCGCAGTGGGGTGCGGCATGGGTTGGCAGGGCTGGAGACAGAGGAGTGCGGGACTGGCTGGCTTCAGGCAGGTGGGTGCAGCAGGGGTTGGCTGCAGGCAGGGCAGAGGGTGCGGGGCTGGCTTCAGGCAGGGGGGTGTGGGGCTGGCTGGAGACAGGGACTGGCTGCGGGCAGGGCAGGGGGTGTGGGGCTGGCTGCAGACGGGCTGGCTGCGGGCAGGGCAGGGGGTGCGGGGCTGGTGTGGGCAGGGATGTGTGTGGGGCTGGCTGGCTTCGGGCAGGACCGCAGGGGGGTGCGGCAGGGGTTGGCTGGAGGCAGGGCAGGGGGTGCGGCAGGGGCTGGCTGTGGGCAGGGGGTGCAGGGCTGGCTGCAGGCAGGGCGGGGGGGCGGGGCTGGTGCGGGCAGGGCAGTGGGTGCGGGGCCGGTGCGGGCAGGGGGGTGCGGCAGAGGCAGCTGGAGCCCCGGCCCTTTAAATAGCCCCCGGAGCCCCCGCTATACCAGGGCTTTGGGGGCTATTTAAAGGGCCTGGGGCTCCCCTGCTTCCACCGCCCTAGCCCTTTCAATAGCTGCGGGAGCCCTGGGGAAGCGGCGGGGCTCCAGCGGCTATTTAAAGGGCCGGGGCAGTAGAAGCAATGGGAGCCCCGGACTTTTTAAATAGCCCCCAGAGCCCCGCAGCCCTACCCCAGGGCTCCAGCAGTGGGGCTCTGGTGGCAATTTAAAGGGCCTGGGGCTCCAGCCCATGCTGGGAGCCCCAGGCCCTTTAAATTGCCCCCTGGGGAAGCCGGGCCACCCTGGTACGGCGCACTGGCTCTTGCCGGTATGCTGTGCTGGGGCTTGGGCGCGGGGCCCTCTTGGGCGCGGGGCCCGATTCAGGGGAATTGGTTGAATTGGCCTAAAGCCAGCCCTGACTGAGAGGGGACATGATAGCAGTTTTCAGGTATTTAAAAGGGTGTCATAAGGAGGAGGGAGAAAACTTGTTCACCTTAGCCTCTAAGGATAGAACCAGAAGCAATGGGTTTAAACTGCAGCAAGAGAGGTCTAGGTTGGACATTAGGAAAAAGTTCCTAACTGTCAGGGTGGTTAAACACTGGAATAAATTGCCTAGGGAGGTTGTGGAATCTCCATCTCTGGAGATATTTAAGAGTAGGTTAGATAAATGTCTATCAGGGATGGTCTAGACGGTATTTGGTCCTGCCATGCGGGCAGGGGACTGGACTCGATGACCTCTCGAGGTCCCTTCCAGTCCTAGAATCTATGAATCTATGGAACCCATATCCCTATCTTGGCACCGGAGCACCAAGCCACCGAGTACATAAACCGCAAGGGGTACTTTTCAATGCTACTGCAAGCCCTGGTGGATCACAAGGGACGTTTCACCAACATCAACGTGGGATGGCTGGGAAAGGTACATGATGCTCACGTCTTCAGGCACTCTGGTCTGTTTCGAAAGCTGGAGGAAGGGACTTTCTTCCCGGACAAGAAAATAACCATTGGGGATGTTGAAATGCCTATAGTTATCCTTGGGGACCCAGCCTACCCCTTAATGCCATGGCTAATGAAGCCGTAAACAGGCAGCCTGGACAGTAGTCAGGACCTGTTCAACTACAGGCTGAGCAAGTGCCGAATGGTGGTGGAATGTGCATTTGGACGTTTAAAAGCGCGCTGGCGCAGCTTACTGACTCGCTCAGACCTCAGTGAAAAGAATATCCCCATTGTTATTGCTGCTTGCTGTGCGCTCCACAATATCTGTGAGAGTATGGGGGAAGACATTTATGGTGGGGTGGGAGGTTGAGGCACATCGCCTGGCCACTGATTACACGCAGCCAGACACCAGGGTGGTTAGAAGAGCACAGCAGGGCACGGTGCGCATCAGAGAAGCTTTGAAAATGAGTTTTGTGACTGGCCAGGCTACGGTGTGAAACTTCTGTTTGTTTCTCCTTGATGAACCCTCCACCCCACCCCCCCACCCGGTTCACTCTACTTCCCTGTAAACCAACCACCCCACCCTCCCCTCCCCTCCCCTCCCCTCCCCTCCCCCTTCGAGCACCGCTTGCAGAGGCAATAAAGTCATTGTTACTTCACATTCATGCCTTCTTTATTAATTCCTCACACAACTAGGGGGATAATTGCCAAGGTAGCCCGGGATGGGTGGGGGAGGAGGGAAGGAAAAGGACACACCGCAGTTTAAAACTTTAACTCTTATTGAAGGCCAGCCTTCTGATGCTCGGGCAATCATCTGGGGTGGAGCGACTGGGTGGCCGGAGGCCCCCACACCGTGTTCTTGGGCGTCTGGGTGAGGAGGCTAAGGAACTTGGGGAGGAGGGCTGTTGGTTACACAGGGGCTGTAGCGGCGGTCTCTGCTCCTGCTGCCTTTCCTGCAGCTCAACCATACGCTGGAGCAGATCAGTTTGATGCTCCAGCAGCTGGAGCATCGACTCTTGCCTTCTGTCTGCAAGCTGACGCCACCTATCATCTTCAGCCCGCCACTTGCTTTGTTCATCCCGCGATTCAGCCCGCCACCTCTCCTCTCGTTCATACTGTGCTTTTCTGTAGTCTGACATTGACTGCCTCCACACATTCTGCTGTGCTCTTTCAGAGTAGGAGGACATCTGGAGCTCCGTGAACATGTCATCCCGAGTCCGCCGTTTTCTCCTTCTAATCTTCACTAGCCTCTGTGAAGGAGAAACATTTGCAGCTGGTGGAGGAGAAGGGAGAGGTGGTTAAAAAAAGACACATTTTAGAGAACAATGGGTACACTCTTTCACGTTAAATTTTGCTGTTCACATTACACAGCACATGTGCTTTCGTTACAAGGTTGCATTTTTCCTCTTATATTGAGGGCCTGACGGTTTGGTGTGAGAGATCACTCACGCAGTGCCAGGCAACAGATTTCAGCTTGCAGGCAGCCATGGTAAGCCACAGTCTTTTGGCTTTTTTCACCTTCTTACCATGTGGGAATGGTTTCAAACAGTAGCGCCCTCATTTCCCATACCAAGCACCCATTGGGTTGCCCATTTAAAATGGGTTTGCAATGTAAAAGGAGGGGCTGCAGTTCCCGGGTTAACATGCAGCACAAACCCAACTAACCCCCCCCCCCCACACACACACCCAATTATCGGGGATGATCACTTCACCCCTCCCCCCCACCGCGTGGCTAACAGCGGGGAACATTTCTGTTCAGCCGAGCAGGAACGGGCACCTCTGAATGTCCCCTTAATAAAATCACCCCATTTCAACCAGGTGACCATGAATGATATCACTCTCCTGAGGATAACAAAGAGCGATAAGGAATGGATGTTGTCTGCATGCCAGCAAACACCGGGACCATACGCCGCCATGCTTTGTTATGCAATGATTCCAGACTATGTGCTAATGGCCTGGCGTGGTAAAGTGTCCTACCATGGCAGACGGGATAAGGCAGCCCTCCCCAGAAACCTTTTGCAAAGGCTTTGGGAGTGCATGAAGGAGAGCTTTCTGGAGATGTCCCTGGAGGATTTCCGCTCCATCCCCATACATGTTAACAGACTTTTCCAGTAGCTGTACTGGCCGCGATTGCCAGGGCAAATTAATCATTAATCATTAATCATTAAACACGCTTGTTTTTAAACCATGTGTAATATTTACAAAGGTACACTCACCAGAGGTCCCCTGTGTGCCCTCAGGGTCTGGGAGCACGCCTTGGGTGAGTTCGGGGGTTACTGGCTCCAGGTCCAGGGTGACAAACATATCCTGGCTGTTGGGGAAACCGATTTCTCCGCTTCCTTGCTGCTGTGAGCTATCTACATTATCTTCATCCTCATCTTCCTCGTACCCCGAACCCTCTTCCCTGTGTGTTTCTCCAGTGACAGAGTCATAGTACATGGTTGGGGTAGTGGTGGCTGCACCCCCTAGCATGGCATGCAGCTCCGCGTAGAAGCGGCATGTTTGTGGCTCTGCCCCAGACCTTCCGTTTGCCTCTCTGGCTTTGTGGTAGGCTTGCCTTAGCTCCTTAATTTTCACGCGGCACTGCTGTGCGTCCCTGTTATGGCCTCTGTCCTTCATGGCCTTGGAGAACTTTTCTAATATTTTGCCATTTCATTTACTGCTACGAAGTTCAGCTAGCACTGATTCATCTCCCCATATGGCGAGCAGATCCCGTACCTCCCGTTCGGTCCATGCTGGAGCTCTTTTGCGATCCTGGGACTCCATCATGGTTACCTGTGCTGATGAGCTCTGCGTGGTCACCTGTGCTCTCCACGCTGGGCAAACAGGAAATGAAATTCAAACGTTCGCGGGGCTTTTCCTGTCTACCTGGTCAGTGCATCTAAGTTGAGAGTGCTGTCCAAAGCAGTCACAATGAAGCACTGTGGGATAGCTCCCGGAGGCCAAGAACGTCGAATTCCATCCACACTACCCCAATTCCGACCTGCAGATTTTATCGCTAATGCCCTCGTCGGAGGTGGAGTAAAGAAACCGGTTTAAAGGGCCCCTTAAGTCGAAAGAAAGGGCTTCGTTGTGTGAACGTGTCCAGGCTTAATTCGATTTAACGCTGCTAAAGTCAACCTAAACTCGTAGTGTAGACCAGGCCTAAGTGACTTTCCCAACGCTACACAGGAAATCTGTGGTAGAGCAGGGATTTGAACAGAAGTCTCCCACCTCCTAAACTGCTGCCCTAATCACTGGACCATCTTTCAACCTACAACAGAAAAGTGCAAATCTATAGCTATACTCTAGTGCAGTGGCTCTCAAACTTTTTTACTGGTGACCCCTTTCACATATCAAGCCTCCAAGTGCGACCCCCCTTATAAATTAAAAACAACACATTTTAATATATTTACCACCATTATAAATGCTGGAGGCAAAGCAGGGTTTGGTGTGGAGGTTGACAGCTCGTGACCCCCCATGTAATAACCTTGCGACCCCCTGAGGGGTCCTGTCCTGACCCCCAGTTTGAGAACCCCTGCTCTAGTGAGTGTCAACATTAAATGCCCTTCTCTACTTATGTTGATGATTTGGTGATTTTAGTGCCATACCTCCCAGTTTTATCACTTTAAGATTTGATCAATATTGAATTAATGTTGGGTGGGATCCACAAATCTACTCAGGCACCTAAGTCCCATTTTTAGGCATCTAAATCCTGTTTTTAGGCAACTGAGTCCTGTGTTTAGGTATCACTTCGGGTTTGATCTGGTAGGCATGCTCATAACTCCACGCAAAATAGCCAGGTGAAGTGGAAGAGGAGGATCTCTCTGATAACCTTTAGCTGACACCCCCCTGTCCCAGGCTCTTTTGTGTGGAATTAGGCAGGCTCTGAGTGTGCCTACCATTTCAGGCCCCCTCGTGACTTAGGCAGATGAGCACCTATCTTCCCCTAGTTCAGGGTGGGGCAAACTATGGCCCACAGGCCGGATCCAGCCCGTCAGGGCTTTCGATCCGGCCCACTGGATTGCCAGTCCTGTGGCACAGTGGGGCTAAGGCATCTCAACACCTAAATCCCTTCTGTGGATCTGGGCCTCTCTCCTCAAGGTCATTAATGATTTATGGGACTAAATTCATCCGTGGTGTTAGGTGGATTGCATTTGCCTATGCCTGAAGTTGAAACAGTCTGTACTGAATAATGCTGAACCATACATGGTGAAATTCTCCATGTTCAACTCCCATTTCATACAACAGTATTGATAACTTTGTTTCCTATCTGTAAGCCAGTTGTTTAGCCATTATACTGACCAGACACTAGCTCTGTTATATTGGTATAATCCTTTTAAACTCCCTTTAAACCAATGAATATCAATAGAGATATTCCAGATTTACCCGAATGTAACCAATATTACACTTCAGCCCAGTATTTCAGATTTCTGAATGAGTCTTATTGAAACGCAGATCAGTGATGTTTAGAATATTTCCCTTACCCTCTCAGGGGAAAATCTACTGTCCCTGAAGTCAATGGGAAACTTTCCACTGACTTCAATATGCCTTGGATCAAGATCTTAGTCTGTTCTTTCAAAAAAACAGGTTAATCTAGTACAACCAGTGCTTCTCAGGCAACTTGTCAATTACTGGATAATATAACTGCAGTAACAGGGTGACCGGTAAACTACTGTAATAATGATCATTCTTTTTGCAGGGCACAATTACAGGCAGATATGACACCTCAACATTATTTCATCTTATTTTGTGGGTTATTCTAATTTTGCTATAGATTTCTGCATTGTCATTTTCAGTGCCTCACACTAAGTCCTGATCATCATAATTTTAAATTGAGGGAAACCCACTCCAGTTATGGTGAATTATAAACATCTGCAAACTAAGGGGAAATAATACTGAGAGGGAGGATAAATTCATTAATATTTTTTATGTTCTTAGATATTGTGGTGACAAGTAACATAGAAAAGCCCACACCCTAAATAAACATTTCCTTGAGACTTAGTATTGGCCCAAATTCAAAGGTGTGTAAATTACATGTCCTTAAAGTGAATATGGGTAAATTGCTATAACATTCTGCTAGAAAGAGAGGGGAAGGGTTGCTGCAAGACCATCAATAGGAGGGTGTAAAAAATGTAAGTTAAAGCAGATCATCTCAGTGTGTAAATTACACCAATACACTCACATTCCTTACATCAATTTATCAACATGTAATTTATATTACTATTTACATCACCTGTATGTAATCTGGCTTTGTGACTTGAAAGCAATCCATGTTTGTGTTTTCCATTATTTTTTAAATCTTAAGTTTAAAGGGTGTTCAGGGCCATATCATGGTATCCATTTTTAATATGTGAAATCTCATAAACTGATTGTATGATATGGCCTATTGTCCATAAGACCTTCAGATCCTTGGCACAGCACTTTACATTTTTAAGCACAGAACTAAGACTAACATCAGGACAGGATAATGATTTAAACATACTTTTTGTTCTTCACAAGCTGTAACCTGGCCCTGATGGAAATAGTCACGGTTTGTGGGCTGACCGGGTCACAGTGGAAAAGGAGGAACGGCCTCGTCACTTTTATCTTCATATCTTGTTACCTAATTCTCCCTCTCAGGAAAAAATTGCCACTTTGTTGATTAACATTTAACAGAGAAGGGACCTGATCCTGCATGCACTATGGTGACGATAGCCACGGGCCTCCCAGTTTAATAGCTTGGCAATAGCAAGGTCCTTAATAATAGACTTTATGGAATCTCTGGCTTTTCAAAGCTCTGCTCAGGGTGTTCTTGGGGAGGGGTTGAGGAAGGTCTTACTCCCCCCCCCCCACACACACACTTATTGAATATACAGGTTTTGGTTTCACACCAGTTTCACTAATATCTGCATCTTAGTATTGGTCCCCAATATATTGTATTGCAATTTTTTTTTGACCTCTCAAAACAAGCTGCTACCTAGAGGAGATTTAGTGAGGTTGTGGTTGGAGATCCTGAGCTGCTAAGAGGATTCTGGTCTGGTCCTGAATGTAGAACTTCTTCTTTAACTGCCCTTTCTTACAATTGTAAAACACTTTATGTACTGGAAAATTCCGAAGTATCCTGCATGCAGTTAAGTATCAGACCTTATAACTGCTCTGCCTCTAGGTCTCAAAGACAGGCTTGCAAAGCAGGGTGAACATGCCTATAGCTGAGGAGAAGGTCTCCACTTCCAATCATTTCAGTGATCCAGGATTCCAGCAGAATCCCCCATCTGGAATTGATTGTGTGATTTCATTGTGTTCATCATTTTTTCCCCCTGACATACACTTTGGGCTTGTATAATTAATTAAAAACTTGGCCCCAAATGTACAAAGACATGGACATTAGAGATTGACAGGTCTTTTATTGGGTTATGTCATCCATTTCCTCACAGACACTGACTTTTGTTTTTGCCGGTGGGTGATCCACTCCCATTCTGCCCGAAGGTCCTACCACATTCCTCCTCTTCCCATCCCAGCTTTGGCCCCTTCCTTGACGCTCCTCCCCCGCCCACCTGACACTTGCTCCTCTCCATCCCCTCTCCCAAGAGTCCCCCTGCCCACCCTCTACACCCTCTCCTCCCAAGCGCCGCCTGCCTGCTCCTCTGCACCCCCTCCCCGAGCACCATTTGCTCCTTTCTGCCCCCTCCTGTCTTAAGGGCGAGTGATGGGGAGAAGAGTGAGCGGCAGGGGCCTCGGGGGAAGAGGCAGAGTGGGAAAGGGGTCATGGTCCATGAGTGCTGAGCATCCCGTATTTTTTTTCGTGGGTGCTTGAGCCCCGAAGTGCCATGGAATCGGTGTCTATGCATTTCTTCACCAATTCAGGATGTTTTTCTACAGTTTATTTTCAAGTACTCTGTCTAGTCTAGTTTCAAGTGTCCTCCTGAACCTAATGGATTACACTGTTCAGTACATAGTTAAATTATAAGCAATTTGGAATAGGGGGCATCTTTTGTGAGGCATTTGTACAGTGGTTAGTACAATGAGGACTTGATTCCTGATGGGGGCCTCTACACATTACCACAATAAAAAATAAATAATACGATACACAAAATAGCATTGCACTTTCTCCAGCAGGGGCTCCCACAGCAGGTTTTGTCCCCTTAAAAAAGTGCCAAAACTTTCTTTGAATCCAAAGGGGAATCTTTGTTTTACACCTGGTGCTAGTTTTCAGTAATTCACTCCCATCCAACTGTCCAAGGGGGCTTCAATTTAACAAAAGTATCTTGGAACTTTCTGCATTCCAGACATATAAGGAATAAAGGGGGATGGTTTGCTCCAAGCCTGAGGACAAGGGTGATCCAATCCATGTAGTGTACTTGGATTTTCAGATAGCCTTTGACAAGGTCCCTCAACAAAGGCTCTTAAGCAAACTACACAGTAATGGGACAAGAGAGAAGGTTCTCTCATGGATTGGTAACTGGTTAAAAGACAGGAAACAAAGGGTAGGAATAAATGGTCAGTATTCAGAATGGAGAGAGGTAAACAGTGGGGACCCCAAGGCTCTGTACTGGGACTATACTGTTCAGCATCTTCATAAATGATCTGGAAAAGGGGATAAACAGTGCAGTGGAAAATTTGCAGATGATACAAAATTACTGAAGATAGTTAAGTCCAAAGCTGACTGTGAAGAGTTACAAAGAGATCTCCGAAAACTGCGTGACTGGGCAACAAACTGGCAGATGCTATTCAATGTCAATAAGTATAAAGTAATGCACATTGGAAAAAGTAATCCTAACTATACATACAAAATGATTGGATCTATATGAGCTGTTACCACTCCAGAAAGATCTTGGAGTCATTGCGGATAGTTCTCTGAAAACAACTGCTCAATGTTCAGCGAAAGTTAAAAAGGCTAACAGAATAGTAGGAAGGGGATACATAAAACAGAAAATATCATGCCATTGTATAAATCCACGGTATGCCTACACCATGAATATTGCATGTAGTTCTGGTTACCTGAGCTCAAAAAAGATATGTTAGAATTGGAAAAGATGCAGAGAAGGACAACAAAAATGATTAGGTGGGTGGAACAGCTTTCATACAGGGAGATATTAAAAAGACTGGGACTGTTCATCTTAGAAAAGAGATGACTAAGGGGTGATATGAATGATATATAAAATCATGAATGTTATGGAGAAAGTGAATAGGGAAGTGTTATTTACCCTTCACATAACTCAAGAACTTGAGGTTATCTGATGAAATTAATGGGCAGTAGATTTAAAAACAAACAAAAGGAAGTACTTCTTCGCACAATGCAGTTCCCATGGCAACATGTTCCACAGGTTATATTGTGAAGGCCAAAAGTATAAAAGGGTTCATAAGAGAATTAGATAAGTTCATAGAGGATAGGTCCATCAATGGCTATTAGCCAAGATGGTCAGGGACGCAACCCAACAGGCAGGGACACAACCCCACTCTCCAGGTGTCTTTAAACCTCCAACTGCCAGAAGCATCTGGCACTGTCCACTGTCAGAGACAGGATATTGGGATAGATGGACTATTGGTCCGACCCAGTATGGCCTTTCTTCTGTTATGAATTGAGTCGGTTTCCGCCTCCAAAGAAACAAGCAAACTATCTGTAAATCAGTCTGTCCTACTGACCACACTCTGCTCCTGGCTTAGCCACTTGCAAGGTTTTGCAGCCTAAAACCTTTGAGCCCTTAACTCAGAAAGAACTTTATTTTCTCCACTCTCAGAAAACTTATGCCATGGGAGCCAAGTAACTTCATAGTGGAGTTGTAATTGACCTCAGCTGATCTACTTCCTTCCTCTTCCTGGACTTGAATGAACCCTTTCCTGCTCTCCAGTTGCATGGTAGCTAATACTTCCTGCTACACTCAGAATATGTAAGAATAAAGAAACAGTAATATTTTGTTAAAATAGCAGAGCCATGTGAGAATTAATGTTGCAACCAAACTGTTTTGGCCAGAGGGCTGAAAAAAGCACAACACTGTCAGAGAACAAATTATTTTCCAGATTATAACATTCCACCATTAGGGTTCAGTCATTAATCTTTGAATACCCAAAAGACACACACTTTGCTTGTGGGTTTTACAGATATTTGCTGACAGTAGAGAAAAGGTAAGACTCAGGAATCTTAGGGTTCTATTCCAGGTTCTAGAGGACAGTGTTCTCTAGTTGCCATAGACTTTTCTGCTCCAGTTCCTGTCCGAGTACTCTCCTCCCCCAACAACTTCTTGTTTCAGTCCCAGTCTCTTTGCCTAGCCAGCCCCACTCTCTGTCCCAAGGCTCTTTATCCCAGTTCTAGTCTCCCATCCCACCCTCCTTGTCTGATCTCTCCCCCAGCTCTCATCCCTTCTTCTTCTGCAGCTGTACCTATTGGGTTCCGGGAAGTGGGCGGGCGTAAGCCCGCCCACTGCTAAAGGATCCCCCCCCAGCCTAAGGGGAGGATCCACAGGGCCTGGAACTCAAATAATTACGGGGGACAACTAATGTAAAAACAGGGACAGGAGTGTGGTCAAAGGGTCAAAAGAAGAGAACCAGACGGGGACACCGAGTAGAGAACCCCGGACAGCGCCCACTGCTCCTCAAAGGCTTCAAGGGAGCCAGTGGATGCCGCCCAGAGGAACTCTGCCCGGATACGTGAACGGACAGAGGATCGGAAACAGGCCCCGCAGTCACAGGCACCTCCATCGGCCAACCTCCTCTCCCTGGTTTTATAGATGGCCTGTTTAGCCAGTGCCAAGAGGAAGTTGACCAGGAGGTCCCGCGACTTTGTGGGGCCACGGATAGGGAGTGCATAAATGAGAAGGTGAGGGGAAAAGTGTAACCAAAAACGTAACATAATATCGGTGAGGAGCCGGTGTAGGGGCTGCAACCTGGCACACTCTAAGTAAACGTGAGCCAGGGTCTCCCTCACGCCGCAGAAAGGACAGGTGTCCGGGACTAGGGTAAACCGCGCCAAGTACACGCCCGTGCTCACGGCCCCATGAAGGAGCCGCCAGCTGATATCCCCGGCGGGCCTCGGGACCAGAGTGGAATAGAGGCTGGCCCACCGGGGCTTCTCACCCTCGACAGGTGGCAGGAGGTCCCGCCACTTTGTATCGGGGCGGGACACGAGGGTGAGGAAGTGAAGAGTGTGCAGCACGAGCGTGTATAGATGTTTCCTTGGCGCGGTCAGGAAACGAACCGGCTGCAAGTCGTGCAGCCGGCTCACGGAGAAGGGGCGGAGGGGCCGGTTGGGTCCACGGGGCAGGGGCCCGATGAAAAGGTCCGGAGGGCCAGGGGTGGAGGGTGGGCGGGGCGTGCCCTCATGCAGGATCCGGTCGAGGCAAACCCGAGCAGCGGGCGGCAAAGCGGCCCTCACCTCCTGAAGTACGCGCTGGGGAGTACAAGGCCTGGAGAGCCCCATGCGCCGAGCGAGCGTCAGGGGATCCAGCCAGTCTCCCCGGTCGTAGTCCAGGAGGTCTCCGACTCTAGTGACTTCTGCCAGGACCAACCTCTGGCGCACCGCGGGGGACTCCGCCACCTGCACACGGAGCTGGGGATTGTGTAGCAGGGGCTCCGCGAGGAGATCTGCCCCCTCGGTGGCCGCCACGGACCTGGTCGCTGAGAACAGTTTCCAGGTCCGGAGGAGGTCCTGGTAGAAGACCGGCAGCCCGGAGAGGTCTCGCGGAAGCCCTCTCGGATCGAGATAAAAGAGCTGCCGGTCGTATCGGAGCCCTCGGAAGCGGCGCAGGAAGGCGTGCGCCAATACGCTCCACGCCGGATTACCTGCACCATAAAGGAGCCTCTGCAGGGCCTGGAGGCGGAAGACATGGACCTGAGTGTGGAGGCACTTCAGGCCCTGCCCTCCCTCCTCCAGGGGCAGATGGAGGACCCCTGCAGAGACCCAGTGCAGTCCTGGCCAAAAGAACTCCAGAATCACCCTCCGGAGGTCGGCCAGGAAGCCCGGGGCCGGGACCAGGGTGTTGAGACGGTGCCAGAGCATGGACAGGAGCAGTTGATTGAGTACCAGTGCCCTCCCACGAAGGGAGAGGCACCGGAGTAGTCCTGTCCATTTCCGGAGCCGTTCCGTCACCCTGCCCTGTAAACCTTGCCAGTTCTCCGGCGGAGACGGATGCGTGGCAGAAAGGTAAACGCCGAGATAGAGCAGCGGACCTGCGCTCCACCGGATGGCCTGAAGCGCGGGTGGGAGGGAGCTCGCCTGCCACCTGGCCCCTACCACCAGGCCAGAGCTCTTGACCCAGTTGACCCGGGCGGAGGAGGCCGCTGAGTACACGGTCTGGCAAGCCTCCACCCGCACCAAGTCGCCCGGGTCCTGGACCACGAGGAGCACATCGTCGGCATACGCCGACAGGACCAGCCGCAGCTCCGGTTCCCGAAGCACCAACCCCGTCAACCTCTTGCGGAGGAGACAGAGGAAGGGCTCGATCGCCAGAGCGTACAGCTGGCCCGAGAGGGGGCACCCCTGCCGCACTCCCCGCCCGAAGCTGACTGGCTCGGTCAGGGTCCAGTTGAGCTTGACCAGACACTCTGCGGAGGCGTACAGCACCTGGAGAAAACCCACAAACTGGGGTCCGAAGCCTAACGCCTGCAGAGTGCCCAGGAGATACCCGTGGTCCACCCTGTCGAACGCCTTCTCCTGATCCAGGGACAGGAGGGCGAACGACAGACCATCCCTACACCCAAGTTCCAGAAGATCCCGGACCAGATAGAGGTTATCAAAAATGCTACGGCCCGGGACGGTGTAGGTCTGGTCTGGGTGGATCACGTCCTCCAGCACGGACCCCAGCCGCAGCGAGATGGCCTTGGCTACGATTTTGTAGTCCGTGCTGAGGAGCGAGACGGGACGCCAATTCCGTAAGTCGCGGAGGTCCCCCTTCTTCGGCAATAAGGTGAGCACGGCTCGCCTGCACGAAAGAGGGAGGACCCCGCTTCGCAAGGCCTCGGCCCAGACGGTGACTAGGTCCGGGCCGAGGACGTCCCAGAACACGCGGTAGAACTCCACGGTCAGCCCGTCCATGCCCGGAGATTTATTGGTGGGCATGCGGCGGAGGGCTTCCGAGAACTCAGCCAGAGAGAGAGGCGACTCCAGCCGGTCCCGGTCGCCCGCGCTGACCGTTGGGAGTCCGTCCCAGAGCACTCTGCAAGCGGTAGGGTCGGTCGGATCCGGGGAGAAAAGGTGTGCGTAGAAGGCCCTGGCCCTCTGGCACATCTCCACCGGATCCGTAAGGGGGGTGCCGTCCTCCGCTAGAAGGCAGGTGACGTGCTTCTTGGCCCCCCTCCTTTTCTCCAGGGCGTAGAAGAAGCGGGAGCCGCGATCCATCTCCCGAAGGAGGCGGATGCGGGATCGAACAAAAGCACCCCGGGCCCGATGATCGTCGAGGGCCCGGAGCTCCTCCCGCTTCTCCCGGCACGCTCCGCAAAGGGATGGATCCTCAGGGCTGGCGGCCAGACGCCTCTCTAGCTCCAAGACCTCCCGTTCCAACTGCTCTATCGCCACATCCCTCCGTCGGCTGGCGCCCCGGGTGTAATCACGGCAGAAGAGCCGGGCGCGCACCTTTCCTAGGTCCCACCATCGCCGCGCCGAGGGAAAGGCACGCCGCTGCCCTCGCCAGACCAGCCAGAACTCCCGGAAGGACGCCACGAAGCCCACATCCTCCAACAAGCTATTGTTAAAGTGCCAATAGGCCGGCCCCGGCCTCTCCCCACATAGAGAGGCCGTCACGGTGACTAAATGGTGATCAGAAAAGGGGGCCGGCCGCACATCGGAGGAGTGGGCCCGTGAGAGATGGAGACGTGACAAGTAAATGCGGTCCAACCGGGAGTGGCACGACCGATGGACTTCCACCCGGACGTAGGTGAACGTGGAGACGTCGTCCGGGTGGTGGTCGCGCCAGACGTCCACCAGGGAATGACGTTCTACAATCTCCCGGAGGACGTCCGCTGCGGCCGGGCACTGCTCGGTCCCCGAGCGGTCCCGCTCCTCGAGGGTAGCGTTGAAGTCCCCGCCCAGAACCAGGCACTCACGAGGATCCAAGGAGCCGAGGAAGGCGGATGCCTGCTGATAGAAAGGCAGCCGCTCCGGGCCTGATGTCGGGGCATAGACGTTGACAAGATTAACCACAAGCCCCTCCATACGGACCCGGAGGTGCAGCAGGCGGCCCGGCACAACCTCGGCAACCCCCAGCACCTCGGGCCGTAGGTCGGGAGAGAACAGGGTAGCCACTCCAGCCGTACGAGCTGTGAGATGGCTAAAATAGACCTTGTCCCCCCACTCCAGCCGCCAGCTGTCTTCGGCGGCCGGATCCGTGTGGGTCTCCTGCAGGAAAACCACAGAGTACCCCCCTTCCCAAAGGAAGGAGAGCACCTGGCACCTGCGGAGACCCACCCTACAGCCCCGGGTGTTCAATGTTGCAAAAGAGATAGGTGGCATGAGGAGGGCTGGGGGGGATCCTCGCTGGCAGGGACGCTCGCGGCCCCCATTGGGCCGCGCAGCAAACCGTGACCCACCCCGAAGGTGAGCAAGGAGTCACGGAAGCTGCGGACCCGCTGGTAAGCCGCAGCACCCTGCTTTCCGGTCCTTTTACCCTCCCCCATGAGGGCCCTCGCGGCCCGGAGGATCTGGTGGAAATCCCCCCATCGCTGGAGAGCGAGCGGCACCTTATTGCGGGAGCCACGCACATCTTCTAAAAACTCCCGCAGCTCTTCTCGCAGCATATGGGGGGGTGGGGTCACTGGCTGCAGATCATCCCCCGTTGGGGCCCCTGGCTCGGCCCCGTGGCCCACTGAGACGGGCAGGCAAGGGGCGGACCCTCGACGTGGCGCCCGATGGACCGGCGCCACACGGTCCGCCTCAGACCCCGGCTCAATGGGGGGCGGCGGCGGAGGGAGAAGAGCAGCCCCTAGTGGGTCGGGACTGGGGAACACAAAAGCCGCTCCCTGGGGGTCACCCTCTGGGAAAGAGAAAGAGACATCCCCAGAGGCGGCAATGGTATCGTGGGAGGTGGAGGGGACAGGGCTGGGGTCAGGAGCAGGGGTAGGGCCGGGGGCAGGAGTAGGGTCGGGAAGAGGGACAGAGGCGGGATCCTGGGCCCCAGGAGCTGGACAGCTGGAAGGTAGCTCCTCTCGGTCGGGCCCAGGGGTCTGAGGGTTAGGGAGGGGGTCCCCAGGGATGCCGGGCTCAGGCTCTACGGCAGATGGAACAGCCACGGCAGCAGATGGTGAACAATCTGCAATGGGGCCCCCACTCGGGAAGGAACTCGGTTGCCCCACACCAACAAGGGATACCCCTGGTAACTCGAGTCCCAGCCGCGAGGCACCGGCCGTCGCCTGAAGAGGCTCGGCGGCCGTCAACGATGCGGCACCCGCAGCCGGGCAGGGCAAGGAGTCCAGGGGTTCCTCGAAGGCAGGAGCAGCGGTCAGGGGAACAGGAGACGCAGAAGGGAGGGTTGAGGTGAGAGCGGCTAGATCAAGGCCCGCTGGCAAAGGGTCGTCCTCCCCCTGGGTGACCGGGGTCAGACCCAGGGCCTCGATCTCCTCATAGATAGAGGGCAGCTCACCTCCCACCACCCCGGGATCATCCCCGCTAACACCCGAGGCGACGCTTGCCTCGAGCATCGCAGAGGGTATAGGTGGTAAGGGGGTAGGAGGGGCCGCAACGTGGGCCTCCGCGAGGAAGGACCGCGGAGAATGGATGGCGGCATCCTCCGGTGCTGCCACAGCTTCCCCAACCGGCAACGGTAGATGTAAAGCACCCGCGGGCAAAGCGGAAGGCTCAGCAGCGGAGCCCCCCTTCCTGGTTTTCCGGGGGGCCTCCGCACCGGATGGCAGGAGTGGAGCTCGAGCCTTCCGCTTGCCCCGCTTTCCCTGTACAAGGGTCCAGCCCTCCATGGCATCGTCTGCGGGCTGGGTGACAGGGATTGGGTCGGGGGGCAGAGATGACGGCTCGAGGACCTGAGGAGGTAACAATGGGGCAGTAGGAGGGGGGGCAGAATCCCCCTGGGGAGGGCCCTCTCTCGCGCCCGGCAATACCCCCACCGCACCCTCCTCTACAGGCCCCGCCACAGTGCACATAGCAGAGACGGGGCTCTCTCGCTCATCTGGGCATGGTGGGGGAGATACCCCTTGAGCCCGAGCGGGAGCAGTGGTGGTCCGAGAAAGAGGAGGGGCGGCTCCGGGTACCGGGCAACTAGGAGCGCCAGCAATGGTGGGGCTGGCACTCTGCCGGGGCTCGGGGGTCCCGGACGCTCCTCCGTGCCGGGCCAAGGGGCAGTCCCTCCGGACGTGCCCTATCGCCCGGCAGAGGTAGCACCGGGCCTCCCCCGTAGAATAGTACACCCGGCAATGGGTCCCCCGATAGGGGACCAAGAAAGACCCCTCAAGCGCCTCTCCAGCACGTGCCGCCGGCGGCAGTTGGAGTTGCACGTGCCGGCGGAACGAGAGGACGTGACGGAGGGCGGGGTCCTTGCATCCTAGCGAGAGAGGGCGAACGATGGAAATAGGTTTCCCCAGGGTGGAAAGGGCGGGCAGCAGGGCGACATTGGGAAGGTAAGGAGGAACAGAGGTAAGGACCACACGGACACCCAGGTCCTCTAGCGGCTCCAGGGGGACGAATACGCCCCCCACCGCCAGGCCTTTCTCCACCGCCTCTTGGGCGGCGGCCTCCGAGGCAAGGAAAAAGACAACCTTGCCATACATTTTGGAGGCCGCCACGATGGCCGCGGGCCCCACCACCCTTGCCAACGCCCGCACGTAGGTCTCCACGTGCGGCGAGGCGGGTACCTGGAGGCAACGGATGCCATGCCTCCTAGTCAAGGTGGGGAAGGGGCCCAGGCCACTATAGTTGGAAGCGGAGGCGGTGGATGGGCGAGATGGCATACCGGTGGCCGCTGCCACCTGGGCATACGCCCTAGGGCCTGGGGGAGGGGCACCCGCAGAGCTGGTGGAGGGAGCAGCGGGAAGGGATGCCGCGGCCGGTGGTGGGGCCGCGGCAGTGGAGGCAGTCCCTGCCATGGAGGGCCCAGTCTTTTTAGCGGGGCTCTTTCCTTTTTTCTTGCCCTGGCCTTTCCTGCCGGCTGGGGCAGCTCCCCCATAATTGGAGGGAGCTAGGGACGTGGCAGCAGCGGAGGTCACCCCGTCGCCTGCCGCTGCCAATGCCGCAGTGGTGGCAGGTGGCTCGGCAGCGGAGGTTGAGGTAGAGGCTAAGGGGACAGGCGGGGAAGGGGTGGCGGGGCCTACTTCGGGGGGCTCGCCCACCGTGTCCCCCTCCATATTGAGCAGGGAGGGAGGGGAAAACACACTGGAGAAAAAAAGGGGAGGGGGCGGCTAAAGGAAAGGCAGGTCAACCACTCCTCCTCGCTAGGCTGCAAGCAGGGGAGGAGGGCACCAAAACGCAGGGAGATGCGGGAGTATCAAGGGCTGAGGGGGGACAGTCACCGACACCGGCTCCTTTCGTTACACTAAGGGAGGGAAGGTCACAGTAACAGAAGGGGGTGCAGTGAGTAACCAAAATGTGATGGGGGGCACAAGCGCAGGGGAGGGGGCATGGGCACACGAGGGGAGAGGTCAATCAGGGCAAGGGGGGCGCAAGGGAGCAACAAGGCTGGGAATGGGGCAGAGGAACCGAAGGGCTAACCGCAGGGTTGGGGTGGGACAACGAAACCAAACTGCAAAGGGAAAAGGGCGGGGCAGGCAAACAAACCGAAGCTGGGGAGGGGCAAAAGGCTACAGAGGGCAAAGGGGGTAGGCAGCAAGGGGCAAAGCTTGGGGGCCTGTTGCAAAAGGGGAAGGGGTCAGTCCGGGGGGGGGTAGGTGCGCCCACGAGCGCTTGCGAAAAAGTCAATGTGCGGGCCGCCTGCCCGCCGCTGCAGGCCCAAACGCTGTCAGTAGGGCGTGGCAGGCCAGGAAAGCAGCAGAGTCCCAGAGGCAGGAGCGGAGACAGATGGAAAACGGGCTGTGGGGTTGGTGGTGGAGGGGGCAACGGTGGTGGTGGGGGTTTGGGGGGGGGGGGACACACAGATGGACCAGGGGGCAGGCTCCACACCACACCCCCTGTGTCCCCACAAACGCAGTCTAGACCCCCACCACTAGAGCACAGTTCGAAAATTACTCAGTCCAAAACAGCCCCCTCCACAGTGGTCTCCAGAGTCTCAAGCGCTCCCCCAGCAGCCGATGGACCGCGCAGTCCTCTTCCTCCACCTCCAGGCTCTAGCAGCACTCCAGGACACGCACAGCACCGGCGGCAGCAGCAGTAGCAGCTCCGGCAACCCTGGCAGCTAGGCAGGAAGGACCCCCACAGGTGGTAGTGCTGATGGTGAAGGTGGGGGGTCTTAGCTTCTCCCTCCAAAGATGGTGGGGAGGGGGAGCAGGCCGGCAAGGCCCCCCCACCCCTGACTCAGCAGCAGTGGTAGCAGCAGCAGCAGCAGTAGTAGTGGTCTAGGGAGGGAGCTCTAGCCAGTAGCAGCAGCAGCCGCCCAGGGAGTAAGGGAGAGCTCCAACTAGCAGGGCAGGTGGAGAGGACAAGGAGAAGGAGGGAGAGCTCCAGCCAGCAGGGCAGCCACAGAGGACCCTGAGCACGCTCTGTAGCGGGGTGGACACCCGCTCCTGCCCTGAAGGGTAAAAGCAGCCCTGGAAAGGGCTTAGCTCTAAAAGTTGGGCTAATTGGGGAAGCAGCCACAGCTGGGCCACACCCCAATCAGGCCTCAGCTGGCCCTATATAAGAGGCTGGGAGCCAGGAGCTCAGCAGACTCTCTCTAGCTTCTGAGATAGAGGGACCTGGGCAGAGTACTAGAGTAGAGCAGGGCTGGGGAACTCTAGCCTGGACAGCCATAGGCTGTGACCTATCATTAGGCCTATTAGGTACGGGGTTGCAGGGGGCAGCCCATGGGTAGGCAGAGGTAGCAGGTCTGAACCCCTTTGCCTGTGATGAGTGGCTGATACTGCAGTCTGCCCCAGTGAATGGGGGCTAGATGGAGACTAGGCAGTAGCCAAGACTGAGATGAAGTGGGGATAGTGCGTGGGAATTCCCCTGGGAGGGGGAGCCCCAGAACTGTGGGGGTACTGCCAGGAGGCAGCACCCAGAAAAAGGAGCACCAAGTCCTGGGAGGGATGTGGGGCCAGTGGCAAGGTGGATCACTAGAGAGTGCTCCAAGGCTGGGAGAGCTAGTTCCCTGAGATGACCAGCAGGAGACACTGCAGTGGTGAGTCACACACAAATACAGCAGCCATACCAAGTTTCTGCCCTGCCAGTAACTTCCAGATCCAGTCTCCCCTGCCCTCCCCCCAGGCTTCTTGTCCTAATCTTCTTCCTCCGCAGCCTCTCACACCCCTTTTGGCTCTTTTTCCTTCTGCATACAAGCCAGGCACCTTCCTCCTCCCCACTACCTGTGGGCCAGGAGGGGGAACATTGAGGGCACAAGAGAGACAGATGCCTTGCTCTCAGTTCCTGTGTCTGGTGCTACCTTGGCCTTTAGCAATGGCAGGAAAAGTCCTGCTTAGCCCCTGCAGTCCTGGGGTGGAGCATGTGCTGTCACTCTGTGGGGAAGGTGCATGAGCTGTCCATTTGGCACACAAGAGCTGCAAAGCAATAGATCATGCCCTGTGTAGAGGGAATCACTGGAGAATTTAGCTGCCAGCCTGGATTTTAGCTGCCAACCTCTAACAAGTTTCTACTGAGCATGTGGGAATGGGGATTTTTTCAAAGGCTCATAACTTGGCCAAGTGTGGGAAAATTTTCACAGGAACAGCAAAATGCACTTCCCTGACACAAATTTCAATCCCATGCTCCAAAGCAAGAGGGTGCTAGAACCTCCCCACAAAGTAATTATAAGACTTCAGCATGGGCAGGATAACATTTTCTCCATATTTCATTCTCCAAAACAACTGAACCATTTTTGCTAAATTTCAGGGAGGGAATTTAACCTGAGTCCCAAACCTATCATGAAAAATTAATTTGGCAAAGTTATAATCAGCTAAAAACAGGGTCTTATAATAGGAATTGTTCTGCAACCTTAAATACAGCTGGAGCTACCAGCTCTGACTATAATATAAATCTATAACATGCAATTATATACATATATTTAAAAAAAAACAGGTATATATCATATGGGATACCATAAGTAAGGAGCTACATCCTACTGTTGCTGCCCTGTGGTGCTGCTGTAGCAAGTTTTACAGAACTTAGAGGGAAGAGCACAGGTGCAGGAGGAAAGATGTTATGAAGTGGGTGCTCACCCCTGCCCCACACCTTCTGGGGGCCTGGTATGGTGTGGCAAATGTGTCCCTGCCTCAGCTTTCCCTTATGCATCTCTGCCTTCTCCTGAGCCATCATCTTTATTCTTTCTAGTTCTTTAACTTGTTCCAGGAGCTGTTCATCCTCTTGAATTAGAAAAAACGAACTGGCTTCTGAAGCTTATAAATCCCAGAAATCATTCCTCTAATGTTCTAGCTGCACTACTTTCAACCTGCAGCACTTTCTAGAACATCCTATTAATGAGGGGTAGGGCTTGTTCAAGCCCTTTCTGTTTCAGCTCCTGGATAGTTTGCCCATTGAATAGCACCTTTTCTACCTTGGCTGCCTCAGGGACTCCGTCCAGCTGCTCTTCCAGCCATATTATCCTTGTCTCCAAGGCAGCAGTGGAAGACTTGTACTTGGATACCATTGGGCTCTCCACCTCCAGTAACTTGGTCTTCAAGTGCATATTTAATTGCCTGACCTTTAGATTTTCTTCCTTGAGCTGGTTGTTCACCATCTTGCTGCTCCTCTATTCTTCTTACAGCTGAACTATTCGGGTCTCCAGCCAAAGACCTTTCAACCCTGAACTCTCTTCTAGAGTCAGGCCTCCTGCCATTACTTGGGGAAGGGTTCCTTCTCTGTTCTGAGGGCCCTCACAGAGGTCACACCACTGCAGTTCTCCTCTGGGTAGTGTGTAGTTCCCAATGATCCAGATATCATGCAGCGGTTTGGTAAGGTCCTTTCAGTGAGACCAGGCCTACCTAAGGCTGTGCCACCCATAGCCCTTTTGGAACCTTTCCTTTCAGGAGAACCTTTCCTATGTCCTCTTTTCTGGTGTGCTCTCTAACCAGCTCCCTTGAGAAATCCCTCTCCTCTTGAGCTTCCTCTCTGTATTCTGTGCCCCCTGGCAGAGTCCTCATATGCCTTTATTAGGCTCTGGTGTTCATTAACTAATTACCTACTGCCCAGCCACCTTGGTAATTAACTACTCACAGGTGGATCTGTAGTGACTCATTCTCCTTAGTATCAGAGGGGTAGTCATATTAGTCTGGATCTGTAAAAAGCAACAGAGTCCTGTGGCTCCTTTAAGACTAACAGATGTATTGGAGCATAAGCTTTTGTGGGTGAATACCCACTGACGAAGTGGGTATTCACCCACAAAAGCTTATGGTCCAATACGAAAGCTTATGCTCCAATACATCTGTTAGTCTTAAAGGTGCCACAGGACTCTCTGTTGCTTCATTCTCCTTAGTGGAGCCTGTCTCAGGTAGGCTGGTCCCTGATTCCCCTGAAAGGGCCAGCTTCCATGACAGGAGTTTGGAGGAGGCACCAGGAAGTCAGTCTGTGTGCATGTGGATTGAAAGCTAGCTGCAATTGCAGCATCTCTGTATAAAGACACAGCTTAGTTTTAGAAACATGGAGTCCTGTCATGTTATGCCCCAGTATATGGTACATGAAACAATTCCACAGTCTTCCTCTGGCTGTTTTTCTTCTGTTGATAAAGCAGAGGGAGGCAGTCCAAGGCTCCATCTTCCCTCAGCTGCTTCCTGTGCTGCCAGACAATGATGGGGAGAAGGAGAAGATGCTGTAGGACTCCCACAACTGCTCCTGCTGCCAACTGTCTGAAATGAATGGAGAATGGCCTTTAAGGCTCCTGCTTACTCATATCCCTCCATTTCTCTCCTTTCATCTTTTGCTGTATCTCCCTCCCTCTTTTCTCTTTCTAACCATGTCTCCTTCTCTTTTATTTAACATTCCCCTCCTGCCCCGACACATTCTCTCCCTCTTCCTCTCTGTGGAAGGGAAAGATAGTATGTTTATAATGGGGGAAGAATGGCATAAGAGAGAATAGGAATGAAAGTGAAGGGGGGGAGACCATAATTAATACAGTATATGGAATGGAAGAGACGGGGTGGGACAGTGAAGTGAAGGAGAAAGAGCTGAGTTAATAAAGGGGTAGACAGAATGAGAAAGGGGAGTAAAAGGGGGAGGGAATGGGAGTGAAAGACCTGTGCTCATAGCACTGAATCTTCAGCTCGGCTGAGCTCCTACAAAAGGAGAAAAGATCTCAGAATGGTAAGATAGCGAGGAAGGCAAGAGTCAGGGATCTGCTACAATACTTCCTCCTTTGAAAAGCCTGTAAAAACCACACCCACGAAGACTGCATAATATCTTTATGATTAAGATTAAAAAAAAGATAAAAGAGCTTAGATCCATAAGGAGAGTGGCAGATAGTTCTGTATTATGACTGGGTAATAGAAACGACTCTGCGCTGATCAGACCATTTGTTGGCCTAATGTTCTTATTAGAATGATTCAAAGGGGGGTCTCACAAAAACTTTCATCTTGAAGTGCCAGCATGTTGGCACAGCCCAGGGACACCAGTTTGTAGAACCTAACATTCATACGACTGCTTTTCATCCCCATTACACCTACAGCCATTAAACATGAATGTACGTAGTAGGTTCTTAGATTTTGATGTGCCATTACAGAAATGAGGAAGGATTTAAATTCAAAGGAAGAAATACAGTTGAAGGAGCAGAGGGAGAATAAGTTTTATTTCTTTCTAAACTAACTGGAATGTATTTTCCTCATGTTTTTAAACAAAATATAATAGGTTGGAAAAGTTTGTGCTACATCTTTCTTGTGTAATTTGCTAGACTAAGGCAGAGCTGAAGCACATGTATGTGTATGGGAAAATCATAATTCTGAAACAGATGATCCAGTTTACTAATTAGAGATTATTAACTAAAGAGTCAATTCCGTGCTTCCAGTGAATTGCAAACATTTCTAAGGAGCAGCATTAATTTCCTTTTTTTTCTGGTCTGAATGCAATAAATGAGCTAAAATTTGTTTTTATGTTTTGCATTTTACAGTTAAAAACTAACCAGAATAGTTCCTTATGTAACATGCCAAAGTAAGTTACAGCTGTTCCTAGATTTGTGTTTTAAGGATAAAGACCTCCACATATCATATCAATTATTTAGATAATGGCAAAAGAGTACATTTATAAAGTTTGCGGATGATACCAAGCTGGGAGGGGTTGCAAGTGCTTTGGAGATAGGATTAAAATTCAAAATGATCTGGACAAACTGGAGAAATGGTCTGAAGCAAACAGGATGAAATTTAATAAGGACAAATGCAAAGTACTCCACTTAGGAAAGAACAATTAGTTGCACACATACAAAATGGCAAATGACTGCCTAGGAAGGAGCACTGCAGAAAGGGATCTGGGGGTCATAGTGGACCACAAGCTAAATATGAGTCAACAGTGTAACACTCTTGCAAAAAAACCAACCATAATTCTCGGATGTTTTAGCAGGAGTATTGTGAGCAAGACATGAGAAGTAAATCTTCCGCTATACTCCGTGCTGATAAGGCCTCAACTGGAATACTGTGTCCAGTTCTGGGTGCCACATTGGACAAATTGGAGAAAGAGCAACAAAAATAATTAAAGGTCTAGAAGGTATGACCTATGAGGGAAGATTGAAAAAAAATTGGTTTGTTTAGTCTGGAGAAGAGAAGACTGAGAGGAGACATGATATCCGTTTTCATGTACATAAAAGGTTGTTACAAGGAGGAGGGAGAAAAATTGTTCTTCTTAACCTCTGAGGATACGACAAGAAGCAATGGGCTTAAATTGCAGCAAGGGCAATTTAGGTTGGACATTAGGAAAAACTTCCTAATTGTCAGGGTGGTTAAACACTGGAATAAATTGCCTATAGAGGTTGTGGAATCTCCATTGTTGGAGATTTTTAAGAGCACGTTAGACAAACACCTGTCAGGGATAGTCTAGATAATACTTAGTCCTTCTATGAGTGCAGGGGACTGGACTAGATGACCTCTCGAGGTTCCTTTCAGTCCTATGATTCTATAACTGCATAAAATAACATGCCTTTATTGGTATTCCATTACTGGGGAAGTAGAGAGGAGGAGGAAAAGGAGAAGGGAACTACAACAAGTCAAGCTAGAGTGAAAGGTTAAAGTTCAGCTAACATGCAATGGCAGATCATGAGGAAATAGGATATTAAAATATATGTAGTGAGAAACTACAGGCCAAGGCCCATATGCTAAGTTCCCAGTAAGTGGCGGGGCCACTTGGCCACGCAGCATGCCACGCAGGCACTCAGAAAATCTGCTAGGGGACCTGCCACAGCCAGGGGAGGGGCTCCCCTAGCCTAGCAAAGCCGGGGCCCCAACCTGCCACGGCTGGGGCAGCCCCTCAGTGCCAACTATGCCGTGGCCCAGACCTGCCACAGTGCCCCTACCCCAGCCCGGACCCAGCCGGGGTGGCGCGACCTGGCTGCAGCATCCCAGCCTAGACCCAACTACAGTGGCCCGGCCCTGAACCCAAGCAGCCTGGTCCAGACACAGCCACATCCGGGGCAGTGCAGCCGGACCCAGACCCAGCCTCAGCCAGGGCAGCCCGGCCTGGACTCATGATGGCCAGGGCAGAGCGGCCCTGCCCGAACAGCCCGGCCTAAACCCAGCCGCGGTGGCCCGAACCCAGCTGCGGCCAGGGCAGCCTGGCCTGAACCCAGGCAGCCAAGCCTGGACCTGTTGCGGGGCGCCCCTCCCCTAACCCAGCCCCAGTCTGGATCTGCGGGGGTCAGGGGAGGGGTGCCTCTACTGTGGCCCTGGCCCTACCCCAGAGCCTGCATCCCCAGCTGGAGCCCTCCCCCCACAATCCCAACCCTCTGCCCCTGCCCTGAGCCCCTCATCCCCGGCCCCGCCCCAGAGCCTGCACCCCCAGCCGGAGCCCTCATATCCCTGCACCCCAATCCTCTGCCCCAGCCCTGAGCCCCCTCTCACACACTGAACCCCTCGGCCCCACCCCCACCAAATGAATTTTATTATATGCACCTATATGAAGGTGATGTCTCACACATCACCTCCATATTGGTGCACATAACAAAATTCATCCCTCACATGGGTGGGAAAAAATAAAGGGGACACTGACCATCTGAGCAACCTGCCAGGAGCCATGAGTATGCATGTACATAAGAACATAAGAATGGCCGTAGTGGGTCAGACCAAAGTTCCATCTAGCCCAGTATCCTGTCTACCAACAGTGGCCAATGCCAGGTGCCCCAGAGGGAGTGAACCCAACAGGTAATGATCAAATGATCTCTCTCCTGCCATCCATCTCCACCTAGGAACACTATTCCTTACCCATCGTGGCTAATAGCCATTAATGGACTTAACCGCCATGAATTTATCCAGTTCTCTTTTAAACTCTGTTATAGTCCTAGCCTTCACAACCTCCTCAGGTAAGGAGTTCCACAAGTTGACTGTGCGCTGTGTGAAGAAGAACTTCCTTTTATTTGTTTTAAACCTGCTGCCTATTAATTTCATTTGGTGACCCCTAGTTCTTGTATTATGGGAATAAGTAAATAACTTTTCCTTATCTACTTTCTCCACATCACTCATAATTTTATATACCTCTATCATATCCCCCCTTAGTCTCCTCTTTTCCAAGCTGAAAAGTCCTAGCCTCTTTAATCTCTCCTCAATTTTATATACCTCTATCATATCCCCCCTTAGTCTCCTCTTTTCCAAGCTGAAAAGTCCTAGCCTCTTTAATCTCTGCCCTCTCCAAACCCCTAATCATTTTAGTTGCCCTTCTCTGAACCTTTTCTAGTGCCAGTATATCTTTTTTTGAGATGAGGAGACCACATCTGTACGCAGTATTCAAGATGTGGGCGTACCATCGATTTATATAAGGGCAATAATATATTCTCCGTCTTATATTCTATCCCCTTTTTAATTATTCCTAACATCCTGTTTGCTTTTTTTGTACAGTAATGTAGTTGAAAGGATGCAGTCATCCTTATTTTAAATGTGGAATTGCAGCCCATACAGTGAGTAGGAGTGAATATCTTTGCCTTGATCCAAGCAGGGAGAGTGCTTGGATTGAGATGGACAGGAACACAAAGTAGAGAGGGATAAACGAGAAAGACATTGTGCGAGAAAGATGGAAACTGGGGTGTGGTGAGTGAGCATGGCGTCAGGATAGGAGGGACAGAGATTGGAAGTCATACGTTTGAGGATCTTCGCTGTAGTTACAACCCCACATCTCCCCTCACCCCAGTCCCTTTTATCCTTACTTTACATGAGTAAGTATAACAAGATCTCTGACTGAAACCTGTTTTACAAACAGTAGGTGCACTCTCTTGTTCAGGGGGCCAATATAAACTTTGCCTGTTCTTCTGATAGATACCCTCATCCTACCAAATTACCATGATCTTGTCTGGAATGAGACTCCACCACATAATCTTCCACTAGGTCCCAATCCTAGAGATGCTGGCTCATTTAATGCACCGCCCCAGCGTGGTCAGAAGAGATAGAGACATTAATACATGTGCAGAGATAGATGAAGGGAATCCGGGAAAGAGAAATAGGAAGAGAAAATAAGAAGAGAGGTAATAGTAAAAGGGAAAGGAGAAAGAATAGACAGATGTTGATGGATTTTTTATTGATAATTAAATCCTAGCTTTTCTTTTTAAAAATGCACGTCTAATCCTTTCCTTTGCGAAGAGAGCTTCCCTCTGCATGCCTGCTGCAGAAACCTGTTGCTTCCCAGCCTACCATACGGTCATACCAACGGTGTAAAATCAATCCTGCCCTGGGACATTCACCTTGAATCCAGCAAAGAAAGTGGAAGAGCTTAGGGAAGGGGAGAAAGGGATTTTTAAAAAGCGATATAGCACAGTGCTTTCGGCATGGACCTTTACTTGGTCATCTGCTGCGAATGTGAGCTAAACAGGGAATGCACATGCACATTTGAAAAAGTGGCTCTCTGTGTCCAAAGTACCTGTCTGGTTTAGACTGCAAGTCGCTGGTGGCAGGGGCGATCTCTCTTGCTTTGCATAGCACAAGCACACTGGTGGTTCATATTATAATTATTAATTATAAATAATAACTTCCATGCATAATGGATTTATTTCTAAATTCCATAAATTAAAAGCAAGAACTGTATCTGAATTACCAATTGCAATTTTAGGGGAAAGTAAGGTTGTAAAAACAACCTTCATCTCCCATATTCTACACTGGCAATTTGATTAAGAACTGTGATTAAAACTTTCTCCCTAAAGCTAATTCACAATATAATCACAAATAAAGTCAGAGTCTGTGTTCACCTTTGAGAGACTTGACAGGGCATTTCTCTCCAGTCTCATTAATTCTGTGCAGGGTCAGATTCCTAAACCCAAGTGGTTCCCTTTGATAGTTTTCACGTTGCTTTATTGAGCTTCACAGATGAAAATGTTGCAAACACCAGTGAGGATAGAAAGAGGACAGAAATATGGATAGAAAAATATCAAAGTGAAACCCAGTTGGAAAATGAAGTCTAAAATATCTGGGGAAAATAATCTGAAACACAGATGTTTAAAGGGGGGAAAAATCTGGCCAAACCACTGAAAAAGACCAAGGCATGAGCTTGTGACACAATCTGACAATAAAAAGGCCAATATAACTTTTGGCAAAGTATTACATAACAGCATAGGGAGATCCTTTAGTAGTTGCTCTCTACATAGCTGTGGTGCATCTGCACAAAGAATATTGTATTCAGTTCTGGACACCACATTACAAAAAAGATATATGCTAAGGGGAGATCTGTACTGATGACCAGCTCACCGCTCTATACAGAGCAATATGCTTTACACTGAAGCCAGCTGGAATATACATATACAACAGATTTAGTTAAACAATTCTTTCAGAAGCGCATTATAATTACTGGTATGCTGGGATGTAGGTAATCCCTTTTCAATACATGCAGCTGATTATCAGTCTGGAAATGACAAGACTTCAGACCTAAAAATCTATGAGTTTACACTTCATAACCCATTAACTGGGGCTGGCCTTTGGATAGGCCTCCTCTTGTGTTTCTTGGAAATGTGGGGAAGTAAATCCTTTGATTTTAGTGGGACTTAATCACATGCTTAAAGTTAAGCATGTGCTTAGGAGCTTTGCGGGCCTAAATCCTCCTTCATGACCACTAGTACTGGGCTGACATAGCTCGGACATATTTTTATTCCACTGAGCTTATGCTCCTGCCCTGAGCCCCTCATCCCCGGCCCCGCCCCAGAGCCTGCACCCCCAGCCGGAGCCCTCATATCCCTGCACCCCAATCCTCTGCCCCAGCCCTGAGCCCCCTCTCACACTCTGAACCCCTTGGCCCCACCCCCACCAAATGATTATTGGTCAAATGATAATGATCATTAGAGAAATATTCACTTCACACTTCACACTCCTTGAGCCAGAAACCGCCGTCCACTAAATTCATTTTGCACTGAGTGGACTTAAACGTCCAGGAGTGGTCAGCAAAAAAGTCCCCCTTTCCAGGACAGTTCCTACATCAGCTACCACTGCCATGAAGGGAGAAAGTGGAAGGGGGGTGAACCGGGGGTGGGGAGTTGCATGGTGTATTAGAGCTCTGCTATGCTGAATCCTACACTGGCATAGTGTCACTGAGGGACCTTACATCAGTGGCATAAGTTACAGCTGTTCCTTAGCAACTCTAATTTACCCTGGGGCCAGGTGACACATGATCAAGGCACTCTTCTACACCTGAGCTCCAATTAGGCAGGCTAGAGAATCCAGACCCTTAGCTCTAATGGCTCTCCTTATGCTTACCCCAGCTCCCAATTTCAGACATCTTAAATAACAAAATTTATTTGGCATGTGAGTGAAAATAAAGCAAAAACTATAATAAAGGCAAGTCAAATGTAAACAAAGCTTGTCTAAATTATGTGAAAACCCAGGTGGCTGGCTTTATTCTGGAATCCAAAATATGGCTTAAGAGAAATGAGAATTTTTACATTATCGAAAGACTCGTGACTTAGCTATACTTTCATTCAGTCTTCCAGCCTGTCATGGGAAGTCTGTCTGCTTCTCTTTTCCAGAGTCAGAGCTCAGTTGTGTGTTTTTTCTTATCCAGCCTCTGACAATTTCCTTCCCTCACAACTGATGTTGTAATTGGAGCACCTCCATTTATTGTGTGATGGGCTTGAGGCCCAGCTATGAAAGTCTTGGTTAGGATCTCAGGACATTGCAGTTGCAACTTGGTTACAATAATCTTTGGCTAAGTCTATTTTTCTTTGTTTATTGGCATGTTTTTTTTTAAATGGTCCATCTACTTTCCATGAATGCATTTCTATTACTGTGTATCCATTCAAAGGGTTTGTGCTCATTTGAGATAATGCTTTGAACCGGTAAGGTATTTAGTCTCTTTAAAAAAACTGAATACACCAACATTATTCTTTAACATCACTGAAAGTATCTTTAGTAGTCACCTTGCCTTTTTTTTTTTTAAGGGCTTTCCTGCCTTCTTCGGTGGGGCTCAATAAACATCCCTCATTGGGGAGTGCTTTGGCATATTAATTATTTTGTCACCCACGTGGATCTGGGGTTAAGGGACAGATTGTGCCCTCTGAGATCTGAGCACTGATCAGTATTGACAGAAGTTCAAGATTTGGCCCAATGTGCATAAACAAATAATTGCACCTTTCCTGTCTTAACCACTGTGATCTAGTTGAAGTCACGGCTGAGTCAGGAGATCTGAGGGTCTTGTGACCTGCATGCTATTATTGACTGAAACTATTTTGCAGTGTGACCTATCTTAGTTATCTACTTTAGGATTTTCTATTACATCCATCGCTGCAGTACCTAAGTGCTGGGCAAGTCATTTATCCTCTGTGTGATTCAGCTTTGACGTCTGTAAAAAATGCTTTGAGAGCCTCACATGAAAAGCACGACATAAGTGGGAAGTGCGGTTATTTCATTCACTATTATGAGCTAAACTGGAGTTAAAATGCTGAACAAAAAATGATCCTGTGCACTCCTCCTGTTATATGAACTGGGCATGGAAAACAGCCTTGAGATTCCACCTGGCTGCAAGACTGTTCTATTGTTCGTCATCTTAATATTTTCATGTCTTTTCAAAAGAGCCTATTACGTACTCTACAACTCCCTGATGACATTGGCTGGCTTCCAAGCCATTGAAGGCTGGTCAAAAGTCATTTACGGCATTTTCAGTGTGTTTTCTACTACCTTGATGTTGGTGGAAAAATACCAAAACATTGAATATTCTTTCAATAGTCACTCAGTCCTGTTCAGCTATACTGCTGAAAATATGGTGCTGCTGAAGAGCTCGAGTGGATTCTCTTATAATCTGAAATTAAATACTAATTGCCCAATTTTAAAAATAATTAATTCAGAGAGTCTCTTCCAATATCTTACTAAAAGCTGCATTGTCTTCTGTCTGAATCGACAGAGCTTTGAGCGCCGCTCAGTCATCATGTATGTGTATAAAGGATAGTAACATGCTGCAGCAGGGTTCCTATTAAAATGTCGACCCTTTCCCTTTTCCTCCTGCCTCAAATAAGCTTTTAATGTCCTCTTGCGCTCCACTCTACTTCATATAAGCAATGGGAGGACCGTGATATTGTATGCAGTGCTTTTGTCCACCTAATTAATAACACTAATTCTCTCCATTAAGCAGATAAAATAGAAATGGAGCTTACCTAAAATCCCTTTCTATCAATATTCTCAACGCCTGCATTTCAGTGTGTTGTATAATGTATAGGCTTATTTCTTAGTCTCCATTCAAGACTAGAATCAATTGTTTGCCAGTGGGAGGGGAGTCTAAGGAGATTTTGTGCTGTGAATTTTTAGTTGTTCAGTAGATTTTAAAACCAGGTCTAAACACTTTTATCATTCACATCTGAGTCCTCATGTTCAGGCGATTATTATTTATTCATTGTATGGGAAGAATTTCATAACCTGAGTACATGGCGAAACAGAACATCTCACTGGACTCAATCACAGTATGTTAACTAAATCATACCCTATTAAAATGCTAATGTTTTAACTAGCTAGATTAATAATTTGGGTCAGCTATGATGTAATTAAGACCCTCTCATTGTCTTTCAAATCACCTCTCATGGAAACATGATGGTGATTTTGATGTCTTGTCTTGATGCGTGAAAATTGCTAAAGACAATAATTTAGATGTACCTGTTTCTTTTGTGTGCATTTATTTAAGCCAGCCTATAACATTAGAGAAAATATTCACTTCTAATTCCATTTGTGTAGCTAAAAACCAATTTGAAGGAGACACCATTGAGAGTGTCAAAACATTTCTACTAAACGAGGAACTTTTTTTTTTATGATGATCATTTAAAGTGTCCGCAAAAGTGGGAAAACAGGGAAATCTCAAGCTGAGATACAGTTTTCTTTGACTATAACAATGACACTAGGACCAGTTAATTATCACTTCCATAAAAGACCAAATCAAGTTCCGTGACCTTTCAGTTTCTGTTGTCTTCCTCTTCCTTCTTCTTGCTGTTACCAACTTTGCTGTTTTCAAGTAGAAAACAGTTAGCACCACTTTCTTAGACTGGATTATAATAATGTATTAGAAAATAGATACCCAAGAGGAAACAATACTGATAAAAAATGCACTATGAGAAGTAAAAGCCTACAATGAATTGAATTCCCTTTCCTTTTGGAGTACAAGAAAAACAAATAACACAGGAACTTGTATCTATATGAGGGGTAGGCAACCTATGGCATGCGTGTCGAAGGTGGCACGCGAGCTGATTTTCAGTGGCACTCACACCGCCCGGGTCCTGGCCACCGGTCGAGGAGGCTCTGCATTTTAATTTAATTTTAAATGAAGCTTCTTAAACATTTTAAAAACCTTATTTACTTTACATACAACAATAGTTTAGTTATATATTAAAGACTTATAGAAAGAGACCTTCTAAAAACATTTAAATGTATTACTGGCACACAAAACCTTAAATTAGAGTGAATAAATGAAGACTCGGCACACCACTTCTGAAAGGTTGCCGACCCCTGATCTATATGCATCTCACCGTGAAGAGATGGAATATGAAGCCATGGTGGCAAACATCTCCAGAGATCAGTTGCGTTGTAGATGAAAGAAGTGTAGCCATAAATTAAGTAAGTGATCAAATTATTCCTGGTGTGTGGTCTTTTCTCCATAGTTTGTTTTTATAAAGATTTTTTTGTCTTTTTAGCTTTAAAGAAGAAAAATTATTATGTTTTAGGAAGCGAACACTATGATGTATTTGTGGTAACAAATTGCAAGAGGTTTCTAAAACCTAAATGGGCTAAAATTGAAGTTAATGGACTTACACCAGGAATTAATTTGGCTTATACCTTCATTTTCAACCCTCAACAAAGAACAAAGCAGGCAGTATAATCTGTGTTATTAGTTATTTGCATTGTGGTAGCACCTCGGGGCTCCACGCATGGATCCAGACCCCATTGCACTACGCACTGCAAAAACAAGTAATAAAAAAATGATAGTCACTGCCCCAACAACCTCACAATCTCTCACAAGAGACAGAATAGATGGACAAAACAGAACAGTGGGGGGAAGGAGTTAACAGTGAAACAAGCATGTTTTTGCAGATTAAGCAGGCGTCTCAGCTTTCCAAATGTCTGGTCATAATGCAGATTAAACCTTTCCTTAGACTGTGAGCTCTTAGGTGCAGGGACCATCTTTTTGTTCTGTGTTTGTACTGCACCTAACACAATGGGGTCCTGGTCCATGACTAGGGCTCCTAGCCACTATGGTAATACAAATAATAAAAATAATAATAATATATGCTAATGCAGCAGTTCTCAAACTTCATTGCACCGCAACCCCCTTCTAACAACAAAAATTACTACATGACCCCAGGAGGGGGGACTGAAGTGTAAGCCCAAGCCCTACTGGCCCAGGCAAAGGGACCTAAGACAAAGCCCAAGGGCAGCGTTTCTCAAACGGGGGGTCCCGACCCAAAAGGGAGTGTGTGTGTGGGGAGGGGAGGGGGGTCGCAAGAGCAGCGGCTGGTGGCCGAGTACCAAGCTCTAAAGGCAGCGCTGGCACCAGCAGCAGCACAGAAGTAAGGATGGCATGGTATGGAGGGGGGGCATCATAGCCTGAAATATTTTCAAAGGGTGTCTCAGACAAAATGTTTGAGAACCCCTGCCTAAGGGCTTCAGCCCCAAGCAGGGGACCTGTAACCAGAGCCCCGCTGCCCAGGGCTGAAGCCCTCATGCTTTGGCTTTGGCCCCAGGCAGTGAGGCTCAGGCTTTGGCTTTGGCCCTGGGCCCCAGCAAGTCTAATGCCAGCCCTGGAGACCCCATTATAATGGGGTTGCAATGCACTTTGGGGTCCCAACCCAGAGTTTGAAAACCTCTGTGCTAGTGCAAATGTCCCACTAAATCTAGATAAAGGCAACACTTTCAGGAAGAGAGTTAATTTGGTTCCCCTAAGAGTTATTGATATTATTATTTATTTGAATCACAGAAGCCAGCCAAGCTCAGTACCTGTAGATAAGCACCATACAGATGTGTAATAAGAGACAGCAACACTCCCTGCCCTGAGAAGCTAACAAACTAAATAGGCAAGATGTACAAAGGGTGAAAGAGGAAGCAGAAGCATAGAGAGGTCAAACAACTGACCCAAGGCCAGCAGATCAGTAGCCAAGACAGGAAGAGAACACACGTCCCCTAGACTCCCACTCCAATGTCCTACACACTGGATCATGCTGCCTAGTTCAGTTGCAGAGTTCTTTTGAGCAAAAGGCTGGTAGATTTTTGTCAAAACGAAATTGGTATTTTCAGTGTGGGCTGCCATGTTTCAACAACAACTTGAGAAAAGTAGCACTGGGGGTTAGACAAAAGATCCAGTCTTGTATTTCTGATGCTGGCAAACTCCCATTGGAAATTTTGTCTGCCTGAGAGCTGTAGAATAGGGCCCCACAACTCTAGTCCTAGAAGTCCCACCAGTTCGTTTTCACCTCACAGCTCTATTCAGAAATATCACTCAGACATATCATTGCATTACAACAACATTTCTAGTGGCTGTAGTAGGAAGAGAGCCTGAGACATAAGCCCTTGTATCAGAGGCCTAGTATGAGGCAGTCACCGGCAAATAAAACAAATGCTAATATAAAAGAAAAACCAACAAAAGCAGGGGAATGTAGCTAAGGCCCAAAATAAGTAATTAGCACTTGGAGGGCAGCATCATTTTTTGAAAGAAATGTGCATACCACTGGACACATGTGGCATGAATGTATGAATGGGTAAAGCAAAATGGCCAAGAAACAGTGTTTAGGCCACTGGGTCATTTTCAGTCCGTGCATTATCCTTTTCCGGGATGATGGGTAAACATCCTCCCATAAAAAGACAAAAAGCGGGGGACTGTAGTAGAAAGAGACCCTGAGACATAAGTCCTTGTATCAGAGGTCTGGTATGAGGCAGGACCTGCTCACAGAATCTGGCAAGAACAGGGCGGATAGTGCAGAAATACACATTTCTAAGAAGTGCTAGGCACAGAGAACTCACACAAACACATCCCGATATCAAGTGGTACCAGAACATCCTGATATCAAGGATGGTACAAAAAACATTCTGAAGGATAACAGAAACACACTGACTCCTCTTAAAAGATAAGGTCAGGATGACAGTACATAACTTGTTTTTATCAGGGTATAAAGATGTACCTCAGAGGGAGTATCTTTGGCCATCCTAGGGGGCAGTGGAAAGTCCCACCATTGACTGAGCTGCATCCATTGTCACAGGCATACATGTCTTAGTATCCTCATAGAGTCTGCCAGGTGCTATTACCGTGCTTCATCGACAATAAACCTGGCTGGGCGCCTTCGTACCTTAACAGATCTTGTGGTCATTGGGCGGTTTGCTCAAGGTCTGCTGTGTGAACTATCTGCACCGAGCTGGGGTAGCACACAGAAAAAACACACGCAGCCAAACATCTGACCACAATGGCTAGCTGAGCACATTATTATTCACCCCAAATTAGACTTCCCTGTGTGTGTTATTCCAGACCACATAGTTGTTTCATATTGGTTAATAAAATATGAAAGAATTGAAGAAATTCTTACATCACCTCTTTAAACTATACTCTGTCTAAAAAACCTGCCTGGGATTTTCAAAGTTAGGCCCCTAATTCACACTGAAGCTCAGTGAGATTCGGGCACCAACTCCCATAGGCTGCTTTGGAAATCCCTGCCCATGCCAATACATAGCAGAAGCCATCATGTTGGCAGTCATGTAGTACTTGCCTGACCACTCTCACATTGTCAGTGATGCCACTCAAGAAAGTCAAACAAATCTATTACAGTACTCCAGTGAAATTACTGGTCATGAATCAGGGCATTTAACACTCATCCCGCCTTCTCTGGACATGGTAAAAACACATAGGCCGGAATCCTGGCCCTATTGAAGTCAATGGGGATTTTGCAACCACTCTAATGGACCAGGATTTCACCTACAAATTTCTCCTATAAACATTGTTTTGATAGTTGACCAGTTGAGGTTCGACCCTCACCTAACCATCCAGTTTATTACATGTCTCAACTGCTCTGCCTGTCTCATTAAGAATGCAAGCAGGAACAATAACTTTCTCTCTGTGCAACACCAAGCACAATGATGAGACTCAAAAAAACCCCACAACAATAATAATGGCTGAGCAAACAAAATGAACTCTTGACCATGATTCGAAAGTCTCCTGTCATTGGCTATTAAGCAGCTGATCACAGCATAGTGATCATTGTCTCTGCAGGATATCAGCAATTTAACAAGTGCATATTACATATGGTTTCCATTGCCACTAAAGCAAAGCATGCAGTCTGTTTTTATGAATCCCATTGGACCAACTAGAACTCTCTTATTCAGATAAACAAAGATGTCTTGGTATACTAGGAGTATTTTCTTTTCTCAAGTCAAATAATATGTGAGGTAATACCAAGGTCTTGTTTTAGGGCGTTTGATCTGTAATCCATTATGAAGAATTTATACTTCCAGTGCCAGAAAGGATTGTTGTTCTAGAGCTAGCCTAAAGATTTGCAAGATGTTTCTGTGTCAGAGGGGTAGCCGTGTTAGTCTGGATCTGTAAAAAGCAACAGAGAGTCCTGTGGCACCTTTAAGACTAACAGATGTATTGGAGCATAAGCTTTCGTGGGTGAATACCCACTACGCCACAGACTCTCAGATGTTTCTGATGACTTCTGATGTGTTTCACGGGATCAGCAGTTTGAACCATTCTACATGCCTAGACTGTTGGGTGGGGAGTTCAACCTATTTCTCTCTTTCAAACCATGAGCATTGCATTAAAAGCGAAGGTGGAACATTTGGAAATCCTGATGACAGTGCCTCTGTTTACACAAGTTACTGCCCGCCCAGGGATTAGTGTGATTAACAATACCAGGGAAGAAGGTTCCAGCTCTAAGGCAATGAGGAGATTTAGTATTTTTTTGAACCCTGAAAGTAACTTATGCAGATAATGAAATGTAGACTAAGCAGTTGTGCGTGGGCATTGCTATTAACCTGAGGAAGAGCTCTGTGTAACTCAAAAGCTCGTCTCTCTCACCAACAGAAGTTGGTCCAATAAAAAGATGTTACCTCTATCTATTACCACCTTGATTCTTTAATATCTTGGGACCGGCTACACCACCACTGCATATTATCAGTACATATGGCACAGGCATAGGTGGGGATATACCACACATGCAAACAAGTTTTAATTTTCTGGGAGCAACATTTTTTAAAGTGTGCAGGTAAAGTTCCTTTTGTTTATCAGGTTCTTTATTAATCTACATCTCACTGCAATTGCTACCATAGGGCCAACCCTGCAAACAATCACATGATTAGCCCTTACTCACATGAGCAGGGTGGAGTATCAGGCCCTGGCCTTGTCCCCATTGAACTGCCATGGGGTTTTGCCTATATATAGATGGCAGGAGCAAGCCCATTGTGCATAGTGGCCAGTCTATGCTGGGAGACAGCGAGTCTGGGGTGAGATTTGCAAAAGCGGTCAGTGCTGGCTGAACTCTGCTCCCTTTGACGTCAGGGGGACGCTCTGGCATTATTAACAGTCTCGGCAACTTGCCTTAATCGCCCCATCCCCCAGTTTTAAGTTCCTGGAGGAGCTATGGTAACCCTCCCTCCATGGAATAGAATACAATCATACATAAACCATTCATAAATGTAATATAATGTTCCTCAAAGATACTGCATGTGGTTGCAATATCTGTCTCACACACACCCTGTGCCTTCTCTGCCTTTCCTCAGAGGCTGAAGGACTTTGCTCTCTTTCAAGGCGGTCTGTGTGAAATTACCAGCCAACAGTCCATGAGTCAGATAATCATGTTAAAAACAAAACTGACTAAAAAGAGAAACAATGATAGCAAAACAAAAGAAACGGGTCGTTTAACGCACCTCGGTTGAATACTCTGCAAAGCCCAGCAAGGTAGGTTCCTCTTAGCTTAGTCGCCAAATGAAAGAAAAGAAATCTTTACTTCCCTCAGTATCCCCAAACTGACAGCTCTTAGGGGTGCCTGCTGGAAGTTAGGGCCCTCTCTGCAAAGGCCTGGTGCCTCTGCACTGCCTCCCAGTCTTGCTGCTCCATCTAGCCCCTTGGCAACATGGCTTCTTCAGGAGCTACACTGCCAGAGGCTCCACCAGAGGTGTTGGAACTAGGGGTGCTGGAGGTGCTGCAGCACCCCCTGGCTTGAAGTGGTTTCCATTTATATACAGGGCTTACAGTTTGGTTCGATGGCTCTCAGCACACCCCTGTACAAATTGTTCCAGCACCCTTGGGCCCCACTGCTGGCCAACCTTATAACCTAAGGGAGAAGTCTTGTTCATGTGCCAAAATTTCATGTAAGATTTGGGGTGGGGATGTCCTTATAGCCTAATCCATTTCCTCCTGACCTGCGGAACGAATCCAGATCTTTGGTGTACCTGTGGATATGTTTTGTAAAGTAAATTCCTATCCTGGCAGTGCAGAAGTCACAGGGGCATGTGGCCCATTTTATGTTGGTGCTATCATAGGATACGCTGTTCAAGTCAACTTTCTCTCAAAATACTCCTTAAATCATGAGGTTTCTCTGCAAGTTCTGTGACAGTGTCAGGCTTATAAGTTACCTGGTAGGAGACTCACAAAGCAAAGCAAACTCTCACGGGACCTGATCCTGAAGTCCTTACTCAGGCTATAAATTCCTTTTGAATTAATTATGGCTGAGCCTGGGGTTCTCTCTAAGGCTCTCAAACTTTTCATTCCTTTTTCGGATCAGATCATGGAAGATGCTGAGAACAGTCAGTTGTCAATGCTTACTAGGTGTTATGGGTGTTTAGCACCCACAGCTTGCAGGACTGGGCCTTTCCAAGACACGGGTCTCAAGCAAAGGACATCCGCTTTCAGCTGACGTGAATTCATGCCTGCTACTCAAGTGTGAAGCAGCGAAAACACTCTATTCATATCTATGGCTTACAGAATGTCACAAAAAGATGTCACACTAATGACATTCTTTATAACTAAACACAACTCAGACTTTTGGTAGAGTGATTTCAGCCTGAATTTTCACTATTCTCTATGGTTAGTATATTTTCACAGGGATGAGTGTGGTCAGCGATTCTAAACCCTTTGACTTATTTGAATATCCCTACATTGGAGGTATTCAATCATAAAACTTGGATCTGCTGAGATACTGACAATATAATAGTAGCATCTCACATGGGGAATCAGGGAAGTGGAAAGAATTCAAAACAACTTGGGTATGCTTGCATAACCCCTTTGTAGAAATTGCTGCACTAACGATTTGCAATTAAAGTGAAATTGTGTAAAAATAGAATGACCCTGCATCCAACAATGACAGTATTTTGCAGGCTCCAGGGCTATTTTACAACTGACCTGCAAACATTGGTAAAGAAACTGTGTAAACATTGTATATACATAATAGCATTGTCATTAAGAAAGCACAGCTCCACAATGCCACATTACAGGAAGGTTTTATCAGCATTACGCCATTCACAGCCCTGTTGAGTGTAAAGAAGGTAACGGAATAAGATAAGATTAGAACCGGAAATTTTCTGAACTGAAACTATTGTCTGTCAGGTGATCCTGAGGGACTGTTCTGCTAATCTGGAGCCCAATCCTGCAAAACCTTAGTCACATGAGTGGCCCTACCTCATGCAAGTCACTAGTTTTATCGTCTGCAAGGGGATTATTCACAGGAGTAAGGGTTCGCAGAATTGGAGCCCTTATTGTGGAGAGATTTTTTTTCTGAACAGTTCCTTACAGCATTCCCCTGAGGTTAACACTGTGGTTAACACTTTCCATAAAAGTTCTGGTTTTCACATGCTCATAACTTGCCAAAGAAGTCACCTTTTCAGATGAAACTTTTCATGGTTGACCACAATTCAAAGATGATATTCTTTTAATGTCTGAGCAAAATCTCTTCAGTCAGTTGTGAGCTAAATATATGTATGTGTGTGTAAGGGGGAAGTTCACCTATGGACATGTTAATCCATAATTGCTCATTTTGGATTTCTTGCACCTTCTTCTGAAGTACCTGGGCAATCTTGGGCCTGGTCTACACTACGACTTTAATTCAGATTTATCAGCTTTAATTCGAATTTACCCTGCAACCGTCCACACAACGACGCTATTTATTTCGATATAAAGGGCCCTTTAAATCGATTTCTGTACTCCACCCCGACGAGCGGAGTAGCGCCAAAATCGATTTTAACATTTCGAATTAGGGATAGTGTGGCCGCAATTCGATGGTATTGGCCTCCGGGAGCTATCCCACAGTGCATCATTGTGACCGCTCTGGACAGCAATCTAAACTCGGATGCACTGGCCAGGTAGACAGGAAAAGCCCCGCGAACATTTGAATTTCATTTCCTGTTTGCCCAGCATGGAGAGCACAGGTGACCACAGATAGCTCATCAGCACAGGTAACCATGCAGGCCGATAATCGAAAAAGAGCACCAGCATGGACCGTACGGGAGGTACTGGATCTGATCGCTCTATGGGGAGAGGATTCAGTGCTTGCAGAACTTCGTTCTAAAAGACGAAATGCCAAAACTTTTGAAAAAATCTCCAAGGGCATGATGGAGAGAGGCCACAATAGGGACTCAGATCAGTGCCGCGTGAAAGTCAAGGAGCTCAGACAAGCCTATCAAAAAACAAAGGAGGCAAACGGTCGCTCCGGGTCAGAGCCGCGGACATGCCGCTTCTACGCCGAGCTGCATGCAGTTCTAGGGGGGGCTGCCACCACTACCCCACCTGTGATCGTGGATTCCGGGTCGGGGATAGTCTCATCAGCTACACCTGAGGATTCTGCCAATGGGGGAGAGGAGGAGGAGGAGGAGGATGAGCTTGCAGAGAGCACACAGCACTCCGTTCTCCCCAACAGCCAGGATCTTTTTCTCACCCTGACTGAAGTACCCTCCCAACCCTCCCAAGCCAGTATCCAAGACCCTGACCCCATGGAAGGGACCTCAGGTGAGTTTACCTTTTAAAATCTAAAACTTGTTTTAAAAGCAAACGGTTTTTAATGATTACTTTGCCCTGAGGACTTGGGATGCATTCGCGGTCAGTTCAGCTACTGGAAAAGTCTGTTAACGTGTCTGGGGATGGAGTGGAAATCCTCCAGGGACATCTCCATGAAGCTCTCCTGGAGGTACTCCAAAAGCCTTGCCACAAGGTTTCTGGGCAGTGCATCCTTATTCCGTCCTCCATGGTAGGACACTTGACCACTCCATGCTTGCAGCAAGTAATCTGGTATCATTGCCTGACAAAGCCTGGCAGCGTATGGTCCCGGTGTTTGCTGGCATTCAAGCAACATCCGTTCTTTATCTTGTTGTGTAATCCTCAGGAGAGTGATATCACTCATGGTAACCTGGTTGAAATACGGGAACTTAATTAAGGGGACAGAGGTGGCCGTTCCTACTGGGCTGTTTGCCTGTGGCGGAAAATAAATCCTTCCCTGCAGTTAGCCAAGCGCAGATGGGAAATTGGCCCTGAGCTTTTCGCGTTTGGCTAGCAGGGATCTTCCCTGTTACCAGCCACGCGGTGGGGGGAGGGGTACCGTGATCATCCCAGAGAATTTATGGCGGGAGGGGGGCGGCGGCGGGGGGTGGTGGTTAGTTTGGTTCCTGCAGGGATCTTCCCTGATACCAGCCACGCGGTGGGGGGAGGGGTACAGCGATCATCCCAGAGAATTCATGGCTGGGGGGGGGGGGTGGTTAGTTTGTTTTCTGCTGCTGCTGAATGTTAACAGAAAAACCGCAGCACTCTACAGGCTATGCTTGGTATGGGTGGTATGTGGGAAAGGAGGGCGCAGAAGCTGTAAGACAATGGCTTACCATGGCCGCATGCAAGCCGAATTCTGTTGCCCAGACCTGTGATCTCTAGCAGCAAAGCCACAGGCACTCAGCATTAAGAGGCAAAATGCGACCTTGCACAGAAATCACATGTGCTATGTAATGTGAATAGTGTTGGTCACCGTGAAAGAGTATAAGCATTGTTCTGCAAAATGTATCTTTTTAAACAATTCTCTCTTTTTTCCCCTCCCTACAGCAGCTGCAAATTCCTCAAGCCTCCCTCCTCCATCCCGAAGGCTATCACAGATAAGGCGTCATAAAAAGAAAACGCGAGACGAGATGTTTTCAGAAATTATGGAATCCAGCCGCAGTGACAGAGCTCATCTGAATGAGTGGAAGGAAACGGTTGCAAAGTATAGGAAAGAAGCCAGTGAACGTGAGGACAGGAGGGACCAATGTGAGGACAGGAGGGACCAATGTGAGGAGAGGAGAGACGCTCGAGATGAGAGGTGGCGGCAGGAAGATCAGAGGAGGCAGGATGCAACGCTGGGGCTGCTGTGTGAGCAAACAGACATGCTTCGGCGTCTGGTGGAGCTTCAGGAACGGCTGCTGGAAAACAGACTGCCGCTTCAGCCCCTGTTCCACCCTCCCCCCTCCCCATGTTCCGTATCCTCCTCACCCAGACGTGTAAGAACGCGGTGGGGGGAGGCTCCGTACACCTTCCCATTCCACCCCAGTAGACAGCCCAAGCAAAAGGCTGTCATTTTTTTAACCTTTTTTTAGTGGCCTTTTCCTTCCCACTGATCCTCCTCCCAAATCCCACCCGGGTTCCCTCCCTCTTTTTCTAATCTATTAATAAAGAATAAATGATTTTTAAATGATAGTGACTTTATTTGGTTTGAAAGAAAGCTGGGGGGAAGGGGGAGGGTGGGTTCCTTACAGAAAATGAGTCTATAAAGGGGGCGGGTTTTCATGAAGGAGAAACAAACAGATATTTCACACTGTAGCCTGGCCAGTCATGAAACTGGTTTTCAAAGCTTCTCTGATGCACAGCGCTTCCTGGTGTGCTCTTCTAATCGCCCTGGTGTCTGGCTGCGCGTAATCAGCAGCCAGGCGATTTGCCTCAGCCTCCCACCCCGCCATAAAGGTCTCCCCCTTACTTTCACAGAGATTGTGGAGCACGCAGCAAGCAGAAATAACAATGGGGAGATTTCTGTGGCTGAGGTCAGAGCGAGTCAATAATGATCGCCAGCGACCTTTTAAACGGCCAAATGCACATTCTACCACCATTCTGCACTTGCTTAGCCTGTAGTTAAACTGCTCCTGACTCCTGTCCAGGCTGCCTGTGTATGACTTCATGAGCCATGGCATTAAGGGGTAGGCTGGGTCCCCAAGAATAACTATTGGCATTTCAACATCCCCAATGGTTATTTTCTGGTCCGGAAAGTAAGTCCCTTGCTGCAGCCCTTTAAACAGAGTAGTGTTCCTGAAGACGCGAGCGTCACGAACCCTTCCCGCCCAGCCCGCGTTGATGTTGGTGAAACGTCCCTTGTGATCCACAAGTGCTTGCAGCACCATTGAAAAGTACCCCTTGCGGTTTATGTATTCTGTCTGTGGCTTGGTGCTCCGGTGCCAAGATAGGGATATGGGTTCCATCTATCGCCCCACCACAGTTAGGGAATCCCATTGCAGCAAAACCATCCACTATGGCCTGCACATTTCCCAGAGTCACTAACTTTCGTAGCAGCACCTGAGTGATTGCTTTGGCTACTTGCATCACAGCAGCCCCCACCGTAGATTTGCCCACTCCAAATTGATTCCCGACTGACCGGTAGCTGTCTGGCGTTGCAAGCTTCCACAGGGCTATCGCCACGCGCTTCTCAACTGTGAAGGCTGCTCTCATCTTGGTATTCTGGCGTTTCAGGGCAGGGGACAGCAAGTCACAAAGTTCCATGAAAGTGCCCTTACGGATGCGAAAGTTCCGCAGCCACTGGGAATCATCCCACACCTGCAACACTATGCAGTCCCACCAGTCTGTGCTTGTTTCCCTTGCCCAGAATCGGCGTTCCATGGATAGAACCTGCCCCATTAACAACATGATCTCCAAAGCACCGGGGCCCGCGGTTTCACAGAATTCTGTATCCGTGTCCGTGTCCATGTCCATGTCCATGCCCTCATCATGCTTGTCGCTGCACTGCCGCCGCCGCTGCCTCCTCGCCTCGTTTTTCTGGTCCTGGCTCAGCATAAATTCCACGAGAACGCGCGAGGTGTTTACAATGTTCATGACTGCTGTTTTGAGCTGAGCGGGCTCCATGCTTGCCGTGGTATGGAGTCTGCAGTGTTCACCCACCCAGGAAAAAAGGCGCGAAATGGTTGTCTGCCGTCTGTTGCTTTCATGCAGGGAGGGAGGGAGGGAGGAGGTGAGGCTGTACCCAGAACCACCTGCGACGATGTTTTTTGTCCCATCAGGCACTGGGATCTCAACCCAGAATTCCAATGGGCGCGGGAGACTGCGGGAACTATGGGATAACTACCCACAGTGCAACGCCGCAGAAATCGACGCTAGCCCCGGTACTTGGACGCACACTGCCGAATTAATGTGCTTAGTGTGGCCGCATACATTTCGACTTTATACAACCTGTTTTCCAAATTCGAATTATATAAATTCGGATTAATCCCGTAGTGTAGACATACCCCTAGAGACTGGATTCTGGAGCACAGGTCTGATCTGGTATAGCAATTTTTATGTTGCTGTAAACTTGGCATGTTAATACTCATCACTGCTCTACATCCAGGGCCAAGCTTGAATCAAAATTGGAAGTGAAAGGCATGGACATTTGGAAAATGCTTTCTGACAAAGCACAGTACAAAACATCACAGTGTCTGAGAATTTGTACTTTGGGGGATGCACTGCATGTGCACGTATCTTTCAGACGTGCACACTTTCCTATGAATGTCAATATGCACCCACCAGCCTTAAGGCCTTAAAGTAGCTTAAGTGCTAATACCACGAGAAGACTTAGTAAGGATTTAAGGTGGCTTAAGTACTTACATTGTGCCACCTGAAGGATTTAAGGCAGTTGAAGTGCTTATGTTCCTTAAGAAGTTATGCAGGTGAAGTGATTTTCACCCTAACACCCAAATAATCAGGATTTATTTGGTGAAATGCCTCAGCATGATCTGAAGGGTCATATATCTTCTGAGACTGCCAGCAAGGGTGACAATTAGTGGTAGTTTCTGTGGCAGCAGTGGGTTTGTGAGGTGGCCTCTGTTCTTTAGGGACAGGACTGAGATCACCAACTCACAGTTCTTCATTTTAAAGGACACATTTGACCAAACTCATCACTGGTATAATTCCACTAACTTGGGTGGAATTACATCAAGAATGGATTTGGTCTATTGTTCTTAGTCTCTTGGGCCCAGCCACTATTTTTAGCATATCCTGTGGGACCAAGCTAGTTCTTTGCAGCCAAATGCATTTCCACCCTCACCTTGGTCTTTTTCCCTTCCCTTTTTCTCTTCCTTGCACAAAGGCTTGGAGGCTACTTTTGCCACATGGTTAGATTAAACTCCACAAAGAGGCTCCACTTCTACTCCATGGCCTTGGGGAAGGACTCCCTCCTTCCCTTTCCCTGCACAGACCCCATCCCCCCAATACAGGTGTGGTCCTGAGGTGAGAATTTGCCCCAGACTACATGGCCCCTTTCCACTGAAGGTAAGTACATGCTGAAGCTCATTTTTAGTGCCTAAGCATAGGGGGCAGATATGAGGGGGAGGGTGACCACTTTTTGGATGGCCACACATAAGTGGTGATCCCCTGCACCAGGTCACACCACCATACATTCCCTCAGATCTGGCCTGGCCAGCCCTCCATCATGAAGGGGTAGATGGCGGGCAAATGTGAGTGACATTGCAAGCTGGCACACAGGGTCACAGCAACACTCAGGCAGGCAGCAGGTCGCAATGCCACTCATTCACATATAGAGGGATGGGTGTAGGGGTTTATTGGCCTTGGGAGGGGGCCAGACTGCTAGAGGGGGGCATCCAAGAAGGAAAGGAGAGGGCCAAGGATGCAAATCTATGACCCCCTCACACACACTTTAAACAGGCTCCACAGCTCCTGATGCCTAGTTTTACTACATTAGCGGCGAGAAATGTCATAAAAATCAGTTAATTATTGTGATTGGCCTGCAAAAAAGTAATCGACATCAGATGGGGTTGCAGTTTACTTTAAGCAGTACAGATCTGGAACTGATCACTAATTATCACTGTTGTTTGTTTGTAGTGACTTTGTAACTCAAAGTCACTTCATTCTTACATGCTGCATAGCTGCCCATTGGTTATTATGAAATCTTTTAGTTAACCCTCCCCCAACACACTAGAGTAAAGTTACAGAACCAAATTCACCCTGAGGTAAATGGATACTCCTCCACTGAAGCAAGTGGAGTTGCACCAACTTAGATTAGGACTGATTTTAGCTCACAAAGGCTATTTATAAGTACTTGATCCCCTTCTGGGCTATATAAGAGGGAAGGGAACATGGGGGAATTGATTGTATCCAACTAAGTCTTAATAGCATGGTTAACCACCGGAATGCGATGGAGTGGAGTAAGGTGTTCAAAACTCCACCTGGAGTTAGATGTATGCTCTCTGTGCTGGATGTTCTCCCAACTGCGGGCCTGGTGAAGAAGCATTACATTAAAAAGAGTTGGTGCTTTATTAAGGCACAGCAATCCATAAACTCAAGAAAGCAATAGGTCCTTCAACCAAGACGTCTGCCCCACTCAAATCTCTTAGTGAAGACAACATCATTGACAGAAGCAAACAGATGCACTGGCCAGTGGAACACTATCACAAACTCTATTCAAGTGAAACCACTGTTTCAGAAGCAGTGTTAAATGTGCTCACCAGACTCCAGATCACTGAAGATAGATATAGAACCATCGGTAAATGAGATCCAGGCACCAGGCAGGGCTGCAGGAAGAGATGGAATTCCAGATAAAGTATTGAAACAAGTGGACAGTTTATACTTAAACATCTGCACAATGTCTTGCTCGCCTGCTGGAGGGAAGACAGAGTACCATAAGACATGATGGATGCCAACATCATAACACTATGAAAACACAGGAGATCAGAGTGGCTGCAATACCTGCAAAGGAGTGTATCTCCTGAGTGTTGCTGGCAAGACATTCACATGGGTCATTCTCAAAAGAGTGCAAGTTCTTGCTGAACATGTAAATCCAGAAAATCAGTGTGGTTTCTGTCCCTGTAGCTCTGTCAACATGGTCTTTGCATGAAGGCACCTGCAAGAAAAAGCCATCAAGAACCTGGAAAACCTCTCTACACGGCCTTCGTAGATCTTACAAAAGTTTTTGACCTGGTCAGCAAAAAGAGCCTTTTTCAATTGCTAGAGAGAATTGGTTGCACCCCAATCCTACTGAGTCTGATTTGATCCTTCCATGATGGAAATCAATCTGAGAGCTTTGAAATCTGCAGTGGTGTCAAAAAGGGATATGTTTTGGCACCAACAGTCTGGTATATTCTTCTCTCTGCTGCTTCATCATGCTTTCTCATATAGCACCAAGGGTGTATCTGCATACAAGTTCACATGGAAAACTCTTCAACATTGCACATCTAAGATTAAAGGGCAAAGGCAAAAACCTCTAATACAGGGGTCGGCAACCTCTGGCATGTGGCTTGCCAGGGTAAGCACCCTGGTGGGCCGGCCCAGTTTGTTTACCTGCTGCATCTGCAGATTCGGCCTATCGCGGCTCCCACTGGCTGAGGTTCGCCGCTCCAGGCCAATGGAGACCGCGGGAAGCCGCGGCCAGCACATTCGTCAGCCCACGCTGCTTCCTGCAGCCCCCATTGGCCTGGACCGGTGAACCGCAACCAGTGGGAGCCGCGATGGGCCGAACCTGCGGCCGTGGCAGGTAAACAAACTGGCCCGGCCCGCCAGGGTGCTTACCCTGGCGAGCCATGTGCCAGAGGTTGCTGACCCCTGCTCTAATAAGAGAACTTATTTTCCCTGAAAACACAGGGCTTGTCACACACAGTGAAAGGGAGCTTCAACAACTGTGCAATAGCTTTGTGCTAGCTTGTGATGAATTTGAACTAACCATCAGTCTAAAGACAACAATGATTACAACACTAGGTGTGTTGACTGCACCAAAAGTTTCAATAGTTAACACCACACTAGAAGCAGAACTTTTACACAAGTATCTAGGATCCACTGTATCAGATTTATCTTTAGGTGACAAGCTTAATTCTTGCATTGGAAGATCTGCTACCACATTTGGTCAATTGATCAAACTCATATAGTGTAACAGGAAATTAACTTTGAAGATGTATGTCTTAAGCATGCTTCTGTATGGTAGCAAGATGTGGACCGCCTACAGCAGGCATGAGAGAAGGATAGACACTTTTCATACCCACTCTCTTATCCATATTTTAAATATCAAGTGGGAAGCCAATGTTCCTGACAGTGAAGTACTTAAGAAAGCAAAATTGCCAAATCTAATCACTATTCTCAAACTCACGTATCTCCATTGGCTTGATCATCTGCACCAGATGGATGATGGATGCATTCCAAAGGACCTCCTGTATGGAACACTTGTGGATGATCCAAGGCCATCCTAGTCTCAGGTTCAAGAATGCTTGCAAGGGGGACTTGAACTTTCAACATCAACACCACAAGCTGGGAAGATGCAGCTAGCAACAGGCCACACTGGAGGGCCACACTGTGCTAGGGAGTCAGAGACTGAAGAGAAGTGGTGTAGGAAGAAGAAAATGAAGAGCGGTAAGAGGAAAGTGCAGAAGGCCTCAGACACTAGTAGTGCGCTCACTTCATCCTCTGACTCTGCATCTAATGCCTATTTCTGGCAAAGATTATCACTCAAGAATTGGACTTTTTTAGACACTTGTGATGACGCAGCATGACATAGTATCTGAACTGCTTTGCTGCTTACACCATTATCTTTTGAAATGGACAATTGCCATGTGGTTTTGTATACACTGTGTACAACTGATAATTAACCTGTATCACGTGTCACTAAATGCATGATCATTAAATGTAATATTAGTGCAGACCATTAAATATAATATTCAGTAATGAAGGTAGTTTTATCACTTCTATTTTACGTCACTTAAAACCTACATACCACTCTGGTATAGCTAGTTTTTTCCCCTCTTTTCTTAGGCTACGGAGAAGGGAGCGATTCTGAGGATTGGAGTGGTTATATTCATGGGCTGTGAGTTTGTGTTTTAATGTATGAGGTAGATATCTAGAGTATCGGACGGGCACCTATAGATATTTTATAAATTCAATTAGAAATAAATGGTGAAGAGGAATATAGACGCTCTAGCAGAGTTCAGTAAGCATGGTACAGGGACTTGAGGTTACTTGAGGGACAAGGCTAGCTTTGTATTCCTTAGAAAACAGCACATGAGCTGGAGCTTATTAAAGTTTACAAAATAAGACAGGAACCAAGTACCCTAAATAATTTTGTGTCATCCGCAAATTTGGTACTAGGCTATGTGAATTACAGTACAACATCATTGTGTACAGCATTCATGCGCATTATATCTCAATATGCTTCGAGGGGCTCAGTAATGCTGCTCCGGACAATCGTAGAGGAAGAGAGAAATTAATAGACAGAAGCAAGTATGCTTTCAGCTTAGATCTGAAGTGAGTTGGGAAAGTCAATGAAGCAGAGAGCTAATGTATTTACTAGAAGGGGTCAAGAATTCAAACTGAGTTTAGGCTGGGTGGGCCCAGAAGGAATGTTTGTGGAATTTTTTAAATAGCACATGTAGCTAATGTACCGCATAAACTGCCATGGGGAGAAATACAAGAAGCCAGTAAAACAATTTTTTTTAAAGGAGTTAAGAGTGGATGGAGGGAAAGATACTGTGAGATAAAGCTGATAACTTAAAGAAGACAGATTTGGGAATAGACATCAACTTTTTTCCATTGTAAAATTTCCTGTTGCCACATTAAAATTACAATATAATTATTTCTTTCCTAAACTAATTAAAAGGCCAGTCCACCTAGCGATCTGTGCCCACAACTTCCACTGACACCCATGGGAGTTCCAGGCATGCAGTGCTTGCAGATCAGGCCTGGTGAATGATTACAGCTAAACAGGAAGAGCTTTACCAGACTTTCAACACTATGCCAAGAGTTACAAGCATTCAACTGGATAAATACATTACAAATGTTTGCATGACATTGCTGGACAACTGATTTACAAGAAGGCCAGTTGGGAATATCTGGGATTGTTGGAATACCCATAAATCAGTTGGGTTTGCACTGGATTGGAAGAATATGGAGTCACTTTGGAGGGTTCTCTGCCCAAATCTACGTTTTTCACATTTGTTTTATCCCCTGGGTTAACAAAGGAATCTTGGGTTGCTGAGAGTGCAGCAATATGGCATGCAGTAGCATGTTTGGTTTTGAAGTTCATTTAATTGTTTTAGGGAGGTGGTTTGGGGCTGTATTCTCCCCTGAATTTTCACACATAACTGCTACTAGTGCAGCACTCAAAGGAATGTCAGCATTAGATTTACTTGTGCCCTGTCCAGCTAAGGATTGAAGGTCTGCTGAGGGAGTCAAAGGGGACAGCTCTGGTTGCAGCAGCAGAGTTTTGTGAGCTCTGAAAGGACTAAGCAGCAATGGGGCTTGTGCAAGCTGTACTTGTTTATTCAGTTTGTGCCCCAGGGACACATATTGAAGAATTTTACAAATAGCTGGATCTTCCTTCTGAGATGCCAGAATGTCTTCTCATGGAACAAGCTTTATGGTGGATTTAATGCCCATGGAGAAATCTTCTAATATCAAAGGACTGGTAGTATAACTGCTAACCAAGATACTTTGTCATGTCTTTGCTGTTCTATTAACAACATCTTCACTTGTCATATATTTTTCCATGTCAAGAGATATTCTGGATAAAGCATTGCCTCCACGTTAGATTTTCCTGGACAATATCTAACATTAACTTCATAGTCAGCTAATTCAGCAAGCCGTCTGATGTGATGTTTAGCCAGTCAGAGGTGAAAACACAGGTTAGTGAGTTATCACTGTAAACCATCAAGGAGAGCGCATAGTAGAGGTAGTCACAAAATTTGTGAGTTACAGCCCATTTCAAGGCTAGAAACTCCACCTTTTCTGCGTGCAGGTAATAATTCTTCTCAGCTGCAGTTTGCATTCTTGGCCACTAACTTATGACTCTTGGTTTACCTTTCTGATGTTGGTGTAAGACTATCTAATCCCTTATTGGGTTTGAGGCATAAAGAGTAAGGAAAAATTGGGATAGGCTATTCGTGGTGGTTAATTTTTGTATCAGGCAGTTAATTTTCTGGTTTAAAACTTTTTGATGTTGCTTAGCCCAGGTAACTGGCTGTTTGGGAGGCATTTGTCCAGATTCCTTTCCTTGCCTTTTGGCTTCTGTAAGTCCTTGCACAGGAGCAATGAGTGTAGCCCATGATAATTATTAGAAGTGGTCAAAAATTTGCAATAGAAATTTTCTGCTGTAAAATGCTGATTTTACTAAATCAAAATGTTTCACAGGAAATCTTTTTCTAGTCTACTTTTGATGGTGTTATGTTGACTATTCTATTGGAATCTGACACAAGTCATACAATGGCTTTGCTATTTGAGGAAAGTCTTGAATGTACCTTGGGGAGATGAGGAAGCCTAGTAGCTTTCAAATATCCCTTGTGAAGTTTGGTGGTTTCTCTTAGAGATCATGAACAGCCAAGGTGTCAGTTGGAGCCATCTTGTTACCTTCAGCAGATGCCATCATTTCAGCTTTCAGCTTAATTCCATGCTTCTGTAACTGTTGTAACATTCTTTTTATATTCTCCACATGTTCTTCAGAAGTGCCACTGTACACAAGGTTATCATCCAGGTAGGGAATACACACCTCATCTCTATGCTCCACAAGACACTCAAACACAACTGGAAGGCAGCAGCTGCATTTGCTAAGTCAAATGGAATTCTAACCTGTGAGGTGACAGCTTTGTTCAGCCATGAAACCTTGAGCATAGGCTTTCATTTAATCTTAAACAGAGAACCAAGATTTACCTCCTAATCCAATCAGAACATCTTAAATTCAAAGAATGGGTTCTCTACCAGTATGGGTTTTTTTTCCATTCAGTTCCCGATAGTCTATGCAGAGTCTTAGAGTATGCCGCTGGTTCGGCGGCAAGCAATCGATCTTCTGGGATCGATTTATCGCGTCTTGTCTAGACGCGATAAATCAATCCCAGAAGTGCTCGCTGTCGACGCCGGTAATCCTGCTCCGCGAGAGGAGTAGGCGAAGTCGACGGGGGAGCCTGCCTGCCGCGTGTGGACCCGCAGTAAGTACCTTTAAGTTCGAACTAAGATACTTCGACTTCAGCTACGTTATTCACATAGCTGAAGTTGAGTATCTTAATTCGAACTGGGGGCTTAGTGTGGACCAGCCCTTAGACTATTGCCTCTTTTCTGGACACATACCACTGGTAATGAATAGGATTTATTTGATTTTGAGATCCATTCCCTATTTAGGAGATCCTGGAGATACATCTCAGTGCCTCATCCATTATATAAAGAGTTAAAGGAGTAACTCTTCTGTACATGTTGCTGGTCATATAACTTAATATGCATCCACAGACAAGGGGTATGTCCCATGTCTCTATCATCTCCAGAGAAAACTTTGGACTCCTTTTTCAGCATCTACTGGGTTATTTTCCATTACATTTCTGGCAAATAGCTCAGGTTCATTGCTGGTTCAAACAGATCTCAATCATAGAATCAGGGCCGGCTCTGGCTTTTTGGCCGCCCCAAGCAAAAAAAAAAAAAAAAAACCAGGGCGGCCAGAATGGCAAAGCAAAGCAAAAAAACAAAAAAACAGTGATCTGTGCGCTGGAGCGCGGCTGCAGGGGGACCGGCTAGCAGAGGGAGGGGGAGGGAGCGGGCGGGAGAGAGAGAGAAGGGGGCGGCCAGGGCTACAGCGGGAAGCTGCCACGCGGCCCCTCCGCCACGCCGCGCCGCACCGCCTGCCTGGAGGGCTCCGCTCCGGTCGGTGGGGAGGGAAGGACGAGGACTGCTGCATTGGGCTTGCTGCAGGGCGCTCCCGTCCTCCGTGCCGACGACCCCTACAGGGCGGACGGACCAGAACAACAACAACAACAAAAAGCACCCTCACAGGTGTTTATCTAACCTGCTCTTAAAAATCTCCATCGATGGAGATTCCACAACCACCCTAGGCAATTTATTCCAGTGCTTAACCACCCTGATAGTTAGAAGTTTTTCCTAATGTCCAATCTAAACTGCCCTTGCTGCAATTTAAATCAATTGCTTCTTGTCCTATCCTCAGAGGTTAAGAATAATTTTTCTCCCTCCTCCTTGTAACAACCTTTTATGTACTTGAAAAGTGTTATCATGTCTCCTCTCAGTCTTCTCTTCTCCAGACTAAACAAACTCAGTTTTTTCAATCTTCCCTCATAGGTCACGTTTTCTAGACCTTTAATAATTTTTGTTGCTCTTCTCTCGACTTTCTCCAATTTGTCCACATCTTTCCTGAAATGTGGCGCCCAGAACTGGACACAATACTCCAGCTGAGGCCTAATCAGCACATCGTAGAGCAGAAGAATGACTTCTCGTGCCTTGCTTACAACACTCCTGCTAATACATCCCAGAATTATGTTTTCTTTTTTTGCAACAGTGTTACACTGTTGACTCATATTTAGTTTATGATCCACTATGACCCCCAGATCCCTTTCTGCCGTACTTCTTCCTAGGCGGTCATTTGCCATTTTGTATGTGTGCAGCTGATTGATCCTTCCTAAGTGGAGTACTTTGCATTTGTCCTTATTGAATTTCATCCTGTTTACTTCAGATCTACCCCCCCTCCCCACTTCTTTCCCCCGCCAGGTAGCCATAGATGTTTGATGCAGTTAGGATGACCTCTATACATATGTACCATTCCTATTTTTATCTTTGTTCAGGGTTTTCTCTTGACTTGTAGCAATGTCTGTCTCGTATGTACAGATAAATGCAAATGAATTGATATGAGAATGTATATAACTGGCCACGATGGCACCATATTTTTGAAGCTGTTTATCAGTCTTCCCAGTACCGTGAATAAACCCCCTTCAGTATTGTCTGTGCTTGCTTGATTCTTGGGGAAAAGAATCTTTTTGCCTAACAAGGTCATGCGAGACAGTATCAAAAGCCTTTCTAAAGTCAAGATATACCACGCCTACCACTACCCCACTATCCACAAGCTTGTTACCCCTGTCAAAGAAAGCTATTACATTGGTTTGACGATTTATTCTTGACAAATCCATGCTGGTTGTTACTTATCACCTTATTATCTTCCAGGTGTTTGCAAACTGATTGCTTAATTATTTGCTCCATTATCTTTTCAGGGACTGAAGTTAAACTGACCGGTCTCTAATTCCCTGGATTGTCTTTATGTCCTTTGGAGATAATTACATCCCTTCTCCCCACTTTAAGCATGGAAGGGACATACAAATGTTTAGCATATTTGGCATCTAAATACCTTGCAACACCGGCTACAAAAGTGCCATGCGAACTCCTGTTCTCACTTTCAGGTGACATTGTAAATAAGAAGCAGGCAGTGGTATCTCCAGTCAAAGTAAACAATCTTGTTTGTCTTAGCGATTGGCAGAATAAGAAGTAGGACTGAGTGGACTTGTAGATTCTAAAGTTTTACACTGTTTTGTTTTTGAGTGCAGTTATGTAACCAAAAAAAGAATCTGCATTTGTAAGTTACACTTTCACAATAAAGAGACTGCAGTACTTGTATGAGGTGAATTGAAAAATAGTATTTTTTTTGTTTATCATGTTTACAGTGCATATATTTGTAATCAAAAATAATAATATAAAGTGAGCACTGTGCACTTTGTATTCTGTGTTGTAACTGAAATTAATATTGAAAATGTAGAAAAACATCCTAAAATATTTAATACATTTCAATTGGTATTCTATTGTTATAAGTGCGATTAATCACGATTAAAAATATTTTTAATAGCGATTAATTTTTTTTAGTTATTCGCATGAGTTAACGGCGATTAATTGACCGCCATATAAAAAAACAGAATTAATAAGAAAAAATAGCATGACCCTGCCACAGTCTACTGGCACAATCAATGCTGGTGCTCCTTTAAAGGATTTACTTATATTACAGTAGTTTGCAGTCAGTGGAGTTACACCTGAGCAAAAGTAATGGAACTGAGATCACATTAAGGCCCAAGATATTCATGTGGTTTATTGAGTTAGAGAAATGTCAAAAGAAGCGCCCATCCATGTGCTCTCGGAACCCTTGACATAACTTAAAAATACATCAAGTTCAGCTATACAGTCAGAGAGAACCTTACACAGTAGCTTAAGCAACTCAGACTCACCTCCCCTTTTGGACTATTCTTCCCGCCCCCTCCACTTTCAGGTACCTGGGAAAAAAGGAGTCTTGCAGCTTATGCTGATGTTCATCAGATTTGAGCTATTTTTGGCCAACTAATAGTTTAGCTAAGTATCTGATGTTAAAAAATCTTCTAAAGGGGTGTGGGTAGGGGTGCGCATGCATGCATACATGTGAATAGAAGTGTTAACTGGAAGGCCAACTTCAGTAGCTACAGAAATGGTTGTGTAAGTTACTTAGAAGGTGTATGTCTGGTGAAATGCAGTGTAACTTGAATTGATTTGATAGTATCAGATGTGCACCATACTCAGATTTGTTATTTTATTGAGATAAAATTGACCCTTGATGTAAGTGGGTCGAATTCTACTAAAACCAATGGAGCTGTGTCTGCTTATGCCAGGGGCTGAATTTGTTCTCATTCTGATAAGGGTGCTGGGAGTGTTGGGGAAGGTGAGGGAGTAAGTTAAAGTGGATGTGGGGAAAGCTTTATCTTATACCAGGAATGTAACTCCTGGCTCTACGGTACTTGGTGGCCCAGTGCTACAAGAAGGAGAGGAGCCAAACTGAGCTTCCAAAAGCTGTCTCCCCCCGGTTTCCTCTGGCTGGCCTGTGAGGAGGAAGAGTTAAGGAAGGAAGAGAAGCAGGGCTGCACAATCTTCTGGCCAGTAAAAGAGGATGGGGGAGGGAACTGGGATTGGGTGCTCTCCCTGTCTCCTCCCCACCAGAAGCAATCGTGCTGCTGCCTGCTTTTTGACCCACACCATCTCCTGGGCACCAAGCACCACGCTTTGCTTAAGAGCCTTTGGTGAGGAACCTTGTCAAAGGCTTTCTGAAAATCTAAATACATTATATCCACTGGATCATCCTTGTCCACATGCTTGTTGACCCCCTCAAAGAATTCTAGTAGATTGGTGAGGCATGATTTCCCTTTACAAAAACCATGTTGACTCTTCCCCAACAAATCATGTTCATCTATGTGTCTAATTCTGTTCTTTACTATAGTTTCAACCAATTTTCCTGGTATTGAAGTTAGGTTTACCACCCTGTAATTGGCGGGGTCGCCTCTGGAGCTTTTTAAAAAAATTGGTGCCACATTAGCTATCCTCCAGGTGAGGCAGACACTTTTGTCTTCTCTCTCTCTCTCTCTCTCTCCAGTCTAGTCTTCTGCCATGTGGCAGTGAATGGCCTCCCTTTCATAGAAAGAACTCCCTCTTAAACAGTTCCTAGCCCCGATTTGCCTAGATTAGGAAATTCTAGTCCTAAGTATGTGAGTCCTGTTTGAAGAAAATCATTGTTCTCTGAGGTGCACCAGTCATTGAGTCATTCATAATTTGATGGGTCTCTCATTGATAGTCTTCTCTGAGGTGTTCCACACCCTTTTGGAGTAGGACAGTGCCTGGAATATGCTGGGCATGTCAAGGTCAGGTGTGGCACGATCTGTTGATTGTGTATTAGTTATATTGATCACTTAGAAAAGTCAATTAACACTCTGTAGTTTGGCAAGAGTCTGCCACATGACCAGACCCAGAAATATTAGAGTTATTACTAGGACCCTGGCGTGCGCAAGAGACGATCACACTTAGGAAAGGGGTTCTGTCCTTGCAATAGCTTTATTAGCACAGTTAGCTAGAAATAATACAGAATGATCAAAACTGCCATCTGAGTATTCACATATTCACACGATCCCTTGCAAAAAACAACACCACCATGAACTGTTAGTCATCCTCCTCCTCATCACCAGCAGTCATCATGCTTGCATCTCTCCAGGTATGCAGGTTGGGATACAACTTTCACTCCCACTATGCCTAATGCATATTCAGTAGGGGTTTTAACCCCCTTTTCCTTGTCTGTATTTCTTTACTCTACTAATGTTTAGGTGACCTTCTCCATTAGGGTTAGTAGGCCTTTTACCTCATGCTTATTAACATACAGCTCAATTAGCTAATATGATTTTCTTGTGGTTGAACATCTGCTGATCTTCCAAACTTAAAATACCTAAAGCTGGTATAAACTGGCATCTTCTGGTTACCTGTCAGGTTAGCAACTTTTACTTATAACATCACTCTATTTGGTGATGCCTCGTGATATAGAGTCATTTATGGGTTAGTTACTTATGTCAAATCTTTAGGCCTTGGGCCTTAATTAGTCTGGTTAAGCTATTGTCTTTACAGGCTTGAGAGCTGTAGGCTTTTGCATTACTGCCTTAACCCATACCTATATACTACAAAGGCTGGTTTCTTAACACAGACCACAAAATGGTAGCTGGCACACAAAATGGAAGGTGGTAGGAAAAAGGAGTTCACAAAACAAGATGGCGTTCACAATCTGATACCGACATGCCCCACTCTGTCAGACAGTGCCCAGCAAAATATGGTCCCACTCCCGAGTAGGGGTCTATAACAGTATTGCTAAACCCAAATCATGCAGTCCAATTATCCATTTGTATTAATATATTAAATCAAAACCGTTCCTAGCAACATATACAAAGTACTGTGCGCAATCTGTTCTGTAGACAAGATACAAGGAATAAAGTGACCTAACACTTTGCCAGCACAGCCAAATGCACATCTTGCCAGCTTGCAAGCTGCATTTCAGAGAGGCTTTGGGCAGTGTTTCCCCCTCATAGCACCCATTATGGAAAGAGTAGATTCCAATTTAGTACACAAACACCGTACTGTATATGTTACTGAACACTATTGCATGAAGCGTAGATTACACCACTCCTTGGCGAAGTTCAGGCACTAGGTTGATGTAAACAGGCTGTGCCCTTTCAGACACATAGATGAACTTGATTCGTTGGGGAAGAGTCAACATGGTTTTTGTAAAGGGAAATCATGCCTCACCAATCTACTAGAATTCTTTGAGGGGGTCAACAAGCATGTGGACAAGGATGATCCAGTGAATATAGTGTACTTAGATTTCCAGAAAGCCTTTGACAAGGTCCCTCACCAAAGGCTCTTAAGCAAAGTAAGCTGTCATGGGATAAGAGGGAAGGTTCTCTCATGGATCAGTAACTGGTTAAAAGATAGGAAACAAAGGGTAGGAATAAATGGCCAGTTTTCAGAATGGACAGTGGTGTCCCCCAGTGGTCTTTACTGGGCCCAGTATTGGTCAACATATTTATAAAAGATCTGGGAAAAGAGGTAATCAGTGAGATGGCAAAACCTGCAGATGATACAAAACTACAATATAGTTAAGTCCAAAGAAGGCTGCAAAGAGTTACAAAGGGACCTCACAAAACTTGGTGACAGGGCAACAAAATGGCAGATGAAATTCAGTGCTGATAAATGCAAAGTAAGGCACACTGGAAAACATAATCCCAACTATTCATTAAAAAAGATGGAGTCTAAATTAGCTGTTACCACTCAAGAAAGAGATCTTGGAGTCATTGTAGATAGTTCTTTGAAAACATCCACTCATTTTGCAGCAGCAGTCAAAAAGATAACAGAATGTTGGGAATCATTAAGAAAGGTATAGATAATAAGACTGAAAATACCATATTGCCTCTATAGATCACATCTTGAATACTGTGTGCAGATCTGGTTGCCCCATCTCCAAAAAGATATACTGGAATTAGAAAAGATTCAGAAAAGGGCAACAAAAATGATTATGGGTATGGAACTCTTCCATATGAGGAGACATTAATAAGACTGGGACTTTTCAGCTTGGAAAAGAGATAAGTAAGGGTGGCGATGTGCTAGAGGTCCATAAAATCATGACTAGTGTGGAGAAAGTAAATAAGGAAGTGTTATTTACTCCTCATAACACAAGAACTAGGGGTCACCAAATAAAATTATTAGGCAGCAGGTTTAAAACAAATAAAAGGAAGTATTTCTTCACACAATGCATAGTCAACCTGTGGAACTCCTTGCCAGAGGATGTTGTGAAGGCCAAGACTATAACAGGGTTCAAAAAAGAACTAGATAAGTTCATGGAGGATAGGTCCATCAATGGCTATTAGCTAGGATGGGCAGGGATGGTGTCCCTAGCCTCTGTTTGCCAGAAGCTGGGAATGGGTGACAGGGGATGGATCACTTTATAATTACCTGTTCTGTTCATTCCCTATGAATCACCTGGCATTGGCCGCTGTCACCTAGCCAGTTACTTCCCATGCTGCAGTTGTGCACTTGATTTTTACTTTCTAAGTGTGGTACTTTGCACTTGTCTGTACTGAATTTCATCTCGTTGATTTCAGACCAATTGTCCAATTTGTCAAAGTCATTTTGACTTCTAATCCTGTCCTCCAACCTCTCCCAGCTTGGTACTATCCACAGTTTTGATAATCATGCTCTTCATTCCATTATCCAAGTCATTAATGAAAATATTGAATAGGACTGAGCCCTGCAGGCCCCCACTAGGTACATCCTCCCAGTTTCACAGCAAACCATTGATAACTACTCTTTGAGTACAGTCTCTCAACCAGTTGTGCATCCACCTTACAGTAATTTCATCTAGACCACATTTTCCTAGTTTGCATATGAGAAAGGAATGGGTAAAAGTAGCTGGGGTTCACTGAGCAGAAATGGTCACATTTACTTCATCAAATGCATTCCCTCAGTCAGGGGTACTGATATCACACTTGTCAATTCTTCTTTTAGTGCTTCTTCTGACCTACCAGCAACATCTCTGCCTTATCTAGATAGAGCCTTATCCAGTTAGCCTCTCATGCATGGCAGTCATTGGGTCATCCATTCCACTTCATTGGACATGCTCAGCTGAGATAGATACACTGAAAGAGTATCATGTGCAAACTAAAGACTACTCACCCCATGTCTTCTTACTAACCTGCATAACAGACTCATCTAAATGTTGAACAGGATGGGGGCACAATGGGGTTCTGCAGCACCCCACAGAAGAGAACCTTCATTTCAGAGACAGTCACCAACAATTACTACTAAATGATGACAAATCAGAAAATAAATTAACTCAAAGGAAGGAAAGGAATTGTTTAGTGTGGTCCGTGATTATATATTTTGGAATGAGGGAAGCAAAGGAGGATGTACATTGAATATTGAACATTTGGAGCAAATAATTAAGCAATCAATTTGCAAACATCTAGAAGATAGTGAAGTGATAAGTAACAGTCAGCGTGGATTTGTCAAAAACAAATCATGTCAAACCAACCTGATAGGTTTCTTTGAGAGGGTAACAAGCCTTGTGGATAGGGGGGGAGCAGTAGATGTGATATATATCTTGATTTTAGTAAAGCTTATGATACTTTCCCTCATGACGTCTCATAAATAAACTAGGGAAATGCAACCTAGATGGAGCTACTATAAAGTGAGTGCAAAACTGGTTGGAAAACCATTCCCAGAAAGTAGTTATCAGTGTTTCACAGTCATGCTGGAAGGGCATAATGAGTGGGATCCCGCAGGGATCAGTTCTGGGTCCAGTTCTGTTCAATATCTTCATCAATGATTTCGATAATGGCATAGAGAGTACACTTATAAAGTTTGTGTACGATACCAAGCTGGGAGGGGTTGCAAGTGCTTTGGAGATAGGATTAAAATTCAAAATGATCTGGACAAACTGGAGAAATGGTCTGAAGTAAATAGGAGGAAATTCAATAAGGATAAATGCAAAGTACTCTACTTAGGAAGGAACAATCAGCTGCACAAAGACAAAATGGGAAATGACTGCCTAGGAAGGAGTACTGCGGCAAGGGTTCGGGGGTAATAGTGGATCACAAGCTAAATATGAGTCAAGACTGTAACGCTGTTGCAAAAAAAGCGAACATCATTCTGGGAAGTATTAGGAGGAGTGTTGTAAGCAAGACATGAGAAGTAATTCTTCCGCTCTGATTAGGACTCAACTGGAGTATTGTGTGCAGTTCTGGGCGCTACATTTCAGGAAGAATGTGGACAAATTGGAGAGAGTCCAGAGAAGAGCAACAAAAATGATTAAAGGTCTAGAAAACATGACCTATGAGGGAAGATTGAAAAAATTGAGTTTGTTTAATCTGGAAAAGAGAAGACCGAGAGGGGACATGATAACAGTTTTCAAGTATGTAAAAGGTTTTTACAAGGAGGAGGAAGGAAAATTGTTTTTCTTAACCTCTGAGGATAGGTCAAGAAGCAATGGGCTTAAATTGCAGCAGGGGAGGTATAGGTTGGACATTAGGAAAAACTTCCTGTCAGGGTGGTTAAGCATGGGAATAAATTGCCTAGGGAGGTTGTAGAATCTCCATCATTGGAGATTTTTACCTGCAGGTTAGACAAACACCTGTCAGGAATGGTCTAGATAATTAGTCCTGCCATGAGTGCAGGGGAATGGAGTAGATGATCTCTCGAGGTCCCTTCCAGTTTTATGATTCTATGATTTCCCAACAGGGAAGGCTTGCAAATTCCCTTGCTCATACATATAGAATTAGATTGAAACTCTCGAGAGTAGGGAACAATCTTACATATGTAGGAAGATGCAGAAGATAATTTAAGTATTTACCATCTCTAACTTCTGTCATCTTCTAATTCTAGAGCAATGGAAGAGTCATTAAGCATTTTGGCAGCAAATCATGTAAAAAATAATGTAAAATGCGATTGAATATAAAAATAATAGTTTAGACATGCAACTGTCCATTTGTGCGCGCAACCAACATGATTGGCCTTGCATTTGTGGTGATTGCACATGCACACTTGCACACACCTCTGAAAATTTAGCCCTATATGTACAGCCCTAACCTTGTATTTATAGCCCGATTTACATGATACTTTTATGACAACATTAACAATTGTATACACATACAATGGATATCTCTAAAGGATTGTTTTCTATTCTATGTGTGAAATCACAATATGGTCAATCTTTTTGGTGTGAACAATAAATTCAAACTACTCCTTTCATAGAATTCAAATGCTTTGCCTTGTAGCTGCATTTCAATAAATAAATAAATAAACAACTTGCCATAACTACTACGAGTGTGTGAACAGTGTATGACCAAGTTATTAAATATTCCTTGCTTTTAAATGAGAAACAAAGTCATATTCAATAAAGAGAGTGTTAAATCAAGCGCCTGTTCCCATTCGGCACTAGCTCTGCACTGTGTTTGACATTCGGTGACAAGTGATTGTGTGGGGATTTCACTGGATGCAAACGCTGAAAAATCTTGTTTACTCTGCCATTCTTGCTTACTCATCCCAGTGGTGATTTTTCCATTCTCTCCCTTTGTGGACCTTAAAGAACATACATAATCAGTTTAGCTCTCAGGCTTTAAGGGCTCTCCCTAGTTAAACACATACCTCTTGCTGAGTAAATAAAAAGTTGCCTTTTGTTATGTCCATTTAATTAAACTTGGATTCATTTGGATTTTAGTGCCATCATTCTCACATCTTTTTCAGGTTTTTTTTTTTTTTTTACATTTTTTAATCTATCTGTATATGTTTGTGGTGTTATGGCATTTCAGTGCTGTTTATACAAATAAGTTCCACAAAATATATACTAGTAAGATTATACTACTGAACTTCCTGATTAGGGAAAAAATATAGGGCCGGATCCTGACTCATTTTTACAACTCCAGTGTACATAAAAGTTACCATAACTAGACAGTGGAGAATTGCTCACAGAGGAATCACTTACTGATGTGAAGGAGCCATAGGCAAGTCTGTGTCGCACCCCTACCCAACATATTAAGTCCATTGAGTGGACTATGTTGAAGACCAAAGAGACAACTAAGTCTAATCAAATAGTAATAATGGGTGACTTCAACTATCCACATCTAAATGTGTCACATTAGGACAAGTTCTAGGGCCACAATTTCTTTATACCTTATATGGTTGCTTCTAAGAACAAACAGGTCTGGAGCACACAAGACAAAAGAGGAAAGGAGAGGCTGTTTTTGACTTTGTGAAGCCAGTAGAAAGGAACATAGATTGCAGCATGTAAAATGTTAAATAGATATTAGTAAGGGATTTGAGCGGCAAATAGTGATAGAGGTACTTAAAATTTTTCTTGCTCTATCAGAAACAGGAAGCTTATGAGAAAACTTTTGAACTATCAAGGAATTAAGGGTGCAGTTGTGGAAGATGAGGACATTGCAGGGAAGTGAAGTGAGTTCTTTGAACTGAGTCTCATTGTTTGGGAGATACCTACCCTAGCCCTACTCTTTTTAGGCAAGAAAGCCAAGATACTGAGTGGCAAAAGAGGATATGCAGGAACAAGTTGATAAATTGAACAGTAACTGTATGCCAGGGCCAGATGGTATACTTTCAAGTGTTCTGAAGGAATTTAAGAATGACGTGGCTGAGCTATTACCCAAATATTCAATCTTACTAAATTTAGCTAGAAGACTGAAGGGTAGCAAACACCATACTTAACTTTTTAAAACAGCATTAGGGGTAATCCTGAAATTTACCAATGAGTTTTACTTCAGCACTAAGAAAATTGGTTCAACCAATAGAATGATTAAACACCTACCAGTGTATACACATGATATGAGAGGGACAAACAGTCATGGCTTCTGTAAAGAAAAATCATGCTTCTCTAATCTGCTATACAGGGGTGGCAGGTTTGTATAATTTTTGGTGGTGCCCAGAATGGGTCCAAGTCCTACCCCCTCACCCCCTCCACACATCCCTGCCTTGTAAGCCAATATATTTTTTTTTAAATAATGTAAAAAATGGACTGGAAACAGTAAGCATTTAACAGTTTCCCTATATTGCACAATGTGGGGGGTTGTGGGGGGATGAGATCTCTGACTGGGGGCGAGGGCTCTGGAGTGGGGATGAGGGGTTCGTGGTGCAGGAGAGGGCTCAGGGCTGGGGCCAGGGCCGCCGAGAGTGGGTTCAGGCCCTGGTGAAAAAAAAGTTTTGGGCCCCCCAGCAAGGGCGGACCGGCTAAACAGGGCCGACGAGAGGGGAGGGAAGCCGGGCCCTGGGCCCCCTTCCAGACTGCTGGGCCCTGGTAATTTGTACCAGCTCCCCCCCCCCTCTCGTTGGCCCTGGGACAGAGGGTTAGGGTGCAGGGGAGTGAGGACTCTGGCTGGGGGTGCAGGCTCGGGTGGGGCAAGGCTGGGGATGAGGAGTTTCGGGTGCAGACAGGCAGCCCCGGGGCTGGGACCAGAAAGGAGGAGTGCACAGTCCCCACAGCCCTCTCCCCCCGGCAGCACACTCACCCGGCACCATCATTGAACATGTTCCTAGGGGCCAGTCCCTCTCAGGTCCAGGAAGCCCCATCGCCTCCCCTGTGGTGAGTGCCGGGGGGGGGGAAGGGCTGCCTCCTCCCCTCTGCAGGCCGCGGCTGTGCCACCACCTCAGCCTGCTGCCTGGCGTTGCTCTCTTTTGTAGCCGGCAGCGGCCTGCGAGGGAGCGCAGCTCGGAACGGCAGGTCAGCCGCTTGCTGCCCAGGGTGTAGGCAGGGATGCTCTGGGAGAAGTGCGTGGTTAAGACCACAGTTCTGTGTTAAGACCACTGTTTAATACATTTATTAATTACTTTTAAAAAGTTGAACAGTGAGGTGGCTCTATTTGCAAATTACACACATATCCCCCCAAGATTAATCAAGACAAGAGAAGACAGTGGGGCACTTCATAAGTACCTACCAACACTGGTTCAATAGGCAACAATATAATAGATAAAAACCAGGGCTGACAAATACAATATAATACACACTGGAGGGAATAATATGAACTACTTATACACAAAGCTGGGTTCTAACGTAATTATAATCAGTAAACTCAAGAGCAAGAGGCCTGAAAAACAATACATTCAAAAGTGGGAGAAGGATTTTTTGTTTTTAATACAACACATAATTAGCCCGTGGAACCCTCTGGCACAAGATATCATTGAGGTTGATAGCTTTGTAGGGTTCATACAAGTATTAGATATTGATATGGATAATGAGAACATCCAGTTAATTAAAAAAAAGGTGTTTTTTAAAAAAGGAATATAAATCCTGATGATTCGGGGCACACAACAACTAGTCACTGATAAGTTTGAAAGAAGCTTCACCTAAGAGCAAATTATGCCAGCACTGTCCACTATGAGGTTCCTTACACCTTTCTTTGAAACATCTGGTACTAGCCAATATCAGGCTATCAGAGGGCGGGATGGCTCAGTGGTTTGAGCATTGGCCTCCTTAAACCCAGCGTTGTAAGTTCAATCCTTGAGGGGGCCACTCAGGGATCTGGGGCAAAATCAGTACTTGGTCCTGCTAGTGAAGGCAGGGGGCTGGACTCAATGACCTTTTAGGGTCCCTTCCAGTTCTAGGAGATGGGATATCTCCATTAATTTAATTAGACAAGGTGGCCAAATGGTCTGTACAGCAGTTCCCATCTTCCCATTATAAACCTGCCTGGCTGCAATCCCTCATTCGGTAGTTATCCAAAATAGTTTATGGTTCCACTAAATTCCAAATTGTTTAAGATATTGTCCTGATTTTTTGATCTACAATGTTGTTGTAGGATTCTGTATTTCAATACAGAAATATATTTGGAATGATTGAGTAGACTGACAACAATAGCGTGAAATTTGCTCTCAAGTCAACATTTTAATTTCCTCCTCCATGTAACATTAAATAGAAAAAACTAAAAAAAAACCAAAAACAAACAATTCCCCTCCCCCCCCAAAAAACAACCAACCAAACCTATCATCTGGGGTGTAAAATTAACTGGCTGAATGACAAAAGTAATCTATTGTACATCATGAACCCAGAATGAAAATAACATGTGACCCAAAACAGTCTAAGCAGCCCATGCCAGCTGGTTCTATGGGCAAAAGTGAGAATGTTAATAAACACCCAAATGAAAGGAAATTGTTGGATTGTAATTAACATATGCCATTAGTATCTGCCTCTTTGGCCAGACACAGCAGACAGGCTGAACTCATACATACAAATGAGTGTCTGCCTGAACTCTACAGAGAAGAAAGAGAGATGATTTCATTGTAAGCGTCTGGTGCTGTCAGCAGCTTTAAATCACAGTGGGACTTAGTTACAAAAACAGTAAAGGCCATTGTGTTCTAGAACAATAATACGGCTTTTTAAAACCTCGTTTGATTTAATAAACTTTTCTGCATGTTGGTTCGCCCTCCTCTTGCCATCAAAAATAGTCTCTGTCATTTAAATACGTGTCTAAATGACAAATACTGACCAGTCAGAAATATTTTTAATATGATGGCTTTTTCCAGGACACTGCATCTGCCGCTCTTTTGCAACAGTTTCCAAACCCTTTGCCAAATAGAAAGGTGATGACAGCAGTCTCCTGGGTATCATTATCAATGTGCTTCCTAAGAATGCGATTAACCACTTCTTGAAAACCGAAAATGTACCGTGAGACTGTATAAACCACCCACTAGCAGAGGCCTTTTTCTGCTTTATAATGGGCTCTATGAACCCCTCTATTCTGCAGTGTGGAGGGGAGCAAAAGCGTGTTAATCATGCAGCAATAGCTATGGGGAGACCACACAGAGTGGTAAGACAGTTATGCACTATTATTCCCTACCACAACAACACTGTGCATACCAAGGGGCATGAAAAAGGGGCCATGGTCTGCCAGAGAGGGGAGGGGTTGGAAACTATCTTACTTGGCTGATTGCTGTGCAAGTTAATGTTTCTGCAGGAATAGTTAACTCTCCTGTCATACTCTGTGTCCTACAACATAGGGGTCTCATAAGCATTGCAAGAAGGAGGAGCCAGAGACAGCAATGCAGTTGTGTGAGATATGCTCCCAGTGCGGAGGAAAGGAGGGCTACAAATAGCATGGAGACACAACAGTTCCTGCCAGTACTGCCCATCGGGTTTGCCTAGTCCACTGATCTCAAGTCTACACATGGTTGTCCTGTCTACATCCCTTATCCTTTACTGGCAATCCACAGGTTCTGAGGATGCAATGCATTGGGATGGTGACTGCTCCAGAGCTGTAGGCATTTTAAGGCAAGTCCTCATAGTCCATTTTTACCTGTAGAGCTATGTGATATTTGCTTTATTAAACTAATGCTGCTTTGGCCAAAAAGTTACTGATACCATAGTGGAGGAGGTGAGTGCCAATTTATCTCCTTTTTTCTGAAGGAAAGGGTTCAACGTTTTGTATAGGAAGGTAAATCCCAGTTTTATGAAGAGTCTTGGAGGACAACCAGAAACCTTCAATGAGCTTTGTATCAGAACCTTAGTGAAGACAATGGAGATTTTTCCACTGATTTCAATGGGATTTGGATGAAACCTAAAGTTAGTGTCTTATGAAAACAAAAGTTGGTTTTGATAAAAATTTTAGATGTGGGACAAGGTACAAATATCAGAAAACATGCAGTCAGAGACGGAGGGTTCAGGAAATCAGGGTTCCCCTGGGTTCTCATCTTACGGGACAATAATGTGAATTTTACCGTGTGCAGAAAGATGAGCTATAATTTTTTGATTGTAAACTCCAATTTTGGTGGTCTACACAACAACCAGCCGTAAATTCAATAAGCTAGAGTGTGTGATCTTTTTACTGCTACCCTATTCAACCCCTCTTTTCAGCACAGGTCCTTGTAGTTTGCTGGAGCTGAACCAGTAATGATTCTGCTCTATTTTTGTTAACAATAATTCTCTTTATAGTGCTTTATATTCCTTACCTAAAGCTTTCCTCTCTCTGTCCTAGGGGTTGGAAAATTGATAGACGCAGACAAGCACATCATCCTATTGGCAGAGTTTGAGAACTCCCAGTTAATTGCTAGGGTTCTGTTCTGATTCTAAAGAGCAATGCCAAGAATTGAAGGCTTAGCAATTTTATTATCTCTCACCAAAAAATCTCCATAAATTAGAAAACTAATGATTTTTAAAGCCCAGAATATACTTCCTGAGCCTAAATTTATATATTTCCCTAGCTTAATTTTAAATGATTTTTCCCTAGTCTTCCTACAACTTTTAAAAATGTTTATTACACAAGTGATTGACTCAAGTAACATCACCACCAAAAAAACCAAACAAACCCCTAAGCATAGGATTTTAATATTATTGTACTGAATCTCTAAACTGCAGTGAAAAACAATGAAGTCAGAAAGGTCTGGGCCATACTCCAAGAAATAGGATTTATAGATCAGATTCTGCATTTTGGTGCATTTGGATAATACATTGTCATATTTTATGAATTAAAATATGAGGTATCTGCAGCATTTTCTGTCTGAGGGTTATGAGAGGGCAGATTGTATGTAAGAAATTCTATGGCATGGGGATTTTTTTACTTGTGTTTTGCAGTCTGCCAGGCAACGTAGGGGCAGGGCCGGTGCAACCATTTAGGCGACCTAGGCGGTCGCCTAGGGCACTAGGATTTGGGGGGCTCCATTTTCTTCGGCAGCGACCGCGGCGGCCGGATCTTGGGCCGCCTCGGTTGCCGCCGGCATTTAGGCAGAGGGAGCTGGGGCAGTGGAACGCGGGGAGGGCCGCCTGCAGCAAGGGTGGGGGGGCGGCATGCAGGGGAACTCCCCGCCCCAGCTCACCCCTGCCCCGCCTCCTCCCCGAGCACGCCATGGCTGCTTCACTTCTCCCGCCTCCCAGGCTTGCGGCGCCAATCAGCTTCGGCGCCGCAAGCCTGGGAGGCGGGAGAAGTGAAGCAGCGACAGCGTGCTCGGGGAGGAGGTGGGGCAGGGGTGAGCTGGGGCGGGGGGTGTGCCTCAGGGTGGGGGGTGGGGAGCTGCCGCAGGGGGGGCACCTCAGGGCGGTGGGGGAGCTGCCACAGGGGGGGCATTTCAGGGTGGGGGGGAGCTGCCGTGGGGGGAGGCACCTCAGGGCGAGGGCTCGGGGACGGGGGGGGGCGCAAGGTGGAAGTTTCGCCTAGGGTGCGAAACATCCTTCCACCGGCGCTGCATAGGGATCAACAGCCCAACTGATCTGCTGAATTCTGGTTGAGGTTTGTCATCTAGGGTGACCAGAGAGCAAGTGTGAAAAATCAGAACACTTTTGGGGGGAGGGGGGTGGAGGGAGGAAGGGAAGTAGGATAGTTGCCTTTATAAGACAAAGCCCCTAATATTGGGACGGTACCAATAATATCAGGATGATGTCTGGTTACCCCGTTAACATCTAATCTTCTACTTCTAAAATTTTCTAATTCTCCTGCTTGTTGACAATTTAAAAAACTGTTTTTATTAACTCTGAGACAAATTCTAAAGTCCTTACTTCAGACTTACTTTGACTAAACTTCTGTTGTTGTTAGTGGACATTTTGCCTGAATAAATAAATGTTGCGTAACAGTGCAGTATTTCCACCATCGATCCTGATTCTACTCCCATTATATTATCAGTTTTGTACGGATGTAACTCCACTGACTTCTCTGGTTTTACTCCCAATTTACACTAAAGTAAGAATCAGGCCAATGTGTCCAAATTACACATTGATATGCTACAATTGTCTTTCTGACCCTCCCCCAATTTGTACATCTACCATTGCCCTCTGCTGGAAAATACGACAGCTGCTCAAGTGGTTCCATTCCGGAGACACAAAGAGTTCACAACACTAACTATTCAATAAATAAAGCTTTGGGAGTTCGTGTAATGTTCTAGCTGAGACATTGTATCAGTGTGTAACACATCAGCACCTCAACAGGCAACACCTCCTTTAGCTGGATTGTAAGAACATACTTGCCAGAACTACATAACTGGTACAACCCAAAGGGCACACTGCAAGATGATGCTACAAGGACTTTCATAAAGAACAGAAATTTATGAAGACTAAAAATGCTGTCAGATTGTCAGGGGAAATAATATCCTGGTAAGATTGTTTTTTGATTAATTTGCATCCTTTCTTTCAGACAGATTGCAACAGCATGAATTTTTTCGTGACAGATTAGTGAGTCAAGTAGGAAACTACTTTTGGAAGTAGATCAGGCACTTTCAGAGAGAACAGTAACGAAACCTCTTCAACACTGTTTAACACCTACCCAGTGAATAGACTCCAACGGCCTGGTTCTGCTCTCAGTTACACCAGCATAAGACTCTGCTCCTACAAATGGATCCTTACGCCTGCACAGACTCCCATTGACTGAAATAAGATTCCATGGGCAGAAAAGTCCACTATTTCAGCACAGGTTGCAGGATCAGGATCTAATCTCCGGGCAATTCCACCAAAATCAATTAAGTTCAACTGGTGTAAAACTGGTTTAACTGAGATCAGAACAGGTCCAGTGGCTCTACTGGCAAAAAACAAACAAACAAAAAAAACCCAACATTGTCTCTGTATCATATTCTTTCCTTGAGTGTTCTACAGTCTTTTTTCTTGTTTGTTTTGACGCATGAACATCATTTTCACAAGAGTACAATTCTTTAGAAGTGCATCAGTCAAAAGCATGAGAAAGAAGAAATCAGGTGAAAAGTTGCCTCAGGTAGTAGATTTAACCATGAAATGCTCATATTGATTATTATTTAACACTAATCATACAGTAGTGTCCAGATGGCCCATTGTACTCTGTGAAAGTACAAACATACCAGAAGGCAGGATTCCAACCCCATACAGTTCACAGTCTAAGGCTCTAATCCTGCAAACACAATGTGTTTAACTTTAAACTCATGAGTAATCCCACTGGCTTCAATAGAACTACTCACATGCTTGGAGTTAAACAAACATGTATGTAAGTGTTTGAAATGACAAATCACCTCAGGCCCTTCTCCTGCAATCTCATGGCTTTAATACATTGTGATTTTATATGGCTATTAATTTTTTAAGTGCAAATTTACCATGGTAAGCACTGTGCCAGGTAATGTGCAATATAGTTAGGCTCCAAAGGATTTAATTTTTATTTTCCATTTACTTTGACAGATATCTAAGTATATATCAATGCTTATTCAAAGTATTTTAAACATTTTTATTTTTGCAGTACCTGAAAATATACTTTTAAATTCCAATGTTAGTGACTGTAGAGAGTTATAAGAGATTCAGAAATAAAACCATAATAATAATATTTCCAAGTATGGTATTAACTAATTGCTGGATATAACTGACAGCAAAATGTGCAACAGTTTTCCACAAATGCAACATACCACATTTCTAACTCACCCTCTCTGTGTACTTTGATTAATAACATAGCATTTTCTATCACCTTTTGGGTCAAGGGAAAAACAGACAATTCATTATTGACATTTGGGGCCAGACTTTCAGAAATGCTCAGCTCCCATTTAGGCAAGTTAATAACAGACAGATTTTCAAAAAGTGTTCAGCACTTGGGAAATTTGGCCATTTATTTTGGTGCCCAAGTAGGAGCTGAGCTCTCTGGAAAATCTGCCCCTTACTGGTAATCTTTCCAAGTCTATATACACTGTATACTTGCCATGAATTTGCACTTGTGTCTTTTAAAGCAAACATTGTGGTGACTAATTTACTGTGTTACATTCATGAACACTGAGAATGAATTCCTGACCCACTGACTTCAGCAGGACCAGGATTTCACCCTCAAGGGAAAGCCAAGTCACCTGATCTAGGGGGTTTATAAGCCCCAGAGATAGAAGGCTTGCTAGCAAGGGAGCTCCCTCTAGAGTGGAAAAGAGTAAAAGCCAGTTACGGTCAGCCTCCTTTACCCTGGCAAGGAAAGGCCCAATGAGGGTCTGTGGACCCAGTTGGCCAGACCCCGCTGCAGCTTTCTCAAATATCAAGAGTGGAGAGGAGAGTGAAAAGAGGAGATCTAGCTCAGTTTGGGGCTGACCAGACAGGAGAGCAGAGCTCTGCTTCTCCATTGGTGAGGGATACCTGGTTTCAGCCAAGAGGCTGAGACAGCGTGCTCCCTGGATGAGCCTCCCATTGGGTGAGATGACAAGCCCTGAAGAGAAGGGTGGTGTCTTGTCAAAGACTCCTCGGATGACCCACGTTTTGAGTTCACAGTATTCCTTTATTTTTCAACTTTAATACCCCGAAAGAGGTGGGATTCAAGTGTGCCTTAGTCAGATGGCTAAAGCACCATTGTACCAGACCCATGACCGCAGGCAACCGCTCATCGGAGACCCCACGCCAGGGTGAGTAGTGCCCTGTTGGGCCCCAGAAGGGTACCAATAGGCAGGCCCTCTCCCAGTTTGGTGGAGAATGTAAGCACCGATCTAGCCCTTGCAGAAGGGAGCAGGTCAAGACTCAATATATAACACCTTAAAAGTGCAAAGAAGTTTTCTCCCCAAAAATATGGACTTGGGGATTTAGGGTGTAGTTTTGGGAGCTGCAGAGGCATTACCCCCACAAACAGAGGTGAGGTGTAAGGGGTGTCACCTGGGGTCATGTGCCACGTCTCCCCACATTTCTGTGAGCGCTGAACTGCCCTGCAGGGCTTGCTCTGCTGGGGCTGCCCGGGAGCGGGGCTCTGTCCTTCCCACAGTGCACCTCCTCCCCCAGCATGTTTTGGCTCATGGCGAGTGGAAGGGGCAGGCCGGAGAAGCTGTTTTCTTGTGCACCAGTTTGCTGCCTTGGCAGCTGGACTGGATACCGTCTCCTGGGTCCTAGAGCCTGCCTGTTTCCTGTACAACAGTGAGTGCCCACAGGGGGGCAGGGCAAGAGGGACAGGGTGGGGCTGGGAGAAGGGGGGTGGGAGGAAGAGACAGTGGGATTGGGCAGAGGGAAGAGAAGGGGATGGAATGGGGCAAGGGACAGTGGGGAGAGGAATGGGGCAGGGATGGGGAAAAGAAGGGGATATGGGAATGGGTGAGGTGGAAGGAGGAATCCAGCATGTGCTGTCCCCTCAGCAGCAGCAGAAGCCCCAACAGGGAGGTGGCTGCAGCAGCACCAGAGCAGCGACATCACTGCAACAGCCCATGTGTGTGTGTGGCTACCAGCAAGCTGGGGCTCTCCCATTAAGCTGGCCTGTCCCCCCAGCACTGGCAGCCCAGGTACCACTCCAGGCAGGGGGAGAGAGCCAGTGAGCCAAGGGAACTGGCTTCAGCATGCACTTGTGTGCATGTGCATGTGCACATTTGCCCTCTGCCCCTTCTCCCAAATATAGCAATCACACTATGTCTATGCTGGGGAATATGTTAAAATGGATTGCAGAGCAGGCCACCCAACTCCTGCAGCAGTAGCAGTTCTTACAACAACTAGTCACCCAGAAGCAGCAGCTGATTCAGGAATTGTCGGTCCAGTAATAGCAGCTCGTACACCAAGTGTACATGCCCTTGAAATCTCCCACAACAACTAGGTCTTCTTCTGAGGGTCTCATGGATGCAGCTACGCTGCCTTCAGCTGGACCAGTCTGACTCACACAGATGGGGCCCACAAATGATGTAGAGGCCTTTCTTGAGACATTTCAATGGGTGGCAATGGTGGCAGTGCAGCGGCCAGTGGAACCGTGGGCCATCCTAGTGGCCTCATATTTGACTAGACAGATCGAGTTGCCTATCATTGCCTGGATCCCAAGCTACCATGTTGGGCCATTTAGAGACCTCCAAGGAGACCCTCCCCCAACACTTCCAGGAACAGAAGAATTCCTTTGGAGCTCAGTCCTAAGGGGTGTCATGGAAACTGCAGGGCCTCAGTTGGCAGTGGCTCAAATTAGAAGGAAAGACGGGGACCCAAATGGCACCAAAAGGTTGCAGGACAGAGAGTGTCCAAGAATCCCTGAGCAATCCCCACCCCTCAAGTGAAAACCTCTTGGCAGTGCGACAGGGTTACCCCAAATGGAAAGATCCGCCAGACGGTTAGGAACAGGTCTTGACTCTGGTCACCAAGGGCAATGCCCTTGCTTTCTGTAAAGGTGCCCAGGGCAAGGGTATTGGGGCTGCCCCCTTAGAGAGTGCATTATTGTACAAGTCTGGACTACAGAAAACAGGTCATATTGACCATCCCTGTTAGTGTAAATGAAACAGAGGTGGTGGGGCTTGTACACTCGGGATGTGATCAAACCCTGGTGAGGTAATACTTGGTAACATCTGAAAGGCCTCCTGAGAAAAACAAAGTCATACCCCAGCACCTGGGTGCAGCTCAGCATAGGGGACCACACCCAGTCCCTAGTGGTTGGCCTGACCCTATCACTTGCCTGCCCAGTTATTGAAAGCTGAGGCTCAGACCATTTTGGGGAACTCTGAAAGAGGTTTTTGAGACCTCCACACAGTGCTGTAAACTCAACCCCTATTTCCTCAGGAGCAGGGCCTAATAGATCTGGTTGGGATAGGAGAGACAGACAGGCCAGGTAAAGGGACTTCTGGCTAACCAGACACTTTCCTAGACATCCATTCTCACTCAGAGCCAGTGGTCAGCCTGATATCAGAAACTGGTGTACTTACGAGGTTCTCCAACTTTACACAGGAGCAATGGGATGACAAAATGTTGAGCCAGGCCTACATACAGGTGGCACTCATGAATGGGGAAGTAGTAGACCCCCAGAAAGTCAAGGTCTTTCCATGGTTTGAAATCTAGAATGAATGGCTGTATTATCTGGAGAGAGACCATCAAATGAGGGAAGTCCAGTCCCAAGTCCTGGTGCCCTAGCCATACCACCAGAAAATTGTGTCCCCGGCCCATTTCATGCCTTTTGATGGACATCAGGCAAAGAAGCAACCTTGGTTCGAATATTGACCCATTTCTATTGGCTCAGTATATATAAGGAGGTCAGTGACTTCTATGCCTCCTGCCCAGAATCTCAGCTGGCTGCACCAAGAGGAATGCCAAAGGCCTCATTGGTTCCTGTTCCCATAGTCATCATCTTGTTTGACAGAATCAGAATGGACCTAGTCAGACCACTTGAAAAGAGTGCAGCTAGCTACTGGTTCATTCTAATAATTGTAGATTATGCCACAAGGCATATTGTAGATTATGCCACAAGGTATCCAGAGGCAGTGACTTTGCGCTCCATGAATTCTAAGACCATTGCATCGGAGCAAATGAAGGACTTTGCCAGAGTAGGACTGCCCCGGAAGATTTTGACCAACCAAGGAACCACATTATAAGAGAATTGTGTGAACCACTAAAAATTAAGTATCTTTTAACTTCTGTCTACCACCCCCAGATGGATGGGTTGGTGAAATGTTTTAATTGGATGCTAAAGAAGTTTGTCACTGCAAATCCTTGTCTTTCTAACAAATTGTTTCCCCAAATCCTGGTTGCAGTAGGAGAGATATGCCAGTCAACTAAGGGCTTCTCCCATCTTGAACTCTTATACAGGAAGCAACCTCAGGGGATTTTTGGACTTGGTGAGGGAGATGTGTGAGGAACAGGCTCCTTGAGGTGAAAATGTTGTCCATTATATACTTAATCTTTGCTAGAAGCTTGAAGCCCTAGGTTCCTTTGGGAGGGAGAATCTTCTGAATGTTCAGCCAAAAGAGGATATACAATAAATGAATATACCTCTGAGTGTTCAAACCTGGTGATCAGGTGCTCCTATTGCTCCCTAACACAGAGTCAAAACTGTTGGTCTGATGGCATGGTCCCTATGACATTATACAGCAGGTAGGACAAGTAGATTATGAAATCAGAAAACCTAATAAACTGGTCATATTGGGCTGCATTAGTAGGAGCGTTGCCAGCGGATTGAGGGAAGTGATTATTCCTCTCTATTTGGCATTGGAGAGGCCACATCTGGAGTACTACGTCCAGTTTTGGGCCCGTCACTACAGAAAGGATGTGGACAAATTGGAAGGAGTCCAGCGGAGGCCAATGAAAATGATTAGGGGGTTGGGGCACATGACTTATGAGGAGAGGCTGAGGGAACTGGGCTTATTTAGTCTGCAGAAGAGAAGAGTGAGGGGGGATTTGATAGCAGCCTTCAACTACCTGAAGGCTAGTGCCAAAAAGGATGGAGCTAGGCTTTTCTCAGTGGTGGGAGATGACAGAACAAGGAGCAACGGTCTCAAGTTGCAGTGTGGGAGGTCTAGGTTGAATATTAGGAGGGTGGTGAAGCACTGGAATGGGTTACCTAGGGAGGTGGTAGAATCTCCATCTTTAGAGGTTTTTAAGGCCCGGCTTGACAAAGCCCTGGCTGGGATGATTTAGTTGTGGTTCGTCCTGCTTTGAGCAGGGGGTTGGACTGGATGACCTCCTGAGGTCTCTTCCAACCCTAATCGTCTATGATTCTATGATAAAAGACAAATTAAACAGATCAACCATGTGAACCTTTTCAAGCCATGGAAGTCCCCAAAGAAATTATATATAACGCTTTACCCTCTGAAGCCAGAATTGGATCTGTAGGTACCCAGCACTCTGACCACTGGGACCATATAAATTGGGGGGAATCTTACGCCAGATCAGAAGACCCAAGTGTAACTACTGGTAGTTACATGCTCCACAGTCTTTTTGGCCCTGCTGGGCTGTACACACTTGGATTCCCATCATAAACAGACAGAACTGGGACAACAAATCAGGAAAACACCTCTACTTTTCCCAGGAAGATGAGGGAGATGAGGCGTCACATAGTGACTGAAGAAGCCCAGTTGTCTGCCCAAACAGAATAGCACAACCCCCTTCTGTATAGACTTCAGAAAAATCAACCCTATCTCAAAATTTGACACATATCCTATGCCCCAGTAGGCAAATTACTGGATTGGTTGGTCAAGGCCCTATGTATTACCACCTGAGACTCCAGAATCTTGGGGAAGAAACAGCCTTTGCATCCCTTTATGGGCTAGATCAGTTCCAAACCATGCCATTTGGCTTCCATGAGGCCCCAGCAACATTTCAGTGGCTGATGGGCAGGGTCCTTCAACCCCATATGGTTTATGCTGCAGCCTACCTGGACAATGTTATTAGTTATAGCCAGAATTAGGATGGTCACCTGAAACAGATATAGCTGTCCTCCAGTCCCTAGAGAAAGCTGTATTAATGGCAAACCCTGCAAAATACCATATAGACAAGGATGAAACAACATACTGGGGGTATACATAAGGTAAGGCCAAGTGCAACCCTTTGTAGATAAGGTCCAGGCCTTGCAAGCCTGTCCTATTCCAACCTCAAAGCATCAGGGACAATGATTCCTGGGGCTGGCAGGATATTACCGCCAATCTGTACCTGAGGTCTCATCCATGGTGGCCTTTCTCAGCTCCTAAAGGCAGCAACCTAGAAAGGTCTGCTGGACAGAGGCCTGCAGAAAAGCCTTCCTGACCCTTAAGGTTCACCTCTGTAGGAAACCTGTTTTATACAGGCCAGACTTTACCAAGGAGTTCATCCTCCAAATGGATGCCTCGAAGTCAGGTTGGGAGCTGTCTTGTCCCAGGCGGTCGATGCGAAAGAACATCCAGTCCTCTACCTGAGCAGGAAACTCTTTTCCCAAGAGACAGCCTACTCTGTTACTGAGAAGGAAGACTTGGCAGTAAAGGGGTCATGGAAGTGCTCTGCTACTAGTTTCTCAGGCCAGCATTTACCCTGGTTACTGACCACACCCCTCTGCGGTGGCTCAGTGCCATAAAGGACGCCAACCCCTGACTCATGAGAGGTACCCTTCTTGTTCAGCATAGGGCAGGGAGCACTCAAGGTGGAGGAGAGTTGGCAGAGGACACCACTACCTTAAGCCCGCTCCTGAGGGGGAGAATGTGTGATGAGGCAGATATTAACCCCCTCTTTGCTGGTGTGGGGCCTGAGGGCTTGTGGACCCAACTGGCTTGGCTCTCCGACACCTACAGCAAATGTCAAGAGGGGAGTTAAAGAAGGAGACCAAACTCAGTTTGGGGCTGGCCAGGCAGGAGAGCAGAGCTATGCTTCTTCCTTGTTGAGGGAAGCCTGGTTTCAGCCAAGAATCTGAGACAGCTTGCTGCCTAGATGAACCTCCTGATAGATGTGATGACCAGGCCCAGGGAGATTGACTGGGGGACTGACTGCATGAAGATAGGACCCTGTCCTTCTACTCGGAGCCTATCGAAGACTTCCCGGATGACCCTAGTTTTAAGTTCATAATATTCTTTTATTTTTGGACCTTAATACTCTGGAAGAAATGGGACTCAAGTGTGCCTTGGCCAGAGGGCTAAAGTATCACTGCACCAGACCTGTGAGAAGCATCATCATCAGAGGGACCCCATGACAGAATGAGTAGTGCCCTGTTGGGCCACAAGGGGGCACAACAGAGGTGGGTACTGTCACACTGACCCATAGTACCACATACTGTGTAATTGCTTTAGCTGGAAATTGTCTGTGTGCTGATTGTATATATGATAGTAGAAAAATTGTACAGGAATTTTGTGAGACATGGCCTGGAACAAGCAGGTTAACCTGAGTTTACAGGTTATACCTATCTCATAGAACGAGAAGGATCATTGAGTCCAGCCCCCTGCCTTCACTAGCAAGACCAAGTACTGATTTTGCCCCAGATCCCTAAGTGGCCCCCTTAAGGGCTGAACTCACAACCCTGGGTTTATTAGCAGGCCAATGCTCAAACCACAGAGCTATCTCTCCCCCCTTGTCTGTGGACTCTGGTTTAGGAACAGGACTGAAGGTAAACAGTGGCGTGTAAAGGACTCCAGACAAGGGTCCTGTTTTGCTTTATCCTAAAGGGTAAGGAGTCTGTCCAAAATTCCTGTTTTGCTTTGGCTTCCCCACCTCATGATTCTGAACCTTGTGTGGTGTGATTCTGTGAGCCTGGAGCCACAGTGGTTGCACAAATGCTGACTTAGCAGCAAGGAGCTGTCGTCATGGAACTGGACCAGGTAGCTTCACATTCCGAAGCTGGTACCAACTTCTCTGGACTGGAGTAGACAAGCACCCATTGACACCCTACTACAGGGTCTAATTGGACCTGTGAATAAGGTTTGAAGGGATGGGGATTGTTGTTGTTACTAAGAATTCTACACCTCAGTAAACGAGACAAGTAATACTAGGAATTGTAATACTGACCGCTGGGTTTTGCTCATTTGGTAGTACGTAAATGTATACCATTATCATATTTCTTTTGTTTGTTTTTCCTTTTTCCAACCAAGAAAAATATAGTTGTGGTTCCATGTTCTCAAGGATTCATGTTGAGTTGGGAAGAACCACCTGCAAAGGTGGCCAAGGAGGGTTGTGTTTTAACTTTCCAGAGCCAGAAGTAGGAGCATGGCTCTGGGTTGGGGCTCAAGCCACCATTGTATTTATTTTAGAGAAGGAAGAGACAGACTGAACCTGTCCCTTAATGCTGCCATTGGCACTTGGCAAAAGGTTACAGGAGAAAGGTAAAAAAGGAGAATGCCTGGGATGGATGGGGCTGTCCATGTGACCAAATGACAGGATCATGCATTGCCAGGTGAGGAAGCTCTGGTTTTGTCCAGTGCTGAGTCCAAATCCAGGGGCATAAAGCCTGTGGTGGTCATAAAGGATTTGCAGAAGTAGCAGCAAGTGGATGAAACCTGCCTTCTGCCGGTGAGCCTACGGACGTTGTGTTGACTGTGGAGGTGGCTTGGCTCAGGAATGCTGTTGTTCATCACATCCGATCAGTATCCTCCACCAGGAGGATTCCAACCACAACTTAAAGCTGCCCTGGCCCTGAGAACCCTAAAGGATGTTAGGTGGTGGCCATGCTTTCTGCCCTCCCTCAGGGCAATTCCTCCATCTGGGTGCAGAGGGCCAGTCTGGACAGGAACTGTACTTTACACCTCCCTGAGCTGTCTTGAGTGAAACAAGAGTGAAATCAGAAAAATAAACATTAAAAATCAAAACCTCACCAAAAAATCTCCTCAACACTGCACATACCATTCTCTCCTGGGGAAAGGATGAGCGAAAGAACAAACCATTTGTGACAGATGTTAGTCACATCGCTTAATGCACTACGAAAAGGTGCCCAGATATTTCAGTGACGAGGGCAGTATAAGAACCTGAATAGAATAAAAGCTAGTCTCTCTTCTCTTTCTCCATGGGTTAAGTGTGTAGATTAGGGTTTTAACAAATACACTATGAAGAGTGCCCTGTAGGGTTAGGGGAAGTGAAGGAGAGAGTGTGCCACAATTTGACACTGAAAGGCTTCCAGATTGTATCTGCTTTTCTAAAAACAAAATTCCAGAGCGGAGCCCTGAACCTACAGCTAGTTTGAAGATTTAAAACCTCTGATAAAAGCAGCCATTCACCTAAGCATTCTTAAGTTTGGGGAAAAGGAAAAACCTGGCATCCCTGCTGGCAGCAGAGAGGGAAATATTGCTGGCATCAGAGAAGGTGGTGATCTGGCAGGAGAGGAAAAGGCTCAGCAAACCAAAGCTAGCTACTGAACTGTGTGTGTGCTAGAGATCTCTGTAGTTCTCTAGCATGCAGTTCAAAGTGGAAATCTTGCTGATGGGTGTACAACTAGGAATTTCTAATGCACACATGAAAGTGCTGAACATGACATGTGAAAAGTTACCAAGCTGTCTGTTATGACCTAGCAATGCATATATGTGAATTGCTGTGTGAGCCTACTGGAACTGGTATGCACACCAGCCTTAGCAAAAGGAGATAATCCTATTGAGAAAAGAGACCTACATTTGGAGCAGTCAGAATAATAGCATAACTCTCTTGATAAGTGAAATCTACTACACTTTTGAGATTTGATGATTCAAATGAGTCAACTGAACAAAACTATCCTTGAGGTCAGAAGACGACCAGATCTGTCTGAATAGTGAAGCTGGAGATTATTCTGGATCTATAATTTCTAGTTAACTTTTAATTTTTATAAGGATTATTTATGTAGAAGGAATGGCAGGTAGAAAATAATGTGTTCTGTTTCTTTAACTCTGTCACTGGAAACCAGGCAGGTGTGGGCTGGGGAAGATTCTAGGTAGAAGCAGAGAGAGAATAGCGTCAATGTCCGTATTGTTTCTTTTTATTATTATTCTTCTACAAAAGTTCCTTGTTCAGCATTAAAATAAATTGTCTCTTTCTGTGAGTCTTTCCTATTGTCACATGACACTAGGATATCCTGATTATGATTGTTGCCACATCTCGTGCTTTTTAATGCAATTCTCGCATTTGGTGTTTCTCATAAAGCCCCACCTGCTGGAGCCAGGTGATTATATGAGAATCTCAGATTTTACTTTCTATTTTTTTAAGTACATTTCTAATCATCATGGTTGCAGAGGAAAGATTGAAAACATGACCCTTAAGTGCCCAGAAACACAGAAGGCAAATAAAAAGGTCCAACTTTTATTATTATTTTAAAGTCACATGACAGTTAAGCCAATCTCATGATTTTTGGGAGGCATGACTTCTGATTTTTGAATGCTTGGAGTTGACAGTACTGGCTAATGCAGCATTATCCCATGGAGGTACCCACCATTAAGCCCTGGTTTATAGAAGAAACAAAATCTTAACAGACTTTTCAACTCCATTGTGTAGCCTTCCTGTGCTGTACCACTCCCACTTTGTCATGTGCCCCAAACATTCCACCAACAAGATACACTGGAAAGTGTATACATTTTTAAATTATGTCGATTTATTGTTTCAAGGATGTATTTTTCAACATCTACCCTTAAATATAATTTGCTTATAATTAAAGCACTTTTGAATACAAGCTATAGAAATGACATTGTATTCTTTTATCACTGCTACTTAGCTCTTGATTCATAGAATGTATTAGGAGTAAAAGCTTCCAGCGAGGAAGGTGAGTTATGAACCTTAGCTGAGATTTTTAGAAGTGATTTTTTGGGTGCCAACTTGAGACATATCATAGAGGCCTGATTTTTCAAAGGGTGGCTGCTTAGCACTTTCTAAAAATCACATCCCTTTAAGGTGTCTCAAATTGGGCACCAAAAATTGCTAGTGACTTCTGAAAATCTTGCCTCCTGATCCTGATTTCATTGGGGGGAAATGAGCAAGGAGAACAAGCTGGGTGCTGTTGGGGGTTGCATGTGGAATGGGGGAATATTGGAGGCGTATACAGAGATATAATAATCCTACTACGACTGGAATTATCCAGAAAGTCTTCCTCAGAAAACAAAGTAGCCAGCATCTGAATTTCTATTGTAAAAAAAAACCAAGCAGAAAAAAAAAGGACTTTCTGGCCCTTTTTTCATTTTTTAACTTTATTAAGAAACTAAAAAGGGCACAAACTTATTTTTGTTTTCCTTTACCTTTCTTCTCTCACAAAACCTTGTTTCTTACTACTCAGTCTTCCCAATCTTCTTAACTTTTTGTGAGATTGTGCTTCCTCCCCCCTTTTATCCTTTTGTGCTAGTGATAAATTCTGACGACCACAAGACTATAACTTTGATACACTGTTTCAAGTTAACTGTAAACTCTCTTGGGCAAGGGTTGAGTCAACATCTAACTCAGTGGAGCCCAGTGTTACCATAAGAAAACAACAAACATCACTTTTTATATACTTGCGTTCTAGATCATCTTTTTCTTTAAAAAAAAATAGATTAGGGACAAATCTGATCAACACATTTGTCCAGTTACCTAGCAGGAATAATTATGTTTTGCAAGCTGGATGTGTGGGTGTGGGTGTGGGTGGGAGGGCAGTATTCCTGTGGTTATTTGATCTCCAGCCCATAGTGCCTGCATTTTAAAATGCTAATGATACCATGTCTCAACTTAAAAAAATTTCTATGTAACCTTTTGACATTATGTTGTCAAATGCCATACTTGCAAATACCAACATTTAATTGAAATGGAAAAGGATGCAATTCTCTCCAAGGAAAACTAATGTAAATGTGATAAATTGGACAAAATCATATTCAAAGCACACTCTCCTTTCTCTCCCCCCCCCACCTTTAATTCAGAAGTTGCTTTGACCTTTCTGATTGATTTTTACGCTTATATACAAATTGGCAATAGCTTCTTTCTTATACTTCTGAATATGTTGTTATAAGAGAGAGAAGGTGGTTGAAGTTGGTCCAATAAAAGATCTTACCTCACCCACACTGTCTCTCTAATATCCTGGGACTGACATGGCTACAACAACCCTGCAATAAAGTATTATTCTTATCCAAGATCAAGGGGACCAGAATGTATTCTCTAATAACAATTATGCAGCACAGAGTAATAAACCTATTGTCTAGTCAAATAAACGAGGCTGGTAATTTATCTTAGTATTCCTACTAATGTTTTGTTTGACTTTTTTTATATCTTCAAATGCAGCAATCTTTTCAACAATACAAACAGAACTGGGCCCTTCATGTCTGCAGTAGTTCACTAATCCATCAGAAAATGGTCTGTCAAAATAATTTACGTGTACTGAATTAAAGTTTTCCTGACAAGGATTTTCATAAGATGCAAATAGATGTAGATTGCACCTCCCAGATTGCCTAGCACAAGAACAGATTCAAAGAGACAAATTCATGAAGAAATGTTGCGAAACAGAATGCTGACCTGTGGGATGGGCAGGTTAAAGTTTTAAGTCACAACAGCTAGGAAAATGTAACCTTAATCAAATGGGTTAGCTGGAACTTTGCAAGTTTTTTCTTTAAACATTGCACTCTTGATTGGTTCCCAATAACCATGATGACTTCCCTCTCTGAACTGGCCCTTGATCTTGTGTCTTTTTTGGGGGTTCTCATCCCCAATGCCTTTGCAATATCCAAAATCAATTCCACACCCAGGAAACTATCCAGCACATCCTATGGCTGACGCATTAGCCATACTGGGGTGGTTGTGTGGCTGTGTTCTGGGATGCTGAATGCTTCTTAAAATGTTCCACTTTTTCCAAGTACTTCTCTGAGAGTGCGGACCCTATTAGCCCATGGTAATGAGTGAGTTCCATATACTAATGAACACTGGTAGTGGAGACTCAGAGGGTTGTATACCCAGATCATTTATATATTCTCTTTCAACCATTCATCCACTACATAAGTGCTCTGACCTGCATTGGCCCCATCATAGCCTTCCTACCCTGACAGTCACCATTGTGGCTTTCTCTTATGCCATGGCAATAGGCTATTATGATAGTTCTCCTTCTGTGGCCAGAGGATGCAGTGTCCCTTATGCCAGCTGCTTGCTTACTTCCTTTGCCCTTAGAGAGTGCCCATCAGTGAGCAAACAGCAGTTGGTGTTCACCTTGGCTGCCCATGAATGTTTATAGTCTTCATGCTCTGTGTGAAGTCTGCATTGCTTCATCTTGTGACCCTTTCCCAGAATAGGCTGCAGACATCAGTGACCTTGCACTGGGCGCAGGCAGCCTGTGCAGGTAAATGGTAACTTATATTTTCAGGCACAGACTCTGCCCATGACAAGTTCTTAAAAATCCCACAGAAAACCAGTCCAGGTAATTTCCCAACTATGTGTCCATCTCTCTACCTGTGAAAATCCAGGTCTAAGATCATAGCAAACTACTATATGGAATTGAGAGAAAATTACCAGCTAGTGGGGATACAAAGTCATATGAAAGTAACATCTCAAAAAAGTGTGACAAAGTATCTCAGGTGTCAGTCACCAGCACGTAATTCTGAATCAGTCTGGCTGTCCTCCATTAACAGGACGAGGTCCCAGCTTCGTTTCAATAGCACTTTTCTTTGACTTACATTAAACACACACATATACCGTTGTCTCTACATTTCAGTTCAAAAACCACTTGAGATGGAAAAGGTGCATTGATTTAATACCTGCCCCCCAAAAGTCAGCAACATTACACATTTTATAGGTGTGACCCAAGAATCTTAATGCCAACTTGCAAGGGGCTTACAAGAATGTCCTGATTCTGGTTTATACATTCTGATTCACTAAAGAATGTCATGTGAGGTCATAAATGAAAGCCCGGGTCACACTGGTCATTAATATTGTTATGAAATATATGTACACATACTATGTAAGGAGCTCTCTATACACACTGAAAATATATTTGAAAGTCTGTTTCAAGGCAGAGCTGACAAACAGTTTTCTGTCAGACAAGGGAATTTTATTCTCCTGTCTCTGTTGAAATATACATTAAGAATTGTTTCATTCACAATGGGTCTCCCATCATCTATCTAACCTCAATGCAGGTGAAGGATTGTAAGAATTTTATAAAGGAATTCACAGCAGGGGAAGAGAACCGTATCTTAAGATATAGCCCAGCAACCTTTTGGAGGGTATTTGGGGAACCAAGAAGACACCTCCTCATCCTGCACCTAGGAAGTAAATGGGCAGTGAGAGCATTTACATTCCTGAAAATAGAACCACAACCAGCCTTGGCTGGAAATGCTACAGAAGACTTTGGGTGAGATAAGACTTCTTTAGACAGGAGTTTAGCCTGTTAAGTTTAGTATCTGGAAAACGTGTTTTTATTGTTTCCATTCTCCTTACTCACTAGCTCTGAAATCTTTGGAAATAAACTTATCCTCGTTTTCACTATAAATATACCTCAGTGCTGCGGTGTTAAACAAAGTGCTGGTTCTGAGCTGACTCTTACAAGGTGGGGTGTGCTCTCTTCCCTTGGGGACAGTTGACCTATGAGTGTTCAGTAAATAAAGGGATGGACACTGCAGGGGAACACTTCAAAGGGGCTCAGGGACTGGGGTCCACCTATGGTAAACCTGCAAGGCAAAGTAGGGGCTGGCATTGCCCAGAGGAGAGTGTTTGGGTGGCTAATAGACTAGTGGGGTGCTCCTTCACACTAAAGACATGGAGTTAACAAGGTGACTCTCAGTCCTGGGTGCCCTGAGAACCATCAAACTAGGGACAAACTGTTACTCAATGGAATTCACCCTGCAGGTTAGGGAACCTACTGCAATTCTGCAGTTTTAGGCTCACCTATTTTGCTCTCCTGGTGCTACAGTTGTCAAGCTCTGGAAGAGAATGGTTCTGTGCATTCTTTGATTCCCTTCCTTCTGTCATCTCAGAGGCCCATTCCCAGAAAACATTGTTAAGGCAGACATTCCTATGTAGCACTGTCACACATAAACTTCCAAGTTCTTTCTCTTAGCATGCAAACACGTTTTGACTCTTGGGAAGACATGCTGTGGTGTTACTAGTTTTGGTTATGAAAGGCTGTGTGTAGAGGCAGCATCAGGAGAGATGGAGCTGTGCACATAGTCAGAGAGTTTGGTCTCTGATTAGAGTCAGTCTTTGAGGCAGAGTTGCTCCATGGGAACTGGGCATTGGTATTAAACTGGGACGCCTGAAAGAAGTGTTTGCTCTACATGTGGTTGGGCCATCTCCTATCAGAACTAGTGTATGTGTTTAAATAAAGCAAGTTACCTTTACCGTTAGAATATACCCAGACTCTGCATCGCTGATTTCTCATCCACCAGGAAGTGACCTGCAAAGCACCATCACCTGCTACTGCTCAGCAGAGGGTCAACACTGGTGCCAAGAAAAGGGGCAATAGTATTTTACCCTTAAAAACCCATCCTAATGTCAAGATCACATCTACATCTAGACAGACACAAACACCACTATTTATGACAATACAGTGTAGTATATTGACAGCTAGACTTTAAGATGTAAACAATTTGATTTCAGGGGACATTTAAAAAGCTAAAAATAAAAACAAGCTTTCCAGTGGTGGACTTGCTCACATACCACAGACTTCTGGACTGGGATCAGCAACAGGATTGCAAAGAACACAGGTCTCATGCTCTTATTAACAGGGAACATTTTCCTTCTGGGTATGGTATGTTCCTGCAGATTCCACTGATGGAAGTACTATAATGATTTGTGCAGTTATCTAATTTTTACCGCATAAAAATATCATCGCGTTAGGCTGGAAATGCAGCTCCCCCCCAAGTGAATCTGACTGGATACAAAAAGTATGAGGCATAGTCCATCCATGGATACATTAACCCTTTCTTCTAACAGTCATTGTCATTTGAATTTAGCCCAGAGTCTGAAAAACACTATGGGAGCAGAAAATAAGATCTATGGGGAAAATAAACAGTATTCCGTGCTCTGTATAAGCATCCACTCATGCTGGCCTACATTTTGTATGGTGTTCTATATACCTGATACAGACCACAGACTTACTGTTAATTAGGAAAAAATATTTTTTAAGGGAACTAGGATCCCAATCCTGCAATTGATCGCAAGCATATGGACCCTGTGCCGAAGTAGAGCCAGGTGAAATCAGTGAGGTACCATACAAGTGTAAGCAGAGTCAGGATGAGCTCTACCCTGACATCTGGTGGTGAATTATGGCGAGTGTGGAAAAGAACTCCAGGGGCTGATCTTGTTTGCATAGGCACACCCACCCTGCCTAGCATGAGCCCATGGCAGCCCAAAATGGTCACTTTGGCTGCTGTGGGATCCCCAGTTTCTCTGTTATTGGGGCAGGAGGAATAAAATATTGTTACCCTGATTATGTGAATCAAGGACAATGAAACTGTTTTATGACAGAGTGTCTCACCATCACCTAAGTAGCACTCGCTAGACAAGGGACATGGGTTCCAATGCCCAGTGAATGGAGAGAGGATGGGGACAGGTATTTGTGCCTGGTGGTATAGGCCTCTTTTGAGGGCCTGAAACACCCGTTAGACCATCTTCTTTTTCCACTGTTAAATAGCAGAGCTAATTTTGATTGTATTGAAAGTCTAGTTACAGACTGCTATGTGGAATTCACTTTGGGCTAATGTGCACCAGCACTGGGGCTCCCCTACTATAAACTGAAATTGCTAAAGTTACTAAGAGCTGAGATCACTGAGTGCTGTGTTAACTAGAGGGGGAGCCTGAAGCTATATTGCTAAGCAGCTGGCAGAGTGGAGCAGTTTGCAGGATGGCTGGCAGAGCGGAGCAGTTTGTGGGATGGTTGGAGCAGCACACGAAATGGCGAGCGGAGCTGAGCAGTTTGTGGGACAGCTGGAGGAGCGGAGCAGCTGGTAGAGCAGAGCAGTTCGTGGGGCAGCAGGAGCAGCTCATGGGACAGCTGGTGGAGTGGAGCGGCTCGTGGTGAAGGATGCAGCGGAACCCCACAGAGAGGTGGGCAGTCAGCCTCAGACCACGTAAGGTGCCCCTTAACACCCTGTGCGCACCCCTTCCCCCATTTCCATCCAGGCTGGGGGGTAAAACCTTGCAGATAAACTTTTGAACTCTGGGGCTGCACTGACCAGGGGTAGAGACTTTTGGGTTGTTGGACTTTTGGGACTTTGGGTGATTCTTGGGTTGCTGGGCTCAAGAGACTTTTGGGGTGTGGGATTTTGGGTGATTTTTGGGTTGCTGGATTCAAGAACCAAAGGGAAAGGACACGGCCCAATTTGCTGGGGTGGATCTTTTGCTCATGGTTTGTGTTATGAATCCTGTTTGTGGTGTTTTTCCAATTTAATGCTGATGTCGTTTACCTCATGTTATTAAACATTTTCTGCTACACTCAGACTTCGTGCTTGCGAGAGGGGAAGTATTGCCTCTTAGAGGCGCCCAGGGGGTGGTATGTAATTGTCCCAGGTCACTGGGTTGGGGCTCGAGCCGGGTTTGCATTGCGTTATTGAAACGGAACCCGTAGATACTGAACCTGGCCCTTGTTACTGCCAACTCAGATAGGCAGAAGGGTTACACAAGTGATCTGGCCATATGCAGTCAGTTGTTGGAGTGGGGCATTTTTTTGCAGTCTGTGAACCCTCAGCCTCCTGAGGGTCACTCAGCCCTACTATTGACTCATTACAGCATGAAGAGCTGGCCAGGAAACTGTGTGTGGAGGAATTTGCATCAAGTCACCAGCAATGTTCCCTCTAACTCTTTAGATTATGCTGAATGAATTTTGTTATGTGCACCAATATGGAGGTGACGTGTAGTGAGGGTGGGGCCAAGGGGTTCAGAGTGTGGGAGGGGGCTCAGGGCTGGGGCAGAAGGTTGGGATGCGGGGGCGGGGGGTGAGGGCTCTGACTGGGGGTGCTGGCTGTAGGGTGGGGCTAGGGCTGAGGGGTTCTGAGTGTGGGAGGGGGTTCAGGGCTGGGGCAGAGGGTTGCAGTGCAGGGGGGTGAGGGCTCTGGCTGGGGATGCGGGCGCTGGGGTGGGGCCGGGGATGAGGGCAGGGATTTCCCTACACCCCCCCTGAATTTCCCCAATACCCCCCCCTCCGTTTTGTGAACTAGTTACATGCAGTGTTGCCAATTTAGTGATTGTTTGGAAATCTGAATTGAAATTGAAACATTAATACACACTGTAAAAGCATATACAGTGTATGATAAAATACGTGTATTTGAAAAAGTATAATAGATTTGAAAAGTATGAACATAGACTAGCTTCCTTATACAGCTGTTGTTTTTTAATGACAATGTCAGTGCATTCATTTTGGTGATGTTGGCCAACCTAATAATTTCAAATTATGATTTGTAAGCAAAGTCTAAACGAGTTCTCACTGAGCTGGGGGGAAGGCTTCAGGACCAGATTGTATTTACAGTCACACCTAATCTACCTAGGTATCCAGCAAACAGAGCTGTGTTGCCCAAGTGATAGATTTTGGCTGGGGTTGGGTTACAAATCCCTTGAATGCGGGAAGTAATGAAATGTTGTTATTCTTATTATATGAGTAAAGGGCAGTAGAACTGTATTTAGCCTGTGCTGATTGAGGGCATCAAGAGAGAGGGTGGGGACAGGTGTTTTGCTTGATAGTCTGCCTGAGTCACAAGTACTATTTGACCTGCCCCTCTCCACTGTTTAAAGACAGAGCTGATTAGGCTCCATCGATAGTCTTTTGTTTTGTTAAGTGACCACTGCAGCTGAAATCACTGATAACACTGCTCTACAGCCAAAATGCTTCTGAAATAAATGTAGTCAAACTTTACTAATTCTGGGTCACTGAGAATGAAAATGATGCTTAAAATTGTTGATTGGCTCTAGTTTTCAAGATATGCTATTGGGTCAGTATATACAACCCTTGACTTGGGAATGGCGGAGGATAAGTGAGTTATAAAGGGAAGGTATCTCAATTTAAACCAGAAATGACTAAAATACATCTTTGACTGGATCTATGAATAAATCTATGACTGGGTTTGGACAGTACTTGCTTTTTAGGCAAAACAATGAATGATGCAATCTGAAGCTGGTATTGCGTCATACATGATATGAATTGCATCATGTTATTCCTAGAAGTCATGGATGATGCAATCATAACGAAGCTTACATCACTCTGCTGAACAAATTGCTCTATATCAGCTCTAGAAATCATACAGTGTCGTGCTCTCTTATTTGTCAGTGTTTGATTTTGCAAAGGGACAACATTTCTGTTTAGCCAAAGTGAGCAGAGATGCCTCATACTTGTGTGAACAGTGCAGATAACTTTTGTTTGTGGTGAAGTGACTTTTACATCACAAAAGCGCAGTATAACCACTATTGTTAAGAAAGCCTATCACCTTTATTTTGGCTGCAAAATTGGAGATCAGGACAAGAGGTGGGCCCCACACATATGCTGCAACACTTGTGCAACAAATCTTCGCCAGTGGGTGAACAGGAAAAGGAAATCTATGCCTTTTGCAGTGCCAATGATTTGGAGAGAGCCAACAGATCATACCAGCAATTGTTACTTCTGCATGGTTGGGAAAGGTGTGTCAAAGAAGAAAAAGTGGACTTTGCATTATCCAAACATTCCATCAGCTATACGCCCAGTACCCCACGGAGAAGGACTGCCGGTTCCTGATGCACCAGAATCATTCTCACTTGAGTCAGACAAGGAAGAGAAAGAGGATGAAAATTCTGGTCCTGAACCATTAATGTCACAGGACCCACATTTTCTCCCATCCTCCTCCTCTGAACCACACCTCATAATACAAGATGAACTGAATGACCTTGTCAGGGATTTGGAACTACCCAAGAGTAAGGCAGAGCTGTTGGGCTCCAGACTACAGCAGTGGAATCTCCTGGCAGGTGATGTTAGGGTTTCCATGTTCCATGACCGTCAAAAGGATCTTGTCCCATTCTTCTTCATGGAAGGTGATCTTGTAGCCTGCAACAACATTGATGGTGTGATGGCAGCCCTCAACATCGTTCACGATCCAGATGAGTGGAGACTGTTCATTGATTCATCGAAGACGAGTCTTAAAGCTGTTTTACTGCATAATGGCAATGTTTTGCCATCAATTCCAGTTGGTCATGCAGTCCATATGAAGGAAACCTATGACAATATGAAACAACTTTTGAGGTGCATAAACTATGACCAACATCAGTGGCAGCTTTGTGGCGATTTGAAGGTTGTTGCTCTCTTGCTTGGTCTGCAGACTGGATACACAAAGTACTGCTGTTTTCTCTGCGAATGGGATAGTCGTGCAAGAGATTCCCACTACATCAAGAAAGATTGGCCACTCCGACAGTCATTGGAGCCTGGGAGGAAAAGTGTTCAGCATCCACCACTTGTTGAATCAAGGAAGATTTTGTTACCATCCTTACACATCAAGCTGGGTCTGATGAAGAACTTTGTCAAGGCCATTGACAAAACAAAAGCAGCTTTCAAGTACCTCCGTGGAAAATTTCCAAGGTTAAGTGAAGCTAAGATAAAGGAAGGTGTCTTTGTTGGTCCTCAGATTCGTGAACTTCTTTGAGATGATGCATTTGACCATGCACTGCGTGGAAAGAAAAAGACGGCATGGAAAGCCTTCCAGTTAGTGGCAATAAATTTTCTCGGAAACAACAAGGCAGACAACTACAGGTTGTTGGTGGAAAACCTCCTCAAGGCATACAAAAGCCTTGGTTGCAACATGTCACTAAAGATACATTTTTTGCACTCTCATCTAGATTTTTTTCCACCAAACTGCGGAGCAGTGAGCGACGAGCACGGCGAGCGATTTCACCAGGACATTGCAACAATGGAGAAACGCTATCAGGGCAAATGGAGCCCATCAATACTTGCAGACTATTGCTGGACAGTGACAAGAGATGCTCCATTTAATGAATACAAGAGACAAGCCAAGAAGCGCTGAGTAGACACTGAATAGGACTAAACTATGTACATAATAGTTTTTTGCCTTTTGTTTCATAATAAATTTTATTTATATAACCCTTTTGCTGATTTTTAAAGTGTTACATAAACAGGACAGGTGAAATATTATCATGTAAAGCAACCATAAACACATGAAAAGACCTAGGTTTACAATTTATGATTAAAACTCTACTATCTACACAATATACATAGACATAAAATGTAAAAACTTAAATATCTTAGAAACAGTAGCCAATCAGTTGTTTTAATTGTCATATTTGAATTCAGCACATCAAAATACATAATAAATAGCACATTTTATCTCTGAAGCAGACGACTTCTCAAAAATTGTAGACCAGTGTAATCAGGTCTAAGTGCTTAGACCTGCTGTGGGACAGTGTTTCTGTGGAAGAGACGGCCCAGTCTGCACTAACAGCGAGGTTCCCCCACTGAGAGCTCAGCTGAAATCACTGAGAGCTGGGTGGAACCTCAAGAGACCAACTTGCAGAGGTCACAGTGGCAGGTGGCAGCAGAAGGTGACGGCACAGGGCCATTGGTAACAGAGCGATGGAGTGAACAGTGGCACAACAAACAACAGTGGCCAGAGTGAACAGTGAGCAGCTGGAGGAACAAGCAAGGTGCCTTCTTGCCCCCGACCTGGGAGGTGAACTCATGAGAAAGCACCTCTGAGCTCTGAGTCTCCACTGACCAAGGACAACACCAGTTAGTATTAATGAGGCTGTTGAGAATGCTGGAGACACAATATAGTTAATGCAAACAAACATGGCTGTGGCATCAGACTTTCTATTTAAGCAAGAGATACCACACACTACAAATTGGAGGCCAATGTTAAGTGCATTGTCACTTGTTCATCCTGAAGTTGAACACTGGTTCCAAACAAGACCAGCAAATGCTCACTATCTTTCTGCAAGAAACTCAACTGACTGGCTAGAAGCATGTGGTGCAACAGTGAAAGACTCAACAGTTGAAAAAGTGAAGAATTCTCTCACCACATTCAAAAAATTTGCATACATGGCTGATGAATGCACCGATGCAAATGGGCATCAAGTATTAAGTCATTGTGTATGTTATTTTGATGTCAGTGGTAGGCCAGTAGATGCAGTTCTAGATGTTCAAGTTATAGAAGACACATAGGCTGCAACTGTGACAACCCACATCTTAGAGTTAAATGCTTGTCAATTGGACCCCAAACAGATGGCTGCTTGTGCATTTGGAGCTGCAAACTTCTCTGGAAGACATGGTGGAGTACAAGCTTTACTCAGAGAAAAGTGTAACCCTAATCTCTCCTATACACACCGCAGAGGCTATCTATTCCAACTAGCGCTAGTACAAGCTGCAGACTCTTCAAAAGACATTTAAAAAGCTATAAATGTACTGTCTTCATTATATTCTTTTTCCAGCAAGAGTCCAAAAAGACTGAATATCTTGGAAAATATAGAAGATACACTGGGACTGAAGTTCAAATTAGTCCAACCTGGGAAAACCCTCTGGCTTTTTCATGAGCGATCCTTGGCTGTTGTCTTAAAATTACTCCAGCAGTTATTATTGGCTTTGGAAAGTATCTAGCAAGATGGGATGGATCTAAGTAGTGAGGCTGGTGGATTACTTTTGCTACTATGTTCAGAGAAGACTATTGCCATTCTCTCTTGTAAGTCTACTCTTGAAACCACTTGGGTCATTAAACAATGCCATCCAGCATCTGCTACAACAGTAGTAGATCTTTGTCCAGCAATAGAAGCTACATTTGGATCAATCAGAGAGCTATCCATTGAAAAAGTACTGGAATAAGCAAAGACTTCAGTCCAGAAGTTGACTAATGAAGGTATTTATATTGAATCCTTAAGTGAAGAGGACAAGAAGTGTTTGTTAAGACAACTGAAAAAGTACACAGATTTGATTCTTAAAAATCTACAACAGCGACTTCTAGATTCTACTCAACCTCTATGTAGCTTTTACAGATCCCTGTCCTATAAAACACCAACAGTTGAGTGGAGTGAGGCACTACCAACAATGAGGCTGCCATTTGCTCAGGACAGACTAGAGAATTTGAACACAGAGTGGAATATCATAAGACAAATGAATGAAGATTTGACTTAAACTTCTTTTTTATCATCACTAGTTGCTCAACTCGATTTTTATGCTATGTTTCCTGGGATGAAAGAAATAGGAATTCATCTCTTGCTACTCCCAGTCACAACAGCTACAGTTGAGCGTTCTTTTTCATTATTGAATAGAATTTTGTGTTCTAAAAAAAGTCGCCTTCTGTCTGATCACGTGAATGAACTAATGAACATATCAAGCGAAGGAATGGAAGTACCAGACACACGAGAAGCCACCAAAGATGAATGCATTGAATTCAAGAAGTTCATTAACAAAGCTGTGCAAAATTGTAACAAGAAACTAAGAAGGATGTAGATTAGGGGGTTGCGAGGTTATTACATGGGAGGCCGCGAGCTGACAGCCTGCACCCCAGACCCCATTTTGCATCCAGCATTTATAATGGTGTTAAATATATAAAAAAGTGTTTTAATTTATAAGGGCGGTCACACTCAGAGGTTTGCTATATGAAAGGGGTCACCAGTACAAAAGTTTGAGAACTACTGGGATGTAGTGCTTCATAGAAGGCTTGAGTAGCCAACTTTAATTTGTGTGATGATTTTAAAACAAGTTAAATCTAATAAAATGGTCATGAAACATTTTTCAGTTTTTACTATGGTGCCATTCAGCCCCTCTTCACCCTCACAGTCTCACCCCCTCATCGGCCCTGACCCCTCCATAAATTTGAACACCCCCCTCTAATTTTAATTCCTGGGGAAAATCACTGGATGAGAGGTTTGGAATGCAGGCTGCCTTGGGGCTGCAGAGGGGAAAGAGGACCCCCACTCCAGCCCTCTCTCGCTGCAGCAGCCTGGGGCTGGAGGAGAGGCACCTCTCTCTGTCTGTGGCAGCTCCATGGCTGAAGGAGAGGCGTCTCTCCCCGGCCACGGCAGCTCAAGGGCTGGAGCTGGGGGAGAGATGGTGCAGAGTAGCATAAGTACAATGGTGAAAGATCACTGAATTCAGTGGACTAGTTCCTGGTCTGTAATTGGTTTTCCACCATTGGTGCAAATGAAATCATAATCAATGCCAATTCCATTAATCAAAGACTTTGAAAGCAAAGGGGCCAAGGACAGATAGGAAGTTGAGCAGCGTGTAATCTTCCTTCTTTTAGTTTTAATAAGCAATAGGTGGGAGAAACATGGAACGATTTGTCAAAGAGCAATAGAAGCAAGTGTAAATAGAATAGGAGCAAATGCATGTGTAAATCTATTTTCAGGAGGACTGATTTGAAGCTGAAGGGGAGAATCTGCCACAGACTTCCTGTATATTGGGCAAGTCACACTGCATAGTTAACAGGGGCTCTCATCCAGGTGTTGCTCCTACCCCACCGCCCATCCACACAAAATCCTCTTACCTGAATTAATTGGTGCTTTCAATCTGGGCTAGTTGGCCTGTCCTTGACATGTGGGTAAGACTCTAGGTTCTGCTTTTATCCCGGATAGTAACTTACTCTATTTACAGTCAGGATGCAGGCTAAACCACTCGAGTGTTAATAATCCTCCAACACCCCACAATTCCCACTGTGTGCCCAGAAGGACAGACAAATTCTCCCACAATTCACTGGGAAAGAATCATAAAGCAGCTCATCTTACTGTAGCACAAAGAACCATGAGATATGCCCCCAGCAGTCCTAGCAACACAGCACGAGTACAGCATCAGTGAGAACACAGTAACGTGAGTATGGGTTTGCGTTATGGCTGCTCACCTGTTGCTAGGCTAGGCTAACCTGGGCTCCAAAAACCAAGTTAACTCTGCAGCAAAGACATACCTTTAGTCTCTCTGGGCCTCAGTTCTTCATCTGTAAAATGGGGATAATACTACTTCTCTATATCACATAGAATGATGTTGTGAGGATAAATCTGCTACAGATTGTGATGTGCTCAGATTCTACTGTAATGGAGTACCTTAGCTAATACAATTATCTCAGTGCATAATGCACCATACAGTATGTAATAAGGCAATTTACTAATTCCTAGAGTTGGCTGATCAGGTGTGACCTTACACCACCAACCCAATGATTAGGAGATAGGAATGATTCCTAATTTTGTTTCATATTTTGTTCCTCTCACCTGACCTGGTTCACTCTGTGTCAGACCTTTCCATCAACAGACCAGAAATAGTTGGCTAATGATTTCATAGATTAATATAATATTTTTTACTCACTGCAGTAATATGAAGAAAATGCAAGACCACCATCCCCATTCCCACAGTGGCAGGTGATTTCTTAAAGCCTCTTGGTTTATTAAGAAAAGTTAAACTGTTCTTTGAATGAAAGATGTACTGTGTAAAAGTCAGTATAGGTGTGATTCTCCTCTCACACCAGTAGAAATTAGAATTAACTCTATTAGTCAATGGAGCTACAGCAATTTAAAATGCTGTAACTGAGGGCATGGCTACATTTGCGAGTTAGAGTGCATTAAAGCAGCCCCGTGCGCTCTAACGCCGATGCGTCCACACTGGCAAGGCACGTAGAGCGCCCAGATTCTGTAGCTAGAGCGCTCCTGGTACTCCACCTCAGTGAGTGGAATAATGTTTGATATACCCCTGCTGGAGCGCTGCAGTGCCAGTGTAGACGCCCTGGTCTGTTAATGCGCTCTGACCGGCCTCCAGAAGTGTCACACAATGCCTGTTTTAGCCACTCTGGTCATCACTTTGAACTCTATTGCCCTGCCCTCAAGTGACCAACTGTCAGACCCGCCCTTTAAATTCTCTGGGAATTTTGAAAATCCCCTTCCTGTTTGCTCAGCCAGGCGTGGAGTGCTCTCAGCAAATCTTTCCAGGTGACCATGCCTCCACGCGCCAGGTGATCCCCAGTATGGAGCAATGGCGAGGTGCTGGACCTCATCAGTGTTTGGGGGGAGGAAGCTGTCCAGTCCCAGCTGCGCTCCAGCCGTAGGAATTATGATACCTTCAGGCAGATATCAAGGGACATGATGGAAAGGGGCCATGACTGGGATGCATTGCAGTGCAGGGTTAAAGTGAAGGAGCTGTGGAATGCGTACCACGAAGCCCGCGAGGCAAACCGCCACTCCGGTGCTGTCCCCACGACCTGCTGTTTCTACAAAGAGCTGGACATGATACTTGGGGGCGACCCCACCTCCACTCCGAGTACCACCATGGACACTTCAGAGCCCAGTTCAACAAGGCAGGAGGAGGAGGAGGAAATTGAGAGCAAGGGTGCTGAGGAGGAGGAAGACACCCCGGAATCCCTAGCTGCAGGCAGCCAGGAGCTGTTCTCAAGCCAGGAGGAAGGCAGCCAGTCGTGGCGGCCGGCGCTTAGGGAAGGACAAACACCAGAGGAGGTGCCCGGTAAGCAGCTTTTATTTTGGGAAGGAAGTTATTTGGTGCGGGCTCTTGGGGTGAGGAGGGTTAGGGCTGCATGCATGCCTAGATGCGGAATAGGGCGTTGATGTGCTCTCTCACATCGCCGTAATTGGCCTCAGTGATCTCTTCAAAGGTCTCATCCAGAACTTGGGCAATGCGCTTATGCAGGTTTCTTGGGAGAGCCACTGTGGTCCTTGTCCCAGTCAGGCTAACATGTCCGTACTACTGTGCCGTGAGGGGTGGGGGGGACCATTGCTGCACACAGGCAAGCTGCATATGGGCCAGGGAGGAAGCCGCATTGCAGTAGAAGACCCTCCCTTGCTTCCCAGGTCACCCTCAGCAGCGAGATATCTTCCAGGACAAACTCCTGTGGAAAATGTGGGGACAGTGTTCAGTATAGGGGACCCCTGCAGCTGTTGGCTCTCCCCAAGACACAGAAATCCAGAGGACAGTATGGCCATGAAACAATAAGTCCCTATTGACCCTGTGCTTACTCACCATTTTGGGGCTCCCGTGAGTTATGTGCACTCACTTTGGGGCAGGCAAATTATGCAATTGTGTAAACTGTGCTTGCCCTTAAGTATGGGGGAATCATTGCTCTATCTGGTGTGAACAATGCTGCCTCTGTTAAGTGTTGCATTTTGCCTTTACAGATGCAACCTTGAGATCTCAGCCGTCCGTGTTATCACCGGCCGAAAGACTGCAAAGAATTAGGAAGAGGCCACTGCATGAAGTAATGCAGCAGTCATTTAACAAGAATCTAAGAGCGCAGTTGTGGAGGGAGAATGAAAGGAGGATCCGCCAGCAGAATGCAGATCGCCGGCACAAAAGCACGGAGCTCCGGCAGCAAAGCATGGATCGGCTGATGAGCATCATGGAGCACCAAGCGGACTCAATCCACGTGCTCATAGCCATGCAGGCAGAGCACTACCGCGCCCACCCCACCCTCCCTGCAGCCATTGTCCCAAAACTCTTTCCCTTGTGCCCCCATGTCACCTCCAACCCACTTTCCCCAACACCCAGGCTCTTATCACCACCAGCTGCCTCCAACACCTGTAGCTTCACCACCCAGCCCTGAAAACTACAACCCTTACCCACTGCACTCAACCCCCATCACCATGCATTATAGCCATCCTGAAGTTCAGCACTCATTGCACAGCACTCCAGACAGGAAGGCTGAGTATGATAGGACATACACAAATCTGCGATTGTACCGTTCCCCACCCCATCCCCTTGCCCTTTCTGTTTCCCAAGCAGTTGTGTTTCTTTTCAATAAATGGATTTTTTGGCTTTGAAAACATTCTTTATTATTGCATAAAGTAAAAGATACCTTAGCCCAGGATAGCAACAGGCACTGCAAGTCAGCGTAGCAAACACAGATTCCTACTAACATTGGAAACGCTGCACTTCACTCCCATGCAGGGCACCAGACATTACAGGTGGCATTCAGCCTCAAATTGCTTCCTCAAGGCATCCCTAATCCTTGCAACCCCATGCTGGGCCTCTCTAATAGCCCTGCTCTCTGGCTGTTCAAATTCAGCCTCCAGGTATTGAATCTCCAAGGTCCATGCCTGAGTGAATCTTTCACCCTTCCCTTCACAAATGTTATGGAGGATACAGCATGCGGCTATAACCGCAAGGATGCTGTCATCAGCCAGGTCCAGCTTCCCATACAGAAAGTGCCAGTGGCCCTTTAAACGGCCAAAAGCATACTCCACAGTCATTCTGCACCAGCTCAGCCTGTTGTTGAACCGCTCCTTGCTGCTGTCAAGGCTCCCTGTGTAGGGTTTCATGAGCCACGGCATTAAAGGATAAGCAGGGTCTCCAAGGATCACAATGGGCATTTCGACTTCCCCTACAGTGATCTTCTGGTCTGGGAAAAAAGTCCCGGCTTGCAGCTTCCTGAACAGGCCAGTGTTCCGAAAGATGCGTGCGTCATGCACCTTTCTGGGCCAGCCTGCATTAATGTCAATGAAACGCCCACGGTGATCCACAAGCGCCTAGAGAACCATAGAGAAATACCCCTTCCGATTAACGTACTCGGAGGCTGGTGCCAGAATTGGAATATGCATCCCATCTATCGCCCCTCCGAAGTTAGGGAAACCCATTTGTGCAAAGCCAGCCACAATGTCATGCACGTTACCCAGAGTCATGGATCTTCTGAGCAGGATGCGATTAATGACCCTGCAAACTTGCATCAACACGATTCCAACGGTCTACTTTCCCACTCCAAACTGGTTAGCGACTGATCGGTTGCTGTCTGGAGTTGCCAACTTCCAGATTGCAATAGCCACCCGCTTCTCCACAGTCAGGGCAACTCTCAATCTCGTGTCCTTGCACCGCAGGATGGGGGCAAGCTCCTCAGACAGTCCCAAGAAAGTGGCTTTTCTGATCCAAAAGTTCTGCAGCCACTGCTCGTCATCCCAGACTTGCAGGACGATGTGATCCCACCACTCAGTGCTTGTTTCCCAAGCCCAAAAGCGGCGTTCCACAGTGGTGAGCATGTCCGTGAATGCCACAAGCAACGTGAATGCCACAAGCAATCTCATGTCATATGCATTACTCGAGTCAATATCATCATTGGAGTCCTCACTGTCAGTTTGGATCTTAAGGAGTAACTCGACTGCCAAACGTGACATGCTGGCGACACTCATCAGCATATTCCTCCGTAGCAGGCTTCATTCCCACAGACCAAAAGGGAAGACAAAGCGCGCAGCACAAAAACCATTGAAAGATGGCATCAGATGTGGACGGAAGCACAGGGATTGCTGGGATGCGAACCGATGCATCACGGGGCATTGGGACAGGACCCAGAATGCCCTGCACCCCCTGCCCCCTTCCCACAGAATGGGAAGAGGTGCTCTGTGGGATAGGTGCCCATAATGCACTGCTCCCAATGCCGTTGCAAGTGCCGCAAATGTGGCCACGCCAGTGCGCTTGCGGCTGTCAGTGGACAGAATGCAGTGCTTTCCCTACTGCGCTATCCGAAGGCTGGTTTAACTCGAAGCCCTCTACATCTACAAGTGTTGCCATGCCCTGAGTCGAGAATCGGGTCCTGTGTTTACAAGCTCAAGTAGAAGACAGCTTGAGTAAAAGGTTTGGTTAATGGGAAACATCAGTTCCACTTAGAATCAGCAATATTAAACATAGCACATCAGTTTTGACCTAAGTGTCTCCAGAACTTATTGTGTTCCTGCCATTTGGCTAAACCACAATACGGATGTAGGCTGAAAACCCCAACACAGGTGATAGAATCAACATTGCTACAGCTCATCTGAACAAAGCAAACTGCTGGAACTTTATTAGCAAAGTGGTGTTGGACTAGCTCCTGTTGGATGGGTACAGGTAGGTGTAATTGCTATCAAACAGCACAACTGATAAGGAGGTGAAAGAAGCCTCTGAGAGAAAATAAAACAAAGTCAAAACCAAATGGAAATGGAAGAAATGCTGTTGAGAGACACCATGACTGTACAGTCAGACAGCACTGCCACAGAGAGAACACAGTGCCCTAGTCAGCAAAACAAACACACACACACACACACACACACATTTTCTTATACTTATTGAGCAAAAGTAGAATTGCATACTCAGTTTCTGCAGCTCCTGAACTTGAAATTTGCTGCTCAGTTGTTTGCTTTAAGGACAAAAGAAGACAATATGAAATTAATGGGAGCCATCTTTGTGGTAGGCAAAATAAGCAGACCATTGTAACAGTAAGAGCTGATGGTAGCAGTTAGATTGGAACACTTAACAAAGCTGGCAGCAGTAAAGCTGCATGGAACTGAACAGAAAAATCAGCCAAATATTAAACAAAACAAGCTAATTAAACACCTGAAAAGAATCAGCAGCAAGGTTTGCCTTTGCTCCCAGCAGTCAGTATGCATGAGGATAACTTTGCTCAGTGACAGCAAATATGGATAAACAGTGCAGTCCAGTGGCTAGGATACCAGAGCAAGTTCTGTTAGAAGAGCTGGATTCTACTTCCATCTCTGCCAGCAAGGCACTGTGCTACCTTCTCTGTGCTACAGTTACCCCCTCTGTAATTGCATCTATCCCCCTGGGAAATGCTTTGAGATCGGTGCATGAAAGTCCTAAGCAAGTACTAACTATTGTCATTAAGTATCTTCTGAAATCTGTTTTGACTTGAACTTGAAATGCCAACATGGCAAGTGGCAGTTCCCTGACACCACATGGGCCAGAGGGGGAAAGTATTATTAGTTACTGTTTCTATGTAGTTGTGCTAAAAGGGTGTGGTGAGAAGCAAGGTTGTGCTAGGAGCCAAACAAATGCAGACACCAAGGGGACTCTTCACCTAGGTAAAGTTAATAGATGTGTGTATGGGTCAGGGCCTAAGAAGTCAAGCAATGTATAAAAGGTCAGAAAGAAGGACCCAATCCAAGATGTGCAATACATTGAAACCTTTGCTATTTTGCTCTGTGTTTTTAGTTTTGTAATTACATAAATATCTACTTTTCTGTAAGTGCTTTGAGCCGCTAGTGCTGCAATCCTGAGTCTACACAGGGTAGCTGTAGAATTCGTGACTCCAGAGACAGTCAAGTCTCCTCTGCAGTGTAAGCGTTCAGCTGTTTCCCAGAAGCAGAGACTGACAAGCAGATGCGTGGGATGTGCTGGGCATTAAGCATTTCTGCTTCGTGGGAAGCTCAGGCCAGGGACACAGAGTGTTGATACAGAGCAGTAGCTGAAAAAGGTGAAACATTGCCCTGTAAGCTGGTGTTAGGAGGGCAGGCTGAACTGGTGCATTTGTAATGTTAACAGCTTTCTGTCCCCGGTGGGGAGAAATGAGTGCTGGATGTGTCATTTTCAATCAGATCCAAGCTAAGGACTTTGCCCTAAGTGTATTACCGAAGTCTGTAAAATACCTAGCACAGCTGTTGTGCATGAATGCAAATATTACACAGCCAATAGTTTGTTGCAACACTTCCATCTAGTGTTGTCAAGGCTGCTTCCCCACTTTGAACTTTAGGGTACAAATGTGGGGGCCTGCATGAAAATGTGGGGGCCTGCTTAACTACCAGCTTAGATTTGGTCCGCTGCCACCATCCCAAAGCTAATTCCCTTCCCTGGGTAGCCTTGAGAGACTCTCCACCAATTCCCTGGTGAATACAGATCCAAACCCCTTGGATCTTAAAACAAGGAGAAATTAACCATCCCCCCTCCTTTCTCCCACCAACTCCTGGTGGATCAAGATCCAAACCCCTTGGATCTAAAAACAAGGAAAAATCAATCAGGTTCTTAAAAAGAAGGCTTTTAATTAAAGATAAAGGTAAAAATCCTCTCTGTAAAATCAGGATGGAAAAATAACTTTACAGGGTAATCAAACTTAAAGAGCTCAGAGGACCCCCCTCTAGCCTTAGGTTCCAAGTACAGCAAACAGAGATAAACACTCTAACAAAAGGTACATTTACAAGTTGAGAAAACAAAGATAAACTAACACGCCTTGCCTGGCTGTTTACTTACAAGTTTGAAATATGAGAGACTAGTTCAGAAAGATTTGGAGAACCTGGATTGATGTCTGGTCCCTCTCAGTCCCAAGAGCGAACAACTTCCCAAACACAGAGCACAAACAAAAGCCTTCCCCCGACCAAGATTTGAAAGTATCTTGTCCCCTTATTGGTCCTTTGGGTCAGATGCCAGCCAGGTTACCTGAGCTTCTTAACCCTTTACAGGTAAAAGGATTTTGGAGTCTCTGGCCAGAAGGGATTTTATAGTACTGTACACCGGAGAGCTGTTACCCTTCCCTATATAGTTATGACAAGTGTAGAAAGGGCATTGGTGGGATTAGAACTCAAATTGGCTAATAGTTCTGCCCTCAGACTTCTAGACGATCATGTTTCTCTTTTGACTAGTGTTTGTGATGATTAGATTTACTGTTCAGACTCCAGTCCCATACAGTGTCCCAAGGGAGCTGAGTCCGAGTTAGACTCTACTACCTAGGCTATTTCCAAACTTTAGATAAATGTGAAATCTCACATTACAAAATAAGGAAAAAGGGATTCCCTTGAAAAGGTCCCATCAGACACGTTTATTGTGTATGGCAAGGCAACACATACACACACACACACAAAAAAAAGAGGGAAAGCTGACATATAGTACTGCCAGAACAAGCCAGCACCACATGTTAAACACATCCAGCATGGCGACTTCAAAATCAACATGTAAGCAAATGCTGCTTTGAATTTTAATGAGCCTCAAAGCAGTATTCAGTAGCATTTCATTGTCAGCATGAGACAAAAAAGGGTGTGTGTCTGTGTGCTGGTCTTGGCAATCAGAAGTAGTTTATGTTACTGAAAGTCAAAGAATGAGCAGTCCTCTGTGAAAGGGGAATAAACCAAGGAGTTCTGTGAAAGTTTATAGAAAGTGACATCATCAGTGGAATAACTGATGACTGAGTCATTGAAGGAGCCTACACAGGCAAGATGCTAGATGAGTCTTGACTTACAAGGCAAATAATTAATTTTGAGCAGTACCTTGCAGACAAAAGCTGCCCAAAGAGGTCACAGGCCAAATAAAAGATAAGTACAGGAAAAGCATAATCCAGTTAAAAGTAAAAACATATTTAAGTAAAGATAATGGTATGGGTTGGGCTAAAACTCATTGAAACTGGGGGCGGGGGGTGTACCTGCCACCTTTCATTTAAGATAGCTGTAAGAACCAGTGAAGCTCCTTTTGTTGTACTTAAAGTACTGCACAGGATCTTTTCAGGGGGAATAAGACAAAACACCACATTTATTAGTAATACATGTATTCATTAACACTGTATCATATGCATATAATATATTACACTTACACTCACACATACACACAAACACACTCCGTCTTGTTGTTACCAATTAGTTGCTCCCCTTAACTTCACTGGCCAGGTGAGTTAGATGGGGGAAGGGGTGGAGCTGGGCTTCTGCCGATCCGGATTGATGCTCCCATGTTGACAAGACGAGACCCGGGGTCCTCTGCAAGACACCTCACTTTTATAGCAGCTTTCCTCTTATGCAAATCTATACCAGATTCAAACTCTGTGTCTGTGTTCATTGGTCCTTTGTGCTGCTTTCTTTTGAGTGTTGTCCCAATGCTGCAAAGAGGGTGTTTCCAAAAGAAGGTGCTTGCTTCTAACCCCCGAGGCCGTCGGTATGTCTGCTTGTCTTTAATGAGCCCACTTGACACGTTTTATTGTCCTTGGGTCTGGCTCCCAGCCCCTCTCCAACAGTTGAGGCTGTCTGGAGGTGCTGCCTTCCATGCCTTGCTCATCCACACCTCATTCATTCAACAGAGTGTGGGGGGGTGGGGGGAGAGCTCTTGTTCTACTGCTAGCAAAAAGAAATTTTTCTTCTATCTTATTCTATCCTTAGGGGCTATAATATTATACCAAGGGCAATGCAAAGTTTCTAAATGAGGCTTTGATACAAAGTCCCATGAAAACAGAGGCCACACGTGGGTAGACCCACCACAAGGTTATACGAAGAGGCACAATGTAAAGTCATATGAAAATTATTAGAGATTTATCTACACTTTATGAAACAATAGCAGCCCCCAAACACAGGCACTTATCACCACTGCCTCTGCGCTCCCCCCATCCCCCCCTTCAAAAGGAACAAGTAAGGCTGCTCAGGATTTTAAACTATGTGGGTAGAGGGGCTTGGCTAGAGCTGACTGCTGGCTGAAAGAGGCTTGGAGCTGTGAGCAAAGAAACTATCTCCTGTTCTTTTATTCCTCCTGTGTTCAGGAATACAGGACTTTGCACGTTCTTTGTAAATAAACAGGACTGCATCAAAGATACCCAAACTCTATCATCAATTTCTCCTCTTAACAGAAACAACCCACAAGCCCCTGAACTTGGGCTGTCTGTTCTGCTCCAAAGGAGTAACAGGAATAGCAAGTAAACATCTTCAATAGGATTTGAAATCAGGCAAACAGCAACAGTGGTCAGCTAATGACCAAAAGGCATAATGAGCCATGGGTTCTTCTTTAGTGAATGGAATTCACATTATGTAGTAGCTGAGAAAAACAAGGGTGTGTGTGTGTATATATCTTTGAATAAATTCAAGATCTACTTATTGTTAAGTCACAAGGCTGGGACTCAGGAGACAGGAGTTCTGCTCTATCACTGATTTCCTCTGTCGACTTGAGCAAGTCACAATCTCCTGTGCCTCCGTTTCCACATGTAAAATTTACTTCCCGGGGGTCTTTCTGAGGCTATATTCATTGTTGTTTGGAAAGGAGTTTCTAGAAATGGAAATCACCATATCTGAAGTGGAAGTAAAACTTAGAGAGTTTAATGCACTGAAATCAGAGGGACTGGTAGTACTGTATAACTGGAGAATAGCTAACATTGTATAATAGAATAACTAACTATGTATAAGAAAGGGGGAAATAACGATCCAAAGCAGTGCACACTGATGCACGTTCATTTTCATCATCTGAATTAGATACCACCAACAGAAGGTTGATTTTCTTTTTTGGTGGTTTGGGTTTTGCAGTTTCTGCATCAGAGTGTTGCTGTTTTAAGACTTCTGAAATCATGCTCCACACCTCATTCCTCTCAGATTCTGGAAGACACTTCAGATTCTTAAATTTTGGGTTGAATGCTGTAGCTATCTTTAGATATCTGATATTGGCACCTTCTTTGTGTTTTGTCAAGTCTGCAGTGAAAGTGTTCTTAAATCAAACAGCATATGCTGGGTCATCATCTGAGACTACCATAACACAAAATATATGGCAGAATGTGGGTACAACCATGGAGCAGGAGACATACAATTCTCCCCCAAGGAGTTCAGTCACAAATTTAATTAATGCATTTTTTTTAAACAAGCATCACCAACATGAAAGCATGTCCTCTGGAATCATGGTAGAAGCATGAAGAGGCATATGAATGTTTAGCATGTCTGGCACGTAAATACCTTGCAATGCCACTACAAAAGTGCCATTCAAACTCCCGTTCTCACTTTCAGGTGACACTGTAAATAAGAAGCAGGCAGCAGTATCTCCCGTAAATGTAAACTAATTTGTTTGTCTTAGCAATTGGCTGAACAAGAAGTAGGACTGAGTGGACTTCTAGGCTCTAAAGTTTTAAGTTGTTTTGTTATGGAGTGCAGTTATGTAACAAAAAAAATCTACGTTTGTAAGTTGCACTTTCACGATAAAGAGATTGCACTACAGTACTTGTCTGAGGTGAACTGAAAAATACTATTTCTTTTGTTTGTCATTTTTATAGTGCAAATATTTATAATAAAAAGTAATATAAGGTGAGCACTGTACACTTTGTATTCTGTGTTGTAATTGAAGTCAATATGTTTGAAAATGTAGAAATACATCCAAAAATATTTAATAAATTTCAATTGGTATTCTATAGTTTAACAGTGCGATTAAAATTGTGATTAAGCGCGATTAATTTTTTTAGTTAATCATGTAAGTTAACTGCGATTAATCGACAGCCCTAATACAATTTAAAAATTGAAAACATTTTAAACGCTGTGATTTTCTGAGTGGGCGGGGTCACTCTTCCTGTGACTGTTGTGCACCCACATGAACCACAGTCTTTGTTCAAGTAAGAAAAGCAATTCGGCTCTATGCTAAACAAACTGTTAATTAATACAAAAACACAAAAAAGCACAAAATAAATAAAGTACCAAAGAAGCATTTGACAGGCAGCAAAAATAAAGATGTAAATACAAGTACAGTAAAACCTGCCTCAGCGACCACCTCTGAAGAGAGACCACAAGCGACTGCTTGCAGAGGCCACAGAACTTAATTTAACTGTGAAGAAACTGTGAAGAGGGGCCACTTATCATCTGTGACTAGGGACTGCATTTTCTTACTCACTTCAGAGAGGGTTGCCTGCTCTCCACTCTGCCTCCTATTCTTCTTATTGAGTCTCATTCCTGAAAACATGTGGCGGTCCATCCAGCTGTTAGCCTTTGGAGGTGGGTGTTTGGGTTCATTGTGAGCTGCGTGATATAGTCTGGGGCTGTTGGAAGAGGGACCTTTTCTGCGTACTTTTTTTGAAACTCCGCGAATTATTTCACTATTATGTAAAGAGGTTTCTGGTTTCAATGCAGTAATGAGGTATAATGGTTGAATTTTAAACTTTTTATTATGAGACAACAAACAATATAACAAAGCAAAAATAAAGTTTTAATTGAACCAATATTAGTACGGTTATTTGAAAATACATTGAACAAACCAAACTACCAACCACCAACTGTAGAAAAAAAACCATTAAAAATATTGAGAAAGTGCAATTTACAAAAGTAGATTTTTTTTGGTGACATAACTGCACTCCATAACAAAACTATGTTCTTCAAACATCTCATCCCAAGGCTTCCATTTTCACCCCACAGGTTGGCCAGATACTCTGCTGTTGACAGAGGTCCTGTCCTTCATGCTCTGGCCATTGCAGGTGCTGTGGCTGTGGTAATATGAAATAAAAAAAAAGGCGGGGGGGGGGGTGTTGTGGGATTATTGTTTGTTTTCCAGACAGGCCATGATAGCATTGCTTTAATATGTATTTGTGACTTACCATCTTGGAGGTTCTCCCAGGACTGGGAAGAATCTCGGGGAGGTAAAGTGATGTGCGCAGGGGAAAGGTACTGGGTATATTGGGATGTGTGTGTGTACAGTATATGCTGTCTTGCCTTGCTGCTGTACCTTGGAGGGCTGGGGGAGGGGAATTATGTTCCCAGTCTGTTCCAGCTTTGCAGTATTGTTTGTGCATTGGAAGAGGTTCTGTGCTGTTGAAGGGGTTATGGTGGATAACCAGGGGCTAGCTGGATACTAATCCCCTCTATATCCCCTTTAAGCTGTCCTGACTCTTGACGTTACATGGAGGCAAGTGACTAGGAGGCAGAGAACAGCTTTGTTTAAAAAGGCAAAGGGCAGACCAGCAAGATATGCTGTTAAGTTATTCACCAGGATGCCCTCCCCCTCCCAAAATGCTGCAGGAGCAGAAGAGTCTTACAAGTTATACTAGGAAAGAAACCACAGAGCTAGCCCTTATAATGTGAGAACCAAAATGGAACAATTTCTCAGTCTTAAGTTCTGCTTTATCTCCCCTGCACACAGGGAGAATTTTAGAGAACAGGCCAGAGGGTCCTGCAATGATTGTATGGTAGGATACATGTTACAAGGCATTTATACCTCAATTGGGAGCAGTATGTTTTGTAGCTGTACTGGGCATACAATCTGCATTTATACCTCATGTAAACTGAACACTAGCCAAACTTTTCCTCTAATCGGTTTCAATATACTGTTCATTTTTGAGCAAATAAATGTTTCCATTATTTGAATCTCCCACAGGATGGTGTGATGTAGAGGCTATGGCTACACCATGCTGCTGGCTGCCATGCTGAGATGGTGAAGAGGTGCTGCAAGGGGGTGGGAGTTTGCCAAATAGGACAGCTGAGAAAAGGGGAAAGGAAAATGGGTAGATGGGTATGTGCCCTCCATGAAATGGTCCTGAGATAGGGTTACCATACGTCCGGATTTTCCCGGACATGTCTGGCTTTTGGGGGCTCAAATCCCCGTCCGGGGGGAAATCCCCAAAAGCCGGGCATGTCCGGGAAAATTGGGAGGGAGGGAGGGCTCGGCCGGGGCCTCTTTGTCTGGGGTCGGCGGTGCGGGGCCGGTGCGGGGCCGGGGGCATGGTGCTGGGCCGGGAGCCGGGCCGGGCGCGCGGTGCCGGGCCGGGGTCCAGGGGTGCAGTGCCGGGCCGGGGGCCAGGCCAGGCCAGGGTCGCAGTGCCGGGCTGGGCTGGGCGCGGGGCCGGGCTGGGAGCCGGGGGCGCGGTGCCGGGCCGGGAGCCGGGGGCGCGGTGCCGGGCCGGGCCCGCGGTGCCGGGAGCCGGTCCGGCGTCGGGGAGCCGGTCCGGGGTCGCCGGGCCGGGAGCCGGGGGGTGCGCCGGGCCGCCAGGGGCCGGCAGTGCTGGGCGGGCCGGGGGTGGTCGGCCGGGGGCCGGGGCCAGCACCCCAGGGCCCGAGCTGACCCAGGCTGGAGCCGCCGGGGGGCCAGCCTGGGCCGTGCCTCCTCCCCCCACACCCCCCTTACCTGCTTCAGGCTTCCTGCGAATCAAATGTTTGCGGGAAGCAGGGGAGGGGGCGGAGACTTTGGGGAGGGGGAGGAGTTGGGCCGGGGGCAGGGCCGGGGGCGGGGCCGGGGCCCCGTGGAGTGTCCTCCATTTGGAGGCACAAAATATGGTAACCCTACCTGAGAACATCTGATGGTTGGGGCTTTAAGTTGTAGCAGTGGCCAAGCGCCCAGGTGGAGCAGCCACCATCTTGGGAATGTGGACCGGGGAGGGCAAGCGGAGAGCGTGGGCAGTGGGAGGGAGAGAGGCAGGGGCTGGAGACTCAGAAAGGCTCCTAGATCACATCCATGTAAAGTGGCTGCAGCCATGGGGCACCCAGAAAAGAAGCCAGCATAGTTAGTACACTAATATAATAATAATAAATAGTAAAGATGGGTACTTTACATGCCAAAGTTCCCTCCAGAGGATCTTCCTCTTTGGTCCTGGCCTCTGTTGTGGGCTGGGACTTGGGTTCAGCCAATGAATGGCAGGAATCGGGTTGGCTTTCAACATGGTCTGCATCAGAGTCCTGAGTCCCAAATGGATCCTGGCCGTAGGACGACAGCTTTTCTCTGGCCTCCTCTCGCTCATTCTCAGATGAGTGGTGTCGCTCATCCTCACGGGAGAGGATGGGAAAGGGAGCTGGCAGCAGGATCCACTAATTGTCTGTGTTGGGCAGCTGTATAATTTGTGTAAAATCCTATCCAGCTCTTCGTAAAATGGACAGATAACATGTCCCCTGCCTGATATTTTCCTTGCATCTTTCATTTTAATGTAGACCCTCCTGAGCTGCTGGCTTTTTTTATGGCACCGGTTGGCATTGCAATCATGACCCTTTGTGGGCATCCTCTTTGTAATGTCCACAAAAAGGTCTTTATTCCAGTGGCTGGCCACAAGTGCTTTTTTCTCCAGATAGTAATGAGATCCAGAATCTCAGCACAACTCCAAACAGCAGCATGAGGCATATTGTGGGGTCTGTGGAATAGGATCGCTATATTATCACAAGAATACTGCTACACTGGAATTCAGGAGCAAATGGCCAAAATTTTATCCAGTTCTAGCTTTTAACCTGGAGAAGGGTCATCCAGGGAACTTGTCATAGAACAGGAGAGGCCACACAGGTCAAACAAACAGGTCAGTTCGTGGTAAGTGCAGAGTTAATGTGATGTAATGCATTGCATCGTGTGCATGCTAACATGTTACAAGAAGATTAATTCAACTTGAACTGGTTCAAAACCCCCGTCTAGATAAGCCCTTAGTCTGATTTTGTAGTGATGTGACTTTTCTGATGTCAGAGAAGTTACACTAATTAAAAACTAGTGTGTATCAGATCAGAATATGGATAGACAGACAGATACTATAAATATGGCCAGATGAGCTTGCAGATTAAAGAAGGATAGGAATTATAGGCAGGGCTGGTAGCACCAGCTATTATTTAGGTTTCCTGACACTTCCTATTATAAGACCCTGTTTTCAGTTGTTCATAACTTTGCCAAACTTAAAGTGTTTGGGCTTATATTTTCCATGCTGGATGTCTGCCTCAAGCTGAATTATCCTGAAAAAATTCAGCCAAAACAGTTCAGGCATTTCTGAGACTGAGGCGAGAAGAAAAAAAAAATTGTTGTTTTGCCCACGTTAAAAAATTCTGGCGACTTTTACTTGAACAGTTGCAGTGCCCCCACACTTTAGAGTAGTGGCTTGAAATTTGGCAGGAGGGTGGCCTTTGTAACAGAAATGTCTTTTGCTATCGCCAAGATAATACACCCAAATTTGGCCACATAATGAGAGCTGTGGGTGCTCAGCACTTCTGAGAAGCAGGCCACTTATTTACTCTCAGTGCTTAACATTAGATATTCACAACTGAATTTTTTGGTTTCTAATATTTGTTGCAAAGCTTTTATCAGGCCAGGCCAGCAGGACACAGTACCCTGTCTCCACAACAACAATCACCAGTGAGAATGAGGGCTACAGCTTCAAAACTGACTAGTAATTTTGGGTGTCTCCATTTTTGGGCGCCTAACTTAAGACAACTTAAAGTAGTCTGGCAAGTGTTCGGTACTATCTGAAAATCAAGCTCTTTAAAGGCCCCTGAAGTTGGACACCCAACAATGGAAGCATCCAAAAATCACTAGTCACTTTTGAAAATGGAGGCTCTGATAAAGGAATATTCTAGTTCCACTTCTTATGGAATTTCAGTGTCTCAAAACATCCCCAAGCCATCAGAAATCCCAGCGGCCGTGGGTCTATTGCTACAAAGGGACAGTGATGTGAAACTGCTCTGTAATAATTTATTAATACCGTTTGGCAACCTGGTTATTGGGATGTTTACTGTAGGCAAATATTGGTTTCGTTTAATAGCAGGCTATAAGGAAAACAAGCAGGAGCAAAACAGAAGGACCCAACATAAGCCACCTCTCAGCAAACTTGAGGGTTGTTAAGAGACAATGGCAGGATAGAAAAAGGCCTGGGAAGCAGAGATCAAAAGGACTATTGCAGTTTAACAAGGATGTGTCCCTCTCTCAGGAGGAGAGCAGTTGTTGGGGAGATGTTCAAGGAAACTAGATGGAGATAGGCACTCACTGGGTCATCTGGAGAAGCTAGGCCTGCCTAGCCTGCCATCACAGGATGGTAGGACTTTAGGTTAGAGACACCTGTGTAGACTGTTGGTCATTTTAAAATTCTTTCCCTCTAAATGCTTTGTTCGTACTGTTAAATAAGCAATGCTTTGGTTTCAGAAGGCTGTCTATAATACCACTGGTCAGACCCCTGAAGGGGAGAACCATGGTGACTGAGCCCAGTTGGACCTGCTGAGGAAGCATGGTTGGTACACAGGGCGCTGTAGCAGGGGCCTAGGCTAAGACTGGTTCCACCCCAGGAGAGCTGAGGGCATAAGGCCTAACACCTGAGAGGTGCACTCAGCGAGACCAGAAGGGGTGCAGTTAGCCCTGTAACTGTGACAGGGGTAGAAATGGCATATGGACTCCAGTTTAACAATCAGGGCTTCCTTCTTTATCCTGCACAAATACCACACATGGAACCCCGAGACTTACCTAACTGTTATGCATATGTTTAGGCTGCTGTGTGATGAGGTTGCGAAAGTGATGCATCACCAGTCCCAAGACTGCTGGAGTGTTGCTACTTCTAGCTGTGAATTAATTCAAATTAGCACAGGAAAAGGCCCTCTCAGACTTTTAGTGCCCTGAAATTGTGCTTCTCAGATGAAGGCATGTTAATTAGCAGCTCACTGTGATGGCCTTGCCCCCTTGTGCCTAGCGGTGTGCAGAGGGGATAATAAATACTACAACCTCTGACAGCTATTAGAGCTTTGCCTTCAGCTCAAGTAGCAGAGTTATTAATATTGGTTCCCAGGGTCTCCGGCTCATGTCCCTAGATTCCTCACAGACTGAAGCAGCATCACTTATGAGACTAAAAGAGATGGATTTCATGCTGTGAGCTTTGGGAGGGGGGTGGGGAGGAATCTATTAAGTTTCCACAAAATTTTTGTGGAAGCAAAAAGATGTGTTGTGTGTCACAGTCCACTCTTCCCTTATCAAAATCTCTAGTGAGGCCTCAAAGCCAACCTCTCAAAAAAGAACCAGGCAGGCTGGTGTTTTGTTACCTCACCCTTTACACCTCAGATCCCCTCCTCCTCCATTTCCTGAAGGTTAACTGCGCAATTCTGCTCTGAAAAATTGACTGTTATAATGGTATTGTGCAGTCCCATGGCTAGGTCTTCTCAATCTTTTCAAAATCGAATGTGTTCTCATTGCCAGCAATTCCCCTGGCATCAGCCCTGCAAATTCCATCTGGGATCTGAAAGTGAAGCTGAATTCTTTCAGGTTCCTGTACAACTATGAATAAAAAATATTCTGCAATCCAGATTCTTCCTGCAATTAGTCCTGTGCACTTCTGTTGGCTTCAAACTAAATCAAAACATGGGGGCTGCACGCTTATACCTGTAGGCAGAATTTATCTTTGCAGCTTATACCTAGTGACTATGCATCCGAAGAAGTGGGCTGTAGTCCACGAAAGCTTGTGCTCTAATAAATTTGTTAGTCTCTAAGGTGCCACAAGTACTCCTGTTCTTCTTCTAGTGACTCTGTAGATGACGCATGATTGAAAAGAGAAGCCAATTCACTCTTTTAGTTGTGTTGGCTCTGCAGGGCCAACAGGAATAACAGGCAATACAAATTCATTTTTGTCACTAAAGTAAACATGGTACTACGGGAAAAAAACCACATGCTGAGCAGATCTGATGGTTGCGAAGGTGCAGTTTGAACATAGTCCCTTCAGTGTAGACCCACACTTTTAAGCCACTTTTTAGCTACTTCTTGGGATAGCTACACATGCTGGCAAGGGGATTGACAAAATTCTTTGCTGAAAGACTCTGTAACCCAGGCCTGCTTGTCGTGGCCCCCTGTGTCCCCTCTAGTGGCACCTAAACCAGCTAGAGATTGATGAGCCTTCTACAGCCAGGGCCTTTAGCTCCTGCAGTAGAGGCTCATGCATTAAGCTCCAGAGGTTTGATCCTGGCCAAGGATAACCAGGGTCTGTCCACATTACAAGTCTAAGGAACTTCCAAGGGGCTTGGAAATTGCACATGCCACTGTGAGCATTTCTGTACTGGGATTCTAGGATGTGTAGAATCAATTGCAGTTGTATTAACACAATTGACAATAATGCCTACTCAGCAATTCTAAAGTTCTTCTTGTAGGGACTGATTAGGTTGGGTTCCCTATGGAGCATTTTTTTGAGTCTGGTCCTCCCTTGGCACTATAGGAAGGGTATTAACACAACAATGCAGCCGCACTTCCAAGAGTACTCTTTGAAACTAAAGCCCCTGTTGAGTAAAACTAGAAGTAGGCCCAGATCAGAACCCCTGATCGAACCAGCCACAAACTTTCGCAAAGTGCACATCCACATCTGGATATCAACTTCACGCCTATGACACTTATTTTCATGCTATAATGAACAAACCCCCCAGAGCTGGATGACTGAATTGTGCTGTTTGACCTCCATCTCTGAGTAAATCATGCATGCTCAACTTGGAACATATGTTTCCAGAGAGGCAAGCAAAAGAAACATTTTATGCATGCCTGGTTACACCTGCATACATGGACACATGCACGCACAGACACACAGATATAAAATTGTAACCCTTCTGCCCATCTAAGTTGGCAGCAACAAGGGCCGGGTTCTGTATCTAGGGGTTCCATTTCAATAACGCAATGCAAAACCGGCTCGAGCCCCCACCCAGTGACCTGGGACAATTACATACCACCCCCTGGATGCCTCTAAGAGGCAATACTTCCCCTCTCGCAAGCACGGAGTCTGAGTGTAGCAGGAAATGTTTAATAACATGAGGTAAACGACATCAGCATTAAATTGGAAAAACACCACAAACAGGATTCATAACACAAACCATGAGCAAAAAACCCACCCCAGCAAATTGGGCTGTGTCCTTTCCCTTTGGTTTTTGAATCCAGCAACCCAAAAATCACCCAGAGCCCCCAAAGTCCAACACCCCCAAAGTCTCTTGGGTCCAGCAACCGCCCAAAGTCCCAAAAGTCCAACAAACCCCAAAATCTCTGTCCCTGGTCAGTGCAGCCCCAGAGTAAAAGGGGGGGCATGCAGGATGTTAAGGGGCACCTTACGTGATCCAAGGTCTGCCGTCTCCCCGTGGGGTTCCGCCGCAGCCTTCACCATGAGCCAGTCCACTTCCTGCCATCCCACAAACTGCTCCGCTCTACAAGCTGCTCCGCTCCACTCAGCGACCTGTGAGCCGCTCCAGCTGTCCCCGCAAACAGCTCCGCTCGCCGTTCCTTGGGCCGCTCCAACCGGCCCTGCAAGGCTCCACGCCACTCGCTGCTCCTCCAGTCGTCCCCACAAATTGCTCCACCAGCTGCTTAGCAATATAGCTTCAGGCTCCCCCACTAGTTAACACAGCACTCAGTGATCTCAGCTCTTAATAACTTTAGCTCTTTTATGATTTCAGCTCTTAGCAATTTCAGCTCATAATAGGGGAGCCCCAGTGCTAGTACACCATTAGCCCAATGTGAATTCAGCTCAGCAGCCTGTAACTAGACTCCTAATGGAATCAAAGTTAGCTCTGACATTCAACAGTGGAGAAAGGAGATAGTACAATTGGTGTTTCAAGCCCTCGGGGGGGGGGGGGGGCATATCATCAGGTACAAATACCTGTCCCCATCCTCTCTCAATTCACTGGGTTTTGTAACCCATGCCCCTTGTCAAGCAAGTGCTACTTAGGTAATGGTGAAGGACTCACTCAGTCCTTCTGTCATACAACAGTTCCACTGGCCTTGATTCACAGAATCAGGGTAACAAAACTTTATTCTTCCTGCCCCAATAACAGAGAAAACTGGGGATCCCACACCAGCCAAAGTAACCACTTTGAGTTGCTGTTGTTTCATGCCAGGCGAGTGGGTGTGCCTATGCAAACAAGATCAGCCCCTGGAGTTCTTTTCCACACTCGCCATAATTCACCACCAGATGTCAGGGTAGAGCTCATCCTGACTCTGCTTACATCATCAATGAGCAGATATTCTACAAGTGAATTAGAGACTTGATAGCATGGTGATGGGCACTTTGGAAATGCAATCTATGGATTATTATTACATCACTATGGTACCCAAAATGTAGTAGGCTCTCAATCACAAAGAAATAGGCAATCCCTGTCCTAAGGGGCAAACAGTCTAGAGTAGGTTAGATTATAAAACATTTGCCCTTTCAAACAACCTATATATGTACACTTTTCTGGCATTTTCTGGCTGAAATGCCAGAAAAGGACAGAAATCTTCACAGTGGCACGTGAGTATCATTTATGTTGTCCTGTGTGGCCTGTCATAACCCAAACATGTATTGAATAGGAGATCTATTGAAAGAGCAACAAGTCCCGCCATTTTCCTTTCTAAAACGGTAAGAAAAAATACATAGTGTATTCTCCCCATTTCCTATGAACTATTGGAAATCCTTGCTTCCCAATGACAGTGGTAAGAAAATCTACTAAATATAGTGCCTTTCTGGTACGTCTACACTGCAGCTGGGAGCAAGCCTCCCAATCCTAAACAGACCTATGCTAGCTCAAATCAAACTAGTGCATCAAAAACTGCAGTGTGGTCATTGCAGCATGGGTGGCAGTTCCAACCCCCTGGGTCAGAGCTCAGCTGGCTAGCCAGAGTCTCCGCCGGAGCCATGACATCCACACTGCTGTTTTTAATCACGCTAGCACAAACCCCACTAGTGTGAACCCGTCTACCCAGGCTGGGAGGCTCTCTCCTAGCTGCCATATAGACATAGTCCTTGTGGCATTCTGAAAGCAAAAGAAATGAGTCCCTTCAAAGGGACAATAATGCACAGCATCCAGAATACACTAAGAAACCAAACCTAACAAAATAATAAAGCAAATAAAAATCTTATCCAAATATTATGAAAACCAAATGTTCGTCCTTAGCAACATAATTCAAAGCTGGTGGTAACACTGGAAAAACAACCACAAAAACACACATCAAAGGAACCCCTGAAGCAATTTACACCCATCAATTAACAACACCAGGGAGGCTACATTCAAAAAGTTACCATTCATCACAGTAAAAGGAAAGAGGAGGTTCATGAAAAGGAGAAACCACACCAGGGCCATTACTGCAGAGTAAAAGCAGCAATTGAAGGGCAACATGAGGATATAAAAACCAAACAGAATAATTTATTTCAGAACAATAAAAACCAAAGAGAAAGTCTGACTGTAAGTACATGTGCATGTGTGTGAGATAAATATGTGATGTGGGGTTCTATACAGCTTTTATTGCCACAATTTTGAAGTTACTGCGTTACAAGTTTTCCCACGCTAATGGCAATAAAAAAATTTATAGCACCCCCATGCTCTTATACAATCCACTGATAGCATGTGGATCAAATTCCCTTTTAGCATAAATCAGTACAGTCAATGAGGCCTCTGCATTTCATTTGTTTAGCTTAGTTCTTTATTTTCCCCTCTGATTTTCTTTCAAGTTGATCAGAAGTACATGGATATAACAGGGTCATTTGTACCCGTGAAGCCTAGTGGTGTCCTTCAAAAGCAATGCAATATCAAGTTGATTTATCTACTGGCTTGAAATTTATACCACAGCTTGCAGAATATAGAAATCTGTCTGATGATTTAAGACAGAGAGCACTACCATTCGTATCTGCACAGGGTCCATGCTACCATTGGGATCCATACAAGTAGCACTGTTATCAGTACCTGTTTTTTACTAAGTATCAAACTTTATAGACAGCATGTTGGGAAGCTCTTGTTCTCAGTCTTTTATAACTAGTTAAAACACATAGTAAATTATACTGATCTGCATGAAATTTTACATCATAAATCCATATTGGTCTGAATTAGAGAAGATACTTTGTTTGAAATTCAAAGTCCATTTTTTTTTCCCCCTTGTACTTTTAAAAAAAATGTTCTACTCCTTTAAATTCCCCTGGATTGTGCAGAAAAGATCATGAGGCCTAGTGGAATGGAATTATGCCCTGATTCAGCAAGGTACTTAAGCATGTGTGACATTACAGTCCATATGCTTTATGAAATTATGCTTATGATATGGATATGACATAACTGAGATGTACTTTATGCAAGATGGCTCATGTAAGATATCATTGGAAAGGTTATGATGTACTGAATGCGATTATCCAATTTGTATGCATGTATCATTTCTGTATCTAAGGCTAGGAATATGGACTATGTAACATTTACAACTGGGTGTGTATTGGGAGGACACCCACCAGATGACAGGCCATCAGATTTGATGAGCCATTAGGAAGGAACAACAAGACTGTGAAGGTACTAATTTCTCTTCCTCCTGGAAGGCATCCTGGGACGTAACTGTGAACTACTAGGTCAGGTGGCCTTGTCAACTGATACTAAACATTATCTTGGACTTCTTGTAACTTTCCAATAAAGGGAAAGGAGGGTCAGGTTTGGGAAACAAAGGATGCCCACCTTATATAAATCTTATTTAAAAGTGGGGAGGAAGGATTCCTACCTTATGCAAATCTTATTTAAGGGTGGGGAGGAAAGCAAACGGGAATCTCTCCTTCATGGCTACCCAAGAGGAAAGACTGCTGAAAGTACCTGAAGGGACAAAGAAATCAACCTGAAAGGAAAGGCAGGGGTGAGTCCAGACTGAGACAGGGGTCCAGTCTGTAAGAAAAATAACTGGAATTCTGAGCTACAGAAACTCCGCATCCTGCCTAAATTCAACATTTAGGGTGAGAAATTACATTTTGTAACCTGTTTATTTAGTGAATCAAGCTTAGTTTGTGTGTTTTGTTTTATTTGCTTAGTAATCTACTTTGTTCTGTTTGCTATCTCTTTAAACACTTAAAATTCACCTTTTGTAGTTAATAAACTTATTTCTTGTTTATTATATAATCCTGTTTGTACAATTCATAATGGGGTGGGGGATAAGAGGCTGTGCATACCTTCCTCCACATTGAGGGAGGAGGCGGATTTCATAATATACCTTTGAGCCTGCACTCCAAGGGAGGTGGACACCTGAGTGCTGGGGCAAGTCCCTTAAGCTAAGTCTTCCCAGAGCTGATCTCAGGGTCTGTGTCATTCTGCGTTGGGTGTGGCCCTGCCTGTGTGTGTGCTGGAGGAGGCTTAATAGCTTGGCTCAGCAAGACAGGTAAATAGGGTGCCCAGGCTGACAGAACAGGCGGGCGCAGTGATATCTCAGCACATCAGGTGGCATCTTAAAGGGGGGCAACCTGTCACAGCATGCATCTAACTTTAAGACCATGTGTATTCCCACTGATCTCAATGGGACCACTCATATACTTAAGAGTGGTCCCATGGAGATCAAAGGGAATGAACTTAAAAGTTAGATCCATACCTAGGTTTCTTGCAGAATAAGGATCAAAATGTCTTCTTTCTAAGCAGGGTAATATGTTCAGATTCTTTGGCAGTTGTATTTTCAGAAGAATTTTGTCATTCAATATCTTTTATCCTCAGAAAGACCAATTTTCAAGTGTGGACGCTTTAATAAAACATCATTTTTGATAGCACTTAGGCATGTTGGTGGGCGCCAAAATGTAGCTAGATTCAAAAAGGAATTGGATATTTATGTGGATTTTAAGAATATCTAGTTATAATTCTTAATGCTGACATAAAATTTGGAAGGGATATTAAACCTCATGCTCCGGGTCTTAAACCAATCTCTACTAGGGAATATGATGAGATAATTTGTGGGAGCGGGGCGGGTGGACTATCCCATATGCATCTACTGCGCGGTGCTTACACCTTCCTCTGATGTGGACCTGATGGACTAGTGGTAGTGGACTAGATGGACCTCAGATCTGAACCAGTATGGCAATTCCTGTGGTATGTAAATATCTATGAAGGTGTCCACTTCTGCAGATAAGCGAGGTAACTTTGTCAAGAACATAAATTCAATTCGGAACATTTTTTTTCAGTGATTTATCACTAGTCTTGTTCTTTTATAATTTTAGTAATTTTGAAACTTGTCCACATACGTACAAGGCAAGAACTGTATAAACATAATAAATAAAAATGTATTTGACATATTGTTACTTTTGTATTTCCCATCATCCGATAGGAAGATGTAATAAATTAACGTATGCTACATTGCATAATGCAGTAATAAAATGTTGGTTATTTGATTTTTAAGAAAAGAAAAAAGAAAAGAGGAATACAAGTCCTGTTCAGCCACCCAAGTATAAAATGTTACACATGTAAAAATTGTGTAGTGTAATTTTGGGTGGGGGAGGGGGAACATTCAGTACTATAAAGAAATAAAAACTACAGAGAAAAGCAGCCCTGTTATGAAAGGTTAGTCACTTAAATAGCCACAAGTTTAACAATTCCACAAGAATGAAAAAAAAGTCTTCTTTAAAAGGGGAATTAGGATTATAGAAGCTTGGAAGAAAAAGTGTTTGCATTTGTTTCTAAATCAGTCTACAATTTATTTTAACATAAAATGATTCATAACTCAAAATGAACTGACTAGATGAAGTAAATTAGGAATTTTACATTCCTGATCATTAACTGAGAGTTTACTCTGTGCTAGCGAGCAACTAAACTGCACAGTCAAGTCAAAATATTTTTTCCATGGTTCCTGGGGAGAGTCAAAACAAATGCAAAGCCCATGTCCTACTGCTATGCAGGCCATTTGGCCATCTTAACACTAATAATGAGTCCTGCCAGAAAAGCCCACCAGGTCTTTCAGGTTCCCACTGGCAGGAAAAGCTACACGTCCCATTTCATGAACATTTTGAGAACAGAAAATGTGCTGAGCCTCCGTGTCCTTGGAGTCTCCATAAATCACTCATAGAAAAGACGAGAGATTAACTGGGCAGCACATTGTACACCCAAAGTGGAGCTGGAGGACCACCTCCAACATCATGAAAGAGTGAGTTCATCTGGAGGAAGTAAGGCTGAGTGAATGGTAAGGAAGCCCTGTTACAACGATACCCTGTTCTCGTAAAGAGAGCAGCTTTTGAAGAAGTGACAGAGCTTTGGATCTCAGCTCGCCGGGGCAAGTTCAGGCAAGTTAAGACTCATTCCTTTTGTGTGATAGAAGATTTAAGTTTATTATTAGATCTGACTCAAAACATCCTTGCCAAGTTTGAAAGTTCATGATGTCTCAAAGAAAGATAGACAGAAAGATTTCCCTCTTATAGAGGTTTCTTTCTTGATTATGAAGGAGGCCAAGGGTTATTTTATTTTCCTTCCCAATGATGTTGACAATAAGAATGGAAGATGTCTAAGGAGGATTCAGCTGTGCTACTCAAACCCAAAAGCAGTTTTGTCCTTCACAACTTCTGAATGAGGCTACTGCTGCATTTGACCCCATAATAAAATCTGTATTTCCCAGGTTTGTTTTTGGTTGTGGATGACAGAAGGGTTACATGCATATCAAGTCAAGGTTCATGCAACAGTACATCAAGTAATAATGTGCACAATATAATAGTAGAGACCTATTAAGTTACACGTTGGATAGTCAGTCTTGTGTCATTCAGGTGGAGCAGATAATGCAGCCATAGCAGTGGGTGTTGTTCATCTGCAAAGCCTATAGGAGTTTTTTCCATATGTGCATGTTCAGACCCAGGAGGCGTAATATACTCCTGGACAATATCCTCCTGTGTAGTCCTAAAACTGAGGCCACTGCTGGCCATAGTTCTCCACATTCTTCTGAAAAGTGAATGAGCTTTTCTAGCCCTCTGGTGTCTCTCGTTTACATTAGTCACAGATCAGCCTAAGAAGCAGACTTCCAGCGTTGTGTAAATAAGTCCAGCAGTGTGTCTCATCTATCTTACTGAACTCTTCGGTTTGAAGGAACTCTTCTCTGGGCACCAGCCCAGCGACAACACTTTCTGGCCTAAAGCTATGACCCAATCGGTTACTTCTTTATTTATGGGGAACAAATACTTGGAATAATGCCCAGCCTGGGGGCATCTCCACTAAACAAAGAAGTTTGAGCAGTTTTTTCTCACAGCCCTGACAACAATAGATAACAAGGGTTAAATAGCCCATAAAAGGACAGGCTAGAATTTGAAAATCAAATGAAAAAGTTAGGCCCTGAATTTTTTACCCCCTACGTCCAGGGCATCTAATCAGATCCCAATTTCCCTATTATTTTCTATGTTTGATCATTTTTATTGCATATGTACTGTATTTTATATTACATTATATTCTTTTATTACTACTCAGCTAATTCTCATGATGTTTAAATGGACACTGCCAATTTCATTCAGTAAAACAGAAATCTCTTCAATGGTCCCATCTAGAAGACCTTCCCTTTGTCCTTCCATGTAATGCAAAAAAGTCTGAAGTTTTTGATCAGGAGTATAATATTAATACTTAAAAAAAAAAAACACCATCACCAATGGTGAATTGTGAGGTTTACAGCTGTATTGCATTCCTAGAGTTTCAGACATCAGAAATGGAAAAGACTTATTAAACCATCCAATCCATCTCCCTGCCAACTCAGGACTGTTCCCTATGTTTTATGGTGATGTGTCCAAGCTAATGTGCCTGGAAAAATGCTAATTAATAAAGTTTTAAAAGGATGCTAGATTTATCACAGCTTGATTGGAACAACTGATCTTCCATAAACACCATGACCCTCAAGCAACAGGCTACATGATGGGTCGCAAATTCCCACAGTTTCCCCAGGTTTGTAGATCTCTTTGGGCCAGTTTCTGTCTGATTCAAATGCAGGTAAGCCATGGTGGGAGAAGCACAAGAAGCCTTCAGCTCCCCCGATGCATCCTGCCTAAGACCCAGCAACGGTAGCAGCTCTTGTGCTCTGGGAAGCACAGAGGCTGCTCCCTCCCTGCTTCCTGAAAGGTGCTGCATGCTCCAGAGAGGTTGGGGAGGGGCAGGCAGGAGATGGGACCTATGGAGCTGAGCAGCCATACAGCAAAGAGTAACCTCTGCCCCACAAACGGGTGTAGTAGGGGGCTTGGAGTGTGTGTAGAGCTGGGAGCTCTGAAATGAATTCTCTTTTACCAAAGCAGGATTCCTCCCAGTGCTCGCAGCTCTTCCCTGCCCCCAACACAGGGCTGTGCCTGTTTGACACAATCCAGTCTTGTCTGAATCACACTTACAACATACCTGCCAAAGCAGGGATACAAAAAGCCAGAGAAATAATGCGACAGTTTCTTTCCTAGAGGCTGCTCTTTACGATTAAAAAATAATAATCCTGTTATTCTTAGTGCCTTCCTCTATCAGCTCCTCCGAGGAATCCTGTGGGTGTGCTCATCTGCATACTCGATTGTTGGAACAACCATTCACTGACTTCTCCATCCCATGCAATCCCCCACAATGGGGTCCTGTTCTGTGGAGTTTAAGCAACAGCTTGGTCTCTGCTGGGGAGAGTTTCCTTTCCAGAGTGCTAAGTCTGAATGATGATGTGGCAGCAGCCTTGATGTTAGATGCCAGGCGAAATAATGGAAAAGAAATATTTTTTATTGTGAAATGCCAAACTGATTTCACATCCAGCTGGCACTATTTATATATCCTCCTCTTATTTTTTTTTTAAACACTGCCCTAATTTCACAGCCTGCAATTGTTTTTGCAGCCCATTCCAAGGCCAGAGCGTTCAAGAAAACCAAGGGTTCTTTCTCCATTGACAACATTAGCCACCACAGCAATTTCACAGAGAATATACTAGTGCTGTCATAAGGCATACAGTGTGTGTACGGTTCTCTTGGACCTGCTGGAACAAGGCAGAAATCCTCATGCCTATGACCACCGGCTGGAAATGCACCAGGACAGGTACCAACTCCAAACGCTATATATCTGGAGCACCTTAGAAGTGGCAAATCGTTGAGACTGGAGCCAAACCTCTCCAAATAGTATGAAATCCAGTGAAAACAGACCCTACTCTTGAGCATGCCCATTTGGCATTTCAATCTGTCCACTGGCAGCAAATACCATCGGTACCTTTTTGCAATGAAACGTCCCAGGAATTGTTCATTCTCACAGTATTTCCTGTGAATTACTGTGGAACTAATTGTTTCCGGCCTGTTCCCAGTGCCAGCCAGCCACCTACCTGTCTGGGTGGATTTGAACACACAAAAGGCTGAATATGAAAGAGAGAAATGATAATGAAGAAACAGAAAGGAACAAAAAAAAAACAAAAAATCACAGATAACAGGGTTGTAAAGAATCTCCTGAGTCACTGGGTCCAATGTCCTCTCCTCAGACTCCAGGATGGCCGCTGTAATACTGTATATACGGTACTTTCCAAGTGTCTATCTAATCTTGCCTGGAATGCATCTAATGTATGAATCATAATTACCCCACCAGGCAAAGCATTCCATTATCTGATGTCCTTTCTGATAAGTTATTGGGGAAAAATTCTTAAGTTCAACTGATCTTAAGCTGCAGTCATTCACTCCTTGTTTTACTTTATCCAGTGTAAATAGCTCTTTTCTTCCACTTAGGTTTTTATAACCCTTGCTTTTATAGATTCTTTTCACGTATGTGCTTATAGCTTACTGTGCTTTAACCCTTTAACAATCACATAAGTCTATACACTATCCTTCACAGAATGAGGCTCGGGCACTTTTGAATTCAAAAGCTATAAAAAGTGGCATCAACTGTATAACTTTTTTTAGTCTTTAAATACAAAAGTCAAGCCTTCCAATTTTATGAAGGAAGGTGATTTCAGAAGTGTGGAACATACCTATTAAAAGCTCTCATCCTGAATGTTTTCAAATTATATTCAGCATATAGCCAGACACCAGCAAACTCAAACCTCAAAAGATGACTAGAAAAGAGGCGTGTCATTAAGTCATACTGAGCTATTACTAAAGGTCCTCAAAAATAAACTGAAATACTTTGAAATTAATAGCAGATGTTATTGGTAGTCAGTGAAGCAATATCAAAAGCAAACTAATATGACCAAATAACCTGACTCTATTTGGCCCCTAGCTGTGTCATTCTGTACCAGTTGCAATCTTTTAATAGCACAATCTATTAGGTTCAAAAATAATGCATGAGAATTATATACAACACAAACACAAACTCTTATCAGACAAATCATTCCATAGGAATATATTAATATTTCTTTAATTTTTTTTGTAAGTCATGTAATCTAAAACTTCTGGCATGTTAAAAAAAAGAAGCCTGATAAATTAAGCACACACAAAAATACAAGAGCTACAAAAAGAAGGCTTTTTTTTTTTTAAGGGGCTTGTCAAGACCACGTCTCCTACAGAGCAATGACTAGGACTTCTCCCTTCAAACACTGGCATAGCTGCAACAAATGGAAACACCATGTTCACTTTCCAAAGATGTGTGCAGGGAAACAAACCTGCCCAGTGACACACAGGCCACTTACAGGTCAGGAGCTATACCCTACAGCTCTAATCCACTGGAGTATATTAGTTTGAGACATTTCCCCCTTCATCTTTACAGACATATCAGATATTGAGAAATCAGGTTCTCTTTGGTAGATACCACTTTTATTTATTTTCGGATGTCTTCTGTAATTTTTACTAACAATTCATTGCACCTGTTATGACTAGCCTTGACCCCGTTGTTTTGTTGCTATAGTAACCTCCTGAGGAGGCAATTTAGAAGAATAGGTTACAGATTTTTTTTTTAACTTTAAGAATGCATAATTTTTGTATGGAGAAAGCTAAGGTTAAATTAGACAAGGTCTCTGTGTATTCCATGAAAGACACATATGCTAATCAGAACTGAAGTGAAGGTTAGGAGTAGCTGCCTCATCCTTGGGACTTGAAATCAATGGGACTTTTTGCAGAATAAGATACTACCAGGGCCAATGAGAGAGGCGGGGGCGGGCCAGAAGGGCCATATGGCCTGGACCTCAAGCTCAAAGGGGGCCTCAAATTTAGACACTTGTTAATTTTTTGGCATTTGATAAGTTTCACAACTTGTTTTTATGCGCATCCCTATTGGACCAAAATGTGACACACGCTCTCAGCTTAGAGCTGCAAATTTAAGCAAATAAGAGATGTGATTTGGTAAAAGATAACAAAAAAATTAACTGATATAGATTTTGTCATATTAAAGAGTTTAAAATGTTCATAAATATTAATAAAAATATATCGGTTCTGATGGCACAAGATTAGACTCTGATTAACGTGTCCTCTCAGATCAGCTGATTATATAAACAAGCCACTACTAGTGGCTGGTGCTGGATCAAGTACGTGTTGAAAGGTAGAGAATTGTTACATTTTAGTTTTAGACCTAGTTGACTAAGGAATTATCTATGTGTGAGAATTCCTCATTTTTCTCTTCATATGGTAGCTAAAAGAGGTGACTGGTTGGTTGGTTGAGCCCTAGCTTGGCCATCATCATAGGCTTTCATAGTCTATAGGCCCAGATTCAAGGTGAAAATTTGTGAGGACAATCTTGTACAGTGAGTTTCATGGGGACACACGTTTGAAGTTTTTGGGCATTATCCCTCTGCCTCTATCCATGTCTGTGTTTACTATATATATATATATTATATATATGTCATCCCTTTGTCTTCAGCTCAGCCTTCTTAGATTATACCTTGTGTGCTTGAGTTTTGACTCAGTGATAAGGATAACAATATCTGTCTGACTGTTTCATTTTGTGGTCTTCATTAGTATGCCTTCGTTTTAAGTCTTTTCAGCATTTGTGTACATGTTTACAGTAGAAGATTTCAAGTGTAGATAAGCTACTAATTTGCTGAATGGTACACAAAAGAAGTTTTTTCCAGTTATTAGTTGGTGTAGAGAGTTCAGTCAAGAGTAAATTCTCATCATCCATCTTGTTTTCCTTTTTTTGATTCTAGCTTTGCTGTTTTTTGACCTTACAATTTAACCATTTTATTATAACGGGCAAATAAATAAACAAACAACAAAATAAACAACAAAATAAAACACTAAGCATTGGTCTGTAATCTTGAAATCCACCGGATTATTTTTAGGAGCTGAGTGGGTTCAATTATTTAGAATTGAAAAGGAGTGAAATGAATGCACTTATTTGGGTAATTTTTTGAGAGGTTCTCTATTTTTATTCCATGTTTCAGATAGATCACTATGAAGAGGAGATTTGAAAGTAGTGCAAACAAGATGGTGAAAACAACTGAGTGAAGCAGGAAAGAGCTCAAAGCCAATAGCTTCATTTCTCAAACCACTGGAAAACACACCTTACCCAACAAACAATGCTACAGATAATGAAAACTCCGCAACTGCAACAGGTGATATTTCAATGCCAATACCTGAACATGAGGATAGTAGTCAAGGAGGACATGTGGCATCCGTAACAGATGCAACAGAAGATCCTGTGTACGATCAAGAAACTCAACAGGAACATGTAGATCTTATGCAACAAGAGCAATTCATGAGTACTACAGGTTTGACTGTGACTGACATTGGAATTATTGACAAGAGTAATGCTGCCCAAATGCAATCTTTTCTTCAAATTACTTGTTTTGAAATTCCAAGTAACATTCCATGAGATGCTGATAATCATGTTTTCCCTACTTGCCTGCTGACAAAATCTCTTCCAAATGGAGAGACTTGCATAAGAGACTGGTTATGCTGGAGTATGGAAAAAACAATCTCTGTATTGTGCACCCTACTTCATTTTGAACAAAAATGCTCCAAATGCATCAGTTCTCTCTGATCAATCAGGATGGAGCATCAACAGAGGTTGGAGGAAGTTGAAAGACCGAATACCATCACATGAGAGTTCAACGTCACACAAAGAAAACTACGTTGCATGGAAATCAGCCAGTTGGGCAGCATCAGCTGAAAGTTCAGTTGAGAATTTACTCTTAACTAAACTCTCTACACAAACTAATAACTGGAAAAAACTTTGTGTGTGCATCCTGAATGTCATCCTTTTTCCTTCTGAGCGGGGATTGGCTTTCTTTGGTTCCAGTCAACGTATTGGCGATCGTGCAAATGGAAATTTTCTAGGCATAGTTGAGCTCCTCAGCAAATATGACCCACTTTTATCAGAGCATGTTAAATGTGTTTGATAATCGCAAGAGAGTCAAAAGCACATGCTAGTCCATTATCTCTCCACGCACATAGAACAGAATGAGTTTATTGAACTATGTGGGTCATTCATACAAACAACAATTCTTGATGAGATTTGAAATGCCAAGTATTTTTCAATCATTGTTGATGCCACTCCAGATTGTTCTCACAAGGAACAGAGTACTATGGGTATTTGATATGTTAAGTTTGTAGACAGCTCAATATTTTCAATTGAAGAAAAATTTATTTTGTTTGATATAATTTCACGAGAAAAACTGGAAAAGAAATTGCTTCTCGAATACTAGCAATTCTAGAAGGTTTTACGTTAGATTTTCAAGTCGGCATTGGTCAAGCCTAGGACAATGGATCTAATATGGCTGGGAAGTACAAAGGTGTACAGGCAGTTCTGCTTGAGCATAATTCAAACTGTATTTTCTCCAGCTGTAGAAACCACACACTAAACCTTCTAGGTGTTGACTGTGCTGAATCATGCAAGGAGGCGGCAATTACTTACTTTGGAACTGTTCAGCAAATGTACAATCTCCTCAGTAGCAGTCCACAAAGGTGGGAAAATCTGAAGCAATATCTTCCTATTTCATTGCATGGGATGTCCAAAACTAGATGGTCTGCTCGGATTGATGGTGTTCAACCAGTTACGCAGCATTTGAATTCAGTGAGAAAGGCTTTAAATGAGCTTGAATCTCTCAATCTCTCTACATACTCTCGAACTGAACTTCAGTCTATTCAGAAGCACATGTCCAAATTTGAATGCATTCTGATGTCATCTTTGTGGATGAAACTACTTACAATGATTCACTAAACTAGTCTGATAACTGAAGCACGCAATGCTACACTTGATGTTGAGAGGGATAACACTGAAAGTCTTATCAATGACATTCAACAGATTCGTGAAAAATGGGATGCGATCCTGACTGAGTCCAAATTAGTAGCACAGAATATTGGCATTTCGTCTGAGGTCTCCACCAATCACAACTTACCTACTGAATCCGATACCAAGCAGCATTATAGGGTTAATGCCTTCCTTGTCATCATTGACTCTATTCAATCGGGTCTTACACATCAATTTGAATCACTGTGACTAATTTGTACCCTTTTGGGGTTTCTTTGGCCGTTCAACAGACTGAGTAAGGAAGATCTACTTTCTGAAGCTGAACAATTTCAGCAACAGTACAACAAAGAAATCTCAAAAGATCTCAGTGACGAAGTCATCTTCCTGAAATGAATATATTCCACAAACTTTAAATTGGATTGCAAGCCAAAGGAATTGCTTCAGGAAATACTTGAACTTGGACTCTCTGGGGTGTTTCCTAATATCACAATTGCATTGCGTATTTTTGTCAGTTTGCCTGCATCAGTGGCTTCAGGTGAACGCACCTTCAATGTGTTAAAGCAGGTAAAGAACTAGCACTGTTCAACTATGGGACAAGAGCGTTTGAATGGGCTCACCATGCTTAATATCAACTGTGACATTGCATGAAAGCTAGATTTTTATTCTCAATAATTAGAACACTCACTTACTTAGTTTTACATTTTAATAGGCATCGTTTTAGTGATTTGTTTATCAAACAAAAAAGAGACAATAGAAGTAAAATACAATTGCACATACCAGTGACAGCAGTAAAAGTCAATGTGTCTTAAACGATCAAGCTACCCAAGGCTTCATGCTCTGAAGACAGGATGCTGTGATGCTGACTAATGTCATATTTTTATCATGTTTAATCTCACTAGTCAGGTGACTCACGAAAACAAGAGTGTCTGAAAAGAAGAAAATATTCCTATTTCTTCCTGGAGAAGAGAGTTGAGAACTTGGGGCAAGAAATATTTTAATATCCCTGATACTCTGGTCTTCATCATCACCGGATCACTATAAAGCATCAAGAACTTTGTGAGATGATATAGGGAGGATGCTCACTATCCAAGAACAAACTGGGCTGACCCGTGACCGGGCAGATCCCACAAGTCAGAACAGTAGCAACACAGCCTGGTAGGAGAGGGTGGTGGCAGCAGCAGTTTGTTAGTCCTTTCATCCAGAAGGAAGTTGTTTATTAACTGCTTATCAGTTGAATTCTTGCCCTATTAGAGTTGTGTCATCATTTCCCCAACACTGCTGAGCCAAAGTGCACTGTTGTTCACACATCCAAGACCTGGTACCTCAAACCATGCAGATCAGGAAGGAACCCAAAGGATGGCTCTGAGATTTTAAATTATTTTATTTTAAATTAAAGTTAATTTAGTGTTCAGGAAAGATGCTAGACTGACAGCCTGGAGCCTGAAGGCCTCTGGTGAGCCGTAAGACAGAGGCAGTGCAAGCAGCAGTACTGCACGCTTCCTCACACCGCCTTCCCCATATACCTCAAACCTGTTCGGGAGTGACCACCTCTAGAATGAGGAGATGAATTAGTTTCCAAGCCCCATTAAATCCTTGGTTTATATAGGATGGCAAAGCTCCGACCTTGTCTCAGTGGGTCCCATGCTTCCAGGCAGATTATGCTGGCCTCAGAGACTCACTGTGACCTTCCATATAGTCCTTCTTTCCCTAGGGGCAAGGGTCACAGCCTACTGAGCCATTTTCATCATAAACCAGCAAGGGAGGTGGGAAGAAACAACCCTCCCTCGCACAGTCTCTGTTGGTTCACAGTCTCTGTGATTAATTGGGGAGAGTGGCGGGGAGGAAAGGAGGGAACCCGGCCCACTCTCTACTCTGGGTTCCAGCCCAGGGACCCTAATAGCAGCAACCCTTGGTAGCTGACTTTGAAACAGGACAGGTACAATTCCCTGGGCCACTTCCCCACAGCAGCACCTCCCCCGGCCTACTTCCTCACCATTTACTTCACCCTTACCTCAGGGCCTCCTCCCCTGTGCTGGATAGGGTTTGTGCTGCCTAGTTTCTCCAGCAGCACAGCTTCCTCATACCGCTCCTGACACATGCCCCCACCTGACTAACTGAGAGGCTTTTAACTAGTTTCAGACAGCCCCTGATTAGCATCAGGTGTCCCAATCAACAGGGATTTGTTTAGCCTGGGGCTAATATATCTGTCTCCCACTACTTTCCTATAGCCATCTGGCCTTGCCCCGTCACATAAGCAAGACTGCCATCAACAGCCAATATTGAGTGTGGCTTTGGCAAAGTGAATGCCTGATCTCCCAAACTATCACCTGGTCACTTGCTGGAAGATTCTCTGCACCTTGGGTCTTTAAACCATGATTTGAGGACGTCAATGGCTGAGACACAGGTTTGATACAGGAATGGGTGGGTGAGATTCTGTAGTCTGCATTGTGCAGGAGGTCAGACAAGATGATCATAATGGTCCCTTCTGACCTTAAAGTCTATGATTCTATGATTTCACAGATACTGAAGAGTCATCAAATTATAGTGACCTTTAGTCATTACAGACCTGGGCTGAATGAAAATCAGTAGCCAAGGGGTGAAAGGCTCAGTATCCCCAATCCATCTGCTCCTATCATAGTGATATTGCAAGAAGATTACAGGCATTTAAAAGAACTTTTAAGTAACACAGTTCCATTGGCTAGTATACATTAACTACGGAATATTAATTATTGTTACCTTTCTCCTCCCTAAGCCTACAGTTTTGGTCATATTCACATCTTGCATTGTCTTAAATTAGATTGTCAGCTCCTTGGGGCAAAACCAGTGTCTTTTATTAATTTTTATAGTGCTTAGCACAGTTGAGCCTGCGTGCTAAATGCCCCCCTTATGCATTACCATAATATAAATACTTAAATAGAATCTACTGCTGATTTGACCCAAAAAAATCTATGAGGTGGAATATTTCTAATGTAATTAATAAATATAATATGTTCCCTCTTAATCCCCTTCCCACAAAAGGAACAGAAGGCCAAATTGCTGAATAATTTCAATCACTTTTTTCATGAATTGTGGTGATTTTACACTAGCAGAAGCAATTTATCCTACTAAACTTCACTAAAGATAGTTTCCCTCATTGGTTTTTCCAGTGGCATTATGTTTCATATCACTAAAGCCAATGACTAGCTTTAATACTCTCTCTGTCTCTCTCCTTTTCTTATTGAGCTGACTTGTGCTGCTTCTTGGATTTAAGATCAGCTGCAGTTTGAATGTAGATTCTGAGCAAGGAAACCCAGCAGGCACTGTGGGCTGGTGTCTGGCAGGATTCCTGTCATTGTAGTTTGTAGCTGTAGAATGCCCAGTAGGTTTTGCACTCTTAGGGAAAAAAGAATCATAGAATACCAGGGTTGGAAGGGACCTCAGGAGGTCATCTAGTCTAACCCCCTGCTCAAAGCAGGACCAATCCCCAGACAGATTTTTGCCCCAGATCCCTAAATGGCCCCTCAAGGATTGAGCTCATAACCCTGGGTTTAGCAGGCCAATGCTCAAACCACTGAGCTATTCCTCCCTCATGTGAAATAGCCAAGAAATAAAGATTTCTGTCTTGGTGGTTTCAGTACGGGCTCAGTTAAGAAGTGAAAGATTTTATTATTCATATTTTCTTCTGATCATTATGGCCAACAATATAAACATTAGCAGCTCAAACCAATGTAGGTGCTAATACCCACTGCTGGACCAGTTGCACTTTGTTTCACTTAATGCTTGGCTTCCTTGTTTGCTTGGCTTCTGTTTAAACACAATGACACTTTTTTCCCTAGCTGCATTCATATGCTATATTGTTATGCTGGTGGGGGAGAGTGAAACAGCTGCCCTTCATTTAGATCAAAGGTAAGAAGCAGTTACTCTGTAAAATATAAAGAGCTTGAGATGGCTGAAACAGCAGGAACCATCACCTAAAACACAGGCCACATGCATGACCAGTCAGAAACTGAGTTATGTGGGCAGAGGAGTTTCACTGGGTATTATTTTGCAGGAGGTGGATGGTGTGGAAGCTGACAGACAAGGCAGCAGAAAGCTAAGGCCAACCAGAGAAACACTTGTAGCATGACCTGAGAGAAAGCTAAGAGAGAGGGCTTTTTGGGTAGAGCGCTGGCTGGCATAGGCGTTGACTCCATGGGTGCTCCAGCCCTGGAGCACCCAAGGAAAAAAATTAGTGGGTGCTTAGCACCCACCAGCAGCCAAGCTCCCCTCCTCCCCCAGTGCCTCCAGTCTGCTGGCGGCCCCACTGATCCCCCCCTCCCTCCCAGCACCTCCTGCACATCGCAGAACAGCTATTCCGTGGCATGCAGGAGGTGCTGGGAGGGAGGGGGAGGAGCGGGGATGGGGTGTGCTCAAGGGAGGGGGTGGGAAAAGATGGGGTGGGGGCAGGAAGAGGCGGGGGTGGGGACTTGGGGGTCAGGAGTGGAGTGGGCATGGGGCTGGGCGTGGATCAGGGGCGGGAAGAGGCAGGGTTGGGGTGGGGGATTGGAGGAAGGCGTGGAGTGGGGGTGGGCCTGGGGCGGTGGGGTTGAGCACACATCCCTCTCCCCGGGTAGAGGAAGTCAGTACCTCTGCTGGCTGGAAAAAGAGGCTTGGAATATTGAACAAGGAAACTGCCTCCTGTTGGATTCTTACTGCATTCAGGGAAGTGACTTTATGTACTGTGGCAAAGCACCTCCTCCGTTTTGCCAGACTTAGCACTTCCCCCTCTGGTGGTGGCAGGCCTGGAGTAAACCAGCTCCAGTCTGGACAGTCTTTGTCTTCCCTCTCTGTGTTTACTTGTCAGTATTTTCAAGGTAGGCCTCAGAGCAGGCTTAAAGAGTACTCCTCCACCAAACAAAGAGAAACAAATTTACAAACACAAAAACAAAGGGGGATACCTTTCCCTGCCCCCTTGCTGGGGTGGTGTTGTCCTGCTGTTGGCCCCGGGGTGTCAGTCTTTCCCCTAAGCATGCACTTAGCTTTGGTTGTTTCCCCCTGTAGGGGGGAGAGCAGCCTCTAACCTTTGAGAAGCCTATCTCCCTGATGCCATTAACCTTGCAGCAACTTGTCACTCCTCCCTCTCTCACCAGAGGACAGGTTTTAAAAGGTCTCAGGCAGCCCTTAATTGAATCATAGAATCATAGAATATCATAAAAAGCAACAGAGGGTCTTGTGGCACCTTTGAGACTAACAGAAGTATTGGGAGCATAAGCTTTCGTGGGTAAGAACCTCACTTCTTCAGATGCAAGTAATGGAAATCTCTAGAGGCAGGTATATATCAGTGTGGAGATAACGAGGTTAGTTCAATCAGGGAGGGTGAGGTGCTCTGCTAGCAGTTGAGGTGTGAACACCAAGGGAGGAGAAACTGTTTCTGTAGTTGGATAGCCATTCACAGTCTTTGTTTAATCCTGATCTGATGGTGTCAAATTTGCAAATGAGAAGAATATCATAGAATCATAGAATATTAGGGTTGGAAGAGACCTCAGGAGGCCATCTAGTCCAACCCCCTGCTCAAAGCAGGACCAATCACCAACTAAATCATCCCAGCCAGGGCTTTGTCAAGCCTGACCTTAAAACCTCTAAGGAAGGAGATTCTACCACCTCCCTAGGTAACCCATTCCAGTGCTTCACCACCCTACTAGTGAAAAAGTTTTTCCTAATATCCAACCTAAGCCTCCCCCAGCCTTTGGACCTGAGGTAGCCCCATCTCAGCTTGTAGAAAAAAGGGCCTTTATCATTCTAGGACTAATATACCTGCTGTCCATTCTCGCATCCGGGCAGAGTTCTTCTGGGCAGCATCAGCTAGTTCCCTTGATACCTTCGAGGAGCAGTGGGCGCTGTCCGGGGTTCTCTGCTCAGTATCTCCATCAGGTTGCTTTCGTTTAGCCCTGTGACCTCACTCCTGTCCCTGTTATATCTTTTGTTGTCCCCTGTAATTAATTGAGATCCCGGACCTTGTGGATCCTCCCCGGAGGCCTGGTCTACACTATGAGTTTAGTTTGAATTTAGCAGCATTAAATCGAATTAACCCTGCACCCGTCCACACAACAAAGCCATTTACTTTGACATAAAGGGATCTTAAAATCGATTTCTGTACTCCTCCCCGACGAGGAGAGTAGGGCCGAAATCGACATTGCCATTTCAAATTAGGGTTAGCGTGGCCACAATTCGACGCTATTGGCCTCCGGGAGCTATCCCACAGTGACCACTCTGGACAGCAATCTGAACTCGGATGCACTGGCCAGGTAGACAGGAAAAGCCCCGCGAACTTTTGAATTTCATTTCCTGTTTGCCCAGCGTGGACAGCACAGGTGACCACGCAGAGATCATCAGCACAGATAACCATGCAGTCTGAGAATCGAAAAAGAGCACCAGCATGGACCGTACGGGAGGTACTGGATCTGATGGCTATATGGGGAGAGGATTCCGTGCTAGCAGAACTACATTCCAAAAGACAAAATGCCAAAACATTTGAAAAAATCTCCAAGGGCATGATGGAGAGAGGCCACAATAGGGACTAACTACAGTGCCGCGTGAAAGTTAAGGAGCTCAGACAAGCCTACCAGAAAACCAAAGAAGAAAACGGAAGGTCCGGGTCAGAGCCACAGACATGCCACTTGTACACTGAGCTGCATGCAATTCTAGGGAGGGCCGCCACCACTACCCCACCTCTGACTGTGGATTCCAAGGAGGGGGTAATCTCAGCCATGCCTGAGGATTCTGCAGATGGGGAAGATGAGGAGGAGGAGGAGGAGCTTGCGGAGAGCACACAGCACTCCCTTCTCCCCAACAGCCAGGATCTTTTTCTCAGCCTGACTGAAGTACCCTCCCAACCCTCCCAAGGCGTTATCCCAGACAATGAGGCCATGGAAGGGACCTCTGGTGAGTGTACCTTTGTAAATATAAAACATGGTTTAAAAGCAAGCGTTTTTTAATGATTAATTTGCCCTGAGGACTTGGACTGCATTCGCGGCCAGTACAGCTACTGGAAAAGTCTGTTAACGTGTCTGGGGATGGAGCGGAAATCCTCCAGGGACATCTCCATGAAGCTCTCCTGGAGGTACTCCAAAAGCCTTTGCAGAAGGTTTCTGGGCAGTGCAGCCTTATTCCGTCCTCCATGGTAGGACACTTGACCACGCCATGCTAGTAGCAAGTAATCTGGTATCATTGCATGATGAAGCCTGGCAGCGTATGGTCCCAGTGTTTGCTGGCATTCAAGCAACATCCGTTCTTTATCTCGCTGTGTTTTCCTCAAGAGAGTGATATCGTTCATGGTAACCTAGTTGAAATACGGGAATTTAATTGAGACAGAGGTGGCCGTTTGCCTGTGGCTGAAAAGAAATCCTTCCCTGCAGTTAGCCAAGCAGTGGGTGGGGGGGCATTGGCACTGAGCTTTTCACGTTTGGCTAGCAGGGATCTTCCCTGATACCAGTCACGCGGTCGGGGGGTGGAGGTAAAGAGATCATCCCAGAGAATTGGATGGGTGGTGGTGGGGTTTATTTTGGTTTCTGCTGCTGCACATTAACAGGAAAACTGCAGCACTCAACGGGCTTTGCTTGGTATGGGAAAGGAGGGCACTGCTTTAATGAAGGTTGCAGAAGCCGAAAGACAATGGCTTACCATGGCTGCATGCAAGCCGAATTCTGTTGCCCGGCCCTGTGTCTGTGATCTCTAACACCAAAGCCACAGACACTCAATATAAGATGCAAAATGCGACCTTGTACCAAAATCACATGTGCTATGTAATGTGAATAGTGTTGTTCACCGTGAAAGAGTATAAGCATTGTTCCGTAAAATGTATCTTTTTAAATACTTCTCTCCCTTTTTTCCCTCCATCCCACTGCTGCAAATTTTTCAAGCCTCCCTCCTCAGTCCCGAAAGCTATCTCAGATAAGGCGGCAAAAAAAACACACGCGAGACGAAATGTTCTCGGAAATCATGCAATCAACCTGCGATGAATGAGCTCATCTGAATGAGTGGAAGGACACAGTATCAAAGTACAGGAAAGATGCCAGTGAACGTGAGGACAGGAGGGACCAATGTGAGGACAGGAGGGACGAACGTGAAGAGAGGAGGGACGCTCGAGATCAGAGGTGGGGGCAGGAAGATCAGAGGTGGGGGCAGGAAGATCAGAGGAGGCAGGATGCAATGCTGGGACTACTGAGGGATCAAATGGATGGTCCGGCGTCTGGTGGAGCTTCAGGAGTGGCAGCAGGATCACAGAGTGCCGCTGCAGCCTCTGTATAAGTGCCCTCCCCTCTCACCATGTTCCATAGCCTCCTCACCCAGACGTGTAAGAACACGGAGGGGGGAGGCTCCGTGCACCCGCTCACTCAACCCCAGTGGACAGCCCAAGCAAAAGGCTGTCATTATTTTGAACTTTTGAAGTGGCCTTTTCCTTCCCTCCTATCCTCCTCCCAAACCCCACCGGGCTACCTTGTCAGTTCTCTCCCTATGTTTATAATCAATTAATAAAGAATACATGATTTTTAAATGATAGTGACTTTATTTCCTTTGAAAGCAAGCTGTGATCGAAGGGAGGAGGGTGGTTTGCTTACAGGGAATGAGTCAATCAAGGGGGCGGGTTTTCATCAAGGAGAAACAAACAGAACTTTCACACTGTAGCCTGGCCAGTCATGAAACTAGTTTTCAACGCTTCTCTGATGCGCAGCGCTTCCTGGTGTGCTCTTCTAATCGCCCTGGTGTCTGGCTGCACGTAGTCAGTGGCCAGGCGATTTGCCTCAGCCTCCCACCCTGCCATAAAGATCTCCCCCTTACTCTCACAGAGATTGTGGAGCATACAGCAAGCAGAAATAACAATGGGAATATTGGTTTGGCTGAGGTCTGAGCGAGTCAGTAACATGCGCCAGTGACCCTTTAAACATCCAAATGCACATTCTACCACCATTCTGCACTTGCTCAGCCTGTAGTTGAACAGCTCCTGACTACTGTTCAGGCTGCCTGTGTATGGCTTCATGAGCCATGGCATTAAGGGGTAGGCTGGGTCCCCAAGGATAATTATAGGCATTTCAACATCCCCAATGGTTATTTTCTGGTCTGGGAAATAAATCCCTTGCTGCAGCCATTTAAACAGATTAGTGTTCCTGAAGACGCGAGCGTCATGAACCCTTCCCGGCCACCCCACGTTGATGTTGGTGAAACGTCCCTTGTGATCCACCAGTGCTTGCAGCACCATTGAAAAGTACCCCTTGCGGTTTATGTACTGGCTGCCCTGGTGCTCCGGTGCCAAGATAGGGATATGGGTTCCATCTGTCGCCCCACCACAGTTAGGGAATCCCATTGCAGCAAAGCCATCCACTATGACCTGCACATTTCCCAGAGTCACTATCTTTGGTAGCAGCAGCTCAGTGATTGCTTTGGCTACTTGCATCACAGCAGCTCTCACAGTAGATTTGCCCACTCCAAATTGATTCCCGACTGACGGATAGCTGTCTAGCGTTGCAAGCTTCCACAGGGCTATTGCCACTCGCTTCTCAACTCCGAGGGCTGCTCTCATCTTGGTATTCTGGTGCTTCAGGGCAGGGGAAAGCAAGTCACAAAGTTCTATGAAAGTGGCCTTAAGCATGCGAAAGTTTCGCAGCCACTGGGAATCGTCCCAAACCTGCAACACTATGCGCTCCCACCAGTCTGTGCTTGTTTCCTTTGCCCAGAATCAGTGTTCCACGGCTATAACCTGCCCCATTAACAGCATGATCTCCAAAGCGCCAGAGCCCACGGTTTGAGAGAATTCTGTGTCCATGTCCTCATCACTCTCGTCGCCGCGCTGCCGTAGCCAACTCCTGCTCGCCTGGTTTTTCAGGTCCTGGTTCAGCATAAACTGCACGATAACGCGCGAGGTATTTACAATGTTCATGACTGCTGTCTTGAGCTGAGTGGGCTCCATGCTTGCCATGGTATGGCATCTGCACTGTTCACCCAGGAAAAAAGGCACAAAACAGTTGTCTGCCGTTGGTTTCCCGGAGGGAGGGGGAGGATGTACCCAGAACCACCCGCGACAATGTTTTTTGCCCCATCAGGCATTGGGATCTCAACCCAGAATTCCAATGGGTGGAGGAAACAGCAGGAACTATGGGATAGCTACCCACAGTGCAACGCTCCGGAAGTTGATGCTAGCCTCGGTACATGGACGCACACCGCCGAATTAATGTGCTTAGTGTGGCCACATGCACTCGACTTTATACAATCGGTTGCCAAAAATTGAATTCTGTAAATTCGGAGTAATCCCGTAGTGTAGATGTCACGGAGTATGGGGGACTCAGGGCCCTGCACCCCCAGCTTCCTGCGATTCACCATGACTCTCAGCCAGCCAATAAAGCAGAAGGTTTATTTAGACGACAGGAATACAGTCCAAGACAGGTCTTGCAGGCATAGACAACAGGACCCCCCTCAGTTGGGTCCATCTTGGGGTCTCAGGGCACCCCAGTCCTTTGGGAGGTCAGAGCCCCGTCTGCCTCCCAGCCATCTCACCAGCCAGCTTCTGAAACTCTCCCTTCAGCGACCCCTCCCACAGCCTTTGTTCAGTTTCCCGGGCAAAGGTGTCACCTGGCCTCTAACCCCTTCCTGGGTTCTCATGTTACATGCTCAGGTATTCTCCGTCGGTCAGTCTCCCATCCCCCCAATGCAGACTATCCTAGCCACACTCCCCTGTCAGCATTCAAAGACCACAGTAAGAACAGTCCCAGTTCGTCACAGTAGACATACCCTGAGTCTGGGTGAGGTCTTTTAGCAGTGGGCGGGCTTCAGCCTGCCCACTTCCCAGATCCCAACAGGACCACCCTCTTGCAGCCATCCGGCCAAGGGTGACCAGACAGCAAGTGTTTAAAATCGGGACAGGGGTTGGGGGTAATAGGAGCCTATATGAGAAAAAGACCCAAAAATCGGGACTGTCCCTATAAAATCGGGACATCTGGTCACCCTAATCCGGCCTGACTTTGTCACAGTATATTCTGTCTAAATAAACAGGATTTCATCAAAGGAATACCTGACTATCATCAATTTCTCCTCCTGATGAATACAACCCCCAGGACCCTGACTATTGGCCTACTGCTTAAGTCAAAGCAGGCAACAATGTCTATTTATAAAGAGATTTTCCCCCATAGCACAGAGTTAATATAATATATATTGCATAGTGCCTTTGTAGATTTCAGAGCACTTGATGGGTCAGATTCGTCTCTTAAAACTAGTCTAACTCCACTAGCTTGACCAGAGTAACTCCAGGTCTACATCCACACACAAAATCAACATCAGGTCTCTTCCCTTTTACACCGTGAGCCCCACTCCAATGCCTGAGAAACCCATTGTGGATTTCTGAACTATTGGTGAAATTCACCACAGCTTGGAGGGCCCACACAAGTCCCCCCCCCCCACACGCAAATTGCTCAGTGCAGAGGGAATCCCTGTGCCAGCTCTGAATAGATCAGCATGGGAAACCCAGTGGCAATAAGGCTATTCCGTCTGTGCTTACCTGAATCTACATCCAGCAGAGAAGGACCCCCCCATTTAAAGAGTATGAAAGTTGGAAGCTCTCCAAGAGCAGTGACCCTGCTGCTCAGCTTTCTGGGGACCAGTCTTCACTAGAGAAATAAACAGCATTGACTGTCAATTGCACGTGAAAGAGGCAGACCAAAGTTCTAGGGCTTCCAGATAAACAATACAGAGATAGCTATTAGTCTGTTGTTACTAATGATATATATATATCATTATATATATTGTTATGATTTAACTCCTTCTCTACCAATCCTGGACATCTCTTCCCCATTCCTCCAGAGTTTTCTTGTTCTGTGCTTTAACATGCAAATTTCATTGAAATTAATGGAATGAGAAGATGTTCCAAATATGAACATCTGTGTGACTAGATGAACAACTTCAATGGGTCTAACTCACATGACTAATGGGTGAGTTAAGGCTTACTGGATCAAGCCCATGCCATTCAATGTAAGGGTATTTGGAATATTGGTACCATAGCTGTAGTGATGTGGCTAATATTCCTGTTGACCTAATTGCTTATTACTTTAAATTATTTATTTTATTTTAATATAATTTTCAAGCTTCATTATAGCTTGTGGGTTGAGAACTAACAGTGGCTACTTATCAAGAAGGGGAGGAAGAACAAATGGGAAGAAGGAAGAACTTTTGTGATGTGGATGTCATGTACGTTTCTGAGCCCAACTTTCATGCCGCTGAACATTTTATTGCATGCATTTCCCATTCTTGATGGGCTGAGCCCAAACTGTTTAGGAATAAAGGATTTTGGAAACTGATTGAGTCTCCAAAGACTTCTGTTACACTGATAACTTTCGGGGTGCTGTCAGATTTTTCATTCATAATCTCAATTTTTTTTCTGAAGTGAAATTTGGCATCTAAAACACATCACATCCCTAAATCTGTGTATGTGCACACAAATATCTAAGTGGTTATTACAAAGTTATTTGTTTTTAAAAATATGGCCCATTTACATTGCCTTCTTGCATTTTTACAAGCATTTCTGATTTTAGCCTTTTATAAAAGCTATGTTGCCAAGCTGAAGAGAAAGCCATGTTTAACAGTATTTGCTGTCTGAAGAAAACAAAATCCAAACTGACTCTGATTTGGAAGCTGAAAACCATCGGGTGGTTGGTTAGATAGCATTCTGAATTAATAATTCACTAACTAGCCTTGCATCTCCAAAGATTTGGGGTCTGATCCAGCAGCCTTTACTCTCATGAGTAATCCCAGAGATTTCAGAGAGTGAGATGGGAAATTAGTCATGCTATCAAGAGCTGAATTTGGGGCCTGGGGTTCAAGTCTTGCTTATATCAAAAGTGCAGATGAGTTCAGCAATGCAGTTTTCTCCAAGTTGCCCCAACACTAACCCATTCTAAAGAGAACAAATCTTGTTTGCTATGATCATTTATCCAACCCTGTCCTATTCTTTTAGTCTCTAATTTTAAAATCAAATTTTCTTTCAACACACTCATATCTAGTGGGGTCCTGCAGGGGTCAGTCCTGGGGCTGGAACTGTTCAATATTTTCATCAATGATTTGGATAATGAAGTAGAAAGTATGCTTATAAAATCTGTAGATGACCCCAAGCTGGGAGAGGTTGCAAGCACTTAGGAGGACAGGTTTAAAATTCAAAATGACCCTGACAAATTGGAGAATTTGGTCTGAATTGAAATTCTATAAAGACAATTGCAAAGTACTTCACTTAGGAAGGAAAAATGAAATCTCTACTAGGCACTGATGAGGCCCCAGCTGGAATCCTGTGTCCAGTTCTGGGCAACACAATTTAAGAAAGATGTGGACAAACAGGAAAAAGCCTAGAGGAGAGCAACAAAAATGATAAAAGGACCTATGAGGAAAGGTTTAAAAAAAAATGGGCATGTTTAGTCTCAAGAAAAGAAGACTAAAGAGGGACCTGATAACCAGGGCCGGCTCCAGGCACCAGCTTCTCAAGCAGGTGCTTGGGGCGGCCGCTCCGGAGAGGGGCGGCAGGTCCAGGTAGTCGGCGGAAATTCGGCGGACGGTCCCTCACTCTGCCTGGGAGTGAAGGACCTCCTGCCGAATTGCCGCCACAGATCGCGATCGCGGCTTTTTTTTTGTTTTGTTTCTGCTGCTTGGGGCGGCCAAAACCCTGGAACCGGCCCTGCTGATAACAGTCTTCCAGCCTGTTAAAGGCTGTTATGAAGAGGACAGTGATCAATTGTTCGCTGAAGGGAGGACAAGAACTAATGGGCTTAATCTGCAGCAAGGGAGATTTAGGTTAGATAGTAGGAAAAGGTTTCTAACTATAAGGGTAGTGAAGCTCTGGAATAGGCTTCCATGGGAGATTGTGGAATCCGCATCCTTGGAAGCTTTTAAAAACAAGTTGGACAAACACCTATCAGGGATGGTCTAGGTTTACTTGGTCCTGTCACAGCGCAGGGGGCTGGACTTGATGACTTCTTGAGGTCCCTTCTAGCCTTACATTTCAATTTTATTTTTTCAATCTCAGATTTTTTTTAAATTCCTCGGGGGGGGGGGATTTTTAAGGCTCAGGAGGAAATAATGGGTTTTACTTTTGATGATTTTCATCACGGAGATGTGTCATCAAAGGATTTCCAAGTCTGGATCTCAATAAATGTGCACTTTACAATCAACACCAGTGCTAGGAAATTTACACACTAGAGCCACCAGCCTGTTAATTAAGTCTTCTTTCACAACAAAGAAATAATGTAATTAAGTCACTGCTTTTATTGTTGGCATTTCCAGTAGTGCACGACTAAGCATCTTGTAAGAGAAAAGACACATTTGCTGCAGACTCATTAACACTTCAAAATTCATTTCATTTGAATGGGCAACATTTTTCAATGTATAGGCAGGATAGATGTTCATTGGGTCATTGTGATGTCAAACAGTTTCAATGTATTATTAAAATCCAATTTAAACTTCATATCACCTCTGAAGCCAACTGATTGATTTATGTTTTACTGGCATTATGCATGAATCTGTCACAATTATAGGATATCACTAGGGTGGGGTTGAGATTATAGCTACCCAAGTTTAAAAATAAGTCAATACTTGCATTTTGATAGCAACTTCCATTCTAGGGTCTCAAAGTTCTTTACTGGCATTTGTTACATTTCACAACACTCCAGTGAATATGGAGTACTATTGTACTGACTAGCTAATTCTCAGAGTTTAAGTGATCACCCAACAAATCAATGGTAGAACCAGGACTAGAAGCTAGGAATCCTTGTTCCTAATCACCTGCTGTATTTACTAGGTGACACAAAACCATTAGTATCTCACCAAAGAAAATGCACAAACAATGAGACCATACTTTCAAGGCCTTAACAGACCTTTGAGTTACTGGGTGCAGATGAATTTCTCATGGCTCTTCTGGGAACCCTCTCCAATTTATCAAGATCCTTCTTGCATTGTGGGCACCAGAACTGGACGCAATATTCCAGCAGCGGTCACACCCATGCCAAATACAAAGATAAAATACTTTTCTACTCCTTAATCAAGATTCCCTTGTTTATGCATCCCAGGATCGCATTAGCTCTAGATGTGTGGGTCTAGAAAAACCTGTAACATTTCAGAAAAACAAACAAACTTTTTTTCCATTCCGCTCCCACCCCCTCATCCCTCAAGGCCGGGTATGAAAAAATTGGAAATTTGGGGAAAAGTTTAAAAGAAACTTTTATGTGAAGAATTTTATCTCGGAATGAACAGTGAAATAATTTTTAGAGTTACTTTTAAAAGTGGTATTACTGCTGCACTCGAATCCTTCAGAATGCTAATAATTAAGACTACGTTTTAGTCAGAGGTATTTTTAGTAAAAGTCATGGACAGGTAACAAAAATTCACGGCCCACGACCTGTCCATGACTTTTACTATATACCCTGATTAAAACTGGTGGGGGAGGGTGCGGCTCGGGAGGGCGGCCCTGGGGGCGCCACAGGTGCTGGGGGGGATGGCCTGGGGGGCGCAGCCCACGGGACGCGGGCTGGGGTGTGTGAGCCACGGGTTCTGAGGAGGCGGTCGCGGCCTGGGGGGTGCTCGGGGGGCGGGGGGGTGTCACGGCCCAGAGGGGCACTGTGGGTGCTCAGGGGAAGTGCGGGTGCTGTGGGGGGTTGTGACCTAGAGGGGGCGCAGGTGCTCGGGGGGGCATGGGTGCTGGGAGGGTTGGTGGGGGCTGGGGCAGGCTCCTGGGAAGCGGGGACCCCAGCTCCTAGCTCCATGTGCTGCCTCCACTCTACCCCAAGCCCCAGTTCTGCAGCTCCCGTTGGCTGGGAACCACAGTCAATGGGAGCTGCAGAGGCAGCACGTGGAGTTAGGAGCTGAGAGAGGGGAGTTCCTGTCGCCCTTCCGGGAAGCCCCCCCCCCAGGTAAACACTGCCCTGAGCCACAACCACAGCCCTGAGCCCCCCCCCCCCAACTCCTGCTGCTGGGGAATGAGGGGGGGCCGTGACTGCCCTAGCCACGACTGATGTGCCTGACCCAGGGGCTGCCCGAGGTGATCAGGTGACCCCTGGGCCAGGCGCTCTGGCTGCTGCAGAAGTCACGGAGGTCATGGAAAGTCACAGAAGCTGTGACCTCTGTGACAAACACGGAGCCTTACTAATAACTAATAAGTATTTCAAATGAAGTCACATTATTTCAAAACTTATAATATTAGCCAATTACAAGTTCCTATATTCTGAAGATCTATATACCATATATTTATCAGTGTAAACCCCTGAGGCATATTCTTACAGCCCCAATCAGCAGCGGGCACTGCCATCTCTACTAGAGAATAGGAGTGAGTACAAGGGTCCTTTTTGTGGATTGCTGCCTGCCGTCCTCTGGTGACTTCTGTCCTAGAAGTGGAGTTTGGTGTAGGACAGCTGCTACCCTGAAGCTGCTGTCCTCCAGACTTGTCCCAGTGAGCAGGCCACTCATCCCAGAGACATCATTTCTCCTCAGTGGACTGGGAGATTGACACCTTCTGTCAGAATAAAATGATAACTTTAAAACTCTCTAGCAGAACAAGATAGGTAAGTGTGGTGATGTCATTTGAAAGTTTATTTAAAAACAAATAAGTTCTTCATGAACCAGTGCTAACTGAACATCTTAAAGTAGTTAAAGGTGTACGACACACTGTACTTGGTTCACCTGCAGAACTCTCTGAAGATTCAACAGCCAATTGTGTCTGCAATCACTCTAGCTGAATCAGACAAACCACTTTTGTCAGACATTCCTCAACGTATGGCCAAGACAAAGTCAATTGGTTTTGACAATCTACATGCATCTGCACTCACAAATCAGGATGTAATAAAAGTGAAGGACTTTATTTATAGGTGAGAAGAATTTTGCTGCAAGCCAATACAACCTGCTGTAAACCTTTTAGATTAAAGGTAGTAATGTTAGTGATGACAGCATTTTACAGTATCTGACTAAACTATTAAACAAGCAACATGCTTAGGACTAAATATTGGCAAAGTACCTTCGAATGTTGCAGAATACAGAATCTCTTCAGGTGTTTGGTCCAACAATGCAATCTGTGAATCTGCCAAGCACGTTGCTCCTACAACATGGTGGCAATACAACCACTGGCTCCTCTTGCTTCCCAATTGCTTCAGATTCCTCCATCTTCTGCAGCATGTGAAAGAAACTGGTCAATGTTTGGAAATATACACACAAAAATCAAGAAACAGACTAACATATGAAAGACTTGAGAAACTTGTTTCAATTCATGCAAATCATCAGTTTAATTAAGTACATAGTGAACGCTCAGAATCAGAAGTTGTGGATCTTTCACACGCAGATTCTGATTAGAGAAGTCACAAGTTAAAATTTAAGCTAGCATTTCCATGATTATATTAGTAACTAAACTGTTTTAAGTTATACTACACTTGTTTATAGGATGGCTAATTTTGCCTACTGTTGTGACACTTACAATGATAATGCTCTACTAAAGAGCCTGGTGTTTACTATAAAGTTTGGATGTTTACCCAGATTCATTGCTGGTCCTTAATATTGTGCTGTGTTAACAACATTACACTGAATATATATAGGATTTATATATTTATATATTATATATTTATATATTATATATTCATTTTCTGAGCTTTTTCTCTAGAAACATGAGTGTTTTCTATATCTGCATTATAAATCAAGTCTCTTTTTACTTACTGTTTCTGGGTCTTGTGGATATAATCTTCCTTTTTGTTTACAAGTCAAAGTATTGATGCTTTCTATTTTCAAAAAATTATTTCCCCCCCTAGTTTAAAGATACGTCAACAGGCAACAAAATACACTTAAGTACCTGAGCGTGAAGCTCCATCTCTAATACTAGGTATATTTGTTGTTATTCAAAAGTAAAGAATGTATACTTATTTCATAAATATACCTAACAGTACTTTATGTTCTAACTAAATTATGCATAACACATTCCTCATTCTTAAAGAAGTAATTAATGTTTACCTTAGATAAGCAAATAAGTACTGCAGATATTTCTATTTTTTTGCCAAATTTCCATTTTTTTTCTGAAAAAAATAAAAAAGGCTGGTTTTTTTTGCATGCCTTCAAAATTTCCAGAAATTTTACTTCTCTCTTTTGGCTACAGTACATACAGGGAGCTCATGTTCAGCTGATTATCCAACATGCCCCCCAAATCTTTTTCAGAGTCACTGCTTCCCAGCATAGTTTTCCCCTCCTATAAGTATGGCCTACATTCTTTGTTCCTATATGCTTACATTTACATTTAGCTGTATTAAAATGCTTCGTGTTTGCTTGCATCCACTTTACCAAGTGATCCAGATCGCTCTGTCCTTCATTATTTACCACTCCCCCAATTTTTGGGTCATCTGCAAACTTCGTCAGTGATGATTTTATGGGTTAAGGTCTTTTCTGCCAGGAAACATTTCTCTCTCAAACTCTTTTTCTATATCTATTGCTCCATTATATTGTCTATGCTCCATTACATTTCCTATTGCATTGTAATGGAGTATAAAAAACAAGTAACCTTTCCAAGCTGGAAAGGTTGTTGGAAATGTGTTGGATGCTCCCCTCTAATTGTGTTGACTGAGGGGGAAATAAAGGGGCCATAGAAGGGAAGGAATAGACTGCACACTGCATGCTCCCCTAGCCAGTCAAATCCCCAGGCAGACATACCATGGAGTAGAGTCTGTGCAAGTTGGCATGGGGAATATTGGGCCTAGAAGGGGGTGAAGCCAGGAGAGTAGCCACTCTCTATGGTCTGCTTTCCTAGGATCCAGTGGATTTCTGAGTGAAAATTCCTACAAAGGGCCCAGAAACATCCACATTGACAGTACTGCAGGGCTTCAGCTCCCTGAATGTTGTAAATAAGGCATGAGATGTTTCCATTTTAACCACTTGAGAGCAACTGGGAAACTTGGCAAATGCAAAATGAAATGAGGAACAACAAATTGTGTAGCAAAACTGTCAACACATTTTCCTTCATGCTTTCCAGAGACCATAGCTCCACTCCTCTGAGTCAGGTTCTGCATGGCATACATTAATCTAGCCTAAATAAGATCCTGTTAATTCCACTGCCAAGTGTTTACTTTTGAAGGCCATATTCTTTCACCATAAATGACTTTGGATGACACTTGTCACCATGATACCTATTCTTGAAAATATGCATTGTGAAGTGCATTGGCATTCTACAGGATTTTCTGTGCTCGTGTACAAAGAAAGCAGTTTAAAGGTTTTGGTCATGAGAATATTGATAATTCCCCCAAACCAAAACTTGGTTAAAAGCTATTTTAGGCTGCTACTGCCCAATGTCACCCAATTCAAAATCAATACTGAAATTTGCATGAATATGTATTGTATGGATTGCCCATCGGTCCACTTCTCCCACAAAAAACCCTCTACACCGTACTGCCCTCTGAATGAGAACCACACTCTCCACCAAGATTACACCTACTTCTGTATTACAGCCTTTCTTCAAATCTGCTTTTGCTGTGATGCTGCAAATCACTCTCCTTTGGCATCAGTTAGGCAAGCAGTGAGCTGAGATGTCTGCTTTTCTGCTCAATTGTTTTACCTATCTTCCCAACCCCCAACTTCCAAACCCCACATTCCTGTTAATCTCTTTCCTCTTCCTGCTGCATCTGATGAGAGTGACATTTTCTAAATGGTTGTGTAAGTCCAATGGGGCCTAAATTGGAAACACATTAGTCCACTGTTCTGACTCCATGTGGCAAAGTCAGGAGTAAAATAGGCTGATGTTGAAGCTTGAGACATGACAGCCTCAATGTTGTCTGATATTTGCAGGTAGGTGACAGTGCATAATGCTCAGATATGATCAATGTTAGGTAGTACATCTATTCAGTGCAGCTGTCCAGTGTGTCTGAAAATGGAAAGCAGATGAGGCCAAAGGGGGAGTCATGGCTGCCAAGGTGGCCAACTCATAGAATCATAGACTTGTAGGATTGGAAGGGATCTCGAGAGGTCATCTAGCCCAGTCCCCTGCACTCATGGCAGGACTAAGTATTATCTAGACCACCCCTGACAGGTGTTTGTCTAACCTGCTCTTAAAATCTCCAATGATGGAGATTCCACAACCTCCCTAGGCAATTTATTCCTATGCTTAACCACCCTGACAGTTAGGAAGTTTTTCCTAATGTCCAACCTAAACCTCCCTTGCTGCAAATTAAGCTCATTGTTTCTTGTCCTACCCTCAGAGGTAAAGAAGAACAATTTTTCTCCCTCCTCCTTGTAACAACCTTTTACATACTTGAAAACTGTTATCATGTCCCGCCTCAGTCTTCTCTTCTCCAGACTAAACAAACCCATTTTTTTCAATCTTCCCTCATAGGTCATGTTTTCTAGACCTTTAATCATTTTTGTTGCTGTTCTTTGGAATTTCTCCAATTTGTCCACATCTTTCCTGAAATGTGGTGCCCAGAAGTGGACACAATACTCCATCTAAGGCCTAATTAGTACAGAGTAGAGCAGATGAATTACTTCTTATGTCTTGCTTACAACACTCCTGCTAATACATCCCAGAATGATGTTTGCTTTTTTTCAATGGTGTTACATTGTTTACTCATATTTATCTCGTGATCCACTATGACCCCCAGATCCCTTTCTGCAGTGTTCCTTCCTAGGCAGTCATTTCCAATTTTGTACATGTGCAACTGATTGTTCTTTCCTAAGTGGAGTACTTTGCATTTTTCCTTATTGAATTTCATCTTATTTACGTCAGACCATTTCTCCAGTTTGTCCAGATCATTTTGAATTTTCATCCTATCCTCCAAAGCACTTGCAACCCCTCCCAGCCTGGTATCATGCACAAACTTTATAAGTGTACTCTCTATGCCATTACCTAAATCACTGATGAAGATATCGAACAGAACCAGACCCAGAACTGATCCCTGCGAGACCCCACTCGTTATGCCCTTCCAGCAAGACTGTGAACCACTGATAACTACTCTTGGGATGTTTTCCCAACAATTTATGCACCCCCTTATAGTGGCTCCATCTAGGTTGTATTTCCCTAGTTTGTTTATGAGTAGATCATGTGAGACAGTATCAAAAGCCTTACTAAAGTCAAGATATAACACATCTACCGCTTCCCCCCATCCACAAGTCTTGTTACATGACATGACACCCAACATTATTGTTAGAAGAAAACCAGGTGTCCCAAAGTGTTGTCAATATTGCTGCCTCCTCCCCAGAGTTTCAATCCATGTACCACGCCTGTCTATTACAACATCAGCCACTAAACTTCTGAGCACATCTGTGCTAGGGAATCAGTTACTGCTATCTTTTGCTAATTTTCATATAGCAACTGTGAAAGCTTCCCAAATAAGATGCAATGCCACAATTAAACTGAATGCATTTAATAGCCAAATGCTTTGAAAATCGCAAAGTGATACCACTTCTTATTTCCCTGGGGCTTGCTAGAAAAATAGCTCCTATTAATGAGCCATATTCTGCACCCATTTACATTCAGTCAATTCCAGTGAAAGCAACAAATTGTCTGGGTGTAAATGAGAACTAAATTAGGCCTATAATTTTCCATTTAGCCCTATTTTACAGCCTGCCTTGGTTCACTGAACCAATCAATTAATCATTATAAAAGCTCCATTTATATTTCACTCTTCGCCCTGGTACTTCAAAGCACTTTGCAAATATTGCCCAAATAACAGCTGTGCAGCCACATCTGGGCTAGAACAAGCTTGCAGCTTCAAGGACAACGGCCAGCTGCTTTCTGACTCTTCTGACTTATTTTTTCCTGACATATTAACTGGAAAATAGATGAAGCTATGAGCCACAGAAGCGTAGACCAGCACAACTCATTTCACACAAGTGTTCCAGCCCAAAATCAAATCAGGGTCCCAAAGATTAAAGGTAAACATGTGAATCATTCCACCCTCTGCCCCTAAACTTTAATGGGGAAGCATGACTCAACTATTCAGAAACAGTTTAAATAGGGCACAGATGTAGCGATGGATCACCACACAAATCTCCAGAGCTCTGTCACTGTTTGTCACTATTCTTATGGTTTAACTCACAGCCACCAGCAACAGTTCCATCTACTCCACAAGCCAGGAACCAAAGGAATTGTGACAGGCTCTTTCTGCATGTGTAGAACGAACTTTCACAAATGTTAGTATTTTGGAAAGAGATACAAATAAAAATCATCGGCCACTGTGCAGAACGTCCTGTGAAACATGACTGCCTGTTGCAGCACGGCCAGCACCCGCTGGTTTCACTGACCCATTTGCTACTTGAATTTAACCATCACAAATGACAGATCACTTCAGACAAATTCCCTCGATTTCTGTCACTTGAAAAAGGAACGTAACATTCACGTTGAGTCTGGTCGAGTGCCCACTGCTGTCCATGGGAGTCTTTCCATTTGTTTCAATGGGCATTGGATGAGGCCCATTACTAGATTTAAACTTCAGTATAAGCTTCTCATGCTAAAAGCCCTGTGAGAGAAACAGCGAGGCAGCTCTTACCTACAACACAGGAGAGACACACTGAACTATGTACTCCAGATCCAGAATTTTGAGTCAGGGAAACCAGGACAAAATCCTTACCCCTCTATCCCTCAGACAGGTGGATAAAATAACATGAAAATAGAGGAGAGTGTCTGGCATGGTGAATTGGCAGGATACAGGGAGGGAAGGGAGCCCCTCTTGCTTAGAACTAGTAAAAAATGTTCCTTTCAAACTTTTTAGGTTGGAAAATCTTTTTTCATTGAACATTTGTTTGGATTTTCCTTTAGAGGGGCCTTCCACACATTCTTTCCCTTTATTCCACCCCCTCCCCCACATCTTCCCCTTTGCAGCCACATAATCCCCTAAAATGATCTAAGGCTTTGGGCATGGAGCATGCTAGAACAGAAGTAGGGGGAAGCAGAGCCAAGAAGTAGTTAGACTTCATATTGTGCTCCCCTCAACTGCCATGCTTTACCCATGTACAAAGAGCAAAACACAGTGTACATGAAGGATGGGAAGGGATGACAGGGGAGGAAGAGAGAGCGTAGCTGTGGGCCTGGATTAGGACAAGTGTTACCACCAGCTGTGAGGCAGAGGCACAGACGAGGGAAATATTAGGTACTACACCTCTACCTCGATATAACGCTGTCCTCTGGAGCCAAAAAAAATCTTACCGCGTTATAGGTGAAACCGTGTTATATCGAACTTACCTTGATCCGCCGGAGCACGCAGCCCCGCCCCCCCGGAGCACTGCTTTATCGCGTTATATCCGAATTTGTGTTATATCGGGTCGTGTTATACTGGGGTAGAGGTGTATATAAAGTAATATCGACAACTTAATGCTCAACTGTCAAGTGTCTCTCTTCCCTTCCCTGCACTTCGGAAAGTTCCTCCCAAAAGAAAGATTCAGACCCGCCCTTCTCATGGACACGGATTTCTCTGACAGAACCCAGCCCTCAGTTGCAAGCACATTGATGTACAAGGTAAGAGAGCAGTTCCATAGCAGACCTGCATTTAGATGCTGTATAAACGGGAGCCAAATATTCTGACCAGTAACACACAATATAAAAGATATTCCTCCCTCCTCCCCAGAAAAATAAAAAACAAATTTGTTGTGGCAGAACTCCACTTGTCACACAGATTGTATTTGGCCTCATCCCTAGTGATTCCGAGCATTCTGGTAAGGAAATTTAAAGTAATCATGTGGGTGGGAGGTGGAAACAGACTCAAGAATTCACCACATATCCCATTTCCTTGGGGAATAGCATTACAGTTAGACCTTGGTAAGTCCATATGTCGGAGGATGGAGCCAAGTCATGAGGTCTAGCTTGAATCTGTAATCGAAAACATGAGCCAAACCATTGCAGCTGACTATACACATCTGAGAAAGTAAAAATACCCTATAAAAGGTCCCTGTGGCCACCTTTTAGATAATGCCAGAATAGTCTTATTGGGTTGAATCTTTGTCAACCACGGACACAAGGTCAGCCAGAGACATGAGCTGAATCCAAGCTTCGCTTAAGCCTCCACTGCTTTAGCCATTTTAAGTGATGCTAGCAGCAAGATGGAAACTTTACTGTACTAGCACGCAGTCTATAATATATACCATATTGATAGTCACTTTTACTTCCAGGATATTAAATCACAGACAACTAATCATTAGTTAGTTGCCATCATACTAAACAAAGAAACAAAACAAAAATCACACAAAGCATCTATTTCTCTTTCCCAGTACAATCTGAAAGCACTTTAAAGTGTGACACTGACACCCTCTGGGGAAAACTTTCCAATTAGAAGCATATCTGCAGATACAAATTCCCCCTCTTCTTTTTAAATCTGCGCCTCTATATTTATCAACTGGAATAATAATCGTCTCCAGTGGTAATCAGTGGTGATGTCACAAATAAAGGATTCTAACTTCAGGCGATGTCTCAGGAAGCGCTGATCAATAAAGAGTGTTTTCATGCAAAAATAATAAATAAAACCCAATAGTGAGGGGGAGATTTGTGCAGTATAAGACTGATCTACAATACTGTATCTCAATAGAAGGATTTTCCATCTACCTTAAGAAAATCCAGAGAGCCCATAACTGTAGAATATAGGCATTAATCTTTCTCAAAATTTCACGAGACATCACTGGCTCTTTAAAGACTTATTAAAACACAATGAGGACGGTTATACTGTTGTGTTGTATGGTCAAAAGAAGATTACCAAATACTGTACTGTTTTTCTGCAGTGGGTTTTCTCCCTACACTGAATTGTACGTCTCATCTAGTAAAACTACAGTTGATAACATGGCAATCGGATTGTTTCGCATGGGTTCTACTGGCCTTTTGTTAAAATTTCAACCAGAAAGTGCATTTACATTTGTAATGTGTGTCGTGCTGCCTTGTCAGTGCTGCCCTTTGGGATAATCAGGATTTGAGGAGAGCGGTAATAGACGGATGGGGAAGAGAAATAATTCCCCTTGTTAAAATAAACGAATTAGTTTAATATAAACATGAAAAGGACCAAAGGGAAAGGAAACTACCATTGTTCAATGTTTTATTACTTGAGCAGTGGGCAAGAAGCCATTAAAAATAAACTGCCAACCTGTTCTAGAAAGCCTTATAAATTTAAGCAGACCTTTGGGATGTCTTCCTTCTTATAAATTACAGCTTTCTACAAAATCTCACTTTTGCAGAGAAATACAACCCATGGAAGGGTTGGCAAAAATGAATGGAAAAAATATTGCTTTTCACTGCTGATGTGATGCTTTACAAAATACTCAACCGTTTGTGTGTATACAGCAATTAAGCAATAACATTAATGGAATTCAATCCGCACCAGTAACAAAAATAGTCTAATACCAACTGATAAATACTGAGACACAAATCAAAAAGCTTTATTTTTAGCAACTTACACGCTTCAGAAAACATCACTATTATGACACCTCATGGGGGGGAAAGGAAGCTTGTAAATGGAATGAAGCAGTTACTTGGACCCTGTCCTCCAGCAGAGCTAATCCAGGATGGTTGCTGTAATTGAATCCATTGTGGCCCATTGTAGATGCTCTGAAAGCTCATTCTGGTTCCAAACAGTCTTTGTGAGTGGTGTACTTGCCCCCCCAAAAAATATTTTAGAATTCTTTACAATGGGCTTGATCATCTCAGTGCCAACATGGAATCCAGACAGCTGTTTTAGAATTTTAAAAATGTCGTAAAGAGTAAATAAGTGGTCCCCAAACCACGGTCCATGGGCAGCTGGCTGCTCAGATGGTTCTGGCTCTCCTCTGCTTCCAGCTCTATACACTGTTACTTTTCCAGGTATACAGCTACTATAATTGTTCCAGGGATGTTACCCAATGGAATTACGAGCAGGAGAGGTGGTGGCCCACCAGATCAGCTCTCTGTCAAGAACAGATCCACATGCTGAGGAAGTTTGAGAAGCCCTGGAGTGACTCCATTAGAGTAAATAATGATGTGCTATTTCAGACCTGCAAGTTATAAATGATGATGATACTGTCCAGACAAAGAAATGGTAGCCACTGACACCATTATGTGAAAACTGCAGGAAAATGCCACATTTTAATGGCAATCGCCATCAGTGTGTTGGACAGGAAAACCTTCTTGCCTCCTTTTGCAATTGATACCTTTCAGGGAAAAGCCTCATGAGAATTTGTTCTCTACGACTCAGTTGTAATAAGTAATTTTTTTCTAAGAAATCCACCACCAACAAAAAAACACATTGACATCAACCCTAAATCCTAATTATATTCTGTTTAGAAGGGCGAGCAGCTGAGAAAACAGTAGAGCAACTTACTATTTTACTGTGCTTTGTGCCTTGTTTTTCTTTATCATACCTAATTGGGAAACTTAGTGAATTCATATTTGTGAAGTGCTTAGAGACCCTTTTATGAAAGAGCCGAAACAGAGAGAGAGCACAGCAATTGAGTGAGCTGCCAAAGTGAGGCGATTTGGCTGCAGGGGGAGGAAGATGAGGGATTAGACCAATTTAAAAAGACACCAACTCCTCAAGCAAAGCAACCGACAAGAAAAATAAATACACCTAAACTTAGCCCTGGTCTACACTACAAAATTACTTCGGTATAACTATGTCGCTCAGGGGCATGAATAATCCACATCCCTGAGCGACGTCATTATACCCACCTAAGCACCGGTGTAGACGGCGCTATGTGGCGGGAGAGCTTCTCCCACTGACATAGCATCTGCCTCTTGCAGATGCGGATTAACTAAACCAATGGGAGAAGCTCTCGCCTGTCAGTTTAGAGCATCTTCATTAAAGCGCTACAGCGGTGCAGCTGCATCAGTGTGATGCAGCATTTTAGGTGTAGACCTGCCCTTAGGTCACATCATAAAAAGCCACAAGCATGAAAAAACGCAGCCAGAAGACCAGCAGAGGGTGGGGGCTATCCAGTTTATTTCATTGAGTCTAACATGTATGGTTACCTGCTGTGTGTGTGTGTGTGCCAGCATGCAGTGCAAGCTATTCACAACCCTCAGAGACAGCGTATGGGCTCTGGGGGCCAGAGTGGCTGAACTGGAGTATCAAAGGGAGATAGAAAAGTAGAGGAGACTTTTGAGGATGCAGTAGAATAGTCCCACGTCCTGTCCAACAGCTCCTATGCTGTTAAGGAGAAGGAAAGTCTCAGGGACTGGAGAACATCAAGCTGGAGTGGAGGCAAATGATCCCATAGTTGGGTCCCACCTTCCAGATGTCATGATATCCTCTCACACGAATGATATCCCTCTGGGGACAGGGACCCCAATTACTAGGAAGAGACCTGGCAATAGTAGTGGGGGATTTGATTATTAGAAATATAAATAGTTGAGTTTATGATGACCAAGATTTTGCATTGTGAAGTGCCTGACGGGTGTGAAGATAGCGGATCTCATGAGACATCTACATAGTTTTATAGGCAGTGCTGGGGAGGAGCTGGTGGTCATAGTACATGTAAGTACCAATGACATACAGAAAGGTACAAGAGGTCCTGAAGGCTAAAGTTAGGCTGCCAGGTAAGAGATTAAAGTCCAGGAGCAGTGACAGTTAGCTAGGCAGAGCTGCAGGGTGTCAATGCGTGGATGAGACGATGGTGTAAGGAAGAGGGATTTAGGTTTATCAGGAACTGTGGAATCTTTGGGGGAAAGAGTGGCCTATGTAGGAGGAATCAGCTCCACCTTAACCAAAACGGAACCAGACTGTTGGCACGTAGAATTAAAAAGGTAGAGAATTTTTCAACTGAAGGCTGGGGGAAAACCAACAGCTACGGAGGAGCACACAGCTTGAGTGGAGACATTCCTTAGGGCTGAATGTATTGAAGGAGGAACTCTATATCCAGGGCCAAAGACTGTATACCAGAAGCATTGCTGCCCCATGTCCAGGCAACCCTCCGTTAAGCAAAGAGGAGGCAGGAGGGAGGGAACTAAACAGCAGCCTCAGATGTCGTAAAAAAAGGAGAGCTCTGATTGGTTCTTTACCCCAGCGACCAGATGCCTGGGAGAGAGGAGGTCCCTCCTGCTCCCCAGGTGTCAGCTGGAAGGGAAGAGAGAGGGCCAGAGAAGAAGGGAGTATCCAGCTCCCCCATAGATTGTTTTTCCAGTTTTCCCAATCCTCAGTTGGGAAACTCCATCGAGTTAGGCCCTGTGGGAAACTATCACACCACTGCGATGGAAGTGAGTGCCCGACACACCATACGGTTTGCCTTTTTGACCGCTGCTGCACATTGTGTGGAAGTTTTCAGAGAACTATCCATGGCAATGGTGGGCTGCGAGACAGTTTGTTTACATTAACCATCCGTAGGCACGGCCGCCCGCAGCTCCCAGTGGCAGCGGTTTGCCGTTCCCAGCCAATGGGAGCTGCGGGAAGCGGCGCAGGCGCCATGCCTATGGATGATCAGTGTAAACAAACTGTCTCGCAGCCCACCAGTGGATTACCCTATTTGAAAACTTCCACACAATGTGCAGCAGCGGTCAAAAAGGCAAACCAGGCATGACAGATATGCTAAACATTCATATGCCCCTTCATGCTTTGGCTACCATTTTGGAGGACATGCTTCCATGCTGAAGACGCTCATTTAAAAAAAAATGCATTAATTAAATTTTTGACTGAACTCCTTGGGGAAGAATTGTATGTCTCCTGGTCTGTGTTTTACTTGCACTCTGCCATATATTTAATGTAGGGTGACCAGATCACAGAGGCGAAATATCGGGACGCGGGGGTGGGGGGGAAGGGGGCGGAGCCAAAAAATAAAAAAGCCGGTAGGGAGAAAAAAAAAAAAAGCATGAACAAGCGGGAAGCGCCTAGGCTGGTGCCGGCCACACGCAGATGTAAACAGCGGCCCCCGGGTCCCGGGATGCAACAACCCCCGCCCGGAGCCCGATGCCGCGGAGATGGGCATGGACAGGGGGAGCACCCCCGCCAAGTCCCTGTGCCGAGACCGTCCTGGGCTGGCCGCGGACGCGCCAGCGTGTGGCAGCCCCTTCCCTGGCAGGCTTCAGCTCCCCGCGGGCCCGGGAGTGCAGAGCTGTAGCTACCTTCGCGCCACTGGGCTACACCCCGCTGGAGAAGCGGGACCTTGCCGCGGCCCCCAGGCCGGGACTCGCCCAAGCATCGCGGGACGGGATCGCCTCACCTAGGGTCGCACACCCAGCCAGGCATGCACTGCTCCCCCCGCCCTGCCCCCCGGAGGCAGACAGACTCACAGATTCTAATTATCCCCAGCACCGCGGCGGAGCCGCCGCCCGACCGGCCCTTCCAGCCGCTCCTCCGCCTCTCCCTCGCCGCATGTCAGGCAGAGGCATGTGCCTGGCACCCAGCGCCAACTACACCCCTCCGGGGCCGGGGCGCACGTGGCGGAGGTGAAGCCCCGAGGAACCAGAGTCCCCACGCGGACAGCTGCTGCCCCCCCACCCATGGGCGCGTAGGGAGCCGGTTCCCCAGGCTGGACCCGGGGCTGCCCCCCTGCAGGTACCTCCCGCCCTCCTGCCTGCGATTGGGCCAGGGCCAGGCCGGACTCACCCCGCTGTCCCCCAGGCCTCCTCCCTCCAGCGCTTGCCTAGGAGGGAGGAGGAATGCGGCGTGCTTCGGAAAGAGGCGGAGATTTGGGGAGGGATCCAATGGGGCAGTTGAGGGGGTGGGGCCAGGGCGAGGATTTGGGGAGCTATCCAATGGGGGAAGGAGGGGGCGGAGTTGGGGTGAGGGAGGGGGTGCGAGCCAGAGCGGAGGGCAAAAATTGCTTGTTTGTCCAGTGTCCCGACCAAACATTGGTCGTGACGCGGGACAAACGAGCAAATATCGGGACAGTCCCAACAAAATCGGGACGTCTGGTCACCCTAATTTCATGTTATAGCAGTCTCGAATGATGACCCAGCGTGTTGTTCATTTTAAGAACACTTTCACTGCAGATTTGACAAAATGCAAAGAAGGTACCATGCAAGATTTCTAAAGATAGCTACAGCACTCGACCCAAGGTTTAAGATTCTGAAGTGCCTTCCAAAATTTGAGAGGGACGAGGTGTGGAGCATGTTTTCAGAGGTCTTAAAAGAGCAACACTCCAATGCAGAAACTACAGAACCCAACCCAAGAAAATCAACCTTCTGCTGGTGGCATCTGACTCAGATGATGAAAATGAATATGTGTCGTTCTGTGCACTGCTTTGGATCGTTATTGAGCAGAACCCGTCATCAGTATGGATGCATGTCCTCTGGAATGGGGTTTGAATCATGAAGGGACATATGAATCTTTAGCACATCTGGCACGTAAATATCTTGAGGTGCCGGCTACAACAGTGCCATGCAAACACCTGTTCTCACTTTCAGGTGACACTGTAAACAAGAAGCAGGCAGCATTGTCTCCTGCACATGTAAACAAACTTGTTTGTCTGAAAAACAACAACAAGGAGTCTGGTGGCACCTTAAAGACTAACAGATTTATTTGGGGATAAGCTTTCATGGGTGAAAAACCTCACTTCTTCAGACGCATGGAGTGAAAGTTACAGATGCAGGCATTATATAATGACACATGAAGAGAAGGGAGTACCTCATAAGTGGAGAACTAGTGTTGACCGGGCCAATTCGATCAGAGTGGATGTAGTCCACTCCCAATAATAGCTGAGGAGGTGTCAATTCCAGGAGAGGCAAAGCTGCTTTTGTAATGAGCCAGCCACTCCCAGTCCCTATTCAAGCCCAAATTAATGGTGTTACATTTGCAAATGAATTGTAGTTCTCCTGTTTCTCTTTGAAATCTGTTTCTAAAGTTTTTTTTGTTCAAGAATAGTTACTTTTAAATCTGTTATAGAATGTCCAGGGATATTGACGCGTTCACCTACTGGCTTTTGTATGTTACCATTCCTGGTGTCTGATTTGTGTCCATTTATTCTTTTATATAGGGACTGTCCGGTTTGGCCAATGTACATGGCAGAGGGGCATTGCTGGCGCATAATGGCATATAGAACATTAGTAGACGTGCAGGTGAATGAGCCCTTGATGATGTGGCTGATGTGGTTGGGTCCTCTGATGGTGTCACTAGAGTAGATATAGGGACAGAGTAGGCAACGAGGTTTGCTACAGGGATAGGTTCCTGGGTTGGTGTTTCTGTGGTGTGGTGTGTAGTTGCTGGTGAGTATTTGCTTCAAGTTGGGGGGTTGTCTGTAAGTGAGGACTGGCCTGCCTCCCAAGGTCTGTGAGAGTGAGGGATCGTTTTCCACCACTTGCCACACCAACAGGCCAGCAAGTCCCCTTTAATTTGAATGCGAGTGGCTGCATTTACCTCCCACTGATAAATAAGAGCAGTGTTTTATACTAGTTCTGTGAACAACTATTTGATAATCCTACATTTGTGAAGGTCTAATGATCGTTGTGCAGTAACCCTGACAGGGGGTTGGGATTGCTGAAATAGATTAACCTATTGTTTAAAAAACAAAAGACAGTATCCAAAGCTAAGAGACGGACCGAGGATGATCGGTTCATATTTTGGGGTGGGTTTTTTAAATTCATTCAGCAAAGCCTTCTTACCAAAAAAGCTATGTAAATATAGATATTGGTACTTCTTTGGTGCCTTGTTTCAGCTATTATCCTAATTTTTGAAGTCACCAGCTTGCTGTGCAGTAAGAACCCATTTAGCTGAATGCCGTCATGGCATATGGTGCAATGTAAGCACAAAACTTGGAATACAATCTACCGATGTTCCTAAACCACATCCCATAACCTACTTCCTAGGCCTGCCGCCAGTGTTGTGCTATGAGTCACGAAGGGAAACAAATAGAATGTGAAATTAAATAGGACAAAGCCCCTTTGCAGCATTTCAGAGCAGGACAATCATTGCATTGCAACATACAAATTAAGCCAGGTCTGAGTGACTCTTCTCCAACAGATCCTCATGTTTGTAATAAGAAACATCTCTTTAATTAGTTTCACCTAATGAAATTTGTGTACTGTAAAGTGGGAGTTTTGCTCCTGGGCAGAAACTAAAAACTTCTCTCAGCTCAATTGGGCCATTTTTTGTAGCAGTCATTAGCAAATTTTATTGAATCCTTGTGTCAAAACAGTAACAACTATTGTTTGCCTAGAACACAGGTCCATTTATAAGCTGCAATATGACACATCTTGGAAACCCCCCACTTGAAAAGCACTTCTACAAAATCCATTACTGGCAAAAAAGAGTAATTTCAGATTCTCCAAAAACACACAATAGAGAAACTTCAACCTGATTTTTAGTTTGCTGTGATCCACATTCATTTATCTGTGCCATCTTTCCAAGCATGGCTAAAAAAAAACTTTTAAAAAATGAAATAAAAAGGAGGAGGGAAAGGAGGCACCTCATTTTTCATCTCTCCAACTGAAAGCTCGGGGTTGCTCATTTTCATTACATCAAGGCTCTGTAAAATGAGTAGAATTCCTAAGATGTACATTTGCTCTTATGGAAATATTGACCCATAAGTTTCTGTTTAAATCCTCTCTGATGGCCTCCAGAGACAAACCAATATCCATGGTAACAAACAACTTCACTGCAGAACAGAGAACACATCCAGAAAGGGTATAATAGCTCTGTGTATTGATGACTAAAAGTCTGAAAGCTTTAAGTCTGAAGCATAATGGAAGAGGACTCATTTTCAGCTGAATCGCAGAGCTTTTATATCAGGATGCCGTTTTGCAAACATGTCAGAGAGAACCTAAAGAAAAATCAGAGTTTTGCCCAATAGTTTGATTTCACAACTATTTTATAGAAGGAGAGAGAAAAGGTGGTGCTCCATTCTGAGTTTATGGTTCTCCATTGAGCAGCTAAAGAAAAAAAAAGGATCAGAATGAACTACAATGGAGAGGCGGCATAATGCGCAAGAATAAATCACCAATAAAGACAAAGTGTTCGGATCAATAGTTCTTATTGAAATCCTGTTTTCTGCATATATTCACTCCCTTCAGGGGGTTTGTAAACTTCGGCCAAAAGGCCATGGTTCAACATTTCAGACTCTGCTGTTCCACCTTAGGCACTTAAATCCACATGTAGGTACCTTAATGAAAGTAGTCCAATTTTCAGAGCTACCGTGCTATCGTGTGTGTAGGTGCTGCTCTGAGAAGCCACGATACTGTGGGCTGGGAAATGTAAGTTGCAACGGTCAAGCTCTGAGCAGTGGCTCAGACCATTTGCTGTTGCTTGGCCCTGTAGCCCAATGAGTGAAATCCTGGCCCCAATGAAGTCAAGCGACTTCAAGAAAACCAGGGTTTCATCTACCCTGTTTCCCCGAAAATAAGACAGTGTCTTATATTAATTTTTGCTCCCAAAGATGCGCTACGTCTTATTTTCAGGGGATGTCTTATTTTTCAATGAAGAAGAATACGGTACACATTTTTTTGCCTTATTATCGGGGAGGTCTTATTATCGGGGGGATGCCTTATATTACAACGAGAGGCAAAACTGTAAGTAGGCCTTATTTTCGGAGGATGTCTTATTTTCGGGGAAACAGGGTAATGAGTCTATCTTCTCGATGGACTGACGCCTGGCAACCAACTGGCAGACACAACAGGCTTTCCTGTAGCCCAAATGGCCCACTCTGTTTCTCTGAGGTTAACTGCACAGTGTAGGGTAGCTTTGTCAATAGGCCACCACCCCACTGCCTGTCTCACTGAGCCATGCTTCAAACGGGACCCAGCAGCACTCACTTCTAGACCAGAAAGGATCAAAGCATAGGACCTTAAAAACAAGCCTTAATGTTAGGTTTAGGAAAAAGGTGATTTTAGATCATTTTTAAAACATTTTTCGCTTCTCGGTCCCCAAGAGCCCAGCACAGTTAGACTGCTGGTAAATAAGACAGCAGACACTGCAGGTAGAGAACATAAAACATAGTCCCAGTAATTTCATTTAAAAACAAAAAAAAACCAAGCTAACCCCTTCCAAAAAAAGACCTACCTATTATCTGTGACAAACCCAAAATACACAATGGGATAGGGTATAAAAACTATCAATGTTCCTTTGGAACGATTTGCCTAGCACATAATTTGGCTGCTTGTGGGTAATGCGACCATCCCAAACTCATGCTGATACCGCACCACACTGACCTGTACTCCCCATCTAGAGTGTTATTTCCAGGAGTGTGTCAGCTGTTATTATTGCAAATCAGATGACTATGTCAGAATCAGAAGAGCATCACCCATATGTTAGACAGGAGGAGAGGTCTTTAGTTTTGGAGACAGTTTGAATTCCTAATACCGATGTGCCGCAAAGGAACATTTACCACTGCCCACAAGATGTTTTGGGACTATCGTACTTACCACAACTAGTAATGCCATTGGGCATGGGCTATGTGCCACACCGCATGGAAAGATGATGCCACACCAGACACACCCTTCCTTCTCTGTACATGCCTTCTCATACTACGGCTTCCTGTACTTCCAGTAAATGTTTTTGTCGCATAGCTCTCTGGAGGAATGAGATGGTCTGTAATCAAGAGCTAGTTATTTGAAAATTAACACTCAACATAGCATCTCTAATGATGTTGTCAGGACAATGGCTTTATATCTTGACAGTAATGCAGTGTCTCCTGTCACTACGCAGGGGTACTGGTTCATTATCCATGTAAGTACTAATCAACCCCTGCTGGCTTAGCTTCGAAGGTCTGAAACACATGACCCTTTGTCCCTGTTACCCTACTGACTTTATGTCTTCCCAGATGCATCCCTGTTTGAAGATGAAGCCAATGCCATAATTACCAGTATTGCAGTTCATACTGCAAGGGAGTCCAAAATTATGTCTCACTTCACTAAAATGGACTTTGAAAGAGACACTGTCCTCTAGCAACACAGTAAAGTATTAATTGATCAAAGTGTTTTAAAAAAACAAACTTTTCATCCATATTTGCAAGAACAACAAGGAATCCAGCATACACCCAGGACGACGCCGGCACAGATCCAAAAGGCGTGAAAGTGATTGGAGCTCAAATGCATAATATAAAACAGACCAAAAATCTCCTCCTCAATTATTCTCAGTCAAAAGACATGTGGGAGGCAGGCACTATCTTCCCATTGTACAATTGAAAATTTCCCCCTTAAATTCCACAGAAACTGGTGTTGCTGAATGATTAAAGAACGAGAAACAGGATGACTTCCTCCTGCCCAGTAAAACTTGACAGTGATGCACTGTGCAAAGGGCAGCAGAGATTCAGATTCTGTCACAGATTAAGCCACAGGCTGCTAGTCCACACCATTTCTGAAATTTACCTCTTTCAAAACAGAACATGTTGCTTTTCTAGGCTTTAATCGGTTATCTGGAATTTATTAAGGGAGAGCCAGTGAACCAAAATTTGCTTCCCATCAAGCACACACACACAAAAGCCATCAAATAGCTTTTGATGAATGCCAAATGAGGTTTTCATCAAGGCCAACATTTTCAAACCTGGATGACTGGAATTAGGTTCCTAAATCCATATTTAGGTACCTAACGAGAAGTGACTTGATTTTCAGGTGTGCTCAGTAACCCTCGCTCCCAGAGGAGCAAAGAAGCTAGCTGGAGAAGAGTTGTACTTCTTTTAGCCTATCAGTGCAGCTACTAACAAACAAGACGTGGTTTGCTGGATCACAACTCCTCACAATTCTTTTTTTCTCACGCTGCTAACTCTGACCCTGCTGCAGAAATTCCATTCCCCATAAACATAAATGGACAGTTCAAATGAATGACCATTGGACCCTATACTTGAATACAATCAGTGACTAGAGAATATTATGATTTTTCACTGAATGGTGCAGGATACAGCATAGAAACACTGAGGGTCAGAGTGCTCAAGATTCTCTAGTTCCTGTTCACCAGCAGTTGCAGGTGTGGATCAGACTATTGGACACTGACACAATACAGTAGCACATTGAACTTTTCCTCATTAGCTAATTACAGAGAAACTTAGACGACCTTATTATATAAAAATAGACAAAAATAATACGGTAATTCAGAGGACACAAGTCCAGATCTTCATCAAACAGTAGTGATGTTAATGAATGCAAAATCCTTCCGACAAAATGGCAGTTCTACTGAAGTAGAAATCAAAGTTCTCTCTTACACACACTATGCCTGAATTAAGTGTTTCCATATTCCGAGTTAGAGCATACTGTTAAAACAAAACAAAAAACCCCACAACCTTCAGACCAAGAGGAAGCCTGATTATTCTTCATGCACCCAGAATGCATGAGTCCACATAGAAACCCAGTTATGCTCTGCTGCATCTGATCTCCTTTGGCTCATCCCTAGTTTCAAGGCTTGTTCGGCAGACCTGAAAAGAAGCATATGCATTTCTTCCACCAAGGCCAAGGCATGCATCAGACAGAAGGGAGGGATGATGTGAGCTGCCTACAAGCTGTGAACGTGTGTGTTCATGCATTTACAAGAACTCTCACATCGTGACCGGGTGGAACAGACTTCTAGTGATTCAGCAGTTAAATGCACCCAGTACATGCAATCAGCAAGAATTATAAATAGAAATGCTGGGTGATTGGATGGCTCAGGCAGCCTGATGAGGTAGATTATATAAACAGAGATCCTGCAGTTATGCTCATGACTGGAACAGGACAACTTTGAATCCCATTTATATCCTGAATTCCCTTATTAACACTTAGGCTATGTCTACACCATAGTCTATGTTGGCAGAACTTATGTCACTCAGGGGTGTGTATAAACCACCCCCCTGAGTGACATAAGTTACACCAACACAAGTGCTTGTGTGCACAGTGCTATGTTGGCAGGAGAGCTTCTCCCACCAACATACCTTCTGCCAATCGCGGGGTGGGTTTTTATGGTGGCGGGAGAGCTCTCTCCCGTTGACACACAGCATCTTCACCAGACGTGCTGCACGAGCACCACTACATCGGTACAGCTGTGCCACTGCAGTGCAGTACATGTAGACATGGCCTTAGATTGTAAGAAAGACACTGGGGCAAATTCCTCATCCAGCTCCATGAAGTCCATGGAGTTGCACCCAGGACCGGTGTAACCATTAGGCAAACTAGGCGGCCACCTAGGGCGCCAAGATTTGGGGGCACCAGAAAGCGACGCCAACTCCAGCAGCTCCCCGACCCACCCCAGCTCACCTCCACCTCCGCCTCCTCCCCTGAGCGGGCCGCCGCATCCTGCTTCTCCCCCCTCCTTCCCAGCGCTTGCGCCACAAAACAGCTGATTTGTGCAGCAAGCCTGGGAGGGAGGGGGGAGCAGGAGGAATGCATGTGCTTGGGGAAGAGGCGGGGATTTGGGGAGGGATCCAATGGGGCAGGAAGGAGGCGGAGTCAGAGCGGGACTGGGGTCATGGGGAGGGAGGAGGAGGAGGAGGAACGCACGCATTTGGGGAAGAGGTGGGGCCATGGTGGGGATTTGGGGAGGGATCCAATGGGGCAGGGAGGGGGCAGAGTCGGGGCGGGGCCAGGGGGACGGAGAGGCGCAAGGTGGAAGTTGCGCCATGGGCACAAAATATCCTTGCACCGGCCTTGGTTGCACCTGAGTTAGGCTTTGCATATAACTGAGCAGAAGTGATGGCTTAGTATCAATGCTAATAACTAAATATCTATCAATACGATATACAGCAGCGAGACAGACAGGGCATGGTGGTCTGAACACAGGACTTGTGGGGGACAAGAACTATTGAGTTGAAATCCCAGCTCTAGACAGAGATTCTAGCTGTGGGCGGGAATCCAAGTCACTTAATGGGTGACTATCCTCAGATTGTACCTGGTCCTTGAGGGTCAGGATTAGCAAATCATCCAGTAAGGGTATAATTTTAAAACTATGATTTTGTCGGGGTGGAGTATTGAGAGTTCCTTCCAGAAGCCTTGACTCTACACCAGGGATAAGCTCCCACTAAGTTGTCTGAAAGGAACGACTCCTCAGACTCCCACAAGGCAGCAATGGGGACACTCAGGACTAGGCAGCGGAACAAGTGGATCTCTAGGACATACTGCAGTTGACAAAGGGTGGGAAGGAGCAAAAAGCACCATCAGGAGCCTTTATTAGACTGTGGGCATCAGCAGGGAAGGGATGAAACAGAAACTCCCACATAGGAGAGGTCCAGAGCATAGGGACGCCTCCTCCTCCAATGATGCCTGATATGGGGCAGGACACAATAGGTGCTAGCATTCTGAAAACCTGTTTGGATAAGTACTGCAACGTTCCATTTAATCACTTATCAAAGCCTTTTAGTCATGGAATTTTGCAATACTACTCATGATATGTATTTCCACTACTTCTGGGTTTTAGCTGGGCCAGAAATTCCATTCCAAAATCTTGGTAGCATCTACAGATGCCAACAGAATTCAGGACCCATTGTCGCAGGCACCGATGAAGTCACAGTGACAGTCCTTGCCCTGAGGCGTTAACAGTCTAAATAGACAATATGCAAAAAGGATGGGAGAAAGCAAGTATTTTAGGAGGAATTTCTGTGCCTCCATTTCTTGTGTATAAAATCGGGATAACACTTCCCTACCTCACAGTAATCTTATGAAAGGTAAATTAGTGCATGCAAGGGGCTTTGAGTTCTGGATGCTATTTAAGGGCATTGCAATTTTGCCATTATGAAATTATACAGACCTCTGAACCATGCTGCATTATTCTAGTAACACACAGGAGAACTTGGTTGTTGACTTTTGTACATTACATCGAATGAGTGAATTTTCCTTCGTTCCTAGTTAGCGCGGTACAGTCAATTAAAAAGCATTTCCCCCTTTGTATTCTTTGCTACAAGTATGAAGCTTATTGTCCTATTTATCACCATTGAACTGCATTTAGAGGAGTTATTTATAGGCTTGAAAAAGATGAATCTAAGTGGTGAACTCAAACTGGGTCAAACAAATGTCTCTTTGGTCTTGGCCTTTTAGTTAGTTTAATGCAGCCAGACTGAAAAACTACAGTCTCCCCTAAATACTTGCAGTAGAAAGCGCTCACTGTTTGTGTGTTAGAGGGACACGTGGTGGGTAGCAACTCTACATTTACACTTCCCTAGACCAGTGGTCTCCAAAGTGGGGTGCACGCACCCCAGGGGGTGCGCAAGAGCATCCTTTGGGGTGTGGGGCAGGAGGAGCACCGCTGGAGCAGCACCACTTTTTCTTTTCCCCCTTCGGCAATTCGGCCAGGAGTCTAAGCGGCTTTTTTTTTTTTTTTTGCTTCGACAGTTCGGCCAGGAGCAGGGGGTGCGTGCTCAAAAATTTTTTACTGATGGGGTGCGCGATCAAAAAAGTTTGGAGACCACTGCCCTAGACAACCTGCTTTTGTTTTTTTCCATTTATCTTTAATATTTCAGCTAGCCAGATCAGTGCAGTGAGGAAGAGATATTAGTCAACTATGGAATTTCTTGGAGGGGTATATAAGGTTAGTTATTATAATTGCAAAGAACACACAAGTGACATGAGGTGTTAATATGGAAATGACTTTGTTACTGCCTGCATTAAGCTTCGGAGCATGTCCAGTGCAAAACTAGAAGTTTCCAGAAGCCTGAGCAGACTCAGGTTTGACGGGAAAGAGTGAGAAACTCATTAACTGTGTGGATACACCTCTTGGCCTAACTGCAGAGTCTTTGTTAAACATTTCAGGGCACATCTGCATCACAGTTTAAAGCACCACTGTACGTTGTAGGCTCCTCTTCTATTCCTTTTTGTCTGTTTTTCCTTTATGGTCACAATGACAAGGTTGCCAAAAAACTAGACCAACCAAGTACCACATATCCAGCTTGACAGCATCTCTAAGGGTAGGACTACACTGCATTGTAAAGTCAGGTCTGTGGGACCTACACTTGTGGACTCTGTTTCTGAGCCCCTGCTTGAGTGTCCATACTACATTGTAAACCTGAACCTGGGGCTCACAGCCGTGCTAATACATCCATATTGGACTATGCAGATCTTCTGACCCAGAACCGTGGCTTGAGCGCCATCCACACTGCAAAGTGACAGAGTTTGGACTGGAGTTTCAATGAGACTCGGGCTTTGACTTGGGTTCGGAGTGCTTGCTGACGCGAGTCACAAAGGTGTATGTGTATGGTAGTGGGGGTTGAGCTCCAACCTGAATCTCAGCCCAGATTGACAATGCAGTGCAGATGTACTCTAGGTCTGTATTCAGTTTGCACAAATGAAGAGACTGAAGCAACCCCGCTGTTTATGGAGCTCTGGCCCAGAGACTACAGATCCAAGGTTGCTCATTTCAAGATGGAGCACAGAATGCTAAACCCTGTAGTATGCAGAGTGCTCTATGGCTCAAAAGCTTGTCTCTCTCACCAACAGAAGTTGGTCCAATAAAAGATATTACCTCACCCACCTTATCTCGCTACAGCCCTGCAGTGAGAGGTCTCTCCCTGTTAATAATGAAGGCAACAATAGGCCACATTGCCAAATTAGAGTCATGCAATCTCTTTACAAAGAGTGAAGATACACATTGAAGAAGTACAAGAGTCAATACCACTGTTGGCTGAACATTTCAAATAAAAAGTAGATCCAGGGGGGTGGGGGAAGAGTGAGTCACTTAAACAGATGACACACTAGCTTGTGACTCTAGCTTTTAACACAGAAAGCAACTGCTACTTAAGCATTAGTTTTAAAAAGGAAATCCTAAGTGTATTTCCTTACTGAAGTCCCAACTGAATTTACTAATCCCATGTAGGGAACAATTTGTAGTTCATCTATACACTAATTTTGAAAAAGACAATGATTCAAATGTTTAAAATAGAATGAGAGAGACAACTTTATATTACCAATTTTCTCATGATGTGTCACATTGCATCAGGCTTTATTAAAATGGTTACATTTTGGGTTTCCCTGTGGGGTTTCACACATCAGAATTGTGACGGGTTGGATCACAGAACCCCCTTTGGAAGCTACCAAGAACACTTCTGCCCCTGCTGTCCTGCCATGTCAGCTTAGGACTTCAGTGCCCTGCCCGGTTTGAGCCGGACTCACTAGCCTGCTACAAACTCAGACCCAGGTCTGAACCATGTCCCCTAACAGCTGTAGGCTTCACTGAAAGCAGCTTACAGAAGTGTTCTTGTCTTTAACACTCAGATGCCCAACTCCCAGTGGGGTCTAAACCCAAATAGATCCGTTTTACCCTGTATAAAGCTTATACAGGGTAAACTCATAAATTGTTCACCCTCTATAACATTGATAGAGAGATATGCACAGCTGTTTGCCACTCCCAACGCCCCAGGTATTAATATATACTCTAGGTTAATTAATAAGTAAAAAGTGATTTTATTAAATACAGAAAGTAGGATTTAAGTGGCTCCAAGTAGTGACAGACAGAACAAAGTGAATTACCAAACAAAATAAAATACGCAAGTCTATGTCTAATACAGTAAGAAACAGAATACAGATAAGATCTCACCAGTTCCAGTAAGCTTCCTTTTACAGACTAGTCTCCTGCTAATCTGGGTCCAGCAATCACTCACACACCCCTGTGGTGACTGTCCTTTGTTCCAGTTTCTTTCAGATATCCTTGGGGTGAAGAGGCTCTCTCTTTAGCCAGCTAAAGAAAAAATGGAGGGGTCTCCCACAGGTTTAAATAGACTCTCTCTTGTGGGTGGAGACCCTCTCTTCTCTCCTATGCTAAGTCCAGCTCCAAGATGGAGTTTTGGAGTCACATGGGCAAGCCACATGTTCATGCATGACTCAGAACTACAGGTAGCAGCCATTGTTCACATGCTACCTTGAACGTCCTCAAGTAGACTTCTTATGTGGATTGGAGCATTCCAAGATCCATTGTTCCTTAAGTGCTTCTTGATTGGGCACTTAACTTTGCAAATTCCTTTCTAAAGAAGCTGACCAAATGCCTTACAAAGCTTACTTAGAAATCAAGCAAGTATACAGCCAATATTCATAACTTCAAGTACAAAAATTATATGTGTGTACAAATAGGATGAATAGATTCAGTAGACCATAAGCTTTACAGAGATATGTTACATGGCACATGTAGCATAAAACATACTCCAGTTATGTCATATTCCATAAAGCATTATGGGATACATTGTCACAAGAATTATAATGATCTTCATGTACAGCCAAATTTTGATTGCCCTTCCAAGTCACAGCCACTGTCCAATTTACTGGCAGACTCTACTTGACTTCCTTCAAAGGCTATTAGAATGGCCTTAATTCCTCAGAAAGGAGTTCCATTTATTGAAGTCCTTCCACGACCTTCACTTGAAGGCCTTGCAAACAAACATCCCCAGGAGATCAAGAATTAGTAGTATTTGCATGGGGAACTCAGGCAAAAGATTAAGTGACTTGCCCATAATCAAACAGGAAGCCTGTGGCAAACTCAGGGTTTGAACCCAGATCTAAGTCCTAGTCTAGTGTCTTAAGCACAAGACCATTCTCTCTCACTTGCAACAAGGCACCCCCAATTGAAAGTGTACTTAGCCCGTCAGTCCAGAGTCAAACAATGCAACCCAAGACTCTTACCTGGCAAGGTTGAGAATTAACACTAGGCTATGGGCTCAGTCTCCTCTGAAGGCATTTTTACAGACTCTTTTATGCAGGTGTCTGCACGTGTGCATAATTAATGAGCCACGCATATTTTTAATTTTTGGCACCGAAAAAAGCTTCTGCTGAAAAGTTGCTGCAGTTCTGCCATTTGCCCACCAGGGGGCGCTGTGGTGATAGACCACAGCAGCCGCTCCCAGCCAGCTAGGGAAGAAAAAGAGCCTGCCTTCTTCACAGCACCTGTTGGGCCGGGTCAGGAGCTACGGGGAGACTGACAGTGTGGGGTGCTGCGGGGGGTTGTCAGACAGGGGCTCAGGGCTAATGGAGGAGGACAGACTGTGGCAGGGGCCGAATGGGAGTGGAGGCACAGGGCTACAGGGGGAGGGAGGTGCAGGGCCAGATGGTGATGGAGGAGGGAGTGCAGAGCTACATAGGGACAGCGGGTGGCTGTGTAGGGGCACAGACACATGGGGACAGGGGGCGGGGGAACAGGGACAGGGGAGTGGCTGGGTGAGGGCACAGAGACATGGGGAGTGGGGAGGGGTGCAGGACCATGTGGGGATTGGGAAGCAGGTGTCTGACTGGGAGTGGAGAGACTAGGGGTCAGCCAGGGTCTGCCTGGGGGAAGCTCCCTAACAATCCCTCCAGCCCCCCCAAAAACCTGTTCTATACTTTTCCCACCCATACCCAACAACCCTCCAAGTTCACACCCTTCCTTCCCATCAATTACTTCCCTCTCCCTCAGCTCCTCCATTACCCCTGACTTCCCCCAGCCTTTGCACTGCTTCTGGGGGGTGCAGGAAATATGGCCTGTATTGTAGTTCAAATGAATTATTACTCAGAGTTCTCTACTAATATGCCTAGTAAGGAATCTATTTGTCAGAAAACATTTTCTGAATCTTTTTTGTTGTTTGTATTGTTACCGACATATTTGCTGACAGGTATTTTGAAATAAATGACCAAAAATAATTGAAACTGGTGTGATTATATTGTGTTATTTTGACAAATAAAATATGCAGAATTTTGCAGAATTTGAAAATAGTGTGCACAGAATTTTTAATTTTTTTGTTGCCAATTTTTAATTTTTTTTGCATGGAATTCCCCTAGGAGTAAAGCATGCATGTGGCATACTATAGCTCTTGTACGTAAATGATCAGAGATTCATATTCTCTCTAATTTCAGAGATGCAGCCCAGAGACCATGGTTACTGCATGAGGGGAAATCACACATCCTCCCACAAAGGACAGAAACCTTTTCAATCTGAATAGCCTATCTAAGAATCTGTTAAATATGGGCCAGCTTAATCACTGGTGTAACTGTTAGAGGCAATGGAACTGCCCCAAGGATGAATTTGGCCCACCACCTTTGCCTCAACAATCTCTCATTAAAACTAGAAATTTAAAACAAAGCCCCTTGCCCTTAAAGCTGACAGAGGTGCTTAGCCTGCTCCTTTTCCATACACCAAATCACACCATAATGAAATGCTAAGTTTCTGCTTTAATTGGTCCCATAAATATCAGGTACTACACCTTTATGACACCATTACATTTATTCAATTCTATGCAAAAAGCAAAGATTTTTTGAAACCGGGTTTATACTCTTTCTTCTTCTTCTTCAAAAAGAAAGCCTGAAATGTTGCTGCTCCAGCCCCATCCCACCTAAGTTAAGGTATTTTTTACTTCAGAAAGAAACAGAAGTGTCAATTCTGGTCTTCCTTGACTTTGCTAGACAATGCCAAGGCAGTCTCAGGCATGGATTAGGAGCTCTCACACCTTAACTAAATGCGTAAACAGCACTGCAAAAATCTTACAGACATGGTGTCTCTCAGAAATGTGAATTAGAAACTGAAGTTAAATAGGGGCCAGCAAAATCAAGGGGGTGAAAAATAGTAAATATTAGGGTGTTTTTTTTTTAAATCCTATGTCTTCACAATATAAGGCAGGCAAATTTCAGGACCTGTTTTGAGTAGATCTAGAGAGACAATACCTACCTAGTGATTAAAAAAATAATAATTAAAATTTAGAATTAATTCGCCTTAACTGAAAAGCGAGGCATGCAGTTTGGGAGACCAAAAAGTCTCCGAAATGTGGTACTGAGCAATTGTATCATATTTGTGACTCAACATTAGGAAATAACCTTAACTACAGAATTGCCTTGGACAATGTACTAGCATCCTCCCTTTCACATCCTAAACCTTCCCCATTTCATTTGGTCTTTTGACCAATCGTGCTATCAAATCACAGTTCATTCTGCAAGTCTTCTTAACGGGAGAGCTATTTATTTCCCCACATTAAGTTGGCATAGGAAGCAGAGTTAAAAATACACCTAACGCGCACATAGGGCAAAGGGGTTGTCCTCCAGTAAGAATAAGTAGATTAGTACAGACAAGTAAATGCTGACATTGCTAGCTAAATACATTATGATCCTGTCCAAAACCAGGATCTTAACTTACCTAATTCAGATAGACCAGCGGGGCACACTTGAAAGAGGTTTCAACAGCCTGATATATGCAAAGCGCATACTCTTTTACGATGACAGAAAGGTAACAGTCCCATCACCAATGCAGAGAGAACTATTTCTGTGAGTTCTTTTTATGACACAAGTAATATTCCCACTACCTGAGAGAAAACCCCACCTCCCCCCATCCCCCTTTTAATCTAAACATTAGTCATATTGGTTAAGGAGCACATGCAACTGCAAACTAGGTTTGCATGCATAACAACAACTATGCCACAAGTGGCCAGTTAAATTCAGAACTGACAGTTTGCCTATATAAATACTCAACTTGCATACAGAATCACAACTATATATGCATTTTCAAAGAGAGTCAGACACTTAATCTTATGGACTGGGAGCACAGTTCCAAGAGACACTATGGTTAATGGGGTTAATTATTAGTTGCACATTCATCTTGTTTTATTTTTTTCTTTCCTGTGATCTTACATTGCTTTTCTTTTGATTCTTCGGTCTCCCTTGTCAGTGAGGAGTTCTTAGTTCAGACCCTTACAAATTAATCAGTCTCAACAGGAACAGTTTTTCCTGATGAAATCTACAGTAAAAAAAAATGTTTTTTAAAACCTACTACTGTGCTTTGGAACGTCTTTCAGCGTGTCACATTCTCCTGGATGTTAGTTTTGTTTTACTGGGCTGGTATTTGTTTTAAATGACAGGGACTTATACAGACAGACCGTATAAAAGTCTATATAGCATGTACAATAGAGAAGAGATGGAAAAATTGTACTCTGCCAAGAACCACCACATCTTATCAGCTACAGACAGGAGACTCTGCCTGAAGAATCCATTTAAGGACAGTCACAGGAGCAGCAGATGGGACGGGGCAAATCACCCACACACAAAAAGCAGGGAAGTGAGGGAATATTTACAAGTTATTAAATGCTTCTAGATTGTATCAACACAGGAATATTGAAGACTGATACCACTCTGGTTCACTAGCCCCAGTGCCCTTCCAAGGAACAATGCTTAACACGTAGGTACTTTTCATCCATCTCTCTCAAAATTACAAGGTTTCAGAGTAGCAGCCGTGTTAGTCTGTATCCGCAAAAAGAAGAACAGGAGGACTTGTGGCACCTTAGAGACTAACAAATTTATTAGAGCATAAGCTTTCGTGGACTACAGCCCACTTCTTCGGATGCATATAGAATGGAACATATATTGAGGAGATATATATACACACATACAGAGAGCATAAACAGGTGGGAGTTGTCTTACCACCTCTGAGAGGCCAATTAATTAAGAGAAAAAAAAAAAAAATTTTGAAGTGATAATCAAGCTAGCCGAGTATAGACAGACAGTTAGATAACAAGTGTGAGAGATTCAATGTTTGTAATGGCTCAACCATTCCCAGTCCTTATTCAAACCGGAGTTGATTGTGTCTAGTTTGCATATCAATTCTAGCTCAGCAGTTTCTCGTTGGAGTCTGTTTTTGAAGTTTTTCTGTTGTAATATAGCCACCCGCAGGTCTGTCACTGAATGACCAGACAGGTTAAAGTGTTCTCCCACTGGTTTTTGAGTATTTTGATTCCTGATGTCAGATTTGTGTCCATTAATTCTTTTGCGTAGAGACTGTCCGGTTTGGCCAATGTACATGGCAGAGGGGCATTGCTGGCACATGATGGCATATATCACATTGGTAGATGTGCAGGTGAACGAGCCCCTGATGGTATGGCTGATGTGATTAGGTCCTATGATGATGTCACTGGAATAGATATGTGGACAGAGTTGACATCGGGGTTTGTTACAAGGATAGGTTCCTGGGTTAGTGGTTTTGTTCAGTGATGTGTGGTTGCTGGTGAGTATTTGCTTTAGGTTGGGGGGTTGTCTGTAAGCGAGGACAGGTCTGTCTCCCAAGATCTGTGAGAGTAAAGGATCATCTTTCAGGATAGGTTGTAGATCTCTGATGATGCGCTGGAGAGGTTTTAGTAGGGGGCTGAAGGTGACAGCTAGTGGTGTTCTGTTATTTTCTTTGTTGGGCCTGTCTTGTAGGAGGTGACTTCTGGGTACTCGTCTGGCTCTGTCAATCTGTTTTTTCACTTCAGCAGGTGGGTATTGTAGTTTTAAGAATGCTTGATAGAGATCTTGTAGGTGCTTGTCTCTATCCGAGGGATTGGAGCAAATGCGGTTATATCTTAGAGCTTGGCTGTAGACAATGGATCGTGTGGTGTGTCCTGGATGGAAGCTGGAGGCATGTAGGTAAGTGTAGCGGTCAGTAGGTTTCCGGTATAGGGTGGTATTTATGTGACCATCGCTTATTAGCACAGTAGTGTCCAGGAAATGGACCGCTTGTGTGGATTGATCTAGGCTGAGGTTGATGGTGGGATGGAAATTATTGAAATCATGGTGAAATTCCTCAAGGGCTTCTTTTCCATGGGTCCAGATGATGAAGATGTCATCAATGTAGCGCAAGTAGAGTAGGGGCGTTAGGGGACGAGAGCTAAGGAAGCGTTGTTCTAAGTCAGCCATAAAAATGTTGGCATATTGTGGGGCCATGCGGGTACCCATAGCAGTGCCGCTGACTTGAAGGTATATATTGTCCCCAAATGTGAAATAGTTGTGGGTGAGGACTGAGATCCCCACTTTGAACTTTAGGGTACAAATGTAGGGGCCTGCATAAAAACTTCTAAGCTTAATTACCAGCTTAGCTCTGGTTCGGCTGCCACCATTTTCAATGGATTCCCTCCCTGGGAAACCTTGAAAAACCTTCACCAAATCCCTGGTGAAAACAAATCCAACCCCTTGGATTTAAAACAAGGGGAAATTAACCATTCCCCTCCTTCCTCCCACCAACTCCTGGTGAATCAAGATCCAAAACCCCTTTGGATCTAAAACAAGGAAAAAATCAATCAGGTTCTTAAAAAGAAGGTTTTTAATTAAAGAAAAAGTTAAAAATCATCTCTGTAAAATCAGTATGGAAATCAACCTTACAGGGTAATCAAACTTAAAGAGCTCAGAGGACTCCCCTCTAGTCTCAGGTTCAAAGTACAGCAAACAAAGAGAAACACTCTAGTAAAAGGTACATTTACAAGTTGAGAAAACAAAGGAAAACTAACACGCCTTGCCTGGCTATTTACTTACAAGTTTGAAATAGGAGAGACTTGCTTAGAAAGATGTGGAGAACCTGGATTGATGTCTGGTCCCTCTCAGTCCCCGAGAACGAACACACTTCCAAACAAAGAACACAAACAAAAGCCTTCCCCCCCCAAGATTTGAAAGTATCTTGTCCCCTTATTGGTCCTTTAGGTCAGATGCCAGCCAGGTACCTGAGCTTCTTAACCCTTTACAGGGAAAAGGATTTTGGAGTCTCTGGCCAGGAGGGATTTATAGTACTGTACACAGGACAGCTATTACCCTTCCCTTTATAGTTATGACACGCCCCCCAAATCACAGATAGTGTTGGATGTTCGGTTCCACACTGGCTGTGATTTCTTCCTGGAGTTCTAGGAGAAAACAGAGTTAATAAGACACATGTACCTTTAGACATACTACTGATTATATAAAAACTAACAATATGTTTCATTCCAAGAACAATTGTTAACCAGTTAACTCTGGGAAACTTTCCCGGGAAAGTGCATCAGCCACTTTGTTAGAAGCTCCCGAAATGTGTTGTATTTCAAAATCAAAATCTTGGAGAGCTAAACTCCACCGAAGAAGTTTTTTGTTATTTCCCTTGGCGGTATGAAGCCACTGTAGCGCAGCATGGTCTGTTTGTAGTTGGAAACGCCGTCCCCAAACATATGGGCGTAGCTTTTCCAGCGCGTACACAATGGCGTAGCATTCCTTTTCACTGATTGACCAATGGCTTTCCCTCTCAGACAGTTTCTTACTGAGAAACACGACAGGATGGAATTCTTGATCCGGTCCTTCCTGCATTAAAACTGCTCCCACGCCTCGCTCGGACGCATCTGTGGTTACTAGGAACGGTTTGTCAAAGTCTGGGGCCCTTAGCACAGGGTCACCCACAACTATTTCACATTTGGGGACAATATATACCTTCAAGTCAGCGGCACTGCTATGGGTACCCGCATGGCCCCACAATATGCCAACATTTTTATGGCTGACTTAGAACAACGCTTCCTTAGCTCTCGTCCCCTAACGCCCCTACTCTACTTGCGCTACATTGATGACATCTTCATCATCTGGACCCATGGAAAAGAAGCCCTTGAGGAATTTCACCATGATTTCAATAATTTCCATCCCACCATCAACCTCAGCCTAGATCAATCCACACAAGCGGTCCATTTCCTGGACACTACTGTGCTAATAAGCGATGGTCACATAAATACCACCCTATACCGGAAACCTACTGACCGCTACACTTACCTACATGCCTCCAGCTTCCATCCAGGACACACCACACGATCCATTGTCTACAGCCAAGCTCTAAGATATAACCGCATTTGCTCCAATCCCTCGGATAGAGACAAGCACCTACAAGATCTCTATCAAGCATTCTTAAAACTACAATACCCACCTGCTGAAGTGAAAAAACAGATTGACAGAGCCAGACGAGTACCCAGAAGTCACCTCCTACAAGACAGGCCCAACAAAGAAAATAACAGAACACCACTAGCTGTCACCTTCAGCCCCCTACTAAAACCTCTCCAGCGCATCATCAGAGATCTACAACCTATCCTGAAAGATGATCCTTTACTCTCACAGATCTTGGGAGACAGACCTGTCCTCGCTTACAGACAACCCCCCAACCTAAAGCAAATACTCACCAGCAACCACACATCACTGAACAAAACCACTAACCCAGGAACCTATCCTTGTAACAAACCCCGATGTCAACTCTGTCCACATATCTATTCCAGTGACATCATCATAGGACCTAATCACATCAGCCATACCATCAGGGGCTCGTTCACCTGCACATCTACCAATGTGATATATGCCATCATGTGCCAGCAATGCCCCTCTGCCATGTACATTGGCCAAACCGGACAGTCTCTACGCAAAAGAATTAATGGACACAAATCTGACATCAGGAATCAAAATACTCAAAAACCAGTGGGAGAACACTTTAACCTGTCTGGTCATTCAGTGACAGACCTGCGGGTGGCTATATTACAACAGAAAAACTTCAAAAACAGACTCCAACGAGAAACTGCTGAGCTAGAATTGATATGCAAACTAGACACAATCAACTCCGGTTTGAATAAGGACTGGGAATGGTTGAGCCATTACAAACATTGAATCTCTCACACTTGTTATCTAACTGTCTGTCTATACTCGGCTAGCTTGATTATCACTTCAAAAGTTTTTTTTTTTTTTTCTCTTAATTAATTGGCCTCTCAGAGGTGGTAAGACAACTCCCACCTGTTTATGCTCTCTGTATGTGTGTATATATATCTCCTCAATATATGTTCCATTCTATATGCATCCGAAGAAGTGGGCTGTAGTCCACGAAAGCTTATGCTCTAATAAATTTGTTAGTCTCTAAGGTGCCACAAGTCCTCCTGTTCTTCTTTTTAAAATTACAAGGGTAGTTAAGCATTCCCCTTGCTTTACAGATAGGGAAACTGCGGCAGCAAGGTTAAATCAATAGCCCAAGGTGATACAAAATCAAAGAGCTGGTAATGAACCCGGCTCTTTGACTCAAGAGTTTGGATCCCACTGCCTTCTCTTTCAAACACGTGTAGATATGGAATTTTAAACATTTAGCTTCTTACTATAATCTTCTTTCTTTAGTGTTCTCCTCTCTTTGGCTCTCCAAGATCAACTGCAGTACCTGGTCTTAGCTTTGCTTGGGTACTCATGGAGTCCTAGGACATTCTCCATCCTTCCAAGAGGAACTGTAACTTGCAGAGAACCGCAAAACATTCTTCTACCCTAACAAATATCCATCTTTAAAAATAAATGGCAGACACACTTCAGTCAATGGTAGCCAATGTAGCCCATCCTGGGTAACCCACTTAGATACTGGTACTAGTTTTGTGTGTGTAAAACCCAATGAAGGCTGGGTTTCTACATGTGTAACAGGACGAATCACCAACATATTCTACACTAGGTCTAAAAAAAAAAAAAAAAAAAATTAATGAGGTTAGGAGACCTGCATTTTTGTCCATAAAAGATTTTATAACTAAGTTCGATGGACATCTTGTGAATAATGGGGTTTAGATGATGAACAGAGGTGAGCACACATGCATTGTTGTGGATAGGCAACGTGGTAGTGATGAGAAGATCTTGATATACATCTTTTAGGTAGGGTCAGCTTATCCCAGTTTTTAGCTCCAATTCTCTGAATTATGCCACAGTATCTTGGTTTGTGATGGGGTCCCCGTGGGCCAAGCCGGGCTGCCCCTGTTGGCCCAGTGTGGGGTTGGTACACCCTGTCACCCAGCTCTCGGGATTCCTTGCTAATTCAGGGAGTTGCAGCCAGGTGGGGTTTGGCTCCCTGGCAGGGCTGCGTAAACAAACGGTCTATGGTCCCTGAGCCCACGGGCTGGGGCAAGAGCAAACAGCAGCCACGCCTAGTGGCCTGTGGAGTGTGGTAGGGGAACCCAGCCCCTCCAGCTTCACCAGGTTCCGACCAAGGGCCCTAGGAAGCCCGGGACTTCCTCGCTAAGGATTTAGGCATTGGCTTTTACTACCTCCCCTGGGTCACTTCCTATCACAAATTGCAGCAGGCATCTCCTCCGCTGGTGGTGGCCTGGCGTCCCCCGTCAGTCTCCGCAGTCAGTGAGTCATCTGCACTGTAGTCTGTGTCCATGGGCTCTGCTGCTTGGAGCATCCTCAGCATCTCTGGAGGAGTCTGCAGTACACATCCTTCCTCCTCAACAGCCAGCCCCAACTGAGCTGGGCTGCCTCCTTTTATCTGGCTCTTCCACCTGGAGCATGCACAGCAGGGGAAAGGGGGCATGGCCTCCTGAGCCCACAATGATTGCTCAGTCCCCATTGGCTGAGTGCAGGGTTGGTACACCCCTTCACATGGCTCCGTACCATTTTTGATCCTATTTTTAATTCTGAAGTCTGCAACTTTAGAACTGCTACAACACAAGTACAGACGAGCTGCAAGAACCTTCATGTAAAATTACACAAAATCACAAGGAGATGCTTACAGTTCAGTAATACAAGGACACAAAGTTCATTTCTTTATACCAGTCACAGACAGAAGCCATCCCATAAATGAGAAGCAAGGTTCAAACAAAACAGAGTTGTCTGTTAAGTCACATCACCATTCACAAACTTGACCAAGGTTTAGACAGCTATAAAAACGGACTTCAGTTTTTCTGGATTAATAAGTGAAACATGGAATTTTAAAAGAAGGGTAATGAATTTAAATCAGACATCTTCTGTAGCTAAGTTACCAAAGCTGAAGGGAGGGGGGGAGGGGGAGAGTGAAATGTTGAGTATTTTTATCCAAAGCTGAAAGCTCCATTTTTCAAACAGTAATGCCATAATCCAACCAAAATCAATAATGAAACAATTAAAGGCCATGCATAGCATAATAAAGAAATCAGCTGCTGTGGATTCAAAATGCAACTGGTTATTTCTTACACAGCCACAGACAGGCATCTTAATGCAAGTGGGAGGAAAAAACCCATAGTCATACTCCGATACAAAAAGAAAAGGCAAAGCGTCAGAAGCAAAACTGCAGCTGCTTGACATAAGCAAGACAGGAAATTACAGCATTAACATTCCAATGTGAAGGCTAGATAAACGCATTAGGAAAGCTAATACTGGAATGTCAGGTGAAACTCCCTGCTGACTTACAAAAGGAACCAAAGTGAAAAAGTTGGGTTTTTTGTATGCAGACCAAAGCTGCTATTCCTGGCTTAATGCAACCTACATGTCTTCCCTAGATTAAGCAGAAGCAGTTCATTCCTGGAGCACAAAAGGCAGTTTTAAATATATGCAGTACAAACACCACAAAAGCAAAATGAATGATTGATTTAAGACAGGTAGTCCTTCTATGTTAAATAACAAGACTCCTTGTTGTGGCACCAGACTCCTTGTTGTTTTTGTAGATACAGACTAACACGGCTACCCCCGATACTTGACACCACCTATATTAAATGTTTTTCCCAGAAAGGCCCCTAAGCCCACCACAACTGTGGGACAGGAGGGGGGCAGGAGGGGGAGAGAAAGACTTCTAATGGGTCTACATTTTGTAGAATTTTAATAATCTTAGATCAGCAAAAGAAGTACAAGCAATTCATAGCAGAGCCTTCCTCACTCAGGACCTCCCTCTGCAAAAGGAGATTTGCCACAAACTTCAAAAGGAACAAGAGCAGGACCTTAAGGGGTGGATTAGTTACCCAAAAAAAAAAAAAAAAAAAAAAAAAAAAGTGCAATTCTGTAGTAATCCTAACTTGCTCATTTTTGTTTACCACACTGATGCAACTGTTGATTTGACACCCCTTCCCCTCCCACATCCAGACTGAATACAAGTGTATCCAGAAACCAAATTCTGTAAAAGTTCCAATCTCCTTAGCTAAATTTTCGCTGTTTATTTTTCACTGCAGTAAACTGTGTAACAGCCACACTCAAGGTAATAAAATGAAGTGATGGTATGTGGGACCACCATGGGAAGGATGAGTCATCTGGCTTGCAAGTACATATATAACAAGTTTATGATTGCTGTATTTAATAATCTATTACATATACACATTCCTAGGACTCATCACCCTCTTACATGAGTGCCAATATTTATATAATTCCATAAATGTACACAGTATCTTACAAACACAGTATACAGTGTAGCTATATATAGTAGAGCAGTAAAGATGGAATTTTCAGCTATTCCCTTTCTCCTGTACTCCATGAACAAGATTTATTTCCACCAAACTGGCAAGTGTTTTAAAAACTGAACAAGATAGCTTAATACATACAGCTATTGGAGAATACAAAAACCCCTACAGTCCTTAGTATTCTGCAGGTTACATACAGGGGTGTACTTGTACCAGAATGAGTAAAGCAAAGAAAGATAAATGCATTTCCTGAGAAGGCAATTTAATTTAGAAACTGAGCCTACAATATGTAATAATTGTGGCTAAAATACAGAATGTGGGGAACTATTTTTAAGTAGACTAAGTCACTTTCATATCCTATTTCCACTGGGAGTGAGACAAACTGACAGTTGAACTTCACAAGAAGGTGCCTGACAAATGTATACACAATTTAACCAAAAGGTGGTGAACTTATTTTTAAATCCTCAACTAATGCAAACTTTAAAGCTCATAAAAGCTTGTATGAGATTTATAACTTCAGGCACCACAGAAAAGAATGAACATTTTGTATGAGTGACATTAATAGCACAAGTCCAAGGAAATCCACGGGATGTGTCACTGGCATTTTAAAAATGAATCAGAAAAAGCAGGTTATAGAATGCCAGATAACAGTCTTAATTTTATATTAACTAGGGGAGATAAACAGAAACTCATCCTAGGAAGTTTCCTTAACTCCAAAATTAAAATCTAAGGGCTTTGGAGCGGAGCCCAGAGATGAAGGGCGGAGCAGCTCCGGAGCAGTGGAGCTTTTGCCTGGAGCTTGCTCCGGAGCCGGAGCCCAACTCCAAAGCCCTTAATTTATAGCACTCATTCCTACAAGCAATAAGGATCGATTTCAAGAGCTAGTTCAGCCAAGCAATGACCAGCTACAGCAGTTAAGGCTTGAGGTGAAGCTATGTCTACAGTTACAGGCAGTTATTAAAGGATGGATAAAAGGTAGCAGTAGCTACTGGTTTGTCACTTAAGGAATGATTTCAAACAACTTTCTACTCTCTACTTAACTCCCCACCTAAAGCTGCCACCACCTTAACTGTGCTTCCATTCTCTCTGCTCAACTGATTTATTGTACTAGGTAGATTTCAGTGTGAAAGTTTTAGAGCCAAACCAACTATTTCGTAAATTTTATATTTTAAACCAACAACAGCTGAGAGATGTTTTAAAAATTTATTTCAAAACGTTCACAGGCCCACTAACCCTCCTGTGACAACTGGTTGTCTACGCAAGTTAGAGAGCACCATTATCAACTGCATAATTTTGCTCTGATTATGGTTTTAAAACACTGGCATATTCTGTAATGAAGAGTCCTCAATTCAAACCCATGGACAAACAAACACTGCTACTGAAGAAAGATGTAACTATGCTCCACTACTGAGCTTTTCAAGTAGAAGGCAAAGAGCCATCTGAAATGGATTGTAATTTCCACAAGGAAAGGGTCACTTCTGGCAGAGTGTTCAGAAAAGTGATTTTAATGGTTCTTAAAATACAAAAGATAGGATTTATTTTTTTCCTATTCTACTGTCTTTCAAAAAATATTTCAGTGAAGTACAAAAGTTGAGCCTTTGGTTCACCCTCCATGACAGAGGCATGCCGTAACAAATGTCAGTTTTCTTCACACTGACTCGCTGGGGTTTCCCATGTCTCCTCGTCTATATAGTGAATCATCTGTGACGCCTGACCTATAGCTGCTTTGTCACTTTGAGATATAAATAATGCATCTTGTTCTTCTTCTGCTAATTGAAGGTCAGAGCTACAAGAAACATTAGATCCATCAGGTCTGGCTGTCAAAAACTCCGCTGCAGCTCTAGAAGCCTGTCCGCTGTCAGTTTCAGCGACTGGTTCTGTCTTTAAGTGAAGTCCAAACATGTCATTTCGGATAACGTATCGAACACACTGGAGAATCACATTCCTTTCGTGTCGTATGTCCTGGGCTAATAACTGGAATGAAAAAGAGAAAGTGATGCAGGTTTCTGTTTCCTAGTCAGTAACAGATGCAAAGTAAACAAGGTATGGCGACACATTAATTTAGATGTATTTGCAAATGTATATAATAGGCTTGCAAGCAAGACCTGGAAGCAAGAGGCAGGAGAAACTACCCTATTAGATTGAATTCAGGACTTGGAGCCAATCTCAGCTCTACCACTGATTTACTGTGGGGTGCTGGCAAAGTCAGAGTCTCATCTGTAAAATGGGATTATTTTCCAGGGATGCTGCAAGGCTTGTAACAGCGATACACTGCTTTGGAAGATGTGAAGTTTTAATTAGTATGTGAACATTATGACCCTGATTCAGTAAGGCACCTTTGTCCCATTGACTTCAAATTGGATAACTCACATGCTTTAGCACTTTGCTGAATCAGGGGGCTAAAGTTCTATCACTGCATTAGAGCTGGTTGAATTTGACAAAATTCTTTTGAATGAGCTGTCATTCCCAGTTTAACCTACATGGCAGAAAAATTAATACATCCAAATGCCATTAATTTTTCCATGAAAAAAAATACACAACGTTTCTTCACTAGACTGCTAAAGACATTATTTTCTTTGAACTCCTACTAATGCTTCGAGAAAGTTAAACTAGTATTTATACAACAGTTGGAAGACTGTAGGACGTTTTTGGGGTTGTGAACGCTAAAAGTAAATGGACTTTGCTGAATAAGATGTGAGTATAAAGTATAAATCTGTGAATCTGATCATTTACAAGAGAACTACTGTAAAAAGTTGCACTCAGCTGAACTTGGCATGCAAGATCTGATGGGAAGCAATTTTTTGTTATAAATTTATTTCCAACAAAGAAGTCTATTTAGCCATTTAAAAGGCTGTTTGCTATCCATAATAGCTTTTTAAAAGAGTTGCAGGCAGTTAGTCCATAAAATGAACTAGTTACACTTTTTGATATTTACCTATACATAAAATGATTGAAGGCAGTTCAGCTTATTGTAATCATTACACACACACACACACACACACACACAGAGTGTGAGGACAGTGTAACAACATTCTTGTTGCTGTAGTTGGGGTAACTGCAGAATTCCCAAGTGGTGGCATGAAAAAGCAGATGGGATGCACAATTATCCTTTAATAAAGTTTGTTAACTGGCCATCTCTCTCATTATATTTAAACCATACGAGCAACTAGGTGCACAACACCTTTTTATCCTGCTGTATGTATTGACAAATATTGGAAGAAATAGGATGTATGGGTTTTGTTATTCTCAGTCAGTCTGTATGCTATAAATGTATCTAAACATACATGGTCATACGTGGGACAATGATAAACATCCTGGGTGTACTGAAGCTGATTTAATGAACGTCACCAGAAAGCTCTGCAGCACCACCACAAGATCTGCTTTTAAAAAAACCACATCATTTCACACACAGCATGTTCTTTCAATAAGCAAATCCCTTTGGAGGGAGGGAGAAGGGTGGACAGGTTTTCGACAGACGTTCTGACTTTGTTTCTCAGAATTTTTACACCACTGACCACTTCCTACAGTGGCAATCCTCTTCTGGATGCCTCCCATCGCAAACACCCACTCCAATCTACATTTTTCCTGCTACAACCATAGTGATTAACATATGAACAAGTAATGTTAGGACAATATGAAAGTGAGAAGACAAAAATAAATATGCTTTACAATTCAACATCTGTTCCATCCACCTAAGATCCCCAGCCCACATATTATATCTATGCAATTTATTCCTTCTCTCTAGCGGCAGAACTTGACATTAGTAGCCAGTCCTTTTTTAGGCACAGTTCTTGCTGTTCTGATCCCCAACACTGCTTTATAGATTGGTTCCATCCTTAGCATTGCCACACCTCCAATTTCAGTATTGCTTGAAAGGAACCAGGGTTGGGTTTTTTCCAACTTTCCTCTGCCGCATGGGGCAATGATCGCCTGTTATGTCCAGATGATCCTATCTCACCTAATCTATTACCTGCCACTGCAGAGGCCTTGGGCATTGGTGGCACCTCAGTCTCTCCTGTTTCTCTCTGCCTCTGGCACACAACAATTTAGTACCTGTAATACACAGGAGGACAGACTAGATGATATAATGGTCCTTCCTGGCCTTAAATTCTATGAAATGACAGCTGAATCTGCCAGAGAAATGTAAAGAGCAACTATGCTGGATGAAAGTTGTTGTTGGTTTATTTTGCTTAAGTTTAGTTGGTCAGAATAGCCTCTGCATACCCCAGACTCAGCCTCAGCTAGAAGGAAAAGTCACAACATGAAGACTGACTGCTTTGGTCAAGGAGGCTTCACCTAAATCTTCAGAACACCAGTGATATACAGGCCAGTTTGCGAACCAGTGAAAAGTATATTTCTACATAGAAGAGGCCTGTGTATGCAGGAGGGAACCATAGAATCATAGGACTGGAAGGGACCTTGAGAGGCCATCTAGTCCAGTTCCCTGCACTCATAGCAGGACTAAGTATTATCTAGACCATCCCTGACAGGTATTTGTTTAATCTGCTCTTAAAAACCTCCAATGACAGAGATTCCACAACCCCCCTAGGAAATGTATTCCAGTGCTTAACCACCCTGACAGTCAGAAAGTTTTTTCTAATGTCAAAATGGGGAAGAAGGAGAGAAGAGGGTTGGATAGGATGCCTGATGTTCCCTGACAACCGTTCTAGCTGATTAGAGATAGGTGTTGATAGGGCACAAGGCCACCATCCAGTCTGTCTCAGCCAGAAGGCGGGGACTCACATCCTCACTCAATGTAGGACCTCACATCAAGGGGGCAGAGGGAAGGGAGAAGAAGGGAATCCGAATAATGACTGGACCACATAAAAGCAAGCATGATTTATAATGTGAATCTTTAGAGCAATAATAATAATAATAATAATTTTTTTGTCCTCAGTGTAGCTTCCAAACTATGTGATTAAGTTTTCAATTCTGGCTCACCAAAGCAAGCCATAATCTGAACAGTACCATGAAGTAATCTGTTTACATATTTGTGCAACATTTTTGCTGAACTGCATGTTCATCCAGCCACCACCTTAAAAGAGCTGCTGCAAATATAGACAGCTTTATACTGTAATATGACTCATGTATAGTTAAAGTAAGACCCCTGTGTGGCAGGCAGCCATTATTTAAGAGAGAGAGAGAGAGAGAGAGAGAGATATCCTTTACCATTTCCAGCAGTGTTGGACGACGTTTGGGCAGTACAGGGAGCGACTTCTTCCTCCGTCTGTTAGAACCTCTGCAATGCCCTGTGTTTGTATTTGAGCTCACCAACGTTGCACTTGTAAATTCTGCACATTCCTTGCGGTTTATGCTATTTGGACTTTTAGGGATATTTGAAGCCTGAGGAATATTTCGGAGGATAGTCTGATTTTCCTTAAGAGCTTTTGCTACAATCTTGGCAGGAACTTCTAAAAAAAGAAAGAACAAAACTGTAAACTCTCAAAGTCCTAAATAACAATCACATATCTCCATACTGACAGCTCACCTAATTACTACTACTGGTACTAGCATGCCCTGTTTTAATGATCATGGAGTTCTACAGAGGAGGGGATCTTATCACCATTCCCATAAGAGAAAACAAGCACACAGAAGTTAAGTGATTTGCCCAATATCAGAGAGCCAGTAGAGAGAGGCTGGATCAGAACTCAAGTCTCTGTTTTGCAATCAGTCCCATGTTCCATACATCAGAGCATACTGCTTTCACATTATAACCCAGTTTGCAGTGAAATACATGGCCAAGAAGGATGGCTCCGTGGTTAGGTGCTAGCCTGTGACTTGCAAGATCCAAATTCAATTCCCTGCTCTGCCACAGACTTCCTCTATGACTTTGGGCAAGTCACTCAATCTCCGTGTCTCAGTTCCCGGTATGTAAAATGGGTGGTAATAGCACTTACCTCCCTCGCCGGGGTGTTGTGAGGATAACTACATTAAAGATTGTGACATGCTCAGATATTACTGTAATGGTGACCACGGAAGGAACAAGCTCTGCATTAAATCAGAATGTGCACTCAGTCTCCAAACACTACAAGAATCTCTAGTGGTAGCACACTTATGTAGAAAGTACTAGAAGCTTGGATATTAGCTCACAGGGTGAGTGACAGCACATTCCTGGCCCTCTTCACCAAACACAATTTTAGGGTAAGGATTTTAAGGCTGTTTTTTTCCCTCACATACATTTCTCCAAAAGTTATACATTCTCTTTTTGGATAGGATGTATCCCCACCTTTATCTCAGAACAAGGTGGTAGGACAGGGCACGTAACATGGGGGAAAGAAACAAAACAAGAAAAACAACATTGTGAACCTGCCATCCTTTGAGGAAACTCTGGAATGTAATATAAAAAAAGAGAATGATTATTAATAGACAGGCTATGAACTAGATAAATCAGAGGTCTGATCTTGTAGGCAATTCTAATGTTCTACACTCAGTGAATCCTGGGTATACAAATGGTACATTGTGGTTGCTACTGCAATATAAATAATGAGTGGTCTCTCCTCCAGGGAGCAACAGTTGCTCTTAAAGTAGCCTCAGTGAAGTCTGCTGGGTTTTCCCATCCTTCCATTCATCCCATGTTACCTTTTTCATTCTCCATTTGTGTCTGTGTTCGTATGACGTACACTGAACACTGCAAGCATAACAGCAGAAAACCATCCCCCTTGAGATACGAAACATTCTACCTTTAACACACATGGTTCCTCACTGCCTAACAAGCTAGAGTGGCAGATCCAAGGCTGCTCTCAATTACTCCACCAGCAACCAGAAGTGCCAGGAACCAGGATGTGTTCCCACTCATGAATATCCTGGAAGTACAGCCAGTAAATATTGTGTTTATGTCTTTGGTTAGATCTAAGAATGTAAGTCTCCGAATATAAAAAGCTGCAAATTTACATATTCATAAATGAGGACAAAACTATGGGAAGAGGGATGGCAGGAGGTGGACAGAAAGGCAGGAGAGGCAAGGTGCCTACACTGCATGCCACTTTCCTTCTCAGATTGATTTTTATACGGAGACAAAGTGTCTTTTCTGGTACACTTTCAAAACTTTTGCTGTTCATAAGACAGAAAAAAAAGCTAGTTAGACCCCAACTCACCCTCTGGCTCGCTCTCGCTATCTGATGTGCTGCCATAGTTGGTCACCAGTGAACTCAGGGCAGAGGTTACCTGCTTCGGAATGACAGTTACTCCCAACTTTCCATCCTCTGCAGTTGCTCCATCCTTGTCCGATTCTGCAAAGAGAGTACCAAGACCTTTCAATGCTCCTATATGTCGACAGCCAGCTTTGTCACTAGACCTTCTCCTGGAGAATATGCATCTGATACTGGACAAGGTTATTCAATACCATTGCTTGATAAAATGCATGCTACTTTCTTTCCATTAACATTCAGGGGCAGGAGTTGTCTAAACACCGATTTATAGCCCTGAAAAAGGCTGTAGGGGAAAAAGCAGTTTGATTTCTCTGAACAAGGACTTGGGCTTTTGGCTCCATCTTCATATAGTGAATTTAATTACAGTCTTTGCTATTAATTGCAAATAGCAGACAGAGAGGGAGAAACTTGTTTAGATTTCCCGGATGTAGTCGGGTGATAAATATGTGCAGAAATTAATCTTTTACAGGGGGAGAATTATTTACATTTAAAATTAGAATTTCCAAGGGGAAGAAATTTTGAGATCCCATTGTGAAATCACTTTAAGGGACATTCAAATCAAGCTTACAAGACTACGGCAGGGGTCGGCAACCTTTCAGAAGTGGTGTGCCGAGTCTTCATTTATTCATTCTAATTTAAGGTTTCGCGTGCCGGTAATACATTTTAACATTTTTAGAAGGTCTCTTTCTATAAGTCTATAATATATAACTAAACTATTGTTGTATGTAAAGTAAATAAGGTTTTTAAAATGTTTAAGAAGCTTCATTTTAAAATTAAATTAAAATGCAGACCGCCGGACTGGTGGCCAGGACCCGGGCAGTGTGAGTGCCACTGAAAATCAGCTCACGTGCCGCCTTTGGCACGCGTGCCATAGGTTGCCTACCCCTGGACTATGGCAATGAGATCTTGGAGAACTTGATTACTTAAAAATATGTATTTAGCGCCATCTGTATGCATGAGTGAGTAAAGAGTTTATAATCCAAGTTGTTCACGATAACACAGAATGCCAGGGAGCTAAGATACAGGATAAATGGACCAATGACTTATGAATAGCTGCTAGTGGGCAAAAGGGAAAAATCTACAAAAAGCAACCCAAAGTAAACAATTAATCACAGATAGATTTAATGGGATGCAAAGGTATATGTACCAAGATGCACCATTTCCTTTGGAGGCATCACAGATATACTCAAATGCTGGCATTTAACCAGAAGGCTAATACATATCAGTTCTTTTGCATGGAACCTACATGGAAATTTGGGGGGGGGGGGGGGGGGACATGCAAACCCCCCTATTAGTAACATTATTAGAAAGGTGTCTGTTAAAAGTTTTTGTGGAAGCCTGGTTCAATTACAAGAATTAAAGAAACACTACCTGAAATCAGGATTTTGTAACAATTGTATTACCTATGTATTAACCCCATATTAGATTATTAAACATGAAAATTTAAAAAAACAATTTGTCACTATTTTTGTTTTACTTTTTACATTTCACTCACCTTAAGACAATGAAGTCAGTTTCACTTTTAGGTTCTCAGAACAGCAGAATTTGGTTTCAAGCATAAAGGGACTTTCATTTTTTTTTTTAAGCAATTTTTTTGGGTGGAAACATTTCTACTCCTTTGTTTTTAAATCAAAGTTTGTTTTTACAACAGTTAATTCTGGACCAAATTTAAGTTAACACTGTCCCTTTAATCTATTTATTGTAGAACACGTAATACTGTACACAAACTTTTCCTTGGCAGGGTTTCCTAATCGCTGACCAGGAGGAAAAAGTTTCAGGTTTCTTCTATCAACATTTTATGTTCTTAGCAGGAATTTCCATTCAAAAGGAAATTCTAATGAAAATCTGGGTACAAGGGTCTTCAGTGAAGCTGGCAGCAACAAATCTATGACCTACTAACCTTTGAACTGCCTTGGCCGTAGTGCAAGAAAGTCCTAACAATGTTTTAAGTGGCAGATAGAAGCATTGTCAAGTATGACAGAGCATTTATCAATGGCATCTTCCAAACCAAGTACAAAGTCTTTGAAAAGACAAGCTCTTTCCAAGTCGCCAGCTCTCCTAAAAAGCTGTTACCTACGTAACATTAATTCCCCCTAAAGTAAAAGATTTCTCCAAGCTCCTTTCCTCATCTTACCAGCATCACTATTTGCCAGAATGCCAAGTGGATCCACATCCTTCCTATAGGTCTGTGCATCTGAAACAGATTTTTTTTCAGGTTCCTTAACAAACGTATGATTTTCTGGTCCACCAGCTGAATTCTGAGCTTTCAGCGGAGATGCATCATCTCCATCACCTTTCTTAAACTTCTTCCAGAACTGACGCTTCTGCTTCTTCTTCTGTCTTCCTTGCCACCCAGAAGTCTCTTCATCTTGTGGAGCTTTCCACATTCCCTTCATTTTGCTAGAGGAAAGAAAATGTAAAATTCTTAAATACCACCACACAAAGTAAACAGCCCCCCCCCCCCAAACAAAATTTAAAAACCCTGTGCCAAGAGATTAGAGGAATATTTATCCTTCAATACAACATTTTTCAGCTCTCCCTGTCTTACATTGCTCTGCCCTGCTTCAATACTTTAATCTGCCAGTTTCAGCATATTAGTAGCCAAATGCAGTTTACTAGAATACCCATCTACAAGTGCTTTATTTGGGGTTAATAAGTCTCATTTGGCTATTGGCACAATGAACTGAGACATGACAAAAGAAAGAGGAAGCTATGCCAGACACAAACATGGGGGAAAAAAAAAAAAAAAAAAAAAGACTACAAAGAAAGCGAGACAGAGAAATGGAGAGACACACACGATCATGGGGTGGGACAAGCTATGACCTTGGTGAGAGAAGAACAAAACTAGGCAAGCTTCTTAATCCCCAACACAGTGGTTGAAACAGAGTCCTAGATTTTTCGCTTCACATTACAAAGTCAACATTCTCTTCATTCAGACAAATAAGGCCATTCAAAGGCAGAAAAACAGAAAGGAAAGTATCTCTCATCAGCATATGCCTATTATTGATGTCACCTTAATTTTAGCATATACTGCTACAGCACTTTGCTGAATACTGAAGCCTCAGACACCAACCTATCACTCCAATTGCAATGACCGCTTACACATGTGGGTAGGGGAAGGGAAAGGGTGCAGAGGTAGAAAAAGGTAGAATGGACTGCTAGTGAGGGAAGGGGAAAACAATTTTCCTCCTTTAGAGCAGGATATTTCAAGTTATATCAGGGAAACATGGAACTGTGTTTTTAATAAAAGTAAGTTAAATATAGAGCTATAGTGTGCTAATTCTACAAATCACAAATGAGCCTCCAATCTACATATTTGAGATTATGGTGAAATGCTGGAAATGTGTTTAGACCACGGTTACAGTGAGAAGAGCACCTATAAAAGTGTTAATCCATGCCTGCTGAGAATGGGTCTTCTAAGTGATAATTTATTTAGCGTTTTGACAAGAGCTTAATTGCACCTCCAGACTATTATATTAACACAAGAATTCCCATACCAGAGTGGACCAAATGGTTTATTTTATTCACTACCATCGCTCCAACAGTTGAATACACAGAGCACATTAGAGGAACCTTTCTAATACCTGATAAATTTTGAAATACCATACTAAGGGCAAAAATTTCTCCCTAAAACCAGATGATTAAGGCAATTTGAGTTCAATTCCAGCTGTGCCACATTCGTCCTTTGACCTTAGGCAAGTCATTTCACCTCTTTGCGCACCAGTTCCCCATCCACTAAATGGAGATAACACTTTCTCCCACACTTTGCCTTTATTTAGGCTGCAAACTCATTGGGGCAGGAACTGTCTCTTACTACATGTTTGTATAGTGGCTAGCAGAATGGGGCCATGAACTCAGTTTGGGGTGTCTAGGCGCTCCTCTAACATAAATAGCAATACTTAACCAATGTTTCACAGGTTAAGGGAAGCTGTGATGCTGGAGGTGCTGTCTTTTGACCAAGACATAAAACCAAGGCCCTGACCACTTGTGGTCACTAAAAACCGAGGGCACTTCTCAAGAACCAGAATTGGATGTCCCAGTCAAATTCCAATTTGGAAACTGCATTCTGCCCTCCTCTGCTGGTTCTATTAGCAAATGCATTCTTCACTTCCTGTTCAGAATTACAGCATAACTGTGCAGTATTAACCAGCTGCTACATTCCACCCTGCAGGTAGCTACATTTAAGTGACAGGTGAAGTAGTCCTTCTATAGCTCTAATCTACTCCATAAGGATGTTGAGAATTAACATTTGTAAAGTACTTCAGAGGGCCAGAATTCAACGGTGGTATAGAAGTATTAAATGCTTTTGAAATATCTTACTTCTCTATTTGCCTCAATAGGAAAGCTTCCAGAGAGCAAGCTGAATTCTCTCCTGTCGCACACAACAGTAAATTTGCAAGATTAAGCACCAGTTCCAGATTTTTATTGTTGACATTCATTCATACCAAAAACTACAGCTTTTTGGGCAGCAGATTGAGTTTATAGTACTAACAGTTAGGAAAGAGGCTTTTTAAAAATGCCAGGGTTATAGAGATCACTTAGTGAGAACAAACAGGAAACCGTTTACATCATATTTCTGCTCGCTCTTCTGACCAGAAGAAAGATTTAAGTAGAATTGCTGAGTGACACCTAAGGGCTGCTGCTGAGTCACAGCTCACTAGTGAAGCCACATGCCTTAAAACAAAAATTATTAAAGACCACTGATTTTGTTACTTTGACAAGCCAGATTCAGTTTTAACTTTAGTTACTAAACAAGTAGGAGCATCTCAATGTCAGCTTTCATGCATTCAATGCTTTAAATTCACAACCAGTACTGAGAATCAAGCACTTGTTGAAGTGCCCCTGCAACTGCAAACCCCTCCTCCCCACGCAAGGAGAATCCCATCTTATTTCTTTAAAAGCAGGGGGCTTTGCTATGGGCCAGAAGAGATGAGTAAAGGCAATCTGAAATGCTACCAGAGATATAAGTGATGGGAGTGGCTTCTGAAGCTTTGTCTACATCGGGGTACGCAACCTATGGCATGCGTGCCAAAGGCAGCACGCGAGCCGATTTTCAGTGGCACTCACACTGCCCAGGTCCTGGCCACTGGTCTGGGGGGTTCTGCATTTTAATTTAATTTTAAATGAAGCTTCTTAAACATTTTAAAAAACTTATTTACTTTCATACAACAATAGTTTAGTTATATATTATAGACTTACAGAAAGAGGCCTTCTAAAAACGTTAAAATGTATTATTGGCATGCGAAAACTTAAATTAGAGTGAATAAATGAAGACTCGGCACACTTCTGAAAGGTTGCCGACCCTGGTCTACATTAAGAATATTTGCAACAGTTGACATTACCAAATTAGGTTACACTGGTATAAATCCACTTAGCATTTGTGCAGCCCATCTGCCTGAGGGATTTGCACTGACATAACCAAATCAATGTAGTTACACTGGTGCAAGATTTTTTAAGTGTAGACAACTTCAAGGCCCAAGCCCACTTTCCCACAGCAGAAAGAAAGGTCCACAAAGAGGCAGGAAGGAATCTGACATAAACTGGCAACATTCTTGCTGCCCCCACTCAGATCCTCTGGTTCACTAAACCAGACCCTGGAGGTTTGGGAGATTATAACACCTTTAAAAAAAAATCCCTCCCTACAGCAGTATTCAAGTAAAGCCACTGATGAAGCTCAACATGAGGCAGACAGTATGCAAAAAGGTGGGGTGGGGGGAGGAAAGGAGCAGAGGCCACACATATGGAGATATGGAGGGGGGAAAAAAATAGATCAGAGTACATGAGGGGAGTGAACAAATAAAATCCAAGAGGAACAAAAAAAGAGCCCCAGAGGAGAAATCAAGATGAGGCAGGGTGGAAGAGATGAAAATAAGAGTATTGAAGGTACTTTCAGCTACCAAAGCAGTTTACAGTGATAATTAGATAGCTTAGAAACTCAGATATATAATTCCTTCTTAAGTTTGTTATTATTGCTCTGACCCCACCATTTGAAAAAATGAAGGGGAGTGGTGGAGGGAGGGGAAGAGAAATATAATCTAGAATCATAAACCAACTCACTTTTTTTTTTTGTTTTTTTCCCTCTCTTTTTTGCAAGGGGGTAGTGAATTAGATCGGTCAGATTCAGGCAGGCGGCAAAGTCACACAATGCAACTTTTCTTTCAAAGACTCAGCGTCTAGTACTTTAGCCTAATGGCTATTCTGCAATTTGGTTTTCTTAAACAAGCCAGAGTGGAACTCTGCGAGCACATCAAAGTTGCAAACGTATTGTTTCAACCAGATCAGACTCACTACAATCGACTGTAGAATACTGTGAACAATGTATTAAATTTGTAACATGTTGGTGGGTTAAATGAAGGATACAAGTCCACTCAGTTTATATAAGTGTACAGTGAAAGTTACAAGTATTTGCATAATAGGTAAAAAGAATCAAAGATAGTATTTTTGGACTAACTACTAGAGTGAACAAAATTGTCAGAAAAAGCTTACCCAAACTGTGTTGTTGTCAGCACTTCTCCTCTCTCCTCTTTTTCTATCTGTAATGCTTTCTTCTTTTCAATGTTTGCCAACGTAGGAAAGTTTCTAGAGCAAATAAATATATATGTTTTTAAAATGTTTTACACACCCCTGCTCTAACCCACATTTGCATTATGAACAGCACAGGAAAGATTTAGTTGCACACACAAAAAAATGAAATATTAAAATCAAATTGTTTCCTCCTGAAGCAGGGATTGGTAAGAATAATACATATACCTCTACTCCTACATATGTAGGTGCAGATGGACCTTGAAGTGCAGAAGCTTTTTACACACACACCCTCTATGATAGCATAGGATTATGCCCTACAATTTTTTATTTTAAGTGTTTCATCCAATCTAGTTTTAACTGTCTTAAAGGTACAATATATGTTTAGCAAGATAGTCTCATCCTCCATGTGAAAGAGTTTCTGCTTATCAGTCTCATTGACGTGGGGTTTTGAGATGAAATAAAAAACAAAAGTGTATCACAAAAACAGTCTCTGGATGCATATTCAGCCACAACACTTTCAGTATCTAGATGTCATTGCTCTGTCAAGCACTTTGAGACCGCAAAAGGCTATACATAATAATCTAATTCTATTCTGTTCTTTAGGAGAGTAATTCAGGTCATTAACATTTTATAAGTCTATTAAGATGGAAGAGTGAGAAGCCTAGAACAGCTATACATATATATTATCAAAAACAGTCTTCAGACCTAAATATTTAGTCTTGTCACACTCAACTCCTTTTATTTTATAACAGCAGAAGTTAAGTGCTAAAAAGTCACACTGATGCAAGACAAGCTGAAGGACAAGGATGGAAAAAGCAGAAGTGGTTTCTGAAACACCTGTCTTGAACAGAAACTCTGGTATTAGGAGGTTTTCACAGATCACGCTTAGATTCATTTTTTCATAGATTCCAAGGCCAAAAGGGACCACTGTCATCATCTAGTCTAATTTCCTCTATAACACTCCCCCAAATAATCCCTCTTTGAACTAGAAACTTTCTTTCAGAGAAGCATCGAGTCTTGATTTAAAAGTTGCCAGTGATGGAAAATCCACCAAAATCCTTGGTAAGTTGTTCCAGTGTTAATTACCCTCAACTCACGTACACCTTATGGTCAGTCTGAATTTGTCTAGCTTCAACTTCCAGCCACTGGACCTTGTTATACCTTTGCTAGATTGATGAGCCATTCAAAACACATTCACTGTGCCATTTATTTATTATGAAGAGATGATTTTTAAAAAAATCTTTCAAAGTATTGACTGGTAATAGGATATGAAGCCTGTTACCTTCAGGTCACCAGTTCAAGTGCAGCCTAGATTGCTAGTCACCAGAAGTCACAATATGATGGCTATTCAGTAGCCTATATGCAAAGTAGGCAACATCAGTCCAGACCCTAGTGGGAAGGTGCCCACATTTCAAAAACTACAGTCACACTTAGCTTCTTTGTTGGCAGAGAGATCAAGAAATGAAAAAGCATAGATAACTACACGCTTACGGAGACAATCTTTCCACGTCAGTGCTGGGGCACATTTCTGGAAAAGCTTAAACTTTTGAACATGCCATACAGATTCTGAAAGCTTCAGTGCCCAAGCTTGTCCACAAAGTACCCAAACTACAGAAAAACAAATCTTTCTGGCAGAGATCTTAAGAACATGAGAACGGCCATACTGAGTCAAACCAATGGGCCATCTAGCCCAACATTGTGTCTTCCAAAAGTGGCTGGTGCCAGATGCTTCAGAGGGAGTGAACAGAACAGGACAATTTATTGAATAATCCATCCCCTATCATCCAGTCACAGCTTCTAGCAGTCAGAGGTGTAGGGATATCCAGAGCATGGGGTTGTGTCCTGACCATCTTGGCTAATAGTCCCTGGTGAACCTATCATCTGTAAACTTACCTAATTCTTTTTTTAACCCAGTTATACTTTTGTCCTTTACAGCACCCCCTGCAACAAATTCCACAGGTTGACTGTGCACTGGGTGAAGTAAAACTTTCTTTTGTTTGTTTTAAACCTGCTGCTTATTCATTTCATAGAGCAATGTCTGGTCCTTGTGTTATGTGATGCGATAAATAACACTTTCCTATTCACTTTCTCCACACCATTCATGATTTTATAGACCTCTATCATATCCCCCCTTTAGTCTGTTTTAGCAGCTGAACAGCCCCAGTCTTTTCAATCTCTCCTCACATGTTCAATACTCATAATAATTTTTGTTGCCCTTCTTTGTATTTTTTCCAATTCTAATATATTGTTTTTTTGAGATGAGTAGACCAGAACTGCATTCAGTATTCGAAGTGTGAGCATACCATGGATTTATATAGTGGCATTATATTTTCTGTCTTATTTTCTATCCCTTTCCTAATGGTTCCTAACACTGTTGGCTTTTTTGACTGCTACTGCACATTGAGCAGATTTTTCAGAGAACTAACTCACTCACTCCAAGATCTCTCGAGTGGTAACAGCTAATTTAGACCCCATTATTTTGTACGTATAGTTGGGATAATGCTTTCCAACGTGCATTACTTTGCATTTATCAATACTGAATTTCATCTGCCATTTTGTTGCCCTGTCACCCAGTTTTGTGAAATCCCTCTAACGCCTTACAATCAGCTTTGGACTTAACTATCTTGCATAATTTTATATCATCTGCAAACATAGCCACCTCACTTGTTTACCCCCTTTTCCAGATCATTTATGAATATGTTGAACAGAACTGGTCCCAATACAGATCCTTGGGGAACCCCACTATTTACCCCTCTTCAGTGTGAAAACTGACCAAGATTCTTTCCGATCTTTTAAACAGTTAATGAACCATGAGAGGATCTTTCCTCTTATCCCATGACTCCTTACTTTGCTTACAAGCCTTTGGTGTGAAACCTTGTGAAAAGCTTTCAGAAAAATCGAAGTATACTATATCCACTGGATCACTCTTGTCCACATGTTTGTTGAAACAAAAAATTCTAATGAATTAGTGAGGCATGATTTCCCATTATAAAAGCTATGCTGACTCTTCACCAACATATTGTGTTCATCTGTGTGTCTGATAAATGTGTTCTTTCCTATAGTTTCATCCCATTTGCCTGGTACTGAAGGTAGGCTTACCAGCCTGTAATTGCCAGGATTGCCTATGGAGCTTTTAAAAAATACCAAAAAAATCTGATGTTACCTTAGCTATCCACCAGTCATCTGGTACAGAGGCTAATTTAAGCGATAGGTTACATATCATACTTAGTAGTGCTGCAATTTCATATCTTAGTTCCATTAGAACTCTTGGGTAAATACACTCAGGTCCTGGTGATATATTACTGTTTAAATTTATCAATTTGTTCAAAAACCTCCTCTGACAACACCTCAATTTGGGTAAGTTCTTCAGATTTTTCACCTAAAAAGAATCTTGTAAAGAAGTTCAAGTTAAGGAAGACTGCTTCCTGTATAAGCATAAATGCCCTATCAAGTCAAGAAAAGGGTAGTTGGGGAGGAGGGTGGGGAGAAACACTCCTCTAAGCAGAGAGAGTATCTGCACTATAGAGGCATCTCTTCTCTTTTCCCAAGATGAACTTGTTTTTGATTTACAGACTGTTAACATTTCTCAGGGCATATGTCCAAAAATTTGGACAAAAAAACAAAACAGTTTTTGCCTCTTTTTCAAAGGGTAGTAGGACAAGGGCATTCTCCCCCCGCCCCAATTAATCACCAGTCAAAGAGAGAGACTCAAAAAACAAGGAAGGGCCTTAAAAAGGTCAGGTACAGGCTCTGTCCAAGCAGTGGAGAAAAAGCACATTCCAGTATCTAAGCGCCTAAAAATACCCTGTCCATCACTTGGAAAAGAACTGGTCTCGGTAGATTGATTTAAATCAAAGCAATTGAAATCACTGATTTTAATCATTATTTAAATCTGCAAGCAGGAAGCCTTGATTTAAATAATTGATTTTAATCTTGTTTTGCATTTGTACTTTTTACCCCTTTTTCTAAAGATGGGCTGATCTTCATTGGTTGGTAAGCATTAAAACATACTGATTTGCAACTACACCGCTACCTCGATATAATGCGAATTCGGATATAACGTGGTAAAGCAGTGCTCGGGGGGGGGGGGGGGATGGGGGGGAGAGGGAGGCTGCGCACTCCGGTGGCTCAAAGCAAGTTCAATATAATGCGGTTTCACCTATAACGCGGTAAGATTTTTTGGCTCCCGAGGACAGCGTTATATTGAGGTAGAGGTGTATATATAGCCTTTGCACTAAATTTGGTGCTTTTTACTAACAAGGAGGAAACACCATACCTACATACATTTGTAAGCAATTATGTAGCTTACGGACATTTGTTCAGATTCTTAATTTTTTCCTTTTACATTATGTAGAAAACGGCGAATGATCCATTTCTTACTTCCCAGATTAATTTTTACTTGCGATTGTAAATTTAAATCCAATTGAAAAAACCCCACAAAACCAGCATTTTAAAATAGTTTAATGAAAAACAATCTTAAATGTACTGGATTCATAAAAAAAATTAATGAAAAATTGTTTTACATTTAGAATTAACTGATTAAACAAAATAACTGTAGTTAGTGAATTTAACTATTGTTTCTGGTCACCAGGTCCTTCAAGGTTTCAAAACTAGCAGATCTCAACCTCTCACACATCATTTTCATTCATAGACCGGAAAAAGGAAACAAGCTTCCCTGCTTTTTCAACTCCCAATTAGTTTCTTAACTTTGAAAGAACTAATCATTAAATTGAACTAATTGAATAAACTAAAGAAAATATTCTCTCTGCACCTGCAGAAGTGACTATTGCTGTCAAAAGCTGGTTTAGCCCTTTAACGGACTCTGGGTACTGCTTAGCCAGTGATTTCCATACGTTCAGTGCTTTGGCTTTCTTTAAAACTTTAACAGCAAACACACACTGCTTAATAGTACTTTTTAAAATTATTTAAACAGAATTAATAGATTAGCTTAGGCCTTTACATAGGCTGTCAATATTAAATACAGATTTATTTTTTAAAAAAAATTGAAGTATTTAATTAAAATAAAATCAATGGTCTCAAGTTGCAGTGGGGGAGGCCTCGGTCTAGATTGGATATTAGGAAAAACTATTTCACTAGGAGGGTGTTGAAGCACTGGAATGGGTTACCTAGGGAGGTGGTGGAATCTCCATCCTTAGAGGTTTTTAAGGCCCCGTGGGGCTTGACAAAGCTGGGATGATTTAGTTGGGGTTGGTCCTGCTTTGAGCAGGGGGTTGGACTAGATCTCCTGAGATCTCTTCCAACCCTAATCTTCTATGATTCTAACATGTGCTAACAGGTTAGCAAGTTGTGGCATGCCGTACACTCCCCATACTTCAACCTGTTAACACATTAAAAATACTAACTGCCTCATCTTTGCTAGACTTTTATCACGTTAGCAAACAGGGGATAAGAAAACACTTCTTGTCCTGGTGTGGCTGCACCAGCAGAGAGGAAACAGGACCACTCTAGCAGTAGAGTTTACTTTAGGTAAAAGACCACAGACAAACTAACGAACTTTTGGTCAGCATTAATACTCATTCACGGAGCACCCAAGTGTGCAGCACAAAGCAATGTAGAAGACAGTCCCTAACCTGAACAGCTAGAAACATGACAAAATGGGCTGGGAGAAAAAGTGGAGCAAGGAAAAACAAACAAAATCAGAAGGAGATGATCAGCCAATGCACATTCTACTATACCTAGGCCTGAAGTCCAACTGAAAGGGAAATGTAAGAATTTCAGATTACTCCAGAGTTGCTTTGCTATAACCTTCACAATCTTTCCCCAAGAAGAGATGGCTAGAGAAAGGATAGTTCGATTCCTTATGAACCAATGGAATACACAGGTTTCATTATGAAGGAGTACTTCCCATATTACTCTAGAGGAAAATTCTGCCCCAAAAAATAAAAATTCTGCACACAGTATTTTAAAATTCTGCAAATTTTATTTGTCAATAAATAAATGTGTAGGCTCCAGCATGGCAGGGAGGGCCCAAGCTGCTCGCTGCACAGAGGTTGGAGATCACTCTGCAGCCCTTGCTCCTGGGACAGGGATTTGGCGGTGAGGCTGCACCCGACCCTGATGCAGCACAAGGGTGCGCAGGCAGACTCAGCCCAGCAGGATCCAAGTGTGGAGGGGCTTAGTGTGGTGTGAGAGGGTTCTGTGTGGGGCAATCTGGGTGCAGGCAACTCAGTGGGGGGAGTCCAAGGTGTGGGGGAAATAAGGAAGCACAGGGGTTCATTGGGGGGGGGGTTGGTGCAGGGGCAAGGGGACGCTGCAGGGGGATGGTTGGAGCTCAGTGAGGGGATCTGGGTGTGGGAAGATGGGGCTCAGTGGGGTGGAGGTCCAGGTATGGTCCAGATGCAGGGGGGTGAGGTTCATGGGGGGAGGGGGGGTTCAATGGGCCTGCTTAATGGGGGAGCCCCAGTTGCTGCGAGGGGATGCCAGGCTTCTGCTTCCCCTCCCCATTCCCCTATCCCATTCTCTTCCCCACTGCTTCCTCCTCATTCCCTCCCCCTTCCTCTCCCCACTGCCCTATCCCACCCCACCATCCTTCCCCCATTTCCTAGCCCTGCTCCACCACAAGCACGCACCGTTGTACAGAAAACAAGATGGCTCCCAGCACACAGAAGGGGAGCTCAAACACCACTACGACCCAGGAGACAGCATCAAGCTTCAGAGCCAGCAGAACCAAACAGCACCCTCCTTCACCCAGGCAGCTCTGCGCTCGCAGAAATGGGGGGATGGCAGTGTGCCCCCCCCACGCTTCACCTGTTTGGGGGGGCAAGGCTCCCCCACTTCCTCCCCCAAACTAGGTGCATTGCCCTCCCCACTAAAATTCCCTTTGTTTCCCCTGTATTTTCTGCAGGGAAGCAAAGAAATCTGCAGGGGGATATGAATTCTGCACATGTGCAGTGGCGCAGAATTCCCCCAGGAGTACTATATCAAGGAAGCAAGATGAGAACAATGCACTCTGAGATAGTAAGGAAGGCAAACATATTTATGGTGAATAATTCTTATTACCCTGCCTCTCTCCCTGCATGCAACTGCCAAAACAACAAGTCAAGAGACTTTTCCACATGCTGGAGGCAAATACACAAATGAGATTTACTAGCTTTATCAATAAAGTCGACATCAGAGCCCTCTGTTGGCTGCCTGCGTTGCCTTTGAGCACAGAGGCCCCAAAAAGCACCTCATCACACCTGCCTAACTTTAGGTTTCTGAGGCTGAGGAGGGGCTTATCAGGCCCCAACACTACCCAAACAGCCTCAGGACTTTCAATGAAACAGCAAGTGCAAAGTCCATAGTCACCACCACAATTAAAGTGACATTTCCTAGATTTAAAAAGTTCTGTTTGGGCAGGCTAAGAAGAGACGAAAGTGTCAGTTTTCCTATAGCAGGTGGGTATGCATCCTTGATGTAGGTGCATTCTCACTAACAGGTTTTAGTAGAACACACATTCTTGGAAGATGGAGCAACTAATATAAAAAATAAAATATTCTGATCCTACAAAGTAACTATTCATAGTTGAAAAAACTAGCAACAGAAGAGGAATTAAAAAGATCCCTTAAGAGTCTTAACACAGAAATGAATACAACTGTTGTCTATTTATGAGCTCACCAATGATTACCTTAAAAAAAAAAACCTCTCTCCTGAGTAACCACAGGAACTTTCAGAAAGAAGAAAATTGTTTTTCTAATATCACAAACCCAGACTGCATAACAGCTCAGATTCCCTCTGGTGCTCCCTTTTCATTACTGTGACTCAACAGCACAGCTTCAGTTCTAAATTGTTACTTTACTGGAGGCCCAATTACTGCTTCACAAAAGCTACAGTTTTTCAGGTATTAATAGAGCATCCTCATTTTATAAAACGAGTATCAGAAGCCACCCAGGTAGTCATTTTGTTGCACCTATTTATTATAAATAAGATGCCCACACAGGCAATGAAAGCACTGAAATAAACCACAGAACTACACCACCTAGTGGACTTGTTTTAGAACAAGTTCTGAGTTACACAGCCTTATTATTCCTATTCATTATAGCTCAGCAACAAGCCCATTTCCAAGTATTTTTCTCAGGCAATTTTATACCAAGTTTCTACAGTAACTTACTTGCAATTTGACATTAAGAGTATCTGCACTCACATACGGAGTAGAAAAATTTGAGTTCTTACACAATTCAGGTATAAAATATTTCATCAGTAAAAGTTTACTTAGAATTAACTGCAGACACCTTTATAGTCAACTCAAATTCAACAAGGAAATCATACAGTTTTACTTTATAAAAAGTGAATAATTTTTGCAGGGTACCTACAAATTTGCCAATGCCCTTACTCAATCCAGCTCATACTATTTTCCTCATCTGTTAGTGTCTAGTACAGAATGTTTATACACATATAAACCTAGAACTTTTCCAGTGACTAGGCAGCCAGCTAGACCATGCAAATTGAGGGCCGGGCAACAGGTGTTTGGCTTACCTGCATACCCCAACAGAGGGCTGTTTAGAAACATAAAAAGTGCCATACAAAATCAAACCTGAGGTCTATTTAGACCAGTATCCCATCTCCAGATGCTTCAGAGAAAGGTGGAAGCAAGCACTAAGCAGTAGGCAGAGGTGTGATAATCTGCCCACACACACCCCCCCACACACATTAGATCTCAACCTAATCTCTAATAGTAAGAGATTGTCTTAATCTCTAAAACGAGGCTTAATATCCCTTTCACAGAATTTATTAATTACTACTTCATGAAAAAAATCTATTTTAACTTGTTTTTTGAAAGGTAAAGCACAAGAGAAAAAAGTACAACCTTAATGCTGCAATAGCACCTATAAGCCAACCAGGTAAGGGCCCCATTATGCCTAGCATTGTACAAACATAGTGACAGTCCCTGCCTCAAATAGTTTACAATCTGAAAGACTAAACTGTTACACTTCCATCTCCAACTTCAGAAGCCGGAAAAGAGAAGCCCTCATTCTAAGGGAATACAATAAAGTAATAATCACTGCTATAACTATTTTTCCTTTCTTTTTTTTTAAAAATACCACAGAAGATCTAAGGAGATCACCACACATTGAGCACACGACTGTAGTTTTCTCCCGAAACAGGACAAACTCAGCAGTCGCTACTTCAATGTACAGAAGACCTTAAATTTGGTTCTCAGGATGACCAGTTTCAAAACCAAATCCAAGGTGCAGACTAGTAAAGTTCTACTGTATTATTTAGAACCATTAAATATTTACTTGGGCATTCTGTTAGTCATGCTCCAGTCATCAGCAAGATAGAACCTTGTAAGTTAACTTCCTGTTCTTTTACTGAAAATTAAACAGTCTTTAATTTCTGAACCGATGTAGAGGTACTTAGTCTGATGTACAAAATGCATCTCATGTGCTACAAGTATTTTGTAATAAAATCCTAAACAAAAAAAACCGAACAGCATTTTTAAGTGTAGATCAAACAGTAGCCATGTCTTCATGTCTGAACAGCTTAAAACCCATTACATAAATGAATGTTTCAATTTACTTCTTACTATAGATGTTAACACTTCGTGTTTTGTTATCTGACCTTCCTAAGGGCAATGTTAGAGAAGATAAAGTATGACTACAAACAAAACGGGAGTCTTGCTGTACAAGCAAACTGATCTGACATCAGCACAAGTTGGAAATTTGCCCACAGATATTCCCCAAAAAGGAGACTTTTTGTATCCAAGTGATGAAAGGAGTTGCATGTGAAAAATCCACTATTAATTTTCAACTACCCTAAAATACTAGATTTTTACTTGGAGCTATCCTAGTGCCACAAAAATCAGTCATGGATTACAGATATCATAGATTAGATTTAAAGATATTTTTATTTAATGAACTCTGCAACACTTATTGTATTTACATAATGTGGGGAGGAGGGGGTTCTAGAAGCTTTGCTGAAAAAGAAAGCCAGTTTGCTATGACACCAAATTCCAGGTAACATGAAAGTGGGCCAAGAAATTCCTTTTGAATTGCTTTAGGATAAAGAGGAAGCTTTGGTACCTACAGCAGCTAATAGTCACTGAAGTTATCAGACAGAAATCAAGCTTGTTTTTTCCCCCATTAACTGTTACTCCTTGGGGAATTCTGCGCATCCGCATCTGTCTCGCATATTATATTTTCATGCACAAAAAAACATTTCCCTCAGCAGTGCTGCAGTTCCACTTTTTGCCCACCAGAAGCCGCTGTGGCACCGGAACAAGCAGCTGCATTCATGCCTCTGTTCTAGCATCACAGCAGCCTCTGGTGGGCAAAATGTTTTTTATGCAGGAAAATAAAAATTTCTATGCCCAGTGCTGCTGAATTCCCCCAGGAGTAGAGTCCATCACAGCATCCTGCCTGAGGAGTCAGGTTAGGACAGGGCGGAGCACACAGAGCTGCAGGGGAGTCACAGACTGGGGTTCAGAATGACTAGTGGGGGGGACGACAGACGGGCATGGGCTCGGGAGCTAGTGGGGTGACAGCGTTGAGCCTGGGGATGGAGACTGCAGAAACCTATGGGGATGAGGGATGCTGGGACAGGGGCGGATGTACTTAACTGAATAGGAGAGGCTTGGGGTCACCCCTAGCTTTTCAGAAACTCCAAATCCTGCCAGCATGACTTCCCATCATCTTACCTGCCAAAGTCTGTCAGGCCATAGCAATTTTTCTAGGAAAATCTCTGTTTGTAGCAGAGATACTCAGTCCCCTTTGTCAGACAAACTTGTCACTGGGCCTCCCTCTCTCCCTGCCCCCTCCTTGCCACTGTTATGACTGAGACATGGTGGGAGAGGGAGGGTTGGAGGCGGTATCCTGACAAGTAGAGCTTGTAGATCTACCACAGAGAAGGGAAGATCTCCTCCATCTGGCAAACCTCTTTTGATTCTCTAGGGGTGAGTCCCAAACTGATGGACCGTGGCAGGTTTATTAAGAGAGAGTGTGCAAGCAATTCTTAGTATGTCTCCAGAAGGAGAAATCAGAGAGCCATGTGGGAGAACAGAAGGCACAGGGTCAGAGCAGTGGGCTTCCCTGCACTTCCCAGCCAGCCTACCCACCAGTTCCCAGCCCAGTATCCCAATGCCCACTTTATTTCCCCAGTTCCATAGTACCTTTTTCATCCTACACCAAATCCACTGACCCATTCCTCACAGAAAGTCTGTTCATGCTTCCTTTGTTTTACTGCAGGGTTTTTATGTCAGTAAATCTGAATAAAAAAAAAGTCCTCAGGTGTGAATATTACAGAGTAGGAAGTGGAGAAGCAGTTCTGGACACACAAGATGTTCTGTAGAACATGAAAGAGCTACAGTTACGTGCCAAGAGATGTCTTCCAGGGACTCTCTGGGGTATCTCCCATCCAAGCAATGGCCAGGCCTATTCTTATGCAATCTAGTAACATCATAGTCTATTGCAATACGACTGCAAGCTGGAGCCAGTTTTGTTTCTGAAGCCATTACAAAGAGACGTCCAGTAATAAAACCCACCTCTCTAATATAATGCTATAAAGCATTACCACTAATTTTCTCTCTCTGATATATATAAATAATGAATAAAATAAAAGGGAGAGCGAGACATTACACACCTATATAAATATAAAAATGTTCATAACCCACAATTGCAGCCAGAGAAACAAAATCTAGAACATCTGTGACAACCTGAACTATTAATCCGGTGCAACCTGCTTATCTTTGAAAATTCAGTAGGATCAAGTCCAGACCAGTACAGTGTCTATCTTCAAATATCCAGCTGTTTTTCTTTCAGCTTATCTGTGAGTGTAGGCATTATCTCCATTTCACAGATGAGAAAGTGGTCATTCCTATAAGTGCATTAATCACAGAATAAGCTTAATCAGTTTAATCTCCTATACCTTTTGATTTAAAGTGCTTTACACTATTACAAACGGGAAAAGGTTTTTGTAGTAAAAAGAGGTACCGAGCAGCACTCATCCTTGAATAAATGCTCTTTATGACCAGGGACATACACAAAGGGGGGGAGCAAGCAAGGGCACGCCCTCCTCACCCCACCCCCCCTCAAAAATCTCCATGTGTCCCTGCATCAGCCTGCAGCCAGCCGCCCTGCTGCTTCCTCCATCCCCAGGCTGCAGGGACACAGAGTGCGCTGCTGCCAGGGGGAGCCACTGCCTCCTCGCTGCTGGGCATCCCCACCAGAGGCGTCCAGAGAAATAGGGGGGAGGGGAGGGGAAGAGGGAAGGAGAGCGAGTGAACCTTTCATTTGTGTGTGTTTAACGTGGCCTTCCAAAAGTGGTCAAATGTAAATTCCTGCGCACGTCCCTGTTTATGAATTAGCAGAGCTTGCTGCATGATAATCAAGAGATACAGGTTAGAAAAAAAGTTAGGTACAAATTTAAAGTCTACAGAAATTACTTGTCAATTTCTGGAAGTCTGCACCCAATGAAGTGTACTATAGAGGTGATGAGTACACCATTTTCAGATGTTCACATCTTCATTATTTCAGACCCAACTATTTCCAACTTCATCCAGCACACATTCCTCATTTCAGGAATCTGAGCTTTAAACATGACATGTACAAACAGTATGAGTTATCTAAAGACAAAATAATGCATCTTAAAGATTGAGGCATATATTTTTCTTGCTGGCGTAACTTAAGAGTTTGAATCTTTTTCCCCCCCAAGCATTAAAAAAATTATTAAGTTAAGGGCTAGGAACCCCAAGGGAAAAGTGCATGGGAGTGATGAGAAGTTTTGGAATTGAAAGCCTCTTACAACTTAAACTATACCGTCTCTGAGCTTACTCACCTTTTTCTTTCCTCTCTCCATTTAGCAATCTCCTCTGGAGTATCTAACTGTATTCTTTTAGCACCAGGAGCATGCATCTAGGGAGGACAAGTTTTCAGAAGCATTACAAAAAGTGACTGAATATTCCCTTTATGCAATTACACAAAATTCTGCAACTTTAAAAACCCAGACATTGATGAAATTGGGTGTAGCATATAGAAAATGAGAAGACTAAAAATGATACATGGTGATTTTCATTTCTATTATGTTGGCTTTTACATGCTTTTCATGTTTAATTTGGGATTGAGGGTCAGTTTTAAGGCTGAGACTGGAATTTGTCATTCTAGAGAAATATAACAATGCATAAAGACAGCCAGAGGAGAAGCTAATAATCAATTCTACAATTTTCATGGACTCCATTTTTGAAGCAGTTTGGGGTACCTACATTCTTCCAGTGAATCTGAACCAACTTCTCATGTGCACTGAAACCGCAACCAGGTTCTGCACACTGCAAGAGAAGAAAAAAAAAAAAAAGAAAAAAATATATACTCCAACACCATTTGAATGGAATTATGCACACAAAAAGAGTCAAGATGTAGCCCACTTATTTTTAACTACATTGCATACCACTGCATATTAGATCACTTTCTTGAATGGTGAACAAAATAACAACTGCCAACATAGTCTTAGTTACTTGCACAGAGCTCTGAAGATGTAAAAGGCTAAGTACCAGTACTACAGCATTAACAATTAAATTAAAAAAAAAAGACATTCAGTTACTCAGTGGCCTAAGAGTAATACATTATGTTCACTATGTTTTACAATATTTATTCTCCACAGTACTCATTTATGATGACATCTTAGGATTCAGAATGCACTCAACAGTTTATAACAGTGAAGATCTTCCATCATTTCATGCAGGAATTGGAGCAGCTGGCATCCAAGAATTAGTCTTAGACCCATCATAAAGGACTTGCCAAAATTGTACACACACTGTAGTCATCCCTGTTCTAGGGAAGGAGACCGTCAGCATTTCAAATTGGATGCAAACACCCAGCACAAGCACATTGTCAACACATCTTAGGTTCATGCTGTACTGGATACCTATCGGTGGCCAAAACAAGGCAAATCCCTCTAGCAGCGTCACCCCCAAAGACTTCAGTAATTCACGCAAAATTGTATGACTTCACAAATCACAGATAATTTCAACTACTGATTACCAATTTTACATTGACCATTATGAATCAAAGACCTACATGACCAGCACCCCAACGCCTATAAGTACAAGCAGAACCTATGTACTCACTTAGGGCCTCCATTTTACATCGTAATAAAAAAAGAACACCCGCAACAACACAGTGACTCCTTGCACCATAGGTGCTGACTTTTGGTTTTGCTGGTGGGTGCCCCATCCTGGCCCCGCCCCACTCCACCTCTTCCAGCCCCATCCCCCTAAACCTCCCTGAACACCTCCTTCTTGCCAACCCCCTCCCCTAAATGCCTCCCGCCTGCCGCTCACTCCTTTCTGCCCTCTCCTGCCTTAACGGCAAAGTGCGTGTGCTGGAGGGATGCTCTGCCAGTTTTGAGGGGAGGCTATTTTCAGCATATTTATACACTTTCATTCTAGTTATTGAAAGTGTGTCTATCATTGGTATCTCCCCTTCTTGATGTTTCCCAGTTCTTGCTCTCCACCTGTGTCCCTTTTCCCATCTCTCTCTCTCTCTCTGCTCCCCACCTCCCAGTGGCTCTGTTTAGCGCTCGCTCCCACCCACGCACTCAAAGCAGTTCTGTCGCTGCGCTGGCCGCAGAGGGTGGGGTTGGGGGGAAACTGGCCGCCCTGAGACAGAGAGGAATTTAATTCAACAGCCCAACATAGAAATGGCCCATTCATTTATCCTGCTGTATGGCTGCTGTGTCGCTCCAGCTCCTCTCATTCCTCAGGGCTGCAGCCCACCCCTGCTTTGAAGCTCGCTCCTGACTCCCTCACACACTATGTAACTTTTGTGGGAGGGGAGCCCCTGGTGGGACCATGGCCAAAGGTGGCCATGGCCAAAGGTGGGTTGCAGTCCAGCATCCTGAAGCAAGACGAGCTCAGGTGTTCCCAGGGAGAAGCAAGGCAGCGTCTCCTGAGTTGAAGCTGATACAGGGGGGTGGATGCAATGGAAGGGATTCCCTGGGAGCTGCGGGGGGGGGGGGGGGGAAAATCAATCCTTTCTGACATGGGGAGGAGGGGACGCTGATGGGGGGGGGGGGGGGGAAGAGGGAGGGGAGAGAGAGATGAAGTTTATCTCTGGAAGGAAAAGCCCCTCAGGCAGGCTTGATCTGGGCGTGGAGGGACAGCTTTGAGCTGGGCAAGCATTATTTTGCCAGGGATGAGAGCACGCACAAGGGCAAATTTTTCTTAAAGGAGCCATGCCCTTTGGTTTGTTCCCCCTGCCCAGCACTAAGGGGGTCCGCAGCTGGTTTCTCCTGGCTGCAGGGAGGGGCACAGGTCCTGGGGGAGACACCGGGGTGGGCTGAGAATAGCTGGCTCAGTCCACGAGAAACCCCCCAGCCTGTACTCCTCCCAGTAGCCCCCTGGGGTTAGCCAAGAAGCTGCCTGCCCGTCTCCCTCCAGCCCCCTGCCGAGAGGCTGCCCACCCCTCCGCAGCTAGCCCAGAAGCTGCCGTGCCCTGGCTGCTTGTCCCCCCTAGCCCAGCTCCCTCTGCCCTGAAAATTAAAAGGACTCACATCTGCCTGCAGTGGAAGGTGGGAGCCTGCTGGGAGCTTCACCAGCTGCAGGGGAAACAGCTGATAGGCGGGGACTTCCCGCCAAACAGCTGATTGGCTGCAGCCAGCCAAAGAGCTGATGAGGGCTACTGCGCATGCTAAATAGCTGATTGGCAGTTACCAACAGCTGATCTCCCCACTGGGTGCTAAGCACCCACTAATTTTTTTCCATGGGTGCTCCAGCCCCGGAGCACCCACGGAGTCGGCGCCTATGCCTTGCACTATTTGGAGTCAGCGAAGGAGATGACTCCAGAGAAAGTGCCACCTACCACCTCCTGTAGCACATGATTTTCCGTTGGTGATCTCCCATTCAAGCACTGACTGGGACCAAAACCTGCTTAGCTTATGAAATCACAGGCCAAATCGTATGACTGTAAATTGTAAAAATAAGCTGCTTTATAAGACAAACTTTCCCGCACATTTAAACTAACCTGTGTGTGCTGTGCAACATGTTCATCATACTTTTCTTGGTTTTTATAGCCACGATCACAAGTATCACAATAATGAGAGAAAACTGGTTCTTTTTTCCTTTTGTTCTGTTAAAAAGAGTGACACTGTTATCTTCATTGCTTCAAAAAATGAAGTTACACTTTATTTTAAATAGAAACCAATATGCCGGAACATGCTTACAAGAAGACATTAAAATTATTTTAGTTGGTGTTTCAATAGTCAAAACATTTGATACATAATCTAGACCTGGGGATGGCAACCTTCAACCTTTCAGAAGTGGTGTGCCGAGTCTTCATTTATTCACTCTAATTTAAGGTTTCGCGTGCCAGTAATACATTTTAATGTTTTTAGAAGGTCTGTCTCTATAAGTCTATATTATAAAAGTAAACTATTGTTGTATGTAAAGTAAACAAAGTTTTTAAAAGGTTTAAGAAGCTTCATTTAAAATCAAATTAAAATGCAGATCTTATCAATTTAGTGCAGTGGTTCTTAACCTGGGGTGCACGCCCCCCTAGGGGTACGAGATGCCCTTCCTGGGCGTGTGAGACATGCGAGATTTCATTAGAAGCTGGGGGTGGCTGCAGAGCACTGGGCCAGGAGCAGAACCCTGGGCTGGCAGCCGGTACCCCAGGCCAGCAGTGGGCTGAGCAGGGCCGGAGGCCCGGACCCCGGCTGGCAGGGGGCCGGGCGGCTGGAACCCCAGACCAGCAGAGAGGTGAGTGGGGCCAGCGGCTGGTATCCCAGGCCGACAGCAGGCTGAGCAGGGCCGATGGCTGGGACCCTGGCTGGCAAGGGGCCGGTGGCCAGAATCCCAGACCGTCAGTGGGCTGAGCAGGGCCGGGATCCTGGCTGGCAAGGGACAGGCGGCTGGAACCCCAGACCGTCAGCTGGCTGAGCGGGGTGGCAGACAGAACCCCAGACCGGCAGCAGGCTGAACCTCTCAGCCTGCCACTGGTCTGGGGTCCCGGCCGCCGGCCCCTGCCAGCTGGGGTCCCGGCCGCCGGCCCCACTCAGCCCGTGGCCGGCCTAGGGTTCCGTTCACCCAGGCAGGCAGTGGTCTCAGCGGGGCCGGCGGACAGAACTCCGGCTGGCAGCAGTGTGCCAGTAAAAATCAACTCACATGCCGCCTTTGGCATGTGTGCCGCAGGTCGCCGACCCCAATCTAGACTGAAAAATGACTAAAAAAAATATCAAAATTATTGTGTTCCATATCTCGCAATTTCCAACCCAAATGTGCTCAGTTTACAAGTAACATCTTTTTACTAAGTATCAGAGGGGTAGCCGTGTTAGTCTGGATCTGTAAAAAGCAACAGAGAGTCCTGTGGCACCTTTAAGACTAACAGATGTATTGGAGCATAAGCTTTTCGTCAGATGCACGTAATGGAAATTTCCAGAGGCAGGTATAAACATGCAGGCAAGAATCAGTCTGGAGATAACAAGGTTAGTTCAATCAGGGAGGGTGATGTCCTCTGCTAGCAGTTGAGGTGTGAACACCAAGGGAGGAGAATCTGCTTTTGTAGTTGGCTGGCCATTCACAGTCTTTGTTTAACCCTGATCTGATGCTGTCAAATTTGCAAATGAACTGAAGCTCAGCAGTTTCTCTTTGGAGTCTGGTCCTGAAGTTTTTTTGCTGTAAGATGGCTACCTTTACATCTGCTATTGTGTGGCCAGGGAGGTTGAAGTGTTCTCCTACAGGTTTTTGTATGTTGCCATTCCTGATATCTGACTTGTGTCCATTTATCCTTTTACGTAGTGACTGTCCAGTTTGGCCAATGTACATAGCAGAGGGGCATTGCTGGCACATTATGGCATATATAACATTGGTGGACGTGCAGGTGAATGAACCGGTGATGTTGTAGCTGATCTGGTTAGGTCCTGTGATGGTGTTGCTGGTGTAGATATGTGGGCAGAGTTGGCATCGAGGTTTGTTGCATGGATTGGTTCCTGAGTTAGAGTTGTTATGGTGCGGTGCGTGGTTGCTGGTGAGAATATGCTTAAGGTTGGCGGGATGTCTGTGGGCGAGGACTGGCCTGCCTCCCAAGGTCTGTGAAAGTGAGGGATCATTGTCCAGGATGGGTTGTAGATCACTGATGATGCGTTGGAGAGGTTTAAGCTGAGGACTGTAGGTGATGGCCAGTGGAGTTCTGTTGGTTTATTTCTTGGGCTTGTCTTGTAGCAGGAGGCTTCTGGGTACATGTCTGGCTCTGTTGATTTGTTTCCTTATTTCCTTGTGCGGATAGCGTAGTTTTGTGAGTGCTTGGTGAAGATCTTGTAGGTGTTGGTATCTGTCTGAGAGGTTGGAGCAGATGCAGTTGTACCTCAGCACTTGACTGTAGACGATGGATTCTTGCCTGCATATTTATACCTGCCTCTGGAAATTTTCATTACATGCATCTGACGAAGTGGGTATTCACCCACAAAAGCTTATGCTCCAATACATCTGTTAGTCTTAAAGATGCCACAGGAATCTTTTTACTAAGTGTCACCACTGCCAACATAACCAAAATGCCAAAGTGGCCTCATCACAGAAATAAAAGTTCTTGCAAGGTTAGTATGTCTCAACAATAAAATCACGTGCACAATGTACAATTTAAATAAGTTGATTAGCGCATCCCTCCCTTGAATGGATCCAGAACTTGCAGACTTGTCTCATCATGAAATGCTCTCATTTATAACATAATATTTAACACAGAGGTGGGCAAACTATGGCCCGCGGGCTGGACCATCCTGTCTGGCCCTTGAGCTTCCGGCCGGGAAGGCTAGCCCCTGGCCCCTCCCCTGCTGTTCCCCCTCCCCTGCAGCCTCAGCTCACCATGCCACCAGCGCTCTGGGCAGCGGGGCTGCAAGCTCCTGCCGGGCAGCGTGGCTGCCAGTCCTGGTGCTCTGAGCGGCATGGTAAGGGGGCAGGGATAAGGGGCATTGGATAAGGGGCAGGGTGTTCCAGGGGCAGTCAGGGGACAGGGGGCGGTTGGATAAGCATGGGAGTCCCAGGGGGCCTGTCAGGGGACGGGGGTGTGGATAGGGGTCAGGGCAGTCAGGGGACAGGTAGCAGGGGGATTGGATAGGGGGTGAGGTTCCAGGGGGGCAGTCGGGGCAGGGGGGGTCCCAGGAGGGGGTGGTCAGGGGACAAGGAGCGGGGGGGTTGGATGGGTCAGAAGTTCTGAGGGGGGCAGTCAGAGGGTGGGAAGTGGGAAGGGACCAGGCTGTTTGGGGAGGCACAGTCTTCCCTACCCAGCCCCCCATACAGTTTCAGAACCCCGATGTGGCCCTCAGGCCGAAAAGTTTGCCCACCCCTGGGTTAACATATGTTACAACATATGGTTATAACATGATCCTAACTGGTGTGGTAGGATTAAGACTACTGTATCCCAGAAGTACAACTGAGTTACGAAGCGCCACATAATAGCTATTATAAGTACCTTTTGCTTGAAGTTTCCACCTGGAGAATGTTTAAAAAATGCAGGTGTTGGTTCAGCTTGCCATTCTTGGGTAAAATGGCAATTTCCACCTTCAATAAAAAAATATTACAAGAAAAATGAAGTTACACATAGCTGTTCTTCAATATAAAGCAGTGCACTCTAAATAATCTTACAAAAAATATTTTGAAGAAAAACACAAATATGGAAGTTTTTTGATCCATCTGATATTCCTTACCTCATCTGTGTAATCACAATATTACACTACTTGTTATCTTATACTCCAATACATCATTGCTGAGACCTCTCAGGATCTCCCTTATTCTATCAATGCTTTTAAAAAACTGCCTGAAAATTAGTGCTACCACTTCAAAAAAAAAAATCTAAAATACTGATTTATTATTATTAATAGTGCAGATAACACATGGATTTTTTGGTTTGTTTTTTCAATGACATCATCAACATGGCAAACCCCAAAAGGACACAGTCTCCTTGGAGGTATATTATAGCATCACCAAATCTTTGACAAATAAAAGACAAAAACCTGGGTTGTGAAACTTGGGAAAGAGCGTGGGAACTACCTCGTCCTTCTTTCAGTCATAAGCAAGAAGTAGCCAGCACTGGAGGAAAGCAACAACCACCTAAGCAGAGCCACAAGCCAGAGTGCACGTGAAAAGCAGGGTTGCAGCACCCAGGACCACTCCTCACCCCCGAGATGCAGGTGGGGAGAAACCCTGCGCGCCCCACAGAAGGACGGATATGGGGGGAACGGGGCAGGAGCCCCTCGGAGGGGGGGGTTTCGTTGGGTGAACAGGAGGGGGGAATACCCAGCCCAGGTGCCCCTCCCTTTTGCCCCCGCGGGGGTCTCCCTACCTGGGTGCGGGTCTCTCGGCAGCTCCCCGTACGCCGATGACGGCTGGTACCATGCGCCAGGCGGCGGATAATCCGCAGGCGGCGGCGGCGCCCAGAAGCCGGGGTCCCAGGCGGGGGGCGGGCAGAACACAGGGGGCCTGAACATGGGAGGCGGCGGCGGGTACCAGGCGAACGGATTCATGTCAGGCCCGGAAAGACCCCTCCGGCCACCCGTGCTACCACTGCCAGCGGCGCTTGCTTCCACATGGGGGGGACAGGCGGCCGCTGCATTATACGTCACTTCCGGGACTACTGTAAACACCACGCCCCAAAGCCAGGGTGCGGAACCCCGCCGGCCACACTACCGAGTAACGTCATCGCACAGCGCCGGAAGGGCTATGGGGACCGTCAGCCGCCTATGCGCCGGCGGCTTTGTCTGGGCCGCAAGCGTCGCTACGCCATACGCATGCGCGGCGGTGTTGTTGTGCCATGGCCCGAGAGCTGATGGGGCCGGCGCTGCCCCCGGGCTTTGCCCGCTGTGCCGAGGCGGACCCGGACGAGGACTTCAGCCAGGGTGAGGACGCGATAGAGGACAGGGTTTGGCCTGGGTTTAAGCAGCAGCTCGGCGCGGCCCGTGAGGCGGGGGCGCCTCAGAGGGATTCGGTCCCGTCCCAGCCTGGGGCTGTGTGTAGCCCCGGCCCCGCGCCCGCCCGCCTCCCACCTGAACGTGCCCGGGCCAGCGGGACCCGTCAGCAGCCCCGCCCAGGCTGTTCGCCCGCTCGCTGGGCGGCACTTGCTGCGCTGCGGTGGTTTTCAGGGGATTTCCGAATGGGTCCGCGCCTCCCTTCGACACGTTCTCGGGGTCCGCAAATGAAAAAAGGTTGAAACCCGCTGCTGTGCTGCAGAGTGACCCCTCTCTTCCCTGCTACGGCCTGCTGTAGCTAAGGCCGAGACAAGCTGCTTGTTTCACAGTTGATTTTCGGTGTCCTCTAATTCAAGTGAATTTTTTCTTTGTGACACTGAGGGCCACAGCTGCAACTTGCTGCACCCAGTTTTCAGATGATTTCATACAGATTATCAAAGAGAAATACACCCAACCACTATATTTTCTTGTAGTTGTGTTCTAGGACCTAGGATATTTTACATCAGGGTTTCTCAATGCACCACAACCCCCTTCTGACAACAAAAATTACCATACGACCCCAGGAGGGGGCACTGAGCTCACCCGAGCCCTGGTGCCCTACGTGGGGATGGAGAGCAAAAACCCAGAGGCTTCAACCCCAGGCAGGGGGTCTGCATCCTGAGCCCCCCTGCCTAGGACTGAAGCTGTCGGGCTTCGACTTTGGCCCTGGGCAGTGGGGCTCGGGCTTTGGCCCAAAGCAGTCCAAGCCAGCCCTGGTGACCCCATTAAAATGGGGTTGTGACCCACGTTGGGGTTCCGACCCACAGATTGAGAACCGCTGTTTTACATACATACGGCTGCCATATAATTTACTATTTTCTCTCTTCGGGGGAGGTATTGTTCATGCTACTGACTTTTTTAGACTTACTACTTTTTTCCGTATCAGAGGGGTAGCCGTGCTAGTCTGAATCTGTAAAAAGCAACAGAGGGTCCTGTGGCACCTTTGAGACTAACCTCTGTTAGTCTCAAAGGTGCCACAGGACCCTCTGTTGCTTTTTACTTTTTTCTGGCCTTACACTTTGTCTATTTATGGGTTTGCTAGCATTTACTTGTCCTTTACCACAGATGACAAAATGCAGTTAGACAGCAGATACCTCAGGTTTGGTTCACCTACAGTAGGTTGCTTTATCATACTTCACTATTTGCTGCTTCATTTTTCTTAAGAAGGGACTATATTTTAAACTAATTTATTGGGGAGGATGCTTAAATTATGTCTTAGCCCAAAATTTAACTTTGTGTCTGAAAACAATTTTACTTAATTCATTCTATCCATGAGTATTCTTACAACCATATTTGAGCACCCACATTACCCCTTGAAAATCACATCTGATGTGCTTTGCAATGCATAAAATCACCAGACAAATATGAAATACAGCGTTTTATATGTCTTGCTGCTGCTTATGCTGATCTACATTGTGCTAGTTCTGAAGAAGCCTCTCAGAAAACAGTTAAGATGCTGGTATTTGCTATGTATTGTTGGAATGCCCTTGAGAAAGATCTAATGTGGCTCTGCAACAAATTCTGTAAAACATTGTCTGCAGCTCAGATAAATGGATTTAAGCTAAACCTCATTCAGTATTATGAGATGATTCTCTAGAGAAGTTTTAATATGGTTACTTAACATGTGTAAAATGGTCTTAAAAGGTTGTTATATGGAGGCAGATTATGTTAACCACTTTTAAATAATATTACTTTATTCTTAGTTTAAATGCCCATCTGGGTTTGTTGGTAATTTGTTTAGAAGCGGCTTCCAACAGTTCAAGGCAGGGGTCGGCAACCTTTCAGAAGTGGTGTGCCGAGTCTTCATTTATTCACGCTAATATAAGGTTTCGTGTGCCAGTAATACATTTTAACATTTTTAGAAGGTCTCTTTCTATAAGTCTATAATATATAACAAAACTATTGTTGTATGTAAAGTAAATAAGGTTTTTAAAATATTTAAGAAGCTTCATTTAAAATGAAATTAAAATGCTGAGCCCCACAGACCAATGGCCAGGACCCGGGCAGTGTGAGTGCCACTGAAAATCAGTTGAAAATATGTTAAGGCCTAAACTTATTATTGTATCTGAAACAGGGATCGGAAACCTTTGGCACATGGCCCATCAGGGAAATCCGCTGATGGGCCGGGATGGTTTGTTTACCTGCAGCGTCTGCAGGTTCGGCCGATCGCAGCTCCCACTGGACGCAGTTTGCCATTCCAGGCCAATGGGGGCTGTGGGAAGCGGCGGCCAGCACATCCCACGCCGCTTCCCGCAGCTCCTATTAGCCCAGATCCGGAACGGCGAACCGCAACCAGTGGGAGCTGCGATCGGCTGAACCTGCAGACGCTGCAGGTAAACAAACCGTTCCGGCCCATCAGCGGATTTCCCTGATGGGCCGCGTGCCAAAGGTTGCCGATCCCTGATATTTAAATAAAAAATAAATACTGTATATACGCATAAACCGAATTTTTTCTAGTAAATAAGGGAAGCACCAGAGAAGGGGGTCAGCTTATGAACAGGTATAGAGAGGGAGAGGTGGGACAGAGGCCCTCCCACCAACAGAGGGAGCAAGGAGAGGCAGCAGAGCCAGAAGGGAAGAGGCGGGGCCAGAGTCTCTCCACTTCTGGACACGCTGCTCTCCCCCCAGCCTCCGAAGCAGCTGCAGCTCTGGGGCTGGCAGGCTGCAGCCGTGCCGCTCGGCTCCACCCCCCAGAGCAGGCTGTGGCCGCACGGCCCGGTGTAGCAGCACGGTGCGGCCATGCCACCTGGCCCGGCCTGCTGGAACATGCTGCGGCTGCGCCGCCCGGTCTGGCCCGCTGGAACAGGTTGCGGTCGTGCTGCCCAACCTGCCGGAGCAGCTCCAGCCAGGCCAGAGACATCCTCCCCAGATAAGGTGGGAAGGGATGGGATGGGGGTCCCAGGCTAGGGGTGGGGCCATGTGGGGTTACTCCCCTGACTCCCAGCTTCTCCCCCCATCTCCCCCCCCCCCCCCAAAAAAAAAAAAAACATTTCCCCACCAGTTGCTGTCCCGGCCCATCAGGGTAAGCAGCTGGCACGCCGGGACGCTTTGTTTACTTAGGTTTACCTCCGTGCCTGCGGACACTCAAGGTAAACAAACCATCTCGGCCCGCCAGCGACTTATCCTCATGGCCCAGGAGCCAAAGTTTGCTGACCCCTGAATTATAGGGTCGGCTTATGAATGAGTCATAAAATTTTCCATTTTTACTTATCCATCTTGGGGGGGGTCGGCTTATAAACGAATCGGCTTGTGATCGAGTACTGTAACTCCTCACTTAACGTTGTAGTGTGTTCCTGACAAATGCAACTTTAAGTGAAACGATGTTAAACGAATCCAATTTTCTCATAAGATTTAATGTAAATGCAGGGGGTTAGGATCCAAGGAAATTTTGGGGGGGCAGACAAAAGGCATTATATGCTGTATATAATACCGCTTCTCTCCAGCCGGCTTTGAAGGGGAAGGCGACGCTTCTTTCCGGCCGCTGGCTGCGCGGCTGCCTCTGCTCCTCCATGGGCCGGAGGACTCAGGAGGAGCAGGGGCAGCCGGGCAGCCAGTGGCTGGAGAGAAGGGTGCATCCCCTTCAAAGCTCCGCTTCTGTCTGGCCGGCTTTGAAGGGGAAAACGCTGCTTCTCTCTGGCCGCTGACTGCGCGACTGCCCTTGCTCCTCCTGAGTCCTCCAGCTCATGCTCGCAGGGCTGCATTCCGAAAGGGGCTTTAGAGCTGCAGGCCAGGGCCCCGGGGCCTCCTTAGCCCAGGGCCCTGCAGCCCCTAAAGCCCCTGCATTCCGGGTGGCCCTGCCTGCCGGGGGGGGGCGGGGGAGAGGGGCAGCTTCCCCGCTCACTCCCTCCCTCCCAGAAAGTCCTAAGTGCTGCCAAACTGCGGGGGAAGCACTGGGAGGAAGGGAGGGGGAGGAGGCGGAGAAGAGGAACTTGTGCAATGCTCCCTTGTAAAGTCAGCCAAAGGACATTATAAGGGAGCATTGCACAACTTTAAATGAGTATGTTCCCTAATGGAGCAGTGACGTAACTTCGAAACAACGTTAAGCGGGAGGACGTTAAGTGAGAATCATAGAATATCAGAGTTGGAAGGGACCTCAAGAGGTCATCTAGTCCAACCCCCTGCTCAAAGCAGTGAGGAGTTACTTATGCTTAATCCATGAGCCTCTATCAAAAACTTTTGAGTTAAAAGCTGCTTTTCTATATACGGAATTAATTGGGGGGGGGAAACAGCCAACTTCTGAGGTTAAAATTTAATAATATGGCACAACAGGTTATATGCTGTACTATGGGCTTATTTTGTTTAATTAGAAAAATTGATATGCTGTTTTGTGTGTTTAATTAAATTCTAGTTAACATCCTAATACAGCAAGAAACAAATCATGAGCAAGTTAATTATCTAGTAAATAACCAAGATATCATACACTATTTTCTAACATACTAAAAATGTACAATTAATAAGAATCTGAAAATATTAAGCTACTGGTGCAACTTGCTAGGGGATAAGGATGTCTGCATTCCACACCTGCCACTGCTGTCACCACTTCCCAGATGTTCCTTCCTGGGCCTTGCTCTTGTTTGACTAATACTTGATGTTTCTTTTCTTTTGACCTGATCTGAACAACTCTTCAAATATGTATTTTTTTTTTTATTTGTTTGGTAGTTGAATTTATGTGTGAGCTTGTCCTTCACTTTTCCTCGGACATTTTCATTTCTAGACATCTTTTTTAGCATCTACCTTCTTCAGAGAAAATGATGTACAAAATTGTGCACTTTCAAGCTTGTAATTCCATCAGAAAAGGTTAATTTGATACCTGAAATCAGAAGAGTGAAGACAACCATTTATTAATGTCAACATTCATGAAATGGATTTACTACTTCACATGCACAGTTTGGTTATGTGTAATTTTCATGAGGCAGTATGTCAGCAAATATTTAATAATCCTTTCTTTTGGCTTCATTATGCCTACTTATTCTTTTTGCATATAACATACACAAAACAACTACATTAAAAGGGCACTATTAAGGTTTCAATGTTAAGCATTCAAAAGTTAGGAGATGCTAGAAGTAAGGTTCCTTTTATAGACACAATGTTCATATCTCTACCAAATTTAAAGTCCCTGCATTAAAGGATCTGTTAAAAGAAAAGATTGTTTTGCCCATGTTAAAAAATTCTTCCAATATATATTTCCTTAGCTCTGTTCCTAGAAAATGCTGAACTATTTTGGCTGAAATTTTCCAAATATTTCAACCCGAGACAGACACCAGGCATGGAAAACTTCAGCCCAAATGGTTAATATTTGGTAAAGTGTTAAGTTTCTGAAAACAGGGTCTTATAATGGGAACTTTTGGGCAACCTTAATAATAAGTAGCATTAGCCGCCCCGTTTATAATTGCCTGTCACATCTGTAGGATACTTTACTCATTTAGGTCTGATCCTCCAAACATTTATACATAAATTTAACTTTACACATGTGTAATGCCGCTGAATTTAAGTTGTGAAAAGTTGAGAATGTGCATAGGTGCTTTCAGGATCAGGGTCTTAAACATATATATATTTTTAAATAACTGATAAAAATGGGCATGCATTCAGTTACACTGATCAAACAAACCAAAATGGGTAACATATTGACCGTAGTCAATATAATATATTGCTTATTAACCCTTGCCTCTTTCCTGTGTCTTCCAAAATCACGTCTTATAATTCTGGGGCGGGGGCAACTCTGACATGAATCACCAGAAATATCTGGTATTGAAGTGGATTCATGGGTCTGTTGTCTTGGTTCATTTCCTTTCCATACAAACAAGAAGCTGAAATGAGAGACAGATCAGTGGTTGCTTTGTAAATTGAATGTGAAGAAATGATGAGTTGTGTAATGTCCCCATTAATCTTTCTCATTCTTGTCTAAGGCTACGTCTACATTACGGGGGGGAGGGGGGCGGATCGATTTCAGATACGCAAATTCAGCTATGGGAATAGAGTAGCTGAATTCGACGTATCTGATCCGACTTACCCCGCTGTGAGGATGGCGGCAAATCGACTGCTGCGCTCCCCCGTTGACGCCGCTTACTCCTACCTGGGCTGGTGGAGTACACGCGTCGATTCGCGGATCGATTATCGCGTCCCAACGAGACGCGATAAATTGATCCCCGAGAGATTGATTTCTACCCGCCGATCCAGGCAGGTAGTGAAGACAAGCCCTAAGACTTGCCTAATAAAAATTGAGCTCCTAGATGGCTCTGGTTTATTTTGCATAATTTAAAAGGTCACAACTCTTTAATTGTAGATGTAATTTTCTCTCAGCCTTCATTTATATGGCTTCATTGTACCTGATTTTTTTTTTTGTTTTGTTTTAATTCTTTGGCTGTAGTAAAAGTTCACTGTACCTCTTCCCAGCCAAATAAGTTTCCCTTCCTGTTTGCCTTAAAAATCAGTGTTTGAAATTTCAAAAGGCCCTGTAGAGTTTATGCCTCAGAATGCACTGTGAAATTATAAAAAGCCCAGTAGTGTCAGAGCCATTCAATCCTGTGATATCAATTATTCATTTAGACCATAATTCAACAAAGCACTTAAAACACATGCTTAAATCAATCTTTATTCAGCAAATCATTAACACTTGTTCTTACGTGCTCGGCTGTGTCAGGACCTTTGTTAAATCATTGTTAACTCTTATGTAGAGACAGGACTGTTTGAATAAAGTTAAATCCAGCGAAATACATATTTTGATGATACCAAAGTGGTAATGTTCTTTTAAAGTGTTTAATCAAATATCCACACTAAATCTTGATGTTTAGTTGCAGGTCCAGTATTGCCTCCTGGCTACAAAAAAAGCTCAGAAATGCATGACAGTGATGAAGACTCCAAGTCTCCTCCTCTGCTCAGAGAAGCAAATAGAGATTCTGAAGAGGAGCAGGACACTGATCCAGTACCCAAGTCAGTCTGTTTGTGTGTGATTCATGTATTTACTCTGGTAAAATAAGCAGAAATTGGACCACTTCATACAATGAGTTGACTGAATTAGCCCAGATGCAGAATCAGAAAGGGGCTTTATTATGCAACTAAAGAAAGCAAATGCCACACCAAGATAAAGTCTGCTAACATTGTCTCCTCATCCTTTCCAGGGTGATAGTGGCTGCCTAATCTGTGTGTCTCCTTAGATTGTGACTGGCTTGTTCAGTGCAATCTGAATTGTTCATTTCATTTTAATTTTGTATCTAGGTTGACGTGTCACTTAACTTTTAGATGGTACTTTTAATTTGTGAGTATACACAACAGATGTGGATGATAGACACTTTATTAGAAATTTGAAAACTTAATATTGTGTGAATTCTGTTTCGAAAGTACAGCAAAGTTTCCCTGCAGAAAGTAATAAGCAGCTTGTTAGTATAACTATATTAAAGTTGCTGTGATGGGCCTGTTCATGGAAGTGTATTTTGATAAACTATATCTTTGCTAGCAATAAGCAATGGATCTATAATAGACTTTGGGTGGACTGTGAATTTTGAAATTAGTGTTTCCTAGTATAAATGTATATTAAGAAGCATATTGGAGGTAGAAATGAAATTTTGAGGTTTTAAAAAAAAGAAAAAGGCCAAAATTTTCAAACCTGCATACCTGAACTTAGACTCCTATATCCATATTTAGGAACTTAAATAGAAGTGGCTCAATTTTCAGAAGTTCTAAGCACCCACAAATCACATTGAAGTTAATATCTAGAGGTGCTTAGGGTCTTTGAAAATTAAGCCACTTCTAACTTTAGGCATAAAGTCTTGAAAAATGTGGCCTTTGACTCTACATGAATATAAACATACTAATGGGAGATACTGCACCTGTTTTAGGAGGTGCAGTATCTCTGACTATTCTTACCTGTTATGGTAAGAATAGTCAGATTGTCATAACATCAAAGTTATAGATCAAATGGATGATCGCAGGGAAAATTAGCTTACCAATGACACAGTGAACAATTTTCAACTCCCATTAGGCCTGATCCAACTCTGATTCTCTGACAAGTTAATAGGATTCTTTCTGTTGACTTCAGTGGGAACTAGTTTGGGCTCCTAGATGCAGCGTTCATGTTAAAAATGTTTAAGATAAACAGATAATAGAGTTATCTCCTTTTTAGACTATCTATTTAACTTAGGTATTTGTGACATGCCTATCATCATAATACTGTATATAGGGACCAGTCTGACTCCCATTGAAGTCAGTGTAAAGATTCCTGTGCGTGATCAAGCCCTTAACAAGTGAGGGTATATGATTATTTTGATTTGAAGGGCGGAAAATTTTTTTTTTAATAGCAAATCTCAGCAAACTGCACATATTCAGATTTAATGGGACTAGTCAAATGTGCGAAGTTTAAAAACGTGCAAGTGTTTGCAGGATTGGAATCTTAGAGGGCATTATACTATTTCCATGTAATGATCATTAGTGTAAATACTCCCTACTTTTCCCCCATGGTTTTATTTACTGATTGTTCAGTCTAAAATTCGATTTGGAAAAGTACTAGTCAAAATGTATAGAATGATGGTAAAAATGTAGCAAGAAATATGCTGGTGTTAAAATTACTTTGTGCATGCAAAACAAGCATTACCGTGTTTTACTATTTGATTTTCTCTTTCTGCACCAATAACATTTTTTTAAAATGTCACTGCAGTGTAAGAATGAGGCTTACGCTAACAAATATTTAATTGCTCCAAATTATTTCAGATTCTTATGCTGTGTTTCCGTGGTAACAGCAAGATAGTACATAATGTAAGACTTTTGGAAATCATTTTGGTTTTTTTCCTTTAAAGTGTAGATAATTGCCATCTATGTCAGCGTAATTATTAAGCTAAATCACTGTATTTGTAGAAAACAGAAAAGAGCTCAGGAGGATGATGATGACGATGATGGCTTTTTTGGACCTGCTCTTCCTCCTGGATTTAAAAAGCAGGATGATTCTCCAGAGAGGTAATTAAAGCGGAATAGTGTTCAGGCTTCTCTCGTTAGAGCCACAAAATATTTTATTGAAAATAATTGTTTTATCAGTGAATACCTTAGTTATACTTAAGATTTATGTGATTACAATTCCTTCTTTCACATAGCAGTGATCCTTTGTAATTTGAGTACAAAATTCCCCATGTATCCTCTGGAAAGTCGGAGAGACGAGGAAAATTGTATATGAACTGTCTAATCATATTTTGAATCTCAAATTTCTCCCACCTTCTAAGATAAAGCTCAAAAAGAGTATGCATGTTAGACAGGCAAACTGTTGTATAGAATATGCTCGTGTTTTTTCAATATTTATTTTGAAGATTTTATAGGTATTGTCTAATACCTATAACTACCTTAGGCCCAAACACTATGAACTCCTCAGGCGCAGGGCCCACCTGCATGGAACTCATTGCAGGACTGAGACGTTAATTTGTTTCTATGTAATATAATATGACATATATTATTGCAATGGTTGTTCTGTTAATACTTTGGGATCATTAGTTTTCTTCATGTAAACAATGCTGAATGGAGTATGTTTGTTAAAATCATATTTTACTAAATCAGCATTGTTTATAGCCTCTTTGTCAGAAACAAAGCCCATTCAACCACACTCAATGATAAAATACCTATTGGAGAAAGCTAGTTGTTAATTTTCCGTTCAGAATTTGTTAACTGCATCTGACAGCCTCCTAATCTTCACATCAATCTCCGCTCTTTCCAGTGTAATTCAAAATGATATTCTGTATGAAAATCACTACTTTCAAGAGAACATTAGTAGATAAAATGTTCAGCAGAAACTTCCTTGCAGATTTGCTTTTGACATCTGTGCTGTTTGCTTCCTCAGTGCTAGAAAGAGTCAGTAGATAGAATGATCCAATATTTACCTGTCAGAAATAATGTCATTGTTAGGAAGATGAGCCAGTCTGTTGCTGAACAGTTCTGGTTGTAGCATTACTGTCTGCAAGAAATTCTGTAGTTGAAAGTGTGTCTCAAATCTGATAACTTTTATTGAGAGAGGATTTCTCTATATTAAGAAATACGACTCTCTCTCCTCCAGGTTTAAATCTGTTGAGATGATTTGGGGAACCTCTCTGTGTACAATGTATAAATTCTGGTTAATTTTATGAGATTGTATCATTGAGTGCTGCAATGTGTAGTAGGTCTACCATGGGCTGCCAGGATCCATGACATCTCTCTCATTCACACAAACCCACCAGTCTGGAAGAAATTACAGAACAAATAAAATCATTAATTTTAACAACTGAACTCTGGCTGAACAATGGGTATGCTAAGGATGGTGCTTGGCAGAGCCCAAAACATGAGCTTTGTGACCTAGTAGTTGGGGCTAGCAGCAGAGTCAGGGTTGTGGTCACACCAGTGGTCAGAAATCACACCAAGGGTCAAAGTCAGAGTCTGCAACTTGGTCAGGGCAAGGAAGCAGGCAACAGGAACAAGGCAGGGTAGATAGCAGGGACCTGGTCTCAGAGATCTGGGCATCAACAGACCTAATGACTAGTTGCTCAGACGAGGCATGGGACAGGATGTCTTGTACCCAGTGGTGTCCAATCGGCTGTCAGCTGTTAGTCATCTGACCATGCTGAGTCAGTGGGTGTAGCTCCTGGGATGAGGTATTAGCAGCAGTTCTGTTGTCCGCCCTTGTAGCTCAATGGTGCAGAAGATAAGGCTGTTGCTCAGCGGCCCATGCTTTGAGACCTATGGCACCTGACAGTGTCTGAGCTGTGAAAACTAATTCTGCCCAGGTTGTCTGAAGGGAAGAAGGTTGGAAGAGTGGAAAAATCCCTTAACAGGAAACCAAAGAAACCAGGTGGTAATACCTTTAAAAACTCAGAGGGATTCAGACACAAGGAGAAGCTTGGGCAGGAGAGGGGAACAAACAGAACTTGTTTTTGTAGCAAAGGGGACCTTTGACTGTGGGACAAGCCAAGGTCAAAGGAGGCTGGCGGGAAGAGAGGGAGATGAGACTAGAGAGATTCCATGTTCCAGAGGAGAAGCCATGTGCAGGAGAGCAGAGAGAGAGGAAGGATCCCAAACTCCATAAACAAACACTGAGCCAAATCCCAAAGAATGCGCAAGAGAGGTGAGAAAACTGAGGCAGGGATGGCATGCAGGTGTTGTATTGTTTTGTCTAGATATGTATATATCTTGTGCTGTCTGTAGTAAAGAGTGACTGGTTTGGGAACTCTTTCAAAGCCTGTGTATTGTGTGCTTCAACTATCATGTCCCTAGAGAGGTGAATGTAAACTAGATTTCCCACGAAGTTGGCACTCTGGGAAAGGCTGTGCTTATGATACTGGAGAACCTGGGGGAGCTAGCACGAAATACAGGGCATAGGCAGTTGAACATTCAGAAGGGGATGTAAGCTGGAAAATCTGCACATCCAAGATGTGGCCAGTGACCCAAAGGACTCTGCTTAGACTCAGGAAGCTTAAAAGCACATAGGCTCAAAACAGCAGCGTGGTGAGTGTCCGACAGGCAGAGTTATACCAGAGCTGCCACATCTTTAATGCAATAAAACTGTCTCCAAATGTGTAGTTAAAAGTAGTATAAATAGCTGGTATAATTATTTCAGGATAACATATGGTATCTCAGCGCTTGCTTTCATTATTAAGGCCATTACCCGCTGTCAGGGTTCCCACCCCTCTCTGAACTCTGGGGTACAGATGTGGGGACCTGCATGAAAGACCCCTTAAGCTTATATTCCACCAGCTTAGGTTAAAAATTTCCCCAAGGCACAAATTCCTTTCCTTGTCCTTGGATGGTATTGCTGCCACCACCAAGTGATTTACACAAACATTCAGGGAGCGGCCACTTGGAGCCCTAACTCCCCCAAAATATCTCCCCAAACCCCTTTACCCCCTTTCAGGAGCGGGGGAGGGGCTTGAGAATAATATACCAACCGATAGGTTAACAAAGTGAGCACAGATCAAATCCCTGGTTTTTAGGACACTGAAAATCAATCAGGTTCTTAAAAGAAGAATTTTATTTAAAAAAAAAAAAAAGTAAAAGACTCACACCTGCAAAATCAGGATGGAAGATAACTTTACAGGGTAAATAAAAAGATTTAAAACACAGAGGATTCCCCTCTAAGCTTGACTTCAAAGTTACAAAAACAGGAATAAATCTCCCTCTTAGCATAGGGAAAATTCACAAGCTAAAACAAAAGATCATCTAACGCATTCCCTTGCTATTACTTAGAATTTCTGTAATTTTTAGATGTATCAGTTCAGGATCTTTTTAGGAGCTGGGTTACCTGCCTGGTCTCTCTCTTTGTCTCGAGAGGGAATCAACAAAGAGAGCACAAACAAAACCTTCTCCCCTGCTCCCTTTCCCCCCCCCCCCCCCATTTGAAAGTATCTTCTTTCCCCATTGGTCCTTCTGGTCAGGTGCCAACTAGGTTAATTGAGCTGATTAACCCCTTACAGGTAAGTGATTCAGTACCTCTGGCCAGGAGGGATTTATGTTATTGCATACATAAAGGTTGTTACCCTTCCCTTTATATTTATGACACCTCTCATCCTTCAAATCCCTCCTCAAGGAATGATTTGTGCTGTCACACCTGAAGTCAGCCAGACAATGGCTAGGTGGGGCAGCAGCTGGGGAAAGCAGATTTTATTATGTATTAATTTGTTTTTTTTTTAAATCTTTAGATTATTTGGGACCATCTAGTTGTGCACATCAATAACAACTCTATGTGACTGTTACCCTTCCTTTCCCCCTTCTTATTGTACAAACTCAAGTAAATGTGAACCAGCACCCGGCACGGTGGGGTACTACCTGGGTACTACCATAGCACAAATAATACTGAAAACATGTTTCATTGGACGAGACGTTCTTTCAGCCATATACAAATAGGATCTCTAATAAAACAGCCAAAGTGTCTGATCCTGAAAGCTTTACACAGTAGGTCCTCTTGATGTCACGGGACTACTCATGTGAACGTAGCTAGCAGGGTTCGGCCCACAGGGGGAAAGGCAGCCATTTAAAGGTGAACTAGAGAGCAAAGAACTGTGCACCTTTCACTTCTACTTTCTGACATAGAGTAAATTCCGCTTATTAGCAATCCCTCGTCTGCCAGCAAAAGCTTGGTACTGTATTACTGTCAGTTGCTAATAAGCAAAAGGCAGGTTTTCAAGGTAGTACCCAGGGAAAGAAGCACTTGGACATGCCTTTCCTGGCTGCAATCCTGTAAGCCTGGCTGCAGGCAGGGCAGCAGCAGGGATGGAAGCTGCAGTCTGGATGCTGGGGCTTTCTCTGGGGATCAGAGATGCTGGGGACCCGTGGGGCTGCACCATACCTCTCCCTGCACTCTCCAGGGGTTGGGGCTCAGCATGTCCCAGCACTTCCTTTCTTCAACAGTGCAGACCCCCAGCAGGGCGCAGCCTGGAGAGTGCAGGGAGTGGTACCATGCAGCTCCGACATCTCTGCTGCATTTCCCCTCTCCACTGTTCCCCTGACCACACCTCCTGTGCCAGCCCGCAGCCACTTACCTCCTGTGTGGTCCCTGTGCACAGGATGATTTGCCAAGCTGCTGTCCCAGAAGGAAGTACTGGGATGGACTGAGCATCAGCCACAGACAGTTTTCCAGGCCTGCCACCAGGGAAGCATGTTCGAGCCCTGCAAGCTTGTGTGCAGGGTGTGCACAGCACATCCCAGTGGTTCCTTCCCTGACTGCAGCCCTGCAAACCTGTGTGCAGTTAGAATCTTTCGTTTAAAAAAAAAAAAAGTTACTAATAAGCGGCATGCTGTTGCAAATAATTAACATTGATGTTAATGGGATTGGATTGATTACCAGCAAAATATCGCCAGTAACCAAAAGTTGCTAGTATCAGGATTGCTATTAAGCAGGATATACTGTATTAAGAGTGTCTTAAAGTCTTTTGGTCCACTCTCCTCCCGGATTTTTTTCTGCTTAGCAACTTGCTTCTAAACGGTCAAATTAAACAAAGCACAGTTAGGGCTAACATGCATTAACTGAACATTTGGGGCCAGATTGTGCCCCATCCTGTGTGCTGGCACAAGGGAGCAAAGGGGCATTAAGGGATCCCCTTGCACTTTGAGAGTAACAAGCTTTGCAGAGCTACCATCTCCCCTTCTTGAGCAAATGTGTGAAAAGGGCAGGGACCACGCAGAGCCTTGTCTCTCTTCTACCACTCCCCAGTGCACTGGCAGTGTAACTATGCTGGCACATTGGAGAACACATGAGGTGACTGGTATAGACCTGATGCCATTTACTCCCTCCCCAGATCAGTGGGGAGAGTGGGAAAAAGATTGTGATGGCTAATTAGTGTCTCCCTCCTGGGCTGTTCCAGGGGCAGCAAAACAACACAGTGCCCCTTATGCTGGTCAGATTACAGTCTGCTCAATCTAGTCCATAATTACTGAAATAAAATGATTCATGTTGATTTCAGTGCATGGATATCCCAATGTATGAATGGTTCATAAGTATATGAGATATACTGTTTATGCGTTGTATAATATATCCCCACTCCTTTCAAACATCTTTATTTCTCAGACACATCTTTCAAATTTGTCAAAGCATATATTCTTAATTGAGCACTGTATATATGACAATTTTTAGCTTTTAAAACACCTTTTTTGAGTTAGTCAAGTACAAAATATAGATGAACCGTTTTCTTTAGTTTTGAAAATAATATAACAGCAGCCCTGTTTTCTGCCTCAGTCCGTAGAAAAACATCAAAGCTGTGCCAAACAGCAGAGCTTATTAACAAGATTTCACTCAGATTCACACTTGCTGTTCAGAGATCCTCTGGGCAGCCAGCAAGCTGTCAAAAATCCTGTCAGTTCTATGCTGCTGAGGAAAGTCCTGAGCAGCAGCAGAGTTACTCATGCAGAAGACACCACAGAAATGGAGGCTGTGGGACATATAGAGTATTGAAAACCATTTTCCTACCCCCGTCCTTGGAACAGCCTACAAGGTGGGAGGGGGTAGAGTAGCTGAGGCTTTGCCCCTCTTTCAGGCTTTGTCTATGTAGGGAAGTTTTATGGGTATAACCCCCAGCATAGATACTCTACTCTGGACTATGAGGGAACTTCTCCACTGCAGCTGGGGTGTGATTCTCAGCACAGGTAGACAGACTTGTGCTAACTCTGCCTCAGCTAGTGTGCTAAAAATGTCAGTGCAGGCACTGCAGCATGGGCAGCAGCTAGGGTTAACCACCCAGGCTTGGACTAAGGGCTTCGGCAGGCTTGGACTCAGGCAGCTAGCCCAAGCCGCTGCCAGTGTGGCAACATCCACACTATTTAGTGTGCTAGCTCAGGCCTGTCTACCTGCACTCACGATCACACTCCAGCTGCAGTGTCGTAGCCAGAGTAGCTTTCTCTTGTTTGGCGTACACCCCTTCTTACGCAACATAAGCAAAACCGACAAAGGCACTCTTCCACCAAAATAAGGTGTGCCACCAGTATAAATGTATTTGTTTTAAATTCACACTTCCATTATACCAAAAAGCCTTCCTGTGTGGACACTGCCTTAGTAGTGAGAAAGCAGAAGAGAAGACAAAAAGCTGCTTCTCTCTTCCAGCAGCTAGATGGGGGTGGAGCTTCACATTTAGCAGACACTTGTAAGCCAGAGGCTGCAATGAAAGATGGAACTCTCTCTAGCTAGGGGCAGCACCACAGTAGAATTCCCTTCCTGGCACTCCTGCTACAGCAGGCTGGCTTCTCGGGGGAATATTGACCCTGAACCTTGCAGGTGCCCCCTGTTTACACATATGCCCCTTGTTCTATCTCCTTTTTGTAGGTGTAATCCTCTGACTATAGGAGTCTGGTAAGGTTTTGCTTGAAGTCTTGGCAATAGCATCACTACTGCAAGGCTTGATTGATTAGATTATAACAGATTTAATAAAAGCATAATTCAGTAGCCCTGGGGCTCATTTCCTCTGTGCCTAAAATCTCACATTCAGGGTTTCAGCCAGCCGTCTGCAGGAGTCCGGAAGATATTATTTTTCCCCCAGTATATTCTGGCTTGGTGTTTTTGTTTGTTTGTTTTAATCTCCTTTGAAGCATCAGGCATGGCCACAACTGGAGATAGGACCTTGGATGTGGAGGGCCAGGACTCTGAAGTGTCACTGAGCATTTTCTCTCTCTCAGGTGCTTGGCTGGCTGGTTCTTACTAACATTCTGAGAGTCTAACGCATAGACACTGACTCCGTGGGTGCTCCGGGATTCAAGCACCCACAGAAAAAAATAGTGGGTGCTTAATAACCAGGAGTCAGAGCTTGAGTGTGGAATGTGATGAGTTCTGTGCTGTTAACAACTTCTGCCCTTGGCAGGCAGTTTGTTTATAAACAGAGGCAGGGTGATTAAGATAACAAAAGGCTTGTCATTAAATTAAGGATCCTTAGATGATCCTGAAAGCATTCCCAGGCACTCCTTTAAAAGATAGGAAACAAAGGGTAAGAATAAATGGTCCATTTTCAGAATGGAAAGAAGTAAATAGTGGTGTCCCCCCGAGGGGCTTTTGCTGGTCTGGGATCAGTGCTGTTCAACATATTTGTAAATGATCTGCAAAAAGGGGTAAACAGTGAGGTGGCAAAGTTTGCAGATGATACAAAATTATTCAAGATAATTAAGTCCAAAACAGACTGCAAAGAGTTACAAGGGGTCTCACAAAACTGGTATTTTTTGTAACAAATTTGTTACCAAAATGGCAGATGAAATTCAATGTTAAATGCGAAGTAATGCACATGGCAAAATAGAAACCCAATGTGACGGTTTGGATCACAGAAACCCTCTTGGGAGCTGCCACCTGATGTGCCAAGACTACGTCTATCCCTGTTTTCCCTGCCAGCTCAGGATTCCAGCACCCTGTCTTGCTGAGCCAGACACTCCCGTCTGCTGCAACAAAGACCCAATGGTCTGAATTACTTGCCTCAAAGCTGCAGGTTTACCTGAAAACAGCTCACAGAAGTGTGCTTGTCTTTAGCACTCAGATGCCAAACTCCCAATGGGGTCTAAACCCAAATAAATCCGTTTTACCCTGTATAAAGCTTATGCAGGGTAAACTCATAAATTGTTCGCCCTCTATAACACTGATAGAGAGATATGCATAGTTGTTTGCTCCCCCAGGTATTAATACATACTCTGAGTTAATTAATAAGTAAAAAGTGATTTTATTAAATACAGAAAGTAGGATTGAAGTGGTTCTAAGTAGTAACAGAGAGAACAAAGTAAGTCACCAAGCAAAATAAAATAAAATATGTGCAAATCTATGTTTAATCAAACACTGAATACAGATAAGATCCTCACCAGTTCCAGAATGCTCCCTTTTACAGACTAATCTCCTTTTAGCCTGGGTCCAGCAATCACTTACACCCCTTTGTTCCAGTTTCTTCCAAGTATACTGGGGGGTGAGGAGGCTCTCTCTTTAGCCAGCTGAAGACAAAATGGAGGGGTCTCCCACGGGTTTAAATAGACTTTCTCTTGTGGGTGGAGACCCCCCTTCCTCACTCCTATGCAAAGTCCAGCTCCAAGATGGAGATCTGGAGTCACCTGGGCAAGTCACATGTCCATGCATGACTCACAGTCTTTACAGGCAGAAGCCATTATCCACATGGTATCTTGTATGTCTCCAGCAAGACTTTTTATGTGGATTGGAGCATTCCAAGATGCGTTGTTCCCCAAGTGCTTCCTGATCGGGTACTTAACCTGGCGAATTCCTTCCTAAAGAAGCTGACCAAATGCCTCACAAAGCTTACTTAGAAACCAAGCAAGCATACAGCCCATATTCTTAACCTCAAGTAGAAAATGATATATGTGTACAAATAGGATGAATAGATATGGTAGACCATAACTTTTACAGAGATATGTTACATGGCACAGGCAGCACAAAACATATTCCAGTTATGTCATATTCCCATAAAGCATTATGAGGTACAGCGTCACACCCAACACTACATACAAAGTGATGGTGCCTATATCAAGAAAGAGATTTTGGGGTCATTTGCTGTACTCTGGAAGCACTGTGTTTCCAGAGTACTGCCAATTCATAAGAATCCTCCTCACTGTGCCTGTATCATTCTGAACTGTGAAATGCTCATTCTCCTGCTTCAGAAGACATAAAAATTATCTCCAGTCATCAATGGGACAGACACAACTGAACAATGTAGCTGTCCTTAATGTGCATCTCAATAATACCAGGGAACCTAGATGTAAATAAGATTGCTGACAGTTTCATCCCGAAAGCTACAGTGAGACATAATGTCTTTAAACTGGGACGTTGGTGAAGACGGCTTGTAGGTGATTGCAATCATCTTAATATACTGTAATTCATGATAATGTAATTATGTAGTTCATAATAATTGAATCATTATTCAAATAGTAAAGATACCAATGATAGACACATTCAATAACTAGAATATGAAAGAAATGTATAAATATGCTGAAAATAGCCTCCCCCCAAAACTGGCAGAGTGCCCGCCCCCCCCCCCACACACACACACACACTCTCTCTCTCTCTCTCTCTCTCTCTCTCTTCAAAAGCACCCACGGGCAAAAGCAAAAGTCAGCGCCTGTGGTCTAACAGATCATCATATGCAAGGTCAGGAAGGAATTTTCCCCAGGTCAGACTGGCAGTGACGTTGGGGGGTTTCGCTTTCCCCTGCAGAGTGTGGGTGAGAGTCACTTGACAGAATTATTGGGGTATATCTCATTTAATCATTTCCCTGACATAAAAGGGGTCTCAAGCAGTGATGCACCTCCATCCCTCCTATTCTTGGTCTGTGGCACATAATAGTCCAATGATTCTCTTGTCTAATTTGGGTTTAGTGTGTGGGTGCTGCGTAATGTTGTTGGCCTGTGAATATACAGGAGGTCAGTCTTGGTGATCTGCTGGTACCTTCTGGCCTTAAACTTTAATGAGGTACTTTTGATTGCACAAAATGTGCAGATCATATTGATAAACAGATGGAAAGTATTTAATAGAGACAGTGTCTACTTGTGGGGGGCTTTTTAAGTGATAACTTTAAAAATCTCCTGGAATGTGGAGATGGAAGTGTGATTTTTCAAGTTGATGATATCCCTTTATGAATGTAATGCATAGAAAGTGTATGAATATTAATGAAAATGTGACTTTTACAAGAGAATACACTTTCAACTTTACCACTTCATTGAACTGTTCAAATATTGATTCTTGCTGCAAACAATAAAAAGTTGTTACTTAAATGTGCTTTTCATGCTGATTCTTTTTTAAATTAGGGAAAGAAAATAAGATTTTTTTTTTTTTTTTGAGGCCTGTTATAGGTCCTGCTTTACCACCTGGTTTTAGGAAACCTACACAGTATAGCGAGGATAACAGCTGTTCCATAGGATCTTCTGTTTCTTCGGAATTCCATACCCAGGTTTGTAAAAACTGAAATGGCACAGATCTATCTTGTATTTGTAGTGCATTGGCATCTGAAGGATTTTAACAAACTGATAGTCTGATCCAAAGCCCATAGAAATAACTTTTTAATACAGTAGATCTTGTTTTAGACCGTAAACTCTATAGGGCAGGGATTTGTCATGCTCTGTAGGTGGAAAGTGTCTGGCTCATTTTGGGTGCCACTGCAGTATAAATAATCAGTGCTAATGAAGTAGTTTCTGAACTGTAACTGCAGAATCCTGTCTGAAAGGGGTCATGCAGCAGAGAAGTAAGTTTCTTTGCCCACCTTTTCATTTATATTGTGCTTGAGCATGCTAGGCACCTCAAGGAATTTAAAAAAGAAAATCTCTGCCCTGTAGAGCTTACAATCTAAGTTTAATTATCTAACAAGTGAGTTGGGAACAAACATGAAGAGGGGGAGTTGTTGACGAGCAGGAGGATAGAAGTAAGGAACTGGACAAAGCAGAGGAAATGTGAGGTCTGGGGAAAAGGAGGGGTGGAGGTGCAAGCAGCAGGTGTTAAAGTAACAGGCAAACTTCTTATTCTTTGCCACTCAGGGTATGTCTTCACTACCCGCTGGATCGGCAGGTAGTAATCGATCTATTGGGGATTGATTTATCACGTCTTGTCTAGATGTGATAAATCGATCCCCAAATGTGCTTCCCGTCGACTCCGGAACTCCACCAGAGCGAGAGGCAGTAGCGGAGTCGACGGGGGAGTCGCAGCCGTTGATCCCACGCCGTGAGGACCTGAGGTAAATCGATCTAAGATACTTCGACTTCAGCTATGCTATTCACGTAGCTGAAGTTGCGTATCTTAGATCGATTCCCCCCTCCTAGTGTAGAGCAGCCCAAAGCCTGCTCTTTCTTGGTTTTGCTGGAGGATGGGTATTGTAGACTAAATTAAATAAAGTCAGGCCTGTGGACTTGTAGTCAAAGTGTCCCCTCACTTTCTCCCACTGTGATAGCCTCCCCCCTAGAGCTTCCCTTCCCAGGACCTAAAATGCCAACAAATCCCAAATAGACGGTATTCACTTCCCTGTCTCTGGGAAAGAGACAGTCAGGTGGTCAGCATGTCTTGATGGACTCTGAAGTACATTTCTGGAAGCCTGAGACAATACCCATCAACAGTTGAGTAGTGAGGGATAGAGTGAATTCCCAACCACCCCATACCTGGGAACTTCACTCTTGCACCAGGAACAGAGGCAGGAATTTGGGGGTGCTTCCCAAACTACCATCTATCCCTGCACTCCTGTGGTGGTTGGAGAGAAATCCTGAAAGTTGTTTAGTGCTGGGCTCAGAAGATTCTTATACTAGATATAAAGAGCTGTTAGACTAGTTAGTATGAGATGTCACACTGGTTTTGAAGGAGCAGGGGTGTTGAATATTTAACAATGACAGTTCCTCCATTTTGTATTGAGCTTAAACCCCAGAGTTTTAAAGAGCATGTCTAAAAATCTCATATCTTCTCAGTTGCTCTTCTTTTGTGATATGACAGTGGTTCTTCAATTGCTGTAGTCTTGGAGGGTAGATGAGGCCTGAATTGTATGTTTAAAATATACACACACCCCTTTACATGCTTCCTTTATCCATCATAAAGTAGTAAAAATTGGACACAGCACTCCCACCTCCTCTGTTGTATGTTAGCTTCAATTATGGGTCAGATCATGGTGTGCTTTAGGATGGGAAATGGTCATTTTTCTTCCCATTTAGTCTCCTCCCTAGTTAAGGTTTCTTTCAAAATTGTGCTCATTATTCCTTCCCATTGCCCTTCATGTCTTTCCTCTTTCACTACTGAGTGCCCAACTCCTGCTGGGATGTACCTTGCAGGGAACTCTGCTCCAAGGTAATATATATATTGGTAGGGAAGGTGTAAGATATGACAGAAGTGGTGCCAGATGTTTAGTGTCATAACTAGGGCTGTCAAGCGATTAAAAAAAAATTAATTGCTATTAATGGCACTGTTAATAATAGAATACCATTTATTTAAATACTTTTGGATGTTTTCTACATTTTCAAATATATTGATTTCAATTACAACACAGAATACAAAGTATACCATGCTCACGTTATTTTTTATTACAAAATATTTGCACTGTAAAAAACAACAAATGGTATTTTAATTCACCTAATACAAATACTGTAGTGCAGTCGCTTTATCATGAAAGTTGAACTTACAAATGTAGAATTATATACAAAAAATAACTGCATTCAAAAATAAAACAATGTAAAACTTTAAAAAGAAGAACAGGAGTACTTGTGGCACCTTAGAGACTAACAAATTTATTAGAGCATAAGCTTTCGTGGACTACAGCCCACTTCTTCAGATGCATATGCACGAAAGCTTATGCTCTAATAAATTTGTTAGTCTCTAAGGTGCCACAAGTACTCCTGTTCTTTTTGCGGATACAGACTAACACGGCTGTTACTCTGAAACCTGTAAAACTTTAGAACCTAAAAGTCCACTCAGTCCTCCTTCAGCCAATCGCTCAGCGGATCAAGATTGTTTACAATTTGCAGGAGATAATGCTGCTCATGTCTTGTTTACAATATCACCTGAAAGTGAAAACAGGCATTTGTATGGCATGTTGTAGCCAGCGTTGCAAGATATTCACATGCCAGAAGCGCTAAAGATTCATGTGTCCTTTCATGCTTCAACCAGCATACCAGAAGACATGTGTCCATGCTGATGACAGGTTCTGCTCAATAACTATCAAAAGCAGTGCAGACTGACATGTTCATTTTCATCATCTGAGTCAGATTCCACCAGCAGAAGGTGGATTTTTTTTTTATTTTTTTTTTTTGGTGGTTTGGATTCTGTAGTTTCTGCAGAGTGTTGCTCCTTTAAGGCATCTGAAAGCACCCAAAAACTGAGAGGGACGAGGTGTGAAGGCACTTCAGATTCTTAAACCTTGGGTCGAGTGCTGTAGCTATTTTTAGAAATCTCACATTGGTACCTTCTTTGCGTTTTGTCAGATCTGCTGTGAAAGTATTTTTAAAAACAAAAATGTGCTGGGTCATCAGCCAACCCTGCTATAACATGAAATATATGGCAGAATGTGGGTAAAACAGAACAGGAGACTTACAATCATAGGTGAAAGTAAGCCGGTATGTGTGCCGGACTGGACCGGCTTCTCTGGCGGTGATTTAAAGGTCCTGGAGCTCCGGCCCCTGCGGGGAGCCCCGGGCCCTTTAAAGCGCCACCCAAGCCCCGCTGCCAGAGCTCCGGCGGCGCTTTAAAGGTCCCGGGGCTCCCCGCAGCAGCCGGAGCCTTTGGCTCTTTAAAATATCTGCCGGAGCCCTGCCACCGCTACCCCAGCCTCTGCTGCTGGTAGCTCAGGGGTTATTTAAAGGCCCTGGGGCTCCCAGCCACAGCCCCAGGGCCTTTAAATCTTGAAAGGCCCTGCCTCTTCCAGTTAAGGCCACGCCCCGCTCAGGACTCCGGGGGTACCGGTGAGTCCTTTAAGTTACTTTCACCCCTGCATACAAGTCTCCCCCAAGGAGTTCAGTCACAAGTTTAATGCATTATTTTTTTAAACGAGCGTCGTCAGCATGGAAGCACGTCCTCTGGAATGGTGGCCAAAGCATGAAGGGGCATATGAATTTTTAACATATCTGGCATGTAAATACCTTGCAGTGCCGGCTACAAAAGTGAGAACAAGCATTCACACTTACAGGTGACATTGTATATAATAAGCAGGCAGCATTATGTCCTGTAAATGTAAACAAACTTGTCTTAGCGATTGGCTGAACAAGAAGTAGGACTGAGTGAGCTTGTAGGCTCTAAAGTTTTACATTGCTCTCAAAAATAAAACAATTATGTAACAAAAACAAAAACAAAAAATCTACATTTGTAAGTTGCACTTTCACAATAGAGAGATTGCACTACAGTACTTGTATGAGGTGAATTGAAAAATCTCATTTCATTTTAGAGTGCAAATATTAGTAATCAAAAATATAAAGTGAACACTACACTTTGTATTCTGTGTTGTAATAGAAATCAATATTAGTGTAAAAAATCAAAAATATTTAATAAATGTCACTTGGTATTCTTGACAGGTTTCAGAGGAGCAGCTGTGTTAGTCTGTATCCGCAAAAAGAAGAACAGGAGTACTTGTGGCACCTTAGAGATTAACAAATTTATTAGAGCATAAGCTTTCGTGGACTACAGCATATGCATCCGAAGAAGTGGGCTGTAGTCCACGAAAGCTTATGCTCTAATAAATTTGTTAGTCTCTAAGGTGCCACAAGTACTCCTGTTCTTCTTTTTACTTGGTATTCTATTGCTTAACAGTGTGATTAATTGCAATTAATTTTTTTAAAGGCATTACATTTTTTTGAGTTAATCATGAGTTCACCACCACACTTCACATGAATCAACTGATTCAGCTTCCAACCTTTTATACCAAACCTCATTGAGACAACAGGGAGGCTATATTATACATGCTAGACCTCAGAAGAGCCCTAGCCTTCTACCTGGATAGGATGAAGGTTTTCAGGATGTCTTTTAGACTTTTCCTTGCTGTTGCGGAGAGGTCCAAGGGCTCAGTCCAGAGACTCTCCACGTGGGTGTCAAACTGGATTAGACGGTGTTATCAACCTTGTAATATGACCCCTCCAGATACTATTCGCATGCCCTCCACAAGGTCGATCTCCTCACCCATCACCTTCTTCAAGAACATCCTATCTCAGAAATCTGTAGAGCAGCAACATGGGCATCAGTCCACACTTCCACAGAACACTACACGATCACTGGAGACTCCACCTCCTATGCCATTTTCAGCGCCACAGTAGAGTCATCTGTAACTGACCCGACTCCGAAGTCCTAACCCGCCAATAAGGATAGTGCTCGGGATTTACCTGCAGTGGAGCACCCATATGGACGCTAATCAGAGAAATTACTCATTTTGTGCAGTAATTATGGTTCTTCAAGATGTGTTCCCCATGGGTGCTCCGCAAACCACCCTCCTTCCCTGTACTCCAGGGTTCTTGTCTGGGACTCTGCAGTAGAGAAGGAACTGAGGGGGGTTAGCCCGCATCTGCTGTCTAATCAACACTACTACTGAAGTTCTCCAATCAGCAGTGCAGGGAGGCAAGCACACCTGCAGTGGAGCACCCATAGTGACATCTCGAAGAACCATCCTTACTGCACAAGGTGAGTAACTTCTTTTACACTGAAGTCTGGTGGTGGGTTTTTTCCTCTCCACTCTTTTCTGCCACTTTCTCATCTACTGTTTGGAAGCCCACCTGTCAACTTAAACTCAGCATGCCAAAACTATCTCACCCCCAAAATAAATCTCTCCTCTTCCTTGCTCCATCATATTAGATAATTCCACAGTTGTCAGTTTTGTGGTCCCACAGCCTTATTGTCATCCTACTCTCTTGCCTTCCTCTAACGTTCAGGGTGTGTCTAAAGCCTGCCACATCTTGCTTTACAAAATATACAGATTTCTTACTGACTGGGGGGGGGGGGCGAAGGGGAAGAGAGAAAGAGAGAGACACCCTTGTCCATTGGGATGGTTCTCAGGGTACTTAGGACTATTGATCATGTTGTTACCCCCTGCCTCTTGCAAGTAGCCACCTTGCCCACAGTGGCTCTGGTACTTCCCTACCACCACCAGCTTGTTCGCCACTCAAGCTTGCTCCTCTGGGCTGTGCCAGCCCTGTTCTTCTTCGAGTGCTTGCTCATATCTATTCCATTAGGTGTGTGCGCGCCGCGTGCACGATCGTCGGAAGATTTTCTACCCTAGCAACACAGCCTTCATGGCGCTGAATATATACCCCAGCCGACCCGGCGCCCCCTCAGTTCCTTCTTACCGCCCCTGACGGTCGTTGGAACTGTGGAGCGCTGCTTAGCTGTTCTCCACTCTCCCTAGCTTAGTTAGTTATTCGCAGTTATAGTTATAGTTATAGTTCTAGTGTTTATAGTTAAATAGTTTTAAAAGTTGTTCTAGTTGTTATAGTAGTTCAGGGGATTAAGGGGGTCGTCTCCCCCTTTCTCCCCCGGCCGCGGGGCCGGGCTCATGCCCAACGCTCCCGGCTTCAAGCAGTGCGCCTCCTGCGCTAAGCCTATGCCCACGAGCGACCCGCACGACTCCTGTCTGAAGTACCTGGGAGAGTCCCATCAAACAGATAAGTGCAAGATCTGTAAGGCCTTCAGACCAAGGACCAAGAAGGAGCGGGACTTTCGGCTCCGGCAACTCCTGATGGAGGCGGCACTTAGTCCGGACGCTCCATCTACAAGCCAGGCCCCGGCACCTAGCGCCTCTGTGCGCAGTGCCCCGGCGGCACCGGCCATGCCGACCACGCGAGTGGCGTCGGACAAGCCTCCCCGGCACCGGACCTCGTCGGCACCGCAAGCACAGCAAGTGCCTCGGCGCCGGTCATTATCCCCAGGGCATAAAAAAGCACATAAGACGGGGACCTCCGTGCCGAAGACGCCGGCTCCCCCAGTGCCGGGGGTAGAGCCGCGTCCGCCGGTGGAGCACCGGAAACAGGTGCCTCCAGCACCGTCGACTCCGGCGCCGAGGCCGTTGAGTCCGGTGCAGATAGCATCTCCACCGAGGCCGGCGGTGATACAGTGCCTCCCGTCGACTCCAGAGACCTTCGCGGCGGCGAGAGACTTAATAGCTCTCACGGAGCCGGCACCGCCCCAACCACCGGCACCGACGGCACCGTTGACTCGCCCGGTCCAGTCGAGGGGGAAACCTGCCTTGATGCGCCCTCCATCGCAAGGGCTGGAACCTCGGCACTGATCCAGGTCCCGAAGCAGGTCCCCACGCCGCTCGCAGTCCCGGCACCGAATATCACCTCAGCACCGGTCGTACTCGCGGCCAAGATCTTCTTCGCGGCACCGCTCTACGTCTCGGCACCGCTATGATCGTCGGCACCGATCAACGTCGAGACGTAGTTCTCGGCACCGCTACGGTCGACGCTAGACGTCGAGAGGCCGCTCCCGGCACCGGGCATACTCCAGGTCCTCGTCGAGGTCCAGATCCGACTCCCGGCACCGACGAGGTCATCGGCACCGGTCGCGGTCCCGGCACCGATCGCCGGCACCGCGTAGAGATAGATCATCTCCGGACCGGCACCGTGCGGCACCGCAGCCCACGGGAATAGTCTCGACGCTCTCGGCACCGCCATGGCCATCGAGATCGGTGTCTCGCTCCTCGGAGGACCTCTCGAGATCGGCATACCCCCCTCAGGGGCAAGCCGAGGAACAGGACTTGGGCCATTGGCAGGACATAACAGAGGACCATTCTCATGGCCCATCTCACTGGTCGTTTTGGACCCCGTGGGCGTACCATCAGGCGCAAGGGGCTCCAATTGCTTCGACCTCTCGCTCCGGTCACTCCGCTAGAAGGGCCCCGGAGTCCACCATCTCTCGGCCTCCGCCAGGGGGCATGGAGGCTTCCGTGTCCGCACCACCTGACGCCCTGGACCCAAGCGCAGGTGATGCTCCGGCCCAGGAGCAGGGAGACCAGGACCCTCCCTTGGATCCTGTACCACCGGAGGCATCTTCCTCTTCCTCTCCGGATGAGGCAGTGGCGGGCACATCGTGCACAGGTCCACCTCCAATAGATCTTCGGGCTCACCAGGATCTTCTGCGTAGGATGGCCCGTAATATGGACCTGCAGGCGGAGGAGATAGTGGAGGTGCACGACCCCATCGTGAATATCCTCGGAGCAGATGCCCCATCGAGGGTGGCGTTACCCCTGATCCGCACGATACAAGCCAATGCATCTACGATATGGCAGACTCCTGCCTCTATCCCACCCACAGCGAGAGGGGTGGAAAGGAAATACTTTGTCCCGTCCAAAGACTACGGGTACTTGTATACCCACCCCCAGCCGTGTTCACTGGTGGTGGCATCAGTGAACGCAAGGGAGCGCCACGGTCAGCAGGCCGCAGCGCCCAAATCAAAGGAGGCTAAGGGTCTCGATTTATTCGGCCGTAAAGTTTACTCAGCCGGAGGGCTGCAACTTAGAGCGGCTAACCAGCAGGCGCTCTTGAGCCGCTATAGCTTTAACTCCTGGAACTCTATGGGGAAGTTCAAGGAGTTGGTTCCCCAAGAGTCCAGGGAGGAGTTTGGAGCCCTGGTAGAGGAGGGTAAGAAGGTGGCTCGGACCTCCTTACAGGCCTCCTTAGACATAGCGGACTCTGCTGCGAGAACCCTGGCCTCAGGTATCGCTATGCGGAGGATCTCCTGGCTCCAGGTTTCGGGTCTGCCTCAGGAACTGCAGCAAACCCTGCAGGATCTACCCTTCGAAGGACAAGGGTTGTTTTCAGAAAAGACGGACTCTCGCCTGCAGAGCCTCAAGGACTCCAGGACGATCATGCGTTCCCTGGGGATGCATGTTGTGGGCCCTCAGCGCAGGCCATTCAGACCGCAGCCTCAGCGCTTCTACCCCCCCCCCCCCCCCCCCGCCTCGTCAGAGACAGGACTCGGCCCGGAGGCGAGGGCGAGGTGGTAGAAGAAGGTGGACCGGCCCTCAACCCGGTCAGAACCAGGGGCCACCTAGACCACCTTCAGGCCCCAGGCAGAACTTTTGAAGGTGCGGTCGAGGACGGCGCCCCAGTCATCCCCCAGGATCCAGCCCCCTCCTTTCGGGATCGCCTTTCCCATTTCCACCGTGCCTGGTCCCTTATAACCTCGGACCGTTGGGTCCTTCGCACGGTGGACAGGGGATATGCTATCCAGTTTTCTTCAATCCCCCCCTCCTCCCCCCCTTCCCCGTCCCTCTTCAGGGACCCTTCTCACGAGCAACTTCTTATACAGGAAGTTTCCACGCTCCTTGCTATGGGGGCCATAGAGGAGGTTCCAGTGGAGTTAAGGGGCAGGGGATTCTATTCCCGTTACTTCCTCATTCCCAAGTCCAAAGGAGGTCTGCGACCCATCTTGGACTTGCGCGGACTCAACAAATTCGTAGTAAAGTTGAAGTTCCGCATGGTCTCTCTGGGGGCCATTATCCCTTCCCTCGATCCTGGAGACTGGTTCGCCGCCCTCGACATGAAAGACGCATACTTTCACATCGCAATTTACCCGCCTCACAGACGCTTCCTGCGATTCGTGGTAAACAAGGTGCACTACCAATTTGCAGTCCTTCCCTTCGGCCTATCCTCGGCCCCAAGGGTGTTCACGAAATGTATGGCTGTCGTGGCAGCGTACCTTCGTCGGCAAGGGATACAGGTGTTCCCGTACCTAGACGACTGGCTGGTACGCGGTCGCACCAAAGAGCAAGTTCGAGCCCACGTCCACATAATAGTGCACACATTCAACGAGTTGGGCATCCTACTCAACAAGGACAAGTCCACTCTAGAACCTACCCAGAGAATAGAATTCATCGGCGCAGTTCTAGACTCCAGACGTGCACAAGCCATCCTGCCAGACAACCGCTTTTGCACCATCACGAGCCTCATTCAAGGACTCAAGGCCTTCCCAACTACCACGGTGAGGTCGTGCCTTACCCTGCTAGGTCACATGGCTTCCTGCACGTACGTAACCAGGCATGCCAGACTTCGGCTTCGCCCACTCCAGACCTGGGTGTCATAGATATACCGCCCACATCGGGACAGCCTGAACATGGTCCCGAACTCGGTCCTGACCTCCCTCACATGGTGGCTAGATCACAATGTGGTTTGCGAGGGGATGCCGTTTCACGCCCCACAACCCTCTCTGCACCTGGTCACAGATGCTTCATCTCTGGGTTGGGGCGCCCATCTCAACGAGCACCATACCCAGGGCCTGTGGACTGCACCCCAGCTAGCCCTGCACATCAATGTTCGGGAATTGATGGCGGTGCGCCTGGCGTGCCAGGCATTTCTCAATCTCCTACGTGGCCGCTGTGTGTTAGTTCTCATCGATAACACCACGGCCATGTTTTACATCAACAAGCAAGGAGGAGCACGTTCGTCAATTCTATGCCAAGAACAGGAGTACTTGTGGCACCTTAGAGACTAACAAATTTATTAGAGCATAAGCTTTCGTGGACTACAGCATATGCATCCGAAGAAGTGGGCTGTAGTCCACGAAAGCTTATGCTCTAATAAATTTGTTAGTCTCTAAGGTGCCACAAGTACTCCTCGTTCCTCCCTGGAGTCCAGAACACTTTGGCGGACCGACTCAGCAGGTCCTTTCAAACGCACGAGTGGTCTATCCGTCCGGACATCATACATTCCGTTTTCCAGAAGTGGGGGTTTCCCCAGATAGACCTGTTTGCATCTCGAGACAACAGGAAGTGCCACGTGTTCTGCTCCCTGCAAGGTCGAGCTCCGGGCTCCCTCTCGGATGCGTTTCTCCTTCCCTGGAAAGACCACCTGCTTTATGCCTTCCCTCCGTTTCCTCTGGTCCACAGGGTACTGCTCAAATTGCGCAGAGACCAGGCACAGGTTATTCTGATCGCTCCAGCGTGGCCGAGACAACATTGGTACACCACGCTGTTGGAACTCTCGGTTCAGACACCGATCCCGCTTCCATTATGTCCGGATCTCATCTCTCAGGACCACGGCCGGCTGCGTCACCCCGACCTGCAATCACTCCACCTCACGGCGTGGCTGCTCCATGGTTCACCCAGGTAGAGCAGCAATGCTCACACTCTGTCCAACAGATTCTGCTGAGCAGTAGGAAGCCCTCAACACGGTCCACGTACCTGGCCAAGTGGAAGCGGTTCTCCTGTTGGTGCGAACAACGAGCCACGCCCCCGTTACAGGCACCTATTCCTCTCATATTGGAATATCTCCTCTCCCTAAAACAGCAAGGGTTGGCGATATCTTCAATTAGAGTTCACCTGGCCGCTATATCGGCTTTTCACCCAGGAGAACTCGCGTCCTCGGTATTCTCTAACCCGATGGTCGTTAGATTCCTCAAGGGCTTAGACCGGATGTACCCACAACAACGTCAGCCCGTTCCGACGTGGGACCTCAACCTGGTTCTCTCCAAGCTCACAGGTCCTCCATTCGAGCCACTGGCCACCTGTTCACATCTGTACCTATCCTGGAAGACAGCCTTCCTCGTAGCCATCACCTCAGCAAGGCGCGTTTCTGAACTCAGGGCGCTTACATCCGAGCCCCCTTACACAGTTTTCCATAAGGATAAAGTGCAGCTTCGCCCACATCCTGCCTTTCTCCCTAAGGTGGTTTCTCCATTTCATATCAACCAGGATATATTTCTCCCGGTCTTTCATCCTAAACCACATGCTACTCGCCAGGACCAACGTTTGCATTCTCTGGACGTGCGCAGGGCCCTGGCTTTCTATATTGACCGCACAAGGCACTTTAGAAAGACGACGCAACTCTTCGTTGCAGTGGCCGACCGAATGAAAGGCTCACCGGTCTCCTCACAACGCCTATCCTCCTGGATTACGTCTTGCATCCGGACTTGCTATGACCTGGCAGGTGTCTCAGCACCGCACATCACCGCTCACTCCACGAGGGCCCAAGCTTCCTCGACGGCTTTCCTGGCTCAAGTTCCGATCCAGGACATTTGTAGAGCTGCGGTTTGGTCATCAGTCCACACGTTTACAGCTCACTACGCACTAGTGCAGCAGTCCAGGGACGATGCTGCATTCGGATCAGCAGTTTTGCACACAGCAATGTCTCACTCCGACCCCACCACCTAAGTTGGGCTTGGGAGTCACCTAATGGAATGGATATGAGCAAGCACTCGAAGAAGAAAAGACGGTTACTCACCGTTGTAACTGTTGTTCTTCGAGATGTGTTGCTCATATCCATTCCAAACCCGCCCCCCGTCCCCACTGTCGGAGTAGCCGGCAAGAAGGAACTGAGGGGGTGCCGGGTCGGCTGGGGTATATATTCAGCGCCATGAAGGCGCCACTCTAGGGGGCTCCACAGCCGACCCGCCGGTGTTGCTAGGGTAGAAAATCTTCCGACGATCGTGCACGCGGCGCGCACACACCTAATGGAATGGATATGAGCAACACATCTCGAAGAACAACAGTTACAACGGTGAGTAACCGTCTTTTGTTGCCTTGTAGGTTACCAATAGATGCCACCACTCTCCTCTGCCACTTGAATGCATCTATCCCACTTAACAGGCCCCACCTTTACATCAATGGCAAACTCCTTATTCTCATTTTCAAGGCTTTGCACAACTCTGCCACTTCCTACAGCTCATCACTAGTCACTTGGCAGTCTTTCGCAGAACTTGTGTCCTTCCATTTCCACCTAGCTTAGTTCTTCTTAGATGGACTTTTGCGCCATCTCCCATTCAGCACTCTAGACCTGGAATGTCTCCTTTTATTCTGTACTCCATCCAGCCTTCTTCAGTTCTAACTTTCCCAACAATCCTTCAAATTGAAATTCCATTTTAAACAACGTTGAAAGGAAATTAAAACACACACACACACACACACACACCACACAAACCAAACCTTAACTAGGAACTAGCACAGCATGTGCTGTACCAGTGAAGCAATTCCATAACTATATTCTGTTTATTCCTTTCTTCTTTCCACCCCCGCCCTTTCCTGTTCTCCTCCTCCCAACATCCAGTCTTACTATGATCAGTGTAGATTCTAAGCTCTTTTCTTGCTATGTAAAATGCTATGCACACCTATGGCAATACATTCAGAATGTTGATGGCAGTAATGGAGGATATATTGGTGCCCATGATATCAGAGTTGTACATGTACACTTCACTTGTTTCTGATGTTAATCATTTATCACTGGAGCTACAGGAGAGTGAGCAGAATATCAAAAGATATCATCTTGATAAGTATTCTACACATCTTAAACAAAAAAAAGTGCATTATTAATGTCTCTCTGGCAAGAATTCTATTGACCACCACTGATGACACTTTCAGAAGTGTAGAGATTAGAAATAATTTGGTTTCTGTTAAGGGCAATGGGAGTTAGAGCTGGGACTGGACAGCTTTTAAATGCTTGGATATACAAGTAATGTGTATTTATAATACACCTGTTTCTTAATATGAATTGAAAGAAATTATTGGTCATGGGCCTGTTTGAGAAGACAGTTGGGTTTATAGCTACGAATATTTCTATAGTGACCTATTATGGTTGATAATGTCTTATTTTATTTTTGGAAGGCAACAGATAGTAGTGAGGAAGATGATGCTGTCATAGGTCCAATGCCCGCAAAAGGACCAGTAGAATCCAGTGTAACTAGAGACTTTGAACGCAGAGCTCAGCAAATGAAAGAAAAACTTACTTCTTCAGATGATGTAAGTTAATAATTTTGACTGTGCATGTTTTCTTGGCCTAAAAAGATGTGAATTTTAGCAAGCTCAGCTGTATGTATTGAAGATGCTAAATGACTGTAGCACTGAATAAAATGTTATCTAGAAGAATCCACAATTTATTTATTAACATTCCCGCTATGATTTTTTTCTTAAAGGATGGGTCCAAGCAAGTTTCAAGGGAGTCTTGGATGACTGAGCTTCCACCAGAATTGAAAGGCTTTGGATTGGGCCCAAGAACTTTCAAGAGAAGAACAGATGAGAAATCAGGAGATAAGTCAATTTGGACAGATACTCCAGCCGACAGAGAGAGGAAAGCCCAAGTGAGCGTTTATTCATTCATATAAACATGCAGACAGTCTATATGTTATCAGTCTTCTCAGAGTTCGCCTCTGCTATTCAGGGATAACCTAATAAAAGTGCTCTCATGTTCCCAAACACAGAAATTTCAGACCTAAAAGTAGTTATTTTCCTTCTTACATTAAACATTATATCTGTCTGCTATGGCCTGGGAAGTCTATTGTTCTGTATCAATTTAATGAACAGCCAGTTACTGTTTCTTATCAAGCAGAACAAAAATGCCTGAGGGGCAGAGGTACAAAGGCTCTATATCTTGACCCGCTCCTCTAATATTTAAGCAAGATAAGTATAGATTTCTTTGTCACTTACTTCAAGTATGCTGCCTGCTAATAATTGCAGTCTGCTTCCATTCATCAGGAAATGCAAGAAGCAAAGAAGTCAACTAGTAAAGGTGATGAAGAAATTGTATTATCAGCGAGAGACAAGAGACTGGCTGAGCAGCTGTCTTCATACAATGCAAGTATAAGCACAAAATGCTTTTTCTTCTAGGTTTCCTTTAATTCTTAGCTCTCTTTTGGTTTCTCATTCCTAGCACTGTTGGTTTCCATGGTGATATCACTATATTCTTCTCTTCTGGGGCCCAAACCTGCAGCCATTTAAGCCATTAGAGAATTTGTCATGGACTTCAACAAGAGCAAGATTGGGCCCTCCCGCTGCTGCTGAAAAATAGTGTCTGTGTGTAGGTTTTTATATGCCTTTTCTTAGATGAGTTTCAGTTCGTGTTTTACTTAAACGATTCCTATAAACTTCCATTGCTGGGAATAGACAGTTTCAAGTCAAACAGTAAAAGACATCACTGAATTACAGGCATCCCTGGAAGAAAACAGCATTACAGTTTTAATCGAAAGGTTAAAATACAGAACCATCCAAAGGAGGCTCAATGTGCCTAAGAGATCAATACCATAATTGTCTGCCTTTCGGGCAACATTTTTACTTGGAAATATTCCTTAGTTTCTGCAAAAGCAGTTGTAGTTTTCATGGACAAATATTGGTAATTAAAAATCTGAGCCTCATAGCTTCACAATCACTTCCCTCCCCCACCCACTGCTGTTTCACAGCGTGGGCTATTGTCTGTCCTACAGCTGCCCCTTCCTTTTCTCCCTTGTTTACAGCCATCAGCTGGAAGACAGTCAAATCTCCTAAGAGAAAACAATTAACTGAGAGAACAAGCAACCTTGGTTTATATTAGAAGAATTGAGTTTATGGGGCATTCTTAATAATTTATTTGCAGTTCATTAGGTGATGCATCTTTTTAGATTTATAGGGCTTGCAGATCCAGAGCTATTAGTGTACAGTCTTGAATTTTCTCTATTTCCTGCTGCTTGTTCAGTTGTGGACATTACATAAATGCAGTTTTTTTAAGTTGTATTCTGTTATCTCCCCTACCAGAGAGAAACTTGCATATACTATTACTGTGCAAGGTTAGTTGATGCCTCTTAGAATGTTTTGAAAAATGTTCTGCGTTAAAACAAGTCTTAGGTCATTTTCAAATGGCTTTTCTTCCTTTTTCCATTGATTTCCTACCAAGGACAGTTTCCTGGAAAGTGCTTTATATCTTAAAATGGTTTCTTTTCAGCATCTGCAGTGATAACTTGGCACTATCAATCCTCTGGTGTAACTATTAAAGTCAGTGGAATTACACCAGGAATGATTCTGGCCTGTGATTTAATGATTTTCCACAGCAACAGTTTGATATCACAGAAGATGGTGACTACAACTGGGGAATAAGCAGAAGGAAAAATAGAATTTAACAAAGAGCTTGTCATCATGTAGATGTCATTAAAAATACAGACAAAGATAGAAGTAGATTTGCTTATAGACCAGTTTGTGTCAGGCCTTTGCACAGGTTTGCAATGGGATGGGAGTCCAAGGAACTGCCTAGCCATAGCAGGACATACACATTTTGCTCTCAGAGGATGGTGCAGCATCCCCTACTTGGGACTGATGTCGCTCCTGTTTAAAAATCGATGGGAGTTTTACCATTGACTTGTATGACAGCAGCATCAGGTTCTGAAAAACAACATAAGCCCCTAATTCAGCAAAGCACCTAAGCCAGTACTTAACTTCAAGCATGTGAGTAGTCCTGTTGACTTCAGTGGACTAATCAAATGCTTAAGTGTTTGCTGAATTAAAATCAATCTTTAGTACTTTTTTCCTGTAACTTCATATTCGTTTGTCTACAGTGAGTTTCAGAGGTAAGAACCCCATTCTAAAACAGTATATAAAAGTGTTTTTTCTAATTTGAGTTACCCGGCACTCGTCTACACTGAATTTCATTTACTTTCATGTTGCCCAGTAGCTTATCTTGTCTTTCTGAAATTCCTCAACCATCCTGACTCTTGACACAGTTTAAGTCATTTTTGTTTATGCTATATTTCACCGTCATTCTGCAATATTCACCCTCCTTCTTCCCCTATTTCCAGGACTCAAAAAGATCAGAATCTCTCATGGATATGCATCATAAAAAATTAAAGAGCAAAGCAACTGAAGATAAGAAGCCTCAAGAGAGAAGGCCATTTGACCGAGACCAGGACCTCCAAGTCAATCGATTTGACGAAGTTCAAAAGAAAGCCCTGATAAAGAAATCCAGAGAATTAAACACCAGGTTTTCACATAGCAAAGGCAATATGTTTTTATAATGCAAAGATATGAAGTTTTCTTTCAGGAGAAATCTATTAAACTTCAGCAACTTCCAAAACAAAAGTACATTTTTCTGTAAATACTTGTGTGCAAAATAAATTTCTTTATGCTTAAAAAGGAATGTTGATATGTCAGTTATTTTTTCTTATATGTAATATGCTATTTAGGAAATGCGCACAACAAAATTATACAATCTGTAGTGTATAAAAATCAGAAACGATATTTAGTTCAAAATTGTTGCAAGATAAGTTGGTTAACCACATTTTTAAATCAACCTAATATTTCAAAAAGGATAAATTTAAAAGTGGTTATTGGGACCCTTTGAGATTTACCCAGGCCAGTAAAGCATTCAGTCACCACCTGCCCTGCAACTGTCAAAGCACCCACAGTTATGTTGCTGTGGCTCACAGCCCAGACAGCCTACAAGCATGCAGGTCTCACCCAGCTTCTGCCACCCAGTTACTCATTGCAGAGGGACCTCCACAACCCTTCCAGCCCCAAGTTCTCCCCAGAGACATCTTTCTGCAGTGCTCAGTCCCCTCTTATTGTAGCACCCCCAAAGCTATCAATTTTTCTGCTCCTTTAACAAGGCAGTATACAGCAGCGGGTTAACTTACCTGGGGTTCTCTCACCCTTCCCTTCAATCATAGCCCTGAGTTGGTTTATATAAAACTAAAAAGTTCATTAACATAGACATAGGTTTAAGTGATAGCCTATTTTTGCAACCATTTCTATCAAGACTGAAATGCAACAAACTATAGTCTTTTTGTTCAAAAAAGTTCTCACCATAGTCATTCTTCCAGCATGGCTGGCTAGTCCTGGCTGAGGATCACTTACATAGCCTGAAGTGCTTGATTTTCTTTGTCTCCTGTGGTGAAGTATAACTTAGGGGATCTCCTCTCCCCCCCTTTATAGTCCAGTAAACATTTGAAATGTATAATCTTGAAGTGTATCCCCAGATAAAGTTCTTTTCCCCTGCTGGCTCCTCCCCAACTTGTGACTTTTACAATGCACATGATCTTCTTGCAGTCTACGATACAAATGGCTGGTCCACTTTCCCTTGTCACACTTGGCTTGAGGTGTCAGCCCCTTTCCTTTGTCTGGAAAAACCTCTGTATCAACTTCCCCTGATATGCCTGGTGTAGACATTTTTAGTTACCAATTTCCAGCACGTTAGTATAATTCTTTGCAGGTTTATTGTACATATATCAGAATATTGACCAGTGAGTTATTAGTTTTCTGATGACATTAAATGTCCCCATTGGATTTAGTGTGCGAGGTACACTGAGCTGGCCAGACCAGCTGAAATTCATTGCTCCATACTAGGGAGCTCCATACCATCTGGCACTGAGGTGCTCCTAGGGTCAGAGTTATATTAACTAAATGCGGATTTAAAACTGGCCTTACAACAGTGTTGAAAGTTCATTTTTCTCCTGCTGTTTCTGAGATACTGGGTCCGATCTGAAGTCCAAGGAAAGGCTCCCATTGATGTCAGTGGGCTTTGAATCAGGCTGTTATAGAGCACACATCCTTGGAGTGCCCCCTTGCCTCAGTGTCTAATGTCACTGGTATCCTCAGCTCCAGCACCTCCTGCAGGCTGCCTGGGTCTTCCATGCCTCAGCCATCCAGCCAAGCCCACAGTTCAAACCCCTTCTGAATACTCAGAGTCCCAGTTGGCAAACAAAAGGTCCTTCACCCCTCCTGGGCTCAACTCAGTACTTTCTCACTCTTGCTGGAGTTCCAGCTTCCCTGGCTTTCCCCCTGCTGGGAGTCCAAATACAACAAACAGGTGCTCTACCCCTGCTGGCCTCTTTTTCCTGAATGCCCCAACTCAGGGCTCCCTCCCAGAAGCCTACCCTGCTTCCATTGGCCTCTTCAGTTACCCTCTTGGACCACCACCCCACAGACTGCCTTCCAGCTCTACTCCTGTAGTTCAGCTCTCCAGCCCCAAACTGCTGGGCCTCTCTAAAAGCACCCAAAAACTGGCCTCCCAGACCTGACAACAAGCATCCCCTACTGTCTCCCTTCCCTAGTGCTTTGACCATCTTCCTTCAGGGGATCTCTCTTTTACCTCTAAGCCATAACTCAGAGCTCCTCCCTTACAGGAGCCAGCACTGGTTCTCCCTAGCTTGTAGGCCCAAGCCTTGCCTGGGAACAGCACTTTCTTTCTTACTCACACCTGGGATCTCCCTTCCTACCTGAGCCACCTCCTATTTATGCTGTGCAGGCAGAATTATAGAACTCAGCTTCTCCTTTGCTAATTGGCTAACGAGCCACCATCTGGAACAGGTACCAGCTCCTGGGTGTAGTTAGAGGGTCATCATGTGCCAGTTAAGTCTTGATTCACCAAGCTGGGAAGGGTTGCAAGCATTCTGGAAGACAGGATATAAGGATTCAAAATGACCTTGATAAACTGAAGAATTGGTCTAAAAATCAATAAGATTAAATTCAGTAAAGACAAGTACAAAGTACTTCACTTAGGAAGGGAAGATCAAATGCACAACTACAGATTGTGGAATAACTGGCTAGCCAGTAGTTCTGCTGAAAAAGATAAATTGAATATGAGCCAACAATAGAATCATAGGACTGGAAGGGACCTCAAGAAGTCATCTAATCCAGTCCCCTGCACTCAAGGCAGGAGTACATAATAACTAAACTATACCTGACAGGCATTTGTCTAACTTGTTCTTATAAAACCTCCAATGACGGAGATTCCACAGCCTCCCTAGTTAATTTATTCCAGTGCTTAACTACCCTGACAGGAAAGTTTTCCTAATATCCAACTTAAACCTCCCTTGCTGTAATTTAAGCCCATTGCTTCTTGTCCTATTCTCAGAGGTTAAAGAACAATTTTTCACCCTCTTCCTTGTAACAACTTTATATGTACTTGAAAACTGTTATGTCTCCCGCCCCATCCCATTCCCCACCCCCCCCACCCCCGTCCTCTCTTCTCCACTCTAAACAAACCCAGTCTTTCCAACCTCTCCTCATAGGTCATGCTTTCTAGATCTTTAATCATTGTTGTTGCTCTTCTCTGGACCTTCTCCAATTTGTCCACATCCTTCCTGAAATTTGGCACCCAGAACTGGACACAATACTCCAATGACCCCTTATCAGTTGGGAATAGAAATTAATGGGCAGAAGGTTTAAAACAAACAAAAGGAAGTATTTCTTCACACAATACAGAGTCAACCTGGGGAACTTGTTGCCGGGGGATGTTGTAAAGGCCAAAAGTATAAATGAGTTCAAGAAAGAACGGAATAAGTTCATGGAGTATAGGTCCATCAATGGCTAATAGCCAAAATGGTCAGATATGCAACCCCATGCTATGAGTGTCCCTGAGGGAATAGACAGGTGATGGATTTCTGTATAATTTTCCTGTTCTGTTCATTTCCTTTGAAGCATCTGGCACTGGCCACTCTCTGAAGACAGGATACTAGGCTAGATGAACCTTTGGTCTGAACCAGTATGGCCATTCTTATGTTCTTTTATTATCTTATGTTGCCTCTCTAAAGTCATTGAACTTTGGAAGATATAGGCAAGGACAGAGGCCATCTTTGGCATCCATCACTAGACAGACAGAAGGGGCTAGAGCTCTGCAAGCTAAGAAAGATGGGCCCTTCAATCAAGGAGGGGCTGAAGCCACTGGAAATTGAAGATAGGGGAGAAACCTGCTTAGGCCAAGACCTTTCACCTAGGAAGACAAAAGAAGTAATCAGCATAACCTGCAGCACAGAAGATATATATTAATTAGGAAATCCTTTCTAACTAGAAGGATAGTTGGCTACCGGAATAGGTTACCAAGGGAGGTTGTGGAATCCACATCATAGATAGTTTTTAAAAACAGACTACACAGCTGCCAGGGGTGGGGTAGGTTTACTTGGTCCTGCCTCAGCATGGAAACTGGACTAGACCTCTCAAGGTCCCTATGATTCTGTGACTTCCATGAGAAAAAACACAGTTTGTATTTGTAAATTGAGCAAATTTGATTTGGAAATCAAGATATAATAAACATGAAGCCTTACAATATTGTTCCAGTAACTTTAGTACACAATCACACTTTAATCTTAGCAAAGTTACAGAAATTTGCAGTTACATCTGAAAATCCAGGCCAACACACATTCACTTATGTCCTTTTATCACTCGTACCGCTCTTTCTTGCACAACAGCATAAGCAAAAGTCAGCGAAATAACCTGTATTATTGACATTAACTCTATTTTAAAATTGTCTGATTCAAGTTCATAGACTTTGTCTTTATTTTAATTCCCCTGATCCTTTTTAAGGAGGCATTGAGAGAACCAAAACTTGTCCATGTAAGTAATTTGGTAAAAAGACTTTAATGACTTATTTGAAGGTGATGTGAACTTTTCAATTATTACATGATAAATTTATCATGGCTCACATCATAGTTCAGAACAGTTACTGTGATATACTGTGTCTGGGTTTCTTTACCTCAACAGATCAGCAACCGACACACTGCCATGTTTTCAGTCATTAGTTTATTGAGGTGTAATACATAGGCCCTGAGGGTGCAATGAATCTGTGTGCTGACATTTTTTGTCATTTTCAATGCAAAAAGTTAATGTGCACAATAGTTAGTTTCTAAAACAATAATTGAAAAAACAATGTAGCCTTATCTGCAGAACGTTGTTAAAATCAGTTGGTTTTGAGGTAAAGCCTCTTAGTTTTTCAGGGGAAAAGAAGGTTTGTGTTAGGGATTAAACCACCAAAGAGATTTGAGATTTTTTTTTTTAAATAGGCTTAAATCAGTGTCACAACAAATTACACCTCAATAGGCCATTAGCTTCTGGACAATCTACATTCTCACTGGTGATTGCAAGAACTACCTCCCCTACAGTTGGAGATTGAATAACATTCCTGTGGCAACTATGACATTGCTGACATGGAAGTGTAACATTAGGAAAATATTTAATATATTTTAACTTCTTTGGGCATTATTTTGCAGCTAGAGACAAGGAGGAGGCGCTGCATTCTCTGAACAACCAATTCTTTATGGCCCACAGAAAATGCTCTTTAAACCACAGTTTGGGAACCACTGCCTTAGGCAAATCCTATCTGTATCAGGTGTCATTTTATGGCTAAGGTACTTGACTGAGGGCTCCTTGAATGAGGATTTCTCATATGAGTAAGGTTCGCAGGATCAGGTCCTTCACCATAAAAAGTCCCTTGATGTTAAAGCTTGGTTGCCACTGAAGTCAGTGGATAAACTCCTAGTGATTTCTGTGGGAGCTGCATTTAGTTTGTTCCTGAAGTGAAGGGTTATAACAAAAATACCAACAGATCTGTAGCTACAGCAGCACAAATAGAGCATTACAGTCATTTTGCACTGCTTCAGCCAGTGCGCCTTGAAGTGTGGGGTACAGAATTCTAATTATCAAAGCCTTGATATACATTTGGGAAGTCATCTCTGATCTGATTTTTTTCCCGATGCTTCACTTACTCTGGCTCTGATGAAGCACATGCTATAAACCGCAGTGGGGGGTAATAGCTGAATTTTTATTGAGAGTTTAAGCTTTTCATTTCTTTGTGTAAATTGAGTGAACTTTCAAGTTGGGTTAGTACCCAAATTAATCTTCCCCTAGTAATGCCAAATCATCTCCTAGGACACTCATTAAAATAAACAGTAACTCACTAAATTAAAAGCTCTGAAAGCTTGTGAAGAGATGAGCTGTTCTCTACAATTCGGGCAAACCAAATAGCATTTGTGCTAAAACTCTACTGAGTGATATTCAGAATCTCATTTAAAAAACAGTGTTTAGGTCATGAAAAGTCCCCAGTATAATTTCTGGGTAACATTTGTGGTAACCGCTCCTAAAACGTATGTAATAGCCTCTCTGTTGCTATTCTATGCTGCCAGCCTATATGGTGGCATTTCAATCTATGACTGCTCAGGAAATGTCAAAGGCAGGTTTAAATGGACTTATCCTGGGTTTAAAATGCTTATCTCTGTTTTGTGTAGCTGAGTATATTTTTAAAAGTCTTCATTAAAAACAATTCACAACAGTGATAGCCTCCTTTTATGAACTATACTTTTTAAGACATGCTTGGAAATCCAACCATAATGAAGCCAATAGAAAGAAGCATGCACTATGGCAGGTAAGATGTAAATGAAGAGGGTTAAGAAGGAATATTAAGGGGGAATGGCTGGATACACAAATAAAATAAAAACATTGTTCATATCAGAAGCCTGTAAGAGAATTAATTGGTAAATCTACTATGTTACCAGGAAGCAATAAAGGAGAAAACGGACATCTCAGAGACTTTAAATAATTTGTTTGCATCATCTTCACCACAAGGCAATGAGATACCATGATGAATAGAATAAAGTAGACTGAGATGTCAATCTGCGTTTCCAATAGAAACATGCCATCTCTTGCATACAGTTACAATGTACAACTCATGTTACTTTCACCTGATGATGTGAACTTTACAAATAGTAAAGAGCTAGTGAGGAAATGCAGATTTTAGACTCTGATAATGTAATTTTGTCTGTAAATAAAGGGTAATTTATATTTCTCAGGTTAGCAATGTCAGAGTGTTTTGTTTTTTAATTATGCATTTCTGTTCAGTGGAATTTTTTTCCTCTCAGAATAAAAGATTGTTCCAGGAATTGCCTTTTAGGTTTATTTCTACTATGTAGAACTTCTTTCTTTAAGTATGACTTTTAATATTAACTCCATACAAAATTATAACTACACAACTATATCAACTGTACACTAAGACTGAACATGATAATTAGCACTTCAAAATCTGAATTTGCCAAAGTTAAAGTTGGGCATATGCAGCCTTAACTCTGACCCCTTGTGCATATGCATTATGAGTCTTCAATTACATGATTTTATATTATTCTCAAATAAAATAAGAGTATACGTGTTTTTTATAACTGGACACAATGTATAGTATCTTGTAATATGTTTTTCATTCTTGTATGCTTACATTCTTTTAATTTTCATGGTGGCCTGATATTTCACATTCAATTTTCAAAGGCTCTGAGCTCAGCCAAAATCTAAACCATTGTTCAGAGGAACAATGAAAAGCACGCCTCAATGTCATCTTTTTTTCCCCAGCTATTTGTCAAAAAAGATTGCAAGAATTTTTTTTGTTTGAATAATATGGAGAATGCAGTCTAATAATAATACTAGTGCTTCTGGCTAGGGCTTGGCATTGTTTAGACAAGCACTTGTAAAGCTTCCCTGTGTGATTCTGCCAGTGCAGATGGTGTCTTTGTGTCTGAGGTCATTCAGGCGTGAATGTACTACCCTAAACCTGTCCTAAAGGTACTTTCCTATTAAATGCACTAGAATCTCCTCTGATGCTCTCAGCCCCATTAACCAAACGGAATTGTAGTTTGGATGAAAGCACAGAAATTCCAGATGCATATGGCAGATTTTTTTTTCTCCCCCCTGACATGGAGCTCCAGGCATTTACCTCCATTTACTCATAGTTGAGTTAGTTTTTCCACAGTCTCTTGTGAGCTGCAACTAGCTCTCCAAATGAGTTGCTAAAGCCCTTTCTCCAAAAAGAGATGATCCTGTCCTTTGTTACATATTAGAGGGCCTGATTCTCTACTCTGATACACTGATTTTAAACTGCTGCATTTTCAAGGAGTGTAATTGAATGTATTCTGCTTTTAAACTCAGTGTAATAGTAGTGAAACAAGACTCCCCCCCAAACCCCCCCAAGTCTTTTACAGTTGAATCTTAAGGCTTCCCAGATAGATAGCAACAGAGAATGCTGTCACGCTACCATGAGCAGCTGCAGCTGTATTTTCTTTCAAATGAGCAACCAACTTTATAAATATTCCAAGTGCAACTCTCATAAGTGGACTTTGAGAAAGCAGTGATGTCCCACACTCTCAGCTGGTGTCAATCAGCATAGTTCTGGAGCTCCCAGCACTCTAGAACACATGGAATTGCATCAGCTGAGAATGTGGCCCTGGATTTCAACATACTCACTTAGGGCATGATCCTGAGAGGTGGTGACTTAATGAGATTTGCAGATACTTCTCAGGTTCTGACCCTCACTAGGCATTCAGAGACAGTTTTTATAATCATTTGCCTGTAGAGCCCTGGCCTTCACTTTGAAATGGCTGCGAAAGAATACTGGTCTACCCTATAAGGTGACAAGATAAGAGTTGCGTCACCCTTCGGTATTCAGTCATGTACAGAGAATTAGCATAAACTTTTGATGATTTGTTTAAAAGCATCTCAGTTATATAAATTAAGTGGATGTTTAATCTCACTGTTTCTCAGAGCATCAGATCAAAGTGAGATGGTTTCTGCTGTGGTAGCACAAGGGTGACCAAAGTGCAGGCTGTTGGCTATCCATGGTGTTGGTAAAGCCGTTCTGGTCAAGGATTCAGCACTGCATTTAAATGGTCACATAAGCATGGTGCTGAGAGCACCTGTACTGCAGAGCCCCTCTTGCTAGGCTTGCTGCTTGCTGCTTTTTCTGTGGGTTTAGAGTCAAATAGCTCCTTTTAAAAACCTCTGGATCGCAGCAGAGAACACCTCATAAAGAACTAGAGAGCCTGTGCTACAGAGAGCAATCCTGCACAGGCAGGGAGGTGAAGTGGGTGGCCAAACCATCTCTAGAGAGCCTATTATCCAAATCCTTCCCTCCCTATGTCAAACCCATATTTCCCCATGTGAGGAGAGAAACATGAACCATGTAGGTGGAGGTCCCTAAATTCTGCTGTACATTCCTCTCTAGAGTAGCATAAATGTGGCAGGGGATAGGGCTGGCACATAGGCAGACGCCAAGGATTCACAAGCCTCTAATCCAGGTGATTTCTAGACCAAACACGTCAGCTCGTTCTGTCTCTGTATATGCCTCCCACTTCCTCCCTCAGTGCTGGCAGCACAGCTGTCACTTGTACTCCTTTGGCAAGGTGCGCACATAACCCTGTCAATGGGAGCACATGTGGGGTATGAGTTGTTGCCAGTAGTATTGTTTTGCACCTGGAAGGAACATGGTACATCAAACAGCAGTTCCCTGTCGCCTTCCCCTTCTGTCTTACTATAGCCTCCTTGTGCTGCAGAATGGATTTTGCTGTAAGTACAGCAAAGGAATTGTTGGTGACTCTGCATAGCCACTCCAGCCAGACAGGGTTTAGAAGGACCTGATCAGATGTACTGGGAGTTAATGGTGCTCAGCCCTTTGCCAGATTAGGCCCAGTTTGCATTTCCCCTTTGCCCTGCCCTGTAGCACCAGGCTCAGTTGTTGGCATCATTAACACCAGAGCAAAGTGCCAACTATTCTATATCTCTCTGCAAAAGAGAGGGGAATGTATGGCCCTATGGTTTCTATCTAACCTAATTGATTTGACTACACTAAACATAGCGGGCCTGGTTCTTATTTACACTAAAGCAACTTTACACCATTCTGGTAGTTAAAGAGCCTGATCCTTTCCCCCTCCGTCTGATTGCTTTGCAATGCTCCTTCTGAAAGGCCAGTGGCTTGCAGTGACAGTTTTAGTAAGGCACGCAACAACTCGCTTGCCTTAGGGGGTCCACGCAACAACTCGCTTGCCTTAGGGGGTCCAAAATGGTGTCTTCCATGTGGCGTGATTCATTCGTACAGTGCGTGAGAGGTCATGCTGTGTGAAGGATGCCATTTTGTTCTGGAGGCCAGATGGACAATGCACAGCCAGTCAGGCTTGCAATGCATGCCGTGCATACATAGATGACATGCCCCCTGGAAGCAGCTGAGGATTCCTTTCGCCTAGGGGAGTGCCTGGGTGGTGTTGGACTAGTGTAGCCAATTCTATACTACTCGCTCCTGGTCCCTCCCACCACCTTTCCCTGCACTGGGGGCATGTCTAAGGCAGGAGTGCGCCAGTCATCCTGGCTCAGCAGAATGGTCCCTAGGGGGATGGTAGAGGCATTGCAAGTTAGCACAGCCATTTTGTGTAGTATTTCAGGAAAAAAGGAGTACAGTTGGGAACAGCAGCTTCTTCTTACAACCTGTTTCCTGATTTGTACAAAACGATGTCAACCTGGAGGAAACTGTTCTGCAACCAACAAGGATTCTTTCCAGTTTCTAAGGCCTGGTCTACACTAACCCCCCAATTCGAACTAAGGTACGCAACTTCAGCTACGTGAATAACGTAGCTGAAGTCGACGTACCTTAGTTCGAACCTTCCGGGGTCCAGACGCAGCAGGCAGGCTCCCTCGTCGACTCCGCGTACTCCTCGCGCCGAGCAGGATTACCGGAGTCAACGGGGAGCACTTCTGGGTTCGATTTATCTCGTCCAGACAAGACGCAATAAATCGAACCCAGAAGTTCGATTGCCTACCGCTGAACCAGCGCGTAAGTATAGACAAGCCCTAAGATAATTTGTATCTTTTGTGAACCAGATGAGCTCAGACTTTCAAAGCACATATGCAGGCTACAAATAATTTGACTGAAATGAAAGGCAAGAGTAAGATTTAATATGGATGATCTGCTTTAGGGTGTTGTACTGATACGTGTTTAGTATTGAGTGCTTTTTAATTACTAGATTGGAATAACACAGTCTTCATGGAGTTTCTGCTCTTCTACCTTTCCTTGTTTACAGGAAGCTCTGTTTACTTGAAGTGTTTTTCAGAGGTGAGCAAGTAACCGTCCAGTATGATTCCAGATATCCAAATTCTCCAAAAATCCTAGTTATCTGAATCCAGAGTGTGCCCCCCCCCCCATGTTGCCCTGTTAACTAATTAGCTAATCACTTATGTTTATCCAAATGCCTGGTTATCCAAAAAATTTGGATGTCTCCCAGGCCATTCAGATACATGGGAGTCTACTGTATTTAAAACACTGCATTGCCTGTTACCTTCATGTAAGCACACATCTATTCCCCACATGTGCAAAGAGACAGACATGAAAAAAACCTTCAAAGAGGTTGTAAACCTGCACACAGCATTGCACAGCTTGCTCAAGATGTTACTTTAAATGAAAAGGCCTGAACCTACAAACTGCACAGATGACCCAATTGTGCTCTGACTGAATTCACTGGGAATTTTGTAAAGTACAGCTATAATTTTCAAAGAAAATTTGTGTGATCAGGTGCCATTCTGGTTAAGCCACCGAAACCCATAACTATGAAACATCATATTGCCTAGACAGTACTGAAATGTAGCTAGAATAACTTGACTCACCTATACCTTTACTAAGATAATACTATGGTTTGGACTAGCAGAATGTGTCATTCAGATATGAAAGGAGCCAACAGAGTGCTCAGACACTGACTGCCTGAAGAATTCCACTGAGTGTCTCAGGGAATGAAAAAGTCAAGACCACCAAAACTTTGTGTCAGGCAATGTGATGCAGATGACAGTCTCCCTAGCAACCATCGAAAAATTCTGTTGCTATAAAATGAAATCTAGATAGCTATTTATTCATGGGTCAGATGTTGTTTATCTCTCTACCATCTATTACAAAAGTCACTGGGCTTTTAATTGCCTCTTCAAAATCAGCAGGAAAGAGGAAAACAAGAGAGACAAAAGTAGGCACACATGGGCACAAAGTGAATGTAGTAATTTTAGTGATTTTTTTTTAAGTTTTTACTATTGTGAATTGCCTCAGCATTGTGTTCCCAAGGGTAGTGAAATCAAGGTTAATGCAGAAAGCTTTGCAATCTTCATACAATGCTTGTATTCATTATTATGCTGTGTACATGAGCAGAGCTTATTATGTGAATGTAAGCTTCTGACAGAGCTTGTGAACGTACATTGAGTTGTTTGGCAATTACACTGTCCCCTAATCAAGTGTTGACATTTAATTGCTTTTGTATAGCCTGGGGACTTGGCTGTACAAGGGCAGCAGGTAGACAAGCTCCAGTCTGAGGTCTGGTCTACACTACCCGCCTGAATCGGCGGGTAGAAATCGACCTCTCGGGGATCGATTTATCGCGTCCCGTCGGGACGCGACAATCGATCCCCGAATCGGCGCTCTAACTCCACCAGCGGAGGTGGTAGTAAGCGCCGCCGACAAAAAGCGGCAGAAGTCGATTTTGCCGCCGTCCTCACAACGGGGTAAGTCGGCTGCAATACGTCGAATTCAGCTACGCTATTCACGTAGCTGAATTTGCGTATCTTAAATCGACTCCCCGCTGTAGTGTAGATGTACCCCAAGTTTTTAAAACAGGAGCCAGGCAATAAGACCAAGGCAATAATACTTCATTTCGGAAATGGCATAAGTTGCAAATGATGGACTGTGTTCTGGCATTAGTCCATGTACAGGACTCCCCAGTTAACTCAATGGAGAGTTCTGCATAAAACAGAGGGGAGGATATAGTCTGATGCAAGTATTTGTGTCTCTTCATGAATTATAAACAGAACTAGCAGTGATGCCTGTAATTAAGGTTGCCTCACACTTTCCATTATAAGACTCTGTTTTCATTTGCTTATAACTTTGCCAAATAACTGCTTGGCCTGAAATTTTCTATGCCTCAGGCTGATTTTTTTCTCTTTTAAAGATTTTTTCAGAGAACAAAGTTGGTATTGTTTTGCCAATGTAAAAAAAATTCTTATAACCCTTTCATTGAGAAGTTCTTACACCTCCATCCATTGGAGCAGGAACTACAGATTTGGTGAGGAAAGGGTCTTTCACTGGAATCCAAAAAGTACCTTTTGCTGTCTATGTGAAAATCTACTCAAATTTGGCCAGGTAAGGAGCCTCTGAAAAATCTCAGGTTGCACATGCTCAGTAGAGACTGGTTAGAGTTTGGCAGCTAAATTCTTTTTAGATTTCATCTGCACTGGGATACTGCAACCAAGGGTGATAGGCTGAGCAGGACTGCTCCTCCCACCAGCCTGTGCAGTGCCAGGCAGCAGATTTGTGAACAGGGAAACTGTCTGTCCTGGGCTCTCAGGATCTTGCTGCCAGTACCCATGAAAAAGAAGACATCCCTGCTCATGTCTGGCAACAAACTCTTGTGGTCAGCTGTATCAAAAGATATTGATATATCTAAAAGAATCAGCATGGACAGTTTGTCTTGTCCATTGCTAGGAGGATATAATCAGCAAGCACAACTATTACATACCAAGGCTTATTACCGAATTTCCCAGAGTCAAAGAAATCTGAGGAATCAAGAAACAGCCAGTGTTGCCCAGTCATAATATTCTCAGTAACCTTCCCTAAAATGGAAGATGGGACACAAGTTGATCATCAGCCTTTCAACAGCAAGAGTTAATTTTTTTTTTAAGTGTAGGCCTCATGATAGCTTCTTTCAGAGCTGCTGAAATCCTGCCAGCCATTGTGGTGGGGTGTCCACCTCATTGAGGACTGGAAAGGATTAAGGTGGCCAAGTATGCCTATTAACTCCACAGGCTGCACCTAGAGGGAGAGACAGGGAGCAGGGAATTGATTGCAAGCAGGCTCAGCTGGGCAGGAACAGGTGGGGCCTATAAAGCTAAAAACCTTGCAACAGACAGAGGCTACTGAGAAAGGCAGCAGTCACAACCTGGGAAGAGGAAGGAAGGTTTGGAGCTGGCATTCCTAGAGAAATGGGGGAACCAAGAGTGGTAGGAAGAAGCAATGAGGGCTCAAAGAATAAAGCCCTACTAGGTTGAGGGTCCCTGGACTGGAACCTGGAGTAGAGGGTGGGTTCTCCTACCAGCCAGTGAAGGAGTGGTACATGATGCAGTGAATGGGAAGACTTTTTGATTTTGATATACCCCAGAAGGGGGGAATGCCGAGTGGCTGGCTGGAGGGCTGCGTCATGAAAAGGATGCTCTGGTTCATGGGATGAGAGGGGAGCTACAGACTTGAAAGAGAGATGATGCGATGGCATGTGACCATGGGAAGAAGTGTTGGCCTCAAGAGCTAATCCCCAGAGTGACCAGGAGGAGATGCCTGACAACCGGTAAGTGGTGCACACCCATAGAGAAACAGTGACATTCTCAACCTCAAATCTACATCAGTATTTTCCTGATGGCCTTCACCAGCCAGGAAGGACAAGGGTCCAGATCACATGTTGTGCCACAAAGCTGCCCCAGCACCTCTATAGTGAGAGTGACCAATACTGGCTGAAAAGCAGACAGAGAAGACACGGTATTTGGCGTATCAAGACACAATTACGTTTCCATGGCAGCAGAAAGCTCAGTCAGATTCTGAACAATTTTATCTGTAAAGTCACAGGAAAGTTTTCCACTGTGAGAAAAAATTTGATTTAGCAACCATGCGGAGACTCTGAGGATTCATCAAGTTCTCTACCACTCATAACAGTTCCACTGTGCCACACTTTGCAGCTGCTATGTTGGGAGAAAATAAATCTTTTAGTTTCCCTCTTAAAATCCCAGGATGCTGCAATTGGTATAAACTACTTCAGAAATTCTAAGTAGTTCGAAAAAAAATCAGGCCCTAAGTGTCTCATGTTGTACACCCAAAATTAGTACGCACTTTTGTCTATCGGGGCCTTAGTTTCTCCATGAGCCAGTTCGCCATCTGTAAAATGGGGATAATATTACCACCTCACTGCAGTGTTGTGAAGATAAATATCTATGAAGATTTTTTTTTTTAATTTAAACCACAATGGCCAGTTACGCTAAACATAAGCACTTAATCAGTCCTATCTAGGTCCTGTAGTATGTCATAATCCTCAACTCTATGGCACAATTCAAAAAATCTTCCTTTTTTATTAATACAACTTTTTGCCATGCCTTTTTACATTTTTCTGTACTAGACTTTTGAATTCCTATTCACTTAAGGGTATTTCTATGCCAATCCTTCTTCCCCCCTCCCCCCCCCCCCCCCGCCACAGCATTTTTAGCTGCTTTGTCTACCATTTCATTCCCTGTTATCCCAATATGCTCTGGGATTCAAGCTAATGCTACATGTATCCCCATCTGTACTAACTCTGTTATTAGACATATAACTTCATTGATTAAATCACTTCTACATTTGGAGACATTTTTATTGCCATATGGCCTGAGATCGAATCTGAAAAAATGACTACTGCTGCTGGGTGTACATCCCAGAGCCAATTTAATGCTAGCATTATTGCTACTAGTTTGGCTGTACTGACCACTAAAAAAAATCTGACTATTTCCCAATTTTGGTATACAATATGTTGTCCCTATTCTTCCTGGGTTTTTTTTATTGTTTTTTGGACGTGTGTGTGTGTGTGTGTATATATATATATATGACAACCTACTCCACTTTTCATCTACACACTGGTACATTTCATTTTTGATACATACTGTCTATTATTATTAAGTTTATAAAATCTAAATCCACATTTGGACATGTGACTTCCCATCCATAAATAGTTTTCTCACGACTAAAAGTTTTGACTTCATTCAGCTTTTCCTTGTGTCATAACTATAAAGGGAAGGGTAACAGCTCTCCTGTTCTTTTTAAGAACCTGATTGATTTTCCTTCTTTTAAGATCCAAGGGGTTTGGACCTGTATTCACCAGGGAATTGGTGAAGAGTCTCTCAAGGCTACCCAGGGAAGGGAATTAGCATCGAAAGTGGTGGCAGCGGACCAGATCTAAGCTGGTAGTTAAGCTTAGAAGTTTTCATGCAGGCCCCCACATTTGTACCCTAAAGTTCAAAGTGGGGAAGCAGCCTTGACACCTTGTCTTTCAGCTCCTGCATCCACACTTTAACTCGAACAGTATGTGGAGTTCTAACATCGTGTGCTATAGCTCACCTATTGAATTCCCCACAATCCCAAAATGTGTTTGGTACTTCATCATTGCAATTCCCATTAGCTTTGGCCCAGAAAGTTAGGTCCAGTAGTCTCACTCATAGTGTAATTGGCATTTCACTAGACGCTATCTGTAGCACACATATAGGTGTTGTAATAAATGTATCACATGCAATTCATAGTGCTTTGGCTCGTATTAAATCTCTAATTTTTTAAGTTCTGATTTTGATGCTGACCCAAAACCTTGTCAGCCATAGTTAATTAGTCTGATTAAGGCTCTATATACCATCAGTAGTGTTTTCTTATCTGTCTCCCAATTAGTCCCAGCAGGACTTAAGCAGGTCAATCCTTCCTGTACATTTATCTTTAACATAGTGTATATGATCTTTCCAAAGTAATTTAATATCAGATTTTATCCCTAAGAACTTGAATTTTTTAACCATATCTATTTGTTCTCCATACAGATAGTTTTATATTCCTTTGTAACTTTCCTTTTTGGAAAGATCAGTCCTTTGATTTTAGCAATGGAGAACTTGAAACCCCATGCATTTCCCCAGTCAAAGGTCTCTCATAACACTTCTGTTGATTCTGTTTTCTGACACCTCACTATTCCCGCTCTTAAACCACAAAGCAGAATCATCTGCAAATAGAGTAACACCTACCCTAGAATTTAATTTATTTTTGGACATCATATATCAAATATTAAATAAGGTTGGGCTGATAACACTTCCCTATGGTGTGCCATTTTTAATATTATCTATAATTGACATAACTTTCCTTGCATGGCCCTTTTACTCCAAAATTTTCTAATCCACCCATACATTCTTCTCCTTATCCCTATTGCATCTACTCTGTATAGAAAGCCTTTCCTCCATAGCATGTCGTGTGCCTTTTCAATATATAGGAAGACAACTACCCTGAAACACTTGTCTCGTACTTTTTTGTATTTCCGTTTCTAATTTAGCCACATGATCAACAGTGCATCTTCCTCTCCTAAAACCAATCTGCACCTTATCTGTAATGACAGTATTTTCCTTTTTGGAAACCAATCTTTCATTCGCAATTCTCTCCATAATATTGCCCAGACAGGATGTAAGAGCACTTGGTTTATAGGCAGCCACTTTTGTGGATAGTGTGCCTGGTTGTCATATTGGAATTACTAGTGCATGTCTCAACCCCATCCATATCACTCTTTTTTCCAATCGTGTCAAATAATTCCATGACGACCCTCAAACTGCTTTCTCAGAGAGCTATTTAAACATTGTTACATGTATTATCTTTACCTGGGGATGTATTCTCACTGATATCAACAGCTGTCTCAAGTTCTTGCATACAAAACCATTCATTCAGTGTAGTATCTTCATGTTTAAGACGACTAAATAATAAATCGTGATTCTCTTCAATGAATTGCCTTTTAATCCGGTGGAAAGTTGCACTTTGGTTTTCATCATTCCTCGCACTCTGGAAAGTTTCTGCTAAAACTTCTGCTTTCTCATTATCAGAATTTCTAACTATGTTGTCAGTCCCAAAATGACCTGGGATGTGGCTACTTTTAGTCTGAATTCCATTCATTCTTCTAATTTGCCCGTGTATTTCTGATGTCTTGGTATCTTTGTTTATCTGCCCACAGCACTTACTCCAAGTCTGATTTTTGTATAATTCTTTGTGCTATTACCTGATATCTTTTACACTTCATTAGATCAGCACTATTCCTTGTGTTTATTTATTGATTTTTGCTTTTTTATAGGATTTGTTCCTTTTATAACTGCCATTTTGCACTCCTCATTCCACCACGGAAGTGAGGCTTTTAGTTTTGAGGTACTTCAATAACTTAGTCTGGCTACAGTAGCTGCTGTTATAAATCCCTTTGTTACATTATCACTGAAATTCTGTCATCACTCACACAATGATTATTCAAATTCAGTACACTTGTAAATAGCGCCCAGTTAGCTTTCTTAAACTTACAGGTGGGTGATTTTCCTTTACCTTCAACCTTACCTTGCCTTTGAAAAGTAAGGAGCATAGGGAAATGATTGTTCCCCATTCCTTTTTCCTTATATAATTTTCAGTTGCATTTACTTCTGTCAAGGCTCCTTCCCCACTCTGAACTTTAGGGTACAGATGTGGGGGCCTGCATGAAAACTTCTAAGCTTAACTACCAGCTTAGATCTGGTCCGCTGCCACCACTCCCAATGTGCTAAGTCCCTTCCCTGGGTAGCCTTGCGAGACTCCTCCACCAATTCCCTGGTGAACACTGATCCAAAACACCTTGGATCTTAAAACAAGGAAAAATCAATCAGGTTCTTAAAAAGAAGGCTTTTAATTAAAGAAAGAAAGGTAAAATCATCTCTGTAAAATCAGGATGGAAAATAACTTTACAGGGTAATCAAACTTAAAGAGCCCAGAGGAATCCCCTCTAGCCTTAGGTTCAAAGTTACAGCAAACAGAGGTAAACACTCTAGCAAAAAGTACATTTACAAATTGACAAAACAAAGATAAAACTAACGTGCCTTGCCTGGCTGTACTTACAAGTTTGAAATATGAGAGACTTGTTCAGAAAGATTTGGAGAGCATGGATTGATGTCTGATCCCTCTTAGTCCCAAGAGCGAACTCCCCCCAAAACAAAGAGCACAAACAAAAGCCTTCCCCCCCCCACCAAGATTTGAAAGTATCTTGTCCCCTTATTGGTCCTTTGGGTCAGGTGTCAGCCAGGTTACCTGAGCTTCTTAACCCTTTACAGGTAAAAGGATTTTGGAGTCTCTGGCCAGGAGGGATTTTATAGTATTGTACACAGGAGGGCTGTTACCCTTCCCTTTATAGTTATGACAACTTCCAATACCTTCTGTTATAATTGTCAGGTCTGAGCAGGAAAAACTACCACCTGCTGCATTTAAATCTAGTTGGGGTGCAGTTGTTTAAAACCAATTAACTCTTCTAAGCATGCACCATTTTTATCAGTCGTCTTACTTCCCCACAATTTATTATGAATATTTAGGTCACCACATATAGTATATGGTCTTTTAGCATTCTTCACTGTTGCTTGTAGCTCTGAACTTTCTAATTTCCCACATAGGTTACAGATACTATAAATCCTTAAAGAAATATTACTCTTCTGCATTGTGACCTCAACAGCATTATAGTCTAGGCTTAATTCTTCATTCTCTAGTGCTATGTAGTGTATTCTTTCCCTTATGAAAGTACAAACTCCTCCTTTTCCTAGTTTTCAGTCTTACCTAAAGGCAATATACCCTGGAATTTTAAAAGCAAGCATTTCAACCAGCCATGTTTCCTGGATACATAAAGCATCTGGTTTAGTTTTCATTTCCAGGATATTTTCTTTTACTACTTGACCATGTACTATCAGACTGTGTGCATTCCAACAAAAGATTGTGATCCCCATACTAGTCATATTCATGCAATTTTGAATGAAGGTAATGGTGAAATATGGTCCATTGACAAGTTGCTAACATACAAATATTTTTCCACTGCCCTTGCTATAGGTTTTTTTTGTTTTTTTGTTTTTTACCCTTCGTCTCCCCATTTGTGATGGACAATTTATCACTTCTATCATAAATGCAATAAACCTTTCTTTTTTCATTACTGGTAGATCACCCATTCCTTCTGCAGTGTTTAGCCTCATTCTACAAAGAACGTGGTATGTCTGCAGGTCCCCTTTCCCTGTGCTGATTGTATCTTCTTTCTCCACCTGATGTTTTGAGAGTATCCTTACAGCTTCTGCAATTTTTGTCTTTATCTCTTTAACTTGCCTTTCCATGATATACCTGCTATATTTTGAACTGTGATTACCACTGCAATTACTACATTTGACCTCTATCCCTTCTATGTAATTTTCATAAGTGTATTCTCCCCCATTCTTACTGCATCTTGCTTTCCCTTTACAAACAGCTGCTACTTGCCCATACCGTTGGCACTTATAACGAGCTGGTTTGCCCTGAAAGTATAGTATTGTCATCAAATTAAGTACAACATCACCACTGTGAATTGGAATCCAACCCAGGGCAGAAATCTGAAATAAGGAAATCTACCTCTGTCAAAGGGTATATTTTATTTTGGAGACATGTAATCTGAGTACAATACAGCAGATTAGTTAGGAGGCCCTAAAACTATTATTTGAAAAGGGGGGTGGTGGTGGAAACTATACAAGCAAATGCTTACTGGGAGGAGAGAGTGATTGGATGGAGAGTAGGTGAGAAAGTGGTGTCTCAGCACCGTCACTTCTGCTCTACCTCTAAGTCCCCGGACCGCAGCATCCTCTTCTGGGCACGGCCCTCCAACTGTGCCCCACTCTGCTTTTGCCCCCATTCTGGGGGAACCATCTGTCTCTAGTCCAGATACTTGCCACTGTGGCCTACTGCAGCTTTTGGTCTAGCCCTTCATCTCAAGGGGCAAACTGCAGTCTAATACTGGCCATCCCCCTCTATGGCAAGTGGGAGAAAAGGTGAGGGGCCCAGCCCACCCACTACTCCAGGCTCCAACCCAGGAACCCTATAGCCCGTGGCCACATGCTGCCACTCCTCCAACTCCCGCCACCTATTTCCCTGGGCTACTTCCCCAGAGCCCTAGCACCTTCCTGGCCCCCTGTATCAGGGGCCTCAGTCTGGCAGTCCTCAGTCTGGAGTTCCCTATTGCTCCCCCGACCCTGCCCAACACTATTGTCAAAGTTAGACTCAGGACTCATAATTTGTCAGAACACTCTGTTTTATTAGCACGGCGCTCTGCTAATACATTCAGATAATGTGAGTCCCCATGCAAGATTCAAACAGTCTTATTTATACAGATAAAAGGGTGTGAACTAAACAAAGGGACAGAGAGAGCAAAATTGTAAAATTTGCATAGGGCACAATATGCATATCCTTCTTCCTTATTAATGCTTATCGATCTAAGGCTAATGCTTCACCAATTGCCCTTAAGTGGGGCAATTCATTAAGCAGTTAATGTCTACTTTCCTGCCCCCTGGCTTGCAGCATTTCTCATTTCTACTTAAAGGTACATACAGCATTCTTTAATTCATTCTATTTCTTTAATATAATTCATTTCACTTTCACACTATTTTATCTAAGGTATTCCTCTAAGGCAGCCAGTCCTTCTCCCTTACGCTCTAGGGAGAAACTGCCCCTGCTCTGTTTAGCAGCCATTCTTATATGGCCCACCCTGTCCCTGATTGGCTGCTCCAACAATCCTTCTCCTGATTGGTTCTCTACAAGCCCTCTTCCCATTGGTTGGGTTTTTGTGAAGCCTCCCAAAGAGTTGTCTTAACCCTCCATCGACCTATGGGGGGCAGCTGCCCCCCTACACCTACCTATCTCAGGGGTCTGAGCCCCTCCCCCTACCTCCCCTATTTTAGCTGGCATCTGGGGGTCCTGAGCCCACTTCCTACCCTTGAGTGTTCAAGATATGGGGGCCCCCTGCCCATCTGTGGGGGGTCTGACCCTCTTTTCCTACCCCCCAATGTGAGCCAGGTTCTGGATGGGGCTTGCCTTTCTGGAGGTGTCTGAGGCCCTCTCCCTACCCCATGTCATGTAAGCTGGAATCTGGGGTGCCTATGGGGGTTTAAGCCCATCTCTCTATCCGACTCCTGATGTGAGCCAGGATCTGGGGAAGCCCTGCCTGGGGGGGGGGGAGGGGTGGGAGGGAGAGAGAGAAAGGAGCTTAGACCATAGATTCCAAGGCCACAAGGGTCCATTGTGATCACCTAGCTTGACATCCTTTTTAACACAGAACTTTCCCCAAAATAATTCCTAGTGCATATTTTGTAGGAAAACAGCCAATCTTCATTTAAAAATTGGCAGTGATGGAGAATCCACCTCGACCCTTGGCAAATTGTTCCAATGGTTCATTATCCTCACTGTTAAAAAACTGTGCTTTTTGAATATGCCTAGCTTCAACTTCCAGCCACTGGATCATGTTATACCTTTCTTTGCTAGACTGAAGAGCCCATTCTTAAATATTTGGTCCCCAGGCAGGTACTTACAGACTGTCATCAAGTCAACCCTTAACATTCTCTTTGTTAAGCTAAATAGATTGAGCTTTTTGAGTCTATCCCTATAAGACATGTTTTCTAATCTTTTAATCATTCTCGTGACTCTTCTCTGAGCCCTCTGCAATTTATCAACATCCTTCTTGAATTGAGGACACCAGACCTGCACACACAGTATTCCAGCAGCAGTCAGATTAATGTCAAATACAGAGATAAAATAACCTCTCTATTCTTATTCAAAATTCCCCTTTTATGCATCCAAGGACTGCATAATTTGCATTAGCCCCTTGGCTACAGCAACACACTTGCAACTGATTATCCACAAGATCCCCCAAGGCCTTGTCTACACTGCAAAATTATGTTGACCTAAGTTATGTTGGCATACAGACACTGCAGTAATTAAATCTCTTTTGCGTGTCCACACTATGCTCTTTGTGTCAGCGGTGCGCGTCCTAACTTGCAGCACTTTAACTGCTGCACAGTGCAGTAGACAGTAGGTAGCTATCTCACTGTGCAGGGTGTTTTCGGAAGGGTATGCAATGCCTCATGGGGACCAAATGAGTCACATAAGGGTGTCTGGGAACATGATTTCAATGTCCCATAGTGCAGTGTTCTCCATCCCACAATTTAACCTGCATCCGATAATGTTTCGCGCCTCTTTTCAAAATCCCTGCAAACCTGCATGTCCCTCTTCACTGTCCACCATCTGTCTGAGACACATGGATCATGCACAGCTCTTCACTATTGTGACGAGTGTTGCAATTATGGGGCACCTGATCCAGAGGAGCTGCAGGGAACATGACGATGTCTTGGAGGCTAGATTACTGTGGGACATAGAAAGAAACAATTCAAGGTTGTTGTTGGTATTCATGGAGCAGCTGCAGATGGTGGAGCGTTGGTTCTGGACCTGAGAAACAAGCACTGACTGGTGGGATCACATTGTAATACAGGTTTGGGATGATGAGCAATGGCTGCAGAACTTTTGGATGCCTAAGGCCATATTCCTGGATCTGTGTGCCCAGCCCTCCAGCGCAGTCTGGTCACCCTATGATCGGTCTGTAGCTCTTACAGTCACCAAAATGAGATCTGTCTGACAGTGGAGAAGTGAGTGGCGATTGCTCTGTGGAAACTTTCAATACCCAATTGCTACTGATCAGTCAAGAATCAATTTGGAGATAGGAAAATGCACTGTGTGCGGGGCTATTCATCGCATCCTGCCACAAAGGACTGTGACTCTGGGCAATGTGCAGGACATAGTGGATGGTTTTGCAGCAGTGGGGTTCCCAAACTGTGGTGGGTAATAGATGGCACGCATATCCCTATTTTGGCACCAGACCACCTTGCCACAGAGTACATCAACAAAAAGGGCTATTTTTCTATGGTATTGCATGTGCTGGTGGGTCACCAGGAATACTTTACCAACATCAATGTGGGCTGGTCAGGGAAGGTGCATGACAAGCACATCTTCAAGAATGCAGGCTTGCACAGAAAGCTGCAAACAGAGACTTTCTTTCCAGACCAATGGATTATGACTGGGGATGTTGAAATGCCAGTAGTGATCCTGGGAGACCCAACCTACCCCTTACTCCCATGGCTCATGAAGCCGTACACTGGCCACCTCGACAGCAGCAAGGAGAGCTTCAACGCCTGGCTCAGCAGGTGCAGAAAGATAGCTGAATGTGTCTTTGGCTGTTTGAAAGGCTGCTGGCACTGTGTACTCATGAGATTAGACCTCAGTGAAAAAAATATCCCAAGGGTGTGTGCTTCATAATACCTATGAAGCAAAGGGGGAAAAGTTTCCATCAGGGTGGATGGCAGAGGTGCAATGGCTGTCTGTTGATTTTGAGCAGCCGGATACCAAGGCTACAAGGAGAACTCAATGCAGAGCTATTCGGCTCAGGGAGGCTTTGAAAGATCATTTCAATAGTGAGCCACAATGTGTGTTGATGCAGTGTGCTGTACCTGCCATTGCTGTATTGCATCCCAGTAAGAACCTTGTAATGAGTGCTGTGTGTGCAGTATTGTAACACTGCAAATGCACCTGCTGCGATTTATCTGTGAATGTCGTCGGCTCCAGCCAGCATATGTTGTGAACTAATGAGGATGAATTAAGTTTCCATAAATAGACTTTTTTATTCCAAACCCATGCAAACAGACACACTCATAACTGAATAAAACTTAATCAATAAAGGAGAAAGAGCTTTTGAAGGGGAAAGAACAGTCATTTCCATTTCACAAACACGTACACCAACCATGTCTCTCACAGGTCAGTGTATTTGCAGCTGTGATTGCCTGTACTCTCCCCCAAGATAGAGTTGAAGGGGAGTGCAGTGGCCCCAGACACCACAAGGAAGGTGGAGGGTCTAGGGCCATCCTGAAATGCTATTTTCCATGGGGTGTAGAGGGAGGCTAGCATGGGAGTTAAACCAGAAGGTTAACAAGAGTCTGCAGCATCTCTGTTTGCTGCTTGAGAAGCGCTAGCATCTCTTGCTGCACGTTCTTCTTCTTTTCCCGTGCCTTTCTCCTCTCCACTCTATCCTTGGCCATGCTCGGGTGACCAGATGAGGGGAAGAAAATATCGGGACAGATGGGGGGGTGGGCCCCACCAGCAGAGCAACAAACAAACAAACAAAAAAAGCAGAGTCCTGCCCGGGCTGAGCAAAAAAATAAATAAATAAAAATAAAACGAGTCCTGCCCTGGTTGAGCAAAAAAAAAAAAAAAAGCCAAAGATCGGTCGGGACACCGAAATATCGGGATGGTCCCGATTTTATCGGGACGTCTGGTCACCCTAGGCTATGCTGTCTGTAAGGGCAATCCTCCAAGCCCTGTGCTCGGTATCCAAAGCAACAGAGGCTTGCAGGCTCTCTTGTCATCCTACTTCCTCTTCCTTCTTTTCATTATCTCACTGAGCTGCTCCACTGGCATGGATGGAGAGGCCCTCAAGGCCACATTTCTAGCTGCAAAAGGTACACTGCACAGAGGTACTACTGTGAATGTATTCACAAGATAAATGGCAGGGAATGAGAAGCAGATAGCAACTGTAGCTTTATTTGGTTATTTCACTACCTCGTCTACCATGATTTAAAAAGAGTAAATGAACGGATGTGGCCATAGGCACCAACTTTTCCCGGCGACGGTTGGTGATCGTGCCCCCCCCAGCCCAACCCTGCCCCAACTCCACACCTACCCCACCCCTGCCCTGCCCCCATCACTACCCCTTCCCCAAAGTCTCCGCCCCCATTGGACTCCTTCCCCAAATCCCTGCCCCAGCCCCACCTCTTCCCCGAGTGCACCATGTTCCTCCTTCTCCCCCCTCCCTCCCAGCGCTTGCCACCGCGAAACAGCTGTTTCACGGGGGGAAGCGCTGGGAGCTAGGGGGAGAAGCGGCACGCTCAGGGGAGGAGGTGGAGGCAGAGGTGAGCTGGGGCGGAGGGGGGTGAGCTGCCAGTGGGTGCAGAGGACCCACCAATTTTTCCCCATGGTTGCACCTGCCCCAGAGCATCCATGGAGTCAGCGCCTGTGGATGTGTCCCTGAAATATCAAAGCAAATTGCCTACTTGAGGTTCCTTCTCCTGCATGAGGCTCGCCCGTGCTGGACTGTAGGGACTGACTTGATTGCTCTGAAGTCAAAAACTGGTCCTAGCTCGCTGCGCCACTGGATCCCTGGTTGCCTGTCCCCCATCCTCCTCCTCTTCCTTGTCCAATACCTCTTCCTGACTGTTCACTCGGAGGGCCTGTAACTCTGGCTCCTCCGAAGTTTCCACGAGGCTTTTGGGGGTGGTGGTGGGGTCTCTGCCCAGGATGGCATGCAGCTCTTTTAAAAAATGGTATGTCTACAGCTCAATACCAGCGTGACTATTAGCCTCCCCTGGCTTCTGGTACACCTGCCACACCTGCTTGGCTTTCATGCGACACTGCTGCACATCCTTCTTGTAGCCCTTCTCCCACATGCTCCAAGCAATCTGCTTCTAGATGTCAATGTTTGTACGGCTGGTTCAGAGCTGTGCCTGCACAGCGACTTCTCCCCCCAGACCCAGGGGATCTATCTCCTCCTGTGTACTCCAGGCACGAGTGCATCTGCAGCGAGGAACTGGCATGGTGAGCTGGGCAGTTGCCAAGTGAGCTCTCCACACCAAGCAAACAGGAAATGGAATTTCAAAATTTCTCAGGGATTTAGAGGGAAGGGGTGTGTAGCTGGCCGCCGGGCAGCAGAGTTCAAAATGGTGACCAGAGTCGTCACGGTGGGGCATTGTGGGACACCTCCCGGAAGTCACTAAAGTCAACGTAAGTAATTCGGTGTCTACTGACTCTGCGTCAATCTAACTATGTTGACCTAAGCACTACACCTCTCACAGAGGTGGAGTTATTAAGTTGGCATAGTAGGCGAGTTACATCAGTGGGAGCAACATTGTAGTGCAGATGCTTACAGAGTTGGGTCTACATAAGCTGCCTTATGTTGATCTAACTCTGTAGTGTAAATCAGGCTTAAGTGCTCTAAAATCTGCCTGCTTACACAGCTTGCCTTGAAATTTGTTATGCCTCATGGGAGTGCAGGGTAGGGTTAGTAAGCCAAATGTGAGATCATTTGAGAGAGTTTCCCAAGATACAGCCCCCAGAAAAAAAAACACAAGCATTTCATCAAGTTGAAGTTTGAATACCACTCTGGGCAGAAATCTGAGAATGAACTGTAATCATTTGGGAAAAATCAGCCTATATGAAGTCCTTTAAACAAAAAACAAAACAAAAAAATGTAATCTGAGTACAGCAGAATATTTGGAAGGCACTGAAAATATTTTTGAAAGGACAATGTATTATACATGTGCACACGTGCCTGGATGGGAGGGGTGATTAGGGGTGCAAGAGGATGTGGGAATAGGGGAGAGGGGTTTGGATCTGCAGAAAGGACAGGAGTATTATGGGGATGAACAGATGGTAGTTGAGGGAAGAAGGGTTAAGGGCTCAGGTAAGGGGTAGGGATTGGGGAAGTGCGAGGGCAGAGGTTGGTGAATAGAAAAAGTAGCAGAGGAAGTTGGTGGGTTAAGGGAGGGGACTGTCAGCTCTGAATTCTCCCCCTCCATGTGTGTTCTGGCATACGGGGTATAGGGTGTCAGAGCACCTCTCCCAACCCCTCCATGTGAGCTGGGATCTGGAGCCAGGGGAATTAAGGTAACAGAAATGTAAACCTCTGAAATCCTGAAAATGAAGTTAAGATACATATTATTCCTCTGGGGTGGAGGGGCGGCGGCAGGGGAGAACTGGCCAGTGTGTGTGTGTGTGTGTTTCTGCTTTGGAGCAGGCACAGACTGGGTGGACCTGGGGTATGACTGAGGAAACCTGGCTGAAGCAGGAGCAGGAGTCCCAGCTGGGGTTGGATAGTGGGAGTGAGGGGCCCAGCTCAGTGTGCAGCTCAGGCTACATAACCAAGGTAGCATGCAGCCCTCCAGTAAGCTGGTGCCTGTGATGTTTGTATGCAGCAGCATAGGGCAGGAGACAGAAAATAGCAACTTATATGTTAATGGCTTCTACAGATGGGAAGGGGAACAGGAGCTGGAAATGTTGGTGGGGGAGGGGCACTACATATTGCAGTGAATAGTGGAGTAGGGAGTGGAAAAGGAGAGAGACACACACCAGACTTCTCACATGCTTAAAGTTACTGTAACAAGCACGTAATAAAATTGTTACTGGTTTGGGACCATAGACCATGGATAAGCACATAAGAATGGCCCTACTGGGTCAGACCAAAGGTCCATCTAGCCAGATATCCTGTCTTCAGACAGTGGTCAATGCCAGGTGCCCCAGAGGGAATGAACAGAACAGGTAATCATCAAGTGATCCATCCCCTGTCGCTCGTTCCCAGCTTCTGACAAACAGAGGCTAGGGACACCATTCCTGCCCATGCTGGCTAATAGTCATTGAGGAACCTATCCTCCATGAATTTATCTAGTTCTTTTTTGAACCCTGTTATGGTCTTGGCCTTCACAACATCCCCTGGCAAGGAGTTCCACAGGTTGACTGTGCGTTGTGTGAAGAAATACTTCCTTTTATTTGTTTTAAACCTGCTGCCTATTAATTTCATTTGGTGACCCCTAGTTCTTGTGTTATGAGAAGTAGTAAACAACACTTCCTTATCTTTCTCTACACTAGTCATTGTTTTATAGACCTCAATCATATCTCCCCTTAGCCATCTCTTTTCCAAGCTGAAAAGTCACAGTTTTATTAATCTCTTGTCGTACAGAAGGCATTCCATACCCCTACTAATTTTTGTTGCCCTTTTCTGAACCTTTTCCAATTCTAATATATCTTTTTTGAGATGGGGCGACCACATCTGCACACAGTATTCAAGATGTGGGCATACCATGGATTTATATAGAGGCAACATATTTTCTGTCCTATTATCTATCCCTTTCTTAATGATTCCCAGCATTCTGTTCACTTTTTTGACTGCCGCTGCACACTGAGTGGATGTTTTCAGAGAACTATCCACAATGACTCCAAGATCTCTTTCTTGAGTGGTAAGAGCTAATTTAGACCCCATCATTTTATATGTATAGTTAGGATTATGTTTTCCAATGTACATTACTTTGCATTTATCAACATTTAATTTCACCTGCCATTTTGTTGCCTAGTCACCCAGTTTTGAGAGATCTTTCTGTAGCTCTTCGCAGTCTGCCTGGGTCTTAACTAGCTTTAGTAATTTTGTATCATCTGCAAATTTTGCCACCTTACTGTTTACCCCTTTTTCCAGATCATTTATGAATAAGTTGAATAGGACGGGTCCCAGAACAGACCCCGAGGGGACACCACTATTTACCTCCCTCCATTCTGAAAACTGACCATTTATACCTACCCTTTGTTTCCTATCTTTTAATGTCACAGCTAACCTGGTGGCTGAACTTTGTGATTTTGTCCTCACCCACAACTATTTCACATTTGGGGACAATATATACCTTCAAGTCAGCGGCACTGCTATGGGTACCCGCATGGCCCCACAATATGCCAACATTTTTATGGCTGACTTAGAACAACGCTTCCTTAGCTCTCGTCCCCTAACGCCCCTACTCTACTTGCGCTACATTGATGACATCTTCATCATCTGGACCCATGGAAAAGAAGCCCTTGAGGAATTTCACCATGATTTCAATAATTTCCATCCCACCATCAACCTCAGCCTAGATCAATCCACACAAGCAGTCCATTTCCTGGACACTACTGTGCTAATAAGCGATGGTCACATAAATACCACCCTATATCGGAAACCTACTGACCGCTACACTTACCTACATGCCTCCAGCTTCCATCCAGGACACACCACACGATCCATTGTCTACAGCCAAGCTCTAAGATATAACCGCATTTGCTCCAATCCCTCGGATAGAGACAAGCACCTACAAGATCTCTATCAAGCATTCTTAAAACTACAATACCCACCTGCTGAAGTGAAAAAACAGATTGACAGAGCCAGACGAGTACCCAGAAGTCACCTCCTACAAGACAGGCCCAACAAAGAAAATAACAGAACACCACTAGCTGTCACCTTCAGCCCCCAACTAAAACCTCTCCAGCGCATCATCAGAGATCTACAACCTATCCTGAAAGATGATCCTTTACTCTCACAGATCTTGGGAGACAGACCTGTCCTCGCTTACAGACAACCCCCGAACCTAAAGCAAATACTCACCAGCAACCACACATCACTGAACAAAACCACTAACCCAGGAACCTATCCTTGTAACAAACCCCGATGCCAACTCTGTCCACATATCTATTCCAGTGACATCATCATAGGACCTAATCACATCAGCCATACCATCAGGGGCTCGTTCACCTGCACATCTACCAATGTGATATATGCCATCATGTGCCAGCAATGCCCCTCTGCCATGTACATTGGCCAAACCGGACAGTCTCTACGCAAAAGAATTAATGGACACAAATCTGACATCAGGAATCAAAATACTCAAAAACCAGTGGGAGAACACTTTAACCTGTCTGGTCATTCAGTGACAGACCTGCGGGTGGCTATATTACAACAGAAAAACTTCAAAAACAGACTCCAACGAGAAACTGCTGAGCTAGAATTGATATGCAAACTAGACACAATCAACTCCGGTTTAAATAAGGACTGGGAATGGCTGAGCCATTACAAACATTGAATCTATCTCCCCTTGTAAGTATTCTCACACTTGTTATCTAACTGTCTGTACTGAGCTAGCTTGATTATCACTTCAAAAGTTTGTTTTCTCTTAATTAATTGGCCTCTCAGAGGTGGTAAGACAACTCCCACCTGTTTATGCTCTCTGTATGTGTGTATATATATCTCCTCAATATATGTTCCATTCTATATGCATCCGAAGAAGTGGGCTGTAGTCCACGAAAGCTTATGCTCTAATAAATTTGTTAGTCTCTAAGGTGCCACAAGTCCTCCTGTTTATCTTTTAACCGGTTACCAATCCATGAGAGCACCTTCCCTCTCATCCCATGGCAGCTTACTTTGCGTAAGAGTCTTTGGTGAGGGACATAAGATGAGACTTTTCTCACCAACCCTGAATAATTACACATTGTAAACATTTCAAAGCATGACCGTTATCCCTATTCCACTATAACAAAATGTATAGAACATGGGAGGAGCACTGAGGAATCACACAGGCCTGGTTTATACTAAAAATTTTGATCAACTATGTCACATCCCTGAGCACTGTAGCTATACTGACCTAACCCTTTGTGTAGCTGCAGCTAGGCCAAAGGAAGAATGCTTCCATTGAACTAGCTATCAAGGCTCAGGGAGGAGGAAGAGATGGGGAAAAACCCTTCCATTGGTGTAGGAAGCATCTGAACTATGTTTCTATAGCAGCGTATTCACAATGCCATAGCTGTGCCACTCTATTCACCATTGTGTAGAGATGGCCATAGCAACCATGTGGCCTAGAGTAAAGACCACTGGACTGCAACTATTAGCAGCTCTGGCACTGGCCTTCTGGGTGACCTTGGGCAAGTCACTTCACCCCTCTGCCTCAATTCCCCTTTGTTAAAAGGAGATAATGATATAAAGTTCTTTGAGATCATCTGATGAAAAGCACTATATAAAAGCTAGGTCTTTTGATCTTTACCTAGCCACAGTAGCATATCAACTGCAAACCCAGGTGAAAACTACAACTGCCTAAATGACCACTAACTCCTACTAACAAACATTTCCCTTTCTGTTTAAAAAACTAGGAAATAAAATGGCAAAAAAATTCATTAGTGCCGAGTTTCGGGAGCTCATGCCCTTCCAGAATACTTTGTTCAGCACAACTCAAACTTCTGAAACCCAGAAAATACAGAGTTAAGGTAAATACCCACACAACCTTAACTCTGCCCTCTTTGAGCCATACCCCAATTGCCCATAACACACACACACTCCTATTCTGCCTTTTCACTGTAATGGACAGGCACAACCTGCACTTGCCCTACACTCAACCATTGAACTTATCCCCCAACACCATACCACACTCATAAAATGTAACAACCACATCATAATCTTTTCCAGTCTCTTTGCATTTGCACACAAGATACCTTCTAAACCTATACTTCCCCTATCCATCATTTAAATCCACACACTGCTCTCATATCTCACCTCAGTATTGACAATACCCATGGCAAGAAGACCCCAGTGCGTTGCTATTGACACAATCTATCCAATTCAATTCTGTATTGAAATGATGCAGACTGGAACTTCAAGGTATACATGCACATCAAAGGAAAGATCCTTTGATAACACACATGCGGGGACTCAGACCCAGATCTTCTCATATCACACCTCTTCCTACCTGCTCCAGCTTATTCCTCCACCATTCAATACAGCTACACCTAACAGTAAACGCAGCTGGACTGAATGTAGATAACTCCCAGTGGCTCTTGCCAGCTGGGAGGTGGAGGGGAGAGAGTTAAGGTTGTGTGGGCATTTACCTTAACTCTTCATTTCCTGACTTTCGGAAGTTTGAATTTTATTGAACAAAATATTCTGGAAGTGCACAGGAGATCACCAGACAACCTTAACTCTGCACTAACAAAGTATTTTGCTATTTTTTTTTCTGCTCTAGCTTCCTTCTGCCCCTCTGTCCCTTTCCATCCTTCCAATGCCAGCTTCACTCTCTCTTCTCCCTGAATTACAGATCAGAAGCTTTTATTTAACATAATCTGTCATCAAAATAAAATTAGATGTCATTTGATTTTTAAATATTTAAGATTTTTCATCATTTCACATATATCCAATTTGATTTTGTAGGAAAATACTTTTTTTCTTTAGGGTAGGGAGAGTGGAAAGTTTTACTCCTGTCATTAATACCAATATTAGCATATGGAACAAGGAGACTTAGTGCTGTAATTAACAATATTTAATAGACCACAGGTACCATTTTAGAAAATTGCCACCAACACACACTCAGCAAGAATAGCACTAAAAGCAAAAGATCATTAGGCTCGAGAAGTAAAGATCCTAAGAAAGAAGCTGCAGTTAGTTAGCAAGAATGATGAAGCAGACAGGTCTGATGATTCAGATTAATCATCTCATTTAAAACAAAAAAAGGGGGGGAATCTATTGAAAATAGATTTACTTTGCAGCTAAACAGAAAATGCCTCATTCTATCATTATTTGGAACTAAAGATTGTTGTTTCATCTGAGACATGTGACTTTACTGCTCATGGTGTATAAAAATAAATGATCACAAAACTACTGACCTATCATGTTCACGGGCAGTATCTCTAAAGAAACCATGAGAATCAAAGGAAATGTAAATGAGTCAAGAAGCAAACAGCAGATAGAAGAGGATTTAGCTATACAGCATCCTTCATACTCACAGTATAAAAAAACACTTTAGAAACTGATAAGCTACATGGAGCGCACATTATGAGCTAAATAATAGCACAAAAAGAATCTTGGACTTTGAAAACCTCTTATTGAGAGAATGCTTGTTTGGCCAGTGAACTTTTCTTGAGAAGTGCTGATACTCTTTAACAGCTAACTGGACATATACCAGAAAGAGGCAGAGAGGAACTTGATTAAAAGGGACACTGTCAACTTGAAATCTAGTCACTTTTAAAAAATTGGTTAAAATAAAATTCAGATTCAACACCTGCCCTCTTAGTCCCCCTGATAGTTTTTGTGATTTTACAGCCACATCTTCCTACTTTTAAAAATATTTTTTCTCTTCCGTGCTGTTGTGTGAAAGATTCATACAAACAACAAGGGAAATTATCTATAGTAAAACTGATTGTACACCATGCCCCTGATTCAGGGAAGTATTCCTACTCAAGAAATCACTTAAGCACATGCTTAAAGTCCCAATGAAGTAAGTCCATGGCATCAGAGTTCAGGGCAACTGCAATGGTATTCCCTCTCTATGGTCCAGCAAGGGCACCACTCTAAGCTTCTGGCTCCCCATCTCTTGGCTGTCTTGGGTGGAGAGACATGTCTCTCTCCATTCTGATCAGGGTATTTTCAGGCTGTACAGTCCCCTGACCGTATTGTGATTTCCCCAGCAAAAGATAGGTTGCCTAAGCAAGAGTGGGTGGGTGAGATTCTGTGGCCTGCGTTGTGCAGGAGGTCGGACTAGATGATCATAATGGTCCCTTCTGACCTTAAAGTCTATGATTCTTTTGCCTTCTCTTCAGAGACGGTACACAGTGTAATTGTCACAGGTATAAATTAACACACAGATCTTTATAAGCAAGCAGATTTTATTCTTAATGCAAAAAGAATATAGATAAAATCTATTAAAACCAATAAAATTAACATACACACATGATAATAAGCTTACCAGAGATCATGCCAACCCCAACATGGGCTCTGGCAGGGGAGCAGTCCTTCAAACACCTACACAGGGGTTTTCCTGTGGCTTCAAGTTCATAAATAACTCTTTACCCAGAACTAGAATAGTCATTTGTGAAGCACTCATTTATCCAGTTTGGGCCTTTGCAGAGACCAGGAATGGGTTATCAGCCAGACAATGGATTTCTGCTCAAGGTGCAGCTTCAAAAGGATAGACTCAGAGACAGATCATTTGCATTGTCCTCACCCCAAATATTTCCTAGGAAATCCATGTCACAAGTGTTGTCCCAAAAAGTCCTTTGAAGATCCTAATACTTCCCAGAGATTGCATTAGTCACATCTCCTACAGAAATTACATACAGTTCCACAATAAAACATAAACAATTGCATTTTTAATACAATGGACCCATCAAACCTAATTCAATAAGATTTATTTTATTTCCATAAGGTTTGTCCAGTATATTGCAGAAGATTATGATATCTATCACAGATGGGATTTAAGCACACTGAGGCCAAAGTGTTTTCAAATGCACAATATTTATAAACGAGGAGAGGAGGGTGGGCATGGGGGGGATTTAGATCCCCCCCATCTCTATTTTAATGATCTTAGGTGGTTCTTTAGTAGCGTTTTCAGACAACAATAATGTTTAAGTTGCTAATATTTAGGGCTGTCAAGCGATTAAAAAAATTAATCGTGATTAATCATGCGATTAATCGCACTGTTAAACAATAATAGAATACCATGTATTTAAATAGTTTTGGATATTTTCTACATTTTCAAATATATTGATTTCAATGACAACACAGAATACAAAGTGTATGGTGCTCACTTTATATTTTTTATTACAAATATTTGCACAGTAAAAAATAAAAGAAATAGTATTTTTCAATTCATCTAATACAAGTACTGTAGAGCAAACTCTTTATCATAAAAGTTGACCTTAAGTGTAGAATTATATACCAAAAAAAAAAAACTGCACTCAAAAACAAAACAACATAAAACTTTACAGCCTACAAGTCCACTCAATCCTACTTTTTGGTCAGCCAATCACTTAGACAAACAAGTTTGTTTACATTTGCAGGAGATATAATGTTGCACATTTCTTGTTTACAATATCACCTGAAAGAAAGAACAGGCATTCGCATGGCACTGTTGTAGCCAGCATTGCAAGATATTTATGTGCCAGATGCACTAAAGATTTGTATGTCCATTCATGCTTCAACCAGTGTTCCAGAGGACATGCGTCCATGCTGATAACAGCTTCTGCTTGATAACCATCCAAAGCAGTGTGGACCGACGCATGTTCACTTTTATCATCTGAGGCAGATGTCACCAGCAGAAAGTTGATTTTCTTTTTTGGTGGTTCGGGTTCTGTAGTTTCTGCATCAGAGTGTTACTCTTTTAAGACTTCTGAAAGCATGCTCTATACCTCGTCCCGCTCAGATTTTGGAAGGCACATTCTAAAACCTTGGGTCGAGTGATGTAGCTATCTTTAGAAATCTCACATTGGTACCTTCTTTGTGTTTTGTCAAATCTGCAGTGAAAGTGTTCTTAAAATGAAAAACATGTGCTGGGTCATCATCCAAGACTGCTATAACATGAAATATGAGACAGGATGCGGGTTAAACAGAGTAGGAGACATACAATTCTCCCCGAAGGAGTTCAGTCACAAATTTAATTAATGCATTATTTTTTAATTAGCATAATCAGCATGGAAGCATATCCCCTGGAATGGTGGCCGAAGCATGAAGGGGCATACGAACGTTTAACATAACTGGCACGTAAATACTTTGCAATGCCGGTACAAAAGTGCCATGCGAACTCCTGTTCTCACTTTCAGGTGACATTGTAAATAAGAAGCAGACAGCATTATCTCCCGTAAATGTAAACAAACTTGTTTGTCTTAGTGATTGGCTGAACAAGAAGTAGGACTGAGTGGATGTGTAGGCTCTAAAGTTTTACATTGTTTTGTTTTTGAGTGCAGTTATGTAAAAAAAAATCTACATTTGTAAGTTGCAGTTTCATGATAAAGAGATTGCACTACAGTACTTGTATGAGGTGAATTGAAAAATACTATTTCTTTTGTTTGCCATTTTACAGTGCAAATATTTGTAATAAAAATAATAATATGAAGTGAGCACTGTCAACTTTGTATATTGTGTTGCAATTGAAATCAATATATTTAAATATTTTGGATGTTTTTCTACATTTTTAATACATTTCAATTGGTATTCTACTGTTTAACAGTGCGATTGATCATGATTAATTTTTTTAATCATGATTAATTTTTTTGAGTTAATCGTATGAGTTAACTGTTATTGACAGCCCTACTAACTGCAGGGTCAGCTCCAGATATGAACTCAATATCATTCCCTGGACTACTAAGCAACTGCTGTTTGGATTAGGTAGTACTACTTTGCATTTTATGGGAGCAGTATTGTTATTAGTGTACTGGTGACAAGCAATCCTGAAAATTCATGGCTGCAAAAAATATTTCCACTATCTCTAGAGGGGTATCTTGAAAATCCTTGGTTGTAAAAGGATAACAAACAGACCCAAGGTTAGATGGTCTATATTCTATGCTAGGAGTTAGTTACTTTGGGATTCCTCTCATCCCAATGTATATGATCATACTGTACGTGGGCAGACTGTTCTCTTTTGGTAGTTTATGCCCCCGGGTAATGTGGGGCAAACAAAACAAGTGAAAGAAGAAATGTCCTTATTTTGGCCCCAAACGCTCCTTGATACAGAGTACATTGACAGAAAGGGCTACATTTCTATTGTTATGCAAGCATTGATGGATCACTGGGGATGCTTCACTGATATCAGTGTGGGCTGGTTAGGGAAGGTGCATGACACACACATCTTTAAGAACACAGGACTGTACAGGAAGCTGCAAGTAGGGAATTTCTTTCCTGACCCCAGTGGATTACCATTGCTGATATTGAAATGCTAGTAGTGATTCTGGGGATCCAGCTTAGCCCTTGCTCCCCTGTCTCATTAAGATGTACACTAGTACCTTTAAAAAGAACAGCAGTACTTGTGGCACCTTAGAGACTAACAAATTTATTTGAGTATAAGCTTTTGTGGGCTACAGCCCACTTCATCGGATGCATAGAATGGAACATACAGCAAGAAGATATTTATACATATAGAAAACATGAAAAGGTGGAAGTAGCCATACCAACTGTGGCCAATCAATTGAGATGAGCTATCATCAGCAGGAGAAAAAAAACTTTTGAAATGATAATCAAGATGGCCCATAGAAGGTGTGAGGATACTTAACATGGGGAAATAGATTCAATTAGTGTAATGACCCAACCATTCCCAGTCTCTGTTCAAACCTAAGTTAATGGTATCTAATTTGCATATTAATTCAAGTTCAGCAGTCTCCCAAGATCTGTGAGAGTGAGGGATCATCTTTCAGGATAGGTTGTAGATCTCTGATGATGCGCTGGAGAGGTTTCAGTTGGGGGCTGACGGTGGCGGTAGTGGCGTTCTGTTATTTTCTTTGTTGGGTCTGTCCTGTAGTAGGTGACTTCTGGGTACTCTTCTGGCTCTGTCAATCTGTTTTTTCACTTCAGCAAGTGGGTATTGTAGTTTTAAGAATGCTTGATAGAGATCTGGTAGGTATTTGTCTCTGTCTGAGGGATTGGAGCAAATGCAGTTGAATCTTAGAGCTTGGCTGTAGACAATGGATTGTGTGGTGTGTCCTGGATAGAAGCTGGAGGGATGTAGGTAAGTATAGCGGTCAGTAGGTTTCCGGTATAGGGTGGTGTTTCTAGTACCTTTGATATCTCCAAGAAAAGACTCAACTACCAGCTCAGCAGGTGCAGAATGACAGTTGGATTTGCATGCAGTAGATTGAAGGGATGCTGGCATTGTTTTCTTACTAGATTAGACATCAGTGAGAAAAATATTCTACTGGTTACAGCTACCTGTGTGTCCTGAATAATATCTGTGAGGCAAACGGGGGAAAGGTTGCTGCTGGGGTGGAGGGCGAAAGTGGAGTGGCTGTTGACTTTGAACAGCCAGACACAAGGGCCATCAGAAGAGCTCAACGCGGAACTATGTGGCTGAGGGGGGCCTTGAAAGAGCACTTTAACAGCAATGTGCTGTTCTGGACAGTGCTGTACCTGGCCCTGAAGTTTTAGGGGTTAGGAATTGTGTAGTGTGATATTCATAAATCAAGCACTATCTTTAATGAACCTATGGCCTGGCAGCAGCACTACTGAGAAGGATCTGGGAGTTGTGGTGGATCACTATGAGTCAACAATGCAATGCTGTTGCAAAAAAAGCAAATGCAATTTTGGGTTGCATTAACAGAGGCATAGCATGCAAGTCACGGGAGATGATAGTACCGCTCTACTTGGTGCTGGTTAGGCCTCAGCTGGAGTATGTGTCCAGTTTTGGTCACCAATATATAGAAACAATGTATAGAAACTGGAAAGGATCCAGAGGTGAGTGACAAAGATGTTCAAAGGGATGGAATGCAAGCCATATGAGTAAAGGCTGAAGGAACTGGGTATGATCTTCAAATACTTGAAAGGCTGCCAAAAAAATGGAGAAAAGTTGTTCTCTCTTGCCACAGAGGGCAGGACAAGAGGCAATGGGTTCAAACTACAGCATAGCAGATTTATATTAAATCCTAACTGTAAGAACAGTAAGACAATAGAACAAACTGCCTAGGGAGGTTGTGGAAACTCCTTCACTGAAAGTTTTCAAAAGGAGGCTGGATAGCCATCTGTGTTGGATGGTTTAGACCAGGGGTCAGCAACCTCTGGCATGTGGCTCGCCAGGGTAAGCACCCTGGCGGGCCGTGCCAGTTTGTTTTCCTGCCGCATCGGCAGGTTTGGCCGATCGCGGCTCCCACTGGCCGCGGTTTGCCATCCCAGGCCAATAGGGATTGCGGGAAGCGGCACAGGCGAGGGATGTGCTTTTCCCAAACTCTGGGGTGTTCAAATTCAGTGCCCTTCACAATCTCTTACAGAGATATGCCTCAGGTATGACAGCATCCAGAACCAGAAACCACTCAGATTCCACAGCAAGAGGTAATGTATAAAAACATAGCTAGATAGAGCCTCAAAATTCATGAAGAGGAGCTGGTGGGTGCATCTAGTGTTCTGGTCCTGGCCCATCCCTAGGTCTGGTGAAATTTTTTTAAAGGCTCTATTAATAATAATATCTTACATTTAGATAATCTCTCTCATCCTGAAGGTTGCCCGAGGCCTTTATGAACTACATACATGCAGCAATCATTATTGATACAACCACCTTTGAGATGAGAAGCAACAAACAGACAGTTTGCACGTAGGAACAGATGAGGGAGGAAATAAAATATTGCCCAATTGGTGAGCAGAGGAAAATAAACTGCCAGGAGATCCTGAATGTCCACGTTGAGTAGACAGGACCCTCAGGTTTTAAGGGAAGGGTGTGAAGAATTAGAAGTGAGTGAAGAAAACATAGCTTGTTGAATGTTTGAATTTGAATTACCCCTGTACTTTCCTTAAATATATACGGCTATCTTCCAGGAACTGACAAAATACAATTCCTCTGGTCTGGTCAAGCTGTACTTGGCACAGGACCCAAAGGAGGGAATAATAAAAGTGGCTTTTTGTTGCTTCACAATTGTGGGGCTGGCTGGGGATGCTTTGGACCTCAGCACAATTCTAAGCAGCTTCAGAGCTGCTCTAAATGGCCTGTGGTCTCCAAAGCTGTACTGGCAGCCATAATCACTGAGGCATAGCAATACATTGGCTATGCCCCCTTTTGTTCTGGGAATAAGCTTTACACTAAACACTGGGGGGTAGTGTAGAACTGGTGTAATGGTTCTACAGGACCCTGGAGGTTTTCGCTACATGGAAAAACTCATTTGGCCAATAAAGTTGAATTTACAGTCCCTCTGTGCCAGCAAAGCAGTACAAATGAGCCAGTGGGGCTATGAATCTGTCCTTCTGCCTCTTAGAGCAAGATTCTTCTGTTCTATTGTTACACACCCACATTATGGAAATATTTTTCATTAATATTCACTGAGCACCATCTACTTTGCTTATAAATCCAAACACAAGTCAAAAGCCATCTGTTTAATATAATTCAGCACTTACAGTTTTGTCTGATTATATCTGATCTGTTTGATCTACCATGTCAGCACTGTTTGTTAACTGTAATTTTATCTGATGTGAAAAATTCTATGATGCTTGCAAAAAGAAATATATATATATGCATTCCATTACATTGTAAAATAACAATTACTGTATGCTATGTTTTATTTCCTTTCTACACACAACAGCTCACTTTCCTGGGGAGTCCTCTAAGTAAGGGGAAATACCGGAAAGGTATGTTTGATTAAACATACCACCATTTGTAAAACAAATCCTCGTTTTTTTTTTGGTTTTGTTTTTTTTTGCGGGGGAGGGTTAGCCATGGGAGTACAAGAACTATATTTAATCATCCGGCAGCTAAAATTTACAAGACTGCAATAAAGAAATCTTGGACACCACAAGGGTTACCTTGTGGGGTTTCCTCTGTATACTGTCCCCAGGAGCAAAGAATTTTGAAGCCCTTGAGGAGGCAGAGGACATCGTCTCCAAATTCTGTGGATCAGTACTAGGAAAGGAAGCTGCGACCCACAGTATGCTACACCTTCCATGGTGATAGTTGAGAACTGCTCCCTCTCTGTTGCCATTGACTTCTCTGCCTGCATCTATGCCACCCCTTCCCCTCTCCAAGGGGGCTGCTGACAGTGCAGGTTAACTTTTATAAGCATATTTTCCCTGCTATCCTCCTGGGTCTGAGGGAAGCAGACATAAATTCATTGTAGTCCACAACAAAACTCGTATTCATTTTAACGGTACAGGATCAAGCCATTTATGTCTGTAGATTATTTTTATTTTATAAGTCAGCATTGCCCGTCCCCAGACAGTACCTGAAACTGACAAAGGGAGGGCCTTCTCTGAGGCTTGCTACAGTGCAATCTATTGATCCCACTTGGTGGGATGAAAAAATCAGAAGTCAATGTTCTGTAATTTAAAATCTTGTAATTTATTTTCCCTGATTTGACATTTGTTGCATATAAACAGGAGCAGAAATGGAAACACAGAGCTCCAACTCTCAGCTACTGCCTACTGCTTTCTGATTCTTCATCCATGGAATGAAACACTGGAATGGCAAACATAAGGTTAGGATTTTAAATTAGGAATTAATGAAAATGCTTCTTACTTTGTTGCCTCGCCTTAATGTAGTTTCCATGGAAACAGGACTGGAAAGGCTGCCTGTAGCATATAGCTGGGAAGGAAATCTCTGCCTTGTCATTTTCAGCTCTGAGCCACCAGCTGAGCCAGTGATATTGCGAGATTTTTCCCCTATTGTTTTTAGCACCTTAAATGAGAACATTGATTTCTCACAGGGCAATTTAGCTAATAATCCCAATTTGGTCAGTTATGTTGATTACTTGTGCACTTGGCTTGTTTATATTCCTCTTTTTAAATTTTTACATTAGTTTGGTAGCGTCAGTAACGTATATTAGAACTATTGAATCATGACACCAGATTATTGAAAATGTCACTTGAGTTGATGACATTCATTCCATGTCATTTTTAAATAGCAGCAGGAGCAGTCTGAGCATATGGCATGAGATATTTAGACACAACTCTGCCATTTGCTCACTTTTTGACGAATCACACTGGGCCTGGTGTTGAAAGGTGCTGAGCTCTTCCTACCTCCTTGTGCTCATCTCTTCACAGACTCAGTCCCTAAGCCTCAGTTAACAATCATCTGTAAATCCTGCCGTGTGCAGAACTTCTTTGAGATGCTGAATATCTTCCCCACTGAGTTCAAAGAGTGTCCACACTAAGACTTGCACTGAAATAACTAAAAATGGGAATTACAAATAACTTAGTTATCATAGTTCTAGTTTCCAGGGAGACAAGCCCTGCATTTCACTTTCAGGCTTTTAGAGTTGCAATGTCTGGGTTTCAAACATGGCCGTGGGTGATACTTTATTTAAATACACGTGTACCCACTGAGGTTTTAATTTAACTTGGGGAAATGTCACCAAAGTGTTTTAGTAAAAGCTTGCCTTTAACCTAGGGTGACCAGATGTCCCGATTTTATAGGGACAGTCCCGATATTTGGGGCTTTTTCTTATATAGGCACCTGGGGGTTGGTCCTGCTTTGAGCAGGGGGTTGGACTAGATGACTTTTTGAGGTCCCTTCCAACCCTGATATTCTATGATTACCCCCCACCCCCATCCCGATTTTTCATACTTTCTATCTGGTCACTCTACTTTAACCTGAATTTTGGGCCAAATCTGCGTTGATAGAGCCTGATGATTCTCCAGTCCTGCCCAGGCTCTGGGGATGCTGTGAAGTGGCTGACTTTTACAGTACTAATATTAACCATTATTGATAAAAATGGCATGCATCTGACTTCCTTCTGCTCGAATGGCTACCTTGTTGTTTCTATAACCATTGCTTAGTTTGTGCCAGGGTATAGCTCAGGCACCTCATACCCCAACGCCTCTGGGTTGCCATATCAGTTATGAAAGTAAACCATTGCTTCAGCCCTGGCACCTCTTTCAGTACAAATTAAGCACCGTCTATAACCCAACTGTTCCAGGGGCCTCTCACTCAATCCACCAAGGGCAAGGCCAGTGGCTGCTTTTCATCTCCTCCCTACTCAGTCAGCTTGGGTGACCCTGGGGCTCACTGCAGCGCACTAGACCTCCTCCCTCCCCCGTGCAGCGAGGGAAACACCCCGGCCTGCAGCACAGGAGGACCCGGCTGCCACCGTGCGGTGTCGGTCACTACAGCGCCCCGGGCTCAGGCCCTGTTGCTGCCCCGCCCCCACCAGAGGAAGCGCGAGACTCCACAGGCTTCCCTTTTCTCCCGGGGAGGAGGGGGGAGGCGAGGAACTCCCTCCTCGCTCCGCTTTCCCGCGGAAGTTTGGCGGCGTGAGGCCGCCGTAGACGGGTGAGCTGCTGATTCCCGTCCGGGTGGATGCAGTTGCCATTGTGTGTGCGGGCGCCTCGAGCTCGTTCCGCGTCCCCCGCCCGGGCCCGGGCCGCCATGAGTGAGAAGGGGGAGCTGGACCTGACCGGGGCCAAGCAGAACACGGGCATGTGGCTGGTGAAGGTGAGAGGCCGCGCGGGCCCCGGGCCGGGCTAGCGACTCATCTTGCCCCCGCCCCCCGGCTTCTGCCCCCGCGAGGGAGGCCCTGCCACGGGCTGCGGCGGCTCCTTCCCTCCCTGGGGCCGAGACCGGAGCTCGTCTCGAGAATACGCCGGGGCGGGGTCCCTGTGGGGGCGGGGAGATTCTTCTGGGGGCGGCAGCAATTCCCTGTTTCTGATGCTCGGGGCAGGGGGGGGGCGGAGTGACTTTCCCACTCCCCTTGGCGGCCCCTACGGTCGCCGCAGGAAAGCAGAGGCTCGTGTGGTCTCCCTGGAGCTGCGGAGATCTCGCCACGCGCGAACCAATGCAGAGTCGGCGGGCAGGTCCCAGGGCTGCTCACTGCTTTGCCCGGCACCGTGCCCAGAGAGCTGCGAGACTCCGGCCCCTTCAGTGGCTGCGCTTTGGAGCCACCCTGAAACTGACGAGTGGCATGTAACGGCCGCTCTGCTTTTGGCAAAGACTGTGAGCACTAGCAAGGCAAGGGGGAGAGGGAATGAAATGGTGGAATCGTCTCTCCATCCCAGTAGCATTCAGGAGACCGTGGCAGGAAGAAGAGAATGAAAATTCTCCTTTCCTGTAGCTGGGGTGAGGGCTTCAAATTTATCAGACACTCTTGGGCAGAGATGAATGAGGCTCACTAAGCAGTGTCAGCACCCGGCCAGCACCCTGCTAGGATTCACGTCGTACTTTATCTTCTAAGAATTTGGGGTTATATCTGCATTTAGGATTTTCAAGATGACACAGTGGTAAAAAAGCCAGTGGCTGGATTATGCTATTGCCTCCATCATTGGCAGCACTGGTGCTAGAGCAGCAATAAAAGATTTCAGAAAATCCTCGATGTGGACAAGGTCAAGGGGTGGGTTTGTCACCAGGGGTTTGTACTTCCTCTTTAGTGTCAGTTTCTGACTAGCAGGTTTTATGAAGCCCTGTTGAAAATGAGTTGGTCCTACCTACGCTTACCAAGGAGTTTTCAAATCTGTTTGAGGAGATGAGGCTGTGAAAGGGGACCCAGTTTGATATTGGTTATCAGCAACAGAACTTTCCTAGGTGCACTCTCTATAATAAGAGGAGAATAAGGATAGCAAGAACCCTTTAAAAACATGATTTGTCACAGATAGGTGCTAACATGACTTAAAAATGACTTCCATGGCTGGTATTGACTAAGCCTATGGTCTTCGTAACATTGTACTTCCTTTCATATAGTGGGAGCCCACAACTCTGTAGTACCCCAGCATGGTTCAAACGTGTTTTGGTGTTGTCGTGAAGATGGTAGTGAACTGAACTTGGTAACTGCAAACAACTGTGCCTTTTTTAAGCCAACAAGCTACAATTAGTTGAGCATTTTTACCACTGTGTTATCACAGGCTAGATGATACAATGGTAAAAACATGTAAATCCTGCCCATGTTACATTTTCTACCATTGCTACAACACTTGTGAATTACAGCTATATAGTTTGCTAGTGTTGTAGTAGGGTTATGCATAGTTTTCCCCTATCCTCCTGGTTTAAAATCCAGTTCAGACCTGAAGGAGAGATAGCAGACCTGCTTCAGGTCTGAACTGGATTTTTAAACCAGGGCAAACTTTTGTAAGTAGGTCCCCCAACATGTTAGGAATCTCTTTAAGATTTCTCTTTAAACAATAGAATGTTTTGTGTAGTGCTGCTTTACCACAACAGTTCACAACATGATTTCCCTGGCTAATGAAGACCAGGTATAACAATGTTGAAATTATTAATTAATTTCTGGGGAAAAGACCTGTTGGAAAACAGTTCTGGCTAACCTGGTTTCACATTAGAATGTGTGGAGCTAGTATAGAAAGTATCCCAGAGAGAGACAACTTAATAGGTAATAATAGCCCAGATATTACAGTGGTGGGTGCTTTAGGAATATATGCAATAAAGGTAAGTACAACTAAGGCTATGAGGTTTTTAGAGTGCAAAAAATAGAAAAGTAGGTTGTGCTAATTAGGGAGTATTTTATTTTGAAATGGTATTGCTTTATGTCATCTCTTTTCCCACATGGTCATGTTACAAATTGTGAGGGAGAAGTGTTATCCCTATCTACATAGCCAAGAATAAAGATCATGTCTCTAGAATCTTAAGTATTTTATATATATTTTGTTCAGACGCTATTAGTTCACTCATGGCCTCATGTCAGACCTTAACTGGGGAATCCCTTTTCCAAAATCTAAGTTTAAATTATTTGAATTCTGATTTTATTTATAGAAAAAGATTGCAATGTTTCTGTACACTATATTCAGGATTGTTAAAAGATTTTTGAAAACTGATCCTCCTAATTGTTCTTGCTAAAATTAAAAGAAATCCACCATAGTGGGTGTTTTATTGTGTAAGACATTTCCTGTCTGCCTATAGATAGATTGCATAATCCCATCCAGTAAACAACTACAGATGTAGCTGGGTGAAGTGAGGCCCTACACTTCGTGGCATCTTTTTTGTTCTGTGTGTAACGTGACAACTTTTAAACATATTGTATCAATTCCAAAATTTCAGAGAACGTTCTAGGCAGCAATAGGTAGAACTCTATTGAGGTTGGTGAAAATGTAAATCTGGAAAAGCTTGATTTCCACTGGTATAAGTGAGGGGAAAATCAGGCCCACCAAGTGCCTGATTGGTGCTGCTGGCAGATAAATCTTACTGGTGCCCACTGATACTGCCTATACATCACAGGCTGTGGCTTAATATTATTATTTAATATTTGTATTACCATAGCACTTAGGAGCCATAGTCATGCATCAGGCTCCCATTGTGTTGGGTGCTTCTCTCTCTCCCATTGGGTGTGCAGCTCTGCCTACATAAGCAACAAAGTATGCAATCCTTTAGTTTCAGAGTAGCAGCCGTGTTAGTCTGTATCTGCAAAAAGAACAGGAGTACTTGTGGTCTCTAAGGTGCCACAAGTACTCCAATCCTTTAGTTGTATGTATTTTCTACAGTGGATATCAGTGCAAATATGGAATGACTTTACTGTACTAGTAAAACCCTAGAAAGTTATTGCTACAAAGCTAAAAATAAAAGTGGATTTGCTGGAGCTTCTGATGTATTCTGAGTATCAAAAGAAGAGCATAGAAAGAACATTGTACATGAACGCTTTTTTTAGTGCATGGCCTTAGGGTTGGTAAAACTTGACTTCCTTTTTTGTTCCACAAGTCATTCAGATGTCCTGTTAAGTGTTAAGGCTGCAATGTGTAATCACCTCTTTTAGTCTCATTTAAGCCATACATCTTAGGTGATACTTGGTAGGCTTTGGAAGATTTAGATATGGTCAGGTTTTGGTGCTGACTTATTCTCTTTGCCTTTCCTAGCAAAGAAATATTAATCTCCAGTGTATTTTGATTGTTATTGCAAAGAAAGCAATATAAAAAAGATGGATTTTTTAAAATAATAAAAAAAACAATAAAATCTTTGATATAACTATCTGTTGTATAGTTACCTGAAATTTATCATTATTTAGGTCCCCAAGTACTTGTCACAACAATGGACTAAAGCTTCAGGAAGGGGTGAAGTAGGGAAGCTGAGGATTGCCAAGTAAGTAGTTCACCATATTTTTTTTGGTAGGAATTCTTAGAATTATTACAGAAGTAGAAAAAGTTATTTTTAGTATACAGTAGTGTATTGCAGTGAAGTACTACTTATATTGCGTAATATTTATTGCAAATACAAGTTGTGTTTTTTTTTTCTATGAAGTTTGAAATATAGCTGCCCAGTGATTAGTGTACATTATAAACAGTATGAATACAAAAAATTATACTGGTGTGTGTAGATATATTTTAGAACACCATTTCAGATTTCATAGACATCAGAAATAGGCACATCTAAATAGAGAATCTCCATCAATTTATTTATAAGCTATTGTGTTGCTTCTATTTGCTCCTGCTGATTTTCCCATTTGTACTTGGGTAGCTCAGGAGTGAAGACAGGAACAAAGCTAGAATTTGAGGTTGCTGCTGTTATTAGAGGAGCTAGACCTGTGAAATTAGATTATGGAAACTAAAACATTAAATATTTTCTTTTACAGAAATCAAGGAAGAACAGAAGTAAGTAATTATCAAATCCAAAGGCTATAAATGTGTTATATTTTGAACTTCAGTGTTGCTTAATGTATATTTCTTTGTAGTGTAAATTTCTCTTATAGTACTTGTAATAGAGCACTGGACTGGGAGTTGGGAGACCTTGGTGACTGGCTCTGTCACTGGCTTACTGCGTGACCTTGGGCAAGTCACTTATTGCTTTGTGCCTCAGTTTCCCCATCTGTAAAATGAGGATAATGATGCTAATATCCTTTATAAAGCGCTTTGAGATCTACTGATGAAAAGTGCTATATAAGAGCTAGGTATTAATATTAAGCAGAAAAAGTTGGGAACAAAGAAGTAAGAGTTCAGAAATATACCATATCATATTTGGTGGTATTCATTGGTTTTGTTAAATATAAAGTATTAGGGAGTTTGAGGGTCTTTTTCATCTGCAAAGGGAGCTGATTAATTTCTTTTATTAGCAATTGAATGAATAATAGCTTTACTAAGTATTTTACCTTTCATGTTAGATGAGAAGGTAGCAGCATGATTCAGTATACCCCAGAGCCAACCAATACATTGAATTGGAAGAGACTTAGCAAAAATTCAGCAGTGGGTAAAAGCTGAATTTACCATCTTAGAGTCTGATCTAACTCTCACTGGAATACGTGGAGAGACTCCAGTTGTCTTTGGGGTTTGATCAGGCTCATAGTTGGCTGTAATATATGCTGCTGACACTTTCTCAAAAGTGAAGTTAGCTGTGTGAAACATTTAAAATATCTACATTGAAAGGTATAACTATCTTAGGTTCTCAAACATTTTTAAAAATAATGAAATGCAATTAATTGTTCTCTGACATCAAGAGGAGATAATAAAAATCTGTTGAGTAAATTGTATAAATAATCCTATGTGAAAATGTTGAATAAAATATTTCAGAAGATTAGTATATTAAAAATTAGATCCCAGATGTATATTTGAAAAATTCAAAATTGTATTGTACTATTTCATTTTTCTTTCTCTTCCTGTTTCCTAAGCTTTAAAATCTATGTAGTTAAAAGGTCTATGTAGTAATTTTATGTTCATTGTGGGTGTTAGGTATCATTTACTTTGAATGAAGATCTTGCAAGTATCAATGATATTGGAGGAAAACCTGCTTCAGTCAGTGCACCCAGAGAACATCCATTTCTTTTGCAAAGTGTGGGAGGACAGACGTTAACAGTGTTTACAGAAAGCTCTGCAGGTAAGTTAGAATGAAAATTATTTGTTAATATAATTCCTGTCATGCATGTTTGCATAGATTCATAATCTCAGCATGATAGTTGGTTAAAAGGACACTATCAAATTGATAGGTCTAAAACAGGGGTCGGCAACCTTTCAGAAGTGGGGTGCCAAGTCTTCATTTATTCACTCTAATTTAAGGTTTTGCATGCCAGTAATACATTTTAACGTTTTTAGAAGGTCTCTTTTCTATAAGTCTATAATATATAACTAAACTGTTGTTGTATGTAAAATAAATAAGGTTTTTAAAATGTTTAAGAAGCTTCATTTAAAATTAAATTAAAATGCAGAGCCCCCCGGTGGCCAGGACCCGGGCAGTGTGAGTGCCACTGAAAATCAGCTCGCGTGCCGCAGGTTGCCAACCCCTGGTCTAAAATAAAGACCTTTCAGTTTTGTTTTATGGTCACATGCATGCACATAACACGTTGTTCTAGTTGACTGTTTTTCTTCTTTTAATTGAGGTAAGGGCCTAAAATGTCTCCAGAAAGGATTGTATTGTACATTCCAATATCAGCCTGCTGAACAGATCAGAGAGGAAGAATGGAGTACAGTACAAAACCTTTGGGTTTCATTACAACTTGTGCTTCTGATAGGATGACCCAGCAGAAAACTGCTGCTTTGTTCAACACTTCTTTTGGAGGAAAGGATAGGTTTGTCGGGAATCTAGCTACAGTATGATGAAAAACAATTTTGAATTATGTTCATTTTTTTCTATCAGTCTTGATATAGTGTCTTGTTGACCAGTGAATATTAACTGTCATTCGTCAAACTTTCCAGTTGTTCACTTTGTCAGAAAGTGTGATAATAATGTGGTATTTGAGCGCATGAAAAATAACTGTATTTTTGTCTATTGGATTCAAATTCCTTGACCTACATTATGTGTAGGTCACTGATATTATAGTAGCAATACATGGTAAGTGTGGGGCATTTTCAGGATACCATGTTCTATGAGCATGTTAGGCCTAAATTATATGATGGAAACATCAAAATTATGATAGTGCCCTCCCTTTCACTGCTCTCCTTTCTCTTGTGGAATAGTCAGTATATTTTCCCTTTGCTGGTTGGCTGTTCTGATACTAAATTAATGTTATGTAGTCCCCGAACTTTGTGTGCTGCAGATTTGTATATTGTAAATGTGTGGCAGCATCATCAAAAATAAGGTGGGGGAAAAGAAAGGCTGGATGCCTTGAAAGCTTAGTAGAGGATATTTGGGGCTTCAGGCATCTTGGAATGTTTGGGAGTTCTGAACAGGCAAATAAAGTTTATGATGCTTTCCCTCCCCTTTTTGGGCAGGTTCAGAGGTGACTATACATTTGGATACGCTGGATTTTTGGATGGTTTGAATTCTTCATTTTCCACTCCTCCAAGACTGGCTAGGAACTAGCTGCCCCTGTTGCATCTTGCCCAAATATCTGTCGCTATATTTTAGAGTGGATAAACACATTGCCTGAATATGAATGCTCAACAATGGGATAGTTAACAGTGACATTTGAAGTGTAATAATTAGGCTTTAGACTTGACACCATATAAATATGCATGGGATCGTTCATGAGTCTCCGAGATACTGTTTTGTTTTTAAAAAAGGGTTAAGGGACAGACCTACTTATTGCGATGAACTGCTGGGTGATACAACATACCCCTGTATGGCACACATGTTTATGACCGCATTGTGTCTGTCATAAGGCAATGAAATGGAAAATTTAAATTTCCGCATTAGAGTGGGTAATTATATGAGAGTGATTCCTAATACACTTTCCATCTGCTATCTGACTAGGTGTATCCTAGAGAACTTCAAATGGATTAGACAATAAGGCGGGGTAAGAAAAAATACCAGGGGAAAATACTGATTCTCATTTTTAATGGAGAATAATGCGTAGAAAAGTTTTTTGAGCCACTTTCTCCCCTGATTTATGTCTTGTGCAGTCTTGGAGTATAAGCCAGACCAGAACTTGGCATTAATGTTTTAGCTAAATCTGAGGAGTCTTTCAAGATAAAATAAATGATCATCAACTTTACTTCTTATGAAGCACTGCTTGTCGTAAATACACAATTCTGATCTCTCAGAATGGGTTATGTCCTTTTGAAACAGAAGGGAAGTCCACTAAATTGCTAAATATTCTAAGTTTTACAGTCTAAGTTAGTATAAAGTGCATAGTTAGCAGCAGAGTGGGTGGGTTCCTTTAAGTGATTAGTATGCTAAGTCAATATAATAGACAATGTAATTAGATAAAACCAAATTCAATTGCTAGCTGAATTGTGCTTCTGTTAGCAAAGATAGCATGGTACACAGAAAACTGATTAACATTGTATACAGAAAGGTTGGTAGAATGGTTTAGTTTTCTGTAAATTAGAAACTAAATTCATATATTCAGTTGGTGAAATCAAATGTATTTTTGTTTCATTCAGTTGTCAACACTGATATTTTTTTCTGATGTGATCTCGCCTAGGTACTTTAGATCATAATTGCTCTATCATGCATTGTTTCTGAGTTGGAAACAGTTACTCAATTTCATATTTGTTCTTTAGGGGAAAAAAGTTCTGCAAACAAGGGAAGGAATCTATATCCCTGTGCCTTTTTGTTTAGGGGCAGTGGGAAGTCCTCAACTTCAATTTTAAGAGCCAAGTTGATTAATAAACTAAAAGCAGCAGCAACCACTATAGTTAAAGTTGTAAAATGGCTAATGTTCTGACCCCCTGTTTTTCAGTCTCTTACAACTTGCTGTAATTTTTCAAGTTTGGTCTGTGCTTTATGATGAATATTTGTTCAAACTTCCCAAAATAAGATTAAACTGTTTTTGCTTATAAGTGGGGGGGGGGAATCCTTGTTACTGGAAAAGTAAAAGAGAATCATTACAACCCTGTCTTGTACAATTGTAGTATCAAAATGGCGTGGGATATTAAACTGAAATTTGGCATGGAAATAGCTACTATTGAGAGTGCACCTTTGGGTGTTCTGCTGGGAAAGGTAGTTTTGATTTAACCAAATTACAAGCCTTTGAAAATTGTCTTTGTGTATGATGCAAAGAATATCTTGTGACTTTTTTTTTTTAAACACACTCTAGCAATATTCTGAGTAAAGCTGGCAGCATTGTGTATTCATGTATGGCTAACTTAGAATTACATTTTTTTCTACAACCTAAGCTAGCATCTTTTAGTTGTGTATTCATCTGTGTATGCCATAGGAACTGAATCCATGAAAATGATTTATGTGAAACTTACAGTTACATCCTGATTCTGTAAAGTCTTAACCTGTGTAACTCTACTTATATGAGTAGTCCACTGAAAGAAGCACTGTGACACATCATTCCACTTCAGTCTATATATGCTACCACCACTAGGATCATCTTTGATGCTCCTCAGGTGATGTGGTCAGAATCTAAATGTGAATACTTCTGTCTTCTATACCACATCAGGCTCAAGCTTCTTGCAATAGCCTTCAAAGCCCTAAATAGCCTTAACCTATATCTTATGACGTATCCCCACGCCCCCCGTGATGTCTGCATTGATGCACAATTTGTCCATTTCCCCCTACAACAATCTGTGCTTTTTCCATGGTACTCTCTATGCATGCAATGCAGTTTTCTGGGTTGGTTTGTAAAGTCACTAATATCTCATTTAAATCCTTCCTGCAGATCTACTTTTCCCGCAATGCCTATTTCATTATTTATCTTATGTATGAATTGCTAATTTATTGGAAGAGAGTGGCCTAAAGACACTGGAGCTGAATCTATAAATTACTATGACAAAAGATGTAGATTGAATTGTGGAGGGAAGAAAGGTGGGTAAGGGGTAAGGAATTTATTGCCTTGTTTAATTTGAAAACAAATGTAAGTAGCAAGACATACCTATCATCAGCCATATTACTTTGCTTGGGTATTGTTTCCCCCCTACACAGTTTCTTTCATTGTCTTCTTAGTATGTTGGATGCTCTTTGGAGCATGGAACTCTATTTCCTCTATGTTTGGACAGTAGCTAGTGCATGTCATAGAATCATAGGAATGTAGGGCTGAAAGGGACCTCAAGAAGTCATCATATCCAGTCCCCTTTGCTGAGGCAGGACCTTGACAGGTGTTTGTCCAACCTTTTCTTTAAAATGTCCAGTAATGGAGATTCCACTCCTTTAGCAGTCTAGTCCAGTGGTTAACTACCCTTCTAGTTAGAAAGCTTTTCCTAATATCTAACCTAAATCTCCCTTGCTGCAGATTAAGCCCATTAGTTGTCCAATCTTCACTGGACATGGAGAACAATTGATCACTGTCCTCTTTATAACAGCCTGGAAAGTATTTGAAGACTGACATCAGGACCACTCATCAGGATGTTAGTCTTTTCTCAAGACTAAACATGCTCAGGTTTTTTTTAATCTTTCCCTGTAGGTCAGGTTTTCTAAACCTTTTATATTTTTGTTGTTCTCCTTTTAACTCTCCCCAGTTTGTCCACATCTTTCTTAAGGTTTGGCACCCAAAACTAGACACAGTACTCCAGCTGAGGCCTCACCAGTGCCAGATAGAATGGGACAGTTGCCTCCCATATCTTACATTTGACACTCCCATTAATACACCCCAGAATCATATTGGCCTTTTTCACAACTGGGACTTTTGAGGCATTGCTGAAGTTGTGGGGTATGTCTACACTGGGACCAGGGATGTAATTTGCAATTTGTGTACTCACTACTCACACTAGCTTTAATTTAGCTAGCTCATATTAAATAGCATTGAAAGCGCAGTGGCGTGGGCGGCTCAAGTGAATATGTACCTACGGGGTTAGGTGGGATTAGCCGCCCAAGCAGAAGTCCACATTACCACTTCCTCGCTACTATTTTTAGAGAACTAGCTAGATTAAAGCCAGCACTGGTATGTCTACAAGATTTGCAAATCACACCCCGAGCTGCAGTGTAGATGTACCCTTCACAGTTGCAATTTTCATCTGCTTTATGGTTTGTCTGTATCCAAAAGGATTTTAATGATACAAGTACTGATCATGCTTCTATTGACTTCAGTGGGACCTAACAGCATGTCTGTCTGACTAACACTGTTTAGTGAAAAAATAACATGAAAAATATGTGATAGGCTTGTATACTGATATTCATTATGTTGGAGCCTGCAACATTCTTATGTGAGAACCCAGTTGTCAAAGGCACTGTATAGATTTATAGGAAGATTTCCCCTGCCCCAGTGAGTTTATAAAAACTTAGTTTAAGAGGCAACAAATGGGTGAATTATGTGAGCATTCATAAACTATAATTGTGCTTCTTACTGAGCCCAGAGCATTGAAAATTGTCATGTGTGGATTTTTTGTTACATGACTATTATAAGTTGTGTGATGATATACAATGAAGCAAAAAATGTGCTTGTTGGAATTACTGTTATTTATGTAGGGTATTAGCATGGCCCCAATTTAACGATAAATTCCTTTATTAAATCCAAAGGCTGTATGGTATTTATACAGTTGCTCTAAACACGCCTAAATAATAAGCAGTTTACTACCTCCAAACAGTAACAAAACACTTATAAGTATTTGATTAAGATACTTACAAATGGGGAAAACCCAGGGGTGCTTAAACCCATATTGGTCAGTTCCAACTTGGGCAGGCAGGTGTGAACCCTTTATGAATTTACTTTTTTATACCCTTTAACAAACAAGTGGTGTCATTGCCAATTATTAGACCCTAGCTAAGGCCTGATAAAGGAGTTTTTCTTATACAGCCAATTATTTACTGCACCTGGTACCCAATTAACTATATTTATTTCTGTTACTTTAGCTATTTTGAAGGTTCATTACAAGTTTAACACAACAGCTCTTCTTTCTCATGACTTCTTTGGTTGCATGCCGTGAGTCTATTGCTCAGTTCCAGCTATTAATCCCAATTCAATTTAAAACCAGGGTTCATCCAAATCTAATGTGGGCCTACATTCCTTCCATGCTTTTTTTGGTTATACTTTAATTTTATTTTTATTAAGTTTAAAAATCAAGTATAGTAACTCCTCACTTAAAGTCGTCCTGGTTAACGTTTTTACGTTGCTGATCGATTTGAGATCATGCTTGTTTAAAGTTGTGCAATGCTCCTGTATAATGTTGTTTGGCAGCTGCCTGCTTTGTCCACTGCTTGCAGGAAGAGCAGCCCGTTGCAACTAACTGGTGGGGGCTTGAAACCAGGGTGGACCAGCAGCCCCACATCAGCTCCCCGCTCCCCTAAGTTTCCTTTGCTGCAGCTACCCAGCAGGCTATCAATTGCTGGCAGTTCAGCTGTGCCTCCCCCCACTGCCATTTGCTGCTCCTGCTCTCTGCCTTGGAGCTGCTCCCGGGAGCCTCCTGCTTGCTGTGCGGAGGGAGAGGGGGGCTAATGTCAGGGTGTCCCCCTCCCCCCTGCTCCTGCCCCTCGCTTACCCCATTTCCATAGAGCAGGGGTGGGACACAACAGGGCTCAGGACAGAGGGAGCTTGCTGGGAGCAGCTGCAGTCTCAATTTGCTGATCTACTTAAAAAGGAAGTGTACTTAGAGTGTGGTCATCGTACAGTAACTCCTCGCTTAACGTTGTAGTTACGTTCCTGAAAAATGCGACTTTAAGCAAAACGATATTAAGCAAATCCAGTTTCCCCATAAGAATTCATGTAAATGGGGGGGGGGGAGGAGGTTAGGTTCCAGGGAAATTTTTTTCACCAGACAAAAAACTATGTATTATATAGATATACACACAGTATGCGTTTTAAACAAACAATTTAATACTGTTCACAGCTATGATGATTATGAAGCTTGGTTGAAGTGGTGAAATTAGAGGATGGAAGAGGGAGGGATATTTCCCAGGGAATGTCTTGCTGCTAAATGATTAACTTAAATGAGACTTTTATTAGACAGAAAATGGAGAAGGACAGGAAAGAGAAGAAGTAAGGTGGGAAAGGAAAAGATGGGAAGGGGTAGGGGACACACAGAAAGTCTCACATCCCAGGTGGTGGTTGGGATACATCTGGAGCCAGTGGAAGTCGAAACGTCATCTGGGTCCCTCTCTTGGCCTGGTTTGGTTGGAGCATCTCTCAGGATTAGGATGGCAAATGCCCAGTGGTCTCATGATGGATCTCAATGTCCCAGGAGGTGGTGGGGGTGGCAGCCATAATGGTGAAGCTTGCTCCTCTTTTTATTTCTTTTTCTTTTCAGTCAGCAATAGTTGCACTTGTACTTGCTTTCACCCAAAATCTTTTTTTTAGGGACCCCAAAAGGGGATGATGGGTACAATAGCCCATCCCCTCATTAGTTTATTCACCAGGTAAGCCTAATTTCCCTCATGCTAATTTTGTTCTGTTAATTTCTGACCACACACTTCACTTGTTTACCAAACATGATTTTAATGCAGTCTTAAATTAATATCAGTTGGTCTTTTTGTTTGTCCTAATTCAGGCTTTCTCCCTTTTGCACCTTTTCATTGTTATAGGTGGTTGTAACACTTCATAAACTTTTATCAGCTTCCCTTGGTGATGCTCACAGGCGGGATAAGCCCACCAGGTGCCAATTATCACTACATCTCCTTACCTCCAAGGAATGTGTTGATGAGCTCACTCCTGTTTCTGTTTTAAAAATGTCTGTCACAAACTGCACTACAATTAACAAGAATGCTGGTAGAAGTGCCAATCTGAGCAGGTGGCCCAAAGACAAAATTGACCTGGAGATCATTCTTCCATTTTAAATGCTCCTTCTGAGTCCAGGTTTAGACATTAGTAAAACAATGTGGGTGAAATGCATTTGTTCTGTAGATAAATGGAGTACTTCATTTTCCAGTGTTTTCAAGTCAACACCTTTCCTAAACACTGTACTAGTTTTAAAACAAAATGAAACAAAAAACTTCATAAAAACCCAACTGATTAAATGTACAGTACTTCCTCTTTCTTTTAGCCCAAAGATATTTTCTTATTTCTCCCCCCGCTTCCTGTGGACCTCAGGAAAGTGACCATCCTTTCTGGCTGAGAAAGGAGGGATGAATATAGCTGCCTCTGAAGTCTGCCATTGCTGCTCTTAACAGTAACTAGAGAGAGGTTGCTACACAGATTTAAGGCACTTCAGTCACTACTTCACCTTGTTCTTTCTCTGTGGACCTCCCTGAACGGGTAAGGGATCAAGCTTGAGGCATAATAGATGATCCTCCACATAGTATCATGTTGCATAACTCCAGGACTACTGAGAGAGCCTCCAGTTCTCGTTCTTGTCATGATAAAGATGGTTACTTACTGTTTGTTAAAATCTGGAAGGTGAAAAAAAGCAAACCCACTTTGGTTCTTGATTCAGACAGTGTGCCTATACATAAGTCTGCTTACTGATCATATGTATGTATCCATATAGGTTGTATGCAATAGGAGTTAGGTGTCTAAATCCTTGTGAAAATCCCACTAGGTGCCTATCTGCACCTTGAGGCCCTGAAATACCTTTAAAAATCTGGCTCATCCTACCTGTATGCTTCCTAAAAGCATATTAGGCTTTGTGTGTTGATGCATTTCTGCATTTCTTCCCTGTCCCCATCGGTTTAGTTTTGCACACATTGTATATTATAAAACAGTTCTGTGGAACTATATGAAGCATTGTACTTCATTCCAAAACACCAGGTACAAAATGCCAACCTAATTTGCTGTATTGTCCAACTACAAAATAACAATTGAAATACACCTCTATCCCGATATAACACGAATTCGGATAGAACACTGTAAAGCAGTGCTTGGGGGGGGGGGGGGGGCGGGGCTGCGCACTCCGGCGGATCAAAGCAAGTTCAATATAACGCGGTTTCACCTATAACGCAGTAAGATTTTTTTGGCTCCCGAGGACAGCGTTATATCAAGGTAGAGGTGTATCTATTTAGTGTAGGTTGATAGCTGATACCCACCTCTCAGAAATGTTACTTGGCTGGTTTGGCTTATGCAGCCTTTTTTGGTAAGGATACTAGTGTATGTTATCTGCAATGTGTATATATCCTATTGCTCGGTAAAACACTAATGCCTGGGTAATGTTCCTGAAGATCAGTTTACGAAAGCTATGTAACTGGAAGGTGTGGTTTCTATGATTGTTGCACGGGGAACCCAGAACACAATTGTTTCTCTTGCTGTCTAGGCTGATTTTTGGTCTTATTTTTGCAATAAATATGAACTACATCGTGTTCCATAAACATCACCATATGTGCATCACCAGTTGCTATGCAACAATGCTATTTGTGCTTCCAGTCATTTTGTCTTGTCTTTGTCATCAGTTATCATAGTTGTAATTTTTTTGGGGTGGGGCCGGGATGTTTTTGGAGGTTTTTGTATATATTCCAATATGCTACACTAAGCAAAATGAGGGTGGTTTTTTAATATATGGGTAAGGTTTCTCTTTCAGACTTGACATGTTTGATTAAAATTGTCATTTCTGAGCTTTCTACTGGCAGCCACCATGGGGCTAGAAAGAAGCATTATTTGACCGTTTCAATCCTGGATCAGAAATTGGAGGGCGATTGTGTTAAATATTTAGCAGTACACTTTTTTTTCTGAATGTGACTATAAATCAGTTCCCATCCTATTTTAGTAGCCCCTTACATCATTTTGTGACAGCAGGTAGCTCAGAAATGCTGACTGTAAATTTTAACATTACTTTCAAACGTTTGATTTATGGATGATGAAAAGTGCTTTTCTTGCTATGTTAGATCTTGGGCAGAACTGCTTGGAAAAATGTGCTACTTGTGTGATTCAGAACAGCAGGATCAGGCCCAACATATGGGATATGTGTAGATTTTACACTATGAGCCAATTCAAACCTAGTATAAGGTGGATAATTCCAGTAAATTGGGTGGAGTTGGTCCCGCTTACGTGGAATTTTGAGTTTGGCCCCATAGGTCCTGAACTTTCTCTTTCTAATGACTTGTTCCTAGATGCAAGTTAAATGCTAATACTGCTGCTGCTGCTTCTTTTTTTTTTTTTTTTTACTCTAAACTTACTATATGTCTGAAATATTCATAGATCAAGCTGCCACACTGAGTTATAAATGTGGTGTTAATGTTTCATTTTAAAAGTGGGTGGAAAAATCTAGGAAATAACCAAATTCTTAAAACTAAAGCTGTCTAGTTTCTTATATGGCTCAGTGTGGTTTCTGAACACCTATTAGTAATTTCTACCTTCTAATCTTATGTAAGAAATTGTTTCTGTTGAACAGTCATAGTATAGAGAATTCCAACATAAACAGCACAGAAAATAACTATATTATTTATCTCTCTCCAAGAGGCATTCAGTGTTCGATGGACTGATAATGTGTACTATCATAGAATATCAGAGTTGGAAGGGACCTCAGGAGGTCATCTAGTCCAACCCCCTGCTCAAAGCAGGACCAATTCCCAACTAAATCATCCCAGCCAGGGCTTTGTCAAGCCGGGCCTTAAAAACCTCCAAGGAAGGAGACTCCACCACCTCCCTAGGTAACGCATTCCAGTGCTTCACCACCTTCCTAGTGAAATAGTGTTTCCTAATATCCAACCTGGACCTCCCCCACTGCATTGAGACCATTGCTCCTTGTTCTGTCATTTGCCACCACTGAGAACAGCCGAGCTCCATCCTCTTTGGAACCCCCCTTCAGGTAGTTGAAGGCTGCTATCAAATCCCCCCTCATTCTTCTCTTCTGGAGACTAAACAATCCCAGTTCCCTCAGCCTCTCCTCATAAGTCATGTGCTCCAGACCCCTAATCGTTTTTGTTGCCCTCCGCTGGACTCTTTCCAATTTTTTCACATCCTTCTTGTAGTGTGGGGTCCAAAACTGGACACAGTACTCCAGATGAGGCCTCACCAATGTCGAATAAAGGGGAACGATCATGTTCCTCGATCTGCTGGCAATGCCCCTACTTATACAGCCCAAAATGCCGTTAGCCTTGGCAACAAGAGCACACTGCTGACTCATATCCAGCTTCTCGTCCACTGTGACCCGTAGGTCCTTTTCTGCAGAACTGCTACCTAGCCATTCGGTCCCTAGTCTGTAGCAGTGCATGGGATTCTTCCGTCCTAAGTGCAGGACTCTGCACTTGTCCTTGTTGAACCTCATCAGGTTTTTTTTGGCCCAATCCTCTAATTTGTCTAGGTCCCTCTGTATCGGATCCCTACCCTCTAGTGTATCTACCACGCCTCCTAGTTTAGTGTCATCTGCAAACTTGCTGAGAGTGCAGTCCACACCATCCTCCAGATCATTAATAAAGATATTAAACAAAACCGGCCCCAGGACCGACCTTGGGGCACTCCGCTTGAAACCGGCTGCCAACTAGACATGGAGCCATTGATCACTACCCGTTGAGCCCGATGATCTAGCAAGCTTTCTATCCACCTTACAGTCCACTCATCCAGCCCATACTTCTTTAACTTGGCGGCAAGAATACTGTGGGAGACCGTATCAAAAGCTTTGCTAAAATCAAGGAATAACACATCCACTGCTTTCCCCTCATCCACAGAGCCAGTTATCTCATCATAGAAGGCTATTAGGTTAGTCAGGCACGACTTCCCCTTGCTGTATATGAAAACATGTGGGCTACATCCCTTAACAAAAATGCAGCTGCTAATATCATCCATGCCAGTTTTTTATGACTGATACTCCTCTCTTAGAGATTTTCCAGTGCATCAATTTCAAGCTTTTTGTGATTGCATTCAAAGCTTCAGGTAATTCTGTTCCTCCCTCTTCATCTGCCCATGTCTCTTAATATGTCGTACTCACTGTCTCTCCACCCTCACAACTACTTAATTTTCTTTTTCCACAACTGACTTAGTCTCTTTTTCCATGCTAATTCCCCCGTGGAAAACCCTTTCTGAGTTGGCATGCAGAGCCACTACTGCAGTATTAGATACTTCACATGCAATTGTGTACCAACCAGTATTAATATTCACAGTTTGTACTTAGGGTTTGTTGTTACCAGTTGACATCTTTGAAACCTCAGACGTACCAGCCATTTTAAGAATTTTGGAGAAAAGATTTTACTTATTGAAAGTGATTACAGTCCTAGAAAAATGTTTCTCCCCTCCTTCATTAAAGCAATGCTGCTAACATCACTTTAATCACTTTTTTTGTTTTCTATAAATTCCTCAGTTTTCTAGATTTTTAGCATCTTGTGTTGTTATTTCAAATCACAGTAAGGCTAAATTATGGTCTGAGTTTTCAGCTCAATTGTTGTTGTTGAACAAAATAACTTCTGCCACGTTATTGAAAGCTGCTGTTTTTCTTGATATCTGTACAACCCCCTCAGAGGGCAGGACACTCCCCAGGGCTTCCACCCAGGATAAAATGAAATATGAAATTTCTGAAAAATAAAACGAAAAGTTATAAAAAAGAGAAAGAGAGAGCCCCAGAAAATTATATCCTTCCTGCTCCTGCCACCCTTTCCAGTTGTCTGTGCTCTTGTGATTCTAGCACTTAGTCACACATTCTGTTGTCCAAGATACCTCTGAGGTCTCATTTAATACCTCTTTGTTACTTTATGTACTTGAATTTTTTACGCACTGACTGTGGAGCTATAGCAGCAGGAGGAGAAAACCCATTGACAGCCACATGATCAAAAGAAGTAGAAGCAACAGTAGCCTTTTAGATCTATCTCGTTAATGCAAATGCCAAAATATTTGCAAAGATCATAAAGAAGCTGCATTCTATTATCAGAAAACCAAAAATACTACTCCAACTGACTTCTTTACAGACTGCATTTTGATGGATGATACCAGCCCTTCACTCACTTTGGGCAAATCTCTCTGCCTCAGCTTCTCCATCTGTAAAATGGGGATGGTGTTTGCTCACCCTTCCTAATGGGTGTGGTGAAGATTAATAGATGTTTATTAGTTGATTGAGTGTGGCTGACTAAGCTATTTCATTTCACTTTTGTTGTTTTAACTAGAATGTCCTGAGCCTTGGATAAGCAACCTTTTCAATTCTTGTATAAATCCAAATAAGGCATGTTGAGGATATAAAGTGCAAAATAAATTTTAGGTGGTGAAAGTTGATTCACTGTGTGGGGAATGGGGTTGGCAACATGTCTACTTTAATAACTTTAAAGATTATATAGTCACCTTGATGTATGAGAGGTTCCCAGAATGTTGGGCAATAGGATTTGGCTTTTTTACTCCTACATCAATGAGACTGAACAAATCTGCAGTGATAAAATATGCTTAGTAACTAGGCAGAAAAGGTACTTCTTCCAAGTGTCTGAAGTTAGTACTGAAAGAGAGGGAAGGCCCAAAGATGTTTATGAAAACATATGGGCTACATATAATAAACAAATTGCCTAATTATGAGGAAGGGGTTGAATATTTTTCTAAGACTGGAATTCTAGTTTTATATCTGCTATTGAGGACATATTCTGTGGCTAAGTAAAAGCAAACTGACTCGTCCCATTTGTAGAACTTGATAACTTTATCTAGAATCTAAAACCTCTCAGAATGATGTGAACGGCCTAAGCATGTTGCCTTTTTATGCAGTAGTCTTAACTCAGGGGTGGGCAAACTACGGTCTTCAAGGCCCTTTGGATCCGGGCTCGCGGGATTGCCCCCTGTGATGCCGTGGGCCCCGCGCCGCTCTCAGAAGTGGCCGGCAACACGTCCCTGGGCTCCGTGTGTTTCCCTTGCCTCCAGTCACCGCAGCCAGTGGGAGATTCGGGGGAGGTACCTGGAGGTGCGGCAAGGGCCGTTCATGCGGAGCCCTCTGCCTGCCCTCCCTCCCCCAGGGGCCACAGCGCATCCGAGAGCAGCGCAGGGACAGGGCAGGCATGCAGGGAGCCCCCTTGTACACCCTGCACCCCTCCTGCACCCCAACCCCCTGCCCTGAGCTCCCTCCTGCACCCCAACACCCTTCCCTAAGCCCCCTCATACACCCTGCACCCCTACTCTGCCCCAATCCCTTGCCCTGAGCCTCTTCCTGCACACCGCACCTCCTCCCATACCCTGCACTCCCTCACCCCAACCCCCTGTCCCGGCCCTGCATACAATTTCCCCACCCAGATGTGGCCCTCGGCCCAAAAAGTTTGCCCACCATGTCTTAGCTGAATGACAAACCTTACGTTGCTCAAATGCTGAGAAATGACCTGTGGTAGAGCTTACTTGAAGACTTTTCTACACTACGAAATTAGTTCGAATTTATAGAAGCCGGTTTTATTGAAATCGGTTGTATACAGCCGATTGTGTGTGTCCCCACATAAAATGCTCTAGGTGCTCTAGTCGGCGGACCGCGTCCACAGTACGAGGCTAGCGTCGACTTCCGGAGCATTGCACTATGGGTAGCTATCCCACAGTTCCCGCAGTCTCCGCCGCCCCTTGGAATTCTGGGTTGAGATCCCAATGCCCGGATGATGCAAAACAGTGTCGCGGGCGGTTCTGGGTACATGTCGTCAGGCCCCTCCCCCCCGTCACAGCAACGGCAGACAATAGATTCGCGCCTTTTTACCTGGGTTACCTGTGCAGACAACATACCACGGCAAGCATGGAGCCCGCTCAGCTCAGCTGAGCTCACCGTCACCATATGTCCTCTGGGTGCCGGCAGACGTGGGACTGCATTGCTACACAGCAGCAGCTGCTAACTGCCTTTTGGCGGTAGACGGTGTAGCATGAGTAATAGCCGTGGGGCTGGCAGCCGTAGGGCTGCATTGCACCAGCCCCTTGCCAGGAGATGGTATATTATGACTGGTACCCATCATCGTCGTACTGGAGTGGCTGTCAATCATGGCCACCTGGGCAGACATGCTACTGTTTCGATGATGATGGCTACCAGTCGTAGTATACTATTTTCTGCCAATTGCCCAGTATTGTCTGCTAAGCACCCAGAAGAGGCCGAGGGCGATGCTGGGTGCTGGCGGACGTGGGGCTGGCAGACGTGGGGCTGCATTGCTACACAGCAGCAGCCCCTTGCCTTTTGGTAGAAGATGGTATATTACGATTGGTATCCGTCGTCATCGTACTGCAGAGGCTATCACTCATGCTGCGCCGTCGGCTGCCAGCTTAAGATGTAAAAAATAGATTTGTTCTGTATTCATTTGCTTCCCCTTCCTCCGTGAAATCAACGGCCTGCTAAGGCCAGGGTTTTCAGTTTAATCTTTGGGGGGACCATTCTGTGTGACAGTTGTTTGTGTTTCTCCCTGATGCACAGCCACCTTTCTTGATTTTAATTCTCTGTTCCTGTACCTGTACGCCATGTCGTCACTCGGCCCTCCCTCCCTCCCGCCCTCCCTCCTTCTCCTGGTCCATCAGATACTAGTTTCGCGCCTTTTTTCTGACCAGGTGCCATAGCTAGCACTGGGATCATGGAGCCCGCTCAGATCACCGCGGCAATTATGAGCACTATGAACACCACGCGCATTGTCCTGGAGTATATGCAGAGCCAGGACATGCCAAGGCGAAACCCGGACCACCCGAGGAGGCGATTGCAGCGCGACGAAGAGAGTGATGAGGAAATTGACATGGACATAGACCTCTCACAAGGCACAGGCCCCAGCAATGTGGAAATCATGGTGTCACTGGGGCAGGTTCATGCCGTGGAACGCCGATTCTGGGCCCGGGAAACAAGCACAGACTGGTGGGACCGCATCGTGCTGCAGTTATGGGACGATTCCCAGTGGCTGCGAAACTTTCGCATGCGTAAGGGCACTTTCATGGAACTTTGTGACTTGCTTTCCCCTGCCCTGAAACGCCAGGATACCAAGATGAGAGCAGCCCTCACAGTTGAGAAGCGAGTGGCGATAGCCCTGTGGAAGCTTGCAACGCCAGACAGCTACCGGTCAGTCGGGAATCAATTTGGAGTGGGCAAATCTACGGTGGGGGCTGCTGTGATCCAATTTGCCAGGGCAATGAAAGACCTGGTGATATCAAGGGTAGTGACTCTGGGCAACGTGCAGTCAATAGTGGATGGTTTTGCTGAAATGGGATTCCCAAACTGTGGCGGGGCCATAGACGGAACCCATATCCCTATCTTGTCACCGGAGCACCAAGCCACCGACTACGTAAACCGCAAGGGGTACTTTTCAATGCTGCTGCAAGCCCTGGTGGATCACAAGGGACGTTTCACCAACATCAACGTGGGATGGCCGGGAAAGGTACATGATGCTCGCGTCTTCAGGAACTCTGCTCTGTTTCGAAAGCTGGAGGAAGGGACTTTCTTCCCGGACCAGAAAGTAACTGTTGGGGATGTTGAAATGCCTATCGTGATCCTTGGGGACCCAGCCTACCCCTTAATGCCATGGCTCATGAAGCCGTACACAAGCAGCCTGGACAGGAGTCAGGACCTGTTCAACTACAGGCTGAGCAAGTGCCGAATGGTGGTGGAATGTGCATTTGGACGTTTAAAAGCGCGCTGGCGCAGCTTACTGACTCGCTCAGACCTCAGCGAAAAGAATATCCCCATTGTTATTGCTGCTTGCTGTGCGCTCCACAATATCTGTGAGAGTAAGGGGGAGACATTTATGGCGGGGTGGGAGGTTGAGGCAACTCGCCTGGCCGCTGATTACGCGCAGCCAGACACCAGGGCGGTTAGAGGAGCACAGCAGGGCGCGGTGCGCATCAGAGAAGCTTTGAAAACGAGTTTTGTGACTGGCCAGGCTACTGTGTGAAACTTCTGTTTGTTTCTCCTTGATGAACCCTCCAACCTCCCCCCCCCCCCCGACCCGGTTCACTCTACTTCCCTGTAAACCAACCACCCCACCCCACCCTCCCCTCCCCAATTCGAGCACCGCTTGCAGAGGCAATAAAGTCATTGTTTTTTCACATTCATGCATTCTTTATTAGTTCCTCACAGAAGTAGGGGGATAATTGCCAAGGTAGCCTGGGATGGGTGGGGGAGGAGGGATGAAAAAGGACACACTGCATTTTAAAACTTTAAGTCTTATTGAAGGCCAGCCTTCTGATGCTTGGGCGATCATCTGGGGTGGAGTGACTGGGTGGACGGAGGCCCCCCCACCGTGTTCTTGGGCGTCTTGGTGAGGAGGCTATGGAACTTGAGGAGGAGGGCTGTTGGTTAAACAGGGGCTGTAGCAGCGGTCTCTGCTCCTGCTGCCTTTCCTGCAGCTCAACCATACGCTCGAGCATATCAGTTTGATGCTCCAGCAGACGGAGCATTGACTCTTGCCGTCTGTCTGCAAGCTGACACCACCTATCGTCTTCAGCCCGCCACTTGCTCTTTTCAGCCCGCCATTCAGCCCGCCACCTCTCCTCTCGTTCATATTGTGCTTTTCTCATGTCCGACATTGACTGCCTCCACGCATTCTGCTGTGCTCTATCAGCGTGGGAGGACATCTGCAGCTCCGTGAACATATCGTCCCTCGTCCTACGTTTTCTCTTTCTAATGTTCACCAGCCTCTGCGAAGGAGAAACATTTGCCGCTGGTGGAGGAGAAGGGAGAGGTGGTTAAAAAAGACACATTTTAGAGAACAATGGGTACACTCTTTCATTACAAGGTCGCATATTTCGGCTTGCAGGCAGCCATGGTAGGCCACAGTGTTTTGGCTTTTTTAACCTTCTTAACATGCGGGAAAGGTTGCAAACAGCAGCGCATTTCCCATATCAAGGATGAATTGGGTTGTCCATTTAAAATGGGTTTTCAATGTAAAAGGAGGGGCTGCGGTTTCCCGGTTAATATGCGGCACAAACCCAAGTAAACCACCCCCCCCACACACACACACACGATTCTCTGGGATGATCACTTCACCCCTCCCCTCCACCGCGTGGTTAACAGCGGGGAACCTTTTCTGTTCAGAAGAGCAGGAACGGGCGCCTCTGAATGTCCCCTTAATAAAATCACCCCATTTCAACCAGGAGACCGTGAATGATATCACTCTCCTGAGGATAACAAAGAGAGATAAGGAATGGATATTGTCTGCATGCCAGCAAACACCAGGACCATACGCTGCCATGCTTTGTTATGCAATGATTCCAGACTACGTGCTACTGGCCTGGCGTGGTAAAGTGTCCTACCATGGCGGACGGGATAAGGCAGCCCTCCCCAGAAACCTTTTGCAAACGCTTTGGGAGTACATAAAGGAGCGCTTTCTGGAGATGTCCCTGGAGGATTTCCGCTCCATCCCCATACACGTTAACAGACTTTTCCAGTAGATGTACTGGCCGCGATTGCCAGGGCAAATTAATCATTAAACACGCTTGCTTTTAAACCATGTGTAATGCTTACAAATATTTACAAAGGTACACTCACCAGAGGTCTCCTGTGTGCCCTGAGGGTCTTGGGTGAGTTCGGGGGTTACTGGTTCCAGGTCCAGGGTAACAAACATATCCTGGCTGTTGGGGAAACCGGTTTCTCCGCTTCCTTGCTGCTGTGAGCTACCTACAGTACCTCCATCCTCATCTTCCTCGTTCCCCGAACTGTCTTCCCTGTGTGTTTCTCCAGTGAGAGAGTCATAGCACACGGTTGGGGTAGTGGTGGCTGCACCCCCTAGGATCGCATGCAGCTCCGCGTAGAAGCGGCAAGTTTGCGGCTCTGCCCCGGACCTTCCGTTTGCTTCTCTGCTTTGTGGTAAGCTTGCCGTAGCTCCTTAATTTTCACGCGGCACTGCTGTGTGTCCCTGTTATGGCCTCGGTCCTTCATGGCCTTGGAGATCTTTTCTAATACTTTTCCATTTCTTTTACTGCTACGGAGTTCAGCTATCACTGCTTCATCTCCCCATATGGCGAGCAGATCCCGTACCTCCCGTTCGGTCCATGCTGGAGCTCTTTTGCGATCCTGGGACTCCATCACGGTTACCTGTGCTGATGAGCTCTGCGTGGTCACCTGTGCTCTCCACGCTGAGCAAACAGGAAATGAAATTCAAACGTTCGCGGGTCTTTTCCTGTCTACCTGGTCAGTGCATCTGAGTTGAGAGTGCTGTCCAGAGCGGTCACAATGAAGCACTGTGGGATAGCTCCCGGAGGCCAATAACGTCAAATTCTGCCCACACTACCCCAATTCCGACCTGCAAAGGCCGGTTTTATCGCTAATCCCCTCGTCGGAGGTGGTGTAAAGAAACCGGTTTAAAGGACCCTTTAAGTCGAAAGAAAGGGCTTCGTCGTGTGGACGTGTCCAGGCTTAATTCGATTGAACGCTGCTAAAGTCTACCTAAACCCGTAGTGTAGACCAGGCCTTTAGGAGAATATAGAATCTGGAATAACGAAATAGCTTTCTATAATGATCAAGGCTTTAAGAAAATTGGAGGCCATAATTTTGTTGTAGTAACTGCAACTTTTTATAGTTGCTGTAGATTTGACTGTCATTGTGACCCTTTGCACCAAGTCACAAAGCCACTCACTCAGATTTGGCCTGTTTGCCCCTCCATTATGTTTGCCTTCCAGAGTCAGGTGAGGGACACAGTGTTCTGTGCTGCTCTACTGCCTTGGAAGGGAGGCTGCATGGCTTGGAAGAAGGTGATGGAGCGTGTATGTGATCGTACTCCATCTGGGGTTCCCTGGGGAAGAGGGGGCATGTCTTCATTCCTTGTCAAGAGGAAGCCTGAGACTTAACCCCCATGGGAGTATCGTCTTGTGAGTGTCCCCATGCTGATGTCTCCGTGCACTAAAACCACAATTTAAGGGTCTGCAGCTTGTGAACCAAAAAATCATGACTCTTATAACCTTAATAATGACTTTTCCCTTATTTTATAACCTAGTTAGGGATAGATTATCTCTTATAGTTTGTCCATTTGAGACTTCAGTAAGGCTCGTACATTGTTGTGCTTACAGAATTTTGTGGAAATAAATTACCTGTACAACCAAATTGGGATACTGTTTACTTTAATGTTTGGGTAATACCATACAATGTATGTATGACAAGTATAACATGTTAAAGGGGTATCTGAACAGGAAAAGACATGTTATGTTATTCCTACAGGAATAAAATGCCAGTGTATTTGAATGTTGCCAGGAATCTGCACTAATTGTGGGGATGCTGTAGGGCAAGAAAGCTATAATATATCCTCTGTGTAGATATACGTGATAGTTGATTTTGTTCTCTCATTGAGCAAATAGTACCCTCTATCATGAACCCTCAAGAGGCAGAGCCTAGAAGGAGATTTTTGTGAGAGACTTCATTTTTTCTAATGCATTTAGCCTGTCAGTCCTCACAGGCAGAAAATGAGGAAACAAACTGAACTTAAACAAAAATAAATAAATAAAAAATACTCACTGAACTACAGTGATAATCCACTCTAGGATCTAAGTAAATAATCTGTAATGGTCGCTTTGGCAAGTCTGTTGAAATGAGTAGCTAAGGACAAATATCTCCCATTGGTGTGACACCGTATCAAAAGGAGGAAATACTGGTTTTATTCCCAATCCTGGAAAACATTTAGGAGAGGTGGAGGCAGGGAGAAAGAATTCAGTTTAATTTTGAGTTGTCATACTTCTGTGTAGAAATATATCTTTACAGAATTCTGTAGCTGTTTAGGGTTCAATTCAGTCAAATATATCCACTGTCTTCCATCTCTTGCAAGGTTGTGTATCTGTAGTTTGTGCCATGCAGACCTTAGTATAGGGCAGGGGTGCGCAAACTTTTTGGCCCAAGGGCCACCTTGGGGTTGCAAAACTGTATGGAGGGCCAGGTAGGGAAGGCTGTGCCTCCCCAAACAATCTGGCCCCGCCCCCATCTGACCCCTCCCACTTCCCACCCCCTGACTGCCCCCTCAGAACGCCTGATCCATCCAACCCCCCCCGGTCCTTGTCCCCTAACCGCCCCCAGGACTCCACACCCTATCCAACCCCCCTGCTCCCAGTCCCCTGACTGCTCTGACCCCATCCACACCCCCGCCCCCTGACTGCCCCCCGGGACCTCCCGTCCCTTATCCAACCCCCCTGCCCTGGCCCCCTTACTATGCCGCTCAGAGCAGCATGTCTGGCAGCTGTGCCGCCTGCTCGGCAGGAGTGCGCAACCCCACTGCCCAGAGCGCTGCCCATGCAGTGGCGTGGCTGCGGGGAAGGGGGGACAGTGGGGGAGTGGGGACAGTGGGGGCTAGCCTCCCCGGCCAGGAGCTCAAGGGCCGGGCAGGACAGGCCTATGGGCCGGATGTGTCCTGCGGGCTGTAGTTTGCCCACCTCCGGTATAGGGGATAGGATGCTTGTAAGTTTCAGCAAGTTACTTCATCACTCTGTTTTCCCCCCCCCCCCCCCCCTTCTGTCCTGTCTATTTTATTATAAGTGCCTTGGAGCAGGGACTCTGTGTATATACAGTACCTAACACAAAGGGGCTCTAATCTCATTTGGGGGCTGTTTAGGACTACAGTTATAGAAACAATAATAGTCAAATGGTAAATCAGACAGCTGTGGAAGTAGGGTTACAGAAACAAACTCTTATTTTGTATACTAAGCTGCAAGATAGCTGTAGAATAGACAGTTTGAGAGGTGATTATCTCATGCTAATTAATGATCATTACCCATATTCTGGAAATTCTTTAAACTCTCCATCTGAAACCAGGATATATATCTAACAGACTATAGAGACTTAACCTGGTTCAACTGTATCCAGTCTTCTCCCCATTTCTACTCCTTGCAAACTGCATGAGTGCAGATCTCTCTTCAGATCAGTCTGCATTTCTAAACCTACAAAATAAAATGAGTTTTGACCAGCATGGCCTAGTGAAGTAGAAGGTTTCTATTCATTATTTAAATCCAGTCTTGTCACTGACTCCATATAGGCAGCTGCCTGCACTCAGATGGAGCCCTATTAACAGGAGCTTAGGGGTGCTCCTGCATGGAATTTGTTGTAGGCTTGGACTCCAAATGAGACTTTTGTTGCTCTTTGTGGGGAATTGCCTCTTTCAAAGTATATTTATAAACTCTAAGGAAATGACTCCTGTGTTTGTGCTATTTCTCATCCCTTTTATCCACTTGTATATTCTTGGATTTTTGCAAGTCACTTCTTAAACATACTTTAGAATAATTTTTGTCATACTCCAAGATCAAAGAAACATTATTGTTCTTTTTCTGCAGAAAGCCAGCCAGAAGAAAAATCTGAGAACAGCAATGCTGGTAAGTGTTGGACTCAACTGCCTGGTACACTTGAGAAATGCTTTGCATCTAATAAATCCTCATTTTCAGTTTTTCTATTTTAGTTTTAGTGTGCTAATTTCTTAAAGGTTTGTTCAGGGTGACTAGATAGAGAAACGCCATACATTTGAAAAATAACTTGAATTGATTGACTGCTATAATGAGGGACTTAAATTATTCATAGATTTTTACAAGAAATGTAAAGTTACTAGGGAAGGAAGACCAGTAAATCCTTAATATTTTCTTAGAATCTTTTTTTAAGTGTTTGGATTCAGTATTTCTGTTTTGGGGTTGGTGTTTTTTCTGTGGTCTCATGTTAGATAATTTGTAGTTTGTTCTGACTTTTTGATGGGAAAGTATTTTTATTCTGTCTAATTCCCAAAACGTGGTATTTGGGTTTAACCCTACAGAGTCAGAAATCAAAAAGGTCATATATTGGTTGTATTGCATTCATTCGATTCTGCATACTTAACTGTTGTGCACAGTATATAATTGTCAAGGAAGAGTCAAGAAAGGAAAAAATAATACTTGGATCAGTAGTAAGGTGGTTGTTTCAAAAGTGGCTTATCAAATAGGGTTAAAGACGATGGTGATATTTAAATCAGTTCAAATTGATGGAGCACACATCAGTGATCTTTAGTTCAGAGAGCCACTGGGATAGGAAGTTTAGCACAAGAAATATCTATCAGTTAATGCGCAACATGTACACTAATAAAATAAAGTCTTCACATATACATTTTGAGAAGGTGGGATCCACTGTCTCTTTCAAATTGTGTGTCAAAGCAAGCATTTTAAAGAATTATTTTGTATAATAACCAATCTGTGTATATTAAGATTTCTTTTCTAATTGTAGGAAAACTACATTTTCAAATGATGAGCCGTAGTTGCTACAATAAAGAATGTAATAAGTATAGAAATAGTCTTTTGTGCTCTTACCGAAAGGTAGAGTAGTATTGTATGAAAGAAGTCACACGTACATTTGGACTACCTCTGATTAGTCACAGAAAATCAGATATGGCTTGCCTAGAAACAAACTGTTCTATTGATTTTACTAAGGTCAGCAACATGTTTATATATGATTACATTGCTGGAGTTTCCAAATGAGCACATGAGAGCATGATAGTGTTAAGTGTTACTTAGGAAAAGGTCCAAGTCCGCTTTTTTGAAATGAAAAGTTTTTGTTTGATGGAGAACGAAAATATCATTAAAATGCAGAAGGAAATAAGGGCCAATACTAAGCATGAACTTGGGGAATGGGGATATTAGACACAGCTATCATAGAATGTGGAGAGAAATGCAAGTCTTCTCAGAACATGGGTTACCATTTACATGTACAAATAAAGTACAGTAAGGGCTATGATGACACTAAGTAAAGGGTAATGAAAGGGATTTTAGATTTAGATGGATTGCAAAGGCTGGCTTCTTCCTTTTCTTCCCTCAAAACAATCCTTAAACACATGTCCAATATTAACTGTTTCAGAATGACTCACCAGAATATTATTTTTCATCCACCTCCATATAAATCTTTTAATGTTCCAATATTTTGACTTTTATTTGAATCACATCTTAACTTTAAAGGTTGCTGAAAGAGCATACCATTTAGATCTGGGTACTGGGAATAATTCTTTCTGAGAAGGGATAGGTTTCCAGTACTGAGTTGATTGAGATGCTTTCTGATAAAATGGACTAACCATGTCAAAGGGATCATGATGAGTGCTTAGAAATGTTTGACTTGGGAATGCATTTATACAATTCCATAGTGTATTTATAGTTGGGAATGTTACACGATTATTTGTTAAAATCTGTTCATTCGGATTACTGTTTTACTCTTGTATTTTATCTGTGTTGTGACTTAAACAACTGCTCTGTAATGAACTTGGAGGTGAAAGTTTTATACTACCTGGAAGCTGAGATTTGCTGCTTTCAGCTGGTGTATGTACAGCAGCTAATAATTGCTAAAATCTTTCAGAATGGTACCATTTATGCTGTATTATTTTAACATTATTTTTGTGGGTGTGTGTATGTATCTCCATTCCTCTTCTGGGGAATTATTAAATTATTACCTCTCCCATCATAGGCACCCTACATGACTTACCCCATTGACCACATGCTTACATGTAAATAAGTGCAGCAGTTTGGGATTTTGTTGTGCCTCATTATTATTTGTATTGCAGTAGTGCTTACAGACCTCAATCAGGGATTGGAGTCCCATTATACTAGGCACTTGTGTACACATAATGAAAAGATGATCCTTACCTGAAGAATTTAGAATCTAAAAAACTAAAGACGGGATGGATACTAATAAATTGATGGGACTCGCATCACAATTTTACAGAAAAAAATCTTGGCTGTCACATTTATTTTATTTGGTTAACCCTTCTACATACAACATACAGTACAACTATACAAACAAAATGATGGGGCCTAAATTAGCTGTTAACATTCAAGGAAGAGATCTTGGAGTCATTGTGGATAGTTCCCTCAAAACCTCTGCTCAGTTTGCAGTGGCAGTCAAAAAAACCCTAAGTGTTAGAAACTAATAGGAAAGGGCAGGGCCGGTGCAAGGATGTTTCGTGCCCTAGGCGAAACTTCCACCTTGCGCCCTCCGCCCTGAGGCGCCCCCCCCGCGGCAGCTTCCCACCCCCTCTCCCGGCCCAGGGAGCCATGTGGCAGCTCCCCACCCCAGCTCACCTCTGCTCTGTCCCCTCCCCGAGCCCTGCAGCAGCTTCCCACCCTTCCCTCTGCCCTGAGGCACCCCCCCCGCAGTAGCTCCTCCCCCCACCCTGAGCAGCGCCCCCCTCGCCCCCCCCGGTGGCAGCTCCCCGCTCCGTCTGGGGAGCCGTGCGGCAGCTCTCCACCCCAGCTCACCTCTGCTCCATCTCCTCCCCGAGTAGCCGTCCTGCTCCACTTCTCCCGCCTCCCAGGCTTGCGGTGCCAATCAGCTGTTTGGCGCCACAAGCCTGGGAGGGAGAGAAGCAAAGCGGGGCGGCGTGGTCGGGAGAGGGCGGAGCAAAGGTGAGCTGGGGCGGGGAGTTCCCCTGCGTGCCGCCCCCCCCCTTTACTTGCTGCAGGCAGTCCTCCCCGCGCCCCCCTGCCCCAGTTCCCTCCGCTAAATGCCGACGACGACCGGGGCGGCCGAAGATCCAGCTGCTGCAGTCTCCGCCGAAGAAAATGCTGCCCCCCAAATGCTAGTGCCCTAGGCGACCGCCTAGGTCACCTAATAGGTTGCACCGGCCCTGGGAAAGGGATAGGTAAAAAGACAGAAAATACCAGGATGCCACTATATAAATCCATGGTATGTCCACACCTTGAATGCTGCGTTCAGTTATGATCACTCATTTCAAAAAAGATATGTTAGAATTGGAAAAGGTACAGAGAAGGGCAACAAAAATTATTAGGGATATGGAACCGCTTCCTATGAAGAGAGATTAAAAAGACTGGAACTGTTCAGCTGAGATGACGGAGGTCTGTGAAATCCTGAATGATGTCGAGAAAGTGAATAGGGAAGTGTTTTCCCCTTCACATAACACAAGAATCAGGGGTCAGCTGATGAAATCAGTAGTCAGCAGGTTTAAAACAAACAAAAAAGTACTACTTCACACAGTGCACAGTCATCAAGTGGAACTTGTTGCCAGGAGATGTTGTGAAGGCGAAAAGTACGACTGGGTTCATAAAAGAATTAGATAAGAATATGTCCATCAATGGTTATTAGCCAAGATGATCAGGAACACAACCCCATGCTCTGGGTGTCCCTAAACCTCTGACTGCCAGAAGCTGGGACTGGATGACAGAAGGTGGATCACTTGATAAATTGCCCTTTTCTGTTCATTCTCTCTGAAGCATCTGGCACCAGTCGGTGTTGGAAGACAGGATATTGGGCTAGATGGACCATTGGTCTAACTCAATATGGCCATTCTTATATTCTTCTCTTCCAGAAAAGTCATGAATCTAACATGACATTTGCAAACTACCTTTGGATTATTCTGCTTGTGTATAGCATCTCTCTTCACCCTACCCTTTGTCTGCCATGTCTGTGAGTTTACTTTAAGCAGTTTTGAGACAAGGATGATTTCTTACGTATGCTTGTACAGTGTTTAGCAACACCCTTCTTTTATTAATCTAGACTAGCAGTCTAGATTCAGACTTCAGCAGAACATGAATAAAATAAGAAAATGCGAAATAATAAACACATTTCTAATTATCAATTTTACCCACTCATTATAGAATTATTTTTCTTTCTTTTTTAAAAATGAGGAAATTACATGGGAAGAAGAGAAAAGCTATGCAAAAAGAATGTTATGAGGGCTGCTAAGGCAATCACTCAAAAGTTAGGAAATACCAGAAAAAAGGTTGCCCACTTAACCTTAATCTAGTCCCTTTCTGTGTATGCCTTATGAGCCAGTCTTCAATTAGAATGATCGCATACTATTTTTTCTACAGGGATCCTGCTTCATTCAATGTATAGTATGGTCAACGCTCAGGCACTGAATCAGGGTTGTGTATTGATCAAGGCTGTTGTCTGTAGGATCCCTAACTTATTCACTGCAGAAGTTGGAAGGTGTAAAGTGGATTAAGCAGAGGAGTGTAGGAAAAGAGAACATGGTGTCATGGTTAAGGCTGCTGAATGACACGCAGGAGAACGGGCTGTTTTATTGACTTCTTATGTGATGCTGAGCAAGTCACTTAACCAGACATTTTCAGAGGTGGCCACTAATTGTGTGTGACCTGCTTTCTGTGTGCCCAGTGTGGGACACCTTTGCCTGATGTTCAGAAGTGCTGAGCACTTACGACTACTGAAGTCAGTGGAAGCTGTGGATGCTCAGCAGTAACATACCACTGTCTCCAGGAATGAGCACTGGGTTAGGAACCAGGTGGCCCTAAATTCTAATCCTGGTTCTGTCATTGGCTCATTATGTGGGTTTGGGCATGTCACTATTTCCCTAGCTATAAAATGAGGATTATAATACCTACCCACCTTCCTCACATGGGCAATACTGGAGAAATCAGTTCCATATGTAGTGCAAGGTATGGGTGGTGTACAGTAGAGAAGGTATAGGGCCGCATTGGTGAGAATAAAAAGAAATACTCAATAGCAACTTCAGTCCCTGAGTACCATCCATCCTTTGTGAGACAGGTGCTGTGGAAGAAATGTGTGGTCATATAATTAAAGACTATGACATAATGCACTTGTCTAAGTTAAAATTGCATGGGCAACCTTAGTGCTGACGTTTTCTAAATTTTGAAAGCTTACATTTGCAAACTTAATATTCTTTTCACACAGCTTTTGTATGTAGTGGGTATATGCAGATGTTATCTATAGATGAAAATAAAATTACTCTTTTCTTTTAAATTGATATTGTACCTTGAGAGTATGTGCATGTCTGTGACCTGTATGTTTATTCACTAGTTGATATGAATGATAAGCTATGTATCTATGAGATATCTGGAGCTGTAGCAAGCCAATCGTACACTTAACAGATCTAAATTCGGGTTTCAAAATCTTGATATGAATTCATAGCAAGCCCTGAACAACTGCTACTTAACGCATATTTTCCTTTTGGACAACTTGTCACTCGTATTCTTTTCCTGAACTTGCCAGTGGGCAATCTTGATGCCTTCTGTTCTGGTGGGAAGAGATGCATCCTTTTTACAGTTTCCCTTGTGCATTCAAGCAAAAGGAGTTAATTATTTGATATACCTCAGGCAGTACAGCGTGAACCTAGTGTGTAAACTTTGTCTGCCACAAATATGCATGTGCTGGCAAATTGTAGACACAAATACTTAATTCTTAAACTGTCTGTAGATAGAGAAACCTAATATAGTAAGGAATGTGAAATAATGTTGAAAGAAAGGAAATTATTTAGAGTATTTTAGGTTTTGATGACATTTGCGCTGGAAAACATGGAATACAGTGCAAACAGTTCTATAGAGCAGGGAGAGCAGTAAAATTTGTATGGAAATTTGTATAAGGTTATGTAATTTTGTGCAACAATTTAAGAAAGATTTGCTGTTAGGCTCAAATTAGATTTCCTTTCTTCCACTTAAATATTTCAACATATATTTACTAATAATGTTTTGAAGGAAAGCTGTAACTCTGTGAAATATGGTTATCAACAACAGTTATGGTGCAATACTCCAATGAATTACTCTCCAAAAACAAACAAAACCTAATAGTTAAAAAAACCATTCAAGTGTGAAATGTACCATTTTCCAGCTTGTGAAGTCATATGTGACAAGGATCTCTAATTGCCTCCTATTCAGTGTCTTCAGGACTGAGCAACATTTATATTATGAACTTTTCAGTAGTGCCTGGAAGCCTTAGTCAGGATTGAGGCTTCATTTGCTGTACAAACATAGAGTAGGATAACAATCCCTGCCCCAGTCTAGATTAAAACCTGGTACAACAAGGGATATTGCAAACATTAGGAAGAAGAAGTAGGGAGGGAATATTAGTGTAAGGAGAAGAGCATGCATTAACATGGGCCAGCAATTATAAATATCAGAAGTCCCTAGTGGCCAACTATACATTTCAATATACTATGAATATTTTATTATATTTATGTGCTTTAATAGCACTGTCATGTTGTTTTCAGCTTGTGATGGTTTTCTTTCAGTAGCAATTAATGTTTACCTTAAGTGTAATTTATTTCAATAATAAAAAAGAAAGTTTGTGCCTCATGCAGACAATTTGACTTCACTTTAGAGCTTTCAGTCTATTTCACTACTCTTGGCATGTGCTGTCTGAACTGAAGGCCACAAGGTTCTGTTCTAAGTGCAAAGTTTGTGTTCCTTTCCAGAGTTTCCTGCCTCTCTAGACATGTCAGACATGCCTTGGTTGTTGATGTAGTAGACTAAACCAAAATTCTCTCCTGGCTCAGATCAGAGAGTTTGCAGGATCTTCCTCCATATCCTCTGTGATGAATTCCCAGAGTGAGCCTCACATTACAAAACCAGCCTCCACAGACTAGATAGAGGATTACAATGCCTTGTTAGTGACCACTGCTATTTTAGGTGGGGCTCCCAGAAGACAAGGTATCTTCAGTCTCTCCTGCAGCCTCTGTAATTTTTTCAGAACAAATGAACATCTATTTTCCCCCTGTTTTTTCAGTTCTGTGATGCAAAAGCATTGTCTTTTACTGACTTCAGACTTGATGGTGGAAATATTGTGAGAGTTGAAAGCTTTAGACAAAGCACTCTTAGTATTAATAAGACTAGAACCCTCAAAGGCCTTTTCTTGTTCTTACTGATTTTTTTCAACCAAGCTTGCGGGAGCTCTAATTTATTTCTCAGTGTCACAGGTTTCAACATTGAACAAATACTGCTTCCTCCCTAGTATTTGCCACAGGGTTTAACATCTCTGATGCATGTGAGCACTAGGGAGGCAACAAACTATACTAGGGTTACCATATCTCATAAATAAAAATAGAGGACCCTCCACGGGCCCTGACCCCGCCCATTTCCCCACCCCTAGCCCCACCCCAACTCCGCCCCTTCCCCACCCTAACTCCGCCCCCTCCTCCCTCCCACTCCAAGCCAGGGGGAAAGGGCTGCCCCAGTGCTACCGGCTTCAGGGTTTGCCGGGCAGCCCCCAGACCCTGCGCCCCCAGCCGGCGCTTCCCCAGCGCAGCTGGAGCCCGGGAGGGGAAGCGCCCAGCCGGGGGCGCAGGGTCTAGAGGCTGCCCAGCAAACCGTGAAGCCGGTAGCGCTCGGGCTTTGGGCAGCCCCTATGCCTCCGGACCCTGCACCCCCAGCCGGGCACTTCCCCTCCGGGGCTCCGGCGCCTCTGCGTAACTTACACTGTGTAAGTTACACAGAGCCGAAGAAGAGCAGAGCCACCACGGCTGGAGGCTCTGCTTCCCTTCGGCTCTGTTTAAGAGCCGGGCTGCCCCAGCGCTACCGGCTTCGGGCAGTCCCGTGCCTCCAGACCCTGCGCCGCCGGAGCCCGGGAGGGGAAGTGCCCGGCTGGGGGCGCAGGGTCCGGAGGCACGGGGGCTGCCCGAAGCCGGTAGCTCTCGGGAAGCCCGGCTCTTAAACAGAGCCGAAGAGGAGCAGAGCCTCCAGCCGCGGCAGCTCTGTGTAACTGACACTGTGTCAGTTACACAGAGCCGAAGAGGAGCAGAGCCTCCAGCCGTGGCGGCTCTGCTCCTCCCCGACTCTTCGGCTCTGTTTAAGAGCCGGGCTGCCCGAGCGCTACCGGATTCGGGCAGCCCCCGGGCCTCCAGACCCTGCGCCCCCAGCCGGGCACTTCCCCTCCCGGGCTCTGGCGGCGCAGGGTCTGGAGGCACGGGGCTGCCCGAAGCCAGTAGCGTTCGGGCAGCCCGGCTCTTAAACAGAGCCGAAGAGTCGGGGAGGAGCAGAGCTGCCATTTTCCTGGACATGTTCGGCTTTTTGGCAATTCCCCCCGGACGGGGGTTTGACTGCCGAAAAGCCGGACACGTCCGGGAAAAAGAGGACGTATGGTAACCCTAAACTATACTAAACTTGGTGTTGCAATTGCTTATTCTATTTGTTTCTAAATACTTAGTCCCCTCATCACTAGTTTGTTTGCTTAATTCTCCGTCCTTCTTCATTGATAGAATTGGTCAGGAGTGAATAAAGAAACTGTTTTTTTCCTCAATCTATTTATCATCTCAGAAATTTGAGATCTGTTTCTAAGGTGTGGGGCTGCAGTAGCATCTCTGTATTTAGTAGTTTATATTAAAAATAGTTATAAATTTCCCATTTCCCAAACATCCAAAAAAAGCACTTCTGCCTGAAATTTTGCATATGATAAGCCAAAGCAAAATTTTTTAGTAGTTTTGAGATTAATCAGACTCATCCATTTGAGATATGTGACTTCAAAGAAACAACTGCTGTTTAATATTTGGAAAGGTCTTCTATTTTGTCTCTTTGCCATTGCATATCTCAAGAGTGTGGTGTTGGAATGCCAATTTCTCACATTTTCTAGGCTTCAAGTAGAACTAGCGCTTAAGAGTATTTTTAATTACACTGTTTGTATAATAGAAAAGGTATTTGCTATGGAGAAAAACAGATTTCTGGTTGCTTCTTTAAATTTCCACAAAGATAATATATTTTGAGATGAGACATGAGCATCTAATAGATATCTAACATAGGGATCTATAGCAGGCTGTGGTCTGCTCCTGCCTTCTTGCATCACAGAAACCTGCTCAGAAACCTCCACTGGTTAGGTATCCACGCTATGTTGTTTATGTGTTCCCTCCAACAACATCTTTACAGTCCCGTGCAGCAATGCTATTTACAGTGTTCCCTGTGCTTTTGGCCCTTTCTCCAGGGCCTGAGGAACAGAGGTCTCCCTTCTCTAGGATCTTTTTGAGAGTGGGCTCAATTAACCTGTTCACCCCACACCTTCCTTCCTTGTGCCCTTCTTATCAGTCTTGAGCTGATGGGCTAAATGTCTCTTTAGTTCACTGAGCCCTCCCCCCCCCTGTCCCCCGGGATAATTGAAGTTAATTATCTAATCAGTTTTCTTTGGGGAACTAATTGGTGGCAGAGTGATCAGAGTGCAGGGAGTTAACAGGTGAGCTTGCACTCTGTCACAGGATCAGACAAACAAAGACCATGCTATTGTAATTCTCATACTCAGCAGAGAATGCAAACACATTTTTCAAGTACACCTCTACCCCGATATAACGCGACCCGATATAACACACATTCTGATATAACACGGTAAAGCAGTGCTCCGGGGGGGCGGGGCTGTGCACTCCGGCGGATCAAAGCAAGTTCGATATAATGCGGTTTCACCTATAACGCGGTAAGATTTTTTTGGCTCCTGAGGACAGCGTTATATCGAGGTAGAGGTGTACCAACTAATAGGGTTCCCCCATCATAATGAGTGGATGAGCCAAGGTAAGGTGGGTGTGTGTGTGTGTGTGTGTGTGTGTGTGTGTGTTTCAATACCAACATTAACTAAATATTTGCAGACCTTTTGGGTGGATTATTTTTAAACAATCACCTTCTAATTTTTTGACTTTAAGATGTTGGTGTGTTAACTTGCGCTCAGATGTCTTCACGGTCTAATAGTGATTTAAGTGGAAAGCTATTATGTACAATTGAAATTAACAATTTGGGGACCTTTTTATTTCTGAAGCAGCAGAGTAATACTCTATTCTAGAGGTTTCAAATGAACAAGATTTGTTTTAAATGACATGTCTGTAATGGAAATGATGTTAATCTATTGCCACTACAGGTAGAAACTATTTTTTTAAGACTGTTTCTTTAGCTGCATGTGGTACTTATGCCACACTTCAGTAAAATCATTATCCAGAGTCTAGCGCTGCTATTAGCAGGTGACTGTACTTTCCTCTCCTGTTCAGTTTACCTGATTATTAAGACTCTACAGCTCTCACACTCCTTAACATCGAACCCTAACTTCCTTCTGGAGTTCTCACCTCACTTCTCATCCACTCTTATTTCTGTGTAAATGATGATCTCTGGTGACAAACATTTAAGATTACATTCCATATATTAATATGTAGCATTTTTATCTTAAAAGTGCTTTATAAACGTTAATTTACTTGTCTCAAATGTCTTACTCCTTCTCGACTTCTTTAGTGAATGCCACACCCTTATCTCCTCATAGACTTGTTTTTAATTGACATAGCAGAATTACCTCTCTCATTCATTGAACTGCTCTTGACTTCACTATTAGCGGCCACCTCCTTGTCAAGTTTAACATTTCTCCCTTAGGGTTGTCTACATTAGGAAGGATTATCTAACAAAAGGCTAGCCAGCCCCAACATAATCAAAATCTTTTCACTATTATAGACATAGGTTAAAACCTTATTACCCCTCAGTTTAGCTGGTCAAGGTAAGCTGTTAGCTAAACCTTTTTCTAATCTTAAACAAAACAACCTCTACGTCTCTTTCTCCAGCTGACTACTCAAAAATTTTATTCTTCCCTAATTTAGATGGGACAAATCCCCTTATGATGGTTGGCTATCTAAATTCTGTACTCTTGCTCTTCTATAGTTTACTCCATTTATCATAAATCTGGACAGTTCCTCTGGTATGACAACCACCACAGGGCCTATAAAACTACTGTCTGGTATCTTGAGGACTCTGGTTTGTGTGTTTGCATCTTCAAATCTTGCTTGACTCAGTGTAGCATCTTTTTCAGAATGCTTAAAATCCAATATTCTGTGTCTAAGTGCAGAGGTTGCTGGCAGTCTTCAATTCCTACTAAAATGTAACCTTACTGTTTCACCTTTAATCTTCCATTCCTTTCCACTTTGAAAGAGAGTAATTTTGCTAATGTTCTATGAAAAGAGATCTATCACCACCACCTGAGCTACCTTTAATATCTGTGATTTCCCTCCCCATACCAATAGCTTCCTCTTCCCCTTCACTCAATTTTTTCTGTCTGCTTGCTTGTTCTAGTCGAGTCTCAGAATCCTTCTAGATGTTTTCCTTTCAATGAATAAATGCACCTCAAAACATAATGCTGTTCTTTTTTGTCTTGTTCTCTCTTGCCTCTGCCTAACCTGTCACACCAATCAACTGAATCACTATTGAATTTTCATAAATTAACTTTTCAGCCATGAGTGTTAATTTTTTTGGGCACAAGTGAGATGTTCTAAAAGCTTACATAGAATTTTTTTAATTAATTTTTCCTTAGATTTAGGAATTAAATAAATCATATCTACCTAAAAAGTATTTTCACCTCAGACTAGTTGACAATTATGCAGTTGTTATAGTTATTTAAAAGCTTTTTAAAAAAAATCATAATGCAGTGTTAAGGTGGTGATATAAAACACTGGTCATTGGGGAAGCAAGCATTAAAGTTGGTCAGCTCCTGCAGCATCAATCTCTCTGGAACACTCCCACACTAACATCAACTTCCTGTACACCATACTCAGCTGCAACAATGAAACCCTATAGACAAGAAACCCACGAATCACCACACCTACCTTCATAGGTCCAGTAACCACTCCAAACACACTTAGAAATCTGTTAGCTGCAGCCTGGCACCTAGATACCACAGAATATGGTCTGCGGAGAAAGTCTTGGATAAACACTGTAACACACTCAAAACCACTTTCACCAAACCAGGACACTCCACCAGAAAAATAGATCTCATCATGGAATGGGCCACTCAAATACCCCAAGAGAACCTGCTTCGATACAGAAATAGAACCTCCTCTGACCGCAGACTTCTACTTGTCATTTACCACCTGTACTAGGATCCATATGGGGTATCATCAAATAACTACAACCCATACTTGATGGGGACCCCATCCTGAAAGAAATCTTTCCTGAACCCCCATTTCGGGCCTTTAAACAATCCCCCAACCTCTCCAAGCTCATAATCGGAAACAAGCTTCCCAGAGACCAGGACACGCCAATTCATAGCGGCACCAGATCCTGCCAGAACAACACATGCAAAACATGCAGACACATTTCCACTTCTACAATGATCAGCACCCGCCCCTCCAAACACATCTTTCAAGAGGCATGTGTAGGTTCCATGGATACCACATGTGGTATACCTCATTCAATGCACTAAATGCCCAATAACAATTAAATGGGTGAAACCAGACGCGTGCTATGCTCTTGAATGAACTCACACAGGAAAATGATAAAAGACAAAAATACCCTGTCACCTGTGGGTAAGCACTTTTCATAAAGCGATCACCCTATATATGACCTATCAATCCTCATCCTCAAAGAAAGCCTTAGTGGTGTGCAGGTTATGTCTACACTGGCAACTGAACAACAAAACTTTTGTCATTCAGAGGTGTTAAAAAAACACACCCCTTCCCCCGAAAGACAAAAGAACAGCGCTTTGTAGGCAGGAGTGCTCACAAACAGTAGGGTTACCATCCGTCCGGGTTTCCCTGGACATGTCCGGCTTTTTCAGTGTTAAATGGCCATCCGGGGGGGATTTCTAATCAAGTAGAAATGTCCGGGATTTCCCCCTTCCCCTCATGCGGAGTGCGGCGTGGCTGATTGGACGCCTGGCCTGATTGAAAGCCGCTCGCAGCCACTAGGGCCTCTAGCAGCCAGAGTCCCTCCCCGTCCCCCGCTCCCTCCTCCCCCACAGAGCAGCGCGGCTGTGTTTGATTCCACGTGGAGCCTGCATTTCTCCCTCTGCCGGGTGAGCGGGGGGAGCAGGGCAGGCGGCGGGGTGTGTGTGTGTGTGTGTGTGTGGAGGCTGCAGGGGCAGGGGGCGCAGAGGCTACAGGGCGAGTGGGGAGCAGGGGGCACAGAGGCTGCAGGGGCGGGGGGGTGCAGAGGCTGCAGGGCGAGTGGGGAGCAGGGGGCACAGAGGCTGCAGGGGTGGGGGGTGCAGAGGCTGCAGGGCGAGTGGGGAGCAGGGGGCACAGAGGCTGCAGGGGTGAGGGGTGCAGAGGCTGCAGGGTGAGGAGGAGTAGGGCAGGCAAGGGCATAGGGGCTGCGGGGCGAGTGGGGAGCAGGGAAGCACTTAGCAATCCCCAACCAAGATCAGAGCGGGAGGGAGGAGGGGGAATGCGGGTGCTCAGAGGAGGGGGCAGAGTTGGGGCAGGGACTTTGGGGAAGGGGTTGGAATGGGGGCGGAGAAGGGGTGGGGGTGGGGAAGGGGGCGGAGTTGGGGCAGGGCCGGGGGCGGGACCGGGGCCCCGTGGAGTGGTCCTCTTTTTTTAAATGTTTGAATATGGTAACCCTAACAAACAGCAGCTACACTGCGTGCCTTTTAGCCTCATGGCTGTAGCAACACAGCTGTGTCGCTAAAAGTTGCATAGTTTAGACATAGCCTAAGCTTGCTAGACGTGGCCTGAGTTCCAATTTTGTGGTGTTCCTCCTGTGGGTGAAGCTATATTCTGCCTAATATTGAGGGCTAAACTTAATAGTTCAGTCTAATTAGTATTATAATCGAGGGTAAACTTGGGTAAACTGATTTTACTCGCTTCTGATTTGGGGAATATGGATTTTAGGATGGTTTACCTATAAAATATATATATGATTTTATTTTATTTTACCATTACACCATTAGTCTAACCCTTAACAAGAAAAAGAGGAAAAGAAAATATTTCACCTATACATAGTGCCCAAGCTAGCATTGCCAGAACAATCTTAATTTCAGATATTTTCTGACCTTTGAGCACTTGATTCTGTAACTCCAGTGTTGTATCAATATTAACACTGAGCATGCAATTTTCTACCCCCCCCCCCCCCTTTTAGGTAAAAGGGAAAAAAGATCCCTAAAGATAACTGGGTTGCATATCTTACTAGCTTGTCTGGCAAAAGTCAGCTGTGTTTGAATTCAAATGTACACCTAACTAGCTGTGCACACATACAGTGTATTGATCTATTGGAAAAAGCAACAGAGGGTCCTGTGGCACCTTTGAGACTAACAGAAGTATTGGGAGCAAAAGCTTTCGTGGGTAAGAACCTCACTTCTTCGGATGCAAGTAATGGAAATCTCCAGAGGCAGGTATAAATCAGTATGGAGATAATGAGGTTAGTTCAATCAGAGAGGGTGAGGTGCTCTGCTAGCAGTTGAGGTGTGAACACCAAGGGAGGAGAAACTGCTTCTGTAGTTGGATAGCCATTCACAGTCTTTGTTTAATCCTGATCTGATGGTGTCAAATTTGCAAATGAACTGGAGCTCAGCAGTTTCTCTCTGGAGTCTGGTCCTGAAGTTTTTTTGCTGTAAGATGGCTACCTTTACATCTGCTATTGTGTGGCCAGGGAGGTTGAAGTGTTCTCCTACAGGAGGTGCTCTCAGGTGCTTGCTATAAAACATTGATGCCAATGATATTTTAAATGAGAATTGGGAAGCTTTCTAATAAGAATTGTTTAATAGCCTGAATCCTTGAGACTTAAACCCACAAATTTTATAATATAATGGGTAATTTTTTTTCTTAGTCCTGGACATAGGATGCTTTTTCTCCCCTGGGCATAGCTGACCTTAAATACATCACATGTGTGTGGTAAAGGTTCTTGAATTATTTCAGATAGTAATGTAATCAGCCGCTAGAAGGGAGCGCGCACCCTGGACTTAGGTCTTGTCAAGTAAAAAGCTTTCATTTAACCTTTGTAAAAGCATTGTAGTGTGATTTACTCTTTTTTGTAAACATATTTGTGATGGGGTTGGGTTTTATGCTATTATGGATGGGCTGGTGTGGTAATTTAAGTATGGGCTACCATTTTTTAATAGTTAGGTACAATTTCCCCTAGTAAATGCAAAATCACCAGATCTGTGTCCCCCCCCCTTTTTTTTGAGTGTGAAATTGTAAGGTAAAGAAAATAGTACTTCTCTGACATTAGACCACTTCAGTTTCTTTAAAGGTCAAATGCCAAGAAGTCAGTTGAAAAGGTAAAAGACAGTATACCTTTTGTATTAATGACTGTTACAATCAAAATAAATATTTACTATTTTCTTTATTTAAAATTCAATAGTCACTTTAAATCCCAATCAAGAATTCAATAGAACTGAAGATATCCAAAAAATGTTTAAGAAAATGGATGATTTGACATCTTATGAATGACAGCCTCCTCCAGACTTTGTGCTTATACAGGTTTTGTTTTTGACAGTACTGGAAACAAACTTCTTTATGATTTGTAGGGCAGTCATGGTGCTTCCTTAGGTTGCCTGCCTAGTTACTATTACCCATTCTAGTATAGAGATGACAAGTCCACTAAAGATTTTCTTGCAGTTTGTTCACAATTATTTTGTGTCACAGTATCTCTTTTTGCTATAGTATTTTTGCTATAGTTCAGAGTCCATTAAAAATCAGCAAAATATGGGAATTGAGTTTGTTCGTAAATCTGAACAAAACGTTATAGTTCTTTCAAAAGTTTACAACTGAACGTTGACTTAAAAAAGCTGTGAAACTTTATTATGCAGACGAAAAATACTGCTTTTAACCATCTTAATTTAAATGAAACAAACATGGAAACAGTTTCCTTACCTTGTCCAATATTTCTTTTTAAACTTTCCCTTTATTTTTTTTTAGTAGTTTAACACGGTACTGTACTGTATTTGCTTTTTTATTTTTTGGTCTTTGCTGCTACCAGATTGTGTACTTTCGGTTCCAAATGAGGTGTGTGGTTGACAGGTTAGTTTGTAACTCTGGTGTTCATAACTCTGAGGTTGTACTATATCAAACTTGTTTCATGTAAGTTTTCACATTCACTTCAGACAGGAGTCATCGATAGTGCTATGTTTACTAATTTAATGGCTACTTCAGTTTAAAATGGTAACTTTCCCACATACCACTATGCTATAATTATTCCTAAGTGTTATACCTGGAAGCTAAATAGAAAAATGCATGGTTTGGAGTGGTGATCTTATGCATTTTGGGGAGGAATTCCAGAGAGATTTCAATAAAAAAAATTGTTTTTTCCCATGTGGGAATACCATTTTGAGTCATTTAAGTGTCTCTATTCTCTTGTCTGGAAATTTCAGTCCTCTCAATATTGCAAATTAGCTCTAGTGAGAGATACAGTTGTTCCCAGTTATTGTTGAAGTACAGTTCCATGTTGCAGGATAGGAACACGGTGTATTCCCATTCCCTGTTAAAAATTGGTTTGGTCCTGTGTAAAATCCAAGACAGAATGGCGCTTTAAGCTTGTCTGGTGACTGTCGTGTTGTTCAACATGATTGAAATTTTAGTGTAGTGAGAATCATATTTTGTATGAAAACTTTTTTATTTTTTCCTATGTAGAGTTCATTTTCTATACTAATAAAGCAAAGAACTCCAGTCTTATTTAGTAAGAAACTAAATTTTTTTTAAAAATTTAAATAGCACCAATTTCTTCTCACTTGATTTCAGTTGAACGGTGCATGGTTGATAGAGTCAAAGGGCCAAATTCAGACCTTGCATAAGTAGGTGCAGCTCCAACTGAAGCAAAGGTGAGGTGAATAGGAATTGCACCTGCTTACATGAAGGTTGTGTTTAGTCCAGGTTTTCTTAATGACAGATATTTAACTAATGTTTACTTCTGGATTTATTCTAGTTGCACTGTGGACGATGTATCTTGTTCCCTTAATAAAAATTATAAATGAAAGAAAGAACTGGATAAATATTAAGGATATGAGAAGGGAGAGAAATGTTTCATCTGCCCCTTACATTGATGCATTTTAAATATCAGCAGGTGATCTATTCAGAATTCAAAGTTCCACTTACTGGTTAGTAATACATTATACAAAGCAATATATCTGTTAATTTGCCACTCTTTATGAACAGCAACGACAAGTGGAGAATGTCAACTTCAAAATTTGAATCTAATGTGTAATTGAAAACCTGTTACATTAAATTTTATGCAAAACCCTTGAATAAACCATTCAAAATAGATACTTTTGAAATATATCTAGTTCTCTACTTACCTTTATGCATTCACATATTTCCTGTAATACAAAGTAAAGTAAATTATACTAACATTATTTGGCTTTTGTTATTGTAGGCATTTTTTTCAGGGATTCTCAGCAAATGAGTGATGTAGCTGTAAATTTTTATGATTTAAATACATGAGCTCTGAAATAATCTGTTTAATTTAGAATCAAATTGATAGCTTTTACAGCCTTTTGCAGTCTTATATTGTTGTAATTTCAGTATAATTCAGCTTTGAATAGATTTGCAGAAACTCTAATGAACACTCAAAATGTTTTATTCCAGTTAAAATCCAGTGCGAATTTTGTCATAAGCAAAACATGTTTCAAGCTTGCATATTATATGAAAATACTTTCACCACTGTTCAACTGAACAATAAGGTGTATGCATGTTAATCATACAAGTACACAAAACATTTCAGCTAGACTCTCTGGGTGAAAGACAACATGAAGGAAAAATATATGCAAATAGCAGCAGCATTCAATCTGTATTTACAATATTTAGCAGATCATTTTTATTAAATTTAAACATAAGATACTTGTTCAGCCTAAATAACCCAGAGATGAATGTCATTATGGAATTTACATACCATTAGCTCACATTAATTCATTAGCAGCAGAGCTCTGTGGTACAGGGCTAGTTAGATACATTATTTGTGATGTCTGGATGCTGTAGTTTAATGAGGTTTACTGGCTGCATGCTTGTTGCCTTTGTCTGGTGATAGAAGTAATTACTTGATAAAATGAAGTGCATCGCTGTGAACAATTGACCCTTTGGAACAATCCAGACTGGTCAGCAGTCTAAATCCACATTTTAAAGCCATCATTATAGCCTCAAACTTAAGAGTTTCCAGGGTGCAGACAAAGGTGTTGTCTTCCTTCAGTACAAGTCGTGTACCATTTTCTGACTTGATGAAGTATTTGAATTGAATAATATTTGAAGATATTGAAAACTCCTCTGGAAATCCATCCAGCCTGCTTTTTGACACCAGAACAATGCGAGATTTGATTTTTGCTATGAAATCAGGAGCATTACAAAAGATCCTAAGACCTTGTGAACGGTCGTGGCTGTCAGTTATTTCCAGGAAAGTAGTCTCTCTGGACGCTAGCTGTTCTTTCTCCCACCTTGATTTCACTGCATCCGCTAACATCTTAAGCTGAAAAAAATCTGCTTCTTGTGCCAAAAGTTGATTTTCTCGAAACCCCTCCGGTAGAAGAAGTTCTCCATTTCGTAGGAAGTTCAGAATGTGCCTGAAAAGGAGTCCATCTCTGTCTATGAAATAATGGCCATCTGCATCAAATGGACAGAGAATTTTTCCATTTACCACACCTTCAAGAAAAGAGTCTGGGTACTTGGTTAGTGTTTGTTTTTGTGTAATGTACAGGTATCCACCAACATTGAGGGTAATCAGAGGCATTTTACAGTTCTTGCCTTCCTCAGTACCCTCAGAGGAGTTGTGCTTTTCTCCATGTTCATTTTCTCTTCTGTTTATTTTTCGCTCCATTCTTAAAGCCAAGTTAAAAAGACAGCTATCTTGCCTTGTTCTTGTGTGCTTGAAAAGAGATATTTTTAAAGCACCTTTATTCAGCTCCAGCACGGTGATGGAATGGAAGTGCTGCTAGCATTGCATGGATTGTCAGCTCAGTTTTGCAGTAGGTGGCGTATCAGCTATGTATGCAGTGAGATATCAGGAGTATGGCTGTAAGGAGAATTTGCATTTAACTGTGTAAGGGAAGAGTACAGATGTAAAAGCTGTTTTAATTATTTTCTTTGAAGTCTAGTAGGTTTAAATTATTTAAAAATAGCATTTTGAATTACTCTGTGCAGAATGGACAATACCTTTTTACTGACCAGTTAAATTTTAATATTTACTTTAAAAATGTGTTTATAATGTGGAATTGCTTGAGAATGTTGTAGTGATAGCTTTGTTTCCTTTTTTAGGTATTTTTGGTTTTACACAGTACCTTTACAAATAGCAAATTGTGTTACTGTTTAAGGTACTTCACCTATTTAATGGAAGATAGCTGAAAACAGATGATTGTATGTGTATACCTTATGTATGAAACACACAGTGGCTTAAAATGTTATCAGAAAATGTTTCAAAGTGGAATTATAAAGCATTTCTGATCTAATTGGTTTAGTATTTAGTAAAAACTCAAATTTTTTGTTGATTCAACTATCCTCAGTGAGGCAAAAAATATAGCCTTTATTAGGTTTTGTATCCTTTACCATAGATTAAAAATTATTTTAGAGAAAAGGCACATTTATTACTTGTATTGGTAATTTTAAAATAACCAATGTTAGATTTCACAGATTATTTTATATTTAAGCAAAACAATTCTGTTGCCATGCGGAACAAAGGGCCAGTGTGCCTATAGAAATCTTTGAATATCACATAACACTATAGCTTAGCAACACTTCAGTAAGGGAGAAAACATTGGCAAAGTATACTTGAATCAAATGGCTGGCTCATTTCTCTGTATGAAGCGGAGATTAAAGGTTCATTTGAAATTACCTTTTTTAAAAAGATTTTCCCCTTTAAACATTTGCAGCTGGGTAGAGGAAAAGGAAAGCTGTACAAACATTTGTGTATTTCCTTAGGGAGTGTGCAGGAGATGGAGGGTAGTATATGCAGCATGCATTCCAAAGCAAGGGAGACACTTACCTTAGCCTGAACCTGGAAATCAGAGATTCCATGATATATACATTTTTTTTAAAGAATGTATTTTTCAGACTACAAGCAGATGCCTATTGCTTTGGCCTGTTAACAACAAAATCAATTATCCTTTTGTGAAAAGGATTCTCTGTGCCTTTGTTATTGTTAAGACTATCTTCATACTGCTCCCAATAGATATATGAGCAATTACTTATAGATACAGTATTGTAGAAACATTGCTTTAATGATGTGATTTTTTTATTGATTAATATGACTGTGTGCCTGTTGATGTAAATAACATGCTGATTCTACTTGTTGCCCCCATACTTCTGTATTCCCAGTCCACAGAGCTGCTCTGCTAAATCTTTTGTCTGCTGCTATGTGTAACATATTAAGCATTATTTTATTAATTAGACTCTGTGCATCAGTCATTACAAAGTCAGTGTTTAAATTTAACGCATTGATGCCCTCATTGTTTAGTATCACTTCAATTTGAAGAGATTTTAATCATTTAATAACTGTTGAATATACTAACTGTTTGAAAATCAACTCTTATGACAGTTAGTAAGAGTTAATAAAGGTATTTGGAGAGAGAGAAAAACTGGTGGTGTAGTTCTGACATAAGCGTTATGGATAATATTTTGCCACTGTGGGAGACTTTTGCTCAAATCCAGTTAATAGTCAAGTGTCAGACTCCATTTGATCTGTTCACATTTGATGTGGGTTTTAATCTTATAACCAACTGTAAGAATCGTAATGGTAATTGATAAACCCTTTGATTGACTCTGGGGTCATTCTATCTTGCATGGTGATCTTGTCATCTCTTTGAAGCTAAGCTGGGTCACTGCTGGATGGGAGATTTCCAAAGAAAGCCCAGATTTGTAAAGGAGCTTGAAATCCTTCATTGCAAACCGAGCTGTATAAATTTAAGACAAGGCAGCTGCAAAACAGTATCCATTCCTTAGCTTCATATGCTCATTATCTTCTGAAACCTCTGTCTTTGGGGCTGAAATTTTCCAGGTGTGGCTATCGTTAAATATTTTTGAAAGGTCAGGCTAAATCACTTCAGCTGTTTAGAAAGTAAAAAATGTCAGCAAGCTGTAAGGTCCAGATCCCAGGAGTGGGGGCGAGGGTAGGGGAGGAGAAAAAGAGTGTGAGTGTGTGTGTACATACAGGAATTTACAGGCTTAGCTGTTGACTCAAGGAGAATGTCAAGTGTGCCTATCCGTAAACTTATGGAAATTGCGTAAAAGAGTTTATTCCACTCTATATGCATCTGAAGAAGTGGGCTGTAGTCCACGAAAGCTTATGCTCTAATAAATTTGTTAGTCTCTAAGGTGCCACAAGTACTCCTGTTCTTTTTGCGGATACAGGCTAAGACGGCTGCTACTCTGAAACCTGTAAAAGAGTTAGTCTTCCACACCATACCCCCACACAACCTTAACTCTGCCCCCTTGCAGTTGGCAATAGGCAGTTTGACAAAACCATACTGTACTTGTCTACAAAATCTGCAATTTTTTGTGGTGTTTGTGCTCAACACAGTATTGTCATTCTTCAGACGCTTCTTACTGTATTAGATGTAGTTGTATTGATGCAGGAATTAGTTGCAGCAAGTTGCTAGATATCAAACTACCATCTGAGCAGAGGAGCAGCTGCAGCTAGAGGAATCGGGGATCCCTTTTTTTTTTCCTGGGCTGTGATATTCAGGAGATCAAACTGGATGAGCACAATGGCCCTTCTTGGCACAAAAATCTAAGTGTGTATGAAAGAGTTTCTAATGTCTAGTGTTTTAGGACCACTGGAATGACTGCGACCTCTGGAAGTTGACATTCTATTGGGCATATCAAGAAATAGGGGAATGTAAGAGTGCTTCACCCCAATCTAACTCTTGCATATTCTCAGTGCTCAGCCCAAAACCCATATCTACACTGGCATTCATACAGTAACATGTATACGCTGTGCTATGCTATTTCCCTGAAGCATTCTAGCAGTGTGATGGCACGCTTCACAGTGCACCATGACCCTCAGTTGAGGCTAACCTAAGGTGAAGTCCAAGAAAGAATAACTCGGACAAGGATTGAATAGCTGTTGATATTGAGCAACTTTTTGGTGCTTAGTCTGGAGTAGGTGAATTGGTTGAGTGAAGGTCATGCCTAGTTATCTCACGTTCACTAATTCTGACCTACATGTGATCTTGATTACAGTGAACATGAGGCCTAAGTGTTTTCCCTGACTACTGTTGTGTACTTTCCACACTGCCTGGGAAAGGTACAACCCTATAATCTCTCACAGGGACTTGTTGAGACATCGCCAAAAGGAGACTGAGTTAAGATTAGCAAAAACAACGAGGAGTACTTGTGGCACCTTACAAATGTATTTGGGCATAAGCTTTCGTGGGCTAAAACCCACTTCATCAGATGCATGGAGTGGAAAATATAGTAGGCAGGTATATATACACAGTACATGAAAATGTGAGTTGCCTTATGAAGTGTGTGGGGGGGTCAGTGCTAACAAGATAATTCAGTGAAAGTGGGCTATACTCAACAGTAGAATACCAAAGGGAAGAAAAATCACTTTTCTAGTGGTAATGAGGCCAATATAATGAGGGCGGCCCATTTCAAACAGTTGACAAGAAGGTCTGAGTAACAGTACGGGGAAATTAGTATGGGAAAATTAGTTTTTGTAGTGAGCCATCCACTCCCAGTCTTTATTCAGGCCTAATTTGATGGTGTCCTGTTTGCAAATTAATTCCAGTTCTGCAGTTTCTCGTTGGAGTCTGTTTTTGAAGTTTTTTTTTGTTGAAGAATTGCCACTTTTAAGTCTGTTATTGAGTTTCTAGGGAGATTGAAGTTTTTTCCGACTGGTTTTTGAATGTTATAATTCTTGACGTCTGATTTTGTGTCCATTTATTCTTTTGTATAGAGACTGTCCGGTTTGGCCAATGTACATGGCAGAGGGGCATTGCTTGCATATGATGGCATATATCACATTGGTAGATGTGCAAGTGAATGAGCCCCTGCTGGTATGGCTGATGTGGTTAGGTCCTATGATGGTGTCCCTTGAATAGATATGCGGACAGAGTTGGCAACGGCATTTGTTGCAGGGATAGGTTCCTGGGCTAGTGTGTTTGTTGTGTGGTGTGTAGTTGCTGGTGAGTATTTGCTTCAGGTTGGGGGCTGTCTGTAAGCGAGGACTGGCCTGTCTCCCAAGGTCTGTGAGAGTGAGGGATCGTCCTTCAGGATAGGTTGTAGATCCTTGATGATGAGCTGGAGAGGTTTTAGTTGCGGGCTGAAGGTGACGGCTAGTGGCATTCTGTTACTTTCTTTGTTGGTCCTGTCCTGTAGTAGGTGACTTCTGGGTACCTTTCTGGCTCTGTCAATCTGTTTCTTCACTTCCCCAGGTGGGTATTGTAGTTTTAAGAATGCTTGATAGAGATCCTTAGGTGTTTGTCTCTGTCTGCGGGATTGGAGCAAATGTGGTTGTATCTTAGAGCTTAACTGTAGACAATGGATCGTGTGATGTGGTCTGGATGAAAGCTGGAGGCATATAGGTAAGTACTGTATAGAAATAAGTAGGTTTCCGATATATGGTGGTGTTTATGTGACCATCACTTATTTGCACTGTAGTGTCCAGGAAGTGATCTCTTGTGTGGATTGGTCCAGGCTGAGGTTGATGGTGGGGTGGAAATTGTTGAAATCTTGGTGGAATTCCTCAAGGGCCTCTTTCCCATGGGTCCAGATGATGAAGATGTCATCAATGTAGTGCAAGTAGAGTAGGGGCGTTTTTATGGCTGACTTAGAACAATGCTTCCTCGGCTCTCGTCCCCTAACGCCCCGACTGTATTTTCCACTCCATTTATCTGATGAAGTGAGTTTTAGCCCACAAAAGCTTATGCCCAAATAAATTTTAGTCTCTAACAAAGCCACAAGTATGCCTTGTTGTTTTTGCTGATACAGAGTAACATGGCTACCACTCTGAGTTAAGATTGTGTGGTGTGAGAGACATTACCTGAACAATGTGTTTCCTGGTTTTCAGAGATCTAGGCATGGGTTCATTTGACATTTACCAGATAAATATAAAATAAATCAATTGGAATATAAATATTGTATTTACATTTCAGTGTATAGTACTGTATATAGAGGAGTATAAACAAGTCATTGTATGAAATTCTAGTTTTTACTGACTTTGCTGGTGCTTTTTATGCCGCTTGTTCTAAAACTAGGCAGAAACCTAGATGAGTTGATGTACCCCCTGTAAGACCTCTGTGTACCCCCAGGTTGAGAGCCACTGACCTAGAGCAGCTGGACTGCCAGGTTCCATTTCCATTAAGGTGTAACAAACAGAGAGGCCAAGGAAAGAGTGCTGAAGCCTAACCCAGTCTAAGGGAAGCTTAAAAGCACACAGATCCACTTTGTTGGGACTCAGACATAGCAGTCTGCTGCATGTCCAGCCTGGAAAGCTTTACCAGGGCTGTGACGTGGAGGCAGCGAGGTGGGATCATTATGGTAATGTGTAAGCATTTTAAAAGAGGTTTTTTCAAGGCAGGGCGGGCTCCAGGCACCAGCCTGGCAAGCAGGTGCTTGGGGCAGCCACTCCGGAGAGGGGCAACACGTTTAGGTATTCGGCGGCAATTTGGCGGACGGTCCCTCACTCCCGCTGGGAGCAAAGGACCTCCGGCCGAATTGCTGCCGCAGATTGCGATCGTGGCTTTTTTTTTTTTTTTTTTTTTTTTTTTTTGGCTGCTTGGGCTGGCCAAAACCCTGGAGCCGGCCCTGTTTCAAGGGCCTAAAATTTTCTGTTTTTAAACTGAAAGCCAAGAGTAGATATATTAGTCTATTCCGGATAAATCCAGATAGAAGCCGATCTTTTTTGAGTTGTTCGTAATTCATCCTTGCTGAAGAGGATGTTAGACAACATCTGCTAGGTATAAACATTTTAAGGTCTGGAGGTCTGTATAACTTGCACCCAGGAGTTATAAAAGAGTTGGCTGAGGAGATCTCTGGCCCACTAATGTTAATTTTTAATAAATCTTAGAAGACTGGGAAAAATCAGAAAACTGGAAAAATGATAATATTCAAAAAGGGCAAGCAGGAGGACTAGGGCAACTGTATGCTGGTTAGCCTGACACCAATCCAACGTGAAATAATGGAAAAGCAGATATTGGATTTAATCAATAAGAAAAGAGATAGGAATATAATTAATACCATTCAGCATGGTTTTATAGAAAATAGGTCTTGTCAAATCTGAATTCATTTTTTGAGATTACAAGTGTAGTTGATAAAGTTAATTACATTGATTTAATATGCTTTGACTTTATAAGGGGTTTGACTCAGTACTACATGACATTCCAGATAACAAATTAACACTATGCTATATCAATAAAGTATACATTAAATGGATTAAGAACTGGTTAGCTGACAGATCCCAAAGTAGTTGTCAATGGGGAATCATCACTGAATGGGTGTGTTTCTCAGGGGGTTGCAAAAGGGTCAGTACTAGGCCTGATGCTGTTCATTTCTTAATGAATTATCTGGAAGTAAATATAAAATCACTGCTGCTAAAATGTACAGATGATATGAAGACTGATGGAGTGGTAAGTAATGGCAAGGACAGCTGTCATACAGAGCAGTTTGTAATGCTTGGTAAACTGGGCCCATTCAAAGAAAATGCATTTTAATACAGCCAAATGCAAAGTGATATATTTAGAAACAAGGAATGCAGGCCAGATCTACACAGAGAGGGGACTGTATCCTGGAAAACAATGACTCTGAAAAGCATTTAGGGGCCAGAGAGGACAGGGAAACTCAGTATGAGCTCCCAGTGCAATGCTGAGGGGGGAAAATAGGCTAAAGCGATCCTACAATGTATAAATGGGAGCAGTGAGTAGGAGTAGGAAGGTGATTTTACCTCTATACGTAGCAGTGACAAGACTGATACTGGAATACCACATCCCTTTCTGGTCCACACTTTAAAAAGGGTGTTGAAAAATTGGAGAGGGTGCAGAGAAGAGCCATGAAAATGCCTTAGGGTGACAGCTTGCAGAGCTCAGTCCGTCTAGCTCAGCGGCTCTCAACCTTTCCAGACTACTGTACACCTTTCAGGAGTCTGATTTGTCTTGTGTACTCCAAGTTTCATCTCACTTAAAAACTACTTGCTTACAAAATCAGACATAAAAATACAAAAGTGTCACAGCACACTATTGCTGAAAAATTGTTTACTTTCTCATTTTTACCATATAATTATAAAATAAATCAATTGGAATATAAATATTGTACTTACATCTAGTATATAGAGCACTATAAACAAGTCATATTAAATGTTAGTTTGTACTGACTTCACTAGTGCTTTTTATATAGCCTGTTGTAAAACTAAGCAAATATCTAGATGAGTTGATGTACTCCCTAGAACAGGGCTCTCAAACTCAAATGACCACATGAGGACTAGTACATTAGTCCGAGGGCCGCATCACTGACACGTCCCTCCCCTCCCCCCGCTGCCTCCGGCCCTGCCCCGCCTCTTCTCACCCCTTCCCCAAAGTCTCCACCCCAACTCCGCCCCCTCCCTGTCCCTATTCAACCCCTTCCACAAATCCCCGCCCCTGCCCCGCCTCTTCTCCGCCTCCTCCCCTGAGCGCGTGGCTCCCTGCTCCTCCTCCCTCCCTCCTAGAAAGCACTAAGCGCTGCCAAACAGCTGTTTGGCAGCGGGAAGCACCTGGAGGTAGGCAGAGGAGCAGGAACGCGGTGCACTGGGGTGTAGGGGAGCTTGGCGGCTGCAGGAAATAACTCGGGGGGGGGGATATGGGGAGCTTAGCGGGCCACAGCTAATAACTCAGCGGGCCGTGTGTTTGAGACCTCTGCCCTAGAAGATGTCTGTGTACTCCTGGTTGAGAACCACTGGTCTAGCTTATTAAAAAGATTGAGAGGTGACTTGATTACATTGAGCTTCGGGGGGAGAAAGGGAGGGGCAGGGCCTCAGAAGGAAGGGGTGGGCCAGGCTGGGAACTGACTGCCCCGAGCCCGTGGTTCACCCACCCACCATACAGCTTCAGCTCTGCGTGCACAGAACTGTCAGAAAAGCCAAATTCTACTTTCTTGTTCTTTGGAAGGATTTAATTCAGTCCTTAGGCAAAACAAAAATGTATAAATGCAACCATGTTAAATGCCTGGCGTCAGATAATTGTTCTCTGCAGTGTCATTAGGGAGACCAGAGTTAGATTTTAGGTTTCATTAATAAATAATTCAGTCAGCAAGGCACTGAAAAAACAACAGATGTAGTGTACTTATAAAGAGAGTGACCTGTGTTGCTCAAAATCCCTCTAAGCATTTTTTTTTATCATCTTCAATGCCATCTGAATGGGATGGTGGCACTGCAGTGCCCTAAAGCAAAGGCAAAGCTGAGAGTAAAATTCTGTCCTTACCATATCCTATTGGCTTTTGGATGGGCTGTCCAAACAGAGGGTGTATTTCGATGTGTTGTGGTGTCTACATGCAATAGGAAGGATTGGCGTGAAAAGGACATAGTTAGGAGGGTGGTATTTCAAGGGTGTTCTAGATGTAGTCACTTGTGCTTGCTTTCTGTGCAGTACTACTTTTGGGGTTTTAGGGTTATTTTTCATTTCCCAGAGTTGGAAAGTGTCATTGCATTGCTCTGTCAGTCATTGCTATTGCTCCGGACAATAGCTTGTTGCCACCAAAGCACCAAGTGGCTGTGTGTTGAAGACAGCTGGCTAGCAAACACAAAGTTCACTACAGTTGACAGCTTAGGAAGGTAAACTTGCAGTACAATCTGGGTTTTTTTTTTTTTTTTTTTTTACAGGTTTAACATAAACAATGTTAGTTTTAACTTTGTTGTTGTATTACATTTCTTTTTGGAAAGGGGATTGTTTCGTTATTTTAGAAGATAAAAATAGAGAACTCTGTTCTAGAAATTTGTGAGTTAACTTTGACCCAGGATTCAAATCGGTGAGATGGCATAGTACCACTTTTCTGGTGATTGCCACTTCAATTCTACTCCTGCACAGTTAATCCCTTTGTTGATGCTGTACAGCTTTTACATGCTTGTGTGGGGAAGTGGGAGGTAGTGTAAGTGTGATGGGTTAGTAGTCCAAGCAGGATAGCTCCTGTGTTGGCAGCTCCTCTGGTTCTGTGAGGCTTGGAGGCTCCCAAGTCCTTCTCATCCAAGGAATTTTCGCTCAGAAAACTCCCTGATGTTCCTGTGTCAGAGTTTCCTGGAACCCCTCCTGAAGAGGGGCTAGTCTGGTGTCACATGCTTGTTAAATCTATGCACCCTATGTTGCCATATACCGTCTACATTATTTACTCCTTCCTTGCCCTATAAAAGACAGAAATGAAGACAGTCCCTACCTGAAGGAGCTCACATTCTGAAATACAAAGGACAGGAAAAAAGAAAAACAAAAAATAGTGATATAAGTAGAGGTGTGTGCGCTTTATATGTATAAAATTGAGGTTTAAAAAATAAAAGATTGAGGTGAAAGCTGAGTTTTCGTTGTGTTCTGCCACCGAGGCCAGCCTGGATATCATGGTGCTTATGGAATTAGACAGCTGTCCAGTCTTTCCCTTTATCCTCACCATTCCACGTGCAGCTGCATTCCTTATTTACTGCATAGCATCCATATGCTGCACTTAGGACAAATTTAAAAATTCTGTATTAGCTTTTCTTTGTTGCTCATTTCCATAGTATCATAGTGCTGTATAAATATTTAATGAATGTATCTTCACAGCACCCATGTAGGGTAGGGAAGTATTATCCCCATTCTATAGATGGGGAAGTTAGGCAGAGTAAGGCCAAAAGGTTTGTAGAAGCAGTGCCTCAGTGATTGAGTGCACATCCTAAGACACTTAGGGTATTTCTACACTGCAGTTAAAAACCCGTGGCTAGCCCATGCTAGCTGACTCGATCTTGCAGGGCTTGGGCTAAGGAGCTGTATAATTGCGGTAGAGATGTTTGGCCTCGAGCTGGAGCCTGGGCCTTAGGACCCTGCAAGGTAGGTCCCAGATCTCTGGCTGTAGCCTGAGCCTGAAGGTTTACACCGCAGTTAAACAACCCCTTAGCCCAAGTCCCATGAGCCCAAGTCAGTTGGTGTGGGCTAGCTGCAGGTTTTTATTTGCCATGTAGACACATCCTCTGGGTCTAATTTTTGAGAGATGCTGTGCACCTGGAGCTCCTGTTGGCCACTAATGAATACCCTAGCTCTGCCACAGATTTCTTATGTGATATTGGGCAAGTCACTGACACCAAAGTATTCATAGAATATCAGGGTTGGAAGGGATCTCAGGAGGTCATCTAGTCCAATCCCCTGCTCAAAGTAGGACCAATCTCCAGAGAGATTTTGACCCCAGTTCCCTAGATGGCCCCCTTGAGGATTGAACTCACAACCCTGGGTTTAGCAGGCTATGAGCATTGGCCTGCTAAACCCAGGATTGTGAGTTCAGTCCTTGAGGGGGCCATCTAGGGAACTGGGTTAAAAATCTCTCAGGGGATTGGTCCTACTTTGAGCAGGGGATTGGACTAGATGACCTCCTGAGATCCCTTCCAACCCTGATATTCTATGAATACTTTGGTGTCAGTGACTTGCCCACTATGACATAAGAAACCTGTGGCAGAGCTAGAGATGGAACAGAAGTACAGATATCAAGTGTATAATTCTTCAGCTCCCTAAATAGCTGAATAGTACTAGACAAAAGGATTTATATTATGTTTTCTAAACTCTGAACATAAATAGTAAGACAGTAGTTGAAAAGGTGAATGATGTACAGTTCTGTGTTTTATAATAAAGTGTTTCTTTCTCTTCAAGATAAACTTTCATTGGAAGGAATAGTGGTTCAACGTGCTGAATGCAGACCTGCAGCTAGTGAAAATTATATGAAACTGAAAAGGTAGGTATATCTCTTTTTATTATCAATGAGTCTGTAATGTCTTTTTTTATATTTTATTTCCTTTCCCGGTAAGAGCCAGATTACTTTCTAAAAAGTAAAACTATTTTATTTGCATGATTTTGTTTAGGGTTTAAAACTGGATTTAGGTATAACAGAGTGTGTAATGCAGCGGTTTTCAAACTTTTTGAGCTGAGCTTCCCCTTTACAATTTTTGGTTGTGTCCCCCCAACCCAGACAAAAAGAAGTGAGTCAAAGGGTGCAGGTGGTGCTCCCTCCCTGATCGCTGCCATGTGGGGCTGAAGCCTGAGCACCACCCAAACATTCTTCTGCATCCCCCTAGGGGGGCATGCCTCACAGTTTGAAAACCTCTGCTATTGTGTGTGTGTGTATAAATATATCTAGAGTTGTGCATATATGTGGATGTTAAACTGTAATATAGAAAATAAAAAGGAATACACAAAGATGTGGTTTAAAGGTTTTCATTGGCATGGATAGGATGATCCTATTAAGTGGTGGTGCAGACTGCCCAAAATGAGTGCCAATAACACCTTATGCTGTATTGTTCCATTATGTGGTGAGCACATTTAAGAACATGAGACTGTCCATAGTGGGTCAGACCAATGGTCCAACTAGCCCAGTATTCTGTCTTCCCACAGTGGCCAATGCCAGATGCTTCAGAGGGAATGAACAGAACACAGCAATTTATCCAGTGATCCATCCCTTATTGTCCAGTCCAAGCTTCTAGTAGTCAGAGATTTAGGGACACCCAAAGCATGGGGTTGCATCCCTGATCATCTTGGCTAATAGCCATTGATAGACCTATCCTACATGAACTTACCTAATTCGTTTTTGAACTCGGTTACACATTTGACCTTCAACATCCCCTGGCAGCAAGTTCCACAGGTTGACTGTGGGTTGTGTGATGAAGTACCCTCTTATGTTTGTTTTAAACCTGCTGCCTATTAATTTCATTAGGTGACCCTGGTTCTTGTATTATGTGAAGAAGTAAATAACTTTCTTAATCACTTTCTCCACACCATTCATGATTTTATAGACCTCTCATATTGCCTCTTAGTTGTCTCTTTTCTAAGATGAACAATCCCAGTCTTTTTCATTTTTTCTCATAGGGATATGGAATAGCTTCCATAATCATTCATGTTATCCTTCTCTGTACTTTTTCCAATTCTAATATACCTTTTTTGGGATGGGGCAACCATAACTGCACACAGTATTCAAGGTGTAGGTGTACCGCGGATTTATATAGTGGCATTATGATATTTTCTGTCTCATTATCTATCCCCTTTTCTTAGTGATTTTTAACATTGTTAGTTTTTTGTCTGCTGCTGCACACTGAGTAGATGATTTTCAGAGAACTATCCACGATGACTCCAAGATCTCTTTCCTGAGTGGTAACCTCTAATTTAGACCCCATCATTTTGTATGTGTTGTTGGGTTTATGTTTTCTAATGCGTATTATTTTGCATTTATCATCATTGAATTTCATCTGCCTTTTAAGTTGCCAAGTCACCCAGTTTTGAGAGAACCCTTTGTAACTTTTCACAATCAGCTTTGAACTTAAGTTTATTCAGACACCTGTATAGTAATCCCCCCTGCTAAAGTTCAGCCTTCCAGTAAGAGTCTGAAAACTCCCTAGGACTATTTTAATTAAATGGAGTGCAACTTTCTGATCATCCGAAATGGCTTCTGTCGGTGATCAAAGAACACAGGCAATGAAAATTGTGGATCATTTTAGTGCTAGCAGGAGTTTCCTTCCAAGACAAAATTGAAAAGATTTTTCAAGTTTTAGAAATAGTAAAGGTTTCATAGAGAAACCTTATACTTAAAATGGGGAATATTGCTAGGAAAAGTAAATAGGTAATTTTTGTGGAAGTGGTACTTAGGAGCCTATCTGATTGAAAGTCACTCAGGAGCTTTTGAAAATTTTACTTCATCTGTAGAATTCATCCTGTAATAATTCACATGGGTGGGTGTGGAGGGGTGTGTGTGTGTGAGAGAGAGAGAGAGAGATCTGCAGGTTAATTATGCATTTAAAAAAAGTGATTTGTTTTATCAGTTCTAAATTTATCTTCCAGTTTAATTAAATATCCTCTTAGTCTTGTATTATGCGGGAGGGTAAATAGGTGAGTTTGATTTACTTTCCATATATCATTAATTAATTTTGTGTACCTCTGTTATGTCCTCTTATTTATCTTCTCTCTAAACTAAACAGTCCCAATCTTTTCATTATTATGTGTGGGTGTCCAGGTATATAATTTTTATACACTGATTTCCTGTAATTTCTGCAGGCTCACTATTGCAGCTACTTCAATTGTGTTTCACAGTGTGCGTGCTGTCATGGTTTCTGCCATTGATTTAGAATGGAATTTGAGCGACGCTGAATCTTTATTGAAGGGAATTTATTTTAATCTGGCAAATTTAAATATAGTCTTTATCTGTTTCAGAATTATTTTAATCCCATTTCCTGAGCTGAACAGTTTCTCATTTTTTGTAAACTATCTCCTATTAGTTGATCATATCAGGTTCATGTGGGAAGGTCTCAGCAGGAGACTGAATGAAACTGACAGCTTTAATGAAATACTGTCCTGACTTTGAATTTGTTGGCATTTTACATTCTGATGTCTTGCCTGCAAACACCTACCTGCCCTGGACTATCATTTGTGTCTCTTGTCACAGTGAATGCCTACAGGAGCAGTAACCACAAAAGGAATAAAAAAATGAAAGCAGTTTTTCTCCTGAGACATGCACCTTGGCAAGCTGAAAACTGATTGTAGCACTGGTTTTTCTTGTGGAAAGGTTGTGTCAGGCTTTCCCTGCTTAGATTTGAACTTCTCACATTGTTAGAAATTTCTTATCTTTGAGCATTGAGTGGAGCCAAAAATTCTCTCCTGGTAGAACTCAGTTTGATATTTAGCAGACCTGGTGATCACAACCTCAGAGAAACTGTTAATCTTTTGTACACTTTTCCTAGTGGGAACAGTAGCAACATCTAAACATTTTCTGAAACTTCCTTTGCTCTCTCCAAGTCCCCACATGCTACAGAACATATTTAATACTGTTACTTGTTTTGATTTAAGTGTAAAGATTATGAGCGTACAGGTTATGAGATTAAGTTTCATAAAACTTCTTTTCTTTACATTTTTTTATTTACTAATTTGCTTTCGAGGAGATAAGCTTCCCAGAGGTGGAATTTAATATTGATAAAAAAGACAAGAAGGGACAAGCAACAAGAATCAGCTAAGCTTTAATTTCTGTAATAACAAGGTCAATGCAGGAGAGAAGTACAAAACTGTAAAGTAATCAAACACAGAACATCTTGAGGGTATCACTAGTGAAAATGGTTTATTTGTGTATCTTACACAGACTATCAATATCAGAAGATTTTATCACTGGGGGGCGGAAATGATTGTTTTATGAAAATTATCTAAAGAGAATGTGATTAAAATCATAAGGAAAAGCTACTGGAACAAACAAGCAATGTAAATTAAAAGAAAAAATGGACATTAAGCCATTCCAAAATAGCTCACCTACTGCTATATTTAAAAAAGGTAAATTTCTACACAAATATATTGAATGTCTGGCAGTCTGGGCCAACCAAGAGCATGCTCAGTACCAGTGAAATTTAATTACTGCTCACTCGACAAGTTGCTGACCTCTAAAAATTCTGAGTGCGCTGACTGACTGACATTTCAATTTATAGCTGAAAATTAACACTATATTTTGATGTCAGGTTCTTTGCAAATGTCAGCACAACAGCAGAAGACATGAATAATTTGCTTGGTCTGCTACTTTGTTAAATTTTTCCTCTAGCTCTGCTCAAGCAGTTGGCCTTTTTACTTCCCTACACAATAAATGCATATTCTTTCTTATTCATGTGGTCTGCTCCAAAATGCAACATGTGTCACAACTGCTGATCAGTTATTTGAGGTAGGCCATTTTTGTGTTCAAACTCAGGTTTGATCTGCTTGTCATTGAGTGTACTCTGGACTTTTAAGCACATAAATGAACATCTTGTTCTTGAAGTGAAATTTCAGTATATGTACATATAACAATGTATTGGCTTTGGGTGGTTTATTTTTGAGAACATAACTCATTTTTATGCCTAAAATGAGGACAATATCTTCTAGTTGTGTAATAAAATTTTAGTTCCTTGTTTTACTTAAGCATATTACCTTACAGGACTTGCACAAAATTGTCTGAAGTTTGGGTTTGGTAGGAAGAAAAACTGTCCTTGGGAGATGTATTCTGTCTTCCTACAAAGCGCCTGGGTAAACAACAACAAAACTACTACACCTCTACCCTGATATAACGCTGTCCTCAGGAGCCAAAAAATCTTACCAAGGTGAAACCACGTTATATCGAACTTGCTTTGATCCACCGGAGTGCGCAGCCCCATCCCCCTGGAGCACTGCTTTACCGTGTTATATTCGAATTCGTGTTATATCAGGTTGCGTTATATCGGAGTAGAGGTGTACCTCTAGTAGTGAATACTTTAAAGATTTGCAGTACAGTTAATAAGCAGACAGTACTTATGCTTCCTGTCCCTAAGTCATGGTGATAGGAGTTTTTCCTTACTATGCGAGGTAAAAACTCAGAATATAGAAAGAGAGGGGAGCAAGAAATTTGGAGTATTATTTAAAATGTTGTTAAAAGAATGTGAATTTAATAATAAGGTTGAGTGGATAAATACTGACTTGGGGGGGTCAGGATACCTGGATTCTGTGCTTGGTTTGTCACTGACCTACTGTGTGAAATAGAATAAGCCACTTCACCTTTCTTTGCCTCTTCCACCACTCACCCTTTGTCTGTCTTGTCTGTTTAAACTGTAAACTCTTTGGGGCCGGGTCTATCTCTTACTATGTGCTTGTACTATAATACAAATAACAAATCTGTCTTTTTAAATGAAATTCAAAAAATAATACGGAGATGCAAAAACTGGGAAACGTTTACAGAAGAGGAAGGGGTATCTCCTGGAGGGACTTGTTTAGGAAGAAGAATCTTCTCGACTAACTGATGGAGCTCTGTACATCAAAATCCAGAAAATCTACAAGTTTCTTTTCTCAAATATAATCACTCCAGAATATTTTTACCTTTCAAAATTCTCCCCCACACACCCCACCAGTTCCCTAGTTAAGAATTCAGTTAAATTCTTCTCTTTCTTTCCTTCAAAAATAATCCTGTTTATTGATCATTTGCTATAGGTAGCCAGATGTGTACTGGCAGCTTTATTAGAAGGAAACCGAAACTTGTTTGCTCTTACATTTCAGTATGGTTTAGTCTCCCATGGAGTATACTGGTTATGAAAATTGACACACGTGCAAAAAGCACAGGGTGTAAATACTTGACAATATAGTGCCATTCTCTTCGGTGCAAAAAGTGTAGGCTTTTTTACTAATTAGACTGGGTAACTTATCTTTGTTGTTGTTCATTACCACAAACAGACCCTTTTAGGTCAGAGTGAAGTGGCGCCTTTTCCCTCTTTCTCTCTCCATGAGCACCCTTTCCAAAGGATAGGCCTGTACCTGCACATCTTTGAGTGGAGTCCTGTGACTAACCCCACTTTTAGTCTGGAATGACCAGGTGAGAGTGCATAACCAGCTGGATTTTGGCACCTGCTTAGACTTCTCTCCAGGAGCCTTTGGTTAGTATGAAAATGCAGTTACATCGAACGGTTTGTTCAAAGCAGAGTATGGTTTATTTGTCGATAGGGATATCACAAGCAGCGAGAGAAGGGTTAATGGGAACCAAAGTCTATGAACACATTCTTCTTCGAGTTCTTGTCTGTATACATTCCACTGATGGTGTGCTTGCACCCTGTGCACTCGAATTTGGATTCTTTTGTCTAGTCGTGTTTGTTGGGGCTGGGTTGACATACGTGCTCCCGGAGTGTCCTTGTGCTCCCAACTGGATTTAAGAATTGTCCTTCCTGTGAAGTAGTATTGGCTCCTTAACAATGGGCCCACCAGATGCCTTTTGTGTGTGCCCTTTGTTGACAGGTGTCTATTTGTAAGTGGTACTCAAAAAGAAAGCAGAAAATTAGAGAGGCACATTCAATAATGTTTTTAATGGAAAAATCTGCGGGTCCCTCCTCAGACCACAGGGTCCCTGAAGCAGAAAATTCAGAGGAATTGTCATCCAAAAGTGCTCCTGTCACCTCATCAGCCTCCTTCTTTGATGTGTATGTCTCCAGGCGATCATACTTCTCTGCTGGTAGCACCTGTCATACCGGGGGGCAAAGGCGTATTCTGATGCTAACGGGAAGAGATCTAATTCTTTTTTCTGAGAAACTAGCTCTAAGGAGGCATACATCTTCCCATTTATCTGCTGAAGAGGGTATTGCAAGGCCTAAAAAAGGTCCCTCAGCCACACGAGCTCCAGAATATCCTGCACACCATCGTGCCAGGTAGGCAGTACTAGATGATCAATGAAAGTCTCCTGGATCTGCAATTCTGTTCTGCTACATGCAAGCCTTGACCGTTCGAACATGCAGAAGTATCAGTACCAGGACCCATCACCTGTATTGGAGCAGTTTTACTCGCATGCTACTCCAGGATCCCTCTGTGTATCTGCAGTACAGAAAACATCAAGACACCAGGATTCTCCAAAGGCTACCCTGTGGGACATGGAGCCCAAACAATTAGATCTCTTTGGGCATAAAATCTGCAAGCATACAGATGAAAATTGCCAGCTGTCAAACGCTGTTTGCAAAATATGACCTTTTGAATTATGAAAATATCTCAAAATTCACTGACCAGATTCTGCAGGACTGCAGAGAGGGATTTAAATATCACTGTTGGCTGAAAGACAGCTAGTTGCATGTACTTCCCTCCAAGCAGTACTTGATGCTTTGGATATGGCAGCCAGGTCTGTAGCAACTTCATGAAACAATCGTCCTGTCTACAAATGTCCGGCATGTCTAAGGAGGTACAGGTTAGTGTAGAAGATCTGCCTTTTGAAGGATGTTAGTTGTTCAGCACAAGACTGATGAGGCCTTATGTCCTTTGAAGGACTCTCGTGCATCCCTAAGATCTTTGGAGTTTATTTTTCTGCTATAAGGAGGAAACCAGCTAGTCCCTAGTCATATCTAAGGCAGCTGATTATCCTCAGTATAGACACTCTGAGCCTCCAAGGAAGCATCAAAAGTATTAAAGGAGGAAATTGTCAGCATCCTCTAGGCCGTCTGTACACCCAGCTGCATCTTCAAGGTGGAAAATTGTCTCATATGGAGCTCCCAACAGACGTCTAGTGGATTGTTTGATGTTATACCAATAGAATAAAAACCAGCAGGATCTTATTAAGAGGGATAAGGCAAAGATGCCACATTTATTGTAAATATACTGATAAAGCAAAAGATAAAAGTAAACAACGTTCTTTGACTACTTATTTCTTATACATACACACATACATATATATATATATATATAGAGAGAGAGAGAGAGAGAGAGAGAGATTCATTCACACAATCATTCATTCAAGTTCTGTATAGGTGTTATAGTTACCAGCCTAGAAGTTGCTCATGCCAAGTTACTGGCCAGGTATCTTGGTCATGAGGATGGAGCCGAGTCTGTGTCAGGTGCACCTGATGCTCCTGGAGGTTGGCAGCAGAACCAGAGACTCAAAGTCATCAGTCTTTAGAGTCCCTTCTTATAGGAATTAATTCCTATGTTAGTCTATGGGAGCTGTTTCATCCTGCTGTTGCTGACTCAATCAGCAGATGGCACACATTCCTGTCCAAAGTGGCACATTCCTGGTGGCTCCACACTGTCCAAAGTTTGTGTTTCTCATCCTTCCAGGTGATGGGGTGGGTCCCAGTTTACCCTCCGGGGGTTTCTGGTCATCCACTCGACACATTCTTCGGCCGATGGATACTCCTTTTCTAGGCTGGCACCTCCCTAACCATCCATGTATATCAAGCATTCATCAGCATACATTCCATCCCTTAACCATATTTTAATTTACTGTCTCCACCACTTTCAGAGTGTGTGCTAATTCATTTGAGACTCCTGGCCCTTTAATCACAGAGGGTGGGGGTCTGTCCTAGGAGCAGTTGAATGAAGTGAAAGACACTTAACAGCTTATAGTGTTTGTTTACATTGTATAACAAAGTCAGTTAACTTGTTTGTAAGTTTTACATAGTAGTCACAGGATAGATATAATCAATGGTTTCTACAGACAGTAGCTTACAAGTTTTAACAGAAGACCCAAGAGATTTTTGTACTTGGTGAAACTGTTGGATTTTAAAGTGTGGGGGCCAAATTATGAGGGGGTCACTGTCTCTTGGGGGAATCACTGTTAGTACCTTCTTTAATATCCCTACATTGATATCTCCCCTCCCTTTGGCAACTGCTTTTTTTTCAGTTTTATGGGCTTTGGAGTTCTATAACAGACTGTTGGGTAATGGAGATTCTTCGAGTGTTTGCTCATGTCGATTCCGTTGTAGGTGTGTGTGTGCCTATGTGCACAGTCATTGGAGATTTTTGCCTTAGCGATATCGGTAGGGTTAGCTGTGGTGCCCCCCCTTGAGTGCCACACTCATGCACTGGTATATTAGGCGCCGCCAACCCTACGCTCTCTCGGTTCCTTCTTACTGCCCATGACAGTAGATCGGAGCACCTTGTCTTGCATTGCAAGAGCGTTAGCGGTTCTTTACAGCGCATTGTCAATCTTCTTCTTATATAGTTTTTAGGTACTTAGTTAGCCAGTAAGTGTTCAGTTAGTTTCTAGGTTAGAGTCCTGTCTAGGACTTCGCCCCGGAGCTGGGCATGCCCCGTTCCCCCAGCTTCAAACCATCTTGTCATGCAACAGGTCAATGCCTATTAGTGACCCTCCCACAACAGCTCTTTGAAGTGCTTGGGGGAATCCCATAGAAAGGACAGAATCTGAAAAAACTTTCACCCTAGAAACTAGAAGGAGCGGGATAACCACTAGAAGGCCCTCCTCATGGAGGCTGCACTTTGGTCTGCGACAGAGCCCGTCCACTCAGACCCCATGCCTAGCACCTTGGCATCAGTGTGGAGTGCACCGCCGGCACCGGGCTCCGCCCAGCACCAGAGGGAATGGGGCTTCGGGCAAAGGACCTATGTCAGGCCAGGTGCCCGCCCCAGGGCTTCACAGGGACACCACTGAGGTCGGACCCCCTAGCCCAGCCAGGAGCGACCAGGGACCCCAGCTTCTCCTAAGGCCCTTGTTGCCCGAAGCAGGATGCCGGCACCGCACTCTCAGTCTCCAGTCAGAAGGCCCAGGTCTCTGATGCCGTGCTCTTCCCCTACGAGGCACTGGACACCAGCGTCGAGGCACCTGTCCCCATAACCCCGGTACCGGCGAGCTTCCCACCAAAGATGGCCACAGCACAGGTCATCTTCGCCTAGACGGTTTCCCAGATGTCAGTCCCCTCTGGGAAGGGATCGCTCCCTATCACGGCACCAGTCTCCACCTCCCCAGTACTGCTCGTCATGCAGGCACTGATACTCACACTCGTCTTACCGGTCGCCGACCAGGGTCAGTCGGCAGACTCAGGCCTCAACGGCTCCACCCTGGTCACCAGAAGGGCAATGGTCTGAGTCAGACTGGGAGTTCAGCCTTTCACCAAGGAGGGGTGATTTGCTGCGGACCTGCGATACCAGTATGGCAGTGATATAAAACTTCTTTTCCACCTTCGTAGAAGTAGGCAGAATGGAAGAGGGGGTCTGCCACGGTGATTTGGCGATCTTAAGGACCCATGTGTGCCTCTACCCGCACGTCAGGGACCCTGTTCCTCCATGGGACCTGAATCATATGCTGTTGTGGCTCATGGGACCCCCCTTTGAACGTCTGGCTTCCTGCTCTCTCCTTCTCCTTTCTTGGAAGGTCACATTCTTGGTTGCAATAACAGCTGCCCACCGGGTCTCTGAGATTAGGGTGCTTACCTCAGAACCGCCCTATATGGTCTTTTACAAAGACAAGGTACAGCTGCGGCCACACCTGGCTTTCCTGCCCAAGGTGGTCTCTCAGTGTCATACAGGCCAAGACATTTACTTACCTGTCTTTTTTCCAAAGCCGCATAAGTCGGAGGAGGACTGTAGGTTGCATTCCCTAGACATGAGGAGGGCACTAGCCTTCTACATTGAAAGGACCAAGCCATTCCGCAAGTCAACGCAGTTGTTCGTCATGGTGGCCGATAGGATGAAAGGTCGTCCAGTGTCTGCTCAAAGAATTTCTTCTTGGATCACTGCCTGCATTCGCTGCTGCTACAATCAGGCAAAGGCCCCCCCTCCGGCGATTGTAACAGCCCACTCAACCAGGGCACAAGCCTCTTTGGCAGCTTTTCTAGCCCAAGTGCCTATCCAGGACATCCGTAGGGGGACCGCCTGGTTGTCCATCCACACGTTCACATCCCATTACGCGCATACCCTGCAGGCCTGAGACGATGCTGGCTTCAGTAGAGCAGTACTGCAAGCCGCTACACTGTGAACTCCCAGCCCACCTCCAGGGAGTTACCTAGAATGGAATCAACGTGAGCACGCACTGAAAAAGAAAAAACAGTTACCTACCTTTTCGTAATTGTTGTTCTTTGAGATGTATTGATCATGTCCATTCCATTACCCCTCTGTCCTACCCCTCTGTCGGAGTTTCCGCCAAGAAGGAACTGAGAGGTCATAGGGTCAGCGGCACCTAATATACCAGCTCATGAGCGCAGCACTCAAGGGGGCTGTGGGCGGCATTTAATATACAAGCGCATGAGTGCAGCACTCAAGGGAGCGCCACAGCGAACCCTATGGATACCGTTAAGGCAAAAATCTCCAATGACTGTGCACATGAGCGCGCACACCTAGAATGGAATGGACATGAGCAACACATCCCGAAGAACATCAGTTACGAAAAGGTATGTAACCATTTTTTATAGAACTGGGATACTCCATTCAGTTTCATACCATCCCAATTCCCTGTCCCATTTCAGGACCCCTCTTTGAGAAATATGCACATAAAAGAGAGATGAAGGGCAGCTCCGCTGAACTCAGTACACATCTTTTTACTCAGCATTACTCCTTTGTAGGAGCATTGTGTTCTTAGGTTTCTTTTGGCATTTGTCTTAGTCCTTACTTAGACTCCTAGCATCAACCTCCATCACTGTTTGTGAGTCACCATCAGCAGAATGTACATGGGCAAGCACTTGAAGAAGAAACTATTATTTACCGTACAATAACTGTGGTTCTGCACAATGTGTTATCAAGATACATTCCATGACCCATCCTCCTTCCCTGCTGCTGTGTAGAGTAGGAACTGAGGAGTGGTTGTGGTTACCCCACCTTTTATACATTCATTCAAGAGCATGAGGACTCTCAAGGTGCAGGGACAGCCCCAGTGGACAATGCTGGCCAAAAGAATCTGAACTTGAGTGCACAGGCTACAAGAACACCATCAGTGGGAGGTGCATGAACAACATGTATCTTGAAAAATCCCAGTTACTGTAAGGTAAGTAACTATTTATTGTCTTACACTTAGCCTTCCTTGCCAGTTGGAGTAGTTCCCACTTGATCCAGACAAAGACTAACTTCATATTATTTCCAGCAAAAGGCCTCAGAACCTCCTAAGAAAAGAACCAGTGAGGGAGAGGTTTGTCTTACTCTACTGGTATTGACTCTCACAACATTTGGCCTGAGATGGCAAGTTTGACACCATGGTTTAGAGACCTGAATTGATCTACAAGAGACTACATCCTTTCCTTCCACCTTTTGGCAACTGCCTCTCTTTTTGGTTGCTTGGACTTGAATAACCATGGACTGCTGGAGCCTCAAAATCACCCACAAAAGCTGTGGGGTCCAATTTCAGTCCTTGCCAACTCCTCATCCTCCAGAGTTGTCCCTCTTCAGGGCCCTGGTCTCAAGAGATAATGCTGACATAAGAGGCAGACTCTGTTCTACAGCTTGTTGAAGTGGAGAAGGGACCCCACAAAATTGTCAACGGGGGGGTTTATTCTCATTACTTCCTTTTCCAAAAAAAGAAAGAAGGATGGTATTCTGATCTAGACCTCTGGCAACTCAAACACATTCATATGTTGCTTCAGGTTCCGCATGGTCACTCTAACTTGCATAATTTCCTCCCTAGATGAGTTTGCAACTCATGACTTACAGAATACTTATTTCCATGTGTCCATCCATCCAGCCCACAGAAAATACTTCTGTTTCATAGTAGCAGACATGCATTATCAGTTCAAGGTACTACCATTCCATCTATCCACAGCATCATTACCAAATGCCTGTCAACCATGGCAGCTCTTTTGTGAAGACAAGTGATTCTACATTTATCTTCATCTCAGTGATTGGTTGATTCAAGGCAAATCCCCACAACAGGTCACCAACACAGTGCAAATAGTTCTCCACTGCTTCTCCTTGATAGGTCTCAGAATCAATTAGGACAACTCAAACCCTTGGTGTTCAGACCCCCAGTTCTCCCTTTGGGATGTCTGGGATTGTCCCAGAAAGTAGAAATAGCAAAAACTTACCTGTAGCTTATCTTTTTCTTGCTGAAGTCCAGTCAGCCATTGTATATGAGTGGACTAAGTAGTTTTAATCTTTGCCTTAAGAGAGTGCATTTTTCCAATTGTAAAATCCAGATTTGATACAAACCATATCAGCCCCCATTACACCAGCATTGCCAGGGTGTGCATACATCCAACAAGGAAAACAAAAGGCCTTATCAGCTTTAACAAAGATGGTACTCTCAACCCCGTTACCTGTCAATCTAGTAGTTCCTCATGACTCAGCAGTAGCATCACAGCCCCTAAACAGTCCATCTAAGTTTTCTTCTGGACTCTAGAATAGCATTCTAGCTCTTATCAGCCCATTCACACACACTCATATGCTCCAAAAAGAGCTTTCTACTGTTTGAAAGGAACTCTCTCCTCCTGGTAGGCAGTCTGGTGGTGATTGTCACAGAAACTCTAGCACGGAACCCTCTGTTCCCACTTTGAACACTTTGTCAGCCTCCCAGCAGAGGCCTCTCTGCAGACACTTTCTTACCAGGGTTACGCATCTTTTATTATAGCAGCAACGTAATGCAGTTGCTACACTTCACTTAGCTGAAACAGGTCCATGACACACATCCACCCCCAACTGCCTGATAGCTACTGGAAATTAGACTACTTTTCTGTGGCTTTAGGACTGCAATCACTCATCGGAGGAAACTCAGACTAAAAAACTGGGGCTGGAGGGGGTGGGGACTCAAACACATTTTATTTCTATGGGGAGAGGGGGCACAATTTCCAGGGTAAGCAGTGCCTGCTTCTCCTCCTCCCCCCCCCCCCCCCCCTTAGCTGTGGGACTGCGTAGGACTAAAGGAAACAAAACAGAGATGGAGAGGGGAAGCAGAGATGTTTCCTTCAGCAACATGGCTCAAGGGAACCCTGGCTTTAGCCAGTCTGAACTATCTTAACCTTTGCTTCTCTATGTTAAACCAAGGACTTTCAGATTCTGTATGCCAGCTGATTAATACATTGTTACCTTGTTTTTGAAAAGACGGCTTGCTGTCACTGCAAATGCTTACTGAGACTATTATACCCTGAAGGGTACAGTACAAGCCTCCTGCAGGAGTCTGTCTTGGCTAGATTTTCAGGGAGCCACAGAGAGAGACAGGGATCACTGGTGCCCGAAGGCCCAATTTTGGAGCTGTGGAGGCGGCAGGCCTATCCTTACGGAACTGTGTGGACCCTTGGGGTTTGACACATTAAAGGATCATTCCCAAGGGACTGGTTACATATTAGGACATAAACCAGACCTGTGAATCTGTGATGGGGGGCACAAGGGCTCCAACTTGCAATTACAATCCCAACGAACACTGAGGCCAAAAGAATCCGAACTCTCTCACATTGGGTGCATTTGCACCTATAGTGGAATCCATGTAGGTAAAACATTTTTAAGAACTGCAGTTACTGTAAGTAACTTTTTTCTTGTACTGATGGGTGATGTAGATTTATGTCTAGGAGAATTCTATCACTAGTGTACTTCAGATAGCAGTATCACAGGCATATAGAAGAAGTTGAAGAACTGGAAAATATACGTTTTGCTCTCGGGCCAGGTCTACACTAAAAACTGTTGCCGGTATCATCAGGGGGGTAATTTTTTGTGTGCGACATTTCTATATTGTCGAAAGCCTATTATAGATGCTGTTACACTGGTCTAAAAGTATTTTTCCTCATAACTTATTTTGCTCACTGAACCAATGTAAGTTATACGGGCAAAAGCATTCTTTCACTGGCATAAGCTGCAGCTACACTAGGAGGGTTCGCCAGCATAGCTACTTTTCTAGAGTAGACAAGATGTCAGTATAGTTGTAAAAACAGCAGCCAACCACAGCAGTCAGAGGGTCCCCAACTCTGCTTCCCTCCCTGCTGCCTTGGATCGCTCTGTTACAAACATTTGGCACAGAGCAGATGCTCCTTGACTCTCAGAAGTAGTAGGAGACTGGGTTCAGGGCAGGGCCGGCTCCAGGCACCAGCTGAGCAAGCAGGTGCTTGTGGCGGCCAAGGGGAAGGGGCGGCACATTGGGCTCTTCGGCGGCAATTCAGCGGAGAGTCCCTCTCCCTCTCGGAGGGAAGGACCTGCTGCCGAAGAAGAAAGCGGCGCGGTGGAGCTGCCGCTGATCGCGATCACGGGTGTTTTGGTTTTTTTTCGCCGCTTGGGGCGGCAAAAACCCTGGAGCTGGTCCTGGTTCAGAGCACCATCAAGTTGTCTGAGTGTCCCCATCTGGCCTGATCTAGTTCATGTTATCTGCCCCTCTTAGCATAAGAACTATTGTTTCCTGCTTCTCTTTTCAACAAAAGAAATATCATCTTGTTTCAGCCTTAACTATAGCGTATGTGCAATACATGTTATGGAGTGGTGTAAAAGTTTCACTGGTATGAAGCAAAGTTGTGAGAGAATTTTCACAGGGTTATCCCAAATGCCTGTTTAAAAAAACAAACAAACACCTTCGTATTACATCTAGTCATAATGTATTTTGTTTATCCACAGATTAGAGGGAAATTCATACAAATGCTTTAGAAAAGAGGTGTCAAACACCTGGCCTGCTTGATGTATTAATTCAACCCCTATGATACAGTAAGATCCCACAGAATTTATACCTTCACTTGAAAAAAAGTATATAGCCTGTATGGTTGCAAATAGAATTATTCAAACATTAACAGATGTAGTATTTTCCTGATCCTGGAGGCAGACTGGAATAGTTCTGAGAAGCGTAAACTGACTCATTCATCTCAATGATATCTGAAACTTACTGCCAAATGATGTGTCCACATTCTGGCTTTTCCTTGTGGCATGAGTTCATTTTAGCAGAAACAGCTGATGTTACCAATTTTTGATAGTAGTAGCAGATTTAGTACCTGCAGCAGACTGCACTGCTGCTCTACTGCTCTGTGTTTCACTGTCATGGCCTGACCTCTCATTGAGCTCTTGAGAGAGGAAAAGGAAAGGTAACAGTGATCCAGGAAGAGAAACCATCCACCAGTTGGCATTCCTGTCTTTTGCTTCTGGGCCATATGCATAAGATTGAGTGGTAAGAAAAAAAAATCTATCTATATATCTATATCTATCAAATGTAGGCCTTATATGTATACATTTGTATAGCACCTTTCAATCAGAAAGAATCTCATTATTTTCTAACTATACATATGGGAATCATTTCATCCTGTGCTGTAATCCCAACTCTGATACTAATTGTTGTTGTAGCCTTTGGGAAGCCACTTAATCTCTGTTTGTCAATTGGAAAAAGGGATTTAATTAATTTAGGTTTCAGAGTAGCAGCTGTGTTAGTCTGTATCCGCAAAAAGAAGAACAGGAGTACTTGTGGCACCTTAGAGACTAACAAATTTATTAGAGCATAAGCTTTCGTGGACTACAGCCCATATGCATCCGAAGAAGTGGGCTGTAGTCCACGAAAGCTTATGCTCTAATAAATTTGTTAGTCTCTAAGGTGCCACAAGTACTCCTGTTCTTCTTTTTAATTAATTTAATGCACCTTGCAGGTGGTGGTGACGGTTGCTAAAGCACTTCTAAGATGTAAAGCAACGTGTAAGTGGCAAATTTAACTATTTTTAATTTATGCTTTTGTGTGAGTGTTTACAGTACTAAAATCTGAGTCATAAAAAACTGACCTTTTCAATGACAGAGATTGATCAACACCACTGTGTTCAAATTAAACTACTTTCAGCCTTTCAAAAAGAGCTACTATGGATAGAGTCAATTAGGGATTTGTACATACTACTTTTCAATATGCAAATTGAGAACATGAGACTTTTAGGTTGGTAAAGCGTGCAACCTCATGACAGTGGAGAAGGTGAGTCTCTTTACAATAAAATAAGACAAACTGTCCTTTAAATAGCAGTGGTAAACCAGTTGGGAAAACCATCACACCTTTAATTTGGCAGCATTTTAATGATCCTCCTACTTGTACTTAACATCTTCAGAAAAACACATTTCAGAAGACTTAAGTATCAGTGAGTCTGTGTTTATTATCAGCATGATGCAGTTGCAGCATCTGTCCAAATGCAATCTTTGATAAAGTATTGCTAATTAAATCCTTGGAGGATTTATCTTCAAATCCTGTGAAATTGAATCATACAAATATAGTCCATTAAATTGTTCCAGATTAGCATATCTGCATCAGGAGTGAAATGTAGTCTTAAAGTCTTTGAGTTCTTCCCATATTCTATTAGAAATAAAAAGAAACATAAAGCATCCTTTTCCATTGTACTGAAAAACAATTTTCAGAGCGGTATGAGGAGAAAAAGCACAGCTCAGCTATGTTGCTATGTGTTGGAATGAGTTGCAGTTTAGTGGGGTATTTTAAATGTATGCCTAAACTGCATTCTTATTCTATGCAGTAGTTTGTTAAAACTGTGTGTTTATTACTCTTTCCTTTTTCTAGTCATATTAATTTATACAAAGGTAAAATGATGAAAAGGAGTTAGGGTGCAGATCTGAAGATTTATCAGCACAAGTATTTTTTCAGTACAAGTGATATTGCTCCATGATTTAGCAAGCTGCTTCCCACAGAAGGTGCTAGTTTGGAGAGCTGTATCAAGGGCAGTACCAGCAAAATGACATTCCACATTTAAGCATTTACTTAATTGAGAATACCCTTTCATTACAAATGTAAAACTATATTTCATTTTCCCATTACCGTTTACCTTTCTTTATACTCCTGCCCATGCCATACTCCCCTCGTTACCAATAAATCTCCAAGTTTTGGACACTTACAATTGCAGGGTCTTCCATATGAAAGAACCTCTGCTTGCTTTTATATATATATACATGAGACTTTTAGACTTTTATATATATATACATGAGACTCGTATATAATATGATATCCAAAAGGTAGGTACCATTTTTTTTATATTAAAAATTGTTCCTACCTTTTGGATGTCATATTAATGTACTGTAACTATTAGGAAGGCTTTTAAATACATGTGATAGTTACTTTTCTAGAAGTGACTTTGTAAATCAGATGGTGCAATGTTAGCATCGGTGTGAGTATGCTAATATGTGTTTCTGAGCATGCCCAGTATGAACTATATTTTTCCAGAAGCCAGAGCATGTTGAGAGTGAATTGAGTATTTATTTGTGTATTTAGTAAAGTGATGTCTTCTCTCTTGATGAACCCGAGTAGTTATTAAACATGGCACTTCTGGAATGCTTTCTCTTTTTCATTTGACTTTATGTACTGCAGCTAAACCTACACAGCACCATAAAATCAGTCACTGTGTAGTCTGTGCCCACAATGAGGGTGGTGTGATTGGTGAGCAGTTACCATAATTGAAACAAGGAGTCTGTCTTTTGTCAAAATGTAGACTGGAGTCTTAGCACTATTTGGTTTTATTATTTTGCTCTTATAATTTAGGAAATGGAGCCATTTTCCATTACATACAATACTTCACTTTTATAGATGTGCACAGTGTAACTGGTGGAGAAAATTCATATACTGTAATTACTTAAGTGTACAATTTATTAAAGTATAGAACTTGGCAAAGTCAAATGTAGGGTATGATAAAGGGATTGAAAGGCAGAGGAAAATAGCTTCTCGGGTATTTTTCCCTTCTATTTATACAGTAAAACACGGGATTTATAAGTACAAGGAAATAAGATTTGTGGAGATTGCTTTAGAAGCAGGTGGTTGATCTAAGGAAGGATGCATTCCTTGCATCTAAATTGGTAAAGCAGATTAATTGGTACTATTTCCCTTCTAAAATATCTACATTTTCAAATGTTGGATGCAGGATATTTGTAGCTATGTTGGTCCCAGGATATTAAAGAGACAAGGCTGGTGAGGTATAATATCTTTTATTGGACCCACTTCTGTTGGGAGAGAACTTGGCAAAGCTTGTCTTTCTCACCAACAGAAGTTGGATCCAATAAAAGATATTACCTCACCTACCTTGTGGGTCTACATTTTCAAATGTCTATCAGATGCTGAAAATGTGGATGTGAAAGTGGATATAGGGAAGTGTAAAGCCATACTGTCCTTTATACCACTGTGGCCATGTAAAGGAGCCATAAAACTTTTACACCTGTTTTATGCTTCTGGGGGAATTCACAAAGACAATGGGAACAATTCATTAAGTAGGCAGGCTGCTACGTTCTGCTCTGCCTGAAGGGACAGCCTGTGCCACATCTACTTCCTCAGACACACCCCGAAACCCTGCCCCTCCATGCTGAGCGTGTCGCAATAGTGAGCGAGAGGGACAGAGTATTTGTGTGTGTGTCTCGCTCTCTCTAGCTCATATGCACAACTGCCCACCCCTTCACACACTCCTGGTGATTTACATCTCTATTGGCTGCTCCGGGCGCCGGAACCGACCTGCCTGTGCTGCGGGGGAGGGGCGCGTGACTACTCTTGCAGCTCTCCTGACAAGTCATTTTTCTGCAGGGAAGCAAAGAAATCTGCAGGGGATATTAATTCTGCACACGTGCAGTGACGCACAACTCCCCCAGGAGTATTATTTGGTATAAATGTATAGACGTTCGAAAATAAAAGAAATATTCTGTACGATGGATGCAATATAACCTGTGTCCTCTACTTCAGGGTTTCTCAAGCCGTGGGTCGGGACCCAAAATTGGATTGCCAGAATGTTTCAAAGGGTCACATGGCAGCGCCTGTGGCTCCTGTCTCACGGGGCTGGCTTCGCTTGCCTCCCTACTCCAGGCACTGCAACTTCTGGGGTCCCAGCATCACTCAGGTTTGGCTTAGCTGTCATGATGATGTAGGTAGGCCAAATTTGTCTGAGTGGCACTGCAACCCTGTGAGCCAGGTCACAAGTCCACTCACACAAATTTGGAGGTTGCAATGCCTGCAGTAGAAAGCCAACCCCATCCAGCCCCACAGCACAGGAGCTGCCAATGTGGGGTGAGTGCCGGACAGGACATGACAAAACCACCCCAGGACTTTCACCCTTAGACTATTTACTGGGTTGCAACAGGCCATAAACATTTACAAAAGGGTCCTGAGCCCAAAAGGGTTGAGAACCACTGCTCTACTTAGTATTATTATACTTGTGTTTTCAAAACAAAAATGAGAGGTTATAACTGCTAAAGTCACAAATAAAACTTCCCTTTAGGCTGATAGGAATCTTGTAGTTGTGTTAATTGGACCTATGCATGTAAATCTTCTGCATGTAAATGGCAAATTTTACCCCTCAGGCTTGAGCCATAGTATAAGGTTCCTATTTCCTTGATATTTAAGGGCTGATAATAGTGTATTTCTCCAGTGCCGTCTAGCCTAAGATCTCAAAGCTATTTACAGTCTTGAATTAATTGAGCCTCACAGCACTCCTCTGAGGAAGGTAAGAGTTATTCTCATGTTACAAATGGGGAAACTGAAGTACCAGAGGAGTTAAGTGAGATCACATGACCTTGATGACCTCCCACTCATCTGTGTGTGTGGTGGGGGGATTGAAACTATTTAAATCCCTTGTAAATGAATCTAACTTAATTAAACATCAATGTAGTATGAGGAGTCGTATATTTCCCATTCAATGTGGTGCTATATAAATATCTGACTGATAAACCTGTTTAATGAAAATTATGACATGTCTGGCTGTGCATGAAGTAATTTAGAGTTATGTGGATTATGTGTAGATTGATTTTTGAAACTCCTATTAGTAAAGTATGAAACTGTCCATGCTGAGGAGATTAAAAGGATATACAAAAGTCCATGCAATTCCTGCATGCAGTCTGTTTAAAAAAAAAAAAAAAAAGTTGGTGTTTGGGACTCATGAATTCTGATGAAGGAAAAAATGGAAGTAGGACTTGACAGGTGTGTGTGAAAGGTTGCTAGACTGTGGAGAGAGAGAGAGTGTTCTCTTTCAGATGAAGAAAATCCCATATCTTTGCAGGTGAGGGGAAAACAATCTGGTTAGGTAATGTGGCTTAGATGAAGATTAAGGCAGTTCTTAATGATTTTGTGTTGGCATTAAAAAGAGAAGTGGCACCAGTCCAGGAGACTTCTATGGTAAAAATAAAAAGGCATACTAAACTAACTGCTGAGTATTCTGACATGACATATGCCAAAGAAGTTCCCACTTAGGACCTGATCCAAAGCCCATTGAAGTAAGTGGAAAGACTCCAGTTTACTGTAGTAGGCATCGGATCAGTCCCTTAATGTCTGTAGAGATTGGCTTTCACTCAGTTGTGTTCATTATCTTGTATGTGATCTCAGATTGTGATTTAAAAAAAAAAAACCACACCTTATTTTGCTCCTGCTGGTGTAATGCAATACTTCCCCCGTCCTCCTCCCTTTTTCTCCCTGGCCTGTTTCTGCCTTAAAAACAAGAAAGACACTGTTGCTGTTCCTCTCTTGAAACAGAAAAGGAAGGGAAGAAAACCCCATTCTGGAGTGCTGCATTCTATTCTATATAGGTTCTTAACCATTGAAAAAGAGTATGGGTTTTGCTGTAGGGCAAAAATCTACTCAGTGAGATGGTCACTTACACAAGCTTCACAGCTATACTTTTTCCTTTCAGAAATCACCTTGAGATGAGTGCCCCAGACTCTGTGGCTTCCTTTTAAAAAAATAAATGGAACCTGGCTTTGGTTTCAAATTTGGATGGGGATGAAAATGTCTCTGAAAATGAGTTCCTTGTGGTCAGAAACTCTCATCAGAACTGAGCTCTCACAAAGACCAAACAATTATCACTCTCCTTATTCCACTATGTGAAGAGAGGCCAGCATCTCTGGATGTAAGAAATCACATTCTCTGCTCAGAAAAATTGAACCTAGCTTCGGCTTCAGGTTTGTGCAAAGCTTTTGCTAAGTTTAAAAAAAGAAAAAAGGGAAAAAATAAGGTTGAGGGGAATAAGAGGAAATGTAAAAGTACTTCCAATGTATATCTATATTAAAGAGGGCGGAGGAGGGAGGCTTCAGTGCCTTTAGGATTGATGGTTCTGTAAGAGTCAATTGGCAGAAAAGATGGACTCATTCAACTCTTAGTCCGGACTGCCATAGCTTGGAACCTTTTGGTTTATGACTCTTTCAAAGTAAATAATTCAAAATAGTCTTCTCCACCTGACTCCCAAAGGCCCTCGCTCTGGCAAAATGATCAAGTGGCTGAAGTATTAACTGCTGCTCTTCATGCATCCTTTATCTCAGGGGCTCCTATAGTCTTGTCTTCAGGAGTAATAGAAGTTTTGGCTGGAGCATTTATTAAAGTATAAAAATGTCAGTTTATACATAGTGTGTCTTGAATTGCATCATTCTTGCTTACAGCCTACTGATGAGAGAAGCTATATTATTTAAATGATGGAATAGTTTTGATCACAAAGTTAAGGGTTATAGTCCTTCCCTTTTAAAGGTCAAAGATTATTTAAAGGTCTAGACACTAGTGCCTAACCTAAATGACTATAGCTTTTAATTTATGTGTTGGAAAAATCTGTCTGTCCATTTGGAAATTACTGATGCAGCTTTAGATTTTGTTCAGATTTCTTAAGTAATTGTAACCAGTTTCTTAATAAAAGCACATAATAACCCTAGTCCAATCCCTTGTATATCATAAGCCAGTAATTTTAACCCAGTAACAAATGTTTTACAAAAGCATTTCTTCCAGAAAGGCACCCAGGCTTGATCTGAAGATCAAAGGATAGAGTATTCAGCACTTCCCTTAGTACAGGGATCGGCAACCTTTGGCACGTGGCCCTTCAGGGAAAGCTGCTGGCGGGACGGTTTGTTTACCGCCAGCGTCTGCAGGTTCAGCCAATCGCAGCTCCCACTGGCCGCGGTTTGCCGTTCCAGGAAAATGGGGGCTGCGGGAAGAGGTGGCCCGGCCCACGTTGCTTCCCGCAGCCCCCATTGGGGCTTAACCTTAAACCTTAACTCCAATTTAACCTAGTTTGTATCTGGGAATAAACTAAGAGTTGAGGGAACACAATCTGAAAAAGGAGCAGGAACAACTGATGGTGAAACGGAGGTCAATTTTAGAGGGCTAATCAATTGGGCAGCAATCCTGAGGGGGCAAGTTTGCATGCTATATAGACTCAGGGTATATTGTCTAGATGTACCAGAGATCATGAAATAATTATGGAGTTGCTTGTTGGGAGTAGGAGACGTAGGGGTGTGCTGGGTTAGTGAGGTGAAGGGTATGATTTGGAAGGGTTGTAGGCAAGTGTGGGAGTGTCCATGTCCCTCTGCCAATACAGGATTGTTCACTATTGTGGATTCTTGAGTTATTGATTAACTCTAATTTTAAATTACTTAAGTCATGAGGACTCAACACTTCAGTTGGGAGACTATTTCCCCATCTACTAGATATTGCAGACATTATTATTATGTCTATTTTTATTAGATTTGTATTGTTCCATCATTGTAGTATCTCAATATTCAGTTTAACTTTGTATCATTACTTCTAGATATACAGCCCTGAACTTTCCTAAACATTTCCTCCCTCCTGTTTACACCCTGAAATCCTCAACTGCTTGTTCCTCAGTCATTCTTTAGCCAAGCTGTACATATTTTTCTTTTAATTTCCTGATTACAGAATAATATGCAGTTAAAGAAAATACACACATTCTCTAATATACGTTAATAGAAGCAGCCTGTGCAATCTGCTCATTGATGGAGTTCAGTTTTTAAAACTGTGATCTAGTCTTGATTGCAGCAAACATCAATCCAATGCCATCTGTCATGAAACGTGAAGCGGGAAAGAGCCCATTACAGAAAGGCTTTTATTTCATCTACTATACTATATATATAATATATTCCATAGCAGAATACCCTGTGTTAAAGCATGTGGCTTTAGCCCACAAAAATCTGTTTTTCCTATTCTGGTGTTTTCTTGCATTATCATGTCCACCAGTTCTTCATTATTCCTCTTCTACTTGAGACCTGGGGATTGTCAATCAAGCTCCTAGTTACAAGCCAGATTGTTCTGCGTCCTCTGACAGAGTTTATGTCAGAGATGCGACAATAGCAAAATTGTTTCCAAATTTTCTTCAAAATTTATTCTGAAAGTTTTGTCTTTAATTTGGCGTTTTTTTGTTCCCTTTTTTTCTGGAAAACTACTCCTGTGAGCCTGCTTGGTTACTCCTGAGGCTCCATAGTAAGAGAGCAGCTCCTTCCTTCGAAATGCAAGACTTTCCCAGAAAAGCGAGAGCCTAAGCCAACAAAAGCTCTTAATGTGCTGTGTTTCCTGAACCAAATGTAGGAGAGGGTATTGTGTGTGAAATGTTTGTTCTCAAGTTCAGTGATATTCCCCAGTATCTGAGGCAGCTACACCGGGTGAGGTAATGAATTGCCACAAAAAGACCAGAGTTCCTGAGCATGTGAAGCAGCAAGGCCCCACCACCATCGCCACTCTTTGCATTCAGAGATACAGACCCTGCCTGCAAGAAAGGGCTGGAGGCATAGATATGTGTGTTCCATTTCATTCTTGACTACAGGATGTGAGAATCCTCTGACAGTCTTGCAGAGATGATAAAGTGAGGGGTGGAGGTTTCTCCCCCAGAAAAGTAAGGCTAGCTAACAGGGTGTCAAGGCTGTATCCCCACTTTGAACTTTAGGGTACAAAATGTGGGGGCCTGCATGAAGACTTCTAAGCTTAACTACCAGCTTAGGTCTGGTCCGCTGCCACCATCCCAATGGATTCCCTCCCCTGGGAAGCCTTGAGAAACCTTTCACCAATTCCCTGGTGAATACAGATCCAAACCCCTTGGATCTTAAAACAAGGAGAAATTAACCATTCCCCTCCTTTCTCCCACCAACTCCTGGTGAATACAGTTCCAACCCCCCTGGGATCTTAAAACCAGGAGAAATTAACCATCCCCCCTTCTTTCTCCCACCAACTCCTGGTGAATACAGATCCAACCCCCTTGGATCTAAAACAAGGAGAAATTAACCATCCCCCCTTCTTTCTCCCACCAACTCCTGGTGAATACAGATCCAACCCCCTTGGATCTAAAACAAGGGAAAAAATCAATCAGGTTCTTAAAAAGAAGGTTTTTAATTAAAGAAAAAGGTAAAAATCATCTCTGTAAAATCAGTATGGAAAATAACTTTACAGGGTAATCAAACTTAAAGAGCTCAGAGGACTCCCCTCTAGTCTTAGGTTCAAAGTACAGCAAACAAAGATAAACACTCTAGTAAAAGGTACATTTACAAGTTGAGAAAACAAAGTAAAACTAAGACGCCTTGCCTGGCTTTTTACTTACAAGTTTGAAATAGGAGAGACTTGTTTAGAAAGATGTGGAGAACCTGGATTGATGTCTGGTCCCTCTCAGTCCCAAGAGCGAACGCACTCCCAAACAAAGAGCACAAACAAAAGCCTCCCCCCCTCCCCCAAGATTTGAAAGTATCTTGTCCCCTTATTGGTCCTTTGGGTTAGATGCCAGCCAGGTTACCTGAGCTTCTTAACCCTTTACAGGGAAAAGGATTTTGGAGTCTCTGGCCAGGAGGGATTTTATAGTACTGTACACAGGACAGCTGTTACCCTTCCCTTTATAGTTATGACACAGTGTTTCTGAAAATTAATGCTACTTTAGTCCATCTTATTGGGGCAATATTTTTGGTAGTACTTGCAAATCAGTCTTCAGTTCTCTTAATTATATTTTCTTAACTATTTCCTTGTATCTGTTCAGATGTCTTTTAAGAGATTTTGCCTACCCATTGTCACTCATAGGTGTCCTCGTCTTCTCAAGACTTGGGGACAGAACTTGAAAAATATTAACCCTAACAGGATGAGCCCAGCTCAATAGTTCCACACCAACGGAGTTCTTCCAAAGCTGTAAAATATTGTGACTGAGACAAAAGTACTTCTTTTCAGTTTTTCTAGAAAAACATTACTTTTCTGTTCAAGCACAGAGTCGTCAATAAATACAAAATAAACTTATTTTGGGTTGATAGAATTGGGAAAAGGAAAGGGACCAAACAGAAGAGCATGATACTTAAGGGAAATTAAACCTTTTATTTTTGATGTGTAGTGGCAGGTGGATATAATATAAAAAATAAATTATTTAAAGGCAGTGTTATTCACAGATTTTAAAGTAAGAAAGGGCCATTATGATCTAGCCCAGAGGTTCTCAAAGTTCATTGCCCTGCGACCCCCTTCTGACAACAAAAATTAGTACATGACCCCAGGAAGGGGGACCCAAACCTGAGCCTGCCCAAGCCCCACCACTCTGGGCGGGGGAGGAGGTCACAGATGAAGCCCAAGGGCTTCAGGCCCAGGCAGGGGGCCTGTAACCTGAACCCCACCACCCGGGGCTGAAGCCTTCTGGCTTTGGCCCCAGGCGGTGGGGCTCAGGCTTTGGCCCCGGGCCCCAGCAAGTCTAATGCCAGCCCTGGTTACCCCATTAAAACAGGGTCATGACCCATTTTGGGGTCCTGACCCACAGTTTGAGAACCGCTGATCTAGTCTGACCTGCATAAACACAGGTCATAGAATTTCACCCCGTAGTTCCTGCATCAAGCCAACAACTTCTGGTTGAGCTAAAGTACACCTCTACCCCGATATAACGCTGTCCTCGGGAGCCAAAAAATCTTACTGCGTTATAGGTGAAACCGTGTTATACCGAACTTGCTTTGATCCACCGGAGTGCGTAGTCCCGCCCCCCCGGAGCACTGCTTTACCGCGTTATATCCAAATTGGTGTTATATTGGGTCATGTTATGTCGGGGTAGAGGTGTATATCTTTTAGAAAGACATTCAATCTTCATTTAAAGACTTTTAGGGTATGTCTTCATTACCCGCCGTATCGGCGGGTAGCAATCGATTTATCCGGGATCGATATATCGCGTCTTGTTAAGACGCGATATGTCGATCCCCGAACGCACTCACCGTCGAATCCGTAACTCCACCAGAGCGAGTGGCGGTAGTGCAGTCGACGGGGGAGCCGCGGCCATCAATCCCGCGCCATGTGGACACCAAATAATTCGATCCAAGATACTTCGACTTCAGCTACGCTATTCGCGTAGCTGAAGTTGCATATCTTGGCTCGATCCCTCCCAGTGTAGACCAGCTCTGAGTGATAGAGAATCTACTACATCTCTCGGTAAATTGCTCCAATGGTTAATTACCCTCACTGTTAAAAAATTGCCTCTTATTTCTAATTTGAATTTGTCTAATTTCAGTTTCTAGCTATTGGATCTCATTATGCCTTTGTCTTCTAGATTAAAAAGCCCTGTGCATCAGAAATCTCCTCTACATGTGTAGGTCTTTGCAAGAGCAAGCCACCTCGTAGACATTCTTTGGATAAACTAAATAGATTAAGTTTCTTAAGTCTCTCACTGTAAGACAGATTTTCCATGCCGCAAATAATTATTGTAGCTTTTTTTAAACCACTTTCAATATTTTAATCTAATGCTGTGCACAGAGGTACAGTAATAACCACCTTGCTGCTCCTGTCCAATATTGACCCAAGAATTGTTAGCCCTTGTAACCCACAGCATTGCACTGGAATCTCAAATTCAGTTGGTTATCCAGTAAGATTCCTGAGTTCCTTTCAGAGTCTGCTTTCCAGAATATAGCCTCTTTCACCCTGTCAACATAACCTACCATCCTTTTCTTCTGAATGTAGGGCCTTCTATTTGGCTCTGTTAAAATGCTTGATGCTCAAAGGACCCCGCATACCAAGTGATCCAGAGTGCTCTGTTGACCTGACTTGTCTGCATTATTTACCACTCCAACGATTTTGTGTTTTCTGCTGGCTGAACTAGTATGTGTACTATTCAATATGAAGCATCGACTACTTACTTTAAACAAAAATAAAAACATATTTTTTAAAAAATTTATAGCACAAAAGCTCTCCAATCCCAGAAAATGTGCTACCAAATTTTTCAAAGGCCTAAATCTTTTAGAATTTCTAAAATATATACCACCAAGTACATTTCAGTAGTGTTTCTGTAATAGTAATATGAAACTGGAACTGAAAATTGTTGTGATTTTAAATATATATTTTCAGCCCAAGTAACCAGTTCCACAGTGTATTATAGTTCTTGTTTGTGTTATTGTATGTCAGATTTGGTCAGAACATATTTTATGGCAAACTAGTGTAATCCCTGAAAAATAACACCAATGTTTTAAAAATAAATAAATAAAAGGTTGACAGAACTTGTAACTGTAGCAGTGTGAATGGTGGTGCTGTAATTTGAAAAAAATTACGCATGAAAGGTTTTGAAATATAAAGGTCTTGCAGCATCTTAGAAGCTTATTACTGTATAGGGCTTACTCAAGTAAATTACGTTTTCATGGAGACTGCTTTCACACAGACCTTATGGACAAACCCAATTATACAGTTTCTTATTTGGGAAACAAGACAACTGTTGTGCTTCAGCCATTGGTAAAGCCATTAAGTAATTTTGGGATTTGTCATGCCAGATGAATTCATAATCAAATCTTTTCTTTTTATTTAATAACAGGATAGATATTGTTTCACAAAGCCTGGGTAAAACATTCAGTGAGTCTCATCTTATCTACTAATGAGGCACTCTCTGTGTCTAAAATTCTCTAAGGGGAAAACGGTAGTGTTGAAGAATTCAGATGTATATCATATTCTTTAATAAACAAACCCCACAGGGATCATGCAGAAGTTAGCATGTTGAGCTAGAAACCTATCCTGGCAGTTTTATTACAAACAAAAAGCAGCACATTCCCTTCAGTCTTAAAATTTTATTTTTAAAGTCTTACAATTAAATTTTATATAAATTTACAACTTAATTTAATTATAACTAATACTTAGTTATGGGCTGGTTTGTAGATTGTCTTTTTGACAATACCTTTTTAGGTAATCAGTGGCACTGTATGTTTAACTGAAGAACATATTGTAAAGAGTTTTTCTAATAGATGTAAGTAGAACTGGTAGTTAAAGGTATAGCAAAGTCTCGAAGCTAAGTGTTGAGTCATGGCATACAGCACCTGAGGGTATTGTCAGAATGTTGTACTAGAGCTCTTACCCAACATTAAAGATGTGATGCTATGGCTATGACTGTCGCCTTAAGCATTAGCAAGTGAGGCAGCCTTTATTAAGAAAATGAGAACAAAACTTCCTCTCAATGAGATGGGATGTGATAGCATAGAATGAGATTAAGGTAGAAACTAAACCCAGCAGCAGAATGTTATGAAAATGGCAAACGAATATGGCTGGGATGAACAGTGGCTGAACATATAAACAAAACTAGGTATTGTCTTGGTTTGGCTTGATGGAGGAATAGTGTGCTCTGCAGAGAGGAGGTAGAAGCCCTCAAGCAGTTTACTTTTTAGCATGTTTTAGCTTCGGTGCAGGCAGACTCCATAAAGAGGAGAGAGGCAAAGGAAAACCTTGAGCACTCAAGCCAACTGGATTTTCAAGGAAATGTTCCAAGTGGTTCACAGATTGCTACAAACTAACAAGAGAAATTGCTTATTGTGAATTTTAGCTGCAAGAGCAACAATAATTGACCTAGACTCAAGTCACTTGTAAAGTATCAGGGTAGCATGTGAGGTATTTTGGAAGTGGAGTTCTAGGTATGAATGCTGTTCAAGGCCCAGAGTATGTAGTTAAATGTGGATATTGAAGTGGCTGTGTGAATATAAAGAGAAAGGAGAGTGCTGGGAGTTACAACTCAGTGGTAATGAGGGTTAAAGAAGAGACCAAGATGGAGCAGGGAATGCCAGAGTCTCTCCCAGAGGTTATTTGAGAGAGACTGGGAGTATTGCTTTCAGAGTCACCTGGTGAGAGTGAAACAGATTTAGGTTGAGAGGTCAAGGAGAATTAGCAGAGATGCTGTAGCTGGCCTAATTTTTATTTTGGGAATCTTAAACACCAGATTGACTCTTCCTTTCCTGCTGATCTTTAACTACTCTCTGAACAACTCTGTCAGAAGATTTTGCAAAGCAAAATAACTGAGCTTGTAAATTAACCCTCCTTTACTGTTACCTTAAACTAGGGTTACCATATTTCAATAGTGCAAAAAGAGGACACTCCACGGGACCCCGCCCCCACCCCAACTCCGCCCCTTCTCCTTCCCTGCCCCCGCCCCAACTCCGCCCCCTCCCCACCCCAACTCCGTCCCCTCCCCTGAGCACACCACATTTCCCCTCCTCCCTCCCGCCCCCCGGCTGCTGCTGCGCTGGGGCAGTTGCTTTGGCCCCCGCCGCAGTGGAGAGCAGCGGGAGCCGGGAAAGTTGGACCCGGGGAGGAGGCGGTCCCCTTACCATGCCTCCCTATTTTCCCGGACATGTTCGGCTTTTTGGAAATTCCTCCTGGACGTGGATTTGAGGACCAAAAAGCCGGACATGTCTGGGAAAATCCGGACGTATTGTAACCCTACCTCTGACACTCACCTCTCCCTCCACTGGAGGGACTCCCCTGTCCATACCTGTCCCGGGGCCTTCCTTCAAAGGGGCATCCCCATATCAGCGGGGTCTACTTGGAAAAGATAATATTTACTCCCTTGTGTGGCTGAGCTGGGCTGTGACAATCCAACCCATCATGAGTACTGTGAGAAATGGGGCACAACACTAACCAAGGCAGTGTCATTTCAGGGACTGTATGGGCCTCGAAGTTCAAACAAACAAGCTATATAAAGTCCTTTTCTTTACTGGGAAGCCAAATGGAAGTTTTTCTAGAAGGATATTTTTAGAAATCTCAGTATAATGACAAATTTCAAGCTCAGTTAAATAACTTTTTTGTGAAATAATGCAGAGCACAATTAGTACAGAGACATGAATAGTGAGAGATCCAAGCTGGTTTGCCTGATATTGTGTAAAAATGTGTGAAACTTTGCTATAGAAGGCCTTGCCAAACTAATTATCGAAGCATATGCAACCATCATCGTAGACAGTGACTTGTTTATACTGCTCTATATACTATATCAGTGTTTCTCAATCTGGGAGTCGTGATTTATTTGATAATTTATATGGTAAAAATGAGAAAATAAGCAATTTTTCAGTAATACTGTGCTGTGATACTTGTGTTTTTATGTCTGATTTTGTAAGCAAGTAGTTTTTAAGTGAGGGGTACTCAAGACAGATCAGCCTCCTGAAGGAGGTACAGTAGTCTGGAAACATTGACAACCACCGCTCTAATTGACCTGGATCAAGAATGTCTTTGTTTTACTTTCTATTTCTATAGTAAGGCTATTGGGATCTCAGCATTATAAAATACAGTCTTAGAAGGATTTTTTGAATCATGTTTTTAAGAAATTTCATAAATGGACCACTGCACTTCCCCCAAATTAATGAGTCTGATGTTTCATTATTTAAGACCAAAGGTCGCTGCATCTTCCAAGTATTAGAGTGAGTTATTCTCCAGAAACCCAAAGGTGGAAGTTCATTAGCAATCTATTAGTGTGTAATACATTTTATAGTAACAAATAAAAAGGAAGTCCCAACTGGTCTAGTCAAATTTGCTTCCTGCCCTCTAGTCAGGGACATATCTCCCTGCTGTCAACAGTTCTCTCCGGAAACAGCAAAAGAAAGATCCCAGATCAATCTATGAAACTGAAAAGGGTATTCCCAGAAACACTGAGAAAATGAATGCCAAGGGCTTTTGTTACGCTTTACCAGGGAGATCAGGAGTGAATGCACCAAACCAAAAACTCATTGCTGCGGAAATAAACACTCAGGGCTAGACTCTGCTTGGAGACAGCAGAATCTGCTACCATTTGCTGCTCTGAGGTGTACAGTGCCTCACAGAGCTGGGGAAAGGAGGCAAGACCGTGGCTGGCAGTGCAGGAGAGAGTAAGGTGCATCGCTGGCCTCCCCTCTGCGCTGCTATGGTGCTGAGCACCCCCCTTGCTGGGCCCCCCAGGCGGGGGGTGAGGTGACACCCCCACATGCCCCAGGCCGGGCCAAGCCGCGGTGCGGTCCCTGTCCCTTTAAGAGCAGGACTGGGCTGAGCCGAGCTGGTGGGGGGGTGGCTCCACTCCCGGCTGCAGGCTGATGCCGGAGCCAGGCTCGTCTCCTGCACCAGCTTTGGGCGAGGCTTTGCTGCGGCTCCCCCAGTCCCCCTGGGCTTGGCGCCGCACGGTAGGGGCGGGTTGCATGAGGCAGGGCAGGACCCGATGGGGCTGAGGGCTGAACAGGCCCGGCAGGGGGCTGCTGGAGGAGGGAAGTTGGTGAAGGGGTGGCACGGCCTCAACCCCCTGGGGCTGCCTGCCCGGCAGAGGGGCGCAAGCCGCAGCAGGACCCCAGCCCCCCGGGGGAGGGGATCTGGGCCAGCCCAGGGAGGGAGGAGCAGCCCCGGGGGTGCTGGGCGCGTGCAGGGCAGAGCCCCGGGAGAGCCCCGCGGTGGGCAGTGCTGCAGAGGAGGAGTCCGCGCCCCCCGGCGGGCGAGGGGAGCCCCAGGTAGGGGGAGCCGGGCCGCCCGCACCCACCTCTTGTGGCTGCTCCATGCTGCTCCCAGTACCGCTTTCCGCCGGCGCGGCTGCCCTGTCAGCTGCTTTTGGATCTTTAAATAACCGTCCGGGGGAAATCCCGGACACTTTTAGCTTTTTACAAATTCCCCCCCGATGGCTATTTAAAGACCCAAAAGCCGGACATGTCCGGGGAAACCCGCACGTATGGTAACCCTACCTTAAACCCCAGGCTTTGCAACAGATGCAGCAAAAGGGAGTGAAAGAACTAAGAGCTTTTCTACACTGGATTCTTCGTCCTAACATTTCTCACCATTGCTACCACCAACAAAATGTTCCACCATTTCTGGTGGATCTGCACCAATGGCAAGAAATTTTAGACTGTCTTCCCTAGATGTTTTTCCAGATCAGTCTCTGCTGTTAATACTCTTGGTAAATAATTAAAGTGATGGAGGATTTTATTATTTTGAGGACAATGGAGTTTTCTTCATTTTAATGTAGAAATTATTAATTAACGGCTACAAATTTCAGTTGCCTTTTTGACAATCTGAGTTCAAATAAGATCTAACAATGAGATATTTGTATTTATTGTAAAGCAGTCTTGGTACTAGTTTAAACGAGGAGATTTTTTTTTTTTGCGCTTTGTTATGCTGTTATGCTTTCCTGAAAAAGGTGGATTTTCCATCACTTCCAGTCTTTAAATTAGAGCTATATATCTTTCTATGCTATAGCTCAAACAGAAGTTATGAGCTTGATGCATGAATTATTTAAAAGATTTATTTTGGTTTGTTTTTACATTAGGAAGTCAGGTCTTGTCTACCTTGTCTTTCCTGGAAGTCTTTATGGATCATATGAGAACTAGTAGGTTTATGATCTCAAAGCAACTATTAAAGTAAATTCCTATTGAGATAAAAGGTGATTTAGGGCTTGAGCCTGCAAGTTGCTGGGCTCTAAGGGCCCCAGTCCAGCAAAGCACTTACATGTGTTTAAGCACATGAATGACTAGTCCCATTGACATCAGTAGGATGTGCTTGAGTGCTTTGCTGGATCGGAACGCAAGTGCTAAGTGTAACCCACACACCTCCAGGGTGTGGTGTTCTGTCCCATCTAGTGGCACCGAGACCACTTTGCGAGAGATAAAATGAGTCTGCTCCACAGCCTTAGCGAACAGCCAGTTGGCTTTTAGCTCATGCAGTAAAGGCTCATGCACTAAGCTCCAGAGGTCCCTGGTTCAATCCCACTCGCCAGTGATCGGGGGGGCCTGTCAGCGTTACACTAAGCACCTTGCAGGATTGAGCCTTTACTTTCATATTGAAAATGTTTAGATTTATTTTGTTTTGTTTTTATCTGCAGTTTAAGCTCTTGGGCACACTCATCAACTTCAGTAGGGCTATTTACATGTTTAAAGTTAAGCATGTGCTAAAATTCCTTGCTGAATTGGGGGCACTAATAGGTAAAGTGAATGCAGTGGATACGATTGGGGGCAAGGTAATACCATTCTGGGGTTTTGTCACTTTATTCTGGGATGCTGAAAGCTGTGTATTTATACTGATGGCATTCAATCGTTACCTTGACTTTAAGCATAAGTTCTGGAACACTAATAAACTCTGACATAAAACTAGGGATTTAGCAGCTCTACTGAATTACATTTTATCAAACAGGGAACAAAACAAAGCATTGAAAAGAGAATGTTGTATAGTGTTCAACTGTCACTCATTTCACTTCATGTGGTATGTAAAGCAAAAATCTATAGAATTGGAATAATCAATCATGCCATGGGATGCTTGTTGTCTCAATAACCGACATGAAAATGCCATAGACTCCACTGATTCATCACTCAATCTTGAATATACACAAGATGCCAGCCTACAGAATATACACAAGATACCACCCACGTTAGTAGGTGTAATTAACATCATGTAGTCACAGTATGTTTCTTGAAATGCTGGGGTTTTAGCATTAAAAATTAGTTTGAAATCCCACTCCCTGTTTAGAGCATGAAAAATTCAGTCATCCGTTTGGTCTTGGAGAGTCAAATAATCAAGTGACGGCTCTTCTTCCCGCATCTCCTCCCAGCTAGCTCCATGCAACGCCTACTCCCACTCCTCTGTTCTTGTCTTGTGTTAGCATGGGTATCAGGGTGACACTCCAATATGTGAAAGAGACTAAAGAGTTCACCTGTGGAATGAGGCTACAATTAACGAATTTCCATTGTAGATAAAATAATGGCACTGTTCTCCCACCACCAGCAAAGAGCAGGTTGTCAGGAAAGTTATGCACCCCTTTCATAAAGTGGCAGCATATGTAAGAAACAGCAGGGCTCTTTATGCAGCTCCCAGCAACCAAGAGAGAGGTGGGTGGGACCAGAACTGGACTCAGACCAATTAATTTCACATGCAGTAGTCATTGAACAGCTATCCTGTGAAAATGACTAAGTTGCATTAGAACCAGAGGCCTACAATCGAGGTGAAAATGTTTGTGTACCAGTTCTCTAAACCCTCCTGATTAGAGGGACCATTTTTCTTGAATTTGACTAACAGTGTTGTTAATATTCTACCAAGCTTATATCATCTTTCAGAGAGCTGTTGGCCTATGTTTTAGGATCATGAGTGTCTGAGTGTCTAGTTCCTTACCGAAGACAGATGAATTAAGATGTGATTTATTTCTGCTTCATCAAATCTCGATCTGTTATTGCAACAACTTTGATTTTTGGGAAATTGTCCTGTTATGTAACTTTCTTCCATGATACAACTATGTTAAAGGCCGGGGGGCGGACTTCTGCCTCCAAGTCAGCCCATGATGCCAGCTTCCATCACTTGTTAAATCGGAGGTTCTCAAACTGGGGGGCGGGACCCCTCAGGGGGTCGTGAGGTTACTACATGGGGGGGTCGCGAGCTGTCCGCCTCCACCCCAAACCCCGCTTTTCCTCCAGCATTTATAATGGTGTTAAATATTTTAAAATGTGTTTTTACTTTATAAGGGGGGGGTCGCACTCAGAGGCTTGCTATGCGAAAGGGGTCACCAGTACAAAAGTTTGAGAACTACTGTGTTAAATTTTCAAACAGGCACCTTTGTGCTTTCTCTCATGCTGCCCCTCATGTTTGGGTATAGCTCCCTGTAAACATCCACAAAACGAATTCATTATCCTTCAAATCCCTCCTTAAAACTCTCTTCTTGCCACGATGCCTACAAAACAACTTCACTACAGTTAGGCTGCGAGGGTGCTGAGACCATTGCCTATTGTGCTAAATTTTTCTCTAATACAGTTATTTTATTAAGGTCTGTCTTGCAAGTTGCTGAGCTCTCTCAATTCCCATTGAATTATGGGAGTTGAGAGTGTTGAGTGTTCAGCATCTGTCAGGAGGTGTTCATCCCCTTGTATGATCAAGCCCTTGGTGTACTGTATAATTAATAGGCTTGTTTCAAAAATTAGTTAGAAAGGAGTAAGTTAAAGAAAATATGGTACATGAACCTGAATAAGGAAAAGAAGGTGAAGTTATACTTTACATGCATTTAGATAATTTACTGGTTTCAGAGTAGCAGCCGTGTTAGTCTGTATCCGCAAAAAGAACAGGAGTACTTGTGGCACCTTAGAGACTAACAGATTTATTAGAGCATATCCGAAGAAGTGGGCTGTAGTCCACGAAAGCTTATGCTCTAATAAATCTGTTAGTCTCTAAGGTGCCACAAGTACTCCTGTTCTTTTTGTAGATAATTTACTGTATTGCTTCAGAAGTGATAATCCAACCAGAGAACAGAATCAAAAGGAAGACCTGCCACTAGTATAATTGGAGTGCAAAGCTTGGCAGGTGTCATTTAAACATTGTATAAGACAGCTGTGTGTGTTAGTGCCATGCATAAGTAAAACTAAATACAAAACCAAATGTATATTAAAGCTCTTCAATACCATCTTTGCAATATTACTCAGAAATGTTATTAATTCCAAGCTGTAGCCTCAGCTATAACTCTGATTAATACCTTACTTTGGAACTTGGAAATTCTTTTGCAATCAAAAATTAATCAGGGCAAATCATCTGTCTAGAACCATTAGTTTATTTTTCCAACAGTGGAAAATACTATCAATCCATAAAGTGATAAACAGTTATTTCTTTTGGTGTGCATACTGCCCTCAATATCATAAAAAAGTAGAAAATAATTGAGAAGTAAAATGCTACAATTCTACCCTTCCTGAAACTTTTTCTTTTTCAATCATAGTCATAACGACAAATCAGTTGACATATACAGCACATTGACTTGGTAATGATGGTGGAGAATTTGGTGCCACACTGGCAAGTTGTAGTGGGGATACATTTGATCTTGGAGGGTGGGGGAGAAAGCAACAGTACACACTCTGGTGGATGCTTTACATAATTAATTTAGTGGTGACTTTGGAAAAAGTCTGCAATTTGTTTTCTTGGCCAGACACTAAAATGTGCTACGGTGGCAGTTATTTTAACTAGAAGGAATATGGAAACACTAAATCCAAAAAGATTACCTTTGTGTAGCTCCTAGCACAATGGGGTGCATGTTCATACCATAGCACCTTGGAACCGTAGTTAATACTTCTGCTAAAAAGAGTGTTATGGTGTTCCTTTACTTCACTGTCACCAGTGATTCTGACTGTTTGTTGACTTTTTATTCCTACCATCAGTATTTCAGTTAAGTTTCAAAATAGCTTTTCTGAGAAAAATGTCTATAAAACCTTTTGTGTGTCATTGTTCATAGTCTTTTTCAGGCTGGTATTAGTTTCTTAGTTTACTTTCACAAAGATGTATTTTAAAATAATTATCCCTTTAGCATGTTGAAACTTCAATCTAAAAGGCTAATATAGTTCCACATGCAAGACTTCTGTTACCTCATTTAAAAGACTAATTACTTGAATGTGGAAATGTTTTTATTTATTTTTTCAAAATGAACAAAAGTAATGAAATATAGGAATGCTAGCTTCAAGGATGGTTATACCCTCCAACTGTATTTCATAAATATAGGAAGGTTATATTTTGCTTCTGACAAAATCTGTCTTATTTTGTGGTTGAAAGCATGGTATGCACTGTTGCTCCTGGGGGAATTCTGCGTCACTGTGTGTGCACAGAATTCATGTCCCCCACAGATTTCTTTGCTTCCCCGTAGGAAAATGATTTCTGACGGGGAAGCAAAAGGGAAGCTGCAAGAGCGGGCACTTGCCCCTCCCCAGCAGTGCAGGCAGGTCAGTTCAGGCGCCTGAAGCAATTGGTAGAAACGTAAATCGCTGCTGGGGGAGGTGGGGCTGGGCAGTCGTGCCTGTGAGAGCTAGAGACACACTCTCCCTCTTGCTTACTATTGCAGCATTCTCGGCAGGGAGGGACAGGGTTTTGGGGTGTTTCTGAGGAGGTAGGCATGGGGCGAGCTCTGTCCCTTCAGGCAGAGCAGAATGTAGCAGTCTGCCTACTTAGTGAATTGTTCCCATTTTCTTTGTGAATTCCCCAGGAGTATAAAACAGGTGTAAAAGTTTTAAGGCACCTTTACATGGCCAGAGTGGTGTAAAGGACAATATGGCCTTATAAATGATGATGATTAGAAGTGGTATAAATTTTTGGACTGAAAAATTTCTTATCAAAATCTATTTCATGGACTGTTTGCTACTGACCTTTCTGGAGATGGTCAGTAGCCAATACAAATTGTGAGTTTGATTCTCCAGCCCTCACTTGCTCTTCACTTGCCTATGATGTAACACTGAGCATATGGATGCATATGTTTGTTGACTAATAACTAGAAATAAAGGGTCAAACCTAGCTACATTAGTATTAGGGAAGGGGATTTGGGGATTTTCTCCAATGCTTCCCCACTCCCATTCTCCATCCATTGTATTATAGTTTAAATAAATTACCAAAATAATTAAATAGACAAATAAAATATGCAGAATTTTAAAATATTGTGTGCAGAATTTTTTAATTTGATGCAGAATTTTTTGATGCAGAAGTCCCCCAGGAGTAGTGCACTGGAGTGTATAAATATGCTGGATAAAATTATTCCATAGAAGTATTACGCTATTATGAGACAATCATGGTTTAGTTCAGCCACATTGCAAAACTCGGTCAACGACTGGAACAATATTAGTGTGTTTGTATCTATCATGCTTCTCAGCTGTTTGTAATTGCACATTCTGGGGCTTCTGAGCAAAGTGACAGAGCAGCTGGCATCAGAGTACCAAAGAAAAATATGGTGAATTTTATCCAACATGGACACCCGGTGATTCAAAACATCTGGAGATGTTTGAATGCCATAATTCTTCAGGAGAGTGTGAAGACATAAAAAAACAAAAAATGGGAAAGATGGTTCAATGGGGCAAGAGGTGGAAGGAGCAGGTTGTCTATCATTTTCATAGTGTGGACACATAGTGAAAAGATTATCTCATGGCTCACCATTGCTCCCACTTACAGATGCAGAACATCTTTGTGGCAAGTGCAGCAATTGCTTACATTAAAGAGTGATTTTTGGAAACTGATATATTTTTAGCTTTCTGTACTGCAGTTCAGCATCTGGAAACAGGAAGAAAAGTTAGCCCCAATGTTATCAGCTAGCTTTCTGTGGACCACCAGTGGTTCATGGATCACACTTAGGGAACCTTTAGTGTAGAGAGCAGAAGAAACATTGAACTACCACATTGATATTTCTTAGACCTTGGTGGGTGCCAGATACAATGATTTCAACTGGAGAATTGCTGCCAATGAAAGCTAGTACATCTTGGAAGTGAAGCTTGCCAACATCTGCTCAAACAGGTTGACTTGGCTTACAAGTTCTATTTGGTAGAATTCTCTCTCCTTCTCCATAAAGGCAAGAATTTTCTCAACCTCTCCTTACAAATACTCTGTGTTGGGGGCGGGGGCTTCACATTACATTCATGACTACTTTTCTTTTGCTTAGTATTGAAATGTGGCACTCAAAATGTAACAATTACAGACATATATTTAGTCAAAACAAAGATCCCACAAGGCCTGTCACTCTTTGAAGGCAGCAAACGTACGTATTCTGGAAAATACTACTGCTCTAGTGTTAACATAAAAATACTAGACTGCATGGCAACTCTTTTTAAAAAATGTAAATGTAAGAAATTACTATCTTGCTTGTATGCAAAATAGGTTAATTTTTAGAATCTGCACTGAAATGGATAGTAAGTTTGTGCATTTTAATGTAATTTTAATTAAAATGCTGAAACATGGAAGTGCTCTTCTTTGGCCTTAAATGGTCTCCAATCCATATCAGGTACTGTGCTTGGGGATCTCTTGATTGCATTCACTATGGTCAAAATTTCTGACTTATTAAGCAGCAACATTTTTGGCATAACAACCGTAAGGCTATTTCCAGTGTATTATGAGATGTTCAAACCCATACTTTCAGTTTTATTTTGAAAGTAGTGTTCTTTTATGAAGGTTATATTCATCTGTGCAGAAGATTTAATATTCCATGGCTGTTTTCTCCTCAGTGCAGGAGCTGGAGGTGTTGAGAATCCATAGTGAGTATTTCAGTATTGAAATCACATATCAGCATGCAGGGCTTGATCCTGCAAAATGCTAAGTGCCTTTAGTTCCCGGTAACCCTAGAAGAAGGTGGAGGTATTCAGATTGATTTTAATATAGCTATGGACAAGTATATTTACCTGATAAATGTATTGGAATGGAGAATTGTTGGTAGGAAGGAATGTGCAGCATGGAAAGGCATTGGTTTACATTTGGCCTATTACCACAATAGCAGTGTGATCTAGTGGACTTGAACACAGGGTTAGCAGCAAGGAACCCATGAGTTCTAGTCCTGACTTTGCCACAGACTCAGTATCCAGTCCTGGGCAAGTTATTTAACTTCTTTGCCTCTGTTTCCATATGGGGAAACTTCCCTGCATTGTTGTTAGGCATGCACAAGCTGGACATGCGCAAGTCCATGGGTCTGGATCTAATGCAGCTGAGGGAGTTTGCTGATGTGAAGAGCCGTTGGACATTATCTTTGAAAACTCGGACGATTGGAAAAAGACAAATATAGTGCCCATCTTGAAAAAGGGGAAGAAGGAGAATCCGGGGAACTACAGCCTCACCTCAATCCCTGGAAAAATCATGGAGCAGGTCCTCAAGGAATCCATTTTGAAAACTTGAAGGAGAGGAAGGTGATCAGGAACAGTCAACATGGATTCACCAAGGGCAAGTCATGCCTCACCAACGTGATTGCTTTCTATGCTGAGAAAACTGGCTCTGTGGATATGGGGAAAGCAGTGGACCTGATATATCTTGACTTTAGCAAAGCTTTTGATACGGTCTCCCACAGTATTCTTGCCAGCAAGTTAAAAAAGTATGGATTGGATGAATGGACTATAAGGTGGATAGAAAGCTGGCTAGATCATCAGGTAGTGATCAACAGCTCGATGTCTAGTTGGCAGCCGGTATCAAGTGGAGTGCCCCAGAGGTCTATCCTGGGGCTGGTTTTGTTCAACATCTTCATTAATGATCTGGATGATGGGATTAATTGCACCCTCAGCAAATTGGCAGATGACACTAAGCTGGGGGGAGAGAGAGGGCCCAGAGTGACCTAGACAAATTAGAGGATTGGGCCAAAAGAAATCTGAGGTTCAACAAGGACAAGTGCAGAGTCATGCACTTAGGATGGAAGAATCCCATGTACTGCTACAGGCTGGGGACCGATTGGTTAAGTGGCAGTTCTGCAGAAAAGGACCTGGGGATTACAGTGGAGAAGAAGCTGGATATGAGTCAATGGTGTGCCCTTGTTGCCAAGAAGGCTAACGGCATATTGGGCTGCATTAGTAGGAGCATTGCCAGCAGATCGAGGGAAGTGATTATTCTCCTCTATTTGGCCACATCTGGAGTATTGTCCAGTTTTGGACCCGCGACTACAGAAAGGATGTGGACAAATTGGAGAGAGTCCAGCAGAAGGTAACAAAAATGATTAGGGGGATGGGGCATATGGCTTATGAGGAGAGGCTGAGGGAACTGGGTTTATTTAGTCTGCAGAAGAGAAGAGTGAGGGGGGATTTGATAGCAGCCTTCAACTACCTGAAGGGGGATTCCAAAGAGGATAGAGCTAGGCTGTTCTCAGTGGTGGCAGATGACAGAACAAGGAGCAATGGTCTCAAGTTGCAGTGGGGGAGGTCAAGGTTGGATATTAGGAAAACTATTTCACTAGGAGGGTGGTGAAGCACTGGAATGGGGTTACTTAGGGAGGCGGTGGAATCTCCATCCTTAGAGGTTTTTAAAGCCCAGCTTGACAAAGCCCTGGCTGGGATGATTTAGTTGGGTTTGGTCCTGTTTTGAGCAGGGGGTTGGACTAGATGACCTTCTAATATCTCTTCCAATCCTAATCTTCTATGATCATTATCTAACATCAGTACAGTGCTTTAGAAACTTAAAGAATTAGATGAGTATTTACTAAGTGTTATTAAATTGCTCATGTGGACAATCCTAAAGAGGAGACCATATCTCAGCATTTGCACGTAGTACACATTGTACAGTGCTACTGGGGATGTGTTATGGTCAGCAGCACAGGCACAGTGCCCTACTATTGCAAGGGTGCTGTGTGGTGATGTGAAGTGATGATAGGAACAAGAGGGAAATTTAAAATAATGAGAGAGAAAAGTAGAGACACTGAAATGGCCTTGAGGAGGTTGTTCTACTGGCCTAAAGGCAGAGCATCTGAATTCAAGCCTAAGCTACAGTCACATAGCACAGAGTAGGCCCATTACTCAACGAGGGAGGAAAGACAATAGCAGAAAATGTGGAAATGGCAGAGGTGCTTAATGACTTCTTTGTTTCAGTTTTCACCAAGAAGGTTGGTGGCAATTGGACGTCTAACATAGTGAATGAGGTATGATCACAGTGAAAATGAGGTAGGATCAGAGTCTAAAATAGGGAAAGAACAAGTCAAAAATTACTTAGACAAGTTAGATGTCTTAAAATCACCAGGGCCTGATGAAATGCATCCTGGAATACTCAAGGAGCAGACTGAGGTGATATCTGAGCCATTAGCAATCATCTTTGAAAAGTCATGGAAGACTGGAGATATTCCAGAAGACTGGAAAAGGGCAAATATAGTGCCCTTCTATAAAAAGGGAAATAAGGACAACCCAGGAATTACAGACCAGTCAGCTTAACTTCTGTACCTGGAAAGATAATGGAGCAAATAATTAAGCAATCAATTTGCAAAGACTTAGAAGATAACAAGGTGATAAATAACAGTCAGCATGGATTTGTCAAGAACAAAACGTGTCAAACCAACCTGAGAGCTTTCTTTGACAGGGTAACAAGCCTTGTGGATGGGGGGAAGCGGTAGATGTGGTATATCTTGACTTTAGTAAGGCTTTTGATACTGTCTCTCATGACCTTCTCATAAACAAACTAGGGAAATACAACCTAGATGGAGCTACCATAAGGTGGGTGCATAACTGGTTGGAAAACCATTCCCAGAGAGTCGTTATCAGTGGTTCACAGTCGTGCTGGAAGGGCATAACGAGTGGGGTCCTGCAGGGATCGGTTCTGGATCCAGTTCTGTTCAATATCTTCATCAATGATTTAGATAATGGCATAGAGTACACTTATAAAGTTTGTGGATAATACCAAGGTGGGAGGGATTGCAAGTGCTTTGGAGGATAGGATGAAAATTCAAAATGATCTGGACAAACTGGAGAAATGGTCTGACGTAAATAGGATGAAATTCAATAAGGACAAATGCTAAGTACTCCACTTAGGAAGGAACAGTCAGTTGCACACGTACAAAATGGGAAATGACTGCCTAGGAAGGAGTACTGCGGAAAAGGATCTGGGGGTCATAGTGGATCACAAGCTAAATATGAGACAACAGTGTAACACTGTTGCAAAAAAAGTATACATCATTCTGGGATGGATTAGCAGGAGTATTGTAAGCAAAACATGAGAAGTAATTCTTCCGCTCTATTCCGTGCTGATTAGGCCTCAACTGGAGTATTGTGTCAAGTTCTGGGCACCATATTTCAGGAAAGCTTTGGACAAACTGGAGAAAGTCCAGAGAAGGGCAAGAAAAATAATTAAAGGTCTAGAAAACATGAGGTAAGAATGAAAAAATTGGGTTTGTTTAGTCTGGAGAAGAGAAGTCTGAGAGGAGACATGATAACAGTTTTCAAATACATAAAAGGTTGTAACAAGGAGGAGGGAGAAAAAATGTTGTTCTTAACCTCTGAGGATAGGACAAGAAGCAATGGGCTTAAATTGCAGCAAGGCAGGTTTAGGTTGGACATTAGGAAAAACTTCCTAACTGTGAGGGTGGTTAAGGTCTGGAATAAATTGCCTAGGGAGGTTGTGGAATCTCCATCATAGGGGATTTTTAAGAGCAGGTTGGACCAACACCTGTCAGGGATGGTCTAAATAATAGTCCTGCCTTGAGTGCAGGGGACTGGACTTGATGACTTCTCGAGGTCCCTTCCAGTTCTATGATTCTATGATTTCCTGAGAAATGCGAATCTAGCACACTTTTCCTACTTTATCTCTAGAAACCGCTTTTGGCAAAGACAAGGAACAGCACTGAGAGGTTTTGTCAGGAACTGTCTCTTGTCCTCCTTTTCTAGGAGCGTTGCCTAAAAGAGGGGCCTTGGAGGAGACAAGTGAAGCAAGGGAAAAAATCAGGGAGGGGGAAGACTCAAAGACCTATATAGCCAAATGAGAGGAAAAGACTGAGGTGTAAAGAAAAGAGGTAAACACAGTGGGCCAAATTCTGCCCTGAATTACACCGTGTTTAACCTCACTCACTTAAGGGTTACATGAAACTGAGAACAGGGCAGAATTTGGGTCATGATGTCCATTGGGGTTGGGGAGAAGACACACAAATTTACTTCCACTGTTTTACCCTCCTCGTCCCTTCTGCAAAAATCAGTCTGTTCACTTGAGAGTGCCCTGGTAACCAAATCAATAACGTGTAACAGTAACTGATTAGACCGGAAGACAAAAGAAACTTTTAAAATAGAAAAATGCTGCTTTCATTTGAAAGAACTGGAGCTGGGGGCAATGGGCAAGAATTAAATTAAACCCTGGGGGAAACTACTCTCAGACAGTTAGAAGAAAAATTGTCTAACGCTTATGTAGTGAAGGTGTTTAAACTATATTTTGTTCAGGGTTGGCTTTAATTAGGAATGTTGGCATACTTTACTCGGGTTTAGAGTACAAGGCAGATGTATTTTTAAGACACCCTGAAACTATTAAAGAATAACATCTTTACAAAAATCCCAAAGGAAGTGGAATATATATCTCTAGAAGAAAATATAACTTCTAAATTTGAAGGATGATTATTGAATCTCCAGCTGCTGTATATAGTAGATTCTTAACTTATTTTTTTCTGAAATTCTCTAAAATAAACAGATTGTTTCTGTCAATATAATTTATTTTTCTATTAGAGACAAAAAGAGGAGATTCTCCCATTGTCAATGTAAACTGGAAAAGTCTATGTTGGATTTAATCTTGTATATCTGACCCATTGGTTTTCAAATGTAAAATATAGTTTGAAAAGATACAAGTGCATGGATAGGAACAAGAACTAAAGAGATCAGAGAACTTTGATGTTTTTAATCACATAATTTTTTATATTATCTGGTGGTTTATCAGGTGTTGTATTTTGTGTTGCCTTAGTGTCAATGTTTTTTCTTCAGTCCCAGACAGACTTCATTGTTCTCTTACTATTATACAATACTTGGATCATGTATGATTAAAAATTGATATTTGTATCTGTAAAGTGTGCCTTTAGAGGAAAAATACTTCATGGGTTGGAAGGTTTCATTTTATTTAAGTGGTGACATCAAGCAGACATTTATTTAAACTTTCTCTGGGGGCAAGTTATCCTATAACTTTCTAGTGCAGGGTTTCTTGCACCTTCCTTTGAAGCAGCTGTTTGTGCCAATGATACTGAACGAGATAGAGGTCTGGGTCTGACCTAGCACAGCAATTCCTTTGTCCTTTTAGTGTGATGGAATTAGCAAAAATTGTGTAAATCTGAACCTTAGACTAGATATTCAAAAATTAATTTACAGTAACTTTGGACTAAGAGAGAGCTTTATGGTCACATTTGTTGTATATCTTGCATGTTGACTGAACATACGTTGTTCCAAACTTGGATAACTTTATCCCTGCATTCATGCTTTTACAAGTGACTTGCAAAAAAAATTGTGCTCTTTATTGTTTCTTTATCATGCAAGATGAAGGTCTGAAAAGTCTCTTCTGCATGTTTTTTATTTATCTTTAAAATACTAGGGACATTAAGTCTATTCTTTCCTAGTTTTGGTGGAAGGCTCCTTGGAGGACTGCATAGCTGAAGTGAGTGTTTTCCACAGCCTTCCATTGAATGAACTATAGGTGTGGATTTGAATCTTTAACAAAGAAAACTTTTTCTCTCAAGAGTTTATCATGCTTTTGAGTTAAATTATGTGTTAATAAATCTGACCATCCCCACTCAATTGCTTTCAATATCTTCTGATGGCTTACTTCCAAGATTTCTTAATAGTCCATGGGGTTCTTGAGCAAAAATAGGATAGACAAGACCTGATTTAAAAAAGAAAAAGATTTATGATTAATTTCGGTGTTATGGTATATTTGCTGTATTGAAAAAAATTAATAATTATAAATAGTGAAAGAGGGAAGAGTGTACAAATACTACTTTTCTTTGCAATTCACCTTTGATTAGAGTTGGTCCATACTTGTTGATTCTTAGAATAAATTCAGTAGTGGTGTGTGTATTGTGAAGTTTTTAATAATTATATTCTTTCTCTATTGAAGGCTACAGATAGAAGAATCTTCTAAACCTGTAAGACTATCACAGCAATTGGACAAAGCTGTAACAACCAATTATAAACCTGTGGCTAATCATCAGTATAATGTAAGTTACTTTAATCTTTTTCCCTGCTAAACTTAATCTCTAAAGTCTCTAAGGAATATAGTTGCTCTATGTAATGACTCCCCTATAGGTCCAGGCTTTCTGTGGCCTTTTTTCATATCAAAAGTCTTCGCCTTTGAAAATCCCTTTATTCTATGGTATAACGATTCTGCCTATGTTTTGTTTCCTGGATAACTTCCTTCTCTCTGGAGTCCAGCGCCAATCCAGTGGCTAAGAACTGCTGATTCTAATTCCTCTTTGTTGCATGGCAGAGGCATAGCAGAACTCTCCTTCCTGTTTTTCCTTCCACAACCTCTTTCTGCTGTTTTTATTACCTCTCATCTTTAGTCATGTCTGAAATTCAATTTCATGGCCTCAAGGGTAGAGACACTATACCATGAGATTGTACATTCCACTTTTGGGTCATGCATAATAACAATAATGTATTCTGCAGATGTAAAAGGCTAAGGAAGTATCTTTAACTTCTAAGCCTTTGCAGCGAGTTTCCTGAATGACGGGAAACAATTGGTAAATCTTTGCATCATTATTCCTTCATAGTACATATTTTCTGTTTCAATTACTCTAATAATATTACATCCACATTGCAGGTCAGTGTCATCTGGTATGAATAGAAGCTATAATGTCCTCCTTCTTAAAAGATCCTTTTTGTGTAATTTGTATGTATGCATCTATAATAAGCAACTTAGATGTATGCAAGGAACATTGTTAAAATCAAATCACACCGAGAATTAGTCACTGTATGAGTCATTTGCTCTTTTGTACTTCTGGTTAAGATTTTATTTACATAAAACAAATGACAACATGTATGGTACACAACCATTATTTTAGAATACAATCCAATTTAAGACCTGGTCTACACTTAAAATTTAGATTGATGTAGCCACATCTCTCTGGGTAGGAAAAACTCACTTCCCTTTGTGGCATAGCTATGCCAACCTAACCCCTGGTATAGATGCAGCTAGGTCAACGGAATAATACGTCTATCAACCTATCTACTGCCACTCAGGGAGGTGAACTACCTACAATGATGGAAAATCCCCTTCTGTCACTATAGGCTGCATCTACACTACGGGGTTAGTGCAGCATAGCTATGGTGCTGTAGCTATGCCATTGTAGTCCCCATAGTGTAGACAACTTATTCTAACAGGTCACAAAAGAATCATTCCTTTCTCAGAGCACACTGCTTTTGTAGTAGCTATAGTCTAAGGACTGATCTACGCACAGATTTCATACCAGTATTCCAGTTAGGAATGTGACTTTTTACCAAAATATCAGAGGGGTATCCGTGTTAGTCTGAATCTGTAAAAAAGTGAAGAAGTGAGGTTCTTACCCACGAAAACTTATGCTCCCAATACTTCTGTTAGTCTTAAAGGAGCCACAGGACCCTCTGTTACTTTTTACCAAAATAGTTATACTGGTAAACTTTTTAGTGTAGATGCAGTTATACCAGCATGCATGTGCCTTATCCTGGTATAATTTATTCCTCTTCCAATACTGAAATAAGCAACAACAGTAAACTTCTGTCTCACCACACTGGCTAACAAGAAATCAGATAAACGGTTTCCTTAAATATTCCAGTCCTTGTATCACCGCCCAAAATACTGGATTTAAAGATGAGTGGTTCTTTACAACCAGTCTCATCAAATAAGGTTCTTCTGATCCCAAAGACCAGCCACACACCCAGGTCAATATACAACTCAGATCTGACCCAAAAATCACACTGATGCCAATCCTTTAGTATCTAAAATCTAAAGGTTTATTTATAAGAAGAAAGAAAGCTGAAAGTTAAAATTGGTTAAAGGAATCAAATACATACAATAATTGCAAAGTTCTGGTTCAGGCTTGTAGCAGCAATGGAATAAACTGCTGGCTTGTTAAGTCTCTGGTTGCTTCCAAATCATGGGAAGGATCTCAGTCCCTTGGTTAGAATGCTCCCAATAGTATAAGTGCATAGTCCAGAGGTTTGAGCATGAAAGAGGCTGGACCAGGAAAGAGGCAAAGTGGAGGGCTTTCCAAGGCCTTCTATAGTTTCTGCCATGTGGAAGGAAACCAATTGTTTCAAACAAAGCCCTCAGCACAGCTAATGGAAAATTACAGGTAAAAGATGGGAGTTTGGAGTCACATGGGTAAGTCACATGTCCATGCCTGATTTTGCTTAGTCATAGCAGGAAGCCATTACCTATACTTCAGATGGAACGTTCACAGGAAAGTCCATTCAGTTTAGATGGTCATCTCCCATGGTCCATTGTGAGTTAAGTGTCCTTTTGATGGGCCACTCAGTTTGAATAGTCCCTCCAAGATGCGCTGGCTAACTACCTTGGGGCGTTATCCCAGAAGCAAACATTTGAAATACAGGTATAGCGCCAGTACTCATAACTTGAAATACAAAAATGATACATGTATACAAATAGTATAATTATATTCAGCAAATCATAACCTTTCCATAGACATCTTACATGCCACATTTCGTACAAGATTTGTTGCAAATATATAACAGTGGTTGCAGCAATGATCTATATGGTCCTATTTTAATCAGAGAACATCACACCATATTAGGGGGTTATACTACTTTGACTATACCACTGTAGTTAAAGCGGTATAACTTTTGTGTGTAGACAAGCCCTAAAGTTTTAGTCTAGTTATAGACTACAGTCATGATGCTATTGATACTACAACTTTTAACAGTCTTGTAACACAGTTGTCCCCCCAGCCTGTTACTAGATCTCCTAGGATATGTCTACACGGCAAAGAGAAACCCATGGCTGGCCCATGCCAGCTGACTTGGGGTCCTGGGGCTTGGGCTGAGGTGCTGTTTCATTACTATGTAGACTTTTGGGCCCGGGCTGGAGCATGGGTGCCGTGTGAACCACTAGCTGGGGGCGGCTAGCCCCCAGACTCCCGCCCCTTCCACCTGAGGTCCAGCCCCTTCCGTGCCCCCGGAACCCAGATCCTCCCCACCATGGCTGCCGGTCCCTGTCCCATGCTGGCTAGTGCCCGCAGCCTCCCCCAGCCTCGGAGCGCCAGGAGGGATAGCACACAGCAGCGCCGCTGCAGCCTCCCCAGCATGCCAGGAGGGAGAGCACGCGGCACTGCCACAACCCTGGGAAGTGGGGCTCTGGGGCTGCAGTGTGGGCGGGGCCATGCCTGGCTGTTTGGGGAGGCAGAGCCTCCCCAGCCTCCCCTACCCACTGCCCTCCCACCTCCAGCCCAAGTCCAGACATCTACCCAGCAATGAAACAGCACTGTAGCCCAAGGCCCATGAGCCCGACTTGGCTTGCCCATGTCTAGTTGCTGTGTAGATATACCCCTAATGAGAATGTGGTTGTAATATGGGAGTACTCAAATTGTAACATTGTTAGCAGTTTGTACAGCTGGTCATGTTGATATAAACATCCAGAAGACATACGGTACGTATCCAGTATGGTTAGTTGTAGAACTTCTGATGGAAAAAGCCTATTAAAATAGATCACTTGCATCATATCGTCCCTCCTTCATTCCCCACCAAATGCCAGTGCAGGACTGTTTTCTACAGTGACTTCTCCAGTCCGTTGAATCTAGATTTAGATGTCCCAAATGGTGAGTCTTCTCCCATTTCTCTTTAAAGATCATTCCACAATCTTTTAAGATCTCTCAATTAAATTTTTCCTGGCTTTTTCAGGCTGAAATTATTTTGTTAAGCTCATCCCATATTCTCAGTTATACCATACTGCTCTAATAAGGGCAGCAGTTACCAGGGGACAGGAAAGAAAAGGAAAAATATGAAGTAATGTGGGAAGAGGAAAGAAGGGCAATCATCTATCATGGAAGAGGGAGACTCCCAGGAAGGGCAAAAATGAAAGGAACAGGACAAATGAAAGGGGTGGAGCTACTGACGGGAAGGTGCATAGTAAGTGGGACGTGAGTATAACTCCACCTCTTCGCCCTCTCCTGCCCCATGATGGGAGGTACAAAAGGGAAGGGTCGGAAGAAGAACTGGAGGTGTGCCGGGGGAGTGATATCTGCAATCTCTTTTCTTCATATTTTTTTTTAATGACATCCCTCATCCATCAGTATGAGAATGGAAGGGGAGAGATTCTTTCTCTCCCAAAATGAAATTAAACCCTGCCTTCTCACTAGAATATTGTAATTGTAATGTTGTTGTAACTGGTAATTGTAACTTAGAGTTTTAGTTCTTTGGGGAAGGGAATTTCTCCTTATATATTTATAAATGCATGCCTGTAGTGTTCTAACAATGTTCTCATGGCTATGAAACTTCTGTTGCTTTACCATCTTTTATCATACGCTAACAAAGCTCTCTAGCTCCACTAACTGTGTCTACATCACTTTCAGTTTGTTTGTTTTAACAATGCAAATAAACAGAATAATATCTGTTAGGTGATAATGCAGTCAATAAGACTTCACCTCTGAGTTAATTTTTTAAAAAGTTATTACTTTAATGTGCAGTGCAAAATAATTAACTTTACCTAATCATCTTCAACCATTTGTACCACAACAAGAGTGATAAACACCTAATATATGGAGGATCGTATTATCAAATCATGGTCATATAGTATTTATTTTCAATTTCCCAAGTCTCTTGAAGTCTTAAATTGAATCTTGCAGATATTGCTGTGTATGGAGCTCACCGTGGCCTTGTTAGCAGTAAGACTTGTATTGTTTGTCAGATGCTTTTGCAGCAATATTGGTCAATAAGTCAAGCCTGAAATCTGACTGACTTTAAGATCAATATTATTTTGCGAGGCCTGAGCCCTAAGAGTGAGATTGTAGCATGTAACTTATTGCCTGCAGTGATGGGGTCCCGAGACATTTGTTTCCCTCATAGAAACAGAATGAAAAGCTCTTGGTTTGGGGCTTAATTTTGTTCAGCCCTTAGAAACTATGATGATGGGCACTATATTAAAAACATAGAAAGGGCATTTCAGAGGCATTGTCTCTGATGTTGTAGCATGGGCCGTGGCGGTCCTAGATACATCCTTTCAAAAGGTGCTGCATGCTCTTCCCGCAACAAGAGTCCAATTCGCTCTTATCCCCTCGGGAAAATGTCTTATCCCTTTTCCCCTCTAAATATGCACCCATACAGGGCTAATCACCATCTAGCTGTAAACATCTTGATGTTGGTTTAATAAATATCACCACTTCCTTGTTGAGAAATTTTCTGAAGTACTCACTATTTATGTAAGCTTCAGACAATATTTTAGGGATTTGTGCTCCATTTAGGTGGTTCTGCAGACTAGTAGACCACATTAATTTCAAGCACCTATAAACAAAAGTGGGAAAACAGCACTTTACAATACAAAATATAGTGGTAGGGAGTTAAATTGTATGTAGAGAACATTAGCAGGAAACAGTGTTTTTTCTTTAAAGGGTGTTCATCCATATTATTACCAGTCCCAGACACCTGTCCCACATACGTATTCATCCCCTGGCCTTCAGATACTGAAGAACTTCCAGTCAAGACCGTTGCTTCCCCTTGTACTGCCATCACTCCCCATTTCCAGCATCCATCACTGTTTACCACTCTCTTCCCTCACCTGTCAGTTCCTTTCCTTTAGTAGCTTCTCTCTCCTCTTTCAAATCAGCTGCAAGCCCTGCCTGTCACTAGCCTCTCTTTCCCTGTGACTGCTCCTATTTGTTGCTGCTGTCTCCCGTGGAGACCTCTTTTCTGTCCGTTGTTGGTATGGACCTTGCTTACCCAGTCCGACCCTATAACCTTCCCAGTCTCTCTGCACAAAGCCTACCACTTCCGTTTCTCTGCTTATGCATGTCCACAGAACTCCTCCAGGTTGACTCAACCTGATTCATTTTGGCTGCATTTACATTGAGGATGTCTGAAACTCTCCCACCTGTGGTATAGTATTGGTATAACTCCACTGTGCTAACAGTGAGAGTACTAAGTATAGGCTGATCTCATAGATTTTTACCACCATGCTATGTAACCCTGTTCACAGCATGGCTAGACTACATGATTGAAACACCAGAAGTTGCAAGTACCATGTCTTACACTGATGCTCCTACTGTTGCTGAAAGAGTAGAACAATTTTCAGAAAAAGCTTAGGGTGTAGACAAGACCTTACTTCAACACGCAGCGTGAAATCTCTTCAGCAAATGCACATTTGGTTGTACTTCAGAATACTGGGCAGACCAAGAAAGCCATTTTGAGTTGGACTGTGAATTTCATTGTTAAATTAATTGCGTTTATTTGTTCACTAGAGTAGTGTCTTTGCAGGCTGAAATGATAATTGTAGGGGTGTTTCACTGACTACAGAATAGTTCTTTATTTTAAAAAAAAGGAGTTTTGAAAATAATACAGAACCTTTTTAAAGCTTCTTTCAAATTTTTTTTTGGAGAAAACTTTTTACTTTCACCTATCACGTCTTTTTCATCGTCTTTGTATTAACCATCTGCTGAAGAAATATAATACGTGTCTGTATTAATGACGCCTTCAAATAGGGTATCTTGGCAACCTTCCAGTAAGACTAGCGACACACTGTGAAGGTAAACAAAGAAAAATTGATCTTGTGTAAAGAATTGCAGGGGATAAAACAGCAACTTCAGTGCTTACCAATCCATCCCAAAACTACACCCCTATGATATCCAAATATATTTTAATATTTTAGCTTTTTAAATTTAAGAAAATATTAATTTAGTTTATATAGTGTATATGTATATCAAGTTACACACACAAACTGTTTTGGTTCTCTTGCACGATGTATCTTGTTACAAAAGATGGATAAAGTGAGGCATTGTAATTTTATATAAACTGTCATGTCAGTCCTCACAACTGTGGAGAGAATGCTACAGCAATACCATTTTAAAAAAAAATAGCAGTATTCACACTGCTTTTGGTGCTCCTACACTGCAGTGGGAGCTGTTGCTGAAGTTTTAAGCTAATTTTGAGCATCGCTAATTAACATGACTGAGATACCGATTGAAAATAACTGAATGTTTCCAACAAAATAATGAAGTTTTAACAATACAAGACCTCACCCCTAGAGTGCTCAGCTATGTAATCTTTGCTAAGAAGTGAGGAGTGATAATCACTTTTGTATGTGAATTGTTGTATGGATTAATGACTTATGAATTCTAGAGTACTCAAGCTGCATTTTTATAGAGAGGACTCCTCTGTAGCTTAGATAATCAAGAAAATGCAAAATGAAAGCTCCCAATGGGAAGAAATTAATTAGCCTATAAAATTGCAAGATAGCAGAGAAACAGAAATGTTGTCCATTGCCATTTAGCAGATAATAAACTAGTAGTATTTCAGCTCAGTTAAAAAACAAAATGCATACTGTTCCATAACATTTTCTTGGGGGAAAAAATTAGATATTGCAGTATTTGAGAACCTTTGATAAAATAGTCCCATAAAAGGCTAACAGCAGTGGGGATTGTTTTGAGGATCTCCTCATAATAATGTGGTGCAAGATCACTTGCTTTCCTCCTCTGTCTAGAAAGTGTCCATTTTACAGAGTAAGCATTTTTGCTTGACTGCATTAAATTTTAACAGGTTGTTTCTCCAAGTGAAGATAATCAGTCTCTAAACAAGTTTTCTCTAAATCTCACTTGTACAGGTACAAGGATGCTGCAGAATTGTTGAGCATCTTCATAGGTTGTCTTGAGATTGCCATTAGCTTTTCCAATTATGTTCTGTCTTCCGCAGAATGAACAGCAGGAGGATTTAGCTCATATTTTTGCTTCAAAAAATCCTTTAGACTGTTTTTTTTCTCTCACTTTAGTTTGACCTTCCACCTCAGGGTGTTGTTTGGTTTGGTTCTGAGTGATTGATAGGAACAGAAAATTCCTAAAAGGATTAGAGGAAATCAAGTCAGTGGTACTCTTCTGGAAAAATCATGCAACCTGCAGTGATAGGCTCCCTCCACCTTTCATGCCCAAATTCTCAACAATTATGTTTTTGAGTTATTGAAGTCACCAGACTCAAGAGCAGGCAAAGGATAATGGACTTTTTCCACTGAAGAGACATCAGATTATCATAGAATCATAGAAATGGAAGGGACCTCGAGAGGTCTAGTCCAGTCCCCTGCACGCAAGGCAGGACTAAGTATTATCTAGACCATTCCTGACAGGTGTTTGTCTAACCTGCTGTTAAAAATCCCCAATGATGGAGATTCCACAACCTCCCTAGGCGATTTATTCCAGTGCTTAACCCTGACAGTTAGGAAGATTTTCCTAATGTCCAACCTAAACCTGCCTTTATGCAATTTAAGCCCATTGCTTCTTATCCTATCCTCAGAGGTTAAGAAGAACTATTTTTCTCCCTCCTCCTTGTAACAACCTTTTATGTACTTGAAAACTGTTATCATGTCCCCTCTGTCTTCTCTTCTCCAGACTAAACAAACCTCATAGATCATATTTTCTAGACCTTCAATCATTTTTGTTGCTTTTCTCTGGACTTTTTCCAGTTTCTCCACATCTTTCCTGAAATATGGCGCCCAGAACTGGACACAATACTCTAGTTGAGACCTTATCAGCGCAGAGTAGAGCGGAAGAATTAGTTCTCATGTCTTGCTTACAGTACTCCTGCTAATACATCCCAGAATGATGTTTGCTTTTTTTGCAACAGCGTTACACTGTTGACTCATACTTAGCTTGTGGATCCACTATGACCCCCAGATCCCTTTCCGTAGTACTCCTTCCTAAGCAGTTATTTCCCATTTTGTATGTGTGTAACTGATTGTTCCTTCCAAAGTGGAGTACTTTGCATTTGTCCTTATTGAATTTCATCCTATTTACTTCAGACCATTTCTCCAGTTCGTCCAGATCATTTTCAATTTTAATGCTATCCTCCAAAGCACTTGCAACTCTTCCCAGCTTGGTATCGTCCGCAAACTTTATAAGTGTACTCTCTATGCCATTATCTAAATCAGGGATCGGCAACCTTTGGCACGTGGCCCACCAGGGTAAGCACCCTGGCTGGCCAGGCCGATTTGTTTACCTGCCGCATCTGTAGGTTCGGCTGATTGCGGCTCCCACTGGCCGTGGTTCGCCACTTCAGGCCAATGGGGGCGGCGGTAAGTGGCAGCCAGCACATCCCGCAGCCCCCATTGGCCTGGGACAGCAAACCGGGGCCAGTGGGAGCCGCGATCGGCCGAACCTGTGGGCGCGGCAGGTAAACAAACCGGCCCGGCCTGCCAGGATGCTTACCCTGGTGGGCCGCATGCCAAAGGTTGCCGATCCCTGATCTAAATCATTTATGAAGATATTGAACAGAACCGGACCCAGAACTGATCACTGCAGGACCCCACTTGTTATGCCCTTCCAGCATGACTGTGAACCACTGATAACTACTCTCTGGGAATGATTTTCCAACCAGTTATGCACCCACCTTATGGTAGCTCCATCTAAGTTGTATTTCCCTAGTTTGTTTATGAGAAGGTCATGCGAGACAGTATCAAAAGCCTTACTAAAGTCAAGATATACCACATCTACCGCTTCCCCCCATCCACAAGACTTGTTACCCTGTCAAAGAAAGCTCTCAGGTTGGTTTGACACATTTTGTTCTTGACAAATCCATGCTGACTGTTATTTATCACCTTATTATCTTCTAGGTATTTGCAAATTGATTGCTTAATTATTTGCTCCATTATCTTTCCGGATGCAGAAGTTAAGCTGACTGGTCTGTAATTCCCCGCGTTGTCCTTATTTCCCTTTTTATAGATGGGCACTATATTTGCCCGTCTCCAGTCTTCCAAAACTTTTCAAAGATGATTGCTAATGGCTCAGATGTCACCTCAGTCAGCTCCTTGAGTATTCCAGGATGCATTTCATCAGGCCCTGGTGATTTTAAGACATCTAACTTGTCTAAGTAATTTTTGACTTGTTCTTTCCCTATTTTAGATTCTGATCCTACCTCATTTTCACTTGTATTCACTATGTTAGACGTCCAATCGCCACCAACCTTCTTGGTGAAAACCAAAAAAAGAAGTCATTAAGCACCTTTGCCATTTCCACATTTTCTGTTATTGTCTTTCCCCTCATTGAGTAACGGGCCTACTCTGTCCTTGGTCTTCCTCTTGCTTCTAATGTATTTGTAAAATGTTTTCTTGTTACCCTTTATGTCCCTAGCTAGTTTGATCTCATTTTGTGCCTTGGCCTTTCTAATTTTGTTCCTACATACTTGTGTTGTTTGTTTATATTCATCCTTTGTAATTTGACCGAGTTTCCACTTTTTGTAGGACTCTTTTTTGAGTTTTAGATCATTGAAGATCTCCTGGTTAAGCCAGAGTGGTCTCTTGCCAGACTTCCTATCTTTCCTGCGCAGTGGGATAGTGTGCTCTTGTGCCCTTAATAATGTCTCTTTGAAAAACTGCCAACTGTCTTCAATTGTTTTTCCCCCTTCCACTTGCTTCCCATGGGATTTTACTTACCAAGTCCCGGAGTTTGCTAAAGTCTGCCTTCTTGAAATCCATTGTCTTTATTGTGCTGTTCTCCCTCCTACCATTCCTTAGAATCATGAACTCTACCATTTCATGATCACTTTCACCCAAGTTGCCTGCCACTTTCAAATTCTCAACCAGTTCGTCCCTATTTGTCAACATCAAATCTAGAACAGCCTCCCCCCAGTAGCTTTCTCAACTTTCTGAAATAAAAAATTGTCTCCAATACATTCCAAGAATGTGTTGGATAATCTGTGCCCTGCTGTGTTATTTTCCCAACCGATGTCTGGGTAGTTGAAGTCCCTCATCACCACCAAGTCCTGTGCTTTGGATGATTTTGTTAGATGTTTAAAAAAAGCCTCATCCACCTCTTCTTCCCAGTTAGGTGGTCTGTAGTAGACCCCCTACCATGACCTCACCCTTGTTTTTTACCCCTTTTATCCTTACCCAGAGACTTTCAACAAGTCTGTCTCTTATTTCTATTATGTAGGATCCCAGGATCTTAAAGGAGCTATCCTCTTTTTACAATTGGAGCTATCCTCTTCCTTTCTCCTTCCTACTGGACCTGGCCTTTCTAATATCAGAGGCCTTTGCGGCAGCCATAGCATGACCAGATAATCCCTCCCCTGCTCCTGCCAAGCTTTAGGTTCAGAAAGTGCTTACACTTAAAACCTCTTTGGATCCACCTGTTAAATTTATGTTGTTCCCAGTCCCTGTGTCTCTTCTTATGATATCTTATATATTATGGGTGTATCATCAGTAGCGTAGCTAGCGGGGTTCAGGGGAAGCGGCTGCTTCCCCTGACCCCACATTCCCCAAAAGTGGCGCTCCGGCCGGCAGAACGGGGCCGCGGGCTGGCCCGGACAGCGCTCTGGATGGGGAAGCGGGGCAGCCCTGTGCATGCGCTGCTCCATCTTTCGGCGGCATTTCGACGCATGCGCAGGGCCGCCGAAATGCCACCAAAGGACTGGCGCCTTTTTTCACCGCCGCTCCTCCTCGGCTGCAACCCTGGCTATGCCACTGTGTATCATGTAAAAACTCACTTCAGAAATATTTATAGGCTAATGGCCTGGGCCTCTACTACTACTCTGCATTTGTCCCCATTTGCCAAATGCCACATGGACCTGACTTCCCTGAGGACTCCCTTCAAGAGACAGTTCCTTATCAGTTGAATCATTTTGCTCTTGAAGGACTTTCCTATCTTATGATGGAACATCACTGAATTGCATCCCTCCAAAGAGCTAGAGGTGCTTTTCATACATGTAGAGTTATAATTTAGTGCTGCTATCCCACTGCATCCTGCTGTCAGAAGTTAATTGATGATACCAATTTTCATTTCAACCTCCTAGTTGATTCCTCCAAGATTAGCAAGGTGCTGTTTGAGAAAGCAAGAAATGAGCTGCCTTTCACAAAGTTGATTCTGCTGTGGCTACTTTTGCTGGAAAACCCCCTCTCCCAATAGAGGACAGTGCCAGTCCTTGAGTCCCTCAACACAAAGTTATCACTCTCTTATAAAAGAAGTCCCATTCATTTTCCTGTTCTTGCCTAACAGTCTATTTATCAGCTATATGCTAGGAAATAATTACAAGTTATTGACAGGATTAGGAGGTCCCTCTGGGCTCTACAGTAATACCAATATTAATGACTGGCCTGGTAAACTTTCATAGCAGCTTTGAGAGGTGATTAATGGCCTTTTTTCCCCACAATAGACAGGGAAGGGTCAGTCAACTGCATTTTTATTTACATTGCAGTAAATAAGGTAAAAGGCAAAAGTGACCAATGACTAACACATTTTTCAGCTCTAGTGTCACTGATCACTAGTGTTTATGTAAGTAAGAGACCATCTACCTAAAGACCGACCTTGTTCTAAGCAAAACTGTTCATTCAACGTTTTTGTTTTGTTTTGAATTAATGAAGAAGATTCTTGTTGCCAGAGGGACCAATACTCACTCATCCTTGAGCCCACTTCCTGAATTTCTAAGTGTATAAGCATATTAAACTAATCTTTTGCAGAAAGTATGGCCAGAAAGACATGTTAGATTTCAATAGAAGAGGTTTTTATTCAAGGCTGTTTTTAAAGAGTCCCACAGTACAATGGATTCCTGTACTTGAGCATGAAAGAGCCAAAGGGAAGGATTCTGGCAGAAACCAAGCTGAGAGACAGCAATTTCCAACAGGAGCTTTATATTATTTGTAGTCCCATAGTAAATTAAACTGATTTTTAAAGATAAAGGTACAATAGTGTTTCTCTATGGTACAAGTGTAACCTGCAAATCTTATTCAGTTCCATTCTGGTTCCTGCATCACCACAGAAATGTGTGCAGCACAGAGCTGGTTGATTGCGGTGGTGGGGAAGCTGCTTGCAAAATTCGGAGGGAAGGGGAAGCACTAACTCCAAATATTCTGCTCATGATACCCAAGCCACAGGTTAAAGGAGTATACTTGTTACAACAAAACTTCTATAACTCCACGTTCTTTATCTACGTAACAAGTTTCCATCAAACGAATGGGTCCCTAATTCTGTTTGCTTTATAGTTAAAGGATCCACACTTGGTTCTGTCATTACCTAATTTGAAGATACCTATAATTTTTTAGCAGATGAGTTTGTAGCTGGACTGTGTCTAATGTTATCGTGCTTGCTTTCTTCTGACGCAAAAATCTATTTGTGTGGGACAGTGCTATGGTAGAACTAGACAGAATGAAATTAAATTCACCATGTAGTTTAAGAGGATTATAAGATGTTGGAAAGCCATAATATCTCTTCAGTATTTGCAGGAGGTCCTAGCTCATTGCCTGTTGGATTTTCAGTGGAGTGCTTTGGATACAAATGTTTCAGTGTACTATTTAAAACTAAAACAAAAACAAAAAAGTAGACTGCCTGGATTTTTGTCCACATTCTATAATTTCTGTGGAATCCAGCTGTTCTGCTATAGGTCTTGGCAATCAAGATGGTATTTTATAACCCACTTTATTGACTGGTGCAGTTTGCAAATGTTGCAGACTTGCTGCTATTTTGAAGATTTCTCAAATTTAAGAAACATAGGCTTTCAGAATAATTTATAGTGTAATAAATCACCAAAATGCATCAGAGAATGAAAATAAGTTGACTGTGTCAAGAGATGTACACTGCGAACTTTTGAATTCATATCCCTGTTCTGACGCTGGGATGTGAACTCTCTCTAGCTTTGGACAAGTCACTTAATCTCTCTCTGTCTGTTCCTTTATTTGTGAAGTGGGGTTATTATTTATCTATGTTATAGAGGTACTAAGGATTGATTGATCATTCCACATGTTGATTTTTTGGAGAGGAAAAGTGGGATGTAGCTGCAAAATGTTTTATTCTTATTAAATACTGTAGTACTCTGTTCAGAGAAATACCCAGAGAATGTGTTGCATGAACATCTTTTTTTAAAAAAGATATTTTAATTAATAGATTGAGTATGAAAAAAAGAAAAAAGAAGATGGAAAACGAGCTCGGGCTGATAAGCAGCAAGTGTTGGACATGCTTTTTTCTGCATTTGAAAAACACCAGTATTACAACATTAAGGACTTGGTGGACATAACCAAACAGCCTGTGGTATGTATGTGTTTATAATAGCCTTCATAACCTATTTTTCAGTAATGACCACTACAAAATATATTGATATTAGGAATGTGCATTTTATACTTACAATACATAGTCTTAAAAATATACCTTTTAAATGTATTTATTGTGTGTTTATAGTAAAGAGAGGTAAGTTGGCACAAAATTTTAAGATACGTGTATTCAGAACTAAAGAGATACGAAATATTGTAGAGACTAAATCCTCCCTTGGCAAAGAGATGGGTAAAATAATAGATCTCTTCTATGTTTGGCTTCTGTGTTTTAATGCTAGAAATCAGAATATGTATCTATGTAAATAGGTAGAAAAAAGTCATGTATCGTAATTTCAGGCCCCAAATACATTTAATATTAAATATTCTCATTATTGCCAACATTTAAACTTTTAAAATTCCACTTTTTGGGGGAGATGGGGAAGTTCTGGCTTTTTTCTACCTCATTTGTGTGTGTGACTGTTTAGGATGAAAATAAAACATGAAAAGAAACACACAAAGACATACTCAAAAATGGGCCTTGGGGGAGTAGCCCTGTCCCATCTTTCCCTTGATGAAATGACATTCCACGCCTCATTCTGTTCTATATCCCCCAACAGACTCCAGTCCTTGGATTTCTTTTCTGCTTCCCTTTCCCATCCTGGCAGATCCCAACTGCGCCTTCTGGCAAGTGCCAGCAGCCCTTTGCAGGGGAGAGGCTGCCTTTATGCTCTGCTAGTTCTGGCAGGGGAAGTGGAAAAGCTGTTGCACCCATAGGAGTTTGCCTCTTTCTCCAGTTCCCTGGGATTTCTGTCTTTATGGATACCCTTAGCAAAGCATCGTGAAGTGCAGAGCTGCTGTTCAGCCTGTCTTAACTCCCTGGTTCTCTCCCTTGTGCACCCCCCAACCCTGCCCCAGAACTGTAAGTAGCCTGCTGAACACAATAGCAATCCCTGGAGACCAGTAGTAGGAACTGCAGCAGCTCTGGCTAACTTCCTGAGCTCCTTCCAGCACTCCATGTTATATACACAACAGACATAGTGGCCCAAATTATAACATAAAACTTTTAGATCCCTATATTCCTTATTATAATACAGTGAATACACATGTCAGTTTTGCTCATTCAGTAAGTATCAAATGTGGAGATATGTGAGCAAATAGTTATTTAAAAAATGTAACCAGTTAAATGTTAATATAAGGGTTGGAAGGGACCTCAGGAGATCATCTAGTCCAACCCCCTGCTCAAAATAGGACCAATCCCCAGACACATTTTTGCCCCCGATCCCTAAATGGCCCCCTCAAGGATTGAACTCACAACCCTGGGTTTAGCAGGCCAATGCTCAAACCACTGAGCTATCCCTCCCCCTCCCATGATGGAATGACCTCCTTGAGCAGAGCCACAAAGCCATGATTCTCTTATTCAGGTACATGAAGGCTCATATATTCTGCAACACGAAGAAACAAGCTGATTAATTCATCCATTTCTCTTTCATTTATTTATTGTACGCGTAAACTCTTCATCTGTTGGGAGGGGGAGGGTGTAGGGACACAAGCTGAGAGTTGGTGTGGGAGGAAGATGAGGGCTGAGTTGTGTGGAGGGAATCGGGAAGGAAATAGTGTGTTCTCAATTTAAAAAAAAAAGATTAAAATGTACCAGTAATGTGTGACCTATCATCATCCTGATTGCTTTGCTTATATGTTGTACCCCTTAGTCACACCTTTTGTCCTCATCTGTTCTTACTGGAAGCAGGGACTTTGTCATCTTCTATATTTGAAAAGCACATAGCACAATCTGGGCTCTACACCAATTTAAATAATATCTGTCACTTTTGTTTTATTCCCACGAAAGAAATTATATTCTGCTCATAGTGTGGTGGATCTACATTAATGAATTACTCTAATCTCAGTGAGCTCTATTGCTTTTAACCATGGAACTCTTAATAATGATACAATCTATCTAAAATTATATTCTGTTCCAACCCAGTACCACATTTTCCTGTTCCCTTGAGCAGAACCTGCAAGTTTATCTGAAGACTACCAAGATTTTACAGCTGTTAAACCCTTTCCCTCTCAGTATGTTCTGCAGTGTCTGTTCAGAAGAACATGCTATATAGTTACCTCTTCCTTTTTATTTTTTGATGGATGTTTGCCATCTTTGTTTGCTGATTCCCCTACACCCAAATATTAGTGGTGATAGTACAGCCTGTGCTTGGCTGCCTTCTTCTTTGTTCACATGATATCCAGTGTAGTGATAACTTAGAAATGTTCTTTCAATATGCCACCTACCCCCCTCCCACCCCCACCCCCCACAAAATTATCATGCTAAGTTTCTAACTGTGTTTCCTTTAAGTACTTTTCTAGTAAGCATTTTCTAAATGGAAACAATTCCATTAGCAGCTATCAGCTATTTGTTTCCTGCCCTTCAGCCTATTTTCATTCCAATGTGCCAATTTTCTCGGTGCCCGTAGACATTAATCTCTAGTGTGAAACATTTTTTCCAAAAATATAGTATCTGTTCCTATTACCCACTGTGGCTTCATTGTTGCCATAGCAGCTCTGCCTTGCACGCGCGCGCACACACGCCAACAGGTTGAATAGGTATTTTCTCTTCTTACTTATTGTAAAGAGGTTGGCTGTTAATTAAACTCTGCCTAAGTGTTCGCTGCTTGATTTTCTAAAATAGCTTTTAAGACTTTCTTGGTATGTAATTTTTCCTCTAGGTTTCTAAATGCTGTGGTTATTTTCAGAATTGACTAAAAGGTTTTGCCAATTCTTTTTTCAGCTATGTTAGAATTAATCTATTGATGCTTACTTCACTGGGTGTTAATGTTTAAAATTCACTGAGCAAAACAGTCAAAAACTTAGTTAATCAAATAGCAAATAAATGCCAGTATTTTATGTGTGATTTTAAATAGCATCCTTCTGACTCTTTTGAAGAGTACATTGGTATATATTGGATCCGACATTATATTTATTCTGAAGTCCTGTAAACACAGAGCAGGTCTCTTGTAAATTCTAATACATTTTATATTTTTACTTCAAAATATTATAAACACATACAAATTACACTATGATAATAGCCAAATCTACTCTCCTTTACCCTGATCTAAATATAGAGCTCTGTTGGAGTTGTTCCAGACTTAAACTGAATAAATAACAGAGAACAGAATTTGTCTGGTGAATAAACAATAAAATATTGACTAAAGAATAGGACTACTGTGTCTAATTTGAACTGTATTTTTTTTATAAATTGCTAATAGTGAGGACTATTTATAATTATTTCTAACACTTAAGCTTAGTCCACTTGTTCTCAAGTGTTTTTGCATTCCTCATTAGTTTTGAAAAACTTTTCAGAGCTTAGATGTTGATGCACTTTACAGCTTCCCAAGTATGTTTTCACTATAATGCCACACTAACATTTCACTCTCCATTTAAAAAACTGCATTGAGGCTTCTCAGACCTTAAAAAATGCAGTAGCAGTAAGAGCTTCTTATGCTGTAACTTCAGTCTTTGAAATTTTGGAGACATTTTTCCCAAACCAAAAAATTGGAAGACTTTGTGTGTGAATGGTTTACTAGGTGGGCTCCTTTTTTATTGCAGCAATAAAATATTTGAGCAATATTGGTACAGTAATGTCTGATCCCATAGCTCTTAGTGCATGTCATAAATGTCATGGGGTAACATTAAAATAACGGATATTGCTGAAGAACAGAAAACAATGAGCAGTAGCTGGTGATTCCGTTTATTTTGAGTTTTTTCAGCCAGACCACTGGAAGATACTGTGCCAGGACATCAGACTTCCTTACCAATGCAGCCTATGTAATCTTCCGTCTAACCTGAGCAGTGGGAAGTTCAAAAGTTGCTCTGAAATCATATTCTTCTCATTACTGTTTATTTTTCTGTCAATGGGGATTGGTTTATCAAATACTCTGTATTGCTGTAGACTAGAGTTTTCCAGTTTGGCTTTTTAATAGAGTTCCTGTTCGTTTCTGTTGCCCTTTTTCAAATTTTGCTGACGGTGGTAGCATTCACTGATAGTAGCATTCTCCCTCCCATACTTTTCAATTGCTCTTAATTTTCTCAATTTAATGTGCCACAAGTTTGAGATAATATTGTATTTGGAGGCTTTAACTTGGTGAAGTTGCACAACTGTGCTGTATTTTATTTTGGGAGAGTTTTCAAATATACACAATGTGCAGTGTAGCCAAGTTAACATTGTGTTTAAAAAAAACTTTAAAATTTTGGAATTTCCTGACTTTTTTCTATGCTTGTTTTCCTTCATATTGCATTAATTAACTCTTGCAATAATATTGATTATGCTTGAGTGTTTTATAATCATCTGTAAGAGATGGGCAACAAGTTTCTTGGAGAATTTTAATTATGTTCTGACCAGAGGCACTTATATGCATGTATCAGGGAAAGAGACTGCTACAACTCCTACTAGTTTCAATGGGTTTAGAGAAGGTTTAATTTCATTATCACTTTCTTCACTTCAAAAAAGTTGCTTTTATATTAGGGAGCAAGATCTGAAGCAAAGGGCAAGTGTAAAGGGATAAAGAAGGATGTGAAAAGCAAAGAAGGGGGACAAAGAATGGGTGTAATGTGGGGCACTGAGAAAAAGCTTACTGTGTGACAGCAAAAAATCAACGTGAAACTGATAATCAGTTGGCCTTAAGAACATTTGAGACAAATGGCAGATGAGGCCATCCAGATAGCAGGAGCATTTGCAGGTGCACTTATGCTCAAAGAGAAGTCTGTCTAAAAAGAGACCACTCACTTCTGTCCCTGTAGATTTAAAAGTGGACAGAGTCATCAAGCAAAGGCTCAGGAAATAAATCCTGGGCCTGAAGTTGAGAAATGAATTGAAGATGCACAATTCATGCATCTAAGATCATCTGAACACTTTTGCCTTATCTACATATGTACATACATGGGCAGAAAATAATCTAGCATCCCCTTCCACAAAAGTCCTTGAATCCACAACCAGATTCTAAAAATAGAGTTTTAACATCAATTAGGGGGTGTGGAATGAAGGTTGTCTTTGGTTGAATGATGTAGTTGGCTACGTTTTCAGACTCAGCGGTGTGATTCAGTAATGTTATCTACTTATTGTTTGTTGCCAAGTAATTTTGTAATGAGTGCTGTGTATTCAGTGAAACACGGCAAGTTAATTAATTGACGTCCTTTATAATGGTTCTGTATCTGCCCAAGGAGACTCTTGCTTTTGTTGTTAATTTCAGCTTCAGCATTTTCAAGGCATTCTCTTCATAAAGGAAGAATATTTATGGAAGTTGCCTTGAATCCTGATCACTTAGAATTTTGCTTCAGACTGCAAAAAAAAAAAAAACAGCATAAAACTGACTTGTACTGATATGGGAATTCTAGATGCAGACTGGTATATTTATTATGCTCATTTGTGTGTTAATACTTAGGCATTCAGTCTAATCTAACAGTGTAATTGTTCCAGTGGAATGTAGCTGTTTTGGGAGGTATTGGTCACAGAGGGAGAGGTGACCTTTTAGGGTAGGCTACACAGCAAAAAAAACCTCCATGGCAGCAAGTCTCTGAGCCCGGGCCAACAGACTCAGGCCCATGCTGCAGGGCTACAAATATCAGAGTAGAGGTTCAGGCTCCTGCCCTTTCATCGGGTTTCAGAGCCCAGGTTTCCGCCCAAGCCCAAATGTCTACGCTGCTCTTTTAAGCTCTGCAGTGTGAGACTCATGAGCTTGAGGCAGTTGACCCAGGCTCTGAAACTCAATGCTGTGGATCAGTTTTTTTTTTCTTTTCTTCTTCTGTGTAGACATACCCTTAGGCAGCCAGAACCAAACCCAGGGAGGGTTTTGAATATCAGAACAGAGACCTTGAATTGGATTGTGTAATCAAAGGGGAGCAAGTGCAGATGGTAGAGAATGGAGTGATGTACTCATGATGATCGGTGTTGGTAAGCAGACAGAAAATGGGAGCATTTTCTTCCAGTTGGAGCTTTTTCAGGGCACATGGTTTCATTCCAAGAGATGAGTTCCACTAATCAGCCTGATGGTCACCAAAGGCATGGATCACTTGGCCAGGAGCGAGTGCAGTCTCCAGACCACTCACAGATGAAAGTGGGTGGCTTAGTTGCCATGACTATTTGAGCATCCAATAGCACTGAGTAATCCAAAGGATGCTTAGGCTATAATAAGCCAGTGCAGGATATTAGTGAGTAGATGAATTCTCTTTAATGACTTCATTGTGCCATCTGGATGCTTATTTCCACTGGGCATTGTGAAAGCTGGGAGATGGAGTTAGGTTAGGTGGAAAGGAGAGGAGGGGGATCAAGTTATAACATGCAAAATCTTGACACTTCAGCCCATGTCATTTCACCCTCTCCAACCATTAATAATAATGTGGAGTCTTGAGTTTTGTCTGACTCTGCAGGAGAGGCCTTTAGAGATGGGGGAACAGTTGCTTGTAATGACCTTCTGGATTCGGACTGAGAAGAAGGACCTGAGCCAATGGGGGATGGGGTTTATTTGTAATTTTAACTAAACTACTTCTCTGCTCAGTATTTTGCTGTTGGAAGAGTTGTTCCAAGAACTTACATTTTCTAGGTAACAGCAGCAGTTTTTGTATAGTAGATCCATTATGATGGAGTGGTGACAGCACCTTAGTTAAGTATCAGGGGGTAGCCGTGTTAGTCTGTATCTACAAAAACAACAAAGAGTCTGGTGGCACCTTAAAGACTAACAGATTTATTTGGGCATAAGCTTTCGTGAGTAAAAACCTCACTTCTTCGGATGAAGATGTGAGGTTTTTACTCACGAAAGCTTATGCCCAAATAAATCTGTTAGTCTTTAAGGTGTCACCTTAGTTAAGGTTGTGTTATGGAGTTCAGTTTTAACAGAAGCTTTAAACCCTTTATTTTGTAAAAATCTTTTTGAAGTGGCAAAACCCAAAAGATAGAATGTAAACTTTTCAGAGTAGCAGCCGTGTTAGTCTGTATCTGCAAAAAGAACAGGAGTACTTGTGGCACCTTAGAGACTAACAAATTTATTAGAGCATAAGCTTTCGTGGACTACAGCCCACTTCTTCGGATGCAGTCCACGAAAGCTTATGCTCTAATAAATTTGTTAGTCTCTAAGGTGCCACAAGTACTCCTAATATAAACTTTGAGCACTGTCTGACTTTTTCATGGTGGTTTGGTGAAAAGTGAATTGATACACTGAGCATAAGAGTTTAAAAAATAGTGTCTCTTGGCAGTTATTCCCCTATGGGATTGCCTTTTCTTTGCACCCCTTTTGCATTAAATCTAAAAAAACTCTGAGACTAGTCCTCTGGCAACATTGTTGTTCCTCATGTGCTGATTCCTAAATATCAATTATACATTGATAGTGTTTGTCTACAAAATATTTTATAACTTCTTAGCCATAACATAAAATATGTGCCAAGCTGAACCCATCACATTTTAATTTGATAATAAATCTGCCACAGTGTGAATGCCAGAAACTACTGACTGAGGCTAAAAATAAAGAGGTTTGCACATTCTCCCTCCACTTCTCCAAAGAGGCCCCCATGGCCATGGGGAAATTACTCTGAAATGGGAAAGGACACTAGGGATTCAAATCTCATCTCTTTGGTGCTGTTTTAAATGTCCTTGCTATTTATCATTGATAACAACAATGAATCCCAACCTAGAAGACAGTGAGGGAATAGCTGCTGACTGTTCATGTAGTCACTGTTAAACATAAAGGGTTGTTCTTGGTGTGCTTGCTTTCAGTAACTTTAATGGGCATAAAAGGTTATATCGACCCAAGGAATACACTGAGGCATATCACAGTCTCTCTCCCTCTTCCAGAGGGTCAACATATGAACAGCCTGAACATTTTTTCTCTCTGAGTTGTAGAGAGGGGCACCACTTCTTATCCCTGACTCTGGCGAGCTTTTCCACTGAGGTACACCAAAGCTGCGAGGAAAAACTAGGAATTTAGCTAACAAAAACTATTTTGTGATAGCTAAGCCTGTGACAGGACACACCCCATCCGCCCAGAACCTTAAAAGCCTTGAAATAAGCTAAGGGGAAAGACTTGTTTATTCCTTTTCGTCTTCATAGTGCCTGTAACACACTCTGACACTCCTGAAGGCTTCAGCTCCCATCTCCAGCTGATATTCAACATCAATATGTAGCCCAACTTCATCGAGCCTTAACCTTAGCAATGTTACGGCAAAATGACTTCCCAAAAGCATGCAATGTGTGACAGTCAGATGTGTTGATCTGATAGCATATAAATGATAGGAAAGCATTTGACGTCTCTGTTAAGGATTTGTGCTAGAGTGCAAATTTGATGGAGATTGAAGGAAAATCCAAGTGCTTTTCTTTTAAATGTAGTGTTGGTTTACATTACGGGTAGTTGAGGTCTGTGAGTTTTCGATCAAGGGAGATAATATTGCAGCTCTACTCCCCACTAGTTTCTCTTGACGAGGAAAAAAGGTAGTTTTTAGAATGTGTTTGTTTTAGGTAGCAATGTTCTAACTTTCTTAAAATACATCTTTTTATTCTAATCAAAAGAAACCTTAGAATCAGCGCTCCTATGAAGTGTTTACCTTTTACCCTCTGTTCCCAAACTTCCTGCCCTCTCCCCCCAATTGTGGCAAAAGGGAGAGGTTCCCCTACCAGTTACTTTTTTTCTTTATTCTAACTCAGGACTCACTGAAAACAAGGGGAAGTTTCTCAAGCACAGAAGTGCAACAAAAACAAGCTAATGACCTCAGTGTCAGTCCTATTTTGCATTATTCTTGTGAACTTGTTTTTACTGTTCCCACAAGAGAGACTTCCTTTGTTACTTTCTGATATAATTTTGAGTTACACTAAAGAGAGAGACTCTAGGATTGGCAAAGAAATCTCATTTCTACTCATCCCCAAAGCTCCCAGTCCCTGCTCTCCAGTCTTTGGCGCTGGCAGGGAGAAGGGTATGTGTACAGATATGGAGAATGCTTTGTTGTTTTCAAAGGGTTTGGGGGGTGCAGGGATTTTATCTACCACTCCAGAATCCACCTGCATACAAGGTAAATAAAACAAAGTGCCTAGTTCTATGAATTCTGTTGAGAAATGCTTATAAGTATTGTATTCCTCATGCTATGCTTTCTGTTCCACAGAAGCATTTTGCAGTTGTGTAACCTCTCTTCTAAGCCATAAATTAATCAAATCAATCCAATAACTGCTTAATGTGGTTAGGTGGGTATATAGCTTTTGTTGTGCTTAATTTCCATGGACTTCAGTGATAGCTGTGCACATATTCAAGGGCAGAATTTGGCCTTGATTCCATAAATAGATCTTAATCCAGGGGTGGGCAAACTTTTTGGGCTGAGGGCCACATCTGGGTGGGGAAATGGTATGCAGGGCTGGGGCACGGGGTTGGGGTGCAGGAGGGAGTGCAGGATGTGGAAAGGGGTGTGATATGCAGGAAGGGGCTCAGGACAAGGGATTGGGACAGAGGAGGGGTGTGGGGCATAGGGGGCTCAGGGAAGGGGGTTGGGATGCAGGAAGGATGCGGAGTGCAGGAAGGGGCTCAGGGCAGGGGTGTGGACTGCAGGCTCTGCATGTGCTGGCCTTGCCACGCCTCCAGGTAAGCTCCCATTGGCTGCGGTTCCCCATTCCTGGCCAATGGGAGCTGTGGGGGACGGTTTCTGGAGGCAAGGGCAACGTATGTGGAACCCTCTGCCTCCCCCCGCCCCCACTCCCACGCACACACCCGGGGGCCACTTCACCACCAGGGTCAATCCCGCGGGCTGGATCCGGCCCACGGGCCGTAGTTTGCCCCCCTGTCTTAATCCCAAGCACTCTCAAGCCATGCTATGAAGTGCAAAGTTACCCATGCACGAGTGCACAAGAGTTGAAAATGAATGCCTGCCTAATTCCACGTGTGCATGCTTCAGTGTACTTGCATGCAGATCCTGTTAATTGTACATATGGCATGCACGTTTTTGAAAATATACTGCACGCTACCAGTATCATTTTAACAAAAAGCTCACATAATTGATCTGCCTGGCCTAGAATCTTATATGAATACTCACTCAGGCAGCTGAAAAGTCGGTCTAGTTTGTAATACACCTCTACCTCGATATAACGCTGTCCTCGGGAGCCAAAAAATCTTACCGTGTTATAGGTGAAACCGCGTTAAATCGAACTTGCTTTGATCCGCCGGAGTGTGCAGCCCCGCCCCCCCTGGAGCGCTGCTTTACCGCATTATATCCGAATTTGTGTTATATCGGGTTGCATTATATTGGGGTAGAGGTGTATGAAGGCAGCTGTATGTTGTTTGGAGGGAAGCTCATCTGTATGCAGTAATGTGCATCTCCGTTTCCTTTAATCCATTGCTGCCACCTGCTGGGGTTAGTGCTCTATGACACTTAAAACTCAGACACTGAAGAGTCATCCATTCAGTACAAAATGAACGCTGTGTTCTTTGTTTGCCATTTGTACCAATAATCATTTTAATTGAAGACCTAAAAAGGATAATGAAAAAATAGCTTTTTTGTATGTGTGGTCAATTATTAATCCAGGTTTATTTATAATCATTACATAATAAAGGGGAAATTATTTTTAAATATCCTCAGAATGGATTTTAAGAACGATTTTCCTACATAAATCTAATTAGAATAACATTGTTACAGAACTGGTGATAGACTGTGCTTTGCTTAGTAAAATTGTGATGTGGGAGAATACGAATGATCAGAATCTGTAAAAGATAGAGAGCACATTTTTTTAAGGTTCTTAAAGCCAAAAAATAAAGTTGGCCAAATCTTTCTTGCATATGTTCATCTCAGTCTCTGCTCCAAGTCAAACATGGGATGGAGATAAAATTACTCAAGGATGAGAGAGTAGGCTGGTGTATCAACAAATGTCTGCTTTCCTTGGGCTCAGCTGTAAGAGAAGGGTTAGGCAGATGTTATCATTTAGAGTCACTAGAGATGTAAAAGCTGTAAAAGTTCTAACAAACACAGATCAATACATTTTGTAGAATGAGTTTGAAAGTGCTCACACTATACCTATGTCAGGATATAAATTTTATGTAGTGATTCTCAAACTGGGGTTGCTATAGTATTCCAGGGTAGGCAGTAACTGAATATCTAATCCTTTATTTAAAAAATAAAAAAACAGCAAAACTTTCCAATATACATTATAAAGAAGCAAAAGGAGACCACAGCCCCAATTTTTTTCTTTGTAGCTAATCTTTAGATGTAATCATTGTTAACTATTTCACAGTCAAAAAGATTATTAGCTTTAGCCAGCTTGTAAGCTCTTTGGGGCAGGGACCAATATCTACTTCTGTTATTCTGGCACTGTATAAACAGTGCCATGATCCTGACTGGGGACTCCGGGCACTGCAATAATTTAAATGGTAAATATTTTCATAAAGTCATGGGTAGATTATTATGGACCAATAACCACAATTAAAAAAAAAATCTGGAACAAATGAAATCCTAACAATCGTACAAGTCTGTTAGTAGGTGGGCTTGGTAAAATTGTAAGTAATGATGAAGGGAAGGCATTTTTCAATACATACGTGTTCTTTATTTGGAGGAAAGCAAGATGATATACTCATATCTTAAAGGGATGACTTTTTTTTTAATCACAACTATTCTGACAGTAATTAGGTAGGATGTTAAATACCTACTAAAGTTAAACATTTTAAAATCTGCCAGACCATATAATGTTCACCCAAGAGTTTTAAAACAATTGGCTAAGATGCTTTCTGAGGTATTGAATGTTGATATTTAACAAATCCTGTGGAATACTGGCACTAAGTACAAACCTGAGGTGACAAAAGTTTGGATCACTGTAGCAATCTGAAAGAAAAGGTTGCAACCTCTGGCTAAAAACAGATGGGAAAAAAAGCACTGTTGGTCACTGGTATCATCTGCACATCCAGAAGCAGCTGAAGATCCAGTAAACGAGCAGTACTGCCAATAGGCTGAGTCATAGTCGTAGGGTTTAAGGGCAGGAAGGGACCACCAGATCATCAAGTCTGATCGCCTCTATATCACAGGCCACCAACACTAAACCCAACAACTGAAATTAGACCAAAATATAACAGCCCAGAATAGACTAGCCTATTATGTGCCACAGGCAGGGAATAGGAGGGACCAAGGTGCACCTGTGCCTGAGGCCCCTGCCATGGCAGGGAAATGAGATATACCCAGATAATCCTGGCAAGTGAGCTGCACTGACACACTGCAGAGGAAGGTGGAAAATCCCCAAGGTCTCTGCCAGTCTGATCTGGGGGAAATTCCTTCCCAATCCCACATATGGTGATCACTTAGACCATGGCCATGTGAGCAAGAACCAGCCAGCCAAGCATCTGAGAGAGGATGCTTGATGCCACCTTAAAGCCCTGGCCCTCCCCATCCAATGGCCCATCTCCAGCTGTAGCCATTCCTGCTGCTTCAGAGAAAGAAGATTAAGAACAAAAACATCCCAGAATACATGTGTGGCGGGGAGGAAGGAATCCCTTCCTGACCCTCACAGGTGGCTGGCTAAAACATGAGCTTTTAGGAGCATAAGATATAAACCACAAATGAGCTCCAGGGCTGCTAAGCCCGGCCCCTTGCCATCACAAGCAACATGGTCATACAGTCGCATGCATAAATTTGTCCTGCTCTCTCAAAACTAATTAAAGTGTTTTCCTCCACAGCTTGTATTGGGAGGCTGTTCCAGAGTTTGATGGTTAGGAACCTTCTAATTTCCAGCCTAAATCTGTTCGCAGACAGTTTTATACTCTTTTGTTCTTGTGCCAACAGAGTCCTTTAGCTGAAATAGCTCTTCACCCTCTCAGGTATTTACTCCCCTAATGTATCAATAGAGGTGATTGGGACAGCGTACAGTCACCCCCTGAAACTCCTACTCTCAGAAGCTCACCATCAGAACATGTGACCTCCTGCCATATTTCTGGGCCTTTGAAGTTGAAGGCACTTCGTCACTCGGACTCCTTTGTAGTGTTGTAGTATTGTCCAATAGAAAGAGAAATAAAATGGTTCACACTGAATTTTGGTGTAACTACATTTGTAAAGCATATGGTATCTTCGGCATCTCGCAGCCTTTTGATTTTTCTGATCTCCCAACAAATCAGTATGCTGTGGGATCCTTCTTGCCTCCCAACCTCTGAGTATTAATGCTTTGCATTTACATGTGCTCTACAGATATTCTATAATCCTCCTTCCTGGGATGTTAAGAATACTGCATCTGTGACACTCCAAGCACCTGCTGCCCCAAACTCTGACCCTGAGTTCAGCTCGCTAGAGGTGCTGCACTTCTAAACTAAACAATGAGGCCAACTGAAGAACTGTCATAGTTGTGACTCAGTTGTTCCTTCTCCAGTTCCAAGGATGCATTCTTGACTATTAAATCTACTTCTGTTTTAATATGTATTGTAGTCAAGGGATTTAAAACCTGTCAGACATTCATTCAAAATGCAATTATTGCACACCTAATCGCACAGAGTGTCAGAAGTTAGTTCCATTATACTATTAAGCCTTATAAAGAAATTGTTATTGGTAATTGTCAGATTATTTCATTATCATTTTTATTAACAGTGTAAATGTGGGTTGGCAGATCATGTTCGTTGTTTTCAGTTAGAACTACAGTAATTGCCTGTCTTTGTAATGTAAATGTTTTTGTTTCTTTTCAGATATACTTGAAAGAAATTTTAAGAGAAATAGGGATCTACAATGTTAAGGGGACCCACAAAAACACATGGGAGCTGAAGCCAGAATACAGACATTATCAAGGAGAAGAGAAGAGTGATTAATGCAACTGTTAATGAAGCAAACACAGAGGCTATAGAATAATGGGACTGTGCTGAGGGAACACTGCAGTTAAACAGACTGTACTGAGCACAATTCAGTACCAAGAGATCTTAAAAAGAGTAATACTTTGTAATTTGTCTGGCTTCATTTTTAAAAACAAATTTCTTGGACGTTTCTATACATTTGTCTTGTTTTTGACAAAAAAAAATTACAGAATAAACTTGTATTAGATTTATCTTTATTAGAAACCTTTTGAGTTTTGGCTTTATTTTTTAAGTAGTTTTGAGTTTTGTTAAATATTGATAACTTTAAAGTAAAACATATTTTAGAGGGACCTGTAACTTTGTGTTTTGCATCCCAGCAGTTCTGAGTTTTTTATGTCCTATTCTACTGTATTCCTTAGGGGCCTAATCCTGAGAGGTGCCGATCATCCATAGTTAATACTGATTGGGAGTTTAAGGGCACTGTGTGCTTTTCAGGATCAGTCTTCAGTCATGACACTCATGGTGATCCTAAGTCTTCCTGAGAACAAATAAAGCTCAGTTTACAAAAAGCTCTCTGCTAAACTGGTTAATGGGGGAGAAGGGAAACCACTACAGCACATCACTGAGGAAAAACTACGCTGGCCCCATAAGTACAGTGAGGAACGAATAGATCATTAGTATGTTTGTTTTTTTTAAATGTGATCATGTTTTGTGTGTAAGCATATCAATAAAGAGAGCATTTAATTTGTAGCAAATAAAATTATGTATATTATTGAGTGAATATTAGAGCTCTGATCAATTGAATTATATAGATATGAAAGGCCATTTTTAGACATAGTTTCTATACCTGAGTTTGCCACTGGATCTCCCTGCAACATTGAGAAAGTCACTTAACCATTCTGTGCCTCGCTTTCCCCATTTTTAAAATGGAGCTAAATGCCCACGTTTGTAAAGCATTCAGCTGACATGTACTGTTGTAAGTGTAAAGTAGTCTCCTTTTATTTATTTTTTTAAAGAATTGTTATATTTTGGCATCCCAAAATTTCAGGAATAATTATGGATGTATATGAATTAACTCAGTTATAGCAGTAGTTTCAGATTGGGTGGGGGGAGGGGGTTAAAGGCATTTTGTTTTTAAACAGGGTCAATTTAACTTAATCTATGCCTTGGATATTTTTTCCCTCATCACATTTTCCTACATCACTAAAATCTGTGTCTCACTTGTATACAGATATCAATGAAATTGGAAAGATCTAATTTTAAAAAAATATTTTTAAATTGTTAAGAGTAAATACCAATGTTTTTATTAGACAAAGTGGATGAAGTAATATTTTTTATTGGAAGAACTTCTGTTGGTGAGAGAGACAAGCTTTCAAGTTTACACAGAGCTCTGTTTCAGAATGTCACAGCTAAACACAAGGTGGAACAGATGTTTTTATTGTCATTATCATGTTGATTATGGAAGAAATGCTTTATCAGAGAGGAGAGTCTTTCAGAATTGCCTGAGGGTGATGAGATTCTGTATTGTTCTGATCTTCACTGAAATTTTGTTCCACAGCTGAGCTCCTTCAGCCAAGAATGCTTTATCTCCAGCTCTGTGGTGCTTTTTTCTGGACTTTCTGCACTGCATTAACCATGGATGAGTGTGGATGAGCCCATGGATACAAATGATGACACTGATGTAGCAGTGTCCTAGGCCACTAAAGGCTTTGAAGGTCAAGGTGAAGGCAAAGGAACTGGAGTAGGAGCCAAAGGAAGGACGGTAGCTCAGAGGCAATGTTTCACAGTGGTATATCCAGTTGAGGTAAAAAAAATATATTTATTTGGGGTGAATGGAGAGAAGAGAACTGTATACAGTTTACCCTGCTTACTTACCCGTTGCTTAAGAAAGAAAAAGCCTGATTAATTTTTCCGACTTAAGTACTTTCTATTGATTGCCTTTATGTGATTGAACTCAGTTCTCCCTTACTGTTATTTTTGGAAATATCCTGATTTCTAAAGTCACATTCCTAGTTATTATTTGTTTGTTGTACTGTAGTGCCTCGGACTGTCATCAAAAGGACGCTATTTGCTAGGTGCTGTACAAACAGAACAGAAATGCATGTCTCTGTTGTAAAAAGCCTACAATCTTGTTCTTCTATTTGTAACTTGCCAATATTGATATAGAAATTAAGTCCAGTCATAGGCGTAAAATGCTCTTGATGGCAGTCCTGTGTGATTCGCCAAACAAGAACGTATTTTTGATGCATGTTAATTTACTGTTTCATAATATGTCTTCAGCTGCTCAGTGGTTTTGCAAAATATTGTAGTTCTAGTGAGATGAACTGATCAGTCACAGTACTACAAAAGGTCGGTAGAATTTAAAAAATTCAGTTATTTTAGTGATATGTAGAGTGCCTGTTGCTATAGGAACTAGGCACTGTTTACAGAATTTAAAAGCATATATGAGATAAATATGTACTATAGAAACCTGTTCAGAATGGGTAACATGAAGACACTAATGCTGCCAGAAATAAATTAATATCCATATCCTTGCCAGTTGATCCACCCATGAGCCGGGCCACTGTGTTGTTCACAGGCTGAAGCTTGCAGGTGATCTTCAGGCATTGACCTAGAGACAGAAAAGACTTCAATCAGCTAATGCATCCCCTTCCCTCCCTCTCCCTGGTTTCAGGGTTCTTCCGTATAGTGTAACACACGGTGCTAAGGACCTCAAGTTTATCTGAATTAGGGATGGGATGAATAATCCCTTCATGTGCCTACTATTCTGAGCAAAAATAGTGTTAGGTTTCTAGTTTTTACTAGTTTTTTCTCCAGGGAGCTCCACCAACAGAAGGGGGAGAGGAGAGCCACTTGCCCAAGCAGTCTGATGGGAGTAGCCTGGCTTTAGGCAGTCTGGTCTGATGCCCTGGTCTCCCTGACTACTTATTTATTCATTTAACCGGAGAGTTTCAGCAACATTGAATATGCTGATTGTTCCTCCACTGACTGCGTGATGGTGATGCCTACAATAAGACTGCATTCCTGCGTGATGGTGATGCCTACAATAAGACTACATTCTTCCCTAGTGCAGAGGTTCCCGAACTGTGGTTCGCAAAACACGTGCTTGGTCATCCCTGGAGAACTGGCCGGTCACATGGTGCTGGTTCTCCTTGTATCTGCCTGCTAAATTTCATTAAATGAACAGATGTATTTTTAGGTTTATCGGTTTCCCAATGTCACTTTGTGCTGGCAAGTTCTTTAGCTGCCACAGAGATATTACGTACTCCTGAATAGAGGGAATATGGTGGCACTATTCAGTGGCCCGTGCAATAGTGAATGAGAAGGGAGATGGTCCATGAGATCATTTTTAAGATATGATTCACAAACTGAAAAATTGGGAACTCACCCTGTAGTTCATGCCATGACTTATGTTTTAGGCAGTGTAATAGACTAAGGATCATGTGCACGTGAAGTAAAATAAACATCAACTGGAAAATGTCTGAAACTGCACTTTTTGCATTTAGTTGCTAAAAACTACTTCTGAATATTTCAGAAAATAAATGTTGAAATCTATAGCCCTAATTCCAATCCCAACATTATTTGTCACGTGTCAGCAGTGTGCTTGGTACTTTAAAATAAGACAACCCAGTCTCTGTCCCAAGGAGCTTTTACCCTAAAGATGACAGACAAATTGGACGCAAAGAGCTAGTCATCAGCGTTAGGGATGTTGCACCAATTCAGCTACACTGGTATAAATCCTGAGGGTAAACTCAGAGCAGCAGCTTCAAGCCAGAGCAAATCACATTGGTGCAGTTCTTCAAGTGCTTGTTCACGTCCATTCCACATTTGGTGTATGCGCGCCACATGCATGGACGTCGGAAACATTTTCCCTTAGCGGCTCCAGTCAGGACGGCAGGGGAGCCCGCCAGAGCGGCGCCTCCATGCCGGTGCATATATACCCCTGCCGACCCGACCCCCCTTCAGTTCCTGCTTACCGTCCGTGGCGGTGTTGGAACAACTCTTCTCTCACTTGCGAGTGATCCCTTAGCACAGTTGTAATAGTTATCTGTAGTTAGCACTTCTTAATAGTAGATAGTTACGCTTCCTTTGTTTTAGGTGTCTGGAAGTTGTTTCCAGCACCAGCACTGGGCTGCAGGGCATGCCGCAGGCCCAAGGGTTTAAGGTTTGTGCCACATGCCGCAAGCCTATGCCAATCAGTGATCCCCACGACTCGTGTCTCTGGTGTTTGGGGCGCACCAGACTGAGCACTGCAAGATCTGTAAGGCCTTTAAGCCAAGAACTAAGAAAGAGAGAGACTTTCGCCTCAAGCAGTTGCTCATGGAGGCCATGCTACAACCTGCGGCCTCGGACCAACTGGCTTCGGGGCCGGCGTCCTTGGAGCGGAGTGCCGCGGCATCAGTCCGTGATCCGGCGCCAGTGGGGCACCGCAAGCATGCGGCACGACTTCTCCAGTACGGTCAAAGGGGCAGCCGAAAGGTGATAGAGGGTGCTCCCCCATAAGAAGGCGGCACCTCTCAAGGGACTGAACACTCAAAAGGGCAGTGTGGCCGCAGGACATACATCGGCACCAGTGGCTCCGGCGCCGCAGGGCCCGTTGAGCCCCGGGCTAAGTGGGTCGAGCACAGAAGAAGGGCTGGAGGACATCCTAGAACAGCCCTCCATGCCACACACCTTTTGAGGCAGCAAAAGACCTCATTGAGCTGTTGGCAGCAAGCCCCCACCCTGGCAAGGAGCAGCCTCCAGCACCATCACCAAGGGTGCCATCCAGAGGCAAGCCGGCAATGGTGCACTACTCAAGGTCACCTCCCTGGCACCGCTCCCGGTCGAGCTCAGCCTCCGTGGACTCCCAGCTACCTTTGACTCAGCAGGACTCGATGGCACCGGAACAGAGCCAGCGCACGGCACCAGCTCACCACTCCCTGGCACCGCCACTAAGCCGGCACCAAGGGGACATAAAGCCGCACTCCCTGGCCCCGGATAGAAGGCAGCGATCCCGGTCCCGAGAGCATCGGTACCGATCCCAGTCCTGGTCGGAGAGAAGCTGCTCTCCAGCCCCCCAATGGCACCATGCCACGGCACTGCCTTGGCCTTCAAGATCGGCCTCCTTGGAATCTGAGGTCGACTCAGGCTGCTCCAGTTACACCTGCAGAGCACCAGCTAGCAGGGAGCCCCAGATCGCGTTGCATCCCTAATGGGGACCGCCAGGACAATGGCCCTTTTGGACACCCTGGGCCTATCAGCAGCAGCAGCAAGGGACCTCCTCCAAAACTTCGAGGTCTGGCTATTCGGTGCACTAGTCCTAGTCCCCACGCAGACACCCCTCCACGCCCAAGGAGGCTACAGTATCCAGGCCGTCAGATGCTTCTCCGGAACACCGGTGAGTGAAAGCAGCATGGAGCCCGGGGCCGTCCCGGGGACAACCAACCAGGCAGGGCTCAGACGTGCCCCCGGCCTATGATGAAGGGCAGGAAGAACAAACAGAGGAGGTTGTGGTGGGCACGGCGGTGTCAGGGCCTCCCCCAATCGACCAGAGGGCACATCAGGAGCAGCTCCGCAGGGTTGCCCAAAATTTGGGCCTACAGGCGGAGGAAATGGTGGAGCAGGAGGATCCTATGGTGGACATACTAAGCTCTGAAGGTCCCTCCAGAATTGCGCTCCCGCTCATAAAGACCATCCAGTCTAACTACAAGACGGTCTGGCAAACCCCAGCCTCCAGCGTACCGACGGCAAGGGGGGTGGAGAGGAAGTACTTCGCCCCTTCCAAAGGATATGATTTCCTTTTTTCTCATCCGACCCCCTGTTCGCTGGTCGTCTCAGCCGTGACCGAATGGGAGCGTCATGGCTAGCAAGCCCCGGCCCCCAAGGCCAAGGAGGCTAAACGTTTGGACCTCTTTGGCAGGAAGGTCTACTCCTCTATGGGTCTCCAATTACGGATTGCGAACCAGCAGGCAATCCTAAAGAGGCACAATTTTAATTCCTGGGCAGCAGTTTGCAAATTTAAAGACTCATTGCCACAGGGCTCTCAGCCTGAGTTCACGGCCCTCGTAGAAGAGGGAAAAGCAGTCGCCAAGACCTCTTTACAAGCCTCTCTGGACTCGGCAGACGCAGCAGCCAGAACAATCGCCTCGGGGCGTGATGAGGCATTCAGCGTGGCTTCAGGCCTCGGGCCTTCTGCCAGAGATCCAGAACACCATCCAGGACCTCCCCTTCGAAGGGTCTGGCCTCTTTTCCGACCAGACGGATGCCAGGCTGCATAGCCTTAAAGACACTCAGGCAACCCTCAAGCCATTAGGCATGCACACCCCGGCTACTCAGAGGAAGCCATTCAAGTCCCAACCATCATAACAATGGCAGTACCAGCCCCACCCTAGGCAGGAGCCTTACCGCAGGAGGGGCAGAGACAACAGGCCAGGGCAAAACCCAGCCTGGCAGCAAGCAGGGGTTTTGAAGGTGCGCTCGAGGACAGCATACCAACCCAGCTCCTGGATCCTTCCCCACGTTTCTCGGACCGCTTGTTCCGCTTCTACCAGGCGTGGTCCTGTATAACATCGGACCGTTGGGTCTCACGCACAGTACAAGTGGGTTACACGCTGCAGTTCTCCTCCTTCCCTCCTACCCACCCCCTTCCCCATCCCTCTTCAGGGACCCTTCTCACGAGCAACTCCTTATGCAGGAGGTACAGTTGCTCCTAGAAGCGGTGGCGGTGGAGGAAGTCCCTCGGGAACTAAGGGGAAAGGGGTTCCTGCTACTTTCTCATCCCAAAGGCAAAGGGGAGCCTTCGGCCCATTTTAGACCTTCACGGGCTCAACAAGTTCTTAGTCAAGGTCCGCTTCCGTATAGTCTCCCTAGGCACTATTATCCCATCCCTGGATCCAGGGGATTGGTACGCTGCCCTCGATATGAAAGATGTCTACTTTCACATCGCTATTCACCCCACTCACCGGCGGTTCCTACGATTCGCTATAAACCAGCACCATTACCAGTTCACAGTCCTCCCGTTCAGCCTGGCAGCAGCCCCCCACATCTTCACAAAGTGCATGTCAGTAGTGGCAGCCTTCCTGCGAAAGAGGAGAATACGGGTATACCCATACCTAGACAATTGGCTCCTCACGGGTCGGTCTGAAGAGGAGGTCTGCTTCCATGTGACGGTGGCCCTAGATGCATTCTGCAAGCTGGGCCTTCTACTTAACTTGCCCAAGTCTTCCCTGATACCAACGCAAAGACTGGAGTTCATCGGGGCAGTGCTGGACTCTGTGCAGGCGCAAGCGAGCCTTCTGGAATCCAGGTTCCTGGCCATCCAGCGGCTCACAGACTCGATGCTAAGGTTCCCCACTACCATGGCCAGACACTGCCTCCAACTCCTAGGGCACATGGCAGCATGCACCCATGTAGTCAAATACGCTTGACTGCGGCTCAGGACTTCACAAGCGTGGCTTGCCTGATCATATCACCCGGGTAGAGATCCCCTAGAACTTGTCATGACGGTTCCGGCCCAGGTGTTGGACTCCCTGCGCTGGTGGCTCAATCGGCCGGTAGTATGCGAGGGTATCCCCTTCGCCGCACTGCAGCCTGCTCTGATACTCATGACAGACGTGTCAGACCTCGGCTGGGGAGCTCACTTAGGGCACCTAAGGACGCAGGGCTTGTGGTCCAAGGCCAAGATGTCATTCCCCATCAATGTGAAGGAGCTCAGGGCAGTTCGCCTAGCCTGCCAAAGCTTTCACGCTACTCTGGAAGGTCACAGCATGACAGTTCTGACAGACAACACCACCGCCATGTTTTATATAAACAAGCAGGGCGGAGCCTGCTCCTCTCCCCTCTGCCGAGAGGCCCTTCTTCTGTGGGACTTTTGTATAGCCCGCTCCATCCATCTCGTAGCGTCATATCTCCCGGGAGGACTGAACAAGCTAGCGGATAGCCTCAGCAGGTCATACCACATGCACGAGTGGTCAATAAGACCAGACATCTTGCAGTCAGTCTTCCAGAAGTGGGGGTTTCCCCAAATGGATCTTTGCCACCAAGGACAGCTGCCAATGTCCGCAGTTTTGCTTGTTCCAGAACCACAGTCCGGGCTCGGTCACAGGCACTTTCGCGAACCCTTGGAGCGGGAGTCTGAAGTATGCCTTCCCTCTGCTCCCGCTCATCCACAGAGTCCTTCTCAAAGCTCGCAGGGACCAGGCGGTGATAATTTTGATCGCCCCAGCCTGGCCTCGACAGCACTGGTTTACAACCCTGCTAAAGCTGTCAGTGGCCACTCCAATTGCCCTGCCCCTACACCAGGACCTCATCACGAAGGACAGAAGGCGCCTGCTCCACCCAGATCTGCAGTCTCTGCACCTCATGACGTGGAAGCTCTCTGGCTAAACGCTATGGAGAGCCAGTGCTCTCATCTGGTACGACAAATTCTCCTTAGCAGTAGGAAACCTTCCACTAGGGCAGCCTACCTAGCTGAGTGGAAAAGATTTTCCTGCTGGTGTGAGCCTAAGCAGATACAGCCACTCCAGGCCACTATTCCAGTCGTCCTAGAATACCTCCTGCACCTCCGGCATCAGGGTCTCACTCCTTCCTCAATCAGGGTGCATCTAGCTGCCATTTCAGTGTTCCACCCGGGGGAATCCGGATACTCTGTGTTCTCTCACCCCATGGTGGTGCGGTTCCTCAAGGGACTGGACAGTGTGTTCCCCTACTCGCGCCCGCCAGACCTTAATCTGGTCCTTTCCAAGCTTATGGGGCGCCCGTTCGAGCCCCTGGCCTCCTGCACCTCTCCTGGAAAGTGGCATTCCTGGTGGCCGTTACATCGGCAAGGAGGGTGTCCGAGTTATGAGCCCTAACCACGGATCCTCCTTATACAGTTTTCTATAGGGACAAAGTGCAACTCGGGCCCCACCCAAAATTCCTCCCCAAGATAGTCTCGCAATTCCATATGGGCCAGGACATTTATTTACCAGTGTTCTTTCCTAAACCACACACGGACCCAAGTCACCGTAGCCTGCACACTTTGGATGTCCGAAGGGCCCTGATGTTCTATTTGGAGTGAACGAAACCTTTCCACAAGTCGACACAGTTGTTTGTCGCCATAGCTGATAGAATGAAAGGGCTTCCGGTCTCGGCACAATGCATTTCATCATGGACGGCGGACTGCATCCGCACTTGCTACGAGCTTGCCAAGGTTCCTGCCCCAGCGATCACAGCTCATTCAACGAGGGCACAGGCGTCCTCAACAGCTTTCCTGGCGTATGTCCCAATCCAGGAGATCTGTAAAGCAGCCACCTGGTCATCGGTGCACACTTTCACAGCCCACTACACAGTCAACCAGCAAGCGAGATGATGCGATGGTTGGCAGGGCTGTTCTTCAATCAATTGCTCCATGACTCCTACCTCCTCCTATGGTAAGCTTGTGAGTCACCTAATCTGGAATGGACATGAACAAGGACTCGAAGAAGAAAAAACGGTTACCTACCTTTCGTAACTGTTCTTTGAGATGTGTTGTTTAGGTCCATTACACTTCCCACCCTCCTTCCCCTCTGTCAGAGTCTCCTGCAAGAAGGAACTGAAGGGGGATTGAGTCGGCAGGGGTATATATGCACCGGCTTGGAAGCACTGCTCTGGCGGGCTCCCCTGCGGACCCGATGGGAGCTGCTAAGGGAAAAAGTTTCCAATGTCCGTGCACGCGGCACGCGCACACCTAATGTGGAATGGACGTGAACAACACATCTCGAAGAACAACAGTTACGAAAGGTAGGTAACCGTTTTTTATCCCAGTGCAATACTCCCTAGTGTAGATATGGTCCAAGCATATGTGATTCATGGTGAAGGCAGTGCAAGAATCTAGCAGTAGCTGTCTCCAGAAAATTATGTGGAAGATGGGCAGTCTACCTTGGAATGTGCATATGTAAGTCTGTATGTTTTAAAATATAAACTCAGAAAAACGGGTTGGAGTAGATGATGCTAGACACTGTCAATTCTGGGAAGTTGTCTTACAAATGAGTGATGTTAGTTTTCTTTGCTGCACCTCAAAGGGAGCAGCATGTGAATATTAAGTGTGCTGGCAGAAAATCACGTGTGTCTATTGGAACAGTGTTACTGATTCTTTTGACACCGAAGTGAGCGTCATCATTTGGAGTGGGAACAGTGCTACCTGTTAAAATCCCAGCGAGTGCTCCTCAAAGCCTACCCTATTTTGAGTCACTTCTGTATTGTCTTCACCAGCTGCTTTAAATTGGCTTTGACTGAACATACCTCCTGTATGTGTCAGTTCTGCCTACCCACGTTCAGATGTCACCATCACTAAGATCGCATTTGGTTAGTCATCAGATTGACTCCCAGCAAATCATTTTATTTGATTATTATTCATGGTTGAGAGCAGTTCTGCAGGCTCACCCCCATGAGGGTCCTTTCTCTGCAGTTTCCAGAGACAGTTCAGAGCTGTGGTCAGCATGGCGCACCTCTCAAGGGTAGTCTGCCCTGTGGTACAAACAGCAGTAGGAACATTTCCCCAGAGCTTCTCTGCCTTTTGATCTTTAAATTTCTGCGAAATTTGTTGAGAGTTTTCAGACTTTTCTACCTTTCAGCTCTAACCTTCTCACCTTGGCTTGTTTATCCTCCATCCTCCCAGTTGCTTCTCCCACCAACATTTTTCAAGCTTATTGTGCATAATCTCAGATACTCCCCCTTGCCCACTTCTCTCCCTGAGTGCAGAGGGTAGAGGCCGACCTGCCATGAGCAAGCCATGAATCCATGGAGTCCTCTTTCTAGAGTAGAAATGGGGAGACTGGCAGTGGGTGACAGTAGCTACAGTCCTAACATAGACCAGAATCTGGGATAAGAGGAGGTCCTGGTACCTCTCTGGGGAAGAGGTAAAGGAAGAAGAAATGCAGAGCACTAAGGCCTAGTTTACACTACATTATTAAACCATTGCAGAGCAGTTGTCAGTGATAAGCTTAACACTGAGCACCACTGAGTTGCAAGTGTAGACAAGGAAAAAACATTTTCAGCATCATTTCAGCTAACCACATATACCCTGCAGGGCGGCTCTGTTTTTTGCCACCCCAAGCATGGCAGTCAGGCAGCCTTCAGTGGCATGCGTGCAGGCAGTCTGCGGTCAGGCGGATTTGGCGGCATTTCTGCGGATGATCTGCCAGTCCTGTGGCTTTGGCGTACCCGCTGCCGAATTGCCACCAAAACCGCAGGACCGGCGGACCTCCCGCAGGCATGCCGCTGAAGGCTGCCTGACTGCCACCCTCACAGCAACTGGCAGGCTGCCCCCCACGGCTTGCCACCCCAGGCACGTGCTTGCTGCACTGGTGCCTGGAGCTGCTCCTGATACCCTGTGTTGTGAGCAAGGTTTGAGCACAGTCATCGGAAAGAATGCCAAACACAAGTGCTCTTGTAGCTAGCCTTCGCTCAGTACCAGTTCAGCTAAACCAACTGCAGACAACCATATTCACAGTGTTTTGATTCTGAAGCAGAGATGAGGCCTAAATGACCTTAAAGAGAAAAAGAATAAGAAAGGACAAAGGGTTGAGTTAAAGTGGCAACTGAAACAATGGAAGGTTCTTTAAAACACTTCAATCTGTGCTAAATTGCTGCTGGGCACCATTTATCTAAACTCGTCAATAAAATGAATGGAATGTAAATAATAATAAATGGTAAATTCTCAGAATGGAGAGGGTAACTAGTGGTGTTCCCCAAGGGTCAGTCCTCAGACCGATCCTATTCAACTTATTCATAAATGATCTGGAGAAAGGGGTAAACAGTGAGGTGGCAAAGTTTGCAGATGATACTAAACTGCTCAAGATAGTTAAGACCAAAGCAGACTGTGACGAACTTCAAAAAGATCTCACAAAACTAAGTGATTGGGCAACAAAATGGCAAATGAAATTTAATGTGGATAAATGTAAAGTAATGCACATTGGAAAAAATAACCCCAACTATACATACAATATGATGGGGGCTAATTTAGCTACAACAAGTCAGGAGAAAGATCTTGGAGTCATCGTGGATAGTTCTCTGAAAATGTCCACGCAGTGTACAGAGGCGGTCAAAAAAGCAAACAGAATGTTAGGAATCATTAAAAAGGGGATAGAGAATAAGACTGAGAATATATTATTGCCCTTATATAAATCGATGGTACGCCCTCATCTCGAATACTGCATACAGATGTGGTCTCCTCATCTCAAAAAAGATATACTGGCACTAGAAAAGGTTCAGAAAAGGGCAACTAAAATGATTAGGGGTTTGGAACGGGTGCCATATGAGGAGAGATTAAAGAGGCTAGGACTCTTCAGCTTGGAAAAGAGGAGACTAAGGGGGGATATGATAGAGGTATATAAAATCATGAGTGATGTGGAGAAAGTGGATAAGGAAAAGTTATTTACTTATTTCCATAATACAAGAACTAGGGGTCATCAAATGAAATTAATAGGCAGCAGGTTTAAAACAAATAAAAGGAAGTTCTTCTTCACGTAGCGCACAGTCAACTTGTGGAACTCCTTACCTGAGAAGGTTGTGAAGGCTAGGACTATAACAGAGTTTAAAAGAGAACTGGATAAATTCCTGGTGGTTAAGTCCATTAATGGCTATTAGCCAGGACGGGTAAGGAATGGTGTCCCTAGCCTCTGTCTGTCAGATAGGGTGACCAGACAGCAAATGTGAAAAATCGGGACAGGGGTTGGGGGGTAATAGGAGCGTATATAAGAAAAAGACCCAAAAATCGGGACTGTCCCTATAAAATCGGGACATCTGGTCACCCTACTGTCAGAGGATGGAGATGGATGGCAGGAGAGAGATCACTTGATCATTGCCTGTTAGGTTAACATAAGAACATAAGAGAGGCTGTACCGGGTCAGACCAAAGGTCCATCTAGCCCAGTATCCTGTCTACCGACAGGGGCCAATGCCAGGTGCCCCAGAGGGAGTGAACCTAACAGGCAATGATCAAGTGATCTCTTTCCTGCCATCCATCTCCATCCTCTGACAGATGGAGGTTCACTCCCTCTGGGGCACCTGGCATTGGCCACTGTCAGTAGACAGGATACTGGGCTAGATGACCTTTGGTCTGACCCGGTACGGCCTTTCTTATGTTCTAATGTGTATGTCAGGGCTATCTTGAAAATCCATCAGAATAGAGAAATTGGGAACTCCCAGGAGTGGAAGAGCTCAGTAGCTTTACATTTGCTTTTGAAAACGATGAAACAATGATCTCCACACAATTGTGATGGAACAGGTAATGAAATGACCTACTGAAATTATTGGCCTAATTTGAGTAAAGAGGGGGCTTGACCAAGGTCTGTTTACCTGCCTAGTAAGTTCTCACATTGAAAGGGCTCTGCTGTTTTGTTAGCATGATCAAAGGAACCAATGGCTGCATTATACAGAGAATTTTAAAGTATCTAATTAATGCTGTAGGCTGAGGAGAGACAGGGATGCTCTCTGATAGTTTGCTCAATGGTGAGGCAGACATAGAATCATAGAATATCAGGGTTGGAAGGGACCTCAGGAGGTCATCTAGTCCAACCCCCTGCTCAAAACAAGACCAATACCCAGACAGATTTTTGCCCCAGATCCCTAAATGGCCCCCTCAAGGATTGAACCCTGGGTTTAGCAGGCCAATGCTCAAACCACTGAGCTATCCCTCCTCCTGTTTCACACATTTCTGTGTGTAAGACACCTAATAACCTGGAGGAAACACTGGAAAATTACTTAATTCCAAAAGTATGCAGCAATGTCTTAGAAGTGAGGGGTGAGACGAGTAATGTTCCCTACAGGAAAAACCTTTAACCCAGTCAGACAGCTCAGCTGCCATCACACACTCCAACAGCCTGGAGGAAAAATATAGCAACTATTTAGTCTAAATGATTGTGCCCCTAGACCTGGGCAGACCTTTCCCTCTCCCCTCCACCGCTCTGGAATCCACCAGGTGATTTTTCAGTTTAAGATTGAATGAGCATTTTCCCACTGAACTTTCAATAAAAATCATGTTAAAAGTGATAGTAGGATTTCCTGTTTTAAGAGAAGCTGTGGAAGGTCTCAGTGGCTGGACCTCACAGGGACAAGAGTTTTCACAGAAATGTCTCCAGTCTGTGGCCTATGGGAGCTCTATCAGTGCATCCTGGCCTGGCAAAAATCCAGCATGTGGACTAGTTAAATTTCTAGACAAAATTGTCCTGTCTTCTAAGTGCTGTGGGAGTAACAGGTGAGACGTCAGTGGCTCCTGGGTAGCTCAGGAGAGAGAAGGTGCCTACCTAGATTCATGTTTGAAATTTTTACAGTTTCATTTGTATTCCTGCTGCTTCAATATGTGACAGACAACCCCGTATGTGTGGACTGGCCTGTCCCAAGTCAGAGGGAGAGACCTTTTACAGACACCTCAGGTTTTTCTGCTTTTATCCTATCTTTAATGCTATGATCCTGTTTTTTAAATAACATCTGAAGGTCCTTATGCCTCGTTTGAACTAGTGTTTAAGGCTTTGATAACACGACATTTACTTGGGCAAATTCCTATTAAAATTTATAGGAATTTTCCGGAAGAAAGAAGCATTATAGGGTCACATCCCAACTGTTGTAAGCCTGGAAAGCAGCTTGCCGTTGTAAACAGCAATGACTTTCCATAAAGTTTTCTAGTAACCTTTAAGTAGCTAAATGTTTCTCGGAGATTGTTGTCTGTAAATGTTCTATGGTGATACAGTCCATTGATACGTTGTATCTATTGGCATTATTCCCAACCTGCAAACGTCTAGACAGTGACAATGTATTGTACTGTGCTTCGAGAAGTATAACCTAGTGTCCTGTCACAGAGTATAGTGTGTTTCGTGTAAAACGTTGGGAGCTATTTATCTTGGTTGTCCCAAGTCAAGATCAGGAGCATCCCATGGAAGAGGCCTTTTATATCTGACTTAATAGTGCTACTTTGTTTGAGGAGGAAAGCCTAGGACAAATGCATCAGGTTTTGTACACCACCTAGTACAATGGGATCCTGGCCAATGACTGGGGCTGTGTGGCGCTGCTACAGTAGAAGTAATACAAAGTAATCAGTGCTAAGTGAAAATGCTGCACACTATTCCGCCAGAGTGTAACTGCCCCGAATGAACCATTCTGCATTGAGTCTGGCAAGTGGGTCAATAACTAGTTTGTACTTAATGCTCGCTTTCAAATATATTAAATATATGCAATAAAACTGTACCACGTGAAGTGCAACATCAAAGCAGCAGGAGTAGGCCTGCTTGCCTCTCCCTAATCCAGCCCCAATTTCCAGCTACTCCTGGGGAGCTACATGTCCTAGCAACCACTGCTTTCCACTCAAAACTGAGCTGTAATTTGGTAGATGGAGCACAGACTGGGAGATGAGACTTTGAGGTTCTGTTCCTGGCTTTGCCACTGGATTGCTGTATAACCTTAGCCAAGACCCTTAACATTGATGCCTCATTTGTCCTTTCTGTTAAACTGGGATACTGGTGTTTAGGCAGATTTGTAAAGCACTTTGAGGCCTGTTTGAAATGTACTGTATAAGGCCACAGTAATAACATTTACTGGTGCCAGTGCCCCAAATACAACTCTCTCAGCCTCCAGCAGCAGTTGTGTACCAGGAGTGGACTGTACATCCCTACATATCTTCTGCATCACTTAATGAACATTCTCATCAGATTTGACAATTGATCTGCTTCCTTAATTGTCTGTGGCTGTTATGAGTTCCCAGTACCAGCTTCTGACTAACTCTTCCCAATCTGCTCCAAAAAAAAAAAAAAAAAAAAGCCACCTATGCCGAACTCCAATAACTATAAATAAATACACTCTGTCCCTGAAATGTGGGACATTAATGCAAATTCTAGGTATACAAATCAAAACCTCCACCAGTAAAGCAGACCACATTCATTCATCGATGAACTGCTGAAAGTGGTTAGAGGTCTCTCTTTCGTCTTCCCCCTTAAATTTTATTTTATGTGCTGAACTGGAGTGTACTCCTTTTTCTTCAGACTGGAATCCACCGGCACAGGTTCTTAATGATAATCTAACCATGATATTAAAGTGACCTGCAAAGATTTTTGGTTTCTTCATAATGTAAATGTTCTGGATGGTTTTTGATTTGTTAGTTTCTTTTCTACTTGTTTGTTATCTTGGAAATATTATGAAGATCAAGCCTTGCTTTGGAAGAGGGGAGAATTGGAGGCGGAGCTTCCTCAGGCTTTCCTTTGAGGAAGTGAGTTGTTTAAATCTTGCCTAATGAAAGCTAAGTATCAGGGGGTAGCCGTGTTAGTCTGTATCTACAAAAACAACAAGGAGTCTGGTGGCACCTTAAAGACTAACAGATTTATTTGGGCATAAGCTTTCGTGAGTAAAAACCTCACTTCTTCGGATGCATGGATGAAGAAGTGAGGTTTTTACTCACGAAAGCTTATGCCCAAATAAATCTGTTAGTCTTTAAGGTGCCACCAGACTCCTAATGAAAGCTGTCAGTTTAATATTTTTTTAAAAAGCCCATTTAAATTAAAGAGTTTAAACCACCTGATTAGGGTGACCAGATAGCAAGTGTGAAAAATCAGGATGGGGTGGGGAGTAATAGGAGCCCACATTAAAAAAAAAAAAAAAAAAAAAAAAAAAAAAAAAAAGCCCCAAATCTCAGGACTGTCCCTATAAAATCGGGACATCTGATCACCCTACACCTGACTAAAAATCTCTTCTCCCCTCTCCATCAGGGGTTCTTACAAGGCCACTAATTCTCCAAAGTGTCTTCCAGCAAAAGAGAAGTCAATATATGATATTTCTTACGGAGAGGGGGAGTATCCAAAAAAATTATTTGGGGGGAAAGGGCGGTGGGGAGGGAGGGAGGAAGGGGAAGTGGGAGGAATGAAGACTTCTTATACATTATAAAGAACCGAAAACAAACTAAATGAAAAACGGTGTGTGGGAGGGACAGATTGAAGGGGGGAGGGATAGAATAATCACTGGTTTCTTTTACAGGTCACTTATGCAGTTGTCTCTATTGTTGGGAATTGTACTCCAGCCAGCCAGCTGGCATGTTTCCAGTGCCACAATTGCCAGTTGGCTCCCCCGATGCAACAATATGGCCCTATATCTCCCCTGTTGCCTCTTCTGTCAGGTATATGGCAAAGCAGCACATGGGAATAGGTGTTATCCACGTCATACGGATGGGGAAACTGAAACACAGGAATGGTACATGAACTGTACAAGGTGACACACCAAGCCAACAGCTGAAGAGAGAATAGAGTCCAGATCTCTTTATTGCCAGTTCCCCTACTTTAACGCTATGGCAATTCTTCTTCCTCTAACATAGGTAGACTCTGTTATTACCCACACGGGGATTTGGCCAACAGTGTTAACACTTCACTCCTCTCATGCATGATCTTTCAAGTGGTCAAGAACTTGATTGTATGTCTCATCTGACAAACCCTAACACTAGGCAGAGTCATTGGCTCTGTACTGACTCAGAAGGAAGTGACTTACCAGCCTTACTTGCTGCATGTAAGTGTTCCTTAGGACTTGTCGACATCAGGAAAATTAACCAGCAGAGCTATTCCGGACTAACTATGTTGCAATAGCTCCCCATGTGGACACTCTGCATTCTCTATTCCAGAAGAAATTTAGTGTGATTCTGCATTGGAAGGGAAGTAATTATTCTGGCATAAAATCCCTCCTATTCTTGAATAGCATCCACACAGGAATAGTGATGCTGGTTAGTTTCCCCTAGGTAGACAATGCCTTAGAAGAGTCACACTCAAGCATTGATTTGGGTCAACCAGCTTAGCCTGTGAGATCTGACAGGATCCCAGTGAAAGGCTAAATGGCTACAAGCTAATTGGTATGAGATAACTTGTGTTTTTTTAATCATCTGGACATCCTGTCATCCTCTTGTGAAAGTTAACACAATACTCCACTGCCCCTAGGCATGGCCTCCTTATTAGTCATCAGAGGCAATTAGAAAAATAACCAAGATATAAAACTGCCATGCTATATCAGTATTGGGGTGGTCACAATGCAGCTGTTAACGTGGGGTTCTGCCTGCCATGTGTAGGGGACTTTTTGTGGTAATGTAACCATCATCCCCAAAGCAGCTGAACAGTAGAAATATTAACACACCTCAATCATGAAATGACATTCTGGCTATTTTAATTCTTAGGAAAACTGGATAATTGCCAGGTATTTGGGGTGTGTATGGGGTGAAGGAGGGGCGGCGGGGGTTATTTGATGTGCAGGAAAAAGGGAAGGGCTTGGCCAGGAGGAGTCTGGAGTGGAACCAGTACTTTTGCCTCTGACCTTTGTGCCTGACATCACCTGTTTCCCTACTGTCAGCTTATGTCTTCCCAGTTAGGCCAGGAAGATAACAGGGTGAAAGTGAGGAATTTGAACTGGAGCTTTCAGGAAGAGGCAGGCAGCCCAATGCATATCTGTGTCTAGGCCGTGAAGGCTAGTGGCCAAAAGGAGGCAGCCAGGCAGCATCGATCATGCAGGAGCATACCCATCCTTGTGGAGAGAAGAGGGATTGAGGAGGTATTAAGAACAACCGTACTCCTCTTCATAACCCAAGTTCTGTAACCCCGTGCTCTGAGTGTTTTACCAGACTGTTTACCAGAAACTGGGAATGGACGACAGGATGGATCACTTGATGATTACCTGTTCTGTTCACCGCCTCTGAAGCACCTGGCACTGGCCACTGTCGGAAGACAGGATACTGGGCTAGAGGGACCTTTAGTCTGACCCAGTATGGCCACTCTGATGTGTGTAAGTGTGTAGTACAGAGGACAATCCTCCTCCCTTTCAGCATTGTAAGAGTTAAGTGACTCCGCCTCAACCTGTGAATTGGATGACAGGCTGGGTTCTTGTCATCTTATTTGCAGGGTTTCCCTATCCAACTTCTTCCACGGTTTGAAAGCCTCACAAAAGGCCTGATCAGAAATCTGTGTGGCACACATGTTGGCTCTATCGAAGGTGCAGAATGGGATGTGAGAGATGTGATAAGCACAATTGATGTGATTGCAGGATTGTATCCCACTTCTGGAGGGAGGTGACATTGCCCCAGCCACCTCTTGGGAGAGGAAACAGAGTAAAATGAAGCCATTTGTGATGTGGGGTGGGCTGGGTAAAAATACAGCATTATGGGAAAGAGAGTCTTCAGTACAGGGTGAGAAGGAAACGGTGCCTAAGCTAGTGGTGTTATCTTACAAACAGGAGTGGAAGGCAAAAATGCCCTCTTGGTTTAAAAATGAACAAAAGGCTTTCCCAATAGTCCAAAAGTCTATGTTTGTTAATAAACTCGTTCCCTTAGATAGCTGGAAAACTGTACAAGGCCCAAGCTTCCCTGCGCAGAACCCAACATTACCCTGAGTCCTATCTGGCCCTTTGGCGAGGCCTCTACCATTCTAGCTGCTATTCCCCCAACCAGAGGTGTGCATTAGAACTCCCTGCAGCCATTTTAATCCAGTTCCACTGAGCTTCAGACTGGAAATCGGTGGTGGCTGCTGGGAGTTGTCACTGCGTGGCTGGGTTTTTGCTGTAACGTTAAAAGTGGAAGCGTGTGAGTTATCAGATGGCTTCCTCCAAAGCTATGACAGCAGCCTGTCTCCTAATCAGCACGTGGATGGAATGTTCAGGGGGCAGCCACATTCCCTTTTACCTGGTGGTATTCTCCAGCTGGTGGCTGACAGCTGCAGTCCCTGTGTGAAGCTCCTATCACCTCCCTTCCTGTTATCTACTAATGGCCATACCACAGATTATAAGGCTGGTACCCTCCCTCCCCCATGTTTCCAGCTGCTTCTCCAAGCCATACCTTGCAATGAAGAACCTAGCTGACCCTAGAAGCTGCTGGAAATGGAGGAAGAACCAGCAGTATGTGACCTCCCTGCCCTCAATGGCCCATGGACCAGAATGGGAACTGCTGAAATAAAGAATTCCTGCATGTTTCCCATATTGGTTGATACTATTTCCAGACTATTGGGTGGGAGCAGAATAGATTTATGTAAATAATGAATGAGTGGAACAAAATGACTCCAATGATAGTTGTTTGCAGTGTTGTTGTAGCCATGTTGATCCCAGGATATTAGGCTATGTCTACACTACAGACCTTACAGCTGTACCACTGCAGCTGTGCCACTGCAAGGTCTCCCGGGTAGCCGCTCTCTGCCATCAGGAGACTGCTCTTTGGCCAGTATAATTAAGACACCCCTAACAAGCAGCGGTAGCTATGTTGGCAGAAGAGTGTCTCCCACCAACATAGTGCTGTCAATACGGGCGCTTTTGTTGGTCGGGGTGGTTTTTTTTTTTCATACCCCTGACCGACAAAAGTTTGGCTGATTGAAAGTGCTAGTGTAGACAAAGCCTCAGAGACAAGGTGGGTGAAGTAATACAGAAGTTGATCCAATAAAAGATCTGACCTCACCCACCTTGTCTCTCGAGTGAGAGTTGTCTGTTGAGGCATAGCACTGGGGAGGGGAGAAGCCAAATTCCACAGGAAATTAGACACTGGAGGACAGTTGTTCTTGTCTCATCACCTCCTAGGCAGAAGACATGCAAGTATAGAGGAGAATATAGACAAGGCCTTGCCTTTACTTCCAAAGTACTTTCCTACCAGTTTAATTACATCCGTTTAAAAATCAGTCTAGTTAAATTGGTGCAAATCCCTAATAGATGCACTTAAACTGGTTTAACATGTTTACACTGGCATAAATCAGCCACAGGAGGCATCACTGGTGTACCTATGTCAGCTGCCAGCCACTGACGACTGAATTGGGGTCACTCTCCTGGTAAATAAAGCCCAGATTTTAAAAGGTATTTATGCACCTGTATCCCATTGATTTCAAAGGGAGTCAAGCACCTAAATACCCTTCAGAGTCTGACCCTAAGTCTTTGTACACAAATCTTTAAAGACTAGTAATAAACGGTGAATTTTTTTAATACTCCCTTCTTCTGCCATATGTAAGTAATTTAACAGGTATGTTAATAACCCCCCTTATGGGGAGAATAGAACGCCAGAGTGTTTTATGCTACTCTCAAAAATAAACATTTGTAATTTCCCCTCCCTGTTTCAGCCTATTTATATTATAGCATTCTTCACCTTTATCTTATATTATTATTATAGTGTATTGTAAAATCTTAGAAATACAATATATAAACAGTAACATTCTGGTAAATTGCCAGTAATTAAGGAGGTGTGGAAGCAGTCAATTCTGACTACTCTTGAATAGTTACTGTAGCCCACGAAAGCTTATGCTCTAATAAATTTGTTAGTCTTTAAGGTGCCACAAGTACTCCTGTTCTTCTTGAATAGTTACTGTATCACAAAGGTGTCAGGGAGCTAAATCATAAATGAAAGAAGGTTCTTTGCTGGCAGCCTAATTCATTAAATATTCTTTCTGGACGTAACCACCCCCCCCCCCCCAAATGTTCCTTTGTTATGTTCAGCTTTTGGGTCCTTGGGACCTGTCCATGATACAATGCCAGAGAATTTGCAGGGTCTTGATGTGAGGGCAGGCAGGGGGATGATGAACTAAGACTTGAAAAGAAAAAAACAGTTGCCCTCCGAATGGAGTCAGGTCTCTCTTTTCTCTTAGTTTGCAAGTCTCTGTGCTCACATAATGTTCTGAGTCAGTTATTGGCTTTGAGAACAAGGAGGAGGGCGTGAAGAGGTTACTCATCTCTTTCCTCAATGTGCGCAACTGCTTACTCAGGTTCACTTGGAACTGATGCCAGAAGTGGTATTTCCAAGTGTGCTGATGCAATAACGCTGCGTTAGAAGCTGCAACCCAATCTGTGCTGTCTGCTGTTCAATGAAACACCAGGGTTCTAATAGCATTATAGATACTTGCCAGTCAATACTCAACTAATACTGGATATTAAAGTAATGATTTAAAAAAAATCACCCTTTATAACACCAGTTGAAATTAGGCTCAACTTCTCTTGGCATAATGGAGATCTATGAACCTGATAATTTGTTAGTTGCTAGATGAAGAGCTCCTACCAATTTACACCACAGCTCTTGGCAGCCTATACGCTAATCTTCAAAGAACTACCCTTGTATTGCTGTTACCCATATTTTTTCACTTCCCATGTTTGTGATCATTACTCTTCAAGAACCATCTTAGTTTAGGGCCTCAACCAGCACATACTTACTACAGGAGTAACTTTACTCATGTAATCCTAGTGAGATTCTTAACATGGCTGCTTTTGTAGTGTAGACAAGGCCAAAGAGATTGAAGTCTTGAATTAAACCTTGCCTTGGTCAGAGCATCTGAAGGGGAACACTGGGAAAGTTGCCAATGATCAGAGGCTCAGACTACTCGTGAGTAAAATTATTCACATGCTTAAGGATTAGCAGGATTGGGCCATTAGCTTGAATGGTACATGGCACAGGCTGGCTTCTATATGTAAGGCATTACTCACGTTTATAGTTCTTTATCAACAATAACTTGGTGCTCCTCACTGTTCATATGGGGTAGGTGTTTGCAAAGCTCTTTAGCATCCACCTCACTCTCTGCCCAGTAAAGTCAATGGTTACTTCAATAGGAGTAGTCAGGCCAATGCTGAGCGTTTTTGACAAATCCCACACAGGATTTTTTGGACTTCGATCACTTTCTTCCGAGCGTGTCTTGTGTCCCTTAAGCTTTTTGTTTTTTACTCACAGAACACTCTAAATAGAGGCATCTGACTCCACTATCAGTGATGGGAGCTACAGAAGCATCAGGATAGCTGCCAGTCAGTGGGATTGTCAAGGTGAAAATTAAATAATTAGGACTAATTTAGCAAGATTTTTTACCCAGAGCCGCAGGGATTTTCTTTTTCTTCTCTTGAGACATTTACATCATGGGTAGAACAAAGGGCTTAAATGCACATATCCTATTGTAAGGTATCATGGATGCTGATTTATTTGGTGGCTAGTGTAGGATTAAGAACCCTAGTTTGTAGATTCCAGGCACATCTCACAGGACCTCTTAAAATCTGTAATGTAGACATAGCCTCAGTCTACTGACAGGAGGGTTTTTTCCCATTAGCATAGGAACACTCCCTCCCCAAACAATAAGCATCTAGGCTGGGAGCTATGTCAACAGAAGTCCTCTCCCCTTGACATAGCTCCCAGCCTAGATGCAGTTATGTTAATGAGGGGTGTGGTTGTTTCACACTCCCTAAATGATGCAGCTGCAGCTATGCTGATATAATTTTTCAGTATAGACCAGGCCCCAGGACAGTTAAGACTAATCAACCGAAGTCCAATACACATTCAAGTGTGTTAAAGCAGGGTGTGGGTGCTCTCATTCAGGAGTCAAGTACCCTCAGAGCACTGTTGCAGAGAACAATCACAAGATGGGATGTACCTCAGCCACTGCATTAAATGCCCTAGTAACAACTATGCACATGAAACCAGACACTCACTATGCTTTCAAGGGAATTCACCCAGAAAAAAATCACAGACCCCCTTCCAAAAAAATCCTATCACCTGTGGGCAAACACTTTTCACAAAGTGACCACTTGATATCTGACCTACCAGACCTCAGTCTCAAAGGAAACCTACGCAACATGTTCAACTGATGGACCTGGGAGCTTAAATTCAGAACTTTGGTACACACTAAAAATCAGGGACTGAAGAGATATCTTGGATTTATGGCTTATTACAACAATCCCTAACCCACTAACAACAACCCCTCCTCCCCCGAATGACTGGACAGGTGTTAACAGGCCACTTAACTTTGATTAGCTCTGACAGTTTCCCAGACCTGAACAAGAGCTCAAAAGCTGGTCTCACTCTCCAACAGAAATTGGTCCAGTAAAAGATATTACCTCACCCACCTTCTGTCTCTACAGCTAAGCTCACTTCACTCCTGAATGAGACCATCCACTCAAGGGTTTAATGTGCTTGAACATGCATTGACTTCATTTAGCTGATTTGCCCTAACTTTCCCAAGTGTTCCCATGTAGCCAAAACACTAAGGCAGTGGTCCCCAACCTTTTTTGTCTGGCAGGCGCCAGACGACGAACCACAGAGGACCGTGGCGGCAGACGAGCATCCGCCGAAATGCTGCCGACAAGTGGCAGTGTCAATAGGTGTCGCCGCCGAAATGCCACCGACAAGCAGCGTCATCCAGAGGCGGTCGCCGCTGAAAATCGTCGGCATTTTGGTGGCGACGCCTCTGGATTACGCTGCTTGTCGGCATTTCGGTGGATGCTCATCTGCCGGCTAGTATGCGGGCGCACTTAGACGCCCCGAGCACCAGGTTGGGGACCCCTGCACTAAGGGATGGTGACAACGCAATGGAGTTCTGAAGGTTTATTGTGTTTGCTCAAAGTGATGAGCAGTAGTAGAAGAGGTGGAGCCTATAGCGTTACTAGGTCACCGAGATGCTGAATTACATTTTGTAATGGTGCTCACTGGCAACATGGGAAAACAAAGGGTCGCTATAGTGCAGCTGTCAAGTATCGGGGTAGCCGTGTTAGTCTGCATCCACAAAAACAACAAGGAGTCCGGTGGCACCATCTGAAGAAGTGGGTTTTTTTACCCACGAAAGCTTATGCCCAAAAAAATCTGTTAGTCTTTAAGATGACACTGGACTCCTTGTTTATATTGCAGCTGGCATGGTTTATATTTTTAAAAGGGTCTGCTATAGGAAGCCATAGATCAAAAAATAAATATAAAAGCAGAGCTAGAGTAGAACAGGCTCTGTGAAAGGTGACTCACCTCCCTGAACTTTATGAAAAAAAAAACAAAAAACCTTTTCTTGCGTTTTCCGCACTTCCTTAGCACTTGCCCCACCCTAATCTTCCTGGGGCATCAGCTGGCCAGTCTAAACTTCCAGGTCTACTTTCTGTGTCCTAAAGAATCCAAACCCCTCAGCACAACCTTTATTTCTTCCTTTGCAGATCCTTGTTAGTGCTCTTGGCTAATGCAGCAGCCTTTGGCTTTAGCCAAGTGCACAGATGGGATGGTCATTTCTATATTCCAAGACTGATTGTCCTAGGCCTCCACCTTCCACTCCTGTAGTACCAGGGTCAGTACAGAAAAAAAAGGTTTGTAACTATTTCGAAGTACTAAACACCTAGATTTTTCTAGTTTCTATGGAGGAATAAAGTAACAAGACCCTAAAATTCATAGCACTGGGAATAGCTACAGTTACACACTTCAGTTTAGTTAGATGTTACAGAGTCCAGATAACAGGAACAAACTGAAACGTATGTAACAACTGTTTTTTTCAAAGGGACAAAAGCAGACTAGCGAAAAGCAGAAAGCTGGCTAGATTGAGCTCAACAGGAAGTGATCAATGGCTCCACATCTACTTGGCAGCCAGTATCAGAGTGCCCCAAAGGTCGGTCTTGGGGCCAGTTTTGTCCAATATCTTCATTACTGATCTGGAGGATGGTGTGGACTCCACTCTCAGCAAGTTTGCAGATGACACTAAACTGGGAGGCGTGGTAGATACGCTGGAGGGTAGGGATAGTATAGAGAGGGACCTAGACAAATTAGAGGATTGGGCCAAAAGAAATCTGATGAGGTTCAAGAAGGACAAGTGCAGAGTCCCGCATTTAGGATGGAAGAATTCCATGCACTGCTACAGACTAGGGACTGAATGGCTAGGCAGCAGTTCTGTAGAAAAGGACCTAGGCATTACAGTGGATGAGAAGCTGGATATGAGTCAACAGTGTGCCCTTATTGCCAAGAAAGCTAACAGCATTTTGGGCTGTATAAGTAGGAGCATTGCCAACAGATCGAGGGACGTAATCATTCTCCTCTACTTGACATTGGTGAGGCCTCATCTGGAGTACTGTATCCAGGTTTGGGCTCCACACTACAACAAGGATGTGTAAAAATTGGAAAGAGTCCAGCGGAGGGCAACAAAAATGATTAGGGGGCAGGAGCACATGACTTATAAGGAGAGGCTGAGGGAACTGGGATTATTTAGTCTGCAGAAGAGAAGAATGAGGGGGGGGGGGGTTGATAGCTGCTTTCAACAACCTGAAAGATTCCAAAGAGGATGGATCTAGACTGTTCTCAGTGGTACCAGATGACAGAACAAGGAGTAATGGTCTCAAGTTGCAGTGGCGGAGGTTTAAGTTGGATATTAGGAAAAACTTTTTCACTAGGAGGGTGGTAAAGCACTGGAATGGGTTACCTAGGGAGGTGGTGGAATCTCCTTCGTTAGAGGTTTTTAAGGTCAGGATTGACAAAGCCCTGGCTAGGATGATTTAGTTGGGGCTTGGACTAGATGACCTCCTGAGGTCCCTTCCAACCCTATGAAACAAAGCCTGGATCCCTATAACCAGAAAGGAGCCATGTGGCCACAGCTCCCAAGAATCTAGTTCTTCTCTAGCACCTCTTGTTTTCTCTGACTAAAAAGCTACAACATAATGGAACAACTATCCTGCAGCAGTTTATTACAACCCAAATCTTGCTTTCTTTTACAAAACAGGATTGCATGGGATGAAGCTAGCAGGTGCTGTGGCATTTGGATCTTAGTACGCTGAGTAATTGGCACTTGGATTTTAACTGACTGAAGCACTAAATGCTAAAGGAACTGCAAACCACTGAGCATAATTTGTAGGGCTGGGAGATGAGTGCAACAATACTATCAAGTGGTAGTTAGCATTGAGTTAAGACAAAGAGAGACAGCTGTGGTAGAAAGCAGTTAGGCTGCTTAGAGAAATGCAAACTATTCACTGAAAGGGAGAAAATAGAACTCTTAGTCTATGCACAACATGTATCAGATGGCACATGACTAGGATTCATCACAGAATTTGGTCTGGTGGTTGGGTCATTAGTTTCCCTGGCCCAGGAGGCACTGACAGAGTGCAATGTGAACACTGATCCATGCCCCCTCCCTCTCCCCCCAATAGCACTGAGAAATACCAGAAAGACATGATGCTGACACTACATGTGCAGCAGTTTCTCTTCCTACAGCCCTTTTTAAGAGTAATTTCCCCCCAAAATATCACATTCATTATATATCATGATGTAAAGAGGGTTAAGATAAAGGGAGGGGAAGGGACATAGATTCAGGGTCTACATGAATCAAAGACCTCTAATAAGTCAGTCCAAATTGCTTTGAATTTTCTGGGCATTCACCTTCTGCAGCATGCCAGGGTTTACTTGCTGCAAGTGATCAGCTGTATCAGTGAGCCAGGCATCAGCGCTTGGTGGGGATTGACATCACTTTTTTAGTAACCAAAGCTGGATGATGGAATCATTCCTAGGCCTATAACCAAGAATAAAACTTAAGTTGGGGAGGGTGTGGCTTTGACTGCAGGGCTGATAATGCATTTTTTTAACTAACACAAACAAGTGCAAGGAAATAGAATTTCAGTTCAGCTGCCCAACCTCTTTTATTCAAACTTTTGACAAGGACTTATGAGAAAAACCCTTGCAATCAAGGGTCACATTGTTTAATGAATCCTTCACCAAAGCATCACACTTGCTATCCCACATTTTAGAACAGGACCAAAAATGTGTTTGTAAGCAGAGGGGGTAGCTGTGTTAGTCTGTATTCACAAAAACAAGGAGTTCGGTGGCATCTTAAAGACTAACAGATTTATTTAGGCATAAGCTTTTGTGGGTAAAAAACCCACTTCTTCAGATACAGCTGAAGCAGCAGGTTTTTTACCCACAAAAGCTCATGCCCAAATAAATCTTAGTCTTTAAGGTGCCACAGGACTCCTCATTTTTGTAAGCAGAGTTTAGACTGAATGTACACTTAAGGTACACTGTAGTAATTGGCACTTTGGGGTGTGATTTACTACCACTGTAATTATAGAAACCCACACTGTTATAAAGGTAATTTATAGCAGATGAGATTATTGTAGTTCAAGATGAGGACTAAACTATGAACTTTTATACCTATTTAACTGTATCCACATGAGGGAGCTGCTGTTTCACATCGTGGATACAACTGAAGCTGCAAAACTTTCAAGGATAGACAAGCCCTTAGGCTTTCATTATTCTTCACTGAGGTCACTTAAATCTGACTACATGCTAAGTGGGGAAGAAGACAGCCAAAATAAATTTGAATAAGGGAGTACTTGGCTATATAGACATTACATGAAGCATTAGGAAGTCCTTCTGTACAACCCACCCCAGGTGTACTAGGCCACAGTGCAGCTTCAAACTCCATCTTGGGTATGTAAACTAGAAAAATAGACCTCTGGGCTCAACCTATCACCCAGCCCAACACAACAATGCTCCAATGAGATTAAAGCCACCCCTCCAAAAGGGAAGGAAGCAAGAAGCCCGTGACAGTGCATGGGGCTAGCATCTCATTCCTTCTCTCCCTGAAAGGGCTGCTACAGTGTCAAGGAGTAACAACCTTCCAGTCTAGGGGAAGGGTGCAAATCTAAGCTAACAGCCTTCCCCCAGGAATAAAGCTGGTAATTGTAGGCTAGATAGAGCAGGGGGAGAGCAATGAGATGGGACTCTATGCTAGACTGGAAGTTGAACCCATAATGACAAGATGGCCACTTACAGACTAAAGTAAGTGATTTACTTTTCTTGATGCCCCTAAGTCCATGGTGGGAAAAGATTAAATCTTATTTCCATCACTGTTTACTGTAACAGCCCTATTCTGATCTAACAGCAACCTGCCCTGAAACCCACCCTAAACTGGTCACAGGTAGCAGAAACCCTTTGAAGAGGCTATTGTGATTGGAAAGGTATACCCAATCCTTCCACCTATTGCCACGCTTGTTAATGTCAAGCTATTTTAGTTTAACAGTAATTGCTCTAGGCTAGTTATATTCCTTTATTCAATCTGGACTGCCACAGGCTGACAGGCAGAAAGCGCAAGGAATGGTTTTACTCTTGCATCCTAGTGAGGACCAGAGAAGCAATGGTCACATGCTCCAGGTCTGTCAAGTAGATGCATTATTAGTGACAATCCTCCAGCAAGGACTAACACCAAATAAAAAGCTGGGTACATTATTGAAGGGGCTGTAAGGTACAACCCCAGCCCTGCATTCTTTACCTAAGTAGCAAGGCGGTCTCTATTGCCTTTCTCCAACACTTCTTTTCCTGTCACAACCTACATCATATTTTCATTGGGAATAGTTTAGCTAGTTCAGGTATATCCAGTGTCCCACCTATCAAGCCAGTTGGAAGTCTACTTAATCCTATCACTGATCACTTACGCACTGCTGCTCACTGTGAGAATACTGCTCCATGGTTTGGTAGTAGCTGTAGACAGTCCATAAAGCAATACTATAATTTTATATTAGCTGCATTCCCACACCCTCCCCTGTACACATGCACTAGCTCAACATCCGCATTGTTACTGAGATCTTCTGCCCCTGCTTTAAGCTTGCTGTGCAATGTAAAGAAACCAAATATCCTTGCCTGATCAAGAAGCTCAGCCAATACTCCATATTAATAGCTTTAAATTCAGTTTTGTTTTATTGTTTTTTGGTATCTCTTCCAGAGAGTTAATTACTTCAGTTTGTAGAACTGTGAGAGATGCAGAGGGTCCACTTCATTATGATGGCACTTCTTTGGACATTTCCCTTATTCACCTCAGACTGCTAGGCAGGCAGAAGTTAGGAGCCTGCACTCGCATTCCAGTGTCTCAAGTAGTGACTTGCATGAAGTCTATCTGAAGACAGTCTTAAGTTGCAGTGTACTAGGATCAGGCTATATTACCAACATAAAGGTCCTTGGGCACAAGACTTGCAGCAAGCTTACTGTAGTAGTTCAGCTTAAGAAACACATTAGACCAACAGGCATTACCTAGAATGGGTTTAATGAGTTTTATTTTAGACAACCTACATGACAAGTTTTTTTTTTTTTTTTTAAACAATGCCTCCACTCCAAATCAGGGTCAAAAATAAGTGAATAAAGCTCAAGATGGTATCAGTCCAGTTGGTCAACACTGCTGAGTCCTGGTGTTGTGTTGATGAGGAAAGAGCAGCAGCAAGTTATGATGACAGGTGATCCAAAATAGTTGCTCGGTTTTGTTACTGTAACAAGAATACAATGGTTATTTCAGGTTCAGCCAAGCAATGGTGTCTCTAAACTCTGCATGTGTTCCCCAATTCAGTCTGAGCTGCCACATGACCAGGCAGGCAGAAAGCACAAGGAAGTTCCTTTTGCATCACAGTGCAAACCCAGGAGCAGCAGGAGAATTGCTCAAGGTCTATCAGAGGATGCATAACATCTCTACAAGCTTTCAGAGCTGCTGATGCTCTGAGCTTTCTAAAGATACCAAACAGAACAATGGCCACCTAGATTTCTTCCCTCCCCACCCCCATTGCTGGCAGGGCAATGTGACTGGGTTCATCTTATGCCACCTCCTGAATACAAGTTCAGGTTCACAGGGGACAAGACTGATTAAGCTTTACAGAACATGGTACAAATCTGATAAAATCAAGAGGAGTTGTGTGACAGTTTCAAGGTAGAGCATTCTAAGAGAACAAACAATTTTCCTGCTACCCACCCCTGGAATCAATAGTGTTAGACCTTCAGTGCACTGGTAGATTGAGAAAGTGATGCATAAAAAAGTTTCTGCTCAGCCCAAGTGGGGAAGATATTCCCATTGTTCACTACTTTATTCTAACAGTGTGAAAACTGCATGTCCCTGAGAAATCAGAGCTGCAAGAGTTAACAAGCATAGTTAGTGCTGTACGAAATTTGTCGGATATCCTACAAGAGTAGGGAAAAAATTAGCTGGCCACCTTTAAAACTCTTACATACCAGAAAATTTACAATAGACTTTAGTGCAAGTTTAATGCCTTGCACCTGGTTTTCCTAGATTAATATTGTTCACAGCTACTTTAACTGCAGTACTGGCCCCATCAAAGTAATCTAAAGGAAGGGGTTTGCTGTGGCTGATTATAATCAAATTAATTTCATCCTGGATACTTGATGACTAGAGAACAGAGTCAGTATCTGCATCAGTTTCATCACTATGATCAACAGCAATTCTTTTCATGGGTTGTGGCCCAGTGCAGGACTCTTCAAAGAGCACTTCTAGAACCTGAAGGCATTTAACCTGCTTTGGCCAAGTTGTGTAATTCACTAAGTTTGAGGCCAATTGAATTTGAAGGGAAGGCGTGAGCCAAGATGGACAGTTAGAGTATAATGGGGGCTGCAGCAATCTAGAGTTTATGTACTGGAATGTAACCCAAGAAACCACATCACCTGCATTAGAGGTTTTAACTTGTCTTAAATACCGCCCTAGTATACGGTTAGGCAAGAACCACAAGGATTACCAGAGAAAAGCATGGAATCTATATGGGGAACACCACACCATGAAATATACCACCACTGCTCTGATTTAATCTCTGTAGTGGGACTACATCTTTGATAATAGATGCCTTCTAGTACTGTTTCAGTACAATTCACAGTTTAATGCCAGAAGGGACCATTAGATATAGATAGGAGGTCAGACTAGCGATCAGAGGCTATTAAATTTCACCACCTACCCACCAGTATGGAGACCAAAAATCAGTGCAGTCACATCGACATTTTGACAGGTGATTCTAGTCCCAAAGCTACTCTGAATCAGTAATGTGCAACATTTATATTGCAACAGTGGACATTTTATACACCAGGGAAGTTAGCCACATACTTAAATAGGTTAATAATTTGACTCAAGAACTCAGTACTTACACACTTCTCAGTTTCTAAACCATCCTTAAAGAAAATCATATATGGAGTTACTCCATCCTCACGGAAGTCCAGGAGAGCCACCATGCCATCTGGATTCATGTTCTCGCCTACAAAGAACTTGGAAAAAGAATTGGTGTTACTACAATTATGAATGTACTATGAGGTAAAGACTAACTATGAGTAACCAAAATACTCTATGGACAGTGTTTTTTTGAGAGAAAAAACCACACCACACAACCAACTCATCCAGATCTAGAAAGTTTCCTTGGGCCATCAACTTCTAATGAATCAAAGCCCATTTTTGGAGGAGTTTTAGCTCTTATGATTAGAGCCTTCCAAATAAGTAAGCCAGTTTCAAGGCCTCCACTGTACGTTCAACAGCTGGGCAAAGCTGTGATATTTAGACTTTAGTCAACTGTACTATTTCTATTCAGAGCCTTGTAGGCAGTGAAAGTCAAGAGTCAGGTCAACTCCATTCTGTTACTGCTCAGGAAAGCCATGAACAAGCAGCACATTAGAGCCATTTATAGAGTATGACTAGACAGCCTGGAAAAAGGTAGATTGAAGGCAACCCCCCCCCCCCCCCCCAATCACCACAGTTATGTCCTTTGTTTTATACTACAAAAATAGTTAAAGCTCTTTAAGCTTACCTGATAATTTTTGAAGTTCGCAAGGATGTGTTTGACTTGTTCTGCAGCCCCTGTCATGAAAGGCTTTACTCTGTCTGGCTTGTGTTCCTCAAGTCTGGCTTTGATTCTAAAAAGAAAAACAAGCTCTTAACTAGAATCTAACAAACAAAGATGTTCAGCAGACCGGGGTCACTTCATGCCAACGGTGAAGAAGTTTGCCTGCTGTTGCTGAACCAGCATTCCTAATACCCCCAGCTCCCTGACTATTGACACCGGCAAGGCAAAATGCTCTGGCTGCTAAAAAAAAAGCTACTAACAGTACTTTCATGGATGTGTGGAGAGTAGGTAGAGTTCCAAAGCAGCAAGAGCACTGTTCCAAGCAAAAAAAAAAAAAAAAAAAAAAAAAAAAAAAAGTATATAGATAGAAGGGGCCCAAGATGGGACTCCCAAGTTAGAGGGAGTACCTTTCACTTGGAGGGAAGAAAGTTATGAGTCTGGATGCTGGTCAGTTGGATAATTAGATCAGAATTCTATTTACATGCATAAGTTTAGGCAATGAAACATTTTCTGTTGTGTCAAATTTTAAACAGCTTCCTGGAAATCTAGATTACAGTTTATAACACAAGCATTTACCTACAAATATTCTAGACTTACACTAGTTCTAGAATGCCTCTCATCTAAGGTGATGAGGCTAATAAATGTTAGTGCATCAAGCCTCGCTGTGTGGGGTAGAGGAAACATTCCTGTTTTATACATAAAACGCCTGCAATACTCAATGGAACAAGAAAGCAAGGGTAAGACCTACACCTCATGAACAAGTCCTGTACCTTAGTTAAGACCATTCTCTGAAACGAGGATTAAGTATAGGGGAGCACGAGTCTCAAATGATGGCAAACTATTGGAACACTAACAACGAGGAGTCCTTGGTGGCACCTTAGAGACTAAAATTTATTTGGGCATAAGCCTTTGTGGGCTAAAATCCACTTCATCAAATACACTGAGGTTATTAAAGTGTCAAAATGACCACACCACACATCAGCATCTACCATGACTCACACTTGCTTTTGGGAAGAGGATACCTAAGGAGGTGAAATTTTGAGGTACCACTCACAGGTGAGTTCAAGGGTAACACCAATTTTCACTTACGCTTTCATGTAGTCCTTGATATACTTCTTGTAGGACTCTTTTGTGAAGCTAGTTTCCTGAAGATGGTGATTCATTACTATATCGACACCAGTGATAACTGTGGGATCTGTTCCTTCTTCAATAGCTTCAGAGGAGGCATTGCCACCAATTAAAGCATCAGCAATCTGACCCTCTGTCCTGGTGACCATCTAGATTTAAAGAGAACACCAAAAGCTCATTAGAGAAAAGCTCCCCAGAACCAAATGATACTTACATTGTTTAGCAAAGCACCATCAACTCAGTCCTACTGCTGCTGTCAGTCAATTCAGGAACTGCTCATTTTAAAGCTGAAGTGGACTATAGAACTACCCCATTATTTAACAATAACAGCACTGAATTCTTCGACTGTCCTATCAGGTAAATAGGGCTAGGACTTCCATACAGATTAAAGCTATCGGTCAGTACTGGTATACTATTTCTGTGCCAAGTCCTGATACGAATGATAAACCACCACCAAAAGCTATACAAAGTATTCTCAGACATGCCAGTCACCTCTGTGGTTTGCTTCCTTTTAGTCACTAGCAACAAATCAAGTTGGTACCTATTTCAGGAAAGGGCTAAAAACCATAGTTAACTGATCTGCTAGCAGGAGGGACCAAAATAAGGTGAGTTACCTTCAACTGTGCTGGTCTCCAAGTTAACCCCTCGCCCTTGTTACTCTAAGCGTGGATACCCTGGGGAGGGCCAACAGGGCTTGGCCAAAGCTGCCCCCACACCATAGCAGCTTCGCTCCCGACACTGCCTGTTGGCCCCGAGCAGACCGGAGCGAGCAGCTGAGGTTACCGGCCGGCGCCGATCAGTTACCAGACAGCCTTGCTGGTTACACCCGCGGAGAGGCTGGGCCTCTGGGGAGCAATAGGCCAGAAATGGGCCGGGGGCTCGGGCCACAGAGCCACCCGGGGGAGTGGGGGTAGTTCCGAGCTCCGCGGCCTGCGTCCCGGGGAAGCGCTCGGGGCGGCGCGCGCCCTGGGCAGGGAGCAGCGTCCCCAGCAGCTGCCGGGACACGTGTCCCCCAGCCCCGGGCGGGCCCTGCCCGGTGACTCACCTTCCCCTCCACTTCCAAGCAGAGCCCGTCGGCGACCTCCCGGATGCTGTAGATATCGGAGAACATCTCATCCTCTGCGGGGAGAGCGCAGCGTCAGCCCAGCCCGGCTGCCCCCCTCCAGCCCAGCACCCCCCACGCCTCCAGCCCAGCCCCGCACCCCCCCAACCCGGCCGCTCCTCCCCGCGGCCCAGGCACCGCCCCCGGCCGCTCCCAGCCGGGCCGCGGAACGCTCCCCAGCCGCAGAGCTCCGCATTCCCCGCCCGGCCTGCTCATGCGCGGGGCCCTGGCGGCCCGGCCGGTCCCGCAGCGCCCCGCCGCCCGCTCGCCTCGCCCCTCCCCGCCGCCCGGCGCTCACGGCTGATGCAGTCCCGGTAGATGATCATGGCGGCGGCGGCGCTGCTGGGCGGCGGCGCGGCTCGATCTGTGCGCGGCGAGCGACCCGAGAGCGGGAGGGAGCGAGGCGGAAAGGGCCGAGTCAGCGGCTTCCAGAGCTCATATAGCGGGCACGTCCCTGGCGCGTCACCAATCCCTGCGCTCCTCGCAGCGCCGAAAACAGTGACGTAGCACACACACCCTGCAGCGTGGCGCCACCTTGCGGCCAAATCGGAGCCGGCGGCGGCCTGGCGTTGGCTCCAGCGAGACGGGGAAGCCCCGCGCCGCACTGCGACTGCGCGGCTCTCTGACCCAGGGAGTCTCCAGTAGCGTTGCTGCCAGTGGCAATGGGCAAAGCTGTCCCTGAGTTCAGCGGGCACGACCCAGCCCTGCCCCTCAGCGCTGCGCCCCGGGAAGGGGCTTGGTGTTGGCACTGACAGCAGTGTGAGCCCTCCTGGCTGCCGCCTGCCCTGCAGCCTGTGCTGGGCATCATCTCCGGGCTGGGGCTGGGGCTGCAGCTGCACACTGAGCACCAAAACAAGGAGTCCGGTGGCACCTTAAAGACTAACAGATTTATTTGGACATAAGCTTTTGTGGGTAAAAACCCACTTCTTCAGATGCATGGAGGGAAAATCACAGATGCAGGCATTATTATACTGCACTAGAGCAGCCCCAGCCCGCTGATGGCAGGAGGTCAGAAACTGTCTGGTGGCAAGTTGAATTTGACCCAAATCCACAAGCTAAATATATAGTGAAAATAGTCACAATTTTTCATTCTTTCTTCCAGCCAGCTCCATTCAGTGCCCAGGGCTACATGGGCCAGGCAATATATAGGTCTGGTTGACATATCCTATCTCCTAGAACTGGAAGGGACCTCAAAAGGTCATTGAGTCCAGCCCCCTGCCTTCAGTAGCAGGACCAAGTACTGATTTTGCCCCAGATCCCTAAGTGGTCCCCCTCAAGGATTGAACTCAAAACCCTGGGTTTAATAGGCCAATTCTCAAACCACTGAGCCATCCCTCCTCCAGGGATATCATAAGTCACAGCTACATTGCTCAGAGCTGTGAAGTTTCATGCCCAGTGCACTGTAGTTAGGTTGACCTACTCCCCACTATAGATGTAGTAGAATTCTTATGTTGATCCAGGTGATGCCAGCCTCTCCATGAGGTGGATTTACTATAACAACAGAAAAATCTCCTCTGTCATAGTAGCAAGTTTCTGTGCTACAGAGACGTTGCTGCAGTGTTGCAGCTGTAGTGCTTGCAGTGTAGACATACCCACAGAGGGAAAGAGTTGATTTATATCTGCTAACAGGATCACCACAGACTCCTTTGCCTGCCCTTGGGCAATAATCCCACCTCCCCTGCTTTCTAGGGGGGCAGGCAGGGAATGAGAGTTATTGCTACTATTATTTATTTGTTAATATTGTTTGTTTATTTATACAATGTCCTACCCCCAAAAGTTAGGTACTTGCCCTGAGGAGTTTACACTCTAGGACCGCAGACTAAGGAAAGAGCATTTTGCTCTCATCTTCGCACTGGTATAAATGACTACACAAGTCACAGGACAGTGGAGAATTTTACTCCTTCTTTATAATGTAGCATGCAACTGGAAACATCACATTTGTACACTGCATACGTGTTGTAGACCTGAGGAAGATCTCTGTGTAGCTTGAAAGCTTGACTCTTTCACCAACAGAAGCTGGGCCAGTAAAAGATATTACCTCACCTACCTTGTCTCTCTAATATCCTGGGACCAACACGGCTACAACAACACTTCAAAAAACAGTTAAAATGACAAGCGATAGATGACAGTTATTTTCTTACTCAGTAAGAGATTCATTTTTAAGACATCACACGATTCCCATTCAATTGCATCACTCACTGACAACAAAGGACAACTATAGCTGTGACTCTGTAGGGTCTGTTCCCTGGAAAGAAAGTGATGTGGGCCTTGAGTACAGATATTGGGGACTCTGAGATGGAGATGAGTGAGTTGAAAGACACAAGGGATATTAAGACTGCAACCCTGGAGAAGCAGGTGTAAATGAAACTATTTGTTGTTATACCAATATTGTACACTAGTGTTTTGGGTGGGAGTGGGGGAGTTGAAGGGAGGGATTTTAAAATGTGGCACTTGTGAGAAAGCAATTAAAAATTTGAAGTCCAAAGTCCCAATTATCGCTAAGCACACTCAGTGTATAGTTACACAGGGCCCAGGATCCAGGCTGGAGAGGTATTGAGTGCTCTCAATTCCCATGGAAGGTGCTGGAAGTTGAGGGTGCAGAGCACCTCACAAGAATGAGCCTGTGTCCCTAGAAACTCTTTGTTCTCTACTGCTGAAACTCAGGGCTAAGACAGACTGTGACTTTGTAGCCCTGACTCTACTCTGTACATAAAATTGAAACATTGTAACCTTAACTGGGCATTTCAAACTTTTTACAGTGAGGCGTCATCAGGAGGTAAGTGGCTCGGTTTTTCCAGGTGCTGAACTATGTTAGCCAATGGGAATTGTGTGTGTTTAGCACCTCTGAAAATCAGACTACTTGTTTGTTTGTTTGGGGTGTTTTAACTAAGCCTGCATAATCTAGTCTGTCTCTGTCCCTGTCAATCATTGGGGAATTTCAGATTGGGTCCAGAACTTGAGCCAGTCTTCATAACTCAAATTTATCTCTACAATGAGCCAAGCCAGAACCCTGGATCTAAAGACCCTGAAAGTTTTGAGAAATTTCAGATTTGGTTTCAATGTGACTTGGAAGAATGTCTAATCCAGGGATCGGCAACCTTTGGCACGCGGCTCCCCAAGGTAAGCACCCTGGCGGGCCGGGTCGGTTTGTTTACCTGCCGTGTCTGCAGGTTCGGCGGATTGCGGCTCCCACTGGCTGCGGTTCACCGTTCCAGGCCAATGGGGGCGGCGGGAAGCGGCACGGGCCGAGGAATGTGCCGGCCCAGCCCGCTAGGGTGCTTACCCTGGCGAGCCACGTGCCAAAGGTTGCCAATCCCTGTTCTAATCTATTGATATATAACAGATTATATTAGATAAAATATTAGTTTATTTTAGATAAACACCCAAGACAAAGGCTTCATTTATAAGGTATAGTGAAGATTTTTACCTCATAAACTGGAGTTTGCCTCTCCTGCACTGTAGGCAAAGGTTACAGGAACAAATGTATGTATCTTTGTTCTACAGTTTATTTCCTTTCCATTGCCTGCTTCCTTGTCTGCAGTACCATTAAGATTACACTGAACAGTGGCATTAGGCTTGTGGCATGAGTGGGAAACTCATTAGTTGTTTTTTTTTAAGATTCTCAGTCAAAACAATCATTGTTTTTATATTTTTGAAAGGGGTACTATCCTTCCCATGGCTGTCAGTTGTCTCATTTTTCCATCACTTTACACTGTAGACCCTAGAGACCCTGCATCACCCTCCTTTTTGACTAGGACAGCTGAATGCCACTTCAGACAGGGGGCTGTACTCTTAGTACCTTTACTGGCATGCAGTGCTCACATCTGCCTCATATAAATTGAGAATACTAACAAAACTTTTCCCCCTGTAACCAGTATCTCAATAAACTGTTGAATTTCACAGAGCTGAATGTTTTCATTAGTTGAATATGCCATGGGATGGGAAGGAAGGGAGTTGCAGCTGAGCCATGCCGCTGGAGGCCATTCTGAGCAGGCAAACGGCATTTGGGGGTGGGGAGCATTTGCTGGGCAGGACATATGGGGAAGGGGAAAGGAAAATAGGTAGGTGGGTATGTACCATCTGTGTTATGGGCTTGTAAACAGTTGAGGTCAAGGCTTTAGCATGAGACAGACGCTGATTGGCTGGCTGGAGTGGGTGCCATTTTGAAAATGCATATGGCAGGCAGGAAGCCTGAATGGACTGTTTGGGTCAAGGGACAGAGGACAGCTGGGGCTGGAGACCTGGACAGGTTCCTTGCTCATATCTGCTAAAAATGGCTGCAGCCATGGGGCACCCAAAACAGAAGTTAGCACAGAGGTGTAGTTAATAATAAACTGTAACGATAGATACTTACATGATGAAAATAACAATAGGATCTGCTTCCTTGGTCCCAGCCTGGGTTTCTAGCTGGAGTTTGGGCTTGCTTCCTACATAGCCTCCCTCAGAGTCCTGAGTCCGAAGAAATCCTAGCTTTCTGGGGAGAGCTCTTCACTGCCCTCCTTGTGTTTCTCCTCCAATGACTCTTGCTGCTTATCCTTAGGAGGAGTTGCAAGGGAACTGCAGGGTTCGGTAGTGGTGTAATTGCAGAATATTCCACATAGCTCCTCAGAAAATGGCCAGCTTACATTTCTACTGCCAGAGTGTTTCCCTAGTATCCCTGGTTTTATAGTAAGTTCTCCTGAGCTGTTTGGTCCTTATCCAGTACTGGTTGTCATCCCAGTTATATCACTCATGGCTCTCTGACTAGCAATGTCCATAAGAACATCTTTCTACCGGGCTGGCCTTATGAGCTTGCCAGGCTCCAAGCGGGTGCTTGAGGTATGTTCTAAGGCTCCTGAAACAATATCTCAGCAATGCTGATGTATTGAAATCCAGGGGCAAACAGACAAATTCTGGCCCCATGCCAGCTTTTAAACAGAGGTGGGAACATCCAGTCAACTTGACCCCAGATCAGTGGAGGGCACAAAATCAGACAGGTCAGTTATGGACATCCAGGGCCAATCAGAGGGGGGGGGGGTCAGGAGGGCCATTTGGCCTGGGCCTCAAGCTCAAAAGTGGCCTCAAATTTAGAAGCTTGTTAATTTTTTGGCATTTGATAAGTTTCGCACCTTGTTTTTATATGCATCCCTATCGGACCAAAATGTGACACACTCTCTCAGTTTAGAAATACAAATTTAAGCAAATAAAAGGTGTGATTTGGTAAAAGACATATTTTTTTGTTAACTGATATAGATTTTGTCATATTAAAGAGTAAAAAATGTTCATAAATATTAATAAAAATATATCAGTTCTGATGGCACAAGATTAGACTATGTATCGTCATTTTTAATTGTATTAGGTGAACTGAAAAATATTATTTCTTTTGTATATTACAGTGGAAATATTTGTAATAAAAATAAATACAAAGTAAGCACTGTACACTTTGTATTCTGTGTTGTAACTTAAATCAATATATTTGAAAATGTAGAATGCATCCAAAAACATTTAAATAAATGGTATTCTATTATTGTTTAACAGCGCAATTAATCGCACAATTAATTTTTTTAATTGCCTGACAACCCTAGTTTCTGAGTGACGCCCCCAGCCGGATTGGCATCAGCATTATCCATCCAGCTTAATGGCCTATCAAGGGCAATCACCTGTACAATGAACCAATTGAAAGAAACCTGGGTCTATACCTATGAGTCAGCAGGACATGTAGGGACATGCCTGTGGAGAGGGGATTCCAAGTACTTTTCCATGCCCATGCTCTGTGAGCTTGTGTTTGGGACAAAAGATGTACAAGCCACAAGGGAAAAGATATAAAAGGCAACTGCATCTTCTCCATTTTGTCTTCAATCCAGCTTCTTCTTACCTCTGGAGTAACTTCTCTACAAACTGAAGCTTTGAACAAAAGACTGACAGACCCCTCCAAGCGTTGGATATGTTCCAGAGAGACTCTAGGAGCCAGCAAACTCACTGATGCTGCTAAGAACCTGACATATGGACTCTGAAGTCATATGTATGTATCTGATTGCTTTGACCTCTTCTCTTTCTTTTCTTTTATAATAAAACCTTTAGTTTTATATACGAAAGGATTGGCTGGCAGTGTGGTATTTTGGATAAGATCCAAACTAATATTGATCTGGTAATGTGGCTGGCCCTCTGGGGATCAGAAGAACATTCTCTATAGTGAGTAGAGCAGGGGTCGGCAACCTTTCAGAAGTGGTATGCCGAGTCTTCATTTATTCACTTTAATTTAAGGTTTCGCGTGCCGGTAATACATTTTAACGTTTTTTAGAAAGTCTCTCTCTCTCTCTCTAAGTCTATATTATATAACTAAACTATTGTTGTATGTAAAGTAAACAAGGTTTTCAAAATGTTTAAGAAGCTTCATTTAAAATTAAATTAAAATGCTGATCTTATGCCGCCAGCCTGCTCAGCCCGCTGCCAGCCTGGGATTCTATTCACCTAGGCTGGCAGCGGGCTGAGCGGTGCCTGCGGCTGGACCCCAGACCTGGGGGGGGGGGGCTCAGGGGTCAGGGCAGAGGGCTGTGTGTGTGTGTGGGCGGGTTCAGGGGTCAGGGCAGAAGGCTGGGTGTGTGGGGGGGGGTTCAGGGCAGAGGGCTGGGGTGCTCGGCTCATGGGGGTGCTCCCAGCCCCCTGCCCTGAGCGGCTCAAGGCAGGGGGCTGGAAGGGATATTCCCTGTTCCACCCCCTTCCCCACGGTCCCATCCCTACCTCTTCTCTGCCTCCTCTACGGAGCAGGGAGCACGCTGCCACTTGTCCCCCTCCCCCTCGCAAGGGCGATCAGCTGATTGGCGCAGGGAGAGGGAGGGGGAGGAGGAGGGGCAGGAAAGCACCACGCTGGGGGAAGAAGCGGGGGAGAGGGGAAGCTTGGCTGCCACAGGACCAAGCTTCTGCCTCCTGCCCCCGCAGGGGAGAGCAGTGGGCGGGGGGGGTTGAGTGGGGCTGGGGGCCGGGACCTCAGCAGCGTGCCACTCAAAATCGGCTTGCGTGCCGTGTTTGGCATGCGTGCCCTAGGTTGCCGACCCCTGGAATACAGTTTTAAAGAACTCCTCACCTTACTAGACCTATTTGCTGATTGGGAGCCAGAGAACTTGAATGCAATAAAGGGGGCTGTGTGTTTTTAGCTTCTTGATAACCAGGAATCAGGAGCACAGTTTGTGACTGGTTGGTGAATCTAACTACAGTGTTAAACACCAGTTTTGGGAGAATCTGCTCTCCTTTTGCAGCCTGCCCTGACCTTGACATTTTCAGTGTGGGCTATCATAGGCACCTCGGGTCACACGGGGCTCACCAGCCAAGGGTCTGTCAGGAGAGATTCCTGGGTGTTCCTTGGCATGAGAAAATATACATGGTAGACCTTAATCTCTTTCCTTTTGCCAGGTAGCTAGATCTCATAATCTACCAGGTCTGTTTGTCTAAAAGTATCATGTTGTAGCCAATTATTTTAGTTTATTGTTCATTTATTGTGTGGTTATGATTAACTAACATGTTATGTCATCTATAATCATTGTATGTTAAACATTGCAGGATTATAAAAGTGTAAGATCAGTATGTAGAGGGAATAATCATTGTGATGGGTTGTCACCCCCCAGGTGCAGTCTGGGAGCCATGGGAACTGCTGTGTCCCGTAACCCACCAGCTGGGCAGGCCTCTCTCACACTGCTTTGTTGGTGATTCAGCCAGCCTCTCCAGGCCCTGTTGTCACCCATTACAACAGCAGGTGGCGCCACACACCCAGCTGAGCTACCTGAGTGCTTTACCTAAGCCACTCAAAGGGTATGTCTACACTATGAAATTAGGTCAATTTTATACAGTCGATTGTGTATGTCCACACTAAGCGCATTAAGTCGGCGGAGTGCGTCCTCACTACTGTGGCTAGCATAAACTTTTTTATTAGGTCAAAGCCCACAGCCACACATATATGCTGTAGCGGTAGGGTTAGAACATTTCAAACATCTATATTTACCCAACATCTGAAATGGTTTCAAGGAATCAGCAACCAGGAGCCCTCCTTCCGTCCAGTTGCTGGGAGTTTAGGGCCCAGATCCTTGCCCAAAGACAAGCTTCCTCGAGCTGCTTCAAAGTGTATCCTTTTGTGTAATCTTTTATAGCTAACTTAAACAAAGCACATAACTCATAGTGACTTCTAGTGGGTTACCATAGTAACCCCTAATTTCAGCAGACAACTCATTATCTCTTTGTCATGGGGGCTCAGCGTGTTGAGTGGGGCTACCCCCGTTGGCAGTGCAGGGTTGAGACACCCTGTCACACAGTCGTCGGGATTCCCTGTTGAGTCAAATGATTGGGATCAGGGAACTCAGGCCCCTGGCGGGACTGAGTAACCGAGCAGTCCATGGCCCCTGGGGCAGGGAAGGGCAGAGCAAATCCTCAGTCTATAGCCTTCTAGGCTGGGGCAAATAAAAGCAGTTTGGAGGCTCAGACCCTCTGGGCAGTTCACCTTACACTGCTTAATGAAGGTGCTAGCTGTAGACCAAGTTGCCACTTTGCAAATTTCCAAAGTGGACACACCTGCTCATTCAGCCCATGAGGTAGCTAGGGCTTTTCTGGAGTACACCTTGATCGCTTCTGGGACAGGAGCCTCTGATGCTTTGTAGGCTTCCCCAATGCAAATAAACATCTGTAACTCCTGGGGTAGGACAGCGCAAATGCTCAGTCTGTAGCTGGGGTCCCCAGTAGTTATGCCTAGTGGCAAGTGGGGAAGGGGAACCCAGGCCCACCCTACTCCACTGGGTTCTGACCCAGGGCCCTCTGAAGCCAGTAAATTTCTGATTAAGGATTCAGACACCTCCTCCTAACACATCCCCTGGCTCACTTCCTACCAAAAAGCCAATCTCGGTATTGAACCCTGGGCACTCAGGTTTGAAAATTTTGTTCCCCTCCCCTGAAAGAAAAGAGGGGCATGGGTTAGTAGTCAGTACATGGACCTCAGAACCAGCAACTCCTGTGTTCTAGTTCCTTCTCTAATGTTGTCGTTCCTCTATGACCTTGGGTGCCTAAAGCTTGGCTCCTAAACCTCTATTTAGGTACCTAAATGAAAATGGCCTGATTTTCAGAAGTGTTGAGCAGCTGCAGCTCCCACTAATGTCACCTAGTCAAACTTAAGGCACCCAAGCTTGGAAATTTTGTCTTTAATCATTTTGAATCAGTTTCCACACTTGCAAAATGAGGACAACAATTCTTCCCTCCCTCACAGGAATATGGTGAGGACCCATTATTAACAGTTCAGAAATACAATATAAGCGAAACCATATTCTTAAAGCATTGAGGAAGATGAGTGAGTGGTTATAAAGAAGCAAGACTTTGATTTCTCCAGACTTGAACCCAACCATAGAGATGTGAAGGAGAGCAGACACCCCTGAAAATACTGTAGTTCCTTTTCATTATCCAGGCAATTTATGAGTCATGTAAAATAGAACCACATGTGTTTTCCAGGACTTTACCTCAGCCAAATGCTAGCCTGAACAATTGAAGACAGACAGCCTGGATACTTATGCTTGTGCTTAATTTTACTACAGTGAGTAGTTCCTTTGAAAGTGTTTGTCAGTTCAGAGTCTAAGGCTCAAAAGTATGATAAAAATCTAATATGATTCCTCTCTTTAATTTAATACTAAAGGCTTTTTTCACTGTCCTATGCCATTCATTAATATACAGCATTCACTAGAAAAAATTGTAACTACGATATGCTCAGTTTATTCACTTCAGTGCTGTCATCCTCATTGCACACATAAAAGAACTAAAAATCACATTGAAATGCACAATCTTAACTCCAATATGTTAATTTCTTGTTTTGCTATATAGCATACTATAAATGTACATATGAACTGTATTTGTATATTGTGTTCTGTAGCAATATGTATTGTATACTTGATCTGATTACTTTAAAGTTTTAATGAAAATATATCCTAGATATTTGTCTACCTGATACGGTAAGGAATATTGAGTATGTAATTAGTTCTATATTGTTTTCCTGTCTGTATATGGTATAATTGTAATATTAAGATTAGACATACTGTTAAATTAGTAAGTATTGTAGCTTGCAAGATAAAAGTTAAGGTTATGCAATCCAGATGATTTCTCAGTTGTTTAATATGTTCAATGGGAGGTTAGAGTATTACTTAATTTTAATTAAGATGATAATATAAGAACATAAGAATGGCCACACTGGGTCAGACCAATTGTCCATCTCGCCCAGTATCCTGTCTTCCGACAGTGGCTGGTGCCAGATGTTTGAGAGAGAATGAACATAACAGGGCAATTTATCAAATGAAAAGTCACAAGAGTGAAATGCCTGCAAGCTGCATGGTAACTTTTAAAAAACACCATAACAGAGTCTCAAATTAAATGTATACCCCCAAATTAAGAATAGTGAGAGGACCAAAAAAATGCTACCGTGGCTAAACAGAGTAAAAGATAGGGTGACCAGATGTCCTGATTTTATAGGGACAGTCCCGATTTTGGGGGCTTTTTCTTATATAGACTCCTATTACCGCCCACTCCCTGTCCCAATGTTTCACACTTGCTGTCTGGTCACTCTAGTAAAAGAAGTGGTTGGAGACAAAAAGGCAGCCATTAAAAAAATTGAAGTCAAATCCTACTGAAGAAGATAGAAAGGAGCATAAACTCTGGCAGGTCAAGTTTAGAAGCATAATTAGGCAGGCCAAAAAAGAATGTAAACAACAACTAGCAAAAGACACGAAAACTAAATGTGAGCGGGATCCCAGGGGAGCCACACTGAGGTTACTCAATTAAGGTGAACTGCAAAGAATGGGGCAGATAATCCCAATGCTGGTGGATATTCTAATACTTAGAATTACCAAGCCAGCACAAAACAGCTTCTATAATACCTTACCCAGAAGCCTACAACACAGTTCCCTTAAAGCAACCCAGTCTCAAGCCTCCATCCAGACACCCAAGTCAAATATGATGACTACTGAAAATCTTATTCATCATATAAGAAAGTTCTACCAATCCCAAAGGATCAGACACATTACCGCCCAGATTAATGAATATTCCAGATTTTACCCATATACATGCTTACAGCCAATCCTTATTAACTAAACTAAAATTTATTAAAAAAGAAAAGAGAGTATTGGTTAAAATATCAATATACATACAGACATGAGAACAGTTCTGAAATCGGCTTCATAGTGGAGATGGTGAGCGTTGTAGCTGCAAGAAGTTCTTTCAGAATTAGTCCATAGGTTATAGTCCAATGTCCATATTCAGGGTGATCCAGATAGGACTGGAGATCTCAGTTTTATGACTTAAGCTTCCCCTGCATGAAGCATCAAGCAGATCTGAGATAAAAAGGATCAGGACCCAAGACATCTTTATACAGTTCCAGGCCTTCTTTTGACAGCTCAGAGTCCTTAGGCAAACAATAGGCAATCAAGGAGACTTTGAAATAGACCTATTTCCTAAGCATCACAAGTAATTAGCTACAGGGATTAACATAAGGCAATTGCCTGTTTTCCACCATTTGCTATACATTTTGAAGAGAGATTAATACAATATCACTATGTTTACATTCATTTAAATGTTAATATTTCCTTTTGAGCTTTGAATTAACAGATACAGCATAGATAGGGACTGCTTGATTACATTGTTAACCTCTAACCATATATGTGTAAGCACACAAACCACAATCATTATCTACCAGTATGTCCCTAAAGTTTGAATCTGGGTCATTTATTCTGCAGTATGCTTAACCCTTTCTGGCCATGCATCACACTTTGTATAAGGTTTGTTGTAATTATATAATCGTGGTAGCAACAATGATTTGCATGGTCATATGCTAATCAGATAACGTCATACTAACAGCAACATTTTTTTTAAATACATAAAATCCAGGAAGCCTGCCAAACAATTGGTGGGCCACTGGATGGTCGAGATGCTAAAGAAGCACTTAAGGAAGATAAGACCATTGAGGAGAAGTTGAATGAATTCTTCGCATCAGTCTTCACTGCAGAGGATGTGAGGGAGATTCCCACAACTGAGCCATTGTTTTTAAGGTTACAAACCTGAGGAACTGAGGTTTTGGAACAAATTGATAAACTAAACAATAATAAGTCACCAGGACCAGATGGTATTCACCCAAGAGTTCTGAAGGAGTTCAAACTGAAATTGCAGAACTACTAATTGTGGTGTATAACCTATCACTTAAATCAGCTTTGTACCAGATGGCTGCAGGATAGCTAATGTGACACCAATTTTTAAAAAAGGCTCCAGAGACAACCCTGGCAAAGCCTAACTTCAGTATCAGGCAACTTCGTTGAAACTATAGTGAAGAACAGAATTATAAAACAGATAGATGAACATGATTTGTTGGGGAAGAGTCAACATGACTTTTGTAAAGGGAAATCATGCCTCACCAATCTACTAGAATTCTTTGGGGGGGGTCAACAAATGTGGACAAGGGTGATCCAGTAGATATAGTGTACTTGAACTTTCAGAAAGCCTTTGACAAGGTCCCACACCAAAGGCTCTTAAGCAAACTTAGCAGTCATGGGATAAGAGGCAAAATCCTCTCATGGATCAGAAACTGGCTAAAAGACTGGAATCAAGGAGTAGGAATAAATGGTAATTTTTCAGAATGCAGAAAGGTAAATAGCACAGGGATGTGTTCTGGGACCAGTGCAGTTCAATATATTCATAAATGATCTGGAAAAGGGGGTGAAAAGTGAAGTGGCAAAATTTGCAAATACAAAATTACTCAAGATAGTTAAGTCCAAAGCAGATGACAAAGAGTTACAAAGGGATCTCACAAAACTTGGTGACTAAGCAACAAAATGATAGATGAAATTCAATATTTATAAAGTAATGCACAATGGAAAACACAATCTCAACTGTACATACAAAATGGTGGGGTCTAAAATTAGCCTTTACCACTCAAGGAAGAGAACTTGGAGTCATTGAGGATAGTTCTCAGAAAACATCTGTTCAGTGTGCAGCAGCAGTCAAAAAAGCTAATAGAATGTTAGGAACCATTAGGAAAGGGATAGATAATAAGACAGAAAATATCAGAATGCCACTATATAAATGGATGGTACTTTCACACCTGGAATACTGTATGCAGTTCTGGTCACCTCATCTCAAAAAAGAGTTATTAGAAATGGAAAAGGTACAGAGAAGAGCAACAAAAATGATTATGTAAAAGCAGCAAAGAGTCCTGTGGCACCTTATAGACTAACAGACGTATTGGAGCATGAGCTTTCGTGGGTGAATATCCACTTCTTCGGATGCATGTCACATCCGAAGAAGTGGGTATTCACTCACGAAAGCTCATGCTCCAATACGTCTGTTAGTCTATAAGGTGACACAGGACTCTTTGCTGCTTTTACAGATCCAGACTAACACGGCTACCCCTTTGAAAAATGATTATGGGTATGGAACAGCTTCCACATTGGTGGTGGGTGAAACTTCCTCTTGGGGAGGCTAGCCCCCTGCCCCACCTCTTCCGGCCAAGGTCCCACCTCTTCCGGCCAAAGCCATGCCTCCGCTCGCTGTTCTCAGCCCCCCAGTGGCTCTTGCCAGGGCAGGGTGGGGCTGGGAGCTCGGCCCCTCCCTCTCACAGCCAGGGTGGGGGAGCCTCAGAGCTCGGTTGGGGCCACGGGAAGAGGGAGCTGAGAGCTCAGCCCCGGCCCAAATCAAGTTCTCAGCCTTGGCCAGGATTGTGGTGGAGCTCTCGGCCCTGGCTGGAGCGCTGAGCCTGAAGCCCCTCCCCTATTCTGCCCTTTCCCCTGCAGCCCCACCCCTGTTCTGCCCCCACTCCACCTCTTCCCCCTGAGATCCCACCCCCTGCTGTGGCTCTGAGATCGGAAAAGCTCTGTGCTCCCGGGCCCATGGTGGGAGGAGATTTTTTTTGGTGCCCCCAAATACCCCCCTCCCCCCCCCCGGCAATGGGAGGTTTGGGGAGGCTTAGCCTCCTGCAACCTCCATTATGCTCCATCCATGAGCTTCCATATGAAGAGGTTAAAAAGACTGGGACTGTTCAGCTTGGAAAAGAGATGACCACTTTCTCCACACCATTCATGATTCTTTATCATATCCCCTTTAGTTGTCTTTTTTTCTAAGCTGAACAGTCCCAGACTTTTTAATCTTTCCTCTTACGGCAGCTGTTCCATATTCCTAATCATTTTTGTTGCCCTTCTCTGTACTTTTGGACTAATGCTTAATGGACTAATGGTTGAGGAATCACATTTCATTCTGTGTAAATGTTGTTTTAATGTATGATTTCCTAGCTTGTCCATGTTTGCTTTGTGAGGAAACACACTTGAGCTTGCTTAACACTAAGCATGGTCTACTGCTATATGACATCTTACTATTTCTGAATTTAACAACTGCATTAGCTGATGTAATGCTAAACATGGCTTGTGTTGGTCAGTATTGACAGCAAAACCTTGTTCAGCATTGTGTCAGCTAATCTCTTAAGACACTAAAACAAATCCTCGTTGTTTTTGTGGATACAGACTATCACGGCTACCCTCTGATACCTGTTAAGACACTGTAAATTTTTACTGTATAGACAAGGTCTAAGTTAACAAAGTTGTGTGTGGGAATTAGACAGTTAACTTGAAATGAAACAAATTAAAATTATAGACAAACACAGAAACATCTTTACAGAATCCTATATTTGCTCTGTAAACAGAGGGAAAAATCTTGGTAAACTTCACTAATACTTTCCACAAATTTCTTGTGACCTTTGTTTGTATTTTTGGTTTGGTTATTATCAGCAATAACCGACACATTAATCATTTAATGTAAGCACTGAGGTGTAAAGCAGAAAACAAGACGCTTATTTTTAACATACCAGTAGAGTATGCCAAAATAAAGTCAAACTATTTGAGCTGGCTTCAGTCTCTGGTCAGGAGAGGCATTTTGGAATCAGGTTTTAGAATTGGCACAAAATTGATCTGTCATGTGCTACATGGGGAAAAGTTCAAGTTTTAAACGTGATTTTGAAATGCAAGGGAACAGCAGAACTTAGATTTACTCCTAAGAGATGAGAATTATTGTATAATGTTTCATTTTATACCTGTCCCGCAGAGCTGTTGACTGTCCCTTGAGTCCTGAACCTTTCAACATTAATGTTCTGAAGCACTTTTTCAAGTCTTAGGGCTCTCTGTGTGAAACATTCAGCTATGTATGATAAAAAGAGTTTAGGAGACTGGAAGAATTATAGGGCCAATGGCAAAAATTTCAGTGTAAGCTTGAGAAGATTTTAAAATTGAGCCACACTTAGGCCTGCTGTACAAATTGGACACATTGGTGCAACTCCGTGAGTGGCAGTGGCAATGTAGACAGGTGTGTTTTACACTATGTCTTCTAACGTAATTTAGGCTTTGTCTAGAGTGACTAGGATAAAAGGTGTGTTAGGTTGTGGTAGCTAATGTGTTCTAAAATTCTAGTGTAGACAAGGTAGTTTATACTTCCTTCAACCATCTTAGCATATGTTAGAGCCTAAAGGCAAGCCTACGCTTTAACTTGATCAGCTTAGTACATGTTACTGTCTACATTGCCTGTCATCTCCAGACTTTCAGAACGTGTTTGTTAGAATGGTGATAGCTAACACCTTATAGAAAAACACCTTTAAATCCTACTCTACTTAAAACCTGAGAGTAGTGAATTGCAGGTCCCAATTTTGCCAGTGTAGATGCAGTCGTAATAAATAAAATGGCGATGGCTGTTTCCCTCAAACAAAGAACAGAGGGGAAGGGGAAACAACTATTTAATGAAGCCAGTGTCTAAATTAACGGAGTCCAGAGTCTGATTTCACCATTATTGTACATGTACAGGACAATGTAGATACCTCAGAACCTGATGAATTCACTTTGGACTTGCTAGAAAAATAGAGATAGAGATGCGGGGAGAAGAAACTGGAAGATGTTTCATAGGTAGTAGAAGAGAAAGCTAGTATAGTTCTTCAGTCTGATTAAACAGATTTTGGAAGGGAACTTTGTTCTATAAAAGTGTGAGAATATTTTGATTGCTGCTTATGCAAAAGAGCAAACTAAAAACCTGTGGCACTGGAGGGCGGAATGACCTAGGCCATAATGTTCATCTATTATTGGCATGTATTCTGATTTGGATGTGTGTCAAACCTTTCCTGTAAAGAAGAAGCAAAACTACATTAATACTAGAGTTCCATCTACTTAAGCTCTAACAGGGTCTTCCTGCTACACCTAGGAGTTTTTCTTTGGAGGTATCCAATTACTATTCCAAACTTTGCCTTGCCTTACTTTTCTTGCGCAATCTGACGGGAATCACAGCACAAAGTGGAATTGCTAGAGAGGCTACATTAGGTTAAGTAAATTCTTTAAAACATTTCATGGCTAGTGTCCAATACAATCTTTGGGCTACGTTTATAGGTCTTTCACACTGAACTCATCTGACAAGTGGCATCTTGTGATCTGGTGTCCACCCCTCACAGAAGTAGAAGGAGTTAATAGAGGCCAGATGGGCCACTCAGCTCCACAGTCACACATCACCTCCATATTGGTGCATATAACAACATTCATTCTGCACACATGTGGGAAAAATTAGAGGGAACACTGGTGTGGGGGTGGGACACAACCAAAAATTGCAGCATCACTGCAGAGAAGAGATCTTTCCCTGCCATCAGAAGAGGTTGCCTTACAGCCATTGACTCCATGAACAGGCACAGCTAGCCAAGGAAACACACCACTGCTTCCGGTGTGCCACGCCCCCCTGTCAACGCTGGTGGTCATCCGCAGGTTCGTCTATTTAAGTTTAGGGGTTCTTGAGTAAAAAAAGGTTGAGAACCACTGTGTTAGTGGAAGCAATTTTCAACTGCAGCAGTTTCCTCTGGCGGCCTGTACCTGTTCTTCTGTCCAAGCCCCAGAGATGGTCAGAATGGAACAGGCTTTTCCAAATGCCTTCATTCTCATATCAGCTACTATGGAACCAACAGCTCTCCTGCCTCTTAAAAGGAGACTTACTACTGAAGAGATTTCTTTTCATTTAAAAAGATTCTTGTTTTGTAGTATCGGCCAGTCTAGCTGCAGAAGGAGCTGCTGCAATTACATGTCTGTTTTTCTGTCCTCTCCCTCACTCGCATCATCTTCTTTCATTAGTTTCTCTGTCTCTCCTCATTGATTTTCTCATCTCTCTTCCCCCTGTTGTTTCCTACCCTTGCTTTACACTCAGAATGGAAAGCGGTGAGGTTTGTACTAGGGCTGTCGATTAATTGCAGTTAACTCATGCGATTAACTGAAAAAAATTAATAGCGATTAATCACAGTTTTAATCACACTGTTAAGCAATAGAATAGCAAGTTAAATTTATTAAATATTTTTGGATGTTCTACATTTTCAAATATATTGATTTCAATTACAACACAGAATACAAAGTGTACAGTGCTCACTTTATATTATTATTTTGATTACTAATATTTGCACTCTAAAAATGATAACAAAAGAAGTAGTATTTTTCAAGTACTGTAGTGCAATCTCTTTATCATCTCTTTATCATGAAAGTGCAACTTACAAATGTAGATTTTTTTTTTTGTTACATAACTGCACTCAAAAACAAAACAATTTAAAACAATTAAAAACTAAAAGTCCAATCAGTCCTACTTCTTGTTCAGCCAGTCGGGAAGACAAACAAGTTTGTTTACATTTACAGGACATAATGCTGCCTGCTTATTATATACAATGTTACCTGTAAGTGAGAACAGGCATTCGCACGTTTGTAGCCGGCATTGCAAGGTATTTACATGCGAGATATACTAAACATTCGTATGCCCCTTCATACTTCGGCTACCATTCCAGAGGACATGCTTCCATGCTGATAACGCTCATTAAAAAAATAATGCGTTAATTAAATTTATGACTGAAATCCTTGGGGGAGAATTTTATGTATTCTGTTCTGTTTTACCTGCATTCTGCCATATATTTCATGTTATAGCAATTTCAGATGATGACCCAGCACATGTTGTTTGCTTTAAGAACACTTTCGCTGCAGATTTGACAAAGTGATTAGTGCAAATAAGATATCAATGTGAGATTTCTAAAGACAGCTACAGCACTCGACCCAAGGTTTAAGAATCTGAAGTGCCTTCCAAAATCTGAGAGGAATGAGGTGTGGAGCATGCTTTCAGAGGTCTTAAAAGAGCAACACTCTGATGCAGAAACTACAGAACCCAAACCACCAAAAAAGAAAATCAACCTTCTGCTGGTGGCATCTGACTCACATGATTAAAATGAACATGCGTTGGTCTGCACTGTTTTGGATTGTTATCAAGCAGAACCTGTCATCAGCATGGAAGCATGTCCTCTGGAATGGTGGTTGAAACATGAATGGACATAAAATCTTTAGGGCATTTAGCACATAAATATCTTGTGATGCTGGCTACAACAGTGCCATGTGAATGCCTGTTCTCACTTTCAGGTGACATTGTACATAATAAGCAGGTAGCACTATGTCCCATAAATTTAAACAAACCTGTTTGTCTTCCCAATTGGCTGAACAAGAAGTAGGACTGAGTGGACTTGTAGGCTCTAAAGTTGTACATTGTTTTATTTTTGAATGCAGGTTTTTTTAAACATAATTCTACATTTGTAAATTAAACTTTCATGATAAAGCAATTGCACTACAGTACTTGCACTGGGGGAATTGAAAAATAGTATTTCTTTTGTTTATTACAGTGCAAATATTTGTAATAAAAAACTATAAACTGAGCACTGTACACTTTGTATTCTGTGTTGTAATTGAAATCAATATATTTGAAAATGTAGAAAACATCCAAAAATATTTAAATAAATGTATTCTATTGTCTAACAGTGCAATTAATTGCACGATTAATTGTGATTAATTTTTTTAATCGCGCAATTAATTGCAATTAATTGTTTTAATCTCTTGACAGCCCTAATTTGTACTCGTTCTTTGATCCTGCAGGAGTTCATTACATAGCCTTGGACTGGCCCCAGAGAAAGCTGTATCTCCTGCACAAATAAACTTTATCCTTACTGTAGATATCCCATTGTTCCACAGAAGTAGAATTGTCAACAATGGTCCTTGTCCCAGACCTTTATGTGATTTTTCTTTTTTCTTTCAGGATCAGACCATTGGGCGTCTTGCAGATGAGGACTGAAACCTTGAATTTGACATACTATTCTGTGGAAAGTGTAAAGAGTTTTGAGAAGGTTGGTCAGTTTTGATGTGCTCATGGTAGCCCATGTCACTGAGGAGGTGTGTTGTGGCATTCTGTACTAGTTTAATTTCCTGAGCTCTGACAGTTTCACACCCAGGTAGATTCCATTGCTGTAGAAGGTAACAAAGGCATGTATTACTGAGGCCTGGTCATCATCCACCATGATGAAGTGCAGTCACTTAGGCAGCCGCATAGATACTATAAATTGCTACTTGGGATGCTGCTATGTGAGTCTGGCATCATTGAGGAATCCAGGAGCAATCCTAAACTGCTGGATGACGTCCCCAATAATAGGTGTGCATCTTCGATCACAGGTGACTGTATTGTGGTGGCAAACTCCGCCAAGTGTTTTCTTCAGCTATCCAGCATACCATGTCTTGCTCAGGTTTGAACTTCAGGTAGCTGTTCCTCATCCATGAGCTCATGTTGGCCAAGCACTGGGTTAGTTTTGTGACAGTGATGTTGTCAGATGTAGAGAAGGTCAATATTTTTTTGAAAGAAAAGTATTTTCTGTTGAAAAATAACCTTGTTTTCAAAAACAAACTTTTTTTTTAGTATTTTTTAAATACATTTTTAATCACAAATCATTATCAAAAATATTATTCAAACCAGGTTTTCAGCAAACAAAATCAATTGATAATCATGTGGATGATCTTTAACAATTTGGAAAAAAAATCTGGGGAAAAATAAAAAATTGGTGCATTTTGAGCACTTTTAAATGAAAACAACTTTGAATTTTCACAAACATATGTTCATTTTTTGGATCTTGTTAAGTCCTATGTTGTGGACAACGTAGCTTTGTGTTATGACCTCTACATTCTTAACATTTCACTTCACTGTAAGAGCAGCATTACCCCAATTACAGAACTTCCCCACTTGTAACACTGCTTTAATGGGGAAGTGGACTGTCAATCACAATATGTATTTTACCCAGCAGAAGCTTTGTTATTATCCCACACACTATTGAGTACTGCTGAGTAAGAAGAAATCAGGTGTCCTTAGATTTGCCAAAAGGCTGAGGATATCTGCCACATAAACTTTTCTGAGTAACATTGACTTCTGAATATATTGTTAAAATATTGCATAAAATCATTTTGTATTACGCAGCATGTCATGAGAGCACCCACTACCTATCACATGCTCTCTAGCCTTTAATAAAGTTAGCAAATGCAGAAACACATGACTGCTTTTCTTTGTTTACAGTCTGCCAAGACTGACGTTGGCTTTTTCTCCTCCAACTGCTACACATTTATCTGAAATACCATGTTGGTTGAAAGCTTCTGTGATGCAATTGTTATGAATATTTGGCAGACAGTCAAAAGATAACAGCCTACTTTTCAAATCTCTTGTCATTGTTGAAAAGTATTATTCAGTAGTACATAGTACTTCTATAGCACTCTCCATCTGAGACTCTTAAAGTCTTTTCATACATTCATTCATTAAACCTCATAAATCCAGCACCCTGTGAACTAGGGAGGAATTAATATCGGTATTTAGAGATGAGGAAACCGAGGGAAGTGATTAGCCTAAATCTATGTAGGAAAGCTGAGACATTGACAGAAAGGGTTTGTTTAGATTACAGATTTACATTGACTGAGGGTAACTCAAAAAGAACCCAGGACTTTTGACTCTCACTCCTGCACTCTGAACACAACACTATCCTACCTTTCTCTCTATAAACAATACAAAGGAACATTTTCTGAGCACCATGCTTATTCTAATGATATACCTACAAAACCAGTACTTGATAAAAACTTCTCCAACACAAAAGTCTCATGGGTGAGATCAAATAATCAAAATATGTATTGGCATAAAAAGCTATGCAGTTACATTGAGTGTCTGTCAGGAAGTAACTCAACACATCAAACATCAGCCCAGACTAGAGCTTCATAATAATAAATATGCTAATGTACTCAGTGCTTTTTTTGCCTCTGTCTTCACGAACAAGGTCAGCTCCCAGACTGCTGCACTGGGCAACACAGTATGGGGAGAAGGTGACCAGCCCTCTGTGGAGAAAGAAGTGGTTCGGGACTATTTAGAAAAACTGGACGTGCACAAGTCCATGGGGCCGGATGCGCTGCATCCGAGGGTGCTAAAAGAGTTGGCGGATGAGATTGCAGAGCCATTAGCCATTATTTTTGAAAACTCATGGCGATCGGGGGACATCCCAGATGACTGGAAAAAGGCTAATGTAGTGCCCCTCTTTAAAAAAGGGAAGAAGGAGGATCTGGGGAACTACAGGCCAGTCAGCCTCCCCTCAGTCCCTGGAAAAACCATGGAGCAGATCCTCAAGGAATCAATTATGAAACACTTAGAGGAGAGGAAAGTGATCAGGAACAGTCAGCATGGATTCACCAAGGGGAAGTCGTGCCTAACTAACCTAATTGCCTTCTATGATGAAATAACTGGCTCTGTGGATGAGGGGAAAGCAGTGGATGTGTTATTCCTTGACTTTAGCAAAGCTTTTGATACGGTCTCCCACAGTATTCTTGCCGCCAAGTTAAAGAAGTATGGGCTGGATGAATGGACTGTAAGGTGGATAGAATGCTGGCTAGATCATCGGGCTCAACGGGTAGTGATCAATGGCTCCATGTCTAGTTGGCAGCCGGTTTCAAGCGGAGTGCCCCAAGGGTCGGTCCTGGGGCCGGTTTTGTTTAATATCTTTATTAATGATCTGGAGGATGGTGTGGACTGCACTCTCAGCAAGTTTGCAGATGACACTAAACTAGGAGGTGTGGTAGATACACTAGAGGGTAGGGATCGGATACAGAGGGGCCTAGACAAATTAGAGGATTGGGCCAAAAAAAACCTGATGAGGTTCAACAAGGACAAGTGCAGAGTCCTGCACTTAGGAAGGAAGAATCCCATGCACTGCTACAGACTAGGGACCGAATGGCTAGGTAGCAGTTCTGCAGAAAAGGACCTAGGAGTCACAGTGGACAAGAAGCTGGATATGAGTCAACAGTGTGCTCTTGTTGCCAAGAAGGCTAATGGCATTTTGGGCTGTATAAGTAGGGGCATTGCCAGCAGATTGAGGAACGTGATCGTTCCCCTTTATTCGACATTGGTGAGGCCTCATCTGGAATACTGTGTCCAGTTTTGGGCCCCACACTACAAGAAGGATGTGGAAAAATTGGAAAGAGTCCAGCGGAGGGCAACAAAAATGATTAAGGGTCTGGAGCACATGACTTATGAGGAGAGGCTGAGGGAACTGGGATTGTTTAGTCTCCAGAAGAGAAGAATGAGGGGGGATTTGATAGCAGCCTTCAACTACCTGAAGGGGGGTTCCAAAGAGGATGGAGCTTGGCTGTTCTCAGTGGTGGCAGATGACAGAACAAGGAGCAATGGTCTCAATGCAGTGGGGGAGGTCCAGGTTGGATATTAGGAGACACTATTTCACTAGGAAGGTGGTGAAGCACTGGAATGCGTTACCTAGGGAGGTGGTGGAGTCTCCTTCCTTGGAGGTTTTTAAGGCCCAGCTTGACAAAGCCCTGGCTGGGATGATTTAGTTGGGAATTGGTCCTGCTTTGAGCAGGGGGTTGGACTATATGACCTCTTGAGGTCCCTTCCAACCCTGATATTCTATGATTCTATGCAGGATTTTAACCTGTATCCATTTGGCAATATATTCCATTTCCTTGGAGTTGGGTTTGTAACATGATGCTATTTCTGCTGTCTCTTTCCTTTCTCCCTGGAGTTATGTACAGTTCAGTCTTTTACTAAATCTGATAATATCAGGAAGTATCTTTAGATATCAGTGTCACACCCCAATGGCCCAAGGGGTCCCCTGGGGAAGGCAGATCAGCAGTGTATATTGCTAATGCTATTGCAAGCATCACAGGGCATTTTGGGAAGGAAAATATCTTTTGGCTTCAATCTCACCTGTGTCCCCACTGATTTTATGGTTTTCCTCTCTGGGTTTCCATTGTGCTTTGTGTCTCCCAGTTTCTATTTTCTGTTTCAATATCTGAAGAGGTTCTGCTTGGGTTTTGCATATTTCGCTAAGGCAAAGTAGTCTGCAGATGGTTACTTTTATCTGTTCTTCTCAGAGCTTATATTGTATTCTTTGTTTTTTGGCCAGCATTTTGAGTGCTGTTAGATTTTTGCTGAAGTTATTTACCCCATTGTTCTGGAGGTTAGCATAGCTAAAGCCTGAGAGAACTACTATGTATGAGTGGAGTGTGTTTTTGGTGAGTTTTTAGTTTTAAACGTCTAGTGCTTTGTGGTAGAGGAAGTGCTGCTTTTGCTAAGGCCTGGTCTACACTAAACGGTTAAGTCAACGCAAGGCAGCTTATGTCGACCTACCTATGGATGTGCCAACACTTAAATTTCGCTCTCATCAATGTAACTGTCTTGCTACGCTGACTTAATAACACCACCTCCCTGAGCAGCATAGAGTCAAGGTCGATATAGTCAGGTCAATGCAGTGTCACTGTAGACACTGCATTACTTACATCAACTGTTGCTGGCCTCCAGGAGCTTTCCCATAATGCTCCATTCTGACTGCTCTGGTCACCGTTTTGAACTCTGCTGCCCAGGTGGTGAGGGAACTGCCCTCCCATTTAAAGCCCCATGAATTTTTTTAATTCCTTTTCCTGGTTGCCCAGCTTGTCAAGAACACCTAGCAACTCTTAAGCATACCTAGCAACTGTCCAGCTGCCCATGCCAGCTACACACTGCAGACACATTCCTGTCTGGAGTACACAGAAGGTGGTGGATCTCCCAGCTCCGATTCAGCTGTAGAAATGTCGACATCTACAAGCAGATTGCTTGGGGCATGGAGGAGAAGGGCTGCAAGAGGGACCAGCAGCAATACTGTGTGAAAGCCAAGGAGCTATGGCAGGCACACCAGAACGCCAAGAGGCCAACAATTGATCTGGTGCAGAGCCACAGACCTGCTGCTTTTACAAAGAGCTGCATGCCATCCTTGGAGGAGACCCCATCCTCACCCCCAAGAACCCAGGGATACTTGAAGGAGCCCGAGTCAGAAGCCCCTGCCACAAACAGCGAGGAGGAGGTGTTGGACGAGGAAGAGGAGGAGCATTATGGGGGACAGGTGACCAGGGGATCCAGCTGCGCAGCGAGCCAGGATATATTTTTGACTCCAGCTCAGTCCTACAGCTAAGCACAGGTGAGCCTTGTGCAGGGGAAGGAACCTCTGGTAAATGTGCAGTTTGCTTTGAAATTACAGGGATGTTACCCCCCAAAGTAGCATATCTATTGATTTACTCTTTTTTACTTGTGCTAGAAGATGTAGTAAAACAACCAATAGTGGTAGAGTTGCTATCTGCTTTTCATTCTCCGCTAGAGTTAGGCAGGGGGTTACCCAGAGCAGTTTGTTTATGTAAACCAGGATGTTCTGTGAATCCTCCGTAGAGATCTCAATGAAGCTTTCAAGGAGGTACTCTGCAATCCACTACCGCTACCACTGCACCCCAGGGGACATTAAATACAAACACAGCAGCACATGCACTGACCTGTGAAAGACATGGTTGGTGTAGATATATCTGAAATAGAAATGACAGTTCTTTCCCCTTTGTAAGTTCTGTTCCCTTAATTTATTAAGTTTTATTATGTTATACATTTCTTTTATTGCATGGTTACAGAAAACAATTCTATTTTTTGAAACATAATTCATCTTTAGTCATTCACAATATATGCTGGCTGGTTCTGAGCATGTCTGACAACCACCAATTTTCTGTTACTTCATTTTGTCTCAGAACCCATAATATCCTTCTCAGATCATATTAATAGGTGCCTTGGCAACATTATATTCCTAAACACACAGCATTCACTACAAGATTCATACCGTGCTGCAAAAGAGCAAGACTGAGTAGAGAACACTACAGCAACACACACTACTCTGTCTCACTATTAAAATAGTCTTTCAAAGCCTCCATGAGCCGTATAGCTCCACATTGAGCTCTTCTTACAGCCCTTGTATCTAGGTGTTCAAATTCAGCAGACAGCTGCTCCACCTCTACCCTGCACGCTGGTAGAAACTTTTCCCCCTTTGCTTCACAGACCAGTCAGCTTAACTTCTGTACCCGGAAAGATAATGGAGCAAATAATTAAGCAATCAATTTGCAAACACCTAGAAGATAATAAGGTGATAAATAACAGTCAGCATGGACTTGTCAAGAACAAATTGTGTCAAACCAACCTGAGAGCTTTCTTTGACAGGGTAACAAGCCTTGTGGATAAGGGGGAAGCGGTAGATGTGGTATATCTTGACCTTAGTAAGGCTTTTGATACTGTTTTGCATGACCTTCTCATAGATAAACTAGGGAAATACAACCTAGATCAGGGGTCGGCAATCTCTGGCACACGGCTCACCAGGATAAGCACCCTGGCGGGATGGGCCAATTTGTTTACCTGCCGCGTCGGCAGGTTTGGCCGATTGCGGCTCCCAATGGCCGCGGTTCGACATCCCAGGCCAATGGGGGTGGCGGGAAGCTGCAGCCAGCACATCCCTCGGCCCGCGCGGCTTCCCGCAGCCCCCATTGGCCTGGAACGGTGAACCGTGGCCAGTGGGAGCTGGGATCAGCTGAACCTGCCGACGCAGCAGGTAAACAAACTGGCCCGGCCCAACTGGGTGCTTACCCTGGTGAGCCGCGTGCCAGAGGTTGCCGACCCCGACCTAGATGAAGCTACTATAAGGTGGGTGCATAACTGGTTGGAGAATCATTCCCAGAGAGTAGTTATCAGTGGTTCACAGTCATGCTGGAAGGGCATAATGAGTGGGGTCCCGCAGGGATTGGTTCTGGGTTTGGTTCTGTCCAATATCTTCATCAATGATTTTGATAATGGTACACTTATAAAGTTTGCGGACGATACCAAGCTGGGAGGGGTTGAAAGTGCTTTGGAGGATAGGATTAAAATTCAAAATGATCTGGACAAACTGGAGAAATGGTCTGAAGAAAATAGGATGAAATTCAATAAGGAAAAATGCAAAGTACTCAACTTTGGAAAGAACAATCAATTGCACACATACAAAATGGGAAATGACTGCCTAGGAAGGAGTACTGCGGAAAGGGATCTGGGGGTCATAGTGGATCACAGGCTAAACATGGGTCAACAACAAATATCATTCTGGGATGCATTAGCAGGAGTATTGTAAGCAAGACATGAGAAGTAATTCTTCCGCTGTCCTCCGCGCTGATTAGGCCTCAACTGGAGTATTGTGTCTAGTTCTGGGCGCCACATTTCAGGAAAGATGTGGACAAATTGGAGAAAGTCCAGAGAAGAGCAACAAAAATGATTAAAGGTCTAGAAAACATGACCTATGAGGAAAGATTGAAAAAATTGTATTTGTTCAGTCTGGAGAAGAGAAGACTGAGAGGAGACATGATAACAGTTTTCAAGTACATAAAAGGTTGTTACAAGGAGGAGGGAGAAAAATTGTTCTTCTTAACCTCTGAGGATAGGACAAGAAGCAGTGGGCTTAAATTGCAGCAAAGGAGGTTTAGGTTGGACATTAGGAAAAACTTCCTAACTGTCAAAGTTCTTAAGCACTGGAATAAATTGCCTAGGGAGGTTGTGGAATCTCCATAATTGGGGAATTTTAAGAGCAGGTTGGACCAACACCTGTCAGGGATGGTCTAAATAATACTTAGTCCTGCCTTGAATGCAGGGGACTGGACTAGATGACCTCTCGAGGTCCCTTCCAGTCCTATGATTCACAGATATTATGCAGGATACAGCAGGCAGCTTTAACCATTGGGATATTTTTTTCACTAAGGTCCAATCTCTTGAGTTAAACATCACCAGCGACTCTTCAAACGACCAAAGGAACATTCAACTGCCATTCTACACCTGCTGAGCCTGTAGTTGAACTCCTTGGTACTGTCATGGTGGCCAGTGTATGGCTGTGACGTTATTGACATAAACTGGGACCATATAGATCATTGTTGCAACCAAAGTCCTGTAGTGGCACCCAAATCTTGTATAAAGGGGGTCAAATGGGGTGTCTAGGACAAGGTTATGGTTTACTGGTTATGATTATGCTGTCTATATGTGTGTATCAGTTTTGTAGTCGAAGTTATGAATATTGGCTCTATACTGTCTGTATGGCAAACTTATGCTATGCTTCTGGGTGACATCCCAGACAAGCTGAGATTAGCTCTGCCTAGCCTGCTTGATGGCCCATTAAGGACCATCAGCTATACAATGGACCCATTGAGAGAAGGCAGATACGCCTTGTACCTCAGCAAAGTATGCAGGGACTGGCCCATGTGACTCCAGACTCCATGTTGCTGTAATTTAAGAACAAAGAGGTGTTCTTACACCTGGAAAAGACTATATAAGGCTGATGCCTGATCTCCATCTGGTCTTCAATCCTGCTTCTTACCTCTGGAGGAACTTTGCTACAAGCTGAAGCTGTGAACAAAGGACTGAGGACCCATCCCAGCTGGGGATGTATTCCAGAGACTTGATTTGAACCTGCAGTTTATTCCATCGCTGCTGCAAGCCTGAACCAAGAACTTTGCCATTACTGTATGTAATTGATTCCATTTAACCAATTCTAACTCTCATCTCTATCTTTTTCCTTTTATGAATAAACCTTTAGATTTTAGATTCTAAAGGATTGGCAATAGCGTGATTTGTGGGTAAGGTCTGACTTGTACATTGACCTGGGTCTGGGGCTTGGTCCTTTGGGATCAGGAGAACCTTTTTCTTTTACGGGGGTATTGGTTTTTATAACTATTTGTCCCCATAACGTGTGGCACTGGTGGTAATACTGGGAAACTGGAGTGTCTAAGGAGATTGCTTGTGAGACTTGCGGTTAGCCAGTGGGGGAGACCGAAGTCTTAGTCTGGCTGGTTTGGTTTGCCTTAGAGGTGGAAAAACCCCAGCCTTGGGTTGTAACTGCCCTATTTGAGCAATTTGTCCTGAGTTGGCACTCTCAGTTGGGTTCCGCCAGAACCGCATTGTCACAGTGGCGTAGTCGTGCTTGGATCCACAGAACCAGGTCAATTAAGCTTTGGGTCAGAACCCCACGCTATCCAAATTTGAATTTTGGGATTGAGAGTTTTGTTGGTTAAAGAGCTGCTGCAATGGCTGAGCAAAGAGCATATGAGGGACTTGGGAAAAAAGCCCTGGAAAATTTGTGTTCAGAAAAGAGGATAAGCTTTAGAAAGAAAGCTACAAAGGAAGAATTGAGAAATCTGCTAATAGCCAGTGATCAGGGGGCAAGAGCACAGCCCTTACCTGAGGCTGCAGAAGATGCAGAAAAAATTAGGATGCAAAGGGTGACAAGTAAACTGCAATTTGAGCATGAACAGAAGCTAGCAGATCTTCGATTGCTGGAGAAGCAAAAAATAGCAGAGTTAGAAAGAGAGAGAGAGAAAGAGGCTGCTGAGAGAGAGAAAGAAGCTGATCAAAGAAAGAAGGAGGCTGATGAGAGAGAAGAGAGAGCTCGTAAGGGACGTCTAGAGCTGCTCGCTGCTGAGCAGGAGACTCACAGGATGGAACAGGAGACTCACAGGATGGAACAGGAGACGGCCAGACTTCAGCTCCAAGTAATGGAAGAGCGGAGAAAGTCATCCCCACCTGGTACTCCACTTCCCCCCCACCATGAGAAAAACTGGGAAAGGATGTGTCCCATTTACAATGATACTGAGGATATAGAGGAGTTTTTGTCTACCTTTGAACGCCTCTGCAATCTGTACCAGATCCCTGAGGGTCAGCGAATGCCTGTCCTGCTAACCAGACTGACTGGAAAAGCCAGGGAGGTGTTTAATGACTTGGGGGAACAAGAAGCATTAAATTATGAGCGGTTTAAGGATTCTGTGTTAAGGCGATTCAAGGTTACTCCTGAATCTTACAGAGTTAAGTTTAGAGAGTTTAAAATGCCTAAGGATTGTACTTTTGTAGAATGTGCTCATAAGTTGATGGGTTTTGTTAAAAAGTGGGTTATGGGAGCCAAGGTTCATGGGAGTTTTGAAAAACTGCTGGATTTAATAACTTTGGAACAGTTCTTAGACATTGTGCCTGACAATGTGAGAGCAGCTGTGTGTGACAGGGACCCTGAGTCAGTCCTACGGGCGGCAGAGATTGCGGATGCCCATACCCAAAACAGGGCTCGAGAAGGGTGTAAAACCCCGGGGAAAACTGATCACCATTCTCCCCAGTTCAAGAGGAGGGAAGGATTTAAAAATAAACCTGACTCTTCTAAAGGAGTTCAAGGGGGCCCGGAGGGTAGGAACTCACATCCCCAGCAGGTTACATGCTATCGCTGTGGTATGCTGGGCCACATGAGACCAGACTGCCCGACACTGAAGGGCAGCCCAAAACCAGCAACCCCAAATGCCACGGCCAATGCTAACCCTGTTGTTGTAAACTCACAGGCAAGCCACACAGAGCCCAGCATTGGTGCCCTGTGTGCAAATGCTGTTTCTGTTGTCTCTGAAGGATTTGACCTTAAAACTCACATTAAAGCTAAATATGGGGGAAATAATGCAGAGTTTATTAGCAGTGCAGAAGTGAATGGAGTGAGGTGTATGGCATGGAGGGACACCGCAGCAGATATTACTCTGGTTAAAGCAAGTCTTGTCAGGAAGGAAGATTATTTGCCAGGTGAAGATGTAACTGTTGTAGCCTTATCTAAGTATTTTGTCAGGGTGCCTTTGGCTAAAATCCACCTGAAATGGAAGGGATTGGAGGGCACCATGGTTGTGGGAGTAAAAGACATAATCCCTAAGGATATTATGATTGGAAATGATATTAAAGCTATGGTCAGTCAAGTTAATACAAACCAGGCACAAGAGAGGATTGATCCTAAGGTTGTGCCTATGGAGGGTTTCTCCAAAAGTTTGTCTTTGGAAAGTAGCTGTTCGGCTGTGAATGAAGTTTCTGAATGTCTATCTAATGTCTCAGAAGTAAATCTGGAATTAGATCAAGCGAAGGGAGAGGAGAACCAGGAGATTTTGGATGAGCCTAGGCAGTCTTGTGAGCTGATGGCTTTATCTAGTCAGCAGTTTGGGAAGGCAAGGAGAGTGGAAGATGAGTGTCCCTATACCTTATCTGTTTCCTGTGCGAAGAATAGTGACAGTGAAGGAAATGTGCCTGTGTCTGTCAGGGGTATTGACTTGCCTATGGAGGAAGCTACCCCAGTCTCCAAGCAGTTGTCTGTGAACAGCCCGGGGTGCTGGGACAAGGGAAATGAAATCCCAAACAGTATGTCTAGTAAAGGAAAATGCGTCTCCAACTCTTTTTTGTCTGTGGAGCAGACAGAAGGTGCCTTTCGGCCTGTGATGGTTGAGAGTAATTTAGTTGTCTCAGAGTTGGTTCTGGATTCAACTAAAGCCCAGGAAGGGAATGGTCCTAAGTTTGCATCTGCTGGGGAGAATGGCCCCGTAACTAGGTTGCATCCAGTTAGTGGCTTAGCAAAATCCCAGAGACCAAACAATTCTGGTGCTTGTATTTTGCCTGTTGCTCATGTGTGGCTGGAGAAGGGTGTAACAACTCTGTCTGATCAGGGTGATACCCTAGCCAGGGCACAAGGAGAGCAGAAAGGTAATTTGGTTGTGTTACCTACCGACAGTTTAACAACTTGTAGCAAAAAGGAAAAAATTCCTAAGCTTGTGTGTGGCAAAGAGAAGGGAAATATTTCTAACCTTTTATCTAGGAAGTCTATGGGTTCGCCTGAAAGGGGATTGTGTAGAGATCTGCCTGATGGGCCAAAGGTGATCCTGAATGTAAGTAAGACCCAGACAGAGTCTGTTGTTGCTCAGGAAAGTGTGCCTTTAGAGCAAGCCCTAGGTGAAGAGGGTAAGGGCAGAATTTCTGTGAGGGGTGAATTGCTGCTTAGAAAAGCTCCTGGAGAGAGGAATCCTCATGGTACTCGGTGCAAGCAGTTCCCTGCAATTGAAGGGTGTGAGAGTGATTTAATCAAGGAAGTTTCAGTTCCTAGCAGCCAAAAATTGTCTGTTGTGAAGGGATCCACTAACTTTCCTTGTAAAAGATCCAGTGTGGGTAGCTTTGAGAAGGTCTCAGAGGAAGTAAAAGTTGTTAAGGAATTGAGGCATCCCTATAACCAAGTGGCTGTGTGGGGCCAACTTGTTGGGGAGACAATGGTGTTGGAACAGGAATGTCTCCTTTCTGATTCTTTAAATGAGCAGTTTGTGCTTCAGGGTTTGAGGACAGATTTGGTTACTGATGTGTCAGAGCAGAGCAGTTTCATGGCTAGATGCTTGAGGATGCGGGGGAGAGGAAGCAAACTCTCACCCGCAGACTCTTTGGATTTGTGTGGTATCTCTTTAAGACAGAGTCCAGCCTTGGAGATGATAGCAGTTACGAATATGAAAACTGGTGGACTGGCTCTGGTCTGGGGTAGTGCAAATTACTTGCCTGGCTGGGAAAGGAAGGACTTGCTAATAGCTGTTAGCAAAGAGGGCCCACCCCATCAGCCAGTGAATTCTGTTAAGCAAGAGAAATCAGGGTTTGATCCTGCAGGACAAGGAGGAAAGAGAAAACTGAATTTTGCAAAGGGAAGCCGCAGGTTAACCCTAAAATGCCCAAACTCCAATGGTATTGAGCCAAAGGGGTGGCATGACAAACATGACTGTAGATGGACACTTGCAATGAACTTGTTGTTATTGCTAGATTTTGTAATTAATGTGTTGCTATTGCCACAAACTGTAAAAATATACAATGTGCCTAATCTTTTGGAGAATTCCTTGAACATGTTAAAAGGAATACATGAAAACACACGTTATGTTAAAAGGCCTTGTTACACTGGGGTTTCACAGGCAATGCATATAAACAATATGGGAACTTTTCACAGGGGAAAGGACAGTCCAGACCTAATGTGCTGTATGAAAAGGAAGACTGAGGCACACTACCATATTGCTTTCATGGCTAAATGCCAAGATTCCTGGACTATGAAGAACATTAATATCTGCATTTATTCGATGTTAATTGGGTTCCAAACATTGGCCCGAGCTTGTATGGATAAAGTAGCAGTTTTCTTTAGCTCTTGGCAAGATCACATGACACATACAGGAACCATGCTGCCAGAGCAGATCCAATTCACTATTGTTCTAACTAAGTGTTACCTTGAGTTTGTAAAGAGGTTCAATCATGTGGTTGAACATGATTTTGATAAACCATTTCTGTTATGCACTGGTATGGCTTCTAACCCAATACTAGCTGTAGTGGGACAGAACCCAGGATGGGGAGCTCTTGGGATGCAGTCAGTGATGTTTGTGTCATCCCTTCCTGCATCAATTTTGCGTTGGGGGTGTGACGTTATTGACATAAACTGGGACCATATAGATCATTGTTGCAACCAAAGTCCTGTAGTGGCACCCAAATCTTGTATAAAGGGGGTCAAATGGGGTGTCTAGGACAAGGTTATGGTTTACTGGTTATGATTATGCTGTCTATATGTGTGTATCAGTTTTGTAGTCGAAGTTATGAATATTGGCTCTATACTGTCTGTATGGCAAACTTATGCTATGCTTCTGGGTGACATCCCAGACAAGCTGAGATTAGCTCTGCCTAGCCTGCTTGATGGCCCATTAAGGACCATCAGCTATACAATGGACCCATTGAGAGAAGGCAGATACGCCTTGTACCTCAGCAAAGTATGCAGGGACTGGCCCATGTGACTCCAGACTCCATGTTGCTGTAATTTAAGAACAAAGAGGTGTTCTTACACCTGGAAAAGACTATATAAGGCTGATGCCTGATCTCCATCTGGTCTTCAATCCTGCTTCTTACCTCTGGAGGAACTTTGCTACAAGCTGAAGCTGTGAACAAAGGACTGAGGACCCATCCCAGCTGGGGATGTATTCCAGAGACTTGATTTGAACCTGCAGTTTATTCCATCGCTGCTGCAAGCCTGAACCAAGAACTTTGCCATTACTGTATGTAATTGATTCCATTTAACCAATTCTAACTCTCATCTCTATCTTTTTCCTTTTATGAATAAACCTTTAGATTTTAGATTCTAAAGGATTGGCAATAGCGTGATTTGTGGGTAAGGTCTGACTTGTACATTGACCTGGGTCTGGGGCTTGGTCCTTTGGGATCAGGAGAACCTTTTTCTTTTACGGGGGTATTGGTTTTTATAACTATTTGTCCCCATAACGTGTGGCACTGGTGGTAATACTGGGAAACTGGAGTGTCTAAGGAGATTGCTTGTGAGACTTGCGGTTAGCCAGTGGGGGAGACCGAAGTCTTAGTCTGGCTGGTTTGGTTTGCCTTAGAGGTGGAAAAACCCCAGCCTTGGGTTGTAACTGCCCTATTTGAGCAATTTGTCCTGAGTTGGCACTCTCAGTTGGGTTCCGCCAGAACCGCATTGTCACAATGGCTTCATGAGCCAGGGGAGCCAGGTGTAGGCGGGGTCTCTCAGGATCACTATTGGCATTTCACCATCCCCAATGGTAATCCACCGGTTGGGAAAGAAAGTCCCTGTTTGCAGCTTTCTGAACAGTCCTGTGTTCTTAAAGATGCACACATCATGCACCTTCCCTGAACAGCCCACATTGATGTCAGTAAGGCATCCTTGGTGATTCACCAGTGCTTGCATTACCATAGAAAATTAGCCCTTTCTGTTCATGAACTCTGTGGCAAGATGGTCTGGTGCTAAAATAGGGGTATGCATGCCATCTATCGCCCCCCCCCGCCCACAGTTTGGGAAGCCCACTGCTGCAAAACTATCCACTAAGTCTTGCCCAGAATTACAGTCCTTTGTAGCAGGAAGTGGTTAATGTTTGAGTACACTTGCATCACAGTAGGGTGACCATATTTCCCAAAGGGACACTGTGTGGGGCTGGCCTGAGTCCCATCCCTCAGCCACTTGCCCAAGCCCCCTCCCTGCGGATCTGGCTCCAGCCACTTGCCCAAGCCCCCGACCCTGCATAGCTGACCCCAGCTGCTCACCCGAGACCCTCCCTGAGTGGGACTGTCATAACTATAAAGGGAAGGGTAACAGCTCTCCTGTGTACAATACTATAAAATCCCTCCTGGCCAGAGACTCCAAAATCCTTTTACCTGTAAAGGGTTAAGAAGCTCAGGTAACCTGGCTGACATCTGACCCAAAGGACCAATAAGGGGACAAGATACTTTCAAATCTTGGTGGGGGGAAGGCTTTTGTTTGTGCTCTTTGTTTTGGGGGTTGTTCGCTCTTGGGACTGAGAGGGACCAGACATCAATCCAGGCTCTCCAAATCTTTCTGAACAAGTCTCTCATATTTCAAACTTGTAAGTAAATAGCCAGGCAAGGTGTGTTAGTTTTTATCTTTGTTTTCTCAACTTGTAAATGTACCTTTTTGCTAGAGTGTTTATCTCTGTTTGCTGTAACTTTGAACCTAAGGCTAGAGGGGATTCCTCTGGGCTCTTAAAGTTTGATTACCCTGTAAAGTTATTTTCCATCCTGATTTTACAGAGATGATTTTTACCTTTTTCTTTAATTAAAAGCCTTCCTTTTAAGAACCTGATTGATTTTTCCTTGTTTTTAAGATCCAAGGAGGTTGGATCTTGATCCACCAGGAGTTGGTGGGAGAAAGGAGGGGGATGGTTAATTTCTCCTTGTTTTAAGATCCAAGGGGTTTGGATCTGTATTCACCAGGGAATTGGTGAAGAGTCTCTCAAGGCTACCCCGGGAAGGGAATTAGCATTTTGGGAGTGGTGGCAGCGGACCAGATCTAAGCTGGTAGTTAAGCCTAGAAGTTTTCAAATCATGGAGGCCCTAAAGTTCAAAGTGGGGAAGCAGCCTTGACAGGGACTGTCACTGTTTGCTCAAGTGCTCCCCACTCCCCCCCCCACGAGGCTGTCGCTGGTCACTTAAACTCTGCTGGCCTCACGCTCTAGGCTCTAGCTGGTCGCTCAAACCCTACCTGCCCCCTGCACGCTGAAACCCTTCCTTCCTCTTCCTCCCCCACCAGAGCCCTGCCTCCCCCAGCACGGGGCTGGCATCTCCACTTGCCCCCCCACACGTTCCTCCTCACTGCACCCCACTTTTTTGGCAAAAGTGGGCATTTATCCCCTTTGCTTTTGCCAACCGATCAGGTTAGCAAAAGCAAATGGGACTAATGCCCACTTTTGCCAAAAAAGTCGGGACAGGGCTTAAAAAAGGGACTGTCCTGGCCAAAATGGGACATATGGTCACCCAAACCTGTGGTGAATATCCCAACTCCAAATTGATTCCTGACTGACCAGTAGCAATCTGGTGTTGCAAGTTTCTACAGTGCAATTGCTACTCACTTCTCAACTGTCAGTGTGGATCTCATTTTGGTATTGCTACACTGGAGGGTTGGGGGTGAGCTCTGTGCACCGATCCAGAAATGTGGCCTTGCACATCCAAAAGTTCTACAGCCACTGATAGTCATCCCAAACCTGCATAACAATGTGATCACACCAGTCACTGCATGTTTCTTGGGTCCAGAACTGGTGCTCCACTGTTTGCAACTGCTCCATGGATGTCAACAACAACTTTGAATCACAGGTGCCAACTTTCAGCTTTCCCCAGGGGTGCTCCACCCCCACTTGGCCCTGCCCCACTCCGCCCCTTCCCCGAAGGCCCCAACCTTGCTCCACCTCTTCCAGCCACTGCTCCACCCTCTCCCTGAGGCTGCACCCCCACCCTGCCTCTTTCTGCCCCCTCCCCTGAGCATGCCCCACCCTTGCTCTGCCTCTTCCCACCCCCATTCCCCCCAGCGCCCATGAACCCATGCTCCAATCACCCCTGAGTAACTCTTTTTAGCCCCATGAGGCACTGCAAAAATTTCCAAAACACTCTGTTGTAGCGGGGTGGTCACCCACTCCTGGCCTGAAAGGGGTTAAAAGCCAGCCCTTGGAGAGGGCTGGGGCTGGGAGCCTTAGGCTGGGCTGATTGGGGAGGCAGCCTCAGCTGTGGCCACTCCCCAAACAGACCCGCTGGCCCTATAAAAGGCAGGGAAGACAGAACCTCATTAGTCTTTCTCTAGTGGTAGAGGGAGATGGGCCTGGCTGTTTGGGACCTGAGCAGAGTACCTGAGTGGAGCAGGGCTGGGGAAAGGCAGAGGAGCTGGGGAGGCTCCAGCTTGGAAAGCCCCAGGCTGTGGCCTAGCAGAAGGCCAATGGGTACTGGGGGTTGCAAAGGACAGCCCAGGGGTAGGCAAAGGCAGCAGGTCCAAACCCAACCTTGCCAGTGATAAGTAGGCTGATACTGCAGTCTGCCCCAGGGCATGGGGGCTAGATGGTGACTGGCAGTAGCCTTATACTGAGGCAAGGCGGGGATAGTGGGTAGGAGTTCCCTGGGGAGGGGAGACCCTGAGAGAAAGGGGTTACTGCCAGGGGGCAGCACTCCAGATAACAGGGGACTGGGTCTGGGAGGGACATGGGGGGGCCAAGCGGCAGCAGGCCACCGGTCTGCAGAGGGTGCTCCAAGGCTGGCAGAGCTAATTCCCAGAGACAACCAGCAGGAGGTGCTGCAGGGGTGAGTCCCACATGCTTACATTGTGCAGAATGGGGGCGAGTTCCACAGTGGGACAGCTATCCATGGTGCACTGCTCTCTGCATCAATACAAGTGCTCCTGGTGAGGATGCGCACCATTGACACAAGGACCGTAGTGTGGATGTGGATGGGCATAAGCCATGTAATAGCTGTGGCAGCTGTATGCCAATGTAACTTAGGTTGACATAATTTTGTAGTACAGGCATGACCTAAAATGGGATAAAGGTTGAATGACCTATCACCATAGTTGGAAGAGTTCCTCTGTATGCAACGTATTTGTTTACAGACTACAGCTGGAGGGTTATGATTGCTTGGGGTTTCTTCTGGAAGATTATTATTGTAGATTCACATGGAGTACAGTTTAATGTAATGTAATTTCCTCTGAATGCTGTAAAAGCCCCTTTCTTTGGAGATGTAAAACCAATCTCTCTACCACTTGGAGTCATTAAATATCACTTTGCCCTTTTCATGAGAGGTGAGCTGTTAACCTGTGTCCTTACCAAATTCCAGTTCAAGTAATTACAGCCTGCCTCCCTACATTACGCCAGCAGATTCAGTTGGCTATAATAAGCTACTTAACTTCCTGTCCTAAACTGCTGTGCAGCGTTTCTAAATAACTTCTGAATTCCTCCCCAGTTGTTGCTGCTTTTGAGTTGTGCTAAAGTAATTCCTATTTGTAAAACATGTTGGGACCTTCAGAATGAAGGCACTATATGTACTGTTGCTTAATACCATATATAGTGAATATGTTGCATGCCATAATGTCAGTGGCCATATGCAAAGAAGCATATTTATTTGGAATCAGTGTCATGTGACAGTGGTAAAGAATCATATAAAGAGTTGCTCTGTTCTAACACTGAAAAAGGTTCTTTACTAGAATAATAAAAATTGATCCTTAAAGCTTCTCTCTCTCTCAGCTTCACTGTGTGTAGAGCATCTGTGCAGAACCTTCCCCAGCCCACACATGCCTGACTTCCTGTGACAGATTTAAAGAAACAGAATACACATCCTTATGTACAGTGCAGTTCGGGGGGGCTGCAGGGATCATGGTCATCCAACTTTAATATGTGGAACAGAATCTATGTACCTATAGTTGGTGGTGGGGATGGAGCTGGAGGTGGAAGGAGGAGCGAGATCTGCTCCTCAACAGGGTTTAAATACCTGACAGACCAGCTTTCATCATGTGGAACAGTATCAGAAAACAAATCTTAATTGCGCAGGGTAAAATACCAGTCTAGTAACCTCTTGAAATAGACCTCTCGCAATAGTGACATGGGAGGTTAATTTTTGTCCAAGGTAATATAGGAATGAATTTCATTTTACCTCTGCTCCAGGAATTCTTGACACAAGCTGTAACGTTTTCAATTGTACATTTCTTTACTCAGCCAGGTCTGTTTTAGTTTTCGCTCTTGTGCAGGGCCAAGTACATTGCTGACCCTTAATAAATAATACACCCAAAAAACTGCACTACAAGGACATTATTGAGGTTGCAAAGTCAAGCAGTCAAATGCCAGAATTAAGGTTGGCTATGCAACCTTATTTCAGCCCCCTTGTGCATATGCATTAGGATACAATCTATAACTACTGTATATGATCACATACTAATTTTTTTCCATAGGAACCTTGACTCATTCAGTCCACATGGTTCCTACTCCGTGTCCTTGTCCAGGTAGTCCCAAGCTCCCCAGCTCCTCATCTGATCTCAGTCTCTCTCAGGCTCCCAGTCACAGCCTCCTTGAGCAGCCAGTCCCAGTTTTTCCCTCTCTACTACTCCAGTCCCAGTCTCAGCAGCAGGTTTGTCTCAGTGTACTCCTCCCCCTCCTCCCCCAGCTTTAGTCGCCTCTGTATTTGAAGCGGGAAGCTTCCTCCTCCTCCACACCGAGTGGGTCCCAGCAATAAGGTCATTGAGAGCACAAGAAAGACAGGTTCCCTTCTCTCAGTTCCAGTGCCTGCTTGCCCCACCCTACTCCAGAGCAGCCATTACAGGGAAAATCTGGTTTTGCTCCTGTGTAAGCAGGGGGAAAGGAGGGAGCATGCACCAGTCTCTCTGTGGGGATGGCGTATGTGCAGTCAGTTCACATATAGAAGCATGTTCAGTCACTCTGAGGATGGCACATGCACAGTCCTGTCCCATGCACAAGCTGTGAGGGGATGGCATATGCAGTTTGGTCAGTACTAGGAGCTGTGAGTGGCTTGAGGATGCTCAGTAAGGACTGAATCTTCAGAGGTTTAGATGTTTTTTAGCTCTGTTTCTACTCAGATTTTTTTAAAGGCTTATAAATTGGCCAAATGTAGGTGGATTTTCATGGGGATGCAAAAAGGCACGTCGCTGACACAAAGGCCACTCCACTTCCAAATTTCAAGTCCCTATTCCAGAGCATGGGAGTGCTAGAGCTGTTCAAAGAAATGGTCACCAGAGTTTTTTAACTTGGGCCAAATGTTTTTTCCCTACCATGGGCAGCGGATATAAAAGGCCAGGGGAGGCTAGGCCTCCCCTAACCCAGGCTGTGTTGCAGCCCATGCTCCGCCCCGAGGCCCCACCCTGCAGCAGGCCGGCGGGGGCTCCTCTGGCTGTTAGGGACTCTCAGAACTCCAGCGGGTGGGGGTGGGCAGGGCTGGGGTGCTAGCCTCCCTGAAGGGGGGTTTCACCGCCACTCATGTTCCCTACTGATTCTTGGAAATGGCTACATTGTTTTGGCTGAAATTTCCAAAAAATTCATCCTGAGACAGACTTCCACATGGAAAATTTCAGCCCAAACAGTTATTGTTTGGTACCAAAGAGGTACCAGCCCTGCCTGTAATAATGAAGGTGGTTTCTAGCAGTAGAAAGGGTAGGGCTCTGTCATCACTACCATTCCTCCTGCTTCTCAAAAATCATCTGTGTGCGTGCAGCTGTGTTGGCTGGAGTGGATGGGGCAGGACTTATTTAAAACTGTTCTGAAGACTAGCTTATAGCCCGCCCACTTCCCGGTTCACCAATACCGGCTCCTGGGGTTAGTGGTCTAAGTGGTCCTGAGCCCAGGAGCTAACACCAGTGCCCTAAGTGTTCAGTCAGCACCCATCGTCATGGGGTGTAAGCACAAAGGGTTGGGCTTGGTCCTCACTTTATCAACCAGGTTTCACTTGGGATTTGCTGGTGGGTACAGCCAAGCTGTGTGTATAAAAGAGGATTCAGCGGCAGGAGCCCACTGCTTTTCATCAGTAAATCTTAAAGTGTTTTAGCAAGGTCAGTACCATTATCCCCATTCTACAGATGGGGAAACTGAGACACACACACAGGTCTCCCACCAGTGCCATAGAACCCAGCTCTCCTGAAGAAGGGCATCATTTGCTTGGAGACCCAGGGGCAGGGGTCTCCCCTCCCCAGAAGAGCCTAGTGTGCACATGGCTGAGTGTAGACAGGCCTGTGGGGAGCGGAGTCGAGCTAAAGTTACCCCGGGGGCAGAGGCCGCCTCAGCTCGGCCGCGCTTCGCCCCGCCCCCGACTCAGCGTGAGCCGGCACTGACGGGCAGCCCCGCCCCGCTCCACCAATGGGAGGACGGGGCGTGGCTCGCGGAGGCTCGGGGGTTGGCGGTGGCGCGCGGGCCGGCCTAGGCAGGGCGAGGGCTGGGCCGGTGGTTATAAATCCCCAGAGCAAAGCGCTGCCGCGCGGTTCGGTCCCGAGTCCTTGACGGGGCGGCGAGTTGGCTGGGACCCAGCGGGGCGGGAGCTGCCGCCGCCGGTAAGCGCGTGGGGGGCGCTGGACGCGTGTGGCCGGCTGGGCTCTGGAGCGTCGCCCCGCGGCGGGGCCTTGCTGTGGGCATCGCTCCCGGCTGCTCGCGGGGGCCGCTGCGCCGGCGTCTGCTCGTGCTGGCGCCCGGGTCCGCAGAACGTCCCGTGCGAGCGCGCGGCTGGCGGCGCCGACGGAAACGCGCCCGAGGGGGCTTTTTCCCGGGGGCGGCTCGTTCAGTCCTATTCCTGGGGAGGTCACTGGGGCGCAGCCGCAGCGCGTAATAGCCACTGGCCGGAGACCCGGGTGCTGGACAGTGCCTGGTGCGCGCCTCCGGCCGGCCTTCTTCCCTCTCCTGAGCCCGGCAGTCCCGGGACGGCAGGCGCCCGCGCAGGGGTCACATTTGTCTTTACATGTTAGCGTGGAAAGCGGAGTGACTGACATTCCTGTTGCGCGCCCCCTCCCCCCTCCTTAAAAGCTTCAGCTCGGCTTTCTTGGGTGAAAGTGAAAACTGCCTCAGAGGGATGTGTCCTTGCCTCGGTGCCCTGCTTCATGGCATGCGTCAAGAAGCTGCTGCTGCTCGGCCTTGCTCATCTCCTCCAGTGCCTTCCCAGTTCAAGGGAGAGGACTAGGCCAGGCAATAGGCCAGGGGTTCTCAAACTGGGGGTTGGGACCCCTCGGGGTCACAAGGTTATTACATGGGGCGGGTTGTGAGCAGTCTGCCTCCACCCCAAACCCTGCTTTACAGCCAGCATTTATAATGGTGTTAAATATATAAAAAAATGGTTTTAATTTATAAGGGGGTCACACTTGGAGGCTTACTATGTGAAAGGGGTCACCAGTACAAAAGTTTGAGACCCACTGCTCTGGGCTGACAAGTATAGGGAACAAAGATGGCTTACTTTTGAACCACAAAAAACATTGGTCTTTGGAAAACTACTAACGTGTGCTGTCAGCTCTATTAAAAACTACAGTGATGGTGAGAACAGGATGAATTCCAATGTGGATTTGGGCATTGGGTAAAATATTTGACATCTGTGTCTAGTGGCTTTTTCTTGTACTGTGACAGTTGGAAAACTGGCATTACACATAATTCCTGCATAAAATAATGTGATAGGAGGGAAATTGAGTTACTTTGGGTCTGCCTTCAGATTTGCTGAGGGTCTGCTGCTTCCATTAACTTCATTTGGAGTTCTGGATTCTCCGCACTTCTGAACATAAGGCCCAAGGTTAAGAAGGCTTTTTTTTTTTGCTTTGGCAAATATAGAAGATACGCCGCCGTCAGATTTATAAAATGAATGTTGTCTATAGAGAACATAGGTCATGTATTGTACCCAACATTTCTCATAATAAAAGAACAAGGACATTCAGTGAAACGTAAATGCAAATATCTAGATATTTGTATGCAAATGTGGTAGTAAGCCAATGCTAACCTGCTTCTTGATTGTACAGTTAACTTTTTAATTGTAAAAGAACAGACCCAAAAAATTCAGTAATGACTAACTTAAAAATCACACTGGATATGAAGCCATAGTCAGATTAATATTAGCTCAGCTAGAATTGTAGGAACATGGGTGGGGAGGCACTTTTTTGATCTTAATAGTCAATCATTGAGCTGTGGTCAAGTGAAAAATTCTTTGAGTTATATACTCCTAAAATGATCCCTGATAAGTATTTGTCCTAGCCTTTTACAATCAAGGTATTGGTAGTCAGAACACTTGTTGAATATCCTGATTTGAATCTAGATGTGTGACAGCATTGTTAACTTTCTGGTAACCAGAAAGTCAATTAAATATCACATTGTTCTTTTAAATTTTCTGAAGGTTAATGTTTTAATTGATAATGCATTTGAGTTTATTTTAAAATGTTCTAAGTGTGCCAATCTTCCTAATGTGTAATACAGTGCTTTGCTGTATCAGTTTACTGTACAGTGACACACATTATAGTCTAGAGCTCTTGCTGCTGTAGTGTAAAAAAAAAAAAAAAAAAAGCATTTGCGGGAGGAATATTAGTAACAAGTTCAGAATAATGGGCAATATAGTTTTCCTAAAAATACTAATATTTTGTATCTTTCAAATACCTATTAAAAGCTGTTGCTGCCTCTTATACAAAGAAGAATCCAGAAGAATGTCGGCACTGAACTGGAAGCCATTTGTTTATGGAGGCTTAGCTTCAATCACTGCAGAATGTGGTAAGTAGTTAATCTTCTAACTGTTTGCATAACTTATTCTACATTAGGAGGTTCAGTTTCAACTCACAAATTTATCTAGTGTGAAAAATAAAATAGCTACTGCAATAGATTACTAATTTATGTTTAAAAGTGCGGCCAGAGGAACTTAAATTTTGAAGGGCTATTGTTGCTTTTTGTCTAAAATGTGTATTTTTGAAGTAAAGGAGAAAAATAGTCACCAACCCAGTTGATGATACTCAAGTGTTCTTTCATATTGCCAAATAAAAGTTTGTCATGTTAACTTGGTTTTTTAAAGAAAAAGGAATTGAGGAATTGTTTGCTCCAAGATATCCTTGAGTGCCCCTTAAATTTTTATTAAAGGGGGAAGTCTTGAATGCTGGATTTTGGTGTGTGAATTTGTGGCATTGAGATCTGGAAATGTGGTATTGGAAATAGTACTGATCTTATTGGCTTTAGGTCTCATGTGACAAACAATTTCAATTTAGTCTGTCGAATTTTTGAACAGAATTTTACAGATGGTAGAGATATAGAAAATAGAAATAACAGCAGTCAAGTAAATGGTGAACTAGAGTACTGCATCTACACTTATTTATATGAGAATTTTCATGGTTATTTATAGCTGTCCAATAGAGTATTATGCTAAAATATGGTAGTGATCTCATAACAGGGGTTAAAACGCAAATAGAGATTATGGGGGTAGATGTAAAGAAGCAGCCATTTCTTCCTCAGGCCTTGAGAGAATTTGTGTAACATATTTCAGGAACAATTTCTTTTTTGGAAGAAATAATTTTCTTAAATTTGTAGACCATAAGTGCCTGTACAGTTTCTGATTCCCAAAATTTTTGCCCTTGTGTACAGCTTGAAACATCTAACAGCAAAGTAAAATCATGATAGCCTTTCAATTCACTTAACATCATGAGTATAATTTAGCGCGCACAGTCTAAATCGGCCGAATCAAATTTTTCACTAACTACAAGTAACACAGTATAGCTATTGATGTATAATCTCACAGAAAATTAACTTTGAGAGTCTGCTTTTAAGCTGCACCCATTTAGAGCCAAATTCTGAATACCTTTTCTCATATAAGTAATTCTTGTTCATGTCCATAGTTGCACTGATGTCAGTGGGAACTAATCACATGATCAAGGGGATTTGCAGGTCCAGGCCTTCTGCTACAAACCACACAAACTGAAGTTCCTGTTTTGTCTCTCTCTAACTTGATATTAAAGCACAGGCTGCTACTGCAGAGCTCTCTATAAAGCCATCTATTATGGTTCTTCATTTGAGTACAAATGATTAGCTCTGTTAGCCTGCAACTAATTATATATTTTCTTTTGTCTTTAGAAAACAGAGGTTCTACGTTATGTTAACGTTTTCATTTACTATGTATCTGCTTTGGCTAGACAAATGTTTCATGTTAAATTAATATACGTTTTCCTCCCCTGACTTTAAGGTACTTTCCCAATTGATCTGACCAAAACACGTCTCCAGGTTCAAGGTCAAACTAATGATGCCAAATTTAAAGAGATCCGTTACAGAGGAATGGTGCATGCACTAGTGAGGATATGGAGAGAAGAAGGGTTGAAAGCACTATATTCTGGGTAAAATAAAATATACTTTATGTAACCAGTTTGCATTTGTGAATTTTGGGACCGTTTATGAAAAAATACAGTCGCATACAATAGTATTGGATTTTATAAATGTTTTTTTTTTAGTTAGCCCCACTTAAAAAAGATCGTGGGGGAGAGGCAGGCCACATGGGACAAAGTATTTGAATAGAAATGGTTCAGAAAATAGTGCATAATTTCAAAGTACAATATTTTTACATCATGGTAATTGCTACGTGTGAATGGCATCTTATCTTTAATAAAACTTACCCACTGTAGTAGAAGGGAGGTTATTCATAGTTCACTTTGAGATTGTAGGTGTACTGTTATAACTGTATTTCACAATGCGTTATATTTTTGGAAAATTCATCCAAATAGACCAATAAGATACCATATAACTTCCATGTAAGTTATTGAGAAGTCGTTTTTACTACTATATTGTATGATAAACCCTCCATCCGCTAATGTAAGTCAGGTATATCATTTCATATTCGTGATGGCAAAAGTAAATTTAAATCCCAACTTCATTTGCCAAGTGATAACCAACTTCATTTGTGTGGTATCCTGGGGAGTCCATTTGTAGGGTAAACATCTCTACTGAACTGATGATTAATACAAGCATGAACTAGCATAGAAATGAAGAATGAGTGTGATACGTTTGTATTAGAGCTTAGGTGTAGTAAACTTGTAGTAGCAAAATCATCTTATGTCATAGTATATCGTTGCACATGCAATGCGTCAACTATCACAATAGCAGTAAAAATCCATTTGGCTTCACTGTTGTGATTTTTATAGGTCATTAGATTTAAAAAAATCCTGTTTCTTATGAAATCAGTGGTGACCATATTTTTAAGAGATTTGTTTTCCTACACAAAAGTGGAAAAACTGGTATTCTTTCATTGTAGCTGACATAATATTGAAACATACATGTGCTGTGCATATTTGTATTCAAATGTAGCTTTTATACTTTAGTGACATCAAGTTTTAAACTCCCACTGTTAATGTCAGGCGATGCTTTCAAAGTACCACATCAAGTTACAGGAAATCTTAAATACTGTTTTAAAACATTATTCAAAGAGTATCTTTTGTTCTGTATACATCGATTTTTAGATTTTCAGCTAGTGGCCAAGTAGGAAATGATTGCTAAATCAGTACCAGTATTCATTATGGCAGTCACTGTGGTCAGGTTTTTTTCCTCCACCCTTTTAAAAGGGTTGGTACTACCACCGCACCTTCATTTCTTTCATACTTGAATATAATCTTTACTGAAAGCCTTCCCCCTATCTGTACTGGTTCTGAAATAATCTGGTTTAAATGAACAAACCTTTCACTTTTTGTGCATAACCCGAGTTCAGCCTATTCTACTCTAAAAATGTGTTGAATAAACCTTATTTGTGGTTACTGAGACTTCAGGAAGCTTTAAAGATACAAGTTAACTGCTTCTTCCTATTTTTATAGGATTGCCCCTGCAATGTTACGCCAGGCTTCGTATGGAACAATAAAAATAGGCACTTACCAAAGCTTGAAGAGAATGTTTGTTGAGCAACCAGAAGGTGAGTGGGTTTTTCAGCTTTGTTACCACTCCTTGTTAATATAGTTCATCTAGAGCTGTTTGTATTGTTTCCATATCGGTCGTATGATGCATACATACATTGTATTGTATCAATGAAATGTATGTATGCATCAGCTTCATATTTATTCATTGTAAAAATGGTTCTGCAGATGAAATTCCAATAAAAATTGAGCTATCTTAAAAAAAAAAGTTGACTTCGAGGGTTTAGCTCCTTACTTTCAACTGACTTTCATTAAAGAAGGTAAAGCATTGACTTGCACTTGATGTCTTATCACAGTGTAAAAGCCTGTGGCTGAGAATTTGTTTTTGCTTCTGGAATAGATGAAACCCTGGTGATAAATGTATTATGTGGCATTCTTTCGGGGGTGATTTCATCATCTATTGCCAACCCTACAGATGTTTTAAAGGTAAGTGGTGTTTTTTATCAAGTTTTTATTTTCAGCATAGGTTCCTTTGTATTCTTGAGATGAGAACAGTCTACTGATGATCATTGCATGCTGTGTTGTGTTGCTTTAAATATACTCACTTTTTGCAAATTACTTAATAGTTCAGACAGGTTCCAGGGGAAGAACTGAACTGTAGAAATTTCCCTCCAGGCATGCTGGTCAGCTGGAGGAATGCAATTAGATGAAATCAGTGTCCTTGGAGGCAAGGAGAACCACTTGATTACTTACTTTTTTTTATTGGTTCAGAGCACAATGAACTACTAAAGTTGCTCTTGCCCTTCCCTTGCCCCAAACTTGACATGTGCTGAAGCTGTACTCTAAATTTAAAAAATCTCTGAGTTGACCTACACTGCTTACAATGCTGTTCATTTGGAAGTATGTAAAGGACCACTTACCCATCACGGGCATCCAGAAATCTCTAGGTTGGAAGAAGTATCAGGGTTATAGAAAAAAAAATCCAATAGGTTAGGATCTCCATTGTCTCCTATGGAAAAACTAGTAGCACAATGCCCCTTTGAAACAATGCCCCTGCATGGTGCATTAATGACTTGAGCAGAGTGCCACCTAGTGAAATCACCAACACCACATTTTCAGCAACAGTTTTAAAATTTGTGGGTATCTCCTGTCCAAGTACTGGTAAAGTTGATCCTATTTAACTTACAAGATCATGGCCTGAGATTACTTGGCTGCTTCTGCACATGCTATAGTTTCCTGAGAATTGAGGGGGAAAAAATCTTGCTTTTTACATAGTGCCTAATTTTAGTCGTCCTTCCTCTCAAATAAAATAGAATGAAAACAAATTGTTTACAATTTCCCATTTCATAGAAGGGGTAGTGGAAGTATCAACAGAGGTAAGCCTTTATCGGCTCCATTCTGGAATTATAGTATACTATGTGACAGAGGACAATACCCTGGACAGACTTTAATGAATTAAGTTAAATGTCACTGGAGTTCATTGTATTAAAAATGCAATTGTTTGTATTATGAGATTGTGTATAACTTTTTTTAGAAGAAGGGTGATGCTAACATAATTCTTCTGGTTATTGGCCCTTTGAAGCTACCTCTGCAGAGCTTCATATAACCTAGGTCAAACTGGTTTCTCCAGGAACCAATGGACAAAGAAAGGATTTTTGGATGAAGAGCCTGGTTTTAAACAGGTTCAGGGCCATTCTAATCTGCAAATGGACAAGGTGGTCCAAGGTGGGCCCCAATCTTTAGGGAAGAGTTGAAAAGAATGTGGCCTACTGAGGCCACATAAGACTGAGCACTTGTTCTGAGTTGAAGGTGTGATGAACTTACGACCATAGGGAGCACTGCTATGTGGGTGGGGTTTGAAGGGCTAATCACCAGTCAGAGTCCTTGTTGTATCGTGGGGGTGATCTCTGGCAAGCTTATTAGCATGTATGTAGGTTTTAATGTTTCAGGTGTTTTCTCTGTAATGCTTTCTACCTTAAGAATAAATCTGCTTGCTAAGAAATAGCAGTGTGGTAACTCATAAGTGACAATCACACTGTGTACTGTCTCAGAGGAGAGACTTGAATCATGCCTGTTTAGACAGTCTCTCTTTTGCTGGGAAAATCACATGGTCAGGAGTGTATGCAGCCTATAAATACCCCAGTCAGAAGGGACAGAGATGCATGTCTCCACCGAAGAGGCAATGGTTGTGGAGCTGGAAGCCTAGAGGGGGGTGCCCTTGCTGGAACATAGAGGGAGAATACAGCTGCAGTTGCCCTGAACTTGTGACAGGCTGCATTCCATAGTGATGGTATGCATGCTGGGCTGGGTGACGCTATTAACTCCCAAAATTAGGGGTGAATACTCATTTGCTTGTCTCACTTACCATGAATCCAGCCATTTGTCCTTGAAAAATCAGTCTTTAATTTCAAATTGAAAAAGTTAAGTACATAGTCCTTCCCAGCTGAAACTCTCATCATATTGACCTTTTGTGTTAAGATGTAGCTGGTGAGTTCAAGGGAGAACGCTGTAATGGACACCATGCAGAAGTCTTCTGTCAATCTAATCTACATATTAATGCACCAATTCAAAAATAGCAGTGATTTGTGGTAACTAATTTAAAAGCTACACCAAGTACTAGTTCAAATTCAACTGTTCCAAATATAGCAGCTGTAGTCGAAGGATAGCTGATGCATATCTACAGATAGCTGGTATTACTTGTATAGTTAAGAAGCAGAGATCATATTTTGAAAATGTTTTAAACTGTTATTTTGCAGCGCCTCTTTGTAAGGTTGAGAAACTCGACTAAATTATCCTTTTTAGTGTTTGAAAACTGATAACTGCTTTTTGTTTTGGGCTGCCTTAGATCAGAATGCAGGCCCAAGGCAGTGTGATTCAAGGAGGAATGATGGGCAATTTCATACAAATTTACCAAAAAGAAGGCACTAGAGGACTATGGAAAGTAAGTTCTTCAACGATTACACTAACTCTTCTGAGGTCATTCTTGCAATAGTGCATTAAAAAAAATCCATTTACTATTGTACATATTGTTGCATGTAGTTCTGCAATGTCGGCCAAAATATAGGTACATGTTACACCAGAAGTTGTATGTATGTGTCTATTTTTTACTGCTATATTGCTTGCCATTCAAGGATTTCAAAAGCAGTTGAGAAGTATTAATGTCTGTAGATAGACTCATCATCTCTTTGGAGTATTATCTCCATTTTACAAAAGGAGTGTAGTGTACGAGAGAGTTAATGGACATACTAGGGCAGAGTTCAGATTATGTTGGCATGACCCTTTCCTCTTCAATTCCTGGTTTTCAGAGGTTTGAATGTCACTAAACTTGACATTGTGGAAGGGTTCAAGACATCACTGAGCAAAGTTAACTCCAGGTTAATGATGTTTCTTGTCAGTGAGCTTCCTAGTTTGAGAAATATTTTTTGTAGGAGTTAGTGATCATTTATGCAGTTGTAGTTATTTCATAGGTTTGCAGTTGAGATGCTACCATGGCTAGTGGTGATGTCTAGCTCATAGCATTTTTCATCAGTAGATTACGAAACACTTTACAAAGGAGGTTAACATCATTATATTATTCACCCAGCGGGTCAGTGGCATAGCCAGAAATACACCTCTACCTCGATATAACGTGACCCGATATAACAGATTTCGGATATAACGCGGTAAAGCAGTGCTCCGGGGGGGGCGGGGCTGCGCACTCCGGTGGATCAAAGCAAGTTCAATATAATGCCGTTTCACCTATAACGCGGTAAGATTTTTTTTGGCTCCCGAGGACAGCGTTATATCGGGGTAGAGGTGTAGATCCCAGGTCTGAGTCCCAGTTCTGTGCTCTCTACTAGGCCACATGGTATGTGATTCCTATTTACGCTTCCACCTTCCTGTGCACTGTTATAGTGGAATGGGGACAGTGGTCATGCTTTGAAATGTTTTGGAGGGTATAACTGCTGACAGGACTGGTGAGAGGACTCAAAACTATCAGGAGTTTGGGACAAACTGTCTATTACATGGCATTTTCAGTAACTAAGCAAGTGAGAGAAGACTGGTGTCTCTGTCCTTCACCACTCTTTCCCCACCATTCCCTGCAACATCTAGCCCCAAGCCAGCATCTAGCTCACCCTCCCTTTCCAGTCCCATTTAGCCATTAGTACATAGAAGGTTGTTCCTTGCTGCATAAATATGATGTGGCACCCTCTGCTGCATACATGTGATGGGCAACAGCTTACTGGAGGATTGCACACTTCCTTGGTTAGATAGACTGGGCCCCCTTTGCCCCTGCTTCAGGCGGGTTTCCCCAGCTTTCCCCAAACCTATCTGGTCTACCCCATGCAGGGGAGTTACCTTGACTCATTTCCTGGTTTTTAGAGGTTTCAATGTGCTTTACCTTGATCCTAGTTCACAAGGAGAGCAGAGGGGGCTTCTGTCCCCAAACGGGTAGAACTTTCCCAGATCCTGGCACACAGGAGGGGAAAATGGGGAGCTGACAGGCTCCCACTCCCTCTGATTTGAGCCCCCAACCGCTTCCTCTCCCCTTCCCTTACCTCAGCCCCTCCCCCAGTCCTCTGCCTCTAATCCTCCCAGCAATTGTTTGCATGTGTAACTTATTTTCTCCTCAGAAATAGTTTGAGCACCTTCTGAATTACCTGCTGTACTCGGAGTATATATCTTTCCCCCCCCCCCCCCCCCCAAATACCCTGGTACAAGGGGATTGTTCAAAATATGCAAATAGATGTTTCAAAGATTTCTGCCAAGTGTAGGTTTCAAACTTATTGCTGTGTGTAGCTCAAGTTCAATGACCGTAGCATGTCCCCGTGAGCCACCCAAGTCATGTGGAAACTGGCTGACTAGAAACCTCTTGGCTAGATTTTCTGCACGTGTACCTTGTAATCTATTTGGCACATGAACATGGAGTGCAGACCTCTGTAGAAAGTTTCTCTTCTTTGATCAACATTTTCAATATTATTTCCCCAAAGAGGTAGTGCCTGCCATGCACTACCTGGGAGAAATCTGGGGTATGATCAGAGCAATGATTTAAGCCCCATATCTGCACAAAACACATGTAGAATGTGTTAACATTAAACTTTCTTTTTTTTTTTTTTTTTTTAAAAGGATCTCCTTTTTTTCTCAGGGACTCCTTTGCTCAAATAACCCCAAATTTGGATACTTAACTCAGCTCACTCTTTGAAGGACAGCTAATTTCAAGGCAATCGGAATAAGTATGTGGATATTAGAACACTTGGCGTTAGCCTTTAAATGGGGCTTTTCAACCTTAGCTCTGCTATAAGTTATTGACATAAGTTATCCTCTCTAGCTGAAAACTGTTACTGATGTTGGTGACGATAAAAAATTTCCTTGGCACAGGGAATAGAACTCTTCCATTAACTCTAACAAATTAATCTCAAGTTATAACACTTACAAGGAGTATTGTGACAATAAGAACATAAGAATGGCCATACTGGGTCAGACCAAAGGTCCATCCAGCCCAGTATCCTGTCTGCCGACAGTGGCCAATGCCAGGTGCCCCAGAGGGAGTGAACCTAACAGGTAATGATCAAGTGATCTGTCTCCTGCCATCCATCTCCACCCTCTGACAGACAGGCTAGGGACACCATTCCTTACCCATCCAGGCTAATAGCCATTAATGGACTTAACCTCCATGAATTTATCTAGGTCTCTCTTAATTGTATATAGAATTTATTTTAACTGTATATACCTTTACTCGCTGACTTAAAATTGAAAGACATCTTTAAATATATTACAGCCTGGTTCAAGAGCAGAGCTGGTTTTGTTAAATAGCTTCAGTATGGGGCAGCTCACATCGTTAGATGAATGTCTGTGAAAGCAGGGACCAGCTGATTCTGGGGATTGGTAATTTGAATAGTCTCTTGATTTATAGTTTTCTGGTTCAAACTTAGCCCAGGGTGGTAGAGGAGTTGTTCAGTGGTCCGTTTCTTGTGATCCCGTGGGTTAAGGCATGGGTCTAGGACAGGGGTAGGCAACCTATGGCATGCATGCCGAAGGCGAGACGCGAGCTGATTTTTCAGTGGCACTCACACTGCCTGGCCACTGGTCCAGGGGCTCTGCATTTTAATTTAATTTTAAATGAAGTTTCTTAAACATTTTAAAAACCTTATTTACTTTACAAACAACAATAGTTTAGTTATATATTATAGACTTATAGAAAGAGATCTTCTAAAAACGTTAAAATGTATTACTGGCACCCGAAACCTTAAATTAGAGTGAATAAATGAAGACTCGGCACACCACTTCTGAAAGGTTGCCGACCCCTGGTCTAGGAGAATGGGATTTTATTCCAAGTTCTACTCAGAACCATGTGAACTTGAAGTAGTTACTTAAGCTGTGGACATCTTTTTCCCATCTGCAAAATTGGAATAATTTCTGCAGTTTGGAGGAATTGGGTATTAACCATTTAAATGGTGTGGGAAGCCCTCTGTAAAACATGTTATGATCCGCTGATGAAAAGCACGACAGTGTTTAAAATAAACTGTACTTGGCATTAAACAATATTTAATGAACTTGTATCTTAGTGTGTCATGGACTGCCTCGTAAGCCATTCATGATTACAGAAAATCTCTGTGGCCACTACTGAAATTCTATGTATGAAAAATATTTGCATTTCCACCTGTTGAGAACAGCTAGTGGTTAGTCTTTGAAAAATGCAGTCCGTCTACTTTTGCTTTCCATTTCATCTTCCCCCCTCAATATTCTTGGTTTCTCTCAGCTGACTGTAAGACGAGCCAGCACCAGCCTGCCAGCTCTCAGCAGACTACCAGCAGCAGTCCATAGACTTCAGTTTGAGAACATCTGCTGTAGGTCATGGCTGAGATCTTGGTGGGGCAGTATGGGGAAGCTTGGATTGCCACTGTGCGTTATCTGTTCGCAAATTAATTCCAGTCACTAGGGTGGTCTGTCTGGGATTTTTTACAAGCAGTACATTTACACATCTTTATACCATACACCACTGTATTTTCTCAGTATACAAAACTTGTTTTATGAATATTTCCTAGGTGCTTTTAATCTAAAATGTAATGCTATTTCTGAATTATCTTCAACCAGACGTAAAAATGATGCAGTTTTTAAAATATCTCAAACATTATACATTTGTTTTGCCAGGGGGTGTCCCTAACAGCTCAGAGAGCTGCTATTGTTGTGGGAGTGGAGCTGCCGGTCTATGATCTCACCAAGAAGCACATAATTATGTCTGGACTCATGGGAGACACTGTGTATACTCACTTTCTGTAAGTTTGAACATGCATAAGAGTTAAGTTTACAAAGATTTATTTGTATGATTAAATCCCCTTTCAGAGGTTACACATTAATCTCTTAATGTTGGACTCTTCAGAGAATATAATTGGATCTCACATTTTTTTTTCTCACTATCAGTTGAGATGTAAATATACTTCTAGTGTATTTAAATGTTTACTTGTAGTATTATTTCAAATGCCATTTCATGCCATGGAAGCTAATAGTTTTTGTGCTATTTATGTATTTTTTGACGTGTAGATATTTTTATTGTTCAAAATACCTAAATTAGGTGTGTATATAAAGGCTGAAACTAAAATGTGTTTACTACTCTGAAAATATCAGGATGGATTTTTAGTGTGAAACTTCTTCCTCTGTGTGTGTGTGTGTGTGTGTATGTAAAACAAGTCTTAGCTTGTGATATTTTTTTTCAGGTAAACTAACTGAAAAAGTAGTTTATTAATAGAAGTGCAAATGCAACTTTTAGCTATAGCATAGATATTTTTAATTTTCCATAAGAGGGGGGTGTTTCTGTATACTTCGAAGTTGCTGGTAGTAGGTCATATTTTGATAATGGTTTATCTTTCATTAGCTCAAGCTTCACCTGTGGATTAGCTGGAGCACTTGCATCAAATCCAGTTGATGTTGTGAGGACACGGATGATGAATCAGAGATTTCAAGATGGAACACATTCAGGGTACAAGGGTACTTTGGATTGCTTGTTACAAGTAAGTACAAAGTGTATAGCAACTAGTGATAACTTTTATACAATCGTGTGATATCAAACCTGAATTAGAGGGTTTTCTGCATTGTGGATAGAAATTGTTAGCTGTTCTAGAAAGCCACTTCTGTGGTGTAGGAATTATTTTAGAGAGAACTCTGGGAATAATCCATTTTAACTTTTGAACTTGCTGTGCCATGTGCATCTTTTAAAATTTTGGACTCCAATCATGCCCCACCTCTCCCACCTTCTGCTGTGTAAAAACTATTCTGTGTTGATGGAAAGCAAGGAGGTCTGTCTGCAGCATGGAGGAACATATATGCATTTGTTCCTTCTGGTATTTAGGTCAGGTATACTAACGTGGAATTCTTCTGATATGAGCACACTTTTTAAAAAGGTAATGAAAAACTTACCATGAAAATAAAAATAATTAGGAGTATGGAACAGTTTTTCCATACAAGGAGACATTAAAAAGACTGGGACTGGTCAGCTTAGAAAAGAGACAACTAAGGGGGATATGATAGAGGTCTAAAATCACAAATGATATGGAGGAAGTGAATAGGGAAGTGTGATTTACCCCTTCACATAACACAAAAACTAGGGGTCTCCCAATGAAATTCATAGGCAGCAGGATTAAAAAAAACATAAGTACTTCACACAATGCAAAGTCAACCTGTGGAGCTCGTTGCCAGAGGATGTTGTGAAGGCTAAAAGTAAAACTGGGTTCAAAAAGAATCAGATAAGGTCATGGAGGATAGGTCCATCAATGGCTATTAGCCAAGATGATCAGGGATGTAACCACACGCTCTGGGTGTCCCTAAGCATGCAACTGCCAGAGCCTGGGACTGGACTATAGGCTGGATCACTTCAAATTGCCCTGTTGTCTTCATTCCCTCTGAAGAGTCTAGCACTGGCCATTGTCAGAGACAGGATGCTGGGTTGGATAGGCCATTGCTCTGACCCAATATGGCTGTTCTTAGGGTCTGATGTCTTGTCATTAAATGTTGCTTTGTGTTTTTAAAATGTATTTGTAAAGGTTCATGCTAAAAAAAAAATCACCTTTATGTAGCCCAAATAGCAACAGGAAACATGGATATGTTTGTGCTGCAAATTAAGGGGCAATTAGTGTTGGTATGCCTATCTATGCTATAACTTTAATTTAGTACTGGTAACAGTGGCAATGAAGATATGGTAGCATGGACCTTGGTGCGAGCTAGCTGCTGAAGTACATACCTAGGATCCCCAGTGGGCTTGTGCTGGGATGGCTAGCCCATACTGTCACATCTTAACTGTTACCCTCACTAGCTAAATCAAAGCCAGTGTGGGTATGCCTAGCCCTGCTACATTTAGTCCTTAATTTGTGGTGTGGACATACCCTGTGTGACAGATTTCAGGTGTGGGTTTCCTAGTCTTCACTGAGGAAGTTTAAACAGAGCAATGGGGAACCAACTTGCTGTTTGGGTTCACAATGCTGCATGGGAAGTTAAATCTCCCTCCAAAAACTTTGCAGTGCAAGCTGTTTTAAAAATATACTAATCTTTCCCCATAATTCATAAAACCTAATTATTCTTTGTATGTAGTGGATGACTGGGAAGGGAAAATTGTGGGCCCAGTGTAAATGAAAGATCCCTTTTTAAAATAACATGACATAAAATTGTCTTTGAAAATGGAAATTATTTCTTCAAGAAGACTTGAGTTTTTGCCTATAGTCCCATATTCATCTGCTCTGTTTGAGTCTAAATGAAAGTTGTATGTTCAACATTTGTGAGAGCAGCTGAAACTTTTCAAACTTCAAAAATGTGGGGAAAGATTTTCAAAAAACAATCTTAAACTTTTTTTGACTAGGTCTGATTCTTAAAATTATGTCTAATATTTCATGTTCCTTTACTGGACAAAAATAACCCTCACTGGGCTTCAATTTAGTTTGTAATACCTCTTTACTAGTAAAGTTAAATTAGTACTATAATGTTGCTGTCAATGTGGATTTAATTTACATATAGAGCAGTGAAAATTGTTGTGGTTAAAGTAAGATCTTAACTTACTCAGTCTGATGTTGGAAACTCCTGCTGTCCTATTGCTGATTCCACAAGAAGGTCACTGATCAGCAGGTTTAAATGCCAACCTCCCCCTGAAAGGTTTTGGAGAGGGAGAGTCATGATTCTTGTCTTTGTCCAAAAACTGGATGGGCAGTAATTCTGCAACATTCCCAGTCTGAGTTGCTATGAGGCAAGAGACTATTACTGTGAATTGAACCAAGTGTCTTCCTCCTGTGGTAGCACAGAGCACCTTGTAATGGCGTTCATTATGTAAAGTATTAGCTGTTCTTTGAATATAATCTTTCAATGAAAGTTTTGTGTCACTCTTTTGTCATTCATATGTGGTTTTAAAATATTTGTTTCAGACATGGAGGTATGAAGGCTTTTTTGCTTTATATAAAGGATTCTGGCCAAACTGGTTGAGACTCGGTCCTTGGAATATTATCGTATCCTTTTCAGAAGTGTTTGGAAATATTTATTAAACTCTTTTTTTTGTGATGAGCAGTGGGCATTGAGTAGAGAGACAATTGACTAGTGAATTGTGCTTCATATAAAACATTTGGTGTAACTTGTCAGCATAAAAGTAAATTTATTCTCCATCTCTTTATAAATGGAGTATTACCAGCACCTATTGTATTAATATTCCCTAAGATTTATACAAAGTTGAACCTCTGAATATAAACTTTTTTCAAAACACATTTTCCTTTAGCCCCCAATTTCCCATTTGCTTGTTTTTAGATTGCAGTGTTTAGTTAACATACTAGTGACCAGATCAATTAACAATTCGGGGGGGTTGCTGTTTGAGTCTATTTTCTGCATTAAAAAAACTGTTTGCAGGTGGTCACAAGATTTTTCACACCATTTTCTACCATATTATACAACTTGTACAGTAGACCACTTGCCATCTATTTATCCTTGCGTTCTCATTGTTTTGTGAGAAGCTAAGAGGCAGCTGTAATATTCCTTTCTCTCTTCCCACAAACAAGAATCTACACACCTTCATAGTTTCACCCACTAAGAAGATAGGAGGCAAAAAGGCTGTGGGTTCCTTTCCTATTGTGGCCTCTCTGACCTTTCCTCAATTCTAATTTGCATGTTTAAGGAGCTTGGGATAGACTCTGGGGAAGGATTAGGCTGCAGTAGGAGGAGGATCCTGTTGATGAGAATAACATGCACTGAAACAAGTTTCTCCATTTTAGCAGTTTGCTATAATGTTCCCTAGAGTTCTTTGTGCCCAGGACTATAGGGAACATTATAGCAACTGATGGAGAGGAGTGACTTGTCTTGTGGTGGACTGGTGGTTGTGTTAGGAGGCATTTAATGGGAGACCAAAGTTCCACAGGCCTGCAGTCAGTAGTTAAATGAATGTGGTAGGTATTATGCATCACAAATGTGTTAAACAAAAAATGCAGATATCTACAAGTGTTTTCCTTGACTAATTGCACCAGTTCTTTCTGACATATGAACAACTGAAGAAATTGGATTTCTGAAAGATGCTAGATTGTGTAATAAATCAGTAAACTGTGCTGACATGGTATTTGAACTCAAGGCATTTTTTAAAAATGCTCTTCAGTGTTTTCTCATCGGAGCATAGGACTTGCTGGTAAAACGCAGGAAGAGCATCAGAAGAACATTGTAAATCAAGACCATACATAAAATGATCTCAGAACTGTGGATGCTTAACTGATATACCAAATGCTATGCACCAATTATTGAAATAGAACCTAAAGTTGGCAATACTCCTCTATCAACTGTTTAAATGCTGTTAGACATAATGTATGGTACAACTCCAAAGGTTTTTCTGCTGAAATGTTGTACTTCTGGATGAAATTTTAATAGGAAAAGAGCTCCATCTGTTTGTCCAGAGGTAAGTAGGTAATGGAAGAGCCTCACTCTTTCGTCCATGCTCATGAAACTTGATATATTAATGTGGTCATAAATAGTTCTGAAATTGTCGATGCCTTGGAGTTCAAGTGCAGGACACTGAAAATTTTATTCCTAGAGACTGCAGGTCTTTGTAAAAATATTTGTTAAATGAGCTTCTGGATTCAGAGCACATTTCTGTTGCCGTCTATCATTTAAATGTATATGTAACTTGCGCTGGGAGCAATGAAGCTTCAGTTTAACATAACTTGTTACTGTCACCATTTTGCATGTTTGAGAAAAGTCTGGCATTTTTTAAGATACCTTATTCTTGGTCTTCAATAGAAGGGATTCTAACATGTTTCGTCAAGAAATTAATATCTATAGACTTTTAAAAATGTAGTAAAAATAGAGCATTCACTCTCCCATCTGCCTCCTGTGCAAGAGGGAATTAATTTTTCAATACTTGTTTGATTCTTATGAAGAGGATCTGCTTTAAGCAGTTAGTGGCTGTCACACATCACCTGAAAGATGCATGCTACACATTGAGGCTGTTGAACCACTGAAAGCTCAAGAAATGCAGATGTTTACATACAGAGAGCATACATCCAAAAGAGGCAATCTAATGTATTGCTACCTTGCTAAACAAGAATTCTAGGAGAATTGTGCTCATCAGTGTTGATGCTTTCATTTAGCAAAACGAGTTCAGTTGAAGTTACTTTAATAGAACTTCTTTTAAGAGCAGTATGAGTTGACTTCTGTGTAGGTTCTACTTTTTCTTTGAATTATGCAACAAAACTTTCTGCCATAAACTAAAGAAAATTAGTATCAGGATTACTGTATGAATGCAATTTATTCAGTTACAAAAGCATGGGAGTGAATGCCTGTTCTGGATCCACTGCGGCTTGCAGTGTAGGATTATTAAGTGTACAGTTAGTTGTGGTGTATGGAGATTCCATCTTGAAACATTTGTTACAATACCTGCATATTCATACATTCCACTTAAAGCAATTCATGTTCTAGTGTGGATTTAACTCTTAATATTTCAATGTTTAAATGGTTGGTTTCAAGATGCACAAAGTAGGTATTTTTTAAATGCACAAGGCACTTTTCTTCTGAAAATACCAAGCGTTAAGGTAAAAGCATTACTTTTCAGTGTTTCAATATTTTTAAGGCAAAAATTATGATGCATAGGTATGCTCGTGTGTGCTGTCTGTATTACTGCAATTCTATTTTTGTGTAGAAAACTTTGTAAAATATTTTTTGTACAGAATGTAAAACAAAATTAAGGATATATCATTTAAACTTTTTAGAACTTAAACACTTTTTAGAATGAGTAAAATGCATTGTCGCTGTGTTGAGGGACATTTGCTTACAAATGGAACCTAGGGATCGTTCTGAGGCATTTGGTTAGAGTGTAATTAGAATGGTCAGTAAGAGAATTTTCTGCTGGTATTGCAAACTGTATGTTGTAATTCATCATTTAGCTACATTAAAATGGGGTTCCTGTAACTAAAAATGTACATTTCAGACAGTCTCAATAGGCTAATAGTAACGAATCATGTGGGAAGTCTGACGAGCTAATTCACTTCCAGTTTGATAGGCTTGTAGACCCAAGGGCTCCATGATGGTAGAAAGGGTCAGACTGTCCTTTGGATGTTCGGTACCCCCGGCTGCTTAACACCAGAATCTTTGATCCCAATTGGAATACCTTTGTTTGCAAAGGGTTGCTGTGGGTAAAATGGAAATCCTGACCGTAACTACGAGTGTTTAGAAGTCCTCACAGTTCAGTGTCTCTTATGCTGCCCTGATGTTAAGGAAGAATTAGTGTTCCCCAACCTTTTCCAAACCATGACTCCATTTTACAACAGAAAAGTCTTGGGACCACATTCCCATCTAACTATAGAGAAAAGGAATGTTTGCAGTTTCCCAGAGTGAGATCCCATGCCACAGATATTGAAAACACTCGCTTACAATCCTAAATGGCACGAAGGCATCAAAATAGCCTTGCCAAGGCTCTTAAACAACTTCTCTTAAGGAAAAGTCTGTGGGGGAAAAAAGACATTTAAGCTAAGTTAAATGTTTGAAATTATCAGTTGTAATTGTACTTTCACCTACACATTCGTATTAATAGTATGAGCCTCTTGCAGAAATGTTCTATTTTTCTGGTATGACTGAATTCTCAATGCTGCTTGATATGCAGAATAGTCAGGTTACCCCAATCCACTGTACCATAAAGTTGAGTTTATGGGCAGTGTATATGCAAGTATATTGTCTCATTTGCAGTAATATGCACCACCTGTCAAATGACATTACTAACCCTTCATGCTGCAACTTATCACATTGAAAGGGATATGCAAATATTAAGAAAATCACCAAAGCAACTATCTTTATTGTGCCAGAAATCATCGACTTATAGAATTGCATCACTTTGTTTTCGTATTAGATCATATCATTGTGTTCTGAAATATTGAACAAGTTTCATTCAGCCCATTTGTTACTGCTGCTCATAGATTTATTGTGCTAGTGAAGTTATTTATTCATATGGAATGTTACAGGGAAACTGAATGTTTTTATGCTTTGTATTCACAGGCCTTATCTGCATGGGAAAACGTGTCTTATTTCAGCATAATAAATACATGTGGGGGGAGAATGTAAGATGCTTTGGCCTGTGGGGAGCTAAAATAAATAACTAAACTAAACTCACTCGACTTGATTTTCCCATTTCAACAATGCTTATTGCCCAATTAACAATCAAGATTTGTGTGTAACTCCTCTTCGCCCCTAGATCTAAGTAAAACACTGTAATTTAATTCTGCCAACCTCCTAATATCGTGAAAGTTTAACCATTTTTTGTCTGTTTTTTTAAAATGTCCTAACTCTGCTTGAAGTAGGGAGATGCTGCTGTACTGGCTGGGACAGAAGAAAGCAGGCATGTAGGGACATATTTTTAAATGTACTTGGATGCCAATCTGCATATTTAGGCACCTAAATACCTTTAAAAAGCTGGACTTTAGTATCCCCCCTCCTCTGCTGGGAGACTCCAGCAGCCGAAGGTAAATGCCATCTTTCTGTCTCCTTCCTCCCATATTTTGGAGAGGCTGGGAGGACCACAAACCTGCTGCAGACTTTGACGGGAGCAGAGACCTACCAATCAGGGTGGTAGAAAAAGGGGATGTGACCTGAGAGGCTGGATGTCAATTCTGAAGGAGTTCAGTAAGAGCAGCCTATTCTTGTAGCTCTAGAACTGCCCTGAGCTGGCTTCTCTTCAGTGGCACAGCATGTTCCTTTTTTTCCCCCCTAAGGCAGTGGTTTTCAAACTGCGGGTCATGACCCAGTACTGGGTCATGGAATGTAAGGCACTGGGTCGCGATGGCTCTGATTAGCACCACCAAGCGGGTCGTTAAAAGTCCCTACCTGTTCTGACACCACGCTGTGCCCCAGAAGCGGCCAGCAGAAAGTCCAGCTCCTAGGTGGGTGGGCTATAGGGCTCTGAGCACCAGCTCCGCACTCCTGGCCAGTGGGAGCTGGGGGGCCGTGCATCTGCTAGGAGCTGGGCTTGTTACTGGTTACTGCTGGGGCACAATGATGTCTGCGGTTCCAGGACAGGCACGAAGGCTGCCTTAGCACCCCTGCTGCACCGCTGACTTGGAGTCCCCTGAGGTGAGCCCACACCCCAACCCCATGCCCTAATCAACTGCCTCAGCTCCCCCAAACCCAGAGCCCTTTTGCACCCCAAACCCTACATCCCTGGCTCCACCCCAGAGCCTGCACCCCAGCCCAGAACCCCCTCCTGCACACCAAACCCCTCATCCCTGGCTGCACCCCAGAGCCTCCTCCCACACCCTGCAGCCCAACCCTCTGCCCTAGCCCTGAGCCCCTCATCCCCAGCTCTGTTGGGTCACGGGCATCAACAATATTCTTCAACTGGGTTGCCAGAAAAAAGTTTGAAAATCACTGCCCTAAGGTATCAAATGCCAGTTATTTGGGATATTTATAAATTGGGCTCTCAAAGATAAAGTTGGGGCAGGTGGGAAAAATCAAAAGTTAGGGACTAGTAGCAACTTGCATTGTGCTTGTGAGGGACTCAAGCTGTAATAAAATACTTCATCCAGCATCTGTCTGAAATACTACCTTTTTAAGCACCTAGAAGTCAGGCACAATCAGAGCACATTCTGTAGCAATGTTAATTCTATCATGAATTTTGCACCTCCACACAGCTGTCACTTAGTGGAGTGTAAAATGTAGCAATTTTTGGACCATCTTTGAAGATGAGGGTTTTTTGCCATACTCCTTGGATACTGTCCAAGCAACTGGCCCCAGAATCTCATTCCTATTGTATATTCCAAAGAAGTGTCTCCTTCAGACAGCCTAAACTGCCAGCCTGCACTTCTGGTTCCTGTTACTCCCTGGCTGCAACCTAAACTCTAGCTCCCATTCCCTGCACCTTTGCTGGTTGGTTCCATGGAACAGTGCAGGAGGAAGTATGCAGATTAATCTGTAATCAGATTAACCACACCTTGTAGGGAAAGCTAGAGCGCAAGATGCAGGACAGGAAGGGCAAAAAACAATTATAGTGTGCCCAGCTACAGCAAAATGGTGAATGCCATAGCAAAAATGCCAAGTCTGTATTTTAGGAAGGTCCAACTCTAACTCTGGAAGCAGAGTGCAGAGCCTCTTACAATAGATAATGCAGATCCACCTCACTTATTTTCAAGTTCTTTTCAGGCTCTGGCAGGCACCACTGCATCAGTTTGTACTGTGGTTACATTTTCAAGGTTATCTCCATACCTACAAGGGCTAGAAACATTTCTTTTTTTAAGAGCAATAGAGCTCAGATAATGGAGTACAGCTCCATACCAAAGAGTCAATTCTGCAGCATATTCCATCACAATAGAAGTAGACAAAGCCTGAGTATAGTGTGATTTATTACAGATAATTAGTATTTTAAAAAAGCCTCTTCAGTTTTCAATCTGGATTAAACTTGATCACAGCACCAGAACTCAGACAATTTAGGAATGTTTAGAGATTTGATAATTTTGATATACATTACTTAGAGATGAAATTTAAAGTATGTTTTCTAAAAGTACTAACCATGCCTTTTTATATCAAGATCTTATGTTTATAGTTAGCTGTAGTTATAATTTCCATTAAACTGAAGTGTTACATAGCTTTTTGTACGGCTTGCAGTAATATGTGCAGGTGTAACAGCATGACATGCCTGTTTTATAATCCACAGCTGTTATCTTCAGTTATACATCAGCTTTTAATTTTTTTTTAAGCTTAAGAGTTCACTCCTCACAGAAACATAGTGAGAAGAAAAAGTTCCCAAAAGCTTAGGTTTTGTTCATCTAAGTCATAGTTAGTCTTTGATCAGCAAAACTATAGTCTGCTGAGTCTAAAATAACATTTTCCCTCCACTTGCTGGTAGGAATCTTCAGTTGGAATCTATGCAGACTCTTCCTCTGCTGAAATCACTACTAGCCAGTCAGCTAACTGATTACATCTATACACTTAACTGAATGATTGGTTAAAGAAAATCCTGCTGCACAATGCTTCTGGGCTCAGCTCCTAACTCACACAGCACACGTGGCCCTCTGAAAAGCAGCTGCCTGACTGCTTGCCCTCATGGAGTCTGACCCTGGCAAGAGGGAACCTATTGGAGCATACCCAAACCTACCACTCCCAATTCCAAAAGCTTTGGGATGTGGCGTGATTAATCTGCCTAGCAACAATGATCCAGACACAACTCACTCCTACCTCCCCCACAATGGGTCTCTTAAAGAGCTATCTCCCTATTAGGCACATGCATTACACTGACTTTTCAGAAAGTCCAGATTAATCAACTAACTGGATAAGTGGTATATTTTCTTCATAAAGTAATATGGAAAAGTAAAATTAAAAAGTCAATTTTTAATGCAAGAAAGGTGCTTAGTATAAAAAGTCCTATAAAAATGAGTTAGGAGGCTAGTTTCAAAGCTGAAAGATAAACTGGGAAATAATTGCAAGATTGTTTCATGTTGGGTTTAATGTTCAAAATGTAGCATCTTTTATTACTGCACAAGCAAATAAAGCTACAATTAACATAGAGCAAGTCTGAAGCTCTTCCACTAGTGAAACTGCAGAAAAACCTGAGAGTCTCTGGATCACGTGTAGAAGTGTGAGCAACAAGGGGGTTGTGGTGGGAATCTACTATAGACCACCAGACCTGGGGGATGAGGTGGATAAGACTTTCTTCAGGCAACTAACAGAAGTTGCTAGATCACAGGTCCTGGTTCTCATGGCGGACTTCAATCACCCTGATATCTGCTGGGAGAGCAATACAGCGGTGCACAGACAACCCAGGAGGTTTTTGGAAAGTGTAGGGGACAATTTCCTGGTGCAAGTGCTGGAGGAACCAACTAGGGGCAGAGAAGGTCTCGACCTGCTGCTCACAAACAGGGAAGAATTAGTAGGGGAAGCAAAAGTGAATGGGAACCTGGGAGGCAGTGATCATGAGCTGGTCGAGTTCAGGATCCTGACACAAGGAAGAAAGGAGAGCAGCAGAATATGGACCCTGGACTTCAGAAAACCAGACTGACTCCGTCAGGGAACTGATGGGTGGGATCCCCTGGGAGAATAACATGAGGGGGAAAGGAGTCCAGGAGAGCTGGCTGTATTTTAAAGAATCCTTATTGAGGTTGCAGGAACAAACCATCCCAATGTGTAGAAAGAATAGTAAATATGGCAGGCGGCCAGCTTGGCTTAACAGTGAAATCCTTGCTGATCTAAAACACAAAAAAGAAGCTTACAAGAAGTGGAAGATTGGACAAATGACCAGGGAGGAGTATAAAAATATTGTTCAGGCATGCAGGAGTGAAATCAGGAAGGCCAAATCACACTTGGAGTTGCAGCTAGCAAGGGATGTTAAGAGTAACTGGAACGGTTTCTACAGGTATGTTAACAACAGGAAGAAGGTCAGGGAAATTGTGGGCCACTTACTGAATGGGGGAGGCAACCTAGTGACAGAGGATGTGGAAAAAGCTAATGTACTCAATGCTTTTTTCGCCTGTCTTCACAAACAAGGTCAGCTCCCAGACTACTGCACTGGGCAGCACAGTATGGGAGGAGGTGATACAGGATACAGAAGGACCTAGACTAATTAGAGGATTGGGCCAAAAGAAATCTGATGAGGTTCAACAAGGACAAGTGCAGAGTCCTGCACTTAGGAAGGAAGAATCCCATGCACTGCTACAGACTAGGGACCAAGTGGCTAGGCAGCAGTTCTGCAGAAAAGGACTTAGGGGTTACAGTGGACGAGAAGCTGGATATGAGTCAACAGTGTGTCCTTGTTGCCAAGAAGGCTAACGGCATTTGGGGCTGTATAAGTAGGGGCATTGTCAGCAGATCGAGGGACGTGATCATTCCCCTCTATTCGGCATTGGTGAGGCCTCATCTGGAGTACTGTGTCCAGTTTTGGGCCCCACACTACAAGAAGGATTTGGAAAAATTGGAAAGAGTCCAGCGGAGGGCAATAAAAATGATTAGGGGGCTGGAGCACATGATTTATGAGGAGAGGCTGAGGGAACTGGGATTATTTAGTCTGCAGAAGAGAAGAGTGAGGGGGGATTTGATAGCTGCTTTCAATTACCTGAACGGGGGTTCCAAAGAGGGTGGATCTAGACTGTTCTCAGTGGTACCAGATGATAGAACAGGGGTAGGCAACCTATGGCACGTGAACCGAAGGCGGGATGCAAACTGATTTTCAGTGGTACTCACACTGCCCGGGTCCTGGCCACCGGTCCGGGGGGCTCTTCATTTTAATTTAATTTTAAATAAAGCTTCTTAAACATTTAAAAAACTTTATTTACTTTACATACAATAGTTTAGTTATATATTATAGACTTATAGAAAGAGACCTTCTAAAAACGTTAAAATGTATTACTGGCAGGCAAAACCTTAAATCAGAGTGAATAAATGAAAACTCGGCACACCACTTCTGAAAGGTTGCCGACCCCTGTGATAGAACCAGGAGTAAAAGTCTCAAGTTGCAGTGGGGGAGGTTTAGGTTGGATATTAGGAAAACCTTTTTCACTAGGAGGGTGGTGAAGCACTGGAAGGGTTACCTAGGAAGGTGGTGGAATCTCCTTCCTTAGAGGTTTTTAAGGTCAGCCTTGACAAAGCCCTGGCTGGGATGATTTAGTTGGGAATTAGGTCCTGTTTTGAGCAGGGGGTTGGACTAGATGACCTCCTGAGGTCCCTTCCAACCCTGATATTCTATGATTCTATGAGAAGAGTAAATACAAGTAAAGATGATGGAGTTTAATGTGCCTTGTGGCAATATTGAATAGTAAGGTCCAATAGTGAATAAACCAAATTGAGGAAAAATAACAATTATTTATTTGGTTTATTCACTATTGGACCTTACTATTCAATATTGCCACAAGGCACATTAAACTCCATCATCTTTACTTGTATTTACTCTTCTCATAGAATCATAGAATATCAGGGTTGGAAGGGACCTCAGGAGGTCATCTAGCAAATAACAAATATTCTCTCAAGGGCTCCTTGAGAGACTATACAATGAATAAAGACAACCAATTTTAATTTCCAAGAGAAGATACATAATTCTAGGTGTCAAAGCATGATGATTTAAATACCTTCCTCCTTGTCCGAGTGAAGGGAAGAGGCAGGTCCTACACAATTGTGTGAGGACACCTGCAGGTATCACGTGTCCTAGCCATGAAGGGGTGATAGCTGTGAGGGGTCCCACCCAGTGGCCCCCATTTCCCCTCATTAGCTGGTTTTAGAGTTAATACCCCTTGAAGCTGACTAGATGGGTCTGAGTGCTCAGTCTCTGACCAATCAGCACTCTTGTTCCAGGCTGGCTGAAGACTCGGGCATATGCCCTGGCCATACCGTAGTTACACTCACTTCATGTTTCATCGTTTTAATTGTCATCAGGGTAGAACTAAGCTTTATTTTTAAATCAGTGGGGTGCTTGGGTTGTAGCTTCCAGGGCCTTTTGCTGCAGGAGGATTGCGGGGACGAATACAATTGGCCAAGCAGTGCCGCTGACCCCGGCTGAAGTGTTGTTATTACAGAGCGGGGTTAGAGCTCGGGGCTCCCAGCCCAGCTGAGCAGCGGGCTGCGATGCCTGGAGCCGGCAAGGGGCGCTGCTCCCGCTGCTGGCTTTTCTCACGGGCAATAGCTGCGGACTGCTGCGCTCCTTGGTCATAACGGGCAAGGCAAGCAGGCCCCGCCCCCGTGCCCGGCTACGCATCGCAATGACGTCATGAGGGCGAAGGCGCTTCCGCCCTATTGGATTCGAAGAGTCCCTTCCCTGCACCGGAAGTTGCTGTCCCCGATCAGCTCCTCCCCCTGGTTGTGTGCGCGTGGAACCCTCCCGCGTGCCTCGTTCCCTCCGGAAGCGTTTCCGGGTTCAGATGGTTCCGCTCCTCTCTCTGCCCCTCGCTGCGTCGGACGCTCCCGGATCCCGGAAGTGGCCCCTCCTGCCCGCTCCGGCTGCTGCTGGCCGTGAGGATGGCGGAGCCGCCCCCGGAGCTGGGCGACAGGGAGATCCGGGACAAGCTCGGCCTGTGGGACCGCAGGCCCCGGCCCATGGCGCCTCTCACCGACCGACAGACGGACTCGGTGCTGGAGCTCAAAGCGGCGGCCGAGAACCCGCCCGTCCCGGCCGAGGTGAGCGGGGAGGGGCAGCAGGTGGCGCGGAGCGGCCGGGGCCGGAGACTGTGGCGGGGCCGGAGGTTGCGGGGCGTCTGGCGGACGGGAGCAGCTGCCACGTAGCCAGGCTGGGAATCCTGGTCTGGGCCAGAGCCGTAACTAGCTATTTTTGCACTCGAGGCAAGAATATAAAATTGCGCCCTCCCCCCTCCATGTAATTGTATAGTAGTTACTTCGTACAAAAAAAAGTAAATAACAAGAATAATAATGATAATAAAATGTTTATTTATTTTAATCATAAGATCTGCGTACAAAATCAACTAATGCATATAAGGTGTGCAGCATAGTGCATCATGAACTGTCGGGGCTCACAGCCCGGCGCAGGGGGTGGGGTCGGGGCTCGCCTCGCAGCCGCACACTGGGGTAAGGGTCGGGGCTCACAGTCCAGTGCAGGGCGCAGGGCTCACAGCCCGGGGTCAGGGCTTGCAGCCGTATGATGGGGTCAGGGCTTATAGCTGTACACAGGGGTTGGGGTCGGGGCTCGTAGCTGTACACAGGGGTTGGGGTCGGGGCTCGTAGCTGCACACTAGGGTTGGGGTCGGGGCTCACAGCCGCATGCCCAGGTCGGGGCTCACAGCCTGGCGCAGGGGTGGGGGCTTGCAGTCGCGCGTCCCTGTCAGGGTCGGAGCTCACAGCCCGGCGCAGCAGTCGGGGCTCGTAGCCCCGCAGCTCCACACAGGGGTTGGAGTTGGGGCTCGCAGCTCATGGCCGTGCGCCTGGGTTGGGGCTCGTAGCCCTGCAGCTCCACACAGGTCGGGGCTCGCAGCCATGCATCTCGGTCGAGGCTCACAGCCCGGCGCAGGGGTCGGGGCTTGCAATTTGCAGCCGCGTGCCGGGGTCGGGGCTCGCTCCCTCTCACATAACCGGGTCGCGACCCTCAGTTTGAGAACCAATGCTTAATAATTACTGTAGGGTGTATTCTAGTTATTTTCCATTTACATTGTACATTTGTCGTGACGCAATGTGCATATTTGATTATAATTTTTCATAAAATAATAAGAATTAAAAAACTTATTTTGTCTTTTTCTGTGCCCCTCAGCTTTGTGCGCCCGAGGCAAGTGCCTCACTTGCCTCACCCTTGTTACAGCACTGGTCTGGGCTGGCTGGAGGCTGCTACCTGGGGCCTGCTGGGAGTGTATCGGGCCACCTCCTGCTGCCCAGGACGGGCCCTTGGTCCGGGTGGTGCTTTGCCCCCGGGCGCATCGATCCTGTGCGGAGCTGCCCCTGGTGGGAGGAGGACCCGGGTCTGGCAGGCAGGGACCTCGCTGGTGGTACAGGAGGGGGCCTGCAGGGCAGTGGTGAGGCAGCGCAGCCTCGCTCGCAGTGCTGTCCTGGAGATGAAATGAGCAAAGTCTTGAGGAGTTATGCCAGAGAGGCCCTCTTAACCACATCTTCCCTAAGAGTGAGCTCCAGTACCTGCCCTATTCTCGATGCAAATAACTACATTTCAGCTATCTTAATGTGCTGCTCTGGTTTTACCTGGATTCACTATCCACTTCCTGTACTAAACTGATGCAGGGCGCTGTTAATAGCGGCGCTGTTCCACCTCAAAAATGGCTCCATTCTAGTAATTCTAGAATCATAGGGACCTCGATAGGTCATCTAGTCCAGTCCCTTGCACTGAGGCAGGACTGTTATCTTCTAGGGATGGCCAAACTGCTGCTCGCGAGCCACATGCGTCTCTTTTACAGTCAGGGCCGGCTCTGGCTTTTTTGCCGCCCCAGGCAAAAAAGCCTCCACACCCACACCCCCCAGCGCGGCAGGGGAGGGTGGCCGGAGCCCCGGGGGGAGGGTGGCGAGTCCCGGTCGGGGTTCTGCTGTCCCCGGCGGCCAGAGCGCCGGGGGGGGGACGGCGAGTCCCGGTCGGGGCTCCGCTCTCCCCGGCGGCGAGCCCGCCGCGGGTCCGCTGTCCCCGGTGGCCAGAGCGCCAGGGGGAGGGCGGCGAGCCCGCCGCGGCTCCGCTGTCCCCGGCGACCAGAGCGCCGGGGGGGAGGGCGGTGAGCTCCGGCCGGGGCCGCTCTCCCTGGAGCCGGAGCACCGCGCCACCCCCCTCCAGGTGCCGCCCCAAGCACAAGCTTGGTGGGCTGGTGCCTGGAGCTGGCCCTGTTTACAGTTAAAGTGTGGCTCATGGAGCCCCATCATTCTCCTCCTACCAGATGTGGGAGAGGGAGGGAAGCTTGGGGCTTCTGCAGTGCAGAGGAGTGGTGAGTTAGGGGCTTCTGCCCCATGGGAGACACCTGCCGGGACTCAGGACTTCAGCCCCGCTCTTGCTGAAGGCCCGAGCACTGACAGGTGTGCCTGACTCTCAACTTCTGAAGATTATTATATGCAATTCAGAGGATCTGAAAGTTTGGCCACCACTGAATCTAGCCCATCCCTGAAAGGTGTTTGTCTAACCTGTTCTTAAAATTCTTTAACGATGGACATTCCATAACCTTCTAGCTAATTTGTTCCACTGCTTAACTACCCTTAAAGTTAGAAGATTTTCCTCATGAAAAACCTAAATCACCCTTGCTGCAATTTAAGCCCATTATTGCTTGTCCTTTCTCAGTGGATAAGAACAGTTTATCACCCTCCTCTTGATAAGTCTTTTCTGTTCTTGAAGATTGTGTTCCTCCTCAGTATTCTTTTCTCCTAAATAAAGCCAATGTTTTCAATATAATAATCCAAACAGATACAAACTTTGCGTATGGCTTTCATTTTGTAAAGGGCTTTAGGATGCTTTGTTGCCACATAATTTAAAATCAGCACTGAAAGGGAGAATATTCATTAAAATACAACTATGTGAACTCAACCTTCCATAATGTCACAAAATGTTAAACGCTAATAAAACATAAGTTGATTCTGCTCTCATGTGATGTCTGAGGAGTTGTGAACTGCAACAAATATAGAATACTTGAGTTATGAACGCATTATTTAGACAGCAAATGTGCTGGTGTAGAGCCTATCAGTTAAAAAATGAAGTATTTCCATTTTTTACCTTCATAAAAGTTTATGCCCTATTGATTTTTAACAAGAAGCAATGGAATTAAATTATTTTAACGAGAAGGTAGTCAATAACACATTAGGGTAGTATTGGTTTTCGTTTTAGTAGCTCTGCACAATATCACTCTTGTTTGTCTTATCTGCAAATTGTAATACTGCCTGTTGCATATAATTGTTTGAAGCTGTTAAGATTACTTTGATAAATAGTGTTGTTAGCATTCCGAATACATATTTCTGCTAAGAAGACAGGCCTTTCTGTATCTTGTCAATAGCTGTTGTTAGTATAGGTCAGTTTATTCAACACTCTGAGCATATTTAATTTCTTTGTGTGAAAATCGGAGTCTCACAATCAGTTTTCTCATTTGTTTGCTAGAAGGAAAAACATACATAGCAGCAGATATGTGCTAGTGGAGTTTCCTTAATATATTTAAGATGGGCAATTTGGGTATACATGAAGTAGCTAGGAACTGAAAAACATGTTGTTACTCTCTTCAAATTTCCCCTTTGAATGAGAAAAGATTTTATAGTTGAACAGAATTATAGTACCTATTACAAATCCTAGTATTTTTTTAATGCTATTATATGGACATATCTATGAAGAAAATAGTGAATTTAAAAAGGGAACAAAAATATTGCTACTCAGAAATGCTAGGTGAGTTAATTGAAGTATTTCCATCTAGCTCCATTATGTTGTAGCTGAATTTTACAACAAATTCTTATGTATGAATGACCAACTTCCCTATTCCTTAAGTTGTATTTAATTGAAACGCAATAACTTGTCAGCCGCCTAATAGTCCAGATGTTTATGGAAGGGTTGCTCATTCTTGGACAGCATAGTGACCGAAAGAGTTACTGCACATGATAATACTTAGCACTTTTATAATGCTGTTCTATCATAGATCTAAATTTGTCTTACAAAAGAAGGTGGGAAAACTGAGGAGCAGAGAAGTAATGGGCTTGATTTTCACAGATGAAATAAATTGGAATTGTGGGTCTTCAACATCTCTGAAAATTGGGCTCTAGCTGACTTGCTTGAGGTCACGCAGCTAGTCAGAATAGAAGTCAGGTCCCTTAGCTCTCAGTCCTGTGTCCTATCCACTAGCCTTTCACTTCTGGAAATCTAAGTTAAAATTCCACCTCAAGTCAATGGCTTCCCCATCCTTAGATCCAGTTTGTCCATATTACAAAACTACCAGATTGTTTAGCAGGCATGGCAAACCCTGCCCAAGCAAGGATCAGAATTAAATGGTGGCAGAAACCTGACCCAATCCCGACGAGACCCCACTACAAAGGCCACGTTTATGTCAGATCAGAAAACAACCTGAACCTGTTTGGTCGGGTTGTCCCTGTTCACTGTGTCTTGTTTAGGGGGGGAGGGGGGGTCTTCATCAGCTGCGGGCCCTGCTCCTGCCAGCCACCACAACCTTGTTGGACTGTATGTGCTGAGGTGTGTTTGTGTCAATGGGTTGCAGTGCCTTTCACTCCACAGTGCAGCAGCTGGTGGTAACCGGCAGGAGCGGGCCATACAGCTGCCACTGTGCCAACTCCACAGGTAGGAGGTGGCTGGAGATGGATTATGGGCATTGGTTATGGGGAGCACCCACCAGGCTGAGCCCCAAGCGGTGGCGTGCTGACAAAGGTTCGGAGTGGGAGTGTTGCGGTCAGGTCTGAAAATGACTCAACCCTCTTGGGCTCTGGGCAGGTCGGGCAGGTCCTGCTAAGACCGCTAGATAGTAGGGGTGTTGAATGTCAAAATTAAGGTGCATTGACAAAGCTGTCTGAGGAATCTGGCATTATCAGTCTCTACTTTTATGACTACTAAAACTGCTTCTTGCAAAAAAAGCCCCCCAAAACCCTAACAAAAATCAAAAAGATATGAAGTTCTGTTGAATTCATTAGTTAGCAGACTTTTAAAACCTAGACTGGGCTTTTTACCTGGTTAATATTTTCAGACAGTGACTTTTGTTGCCACAGATAACTTGTTCTGTGTAGAGTTGTAATATGATTTTTTTAAATTGTGTACAGTGCTCTTTTGTTATGTTCCTGGTTGTAAGCTTTAATTATGCAAATGTGTCAAAGAGGAGGAGGTTATGTTAGAATAGTTAGTGAGAACATCCTCGTTAGCTGTAAAATTTTATTCAAGGATAACATACAGCATCTAATTCCAAGGCAGTCTCCAGTCTAAAAATACTTAAATTAAATTATTCCAAATTACTTTGATTTTTTTTATGTTTATTAAAATATATTTAATAAGCTGAAATTCTGAAAAATAAGAATGATCTTCTAAAGAAATCTTCCTGTATAATCATCTGGAGTATCTATTTGGAAGTATTATTTAAAACGTTATTCTGAAATTATTGGAATTTCAGGTTGTGGCAATACTGGGTTTGGAATTTCCTTTGGTCATATGGCAGAAAAATCTAATGAAAGTTTGTTTAGCTTGCATGCCAATCAAAAGGTTTTTGTGCTGTGCAGATACTGCAAACCTTTGTTATTTTGCCTTGCACTTGGAAATATGAATCATCATGGGCTTGTCTCCACTACCGGTGGGATCGACGCTGCAGCGATCCATCCACCGGGGGTCGATTTAGCGGGTCTAGTGAAGACCTGCTAAATCGACTGCTGATCGCTCTCCTATCAACTCCAGTACTCCACCGGAACAAGAAGAGTAAAGGCAGTTGATGGGAGAGTTTCTCCCGTCGACCCAGTGCTATGTGTACCCCGCGGTAAGTACATCTAAGCTACGTCGACTTGAGTTACTTGAGCTACTAACGTAACTCAAATTGCATAGCTTAGATCGATTTTTCCCCGTAGTGTAGACCTGCCCCATGTCTTCTGATATTAAGTCCCCAAATATTAATTTGTCTTGCTGTTTAGCTAGCTAAACTGGAGATTTGTAAAGTTTTTCAGTAGTAGAGGAGATCATATCCAAGAGCGTTGTATTAATTCATTTTCAGTTTTTCTTGTTTAGTAGAAAGTATTCATTTAATTTTTTTGTCCTGTGATAATTAAATGAATATTTTAAATATTTCTGAATATTGATACTCTGGTGTTTAATTATATTATTGAAATCATTTATAAAATGTCCACACTGATTAGTCCTTCAAAATTAAACAAATGGGAACTTAAGAAATAAGTTTGGTTTGACTGAGATATTGTTTACACTATTGCATATTAATTTAAAATTAAACATTAATTTTTAAAAAGTAATTTAAACTAATGGGATTTTTATGTACAGCTTCCAATTGAAGATTTATGCAGTTTAACATCACAGTCACTAAGTGTCGCGTTGGCTGCAGCAATACCTGAATCAACAGAGGATATCCTCTTGAAAGGTTTCACCACTTTGGGAATGGAAGATGAAAGAATTGAAACTGCACAGCAGGTAAATCACACCAAATTGCTTTACAATCCTAGAGGCATCTCTTCAGTGCTAAAATTCTTCCCAGTGAATTTGTGCAGCTTTTAGTACTGTGTGCCTTTCTTATGTTTTCAGAAAATTATTTTGTTAGCATTTAAGAGACATTCAAAAAAATTGAAGAAAACAAAACTTTAACATCTTGGTTGTGCAATAGTAGATTTTTTCCTGTATTGAGAGGCTAAAGCATCTCCAAAGAATAGTGGTGCTGCCTGCAGAATGTCGCATGTCAACCCCATAATGTTTGCAATGAGATAGATAGTGCTAATGTTGTGCTCCTAGAAACTCATGGAGATGGCATTCTACCTTTTTCTTTTAGTTAGGTGGTAGAATTGTGCTCTGCTAGATTCTGGACTATCTGAATCATTGTTGAGTATTTAAGGGTTTTTTTCCTTTAATAATGAAAGATGCTCATGCTGTGATGCAATTCATCATCTGTATCCTGTTGATTGCTCTGGAACTGCAGATATGATCGTTTCTCTTATTGGTTCCTTGTAATGTCTGGGTTGCTGACAATCTAAATATCTTTATTCTAGTTCTTTTCATGGTTTGCTCAGCTGCAGGCCCAGATGGATCAAGATGAAGGTGCTAAGTACAGGTATGATCCTTCTTCCATTTGTTGAATTTTATCACTGTATATTTTTAGTCTCTGCATCCAGCAACAGCTTTTAAACTAGAAGTGAAATTTTGCTTTTATGTATATATTAATGCCCCCTTAGACATATTGCAGCATATGATATGTAAGATTTTATCCTGTCCACTAATATACATGCATCTAATTTTTCAGCATCCTATGACACTTTTCCCAGTTATGTTTAATTTGTATCTGTATTCACCTGACTGACTTTCTTTCTTCAGTCTAGGAACGACTGCTTTCAACAGACTTTAGCTGTTTATCAACTATTCATAAGGAGTTGTGTCTGAAACACTTCTGAGTGGCTAATGGTCTTAGATATTTCTACTGTGGCTAGTGCCACAATGTTGAATTGTCAAATCCAAAATTAAGAGCATGCATTAAATTTTACTGTAAAGTAACCTGCTCTTTTCCCTGTCTCTTGGGTTTTTTTGGTCTGCTTGTTCTCTGGCCTTTATTGTGGGAAGAGTTTTGTGTTGTATCCGGAAAATGATAAGGCTTGGGCTTATTCTGAGCCCATCCCTGTGAACCTGTCGCAAAGTTGGAGAGTAGCGCCCCTGTTCTCTCTCTTACGATGTGTTTCTGATGCCTGGCAGTAGTGTTTGTAGCTCACAGATGGAAAAGTGGTCTATTAGATGGCTATGCTGTGTCCGTTTTAGTTGGAGGAGTCTAGAGAAGAGTGTTAATTAGTTCTCTGCCCTTACTATTCTGGGGATTACACGAGTCTGAGGAGAGTTTGTGATTTTACATACTGTTGTATATGTGCTAAAATAGAGCACAATAGTTAAGGCCCAAGAGTCATTAGTTTTGAAGTTCCTTTTTTATTTAAATTGGACACTTAACATTGTTTAAATTTATGCTTAATAGTGCTTGAAAATTGATGTCTTTATCAGTTTTAAAACAGAATCGATGACCTGTGAGCTTAAATATCAGGTCAGTTTGTGATTTAAGATTTTATTATACATTGTTTTTTGTTCTATACATTTACTTCCTGCAAGTGATCTACTCTTTTCTAGCGAGGTTTCTGTGTCCTCAGGAAAATGGAGTAAATAGTGCTATGTATTTAAATATATACAGAAAAGCATTACCCTTTTTCATTGTGGTTCTCTTTTCTAGACAGATGAGGGATTATTTGTCTGGATTTCAGGAGCAATGTGATGCTATACTGAATGACGTGAACAGTGCTCTTCAACATTTGGAGTCTTTGCAGAAACAGTATCTCTTTGTGTCCACCAAGACAGGAACACTGCACGAAGCCTGTGAGCAGCTTTTGAAAGAGCAGGTAATTTGTGATACAGTAGTTACTGAAGATTTTTAAATTTAAAGGTACCCTACCAAAAAATAAAGTCCTCTGTTTACAGACCAGGCATCTTGTGGGCAGTAATGGCAGTGCATGATTTACTCCTGAGGGAATTGTGGAGGCTCCAGCTTTTTTCATTCCTCTTTTTTTGGACTGTTTTACCTGTGAAAATTTTGGCTTAAGGTTTGTCATTTATACAGGTTTATTTAGCAGCTATTTCTGCCTACCATTTCCCAGCTGGGGGCTGCCCCTCCCCCCCTTTTTTTGCACCCCTTTAGTAAAAGATTTTTAAAAGGTCTCGTAAACTATTCTCGCTTATTCATAAACCCACAAGTCATTCAAGTTTCAATTTAGTTGTCTGCAGACTGATGAAATTTTACTGTTTGAACATTTATGGAAATGTTGCTTAAACTTTCTCTGTTTGAAAGCAGCCAGAAAATTAAATGAGTTGTAGGCTGTTATAGCTGATTCTCGTCTTACACCATGTTCCTCTCAGACAAAATGGTCATGAAACATTAACCAAAATTGTCAAAGGTTGTTATAGCTAAACTGATACTACTCTGAAAAGTGATGCTACATAAACAGCATTATGAGGGGTTTCGTGTTTTTTTGATATCCAGCTGACTTCAAGAGCAAGTGCTCAGTATAAGAGTAAACATATATAATATTTAAAGAGACACGGTCAGGTAATATCTTTTATTGGACTAACTTCTGTTGGTGAGAGAGACAAGCTTTTAAGCTTACACAGACTTTGAAAAACCGTCTGTCTCACCAGCAGAAGTTGGTCCAATAAAAGATATTACCTCACCCGCCAACATGGCTACACCATTGCTGCAACAACACTGCATGCAATTTTTTTTTTTGTCAGCACTGCAAACTAAGTCTGAGATGTTAGTCAAACTGCTTTCATTCCTTATCCCACATCACCACCAGTAATAGGGTTCTGCAGAGCAAAATTTGCTCTCAATGAGCACCATCCACCCATTGTTCAAATTTATGCCCTCAGTGACCCTTGTGTAAACACCCCATTGCATTCTGTGGCTTTGCACAAGTGCAACTGCTTGGAAATCAGTAAACAATTCTGATATTGAAGGAAGCAAGATTATATAAAAGTAAATGATATTCTCCAAATCTACTGCTTCTGTCGATCTACAATGACTTCTTCTGAGTCCTGTTTTTGGATGCTTTTGAGGGATAAAGGAACTGAAGATAGGAATGTATGCATGGTATATTTTTAAAGAATGTTGGGATCCTGAAGTGCTTCAGAATAGCATAAAATAGCTTTACTACTTGAAAAGATTCTAGGGCTCCTTCAGAATACTTCAAGACCCCTAGATTGTGCGTCTGTAAAGATAATACACTTGAGAACAGCATTTAGTGGTAACATTTCTTTCTTTAATTCAGAGTTTAGAAAATGACCAGATTTCTGCCTTTTACAAATGTTTCTGTGGTCTGTTATGTAGCTAGCAAAATCTGATCTAATTTTTTAAACGTCTTATTTGAAACCTAAATTGTTCATTAAGTTACTTACGATCTTTTATGTGCTCTGTTTGAACAGTCAGAACTCGTTGACCTGGCTGAAAATATCCAACAGAAACTCTCTTATTTTAACGAACTAGAAAATATTAACACAGTAAGTGTTGTTTTATTTCTTATAATCTTAGAAAGTCAAGTGGACGATATTAATCAACTCGGTTCTGTGATCAAAATTAGTTATTTCTTCTGATTGGTGTATTTTGTTTTTTTAAAGAAATTAAATTCCTCCACGTTGTCTGTGAACAGTGAAGGATTTATACCTATGCTAGCTAAGCTTGATGATTGTATTACGTATATTTCATCACATGTAAGTAACTTAACATTTTTTGTATTTTTAATTAAATCTTAACACTTTAGAGATACATGTTCTAGTTATTTTGGATTTTTATAAATGTGTTTATTTTTACAGAGGGGGGAAAAAAGGCAAGGGATGACACTCTCTGCTCCTTAAAATATGTCTCATCTGCATACATTTAGTCCCTTACGCTTAAGTTTATAAACCTACAACAGTTAGCTTGCATTGGATACTTTTTACCTTTTTACTTTTTCTTTTAAAAGTATTGTTTTTATGTCTACCATTACTGCCACATTTAAAATGCTTTTCTTTGTTCTTTGCAGCCTAATTTTAAAGATTATCCCGTGTATTTGGTTAAGTTTAAACAATGTCTTTCTAAAGCTATGCACCTTATGAAAACGTACACTGTGAACACACTACAGAACCTCACAAGCCAGTTGATAAAAAGGGTAAGTTGGGTAAGCAGGTACTGACTTGATTAGTCTGATGTATTTGTAGTAACCCTAGACCAGGGGATCTCAAACTGGGGGTCGTGACTCCTCAGGGGGTCACAAAGTTATTACTTGGGGGTGGGGGGGAGGGTTGAGAGCTGCAGCCTCCACCCCAAGCCCCGCTTCGCCTCCAGCATTTATAATAGTGTTAAATATTTAAAAAAGTGTTTTTTTAAAACTTATAAGGGGGTCGCACTCATAGGCTTGCTGTGTGAAAGGGGTCACCAATGCAAGAGTTTGAGAACCAATGCCCTAGACAGAACCAAAGATACCTGCAACTTCTTTTAATATTAATTTGACTGATGTTAATATTACATTGTTGTATTAGACAAGCATTTTTTGGTGATTTAAATACACCTCTACCTCGATATAACGCTGTCCTCGGGAGCCAAAAAAATCTTACCGCGTTATAGGTGAAACCCGGTTATATTGAACTTGCTTTGATTCACTGGAGTGCGCAGTTCCCCCCCCCCCCCCCCCCCCCCCCAAGCACTGCTTTACCGCATTATATCCGAATTCGTGTTATATCGGGTCGCGTTATATCGGGGTAGAGGTGTACTTTCTTTTGATTAGTTTGTAGAGCACATTAGTTTACACTGCTCTGGGATAGCTGCAGAGCTGCAATGACAGGTGCAAGTAATTGAAGCGATATCTTGTCAATAGGCTATAAAGATGAATTTTTAAAAGGAACAAAGGGAATTAGGTGACCAGCTTCCATTGACTTTCAATGGGAGTTGAACATCTAACTACCCTTTGCCTATGCAAATCTCCCCTAAAAAGCTTGCAGAGATGATAAAATCTGAGTAGGAAGATTACATATTTGACTGTGTATCTTTGGCTGAAATCTGGTGGGAATAAATAATTCCTGTGAGAGTTTTGTAGCATGAGTCAGAAGATTCAGAGGTGGGGGAAATGAGTCCATATCCCTTCTCAGAACTTGAATGTGTGCACACTAACATATTGCCATTCAGACTTCTGTTACACTGTATACATTTACAGAGGTAACTTACTATGTCTCCATTGCTTTTATTTTACATGCTTTCCTTTTTCATCTCCTTCTGTTGTCTTCCTTTCAGTGTCTCCATTTTCTTTCACTTTCTCTCTTTGGCTGCATTGCTCTATCTCCCTTTTTCCCCAATTTTTCCAGCTTCTTCCTTTCTCGTCTCTGCATCACAAGAATTTCTCTTGTTCCCCACTTCCTCAGTCTCACTGCTTTCCTAATCTCTCTCTGCAGTCTCTCCCTCCTATATCCCCTGCAAACTAAGGATCTGTCTACAATGCAAAAACAACCCCAGACCCACTCAGTGAGTCTCACAGCCCGGGTCAACTGAGTTGGGCTTGTGCTGTGGGCTAAAAACAGCAGTGTAGACGGTTGGGCTGGAGCCTGGGCTCTGAAACCCATCGGGGGGTGTGGGTCTCGGAGCCTGCCCTCAGGCTGGAACCCAGGCTCTGAGACCAACCTCCCTTGTTGGGTTTCAGAGCCCGGGCTCCAGCCCGAGCCTGAATGTCGACACTGTTGTTTTTAGCCCTGTAACATGAGCTCAGTGAGCCCGAGTTGGTTTACCTGGGCTCTGAGACTCACTGCTGTGGGCCTTTTTTTGCAGCATAGACGTACCCTAAGGATACATCTACACCACAGTACAGCACCCATGGCTGGCCTGTGTGAGCTGTGGGGCTGTAAAATTGCAGAGTAGGTGTTCAGGCTTGGGCTGGCACCCGGACTCTGGGACCCTGCAAGTCTAAGGATTTAGCTAGATTAAAAGAGGGATTGGACAGTTATATGAATAACAAGAATGTTCAGAGTTATACTAGTTAATGCTAACAAAAAGGGTACTGGAAGAGAAGCACAACTTCATGTTTCAAGGTTTAAGCCAATCTCTAGCTACTGGGGATTATGAATGAGACCTTCATGGGGGAGGAGAGGGCAGATTACCCTATATCCTTCTACAGTGGGGTTTTTTTGCACTTTCCTCTGAAACATCTAGTGTTGGCTTCTGAGATAGGATAGTAGATTAGATGGACCACAGGTCCAATCCAGTAAGGCAATTCATATGTTTCTATGAGAAGAAATTCATTGGGGGCTAGCTTGCTATTTGTAGTCTCTTCTGCTTTCCTTCTGAAAGTCTTCTCTCTGCCTCCCAATGGGACAGGGACATGGAACAAGTGTGGTGGTCTCTATTTGTGGGAGCGCAGCCATTGTGCTCCAGGGGATGGGTAAAGAAGAGTTAGAGGTGGGGATACTTTTTGCCCTCTCCATGTCACAGGCTGAATGCTGCTTCACGTGTGTGGAGTGGCCTGAGAGGAGGAGAGGGAGGTGAGCTAGTGGCTAAATTACCCAGAAGGTATTCAAATGTGCCAGGCTCTTTTTTCTGCTCTCCATTTATTCTGCTCTCCATTCTGGTCTATTACTAGAGCAGTAAAAGCTCTTGGTCTGTACTGAGCTGAGCCATGGAGGGCAAGGCAAATGCCTGAGACTCTGGCAGCCCAGTTCAGGCTTGGGTGGGAGGGAGTTGAATGTTAACTCAACCTTTCAGTTCCAGGTTTTCCAGGATAGATGTTAGGTTTCCATTTATCATTGCTGGTTAATCAGTGGAACAGCATTGACACGTTTCAGAGGAAATGGCATTGTGACTGTTTTTTAGTGGAGAAGAAGGGAGAGAAGTAAAAATGAAAGTGTGCAATAAATATTCTAACCCTTGCTGCTCTGGTCTTGAATATTGTTCTCCCAACTGGGTTTATCTGAGCTTTGAGAGAGTGCCAGCCTTTGGCACACTGAATAGAAAAGCATAAAAAGGTCATAAAAGTGCAAAAATTTCACAAAACAGTTCCTCAAAAGCTTAAATGTCTCAACCAGTTAATACTATGAGCTAAATATAGAGGAGTCTTATTTATCAATTTGTTTTTTCTCTTTTCAGGATCCTTCATCTGTGCCAAATTCTGACAATGCCTTCACACTATTTTACGTAAAATTCAGAGCTGCTGCTCCCAAAGTTAGAGTAAGTGGCTTGGTAATTAATAGCTGATAGTGAAGCCATAAAATGACTTTTAGATTCATTGTTAATGTTAATATGTGGACTGCAATTTATTTCTGTTTTAAGGATAGTGTTCAGATCTACCTTCCTATGTTAGAAAATGGTGAATGATGCATTTCTTATTTACTAGATGATGAACATTAAATTTTTACCCATTATTTGTGTCAAGCTATGTTTTGGATGGAAATTGGAATTAAATTAAAAATATACCAACAGCATTTTAAAATTGTTTGTTATTAGTTAAATAAAATCATCTTTTAATGTTCTGATACTTTTTTTCTTGTGTAAGTATCAAAGCATGTTTTGCATTTAAAACTGAATTATTAAACAAGGGAAATATTATTAGTAGTTAGTGAATTAATCTGATTGTTTCTGGTCACCACATCTTTCAAGACTTTAGAATTAGTGGATCTCAACCTCTCACCTCATTTTCGATAGATTTGGAGAGGGAAACAAGCTTTCCTGTTTTTGTTTTTCCAATTCTTAATTTTTCTCAACTTTGAACAAACTAAATATTGAAACCAATGAGTTGAATAAACCAGAATGAAGAAAATATTCTCACTCCATCTGCAGAAGAGCCTACTGCTGTGTTAAAAGCTGGTTTAGCACTTCAACAAACTCTTGTTCCAAGTGCTTAGCCAGTGTCTTCCACCAGTTCAGTGGTTTGACTTTCTGTAAAACTTCAGCAACAAACATATTGCTCTAATATTTTTTTTAATTGATTTTAATAGGTTATAGTGATCTTAAGCTTTAATGTAGGTTGTCATAATTTCAAAAGTAATTTTAAATAGGTGTATTTTTTAAAAGAAAAATGTTTAAATTTAAGAATGATTTTTTTTATTAAAAAATAATTTTTATCCACCTTTAATATGCTTGGAGTTCATGGTTTCCCACCCCCTTTTTTTCCCCATATAGACTCTTATTGAGCAGATAGAGCAAAGATCTGAGAAGATGCCAGAGTGAGTATAATGTAATACATATATTTTCAAGTGTTTGAAATTCTGGAAGCTTGGAATATTTTACCTCAGTTAAAAATATTGAGTTAAATAAATACTGCTTTTGGAAAAACAAACAAACAAACAACTAATAACTTCGTTTTGTTTTGAAACTATGTAGCAGAAAAGTTAGAATAGTGGCAATGGTGATCTGGAAATCTAAATATCTTGTACACGGTTGTTTGGGTTTTTTGTTTTTGGCTAGGTACCAGCAACTTCTGAATGAAATCCATCAATGTTACCTTGCTCAGCGGGAACACTTGCTAGGCCCTAGTATTACTAGTACTGTAACGGAATTAACCAGTCAGAACAACAGAGATCATTGTGCGCTGGTAAGAATCTTAGTGGTGGCTTTTTTTTGTATGTTTTCAGATTTCTTTAGCAAAACTCAAATTCCTTTCCAGATCCAATCAGTCTTGGCTAAAATGACAGATTTCCAGAAATTTTATTAGTATGAAACTTTGTCCAGTTTTCAGTAAAGTTTATGGGGTTTTTTCCCTTGTAAAATCTGTGCTGCTCCTCACAAAGCGACAGTGACAAAAAGTGATTCTCTTTTAAACTTTGCTCAGTGCATGCAGAAACAAAAAGTTTCCAAAGGAGCTTTCACTTGTTTGGCAAAATCTGTGCTAGAGATCTAGTACCTCATTGTCAACATAGTGTAATTTTGACCAGCTGAGAGAGTTAACTCCAAATTAGTCTTATCTGTAGCAGCAATCACTAACATCCCTTTCAATGTAAATGCAAGAAAGATACAATTTGTTAATTAAGTATTTGTATTTATTAAATGCAGGTACGAAGTGGCTGTGCCTTTATGGTCCATGTGTGCCAGGATGAACACCAGCTTTACAATGAGTTTTTCACAAAACCAACACCAAAATTGGAGTAGGTAGTACATATGGTTCTTGTTTAATTGCATACCATGCTTAATGTAGTGTTAGACAATAAGTATGATCAGAGGTCAGATTAGGCAGTGTTTAGGTGGTTTGCATGGACTAATACTTTTTCCTGATGGTTCCTGTTTTGTGCTCCAGAATCAAAGTTTTAATTTAATTGTTTTGAAGTCTCAGGCCCTTATGATTCTGAAGATAGTCTTAAACTCTTGAACCTAGTGTGAACTGATGCATGTGATTTGAAAGAGTTCCCTTCTGGAAGTCATTATTCTACTTTATTTCAGGTTCTTATATTGTGCCTATCATTGTAGTGTCTGTGCACTTGGGCATAAACTGTCTCTGATTCCTCTCATTGAGGAGTTAACACTGATGCGTAACAGTAATTATTTAAATGTCAAAATTAACTAAGTCAGTGATACTCAAAGCACATGTGAAAGAGGGACATTGATATTATGAAAATCTACACAATCTACTTTGACTGACATCATTTTAGTGTCACGTTGTGGGTGGGTGGAGCTTGAGGGAAATACTTCCATTCATTTTTTCCAGTCGGCCCCTTGAAGCTGAAAGCTAGAGGGGAGAAGCAGAGGGCATCAGAGCCCTATTAAAGGGAAGCCAAGCTCCCAAAGGCCAATAGCGCATCTGAGTCTCACTTGGGATACTATACCCAAGGAGCCCTTTGAAGCCTAATTGGGGATCCATGCTTCAGTGAGGAGGGCCCAGGGATATCTAATCCCCATTAAGAAGGAGCCAAGTTATGAAGCCCAGCAGAGTACAAATGATCGTATTTTGAACATCTGCTGAGTATTGCCCAATTTTCACATCTTGAGTGGACAGAGCCAGGAAGAGTACCAGTACACCTGTCTCATTTGCCCTTCAGTTCAACCTCGGGCATCATTGGGAATATGCAAATATTGACTATTCAGATTAGGAACACTACAATTAAGATGCTTATTCTTTTCTTTTTCATCTTAAAGAACAGTTGTTTGAGGGTCACTTTGCGCTAAGTTGAATGCTTAGGTCTGGTGGTCTCACAGATTTGCACTGACTTAACTAAGCTGGTTTAAAAACTGATTTAGTTAAATCACCAAAAACTCTAATGTGGATGTTCATAATTAATTCAGTGCAAAAAACTGTATTTAGGCAAGCTCTTAAGTTACAGTTCAGAAACTCAAACCAACACTATACATAGTCCAAAAATCTAATTACATTTTTTGATAATTGTAGTTTTGAATCTGGATGAAAGGCAGTTATTGCTCATTAGTGATAAGAGACTTTCCTCCCTGGTTCCTATGTTCCCTACAAATTGTATAATTCTTAGGTAAATATTCGAGTCTTTAGATGCCCAACAATCTATATTCGGGCATCTAATAAAAGTGGCCCTATTTCCCAAAGATGCTGATTCTCTGAGAGTCACTCATTTTGGTGCCTGAATATGGATTTTATAAACCTTCCTTTAGGCACCCAGGCTTGACATTTTTGGCCTGAATTCTTGCTGTTAGGTTTTTTGTGTGTGGTGGTGGGCTGTTGAAATTTCTCCCCTTTTCTCAGTTTCCGGTCTTAATTTACCTTGGCAAGCGGCCCTGATTATGCTGTGTTATATTTTGAGAGCTCTTGCAGGATGCCTAAAGGCACCCATACCAAAATATGTACATTTTAAAAATACATTTTCATCAGCTATTCAGTTTCTTGGTCACAGTCTTATGAAAAAAATTCAAGATGCCTACTACAATTGTCAGTAATTCCGCCTCAAAAAACATGGTTTACCTAGTTTAGGAGGACTTTCATATTGGAGTAAACTTGCAAAGATATGAAAGTGAATACTTTAAATCCACTTATTTTCTATTCATTAGCAGGCATGATTTAAATGTTCTGCTTTTCATAAGTACATTACTGGGACTTCACTGAAATCTAGGAGAAGCTCATCTGAGAGAGTGCGACAGCTCTTGTTAAAACACAAATCTTCTATGATAGGAGAGGGAGCACCGAAAAATGACAATGTAAACTTATTTTAGCGTAAATATTAGTATTTCCTAGTTTGCTATAATGCAATACTCTTTAAGTAGGGCTTAATTATAGAACTGTGCTCTCAATAGCAACACATCAGTTCTAAGGAGAAGGGACGCCAGACTTGTAAATTGGGTCTGAGATTAGCTATCTTCAATGTAGATTTTATATAATTCTGTTATGAATGGTAACTTCAGTTGGATCAAAATTGGGATACGTTATGCTGAAAACAGTTTATTGGTGCTGGGATACAGGAATTAGTCCTTTCTGTAACATGATCTTAGTGTTGTATTTTGGTATCCTGGAAATGTTTTTTATAATATCATACATTTTTATCTTTCTTCTAGTGAACTTTTGGAGAAATTGTGTGTCTCATTATATGATGTCTTCAGGCCATTGATCATCCATGTTATTCACTTAGAAACTTTGTCTGAACTCTGTGGAATTCTCAAAAATGAGATGCTTGAAGACCATGTACAGAACAATGGTAATACATAGGTGGAAATGAGTGATTGTGGTGTTAATCAGTGTTAGAAACTACTAAACTTCATAGGAGACCGGATGTAGATGTTTCTTATGTGCTAAACATGTCAAAGGTGACACATGATTATTTTAAATGAACTTTGTCCTTTTTTTGGTTACATTATGGTAAACAATTTATTTAAAAACATTTCTTCATTGAAATGAGTATACAAGGGGTATTCTAGACATTCTTGCTACATTTTGATTTTACTAACAGGCCTTGATCCTGCAAATGCTTATACATGTGTATAACTTGACTCTCACAACTAACCATGTTGATGTTAATGGAATTACGCAGATCAATGAATTTGTGCACTTGTGGGGTACAGGACTAGTGCCATAGAGTGCAATGAAAGGAATGGTGTACGTTATACTTTATATCTAGTCAGGGATTCCAGTTTTTTTTTTTTTTTTTTTAAGTCGTCTTGTTCATGTCAGAACCAGGGTTGGCAATTTCCTGGGGAAAAAAGCTAGATTAGGACACGGTGCTGGTAAATTCCACTTAAACCCAGTTTAAACTGGGAAAAATAATTGCATCAGTGTCCAGCAAGCATATAATGAATCTTTTCAACTTTGGATATATCTATTCAAAACTGAGGAATGGGCTCAATCTATCTACAACATCAAAGTTGGTCTTCTGCTGTAGGCTGCTGCAAGGTCAGATGGACCTGGCCTGGTAGTCTGCAACTCTGCATGCTTGTGATTGCTTAATGCGTCAAGCCTAGAACTCTGCATTGTTGTTGTTTTCATATAATGGAATGTTTTTGACTTTTGTGTAATATTGAAAACTGAAATGAATCATGACATGTATAGCTTCCTTGAGAAGATACTGAGCCCAAAATGTGTACAGACATTCTGCTGATGCTCAGTATTATAATTTTATATATATATATATTAATATTACGCCCACTGCAGTTTTACTTTTTATTTGTACAATCCTAAATTAAGCTATGAATCCTATTGTCTTATGTAACTTACACTTTGTTTTAGGTGTGAAATAATGAAACCGTTTTCAGAATAGCAAATGCCTTAAATTGGGGTGGTAAAAATCATGATTTTACCTGGTAAAAACCACCTCTGGTAAATATCAAGCCATTCCTGTTAGGGACTAGTTATTCATTTGTGGCTCACTGTGAAACTTATGAAATCTAGTCATATGCCTTCAGGATCTTTTCAGATTTCCATTGCCTTGTAGTATATAATTGCATATGAAAAAAATGCAGACATTTCTGCTCATCTGACTGTTTTACCTTAGAAATATCAGTAATGTCAAATCTGTTTTTTTCCTATTTGGGAACCTTAGATGTGTGTATTGTGAGCTGTCTCACCTATGCTGAAAGGGCAGGTGTTGAACCTGTAATAAAGATTTTTTTTTTCACCACAGCACAAATTAAGTACAGTTTAAATAGACTAAGAAATCCTTCCTACTTCAATTGGTCAGCTTTCCGTATCTTGAATTTTCTTAATTTTGCTAATTTTCCAGTCACCGTAGTGTCTTCCGGGGTAGAAATATTTTTATTTCTAATGGTAAAAAAAAAAAAAGTATAAAGGGAAGTGCCTTTTGACTGGCCTTCTTTATGTGCAAGCAAAAAGGGCACAAGTTCAATGCCCCCCCTTCCCCCTTTGTAGGACATCTTAAGCATTTCTAAAGTGTTATGTAACCTTTCATTAGAGTAACTCTCATGTCTCTAGCAATAACTCCATGAAAGATTTGGTCCTTTTGATCCTTGGTATATAAAGCAGAGTGGCTATCCATCTCTGGGGTTGTGAAGATAAGTTAATTTACTTTCCTAAGAGCCTTATTGTGACCCTGATCCCTCACACTTTCAAAAACAAAACACAATAACTTTGCAGAGTAGCCTTTGGGCTAACTTTTACTTACTGGTTTTACCATTTAAACGTAGAGCTGATATTTTGATTTAAGCTGCTTCTACTTGGATCATTAAGTACATACAAATGTCTTATTGAGGTAGGTAGGCTAAATTACATGTAGCTCTTTGTCCTGCAGTATGACTTTTCAGTCCACGTGGTAATACTTTACTGTGTATATGACAAAACTAATCTAGGGCAAATTCTTAGTATATAGGCAGAAACTTCATTTTGACATATTTTTAGCATCTCCCAAAACATCAGCATACTTAAACTATAATATAGTATGTTATGTTCTGTCGTATTCCCAGTTTGCGTATGGGGAAATCTTAGGCAGAGAGAGCTGAAAGTGACTGGCCCCACACCAGCTAACAAGTCACTGGCAGCGCTGTAGTTAAGAGCACAAGAATTCATGGTTTGTAACAAACCACTCAGCATGCAGCTCTTCAAATGTTATTTGGGCCTGGCTTTCTTTGCAGCAAGTAATTTAATTTGTGACAAAGTATGAAACTCAAAAGTTCTTTTTAAACATTACTTTTCTAGATGTAATTAATGAGCAATTGTATTGATGTTCTTTTGTCAGCAGAACAACTGGGTGCATTTGCTGCTGGTGTCCAGCAGATGTTAGAGGATGTACAAGAACGTCTTGTCTACAGGACATTCATCTACATTCAGACAGACATCATAGGCTACAAGCCTGCTCCTGGGGATCTTGCATATCCGGATAAATTGGAAATGATGGAGGTATAGTATCTGTTTGCTTAATTTGTTTTCCTAGTTATACATCATATGCAATTATATAATGAAGAGCACGGCAAACAGGATTTTTCTGTTTATATGTGTATTTAAAAGCATTGACACCATCAGGTTGGCATCCATTGATTAATCTTTGGCCCTGAAATCAGATAGTATAATATATCTTAGATCAAGTTAAGTGAATCTGGTCACAGTTTTCACCACCGCGTTAGTGTACATTGTGGTGCTTCTAACTTTCTCCTCTTTAAACAATTTCTGTTTGTTTATTTTAATGTTCTTGATTTTTGTTTTTGTCAATGGAAAGTTGGAGTTAAATGTACTGAATTGTAGGATAAATTCTATGGACGAACACAGTTGGCTGATACTTTGTTTTCAAAGTTGCTGGTCAAGATACTGGCTTAAAAAAAAAAGCTTCAAAGATGAATTTGTTAGGTCAGTAGTAGTTCCCAATAACTTTCTCTTTCAAGTAGCTACTTTCTCTAGCTATTCATGACAGCCGTTCCTAGCTCCCTGCAGGATAAGTTCATGCTCTTCACACTGGTCCTGCTGGAAAGAATTAAAAAGATAATTATACTTATAATTTAAAATAAATTAGTATAATTAATACAAGATCTCAGGTAAATGACTCATAGTGTCAATATCTTGTCAAAGAAGGATTTAAAAAAATCTTTTGGCTATAAAGAAAACAGTGAACTCAATACATAATTTAAGGCATATTAAAAACTGATATTTCATGAAAGGGGTAAATCATAGTAAAAAGAGTGATTGCTGATGCTAATTTGGCAATGAGAGCTCAGAATGTTAAAGGCTTTGACTGGAACCTTGCCTTACTTGGCCATTGTGTTTGTAAGATTGTAACTTTTAGTCCATTTTATTTTCCAACTGACCGAACAGCACAGATGGCATTGTCAGACTTACTGCTACTGAAACATCCTCAGAGGCATTTTTTTGTGATCACTGGGTTGGCGCATGTTGCTGTAGGTTTAAGTTGTACAAATGCTTGCCTTGGACAGGAGAAATAAATTTATTAAAACTGTATGTAATTTTTTTTATAACTCTGTCCTTGAAACTGACAAAGCTTTATAAGAAGTGTCCTGTTCAATTCCCTATCCATGTTCCTATAATCTTGAATGTTTTCTCACCAGTATAAAACTTCTTACAATATTATTGTTCAAGCATAAGTAGTAAACACAAAATGCCCAGGATTGTATAAAAGTAGTTACGATATTCATATTTGTGAACATATTGGCCTTATACATGTAGTATCATCATACTTCCCATAAAGTATAATGTCCTTTTAAAAAAAACATTGTTAAATGTGATGCATCCATTCAAGCATAATCTACACTCAAGTTTTACCGATATAACGATTTCAGTTAGCTGTCTTTTTTTTAACCGAAATTATTATACTGTAAGCCCTAGTGGATGCAGTTATAAAGGTATGCGGGAATAAAGGTGACTTTTAAACCAGTATAGTTATTTCTCTTCCTATTCATGGATAGCTATACCTGTATAAAATACCTTTATATTGATATAACTGCCCTTACGCTTGGCGGGGAGGCTATTTTTACCACTTCTAACTATAGCAGTATAACTAAAACAGTACAACTTTCTAGTGTAGCCAAGGTCTGTCTTACTGATAATATGCTAATTAAGATTCCGTGGCTGATCATTTATAGAGAAGAAGAGGTTTACACTTAATTCCACTGATAGTATAAATTTCCACTTCTTACATGTCCTGATTTGTTTGTCATTGTGATTCTGATCACTTTTAAACCTCAAACTTTGAATATTTGGAGAGCAATGATTAAGTCTGAGTAAATGAATTATTCAAATGTAACGCAGTAAAAGAGCATGTTTTAAGCTCTTTGCTCAAACGTCCTCTTTCCATTTTCAAATGGCTGCTGCCAGTCTGACAGATAGTTTGAAGTGCTAAAGTGCAGCACTGTAACAGGACTTCAAAGTGCTAAGCAGAGTCTGGAGAGTCTTTTGCTGAATTCTTGTGAAGAATGAGCTAAAGAGATTTCTCTGATGTCACCCGCTGATAACATTTATAGGAGTAAACAATCCAAATCAGCATGTGGATTTTAGAGTACTGAGAATTGTCCACCTTTAAACAGAAAGCAGTGCCCAAACTTAACTAAAGCAGAACAAACCCATCCCATAAATTGTGATCTGCATGGAATCTATTGAAATGTTGAATCAGGTTCCATGGGTCAAATTTGAACAGCTGGTTCCTAAGTGCGCCAATTGTCCAAATCTCTGTAATGGGTGAATATTGGCAAACTGGAAAGTTTTCAGTTAAAATATTGATAAACAAAGCACCTTAAAAAAATTTATTTAGTTAAAAAATGCTAAACAAAAATCAAGTTTTGCTATCCTCACTTTTGCCCTTTTTCCACATACAAATCTGAAGATTTAAATAAAAAAAAGTTTCCCTTATTTCGTTCTCCACAACCTCCATTTTTAGTTGACATTGTATCATTAATGATATATTTTTCTACAGTACCAGAGTTCTGCTTAACACAATTAATTTTAACAGAAGGGGTGAAGAAACACAAGCCAAAATAGGTTAAAGAATATTTAGATAAGTTATTTGTATTCATGTTGGCAGGACTTCATGAAGTTCACCCTAGGGTTCTTAAGGAACTAGATGAAGCAATCTTGGAACCATTAGGCATTAGGGATTATTTTCGAGAACTCATGGAGGATGGTGAGGTCCCAGAAGACTTGAGAAGGGCAAGTATAGTGTTTATCTTTAAAAAGAGAAACAAAGAGAACCTGGGAAATTATAGACCAGTCAGCCTAGTGTAGATACCTGGAAAGATACTGGAACAAATCATCAAACAATTAATTTATAAGCACCTACAGGCTAATAGGGTTACAAGAAACAGTAAGGACACAGTCCATATGACATTCTCATAAGCAAAGTAGGGACATGTGGTCTAGATGAAATTACTATAAAATGCATGCACAACTGTTTGAAAAAACATACTTAGTAGTTATTAATGGTTCACGATCACGGTGGGAGGGTATGTGTAATGGGGTCCCAGTGGAGTCTGTCCCGTTTCCAGTACTAGTCAACATTTTCATGAATGACTTGAATAAAGGAATGGAGAGTATGCATATAAAATCTGCACATGACACCAAGCTGAGAGGGCTTGCTAGCACTTTGGAGGACAAGATGAGAATTCAAAATTGATAAATTAGAGACTTGGTCTGAAATCAATGTGATAAAATTCAGTACAGACAAGTGCAAAGTTCTACACTTAAAAAGGAAAAATCAAATATCCAAATACAAGGTGAGGAGTAACTGGAAGGTAGTAGTACTGCATAAAAGCATTGGGGGTGAGTGTGTGTTATGATGGATCCCAAATTGAATATGAGCCAACAATGTGATGCTGTTACAAGAAAAGACAAATATCATTCTGGAGTGTATTAACAGGAGTGTCATATGTAAGACCTGGAGGTATTTGTTCTGCTCTACTGATGAGGCCTCAGCTGGAGTATTGTGTCCAGTTTTGGATGGCACACTTAGGGTGACCAGACAGCAAGTGTGAAAAATCGGGACGGGGTGGGAGATAATAGGAGCCTATATAAGAAAAAGCCCCAAATATCGGGACTGTCCCTATAAAATTGGGACATCTGGTCACCCTAGGCACACTTTAAGAAAGATGTGGACAAATTGGAAGTAAAGAGTAGAGTAACAAAAATGATAAAAGTTTTAGAAAGCCTGACCTGTAAGGAAAGGTTAAAAAATTGGGGATGTTCAGTCTTGAGAAGAAAAGACTAAGGGGTACCCGATAAGTCTTCAAATATGTTAGACTGTTATAGAGAGGACCATGATCAATTGTTCTCCATGTTCACTGAAGGTAGGACAAGAAGTGATTGGCCTAATCTGCAGCAAAGGAGATTTAGGTTGGATATTAGGAAAAGCTTTCTAACTATAAGACTAGTTAAGCACTGAAACATGTTACAAAGGGAGGTTGTAGAATCCCTGTCAGTGGAGGTTTTTAAGAACAGGTTAGACAAGTCTGTCAGGGAAGGTCTAGGTATAATAGGCCCTGCCTCTGCCAGGGGATGGACTAGATGACTTCTCGGGGTCCCTTTCAGCGCTATATTTCTATGATTCAGTGGCACCTTCCAGACAATGTAAACAAATAGATTCTCCACACCTCAGAACTTGCAGTCTGTTAAATGTAAACGTTAATCTCTATTTTAAGGTGCTACCTGAACCCAGCACAGTAAACAGCAGTGGAAAATATGTATATCTCACAATCTTCATTTAATACAATGTTAAGTCAGAGTTACTCTATTTGCCCAACGCATTTATGAATAGATTTTTCACTCTCCATGTTGTTGTGTTGCTTTTCACATTTTAAAAATATAAAGAATGTTTATTTTGCAGTACATGAATATATTTATGTATTTTGGCCCAACAGTAACAATTACGGTAACTTTGCTTAATGAAACCACCCTCATATTAAAACATGTATCACTTTACATTGACTACTGTCTTTTTGGTATTAATTTGAATATTTTTTACACACAGGAGATGCTATTTCTTAAATCAAGGAAAAATGACTTAAAATGTGGCAAGTGACTGTCAAAATGGCACCTCTTTACTGGATAGATCTGTTATGCGTTTGTATGTGATTATATTCACTTTAGGGATATATCTTTGCCTTTTACTTCTGTTAGCCCTAACAAAGGTAACACAGTGAATAAAGTGAGCCCAATGTCTGTTCCTTCTGGCTCATCAGCAGAGTTGTTTACTTGGGATTCAATTGTTTACACTTGTGCAAACGGTTTAAAGGCAATAAGATTACACAGGGGTCACTGAGCCAATATTAGAAGGCTTTAGTGCTCCCCAGGTGTAACAGAGGGCCTAAACTGACCTACAGAACCTTGATTACTGGTGGTGGAGTGTGAGAAGAAACAAATCCAGCTTGACTGAGTCCAAGTTTAGTTTGTAGGTCTGGCAGGCAGCTTATAAGTAACAAGACTTTTATGAGAATCTTTTCATACAGGAGTTGAGACAGATAAACTTTGGAACCCCATTGTTATGTTTTATTAGTCACTTTTTTTTAGTAGAACCATTCAGTGTAAAGTTTCTGACTCTGATCTCAGTACTAAACATTTCTCTGTTCCTGTATGAACAGATGTGCCAGGTGGGAAATAGTTTTCCCATTGTGGTAGAATTTTTGAGATTTTGAAAAATTTTCTCATCCTGAATCAAGACAAAAAGCCAGACTCAGATTTTCACTAGCCCAAAATCTAACACTTCAGTTAGATTTTGACCTTTAAAATTTTTTTTTAAAACATTTGTTACTATGTTAACTTAGATTTTGACATGAAAAATCGTTTAGACTTACAAAAGAACTTTTTCATTTGGAAAGTGTCAAAATGACACATTTAGACAATCTTGATCTCTGTTTTAAGGTTGCAGCTGAACCCAGCATAGCAAATAGCAGCAGAAAAAATGAATATCTTGCAGTCCTCATATAATATAGTGTTAAATCAAAGTTACTCCATTTGCTGAGCACGTCTCTGAATTTTCAAAATTTTTTCTAAATGGAAAATTTAGAATCAACCCTTTCCCACAAACAGTAAAGGTTTTGATGAATTGGCATTTTCTGACAAAAAAAAAAAAGTTTTGTGGAAAAAATTCCTTACCAGCTCCATTTATCAGAAGCAACATTTGTTCAGTTATCTGGTTTTGCTATGAAAATCCAGGTAGGCTGGGCATATTAATACAACTTTTTTCTACATTGGAAACATAAGTTACAGATTCTTCTTACCAAAAAAAAAGTCTGTTTAATGTAATAGTTGCATGACATATCTTCCCCTGCAGCAAATTGCACAAAGTTTAAAAGATGAACAGAAGAAGTTGCCTTCTGAGGCTTCATTTTCAGATGTGCGGCTAGAAGATCCAGAATCCTGCAACCTAATTAAATCTGGTATGCCTGGGAATATATTTTATATTATCAAATGAAGTAGTAAAATAGACATAGTGGGCATTAAGATAAGCAAATAATGAGAACATTATATTTACTTTAATAAAAAAATATTTTAAAGTATTTGGAGAATTTTGGGAAGAGCTTGCATAAAAGGAACTTTGACTGAAGAATTTTTATTTAAACTTTTAAAAATTGTCTTCCCAGAAAACCTCAGGAACTGGATTTTCAGTGTGTTTATTACCTGCCTTAATCCTGTGATGGTGATTGTGGCACGTCTGTACTACAGATGCATTCATTCTGTGAAATATTTACTCCTGTTGTCAAGGGTCATAGCATTTTTTTATATGAAGTATAATAAAGAGCTGAGCTCACAGGAGAAGAATGGGTTTTATATGATTCTGGCATGTGTGTTACGTGAGCGCTTTGGAAGTTGTAGTTCAAGAATGTTTTCCTGTTTAAAACATAGAATCAGACAGTGATTGCATCCTTTTTAATGTTTTTCTTAACTGATTTCAATAACTTGTAGTCTAGTTATTGCAATAATTCATTAGTCTATGAATTTTAAAACCTCATTTTGGGATCCATGTTTTTATACATTTATAAAATAATTAATTCCATGAGATTTGATTTTGTTAACACCAGAACGCCACCTGAGTACTGCTTACATGCCTTTAAATGTGCCTGGAATCCCTGGATGACTTTTTTCCCCTCCATCTTACTACAGTTTACTCACTTATTAATATTCTGCTTCCCAGTTGTATCTTTCTAGCTCTGGCAGTTGTCTTCACTATTCCATGGATTTATCATGGTTTCCTACTGTGGACATACCAGGCTGACACACCAAAGACCTAGACTAGAACCAGCTAGAACACACAAGTCTAGACTTGAACAAATAGTAGGAATTGCACAAATGTAAGAGATTGTTAGACTATCCCCACACCAGGACATTGCAGGTTTTTGTTCCATGACTGGTTCTGTTGACTTCCTTTAGTTTTTATTTTTTTAAATGGTTGTCACTGAGGTTAACTAGTAGTTGCCCCAAAATCTAGGGGAAAGATGAGTTCCGTGAGGCTCTCCACCACCAATTATTAGGAAAACCCAATCTGAATGTGCACAGATGGTTTTGCACCTCCTCTGTCATGAAGGGTGCTCTTGTAACAGGGCTGTGACTTCTAATAAAATCCACATGACAAAATCATTGTTCTCTGTCCTAACAGCTGACAATGTTGTCATATTAACATGGGTTCTAAATTCTATATTTCAGCTGTGCTAAATCTCCTCAGGTTATCTACTGTATAGCAAGGAAAGAATAGCAAAGTAAACTCATTCAATATGGTTCCTTTTCTCCCCTTCCTCTGGGTGGCCTCTGGGTTCCTGTTAAAGCCCTGTGGGCAACCCTCCTATATTTTCTCCACTGTCTTTTCTCCCCCATAACTCTCTTCAGTAGATATGCATCACATCCTTATAGCAGCTAGGATACTACAGTGACTTCCAGAGAAATGTGTATAAAAGTAATACATTTCACAAAGGATGAGCTAGATCTCCTTTGGGCAGTCAGTACATGTTAAATCGGCCAGGGGTGAAGGATTAGATGGGTGTCATTGGGCGAAGGAAGATACGCAGTCTCAGGGATGGGTCACTGACTGGATCCGATGGCCTGAAGAATGAGTGTGGTAGCAAAGTTATTTTCAAATGTCTTTTAGCAATTTTTTAATTTAGGAGGGCAGGCTAGTGTTTTGTTTTTCTGAGAACCACGTATGCCCTCTCCTTAAATACATGTTTCAGAGTACATACACCAATTCAAGATTACCCAGTACATTTTCAAGATGAATTCAAACTCTACACAGCTGCCCACATACTCTGTGCACGTATATACTGAAAGTCAGGTTTCTTCCCTCTGAGGAGGTTGAAAACAAAGTAATTTTGTAATGTGTAACATTCCTATGGAGGTCAGCATTAAATAACACTCACTACGTATTGTTTTCAGATGGAAGGAAAGAGTAATAACTTTTTAATGTGTGTTTTCTACCTTTAAATAGGTACAGCAGAATCCCTTAATCCCAGACCGCAGACTATGATTTCACCAGCAGATCTACATGGAATGTGGTATCCCACAGTCAGAAGGACTCTAGTGTGTCTCTCTAAACTGTACAGATGTATAGATGTATGCACAAACTTCACCTCTTCTTTTATCTTACTGTACCGTTTTAAGTTAAAGTAGGGAAAAAAAAGAATATCCTACAAATTCTAGATATTTTTGTCTAAAAATAACTGGAAAACATTGATACTTATCTTTTGTTAGCTGTTGCCTTTTTTGCTGGTCTCTTCATATAAAATATGTGAATTGGCAAATTGCAGATTGTTCAAAGACAAGTGATTTTGCACATGTAAATTTAGAAATGAAGCACCAAATCAGGTCCAAAATTGCATTTGCCATCTTACTAAGATTTTTCAACGGGTAATGTTTAAAAAGTGTCATGCCTCACAGACCAAAAAAAAAAAGAAATGCTCCAGCTCAACGAAGTTATGGGATTGATGTAGAAATTTTGGGGTGAAATTCTGTGGCCTGTGATATGCATACGGTCAGACTAGATGATCCTAATGGTCCCTTCTGGCCTTAAAATTGAATAATCTGTAGTTACCTTAGAAAATGTTTTAAATCCTTTGCACCACATTTTTAGTAACTTTAAAAGTACAACTGCAAGAAACGGGCAAATTTACATAAAATAAGACTACTTTAAGCAGCGTTTCTCAAATGCGGCCGCCAGGGGCTTTTCTTATGGCCACGGCCTCCTGGGTTGTGATTGGGGGTTGGGGGGAGGGCGCAATATAGCAGCCCCTCTGACTCCCTGTTGCTCCTGGATGCACTGCCTTGGTGTTGATTGCTGGGGCCGCCAGCAGCGGTTGGGCCTTGCCCCCCTCTGGAAACACCTGGGGTACAATGTTGAAGGAGCAGGCAGCCAGTGAATTCCCCACCTTCTCTGGGGCAGTGGGTCTCAGGCTTTGGGCTTCAGCCCTGGAGTGGCGGGACAGCAGGCTCTGGCAGGGGGCTTTGGGCTCCAGCCCTGGGCTGAAGCTGCTCAGCGGCAGGGCCCAGGTTCCAGCAGTGGGGCTTCAGGCTCCAGCTCCCTTCTGCCTCCCCTGATCCCCCAGCCAGGGCTTCATTTGTCCCTAGGCTTGGCAGGGCTGAGTAAGTCTGCTGTGAAAAGTGATACTTGTACATTTGTTAATATCACTTTTCACAACAGACTTACTAGTTAGCAATAAATAAATTACAATGATTTGGATGTGTTTATGTGCATATTTATTTGTTTTTCCTAAATAATTAAATATTTTAGGAAAAAGTATGAGAGCGGCCACCAAATTTTTTTCCTGAGAACCCCTGCCTTAAAGTATATGAAAGTATACAGTAGCATGAATCTGTGTAAAACACAGCTAATAACAGCAGATACAATAAACACCCTGTTCAGAGAGATTCAAATAATACTTATTCATATAACCTACTCTTAAAGGGAAAGTTCCATAATTAGATTGCCATTTAACATAACTACGAAAAGGCTGGTAAATCTCTGAGAAACCCAGGGAACACATGCATTTTTGCTGTACGTTGATTTTTGTTTTTACTCAGTTGATAGGAGACACAGCAAAAGGGCTACCTTAACACTTTTGAAGAAATTCTTATTTGAGAGGCATAACTTGTGAAAGTGTGGGAGGTGTCAAATAGAATATGGAAAAATATAATAATTAAAGTAATTAACGTTTTGATGTTAATCTCAGTAAAAATAGTAATGTTTTTGGTTGGGGCCCACTGTTTGAAGGAAAGAAAATGCAGTTTGGAATTATTTACATAGCCCAATTATAAGGGAGGGTGTGTATGAAGAAGCAGGGATCAATGATCAGCATACAGACTGAAAACTGAAACAGACTGAAGTTTTAAGTGAACCTTTTGAAAATCTGACGCTTTACATCTATTGTTGAGTATCTAAAGCCCTGGCTATGCTACATCTACAAAAGTGTTGTAACCAGTTTTTGTGACACACTCATTTAACTGTTTACAGCAAACACAGTGGAGCCAAGTTCACACAACTTTTTTCCATGACACAACAGAGTGTCTTGTGTGTCCACACCTTACTCTGTATCGGTGTATTCTGGGAAAATCTGGGTAACTATCCTATATTACCTAAGCAGGGGGTAGAGTGCATGGAGGTATGCACACAGAATGGCACCAGCAGCATGTGGAGCAATGCAATATGAGATGTCCTACTACCCAAGAGAGCTGTGAGAAAGGAGGACTAGCCAAATTGGTTTTCCAGCTCAATCAGGTGGTGACATCTACACTGCAAAAGTAGTGTGCTGAATAGTTACAGGAAGACAGGCATGTTCTAGCCTAGGCGACTGGCAGGGGCAAAACACTGTTTAGGTCCCATGGTTACTAATAGAGATTTAACCATGTGGTATATAAGGACACAAACCATATTCAGAGCAATCATGTCACTAACTGGTTACAAACTCTGTTAAAATTTGTAGTATATGTAGTATATTCCTTATTTTAGTTGCTTAATTATGCACCCACCATATCCAGTCTGTTTGTTATGAAAATCTTTTGTATTTGTGGGTTCCCTGCTAATGTGGCTCCAACCCTGTACACTTACGTATGTGCTTAACTTTATGCATTGTGAGCGGAACCATTGACTTCAGAATCAGAAGTCCTGTATGTTCTTTAAGCTATGTAGAAGGTTGGCAAACATTTTTTTCCTCCCTCCAGAGGGCAGTGTTCCAAGGATTATCACAAGAGGCTTTATCTGCCTGTATTCACTCACTGCTAGGAGCTGCGGATTCAATTTCCAAAAATAAGGTCAGACAAAATTATCTTTCTAGAATGTAGTAGTGTTCATTAGGAAAGATTCTTTTATATATAATGAAGGCCCTTAAAAGAGTTGTCCAGAATTCTGTTGAAATCTCATCAAAATACATTGTCTGTCTCTGTCCCCAGAGATCCGTAAGAATTGCTTGCATTTCATTGTGATATAAGATGTGGTAAAGCAGAGAAAATGATGCATACACAAACCATGCTGAAAAACTAAACTTAAAAATCGTAGAGATAAAGGTTATAGACTAGTGTAACTCGTATGACTCAGCAAAATAATAGACTAAAGTAGGATTCCTCTAATTATCTCTGCACCTAATATTTCTGTGTTTCTTATATCTTGTTTACTGGACTTGCATGTGTTATACTGAGTTTTAAGTTCCCAAGTGGGCTAGTTGATAAGACTGTTCCTTGCAAATATTAGTCTGTATGATCAAAGGAGGTGCTCTTATCTATCATTCCTTTTTAATGGGACGCTATCAATTTAGTTGGTGTTCTATATAATAAAAATATTTGTGAACATTTTTTCTTAAATTTCACTGAAAATATTATTTTAATGTAAATGTTTCTCTGCAGTTTATTGAACACACATATTGGAGCATTGTTGCTAATTCATAAAACCCAGAAAGATAAATTGCTACAAACAAAAATAAAATTCTGTGGGCTATAATAATTTAGTGGATTGTATAAATGGCAGAAGTATTTAGAATTTATTAAAAAAAAAAAAAATCCCTTTGTTTCAGTTACCCAAGCTGGTTGTAATTGCACAGATCAGGAATTGGTTTGAAATACATCTACCTTTTTTCTAGTGTCATTTTAAAAGCATAATTCATGAAAATTATTGATAGATTTAGGGGAATCCAAATGATATGGGAAAAGTTTCCTTAAAATTTCTATAAATTATTATTTTTCCATATGCAGCTTGTTCAGAGTTCTGCAGTTATTTGGTATTCTGACAATATTGGGTCAGCCTTGATAGAAAGTGTTGTAGAGACTGAGGCCTTGATCCTGCAGTGAGCTCTGTGCAGGCATGCTGTTTCCTGCTATCGGGGTTTAAGGCACATCACTCCTGGGGCATGCTAATTTAACACTCACTAGAGCACTGTCAGATTAAGTCATGCATTAATTAAAAAAAAAAGAAAGCAAATTCCTATACTGTATTGTTATTATTAATGTCTTGGTTTATTAAAAATGTTCATCTGATTTACTTTTCACCAGTTTTCATCATTGTTTCTTCTTTTAAAATATTTTCTTTTTTTAATGCCAAAGTACAGCCTGCCGTGTAAACAAATGTTGCTGCTTTGTTAACTTAATCTTGGTGAAAAATCTCTCCTGCCAGCAATAGCAACAGCAGAGGTGTAATCTGGGTCCCATTTCCTTTACCTTAATTTGGCATGATCTTCAAGATTTAAAAACGTATGCAACATTAAAAGTGCACAGCTGAAATAACAAAGAATGCAAGAGTTAAGGTTCCTATGGTATGGTGAACTCTGGCATTGTACTCTCTGTATCTTTGTTTTACTGCTTAGAAATTAACTAAGCTTTACATGTAACGATAAAAACTAGGGCTGTCAATCGCAGTTAACTCATGCGATTAACTCAAAAAAATTAATCATGCTTAAAAAAATTAATCGTGATTAATCACACTGTTAAACAATAGAATACCAATTGAAATTTATTAAATATTTTTTGATGCTTTTCTGCAGTTTCAAATATATTGATTTCTATTACAACACAGAATACAAAGTGTACAGTGCTCACTTTATATTGTTTTTGATTACAAATATTTGCAGTGTAAAAGTGATAAAAGAAATAGTATTTTTCAATTCACCTCATACAAGTACTATAGTGCAATCTCTTTATCATGAAAGTGTAACTTAGAAATGTAGAGTGTTTTTGGTACGTAACTGAACTCAAAAACACAACAATGTAAAACTGTAGAGCCTACAAGTCTACTCAGGCCTATTTCTTGTTCAGCCAATTGCTAAGACAAACAAGTTTGTTTACATTTACGGAAGATAATGCTGCCTGCTTATCCTTTAATATATCACCTGAAAGTGAGAACAGGCGTTCGTATGGCACTTCTGTAGCCGGTGTTGCAAAGTATTTACGTGTCAGTTATGTTAAACATTCGTATGCCCCTTCATGCTTCGGCCCCCATTCCAGAGGACATGCTTCCATGCTGATGATGCTCATTAAAAAAATAATGCATTAATTAAATTTGTGACTGAACTCCTTGGGGGAGAATTGTATGTCTCCTGCTCTGTTTTACTCGCATTCTGCCATATATTTCATGTAATCATCATCGGATGATGACACAGCACATGTTCATTCTTTCTAAGAACACTTTCACTTCAGATTTGACAAAACGCAAAGAAGGTACCAATGTGATGTTTCTAAAAATAGCTACAGCACTCGAGCAAAGCTTTAAGAATCTGAAGTGCCATCGAAAATCTGAGAGGGACGAGGTGTGGAGCATGCTTTCAGAAGTCTTAAAATAGCCACACTTCAATGTGGAAACTACAGAACCCGAACCACCAAAAAATAAAATCAACCTTCTGCTGGTGGCATCTGACTCAGATGATGAAAATGAACATGTGTTGGTCCACTCTGCTTTGGATCATTATCAAGCAGAAGCCGTCATCAGCGTGCACTCATGTCCTCTGGAGTTGTGGTTGAAGCATGAAGGGGCACATGAATCTTTAGTGCATCTGGCACATAAATGTCTTACGATGCTGCCTACAACAGTGCCAGGAGAACGCCTGTTCTCACTTTCAGGTGACATTGTAAACAAGAAGCGGGCAGCATTAGCTCCTGCAAATTGTAACCAAACTTATTTGTCTTCCCGATTGGCTGAACAAGAAGGAAGACTGAGTGGACTTGTAGGCTCTAAAGTTTTACATTGTTGTATTTTTGAATGCAGTTATTTTTTGTACATAATTCTACATTTGTAAGTTCAACTTTCATGATAGAGATTGCACTACAGTACTTGTATTAAGTGAATTGAAAAATACTATTTCTTTTGTTTTTTACGGTGCAAGTATTTGTAATAAAAAATAAATATATAGAGTGAGCACTGTACACTTTGTATTGTGTTGTAATTGAAATCAATATATTTGAAAATATAGAAAACATCCAAAAATATTTAAATAAATGGTATTCTATTATTGTTTAACAGCGTGATTAATCACGGTTAATTTTTTTAATCACTTTGACAGCCCTAATAAAAACAGAATAGCAATAGCTCTGTCAGACTGTAGTATTTGTGTTTAACTCTTTGCACTTCCTTATTTTTTTAAACGATGTTAGGCCTGGTCTACAATTAAAAAGTAGATCGAGCCAGCTATGTTGTTCAGGGTTATGAAAAGTTTTGCGCCTTGAGTGCTGTAGTTAAGTTGACCGAACCCCAGTGTAGATGCAGCTAGGTCGATGGAAGAATTTTCCCTTCAACCTAGCTACCACCTATTGGAGAGGTGGATTAACTATATCAACAGAAAAAGCCCTTCTGCTTGTGTGGGAAGTGTTTACCCTATGGCGCTACAGCTGCACGGCTGTAGACATACTCAATGTCTTGGGAATATAATAAAATGTGAAACAAAAGATCCTCTATGTAAGAGCATGGGCTGCCTTTGTCAGATTGTGGGAGTTATGCTTGCTTTGCACACTAGTGCGGAAAGCATGTAATCAAGGTTTTTTAAGGAGCATACAAATGGTCTGTTTCTGTTGAATGAGTTATCAGAAATAATATAGAAATGTAGCATGTCAGACACTGGTCATAATTATTGGTGCTATGAATCTAGAGTGGCTTGTAAACAAAACTAGGGCTTTAGCATTAATTAACGCAAGTAACTGAAATAGTTGGGAGAACTTATGATTATGCTCTTATATTAATATTTTTCTTTAAGTTTTTGACATTCTTTTTCTCTTTGTAATTTAGACCCAGGTTGATGGACAGCTTTTCTTAATAAAACACCTTTTGATTCTTCGTGAACAAATTGCTCCTTTCCACACTGAATTCACCATTAAGGAAATTTCCCTGGACCTTAAGAAAACTAGAGGTACTTCACAGTGCTGGCAGATAGAGCTGGGTGGGCTTGCCCTCCCCTGATATGCTAGCAAAGGTTGTGGGTTTATTTTATGTTCACCTGCAATGATCTGCATGCTTGCTACATTGTCTTGCTTTGTTCTAATCCTTTCTAATACAGGTTTTACCTACTAAGAGCAGCAGCTGAGAATGCTTCTAACAAACTCTACTATACTTTTGATTTATATTAAGTGCTGTATCTGTACTTTAGCCACCTACCTGTCCAATTCATACATGCTGTTTAAAACAACAACAACAAACTATTGCTAAATAAACTTCACATTTGTATTGTGCTGAAATATCTTTCATCCTTAGTTGTACTCCACAGAGCAGTTTCTTGTTTCTGCTACTTAGCAGATTGATTTTAACAACATGAAACTTACTTGTCTAGGCCAAAATTAAAATTGCCCCAGTCTTTTCTGTAGAAGTTTGACTAGAGAAGTATTCCTTATACTGTAAAGTTAGTCAATACTTTTCTGTTTATCATGGTGAGAGTTGTTTCATGAAGCATACATACATCTAGTAAGGAGGAAAAATAAAGAGCAGAGGCCATCCAGAAGAGGCAGTAGTTATTAATGTTTTCCTGAGAGTGCATTATGAAGCACAGAGGAAAAAAATCTTAAGGAAAAAAGGGAAAGGTGAGAGAGACTCAGTGCTGTTGATAAGCCTGAGAAAAAGGAGCTGGAACATCTCTTTGCATTACAGAAGAGTAAGTTGAAGAAATAATCTTTCTTCTCTGTCATCTAATACACTGTTACCTTTGCTTTAAAGTTACTGAATCTTGTTACTAACAATTACATCTATTGCATTTGAACATCAATGAGACCTCCTTCCTATTAAGTAGTTTCTAGTTGGCTGGAGGTTAAAGGGTAAATATGTCCTTATGGTGTCTTGTCCTGGCTGACATAAAAGTTTGTTCTGTATCTTTTTTTTTTTAAATGAATAAATTTTTGTACCAGCCAGTGCCTTGCAAAGGTGGTAAGTAACAGGAAAAGAGGTTCGGTTGGACCAAGCTTTCTGCATATTGGCTTGACTTAAATCAAATGTGGATTTAAAGTTCGAGACATCATCAACTTAAAAATCATGCTCCAGTCTGAAAAAGAGGTACTTATAAGTATTACTTATAACACTAAGATTATTATAACTGAAAGAGATGGGGGGAATATGATATTTGTTGTTTATTTTGTGCATTTAACAGCACTTCCAAGATAGCTAGTCTTGCAATAGTCAGTTTCTCCTGTTTGTGTGGACTTTTTTTACAGCAACACAGGAGAGAAACACTTTTTAAAAATAAAAGGAAGATACGGGTATACAAAACAAGAAATTGGCAAATGGACCCTGGGACACAGGCAGTACCTGAAACTACTTCCAATTATTTTTTTTAAATTTGACTATATTTCAGGCTGATGGTATCCCTTTAATCTCTCACACCCCTTTGGAAATGGGTTCATTTTCTTTGGCACTTATATGTTGGTACACTTACTGCAGGTATCAGTATTACTACTTTTCTTCTCACTACTTCCACAAACCTCATAAATACAAATCCACGTCAGTAGTGAAATTTTGTCACCTTCCCCTATTAAAAAACAGACACCATGCATCTAACACATCAGTCACTGGTTTGGGATGCTGTGTGGGTCTAATGCTATAAACCTTTACTCAGGTGACTAACTCCCTAGTTCTGTGAATAATCCCACTGACATCGGTAGGACTACTCACACATAAATCGGGGTTTGCAGGATGGCCCCTAAACTATCACCATTCTCTGAATGGCGGAGTACATTTTGGTGTATAGTATTTGTCTATTTGAAGTGTGCCTTCATAAGAACAGAGTTTGTCTTGTACAGCACCGTTTACATTGCTGGCACTATTACATTGCTGGCACAATATTAGGTTATCTGGCTATACCAGAAAGAGGACAGGAGACTCTGGATGTGGTTTAATTAGCCCGCAATTTTATTCCTAAATGTCTGAGAGTAGCTGGCAGATAAGTGTACTGTGCAGGTACTTCCATAATCACTTACATATACCCAGGGGGCTGCTGGCAGCCCACCCCCTTTCCTATCTTAGTCCTCAGCCAACCTGCTGCTGGGACCTTCCCACCTTGAATGAGTATTAAAAGAGGCTATAAAGGAGGGGGGTTGACTCCCTGCCATACCAGTCATTGGAGCCCCAAACCCCCAATTTCTACTCCTTTAAAGAATACCCCCTTTAAATAATTTCCCAATCCATTGTATCTGATCACCGTATCCCTTCCCTACAAAAGAGCTGCAGTGGACATCTGCACCAAGCTTAAATCATGAGTTGTGACATCATAGGCTAACCCCCCCCTTTCATTTGTTCATCCTACTAAGCCCCCAGCTTGTTGGGGGAAGGTAAAAATAACCACCTCTCTTTGGCCAATCCGGAGGTGAGGGAAAAATTCCTTCCCTCCCCGCCCCCCAAGAAAGGCTTGACTAGCGTAATGCCCACCACAGATCATGATGAAATCTGGTATTTCAACTATTGCCATGGATGGGAGGGTGGGTGCTGCTCAGCCTGGTCCAAGTGAAAAAGAGGGTTTGTACTGCACAAATATGGGTGTAAATAGTCCCCTTCTCTTCCGATCACCTGGGGAGGGGAGGGAAATGGGTCTGAATCCCCATGCTGACCTGGAGCAGCCTCTACTTAGCATGTATCTCGTTGGCTGTCTAATCCTTAAAAGGGCAACACACCTTCTCTGCCAAACCAAACAAAGGGCACCACTGCTTAATGTGCGGTGAGGTCATTGTAAGCTCCCCAGTGTGTGGACTCTCTTATTTTGAAGTTGTATTGGGGCTAGTATGAGGGACGCTCATCTGATTGGGTCCTTGAGTGTTACTTTAATAACAAATAGTAGTAATCATGCCATGGCATTGTAATGAAGAAATGAAGTATTTCTGTTTAAATTACTCTGGCTGAATCCTGCACATTTACAGTCTGGTTGACTTTCTGCTTCACAGATGCAGCATTTAAAATCCTGAACCCAAGGACTGTTCCAAGATTTTTTAGGCTAAACAGCAACAACGCACTGATACAGTTCTTATTGGAGGTAATATGGAGTCTTTTTGTTAACTCTGTGTAGGAAAAAAATCTCATTTCGTTTAATAGTGTGGTGATTTCTGGGCAAATAAAAAGAAGATAATTGTCTTATGTTCAAGGGTACTCCAGAGATCAGAGAACATTATATCGACTCTAAGAAAGATGTAGACCACCACCTGAAATCAGCTTGTGAGCAGTTTATTCAGCAGCAAACCAAACAGTTTATAGAGCAGCCGGAGGAGTTCATGTCAAAGGTACAAAGAGGCTATACATTCGCTGTGTTGACTGAAATATTTTTTCCTGAAATGGCAGGATTAATTTGTAGTTAAATTTGTTTAATGTTCATTTTATAATAGACAGCGCTGGTAGAGCAGCCTGGACTTAAGGCTGCCTGACACTTCCCATGATAAGACTCCGTTTTCAGTTGCTTATAACCTCAGCAGAAATTGTTCCGCTATTGCTAAGAATGAGATTAGGGAAACATATATTTTGCCCATGTTAAAAATAATTCTCATGCTGTTTCATTGAGAAGCTGCATTGCTTCAGTGCTTTAGAGCAGGGACATAATTCAGTGCTTTGGAGCAGGGACTTGAAATTTAGCCGGGGCAAAGGGGGTGTCCTTGGTGCTGGGGATTTTTGTTTTGCTGTTTCATGAAAAGCCAGCCAAATTTTACTGAGTGTATAAGCTCTTGAAAAATCACAGATGTCATGTGCTTAGAGGCTTAGAGTGTGGCAGTTAATTAAATTAGTTACGTTCTCAAAAGACTCTGTCAGTATTCGGAATGCCCAAGCCCGTGAACATGTGGGGTGAGCAAGACTTTTCCTTGCAAGTGCTGCTCCTGGCACAGGAGGAGAGGAAGAGACAGGATTCGGATGAACGGGGTGGTAGGGTGGGGAGACTGGGGCAGAAGGGTGTGTAACCACTAACGTGGAATGGAACCCAAGATTCTTGAGTTTGGCCATTCTTCTGCTGTCAGTAACTGTACACTAGCAAATAGGTCTCATCCCCCTCTAGCGTTTGTGCACATGGAGGATGACAATCTACTATTGCTGCCAGTTATTCTTAGTTCAAGTGGCAGAGATCTGTGCAGTGGATATGAAGGTTCCGACCCTGCTGATGAACCATGTGGGTGTTAATATGATGCCACAAGATGGGATTTGTTTTCAGTTTGCTTTTTTTAAAAACCCAGGAAATTGCAGACATCATAATGTTCATTTAGCAGTTTATGTATAAAGTCAAGCATTGAAAAGTTAAGGAAATGCCAGAATTAAGGTTGCATGTTCAAATGCATGACGATAGTTTGTAATTTCCTAACTTCTACGTGATTGACTTTGCAACAGTTTTATTTTCTTAACATAGTTTTTGCACAATTTTTATGAATATGGTATTGAAAACTTTAGGAACAGAATTACCGTGTCACATTTTAAGTTATGAACACGAACTAAAACCAACCAAGCAAACATACCTGGGAATAAACCATAATAGTCTTGCTTAAAATGGCAATACAAGCTTTATTTGCAGTGTGAGAGATTGTAACACAGTGCATTTAGGGCAGTATTTTTCATGGAAGAATAGTGTTCTTATCCTGGCAGATAGAAGTAGTCTATATTAAATAAGTTTTTTTTCTCCTGATGTATACTGTTGAGATGGAGGCAAGAGATCCATGGAGGTAACTTTTGTCAGACTTTTTTAGAGTAACACTTTCTGCACGGTAGACTTTAAGCAGTAAATGTGTCTGTTTGAAGGAGGATGCAGAAAAGCTTCTTTTCTGTTCAGTGTACATCTCTGAACCAATATTAGTGCTGAGTTTGTTCTCTGGAAGTTATCTTTTTATATGCAAGGTCAGTGTGGAAAGATCATACAATAGAAATGATGTTTGTAAAGTGCTTTGAAGAGGAAAAGCACTGGACATGCTGAGCATTGTTATGAGTCCTCGTATTTGTAACTTCTTTAGTATAACTGCATATAAACAGGTTTATCATGAGGATCGTGACGCCTCAAGACTGGTGGTTGCAGTGACACCAAAGTTATCCTGTTTCCTTGCTTTTGGGAGTTCAGAAAATTACAACACTGAATTTACTTTTAAAAAAGTGCCTATCTTACCTTGGTCCATGGACTAGATGAAATATTTAGATGCCTAAAGATGGAGGTAGGTGCCTAGTGAGAGTTACAAACGTGCCTAAGTGAGTTAGGTGCGTAATTCCTATGATTTTCAATAGAATTTACGCACCTAGCTTACTTAGGCCCCCAGTGGGATATACAAAAGTGCCTATCTATGGGCGTCTAAATATATTTGTAAATCTGGCCCCATTTCTAATTTCAGTTGTGAGAAGAGTTTTTATATTGTACAGTATGACATTCTGACAAGTCAGCATGTTAAGATGCCTACATGGGTTTGACTGCTGCATTTGCATTTTTTTTGGCCAAGATTGGCTAGGTACACTTTTCCTTTTAAGGGCTTACTCTGTTATCTTTTATGTAGCTACAGATTCTTGTGAAATAGTTAATGTATCTCGTTTTGGTTCCCTTTTCATTTATGGCAGGCATAAGTATTATCAAGATTAAATTAGCCTCCTATTAATTGTATAAATAAATATGCAGCAGAAATCTTACACTATTGTTTTTGGAATTGCATTTGTCATGACTTGACTTTCCTTCTATTTATATCCTCAATCAAAATATACAAGAAAGGAAAAAAACTGTCTCAGACTAGAAATTTAAAGACTTTTATTTAAATGTTACTGGCTTGTTTGATATGATTTCACTTTTTGATACCAATGGAAAAAAAATTTCGCATTCTTTCAATCTAATTGTTTTAGGTTGCTGCATTGAAAGCAATGGCCAGTCAGGGAGGTCCCAAATACAATCTTTCACAGCAGCCTTGGGCACAACCAGGTATTCCTTTGCTTTACATTTTTCATTTTATTCAGAATAGTCTTATCGAGGCTCTTGTAGGATAGTATATTGGCTGATGAAGGACAGTTTGTATTAGTTCCCACTTTTCTAGAACTTGTTTTGAAAACTATTCCACTTACCCAAACAACCTTTCTAGTTATGACTTTTGAGAACATTAAAGCAATACAAAATGCATTCTGGGCTAGACCATTTCAGGAAGTAATTTGTTTTCTGTCATCCTAGGCCATGACTTTCAAAATTAGCCTAATATGTTAGGTTCCTTAATCCGTATTTAGGAACTTTTCTGATTTTCAGAGTGCCAAGCACACAACAGCTCTCCGTCGCTTTAGTTTTTGAAAATCTTGGTCAAAGTATTTTCAACAATTGTGTTAGTTTCAGTATCTAATACCAGAGAGCTTCATCTTCCATATCCTGTAGGTGACTTCCAATGTCTGAAAAACTTGAAAACATGAGTTTAATTTGTGCAGTGCCTGGGTGCATTAAACAGTTTTGAAGATGTGACTGTTGAAATGCGCTTTTCATGTGATGACCATTTAATGCAAAGTGTACTTGAAAGTTACCTTGAATAGATTAAGGTAAAGCTCCTGCTTCTGTATCAAAGGGATCACTGAATATTACTTTGAGGCTTATTGTTTATAGTTTTGTAAATACATTACATTTTCAACTCTTGAGAATATGCAAAGTGGGAAGCTAACGACAAATTCCTTCATATTAAGAGCTCAAATGAGAACACTTCCTAGGAACCTTTGTTGGATTTGAGCAGTTAATATTTTGTGATATTTACAAAAAGTAGATCTAGAAATCTGAATCTTTGTTTCATAGGTCTGAACCTTTAGTTGCACTAAATTCCTAAAATGCAAAGCCTGACACGTTTGTTTATAATTCAGTGCTGCCTCATTGCAAGTCAGACAATCTTGCTGCTAATTGGAACTCTTGGCTATAGTTTCTAGCTTATGTCTTTTGCTTTGTGATTCTGTACATGAATGCAAATGTGAACATAGCATGTGTGCAAATGAGAACCTGTTTATCTTAAATGAAATTTCAAGAAGCACTTAGTTCATTGGGACTGTCCTACATACTATTTGCCATGCTGTCAGATTTCTCGGAGGCTGGAGAAGGGAAAGGAAAATACAAAAGCCGCAAGAGTAAAAAAATAAAGGCTGTAACCCTTTTCCCCCCAAAGTTTGTGAATATTTCCCCATGTTTTTTTCAAGCCCCTTTGAAAATGGCATTAAAAATATGTAGCAACAATATAGAAAGCATGTTTCAATCCAGCACAACATTCCTGTGATGGCAGGCTGCATAGCTATCTCAGGCATATGGTTAGTGCCAGGTGCTCTGTCTGTCTCCATGAAGACCAGGCCTGAATGCTTTAAGGACATCTTGCAAAGTACTATTTTCTTTTCTTGGTCTGAGTATTGCCCAACAGTCACATCTCCAACTAAATAAGGAACCTCGAAGGGAGGAGTCTTGTTGAGGCTTTTTCCCACTGAAGGGTGGTGACTGTGACTTTGGGGGTTCAGAGGGGTGTGGGGTGGTGATGTGCATAAAGTAGGGAAAAAATAGAGGAGATCATTTGGAACATAAACTTTCAACCAGCAGGAGCAAATATTTGTGTCTAATAATTTTAAATTTTATTTCCAGCAAAGGTCAATGATTTAGTGTCTTCCACTTATAAGACAATAAAAACAAAGCTGCCATCAATGTTACGAAGCATGTCATTATACTTGGCCAATAAGGACACTGAATTCATTTTGTTTAAGCCAATTAGGGTAAGTATTGTTAGTGTATACATCAGCATACTTTCCATAGATTGGCCAACCTTAACGTAGTTGAATAGATTCTGAAAGTGTGCTTTGTCAGCTCATTTATTTTTTGTAGGAATGAATTAATGTAGCTGTTTCTAAGTTTCTTTATCAGATGATTATTTATTTTTCTTGTTAACTTTGACAAGATTTTCTGAATTTCTGTTGCTCTTGTCCATTACATACTCTTCTATGTTTGTTATTGTACATTAGAAATCCAGACAGTAATCATATGAAAGACACCATGCATCTAATAAGTAAGCAGTCTAGTGTATCATAAAAGGGACTGTGTAAAAATGGAACCTTATTTCACAGACCTGATGTAAGTGTTCAGAGTAAAGAAAATAAATGTACACCTCTACCCCGATATAACGCGACCCAATATAACATGAATTTGGATATAACGCGGTAAAGCAGTGCTCTGGGGGGACGGGGCTGCACACTCCGGCGGATCAAAGCAAGTTCGATATAACGCGGTTTCACCTATAACGCAATAAGATTTTTTGGTTCCCGGGACAGCGTTATACTGGGGTAGAGGTGTATATTGCTTTTACTCCTACCCAGTGTACACAGCAAACACTATATTGAGAGAGTTGCTGGATTCTTTCTTCTTGTATATCACCAACCTTTGGTAAGTCCAGTCAGGTTATACCTGTGCAGATCGATCAAAGGCAATGAGGGTTGCCCAGGTTTAACAGAGGGCCTGTTACTGGTGAATGTGCACACACTAGAAAACCCAGCATGGTTCTTAGATGCCAGGTTAAGTGTACAGGGCTAAGTGTTAAGAACTCCCCCCTGCCCCCCCATCTTTGTTCTGGAGCACATATGATCTGGAGTAGTCACACAATAGACAAGGAAACCTCTCTATGCCATTTTTAGAGTTACTTTTAAGAGGAGTACCACTTTTAAGAGCACAGAGTTCTACCACACACACTTCTCCATTCACTTCAGGCTGTTTGATACACAGGATGTACAGTTTGTTTCATATTTGAGACAGATCTTGTGATATTCCAACACTAAATGTTTTTCTTTCCTTTATAAAGAATAATATTCAGCAAGTGTTCCAGAAACTCCATGCTTTGTTAAAGGAAGAATTTAGCAATGAAGATCTCCAGATCATAGCTTGTCCTTCAATGGAACAGGTATAAAGTGAAGCTCTTTATTTTACAGATTACTCATTTTCACATGACTAGCTCACATTTTTAAATTAACCTGCTTTTCCATTTTGCCTAATTTTTATTCATATTCCTCTTTTCTGATTCTTTGAAAATGCAGAATTAATTTGAACTCTAAACCTTGAGCAAATGCAATTGTTTAGTTTTTACAAATATCTATTAAACTGTTTTAAAACTGAGATTAGTGATTAAGACATGCAGCGTTGGGATTTTATTGTACAAGGTCATAGCAAGGACTGTTCTGGTGAACTACACCCACTTCGGGCACCTTTCCTCTTTGGAGAAGTGATCAGATGTGCTAGGTGTGTACAAATTCTGAAGGAATTGCAAGGATCTGTTTGAACTCAAGAACAACTGGAAAAATGTGGCTAATCATGGAAACTTAAACAGAATTTCAGGTTTAAGGAGGGCTTTTATCCTCAAAGATAATCAGTGTAAGGAACTCTCTGCATCAGGAGGCCCTGCATAAGCCACTCTCTTAGCGATCCCATAGCTTTTTAAAACAAAAATGTATTGGACATCAGTGGTATCTTGGGTATAGGGGATCAACTGGTGATTCTTGTTCACACAGTATTAAACTGTTAATCAAAAATGTGGACAGGAGGAATTTCCCCACAGGGTATTTTGACAGGGAACATGAAGTGGGAGAAGAATATTAAATTCCTCTGAAGATGGAGCAGGAATAATCTACTGGGATAAGGTGAATTTTTTCCCCACAGTAGTGAGATTTCTGTCTTTTCATTGATGGACAATGATGCACCAGTCTTTTGGATCTCTTTTATTCCTCCCCTTCTGGTTTATGTAAGCTAAAGTTTTCTGGGTTATTAATAATGTAAATGATTCAGATACCCCTCTTGGGTATTTTAAATTTACTTAATTGTCTATCAAATGGCTACTGCACATAACTTTCTTTTAAAATTGCATGCAGATCATAGAATATTAGGGTTGGAAGGGACCTCAGGAGGTCATCTAGTCCAACCCCCTGCTCAAAGCAGGACCAATCCCCAGACAGATTTTTGCCCCAGATCCCTAAATGGCCCCCTCAAGGATTGAGCTCATAACCCTGGGTTTAGCAGGCCAATGCTCAAACCACTGAGCTATCCCTCCCCTCAGATTTATTAGAAGCCGTGTTGACACAATAGATTGTAACAGCTGGAAGAGCTAGTTTGTCAAGTCATCGATTGCATAGTAGGAGTCTGTAAGTTAGCTAGAACTGGTGATTGCACTTTTTGACCAATATTCTTATAATTGTTCTCTTGGTTCCTCTAAGTCCTTGGAGATTTGTAGAATGTTTGTTTAGATGCTCAAACAGCATAAGTCTGCTCCTGACCTTGGATGATGGTAACAACACAATAGCTAACATATACTTTCATTTTGCCTTTCAGGTGAACCTACTTTTGTCAATGTCTAAATAGCCCAACAGTCAGGCCGTTTGAGGTAAATTTCAGTGGTATGCCACGCAGCGAAGGGGACATGAAGTCATTTGCCAGAAGTAAATAAAGGATTTACACTGGGATCCGTCAAGGCATCAGCTTTAATACTCCCCGGGCTGCTTAATACTGATTTACAGAAGAATTGAGTTCTACAAGTTGTTTCAAGTACGGCAGTTTTTTCTTTCCTAAAACTTAAGGGAACAAACTCGCTGAAGATTTTTATCCAAGCTCAGTTTCTGCCTTGCCATCAGATATAAACACGTCTCAGATTGAAATGCTAAGACTTAAATATATTTAAGACCTTATATCTTTTCCTTTTATGGAGAAGATGTGTGTGCAGTAAAAGAACTAGCAATTTCCTGGGACACACTGAAGATAAATGACAGGAAATCAAAGTTGAAAAAAGTCAGTGTGCACTGTGTTTGAATGGGATGGTGACCTGAGTGTCAAATGTTGCTGCAGCTTCGTTTTGACAGGCACACTCATTTTTCTCAACCCTCTGAAGAATCTTCTTAGTCCACAATACATTTGAAGAACATAGTTCAAAGTATATTAATTTGTGAAAACTGTCTTGTTTCCCTTGAATTTCAGAATGTTCTGCAATATTTGATGCCATGTATTTTGGGTGCCTGTAATGATTAGTAGCAGTGAGCACTGACACCTGTACTTTGATATTCTGGAGTGTTCTAAGTGAAGAATCTTTAAATTAGAGTTTTGACCGTGTTATGAAATGAATATATGGGGTTTGCAGTGGAAAGCTGTGCAATATAATTGTTAATGTTTGTGAGGGGGAACTACCCATGTACTAAAGGCTTTATGGCAAAGGTAAGGCTTAGCATTAAAGTTTTCAGGTACTTAAGGTTTCAGGTTAAGGGTTTTTATTTTTTCTGATTTAAGGTTGAGCAGTGCAGCCGCATTGTCAGAAGTGAGTGCTAAGATGCTGTAGGCCAGGGAAAGGGGCTCAAAGAGCAGCTCCTGGTGGCAAAGCTGTGACTATGGAACTTGTGGAGTACTGGTGCGGTGGAGTAAAGATGTGTAAAGGAGAAGTGATGATGAGTGAATACAAAAGCACCTTTGTAAGTTAGGGTCATGAAAGAAGTACCTGCTGATCAGTAAACAATGCGTATGTGTAACATCTGATTATGGTCAGCGTGCAATGAATGATTGATACACAACATTGCTATGTTCCCTTTCAGAAGGCTAAGTGCTTAAACACTTGTCCATAAACTGGATGAAACACTGAAAATGGCTTTAGAGTGTCTTTAATGCCCTTATTGTATAGATATGTGGAAGGCAAGATAGCAACTTAAATGGCAGATTTTTACTTATTCTCTAGCTTGCATGTTGTAGAAATTTTACATATTTTTGGTAACTTGATTTAACAGTTTTGCTGTTACAGAGCAGCTGACTGGATACTAAAATGGCAAGTTTTAAAGTCACCATGTGCAGCATTATAGCAGACACTCTGGGGTATGGAAATGGTACTTACAGGATCTCATGTAACTTTTTGAAATTAACTAAGGAACTAACAAGGAAGAGAACATACCCCTTCCCTTTACCTATTCAAGAACATAGGCTGTAAAATACTGTCCAATGCCTTGTAATATATGTACATTTGGTCTTTTTATAGTGTTTTACAAAAGAGTGCATGATTGCTGTACAGAGTTATGACTGAATTAATTGTACAGAAATGGTCTGAAGGGTAAAATATTATGTTATCTTGTGTTTTGAATCTTTTCACTTCTAAAATACTCAGAGAGCTCTAGCGCAGCTGATTTAAAAGATTACAAGAGCAATCCGTTTATTCAGCCTGTTTGGTAAATGAAGATTTGTTTAAACATGTACAGTTTCAGATATTTACATATACAATAGTGTAAATAATTTCAAAAGATTAATTTAAAGTGCTTTATATGATCTGACTAGACATTTGCTGTTTTTAATGTTTTTTTTTTTTAAATAAAAATTTTGCTTCTTATTTTGGTCCCTGAGTAAAGCTTTGTGTGTATTTGAGACTTGTCTGACAAGATAACTGTAATGGCAAACCAATAAATATCCTGCAGGCATGTACGATGCTTCATTAAGAAAGACAAGATCTATTTTGTTGTTAGCAGTAAGAGCACTGACTTTATCTGGCACAGACAGATGTATCACTGAGTACTGAGTGTGCAGCTAATTGTGTTAAATTCATCTCTTTATAGTCATAATAAAAGTAAATTTGTATTTTCTTTACTCATGAAGGATCTTGTGTGACTAAATGGTCTCTTCACTGCAATTTTATTATAGGGAAGAAGCCAAGGTTGTAATATTTTAACTAATTGGCTTTTGCTAAGAGTAAACTTGGGAGCTGATGGCAGAACGCACAAGTATTATTCAGCCCTTGTTTTATATGATGGCTTTTCTTGTTGCCTAGCTACTTGCTGGCTCATCTATCTGTCCTTTGTCATTACGTATTGAATGTATTGTTCTTCTGGTGTTCAGTCCTGTAGGAATGTTCCTTCCAGACTGTTGTGTTTTTTTCTCTTGTAAATACAATATAAACTTCCCATTTATCCCTTGGCTTTGACAGTGGCATTTGAATTAACTATTTTTAAAAAAAAATCCTGTTTTCCCTAATCTCATTTGTAGAATTCGAGTGGTTTAATTGTCATGCAGTGGTGCCTCATAGCAGTTGCTTCTTGATCACTCTCCTGGACACACAAAACATAATGAAGAGGCAGGGTCCTAACACCCGTTTGAATTATACCATACAAAATTAAATTGAGTGAATAATTAAGTGGCACCCAAAGAAGTCTTTTGGACACTATTATTTATTTGTATTGAGTCTCGGTCCAGTTTCCACATCCGTCCCAATTGCTAATACAATAGTGAAAATCATAGGGGCACCCTTTTTGTCCAAGCCAGGAAGTTTCAAACAGGAGGAATGATGTGGGGACAACCTAAAACACACTCAGTTTATGGAAGGAATATTTATTAGATAAGTAATTTTTTTTCTAAGTTTATAAAATTCTGTAACATGTCATGCCTTCCTAGGTACACTGGATGTAAACATTAAAACAGCCATAAAGAATAAGCGGAATGAGTTTATAAAGAACGTCATGCCACATGAACATGATCACCTTTTAATACATTTACTGAACTAGTGAATGAAGAACATCTAAGATCTGAATTCTGGTACATCATTTGATAGCATCTTGAAATTTTAGTTGGAAAAACTAATTGAAATTGATTTGGTTATGAGTGCTGCCATGTGGATGGAATGCTAGCTGAAAGACTAAAGAAAGTAGTGATGACTAATAAAGGGACCTAGAGAGGTAGAAATATTGTCAGGAAATAATAAAATGAATCTGAACCTGTTAAAATGCAAGCTACTGTAGCTGGGGGAAATATGAAACCCAGGTATTCAAGGGGAGAGAAATCTGGCATGCAGTAACATAAAGAGGCCAAGTTTGATAATAGTGAATTAGGTATGAGCTGGTACTGTGAAATGGTAGGGGGGAAAAAGCTTAGACTATATGCACAGAGACCATATGTTATGGAGAATAGTGAACGTATAGTCCCTTTTCATTCAGTACCAGTCAGACTACTCCTAGAATATACTCCATTCAGGTCTGGGCACTTCAAGAAAATTGTAGACAAACCGAAGGCCTTTCAGAGAAGAGCAAAAGAATCATGAAGACTGAAGAGAGTGACTTACAAGGACAGACTGAAATAATAGTGGTGCCCAACTGTTTCATTTAAGAAAACCAGTTCACAGAGGAAAAAAATTCTTAGCTCCATTTCTTTGATTAACTTGTAGTTTCGGTTACGCTCTGTGGCAGAGCCCCGTTCTCTTCACCCTGTCTCACTGAAGGACACAGGTGGAGGCTTCAAATAAAAATACACCAGCCAGCTTGTTCAACACCAACCCTTGTCGCTCAGGCTACTTCATTGTTAACCCCCTGGAATGATCACTGTGATAAGAATTAGAGGGAGTTCATACCACACAAGGCTCTTCATCCACAATCTTTTACTTTCATTCATATTCATACCCTTCCCCTTTAGTAACCAAGAGGGGTGTTTTGTTGCACTATACACATGCTGCTTATTCATCCCACAATGAATTTCTGGGCTGAAATGCTGGGCAAGGCATGCTCGCTGGGTCACGCAACAGGCACTGATTGACATAGGCTCCCACCAAACTTAAGGTTACCCCATTGTCCTTTCTCCTACTTATAAGAACCACCTTCTCATTCTATCAGACTAGTGCATATGTACTGGTCTATCCGTAGGAATATACTATCCACTGCATATTTTCAAATGTGCTGTTTAGTGCCATAGATGCTCTACATTGGAATACAGCTAAACACTTATGACATGCTTGAAAATGAGTTTTATTGTTTTCACCATGAACTGCTCATGTAATCTTACTTGACTAGAGAGAACTCTAACATTGCAACACCCAGAGTGTCTACTGGGCAAGAATCTTTCTACGTCTCCATTTCAGCAGTTTACGCAGCTGTGCTAGAACAAGAGGCAATCCCTGAATTTTGTTTAATGGCGTGCGCTGCAGGTCTCGTAACACTTTCTTCATTTTGGCTAGGAGGTTGTTGATCTGAATGCTTTTGGAGTGCAGGAGTAGTCCCAGTTGGCTTTCTGTTGGTTTAAGTAAGTGGAGTGTGGCTGTGTCTTTCAACTGCAAAATAGTCAATGTAAAGAGAACTTAATCTTCCGAGCCAACCGAAAAGGCCACATGATTAATACTTAGAGTCCCATTGCAGAATATCAGAAAATGCTGCGCTATCAGTCTCATGCAATGTGTTTACAGTGAGCTTTTATTTAAACCATATTAAATCTTCACCTGTAAACTGAAAAACCTAAAATAGTTATACACCTTGAAGCTGTGTCTCTAGTAGCCCAAGTGAGATAGGGGTTATTTGCCACAGAAAGTAAATTAAACTCTTCACACCTGTTTACTGTGAAATCCTCCTGGTGCATCCTTTGTTCACTGAAAATAATCCCACAATGCATCATTCTGAGACACCCCTGTTATCAGGGCATGCACAAGAAACGCATTTTGATTTTATTTGATGTCACATTCTGGAGTAATTTCTACAAAGCCAAGCAAACCTTATTTAAAAGTCTAAGGAAGGACCAACAGTGTCCCTGGGGTCCTTCAAACAGGAACTGAGTAAAGTTGAGGGAATATAGGTGAAACTAATCCCTCCGTCTCCAATGTGTCTTTCTCCCACAAGCTAAATTTTTAAAAAGATGTGTGGGGAGATGGTGTAGTGGGACTTTCAGCTGTGCAGTAATCAATACAGCAGCTGAAGAAAAGTCTTGGGACTTGTGGTCTCCAGCTTACTGTTTATGGGTGTGAACTTGGATCTTCGCACTTTCAAAGCCGCGGGACACCCGCCACTTTAGCTAAAAGATTTCCATAGCTGCTAGCAATATAAGAACAATGGTAAAGAGCTGAGTAGTTCTGTTTTCATCCAGCAGAGGGCACTGATATACACATGTATGCCTGCAAGTTCACTACCCTATTATTAAGCCAAGTTCAGCAGGAGAGCTAGCTGGTCAGGAACCAGAATTTCCATTTCATTGGATTAGTTCTGAATTGGAACAAAAACCATTTAAGTTTCCTTAAAAACAGTTTCCTGCAAAACAGGATTTCTGGGGGAGAGGGAGAAAATAGTTTCAGGTTAATTGAAACATTTTGTTTAGAGAAAATCAAAACTTTTGTTTCAATTGACTTATTTTCTATAATACATTTCAAAATGAAAAGTAATTTTGAAACAGAATATTTTGATTTTTTTTGTTCTGAAAATGTTAAAATGGAATGTTTTAACCTTATCAAAATGCTTTTTATTTCTTTTCTGAATTGAAATGTCATCAGAATCAGGCCTGTAGGAAGTTTCAATTTTGCCAAAACAGCATTTTCTGACAGAAAAACGCTCCAGTGTACAATTTTCAGTTTGCTCTGTTCAGCAGCAATTGCAGATGTGGAATAAACTTACTGAATAGTCAGGAAGGATTTTTAACAAAGGACACTAACAGGACTCCAGAAAATGTCACATCTCAGTGGAGCCATTTCTAGGAAGAAGTTAATGCCCTGTCCATTGGGACAATTTAGTCCTATTAATTGGTAAATAGGAAATGGATATGTAATGCTGATGCTTAGTCTTGAGAACTTACCTTTAGCCTAGTCCCCATGTTGAAATAGATGCAGTTTTGTTGTTTAGTAAATGATAAGTAAATTTGCTCCTGAGCCACAATTTTAATCCTGATATAAATGTTTAGTTTCATGCAGATGGACTGGAAAGGAGGTGCATGAACATGATGGCTGAAGTCCTGCCAACTCCAGTGCTTCTGTCTTCTTCCTTTCTTATCAAAGTAGGAGCCAGTGAGGCGATCCAGATTCAGCCTAGAGAAAGAGTCTGAGTTAAGGCATGCAGAAGACAAAGTGCACACTGCCTGGGGAATATAAATAATTAAGAACGGCTCTGTTTGGCCTCTTAGGACCCATTCTCCTCTCACTGGTGTAATTGTTGCCATCAGTGGTAATTTCTCCTGATGTTCTGCAGTGTGAATGCGATCAGAATCAGGCCCAGCACGTTTTGTTTGTGAACTCAGCCAAACACAAAAGCTGCATTTACACCCTCTCAAGTGATGGATGCGCTTGTAAGCAGAGCTGAGTAGGAAATGGTTTTCTCATCCCAGGAACATTTTTGAGCTTTTTGAAAAAATTTTCCCAGTGCCAATCAGGATGAAAAGCCATGCTCAAAAGTTCTTGTGAACTGACAATCAAAAGAATAAATCAAATCTGGTCAGGTCAATCGTGATGTTTGGTTTCAACTTTGACTTTTTTATTAAAATTGTTAGTATAATTAGCTTCAATTTCTAAAGGAAAGGTTGGTTCAGATTGAAAACCAAATGGACATTTGTTTGGAAATGTCAAAATGGGATGTTTAGACAATTTCAAAGCAAATTTTCAAAAAAAAATGTTGAACCCAGAAATTTGTTGAAAATGACCTATTCCCTCAAACAGTTTTGGTATGTTCCTGACCTGCCCTACTTATCACAGTTTCCATAATGAAGGGAAAGTGGGGAAGGTGGAGGGGGCTCTAGGAAACAGATTTTCAAGGACTCTCTCCCACAGTTGTGGCCAGAGTTTCAAAAGCCCCTAGCTCCTGTGATGATACTTATGGCCAGGTTTTAAAAAAAGTTCAGTGCTCAACCTGCGGGGCTCTTCATCTGCCACCTGAATGGGAGTCGAGTTCTTGAAAATCGGCCCCAGACTGGCTGATGAGCTTTTTTTGACCCCATTGCGTCTGATCCAACTTAACTGATGTCCACTTGATTCACTTGGACCATACTGGCTTCATCCTAGCAAATAGCTATTCTACAGCCATCAGACACTTCATGGGTGTGGCCTGTCAAACTAAGGGGAAGCCAGTGTGTGTGGTGCATCTCCCACTGCTGAGCAAGTATTTGCTGCTAAAACCATACAAGTGTTTTCCCACCTCTGATCTATATTCCTGAGCTAAGGGAGCTCTCACCATTGGTATGTATCCCTTTGGAACTTTTCTTTTACAAAGTGGCACGGAGCTGGGCTGCAGTCTTTGCCCCCCACTATACACACTCACCACTGAACTCCTGGCTGTGGGTATCCAAAATGCAACAGAGATAACTGGCATACTTCTAAAAGCAGTTGGAGCAGGGTAGGTGCAGGTGTGCTGCTCCCAATGGGTGCTTATGACTAGCTGTGGAAGAAGAATGCTCCCTACGTAGTCTCTCGGAAGCATTTCTGGCTATAAGATTAACCACTTCCAAGCAGAAGGCCATCTCTCACCTGCTGTTCTCCAACATCTGTTTCCTGAGTATAATTTTCAATGGCCTCAAAAGGGGATTATTTAACTGAACATCGCAAATGCCAAAGCTGAGCAGCAACCTCACACACTTACTCCACAAAAATCTATTAAAGTAGCATCACAATTGCTTACTCCAGCTGCCTCTAGGAAAAGAAACTAGACTAGGCCTTGAGAGGGTCTTTCAACTGTTTTGATCATAAGTGTAAGGCACTCACATAGCATGGGGATGAGCACACTGTACATATAGTTAGGTAGTTTTTCATCTATCTGAGTGGAACTTAATTCCTTTGTTACTTTGTGGGCTGACACACACCCAGAAAATGATTTTGTGATGCTTTTTGTTTCCTAATTCCCACCAATAGAGCAAAACAACACTCCCTTTGCAGCTTTTCTTGAGAGTTTAAGTATAGCCACTTTGACAGTGAGTGGCTAGGCACTTATTGTGTGTGTTGTGTTGCTACATTATACATCCTGGTGGGTGATGGTCACCCCAGCGCGGAGGACCAGCCACACTAGGTTGATGCACCATGTAAGCCCTATTTTAAGGGTGTAAGTGAGGTGTAAGTGGTATCTCGGCCTAGTTCTGCTCCTGTGCCTAGTACTGAATTTCATTCTGCTGTGTTTATTCAGCAGGAACGCTGAGAAGGTCTTGTGTGGGACAGGCAGCAGGGGCTCACATATTCTGGTTTGGCCTAGCAGTGCAAGTCTTTTGGGCCCAAAGTGCTTTGTGACCTGTTTTCTATTCTGAATGGTGATGTCATGCCCTAGTCCAGGTGTGGCCAACCTGTGGCTCCGGAGCCACATGCAGCTCTTCAGAAGTTAATATGCGGCTCCTTAGATAGGCACCGACTCCAGGGCTGGAGCTACAGGCGCCAACTTTCCAAGGTGAGTGTGTGGGGGTGCTCACTGCTCTGCCCCCACTCCGCCCCTTCCCACCCCCTCCCCCAGAGTCTCCTGCATGCCACAAAACAGCTGATCGGGAGATGCGGGGAGGGAGGGGGAGGCGCTGATTGGCAGGGCTGCCGGTAGGCAGGAGGTACTGGGACCGGGGGTGGGGAACTGATGGGGGGCTGCTGACGTATTACTATGACTCTTTGGCAATGTACATTGGTAAATGCTGGCTCCTTCTCCAGCTCAGGTTGGCCACCCCTGCCCTAGCTATTTCTCCTCATAGTGGAATCAAAGAGAGAGCCCTTTCAGGCTCCCCCAAAAAGGCCTTGATGCTGTCTATAACATGCAGTCTGACACATTTTTATTACAGTGAGAGTCCAAAGGTCCATTGGATTTCACTCTATGACTAGAAGAGCGGTACTCAAACTGTGGGCCGCGACCCCACTTTAATGGGGTCACCAGGGCTGGCATTAGGTTTGCTGGGACCCAGGGCTGAAGCCCCACTGCCTAGGGTCAAAGCCAAAGCCCAAAGGTTTCAGTTCTGAGTGGTGGGTCTCAGGTTACAGGCTGGCTTTGCCCCACCCAGGGCAGCAGGGCTTGGGCGGGCTCAGGCTTCAGTCCCCCCTCCTGGGGTCATGTAGTCATTTTTTTTGTCAGAAGGGGGTCACAGTGCAATGAAGTTTGAGAACCCCTGGCCTAGAAGATTAAATATCTGAAGAATTACACTCTGAGGAGCTAACGCTGTATCCCGGCAGCTTGGACGAGGAGAAATGAATGTGAATTGGGGCTGTGCCGCCGGATGCTCCTTGCTTTAATGTAACTCACCTCCCTTGCTCAATGTTGATGCTGTGGCTCAAACTCTGCCATCATTTCCACTGGCAACACCCACCCCCTTCCAGCTATAGGGTTGCCTCTGTGTAAATGACAACAGTTGATAGCCTCATATTTTCATTACAATTTTGCCCATATGTTAAAAGGATCTGATCCTGAGCTAGTGAAATCAGTGGGAACACTGCTATTGACCTGAGTGGCTGTAGAATCAAGTCATGTAAGTTAGCACCTACATATTTGTATCTCTCTATGATCATTTCTCTTTCATTGCCAAACAACAAATCAGTATGTATTTGTACCTTATACATGTGCAGCATTTCAATTAAAACTTACTACCTGTTCTCTGTATTTGTGTGTGAGAGAGCTGACTTGCTGGATAAAGAGAGCTGAATGAAATAGAAAATCAGCACAAATTCACAAGATACAACACGGGCAGAGAGACAATTGGGGAGATCTCTCTGACAACTGATAAATGACCCCCCCGCAATGAGGAGTTCGGATAGTTTTTATAATTCAGCCTATATGTCAGTCTGAATTTTTGTCTAGTTTAAATATAAAGAAATTGGTTCTTACCTCACTGCTACACAAAACTGACCAGAACAGCAATGGCCGGTGAACGGCTCAGCAGCCACGTTAAGTTGTGTGTCAAGTATTAAAAGAAATGCAAAAACAATAATACACCCCAGCTAAGCTGCTCTGGAGCACAAATTGAAGACATGTTTGAACTGGTCTATGTCAAAATTAGATGGCACGAAAGTGGATTAGTTTTATTTTGAAACCAAGGGTTTTTTTAAAAATGTATCGTAATAATAGTTTATTCTATATAGCCCTTAGCTTTGCTCGGCACATCATTGTAGAGAGAAACTATCCCCTCTCACAACAGTACAGCTATAAAGCAAGGACCAGATCCTTGGCTAGTGTAAATCAGCTACACCATCTACACCAGCTCAGGATCTTGGCCCTCATGTTCCCCCCCAAAAAACTTGTACCAAACCCAAAAGAAACCTGGAGTGATTATGTGTTAACTCAAAGCACTGAAGAAAGGCAGAGGCAGATCAACTAAGTGCACTGTAAGTTGTGATTATGGAATGAGAAGCACATGGTTAAGCAATTTTAAATTTTAAGATTACTCAGCGGCAGTGCATTTCCATACACTCATTCTCATGGTGAAAATAGGCTTGTGACTATGATGCTTGCTTCTCTCTGGGATTTGCTATTTGCTGCTGCACTATAATATTTCTCTTTCTGATCCATGAGTACTGCCGTGGCCCAATTGCCATCGGAATGCGAACAAGTGTAGGTGATGTGATCTGGCTCCAGTTGGTGAAAACATTAAAAATGAGGGAACGTGGTCTATAATCACAACTGTAGACAGAAAGAAGGAATGAAACAAATGGCTGGAATACTTCTGAAAACAAGAGGAGCCACCATTGCGTTCTTAAAACAAATGCACAGGCATTTCCAGACCAGAGAGCCAAAGAAGAGTATTGGAAAGCCAGCAGGAGAGAGAGATGGAAAACAGAGGATCAAGTCTAAGGGGTCAGTGGTATTTGACTGCTGCTAGGAATTGCTGTGTTAGAGTGTTGTAAAAATCATCCTGCTTCATGATGGATGAAAGAGCAATGTGTCTTGAGGCAAATACTGGGAGTGTAGTGGCCTTTATGGACGTGTTATTACAAAAGCTATTTGCAATGATTTGTAATATCCAGTAAGACATTTAATGTATCCAATAATTAGTTTCAACACAGGGAGGACTTGTAAAATTTAAATCAGCACACGCTTGCTTCTCAGTGTAAGAGATTAAAATGAAAAACTGATATTTATATGCTGCATTGATGTCTTTCATTCCCTGGCTTTTTAAGGTAAACTTTCTGGGGGGCGGGGAGTTGGAAATTAGGATGTTACGACTTAAAAAGCAGGGATTCCTGTTGCAAACAATCTATCTATAGATATTAGGGTTTAGTCTATGGAAGAAATTGGTCACCTGAGTAATTCTTTATGGCCTGGAGCATTCACTGGATATGAGAAACAAACCAAATGCAAGGTTGCCATGAAACCAAATGATACCGGCCCTTACAACTGCCATTCCGATGCACAGACTAATGTACAGAGCCTGGGCAAAACAGACTGGGAGGTAAAAGCCAGGAATGTTGGCATAACTGGGTTTAAGCCAACTGATAGCAAGGGGGTAGCAATAGACTGAGACTTGTAACTGGGGTAATCAAACTCTGCTGACCACTCAGAATTACTGGCAACTGGCCCAAAGACCTTGGTCTACAATTAATATATATAAACCGGAGCAGACAGCAACTACTGCCCTCTTTAAAGAAGAGGTGTGACACTCTCGCTACAAATACCAGCATGTCTTGGGCTGAACGGCCCTGGCCTCAATTTACAATGGAGTACCATACCTCTGGATTAGGTCTGAGGGTAGTGGGCTGCCTTTGGTCCACTGTCGCTATCTCTTTAGTGGAGTATGCTGATCGGTTTTGGCTCAGAGTTAGCTTGTGCTCCCCTGTTTGTTGTATGAATTATTGGCTCCTGTCATATGCACACATTGCAAGCTCCTCAGGACAGGGGCCACCTTTTGTCCTATGTTTGTACAACACCTACCATAGGGCCCTAGTCTGTGATTGGGGCTCATAGGTGCTGCTGCAATACTCAATAATCAATCAAGGCTGGATGGGTCAAATGAGCACCCATAGGTTTTAGAACGTAGCTACACTCACCCTCCACATTCTTAGCTATTGGATGCACTGGGAGCAGTCCAAAGGTCACTCTGTAACCCCCTGTTCACCCCCAGAGCTGGGCTCCCCCAAGTCCCAGTGGCACATCGCTCCTCCTCTATGACCAGCTAGCAAGTGGCTCAGCTCCTTCCCTAGGAGAGCTGGCACCACTGCAGCTGGTGGAAGTGTGCCAAATCTCCAGCCGCTCCTGCCTGCTTAGCTATCCTCACCGCTTCCTGGCTGCAATCATTAGTACTGGCTGGAAGACTGTCTAACAGTATTTGTGCTCACCAGATGAGCCCATTCCTATGGTAGCATGTGGCATAGCCGCGGTTTGTGAAGAATGCTCGAATCCCTGAGTATGTGTGATCCTCTAGGATGACGTATATAAACTGTACTTCCTTGACATACACGATCAGGATGGCAATGTTACCTGATGGATAACTGGGAAATAGTTAAGGAAAACCCTCCCCCCAAAAACAAACAAACACTCCCCCACAGTGCCTGCAATAAGGCAGATTTCGGTGGAACACCCCCGCCGGGAGACGCAAAGGATCAGATTCTTGGCTGGTTTTAATCAGCGTAGCACCACTGCAGTTACTGAAGCTAAGCCGCTTTACACCAGCTGCGGATTTGGCTCACAACGTTGAGACATCGTTTATCTGTTAATACAGGAGGAAACTCATAGCCAGAAAAATCTTCAATTAGAGCATTTTGAAATTTGGCCCACTATTTAAAGGAATACATCTTTGCGGGATACAAAACCTGACCTGTCCCATCTGGAAAAAGAAGAAAGAATTTCTGCCCATCAGGATAATATCTTCTTACAGGGTCACGAGCATGACAATTCTGTAGAAATAAAATGATTTGGTGAAGAGAGAAAGCGTGGGTCGAGGGGAGGCGTTCCAGGCCTAACACCCATCAGGAATTTTTTGCGATTGTGTATGCAGCACATGCACCCCAACTAAAAATCCGTAACAATGTGACAGAGAGGCTTAGATTCCAAATACGATATTCACGAACAATTTCGCCTCCAATATTTGCTCATCTCCAACTGGGACCAAAGGATTTGGCCCAATAATATAAATCTATAGCTGCTGTATCTCCCATTTTACCCTTGAAGTTTGTTTTGTTTGTTTTTAATTAAAAGTCTGCTAACTTTCACAGGAGACGACACCCTCCATATTTATATTTTACACGTCTTCTATACAAAGCTCGGCTCTTTAATTTATATTGGTAGCCTTTCCCCGATAATATTTTGCCAAGAGGCTTTCTTTCCATCAGACACACAAGTTAATTTACCCTGCAATGTACTGACAGATGATTGCAGAGAAAATATAAACATGTCTTTACTTAGGGGTTGGCTTCAAGCACTGCATGAGGTTGAGCTCCATGCTTCCTTGTAGGAATGAACAGCAGAGCCATTTGCTTCTCCTAGAAGAATGCTGAACAGTTTGCTCTGTGTGTGGGGGGCGGGGGTGGAGGGGGAGGGAAGCGGGAGCAACTTTACAGTCTAGCATTTTAGCATTATTAAAGCAACAGCTAATTCAGAAATGCAGAAAGAGGCCTTCCCTGCCATCTCTCTCTCTCCAGGAGATTAGAGGTCCACCTCAGTAGCTTCCAGGCTTATGCATTTCTCCTGTGTGAAGTGACTGATTCTGGCCATAACAAGAGCTCTAATTTATAACCCAAGGATGTACATTTTGGCTCTGCAAACTAGCTAAAAATGATCTCCTGGTTGTGAGGGGGTGGGCAGGGAGAAATAAATGTTCCTCTCGCTTCCATTTTTCGAAGACTTTTTATGAAGCGCAAAAGTAGACGGTTCGAGATAGGAGGCTTTGTCATGCACATAGCTCACAGGGGAAAGTAGTGTAATGGATTTCTAGATCTACAATAAAAAAAATCCCACCGCTTGTGATGTAAATCAAGGTAATTTTCATGTAAATGTATGGGCCCTGTAACATTTTCTGCTTTGGAAAGCAGGAGAGATTTCAACATAACAGCCCAGCCCTTGTTCAAAATGCAGGTTTGGTGCTGAACGCCTTCTATTCCCATTGTCTTCCATGGGAGCTGCAGGTGATTGGCACCACACAGGAGAGCCTCAGGCCCATGGAGTAGTAACTTACTCTTTGGGTACTGCCATTCTTCTTCATGTATGTGCAATGTGCTTCAGGTGGCACGTGACCAAGATTCATCACCGAATTTGGTCCACTGGTAGGATCATTAGCTTCCCCAGCTCTGGCTGGGTACTGACAGGGAGTGTGACGTACTGGAGACAATAGGATTGAAACTCCTCATAAAATAAGGGGCTACTCAAGAGCAGCAAGGCCCTAGATTATTGGCTGTAGTTCAGGGACATGGATCTGAAGAAACCCTTTCAGGGAGTGAATGAAGGAGCAGAGGTGTGGAGTCAGGAGGGTAAAGCCAACATATCATATTGCTGCCCTCCTGTATATAACCTGGTTTCCAGTCCAGTGTAAATCATTGGCCTTTGCGAATACATATGTCTACACAGTATACATCTGTTATAAAAGCAGTTGAACACTTCCAGCAAATCACATCCCACTCCAGAGGCACATCCTGGTGTAAACAAACTGGCTCCCTGCATAACTTTCAGCTGTGCCTGCTTAAGAAGCACCACACTCAATTCAGCTTCAAATTCACCTCTGTCCAGACAGGTCTGCTGTTACCTCGCTGTTTATATTACTGACACCAGCAATGTGAAACGGCGGGGAAACAGTCTACAAGAAACCAGAGAGATGCTGAAGGATGGATCCTGCATATCTCTGGCTCTCGCCTCTGCTGTTTGGTCGTGGTGGTTTTGTGTTAGGTCTATGTCACGTATTTGGTCCCAGCCAGATGAAGAGCTCTGTTACCTGTCTCTCTCTTGGTAAAATGGATGGGCCTCTTACCATGGATGGACAAAATAAAAAGTCCTTTGTAACTCTGAAAAATTAGCTACTTTGCATGGAAAATTGTTCCCTCCCTCCTCCCCCACCTATTTCGAGAATGCAGAAGGGAGTATGAGAGCACTGGTCTGAACCAAGCATACTGCTTAAGAGCAGCTACTGTGCCTGCTTTGATTCACCTCCCACCCATCCCTGCCAGTGCTTCTCAGTACTAATATGCAACATCCATACTATTCCCTGACTGAATCGCTAGTGAGAGACACCCACTACTGGAGTCACATTGTGAATAGCCTCCTGGGTAGAACTGGAGACAAGAATCAGACATTAGTTCCATGCTCACTGATGAGCGATGCTAGGATTTGAAGTTGGCTCTCTAAAGCTTTCGAGCTGGACAGAGCTCTTCTTCAGGTCTAGGTGAAGAAGAGCTCTGCATAGGTAGCTTGAAAGCTTGTGTCTCTCACCAACAGAAATTGGCCAATAGAAGATATTACCTCACCCACCTTGTCTCTGGGGCAAGTTACATAATTTTGCTGTGACTCTGTAAAATGGGGATAATAATAATTCCTTTCTCTCAATTGTTGTCTGTCTATTTTGACTGTAAGGTCTTTCGGAGCAGGGACTCGCTCTTAATGGGTTTGTACAGTATCTAGCACAATGGAGGCCTGATTTCTGTTGGGACCGCTCAGGGCTAGTACAGCACAAATAAATTAATAATAATAAACCATGTCTCTGGGCAGTTCATAGAATAGACTGCATCCTCCTGAATCTCTCTTTTGGGGTTGTCCTTTCCGCAGGTAGGAGGGCTTTGTATGCTAGTTACAGGATTCACAGGTACTTGCAGTGTACTCACCTTACGGCCCAGCTCTGGGACAAGCCCCTGAATAGACACGTAAAGTGGAGTACACAGTGGTGAGAGGGCTGGACAGTTGTGCCAACTCCCAGAGAGCGGTGTTCTCTTTAAAGCAGAAGCTCAGCATATTCTTCTCACCGTTCGAGTGAAGGGTTTCATGTCACCATCCCACTGTTCTAAGTCCCATTGAGATTTTCTGTCACAGGTGTCGCTGCCCTTATAACAGCGCTTTCAAGAGATGTTGCTGAATAGACAAAATCTCGTGAGCATTCAGACAACTTACCTATGTGGAGTGATAGGTACTAGCATCAAAAGACAATACAGCCATCAGGTTATCATCACACACCTTTAAGTGCTCTGCTCTGAACTCTGTACCCAGGTCTTCAAGAGTCTGAGGCAGCACTGGACCAACAACTGGGACCTCTTCTTGGGGTTGCGAGAATTTAAATGAAATTTTGGTCACTGAAACAATTTTAAAATGAAGGTGTTCAGGGAATTCAGTACAGCTCTGCCTCCCAAAGCTCAGAGTTAGCCCTAATCTCATCGATATCGTGGAGCTTCTATTTAAGGATAAACCAATTGGAAGGAAACTTTAGTCTAGACATCATGAAAAAACGGACAATGAGCTCTATAGGTCTGTCTACACTGCGTCTGGGAGTGAGCCTCCCAGACCAGGTCCACTGACTTGTGCTAGTGGAGCTCGTGCTAGTGCACTAAAAATAGCTGTGTAGACGTTGCACCTCAGGCTTCCAAGCATGGGGGGAGGGCGGGCACTGAGAGACTGAGCGCCAGCCTGAGCTGCAGTGTCTGTACAGCAATGTTTAGCACGCCAGGGTGAGCCCTGCTAATACAAGTATGTCTATGAACACACTCCCAGGTGCAGTGTAGACATACCCCATGAGCCTGTGGGAGAGTTTCCCAACGGGAGTGAGGAAAACCCCATTGCTTAGGGTAGTTAAACTAAATGGCCAATATGCTATCAAATGTTCTGTAGGGAACAATCCTGCACTGACCAGAAGATGGATTACATGTGACTTAATAGGTCTCTTGCATCCTTGTCTGATATGATTCTAAATCAAACACAATGACTAAAACAGTACCATGGTAACCGTACTTACAGGCACCAAACTTGATATACCGCTCATACAGTTCCCTGTATTTATCAAAACCTCTCTCTTGCAACCTAAGGACAACAAACAATATATTTTAAAATAACACACTTGTTTTTGGCTAAACAATTTCAGAAAAACATGTGACATTAGGTCATGATGTCCTACCTGCACATTTACATATATAAATAATTACTCCACCTGAACACCCCAAGTCATGCCAACATTGTTGTCTGCCCAGCAGGGCCTTCTCTGAGAGGCAACACTGAGGTGGGGTCCAGCAGGACTATGGGACCCCTCTACTCCCTTCAGGAGCCACTGTCTCTGGGTCCAAAAGAAAAGGCTTTATTGCTTGTCTATGTATATGACCACATACGAAACTGAGGAGAACATGGAATTCTACATGCAGTGCTCCATCAGTTACGCTCTAGTGTATTCATTAAGAAATGTAGTGGAGAGGGATTCCTGATTCCTGCAAAGGGTTCTGGATAATGAGAGACGGTAAAGGAATCACCTGAGGTTTTTCTCCCACATGGTAGGAGAACCTGACCATGCCCAGTTATTTACACTGGATGGCTCCAGCACAGACCCCAGTGCCTTACTTCTTGCAAGGAGGCCCTGCCTTTTGATGGGGGATCAGAAGGAAAGTTAAATGCCCCAATGCACTCGATAGTACCCCCTTTCTAGCGCCTCTCACAGGGTTGGAAGGGGAGAGGGGGAGAAGTCCACAATGCAGCCAACAATACAGCACCTGCAGAGTGGGTTTTGAGAAATCTCTCTGGCTGGGCTGCTGAGTCGGGCTTACTCTGTCTGGCTTACCCTGATTGTTCGCTGCACTCTGCAGGGTCGGGGTGAAGATCTCCTAGATGGGGGTTCTCTTTGTGGCTTCAGGAGTCCCCACAGCAGTCTCCTGCTTAGGGCACTCCTGTTCCTCCCCATCCTGAGCTGACTGCAGTTTCCTCCTTTTTAAATGCCTTCTCCCCTACCATACATGATTGACAAGGCTGGGCTAGCCCTGTCGCTAGGGCCTCTCTGGCACCTTCCTCATCAGCATGGGGTCTATGCACCCCCTCACAGAGACACTTACTGTTGCTCAAGTTTCTTTCTGGTTTCACTCTCTAGCACTGTTTGCGAAAGGTGAGGATGAGGAGCAATGTCAATCTCTTCATCAAATGAGGTGCTTTCCATCAGCTCCTTGATCACACACTCAAACACTTCCTTGTACGTCCTGCAGCACAAAAGCTACAAAATACACCAGACGTGGGAACACAGTGGGACCAGCCTACAGGGAACTGGCAGAAAGTGTAACCTTTTCCACACTTGACTTCACATTCTTCCCAACAGGCAAGCAGTCTGAGATTAGGCAAGATCATCTCATGAGTGATGCAGGATTTTCCCACTTCATATGGCTTTATTAATGCCAGTAAACCAGGTTCTCTGCTTAGCACCATTGCATCAGCTGAGGATCTGGCCTGTTGACTCACCACTGCTCCATTTCCAAGAACCCCACGCTTCTGTATCGCAAGCTACAGCTCTTCCTCAAGCCAGACGGTCTCCCTCCAACTTTGCTTCTCTGACCATCCACTCCTTCAGGGATCTCTTCCCATTCCCCCCTCAACACCCATGCCCCAAAGGTGCTCCTCTTTTCTCCCCCTTGCCTTCTTAATCCAATTTCCTATCCACTCCAAACTGCTTGTCATCCAGCTCCTCACAACCCCCTCCATACTGCCCCCTTAGCCCTGCTTCTGCCTTCCTCCCCAACTCTGATGTCTGGTCGTTGCCCTGCTTCCCACATAACAATTATCACTACAGCACATAGCAGGAGCTTTCTTCGTTTGTCTCCCTCCCCTTTCCATAACGTATCATCCTACATTTATGGATACTCAGGCTCAGATTAAAAAGGTGACTTGCTTCTGGTCACACCTCAAGTCCATAGTAGAAATATGAACAAATCACAAGAGTCCTGAATCTCAGACCTTGCACCCTGGTCACTGGACCAAACTGCTCCCATTTTTTGTTGTGGATTTTCCCTCCATTGGTATAATTCACAATGATTTTTGGGTGACCCTGTCTTGTGTCCAACTGCTGATGGCAGCAGGAATTCTTGGGGATGTTGGGATGCCAAATTTTCTTCCTTCCATGGTACTACTTGACCAAAGTATAATCCTGAATATGTTACAAAAGACCTAGCAGTTCCCTCACCTCCACAGTCCTGGCCTAATCACGTATGTTTGGAACTAGTTATCAGGAACTGCGAGGGCCTGGTAATGTATTGGCTTTGCTGCTGGAAGATTACCAGGAAAAGATAGCTTAATTATTTAAGTAGCACAGCTACTCACAGTTTCCAGTGGTTCTGTGTCCAGGTCTTCTACTGTTGGGATGGGCTTTGCAACAGCCTTACAAAACTCACAGTTTTCAGGTACTTCAGCTAAGTGATTTTCCTCAGCGGACAAAGGAAAATGGTGAAGAGCATTAGCTTTTTAAAAAAAAAATTAATTGTACTTAAAGCTTAGCTGCTCACATGAGAAAATCACATTTATCTAAGAAGAGTCAAGTTTGCACCTCTCCATAACTACCACTATCAATAAGGTGATGTCATGAGGCTATGCAGGAAGTTCTAGGTTATGTGTGACAATCTGTATTCCCAAGTGAATTGCTGATCTTTACTCTTTCATCAAAGCTGGATGAAAAGTGTTAATTGTGTTTCATGGGAAATTTTGAAAAAAAAAATAGTTTGTTTTTTTCAAAAAAGTTTCTTTTTTTTCTTTTTTTTTTTAGGTTTTGATGAAAAAAAAAATGAAAAACAGATTTAAAAAAAAAGAAAAGAAAAAGAAAATTCCTGAAGTTTTTAAGGCAATTTCTACAAAGAACAGATTCATAGATTCCAAGACCAGAAGTGACCAGTGTGATCCTCTAGTCTGTGTCTAGATGACACTGGCCAGAAAACTTCCCCAACACAATTCCTAGAGCAGATTTTTTTAGAAAAACATCCAGTCTTGGTTTAAAAATTGTCAGTGATGGAGAATCCACCACAACACTAGGTAAATTGTTCTAATGGTTCCTCACCTTCATTGTTAAAAATTTACACCCTATTTCCAGTCTGAATTTGTCTAGCTTCATCTTACAGCCATTGGATCACATTATACCTTTCTCTGCTAAATTGAAGAGCCCATTATTAAATATGTGTTCCCAAAATATTTTATAGGTACTTATAAACTATGATCAAGTCCTTTAACCTTCTATTTGTTAAGCTAAATAGATTGAGCAAATTGATTCTGTCACTATCAGACTTGTTTTCTAATCCGTTTATCATTCTCCCGGCTCTTCTCTGACCCTCTTCAAATTATCAACATCCTTCTTGAATTGTGGACACCATAACTGGACATGGTATTCCAGCAGTGGACACATCAGTGCCAAATATAGAGGTAAATTAACCTCTCTATTCCTACTTGAGATTCCTCTGCTTATACATCCAAGGAGTGCATTAGCCCTTTTAGTTACAGCATCACACTAGGACCTCATGCTCAGCTGATTATCCACAGCGATGCCCAAATCTTTTTCGGAGTCACTGCTTCCCAAGATCATGTCCCCCATCCTGTAAGTATGGTCTACATTCTTTGTTCCTAGAAAGAATAGTCTAATTTCTTGAAAGAACTGACAAGTCAGACTGTACAGGGCTCTGGAAGAGTTATCATCATCTATCATACAAGTCTTGACATTTAGATGAATATGTTAATGAAGTATTATTATTATTAGAGTATTGCCATTATGGTCTATAATGCTAATGTGTCTGCTCTGCAGGCAAACAAAATCCATGTAATAAAATCTTTTCAAATATTTGTTGAAATAAGTTACTGCCATAAACAGGAGACAGCTTTCAAAAATGATTTTCATATATACACACATCATAGATGGACATTCCCTTTTGGTCTGCGTATTTCTTTGTTTAGCTTTAAGCTAACAGCTCTTTTTAACAGCCAAGTCAGATCTATAAGATCCTGAATGTAAGGGGTGAAGAGAGAGTTGATATATCACAAATTGGAAGGAATCACTATCATTACAGCAGGGGAGCCCAACTTTGCCCAATGGAGGGTTGTAACGGGAAGCTGACAGAAGAGTGAAGGCCACAGCTACAGTAAACTGCATAGCACAGAGGCTATTGTTTAAGATGGAGCATTGCATGCTGAGACCAGAACCTCCATATTAACGATGAGGCTTCCTTGCACTGTGTGGGCCTGCTCGGGTTCCCTCCTCGGCCACCTCTGAACTAGAGCAATGTAAACATCTAAGGAGGAGGGATAGCTCAGTGGCTTGAGGATTGGGCTGCTAAACCCAGGGTTATGAGCTCAATCCTTGAGGAGGCTACTTAGGGATCTGGGGCAAAATCAGTACTTGGTCCTGCTAGTGAAGGCAGGGGCTGGACTCAGTGACTTTTTGGGGTCCCTTCCAGTTCTATGAGATAGGTATATCTCCATATATTATTATTACAATCCTCCCCCACCCCCCAGCCCCAACTGAAATGCTGGTGGAAGTAGAAACAGAGAGATAACCAACTAGCCCTCTTTTTTGTCTATTTTAAACTGGGTGATGGCTAAGCATATAACACTGCAAAGGAGGAAAATAAGATTGAGTTTGAGAGGCTGAAATACCAGAGGGTCTGACATCGGTCGCCTTTTAAACTTGGCTTCACTTTGAGAAGCTGCAAAACCAGCAGAAGGATAAGGAAGACAATTCGACACATCACACACCCACATGTTTTTCATTAGGTCGCCATGGCTCGAGAGCCATCTGCTGTCTGAGTCAGTAACATCTACTCTTTCCTTTTCTTGTCAAACTACTCCCGTTGTTTTGATGGTCAAATGTAAATCTCTCTTAAAGGGAATAGCATTCGCCTCTTCAGCAATTTTTGGTCTATTGTCAAGAAAGCAAAGCTAACTTCCTTTCCCCTGGACACTACTCTCAGTTTCAGGAGTGTCAAAACATCCCAAGAGAGCCCTTTTCTGGAAGCTAGATGTCTTTTCTGAAAGGCATCTCACCACAGACCTGACAAATCTTACACTACCTGACTGGAAATATAACCACATGGTATTAGTAGGGTCAGGGAAAACAAGCCCTGCCTAAAATCCTCTCTGTTACTGAAGAGTCCTTAGGTTAGACCCACTTTTGGTGTAACTCTATGGAGATCAATGGAGTTATACCAGTGATGAATTTGGCCCTCTGTTTCTGTGTGTCAGGTGCAAGGAACTTTCCACGAGCTTCCCTCCGATTTTCATTGAGGAGCTGCCTTCCTTTGTCTCTCTTTGTTCTGAGAGAATTTAGTACTTGTCAGAGGTGGTGAAGTGATGCCCCACAGGACACCATTTATCCACAAACAACACTGCAACCTTTCCCCCAAAGCCTACCCACAAAAGAAAGCAAAAATAAGCATGCCTCAACCTTAACCAGAAGGGACAGAACCTCTGTGTGGGAGGGGATCGTTCAGTTTTAATGCTCATTCAGTTGTCAGCTCCCCTCTGAGCTGAGACTGATGAAAAAGTTGCCCGAGTGAGAGAGGCTTTTTTGACGTGAACATGTATCCAGCACAGACTGGACTGAGATCCACCCACTCACTTCACACAGGCCACCAAACAGCATCGGGGAAAATGTTGTCACAGCCCCATCCTCAGCTGATGTAAATTGGCAGAGCTCCACCAAGTGAAAAAAACTCGCCAATTTACACCAGTTTACACCAGTTGGCTGTGAGTCTCTATAAGCACAGGTTGGGTGTGGAATAGTGACCTACAGGCGAAAGGCTCCATTGTCCAGTACCACTTCCTTGAGCCATGCAGCTTCCTCTTTATCAATGACTGGTGTATTCATTTTAATTTCTCCATGGGCCTCACCTCATCTAGGAACAGGGTAGTTATTTTCAGGTCATCACGAATCGCCTCTTCTGAATCGGGCCCTGGGGCTTTTTGTATGAACAAGACAAAGACGTGAATTAGCCTTCGCTCACTGTGTAGAAATGTTTTGACATTTGCATCAATTGTCAATTCACCCACAGAGGTGCTGGAATCAAAAATTTCAAACCTGACTGCCTACGGTTAGGCTCCCACATCTATCCTTAGGCAGCTCAACATAAGCGGCCTAACTTTCAATGGTGCTGAGGAGCTTCTGTTGATTTCTATAGAGTCTGTGGGTGCTTGGCACTTCAGCCCATTTAAATCCATATGTAGCCACCTAAATGTAAGTGCTTAGGTTTTCAGCTGTGGTGTCCAATTCCAGGCACGTTAACAGGGGCTGATTTTCAAAAAGCGGAGAACACCCTCCCTTTGAAAAATCATCTCTCCCACACCTTAACAAAGTCACTTGTCACATGGATTTAGAAGCCTAATTTTAGGAACCCAGGTGTGGACATTTTGACTTTGGCGAGTAACATATAAGGAAACTTTGCAAAGAGGGTGTAATAATTTATATACACTTCTGAATTTCGGTGTATAGTATAGAAGATGGATTATAAAAGTGTTTCATAGTAATAAACTATATACTAGACTGCAAGAATTGATGAAAATGAGTTATTACAGTATAATACAAATGTCTTATTATGGCAGGCTATAAACTTCTATATATTATAATTTTTAAGAGCATGATGATGCACAGAAAAATAAGATCTATAAAATCTGTGTCAAGAACAAAAATAAGTTAGAAGCAACTTTACTCAGATTATTAAATAGCTACGATAACATCCAAATGTCACTCGTTAGTGCCCCTCTGCCAGGTTTTTATAAACTGGAGAGAGAGTGGATACTTTATATGCATTCTCAGCTAATTTCAAGACAGATAATTTCCCACATTAAGGCAGAGTAGTTCAAGTGTGGCCCATGAAACCCTACTCTACTGCCTATCACCACCTTCATCTTTAATACAACATCCCGGATCAAGGAAATATGGCTTCTCAGATCCAGATGGAGAGTTCCATTGCAGTGAATCCATAGGTAGAGACAGCGGACACAATGATATGGACACATCCCACCCACAGACACAAAGGAAGCTGGGACTAGAACTCGTTTTCCTTTAATTCCTCCCAAAAGGCCTCTACCAAAGGAAAACTCTGGGAACTGCTATGGGCAACATGTCACCTAGCTTCACTCTAGGCCAGCCACTATAGAACAGCATCACTTACTCATAGTACACTACTTCATACTGGGCCCTGCAATCTGTTGGGACCACACCTTGAAGATGAGGAGGGCAACAGTGTGGTGTTTTTATACTATGGTAATTAATGGGAGCCCCTGAGCAGACTTTGCTATTCAAAGTGACATCATTCTATTCAAGTGACATCATCATAGGACCTAATCACATCAGCCATACCATCAGGGGCTCGTTCACCTGCACATCTACCAATGTGATATATGCCATCATGTGCCAGCAATGCCCCTCTGCCATGTACATTGGCCAAACCGGACAGTCTCTACGCAAAAGAATTAATGGACACAAATCTGACATCAGGAATCAAAATACTCAAAAACCAGTGGGAGAACACTTTAACCTGTCTGGTCATTCAGTGACAGACCTGCGGGTGGCTATATTACAACAGAAAAACTTTAAAAACAGACTCCAACGAGAGACTGCTGAGCTGGAATTGATATGCAAACTAGACACAATCAACTCCGGTTTGAATAAGGACTGGGAATGGCTGAGCCATTACAACCATTGAATCTATCTCCCCTTGTAAGTATGCTCACACTTCTTATCAAACTGTCTGTACTGGGCTATCTTGATTATCACTTCAAAAGTTTTTTTTCTCTTAATTAATTGGCCTCTCAGAGTTGGTAAGACAACTCCCACCTGTTTATGCTCTCTGTATGTGTGTATATATATCTCCTCAATATATGTTCCATTCTATATGCATCCGAAGAAGTGGGCTGTAGTCCACGAAAGCTTATGCTCTAATAAATTTGTTAGTCTCTAAGGTGCCACAAGTACTCCTGTTCTTCTTTTTGAGCAGACTTTGGTTCCTCTGAATAAAGTTTCAAACTCCTGTATGTTCTGCATGCTCCCTGTAGCTTCAGCAAGTGATGCATTAAAAAGACAGTATCCAAACAAACCTAGGGGGATCAGAGGAAATCCATAAAAGCCAAATTCCCCTCTCAGAAACAGTGGCCTCCCTAAATACCTATATCAGAGGAAAAATAACTCTGAAACACACCTACTGGTAATCCAGGAGCATACACGTTACACTACATGCAGACATTTAATATGTACATCCTTTGTGATTGGATGCATGGCCTGGCAGTGCCCGTATTTCTGAACGAGCACATTTTATGGAAATCAAGTTGTATGCCCTCAACCTTGCTTATATCATCCTGTTTACCATCATTGCAAAGTAGCATTCAGATAGAACCGGCTCCTAATCAGCTTTTTATTTATGTTCTTTCCGCCTCCTACGCCATCATTCATGTAACCATGAATAATGGCGTAGGAGGCGGAAAGAACATAAACAGAATTGGCTTCACTAGGTTATCTGAACCTGTATTACGCATAGCAGCTTTTCCCCTAGTAAATGAAAACAAACATGCACACAGAGGCTCTAACCATCCAATATGCAAGGACCTCTTTTGGGACAAAGCCTCAACTTCTTCATTGGAGGAACCTGTACTTATTTACCTGTGTTCTTTTTGTAGAATTGGTTTGAAACCATATGTCTTGGCTGCGTAGCCAATCTGAATGGTACAAACTAGCATTCCTACTTCAGACCTCCTTTTCTTCATGGTATAAAAAATGAGCATCAGGGATCCGGCTATTACAAGATAATCACACCCCTGGGGAAATTACTGGGCCCACGTATCTATGTTCCACGGATCATGATAATCTCATTGGGGTCGGTTAGCCATCAGGAAAGCTTGTTAAAGCAGCATGGCTTGTCAGGTCCTTGTCATTCAGAATGCTTACCAGGCTGTCCTAGTTTATAAGGCTCTCTGGGTCCCATGAACTTCCTCAGTTGGCATTTTGCACCAACGTTTATAAAACAGACACAATGTTTATCTCCTAAAATCTATCATTTTTCATCTTAAAAAAATGTAATAATTTAACTAATGCGGGACCCAATTCTGTTCTTATTTGCACCAGTGCCATTCTGAACTGACTTCACTGGAGTTACTGCTGATTAACATGGATGCAGGAGGAGAATCAGGCGCTCTTTAAGACTGATTGATCCCATAAAGAAGGGATCTCTGCAGGGCATAATGCGTATACAGAGAAAAAACAGGTGGTGACTTGTGAAAAACAGAATGGATCTTCCCTTCCTGCACCTATTATTATTATTATTATTAGTAGTAGTAGTAATTATTTCTATTATGGAAGAGCCCAAAGGCTCCAATCAAGATCAGGTCTCCCGTGTGCTAGGTGCTATATAATCGCAGAGGAAGAGAGGGGTCTCTCCTGAAGACCTTATATGCAAATAGACAAGACAGAGAAAACCAATATACAAAGTTCAAACAATGTGTCTGGGATGATGTCCTGTGCTGCTGGGTACATGCCTTCTTAGTTACAAACCTTCCCCCTCCCTCTCTCCAGGCGCCACAGCCATTCTGCTGCCCCAACGTGTTGTCCTTCTATACAACTCAGATATGGTGTGAAAGAGAAGGAGGAAAGGGATGACAAAGATTAAAGCAATATAACCCTCCCCCCCAACAAAAGTCAAACAACCCCCCTACAAACCTCGATTATTGGCTCTTTAGGGCAGGGGCCAGTTTTTTCATTCTGTGTTTGTACAGAGCCTAGCACAATGGGGCCCTGGTCCATGACAAAGGCTCCTAAGCATCACTGTCAAATTAATAATCCATAATACTGATGAATCTTGGGTGGTTCCTTCCCAGCCCACCAGAGCCAAACTGACATACCAGGGGTCTGGTTACTCCTCATACTCCAGCACCATGTGGGATGGATAGGGCCCTACCAAATTCATGGTCCATTTTGGTCAATTTCATGGCCATACAAGTTTAAAAGTTGTAAATTTCATGATTTCAGCTATTTAAATCTGAAAGTTCATGGTGTTGTAATTGTAGGGGTCCTGACCCAAAAAGAAGTTGTGGGGTGGTCACGAGGTTATTGCAGGGAGGTTTGCGGTACTGCTACCCTTACTTCTGAGTTGCTGCTGGCGGGACGCTGCCTTCAGAGCTGGGTGCCTGGCCAATAGTCGCCGCTCTCCAGTTGCCCAGCTCTGAAGGCAGCGCAGAAGTAAGGGTGGCAATACTGTGACCCCTTAAAATAACCTTGTCACCCCTCTGCAACTCACTTTTGGGTCAGGACCCCCAACTTGAGAAAGGTTGGTCTTCCCCCTGAAATCTGTATAGAATCATAGAAGATTAGGGTTGGAAGAGATCACAGGAGGTCATAGTCAAACCCCCTGCTCAAAGCAGGACCAACTCCAGCTAAATCATCCTAGCCAGGGCTTTGTCAAGCCGGGCCTTAAAAAACCTCTATGGATGGAGATTCCACCACCTCCCTAGGCAACCCATTCCAGTGCTTCACCACCCTCCTAGTGAAATAGTTTTTCCTAATATCCAACCTAGACCTCCCACACATTGCAACTTGAGACCATTGCTCCTTGTTCTGTCATCTGCCACCACTCAGAACAGCCTATCTCCATCCTCTTTGAATCCCCCTTCAGGTAGTTGAAGGCTGCTATCAAATCCCCCCTCACTTGTCTCTTCTGCAGACTAAATAAGCCCAGTTCCCTCAGCCTCTCCTCATAAGTCATGTGCCCCAGCCCTCTAATCATTTTTGTTGCCTTCCTCTGGACTCTCTCCAATTTGTCCACATTCTTTCTGTAGTGGATGGCCCAAAACTGGATGCAATACTCCAGATGTGGCCTCACCAGTGTCAAATAGAAGGGAATAATCACTTCCCTTGATCTGCTGGCAATGCTCCTACTAATGCAATCTAATATGGACTCTGGACTTGTCCTTGTTGAACCTCATCAGATTTCTTTTAGCCCAATCCTCCAATTTGTCTAGGTCACTCTGGACCCTATCCCTACCCTCCAGCATATCTATCTCTCCCCCTAGTTTAGTGTCATCCGCGAACTTGCTGAGGGTGCAATCCATCCCATCATCCAGATCATTAATGAAGATGTTGAACAAAACCAGCCCCAGGACAGACCCCTGGGGCACTCCGCTTGATACCGGCTGCCAACTAGACATCAAGTATCAGAGGGGTAGCCGTGTTAGTCTGAATCTGTAAAAAGCAACAGAGGGTCCTGTGGCACCTTTAAGACTAACAGAAGTATTGGATCATAAGCTTTCGTGGGTGAATGCCCACTTCATCAGATGCAAGCCTTTGTTAGCTTAAAGGTGCCACAGGACCCTCTGTTGCTTTTAACTAGACATCAAGCCATTGATCACTACCCGTTGAACCCGACAATCTAGCCAGCTTTCTATCCACCTTATAGTTCATTCATCCAATCCATATTTCTTTAACTTGCTGGCAAGAATACTGTGGGAGACCATATCAAAAGCTTTGCTAAAGTCAAGATATATCACGTCCACCGCTTTCCCCATATCCACAGAGCCAGTTTTCTTGCCATAGACGGCAATCAGGTAGTAGATAATGTTTTCACCCCTCAACTCATATAGCAAGCACACAAAAGACCAGATTTCACAGGGGGAGACCAGATTTTTATGGTCTGTGATGCATTTTTCATGGCCGTGAATTTGGTAGGACTCTAGGTATGGAGTAACAGCGTCTCCCTGCTGACCGAGAGTGCTGTGATGCTAACACAAGTCCCATGCCCTGCCCTGGTTCCTTGGCTTTTACTGAGACACAGCACAGGGTTTCCATCTCCTTTAGGCTAGAAAGAAGCTTCCACCCAGAAGTCCCCTAACCTCTCAACACCAGTACTGGACACGAGCCCTATTGTCTCCCCCACTCCTCACCCACGTGGCAAGCAGAGCAGTTTTGGGCAAGTGAGGGAGGGAAAAATCACCCACTAAATTTTTACCTTACAATGCAAGAGCCCAGTTAGCTGCCTATGGGCTGTCACCAATGCACCATCAGAGCCTTTGTTGAACCAGCCCTGCCAGTGTTAACCGTCTGGGGGAATTTTATTATTAATTATTCAACACTTTTGTTCTGATAGCACCTTAGGGTCACAACGAGGTCAGGCCCCTTTGCGTTAGGGGTTGTATAAACTCATGATAATGATAATCCTTGCCCCGGGGAGCTAATGGTATAGAAGATAGTAATAGGCGTAAGGAACGAAAGCGCAGTGAAACCCTGCAAAGATCTGATTCCAAGCCCACTGAACTCAATGGGGCGGGGAGGAGGGTTTCCACTGATTTTAATGGTCTTTGGTTCAGTCTACCAGCTGAACTTAAGGTTGCAGAGGGGTGAGCTGGAGTGGGGAAGGGCCAGGAGAAGTGCGTGGTGCCATTTAAAGAAACTGGGGAAGTCCAGGGCCAGAAAACTCTATGACAAGAGGCAGTACAATTGGTACCTAGTGTTTTCCACAATTTAGATTTCTAGCAAACTGGTGGTTGCTGCTTTAATTATCTCAGCAAACACCTCACACCGGTGAGCACCTTATTGTAATATGGGTACACTGAATAATACATATTTACTGTGAAGAAAGGAAGGTGTTATTGTGTGGGAAGAATTTGGCAGCTCTGAATACTGAGCAGCAGTTTCTGCAAAGCAGTAGGATTCATACCGGTAATCAAGCCCATTAGCATTAAAAGGAACTGTCTAAATGTCAAGCCAGGTCCGATAAATAAGCCACTAACTCATTTAGAAATGGTTCAGAATGGCAAATTAAAAGTTTTGCTGCTAATTATGTTTCTTATTTTGGAGTTCTGTCAGTTTTTGCTTGTTGCTTCCATTCTACTGAGATAATCTGCTGCCAAGATGTTCTGAAAACAGAGGCTAGGCAAACTTGGTCATAGAAAATAAGAACTTGTCTGAACCTCAGACCTCATTCACAAGCATTTGGAAGGGTCAAAAACTATGAGTGACTACCCACTAGCCAGGTGTCCTTTAGTATCACCCCCACCCTCAACCCCATGCTGGACATCAGCCTGTGACCTCTTTTCTGGACCCAGTGACTCATTCCATTTCCTGCCCCATCAAAGCCCCTCTTTTCCATCTCAGCTTCTGATCTGCACCTGGGCCTTTGTGGATATAGATACTAGATCCCCCAGAGGTCTCAGTAGATCTGAAAATCTCTGCCAGGCCCAGCCTGGCTGCTGTTTTCAACTCCTGTGGGATCAAGAGCCTTCCTTAATCAGAGGTACCCCTGGAATATATTGCACTGCCCACTGCTGACCTGTCCTCAAACCACCCCCTCCCAGCTGTCAATGCTTTCTGTCTCCCTCGCAATGAAAAGCATCCTTAGCCCCCAGATTACCCAACCCACCGTGTATCCTCCAGCCCTGCCATGACGAGCCCCCTCCCACTGAGGGCCTGATCTTGCAAAGTGCTCAGTGCCTCCTGCAAAGTGCTGGGCGCCCCCAACTCTCGTTGACCTCAAGAGGAGTCTCAGTTCCTTGCAAGAGGCACTCAGCTGTTTACAGGATGTGGCCCATACTTTTCCTGTGGCTTTCAGCCATATTAGAAAGCCGTTATTTGGCCTCTGTAACTAGTCAGGGTTGGGACATCTCTACAGAAAAGCAGTAATGAAGAACTCCAAGTTTTTATGACTGATTTGGTCTCTTAACCGCATAGAGAGGACAGTTGTCTCATGACAGCCCAAATGGCCACATATCCTGGCATACCTTCATCATCTGACTTCCTGTCTTCTCCTCCTGCTGCATCACTTTCAGCTCTCACAACTATAGATAAAGAACAAGCATGGCGTGTTTTAGTGGCTAACCTGCTTGGGCAATGGTAGTCACCTGACCTACATGTCATATGGCCAGATTCAGGAGTGGTTTAAGTGTTAGACTTGTGGAGACTGAACTGAGACATAGGAAATGTCACAGTGGAACTGGCTATTGGTTCAGTCAGTCAGGTATTTTGCCTCTGATAGTGACATATAACTGATACTCCTGATGAAGGCAAACCCATTCCTTCTCCTTTATGCAGCTGGTCAATCATACAATACCATACGATAGCATGGGAGAAACTAATTTTTGACACCCCCACCCCCAGATGGTAATCATTGTATGCCCTGAAGCATCAAGATTGATAGCCTGTGTAATTTGCAACCTAGCTAGTGCAATTGCAGATGTTAATCCTATATACATAAATTCCAACCAAGCAAAAGCGGGGACTCTGTGGTGAGAGAGAGGAAAAAATTAAGCAAGGTTTCTACGGAGCTTCATCCATAAAATTTTGGAGTCCAAAGCCTTCCATCTTTGAAGACTAACATATTTCAGTTATTAAAGTGTATGGAGTGTGGGGGAGGGTGGTGGTGGAAGAGAAGCTACGCAGGGATGGGTTTGTCTGGAATTCTGTCCTACAATAGTTTGCCACTGTCAAAGTACATTCTGTTAAAGTACCAAGAAAGGCTGCACATCAAAACCCCAGGCCTAGATTCACGCAGGTGTTTCCTACCTGACAACCACAGAGCTACATATAAAAACAGCATCAGCACAATACAGAACAAAAGCAAGAAAACCCCCACACAGGGAAGCAGGCTGCTACCCCATGTCTTCCTCCTGTCTTGCTCTGCTAGGGACAGATGTCATCCTGATCTACAGATATAAAAATATACCCGTATTTGGCTTTATGTAACATTCTGGTGCCAAACTTTCTATGAAACAATGAGAAAAATTAACTTGGTATGCCAGTCTGCCTCGTTCTTTGCTTTCCTATGTTTGCTTTGCTAGTTGCCTGTTTCTTTTCTCCTCAATTTTACCTCTAATTAATTTACCTCCTTTCAAGTCTTTCCCACCTTCTGACCTTTCCCCCCTTTCTCTTACTCTCTTTTCATTCTCCTTTCCCTCTTCCCCCCATGCCCTATGCCTCCTCCTCCCTCTCCACATAGTCTTTCCTTCCCACTGTTTTTCTTTCATCCCCCTTCTCTCAGATTTATTGTCCACTCTCTGACTCCTCCCACAGTCTCCTTTTCAGTTTTCTTTCCCCCCACCAAGCCCAAGCATCTTCTCACCTTTCATGGCAACTGCAGAGTCCTACCCCTCCAATAGGGCCCCCGCACCCTCCCATGGGATGGGAATGTGGGACCCACTGGTGAAGTTGGGGAGGGAGGCCACATGTTGCTAAGTGTTTTGTGGTGAGATTGGGGCAGGGCATGGTAGGCTGCCTCCTTCAAACATTCAAACAGCATCAGGGGAGGTGGCATGATCCAGCGCCCAGATGGAAACCACAGTCTGAGACTGTGAATGGACAGCAGCTGTCCATGGACTGACCCTCTCAAGCAGACTGGAGAGGTGGTCCATGCTGTGCAGGGATGCAGTGCCGCTTGATGCTTCTCACAGAGACAGGTCTGCTTGGAAGGTTTAATACATTTTGACTCTTGCTACTTTAGTTGCCTGAATAGCCTTCTGCAGCAGTGAATTCCATAGGTTCCTTATACTTTCCAGTTAAAAGTATTTTATGTTATCCTTTTAATTCCATCGAGCATCTCATGTGGTTGTATTGTGGGAAAGGCCTGGGAGTCTAGAGGCTGGTGGGACAGGTACAGATGGGAGATGAGGGAAGCTGAAAGATGACTGTGTGGTCAGAAGGGAAAGGGCGAAATGTTGCATCATCAAATGGGCAAGCCCAAAGTAACACCTACCTCATTCAAATCCCCACCCATGAGCCAGAACCCTCCTGCTAAGTTGCCAAACCCCCTCTCACTTTGGTTGCTGCCCTCGACAATATTCCTGGACAGGGTGATTTATCCCCCATTACTATGGAGCGTTAGCCATCTCTCCTCTAAAGCAACAAAGCTGGAATTTTCAAAGGAGACTAGTTTAAGGGTGTTGGATGCCCAACTCTCATTGAAAACCCCATTTTAATTTACAGTGACCAGGATTATTCATAGATGCCCAGGCCAGTCCGACCTCCTGTATAACACAGGCCATAGAACTTCCCCAACATAATTTCTTTTGAACTAGAGCCTCTCTTTTAGAAAAAGATCCAATCTTGATTTAAAAATTGTCAATGATGGAGTCTCCACAAGCGCACCCTACCTTCGTCTTTGGATTTTGTTTGGTTATTTTCTTCGCTTCCTTCTTCAGACTCTTGTGTCTCAATTTCTTCACTTACGTTAGTAAAGAGCACCACAACACCTGAAACATAAAAGCAGATTTGTGTTCCGAGTTGGTCTGATAATGCACTGGCTGTGCTGAACTAAATGAGGCTAATCCTTAACCAGAGCCATGTGATGTGTGGCCAAAACTCTTGTCCCACATAGAAACATTCTATTGGAAGAGGATGATGATACATCTAGTTTGGTTTCCCAGCCCTAAAAATGTTTTAATTGGGTGCTTCAGGGGAAGGAGAAAATCCCCAACTTTGTACCTGGGTAACATAGGCTCAGGAACTAGAGCTGCAGGCAGCATCCCCAAGTTTCACTGTGAAAAGTTTGCTGGTGCTATCAGAATGGAGCTGGCATTATTTTACGATTCTTGAGAATCCCGGAACTGTGCTGAACCCGTGTGGTGTGAGCGGGAATCACACTTTTTCACATTGCTTTTGAACACACGTGGTTTACAGTTTCGTTAGCTGGCTTTCAGCACCCCCCAGCACCACTGCCTGGGTAACCATGAATCATTAGATGCCATGGGATGGAAGTTACTTCCCAATCCCAGCTGGGGATCATTTATGTCCCTAAGCATAAAAATGGATAACGTAGCTTTGTTAGTATAAAATCGGATTGTGACCCAGGCACCTGTTGGTGCCAACTGTTAGAGGACAGAGACGGTGCATAGAGTTTTACAGGGATCCCCTGGGTTGGATAGGTGCATATTAATTCACCAAAGTTAGTAAGGTCTCTACTGAGAGCCAGTTGCTCATAATTGGTTGCCATAAATGACTGGTTGCCATAATCATTGCAAAATGTATGTACAGATAATATTTAAGGAGTTATGTTTCTATACTAAAAGTTATGTTCTTAAGGCAGGTAACCAGGCAGTGACATGTCTCAGACAGTCCCTTTTGAGGCAGTGGGTAACAGACGCTTATCTCCCTGTCTGGCCATTGTGTATTGTGCTCATAATAATGTAGGCCTATTTGCATATTGAGCCACACGCTGATTAAGAGCAGGGGCAGCTCCAGGCACCAACGCACCAAGCGCGTGCCTGGGGCGGCAAGCCGTGGGGGGTGGCCTGCCGGTCGCCATGAGGATGGCAGTCAGGCTGCCTTCAGTGGCATGCCTGCGGGAGGTCCGCTGGTCCCATGGTTTCGGTGGCGGGTACGCCAAAAGTGGGGGACCGGCTGACTGCCGTGTTTGGGGCGGCAAAATACATAGAGCCGCCCCAATTAAGAGATTGGGAAATCTACAAGTAAGGAGTATACAGGAAAAACACAACCAGCAGGGGGGTGTCCTGCTTATGAAAAAGGACAATGGATTATTCTGATATATCTGGGGCTGCTAATAGACACCCTGGATCTTGACTCATGAATGGACCATCACAGCCAAGCCTGGCTGTAAAACGCTAGAAGAACTTTGGGTGAGCCTTGCTCTATAAGACACGAGAGCATCTAGTTAATTAAGTCTAGGTTTTAGAATGTGTGTTATGAATTATTTGCTACGTGACCCTTTGTTTCCAATACTTCTCCTTGCTGCCCTTGAATTGCTATGCTTTGTTACAGAAGATCACACTGTTTTTTACCATACACATGTCTATAGGGTGTGGGATAAGCAGAGTGGTGATCTGAGGAGCAGCTGATAAGCTGGGGTGTACTGCTTATTTGGCAGCAGTAAATCTGTGAATACTGTAAATGTCCGTCCAGTGGACCAGGGGCTGGGCACTCCAGGGAGATGCTCAAAGGACTCGGGAGTTGGGGTGTGCCTATCGCTAACCTGCAGAGTGAGAGCAGGGCATGCATAGGCCTGGAGGGGTGCGCTTGCATTGCCCATGGCTGGTGGGATTGGCGAGCTGAGCCATTGCAGGGACAGATAAGGCCCCCTCACATCCTTGGTACACCTAGGAAGCATCACATTGATACTATCTTGCTAGATGATAGGCCCTGGAACGCCCCGTGGCAGTGAGTTTGGCCGTCAACCTGACCGCACTCTTTTTGTCCAGCATTCCACAGAGCTAGAAAGACACGATTCCAAACAGAGGCCAATAGGGATGACACAAAAGTATTAAAAAAAACCCTGTCCCTCTGCTTTGTTATTTATCAAAACTGGAGTTATGCCTTGGAGGTGGAAGAGTCAGCAGGCGGGGCAGTTTGGGTTCTACGAGCTTGTGAAAGCAAGAGGTTTATAAGAATTAAAAGGGCAGAAATCATAAAGTGGTTGGTTCTAATCCCTTCATAGTCACAGTTGTCCATAACTTACAGAGGAAGGATGGTCTAGGGGTTAGGGTGATTCAGGACACCTAGGGTCAACTCCCTCCTCTGCCACAGACTTCCTGTGTGAACTTGGGCAAGTCACTTAGTCTCCGTGTGCCTCAGTTCGTCATCTTCAAAAGGGGGATAAAAGTCCTTCCCTATCTCCCAAGGGTGCTGCGAGGACAAATACATTAAAGAGTGAGAGGTGCTCAGATATGCTGGTCATGGGGCCATGCACGCACCTGCCATAGGAATAAGATGGAACTGCCCTCTATGAAGAGTTACAGGAATTCGTTATGGCCTGTCGATCAGCTAATAAGAACCTTCCCTCCCTTTACACAGGCTTCCTTTTTTCAATCTGGCACTTATCTCTGGGGGGCTCTGGGACACACAATATTATGGGCCAAATATTCAAAGATAGGCACCTAAGCTGAGTCCATTATATACAGAAATAAATTTGTATACGGCATCTGGTTCTTGTGCATGTGGTCACCCATTTTGCAGGCACACCTGTTTCACGGGCACCTATTTTTGAACATCTGCCTAGGATCTATGAACCAGGGAGACTCTGTTGTATAATTTATTTACCCGGGAAAGCTACAGTGTCTGGGAATTTACTGTTGTTTTCCCTCTCAGGTAAATTTGGTCATTACTTGACCTTCTCAGGTTTCAGCTCAGCCAGACGTTATGGACTTGATGCAGGAACCACTTAGTGGCCTGTGTTTTGCAGGAGGTCACACTAGATGATCATAGTGGTCCCTTCTGGCCTTAAAAAATAATAATCTATGAATCAGTGTCCCACAGCCAGAGCGCTGTTGAGCTGGATTTATAAATTAGGATTCTTCTAGTTTTTAGTCCCGGACCTCCCCAACCACTAGCCCATCCAACACCCTGTCACATGCTTTACCTCCTGATGGGTTATTGATTAAAATTTCTGATGCCCTAAGAGATTAACGAATGTCAGTGTTTAATCATTGTTTGTTCCAGATTAAATTTTTTAAAGAGTTTATTTTATTAAGAATCACCACTTTATATTTCTGGACATTTTAGTTCTAAGCTCACAGGTTTTTTTATAGTTACCTCACAGAATGTTTCCCATGCTATCCAAATTCACTGGTATGCTCCAATGCTGTACACCACGCTAGAAAGGCAAAGCAGTAACAAACCCAGCTTCATCGGCTGGTTACACTGAGTTTGTAGCGTTAGGGTGATGCAAAGCAGCTGGATCCTGCTGGTGAATCCATCCCCAAATGCTGACATTTCTGTGTTAACTTGGCCTCATCATACATGTTATGTGCATTGCCATAGCAAGTAGGGCCTCAGTCCTGGACGAGGACCCCATGGTGCTAGGCACTGTACAAACAGTTAAGTGTTAGCTGAACCGCTTGGTAATAGTGACCATTACATAACAAAATGTAACATCCCTATGCACAGGAAAGCACTAAAGCAGCTCACCACGGTAGTATTTAATTTCAGAAAGGGGATCTACACAAAAATGAGGACGTTAGTTAAACAGAAATGAAAAGGTATGGTGCCAAAAGTGAAATCCCTGCAAGCTGCATGGAAACTCGTTAAAGACACCACAATAGAGGCTCAATTTAAATGTATGCCCCAAATTAAAAAAAAAAAAAATTAAAGGACCAAAAAAGTGCCACCGTGGCTAAACAACAAAGTAAAAGAAGCAGCGAGAGGCAAAAAAGCATCCTTTAAAAAGTGGAAGTTAAATCCTAGTGAGGAAAATAGAAAGGAGCATAAACTCGGGCAAGTTATGTATAAAAATATAATTAGGCCAAAAAAGAATTTGAAGAACCGCTAGCCAAAGACTCAAAAAATAACAATTTTTTTTTTTAAAGTACATCAGAAGTAGGAAGTCTGCTAAACAACCAGTGGGGCCATTGGACGATCGAGATGCTAAAGGAGCACTCAAGGAAGAGAAGGCCATTGTGGCGAAACTAAATGAATTCTTTGTATTGGTCTTTATGGCTGAGGATGTGAGGCAGATTCCCAAACCTGAGCCATTCTTTTTATGTGACAAATGTGAGGAACTGTCCCAAAACTGGGTGTGTGGGCAACGAAATGGCAGATGAAATTCGATGTTGATAAATGCAAAATAATGCACATTGGAAAACATAATCTCAGCTACAATATACATACAAAATGATGTGGTCTAAATGAGTTGTTACCACTCAAAAAAGAGATCTTGCAGTCATTGTAGATAGTTTTCTGAAAACATCCACTCAACGTGCAGTGGCAGTCAAAAAAGCTAACAGAATGTAGGGAATCATTAGGAAAGGGATAGATAATGAGACATGAAATATCATATTGCCTCTATATAAATCCATGGTATGCCCACATCTTGAATACTCACGTATTGCCCCATCTCAAGAAAGATATATTGGAATTGGAAAAGGTACAGAAAAGGGCAACAAAAATAATTAGGGGTATGGAACAGCCTCCATATGAGGAGAGTTGAATAAGACTGGGACTTTTCAGCTTGGAAAAGAGACGACTAAGGAGGGGATATGATAGAGGTCTATAAAATCATGACTGGTGTGGAGAAAGTAAATAAGAAAGTGTTATTTACTCCTTCTCATAACACAAGAACTAGGGGTCACCAAATGAAATTAATAGGCAGCAGGTTTAAAACAAAAGGAAGTATTTCTTCACACAACACACAGTCAACCTGTGGAACTCTTTGCCAGAGGATGTTGTGAAGGCCAAGACTATATTAGTGTTAAAAAAAGAAGAACTAGATAAGTTCATGGAGGATAGGTCCATCAATGGCTATTAGCCAGGATGGGCAGGGATACAAAACCATGCTCTGAAGTGTCCCTAACCTCTGTTTGCCAGAAGCTGGGAATGGGCAACATGGATCACTTGATGATTACCAGTTCTGTTTATTCCCTCTGGGGCACCTGGCATTGGCTACTGACCCAGTATGACCGTTCTTAAGTGGTAGTGTCTATCCCTGGTTTATTATTGAAGGTAGTCCTTACTACATTGCTGCTTATGTTGTTAAACGTACACAGTAAATACACTGGATATGCAATATGGCCACCTTAGTATTGCTGTAGGAACCTGTCCTTTTGGATTTCCTGGGCCTCACTTAAATCACTGTGCTGGGCTCTGGGAGAAGAAGGGGGTTTGGATGTATTGGCTGGGGTGTGTGTGTGTGGCTGGGCTCTGTGGAGAGGAGTTTTGTGTGTCTGACCCCCCATCTGGGCTCTGGGGAGGTGGGAAGGGCACAGAGAAACAGGAACTGGGATGTCATAGGGGTTTCTTTAACACTCTACTCCTGGGGGGATTTTTTGTGTATGTCTGTATTGTTACAGACATACTTGCTGACAGGTATTTTGATATAAATTACCAAAATAATTGAAACTGGCGTGATTATGTAGTGTTATTTTGACAAATAAAATTTGCAGAATTTTAAAATATTGTGTACAGAATTTTTAATTTTTTGGAACAGAATGCTCCCAGGAGTACTTTAGACACCTAAATCCCAGGAAAATCAATGGGAGTTAGGTGCTTAAATGCCTTTGAGGGTCTGGTCCTTAGGCCCTAATTCTGATACTTACTTCTGTTCAGTAGCATTTTACTCTCTCTGTGATCACATTGGCTTTACTGTGGCTATTTGTGGAGTAAGACAGAACATAAGACAGTGTATCGGAATCTGACCCTTAGCGCTCCTCACCTTGACTTGGTATGGGCTCAGGACTGTCCTTGCCATCCACATCTTCTCTGCTCCTCTTCTCCTCTCTGATTACTGATATAGCTTAAAGATCATGTTTTAGTTATGAAGTAAGCTTAGGAAGTAGGAGGGAAATTAAATTTACTGCTTCTGTGACTAGAGATATGAAATAAATCTCAGATTCAATGATAGATCAATAACACCAAGATTGGTTTTAAATTATTAATAAACTATGAGAAATGAGCATAATAATTCTATGAATCCCAGTTCTGAGGTCCTGTACATTTTTGAAGCACAACCTGCACATCTTTGGCAAAAGCTACCGTTAATAAGTTAATGTCCTTTGTTTTGTTGCTAAGCATTTAATAGATTCAGAGGTGGGCTGTGATAGGTTGGCGGTAATGCATTTTCTGTCATATAGCCATGAAAATACTACACCATCAGCTCCCAGTGACATGACAGACAACCTCGCTCAGCTGGGGCCCGATGCAGTCTGAATTTTTTCCCCAGGCTCTGCAACAGAAGAGGGAATGTCCTCCTTTGAGGGGGGCCATTCCTCTTAAAGGCAGTATATAGGGCCTGATTTTGCTCTCTCATCAGTGTCCCAGAGTAACTCCACTGAAACTACTGGAGTTACACTAGTGTAAGAGGACAAGCAGGCCCTTAAAGGTGATTTTACACCATCACAGAGACCTATCCTGTTCCTCGGCATCCAGGAGAAACCACCTCCTTCTGCAAGACAACAGTGGGGCCATTTTTGAACCAGCTGACAGAGTCCATTATGGTAGAAGTTTTAAGGCACTCACACATGAAGTGAACTTTCCCAGCCAACAACTCCATTATGAAACAGGAGCTATCAGTGAGGGAGAAGGGGCCCATTAGCCTGAAGAGACCTGTAATGGTCATGGGGATAGGATGGGAATGTGAGCAGAAAGGAGCTCCCCATAACTAGAATGTTTCTAGATGCAAGGTCTGCTGTAGGGTATGTCTATACTGGAATTAGACACCTGGGGCTGGCCTATGCCAGCAGACTCGGGCTCCTGGGGCTGTTTAATTGCAGTGTAGATGTTCGGGCTCAGGCTGCAGCCCAGACGCTAGGTCCCTGTAAGGTAGGGTTACCATTCGTCCGGATTCCCCCGGACATGTCCGGATTTTTGAACTAAAAATAGCGTCCGGGGGGAATTTGTTAATGTCCAGACTTCCCCCCACCCCCCCCCTGCAGAGCACGCGCGGCTAACAGGGCAGCCGGATGGTGCCACTTACATGTGGCTCCGACAGCGAGAGAGAGTCCCTTCTCCACTCCCCCCTCCTCCCCCTGCAGCATAGCTCACTCACTCCCTCCCTGCATTCGCCTCCGGCAGTCTGGAGCTCCTCCCGCACTGCTGCCCAGCATGCCGGAGAACGGCTCAGACGGTTCCTGAGCAAGCTCCCAGAGAGACCTTAGGCGAACCGAAGGCCAACGACAAGGGAGCCAGGGGGTCGGAGAAGGGGCAGGGAGGTTCTGGAGGGGGCAGTCAAGAGACTGGGGGGGGTCAGGAGTTTGGGGGGGGGCTTTCTGGGAGGTGTGTAGAGAAGGTTTTGGGCAGTCAGGGTACAGGTAGGGGGTAGGGTCCTGGGGGGCAGTTAGGAGCAGGGGTCCCAGGAGGGGGCAGTCAGGGGACAAGAGGCAGGTAGGCTTAGGTAGGGGGTGGAGTCCTGGGGGGCAGTTAGGAGCAGGGGTCCCAGGAGGGGGCAGTCAGGGGACAAGGAGCAGGGGGGGGGTTGGGAGTTCTGGGGGGGGGCTGTCAGGGGGCAGGAGTGGGGAGAGGGATCGGAGCAGTCAATGGGACAGGGAGCAGAGGGGTTTAGATGGGTCGGGAGTTCTGGGGGGGGGCTGTCAGGGGGTGGGGAGTGGTTGGATGGGGCATGGGAGTCCCAGGGGTCTGTCTGGGGGTGGGGGTGTGGATAAGGGTTGGAGCAGTCAGGGCACAGGTAGGGGGTAGGGTCCTAGGTGGCCAGTTAGGATTGGGGGAGGGTCTCAGGAGGGAGCAGTCAGGGGACAAGAGGCAGGGAGGCTTAGGTAGGGGGTGAAGTCTTGGGGGGGGGCAGTTAGGGGCAGGGGTCCCAGGAGGGGGCAGTCAGGGGACAAGGAGCGGGGGGGAGGGTTGGGAGTTCTGAGGGGGGCGGGAAGTGGGTGGGGCAGGGGCGGGGCCAGGGCAGGGCTTCTCCCGTCCTCTTTTTAGCTTGCTGAAATATGGTAACCCTACTGTAAGGGGGAGGGTCCCAGAGCTCAGGCTCCAGCCCACGCCAGAACATCTACACCTCAATTAAACAGCCCCTGAGCCCAAGCCCCGTGAGCCTGAGGCAGCTGGCCCGGGCCAGCCGCAGGTTTTTAACTGGAGTGTAGACATATCCCAAGTGTCCTCGTTGGTTTTGTCTAGGTTTCCATACACCCCTGCAGACTGGCCACATGAGGGAGCCATCAGCCAACAGAGGCAGTGAAACTGACAGCAGTCTGGCTAAGCACATACACACCCCGAAGATCAACTCCCACTAAGGCCTTTCTTCTGTTGCAACCCTGCCATCTGACTCCTGTGAGGTCTCTCAGGGAGCCCTACTCAGTGCTGGGGCCTTGACCCATTGCAAATAGGCTCTCCGAACCCATGGGGATTTGACTTTATATGCAGGGGGTCCTTATGGCTCAAGGCACTGCTGCTGCTGCTCACAAGCAGTTCTCAAGTGGAACCCAGGCTCTGATTTAGCCTCAGATCTGAACTCTAGCCTATGTCGAATGCCAAGCTAGAGGGGGATCTGAACACTGCTACCTGAGCCAATCTTTGCATACAACCCTACTAAAATACAAGGCAAAACAAACCTGGCAGCAGAAAACCAGCTGTTCAAATGTAGATGCACTGCACTGAATAAAGGAGGGCAACACACATTAGCAACTCAGGAATGAGAGATATTTATCCTCCTGTCAAAATGCTTCAAATGCATCAAAGTTCATGCTGAATAAAATTGTGCATTTTTTTTTACCTGATGCCACAAAGCCATTTTTGAAAGCAAACCGACTGTTTCATTTTTCCAAAGTGCACTCTTTGGAAAGCAGTGTGTTTGGGATGTTAAATATGGTGCTGCTGTTTGATGAGCTCACCATTCTCAATGGATGCCAGGGATTTGTCTGAATAACTCCATTCTGTCTGGGTCCCCAGATCCTCAACCTCACATCCTCTTCTGTGAGTGGCGGAAGATCCATCAACAGACTTTCTGCAAAGAGGCCACAGCAGACTGGCTTTTACATTACTACTAAAGACCAGAGTGGAAAAAGCATCAGAAATGTTCACTGAAGTAACGCACAAGCCAAATTTTTCAGAAATGACAAGTGATTACAGCAGGGGCGATGCCAGCTTCTTCCCAGTGGCGGCGCTGAGGTGGGCTAGACAGAAAATTTTTTGGGGGGGAGAGGGGGGCAGGGCTGCACTATACATCTTGTGAGCACACGCCACCCTGCCTTCTGCAGTTCTGCGCTGCTGCTGGTGGTGGTGCTGCCATCACAGCTGGGCTCCCAGCCAGCAGCTGCCGCTCTCCAGCTGCCCAGCTCTGATGGCAGTGCCGCTGCCAGCAGCAGCGATATAAGGATGGCACTGTCACCATACCATGACACTCTTACTTCTGCATAATGTTTGGCCTTTGCACGGGGAAGGGTGGCTACTGGGAGGCCAAGGCAAAGTTTGGGGTGGCTATTACCTGTGCAAGCCACCCCCTTTCGCCACCGCTGGATTTTGGGTGCCTCCAACTTGAGACACCTTAAAGGTCCCTGATTTTCAATGTGTGTGTGGGGGGGGGGGGGAGGAGGGGGCTGCACTTTCTGAAAGCCAGACCCCTTTAAGGTGTCTCAAGGTGGGCACCCACAATCACCAGCCACTTTGGACTCACAAAGGGAACAGATCTGTTTCATAAGAGGCAGCTGACTTCACACAGAATTTTTCAGAAGAAAGCCACACTTTAAAATGAATGAAAACATGGGGGCAACTATCAGCCTCAGGCATCCAAAAATATTAGTGGGGATCAGAGTATAAGAGCAAGCCTCCAGCCTTGTCACTTTCATTACCGCTGTTCCCTGGGGATTTCTAACCTAAGCATGACTGGCATGTGCTCCTCAAGGCTAACCTCAATTTGGAGTGATTGATGCTCTGCTCATTTCATCTTCTGATCATGCAGCTCAGCTCCACTTCTCAGTGTGGCACTCACTCTGCATTGTGTGTGCGCCACAGTCCGACACAGGGCTGAGTGTATTGGTGAGGAGAAGGAGGTGGGTCTCTTGGACCTCAGTATGATTAGTAACCAATAAGGTTTGAGGGATTGGCCTGTCATTTTCTGCACTTTCTTTTCACCTAAAATTGACTGGCAAGCGGTGAAATCATTTTGAACTAGTGTTAAAGAGCTGATATGGTTCCCGTCCAGCCATCTCTACCTGACATCCCTGTGAGATAGATAGATAGTTTAGTTTGCCTCCTAAATGGTCATTTAAAGGTGTTCAAGGTCTTTATGAGCATCCTCCTGTGTAGGAGAAACAAGGCTGAGCAAAGTGCCACCAGAGACTGATTGAATGTGACCCGCAGAAAGCCAGTGGATTTTTTTTCCCCCCATAGCATTAGTGATTCAGCGAGGCTGTTACACATCACTGCCTTCATATTAGCTGTCTTATGGTTAAGAATTTTAAAAGATTCTGGGCACTGTACACATTGAAATTTACATATTAACTGATGAAAACCCCACAGGAATGACCAATCTAAGTTACTTATATGGCCCCATTACCGTAGTATCCGAGCGCCTCACAATCTTTTAACATTTTTGCCCTCACAACATCCTGTGAGGTAGGGAAGTGCTAGCATTCTCAGCTTATAGAGGAGGCACAGAAGCACAGAGAAACGAAATAATGTGCCTAGGGTCACACACAGTCTGCTGCAGAGAAAGAAATTGCACCCAAGTCTTCTAAGTCCCAGGCTAGTGCCCTAATCACTGGCTTAGATCCTACTTCACCTAGAAGCCAGAATTGCCCACCTCCAGGGAAGGAATAAAGCCTCCCGCTCCATGCTTTTCTACTTCCTAGGTTGCCAATAAGATTTTTCTTGCATTTGCAGAGACCATTTGCTTACTCTTGTGATCTCCCATTAGTCTCTTGGGAGTTGTGTAGTTAATCTCTCCTCATATCACAGAGAGGAATTTACCTCAGGATGGGTATGTGACACCCTAGCATCCCACTATTCACCACTGTCATGTAATTAGGATATGTTTTGTACAAAGTATGTCTTGCGAGGTATCATTCTAAAAGTCTTGATCTGCTAGACATTAATATTTTGTTGGATTGTATGTGTTATCGTCATAGGTGAAGTTATGAAGTTTGGCTATGTATGTGCTCCTGAAACATGTTGTGAGATTGAAAACACCCACAATCAGCCTTTCAAGTACAACAGTAAAAAGGCCAAACAACGTTAATGGCTTATTGAGGAAATGCACACAAGCACAAGGATTACCCCAGGAATTGTGTACAGTAGAAAACTCTCAGAGATAGCACTACACAATGGGAACTGTTTGACCCAGAGCACAGCAAAAGAGCTTTCCAGCAAGTGAGAAGAAGATATAAAAGAGGGGAAATGACATCATAGGGGGTCCTCACTCTCAGTGCAACACCACACCTGGAAACACCTGAGGGGCAAGGATTGAACTGTGGAAAATGATGGTCCCAGGCTAGAAGGACCATTAGCCTGTGTATGAAAATCTGGGAAAGTCAAAGCAACTTGTGAGAATTTGTTAATTTATATCCTACCTATCTAGTGTGTTAAGCTCAGTTTGTGGTTTTGGTTTATTTACTAAGGTAATCTGCTTTGATCTGTTGGCTATCCCTTATAATCACTTAAGATCTACCTCGTGTACTTAATAAACTTGTTTTTGTTTTAAACCCAGTTTGTGTAATTCAAAACTGGGGGAGTGGGGGGGGGGGGGGCAAAAAGCTGTGCATCTCTCTCTCCACCTTGAGGGAGAAGGCGAATTTCAGTTAGCTTACACTGTACAGTTCTCTGTGCAGTGTAGGACAATACAATTTTGGGTTTACTCTCCACTTGAGTGCAATTCCTTAACTGAGAGCCTTTCCATGCAATAGTGATCTCAGTATCTGTCTTTCTGCAGCTGGGTGTCCCCCTACCTGTGTGCGTGCATTAGAAGAGGCTTGAGGACCTGGCTTAGCAGGACAGGGTGAGGAAGCCCAGGCTGGTGGAACAGGCGGGCTCAGTGGTACCCCAGTACATCAGGTGGCTCTCCAGAAGGGGGGGGGGGGGAGCAACCCATCACAGTGAACTGTTTTCCCAGTTTTTCTGAATTTTGAAATGAATGATGCCTCAGTTCTTCCACGTTGTAAATTACAATCTGTGTTGATACCCCAGAAGGAGACATTCCACTGTGTCTACATGTAGCAATATAATAAACGCTCTTTCTATAAACAGACTATTATTGCTATTTTGGCTAGTGTTGCACACAGACCTTTAGGTGTACAGGCCTATCTTTTTTACTATAGGAAAATATTGCTCAAATATTAATAGTTAAAAGAATAACATCAGTGGGCAACATTCACCTTTAGTGATAAGTAAAGTACACCAGAGATTAATTTGGTCCAATTCGTTCTGAGCCAAAATTGTACCTTCTTTTGAAGCAGCCCTGTTATTTCCCCCTCTCTGAGATTAAATCGGTCTAACATTTATAGAGGAGGGCCTACAATATGGGCCGGATCCTCAGATCATGTAAATAAGCATAGCTCCACTGAAGTCAATGAAGCGAACAATGGAGCTGCGCTGATTTACACCAGCAGAGGATTTGGCCCATTGTTTCACCCAAACTATACAAACATTTTGTCAAATAAAATCATATAAATACACACACAACTTCCAGAGCTGCTCCGCAGAATGCATTTTCCTTTAAGAAACAATCATATTGATGTCTGGACAGGTTGACAATGTTCTTTTTAATATAGCAAGCGATGCGGGCTATGAGACAATTACTTAGACAGAAGTAACTTCCAGATTATTAATAGCACAGATACAGCAGATCCTGCCAGATTGTAGATGCCGAAGACATACTATACATCTCCAGTTGTTAGATGTTCACAGTACTAGCCTAGGTATTGTACAAATATACTGTAACCTAACTGAATTGTACTGAAAAATGTTACCAAATACTCTCCTTACTTTGATTCCTTTGACTTAGAACCAGCATGCGGAGTTGATAGAGAATCTGCCTGAAATTCTAGAGGGGAGGGGAGAGAAAAGTTTTCTTTAAACGTATGTTTTGCCCTGTGGAACAATGGGGCTTTTCAGTATGAATTTTCTTGCTGTTCCATTATTTTGTATTTCAGACAACACTTTGCCAGAGTTGCTGCCTTAATGGGAAGCTTTTTGTATTTTAATGATACAATAAATTGTATGGGGGGGGAGAGGAAGGGGGAAGAAAGCCTTTAAAATTAGTCATTAAAAAAAAGCCCTTGAAGTCTGAGGACAGAATTTTCAGAAAATGATAAGTTTTACAAGCAAATTTACTTTGCCTTCCTATTCAGTTATGATTATAACTGCCCGTATCACATCATACTCTGCAGACTGTACCATATGCTGTTCCTAAGACTCAAAGGACTTTTTAAAGAGATAAAGCCGTGACAGTGTGCCATGTAAATTACTCTACAAACCTAGCAATATGCCATGTATACACAGTTAGCAATGTTATGTAAATTCCAACACACACACACACCCACCAACCTACAGCAATATGCCTTTTAAACTACCACCGACAGCATGCCAAGTGAATTCCTTGCATACAGTATAAACCAATGTTTTGAAAACTTTTGTCCAAACCTCCCAAAGTGCCATGTAAAATCTTGTATATAGGGAGTTAAATTGGCTGTAGGTTGGCAGGAACCCCACATTTTGCCCGCTTATCAAAATAGCGGACTCCTGTGAACTTCTCACTTGACCTAATCATGCCTGTGCTTCTGCACGGTAGCGTACTCTCAGGGGCGTGTGTGTGTGTGTGTGTGTGTGTGTGTGTGTGTGTGTGTGTGTGTGTGTGTGTGACTAATCTGAAACTAACTAGAATTGCACAATCAATTCTTTCTAGTTGAAAATAATTTAGTGGTGCTGAGACGGAGAGTGTGTGTGACCCACACACCTCCTGGTGCCATCTAGTGGCACCGAGACCACTTAGAGAGAGAGAGAGAGAGAGAGAGAGAATGATTCTGCTCTACAGCCTTAGCTAACAGCCAGTTGACTGTCAAGGGCGTTACACGTGGTATCGTGAGGAGCACAGCGAGGCTAAGATTGAGTGTCCTCTGATGCTGCTCAGTGTGAGTAAAAATAGCAGTGTAGCTACAGTAGCACGGGCAGCAGCAGTCAAGCCATGACTGAGCTGTGCTGAGTACAAACCCACCTGAAACTGGGTGGGTACATGGCACGTCTAAGCCAGGCCTCTGCTGCTGCTACCCATGTTACCACGGCTACACTGGTACTTACACTCACACTGGTTGGATGACAGCTACTGTGTATGCATACATGAGCAGAGAAATCAGCACGCTAGCTCGGAGCGTAGATGTAGTCCAAGAATATGCCTACACTGCAAGCGAAAGGTGAGATTTTAGCATAGGTACACATACCTATGCTAGCTTTAACCTAGCTAGCATGGTTAACAATAGCAGTGTGGGGTTCAGTATGGGCAAGCAACCTGAATATGTGCCCAGGGTCCCTGGAGGACTTGTATTCAGGCTGCTATCCTGTGCTGAAACGGGGGCCACCATATCTGCACTGCTGTTACCTAGGTGATCTAGATTGAAGCTAGCATGGATATGCCTCCCTGTGCTACCATCCCATCTTTATCTGCACTACAGACACACCCTAAGAGCTTATCTGCACTTGGGACTACCTCTTACACCAGTGCAAACCCTAGTGTAAACATGCGGCACCAGTGCAAACTACCTCTTACACTGGTGTAGTTTACCCTGGTTTGCAACCAGAGTGAGCTGCATCAATGCAAGCCATTTTTTACACGTGTGCAGCACATCTATATTAGGTGCTGCTGTAACCCACAGGTCAGTGTGTGTTACACATCCCCCTCTGTTCCCACTCCACAGAGACTATGGGTCTGTTACAGCTTTCAGCTAGAGGAGTCTGGCTCTTTAGCTCAAGCTGTAGACACTCTGCTTTAAAGATCCTTGGTTCAATTCCTACTGTTGACCAACATGGTGGCCAAGGCCATCACACTAGCATCAGTGCAAAAATCCATGAAAAATGCAAAGAGGTGTGCTCTAAAACAGAGGAACTCATATATAGAGAAAAATAGAGGGAAAGAAGACTCATAGACTTTAAGGTCAGAAGGGACCATTATGATCATCTGGTCTGACCTCCCGCATGATGCAGGCCACAAAGCCGTCCCTACCCTTTTCCCTTGACTCTGCTGTTGAAGTCCCCAAATCCTGTGGCTTAGAGACTTCAATTAGCAGAGAATCCACCTGCTAGCGATCCCTGCCCCATGCTGCGGAGGAAGGCGAAAAACCTCCAGGGCCTCTGCCAATCTACCCTGGAGGAAAATTCCTTCCCAACCCCAAATATGGCGATCAGTAAAACCCCGAGCACGTAGGCAAGATTCTCCAGCCTGACCCTCGTTAGCCATTATACTATTTACCTGCCATGGCACGCTGTTCCTTTGACTAAAATCACGTTATCCCATTAAACCATTCCCTCCATAAACTTATCTAGCTTAATCTTAAAACCAGACAGGTCCTTCGCCCCCACCGTTTCCCTCGGAAGGCTGTTCCAACATTTCACCCCTCTGACGGTCAGAAACCTTCATCTAATTTCAAGCCTAAACTTCCCCACGGCCAGTTTATATCCATTCGTTCTCGTGTCCACATTAGTACTGAGCTGGAATAATTCCACTCCCTCCCTGGTATTTATCCCTCTGATATATTTAAAGAGAGCAATCATATCCCCCCTCAGCCTTCGTTTGGTCAGGCTAAACAACCCGAGCTCCTCTAGTCTCCTTTCATACGACAGGTTTTCCATCCACAGACGTTCAGAAATGAGTAGGAGATGGAAGAGAGACGTGAGACCATCAGGGATTGGGGGAAGAAAGAGCCACGTGGAGAGCAAAGGGATGGAGAGAGAGGTTTATACACTAAGGTGATGGGAGGAGGTTGAGGATAAGAAAGGGAAGATGCAGAAGACACCTGGGGAAAAGAAAGCACAAGAGAGAAGTGCTGGTAGTAACTGGATAGGTAGCTGAAAGAATCAAAACAAAGCTTCCTGTATGCCATATTAATGCCCATACTTCATGGGCCATTCACACCGGGACCCCTTTATGCTGCTCTGGCAGCATGAGAAAGCCTAAAAGTGGCTATCTGGTGCAAATTTATACCTACTTTTAGGCCCCTTTACACTTCTAGAGTAGTGTAAAGGGGCCCTTGTGCGAATGAAACTCTGGCCCTATATTTTTAAGTCACATGGACATTCTAAAAAATGTGTTGTAGAGCTGCACATATATCCATTACATTAAACTTTATATGACATTCATTTAAAAATGAAGATGTGTGAATTTTAAGTATGTTCATACCCTTGTTGTATTTGCTTTCTGTAAATATTTTAGTGGGTGAGTTTACTGGCACAAACGTTTGTGGCAACACCAAATTTTAAGCAAAAGTGTTCATGGACAGGAAATTCTGAGTTTGTAAATTGAGTATTCACACTGAAAACCTGACTCTAAAGTTGGGTTGACATTATACAGACATTCAGACCTGTTCTAGGACCGGTTGGAGGGCTAGTGCACACAAGGCTCTGGAAGATGGATCTGGTTCAATTAACTTGCTGAAAAGTGGTTTTAACTAAACCTGTTTTAAATATGGATCCCTTTGCTAGAGCTTGTCTATATTACTGGATAACCAGCTTTAGAATGGGATGAAATATTTTTGTAAATTTCTGAAAAGTAGGCAGGACTTAAGAGTTACTCTCATCCAACCAGGGAACAGAAACATACCACATGATCACAGTATAGCATACCATGTAATCAACGTGTCCAATCAAATCTAACCACACCAGTTCAAATTTCAAATATTGAATTCTCCCACAAATTACTCACAATCTACAGACCAAGAATTATTTGAGACAATTATTTATCGAACAATGTTAAAAACTGGAAAAACATCGAGAAACCCGTAGGTTGTTCAGTCAGCACCTGAAGAGAATAAGTCAAATTTCTTCCTTTTTTTTTTTTGCTACAGCTTTTTTACCAGCTTTCATAGTTTTTCCTGCTTTTTCCCTTCCTTTTGAGATCCCCCCCAGAAATATTTATATAATATAAATTTTTTTTCAAAAAGAAAAAATAAATCTAATGAACAATGAATAAAGAAGATAAAATTACATTTGGAATTTCCCTTTTTTGACAAATTTTTGTAGTGATAAGAGTCTGTATACATTTGTATTATTGACTGTGCTTTCTGGGTCCCAAACGAAGAGTTCCCCAAACCCATATTTGATTTTTTACCTACCACCCAACCATGCACCATTCTATGCCAAAGAAGCCATAGACAGCATATCATCTTACTTGCATTTTAAATTGCAAGTCAAAAGTTTGTGATCCAACATTTTAGTTCCAGGCTTCCTTCATCAGAATGGCATTTGTTGAGGTTACTATATGCATTCAGTTCTAGTTAGTTGACAGCATCGTTTCAAATCTTTGACCTATTCCAGTAGGGGATTTACTTGCAAGGATGTGGCTCATGTGAGTGCATGCTAAGAATATTTGATTTCATTGTGCAGAAGAGAGACTTTAAATGGCTTTTATGCATTTAGAAAATAAGCCTAGTATATGAGCAGAGATGACTATTGTAATTCTAAGGAAGTGGGTAAGGCATGCACTGAAAATACAGAGTTGAGGGGGAAACACCCCCTCCCCCCATCTCCAGAAGAGACAATGCTGCAGCTTTAGCTCCACAGGGAGAAGCAGCTGCAAAAGCAGTGGCTGCCCCTGCAGTGACCAGCTGTTTGCAGCTGCCTCTCCCCATAGCCACAGCTCCCAGCTTGCTGGCTCCAGCAACTGCTGTGCAAGGAGGGGGCCTTGCGGCATCATGTGATGGAGCGGGGCCAGCACACCCTTGCAAAAATCTGGGGGGAGGGGAAGAAAAAAAAAAAAAAAAAAAAAAAAAACACATGACCCCATGTGCCTCGCCTACATGTCGCCTCCGGCTTCTGCCCAGCAGGGATGGGGGTCTTGGGGTTTCAGCTTTCAAACTTCTTAAGATTGTTGTATGTGGCTCAGAGTCAGTAAATTTGGCCACTGCTGGTATAAAGCCTTTGAAAATCATGGTTCCTACATGCTCAGTAGAGACCTCTTCAATCTTAGAAACTAAAAGCCAAAGTTTGTCCTCACTGAGCATGCTCACAGCTCCTAGTGTGAAGTCCCCACACAGCTACAGAGCATGCTCCAGCCCAGACTTCCCCCTAGTGACCACTCTCAGCTGCTCTGGGCTAGGAGGAGAGGATGAGTGGTCACTGGAACTCAGAACAGGGAGCCTGTCTCCTCTGAGTGCTCAATGACCTGTCTGGCTGGTATTCACACAGTGTGGAGGAGGAAGTCATCTGATTCTGAAGCAGAGGGGACAAAAGCTGGACCAGGGGTGAAGGAAAGGAGAGATTTGTACAAGAAGCCCGGTGAGACTGGGACTGGGGGCAGGAGAGAAACTGGGATTGGCTGGGCAAGGAGACTGGGGCTTGGATGAGCAACCTGAGGAGTAAAGACTAGGACTGGCTAGTCGAGAATTGACTGGGTTGAGGAGCCAAGGGTGGAGAAGAGACAAGAAAGGACAGAACATGGACAGGTTGAAGGTGATAGGACAGAAGGGGTCAAGTTTGAAGGGAACAGAAAGAAAACACTGGGCTCATGAGAGAACACTCCCTTCCAGAGCCTGAAATTGAACCCACAGTTCAAGTCTCACCATCCCTCTGCTCCCATCAAATAGCTTTGAAACTCACTGGCAAAGTAGGTCTCTCATCCCCCTCTAGTGCTGGTCCCCTTAGAAGATAACAACCTACTATTGTTATCAGTTACTTCCTTAGCGCAAGTGGCAGCGGTCTGTGCAGTGTATCTGAAAGTTCCAACCCTGCTATTGACCCATGTGAGTGTGGAATTTATATTTTTTCAATTGCTTAAAAAAAAAAAAAAAAAAATCTAGAAAATTATATACCCCTTCTCCCAAACCTGTGTGTAAAGAACTTTATAAATATTGCAAAATCAAGCTCTCAAAAATTACAAAATACCAGAATCAAGGTTGCCTCTGAAACCTTAATTCAGCATCCTTATGCATATGCATTATGATCCAGTCTTTAATTACACAATCACATACTATTTTTGCCACATTTTCTAACTTTTGAGTGCTTAACATTGCAATCTTAATCGTGTTCTTTAAACATAGATTTTGTGTGTGTAATTAAATAGAAGTGTGGCTATTGACCACACGTGAGCAACTCATTGCAAAATACATTTGGAATTTTAATCCCATATCCATAAGACATTATTTCATGTGAACTAGTGCATTTATAGAACAGGACCTGTTTTTTCACTCACTCCCTGGGTTTACACCAGTGGAACACCAATGACTTGGCTTCTGATTTACACTGGTACAAGGGAGCGGAGAATTGGGTATTTCTTACTACCAGTTTTAAAGACAATCATGTATAGCTAAGTGACTCCAGAATATTGGAGACTACAGTGAAATAAAAGGTGTTGAAAGCAGTGTGACATAGGTGATGAGGCAAAACCGTAGTGAGTATAAATAAATAAGATTTTTGTGACTTAAGAGGTACTTTAACAAACTCTTCTTCCCTCAGTTTTCTGCTTTGTACGGTTTGGCTCGATTGCCTGACAAGCAATAAAATACTGCTAAAGGCTGGATATAAAGCAAAAGAGTTGCAATCAAACAGATTTAGGATATCACCACCTGACATTGTCTTTGATTAATTTGCTGGTGGTTGTATGCAACAGAATAACTTGTTAAATTCCAGATGGGCATAAGCCACAAAATTCACATCTGGATTTCAAGCACTCTCAAAGTTCCAAGGTGTTGTTTTGGCCCCTCGTATGGATGGGATGGGATTTGCACCCAGCCTTGCCCTAACTCTGTTCCCATCATTGGTAAAATTCCCACTGACTTCAATGGGAGTATCTAGGCCAGAGTGCAGCACTATTGAAAATCCCTCCCAGAGGGTCTGTATTTGAAATTCAGATTTGGGTTCTGACCCCACCATCAAAGCTCAACACCCTTCTCTACCCAATATATCTGCTGCAAAAAATCCATCTGTTTATGTAGCAACTGTGGGTCCATTTCCCAAAGCTGGGTACCTAAAATGAGGTGCCTAAATCTGGATGTAGGTGTCCATGGGTGGGATTTTCTAAAGCACTCAGCATTGGCCTAACCCTGCTCCCACCAAAGTCAGTGGGAGTTTTACTGTTGCCTTCACTGGGAGCATTTAGATCAGCACTGAGCATCTTTGAAAAGCCCTCCCCGAGTACCCATTTTAGGCACCCAAGTTTGATAACCATGTTCTCCTTGTCTGAACACATTTTAAAAGGACAAAAAGAAATCCCCCTCTCAGCCAAAATACCTGCCAATAAGCTGCCTGTGTGTGAAATTTCTTCAGCCTTTTCCAAGTGAGTTTCCCTGGACTTTTTATCCAGCTCTCTTGGAAGGAAGGAGACGGCGCCTTCCGGATCTTTTTTATCTGGGACATGCTCTCCGCTGACTTCCCCACTCCTTTCTCTCTCCAGCAAACAGAGATTACTCTGCTTAACGTACTCCTCCACAGATTGGTTACCAAGGACTCCTTTTGCAGTCAAATACTCTTCTTCTAGCTTTTTAACATTTTCTACAGTGAGGCGCAAAATACCAGATTGGGAATCTGATGAAATACACCCAGAGGGAGACGGGGATGTTCTCGGTTGGGGCTGGTTACTGCCAGCCCCTGACAGCTTGTGTCCTTTCGACATATCTGCAATGCATTAAGGAGATGAAAATCTTCAGCAACAGGCAAAGTCAATTCATCATTCTGGTAACAAAGAAAGAAAGAATAATCCCATTAGTCATTTGCTACTGCTGGGCACATTGATTTATGTAGTTAAAATATTCACACTGAGATAACCTTATTAGATTGAAAATCACTCTCTTTTCAGGAGGGTCTACTAGGGCTCCAATCCAACAAAGCACTTAAACATGTCCTTAGTATTAAGCATATGCTTAAATCCCATGGAGGTCAGCAGGACTTTGTTAAGCGTGTGCTTAAGTGAATAGCTGAATTGGGCCCTGAGATAGCTTAAAAAAGGGAAACACCAAAATACCTCAGAGAACTCCATATTCATAGGCCCAAACACACTAGAATCAAATACCTCGCCTCATAATACACAATGTTACCGTGGTACCCACTAAAGATTGCACCGGTGATTTCATTATTAACCCACTTTTCCAGGAGCTTTGTCATTGGCTATAAAATACTGAATGGTTGAAACTTACCATATGAAGCCTGGATCCAAGTGCACTTTATATTCATTACCAGCGTCCAAACAAATTATTTTAGGCATTTTATGCTACATGCTGGCAAAGAACACAAATATAGAGAGGAATCTGTTTAACTGGCCCAGCTGGTCGTCCATTTAACATGCCAATTAAGAGATGACAAACAAGACAGCCCAAGAAAGACTTGAAATGAATAAAAATATTAGCCTTTGAAAATCCTGTATGGATTTGATATTTTTAGTTTTGTACAGCTCTTTGTGAAACATACACTAGTCAAGCAGAGCGACTTGTCCTGCTCTTTTGAATATCTGGCTGATGATATCTTCTTCCTCTGATCCACCCAATCCATTTTATGTAAAGAAAAAGGAAAAGATAGCTTGACGGCCCTGTGCTTCACAAACCCATCTTGGATAATCATGCATTGTTTTCCTCTACTCTGGTTGCTTACCAATATTGTCATTAACACTCATTTTACCTACGTTAAACATCAGATCAATAGTTTGGAGACTCTCCTTTACCTTTTTAAAGATTGGAGGAACATTCGGCTTCTTCCAGTGATTGGAAAACTCACCTGATTACCATAGATTCCAAGGTCAGAAGGGACCATTGTGATCATCTAGTCAGACCTCACCTATAACACAGGCCATAGAACTTCCCCAACATAATTCCTAGAGCAGATCTTTTAGTATAACATCCAATCCTGATTTTACAATTGTCAGTGATGGAGAATCCATCATGATCTAAGCTCGCTCTAGGCTGTGCGGCCACACAGCAGGCTATCAAAGGCCGCACCGGCGCACAGTGGGGAGAGGCACCTCTTTCTCAGCCCCGGGCTGCTGCGGTGAGAGAGGGCTGGGGGAGTCCTTTCTCCCTACCGTAGCCTCGGGGCAGCCTGCACTCCAAACCCCTCATCCCTGATCCCACCCCAGAGCCTGCACCCCCAGCCACAGCCCTCACCCCCCTGCACCCCAACCCTTTGCCCCAGCCCTGCGCCCCCTCCCACACTCCAACCCCCCCGGCCTCATCCCCGCCACGCATCACCTCCATATTGGTAGACATAACAAAATTCATTCCACACATGGATGTAAAAAATTAGAGGGAACATTGATCATGAGCCATGGCAAATTGTTCCAATGGTTAATTACCATCACTAATAAAACAATTAACATGTTATTTCCTGTCTGAATTTGTCTAGCTTCATCTTCCAGCCATTGGATCATGTTATACCTTTCTCTGCTAGATTGAGGAGCCCAATATTTGTCCCTCATGTAGATACTTACAGCCTGTGATCAAGTCACCCCTTAACCTTCTCTTTGTTAAGCTAAATAGATTGAGCTCCATGAGTCTGTACTATAAGCATGTTTTCTAATCCTTTGATCATTCTCCTGGCTCTTCTCTGAGCCCACTCAAATGTATTTACATTCTTCTTGAATTGTGGACACCAGAACTGGACACAGTATTGCAGCAGTGATCACACTGGTGCCAAATATTATCCTTGCTGTAGCTCTGCTATATTCTCAGATAGTTCCTTTGGGGGCCTATTACATCTCTACAAGTTCTGGAGAGTTTTGTTCATTATGTTTCTGTGGTTTCCTTTCCTTTTTATTGAAAGGGGCCTTCTGCAATATTTGTCCAAATTAAGGGCAAGGAAATTCAAGTCTGGTGAGGGAACCAAATGCAATTCCTTGCAAAGAACAACTGAGGCTCTTTAAGGAGTTCTGTGCTGTACATTGGTTTGGTGTTATTACAATGTATTTTGTTGCTTTCCAAGAAAGTCTTGCAAAAGCCATTTCAAAACATTTAGCTATTCTGAAATTCTTTCTGCCCTTTCCTATCCCACAACTGCTCCCCTTTTCCTGTCCTACCCTCTCCTTATAGCATACCCTCCTCCTAATAATAATTCCAGGGAATTCTGAGATTGGGGCTGGTGGAATGAAACTTTGGAGGCAAATTTTGGAAAAGCTTTTGGAAATAGGTGTGTGAGTATTTTATTGTGACATTCTGGTGTCAAACTTTTGATAAAATTAAAATTTACTTAAGTTCCCATCTTTTTTTAAACTTTTCTCCTTTTCTGCTTTTTCTCTTTCCCCTCTTCTTCCACTGAGAGGTTTATGTCTCTTTTTATTAGCAGTATTTTCTCTAGAATTTTTCAAAGCCATTCTCTGCTTTCACCATGTTAAGACACACTGCCATGTCATAGATGTGTGTTCCAACATAGTCGCTTTGGCCATGTGGAGCAGAATTTACCTACTCTCTTTCCTAGTTGGGCCTTCTTTACAAAAAATTCTCACTGATGGGAGCCTTACTGTAGACAAGGCTGTTTTTTACCACCACTTTAATTAACCTGATGGTAAAACACTAGGGCCCTGGCTATACTGGCCTACCACCAGTTCAGCCTCAGCAGAACCAGGTTGACTCTTACTGACCTAAGCAGACATAGGGTGTTTGCTATTGTGTGTGTTAATACTGGACATTTGCCTAACAGGATTTTGGAACAGTTTCCTGTATCTAAGGACATTAGAGGGTCCCACATTTTCCTGGGTAGCTTTCCTTATTATTATAAGAAATCATGGAGGCAATCTGCACAGCTGGAGACAGATGAGGATGGGCCCATCACAGAGAAGAGGACCAGGAGGAATTCTACATAGATAGAAGTTTCAAATTGATACCAGGTCCTGAATGTGGAAATGTTGGAAGATACCTCTCAAGATCCAGGAGGTCTAAGGGGACAGAGAGATGTAGTGTGGTGGGGCAGCTGCCCCACCCCTATGAGAGATTGGGCTAGGGCAGGCCAGAGCGGCTGCGCCGAGAGGCAGCCAATCAGGAAAGGCCTGTGGGAGAGCCAATGAGACCTGAGTAAGTGGCGGCCAATCAGGGCCAGGCTCAGCCCTATATAAAGGCTGCCTAGGAGAGGAGCAGGTGGTCTCTCCCAGACCTCTAACAGGGAAGGTCTGTCTCATGAGCTAGGAGACCAGCACAGGGGAGGGGAGGGGAGGGGAGGGGAGGGCACGGCACGGCACGGCACGGCCGAAGGAAACTCCAGCCCGCTACCTGCCAGGCTGCAGGCCCTGAGGGAAGGGCCTTAAGGGTGCAAAGGGGTCAGAGGGGAAGTGACCCAGGCAGAGCGGACAGCAAGTGAGGAGAGAGAAGGAGGGCAGGGAGGCTGCTGCTAGAGGGTCCCTGGGTCGGGACCCAGAGTACTGGGTGGGCCTGGGTTCCCCCTTGCCCCTTATATTGCAACTGGCCATGGGAAGTGGCCATATGGGACTGCACCATACCCCTGAGGGAAGGGTTTAGACTTTGGGAGCGGCTGGCCACTGCGGCAGGTGAAAGACTGGTGTTCGCCTGCCCTGGAAGGAAGGTGAGACTGGACTAGGGGGCACTGCTGGAGGGTAGTGTCCTGAAGGGGACACCGCGAGCAGAAGGGAGCAACGTGGGTCCAGGTGCCAATGGAGGGTGAGAGATGGACGGGACACCACCAGGAGAGGGTGCTCCCCATGGACTGAGCTAATTCCCGGAGCGACCAGCGGGAGGTGCCAGCGGTGGTGAGTCCCAACACCGTCACAGTATGGTACACACATGTAGATGGCAGCTTGGTCCAACCTGTACAAAAAACCGAGTTTGCCCTCAAAGAGTTCTCCAGCCATCCAAGGAAGACAGACAATCCTTGTTGGAGATCCAAAACTCAGAACACTTGAAAGAACATTCTGCAAGGGACAGGTGGACAACAGGACATTGTGCTGCCTTCCCAGAGCCAAAACATGAAGCTTCACTCCAAGATTGGATAGACTTCTAAAGTTGATGGGTAAGGAGCCACCAGGGATGGTTCACATTCGCACTGAGTCATGAAATATCAAATATCTCGCAGATAGTAGATGATTTCAGGGAACTCAAACTTGCTGAAGAAGAAGAATGTTCAAGCAATCTTCTCTGAGATCCTTGCTATCCCACCAGAGAAGGAAGACAGAAGGCAGAAGATTCTGGAAGTGAACCACTGGCTAGGTAAGCGGTGTAAGTTTTGGCTTTGTGGAACACTGATCCACCTTTTGTGGGAGAGCTGGCTGTTTAGTTTGGATGGCCTCCACCTCAGAAAAAGGGGGATCAATCTACCCAGGGACAGACTGGCTAGAGTAGTCAGGAGTGGGTAAACCAATAGCAAAACAGGAGTGTAAAAACAGGGAAGATCTGAGCACTCAGCACAAAATTAAGATGAGGAGAACAAAGTTAATTAAGGAACCAAAGGGCATGAGGAGAAAAAATTATTGAATTGCCTTAACACCAATGCTAGTAGCCAGGGTAACACAGAAGAGGAATTGGAATTGCTCATTTAGGAGGATAGTTCAATAACTAGCTGGTGTTATTGAACCCTGGTGGGATGATGTGCACAACTGGAATGTTAAAATAAATGGTTATAACCTATTTAGGAAGGATCAAGTGCATAAAGGGGGAGAGGGAGTAGCACTCAGTCAAAAATGGCATTACCTGTTTCTGAGTTACTGATAACTTGAAGAAAATTATCTGGAATGCTTATGAATCACTGTCCTAACAGATAAAGCACAAACTGTAGTATTAGTTAGTCTCCATTACAGATCACACTAGGGAACAGTATGACCACCTCTTTATGCATCTATCTATTATGTGAAAAAACACAAAACAAAACTGAGTGATCATGGGGGACTTCAATTTGAGTGATATGCTGGAGGACACATGCTGTCAATACTAAAACATCCTTGAATTTCTAAAAAACATCCTAGATGACATTTTCCCAACCCAAGAAGTGTTGCAGCCAGCATGGGGGAATTCTTTATTATATCTGGTCCTAATGGATAAGGAGGAACTGAACACACAACTAAAAATTAACGATAGCTTAGGTACAAGTGATCATGACTTGATCACATTTATAAAGTGCAAACAGAATAAAGTCCAAGCCCATAATATATATATATATATATACACACACTTGATGCTTTAATATAGCCAGTTTCAAAAAGCTGAAAACAATTATGAGCTAAATCAACTGGAAAGAAGAATTTAATAAAAATGTGAATGATAATTGGGAGTCATTTAAGAACACCTTACTAGATGCCCTAAAAGCAACAATCCCACAATTGATGAAGAAATCTGTGCTGATTAAAGAAACAACTGGTTTGGAGGGGAAGAGAAGGCAGCTATAAAAATTAATATATAGATATATATCTTGACAAATTGGAAAGGGTTTAGAAATGAGCTAGAAGAATGATTTAAGATCAAGAAAACCTGCCATGCATTGACACCGAAAAAACTCAGTCTATTTAGTTTATCCAAGAGAAGGTTAAAAGGCTACTTGGCTCACTATCTACAAGTACCTCCAGGGGAAGAAATTTTGATAGTAGAGGACTCTAATCTAGCAGACGTAGGCAACAAGATCCAATGGGTGGAAGCTGACAAATTCATGCTAGAAATAAGGAGCAAACTCTTAACAATGAGGGAATTTAACCATTGGAACAACTTACCTAAGATTGCGATGGACACGGTCACTTGAAGGCTTTAAATCAAGAGTGAATGTCTTTTTAAAAGATACGTTGTAGCTCTAGAAGAAGTTTATGGATGTGATTCTGGAAATCACTTGGTGAAATTCTATGGCCTGTGTTATGTTGGAGGTTAAATTAGATGAATGTTATGGTTCATTATTAAAATCTATTAATATAAATGAGGCCTGATCACAATTTGGTCCAGTAGTGGCTACTAATTAATAACAGATTCATTGATCCATAGATTCCAAGGCTAGAAGGGACCATTTACCATGATGATGATAGAGGTGGACCTCCTGTGTAACACAGGCCATAGAACTTCCCCAATGTAATTCCTAGAGCAGATCTTTTAGTAAAAGCACCCAATCTTTATTTTAAAATAATTGTCAGCGATGGAGAATCCACCACGACCCTTGGCTAATTGTTCCAGTGGTTAATTACCATCACTGTTAAAAATGTATACCTTATTTCCAGTCTGAATTTGTCTAGCTTCATCCTCCAGCCATTGGATTGTGTTATACCTGACACTGCTAGATTGAAGAGCACATTATTAAGTATTTGTTTGCCATGCAGATACTTATACACCGTGATCAAGTCATCCATTAACCTTCTCTTTGTTGAGCTAAATAGACTCAATGGGTTCAATCTATCGCTATAAGGCGTGTTTTATAACCCTTTAACCATCCTTGTGGCTCTCCAATTTATTAACACCCTTCTTGAATTATGGGCACCAGAACTGGATAGACTATTCCAGCAGTGGTCACACCAGTGCCAAATATAGAGGTAAAATACCTCTCTACTCCTAACAGAGATCCCCCTGTTTATGCACCCTAGGACTGCATTAGCTTTTTTGGCCACAGCAGCACACTTAGAGCGCCTGTTCACCTGATTATGAACCATAACCCCAAAATCTTTTTCACAGTCACTGTTTCCCTGGACAGTCCCCCATCCTGTAAGTATGGCACACATTCTTTGTTCCTACATTTTACATTTAGTCATATTAAAATGCACCCAGATTACCAAGCAATCCAGATGGCTCTGAATCATTTACCACTCCCCCAATTTTTGTGTCATCTACAAACTTTATCAGTGATGATTTTATGTTTTCTTCCAGGTCATTGATCAAAATGTTAAATAACATAGGGCCAAGAACCGATCCTTGCCAAGTGTTAAATAACATAGGGCCAAGAACTAGAAAAACACCTGCTCAATGAGTCTCCCTTTACAATTACATTTTGAGACCTATCAGTTAGCCAGTTTTTAATCCCTTTAATAGATGCCATATTAATTTTGTCACTAGTTTTTTTTTATACAAAAATATCATGTGGTACCAAATCAAATGCCTTAGAGAAGTCTCTGTATATTACATCAACACTATTACCTTTATCAACCAAACTTGTAATTTATCCAAAATATATATATCAAGTTAGTTTGACAGAATCTATTTTTCATAAACCTATGTTGATTTTCATTAATTACATTACCCTCCCCTAATTCTTTATTAATTGAGTCCCATATCAGCCGCTTCATTATATTGTCCAGGATCAATATCATACCATTTACCCTTTTAAAATATTGGTACAACAGTAGCTTTCTTCTGGAACTTCCCCAGTACTGTACTCCAAGACTTATTGAAAATCAACATTAAAAGTCCAGAGAGCTCCTCTGCCTGCTCTTTAAAAACTCTTGGATGCAAGTTATCTGGATCTGCTCATTTTAAAGAATCTAACTTTCATAGCTTCAGTTTAACATCCTCCAGAGATACTACTGGAATTGCCATATGATGACTATATCATCTCTTATCTCCAAATACAGATCAGAAATATTTATAGAACACTTCTGCCTTTTCTGCATTATTATTGATAATGCTAGCATTTCCATATAGTAATAGACTGATACAATTGTCAGGATTCTTTTTGTTCCTAATATATTTTAAAACTCTTTTTTTACTGTCCTTAACTCTGCTGGCCATAGAGTTCTGTTTGTATCCCTTTGCTTCCCTTATCAATTTTCTACAATTCCTAACTTCTGATTCATAATCATGACTATTAATTTTCCCCTTCTTCCACTTTTTTATTATCTATCTAGATATAGATAATATTTTATATTATATAATAAATATAAAATAAATAAAAACAAGTGGAAGAAGGGGAAAATTAATAGTCATGATTATGGCAACATCTTTTGTAAAGTGTCCCGTTGTGCTAGATGTTGTACTAATACACAGTAAGAGAGATTGTCCATGCCCCATAGAGCTTACAATCAAAATAGACAAGACAAACTAAGGGTGGGAGGACAAACAGAGGCAGCGATCTGAAGTGATTTACCCAGGGTCACACAATATGTCTGTGGCCAAACAGGGACTAGAAATCAGGCTTTCCAACTTCCAGTTCAGTACCAATCCACCAGCGCATACTGCTCCTCAAATTTACTACTGCTGCTGCGGCCCCTAGTTGGGCCAAGAAGAGGAGTTCCCAGATCACTTTCTCTTCAAGGAGTTCCCAGTACCTGTTGTTGTGGAGGAAGTTGAAAAGTTGTGTGTGTGACAAGAGTGAGACAAAGAGTCTGTTGGGACTTATGGTATTTTATTTAGTTGCTTATTGATATTTTATTATTTATTTAAAAGATTAAGTCTCAAAACCATCTAAGCGTTGTATATGGCTAGCCTTTATAACCATACATTTCCTCTCCCTTCTTTCTCCCTCCTTCATCCCTTCCACCCATTTGTTACACCCTGTTATGTCTTTTCTCATAACAGGACTGGATCCTGCCAGTGGGATCTACACAGGCTCAGGGGCGAGCCCAGGCAGATTCACTGGACAGCTCTTATCTAGCCTTTAGAATATAAACTCTGCAGAGCAAGGACTGTCTCTTACTTTATGTAACGTGCACTGTGCAACGTTACTATTACTATTCCACATGAGGATGGACTACAAGCTGTCAGGAACAGTATCCCTGATGAGGCCACAGCAAGCCTGGTGGCTGAGCTTTGTGACTTTGTCCTCACCCACAACCACTTCAGATTTGGGGACAACTTATACCTTCAAGTCAGTGGCACTGCTATGGGTACTCGCATGGCCCCACAGTATGCCAACATTTTTATGGCTGACTTAGAACAACGCTTCCTCAGCTCTCGTCCCCTAATGCCCCTCCTCTACTTGCGCTATATTGATGACATCTTCATCATATGGACCCACGGAAAGGAGGCCCTTGAAGAATTCCACCTGGACTTCAACAATTTCCACCCCACCATCAACCTCAGCCTGGACCAGTCCACACAAGAGATCCACTTCCTGGACACTACAGTACAAATAATTGATGGTCACATAAACACCACCCTATACCGGAAACCTACTGACCGCTATACGTACCTACATGCCTCCAGCTTCCATCCAAGACACATCACACGATTCATTGTCTACAGCCAAGCCCTAAGATACAACCAAATTTGCTCCAACCCCTCAGACAGAGACAAACACCTACAAGATCTTTATCAAGCATTCGTAAAACTACAATACCCACCTGGGGAAGTGAGGAAACAGATTGACAGAGCAAGACGGGTACCCAGAAATCACCTACTGCAGGACAGGCCCAACAAGGACAATAACAGAACACCACTGGCTATCACATACAGCCCCCAGCTAAAACCTCTCCAGCGCATTATCCACGATCTACAACCTATCCTGGAAAATGATCCCTCACTCTCACAGACCTTGGGAGGCAGGCCAGTCCTCGCTTACAGACAACCCCCCAACCTGAAGCAAATACTCACCAGCAACTACACACCACACCACAGAAACACCAACCCAGGAACCTATCCCTGTAGCAAACCTCGTTGCCTACTCTGTCCCCATATCTACTCTGGCAACAGCATCAGAGGACCCAACCACATCAGCCACACCATCAGGGGCTCATTCACCTGCACATCCTCTAATGTCATATATGCCATCATGTGCCAGCAATGCCCCTCTGCCATGTACATTGGCCAAACGGGACAGTCCCTCCGCAAAAGAATAAATGGACACAAATCGGACATCAGGAATGGTAACATACATAAGCCAGTAAGTGAACACTTCAATCTCCCTGGTCATTCTATTACAGATTTAAAAGTCACTATCATTGAACAAAAAAACTTCAGAAACAGACTTCAAAGAGAAACAGCAGAACTAAAATTCATTTGCAAATTCAACACCATTAATCTGGGCTTGAATAGGGACTGGGAGTGGCTGGCTCACTACAGAAGCAGCTTTTCCTCTCCTGGAATTGACACCTCCTCATCTATTATTGGGAGTGGACTTCATCCACCCTGATTGAATTGGCCCTGTCAACACTGGTTCTCCACTTGTGAAGTAACTCCCTGCTCTCCATGTGTCAGTATATAATGCCTGCATCTGTAACTTTCACTCTATGCATCCGAAGAAGTGAGGTTTTTACTCACGAAAGCTTATGCCCAAATAAATCTGTTAGTCTTTAAGGTGCCACCAGACTCCTTGTTGTTTTTGTGCAACACCTGTGACCCCAATCTTGGCTGGGGCCTACCACAATACAAATAACTTTTCTTTCGTTTGTTGGAGAGGAAGAGGATTCTTCCAACCAACCCATCCCTGCCCTTCTGCAGCTCTGAGCAAGGCTACTACACTAGAGCTAGTCAGTGTTTTTTCTGATTAAAAATGGCCTTTTTTTCAACCTATGGGACTTTTCACAAAAAAAAAAAAAAAAAAAAGAATATTTTTCTTCTTGAACATTTCAGTGACATTCTTACTGATATTTATCATCATTTTTTTACTGAATGTTTGCTTGTGGTTAAAAAATCATGACAAAAATAAAAAATTGCACAGAAACTTTAGCGAAAAATGGAAAATAGGCCCATTTTGAACCCTGCAAAACAGAAACTGTTCTTAATTTTCATACAAAGCAGAGGGGTTTTTTTTTTTTTGACTAGCTCTATACAATAGCAGAGCTTCGTGGCAGTATCCACTCCCTAATATACAGTGTGTTTAGCCTAGGGTGACCAGATCACCAAAGACAAATATCGGGACGCGGGGGGGGGGGGGGGGTGGTGACTTGGGGGGGGGGCGTGGCAGGGGGCGGGGCCAAAAAAAAAAAAAAAAACTTCCTCCGCAAGTGCTGGAGGGAGGCCCGGGAGACTCAGGGGAAGCGCGGGGCCGGGGTGAGTAAGAGTCCGGCCTGGCCCCGAGCAGGCAGGACTCAGTCGGGCGGTAGGGAGAGGAGGGGGGCAGCCCGCGGGGCCAGGAGGCGGCTGTTCTCACCCCCGGGCAGCGGGACTCGGGAGCAGCCGCTGCTGCAGCTCCCACTGCCGCGGGGGAGGAAGCAGCCATGGCGCTTGGCGCCCGCGGCTCTGGCGCCCCCGAACCCCCCGAGCCGGGGCCTGCTGCGGGGACCCAGCAGCGCGCACGCTGCGCCCAGCCCCTGGCCAGCGTCTGGGCTGCCCAGCTGGTGCTATCCCGCGGCGGCCCCGGAGTGGGGGCAGCAGGCCCCAGCCCCCCCGTCCCGCAGGGGAACGAACGGGGCTGGGCGGCCGATGCCTCCGCCCCGGGGCCACCGCGCGATAGCACCAGCTGGGCAGCCCAGACGTGCCTAGCCAGGGGCTGGGCCCAGCGTACGCGCTGCTGCAGGCCCCGGCTCGGGGGGTTCGGGGGCGCCAGAGCCGCCGAGCGCCATGGCCGCTTCCTCCCCCGTCGCCTGGCCCCGCGGGTCGCCCCCCTCCTCTCCCAACCACCCGAGTCCTGCCTGCACTGGGCCAGGCCGGACTGTTACTCACCCCGGCCCCGCGCTTCCCCTGCGTCTCCCGGGCCTCCCTCCAGCACTTGTGGAGGGAGGGGGAATGGTGAGCCCGGGGAAGAGGCGGGGATTCGGGGAGGGAGCCAATCGGGGGAGGAGGGGGCGGAGTCGGGGCAGGGGGGGGGGGGCGCGAGCACTTCCGGGCTCGAGGCTCGGGGCATTTCCTTGTTTGTCCGGTTGTCCCGACCGCAGGTCGGTCGGGACGCGGGACAAACAAGGAAATATCGGGACGGTCCCGATAAAATCGGGACGTCTGGTCACCCTAGTTTAGCCTGACCTCCCACTCTCCATACCCTGATGTTCTTAAAATGAAGTGTCAAAATCAACTTACAAACCAGGTGCAAATGTAACACCAACGTCCTTTGGTGGTTTGTTGGCAGCAGAGATCACATCTGGAACCTAGTACAGGAGGTTTTATTACCTGAACTAACACAATCCTCAGATAGCTGGTGCTGCAGCTGACTTATCAATTTCTAGTTGACTTACCCACTACTAGAGCGGGACAGAGTGCCACACTTTCATAAAGAACTAATGGTGGGAAGTCATTTCAAATGCATTTTCCCCCCTGCCACACAAGTGCAAAATACGAACTCCGTACAAATCTAACATCCTAGACTGTAGGGCAAGGGACTGTGTCTACCTCTGTGTTTGTACAACATCTGCCATAATGGGGCTTTCATCTTGATCCAAGCATCTGGACAGTTTCGCTATTAATACAAATTTATATTGCAATAGTTTCTAGGGCGCCCGATAAAGGATCTAGTCCTTGTTGTTCCCTACAAACATAAGACAGTTTCTGCCTTACAGAGCTCATGGTCTAGGAAGCCATGAAATAAAATATCAAATAATAATCCAGTTGCATTAAAATTACAGCCTAGAAAATAAACTAAACTACGGAATGTTAAATTGCCATTAAAAATGTCACAAGGGATCACCTGTTCAGAATACACAAATGTTTGCATGCAGCTATTCCTCTCCTGCAAAGCTCTAAGCGGAACCAAATCAAGCTGTGCCAGGGCACCCAGACATCACAGCCGTATTTAGAAAAGTAAGCAAAAGTGATGCTTGTCTGCTATTTCCTTTACACAGCTTCACAGTCCTTGCAGCTCTTCTATGATGAAATCTAGTCCGAACACTTGAAACTTAAGGAAATAAACACATCTGAAGTGGACTGAAGATTGCAGGTTTATGAGGCAATCTCCTTTGATTCATCAGGGGACATAGGAAAAGAGATGATTATATTCATTTTAATAAAAGTGGAAGCGCCTAGCTGGCATAGCTGCCCCTTGCATTTATTTCTTCCTTAGTTTCATCTTCTGTCTCACCACCAGTGCACTTCAATTCTCCATGGCAATCAGAACTGACATATTTGCTGGAAGCAGCAGAAGGACCTTGTTTGATCCAGGGCCTTCAGGCAGTGAAGTGAGTGTCAGAGCAGCCTTCCCTCATTAAAAACAAAACATCTGGTCACTGACAATCTCGCCCAGATAAAATTGACCACTCAAGTGAGCTTGGAGTCCCCTTGGTGAAGCAAGTGACTTAGCATGGCCTACTGTTCACCTAATATACATTCCGGTCACATCCGCTTGGTTCACGATTTAAAAACATGTTTCCCTTACTCTGAGCACTTCAATCATAGCTCATAAAAATCAAGCTGTATTCATTCCAGTTCACGCATCCTCATGATTTGGGCTTGGAGGAAATCATCATTTGAGAATCAGAAACTCTTTCAGGTTACAGTGGGGGTAAGTGCTATTGGCCTTAGAGAATGATCCACGGGGGAAGGCTGAAAGTGGGTCTTTATGTTCAGGGATGGGGTGAGTGCCTGGCTTTCTCACATGTGCGGACGCTCCCTGATGACCTTCTACCTTAGCTTTCATGGGGAGAAAAGTGAAGAGTCCCCGAAGCCTTGTCTATACTCAGGCATAGCCTTGATTCGGCACTAGCACTAGCACTAGCACTGACCCCTATAGACAACATTATGCCTGGGGTTTACTCTGACTGAGCTAATTGAAATTTACCCCTTGGTGCAACCAGGATAAACCCTGATTAAGTCATTTGAAAAACTCCAGCTTGCTTTTCCTACACATAGGGGTCAGCAATGATGTAGCTGCACAGATTGCTGGCCACTGATTGCCGAATCAGAGCTATTCCTGACTGTAGATAGGGCCTGATTCTCCCCTCACACCAGTCTTATATTGGCGAGCCTTCACTAAGATATTCCTGATTTACACCAGCTGAGGAGAATAATCAGGCCCAGAGACTCTGGCAATAAGCTCTGTAGTGAGTTGAGCCCGGGTGCCACCCTTGGGAAGCTTGCATGTCGTTTGAGGGTAATGAATGCACTTGGAAGCATTTCTCAGAGAGAATCCCTAGCAGGCATAAGAGCTGAATGAAACTGCATCAGCATCCAGTGCACGCTGTGAGGACACAGAGAAGACTCCCTCCCTCTGGGATTAACCAAGGACAGGGGAGGGAATCTTATTATTTGATGTTTATTATTTGTATTACTGCACATCCCAAGCCAGCTGCAGGAGGAGGAAAATGTAATCCTCTTAAATGAGGTTAAACACAAAGTATCAAACTGAGAACTGCCAGCAAAATTATTTCTAATTGTAAACTCCCTATACATGTCCCAAAAGATAGAGAACTAATATGTATGCAGTGCTAAAGAGACTTTTGTATACAGCAACTTAGGCCCTAACGGAGAATTTTCACACAGCAGTAAGCCTGGAAATAATACTCGGTCAAAAGAATTTTACTCAGCCTGCATTTTCCTTTGTTATATTTAAAGATAGTTGTGCTTGCGTAGGTGATCTTTCCTTCCAAGCAGGGACTGCTTGATCCCACAGTATTCATAATCCTCTGCTTCCATAGTCTATTGCTATGGAAATGCATAAAATGGTGATTGCTATTTGTAAGCCCTGACAGGCACAGATCTGATCACGAAGGTACTATCCCTGCTCGGAGGAGCTTACAGACTACAACAGGTGGACAATACAAAATGCACTGAGAGACCCAGAGGAAGGGCCTCAAATGCAGAATTGTGATTTTACTGAAAAACAGGCGGAGAGGCAGGATTTGCTGTGAGGGAGCAAACAGCAAATGGGCCCACTTCTCCTCTAATGGACACCGGTATGAATCAAAGTGAGTTCCACCAGGCCAGGTTCTGATCTCAGTTACTCAGGTGTAAATCTGGAGTAATTGAACTGACTTCAATGGAGTTTCTTGAGATTCACTGGAGTAATGACATCAGGGTTGAGCACAGCAAAGTTACACTGGTGCAAGAGGGGAATCAGGCCCTAATATCTTTGACAATTAACAAAATTGATAAGAGTTAATAAATCCATTAATCGTTTGGACACACTTGATTTCTGCTCAGCTTCTTGGTAAATTTCCCCGTGTGTAAGGCCTTCTTGAAGAAAGAAAGTTGAAGAATAAGGGCTTGTCTACATGAGCATTTAGTTCACAGCAATCTGCAGTGTGAATCTACCCTGCACTAACCGTCCGGGTGGGCCCTGCTATGTGCATTAAGTTTGTTAGAGCACTTTAACCCACTCCCGTTCTAAAGCAGGGTAGATCACGTCATCAGGGTCCACGTGGACAGTTAGCATGTGGCAGGTTAGTGGAGTGTAGATTCACATCTCAGATTGCCACAAACTAAATGCTTGTGTAGATAAGCCCTAAGAGTTCAGTCACAAGGGCAAATCCCAGTATATTATTCTGCTCCCTCTCAGGCCCCATCCTTAATTGGGCTTGTTCCCTCTCTCCATTGAGAATAGGATGCAGTGCTATATTTTTCTGCCAAAGGACAAAATGCCAGAAGGGGTGGGGGAGTGGAAAAAAAAAAATCAACAGATGTATAGCTGGTCCTTTTTGTCTCTTGTTTGAGAGGTCAAGCAGTTCAGGAAGCCAGTATAACCCATGGGAACCTCTCTCTGTAACTCAGCACTTTCACACTGCTATCCTAATGAACACACTTGTCATCAATACCCAAAGACAGGGACCCCACACTTCTCATGGGGGTGGCACACTTGGTAGAAGTAACCAGAAAAGCTTTTGTAAAGAAAAAAATTAAAAGTGCTGTATAAATTCTAAACCATTCATGTATGTAGGCCAGTTCTTCCCTCCGTGACACTAATTTTAGACCTGTGTACTCCCATTGATATCAAGTGAGGTACAGCAACACAGATGTGGTGTAACACAATGGAGCAGACACATTTTAAAACAAAACAGTCCCACACAATTCCTCCATCACATTCCTCCCCAGATCTGTGCTTTCCCTACCACAGCTGATGTTATGGCAACCAGCTAAAATAGCTCTATTTGGCACTGTTCTAGGTGTTTGTACAATAATCAACTATTGCAAGTAACACAATTCTACACAGGGTCCAATTCTGATGTCCTTACCGACGCTGAGTAGCACTTACTCAGATAAGTACCAATAGCTCTATTGGAGTCAATAGCAGTACTCATGGTAGTGCACCTCAGTGTAAACTAAAGGGTGGCAGAACTGGGCTAGACTGTAAAGTTACAATCGGCTCTGTGTAAGGGGGCAGCATTGTGCTCTGGTCTGCTCTTAGGATGACAGAGCTAACTATGACTCTCAACCAAAACACCTTCTCTGCTCTCCCCCATGCTATGGGTTGGGGGAATAAACTCCTTCATTCCCTTTAGTGCAGCAGTTTACTCCTGTCTAGGCACCCAGTCAGCTACTCTGCCTTGCTTAGCAGCCCATCTAACCCATAGCGTCTAGATCCCTTCTGGACCAGATTCTCATAGGTGCCACTCAGCATGAGTAGTGCTGACTTCGGTAGGAATGATCATGAAGTCAATGACACGCACCACACATGGAATCAGGTGCATTCAGTATGAGTAAAGGTATCAGAAACAGGCCTCTGTACAAAAATAAGACCAGTGTTACTCAGAGAAGACCTTAGCTCAGTGGAAGTTTCTATCGCTGGGCCTGATTCTCCATCACTTGGCACCTTGTGCAGTCATTTACACCCGTGCAAAGTACGTGTAAAATGCTAGTAAATGAGACTAGTTACTTCTCTGCATTCACGTTGCACAGATGTAACTGGCTATACCAGGTCAGAGGAGGTAAGAATAAGGCCATAAGTCTCTGTCTTTGGTGTTTTCAATTCACCCATCATATTGGTATTTAAATGGCAAGTTGCACCACTGCATCCCAGGGCAGGCTGGGCACATATTCTATTAACAGTTGAGGAACTTACGTTTCTGAAATACTCTCTAAAAAGCTTCATCGTTCAACAGGAAAGCAGTTATACGACATAATAAAAAAGAATGGGTCAGTCCATAAATTGCAGTTATTGGGGAGTATTTATGGATTCTTGTCATAAAAGAACAGAGATAAAGTGTTGCTAGATAGTCTGAATGCAAAAAATTCCCAGAACATAATATTTCCAGTTATACTGGCTCCTTCGTGCTTTGAAAGTAGAAATGATTGTTCTGATGATACCACAGAAGAATTATTATATTTAGCTTTAAGTAATATTTCTAGTTTGAATCAGAAACAGTAGTAGAGTTTTGATTTCCAACACGGCAGTAGGTTTCAGGCAGAAATATTTTTCACCTATTTCTATATACAGGACCTGGTTCTCTAGTCACTTATGTGAGTTTCACACCAGTGTAACTCCATTGACTTCAGTGGAGTTACTCCTGAGTCACCCATGTGAGAGAAGAATCAAGTCCATGTAACAGTGCACGAGGCCCTTTCCTTTACAGAGGGAAAGGATTTTAAGAGGGCCCAGTTCTGCAACCTTTACACATGGCAAATAATACATTAGTCCCTTGGGTCCATATATAGGCCCTAGTGGCCCTAAACACAGGGCTAAAAGTAAATTTCCACCATGTACCTTATAAAGTGCTGGGACGTAAGTTAGGCACTAAACTAAAATATACCAGGGATAAGGACCAAATTTAAGACGCCAGATTCCAGTCTCATTTATAATGGGCAAATCTGCAGTAACACCAAAGACGTAAATATGGTTACTCCAGATTTACACTGAAATAAATGAGTCACCTGATTATTCATCTAGTCCCCAAAATAAGCACCTAGAATTCTAGCATTATGGGTAGCTCTCGGGGGTGGGGGGGTGGGGGGGACGGGGGGTGGGGTGGGGAAGAGCCGGAAACACGTCCAGAAATCGCTATTATAACTAGCAGTTTAGCAACAGAAATGTATTAGAGTTTGACTTGCAAATGCGTAGGTGTGGACAAGGTGCTAAGATTCTATACAAACCTCTCATCCCTTTCCACCAAGTTTATTAGGTTTTCCATCCAGCAGTGCTGGAAGAATTTGTATAGTGTGGAATGCTGAGAGCCATTTAACTAAACTATATAGGGACTGGGAGTGGCTGGCTCATTACAGAAGCAGCTTTTCCTCTCCTGGAATTGACACCTCCTCATCTTTTATTGGGAGTGGACTACATCCACCCTGATTGAATTGGCCCTGTCAGCACTGGTTCTCCACTTGCGAAGTAACTCCCTTTTCTCCATGTGTCAGTATATAATGCCTGCATCTGTAACTTTCACTCCATGCATCTGAAGAAGTGAGGTTTTTACCCACGAAAGCTTATTCCCAAATAAATCTGTTAGTCTTTAAGGTGCCACCAGACTCCTTGTTGTATTTAACTAAACTGTAAATCTTGTATAAAATGGAAATTATTTCAAGCCAGAGGATGAGGCAGCACCCCCAGCACTCCATTACTTATGTTCCCATCTATATGCCTGCTTCAAAATGGTTTGCCCTTGGAGAAGCCCTCATCTTTTTTCAGACCTACTGCCAGTATTTCGGGAAGGTTTTGTTTGTTTTTAATCCAGATTGCAGAGGGGAAATTTGGAGGTCAATACAAACTAGAGAAAGTATAAAATATTAAGCAATATTAAGGCAGCCACAGTGTTTAATATTCACAGCTAGATTCTCCTAAACCTCTCTTCCAGTAATAAAATCTCAGAGAACTGTCTCAACAAAGTGCAGTTTTTACCTCTTCTTTCCGAAGAAACATTTGAGTGAGAACCACCCTCTTCCTGAGTCAAACCCCTCAAAGACGTGCCAAACACACAGACCCCTCAACAAAGTCAGCCTAGCATGTGCATCTCTGCTCACCAGTCCTATCTGCCCCCCGCGTGAGGAGGGGTATTTGGGCCAGCCCCGCCTGGGGGGTGGAGGGCTTGGGCCAGCCCACCACGGTGTCCCATTTTCCCTTTGGGAAATATGGTCACCCTAGCAATAGCTCAAAAACAAAACAGACAAAAAGCCCAACACCAAAAAAACCTCTCTCCCTGCGCAACCAGATTTCCCCCCTCTCTCTCCCACCCTGGAAACTTACTTCCCTTGTTTTGCAACATGTTCTGCCTTTCAGTGACATCAATAACTAATTAGTGCTTGTGAGAAATGAAATGCACTCGGTCTGCAATTCATTCCTCTCTTCTGTCCCACCTCTCCTGACCAGCCAGTCCCGCTCCTGGTCAATTTTTAGCTCGGATGCCATCACAGCGGCTCAGCATTCCGCGCCCCCACGCTCAGACCTTCCTTTCGAATCCTCGCGACTCCAACGTTCGGAAAACATTGTCCTAACGTTCTCTTAGCCGCCGGAACTAGCTCAGAGCTCGCCTCGAACCCAGTTTAAGCTTGCCCCGCCCTCAGCCGGCCCACAGCTGTTAGTGTGTTTCGCTTTCTACTCCCATGGCAACCCGAGCACCGCTGCCTTGCCCTGAGGGATGCTCGGCCAAGAGAGCAGATACCCTGCATGGGGGATTGCTTGCAATTTACTCATCTGCTTTCTGGCTGGGGAAATTCCTTAGGCATCCTGTGCTAATGGCCTGGCACAGACTTAAATCTCATTCCTTAATATAACTGGAACATTACCTGGACTGAAATAGGCATAGACCGGAGAGGGATGGAGGCTTGGGAGATGCTGTGTTCCTGAAAGCTAAAGTCCTCTGGTCAGGAAAGTTCAGCGACACCTTTCTTCTGAGTCAAGATGTTAGCGCCTATATCCTGGTCCATTTCCAACTAAGTACGGCTTCCTGCCCCCAGAACAAGGTATCCCGCTTCCCTTTCTATCCTAAACTGTTGTGCAGTGCAGTGGCGCCCCCAGCCATACACGTTACTCATGGTACATACCCCCTGGCAGGGATACCAACTCATCAGTGTTGGCCACTCCCAAAAGCAGTGGTAAGGAGGAGCAAGTTTTGCCTTGTGCCCCCTTCATCATGACAGAGGGGAGCAACACTGCAACCCCCATGCACCAGGTTGTAGTGCCACTCACTCAGTTTTGGCCCTACCACCAGTTGTCACGATAGCAGAGCCAAATCTGGGTAGCCAAATCTGGTGGACAATGCTGCTCCTCCTTGCTGCTGCTGTGGGGCTGGTTCCTGCACTAGGGCTTCCCCCTGGGCCAGCCTAACCTTGGCCTGCTGACAGCAGCCCCTGTCCCGTTTGTTGTGCCCAGGCTGCAGGACTCACTCAGCAACAGCCTGAAGACCTGCTGCAAGTATGGGGAGCTGCAGTAAATGTCCGCACTGGAGAGCCTGCTGGGAGAGGGGCAGTGGACAGTACCACGTGAAAAATTTCTGGGGTGCTTTGTTGTTCTGCGCTGTTAACCAATAGCTCTGTTTACACACAAAAGAGTGCTACAATTCAGTGGTGAGTGATATGTTCCCATATATCCTTGACATGCCACATCCCTCCTGCAGATCTATTTATCGACCCAGGTTTTTATACGGTTGCCCATTAGCATGGCATCTGAGCAGCTGAGTGTACAGTGCCTCTGTGTTTGGAAAGTCTTGGAAATAGGCAAAGGCTGGTTCTGTGCATCACTCAGATGTTTTTTCATAAAGAAGAGGGAAACGCTATAGTTGGCAGCCGGTATCAAGCGGAGTGCCCCAGGGGTCTGTCCTGGGGCCGGTTTTGTTCAACATCTTCATTAATGATCTGGATGATGGGAGGGATTGCACCCTCAGCAAGTTCGCGGATGACACTGAGCTGGGGGGAGAAGTAGATACGCTGGAGGGTAGGGATAGGGTCCAGAGTGACCTAGACAAATTGGAGGATTGGGCCAAAAGAAATCTGATGAGGTTCAACAAGGACAAGTGCAGAGTCCTGCACTTAGGATGGAAGAATCCCATGCACCGCTACAGACTAAGTGGCAGTTCTGCAGAAAAGGACCTGGGGATTACAGTAGACAAGAAGCTGGATATGAGTTAACAGTGTGCCCTTGTTGCCAAGAAGGCCAGTGGCATATTGGGCTGCATTCATAGGAGCATTGCCAGCAGATCGAGGGAAGTGATTATTCCCCTCTATTCGTCACTGGTGAGGCCACACCTAGAGTATTGCATCCAGTTTTGAGCCCCACACTACAGAAAGGGTGTGGACAAATTGGAGAGAGTCCAGTGGAAGGCAATGAAAATGATTAGGGGGCTGGGACACATGACTTATGAGGAGAGGCTGAGGGAACTGGGCTTATTTAGTCTGCAGAAGAGAAGAGTGAAAGAGGATTTGATAGCAGCCTTCAACTACCTGAAGGGGGGTTCCCAAGAGGATGGAGCTAGGCTGTTCTCAGTGGTGGCAGATAGAACAAGGAGCAATGGTCTCAAGTTGAAGTGGGGGAGGCCTAGGTTGGATATTAGGAAACACTATTTCACTAGGAGGGTGGTGAAGCACTGGAATGGGTTACCTAGGGAGGTGGTGGAATCTCCATCCTTAGAGGTTTTTAAGGCCCAGCTTGACAAAGCCCTGGCTGGGATGATTTAGCTGGGGTTGGTCCTGCTTTGAGCAGAGGGTTGGAGTAGATGACCTCCTGAGGTCTCTTCCAACCCTGATATTCTATGATTCTAAAAACCGCATTTAAGGAGACAGCTATTTTAGAGTCTAGTGCTGATGTGGACAGGTGTGACCAAGAACTCTGTTGCACTTTCTTGGGGTCTTTTGCTTCATAAATCTCACTGGCAGCTCTGGCTTTGTCTTTTATAGACCGTTTCATTGGTCCTGAGCCCTATATGTTACTTAGAAGGATATTTTTTCATCTTTGCTATTATTCTTATGTGGTGGCCCAATAAGGTGACCTTAAGTAATTCACGAGGAAGAATTTTTCTTATGTTCTGTTATTCTGGGTGTTGAAATGAGAAAAATGACAATAACTGAAACAAAACTAAATGTGATAAGGTCAATGGCCATAATGCCATGTTGCCAGCAAAGCCCCGTGCTCTACGTGCCCTTCGGCTTGCCAGCACATCCTCGCTTTTCTTTTTGTGAAATGGCAATAGAAACTGAACAAAATGTCAGTGGATTTGACCTTTGCAAGTCTGAAGGAGTTAAAATTGATAAGAGGAAAGTTGGAGACAGTGTAGTACTGGAGTAGCTTGCAACCCTTTACCTATTCCAGCAACCGGGACTTCTTCCCCCATGCCAATTTAAAATTTTAATCTGACATCATGGAGGACTTGTTAAAGTCAAACTCCTAGACCATCAAGTTATGTATAGCAAAATTGTTAGAAAAGATTATGATGCACTTTTAACAAGGTTGAGGGGGCTTGGAATTTCAGTTCAAGATGTGGTTTTGGGGAGAGAAGAATTTAGGCCTCCCTGATGTAGGGTTTTTTTTTTAGTATGAATAATTGACTTCAATTTCCCTTTAGAAAAAGGTCAGTTCTTATCTTCCAATGATAACTGAGAGGAGGAAACCTTAAGACTATTCAGTAAGCAGGCAAAGAGATCAAAGAGATCTCAGCTTCTCCTATTTGATCTAAAACAGAGTTTACTGCACCTACACCCTAATCCCCTTTTATATTTAGATAGAGGTCCTGGAGCATATGTAAGGGCAGTTTTTGAGATAATGGAGGGAAATCCCCGGAGCCAAAGTCATTATTTTTGCATGAAATGTTTAATGCTAAACATAAATATTGAATTCCCGGGCCCTTGTAGACTTTACACTTGCACACCAGATCTTGCTTCACATCCAATTATTAAGAGCACGATCTTAAGTGAATAGAAAACTGATAGGAAAACTTTAAAGTGAAGACAATTAGAAGGCATTATTTTACAGTTAAAAGGGAAAAAAAGCATTTTTTGATACAAAACAAAGAAAAATGGGGCACATTAGCATCTCATCACAGACAGCACACTCCAGTGGGTCTGTAAAGGGGGAAACACAACTAAGGGAAATGACTTTCTGCCGTGATGATCCAAGAGTGGATTGAAGTGTGAGTTCCTGTGGTGCACATTCATCAGTCTCTCTATTGTAATTCTCATGATTTACATCCTCACAGTCATGATTACATGGGGAAAAAATGATCTACAGCCTGGATGACTCCAAAAAGCTACATTCTTTGTCCAAATCCAATCAAGTTCCATGGCGGGCAGGACTTTTGGTTTAGCATTAATTTAATATACGAGGCCCTGAAAATAACCCTCGTGCCTTTTGAAACCTCAGAGGTGAAAATAATGTTGCTTAAGTACTGAACAGCAGATTACCTCTGAAATCTTTTCATTGCTCACTCATGAGGGAGTTTAGCTTGAGTGAAGAATTGGACTCTACATCAGGATGGAATTTATTGCAAAATGTAATCAAATATAATTTCTTGGGCAAAATTTGGTTCTCATGAACACCAGGGCAAGTCTAGAGTAACTGCACTGGAGCTGTTTATGGATTTACTCTGGATTTACACTGTTGCATAATGGACAGCAGAATTTTGCCTCTCATCATTAGACTGCACACAAGTGAAATCCTCTTTGCATTTCTTTGAATGCATAGTAACAGCTATAGTAGAAGGTTTCAGAGTAGCAGCCGTGTTAGTCTGTATCCGCAAAAAGAAGAACAGGAGGACTTGTGGCACCTTAGAGACTAACAAATTTATTAGAGCATAAGCTTTCGTGGACTACAGCCCACTTCTGTATGCATCCGAAGAAGTGGGCTGTAGTCCACGAAAGCTTATGCTCTAATAAATTTGTTAGCTATAGTAGAGGTTGCCAAAATGTTTCCACTCCGTGTGTGAAATCCTGGCTCCATTGAAGTCAATAGGAGTTTTGTCATTGACTGCAATGGGGCCAGGATTTTATCCTAAGAACTTATCTCCGGTTGCTCATAACTTTCTGAAACTTTGAGCTACTGAGCTGCATTTTTTACTGGTAACAAGAGTATTCAAATTGCAAATCAAAACTGCAAATTGTGTACACATTTAGCTGGTTTGCATTCACATATGTGTGGGTACAACTGGTTGCAAAAAGGTTAAAACAAAAAAATCCTAGAAAAAATTCTCCAGAATTTCTTTCTATATTTCACTGAAATGTCAAACCCTTAAAAAAAAAAAAATCTGGCCATCTCTAATGAACAGTAACAATTTGTGATTCAACCATTCAGAAGAACCAAACAGCTCATGGATATGTGGAAGGAAGAAATCAGGGGTTGCATGTTACTTAGCTACCACAGATTCAGAACATGAATTTTAATCAAAAACTTAAGCTGGATTCATTCAAAGAGACAAATGAACTAGAGTATTTTTATTAGCACGCTACATATACAGATTAAAGCACTGTTCTTTTCTGTTAATTTTGTAACAATTAACCAATCATATTACACAGCTGATAGTGCCTTCCTATATTCTTGGGTGGTTTTCCTTTTAATCTTTCTAGTATGAACAGAAAACTCTAGTGATGATTGTGAGGGACAGATAAAGAATTACTGGGCTTGTATTAGTAAAGAGTGTGAGAACTGACAGGCCTGCAGTTTGCATAGGGGAAAAAATGATGAGGCATTTCAAAAATTCACTACATTTGACTGAACAAATGGGATCTGTTGGAATTCATGTAACTTTTGTCCCATTACAACTGCTCTGGGAGCCTGTTTGCAGTGAGATTCAGAAGACATTGGAATCTCTTTTTGTAGCTTTTGCTGAAACTAAACTTAGAGTGGGTTATGGACATCTTTATACAATGTCTGTTGTGTACATAATGTCCTTCAAACAAACACCACTGGCATTTTATAATTCAAAGTTCTACAAAATTCTTACAAGAAGTAAACATTCCACAACATGTCAAAGCCTGAGATCTCACTTTACGTCAGTACTAACAACACTCCATCATCTACAGCACTGTCTAGACTGATGAGATTTTTAGGGACATCTCCCACCACTGCAGTAATAGGGGCACTGCTTAAACCGACTGCTAATTTTTTAGTCCTCAGGTCATGTAATCCTGCTCAAAGAAATGGTTGGAGGTTTCCTTACAAATTTCAGTGTAGACAAGGCCATCACATCGCTTTCAAATGCATCTGTAGAACTCACATAATGACCTTTTGAGGGGGCAGTGGACTCCACCAGTTTCTCTTTCTCAGTCAGCTTCTGTCCTTATTCGATCCAATCCAAATTATAGTTGCATTTAAAAAGTGTGTTGCCAGTTTAGCTACTAGATTTGGCAACTTTTTGGTTTCCCTAGTGAGAAAATAAGTGTCAGAGTGACCAGTGACAAATCTAGCAACTTTCACTGCCAATTACAGTGACATTCAGAGAAAGAAGTCACCAATATGTGTAGTCACAAAATCATACACATGCAGCTCGATAGTGTTAATAAAATCCATTCCATGCTCTTCTTACTACTTTCTTTTGCACACCAAGTCAATGTCATTACGTCTCAACTGAGCATGTCTTGGGAAGGAATCACATTCCAGGGCTTCCTAGGCTGAGATCACTATAATCTGCAGGTGAGGAAAAGAAGTTAGTGGAGTCTAATTAAATACTTTGCTAAAGCCAGGCACACTTTGGAGAGAGCAGAACATTAGCCAGGGCTTGTTTTTAGCCAAATGTGTTCTTTCTTGCTGCTCCATAGTAGGTAGCACACCCTGTGATGCAGGGAAAGGCAGCTAATGAAGCGGGCAGAGCCGGGGAGGCAGGTTAGCCAGCAAGGAGAGCTGCAGGGATGGAAGGTGGGGTGGGATTATACAGGGCCATGTGCCCCAATGGGGCGGGGGCACATGGCCCTGTCTCATCCCACCCCACCTTCCATCCCTGCAGCTCTCTTCGCTGGCTAACCTGCCTCCCCGGCCCTGCCCACTTCATTAGCTGCCTTTCCCTGCATCACAGGGTGTGCTACCTACTACAGAGCAGCGAGAAAGAACAGATTTGGCTAAAAACAAACCCTGGCTAATGTGCTGCTCTCTCCAAAGTGCGCCTGGCTTTAGCAAGGTATTTAATTAGCCTCCACAAACTTCTTTTCCTCTCCTAAGCAGTATACCCAGATGGACGGACACTCTTTTCACAACCTACGTATTATATAATTTTTTTTAACATTAGCTTTAATAAAATTTTTATATCAGTTTTTATAAAAAAAAAGAAGAGCAAGGAAAAGATTTTATTAACACTATTGAGCTGCTTGTGAATGATTTTGTGACTAAACTCGCCTGGGCACACGCGCAAACATATGTATATATAATTCTCTGTTGAATTCTCTGGAAATTTTGTTTAGTGACATTTTTGACTCCTTTTGAGTGCTTAAATAGCTACAAGTAGTGACTTTTCAAGGTTGGTCAGGTGACTTCCTGCCATATGGAGCTGGCAATATAGCGTTAACTTTAAACTCCAGCCATTGTCTATTGTCACAAAAATAAAACTAAAAATCCTTGTAATATGGCAGCCCGTGCCTCCCTCTTCCCCCTAAAAATAATTAATAAATGTTAGGCTTGTTGCCAGAGACTCAGAAGAGACAATGAACATAAATAGCAAAAGAGGGCTCCTCAAAAGTTCAAGCGTTAAATGCAAAGATCAGACTAGTATGTTCTCTGAATGAGACAAAAATGTAGGGAGCTTGATGTAGGGTATACAAAGATACTGGAGTAGCCTAACTAAGAGGAACCTTGTAGGTGAAACACCTTAAAGATTTTAAAGATCATTTGGAAACCGGTGGAAGTCTCTCAGAAGAGGTATAATGTAATCTTGACACTTCTAATGAGTAGCCCTGCTGTGGGATTCTGAAGCAGCTGAAAATGATATAAAGAGTTAGTGGGAAGATCAAAGACAAGAAAAGAGCAGTAGTTGAGAAAGAGAATGACAAAATTATGTATCAAGGATTCTGTTTCTCCTTGAGATAACAGAGGTCTCAAGTTAGAAATATCCCTGAAAGGGCAATAAAAGGCTTTGACAACCTGATTGATGTGGGCATTACCACAAGTTCTGACATAAAATATGAGATGCTGCAGGTGCTTCATTTCTTCCCGGTGAAAACGATTAGCACAATGTAGTTTGCCCAGATATACTTGTGCAATGTTGTATTTATGTTTTCCATAAAATCATATGAATAGGTGCCTTTATAGTGAAATATAACTATCTGTACCAGTTATTTTATATCTGTATGCTACTATGGGCATTTACATCAAAGCACTTTTTGACAAACTTCATGGCTAGGCAGGGTTTCAGTTCAACCATAGGTGGCACATCTGCCTTTAATATTTGGAAAGTTCCTTAGTGATACTATTGATTTTAAGAAAAAGTTGTGTCCCTTGCTATTTACTGATATTACATATGTTGAATATGAAACAAGCTTTGGTTTAGATTACTGTAAGTGGCCTTAGCTACAGTATTAAGTATTTCCCTTTAAACAGATTGGATTCAAGTTTTGAGTTGAAAGGACACAATTTTGCTTGCCATTAATTTTTACTTGTATTTTCCAATTGGAAGCAGTTTCCATTTCAATCACTGTACCTACCAAGAGATCTGCATCACGGCCTTGGTGATCAACGAGTACACGAACGCTCTTGGCTTCAACTGTGCATCATAAATGGCACATCTGGCCAAATGCTGAGCAATTTCTTGGCTCACCTTCTCAAGCACATTTATTGCACTGGAAATGCTGCCTGTCAGAAACGATTTTGTTTTCTTTCATTTCCTCTTCTTCTTCTTTGCAGTAGCACCTACGGGCCCCCCATTGGGGATCAGGGTCCCGTTTTGCTAGGTGTTGTACACATGAGTAAAACAGGGGCAGGTGCAAGAGAGGACAAGTTGCAAGAGAAAAATGGAGATGGGGTCAGGTACCTGAAAAAAGAGTCTATTTGCACAATTTAATAGTCTCAGTCATAGAAGTCACAGGTGGCCGTCAGCCTCGCCAATTTCTAATTTTCTCTTTTGGAAATGGTGCCACATGAAATAGATGCTCATTTGGTATTGGTTCACTTAGGGCCTGATTCTACACTCACTGAAGTCAATGGAAATAACCCAGCTGATTTCAGTGGGCTTTGACTCTAGCCCTTAAAGATCAAAACTGCATTGCACTAAGTACACCGGCTCCACCAGTGCCTATGGCTCATTTTAAATTAAATCAGCTTCATATAGTGCTTTGCACCTGATACTGTGATTTCCTATTCCATCTATCTGCCTATTATTTTATTAAGGAATTGTACCCTAAATTCACTTTTGAGTTTTAAGTCAGATAGACATAAATTGATTCCTATTGCCCTTGGTTACACATAAAACCCCCAAGTCCCTCCTGAGTAAGTAATATTTTTTCTGGTGTTGCAGTCCAGTTACAATTGATCTATCTTCTGTACCAAATCCTCTTTAACTTCCTTCTGCTCCATGTAAAAGCCTTATAGACTTAAGATACTGCTGGGACAGCCACACAGAAATTTCTCAACATGCACTTTAAAAAAGTCTCTTCAGTTTCTGTGTTTCTGTGATGGTTCCTTGCAAATCAAGTGGATTTAATAAGCACTCAGGAGGAGGCAGGTTTGTTAGGAGAGAAGGCACAGCACTTTTATTAATGACAGAAGCACCCAGCTCAGTCTGAACATGCTCAGACTTCTAAGACCTCTAGTTTGCACTGACATAATATTAGCATAATCAGTCCCATGCTAACGTTACATCCTGTCATACAAATAACTTTATACTTACACTTACACATGGTACAGACTCAGTCTCACTTGGGCAAAACTGGATGAAAAGCCCATCTCAGAGCACTCAGCTGTTTCTACCCTAGATCCTTTGCTTGAATGGTTACTGAAATTAGACACGTCGGCCTAGAACCATCGGATTTCATTTCAGACATATTTATAGTCCCAGACTCCCAAATGACCAACCCGCTCCAAAATAACTAGCCTGCAGATGACAGAAATGTCAACAAGGGAAAAAGAAAGAAATCAGATTCAAAAAAAGGAGCTCACTGATCTTATGTCATAATATTGCAGCAGCTCACACAGGCCCTTGTGAGAAAGGCATGATTTTTAATATTTGTGTAGACAGACTTCCTAAGCAGAGCTAAAGCAGAAAATTTTGCTGTTTTTAAATGGGAAGCTTTGTGAGGGATCCGTTTAGGAGTTTTAGCAAGAAAACTTTCTCAATGTCATTGATGGTGAACGAGGAGTTCGGAAGCTGTGCTATTAAACCTGCAATATTTTCTTCCTGGCAATTCACAGTTATCTGGGAATTATGTATACTGTTAGCAATACATTTATATATATATATTTTAAAATGCTTGTTGCTTTATTTCCAAATATATATGAAAGAGTCAGCAAAAAGGAAACATTTTAATGTGTGTGTGTGTGTGTGTGATATCTGGGAGGCGAGACAGACAAAATCTTTCTTGGGGAAGAGAGAAAGTGAGTGACGTTTGAGAGCTGAAAGGTATAGTGGTGGGATTTGGGGGAAAGGGGAATGAAAGACTGAAGTTTTTGTGAGGAGGGGAAGGTGGACTTTTGGGAGGATGATAAATGATGTGGAATTTTGGTGGAGTGAGAGTTTTCAAGGCAGGAAGAGAAGAAGGAAGAGAATCTGCCTTAAAGATACTTGTGAAGCATTTTCTTTTGTGCAATTTGTTTGTTTTGGAATGTGCCAGATTTCATCAATTAATTTCCTCTTGGAAAATGTCCTCCAGGCCTCACTACAAGGGCCTGATCCTTTTCCTTGATGAATGCCCCTGAACATCAGCTTGAGTTGCTTTCCTTCATGTCTGCAAATTACTCAGGGGGGCTGATCCTTTGAAGTGCAGAACACCTTCAACTTCTGTTCATTTTAATGGGAGGTGAAGGGGCTCAGAACCTTGCCGAATAGACTCTAATTTGGGGGCTGGTCAAAAGACACTGTGAACCACTTTGTACCTGCCAATCAGGTCTTGCCACGATAGTTCTCCCCAGCCACTCTTTACCACCTTTCCAGAACACGTCTGCCCCCATCTCCCATACACAGAGCTGGCATACAGACAGCTGTCAGTCCCTTTTCCTGAGCGTGTGGAGTTTGGAAGAGTGAGCTGGATTCCATTCCGGCTCATCAACAGAATTGTTAACAATATTCCGATTGCTCACCAGTATCTCACCTCTGTTACAACTCTCCCCACATGCTTGTTTGTATTCCCAGAAGCTTGTCATTTAACCAGTCATATTTTTATTCCTGACGAAATAGAGAAAATAAAAATAAATGGTTTTCAAAAGAAAAAAATTTGAAAAAAATTTCTCTTTTACTTGCAAATAGAGCAAATTTAATACATGACCCATTGAGACACAGGAAATGTGGAAGTCCATGGTGACACTTTTACAGAGTCCCTTTCAAAACAGGACAACACTTTGCCTTCTTTCTGGAAGGAATTTTCCATTAATATTTCAATGGCTTTTAGCTCCCTTATAAAGTACCATTTTAGAAGGAAATTACAAAAAACAGGCTTATCATTTCATACCGAAATTATAAATCTGACATGCAAGACAGAGGCAATCATTTTCTACATCTTCACATACCTTCCAGTACAACTTTCAGTACTGTCAACTCTTCTGACTTTATCTCTCAACAACTCTCATGGTGATTTATTTATGTGATTGTAAGAAAATCATAAAAAAAAATTAAATTAATGGAGATATCCTATCTCCTAGAACTGGAAGGGACCTTGCAAGGTCATTGAGTCCAGCCCCCTGCCTTCACTAGCAGGGCCAAGTACTGATTTTGCCCTAGATCCCTAAGTGGCCCCCTCAAGGATTGAACTCACAACCCTAGCTTTAGCAGGCCAATGCTCAAACCACTGAGCTATCCCTCCCTCCTAAAAAAAAATGTAAGTTTCTAGCCTTCATGGTTGTGAAGAAAACCTTGAAAATATGAATCAGAAACCAGAAGGCAAATAAAAAGAATCAATTTATTAATTTATTTATTTATCACAATTTCGTGATTTTGGGGCAGGCTGACTCATGATTTTTGAGTGCTTGGGGTCAGCAATACTGAACTCTGACAATGAGACTGTACAATACAGATGATGATGATATTTTTGAGCTATCAGGCATGGCAACAAAGATGAAGGTGCCCTGCCAAAACTGGTGCAATAACCATAGGAATAGCTTTTTCTGTCATTCGTCAGTACTTGGTATGAGACTTGCAGAAATTAATCAACTTTGGGGCAAAAGGTGAGTGAACTTAGGCTGCCAACTTGCACCTGGTCTATAAGATTATGACAGGACTTGGTTTGGTTTGTTCCATATGAGGCTGCAGGGGTTTTTCGAATAACCTCCTCTGTTTTGGCCTTCCACCACCTGTTAATATCAGGTACAAATCTTAGCTAGAAGCAGGAAAAAAGTATCCAGATTTCCTGTTAGCTAAAGAGAAAGTTAAAAGGCAAAGCAGCAAACCCCAGAAATAATAACATTTAAAGGACTAAACACTTAAAGGACTTTCCTATTTTCTAGAGAAAGTTTGCCAAACAATTTTTGTAACTGCTGAAGTTTTGGTAACCACTATTTGCGAATCAGTTTAACCATGTCTATAAATATGAAAGTAATGCACACATGTAAGTAGTAGTGCATCCTTTCAGAAGAAAAATGTTGGTACCAATGCATTCTGTGTGACTTTGGATGCTAAATTATTATTCTGTGTAAGCTCTCTGGGACAGGGACTGTCTTTTTTCTCTGTGTTTATCCACCATCTAGCACAATAGGGTCCTGGTCTATGCAGAGGCTCCCAGGAACTACTGCAATAAAAATAGTCCATCAATAATAAACTGTTCATACAAAAATCTATGTTTGTGCAGACATAATTTTCCACTTAAAAGATAAGAAATGGCAAGGTTCCACATGGATCATGAAAAACTATCATTTACTCTGTTTATACAACGTCTACCACAGTGGGTCCCTGACCTGGCTGGCCTCTAGGCACTATTGCAATATCAATGTTAAATAGTAATAAGAATGATCATTTACATTATTTTCATGACCACTGTGACGCAATATATTTCTATTGCTTTGCTTCTTCCTACAAACTGTATGAGATAAAGTAGCATTTTTTTCAGGTGAAAGCTGATTAGATCTATTTCTATCACTGCTTGTTCTGATTGGTACAGGTTACTAGTTTTGTTGATAAGTAATGTCTGATGGTTTCTAATGTGGACAATCTGCTAGTGTCTGTGTTGAGGCTACAAACACACTTTGCGTTGATAGTCCAGACAGTTAAGGCCCACTTTTTTAATTAATGTAGCACTCTAATCCACATAGCACTGTCTCTTTCCATTGCATACTAACGTCCAAATCCTGAGGACACTTATGTGGCTAAAAGCAGCTTCAAAGTTATGGTAGGGGGCCAAAGCAATGGAGGCCCCTGCACAGAGGGACTTGGCAGAGCTTCCGGGGTGAACTCCAGACCAGTGAGGGGCTGTGTCACCCTTGCCCTGCAACCTGGAGCGCCTCACAATGCTTTTGCTAAGATGCAGATCTGTTCCTACTCCCCTTCCTTGCCAAAAAGAATGGTCATTTGAGAGGTGATTGCCCATCAGCTTTGATGACACCTGCTAGAGGCATCAACTTGTCCTTTGTCTTTGAGAAACTAGTTTATCCAGACTTGTCTGGTTAGCACATTTCAGACCTAATTTTCGCATACGTTTATAACTTTTACATATAATGTTACTACACACATTTCATCATGCTATTATTGACGAGTAAGATATTAGTTTTCAAATGATACCTCACAAGGCATATTTTGTACAAAGATTATTACAATAGTGTGTAGGGTGTGAATACAGGGGTGCATTCGATTACAGCACTGTCTCTTTCCATTGCACACTAAAGCTAAAGTCCAAATCTTGAGCACAGTTCCATGGCTAAAAGGAGCTTCAAAGTTACGGGTCTTCTGCACTAGGGGCCAAAGCAACAGAAGTCCCTGCACAGGGTCTCTTGGCATCACTTGCATGCTGCGGAGAAGATCACTATGATGGGACTCCATAGTTTGTGCAGAGGAAACAATGTGGGAATGTCAAGGGTGGCCAGTGGGTCCTGCACAACATGAATCCATTTGGCCACAGAGCTTAGGAGCTACAGCAGGTCAGCTCTTCTACTCATTCCATATACTTTAGTAGCGGTCACCTCCCAGCTTCATTACTGGACAAGTGAAAGAGAAGTTACAGTGCTAGTGGCGGGAGGGTAACCAGATATCCTGATTTTATAGGGACACTCCCGATATTTGGGGCTTTATCTTATATAGATGCCTATTAGCCTCCACCCCCTGTCCTGATTTTTCACACTTGCTGTCTGGTCACACTAGCTGGGGGAGTGAGGATTCTTTCTCTTCCAACCCCCTCACATAGTTTCCTCATGCAAACTCTTTACCTTAACCTTTGCTTGCCTGGTCAGGAATTGGGCCTGAGTCATCAAAGGAAAAAATAATGAAACTTCTTCAGTGAATTGTTTTTATTTACCACAATGAGATTTTGGTTTTGTAGATGTTGTATGTGCAGTTTCTCTATTGGAGGGGTAAGAAACAACAAGGACAATAGATTATAGGGGTCACTTCTTCCACCTTTACTCGTGTTGAGATATATCTGACTATGCAAAAAGTCCCACTGATGAGGCCGCTCATGGAGTAAGGTGAGAAAGGGTAGCAGAATCAGGCCCATTATAATTAATAATGCTTAGCAGAAAACATGTTATTGCTTGTGGGGAGGGAAGTGGAAAATTTTTTATTATTTGAGTGTTAATTGGTAGTGAGTGAAGGTTCGCTATATTATGCCAGCAGATGTTGCTTTATGACTACATTAATGTTAATGATTTCCTCCTGCTGCATGTGAAAACTATTTAACCTATTTCTAGCTCATTGTATAGCTTGCCTCCTGTTATTGGAGCTCCAGTTGTTTTTCTGAGTGTCACCCAAGTGGGGTGGGTATTTTGTATAGATGTTCCATAGGTAATTTAGTAGGAGTTGCAATTACTACATTCCATTTATAAAATATTCCTTTTGCAACCTCTAGTTACATAGGGCAAGAGCCTCAAAGGTAAATGAAAGATGAAATCAATGGAAGTTAGGAGCGTATATACTTTTGGGGATCTGGGCCATAGGCGTCAATGGTTAAACTTAATAAGTTAAAGATCGAAGGAAATGACTAAGAACGGCAGCTTTTCTGGCTGCAAAGCCTTCTTCAGGATTAGATAATCTTTCCAAAATTGCTTGTGCAACTGCTGATAATGGTAACTGGGGCCCAAATGTTTATTCTCTTATTGTTGAAATCTCTCTATTTTTCCTGCATGCCATTAAAAAAGCACCACCATGGGATTCAAGAAAGAATTTCCAAGCAGTCTGAAGCATGGGCTGAACAGGTGTTAAAACTGCGTTCATTGGAGCAAGGTATACTTTGGCCTCATCAAACCAATGCAAGTATTAAAAAGGCAGTCAGGGGGTAAACCAATGACAGCTGAAGAGTTTGGAGTCATCTCACATTAGCTCCACCCCATAATTTGATTTTTGTTGTTATTCTATATTCATTTTACTGTGTTATTATTCATGTATCTGACACTGCAAACGTACATGATACCATCTAGCAGTAGGCAATTGTTATCTGCCCCAAAGGACCTATAATCTTATTATTAATGATTAATGTATATTGTACTAGCACCTAGCAGCCTCAGTTAAGGATCAGGGCCAACTGTACATACGTTGCATTGCTGAATCACCTGCACTGTGATTGGATTAGTAGGAAAGATGTGGGTGGTTCCAGTCCTACTCTCTCATCCAGGCAAACCATGTGCTACATTGAGTGCAGAAATTGCAATGAGAAGGACAACAGATGTAGAAGAAATGGTTTCTCTGCCTTTCCAGAGTTACTTCTGTAAAGGCAACTGCATGCCCCTGTAGGTTGTAGTTGGGTACAGGTTTTTTTGATGGAAGCCTACATTTGCCATGTCTTTAGGCATCTGTAGCATTTTATAGGGGCAGCAATGCCATCTGCTGCTCTACTACACACTGTGGGCACTGCCGGGATTGTCTGTGACCACTTATTAGAGATTTCCCTGCTTATATGGCACTTGAGGTCTTCTAAATATCTGGCCCACACAGGTATAGTGAAAAACAGATGGGAAAATTCTGGAAGGCTGTCAGATACTATGATATTGATGGTGTTACAAAACAGAATGGAATATTACAGAATGGATGTGCCCATTGCAGCATGAATGAGTCTCAGAATAAGAGGCTGTTCAGTAATTTGTTGAAGGATAAGAGAGTGGGCATTTGGCCTGTGCAGTATAAATAAGCTATTCGAGGAGTATGAGACAGCATTGAGAGAAACATGGAGTTGGGGAAGAACAAGGTGATAAATGAGGCAACGAGGAATCAGATCCTACGTAGGTCAGATCCTAAGGCAGAGGTTGAAGGAGATGAAAACAGAGAAAGAGGGACCCTCCTCCACATATACCCCAAAATATGGAGTGCCCCAGACATTGGAAGTGATTATGGCCATGAAATGTACCAGCATCTTGTGAACTATGGAAGAAACACCATGTTTTTCAATATTGGCATAATACAACAGTGTTTCAAAAGGCACTGGTGAGCATGTATCACTCTCCATACTTTAATAACAATACCGGTAAGAAATTCATATACCTCCATTTTGGTGATTTATTTCAACAAGGAGATGGACACAGAACAAAAACCAAAGCATCAGGTGAGACTAGGGGGATACGTTCATATTCTCATGTCAGTTAAAGAGAACTGAAATCACAGTCAATTCATTTCAGTGTAGGTGGAGCTGGTAGTGTCATCTATAGATCAGATTGCCTAACAATTTCCATCCTAACTCCCTGTGTTCAGTTGCATAAAACTTTGCCAAAAACTTTAATCATTTGGGCTGAGATTTACCAGGCCTGATGTCTGCCTCAGGCTGATATTTTTTTTCCCATATCAACTAAAATAGCTCAGCCATTTCCAAGCATGATGCTAGAGAACAATATGTTGTTTTGACCCTGCTAAAAAATTCTCAGCTGTTCCATTGAGATGCTCTAGCACAGGGGTCGGCAACGTTTGGCACACAGCTCGCCAGGGTAAGCACCCTAGTGGGCCAGGCCAGTTTATTTACCTGCTGACGTGGCAGGTTCGGCCGATCGCAGCCCCCACTGGCTGCGGTTTGCCGTCCCGGGCCAATGGGGGCGGCGGGAAGGGGCGCGGGCCGAGGGATGTGCTGGCCGCGGCTTCGCGCCGTCCCCATTGGCCCGGGACGGCGAACCGCGGCCAGTGGGGGCTGCAATCAGCCGAACCTGCCGCGTCAGCAGGTAAATAAACTGGCCCGGCCTGCTAGGGTGCTTACCTTGGCGAGCCATGTACCAAACGTTGCCAACCCCTGCTCTAGCATCTCCATACCCTGGAGCAGGGATTTATAATTTGGTGGGGGGTTGCCCTACTGTCAGAGATGTAATTTTTATTAGGTGTGTGGAAATCTGCCCAAGGTATAAGCCTTTGAAACTCTCATATAGCACATGCTCAGTAGAAGTTTATTCGAGTTTGGTCTCAACATTTTCTGAAGATTCCGTCTGTACAGAGGATGCTCCAGCCCCACACAGCTCCTACATACTGACTAGATTTAGCATGTACCATCCCCACAGAGCTACCAAGCATGCTCCATCCTGGAGCTGCAGGCGCTGAGCAGGATTGCCCCTGCAATTGTTCCTCTGGGAGGCTGAATGCTCAAGCTGTGGTACCAATCACTGCAACTGAGAGTAGGGAGGCTGTTTCTCTGGTGTTCTAACTGCTCCCTCTGCACAGCGGGCATGCCAGGCACTCCATGTAGCCTGACTCAAATGTAGAGGGGTGAAGAGCAGAGCGGTGAGGTGACAGAACAGGAATAGGGGATGGAAGATGAGTAGATAGCATCAAAGGGGACAGAAGCTGGAGGGAGAGAATGAGGATAGGCACTGGGGGTGGGTGATGAGGGGGACAGGCCATGGGGACAGAGCAGCAGGGTCTATATCTACTGGAGAACACTCCCTTCCAGAACTTGGAACTGAACCCAATTGATTCCTGAGTCTGAACATTCCTCTGCAGTTAGCAAATAGCTGTGAAACCCATTGGTAAACTGTCATCTCTTTCCTCTATAATGCTATTTCACATAAAGGACAACAGCCTACTGCTGCTACCAGCTACCCTGTTACCTGAAGTAGTAAAGGTCTGGCTGTGGTTCTAAAGGGTCTAAACCTATGTGGGTGTCAATATGATGGAATAGCTGTGTTTTCATTTTGCTTTTCCCAAAATGTAGGAAATTACATTTAAAAAAAACAAAACAAACCCTACTTTAAAAGAATGTTAAGGTTGCAAAGTCAAACTCAAAAATCAGGAGATACTAGAATTAAGAGTGCCTGTTCATCTAAATAATGGGAGTCTCTTTTTTGGGAGGTTTCCATCATGTGTTGTCATTTAATTGTGCTATTTCAGTACTTTCATAGGTTTGTAATGTTTGTCTTCATGTTTCTTTGCTTAACACTATTAGAAGTAGCACTGTTTACAGTATGTTGTCTAGTAAATCCTAGTGAGACTAAATTTTAAGGCCTCTTTAGCTCAGTCAGTTTTATAGCGTGGATAAAACTAAATTGTTAGATTTTAGTAAACCTGGTCCTTATTATTTCTGGAACTGGTTTGATAATGAATTAAATTAGTACTGTGTGGCCATCACATGTTGTTTGATAAGTGTTCCATTTTAATTAAGAAGTAGCTAATGGATAATTAATAGAGAGGATTACACACTGAGCTAATTTGATGATTTTAAAATTTAGAATGTACAGGCTCACATAAATCACTATTAGGGGTTTCTTAATAAACTGAAACCTCAATTTTCTCAATGTCAATCAAAACTGGAACTGATGACATTCCTCATCAACCCACTGATACCTGTTCCTCCGGCCCTGGTTGCTTCTTAGGCAGGATCCCTGTATTCAGAATGTGGGCCAAATTCAGACCTGCTGTAAGTGGGTGTGCTTCAGTGAGGTTCAGGCGGGTCTCAGTTAGACCCTGTATGTGCATTGCCTGCCTTGATCTCTGAGAATCTCAGCTACTTCCTTCTGTTCACAATTTTCACAGTTCTGGCCAGAGGACCCCATTTAACTAACAGAGAACAGCATTCAAGTGTCAGGCACCTTGTGCAGCCTCTGTGCAGTCCAGACTGAACTGCAACCCCTATCTCAGGATGTGCAGGGGCTGCTCCATCTCTAGTCTCCTGGGGGCACCCAGTGCTCTAAAGGGGCTGCAGCAGAACAGGCAGAAAGTGAGACAAGTTACCGCTCAAGTTGTGCTGAGGGCATAGGAAGATATTAAACATAAATCTAGTATCTATTTCCCCATTCGTGATTAAAATAAAGATCAGTGACTGAAGGAAATATTAACCAAGGCCAACTTGCTAGGAAGTAAAAGTCATTCCTACCTGAAGACTGAAGAGATAGAAAGTCTAAGGAGTTTAATTTTCATGTCCTATTTATATACACCTGATAGCACAGCAGTGAATTTGTTGCCAAGAGTACAAGATCTGGGATGTAACAGCACAAACACTGAAATCTCTGAAAGACGGGTCACGCCATAGTAGACATCAAACATTTTTCTTCAGCTTGTGAACACAGTATATTTCACACCACAGAGGATAAACAGAAGTAGAGTGTAGCACTTATCAATCAGGGTGATTTGCATTTTCGAAGCACTTTACAAATGTGAACTAAATAATCTTCACAACACTTCTGATGAGTAAGTATTATTATACCCATTGCATAGGTGAGGAAACAGGCACAGAAGTGTGGTGCCAAAGGTAACTGCGCAGAGAAGTAAACGGTTTCCTTTGCCAAGGGCAGACCTCATCTCTCTTCCCGACACTTCATGACACGCCTGGCTTCAAGACATTGCAGTCATCGTTCCAGCCCAAGGATCCACTTTCCTGGCAGGTGGGCTTCTCGTGTTCATTCTAGGAGTGGCTTGGGCAGCAACGGGCAGAGGTTGCCCGGAGAAAGGACCCCGTAGCCAAAATGGGAAGGGAAGGCCAGACCAGGCCAGGCCAATGACAAAGGTGGGATTCGAACCCACACGTGCAGAGCATAATGGATTAGCAGTCCATCGCCTTAACCTCTCGGCCACCTCATCAGCTGAAAAAGGCTGGCCCTGGACACTGGCTCTCCTTGGATTGGCCGACACTGGCCGCCCGACGCAGAATGAGACGCCTTAGGAAGGGTAGGCTGCCAGTGCGCCGGTGGTGTAGAGGCATCATGCAGGATTCCCATTCCTGCGAGCCGGATTCGCGTCCCAGCTGGCGCAAACCTGCTGGGCCCATGGCCGTGTAAGGTCTTTCTCTTGCTTTGGTGCCTCGAAGCGTCCTCGGGAGAGGGAGAAAAGGCCCGGAGCAGTAACTCCGTAATCTGACCCCCCCAACCCCCATAAAAAGAAGGGAAGGCTCGAGACCAAGGTTCCCTTCTAAGCGGCCTGTCGGAGGAGTGGTCCTAGGGTTTTACCATTCAGCCAAGCAGGACGTCGAGGTCCCTGCCGTCCTTTGGCAGCCAAAGCCAGGCACCCAAGCCAGCTGGAGAAGAAGTGTCAGTCAAAGCCTGTGCGCTTGCCAGTAGCGCTGAGGCCTGTTGTGAGATTCCTCTTCTTTCGAGCCTGATGGGAGACCCATCTGGCCCGTCTGAGAGGCACTGTGGCATTGTCCCGCTTGGGAGTGCTGTGAGAGCTGGAGTCACCTCTTGCCCAGGCCCTTGCTGGAAGGGCTCAGCTTGCAAGCGCTCTAGCGCCTTGTGGCTGTCTAGTGATGGATGCCAAAGATGGCTTCTCTCCTCCAAAGTTCCAGGACCTTCTTTCAAGGGGCAGGATGACCTTCTGCTCTTCTTCCCTTCCTCTGCGCTTCCCAACCCCCTGCTGATTTCTATGGAAACGAGGCTTCCCTTGCTTTTGCTCCCCCCTTACTCCATTTCTTTGGAGACAGGGAGCTAGCTGCCTCCCCTCCTGTTGGGGGGGGGGGGGCGGAGGGGAAAGCCTGCGTCTCCCTTGCTTTGCTCCCAGACTGTAAAGCAGAAGATCAGGGAGTCTTCCTAATTCCTCAGCTAGTCTTAAGACCTCCATTTCACCAGGATATTCATCAGCAGTGTGGAGAGGCTTCCAGAAAAGACCTTGCTCAATACCCTTTCAGACTACAGTCCTATCTGATACAATCAGTTGAGTCAATTCTTTATGACTTGAAGTTCACACCCCCGTCTTTCTAGACCAGCCAGCCTTGGTAATGTAAAGTAAAACCCAGACCAAGCTTCTCTCTCCTGCTGGGTGGAGACGCCGTGCTCTCTTCTCCTCTTCTGCTTGTTAGCTTGAGAGCTTTCTCTACCTCCTATGTCAATGACCCTTGATTCTCTCTGCCTGACGAGCGGGCTGCTCAGAGAAGCAAATGGTTTCCTTTACCTAGGGCAGACCTCTTTTCCCAACTCCCCATGAGACACCTGGCTTCAAGACATTGCAGTCATCGTTCCAGCCTCTAGCCAGAACTCTTCATACACACCGGGGGTGTACAGCAGCGGGCAAGAATCAGGGACTTCTCGTTTTTTCAAGGAAACATTCCGGGACACCGTTACGATGCAGATTGAAAGCATAGTGCGTCTGAATTGGTCTGGAACTTGTTTCCTCAGGCCAGCGAGCCCCTACTCCTTCTGGCACTGGGATGCTCTTAGGGGCCCAAGGATCCACTTTCCTGGCAGGTGGGCTTCTCGTGTTCATTCTAGGAGTGGCTTGGGTAGCAATGGGCAGAGGTTGCCCGGAGGAAGGACCCCGTAGCCAAAATGGGAAGGGAAGGCCAGGCCAAGCCAACGACGAAGGTGGGATTCGAACCCACGCGTGCAGAGCACAATGGATTAGCAGTCCATCACCTTAACCTCTCGGCCACCTCGTCAGCTGAAAGGCTGGCCCTGGATACTGGCTCTCCTTGGATTGGCCGACGCTGGCCGCCCGACGCAGAATGAGACGCCTTAGGAAGGGTAGGCTGCCAGTGCGCCGGTGGTGTAGAGGCATCATGCAGGATTCCCATTCCTGCGAGCCAGATTCGTGTCCCAGCTGGCGCAAACCTGCTGGGCCCATGGCCGTGTAAGGTCTTTCTCTTGCTTTGGTGCCTCGAAGCGTCCTCGGGAGAGGGAGAAAAGGCCCAGAGCAGTAACTCCGTAATCTGACCCCCCCCAACCCTTTTAAAAAAGAAGGGAAGGCTCGAGACCAAGGTTCCCTTCTAAGCGGCCTGTTGGAGGAGCGGTCCTAGAGTTTTACCATTCAGCCAAGCAGGACGTCGAGGTCCCTGCCGTCCTTTGGCTGCCAAAGCCAGGCACCCAAGCCAGCTGGAGAAGAAGTGTCAGTCAAAGCCTGTGCGCTTGCCAGTAGCGCTGAGGCCTGTTGTGAGATTCCTCTTCTTTCGAGCCTGACGGGAGACCCGGCTGGCCCGTCTGAGAGGCACTGTGGCATTGTCCCGCTTGGGAGTGCTGTGAGAGCTGGAGTCACCTCTTGCCCAGGCCCTTGCTGGAAGGGCTCAGCTTACAAGCGCTCTGGCGCCTTGTGGCTGTCTAGTGATGGATGCCAAAGATGGCTTCTCTCCTCCAAAGTTCCAGGACCTTCTTTCAAGGGGCAGGATGACCTTCTGCTCTTCTTCCCTTCCTCTGCGCTTCCCAACCCCCTGCTGATTTCTATGGAAACAAGGCTTCCCTTGCTTTTGCTCCCCCCTTACTCCAATTCTTTGGAGACAGGGAGCTAACTGCCTCCCCTCCTGTTTGGGGGGGGTGGAGGGGGAAGCCTGCGTCTCCCTTGCTTTGCTCCCAGACTGTAAAGCAGAAGATCAGGGAGTCTTCCTAATTCCTCAGCTAGTCTTAAGACCTCCATTTCACCAGGATATTCATCAGCAGTGTGGAGAGGCTTCCAGAAAAGACCTTGCTCAATACCCTTTCAGACTACAGTCCTATCTGATACAATCAGTTGAGTCAATTCTTTATGACTTGAAGTTCACCCCCCCCCCCGTCTTTTTAGACCAGCCAGCCTTGGCAATGTAAAGTAAAACCCAGACCAAGCTTCTGTCTCCTGCTGGGTGGAGACGCCGTGCTCTCTTCTCCTCTTCTGCTTGTTAGCTTGAGAGCTTTCTCTACCTCCTACGTCAATGATCCTTGATTCTCTCTGCCTGACGAGCAGGCTGCTCAGAGAAGCAAACGGTTTCCTTTGCCTAGGGCAGACCTCTTTTCCCAACTCCCCATGAGACGCCTGGCTTCAAGACATTGCAGTCATCGTTCCAGCCTTTAGCCAGAACTCTTCATACACACCGGGGGCGTACAGCAGCGGGCAAGAATCAGGGACTTCTCGGTTTTTCAAGGAAACATTCCAGGACACCGTTACGATGCAGATTGAAAGCATAGTGCGTCTGAATTGGTCTGGAACTTGTTACTTCAGGCCAGCGAGCCCCTACTCCTTCTGGCACTGGGACGCTCTTAGGGGCCCAAGGATCCACTTTCCTGGCAGGTGGGCTTCTCGTGTTCATTCTAGGAGTGGCTTGGGCAGCAACGGGCAGAGGTTGCCCGGAGGAAGGACCCCGTAGCCAAAATGGGAAGGAAAGGGAAGGCCAACGACGAAGGTGGGATTTGAACCCACACATGCAGAGCACAATGGATTAGCAGTCCATCGCCTTAACCTCTTGGCCACCTCATCAGCTGAAAGGCTGGCCCTGGACACTGGCTCTCCTTGGATTGGCCGACGCTGGCCGCCCGACACAGAATGAGACGCCTTAGGAAGGGTAGGCTGCCAGTGCGCCGGTGGTGTAGAGGCATCATGCAGGATTCCCATTCCTGCGAGCCGGATTCGCGTCCCAGCTGGCGCAAACCTGCTGGGCCCATGGCCGTGTACGGTCTTTCTCTTGCTTTGGTGCCTCGAAGCGTTCTCGGGAGAGGGAGAAAAGGCCCAGAGCAGTAACTCCGTAATCTGACCCCCCCCAACCCCCATAAAAAAGAAGGGAAGGCTCGAGACCAAGGTTCCCTTCTAAGCGGCCAGTCGGAGGAGCTGTGCTAGGGTTTTACCATTCAGCCAAGCAGGACATCGAGGTCCCTGCCGTCCTTTGGCAGCCAAAGCCAGGCACCCAAGCCAGCTGGAGAAGAAGTGTCAGTCAAAGCCTGTGCGCTTGCCAGTAGCGCTGAGGCCTGTTGTGAGATTCCTCTTCTTTCGAGCCTGACGGGAGACCCGTCTGGCCCGTCTGAGAGGCACTGTGGCATTGTCCCACTTGGGAGTGCTGTGAGAGCTGGGGTCACCTCTTGCCCAGGCCCTTCCACAGAAGTACAAGGAGCTGGCTTTCCCTTCTCTTCCTAGTTGAAAGAGCTTTGCCTTAACAGGCATCTCACCTAACTTCACTTCCCAGAGACCAAGCTTCCCTTTCAAACAGCTCTTTACTTACAAATGAGGGTTTTTTTTTTAACATATCTGCACTGAAAATAAAACCTATATAACTCTGTCATTGGGTTTCTTGCTTTTCTGCCAGCTGGAGAGCTTTTGGGTTCAGGATTCCAGGTTCTTGCGGTTTTCTAGTGGGATTAGCTCATTTAAAAAAGAACCCATCGATTGTGCTCCGAATTAATCTTTAATTAGCAGTGCTAGTGTAAAGTGAAAAGTCCTAGGAAGTTCTCTGTTGTAATTGACATAGCTGGAGTGAGACCTGGGTGTATTAGTTGATGACTATGAGCTGCCAATGTGATAAAGCTGTGAAAAACTCTAATTGACTTTTTGGATGCATCAGCCGTGGTACTTCTAGTAGAAATCGGGAAGTGTTATTAGCACACCTCATCTGGAATACTGGGAGCAATTCTGATCTGCCATGTTTAACAAAGATGATTTGAAATCCAAACAGGTTAGAGAAGGGCTGGAAGGATGATCAGAGAAATGGAGAAACTGTCTTACAGGAGGAGACAGAAAGATCTTGGCTTGTTTAGCCTAAAAAAATGAAGACTGGGGCGAGGGTATGATTATTCTCTATAAATACTTCAGTGGGATAAATGCTTCAGTGGGACCCTGCGCCGCCGGAGCCCGGGAGGGGAAGTGCCCGGCTGGGGGCGCAGGCTCTGGAGGCACGGGGGCTGCCCGAAGCCGGTAGCGCTTGGGCAGCCCGGCTCTTAAACAGAGCCGAAGAGTCAGGGAGGAGCAGAGCCGCCATTTTCCCGGACATGTTCGGCTTTTTGGCAATTCCCCCCGGACGGGGGTTTGACTGCTGAAAAGCCGGACATGTCTGGGAAAAAGAGGACGTATGGTAACCCTAGAAAGAATGGAATATTCAAGAAAAGGTAACAACATTTAGTACTAACTGTGGAATCAAAACTGCGATTAATTTTGAAAAATTAGGAAAAGAAAAACATAAACCACAAACTTTACTCCTAGCAGTAATTACTAATTCAGAAGAATCGGATTTTTCTCATTGGATTAGTACTTATTACTGGATTGTTCTGATCTTCACTAACTTTGGCTCTAGTAAGTTACTGAGCCGTTAAGCTTTTCTACCAAGGTCTGCTTTAGTATATTGCACCCCCTTGGTTTTCCAGGAGTTGAGGAGGATCACCAGTTCAACAATCACCTTTCTTAAAGCTCCCTGCAACCAGTAAGCAAACTTCAATCCCCTTCTATCAGAGGACAAACTCCCTGCAAGAAACTGATTTTCCTGCTCTCCACTGTAGAATACTTGAATTAGAAAGTAAACAGAATGCTCTCCAGGAAGTTGCCATAGTGACTAGTGATGCTTTAGTTTTGTCTCAGATTAAATAGAAGTGGGGGGGAAATTACAGTGAGAAGTTGTATACCTAGGTTTATCATCTTTGCATAACTCAAAAATAGCTGAATGGATTTACCTCGAACTTTCCAAAAGAATCACAATTACCTTAGGGCTAAGGCCAAGTTTAGTATTTTCACCTGAGAAGAAATTAACTTTAGTGTTTGTGATTTAGGAACACTCGAATTAGAAAAAACTTAATTCTACTTTTAAAGATGCAGCAATTAAGAAACAGGAAGAAATCATTAAAAATGGAAAGATGTGAAAGTGTGAATAGCTGCTTTGGATAATGTCATTAACTTTAATGCCTGGATACTCGCTGCAGTCTATTTTCTTATTAACAGGATTTGGTGATATCCTAGCTCTTTTAATTTGTAGTAAAAACAAAAACAAAACCCCACCAACCTCAATGTTAATTTTGGAAAATTACTCCAGGCCTCATACCAGATAAGAGGAAGGTGTTTTGTTAATTTCAGTATCAATTCAGCAGTGAACCTAATTTGAATTTCTGGGATGGAACAAATCGTGTTCTCTAAAAACAAAATACTGGAAAAAGAATTCATTTGAACTGCTTCTGAGATTATATGTGAGGAGGAGACAGAAGGACTTGATTCAGGAAGGAGCTTGAGAATAAGCTACTTGTTATAAGGAAGAAGAGGTATCTTCTATTTAAAAAAACCCACATATGGATCTGGAAAAAAAAACAGATATTCTTCAGAGATTGTAGTGGGAACAATGGAGATTAAGTTGTGAGAATACAGTACAGTATTGGGAAACTTTTGATGGGAAACACTTGAGATCCTGCTGAAGTCTAACAGGCCTGGGGAGCAGATGCTCTTCACCTACATCAATTGTGCTGTTACTCTGGATGTGTCATAATGGGGCTGACACATTTCCTTCTTGTTACATGCCTCAGTTTGAAAACCATGGTCCTGTCTCGGGCCATGTTGAAAATCAGTTTTGAGGAGGGAGAGGCTGAGGCAGCTTCTGGCATTGGGCCTCAGCATTGGATGCCCTATAGTTATAAACCAACTGCGTGTTTGGAGAAGATAAAGAGAAAAGAAACAGGACATTGCTAGACTTATCTTTTAAACAGAGGTGAGCAGATGCACCTGCTACTACTGAAGAATACTATTCAACTTGATTTTAGATAGCTTTGCTCATGCAAACTGTACCCCCAAACTGCTTACAGGATTGTTTAATCCAGAGCTAAATGAAAATAATAACTGAGATTAAGAGAAATTAAAAGGCCTCTGCAAGGGAGAAAAGATAGTTCACCACATGACATTACTCTGGTCAATCTCTTTTTTGGTCATTACTCATTTCTCTGGTCAATCTCTTTTCTGTCAATCTCTTTTCAAATCTCATTTTACATGGGACTGATTTATCACTGTGTTACTCCAGTTTTACCCTGATTTCCATGGAGTTACTGATTGGAAATCAGGGTAAAAGGGATTGACAATCAATGACACAGAGAGAGAGACAGAGAGAATTGCAGTGAATTTGACTTGGAGGCTTAGAATATATAGTAGATTCATGGATTCTTAGATTCCAAGGCTAGAATGGACCATTGTGATAATCTAAGATGCCCTCCTGTATAACACAGGCCACAGAATTCCCCCCAAATAATTCCTAGAGCAGATCTTTTAGAAAAATATCTGATCTTGAATTAAAAATTGTCAGAGAAGGAGAATCCACCCTGAACTTTAGAAATGTGTTTATGCTACACTATAGATAATTAGCCATGAATCAATGACCCCATCTTTGCTCTCTGATATCGAGATCACTGCATTCTTACTACATGATCAGTTAGACAAAAAGCAGAGACTCAACTCTTAGCTGAGGCACACAAGAGGTTAAGTAAGAAAATCGAGGAGTGTACAAAGTTAAGAAAATTAAATAATATATCAAAAAGACATGAATTAGTAATAGATTCCAGCGCTTATTAGAAAAAAGAGGGTGCAGCCTCAGAAGTCAAAGAAACTCCAGTCATTTATGAGGTAATTGTGGATAGTCTTAGTGAAGGAGAAACCAATGGAGGGGAAAAAGGAGATAACAGAGATTATGTGAACGAAGCTAAATTATTAGGATCTTTTGATTCCCAGACAGCATCACGAGCAGTTGACTATATTGCTTCAGTTAACAACAATGTAAAGCCTAGAGAATTATGTCAGAATTAGCTGAGGTAAAGTTTTTAAAGCCTACAATAACACCTCTCCCTAAAAAGTGGTTTAACTCACTCTCCCCAGACTTAAGTCAAAATGATGAAAGTTTGTGCTGGGAATTTTCTTGGCAATACTCAGACATGACTAGTCCCACAGCCCAGGTTTGACCAGGGTGACACGCTTTGGGCTCTTTCTCAAAAATTAAGACAAGTTTGGAGAAGGTAATTTTGCTGATCTCAATTCCCACTGGAAGCAGCGGTATGGACCACTGAAAAGCTAAAAATGAGCATATTTTCTTTTTCTTGATTGCAAAGAGAACTCAGTTGGTATGTGTGATTTTTAGAAACTTCCTGGAAAGGGACACAACCAGGGCCAACATTTTCAAACTTGGATGCTTAACATTAGGTTCCTAAATCCACATGCAGGCACCAAAATAGAAATGGGACAGGTTTTCAGAGGTGCCGAGCAGCCCTAGCTCCTACTGACTTTGGTGGCATTTGTGAGAGTAGAACAATTCTGAAAATGAGGCCATTTATATATCTGATGCCTCAATATGGAGTTAAGCACCTAATTCTAGGCTCTCACTTTTGAAAATCTTGGCCAGAATTCTTTGTGAAATCTGTGTCAATACAGAGCTCCACTTGTGAAATGGAAGGTAAACTGATGCAGTGGATGGGCCTTAAGCCAGACTGAGTGAGTCCTCCATATGTGACTTACAAACATACACAGAGATATGTTCCCTGCTCCAAATGGCTTATAAGATAAGACAAAAAGTTCATCAGGAGGAGGTGCCAAGTTTTGGAGACTAGAGGAAGGTAGGGAGTATCCCTGAAAGAAGTGGGTTTCACAGAGGAATTTGAAGGAATCAAGAGAGGCTGTCTGGCAACGCATGAGACAACCTGCTAGAACAGTGGTCTCCAAACTTTTTTGATCGCGCACCCCTATCAGTAAAAAAATGTTGAATATGCACGCCCTGCCACACCGGCTCTACCATTTTTGCCAAAGCGCCCCCCCAAAAAAAGCCGCTCGGACTCCCGCCCGACAAAGCAAAGGAAAAAAAAAGCTCTCCTCCTGCACACCAGCAGAATAGACCGAATTGGATGCAGTAAGTGACAGGAAGCCAGCTGGTGGATACAAGGAGAGTTGCGAGAGGAAGGTGACATGAACAGCAAAATTTGGTTCAAGTGAAGGAGGAAAAGTAAAAGGAGGAGCGAATTGTCTCAAGTTTCTGTGCTTAAATTGTGGTCAAGCAGTGGGAGTAGTAAGGAAACATGGGTTTTGGTTATGAGAAAAAGAAAGAAGCAATAGGACTTATTAGCAAGAAACAAGATCTGGGGAGAGGGGAAGCTAAAGAGTCAAATATAATACCGAAACTGTAAGTCTGGGGGACAGGAAGACCGGTAGAACTGCCAATGGATCCAAACAAAGGAACAGAATGAAGAGGGATCAGAAGGAAACATAAGGAATTCTTTTTTAGAATGACTGTTTTTGAGATGGTGGCAGAACATGCAAGAGGATCATCTATGAAAAACCAGAGGCCGGTGCTGTGGTTCAGTGCTGTGTTTTTTGTTCTGTTTTTTGTCATTTTATGTGTGCATGTTGCACCATTCTGTGCTCTACATCTTCAGAGATGTATACATTTTTTGATTCAGTCTCACCTCCTGCATAATACAGGCCACAGAAATTCACCCAGTAATTTCTGCACCAAGGACTGAATTTTCAAAGGTATTTAGGTGCATAAAAATGCAGACAGGTGCTTTTGAAAATCCCACTAAGCAAGTTAGGTGCCTGACTCCCACTGATATTAATAGGAGTCAGACATCTAACCTGCTAAGGTACTTTTGAAAATTGGGCCTAAACCTATAACATTTGATAACACATTTGCTTGTGAATAGACTGGGGATGAAATAGCATAAGGAGCTAGAGTCCTGTCTTTTAGCCCCTTAACTATGCTCAGGATGAAGCTGTATTGTGCACAAAAAAGCTGGTAGATATAGTAGTATTAGTTTTGTCAGTGTCTGAAAAATTGTTTTCAGCCAACACAACCATTCTGACAGAGGCTGAGCAACGAACAGACTTTGAGAATTCACTTATTCCTTGTCAACTGAGTTCAGTTCTGTCTTTGAACTTCATAACTAATCCTGTTTATTTGTATTCCATATTCCAGCAGTCCTGACTGAGCTTCTCCACAGACCTCTTTCTATCTACTCCTTGCTAAGAAAAACAGTCTACTATATAATTACTGAAGAAAATCTTTTCACACAGACTTCTTCACTTCGCTAAGTCAGCCCACATTTACTTTTGATCTGATGAATCACCAGATGCAACGGGCAGAACCAGATATGGATTACATTCCCCCACGGGTCAAGCTAAGTGATGAAACATTTGTTTTTGTAGATGGCAAATGGGTGAGTGAGACCTATAATCAGCCACCTTTTGCTTCCCAACAAAAACATTACAACAAGAAGATGCAGAATGACTGGACTCTCTGGGAGGAGAACAAAGCACTCTGGGAAGAGAACAAGGCCCTCCGGATTGAAAACAAGGCCCTCCGGGAAGAGAACAAAACTCTCCAGTGCCTCCGGACACAGAACAAAGCCATCCAGGTTATTTATGATGAGACCCTCCAGCAGGTTCTCCAGAAGGAGAACAAGCCCTTCCCAATCTTCCGAGAAAGGAACATAGGCTTCCAGGTCAGACAAGAGAACAAGGCCCTTCAGGTTGTTCAGGAAAAGAATATGGCTTTACAGGTACTCCGGGAGGAGACCCAAGCTGTCCCAGTCTTCCAGAAGGAGACCCAAGCTGTCCCAATCTTCCCGAAGGAGACCAAAGCCACCCCAATCGAGGAGGAGAGCAAGGATGATGTCCCTGCCTTCCAGGAGGACAGCAAAGCCAACCCAATCCAAGATGAGAGCAAGGCTGGCTCAGCCCTCCAGAAAAAGAGTAATTCTGTCCAGGACATCTGGGAAGAAAGCAAAGCTGTCCCAGTTCAGGAGGAGAACAAGGCTTCCCCAGGCATCCAGGAGGAAAATGTGGCTCTACAGGCTGTCCAGAAGCTAAACCAAACCCTCCAGGCCCTGCTAAAAGAGAATCAGACTCTTCTGGAAGAGAAAAAGGCAATCCAGGTTCTTCAGGAAGAGAACAAAGTCTTCTGGGAAGAAAACAATACGATGAAGCTGCAGCTAACTGTAGTGAAAGGAACAGTGTCAGAGATTATGGCCCGGATGGAAATACTGCAAAAGGAGCTCAATGCCCTTTCTCTTGTGCAGTGTAATGAGATGAGGAAGCCAGACAGGGGCTGGTAAATGAGTATCCACAAGCAGAAATGTGCAGCTTGGCGCTAAAGTCCTGCTAGATCACATTTGATGAAAAAGCTCTCTCCGTGTTTCTAATAAAGTCCTGGTGGAGAGTCAGAAAAAACAGATGGGGGAATATTGCTTTATTCTGAGACTTGCAAGTATTGCTCTATCTTTATCTTCTTGTTTCCTCCTCTGATAACATGCATATTGGTGTGTGTCATGAAGTTGCTGGGTCAGACATATTTCCTAGCCTCACATAAGCAAAAATTTCATCTGCTCGGGATTGATATATTTTAACTCTTAGGAGATCATGGGATTACCAACCAAATGATTTTTTTTTAAAACTGTAATTCTAAGGATAAATAATAAGGCCTAAACGTGGCTTGTGATTCTGGGTGTCTAACATGAGATGCCTTAAAGGGCCTTGTTTTATAGAGGATGACTGCTCAACACTTTCTGAAAATCAGGGCCCTTCCAAGAATTTCTATATATTATAGGTGATCATTTCCTAACTCAAGTGTTCCATCCAACACAAGGGAATTCTATCTAAGACCTCGTCTTGATCGATGAAGAATGGATCACAGAACTAAAAATTAATGGTAACATAGGTAGAAGTGATCATGACTTGATCACATTTATAACGTTCTATCAGAATAAAGTCAAAACCAGTAAAATATATATATATATATATACACACACACACACACACTGAATGCTCTAAAGGGGCCATTTTCACAAAGCTGAAAACAATTATGAGCCAAATCAGCTGGGAGGAAAAAATTAATCAGAAAAATGTGAATTATAATTGAGAATTGTTTAACAACACTTTACTAGATACCCCAAAAGCCACAATCTCATAATCAAGGAAGTAGGTTGTACTGGTTAAAAAAAAAAAAAAGATCTGGTTTAGAGGGGAAGTAAAGGCAGCTAAAAAAAATGAAAGAAAGGGAAGTTGACAGTAATGAATATATATCAGAATCTAGGAATTATAAAATATTGATAAGGGAAGCAAAGGGACACTAGGAAAAATCAGTGGCAAGCAGATTTAAGGACAATCAGAAGGCATTTTTAAAGTGTATTAGGAACAAAAAGAATCCCGACAGTGATATTGGTTCATTACTTCATGGAAACGACAGAATTATCAATAATAATGCAGAAAAGACACAAATATTCAATAAATATTTCTGTTCTGTTTTTAGGAAAAAACAGATGTTGTAGTCTTAATATATAATGATGATAACACTCTTTTCAGTCCATTAGTATCTTGGGAGGATGTTAAACAGCAGCTATTAAAGTTAGACATTTTAAAATCAGCAGGTACAGATAATGGATAATTCTGTTCCTGAATGACTAACAGTGCTATATCCCAAGTATATCAGGATGTTATGATTCTTTAGAGGAAAAAGTTTTATAAGAATTGATATGGTAAATGAACCTTCTCTCTGATGCAATCTTCTGTGAGGAGCTAGAGGAGAAGGGCTTTCAAACTATCCTAATAGTTCAGGACCAGAAGTGAAGAAGATCTCTATCTAAAGCTGATTGAGCTGTTCATTGTGTACAAGCTAGCCATCACATTTAAGCAAACTATGCAACAACAACAAAAATCGGAAACTCACACATGTTTGTGGAAAAGTGAAGAAAAGGCTGGCAAATGCATAAAGTCAAAAATTATTTAGAATTCAATTAAATGTTTGCAGAAAAGTTTCAGTCATTCTTCCCATACGCAAACAAAGAGACAAGAGAGATCTAGGTACACCTCTACCCCGATATAACGCGACCCAATATAACACGAATTCGGATATAATGTGGTAAAGCAGCGTTCGGGGGGAGGAGGGGCTGCGCGCTCCAGCGGATCAAAGCAAGTTCAATATAATGCGGTTTTAATCTTACCTATAACGTGGTAAGATTTTTTGGCTCCTGAGGACAGCGTTATATTGGGGTAGAGGTGTATTCGGAATACAATCAGCCTTCACACCTAATATTCCTTTTCTTGTGAAAAGTGCCATTACAATTGTAATGACAAGGATGCCATTTCTACCTCTTATCATTAAGGCTAAGATTTAGTCATGCATATTTTTAGTAAAAGTCATGGACAGGTCACAGGCAATAAACAAAAATTCATGGCCCTGTGACCTGTCCATGACTTGTAGTATATACCCCTGACTAAGTCTTTGGTGTTCTGGGGGACTTCGGGGATGCAGCTGCTGCTCTGGAGGGGAAGCTCTGGGGCACCTGCTGGTACTGGGGGGGGGGGCTCCAGGGCACCCGCTGGTACTGGGGGAGCTCCAAGGTGCCTGCTGGTGATCAGGATGGGGGCTCCAGGGTGCTCCTTGGTGCTCGGGGCTCTGGGGCACCGGCTGGTGCTGGGAAGGGGATGGGGGGGGGGCGGCATGAGACTGCCGCCATCGCTGCTGACAGGAGATTGCCCTGCCAGCCTAGGACCGCATCAGATGCAGCTGCTGCTGGCAGGGAGCAGCCCCGTCAGCCTTGGATCGCGGCAGCTGCTGCTGGCAGGGGGCAGCCTGGGATTGCCCCGCTGCTGCTGGTGGGGGGTGGCCCGGGACTCCCACCACAGCTGGTGAGGGGGACGGTCAGGACCACCACTGCTGTGGGAGGGGGGTGCAGCTGGCCCCGGGGCCACCCAAGCTCAGGCAGCCCTGGGGTTAGTCACACCTGCCAGCTGCAGAAGTCCCCGGGGGCCCAGAAAGTCACAGAATCCGTGACCTCCGTGACAGACTCGCAGCCTTACTCATGGTCACCCTCCTCTACAATCCCATATGGAAGTGTTTGTTCTAACTTGGGGATACGAGTGCTACTCACTGAATCACCAGCCCCTGGGTTTTACTTGGGAGATCTAAGTACTTACATAGTCTAAATCAGCTTACCATCTAAGAGCTAATCATATCACAGCATGAGATAGACACTGACTAATCTTACAACTGGAGCGGGTCAGAAAATGGATTTTTTTCCATGCAGAAAGTTTTCATGAAAATGCATACAAATAAATAAATAAAATTAAAAAATAAAAATAAAATCATACTTTGTCTAATATTTCTATGGAAAATGTCAGTTTTCCAGCAAAAACTTGAAAACAAAAATATTTTGACTAACCTCCTGCCCCAAATGTTTCAATTCAGAAATGCTGCCACAGTGCCTGATAGGAGTTGTAGTTCAGTTGCCTCATGCTCCCATGCTCTTCTACAGACCAGGTTTCCTGGTTGTTCTACATCTCCCATAGTGCACCAGAGTTTACCCTCTTGTAGAAGGAAGATGGTGCAGCATGTGAGTTCCTGGCTATGGTGCATCATGAGACATGTAGTCTAGCCAGGGAGCCTGACCCAGAGAGGAGAATGGGGACGTGAGACAACCAAACTACAGCTCCTATGAGGCACTGCAGCAGAATATCTAAATCAAAGTGTTTTGGTTTTCATTTTTTTTTTTGGATGTAAACTCAAAAATTTCCACAGCAAGCAGACACTTCATGAAAAACTACGTTTTGTCAAAAACCCAGTTTTCTGTTGAAAAACAATTTAGATAGAAAATGTTCAAACTGCCTTACAGTGGCCAAGGATATGGGCTCTTCCCTACCGGAAAATGGCCCTGCTAGAACAATCTCTTTGTTTTCTTCTCCTCTCACATATTTCTGTCTTTTTCCATTGCCTCTAGCCCCTGTTTAAAACACTCCCTCAAAGAGGTCTATAAACCCATTTCTTCCCACATAGCAACAGTATCATAAAATATTACTGAACTCGCAAAGATGTATATTACCAACCAGAACATCATGTCTCCTCCTGCCCCCAATATTTATTAACATCTCTCAACATATTGTATTGGGCCTTATCCTGCACATACTACTGAGTGCAGTGTTCATTAGCATGAGAAATCCCATTGATTCCAAGGGAGACTACTACCCTATAGTTAACTGTACATCCAATATTAAGCGGGCTGGACTCTTAGGGTCTGCTCTAAAGCCCATTGGAGCCAATAGAAAGACTCCTATTGACTTCAGTGGGCTTTGGATCAGGCCCTCATTGGGATATCTTTGAGACAAGTACATTATCTTTTATTTGTCTGCAAAGGACCATGCATATTTATAGAACTATATAAATATTCACAATGGGCTAGATCCTGAAGTCAATTGGGCTATTGGTTTGGGGCTAGATTGTGGTGTATAAGATGTGACTCTCTAGGGCCTGGTCTACACTATGAGTTTAATTCGAATTTAGCAGCGTTAAATCGAATTAACCCTGCACCCGTCCACACAATGAAGCCATTTATTTCGAAATAAAGGGCTCTTAAAATTGATTTCTGGACTCCTCCCCGACGAGCGGAGTAGCGCCGAAATCGATATTGTCATTTCGAATTAGGGTTAGTGTGGCCGCAATTCAATGGTATTGGCCTCCGGGAGCTATCCCACAGTGCACCATTGTGACCACTCTGGACAGCAATCTGAACTCGGATGCACTGGCCAGGTAGACAGGAAAAGCCCCGCGAACATTTGAATTTCATTTCCTGTTTGCCCAGCACAGGAGAGCACAGGTGACCACAGAGAGCTCATCAGCACAGGTAACCATGCAGGCCAATAATCGAAAAAAAGCACCAGCATGGACTGTACGGGAGGTACTGGATCTGATCGCTATATGGGGAGAGGATTCAGTGCTAGCAGAACTTCGTTCAAAAAAACAAAATGCCAAAACTTTTGAAAAAATCTCCAAGGGCATGATGGAGAGAGGCCACAATAGGGACTCAGAGCAGTGCTGCGTGAAAGTCAAGGAGCTCAGACAAGCCTATCAGAAAACAAAGGAGGCAAACGGTTGCTCCGGGTCAGAGCCACAGACATGCCGCTTCTACGCTGAGCTGCTTGCAATTCTGGAGGGGGGGGGGGGGGGGCGCCACCACTACCCCACCTCTGACCATGGATTCTGAGGCGGGGGTAATCTCATCAGCCACACCTGAGGATTCTGTGGACGGGGAAGAGGAGGAGGAGGAGGAGGAGGACGAGCTTGCGAAGAGCACCCAGCACTTCGTTCTCCCCAACAGCCGGGATCTTTTTCTCAGCCTGACTGAAGTACCCTCCCAAGCCTCCCAAGGGACCTCAGGTGAGTTTACCTTTTAAAATATAAAACATGGTTTAAAAGCAAGCATTTTTTAATGATTAATTTGCCCTGAGGACTTGGGATGCATTCGCGGCCAGTACAGCTACTGGAAAAATCTGTTAACGTGTCTGGGGATGAAGCGGAAATCCTCCAGGGACATCTCCATGAAACTCTCCTGGAGGTACTCCAAAAGCCTTTGCAGAAGGTTTCTGGGCAGTGCAGCCTTATTCCGTCCTCCATGGTAGGACACTTGACCACGCCATGCTAGTAGCAAGTAATCTGGTATCATTGCATGACAAAGCCTGGCAGCGTATGGTCCCGGTGTTTGCTGGCATTCAAGCAACATCCGTTCTTTATCTCGCTGTGTAATCCTCAGGAGAGTGATATCGCTCATGATAACCTGGTTGAAATACGGGAATTTAATTAAGGGGACAGAGGTGGCTGTTCCTACTGGGCTGTTTGCCTGTGGCTGAAAAGAAATCCTTCCCTGCAGTCAGGGCCAGCTTTAGGCCGATTCAGCCGATTCGGCTGAATTGGGCCCCGCGCTGCGAGGGCCCCGCGCTGCAGCTCTCCACCCCACCCTCAGCTCACTTCCCCCTCCTCCTCTCCCCTGAACGCTCCGCCCCCTCTGATTCGCGGGAAGTCTGAAAAGAAGCAGGGGCGGGCTGGCAGCACCAGGTAAGCTGGGGCGGTGGGGGCGCGAGAAGGGCTCCGGGGAGGCGCGGCCCATTCCCACCGAGCACGCAGGCCCCAGCAGCTCTGTCCCGGCTTGGCTCCAGCCCGGCCCCCGCGGTGCGGCTCGGGTCCGGCGCGGCTATGGCACGGCGCGGTCCCTGCGGCGCGGCCCGACTCCAGCCCGGTCCCCGCGGCGCAGCGCGGCTCCGGCCCGGCCCGGTCCCTGCGGCCCAGCTCCGGCCCGGCCCGGTCCCCACGGCCTGGTTCCGGCCCGGCGTGGCCCCCGCGGTGCGGCTCCGGGTCGGACTCAAGCCCGGCAACCCCGGCCGGAGCGCGGCTCGATTCCTGGGGGCGGGGCTTGCAGCAAGCCCCGCCCCCAGGAATTGGGCCCCGCTCTTGCTAAAGCCAGCCCTGCCTGCAGTTAGCCAAGCGCAGGGAGGGGCGGAATTGGCACTGAGCGTTTCGCCTTTAGCTAGCAGGGATCTTCCCTGATACCAGCCACGCGGTGTGGGGAGGGGTACAGCGATCATCCCAGAGAATTGGATGGGGGGGGTTAGTTTGTTTTCTGCTGCTGAAGGTTAACAGGAAAACCACAGCAGTCAATGGGCTTTGCTTGGTATGTGGGAAAGGAGGGCGCAGAAGCCGAAAGACAATGGCTTACCATGGCCGCATGCAAGCCGAATCCTGTTGCCTGGACCTGCGTCTGTGATCTCTAACACCAAAGCCACAGACACTCAATATTAAGATGGAAAATGCGACCTTGTACTGAAATCACATGTGCTATGTAATGTGAATAGTGTTATTCACTGTGAAAGAGTATAAGCATTGTTCTGTAAAATGTATCTTTTTAAAAACTTCTCTCTTTTTTTCCATCCCTCCAGCAGCTGCAAATTTTTCAAGCCTCCCTCCTCCGTCCCGAAGGCTATCTCAGATAAGGCGGCAGAGAAAGAGGACGCGAGACAAGATGTTCTCGGAAATAATGGAATGCACCTGCAATGAAAGAGCTCATTGGAATGAGTGGAAGGATACGGTATCTAAATACAGGAAAGATGCCAGTGAACGTGAGGTCATGAGGGATGCTCGAGATGAGAGGTGGCAGGCTGCAACGCTGGGGATGCTGCATGATCAAATGGACATGCTCCGGCGTCTGGTGGAGCTTCAGGAACGGCAGCAGGATAACAGAGTGCCACTGCAGCCGCTGTATAACCTCCCTCCCCCCTCACCATGTTCCATAGCCTCCTCACCCAGACGTGTAAGAACGTGGGGGGGGGAGGCTCCGTGCACCATCCCACTCCACCCCAGTGGACAGCCCAACCAAAAGGCTGTCATTATATTAAATTTTTTCAGTGGCCTTTAACTTCCCTCCTATCCTCCTCCCAAACCCCACCCGGGTTACCTTGTCGGTTCTCTCCCTATGTTTATAATCAATTAATAAAGAATACATGATTTTTAAATGATAGTGACTTTATTTCCTTTAAAAGCAAGCTGTGATTTAAGGGGGGAGGGTGGTTTGCTTACAGGGAATGAGTCAATCAAGGGGGCGGGTTTTCAACAAACAGAATTTTCACACCGTAGCCTGGCCAGTCATGAAACTGGTTTTCAAAGCTTCTCTGATGCACAGCGCTTCCTGGTGTGATCTTCTAATCACCCTGGTGTCTGGCTGTGCATAATCAGCAGCCAGGCGATTTGCCTCAGCCTCCCACCCCGCCATAAAGGTCTCCCCCTTACTCTCACGGAGATTGTGGAGCACAGAGCAAGCAGCAATAACAATGGGGATATTGGTTTGGCTGAGGTCTGACTGAGTCAGTAACGAGCACCAGCGACCTTTTAAACGTCCAAATGCACATTCTACCACCATTCTGCACTTGCTCAGCCTGTAGTTGAACAGCTCCTGACTCCTGTCCAGGCTGCCTGTGTATGGCTTCATGAGCCGTGGCATTAAGGGGTAGGCTGGGTCCCCAAGGATAACTATAGGCATTTCAACATCCCCAATGGTTATTTTCTGGTCCGGGAAGTAAGTCCCTTCCTGCAGCCGTTTAAACAGAGTAGTGTTCCTGAAGACGCGAGCATCATGAACCCTTCCTGGCCAGCCCACATTGATGTTGGTGAAACGTCCCTTGTGATCCACAAGTGCTTGCAGCACCATTGAAAAGTACCCCTTGCGGTTTATGTACTGGGTACCCTGGTGCTCCAGTGCCAAGATAGAGATATGGGTTCCATCTATCGCCCCACCACAGTTAGGGAATCCCATTGCAGCAAAGCCATCCACTATGACCTGCACATTTCCCAGAGTCACTACCTTTTGTAGCAGCAGCTCAGTGATTGCTTTGGCTACTTGCATCACAGCAGCCCCCACAGTAGATTTGCCCACTCCAAATTGATTCCCAACTGACCGGTAGCTGTCTGGCCTTGCAAGCTTCCACAGGGCTATCGCCACTCGCTTCTCAACTGTGAGGGCTGCTCTCATCTTGATATTCTGGCACTTCAGGGCAGGGGAAAGCAAGTCACAAAGTGCCATGAAAGTGCCCTTACGCATGCGAAAGTTTCGCAGCCACTGGGAATTGTCCCACACGTGCAACACTATGTGGTCCCACCAGTCTGTGCTTGTTTCCTGGGCCCAGAATCAGCATTCCATGGCTATAACCTGCCCCATTAACAGCATGATCTCCAAAGCACCGGGGCCCGCGGTTTGATAGAATTCCATGTCCATGTCCTCATCACTCTCGCCGTCGCGCTGCCGTAGCCTACTCCTCGCCGCCTGGTTTTGCAGGTTCTGGTTCCGCATAAACTGCACGATAAAGCGTGAGGTGTTTACAATGTTCATGACTGCTATCTTGAGCTGAGTGGGCTCCATGCTTGCCGTGGTATGGCATCTGCACTGTTCACCCAGGAAAAAGGCGCGAAATGGTTGTCTGCTGTTGCTTCCCTGGAGAGGGGGGAGGATGTACACAGAACCACCCGCGACAATGTTTTTGGCCCCATCAGGCATTGGGATCTCACCCAGAATTCCAATGGGTGGAGGAGACTGTGGGAACTATGGGATAGCTACCCACAGTGCAACGCTCCGGAAATCGACGCTAGCCCCAGTACATGGACGCACACCGCCGAATTAATGTACTTAGTGTGTCCGCATACATTCGACTTTATACAATCTGTTTCCAAAATTCGAATTCTGTAAATTCGGATTAATCCCGTAGTGTAGACATACCCTAGGAGTAGCCTATGAGAGTCAGAGAGACCTGCCTGAGTGTAGAGGGAGACACATTGTGCTCACTATACTCTGTGTGCCCAGACATAAGGACCAGATAGCCTTTTTAGGGCATTAAGGGAGCTTTTGCCCCCTCTAGCTCCCTTGCATGGGCAAGTAGTCCAAGTCACTAGCTAGCCCATAGTAAGTATACAGCATACTACAAATAAGCTTACTGATTAATAAACTTTTTCTTTCAAAGAAGTAACCAAGTAACCAAGTGTAATGGGGTGTGTACCGACACACAGAGATTAATGTGTGCCTGAGGGGCAAATTAGGGTACCTGGCTACACATGGAGTGAGAGCCAGGCCTAACTGAACAAGAAGCCCAGCTGGGCAGGAGTAGGCTAGATTATAAAGCCAGGAAGTTTGCCGCAGAAAGGGGCTGCAGGGAGAGTGTCTGTAGTCACTCTCTGAGACCAGAGAGGACGGGAGGAGAAAACCTAAGAGGGAGAATAAGTCCTGGGATTCTAGCCCTGGAAGAAGGGTCAACCCCAGCGGAGTTGTGGGAAAAGGAAGCCTGAGAGGGCTAGATAGGAAGAAGCCCAAGGAAACAGCAGCAAGGGGTAGGACTGTGCAAACCTTGGCTGCTTGTTATAGGCAGGACCACCCAGAGGATTCAGGGGACCTGGGGTCTTCGGCGGCAGGGGGCCCCCACCGCCGAATTGCCGCCAAAGACCCGGCACTTCGGCGGCGGGTCCCGGAGCAGAAGGACCCCCCTGCCACCGAACTGCTGCCGAAGAACCGGAGCGGAACAAGCTCCGGGGGCCCGGGGCCCGCAAGAGTTTTCTGGGGCCCCCAGAGTGAGTGAAGGACCCCGCTCCAGGGGTCCCGTAAAACTCTCGTGGGGTCCCTGCGGGGCCCGGGGCAAATTGCCCCACTTGCCTCCCCCTCTGGGCGGCCCTGGTTATAGGGTCCCTGGGCTAGAACCTGGTGTAGAGGACAGGGCTGGGTTCCCCTGCCAGCCACTGGGAAATGGCACAGGAGCGTTGGAGATGCCTACCAGAGAGTGGTCCGGAGAGACTTTGTAACCCCTGAAGGGGAGGACTATAGAGTGAACTGACAGTATGGTTGAGTCACAAAGAAGGAACACCCTGAATTATGAAAAGAGAGAGAGGGGTCACAGCTTGAGTAACTGATGGAAGAGAGTGCCAGACCTGACAAGAGCTGATCCCTAGAACAGCCACCAGGAGTGTGAGCTCCTTCACCCCAAGTCTCCAGAAGATGTTTAGCTGGATTTCAAATCCCACATCTCAAACTAGCATTTAGGTGTGTAAATGCCCATTTTATGTATCCAATTGCCAATTTGAGTTATCCACATACAGGATTTGGGCATCCTAACAAAACCTCCATGTTTGAAAACTGGACCTAGTCTCACAACTGGTATGACTAGAAAACCTGGAAATGTATTTCTCTCTCTCTCTGTCTTGGACTCCTGTGATGCAGAGCAATTTGGCAAAATCTTTCAGACAGAACATTGAAACCTTTAGATAATCTAACAAGACAGCAGCAAGAAGGTTTCTGCAATGTAATTGAAGGTAGCATCATTATAGAGAAAAGGAAAGGTCACAGTGAGAGTTACATCTTGCAGGGCGGCCTGAGAAGCATCTTGTCACTACAGTTTATAAGTCTCTAAATGATTAACCATCAAATTACTGAAAGGATGAATTATCTTTCACCTCATATTTCGCTCAGATAACATCTGGCCAAATACCAGTAATAACTGTTTATTACAAAGTACTAAGGATAGAGCGTCAGCTTTTACTTTTAGGACATCTAAATGTTGAGAGGAAAATTACCTCATGGTTGAAGATACAGGATTTAGCTCTGCAGAATTCAGGTATGCAGTATTACATATATAATTGCAAAGTAAAAAGTGAGGGGAGGGACTGGGAAATCATCCTATTTTAATGAGGATGAGCCACCAGGTTGCTCCTGCCTAGTGACAGTAGCATAGCTAAAAAGGGGAGCATGTAGCTAAACACCTCATTTGCAGGCTGAGGATCATGTTTATGTCTATGTCTCCTCAGAGACACTCACTCTCTGCTTGCTCATTCTCTCTCTCTTTCTCTCTCTCTCATTATTTCTTTATTTATATTTTGGTGGCTCTGAGCCTGAATAGTGTTTCTTAATACTCTAGCAGGAAGCCAGGTCACAGCGGGGGCTGGGGAAGGTTGAATGCAGAAGCTCTAGAGTGAAGCAGAGACAGAGAAGTTTTAAAGTTAATATTGTTTTTCCTATTTTTATAAAGTTCTTTGTTCAGTGTTAGAAAAAAATTGACTCTTTCTGTGATTCTCTACCAGTTTCTCATGACATGTGTGTCACACCAGGGTGTCAGAAGCTGACTCATTCTGAGACAGAACAAACAGAAGGAAAAGAAAATGCTGAAGTTCAGCTATCCGTAAGATTTTTAGTTTGGTAAGTCCATGGAAAGACTTGAATGGAAGGATCTCTTTATCAGATTCTGAAATGCAAGGAAACTTAACACAAGGAGCGGGAGATTGCAGGTCAGCTTGTTACCTTACGCAATAAATCTCAGTCAGTGGATTTGTTTTTTGTGGTGAACAGCTTGGTTGATCTAATCTAACTTCATTCAGTGGCTGATTCAAGTCCCTCCATTGTGAGCAAAGGTTATTCCTTTGCTTTACAGTGGATTCAGGCAGGGATGTCAGTATTCATGGATGCAGGGCAGGACCAGGAGGGAAAAATAGTAGTTTAGGTTGGCAATGCTCTCAGAGTGTAAGGATCCATGGGACTAGAACCTGAGACAACTGACATTCCCACATCACCAATCTGAGCCCATGCAGAGTTGTATCTAAGGAGATTAGGCACTGCAGGAAGTACCACCCAAAGGATCGAGCGTGATAACACTCTGAGGCCCTCTGATTGGCCCACCACATTATTTCACCCAGGCAGCTACCCCAGGAGTTGTCTTGTCAACAACACAGATTTCTGGCCTGCTGTGACTCCAGACTGCACCTTGCTTTCTGATCTCCAGTCTGTGACCCCAGTCTGACTCTGACCCTTGCCTCCTGATTCCAGCCTGGTAACTATTTCTGATCTGTGGCCTCCAGCTTCAGCCTAACTCTGACCCTGACTTCTGATTATACCCTGGTAACTACTTCTGCTCTCTGATCTCTGACATTGACCTGAGTCTGACTCTTGCTTAGTGATCCTGGCTCTAGTGATTACTCCGATTCCTGCTTACTGGCTACTGCCTCAAGGCCCTCCTTGACTTGTGGGGACCAGCCCAGCTGTGACTGCTAGGCTAGACTGCTTATACCTTGGTCCATTACATGGAGGTATTAGAGGTGTTGAGATCCTTTCATCCCATGACCAGTTCTTTGGCTCTGTGTCCTGCTTGGCTGATAAAGGCCTGTAGGGAACGACTGTGTCCATTGCTGGTGGAAATCACTGGTGTATTTTGTAGAGGGATGCAGCGGGGGAGAACGGGACTCGGGGGAGGAGAGAGGGCAGCTTGTTTTAAGGAAGCTGTTGTCCAGCCTTTGCTCTTGGAACCAGTGCTTGCTGCTGACAGTTGGGATAACTATTGTTCAGTGACTATTCTTCTCTCTTTGGTTAAGATTACAGAGAAGTTTGTGGTGCACTAGCTCCCCAAGTACTAAGATGTCTCAAGACCCTTTGATCCTCAGCTATCAAGGTACAAACCTGGACAGAGACAGCCCTGGTGGCATTTAACGGAGTGTCTCTTCCTGCTGATGGACAAAGATCAGTGTTCATGCAAGTAAGTCTATCAGCTGCTGTCAATTTTGTTAATTGTGTGGTTTTGCTGACTTACCTCAACAGGAGTGGGTAAGGCAACTCTTGGATGGCACCCATTCCTGCCATGGTGAATGTTCACAGCTAGTGATGCTGAACAATTGTTCTTCATCTGTTGGCGCTAACATGTGTTCCGCAGGACTCCATCTTGTCTCCCCTCTTGTTTACCATAAGGTAGGGAGGATTGAGGAGAATGCAGGAGCTGCAGTGCCTTTAGTTTGCTAATCATGTGAATGGAAGAATGGTGCAATGGTCCACGTAGAGACAGATATTTGTAGGAACTGCTCATTGATAAGACTAAGGCAGGCTTAGGAAAAATTGTGGGTAATTTTTTTTTTTTCATTTTAATGGTGCCTAAGTTGCTTATTGATTTGAATGTTCCTGGAAGCTGATATAATAGCTGTCCTTTTCTGAAGTGTGCTGATAGGATACTTACCTATGCAATTTACCCTTTGCAGAGAGAAAATATATCTGTTTGCCTGTTCATATTGTAGCTGATTAGCACCTTATTTTTCCCACTGTTCATCTTGTGTAACACTTTTGGAAAGCCAGGAGACAGTAGGTCACCATCACTCTCGTAGCTGTTTGTAATGTCAACTTTTTGTAAACTAGATTATTGACAATAGTAGGGCTAGGTATGAGTCCTGACTTTCATGTTCTTATTGGATGGTCTGCCATGGATTCTTCATTCAGATGTTACTCAGGTCGTCTTTTTACGCATCTCTCTGAAAACACACATACATCTTCTTTCCAGCTACCCCAAAGCAGAGGGGAAATGACAGCTAAAAATATGTTCAAGGCTCTTTGGCTCTCCCTTTTGACCGGCCTGCTTCTGCTCCCATTTAAGTAAATGAGAGTTTTGTCATTGATTTCAATGGGAGCAGGATCAGGCCATATGAAATAAATTCTGTTGTCAGGTCACTAGAGACAATCCACCATCTCCTTCCATTGTAGGGTCTCTCAGATTCTGAGCCACCCATTTCAATGCTCCTAATAAAGGCCCTGATTCCACAAGATACTTAAGCACGTGAATAGTCCCATTGAGTTCAGTGGAACTATTTATGTTCTTAAAGCTATGCATGTGTGTAAGTACCTTGCTGAACTGGGGGGTGTAACTAGTAACTTTCCTCTGTCTGCGACATTCTGGTTCTAAAGCAGACTTCCCTATTCCATGGTATTCATGATACTATTCTCATACACAGGTAATGTCCAGAGAAATGCAGAGAAGGTGAGTCAGGAATTCTTAACTATAAATTATTTGTATAAAAATTTACATAGAGAGACTATTTTAAACAGATATCTATCTACTTATGTGTGCCCCATTATCATAGCATTTGAGAACCTGACAATCTTTAAAATATTTAGCCTCTCAAAACCCTTGCGAAGAAGGGAAGTGCTAACCTCCTTTTACAGATGAGGAATTGAGACTCAGTGGTGATTAGGCCAAGGCCCTCCCCACCAGACCATCCTTCCCACCCTAGTAGATAACTTACCAGAACTTCGAGCATTCTGTGTGCCTCAGACAGGCTGATGATTCTGATATGAGATACTCGAGTGCAAATTCAGAATAACCGTACTGTAGCTAATGAAGTTACCACACATTTAGATAAGAATCTGGTTCTAAACGTTTATAGAAGTTGCCTATACTCATTTCTCCCACTATACCTGTGGGATTATAGATATGCCTTGTTGAAACCCATTCCATATTCAGACCTATTGGTCTGATCCTGCTCCCATTGAAAGCAATCACAAAATTCTCTCTGACTTCAATGGGAACAGATTGGGCTGCAAGTTTGTATGTGTCTAAATAGCATAACCAAATCTGTCAAAATTGCAAACATATTCATATTTGCTCTTTTAAAGCTTCTGTGCCTCTGGGTTAATAGGGGGTGGAGGTGTTGGTGTTGGTGTTGGGGCACTCAGAACTATCTATTTTTAGAAAATTATAAATGACAGAAATGTTTTCAAAATGCAAATTGAACATCTCTTTCTTTTGATCCTGGGCTATGCCAGAGCTCTAACATACATCTTTGATCCTGTGGCAGTGTCTGGAGAAATTATGGGATTCTAATATGGAATAATAGATTCTCATCAAGACTTCTAGCTTTAGGAAATTGTTTAATCTCCATTCTCAGTGGCTGTTTCTTTGATGCAGCTGTGACTGAAGGGTCCCAAGTGTTGGGGAAAACAGCTCATCAGCTCAGAACAAAGCTGATTATGTAAATTACACATTAAGATTCAGCTTTGATTTAATTTTATTCTGTAAATAAATATCCCATTAACATCCATCTGTTAAAAGTCAGGTAAGACATTTTCAAAAACTACATTGTTGTGGCAGATGTGAATGTACCACAGATAGTGAAAGGGAGGTGGTGTTAGATTGTCAAAGTACAAAGCATGGAGCAAATTCTTAAAATAGCAAGAAGGCTATAACATTTATTTTGAACAAAAAGCTTTCTGATTTTTTAAGACAGGCAATGATTCCATTTGTGGCCTTGCTGTTTGTATAGCACAAAATGCTGTCTCTGATTGCTGTCACAGATCAATAATTATAGTTCATGAATTCACTTCAAAATAAAAAAAATACTTCAGCTGATGAGGAGGTCAGCACTAAATTATCTGCAAGCTTTTTTGTTTAATGGCATTTTATTTCAACAGCTTATTTCTGAATAGTAATCTTTTTCTGGTTTATTTGGCTTTCCACTGCCAAAATTGTAAAAGATTACAGAGATCAGGAATAAAATGATGAAAACATATTGTGTTCCCTAAACTACTCTTGGAGAAGAAAAAAGGTTCAAGTACTCATAACCTGAAAAAAGAAGAACAGGAGTACTTGTGGCACCTTAGAGTCTCTAAGGTGCCACAAGTACTCCTGTTCTTCTTTTTGCGGATACAGACTAACACGGCTGCTACTCTGAAACCTGTCATAACCTGAAGCTATTCTTGTCTTAATTTTAAATAACAAAGGAGTTCATGGGCACCACAAGTGAGCATTTGACAAAGGAGCTCATCTGGGCTAGACTGGATTTCATTTACTCTGATTTAGTGGAGTTATTCTGAATTTACATCAGAAACAGGCTCTTAAATTTACTTTAATGTCATGAGGGAAGATCTAGTGGTACTATTTTAGTTCCCTATACAATGTAGAAGGGATATTACCAAGGGCTACATCCCTACATTGGGACATTCCTCCTAGCCCACAGTAAGGCCTTGTCTGCACTAGGAGAGTTTTGTTGACAAAAGTTATGTTGACACTCAAAAAGCGCTATAATAAAAATTGGTATTGCATGTTCACACTTGCTCCCTCTGTCGGCAGAGCGCGTTCACAGTTGGGGCACTATCATCGACTGTGAGCAATGCACTGTGGGTACCTATCCCACAGTGCAGTTTGACATCTTCTGCCGCTAGGTGTTGTGGGAAGGTGGAGTGGATCGCAGCGCATCTTGAGACCAGGCTCAATGACCCACGATGCATTGTTTTCCTTCCCAGCATTCCATGGGCTTCTGTCTTTCTTTTGCAGCATATTTCAACGGCCCTTGTTTGCTGTGCATCCCGGCATCTGAAGGGATGGATCCCGCACTGCTCTCCTGTGCTCTGATAACTCTCATTAACACATCGCGAATGGCAGTGCAGTTAATCACGTTCCTAAATGAACGTGCCTGACCTGGTGTGTGATATGGATAGGAGCAACTTTAGATTGCTTTTGGCATTCACTGAACAGCTGCACAAGGTGGACCCATCGCTTTTGGGCTCAGGAAACAAGCACTGAATGATGGGATTGCATTGTCATGCAGGTTTGGGATGACTAGGAGTGGCTACAGAACTTTCGGATGCGGAAAGCCGCCTTCCTGGAACGGTGTGTGGAGCTCGCCCCAGCACTGCGGCTCAAGGACAACAGAATGAGAACTGCTCTATCGGGAGAGAAGTGTGTGGCAATCGCAGTGTGGAAGCTTGCGACTCCAGACTGCTACTGGTCGGTTATAAATCAGTTTTGAGTCAGGAAGTCGACCATTGGGGCTGCATTAGTACAAATGTGCAGGGCAATTAATCGCATCCTGCGATGAAGGACCATGACTGGGAAATGTGCGTGAAATATTGGATGCCTTTGCAGAATTGGGTTTCTCTAACTGTGGAGGGGTGATAGATGGCACATATATTCCAATTTTGGCACCAGACCACCTTGCAATGGAGTACATCAGTAGGAAGGGGTACTTCTCCATTGTGTTGCAGGCGCTTGTGGATCACTGTGGGTGTTTCACTGACATCAACGTGGAGTGGTCCGGGAAGGTGCATGACGCATGCATCTTCAGGAACACCGGTCTGTATAGAAAGTTGCAAGCAGGGACTTTCTTTCCAGACCAGAAGATTACAGTGAGGGATGTTGAAATTCCCATAGTGATCCTGGGAGTCCCGGCATGCCCCTTACAACCATGGCTCATGAAACCTTACATGGGACACCTGGACAGCAGTAAGTAGCGGTTCAACAACCATGGAATGTGCCTTTGGAAGATTAAAGGTGCTCAGGTGATGCCTTTATGGCAGGTTAGACCTCAATGAGGGTTATAAAACCATGGCCATAGCTGCATGTTGTATGTTGCATAATCTTTGTGAAGCTAAGGGTGAAAGGTTTGCTCAGGGGTGGAGTGCTGAGGTAGAACATCTGGCTGTTCCTTTTGAGCAGCCAGATACCAGGGATACCACAGGAGTCCAGAGGCTGTAGCGTAGCTGGGGGGGAGCAGGGGTAGTGGCTGCTACCCCACTAAGCATGTTGTCAAAAAGTGGCGCCTTAGGGATTAATATGGCGCCAATGGCGCCAGCGGGGCCCACGCTCCGCTCTTAAGCTTGGTGCTGCCGGCGCTGGGCTCCTGCAGCAAGGCAGGCTTTGCCAGCAGCAGCCAAGCTTCTTCCCCCAGCGTGCTGTGTACCTGCCCCGCCCCTCCCTGCCGCCGATCAGCTGTCTTCCAGCTGATCGGCGGCAGGGAGGGGAGGGGGAAGAGCTGAGGTCCAGCAAGCTGGCCACTCCTGGGAGGAGGATAGGTGGGGGCCCAGCTCCAGCAATATTTGGGGCCCCCCCGGCCCCACCTGCAGCCCCCCCACGCCTTCCCCGAGTGTCCCCTGGCCCCGACTTGCTGCCCCCGCCCGCCGCTCGCCTTTCACGGCCCCCGGAGCAGAGTGTCCCTGTCTCTTTGGTGTGCAGCTTCATGTTGTCTCTGCCCCCCATCTCCACTGCCAGGGCAGATTGACTCTGAGCCTGTCCTTCCCCTCTCAGACCCTTTCATTTTCCGGCAGGACCCTCCAGCAGCACAGGGGCCCCTCCCACCCGCAATCACTGCTCCTGCCCCATGCTGGGCAAGGAGGCAGCCCCATCCCTCACCCCCAGTGAGGCTACAGTCAGGGGCAACAGCAGGGGAGGAGGTGCAGGCAACAGCCCCCGGCAACCACCATGGGGGAGGCGAGGGAGATTCCTGGACCTGGGGGGGCCTTAGGAGCACATGCAGTGACAGTGGTGGGGGTGAGTGTGCTGCTGGGGGGATAGGAAAGGGGGGCTCCTCCCCCAGAGCTTGCTGCTGCCGGCAGGGAAAGGGCTGGGGGGAGTCCTCCTCTCTGGCCCCTGTCCTGGAGCAGCCTGCCTGCACCCCAAACTCATCCCCAGCTCTGCCCCACCCCAGAGCCCACACCCCCAGTCAGAGCTTTCACCACCACACCACACCCTCAACCCTAGCCCTGAGTCCCTCCAGCACCCCAAACCCTTTATCCCCAGTCCCAGCCAGAGCCCTCATCCCCCCACACCCTGACCCTCTGCCCCAGCCCTGAGTCCTTCCAGCACCCCAAACACCTTATCCCCAGTCTCAGCCAGAGCCCTCACCCCCTACTCCTCTACTCTGGTGGCTCCAGACAATACGGAGTCTTTTTTTCACATGGGGGTAATCTCCCAGTTTGCTCCCCCCCGCCTCAGAGGCTGCCTGCCCCACTTTGGAGGCTTTCCCTTTACAGCACTCACCTGCCAGGAGGTTGCAATTTGAGGCTGGGGCTTTGGAGAGACAGACCCCTGGTGGTGTCGCCCCCCCCCCACCCCGGCTGGTCTCAGCTGATCCCTTTGCTACAGTGTGTGCACAGGCCAGGGAGTGGGGGCTGCAGGGGCTGGGCCAGCTTCGCAGTGCTTAGCTCTGGTGCCTCTCCCAAGCTGGCAGAGAGGTTTGCGGAGTGGGGGGGGCACCCCCCCACTTGGACCCAGCCTTGGGCTTGTGACACAGCAAATCTGGCATTGTGGGGGGTATGGTATGTGGGGGGAGGAAAGCCCCTGGTATCCGGCAGTAGCTTCCATCACATAATCAAATGTGGTAGAAATGTCCTCTGTACACTTGTAACACTTACCACTACAGCATTAGTCAGTCTTGTAACATGTGAATCCCTTGCAAGAGCCAAGAGGCCCACATTTTTAAAAACATTTTGTCTTCGCCCTTTTTAAAATGCAAAATAACACACGTACTTATAAAACAATAACATTCTTGTGTTTTTATTTTAAGTACAAAATAACTATGTATAATGAATTTAAAAGGATGTAATTAGTCATTTGATATGTCAGGCGGTGCCTTTTTAAAATATGTTTGCTCCCCCTGATGTTAGAACCTGGCTATGCCCCTGCCCAGAGGGAGACAATTTGAATCAGAGAGGCTTTGAGGCAACACTTTGAAAATGAGAACCGGTAATGTATATCTCTGTGATTGGTGCTGCAATGTTACAGTACATGTAGTTTTCCTGGGAAGTAATGGTGACATTTGGGGCCTTAAATTCCAGTTAGCAAATGATTAAACTGCCTGTGTGTGTCTTGGTAGTGCCTGCTATCTCAATTTGTAGGACACAAATAAAGCTTAGTTATTGTTCAAAAACTTTGCTTTTATTTCAGAAAAAACAACACACACACACACACACACACACACACACACACACACACACACACACACACACACACACACACACATGCTTGGTGGGAAAGGAGATACCAGGGAAGAGCAGACTTTCACAGCTGTGTGTAGGTCCAGCTATCATTTTGAAAGTTGTCCAAGAGGGGTGGCGTGAACGGGAAACCGAGAACTTCCGGAAAGCAGAAAGGAATGCACATTTGGAGTTTGAGGGAGGGGGGCACGGAAAAGAGTTCTGAATGTGCTGCAGGGGAGGGCGGACATGCATCTGCTCAGTCTGCAGCATTATTAAGGTCTTCAGCATCTGCGTTTGCTCCTCCATTACTTTAATCATCCACACTGTAGCATCCTTAATGAACTCCTGATTTTCTTTTCTGTCCTGCCTTTCGGCTTCTCTCCACTCCCTGCGTTCCCTTTTCTCTGCATTGGAGAACTCCACTACCTCCCAGAACATGTCTTCTTTGCTTGGGCGCTTTTTTATCTGACGGAAACACTCTTCCAGTGTGTGTGGGGTGTCCCTCAAGATCACATCTGCAGAAGCACAAGAAACAATGCACGGAAGCATGATTGTTAAGTTCACGCACAGCATTGAAACATTTCAGTAAAATACACCTCTGGTAGCATAACATCACTTTCTCACTGTCCCTTGGCAAGCGCACATCTTGGTGAACACCCAAAGCATAGTGAGTGTTGGCTGGGGGGGGGGGGGGGCTCTCTACATGGGGAAAAGAGCATGCTGCAAGGATTGCAGTACAGCTGACTAGGGAAAAAATTCTAAAATTTTCCCACATTTTTCCACAGCCAGGGGTCATTGCAGCAGATATCTCACTGCTGAGGATAAGCAGGGAAGCAAGGGCACATCTACTACACACTTGTGCATTCCTCTCTGGTCCCTATGCTGCTCGCCTGTATGCTGCTTTGGTCCCTACACAAGTGATTGCTGAATGGCGTGGGAAAGTTTCCTACAATGGTGGGAGGAACAAAGCATTTCTGCTAAGGAACCTTCGGCAGAGGAATGTTTCCAGGAACGTTTCCTAGCGATCTCTCTGGAGGATTCCCGTGCGATCTCGGCGTGCAACAACACACTGTTCCGACGTACTAATTAACTGCACAGAGAAATGTCTGATACACAGAAACACAGCCAGCCCTATACATTTCTATACCCTGAATCCACCTCCGCACTCCACAAACCACAGCCACAGACCAGGTGTCCCCTCTACTACTTTTTGCTCACTGGAGAGCAACTGCTGAGACTGGCTAGATACCTTTGGAGTGGTGAACAGTTTCTGGCTGCCTGCCCCACTGGGCGACCCAGCTGTGGGCTCCACATTGTCATCTAACTCCACCTCTTCATCAATGACTTTGTCCTCCAGGTTAGGTTGTCTTTCTGCTGCTTCAAGAACCGCCGAAGTATCCACAGGGCTCTTGGCAGTGGAGGAGGGGTCACCACTAAGGATAGCGTCCAGCTTCTTATAGAACCGGCAGGTCTTGGGTGCAGCACCAGAGCACTGGTTTGCCTCCCTTGCCTTATGGTATGCCTTCTTCAGCTCCTTTATCTTCGCTCTGCACTGAAGCGTGTCCCAATCATAGCCCTTTTCACACAAGCCTCGAGAAATCTGCCCGTAGGTATCAAAATTCCTATGGTTCAAGCGCAGCTGGGACTGCACTGCCTCCTCTCCCCAATACTGAGCAGATCCAGCAGATCTGCAATGGTCCAAGTGTGAGGTCACCTGGGAAGATGTGATGAGACCTCTCCACACCGAGCAAACAGGAAATGGAATTTCTAAAATTCCTGGGGCTTTAAGACGGGAGGGGCGGATGGTTGTTTATCTGGCTGCAGGGCAGTGGAATTCAAACTGCTGACCAGAGCAGTCAGGATGGGCATATTGGGACACCTCTGGGAGGCCAATTAAAGCAATAAAATCAAGCGCGGTGTCTACACTGGTACTTTGTCGACCAAAGTTTTGCTCAAAATGCCTTATGTCTCTCATCGGGGTGGTTTTATTTTGTCACCAAAAGTAACATCGTGATCCTGCTAGTGAAGGCAGGGGGCTGGACTCAATGACCTTTCAAGGTCCCTTCCAGTTCTAGGAGATGGGATATCTCCATTAATTTACAAATTTATAAATTTAGTTTGTACGCATCCACAGTGTTGTTGACAAAAGTTGCCTTTTGTTGACAAAACTCTGTAGTATAGACAAGGCCTGAAAGGCAATGCATAGCTGTGATGGAGAAATCCAGGAAAGGAATTTTGACTCTTTCAGCTGTCAGCTCTGTCAGCTACCATCAGACTTTCTTACAACTTTGCCATGCTCTGCTATAAACCTCTTAAATCATAGTGAACATGCCCTTTTTGAAATATGTGCCCTTTGTGCAAACCAGCACCACTTGAAATAGGCCAGTTTCAGGACAAAGTGTGTGCATTATAAGGTATAATTGTTGGTCCAATAAAAGTGTATGTCCTACTGTTTTTTTAGATTCTGATCCCCAGTAATTATAGAGTAAATCTAGATGGTGTATTTAGCCCCTAATGTTTGTACATTGCTTTGAAAACATTAACTAACTATTCCTAACAAATATTGTCCCGATTTTGCAGATAAGGAAACTGAGGTATAAAGAGATTAAATGATTTGCCCCAGGACACACAAAAGTCATTTTCATAATTGGGTTAGAATTCAGGATTAGAACTGAGCAAATAACGGGTTTTCGGTTCACAGGTTGAACTGAAAAAAAATTTTTTTTTTGAGTCAAACCAAAACTGTCGCTTTTCAGTTTCCACACACACACATTTTAAGAAAAATAATTTTTAACAAAACAATTGGTTTGATTTGTTTTTTTAATGTTTTTGTATGGGTTTTTTTTAACCCTGTTAAATTTTTTTTGGTAAACATATCTAGTTACATTTCAAAATGAAATATTGCTTTGAAATGAAAAGTCAAATAGTTGTTTTGACATTTTCTAAACAAAAAACAGTTTTGACTACATAAAAATTCTCCACTGTCCTCTGCTGAATCCTGAACATCACCTGGGATGTGAGACTTTGGTTTCTGTCACCATCATCCCCATGTGTCCCCTTATCTTTCCCCACCTTATCACTTCTCTTTCTTCTCCTTTTGCCTTCTGTCTAATCAGACTCTGGTCTAGCCAGCCAAGACTATATATTTTGCAACACTGCTGTAAACCTGTGACCAGAAAGGTAGCACAAAGCAATGCCCTAAACAGCCTGATGCTGGTACAAGTCTGACAGGCCTTGGCATGGCTGATAAGATTGTGTGCTGTCCCTGCATTTCTTCAGCAGGGAGGCTACAAGTAAGGCCTTGTCTACAGTACAAAATTGAGTCACCCTAAGTTAGGTCAACCTACTACCATTGTTCATGTCCACACGACTCTCCTTCTGCTGGTAGTGTGTGTCCACACCACGAGCGCTTGCACCGACTTAAGGGGGGGCTGACAGCCCAAGCTGTCAGTTGCACACAGGGCTCACAGCTGGGACCTACCCCCGCCCTGGGGCTGACAGTTGGAACTGTCAGCCATGCATGGGGGGGAGGGGCTCACATCTGGAGCCGCCCCACCCCCGAGCTGTCATCCCCTCACAGCTCATAGCTGGAACCCCTTGCCCTGAGCTGTCAGTGGGGGCTGACAGCCAACAGGCAATGTGAGTAACACAGTGTCTACACAGACAGTGGATCGCCCTAACTACATCGACTTAATTGCTACGCCTCTTGTGAAGGTGGAGTTATTAGGTCGGTGTAGTGGCCAAATTACATTGGCGGGAGCAACGTTGTAATGTAGACACTTACAGAGTTAGGCCAACATAAGCTGTCTTACGTTGACCTAACTCTGCAGTGTAGACCGAGTCAACACCAGAGACAGAAACTGCATTTTCTCTCTTTGCTGTTCTTTTTGTCTTCGCTTTTGTGTGTGTGTTGTTTTGTCTTTAAGGAAAGTGAGCTCAGACTTCAACAACAGCAGCTCCAGCCCAGTTCAACTAACTCTTTCTCTTCTGCCCCCACCGCAAAAGGAGAGTTATTACCATCTTTAATACCATCTAAACGCCTGTCAAAAGGGCTTGTAGCTTCTAAAAACACTGTGCAGCTAAAGGCAAGAGATATTGTTAAAATGGAAGCCTGAGTTAATACTTTACATTTCAAATGTTTTAACTGGTTTTCCTTCTCTTTCTGGTTTAAAGGATTTTTAAAGGTGTTTGTTATAGTACTAAGCAGCCTGAGTCTCTGCACTTCAAACCCCAAATCTGGTTTAAAACTGTTAATGTTGTGCAGTGACAGGGTCATGTTAACACCTTTGATTCTCTGGGACCCATTTAATCCATTAAAATTAATACAACACTCCTGTAAAGAAGTCTGTGCTCAGCAGTTATTGTCAACTGGGGTGCCTGAGCTGACTGTCCCTAGATTTCCAGGTCTGGAGCTGTGGGCGGAGTCTGTTCAAAGGAGGGTCCTAGACTCCAGAACTCACTTTCTCCCATAGACTGAAAGGATCTGAGTTTCTTGGCCTTTCTAGCAGCATGACACACCATATGTAAAATACAACACATGAGCAAAACCCCTATTCTGGATTCCACTCACCTCATTTGCCCCATTAGTGGAGTTGATGAGCCATGGGGAAAGAGAACAAAGGACTAAGCCACTCATGCAGTCTTGCCAGACAGCTTCTGCAATTTTAGCTCTGCCCAAGCTGTAAATACAGAATATTGCTAGCTGACACCGACACTAGCTACTAAAGTCGGTAAGAAATCCAGGTTCTTCTTGGAAATAAATACAATTTAACACCTGCAGTCAGTGGTTCATACTTACTCAGGCAAACAGCCTTGTTGAGGCAAGTAGAACTACTAGTGTGAGTAAGGATTACACATTGGAGTATGTGTTGCAGGAGTTGGGCCTTCTTTACAACATATCATTGAGGTTTCACAGTCAAAGATTGCTTCCAAAATGTCTCAAAAATAAAGCGAAATAAAGGAATTATCAGGGTGGGTTTTTTTTGTTTTTGTTTTTTGTTTTTTTTGGCCTGTGCCACTTCGGTAAATTTTCCAGACTGGCAGATTATTTTCTGAGACACCCCCTGGGCAGTTGTGAGGCCAGTGATATCCCGCGGCACCTTTCAGAAGCCATAACATGATCCCGGTTGTTTAGAATGAACATCTTTCTCAAATAGGATTTTGGGAGATGCACATTATTCTAGTCAGATGCTGCTGTGGTCTTTCAGCACAAAGGACAGGGATCGTTGGCAAGCTTTATTGAGTATGACTTAAATGCATTAGATTAGAAAGCACTCAATTTAGCAGCTTGCTTTTCCTGATTTGGTTGGCTACTCCACTCATCTCTCCCTTCCTCTCCTTGTATTATGATGGAGATGCCATTATGTTGGAGTGCAGAAAGACTATATGTCAGCTCATTCAGAGATCTAAAGCGGTGAGTTATTCATGATTATATATTATAGTAATGAGCAGAGTTCCATATCTATTTTATCATAAATGTGAAATTAAATGCAAGAGAAGCTGGGAGTAATTTCGGGCCTAATATTCAGAAGGTCAGCCTCTCATTTTGCACGCACACTTTGCATCTGGAATTGAATTGCGGGCACAAATCAGAGCAATGAAGCCTCTAACTAGTTGCAAGAGTAAATCACATAGTTCGAGGTGCAAATATTGAGATATGCGCCCACAGTTCATTTTGAATGTGCAAATTTTGCAGGCATAAATTACACTTGCAAAAAGAGAGGCCAGAGCTAAGCCCTTTAGAAATTGTAACCCTTGATTTTTGCTATTGTAACATATAGTAGACTTACTTTTCTATTTAAGGAAGAATTTCATATAGGGAAACCCTTGAAGTATATCACACTTAAACATAAATCCTTCATATAACATAAAGTGCCTTTCATTCTGAATGCTAAGAGTGCCATGACTCTGATCCTACACCTTTTGAGTTCTATACGAGATTAACTGTTGACCTCAAGGAAAGCAAGATTGGGAACCACTGGCCTGCAGCTATCTCTCAAGTGAAAAGCAACAACCAAGTTACAGGGAGGAAAAGTGTTGGTCAAGGACATGGTGAGAGCCCCTATTGTTGAAATCACACGTTGTGCAGACAGGCCCTTGTTAAGGTCACATACAGAAGGCTCATACACAATATCCATGTTATCTATTTCTTCAGAAGGAACTTCTGAATTAATCCAATTATGATGAGAAGCGATGGTTTCAAGGATGTCAATGTCACCGTAATAGGGCTAGCTGTATCTTTGTCCCCTCTTAAGAACATAAGAATAGCCATACTGGACCTTCTGACAGTTGCCACTGCCAGATGGTTCAGAGGGAAATAATAGAACAGGGCAATTGTCAAGTGATCCATCCCTTGTTGTCCATTCTCAGCTTCTTGCAGTCAGAGTTTTAGGACATCCAGAGCATGGGGTTGCATCCATGACCATCTTGGCTAATATCCTTCATGAACATGAACTTATTTAACAATTTTTTGACCCCTGTTATACTCTTGGCCTTCACAACATCCCCTGGCAATCAGTTCCACAGGTTAACTGCATTGTGTGAAGAAGTACTTCCTTATGTTTGCTTTTAACCCTGCCGCCTATTAATTTAATTGGGTGACCTCCGGTTCATTTGTTTTGTGAAAGGGTAAATAACACTTCCTCATTCACTTTCTGCACGCCATTTATGATTGACTGCTATCATATTCCGCCTTATTTGTTTCTTTTCCAAGGTGAACAGTCTTTTAATCTCTCCTCATATTGAAGCTGTTCTATACCCCTAATAATTTTTGTTGCTCTGTACTTTTTCCAATTCTAATGTATCTTTTTTGAGATGGGGCAACCAGAACTGCACGCAATGTTCAAGGAGTGGACATACCATGGATTTATACAGTGATATTATGATATTTTCTATCTTATTATCTATCCCTTTCCTAATGGTTCCTAACATTCAATTAGGTTTTTTGACTGCTGCTGCATGTTGAGGGAATGTTTTCAGAGAACTATCCACAATGACTCCAAGATCTTTCATGAGTTCTAATAGCTAATTTAGATATCATTTTGTATGTATAGTTGGGATTATGGCTTACAATGTGCCTTACTTTGCATTTATGAACATTGAATTTCATCTGTGAGATCCCTTTGTAACTCTTTGCAATCAGCTTTGGACTTAACTATTTTGAGTAATTTTGTATTGTCTGCAAACTATGCCACCTCCCTGTTTATCCCTTTTTCCAGATCATTTATGAATATTTTGTATAGTGCTGCTCCCTGTACAGATCCTTGGAGGACCCCGCTATTTACCTCTCTCCACTGTGAAAACTGACCGTTTATTCCTATCCTTATGTCCAGTTACTGATTCATGAGAGGACCTTCCCTCATCCCATAACTGCCTACTTTGCTTAAAAGTCTTTGGAGAGTGACTTTGTCAGACTTTCTGAAAGTCTAAGTACACTATACCCACTGGATCACTCTTGTCCACATGTTTGTTGACCCTCTCAAAGAACAGGTGAGGCATGATTTCCCTTTACAAAAGCTGTGTTAACTCTTGCCCAACATATCATGTTCATCTATGTGTCTGATAATTCTGTTCTTTCGTATAGTTTCAACCAATTCACTCAGTACTGAAGTCAGGCTTACCAGCCTATAACTTTTGGATCACCCGTGGAGCCTTTTTCAAAAATTGGAATCACCTTAGGTATACACCAGTGTCATGAACATACAGCTAAGGGTAGCATAAAATCCCTCCTTTACCTGTAAAGGGTTAAGAAGCTCAAATAACCTGGTTGGCACCTGACCAAAAGGACCAATAAGGGGAGAAGATACTTTCAAATCTAAGGGGAAAGGTTTTTGCTTTGTGTGTGTGTGAGTGCTCTCTCGGAGACAAAGAGAGAGACCAAGCAAGTAATCCAGCTCCTACTGAAATGATACATCTAATATTACAGAAATAGCAAGGAAATGTGTTAGATTATCTTTTGTTTTAGCTTGTGAATTTTCCCTGTGCTAAGCAGGAGGTTTATCCCTGTTTTTGTAACTTTGAAATTTTGCCTAGAGGGGAACCCTCTGTGTTTTAAATCTTATTACCTTGTAAAATTACCTTCCATCCTGATTTTACAGAGGTGCTTCTTTTACTTTTTTCCCCTTTATAATAAAGTTCTGTTTTTTAAGAATCTGATTGGTTTTTAGTGCCCTAAAAACCCAAGGGTCTGGTCTGTGCTCACCTTGTTTACCTATCTGGTGGGTAGATTATTCTCAAGCCTCCCCAGGAAAAGGGGTGAAGGGGCTTGGGGGGGATATTTTGGGGAAACAGGAACTCCAAGTGGTCCTTTTCCTGAATCTTTGTCTAAGGGTACGTCTACCAGGGATCGATCTACCAGGGATCAATTTATCGCGTCTAGTGTAGATGTGATAAAATCGATCCCCGATTGCTCTGCCGTCAACTCCGGAACTCCACCACGGCGAGAGGCGGAAGCGGAGTCGACGGGGAAGCAGCAGCGGTCGGCTCGCCGCCGTCCTCATGGCCAGGTAAATCGACCTAAGATACGCTGACTTCAGCTACACTATTCACATACCTGAAGTTGCATATTTTAGGTCGTCCCCCCCCACCCACCCCAGTGTAGACCTAGCCTAACTCACTTGGTGGTGGCAGCAGTACTTAACCAAGGGCAAGGAAGGATTTCTGCCTTGGGGAAGTTTTTAACCTAAGCTGGTAGAAATAAGCTTAGGGGGTCTTTCATGTGGGTCTCCACATCTGTATCCCAGAGTTCAGAGTGGGGAGGGAACCCTGACAACCAGTCACCTGGTACAGAGGCTGATTTAAGCAATAGGTTACATAGAAAGTTAGTAGTTCTACAATTTCATATTTGAGTTCTTTCAGAATGTCCGGGAATAGCATCTCATCCAGGTGACTTCTTATTGTTGAATTTATCAGTTTGTTCCTAAACCTCCTCTATTGACACCTCAATTGGGGACAGTTCCTCACCTTAGTCACCTAAACAGAATGGCTCCAGTGTGGTACAATCCCTCACGTCCTCTGCAGTAAAACCAATGCAAAGAATTATTAGTACCATAGCACCTAGGGGACCCAGTTCATGGACCAGGACCCACACTCTACTAGGTGCCATACAAACACAGAACAAAAAGATGGTCCCTGCCAAAAGAGCTTACAACTGAAGTGCATGACAAGAGACAACAGATGCATTTAGACAGACTGGCGGTGTCTGTCTCTCTTCAGACTGTTCTCTGCAAACAGCTTCCTGGTGACTGCTTCTCCCCTCTCTCTAGAGAGTAGCTTTTTCACTGATTAGTATCCTTTTGAGCATCTGGCTCACAGCTTTGGTAAAATAAGTCCTGTAACTTACGCGGGAGCCTGGAAGTATCATCCTCCCAGTTAATAGTTCAGGGACTATGTGACCCTCTCCCCCCGCCATGTTTACTGGGAGGTTGCTTATCTGGAATTATTGTGTTGCCTTCCTACTAGTTTCCTAACAGTCTTGCTAATAAGTAAATCAACATGTGTATGCAGTAAACATTCCAATAACACAATATAGGGTGATCAGATGTCCCGATTTTATAGGGACAGTCCCGATTTTTGGGTCTTTTTCTTATATAGGTTCCTATTACCCCCCACACCCGTCCCGATTTTTCACATTTGCTGTCTGGTCACCCTAGCACAATATAACCATACAGTAACTAGCCCAATAACCAGGTCACACACAGTATTCATACATTACAGATCAGCCACCTGATGCTTAGGCCACTAACATATCCCTTCCAAGATCACCATATGATGACAATACACATATATTTGATTAAAATCAGGGGTTGTCCCTTTCCTCCCTGCCCTGACAATGAACTTAATGCTAACTTTTGTGACATCAAAATCACTTACATGGTAACAGATTGTAATTCCACAAACATGGGTTTATGACTTCCCTGTTGGATCAGGGTGGAGAAATTGTACATGAAAATGTTCTTATTCAAACACAGATATCTGAAGTAATAGGAAGGGGAAGAGGGACAATTAATACTCAAGTTAATTGCTCTTGCTTAACTTTCCCCAAGTTTATTCCAGCGTGAAACTCCTTGTTTAAGGTCTCTTGGAGTGATCAATGTCTGCCTTCCTTAAGAGCAATTTTCATGGAGGTTCTCAAGACAGAAATATACCATGACTCATTTATGTGATTGCTTTTAGCCAAAGTGCAGCCATTAAGCTTCTGATGAAGAACAGACTTTTAAAAATTGTGCTTAATAATACTGACACCGAACTTTTCATGTGCACAGCATGTTACAAACACTAATTAATCCTGTGAAATAGCCAAGTTAGTATTATTATCCTCATTTTTCAGGTGAGTACAGAAGCAATGAGGTTGCGTATAGAGCTGGTCAGAAAACAGTTGGTTTGTTTTTTGAATTTGAGGAAAATTTTGATTTTTAATGTAAAAAAATGAAAACATTTTGGGTTTTGGCTGAAAATTTTAAGTTTTTCAAAAACTGAAAATATTTGAGGAGAGTGGACACTTCCTGGACTTTTGTTTTTAGTTGAAAACCCCAATCTTCCTTTAAAAAATTGTCAGAAAATTTCCAGTCATCACTAGTTCTATGCCTTGCAGAAGACTGCAGAAAGAGTAATTGGCTTTACATCAGCAAAATATGCCCTATCTTGAAAATATCTTAGAATCAGTGTTGAAAACTGTTACAGGTAACAGCTGATATAAACATACACGTGTTCCTGGCTTCATGTTTTATGCTCAGCCCATACTACTTTTCCAAATCTACTGAGCAAATATTTGAGTGCTTTGCTGAATCGGGGCCGGAAGCAAACCAATCTAAGCACCACAGAGAACTCAGCTAGGGAAATGTAATGTAATGTAATGAGGATTTAAATTAATCCATCTATGTTACCTAAGAGAATGATATTATTTGGCTAAAATGAAATCCTATGAGATTTAGTAAAAAACAAAACTCTAACAGGAAAACAGCATGAACATCATTGTGTTTCAATGATGTGTGTTTAATCAGCTTTTGATTCTGCATGCACTGAAAAGTAGGGGCCCGTCAGGACCCCGCAATTTTAATCAACTTTCGTGTATGAGGCTACAGCTGACAAGGAAAATATTTTCTTTGTGATCCATGTCTGCAGTGTTATTTCCTAATATGCTAGAAGTTAGCTGGTGAAATTAAGCTGCAAGCAACCAAGCCTGAAGCAATATTGCAAATGGCACTAGAGGTTACTTACAATACTGTACACCTTTTGGAATAATATAGTCTAGTTTAAAGGGCAGATGCCAAACAATATCCTTGCTATGGGTTTCCCTGCTGCCCCAGAAGCTTGGCTACATTATAGCATCTCTCCCTTTCCCCTCAGAATGGAACTTTAATTTTAAATTTCACAGTATGTTGGAAAACAAACAAAAACAAATGCCTAAATAAATCGGGGGTGGGGAATAAAATGACAGATAGCCACTGTCCCCGACTTCCACACGTCAGAGGTGTCCACTTGATTTCGTGTGTGTTACAGTCTCAATGTGTGGCCAGACCTATCTTGGTGTATTATAGTCATTGCAGTTCAGGCATCAAGGCTGGCTTCCAATTTTCACATTAACCCTTTGAAATCCAAAACGGAAAAACATAAAAAAGAAAAAGTCAAGTAATATGTAAAATGTAAGCATATTGTCTGGGCTCTGGCCTGCTAAGTACACAAGCAAAATATACCTAAACCTGTATCATTTCTCTGAATAAACAGTAACAACGTGAAAGAATACTGAGCATGAAATGAACACATTAAAGTTTGACAGCGCTTATGAATACTAGCAAGAATGACCTATGCCGAAAGCAGATCCCCATAGCAACACCACACCTGAGTACTTCATCGTCTCGCCGGCAAAACTCTGAGTGATTGGATGTCTGTCTGAAAGATATGCTCCAGCTCAGCAACAAATTTGGGGCTTGATGCAAGAATTACTGGGTGAAATTGCATGGCTCTTTTCCCCCCGCAGGAGCTCAGACTAGATGATTATTCTAGTCCCTTCTGGCCTTAAAATTTACTAATCTATTAATCCGATACAGGGGTGACGGGGTGGCTGGTGCAGGAGGCTTAATGTCAGCAGAGAGTTCTCCCACACAGGGGGAATTCTCTACTGGCCTTCTCCAGTGGTGCAAACTATCCTTAGCAGACCAGAGAATCTGGCACTTATTGACTTCAGTAGAAATTACATTGGTATAAGGGCTGCAGGATTGGGGCCATGTGGGAAGATCTTCTGGGCATTGTGCTCAAGAAATATCTAGAAATCTGTTTCTTTTCAAGCTGACTTATAAGATTTCCATTGTTTTCACTACTATTAACTATTGTAATGCAGTTTTTTGACCAATCGATTTAAAAAGTAGTATAGTGGGCTAGAGGGAGGTGTGGTCTGACCAGGGCCGACTCAAACTTTTTTGCCGCCCCAGGCAAAAAAGAAGAGCGCCGCCCTGCCGTACCTCCCCCCGGCGAGCGCCGCCGAAATCCCCGCCCCCCCAGCACCATGCCACCCGAAGCGCCGTGCCACCCAAAGCCCTGCCCCTCTCCAAGCGCCGCACCGCCCAAAGCCCCCGCCTCCCCTCCGAGCGCCGCACCGCGCCAGCCCCCGCCCCCCTAAGACCCTGCCCCCCCAAGCACCACACTGCCCGAAGCCCTGCCCCCCCCAAGCACCATGCCACCTGAAGCCCCGCCCCTGAGCACCACGCCGCCCGAAGCCCCGCCCCCGAGCACCGCCCGAAGCCCCGCCCCCTCCGAGCACCGCGCCACCTGAAGCCCACCCCCAAAGCGCCACGCCGCCCGAAGCCCCACCCCCCCTCCGAGCACCACGCTGCCAAATAAAAAATAAAATAAAATAAAATAAAATAAAATAAAAAATCAAGCACCGCCCTGCCCCAAGGTGCCGCCCCAAGCACGTGCTTGATCGGCTGGTGCCTGGAGCCGGCCCTGGGTCTGACAGAGGACTGGCAGACAAGACCTTTTGATCTGAAATTCCACACAGTGACACTGGCTCCCTCTTTCGCCTTGGGTCAGTGAAACCTCTCTGCGTCAGTTTCCCTCCGTATAACGTAGGGGTAATAATATGGTAGCAAATGATTTAGCTTTTCATTACACTGTATGGCCTGGACACTGAGCACTTCACAGCAGCTGTAGGGATAAAACTCAGATCATCCTACTCTAAAACCATATCCCTTTATCAGTTGAGTTAAAGGAGAGCTTGCCAGCTCTGTCCAGCTGTCCAGTAGAGAGAAGTGATATGTACACACAGAGAGCTGGTTCATTACAATACTTGCCTACCTCAGATGTTGTGAGAATTCGTTAGTTAATGTCTGTAAAGCACCTTAAATAACTCCAGGTAAGTTTTATCATTATAGTTCAACCCCTTACTTTTTAAAAGCTATGAAAATCCCCCTTGCTTGTGTCAGCATGCCAGAGATTTAATGGAAAAGGTATAGATCATTTGATAGCAAGCTAGGAACCTTCTGAAATGTGTGTACGGGTGTTTGTGTGCCCATGCATGCATGCAGGGCCGGCGCTTTCATTTAGGCGACCTAGGCGGTGGCCTAGGGCACCAGGATTTGGGGGGGATGGCAATTCGGCGGCGGGGGGGGGTCCTTCTGCGCTTGGGGTCTTCAGTGGCAATTCTGCGGCGGGTCCTTCACTCGCTCCAGGCCCTGCCGCCGAAGTGCCCCAAAGACCGGGAGTGCGGAAGGACTCCCCTGCCGCAGAATTGCCGATGACGACCAGGAGCGTGGAAGGACCCCCGCCTAGGGCTCCAAAAACCCTGGTGCCGCTCCTGCATGCATGTGTGTGTAATATCTTAGTCAAAGCAGACATTTAATAGCCCATAATTTTTGTTTCTCTTTCAGAAAAATCACCGTCCAGCCTCTAGTGCATTTTTCATCTTATTAATAAACACCTGGCAAACACAAGACACTAGTGGCAAAGTTATTCAGACTGAATATGGAATGAGACTAATCATTACTTGTAAAAGTCCTGCAAGCTGACTTTCTCATTAAAATTTCATTAATGTCTTTTTTCTGACTCTGCAAAATCTGGTATTTTGAAAAGCATCTCACTCTATTATATTTCCATTAACATCACCCATCATATTAATAGCTCTGAAATACGCACTAGTATGTCTGTGCTCTTAATGAGAAAAAAATCTAGAAACACAGCTATGCTGTGCAAAATAAATAATCATTATTATGCTTTGTATTCTTCCCAGGAACGTACAATAAAGACATCAGCAGGGTTCCGACCTGTTTTCAAAGTTCTCATTTGTTTAGAAACAAAATGGCACTAAAATATTATTACTGAGCAAAATCAGTATCTGGCGGACAAAAAATGTGTTAAGTGGATGCAGTCAAATGGGCATTTCTTTCTCTCTTCTTTGTTTTCTTTTCTCTTCTTCTCTCGGTTCCACTGGGAGCTGCCCCATTGCAGTACCCTTTCATCAGCTGGTAGGACAAGCATTCATGCGAATGACTCTCTTTGGAACTTGCTTGGTAGACCTGTCGGCAGAGGTTTCTACAAGGGCAATGCAGCTAAGACCCTCTGCCCCTAGATACTGATTACATCAACTCTGTGACATACAATCCTCTGCTTGATGAGCGGGCTCCCTCCCAAATCCCAGTTTACCCCTCTGAAACTCAGTCTCTCTCTTCGTAATAACAACCCCTTCCTCCAGTACCGCAGAGCAAATGAAACAGTTTGAAATGTTAAACAGGGGAAATGTACCCTCAGAACACATCTTAAAGGGTATGATCAAACTCCTGGTAAAGTCAATGGGAAAACTCAATGACATCAGTGGAAGTTGAGTCAGGCCTACATATATATTCCTTTGTTAATTGTTCTGATCTCAGTCCAGTGCAATCCAGGAGTAATTTCATTAGGGGCTTAATGGAGTTACACCAGTGGAAAACCACTGTAAGGCTCCACTCAAGCAAAATATTTAAGCATGTACTGAACTTTAAACAAGGCTCTGAAGATCACTCTGAAATCAATGGGGCTTCTCGCATGCTTAAGGGCTACATCAGGGCTGGAACAGCATCAGAATCAGGCCCAACGTGTTTAGCTCATGAAAGAAGCAATTCCATTTTAAAGATGCTCCCAATGATCAAAGATTGGTGGGAGGGTGGAGAAATGTTGCAAAATGCAGGGAGTTATTGAGCCAAACTCCATTTGCACCAACACTGATGTAAATCTGGAGCTAATCTAGTGTGGTCAGTGGAGTTACATGGAGACTTATATTGGTATAAATGAAAGCAGGACTTCACCTGCTGCCTTAACATAATGAAAAATATAGTGACCCTGAGGACTTGAAATACCCTCATTCATCCATCCTTTCAAGATGTGTAGTGCATCCTGTAAACTAATACAGTAATCCAGGAACACAAAGGAAGCCTGCTCTATTATTCAAATTATTATGCAATCAGTAATGTTTACTTTCTTATACCTTTCTAAATAGTGTGAAGGAAAAAGCAATATCCATGTATTCTGTCTCCTGGGAGGAGACGGAAATTTAACGTGTAACCTAAGAGGAAGACAGAGTTATCTATGCTGAGACCCCATCTAATCTTCACTTTGCACAGAGGGATTAGGGTTAGAGTTATGGCTTTGCAGTTTTAATCAGAGGAGCCAAAGGAAATTTCATCATCTATTTTGGATTATTCTGGCCACTCTATGTACCCCTATCCCTCCGAATAATGATGAGCATTTGATTGAATCCCATCTCACTGATACCTCCAGGCTTTTATGACTTTATGAAAATTTGTAGTAATTTCAGCTGCTGTCTCTCAGCTCAGAACACAATAAAGTTTCCCCTCACAATTTTCCAGAAGATTTGGGGATTTAATTAAGGAACATTTTCTATGGACCATTGGGATGGCTGTTCCAGTCTAATCTGATCCAAATAATAAAGATTGCACTCCTGGTTTTGAGTGACCAGCAAATGGCATGGAATGATCTTGTCCTAGATACTACAGTATCAAAGAAATTTCAGTCCATCTGGTCCAAGGATGAAAGTCTTGTTGGGATTTCCTCTGAGACCTCTTTTCACTCAGCCTCCCAAGAACTCAGTGTGACTCCAGCCTTCGTCACTCAGGTATCTTTATTTGGCAGATGGCAGTGCTACACTGAGTTGATCAGACTCAAACGCAGAGGAGATGGCTGCAGGGTACATCACAGCTCCAAAGTTACACAGAAGCCCTCTCCCTTTATCTACATTAAACATCTCATTGCTTTTTACTATACATTGCATCACACATTTTTGGATTGGCTTGGTTACTTTGCAGGAACCAATCCCGTGCAGCAAGCACTGTCCGCGTACTGTCCATGGTTCGACTTCCTCTTTACCTCATTTCTACATTCCTAACATATTTTGTTCCTTGTTATCTAGTTTATAGTAAATAGTTCCCTGTGTGTTCTCCTTCTTGTCTTAGTTGGCTCAGACATTCTGTCTTCTCAGCCTACTGACCTATTTACTTATCTTATTTAGCACAAACATTCTGTTTTCAACCTGATGATTCATTTACATCCTTAATTCTGTCTTCCAGAAAATGAGGCCTCCCTCCATGTGTTAATTACTCATGTCGGGCCAGGCCTCAGCTCCAAGCCTGAACAAGTTCCCACTGAAACCAACTGTCCTCATATAACAGCAGAAGCCAATTTCTAGCTATAAAACCCCCATAAGCCTGGAGCATCACAAAATATGTGCTACTCCAATCCTGCCCCATTCTGATTAAAGAGGAAAGGGAGGTAGATCATAAGGCAGAAACATATTTCTAGTAATTTCTGTTGCCCCATTATTTTGCTTTATAACAGAGTACTCCCAGTCATCTCAGTGAGAATTGTGCATGCTCACCACTTCGCAGGATCAAACCCCAAAAGGTTAATTTACCATTCATTTCTTAGGCCTGGATCCAACAATTTACAATGTGTGGTCAGTCCCCATGTCGATGAGACTCTGTGCACGTGCAGACTGTACCCAAATATTGTACATTTGAGAATCAGGGCCTTTGATTATAAGCTGTTTGGAACATCATCATCATCATCATCAAACATGCATGGTCTACTGGGGACTGTTGCACCAGAAAGAGTGATCATGGTTAATGGTGTTGCCACAGGCATTATGCAGTTAAGGTCCCAGATCTGGCTCAGTCCCTCAACTCCACAAATCTCTGGGGTGACCTTGTGGGAGGTAGGGGTCAAGGCGTGAATCCCGTCATGCATCGATGGAGGGTTTGAGAGCACAATATGTTGGTGTGTCTTGTCCAACATGGCCGAAGAGCCTGCAATGCTGTTTTTGAATACAGTGAGCAACTGAAAGAAAGACACATCTCTGCAAGACTGTGACATATCTTACAAAGTCAAACCACTTTGTGCTCAGGATTTGGTGCTGACAGCACATATGGAATGTCTCTAGCTGCTCCAAGCCTGCCTATAAGAGAGTCCAGGTTTCTGATCCTTATAGCAATACAGGTAGTACACAGGTTTGATAGAGCCTGAACTTTGTCCCATCACAAAGACATTTTTTGCATCCATTAGCAAGACATGGACTTCATGCAGGAGGTGGTGAGACCTGTTCATCGAAGAACGTCCGGTTTGCTGTGGCCACTTCAACAGTGCTTGCAGCCTAGGTAGATGAAATGGTCAGTGCTCTTCATGGTACATGACCCCACTTGCAGTGAGCGTTCTGGTGGCCCAGCTCTGAGGTTCTGGACCTTGGACTTCTGCCATGAGACATTCAATCCCAGTGTCTTGGAGACCTTGGAGAGTGGGGCTGAATTTCTCTAATTTCTCCACAAACAGGACATCATCATCCGTGTAGTCTTGTTTGGTAAACGCTTGTTCACCAACCTTGAGTCCAATGTGTGGAGTGACAAGTCCCAATATCCAGCTGATAGCTTGACAGAATAGTGCCAAGGCAAGAATGCATCCTGATACACACCTGAGGTTATGTAGAAATACATTGAAAGCTGTGACCTAACACAAAGGGACTGTGTTTTCCTATGTGTTTGTACTGCACCTAACACTGTGGGGCACTTAGTCTGAGGATAGCCCCTGGGAGCTACAGTAGTATATGCATTGTTGCCCCCTTGCTGAGCAGTAGCAGATTTTGGAACCAGGCAGGTTCCTATTAGGATGGTTTGACATCATTTGTTCTTGACAAATCCATGCTGACTGTTACTTATCACCTTATTATCTTCTAGGTTTTTGCAAATTGATTGCCTGATTATTTGCTCCATTACCTTTCCAGGGACTGAAATTAAGCTGACTGATCTGTAATTCCTTGGGTTGTCCTTATTCTCCTTTTTATAGATTGGCCCTATATTTGCCATTTTCCAGTCCTGTGGAATCTCTCCCATCTTCCATGACTTTTCAAAGATAATCGCTAATGGCTCAGATATCTCCTCAGTCAGTTCCTTGAGTGTTCTAGGATGCATTTCATCAGGCAACTTGATGTGCAATTCATTAGCACCTTTTGCCTAAACAATATTCAATAATAATACGTAATGAGATTGCAAAATCAAAAAGGGCCAAAGCTATACAGAAAAGCAAGCTCTCAGCCCCCTGGATCCTGACCAGCGGCCCAGATTTCAGTCCCTCCACACTCCATACACAGAATGGACATAGGAGACTAAACTATTCATTCACCTCTAGTGGTCCTGTTAGTCTGTCTGTGCAATCCCTACTTCCCATGGAAAAAATTCCTGTGTCAGATCTCTGGGAAGCAGAGGTGGGGGTGGGCCAGGAAGAGGCCACAGCATCCACATTTAGAGGTTTCAAGTAAAGAGGGCGTAAAGACCTCAGGATTTGTTTATTTATATTGATTGTACACATTGAATACTGCATAACCCCAGCCAGTGAATGTTAGGGGCCAGATTCATTGGCTGCTTTGCAGCACTAGAACAATTCACAGCAGCCTGAGAGCAGTGGGTGTCTCTGGGCCCTAAAATGTTAGCATTATACTTTCCCAAAGAAAACAGAATTCACTAGACAGCCTTGCAACTGTGCAATTGCTTTTGCTTAATCTCACTCATATTTGTGACCCTGGATGAAAGGCGATAACTCACCGTTTTCCAATTTCTCTGCCATTGTTTGGTATAGGACTGAATCACATTCAGTTAAAGCTGTTTTTATAATAAATCTTGAATCAAATTGAGTTTAAATTCAGTCTCTTTGCCTGTAATTCAGTTTTCATTGATGCAGTAAGTTGGTAGAATGGATGTATTCTGAAGGCCTTTACTGTATTTGTTAATGAGAACAAGGAAATGCCATTGGAGGAGCAATTCCACCATTGTATTTTAAATCCAGAGACATTTTAATTTCTTACTACTTTTCATTAGCCTGACAGCTTCAAAAGTCAGAGACCAAATGGACAGACACAGGAAGAGGGGATTTATCATTCCTTTTAAAAGAAACCCACTCATTTCCTTCTGAATACATTTTGTTTTTGTCTGTAGCTACGGGAAAACCACTTTTTCCCTCTTTTACAGATGTCTGAAGCCTCCCCTATTACCTTGTCACTACCAGAAAATGGGATTTCTCACCTACAGATGGCTAGGAGGGAGGAGGGTGGCCGTGAACATTAGGTTGAAATTACTTGTCAAGTTTGATCAATTCGTAGAAAGACAAAATCCCTTTTGAAAAGGCACGGTTGATTTTTGAAGATTAGCAGTGTTGTCCTTCCAGCTCCATTGTCTGGCTAAATTATACAAGGATGCAGTTTATTACATAAATGAAAAATGCATTTGCATGTAGATGGCACATAAATTATTTCATTCTGCTCAGGACACGCAATAAACACTTTCCCCCTCCACACATCCACTCCAATCTGGACTTATGAGATATTTTGGTTTGTTTTTTTTCCTCTTTTCCCTTTTATTGCTTTGTATGTATTATTATTTGACAAGGCACTAGGGAAGGACTACATGAATCTATTAAAGATAACAAAGCTCCATTATGACCTGAAACTCAGGAAAGGAGGCAAATAAATCTTTTGTAATGTGGAATAGTTGGTCTCCAGTTCTTAGGGCAACAAAAAAACAAAACAAAAAAAGTGGATCTCAAAGCGAACACAAATCTGATTCCTGCTGCTGTTGTAGTGCTTTCTTTTTACAGTTTAGTCATGGCACGAACTGATGCATTAATTACCATTTGTGTGGCTCTGTTTATGGGAGCATTAGGAGACAATACCTGATTCATTACATCCTTGAGCAGTATTTCCAGGACACAAGTATGTGTGTGAGAACTATGGTTTCTGATTTGCTTTATACTTTAAGGTCCATAGCTAGAGGCTGCTAATAGGCAGGTAGTTGGCTTTCTTTTAAAGGAGAAAAGCTACAAAATGTAGCCTTTTTGTTTAGAGCGGAGAGAAAAATCTTGATTGCAGACACTGACATCTACAATTTATAGCTAAGGTTGTGCCAGTCCTATTCCAGTAGAACCCACCCATTTCATCATTGTCATTGGAAAGGCCCCATCCTGTACCTCTGAAGCCAAAATGGGATCCGGTGCAAACTTCTCTCCTGGCTGAAATATGCCTTACAAGACCTCAGCCAAGAAGATCATTTTTATTTTTATTTATTTTGTTATATATCTGCTAAAACAGTGGGCCAGAGCCTGAGCCCAGTTGCACAAGCCCCTAACTTTAGTAATCCTAGCTTGCAAATGTCAGCCCGTAACATCTCAGGGCTTGTCTACGCTGAAAACTTATATTGGCCTACCTACATCTCTCATGGATGTGAAAAAACCCACATCCTTGACAGACATAGCTATGCTGACTTAACCACCAATATAGACAGTGCTAGGTCAAAGAGTGGATTACCCTATAGAAATGGGAGAACCCCCATAATGTACACATAGCTCAGTATCCACATCTGTAAAATGGAGATAACAAAACCTACCTCACAGGTTTTTGAGGATTAGTTGGGTGGGAAAACTGCCTTGGGGATTTGGACGTCTCATTCCCATTCATTTTGAATGAGAAATGGCTGTGCGGAGCTCTAGTCTTTGGCAGTGTCGAAATCACACCCTTAATATTTATTATGTACTATCCCAGTATCATTAGCAAACAGACTGGGCCCAGATTCTACTAATCACATTAAAGTAGTAATAATAAAAAACCTTCCTGTTTGTAGATACTTTCCTCCCTCCATTAACAATTTTTTTTTCTAAAAAACCCCATCAAGTTGCTGGACACGTTAAACAGTAGAAAAAAGAAAACGAAACAACCTTTTAAACCATCACATTTTTAAAAAAAGATGGTTCTAAAAGTGGTCCACACAGCGCCTTCGTAGCTACTTTCATTAGCATTCCTGGTTATTTTTAGCCCATGGTCTCACTGTGCATGCGGAGAGACTGTATTATAGTAAGTGCATGCTGCCTTTTAGTCCCCTGGCAGCATTTCAATCCACAAAGTACATTTTTAGTACTGCCTCAGCGTTCTATGGCACTACATTTTCATTTGCAAACTGACAATTGCTCCACAGCCATCTGTGTATTAATTAGAGAGGGAAGTGGGGGAAAACCAGCCAACCAACCAACAAAAATCAATTCATTCCTCCCACTTGCCATTACAGGATTGATCAATCCTGCAAGGTGCAACCTCACTGGACTGGGCCTAAGGTTATGCTAGAAAACCTAAAGCAAGGGCCTTCATGTGAAATCCTCCACCCAATGCTTCATGGGAAGGTTACATTAACTCCCACCAATGCTGCACAGGGATTCACATGGTAACTCCTCCATCAATGTCAGCCGTTACAGGCATGAATCCCCTTGTTCACTGAGAGGTTAGTTCTCTTAGCATGAAACTCACGTGTAGGCACAAGGAGATAGCAACTTCATGGCTGATATGTTTGGGCTTCAAGTTTTATGCTTTGTTTTTCCTAGAGATTTGCATCCCTATCAGAGAACTGAGGTTCATCACATTTCTTTACGCACCTCACGTTAGCCTCCATTCCAGTTATGATGCTCCCATTCATCTACCAGGGCAGCTCATGAGTTTAACTCTTAACTTCCTGCTTTATGGATCAGAGACCAAAAGGTTCATGGAGTCTAATAATGCAGCCGACAGCCACCCTCTATCATGCTGTATCTTAGATGATAGGGGCAGAAACTGCCTAGTGTGTATGTGCACTACTGCTCTCTGTTGGACAGAAGCAGACCTGCTCAACTGTGCATCATATACCCTATACTGTTAATCACAGAAATCACAGAAATGTAGGGCTGGAAGGAACCTCGAGAGGTCATCAGCTCCAGCCCCTTGCACTGAGGCAGGGCCGAGGAAACCTAGACCATCCCTAACAGGTGTTTGTCTGACGTGTTCTTAAAAACCTCCAATGATGGGGGTTCCATAGCTAACAGAGAATCTGAAGTGATAGAAGACTGTGCTATATAAGTGGGAGGATCTCAGTTCCATCCCTGTTATCACTCTGAAGTCTGGGTAGCCATGCTGTGTAGCATAGTGACACCTGTGAAGTTCTAGGCAGCCACTAATTTGTTACAATATAGATAGGGCTTTTGTCTTTCAGGGTTTATTAATGTTATTGGGGGGAGGTGGGGGTATTTTTAGCAATTTTTGACTTTTATGTAGATGTCCAAAAATCAGTTTTTTTCAGGGCTGTCTCTTTGTATATACGGTAATGAATTATATCTATAATATATCTATAGTATATACTGTAATGAGTAATCTCTTTGTAACGTTCCCCAGTGCACATTAACGTAGTACTGCTTGAAACAGCACTCTGTTAAAGCACACTAGGTAACCTTTAGTGCATGCCAGCAGGATCTACGTGGACCAATTATTGTACAACACATTAGTGAACTTCAAAAATCACACCCACATAGTCTGCATTACTGCTCCATGTAGACAAGCCCTTAGATATAAGTAACCTTTTCTGGTGTTTGCTGATGTTTATTGGCTAAACAACCAATTTATTTACTAGTTAAAAGAAAAATCAGAAGCCCTGCGTATAGAGGTATGGTCTATGAAGTCTAAGGATTCTAACCGGCCACAGCCCAAGTCAGCTAATATTCTGTGATAGCTTTGTTTTATTTGGTTTTGTTTAATTATGGATTAATTGAACCAACAGACAATTGCTATTTGTCTGCCAAAGAAGATATAAGTGCAAAGCAAACATTATGGTTGTGCATGTGTTTATTTTTGTTTAAAACCTGTATGTAAATATAGATGTGTACAAATTAGGTGGCCATCAAACTCTCAGCATGTTGCCTAAGTAAGCCTCAGTATCGTAAAGATTGGCACCTGTGATTTATTGTGTTCTATGGCAATCAATCAGTTCCATCCGCAGTTACTCACATCAGTGCGTGCGCTTCATGTACATGGTCAAGGAGGGAATTTGGCCCTTCATGCTCTTTTAGTGCCATTTTCATGAGTTTGTGTGTGAGCGAATTAAAGGTGTCTCCAGTCCAGAGCAACTACATTTTCTTTCTCTGTTTTGCTGAATTATGTAAAATACCCTTGGTGCATCTCCAAGATAGGTTCTATTAGGATTAAGTAGTAACGACCTGGCAATTCATGTGGTGGCTGGGACTATAGTATGGACCCAGCGTTAAAGAGTGAGCTGATGCTGTGCCACTAAATCATGAATATTCACAGTGCACATCCGGTCAGTTTTGATCATTCAGGGCTATTCAAGGCAATTTCTATCAGGCATCATGAAAGCAGGAAACAGGTTCTGGGAATAAGAAAATAAAGAAAAAGATTGAGGTTAAAGTGAATTGACAGGCAATAGGATTAGAACTCCTGCCCAATCCTGATCTTGCAAATAACTAACAGTAGCCTGAAATTAAAGAATTAAACCATGAAGGTTTTCTTGACAACTGATCTGATAGCTCCAGAAGTCTATTCCAGGGGCATTCTCCTGTCAGCCCCAGGGAGACAGAAAGAACACCAAGCAAGCCATGATGACCAGCCTCCTTTTCTTTCTTCATAATCAAATGTGGAAAAGCTCTGTAATGCTAAGAAATTGTATTGCCTTTCTCTTTGTTTCCACACACTCAACCAAAATTAGCATCTAGCTACCAAAGGGCCCAAGCTGCAAAGCTGAGGTCCCTATCTGGAATTTGAAATTCCCTCCACCAAAAGTGGGGGATGTGGTGTTGGATCAGGGGCTTTGGTTCAGCCTGAGAGAGAGCAACAGGGATCAGCCAAAGTTTGGGGGTGTTTGGACCCGGGGTTTGGTTGTATCTACTGTGGTGGTGATGGTGACCCTTTTCTCTTAGATCCAATTCTGGTCGTAAATAAGGGGAAGATTAAAGGTGGGGGACAATGAACCATAAGTCAAACTCTGCAGCCAGTGCACTGTTGCAATTGTTCTTTCTGTCGTAGTATTTCATTCCCACCATCTCATGATGCAGTGCCCTGTTCGAAAAAATAACCCTCCAATGCAAGCTGGTGTTACACGGGAAGAATACCAAATAGGGTTTAATGCCATTTTTCATGGCAGATATTGTGAAATGTTTTACAGATACAGATAGAAAGGTTTATTACTGCTCTTACATGTAATACATCATCATGAGGATTTCTAGAAAATTATATACACCGGTTCAGATTAAGCAATTCTCTCTCTGAAATATCATGGCATCCTGAAAAAAAGTGTTTTTCACAATACAATACATTAGATTAATACAAAATATTTTAAGATGATAGTAGAAAATTGAACAAATACAAGCATATTCCAGACATTGGTTGAGAGAAAACAGTATGTAAGAACATAAGAAAGGCCATACTAGGTCAGACCAAAGGTCCATCTAGCTCTGTATCCTGTCTTCCGACAATGGCCAATGCCAGGTGCTTCAGAGAGAATGAACAGAACAGGCAATCATCAAGTGATCTATCCCCGGTCACCCATTCCCAGCTTCTGGCAAACAGAAGCTAGGGACACCATTCCTGCCCATCCTGGCTAATAGCCATTGATGGACCTACCCTCTATGAATTTATCTAGTTCTTTTTTGAACCCTGTTATAGTTTGGCCTTCACAACATCCTCTAGAAAGGAGTTCCACAGGTTGACTGTGTGTTGTGTGAAGAAATACTTTTGTTTGTTTTAAACCTGATGCCTCTTAGAACTCATGTAGATACAATAAATCTCTAATATTTTCCTATGTCATTTATTCTCCTCAGGATCTGATCCAGAACTTCTAACTCAGGGGTCAATTAAGGCCATACTTAACTATAAGCATGTGCTTAAGTCTATCTCTATTCAGCAAAGTGCTTAAGCACCTGCTTAAATCCCATTAAAGTGCCACTGAAATCAATAAAGCATATCTTAAGGTGCTTAAGTGCTTTGCTAAATAAGGGTCTTTGGCAACATGCCCATTTTTAGGCAGTGTAAAGAGAAAAGGATTCAGGTCCTTAGCTGACTATTTTCCTATGCCATAGCAATAAAGGCATCACTTGGGTTAAGTTTAGAGGCAAGAGCAACAAGGGTAATGTCGTGGTGGGCATCTGCTATAGACCACCAGACCAGGAGGATGAGGTAGATGAGGCTTTCTTTGGACAACTAACAAAAGTTTCCAGATCGCAGGCCTTGATTCTCATGGGGGACTTCAATCACCCTGACATCTGCTGTGAGAGCAATACAGCTGTGCACAGACAATCCAGGAAGTTTTTGGAGAGTGTTGGGACAACTTCCTGGTGCAAGTGCTGGAGGAACCAATTAGGAGCTGTGCTCCTCTTGACCTGCTGCTCACAAACAGGGAAGAATTGGTAGGGGAAGTAGAAGTGGGTGGCAATCTGGGCAGCAGTGACCATGAGATGGTCAAGTTCAGGATCCTGACAAAAGGAAGAAAGGAGAGCAGCAGATACGGACCCTGGACTTCAGAAAAGCAGACTTTGACTCCCTCAGGGAACTGATGGGCAGGATCCCCTGGGAGGCTAGTATGAGTGGGGGGATGAGTCCAGGAGAGCTGGCTGTATTTTAAAGAAGCCTTATTGAGGGCGCAGGAACAAACCATCCCGATGTGCAGAAAGAATAGCAAATATGGCAGGCAACCAGCTTGGCTTAACAGAAAAATCTTCAGTGAGCTTAAACACAAAAAGGAAGCTTACAAGAGGTGGAAACTTGGACAGATGGCTAGGGAGGAGTATAAAAATATTGCTCGAGCATGCAGGGGTATAATCAGGAAGGCCAAAGCACAATTGGAGTTGCAGCTAGCAAGGAATGTAAAGGGTAACAAGAAGGGTTTCTACAGGTATGTTAACAACAAGAAGAAAGTCAGGGAAAGTGTGGGACCCTTATTGAATGGGGGAGGCAACCTAGTGACAGATGATGTGGAAAAAACTGAAGTACTCAACGCTTTTTTTGTCTCGGTCTTCCCAGACAAGGTCAGCTTGGACTGCTGTACTGGGCAGCACAATATGGGGAGGAGGTGAGCAGCCCTCAGTGGTGAAAGAACAGGTTAAGGACTCTTTAGAAAAGCTGGACATGCACAATTCCATGGGGCCTGATGCAATGCATCCGAGGGTGCTGAGGGAGTTGATTGATGTGATTGCAGAGCCATTGGCTGTTATCTTTGAAAACTTGTGGCGATTAGGGGAGGTCTTGGATGATTGGAAAAAGACAAATATAGAGCCCATCTTTAAAAAAGAAGAAGGAGAATCTGGGGAACTACAGCCTCACCTCAGTCCCCAGAAAAAACATGGAGCAGGTCCTCAAGGAATCCATTTTGAAGCACTTGGAGGAGAGGAAGATGATCAGGAACAGTCAACATGGATTCACCAAGGACAAGTCATGTCTGACCAACCTGATTGCCTTCTATGATGAGAAAACTGGATCTGTGGATATGGGGAAAGCAGTGGACATGATATATCTTGACTTTAGCAAAGCTTTTGATATGGTCTCCCACAGTATTTTTGCCAGCAAGTTAAAAAAGTATGGATTGGATTAATGGACTATAAGGTGGATAGAAAGCTGGCTAGATCATCGGGCTCAATGGGTAGTGATCAATGGCTCGATGTCTAGTTGGCAGCCGGTATTAAGCGGAGTGCCCTAGGGGTCAGTTCTGGGGCTGGTTTTGTTCAACATCTTCATTAATGATCTGGATGATGGAATGGATTGCACCCTCAGCAAGTTCATGGATGACACTAAGCTGGGGGGGGGAGAGGTAGATACGCTGGAGGGTAGGGATAGGGTCAGAGTGACCTAGACAAATTGGAGGATTGGGCCAAAAGAAATCTGATGAGGTTCAACAAGGACAAATGCAGAGTCCTGCACGTAGGACAGAAGAATCGCAAGCACTGCTACAGACTAGGGACCCATTGGCTAACCGGAAGTTCTGCAGAAAAGGACCTGGGGATTACAGTGGACAAGAAGCTGGATATGAGTCAACAGTGTTCAACTTCTTGTTGCCAAGAAGGCTAACGACATATTGGGCTGCATTAGAAGGAGCATTGCCAGCAGATCAAGGGAAGTGATTATTCCCCTTTATTTGACACTGGTGAGGCCACATCTGGAGTATTGCATCCAGTTTTATGGCCCCCACTTCAGAAAGGATGTGGACAAATTGGAGAGATTCCAGCAGAGGGCAATAAAAATTATTAGGGGGCTGGGACACATGACTTATGAGGAAAGGTTGAGGGAACTGGGCTTATTTAGTCTTCAGAAGAGAAGAGTGAAGGGGGATTTGATAGCAGCCTTCAGCTATCTGAATGGGGTTTCCAAAGAGGATGAAGCTAGGCTGTTCTCAGTGGTGGCAGATGACAGAACAAGAAGCAATTGTCTCAAGTTGCAGTGGGGGAGGTCTAGGTTGGATATTAGAAAAAACTATTTCACTAGGAGGGTGGTGAAGCACTGGAATGGGCTACCTAGGGAGATGGTGGAATCTCCATCCTTAGAGGTTTTTAAGGCTTGGCTTGACAAATCCCTGGCTCTGATGATTTAGTTAGGGTTGGTTCTGCTTTGAGCAGGGGGTTGGACTAGATGACCTCCTTATGTCTCTTCCAACCCCTAATCTTCTATGATTTTATGAGTCTTGGAAAGGAAAAAAAATGTAGAATGCAGAAAATATCTTCATTATGTTTAGTGATGGAGAAACTTCAAAAGATCTGGAGGTCGAACTAAGCATTTGAATTATTATCTGAACCATAAGCAAATTGCAGAATTCTTTGTGCCTGTTTTACAAACCATTCCCTTTCGATCCAGTACTGCCAACGCCCTTTGCAGATCCAGGTCCAAACACCCTTTGTTACAGTTATTAAGGCTCTTTTTTTTCTACCTTTGAAGAATTAGGAGAAGGTCCTAGCATACCTCACGGCCACTTTGTAGGTTTTCAGATTGCCACATGCTTTTGAATTCACTGCACTAGTATGCCCAGTGGGAAATGAGATTGTGTTAAATATATATTAGCACTCAATCTAGACAAGAGCTGTTTCTAAAGCGAAGCCTAGGTTTAACCATTACCAGCTGATTTTAAATCCATCAGTCCTTGTCTACAGTGGGTGGTAACGTGTTTAATATCATGTTAATTACCACGTGTTATAACACAATGTCATTTCCCATGGTAGACAAAAGCCCTTTGAGGCTTCCTTATTACTGGAGACCCATTCCCTAGGCATGGGAAGGGCTTTGGCAGCTGAGAGGACACCAGACTGTCCGTTTCTTAGAGCAATTGAATCAAGCGGGTTTCAGCCACTGGGAGACGAAAGGAGGCTGGGAGTGCCTGTCAGGGAGGACCAGTGAGGTACTTTTCATAGATAAATTAGAAAACTTTGGGTTGGCAACTGGGAGAGGCTTGGGCTGGGGGTCAGAGTTGCTTGTGATGGAACAATGAGGAGATTGTTTACAGCTGGTAAGGGGTTGTACTAGGTGCCCTGGTATTTTAGGGATGGGGTCCAAAGAGGGTCTTGACAGCTGGGGAGTGGGCCAGGGATTGGATGCAGGTGAAATGAGACTGGACATAGGGTCAAGGAGTGGATGTGGTCATAGAGACACCTATGCTCAGATTTGAACATGAGCCAGATGTTCAAGTTGAGGGAATGGGGAACATTTGGGGCTGGTTCTTCAATAGAGTTAATCCATCTCTAATTATAATATAGAAATGGAAACGTGTTCTGAGCTAGGATTGGGGACCTAATAATTAGAAAGAACAGGAGTATTATGATTCCTAATACTCAAAAACCAGTGGGAGAACACTTTAACCTGTCTGGTCATTCAATGACAGACCTGCGAGTGGCTATCTTACAACAGAAAAACTTCAAAAACAGACTCCAACGAGAGATTGCTGAGCTGGAATTGATATGCAAACTAGATACAATCAATTTAGGATTGAATAAGGACTGAGCCATTACAAACATTGAATTTATCTCCCCTTGTAAGTATTCTCACACTTCTCATCAAACTGTCTGTACTGGGCTAGCTTGATTATCACTTCAAAAGGTTTTTTTCACTTACTTAATTGGCCTCTCAGAGTTGGTAAGACAACTCCCACCTGTTCATGCTCTCTGTATGTGTGTATATATATCTCCTCAATATATGTTCCATTCTATGCATCCGAAGAAGTGGGCTGTAGCCCACGAAAGCTTATGCTCTAATAAATTTATTAGTCTCTAAGGTGCCACAAGTACTCCTGTTCTTTTTGCGGATACAGACTAACACGGTTGCTACTCTGAAACCTAATAATTAGAAGGTACTTAAAATAAAACTGCTCTGGGATAGGTTAGAACGGCTGAAGGACCAGGACGCTTTTCAGATCCCAACCTGCCACAATAAAAATAGAAACAAAATTGATGCCTCAATGAAGGACTAATAACACAGTCTTAACTATCAGCAAACAGTAGGGCAACAAGTAATAGAATGTTAGTGCCAATAGAAATGATCGCATGCTTCGTTCACCACAATGAATTCTGTCTGTTCTGAGAGGAGTTTGGGACAAACATTTGTGCAGTTGAGGGGTCAGAAGGCCTGTAGTTATCTACAGGCCAACTGTGATGTAAATGGGAGCCTATAATCATTCCTTCTTCAAAACAATTAAATATCAGAGCTGGCTCAGTCTGTGAATCTCTCATCAGATACTATCAGGCTGTATCATTTAAAGTGAAAGGTGACATTGTAAAAATGACTCTATGGGGTTCCATGTTTATTGACATTCTTCATTAGTCAATTTGCTCAGTTGATGAGTAGTAAAAAGATGATTTGCCTAACTGCCAGCCCTGCAAACTCAAACTGGGATCTGAAAGTCAGGCTCTGGTTGTTCCTGCTTGTGCATTATCACCAGTAATCAAGCATTTGCCTGAAGATGTTGCCTCTCCTGATCCGCACTATAGGAGTCTGTTGTCCTGCTATGTGACCACAGAACACATTGAAAGTTGTAAATAGATAATGGTGTGTGTGCACACATCTCCTTGGGATACCACATTCTGGAAATGAGGGTGTGAAAAGCCTTTGCATCTCAGTATCTTCATTTCCTCTCTTTCTGCCAGCCTGTGCAGCCGCACAACCAAATCTCTCCCTGCATCAGTTAAGGTTAGGTTAATTGGTTTTTTAGCCTTTTCTGCTAAAATATGTTGCCTTTTATAATGTGTTGTATAGTCCTTAATTTAATTATTAAGGTGTATTAAGTGTTTATGTTTTTAGAGTTCATTATGTTCATCTAATCTGACTTTGTGCGTAACATAGGCCACAGAATTTCACCAAGTGATTCCAGCATCAAGCCCATAACATGGTTGAGAGAGAGAGCATACATTTAAGAAGTTTAATAGGTGTTCCTCTTATCCCACTATAATGTACATTTCGGACTAACAGCCCCAGTGCTTAAAGTGCTTGGTTAAAGGGCACTTACTCATCTAATGGTTGTGCTTTTATATCCAGGACCAAAGAAAGGCATCTGAGACTCACACCCATTAATAAAGAAGAGGTTTTGGAGAATCCAAGATGCAAATGGAGCATTCCCCTGGCATATATCCAGGATTCAAGTTATTTAGAATCAGTGTTTAAATTTTTCTATGACTATGTCTTCACTGTTATATATGCTCAAGTTACTTCTTTCGAGTTAGCCTAGTTCAATCGAGATTGTCACACCTGAGCTGCTATGTTTACACTGGCACTGCACTCACTTGTGAGTTGCACTATGACATTTGGGGGCACATTCCAGGGTTTTTTGCACTGCAGTAAGCTGAGCCTCTCAATGAATTCTTCCTCAGTGAATTGTGAGAGAATTTGTCTGTCCCTTCTGGACACACAGGGGGAATGGTGAGAAGGCACTGGCTGACTAGTGACATTAGGCTGCATCCACACTGCAGAGTGGTCACGTTAGTTGATGAGTTGTGCTATCTCAGGCTGTAGCTTGTATTCGCTAATGGGCCAGTCAAATTGAGTTAAAAGCACCATCACACTCAATTTAAGGATTTTTATGTGTGAACAGGACTCAAGATAGGGGTAGCACCAAAGTTGTAACTCAAGTTAACTTGGTAATGAAGACAAGCCCTTTGTCTGTAAACAAGGAATCTGATCTGTCAGGGAAGGAAGGATCATGGAGGCATGGTTTGAGGCTCAGGTTCAAGGGCTCCTAAGTCTGAGGTTCTGAGTTTTTCAGATCTTTCTCCTTTGAGGTAACCTCTAGAATAGAGGCCCCCAAACTGTTGTCTATGGAGTCTGGATCACTCTTGGTGGGCTGGGTGCTTACTGGTGATGCTTGCAGAACATGATGCTGGCTCCTTCGAGTATGTCTACTCCACAGTTAGACACCTGTGGCTGGCCCAAGCCTGCTGACTTGAGCTTGCGGGGTTTGGGCTAGGGACTGTTCCATAGTGATGTAGACGTAAACCCCAGCCCAAGCTCCAATGTCTATAACTCAGTTAAACAACCCCTTAACCTGAGCCCTACCAGCCCAAGTCCGCTGACATGGGCCAGCCGCAGGTGTCTAATTACAGTGTAGACATACCTTTCCTCGCTTCCATCTGAGAGACACAGAACAAGAAGGAGGGGAAGATGACATGCAATACAAAAGTGAGCAGTGAGATCAACTGTTTGCACTTACTATACTAAAGACAGTTAACAATGCATAAATGCTCAGTGTGTGTTATGCATCTTCCTCTGCATCCAACTGACAGAGGATATGAGTCTGCCTGATACAATCCCTTTATTAAGACGTGGTTCCCAGTACTGTGAATGAGTTGGAGAAGACCTGCTCTAGAGGGTTAGAATGTTCCTCGCATCTATTTAAATGTCTCCACCGAAAAGAAAAAGAATTGGCAATACGGGAATGATGATGGCTCCGTCTTGCTCAAGGAAGAATTTTTCATCTACCTCTGCCACAAAAGGACCAGATTCACAAATACACTCCAGCCCTTTTGTGCCCCATGCGCCAGATTCCAACTGTACATGGCCTGCTGAAAATTCTCCCTGTGCAAAGGGAGCTAAGAATTCCCCCTGTGGAGGGCAAAGTTGGCAGAAACAGCTCATGTGCCAGCCATCCTGCACGCATAGGGAGTGAGTTGGGAAGAGCATGTGAGGGATGCCTCAGCTGGCATAAGTTAGAGCAGCTATGGCTATGGCTATGGCTGCTCTAACTCAGCCCATAGCCTCACATTCTGTGCAGAGTGGAGCTTGAATGCAGGGTATAATCTGTATAAATATGTCCAAAAACTTTGGCATATTTGGGAGGAAGATATATTGCTCAGTGGCTTTTACTTCAGGTATGGAAGAATAACAGGTTGTTCTGAGACACAATAATTCTTTATGGACAGAGGAGTCTTCTTGGGTTAGGTACAAAAAGTCAGGGAAAAAACGTGGTCAGCGTTCCTGAGGCAGGACATAGCAAGATTCTTCTTAAGGGCTTCCTATGATATACTGGACCTGGTTGTTCACTCCTTGACTACAGCTGTCACCAGTTACATGTACTTTTGGCTATGAAATTCAGGTCTTCTGGACAAGGTGTAGCTGCAAAAGATTGAGGAGACTGAGCATTTCCACTCAAACGCTAATGGAACCATAGAAGAGTTACAGGCAGCAAGATGAACAGTTTGGTCTCTGGGGCACAGTCAGACTTCACTTAGGAAAGGACAGTCTTCTTTCTGGTATCAAAAGAGCCAGTCCCATTGTCCTTTTTCATCCTTAGAAGGATCAGTCTGGGAAGTCAGATTTGTCATTTACTATCTAATTGTATAGCAGCACAATGGTGCCCCAAACTGGTTGACTTCTAGGTGACAAAACAATATTCCTGTTGTTAAAAAATAATAATTTAAAGATGGTCAGAAATCTACATTATCTTCCTCAGCCCTGAGGATATCATCCTCTACTCTACATCCAGTAGAGAAGCAACTTTGAGGAAAGCAACTTTGAGGATTTGCCAAACTATGTTGGATCATGCCGGCCAGCAGCCCCAATTCTTGTTACTCCTTTTGGCTACTCCTATTTAGCCTAATTTTTGACTAAATATATCTGGGGACAAATAGGTTCTAGTAATGACTGAATAGTTGGTACACCCTCAAGTTTGAGGACATACCAAAGCTTAACCCCCATTCCATGTTTTTAAGGACATTTGTCATAAGATACTACTATGGTAGAAAGCATTTATTTCTGAGGTATGATCTTTAAAATTTATGCCAGAGCCATAATTAGGCCATTTTTAAAAGTCCACGAATTCTTAGTCCAATGACAAAAGGAGGTCTATGTCCAATTTTAAGTCTTCATAAGATGAACAAGTATTTTAGAAAAAATACAGTGTGTCTGGCTTGTCTGGGGAACATCAGTGCTTCCCTATATATTCAGAATAGGTCTGAGACCCTCAATCTTCAGGATGTCTTTTCCACATCTCAATAAGGCAAAGTAATGGGCAATAATTTGGGTTCAAAGCTGAGCAATGATCACTACCAGTGCAATGTTCTACTTTTTGGGATGGCTGCAGCACTGAAAGTATACTTTATTATTATTGTTATTATTAATTATTATTATTGTTGTTGTTATTTTATTTACTTGTATTGCAGTAGTGTCCAGAGACCTCATTCATGGCTCAGGGCCCCATTAAGTTAGGTGTTGTACAAATAATTGGCAAGAGTGGCAGTCCACCTTCATCATCAGAGCCTACAAGCACAATCATATCTAGGCAACTGGCTCACATGAAGGATGGCTAATGCTTTAGAACTCTTGAGTCTGTGGGGAATGGTGAATAAAGATGGTGGTTTTGAGACTCTGCTGGAGGCCTCATAGTCCTACCACATCCCATTCCAGAAAAGAGCAGTAAAGAAGTCCTTCAGGCTGCCTGGAGTGGCTGTGGGGGAAGCAGCCAACCAGAGAGGCTGCAGGGAGCCATATAAAAGGAGCTGCAGAGCTAGAGACAGTCAGTTTCTGCCTGGAGCTGAAGGAGTATGGATGGTCTTCCTGGCTGGCTGAGGGAGCTACAGGACCATGGACAGAGCAGTTGCTGTCAGGGACCTGGGGAGCAAGAAGGAGCTCTTGGCTGGCTGCTGGGATTGAATACAAGACTTCAGTCCTACGGTAAGGATGAAGCATTTGTGAAGGTGCTAGGGCTATGGGGAAGTGGTCCAGGGAACTGTAGCAGCATAGTGAAGAGTTAAAGGGGACAGAGCAGCATGTGGCTGCTATTCACAGAGTCCCTGGGCTGGGACCCAGAGTAGTGGGTGGACCTGAGTCGTCCCTTCCCATTAGCCACAGGGGAAGTGGCTTGAATATTGAAATGTGATACTCCCTGGAAGGGGAACTGAACTGCTTAGTGGCTGAGCTGGGCTCCACCCTGTTACAGTCAGCCGTTCCAGACACCTCATTCTGAAGGGAATGACCCTCTCTCTCTCTCTCTCTCTCTCTCTCTCTCTCTCTCTCTCACACACACACACACACACACACACACACACAGAGTTCCATGCATGGTGAAAGCCACAGTTGCTTTACATTTCAGGTGGATCTCTTTTGGATTAGCTAGGGGTTCTTGAGAAGACCAGAGTACTTAGACTTCACATAAATCTCTTAGGGTATGTATACACTTTGAGCTGGAGGTGTAAATTCCAGCTGAAGGAAACAGACCCATGCCAGCTCTAATCAAGCCAGCATGCTAAAAATAGAGTGTAGCCACAGCTGCTTGAATGGCAGGAGACTCTAGCCTCTCCAAGTATGTACGCATCTCAGACTCTAGAGTTTGCATGGGTAGGTATCCTCAAGCTGGAATTTACACCTCCATCTTGAAATGTAGGACATACCCCTAGAAGTAAGAGCAATAGGGCTTGGTCAGCCAGTACAGTGCAAGTGTATTATTTGAACAGAAATCAGTGTCTCCTGCCATGCAGGAAGCATGGGAATGATGCATAACGATGTGTTGTTTTGAGACCACAGGCAAAATTCTTGACTAGGTTAGTCTTGCATTTTCATTTGAATCAATTTCTTTGTCAATATATTTGCCCCTCCCCCCAAAAAGCCTTCGTATTTACCAAGCTGCATTACTTGGATGTTAAAGGAGCTGTTCATTATTCCCTTGATAGGAAAAAGCAGTTTTGGAAGTCCACAAGGTTTATTTGATAAAATAAATACAAAGCCAGGGTATCCCAGTTCTGGGGCTATCTAAATGGATTAAATGATGTATTCAGATATGCTATATCTTAGGAGGAATTCAGTACCTGAAGGACTTAAAGCTCATTCTTGGAGAGGGATAGCAGCTACTGCAACTTGTATTTCATATGTGTCTATTGCTAAGATTTGTAAGGCTGCTGTCTGGAGCCTTAACACTTTCACACAGCACTATTCTCTCAGTATTGAGTCCTCGTTGGATGCCCAGATGGAGAGAGCAGTGAGTGGCAGGCTTCAGCCCTCTTCCTGAAGATTGTCACTGTTTGCTAGTCTTTTAGGCCTGGTGTACACTACCACGGTAAATTGATCTAACTTACACAACTTCAGTTACATGTAACTATGTAACTGAAGTCAATGTAGTTAGATCCACTTACCGCAGTGGCTACATTGCATTTTGTTGAAGGGAGAGCATCTCCCGTCGACTTCCCTTATCCTTCTTGGGGAGGTGGAGTACACAAATCGATGGGAGAGTGCTTTCCCATCTATTTAGCATATCTTCACCAGACCTTGGGAGACATGAGTTTAATTTCCTGCTCTGTCACAGACTTCCTGTGTGACCTTAGGCAAATACTTCTCTTTCTCACAGGAGCATTGTGAGGCAACATACATTAAAGGTAGGGAGGCATTCATATGGTAATAGGCACCACATAAAAACCTTAGATAGGAATCCACTGACCATCTACTGACCTCTGCCTCAGAGAGTTAAAAGAAACGTTTGGAGTAGAGAGGAAGGGAGAGACAGGGGCAGGGCTTTCATACCCTCAGTGCCATAATATTGAATCCAAGGGATATCCATGCAGAATCACAGTATTCGTTCCAAGACTCCTCCTCTTACCCATACTGCTTCTGAGATAATACTCATATAATTAAAGGGACCCTGATAGCACATATTAAAATGCAATCCTACTCCGAAAAGTATTTATATAAAAATTATACGTTCTTACACCAAAGATCTGCTCCCTAAAGGTTCACTACATTCAAAGCATTCAATGACTTGCATTGCAAGGTGCTGTTGTAGTAACTGAACCTACAAATTTACCCTACTTGTAAGCTCTCAAGCATGAAAAGTAAGTGAAAGTTTATAAAATGTTACAATAACCTCTAACAATAAATGTTGATGGGAAAATGTGCAAAAAAGACAGACTGAATTAGTCCAAACAAAAAGGCCTAATGATATAACTCAAGGACTGTGTTGAGTTCGTGCCTAGTGAAGAAGACACATGTGGGACCAGAAATCAATGGATCAACATTGGTGTGTCAGAAATTATACCTAACTGGTGAACAAAATAATGAGGGGTGGGCTATTCCACCTATCACTCTCTTTGGGGGTTTGTGAAGAGGCGGACTCACTTCTGGAGCTTCTCCTAGTGTCCAGGGGTAGCATAGTGACTCTCTCCCCATCTGCCCCCTCTTGACAGATGCTCTGGTCCTCCCATGGTCCATTTCTTCCCATGACTCAGCCAGATCATGATTTAAGTCCACCCTTCCAGGGTAACAAAGTCCAACAAACCAAGTCCAAGACCTTTGTATTAGATTTTTGGCTGCAACTCTGGGCCCTGTGCTCCTCATGCCCTTCTGCCAGGGCTTTCAGTTCTCCTTATCCCCTTCTCAGGGGCTTCACACCACCTTCTCCAGTGGCTGGAGGGGAACCTGGGCCTTCCCACTATACTGGGTTCCAGCCCAGAGACACTAGAAATAGCACCCAATGTCTGCTTCATCCAACTCCTTGCTGCTGCCTCCCTGGGCTTCTTCCTGCTCAGCCTTTTTGAAGCTTTCTTCTCCACAACCTCGCCAGGATCACCTTTCCCTCAGGGATGGGGTTCTGACAGCCCTCCCCTAGGATCCCCCAATAAAATCAAAATTCCAAACCAAAGGTGCAAACTCAAACCAACTTCCACCCTTCCAGGGCCAGAATTTCATGCCTCTGAAATTCCCCTTGTTGTTTCTCCAATGAACACCTCCCAGGGCGCTCTCCCTGAAAGTTTAAATTGTGCCCATTCATCAGGGCTGGAGCCTGCTTTCTCCTGGCCTCCTACCAGACTTCTCTATTCAGGAGCAGAACCCAGAGCTCACTCTGGTTCCTCCTTGACTCTGCAGGTATCTCTACTCTATCTAGTCCCAGAGACTCTCTCCCTGTAGCCCCTTTCTGCTCTCCACTCTCTCTCTTTATAATCCTCTTCCAGCCCCTCCCCAGCTGCGCTTCATCTGCATTTAAATCTGGGGCGCCCTCCAGGTGCAGCTCAGTATGTTAATTGGCTTGTCAGGCCCACATTAACCCTTTCACACACCCCATCACCAGGTCTTTTTAAAAGAAAAGACTTGGGGAGGGAGAAGGGGGAACAACCCGAGAGCTGTCTGAAACAGCTACTGGTTGAGAGATGGGTAAACTGGAAGGCGTGAACTGTAGCATCAAGGCTTCCGCTCCTACCATCTCCTGGATCTACCATAGTACCATTGGGTCTCGTCATCCTGATCCTGAGAGATATCCTGACCAGACCAGGTCAGAGAGAGGGCTGCAGATGACATCACCACCTTCACCTCCACCGGCTCTAGCTAAATCCTGAATACCACCTGGGAAGTGAGACTTGTCACTCCTTGCCCCTTGTGTATCCTTTTCCTTCCCCACTTTATTTCTCCTCTTTCCTCTCTCTCTTTCTCTTTGCCTTTTCTTTGATAAGAGTCTGGCTTAGGTGGCCAAGAGCATATATTTTGCAGCCCTGCTGTAAGCTAGTGAACAAAGAGGCAGCTAGAAGCAAAGCCCTAAACAGCCTGATGTTGGTACAACTTGCCAGGTCTCCGAGTGACGGATAAGAAGACAGTGTGCCATGCCTGTGTTTTTCCAGCAATGAGGTTGTAAAGGAGAGTCAACACCAGAGAGAGAAGCTGCATTTTCTATCTTTGTTGTTCTTTTCTCTCCCCTCTTATGTGTGTTTTTTCTACTAGGAAATGGGATTGGACCTTTAAAAGCATCAGCAAAAACAACAGCTCTAGACCATCTCAGTTAACTTCTTCTCTTTTCCGTAAAAGGACACTACTATCTTTAATAACATCTACAAGACTGTCAGTGGAGGAGGGGTGGGGGGAGCTTACTTCTAAAACCTACAGCTAAAGGGAATAAGGAATGTTGTTAAAACAAAAGCCTTGTTTAATACTTTACATTTCAAATGCTTTAACTGTTTTTTCTTCTCTTCTGTATCTTTAAGAAAAGGTTAAAAAGATTGCTATTTTTTAATAATGGTGAGTTTGCAAGGGTACTGAGCAGGCTGAGGGCTCTGTGCACCAAATCCCAAATCTTGTTTATAACTTTAATGTTGGACAGTAACAGGGTCATAATAATGTCTTTGACTCTTTGGGCCTATGTATTACATCAAAATTAATACAACACCACACAGCTTCCTCTGTGTGGCTCTGCAGAAGCAAATACATTCAGAGAACAGTTACTGGTGACGTAACGTTTCTTTCTGAAGGCCAAATCATGCCTTTGGATATCTGTGTGCGTCCCTAATGTCTTCAAATGTTGCCCTTCTTACATCTGTGGTACCCCATTGTCTTCAATGATAACTGAAGACAGGCTTTTGCCCTAACAATTCTTTCAACGAGGCATGTGTCAGAATATGAGAGACAGGTCTCTTTCTCCTAGCTGTGGTGAGTATGTACTGCTCACTGGATGAAAAGGTAGTGAGAACTTCTGTTTGTGTCTAAAGTAAACAGCTCTGTCTCTGAATACACAGATCTCTTATGTAAGGAGATGTCATTTTGACACAGTCACTTTTGGGAGTAGAACCCACATTAATGCATGCTGTCAGATGCTGATGCATGCTCTTATGGTATGTGTGTTGTAGTATGAATGGCATAGAAAACTATTTCATTATCAGGTTCATATGCTTTTACCTTAGCATACAAAGGCCTGGGCTGGTTTAAGCTAGTGGAGCTGTATATATATATATTAAGTTCAGTAAAAGAACATTTGCCTGAGGAGCTGGAGACTCCAGTTTAAATCCACAATATGCCAATGATTTATTTATTACTCTTATTTAAGAAAATGTGCAGCAGTTTCCAGTTTTGAATATTTAACTGTGCATAGAAAAAATAAGCTGCTCTGAAATGCCTTTCATTTTAGTGCATTAATATAACCAGCGCATTCCAACCAGAATTCACTTAGAGCAGAGAACTACGCTACAGCTTACACTGTAGCATTGTGATCCCATTATTGAGCCTGACACTTCCTTTTTAGAAGTCATACTTCATTTCTATCCACTTATGAATGGCAGGCCCGAGCCTGTTGAGGAAATCTTGACTTCTCTTTGATTTTCAGTGCCACCAGCTGGGATAAAATCCTAGGTAAAGAGTCAATGAATGTCTGTAGCTCAGTATTATCTTCCTGGTATTCACCTCAGAATCAGGAAAAAATTAAAGGCAGGGTTCCACCACCGATTTTTACGGGTGAGCAGAGTGGGGCCTGAGGCACACTGTTCAGATCCAGACTTTCCCATTAGTAGAGGGGCACTTGGACCTGGAGATTTTGGCATTGTTTTTACTGGGAAACAAGGCGTGTTCTTAACTTGAGTTAGCTGGCATATGGTAACTAACATGAGTAAACAGCTAGTGATGACAAGGCAGTTTGTAGTTTTCATGTGACTTAGTAGGTCAAAGTAAACCCTAGGTTCATAGACTCATAGACTTTAAGGTCAGAAGGGACCATGATGATCATCTAGTTCTCCCACTCAACCTGCTAATACATATGAAAATTACAAACTACCTTGTCTTAACTAACTTGAGGTAAAATCTTAGTGAACTCAAGCTAAGAATACATCTTTTTTCAAAGTGAAGATGTACCTTTAGTTTATCCTTCTATAAACAGTGATCAGTCACAAAGTTCAACTCCACATCTGGATCTGAACTTGCCTTAAATTTGGGGATACTCAGATCCAGGGTATTGGAGCTGATTCAGTACCAGAAATGGGTCAGAATCAAGAGCTATCACAGAATAATAGCTTTATGAAAAACCCACACATTTTCATGACACTACTCTCACTTGGTTTCCTATGAACACTTTTGAGCAGGGGGATGTATAGAAAAAGGGGGGGGGGATGTAAAGTTGGAGGACAAAGATTCATATTGCAGGTACATATTCCAGCTGTCACTTTAAAATCTGTATTAATGAGTGAAAGCCATGAGGCTGAGGGCCAGGAATACAACAGCACAATCACGCTGCAACACTTATCCTGGAAACTTTTGCGGGCTTTAGATTTCTTTTCTGAAAAATGCTCTTTGAATATTTGAGAAAATAAATGTTAAACAATGAAAGCCCTCATGCTAGATTATGGATACCTTGATTTTTAGAGTCAGATTGATTTTCCTCTAGCAAGCCAGCCACTCTCGAGAGCGATATGAGAATATAACTTAATTTGGTTCAATATAACATCCAGCTGGGTGGTGTTATCTGATTTAAAGGGTTAGATTTCCAGGCCCTGGATCAGTGAGGAGTGAATACTCTGTAAAGGTAGTGGGTTTTTCTTCAAGTGGACAGTGTAATCTAAGGGATGAATGGATCATCAGTGCCTGTTCTATATAATGAGAGGCCAAAGCATGTCCTCTAGGGTGTGTCTACATTGCAGCTGCCTGCATGCCTTCCAATCCAGGTAGATGATACGTGCTAGCTCTGCTTGAGCTAACACAATAAAAATAGGAGGGTGGAGCTGCCCTAGTACAAGCCCACCGAACCCACTGGGTCTGTACTCAGGTGGCTAACACACACCACCACCTGTGCCACAATGTCCACGCTACTATCTCTAGTGTGCTAGCTTGAGCTACTATAGCATATCTGTTTATCCAGGCTGGGGGGCAAGCTCCCAACTGCAGTGTCAACATGCCCTTAGACTATAAGCTTTTGGGGGAAAGAACTGCCATTTATTATATGTTTGTACAGTGCCTAGCACAGTGTGGCCCAACTTGTTTGTGGGCTTTAGTCTCCACCTCATTAGCAGTGTTAAATGATCATGGCTGTTATTGTTGTTAATAAACAATAACTGTGGGATAAATATGATCTGCCTTGATATTAGGTCTATGATTCCCCCTGGCCTTTAAACAGTGATAGTGGCTCCTAGAGGTGGTGGGTCATATGATGCAATGTTCTATGCAGACCATCTGCTGAGGTCTGATGGAGTATTGCATGCTGGAGCTTGCCATCTTCTTGCGTAGTGCCTTAAAGCTTTGGACAGCTGCAAGTTGCTCCATTTTAAGCAAACTAATTGCAGTCCCCCACTTCCTATGCAGTTGCTAATGAGGGACACCCACAAATGGGCCAAGAAAGAACCTCTGTCCCATAGAAAATATTTCACCTTACTACCAGGAACAGAGAGCTTCATTAGTACTTGGTTATTAGGCAGACACTAAAGGAAAAGTATTTGCATAGTGTATCCAAACCAAGGATTCTACAAGTCACCCTGCTGGTTCTTTCCATGCTGGCAGTCTCTGCTCAAGAGATTCAGTGGCTTATTTTGATGGAGACAACAACTTGATTATCACCGTTAAAATGTGTCGTAAAATTGTATTAACAAAACAGCGAATACATTACACAAAGGCCTTAATCACGGGATGTTTACATAATGCCCACTGTGGACAGGTACGAAAGACCACAAAAGACCTGAGACCCCCAAAAAGTCCATTAGTTCTGGCTTTCTCAAGCTGCTGAAGCACAGAGTTTTCTTCTTTACATTTCTGCTTCAGCAGCGTGAACTTTGCTCGCAGTTATTGCAATTCCTATCGCCAGGCTTCCATTGTCAGAGAAGAGCTGGGCCAGTGAGGTGTTAAGGACAAGGCAATCGCCGTCTGATATGACAGAGTCAACGCACTCCAGTACAGATCTCGGGGTAGCTTCCCACTTCAGGCGCCTCTGATTCCTGTTGAGCTCAAGCCTGTAGGTGAAGTTATCGGCTTGTGTGGGGGTGCCAATCAACATCATGGTGGCAAAGAACTGGGGGTGGCCTTCGTATTTCTCCTGCTTCCTGAGCACAAGCAAAAAATGGTGGCCCAGGCAAGAATGCATTATTATCCAATCTGTTGGTGCAGGGAGGTGCATGTCTGTGGCCAGGAAAACAATCTCTGCCCCATGAAGGATGTTGATCCGATGCGTCTGTCTCAGATGTGATACCACCACTTCTACATGGCCTTCCCATTGACAGGAAAACAGAGGGCACATGCAAGGAATCAGTTGCGGGTCATGCACTGTCTCGAGGGGATGGTGGGAATGAAGGCTGCCTTGCTCTGTGGAGGTCTGACCAACTGTATGCCTGTTTGACACATACTGCAAGAAGAAGAGAAAAAAAACATGATGAAAGCTGGGGATACCATTCCAGGTACTGACTTGGAACATACTTACAGGGCCTGGTCCTGAGAGGTGCTGAGCACCTGCAAATCCTATTGACATCAATGGAAGCAGAAGGATCTCAGCACCTTTGAGATCAGACATACCCACTGTGAGCAAGATGTGGACTTGTACAGACAGCAAAAGGTGCCAGCAGCTGTCTCGTTCTGCAGGGGAAAAGATAAACCAGCAGGACTGCAATAAATCATCCTAAATGAAAGTGATGTATGTGTTTTAAAAAGCAATTGCATTAGTTCAAGGGAAACAAATCTGTATTTTGTAAAAAACATGGAGAGTATGGGGCATTTTATGCAGTTATGGCTCCTAACAGGGAAATGCAATATTTATAGCTTTATTACCCTTTAATGAGACACTCTGGCAAACATGTACTTATTTTTAAAAATCTGAAATAACATGTTGCATAACACATAATTTGTGAACCCAAATCAATTTTCATTGTGTATGATGGCCTCAGTATTTTTCTTTATGAAAAAAAAAAAACGTTGTGCCGAAATCTTGCTTTTTTATCCATCTATATATCTAAAGGTGGACACACAACAGATTGAGGCAGTGGCACGATAGCCCATGTACAGAGACACCAGCTCTTGGAGTCCTGGTGATTGTGTCAACATTTCAGCTTTCATTACAAAAAAAAAATACAAGTTTCTATCCTCCTGGTTGTGAAGAAACACTCAATTTATATTTTTGAGTTTAATTGATGAAGTGACCTCTGCCTCAGTCTGCTGGCATCCTGAAACAATAGCTCTGAGCGATAGGAACTGTCTCCTACATCTCAATGGGGAGCTAACTCCAAGATCCACTGCTCTGAAAGGACCTGCCGACACCTCTTCAGCACAGGGTTTTGTGAGTGACAGAGGAAAAAGAATGCAGTGAGTATTCAACCCTTCAAAGTTCGCTTGACGCTAGTGGCAGTTTACTACTTGAAACCCAAGTCTCTTTACCCATTTTCAGCCATGGGAGGTGTTCATGCACCAGCAAAAGCAATGAGAGACAACGAGCATGCTGCTGCAGAACAAACCATGTGCTGAAATGAATGTGTTTATATAATGTTTTGACACTTTGTCCAGCAATACTGTTCATTTTAACACATTTCACCTGAAGTAGGAAACAACAGTATGTATCAGAACAGCTATCACCCGCCCCTCTCCTGATTATGTCTCTAGTAGAACTGGGAATTTATCAGGCCATTTGGAGTTCGCTTGTGAATGTCAAGTTGCTGAGGCCTAACTATCCCAACCTGTCCCACATTCTGGACTGAAGTCTCCTTCCATTATTATTTCCACATCACTTGGACTTTGTCACCCCAGACATCCTGGGGGATATCCACTCGTAAATTGCCCCACTATGTAAATGATCAATATTCACTTGAAAGGCATGATTGTATAGTCCAGGCTTTTCAGGCAGTTGAATTTTGATATGTAACTTCTAAAGCTACAGCGGGCAGAAGACAGTGTTAAATGTGCTGCTGTGTGATTGGTGGTACTCACTGAGACCCTGTACATCTACTTTCTTCGATATTTGATGCAAAGAGTAATGGATCATTTAAACATGTACTGAACCATCTAGTACTTGCTTTGGAGAATTATTACTCCAAATTATTATGTTTGTATTTTGTTGTGTTAAAATCCAAGAATTTAAAATTTCCAACAAGATACTGAACCAAAGACTGATAAATAACCAGCATTGCCTGGAAAATAAAGTAGATCATTATAAACTAATTAAGGTGTCTGCCTTTAGCTGCCTGCTTATCATAGAGGGATGACAGGTTCACACTTTATCCTGCATTTCTTCCTTCTTCTTATTTGGATGAAAGTTATAGTTAATTTAAACCATATTTTGGTGAAGGAGGTTATTGCGACAGGAGATCATAAAAGGCCCTTTTTTAAATCACTGAAATGCTAATTGCTTCATAAAATGAATTCTAATCTCCCCATCTAATACAATGGGTGTGAGCAATTACTTTCACTCAGCAAATTGTTAATGCAACATTAGTGATTATACTAATTAAAACTAATGAACTCTTACTCACATGCTGATAAGCCTCTCAACCACTCAACAAATTCCAACCGTCTATCAGTTTTATTTAACTTCCATTTTGGAAGATGGATCTTAAATTAACCTCTGGAATAACATTCAAAATTAGGTTTTGAAATGTAAAGCTTTATTAACTGTGTATAATTCCTCTCCAAAGATTACCAGAGTCAGAGAAACCATTTCCATTGAGAGTGTAATTGAATTTAAAAATGTATTCTCCTAATTTGATAAGTTACACTAGCATGGTGTATAATGGTAGCTCATCCATCTGAATCGTAGTCAAGGTAAAAAAAAGACATGTCTCTGCAAATATCATGCTATGACAATCATTCTTTAATGGCTCAGAAGCTGGGTAAATAATTTGTAATGAATAATTTAATTCATTGAATTTTACCTCTTCCTAGCTTTGTGAATTTTCCACAAACAAATTGTGAATTTCTCAAATGTATTCAGTATTGGAAAAGATTTGTTATATCATTTCAGTGAAGAATTCCAGGCTGGTATCTTGTTACAGGTCAGATTAGTATGAAATACTGGAACTTCAAGATAGGTTGATTACATGAAGGTCACATGGTGAGTTTCTATTGTCTGACTGGATAACAGCAACCCTTGGCACTGAGTTTCTGGTATGAATACTTACACATATGAATTCAAAATTCACTTCTGCAAATATTTTCCAAGATTTGTTTAAAATCCATAGTCTCAATGAACATTCCTGCCAGAAAACTCATTTGCTAGAATATCTCCTAAAACCCTTGAGATTTAAGTGGTATATAGCCCTTTTGCTGGTTCTACGCACAGGCATGAGTTGCATCCCCCCCACACACACACAAAGAGGCATGAATATAACAATAGTGAATTAGTTTAAGTGTTCAAATGAATACTTATGAACTTTTTCCCATGTTTGACCCACACAAACAGCTTCCTTCTGTCATGTTTTTTTTTTAAGGTAAGACTTATTGGACTGTGGTTCTCTTTAAAAACAAACAATGAAGTGCAATGCCTAACTGATCCATTTGCCAAAAGGCATATTTATAAATACATGGCAAACTCAGCTGAATTACAAAACAAGAGAGAGGACGTTTGGGCTTGTTGTTAGGATGAAGAAGATCCAGGTTCAGTTTCTGTCTCTTCCACACATTTTCCGTTTGAACCTGGGCACATCACTTAATCTCTCTCTGACGCCGTTCTCTAGCTGTAAAACAGGGATAATGATCTTTCCTTTCTTGCACCATTTGTCTGTCCGGACTATATAGACTGTCAATTCTTTGAAGCAGACAGTGTCACCACAAGCACATATACAGCACCTAGCACAATGGGGCCCCAATCTTCATTAGGATCCATTAGCACTACTGGGATATAAATAATCTGAATATTTTAGATCTACACTAATGTATGTGAGAGAAGAATTTGGCCTTTGCTTTAGTAATGACTGAGGACTGTAGGGTTATTCGTTTCTGTTAGCTGACAGGAAAATGAGAACATCACACTCAGTGAGCAGAGGTGACTCTCTCTGTACCTGGTCAATAAGGATTGCTGAAGAAGAGCAACTGCTGTTAGTAATCAGATCTTTCTGGATACTTGTATAACTGGGTTTTATCCAGTGATCACAGCGTGCTTTAGAAACATCAATTAATTCTCACAAAATCCTTGCTTATTTGCTCAGACAGGTCATGGGCCTGATCCAAAGTCAAAGTCAATGGGAGTCTTTGCACAGGGTCACTCAGCAAATCAGTGGCAGAGCAGAAGATAAAACCCAGGAGTCCCAACACCCTTCTCTTCCCAGAAGACTACACTCTCTTTATACTGCCATTTTGGCAGTAGATGGGATTTTTCTTAATTTTTAGTAACGCTTTTGACACAGTCCCATATGACATTCTCATACACAAACTAGAGAAATGTGGGCTAGATGAAATTACTATAAGGTAGGTGCTCAACTGGTTGAAAGACTGTACTCAAAGAGTAGTTATCAATGGTTCACTGCCAGACTGGGAGGATGTATCTAGTGGGGTCCCACAAGGGTGTCTCCTAGCTCTGGTACTATTCAACATTTTCATTAATGACTCGTATAATGAAGTGGAAAAAATATGCAAATGACACCAAGCTGGGAGAGGTTGCAAGCACTTGGGAGGACAGGACTAGAATTCAAAATGACTTTGACAAATTGGAGAATTTGTCTGAAACCAACAAGATGAAATTCAGTAAAGATAAGTACAATATACTACACTTTGGAAAGAAATATCAAATACAAAAATACAAAATGGGAAATAACTGGCCAGGAAGAAGTACCACCGAAAAGGATCTGGAGTCATAATTGATCAGAAACTGAACATGAGCCAAAATGTGATGCAGTTGCTAAAAAGGCTAATATCAATCTGGGGCACATTATCAGGAGTGATGTATGTAAAACATGAGAAGTAATTGTCCCACTTTCCTCAGCATTGGTGAGGCCTCAACTGGAGTATTGTGTCCAGTTTGGGGCACTGCACTTTAAGACAGATGTGGACAAATTGGAGAGAGTCTAGAGGACAACAACAAAAATAAGTTGTTTAGAAAACCTGACCTATGAGGAAACATTAAAAAAAAAACCTGAGTATGTTTAGTTTTGAGAAGAGAAGACTGAGGGAGGACCTTATATGTTTAAATATGTGCAGGGCTGGTATAAAGAGGATGGTGATCAACTGTTCTCCATGTCACTAATGGTAGGACAAGAAATAATAGGCTTAATCTGCAGCAAGGCAAATTTAGGTTAGATATTAGGAAAATCTTTCTAACTCCAAGGATAGTTAAGTACTGGAATAGGTTACCAAGGAAGGTTGTGGAATCCCTGTCACTAGAGGCTTTTAAGAACAGGTTAGACAAACACCTGCCAGGGACATGCAGGTTTACTTGCTCCAACCCCAGTGCAGGACGCTGGACTTGATGACTTCTCGAAGTCACTTGCAGCCCTACATTTCTGATTTTTTGTGAAAATTTAGGTTGAATGACAGCCAAGTGCACCTTGATAAGCTGGAATTTAACAAATAGTGCAGGTGAGAAGCAGACACTGTTCCTTTTATGGACACAAATGACTTGTTTCCTCGGGTGCTTGAACTTTTGTGCTGAATTACATCAGGCTTGGTAGACCCTCGCTCCCATATTTCTACGTGTCAGTTAAGGCAGATAAAGTTCTCTTTGAATTAGACTCCCAGGCCCTCCCCAGCCGCTGCACACCTCATCTATGACACACATCACATGTTGTATATTTCTTCCCAGTTTATGAATGATTTCTAGTTCTAAAGTCCACAATGTCTGAATTTTCTCCCTCATGCAGTTTTGATGTTCATTCATATAATCAGAGATCCACACTTTAAATGAAGTAGCTCAAATAAGGAATTGATTAAATGTAACTAATTTGCTGCTTGTCCTCCACTCTATTAGCTATGCTGAAGAATCCTATTGATGTTCCATTTAAAATCAATGAAATATCAGGTTGTTCCTGATACATCCCAGCAGAGCTCAGAATGTGCATTCTGCATCAAATATGGAACTTGGGACATTCAGCAGCAGTCAAGGAGTTAAAAAGTCACTTTTAGTGTTTAATTAAATGCCATTTAATTATTAAAACCATATTTATTGAGGTTCAATAGTTACAATATAAAAATGACAGACCACTAACAGTTCTTAAACTTTAACAAATATTTATCACAAAGTTATTAAACTTCCATAATAAATACCCTTTCCACAAATGTTTTTTAAGTGAATGTAGCTCTGGTAAAAGTAGGGTGACCAGACAGCAAATATGAAAAATCGGGACGGGGGTGGGGGGGGTAATAGGAGCCTATATAAGAAAAAGCCCCAAAAATTGGGATTGTCCCTATAAAATCGGGACATCTGGTCACCCTAGGTAAAAGGGATAAGCCTATTTAAATCTTGAGATGGTGGGAGGAGCCCCCCAGAACAACATAATGTCCGCCCCCTTCCTTGCTTTGGAGCAAGGACTTGAAATTTGGCAGGGGGCAACCTTTGTGTTAGAGATGTACCTTTTACTGTTCCTGTGACATTTCACTCAAGTTTTGCTAAGTTATAAGCATCTGAAAAATCAAACATGCATATCCTCAGAAGAGACTTGAACAGATAAATTCCCCAAAGATTCCATCACACTGAGCATGCACCAGCCCAAGGCATAGTAGGACTTTCTCTGTGCTGCTGTGGGCTGGATTGGGACTGGGCACCAGTACTAAGAACAAAGAGTCTGTCCCTCATATGCTCCCATCCGCCCCACCCCACCCCCAGATGAGACTGGTCAATTTGAGGAGCAAACTGCCTGATTTGAGTGCAGAGTGGACAAGAACCAGACTTAAGGGGGGAGGCGGGGCGTGTTGGAATGGAACAAGGAGCCATGGGAGAGGATTGGGACTGGAATCTGGGGGAAAACTGGGACTGAATAGGTGTCATGACTGGGATGAGAATAATCTGATTTAGTGGTCAGAGTGAGTGTTGAGCACCTGGTTGAGTCCAATACCAGAAGGTCAGAGTCTGAAAGAGGCCAGAGGGCATACAAGGAGTTGGGTGTCACGAGGCAGGTAGGATCAGGTTACCAGGAGATCAGAGTCAAGCAGCAGGAGCAGGTAGTGTAAAGAAAGCAGTTCTAAACAGGAAAAATCCAGTTGCATGGACAAATTCCTGTTCCTCTGCTCAGTTTAAATACAAGCAGGGAGCCAATCAGGACCCCTAAAGTTCTGCCAATCAGATCATAGAGTCCTCGGACAGAGTTCAGCTTCTTGTTCTAGCAACCAATGGGGGTCACTAGGTGGCAAGTCAGAACTTACTAGAGCCTAAGAACTCTGTGGGCCAGTATTCCAGGCCCCCTCCAGCCCCTAATGCTAAGAGAAATACTGGGAGTGGAACCTTAGAAAACTGGGGATCCCTGGCATAGGGGTATGGGACAAGAGGGGAAGGAAACAGAGTGAGCTGTGGCTTGGTGTATGGTGTGGCACCAGTGTTTTCTGCACCAAGTTCTCCCACTTTGTTGGGTTGATGCCTCTCTTTTTAAGGTTTCAGAGTGGTAGCCATGTTAGCCTGTATCAGCAAAAACAACGAGGAGTCCTTGTGGCATCTTAGAGACTAATAAATTTATTTGGGCATAAGCTTTCGTGGGCTATAACCCACTTCATCAGATGCATGGAGTGAAAAATACAGTAGGCAGCTATAAATATACAGCACATGAAAAGATGGGAGTTGCCTTACCAAGTGGGGGGGTCAGTGCTAACGAGGCCAATTCAATTAGGGTGGATGTGGCCCATTCCCAACAGTTGACAAGAAGGTGTGAATATCAACAGAGGGAAAATTACTTTTTGTAGTGATCCAGCCACTCCCAGTCTTTATTCAGACCTAATTTGATGGTGTCCAGTTTGCAAATTAATTCCAGCTCTGCAGTTTCTCGTTGAAGTCTGTTTTTGAAGTTTTTTGTTAAAGAATGGCCACTTTTAAGTCTGTTATTGAGTGTCCAGGGAGACTGAAGTACTCTCCTACTGGTTTTTGAATGTTACAATTCTTGATGCCTGATTTGTGTACATTTATTCTTTTGCATAGAGACTGTCCAGTTTGGCCAATGTATGTGGCAGAGGGGCATTGCTGGCACATGATGGCATATATCACATTGGTAGATGTGCAAGTGAATGAGCCCCTGATGGTGTGGCTGATGTGGTTAGGTCCTATGATGGTGTCCCTTGAATAGATATGCGGACATAGTTGGCAATAGGGTTTGTTGCAGGGATTGATTCCTGGGTTAGTGTTTCTGTTGTGTGGTGTGTAGTTGCTGGTAAGTATTTGATTCAGAGTGGGGTGCTGTCTGTAAGCGAGGACTGGCCTGTCTCCCAAGATCTGTGAGAATGAGGGATCGTCCTCCAGAATAGGTTGTAGATTCTTGATGATGCACTGGAGAGGTTTTAGTTGGGGTCTGTAGGTGATGGCTAATGGCGTTCTGTTACTTTATTTGTTGGGCCTGTCCTGTCGTAGGTGACTTCTGGCTCTGTCAATCTGTTTCTTCACTTCCCCCGGTGGGTATTCTAGTTTTAAGAACGCTTGATAGAAATCCTTAGGTGTTTGTCTCTGTCTGAGGGATTGGAGCAAATGCGGTTGTATTTTAGGGCTTGGCTGTAGTCAATGGATTGTGTGATGTGGTCTGGATGAAAGCTGGAGGCATATAGGTAAGTCATAGTGGTTGGTAGGTTTCCAGTATAGGGTGGTGTTCATATGACCATAGCTTATTTGCACTGTAGTGTCCAGGAAGTGATCTCTTGTGTGGATTGGTCCAGGCTGAGGTTGATGGTGGGGTGGAAATTGTTGAAATCCTGGCGGAATTCCTCAAGGGCCTCCTTCTCATGGGTCCAGATGATGAAGATGTCATCAATCTAGCACAAGTAGAGCAGGGGCGCTAGGGGATGAGAGTTGAGGAAGTGTTGTTCTAAGTCAGCCATAAAAATGTTGGCATACTGTGGGGCCATGCAGGTACCCATAGCAGTGCCGCTGATTTGAAGGTATAAATCGTCCCCTCACCCACAACTATTTCAGATATGGTGACTATTTATACCTTCAAGTCAGCGGCACTGCTATGGGTACCCGCATGGCCCCACAGTATGCCAACATTCTTTCCTGACTTAACTGAGAGAAGAGTACTTGTTTCAGGAGGCGAGTATCAGGCCTACGTACACAGTGGCCAGCCCAGCTGCGTTGGTGTTTCATGACCTGCCCTTCTATACTGCTGATGTTGGCTGCAGAGAGAAAGCTAATGTTAGTGCGTCAGTCTTCCCAGCAGATCCTAAGAATCCTCCTGAGGCAGCGCTGGAACCAATTCAGCCACTTGAGATGTCGTCTATAGTTTACTCAGGTCTCACGCACATAGAGAAGAGTGGGGATGACAACTGCACTGTAAACCAAAATTTTAGTGCCTGTTTGCAAATCCCTATCACTGAAGACTCGTTTGAGTAGTTTTCCAAAGGATGTGCTGGCACAGCGGATCCTGTCTTCAATTTCTGTGTCAATGCTGGCTGTTTGGGAGAGGTGGCTATCAAGGTATGGAAATTGGTCCACGTTTTGCAGAGGTTCTCCACTGATGGTGATTTGTGGAGTACAAAGAATAGTTTGTGCAGGTGAGGGCTGGTAGAGTACCTTGATTTTCATGATCTTGAGAGAGAGAGACCCAGGCTGTGATAGGCATCTGCAAAAAGGTTTAGGGTACTTTGCAGGTCGGCCTCTGTGTGTGCGAGAATGACGCAGTCATCTGCATACTGAATCAGTGATGCCAATTCTTGTGATCTTAGATTTTTTTTGGAGATGTCGGAGATTGAGGAGTTGACCATCCATACGATACTCAATCCTGATTCCATCAGGAAAGTAGTCACGGATGAGAATCAGGATCACAGCAAGGTAAATGGAGAGGGTTGGCTCAATGACACAGCCCTGCTTGACACCAGTGTGAATGACGAATGGTTCGGTCTCTTAGCCGTTGCACAAAATGGTGGCAGTCATCCCATCATGGAGTAGTCTGATGATGGAAATGAATTTCTGGGGACAGCCAAACCTACACAGCACTTTCCATAGAGCATCACAATGGATACAGTCAAAAGCCTTGGTTAGATCAATGAATGCCATGAACAGTTCCTAGTGTTGCTCTCTGAACTTCTCCTGAATCTGTCGTGCCACGAAGATCATTTCAATTGTGCCTCAGGATGGCCTGAAGCCACACTGTGATTTGGGGAGGAGTTCCTTGGCTGAGCATTCCCCATGCAACCTTTATTTGAACTCCCTGTGCGTATGCAATATGAGATAACAGCCTTCAGTTACATGATCACATTTTTCCAGATGACCCCCACTTCATTCAGTGCACAGATTGGATGGTGCTTACTTAATTCTTTTTTCTTCTTGTTGTTCAATGTGTGACCCTTCCATGAGCTGCCTGAGATAAGCACTGCCTGGAGCCTGCACCCCAAACCCCCTCCTGTACCCCAACCCCCAGCCCCAAGCCCCCTCCCACACCTAAATTCCCTCCCAGAGCCCGCACCCCAACCCCTGGCCCCAGCCCTGAGCCCCCTCCTGCACCCCAGCCCCCTCATCCCCAGCCCCACACCAAAGCCTGCACTCCCAGCCCGAGTCCTCACCTCCTCCTACACCTCACCCCCTGTCACAGCCCGGAGCCCACCTATACCCTGAACCTGTCATTTCTGGCCCCACCCAGAGGCTGCACCCACAGCCCGTACTGCCTCCCACACCCTATCACCCTGCCCCAGCCCAGAGCCCCCTCCCACACTCCGAACCCCTCATTTCTTGCCCCACTCCAGAGCCCTCACCCCCTCCCACATCCAACCCCTTGCCCAACCAAGTAAAAATGAGTGAGGGTGGGGGAGAGCGAGCAATGGAGGGGGTGGGGGGGATGGAGTGAGCAGGGGTGGGGCCTTGGAGAAGGGGTGGGTGGGAGCAGGGCCTCCATAAAGGAGCAGGGCAAGGGGTGGAGCAGGGATGTTCGGTTTTCTGCAATCAGAAAGTTGCCAGCCCTAAGCGAAGGAACATGGCCTGGTGCCCAGGAAGCCCCTGGTGCAGAGGGGAGAAAGGGGGGTAGGAAGACCCCAAATGAACTCTTCTTTCCTTAGCTGATGCAGGCTGCTTAAGGGACAGAGCTCCGCATCTTCTATAGAGAGGTTATGATTTTCTATAAAAAATTGTATAAATGTTCCTTAAAGGGACCTGATCTATTAACTTGTGCCATAGTCTGTGAAATGTGCTACCTCTCCTATGTTCTGCCTGACATCCTCCTTTTCTCTGCTAATATGGGCCCCACCCTGTCTCCCCAGCTATATAGAAACCATCTCCACTTGTTCTCTAATTCTTAGCTCCCATTTGACTCATAAAAAGCTCTGCCACCCACTGTTACACACCCACATGTTATTTACACCTACCACGTAGGGAGTAAAGCTCCAAAGTTAACATGAAGAAACTAGTGATCCTTTTAATTCTGGGCTTCATTTAATTTCTTTTCTGCTCTTTTTAGTATGCTAATGAGATTTTATAAAGCTGTTGGATGAAAGAAAAGAGGGGGGAAAACCCACGATGTCAAAAGCCAAATTTCCATAGCTGAAATTAAGAAATCCAAAACCAGAGCCCATGTTAGAGATTTATTTAAAATTTTAATTACATGAAATCCTATTAATTTATGAATGCATCAGCAGACTATCTTAAGTGCTATATATTAGTCAGAGGTTTGATAGTGGAAGGAGTTATTTTCACCACTATCAACTTGTGCTGAGAGGACAATTTCAAGCTCATTTTGCTCATCTCAGTTTACAACATAATCAGGCATGAGATGGTGACACTGTGCTGCTGGAATGTGTTAACGTTTCTAATGAGGCACCACTGTATATGGAGAGAAATTGCTGTTTTAAGCCTTGTCGGCGCTAGAGTTTTGCACCATTAGTAACTGAACCAGTAGGATCACACAGTCCTGTGTGTCCACACTACTCATGTTGTTTTTGATGCAGGTTGGCAGCAGTTTTGTTCTGTGTTCATGCTAGCACTGTACCATATTCCCTTCCAGGTACCTATCCCTCAGTTCTTGGCCCACTTTGCTGAAGTGGGGGCTTCTGAGAAATTTCAGCATGTCTTCTGGGAGCTATGGGGAGCTGTGGTGGAAGAGCTTAAACTCCCATAGTTCCTCAGTGAAAATCATGTAAGTCCACTGATTACGTTTACGATTTCATCATCCTTTTCTCAAAATGGATGCCAGAGTGAATGTTCAGTTCTGTCCTTCCTCAGTAAGAAAGATGTCTACTGGAGCTTTTGAAAAGCATTTGTGAGGCAGTGGGAATGCAGATGAAGGATTTTCTGTCAGCACCCATCTGATTCATGATGGAGCAATGTTCATGCACCTACCACTGCTGAGTAGACAGCTCTGAGCTGTACTGGTAGTTGATCTTCAGTGGGCAAAGTGTGGCTTTTGGGTGTGCATTACAACCACAGGCAGGTGTGACTGAGTTGTTCTTAAGACCTAGGATGAGCTGCAGTGACTGTGTGACATCAGAATATGGAAAGAAATTATTCTGTGCCTCTGTGGTGAGCTACCCTGATACTGCAGTGCCAGACCATGAGGAGGAGCTCCCCTAAATGTAGACAACTAATGAAAATTAAGAGAGATCACCATCCCTGTAGAATCTGGTTGCCCCGTCTTCAATGTGATAGCTGACAGATTTCTTCATCAAATAGCCACTGAACCAACAAGATTTGTATTGGTAAGTAGTGAGGACCTCATAGAAGACCTGAGTGTAGAGGACAACCTTCATTCGAGTGATCATGAGTTAATTCAGTTTAAAGTAAATGGAAGGATAAATGAAAATAGGTTTGCAACTAGGATCCTTGATTTCAAAAGGGCAAACTTAATTTTTTAAAGGGAGGTTGGGGAATTAGTTAGGGAAATTGACTGGAGTGAAGAATTCAAGGATCTGAAAGTGGAGAGGCTTGGAATTACATTTAAGTTAAAGTTGCAGCAACTATCCAAAGCTGGGTTCCCAATCAATGGGAAAATACCCACAGGGAAGGGTTGCAGATCAAACTGGATGAACAAGCATCTCAAATAGGTTATTAAAAGAAAGCAGAAAGTCTACAAGGAAGGAAAGAAGGAATGGATCAGCAAGGAAAGTTACTTCTTGGAGGTCAGGAAATAAGGGATAAAGTGAGAACTGTCAAAAGCCAATCAGAGCTGGACCTTGCAAAGGAAATTAAAACCAATATAAAATGTTCTTTAGCTATATAAATAAAACAAGGAAAGAAGAAGCACTAAGCACTGAGAATGAGGTGGAGATTAAAGACAATCTAGTATAACCTTTGCCCTCACAGTCTCACCCTTCAGCCCTCACCCTCCTGTAAATCTGAAATCCTCTCCCCCCATTTCAATTCCTGGGGGAAATACTGCAAAGGGTCTAACCATCAAAAGCAGTGAAGTTCTGGAACAGCCTTCCAAGGGAAGCGGTGAGGGCAAAAAACCTAACTAGCTTCAAGACTGAACTTGATAAATTTATGGAGCAAACGGTATGATGGCCCATCTGCATATGGCACAATAGGATATGGCCCATCTGCAATTAGCAAATATCTCCAACAGCTGAAGATGGAACACTAGCTGGGGAGGGCTCTGAGTTACTACAGAGAATTATTTCCCAGATGTGTGGCTGGTGTGGCTCAACCACATATTCGGTGTCTAAATGATCACCATGTTTGGGGTCGGGAAGGAATTTCCCCAAAGTCAGATTGGTAGAGACCCTGGGGTTTTTTGCCTTCTTCTGCAGCATGGGACATGAGTCACTTGCTAGTTTGAACTAGAATAAAAGGTGGATTCTCTACAACTGGAAGTCTTTTTAAATCAAGATTTGAGGCCAGAGGTTATGGGCCTATTGCAGGAGTGGATTAGCAAGGTTCTATGGCCTATGATGTGCAGGAGGTCAGACTAGATGATCACAATGGTCCATTCTGGCCTTACAGTCTTTGAGTCTATGAATCTACAGGCCATATATGCAGCTTTATTTCCATGAGTCTATTATATTGTGGGGTTTTTGGCCAGTCTTTTGATTTTTGAATTCTCCCTTGCCCATCCCGAGAGAGAGACTGTGTGTGTTTCCAATGTTCCCAAATTTATTAATGTGACTTTTTTTGGCCCCCACTGCAGGTGTTCTCACCCCCACATCTGCCCATCCCCTTCACAGCAATTAATTCTGCTCCCCAAACCTTAAATCAATCTTGTCCCCCAGCTCTCCATCCATTCTGTCCCCACATCACCTCTTCCAGCCCCACCTCTGCCTCTCCTGCAACTCCTGGGACTCTTCACCCATCTCCCTCCCAGGCCCAAGATGGGGGAGTGGAGTTGCAGAGTGTTCCCCTTCTTTCCCTTCTAGGCTGGAGGGGGCACTGATGTTGTGTCCATCCCCACTGTAATTCTGGGGGACTGTGCATACCTTCCTTTTCCTCGGCCAATGACACCTTTTCATAACTGACTACACAAATGTGCAGAGATGCAGGTTCAGCTATGCACTCAGTAGGTGCAGGATGGGGATGGAATGTGCATTCAGGAGCTTGAAAGCAAGATAGTGAAGGCAACAGACACCACTGACTGCATAACTTGCATGAAAGCAAAGGAGAAATGTTCCATGGAGTGCCAAGGCAGCCTGGCTGACATCAACCTAGGCACAGCTGGACAGTGGTTTCACCTATTCTATGCACATGCTTTCATACTGATGATGGATTGGGCCTAGGACAGTGGAGTGAATATAACCTTTAGTATAAGTTATTTTATGCTGTCGTGCTGCTATTTATGCATTAAGATATCCTTTATTTATCCTCTTCCCTTTGGACTCGATTGAGATTTTATGTCTTGTCCCAGGTAAGGGGTGATGTATAACTAGCCTGTCCCAGCAGCAGTGCAAGGAAAAGATCGTGACTCAGAGTCACAATTCCTGCTCTGATTTCCCTTCTTGCTCCAGCAGGGAAATAATCTGCTGGTGCCCTTAACTGGCAGCCAATAACTCCAGAGTCACAATATGGCCCCTGCTCTGCTTCTTGGCGGTGCAGCCACGTGCTGCCTCTGACTTGGGCAGCCTGCAAAGAATGCCCAGTACAAAAATTAGAATGTAGCAGACAATTTGTTTCACCCTTTATTCGGTCTGCATTTCATACAGACCTTGTTACAAAGTGCAACGCTATTAGGGCTTTAATTGAAAGCAAAGAGATAAAGTAGTTCTGGGCTGTATATGCTCAGTTTGAAAGGGACATGAAGGGTTCAGGGGGGCCCTGGATCTGACCTGATGGTTTTCTGGTTTACAGTCACACAGGAAAAACATTAATATGGAAAGGAAAAGAAAAGGAGGAACTGGTTTCCTGCTGTGCTTTTAAACTTACCAGTTCAGACTGGCTCTAATAACTCATCATCCAATATTCATTTACAAGTTACTACAGTAACAGCATGTCTGAGAGGAGAGCAGGTTTATCGGTGTCAGCTGAGATAATTAGACCAAATCCACTCAGACAATAGAAATTCTTTCCTTAAATCAGACAATTTCCAGCTTTCCCAATAAGGCAATTTAAATGTAATATAAAACTCTTTCAGTAATAGGTCCTGAAAGTGCAGGGCTGTGACATAAAACATTCATTTTTACTAGGAGAAAAGAAATCCCAAACCAGGGTTTCCAAACCCCCTCATTGAGAGAGATTTTATGGAATGTCAGGCTTCTTTAACTGGTGTCCTAGGTTCCCCTTCTGAATCACTGAAACATGCTAGATTTGAATGTTCCACTGCACAGCATGGGCTGCTCCAAACTCCAGTTTTGCAACTGTCCTGCAGTCGTGAGCAGCTGGGCCCACGCCATGAAGTGCACAGCTGAACTGGGATTTAATTCCTCATTCACTAATGTCTGGAGCAGTCTAGATTCGGTGTTCCAGTTCAGCACATTAAATTCAGACAGTTAAATCTAAGCTGTTGTGTTCAGATCCAGATTTGGGCCCAAACTTTCTCAGTGTTTGGGGGGAGAAGCTTTGTGGGGGTTAGTATTGTTTCAGTCCATTATAATGACAGGCCTGAGCTGTGAATTCCATATTGAAATCTGCACTTCTCCAACATTCAGGGAGAAGGGTGTGTGTTTGGGTTTTTTTTTTAAATGGGGTTCAGGCCCATCTCCAGGCACAATTTGAAGTCATAAGGCCAAAACCGGGTCCCTGCTCCAGCCCCTTTGTCCTGTTCTACCAGTGCAAAGGGGGCAGAAATCTACCCTAATGGGGCAGCTGAGGATGCCTCCATCAAGAGGGAATCCCTGAGGGAGCAGAGTTGGTGCCACTAGCTCCCTACCTAGTCATCCATGGTGAAGGGAACTTGGCTAGCTGTCAGTGTCCCCTAGTTGGAGCACACTGCTCTCTGGTGATCCCTGGGCAGTGTAATCAGCTTTGAGGTTGCTCCGTCTATGCCAGGGGCTGTAGCCTAGGGATTTGAGAGTGGATTAAAACCATCTCTGCTCACTATCTTCTCAATAGCAGCAAGCAAAGCTCTAGCACAGCTGTGGATCTGGCCCATGGTTTGGAGAAACATAGGTTAGAGTGTGCACAACCAGTTGGTAAAGCTGAGGTATTAGTCTGCTAATCTGGTCCAACTGTCCCACATGGGCAGAAGCCACAGTATTAAAAATCATTAGAAAGAGAAGAGAGGAAAAACCTTCAGGGTCCTAAATAATTGCACATAATCTTTCATGTCTACTCCCTGAACTGCCTGTACTCCACCAATGACACCAGCCTGAACTTCCTGTTTGTCCACTAGTCCAACAAGCAGCTCTTTTTTTCTCCCTGTCCGACCTCTAGTACATGGAAAGAACCTCCCAATTCTGGTTTCTTCATTCAAATCCCATGTTAAGACTCACCTTTTTCAGGATGTCCATAAGAAGTGAATCAAACATAATTATCTTTTTAAAAAAGAAATATTTCTTCCCCTCACTATTTGTCTAGGTTATCTATTTAGATGTTTTTCAGGGGACAGACTGTCCCTAGCTATGTGTATGTACAACACCTTACACAATATGGCCTCATGCTCAGTTGAGGGCTGTAGAAGCACAAATAATAATGAAATCGCCTCCTATTCAGCTGTTTGGGTGTTTTTTTTCTTTACGTGATATTTAATTTGTTTAGTGAGGGGTCAGTTTTGAGTCTCTATAGTACAAGATTGACCATGATTGATCATTACTTTGTTGGCTTCTGAAAGCATGACTTGAGTTTAAGTATTCAGGGTTTTAAGAGGAAAAAACAGTCCTCTCTATAAATATCTTTAGGTTTTAGAAACAAAAAGTTCATGGAAATTTCACTCACTCCATGTAAATTATGTTGCTGCATCATTAGTAAAGCCTTTGTAGTGGGGAAGAGGGAATTTCCATGGGAACAGTAGTGATTTAAGCCACAAATATTTTTGTTAGATTCAAAATATTAATCTGCTCCTCTTCCCACCTCCCCTTTGAATTCTGTGTATAAATCTTCCAGAAGTCAGCTTGTTCCCAGGCAGAGGAGTGCAAGTAGAGGGGAATAAAGGAGGCTGAATTTAGTCAGAGAAGACAATGTTCCACCTACACCAAGCAAATTATGGTTATTAATAGAGGGAAGGTTTAAGAGGGTTTATTTAAAAAAATCTTTTTACATTAAGCAATACAATTGTGAAAGGTACCAGACTGACAGCTCTGGAGACTGAGGAGCTCTGTCTGCAGAAGTACAGCACAGACAGCCATGATGTTTGTTTTTTCCACACTGCCCAGTCAAGTCTAAACTGGGGGAACCTAGGCCACCTTGTCAGCAAATGTGCCAACTGACAAGGGCATTTTTGTGATGAGGATTTTCCGCCAGGAACTGGAATTTGGCATTTCATATTGGAATATGGGGTGTGTCCTCTTAGCTCAGCTTACTGCTCTACCATTTCTAGTGACTTACAGCTGGCAGTGGGCAATCTTTCATGTATCAAAGGAAAAATAAATAGGTCCTCAAATGGTGGCAATGTTTGATCATTGCCAGCCCAGGCTGGATTTTAGCCGGTAATCCGAAGGTGAAAGACTCCATCCATATCCCACCCCGATCCTGAGAGCCTTTCACATCACTAGGTTTCTATGGTGTTAGTTTTTTATATTCAGATATATAAACTTATCTTGCTGAAAGCAAAGTGCAAGTAATCAATGTACAGGATCCGCTGCTTCAGTCTTATGAGAATAATGGAGTCTTAGAACCTCTCTGTTTAAATGAAATTTTCCTACTACTGCGATAATTTTTTTGTGAGGAGCCGACAGTCAGGGCCGGCGTTTCCACTAGGCGGTCACCTAGGGCGGCAGGATTTGGGGGGTGGCATTTTGCCATCCTCGGCGGAAATTCGGAGGCGGGGGAGTCCTTCCGCTCTGGGTCTTTGGCGGAAATTCGGGGGCAGGTCCTTCACTCGCTCCGGGACCCACCGCCGAAATCCCCCGAAGACGCGGAGCGGAAGGACCCCTGCCGCCGAATGCTCAGAGGAGGAGCGCTGCCGCCTAGGGCGGCAAAAACTCTGGCGTTGCTCCTGCCGACAGTATGTCAGACACACAAAGGAAGCACAGCTTCTACCCAGAGGACTTTACCATCTAAACAGATGGACAACATAGGATGCGCTGGGAGACGCAGAGGAAAGTTCTATAAAGGAGCATTTATATTTGAAGGGTTAGATTTTCAAAAGTGCCTAAGGGAATTGAGCTCCTAACTCCCACTGCCTTTCACTGGGAGTTAGGCACTCAGCCCCCTGAGCTATTTTTGAAAATCTGACACACATGTTATCCATCTCTGTCTCTAATGGGTGGGTGACTGCATTTTGCTGGGGATTAGCATTTGTGGAAAAAGGGAGAACTCTTCCTGTTTCCTATTAAGCAGATCCTGTCTCTTATAAAAGCTGTCCAAGGTTCTCCTGTTTCTCATGTGCAAGAGTGTCTTAGCCTGCAGCTTCTAAAGTCACAGGAATGGAACATGGCCTCATCCAGATACACCGAGCTTCAGCCGCAGGAGTCCGGATGTCCCAGCGACAGCTCTACTAAACGAGGAGAAGAACTGGCCAACAAACAATTAGGTACATTACAGGAATAGTTCTGATACCCCTACTCAGGCTGAGTAGTACCTTACACCTTGAACAGTCCCACTGAATACAGTGGAGCTGCTTGTGGAGTAAGGCACAACTCAGTATAACTACAGAAAGCAGAATCTAGCCCTTAATAACTGTTTGGTGTGAGACTATGGTTTGGAAAGGGCAGCTATTGCCAATTTGCCTATGGCATAAAATTCCATGAGCTGGCACTGGGGTAGGACACTGTGTAACCAGCTGAGGCATTGGGCTGGTCATACCAATTCTCAAACCTCCAGATTTAATTGTGGAATAAAACTAATTTGCCGCTCTTGCCATTATCAGGACAAATTCTCATCTCAGTCCTTCATGTGAAAAGCACTAGAACAAATGAATGATTACTGACCCATGATACCTATTAGAGATTACACTTGGGTCATCTCATTTGTTGGTTTAACACAAGAAATTAAGGGCCCTAGCATGGCTGTCACAAGACTTGAATTGATAATGAGAGAACCTGGTCTTTATGAGAGACTTATTCTAGCACAACACACAGGAAAACTAACGAAGAACAAGACCTTGAACCTTAGGCCTTAGTCACATGAACCTGGCAGGACTTACCTCTCACTCTGATGTCCTTGCATTACTACCTGGAAGTGTATTATAGCAGTGATGCATTTCAGTACTAAAATTAGTCTTCATATATACAGATAAGTGCTCTTGTCTTTTGCTTCACCCTTTGCCTACATCACTGCACACAGCTAAATTGCACACTGGGGTGTTTTTGAATCAAAAGAAGTTAAACTGATAGGCCAATTCATTTCCAACAACAGCAGTCTAGTTGGACTCCTGTGCGCATTGCCTGAGTCTGATTGCAAACCAGGTCTCTGCTGCCAAGTGATAAAATTGCACTTTAAAAAACATCCTTGGTGCTGAAAAAGAAACATTTCTTACAACTTTAAAATGATTGAAGCACTCCATTGCTAATCCATCCACGGACCACACATCACTAAGGGCTAGATTCTGCTGCCGTTTACTTCAGTTGAATAGTACTTTACTCTGCCAGCAGCTCTGGGACCACTCACAAACTAAGGTACAACACACATCTAAGGGTGGCAGAATCTGGCCCTTATATTTTAAGACAGAATTGACTGCTAAAAGTTAGTTTCTTTCTTTCAAGTGATAGGAAAGGATCCAGAAGCCCACCACACCACCAGCAGTTCCTGGAGACATTCAGCCTGCCTGCCTGCCTGTGCAGCACGGATGTGGGCAGAATGCCCTGGCTACCCTCAGTTGGCTTCTACACCACCTTCTTGGAGCTGTAGTGTATCCCCCTCCACTACCCTTATGCGGTGGAAGGATGGCAGAGCCATGGCTTTGTCTCTTCTGCAATGTGTCCCACCACTAGCAGCATTACCTCTCCTTTGTGCTCAGAGAAGCCCAAAGACCAGCATGATGCCCCCTGCCCAAGTAGGGTTATGCAAGGTGGGAATTTACATCCACACAAGGCTAGCTACAGTGTGGGCACCATTATGTAATCTGCTTTGGATTTAGAGCCTTCAGGCCAAGAGGTATCTATGAACACAGGGACCTATGTCTGCCTTGCCCCTTGTGTGGCCATTTACACCTATGCAAAGGAAGTGCAACGTGAGTATAAAATGGTACCAAATCAGAATGGCAGGGCCAGATCCTTAGCCAGTGTAAATTGGTAAATCTCCATTGACACTAATTTACTCCAGTTTAGCATCTGTCCCAGGAGCGTTTTACACCTGCTTTGCACCCCTTTTGCAAGGGTGTAATGACTACACAGAGGGAAGGGAAGGACACAGTCAGGCCTGGTGCTTTTGTAGCTGTTGTTGCTAATGCAGTTGTGGAGATGACACCTCTCCCCTCCCCCCATTTCCCATCTTATCCTTTCATCACACAGGCTGTCTTTCAGTTCTTTAAAGGTTTCCTCTCTTTGTTTCTTTTATGGGATTTGACCTCTCCTGACCCGAAGCTGTGAAAGCAGCTTTGCAAAGCTGGACATGCAGGTCACAAAAGACTTGTATTTCCATTTTGCATCTTTTGTGAGCCTACTTGTCATTTGTTTCAGGTTCCTAGTTACATGGAGGCCTGCATAGGGGAGCCATGCTGCAGCCTTTGGTCTTACTCCAATTCGCTGAGCTTTTCCCGATATTGATCAGTAACAGATATTGCATAGGCATTGATACCGAGGATACATTAAGTAATTGGAAAAAGTAGGCCCACATCTCCCCCTTCCTTTCACTCCAGGGCCATTTATCATAACAACATCCTTCAGCAGCAGAAAAAATGTGCAGGAGCTGAATCAGCCCTGGTTTAAAGTGGCCAGAGATAATTCAAAGTAATAGCTTGCAGTGGAGCTCTGGTGTTATGTTAAATACTTACGGGTGTGACAACAATCTCAGTTACACTGGGGCAAGTCAGGAGTAACAGACATCAGTGAAATTTGGGGTCTCTGCATTTTGAAGATACAGGTCATATCACACTGCATATTTCTACATGTATTGCTTTCTTCTATACTCATAGTGATGCAATGTCAAACACCAAGCAGGAGAAATATGTTTCTATCTCTAATATAAAATTTGTTAGTCTCTAAGGTGCCACAAGTACTCCTGTTCTTCTTTTTATCTCTAATATAAACACCCATTATCGTGATAGCTGGGTGCCAGGCAAAATAATAAAATAATAATTAATAATGTAACTAGGATGATAAAATAGAAAGGCCAGTAAAAGGGTGATGGGGGGGGGGGGGAAATCACTATTTTAGAATCCTCCCATTCCTGGATACTGAAAGGACATTGGCAGAAGACTAAGGGAGAGTGAATGCTTCAGGCTGAGAAATCAAAGCCCAAAGGCATGATAGGACTTTCAAGAAACAATGTTAGAATAATATATAAGACAGAGTATTGGGTAGGGGGCTGTACATCAGAATATTATGGTAGAACAACATTCAGGGCAACTTAAATGATCTAGAGCTAAAGATAAAGCCACAGCAACTTCATTCGTAAATCATTCGGTCATTCTCATGCTTCTGCATTATTGTAGTGGTCCCTCAACAGCAGATGGTTGTTACATATTACACATGTTAAGGTACTGAAACACCATGTGGTGAATTACAAATAAGCCTTGTGCGGGGGACTTGGAGGTCTCAGGGGTTGGTAACAGCAGACATGCAGCCTTTCACCTCTAGGCCTATGTGTTATGAATCTGGTAGGCCCACATCCATTGCCAGTGCATGGGAGTTCACATGACAAAAACAACCATCCCAATTCACACTCCTGCTGATAGTCTCGAGAGGACCTAGTCTGCATGGACACTACACTACCTTCTCATCCTTTGTGGAGTTCCATGCAGGTCAGGACTGAGACACAGGGGTGAAGCAGTGTAGCTTGACTTTGGCTCTCCATATCGTACATGTTCAGTGGGTAAAGAAATTCCTTCAGACTCTAGGACTGCCATTCTGGCACTTTTCCTAAACATTAAGTTAATGTGGGAGGAAAAATAATAAGCCTTACCTATGAAAGCCTTTTCTGCTGGTGAGTTATGTTCAGATATATTGTTATATTTGTCTTCTTTATTAAAAAAACTTTCTTCTGTCTATTGTGCATTGTGTTGGCAGCTTTTCTGGAACCATTTCAATTCACAAATTGTATTGTAGCCCTTCTGTTGACATAAAAGGCCATTGGGGATTTGACTTCACTATCAATGGAACAGTTATAATACTGTGCAAAGCACCCTTGAAATCAATGTGATTCTCCTATTAGAAATACTATGCACATAAATTGTAGAAAGAAGAGTCAATGTGTATCATAAAGCCTATTAAATAGATGCTAAACCTGCAGTGCAACCACATTTCAAACCTCACCACGAACCTCTCCCTCTCTCTCACAGATAGTTCAGGATTTTTAGTAATTGTAGTATTTGTGAGAGCAATCCGTTGACAATCCTAGGGACTGAAATCCAAACCAGGGCCTAGTGCTGCACTACATTCTATGGTTTTATGCTGATATACTTCCAGTTGAGATCCAGTGGCAGAGTAATCTTCCCCTCCCAACCTACGTGCCTCACCTCCAGCCTTAAGAGACCACCATTGTGAGCAGTGGTTAAAGATCAAAACAGGAGTGCAGGAGCTCACCAGTCACAAGTCTTGATCTTAAGGGGTGATCAGCTCGTGATGACGCACCACAGTAAGGGAAAGAGAATGGTAATTATCTATGTGCGGTTTTATATTGCTTTCATCCCCATGCTGTCTGAGGGCTGAGAGGGCCATAAGAAGGATGGAGCTGAAAGGAGTTCATGTCCAAAAGCAGGCTCACAGCCCACCTCACAAAACTATGTGATGTTGGCTCCCACATACGGGCACTTTCCTGCTGCTCTCAAGCCTCTTTCTGTACATGCCTCCATTTGAAATTGGCAAGGAGAATCTGCACCAACGTGTCACAGAAACTGGGGGGAGTCCTACCTCTGCATACTTTGAAATAGTGATGCAATTTCCTGCATTTGGGGAGATAAAGCAATGGAACTCAGCTTAGCCTGGCACCTGTCTGCAAGAGAGAATTCCTGATACATTCCAGCTATTGGCACCAAAACTTAAGGCATAAAAAACAAAAACAAAAACAAACAAAAAAGGACACAGAGATATGATTGGCCAGGTCAAGAGTTTTTTTTTTTTTTAAAAAGCTCTTTACTAAAACAAAAAAATTTCATTGTGAAAAACCTAGAGGATCCTTATATGTGCCAAATTGATTTCTTTGTCTTTACTTCAAGCACGAAATATCAATTATGCTGAGGTTATGTCCTAGCTTAAAAGCAGGGTGAGATTTATGTGAACAATCAGTTTTAGTTACAGGGAATTAATCTGGTGTTGGACTGAATTACTCTTCTTTTATGTCATTTGTCCCCTGATACCAAGTGGCACTATCGAGCAGGGGTATCTCTAGTAAATGTGCCTTCTAGTTACATGTCTAAATCTGAACAGCACAAATACAGATACGTGAAGATTCAGATTCAACAGAAGTAAATACACCGAGCTGGGCTTATGTGACATAATATTTTACTAGAGTCTTATCTCCAATTTCTTATACCAAAAAAAAAAAAAAAACCAACAACCTGCTTCTATGAAAAAGATCTGAAGCTAAAAGGCCAGAACCACAATTATTTGCTGGAGCTGTATATTCCCTCTGTGACCATGTCATTGTAAAAAAAATCCAATTATAGACATAGCAGATAGTTTGAAAAATGGACTGAAATACGAACGGATTCAGAGCCAGAGACCCAGCTGATGAAAGTCAACGTAACTCCACTGAAGTGAATACAACCAGTTTACAGCAGGCAAGGATCTAGCCTGTAACCTTTTTATTTCATATGAATCCTACCCTTTTGCACCTCACTTTTGACATGGTGCAATAGGGTGTTCACCTCATACTTTCCCTGAAAGGTTTAATGAAGACTAAGAAGGGGGCTAATTAACCCAACAGGCCACAGCTGAGAGGAACCAGGTGGCTAAGCAATCCCCTAATTGAATGAGGAAGCCCAGCTGCGGCAGAAGAAGCTGGGCAGGGACTATAAAGGCAGGAAATTGGCAACAGAAGGGGCTCTAGGGAAAGTCTGTAGTCATTTCCTTGGAAGAAGGGTGGTGTGTTTTGAGTGGCAAACTCAGGTGGGGAAGCCAGGTAGGTAGGACAGGGCTCAGGGAAAGGTAGAAGGTCTAGAAGGGAACAGACCTTGACTGCTGGTTAGAGGGTCCCTGAGCCAGAACCTGGAGTAGAGGATGGTCCTGGGTTCCCTTGCCAACCACTGAAGGTGTGGCACTGCAAGTCAGTGAATGGGAAGACTGCTGAAGGAAAACTTGGGTACCCTAGAAAGGGAAAACATGTATCATGACCTGGCTGGAGGTCCAAGTCACCAGGAAGTGGTGGCAGTAGTAGCTTGTGGTGCCAGAGAGGTGCTGCAAACCTACCGAGAGACGTGGAGAGACAGTGTGCTATCATAGGAAGGGAAGTTGACCTTGTGAGCTGTTCCCTCAGAATGACCTGGAGGAGGTGCCATACCTGTGGTGAATAGAGCACCCCATCAAGCATGCTGTTTAAGATTATACCTCCCAGCCTCTTCTATGGTGCCCAAAAGTGAAAAGCCACAAACACGACAGTCAATAATTCCAAATTTTCGGGCACCTTAAATAAAAGCAAACTGATTAGGGAAAACAATAGAAAAATCATTAAACCTGGCTGAGATTAAATGCCACTCGGTGGGCCACAGCCTCATGCTGCAAAGTGCTGCACTCTGAGTGCTTTGTTCACCTCCATGTGAGGGGTGGATGTCCCCTACATCTGTCTATTACACTGTATTTGCACATAACCCAAGACTAGTATCTGTATATCCAGCAAGATGTGGGGTGTTAGTCCTCCCACCCTTTCCTATAGGCTGGTTTCCCACTCCTGTTTCCCATTAGCCTTTGTGGGGTCACTGAATCAGTCCAGCTCAAACCACAAGGTATTGGAACTAGCTGAGTTCAGCTCATAAGATTGAGGTTTCTTGGCAGTGGATGTCAACCAGGGGTATGCGTACCCTTGGGGGTATGAAGAGGTCTTTCAGGGGGTACATCAACTCATCTAAAAAAAACAGGAGTACTTGTGGCACCTTAGAGACTAACAAATTTATTAGAGCATAAAAATAAATTTGTTAGTCTCTAAGGTGCCACAAGTACTCCTGTTCTTTTTGCGGATACAGACTAACAGGGCTGCTACTCTGAAACCTATCAACTCATCTAGATATTTACCTAGTTTTACAGCAGGCTATATAGAAAATGCTAGCAAAATGAGTACAAACTAAAATTTCATACCACTTGTTTATACTGCTCTATATACTATACACTGAAATGTAAGCACAATATTTATATTCCAGTTGATTTATTTTATAATTATATGGTAAAAATGAAAGGTAAGCAATTTGTCAGTAATAGTGTGCTGTGACACTTCTTTGTATGTTTGTCTGATTTGTAAGCAAGGACTTTTCAAGTGAGGTGAAACTTGAGGGTATGCAAGACAAATCAGACTCCTGAAAGGGGTACAGTAGTCTGGAAAGGTTGAGAGCCGCTGTTTTATATCATCTGATGCCACAAGGACACTAACTCAGCAATCTCTTGATACCAACTGGCACTGGGCATAAAGGGTTCATAAGGGTTACAGGAATCCTCTGGGTCTGATATGTACATACAAAGTCTCTAATAAAAGCCTGTGTCACACCGGTTATTTTAGCTTCATCTCTAAAAAGCCTGCTATGGTCTATATATAACCACTTATTTCCAATATTTTTATTCACTATCATTTGAATCTGTTCTTTGTTAAATTTATTTTTTTGTTTCTACTATAACTACATTGACGTGCTGAGTTTTCAGCATAGATGTTTTCTAAAGAAGTAGTAAGCTGTGGTGCATTGTTCCTTTGGAAGCAGCAGGCCTGGTAATTGAGTGTTCAGTAGTTAAGGGGCTAGACACTACATGGAATGCTCAGGAATCAGGGGTTGGTGTGTGCCTGTGCTAATGTGCACTGAGAGAGTGAGGCCTACAGCAGCTTAGACAACAGTGATTGTGTTGCCAGAGTCTGGTGGTTTCAGGGAATTGATCCACAGCAGATGCACACAAGATTTCCTCATGCTCAGGCAGGTGGAGTGGTGCCCCATAACACTGGGTGCCCTTGGCAAGTGTCAGACACCATGAGAATGGGTGTGTTGTAAGTAGGGCCGTAGCAACAAAGAACCTGGCCCCCTCTGAACGGTGGCCCCCTCCGAACATATGTCCGGGCGGGGCCCCTTACAATGCAGAAACTGGAATGCGGTATTTGTTTTGCCACTTTTAGGGGCCCCCTTCCTTGCGGGGCCCCCTCCAGTCGGAGGGTACGGAGGGCGCTCGCTACGCCTCTGGTTGTAAGAAGCTAAACAGATAGAAAGCCAGGTTTGTTTTGTGACCAATCTTTCTGCTGCATTCTCCACTAAGCAATCCCTTCGTGAAGGTCCCTTCTGATCTTACATAACCCTTCCGGTCTAGTTTTAAGGGATGTACAGACTTTAGAGTAATAACAAAAGCTTCATTTCTGAAGTATCTGATTTTGGATGTCCTCTTCCACACTAGGGCAAATGGAAACTGTGGATTTGATAGACACTCTGGACCAGATTTTAAAAGGACCTCAGGCATCTGAAGATGCAGATAGGTGCTTTTGATAATCCCACTTAGGCATCCAAGTACCTGATTCACATTGAAATCAATGGAAGCTAGGCACCCAGGCACTTTTGAAAATCCCACTAGGCGCCTTCAGGTGCCCAAATACCTTTAAAAATCTGTCCTTCACTCCCCACTAGGTCAGATACCTAGAAATGTAAAGGAGTTCACACAATCACCCCATAAACTGCGCACAGCACCATCTGTCACATTTTGGGATGCAGCTATCTGTCTCCTACAAAGTCTGAGACCACTCGGAACATTCTTATACAATTATCTCCCTCTATAAATCATAGAGCAGGTACTGTCCTCTGACACTGAACTGAAGTGTGAAATGATTAATTCTCGGCAGGACAAATGGGAAATCATGCACAGGTCAAGTAAAGAGACTAGAAACATTGATTCAAAAGGTGGGATGGAATCCACAGCCTGCTGTAATTAGTGTGCAGCCAGGCTATGGCTGCCCTTACAGATCATGAGCGGTGTGGGAGTGGAGAATTAGACATGGCCTCTTTCTTCTCCTGTCTTTTAGTCTAAGGTATCATACCCACTCCCCCTGCTCCCTGCATTATGGAAGGCCAGCATAGCTCAGAAATGTGCGGTCCCCTTGTTCCAGGTGTCCATTGCCTGTCCCTGTCCCATGCAGTGAAGATGAGACACTTCCACTGTGTTTTGGCCATGGCCACAGAGCATTTGCCGCAAAACAAAACAAATGGCTTTGGAAACACCAGACTGAACTGGTAACACTTCATCCTACTAATACAGAGCTAGTTTCTGCTACCCATACTCAGGCTGTGCAGCACCTTACTCCATGATAGTCCCACTGAAATCAACGGAGTTCAGTGGGATTAGTCACTGAGAAAGGGACTACTCCATGTGAGTTGCAGAATCTGGCCCACTGTTAGGTTGTTACTCAAATATTGCTGTAATATCTCACTTCTAAAATGTGTATTTGAAGTAAAACTCTAAGTGATCCTTGGAATTTTCTGTAGCATTCCAGCTGTTCTGGCTGGGAAACAAAGTTAATAACCCAATTAAGTGTTGAAAGGGAAATGCCTCTAGTGTGTACTCTACCAAACCCCAAGTACCTTAGCCCAGAGTCTAATCTCAGTCATGCTGGTGCAAAAGTACAGAGAGTGCATTAGTCAATGGGCTCCAATTCATCAGACTTTTGCATCCATTTTGCACAGGGGTAAGTGGCTGCATAGCAGGTATAACAAGCTGCCAGACCAAAACAGCTGTGTTGTACACCCATTTTTCACAGGTGCAAATGCCCACAACAGACACAGGCCAATGGGTTTCCATCAGAGCAAGCTTGTTGTGAGTTCAGATTCAGGTGAGCTGATTTTTCTTCTTTACACTTAGAGAACACCCGTTAGCTAAGGATCTCAAAGCTCTTTACAACCATTAGGTGGGCTCATCTTTTGCTGCCCTTACTCATGCTGAGTAGCACCTTACCATGCAAGTAGTGCCCTAAAATCAACAAATACTTCTGGAGTAAGATATTACTCAGTGTAGGGTGGCAGAATCTAGCCCCTAAGCATTATTCCCTTTTCCTCCCCTCCACTCTCCCTTCCTCTCCTACCACTCATTTTTTACATTTGTCTCACCATGCCCCTATCTAGTGTGAGTTCCAGCCACCTTGAATCCACCTCAGGCATGACCACGCCAAATGCATGTTTAATAACACAAGCATTCTGCCAATGTCATCTCTCCTCTGGCTCCAGAACACAAGGCAGCTTCATGTTTCTCCCTCCTGATTTTTCCTCCTCCTTCGGTAAGAGATGGCTTAGAAAAAAATCTTTCCATGCACGGCATACTGTGATCAGTTCAATCTGCCACTCACCACAGTTGCAGTTCCCTGTTGGTGGTGTCAGTAATTAAATCACAGCCCTTTTGCTAAACCTTCTTCGAGGATTCTTTTTTGTCTAAATTATTATTTTACAGCAGCTCCCTGGAACTCTGCAAAGTCTTAGAGCTTGTTAGTTTTAAGACTGTGAAGCTGAAGTGTCAGGCTCTTTATTAATCACCTTAAGCACTTAGCTATAGTGTGTGTGTGTTTGGGGGGAGGGGGAGCTGTGATCATGGGGCACTTCAATTTGAGTGACTTGCTGGAGATCTCAGGCAGCCAGTACTAAAGCATCAGAATTTCCTATTATAGATGACAATTTCCTAACTCAATGTGTTGCTTCAACCTGGGGGAATTCTATATTAGAACCCATCTTGACAGGTAAAAAGGAATTGATCACGATTGTCAAAACTGTGCCTACAAATCTAGCTTATGAATTTATAATTAGGGCATCACAATAACCTAAAACTACAAACATTGATGGGAAAAGGTAAAAAAGGAAGACAGACTGAATTAGTCCAAACAAAAAGTCCTCTTGATATAACTCCAGGACTGTTAAAATCATGCTTGGTAAGCATGGAACAAGAAATCAGTGAACCAAAATTGGTGTGTTGGAAACCAGGCCTAGTTGGTGAACAAAACGATGAGGGATGGGCTATTCTACTGTGAGAGTTTGTATCCCTATGTTCACACTTTTTACAAAACTATAACTGATTTTGTACAAAATCCATGCCTTGTGAGGGATCATTTGAAAACTCATAATGTGCTGATCATTATTGTCCTGGTAAAATGTGTGACAACATTGTATGTAGTTGACTTTTACATTGTTGAGACATATTCCAAATTTAAAAAAGCAGTCACAAAACAGTTCTCAGACAAAAGGCAAACTGATGCCTCAGCCAAGTGTCAACAAAAATCAAATAGACTAGCATCTGGTTGAGCTCCCATTCTTTGGCAGGAAAAAGGGTGTGAGAGATGTACAGATTGGCAAAAACAGCTGGAAGTTCCCATGCCATCGACTTTCCAGCCTGATCCCCAGCTGGAGATGATTCTCAAAGAAGAGAATTGCTATAAGAAACTGAGCAAACTCCACAGATTATCTCTCCTTTCATTTCTATTCATGTCATCAACAACACTTGAAAGACAAAGGAAGCATCATTGGACTGGGGAGGGATCATGGCTAGAATTTGAGGTGAGAGCGATCCTATTGTTTGGAGTTCACTAAGCTTGTTAAGTTAGGTATTTGCATTTTACCTTTTATTTTGTTGTAACAAATTCTGACTTTTATGCCTCATTACTTGTAATCGCTTACAATCTTTCTGTAGTTAATAAACTTGTTTTATTGCTTAAGCTGGGCAGTACAGTGTGTTTGGATTCAAGTGTTTGGGAAACTCCATTTGAGATAACAGGGTTTGTGAACATCATTTTCTATTAATGAAATGACAGACTTCCTATGAGCTTGTATTGTCCCCAGAAATGTGCATCTGCTGCACAAGTCTGGGACTGGGAATTGTAGCCCAGTGGGCTAGCTTACCTCTATTGTATTCTCTGCTTTGCATTATATTCTGCTTTATTATATTCAGCAGTCAGGCAAGGAACCTACAGGTTTGTATCCTTTAAGACATTGGCTGCAGAAGTTAGCATGAGGCTTGAGGCCTACGAACTTTGTCATATAAACGTAGGTAACCCATAAGTTTTGAGGAACTGGAAATTGAATGTAAGGGGGAATTTTTTCGATAATGACATCACCCAACCATAGAAACATGAACTAACACCAGCTTCTGGAAGGTTTTGGATGGAACATCTGACCTCAAGAGGGTCATGACAACGAATTGACATATGTGATAATGGGGTGAAATCATAAATATACTAACCTATAGAAAGCCACCTTAATATTGGTAAGGGGAGGAAATACAAATAAGGAAGAGGGAGAAACCCCTACTGAATATGCATTAGACATGGTAACATCAGCGTTATAAAAGTGGCAGCCTAGGGCAGTAGGGGAGAGAAATGTTGTCCTAGGGAGGGGCTGGAATGATGGCCACTGGTGAAGATGAGGAAGGTGATTGGCTAACATTTTTAGGTTGTTCTGCAAGTGATGATGTGAGTATGGATGTTCAGATGTACTTTCTGTATTATCTCTCTCTACCTTACTGAGTTAGTGTGTGTGACTGCAAAATGTATTAATACATTATTTGTAAATAAAAGAGTTCCTATTGTGAGTTTTGCACCTGTGCACATTGGGGTTCCCAACTGTGTAATTTTAATAATACTGGGCCTGATCTTGGGATAAGAACCTGTTTACCCTTAAAGTGATAAATGGGAATTCTTATTCATAATCTATAGATCAGGCTACAGAATTTGTTGGTGTTACTCTTAGCTGAATTATATAGCAGAGCAATTTATATGCTAGAGGCTGTGTGTGAGCAGGCCAGGAGAGGCAGCTCTCACAGTGAAGCAGTGTAAAAGACACCCCAGGTTAGAGAACTAAGGGGCACAGCTGGTTAACTGTCCAGATTGTACCTTGGGTAATGTCATATCTGCCCATCACTCCTTTTTCAGGTCCTTAAAGAAAGACTTGGGGAGAAAAACTGGCTACTTGGAGTGATCTTCACAATCATGGCTGCCACCCCCAACGTCTACTGGGACCCTGGACCTTAGTGATCGAGATGTCCTGAGTGGGCCAGGGAGAGGGACTCAAATAGCATTCCCACCTGTACTGGCTTCACCTGAACCCCAAACACCACCTGGGATGAAACAGGATCAGATTTTAACAGCTCCAGATTATTTCAACATTTTCTCTTTCCCTGAACATCTTTTTTTGCCATGTTAGACTGTCAAGGAAGGGGTCCTTCTAAAACCTCTCTTCAGCGACAGGGAGCAAGGGCTGATGAATTGAAGCCTTATTTAATACTTTACATTTCAAATGCTTTAATTGTTTTTTCATTTCTTTATCTTTAATAAAAGGTTAAAAGGATTTTTAACAGTGTGTTTGCCATGGTACTAAGCAGACTGGGGTCTCTGTATACCAAACACTAAATCTTGTTTAGCAGTGTTGAATGTTGGACAGTGACTGGGTTATGTCCACACCGTTAGCCCATTTACTTTATCTAAATTAATACCTCAGAGAACTAAAACTTAATGGTAGATTAGGCACTTGTGATCATGACTTGATCACATTTATAATATGCAACCAGAATAAAGTCCAAACTAGTAATGTTTTAATATATACGTCCACAGTACCTTCAAAGGACCAAAATTCACAAACCTGTAAACAATTACAAGCCAAATCAGCTGGGAAGAAAAATGTGAACTAGATGCCCAAAAAGCCACACTAGAGAGGGTTGTACCTGTTAAACTGACCTAGTTTACAAGGGAAGTGTAAGCAGCTATAAAGAAATGTAAGAAAGAGAAAGTTGCTAGTAATGAATATTAATCAAAGCTAGGAAGTATAGAAAATTAATAAGAATCAAAGCAACACAAAGGGAAACCTATGGTCATCAGAGGGAGTTCAAGTATATTAAGAATAAAATCCCAATAATGCTATTGGTCTATTACTAGATGGAAATGTTAGAATTATCAGTAATATTTCTGTTCTGTATTTAGGAAAAATTATGTGATCCTATCACATGATGATGGCAACACTCTTTCCATTCCATTAGTATCTCAGGAGGATGTTAAACACCGGCAACTAAAGATAGACATTTTCTAATTCAGCAGATCCAGATAACTTTACTCCAAGAGTTTTGAAAGCTGGCTGAGGAGCTTGTTGGACCATTAATATTGATTCCCTCCTCTCCGCCCCCTCCCCCCATGCCTTGAAACACTAGGGCAGCTCCAGAAGACTGGAAGAAAGCTAATCTTGTACCAGTATTTTAAAAAGAGCAAACAGGATGACCCAGGTAATTATAGGCCGGTCAATCTGACATCAATCCCAGGCAAGATAATGGAATGGCTGATACCAGACTTGATAGAGAATTACAGGAGGGTAATAAGTAATACCAATCAGCATAGGTTTATGGAAAATAGATCCTGTCTAACTTGATATTTTTTTGAGATTACAAGTTTGAGGAAGGTAATAGTGTTGATGAAATACTTAGATTTCTGTAAGTCATTTGACTGGGTACCGCACAACATTTTGATTAAAAAAAATTAGAATGAGATAAAGCTAACATGGTACACTTTAAATCGATTAAAAGTCGGCTAACTGATAAAATTCCAAATATGACTGTAAATGGGGAAATCATAATTGAGCAGGTATGTTTCTAGGAAGGTCCTGCAGGGATTTGTTTGCTGCCCTATGCTAGTGAACATTGTTTCCTTCCAGGTTATTGATCAAAATCATCACTGAAAGTTTACTGATAACCCAAAAATTGGGGGAGTGGTAAATAATGAAGAGGATTGGTCACAATACAGAGCAATCTGGATCACTTAAATAAAATAAATATAAATAAATAAAAATAAACTTGCTAAGATGGGCACTAGCAAACAATACGCATTTTAATATAGCTAAATGTATACATGTAGGAACAAAGAATGCAGGCCATATATACAGGATAGGGGACTCTGTCCTGGAAATCTGTGACTCTGAAAAAGATTTGGGGATTATGGTGGATAATCAGCTGAACATGTTCTCCAAGTGCACTGTGGCCAAAAGGGCTAATTCAATCCTGCAATGCATAAATGGGAATCTCAAGTAGGATTAGAGGGTATTTTACCTTTGTCTTTGGCATGGTGCAATCACTTCTGGAATAAACAATTCAAGAAGGATGTTGACAAATTGAAAAGGGTTCAGAGAAGAGCCACAAGAATGATTAAATAATCAGCAAACATGCCTTATAGTGATAGACTCGCAGAGCTCCATCTATAACTTAACAGACCAGGTTAAAGGGTAATTACTTGGGGAACAAATATTTAATAATGGGATCTTCAGTTTAGCAGAGAAAAGTAAATACAATTCAATGGCTGGAAGTTGAAGCAAAATATATTCCAACTGGAAATGTGTAATTTTTTTAACAGTGAAGTAATTGACCATTGGAACAATTCTCCATTGAAGGCAATTTTTAAATCAAGACTGGATGTTTTCTAAAAGATATTTTCTAGGAAGTATTTTATGGAAGTTTACTCCTGGGGACTTCTGCACCACGGTACAATACAGAATTTGTGCACAATTAATGTTCTGTGCAGAAATTCCTTCCCCCCCTAGCAGAAATGGGCTGCAGAGCTGCTGGCCTGTACTAGGGGCCACTGGACCCAGCAGAGCCCAGTTCCCTAGCTTGCAAATAGACACTGCTGGGGGGAGAGGAAGGGAGCTGAAGGGTTCCAGGCAGCTACAGCTCCTAGAATGACATGAAGGAAGGAGTCAGCTTGCTGAAGACTCCATGCAAGCCTAGGACCCAGCATCAGGCTTTCTTCCTCTGGATCTCGAGAGGAGGGAAGAGGAGGGGAGGAGCTGTGGCAGTCTGGGCTGTGCAGGGGCTCGGGGGAGGGAAGAGGAGGGACATGCTGCAGCTGGGCTCCAAGGGAGAAGGGGCAGAGAAACAGGAACTGGGCTGTCATAGAGATTTCTTTAACTCTCCATTCCTGGGGGAATCTTTTTTGTCTGTATTGTTACAGACATAATTGCTGACAGGTATTTTGAAATTACCAAAATTTGAAACTGGGCATGATTATATAGTGTTGTGTTGACAAATAACATGCAGAGTTTTAAAATATTGTGCATAGGATTTTTAATTTTTGGTGCCAAATTTCCCCAGGAGTAGAAGTGCTACAGCTTGTGTTGCACAGGATGTCAGACTAGATCACAATGATCCTTCTGGCCTTGGAATCTATGAAATGACGTAAGCATCTCATCACTTAGTTGTATAGGGATATGGTGTTGTGTGGTTCTGCTATCCCCTGACAGAGAAGTGCACCATGTTACCATGTAACTGCTTAGTGCTCTTGGTTTAGTGCTGATCCTCACAGCACCAATGTTAGGGTGCTTGATAAATCAGGGCCACATCTTCCCCATAATCCTATCCAGTCTGGTGCAATCTCAGTTTCAATTTCCAGCCATGGGAGTGTCCTCTTATATAAGGCACATTGCAAAGGAACTTGGCAATCCAGTTCATGATAAATATAAAGAAGGCAGGAATGAATAAGATAGATAGTTGTACCACAGATTTATGACATGGTGAGGAGCATTGCATTAACAGGTCTCTACTCTAAGTGCTAAACAATGAGGCCAATGCTTCCTACCACTCCCTCTCCCCAAGATAAATTGACCCTGTCTAAGTAAGAAAGTCTTTCCCAAATCACATTACAATCAGCTTAGATCACAGAGAGGCTTCAGGCCATAACAAAATTAGAGCTTTTAAATCATTATCCCTTCTCCACAAACATCTGCATGATACAAGGGAAGCTAGACTGCAAAGGAGAGAGAAGGGTTTCTCCTGATCTCATTACAGCTTTAAGTAACAAAATAAATAAAGGAAAGTTGACCCATGGCTGAGGGAAAACCATCAGGGGTTACACAGAGGCAAAGAATTACTCCAGGATTATTATTTTTTTGCCATTAAATGATTTTCTATCCCTTGTATCTTTTCCTGGACTCCATAAACCAGGTAACACACGTACATGTAGTTTCTCGGGTAGACATGTCTGTAATTTCACATTGTGTGTGTGTGTAATGCCAGTTTTTAATTCCAATGTCTGCATCTTAATTGTTGTAAGAGTTTATTTTAATATATTACAGCACTACAGCTGATAGGTTGTATACAGGAGTCAGGGAGCATGTCTGATCCCCTTACTATGCCAGGCAATAACTGAACTGATATGGTCATTGTACTCAAAGAGAAGTGTGAACACTGTATTAAAGATGAAATGAATCCAGCGGAACACAGGAGTTTATTCAGGCTATTGCAAAAGAGGTTTATACATAGCATTATGCTGGGAATTGGGTGAAAACTCACTGAAGCTGGTGGGCATAACAGCCACCCTTCATTCCGGAGAAATCTAAAAAAACAAGTCAAATATGGAATAGATAGCTGAATCAATTGAAGCCACCACCCAAAAACCGGTCACATATAAGGCTGGTCAGAAATCTGAGCTATGTAGGTGGAGGGGTTTGACTGGGGGCTGAATGCAAATACATGAGTGGGGATATTGGTTGAGGGAAGAGAGAGAGTGTGTGTGTGTGTGCGCATGCACTCATGGGGGGCTTGTCTATACTTGAAACATTACAGTGGTACAACTTCAGCTGTGCTGCTGTTAGCACTTCACGTGTGCATAGGGTGACCAAGTGTCCCAATTTTATAGGGACAGTCCTTATTATTGGGGACTTTTTCTTATACAGCCGCCTATTAGCCCCTACCCCCTGTCCCGATTTTTCACACTTTCTGTCTGGTCACCATAAGTGTAGATGCTAACTACACCGATGGGAGGGGTTCTCCTGTTGACATAATTAATCCACCTCTCCTTGAGGCAGTAGCTAGGCTGATGGGAAAAGTCTTCCATTGACTTCTCATTGTCTACATGAAGACTTAGGTTGACTTAACTATGCTGCTTGGGGGAGGGGAGGTGGATTTTTCACATCCCTGAATGACATTGTTGGGGTGATCTAATATTCTAGTGTAGACCAGCTGTGTGTGTGCGTGTAGGTGAGAGAATCATAGAATCATAGAATATCAGAGTTGGAAGGGACCTCAAGAGGTCATCTAGTCCAACCCCCTGCTCAAAGCAGGACCAATTCCCAGCTAAATCATCCCAGCCAGGGCTTTGTCAAGCCGGGCCTTAAAAACCTCCAAGGAAGGAGACTCCACCACCTCCCTAGGTAACGCATTCCAGTGTTTCACCACCCTCCTAGTGAAATAGTTTTTCCTGATATCCAACCTGGACTTCCCCCACCGCAACTTGAGACCATTGCTCCTTGTTCTGTCATCTGCCACCACTGAGAACAGCCGAGCTCCATCCTCTTTGGAACCCCCCTTCAGGTAGTTGAAGGCTGCTATCAAATCCCCCCTCATTCTTCTCTTCTGGAGACTAAACAATCCCAGTTCTCTCAGCCTCTCCTCATAAGTCATGTGCTCCAGACCCCTAATCATTTTTGTTGCCCTCCGCTGGACTCTTTCCAATTTTTCCACATCCTTCTTGTAGTGTGGGGCCCAAAACTGGACACAGTATTCCAGATGAGGCCTCACCAATGTCGAATAAAAAGAAGAAGCGGCAGCAGCAGAAACACTATGGAAGCAGACAGAGAAAGCAGCAGGGAAGTACCAGAGATAGCCAGAAAAGCACGTGTAGCATGTTCCTAACTAAAAACTGAGAGTGCTTTGGGGCAGAGTGTTGGCTGGAAAGAGGCTTAGAACTGAGAGCAAAGAAACTGTCTTCTGCTGTTTGATTCATACTGTGTTCAGGGAAACAGGACTTTGTGTACATTTTTTGTAAACAAACAAGATTGCAACAAAGAAATACTGGACTCATAATTAATTTCTCCTCCTAATGGAAAGAACCTGTCAAGACCCCAAATATTGGCTAACCATTTGGGACAAAAGGAGTAACAATAGCAAGGTCCATGACCATGATAGTTTTCCTCAACTGAAATCTCCTGAACTCTGCCCATATCAAATCAGGATTTTCTTCAACTACCTATTTTTACTCTGTGTTCCAAACACTTCATTTAGGTTTGGATTTTAAAAGTATGAATGAAACACCTGAGTCTGTAAAACTGAGCTAGAAATTTTGCATTTCCAACAGGCTCTTTCAAGAAATTTCCTGCATTAGTTGCTTCCAGTCATACAATGAATCTAATATGGCCCCACAACAGCACAGTGTCTGAGCACCTCAGCATTGATGGATGTATCCTCACAGCATCCCTGAGAGGTAGGGAAATCGTATCTCCTGTTAGATATGCACCAGATCTCTCACAAATTCTGTGGCCGAGCCAGGAACTGATTTCATATCTCCCAAATTCCCTTGCAGTGGCTTCACCTCAAGCTCTTCTTTATTCTTTCAATGCAGAAAATGCCACAAGAATGGTCTTTCTTATGGTTTTTGGCACTTTTGCTTCTGGCTGGATTTCACAAGTTCTGTGGCAGGCAGAGGTGAAAAAATTATGGAGGTTGGAGGGGGAGGAGTTGAATTGAACATTTCAGAATCTTCACAAAGGTTTGGTCAGCTGCAGTAATGGGTAATAGGTCTGGAGGAATAGCAAGCAAGTGGGATTGGGCAGGAAGAGAAGATTTCTATTTTTCCAAACCAATTTGCCCACCTTAGGTTTTAAGTAGAGGTAGTCCCAAAGTGCAAAGTTTAGATCCAGATGTAGATGTTTTCCAGCATCCAGGGATGTTTAAATCTGAAGTTTCCTTTCCGGTCCATGTCTGTTTTAAGCTGTATCACAGTTATACAAACATCTCTTTCTTGCACAATGACTGATTTCCTGAAGAGAAAAAATAAGTAATGTCCACTCCTTACACACACACACACACACACACACACACACACACACACACCTCAAGTGCCAATTTCTCACTTTCCCCGGGGATATTACAACAGGTTTCCTTTCCTGATTTTGTTACTAAACAAGCTCTGCCAGGCAGCTTGTGGTGTGTTCATTAGCAATCAAAACACTGTCTACACTGCCACTTGACAGCGCTAAAACTTGCAGCGCTCGGGGGAGGGGGTGTTTTTTCACACCCCTGAGCGAGAAAGTTGCAGCGGTGTAAAGTGGCAGTGTAGACAACGCCTTACGGGCGTTGTCTACACTGAACTTCAACAAGCCATTTGATCTCTCTGGGCTCAGCTTCTTGATGAGCTTCAACAAGCCATTTGATCTCTCTGGGCTCAGCTTCTTGATCCCTAAAGTGGAGATAAGAGTATTTGCAAGTAGCCTGGGGGATTTCCTTTCCAGGAACATTCTTCTAAAAACCTGGCTATTTGGTAAAGGTAAAAATTTAAGTTCTTCAGAGCAATTCTTCTGAGTCATGGATACAATATCAAAGGGAAGGGTAAGATCATCAGAGAAGAAAGGTAAGAGATTATTTGATCACAGTCTTTTAGGCCCAGATCCTCAAAGGTATTTATGCTCTTAGCTCACAAAGATTTCAAAGGACATTAGGTATCTAAATACCTTTGAGGATCTGGACCTAAATACCTAAACTGATCATACCAGACGCTGTAATCTAGCAGAATAAAGCATAACAGATCCAGTCATTGGACATTGAAACTAGATATTAAATTAAGCATTTGTGCCTTTATTTCCAGTTTTAACAGTGGGGATAATAAATCGTTGAAAAAATAGCAAAGGCTGTGGTGGATTTGCCATCACTTGAAGTCTTTAAATCGAGGTCATCTGTCTTTTTAAAAGAGATGCTATAGCTGAAGCAGAAGATATGGTGCAGGAGTTACTAGGTGAGAGTCTCTGACCTGTGTGATGCAGGAGGTCAGACAAGATGATCAGAAGGTTCCCTTCTGGCCTTAAAATCCATGTAGCCATTTTTGCATTCATGGCTGGGATGGTTTAACCATACTCAGGGAGGCAAGTAAATCATCCCACATTTCTGCCCAAGCTCCATACTGCTGTTACCTCTTCAAAGCTTCTAGTCTGTGCTGAGCAAGGAAGCAGGACCTGCTACCCACCCCGTACCACCACCAGCAGCTTTGTTCATTCTTTAAGATGTATATTTTCAGCAATGTACATGATGAATTGACTGGACAAAGTTAATGGAAAACAATGGAGTGTGTGTCCCCTTACCCCTAAGTCTCTGAAACATGCATTTGATTTAAGCTTAAGAAGACAGTTATTGCACAGCCATGAAGTATCAAATAGTTGTTAATCCTCCATAAATGTAACAACTAGGTAACAGACACATATCTCCCATTTTCGGCAGCATGACAGTTGGCACATCAGACACTCTTCTGAAGGAGCAGTTCTTTCTAATTTTCCAGTATGGGTTGAGTCTTGAGCATCCTGTAGAAATGAAGAAATCATTTCATTCTTGGAATTCCTGGCTGCTGAAGTCACAACAGGTTGAATCTTTGAAGGACTGATTATTTATTTTTGCATTATTATTATTAGACCTTCGCAGACACCTGTACCTTAATTAGCATATATATATCTTATTAAATCATATTAGGCATCACCAAGGTTTGTGAGCAACAGCAGTTTTGTTCTTCCTTGACGGTAATAGGCTAGTAACATTATAGAAGTCTTTGGATGCTTACTGTATCTAAAGATTGATTTTTGGTTAATTTAGTGCACCTTGTTCTATTATATATTCACATGGTTAATAGTCTAACTTAAAGTATGTGAAGGTAGTAGCCTGTGTGAACTGTAAAAACACAATAATAAAGCAAGAGACTGTTGCTGATCTGCAGCTGATTTGTCTTTATTTGAGGATCTACTTCCGTGTCATACTTTAACCGGTTCTTCTGAACAGCCTTTTTCAGCAGCAAACCCATAAGCAAGCTGATTAAATGCCAGTTGGTATTTGTAGACATATTTACTGAGCACAAAGAAGAGATCCATCTCTGTGACTTTTCCTCTGTAAATATTTTTAAATAAGCAACTGGTATTTAATTACCACACTATAAAATAATGGCAAATAGATCTATTTCTAGATACAACAGGACAGTTGTTTTATGGTAATCAAATAACATCAATTGATTATATTTAGACTCAAACCTTGGAAGATCAGGAGCCTCACTTCTCAGGATGGAATTTATTGGCTCCACAGACCTTGCTTCTGGGCTGGCTCAAGCTCATACAGTTATTAAGATGTCTCAGGGTTGACAGTATTGAGAAATAGCAGGCAAGGGAAAGGTGGAAGCAAAGTCTTTACTACTGTCTTGTAGGGTTTTCTTTTCACAGGAGAGAGGTGTCTCTTCAAATTTCTATTCTTGCTTGCAATCTTGAAAAGGCAGAGACTGATTACACCATAAATCCCATGTTGAATCTTTTTTTTTTAAATCATAGTCTGTGTTTTGCAAATGCAAAAATAAAATTGTGCATTTCACTTTTCACTGGCATCAATGGGAAATGCACCATGTTATTATGAACAGGATCAGGCCAATAATGTTTTTTTTTTAATTAAAGTGTTTTTATTAATTTTTGCTTTAGAGTACAAACATCATAATACAAAAAGATAATTATAAGTTTATAGTGTTTTTTATTTATTGGTAATATACTGCAGAGTGCTACGATTCATATGCAAAAACCATTTCATTAAACTCTAAAATCAACTCACTCAGTACTTTGCAACCAATAGGGGGACAATGCTGACAAGGTAGGGAGGGAAAGTATGATGGCAAGGAAAAAGAAGGAGGAGCGAGAGGAAGGAGTTTATGGACTAGTCAATGGGCCCTTGGTCATTCCCTAGTTGAATGTTCCTAAAAGTGGAGCCCAGATCTCTTCAAAATTATTGAACATATATGGATCCAATATGGATGAGCCTGAAACCTTTAACAGTCTCTGCTGAGCTGCACAAAGATACACACATCCTCACCATAACTGATAATAGATAGATCCTCCCCCAACTAATTGTAAGCCAACCTAGTCCAGACAAGCACTGAAATCCATGATTAAAGATGTAAGATTATCAGGACCGGCTGTAGGCACCAGCAAAGCAAGCACATGCTTGGGGCAGTACATTTCCAGGGGCGGCATTCCGGTTGTTGGCTGGGCTGGGCCGTGTGTCACGCAGCAGCAGGGCGGGCAGGGCAGCAGGCCAGCCAGCAGCCAGAGTGCAGCCAGTGAGAGCAGCGCGGGACGGGACGGGAGCGCGGCAGCAAGCGCACGATGGCCAGGTAGTGCTCGAAGCTGAGGCAGCCTAGGCAGAAGGCGGAGGCGAACATGTTGAGCAGCACCAGGTAGCTGCTGAGCTTGCACAGCACCGAGCCGAAGGGCCAGTGGAAGCGCAGCGCCGTGTTAAGTGGCCCACAGCAGCAGGGTCACCACGAAGGCCAGGTCGGCCAGCGCCAGGTTGCCGATGTAAGTGTTGGTGGAGAAGCGTTTGGCCCACGGGCCCCGCCACACAGTGAAGATCACCAGCCCGTTGTCCGACAGCCCCAGCACAAAGACCAGCATGTAGAGCACGGGCAGCAGTGAGAAGGACACCTCCCACTCTGCCGGCCACTCGCACTGCGCGCCTGGCCCGCTTTCGTTCACCTCCCCGTAGTAATAGTAGGGCCAGGGCCGGCTCTAGGCACCAGCAAAGCAAGCACGTGCTTGGGGCGGCACAATTTCAGGGGCAGCATTCCGGACCCAGGTACATCACTTCTCTCCCCCTTCCAGTGTACCTGCACCCCCTGCCTCCCAGCACCGAGCGAAGCTTGAAGAGATACAGAATGGGAACAAGGGGGACTCCTGTTTGCTTGGGTTGGGGAGCGAACGGAATCGCTCCAGACCCCACACTGGGGGAGCCAAAACAAAACACAAAACAAAAACAAAAAAAACATTTCAAAGTGCAAACATGTGTAAAGGCCAAAAAAAAAAAGGGGGGGGGGGGCGGCCGAAAATTGTTTTGGCTTGGGGCAGCAAAAAACCTAGAGCCAGCCCTGAAGATTATGTGGAGGATCATGCACCCAACAGAAAAAGACTACATATTTTTCTCCCCTGTCCATTATACATATTCATGAATGATGTTTTTCTTAATTTCAAGGCAGCTAGCCCAAGTCATATCCAATTCCTCAATTGGTACAATGGTGATCTCTGACTTTGCGCCATTATCCTACAATTTACTCCCGACACAGTTGGCAAGAAACAAAAATAGACAGAGGTTTAATACCTCACTGGTTTTAGGCCCCAATTTTGAAATGCTTATAAAGAAAGAAATTGACCTCTTCCTGGGTACCTGTGAGCCATCAACTCCCTCTGGCAAGCTTCTTTGAGAAACTTTAAAAACCTTAGGGGCAGAATTACTAGCTTTGCTGCAGCTAATAGAAAAACGGGGGGGGGGGGGGGGGGGAGAAAAAGGAGAGCATAGTGCTCTTTGAAAGGAAAGTCAGAGCTGGACCAAAAATACACTAAACATCCTTCCCCAGTATACCTAGGCACTCTGTCAAAAACAGATACAAACTCAATAAGCCATATGTAGTTCAAGCTGAGGTTGTACATTTCTGGTAAGACAAAACTTCTGCCCCTTCACACGAGATCCTGGAAATTTTCCTTGGTAAAATACCAATACTCCAACTCAGCAGCAGAACTACTATCAACCTGAATGCTTATCAAGGCCCTGAAATCCATGAAATTGGATAAGGCTCCTGGCCCAGGCAGCTTGCCTGTTTTTTATAAACATTTTTTCCAGATCCTTTTCAGGTAAACTGACTACCATGTTCAACACATCTCTGTAAGAAGGTAGTTCCCCCCCATCCCGTCCAATCTGGCCAGAGGTCTTGATTTCAGTTATTCCCAAGGTAGGGCGGGAGCTCATGTTATGCTCAGACTATAGACCAATTTCCTTCATTAATGGTGATGTGAATATATTGGCCAAAATTTTGGCAGCCAGTCTGGAGGGATTTGTGCCCAGCATCATATATTGAAATCAGGTGGGATTTATTAAAAATCGGCATGGCTTAGATCAGGGATTGGCAACCTTTGGCACGTGGCTCGCCAGGGTAAGCACCCTGGTGGGACGGGCTGGTTTGTTTACCTGCCGCGTCCGCAGGTTCAGCTGATCGCGGCTCCCACTGGCCACGGTTCGCCGCTCCAATGGGGGCTCCGGGAAGCAGCGCGGGCCGAGGGATGTGCTGGCCGTTGCTTCCTGCAGCCCCCATTGGCCTTGAACGGCGAACCGCGGCCAGTGGGAGCCGCGATCAGCCGAACCTGCGGATGCGGCAGGTAAACAAACTGGCTCAGCCTGCCAGGGTGCTTACCCTGGCGTGCCGCGTGCCAAAGGTTGCCGATCCCTGTTATATGTCAACGATAACTTTTTATTTATAACTAATCCTGAAACCACAATCCCCACCCTTCTAGCATTAATCCAGGATTTTGGCTAACTTTCGGTGCGATAGAATTAATTGGGAAAAGTCAGAACTGCTTGAGATTGCTCAGCTGCCCTCTAGCAGGGTTTTCTCCCAGTGGCCATTTCGTAAGCAATCAGAGGTACTTAAATACTTGGGGATAAAAATACCAAGGAATCTAGAAAATCTTGTAAAAATGAATTTAGAACCCAGCTACAGCTTGTGGAGGATACCAGTTGGTGGGAGGCACTGTCTCTCTGGGGAGGGGACACGGGGGAGAATTTCTGGGGGGAAATTAACGCAGTTAAGATGTATATCTTACCTAGATTTTTGTACGTTTTGAGTAAGCTACCTGTCAACATGTCTCCATCTTATTTTAAAAGATTATTAAGACCTTTTATATGGAGACCAACACAATGCCCTGGGCTATCTTAGAGGAAGTTTCAACTCCACATTGATAAGAGTGGTTTCAGGCTCACAGATCTTCAGAACTATTATGTTGCCTCTGTCATGCCTCAGGCCTCTCGTTGGTTCCAACCCATGAGTAACAACATCTGCATATAGGTGGGGATTGAAACAGAACTAATGAATCCAATCCCCTATTGGGAGTCTCATTCCTCATTGTACCTTACAGAGAAAACAGGGTACCCTCCCTAGTGGCCACCAGGAGAGCAAGTGCCATTTGGGCAAGTAGGTCACACCTGAGGCCATACAGAAGTCACTGTCTGGGCTAATTCTGACTTACAGATTGGCAACCAACCAATCATACAGTGAGAATGGATAGCGAGAGGCATTATATGCCTCTCTTACTTGGTTGACGGTGAGAAGAAAGTCCCTTTGAAGGTCAAACAACATCAGTATAACCTCCCTACCACAGTGATATAGCAATATATAAAGCAGAAACATTTTTTGACTTATCACTTTGGTCCAGGAGCCAGAGGGCTGCCTGACACCTGTGAAGTACCAGTGAATAAGGCTAAGATTTTGTCATGATTATTTTTAGTAAAAGTCAGAGACAGGTCATGGGCAATAAACAAATATTCACGGAAGCCATGACCTGTCCCTGACTTTTACTAAAAATAACTGTGACAAAATAGACAGGTGGAGGGGGTCCAGCACCCACCGATGCTGTGGCTCCAGAGTACCCCCCCCCCATTGCCCACAGCGGCTGAGAGCTGCAGGGTCCTTCCTCCACCCGCGGCAGCTGGGAGCTGCAGTGGCTGAAGTGGAAAATGTCATGGAGGTCTCTGGAAGACACGGATTCCGTGACCTCCGTGACATAATCTTAGCCTTGCTCATGGACATTAGGTGCCACCCTCGGGCAGACTGTTACAAACCAAGGCACAAACCCCCAATTGGTTATGTTTTCTATAATTAGCTTCACCAATCAAGCATCAAGTGTGAACTCCTCTAGCACTATAACAGCCTTAACATGGCATCACAGACAGTCCCCTTGGGCACTCCTGTCCATCTTGCCACCCAGGCAAGTCTGCCTTTGTGATGGATGGTCCCTTACACCACAAGTTACAAGAACATTCAGGTTATTCCCCCAGAGGACCAGTCACTTACTCCAGGCCAATTGCACCTCAGATCACACACCAGAGACAACACTTCTAGTCAGTCCAATAATAAACTAACTAAAGATTTATTAACCAACAAAAGGAAACAAGAGTTATTTACAAGGTTAAAGCAGGTAAACATACACAGACACACGAATGACAGTCTTAGGTTCCAAAAAGAAGTTGCTGTAATAGGCAAGCTCCATATGTCCTTTAGGCCTATCCCAATCCAAGCAGCTTGGGGATCCCTTGTTTACGCTTAGAAATATTCTCCTCCCCAAACTCCAAGCAGCATAGTAATAACTATTTCTTCTTGACAGGGATTTTTATTCCCTTTCCCAAGAGCTCAAGCTCATGGGAAGAGCTTTTGTGCATGTCCCCTCTTCATGGGGAAACAATGAACAAAGTCTTATATCCTCTGATGTTCCACAATGGCTTGTCTGGTGTCTATAGCCTTTCTTTTGTTGGAGAGGAGATAACACCTCTTGTGGTGAAGTGGTATTTCACAGCTGGTAATGCTTCTCTCCTGGCTGTGGGAGTTTACAGTTTCAGAGCAAACACTTTTATAGTTACAGCGCAAACACTTAACTATTACCTTAGAACATGGGATACAGACGTTATAAGTAAGATTAATACATCCAGGATCCTACAAGCATGTCATAAAGAGTAAACACATTCATATATCTCTAATACCTATTTTAACAATGCTAATACCCAGGTGAGCCAGACTAGTTTCCAGCTATGCCTTAGATGGCATTCAGGGAGGCTTGGGGCCTTGGCATGAGCTGGCACACAGGTCCGCCAGCATCACAACAGGGTGTAATAAAGATTCTCCACAACTCTTCGACCCATGCCATCCATATATGATGAAAAAGAACCCTTTGCATCTCAAAGTTATTACTAAATACTGGGATAAAGAGCTGGCGCATCCCTCACAGACTTCACCGTGGTCATTTGTGTTATACAATGCAAAACATGCTTCCATAGGGTTAGGCCCATAATGTCTGACTTTTTTCTTGATGTTTGGAGGAAAGACTGACCTAGCAGTGCTGCGGCCTCCAGATGCAGTGGAATAGTTCCAAAGTACAGGGAAGCCTTTGATGACTCTATGCAAGGGGTACACAACCCTGATTGCTATGTAGGAACTCCCTGCCTGCTGTCATCAGGCAGTATGAGATATGACTGGAGGAGAGACAGGGCAAGAACAAGAGATCTGCTGTTAAATGAATCCGCCAGCCATTGCTCTCAGTGGAGCAGGAGCTCCTCTTCTGTGGCTCAGCAACCAGGAGAGATTTCCTTCTGTCTCACCCCTATGGAATGCTCCAACCCACAGCCCAGTGGTTCAGGCCACTGCCTGCAGAAGGATTTATCCCATTATGCACACACATTTCTTTCTCTTAGCAATTTTGAGTTTAAAAAAATATGTCTCACTTTTCTGGGGTGTATTAACAGGAATGTCGTATAGGATATGGGAGTTAACTGTTCTGCTCTACTTGGCTCTGGTGCCGCCTCAGCTGGGTATTGTGTCCATTGTTGGGTACTGCATTTTAAGAAAGATGTGGACAAATTGGAGAGAGTCCGGAGGAGAGAAAAAAAAAAAGAGGTCTAGAAAATGTGACCAATGAGGAAAGGTTGAAATATTTGGTCATGTTTAGTCTAGAGAAGATAAGGCTGAGGAGACAACATGATAACCGTCTTCAGATATCTAGGAGGTTGTTATAAAGAGGATGGTGATCGATTGTTCTCTATGTCCACTGAGGATGGGGGTGACCCTAAGAGCCCCTTAATGCCCACTGACAAAGGGTTCATTGCCATGTAACAACTACCCATATTAAGCTTGACAAACTCACGACAGTATTTATCTGCAAAGAGCGTTGTGTGAAGAGTCAAATGAAAGCTGGTGACACAGCAGTCACTAATATCCCTGTGTGATGTATGTACAGATGGTGTGTAAAGAATTATGCATGTGTGCTGGAAATATGTTCCTAAAATACATCTTGGTGGCAGAGTTGTTAAACAAGTTTGTCCTAAACAAAGGAATATGGATTTACTTGTCAGCCTTGGAATCTATTGTGAATCAAGTATTCTGAAACCAGCACAAAGGACACTTCATTTGCATTTTAAGTCAACAGAAGAGCAGGTTATCAGGAGCATGAGGAAATAACATGGTGTAAGTTTCCCAAAGCACCAACAGCAGGGGCGAAAAACTTTATCTGAGGATACACTTCAAAAGTACACATTTCAAAGGTTGACTGGACTATAAATAGAAGGGGAGCAAACCCCTTAGTTATCCATTACTTAGGGAACAAAGAGGAAGCAGTCTTTGTATGAACTGTGGATCTCCTGCCACGTGTGTGGGTGATGCTGGAAGGTTGCTTTAGGTAAGAAACATATCTGAGACAGGGAATGCAATCCACTAAATTTTAGTCACTGGAAAGGATGATCATACCTTTGTTACCATTTTCTGTCTCTATTATCTCCGCTTAGTATCACTTAAATCTCTGTTCTTTGTTAATAAACTTGCTGTTTTATTATAGATCCATCTCAGTGCTGCTATATTAAAGTGAAGCGTGCATCCTCTACTGAACCAGCAGACGGGTGTGTACTCTGTCTCTTTGGAGACAGCGCACCTGGTAATTTCTGTGAGTGTCCAGTGATAGGGGCTGGATGCTGCAGAGCAACTGGGGGCAACCAGAGTTCCCTGCCAGGAAAGGAAAGGACTGGCAGAGTCCTGATGAGTTTGCTGGGCTAGCTAACAAGCCAGAGTATCAAGGAACTGACGTGCAGTTTAGCAACAGCAAATCTCACTTTCACTGAGGCAGAGGGGTAACAATGTGGCTTACAGTTCTGGACACCCCAAGATAGCATCACAGTAGGACAGGAGGTAATTGGCTTAGACTGTAGCAAGGGAGCTTTAGGTTAAATATTAGGGAAAGCTTCCTAACGACAAGGGTAGTTAAATCCTGGAATAGGTTACCTAGGGGGGTTGTGGAATCCCCGTCACTGGAGGTTTTAAGAACAGATTGAACAAACATCTGTCAGGGAAGACCTAGGTTTACTTAATCCTGCCTCAGGGTGGAGGGAAGAACTAGATGACCTCCAGAGGTCCCTTCCAGCCCTACATTTCTAGGATTCTCACAAGACAGTGGAAAGGCTCAATTTCCACTTGAATTTCTGTTCCCAGTAATGTTTTTGTTTTACAGCAAAGCAAGGCAGTGGTTTGGTTGGAATTTGCTGCATGATCTGTACCTCTCTCACTAATGGAGATGTATGTCTCTTCGGGTAATTGAGACCTTTATCTTTTTTCAAAATCTCCCCCCTTTTATTTTATTTTTTTTTAAAGCCACAATGAGAAAACAGTTGATTGTGGTGATATAACATGAATACAAATTTCATACACAATTTCAAACACCATGTAAGATGTTGGCAGACAAAACTGAAAAAACAAGACACATTGACAGGATAAAGTAAGAGCGCTCCTTGAACCACGTTGCACCTGTATAGAGACCATTCCCTGACATAAACACTAAGAATGGTCATACCGGATCATACCAATGGTTCATCCAGCCCAGTATCCTGTCTTCTGACAGTGGCCAATGCCAAGTGCTTCAGAAGGAATGATCAGAACAGGAAATCGTCGAGTAATCCATCCTCTGTTGTCCCCTCCCAGCTTCTGGCAGTCTGAGGCTGGGGACGTCCAGAGCATGGAGTTGCACCCCTAACCATCTTGGCTAATAGCCATTGATGGACCTATCTTCCTCCATGAATTTATCTCATTCTTATTTGAATCCCGTCATAGTTTTGGCCTTCACAGCATCCCCTGGCAATGAGTTCCCCAGCCTGACTGTGTGAAAGTTGTGTTTCAAACCTGCTGCCTATTCATTTCATTGTGTGACGCCTGGTTCTTCTGACATGCCCTTCTGTTCCTGTTCTACCCTAACCCGCAAGGGTTTTGAGTTATCCCCTGGTGTCATCTGACAATCAAGACCCCCATAAGGGCATTGAATTGATAGGTTTTGAGTTTACAGTTTACATTAGGATATTGGGTGGGTGTAAGTGAGATTTGTGTGTCCCTGCCTTAAAGGTAAGAGGCTAAATTGCGTGTGTTGAGAATAACTCACTTTATTCAGAATTCTGCCTGCAACTAGACCACCTCAGGCTGTGAACTTGTCATGTCCCAAACTCAGCAGGGCCTGGTCAATATGTGGATGAGAGACCTCCAAGGAAAACTAAGGTTGGTACAGCAGAGTTCTGAATCAGTAGGCTCCACTCTGCCCAATTAAGTTAGTACAATGCTGACAAATGCCCCAGCATGCTTTGCTGTGGTGAGTCTTTCTTATAGATGAGACATGACTAATCATTAAAGGGTTTGTCTTCACTTGGAAAATACATTGAGATTACAGAATCGCAGCCGTGTTAGTCTGTATCCGCAAAAAGAACAGGTGCCACAAGTACTCCTGTTACATTGAGGTTAGCAACTTTCATGACCCCTCAACCTTTTTTCTAGTGAAGACCCAAATTAGCACCTTCTACCTCAATGTAGCATATTGAGCTCTACCCCAGGTGGAAGTCTACATCGAGGTAGAAGGTGTTAAATTGTGTCTTTACCAGGGAAAAAGTAAAGGTGCAATTCAAGGTGAGCTACACTGAGTGTGAATACTCCCAAAGAGACAAGGGCACTTTTCACAAGAGGAAGGTTGTTAGTACCCTTATCCTGGCCAGCCAGGATATCCCAGCTAACTTCTTCTACCTCAGATCATAATTTTCTGTTACCTAAACAACCTCCCAACCCCATATAGTTTCAGGTGGGGAAAACTTTCTTCACTTTCTCTCCTAAAAACGAATAGATAAACTGTGCTGTGTAATGCTGGTGCAGAATGATTGCTTCATTCTTTTCCATTGGTGGCTGCGTATTAATGGTGGAGGAGTGATCCCTACACACATTATTTAACACTTTTTAAATGTTTTATATTTTCAAAGTACAGGTTAATCATCATGAAGTAATTAGGGCCACAAATATGAAATATGGGTACCTACAATTAACTTCCAAATTCCATCTCCTAAGTACATGTAGCCAGATTGTGAGCTTAGCTGAGCTGAGCACCCACAAATCTCACTGAAGCCAATGGGATCAGCACGTTTCTCAGCACTTCTGAAAAATCATATGGACCTTAGCTACAGGTCCTTCATACAGATTTAGGAGCTTAACTTTAGGCACCCACATCTGAAAATTTTGGCTCAAGTCTCAAAACACCCATGTGAGGTCAGAAAATATTATTAACCCAATTTTACAGAGAGCAAGCAAGACACAGAGAGGTTAAGGAACTTCCCCAAGACCAGGCAGTGAGGTACTAGCAAAACTGGGATTAGCATTAGGATCACCTGGCTCCCAGCATCAGACTCAATCCACTATATCATGTTGCTTCTTCTATTTTCTGCTTTCAGTTATATGCAAGCACCAAAGTGCTCAGAAATTATATAGTGATGCATGAATTATAAACAAGTACACCAGTTAGGCTTTAGGTGAGCTGTAGCTGAGAGCAGAATTTGGGCCAAGTATATGAAGTGCATTGGCTTCCTTCTGAATGAAAAGAACTACATGCATTGTTATTTCATCTGCAACTTTCATGTAAGTTGTAAAAGGCAAGAACAAAAAGGGTTGTTTTTATAAAGAGCTGAGAGGCTGGTTTCAGCATTAATTATTTTTCTCTGCTAGTGAGTCAAGAAAAGGTCTTTCCTTCCCTACTCAACATCTGCTTCTTTAGTCTGAGTTCTTTTGCTAAAGGAGGTCGGTTGGCTTCTGGCAAATCAAAGTGACTTTAGCTTAAACAATAATCAGGCATAGTGCCTTGACACCGCCAAGGGTAACATACGGTTGCTGCTGGATTTATCTGTGAATCAAGGAAGATTCTTTCTCATCATTGACTCACTATTAAAAATACATTAAAGGATGGAAAAATTATTGAGAGATACCTTGCAAGTTAAGCTAATGTTTCCAGTTTAACTGAAATGTTAAATTATCCACAGTTGCCCTGCCAGGCCGCTGGAGAGATTCAGCTAGTTTCAGATCTGTTTTCCGATAGTGTCTTCATCTTGTACCAACAGCCTGAAAGAAAAATTCAGGCTTGGTAATCAGGACTTTCTGTTATTTACAAGCCTGTGGCTGTGTTTATACAACCTCTCATAACCTTAGCTTTGAGTCTCCTTCTGAAATATTTTCTGTTACACTAAGAAATCCAGTAAAAGTTTCATGTATTTTAAAGCTATATTATTTTCTGGCTGATTTACACTCTTCTGAGATTCCAAGCAAAAGTTACAATTGGAAGGAAGATTCCAGTAAGGCTGCAAGGGGGAATTGGGTGAAATGATTTAGAACTACCACAAGTGCTTATATCTGTTTTCACAAGATACTTTAAATCTTGAGCTGGGTGAAGACTATAAAAAAAACTGCCTGCAAGTAGTCATTCCAGTTTAAAATGAATTTGATTCAGCCACCTGGCTGCCTTATTTGTGTTCACAGTCTACAAACATTGAAAAGTGTGTGTGGAGAGTTCACTGTCAAGCATTCATGCACAAGTGGTGTATTTTACAGGGGATGGGACCCTGACAGCAGTTCCTCAAACCCCTCACTAGAGCCCTGGCACAGAGGAAATTAAAGTCAAACATGGATCTGACCCCCCCTCCTCCATTTGCAAGTAGGACCGTAACCCACCAACTATACACAATTACTTTGTGGGAATGAGAGGAGAGAAAATTAAATTTAAACTCTACATCCCAGCCAATAAGTATTATAATCAGAGTAATTATTTTTAGAAATGACACCTCAGACAAGTCTGTGTGGTCCAGAGATGGAAAGGTATTTTCTAAAATTCCCTTAATGTGATTGCTAGAGAACTGCTTGTGAGCAAGTCATAGAGTTAAAAAAATAATTATAACATTAATTTAAGCAAGGAAATCTTGATCCAGTTGCAGACATTCCACAAGGAGAAAGAGGCTAAATTCATTGAGCAAATTATTCTCTCAGCTCTACTTAAAACATGGCTTGCTGTAGGCAACTGGATATGGAGAATGCTGTCTTCTCCATTTAGTAATGTATTTCACATTGCCTGTACGTATCAATGAGTGACTGACATATCCCTAAGCATATTTTGAAGTAATTCTTCTCATCTCTGGTCTCCCCTATACCCACAACATCCCCCTTTACCATACCTATTAAAAATAGTTGCTAAAATGATATTCCTAGCCTGTTGATCTGCCCACATCACCCTGATTGCCTTCAAATTACTCCACTGGCTCCCCTTCTTCACTGCAGGTTTAAATTTCCTGTACTTGGACTCCAGGCCCTGCACAGCTCTGCCCCTGCCTGCTTATCCATCCTAGCCACCCACTGTGTCCGTCTCCTAATCCAACAGTGACAGCTTCAATGCCCTGTTTATCAGCTTCAACTCCCCTCCCTACATATTTCCTGAGCTAGTCTGAAAAGCCATTCTCCACTTCTCCTGTAGAGCTCCATCTTCCATGACTCCTACAAGAAAGGAGTCCAGGACATGTATTTATTTGTGTATAGACCCTTTTTTTATTAAATGTCTGTTTCACATTGCTAAGTATCTGCCACATCTTCGCTGAGTATCCACACAATCTTAGTGATGCAATCCATGCCTTTCTCCTCTGCCCTCACCCTATTGTTTTGTGGCACCCCTCTTTTTGACGTTATCTGAAATTAGATTCTATTCCCTTTGGGACAGGAAGCACATTGCCTTATCTGTACCTTGAGGCAACCTGCACACTCTTGTAAATAATATTGCATATGATGTTTGGATGCTGTGCTCATATCCATATCACCTGTGTTTATCTTAAAGAGGAATGGCAATCTTGGCTGGATTTTCTTTTGGACAAACCAAAAGAACCATTTTTTGTTAGCTGTGGTCTCAGACCTGGAAGTGGCCTGGCTGGATTTACTACTTGTTAGATGATAGCTACCTATAATCAGAGACATCTTCTCTCGAGCTCTTAGTACCTCTCAGAAGAAGAAATTTACATGCAGTCCACAAGCTAAACCTGGCTCACATAGCTCTAAAATGTAGTTTACAATTGTCCTTATCATTATCAGAGGGATGGAGCTAGTAGAGACTACAGGTCCCAATATGCAACCCTGCATCTTGATTGGAGCAGATGATGCATTGCAGCACTGGGATCAGTAATTTTTCTAGCATGTATCTCCCTATTAAAAGGAGAAGAAGGCTGAATTCTATTCTGTTTTATACATATTAAGTGTGGCTCTCAGGCTCCTGGCAAGTTCCTACCACAGACTCCAGCTGAATGAAATTTGGATACCTCTAACATGAAGACAGATGACTAAGGCCCCAACCCTACAAAAAATCTACACACGCACTAAATTCTAAGCATGTGAATAATCCCTTTTAAGTTCATGGTACTATTCCTGTGCTTCAAGTCCAGTACAAATATGTTTGCAGGATGTGGGTCTGCAATGCTAAATATTCTGACACTGTCAATAGCATCATCCTGCAGTTACTGTCTCAAACTCTCATTTTAGCAAAGCCTGAAGGTGACTGTAACCTTCTGCCTACCCCAGCCAGGACACAGAACCCCCTTTGTGTTTATTTACTAGGTTTTCACACTTATTACATTGCTTATTTTCCACATGGCAGTCTCTAACATTGTAAGTATGTTTTCATTTTCTGATGGGGTGATGCTCTTCTCTGCTCTGTTGAAGCCCACCTCATTGTTTATCTGTAGCCTTTATTTGTTTTCTACACAATAAGAGGTTACTGATTTGATCTGATTTTTTTCGATCTCGTTTGTGCTCCATTTTTCTGTGCTTCTCTGGAGCTCAATTTCACCATCAGTAAAATAAGGATAACAACACATTCCTTCTGCACAGGGATGATGTGAGGATAAATCTATTAATGTTTTCCAGACACTCAGAAATGCCTCTAAATAAGTTAACTGCTTTTTGATTCAGGTGGTACACTGAGTATATGTGAGGCAGCTCATTTGAAATGCCAGGATATTTCCCTCTCCCCTCCTCTTAAAATAGAACACTTGGGTAGAATGTGTTTCATACATCAAGCAGAAATCTTGTATGTGGTGTCGGACTCTCGGGCCATCAAGCCTTTGCGGTTGCGTAGGAACGGGTCAAACGGCGAACGATCGCTATGGCTGACTGTCTGGCTACGCGTTGAAGACGACGACGACGCTCACACTGAGGTTACTAGAAAACCTCCATGAACCATTGAAATTTTACCCCTGGTGCAGCTATACTCATTCCTGCCACTGAGCCCATATATCTCTAGAAACTAATTCCAATGAACAGAGATATTGACAAACCTCTGAAGGTACATGATGCATTCAGATTCAGCCCCATGTTTCCATTCACATCAATGAGAGGAAAGGGGCTAAATGTGTCTGCTTTTACAGTTCCTGAATATCTTCTGACTGGTGATTGTTTTGCTGGTGTAGTCTATCAATGGCTGAATTGATTGCATGGAACAATTAGTTGACCAAATGATTGTAATTTTGTTTCAGTTAGTTAAATTGCAAATAAGGAACCCACTCCTGCTCTGAAGTCTGTGGAGTTTTACTTCAGTGGGGACAGGAGCAGGCCAAAATCAAGTTACTAAAAAGCAAGCAGGAAAATCTTTTGCTTCGGGTTTTCTAACAGCAGGCAAGTAGCAGTGTGAGGAACAACAGAAAGGAGAGGAAGGTACTTTACAGAAAGAAACAGGCTATGAAAAGAAATAAAAATGAAGCAATCCGATAAGGTGTTTAATGCCTTGACAGTCAGGCTTTCAGTTTCCAAATAAAACACCTATCAGGACAAAAAGGCATGCTAGGAAATTGCTCACATTTACAGCTGTGTCCAGACAAAAACTTCAGCTCCGAACACACTCAAACTGGCAAAGTTTGGATCTGGATCCTGATCAATTGAATTTGGCAGCTCATCTCTACTTGCATTACAGCATCTGTTATAAAAATTGAGCATAATGGGAGCAAAATATTTCCTAGATCCCTTTTGATTTTCTAAAGAAAGCTTCATCCTATCAAACTGAAACTGCATTCCTTCCCATCCCTTCCCACCGCCCAGGAACAGGCCTGGGGGCAACATCTCTCAAGGCAAATGAAAGGACCTTTTATTTTCTTTTGTGTGTGTAAATGTTGTGCACGTGAGAGGTGCCAGATTGACAGCTCTGGAATCCTATGTGTAAACTGAGTCCCCAGGTTATTGATCCCTCTCATATGACAGGAGTATTAACCTTTGTCACCCTGACCCAGGTCAGATGAGTAGAACCAGGAAATAAAGTCCAGTCTCTTATCAGTATGCCTGTGTGTCATACATTTATTACAGCTTCTGTTTATTCCCAGAACAGGTTCAGAATAGGCAGTGTCAGTGTAAAGCTTCCCCACCCTGTACTGGGAACATGTCTTAACCCTGACTTGTAAGGAGGGTGAGAAGGTAATTCAGTCTCCATGAACATTACAGTGTTGCCAACTTGGACAATTTTATTGCAAGTCTAGCAATTTTGAAGGTGTGCTATGAGCCCCCACCCTACATGCTGGAACCTGAGCACCTCAGCTTTCATTTAAGGAAGAAAAGTACGTTTTTAGCCCTCGTGGGTGCAGAGAAAAGCTTGAAAACATAGACCCTAAAGTAGGGATAGCTCAGTGGTTTGAGCATTGGCCTACTAAACCCAGGGTTGTGAGTTCAGTCCTTGAGGGCGCCACTTAGGGATCTGGGGCAAAATCAGTACTTGGTCCTGCTAGTGAAGGTAGGGGGCTGGACTTGATGACCTTTCAGGGTCCCTTCCGGTTCTATGAGATAGGTAAGTCTCCGACACCAAAAGACAAATAAAAAGAGCCCAACATTTATTCTTATTTAAATCTCATGATTTTTGAGCCAAACTCATGATTTGGGAGTGCCTAAACCCATGATTTTTGAACGCATGGGGCTGGCAATACTGCATTTAATCTGTGGCTTCTCTGCTGAGTAACCTACAAAGCGTGCCAATTAGTGCCAGCTGTGATTATTTTTTGTGTGACACATGTCCACTGGGAACCGGATCGAGACCTATCAACTCATTTCACATTGTCAGGCCTTTTATTCACACATCTCTTTCGTTTGCACCCACTGTGTTAGCAATAGTCACCCTATGGGGCTACATTTCTCCTGAGATGTATTGGACCATTATGTGCAATAGAATTTAAGAACTACATTGAAAAATAATGGGTATAGTGTGTTGTGGGTGGGGCTGATGGATCAGCATGTGGGACCCTATTAGATAGCTAGTTATAAACACCTGCTGTCAAATCCCCTGCTGAGCAGATGGGTATTTCTCTAATATTATAATAACTGCACTGTCTTCTGTTGAAAATGTCTGACTTGAAACTTCTTGTGAGGAACTTTTTCTTTTTAATAAAAAACTTCTTTAAAATCACATTCCTCTCAACACCAAACATAATATTTACCTATCCTCCCCCTGCCCCCAGTGCTGTATCATGACAGACAACAGCAATAGTTAATCTCCAACAAGAGGGGTGTCAGTTTAAGACGATTAAGTCAGAAACTATTTTTCCCTCCATTTCTTTTGCTTTATTTTCTCTTAGGAGAGATCACAATTGCTGTTCTATGTGATTACATTTAAACTCTGAGTGGTCCTAATTTTACACTGTAATGTCTGTGTTAGACATTGAAAATGAAGCCCTTGTTGCCCCGTGCTAAGCCTCTGTGGGGTGTGTGTGTCTATAAACTCAGGGTTAATGGGTTACAATAGAGAAGAACTCCAGGGATTAGATAGATAGAGGCATTAATAGACGGTCTCCCCCAAGGGAGAGTCAGTGAAGCATGATCCCACATGCCTTTGATGCAGGAAAAGGGTTGTGCCTGAATCACGATGGTTGCGTTTGCACAGAGATGTAGCAAACTGCAGAGGTTTCTTCACTATTTGTCGTTAAGCTGATTTCCAGGTTTACATTTTGAAGCCTGTTCAGCTGAGGCAGTGGTTAAGGGATGCAGCAAGTCAGTGGTTGGCGCCTTCTCTAGGGACACTATGCTCACATCAAAGGCTTTAGCTAAAGCTTTTACCTCTTCTTCAAATTACACTGTGTCAAATACTAATTGAGAAATAACCTAAAGCTAATAAGGACTCATTTGCACTATCAAACTAACCATGTTTATAATGTAGTATGTGTGTACACATTGTATTCTGAACGCCCTCTAGTGGTTATTGTTACTATAGTACTACTTAATATGGGAAATTGCCTGATGAACTAAACTAGTCAGAATCCTGAACCAGAAAGGAGGGGCTTCTGGGTGGGGAGAGTGGGACAGTATAGCAGAGTGGGTTATTAGCAGCACATTTCAAGCTGTCTCTCTCTTTCCTTACACTAAATAAATAATTAAATCCCATGTGTGTACAATATACCACGGCACTTAATCCTGGTTCAAAGTCTGTTGGGGATAAAGTGGATTACAACGCAGTCTGGCTGACCAGTGTGCATGGAGACAAAGTATTATAACAGGATTAAAAACCCTTCTCTCCTTCAGTTAAAGCAGATTTGTTTGGGTTTTTTTAAGATCTGGTTATAACAGTTTGGCCCTGTGAGCCATGCAATACTCTGAGTGGCTATAAGATTAAACTGTGCTTAGGCACCTCTTTAAATATGGTTCCTTATGATATGTCATGAGAGCCTAAAGATCCCATAGAAAGGAGAAAAGATGGTCTTAAAAGAACACCACATTTATTTACAGCAAGAATATGAAATAAACAAAGGAAGGAGGTGTTAATCACAACAAGTTAGAGTTACATAAAGTCACCAGGGCATAAACTGTAAGTTTTGGGGGCTTTTTTATTATGTGTGTGTACAGTGTCTAGCACAATACAGCCTTTATCTTGATTAGGGACTGTAGGCACAACCATAGTAAAAATATTATTGTTGCTGTTATTGTTGTTATTATCATCATTAGTAATAATAATAATTAATAATTAAGGAGGAAATACTCCATTGTAAGGCTGAACTGCTGCAGCAAAAGGAAAGAAGCAGAGACTTTTGAGTTCACTGGTCTTCTGCCGTCCCTGTAATTTCCTGCATTCCTATGTTCTGTTTGGGAACTGAAATATAAGACATGAAAGGGCTGATGGAAGGAAGGTGTAAGAGGGGCTGAGGAACCTGTACAGTGGAGTTATCATTAATGGAAAAAAGAAAAGAAAAGAAACACATTGACCCTTCTTTGCACATGAACCAGAATACATTCCTGTTCTTTCCACGCGGAGAAAGTACTTAAAACTTTCACAGTAAGCTAAATGGCCTTTATCCAGGCGCAATGACCATTGCTTCTTTAAGCAACCCCCATTAATTATCATGGTCTTAAAGAGTGTAATCATTTAGCTAGTGGCTAGCTACATAATAATGCTTTTGCCTTTTATTTCAAAAGGAGGCATCACATTGTCTGTATGCTTGAAGGAATCCCAGGTTGCTAAGTAATGGATAGAATATGATTGAGAATGAAGGTGACCTATAGAAGCATGGTAAATACATGATTTTCTCTGCTCAGCAAGTGAATTTTGATTACAGCTCAGCACATGCCTCTAGTTTTAAGGTGCTTGTGGCATTCTTGTGAAAGCTCATGAAAGGAGAAAGTACAAAAAGCTGCAAGAAAGAGAAACAGTCTTCAAAAAACCTATTTATACCCACATCAAATAAAGAAAATTGAGGGCGATGGTTGTAATCTTGTCTGTCCTTGTTTACAGCTGTCTGTGTTAGTCTGTCATACGAAGAGAAAATAACAGCGGATCAATACAGCTATCTGCATTGATATTTTAGCATTTTTTAAAAAATACACTAAATGGAGCATAAGCCTCCCTAGTTAGGTCTTTTCTGCCTGAGGAAGAATATATGTTTGTAAGTGTGTATTTTACTGCCAACATAGAGCGCTAAAGGAATTGGTAAAGTAGCACATTCTTTGCAGTCATAGGGCTGAATTCTGATCTCAGACACAGTACACTGGAATGAATCTGAAAATTCACTGAAATTCCTCTGGATTTACCACCGTGTTAGGAAGACTGGAACTTCACATAATCTCTCTCTGCAGAATATTAGCATTTCCTGGCATTGCATTGGTCAGTAAACATCTTGGTAAATACAGGGTCACTGAATCATGTAAAATGTACATGATGTGTAACCACAGAGCCTCAGATTGGGCTTGATCCTACATGCACTGAAAGCTCCCATTGACTTTAATGGAGCAGGACCAGGGCCCTGGTGCAAACTGACTTCAGTGGAGCTATGCCAGTGTATACCAATGGAGGATCTGCCCATATGGGATGTGTCAAGATAATTGATCATATAAAGAAATGTGATAAGCCTTTCATTTATTATTCGTATTACAGTAGCAATCACATCAGTGCTCCATTGTGCTAGGTGCTGCACAGATCTGGTCGCTACTGTAAGAGCGATCCCTGCCCAAAGAGATGACAATTTTAGTGTGAGCACAAATGTTCATCATTTTGAGTGAGGAAAGTGCCTGTGCTCATGGCCCTTGTTCTCCGTCAGATTTGTACTCTCATTGTTACATCTTGTTTTATATTTTAGGATTGTCCAAAAAAAAAAATTATGGTTAAAATGACCAAATCATGGATCGTCAAATTTGGGACATCAAAGTTTGTCATAATACTGTAAGGCACCTAAGGAGTATATTTGGCTTTTTATTTTAAAGTAATACACCACTTGTATTTTAATATATTGGGACACTTTATTTCTAAAGTTCATAATTTATGTAATTTATTATATATTTGTACAGTGCCTAGCACTATGAGGCCCAATCTGCTTGTAGTCTTTAGATGCTAGCCCTATGACAGTTAAATAACAGTTATCATTATTCTTATAACCAAATATGGAAATCTTTGAAAATATTTCACCAGTATCGTGTTCTGTGTCAAGTTTCAAGTAATAGTTAGAGCACTTATACATTAATAAGTTTGCAGCACACTTCACTGTACAAGTCATTGTTTTTTTTTTCATATTGAAATGGTTTCTTGACCACACTCATATCCCCCTAGTGTTATAATGTATGCAGTGAAACAGGCTCAGTGGGCCTGATCCTGCAAACCCACCATATGAGCCACTCCCATTGAAGGAAAGGGGAGTTTTTGTTATGGGTTCAATCCTTCCATTTCACCAAATCTGAAACTCCCGTTTGCTTCAGTGGGACTTCTGCATGTAATGCCTGATGCAAAGCCCAGTGAAGTCAATGGAAAGACTCTTGACAGCAGTGGGCTCTGGATCAGGCCCCTGAAGGGCTCAGCCGCTATGAACTCAGATAGTGAGACACTATTTATTTCTGGGGGTAAAGAAGAGAAACACCAAATTGTTTCAAAGCATTGGAATGTACAGACTGCAGCTCCAACCTGAGAGAAATTGTTCTGATTAACTGCAAGCCCAATCTGCTGAGGTGCTGAGCACCCTAAACTTCCACTGCCATCAATGGGCACTCTACATCCTGCTGGATTGGCACCTGTCTAGGCTCCGCTGTACCTCAACTGGCAATAACCTAGGACACTCATTTCCTGCTTCTTGTTGTTGTTGTTTAAGCACAATGATTTGATGGCTTCCTGCTACTGTGATACATCAAAGGGGTTAGGGTAGAATTATCCATTTTGTTAAAATATCTTCCATCCACTTACAGAGTCTGAATATTTCTTTCTACATAGTTCCTACCTATTCTGAACAGTCACACCATACCTTAAGACAATCGGATTTTTAAATAAGTTCTATTGGTGGGGGAGGGGGAGAATCACTTTGCAAGAGATGAGATGAGAAGTGAGCTAGTCGCTAAACGTTCCCTTTGCAGACCTGAAATGCCTGTCCTACCTCATCCATAATGCTGGGGGCTCTCAACGTGCTCTGGGCATGCTTAGAAATGTGCTTCTAGAAATGACCTCTTCTCATCAGTGTGACTCTCCAAGATAGTGTTGTCCGACACTGTAAATAGCATTCCTAGCAGCCTGCATTTTGTGAGTGCTACTTTCTGGAATAATGAAAAACAAGATTGTGGTGGCAATAACCAGTGGTATTTTAAAGGCATTTAGGTGCCTACCTCCCTTTGACCCTGAGTTCGGAGGCAAGACCCATTCTCTCAAAGGATCCCCTAATGCCCTATGCTGGGAAGAGGTTCCCTTTGAGTTCCTGACAAGGACTTTGGAACAGCCAAAGAAGAGTCTGCCTAAAGAATCCATCTGTGGTTTTAGATAGCAGGACAGGACATTCTGTTCAAGAGAGGTCAGTGAGGACCTCCAGCAAGCCAAGATGGGCACTGATAAAACTGCTAATTTGTTACCATAATAAACCAATTAAAGACTCCCAATAGTCTGTTTGCCTCAGTAGTTGCTTGGCTTCTCTCTAGATGAGATCACAATCATTGGGTTTTGGCATAGGCTCAGCTACTGCCACGTTGTCAATGGAAATCTAGAAACTTACTAAGAGAATAGAGCAAGAGGGTTATTTTTATGGTGACTATAAATGATTTTGCTTTATTAAGGCTAATTTAAACTCATGACTAAAATATGTTCACCTTGCAAATGACTAGGGGCACTTTATATGCCAGATGAAATTGTTCAAATTCCCTATAGAAGAAATAGACAAACACTCAAAGAAAACCTCTCTCTCTCCCTCTTCAGCTTGCTAGTCAGCAGCACGTTGGTATCAGACAGTTCGGAAGGATTTCCAGGATCTGTGTTTGCAATGTTTCACAAAACGAAACAGATTTTCATTAAACTAACTTTTCCAATAATTTTTTCCAAACATTTGCCTCTTGAATATTTGATACACAGATGGGGGGGAAGTGGGGGGAGCTACTAGAGGGAGAAGCAACAACTTCACAGTATTCCTGTAGCCACTGATTGCTTGCCTTTAGCTCTAAAGTAAAACAAACAGAAAGACCATATGAAACAGTCTCTTTGCTAGTAATGTGTTCACAACAATCTGTCCTATTGTGCTAGAACATCATTTCACTCCCTATGGAGAAACAAATGAGTAGCATAAAACACTGGAATAGAAACATATTTTTAACTCACCTTTAGGCTGTGTGTTGGGTTTACAACACAGACAAGTTGCCCAGCAGCTGAAAAAACCCTCTTAGCCTTGTAGTGTTGAAACCTAAGGTGAATAAGATCTAATACAGCCCCAAAGCACTGGGTGAAGAAAAGCATCACAACTTTTGTTGTTGTTGTTTGGTGAGGAAAGCAACGAAGGAGACTATCAGTCCTTGAGACTGGGGAAGGAGTGCAGCCTGTGAGAACTACACTCCTGCACAGCTTAGCATGCCTTCATATTCATCATCAAAATAAGATGGTTAGAATCTTGCAGCAGTGGGTCAGCCAATCAAAAGGACCGGAATGTTATCCTTGAGGTCCAGAGACAGCCAATAACAAATGCTCCCCCCCCCCTACAAAAACTCCCTGATGAATTGAGCCTGGTGGAGAATGCATTATTGAACATTACCATACATCAGCACATTGCATTTATCTTGTGATTACAGCCAGCCATACATAATGCTGTGGAGATATGCAGACAAAATTGATTGTTTAATGTCTCCATTTATTAATTGACTTAATTTAACACAAGAGCTCTCTAATACCAAGGCTAAATGTAAAACCACCAGTAAAACTGTGAGAAAGTAGCCAAATGGATTAAGTACACTCTGTATTTTACTTACAAAAGCAGCTCAGGAGAAAAATCAAATATTAGGAGAGTATTACAATTTCTTCTAGGGATTAAGCAGAAGCAGATCTGTATATATAAATAAATCTATGTGTGTGTGTGTGTTTGTTTGCAAGCTGCAATTAGGATTTATGGCACTCTGACTTTTTCTGAATCTTATTCTCAACTACTTTTCAGCAGAGAAATCCCAAGTGCCCTAAAACATCTTTCTTAAAAATATAAGACCAGCTCTTCAGCTGTTGTAAATTGGCATAGCTCCATTAAAGTCAATGGAGCTATTCTGATTTACACTAGCTGAGGATCAGGTCCATGGTATCCAAAAAGTAGTAATTACTGGATGCTGGAACTAGGAGAGCACAAAAAGGCACAGAGCATGCTTCTAAAAATAATGAAATACATGATGCATGAATGCACCCACACAGAGAAACTAACACTGAAGGAAAAGTGGCTTGTAAATCAATGGAATAATTACAGATGCAGAAGGCTTTTACTTGTCATTCATTTGCATAGTGGTGGGCAGCAAATTGCTAATTAACCACTAGATTGTCCTAGACATTAAAAATGGAATTAAGATCATGCATGCAAAATAATATGCTTTGCTTTATTATTACCAATATATCTCTGCTTCGGTGGGTAAGGGGCATTGACCTAAACCATCAAGACTTGTTAAACTTGAGTCCCATGACAGGGCTTTGCAGGGGTGGAAGTTCCCTAGCAAATGTGTGGCTCAAAATGCTTATTCGTTTTGTGGGACAATTCTGTGTGATCTGTTGCTCTGCTTGTTAATAAATCAAAGAGGGCTAATTTAATTAGCTCTCTGCCTGTACTTCCTATCAGGGTGCTATTTAGGATTGCTGGCTAAGTACTCAGATGGCTTATTTAGCCTTTGTAATCCTTTCCCCTTCAGAGCATAATAGATAAAAGTAGCTCTTTGTTGTTGTTTTTTTAAACATGAGACCAGCTTGGATCAGAATTCAGCTCATGACAGACAAGCCCACATACCGAGCCAGCTCCAATCTGTGACTGAATTGTCACAACTGCTAGTTCCTAAATCAATACTGTCTCTGCCAGACTGCAGAGGATCTTTGCAAAAACCTTGAATAGATAAATGTGTGGGATATCGTGAAATTCTGGTACAGTAGGTGATGCAAAGATTAAAAAATGGGGAACAAAAAGTTTGCTTCAGAATTAGAACAAAAGATATTCCTTGCAGTTCTGAGAATATGTATTGAGAATATTTTTCAAGTAAGCTTGAAGAACTGAGCAAACATTATAATGAATTTATTTGATTAAATTTAGCCTTTTTCTCTTCATGAATTATCTACAGACTATCAGTTTTTTTAATTTATTTGTTATTTGAAATTGTTCACGCACTTTATGTGAACATATTTCAACCAAGAGTTGTCAAAGCACATATTTTGCAAATAATGTCTCGTACTAATGAATGTTGTTCATTACTTATGATGTGTGATTTATCACTTAAGTCACATGGAATTATTTCTGTTTCCGTGATTGAATGGCTGAAATGTTTATAAACAGTAAGGACCAGATTTTTAAATGTATTTAGGTGCCTAAAATTGCAGATAGGTGCATAGTGGGATTTTCAAAAGTGCCTTGGTGACTAACTCTGGCTCTAAATGGACTATCAAAGATACTGTATTTCAAGAAGGCAATATACTGACATTTTCATAGTCTTTCACATTCCACAAGTAATTTTCCAAATAACTATTCACTACTATGATATGTTTGCACAAAATGACTTGCAAGAGTGTGAATACAATTGAATGTATCTTGTGGTCATTATTTGTGTTCATGTTCATCAATAGTCTTTTGCAGAATTGGACCTAGCTATAAATTATAAGGCATTAGTACTTTATAATTTCCATACCCTTTATTTCTATTTTAAGTATCTAGGGCCTAATTCTCCTCTCACTGACACGAGTTTTACAGTGGTGAATTGAATGCAAGGGAGTTACACACCAGTGTGAGTGAGAGGAGACTCCAGCCCAGACACGGATTTACTTGATCAATACAATTTAATTATGAATCCCTCGTTTCTATAGCTCACTACTACTAAATCCAAAGGTAATTTAATTCCACATCATCTGACCATGGGCTAGATCCTCAGCTGAATCTGGATCTGGTAAATGAGCACAGCTCCAGTGACACCAGTGCAGTAAGTGTGTGTTTATCATTGCATAATACTTCACATGATGCTGTTACTGCATTGTCCTAATGTGATTATAGGGTCAACCATACAAAAAGAGCACAGCGGATCTATAATGTAAGGGTTAAAATGTTGCTGGTGTGTTCATTAGACCTGTATTTCCCCATTCCCCCATGATTTGCTCCTTCTAAAATTCACATGCAAGCTGAAAACACTTGTTAATTTGTCAACATTCCCTACCCATTGTCTGAAGAAGAAAACAAGTGGCTACACTGTAGAACTTGACAGGGATGGTTCAGATGCTGCAGCTGCAGGGGTCCCCCAAGTCTCGAAGTCTGATGCCGTCAGAGACAGATGGAAATGCTATTGTGAGGTTTTGCTGCTCATGTTACAGTGTTGAGTAGTGTGGGGTACATGCTGACCGAGAGCTCTATGGAGAGATTGAGTCTCCTGGGGAGTTAGGAGACCTGTTTCTCCACTGCTGTAGTCCACTGTGTAGTCATTTACACTTGTGCACAGTGAATGCAGGTGGTGCCAAATGCTATCACTGTGCATATTTAAGTGTGCAGGGTGCAAGGCAGAGGTGAGTCAAGCCTAAGACTTGTTCCCCAGGGAATTCCACACCATCCCCAGTTTGTATGGCTAGAAGTTTCAGGATATTTGTGAGGTCACACTCTGAATGTTGGACCTTCCAGCCAGGAGCCACAGTCATATGACTTCCTCGACTTGCTTGTACCAGCATGAGACCTAAGTTCCTAAAGAGACTATTGCTGCATTAATATTTTTAAACTCTCCCGCAGGTACCACATTTTTGCAGAGTCAAAGTGTCCATATAAATTATGGATAAACAATTCAAAGAACAAAGTGGGTGAGAAGTCAGAGATTTTGCCAGCCATGAGATGAGGCTGCAAGGAGGCTAGGACCCTGGAGCTATCTAGTTACTACTAACACACTCATCGCTGTGGTGGCTAAGCTCCTGAGGCTAGATATCCATTTTGCCTGCTTTGGTTTTAGCGGGAGTTGCTGTGGTGAAATTGAGACTCTAGTTAGGAACTGCAGGTATCCGGGCATGTGGAAAAAAGATTGCAAAATGCTAAATTGAAAAGTTTCAGTTTGATTTTTTTTTTACTGGACACCTTTTGGGGCGATCTTTTAAAATTCTGCCTTCTCTTCCTCCTTTCCACATCCTTACTCTCTCTAGATCACTTCTCACAAGTGACAGGCTCTCAGTACATTGGTCCAAATTCTGTTCTCACTTACACCTGTGTAAATCTGCATTAACTCCATTGAAATCAAATCAACCACTCTAGATTTATTCCTGTATAGCTGATATTGGAATCTGTTCCATTATGCTCCAGTGGAAGGAAATTAAATGTTTTTCAGACAGCATTTGTGAGAGCCTGGATCCTGAGGAAGGATGAGGCAGACACTGCCTGCAGGATGCAGTGCTTTATGAGTATCTACTCAGGCAGGTTATTAGCCTGTTTGCATGACCCTATTACTGACTCCCTGTAAGTCTTCAGGCAAGGCTGCTTGACATAGGACATCCCCGTATACATATGGCCCAGGTACTATAGATTTATAGTACCTTGGAACACTCAGGTCAAGCAGCTATGCTGCTGCCCTCTTGGAGGTACAGCCTGGATTAGAGTATACTACCTTCTGCTTTGGGGAATGACCCCTTGTACATATTCTATACTGACCTTTATAGCTACTAATTTGTTCTTGAACTTGCTACTAGTTCTAATGCATTGCAACATCACTACTTGAGCCAAGCTGCACATCCATTTTCTGCCTGGCAAGAGACTTCATGTGTCCATTCACCAGGTCATTTGGAAGATACCTGCTACAGAAATGGTCACTTTTCAAGCAGTACAGCCTGCAAAAAGTAGCAATAAACTAGAAAGGAAGGAGATGGCAGGTTTCAAATACCTAAACCTGGCAGGTTTTACTCAGCCCTAGCTCTTTCCAAGGATGGATTTCATTCCTGTGCCTTTGGAATGCAACCTTAAAAACTGTAGAGCTGTCTGCTGTATCTGGGGTTTAAAAATTTCCTGGCAGTTTTTATGAGTAGGCGGGTTTGTACCTATAACCTTAGTCAAAAATCTCACTCTCCCCATTTATGGTGCACCAGACTGTACACCTGGAACCTGATTCTGTTCTCACTGATGTGTGGGAAAAGCATCCACGAGGGCTGAACTTTCCGCTCACTCTCAGCAGTAAATCAGAAGTAATGCCACTGAAGTCAATGAAGTGTAAAAGTAGCGTAAGGGAGAGGAGAATCAGGCCCATAGATATAGAATCCAGATGGACTATTATGGCCATATATTCTGATCTCCTGCATAACATAGTAATTTATTAGCACTCAGTAATTACTGCATCAATTCCAATAATTTATGGCCGAATTAGAGCAGTGGTTCTCAACCAGACGACTGTACCCCTTGCAGGAGTCTGATTCCTCTTGTGCACCCCCAAGTTTCACCTCACTTAAAAATTACTTGCTAATAAAATCAGACATAAAAATACACACCCCACTATTACTGAAAATTGCCGACTTTATCATTTTTACCACATAATTATAAAATACATCAATTGGAATTGTACTTACATTTCAGTGTCTAGTGTATACAGCACTATAAACAAGTCATTGTCTTATGAAATGTAGTTTATACTGACTTTGCTAGTGATTTTTATGTAGCCTATTGTAAAACTAGGCAATACCTAGGTAAATTGATGTACTCCCTGAAAGACCTCTGTGTACCTCTAGGGGTACACATACCACTGGTTGAGAACCACTGAATTAGAACATATATTTTTAGAAAATCTTGGCTTAAAGACTTTTTTTTGGGGGGTGGGGGGGAGAATATTTACCAAAGAACACTAACACGTTCTTTACAACAACTGGGATAGCAGTATTACTGGCTTTGGACATTGATCAGATAGCCTCCAAAGATAAAGAATACAAGAAAAGACCATTTTTACATGAGCAATAACAAATGCAGAAATCAGTTCATGAGGACTGGCCCTCTGGGAGGAGTTTTTAGTCTGAGGCACAGTGTCTGAGACAGTTTAGTCATCTGTCTAAAGAAAATGTCCTGAGGTGTGGCAATTACTACTATGAGAAGAAAACAAAGAAAAAAGCATTGCATAAGATATTTTTAATGAATGATCGTTTCAGTTGAATGCTTTCTCCCATGCTGCCTCTCGTGTCTGTAGAAAGCTCCCTATAAACATCTGCAAAACTAGCTCATTCTCCTCTGTGGTGGGGTGTAGAAACTCCACATTGGGCAACCAGGGGTTAAGGAACAGCTCTGGGCTCAGCCAGCCCTGCCTCGCCACCACGTGTAGGAAATGCACCAACTGGAGGAGGAGTTAAAAGTCAGGGGAGCAGCTCACTTGCTGGCAGACCAGGGAAGAGAGCAGACCTGCATCCTGCAGCTCCAGCCAAGAAGAGCTGAAGGAAAGGCAGAATCTTTCCCTAAAACAACTGCCCAAAGGTCCCTCCCTGGGGGAAGGGAGGACCTGCCACAGAGATAGCCTGAGAGGGAAGCATTCTTCTCCCACTTTCATATGAACTTTGGATTTTGTTAATCCCCTGTGTTTTGTTTCGACTACCCCAGCATGGGAAAGACTTAGCACCATAGGCGCTGACTCCACGGAAAAAATAGTGGGTGCTCAGCCCCCACCAGCCACCCACCAGCCACCTGCCAATCAGTTGCTCGGTGGGCCCTGCCAATCAGCTTTTTAGCAGCCTGCAGGAGGAGCTGCGGGGGGGGGGGGGAGTGGAGCGGGGTTGGGAAGAGGTGGAGCAAGGGTGGGGCCTTGGAGAAAGGTGTGGAGTGAGAGTATAGCCTCGGGGCAGAGAGGAGGTGGAGCACCCACCCGAAAAGAAGAAAGTTGGCACCTGTGGTTAGCACTGACCTGGTATGGGGACAGGGCCATGCCACTGCAGGGGGCAGTTGCTGCCCCGAGAGAAAGGGAGCTACCACACTACACACAGCCACCAGGAGGTGCCTTGTGGTGAGTGGACACCCTTCACGCTGCCTTAACCCAGATGGTAACTTTGGGACAATTGCTGGGAGGTGTGGGAAGTGGCCCAGGGAGGACAGCCTTAAGTCCCTCTGGTTGTCAGATCACTGATAGCCCTCAATGGGCCCTGGATTGGAGCCCAGTAGAGTGAGAGGGCCCAGGCTCCCCTACCAACAATCTGCCTGCCATTCATGGAGCCAAAGCCCCTGGCCACTAGGCGATGCTCCCCTACCAACCACCCCCCTGTCATCTACTCCTTCAATACCCTCCTTTGAACTTTTCTTTGCTGTGACACCTACACAAACATTGACAATGGCTAGGCTGCCAGTGTGCTAAGACTACAGCCTACCGCGCTGACCATATTGTACAGTTGTTTCCTTGTACTCCTCAGTCGGTCTATCTGTATCCGTTGTGTCTTGTCTTGCACTTAGATTGTGAGCTCTTTGGAGTGAGGGTGATGGTTTTGGTCTGTATTTGGACAGCATTTAGCACAATAGGGTCCTGGTCCATGCCTGGGTTCCTAGGCACTATGATCATACAAATAATAAAGAATGCCTCCTCCCTTGATTGGCTATGTACGTCTGCTTAGTCACCTTTATTGTAGGCAGTTTGTACCACTGCAGGCTTTCAACACCGTCCTCTAAACCCTTCAGGGATAAGGGCCCTCTTATCAACGTGTAACTAACCCCTCCTTAGGCACCATCCATTAACTTGGCCCATGGCTCTCTCCTCAGCCACATGGTGAAAGTCAAAGGGGCTGCCTGCACAACTTACTCAGTACAGACCTGCTGAGCAGGACTTTTCTTATTAACCTTCATTCAGCAGAAACTTACATCTCCCTCTGGCACAGAAGGACATTAATGCTATAAGCGATTAAAAAAGACACTTCTCCAATGTGATTATTATTAGTAAGGAGTATTCTAGCCACTGGGTCAAGAGGGGAATTCTGCATTTCTCCTTGAGGGATGTCTGGAGCCCAGGGAAAGAGGTTGCCTCCATCTTCTTAATTTGTTCCCATCAAACTGCTACATTTTTTATGACCCTCTGCTGGTTTATTAACAGGACAGTTTATGGCAATATCTCATGCCACTTCTATCTGTGAATATTACACCAGAGAGAGCGAGTCTCCTTTAATGCACAGGAGCAACACGACAGCTTGATAAAGACACATCACACTTTCATGCTGTTATTAGGTAAAGTAACCGCCATGATTTCCTTTTTGTGGTAACTGCCCGGTTAAATTGTCAGTGTAATATAGTGCCCACATGCGAGTCATGCTGCATTGGGCTACATCAGCTCAGAAAGCTAATGTAACCTAATAGCACATATCACCTTGTGTCAGAGGAAAAGAAAGTGCCCAGAAACAGGTTGTTTCTGCATGAGCTGTAGCTCGCGCAACGAGACGTCCCTCTAATTTTTAACAGGCTTTAGGGGCTGAGTTATTTCAATTGACAGCATGCCTCGTTTTGAAAGGCTGCCTCTCCTTTTGTTCATGCTCTGGCATTTGGTACTGAGTGCTATACTTAACCTGAGTAAACAGCAGCCAGCATCACAGATTGAAGACAGCACTGGTGTCACCATATAATTTTGTTACTGTGCTCTTATCCCCAGAGCTGATTTGTAGTCAGAATTTTGGTTCTCTCACTGAGCAAGCATTAAGACCATCCCAAATTGACTATAGGCTTTTTGTCACCAAGTTTACGCAGGGGATGGGGGAACCATAACCCCTTGAGGGTCAGTGCCTGACAGTCAGAAGCAAGAGAGTCCTAGAAAGGGAAAATGTTCTGCTATGATAGCAAAGCATAAGCAGTTTCAGAAAGCACAAGCAATCAGCACTATTCCCAAGGCTTAATTTGTGCCAGGGCCATGCCCCGGCCCCTCTGGGCTTGGCAGTTCATAGCCCCGGCACCTCCGGGCCTGCCAGTTCATAGCCCCGACACCCCTGAGCTTGGCAGTTCATAGCCCCGACACCCCTGAGCTTGGCAGTTCATAGCCCCAACACCTCTGGGCTTGGCAGTTCAAGCCCCAACACCTCCGGGCTTGGCAGTTCATAGCCCCGGCACCTCTGGGCTTGCTGCATCAGTTATGAATGTAAAAAAATTGCCCCAACACCTCTTTCATTACAAATAAAGCACTGATTATTCCCAACCATGTCATTCCTTTCTCCAACACACAGACAGGACGCCCAGTTAGGGCTTGTCTACAGGGAGCCGCAATGCACATTCCAGGGGTGTGATTTCTAAAGCACACTGAGGCGCTGCGCATTAATTGGTCTGTGTCAATCCCACTGGTGCGAACTATAAGTTCCCTAGTGCGCGAGGGGCCGAACCTCTTTGAGAAAAACTAAAGTGAACACGAGGACTGTCTTTAGCAAGGCCATTATATGGCCCCCATCGCTGTAGGAAGGGAATACCCATCGGATATGAATACCTCCAAGGAGCTTTATGCTGTATAGGGCATTGCTGAGCAAAGACTGCACTGCACTGTTCTGCAGCTGCGTTCCTCCTTGTTCTTAGCTTACTTGGGTCAAAACCCCTGAGCCACCCTAAACCCTGAGTTACACCGGCTTCTGTGGGTGAATCCCAATGGATGGCAGAAATTCCAGGTGGTTGGGGGATTCCAGCACTGCGAGGTGTCTGCAACCACTGTTCTGCCAATGAGCCCACAACCAGCTAGCACAGCTGCTGAATGGGCTGCTGTGGCCATGGGTAGCTAGAGTGGTCCTTGCACTGATTCAGCACAAACCCCAGGGAACCTCTGCCAGAAAGGTTCCTTGGGAGCCATTCTCCCCTGGCTGAATCCCCGGGAAAGGGCACTGATGCAAACACTGCCTGACCTGTTCTGGTGGTTAATCCCCCATGTGGCTTCAGCTGCCCCACTAGTGCTGGAGGGTGAAATTTGCACCCCTCTGCATTTATTCTGCATATGAAGAGCTCTCTGGGTTATATTATAATCAGGACTCCAAGCTTCTAATCTCTGCCACTGACCTTGAGTCATTTAACCTTGCTGTGTCTCAATTTACCCATTGGCAAAATGGACATAATATCTACTTCACGGGGGTGTGGTTGAAGCTTAATTAACAAATGTCCTCTAAGCTCTCAGACTCTTGGATGGGAGGCATTACTGATGTGCCAAGTGTTGTTATCATAATTACTATGTCTTATTGTATTACCGGAGGCCTCCAGCCAGCCAGAGCTGCACCAGGTGACTGCTTGCTAGCATTGTGCTCTTTCCCATCCACATGCACCAAATGCAACTTGGCTGCCAATGGTATTTTTCAGATAATAAATCCTCCAGCAAGTTCAAGTTAAACACAGCTATGCCGGAGACAACGCAAAAGTGGTTCTTGTCCAGAAGGAAAGATCACTGGTAATCATACCACACTTTACTAGCTAATCCTCTTCCTCCTCCAAGAAATTCATACTCCTCTGACTCAGCTTCTGTTCCCACGGCACTTGGAACACACAGAGCCTGATTCTGATCTCAGTTATACAGTGTGAATCAGGACTAAGTCCACTGAAGTCAATGGAGTTACACTGGCATAAACATGGTGTAGATTAAATCAGACTGGGGGCTAATTAAGCGTATTATTCTTTACCCCAATTTTCTCAATTACTTGTTCCTCATCTCTTCTCATTTGTAATGCCGTTAGCTGCATTTCTGCCTTACCCATGTGGCATGGCCCCTTTTTCCACACAGAAAATGGAATAGACCCCATTGCTCTAAGAACCAGATTGTGCTCTCAGACACGCATGTGCAGCATCCCTTTAAGTCGGTGGGATTTGAACGCGGGTTTCTGATGCCAGAGTTTGACACCAATGCACTTATTTCACCTGTTCAGGGTCATGAAAGGAGAAGAGAGATGACTAGTACGTTGTGAAATGAATTCATGGGCTATGCTTTAGTCTAATCTACCTTTTCAATTATGTTGATATTAGTGGAGGAAACTGATTGATACTGCGCTCATAGGCCAGCCAATTTTAGTGAAAGATATCTCGCTTATGCAGGGTTATGCCCTGCAGCTACCCTGCTTTCTAAACTACATGTGAAAACTAGTCTCTCGACAGCAGGTTCCTCATGTCCTAGAAATAGGTCATGATGTCTACGATGCGCTTTTAGACATTTTGCCACAACTGACTTACTGCACAAATGCCAAGGTCGGACAATCTACAGAAGGTTATCTTAGTAGTATCGCTGCTCCAATCTGTTTATGGTGTCTTTGCATTGTAAGTGGAAAAATAATGCTTCAGATAGGGTCAGAGCAACAGCTGATCTTAGCAGCTGAGTGTTGTATGGATTTGAATGGTGGGAATGATGTAGCTATTGGGGACGCCAGAGAGGAGAAGGAGGATGTAGTAATCAACACAGGAGATGAGGAGCCTCTGACTAAGGGCAGGTCTTCAATACGGGGGGGGGGGGGGGTCGATTTAAGATACGCAAATTCAGCTACGCGAATAGCATAGCTGAATTCGACATATCGCAGCCGACTTACCCCGCTGTAGGGACAGTGGCAAAATCGACCTCTGCGGCTTCCCATCGACGGCGCTTACTCCCACCTCCGCTGGTGGAGTAAGAGCGTCGATTCGGGGATCGATTGTCGCGTCCCGATGGGATGTGATAAATCGATCCCCGAGAGGTCGATTTCTACCCGCTGATTCAGGCGGGTAGTGTAGACCTAGCCTGAGAGTGTTAGCTGTGTGGGCAGAAGGAAAAGACTGGCTTTCGGATATAGGACAAAGCATGAGGATATGGTCTGGATGTATGAGGTAAGGGAGAGAGAGAAATCAAAGATTTTCTCAAAAGTCGTCTCATCAGTTCTCTCTGGCATTTATAAGTTCTGTTGTAATAACTGAGCCTGCAAATTTACCCTCACTGTGAGCTCAACTGTAAAATGTATATAAAAGTTCATAAAATATCACAGTAACCTATAATAACAAATATTGATGGGAAAAGGTAGGAAAGGGTTACAGAAAAACTGAATGAGTCTAAACAAAAAAGCCTCCTGATGTAACTCAAGGACGATGTTAAAATCATGGCTGGCAAAAACAGAAGCTGTGGAACTGGAAATTAATGAACCAAAATTGATAAGTTGGATGTTTGGCCTAACTGGTGCACAAAATCACGAGGGGATGGGCCATGCCACCCATCATTCCCTTTGTGGGGCCTTAAAGAAAGAAACTTTGGGGGGGGGGGAAATACGGAAGTGCAGATGGAGGCTACTGAAGTGAGCTTCACAGTCATGACTGCCCACCCCCACCATCTCCTGGGACAACAGGCCTTTGTCCTAATACCGGCAGATGTCCTGAGAGAGGAACCCAGATGATGACTCCACCCCTATCAGCTCCAGCTGAATCCCAAACACCACCTGAGATGAAATGTGATTGGACCTTTAACAGCAGCAACAACAACAGCTTTCCCCAAAAGGACAGTTATCGCCATCTTTGATACCATCTAAGAGACTGTTGAACAAGAGGGTTTTTCCTTCTAAAACTCTTTCCAGCTACCGGGAAAGGGAACGAGGGATGTTGTTAAAACAAAAACCTTATTTAATACTTCACATTTCAAATGCGTTAGCCAGTTTTGTTTTCTTTTCTTTTCTGAATCTTTAATAAAAAGTTAAAAGGGTTTTTAACAGTGTGTTTGCAGCGGTAAGTAGGCCGAGGTCTCTGTATACCAACGCCAGACCTTGTTTAACTGTTTAATGTTGGACAGTGACTGGGTTATGTTAGCACCTTTGACCCATTTATTCCATCTGCATTAATACAACAGATCCCATCCTGCCCTGTCTGCAAATACTTTCAGTTCTTTGATTGGTAGTAACGAGTATATTTGACGTTGCAAGCCTGGGTTACAAACCTGGGTTTGCATTTTCACTCACGCATTACTTCCTAAGGGCTAGACTGTACAATCTTTACTCACCTTGTTGAGCACATACCTCAGTGGAACTATTCATCCAGGTATCTGCTCACCAATGTAAGGCTTGCTCAAGCTAGCCCTAATACATTAAAAATATAGTGTGTTCCAGGTGATGATATAAGAATAATCACTGATAGCCGTATTATGGCCTGGATTTCAATGAGGAGGTCAGTTTAATGTGGATGACATGATACAGGCTTTATTTGAAGCAGGGCTATTGGAAAGACCCTATTGCTTTTCTTTCTCTCTTTTGAAATACAACTCATTTATTCTGATATACACCACCAGTAAGAAAGAGCTTCTGTCTCTAGCTCGCGACAATTTTTTAAATACAAAAATGAACCACTCCTGCAATCAAACAACAGTTGGAGTAGTTTAAAATAGTCATTCAAAGGGAAGATAGTTCTAATTTGCTGTGAATCTCTTAATCAAAGGTCTGTGTCCCAGAAACTGACTGACTGCTCTTGAAAGTGTGACGAATTTTGTCTCTGTAATATTCAGCCCTTTATTTAATGCTATGGCATTACATTGCTACAGGCGATGTCTTCACTGCTAAAAGAGGTGTATTTTTACATCAAGACAGCTATCTTGAGTTGAAATCTTAATGGAGACAAGGTATCGTAGTTTTTGCCTTGATGTAGCCAGTCGAAGTCAACACTATGGTGGTTGTAGCTATGGTTTATCTCCACTAGCTACAATGAGGTAAAAACTACCTTGTCTTCACTAGGATTTTAAATCAAGATAGTTAACTTGAGATAGCTATCTTGGTGTACAAATACCCTAATCTTCACTGCTAAAAGAGGTGTATGTCTATATTGCACTCACAGGGTGTGCCTGCAACTTCAGATGACAAACCCAAGTTAGCTTTAATCTCACTAGTTTGGGTCCCGGAGCAGTGAAGCCACGGCAGTGCATGCTTCAATATAGGCTCATCCTGCGAGTAGTTACCCAGGGTTCCAGGTGGACCTGCATTGAAGCTCACCATGCCATGGCTTCACTGTTCTGGGACACGAGCTAGCTAGATTAAAGCTAGCTTGAGTATGTCAGCTTGGACTGCTGTCACACCGTCTAATTGTAGTGTAGACATGCCCTTAGCCACAGTCTACAATGTACTTTGTAAGAGATAGCTCTAGGTTTAACACTGCATAGATACTAACGTTACCACATCAAGCAGTTGTTCAGTAATTCATATAGGATTGTTTGTTTTTTCCTGGTTATCTATCTAGGTTTTTATAGCATGCTTATGGCCCGAGTATTTGAGCACCCTGTATCTAGTAAATTATAATTTCTAGACAGTTTTATAAAATGCTTTAATAATTTATATCAAGCCCACCGTGATAATATCTTAAAAAATTAAACCCATCAGTATCTATTGGCAACAACCGGCTACAGAACAAACAGCTCATCACTGTTACCCACTGCCATTGAGATATCCCCATCCAGCTATTGACCTCAATTCACAAAAACCAGATCAAACAGATGAGGTTTGACCTGCATTCTGTAGGCCATCACATTTGGGCTCTGTGGATAGCAAGAAAGTCAATCTGAGAATTTATACTATTTTAAATGGAAATTTATAAAATCATGATACATGTAACACTGAAATACTGAGTTATTTGAAATCCAGTTCACACTGTGTAGTATAACAATGACATGCCTTGGGAGGGTTGCAATTTTTTTTTTAAATGCAAGGATGCTGGATTATCAGCTGAATAACGTGGTGTTATTTCACCCCCTCCATGAAGCAAGGCCATTAGAGACACTTTTTTCTTAATTACTCAGCAATCCCACTGAGATTAATTTACCTCCAGGGTTGAAATATGCCAGGCATTTAAAGTGCAAACCAAATGATTGTATTAAAAGTTTGCCAGAAGGACTATCAGTATTTTATGTGCATAACATCCCAGTTCAAGTGGTTTGAAAAGGTGGCTGTGATGTATTTAGTTTAATTATTCCTTTCATTGCTTTTATAAATGTAGTATACATACTTCACGCTGTACACCTAGGATATATCTGGCACATTCGTTTTTAACTAAAAACAAACCAATAAGTAGACTCTGTTTTTCATTAAATATATTCATTGCATTACTGTTAATAACGAAAAAATACAAAGTAGATTATAGGAACAATAAAAAACTTAATGGGCTAGTTAGTAAAGCATAAAAATAAAGGCCCTCTTTGATTTAAAGAGTGGAACAAATTTAAACAACATGTGCATGTCTGAAATGTAAGACAGCAGGCTTTAGAGGAAAAAGCACAGGGTCTGGAATTACGAGTTTTTCAGTTCTAATCCTAGTTTTGCCACTGACTTGTTATGCAACACCTCTCTGTGCTTTAGTTTAGCCAAATGAAAAATAAGGATAGTAATAGTTTAGTACCCAGCAGAGGTGAGATGAAGATTAGTTAATATTGGTACAGAGCGTGAATGAGTAAAGCACTCAGTATTATTAGAGTCATGGTCACGTGGTGATATTATTTGGCAACATGGTTAGTACTGTGTGTAAATTAAAACATCCAGCTGGCGTTTCTTTGCTGATTAGTTACATAATGTATAGTCTTGTGGGAAGCAAATCCACACACAAACACCTACACAAGTGCAAGAATGTTTTATTAGCAGCGCTCCAGCAGCCTGCTTCATACTCTGTAAAAGCCCTACTGATTGATCCTGCCAGCAGTGCTTGGGTTTGCAGTTTAAGAGCCAGCCTTAAAGAGACACACCACTGCATGGAACAAAAGCAAAATTAAATGAAAATAGTCTCTAGACGTACCCTGGAGGGTGCAATGGCCAGTTCGGGGTAATGCTGTTCATGAGTTTTTAAACATAGCCAGGCCTTTTGATTTTGTGTGATTATAATATGGGCATAAATCCCAAGTCACACGACAGTGAGAGCCAAGTTTTTATAATCAGTTAGGAATGTGTCCAGTTTTACAGCCACAAGTTACAGGGTTCCATTTGTGTCGACACACCAGCTTCTATGCCATCATAAATGTGTTTTCGCAGCCACACCTGGCTCTTTGGCTGATCACGTTTTTAAGAATACATTCTGGGCAGATATCCCATAGTGGCCCAGCAGCAGCTGCCAATGCAAGTGTAACCCAGATACCTCCTGGGTGTAGTGCTCTATCCTCCCTAGTGTCACTGAGACCACTTAGAGAGAGAGATTAATGAGTCTGCCACAGTCTTAGCTAAGGGTCATGTGGCTTTTAGCTCATACAGTAGAGGCTCATGCATTTAGCTCCAGAAATCCCAGGTTCAATCCCATCTGCCGACAACCGGGGTCTGTCGGTGTTACACAAGGACTATGGGTATTTTTGCAGCTTCCTCCTCAAGTGGGATTTCTTAGGCAAAATTTATAATTTTCTGCCTCCAAAATCTGCCATTTACTGTGTACTTGTACAACCCCCCAGATGAGGTCTCTAGGTGTTACCACAATATGAATGTCAAATAAATAATAATAATGATCAAGGGCCATAGTGGCCATTTTGCATCACTGAGACTTTACTGGCCCTTCAGGTGGTTGCATCTTCCATTTTCTGGATGGTGATGCCTAAGAACAGAGCGGAGATTGTAGCAGCATCCAGAGATGTACTGGGTGTGGGCATAACATGAAGCAAGTGCTGCTGACCCATGTGAGCCATGTTCCTGAAACAATGGAGGGTTTTGAACAATACCGGGATTTCCCAAATGGTGCAGGGGCTATTGACAGAATGCCCGTCCCAATTCTTTGCCCTCACAATCAGGCCATGGAGCTCTACAACCAAAATTCTTACTCTGCTCTGGTGAGTCACAGATGGTGCTCTATGGATGCAAACGTTGGCTGACCTGGCAAGGTTAATAATGCCAGGACATTAAAGAATTCCATCCTGCGAAGGAAGAGACAACCAGGGATTCTGTTCCCCCACGACAGCAGAGAAATATGTGGTGTATCTTGCCAGCTGTGATTCTTGGCAACCCAGCCTACTCCGGCTAATGCAGCCATAGCCACATCAGGAGGATGGCAACAAAGGGTAATTTTAGTACCACTTTGGTGATGTGACACAGACAGCGAGTGTTTGAGAGACTGAAGGGGAAATGACAATTCCGACTGAAGCGAAATGTCATAGCATTGGAGTACATCCCTACAGTCACGGCTGCTTGTGTTGTGCTCCCTGTTGTTTGGGAAAGCTGTGAGAACACATGGGCTGCTGAAGCTGGGCATTTTCCTCAACTCATTGTGAGCCCCGAGGCTACTAGTGATGGTCTTGCTGTCGTGGTGAACAAGGTAAGTGCAGTATTTCACTCATACGTATCCCTGAAGTCAGTAAGAGGAAGAGGAGTGAAATCCACATAGTGTGGTGCTTCTGTTAAATGTTCTTCATTATTTGGCCTTATTCTAATCTGATTAAATTGACTTCTGGCATTCATGGCTGTATGTAATAAAATGAAGCATACATTGAACTCTGTTCCCAGGCTTTTTATGCAGGCACATGTGATCACAGAACAGGATTTTTATTAGGAAAACAATCATGCAAAGCTGGAATAAAAGTGGCATTTAAATGTCAGCTCTGCTGCTTGCTTGCAGCTGGTGGGTCACGGGGAGGTGACAGTTCTTGTCTCTTTCCACGCCGTACAGGTGGAAAGCGGTTCTGAGACTCCCGGATGGGGAGGAGGCATCAAGTTTGGAAGGTTGAAGAAGTGTTGTTGGACTTATTGTGAGGCTGGAGTGCATGAGTAGTCCCATTGGCGGCCTGGGAGCTGATGATGATGGTGTCTCTGGGCAGGTCTACACTTACCTCCGGAGTGATCGATACAGCTGGGGTTGATTTATCACGTCTAGTGAAGACGTGATAAATCGGCCGCCAAGGGCTCTCCCGTCGACTCTGGTACTCCACCGGAGCAAGAGGCACAGGCGGAGTCAACGGGGGAGCATCAGCAGTCGACTTACCGCAGTGAAGACACCACAGTAAGTAGATCTAAGTACATCGACTTCAGCTACATTATTCACGTTATTCACATAGCTGAAGTTGCGTAACTTAGATCAACGCCCCCCTACACTGTAGACTAGGCCTCTGTCACCATTTCCATCATGTGACTGTATGCTTCCAAAGATTATCTCCTCTCTTGAGCTTCCTTCTCCTGCTGCCTCTCCACCAGCCTCCTCCTTCCTTTGGCGGCTTCCCACTATCCCCAAAACACCAACATGCAGTCATCTCAAAAGGCTCCGAGCACCTGCTCTCCTGTGGAAGACACTAGATCCAACACAGGCACTATGTGTTTCGATAAAAAAACCTTTTTTCCACTTCCAGCCCAGTTTCATTTTTTTCTGGCTCCTGCCATGACGGCGTAATGCTGTGCTTCAAGATGGCACCCTCTGGAAGCTATGCATGTCAGGAAAATCAGGATTTTGAATTTGCTGCAGGAAAGGAGGAGAGCTGGGATGGAGCAAACCTTCTTTCCACACAAATTGATTACTAATTAGCAAACAAGAGTTTTATGGTTTTCATCTCCTGTACATAAAAGTTTCCCTCAGTCTACAGGTCCCTCTTTAAATTTACACCGTGGATGAGAAAGCATCCTTTATTCTTGCATTTCCACATCATTTCCCAGTGCTCTATCATTAATGTAAGGGCAGCCCTGAGGGTATCTCTATTTGTGTTAGAGGGTGTCGGTCTCATTTACGGTTAATTTGGGAGAGATCAACTCCACTTTGCTTTGCAGGACTGTAGCACAGAGCCAGATCTGTTTATGAGACACACTTTATTACAAATAGTGGTGCCCTTAGGGTACCACATCAATTTATACTTAGTCACCCTTATTCTCGTAACCCATTAATTGCCAGCATTTTCCATTTTGTTAGCTAAATAACGAGATGATTCATGGCTATAGTCTGTTTCCACCTGGAAAGTGACATCCTAACTAATGAAACTGGGGTAAGAGACATTTATTTGCAATCTAATAATACTAATGGGATATTTACATAGCAGCTTTTTGTCCAAGGATCTCAATGAACTTTACACACACTTAGAGAGCAGTTAGGAGGAGGAAGAAGGGATTAAGGGCAAAATCCTTGTGTGACACCTTGTCGGGGTGTGGGAGTGCAATCCAGACCAGTGAGGGGTTGTGTCACCACCTGTTCTGTAACCTTGGGTGCCTCACAATGCTTTGCTGTTATAGCTCCTAACCTGGAATGCTCACAACCAGCCTGCCAGCATGCAGTCACACCCTGAGTGTCTGTGTGCTATGCAGATCATACCCCAGCCCAGCCCTTCTATAGCCCCACTCTGGCTTCCACCAGCCTCAGTTATTACTTGCAGGGTGACCCCAATGCACTCTCAGTTCCAAATTTTCCCAAAACCGTGTGCTCCGCGTGTCCAGCCTTTCCCTGAACAGTTCACAGAAATAACGTGGTTTGTTTGTTCCTTTAAAGACACATAAACACATTGTGTAAAGTTAACTGGGGGGTAAAGACACTCTTCCCTTTAAACACAGCACTGAGTTGCTTTATGGTAAAAATGAAATAAATGTATTAACAAAATAGACATAGGATTAAGTGAGGTCAAGTAGAAGGTAAAACAAAACAGGGCATGCTTCTAAAAGTCTAAAACCCAATCTAACATGATACAAGCTTTGTTCAAGATGTTTTCTCTCACCAATCATTATTCTTTCCGATATGTCTGACTTTCCCTCAGTCAGTACCTTCCACAAAAGTACAAGGTGCTAGCGTTCCTTGTCTTCCTAGATGAAAGATCTTTGCCTAAGAAGGTTTCTCACCTATATTCAACTCCAGAGCCTTCAACCCCACTTGGTTGAAGGACCCATCTTTCTCAACTTGCAAGAGCTCTGGCCTCTTGCCTCTGTCTAGTGATGGATGCCAAAGATGGCTTCTGTCCTTGCTTATATCTTCCAAAGTTCTATGAACTTGTTTCAAGAGACAGGATGACCTCATGCTGTTCTTTCCTTCCTGTGGGCTTCCCCTCCCTCTGTACGATTTCTATGTGAACGGAGCTTCCATTGTTTCTGATTCCACCAGGCTTAATTTACATAGGAGACAAGCAGATAGCTGTGACATTCCCTTCTGTCTGGGCATACTGTACAGCCTAATATCAATGAGTATCCATAACTCCTTACACAGTGTTAATACATACATTTCACAATGATATTAATCATCAGTATGGCATTAGCTTTCAGTGAAGACCTCACTTTATACACTCTTATAATACAATAATATTTTATAAAATCAGTCGATTCAATTTCTTTTCACTTGGATGTTCAGAACCACCACCACCCCTATGTCTTTATAGACCAATAAATCTTTGAAATGGGTTCTTCTGAGAGTTACTCCTCAAAGTAAAGTTTATTTAAGCTATTAGGAAGGCAACATGGAGTCTGGTGGTGAAGGAAGCTCCATGCTCTTTCTTCCCCTACTTGTGTTTTCTGAAATGCAAATTGTTCTGTTTCTTGCCACTTCCTCTCCTTGCTGTCTTGATGGTCCTGTTTCCACTTTTATGCAAATATGGAACTTTGTTGTCATTGCTAGAAGATCAGACTGGTCAGAGAATCAAATACGCATACCTTTGTCTAAAGCAACCTGTTGACCAACTCCCGCAATGTGCCTCTCTAGAACGCATTTTAGTTTTCAGTCTAGCATATGTCCATAACTCTTAATATCCACCATGTACATACATCATGGAAGATTATTAATGATCAATGAGTTATTCATTTTCAAATGATACCACACAAGGTAAATTTTGTACAAAGATTAGGGGGAGGGATAGCTCAGTGGTTTGAGCATTGGCCTGCTACACCCAGGGTTATGAGCTCAATCCTTAAGGGGGCCATTTAGGGATCTGGGGCAAAAATCTGTCTGGGGATTAGCCCTGCTTTGAGCAGGGGGTTGGACTAGATGACCTTCTGAGGTCCCTTCCAACCCTGATATTCTATTACAGTAGTGTGCAGGGTGTGACTACAGGGATGCTTAGCATCACAACTGCCTCTACTGAAGTCAATGTAAAACTCCAAATAACTTCAATAGGACTGGATTTCATGCCAAGTCTTCCAATGCCCAGAAGGTAGGCAAACATTGTTATCCCCATTTTATAAATGGGCAGAGAGATGAAGTGACTCATCCAAGCTTACATAGCAAGCCTGTGGCAGAGACAGGAATAGAAGCCGCATCTCCTAACTTTCCAAGCCATCCCTTGCTCACTAAAACATGCTGTCTTTAATTTCTGACGGCTGTTTGTGTTTTGAAAATGAATGGGAAGCCAGGGAAATTCTATCCACCCAAAACTACTCCCTGTCTCTAAACACTGAATTACCTTCCACCCAGGGCTTGCACTTTCATATGCTAAGTAGATTACAGCACGTCATTCCATTGACTGATTTGCTGTGTCAGAGCTACAAAATTAGCTGACCCTGCATGCTTTCCCTGCTCTGTTCTTTTCCACTTAATTCCCATCAGCCATTCTGAGTGACCATCCTTTGTAGTAAGCCTGTGTGAACATGTTGATTGGGCAGTTCCTCCAAGATGCCAATTGGTTATGGGGAGAGAGCCCAAGGAATCCTCCTCCTCCTCTACCATAGTGTCCACCAAACTTTGGCCAGTGGTATTTGTCCAGACAGTAAATGGTCTGACTAATCATCAACTCAATCAGTGTCAGACCCGAGTACCTCCTATTGCAAAGATATCTCCCCCTACCTTATGGATAAGTTCACCCTATCTAAGACACTCTCTCCAGCGCTGCAGCGAAGGACTGCATGCAGAGGTTAGTGAACATGATTTCAGTCCAGTCTCACAACCAAATGTCCTGAGAGCACTGAGAGAAACAGCATCGCCATACATGGAGGGGGATCCATGTCCCTAGTAGTTGAAGTCTGGATCTGCCACTGCCCAAGAACTTCAGAGACGAGAGCTACCAGCAAACATGAAATACACAATAATCCAGCCTGTGCTTGGGAAATCATTATTCAGTCCAACCAACTATTCCAGCTAACACCCTGACTCCAACCTTTCCTTTTTTGGTAAGCTTATCGTGAAGTTGTTAGTGACTCAAATCCAGGAGCAACTGATCTTTCCCAGTATCCTTTACCTTCTAAATCAAGCTTCAGATCAGGGTATTATAGAGCTGGTGCTAGCAGCATTCATTGAGGATCTCCTTTGCCATGTCTCCATGGCTGATACTTTTAGATCTAGTACCAGCCCTTCACACCAATCATGAGGTGCTGCTCCTCTGTGATCCCACAGGCGCCGAGACCAGCTGATGATCCTCAGCTCCTGTCCCCTTGCTTTAATCATGAGGGGGCTGGTGACAGGGTGTTCTCAGGGAGGACTTCTCATTTCCCCCATCAGTTCAATGGAGACTGGATTTGTTGACCTCTCTTCCCCCAGGACTTTCCCAGGGCAACTGAATGCTGGCTGGGTGAGGGTAGCATGAGATCTTGGCTTTTCTTCTAAAGAGCTGTAGGTTTTGAATGGTGGAAATAGGCTTAGCCCTTGTTTTCATAACAGTCAGCCTAATGTGTGACTAATAAACTGAGCTACATTGTGAGTAGGGGATGGGGAACAGTCAAGAGTCAAAAGAAATTAAATAACTCTAAAAGAAAAAGGTGTTCATTTTGAAAAGAGAACTTCCTCTCTATTAAAAATTACTAGTAGAGCTGGTCAAAAACTGGTCATCAGCATTTTTTTCAATGAAAAATGGCTTTTTGAGTAAGTGGACATTTTCAAAAAATGAAATTCTGTTCTCAAAGATTTTTCAGTTCTCAAAATCCTAAAATTTGAATTTCTCAATGAAAACCAGAAAAAGTTCAATGAAAACAAAAAATTTCCATTTTTGTCAACATTTCTGCAGGGAAAGAGGGGAATGTTATCCCAGGCAGCTCTAGTTACTATAGTAAAATAGCCCCTTTTTATTCTACACATTGGCCCATGAATGATTTCAAATCATATCTGCTTGCTTCACTGAGAAAAAAAAACGCTTTCAATCCTGTTTGCCACTGCAGAACCTTTGTAGCCATCACAGAGCAATCTGCCTCATTTAGGGTGCCAATTCTGACTGAAGCCATTCCGGAAGATTTGTTCCCCCCCCCCATCCCCCAACATGACGTAATGTCATTTTCTTAAAATATCCTATTAAAGGATTCTCCAACAGAGACAAGGAGTAATGGTTTCAAGTTGCAGTGGGGGAGGTTTAGGTTGGATATTAGGACAAACTTTTCCACTAGGAGGGTGGTGAAGCACTGGAATGGGTTACCTAGAGAGGTGGTGGAATCTCCTTCCTTAGAGGTTTTTAAGGTCAGGCTTGACAAAGGCCTGGCTGGGATGATTTAGTTGGGAATTGGTCCTGCTTTGAGCAGGGGGTTGGGCTGGATGACCTCCTGAGGTCCTTTCCAACCCTGATATTCTATGATTCTATGAAAATCTCTCAGATTGCTTTCAATAGTCACCGGGAGATCGATGCCGATTCCGGGAGACTCCAGGCCAACCCTGGAGGGTTGGCAGCCCTAGCCTCATTGCATCATCAGGAGAATGATTAAGCTTCTAATTGGAGAATCTTTATTCTGCCGAGTACGAGGCAGAAAGAACAACAGCTTGATTTTCAGATGTCAGGGCAGTTTGTAGCTCTGGATAGATTTGCTATGGAAATCACTGCAAGAGAATAAAGATGGAGCCCCTGCAATGGCAGTTTTACTCTCATTTTTTGACTTCAATCACACTTTAAGCAGCTTTTGTGCAGGAAAGACCTGGGTGAAAAGGAGGACAAATCAGGGAACTGCAGGAAATGGCAATAGGAAGAACATGTCAAAAGAGTGTAACGGTCATCTTGGTTATGATGATGAACTGAATATTTTAGCAGCCAGCATTTTAAAGCCCCGGGATGATCCTGGCTATGTGCCGTTGCAATTCATTATTAAATCATATTTAACTAATATGGTATTAACTGTGACTGTGACAAGTATTTCTCTATGATTTCCACTGTAATGCAGATATACTGAATGCATCATTAGTTTAAAGCATTGGCCTTGAATGGATAAGTTTCATGCCCGTTCCAGCTGGGAATATGGAATCAGCCTCTGTCTACAGAGGTTAAAAAAGGATGGATACATCCTTGCTACTATCTTCAATCCTGCACTTTTGACTCTCACATTAAAAATAATCCGTTTGCAAAAGCCGAGTCTTAATTGTGCTATCTTGGCCAAATCCCAGCAGGGATAATTTTGCCGGCCTAGACAGAGAAGTTATCCTTCATATCCCCTCAAAAACACTGCTGCATACTGTTGCTGTTGCAGAAAGATTGCAGCACTCCACCCTGCGGGGGGGCGGGGGGGGCTGCATTTCAGTAGTTGGTCAGTGGCCCCTGTAGATACATTCTACCTGGCACTTTAGACTCCTGCAGGGGTGAGGGTCACGCTAGTGAAAGGCATTGATTCTCAAACACATGCAAGACCATTCATCAGACACAGGTAATACGGTCATTTTTTAAAATTATAATACAGCTCCAGGATGGACAAAAAAAAATAATTAAAAAAGCAGGTGCCAGAGCTGGAAGTTCTAAGCCTGTAAGTGGAAAGCTGGGGGTTCCCTTGAAGGTTTCATCTTTGCTATCCCAGGCTTTATGGAACACTAAATCATTGTCACACTTGCCCCCATCTTCCTCTTTAATTATTTCCCTCTCCCCCTCATTGTTAAAAGCTGACAGATAAAAATTGTAAAAACAGCAGCAACAATTCCTGGGAGTTCTCCTGAGCGTTATGGAATGTTCCTAGTAACATGCATCCAGATGCAGTGACTGTGGCATCGATTGTCTATATAACTTGGCGATGGCTGGACTTTTTTTTTTTTTTCTAATCTTTCCATTACCTATAATATTTTTACACACGAAGGGCTCATTGCTTAGAAAACAGTTACTGTCAGCCTTTGAACAGCTGAAAAGCTTCAGCATCTTAATGGAAAGTAAAGTATTGGTGCTTTCACAATCAAAGAGGTTTTGTAACCTGATGGGAATCTTAACTGTTTATTGTCTTTTTTTTTTTGTCCGCTCTTTTCAAAGTGAATGAGAATTTTGCAGCACAGTTACAGTATGTGCAGTAGCGGTGCAAGTTCCCCCACCAAGGTGTTTCAACCCTGAGCAAGATGGGCTTTCTCCTACGGCCGGCCCGTCAATGCATTACCCCCTTCCGGAGGGTACCTAGTGAACACCTGTCCTGTGGGACTTGGACTGACGTCAACTCTTTCATTTACAGTCAGATGGTGACAACTATTGGTTGAGTTGCATTCAACCTGATTTCTTAGAGGCTACATAGCCCATTGCCATTACCCTGATTCACTCACACTCGCAATCCGCTGGCAGTTTCAACAGGATTCTGTATTCATCACTCTGTCTCCACTGTTGAGTAGTGTAGTTACTGCTAAAGAGTTGCTGTGTTTCAGTCTGAAAGGGCCTGCCTTTTAGCTGTGGGTGAAGTGCCTGGGGTGCACGGAGAGTTTGCAAAGTATTTTGGGATTATTTGTGGACCAAATATTGGCCGCCTTTACACCCTGTAGAATCTCATTTATTAACCCAAGACTCCACAAAGGGTATGTCAGGGTACAGATCGGTTCATATAAATAATTTCACATGTACGCACACACAGACACTGACTATCACACACAATTCTTAAAAGATCAAAGTTCTTTCTACCTTTGTTGAAAAGGGTAAGGCAGAAGCCAAACTACCCACATCAGAAAACGAAATAGTATCCAGGCTTGAAACATTCAATAGCTTCTCAGCAAAGGTGTGTAGAGGAGGAGAGACACAGAGAGGCTCTGGCTAGGAAGCCAGTAAATAAAGGACAAAATTATCTCCAATCTCTACGGTAGGGCTCGACTCTGATATTTTGCTCTCCCTCCCTGTGACATAAATGGGAGGTCTGCATGTGTAGGGAGAATATCCTCCCACCTGTAAGTCTGGTTTGGCGGCCTGTCACCTCCTGACTGACAGCTAGACTGTAAGCTCTCTCTAAGGAAGGGGGTGTCTTAGTCACATGTCTGTACAGCACCTCGCACAACAGGGTGCCCTGCATGACTTGGGTCCTAGATGATACTATAACACAAATAATAAATAATATTGTGACGAAGGTAGATCAGGTGCCAGCTCTTGCCAAATCTGTAGGCATCAGCTGAGCACTGCCAAACTCATAGCTGGAAACCAGACCAGCTCACCTATATATTAGTATTGTTTGAGATAGGTGTTAGACGTGTAAGGATGTGATGAGTGATTAGATTCTATAAAGTGCTTGTGAATTGCTGCCTGCATTAATCTTACTTCCAATGTCTGTATCCTGTGCTAGAAAGTTTTGCTTTACAATTGTGGAAAGGCCTGCTCTGATCTTGTGAACCCAGGCAGGAAGAGTGGTTTCTCCCACCCTTCAAGAAGGACTATCACAACTAAATGAACCATTGTAGGACAAGAACTTTGTTGATTGCCCCATCCACCCACGAAGAAGATACGTGCAGGAGTGCTCATCCAATTGGTTTGAATTACGGGGGAAGGTCATATAAATATGCTCACAAGACAAAATGGTTATCCCTTTGCTGTTTGGATTCTCATAAGGGCTGGAGATAAGAAACATAAGCAGAGATCCCCAGGGTCAACCTGGGTTAGACATTCAGTAGACAGATTACTACATTTCTGTCAGCTTTCGTAACCAAAGATTGTAACTCATTTGTGCTTTAACCTGTAGAGAACTCTCTCATTTCTTTTCTTAGTTAGGTTACTATAGGATTGGCTACCAACATTATCTTTGGTGTAAGATCTAAGGTACCAATTGATCTGGGGTAAGTGACTAGTCTCTTGGGACTGGGAACAATCTGAATATTTTTTGATTTTTTTTGGTGTAAGTGACCATTGATCACGATGTCCAGCTTGCCGGGTGGCATGATAGACTGGAGAGCCCAAGGGGACTGTCTGTGACGCCATGGTAAGACTGTTATAGTACTTCAGGAGTTCACACTTGTTATTGGGTTGGTGAAATCTAATTATAGAACATGCCACCAGTTTGGGGCATCTGCCCTGCTTTTTGACAGTCTGTCTTGAAGTCGGCACTCACAGTCTTGAACCACTCCAGGCAGCATGACAAATACTGCTGAGTCCTAGTATGTGGCTGTGAGAGAAGCATTGCACACCACCGAGATGTGAATGTAGGGAGGGCAGTTCCCCTGGTTTTTGTTCCTCATCACTAAACCTACAAATCATTGCTGGAAATGTATTTTACTCCCAGCTATCTAGATGAGTTAATAAGCATATAATGTGTGATCTACGGTACGAACATAAATAGGTCTGTACATAGTATAAAGCAGGTCAGACTATAGTCAACATGATATGAAGCTCATATTATATATAAAAAACCTGGCTTTCTTTCACTGTAACTTTCTTACCCCTGTTAAAGGGAAGGATTGAATTTAGCTCCTGACAGGTGAAAGATTTATGGCTAGAAATGTGAAGGATGGTGACCCCTTTCATCAGCAGCCCACATGCCTAGTGGGTGAGAAGCTGTGATTCAACAAGGTCATATTCAATACCTACACCCTCGCCCAGAGACACAGATGACAACTGCACCTCATCCTTCAGCCAGGAAGGCTGTAGTCCAGGCTGCTAAGGCAGCAGGGGTAATCCACACAACTCATTTTATCTCCCCCTCCCCCCAAGAAAATTAACAATTTCACTTGTGATCCTAAATCCGATTCCAACCTAGGTGTCTAGATGGCAAAGGCAATTGCTTTAATCCATTAAGCTACTTTAGCTCCCTGTCTTTATCTGAAACTTGCAGACAGGAAGTGTCACTGGGAACTTGATGGACTTAAATACTTAGTGCAATCAAAGTTCGCGGTGTGTAAATTACATTTTCTTGGGTAGCTTGTTTAAAAGGGAAAAAGCAAAAAAACGATCCTTATCACAAGCCTGGACTCTTCGGATACAGCTGTGACCATGTTAAACAAACCATGGCGGTGAAGGATTTGAGAAGAGTTTGGGGACCAAAGTGGTTTATTTGTTGTTATTAATTTGGAAGTGGCTGCAGCCTGACAGACAAGCCATTTTTAAGGGTGACGCTAACCCAACAAGAAAAAACAACAGAGCCTGTTAAAACAGTGACACTATGAGTAGACATTTGTGTGACATGTTGATTTCTTAGTCTCTCCCTATTATTTGCTAAACTGTATAAGGTTTCCAACATCTTTATGCTGAATCTAGCTGTCACAGAACTGTAATTTAGCGTATACACAGGAATCAGTGTTTGATGACTGGGAGCAGAGAGATGCCTAATGACAGCCTTTTTGGCCTCCGGCATTTTAAATCCCCTGAAGCTGTTGTTATGTTTAGATTCTGACGGTGGAAAAGCTAAAACCTGCATCCAGAACTGCCTATCTGAAGGGGGAGGAGACTGTCATGCTCAGAAGCCCCCTTTCATTTACATTGAGCTTTCTTGTGCTATCTCAGCTCAAGATTTTAGAAAGTCCAGGGTTTGATTTTACTAACTCCCAAGGAAAGTCATTCAGGGACTAAATGTTTTGAAAAGGAGCTGGACCTGGGATTGGAAATGTGGTCAGCTCTTCATGCTCATGCCTAAGGGCTGAAAATGGGAAAGGCTGGAAGCAGAACTACCTTTGCATTGAACGATCTGCTGGTGGCAACATGCATTTTGACCCCTTCTTGAAAAATTGCCTTCTTAATACACTTCAGGGAGTGTTACTTACTAGTCCATGCTCATTAGTAGGGTGGATATAAATTGATGTTTAAAAAAACCCCACAGATTTTTTTAAAAATGTAAGTCATTTTTTAAAATTTAAATTAAAAATAGATTTACCAAAAAAAATCTATTTGAAATTAAATTTGAAATTGACAACCTATATTAAGGCCTAAACTTATTTTAAAAGGTATCAAAATGATTTAAATTATATACTAAATATATGACCCTACCTGAATCATGGATGATCTTCAAATAATTGCAGCTGAGTTGCAAAGAAGACATGGAAAATTACAGAAAAGTAATAATGGATGTTTATTAATTGTGGTAATTCTGAAAAGCCACAGCAAACCTATTTGTTTTTTAAAAAATTGCTGGAACAATACAAACACTCAACTATTATGTTATGCCTGTGGATTTTTTTTTGATAACCAGACAATTTGGTGCAACGGCAGGGCCCTAACTTGAGCAGGGCGCAAAGCTGTGGCTGGTGGGGGTAGGAAATGGGGCAGAAAAATGAGGGGGGGAAACGGTAGGAGGCAGAGCCCTGCAGCAAGCATGGTATTGCCACCCTTACTTCTCCACTGCTGGTGGTGGTGGCGGTGCTGCCTTCAGAGCTGGGCACCCAGCCAGCAGCTGCCACTCTCCTGCTGCCCACTCCTGAAGGCAGCACCACCACCAGCAACAGTGGCAATACCATGCCCACTGCAGGGCTCTATCCCCTACTGTTTTTCCCCCTCATCCCTCTGCATCTGCTTTGCGCCCTGGTTAAAACATCCACATGTTCCGCAATATTGTGAATGAAGGTAGGACTTAAAAATATAATAATAAGCAATATGTGTTTGCTGCCAAGTTTTAAAGAAAGTCAGACCACTGAACTGGTGGAAGCCACTTGGCATTTGGAAGCAGAGTCTGTTGAAGTGCTAACCCGTCTTCTGACAACAGTAGTCCCTTCTGCAGGTTCAGAGAGAATATTTTCTTCATTTCAGTTTATTCAACTAGTTCAGTTCAATGACTAGTTCGTTCAAAGTTAAGAAACAAATTGGAAGTTGAAAAAGTTTTCTTCTTCCAAGCTATGAATAAAAGCTAGGTGTAAAAGGATGAGATCTACTAGGTCTAAAATCTTGAAGGACGTGGTGACTAGAAACAATCAGTTCAATTAACTAACTAGAGATAATACTTCCTTTGCTTAATAAATCAGTTAGTTTAAAATGTAAAACATGTTTTGATATACACATTTGATATCCAGCACATTTAAGGTATGTAGCACATTTATTTTACTTAATAAAAAAAATGCTGGTTTTGTGCATTTTAATTGTATTTGAATTTCCATCCAGATAGAGCTTGATATAAATCACAAATAAAAAATTAATACATTAGTAAAAAGTTAAACTCTATAATTGCTTAAATAAATGTGTATAGCTATAATGTATCCTTCTAGTTAGCAAGAAAAGAAGCCCCAAATTTAGTGTATTTAGATGCAAATCAATATGTTTTAATGATTGCCAACCACTGCAAATTCTTTAGGAAAATTATTATAAAATATATATGCAAAACACGATTAAAATCGATTATGTAAATCAAGGTTTCCTGCTTGCTGATTTAAATAATTATTAAAATCGGAGACTTAAATCGCTTTGATTTAAATCCCATCACCCTGGTGATTAGTAAGAAAGCAGTCAAATTGAACACAAAGAGTCAGGGCCCTAGAAGGAAAAGAGTGTATTCAATTGAGTAAATAATTTGAACCACAACTGCTTCTAAATGTCTACACTGATTTGCTGCAACAGTAGTTTAATCTTGGAAAAGTTGGCTGAGATTTTCTTAAATCCTTGCATCATAACCACCTTATGCATCCTATGTAAACCAGCTTGACAGAAAACCTAAAATGCTTCATTACCCTTCATGAGATTATTAAAACCAGTGAACTAATGGATTTTCAGAGATAGAAGCCATTGCAAGAGGCTCTAAATCAGCAGTGGGTGTTGAATCTGAATAAACTACCCTCTTACCAGGCTTTTAAAGTCCCAAAGAGAAACACAGGAAGCTCTGTTCTTGTGCTGGTTTAAATAATACACAGTCGTACGTCCATCTATTCCCTGGACACGTCACTCCCCAAAGGCCAGATTCTGCTGTCTGGCTGCAATAATAGAATCGTGCTGCAGCCACTTGGTGCACTGTTCTTGACTAGACTCTTCCAAAACCTTCCCTGCATGAGAGTTAAAATCAGAGGAGTCATTATGGACAATTAACTTTTATAGTTGGCACAGCAAGGACCCTGGAAATTTACAGATGAAGCTAAAATTTTGCCCTTTGTTCATTCCATTCTAATGAGGCTTTCCAGCTCATACACTCTCTCCTTGTTGCAGCCTGTAACTATTATTAAAACAAAGGAGTTTCACATGCTGCATTTGAGGAACAATAGTATTTAGGATTGCCTCGTGTTCAGATGCTCATTGACAAAATTGTCCATAATAAGGAAAGTTGAAGAATATTTCAGGTTTAGCTTTATTTATGTGGAATTAAACTGGTCCCTTCATACAGCCTTTTTTTAAATAGTGACTTAACAGACATCACATTTTTACAGTAGTCCTTATAGCTCTAAAGGTAGAGTGACCAGACATCCTGTTTTTAAAGGGACAGTTCTGTATTTAAGCCCTCCTGCAGGTGTCCTGACTTTTTATTAAGAACGGACAAATTGTCCCATATTTTCTGTCTCCCACACATAAGTACTGGCACGTCCTACTCTTGCTGGATCCCTGCTCATCAGCTGCCCTCCCACCAGTGACTGATGATTGGGGTGGGTGTGAAAGGCTGGTGGTGGGGTGAAGATGCAGTGTGTGGGGCCAGCCACTCCTCCTGCCAGTCTGTCAGCGAAGCCCCAGCTGCGTGTTGGCTCTTGGCCAGCAGGTCCCCACCCACTGTCCTGTTTCCGGCCGCACCAGCAGCGCAGTGCAAGCTGCAGTGGCTGGTGAGTGTGGACAGGCGCGAGGCAGCGACAAGTTACGTGTCGCCTCGGTTGCCCACTCAGGGCCGGCTCCAGCTTTTCTGCTGCCCCAAGCGGAAAAAAAATAAAAAGAGTGGCGGCACTTTGGCGGCAGCTCAATTGCGCCACTTCTTCTGCGGCAGTTAGGCGGTGGCTCCTCCCTCTCTTCCTCTTTGGCGGCAATTCGACGGCAGCTCAAAGAGGAAGAGAGGAAATGAGGGACCCGCTGCCGAATTCCCACCGAAGACCCAGACCTGCCGCCCTGATGCCGGACAGAGTGCCGTCCCTTTGAATTGGCCGCCCCAAGCACCTGCTTCCTACGCTAGTGCCTGGAGCCGGCCCTGTGCCCACTCATTGGCCCTTTACATGTTCCCCCTCTTGCTGTCCTCTTCCTGCTTTGTCCCTTCACCCCACCAACCCCACTGCTCCTCCATATTCTCTCCCCCCCCCCCCAACGGGGCGTGTGCCGCTCCCAGCACAGTGTGTAGAACCAGTCCCTGGTCAGCGCGCTAAGCTCACCAGCAGCCCGGCCAGCAGGCTCATTCCTTCTCCCACTGCCTCTGGCTAGGCCGGCATCCCAGGAAAGCCCAAGACACTCAAGACCGAAACCCCTCACAGTGCTGGCATAGTATCAGGGGGTAGCCGTGTTAGTCTGTATCTACAAAAACAACAAGGAGTCTGGTGGCACCTTAAAGACTAACAGATTTATTTGGGCATAAGCTTTTGTGGGGATGCCTCTCTGCCAGTCAGCTAAGCTCTGGAGTGGTGGTGGGGGGGGAGCGGGGAGAAGGGCAAAGCGATTTCCAGCCTGTTCATGCCCTGAACCTGCAGGCTCCACAGCAGCCCCCAGGACAGGGGCTTAGCACCCTCTTCACCTGCGCCTCCCCCCTTCCACCCTGCATCCTGCCCCCAGGGAGAGCGGGGCTGCTTCATCCCCTAGGCACCCTCCCCTGCTGAGCCCCCTCTCTGGCCGGGTTCGCTGAAGCCCCTGCAGTCAAGTTTCCTGGGCCCTGGTGCACAATACATTCTTAGGGCTTAACCCCTTCTTGTCCATGCTGTAGCTGGGGGACAGGCGGTGGCTGGTGGTGGTGACCAGCAGTAGCCTGGAGGTGTTAGCTGCCTTTCAACACAGCCAACAGGAAGGGACAAGCTGCTTCCAGCCACACAGGAGGGGAAGGGAAGATATGAGCTCTGCAAAGACACGGGTCAGGTCATCCCTTCCCCCTCCTCGTCCTCTGCAGCTGGAAGCAGCTCCCGTCCCTTTCCTCCCACACAGTGCCGAAAAGCTGCTGCTGGCCACATTCTGGTGTGACCCTTGACAGAAATTTGGAGATGGGAGCATGTGACCCCATGTGGCCCCCAATGTGTTGCCTCGGGAGGACACGGTACCAGATACCAGGAGAGGCGGGTCTGTCCCGGGGGCTCAGCCAGGCATGGAGGGCGGAGAGCACTGGGCAGGGAGGGTTGGGTTGGGTCGGTTGGTCACCCTCCCTCTGTGAGAGAGGTGTATGGGAGTGTGGGGGGGGGGTAGGGGAGTGTCACCCACCCTGTGTGAACCCTAAAGCCTTCAAGATAAGAAGGTAAATAAAAAGAATCCAACTATACAGTATTTCTTTTTAAGAGGTGCTCAGTCAACTTGATGTTAATTTGAACGTTTGTACAATTGATTGCGGTTGAACTCACTTGAATACTAGTAATTTTACCAGGTGTCCCATATTTGGTATAGGGAAATCTGGTCATTCTATCTAAAGGAGACCTACAAAGGGTTATTAAGAAACTGGTTTGTGCCCTTTTTTCACTCCTTTATAGTGCAGAAAGAGAACCTGATTTTGTTTAATGTGTTCTAAAAAATGTCCTGCTTGTTTTTTTCCCTTAGGAATATCAGGAACATTAAGTCTATTCTTCTCTGGTTTTGCTGGAGGATATGTGGGAGGTCTCAGGGATAGCATCCTAATGGAAGACAGGAGGTTGTCAAAGCCTTAACAAAAGTTCCCTTTATTCTGTGTGTTGGTCAATCTCTGAAGTCAAGTAAGTATTAGCAAAAACAGTTTTAAAATAAAACTAAAATTACACACATTTTAGGTAGCCTAACAAAAAATCCCATCACTGCCAAATTGCTCAACTTTCACTCTCTTGGGTCTTCTGATGTCACCATTTCACTAGTCTCCAGACCTAGATAGGACATGCATTCCTAATTTAAATCAGCCTTTCTTTATAAGCCGTAACAGAACAATAGCAAGGGACTAAGCCCATTCCTCCCCCACCCTCCCTTCGCAAGCCCCCTCTAAGGCTGGACTGTAGTCACTGCTATCATGGATTCTATGATTTGCCATTTAAAAACATCCTGTGATATATTTTGGGCTATTTGCATGTGAGTGCCTAGACGGGTGGGTCTGATGTACTCATTGAATAAATTTTTCTACAAGCTGGGTTGCATGGGAGGCTAATAGAGAAAAGAAACTCAGGGAAAACAGTGCAAGGACATAGAGGGCCAGAGCAGCAGACTCTCAATGAGAGCGTTAATTGCTCAGGGACTATTACATTGGAGAGGAAGGTTGAGTTCGTAAATGTAGCTTGGTTACTAGAAAACACACCAGTTCATTTCACAGCAGACAGGGAAACAATCACAGTTTAGCACCTGTTGGCAGTCTGGGCAGAGACACAGAGGAACTGGACTACCCTCTCACTACTAGATGTTGTTCCATCACCACAGGGTTGAGGTATGTCAGGAGGACAGTTTGTAGAACCTGCATTGCCTCTGCCCTTGCTCTCCCTATCCTGTGGATTGATGATTCAGTCTTCAGGAGAGTCGATCTCCCTCCTTTCACTGGCCAAAGTGGCCATCTGCCAATCCAGAAGGAAGAAACTCAACAGGAAAGTGGGGCTCATTTGACTGAGACCTATTTCCTTTCACTCTTTAGGTCACATATCCAGGCACAGTTCCTTTGGGTGAAGTCCACTTAGTCCCTAGACTCTTCTGCGAAGCAGTGAGTATTGTGTGGGTTTCTGTGCTCAGTGTCCCCTTCTGGTTCCCTGGTTTTAACAGTCTGACCTGCATTCCCATTCCTTTGTGTGGTCTTGGTCCCCCGTCATTAGTTTATTCCTGTTCTTTCGTAGCTTCCCCTTCTGCGATGGTGCTGCCCGTGGGGGCCAGCTGAGGTCACTCAACTAGGGTGAACTGCAAACAAAACGGGGCAGACAAACCCCCAAAAGCTGGTGGTTATTCCAATACTTAGATTTACCAAGCCAGCCAAAACAACTTCTATATTACCATACAGGTTACTCAGAAGTCTAAACAACGCAGTTCCCTCAAAGTACCCAGCCTCAGGCCTCCGTCCAGACATACACGTCAGATATGATGATGATTACTGAAAATCTTACTTCATCATACAAAAGAAAAGGTTCTTCCAATCCCAAAGGATCAGCCACATACCCAGGTCTAATTATAACTTAGATCTTACCCAAAATACACACTATAGCCAATTCTTATTAACTAAGCTAAAATTTATTAAAAAAGAAAAGAGAAAGAGTTGGTTAAAAGATCAATATACATACAGACTTGAATTCAATTCTTGAGGTCCAGATACATAGCAGAAGGTGAGCTTGTAGTTGCCAAAAGTCCTTTTAGAAATAGTCCTAGGTTATAGTCCAATGTCCATATTCAGGGTGGCTCCAGTCAATGACTCGGGATCTCAATCCTTGTGGCTTAAGGTTTCCCCCTCTTGAAATCCAAAGCAGATCTGAGATGCAGAAGGATTGTGTCCCAGGGGTCTTATACATTTCCAGCAGACTTTCCACCTGAGAAAATTATAGGCTTAATTCTCCTTCCAAACTTCCTGGCAATTAGCACAGGGTAATTTATCCATTAAACGGTTCAGATACAGGTTACCACAACCTTTAAAGAGACATATAGACAATAATACTATTTCCCTCAAGTGTCTTCCTAAATACTAATATTCCTTTTTTGATCTTTGAATCAAAACAATAGACAAGACTTGTTCGCTTACATCACAAGACCTGAGCAAACATCTACCCTTCTATCTCTAACAATGCAGACTTACATTTCAAAGCTCTATTCATTTACCTATCTTCCTAACCATTCTCTAAAGTTCACCCATGGGTCAGGCCAGTCTGTGAGTTAATTAACTCTTTCTGGCCCTGTCACCCTTCAATGAGATATTATATTATACTCATAACGTCACACCTTCCCTACTGTTTTTGTTGAGGGATGGCTTCTTCTGTTCCTTTGTCCACTGATTTCTTGGACTCATTCTCAGAGCAGTGGGCAGTTTCTGGGCTTCCCTGCTTAATGTCCCCCTCTGGATTCCTTGTTCTGACCCTGTGACCTGTATCTCCACATCTGTTTTTTCATTCTTTGTCCCCTGCAATCTGGGCTCTGTGGCCCCTCACATCTGAGGGGGTGGACCTTTCGTTCTTTCTGTGGACTCTGCCCACCAACCCACACTCCAGGTAGTCTGAACTCTTTCATGAGCATTAAATTCACAGGCAGGATTTAAAAAGAAAGAGAAAACATGATTTTTTTTTTAAGAACACTTTTCTCTTACACTCCTCTGAATTTGCTCTGAGAGAGCCACAGACCTGAGCCCTGCACAATCTGTCCTATGCATTGTGGAAAAGCATTATGCTCTGCTGAAGCATTGCACCCAATGGACTGATGGAGTCTGCTCAGGTATGTACACTCCTAGGTTCAAAATGGTTAAACTATTTGCCAAATGCTTCTGCTGCTATTATTGCCCCCAAACAAAAAAACAAGATATGATTTAGATTGCTTTGTCATAACCTCGTGTCTGCTCCAAGACACAGGACTTTGCTAGCTGACAAGTAAGGATAGTGATCACATGGTTAAAAACAAAGAGCAAATTGAAGGCCCCCTTGAAAACGTTGGAAACAGATGTTCAGAAGACTCAAACCTCTCTCCATTAATTTCAGAATTTAAATGCCCGTTAATTCCTCTTTTTATTGCACAGCGCCACACTGCAGCATGTTCAATGTCAGAGAGAACTATCCTGCAGGGACACTTGATTGATCAAACCTGAAGGTCATTTAAAAATGTGGGAACTTACAAAACAACAGGGGTGAAGGAGGGCGGTGCTTCAAGTGGCAAGTTTCAGTTGGGAACCATCATGTTGTATCGAACAGCTGCTGAAACTAGAAACAGTTAGATGTGGGGGATTGGCAGCGATGACTTCACACATGATCTGTAAAAAAAGAGGGGGAAGAAGGCAATACACACAAAGGGATTTAACACAGGAAGTTACCCAACTCCTGGCCAAATAACCGCTGGAAACTGGTGAACGTCTAGTTTCAAGGAGGGGCAGATGGGACTCGTGTTTTGGCATCTGGTGAAGAGGTTAAAGGGTATCCATTCTGCCATGTTTTCTCCTCTTCTTATTCTGCCTCTCTCCCTCCTGCTTCAGTCTACTTACCCCATCCACTCCCCTCCCTAACATTCACCTCTTTCCCTCTCCCTCACTCTCTTTCCCAGACATTAATTCTGTCACATTGCCTTTATCCTTTGTCTTCCAATCCTGTTGCCTGTCTCCTCTATCTACCACCATTCGGCACTCCCCTCTCCTACAGAGAAGGTAAGCAAAATCACAGATGCCTGCCCCAGTGACTATATCTGGAGAAGGGGTTCGCTGAGTTGCTTATAGCCTTGCCCCTTAACCTCTGCACAGTCTCTGACTCCTATGGATCTAACTCTAAATGTAGAGGAAGGCTGCCTCTGGAAGATTCACTGGGAGTTCTCACCGAAGACAGAAACATATGACCAGCCTAGTGGATGGTAGATCTTGGATGGACGGACACACACACACACACACACACACACACACACACACAGCACCAGGCTGCTCTCAATTTCACCAGTTCAGCTGGCCAATAGCTATTTCAGAAAGCCAGAATCAGCGGCAGAAGCAACTGCAATAAAGAACCTATAAGACCCAGTAAACGCAATGGTTCCCCAACCCTATGGCACAGAGGAAGTCATAAGAAGTGGTCCACTGTACTATACATACCACTGGCAGCTCTGCTGAGAATTATATTGTAGCCAGATTTACCATGCAAAGATTTAACTTGAAAATCATATTTCTAAGCAAATGGATGTCCATCTATATGTGGTCAGTAAGTGGCACAGACTAGTGGAAATGAAAATAAGGTAGGGCAAGCGCTTCTGCAGTAAACTCTCTCTGTTAGTTGACAGATGAGTGAACTCTCCACCCATGTTCTGTTAATGTCAAGAGCTTCACTTAATTAACAAAGATGACATGCCTATTTACCCAAACCTTTAACTGTGAATATATCGTGTAGGTCAAATATATATTTGAAGATAGCATGATCCCCGTTGCTTTTTTGGGGGGTGGGGGGTTGGTAATACTATTGATATAAGGCTTTTCTATTTAGCATCCCTACATACATCTTCTTAGACTTTTGTCTATGGTGGAAGCTTGTCAGTTTGATATCTATAAGACCAGAAGAAGCCATAATTGAGAATATGTCCAACTGGTGCAGTATTAATTATCTGTAACAAACGTGTCAAGTCAATATGCTGCTTGTACACATAAGATTAGCTTCAGTTAGTACATTAAAAGGTCAGCAGGAAGAAGACAGAAAATGAGAGATGTGAAAAATAACATCTCTGATGTGGGGGGATATGCTGTGGGTACTCGTGAGAGATTGTCTCCAGAGTATTCCAGTCCCTTTCCCTAAATTAGCTGCACTTTCCTTCCATACAGTTACTATTAATCATGATGCTGTCAGTATAAAGGCATAGGAATATGTTATGCTAGCCAATGACTTTCCAATTAATTCCAACTCTCCTGCCCAGAGAATACAAATCCTTTACCCACAGAAATATTATTTCTGGTGGTCATCTAAGAGCTGCTCCTTCAAAGAACAATAAGTGTTATTGAACTCTGCAATCATAACTGATATTACTACATGATAAAATTCAGGGTGGACAAGAACCTATTCAGAAATATGCAGTACTCCCTTAGGACTAACAAAGCACCTTAATAATTCAAGGGAGATATCCAAGGTACAGCTAACTTTGGTTAGGCATATTGATCATTTGATGCTGGTAATGAATTGAGGCACTATTTAGAGGTCTCTAAGGAATATGCTAATTGAGAAGGTATTGTTATGCTACTACAATGGGATGCATTAGTGACTATTAGACTTCTGTTTAATGGATAAAGACTAGGTGAAGGAGCTACCTCCAACCCATGCAAAGAAAGCAGTTAAGGCTAGAATTTTTTTTAATTTTCCCATATGGACAATATGGGCAAAAAGCCACTAAAGAGTGGGTGGTCCTTTCGATGATGGTGTTCTATTTTGCTGAGTACATCACTAGTATTGATGCTGTTCCGAATTATGTGTGCATCAAGGAAAGAATATAAACCAGTTTGAGCTGCAAAGTCTAGTTACAATGGCGTCAACTAAACAATAAGATTTCAGCCTTATCTGTAAATAATCTAGGCTTTTGCAGGTTTACTTTAAACCTCAGACCTGCAACACTTTAGAGAATGTAGAAACCTACCTCCGAGAATACAGATTTGCAGATACATGCGTTAGTCTGTATTTTTAACTGAAAAAGCTGTTACAGCTCTAGATGTATTTTGTAAATCCATAATTGAGCTGATTTTACACTATATACATTATTTACATATGTGAGGAACATCTATACTAAAGATAATGAAAACCATTCATATGCTGATTAAACACTTTAAATGTTACTAAAATAAGTAGAGATTTGTAAGGCCCTAACTCAGTATTGTGGACTGACAGTGTAAAATAGTACTAAATCATGCCAGCTTTGAATTATGGACACAAGCTATTCAAGAACAGCAAACTATTTCCTTCCAGTCTTTCATTTTATGGATTCTACTCCTTCTCTCCCCCAAGATGTATAACATATGTAAATAGGAGTTAAAGACAAAGACATTAAATAAGTTTCACCACACACTGAATCTTAAACCTTTGAAAATAGGGGTTTATAAGGTAAATATCGACACACTGCTATGTCCTGAGCCCTTACAATTAAAAACAGTAAGAAAAACCAGAACAGCCTGGTCACTCCAAGCATCAAACTGTATCAGCTATGATGTTCATCCCATTTACTAATATGAACAGATTTCTGATTTTTTTTTTTTAGGCTAAATGCATGAATGACATTAGCGTTGGCTTCAGTTGCTACTTTCCTCCACATTGTAGCCTGCTTGCTACAGATAAGTGTGACAAGTTGCATTTATGCTGCAACAGAAGGGACTGATGAAAAAAGTATTACATCTAAATACGGATTTTAATATTGCTTTCTTTCTAAAGGAGATGGCAGAAGACCTTCAGGAAAGGCCATAATAATTCACATATATAGAGACATTGAATCTTATCAAGTTATTAATGAAATTATTAGTCTTTTTAATTCTAAATGACTAAAATAGCCTCTTAGTTGGATGGCTAACTTTAATATCTTATTGATTAAGATTTTGCCTAAGGGAACTTGCATTCTATACTAACAATCCAGTCCAACGAGGAACCCATTTAACACTCTTATTAGCTCTATACAAAGATTAATTAAGCAATAATTTCTTCAAAATGGCTCCTCATCAGTGGTTAATAACAGATTTGTTAGTTAACTTCCTAAAGCAAGATCCACAGTGGTGAATGTTCTAGCAAGCTGGTTAATTGTTTTAATGATTTTTGCAGCTTTTATTGCTGATTTAAATTGTACTTCACAATTTGTAACAGGAGTAATGTTCATAAATAATTATCCACAAGATGCTGTTATGGCAGCACAGATGGGAAAAGTCAGTCATTTAACGAGAGGGGTTCTGGAATTCATTTAGAATGAAGGCCACAATTTACAGCAAGTAGTTCTTTTTAATGCATTTTCAAATGTATCTAAGATTTCTTGGTTTAACATTTTGATTTAAAATGTTTTTATTGTTGCTATCTAATAACATTTCATCATTTCCTTTTAACCTACACTCCAGAAAACATAAATGTCTCCACTACCAAGCAAACAAAAGCCACAGCAGAAGTGAAGGCTGGGGCAGGTGAGAAACATCTAAGACCTATAAATAGGCCTGGCTATCAAATATAAAGACTCAAAGATACATTAAAACTTACTATTGTAAAGTCTGGTAGAGCCCTTGCTAGATGCTGATGACTAGCATGCGACTGATTTCAACACTTACCTGTGCCTTGGAAAGATTTGCAGTGAAAAAAAGAAAAATACAGCCCCCTATTAAGAGTTATGCTGACTTCTCATAGGTTCTTTCACGAGATACTGCCAGAAGCAGACAATTTCAACTACACAGTGAAGACTGTAGATAAAGGACTTCTCTTGCACCTGCAGAGCTTGCATTGTTATAATCTGCTTAAAACAAACAAATAAATCTATCTAGTGCAGTAGTTCTCAAACTTTTGTGCTGGTGACCCCTTTCACATAGCAAGCCTCTGAGTGCGACCCCCCCTTATAAATTAAAAACACTTTTTTATATACACCTCTACCCCGATATAACGCTGTCCTCGGAAGCCAAAAAATCTTACCGCATTATAGGTGAAACCGCGTTATAGCGAACTTGCTTTGATCCGCCGGAGTGCGCAGCCCCGCCCCCCTGGAGCGCTGCTTTACCGCATTCATGTTATATCAGGTCACGTTATATTGGGGTAGAGATATATTTAACACCATTATAAATGCTGGAAGCAAAGCAGGGTTTGGGGTGGAGGCTGAAAGCTCATGACCCCCCATGTAATAACCTCACGACCCCCTGTTTGAGAACCCCTGATCAAGTGTAAGCCAGGGTCTGAATGAGCTCTCCTCTGCCATCTGTTGATGAACTGGGGGTGAAAGACCTCAGGAACAGACTGTATTTGCATAGACACACCTACTTGCCTCAGTGATCAGCAGACAGACCTACCTTGCCAAAGAGATCGATTTTGGTGTTTTTGGGTTAAGATCCACTTTAGTCTTGGATGCAGGAGCAGTGAAATTTAATTATCCTTATTGTTAGCATAACAGACAGCAGAACTGTACTTAATATGCCCTAATTGAGGGAGTTACCTTACACTGAACCCCACTCACTAAGCAGGGGATAGTGATGCTAACTTCAAGTGAAAATCAGAGCGGGTGTGTGGTGTTCCTGAGGATATTCAGGTTGTGTGGCATCTCACCAACACCTGCCTTTAGCAAGAGGAAACCTTGTTTTTGGCTCCTCTAGATCAGCTCCCTGAAACTATGAGGCTTTAGCAGCACAAGCAATACCATCCAGGCCTTGCTGGCTCTGTGTGGGTAGTGATAGGCACACAGTGACCTTCAAGTTCTCTGAGCATTTCCCCTTTCCAATGAACACTCAACAGAATTACCAGGTCTGCTGTTCTCAAAGGAACACCACACACCAGCTTGTAAGATTCAGCTCAGGACCAGCACTTGCTTACCACCACAGCATTAGATATATTTATAGCGAAAACAAGAATATGTTTATTATCAAAGAATAGAGATTCAAGTGTAAGAACACTGGAAAGAAGAGGTTACACTCACCTTGTGCAGCAACTGGAGTTCTTTGAGATATGTGTCCCTATGGTTGTTCCACTTCAGGTATGCTCACACACCATGCAACTTTAATCAGAGGTACTTGGTAGTAGTCCCTGTTTGAGCAGAGCGTGCACCCGATGTATCCCTCTGTCCCTCTCAGAGGCTATATAGGGCTGCATGGGCAAACTGCCCTCAGTTCCTTCTCCATCACAAAGTCTCCAGAGGTAACTCCAAAGCAGAAGGGAAGGAGTGCAGCTGGTGAAGCACCCATATGGACACACATCTTGAAGAACTCCAGTTACTGCACAAGGTGAGTAACCTCTCCTTTTTAAAGTAGGGTCCCTATGGGTGCTCCACTTCAGATGACTAACGAGCAGTACCCCCACTGGGGGGAGGGGAGCCTTTGGAACCAAGTTCAAGACTCAAGACAAGATAATATTTCCAATCTAGAAGACTGGGCCACTGCAGAATGCTTGGAAAAGGTATGTATCGAGGTCCAAGTGGCAGCCTTACAAATGTCCAGACTAGGAATCCTCTTGAGTAATGCCATACATATATATATAGAGAGAGAGAGAGAGAGAGAGAGTGTGCTCATGGAATGTGCCAATATCCTAGGAGGCAGCTATATGCCACAAATATTCTGGTGATTTTCTAAATGACTTAGTTCTATTCAAATGAAAGGCTAATGCCCTCCTAACATCCAAGTGTGCAAAACAGCCTCCTCTCTGGACTCATGCAGCTTTGGGGGAAAAAAACACAAGATGGATAACTTGGATGACACCTTGGATAAAAATTGTGTGTGTGGACATAACAAAACTTTGTCCTTGAAAAATACTGTAAATGGAGGGCACACCACCACTAAAGACTCTTTCTCCAACCCTTTGGGCAGCGGTAATAGCCACCAGCAAGGCCATCTTCAGAGATAAATTAATGAGAGAAGTAGCTGACATTGGCTCAAAAGGAGGATCCATAAATCCTAAATTCAAATCCCAAATCGGAGTGGGTTCCTTAACTGGAGGGGAAAGGTTCTCCAACCTTACAGTTGTGGGATGAGCAAAAACTGAGAATCTCTCAACCAGGGAATGAAAGGCTATTATAGCCACCAAGTGGTCCCGGATAGAACTCAGAGATAGTTCTGTCTTTTTGGTCTCTAGGAGGTAATCTAGAAGTATTGAGAGGAAAGAGTGAGCAGATGGAAAATGCCTCTGGATACATGGAAGGCTGAACCTTTTCCATCTGTGATGGTAAATATAGCTTGTGGAATCTTTCCTACAGTTCAATAACCCCTGTTGTACCTCCTCAGAAGAAGTAGGCTCTATTCCCACAAACCATTGAGGAGCCAAACTTTGAGACGAAGAATCTTCAGATTGGGGTGAAGAGTCCTACTAGCGTCCTGAGACAGAACATGAGGCCTGGGTGGAAGGCCAATTACCTGACAAGTGGGTGCGTGAAACATATTGGTCTGGCCGCGTTGGAACTATTAATATGATCTTGCTTGATACTGATTACCACTTTCAGAATCCAGGGTGTTGGTGGAAATGCGTATAGAAGGCCTCTTGTCCACTGAACAAGGAAGGCATTTCCCAATGAGAAAGGACCTAACACCCCCCACCCCCACAAAAGTGTTTACATTTCCTGTTGTTAACCATGAAAAAGAGATCTATTTCTGGAATCCATAAGCTAGAAAGATTTGATTGAGAATCCAGGAATCTAATTCCCAGCATAGTTGTGGGAAAAGTGTCATCTGAGGTCATTCACTATCCTGTTTTGTTCCCTGGGAGGTAAACTGCTGAGATTAGGATGTAATTGGGTATGCACCAGTTCCAGAGCTTTATCACTTCAGCACAAAGGGAAGGAGATCTGACCCCTCCATATCGATTGATATAAAACATGCAAGACTATGTTGTCTGTCAAGATCTTTATGGACCTGTCTGTGATTAAAGGCAGGAAGTGGATACAAGCATTCCTGTCTGCCCTCAGCTGGAGGAGGTTGATATGTAGTCATGCCTCTTAGGCAGACCATTTGATCTGAGTGGTGGAGGTTCCTAAATGTGCTGTCCCCTCCCCCTCCCTCTGCCCCCCAGCTCATCAGGGTTGCATCTGTTGTTATGGTGATGGAAGGAGGAAGTTGAACAAATGAAGCCCCCATGCAGATATTATCTGGATCTTTCCACCAATTGAGAGAATTTCATGCTTGACAAGGGATCAACACCAGCTTGTTCAGGCAGTGTTTGTTTGGAGTATATAAACAGTCCTGAGCCAGCTCAAAACATCAAAAGCAGAGCCTGGCATGTTGTGTCACAAAGGTGCAAGCTGCCATATGTCTGAGTAGTTAAAGACAAATTCTTATTGATGTCTGTGGGCTGATTTGAATTTTTGAAATGAGATTTGTTAACATCAAGAATCTGTCAGAGGGAAGATAAATCCGAGCTGATATTGCATCTAAGGATGCTACTATGAACTCTAGTCTTTGTACCAGCCTCAAAGTGGATTTCTCGATGTTGAGCTGCAAACCTAGCTCACAGAACAGGGATCTTATCTTTATGGCAGCGAAAACCTCATTATAAGATTGGCCCTTGAGTAGCAAGTTCATCCCCAAGTGCCAAAGGTAAGCTGCGACCACTGCCAATATGTTCAAGAACACTCTTGGGGCAAAAGAAAGGCCAAAAGGAATTACATGATACTGGAAGTAATCCTGACCTATCAAAAACTTCAGGAATTGTTTGTGAGATGGATGAATTGCAATATGAAAATAGGCATTGTGAAGATTGAGGGCTGAAAACCAGTCCCGCGGTTGTAATGATGATAACTGAGAGAGTCACCATCCTGAATTTTTCTGATTTCACAAAGTTGTTTAGGAGTATTACAGCCAAGATCACTCTCCATCCCCCATTCTTCTTTGTGACCAAAAAATAGTTGGAGTAAAAGCCCCTCCCCTTCTGTGCTGAATGGAGTCGACTTCCTGTTTTAAAAGGTACTTGTGAGAAGGGTTCCTGAAGCGAGATGAGGAACAGCTCCTATGTGCAGAATGGAGTCGACTTCCTGTTTTAAAAGGTACTTGTGAGAGGTGTTCCTGAAGCGAGACGAGGAACAGAGGTAGACAGAGGAGAAGGAGGTAAAATTGATGCAGTACCCCAGTCTTATAACCTCCAGCACCCATTTGGCTGCCATAATTTGCTCCCATCAGGCTTGAAAGTGGGAGAGACTGTCTCCAAAGGAAGGGAGGTGGGTAGAATGGTATAGATGCAGCTTAGTTTCATGGAGTTGTTCTGGGCCCTCGACCAGCCTATTAGAACTGTCATTTAGATGATAATGGATGCTCAATAGTGGACACAGAGGAAGTATATGGTCTCCTGCTCTGGAACCTTGATTTCTTCTGGGGTGGTTCATAAGGTCTCTGAAACTTTGAGAATGGAGAGTGGTGGGATCTTTGTCCTGTTTGGGATCTGCTAAAGTTTCATTTGCTTGTAGGTGTGTACATCCTAAGGGATCTCAAGATGGCTCTGAAATCCTTAAGGATATGCAAGGACTCATCAGTGGATTGAGTGAACAATATGAGACCATTGGAAGGAAGTCCTCAACTGTGTTTGGAACCTCCCTTGGGAATCCAGAAAGCTGGAGCCAGGACACCTTCCACATGACCACTGTCGTAGATATGGATCGATCAGCAGTGTTGGTCACATCCAGCAAGGCCTGTAGTGATGTTCTAGCTAACAGTTTGCCCTCGTTGTTAATAGCCTGAAACTGTTCACGCTGTTCAGCTGGCAGCTGCTCAATAAAGGTGGTGAACTTGGCATAATTTTAGTGGTTGTACTTTGCCATGGGAACTTGATAGTTCACAATCTTGAACTGAAGAGCTGGGAAGGAGTAGGTCTTTCTGCAGAAATAGATCTAGATGTTTTTGTTCCTGGTGTTGTCAGCCATGACCATTCACTGCCTCCACAATCAGGGAGTTTGGTACTGGATGCGTAAACAAAAATTCAGAATCCTTAGCTAGGACTTAATATTTTCTTTTGGCCCTTTTATGCATTGTTGGTATCATCACAGGGGGCTACCAGAGGGATCTGGCAGGATTCAACAGAGGCTCATTGAAAGGCAGGGCAACCCTGGTGAAGTGAGTCCATTGAAGGATATCCAAGAGCTTATGCTGCAGCTTTCTGATTGATTCCAAGGTGATCTGTAAGGAATCTGTGATGCATTTTATTAGCTCCTGGAAGTGTTTGAAGTCATCAACTGGGGGAGGTATAACCGCCTCATCTGGGAAGATGAAGAAATATTCATTTGCAGAGTAGCCTCTTTATCTGCCCTGGCTTCCTACTCCTCAAGAGACTCTTGTAGGTAGCTGAGGAGGGATGTGAATGGAGAAGGAGTTCTCCCTCTGTAGTCCCTGTGAAAGAGACTAGAGGTATGGGAAAATTGTTGCTGATATGCAGCCTAAGGATCCTAGTATGAACACTGGAGAGGTGGCATCCACTGGTGCTCGAACCAGGTTGGGTAAGTATGGGCTTGTCTCTGATGTAACTCCCCCTTCTTCTCAAAAGTGTCAGGAAGGAATTCCTTTAACTGATGAATAGGGGAATCTGGGACTGAAATATGTGAGTCAGAGGAGAATTCAAAAGGGGGAGCCCCTCCATTCTGAAGGTGTTAGAGAGTTGACTATTATTGGGGAAAGGTCCCACCTCAGTGATCAAGCTTGTCTTATCATTCAATACCCATTAACAAGGGGACTCTGGTTCCTTTGACACAAGCAAGTGCCTGGAGTATCTGAACTCCTGCAGTATCGGGTGGGGTTTGAGCAACAGGGCTCCAGTCCCCTGTCAGTGGTGTGGGCAGATGCAGTCCCATCAAGTCTTTTCTGGCAGAAGTAGCCAGGACCAACAAGGATGTCTTGGGAGGTGCCAAGACCATTTGAGAAGTGTGGTGTCTTCCTGGTACTGAAGTCATCTAGTGGTCAACTTGGATACAGACTGTACTTAAGGAGACCGTAGGTGCTGCTCTCATAGGGTACCTCTACACTGGAATAAAAGATCCACGGCATGGCTGTGGCTGGTCCAGGTCAACTGTCTCAGGCCAACAGGGCTCAGGCTGTGGGGCTAAAAATTGCTATGTAGATGTTTGAGCTCAGGCTGGAGCTTGAGCTCTGGGGCCCTCTCACCTTGCATGGTCCCAGAGCTCAGACTACAGCCAGAGCCCGAATGTTTACATAGCAATTTTACAGCCCCCTCAGCCCAACCCCCATGTGTGAACTGTGTGGTGCTCTCTCGATGCTGCGGGAAGCAGCTCAGATCGAGATAGATCATCACCTGCTGATGTACAGCACCTCAGATTAAAGATGAGGTAGACCACGGGCTGCCATGAGGAATACCTTGGACCACATTCCAGAATGCGTTACTGCAGAGGGGTCAAATAGCAGGAGTCTAATTCTTTCCAAAGACTGCTCTATTTTAGTTTTATTATTAAAATCCACAATCACAAAACATCTCTAATCACATCAAGTACAGCGTGTCATGCTTGGGAATGCTCCAGAATCCATTTGCTGCTGCTGTAGGATTACAGAAATTCAATAATTCAGATTAGTAGAAATCCAGTACAGATGTTTTGCCTGCTGTCCATTTAGTTTGCTGGTCACACCAGACACACACGTCCCCTTCAGAAATCTGAACCTCTTGTCAAAGAAAAATACATTTCAGTGGTAATCAGGGCCCAATAACAAGGCAAAAGATGATGCTGGTGCTGTTAACTTGTTACACTTGCTCCTCTTTTGACACTCAAATAAATACGCCACTGACTAGCTGCTCTAAATATTGTCAGAAATATTTGTGTTGCTGTAAAGACAAACAAAACAAAAGATAGTCTTTTTCATTGTTCTTAAAGGCTAAAGTGCTGAAAACCAATTTCTGCAGTTTCAAAGCAAGCACAGAAGGAAAACATCTTTCCAGGTATTAGATTTATCAGTTTGGGAGTATGTTGATTTAGTCATGTTATTCTCTTCACAGTTCACACTTCTTTCTACAAGTGAAAATGAGAGTTGAATCACCCATATGTAAACATGATTATTCCTCTGCATCCAGAAGTGTGTGGCTGATCTAAGGCTAGAACTGATGTATACCCCCTGCCAAATGAAAAAAAAAAATCAGACTATGAAATTCCTTGTCCAGCTGCCTGATTCACTAACTAACCAGTACATTTTATTACAGGCTTCAGCAATTTAATGTGAAATGGGCTCATTTTATGCTACCATGGTATATGAGCAATGTGAAATTGCTTTTTTTGCTTTTCCTAAAAAGGTACTCAAGTGTCACCCTAACTTGAATGCTTCCTTATGAACAAACACAGCAGCAATGTAGTATTTCCTTTGATGACATTTGCATATACACTGAGAGGCTATTGCTCCAGTTCTCCCACTGAAACACTCATGTACCCACATAAAAATGCACAAAGGATGTAACAATTTTGCCTTTCACTTGTTTGAGATGACTCTAAGACCAGTGCTAATATCAGTATATTTTAGTCTTCAGGTGATCTAACAAGATCTCACACTTCCACCTGGATCACAGGAGACAGTAATTTATATTAAGATGTCCTCCGATAGCTTTCCAATTTTTAGCATGTTTAATTATTAATGCAGTGTTAACTAGAAGTATGCAGAGTGAACTAAATCAATAAAATACACGTTTATGAATCATTCTGCTAAGGACTCACTCGTTCTAGAATGTACTGTACAGACTCTCAAATTTGTGTGCCAAAAAAGGGGGAATGGGTTAGAGTACAGCAATTAAAAAATGAAAGGGATGAATATTTCTCAAATTTATTATTCTATAATTTCCAGTTTGCTTCTGAGTTCAGATTTTGACAGTAAGTGACTGTTTAGACAAAATTTGCAAGGGAAGGTACCACTGCCTAGCAGCAGGGAACAGAGGACATGCTGCTCCGTATGGACACAATAATATGCAACATTCGCTGAAAAAAATATTTCCTTTTATCAGTTGAATTTGCCACTTCTCCATTTCATTGAATGTCTCCTTGTGCTATGAGACGGGAAGAACAAAAGCTCCCCGTCCACTTTCTCCGTACCATTATTTCATATATTTTATCATGTACTCTCATTCATCTCCTTGCCAAGGTAAACAAACCCAATCATTTTAATCTCGTTTTATATGAGTTTTTCCATGTCCCTAATCATTTTTGTCCCCTTCTCTGAACGTTTTCTAGTTCTGCAATATTCTTTTGAGATAGGATGACTACTACACAGAGTATTCTTGATGAGGCTGCACTATTGATTATATATGATGACATTTTCCATATTATTCTCTGTCCCATTTCCTATGCATTCTAACCTCTTTTGGCTTTTTTGACTGCAGCTGTACATTGAACACAGGTGTTCATTGAACTATCTGCAATTACACTCAGCTCCCTTTCCTGGATTGTTAATTTAGAACCCTGAAAGACGTGCAAATAGTTCAGTGTGCATTAAATTGCATTTGTCAACATTGGATTTCATTTGCCATCATGTTATCCATTCACTTTAGTTTGGTCTCTGAAATTCCTCACAATTCTCTCTGGTTTTAACTAATCTAAATAAATGTATAATTTGCAACTTTTGCTACCTCACTATTTACCCCTCTCTCACCACCACCCCTCCATGTCATTATTAAACACGGGACCTAAAACGGAATCTTAAAGCACCCCCACTTTTAACCTTCTGCCATGAAGAAAACGGATCATTTATCCTCTGCGTCCCATCTTCTAGCCAGCTTTTGATCCACAATACTTTGCCTCTTGACTGTTTAGTTTCTTTAATAGCCTCATGAGGGACCACATCGCAGGTCTTTTGAAAGCCTAAACAAACTAAGTCAACTTTCTTTTGCAGAAACCATGGTTAGACCTATCATATTTAACTTTCAGGTGTTTTACTCTATTTTTAATGATCATTTCAACAAATTTGCCCAGTACAGATGTAAGACTTACTTGTCTAATTATCCAGATGATGCCAGAGTCTTTTTTCACTACAGGTACAACATTTGCTACCCAACACTCCTCTCGTACACTAGCTATTTCTAATGAGAGATCGATTGTTTTTGCCAACAGCTCAGCCACTTCACAACTCCTTCAGAATTCTTGTATTTATGACATCTAGGTCTAGGGATGCCTTGCTTTTTACATCATCAATTTGTTCTAGCCCATCTTCTGACAGATAGTCTTTGATATTACCTCACCTTTGGGTTTGTCTACACTACTACTAAAGTTGATGCAACTTACGTCACTCAGGGGTGTGAAAAAACATCTCCCTAAGCAATGTAAGTTACATTGACAAAGCAGTGTCTCTACCATGCTCTGTTGAGGGAGATGCTCTCCCACCTACATAGCTTCCACCTTTCATTGAGGTGGAGTACTTATGTCAACAGGAGAGCGCCCTCCAGTCAACATAGCGCATCTTCACCAGACGCGCCACATCGGCACAGCTGCGCCAATGTAACTCAGCAGTGAAGACAAGCCCTTTGTTGCCAGAAAAGAGCAGGACAGGGGTCGGTATCTCCACAAACATCCTCTGTTGTGAAGACTGATGCAAGAAATTATTTAAGTTTCTCAGAACCTTAATTGCTCCTTTTATCCCCTCGGAAACCAACACACCAACTTTTCGGTGGTGGGGGGGAGAGAGGAGTGAGCTGCCTGCTCCTGATCTTTTTGTTTATATACCTTTAGCTATTTGTTCTCTGAATTCCATCTTAACCCTTCTAACATCTTGCCTGCTATAATGTGTCCTCCTAGTGTCAAATTTCCAAATTTTGAAGGATTTCTGTTTGGCTTGAATAATCTCTTGAATGTTTCCCTTTAGACAGATCGGTTTACTCCTTGCCTCTCTGGTTCCCTTGTTGCTCAGCAGTCCTTATACCTTCTGAGATTGTCTTCTTAAGTAGCATCCTTTCCATATCTATGGATTTGATTGCCGCCTCAAAAACCTGCAGCCCATCACACTGTCAAATATTGTGTTACTGTTTCTTTGTGCTCTCCTTGTCTGTTTCATCTTTTACTAGATTCTAAGCTCCTTAGGACAGGGACCATCTTTCTGAACTGTTTGTACCACACCTAGTCCTGACCAATATTTGTGTCCCCCCTTCCAGGAGAGGTTACTTACCTTACAGTAACTGGACTTCTTTGAGATGCCTGTGTCCACACAGCTCCGTACTGTAAAAATGTATGCTCCCCCTGGGCACAAACCCAGAATCTTTTAGCCACCAATGTCCATTGCGGCCTCACGTGTCCCCCCCCTTCCCTAGGGTATAAAAGGTAAAGCAGCCCCACCCACCACAGATAGCCAGGTAAAAGACTGGGTCAATGGGAAAGGAGGTTGACTGTGGCACCTGTGTGCACAAAGTCATCGCAACGAACTCCAGCTACTGTAAGGTGTATTCCCTCTCTTTCTTCTTCGAGCATTTGTCCACATCCATTCCATGGTAGGCTATTAACTAGTAGTTGCCTCTCAAGGTGGTGTGTGATAAGAGTCCTATCTAAAGAAGGATGGTCCTTCAAATCCCAGAGATACACACACCCTTCCACCATGCTACAAATGTTGCCTGAGCAGTGTGCCCTAAAGGTAGTTTGTTCAATACGTAAGAGAATTTTTCACTTGACCAGAGCTCAAAGAGCCGGGAGTATGAAACTCACTTTGAGAGCCTGTGAGAGGAAGTAATCCATCCTTTGGATTTACTAAAAGGAGCTATGAAAAGCCTGGCAGATTCCAGAATGGCTTTGTTCCAGAAAGGTAAAAGGACATACACCTCTATCCCGATATAACACGAATTCGGACACAACGCGGTAAAGCAGCGCTCCGGGGGGGGGGGGCTGCGCGCTCCAGCGGATCAAAGCAAGTTCGATATAACGCGGTTTCACCTATAACGCAGTAAGATTTTTTAGCTCCCAAGGACGGCATTATATCGGGGTAGAGGTGTACCTCTAAGAATACCAAGCATATGAAGCTTAGTCTCTCCAGAAGAGTCATTAGGTTTTGGGGAAAAATACAGGTAACTCTGAACTAGATTCAAACGAAAATACAAAACAATTTTCGATAAAAATGTCATATGCAACCTAAGAGTAACTCTTATGAAATACAGTGTATGGGAAGAGCTGCCACCAAAGCCTGTGCCTCACTCATTCTGTGAGCGGAAGTGATAGCCACGAAACATTTTGTAGTTATAGAGGAATGATACAACAAACATGACAAAATAGGTTCAAAAGGAAGGTCTATTGAGGGCATCAGTGCCACAATCAAATCCCAGGTCGCAAAAAGTCTTTATCTGGTGGAAATAAATAAGGCAACCCTTTTAGAAATTTGGAAACAAACTGAATGCCCTTCAACTTGCAGATGTTTTCCAAAGATAGCAGTCGAATGCACCATAACAGAACTAAATGTCAGTTTTGAATGTCTTAGAAACAATAAATAGCCCAGAGAAACTGAGACAGATCCTGCAAGTTGAATATCTCTGAATGGACCACAAGAAATGCTTCCATTTAGTACTATGTCAGTCTGGTACAGGCCTGTCTGCTTTGAACTCGCACCAAACATCTAACAAGAGAAACAAGGCAGCTAATCTCTATGCGGTCAGATGTAGATTTCAGGTCTGGATGTAGCACTATACCCTGGTCCTCTGAAATGATGTCCAGAAAGACTGGAAACGGAAAAGGTGGGAAGACTGAAGGGTGCATCGGGTCAGAGAACCAAACCTGATGTGCCCAGGCTGGAGCGATCATTACCACCTGGGCCTTGTCCTGATGTACGTTCCTGATAACTCTGGAAATTAACAATAGGAGGGAAAGCATATAGCAGCGCCTCTTTCCACTGAATCAGAATTACATCTGTCAGAGAGCCTTGACTCACTCCTCCTCCGGAGCAAACTACAGGACACTTCTTGTTCACATTGGCAGCAAATAGGCCTATGGAAGAGGACTCCTAATTCCGGAGTACTTGATCTAGAACAATTCTTCATTTCCCACTCAGGTTATGGAGCCCCTTCCCTGCTCCAATGATCTGCCAAATTGTTCTGGACCCTGAGAGATGAATGACTATTATGTTGTTTTGATAAAGAATGCACCATTCCTACAAAAGAATCACTTCCTGGCATAATGGGATCTTGCAGACCCTTGCCAGTTTACATGGTAAATCACCATTGCATGGTCTGTTATGAGCAGTGGTGCAGCATGGACAGAAAAGACTTACAGGCTAGCCAAAGTGCTCTGAGCTCTAATACATTTATGTGTAATCGAGACTTTGCCAGAAACCAAAGGCCCTGAATCCAGAGGTCATCTAAATGATTTCCCCAACCCTACTTGGGCGAGTCTGTGGCCATCCTTGAGGGAGGTGGCAAGTGAATAGAACACTGCTGAATTTGAAGGTGGTCCATCCACCTACACAGCAATGGTAGCACCCTTAGAGGAACTTCTACCTGTAAATCAATGCTTTCTGGTTGAATGATAAAGTCATCTGAGTCACCTCTAAAGAGGATGGAGGGGCAGTCCTGAATGCCAAGTCATGTAAGTGCAGGCTATCAGGTGACCCAACAAGCTAAGGCAGACTTTCACCAAGTTTCTTGGTTGGGAGCAGAGGTTTGAAGCAATGAGTCATCATGCAAAACATCTTCTGAGGAAGGTACTCTCCTGCCAAAATAGAGTCCAAGTTTACCCCTATAAACTATTGATTGAGATGAGTGGATTTTCTTGATTAATCTTGAACCCAATGAATGAATGAAAGACTGCCATATGAATGTCTGATGACTTGCTAATAAGTGCGTCCTAAATCTATCAGTCATCAAGACATGGGTATACATGAAGGTCTTGTTCCTCAGGTGAGCTGCTACCACTGAAAGGCATTTGGAAGACACCCTTGGGACTGATGAAAGGACAAAAGTAGAACTATTAAGCACAAAACGTAGAAAGTTCCAGTGAACTGTTTGGACTGCCACATTCAAGCAAGCAAGCTGAGAGCTGTGAACCAGGCCATGGGATCTAGTGAATGAATTGACAAAAAAGGTTAACAGCTGAAACTTTAAAACACATGAATGTCAAGATGTCTGAGGTCCAATGTGACATTCCAATCCCCCTTTTATTTATTTATTTTGATTGAGGAAGTACTGTACTAGGAAAGGAACTGTTTGCTGCAAGATGCTGGAGGCACTGTCTCAGTCACACCCCACCAATGAAAAAACTCTCGCTCCCTGTAACATTTCATGGGAAATGTCTCCAAAGAAGGACAAGGTAGAGGGGTGCTTAGTTGAACTGAAAATCCTTCCTGGAAAACTTTGAACACCCACTGGTTAGTAGTAAGTGCTGCCTACACAGCCACAAAAAAGAAAGGCAATTCCCAAAGGGATGGAGGAAGGGGTATAGATCTCCACAAGCTTGTCCACAACTCAACTGTGGCATCAATCCTGTGGCCTTTGGCCTGATGAAGAGTGAATAGTGCCTGCAGCAGAGGGCTTCTTTTCTTTTGGAAATTAGGTCTCTTATGCAGATCAGGAGCCCTCTGATGGTACTGGTCCAAGGGCATAGGAAGTATCTGTTTTGAGAGGGATGAGGGGGTATAGACTGCATCTTCTTCTGGTATGGAGCATAAAGGTCAAGGGATCAAAGGTTTTCCTCTCAAGCCCTTCAAAGAAGGAAGTGCTTTGTCAGTCAGAGTTGAAACAATTATGGCTCTCAAAAGGCAGGTTCTTGGTCAAGATCTGGAGAAGTTCCCCCTAAGGGGTTTGAATATTTCTGTTCACATCCAGTCCCTTCCTCTGACAAGTGCAACCACAATGTTCTGCACATAGTTATTGCAGTAGCCATAGTCTTGGCTGCAGTGTCAGAGGCAGGGACTGGTATTAAAAGAAATATTTGAACCCCTTATGGGGAACTTGGAATTTATTATCTGCTTTTTTAAAGCTACATGGCACATGGGTTTGTCACATATCTTTAGCAGGCTCAAGAATACCCTAATTGATTGGCCTGGCCAAGCACGCCTTGGGAAACTGGATGTAAAATGCCAAATAATGTAGGAGACCTTACTTTAATGACTTTGAGAAGTTTCTTTAACATCTCTGCCCTTCTTTTAAGCAGGTCCTGAAAGGCCTTGAAATTATCTATTGCCAAAGCAGCAGATGGGAGTTACCACTTCATCTGGGGATGAAGATGATATAGCCAAGGGAAAGGGTTGAGTCTCATATTCCGCCACAAGATCTTCCTTTACAGAATGAGACTCTTGCTTAGATTCTTGGACGAGCCCTTGGTTAGATGGTTCCTTAGGAGATGAGCTATTCCTAGACTTGGATCTAGATGAAGGAGGAGCTGGAAAACGTTGAGGATTCCACACTGATCAGTAAGGCCAAGACTGCATCCCAAACAGGAAGGGCATATAACACAGAGGTGGAAACCAGGGTGAGTAACAAAAAGTTATAATAATGCCTATTTTTTATATAGCAGTTTTCATCAGATCTCCAAGCACTTCACAATCTTTTTACTATATTTATCCTCAACACCTCTATGAGGTTGGGAAGTATCCTCATTTTACAAGTGGGGTGCTGAGCCACACAGAGGATGAGTTGCTCAAGGTCACAAAGGAAGTCCCTGGCAAAGCAGGGAATTGAACCTAGATCATCTGCATCCTGGGCCAGTCCCCTAACTACTAGATCATTCTTCAACTCAAGAATGTTTGAGACTGCTCAGAGGCCTGGGATATAGGACAAAAGGGGATCCCTTAGGTTTCTTACAGGAAACAGCCTAGGAAAATATGGGATTTCTACTATCATGAGATAATGAAGATGTAAATGAGCAGAACATCTTTGAAGATTATGCAGATCTCTGAAGCGCTTCCATAAAAAGGGGAGACTAAGACCTGAATCTGAGAAATATATCAGTCCCACAGGTGATGGCTGGATAGAGATTTTCATAATCTACCTTGAAGCCTGGGCGCCCCTTCCTGGGTGAGTGCCCTCTCTCTCTCAGTGCCAATGAATATTCAAGTATTTACACAAAAAGGAACAGCTCCAACAGGGGGGAGAGAGAGAGAGAGAAGCTAGACCCCAAAATAATCCTAGTGGTTAGGGCACTCACTTGCACTATGGGAGGCCTAAGTTCAAATCTCTGCTCTGACCCAGAGTGGGGACTTGAACCGAGCTCTTTCACATTCCAGGTGAATGTGCTAACCACAGGGCTAGAGGGTGTACCAGGAGGTATGCTATGGCTCTCAAACTCCAGTCAATGGAGACCTTCCTAGTTGGCTCTAGAATATTTTTTTTGAAGTAATCAGTGGGCGAATGAGTTGTTGAAAAAGAAGTTGGTAGCCTTGCAGCAATCTGTATTATAGCAGGAAAGATTTAGACAACCAGTTATGAGGATTCTATAAATGCCCAAAAGAAAAATTTCTGAATGGAAAGGACCAGAAGAGTAACCAAATGGAACTAATTTTATCACATTCCTATCTCATTGGTTGTTGCTCACACTCAGGGTATGTCTACACTACGAAATTAGTTCGAATTTATAGAAGCCGGTTTTATTGAAATCGGTTGTATACAGCCGATTGTGTATGTCCACACAATAAAATGCTCTAGGTGCTCTAGTCAGCAGACCGCGTCCACAGTACGAGGCTAGCGTCGACTTCCGGAGCATTGCACTATGGGTAGCTATCCCACAGCTATCCCACAGTTCCCGCAGTCTCCGCCGCCCCTTGGAATTCTGGGTTGAGATCCCAATGCCCGGATGATGCAAAACAGTGTCGCGGGTGGTTCTGGGTACATGTCGTCAGGCCCCTCCCTCCCCCGTCACAGCAACGGCAGACAATAGATTCGCGCCTTTTTATCTGGGTTACCTGGGTTACCTGTGCAGACAACATGGAGCCCGCTCAGCACAGCTGAGCTCACCGTCACCATATGTCCTCTTGGTGCCGGCAGACGTGGGACTGCATTGCTACACAGCAGCAGCTGCTAACTGCCTTTTGGCGGTAGACGGTGCAGTAGACTGGTAGCCTTCATCGGCGATCTGGGTGCTGGCAGCCGTGGGGCTTGCCTTTTGGCAGTAAATGGTGTATTATGACTGTTAGCCGGCCTATTACAAGTCGGGTCATCGCACGTTAGCAGAGTCTTCCCTGAGCAGCAGCTTGTGCAATAGGCCTGAAGACCATCGTCATACACCGCCCCGTATTTGCTGCCAATCACCCAGAAAGATGCCGAGGGCTATCAGTCACGCTGCACCGTCGTCTTAAGATGTAAAAAAATAGATTTTCTCTGTATTCATTTGCTTCCCCCTCCCTCCGTCAAATCAACGGCCTGCTAAACCCAGGGTTTTCAGTTTAATCTTTGGGGGGGACCAGTCTGTGACAGTTGTTTGTGTCTCTCCCTGATGCACAGCCACCGTTCTTTATTTTAATTCCCTGTGCCTGTACGCCATGTCGTCACTCGGCCCCCCTCCCTCCTTCCCCAGGCCGTCAGATACTACGTTTGCGCCACAGCTCGAGCCGAGAAGCGGTTCGCGCCTTTTCTTTGAATTCTGGGTTGAGATCCCAATGCCCGGATGATGCAAAACAGTGTCGCGGGCGGTTCTGGGTACGTCGTCAGGCCCCTCCCCCCAGCAACGGCAGACAATAGATTCACGCCTTTTTACCTGGGTTACCTGTGCAGACAACATACCACGGCAAGCATGGAGCCCGCTCAGCTCAGCTGAGCTCACCGTCACCATATGTCCTCTGGGTGCCGGCAGACGTGGGACTGCATTGCTACACAGCAGCAGCTGCTAACTGCCTTTTGGCGGTAGACAGTGTAGCATGAGTGATAGCCGTGGGGCTGGCAGCCGTAGTGCTGCATTGCACCAGCCCCTTCCAGGCGATGGTATATTATGACTGGTACCCGTCGTCGTCATACTGGTATGGCTGTCAATCATGGCCACCTGGGCAGACATGCTACTGTTTTGATGATGACGGTTACCAGTCATAATATACTATTTTCTGCCAATTGCCCAGTATTGTCTGCTAAGCACCCAGAAGAGGCCGAGGGCGATGCTGGGTGCTGGCGGACGTGGGGCTGGCAGACGTGGGGCTGCATTGCTACACAGCAGCAGCCCCTTGCCTTTTGGCAGATGATGGTATTTTATGATTGGTACCCATCGTCGTCATATTGGTATGGCTGCCACCTTAAGATGTAAAAAATAGATTTGTTCTGTGTTCATTTGCTTCCCCTTCCTCCGTGAAATCAACGGCCTGCTAAGCCCAGGGTTTCCAGTTTAATCTTTGGGGGCACCATTCTGTGTGACAGTTGTTTGTGTTTCTCCCTGTTCCTGTACCTGTATGCCATGTCGTCACTCGGCCCTCCCTCCCTCCCTCCCTCCCTCCCGCCCTCCTTCTCCTGGTCCATCAGATACTACTTTCGCGCCTTTTTTCTGACCAGGCGCCATAGCTAGCACTGGGATCATGGAGCCCGCTCAGATCACCGCGGCAATTATGAGCACTATGAACACCACGCGCATTGTCCTGGAGTATATGCAGAGCCAGAACATGCCAAGGCGAAACCCGGACCAGGCGAGGAGGCAATTGCAGCACGGCGACGAGAGTGATGAGGAAATTGACATGGCCATAGACCTCTCACAAGGCACAGGCCCCAGCAATGTGGAAATCATGGTGTTACTGGGGCAGGTTGATACCGTGGAACGCCGATTCTGGGCCCGGGAAACAAGCACAGACTGGTGGGACCGCATCGTGCTGCAGGTATGGGACGATTCCCAGTGGCTGCGAAACTTTCGCATGCGTAAGGGCACTTTCATGGAACTTTGTGACTTGCTTTCCCCTGCCCTGAAACGCCAGGATACCAAGATGAGAGCAGCCCTCACAGTTGAGAAACGAGTGGTGATAGCCCTGTGGAAGCTTGCAACGCCAGACAGCTACCGGTCAGTCGGGAATCAATTTGGAGTGGGCAAATCTACTGTGGGGGCTGCTGTGATCCAATTTGCCAGGGCAATGAAAGACCTGGTGATAGCAAGGGTAGTGACTCTGGGCAACGTGCAGTCAATAGTGGATGGTTTTGCTGAAATGGGATTCCCAAACTGTGGCGGGGCCATAGATGGAACCCATATCCCTATCTTGTCACCGGAGCACCAAGCCACCGACTACGTAAACCGCAAGGGGTACTTTTCAATGCTGCTGCAAGCCCTGGTGGATCACAAGGGACGTTTCACCAACATCAACGTGGGATGGCTGGGAAAGGTACATGATGCTCGCGTCTTCAGGAACTCTGCTCTGTTTCGAAAGCTGGAGGAAGGGACTTTCTTCCCAGACCAGAAAGTGACCATTGGGGATGTTGAAATGCCTATCGTGATCCTTGGGGACCCAGCCTACCCCTTAATGCCTTGGCTCATGAAGCCGTACACAGGCAGCCTGGACAGGAGTCAGGACCTGTTCAACTACAGGCTGAGCAAGTGCCGAATGGTGGTGGAATGTGCATTTGGACGTTTAAAAGCGCGCTGGCGCAGCTTACTGACTCGCTCAGACCTCAGCGAAAAGAATATCCCCATTGTTATTGCTGCTTGCTGTGCGCTCCACAATATCTGTGAGAGTAAGGGGGAGACCTTTATGGCGGGGTGGGAGGTTGAGGCAACTCGCCTGGCCGCTGATTACGCGCAGCCAGACACCAGGGCGGTTAGAGGAGCACAGCAGGGCGCGGTGCGCATCAGAGAAGCTTTGAAAACGAGTTTTGTGACTGGCCAGGCTACTGTGTGAAACTTCTGTTTGTTTCTCCTTGATGAACCCTCCAACCCCACCCCCCCCGACCCGGTTCACTCTACTTCCCTGTAAACCAACCACCCCACCCCACCCTCCCCTCCCGCTTGCAGAGGCAATAAAGTCATTGTTTTTTCACATTCATGCATTCTTTATTAGTTCCTTACAGAGGTAGGGGGATAATTGCCAAGGTAGCTGGGATGGGTGGGGGAGGAGGGATGGAAAAGGACATACTGCATTTTAAAACTTTAACTCTTATTGAAGCCCAGCCTTCTGATGCTTGGGCGATCATCTGGGGTGGAGTGACTGGGTGGACGGAGGCCCCCCCACCATGTTCTTGGGCGTCTGGGTGAGGAGGCTATGGAACTTGGGGAGGAGGGCTGTTGGTTACACAGGGGCTGTAGCGGCGGTCTCTGCTCCTGCTGCCTTTCCTGCAACTCAACCATACGCTCGAGCATATCACTTTGATGCTCCAGCAGACGGAGCATTGCCTCTTGCCGTCTGTCTGCAAGCTGACGCCACCTATCGTCTTCAGCCCGCCACCTCTCCTCTCGTTCATGTTGGGCTTTTCTCATCTCCGACATTGACTGCCTCCATGCATTCTGCTGTGCTCTATCAGCGTGGGAGGACATCTGCAGCTCCGTGAACATCTCGTCCCTCGTCTTACGTTTTCTCTTTCTAATGTTCACGAGCCTCTGCGAAGGAGAAACATTTGCAGCTGGTGGAGGAGAAGGGAGAGGTGGTTAAAAAAGACACATTTTAGGGAACAATGGGTACACTCTTTCATTACAAGGTCGCATATTTCGGCTTGCAGGCAGCCATCGTAGGCCACAGTGTTTTGGCTTTTTTAACCTTCTTAACATGCGGGAAAGGTTGCAAACAGCAGCGCATTTCCCATATCAAGGATGAATTGGGTTGTCCATTTAAAATGGGGTTTCAATGTAAAAGGAGGGGGCTGCGGTTTCCCGGTTAACATGCGGCACAAACACAAGTAAACCCCCCCCCCCCCACACACACACACACTATTCTCTGGGATGATCACTTCACCCCTCCCCCCCACCGCGTGGTTAACAGCGGGGAACATTTCTGGTCAGAATAGCAGGAACGGGCGCCTCTGAATGTCCCCCTTAATAAAATCACCCCATTTCAACCAGGAGAGCTTTCTGGAGATGTCCCTGGAGGATTTCCACTCCATCCCCATACACGTTAACAGACTTGCTTGCTTTTTTTTGGTAATGTTTACAAATATTTACAAAGTTACACTCACCAGAGGTCTCCTGTGTGCCCTGAGGGTCTTGGGTGAGTTCGGGGGTTACTGGTTCCAGGTCCAGGGTCACAAACATATCCTGGCTGTTGGGGAAACCGGTTTCTCCGCTTCCTTGCTGCTGTGAGCTACCTACAGTACCTCCATCGTCATCTTCCTCGTTCCCCGAACCGTCTTCCCTGTGTGTTTCTCCAGTGAGAGAGTCATAGCACACGGTTGGGGTAGTGGTGGCTGCACCCCCTAGGATCGCATGCAGTTCCGCGTAGTAGCGGCAAGTTTGCGGCTCTGCCCCGGACCTTCCGTTTGCTTCTCTGGCTTTGTGGTAGGCTTGCCGTAGCTCCTTAATTTTCACGCGGCACTGCTGTGTGTCCCTGTTATGGCCTCGGTCCTTCATGGCCTTGGAGATCTTTTCTAATACTTTTCCATTTCTTTTACTGCTACGGAGTTCAGCTATCACTGCTTCATCTCCCCATATGGCGAGCAGATCTCGTACCTCCCGTTCGGTCCATGCTGGAGCTCTTTTGCGATCCTGGGAGGACTCCATGACGGTTACCTGTGCTGATGAGCTCTGCGTGGTCACCTGTGCTCTCCACGTTGGGCAAACAGGAAATGAAATTCAAACCTTCGCGGGTCTTTTCCTGTCTACCTGGTCAGTGCATCTGAGTTGAGAGCGCTGTCCAGAGCAGTCACAATGAAGCACTGTGGGATAGCTCCCGGAGGCCAATAACGTCGAATTCCGTCCACACTACCCCAATTCCGACCCGCAAAGGCCGGTTTTATCGCTAATCCCCTCGTCGGAGGTGGTGTAAAGAAACCGGTTTAAAGGGCCCTTTAAGTCGAAAGAAAGGGCCTCGTTGTGTGGACGTGTCCAGGCTTAATTCGGTTTAACGCTGCTAAAGTCGACCTAAACCCGTAGTGTAGACCAGGCCTCACTATATCTGGTATACACTATAGCAGTGGTTCACAACCTATTTACCATTGTGGGCCCCATATGCAGCCCTCTGTGTATAATGTGGGCAGCATCCAACCATATTTCTACTACCTGTATGGTACTGAGGATGTCACATGGGCCACAGCTGTGTGCTGATTGGGCTGCAAGTGGCCTACAGGCAGCAAATTGAGAACTACTGCACTAAAGCCTTTTCAGAGCCAGGATTTTTTTTTTTTTTTAAGAAAAGATGCCTGAAAACCTAGCACCCACTGGGTATATCATCAATAGGGTGGACTGCATATTAATAGAAATTCCAGGTTAGAATGCAAATACTGTACAGTGTGCGCATATGATTGATCACACCACACTGAAAGCGATGCTAATGAGCCACCACTGAAAGAACTTGAGGAGACTGCTAGAATCATTACACTGACCCACTTCAGCTACAGAAATGTCACCTCAGGACACAAATTAGCAAAACCAGTTTGTAATGGCATAAAAAATTTGTTTCTTGGAACAGCAAGGCTCATAAAAGATGAGAGGCTATTCTTGATGCAATCCCTGACAACATTAGGAGTGGTTCAGGAAGTAGAGTTAGACTAAAAGTTTTACAGCCAGTGGACAGAAGTGAAATTCCCCTTCCCTAAATTATTGTAAAATTAGCTAAATGCACTATGAGGGTTTTGTAACTTATATTCTGAATTGACCTCTCTCAGACAGGATTCCTGGCAACTCTTATGTTCTCCAAAACCAGAGGACTTCCCCACCTATAAACACATTCACATCACTTTTGGGGGGCCTGTTGTTGCAATGACTGAGATAGGTTGCATAGAACTCTTTTCAGAGTCCCTCACTGCTACTCCCAAAGCATCCAGGGTTCCTGCAGAGCACTGTAATGCACGTCTACAGTCACAGGCAAAGCAAAGCCTCTCCACCGCACTCACATTTCTTGTCATACTGGAAGCATTGATTATTAGGGTTGAATTCAGTGCTGATTTCATGCAACACCATTAGATGAAGGGGTGTGTGTGCGCGCGCGTGTATATGTATGTATTAGAGATATATCTATCAGTGCTGCGTTTGGCCCTTAATGCAAACAGCCACTGAGTGAAACACTCCACCACTAGCCCATCAAACCTACTCTGTTTTGCATTCTTTATAGGGAAAAGTGAAAAATATTCTTCTACACATTCAATGTGTATACAGACCCTGACTGTTTTATAGGGAAGGTGAATAAAGAAAGTTCATTGTAATTAAATACCAAACGGTGAATCTATTTTGTGTACTGCAGTCTTACACAAGACTGTTTTTAGCAATAAAATGTGTGTATTTTGGAAAAGGAGATTAAAATAGACTTTAACACAATTGGAAGCTATGATTTAATACATTCAGCTCAAAGGCTGTCTTGTAGCTATAAAATAAGCTAGAGCACTTTTAAAGCCTCGACAGAACTCTTGCTCAGTTTAGACTACTGGTGTGTATTTAAATACACATTAAATCACAAAAAGAGATTAATTGCTCATAAAGCACATGGGGAAGACCACAACAGAATTAAAGTAACATAAGCCCCCAAAAATGTTAAGGTGAAAGGGATAGAAAGAACGTAAGTTTTGTACGGGCCATGTTTTACTTTAATAAGCATAAAACCAAAATGGTAAAACTTATACAAAGGCATACCCTATACAGGTATAAATATACCTACACGTGCATACAACAAAGCTGCATATTTTCTTTACAAAAATAACATGATTCGCTAAAAGCTACACTACTAGCATTTTGCTGTACATAACTGAGAGCTGGATGCCTACACACTAGGAAAGCATTATGGTAAAAATGTGTTGCCTTTGTGCAGAGCTACCTAAAAAAGGCTGGATTTGATTTCATGTTGATGGTCACATTGTTTTTAAGTATCTGTAATAATATATAAGTTACTGGTCCCATAAAAAATTATTTCAGAATGGAGGAAAAAAAAGATACACAGACAGTTTTCTTCTTCCTTTAATATCAGGTGATGTAATAGACTTCTAAAAATGGACATCTTGAAATTATTACACTAGATGCATAAAACAGGTATATGTTACATTGTAAGATTCAATGTTATAAAAGTTGAAATGAACTGAAAACAAAGGTATTTGTATTTTTACTATTAATTATTCCCTCCAAACACATAATAGAATTACCTGTAAAAACAGTCTTTTCTTCAATGTCTTACAGCTGCTTTCCAACCAAATCAAAAAGTTCAAAGGGTATAAATATCAACATTACTGATGGGAGATAAACTAGATGGAGTTCCAAAGTGGACATTGGCTTAAGACACACATACTTCCTGCTGGATATTTGGTTGTGGAAGTTTACTATCTTCTGTCTTTTCCTGCCCAGGTCCTTGGCACACAGTCTTGCGTTTAAATAACCGTAGACTCAACCTTAATAAGTCACTGTCTACTACTGGGGAATTCGTGTAAGTCTGTTTTGTTGTGCCCTGTTTGGATTGAAGAAAGAAAAATTAGTGGCTTTTTGACAAGTGGGCTGAGATGTTAGACTCAAATATCCTCAATAATTAAATAATAACCATATGTCCTTGGAAATGGCTCCTCCTAGCATTAATTCTAACAGTAATTTTGCCTTCTCTATTGACATGCAAAGCCAGGAAACCTAATTCAGCATGTGACAACTGACAAATCCGTAGAGAAAACATTTTACAGGAACAAATATTTAGTAACATTCATAAACTAGAAAACTATACTTTTACAAACATTATTTGTACAAAAGCCCATAGAATCCAAAGACATCAAGGGATTATTCAAAAACCATCCCTGAAACCACATTTCTTTAAATTATTTTAATTTATATATTCTACCTTTATAAAAGCGTGTTCCCAGAATTTAAATAAAATTTAGCATACGAGGGAGCACTCACCCCTAGTCACACATCTGAAATTAATCTCTTAGGCTAAAGTAAAATAAAAATCCCATGACCACTTAATACCAATGGAAGTCCGTCCTCCATTAGATTTTGGTCAGTAAACATTGATTTCACCGCACACATACAGACAAAAAATATTTCCATCAATCAAAAAGTACAGATAGGAAAAGTAAGAAAAAAAGCTGCTTGAGAAATCACTTTGATTTAAGGATAATCGTTTTGTATGTTTTGACATGTGATGTTGACAACCGGTGTTTTAACGGTTATAAAACTTCAATTTTGTGAATGTCAACATCTGCTGCCAATTACAGTCTGACTTGACCACTCCCTTAATTTTGCACAACTGTGAAAATTTAAATCAATATAAATTGAAAAAATGCTTAAATATAAACACTGATATTATCCACTGAAATTTAAAAAAAACTAATCAAATTCTGCCAAGTCTAATTATTTGTGAGTGGAGGGAGGTGAGAACAGAAAAATAGACCAGCAATAACATGTAAACTATATCAGAAGAAAGGGTTATATCATTGTAGAAATATTTTGAAGGCAAAGACAATTCATGTTCTTATATTTTGAATGCTTTATGTAATCCATGCACTTGCCTTTTCATTTTTCACTAGCTGCTTGCGAATTGCAGAATCCCTTCTAAAGCACAGGGCTTTACAGCAAGGACCAAGGTTACTAAGAAGACCTGCTCTCTCTTCTTTTCGCAGTAATGCAGCCATGTTCAGGGCCCCAAGTTCATGTTCAAACAGATTTTCTGCATCTACAAAGAGATCAGCATATACAAGAATAACTTTGCCGACTGAAATATTTTTTGTCCCACAGAAGAGTGAATTTATTGAAGGTAAAAATTTTCACGTCATGTATTATTTCTCAAATTCTTGCCCAAAATTGAACTCAGTGTTAGAGGAAACAGGAGACGAGGTGACTCTTGACCTCTGAGAAGAATACAAACAACAGCTCCTCACTTCACCCTTTCCACTGATTGGTGGAGCAGCATTAAACAGAAGAGTCTAGAATGAGCGTGCTTTCACCTTCAGCACTGGAGGGAAAGGACTATGATGGCAGTCATAACTGAGGATTAAAAACTTGGGCACAGCTCTAGAATGGCCTTCCTCCATGATCAGATGAGTGGGTGTGAAGACAAGGGGGTTCAAAGTTGGCATTAATCAAAGTCCTATGTTCCCCTTTTGTGTATGACCAATGGGTACACCATTGGGCCAGATGTGGCTAAACAGATGCGAGATGTAGAATATTTCCCTTTTCCTTAGTACAGTTGCCACTTCTCTCTCTGCAAAAAGGATGGCAAAAAAGGTGCCCAGGAACCATGGAGAACAAGTCAGGAAATAGATATTCTAACCAGCACACTCTTCCTACGAGTCGCTCCCACCCCCCAAAAACTACCCTGTTAATGCTATTTGGAATGGAAGCATTAATACTTCCTCTATGTTCTGTATAATATCTCTGCCAGAAGTGTCAGTGGGCAGCAGCAGCAAAACAATTAGGCCAGCCCCATTGCCACTGCTTTTTCTTGGGGGAATCACAGAGAAGTGTGGATTTGGACCTGAGCTTCTTTCTACTCTTTTCTAGGTCACAACCTCTAACCCAGATAACACTGCCATCAATCCAAGAATAAAAAGGAGAGGATGTATCCAAACCCACCTCTGATTAATGTAAAAACGAAAGGATAACATGTTAAAGCATAACAGTGTGACCGAAAAACTTACGTTACAAAGACCAATGTGATATACTACAGAAAACAAGCATGGCCTTAGGTACAATTCAGTGACATCTAAATATCAAAAACGGTTTTATTTGGTGCTTGGCAGAGAGCACGAGCATTTTACATGAAGTCTCACATATGGCACTGTAAAAAGCAAGAGACCTGGGACAAGTCTAACAGATAAAGGTTTGAAGGCTACTGCAGAGGTCTAGGCAGAATGCATACAGGGACATGGGGACACATTTTTTAATCCACTTACAAAGTGATCTTTTGACCAAGCTGAGCAGGACATTTTTCAGACAAGGTAAAAGTAAAAAAGTACTCAGAATCAAGGATGGGTCAAAGAAAATAACAATGAAGTTGCCAAGACAATCCAGATGGCTAATCAGGAACTCAAGTAAATGACAGACCAAAAGGCAACTTCAAAGCCTGCCTGTAACCAGGAGTCTGCCAAGGTACCAGATGCTGTTGCTCAAAGAGCATGTTTCACAGCGAAGCACCTGGGTCCTAAGAGGAAACAGTTGTAAATAGTAGATGGGGAGGAAACAACTAAATAAAGACTAGAGATTTAAATTCCATCACTTGCTAGAAAATGGATAAACAAACAAGAATCCCAAAAGGGATTTTCTTTCTTTTGTACTTCAATTCACTAATAGAAGCAAGAGATCCATGTATATGAATAGGTGAAAAAGTAAACACAAATCAACCTAAATCAATGGAGCCACTACAATAATACAAATATATACTTATACCAGCAAATATCAACATAAAATCTATGTACATCTTGAAACTAAAATGCTTACTAGTTCTTTTTTTTCAAAGACACTTTATAGAATCACAGAAGATTAGGGTTGGAAGAGACCTCAGGAGGTCATCTAGTCTAACCCCCTGCTCAAAGCAGAACCAACACCAACTAAATCATCCCAGCCAGGGCTTTGTCACTTTCCTAATCCTGAGATGGAATTTTATCCCCGCGGGAAATAGAATTACCTTTAGGTTTTTCTAAAACTCTCTGGCAGGTTTCTTTAATTTTGGTGAAGAGTTCAGGGCCTGCTAGTCGTTTGGAAATGCCAACTCTCAACATAACAGCACATGGTGTGAATTTTAAGAGTGCCGCCCCCGGCTCCCGTGGCTCTTTTGGCTGCTTTGGCATAAGACTGGACCAATCCACATCTATTACATCAACAGGATCTGCAAAAAGATACAATGGAGAATGACTATCACATCATCATCCCTTATTATGAATGGCTAGCTTCATCTGGTGTCTTGAAGGTAGTATAAATCAGCTGAATATTGTTCAGAAGCCCTCTCAAAAGGTGAATTCTTTCGTACTTCAGAATTTAGATTATGGTGTCAAACTCATGATGGTGGTGGTAAACTGGATTAAGGGATTCCTCCAAAATCTGCGTCTCCTGCTTGTATTTAAAAAGAAAACCCAATTTCTGTTTTTAATATTCTTGAAACCTCCTAATGAAGAGGCTGCTTGGGCTCTGCTGAATCAGCGGGTCTGGAAATAGTCGCTTCAGTAGGCATAGAAATCATAGTACAACTAAGAACACACTACAATGGACCTGATTCAAAATATTTAACTGATTGGTGTATTGATTAGACCTTTGGCTGCTATTCTCTGCTGTAGCATTGGTGAAGGCAATAAAATACATCTGCTCTTTAAGGAGACGTGATTTACTGGACAGAACTGGAGCTGTGTTTTTGTCTAACACAGCAGGTATATTGTAGCCAGCATGAACATATCCCACAGGACTTAGCATGAAATGCCTTTCCTACTTTGGGTAGGTTGATAGGCAGTCAATTCATTGAGACATTGAAAAATATGAATCTTGGAACCATTACAGTATCTCTAAAATCTCCTGTCCCTTATAAACACACCAGTTCCCTAGTAAAAGTAATGAATGGGATACAAAGATACTTATCATTAAGTCAACTGGTCCAATTTTTGCATTCAACCACTAGTAAAAAGGGATTTACTATATATTTTACCTGGCATCTTCTCATCCTCTTGTTGATCCTCCCTCTTTTCAGCATCACCTGCCAGAATTTCATCTAGTTCATCATCACTGATTGGCTCATATTCTCCAGCAGCAGACCCTAGTGACTGCACATCATCTATCTTGGCCTCATCTTCTCCTCCTACAGAAACAGACATGCACTGCAAGCTTAAAAACTGTCATTTTTTAATATTTGAGTATCCTGATAACTAGGCTACAGCATGTATAGGCTTGAGCAAATAAACCTGATAGCTTTCTTGTGGAAGCACATTCAACACTGATAGAAGCTGTTCAGTTCTGCGGGTGGTCAAATAATTTTTCCCACCTGACAGATAATAAACCCTTGAATTTAACTTGGCTCAAGTCAATTTCTACTTGTGCAATGTTAGGCAGCATGCATACTCAGGGTCAAATTTAAAAGGAATACAGAAAGCGGTGTAAGTTACATGAAGGTAGGTGTGTGTATCTTACACTTTCAAGCCCCTTTCTGAAGGTTACACCAGGTTCCCTTCATCTGTTTCACTTGTTTGATAATTTGCAACCTAGACTACCTTACACATCACCCCTAAATTTGATCCTTCGAATTAGAAACACCACACTGATGTCATAAGTTATTGTAATTAGGTCATCTTGCAGCCCATGGAGAAACGGCTGGGACTCTGCCTCTTCTGAGATTGAAGGTCCACCCAAAGCAGTTATGCACCAGCACCGCCCACATGCAACCCACACTCCAGATGGGTTCCCACAATCCAGATAAGGATGTGTACAGCCAACTGGTGGCCATCCACTCCATAAGTCACCTCAAAGACAGCATCTAAAAGTAGGAATAGACTTTCTGGATCTGGGCACCTAGGAGATGTACTGATTCAATCCACTGAGTGAGCGGCCTCTGCCAGCAGGACTCTGATCAAGAAAGAGCTGGAATGTACAGATACCCTCTCCTTGCAAAGTGTAGCAGAAATACTGCCACCTGTCCTTTTCGCCCAGAAGTGAAATTCTCCTTGTGTGGAAGCTGCATCCAAGGGCACAGTTTGTTTGCCCTTGGTACATTAAGAAATTAGAAATCAATGCAGAAAACTAAGAGGAAGACAATAGTAAGAGTGTAAATTAACTACTCAGAACACCTGTCACTGCTTTGCAGGGAGCACAGCATCTCTGGTATCATTAAAGTCTTCACTTGAAGCAAACACATTAAACGTTCAACATACAATCATAATTAAGTAATTAAATCCTCATACATTTTATGTTAGGCCTATACACAATGACTGTAGCCTAAACAGAACAAGACAGCTGATGCTGCACCAAAATCAGAGTTGAAAGTTGTACTAAGATACACTCTCTTCTCTCTCTAAAGAAGAATTTTTAGAATCTACACTAAATTTCACTCTGGATCTCATCATAATTTTCAGTGTCAACACTTGCATAACAAACTTCAGATTTTCATGATACATCCTCTATTTTCTAGTAGACCCTATGAATACTGTAATTCTGAACACACCAGTTCACATTTTTTCTCAACTACATGCTTGAGTAGAGCAGATATTTTCTGATTTTCAAAAGTCAAATGACCTCCTTATGAAACAACATATGTGGCACACAAAATGTGCATGAGCCATAATTCAAACCCAACAACCAAAGTTCTTCGGTAATAATCAGGAGAAAGAACAGGAGAAAAAATGTGCATCACCCTTTTGTTTTAGTTCCCATTTTAAGAAATATTTTGCTTTGAATCACTGGAAGTGAATTATTTTTTATTCTGTGTGTCCAGGAAAAGATATAAATTAAGACAAAACTATGCTGTTATTAAAAAAGGTAAATATAAATAGATTTCAGACTGCTAAAAAAAATACAATACAACCAGGAAAAACTGAGTGACAAAATAATTAGGGAAAGAAAGTATGTGATCCTTTGGGAGAAGGTATGGACAATAGGAACATAGCAGAAAGAATTTATTGAACGTCAGTGAAACATGCACGGAGAATACAGTTTCTTATTCAGTCCCAAATTTGTGCTTGCTTTTTTAGATTTTCCAAAAATAGGTTATGGAATTTTTCCCTGCTTCATAATGAACCAGACAATTCAGTCTCTCTTAAGTGCAAGACTCAAGCTACTTAGTTCAGCTCTTCCTCAGTGGGTTTTAAATATAGTTTTTGATTTAACATGTCTATATTACCTTTGTTTTTTAAACCAAGCACATATTTTTTCAGAGCCAGAAAAACTAGCAAATTTTATTTGTGTTGAATAAAATTACTTTTCTGAAGTTATTCCTGGACAAGACCTATCTATATGCTAAGAACTATACACATCTTAAAATTATACCATCGGCAGTTCTCTGGCTCTGTGGAAAAAAATAATATGATTGAGACATCTTTTAATGATGCAACATTTTTTAAAATGAAGGAAAATATAAGACTGTCATCAATTTTTCTTCTCCTAAAATGCTTTCTATTTTTCTACAGTTTTCCCCTTTAACTCTTCTCACCAATATCCTCCACAGCTGTCACTCCCACACTGAGAAAAAGGCTAATGGCGTAAAGGGGTGATGAAGAAAAGGGAATTTTTGTTCTTTAAACCACCTGACTATTCAGAAATTTGGTGCCTAAGCAAATTTCACCTTGTCTCATTTATGTTTATTTGTCTCAAGACTGCTTTGGAAGTACACAATTAACGAAGCACATGCTAAAAAAGCTGCTCATAGGGATTATGTCTCAGGGTACCTGCTTCCACAGTGGAAAAGCTGGAGCCAATCTACATATCAGAGAGTGACCTTTCCGTAGAAAATTATTCTAATTACTGTAGTTTGATGTTATGTTAAAAGGGGAAGGCGTAAAATAATTGACACACTAGTTTCTGTTCCAGAACATCTCACCTTCTAAGCTCTCCACTTTCTCAGCTTCATTTCCATCTTCAAATCCTTGTGAAGTTCCCAAGTCCTTTTCTGTCCTTTCCTTCTCCAAAGCTGTAGTGTCCCGACAAACCCCATCAGATTCCTTTTCATGATCCCTGTCCAGTTTTGGTTCATTGCGCTTTGTTGTCTCTGTTTGAGAAGAAATGTCAAGCGTTCTGTCCCTGTCTCTGTCTCTTTCAGTAGTATCAGGAAGTTGTCTCTCTCTTTCCCTGTCCAAGTCTCTTCTTTTTTCCCTCTCTCGCTCTCTGATTCTGTCACGATTCCGTGGCCAGTCTTTATCTACATCCCGGTCCCATTCTCTCGGCCTTCCATCCCTCCTTTCTCTGTCTCGTTCACGATCGTGATCATGTCTATCTCGTTCTTGAAGCCTCTCCCTGCTATCAAAGGACCCAGATCTGGAATGGACCTGACGATCTGATTCAGGAGAACTTCTTCTTGAACTGTGGCTTCTTGAATCTTGACGATCTGAATAAAATATTAAAGAGACATGACTGTAGCAAGTGAATGCAGTACACATTTATCTGTATCAAAACAGACAAAAATATCAAACAGTTTTACAGACTCTGATATCAAAATAGACCTATGAGGGCAAGAATAACAGAATGAAGATTTCTTCATAAAAATCACCTCTATGTATTTGACCTTATTCAAGGGCATGACTTCTCTTAATTATCACCTTCCTCCTCCCCCACCCCCCCCAAAAACATTTTTCAATAGCTAAAAACTGCTTCTTTAAAATCAAACTGTAGGTATTTCTGTATTTTGTATGTGAAACAAAAGAAGGGAAAACAAGTGTCATCATTTTGAAAATTTGCCATTCTGAAATCCAGTAAAGCCATGGTTGGCAAATAAACTTGTTCTGTAATCTCATCATATGTCAAATTTAAGCAAGATGTGGATTGACATTTGACTGGGGCCCTCCAGGATATACCCAACAGTGGCAAGAAGTTTGGCATTTTCCCCGAGTCAGTACTGAACCAATTCTCCAGCATGGTTTTAGGAAATATAGTGTGTTGTGGAGGGTGCATTCTAACCCATAAAAGAGGAAAACCAATGACCTGATCAGTTGTAATCACCAGCCATTTCAAATCAAGCAATGGTTTCTGCCTAATTTTCCCTTGCAATTCCATTCAGATACTATATTTTTCACTTACAAGTACTTTGTAGCACTGCATGAAATGTTAAAACAGTTTTGGTCAAACAGACATGGCCATATTTCCACAGCAGGTAAAATATTTTCTATACATTCCTTATCTGCCCTCAACAATCTTTAAATGAAAGGTCCTATGCATGTGCAAATTATAAAGATTGGCACGTCTATTAACTAAGAGCTACCAGTATAGCTTTCTTCCCCCACTGAAGTTAAAGACCCAGTAGAAAGACTGACAGTAGTGTCAGGTCATCACACACAACCACTGCCCAGCAACAAGAGTACAGGACAGAGACAGAGGACCAAGTAACTGCTGCCCAATTGTCTGCAAAACCATTTAAAGGCTTCTTGAAAGTTTAACACAAATATTCCATTGTGTCCAGTATCACTTAAAGGAAACCATTATCTATAAAAAGCTTGCTATTGGATTTAAAGATCCATAACTTTAAATAGCATGGGTAAATGCTGTTTATTTTGAGATGTTTTCATATGGGTATATTTGTGTTCTTGACAGTATCTTATTATAAGAATATAAGAACAGCCATACTGGGTCAGACCAAAGTCCATCTAGCCCAGTATCCTGTCTTCCGACAGTGGTCAATGCCAGGTGCCCCAGAGGGAATGAACAGAACAGGTAATCAAGTGATTCATCCCGTCGCCCATTCCCAGCTTCTGGCGAAGAGAGGCTAGGGACATCATCCCTGCCCATCTTGGCTAATAGCCATTGATGGTCCTATCCTCCATGAATTTATCTAGTTCTTTTTTGAACCTTGTTATAGTCTTGGCTTTCACAACATCATCTGGCAAGGAGTTCCACAGGTTGACTGTGCGTTGTGTGAAAAAATACTCTTGTTTATGGCAAACCTTTATAAACCTGACAGGTTCAAGTATGTAAAGTGTGGCACAAAGTCCATGTATTTTCTTGATGCTAAATCAAGAAGTTTTAGAAGAAGCTTGGTATGATTATTATCCTAATTTGAACCGAACTGGACTAGAAAGAGCAGGAGAAGACTCCGGAGGCTTGTCCAGACACCTGAGGAAACAATTAGAAGTCACAGCCACATTTTTTCATCCAAAGATTATAGGGAATAATTTGGACAACAGAAACACCACCACTGAAGGTGGTAATGGAGATTTCACCTTAAAATGGAATCTGTAAATAAAATAAGGATACATAATATGGGGACATATTTTAACATCCTAGAGGGTTGAATCCTCTGTTCATGGTTTAGTAATTAAGTTTAACTAAAAGACCATCCCCCCTGGAGCAAGATCAATTTTTTTCAGTATAACAGCCTACCTGAAACAAACAAGAAGAAAAATAAAGACTTGAAAAACAATGCAATCTGGTCAGGGGTCAGGTCAAGTTTTTCAACTCCACAGCAGCAATCTCAGACTGCTGACTATGTCTCAACATAAAAATTATCTGCCATCTGAAAGGGTTAAAAAATAAATCAGAGTATGGGACACAAATGTATGTCTTCCATGCCAATTTTGTCCTGACAACACCCAGGCTGCTCTTGCTTCTTCCCTGCTCTCTTCACATGGAGGAACATCCACTGATGTCTCTATCAGACAAACATCTAATGTTCCCCATCTGCCAAGTGGGTGAAAAGAATTTTCAGTACTGCTGAGTTATGTATAATGTAGTACAGGAAGCAAGAAGAAAGCTGGAGCTCTACAACAGCCAGTTTGTTTCATGAGAACAGTAGCACTCCAATGAAGGGGCCTAATATCTTAAATAATTTCTTGCCTGTTTTCCTCACTCTCCACAGGCATAAAGCTAATTCAGTTCCAATTGATTATTTAGGTTCAGGACAAAGATGATTTTCATTTGTATTAAATTTTCTATTAAGGGCCACAACCGAATGACTTCACTGCAAATTTATCTCAGGAACCATGTTGAACATAGCTCCTTGAAACATGTAAAATTTAACTTCATGCACATCATTGCATAATTTCAATATTAAAATTTAATTTCAATTTGTTTATAATTGTTAAAGTACATTTTATATAATAAAATTACTACTATGCTCTGTGTTAGCATAAGAGCTTTTCTAATTTAAAAGTTTAATTAGTTCCACAGATATGTTTTAACTCTGACAGCATAAATTGCTATTTCTTGTTGAATATTCCAGGCTCAGCAAAGGGATAATCCATCCCTACTGATGCCAAGAGTTTTAAATCATAATTTGAAGGAATATTCAATTCCCTCTAATTTTATTATGGAGGCAGAAGATGATTCACTGGATATGAAAGGAAAAGCAAGAGCTTAAGGCCATGCTAGAAGGATTTGGAAGTGGAGTCTCTTCACTTTCACACACTATGATATAAATCTGTCTCATAAGGACAGTATCTTATTACCTGAAGACGTGCTGCGGCTGGGTTCCCCTCGTTTCAACTGATCAATTCTAGACTTCCGTTCCCCGGTGATTTCTAAGCTTTTTTTCTCTCTGTCTCTGGAGCTGCTGTGCAGGACCCTTTTCCGACCTGTCTGGTCATCTCCACTGCGATGAGCTGACTCATTGGAGGGTGATCGAAGTCTGCTTGAAGTATGACTTCGATTGCTACCAAGACTGCTGCTGCGCTTCTGATCCACAGGTTTGCGATGAGGTGCATCTTCTATAGTAACATGTGGGGTTTCTACCTTTTCTCCCCTCAGTCTATGGCTTTTTCTGTGGGATTCTTCAGTGCTTCTTTCTGGAACAATGATTTCACCACGTTCTGGAACATCTTCATCTGACCAGTCACTAAATGTTGTGTCTTCTCTTTTCGGAGCAGCTTCTACTGCCACAGCTTTCTCAGGTACTGTTTCAACCAACTCCTCTTTTGTAGTTACAGGGGGAGTTCTTGGGCCTTTTTTCTTTTTATGGTGTGGGACAATTTCTTCATCAGAAACCTCAGAATCACCCTTTGACCTCTTACGTTTCTTCTCAACATTCTTCTTTTTTGGAACTTTCTTGGGTGAAAAGACCTGGCCCTCTTCTACAGTTGACTCAGTGTACCGTTCCACCCCGACGTCATCATCTTTTTTCTTCTTTGTGGTCTTTTTCTGCACTTTAGCTTTCTTCTTATTCTCCTCATGTATTCTATCAGATGCATCTCGTTCTTCAGAAGGGTGATGTCCTAAGCTCTCTTGAACCCTGGTCCGTGAGCTTTCAGTGACTTCTGTCTGTTCTCTCTGCTCTCTCTGTTTATCTCCTGAAGAAACCCTCTCTTTGAACTCCGGTTCTTCATAACGTCTTGAACTTTCCTTTCTCTCTGGCTTTCGACTCTGCCTGTCTTCTGTAAGGTGCGTGGGGCTGAGAGATCGGGATTCTTGTGGTCGCACAACCTGACTTAGCAGCCTGTGTTTCTCATCTACAAGTGGAAAAGATATATATTTTTATTCTTCGGGGGGGAAATACACATTTTGTGCATCCTGTACATACCAAAGAAAGTTTCAATCAAAACAATCCATTATTTCTAGCTACATTCTTCAAGCTTTTAAACAGCTGCAGTATCGATGGATTTTTTCCACTTTTAATAGATATGCCTCTTAAAGACAAATGTTGGGGCTACTGCCCCAGGACAATACCAATACATTATAACAAAATTAGCATATAGAATAAATAATATGTCTAATACATAGCCCCACCACTCTACAAGAAAAACAGCCTTACAGTGAAAAAACAGGGAGATGAAGACACTTTGAAAAGCTTAATCCCTCATTTTCTATTTAAGATTGCAAGGAACTTCTTCATAATTACAAGTTAGCCTGTATACTGTGACAGAGACAACCCACTCCTACTTACTTTTATCGTCTCCACTGTTGTAGGCATCGCTATCAGGAGAATGCTCACGGCGGCGCTTGGGTGATGGACGAGGACTAGGGCTACTTTCATTTCTGTGACGCTTCCTATATTGGACAAATAAATGCGAATTCCATGCAGATGCCTTTTAAAAAACCAACAGCTGTATTTCTTTATCATCTCTGTAAATATCAGTAATATAACACCACCTGTACTCTATGCACCTCTCTCAAAATACAAGATACCAAAAGATGTCCCACAATTTTCTAGCTTCATTAGCAACAAAGTTTCAAGTAAGATCAGTTTTCATTTGCACTCCAAATACTTAAAATACTTTCATTGATGATACATTCCCAACTTTTAAACAAAACAAAATATTCTTTAAGATGATAGACTGTTTTTTAGACCAGGGCCACCCGGGGCAGGGAGGCAAGTGGGGCAATTTGCCCCAGGCCTCGGGCCCCCACGAGAATATAGTATTCTATAGTATTGCAACTTTTTTTTTTTGTGGAAAGGACCCCTGAAATTGCTTTGCCCCGGGCCCCCTGAATCCTCTGGGCAGCCCTGTTTTAGACAAAGAGAATTTATAAACCTGGTAAGTATTGTTTAAGAGATGATCTTAATACCAATATTTTTTGTGCCAAAGGTCCCATACAGATACCTAGAATCCTATGAATCAGCAACCCAGGCTATGCCAGAGGGGTAATCATAACCTGCAGCACCATGGTGGGCAGTTCAGCCACACCAGCCTTAAACTCTTAGGATATGTCTACACTGCACTTTTGTCGGTAAAACTTTTGTTGATCAGGGGTGTGAAGAAAAAAAAAAACACACACCCCTGACCGATAAAAGTTTTACCAACAAAAGCGCCGTATAGACAGCACCATGTTGGCAGGAGACACTTGCCCGCTGACAAAGCTGCTGCACCTCGTTGGGGGTGCTTTTATTTTGTCACTGGGAGAACTCTCTCCTGTTGACAAAGAGCGGCTACACTGCGTACCTTACAACGGCACTTCTGTAGTAGCACATAGCCTTAATGATGTTTCATCCTTTTTCTTCTAGGATGATGCTAAGAATTCTAGTACCAAAAACCCTTTAGGACCTTTTTCTTGCCCTTGGTAAGACAACCAAAAATGACAAAGAAGTGACCTTAAAAGGAGTTCCTGCTTGAGGCTGAAGAAGAGATTGTGCCAACAAGGAGCCCACACCCAATGGCCTTTGGGTGTAGAACTAACTTTCTTAGCACTGAGGAAAATCCTGGCACTGTGGGAGTATTCACACCTTGTTCCACAGGAACAAACCTATTTGATGCCAAAAGTGTTTCAGCGCCAATACACCAAAAGGTTCTTGCTTGTGACCTGGCATATTTATAAGACCACCTTGGTAAGAAAGACATAGAACCCCCACTGCCTATTGGTCTGGGTTCCAAGTGTGAAGACCCTCCACACCAACAATGATCCAGGGGAAAAAAGCTTTTCCCAGGAAGTACATACATACAGACGTGTGTATCTACTTCCAGGAGGAAGTAGCAGCATGATGAATACCACTTAAATCAATCTGCCATTCCTGTCCAAGTCCTTGGAGAGACATCTGACCAAGGCCCAAAATAAAAACAAAGGACTAGAGTCAGGACCAGAGTCTGGCCCCCGTCCCCACTCCTTTGCATGACTCAAGTGGTATTCAGGCTGCAAAGACGAGGCAGCTCAGAATTCTACTGGAGTGCTGGAATCACTGGTAATTTAGAGTCAAAGAGGGGTTGGTTGCCTGAATACAGCTGTACTGTTGTAAATCTGGATGCAGAACGGGCCGTTGACAGCTTCTGCAACTGCACATAGTATAAGCAGCCCAGAGGTTGCTCTAACTTAGACTAATGGTTAAACTGGGCCCTAGTTTATTTGCATTTATTTGTAAGCATGCCTTCTACTTGGAAAGGAAAGTGGAAAGGTTTGAGGCAATTCTTTGTTCCTGTGGGAGTTCCAGTTTTGCACTAGTAACTGAGGGCTTATCTTTTGTCGACAAAACAGTGGAGGTGTACACACTGAAATGCTTCTCCTGCCGATGTAACTCCCCTCCTATGCAGACATAATAAAACCACCTCAACGAGAGACGTAGGGCTTATGTCGGTGTAGTTAAGGCAATGCAGTGTCTGTGTAGACACTGCATTCTTTACATTGGCTGTCGGCTGCTCGCTAGGAGCATGGCAGCTGACCAGACTCTGGGTGTGGATCTCCCCACCAGACGTGAGAAGCCCTAGGCAGCTGCCTCCTGCTCCTGGCTGGGAGTGCTGAGGTGAGAAGCCTGAGGGGGCAGCCGGGCTCCCAGTGGGGAGCTGCATGGACCTGAGAGCCCTGGCTTTCAGTCCCCCACATTGCCCCCCTTCAGTCGGTGGAAGTGCTCCTGGTGAGGATGTGCACCACTGACAGAAACAGGGTAGTGTGGACATCAGCCACCTCAGTAATTAATGCAGTGGCTCTAAGTCGACCTAACATAGGTCGACTTACCTTTGTAGAACAGACAGCCTAAGAAAGCACTGCTCTTGCACAAATAAATGTAACCCTTTCATTAAACTATTTCATTGTGCCAGTGGAATGGAGATGATTTGCAGCTTGATCCAGAGCATAAGACTCTCTCAAGTATTGCTGGGACAACTGAGGATCTGGTCCTAAAAGTGAAACAGTGCAAGCTATTTCCTTTACGAACTAGCTAACCAACAATATATGAGAAATTAAAGGAGCTTTGAATAAAACCCAAGAAATTGCTTTGAGTGCAGTGAAAAGATCATAATATCCACAGCTGGCTACATAAAGAAAGGATTGAGGTTAGTCTTGTGGCCCCAATGAGCACTGCTTTAAAGACAGTTCCCAAAACTCGAAAGTGCATCCTACAAATGGAAATACACAGAGATCACTCCAATGGAGAATCAAGACTGTATTTGCTAGAAGGATCTAGAAAAAAGTTAAGCGCAAAAATTTATATTATCCTTCTAAACTTTTTAACTAATTAGATTTTTTTTTTAAATACAGAATGAATTTTTTAGAGTAAATGCCATAAATGTAGGGAGGATATGCTATGTTATTCTTACATAGCAGAGGTTTTATCTCATATTTGAGCAAGAATCTCAACAAAGGATCTGCTACAGTAACATTTGAATGAGACAGAGTGAACTCTCAGAGATTTGCTAGGGGCTCTGGAGTCAACACAACCCTTTACAAGCTCCTACTAGCAGACATGTGCTACTTGTGCCGTAGGAAACACTTGGTTTACAACAATGAAAACAGAGAGAGTTACACCGCGAAACATTAAAGGATCACAGGGTATTTTATATTTTTGGTGAGAAAATAAGTCACATGCAGAATCACTTACTTAGATTTCCTCTCCTCATGGACATCTCTTGTATTCCTTTCTTCTCGGACATCTTCTCTCTTATCTCTGCGGTCATCCCTTCCTTTTTCTTTGTCCTCCCAGTCTCTCGGACGTTCTCGTTCCTTATCCCTGTCACGACCCCGCTCTCTCTCTCGTTCTCGCTCTCTTTCTCGCTCTCTTTCTCTCTCCCTTTCCCGTTCCTCCCTCTCTCGCTCTCGTTCTTTCTCTCTCTCCCTTTCTCTCTCTCTCTCCCTTTCTCTGTCATGGTCTCGGTGGTCTCTGTCCCGTTCGCGTTCTCTGTCTTTGTCCCGCTCTCTTTCTCTCTCCCGTTCTCGGGCACGATCGCGTTCTAGTTCTCTTTCCTTTTCTCTTTCCCTCTCCCGGTCTCTCTCTCTTTCCCTCTCCCGTTCCCTCTCCCTCTCTCGTTCCCTCTCCCTGGCCCTTTCATCTCTCCTATCATCAACCCGGTCTACCCTTCGTTCTTCTCTCCTTTCATCACGCTCAAGATCATCGCTCCTTCCTTGGTGCCGTACTGGTGAGCTTGGTCTTTGATCTGTAAAGAAAGTCAAGTTTCATTGCCAGTGACTAATTAGATAGATACGCCTCTCACAGTACACTAATCATTTAAAATTAGAATAGAAGCTTCTGTATTCTTATTAAAGTAGAAGGATACAATCTAGATATCTGCATTAAACATAAACCAGAAGCTTCTTGCAGAATGCTGGAAAAGGTTCTGAATGACACGAGGGGAAGTGCATTATCTTAAATTTCTTCATTTTAAAAACACTTCAAGTCTTTTCTACTTAAAGCTTAAGGTCACTACAAACCATGGCTATAAAGGTTTTATTTTGTATAAGTCTATTCCCAGTAATTTCAAAACTTTATCTGCTTACCATTTGATTACTACTATTGCCCAAAAGCATGATCAGATATTTTCTATATGATTTCAATTAAACAGATGCTTAAAATGGACACTCATTTTAAAATGAAGTTTATTGTTCTATTAAAGAATGCAGGATTCTATTTTTCTTCAATCCATTCTCAGTTCCACAGTTCCTCTAGCCAGCACGTTCAATACTTAGAAAAATATGAAACGGCCTGGCTCAGTGGCTCATCATCTGATCATTCAGGTGACTCAGATCAAGAGAAGGAGGCAAAGAGGAAATATTGGAAACATCAGAACTGAAATCTTTCAAATATTCCTTGCGGCTTCACAAGCAAAGCTGTTATAGGCACAGTACACAGGAACTGGTGGCGAGGGATGGGGGAAGAATACATGTGTAAATAGGAAATAACTAGTCTAGAATCACAGGGAAAGTCCTATTTAACTTGAATATTAGCTTTCCTTAGCAACAAAAAATATACATTGTTGCAGACATCTAAATCTCACTTAAGTGGATATAAATTGCAACTAATTTCATCAATAACTACACTGTGATCTTAATTCTATTTTAGTAAAGAATAATAGAAAAATCCTCCATGGTGTATGTTACATAAAGAGGTGGAGGAAACACTTGTATGAATAAAGGAAAATGCAGATTTGACTTTTTGTCCATTATTGCAAAGCTGACATAATGCACATCTCCATACATTATTGAGAGAATATCCTTCAGGGGCATGCATGTGGAGTTTGAACAGAACTGAGTCAATAAAACATACGTTCCCGTTCAGTTTAATCTATTTTCACCTGCGAGTGAATTAATAATGATTTAATGCTCCATTGCTTCCAGGTAAAATTAAAAGTAAATAGGAATGACATTTCTGCTATGGCCGAAACAATCATTTTTTGGATATGAATCGTTAGTTTAGGCAACTCGGGTCCAGATACAGATTCACATTCTTTATGCTGGTATGCCCACATTATTTCAATACCACCTATTACAATAGTACTACACTGTAATTCAAGTTCTTAATTTTTAAACTATTATTTTTCCACATTATATTGCCACGAGGAGTGGTATTAAGTATCTGCAAACCAGGGTGGATAAAAATCGGACTTTTTTGATAAAATGCTTTTTGAGGAAAAAACCTATCTAAAGATAGTTTTAATTAAGATACATTATAGCTCAAAGATATCTCATCATGGAATAGGGATTTTAAATCTTAATTCTATAGTATGAGACAATATATTCATGTAATGTTTAAGAAAAGTTTTGTAAATGAGTTCCAATAGTTCATGGATTAGGGACCCAATCTTATGGGGTTCCAGGGGCTTCTGTATAGATAATTTAGGTTAATCTTTCTATCTACCCAATGGGACTCAGTGCTCAGGCTAGAAGATATCATCAGAGATGCTTAGTTTTGCAGTTCTCAGACTGCAGATTTGTCTCTCCAGAGATAACAGCAAAAATGTTGTTAAATAAATAAATTAATATATAAAGATGAGAAATAACAGACCTCAACCCTACCGTCCCTCTGCAAATTTGTGTACAGAGTCAATCCCTTGCCTCTCTTTAAAAGTGCAAAGTTTCAAAAAGTTCAATGAATAGAAGATTGTTGGGGGCTGAATAGCTCTGGACAAGGAGAAAAGTCTGGAGATAAATGCGAGACAGGAGGCACAGGCAGTAGAAACAAAAGTGAAACTGTTTGAGCAGCATAACCCAGAAGTCTTGAGGTCTTTCTGAGTGGAGCCTTCATTGATTTGAGATCCACCACCATTCTCTCACTAGAAAGGAAAACCTATAATGGCAGCAGGCCGTAAAAGAGACCCAGTTTGGGAATAAGAACCATTCAAGAAATATAGGATTGCTGATGATGTTTTAAAGAAAGTCACCCCAATGAACTGGTGGAAGTCACTTAAGCACTTGGATTCAGAGACTGTTGAAGTGATAATCTCACTTTTAACAGCAGTAGCTTCTTCTGCCGGTGTAGAAAGAATAATTTCTTCCTTTGGACTAATTCATTCCAAATTGAGAAATTGTTTGGGTCCTGAAAAAGCAGGAAAGCTTGTTTTTCTTTTCTAGATTATGAACAAACAGGAAAATGAAGGTGAAGACAACTGAGTTAGCTGCAGAAGCCAATATTTTAAGTTTCTCATGTTTACCTGGCTGACACAGTCAATTTAATTTTTTTTTTAATATTTCATTTAACTATTTTAAACAATTTTAACAAAACAAACCCGATTTTAAAAAACTTGAATGTTTAACTAAATTCAAAAATTCATTTGCTTGTTTTGTTAAAATATTGTGTTTGCTGTTGAAGAAAAAAATCCATAATGTTGTTTTAGTTAAATAAAACCATTTAAAATGCCTGTCTGGTGATGTTCTCCTCCTAATACTGCATGGCAAGAAAATCCTCCAAATATTAATGATTAACCTGTTGAATTGGAGATAGTTTACCTCCCAATGACTTCATAAATATCTGCTTCAATTACCTTTGGTAAATGAAATAACCAAACAATCATTCATTTTCTGATATAGCTGTAAAACTAATCTGAAAAGTTTTCAGAATAAATCACTTTAAAAATGTACAGTGTGTACCTTCTAAAAATGAAACCTACATCTATCTCTGAGTTGTGAAGAATATGTATTAAGAATGCACTTTTATGTAGAAATCCATGATTAAATTGAGTCTTCCTGACTAGTGATTTAAATTAAATCCACCATGCTGCAAACAATGCTTAAATGTGAAACTCGACAGACATCTGGAAGTATATATTTGCTAAACACATGTAGGTATGGATGGATTAATAATTACTGTACTATACATTCACATCTTTCTCCTTTGAAACATTATACTTGTATTTGGAAACATCAGATTTAACTTTAAAGTATTTCTCTTTTAGCTGAATACAGGATGCCTACCCCTGAGAAACTGTATTTTAGTTTTGTATTATTTAGTTTAATATTTTAAACCATATTCAAAACAACTCCTAATGTATTTGAGAAGTAAAATTTTCTCTTACGTGTTCCCTGTTTAAAGCACTGTCTTAGTATTTTTCAAACATTAAGTAAATCTGTACTTAAAATTAACTGAGAAGGTTTTAATGTTAGAAAAACTATTATTTTTTAGAAACAGAGCAAAGTAAAACCATAAGAGCTAAGGAAAGATATTTAAGCTTGACTCAATTCTATTAGAGCTCCTTATAAACATTTATTGTGCATTTCACTCTAAAACAAATGGCTTGCCTCCCATAAATTTCCTTTGTTGTACTGGCATATTTATATTTACTTCTAATTTTAAGATTTTTACTTAGAACTCAATAAGACATGAAAGTTCAAACTGCACTATAATTTAATCAGCTGGTTACTGCAAAGGAGGTAGAGATAAAAAGTAATTAGAAACTGCCAATGTCCAGGACACATTCAGACTGCAGTCTGTAGGCTAATGACAAGAAGGAAGATGCAGATTAGGTTCAACAAAATCCTTCCTTGAAGGTAGAAGAAAAACTAAAGCAGAGCAGCAGTTAAAAAAACCTCCAGAGCTTTTCACAGGAACAGAAGACATGACTTATTATGCTGTTCTGTGGAGAGAAGAAAACTTGGCAGAGTAGTGCCTAACATGCCTTTTTAAAGGAATGAACACAGGCAGCATCTGGGATTCAATGGCCACATTCAACACAATTAAAACCTTCCTGAAGACCAAAAATTCATTGTACGTTTACATTTATTCTCCTCACTGTCCCTAAACCCTGAATTTGCCTTAATTAAGCTCTCTTGTTCTGCTAACTGAGGAAGTCAGCAAGCCAACTTTTTCAGAAGCCAACTCTAAGATGACTCTTCTGACTGGATGTTAGAACAGAACTCCCTAGGGACAACTTCAGCATTCTTTCTGCTATGAAAATGAAATGTCTCATGCTAAGCCCAAAATGGCAGACCCTTATAAAAACATGGACTCTCCCCATCCTCACCAGCATCTGTATCAAGATTTATTAGCCATTTGACACTGACCACAGCAAAGCATCAATCAATATTAAATTCCCAAGTCAATAAAATGTCATACTGTATTAATCACAGTATTATACTGTGCCTTACTTTAGTAGCCAGTCAAGGTTAGCTAAACCTTCACAACAGCATATTTAAATACTAAGACAAAAAAAAAATAGTCTGTATGATTCTATATCAACAAGTAACATTGCATTGAAATGCGACAGTAGCCACATGCTCATGTATATAAATAGGTGATATCCTCCAGAAAATTAAAACAGAAAAATGTGCAGTTCTTTTCAACTTATTCATTTTACATTGAAGTCACCCAAAGTTGTTTGCTTAAAACATACTGAATGAATAAAAACAGCAATGGGGGAATGCCATAAGCCAGTCGAGGGGGGTAGGTGGGAGAATCTATTATATAGCTGTGCTAATGAGCATTTGTACTAGATATGTCAATTTTTGTTAACCTCAGAACAAGACTGATGCGAAACTCCAATATCAGGTCAGCTGTATGTTTCTGAATTAGTGCATGCATGTTTGCATACCTCTCTCTCTGTTGTCACGTCTTTCCCTTTCTCCATGTCTTCTTTCAAAGGATGAATCCCTTGCTTGCTCTCGATTGTCATAGCGGTCTCGGTCAGGGTAGCTACTCCGTGATTCCCAGCCATCATGGTAATTGCCACTACTGCTATGACTGTCAACTTGAGACCCTCTGGTTGCCCGACTTCCTATTGAAAACATTTCCACCCGCCATAAGAGTTCACGTGTAAGAAAATCCATTGACATTTTATAACAATTAACTATAAGATTTAAAATATCTAAGTTCATTTAATTATACCATTGAAACAGAAGTTAAATTCTAAACTCTATTTGACATAGGAAACTGTTTTAATGCTCAACTCCCCATCCTGATGATTTAAAAGTTTATAGTTAACAAATCTGATACACATTTGTGATAATGAGATGACAATCTACCAAAACCAGAATTAAGATGCTGCACTTGAGTTCTAGGCATCTGAAAATTATATACACCATGCCCGAATACTGTACTCTATTTTCAGGAGAAATCAACTTCCTGTAGTTCAGGGGTAGGCAACCTATGGCACATGTGCCGAAGGTGGCACGCGAATTGATTTTCCGTGGCACTCGCACTGCCCGGGTCCTGGCCACCGGTCCGGGGGGCTCTGCATTTTAATTTAATTTTAAATGAAGCTTCTTAAGCATTTTAAAAACCTTATTTACTTTACATACAACAATAGTTTAGTTATATATTCTAGACTTATAGAAAGAGACCTTCTAAAAAACATTAAAATGTATTACTGGCACGCAAAACCTTAAATTAGGGTGAATAAATGAAGACTCGGCACACCACTTCTGAAAGGTTGCCAACCCCTGCTCTAGTTACAATATGGGTTTTTCTGACTGGTAATAAGGTAGCATGGAGGTGGCGGAAATTTGTCCTTAGAAGAATATAAGATTGCAGACATTGTGCAGAAGGAAATGTGCAGACCAAGCAGTCAAGATATGAAGGAGGTTGTTTTAAAATTATTGGAAGCTTTTAAAAAAGAAAATAAAAAGAAAACTGTTACATTAAAACTAAGAAACCAAAGCAAAAAACAATACAGATGACCAAATGGTGATAATATAAAAGAATTAACAGTTCTTCAAATACAAATTACAATGGAACGGGTTTTGGAAAGCCATAGAAAATGTTACATATTTCGTACGTGAGAAAAATGGGAGAAGCTGAACCTGGCTATACATGCATATTTGAGCAGAAGGAAGAGGGGTTGTGTAATGCATATGACTAGAGAATCTGCCTCTGCTAGTCTTTCATTACACTTCAGGCTCTTATTTGTATTTCATGGCCCTTGGGAACAGCTAAGGTTGCAGATACATTAAACAGAGTGGCGCAGGATTTTTAAGTACTATGGCAGGATGCCAATGCTATACTGTTTTAATGAATGGAAAACAGAGGAGTGCTATGCATTTAAGCAACAACAGTTCTATTTTAATGAAAATACCACTTAAGGATTGCTTTAACAGCATATGCTTATTTGGCAGCAATTCATTATCAAATAATGTAGTACAGACATTGAAAAAATAAATCATATAGTACCTTTGTCAGATAATTCTGGACCTCTGCCTCGACTTCTGCCGGTTCGGTCACTTCTACTTTCATTTCTCGACTCATTTCTGGATTCATTCCGTGTGTCAGCACGGGAATTGTCTTCTCTGCCATGGGTTCTTCCATAACTGCGTGGTTCCTCCTGATACTGGTCTTCCTTTTTATGGGTATCTCGATTCTCTCTGTCTCTGTAGTCATGGGTATCTCGTATAGAACGTGAGTCTCTCTGATCACGGCTATCTTTATTATCTCTGCTGTAATCCCTTGTATCCCTGGAGTCTCGAGTGTCCCTGGATTCCCTTGGCTCCCTGCGGTCTCTGTTATCCCTGGTCTCCCTCCGATCTCTTCCATCCCGAGATTCTCGGTCATCTCTATGATCCCTGGAGGCACTCTGCTCTTGGTCATAATCTCGTTCCTCTCTGGTTTCCCTCTCTTTTTCCCTTTTTCCTCTAGTTTCTGGAAAACAAATTAAATGTAATATTCATCTTGATTAAAGTCTTCAATATTGGATTCTAACAATCCAAAGTAGAAAGGATATAAAATGATCCAACCGAATTAGATTTCTTACACAAAAGCCTATGGGGAGAGATTTACAAAGGCACAAATTGGAGTTGGGTGCTTAACTACCTTTGTTGCTTTAGAAAAATCTCCCCCATGGATTTGAATCTATGATCTAGTAAGTATCACATTTCATTGTTTAGAGATTCAGTAACTTCAAAATGTGTTAGGACGAAGATTTGCTGCAATAATTTTAGGACCAGGAGCATATTCTTTTAGAGAGTACTGAGTTCAAGTACTTTTCTTGTGGTAATTTCCCTTTTCAATTCCTTATGCACTTGACAGTGTGCTCAGAGTGCATCTATGCTATCATCTTTGTTAAGATCTCTCACTACTGAAACCTGATTTTTAAAATATTTATTTATTCACAATATGTTCCTATTATAAATACAGCAGAACCCTATTTATCTGATCTAGTTGGAACCGGGGCCAGTTTGGATAACCAAAAGTTCAGCTAATCCAGAAAATGGGAAAGTGTGAGACTACAGCACCATCTAGCGGCCACCAGAGAGATCACCCGCTTCTAGACCTGTGCGCACTGGTTGTTGGGTTAATATGGAGAAACAGATAATGAAGGGTCAGATAAATGGGGTTCCATTGTATTATCTTATAGTTGGTCTACAAAACTTGACAAATGTTCTCTTCATAAGTTTGGGGGTGATGGCATTTTTGTTCACCAAAATTGCCCAACAGACTTGATAGGCTATGTGGTTCACTGGCAGATATTTGGCACCTTGAGAGAAGACCACTATCCTACTACGATTGGTGCAGCCACTGCCATATACAGAAAAGGGTGATTAGATACTAGAGAGAAAAAATGAAGGCCATTCTGGACTTTAACACATATACTGGTGAGACCTAGTACAGTGAAAGAGACCTTGCCTACACTATCATTCTTGTTAAAGTCTCTCCCCTTTGCACTATACCCGATACAGTGGGAACAGGAGTGCTAGCATAGATGTCTGCTGGCATTTTAACCAATGTGTTGTCTAACTGCTTGGAGCACATCTAGATGAGACAATGATTAAAATAATCAGGTTTTTTAATGGTCAGCTAACTACAGTTTGGGGGCAATGTAACATGTTTCTGAAAAACATATTGTTGTTCGTACCATCCCTCCTTTCGTGGCGTCTATCATGCGATTGTGAAGTTCGGTCACGATCATGCCTCCCCTTCTCTCTCCCTGGGGACTGATGTCTTGAAGGACTTCGCTTCCTCTGAGGAGAGGATGAAGAGCGCGGGGGATAGGGAGAGGAGGAACGCCTCACAGGTGGGGAAGCTGTCCTTTGATAGGTTGGAGAAGGAGTTCTTTTGCGGCGGGGGGAAGGGGAATGTCTTTGAACAGAGGAGCCTGATTGTGATGAAGAGGAGTGATGTCTTGATGATATGGGAGAGTGATGCTGCCCTGGTGGGGAAGTAGACCTGCAAGACACATCATTAAAATAGCCACAACATGCAGTTTTTTATGATACTATAAAATAATAAAATCTCAATAAAAAAAATCCATTAAATAAATAAAATTATTTCTATAGTCTCCGCCCTCTAGCCATCAACTGGAAAATAAAATTCTTATTTCTAAAATATATAAACTGCTCCTCTCTCCCATGCATATTTACTGTTATCTCAAAAATAAAGATACTTTAAGAGTTTGTTAGAACCACTCTATATTCCTAGTTTAATCTTTAGTTAATATTCAAGAGCAAGTCATCCAGTAAAAAAATATATACATTTCAGAAAAAAAAAAAAAAAAGCACCTTCGATTAGACAATGACAAGAACTTTGTTGCTATGAAACATGCAGTCTTCCCCAGCAACACAGCTATTTTACTAAATATGAGGTGCTTTCAAGAAATCCTGGTAACATGCAGCAGACAAATTATCATTTTCTTTCTTGGGTGCACACTCTAAGTACAGCTATATACAGCATCCCTGTGGCAAGTAACACTGGCTTCTTAATTTCTGTTTTTGTAATTTTCTGTTATCCTAATAAGAGTTTACAGCTATCTTTTTGTCTAAGACAATGTAGGCCCCAATCCTGCAAACTCTTATGCATGTACATAACTTTACTCACCTGAATAACCACACTGAAGTCAACAAGACTAAATATCTGCTTAAAGTTATGCAGGTGAGAAAGAGTTTCCAGGGATTCACAGCTACTCATGTTAACAGTAAAGTAGATTATTCTTTAATACTGCTATTAGGGTAAATAATTCTGTATCAAAATGCTCACACCTTTGGAAAGAACACTGATATCATGTGATATCACCAAAGAGAAAATGACTTGATAAGGTGGCAGGAAAATTTGAATTGTTTCGGAAAATAAGAACTATGTTATTAACTTCCCACCTGCGAGAGGGTGAGAAAGTATGCTTGTGTGTAGTTGACTTTGCTGGAGCTCGGGAGGTTTGTCTTCTCCTTGAGGTAGGAGGTGAATATTCTCTGGAAGGAGAGGAATTACTGCCAGAATGATCAGCAGGACTAGGAGAACGCTTCTGTCTATGGGAGCCTTCTGAAGGATCTCTAAGAAACATACAAGTAGCAGCTTGTTCAGCATGCACAATATGGGATCAGTACATCTCCAATCAATTAAAGTCAACTCCAAGACCACACCCGTAGTACCGGATCAAGAATTACTTCTGGTAGAATAGTTTGTTCATCATATATGAAATTACCTTCATCATATAGTGCTCAAAAATCTAATATCTACACAATCTACAAACTTATTTAGTTCCAGAAGATCCCATTTAATATATTTTTCAAAGTAATACAAACAGGGTGAAGCCTGAACCCCCTAGATTATCTGTAATTTTTTAAGCAGCTAGATGTCAATACAAAAATAGGGAATTTGTTCTTTTTGTTGCTTTAATTTAATGAATTCTGTAAAATCAGAACTTTACTATAAAAAAGTTCAGACAAGTTTTCGGACCTTAATGATGACTTCTGAAGGAAGAAAAATACTGCTGTTATCTTGAACTGCCATTTGGCTTACTGAAGGATCAGGAGGATTTCAAGTATTTGTTTTCAATATTAAGTAACTTAAAAATTCACACACAAAGGTCACTGACAATTGTATAACAGGCTGCAGCCATTGCCATGGAAGTACCTACTTCTATCATGGTACCGCACGCACACAGGCTGCCAAATACACTCCCGCTTCTATCACAGCTGCACTGAGTGCTCCCCACTACGGCTTGTGACCTTCTGACACTAATTATGGAATGGGGCATAACACTGCCTCAGATCCAACCACCTTTCTGAGTCTTTTTTACTTTATCAGCTCATGACAGAATGTAAAGGTTTTCCTAAACTCCTTAGTCTTCACAAAGTAGTAGCAAACTTACCACTATACGTCATGTGTGTGTGTGTGAGTGTGAGAGAGAGAATGAATATGACCTACCTTCCCCACGTGGACATATAGGTTTTAGGATGGATAAGGTGGGCAGGTATGAGTGTGAATACATAGAACCACCTTTGGATGTAAGCATCCCAAAAGGTAGGGACTTTTAAGAGGCAATTTTTGAAGAAACAGCATTACTAAAATACTAGATTTACTAAATGAGGCTTTCTGGAGAGGAGAATGCCTCCTAATGGCCAATTTGCAGAATAATAGTGTTTTCTCTTCACGGGTCCACTGAACTGATATTCTGAAGAAGAGAAGTAGTGTTTCTCTACAAGGGGAAGTTCAAGGTATAATGGAAAAATTATGGCTTTAGAATGAAGATGTGAGGACCCTGGACTGGACCACCAGTCAAGGTCTGACTCACTGATGGAAAACATGACAGTTATTTCAGAAGGGCATCTCAACAAGTTATTTTTATTCAAGTGACAACTCTATTAGCTGTAATTTATTAGTCCACTATATGATGCATTTATTATATTTAATGAATTCAGAGAAAGTTGGCAGCAAGTCAAATGTAAAACCCTCTCTATTTAGTGCAATATGAACTACAGATTTAACAGAAATGCAGACAACCTAAGCAAGGTTACATTAATGCTAAAAACCTAATAATGCAACAGAACTCACCTCTGTTTCTCTTTTTTTTCCTTATGTCTTTCAAAGTCACGTCCTCTCTCTTTCCCCTCTCTAGTTTTTTCTTCTAAACGCTCTTTTGCTTTATGTTTTTCTTTATGCTTTTTCCCCAGGAGAGTCTCCTCTTGTACTGGAGGAGGTGGACTAGGCGTACGAGGACCCTTCTTTTTACTTTGGGTGCTTTTGGAACTCCTAAATGTATCAAAATACCGGAAAAAGCTATTTAAAAGACTAAATAAAATATTTGTTAATCTCTCAGATACTAGCAGCACCAATTTATAGAGTTAAGCGCTTTGCAGCTTTTGGGGCAGACTTCTCTATTCCATCAGCAGATAGTGGCATTTGCAGTTGTACTGACTGAATGGTGAATACAAAGGAAAATTAATGTCAAGCTCTCCTTTGAAGTTTCCCATGGCCATTTGAATTTATAACCCTTATTTCTGAAACAGACTTGCAAAATTTGGAACTGCTCCCAAATGTGTAAGTACAGCTTCCAAAGTTACAATGCCCTTAAAACGGCATGCATCAAAACACCAAAATCCTTTGTTTCTTGTCCAGATTCTGCAATTGAATACAATACATCTGTGCACAATACAGTGCAGGGTCAGTGCCTCAAATTTTAAGCTATTTAGGGTAGGGATCACTCATTCCTTGTATGTAAAGCATCCTACCATATTTTCAGGAGCTTTATGAATAAATATTGAACATTTTGTTTCCACCATGAATTACAAGGAAATGTAAAGATATTTCTTTATACCCATATGTATTTTTCATAAGTGAGTCACAAACAGATACAAACATATTAGAACCTAGATGTCACTGCATCTTAAAGCACTGTAGCAAGCAATCCCCTATACTAATCTTTTACAGCAAAACCAACATTTACGAGTATTGTGCCCCTATTTAAGCATAACTTGCTTCAAAGGCAAGTTGCTTGACAAATACAGGTGCCTGTTCTTGTATTAGCGTTGTAATTTTTCCTCACAGCTAATGGAGCTAAACATGGATTCCCAGGTTCTAGAGTCAGCAAGGTCTTTTTTAGAGAATTGATTTTTTTTTTTTTTTTTGTGACAAGAAGCCCAGTTGTAACAGCCTGTGATTTTCCTACTTCACCCCCTCTCTTGTCTCCCTTTCCCAGTGCTATAACTCTCCAGGTCACTCCTTAACCTAGAAGGCCAAGTAATATCTCTTGTACAGCAATATGTAGTGCCAACAGAACACCTGACTCCCCAAACTGCAAAATTTCAATTCTAGCCTAAATTAACTTGCATTTAACCACCACCAACACCCCACACCATTGAACAAATGTAATTTTATTTCTATTTAGATTTCTCCAGTGCATCTCATAGGCTCTATGCAGTTCACGTCATTTAAAGAAACAATGTTCAATGCACAATCTAAAAGTTATTAAAATCAATGAAGACATATATACGCTGCCTTGTCCCAGGGATTTTTGTGAACTCTGCAAAAAAATCGACAGTTTCAAAACTGGTACACTGAATTCACACCTTAAGGGACAATGAAAATGAGTATCTATATCCACTGATTAGCATGAAACATTTCATAATGTATCAACATACCACCCTTTCCCCAACCATAATGTACGTCTACCTACTGACCTCTGCTGGTCCAACAGCGGTGAAGACACTGTAGAAGTTTTCTTCTCTTTCTTACTAACTGAAGATGAAGATTTGGGACTTGACCTTCGTTTTGGAGATTTAGATTTTCTTGGTGAAGGAGACTGTGATAATTTAGATCTAACCACCTCTGGAGAAATCTTGGATAAAGAAAAAGTTTAAACTACAACCAAAAACTCATGTGCTGTATGTGTATCCTGCCTGAATAAGGATCCTAATATCATTCAAACTTTAGATAGTAATAACCACACCATCTACCTCAGACATACTAAGCACATTTTTTGCAGAAGTAGTTAATTACATTAGTATTAAAATATCTTAAAATAAAGCTGATCTTAAAGAAAATTCTGCACAAATGACCTACTACATAATTAAATGACACCTAACAGATCATTACATTCATATCCATAAAATGGTTCTAATTAACATTCTAAAGTTAGCCTGAAAAATTGCACTCCAGTAAGATTTACCTACAGCCCAAATATTCTGGCTCTTAAGGTCCCACACCCCAAATAGGCATATTCTTTCCAGTTACAAACCACCCACCAAGATTATGCCTAATAAAAGCCAGTGTAATATGAATAGTGAGGGCAGGTGGTGGACTGGCATAGACAAAATGGTCCAGACTGAAGCATATGAAATAAATTCACAGCTCCTAAACCTCAATGTGGGCAGACATGGGGAAGACCGCTCTCACATGTACTTCACAGGTTTTGGGACAGCCAGTTTGAGTGTCCCAACGATTTGTGCCCCAAAGTTCCTCTCCTATCTGCCTCCTTCCCTGCCTACACAGAAAGGCTAGCCAGAATACAGCCCTATGTTGGTAAAGTTACGCCCAGTCATTTATCATTTGCCCCATGGTAGCACATAGCGGCTCCCGTCATGCAGAAAACAATTAGGACTCTAAGGACATAAAATGGCAGTTGATTAGTTATAAGAACACATGCCTATTTTCAAGATACAAACCTCCTTTTTAATGACTATTTCCTCTCGCTTCTCCATGTTTTCCTGTTCCAGCTTCATGAGTTCTCTCTGAATCTTTTGACGTTTCATTTCCAAAGACAGCTCATGGTCATAATCATAATTAACTTCTCCATTATCAGAGTCTTTATTTAAAAAAAGATCACAGGCAATATATAAAATAAGTGGTCTTAAACAGTCATACTTCTCAAAAAAAAAAAAAAAATCACACCCGAGTGACTTATTTATGCAGACCTAATTTTCTAATGTAGACCAGGCCTTATACTTCAATTATAAGCACTTTGGGACAGGCAATGTCTTTTTGTCCTATGTTTGTACAGAACCTAGCAAAACAGGGTCCTGGGCCATAACTAGGGCTCCTAAGCAAATACACATCAAAATATTCAACTATTCAAAATAGCATGAAGTATTTCATAGTCACGTAGATATCACTTAAGTTCACTGGAAACCAGGATAACTTCATAGTCAGTCAGAACAAGTCAACTGTCTCCCCCAACAAAGGAAAATAGAAGTGGTGATCTTCCCCCAGAATTGTTCCGTCTCAATCCAAAAAAAACAGTTAGTACAGTTTTTTAGTTAAATGAAAGCTAAAAAATGACTGTTTGTGACTGACATCCTGGATACCAAAATCCTCTTTTTGACCATAGAACAAGGAGCAGTAGCAAGTAGCAAGCTTTCTTTTGTCACCCTGACAATGGGCTTCAACAATGATCTATATGGGCTATGTGCAAAGATAACTTAGTTTTTGTGCTCAATGAGACAGGCAAATGTAAAAATTGTTGTAAAATTGAGTCCTTTTTTATTTTAAATGAGTAAACACACCTTATTTCACTGATCAGCTGTTAATCAGCCACAACTGATGTAGGCTGGATTTGAACCAGTGACCTAGTTGTTAAAGGCCCTGCCAGCCAGTCATTGGCTGAGGGCCAATTTCTTTTTGCTTATGTACTGATCAAACAATTCTATGACCGATGTCTTGTTCATCAAGTTTCAAAACAGATTGAGAGAGAGGGCAGACAGTAACAATCTCTTGTTTTGCATCATATTTATCTTGGAAGGATTAGATTTTTAATGGTAGATGTGAGTAAATGTTGATTTCACAAACCAAATATATTTCTATTGATAATCAAAATTTATAGATAGGCAAAGAAAGAAAAATGCTCCTTGAGAACTTACAAAGAGTTTGGTTTAAGGATATTTACTTTATATATTTTGACATGTGATTGTGATAATTTGTGATTTTAATGGTTATAAAGCTTTAATTTTTTTAATATTTATGTCAACTGCCATTAAATTGAAATAGATACAAATCTTAAAAAAACGCTTAAAAATAAACCAATATCTACTGAAAGTATAGAAAAAAATCAAATTCTGCCAAGCCTAATTATATTACTTGGTCCAACCCAACCACTAGATTTATTCCTTGTCCACAGATAAATTGAAACAATCCTTATTCATCAGTAATTCATGAATAGTCAACATATCAGTCCATTGCTATGGACAAAACTTCCTACAAACTGATAATCTGTAGTATTTAGAATATTGTAATAGATTAATTGGAGAGCCTTACTTGAATTCAATTTACCTTCTCTATTGGTTTCCCAGTCTCCATTTTCCTCTTCACTTTCTGGAGTCCTCTCCTTTGTAATTTTGATGTCTTCCTTCTCTCTATGCCTTCCTCTTGAAGACTCTTTCTACAGGGGAAAAAATGCTGAATTAGAGTAACAATTTTTTAAAACAGAAGCCTGCAGAAGTAGATATAATTAAAATACTGTGCAAAATTTTTCTATAAAGCACAAACTAATTGTTTTCTTTAGTCTGATTAGTCGTCTTAGCTAAGAAGCAATTACACTGGAAAAATATTCTAATGTAATTTCATATAATCAGTGGATCGGGAGGAAAAACATTTATACAGGTGAAGTCAAAGACTTAAAGGTAGGCCAAGAAAGTGATGTTTACAATGGAGACTGAAAAAAGAGCAGATCGGTTTTAAAGACCAGAAATTTTTATATGAGAAATTTAGTGAACATTAAAAAGTATTATTAGAACAGCTAGAAAAAGAGTAATACAATGTTAAATGAGAATGGTTATGTGCATTTTACAATTTAGCTCCTGAGGACTGAACTGACAATTGATAACTAACTGCCTATTTCCTTAGAGCAGTGGTCCCCGCCATGGCGCCTGCTGGGGCATCTATGTGCACCCATGTACTGGCCGGCGGACGAGCATCTGTCGAAATGCCACCGAGAAGCAGCGTCATCCAGAGGCGTTGCCGCTGAAATGCCGCTGATTTTCGGCGGCATTTCAGTGGCGACGGTTCTTGATGACGCTCCTTCTTGGCGGCATTTTGGCGGATGCTTGTCCGTGGGCCACTGTGGCTCGTTGTCCGGCGCCCACCAGACGAAAAAGGTTGGGGACCAGTGCCTTAGAGGCTAAAGACTGTGGAAAATACCAGAAAGTCCTGTATGGAGGCGGGGTGGGGAATTAAAAACATATAATATGCTAAAGTTTTCCTGACAGCTTTACATCTGAACTACGTATTTTACTGGCCTAAACAAACTAAAGTCTTTTTACCTACTGTAAGGACACAGAACCCCATGGATCCACAAGGAAAACAGAGTCAATCTTACAGAAATTCTAAGGTCACCAAAAAGACAGCTGGCCTTGTGCTGCTCCTCTCCGCTCACCCAATCCCAGTAGCCAATGACAGCTGCTCCTGAGCTGCACTCTCTCTATGCACCCTTCCCAGAGCATTTTTTTGGGGAGGCGGGGGAGGAGGGGGAGAGAGAAGTATACTGGAGATCCATCACTTTCCCTCTGCCTACACCTCCTGCAAATGCGGTGCCTATTCTGCCTCTTTTTATGGGCCTTCTTGCAGACTTATAGAGCTCTTGTCTAGTCACAAGAAAAAAAAAAGTTACCCAGAAACCAACTAGGACACTTAATTTCTCTCTATTGGCAGCTTGAACTGGGTTTGATTTCAGACCTCAAACATCATCTTAGAATTACAGTGAGGAAATAAGATCACATAATCTCTCCCAACTGCACAAAATTCTATTTCTTGGTTTTTGCATTAATAGTTTTAAATGTTGTCTCAGTTAAGATTTTCATAGCTTCCAAGGCCAGAAGGGAGCATTATGATCATCTAGCGGGACCTCCTGTATAACACAGGGCATAGAACTTCCCCAAAATAATTCCTAGAGTTTATCTTCTAGAAAAATGTCTTTTCTTTTACAAAAGGCACTACCACGTGAAAGTACTGTGAATTTATTTGGCTTTGTGATTTCTGAAATAAATATGTAAATATGTTTATTTCAATGCATAGCTATCTGAAGTTTCTCTCTTTGATGCCTTGTTCAAAAGTTAAGTGAAATGCTTTCTCAAATGCTATACACATTATTTCTCAGACACATTGTTTCAAACATGTCAAAGGCAATTATCATTTAAGAACTCAGGTCAAACGTAATTAAAAGCAGCATGTGTTATATGAAGGGCTTGGTTTTAGTTTGCTTATTCATGGTTGGATATCTCAAAAAGGCTGGGCCACATCCTCAGCTGGTGCAAATCACAAACCTTCATAGACATAAGTGGTACTACACCACGTTCACACCTGCTGAGCATCTGACAATAACTTATCAAGCTTTCAAAGGAAAATTGCACCTGGTCTAAGGCCAAGTATGGAACATTTCAGCCAAAATACACATTTCTGAAAAAGACAGAGCCCTATTATAGAAATCTCTTAGCTGTGCAATTCTATGAACGAACATCATTTACAGCCTTTTTTCCTTAGAGATTCTTCATTTTCCTAGGTTCTTTTCCATCCAGTCTGCAAACACCCTCTTTCACAATGTTGGCTGCTTACATTCACCATTAATTACTTGCTATTTAATTAAGCAACAACATTAATGGAATGTGACATTGATGCTTCAGTAAAAATCTGACAGTGGATGTAACTAGCAATTTGAAGTTTGCACATATACTGGCAGATCCTCCACACATTGACTCCAATACAGCCCTACCTTCTCAAAGCCTATATACAAAGTAACTTGTCAACATAGCAGGTGCACTAATATGAGCCAGAAGGCCTGAAGACCAACACAACTTGTTAATACGACAGAACGTTTTATCCTCCAAAAATTAAAACCTGTATGCGATATACCTTGCCTAAATCTCTAATTCGTGTATTGCTGGAGCCCAAATTGCATTGTTGCTATTATTACAAATTCAACCAAGTCTAAGTCTCAAAAACAGCTTGCTTGTAGTCTTTCCTCTAAATAACAAAATACAGAATGGTAGTTGTGATGGGACAATCTGCCTTCTATAATACAATGGGGAACAAGAACATTTGTGAAAGCAGTTCCTCCTTTAATTACTGATAAATACAGTGAAAACAGCTAGGCAATCAGTTATGTAAGCTAATTTATTATTATTCTAGTTTAAGAAACATACAATACACCTGTAGTTATGCTAAACAACTTCATCCTTTCAGTTGCCAAAAAGAGATCAGAGCTTAGTAAGCACAGCCCGAAGAAGTGAGCTGTAGCCCACAAAAGCTTATGCTCAAATAAATTTGTTAGTCTCTAAGGTGCCACAAGTACTCCTGTTCTTTTCACTCAATTTATACATTCCTGTTGTTGAATATATGTATTTTTCTAGAGGATAGAATTAAAAAATCTAAGTTATTAATTCCCTAATATGTCCTGGATACCTACTACTTCCATGAGACTTAAAACAAATTCAGTGGTAAGTCTTGTACTTACTCATTTTAGTTTTTTATTGCACTCAAAAAAACATTGTTTTTGTTCCATCGAAGTATGCACCAGACTTGCTGAGAAACCCCGTAACCTTACTAATGTTGTCCTTATCCTCCTTTCTTCAACCTTCCCTAAAGGGATCGTACACTCCTCATTATTTGGGAGACACCTCTGGGCAAAGATTATGCCTTACCTGTATTTGGAAGGATTTAATACACTTTTGGGTGCACTGTAAAATAGTCAAGCCTTTCTGCAGATTGTGAAAAAGGAAGTACTTACTCAGAAAACTGAGAAAGAATAGTGTCTTTCACAGTACTTTAAAATATTTATCTTCTGTAACAACTTTATTAATGGAACCGTGGTATAAGCATAGACAATAATTTAGTAGCCCCCTCTCTATTTGGCTTCAGAGGCACAATGGGATCATTCATTATAAAATGTAGCTATTGAAAAAAAATCTGTTCCGTAGGCGTATGTTTACAAATGAAGGGCCTAATGCTGAAATTAAAGGGATCTGGTACGTAGAATAATACCAGATCTTAAGGGACCAATTCTGTGAGATGCAGAGTACACTTAGCTCCTAGTTAAATCAGAGTTGTAGGAGCTCTGCCCCTCAAAAAAGGTGTGCAGCACCTCAAAATTGGACTCTTATGGCCTGATCCATACCTAGGGCAATTTCCTATTAAAGTCAATGAAGTTTGCCTGGGTAAGGACTAGAGCAGTGGTTTTCAAACTGCAGGTCGCGACCCACTACAGGGTCACGGAATGTAAGGCACTGGGTCGCGGTGGCTCTGGTCAGCACCACCAACCGGGCCATTAAAAGTCCCATCGGCGGTGCTGCCTGTCTAGTCCCTACCTGTTCTGACACCGTGCTGCACCCCAAAAGCGGCCAGCAACAGGTCCGGCTCCTAGGCAGGAGGGGGTGGGGGGCCACAGGGCTCCACACACTGCCCACACTCTGAGCACTGGCCGCGGTGCCTGCAGGTGAGAGCTGCGAGGAGCCGCTTGCACACATCCGCCTAGGAGCCGAACCTGCTGCTGACCGCTTCCAGAACGCAGCATGGTCTGCGGTGCCAGGACAGGCAGGAAGTCTGCCTTAGCACCCTCACTGTGCCACTGACCAGGAGCCGCCACAGGTAAGCCTGCGCCCCAATCCCCTGTGCCCCAATCCCCTACCCCAGCCCTAAGCCCCCCCAACCCAGAACCCCCTCCTGCACCCCAAAGCCCTCATCCCTGGTCCCAGCCCAGATCCTGCACCCCCAGCCCAGAGCCCTGACCCCCTCCCTGACCCCAACCCCCTACCCCAGCCCAGAGCCCCCTCCCACATCCTGAACCCCTCATTCCTGGCCCCACCCCACACCCCAACTTTCTTCCCCAGCCTTGAACTCCTCCTACACCGCAAACCCCTCATCCCCAGCTCCACTGGGTCATGGGCATCAACAATTTTCTTCAACTGGGTCGCCAGAAAAAAAGTTTGAAAACCACTGGACTAGAAGACACAGCCATAAACCAGCAAAACAGATGTCAAGCCAAGAAGTTTCATAACCTTACTAATGTTAATTGAGACAAAGTTCATGGTTCTCCTGTATCCCGCAATTCATTTATACAAAACATCTTATGCTTACCTGGTGTAGTAATAACCTATCAGTACATTGCATGCAACAGTAGTATAAACTGCAACATGTACACAGATTCTAAACCACAGAAGGTTTGGAGTTTAGTACAATTAAGCGTCTACTGACTGTAGCTAGAATCTTTTGGACAAGCACAATACTATTTAGTTTTCATAACATATGTTACACTTCAAAGCACTGAACAAACACTGATTAATCTCCAAAGCTCCCCAGTGAGGTAGGAAGGTACTGACTCCACTTTAGAGAAGATAATGGAAGACAAAGTTAATGACTTTCCCTAGGTCAGCAAATCAGTGGTAAAACTGGGATTAGAACTCAGGTGTTTTTGTTCTGAGGCCCTTGTTTGCTGCATTATTAGACTCCAATGGTCTCTCTCATTCACATGGTCAGTAATTCCATTCCAGTCACAAATGTGTTACTGCATGCTGGTATCTGTTCTCATGTCAAACATTCAGATACCACAGTGATAGACAGGGTATAAGCACATGGATTAAACATACATACGCCTTACATTCCTCCCAATAATCTTGCCTAACTGCATGCTTTAAGACCTTTTCTCCCCCTCACCTTCATCTTGCCTCTACTCTCGGAACTGCCTCCCACTACAGTAACTCCTCCCTTAACGCTGCAGTTATGTTCCTGAAAAATGCAACTTTAAGCAAAACGATATTAAGCAAATCCAATTTCCCCATAAGAATTAATGTAAATGAGGGGGTTAGGTTCCAGGGAATTTTTTTTCACCGGACAAAAGACACACACACACACAGTAAGTTTTAAACAAACAATTTAATACTGGTACACAGTGATGATGATTGTGAAGCTTGGTTGAGGTGGAGGAGTCAGAGGGTGGGATATTTCCCAGGAAATGCCTTACTGCGAAATGATGAACTAGCAATTAACTGAGCCCTCAAAGATTAACTCTCACACTCTACAAGGCAGAAGGAATGGAGGGAGGGGAAACAGCATCGCAGACAGAGACAGAGACACACACCGCGTGTGTGTGTGTGTGAGAAAGAGATGTGCATTTCCCCGTTAAGTACACTGCCTTGTTAATTAGATCAGCTTGCTGAGACCCAGCTGCTGCCAGCAAGCTCCCTCCATCCTGAGCCCTGTCATGTGTCCCCCCGGCTCTATGGAAGATGGGGTAAGCGGGGTGCAGGAGCAGGGGAGAGGGGGGCACCCTGACATTAGCCCCCCTCTTCCTCCCCTCCTCCCCACACAGCAAGCAGGAGTCTCAGGGAGCAGCTCCAAGGCAGAGGGAAGGAGCAGCACATGGCAGTGGGGCGAGGGACAGCTGCAACTGCTAGCCTGCTGGGCAGCTGCTGCCCAGGGAACTTAGGGGAGTGGGGAGCTGATCGGGGGGCTGCCGGTCCACCCTGGTTCCAAGCCCCCACCAGCTAGTTGCAACGGACTGCTCTTCCTGAAAGCAGTAAACAAAGCAGACGTCTGCCAAATGGAGCATTGCACAACTTTAAACGAGCATGTTCCCTAATTGTTAACCGGGATGACTTTAAGTGAGGAGTTACTGTATGTGCAACCAAACCATCCACACACTCAATAAGTTATTTTGTGAAATTTCCCAGTATCAAGCCCCCAATTAGAATGTGTCTGCTCATAGTCACATTTGAGCTACTCTAAGTATTATACCTGTCTAAATCAGATTGTAAGCACAGGGATCTTGTCCCATTATTCGTAAAACATTTTGCATACACTTACATACAAAATAATTCCATACAAATATCTAGGAACATAAGATAGCCATATTAGATAAGAGCAGTTGTCCTCATAGACCAGTATACTCTCTCTGAAAGTGGCCAGGAAATAGATATGTCCAAGGAAGATGCAAGAATCCCCAGAATGGACAATTATGGAATATCCAGTCCATATGAGAAGTTTCTTCCTAATTTCAAGCAGTTATTGGTTAGCTGAAGCATGAGGATTTATATCCCTTCTAAAAAAAAGGTTTTTTTCCTGTCTAATGCAACTGTCTAGTCCTTTTATGAAACATACTAAGTTCTTGGACTGTGCCTTATGGCAATGAGTTCCCCAGGTTAGTTACGTGCACTGTAAGACATTTCCTTATTTTTACATTTGTTGTCTTTTAGTTTCATTGGAATACTCCATGTTCTTCTAGTATGAGAAAGTGTAAACAGGAGTGCCTAATTTATGTTCTATTTACCGTTCATCATCATATACCTCTATCACGTCCCCACTTATTTGGCTCCTCTCCGAACAGTGCCATTCTCACCTCATTGTTCATCTTCCAGACATCATCGTCTTCTATTATATCTTCTTTCAGATGGGGTGACCAGAATAAAACAGTGTTTCAAATGAGGGTGGACTATTAATTTACATCATGGCATATTTTAAGAATTATTTTCTATTCCATTACTTATACACCTTAACATTTGTTTGCTGTTTTGACTGCTACTGCACATTGAACCGATGTTTTCATTGAGCTATCCACAATAATCCCAGGTCTTTTTCCTGAGTGGTTGAAATTACTTTAAAACCCAGTAATGTGAATGAGTGCTTTAAGTTACTCCCTTTAATGTGCATTACCTTGCATTTGTTAACACTGAATTACATCTGCCATTGTACTGACCTAAAACTGCTTCCTTTTTAGGTCCCTGTGAAATTCCTCATAATTGTCCCTAGTTTTGACTAACGTAAATTTTTTTTTATCTTCTGCAAACTGTCTTCTTACTGTTCAACCATTTCTCCAGAATCTCTTTGGAGCACGCCATTGTGGAAAACTGACCATTTTTCTTTCTGTCATCTGTCTCTTGGCCAGTTTCTAATCACACCTTGACTGTTTAGTTCTTTCAGAAAGCTTTTGTTTCAAGAGAGACTACTCAAGTCCAATTTATGTCAATCAGTTCTCCTTTAGCCACTATTTTGTGGACAAATTTCAATTCTAGTAGACTATAGAAGCACAATTTTAATTTACAAGAGCTGTGCTCATTTTCCCTATCATATCATGTCCAAAGTGTTTCGTAACTAATTATTTCAAAATAAAGTTTACTTGTTTTTGATTCTCACCTTCACCTCTAGAGCTTTAGGGGGAAAGCAAGGAAAAAAAAAAGATCCAATTGTGCGACCATCCAGTCCTTTGGAATAGTAGCTATTATAAGAAGACTGTATATTTTCGTTAACAACTCAAGTCACTTCATTCTTCCTTGAGAACTCTTGGTTGTTTACTGACTGTCTTGGTGACCCATTGACATTTAACAATTTGTTCCCGGACCACCTCTTGACAACTCATTCTGTGACTTTGCCTCATCTTTAATACCTGAAGAAAGTACGTCGGGAGCAGCTATCTCCCCAACATCGCCTGTGATGAAGACTGATGCAAAGGAATAGTTTTGCTTCTCTGCAAAGTCTTTATCTTCCTTAATTGCTCCCTTTACTCACTGGTAGTTCAGCAGACCCACAACTTCTCTTGCAAGATTCCTGCTTTTGATATACTTAAAAGATTAGCTTGGGTTTTTTGTGTCTCTCTCTTCGGTCACTACAGGAATAGCAGGAATAGAACATTATGGCTGCCTAGTTAAGTGCTAAAAAAATGTGCACGTTAAGGTTGCACACAGCAACTAAGTCATACCTTTTTTATTCATGGGAAAAATACACTTTTCCCACTCTCCTTGTACTCAAGAACTAAACCATTTTTTCTCAAACTTAAATAAAATCACCTTAGTGTAGAGAGTTGACAGCACTGAAAATTTCAGCAAGTTATCAGCAACTGAAAATGAGGTTAGAATGGAAACCATTATGTAACTTTAGTGACAGCAGCTCCTGCTGATTCCTTTACATAGCAGTCTTTCAAATTTCCACTTACATACAGCAAGTTGCAACAGACCCAGAAGAGAAACAATGCCAATAATGCTCGCAGAATTAAAAACATTCCTTTAAAAGCAAAAAGGTTTTAGCCCTTACGGTGGTGAAAAAATTGTAAATACTTAAAAGAGTAAATCAATGTTGCAGCTGTTGTCCAATTGCAGAGGAGCGCTATCAACTTTGTCTCTCTTCATTAGCAATGTCAGTGGAGAAGGTGAAATAGACTTTGCTGAGAAAAAAAATTGATTGGAGGGGGTGGGATGGCAGAGAACAAGAATTGGTGAATTTGTTGCAGAGATAAAAACTGATGAACTAGGGTGAATGATGGGAGAATGGAGGGGAATGAAAACATGGAGTAGTGATTACATGGGCTTATGAAGGGGGTGTTTTCTAATAAGCAAGATGGAGTTGGGGGTGAGTAACAAGTAAATGATGTGTTATAATGCCAATAAGGGTAGGTGCTTTATACATGTCAGTGTTTAAAGTAAAAATGAGCTAGTAGGTGTTTGCCTGGGCTGGTACATTTTATTGACAATTTCAAAAGGTTCCGCTATATTGTTAAAAAGCTGCCAGTTTCACTCCAGAGGTAGCTGAATGTCAAAATTTTATAATACGCATTTCAGCTTGTGGATTTTGTAAAGAATTCAGGTAACTTTCAAGACAAAAAGTACTATACAGATGCAAGATAATATTAAATACTGTAAGGCAACTAAATATGAAATTAAATATTTTATAACACATTATTTAATATTAAACAATTCACAATGACCATATTTCTAGGACACACTAACCTACTGCTACTGAGGGAGGCTGGATATTCCATGCACTCCATTCTTACCCTAACGGGAGAGGACGATTCCTCTGTATTTCGTTTCTGTGGCTCAGCCTCCACGTCTTGACGCTTGTTCTTCATTCTCTCCCGAAGATCCCCAGTGGGCCTTTCTGGTGACCTGTATAAGGCAGAAACAGATACGATGTAGCTGCTTCCTTTTAAGGAAAAGGACACTCAATTTCCTTTACTGATTTTGTAACTAATTTTTATAGAAAAATCTGTTGACAAAATTTGATTTAAGTAATTCAGCCATGATGCCTCAGATCCCCACCCAGCAAAAGTGAGGAAAACTAATGAAATCTTAATGGGTTTGGTGTTACTAAACAGCTTTTGGAAATTAAGATCATGTAACAGCTTCCTAGCAGTCAAGAAAGACTGAACTTCAGGAACGGGTTGTTTTCTCACTGGAAGCAAAATGACTTAGCACAATATTGTATTACTAGTCCAATTAAACTGACATATGCAGGGCAGAGTGCACCTTGTAACTCAGATGCAGCATCACTTTCACAACTGTATTCAAAATCCCAGCCAGGCTGACTATGTCTGCCTTTCCTCAACTATTGTCTAGCTCTAGTTATCGCACTCATGACCCACTAAACCCTTCCAGTTATCTCTGGCCCTGTATATATTCAAAGATGCACTAGATTTAAAAGAAAAATCATACCTTTATTTAAACCAAGTGCAAAATCTTCTGTGAACAAATTATGAGCCTCCACACAGGGCTCTGCACTGGTTTAACTAAATCTTTGTTTAAACAGATTTAAAGTTAAACCAGTGCAACTCTGAACATAGATGAGGCCTTTGAGCAGACATCATTCAAAATTGCCACTCACCCATAGCCTTGGCCATTTTGCCAAAAAAAAAAAAAAAAAAAAAGGGGGAAGCCTACCTGAATTCAGGTTCCAACGACCTGCACCCTAAGGCCAGGACTACTTGCAATTTTTGTCCTGGTATAACTATCCTGATCAGGTGTATGATTTTTTTTTTAAACTGAAATAGTTATAGCAGTACAACACCCCTAGTTCGAATGCAGTTATGGTAATGAGGTGCCTTATGCCAGTATAGCTTATTTCCCCTCTTAGGGAATACCTTGTATCGATATAAGGCACGGCCTTTCAAGTTAAAAGCCATCTATTGTTCTCACCAAATAAACCTAGCTGAATACTGCACTGTGTGTATCTGCAATGGCTCTTAATTCCTACTGCAGATTCTCATCTCAGATAATTCTATAACATTATTAGCTTTATATCTTTACCAGCTTAGTTATAGCCACACTGAAAGATACTGATGAACTACTAGCTCCAGGAAGCCTGTCTGATATTTGAAATAATGAAACTTCCATTTGTTTCAGGACAGCAGTTTTCAACTGGTGGTCCGCAGACCCCTCGGAGCCCACAGACTATGTCTAAGGGGTCTGCAAAAGGTGACTATGAAAATAAAGTTTCAGATCCCAGAAAAGGTATTCCATTTTTCTCATTAATCAAAACTATATGACTAATCCCACCTACAGGTCAAAACCCAGAAATGTTATTGTTACCATAGAAGCCCATAGGTTAGCATCCTTTCTCACGCTGCATCAAATGCCATGCCAAGCACATGCAACATTTATAGTTGATTTCTGTTCAGTCAGTTTTCAGTCTAAGGTAGGGGACCACAGGTTGAATTTTCAAACAGGTCTACACCTCCATTTGAAATTTTTTAGGGCTCCACAAATGAAAAGGGGGTTGAAAACCACTGTTCAGGGCATTTGTTTTTTTCCTAGAGGGATTTGTGTTGTCATTAGGAATGATAGATTTCTATATTTTTTGTTGGGTTGTTTCCCCATTATAGAATAGGTCTATTTCCTGTACATGCAGCTATTTAAGAAAAAAAATAAAATTTGCTTCTACTTTTAAAAATTGCTTGTTTGAAGCCTTGTTATTTATGTTTCAATTTCCTCTTCTGCAATATTTCCATAATTAAAATGTTAAACATGGCCATAAGGTAATCTTAAAGAGATCCAATAAAAAGGACAGTGACTCCTATTTATCCTCCTCCTGCTTTTAAATATATTTAACGTGCAGCAAAATTGTACACACACGTCATTTTCAAGTCAGAGGAAAGGTTCAACCGTAACAGGGGGTTTTCAATCTGCTCTTTCCCAGCAGTACTAATCAACAAAATACCCTGCACATAAATATAATTAAAAGTCACCTTCCTAGCATGCATACTTGCACCATATTTTAAATTTATAGTTTTAAGTAAATTATTGCTCATTTTTAAAAGTAAGTTTTAATCCTCTAAAAAACATTCCTTTGAGCTGTATCAATATTTCTTCAAAGACGCTGAATATGCTACTTGTTCCCTCTACAAACAGCTTTCAGCATTACAAAAAGGGGTATTTCTTTAATGTTCTTTGTGTCTATTTTATTTAAAAATCAGTTCCATCAAAAATCCCAAACTTGCTACATGAAGGAGCAGGACTTGTGGAATTGACCAAATTTCATTTACATGGCAGAGAGATTACATATATAATCTAAAGATGACATATTTTGCCCCAACACCACTGGTTGAAGCATTGTTCTCATAATACCCTCTGTGGACAAATCAGAGAAGCAACAGAACCTAGTGAGAATGCAACTCATGTACCTGCCAACAGAAAGAATCTGATGCTACTAGAATGCATAAGGCTTTCTCCTTAAGTTTCAGGATAAATGGAGAAACCCACCAAACCCACCACTCTCAATACACATTTCTAAGTTGGAAAAAGCTGGAAACCAACAACAGCTCAATTTATTTAGGCATTATTCAAAACTACTTTAAGATGAGGAAGGCCATCAGGAAATTAGAAGCAGAAAAAAGCCTTGTGAGGCTGTCATCTTTTATTGCTTTGGGAGATGCAATTCACGGAGGTGAAATAAAGGTGAACCCTTTCCTCCTGCAAATAATAAAACATAAAGACAGTAGAAATAAGTAATTTGGTGAAACTAAGTTAATAGGTTTACTCCTTAGCAGGTGGTTGCTTAGGAGGCATTGGCTGGTTTGGGTACTTTGGTTTAGGGCACAGGGAAAAAAAAAAAAACACCACCCACGAACTGACTGGAATTTTTTAGTAAATTTTCTGCAGCTGTTTCATCTGGTGCACCGGAAGTTGTTTCTTTTAAATAACGTTTGCTCCTTTAAAAGGTCTTAAGTTTTCTATATAGTACACAAGACAGAAATTCCTGCATTATGAACACTAAATGTAAGGTTTTAGTTCCACAGGTGATTCCAATTAAGTGTGCATGTTATAGTATACAAAGGATTCTACAGCTGTCTCCAGTAACAATTTTGAACAGAAATACCTAACAAAATACCCTTCAGTAAGCCTGTATTTTCTCCAGGGACTTTTACATAAGATACACAGATGGTCCATATTTTAACTGTGTCTACACTAGAGAATTTCACCATATCAAGGTTTCATGTTGCAGCTAAGCACTTTTAGCACCATTACTTCCTGCAGCAGTTCAACATGTTCATACTACACAAACCAAGCTGCGTAAACCAGTGCATGTGTCCACTCGCAACAGTCCTTCCAATTGTTTTGGGCACCATTGTGGCACCTATCCAATAATGCAAGCAGTTTGATTTTATATATAAACTACACACAGACATCCACAATGTACATTTATATATAGTGTATATTCTATGTGCACATACTATGCTTGAGTGGTCGCGAGACCGTAATTAAGATTGTGTCAGTTTTCAGTTCATCTCTCTCTTTATTAGTTGTGCCTCTCAATATATCATACACATATTTGTACCTGTTAACCTTATGCTGTATTTGGTTTCATCAGTGCTTTGTTACAACAATTGTTTCAAGTGGTTTTGTACAGCGTGCATAGTTTGCGATGAGCGTGAGCTGTGCCTTCAAACAATTCTATGACAACAATATTGCAGAAGGCAACCAGATCTCCCTACACCTGCTGATGACGCTATGTGCCTGGATTCCTCTGTAACAATCCAGGATACAGGGGAAAGACATCTCTCCAAGTCCAGCCAGTCATCTTGTACCTCATGCCCCACCTCATGAAATGAGCCCTCAAGATGGTGTACCAGACATCAGGTAGTACATAAGGAGTGCCAAACAACTGGCTACTGAGGTACCATTAGCAGGTAAGTAAAGAATTAGGATTCACTTTGGGATTGTCGAGTAACTCTGATGTCTCAAAGATAGGGCTCAGCCAGCTGTCTACTGTGATGCCATCCTTGTCCCTCAGTAATGAACATATAGTAATTTATTGGGTTGTTATTAAATTCTTAATTTTCTCAAGAGAAACGCAGTATGTGTGTCGATGTGTCTGTCTGATGATCTATTTTATATTGTGCTTGTCACGAACAGACCAAGACCCATGGGAAGAGAACAGGGAATGTTAAAGTTCAAATAAAGTTTTATGTTAACATTTCTGAAGTTTGAAGAAGCTAACAAGTGTCTTGTTTTCCTACCGTAGGAGGATGGCCTGAACTGCGAAGTGTGTAATGGTCAGGATAGATATATTAAGTACCACTGTGGCTTCTTTTGGGCAGGCCTGGAATTGCAGGGACAGGTGGCAATGTTTTCTGCTACCAAAGTTGCTTGCAAGACAGTCATGGGACTACGCTGAGAGGATCAGCTGACCCAGTGCAACCATAAAATCTGGGCTTCCCAGATACCGTAGCACTGACAATGTCTGAGCTGAAATAGTGCAGACGGAAGCATTTACAAGACTTACTTGGAGACAGTATAACTGTACGGGTTCTTGGAACAGTGTTTGACAGACGTTCCCTGATACAAAATGGTACAGAAGATGACAACATTCCTTAGTGTAGAACAGACTCTTTTGTGCCTTGCTAAGACCTATAGATGAGTTAAAGCAAGCTTCCAAATACTCTGGTCGCTCACTTATCCAAAGTTCACAGTCAGTAAGCAGCAAGCTATACAATTTGACTTTCATATAACTTATAGGAGAAAAAAGTTAATATAAATAAAGATGTAAACCATTATTCCTGAATACCAGTGATAACTTCATGCCTTCATAAGAAGCAAAAAATTAAAAACAAAAAAACAAAAAAAAAACCTGCTAGCCATTAAAAGTAAACAGCTTAAAAAAAAAAAAAGTGAGTAAGAAGGGCTATACACTCAATACTCCAAATACTGTAGCAAGGGAAAGTGACATTCAGCACATAAAGGTAAGTTTAGAATCATTTACATGTAAAGCACTTCTCTTCCTTTGCTCTTTGGAGAATTCAGCACATAACATTACAGTAAGTTCCCTTGCATACTGAGAAAAAAGGTTAAAGATAACCTGTATTTTGTATCCCAGTTGCTACAGTTTTATAAGCAATGAAAGTTAAGATGGTTTTAAGATTAAGGCACAGAAATGGGAAACAGCCAGGAATAGAACCATAATATCCATGCCAGACATCCTGTTTGACCTTCAACAAGTCACTTAACTTCTGTGCCTCAGTTTATGCATCTATAAAGTGGGGCTAGTTTCTACCTCAAAGGGGCATTGTGAAGCATTATTAATGTTTGTAACATCTTTGTATGAAAGGTGCTGAAGTGAAAATTATTAAATCATTTTTCCCTTCAGAAAGAATGATACAGACTTACTGAATACAGTTCTGGTTAGGTAGCATGGACTCATGCTACTACACAGTGCACTTTCTGAAAGATAGCACTGGGTATATTATAAGACATTATAAAGTGCATTGATTTTACTTAACAACATAGGCACATTTTTTCAATCTCTGCTGGACATTTGTCTGTAGAGGTAGTCATGAAACCACATTTTCCTATCCTAGCACAGTGGTTCTCAACCAGGTGTACATCAACTCATCTAGATATTTGCTTAGTTTTACAACAGGCTACATAAAAAGCACTAGTGAAGTCAGTACAAACTAAAATTTCATACAGATGACTTGTTTATATTGCTCTCATACACTATACACTGAAATGTAAGTACGAGACTTACATTCCAATTGATTTATTTTATATATAATTATATGGTAAAAATAAATAAGCAAACAATTTTTCAGTAATAGTGGGCTGTGACACTTTCGTATTTTTTTGTCTGATTTTGTAAGCTAAGTAGTTTTTGAATGAGGTGAAACTTGGGAGGTACGCGAGACAAATTAGATTCCTGAAAGAGGCACAGTAGTCTGGAAAGGTTGAGAGCCACTGTCCTAGCATGTTTCTTCACAACCGGAGAAAAAGAATAGCGACCTCACATACCAACAAAAATACTGTTACTGGTGAAGGCAAAGGGATATGGGCTGTGATTTTGAGAGTATTGCCTTAAACAGTTGCAAAACAGCATTTTAGTAGAGGATAGAGAGGCAGACAGAAGTTGCAGTGACACACTACACAAAAATCCATTTATTAAAGTACTTGCATGTCCGATTTCAAGGCAGGTTAAAACACTATTGTGCAAAAGAAGTTAATCTGCATCCAGAGCACTTTATTAATTCTTTTTTAAAGTTACACACACAAGAAAATCCAGGGAAAACCCACTGCATCTTGCCAAGTTATTTGTTTCCAGCAGCTTCACAATCCAATAAGGTTATTGATAAAACATACCATTAGGCACACCACAGCATTTAAAATTTTTACAGAAGACATACTTGAAAAAGTTATTTTCCTACAGCATGTGAACAATTCAAAGTGAGTTCTTGATTTACCTTCTATAACTGCTGCTATAGCCTTTACCTCGTGGTGAAGGGCCATGTACGAATCTACATGTGTTCCCATAGAGGCAGTTGCCAGTCTTCAGCCAGTTACGGCACTGTGTCTAAGAGACAGACATTACTAGGTGAATTTCACACTCATTTCTGGAAATACCATTGGTGTGAGTGTGGCAGAACAAACAAATGAGTCCACATTTACTCCCATTTATCTGAGATTTCCATCCACCAGTAATTTACTTCATTAAAAACCAACAATGAGCATTAAGTCTGCCAGATAAAAAATTTAGGTTTATAAAAATATTAGTAAATGTACATTGTTACCGCTCCTCACTAGAAGCTGGAACACCACAAGTAATTTGAAAATCTAAAGATTAATATCTTGAACATCTATGTGTGAATGTGTTCTCTTTACCTTTACTAACATCACTAATGACTGAATATTCAGTCAGTACTCATGAACAACTCTACCCACTACTTATGTCCTGGAAGAGAAGACGCTGGGGTGGGAAGGAAGAGAAGAACACTTTTACAACTCACCTCTGCAGTACTTCCAGTGCTGGGTCCAAGCCTTTCAAACACACTGGGTCTTCGGGATGTGCTATCGGATATGGTCTTGGTATTTTCCACTGTGACCTTCCTTCTAATTTTTGACATTTTGTACTACTTCAACCAAAAAAAAAAGCAAAACTGTAAAATCCTTTAGTTTGGAGCTATTGTCACTGAATTCACAAGTAAAAAGAATATATTATGCTATAAATTACAGGACAGGTGACGAATAAAGGAATAGGAGAATCATAAATAAATGGAATGTACCTGACTAAAAAGATGCCTTTGAGTACTAATAAAATTGGTATAAACTAGTCAACTGAACATCAACAATGAAAGTTTTTAATTTTATTTTATGGACCTGCTTTGGATTCCCCAACATCCCCCTTTGGGAGAACATCAGATGCTGTTCTGCTCATTCAGGCAGCAAACATACAGAACAGCTGCTTTCTTTGGGCACATGTGTTTGGCCATTACCTCAGTGATTTCAAGTGTAAAGAGCACTTTGAATGGTATTTAACCACTCTTTCCAGAGATGGGGTTTGACTGGTAAAGAGGGCTCAGAGTTTGGCAACGTACTTTTCTAAGGAACTCCCATTGCTCCCCTCACTGTTTATGAGAGCTTATTGGCAGCCATCCCCTCCTCTCCCCTCCCCTACTTAAACCAGCATGCACAATAAGCATGGCTAGTAATTGTATGGCTGTTTGCAACTGCTGTGCTTTAAAGAAAGAATGCTGATGTACTTCTGAAATCCTTCTGATCACTAAAAGAACTGAATACATTTTGCAAACAAATACACCTTATGCTTGACAAATCTTCCTAGCCATAATCTGTCTTACCTGGGAGCAAGGAGAGAAGCTATAAGGGGAGAGGAGGATATGAGGCAGGAGAAACAGGCTACAAAGAAAGGAGAACTGAGAAATGATTCTCCATTTGTTTAAACGACATCAATTTATACAGAAAAAATCAGCTTGGGCAAGCCAGTTTGTGCAAAAACAATCCACAACCAGTTAAGAAAAATGCATTACATAAGGAAAAAATGCCACTGATGTAACCTACATTTTAGATCTGGCACCTTTGACAATGTCTTGATTTCTTCACTACACTGAGACTTCGTTATCTGAATGTTGGCTCTTTCCCTGAGCTTTAACTTCAGCACAATGTTCTCTCTGTAGAAAACTATACACTGAAGTCCTTAAGCTCTTTAACTCTTCTATAAACTGCAGGAGATACTTAGGGCTCTGCAAGAGGCTTTCCCAGTCCCCTGACTATTTATTCAAATCTTTGTTTGGGACATAAGATTCTTTCAGATAATCAATGTTCACATTACCACGTTTTTATTATATGTGCAACGTTGCTACATGCTGTGAGAGAAGTTAATTGTAGGATGTACCAGAGATTAGAAACAATGGTTAACATTTATTAATGATCTGAAGGGTGAAGTAAGACAGCAAAATAGTAAATCTTGCCAGTAACAAGAAGTTATTTAGGTTAGTAAAAACTGTGGAGAATATTGAGGAACTCCAGAAAGTTCTATTGAAGCTAGAAGACTGAGCAATATAACAGCAAATGAAATGTAAATAAATGCAATGTAATGCACAACGGGAGAAATTATTTCAATTTGTATATAGACGATGAGTTCAAATTAGCTCAGTCTTCTGAGAAAATAATTAGGAGTCATTGTGGATAGCTCAATGTGCAGCAATGGTTAAAAAGTCTAAAGATAAACTGTCAAAGTTAGAGAGTAAAACATCAAGTCTAGACTAGCCCAGCTCCCTTCCAGTTCAAGGTTGTTCCCTACAGTTTATCCAGGTTTCGTTCACTCTAATTTAAGGTACCATGCAATTAGATCCTTGGATTGGGGTGGAAGAGAATACAGAATATATTAAAAAGGCATTGTATATATTAACAGTAAGACCACACATCAAATACTGCATTCACTTTCACAGGCTTAAAAGAGACATCTGAAACAGAAAAGTTTAGAACTGTACTAAAGACGGCATGGGAAGGGGAGAGGGTGAACATATGAAAGGTGAGTAAAATATATAATGATATATGGAATAGGAACACACTGATAAGGAGTTCCCATTCATCTTGCCTTATAACAAGAATGCCCCTTTATTTTCAAAAAAAACAAAGGCAACAAACAGAACTGGTTATTTTTAATTTACTCTTCACTCAACAACTAGTAGACTTTTGGAATTCACTACCACAGAAAAGTTAAGACGACTGTCAATTTTAAAAGGATAGATCTTTTATAGTATTGTGATAAGAATAGTGTACTTATGAGTAACCTTCACAAAAAAATTACACTTTGGATTGTAATTTCTTCATACTCTTTTGAACCAAAAAGAATTTTTAGTTAAATTCCATTCAGCCATTTGAGTTTTCTGAACATGGAAAAAGTGTTTTCACACTTCAAGTTTTTTTTTTATTTTAATGGAGTTTTGTATGCATGTGTTCAGATAACGCAAGATTGATTCCATTTTTAAATTTTGGCACGTATCCAGCTGTCAATGAAAATCATGTACTTTGCTAACTGAAAAAAAAATTGGTGAGACAAAACATTCCAAGCGAAAACAGCATGCTATGAGCGCACAGCATGTTGCTTTCAAGGACCATCAAAGTGCACATAAGAGTCTCAATCCTCTGTAAACAGATCTGAATGGTCAGATCCTTGACCTACAGTAAAGGCCCACTGACTTCCATGGGGATCCATGCATTTGGAGCCAGTTGCAGGATCAGGGCACAGGCATGGTTATCTAGACAGAGACAAGTATATCTGAGAACTAAATACACTGGAACACACATTTATGAAATTAAGCAGAATGCATTTATTTGAATGCACAATCACTATTTTTTTATTCTTCAGCAACCACGGAAATTAAAAGCATAAAATACAGTTGATATTTTACATGCAAGTAGTGAGGGAAATTGTTTTTTGACTATGTTGTGGCAAGAGTAGGAACATTCCCTTTGCCTCCCTCCATATGCACTCTTGTGTAGGCAGAGGGAGAGCAGGATTCCAAAATTTTAAGGGGGAAGTTTTATTTCTGACTCTCTCGGCCAACAATTTAACAGATAGCCAAGAGCAACTGAAATGTAATGTCCCCATAAAATTCAGCAAATTACTTTAATTCTTCCTAGGTTCTCTAAGAAGTGCTCTTATACTTGCTTGACCACAGTCCAAAAAAATCAGTCCTACAATGATCACCAATGCAGTTCAGACTCCTAATCCCATTTGGTCTGCTTCTGTGCCTCCTCTTTCAACTTTTAACTTGTTCAGCAAATGTTAATTGAGCCTCAGTGAGGATAGAGCCATAAGCACTCAACAATTACCAACTCGGTCAATAAATACATTAAATGCACAAAATTGGGAAATATCTTTTTTAAATTAATGTAATTAGAAGGAATAATTGTTAATTATTTATTTCAGTGACATAACTTAGAAACTAAATACATTTAGGAATATTTAGAAGTTTGCAACTTCCATGACATCTCACCACTATTAGTGAATATCACAGAAAAAAAATAATGAAAATGGGACAGGGAAATCAATTTTATAATACTTAATCAATTTACAGGGTTCATTGTATTATTTAAACTGCTTTTTTCCCCCCTTACATGTATATAATATCCAAAGGCGGCACTATAAAAAAATAAGAATACACTATCAACACTATTATACCTTATTCTCTTGTAGATATTTCTATACCACTCTGCAGTACAAAAGGTGGCTTATTATTAATGAAGCTTTTTCAAATGCATGACATAACATTTAGTGAACAGAATTCATTGTATTACTATATTGCAAATGAATTAACATGTACTCCCCCAATAATGCATCTGTATCCATTTGTTATCTCTTTCTTATAGGTGGAGCGTAAGCTCTCTGAAGCAAGGACTGTCTTTTTGTTCTGTTTTTTTGGGGGGTCCTGATCCATGACTGTGGCTCCCAGGCCCCACAAAAATACAAATAATGATGTTGGGGTAATATTTTCCTTGATACTTCTGTTAATGATAATGTGTAACAGGTGGAATGATTTAAATCAAAGTGATTTAAATCAAAAAGCAAGAAACCGTAACTTAAATCATCGATTTTAATGTTGTTTTGCATTTGTACTTTTTAATTATTTTCCTAAAGAAAGGTTGAGTCTCATTAGCTGGTAACCATTAAAATATGTTGATCTCCAAGTAAATACAGCCTTTACACAAAATTTGGTGCTTCCAGAAGGATACACTTTATCTATAAATACTTATTTAAGCTGTTACAGTAAAAGTTTTGTTATCCAGCATGTTAAAGGCATGGGGAGTGCTGGTAAGTCAAAAATTCCGGTTAACTAAGAGAGGGAGTTTGGATGCAGGAGGGGGCTCAGGATAAGAGGTTGGGGCACGGGACGGGGCGCCAGATTCAGCCGGTGCTCACCTAAGGCAGCTCCCCGCAAGCAGCGACATGTCCCTGTTGCTCTAGGTTGAGGGGTGGCCAGGCGGGTCTGCACGCTGCCTCTGCCTGCAGGTGCCGCCCCCGCAGCTCCCCTTGGCCGCAGTGCCCGGCCAATGGAAGCTGCGGAGCTTGCTCCCAGGTAAAACAGATTGTGGGGGCAGCGGCAGCAGGGACATGTCACCACTTGCAGGGAGGGGCCCAAGGTGAACACCGCCCAGATCCGCACCCCAAAATTCCCCTCACGCCCCAACCCCCTGCCCCAAGACCCTCCTGCACCCAAACTCCCTCCCAGAGATACAGCCCCACACCCCCTCCCGAAATGCCAGTTTCTAGAGCTTTCCAGCTGGCAAAGTGCCGGATAACATAGCTTTTACTGTATATAGTTTAACTTCCGTTTATTTGGAATCTTATTTTTTACCTTTTTATGATGTTAGAAAATGGATGCATTTCTTGTTTATTAGATGATTTTTTTTTTAAAAAATATGAATTGTGTCAAACTATTTGGATGAAAACAAATTCAATTAAATGCAGAAAGAGCATTTTGATTTTTTTTTAAATTAGTTTAATAAATTACCTTACAGGTACTGAGTATGTAAGAAAAAAGTTTATCAAAACATGTTTTGCATTTAGAACTGATTTATTAAACAAAGCAAGTATTATCTGTAGTTAGTGAACTGAACTGATTGTTTCTGGTCACCATGTCGTACAAGATAGTCATTGAACTGAACTAGATGAATAAACTAAAATGAAGAAAACATTCTCTCTACACCTACAGAAGAGATGACTGCTGTCAAAAGCTGGTCTAGTACTTCAACAAACTCTGGTTCTCGGTGCTTAGTCAGTGATTTCCACCAGTTCAGTGGTTTGACTTTCTTCTATAGTAAACATGTACTGCTTAATATTAAATTTATTTTAATAGATTATAATAAATGTAGGCCTTAATAAAAATTGACAATTTCACATTTAATTTAAATATTTTTTTAAAAAAATAATAAGATGGCATTTAAATAAAAAATTAAATTTCAATAAAAATCTATTTTTTAAATCATTGTTTTTTATTACACTCTTGAAGGAGACTACACCGCAGGAGGGGGGACCGAAGCCTGAGACCACCCAAGCCCCACCACTCAGAGGGCAGGACGGGGGGCAAAGCCAAAGCCCCACTGCAAAGCCGAAGTGCAAAGGATTCAGCCCCAGGTAGGGGGCCTGTAACCTTAGACCCACCACCCAGGGCTGAAGCGCTTGGGCTTGGGCTTTGGCCCTGGCCCCCAGCAAGTCTAAGCCAGATCTGGCAACCTCATGAAAATGGGGTTGTGACCCACTTTGGGATCCCAACCCACAGTTTGAGAACCGCTGCTATAAATAATGTCCCATTAGAAAATATGTCTTTTTTAAAATTGAAAATATTAAAAAAAATTAACTGTACACTGATTATGCTACAATATTCTGGAATATAACAAACTAATGTCATTAAGAGATAAATGACACATTTTGCCACACATAGTGCTAAAAAAAGGTTAAATGTTGTATATTAATATTCAGATGGCCAATTTTCAGATGCATAACATACAAAAACTGTAATGTCTACATAAAAGTAAAACCAAATTACCAGTCTTCAAGTTGCAAATGAAAACTTGTGTCTGGCATTTTACAACCCTCTGCTATGAACATGTCTTCTTATTTAAGTTAACTACACCTTTTATTTAACACAAAGCATTCCTTTATCATCTTAAATGTATAAACCAGTAATGGTAAGTAACTGACAGCAATATGTTTACATTTGTGAATTGGGGTTAGCCAGCTTTTGGTAAAATGCAACAATTCAGTCCCTAAGATTACAGAAAAAGGTAAACAAAAAAGAAGTACGGATGCTGTCTTATATGCATGGTATTTCACATTTTCTCTGAAAAGGTAGGGAGCCACTTCCCAAAACAACTTTTACCAGACTAAGGCCTGGTCTTCACTATGGGGAGACTGACGCTGCTGGGATCGATTTAGTGAAAACCCACTAAATCAACGGTCAACCCCGTTATTCCAGCTCCCCAAGAAGATTAAGGTAGATTGACCAGAGTCTCTCCCGTCGAGGCAGCACAGTGAAGACACCATGGTAAATTGACCTAAGCTACATCAACTCCAGCTACTAGCATAACATCTTAGGTCGACTTAGCCCTGTAGTGAAGACAAGCCCTTTGTCTTTAAATGCAACCAGCCAGTTCCCATCACGTTCCATTCAGTAGCACACAATCTACTGTACAGTAGAAACTAGACTTCAAAAGGTCCTGAAGCAGTCCAATCTAAAAAAGCAATTGTCTAGGTCTAGTGAGGATCCAGTAGAGATCCCTAGGTGTGATGCTGGGGACAAAATGAAGAATCTATAATACTAGTCACACAGGTTCAGATCCTCAAAGATATGTAAGCACCCGACTCCTGTTGATTTCAATGGGGATCAGGCACCTAAATGCCTTTGAGGATCTGTGTCATCAGCGTACACCAGTGTTTTCAAAGTATGGGTCACGATCCAGTACTGGGTCGCGGAATGTCAGGCACTGCGTCGCCTTGCTGATTAAAATTATAAAGATCGTTGCCATGCAGCAGGAACCTGGAGAGAAGAGAGGTAGGAGGTGGGCAGGAACTGGGGAGAGGCGCAAGTTGGGGCTTGCAGGGCTGCTGCAGGCCTTTCTCCCAGCCCCGGAGCTCACTGCTGCCCTTGGGGAGAGGGGGACCCTTCCCCCGGAACTCCATGCTGCCTGCCAGCAAGGGGAAACAGGAGCCCCTTCCCCCAGAGCTTCGTTCTGCCTGCCAGCAGGGAGAGAGAGAGAGGCTCCTTGCCCAGAGCTAGCTGCTGCCGGTGGGGAGAGGGCTGGGGGGAGTCCTATGGCCCCAGTCCTGGGGCAGCCTGCCTGCACCCCGAGCTCCTCATCCCTGGCCCCACCCCAGAGCCCTCACCCCCCCCCCCGCATCCCAACCCTCTGCCCCAGCCTTAAGCCCCCTACTGCATCCTGAACCTCTCATCCCCAGCCCCACCCCACAACCCTCATCCCCACACACCATCCTCTGCCCTACCCTGGGCCACCTCCCACACTCCTTACCATAAGCTTACTAAGACTAATGTTCTAGTGTTAGTTATGTAAAGTGTGTTAAGCTGGAATGTATTGCAATATTATGGTTTTATGAAAACTCTAGTGAAAAGATATAATTATGTTTGGTCACGGGCTTCAACAATTTTCTTCAATTGGGTCACAGGGAAAAAAGTTTGAAAATCACTGGCCTAAACTACAAGTTCTGCATGGGCATCAATGACAGGAGTCTTTAAAGAAAAGGCAAAAGCACCAAGGTTCAGGATTTATGCTACAAGGGCGGACAAGTCCCAAATTCAGCTAAAAAGGCTGATTACATTTCACTACTATCAGCAGACGTGACGGGGACTCCAGTACCCTGATGCCCACAAAGGACAGAGATCACGCGTGTGGGAGGCAATGAGAAGCCCACAACAGGGATCCCGTCTGTAAAGCATCAACCACAGAAGATGGTAATCATGGTAGGATGGCAGGTGTAGCTGGCAGTTCAAGTGTAGCAGACTCGCTGGCTGATCGGTGCCCTGACCCACAGCTCTCCCCCTGCTTCTCCTCACAAATCAACTCCTCCCCGCCCCACACACACCCCATACCCATCTCAGCGCCAGGGCAGAGACACCCCCACAGCCTAGGGCCGATCCGCTCCCGCCTACATCACGATCCCCCCTCCCCCATCGTCTGGTACAACCCGCACCCCCGACCAGCTACTCTCCCACTCCCTCCCCGCCGGGAGTCACCTACCATCGCCCTTCGGCCGCGCTGCCCTCACAAGTCACAGCCCCTCAGCCCAGCGCTTCCTCCGCCGGCCCCACCGTGACCCCCGGCCTCTGCAGCCGCTCTGCCCGGGCCGCGGGGCGCAGGATGGCAGCGCGGGTGGGGAGGCTCTGCCAGCACCGAGCCCCCCCGCCCCCGCACGGGGATGCGGGGCCCCCCCGGCCTGCTCCTCGCGGCGGTGGGAGAAGGGCCTGTTCCCCGCTCCGCCCCTCCCCCGGCCGCCCAGGCCCGGTTTCCCCGCCGGGGCGCCACACTCACCTGCTCCTTCCGCTGCCTGGCCGGTCCCCGCCGCCTCCTCCGCCGCCGCCCGGGGCGGAGAGGGTGGGAGGGGGCGAGGGGGGAGTCCGTCCTCCCGGACCTGAGCGCGGAGCCACACGGGGAGGAAGACAAGGAGCGCGGCCCGCTCCGGCAACCGAACGGCGCTGCCCAAGCACAGGGGCTGCCGGGAAAGCAGCGCAACCAACCGGCCGGCCCCAGCGCCGCCGCCGCTGCCGCCGTCGGGAGGAGGAGCCTTGGCTCACCGGAAACCGCCTTGCCGCCATGACCGCGCGTAGCAACGCAACTTCCGGCCGCGCAGGGCAACGAGACGTCGGGCCTGAAATGGGTGAGGGTGGGGCCTAGTCAGGGAAAAAGAAGGGGGAGGGGCCTGGTCAGGGGAGGAGAAGGGGGAGGAGCCTAGTCAGGGAAAAAGAAGGGGGAGGGGCCTGAAATGACGGAGGGGAGGGGCCTGGTCAGGAGAAGAGAAGTAGCGTTGCCATCTCTCTACTTGCTTAGAGTTACCATAGGTCTGGTTTTTCCCGGCCATGTCCAGATTTTTGGTAATCAAACCCCCGTCCCGGGGGAATTGCCAAAAAGCCAAACATGTCTGGGAAAAATACCGCCGGCCGGGCACTTCCCTTCCCACGGCTGCTGTGCTCCCTACCTTGACTCTTCTGCTCTGTTTAAAGCCGAGCTGCCCGAGAGCTACCGGCTTTGGGCAGCCCCCATGCCTCCGGACCCTGAGCCGTCAGCCGGGCACTTCCCCTCCCGGGCTCTGCGGGCGCAGGGTCCGGAGGCATGGGGGCTGCCCGAAGCCGGTAGCGCTCGGGCAGCCCGGCTCTTAAACAGAGCCAAAGAGGAGCAGAGCCTCCAGCCGCGGCGGCTCTGCTCCTCCTCGAATCTTCTGCTCTGTTTAAGAGCCAGGCTGCCCGAGCGCTACCGGCTTCGGGCAGCCCCCATGCCTCCGGACCCTGCGCCGCCGGAGCCCGGGAGGGGAAGTGCCCGGCTGGGGGCACAGGGTCTGGAGGCACGGGGGCTACCCGAAGCCAGTAGCGCTCGGGCAGCCCGGCTCTTAAACAGAGCTGAAGAGTCGGGGAGGAGCAAAGCCGCCATTTTCCCGGACATGTTCGGCTTTTTGGCAATTCCCCCCGGACTGGGGTTTGACTGCCGAAAAGCCGGACATGTCCGGGAAAAAGAGGACGTATGGTAACCCTAGGAATGCGGGGCGCTCAGGGGAGGGAGCGGAGTTAGGGCGGGGACTTTGGGGAAGGGGCGGAGTTGGGGCGAGGCCGGGGTGGGAAAGGGGCGGGACCAGGGCCCCATGGAGTGTCCTCTTTTTTTATTTTTTAAATATGGTAACCTATAGTTGCTAGTATCAGGACCTCCAAGGCCTCACCCTGACCCGCCTCTTCCACCCAAGGCTCCACCCCTGCTCCGCTTTTTCCCTTGAGGTTCTGTCCCCTTTGCCACCTGTTCCCCCAGGCTTTGCCCCTCCTCTGTCTCTTCTCCCTAAAGTCTCGCCCTCATCACTCACTCCTTTGTCTCCCTTCTCCCTATCGCTCACTGGATCATCTCCACCTCTCTCCCCCACCAGCTGGGCACCCTTTGTGCTGAAGCTGGGGCGGGAGCTGCTGCAGCCTGACAAGGTGCCTGCCTGTAGGTATGAGGCAGCCCTGGCTAAGCAGGGACTGACGAGGGTTAATCACACGGTACCTCCCCCACCCCGCGGTAAGCAGACTTTTGGTGTCCAGTCAGTATGTCTAACTGCACACTGCCAGTTCCCCTTTTCAACTGGACTTTCCGTAGGCATATCTCTTCAGTCTATTCAGATGCTGGACTGATTGGGGATATTGGACATTTGAGCTGTGTTGCATAATAGTGAGAGGTTAGCTCAGTTATATAGTGTTGTTCCCACTTCCATGGCGAGGCACCTCAACGGTGACTGCCACCATCTTGGCCGAAACATGAGGGATTAAACCAGGGACTTCTAGTGCTAAAAACTTAAGTGGCTACATCATGGCTACAGAGCCAGGGCTCTCTAGCTGGGGTTGTAAGACATTCATACCCTCTGTGGATCTGGCACAGGGAGGTACCTGTAACATGTTCATCAGTGGGTTGCACAAGCACTTCAGGTACAAATATTACAATTTGTTTTAAAAGTTGCTTTTCACCATTGTTGGTGTGAGTAAACTGGATTATTCAAAAGTTCTCCGAAAGCAAACACTAAAGGAGTACTAAAACGAACAACATGTATTTGTTTGAATATTATTGGGCTTGGGAGGTTGCATTTGCACAGTTGTAGTTTATCTGTCACTATCCTTCTCATTCTACAGATGGCTACATTTAAGCCAAAATGTGAAGCAATTTAATATAGGTCAAGGTGAAAGGTAGTAAATGAAACACCTACCTGTTGCCCCTAAACAAATAATAATTATAATAAAGCAGTAAGTAATTCCTTTTATTTGAGTGAACTAAAAAAAGCAGACTTAAATGAACGACACTGCCCATCAGGTCATCTAAATTACCAGTTAAAGCAATGAAATGACAAAATATAGCACATTAAATATTGTTGATAACATGTAAAGCTATTGTTTTGACACCAATAAGTGCTTCAATACAAGTGGGTTTAATTAGATTTGTAGGAAGCAAAAATCCATGTGTTCCTCTGTCCCGAAGTTCAAAGGTAAAAGAATACTTAATGCCAAGATCATAAGCCCAGTCATCTGAACCTCCAGGAGCTAAATCTGTAGGAGAAAGAAAAGGAAACAGATTATTATTTGCAACCTTGGCCTCAGTCTTACACACTGCCTTGTGGTAGAGATGATACTCTGTCATACTGAGTATAGTACTAAAAATGATACTTACAGATAGTTTGTGCACCAGGGCCAGACTCATACATTTTCTGAGTTGTTTTTCTAATAGCATGAACTACTTTATTTGCCACAGATAGCTGAAATCAATAAAATATTAATTAACTTTTATAATTTAGTAAAAGTGTTTCACACTGACTCTGTTAGGGCATTGTAACCATTCACTAGGGGTACAATAAAGAGAGAGGACCTGTTTACAACATGGTTGTCCCCAGACTGGCTGCATTGCAGTTTTTAATGTGAATATGTGGTTGGCTTTAGAATGCTTACAAGATGTGGCTAGACATGGTTAGGTTATGTCCATGGTACAAATAGCATCTATGCTGCAACTGGACAGCAAACTTATCACCAAATCCATTCTGTGTAGCTATCCTGTATTTTCCATTTCCTGTCAAATATTTAAGTAAGTAACCGTTAAGTATTTTAAGTTAAAGTTAGTGTTGAAGCATACAAAAAAGGATTTGATAATACACTACTCTTGAACAACTGATTAGAATGAACTATTCTGTAATTAGTTTACAGGATGTTACATCTCTGCTTCACAGGGAAAGAAGTGACAAATCTATATTTTCTTTATCTTCTTTCACAAATACATTAGCAAGGATAAAAAATAAATTTAAAAGGGATATAAACCCTCAACTTTCAAGCCATAAGATGATCACTAATTGAGGAGGCTTGGTAAAAAAAACATTCCCCTGGGGAAAAAGAACAGGAGTACTTGTGGCACCTTAGAGACTAACAAATTTATTCCCCTGGGGGAAAGTTATTTCATGTCGGCTACAGGATTGTTTCCTCCTTCCTGTGAAGGCTGGCACTGGTCACTGCTAGAAACAGCATACGGGACTGGATAGAGATCTGGTCTGATCAAATATGACAGTGTCTGTGTTCCTATTCTATCACTGTACAAAGCCCATTAATTTAAAAAAAGAAAAGAAAACTTCCATTAAAGAGATAGTAACAGCTACTTTTCAAAATCTTCCTTAAAGACCTTGGATCTGTGTGGGGAAAGAACGGGAGGGAATGGAAAGGTTGGAGGCAACATGAAGGAGCAATCCCAAATACCCATCACCTGTTGGTGCTGCTTGACCCCATGCCGGGGATGCTGTGGCATAAAGAATGTCATGAGACTGCCCAGAGAGGTTGTGGAAGCTCCTTCTCTGGAGTTTTTCAAAAGGAGGCTGGTTAACAATGTTACCTCCAATTTTTTACATCCATGTGCGGAATGATTTTGTTATGTGTACCAATATGGAGGTGATGCGTGGCAGGAGTGGGGCTGAGGGGTTCGGAGTGTGGTCGGGGGCTCGGGGCTAGGGCAGAGGATTGAGGTACGGGGGGATGAGGGCTCTGGCCGTGAGTGAGGCGCCTCTCCCCAGCTGCAGCAGCTGTGGTGGCGCCAGGGCCGGGGTGCCTCTCCCCAAGCACGGCAGCTCTGGCAGGGCCAGGTCTGGAGGAGAGGTGCCTGTGCCGCGCAGCTTAGAGGGAACTTAGCTGGATAGCCATCTGTCTTGGATGGTTTAGACCAGTGGTTCTCAAAGCTCTTCAGCAACTCAACTAGCCTAATTGGTCTGCATATATTGGCTAACTCCAACCTAGCCTGGATCTCTTTTCCTAATCTAGATAAACCTGAAGGCTTGGGGGCTAACCAGTGGAGGAAAAAGAACAACAGTGTTCTTCACTTCCCAGCTTTCCCTGTTTATCCTGTTGATTAATAGAATGGGAGCTGATCCTACACAACTCCTAGGCTCTGCAGGAGAGAGGAGCCCTGATCGTGAGGATCTCCAGAACTTCACAGGACTTGGACTTCTTTTATACAGGCCTTAGGAGACCATTAGCCCCAGGACCCCTGACTAGCGGACAACTTCATGACCTGCAGAATCAAAGAGGTATTCTGCTTCAGGGTCTATAAAAAAGGGCTTCTCTCCATCAGACCATTAGGACCATTTAAACATTATTTCCCATAGAAAAAGATTTACTTAAGGTGCAGTAAAGCTGCAGGCACCTATCAGTGTTATGGGTGCACACCATTCAAGAGCAATAGAGTTAAAAAAAAGTTACAGACTCAGTAGGTTCAGATATAGGGGAAAACTTACAAGAAACCTGTACTTGAATGTATTGAAATGCCGTACTAAGGTACTCAAGTTACCTTTACTTTGCTCCCTTAGCGATGCCTTGAAAATATCAGAAAGTCAGGCTACCTTAGCCATCCAGAATAAATACTTTCATCTTATCAGTGTCCTCCAAAACTAGAATACTTTCTTGTAATCATATAGTGGTGGTGCCAACAACCAGCTTCCTTATGCTCTTATCCATCGAAAAATCAATTTTCTCAAATCTTGAACAGACTCAAAGCCTACTGAAGGCAGTCATTCACACTTCTCATTAAATGTCCATTCCTGCAAGGTGATGAAAGTGGGAGATATAGATGAAACTTAATAAGTGGTAACACTTACCAGTTCATCATGGTCTTTACTTCTATTCGTAGTGTAGGAATATGGAAACAGTACCATCTGTGAGTAAGAGTGCATAGTTATATATGCCTTAATGTGATCTTTATGCTTTTGGAGAAAATTAGCCACAGCTTTCACTTCTGGTTCAGACTCAGGATAGGGTCCACAGTATATTTCATGACAATCATTATGAGAGGCACCTTTACCTGTAATAAAATAGAGGAGATAATGTCACCTGTTGAGTTCTTATAATATACAATGAATTGTCTCATGGCTCAGTGATAATATAAAGCATTAGGTTGCTATACAGATGAGCATAGAAACTTGGACATCTTGGATGCATCATTACTGCATGTATCATTATTGCACCGCTTAAGCATCTGGGCCTGATTCTCCACTACCTTGCCTTACGTTAAAAAAATTGTAGAGGATACAGAAAAGGGCCACAAAAATTATTTGAGGGCTGGAGAAAATGCTTTACATTCAGAGACCTAAAGAGCATAATATGTTTAGCTGATCAAAAAGAAGTTTGAGAGGTGACTTGATTACAGTGTATAAGTACCTTTGTGGGGAGAAAACATTGATACCAAGGGATCTAGCAGAGAAGGACATAACAAGAACCAATGGCTGAAAGCTGAAGCTAGATAAATTCAAATTGGAAATAAGGCACAATATTTTAACAGTGAGGTTGATTAACCATTGGAACAAGCTACCAAGGGAAATGGTAGAATTGGAACAAACTCTGCACATGGACTGCCTGTTGGATTATAACCTTTTACATTGATTCCAGAAGGATTTTTACAAATCAGCAGCCTCACCATCTCTGTTATGAAACTGACCTAAGAACTTCATTCATATCTCTATGTAGACTGATCTTTTAACCATAGCAACTCTCTTTCTTTTTTCTTTTTCTTAATAAATCTTAGATTTAGTTAATATGGAGTGACTATAAGTGTGTATTTGGATGAGATCTGAAATATTCATTGACCTGATGAGCAATGTGTCCAGTCACTTGGCATTGGTAGAACTTTATATAATGGGAATAAGGTTTTTAGTAGTCCTCCCTATATTAGACTTGGCTGTCTGGGTGGGAGCCAAAGGCTGGATTGCTTAAAGGGGACTGTATTTTGGCTTCTTGGTAACCAGATAGCTGTTTGGTTAGTGGTTTGGTGAAATCTAATTACAGAATAAACCACCAGTTTTGGGGATTGTCTGCCCTATTCTTTGCAGTTTGCCCTGAATAAGCATTCTCAGTGAAGCCCCTCCAGGCACCACGGTCACAGCAGATCTACACTACAGACTTATGTAGGTATAATTACGTCATTCAGAAGTGTGAAAAATCCATACTCCTGAGTGATGTAGTTATACTGACCTTAAGCTCCCATGTAGACAACGCTATGTCAACAGGCGATCTTCTCCCTCTCGGGGAGGTGGATTAACTACACCAATGGGAGAGCTCTCTCCTGTCGGTGTAGGAGCGTCTTCACTTAAGTGCTACAGCGGCACAGCCCTCAGAGTTTCACAGCTAAATACAAGGTGGAACAAATTGCTTAGCTAAGTAGTTAACACATATTTCAAGGGACCATTCAAGGAGAAGTGGCCCATTAACACGTCTCCAGTCAGAGAAGGGAAAGGAAGGGACGGGGGAAAAAGGCAGCGGGGTCTGGAGGGGGTGGGACCGGAGGTGGAGGCATTGTTAGTAGGTTGTAGATTGTTGTAATAAACCATAAATCCAGTTGTCTCTAGTCAGTCCATGATTTCTAATGTCTAGCAAAATTATGTATTTAAGCTCCCTGGCTCATCTTTTGAAGATGATGGGCAGATTTCCTTTGAGAATGAGGATTGAGAGGTCACATATAGAGTGATTGTTTTGTAAAAAAGTGTTCACACACAGGCAATATGGTGTTTATGTCTTTTATCATTTTTCTGTGTGAGGGTTTCACTCATATAATTATTATTGGGCATTTAGTGCACTGGATGTGATACATCACATGTTGTGATAGGCATGTGTAGGACCCATGGATCTTAATAGGTGTGTTGTGGGGGTGTTGATCATCGTAGCAGTGGAGATATGTTGACAGGTTTTGCATATCTGGTTCTGCTTTAAGTTAGTGTGTTCTGGTCCATAATGCCAACTGAAGTCAGTTGTAGTTGTACCTGCTCAACACCTCTGAAAATGAAGCCCTTCCCTTAAAGGGTGATTCTACTCTGAAAAATACCTCTGATAAATTGAAATTGTTGGGTTCCACCTTTATTTTTTCATGGTGATTGTGTCAGATGTGTTCAGTTTAAGTAAAAAATATTTTAAAAAGAATTATAAGACTCAACCATCATCGAGAATGAAGAGTCTGCAGGCAAGATTATGTTGTGAGTTACACCTATACAATCCCATTACTTTCAATGGGTTTGCTAAGCTGTATATTATTGAAATGTAATAAGCAATTCTACTGAGGATGTCCAAGAAGGAATAGAATTCAGTTAGCTTTCTGATAGCTATATTGGCTCCACAAAATAGAAACTTACTTTAGTTACTGAAGTCATCTGATATGACTCAGTACACCCAGAAAGTAGGTTTGTTGCATATAAAGGTGCCTTTTTTGCCATGTGCTGGCCACTGCTTCCCGCAGCTCCCATTGGCCGGGAACGGCGAACCGCGGCCTCTGGTAGCTGCGGGCAGCCATGCAATGTAAACAAAATGTCTGGTGGCCTGCCAGCGGATTACCCTGATGGGCTGCGTATGGGCCGCAGGTTGCCCACCACTGCTCTAACCTCAGTGTGCCTGTTTCCTCACTTTTAAAATAGAGATGATGTTGGAATTGCTAAGCATTTTAAGTGCTTTGAAAATTAAATGTGATATATAAATCCCTGCTGTAATTAATATTCACAGCATATACATTTCCTATTAAACTTCCTGATTTCTCCAAGTTCTGTATTGATTAAGTATTTTACATTTGATATTACTCTTAAATCTTATATGGTCCCCATCACCATAGTATCTTAGCATCTCACAACTTTAATGAATTTATCCTCACAACACTCGGTAGGGAAGTTTCTTTATTCCCATTTTACTGATGGGAAAACAGGCACAAAGAGCTTAAGTGTCTTGCTGATAACCACACAGAAAGTATGTGGCAAAACTGGGAATTGTTCTCTGGTCTCCTGACCTTCTTATAAACATTTTGATTAAGTTAATTACTAAGGTACATTATCTTTATATCAGAAACAACTCTATGACGAGGTAAATAAAAATATTTTCAAAATGAAGAACTTTGAAGGTTAAAACTGAAATGTCTGTAATAAAATATAAAGAAAATTGCTTGTACCACACCAGCCTGCATCAAAATTCCTGTTCATGTCGGTACCAATGCACCTGTTGTTGCCGTGCCTTGAGCGGCTCTTCCTCCACAACCGATTCTGTGGACAGAGACACAAAAATGTGGGTTTACATAAAAGTTTAGAAAAATGCTTATCACGATTTCATTTGCTAGTGAAAATGCAACTTTTACATTTCTAGATGTCGAGGGTAGAAACCTCCAATGAGGGGGGGCAAAACAGGAGATTTAGGGAGCCTATAAAACAATAAGCTAAGTATCTGCACAGAATCATAGAAGTATAGGACTGGAAGGGATCTTGAGAGGTCAGTTAATCCAGTCCCTGTACTCAAGTTAGGACTACGTAATAACTAAACCAGGGGTCGGCAACCTTTCAGCAGTGGTGTGCCGAATCTTCATTTATACACTCTAATTTAAGGCTTCGTGTGCCGGTAATACATTTTAACGCTTTTTAGAAGGTCTCTCTATAAGTCTATAATATATAACCAAACTACTGTTATATGTAAAGGGTGGCCTGCTGGGACTCCAGGCCCGAAAGCAGGATGAGCAAGGGCTGGAAACCAAGATTGGCAGCTGAGGTGAGTGGAGTAGGTGGCTGGTAGGCCTGAGCAGGGCTGGAGGCCTGGACCCTGTCTGCAAGAGAGCCTCCAACCGGAAGCAAGGTGAGTGGAGCTGTGCGGTAGAGACCCCTGCTGGCGAGGGGCCAGCAGCCAGAACCAGAGCAGCGACTGGTTCGGCCTGCCGCCACTCTGGGGTTTCTGCCCCCAGCTCCTGCCAGCTGAGGTCTCAGCCCACTGCCAGCCTGGGGTTCCTTCACCCAGGCCGGCAGCGGGTGCTGATTGGGACTTGCAGGGACCCGGCTAGCAGGAGCCAGCAGCGGGAACTCCAGAGCGGGACGGGCTGAGTGGCTCAGCCCGACCCCCGCTCTGGGGTTTTGGCTGCAGACTCCTGCCAGCTGGGATCTCAGCCCGCTGCCAGCCTGGGGGAAGGAACCCCAGGCTAGCAGCCGGTGCTGAGTTGGACCCGCGGTGCGACCCCAACTGGCAGGAGCCGTCAGCGGGAACTCCAGAATGGGGCGGGCTGAGCTCAGCCCGCCGCGGCTCTGGGGTTTTCACCGGCAGCTCCTGCCAGCCGGGGTCTCAGTCCGCTGCCAGCCTGGGGTTCCTTCCCCCCAGGCCAGCAGCAGGTGCTGAGCTGGACCCGCGGCGCAACCCCAGCTGGCAGGAGCCGGCAGCAGGAACTCCAGAGCGGGGCGGTCTGAGCAGCTCAGCCCATGCCGCATGCCAGGAAAAATCGGCTCGCGTGCCAACTTTGGCATGCGTGCCGTAGGTTGCCGACCCCTGAACTAGACCATTCCTGACAAGTGTTTGTCTAACTTGTTCTTAAAACCCTCCAATAATGGAAATTCCACAACCTCCCTAGGCAATTTGTTTGGTGTTTAACTACCATGACAGTTAGGAAGATTTTCCTAATGTCCAATCTAAACCTCCCTTGCTGCAATTTAAACCCATTGCTTCTTGTCCTATCCTCTGAAATTAATGAAAACAATTTTTCACCCTCCTCCTTGTAACAACTTTTTATGTACTTGAAAACTGTTATCACGTCCCCTCTCAGTCTTCTCTTCTCCAGACTAAACAAACCCAATTTTTTTCAATCTTTCCCTCATAGGTCACATTTTCTAGACCTTAAATCATTTTTGTTGCTCTTCTCTGGACTTTCTCCAGTTTGTCCACATCTTTCCTGAAATATGGCACCTAGATCTGGACACAATAGTCCAGCTGAGGTCTTATCAGCACAGAATAGAGCGGAAGAAAGCAAGTCGTGTCTTGCTTTCAACACTCCTGCTAATACATCCCAGAATGCTATTCACTTTTTTTGCAACTGTGTTAAACTGTTGACTCATATTAAGCTTGTGATCCACTGTGACCCTCAGATCCATTTCCGCAGTACTCCTTCCAAGATAGTCATTTCTCATTTTATATGTGTGCCATTGATTGTTCCTTCCTAAATGGAGTACTTGGCATTTGTACTTACTGAATTTCATCCTATTTACTTCAGACCATTTCTCCAGTTTGTCCAGATCATTTTGAATTTTAATGCTATCCTCCAAAGCACTTGCAACCCCTCCCAACTTCACATTGTCCACAAACTTTATAAGTGTACTCTCTATGCCATTTCTAAATCATTTATAAAACTACTGAGCAGAACCGAACCCAGGACTGATATTTTTGGGACCTCACTCAATATGCCCTTCCAGCTTGACTGTGAATCACTGATAACTACTCTCTGGAAATGGATTTCCAACCATTTATTCATTCACTTTATAGTAGCTCCATCTAGGTTGTATTTCCCTAGTTTGTTTATGAGAAGGTCATGCAAAATGGTATCAAAAGTCTTACTAAAGTCAAGATATACCACATCTACCTCTTCCACCTTATCCACAAGGCTTATTACCCTGTCAAAGAAAGCTATTAGGTTGGTCTGACACAATTTGTTCTTGACAGACATGTTGACTTACTTGTCACCTTATTATCTTCTAGGTGTTTGCAAATTGATTGCTTGATTATTTGCTCAGTTATCTTTCCAGGTACTGAAATTAAGTAATGCTAAACATGCTAGGTAACAAGACGAAAAGTTGTACAGTACAACGCCTGGTTGTGTCTGGTATAATTATTCTGATTTGACTAGAACTTGGACAACGCAAATAGGGGAGGACTCAAAAGATTTGTACAGACACCCAATTTGACAACTGCAATTCAAAACCACATTTGATCTTAATGAAATATTTTGTTAAAAGACTTCTGAGGAGGGTAATTAAGAGAATTTCGAAAGATGCTGCTTAAAATAAAGATTGTACAATTTTTGCATACAAAAAGGGAAATTGTGACGTTCTTACTCAGTATCTATTCAGTCAAACTCTCATTGAGGTCCATGGGAGTTTGCCCACATAATGACAAAGTAAAAATTGAGTCAATATTTTAGAATGCGGTTCCATGACCCAAATTCTCCTGTTACCTTAATCTCACTCCACTGATTTCAATGGCACTGTGCATTATAAAAAGGAGGTGAACTACTGCTAATGATAGAATTTTCATACACCAAACTCTTTTGCATGCACAGATTGTAAAGTCTATGAATTGTGGATGCAACTGGCAGCCTGTAAAGACTGTGTATATAAAGTTGAACACAAATAGAGGCTGAATTGAGGCCCTTTTAAAAATATAGCCCAAAGTTTATAGAAATGGAGAAGATAGGTGTCATAAACATACAGCTAAGGGTAACATAAAATCCCTCCTTACCCTGTAAAGGGTTAATCCCTCCTTAACTGTAAAGGGTTAAGAAGCTCAGATAACCGGTTGGCACCTGACCAAAAGGACCAATAAGGGGAGAAGATACTTTCAAATCTGTGGGGGAAGGTTTTTGTTTTGTGTTCCTTTGTTCTCTATGGGTCAGCGAGGAACCAGAGCAGGGAAAATACATCTCCCTAAGCCATATCTGAACTAAGCATCCAATATTAGAGAAATAGTAAGTATTAGCAAGGAAATGCGTTAGATTATCTTTTGTTTTAGCTTGTGAATTTTTCCTGTGCTAAAAGGGAGGTTTATCCCTGTTTTTGTAACTTTAAAGTTTTGCCTAGAGGGTAAATCCTCTGTGATTTGAATCTGATTACCCTGTAAGTTATCTTCCATCCTGATTTTACAGAGGTGATTCTTTTATCTTTTTTAAAAAAATAAACTTTCAAGAACCTGATCGTTTTTCAGTGTCCTAAAGACCCAGGTGGATTGATCTGTGCTCACTTTGTAACCAATTGGTTAGGATATTATTCTCAAGCCTCCCCAGGAAAGGGTGTAGGGACTTGGGGGGATATTTTGGGGGAGGTAGGGCTCCAAGTGGCCCTCCATGAATGTTGTGTAAATCACTTGATGGTGGCAGCAATACCAAGGGCAAGGAAGGAATTTGTGCCTTGGGGAAGTTTTAAACCTAAGCTGGTAGAAATAAGCTTAGGGGGTTTTTCATGCAGGTCCCCACATCTGTACCCCAGAGTTCAGAGTGGGGAGGGAACCCTGACAACAGGTTTCTGCCTAAAACGTGAATCTGGAAACTAAGTAAAAGGATAAATTCATAAAGCAAATAAATCATTCAGCCTTTGGGAGTCTTGAACCTTCTTCTCATAGTGAGTAAGTAAAATACCTGATAAGAGGCTGGGATGTTGTCTGAGCTTACCTGTTGCTCATTCATTTACTTGAAACAACAAGTACTTGGAAAACTATGCTATCTGGCCTTAGACCGCAAAAGGAAAAGTGAGTTGTTCAGTCAGGCCTTTGTGCCCTTATGGTGGACTGTCATAGTATTGGCAGTCTTGCTGATGCAGCCTATCATAGTTATCACCCCACATCCGAAAGAATTAAAATCACAGGGTGGATGCTATGACACTCCTAAGCATTAGTTTGACCTGGGATCTGGAAAATGCCTGTGTTCTATGAGTTAAAATCACATATTTGCAGTAACTATTGTAGTCTATGAAGGGACAAAGAATAGAAAATTCCAAGTGCGAGTTCAGAGGTTTGGGCTCAAAACTGCCACATGGCACTTTGAAAAGTATGCCTTTAAATCTGTCCAGTATATCAGCCCTCACAGTACTTGTGAATAACATGCTGGAATGTTCCACCGTATGTCTAGAAACCTACGTACAGTCGTCCATGTGTATTCATAGCCATCTACATTCATCACAGGCATGATGTAGAAATCAAGATGCTGCAGAAGTCTTGTCATGGTCCGATCTTTCTCACGGAAGTGGGTTGTCTATAGAACATGAAAAGAACTTGTTCATAATGTTTATAATAATGTTTTCCTCACCATCCTTGAAAGGCTCCTGACAGTTCCTCAGTTGGCCCTATGTAAAATAATAATGTGATGGTGGTGGCATCAGTCCAGGCCCTGGAGGACAAATATCCCCATCACAGAAGTCACCACTACAATCAAAACCTTAGTTAGCACAGAGAGGCTTGGAATTTAATTAAAATGGAGATTCATCTGTCCGCTTACCCAACTGGGTGGTCTCTCTAGGCAAGGACTGAGGCATATTGGTGAAGAAGCTTGTACTTTTGCAGATAAACAGTGTAAGTCTCCAAAGTTGTCACAAGCACTAAAACTGCTTAATAATAGCATTTGAAATGGCTGTTGCAAGTATGCATTGTTTTGGTTTTTAAAAATAATTAAAAATGAAATACACCCTTGTGCAAAGGGCCACCACAAGACCTAGGCACTACCTATGTCCCACCTAAGACCTATTTTGAGGGCATAAGTGGGACTTAAGTGGCACCTATGCTTTTTACTTGTCTTCTGCATAAGGGTAAATTGTACCCTAATAGATTTAGCTGAGTTACTAAATATAAAGAGTTAAGTTTAATAGTATCTTTTTTCCCCCTTGTATGTCTTGCATTAGGCATGTCCTATTATTGTAACTTCCCCTGTCCTTTTTATTCCCTGGAAATTGTTTTTCTCTGATGTGAATATAAAGTGGCAGTCTTTATTATGCCTAAAAACGAGATTCAAAACATCATTAAGAAGAATGTTTATTGTAGCCAAGAAACTACTATGTGGAATGTGTGTGGCTATGTCTGTGACAATTTTAATAGAAGTGTTCCTTCATAAAGTGACATGGGAATAAAGCTTTGGATTGAATTTAAAATGCTCAGGTAAATTAGATGAAGGAGATAGGAAGGCAAACAGTTTACATTTTCTCTCAACTTATTAACTGCTTACAGATCTTACAGGTACATTTCAGAGGCATGACAGCAGCACAGCTGGTCATCATTTAGACCAACAGCAAGAGGTTAATTAGCATTAGCTCCTAAGGGAGTGTTTAAGGCTGGCCTTTTTCAAAGGGGCTTGCTGGAGTTAGGTGCCCAAATCCTATTGACTTTCAAAGAGATTTGGGCACCTAACTCCTATAGGCTCCTTTGAAATCTCCTATCTAAACTCCTTCACATACTGCAGCCAATTCTGGAGCCACATTGATTTCAGTGGAATTTTATGGGTGTAACTGAGGGCTGAAGTTAGACCCTTATGTTTAGTCTGATGCTTTTACTCTCTATATATCATTCAACTCCATGGTGGACAAACTGTTATTCTTCCTTCTAGTTGGGTAACTCTACGCTTGGACTTTACCACTCAAATGCACTCTTAGGCTATGTCTGCACTGTCAAGCTGGAGGTGTAAATTCCATCTGGAGGAGACATACCCATGCTAGCTCTGATCGAGCTAGTGCACAAAAAATAATGTAACTATAGCGGCAGGAGGGGCTGGCTGCCCTGAGTATGATACCATCTGAGATGTTAGGCACGTACTAGGGCAGTTATCCCTTCTGCCATTCGTACCACTCCTATTTTTAGCTTAGTCAGAGCTAGCATGGGTATTTCTCCTCCAGCTCAAAGTGTAGACATAGATTTAGTTTGAAATACAATAACCTGTGTTCTCCACTCCTGACCATCCCATAAATATGAAAGACTTGGCCTAACTTACTGCTGATGTGAAAAATTTACCCTTATAATAACTGCTATACAAACTGAGCTTTTTAATCTCTGTCTCATGCAGACACTTTATCCTTCAGTGCTGTGGCATTAAATTGAATAGGAAGTTGTTGAAATAGAGCACAATTTGCAAGAGAAGAAAAATAGGATCAAGGTATTTTGTTTCGTTTTAAATATTGTAATGAAATCTACTCACATGTCCTATGAACCACAGGCAAAAAGCAGGAGCAATCCATTCCCTTGCATGGATACCACAGTCAATCCATATGGCACTTTTTGGTGTTCTGTCTCTATTAGATGAAAGCTAATGAAAAAATATGACTTGTTTAAGGCTGTAAGAAAGTTGTGGATTTTTGTTTGTTTGTTTCAAGAGTGTATTAAAGTTGTGGTTTTGGTGCAATCAGCTTGTCCACACGGCACTAGGCAGACACTCCCCTGGCGGTCTAGTCTCAGGCTTCCCCTCAACCTGTTGCCTGATGAGGAAGGAAGACCCCCTCAGGGTACCCCGACAGGCGCAGCAGCCCCGGGTGCACACCCACACGTAAGCTCCAGCACCTTCTTCCAAGGCATGCAGACTTCCAAAGCAGGGCAGCAACCAAAAACACATGGTATATCCTATTTTGCTCTCAGAGGCAAGCATGGCACAAAGGCAGCTGGGCCAAATTTGCGTGTGTGTCGTTGCAATGTGGTGCACAGGGTCGCAACACCACTCAAATGTGCGGCAACTACGAAAAGATGCAGTTTCCACAAAAAAATTGCGTCCCACGATTTTTTTACAGCCTTATTTATGTTGAAATGGCACATGAGAATGGAAAGAGAACAGTAAACAAAAAGAAGAAAGAGAGACAAGAAAAGGAAGTGCGCTCTCTCTCTCTCTCTTGCATGGCGTTCTCAAGGAGACACTGGGCTGGACGCTGATCTCACTTACACTAGTTTTTGTGCCCAGTAACTCAGTTGACTTACTGTAGTGCAAAGGAGAGCAGTATTTGACCCACTACATATGCCAAAGTTCAGTGGCACCCTGTTTACTTTTGGGAAGGGAGGAGTGGAGCATTTACAAAAAGTAAAAAAAATAAAACACACATTTTTCTATCAAAATTTTTTTGATTGAGCTACTAGTACCATTTTTAAAAATTCTCTCTGACAAAAACCTACACCTGTATTTTAAATTACTACAGAAAAAGATTGCACATTAAATCATAACTGTACCTTCAATATATAAAGTGGCCGTTTCTCAAATGAGGATCCAATATATATTTTCTGGAGGAGATCATCATTCATCTCTGTTATTTCTTCCATCCAAGAATATATCTATAAAGATGGAGTGGATCAGTTAGCAAATATAGATTCAGTTTAAAAGTCTTCAGCCCCAACTCTGCTTTCCATGCACAGGAAATATTCCCACTGTAGTTAATGGGAGATTTCACATTTAGTGCAAGGAATGCATGGCTGTGCCTTCTTTTTAGAAAGGGAAGGAAGGATTTTTCCAAAATGCTTACATGATGTAGCTGCACAAGTTCCCACCTGCAATCAGTGGCTAATTATCCATAGCCAGCTTGTCTATCTCATACAATTTGAGTGACAAAAGAAGAAGAAGAAGGTGAGTGAGGTAGTATCTTTTATTGGACCAACTTCTGTTAGTAAGAGAGACAAGCTGTTGAGCTACACAGAGCTCTTCGTCCTCTCTGGGAAAGTTACCAAGAGTGTCACAGTTAAATACAAGTTCCAATAGATAGTTTAGCATAAGTATTTAGCATGTGTTTTTAGGGACCATTCAAGGTAAAGTGGTGTTGCCAGCACAGAGTGCCCGAGGCAAAGCAACAGCGGGTTCGTTGCCCGGTGTGCTTCGTGTCAATAAACACACCAGGGGGAGAAGCAAACAAAGTTTATTTGGGATCCCAAAGCGGTGCAAGGAGACAGGCACGTCTCAGATCAAGAACATTAACAGGAACAGTTTTTCTTCTTTTATACATTTTGCAGTTAAGCCTCACCCCCCTTTTCCTTTCCCCTCTAGCCCTCCCTTTCTCCCCCCCCCCTTCCTCCCTCTACCCCTCCCATCCCTGGTAATAGTTAAGTCATTCTTGGCAGCTATAAGCCTAGCTTGTTAGTAACTTCTTTAAACCGTTATCTTGTCCTTTTTCCCTTCAGCCAGAAACATGCAGGCCTCATTATTATTGCTTGAGCAGGGGGTTGCACACAGATAACTGGTTGCTTACATATTCCAATTGCACCTGGCTTTTGAGGTTGATTAGAGTTTAAACATGGAAGGATAGAGTTTGGTTCACTTAGGCCTAGTGCAGGAAGGCTTCATTGACACTTAGTGGCCTTCCACCCTCCCGAGTTACCTAGGGTGAGGCCTAGTGACATCAACAGTGGCCTGAAATAATACATTCAAGAGAGAAGATAGGTTTCTTTAAAAGCTGTCTGGGTAGGGGAGAAAAGGCAGAAAACACTTTTGGATAATTTTTTCAGAGCTTTTAAAGGCCATATTTAAAACCAAAGAATGAATGAAAAGCTCTGTACTGAACAAGGTATGGAAGCTTGGAAGAATGTCAACAGAATATTAATTAAAAAGATTTTTATGGAGAAATATTAATTAGACACGGAAAAAAGTTAAATGTTTTGGGCCTTTTGTTCAAAATTAGGTGTTTAGAGAAATACAGGCATATTTATGTATCTAATTTACATGCACACATCAAGTAATTGTATATGCAAATGGCTAGTTACACTTCTAACCATAGTAATTTGTGCATGCATTTTCATGTAGTTAAATGAAAATTGAAAAGTGGATACTTTCTGACAGCTATCTTGAATACGTTATATCACCAGATATAAAATCAGCTGGAGCAGAAATACTATGTTCTCAATTTTTTTTCCAGTTTGCTGATCCTTCATTTTTAGCTTAATTAGAAAACGTGTGTAAACTGTTAATAAAATTATTAATGCAGTAATCTATGATTTATTTGTTCTTTCCCAGCTACACCACAGAAACCCTAAACAAGACATTGCAAGACCAAATTAGGAAAGGAGCTAAAATACGATTATACTAGGATAAATTATCTAGGACCAAACCCTTTAGTTCAAACTGAATTTTTACTCAATTCATTACACCTGTAAGATAGACTTGTAAGATATTTTACAACAAATATAGTTTTTTAAGGTGTTCTCCTGTTTCTCCTCTATGATTTAGAAAAAAATATTAAATCATCCCTGACTGTACCTGGGGCCAGTAGAACTGAGTATTTATTAAAGTTGCCTGACACTTCCCATTATGAGACTATTTTCAATTGCTTATATTTTTGTCAAACTGTAAAAGTTTAGGCTGAAATTTTACATGCCAAATGTCAGCCACAGGCTGTTGGTTTTTTTTGTTTTTTTTAAACCCTGCCAAAATGGCTCAGCTGTTTCCCAAAAAGGCCCAAGGAAAATGTTGTTTTGCACATGTTAAAAAATTCTAGTTACCTTTTTAATATTTTTTTCTTTGTGTTCTAGCACCCCCATGCTTGGAACAGGGACTTGAAGTTTGGCAGGGGGTGACCTTTGTGTCAAGGATGTGCCTTTGGCCATCCCTGTAAAAATCCACCCAAATTTGGCCAAGTTATAAGCCTTTGAAAAATGACATTTTGCACATACTCAGTAGAGACTTCTCTGATTTTACCAGCTAAAATCTCTAATGATTCCAGCGTCACTGAACATGCTCGAGTTTCTCATAGCTCCTTGTGCTGAAAAAGTAGTATGTGATCAGGTACTTGAAGACTGTATGCTAATACATATCCACAAAGGGCCAAATTAAGAGTACACAGGAAATTAACTCTGGCGTTTCCTAACTTCTGAGTGCTTGACTTTGCAATCTTAATAATGTTTTTTTAACATATTTTTTTGTGTGGAATATACAGTATAACCTGCATAAGGGATTATCTTTATTAGGAGCCTAATTTAACACTCATTGAAGGCCAGTTTCACACAGATTAAAACAATTTTGATCCTGATCAGCTGGAAGGAAGAATTTAATCAGAAAAATGTGAACGGTAATTGGGAATCTTTTATGAATACCTTACTAGGTGCCCACAAAGCTACAGTCCCACAATTGAGTAAAAAGGCCATACTGGTTAAAAGATGGACCTGGTTTAAAAGGGAAGTGAGGGAAGCTATAAAAAATAAAAACATATAATAAATGAAAGAAAAGGGAAGCTGATAGGAATTAATATAAATCAGAAGTTGGGAATTATAGAGAATTGATAAGGAAAGCAAAGGGATCTATGGCCAGCAGAGTGAAGGACAATAAGAAGGACTTTTAAAATATATTAGGAACCAAAAATACCTCACAATGCTATTGATCCATTACTAGATAAAAATGGTAGAATTATCAATAATAATGCAGAAAAGGCAGAAGTGTTCAATGACTATTTCTGTTCTGTATTTGAATAAAAACATATGCTATAGTCTCATCAAAAGGTGATGGTAACACTTTTTCCATTCCACTAGTATCTCTGGAGGATGTTAAACAGAAGCTACTACATTTAAACATTTTTAAATCAGCAGATCCAGATAACTTGCATCCATGAGTTTTAAAAGAGCCTGCTGAGGAGATGGACCGTTCATGTTGATTTTCAATAAGTCTTAGAGCACTGTAAAAGTTCCAAAAGACTGGAAGGCTCCAGGCACCAGCTGACCAAGCATGTGCTTGGGACGGCACCTTAGAAGGGGCGGCCAATGTTGGGGTGGCGGAGGGCACTCGCGGTGTTTTTGTTTTTTGTTTTTGTTCGGGGTTTTTTTTGTTTGTTTCGGCCCGGCAGTCAGTTGGGCGGCGCGGGCTGGCGCTCCGGGGGTTTGGCCGGCCCGGCGAGGCGCTCAGGGGGGTTGGCCGGCCTGGCGAGGCGCGGCGCTCCGGGGGTTTGGGCGGCCCGGCGAGGCGCTTGGCGCTCGGGGCGTTTGGGCGGCCCAGTGCAGCATCCGGGAGGTGGGCGGGGGTTTGGCCGGCCCGGCAAGGAGCTCCGGGGATTTGGCTGGCCCGGCGCGGCGCTGGGGGGAATGAGGGGATCGGCGGCGCTGTGGGGGGGTGTTACGGTGCGGCGGCGCTCTTCTATTTTGACAGGGGCGGCAAAAAAGTTAGAGCCGGCCCTGCCTGCAGCATCGACAGGTTCGGCCGATCACAGCTCCCACTGGCCGCAGTTCGCCGTTCCAGGCCAATGGTGGCCAGCACATCTCTCAGCCTGCGCGGCTTCCCCCAGGCCCCATTGGCCTGGAATGGTGAACTGCGGCTAGTGGGAGCTGCGATCGGCCAAACCTGCGGATGCTGCAGGTAAACAAACCGTCCCGTCCCTCCAGCGGATTTCACTGATGGGCCACATGCCAAAGGTTGCTGATCCCTGAATTAGAATGATATAAAGTTAACATGGCACATATTAAATAGATTAAAAACTGGCTAGTTGATATGTCTCAAAATGTAATTATAAATGGGGAATCATCATCAAGCAGGTGTGTTTCTAGTAGGGTCCCACAGGGATCGGTTCTTGGCCCTACACTATCCAACAGTTTTATCAGTGACCTGAAAGAAAAGGTAAGTTTGCAGATGACACAACAACTGGGGGAGTGGTAAATAATGAAGAGGACAGGTCACTGATTCAGTGTGATCTGGATTACTTGGTAAACTGGATGCAAGCAAACAATATGTGTTTTAATATGATTAACTCTACAGTACTTGTATTAGGTAAATTGAAAAATACTATTTCTTTTGTTTTTTCAGTGCAAATATTTGTAATCAAAAATAAATATAAAGTGAGCATTGTACACTTTGCATTCCATGTTGTAATTGAAATCAATATATTTGAAAATGTAGAAAACATCCAAAAATATTTAAATAAATGGTATTCTATTATTGTTTAACAGCGCGATAAATCGCACAGTTAATCACAATTAATTTTTTTTAATCGCTTCACAGCCCTGCTTTAAACAGGTTGACAGGAGAGCCTGTTAATATTTCTTCCTTGCTGGCTCATATCCATTTAGGATTCAGAAAAACAGAATCATCTGTAGAGTGTTGAATTTACAAGCACATTGTCCTGCTTCTCATGAGTCCTAAGTGAAAATGATTAGAACTCTATAAAAGAATTACAGAAATCACAGGTAGAAGATTAGAGATGTAAAACACGCAGCAGGTCATCTAGCATATCTTTTTGCAGTAGCAAGGAAGAAAAGATATTAATCAAGAAAGAAAAACATATTCCTTTCTTTGCATTTTACCTAACCTTGCTTTCAATGAGCTTTCCACACTATTCTCACTAAAGACTTCTTTGGAGTGAACATTCAATCCATGTTAAGGCAATTTTGGCAGAAATACACAACTGCACCGTGCAGGGTGCCTTTTTAGGTGAATTGCAGAATGATCCATTAGAATTAAATTTTCAGAAGCAACTGAAGTTATGATTGTAAACTTAGGTTGAGCATTTACATGAAATCTAAAATATCTTGACCAAATTTCATTTTAGGTAATTACATTGCACCTACCTTACATTTCTCATGTGTTTTCAGTTGGTGGGTAAAGTGGTTCTTATGTAGTGTGTTTTGTAAGGTGCTGGGATCCTTCTTTATTAAAGGTACTGTATTAATGTGAACTATTATTAGCTAATCAATACAAATGTAATTGTTTTCCCTATAGGTCTGTAATGTAACAGTCCATATCACCATCAGACAGTCCATATCACCATCATCATCAAATTAAATTTAAGCCCTTGTTAATGCAATAACAATAAATGCATAAAGGATCACAAGAAAAATATAACATATCTTACTTCATGCAGAGAGTGATATTGTTCATAATAGGATGCAGAACTGCGGGGGCTGACTGTGTCATTGACAGTTTGTTTTTTGATAACTCCTTGAATATCGTCCATCAAAACTCTGAACAACAAACAAAGAGCATAAACCATTCTTAAGCAGTGTCGCCAATAGGCTTGAATTTCTGATTTAATATCTTCACAGCAAGAAATAAGAATCATACTTGTATCGAATGGTGGATCGGTTTAGCTCAGCTTTCACATCATCTATATCGGACACATTAACATAGAAATGGACTTCTTTGTTCTTCACAATGTTTTCAGCCGAAACAGGTTGCCAGAGAACAACCTACAAAGTTTCCAAGAACATTTTTTTCAAAAGGAAAGAAAAAATACTTTACCATTTAGTAAACATTCTGAACATGATCAAAACACAATACATGTCTTCAATCTACTAGGTCATGTGTGGGAAGCAGTTTTATGTTTCACGTGTTGTGCTGTCACATCATGCTACTGCTAAAAATGAAAAGTGTATGGGTAAGAAAAATTTATAATAACAGCTGAATATAAATTCATAAATCAAGAACAAAGGCAGGAACATCACCTTTCATGAGATAATATTACTAGTTTAATATATCTGTTTAGCTGATTATTACAATCCAAATCCTCAAATCAGTGGAGGGTTATTTTTCCTGAGGGTATTTGGGGAATTAATGCAGCTCAGACTAGTCATTGCAGTTATTCTATTCAGTGATTACTTTGATTATAGATGAACCAAATGCCAGAAGGGATTTCAAAATAAATTCAGATGAAGCAGCAATATAAAGGGGCCTAGAGAGATTAAAATTGGGCAGAAAATAAAATGAAATTAATTTTAGTAAAATGAAAGTTAATAAAACGAAATTTAATGAAATAAAATAATCTGAAACTCAGCTATTCAGTGGGAGATTGAAAACTGGGAAGCAATAATGTTGAAAAGACTTAGGAGTGGTAGTGGACAGCAAATTAGACATGAATTTATATTGCGAAAAAAGGCCAGTGCAATTTTTTTGCTTCATATTCAAAATCAACATGTCATGCTCTCCTTGGATCTGGTGCAACTACACTCTGAATATTGTATTCATTTTGGTGCACCATATAGGACTATGTTAATTACAGGCACCAACTTTCCAATGTGCTGGGGGGTGCTTGACCCAGGGGAGAAAGGGGGAAGTGCTGATCAGCGGGGCCCACAGATGGGCAGGAGGCACTGGGGGGGAAAAGGCTCCAGCCCCAGAGCACCCATGGAGTTGGCACCTATGATGTTAATGCAAACTAGGTACTTTTTAGTTCACACCAGCAGCATCCACATGGGGCAGTTAGCACCCAACATTTTGGTGTGCTCTGCAATTCATACCACCATAGTCTGCACTGCAGTGCAATGTAGCTAGAGCCTTTGGAACAACCAATGTAGAGAAAGCCTCTGGAGAATATATTCTAAATTTTAAACAAAATTAAGGGCCAGAGTCCCAAAGGTACTTGGGTACCTAGTTGCCTCTTTAGGTGCTTATGTCCACCATTAGAGGCTGGTGACATTCTCAAAACTAGTGCTTAGCTTCTGCCTAACCCAATAGGCACCTACATTGCTGCTGCTGGTCATGCACAAAACTGCCTTTGTCCTGATGCCACCCCATAGCTAATGAGCTACTTGGAGACCTAGCACAAGCCAAAGCCCTAGCAGTCCCCAAGCGGGATTCTCAAACTGTGTGTTTCCTTGCCTATCTTGCCAGCAGGGCCTGATCCCATGGTCATGTGCACAGCACACCTTCAGTCTTAGGCCTGCGTGCACGTATACACACACACACACACACTACATGTTCAGAATACCTAGTAGTTAGGGCACTCACCACATTTAAATCCCCACTCTGCCTAATTTGGAGTAGGGACTTGAACCCAGTTCTGCTTACATCTCAGGTGAGTGCCCTAATCACCGGGCTATTAGGTATACTGAGCTGGGTTTTTCTCAACCTCTCCTGCTGGAGCTGTTCCACTTTGTATAAAATAATTAAATATTTATTGTAACAGGGACTTGAACCGGAGTCTCCCACCTCCCAGCTAAGTGCCCTGACTTTTGACCTATAAAGTTAGTCTTCCACTGACTCAGTGAATAGTTAATTATTCATATAAATTGGAACAGCTTCAGCAGGCGACAGAGAGAGAGCATGCAAGACCTACCCCAGAATACCTCATAGCATGGTGATGAGAGCACTCACCTAGGATTCAGGAGACCTGGGTTAAAGTCCCTGCTCTAAATCAGGCTGAGTGGGAACTCAAAGCTGGTTTTCTTACATCCCACAGAAGTGCCCTAACTATTGGGCATTCTGGGCACACACACTTTTTAAAAAATAATAATAAGGGGGTCGTTCTATTTTTCTGTGAGAAAGTGCTGCCCTGGTGCAGAGTTCCAGGCAGTGGGAGACATCTAAGGCCAGATCAATGGGAGGTAGGTACCTAAATACATTTGAAAACCTGGGCTATAAGCCCCACACTTTTCCTCTGCTATATTCTGGCAATTAATTCCACAGGCTAAATGTTTATTGTGTGAAAAACTATTTCCTTTATCGGTTATCCTTAAATGTTACATGTTCTGAAACCTTTCACTTTTCCTCCCTTCTGGCTGGCTTAGGCTGCTTCTCACTCTTCTTTTAGGGTTTGTCTACACTTAAAATGTGACAGTGGCTCAGCTGTGCTGTAGCACTTCAGTGTAGACACTACCTCTGCCCATGGTAGCTAGGGTCGACAGAAGAATTCTTCCATCTGACCTAGCACTGTCTACATAGGGACTTAGATCAGTTTAACTACACCACACAGGGGTGTGGACCCGGGTCAAGACACAAAACATTGAGAGTTGCAATGCCTATGTCCCCTATATAAATCTAGCCTGGGGTGCCTATCTCAGGGGCAGACTAGGGGTAAGGCCTGCAACATAGGCTCCTGGGGCTGGAGCACCCACGGGGAAAAAATAGAGGGTGCTCAGAACCCACTGGCAGCCCCGCAGGTCAGCATCTCTTCCTTCACCCCAAGTGCCTCCTGCCTGCCAGCGGCCCCACCTATCGGCTCCTCCCCTTCCTCCCAGTGGCTCCCACCTGCCGTGATCAGCTGTTCCAGGGTGTTCAGGAGGCACTTGGGGAGAAGGGGGAGGAGTGAGGGCTGGGAAGAGTCAGGGTGCATGGGGGCAGGGCTTTGGGGGAAGAGGTGGAAAGGGGTGGGGTCTGAGGAGGAGTGGGGGGGTCAAGCATCCCCCTGCCCCCCGGCACATTAGAAAAGCGGCACCTCTGGCCTGCAATGCCTAAGTACCTTTGTGAATCTAGCCCTCAATGTATAGTATAGGCAGGACAATAGAGGTTTACATTAGTTTTAAGGAGACGTATCATACAATCTGAATGCAATCAATTAAGCTGCTAGATCTTGAATACCCATTATGAAGGCCATATTCAAAGGTGAATCTAAATCTGGAGGGAGTGTAAACTGGTGTAACTTACACTTTCTTTCCAGGCCCCCTAAAATATATATTGCAGCAACTTACTTATTTGTTCAATAACCACTTTAAGAACATGCAACATTTACCCCTTCTAGTACATATATCTCTAAATCTGGCCTACTAAGTCTGAGTATAAGGAAGTACAATGAAGTCTAAGTTGGCATAACTAAGTTAGCAGAGAGTCTAGCAGATGAATGAAGTAATACAGGTAACATAGGAATTGTCAGAATGGCTCAGACCATTGTCCAGTATCCTGTCACCAAAAGTGGCCAGTACTAAGTACATCAGAGGTAGACACAAGAAACTCTGTAGGAGGCAGTGATGGGCTAACTTTCCCTCAGAGGGGGGTTAGCTTATGCCCAAAAGCTATGACAGTTTATATCCGTTCCAAAACTCTTGTTAATTTTCAGATATTTATTAGTATAACTCTGTCAGTGTACAATGCTTTGCTGAATCCTGCCAACCTCTTGACCCCAGTGATATCTTCTGGCAATAAATTCTACAGGCTAACTACGTATTGTGTGAAAAACTATTTCCTTTGTCAGTTATCCTTAAACGTTACATATTCTGAAAGCTTTCAGTTTCAATAGACATTTTTTGTTCTTATATTAGGAGTGGTCAGTCTATCTTCTATATACCATTAATTACTAAAGGCAGTACTACCTATATTTAAGGTTGTCTGATATTTCCCATTATAAGACCCTGTTTTCAAATGCATTTGCTTTTAATTTTGCCAAACTGGTCTGCTAAATTGAGGTGAAATTTTCCATGCCATATGACAGCCTCAGGCTGATTTTTATTTTTTAAGTTTCAGCTAAAATAGCTCAGCTGTTTCTGCAAATAAGAATTCATTGTTTTGCCCATGTTAAAAAAGTTCTTACAGCTGTTTAATTAAGAAGCTTTAGTGCCCTCATGCTTTGGAGCAGGGACTTGAAATTTGGCATAGGGTTGACCTTTGTGTCAAGGATGTGCCTTTTGGCGTCCCCATGAAAATCCTTCCAAATGTGGCCAAGTTATAACCCTCTGAACATTCTCAGTTCACACATGATCTGTGGAGACTAGTTAGAATTTGGCAGGAAAATTCACTGAGCATGCTTCAACCCAGTACTGTAGGAGTTGAGCAAGACTTTCCCTTTGTGATGCTGGAAATCAAATGCCAGCTTTGGCCAAGGTCATAGGCATTAGCTAAGAACTGACAAACTCATAGCTGGAAACCAAACCAGCTCACCTGTATGTTAATTTTGTTCAAAATAGGTATTAGTCCTAGAAGAATGTGTTTAGACACTATGAAATGCTTGTAAGTTACTTCATGCATTAATCTCATTTGTAACATCTGCATTCCATGCTAAAAGGTAAAATATAAATTTGTTTTATAATTGTAAAATGCCTGCTCTGACCTTGTGAGCGCAGATGGAAAGAGTAGTTCCTCTGCCCAACAAGAAGGACTATGAAGATTTAATGGGCCATCTATAAAAAGCTAAGACTGGAAGATGGAAAAGGGCAAATATAGTGCCCATCTATAAAAAGGGAAATAAAAACAACCCAGGAAACTACAGACCAGTTAGTTTAACTTCTGTGCCAGGGAAGATAATGGAGCAAGTAATTAAGGAAATCATCTGCAAACACTTGGAAGGTGGTAAGGTGATAGGGAATAGCCAGCATGGATTTGTAAAGAACAAATCATGTCAAACCAATCTGATAGCTTTCTTTGATAGGATAATGAGTCTTGTGGATAAGGGAGAAATGGTGGATGTGGTATACCTAGACTTTAGTAAGGCATTTGATACGGTCTCGCATGATATTCTTATCGATAAATTAGGCGAATACAACTTAGACTATAAGATGGGAGGCAGCAGAAGGGAGACTGGAGCTGGTGTGGAGGAGGTGGATAGGAGCAGTTGGTGATGGAAATAAGAAGCAGGAGGGAGGGTAGGATAGGGGAAGGGCGGGAGGGCGACAGGTGTCAGGGGAGCAAATTGGACAGAGACAGGCTATGGGCACAGGGACTGTTAAAGGCTCTTGTGATCGGGGACACATCAGCAATCCTGGTAATGACACTGAATAGGGAAATGGTTATGCTTTTCATTACGGGGTGCTGACTTCAAATGAAAATATGATAAAATAATGGGGGAAGTGCTTTAGAAGAAATTTGGATGCCTTATTTTAATTAAATGCTCTTCCCTGTAATAGCAGATGGAAATCACAAAATCCTGCTGGTGTTCTATGAGATTATTAGTTCTAGATGAAGAGAGTCTTATCATCTAAACTCTGTCTTTAGTGAAACACCATCAAGTACTGTAATATCCAATCCTGCGTGTCGGGGTCCTAGAAGTCATACAGTTAGAAATTGCATTAGCTTATACTCCTGGGACTTCCTGACAAATTATTTTACCAACCATCACATGTCAGTACTTCATCATCTTTGTTTTGTTGCTGCTACTATACAAAATCAATTACATAATTCTGAAATCGGGTGCTTGATATAATGTGATAAAATGTTATCAGTCAGCGGAATCTGCTCATCTCAATCAGTAGACATTAAAATGATGGAAATAAAGCATCCATTGTGCTTCTACAAACTAGAAAAATATATAACATAAGAGAATGAAAGGGGGAGCTAAATCTTCCTCCCAGTGGATGGCATTGGCATGCCTGAGAGCAGAATTTGGCCTAGAGTTTATAGAGAACAAATTACCTCAAAGTTGGTGGTTAAATTCTGAAGGAATTCAGCTTGTCTGTCTGATCGTGGGAGAGCCCATAATACTTGATCACTGGAAAGAAAAAGACATTCAGAAAAAGCAAAGGCTTGAGTGTGTGCATGGAAGCATTCTGTATTGATGTACAAGTCTGAACAGTCCGTCTCAGTCTCAATTGGCTTCTCTGACTTGGGTGCTAGTGGAGCCGAAGGAGGTTCAAGCAATGAAAATGCTGGGCCAGATTCTATCCCCTACTTGGGGTCCCTTTACATTGCTGAAAAGCCCCTGGATCTCCCCAAAACAGAGCAGCCCCCAGCTGATAAAAAGCTGAAGTAGACAGCTCTTACACTGCTCTCCCATAGCCCTAGGGTGTGTCTGGAACCAGCCTGACCTATTTTAGAGCAGCCTGAGCCTGTAAAGGACATCAGGGCTGGGGTATAACTGGTCCCAGGATTAGGAAGCTGCAACTAGCTCTTATGCTGCAGTCCCCAGAGGATGCTGAGTACAGCAGAGAAACTGGCCCTCTCTCTTTACTTGTTGAGGTCATACTGTGAGCTCCTGATGGCATGTCTTGGATTGCCACAAAATATGAATATGCTCTTCCTTACACATATTAAAGGTGCCCCAGCTCTCTTTTCTTCCCAGTGCCCAATCCTGTCCATCTCCCCCTTCCTTTGCTCCCCTCCCCTATACTGACCTGCTCCTCTCTCTCATTCTTTACAGATACTGATACTCATCATCCTGCTTGAAACCCATAGCCAGAGTGGCTAGCTGTCTGTTGTGCCAATTAGTGCCCCAGTTGTTCAGTCCAGGGCTAGGTGTCCTTCCTCTGACTGTATCCCTCACCCAAATCAGTGCCTGTTCACCACTGTAGGGAGGGACTGAGACGGGAAGCAGACCAGAGATGTACACACGCTGCTGACTGGGAGTTAAGAAATAACTTTCAACCCCTATGTAAGTGCAGAACAGTGGTGGTTTGAATGCACCCTTATCAGGGAGTTAGGAGAAGTTTGAAATAACATGTGTGTATCAGTGATGCCAAGGGTTGGCTGTCCTTAAGAGTGAGATTTATAGCCCCAAAGAGTCAGGTGGTCTGTTAGGTCATTGCTTAAGACAGGGACTCTCATCTTTGATCCTTGGTAACATCCAATAGTCCAGGTTTTTAATCCAATCAGCACTTAATAGTTTGTTTTAAAATGTGCACTGTTTAATATTGCATATGGAACACTTAAATGTCCTCATTCATAGTAAGTCTAGGGCATGTGGGAACTCCAGATGCAATGCAAAACAGTGGATTTTAATAAAAACAATTATTTGCTGGTTGGAACAAAAACCTGGATGGCTGACAATCCCTGAGACATGAATTTGTCCAGTGTGGTTTAAATTTTGAACTGTATTTTGCAAAACCCGCCATCTTTTGATCAAGTCCTGCTCGTTTTTGGGGTGAACTCAGATTTTTTTTGACTGCCAAGTATTCACACACACAAACAACCTCCCCACCCCTCCACGTAACTTCTTCTCTCCTCTTGTGCGCGTATAGAACGCGGGCCTGTAGTTTCTATGATTACCACAGTACACAAGTTTGGAAAGTGGCTTTCCAAGCTCTAAGCCCTGTGCCTGTGGCCCTAGATATATTGTTGTCTCTTACAGTGCCTGAGTAAAAATATTTTAAATCTTTATATATTTACTCAAAATGAATGGGATAAGCTTAGGAATCTGTGTGAGAGTGAGATAGCTTGCTAATGAATGAGTCTCACACCCAGTGAAAAAGACTTGACATGTCTGGTGTATAAGTAGGTATGGGAAGCGAGGAGAGGAGCCGGTGCAGGTCTGAGCCCCATTTCCATTTTCTTGGAGTGGAAGCGGTTGACCCAGAAACCCCATGGAGTTGGTGACAGTGCATGAGGCAAGCTCTTGAAGGATGACTGACAACACCATTTCAGAAAATTGCCCTTAAAACAAAACAGACAGGGCTCTCAAAACACGTAGTTTTAATCTGTGGATCATGATTGTCACAACCCACTGTTGTGATTTATTTCTAGCTGTGACCTGACTGAGGCTAGCAACCAAGTGATTTATCATTTCTGCTTTTAGCTGTGCTCCACACAATCACTGTTGTTTCTCAGGAAGAACCAACTATGTGCCAGCCTTTCCTCTCCCCCCCCCCCAAATCATACGAGAGAGAGAATCAAACAGCAATTAGAGTTATGAAGCACTGGCTACTTGCCCACTTCTCAGGGCAAGTGCACTACATAACTTGTGACTGGGGTTGTTTTGAAAAGGAGCTTGTCTCCTGGTGCTGCTATCTACCATGGGAGTTAATTTTACAACGGGTGCCTGAACTGGGCTGCCTGCATGTGACTTCTTCATGTAGTTTCCATTGCTCACTATAGTGCAAAGTATTACAATGAGGTAACTGTTGTGTATTCATACCACTATCTTCTGTTGGATGGAATCAGAACTGCTCAGCTAACTGTTATAGGCATTAAATTAGTCAACAGTTAATGGAGATTCTCCTATAACTTATGCTGGAGGGGCCTGTGCTTTTGGAGCAAAAGGATCTGAGTTCTGTCGTTACTGCTGTTGTGAAATTTGAGATACTATGGTGTGCACCCTGGAGACAATTGTGAAATCCTACTGATAGATTTGGAGGACAGGAACTGAGAATTCTTATCCTAGACCCTCTCCAATCTGGCTTCTGTCACTTTCCCATAACTGAAACCACTGTCGCCAAAGTCTCTAATGACCTCTTCCTAGCCAAATCTAGAACTAGTACTCCATCCTCATCCTCCTTGACGTGTCAGCTACCTTTTACATCATTGAACATGCTTTTCTTCTTGAAACACAGTCCTCCCTGGGTTTCCATGACTTTGTTCTCTCCTGGCTTTTCTCTAGTTGCTTTTCAGTGTGTCTATCAAGGGATCCTCCCCATCCCCCCTCCAACTTCCTATGGGTATTCCATAGGGCTCTGTCCTTGGTCCCTTTTTCATCTTCCTCTGCACCTTAGCTCTGGGTAATCTTATGTGCAAAGACAAATTCAACTACCATTTCCATGCTGTGTAGATTGATAGGAAAGGCCATATCATAGATATGCTATCCAGAAAGAATCTGCATGATTTATACATAGAGTTGATATGATGATCCAGGATCCCTCTCTACTCCAGACCTGTCTCCTTCTGTCCAAACTAAAATTTCAGACTGTTTCTTTGACATCTTCTCGTGGATGTCTAGTTGCCAATTCAAACTCAAAACAGAGCTCTTAATCTTCCCCGCAACCTCTCCCCACCATCTCCTTTCTCAATAATTGTGGACACCACCACCATCCTGCCTGTCATTCAGGCTTGTAACCTGGATGTCATCTTTGACTCAGACCTCTCTCTAGATCATCATATCAAGCACCACGCCTAAGAGGGCCCCGCGCCTTAGGCACCTTTTTAATTTTTAATTTTTTTTTTTACATACCCGGCGGCGGTCCGGGTCTTCGGCAGCACTTCGGCAACGGGGGAGAGGGGCCTTCACTTGCTCTGGGTCTTCAGCGGCATTTTGGCAGTGGGGGGTCTGGAGCAAGTGAAGGACGCCCCACCACTGAAGTGCCACCGAAGACCCGGACCGCCGCCGGGTATTCAAATCGGGCCCCACAGTTCCTAAAGCCAGCCCTGCTTGTACTCCCTCATCAGTCAGTCCATATCCATGTGTTGTCATTTATCTTCTACATAGATTGCAAGCTCTCTTTTTGTTCTGTTTGTACATTGCCTAGCATAAAGGAATCCTGGTGTACAACTAGGTCTCTTGGGCACCATAATACAAATAGTAAATAAGAATAAGAGGTGGCCAGGGATTTGTTACAGCTTCTTTCTGGCAGCCATGAGTGTCCTTAATCTCACCAAATATGTGTCTTGCTTTCCTCCACTACTCATGGCTTGTATATGTGACACATAAAATTGTCCCTCATGACTAGGAATTAAGATATTTCATGACAATGGAGAACAGAGTTATGAACAATGGAGTCTGTTCCCTTCCACACACCTTTTAGGTGCTGTAAAACAGTCTCCACCTTTATCCCCTCCCTAAAACAGTTCAGTGAGATGGACACATTCCAGTGTTGACAACTTTCATGATCTTATCACTAGTCTTGCAGTATTTGGCATTTTTCTTAAAGGTCTACCTTCTGGAATCATGCTACAGGCTTTGTGGTTACAGAGAAAAGCCTGGAAATGTGATCCCTAAATGCTCTGACACCAGTAGTCAAATAAAATAGATTAGTTTTGAAAACTCACAACTTTTCAGCCAATTTCAATGTTTTTAGGGGACCTGACTCATGATTTTTGAACACTTGGGGTTGGAAATACTGCATTTTTTCTGACTACGCCAAATCTTAAATATTCTGTTTAAACATTAAAAAAAGCTTCAACTGGTGTAAATTGGTGTAGTTCCATTGACTTCACCCAAAGGTTATTTTAATGAGCCTGTCCACTTCCTTCCCTATTTATCCCATTGTGTATAACCAGTTGTAACCTGTATTTAGGTAACCATTGGAAAATGAGATTACAACACAAGGCAATAAAAACAATCTTGTGTTTAGGGCACAAGATGAGGAGCCAGAAGACCTGGATCTAGCTTCTATTCCCAGTTCTGCCACAAACTTTTAGTGTGAACCTGAGTAAGTCACATAAGAGTGTTGTGAGGTTTAATTCATTAATATTTGTGTAGCGGTTTGATATCTTCTGATGGTGGGTGCTATTTCATCATGATTATTTTTGTTACTGGGTTTGCTCAATATAGTTACAAGTTGCATTATCTTTTTATCTCCACATATCACAGTGTTTCAGGTTTTAAAACCATCTGAATATTAGAAAATATCATCTTTTTGGCTGTTTTTGTTTCTGGCATCTGTTTGCATGTTTTTACTAGAGCTTTTTGGTTTCAGGCCATTTCTGAGGTTTATCAATAGGTAGCAATAAAGCTGCTTCTCAGATGTCATACAAGGATGAAATGGTTATTCGAAAATGAATTATGGCAGGAAAAAACAATCATAAAAACTCTTTTAGAAAGAAAACAGATTGTTAGCACTTTCAGAAATGGTTTCTATTTCCACTTCAAGAAGTAATTCATTTAAAGCCTTGTTTTAAGGCAAATGAAGCAAATTATTTTTTCCCATTAAACTTAAGTATGCCATTTAACTGCATTCCAGAGCACTGACTGAACAGAATTGATTTGCACTTAGACCAAAAAGAATAGTTTTAATATGATTAAAAACATAGGATTTATGGTTGCAAAGGAGACATATATTAATTTCATTGCCTACGTCATCTATATATTATATTGATCTATACATCCAATTACAAATACAATAAATAACCTTAGATCTTTGTAAAATGTTTGTTTATACCAGTAGGAGATATTATGGTTCAGCCAGACAGCCTTCCATACCCACACCCACTAAAATACAGATAGCACCAGGAGTTTGTTACCTTTGAAAAGTGAAGACATGCTTCTGTTGAATGCAGATAGCTAGGGTGACAAATAGGAGGTAAAACTTCATCTCAACAGCATCTGCCATGAAATCAAGTGTAGTTAGAGAAGCCAAGGGTTCAGGACCTACACTATTGATTTCTAAAACCATTATTTGAAGAGTGGTTAAAATTTAATACTGTCACTCTTCTCTGTCCCCCGCTTCCTGTGGTTGAGTAAATGTGACTTAATTCCTGTGGGAGATTCTGTTCATACTGATGAAGCAAATACTAGAAGGGACATGGTACATTTTAATCATTTTCATATTGACGAGTCACTTTGTCTTCTGAGCTTTTAAATCATTTTATTGTGGCTACAAAACTCGGGCCTAAACAAAAAAGCCACATTGATACCTAAGTTGTTAATGTTATTCTATACAGCATACAGGAAATCATGGTCTAATGTGAAACAGGGATGGTGCTCTCAGTCCAAACAGATAGATATCCATGTTATTCACTCACTACTTCAGATCAGGATTGGAACACATCTCCTAGTCCTGCTTCAACCACAGCTGACCTTGCCCACTTTTGGTGCTGCATTGGCCAACTCCAGCAGAGCGGGGACCGTGGGCTACTTGCATTGCTGCACCCCCTCTCTTGGGAGATTTTCCTTTGCTGATCCCCAAAGCCTGGATTTTCCACTGGTGGAAGCCAGGTTGTGAATCAGCCCTCGAGGTTTAGCTTTGTGATGGAAGTACTAACTGTTTTGCATAGGATTCCTCCTGTCTTACAATCCGGAGAGGAGCATTGGTGCTTTCTGCTTTTAGGCCCAGTGAGACTGAGAGGGGGAAATATAGAAACAATAGTGCTTCAAATGAAAAGTAAAGGCCCAAAACTTTTCCTGTATCTTTGTTAGTTGCTTCATGTAATACTTGAAGTAAGATAGGTGATGATACAGGGGTGAAGAACCTGAGGATCAATGGGGAGCAGCAGGGGATAGACTTCTGAGTTATATTCCTAGCTTTGGTAGCGGTCTGTGCCTAAGTTTACCTATATAAATATATGTAATAATACGTACCTCCCTCAAAGGAATGGTGTGAACCTTAATTCATTAATGTTTCCAAAGTGCTTGAAGATCCTCAGATGAAAGCTGTATAGACATGCACAGTATTATTTAACAAAAAACAGTTGAGTCTTTTAAACTAAGGACATTTCTTGAATGTATCATAAGACAAATAATGGATCCCAACACAGCCAAAAATGAAAATAAGCCAAAGGAAAATACCTCTAATGTGTTAGTAAAAATACATGAATCATAAAAAAGAACCTGAATTACAAAAGAAGGGCAAGACTGGTTGAGCAGGACATAGGAAATGAAAAATAATTACTAATAATAAAAAGAATCACTACAATGCCACCCATTACTGCCTAGATTTCGAAGTCCCTTTTTTATCTTTTCTAAACTTTGTACAAATAAATATCAGCTTCTAGTAAGTTACACAAACAGTTCTCAGATAAGGAAGCAGTGAACACTCTGCCATAGTGGTTGATGTTTAAACCAATGGTTCAAGTGATCCTCTGTCATAAGAAAAGCTGCCTGCTGCATTGAGACCAGGTTTCCAGAGGGCTCTGGATAAATCAACAATTTCTCTGTAGAAATAACGGTCTATCTTCATTTTGAAATGCGTAGCAAAGTAGAATATTGGAGGATTGTGCAATCTAAAGACTGAGCTTCAAAGCACATGACAATGTAGCAGGGACCCTAGGAAATAATGTATTATAGTCATCCAGACTATTAATTTATGTAGTCAGCTGATTGATTAATTGATAAAAGTACCCATCACCACAGTCTCTAGTCATTGTATTAGTTATAGAAACAACAACTTACTGGACAATAACACTAAAGAGTCTTATTCCACTGTGAAACCAGAGCCTCTTACATACATGCACAAACATCACTCCGAAGTCACTCCTAGGAAGGCAAAAAAATAATTTGTTTCACAAGATTCACTTGACACTAGAAAGTCTTGTTGCTCTCTGTCAATGGTTACTAGACTAACTGTACTTCTGAGCTCTCCTGGTCTTTTTGAGTGCACCCTCCTCAGGTCTCAGGCCTTAAGATGCTCCTCTCTCTTGGGATGGAATCATGTGATTCTCTCACTCTCAGAATCTGCCCTGGGCTGCAGTCCCCTGTTCTCAACCACAACTATGTCATCAGGCCTGATTTATTTTCAATGTGTGCATTTCTGGTCCCACTGAGAGCAATGACAGTGATAACCAGTCACCAGACAGCCTTCTTAAAGCAGAGTATTATTTATTTAGAACCAAAGCGTTTAAGAAGCAAATAGATATTAAAATAATAAACCAGTCTATTGGCATGCCTGCCTCTCCCTAAGCCTTGCTATCCCCTGGATCTGGGAAAGCCCAGCTTCTTTAGAGCCTCTGTCAATCTCTGACAACTGACCTCGCCCTTTCTTTCCTGAGAAGGGCTTTTTAATTGTTTTGTGTCCTTTTGCTCTCTCAGCTCCCAGTCTGGCAAAACCAGGCTTGCATCTGCCTTGGAGACACAATATAGGATCCCCAAAGCGAATAGTTTTCCCCATTATCTTTGAAGGTGTGTTGGAGATTGCTTATCTAGATCTATTGCGGTTCTTTCCTGCTTACTCATCCAACAACTCTCATTGAGTTAAATCGATATAGGCATATAATAAACATTCCACTAGCCTCATCTAGTTTTACAGTCTGCCTCAATTACGAGGCCATATATACTACATTCATAATATTATTACACTATTCCTAGATGAATTAGATCAGTGTTTCTTAAACTGGGATCGCTGCTTGTGTAGGGAAAGTGCCGGCGGGCCGGGCTAGTTTGTTTACCTGCCCCGTCCGCAGGTCTGGCCGATCGCGGCTCCCACTGGCTGCAGTTTGCTGCTCCAGGCCAATGGGAGCTGCTGGAAGTGGCGCGGGCCGAGGGACTTACTGGCCGCCACTTCCAGCAGCCCCCATTGGCCTGCAGTGGCGAACCGCGGCCAGTGGGAGCAGCAATCGGCCGGACCTGCGGACGGGGCAGGTAAATAAACTGGCCCGGCCCGCCAGGGGCTTTCCCTACACAAGTGGCGACCCCAGTTTGAGAAACACTGAATTAGATGAATCTGTGAGAGGCTGTGGCTTCATGCTCATTAGCATAGAATCATAAAAACGTGGGGCTGGAAGGGATCTTGAGAAGTCATCAAGTCCAGCACCCTGCACTGTGGCAGGACCAAGTAAACCTAGACTATGCCTGATAGGTGTTTGTCCAACCTGTTTTTAAAAACCTTCAGAGATGGGGATTCCAAAACCTCCCTTTGAAGTCAATTCCAGTACTTAACTATCCTTATAGTTAGAAAGTTTTTCCTAAAGTTTAAGGTAAATCTCCCCTGCTGCAGATTAAGTTCTTTACTTCTTATCCTACTTCTAGTTGACACAAAGAATAATTGATCACATCCTCTTTTATAACAGGCTTTAACATATTTGAAGACTGTTATCAGGTCCCCTCTCTCTTTTCTTTTCTCAGGACTAAATATGCCCAGTTTTTTTAACCTTTCCTCATAGGTCATGTTTTCTAAATAGTTTATCATTTATGTTGCTCTCCTCTGGACTCTCCAGTTTATCCACATCTTTCCTAAAGTATGGTGCCCAGATCCGGACACAGTATTCCAGTTGAGGCCTCACCAGCACCGAGTAAAATGGGACAATTGCCTCCTATGTCTTACCTCCTGTTAATACCCCTAACAATGATATTTGCCTTTTCCCCCTCTATGTAGAAGACCTATACTTTTCTTCATTTGTCTCTTTCTCCCAGTGTATTTATAGAACCTCTTCTTATTGCCTTTTATGTTCCTGGCTAGGTGTAACTAATTTTGTGTCTTAGCCTTTCTGATTTTATCCCTACATACTTGTGCAATTCTTTTGTACACCTTAGTAATTTGTCTGTTTCCATTCTTTGTTGGATTCCTTTATTATTTTCAGATCATTAAAGAGCTCCTCGTGGAGCCATATTGATCTCTTACTATCCTTTCTGCCTTTCCTTCATATTAGCATTATTTGAATTTGTGCCTTTAATATTGTGTCCTTGAGGAACTGCCAGCTCTTCTGAATCCTTTTATCCCTTAGCTTTTCTTCCCATGGGACCTCTCTCACTCTGAGTTTGTTAAAGACTGCTTTTTTGAACTCCATTGTCCTTATTCTGCTACTCTCACTTCTTCCTTTCCTTATAACCATGACATCTGTCATTTCATGATCACTTTCACCCAAATTGCCTTCCACCTTCACATTTGCAACCAATTTTTCTCTGTTGGTCAGAATCAAGTCTAAAATGGCTGTCCCCCTGGTTACTTCCTCCATTTTCTGAAACAAAAAGTTGTCCCCTTTCCCACCTCTGGTATTATTAATTATTATTATTATTATTATCAGTGGGGAAAAATAACTAGCTGCTCTCCATTTTATATGATGGAAAGGACAATGACTAAAGTCTAATTAAACTCTGATCTCCACTGTCCTCCATACTATGCAGCATAATGCTGTTGTTCATGAACCACGGAAAGATGCAATTAGTTTAACAGCTTTTTATTATGAGTGCAGCAGAACAGAATTAGAACTCAATTTAAAAGTCTCCCTCTCAAATTCATTCAGCCATTAAGGCCACACCATCTTTCAGTTTTTTCATGGCATATAATTGATAAATTATTTCTCCCTCCACACCTCTGCTCCTCATCTTTATTCATGATCAATCAGTTCATCTCCACAGGATACTGTGATCATTTACATACATGGGCAATGTCACCAACTTCTGTCATCTTGTTGAGGAAACAATTTGCAGCCTATCAAACCAGTGAAATAAGAAACTCTTGAGTATGTCTGAATCAATACGATTCTGTAATTCACTTCTGGCTAAATCTTGGTCCTACTGAAGTCAATTGGACCAGGAATTAGCTTTTACATTGGGTTGTCTGCTCCCAGTACCAAGACCAGAAGTCAGTCATTAGCAATGTGTCCTCGGAAACAGCCCTCGTAGATGTACTTTTATATTTTCCTTAATTCTTGCTTTTTTCTTAATTTTTGACATTCTGTATTTTTTTAGTTGAAAAAATAAATAGAATAATCATAAATAATGGAATCAGCCACAAACAGGAAAGATCATTTTAAGAAAGGAAAGATCTGTCACGTGACTGGGACTCGGGCAGTCATTCTTAGTGGTTGGAGCAGGCGTCTGTAGCTAGGAATCAGAGCCCAATGTCAGTGCCAGGGTCAGAGGGCAGAGCCAGGGGTTAAAGCCGGAGTCAAGAGCCAGGAGTGAGGCCCCAGATCAGAACTGGTTTCAGAGCCCATAGTCAAAGTCAGAGATCAGGAATCAGAGCTGAGGATCAGAGCCGGGTTATCAAGGCAGGGGCACGGCTGGGTCCATGCAGGACAAGAAACAAGCAGGCTCAGGAGCAGTCACAACTGTGGGCAAATGCTTTGAACAGCCACCGAACTGCTGCTGCTGCTGGGCTTAAGAGCCAGTCTGCTGACTCTTCCAACTGATCAGGCACTCGTCAGGTTACCCAGAGACTGGCTCTGCTGTAGGCCCTGATTCCTGACGAAATCCTTAGGATTCACCTCAGTGTTTCTTCTTTCTAGAAAGCTGTAATTTGAGTTGAGAGCAACAGAGGGTCCTGTGGCACCTTTAAGACTAACAGAAGTATTGGGAGCATAAGCTTTCATGGGTAAGAACCTCACTTCTTCAGATGCAAGTAATGGAAATCTCCAGAGGCAGGTATAAATCAGTATGGAGATAACGAGGTTAGTTCAATCAGGGAGGGTGAGGTGCTCTGCTAGCAGTTGAGGTGTGAACACCAAGGGAGGAGAAACTGCTTCTGTAGTTGGATAGCCATTCACAGTCTTTGTTTAATCCTGATCTGATGGTGTCAAATTTGCAAATGAACTGGAGCTCAGCAGTTTCTCTTTGGAGTCTGGTCCTGAAGTTTTTTTGCTGTAAGATGGCTACCTTTACATCTGCTATTGTGTGGCCAGGGAGGTTGAAGTGTTCTCCTACAGGTTTTTGTATATTGCCATTCCTGAAATCTGAATTATCTGGGGTCCACACGGCGCGGGATCGACGGCCGCGGCTTCCCCGTCGACTGCGCTACCGCCGCTCGCTCTGGTGGAGTTCTGGAGTCGACGGTGAGCACATTCGGGGATCGATATATCGCGTCTTAACGAGACGCAATATATCGATCCCAGATAAATCGATTGCTAGTGAAGACGTACCCTAAGAAAGGAGGCAACATCATTGTTGATGCTGAATCATAGCTGGAGAGTTCCTCAGAAGGAAATAGACATCATGGACTAATTTTTTAAAAACAGTCTCCAATTTTTGACTGCAGTTTTGTGCCTGCTGCTGTTAGTACACTGATGCCCAGCTGCTACAGCAACAGGCATATTAGAACTGCCATAGATACGCAGTGTCTATCTGTCTGGTCTTTTATTTTGCTGTGACACTCTTAGTACCTTCCCCAGACCTGAAGAAGAGCTCTGTGTAGCTCGAAAGCTTGTCTCTTTCACCAACAGAAGTAGGTCCAATAAAAGGTATTACCTCACCCACCTTGTCTCTCTAATATCCTGGAGTCAACACAGCTACAACACCACTGCATAGATATGCAGTAGACAGGTGGATGGATGAATGCTGGAGATGCAAATGAGCATTTGCATAAGTATGTGACCACATCCATTGTTCAGATGGTTAGCTATCTAACTGCCATCAATTGCACCTGCACCTGTTTATATCTGTTGAAGGTACATATTTGGAGGGGAGGTTGGGGCCCCTTTCAAAAGTGTGGCTCTGTGTTAGCAAGACAGTCTTGCCCTCTAGGATGATAACATTTAAAGGTATCTTCAGAAAGGTTTTTAAATGTTTACAATTTCTCACTGCACTGCTTTTTTTTTAGTTTGTTTAGATTGGACATTCTTCAGGGCACACTTTAGTCACAACCACAATCTAAGTAAATAATAATAATATCTCGCATATAGGATCACAGAGTTACAAAGTTCACACTTTTGCAACAGACCCACACAAACCTTTTGCATATCCTAATGTGACCCAGGGAACCTCTTGATGCCAACTGGTTGAGGACACATGGGGTGAACAGAGATCCCCTAAGTCAGGTGTATATATATATATACATGTTAGTTCACCAAAGGGAGGCATGTGATGTCTCTACGAAGAGCCAGTAGCCTCCAGGTCATCATAATCATTGTGAAATGTATGTAAAGGTAATACACCTCTACCTCAATATAATGCAGTCCTCAGGAGCCAAAAAATCTTACCGCGTTATAGGTGAAACCGCGTTATATCAAACTTGCTTTGGCCCACCGGAGTGCACAGCCCCACCCCCCCGGAGCACTGCTTTATTGCGTTATATCCGAATTTGTGTTATATCGGGTCGCGTTATATTGGGGTAGAGGTTTATTGAAGACATTGTGTATTGATACTGAAAATTACATTCTTAAGGTAAGGCAGGTCACCAGAAGGTGGCATGCCTTGGATAGGTTCCTTCTAGGTAGTGTGCAGCAGATGCTTATCTCCCTATCTGGTCATTATGTATTGTCCATTGTGTGGTTTAGCTGCAAACTGAGCCTGATGCTAATCAAAAGATTGCTAAATGGACAACAAAGGAAGCCACAGGAAAACCCAGTCAGTGGGAGGGGCAGGGGGAAGGGAGGATGAGGGGGTCCTGTTTATGAAAAAGAATAAAGGACTGTCCTGCTATGTCTAAGGCACAAGAGACTCCCGGCGTCTTTCATCAAGGAGGCAAGCTGACATTATGCCTTGTCTCATGAATGGAAGATCATATCAAGCCTGGCTGTAAATCGCTGGAAGCGCCTTGGTTGAGCATTGCTCTATAAGACATGAAAGTAACTAGTTAGGTAAGTCTAGAATGCAAATTATGATTTTATTTTATATGTAACCATTTGTTTCCAATACTTCTACCTTCTGTCACTTGTAAAAAGCAACAGAGGGTCCTGTGGCACCTTTGAGACTAACAGAAGTACTGGGAGCATAAGCTTTCGTGGGTAAGAACCTCACTTCTTCAGATGCAAGTAATGGAAATCTCCAGAGGCAGGTATATATCAGTGTGGAGATAACGAGGTTAGTTCAATCAGGGAGGGTGAGGTGCTCTGCTAGCAGTTGAGGTGTGAACACCAAGGGAGGAGAAACTGTTTCTGTAGTTGGATAGCCATTCACAGTCTTTGTTTAATCCTGATCTGATGGTGTCAAATTTGCAAATGAACTGGAGCTCAGCAGTTTCTCTTTGGAGTCTGGTCCTGAAGTTTTTTTGCTGTAAGATGGCTACCTTTACATCTGCTATTGTGTGGCCAGGGAGGTTGAAGTGTTCTCCTACAGGTTTTTGTATATTGCCATTCCTGATATCTGACTTGTGTCCATTTATCCTCTTGCGTAGTGACTGTCCAGTTTGGCCAATGTACATAGCAGAGGGGCATTGCTGGCATATGATGGCATATGTCACTTGAATCTCTACACAGTATTTTGTTAAATAATCTTTTACTTGTTTTCCCTAAAAACATATCTAAGTGCTATGTGTCAAATGGAGCGATGATCTGGGGTAGAACTGGTAAGCTGGGGTGCACTGCTTCTTTGGAAGAGGTAATCTGTGAATACCGCATGTGTCCAGTGGACCAGGGGATAGACGCTCCAGGGAGATGCTCAGCGGGCTCCATGGTTGGTGTATGCCTACCGCTAACCTGTAGAGAGAGAGTGTGGGGCCTCTGTAGGCCTAGAAGAGAGAGCTTGTGTTGCCCGTGGCTGCTGGAGTCAGGGACCTGACCCACAGCAGGCACAGACAAGACTTCCTCATGTTCAGGGCAGGTGGTTGCGAGGTGGCTCACAACCCTGGGTACCTCTGGGAAGCGTCATACCTAGCAAAGTCACAAAAGCTACTGATGCAGAATTCTGGGACTTTTTAACACATTTTTGAAAGTTACGGGCTACATCCTCTGGGTTCCACACATGGAATGAAAGCAAGATATAGCCCATGTTGTACAAATTGTCATAGTCAGCAATAGAGTCACCTTTACTTTGATTATTGCAGCATCTCTTAGAGATGGGCCCAAGCTCAGATCTGGATTCAGATCTGAATTACCCCAAAGTTTGAACACATTAGAAACCAGAATCTAATGTTCTGATTTGGCCCTGCCATAGGTATGGGCCAGTTGTAAAGTTAATATCTGGATCCAAACTTTACCAAACTTCAGAGGGGGAACAAAATGTTGCAGAACTAGAGTTCTGGTTTGATGTCATTATAATGTAGATATACCCCTTGGTACAGCCACAGTAAAACATAGCAAGCACCCATCCAATTTGGTATTCTGTTTCTGAAAGAAGCCAGGACCACATGATTTAAAGCAAGGTGTAAAATCCTCATAATGCACCTAATTATGTTCTACTATACCATGGGGGAACATTTCTTTCTGACTCCATCTGGTGATCAGATTATGCCCTGGAGCATGCTGATTGAGCCCTTGTAATTTTCATCCTAGCCAGTGCAACTGCTGATGCTCTATTCTTATTCATATAAACGTCTAAGCCTTTTTGAATCTTTCTAAATTATGATGACTTGTGCACTGAAAATCAATCATGAAACAGTTTACAAAGCAAGCTTGCTTTGGAAGTGAAGACTAAAAGACAGCTGGTGCCTTTTGGGGAGATAGAAAAGTAGGGAGAAAGAGACAATGAAAAGTTCTTCCTTTTTACAGGTCAATTTTGAAACTCTCTGGAGACAGACTAATCCCCAGAAATTCTACGGAGGCACTGTCAAAAGCACACTTCTCCAAAGAGGCATAAAAGACATGTTGGCAAAGTCTCTCCAGAAGGGTTCAGACATGTATGGTATATTGCTCAGGACAGCCCAAGAAAACAAGTATATCATCATGACATACTACCACATACTGGTCCAGGATGTCCAGAAATACATAATTGATGAGATTTTGGAATGTGGCAGGGGAGTTCATTAGACTGAATGGCATTATGAGGTACTTGAAATGGCTGTAGCGGTTCCAAAAAGAGGTCTTCCACCCAGGGGTGGCAAGCTGCGGGGGGCGGCCTGCCGGTTGCCCTGAGGGCAGCAGTCCTTGGCGGCATGCCTGCGGGAGGTCCGCCGGTCTCGCGGTTTCAGCGGCAATTTGGCGGTGGGTACGCCAAAGGCGCGGGACCGGCGGACCTCCCACAGGCATGCCGCCAAAAGCCGCCTGACTGCCGTGCTTGGGGTGGCAAAATACATAGAGCCGCCCCTGGTTCCACCCATCTCCCACTCTGATACATATGAGGTTATATGCTCTCTGGAGATCCAGTTCCATGAATATTCAAGTGGCCCCCACATGACCCAATAGTTTGGGGTGCAGGAGTAGAAGGGTATCTATTCCTTATAGTTATCTGGTTCAAAACAGAGGCAGGGATGGCCATCTTTATGTTTGCTTTTGTTTTTTTTTAAAAGAGGACAGGTGCCCTGGTGAGCAAGTGGATTGACAAACAAGTTCTCCTGGAGATACCTGCATAGAATGACCAACTCAGGCTCTGACATGGCATAAACGTGGTCAAACAGAATCTTCACCCCTGGTTGCAAGTCTATAAGGCACTTGTGGAGACAGGGAATCAGCGTTTTTCTTTTTGAATACATCAGCAAAGTCACTATATTTAAAAGGGAGTTAGGGTGCAGAATCAGTGACAGACCTGGCAGGTCAGTCACCTCCATTGGAGTCCCACTAAGGAGAGGTACATGACCCCACACCTTCTTTAACAAGGCAATGCTGTTGGCAAAGTTCTGAGAGAAAACTGACCCTTTGCTCCTGCCAATGGACAAGAGGGTTGTGGACAGTCGGCCAGAAGATGCCTAGGCTCAGGAGAAAGTACTGTGTGTGGATCACATGAAATTGCAGCATTTCCCAGTGCTGAACCTCGAAAGATACAGTTTCTATGCTCAGCAGCCCTGAGGATAGATGGCACCCATCAGTTATGTCTCCCAGGTCCAGGGCAGACTGGGACTATCAACATATCCATAAAGTTATCAGCTGCATGTGTGTCAATGAGGGCCCACTGCACAGGAAGACATCTGGACTGTCCAGAAATATGTAATCAGGTCAGTACCTGAAGGCCTGGAGTCAACCGGCAGGACCCAGTGCGTGTTCTGATCAAGACTGGGGCTGGAGACTTGATGGCATATGCTGTTGTGATGCCCAAGCCAGCCCTCATTTACCAAGCCTTGGCCGGCTTGTTTCCTGTCTCCTTTTGGGCTGGGTTCTGAATAAGGCAGATGGAGAGACCTGGGAAGGGAGGAAGAGGGTCACTGTACTCTGCTGCATGGGCCATGCTTTGAACTAGAGTAAATGGTGTATTTGCTGTAACATGAAATCTTTAAATCAAGTTTTGAAGACTTCAAGTAACTCAGCCAGAGATTATGGGCCTATTGGAGGAGTGGATGGGTGAGGTTCTGCAGCCTGCAATGTGCAGGAGCTTAGACTAGATGATCATGATGGTTCCTTCTGGCCTAAAAGTCTATGAGTTTCTGAGATGGGGTGGCCTAGAAGCAAAGGTTGAGGTGTCGTCATTGTTCCTTTCCCTCAAGGTTAAGTTATCGACAAGCCTGGTCTACTGGCATCAGAGTAGTGTGCTGAGCAGGGTTTAACAGCAGGGGCCATGGGCTAGGTGGCTGTGACAACCCTCTTTTCCTGCCGCTCACATAAACAATTGTCGATCTAAATAGCGAGGTCAATGAAGGCATCCACACCTGTTGGGTTTCTACTTGAGCCAGCTTGTCCTTAACCTCCTCTTGTAGGCCTCATCGGATTTGTTACAGCTGGGCCACTTTGTTCCACTCAGTGTCTGATATGAGTTGACAGAAATGCACCACGTAGCGGGAGGCAGCTGTGCCTTGCCCTCACTGGAGTTTTCATAGGGAAGACTTGGCCGAGGAGCCACGATAGGGGTTGTCAAAGATAGTCAAGCTCAACCCTAGGAAGGCATTCCAGTTGGCTTGTACTAGACTGTCATCTCTAGTAAATGGAAGGCCTAGGCCAATGCTTCCCCAGTCAACAGGCTAATTACCAGGCCTACCTTGGCCTCATTGGAAAAGTAAACTTGCAGGTGAAGTAGGAACAGGAAGCAGCAGTGGTTCATGAGACCTTGGACTCTCTGATGGTTCTGGCAGCGGAATCACAGGTCTTGGATCAATGCTGCAGGCCAGGTCCAAAGTGCAGATTTCTCAGTGCAAAGCTGAAGTACTTGTTCCTGTAACATCTGGTTCTCGGTTGGCAGCTGTGTAATTTGGGTCTGCATCGCTTGGATGTCTGCCTGCTGGCAGGCTTCCTGCTTTGGTGATTCTGGCACACGTGCAGTGGGAGAGCTCTTCTGCTTGCATCTTTCCCAGAAGAGTCAACCCTGGGAGGCTAAAGGTCCATGCAAACTGTTAGGGATCGGAATGTGGACAGTCTGACCTAGTGGTCAGAGCAGGAGTCAGGAGCCAGAAACCAGAGCCTAGGGTCAGAACCAGAGGCAGACACCAGATACCAGAGTCAAGGATCAAGCTGGAATCAGAGCCAGGAATCAGAGCCAAAGGTCAGAACTGGAGTCAGAGGCTGAATACCAGGGCCTAGGGTCTGAGCTGGAGCGTAAGAACAGGGGCAGGGATCAGGAACACAGTAAGAAGGCAAGAACCAGTCAGGGAATCAGGGCTCAGGAGTCAGGTGAGAAGGCAGGGGCCAGTGTAGCAGCCAGCCAGGAACTCACCCAGTTGCCCAGACAACTTCCTGTGCCTCTTTCTGGCTTACGTAGAAGAGCCAGACTCATCCGTGGGAGCACGCACTCCTCCAGTCAGGACTCCTGGGGGTGGTGCCTCTGGTGGGTCTAGGCTCCATTAACCACTCAGCCTAGCAGCTACTAGCATGCTGCTGGATCACAGCTGGGCTATCAGGGTTGCCTGTGGACCTGGGTTCGAGAACCATGATTTTTTATAATGCCAATCATAGCTAAATGTATCATAAAAAAAGTTCTTCTGCTCTACCAACACATCACACGATGGGATATATAATGACATAATTAAATGTACCATGGGATTATATTCCTTTCAAAATCTTTAGTACACAGTTAGGGCCAGATTCTGCAACCCTTACTCACATCGAGTTGCACTTGATTCCATCAGCATTCCCTTTTCAATCAAAAGAACTAAACACAAAGGGCCAGATTCTGCTATCCTCACTCCATGCCTTTCCATGCAAACCGTCTCACTGAAGTCACTGGGACCACTCAGAGAGTAAGGTATTACTCAATACAAGTAAGGGAGCAGAATCTGGTCAGGAGCAAGTTACTACTCAAGATGAATATGGGTGGCAGAATCTAGCCTTTCTAATCAATATTGTACACCCAACAGCATATTTCCATTACAAAACAAATAAAGCAGTAAAGTTAATGTTGATGGCTAGTGTCCATAAAGTGCGGTGATACGGAGTGGTGGATTATATAATGTACAAGTCCAGCATACAAGTCTACATATATTGAGTCCCATGAGTTTGTTTTAAAATCTGTATGTGTCAGTTGTACAAGCATACAGTACTTATCACATCATTAGCACATATATCACTGAAAGGAAAAGTCTTAAATTTTGACTTATAGAATGTTTTATTTAGAGAGGCTTTTCTCATCATTGTATATTTATTCTTCATTAAGGCAATTTCGCAGGGGGAAAGAATGTGCATTAAGGCAAAACTCACTTCTTTTGCATTTGAACTACAGTAGAATGCACTTAATGAGCATAACAATGAATACCACATGCCAAAGAATAGATTCAGTGCAATGTATTTCAATTATTCTAAACAGATAGGGCTAGATCCTCAGCTAGAGTAAACTGACAGAGCTATGTTGAAGTCAATGTGGGCTATGCTTTTTTACCCCAGTTGAGGAAATGGGCCCCAATTCCGTAAAGCACTTAAGCATGTGCCTAATTAAGATAAGTACATGCTGAATTGCCTTGCTTAATCAGGGCCCTGGCCCCTTGTGTGTTCAGTAGCATACCTTGTATTGTCTGCAAGCCTGTTCAAAGTTGTTAGCAGGGCTGAATTATTGTTTGATAAATAAATCTGTCACTATGTGGCCTTATGTTCACTTCACTCTGGTCCCAGCTGTATTGTTGCTACTACGTGAGTAGACCTCTCCTTAAGTTCTTTAGCACAGATTTCATTTTAAGGATGTTCTTGCTGTGTTTTAAAGCATGTCATGAAATAAAAATGAATGATCATCTTGCACAACGTGGGCTGTGAAGGTCTCACAGAATTAGGATGCTCTGAGGGCCAGACTTTTATTCAATGATTAATGTCATATTCTGCAAGTAATGCCACTGATAGCACTGGGACTACTCGTGGTGTAAAGTACTACTTAGTCTGAATAAGGGTGCCACAATAAGGTCCTTAATTAGCACTTTTGTTGCCACAAGAGTTTCCCAACAGAGTGGATTTTACTATCACTGAAAAATAAACACTGATAAGGACACTATGCAGTACCTGCATTGGCTTAAGGAAATCTCTTTTGTAGTTCCAGGTACAAGCTGAAGGAAAGCATAGCGTAAATGTTACAAGCATGAACACCTATAAGAGAGTTAATGTAACATTTCACAATCCTGAAAAAGGTGTATAACCTAATCCTGCTTCCAAAACAAATATGCCAGGTGATCTCCAGACTATGACCTGGACAGCCATTAATATCAGCACATGTAAAGCTCGTGTTGTTTGGAAACATATTCAGGAAGGAGAAAAGGCTACATCTAGCAAAGGGGATAATGTGGCAAAGAAATCAAGCACATTGCTGTTCCATACAGAACATGGTAGATTGTTTTGCTGGATATGCATGTCATCTTTTGTATGATTTGGAACCTTGTCTAGCATTCATGCTTTGGAAAGTACCAAGACAGCATATTTCCTTGATATCTGAGTCTGAGGAACGTCCGGTCTGAGGGAGTCAGGGGGCATATACCAGTCATGAGTATCAGTCTTTTATGGCTTAAACTTTCTTCATTCCTTTTCCCATAAGGCAAGCAAACACAGTCATGACCATTTTGGGTTTTACTTCAACCAGGTCTTCTGGAAGGGCATAGACTCTTGCTCCAATTTTTCTTGCCATAGAGATGGCATATCTACATTGGGGGGAAAAATTAAAAGAAATGTAAGAAGCAACCTTAGTAATCAATTTGTTTAACAACTTCTTGTGCTTCATACAGATAAACAGTAGATTGGAGGTGAGTTCAACAGTGACAGAGAATGGGGGAGTGCACAATGTTTCAGATGAAAGATCATGAGTTTGGTTTGAACTATATTAAATTTAAGCAACAAAGAGTCCTGTGGCACCTTATAGACTAACAGACGTATTGAAGCATAAGCATGCATCTGACGAAGTGGGTATTCACCCATGAAAGCTTATGTTCCAATACATCTGTTAGTCTATAAGGTGCCACAGGACTTGTTGTCGCTTTTTACAGATCCAGACTAACACGGCTACCCCTCTGATAATTAAATTTAAGGTGGTGGCAAGATGTCCAGATCCAGATGTTGGAGAGTGAAGCCAAGATTCAAGATTAGACGGATGGAGACAGACCAGAAGTAGAAAGGTAGATTTGTGAGGTGTTGGCATATGGATAGTAGTAAAGTGTTATGAGTTGATGAGTTCACCCAGATATAGAAGGTAGAGTAAGAAGAGGAGGGAACAGAGACCTGTGGGACTCACATGGGCTGTAGCAGAAGGGAGGAAGATGATACACCAGAAGAAATGCAAAAAGAATGGCCAGGGAGAACAAGTGTTGGAAAAGTCAAGGGAGGATAAGCTGGGAAGCAGGAGAGAATGATCTGCAGTGTCAAAAGCAGCAGGACAGGTCAAAGAAGATGAGAATGGCCTTGGGACCCTGAGATTTGGCATAAGACCGAGGTATGAGCAGTTTCAGTGGAGCAGAGAGGCTGGAAGCCAAACCAGAAAGGACTGAAGATGGATTAGAGGTACGTGAGGCAACAATTGAAGACAGGGTATTCAATAAGCTTCTCTCTATCTACGGACTATTATGGCCCCCCCATCACTATCATATCTGAGTGCCTCCAAACACTAGGGAAGAAGTGAATCCATTAGGCAGTAGTTATAGGTGAGGTTAAAGGACAGGAGATAGCAAAGCACACATCTATTGTGAGAGGAAGGAGTCAGAGGTGAGGGTGATATTCCTAGAATACTTTTTGGTTCCTGTTTTAAATAAGTAAAGTTTATTAATGCTACATAAAGAGAAAAATTCTCAGCCAGTCCCTTCCCTGATTTATGCCTGCTGCAATCACTTTGACTTCAGTGAGGCTGCACAGGTCCTTTATTGCCAGCTGGAGTTTTCCTTTGGTGAAGAGACTTGACAGATCAGGAAAGGAAGTGCTGAATTTCAGGTATTTTGTTTTAAAATGGAAATATATCTGTGATTAAGTCCACTTTTGTAGTATAGCAGTTCCCATCCTGAGGCCCATAGGAGCACTGGTGACCTGCAGAGAAGAGGCTGGTCAGATGGTGCTGGCTCTCACCTGTCTTTCCAGTGACTTCTACTAGTGTGTAGGCACTTCACCACAAAGAATATAAACCTACAAATCAGCTGGAAGCAAGAAAGAAGAGCCAACCTAGCTGCCTTTACCGGGGTGCTGCTACAGAGGAGGGGGATAGCAAACAGGAGCTGCCCTCACGGCCTGGATTCGCCAGTGGGACTGGAGCTGCCAGCCACCAGAGTGAGAAAGGGCTGGGGCAATATGTTGAGGGCAGCAGAGGAGAAAGGAACTAAACAGCCAGGATGCATGTGAAGGAGAAGAGAAGTAGGTAACAGGGAAACATGAGCATGAGGAGAGGGGGAGAAAGGGGCCATGTGAAGAAAGACAAGTGCAGGAAGCAGTGAAAGGAACAGAACAGTTGGGAGGGGGAAATGAAATATACATTAAAAGCAGACAGTATGATTAGTTTTTTTTTCAAAAAGAACAAACAGTGTAATGTAACCCTAGTGTCCCATGGCATGCACATACTTAGCATTATTAAGTTTCTCTTCCTCATTCAAGTCCTCTGTTTTCAGAAGGTCGTATTTGATGGAACCTGGCTGAATGGCATCAATGAGATCCAGGACTGGCATGCTTGTGCTGATTTTGCTGTCCTGCACAGAGGGAAAATACAATTGGATATAAACACAGATTGACAGATGTCCTACAAAGCCATAATCATGGCTCAAGGACAGTGGATGGGTCATTCAAATGACATACTGTTTAGAACTTTGCAACAAGCAGCACAGCGGGTGCTGAGACATGGAATGAGTCACCAGGATTCCACCTTGTCCCTCCAACCAGCCAGGAGGTGGGCAGAAGAAGCGAAAGGTGACATGGAGTCAAAAGGTGCTGCAATGGCCACACAATAACCCTGGCATGGTTATCTTGCTGCTGCATTGCAATATATGTGTCACAATGTTATTATATCTATAGCAGGGGTGCCAGAACGGGGAGGCAAGCCCTCTGCCCTTCTTCTTCCCCCTGAGACCCCGCCCCAAGCCAGCCAGAAGCTGGAGCCTGACCTGGGTAAGAGTGGCCCAGAGAGTCCGGGCAGCTGTGGGGGGAGCCAGGGACCCTCCACCTGTCTGGGATTGGGCGGCCTGAGAGCAGCCCCCAGCCCATGTCCGCGCAGGGCAGATGGAAGGTCTGCAGCTCCCCACAGCTGCCCCGGTGGCTCTTACCATGGCCTGGCTGCAGTTCTTCAGCCCCCAAGGCCCCACCCCCAGGCCAGGCTGTAAGCTGGAGCTGGATCGGGATAAGAGCCACGCAGGCAGCTGTGGGGAGCTGCGGAACCTCCACCTGTCCTGGGCAGAGGGCCCGGGGGGCAGGAACATGGGCTGAGGGTTGTTCTTAGGCCCCCCCACCTTGGGCAGGTGGAGGGTCCTGGGCTTCCTGACTCAGCTACAGCTTTTGGCTTGGCTGGAGGACCGGAGGCTCAGAGGGAAAAGGAGGGGTGGGGCCACGGAGGGGGCGGGGCTGTGTTCTCCCCCCCCCCCCCCACCACACACTTTTAGGAAGAATCCATTGCCCCTGATCTACAGGCAATGATTTTGTGTCACAAAAATTGAACGCCATGAACAACTATGACCACAGAATGCCAAGGCATTGCGTGAGACAAGGTGGGTGAGGAAACATCTTTTATTGGACCAACTTCTGCTGGTGAGAGAGTCAAACTTTCGAGCCACACAGAGCTCTTCTTCAGGTCTGGGAAAGGAACTCCCAGCCTCACCAGACTCCTCTCCCAGACCTGAAGAAGAGCTCTGTATGGCTCGAAAGCTCTTCTCCCTCCCCAACAGAAGTTGGTCCGGTAAAAGATGTTACCTCACCCACCCTGTCTCTGTAATATCCTGGCACCGATACGGCTACAACTGCGCTATACAAGACACTACTGTACAATTCACTGCCTCACTACAACCCCATTCACTGATGAAGTGACTTTCCAGCTGTGTGAGGCTGACCATGACTGGCAGAGATTAAAACTCTCATTATCACCTCACTTAGCATAAAGGTCCCTTTGGGATGGATCCAAGCAGGGTATAAAGCTTCAGGTTTTGAATGTCATAAATGCAGTAATTTTTAAAAAAGCTTTAGAGATGAGCCTGAACCGAACCCCCAGATCTGAACATCCCTTGAAAATGCAGTGAAAAATAAACAACAGTACACACATGTACCCACCCGGGGTCCCAAAACAGAGACTTATCATGAAATACTGTACCTTGAAACTACTGATGACTGAACTTTTTCCAGCTTCAGTCAGTGTTTCATTTACCCAGTTGACAATGAGGTCGTCATTGACCTTCTGTCCACCACCAATATCTTCCAGGATACTCAGAGTGTACCTTAACACAGAGGACAAAATGCTGTCTACTACTTCATGCTTTATAAAAAGCTTGGCATTGTAGCATAGTGTATCTGTGAAACCTGACAAGGGCCAAATGCTGCAGTCTTCACTCACACTTGATTCTGTTCCCTCATGGTATGTTAACTTATACAAAGTACAGGGCTGATTCTCATTTACAGTATGGCCCCTTAACACTGCTCTGGCAGCATCAAGGGGCTTCAGAATAGGTACAAATTACATTTACTCCCATGTGCTAAGGAGGCCCTTTTATATGGCTTGAGTGGTGCAAAGGAGACTCAGGCCCACAGTATCTACAAATCATAATAGATGTGTCGATTTTAGGGCCCGAAAGGACCATTGTGATCATCTAGTCTGACTTGCTACATAACATGGGCCGTAGAACCTCACCCTGAGATTCAAGCCAAACATTTCAGTTTGTGCTAGAGCCTAGCTTTCAGAAAAACACCCAGTCTTGACTTACAGACTGTAAGGGATGGAAAATCCATGACATCCCTAAAGGATCTAACAAGGTGTTTCCATAACAGAAAGCAAAGATCAGGACTTCTAACCACTGCTTCAGCCTTTGACCTTCCAATGTTTTCTCTCTCTCCTTTCTTGGTGCAAAGACCTGCCTTTTAATTATGGTCTGTGGAGGGCCAGGAACACTTATGGTGCAATACAGACAATAGGAATAATAATAATGGTATTGATCCTCCTGTGCAGTGGTGAGTGCTGGCACCCCATTTCCATGGAATCTCTCCATACCAGAACAGCAGTATGTATATGTTCAACTAGCGTACCTTCTCATTAACTGCCAGATCAAGGCCAGGGTTAGTGTGCGATTTCCTTCATTGAGATCCTGCCCAGCAATTCCAACGAGGGAAAACTTGGCTTGATTCTTTCCCAGATCCACTGCATAGTTGCAGTTTTCAAGCTGTTAATGACAGAGTCAGTTAGTGTGCTTCGTAAATGTGAAACAGTTGCTGTTCAGGGCATTCATGCTATCTTTAATTGTTACAGGGAACTTAGGCCAGATCCTGCCAATGGATCCAGGCAGCAGCTCCATCCAATGGGGGTCAATGTGGGTACAGAGGTTTGGCTGTTTTAGGATCTGGCCCTTAGATTCTATGAGGATAGGCAGCTTAGACAAATCTAACATAGAAATGCTAGTGTATATCATCAAAGCCTAAATGCCATCACACAGACCAGGAAATATGGAGACACAGTGTACAGCATTGTGCAGTCATGCCCACCTCCAGCAGCGCAGAGTGATTGTGTGGGACAATAACTGAGGTTTTCAGTCCCTAAGTATTAATGTTTTCGGTCCTTTAGTCATCTTGTGCTGCTTCACTCACAAATAGTATGGGAATGTTCCGGACCAAAATTCCTCACTGTGGTAGAGCTGGGAGAAAGCTGGGTAGTTAGTGGAGATTCAGAGGGGAACTCTTAGCCAGCTTGTCAGGTATCTGTGTCAGGAATGTTTAAAATCTGCTTATTTCTTTCATGTGGTGGAGGTGATCTGGAGGGCTGGAATTAATGTGGGTGTCACATGACTCATCCTGGACATATATCGGGACTTGTGATTAGAGCGAATTGGATAGTGGGAAAAATTATTCACTAATACATTTTTAAAGATTGATAGAAAAATGTCAAGTTTCTTGATATCACAAATAATGTTTGACCATCCATCCAGTTTGTGAAACATTGTTGAATTTATTAGGAAACTCATGGAAAGTAGACACTGATTAGACTATAAAAATATAATTTGGTTGGATCTACTTATGACTTGAGAACAATGTCTGCTGGCACATGCAAGTCCCTACACAGACATTTTTAAGCACAATCATCTGTCACATGCAGATGCTACATGCTATTGTTTGCACTCGAAAGAATACAGATGCAAGTGTCTGTAGGTGCAAAATTACATACACACAAAAGGAGGCCAGATTGACAATTCTTTGAAAATGTAACCCACAGTAACAAAGGCAAATCAGACTTTACACTTTGTAATTTGTTGATTAAGGACTCAGTTCCATTTTCAAACATGTGCATAGTCAATCTGTAATGAATGGGGCTATGTATGGGTCTATTGCTCTCTATGGGATTGTCTACACTGGCCCGCTAAATCAGCGCCACTGCAATCAATGCAGTGGCGTCAATTTAGTGGGTCTGGTGAAGACGTGATAAGTCAATGGGAGATTGCTCTCCCTGAGAGGCAGAAGAGTTAGGTTGATGTAAGCTTTTTTCACCCCCCCTCTCCCTGAGCGATGTAACTTACATCGACTTAAGCAGTAGTGTAGATGAAATGGAATAGATAACTCATAGACTCATAGACTCATAGACTTTAAGGTCAGAAGGGACCACTATGATCATCTGGTCTGACCCCCTGCACGCTGCAGGCCATAAAACCATCCCCGCCCCTTCCCTGGACTCTGCTGCTGAAGTCCCCAATCCTGTTATTAGTGACCTCAATCGGCAGAGACCCTCCTGCTAGAGATCCCTGCCCCATGCTGCGGAGGAAGGCGAAAAACCTCCAGAGGCTCAGCCAATCTGCCCTGGAGGAAAATTCCTTCCCGACCCCAAATATGGCGATCAGTAAGACCCCGAGCATATAGGCAAGAGTCTCCATCCTGTCCCCTTTTAGCCATTATGCTATTTACCTACCATTGCTTGGTTTTCCTTGACAACTATGTTTTACCATTAAACCATTCCCTCCATAAACTTATCTAACTTAATCTTAAAGCCAGACAAGTCCCTCGCCCCCACCGTTTCCCTCGGAAGGCCGTTCCAATATTTCACCCCTCTGACGGTCAGAAACCTTCGTCTAATTTCAAGCCTGAACTTCCCCACGGCCAGTTTATATCCATTCGTTCTCGTATCCACGTTAGTACTAAGCTGGAATAATTCATCTCCCTCCCTTGTATTAATCCCTCTAATATATTTAAAGATAGCAATCATATCCCCCCTCAGCCTTCGCTTGGTCAGACTAAACAACCCAAGCTCCTCTAGTCTCCTTTCATACGACAGGTTTTCCATTCCTCTGATCATCCTAGTGGCCCTTCTCTGCACCCGTTCCAGTTTGAGTTCATCTTTTTTAAACATGGGAGACCAGAACTGCACACAGTACTCCAAATGAGGTCTCACCAGCGCCTTGTACAACGGAAGCAGGACCTCCTTATCCCGACTAGATATACCTCGCCTAATGCATCCCAAGACAGCATTGGCTTTTTTCACCGCCACGTCACACTGTCGACTCATAGTCATCCTGCGGTCTACAAGGACCCCTAGGTCCTTCTCCTCTTCCGTTACTTCTAACCAATGCGTCCCCATCTTGTAACTAAAATTGTTATTGGTCATCCCCAAATGCATCACCTTACACTTTTCACTATTAAATTTCATCCTATTTCTGACACTCCAATTCACAAGCTCATTCAAGTCTCCCTGCAGGATATCCCTATCCTCTTCCGAATTTACAACGCCTCCCACCTTCGTATCATCCGCAAACTTTACCAGCCTACTCCTGCAATCGGTTCCGAGGTCAGTTATAAATAGATTAAATAAAATGGGTCCCAAAACCGAACCTTGGGGAACTCCACTGGTAACCTCCCTCCAACCCGACAGTTCACCCTTCAATACGACCCGCTGCATTCTCCCCATTAACCAATTCCTTATCCATCTCTGGATTTTCAAATCGATCCCCATGTTTTTCAGTTTAACCAATAATTCCTCATGGGGTACAGTATCAAACGCTTTACTGAAATCCAGGTATATTAGGTCCACCGCATTTCCCTTATCTAATAAATCCGTTACCTTCTCAAAGAAGGAGATCAGATTCGTTTGGCACGATCTGCCCTTCGTAAAACCATGTTGTAAATTATCGCAATTGCCACTACCCTCCAGGTCCTCAACTAATTTCTCCTTCAAAATTTTCTCTAACACCTTGCACACTACAGATGTTAAACTAACAGGCCTGTAGTTACCCGGATCACTTTTTTTCCCTTTTTTGAAAATAGGAACCACATTAGCTATTCTCCAGTCTAACGGGACCACCCCCGAGTTTACAGATTCATTAAATATTATCGCTAACGGGCCTGCTATTTCCCGCGCCAATTCCTTCAATATTCTCGGATGAAGATCGTCCGGTCCTCCCGACTTAGCCCCATTAAGGCGTTCAAGTTTTGTTTCCACCTCGGATACGGTAATCCCGCATCCCGAACGCCGCTCTGTAATGGTGCTAGTATCCCTAATCCCTTCATTGGCCTCATTAAAATTGCTCTCCCTGAGAGGCAGAAGAGTTAGGTTGATGTAAGCTTTTTTCACCCCCCCTCTCCCTGAGCGATGTAACTTACATCGACTTAAGCAGTAGTGTAGATGAAATGGAATAGATAACCTCATAAGAACCATGCCAATTTGTTTTACCTTCTTCATGTTACCACCCAGCTTAGGGTATGGTGGTTTGTTCACTCTGCTCCAGTCTACCGGCACTTTAATCTTTTCATAAAGCTGGAAGATAACCATGGCATCTGACAGGTCACTGAAACAATGGAAACATATTGTGACTTACAATGTGAGCAAGGAATCCAGTTGATTTAGTTGGGGATTGGTCCTGCTTTGAGCAGGGGGTTGGACTAGATGACCTCCTGAGGTCCCTTCCAACCCTGATATTCTATGATTCTAATTTAAGCATTAGTAGAACGAATCACATTTTCCTAAAGAATGAAACAGAGGCATCTGTTTTCATAAGGACTAGCAATGTGTTCATGTTTTCTAGAAATACTTTTTTCTTAAGATGTAGATCACATTAGTCATCTAAAGGAAGGATAACTTTCCTTACCTATATAAATGATTGACACGGGGACTAACACCCAAGGAGTTCATCCAGTTCCTAAATGTCCTCTCTTCCCTTGTTTCACCTAAAATAACAGAATATCAATCAACAGATCCTCAAGACAACACTTCAGTGAAATAAACTTTTTACAACAAGGAAAATATAAATGCAGATTTTACTATATGCTAAAATGACATGTAGAATGAGATATCAACAGGCAGTGAAATACAAGAGTACAGAACAGTAGGTAATGTTCTGTACATACCATATGCACTGTCATATTTGAGCAGATTGTTCTCAAACTTACTTAAGAAATTCAACTTTAGTCTGTGTTGAATCATGAGACATTTCAGCATGAGCTTTGTGAGAAAGTCAGAAGCAATTGAAAATACAGATTTATGATGAGTTGCTGTCTGCAGTCACACCACATAAGAGATTGATCTTGTATGGAGCTGAGCATTCTTCCTCAATCCAGCAAAGCACTTACTTAACTTTAAGCACACACAAAAATCTCATTGACTTCAATAGGACTACTCATAAGAACATATAAGAACATAAGAACGGCCATACTGGGTCAGACCAATGGTCCATCTAGCTCAGTGTCCTGTCTTCCGACAGTGGCCAATGCTAGGTGCCCCAGAGGGAATGAACAGAACAGGTAATCATCAAGTGATCCATCCCATGTTGCCCATTCCCATCTTCTGGCAAACAGAGGTTAGGGACACTTCAGGGCATGGTTTTGCATCCCTGCCCATCCTGGCTAATAGCCATTGTTGGACCTATCCTCTATGAACTTATCTAGTTCTTTTTTGAACCCTGTTATAGTCTTGGCCTTCACAGCATCCTCTGGCAAAGAGTTCCACAGGTTGACTGTGCAGTGTGTGAAGAAATTCATATGCTTATGCTTAGTTTTGAGCACACAATTTAGGTTTTTTGCTGCACTGGGATAGAAAGATCAGCACTTTGCAAAACTGCGCTGCTACTGCAGACTGGTGAAATTGCATTTAAAGAACTCCTTAGTTGTTGTTGTTGTTGTTGTCAGCTACACAACAATATTTAATAGAAGTGTCACACTGAGCATGTGCAAAAGCCTGCTTTTCATTGATTATAATTTACCTATATTTTAGAATTCTTCAAAAAGCTATCAGTGACTGTTGCTGATTGATGCAAAGTTTACAGTTTTGCATTCAGATGTTTGTGAGTTATTTGTGCATAGAAAAAGTCTCTAAAATATTAGCAAAGAGGGAAAATTATACTTTTTTTCTGCTCATTTAACTTAAACATCTCCAAGCAGAACCTCCTCCCAGAAAAATTCAACTTTGGGCTGAGACCAAGCAGGAAGTTTCAGTCCAAAAATTTTTTAGGAGGTTTACATACAAAGGAAATAAGTTTATAATGGACATTTCCAAGTTGTCATATTGGATAAAAGAACTAAGGTCAGCTCACAATAACTGTAAGCCACACAGATACTGAAGTCATTCAAGTCAATAAGCTTAGGTGGCTCTAGTGCCACAGAAGACAAGAACTCACTTTGCTCAGAAAGGAGATCTGATGTGCAACAAAGCAAACTGTGCCTTTCTCATAACTCCATAAGAGATTTGTCTAGACTAGAGTTTTTGCTCTTGTTTTAACTTAGCTGTTTGTTAGTTAAATCAAGTTAATTGACAAATACAATTGTAAATGCTAGTTCAGACATCCCATAAATGTTTGTTCCAGGACACAAAACTGGAACAACCATTTGTGGAGTCATAGAATTGTAGGACTGGAAGGGACCTCAAGTGGTCATCTAGTCCAGTCCCCTGCACTCATGGCAGGACTAAGTATTATCTAGACCATCCTTGACAGGTGTTTGTCTAACCCTGCTCTTAGAAATCTCCAATGATGGAGATTCCACAACCTCCCTAGTCAATTAATTCTAATTTAACAGGACCACGAATTCTAGTCTAGACAAACCAAGGAGGCATAAAGCCACAGTGCATTCAAACAAATACACCTACAGTGAAGGGAGCCAACTATATCTGAAGCCACATGCAAGTAACACACAGCAATATCCCATCCTCAAACCTGCCTTGGCTAATGTTGCAGTAAGTACATGGCAGGAGAAAGTTGAGCTAACAGCTGAATTACCCAACCAGGTCTCAATTACATGTTAAAAGTCAGAGGCCTCAGTTGGATGCCAATTCTTATTTGTATTTTCCTTACCTTCAATAGAACTCCAGTCAATGTCCTGGTTCTCTGGTTTTTGGAGGGCAGGATATCTGTTAAAAAGGTTGGCAATGAAAGCCAAGTTTAACTTGGGGTTGCCACGGACTACATCTGTGGCAGTAACAAACTGCCGGCAGCCCAATCTCTCTGCTTGCTGCAACATGCACTCTGCCCTCTGGATGTCATCCTTCTCCTAAGAGATATCAAACGCGTCAGTCAGCAAAAACATGAAAATATGTTGACATCCAATAGCACTGAAATATCACACTCATAATACACATGAACGTGCTGTCTCTTTTCATACTGATGCTGTAAAAACTACAACACATTCTTGTTTAAATCCATAACATTTTCCTTTTCCACATTACAAATCACGTCAATATCTGCAAATTGCTTTTAACTAAAATCAATGTGCTACACCATGCGACATTAAAATGAATGTTTAAGATAAATCTTAACACATAGGATAAGCTTGAGAAATAACCCAGAAAAATGTCCGTAAACATATATTGGCAAAGTAGTGCTAATGTGTCTAGCTGGTTCATTGGCTTTTAAAGCTTCTGTGATAACTCATGCTGGAAGATAGTTTGTTATCATTAGTACAATCTAACCTAAAACATATCAATTTAATTCTGCATTTTTGGTTTTTGAATGCAGGATTACACTCCAATGGTAAATCTAGTTTGCTTGTTTAGGTATTACAGCGCATCCTAGGTTCTAGGAATGTTAGTGTATAAGTGTGTATCATCTTACCCTTAATCCTGTCATGTCAATAGCAATAGCTGGAATACCTTCTTCATTTCCCTTTGGGGCAACTTGGTCCAGCAAATGATAATAAGCTTTGGAGTCCTGCAACAGACCAAGAAATCAAAGGGGGGAAAAGTCACATCTAAAGCCAGGTTTTGCTTGCCAATACTTCCGATGAACAATGAGCAAGCATGCTTTGTTTTTATTACATCAACCATTTGACAACATAATTAAATTAATCAAGCTGAAAGCATTTAACAGTTTCCATTGTATGCCTTCTGGTTTGCATAGCTGTTTGTTTTATAAAGTAATTAAAACGTTAAATATGGAAAAGCTGGAAGCATTAGACAATACTGCATGTTGCATTTAGGAAAAAAGGATAGAATTGATTTAATATGAACATATTAAATTAGAGATATGAAAAATATACCTTTATAAGGCTGTAGAAGTCAGTCAGCTAAAGGTTTAGTAAAAGAACAGACAGAAGGAGGAAGCAGAAGTTTAAAGCAGAGTTTAAAGAAATGTTGAAATGGTCACAAAGTACAAAGTAAAATTTTCAAGGACAGACATTAAAGCTGACACAAGTTAACAAGCATTTTTTCAGGAAAAGGCTAGAACAAGACAAAGATTTCACAGGCTGTTTGCTTTCATCTTTATAAGGCATAGTGTTGGTTCCATGTGTACAAAAAAATAATCTCACGTCAGAAATCATCTTAAACATAAATACAGCCCTTCAAATAAAGATTCAGATTTAAAAAAGAAAAAAAGACCAAGAAATTGTTACTATTTAGATACATGGAAAAAGGCTCCAGGTGATATCCTGCAAACCTTTACTGCTGAGATTTGTCTTCATTGCACAAGTAATTCCACTGAAGTTTCCAGATTTCTACCCAAATGCTTCCTTGTAAGCATACATTCATTGTATAACATATGTATTTATAAAAGAGGCAAAGCTGATTAGAAGTAGTAAATAGTTACATAGGCTGAAATCCTGGCCCTGTTGAAGTCAATGTTTACTTTATATTTTCCAATACTGATGTGACATAAATCATAGTTTAGATTTAATTAGCTACATTAGATAACTCTCCAGCCTGCCTATGTAAGGGTGAGGGTCCCACAGCCCTTCTCCAGGAAAAATATCTATTGAGTTAAAAAAAAATCTATTGAGTTCAGTGGAAATGTTATGCATGAGGTGACTGCAGAATTGGGCTCAAAATCTTTCATATTTTCTTCCTACTCTTATTTGTTATTGGGTGGCTAGCCCAAGCCTCGGTCTGTGTTGCAATATCCAGACTGCTATTTTTCGCATGCTAATGCAAGCGCTGCCAACACAACTCTGTCTATCCCAGACTGGGAGGTTCACCTCCAGCTGCAGTGTAGACATACCCTAAAGCCCTAACCCTGGAAACACTCTACCCACATGGTTAACTTTAATCAAGTGAGTAGTCGTATTGAATTGAACGGGACTATTTACAAGCTTAAAGTTAAGCGCACACATACGTGCTTTCAGGATTGTGGCCTAAGCCATCACCTCCAGGTGAACAAGCTCAGTCCAGAGGAGAAAGCTGAAGCTTGGGGTTGTTATTTTTGCTGTAGCTGATCAGTGTTTCTCATACCTTGATGTCTGTGCTGAAGTTATTGATTTTGTTGCATCCAGCGTTCTCCAGGTGATAGTTAGCCCACCTCAGCAGCAGTTCCTCTGGGGATAATTTCATCAGATCCTCTAGACTCTCTCCTTCCCGCAGAAGGGCAATCAGAGCTGGGCAAGCACAAAATTGAAAGAAAAATAAACACCATGCACAGGAATATTTGTGCTCTTAATTTATCCTTCTTAACTTCCTTTACTGAGCAAGGGCCTGATCCTTCTCCCACCGAAGAAAATGGGGGAGATCAGTGTGTTTATATATTTGAGAGGCTCAAGTAAAGCGAAAGCTGTCCCTTGAGCCTACAGTTATTTTATTATTAAGGAATTAATTGGTTGTTAGAGATGTTACAGCCATTTTGCTCTGTTCTGGGCAGCGCTTTGTCAAACTGTAGCATCACAGAATTGTAAACCCCACTTCCTCCTTCCGTGCTCAAATAAAAAATGTTATTCTACTGGCAGATTTACATTTTGGCTTTTTAATTTTGTTTTTCTATTTCACATGCCATACATTCTCAAATGTGTTTGGTTTTCATTTTATGTTAAGGAGCTACATTTTACATAGACAAAAAATACAACACAATGTATTAGAGCATTGTTCATTCACAAGTGACACAGAATGCTTTCCAGCTTTTTGCACACTAAACATGCAAAGAAAAGTAACATCTGTAGCTTACAGTGTATTGTCTCATGCATGTAACCTCTACAGATGTTGCCGGGCAGCGGTGAAGCAGGGTACAGAGACTAAGTTTCAGGAAGAATGAAGAGCATCAGTATGGAGAGCAAGGCAGTTTAGAAAGTAAGGTATGAATATTCCAGAAATTCCCGGCTGTGGTTTATGGATCACTGGTAGTCTCTGGAGCAATGGCTGGTGATTTACAGAGCTGGCTGGTCACCTGGGGCTGGCTCCCTCCTTTGTTTCCAGCTGTTTCTACAGGTGGCCAGGTTCTTCATTGCAAGGAGAGCCTGGAGGCCTTTAAAAACAGCTGGGAACAAGGAAGAAGAGTGAGCTTTGCTGCCTCTTCTAAATACCATCACTATATAATAAGTGGAAGAGAGGAAAATGGAGCCATTCTCTGCAACTGGAGATACCAGTGGGACTGCCAGCCCTCAGCAGGACAGCAGTGTGGAGGGGAGAATGAAGAAGCCAAGCAATATGTTCAGGGGAGACGGCAGAGGCGGTGATGGTACAGGTTATAAGAAGTGCTGGTGACTGGGTATCAAATCCAGGGGAGAAGGGAAAGAAGCAGCAGGAAAATATATGGTTGGAGAGCAGTGTGCTTGTGTCATTTTTAAAAGAAGGGAGATTTGGCACTGGATTCTATGAAGAACAGGAAACCAGCAGGGCTTCCTGACTGTAGCATGATGTGCTCCTGACCCCAGGTGTAGGTAAGGAGACAAGGATACACATTTTGGTTGGACTGAAAGTTTGGGGCCTCTGGGCTTATGGAGACTAGAACTGGGTGAATCAGAGTAGTGAAGAAGAGAGGCAATGAAGACTTGACTAAGGGCAGGTCTACACAATGGGGCTAAGTCAACCAAAGTTACACAATTCCAGCTACTTGAATAATGTAGCTGGAGTCAACGTACCTTAGGTTGAGTTATTGCAGTGTCTACACTGCGCTGGATCCACGGGAGAAACTCTCCCGTTGACTTACCTTATGCTTCTCGTTCCGGTGGTGTACCGGAGTCGACGGGAGAGTGATCGGCGGTCAATTTAGCGGGTCTTCACTAGACCCACTAAATCAACCCCCAGTGGATCGATCACCGTGCGTCAATTCCTCCAGTAAGTGGAGACAAGCCCTAAGAGTCCACAGGACTCCTTGAAATAACACTTCTAAAGATGAGAGCACTGGTTTGAGAGAGTGTACCGCATGTACCTTCATTTCTGCTGAGCTCAATGTCGGCAAACAAGCCAATTTTGATAACTTGCCATAAGAGGCCCAAGACCAGGTAAGGTTTCCCTTCTTTTAAGTCTTCAGCCCCAATGTTAACAACATGGCACCCGATGGCTGAGGCAGAGTTCAAAGCAAGGTTCAAATTTTCCTGAAAAGAGAGAGAGAGAGAGAGAGAGAGAGAGAGAGAAAGAGGTTTCTTATTATGCAATAAGTAAATAGTGGAGGGGAGGGAGGAGGAGAACTAAAGAGGGGGTGGGGAACTCAGTGGAAATATAGTGAGCAAAATTAGGTATAACCCTTTTCAGATCAGGGCCTAGGGTGTGATAGCTTAGAACTCCCAGGAGTAAAAGCAAGTCCTGTGCCCTTCTGCAGCACAGGGAACCTCTCCTTTGCAAAATTAAAAAGCTTCCATTTCTTGTCCTGAAGTGTTACAAGACATTGGACCTTAAGTCCCTCACTTGTCCTTGTCTGGATATTGCTCATTCTGGTGTTTACACTGCTGGAATATGGGATGAGAGAGAAAATCCATATTTTGAGGAGTGTGGGGTGGAAAGAAGGAGCTTCAATATATCAAGGTGGTGGGATGGAAAGAAGAAACATTTCGGGCAGGTGGCTTTTTTTTTTTTCTTTTTTTTTTTCAAAAGGGCAGTTTGAATCTGCTCAAAGGCTTGGGTTGTTCGAATAAGCCCCTGGGGAGATGGACTAGTGGGCAGAGGGCAGGTGAGGCAGGCAAAGGTGCATGACAAATGCCATTTGTTTCCTGGCTCTGCAATTTATCACATGGATTTCACCACCGTGAGTGTGAGGGGTACATTCGATTAGGTAGAAAATACACAGGGACACAAAGCGTAAATTGTCATAAAATGAAAAATTTATAGCATTGAAAAATAATCACCCTCTCTTTATTTGACAGTTGTAAAAGGGTTAAGTTAAAGCATAAGCTATATTGATTAAATCATGTCTAAATCTGACAGGGATTGATCTGTGCTGCATCAATAAGACCAAGAGGATTAAAACTGGAAAAAATGTGGACTGCAGCACAGAAACCAAATTTAATGGCTTCTAAGCTTAGTTGAGCCTGGCTAATGTTCCATTTAATCAGAGTAACTGAAGGCTACAGTGGGTTATGTGTACATATATAGTAGGGGAGGGGGGGAGAGGAGGATAGCTCAGTGGTTTGCACATTGGCCTGCTAAACCCAGGGTTGTGAGTTCTAATCCTTGAGGGGGCCACTTAGGGATCTGGGGCAAAATCAGTACTTGGTCCTGCTAGTGAAGGCAGGGGGCTGGACTCAATGACCTTTCAAGGTCTCTTCCAGTTCTAGGAGATAGAATATCTCCATATATTATTAGATATTTATTTATATCCTGGTACAGAGGTACATATATACTGTATCAATGTATCTCTACATATTATTGTAAAGGAAATAGAATAAACCTGAATTTAGATCTTGGCAGGTAGAATTTTATTTTCCAGAATTTCATCTTTAAAAAATGAAGGTGTGCACACATGCACGCAATGTATTTTTTACAAAATGAATCCAACACGCTGGTTGAACAGATAAAAATCACAAAAGAAAATGCAAATGCTAAGGGCCCAACAACATTAACTCAGCCATCTTTCACATATGTGGTATTTTCTAGAGCAAGGATGACCTTTTGATTAAGGCACTGGACTGGAACTCAGGAGATGTGGGTTCCGTTTCTGGCTCTGCCACAGAATTCCTGTGTGACCATGGGCAAGTCACTTAATCACAGTGCTCAGGTGTCATTTACTCAGGGGTGGAAGTGGGCTGGTACAGGCCGGTATGGTGTACCGGTAAAAAGTGGCCGCCAGTACTGGCCTGGACGCAGCCGACATTAAAGCGCTGCCACGGCAGCACTTTAACATCGTTGCCCCTTTTGCGCCTCCCCCCCCCCCCCCCGGCTGATGACGGGGGGGCAAAAGAGGCACCTACCCCAGGGCCAGTGATTTAAAAGGGCCCGGGTCTCCTGGCCACCGCCGCTGCTACCGCGGCAGCAGCCAGAGCCCCGGATGCATTAAATCGCCACCAGAGCCCGGGGCGATGCAGGCCAAGCAGCGCGGATGGGCTGGCTAGGGGAAGCTGACCCCAGCCCCGCCCCTTCCTCCCAAGGCCCTGCCCCTTCCAGTCCCCTGTACCAGTAAGTGTTTAATGTTACTTCCACCCCTGCATTTAGTATTCTAGCGGTTAACCCATATTTGAATTTGTCATTGTCTTCATCTCATCTTTAGTATTCATTAGGGACCTAAATATACCTTGCTTAATTATAAGCACATGAGTAGTCCCATTGACTTCAATGGGATCATTCTCAAGTTCAAAATTAAGCGTGGATATAAATCTTTGCAGAATTGCAGCTCAAGTACCCTACTTTGCCACAAACTGTGTCTGGCTGCATTGTGCAGGGCCATGAAATTTATAGCATTATACCTAATTACATAACAGAGACTCAGCATTTATACTTGATGTTTCAGTACCTGTATAGTGAATGGAGTGAGCTTCTTTTTGTTGATTGTTCTTTCATCAATTGTATCTGGCACTGAAAAGTTGATCATTTTACTGTAAATTAAAGAATAAACGCAAGTGAGAAATATGTCACTTTGCCTACACCAAAGTCATTTTGAACCTTCATCATAAAATCATAGAATGATAGGAGTGAAAGGTACCTGAAGAGCTCATCTAGTCCAGTCCCCTGCACTCATGGCCCGCGCCGCTTCCAGCAGCTCCCATTGGCACAGAGCAGCGAACTGCAGCCAGTGGGTACCGCGATCGGCTGAACCTGCGGACATGGCAGGTACACAAACCAGCCCGGCCCTCTAGGGGCTTTCCCTGCACAAGCAGCGGAACAAGTTTGGGAACCACTGATCTAGACCATCCCTGACAGGTGTTTATCCAACCTGCTCTTAAAAATCTCCAATGATGGAGGTTCCACAACCTTCCTGGGCAATTTATTCCAGTGCTTAACTATCCTGACAGCTAGACATTTTTCCTGATGTCCAACCTAAACCTCCCTTGCTGCAATTTAAGCCCATTGCTTCTTGTCCTATCCTCAGAGATTAAGGAGAACAATTTTTCTCCTTCTTCCTTGTAACAATTTTTTATGTACTTGAAAACTTTTATGTCTCCTCTCAGTCTTCTCTTCTCCAGACTAAACAAACCCAATTTTTCAGTCTTCCTTCATAGTTCATGTTTTCAAGACCTTTAATCATTTTTGTTGCTCTTCTCTGGACTTTCTCCAATTTGTCCACATCTTTCCTGAAATGTGCCACCCAGAACTGGACACAATTCGCCAGTTGAGACCTAATCAGTGCAGAGTGTGACATGTTGATCAGATATCCAGAAACTGAATTGACACAAGAACTTTCTTAGTGCATTAGAAAGTCCAGGAACACTGGAGAGAGAGAGAGAGAGAGAGAGAGAGAGAGAGAGAGAGAGACTCTCTCTCTCTCTCTCTTTCTCTCTCTCTCTCTCTCTCTCACACACACACACACACACACACACACACACACACGTACAGCAATATTTAGCACAGTTTTTTCCTAACCAGTGGAGGCAGGGAAGGTGACAAGCAGATATATTGAATAGTGGCCAAAAAGGGCAATAAAGTAAACCTGTGTGAAATTCAAAATGTTCATTTTGTGAAAATTCATGTCAAAATATTCACTGTTTCATGTTGCTTTTCACCCTCTACCGCCAAAGATTTTATGCAAAATTTGAAAAAAAAAAAGCTATTTTCATTGTCCACAACTGCAAACAAATCCTCAAATTTACACACATTTTTGACAGAAAGCCATGTTCACTCAAAAATGGATCAGTCTGTACAAAAATGGCCTCAATTTTGCTCAAAAAATAGGCAGACTTCAGCAGAATTTAACGTTCACAATAAAATGTGAAAACCATAATTTTTGCATCACAAATATTTTGCATGCCTCTAGATAGGAGCCCCCTAGAAATTCCCTGTCTCAAGTTTCTTATTACTATTACAAAACATAGTTAATACAGAAGAAAAAGAACTACACGTTCATGGGTTTACTGGGCATGATTGACATGGAATTTTCCCTTTGTATCTAACAATATAGTTCTTTCATAGTAAATTGTAAAGCCTTGGGCTGCTCAGAGCCCTTCACATTTAGGCAGGTTGGTTGTGTTTCAGTATCATTTAATGGAAAAGGAGGAACCAACTCCTGAAGCCCTTACTAAGTTATTCCGTTCTTATTTTAAGCAAAATTTCCATTGTGCCAAGTCTTGAAGTCCTCATTAATCTAAATCTCCAACTAATCCTACATAAGAATTGTATATGAGTAAGGACTGAGTGAGAACTTCGGGATTTGGCTCATGTTGTGTAATGCAGGACATTTCAGCTAGGCAAATAAGTATATAAAACTCACTGGGTTCTATATTCTGAGGTCCTTACCCAGTTTTTACTCATTCTCTACTCAGGCTCACTCCTGTTGGCTCCGTTATTTCTCCCCTGATTCTAATGGACAGAGACAGTCACTTTTAACATATAAAATATCTATTTTTCAATTATAAACAATAGTTTAAAAAAAGCTTATAATCTCCTAAGAGAAAAGATGTGTGAGAAAGAGAATCACTAGGGCCCTGATCCTGCAAGAATTACACACATGCCTAACTCTAAAAGCAATGCAAGGTAAGCACTTCAAGGTAAGCACATGCATCAGTTTTCACAGCGTCAAGGCCTAACTGTGTAGGGAAACATAGGTGGTATTTACCACAGCACGATGCCATCACCAACCGCCTGGAAGAGGTCATCAGTGTCTGGATTCATTGGGAGCACGTGTTGGCAATCAGGATCATTCTCTAGGGCTTTGTTAACCCAGTTCACAAAGGCGTACTTTTCTTCTTCTGCAAGCAAAAGGTCAGATCTATCAATTTGAAGCCTAAAACTTTTACCAATTCTCTTGACATGAAAATCTCAGTTCTTATTAAAAGTGATTTGGCACCTTTTCTGTTACTTATCTATTCTACCTGGGAACCGAACTATTATTTAAAATAAAAGAGGTTGCATTTTTGGCCAAAATACTGCTCTTACTTCTCCTCAGCTTTATTACAGTTTGTCCAAAATATGCCTATTTTAAGTCACCCTTACCGATACTGCAATTCCCGAAGGTTTTTCACACAGACAGTTACGAAATGATCTCCAAGGAACCATTTAGTTGCAGTTACTACCTATATCAATTGACTCTACATACCCGAATAAGAATGTTGGGTTCCAACACTGGACTGTTCTGAAGTTCCACCGATAGCACAAATCCCCTCCTTTTTATTGATTGCTTTTCTAAAGGTTTTAGCGACATCTGTACTCTTCAGGCCCTGGAAAACCTTTCAAAATACATAGAGTGATTTTAAAATTGCAAGTTATAAAACTAGAGTAAAACTATGAGCTTTTACGTTGTAAGTTTCTTGGGACCATGCTGTCCTCTATGTTTTTTTCAGAGCTGAAAACAATGTGGGCATCGAATGAATAAATAATCTGAAATAATAACAATTACTTGAATGGGCAGTCTGCACAGAAGCAAGAGTTCACACTTGTGGCTGCCTTTGCAGAATTGGCACCTTTTAATTTTTTTATATTTTAACTAATTAATAGGAAGTTAAAGAGTATTAGAAATCTACAATCTTTGTATTTTGGAGACAAGCCCTTAGAAGTTTAAGTTTTGAACAGAGGTAAGTGAAATTCTGAAATTTCCATCCTGCAGTAAATTCCAATACTTTGACATTTGTTTTTGTCCCAGTTTGTGGAAACTGCATTTACCACTGAAAAATCATGTTGACAAACAATTCCAGACCAGCTCTAGTTTTGAAAGTTAGACTGTTTTTTTCTGAATTCCCTTTTTAGAGGATATTCTCCAAAATAACATTTTACTCACTGCAATAAATTCATCAAAGCTGATTTTGCCATCATTGTTTTGATCTCCCGTGGCCATCAAATTCTGAGTGATTTCTCTGACTTTATATCCTGGCAGAGGCAGATTGGCTGCTTTGAACAGCTCTGTTAATTCAGAACTGCTTATGAAACCATTTCCATCAATGTCTGTAAAGGAAAAAAACAGCTTAATGAACCTGTCTTCACAGAAAAGTTTTTTTTCAGGAAATGTGAATTATGTGTAATGATTTTTTAATCTTATAACAAAAATATAGTAAATTATTTTTAACAATTGCAGTGACCTTTTCAACCCCAGGGAAAGTTTATAATGACCATCAAACAAAAAAAGAAGGAATAATTTGCATGTTAGTTGGATATATGTTACAGTAGCAACATGATATGTGGATGTATTTATAGTTTGAATTTATTAAATTTACACTGAATTAATGGTTTTTACAAAATAAACAAAAACAAACTCAAAACCAAAAGTTATTAGCTTTCTCCTACTACATTCTTTAATTAAGGCCCAAAATGAGAGTGTGAGTTAGGCAGAGATTACCCTGTCTGTAGGAGCATTTCTGAAAATATGCAAAATGACTATCCACAAATTGCTCTCGAATGCACAAATTACGCAAATGAGAAAAAATAGTAAAATAATTTTATTTCTCTAATCTCTTTCTATGACAGTAACCTTGCACGTTATGTGGAACAGTAGCAGGCAAATAACAACAGAAGTATGATTATTCCAATATTGTCCCATTCTTTCATTGCTTCTCATTTTGCTTTGGATATTGGTGAGGGTCCTGTACGTGCAAATGTTTAGCCATCAGCAACCCATGGCATCAAAATGCAGAATTCTATGGAATTTAAAAATGAAACATTCAGTTGTACCACAGCCTATTGTGATTTGTAAGGAATTTTTAATGAGGGGATTTATATGTTGAAACTATTTAGATGTCATGTAGACAGATTTTTTCTTTGACATATGAAAATGCTAGCAACTTGTTATTTGTAAGAAACTCTCCTATACTCTCAGTATATATATATTGTCCCAAATTTTGTTTTGTAGTCTTCATTTGCCCAGAGAGAGATTTCAAAGAAGTATATGTTGTGATTTCCTGAGCTGAGCTGGAAATTGACCATGCCATTTGCAGCGAAGCCACATAGGATCTACATTTGAGGCTGCTTCTTAGCAACAGAAGTATGGATTAATATGGGATTGTGAAGAGTGTCCTTTCAATGTCTGTCTCACAGTGGAAACAGAAACTAGTAGAGAGAAGAGGACTTAGAGAGAGGATCAGGACTGGGAGAGGAAAAATGCTTGGTAGCAATGAAAGGACTTAATGGCTGAGAATAAGTGAGCTGTGAGAGACTGAAATGCATATCCTTAGAATCAGGGGAGAAAGATGGTCCAGTATAAGTAGAGAAAAACAGAATGGGGCTTAAAAGTAGAAAAAGGGATATGAATTTAAAAACACACCGAGCACAAAATGATCAAGGAAAAGGGGCTGTACATTTGAGGTTTTTTTAATTTGCCTTTGTTTCAGTTTCCCTAGGGGATGTGAACCAATGTATTATGTTATATCAAAAATCCTTGTTTTGTCTTCTCAGCAATTTGCCTCAAATAAATGTTTGGGTGAAAATACTTTAAAATACTTCATGTATCATTTTCAAAAAGGTTTTCAAATTATTTCATAAAACCTGTTTCACAACTTTCTGTCGTCTTCATTCAGCAAAGGAATGCCAATACTGTACTTCCAGAAAGCTACGGCAGGCTAAAGTGGTTTTCTTTGAAAAGGACTGCAGTTGTATGAACATTACTTCATATAGTTTCCATTTCACAGTATGACAGTACTGAAGCATGGCTCATTTAACTGAAGCTGGTCAGTACAGAGGGATACAATACAACTTCGCCTAGTGTCGTATGTTACATGCTAACTGTACTCACCGACTTTATTGAAAGCTTCTCTTAAGTCTGTCATCTCTTCCTCTGAGATGTGTGCTGTTGATGCCATTTTTTACTTCTTTGAATGACAAATCTGCAGGAAAATGCATGTTATTAGTTTGTGCCTTTTATTTTTAAGAGTCAGAAGTTCAAAGCAATTTCACTTAGAAGTTAGAATTAACAGCATGACACGAAGTCACTGCATCATTCTTTATAATTTACAACACAGTTTCCATCTGTATCCAGTAGTGTAACTAAGAAGTGACCTTTTTTGAATCCTATAGATGTAAATCCACATTGATTTGTTACCAAACTGCACTGTTTTGCCAAGTCCTGCCCAAAATTCTTGTCAAGGCTGGTGAATACTTTTGATACCTAAATCCCGTCCTCACTTGCCTTAATTCTCTGTGGAGGGACAGAACAGAATTATGCTGGACACTCAGGAATTCCCAAAGCCATCCTGCAAGTGTGGGTCAGGATGGCTCAGGATGTTTGGGGGCAAACACATGATTGGGAGCACTTTGCTACTGTTGCCATGGGGGGCAGCTTGGATCACCAATTAGCAAACGCTTCACATTGCAGCATACATGCTAAGGGCCTACTTGGGTCTTCCAGCTAGCAGAACATGTATCCCTTCGAGTGGGATACACTGGCAAGTGTTGTAACAGGGCCTTCATCTTAGCGCTCTCCTCAGCTCGAGGTTGAAACTGTAGCTCTATTGTTTTACCGGCACACTGTGGGAGAAAGAGGCATTTTGTGCCCTCTCCCTCTCAGTACACCAATGCAACACAAAGAAGGATTAGGTTCTAAACACGTTTCTGCCTTCATTCTGATATCATTGAGAATACTGCACAGAGGTGGAAGATTCAGTTCCACTTGTGACAGATGCTTGTCACATTGCTTCATGCACTGCTGAAGGGTGCTCCTATACCATGGTAATAGGACCGGGATTGTCCTGCCCCGCCCCTGTCTTGTCTGTTTATAGTATAAGCTCTTTGGGGCACAGAATGTCTACAGTTCTGGGATAGTACAGGACCTAGCACAATGGGGCCCCACTTTTGGTTGGTCCTTAGGCACTAGTGTAATAAATAAAATATGATTTACAAAATAATATAAGGACTGTATTAGACTAGAATACTATATGGGCCCTAGTTAGAGGATTTGAGGGTGGCTGCTGCAGTTGCAGTGCCCTTATTTAGGAAAGAATCAAAAAAGAATGCACTAAAACCACTTCAGACCTAAAAAAACCCCAACTCCATAACTTCATTGAGAAGGCCCAGATTGCAAACATTTGTATTGTTTTGTAAAAGATATTCAGGGTAGATATGAAAAATGGAAGATGATACTTGACACATTTGCTACAATAATTTGAGTATAACAGTTAGGCACCATTTATCTGGATTTCAGGTTTAATGCCTTCCTGAATTTATGCATTGATTTATAATGTCAGTAAGTGTGGCGTACAAAGAGAACTCTTTATGGAAATGGATTAAAAATAAGACAAAGGCAATAAAATGTGGTTGGTTCTTTCATCCTGTCTGTCCCTACAGTAGCACAGTTTAGCTGCCTAATCTCTGCAAGTTCTGGATCAGAACTAAAAGACTTCTTCATCAGGAGAGAAAGCTGGTTCATCTTGCTCAAACTTTTTTGAAGCATTGCCTATAGAGAAGAATAACACAATACATAAATAAGATTGTAAAGGCAGGGACTGTCTTTTTGTGTTTGTATAGTGCTTTGTACGATTGGGCCACTCTTATTAATAGTATTGAGAAGTATTAGGGACCTACTGGACAGGAAATCATGGAAAAGACTTATTAGGGCATCTCAATCCATTTTCCAATGCAGGTTTATACTGTCCAGTCTAGATTCGTTATCAAGCAATATGATGTCTAACACTGCTCCAGGAAGATTATTCCATAGTACAATAGCTAATGTAAACAACAATAATAGCACATACATACTATCACACAATTCAGTTACAAATATTGGGTCAAGTTCACCATCTGCATAAATGGTCCCATTGAAACCAATGGAGTTGTGCCCACATATGCTGCTGGAGAATTTGGTCCATGAAGTACAATGCAACCTGATAATAATGGCCACCAAAGGCACAGGTTTCACTGTTATTAATCCTCACATACCCCTGTGAGGTCAATATTATCAGTCCCATTTTACAGATGGGGAAACTGAGCAGAAAAGTTAAATGTTTTACCCAAGGCTACAGAGTCAGTGTCAGAGCTGAGATTGGAACTGCCAGCATGCTGCTGTATTCAGACCACTAAAGTACCCTGATGTCTCCTCCCCTCCAACACACACACGTTAGTTGGAATTTTTCTATATTCTCAGTCTAACTGTACCTTTTAATTTCACCCAATTAATCCTAGTACCTAATATCCCCTTGTGCCACCAACTTACATAAGAACATAAGAACGGCCGTACCGGGTCAGACCAAAGGTCCATCCTAGCCCAGTATCCTGTCTACCGACAGTGGCCAATGCCAGGTGTCCCAGCGGGAGTGTACCAACAGGCAATGATCAAGTGATCTCTCTCCTGCCATCCATCTCCATCCTCTGACAAACAGAGGCTAGGAACACCATTCCTTACCCATCCTGGCTAATAGCCATTAATGGACTTAACCACCATGAATTTATCCAGTTCTCTTTTAAACGCTGTTATAGTCCTGGCCTTCACAACCTCCTCAGATAAGGAGTTCCAGAAGTTGACTGTGCGCTGCGTGAAGAAGAACTTCCTTGTATTTGTTTTAAACCTGCTGCCTATTAATTTCATTTGGTGACCCCTAGTTCTTGTATTATGGGAATAAGTAAATAACTTTTCCTTATCCACTTTCTCCACATCACTCATGATTTTATATACCTCTATCATATCCCCCCTTAGTCTCCTCTTTTCCAAGCTGAAGAGTCCTAGCCTCTTTAATCTCTCCTCATATGGGACCCGTTCCAAACCCCTAATCATTTTAGTTGCCCTTTTCTGAACCTTTTCTAGTGCCAGTTTATCTTTTTTGAGATGAGGAGACCACATCTGTACGCAGTATTCGAGATGTGGGCGTACCATCGATTTATATAAGGGCAATAATATATTCTCAGTCTTATTCTCTATCCCCTTTTTAATGATCCCTAACATCCTGTTTGCTTTTTTGACCACCTCTGCATACTGTATGGACATCTTCAGAGAACTATCCACAATGACTCCAAGATCTTTTTCCTGACTTGTTGTAGCTAAACTAGCCCCCATCATATTGTATGTATAGTTGGGGTTATTTTTTCCAATGTGCATTACTTTACATTTATCCACATTGAATTTCATTTGCCATTTTGTTGCCCAATCACTTAGTTTTGTGAGATCTTTTTGAAGTTCGTCACAGTCTGCTTTGGTCTTAACTATCTTGAGCAGTTTAGTATCATCTGCAAACTTTGCCACCTCACTGTTTACCCCTTTCTCCAGATCATTTATAAATAAATTGAATAGGATTGGTCCGAGGACTAACCCTTGGGGAACACCACTAGTTACCCCTCTCCATTCTGAAAATTTACCATTAATTCCTCCCTTTGTTCCCGGTCTTTTAACCAGTTCTCAATCCACGAAAGGACCTTCCATTTTATCCCATGACAACTTAATTTACATAAGAGCTTTTGGTGAGGGAACTTGTCAAAGGCTTTCTGGAAATCTAAGTACATTATGTCCACTGGATCCCCCTTGTCCACGTGTTTGTTGACCCCTTCAAAGAACTCTAATAGATTAGTAAGACACGATTTCCCTTTACAGAAACCATGTTGACTATTGCTCAACAGTTTATGTTTTCCTATGTGTCTGACAATTTTATTCTTAACTATTGTTTTGACTAATTTACCCGGTACCGACGTTAGACTTACCGGTCTGTAATTGCTGGGATCACCTCTAGAGCCCTTTTTAAATATTGGTGTTACATTAGCTAACTTCCAGTCATTGGGTACAGAAGCGGATTTAAAGGACAGGTTACAAACCTTAGTTAATAGTTCCGCAACTTCACATTTGAGTTCTTTCAGAACTCTTGGGTGAATGCCATCTGGTCCCGGTGACTTGTTAATGTTAAGTTTATCAATTAATTCCAAAACCTCCTCTAGTGACACTTCAATCTGTGACAGTTCCTCAGATTTGTCACCTACAAAAGCTGGCTCAGGTTTGGGAATCTCCCTAACATCCTCAGCCATGAAGACTGAAGCAAATAATCCATTTAGTTTCTCCGCAATGACTTTATCGGCTTTAAGCGCTCCTTTTGTATCTCGATCATCAAGGGGCCCCACTGGTTGTTTAGCAGGCTTCCTGCTTCTGATATACTTAAAAAACATTTTGTTATTACCTTTGGAGTTTTTGGCTAGCCGTTCTTCAAACTCCTCTTTGGCTTTTCTTATTACATTCTTGCACTTAATTTGGCAGCGTTTATGCTCCTTTCTATTTGCCTCACTAGGATTTGACTTCCACCTTTTAAAGGAAGTCTTTTTATCTCTCACTGCTTCTTTTACATGGTTGTTAAGCCATGGTGGCTCTTTTTTAGTTCTTTTACTGTGTTTCTTAATTTGGGGTATACATTGAAGTTGGGCCTCTATTATGGTGTCTTTAAAAAGCGCCCGTGCAGCTTGCAGGGATTTCACTTTAGTCACTGTACTTTTTTAACTTCTGTTTAACTAACCCCCTCATTTTTGCATAGTTCCCCCTTTTGAAATTAAATGCCACAGTGTTGGGCTGTTGAAATGTTCTTCCCACCACAGGGATGTTGAATGCTATTGTATTATGGTCACTATTTCCAAGCGGTCCTGTAATAGTTACTTCAATGGAGTTATTCCCTTTTTACCCTGGGGTGCGATCAAAATTGGATCCCCAGATTCTATTTTTGTCAGTTAACCCTAAACTGCCATCGGCACAACTCTATCACAGGACTTTGCAAGTCACATAATTGTTTAAGTTGTAAAGTTGGGCACCTTAGTACCTCATCGCAGGTACATAATATCCACAGCAAAGTCCCTAGTGGAACACCGCTCCTACACTGTTTCAAGATTACCTTTAACCCCAATTTGGCAAGAGATTGCAGTAAAGGGAGTGAAAGAACCAAGTCTTTATTTTTAATACTTATAGTCTCATATTTGGCCAGATTTGCTCAGTAACGTCAGTGAAGGTCTCCCAAATGTAGACTGGAAGAACTGAGAGAAGAATCTTGTCCAGAAAGTTTTCAGAGTAAGAGAAACAATTTTTGTGTTAATGTCAATGTGATTTATTTTGGAAAGATGCTGCTTGAGAGTCTGATTTGTTGGGGATGTCAAGGGAGTTTTCCTGTGCATTAATTTATACTTAAGAATTATTGTCACTTTTCTGAAATTATCTGAGGTGGTTAAATCAAATGCACTGAGAAAGTAGACAGCTGTCAAGGGCCAGGTGCCTAGTCTACCTTAACCAACACTCAGCACCACTGACCAGGTTGGTCTCCCTACTCGGCTCCAAGTGGCTCCTGGAAGTGGCGACAATTGGGATAGGCGAAACTTCCACCTTGCACCCCCCCACCCAGTTAACCCCGCCCCCCCGCAGCAGCTAACCCAGCCCCCCACCCGGGGAGCCCGCCACCCCTCCCACCCGGGGAGCCCCCCCCCCCCCCGCAGCAGCTATCCCCCTTCTGCAGCAGCTAACCCCACCCGGGGAGCCCTCCCCTCTGCAGCAGCTAACCCCGCCCGGGGAGCCCCCCCCACCTGCGGCAGCTAACCCTGCCTGGGGAGACCCCCACCGCGGCAGCTAACCCCACCTGGGGAGACCCCCACCGCGGCAGCTAACCCCACCTGGGGAGCCCGCCCCAGCTCAACTCAGCTCCACCTCCTCCGCTGAGCATGCCGGCACCGCTCTAATTCTCCTCCCCGCGCAGGCTTGCGGTGCCGATTGGAGGAGACTTAGAGCGGGGGCTGTGTGCTCGGCGGAGGAGGCAGAGTGGAGTTGATCTGGGGTGGGGAGGGTTCCCCTATGTGCCCCCCCCCGTTACTGCGGGCGGCCTTCCCCACGCCCCAGCTCACCTCCACTCCACTTCCTCATCTGAGCGGGCTTTTAGGCACCCCCAACCACTAGGAGCCCTATGCGGCTGCCTAGTTTGCCTAAATGGTTGCACCGGCCTTGCCTCAGCCACCCTCTTCTAAATGGTTTATTCTCTCTTAGGCTGCTGGAACAAGAAACATGTCATCCCTGCAAAATAGAGCATTTAGAGCAGCAGAAGAAAAACACAAGACGGAGTTCTCCCCAACAACACAGTACTGTTTTCTCTGGCAGAGCTGGACCCCTTTAACTCCTATTTTCTTTACTCTTCTTTGCCCTAACCAAGCTGTCGGTTATCTGAGACCTGATTTCTTTCTGCAGGATTTTTCATCAGGATTATAGAATAGTTTTCCACTTTTCTGAATTAGCATTTCTTTCTGATCAATTTCAAGGAGAGTTTTTGACCCAAAATGCATCAGGAAAATTCTCCTTACCTACAGCATCTGGGCAATGAGATAAGCAACAGCGATTGAGAAGGAGCTTTCAGGAAGTGAAAAGGAGTTCTGCATCTTCTGATGTATCCCAAGTGTGCTTGAATATCATAAAGATATACGGGAGTCGGCAGGGGTGCTGGAACAATTTATATAGTGGGGGTGCTGAGAGCCACTGAGCCAAACTGTAAACCCTATCTATAATGGAAACCACTTCAAGCCAGGGGGTGTGGCAGCACTCCCACCTACCCTATTTCCAGCACCTATGGGAGTAGGTGGTATCTTTGGGGGATTTTCCTCACTAAATCCTTCCTCCAACCAAAGTTTCTTAAATTCCCTTCCTCATCCATGTGCATGTAACTGATGGCGATCAGAATGTCTCTGGTAGGACATTCTTCTCCTGGAATATTTCTCTCTCTCTCTCAATGGGGACTAGCATGCATAGACTTCATGGTTTTGCCCATATGTCCTCTGACCCAGCTACAGCCCCCATGCAAAGGTGTCCTGCTCAGACTATGTGTCCAACTTGCATATTTTGTACAGCAGGGAAGGTGGCATTTATGTTTTTGGGCCTTATAAATGTTTGACAACTGCAGATAGTCTTGCAGGGAGGGCACATAATATTTTCTTCCGTTTTTGCTCTCACACACAAGGAGAGAGAAAGAGAAATTATTCAGTTGATCTCATGTGAAAAGAAGAATCAATGCTATAAACCACAACATTGTGGCTTAAAAGTTGCTCAACTTTAGTCTTCCGTTCACTGACAAAAAAAAAAAAAAGAAAAAAGCCCTAACTTCTTTAAAATCAACATCCATAAAGGCACTAAATGGAGAGAGCAAAATAATGTTGCTGATGCTCAGCAAAACATATTTAATGAAGTTACAGCATAGTCTAAAATTTCCTCTCTCTCACTCCTCAGGACACATTTTATATTCTATTTTTGTTATTTCAAGCTGTAATGTACATAAAACCCTAGATTCTCTAGTGTTGTCAGAGGTAAATTGCATCTCTCTGTGCCAAGAAAGAAACCCAGGATGTATTCACAGCCCGGGAGGACAGGCAGTGTTAGCATGTCAACCTTCCCTCAGAGTTTCTGTCAGAGTGGGGGCAGGATTAATTTATAGATGGGGGGTCTACAAGAATCTAGCTGACAGCAATGCTTTAGACAGCTAGATAGATCCATCAATGCTCCAATGCTAATCTACAACACTCTTACTTTTTCAGTCTGGAGGTTCTTGACCAGACTGGTAATCCTTCCTATTTGTGTGGCGGTTTAGTTATGTGGTCTAATGATTTTTCACTAGCAGTCTAAGACAAAATTTGAACCCACATCTCCCAAGGTGAAAGGACCCACTGCAACACCTTGTCCTTCACTGGTTATTTATCATCACAGAATCATAGAAATGTAAGATTGGAAGGGACCTCAATAGATCATCTAGTTCAGTCCCCTGCACTCAAGGCAGGACTAAATAATAAACATCTGATGTGTTTGTCTAACCTGGTCTTAAAAACCTCTAATGATGGAGATTCCACAAATTCCCTGGGCAATTTGTCCCAGTGCTTAACCACCCTGACAGTTAGGAAGTTTTTCCTAATGTCCAACCTACACCTCCCTTGCTGCAATTTAAGCCCTTTGCTTCTTGTCCTATCCTCAGAGGTTAAGAAGAACAATTTTTCTCCCTTCTCCTTGTAACAACCTTTCATGTACTTGAAAACTGTTATCATGTCCCCCCTCTGTCTTCTTTTGCAGACTAAACAAACTCTGTTTTTTCAATCTTCCCTCATAAGTAACGTTTTCTAGACCTTTAATCGAGTTTGTTGCTCTTCTCTGGACTTTCTCCAATTTGTCCACATCTTTTCTGAAATGTGGTGCCCAGAACTAGACACAGTACTGCACCTAAGGGCTTATCAGAGTGGAGTAGAGCGGAAGAATTACTTCTCGAGTCTTGCTTACAACACTCTTGCCAATACATCCCAGAATGATGCTTGCTTTTCTTGCAACAGTGTTATACTGTTGGCTCATATTTAGCTTGTTGTCCACTATGACCTCCAGATCCCTTTCCGCAGTACTCCTTCCTAGGCCACTGTGGTTAACTACATTAGGAAACACCAACAATTTCTGAACAAAATATCAAATTAAAATGTAATTCTTAATAAAATGACTTCCAAGATCACTGAAGGGTATAGACTGACTAAGGTATTTTGAATATGCTGCAATTAAGAAAATGCTCTTTTTCTAGGTGTATATTCTTTGTAGTGTGTCCATCGGCCTACTTAAATAGCTACAAATACACAATAAAGTTAAATGTTTCATTCTAATTTTCTCAAGGGTGTTGAATTAAATTCTGAATCCCAAACAGCCCAAAATGTACCTAACTCCATTAACAATACGTAACATTCCTATTACGGTAACGCCTAGAAGTTTCAACTAGGTTGGGACCGCACTGTGCAAGGCATTGTATAAAACTACAGGGCAAGCTTGTGCAACCCTCATGAAGTCAATGGGATTACTTCTGTGAGTAACTGCTCCCCAGTGTGAATAAGGGGCTCACAACTGGTCCACAGTAAATGATAATACCATCCCCCAAAAGACTATAACCATCCCCAATATAGCTGCTGAATGATAAAGATGCTGCATCAGAGAATTTGAAGAGACTGTAGTAAAACGACATATTTATCTCTGCTTGAAAGACAACATGGTGGTGCTACACAAGTCTTAATTTCATAAGCTTTCAAGAAAGGACATTGTTTCTCAATATAATTTATTAAGTGCTTAAGGCCAAATCTTGGATCCTAGACCTAGCTTAAGTAAACAGAGTTTATGCAAGAGAGTTCCAGAGAGGTTGTAGGGGAATGGAGTCCTCCTTCCCACACACCAGCCCAGCCACTACTGGGCTGTAGTAGTACCTGCTAATCCTGCAGGGATTTTTGGCCAGTGGTTATGCAGAGTTGTGGAATCACTAGCCCTGCCCTTCTGTGCAATAAATCCATCAATTTTTTCCTGCTGTAGAAATAGCCGACATAACACTTCTTAGAACCTGAGAAGGGCAATGAGCAGAATTCCCAGCAAAGTCCACTTCGGATATTAGCAAGCAGACTTAATCTACATGTTCAGCACCTACTAAGTGCAGAGAGGGACTGCATAAAGAAATTTTAGGTAAACAGAGGACAGTCTCTCTCCAATCGATCCCCCATCCCTACGCATTAGAGTCCCAGGGGCTCTGCAAAATGTGATGGCACTCTGCATGATGGTGGGTTGTTAGACGTACCTCAAAGTGTTTACTCAATTAAAGTATGCTGAATATCTACAGTATAATAAATGTATTTGATATAAATTCATAGAAGAAAATTACTGTACGTATTTCAAGCGTATTAGTACGTAACCAATAACATGGTGCATGTAAAATAATCATAACCAGCTAAACTTTCAAAATATATTCAGAAGGTAAAACAAAGAGCTGCCAAAATATTTTTATGTATAAACTATTAATATCTATTTGAGTTTGGTGTTCCAATGGGATTTATGAAGGATTTTTTCTCATATTCTCCAGTCCTTTTTTCTTTTTGCCCCAGTATGAAAATCTGCTGGTAGATTTCTTCCTGGGGCATACTAAGGGCCATATTGTGTTATCAGTTATGCAGAACTCCTATTGCTTTCAGTGGGGAATTCTGCTTTAAAATTGAGGTCATGATATGGCCCAAACTCATTCAGCTATCCCAAGAATACTAGAAATGGAAGAAAACTCTGTGTATCCTACTGTTGTTTGACTGTGGTGTACTGCTTTCCTATATGCTCTTGAATGACTTCTATTTAATTGTCCCTGTGTCTTTGCTTCAACAACCTTGCTTAGGAGGTGCTTCCAATTAGTTACTATTTTCTAGGTAAACTAAAGTTTCCTTATGCCTGCTGTTCTAAACCTGTTCAGACCCTACATAATTCTGCCTCTCCTTACCTACCTGCCTTTGTTCTTATCACCTCACCCTCTCTACTCTGCCAGTGCCCTGTTTGTCTGCTTCTCCCACAACTACCTCTGCACCTTCCCTCAAGAAAACTCACTTTTGTGATTCCTTCAAGAAACTATCTGACTAAATCATCCACTTTCCTGTTTATTTGATTCATAAATGAACTGCTCCTCTGCATGGTGGGAGGGAGGTGAAATGTTGGGCAGGGGAGGCCTAAGGACACTGGAACTGAATCTGGGATTCAGCATGAGAGAAAGCTGGGAAGGTTAAATTGTGGAGGGAAGGGGGGATAAGGGGAGTTTAGTGTGTCTAACTTTGAAAAAAGAGAACAAAAATGACAACAAATAAACACCTGTCTAAGAAGTCATGTGCCCATTACCACCCTGATGATCATCCTGTTTGTGTGTTTCATCCTTTTTCCCCTCCCATCAATCATCTGTGTTCGTCTTTAAGATTGCATGCACACTCTCCACCTCAGGGGCAGTGTCTTCCTGTGTTCAGAAAATGCCTAGCATATTTAGGTTGCTACCACAATCTAGTCATCATCACCGTAATGGGTAATTACTAGTAATAAAAATCATTAATAACAATAATGTAACTGATGAAAATCATCATCAAAACCCTTCTCTTTCCCTCAGCACCAATTTATTCTGTATCCTCAGCACTCATTTTCCTTTTTGTTAATTGTAAAGGGCCTGGTTTAGTACAGAATGACCAATGATGAGCCTACCACTGTATGTCATGTATTTAGAACAAGATAGGATTTAGCATGCTAAATGTGGTTTGATTTGCTAAACGTATTGCAAAACATCAGAATTTGACTAGATTCTGCAGCTGTGTACGAAACAGATAAGTAGATGAATTAATTAACTGGTATTTTGAAAGCAAGTCACCGTTTAATTTTAATTTATCTCCCTGTTTCGCCACCCATTTCCTATATACACACACTTTCCAAAGTAAGCACATATTTTAATAACATCTTTGTGATAACCATTGCTGTAAGATCTCCATCAAAATCTTCGTATTAAGGTCATCATTTCCATGGAGTCATATTGTGCCACTGAATTTTAAGCTCATCTCCCTAATACCAGTACCGGGGCTTAAAAATCAATGGCATGGTATAACACTATCTGTTTCATGCTAATTTTGTGGGCAGAAGAGAGGAGACTATACTCAGTGAATGTCATTCTGCATACGCTTACAGTCAGTTACTTTTGAAAAGTATCTTGCAAATTCTAGAGCCATATTACATCATCCATGTTTAGGCAGAACTCTTAATGTATTTCAATGGAGGCTTCTGATTAAAAACTGACTATATGATTTTTTTCTGGGGTGGGGAAGAATGTATTATCATTTACTTCAACATCTGGGATTACAGTAAATACTTTTTGACACTATATCAAGAGAGAGCAGAACTTTCTATCAGCCAAATCACGCTCTTATGCAGAAATACCTAACTGTGCTATCAGGAATTTCCCAAATGGCTCAGGCAGCTTGTGCCAGCTCTTAATGGGATTTTCCAATAAGAAGGGAGTTTTCTGTTTCTACTCGATGCAGGCGGAGACTGCCTGGGTCTTTCCCTGCCCTCCCCTTCCACTCATTCTCTACTTTCAGACACCATAGAGGTCTGACCCACCCCTTTAGCATAAGGAGGGGGAGATATGTGTATGGAGGGTCCCCTCTACACACGTGGCCCTGAGATTTCACCAAAATAATCAAAACTCCATTTGTCAACAATCCATCTGCATCCCTAAAGAAGTAGCCTCATTTGTAATTTGTTTTTAAGATTATCTTCACTTGTTGTTTGCAGGAGCTAGTGGACAAATCCTGCATTGAGACAAACTCCCTTCGATGTCAGTGGACTAAGGACTACAGGATTTGGCCATTACGTTTTGTGTCACGTTAACGAAGATTTTGTATCTTGGTTAATATATATTTGTTATTCTTTCCCTGAAATTTTAGTGTCATGTATTTAGAACCCTGACATCTTATTTCATTTATGATTTGGAAATCAAAGTCATCCAGAGACATAATGTTCCACAGTTCTATACAGCCAATGTTTAATGAAGCTTGAATTAACTTCATAGTGAATCCACACCTGCCTGGCCGAGGGAGGCAGGAAAGTCTGGAAATTATGGAATGGACGGATCAGCAGGAAGATCCTTGTTTGTGCAAATGTCCTCTGAATGCTCAGAAGAGATATAGCCACCCGGAGAATCCAGAGACTTGTAACACACAATAAATTTAGAGTCTAAGTCAAAGCCTATTCAAGTCAATGGCAATACTTTGACTGACTTAAATGCACATTGGCTCAGGCTTTTAAAAACGAAGTTTTATTCTGGGGCCATCCCACATGTTTTTAAGCAGTAGTCCCTATTGAAATCAGTGATACGTTCTGCCTTAAAATTGATAACCCAATATGGCTCCCATTATCGGGGAAGGGACAGCATAGTGAAATGAGACAGATAATAGGTTAGCTTGTATGTCTTCCTAACAAGCAACAATTTTAAGCCGTATCAGAAAAAGTAAATCATCTAGAAAATATCAGCCTTTTTCAGACCACTGGAACTAAAATTAAACTACCCCTCCACATCAATCCACTCATTCTCACAACATTTTCAAATGGATCAAATACAGCCGATAACGCCGATACAAATCGAACGAACGGCAATATACCAAAATAACACACTACATATACTCCCAAAGGTTTATAGAAATAATCTGCACTAGACTGGAAAATGATTCATGCTGTTACTGATCCGATGCTCTTGCTCCTGGTGACCACAGGTTTCCTGTGCAGTTAAACTGCTAGAGTGCACATTGAGGGTGGGTGCACAGAAAAATAACAGGTGCTGTAAGCATACTAGAAATCTAATGCTGTGGTCCAAATTACCAGGCAGTGTGAGATCCAACTCAAACTGAAAGGAAAGATTTTTTGTAAAATTACCTTGTTTGAAAGCTGTAAAAAAATAAGTAGAAGCAGCTTGGAGTGTGCCTAGGAAAACCCTCCTTTCTGATCCGAAGTGCAACTTGTCAACCTTCAGTATGTGACCCCAATGAAGGAAGTGACTAGAGTGATCAAACGTCATGTGGCAGTGAGATAGATTTTGTCTTTATAAGGAAATATTACTTACTTTGGGCAAACCCCCCCCCCCCCCATCACCTGATTACTCACACAGAGCAGGTCACATTGAAATGTAGAGTTCTTTCCGCTTCCTCTTTATGTCTCTTAAAAGCATCTCTCTCTCTCTCTCTTTCTCTCTCTCCTATCTATATATATATACACACACATACACACACTATTTATGCCTTTTCTCTTTCAAAATTGAACAATTACAGTTTCAGGTCACAGTTCACAGTCACACTGAGGCCTTGGCTACACTCGGGACTTCCCAGCACTACCGCGGCAGCGCTGTTATGTACTCCACCTCTCCGAGGGGAATAGCTTGCAGCACTGCGAGCGAGGGTGCAGCGCTGCAAGCTCTGATTACACTGGCGCTTTACAGCGCTGTACTCGCTGTGCTCAGGGGGGTGTTTTTTCACACCCCTGAGGGCAGCAAGTTGCAGCGCTGTACAGCGCCAGTGTAGCCAAGGCCTCAGGCTCAGAGTAAAAGGTGCTTTAAAGTGGGTGTGAATATAATTTACACCTACTTTAACCCACCTCTGCTCTGCCAGAGTACTGTATAGGGGCCTTAAAGTAACTGAAAATCAGGTTCTTGGTATGTAAAAATAACTCTTCGGTACTATGGGAACTTGGGGTGAAATCCTGACCCCATGGAAGTCAATGGCAAAACTCCCATTAATTTCCATGGGGGGCGGAATTTCACCCTTTCTCTTTTGACTCTTTTGAGCAGTTTTTCTCACTGTTTAAGTTCAGTAAGGTTACTGCTGGGGAGGAAAAAAGACCCTTCATCAAAAACAAATAGAGCACCATTAATCGGACAAACTGACTAACTGGACCACTTTACACCTGAAGATACAGAGTGCTTTGGAACCCCCCACACCTGAATTATAACCCCCTGCTTAAGATCCCATCTCTGATGAAAATACAGCGATCTGGGGGTGGATATTATCATATGACAGTATGGTATTACAGTGAAACTTGCACAGGCGTTCTCTCCACAGTAGGCAACCTCCTGTTTTAGGAGACCACCCCAATTAATGGGAAATGATTGCCTAGGTTGGAGTACAGCAGAAAGGGATCTAGGGGTCATAGTGGACCATAAGCTACATATGAGTCAACAGTGTACACTGTTGAAAAAAAAGCGAACATCATTCTGGGATGTATTAGCAGGAGTGTTGTAAGCAAGACATGACAAGTAATAATTCCGCTCTAGTCCACGCTAATTAGGCCTCAACTGGAATATTGTAAACTGGAGAAAGTCCAGAGAAGAGCAACAAAAATGATTAAAGGTTTAGAAAACATGACCTATGAGGGAAGATTGAAAAAACAGAGTTTGTTTAGTCTGGAAAAGAAGACAGAGAGGGGACATGATAACAGTTTTCAAGTACATAAAAGGTTTTTACAAGGAGGAGTGAGAAAAATTGTTCTTCTTAACCTCTGAGGATAGGACAAGAAGCAATGGGTTTAAATTGCAGCAAGGGAGGTTTAGGTTGGACATTAGGAAAAATTTCCCAGATGTCAGGGTGGTTAAACACTGAAAATAAATTGCCTAGGGAGGTTGTGGAATCGCCATCATTGGAGATTTTTAAGAGCAGGTTAGACAAACCCCTGTCAGGAATGGTCTAGATAATACTTAGTCGTGCCATGAGTGCAGGGGACTGGACTAGATGAGCTCTCAAGGTCCCTTCCAGTCCTATGATTCTATGAATTCTGCTCAACTGTTATGAGTAGATTACCTCTTATAAGCAACAGATTTCTGCTGGTCCCTAATGTGGTTGTGTAATCATCAAAAAAAGTATTAGAAATAACTGGAACTCAGCAAACACTCATCAGAGATCTTATGAAAAAGAAAGATTCAATTTGCAGGGCACATTTTGCGATGTTCAGCAGCCAATGCATATTTACAAGCACTGGAAGGGAAAGTTAATGACAGAAGAAAATGAAACAGAAAAAGAAGATCATGGATGGATAATGTGGTATCTTGGCTTCAGCCAAAAAGAGATGAGCAGAGAATCATACACCATGGGCTACACTTAGTTGCAAACCTGCAGTAGTGGAGATGCCGAAGAAGATGTGGCTGCTGAAGGCAGGTTTTACTGCAGATAATACCTGATTTTGCTTAGCATTTATATAGTGTTTTTCATTTTTAAAGTGTTTTACAGACATGAATTAATCCTCACGGTCTTCCTGTGATGTATATAAGTACTAGTATCCCCATATTCCAAATAGGGAACATGAAGCAGAGAAGTTAAGGGACTCATTCAAAGCCACATAGTGCTAGAGCTGGGATTAGAATGCAGAAGGCCCAGCCCTACGCTCAGAACACCATCTCGTTTCATGTGCTATGAATGCAGCAGGCTACTTATTAGTACTAGTTATGGGACAAAACTGAACCTTATTGTACTGGGCCTTTGCACAGGTACACAAACAGGGAGTCCAATGTCCCCCATCTCAAACCCAGGGCTGGTCGGTTCTATAGACCGTATTCTAGATGAGATCACCCCAGGGAATTTAGATTATGACATTATAATATTTTTGGTATTCTACATCCAATTCCCGATGCATCTCAACATCTTGTTCAGTGTGTTTTTGTTTGTTTTGTTTTTATCACAGTTCTGCATTAAGCAGCAGGGACACCCAGAGGGGGGTGCAAGTGGGGCAATTTGCCCCAGGTCCTGGGCCCTGCAGAGGCCCCCACGAGAATGTCAGAGGCTCCCCCCGGCCTCCGCCTTCGCCTTCCCCCATTGCCTCAGCGCGCCGCACCCAGGAGCGGCCCTGGACAGCGCTGCAGCGGCCTGGCTCGGGCGGGGCCTGAGGTCCTCCCACTCGGAGCCATGTGGTAAGGGGGCGGAGCTGCAAGCTCCAGTGGGCCGAGCGGCAGGAGCTCCTGGACGCAGCTCGCTGAGGCTCTGGGAGAGGGGGTAAGTGGCTTGGTAAGTCCGTCTGAGCCGGGCACCCCCCCAGCCCTGCCCCCCAGCCCTGTTGAGCCCAGCCCCTCTGAGCCGGGCACCCCCCAACCCCCAGCTTTGAGCCCAGCCCCTCTGAGACGGACACCCCCCCGACCCCATTCTCCCACAGCCCTGACCCCGAGCTTGGAGCCCAGCCCCTCTGAGCCGGACACCCTCCTGACCCATCCCCCCCCCCCAACCCTGACCCCCAGCTCCAAACCCATCCCCTCTGAACCGGACATCCCCCCGACCCCATCCCCCCACAGCCCTGACCCCCAGCTCCGAGCCCAGCCCCTCTGAACCGGACACTCCCCCGATCCCACCCCCCCCCAGCCCTGACCCCCAGCTCCGAGCCCAGCCCCTCTGAGCCGGAAATCCCCTGACCCCCAGCTCCGAGTCCAGCCCCTCTGAACCGGACACTCCCCCGATCCCACCCCCCCAAGCCCTGACCCCCAGCTCCGAGCCCAGCCCCTCTGAGCTGGGCACCCCCGAACCCAGAGCCCAGCTCCCCATCCAGCCCTGGGCAACAGTAGCACCACCCCCAGACAGTGACAGCCCATTGGCACCAACCATCACCATCACCCAGCGACAGCCCATTATGTAATTGCAAATGTATACATACCATTAAAGCATTTAATGTTTTTAAATAATGTATTTTGTGTATTTTCAAATTATTAAAAATTAATTTTTGAATGTACTTCCAAATACATTACTATAGTATTGCAACTTTTTTTTATGGAAGGGGCCCCTGAAATTGCTTTGCCCCAGGCCCCCTGAATCCTCTGGGCGGCCCTGTTAAGAAGAGATTTTCATTGACTGTCTACAGTGACACCCTGGTCCCTTACCTGAATTGATAGTCAATTGAGAACCTTGTAAAGTGTAGGAGTAGCTAATTATTTTCCCTCCAGTATTAATTACTTTGTATTTAACAACACCAAGCTTCATTAGCCATCATGTAGCCCATTCATCTACCATCCATTCATTCTTGTTTAGGTGTCTCTGAAGCTCCTCCCAGTCCTCTCTAGTCCTGACTAAAATAAATAACTCTGTATCATCTGCAAATTTTGCTACCTACATCCCTCTTTCAAGATCATTAATTAACACAGCACCTCAAACGGTGCCTTTTCACGTCTAACCTCTCAGCACTGACATTGTCCCCCACCTATCTGCCCAATACACAGCCACTCTTCTGTGCCTGTCAATGAGATAAGGCCATTCCAACTCAGAATCCCTGCATTGGCTTCCCCTTGCATGCTGCATTGAGTTGGAACTTCTCATCTTCTCCCTCAACTCCACCTTGACCTGATAGATCTGGGACTTTGTCTCTCACTATGTCCTTTAGCAACCTTTCCCTTCTCCCAGGGTTGATGCCCTGTTCATTTTTGTAAGAGGGCATACTAGCCATTTAAGGTTGGTGGGGGAAGTCTTTGGAGACAGTATGATCCTGTTCCAGATTTTTTCTGGAACTAGACAAACCTGTGGGACAGGGGATGTAGATGATGAGCAGGAGGAAGTGATGTTGTGGCAGTAGTTTGGAACAAAACCCAGGCTGCTTCCTTTGTTTAGGGCCTCGGACTAGAGTTCCAGTGCCGGAATAGGCTGGAACTCCTCTCACCCCTCAGTGCTGAGGGTCAAACTAGGGCTGTGAGCTTCCACCCAGCCAATCTCCCTGGGTCCCAGTGAGCAGAGTCCAGTGCACTAGCAAGACCGGATGAGGTTAGGTATAAATGCCCTTCCTTCTACAGTATTACCAACCTTAAAAGTTCAAATATTGAGTCAGACCCCAGTAACTCCTGAGATTGGTCTACAACTCATTAAGTGATTGATTTTAGTAAAGATGATGTTGTGGTTTTGGTGTGTTTGTTGATTTTCAAACTCCCCTTGCCCACCCCTGATGTGTGTGTGGCAACTACAGTTTTGCCAGCTATCCCAAATTCACAGAGTAAAGTGAATCTGGCCCCCAGTGCAGGAGTTCCCAACCTTAACAGGGCTGTCTCTATGAATTCGATGGGAATTGAATCAGTACCTTATTCAGCGAGAGCCTGCTGCTGCTCCCATTGAAGTCAGTGGATAAACTTTTCAAAAGCAACTAGCAATTTAGGTGCCTCAGTCCCATTTTCAAAAGTAACGTGGGCACTTAGGCACCTAAATCTCATTGCAAGTCAATAGCACTTAGACTTCTCAATGCCCAAGTCATTTGTAAAAATAGGACTTAGGTGCCTAAATCACTAGTTGCTTTTGAAAATCTTACCCAGTGGCAAAAATCCAATTGACATAAAGAGAAACATAACCTGACTTAAAAGGAACAAGCAGTCTCATTGATTCCCTGTGAACAATTCTATTTTTTGGGAGGAGGGCAAGGGGAGAACGGGTGTATAAAAAAGTGAAAAATGATTGGCTACACAACAGTGTAAAACTAAAGCAATGATAAATAAGTGAAATAAAAGATACACTTTAATGCAAATTTAATAGGACATAATCTGCCATCTGTTTTTAAGCAGATCCCTGCACTGGTTGTAATAGGGAGTTCTGGTTAAATATGACTGATACAATTTGAGCTTCTCTTAGATACAGCTAGGTGGAAGTAGGCCAGTTTAGAGGAGTCTCTGCCTACTATTAAGTGAAACAGAACAGCTGTGGTGTATCTTTTTTTGTTAGACAACTAGCCTCTTGGCACTCTACTTACACAACTAAGGTAAAATAGTGGCTGTGAAATACAGAAGTGCTTATTTTGGCTGTCAAGAAAAAAAAATGTAATCTTGCTGGATCATGCTATGTCTCAAATTGAGTCTTATGCTGAATGCACGAATATTTTCAAAAGGGCATGAGTTACAGCAGTGGTTCGCAAACAGTTTTATAGCGATGCCAACACTCTTGATTTTAATCACAAGGCTCATGAAAACTGGTGTATCTCTTAAAGCCTGAGCGCCTGGAGACAAGTGATTATGTAAGAATCTCAGCTTTCATTTTTTTAATAGTAAGTTTCAAACTCTCATGACTATGGGGGAAAGGATGAAAATGTGACCTCAGCGGCTCAAGTGGTTAAAGACTAAAAAAATACCTGTAAAAAGGGAAAGAAGGACAATCTGGGGAATTACAGACCAGTCAGCTTACAGACCAGTCAGCTTCTGTACCTGGAAAGATAATGGAGCAAATAATTAAGCAATCAATTTGCAAACATCTAGAAGATAATAAGGTGATAAGTAACAGTGAGCATGGATTTGTCAAGAACAAATCATGTCAAACTGACCTGATAGCTTTCTTTGACAGGGTAAACAAGCCTTGTGGATAGGGGGAAGCGGTAGACGTGGTATATCTTGACTTTAGTAAAGCTTTTGATACTGTCTCGCATGACCTTCTCTCAAACAAACTAGGGAAATGCAATCTGGTTGGTGCATAACTAGTTGGAAAACCGTTCCTAGAGAGTAGTTATCAGTGGTTCACAGTCATGCTGGAAGGGCATAAAGAGTGGGGTCCTGCAGGGATCAGTTCTGGGTCCAGTTCTGTTCAATATCTTCAGCAATGATTTAGATAATGGCATAGAGAGTACACTTATAAAGTTTGTGGACGATAACAACCTGGGAGGGGTTGCAAGTGCTTTGGAGGACAGGATTATAGTTCAAAATGATCTGGACAAACTGGAGAAATGATCTGAAGTAAATAGGATGAAATTCAATAAGGACAAATGCAAAGTACTCCACTTAGGAAGGAACAATCAGTTGCACACATGCAAAATGGGAAATGACTGCCTAGGAAGGAGAACTGCGGAAATGGATCTGGGGATTATAGTGGATCACAAGCTAAATATGAGTCAACAGTGTAACACTGTTGCAAAAAAAGCGAACATCATTCTGGGATGTATTAGCAGGAATGTTGTAAGCAAGACCCGAGAAGTAATTCTTCCGCTCTACTCCACTCTGATTAGGCCTCAACTGAGTATTGTGTCCAGTTCTGCATACCACATTTCAGGAAAAATGTGGACAAATTGGAGAAAGCTACAACCGTGCTGTCATAACTATAAAGGGAAGGGTAACAGCCCTCCTGTGTACAGTACTATAAAATCCCTCCTGGCCAGAGACTCCAAAATCCTTTTACCTGTAAAGGGTTAAGAAGCTCAGGTAACCTGGCTGACACCTGACCCAAAGGACCAATAAGGGGACAAGATACTTTCAAATCTTGGTGGGGGGAAGGCTTTTGTTTGTGCTTTTTGTTTTGGGGGTTGTTCGCTCTTGGGACTGAGAGGGACCAGACATCAGTCCAGGCTCTCCAAATCTTTCTGAACAAGTCTCTCATATTTCAAACTTGTAAGTAAACAGCCAGGCAAGGCGTGTTAGTTTTTATCTTTGTTTTCTCAACTTGTAAATGTACTTTTTGCTAGAGTGTTTATCTCTGTTTGCTGTAACTTTGAACCTAAGGCTAGAGGGGATTCCTCTGGGCTCTTTAAGTTTGATTACCCTGTAAAGTTATTTTCCATCCTGATTTTACAGAGATGATTTTTACCTTTTTCTTTAATTAAAAGCCTTCTTTTTAAGAACCTGATTGATTTTTCCTTGTTTTTAAGATCCAAGGGGGTTGGATCTTGATCCACCAGGAGTTGGTGGGAGAAAGGAAGGAGATGGTTAATTTCTCCTTGTTCTAAGATCCAAGGGGTTTGGATCTGTATTCACCAGGGAATTGGTGAAGAGTCTCTCAAGGCTACCCAGGGAAGGGAATTAGCATTTTGGGAGTGGTGGCAGCGGACCAGATCTAAGCTGGTAGTTAAGCTTAGAAGTTTTCATGCAGGCCCCCACATTTGTACCCTAAAGTTCAAAGTGGGGAAGCAGCCTTGACACGTGCCATGCGAACGCCTGTTTTCACTTTCATTGTAAACATTGACATTGTAAACAAGAAGCAGGCAGCATTATATCTCCTGCAAATGTAACCAAACTTGTTTGTCTGAGCGATTGGCTGAACAAGAAGTAGGACTGAGTGGACTTCTAGGCTCTAAAGTTTGACATTGTTTTATTTGTGAAGGTAGTTATTTTTTGTTCATACTTCTACATTTGTAAGTGCAACTTTCATGATAAAGAGATTGCACTAAAGTACTTATATTAAGTGAATTGAAAAATGCTATTTCTTTTATTTTTACAGTGCAAATATTTATAATAAAAAATAAATATAAAGTGAGCCCTGCACATTTCTTATTCTGTGTTGTAATTTAAATCAATATATTTGAAAATGTGGAAAACATCCAAAAATATTTATATAAATAGTATTCTATTATTGTTTAACAGCACGATTAATCGTGATTAATTTTTTTAATTGTGCGATTAATTATGATTAATTTTAAGTCTAATCACTTGGCAGCCCTAATAAACAGCAATTTAATTTGTTTTGCTTTTGGATTTCACTCAGAAAATTGCACACACGTGCATGTGTAATTGTGTTTGTACATATACACACTTGCAAACTAAAATAATTGGTGTACTTTGTCACATTTTGGCTTTAAAATGTTAACATTCTAACTTGCCAATCTCTGTTCATTTTGCTCTTAGTTTATTCTTTTCACTTCCTTCACTCAGTTTTTTTGAAAATTATATCCCTGTGTCTCTTCCTCTGTCTTTCGGTGTCTGCTGTTCACTTTTTTCTATCTCCCTTATTCCCATTTGTCCCTCTCTTTCATATAATGCATTCTCTCCCTCTTTCCACGGGTTCTTTTTATTTCACCTTACTTCCCTTTAATCTCTTTCCCTTTCCACTTTCTCCCTCTAACTACCCTTTTCTGAGTCTTCCCCTCATTCTCTTTCTGCCTGCCCTCACCCAGTCACGTGGCCTCTTCCAACCCTCTTCTCCTTCCTACTTCTCTTTGCAGCACCCAGCCTCGCTCCCTGCTTATCTCTGAATTACCATGCCAAGAATGCCCCAGCACTTGGCTTCTCCATTCTAACCCATAGCTCATACAACTCAGCAGTTTTGTAGCATTTTGCAGATAGGAGACTGTAAAACTTGCTATCAGTTCCCCGTGAGGACAGGAACTAGGCCTTCCCCATGAGGAACTTGCTACCCTTCCACAACACATAAAAATCTTTGCACGGAATTGGGATAGTAAACTCCAAAAGTGAAGGACTGGATGAAATACAGAAGTGTTATTCTCAACATTTCCATAGTTGTTTTGAAGATCATGGGCTCCATTTTTTTCCAGCAAAAAAAGCAATGACAGTTGTCACAGAGCTGATTGTGCGCCTTAGTGTTAGACTGAAAGCAGAGGCAGTGCTGCTCTTTGGGGGCCCTATGCAGAAATATTTTGGCCCCTTTCACACACAACACATACTAAGAAAGTGAATAGGGGAGGCCTCTGGAACTGGTCAGGGCCCTAAGCAATTGTTTAGTCTGTGTATGCTTAACGCCGGCACTGACTGAAAGGGATGCTACAGAAGGACAGAAAAATATAGATGGATACAAGGTGGGGGATGAGGGATGGAGTTGGTAAAGAAATGAAGCTAATAACTTTACTGAAATATCCTGCAAGAATGAAATATAAGGACCATAGCAGGGAATGTCTGAATGGTTTGGGCTAGCAATCCCCATTCAATTCAGCTTTACCCTGAAAAATGACTGTGTAAAAATGCTATCATCTTACCTGACAGATCACCCCCCCCCCCAATATGTATTGAGTCATCTGCTGCCCTCCGTGACAAAAATTAATGTTTACTTCTGTTAGTCCCACAGAGCTAACACAGCTAAACGTGGGAGCTGGATTCTATTCCTTCTTATGCATCGCCAACAGGTAACCTAGCACCGAAGGCACCAGTTTGTACTGGTGCCGTTGACAGCATCATGAAGACCTAATTCGGCCTGCAGAACCTTTATTACTGGTGATGCACTAGAAAGAAGGAACCCAATTTGACTTACTGAGGTCAAACTAAGTTTGCAGGAATGGCAGTAGGATTTTTTTTTATCTTGTTGGTTAAATGCCTTATTGAGGCCATGTTCGTAGCACAAACTTTGGCTGAAGCATGTTACATTGGCATAAAGCCACCACACTTAGTATATCACTCATGCACGTGCATACTTGGCTCCTTGCATCAGCGCTGAGCATACTCACCAGCAATGTTTGTGTCAATGCACAGTGAGGTGCACCAGGTGTAGATATTCCAGTGTGCAACCCATCACCGTCCAGAGCACTGTTTTGGGAAGTTTGGGCAAGATATGGTGGGGCAGAAACAAGTCACACAGGCATGATTAGGAGAAGGGGTCAAGTTCCCTGCATGAGACTTTCTCCAGCCTATAATGTGAGCCCTATCCCATAATTTTCATGCCTTTTTTAAAAATCCGATGAACCCATATGACCCTCCTCACTGTCCACTATCTCTAACAGAAGCATGGAAATTACACAGCTCTGCACTATTGTCATGAGTGTTGCAAGTACAGGACACATGATCCTCCGATATTGCCACACCCACAAAAAGAACCACATCATGATTTCATGGAAGACAGATTGCTGTGGGACATAGTGAACAAAAACCAATTCTAGGTTGTTGGTGGCATTCACAGGGTTGACAGTGGAGCGCCATTTCTGGGCTGAGAAACAAGCACTGACTGGTGGGATTGCATTGTAATGCACGTTTTGAACGGTGAGCAGTGGCTGCAGAACTTTCAGATGCAAAAAGCCACATTCCTGGATCTGTGTGACGAGTTTGCCCCAGAAGTCCATTGCATGGACACCAGAATGAGTGTTTGCTGCCTGAGAAGCCCCATTATGTCCTGGTGCAGCTCCCTCTCCTTTTCCTGTTAGGATTCCTGGTCTTTCTCCTACCCACTCTTGCCTTCTCCATACATTCTGCAATATTCACCCTCCAGGCCCTATGCTCATGATCTGATGCAGCACTGGCTTGCAGGATCTCGCTGAATATGTCATCCCGAGTCCTCTTCTTTCTCTTCCTTATGTGACTCAGGCATTCCACACAGGGCCAGCTCTACTGTTTTTGCCACTCCAAGCAGCACTCCGAATTGCCGCTGTGGACGGCGGGGACAGTCCATGTGCCATTAGGGCGGCACGCGTGTTTCCGCGGCGGCAGCAATTCGGCGACAGCTTCTGTCTTCAGCCAGAGGCAGCCGCCGCAGGCAGCTGAAGACAGAAGCTGCACCCGAATTGCCGCCGCTGCGGAAACGCACGTGCCGCCCTAATGGCACACGGACTGCCCCCGCCGTCCGTGGCGGTAATTCGGCGCGCTGCTTGGGTGGGGGGGGCAAAAACACACAGACTGCCGCCCCTTGCAGATTGCCACCCCAAGCACCTGCTTGGAATGCTGGTGCCTGGAGCCAGCCCTGATTCCACGAGTGTAGAAGGTGAACCCCAAGGCTACGACAACAGTAGTTACAATAAAACACACAGAGGTACCGTTGTCAGGATAGTCACAACAGAAAGCAAAAATTAAGGTTCAGAACTGCCTTCCTTTGCTCCCTAAAGTTTTAAACAAGACATGCTTATTAATACTTCAGGGTACTTGTGCACGGCGCCACTCACAGCACCAAACATGGTGAGCATGGCCTGCCGGGGTGAGGGAAATGAGGACGGAATGACTCAGTTGCATGAAACTATGAGTATAGGGCAATGGCACTGAATACTGGCACTATTTTCAACAGGCGGTGGTGATTTTAGCTGATATCTCACTCTTGAGCGTAATAAAGGCACAGAGAGCACAGCTCCTGTTGGTGTCCTGAAGCTGCCCAGGCCCGAATGCTGCTAGTCTGTTTACTGCAATGGTGACTGCCCAAGTTATCACCGACTGGTGTGGCAAAGTGTCGTACTGGGGAGGAAAAAACAAGGCTGCCATCCCTAGAAACTTTCAGGAGAGGATTTCAGAGTACCTCCGTGAAAATTTCATTGAGATCTCTCCAGAGGATTCAAGGGACATCCCTGTGTACATAAACAAACTGCTTCACATACCCCCTCCCTCTTGCCTCACTGTACAGGGGAATGAACTGCAGATAACAACTCTGCCTCTCTTTGTTGTACTCTACCTCTTCTAGTATGAGTAAATGAATGAAAAGTCAATAGCTGTGCCCTGCTAAGTTGTAGGTACCATCAGTGCATCATTTTAATGGGAATTACATTCACACATTTACCCAAGGTTCCTTCCCCTGCATCAGGTTCACCTATGCTCAACTGCTGGGACTGACTGCACTGCAGTGGAGTCTCAAACAGGTTCTGGCTCTCAGTATAGCTGGATCCCCCAGCTGCTTGTTCCCCATCCACTTCCTCTTCCTCCTTGCTGTTCACAGCAGGGGTCTGCATCTTGGGTTCCTCAGAGGTATCCATGGTGGTCTAAAGGGTGGTGGTAGGGTATTTGCCAAGTATGGCATGCAGCTCATTGTAAAAGCAAGAAGTCTGAGGCGCCTCATCAGATCGACTGTTGGCCTTCTGGTATTCCTGCCACAATTCCTTCGCTTTCATGAAGCACTGCTGGTGATCCCTGTCGTACCCCTTCTCCTGCATTCCCCGTGCAATCTTCTCCTATATGTACACATTGGTATGGCAGATCTGTAGCAGTGCCTGCACAGCTTATTTTACCCATAGGTCCAGGAGATCCAATATCTCCTGTCTTCTCCAGGCTGAAGCACATCTGGAGCATGTAGTTGGCATGGCTGGCCAGGCAGTTGCACACAACAATGGAAAGTTGCTAATTTGCTCACCAAGCTGGACAATCAGGAAAAGGCATTTCCAAAATTTGCAGGGTTTTAAGGGAAACGGGGAAGGGGGAGGGAGGGCTTCCAGTATCTGAGATCTCTGGACAGTGGAGTTCACAATTGTGACCAGAATGGTCAGTGTTGGGTATTGTGGGATAGCTGCTGGAGGATGTTATGGTTGACATAGGTAACACAGTGTCTATACTCACACTGCATCAACCCCAGTACATCAACCATGGCTCAACGCCATTTGGGGAGGTGGTGTTACAGTGTGACCATAACAGGCACTTACATCATTGGGGGACAAATTTACATGTAGACACATGCACAACTGAGTCTATGTAATAGAAACCAAGCCTGAATGACTGGTTGACACTGGAGCGTGGATGAGATCTAGGTTTCTCTGGTTCAACTGAAATAAGACTAAGGTGATGTTGGTAGGTTGTGGAAGCAAAGAGAAGATACACTAAGGATTGTATGTGCATCTTGGATTGACGGTGTTTGTTTACTATTTCTAAAGTTCAAAATCTGGTGATCTAGCTAGATCTTCAGCTGCTGTTGGATGATTAGTCAGTAGCAGTGCCCATGACTGCTGGTTTTTCTTTTTGTTTTTTATTAGATATAGAGCATAGGGGAAGAGTATGAGGAGGTTTGGACAAGGTTAGCTAATGGTGTATTTAAATACTTAAAATGTAGGCCTAGAGAATCTTCTTATTGACTATATAAATAAGGAAGTAGTCCAACCTACACTTTAAGGCCAAAATTTTCAAATGTGGCCTCTAATTTGGGGTGCCTCCATTTCTGAGTGCTGAACTTGGGACACCCTGAGTCTGGCGTGCAGGGTGTTGAAGGTTGGACACTGAAAAAATACAGTCATCCAGAATGCAAGACCACATGAAAATTTGGCTGCAGGTGTCATTTGCCCACAGAAAGGCAGTTTGCTCTCCACTAGTGGGTAATATACAGGAGCTGCTTGGATGCATAGAAAATATGAGCTAGAACAATCAGAACACATTCCCTTTCCTAGTGATCTTTCCAATATCATAAGCTGCTGCTTCACATTCTCTGCGGCTAGGGCCAATGCACACTGGGGAGAAATGAGACAAAGAGACTCTATGTGTTTTCAAATGTTAAAATGAGAATGATGGTTCTCAAAAGCTTTCCCAATAAACCCTAGGCCAATTTTTGAAAAAGAGCAATAAGCACTAAAACTATCTAAAAGACAGACAAGTCTGAATCAAGATTCTGTGTTCATCACTATCCTGAGATAATACCAAAAGAACATAGGGGAACTCAAACAATTGACATATACAATACAGTAATATAAATCATAGTGGAATTTTGTTTTCTACTGTTAAAAGAAGTATGGGTTGAACACAATCATAGTATCGAGTCAAATCCTGAACTCCTTACTTAGGCAAAACCTCCTTAGACTGCAGTCAGAGTTTTAGCTGTGTATGGACTGAAGGCCAAATCTTGCTTACTTTACCCATGCAGTTAGTCCCATTTGAAGATAATTGGATTATTTGCAGGAGTAAGATAATCAGGACTTGGACCTGAGTTAGGACTGAAGGATCTGTCCCATACAAATTAGAGATGGAGAATATTAAGTCTTCAAGTCCAACAACAGCATGTGATGAATGAATTAGAGAAATCATCGAAACAAAATATGCTGGTAACATCAGTGTGATTTATGGAATCCAATGAGTAAGCACGGTCTGCCCAGGCAGCTTTAACTTACATACTCAGATTTTCCAATGTTTAAGAAAACACTATTGACAAGAAAATATTTAATATGCTTAATTGAGTTTCTTCCTTCCTCCTCTTTTCCCTTCCTGCTTCGCTCCCTGTTTGAGCATACCCTTGTATAACCTTCTCTTGTGCAAGTGTCATGTTTTCCGAGATCTGCACACAATGCTATGAGGGAAATGCAAACAACAATATTTTTTGTGTACCATAATTCAAGATAAACCAGTCATAATAATTTGCATTTTTGGAGTCACATTTTCCCATCCAGTTTCAAGTAAAACTCCCTGCTGTAAGCACTGCCATCACTGGGGGAGTTTTGTTTAAACCTCGCTGGTATGATAGAGCTTCTGCAGTGTATGAGGTGGCCACAGAGTTTGGAAAGAAGTCGGGGGACAGGAAGTGGGGAGTTGGAGGAGAGAGAGTCACGGAGGCGGAGTGAGAAAGTGCTACTGCGCAACATTTTCTTTCAACAACTGTTTACCAGAATGCTGATACTGACCTCCCCTGCAAGTCACTTGGCCTGGAAATAAATGAGGATGTAGCAAAGACACCACTGGTGACAGAATGGTTTACCCACTGACTCTAGTGGCTCAGTAATTCAGGAAGTTTATAAAAACAAAGTAAGCTGTTTGAAAAAACAGCACTAGGAGAAGAGAGTCTATAAAAGAGCAACAGCAGAGGGGGAAGTTGGTAGGGAAGGGACTGGCCTATTGCCACACATCCTACAAACTTAACTATGACTTTGTATTCAAGCTCTCAGAGTGAGTTGGTAGCAGAGCCAGTAGCAGGTTCTGTACAAGACCACACTTCCAGACTGTGGCCTGAACTACAAAGGGACTTAGGCATTGGAATGCCTAACTTTTAGTCACCTAGAAAATCACAATAACAACACTGATGATCCACAAAGTTAGGCACCTAGACTCCTTGTACAATGAATGGTGAGAGACAGGCATCCAGGAATGAGAACCACAAAAGCCAGCATGCTAGCTAATGAGAGATGCCAAGGAAAAGGGGGTATCCTAAGGCCATCCCCTCTCATGGAGATAGGTGCTTATCTCCACTAATGTTGTACAACCAGATTCACTCCTGGAATCAGGTGGCTTAGGTCAGTGTTTCTCAACGACCAGTCCATGGACCGGTCCCGGAGATCTCCCTGACACAGTTTAGGGAGGCAGCAAGCCGGTCCCTGATATCAAAAACGTTGAGAAACACTGGCTTAGGTGCTAAGTGGTTTCTGATGAGAAAGTGTTAGGCACCTGCCTCATTCCATACACAATGGCTGGAGGAGGAGGAGTTGCTATTCCTTTTAGAAGTTTAGCCCAGTGGTTAGAACACTCACTTGGGAGGTGGGAGACCCCCATTCAATTCCCTCCTCTCCCTGAAGGGGAGAAAGGATATGATCAGGGATCTCCTATACCTCTCATAAGAGTGCTCCGGCCGCTGGGCTACAGGATATTCAGAATCCCTCAGTCTCTCCTGTTGAAGCTATTCCACTTTTTATAAATAATTGAAGAGTCATGGGAGCCAGGGGATTTGACCTGGCATCTCCACCAGGATACAGAGTCACTCTCAGGCTATCTCTGTGGCCCAACAACTCTAAGTCTTTATATACAGTGGAACAGCTTCAAGAGAAGAGACTGAGGAAGACCCACACCAGAATATCCCATAGCTCAGTGGTTAGACACTCCTCCGAGAGGTGTGGGAAACCCCTGTTCAAATCCTTTCTCCCACTCAGACAGAGGGGGAAATGGAACCTACATTTCCTATATCCCGAGTGTCCTAACCACTGGGCTAAAGGTTATAAAGTGGGCGGCACCACCTAAAGTGAGGTGTTGAACAGGACCTGATCTAGTAGGCAGCCTCTTAGCATGCCTACCAGATCAGGCCCTGCAGGCAAGATAGACATGCAGATGCCTATCTTTCCACAGTTTGTGGATCACATTGGAGCTTATGTGGTAAAAGCATACAATGGGTAGAGGGAGGCAGCAGTGTGCTTGTCAAGAGGTTCAGGCACCTAGAGAACTTCAACCCTGAAAACTTATGTGCCTACAGAGTTAGGTGACAGCAGAGCAGGAATTCTGTGGATCACAATGGAGCCTAAAATTTGGACCCGATGTCTGGGGTTTAGGCACCTAAGTATCTTTGTGGATCTGGGCCTGGATCCCTAAATGTTTATCATAACTGAAAAGGCATAAAGACATCATGAATAGTGAGTGAACTTTTGAATGCACATCTTTGACTAGTTAATTTTTTTATATAATTCTGCATAGTAATTGTATAAAACGAAGGATTCAGACTTGAACTCTGTTTTTATTGAAGTCATAGAATCATAGAAGATTTGGGTTGGAAGAGACGTCAGGAGGTCATCTAGTCCAACCCCCTACTCAAAGCAGGACCAACCCCAACTAAATCATCCCAGTCAGGGATTTGTCAAGCCGGGCCTTAAAAACCTCTAAGGATGGAGATTTCAACACCTCCCTAGGTAACCCATTCCAGTGCTTCACCACCCTCCTAGTGAAATAGTTTTTCCTAATATCCAACCTAGACCTCCCCCACTGCAACAAGACCATTTCTCCTTGTTCTGTCATCTGCCACCACTAAGGACAGCCTACCTCTATCCTCTTTGGAACCCCTCTTCAGGTAGTTGAAGGCTGATATCAAATCCCCCCCGCCACTCTTTTCTTCTGCAGACTAAATAAGCCCATTTCCCTCAGCTTCTCCTCATAATTCATGTGCCACAGCCCCCTAATAATTTTTGTTGCCCTCCACTGGATTCGCTTCAATTTGTCCACATCCTTTCTGTAGCGGGACCCCAAAACTGGACGCAATACTCCAGATGTGGCCTCATCAGTGCCGAACAGAGGGGAATAATCACTTCCCTCAATCTATTGGCAATACTCCTACTAATGCAGCCCAGTATGCCGTTAGCCTTCTTGGCAACAAGGGCACAGTGCTGACTCATATCCAGCTTCTCGTCCACTGTAATCCCCTGGTCCTTTTCTGCAAAACTACCACATAGCCAGTCAGTCCCCAGCCTCTAGCAGTGCATAGGATTATTTCTTCCTAAGTGCAGAACTCTGCACTTGTCCTTGTTGAACCTCATCAGATTTCTTTTGGCCCAATCCTCCAATTTGTCTAGGTCACTCTGGACCCTATCCCTACCCTCCAGCGTATCTACCTCTCCCCCCAGTTTAGTGCCATCCGTGAACTTGCTGATGGTGCAATCCATCCCATCATCCAGATCATTAATGAAGATGTTGAACAAAACTGGTCCCAGGACCAACCCCTGGGACACTCCACTTGATACCGGCTGCTAGCTATACATCGAGCTGTTGATCACTACCCATTGAGCCCAACAATCTAGCCAACTTTCTATTCACCTTATAGTGCATTCATCCAATATATACTTTTTTAACTTGCTGGCAGGAATACTGTGGGAGACCATATCAAAAGCTTTGCTAAAGTCAAGATATATCACGTCCACTGCTTTCCCCATATCCACAGAGCCAGTTATCTCATCATAAAAGACAATCAGGTTGGTCAGGCATGACTTGCCCTTGGTGAATCCATGTTGACTGTTCCTGATCACCTTCCTCTCCTCCAAGTGCTTCAAAATGAATTCCTTCAGGACCTGCACCATGATTTTTCCAGGATCTGAGGTGAGGCTGACCAGTCTGCAGGCATCTGGATTCTCCTTCTCCCCTTTTTTAAAGATGGGCACTATATTTGCCTTTTTCCAATTGTCTGGGACCTCCCCTGATCACCATGAATTTTCAAACATAATGGCCACTGGTTCTGCAATCATATCAGCCAACTCCCTCAGCACCCTCCGATATAAGTCCCTGGCCAAACTCCCCATTGGCTTCAATGATGACCAGGATTTGCCCTTGGTAGCCAAACTTTCAAAAGTGACCATTGACTCTGGGTGCCTCCTTTTCTGAGTTCCCAGCATGAGATACCGTACCTGACTTTCAAAGTTACTGAGCATTCACAGCTCTCATTGCCATGAGCTGGAATTGTGGATGAACAACTCTCCTGAAAAACAGTCCATAAGTGTCTGAGGGCTGTCAAAGGTCCTACATCTCAAGTGACGTTCACACATTTACCTCCCAGCTGCCAGAGGATGCTGTGACTCATCATCATCTCTACATCATCAATCTGCTCCCTGCTGGTGCCAAGTCAGCCCTCAGCTAGGAGAAAAAGGAGTGGGCAGCTGGGTATTGCTATCAGGGACGTGTGGGGGTCAACTAGGAGGGCTGAGTGAGCAAGGACTGATAATGGGGAGAGATCAATAGATGAAAAGAGGCATTGCCCAAAAAGGGGATGGGGCTAATGGTGAGAGGAGTAGAATGGGGGAAGCTGTGCCAAATTCGGCACACCCTCAACGCCTCAGGCTCCCATTCTCCTCAACGTTGACACTTCCCCCCACATACACAAAGCTGCTGCCCCAACAACACTTTAGGTTCTCTCCTGCCCCCACAGCCCAGAAACAAATCCCTTTACTAAATTTGGGCAGCCGCTTACTTCCTCCAAGAACTGGGTCCCCACTGGTTACCCAAACAGTCTGCCTCTGGTTTGCATTCCTCAAGCCCTCCTTTTTTTGTAGAGTGCAGGGAATACGCTGCTGTATATGAGGAAATCATTACTACCATGCAGAATCATTGGATAATCAAATTATAGCAGTCAGGCAAAGCTCTCACATCCTCTGCCCAAGAAACTCTGTACTAGTCCTGATCCCTTTCTCCCCTCAGCTGGGGCCATGAGAGTTATCCCTGAACAGCTATAGGAAAGGGAAGAAATTGACTGGGATAGCATTGTTGGGCTGCAGTGGTCTCCCAGGAACCCAAATACTTTTTCCCTCAGTGTTGCCACGAAGTCCTAGCATGCCGTTCGGGGGCACTCTGCTGTTGGAGGTGCCATCTTTCAATCACAACTGGGAGACTCTTTCTTGTACTTCATACATAAAACTGATGTCACTATAGTTACACCTTGGTGTCCTGGCCAAATTGTAGTTTTGGCAATTCTGCCTGCCTCTGAAGTTTTAGCTGGATACTGTATTCTTCACTTCCTCTCCTGCTGAACAGTGGCCATGTGTCATGTCAGAGGTGGCTGCATTTCAGTAACAAATAAGTGATCCAAGTGTAGTCTATCATTCAGTTACTCTGTTTAAAGCATGTGCACACTTTGGAAATTCAGTTAATTACTTATTATAGGCAGAGCAGATAGACTGCCTGTGGTTAAGGTTAACCTACACTTCCCATTATAAGATCTTGTTTTCTGTAACTTATAACTTTGCCAAAATATAGCCAGCCATTCAAGCTGAAAATTTCCATGCTGAGTGTCTGCTCACGGTGAATCTTTCTACAAAGTTTTAGCCAAAACAGTTTAGCTGTTTCTGAGAACAAAGTTAAAGGGGAAAAAAAAATACATTGATCCACGTTAACTTTTTCCCCATCCATTTCATGGATAAGCTTTAGTGCCTCTGTGCTTCAGAGAAGAGACTTGAAATCTGGCATGGGGCATAGCTTGTGTCAGAGATGTGCCTTCTGCCATCCCTGTAAAAATTTACCCAAATTTTGCCAAGTTATAAGCCTCTGAAAAATCTCAGTTCACACATGCTCAGTAAACACTTGTCAGAGTTTGGCAGCTAAGTTCTCTGAAAATTCTCTCTGTACCAAGCATGCACTATTCTGGGTTGCAGGGCTGAGCAAGACTTTCCCTGCATTTGTTCCTCCCAGTCCCCTGGGGCTACTGTGGTGCTGGGCACCAGAAATGAGAGAGGGAGACTGTATCGCCTATGTGCTCATTTAAGCTCATGTTGGGTGGCTAGAGGAACTCAAAGAATTAGCAATTATTTTCCCACTAGTAATATTGTTGCCTTACCAACACCGTGATGGGTACATTAGAAATGTAGTATAAATAACAGGCTATAAACCCTCTTAATCAACAGTTCAAATCTAGTCCAGACTGGTAGAGACTGTAAAGAATGGCCATCTAATAGATGTTCTGTGGCCATTAATTGGTGATCTCACTTCCTTCCCAGGGGACAGGTATCTACAATACAAAAAAAAAAAAAACCCTTCTACTCGCCACATTTTCAGCAGATCTTCTTACCTACAGTTTTAAAATTTGCAAACACCTTAGGTACTTCTATGGCCCTCAGTACTGTAGTATGTGAGTGCCTCAAAATCTTTGATGTACTTATCCTCACACTACCCCCAGGAGGGAGGGGTTAACTATTGTCCCCATTTGACAGATTGAGAACTGAGGCACTTAGAGACTAAGTTATTTGCCCAAGATATCCATAGCAGAGTAGGAAATGACTCCAGGTCTCAGGTGGCCCAAGCTAGCACTCTAACTAGTGGACCAGGAAATCTGTTTGTCTGCACATAACTTTTTTATCTGTCTACGCTTAATACGTAATTGTGAAAGCAAATGTTGCAGGTTACACATGCCAGTCAGTATTGTGCATGAAGATGCAGGTGTTTGTGTTCACAGCTTTTCCTGTGAGGCTAACTGAAATTTGGCCCTAATAGGCAGTCTCAGTAGAGAAGTCAGGTTTGAAATGGCTTGAAAAGTCAATTGCCCTCGCACACCTAGACTTGGTCCCTGAAGAACTGAGTTGAGGCACATCAGTAGCCAGTGGCTTAAACCTGGAACTGGAACTTTACAGGGTCTGTGAATTCAGCTTCAGACATTTTTTTAAGAAATACCTGCAAAGAGAAAAAAGAGATGGTACATTTTTTTAATTCAGTATGTTTAAAAAAAAAAAAAAAAGATAAATGGGTTCTTTTGCCATTACACATGAGGTCTACGTAATCTTTTCTGTACTGTTCTTACTGGAGGACCAGGGTGGATGTGATGAATCTTTAACAAAAACATCTTTCCTTGCAGGCTGACTAAATCTCCTCAATGTATCTCTGCCTGGCTTGGGCACATAGCAGGTTCTCTCCTCGCCTACTTAACAGGAAACCTTCTCCCACTCATATCAGTTTCAAACACATCCAAAGTCGTCACTGCACTTCAGTGTCTACCTCACCGGTTAGCATGGCAAAGGAGTTTGGGCTAGTTGAGGAGTAGGGTAGAAGATTTCTTACTGATGTTTGGACCTTTTAGTTGCACGGGCCAATTAAGCGGTATTGCAGGGAGCCCCATATCTGCTTGAACTTCTCCTTTCTGGAACATTTTTTGGTTCTAGGAATTATTCTCCTTTTTCCTAAAGTGATATATCTTGGGTGACATCACACTTCTGCCCAATAATCAAAGTTCTAGTTAGTGGAAGAGAAGTTTGGCTGAGAAAAGACAATCAGACCACTTTAAAATAAACATAGATTTTGGGGCAAGTTTAAGTATTTTTAAAAATACTTAAATTAGTTGTTCATTTTAATGTATAAGTTAAAAAAGGCTTTATTAGATCTTCTCTCATCCCCATTAGCACTTCTAACTGCTTGTGTGCACAGAACTACAGTTCTGATTGACTTTGTATACATACATGATCTCACTGTAACCTGCAAAATGAAATATAATCCAATAATGCTCTTCTTGGACAGGTTTAACCCTATAGATCAATGAATGGAGTTCAAAGAATCCGAGGAACTGGAGTCCAAGGCCTTGGCTACACTTACCGGCAAGTTCGACGGCTGGAAATCGAACTTCTGGGTTCGACTTATCGCGTCTAGTCTGGACGCGATAAGTCGAACCCGGAAGTGCTTGCCGTCGACTGCGGTACTCCAGCTCGCCGAGAGGAGTACCGCGGAGTCGACGGGGGAGCCTGCCTGCCGAGTGTGGACCAAGGTAAGTTTGAACTAATTCGAAATAAGGTACTTCGAACTTCAGCTACGTTATTCACGTAGCTGAAGTTGCGTACCTTAGTTCGAATTAGGGGGGGTAGTGTAGACCAAGCCCAAGATCTTCAACAGTGATTAGTGAGACTGCATGCATAAGGGTATGTCTACTCTGCTACTAAAAATCTGCGGCTGACCTCTGCCACCTGACTTGGACTTGTGGGGCTTGGACTAAGGGGCTGTTTAACTGCAGTATAGACATTCAGGCTCAGGCTGAAGCCTGGGCTCTGGGACCTTGCAAGGTGGGAGGGTCCCAGAGCTTAGGCTGCAGCCCGAGCCCACATGTCTATACTGCAATTAAACAGCCCCTTAACCCAAGCCCCTTGAGCCTGAGTCCACTAGCGTGGGCCAGCCAAGGGCTTTTAATCACAATGTAGACATACCCTTAGTTTTTGCATGTCTGACACCTAAATTAGAGCCTTGTCTTAAGAGGCTCAGCACTTCATGGAAATCAGGGCCCCTTTAATTTGTACACCCAAACCAAGGTACCCAACATTGCAAATGACTTTTCAAAATCTTGGCTCAAGTATATAATCAAAAAAATCTGAGGGCAAAGGTCAGTCAGAACACCTGCTGGTATATAGCCAACAAATGTATGCAATGGGAGTGGGAAAGGGAAAATACATTGTCAAGTCTAATCTACTAACATCAAGTTAAATTTTCAATATTTTATTATATACATTTCATGATAAAAATCTCTCAGATTTTTTTTTAAACAGAACATCAGTGATTGAAGACTGTGTACAAACAGCAGAGAATTACAAATGCTTAGAACTTAAAAACTGTTGAAACACACCCAGGAGATTTAAAGATTCCAAATATAACAATAGAGCTGAGGTTGTATAGTCAGAAAATGTGTGGAGTTTAAATGATTTATCTTCTCCTACATTCAAGAAAGCAATGGTCTACAAGATGCACTGAGATATCGTGCTTCAGTTCTCCCCATGAGCATTACAAAAAGAACTTGCTGGCATCCTATTGTAGCTAATCTTTTGGAGACTTATATTCACATACATTAAAGGATGTTCTCAAGTATTATTTCACAACCTTAAAATGTAGAATCTGTTTCTTAGGTATATCATTTTAGACAGTAATTTCATCTGAGACTTCTGCTTAAGAACTGCTAGCATATTGTGTTTGTTTGTATGTTTGTTTTTTCCATGAACATCACAACAAAGCAATTTATAAAGGTTAACTTTAAAAAATAAGTAGCAACAACTGTCTGTATTATACTTGGAGTGCGCTCTTCCCTCTATTTCCAAAGTGATGGCACTCAATTCATACTGTACCCAGAAATAGATTCATTTTACCAAAATAGACAGGGGTACTAAATTGTTTCTGAGTTTCTCCTGTCAATAAAAGTAAGGGACAGGCAACTCAACCCAAGCAGGGCAATAAGCACTTTTAAAATGCTAACGGTGCTACTGTCATGTAACATGTCAAGATTAGAAAACATAACAATGTGGTGATAGGAAAAAGTGAAGAAACTTCCCTTTCATGAGAATAGTGATTGTTTATGGCAGGGATCGGCAACCTTTGGCACACAGCTCGCCAGGGTAAGCACCCTGGCGGGCCGGGCCGGTTTGTTTACCTGCCGCATCTGCAGGTTCAGCCGATCGCAGCTCCCAGGACAATGGGGGCTGCGGGAAGCGGCGTGGGCCGAGGGATGTGCTGGCCGCCACTTCCCACCACCCCCGTTAGCCTGGAGCGGCAAACTGCGGCCAGTGGGAACTGCAATTAACCAAGCCTGTGGATGAAGCAGGTAAACAGAACCGCCCTGCCCGCCAGGTGCTTACCCTGGCGAGCCGCGTGCCAAAGGTTGCCGATCACTGGTTTATGGGAACAAAGATGGTTTAAAAGATAATCCAAGGACCTGATTCACAGCTTCATTACTTCAGTTTTACATCAGTGTAACTTCAGGGAAATCAACCGAGTTTCACTGGTATAAAACTATAATGTAATAGCAATGAATCTGAGTAGTCCCATTAAATGTATGAGTGTTGAAGTAACTGTGTCAGTCCCAGGATATTAAAGAGACAAGGTGGGTGAGGTAATATCTTTTATTGGACCAAATTCTGTTGGTGAACGAGACAAGCTTTCAAGCCTCACAGAGCTTGAAGTATCTTTCACAGACCAGAGAAGAGCGCTGTGTGACTCAAAAGCTTGTCTCTCTCACCAACACAAGTTGGTCCAATAAAAGATATTACCTCACCCACCTTATCTCTCTAGTCCCATTAAAGTCAATTAAGTGCTTGCAGGATCAGGGCCTTAGAGGACAAAATGAAACAGGATAATCTTATTATGGCATTTGCCTTTACAGTAAGAAATGACAGAAAAATACAGAAACATCTACTTAAGGATTTTTTAAAATGGTAATTGTCAAGGACAAGTATCATAGGGGTAGACGTGTTAGTCTGTATCCACAAAAACAATGAGGAGTCCGGTGGCACCTTAAAGACTAACAGATTTATTTGGGCCTCAGCTTTCGTGGGTAAAAAACCCACTTATTCAGATGCATCCTACAAAAGCTTAGGCCTAAATAAATCTGTTAGTCTTTAAGGTGCCACCGGACTCCTCATTGTTTTTGCCAAGGACATTCATTCAAAGCATAATCACCTTGCTCTGGCAATAATATATCACAGCAGGAAAGAAAGATTAAATATTAAAGCTTTAGTCACAAAAAGGAACAAAAGCAAAGCAATGTAAAGCTAGAGATAACATTAATCATATTTAGGGAAAGTTTGTTACATATCATTAAAAAATAAAGCCATTTTTTAAAAAAATGTATAAAAAGGATCACAACAGGTAATCATCAAAAACAGAAGTCGTTACATTCCAAAAGAGCAATCAAATGTATTAACAACTTGTCCTCCACTCACTAATATTATTGTAGAAGAAATTCATGTACTTCAAACACTAAGGATCAAACCCAAATCCCAGTGCCCGGCATGAGACGCTGACCAAGATGACAAGCAGGAGGAGAATCCTCAAGTACAGACCGCAGATCTACTCTGTGACCCCTTGATGACAGCCCAGCCATTTCCACTGCCTCTTGGAGCGTGCACTGGCTGTACTGCCCCCGGCTTTTCCATTTTCCACAGAAGAATTGCACCAGTTTCATTACTTAGGGGACTTCTGTGGCTACAGAGGAGGGAGTTGGATTTGCCCCTACAAGAACAATATTGAAGAAGCAGCAGCAGATTTCTTCCTTGTGCTGAATATTGAAGAATTTAGGGAATTAAAGTCCCCAAGCAGGCTCATGATGTTGTCATGAATTTGTGCATTTTCACAAATGTACTTACAGTATTATATCGGTGTGTCACAATTACAGTACATTCTACTAACTTTAAACTCAGCTAGTTTGTGTTTTTTAAGACCGCTCTTGTCCCTGCTTTATATGCTGAAATGCAAAACATAGGCCCTTATCCTACAAACACTTAGGCATAAGCTTAACTTTACTCACATAAACACTAAGGATGAAATCCTTGCCCTTTGGAACCTAATGGGAGTTTTGCCAATGATGTCAATGCGGCCAAAATTTCATCCTAAATGGTAGGTCTACACTAGAGCTGGAGGTGTAATTTCCAGCTCATGCAGACATACCCACACTAGATCTGATTCAGCGAGCATGCGACACAGAGAAGCATGGCCACGGCAGCATGAGTGGCAGAAGGGCTAGCTACCCGAGTATGTACTTATGGTCTTGGATGGCATCAGAGGATACCCATCCAACCACTCGCAGCTATTCTATTTTTAGTGTGCTGTCTCAATCAGAACTAGTTAGTGCGGGTATGTCTACTCAGGCTGGAAATTATACTTTCCAGCTCCAGTGTAGACATTCCCATACGGTTTGCAAAATCAGGGCCTTAAAATTTGGAGCCCAATCCTGCATTCCATATGCAAGTAATGAAGGATCAGGCCTACTATTTGGTTTTGACTTCCTAAAGAGTTGGAAGGCTAATACTGTTTAATATCTAAATACAATGATCTGCCTTTCCTAAAACTATATAATGCCCAATGCTTCTAACACTTCTCATGTGCAGTTCTTACTCAGACTGCTGATTTTATTAAGCTCAATGGTATTACTTACATGAGGAAGTACTTATTTCAGTAAGGGTTTGTATGATTGCCCGATACACGAGTCACAAAATGGCCCATTCAGAGCCAAAGACAAGGAACCCAACCAAATACTTCACTGTGGACAATGTGAAAATGTAAATTAGTTTCAGCACTACAGTTTTCTTGAGATCTGTTTAAACAAGAGGATTTCTTTAAAAATCTTAATCAGGATGAGGGCCCTGTTGTGTTACATGCTGTACAAACTTATTAGCGGATGTGGTGCCTGCCCAAAAGAATTTACAATCTAATCTAGAGTTCATCATTTCGCATTACATTGCTGTGAGAACACATCTTAGACATAAAAACATTGCTTTGGATTTCACATCACTAAACACAACAGAAGTATATGAGTTGTAGACCAGATATTACATTGTTATTGGTTACTGATTAAGGGATGATACTTATATGGAAAAATCTGAACATATTGATGTAATTTAGCAAATAACCCCCCTTCGATTTTCTATTATTTACTTTACAGTCAATACCTTTGGTTTTGTTTTGTATAAAAAAAAATATAAAATGTCTCCCCTCCTCCCATCCCCGATCTGTAATCTTCCATGTAGCTGAATTTATACATTAAAAAAAGCACAAGACAGGACAATCGATTTGATGACAGTCCAGTTGAAAAACATTAACCTTGCAGATAAAGGACAAACAACATATTAAATCAGCAACATGCAAAACAGTTTCTTTATTTCCATAATAAGTTAGAGCAGGGGTGGGCAACCTATGGCCCATGGGCCGGATCTGGCCCGTCAGGGCTTTGGATCCGGCCCACGGGATTGCCACCCCTGTGGCGCTGCAGGCCCTGCGCCACTCCCAGAAGCGTCTGGCACCACGTCCCTGTGGTCCCTGGGGTGGGGGCAGCGCGCAGAGCCCTCTGCCCTCCCTCCCCCAGGGGCCGCAGGGAGGTGGTGCCAGCCGCTTCCGGGAGTAGCGCGGGGCCAGGGCAGGCAGGGAGCCTGCCTTAGCACCACTGCATGTCACTACCACCCTGGAGCCACTCAAGGAGAGCAGCGCCAGGCCGGAGTCCACACCCTGAACCCCTCCTGCACCCCAACACCCTGCCCTGAACCCCCTCGTACACCCTGCACCCCCTCCCACACCCCACACTCCCTCCCACACCCCAAGCCCCACCTCGGCTCTACATTCATGGCCCTGCACGCAATTTCCCCACCCAGATGTGGCCTTCGGGCCAAAAAGTTTGCCCACCCCTGAGTTAGAGGAAATGACCTTCGATGTTGGTGAAAATAATTACAAATATAAAGAAGTTTTCTTTAATGTGCCCCTTTAAAAAACTAAGATTAGCTGAATCATTGAAACAAAAAACAAGAGCCATCACTATTCACACAACAGAGATACTATCTTCCTGCTTCTCCTAAACATGTCACTGAACTTAACGTTTTCACCTGACAGAGATATAAAAAGCAACTCCATCTCTGCTTTCCCTCTCACCCTTTCCTTTTTACAAATAGTCTGGAATGGACCCAGTGTAGTCTTTCCTCAGGCAACATTTCTAGTGCAGTCAATCAATAGGAGTTTTGCTTAAATCAGGACTGCAGTATTGGTGACCCTGCTGAAATCTAATGTTATCTGAAGGAAGCTTGAGTCAATTTGGAAATAAAAACCACTAAGAAGCCTGCACTGTTATTATATGCAATTAGTAACTCTATGTCCAGTAGATAACAAGACAATGGGTCAAGGTTAAATGAATACAACTAAGCTAAATTTGAAGTTTCTTTGATTTTTTTTTTAAATCACTGCTAAGGACAATTCCCTTTTACTTTGCACCTTTCCAGACTACACACAGACAAAAACTATTTTGTCAACTATCTTAAAGCTGATAACTTAACACACAACAAGAAACATGAGGAAAACCAGACAAAACATCCAGAGCAACAAACATAAGATGAATGTGACCGTAGATAATGGTTTCAAAACTCACTGTTTGCTTTGTTTTCTTTTTAACTGGTGCTGCTGCCCTTCAGCCAGTAGTTTTCGTTCCTAGGCACACAAACAGGCATTGGAATCCTGCACTGAAAGGAAAGGATGAGGAAAAAGCATGCTCAATAAGTCTCCTCCTTAACAAGGATCAATGTATTAAACAGCATTATAGATTATTAAAAAATAATCAGTACAGAAAAATCTAATACAAGTAATGCGCCAGTAATAAATCACAACCATAAATAGCAATGACAAGCAGAACAATGAAAAACATAAATTATAAGGAATACTGTAACGCCACGGCTGATAAATAACTGCAGATGGTAATAAAGGAAGTACAACAAAAAGGTAGCAGCAATAATAATCACATCAATAATTACTTATTACTAATTATGATAAAGCTAACCCTATAGCAGTAGTGATAAGGACTATTCTAGCATCATCCATAACTATTCAGCGACACCACTAACTATGGAAATGCTGACTAGGAAGCAAATGAAGCCTGCAATAACAAATGAATCTAGACGAGCCCATGCTAATTACGAGTGTGTCATATATATAAACTCAATATTATTAATAATTATCTTCACCACCCCTGTAGTGCAATGCTGCTGCACGTGGGTCCAGCGCCGCCTCCTGTTTGCCTCCCCACCTTGGCCACTAGCACCTTGCAGATGAGCTGCACCACACCTGCCCAAGCTCAAGCGCGCGCGCCGCGCGGCGGAGGAGCCCCTGGCGGGAGCGCGCCAACCTCTCTCGCTCTCTTTCCCCCCGCTCTGGAGGAATACGCGGGAACGCGCATTCGCGCTCTTTTTCTCTCTCGCCGCGCGGGCTGGCGAGAACGAGGCTCCCCTGGGGGTTGCTAGGGCCCGTCTCCAAGGACGCCTGGGGCAGCCTAGGAGGCATGTGAGGCCTGCGGCTGCTGCTGGGCAGAGAGGAGCCCCTTCCCCACCACCCCCGCCTCCTCCTGGTGCTAAAGGGGATGGGCAGAGGCTGCTGTGCGGCTGACTCCCCCTGAGGAGAGGCTGGGGCGCTCAGCCCATGTCACTGCAGGGCTGCAAGAGGCAATGCCAGGCCCCTGGGCTGTAAGGTGCGGCTGGGGCGTGGCTGGGGTCAGGGGGGCAGAGCAGTGTGATTTAGTTGGGAATTGGTCCTGCTTTGAGCAGGGGGTTGAACTAGATGACCTCCTGAGGTCCCTCCCAACCCTGATATTCTATGATTCTATGACAAAGGGATCCTGGATGGATCCCCTCTCGCACACTTCCCCTGGGGGCTGTAATGCTGCCAGCTTGCCAGATTTCTGACAGCCGGGGTTGTTCTTAGAGCCCCAGCAAGCCGGAATTTCAACCTGCTTTGATTCAGTGAAAGTTTCTAGCTCCCCTGGTTGTGGTGGAATCAGAAAACCAGGGCTGAGTGCACCCCCATGGCTCGAACACCAATAGAAACAACCCTAAATCAATTATTTTTGTCAAATCCCATGATTTTTAAGCCAATCTCGTGATTTTTTTACCACTTGTGGTCAGCAGTGCTGTATTTGGATGAAACAAAGCGTGCGGCTGTCAGAAAATGGCGCAAAATATCGCAACTGTTTGTACAGTGTTTTGAGATCCTTGCACGGAAGGAGCGATAGACATGCAGAGTATTATATTGTTATGTATGTGTGTGTGTGTATACACATATATATAAATCTTCACTTTAATAAAATTAAAATATAGTTTGACTATAGCGGGGATGTTACTGTACCAAAATGTGCTTTTTTTTAAAGGATATGCAGAAATAATGTATTATAGGAAAGAATTTTTTTGGAAGCTGAGCCCAAAATGGGAGAGGAGGGATCGGGGGGATTCTTGGTTACAAAACAAAAGCAAGTATAATGTTGTGTATTACCAGTAGTTTTTGTACAGTAATCTTTATTTGTCCCTAATTGTAATATTCTTTTCAAAGTATACATTTATGGAAAAAGTTACTTTTTCATTTAACATGCAAAGCAGGTGCTTTGTCCTGGGCAGTTAATAACATGTGGGTTAGGGTGACCAGATAGCAAGTGTGAAAAATCAGGACAGGGGGTGGGGGGCCTATATAAGAAAAAGCCCCAAATATTGGGACTATGCCTATAAAATCAGGACATCTGGTCACCCTAATGTGGGTATAAATCTATTTCTGCTATATACAGAGCATAGTGGTTCTGATATTTAGCAATTATTAAAGCCAAATAGAATCTGGTTCACACTTTAAACTGATTTGCGTCCCATACTGTATTAATCACAAAAGATGAAGAGAGGAAATTTAGAGTGAAAGACATTGAAAGCATTTGGCCTTTAGTGCAAATTTATAACATGATTGAAGAAGAGTGCTAGAATTAGATATGAGAAAAGAGATCTTGTTACTACAGCTGTGTCAAACTTGCAGTTTTGCTTGCAAGGGTTTATATATTCTTCAACTTAATAGTTTTTTAAGATGAGAAAGGATAATTATGATAATCCGGTCTGACTACTTGCATAAGGCCATAGAACCTTACCCAGTAATTTCTGCATCAAGCCCATAACTTTTGTTTGAGCTATAGCTTATCTTTTGGAAAAATAACTAGTCTAGGAGAATCCACCTTGTCCTTAGGTGAGTTGTTCCAGGGGTTAAATACTCTCAGTGTTTTTTAAAAAACAAAAAAGTGCCTTATTTCTAGCCTGAATTGATCTAGCTTCTGCGAACTGGATTTCGTTAATGCTTTTTTTTCCCCCTGCTTTATTAAAGAACAGTCTACTATCAGAAATCTCTTCCCCATGTAGGTACTTTCCAGACTATGATCAAGTCATCTTTTAATTGTTGTTTCACTTTGAGGGTTTCTTCACACACAAAGTTGCATCAGTTTAGCTAAATTGGTACATCACACTTAGTTAAACCAGTAAATCTTTGTGTGTAGTCCAGGACATATATTCAGGTTTGAACAAAGTCAAAATGACTTCCAAATGAAACCATCAAATTGATGCTAATTTCATATGAAATCATTCAAAACCAAATATTGCATTATTTGAAAGCAAACCAACAGAGATTCACTTGCATGTAAGCCCAGAGTCACATGAAAACTTCATTAATCTTTCTATGAGCCTCTTTACACACTGTATATAACTTAAACTTCTAGTCCTGCCTTTCAGTGTCTTCTAGAGCTGTGTTCCTGCCTATGTTATAGACCTTGTCTCCTATCCTGTCTCCCCTTGACACTTCTGCATCATCAATTAACCCTAACAATGGTATTAGTCCATTACTAGATAGAAATGGTAGAATTGTCAATAAAATAATGAAGAAAAGGCAGAAGTGTTCAATAAATATTTGTTCTCTATTTGGTGGAAAAAATAGCTGATGTATCATGATGATAATGAAACACTTTCTAATTCAATAATAATCCAGGAGGATGTTAAACAGCAGCTACTGAAGTTAGACATTTTTAAATCAGCTTGGCCAGATAACTTGCATCCAAGAGTTTTAAAAGAGCTGGCCAAAAAGCTCGCTGGATCATTAACTTTGATTTTCAATTACTCTTGGAATATTGGAGAAATTCCAGAAGTCTGGAAGAAAGCTAATATTGTGCCAATGTTTAAAAGGAGTAGATGGGACAACCTGAGTAATTATAGGCCTGTCAGCCTGACCTAAATCCTGAGAAAAATAATAGAGCAGCTGGTATGGGTCTTGATTAATAATGAATTTAAATGAGGGTAATATAATTAATGCCAATCAACCTGGGTTTATGAAAAATAGATCCTGTCAAATTAATATGATATCTTTTTTTCATGAGATTGGTTGATAAAGGTTTTAGAGTTGATATAATATACTTAGACTTCTGTAAGCCATTTTACTTAGTACCACACAACATTTTGATTAAAAAATGAGAACAATACAAAATTAATATGGCACACATTAAATGGATTAAAAATGGCTAATTGATAGGTCTCAATATAATTTTAAACAGAGAATTTTCATCAAGCAGGTGTGTTTCTAATAAGATCCTACCGGAATCCATTCTTGGCCCTAAAATATTTAACATTTTCATCAATGACCTGGAAGAAAAATAAAATCATCACTGATAAAGTTTGCAGATGACACAAAGATTGTGAGATGGTAAATAATGAAGAGGACAGGTCATGGATGTGTTTCAATAGGGCCAATGTAAAGTTATACATCTAGGAACAAAAATGTAGCTCATACTTATAGGATGGGGACTGTATCCTTGGAAGCAGTGACACTGAGAAAGGTTTGGAATAGTAGTGGATGATCAGCTGATCATGAGCTTCTAGTGTGATTGTGTGGCCAAAAAGGCTAATGCAATCGTTGGATGTATAAATGGTACTCCTAGGGGAATTGTGCACCACTGAGTGTGCGCAGAATTCATGGCTTCCGCAGATTTTTTTTGCTTTCTCACAGAAAAATGACTTTCTGACAGGGAAGCAAAGGGAAGCCACAAGAGCAGTCATGTGCCCCTCCCCAGCAGCATAGGCATGTCGTTTTGGGCATCTGGAGCAGCTGGCAGAGAGGTAAATTATGGAGGGAAAGGAGGGCTGGGGACACCCTGGCTGGTGCCAGGTCAGACCCACCCCCCATCTGCCCAACCCTTGTGCATCCAGACCTCCCTGGACCCTCTGCTGAGCCTTACCTCCCCGTCGCAACCATAATCCCCCGCACTGAGCCACCCACATCTGAACCTCCCACAACCAAGCCTTACTTCCTGTACCCAGCCCCTGTACCTTGAACCTCCCCAACAAGGTGCTGTGCATCCAGATCCCCCTGCACGCAGACCCCCCCCCACTGAAGCCCCGCACCCAGACTGCCCCACACAGAACCCTCTCGCCCCACACCTGGACCCCCCCCACACTAAGCCCCTCCACACTCGGATCCTGCTAGGCTGAGCCTGCCTGCCCACACCTGATGTGGAGAGGCAGGGCCTCAGGTGTTTCTGGGGCAAGCCCGGCCCTTGCACTGTGTCAGGGTCAAGTACAGCCTCACCACTGAGTCCGTGTCCTGGGGGGTAGGGGGAGTGCAGGGTGATCTCCCACCTCCATGTAGCCAGTGGCCTGTGCTCCCCACTGCCATGCTAAAACTTCCACATTTATTGACAAATACAATCTGCAGAATTTTGCAGTTTTTTAAAAATATTGTGTGCAGCATTATTTTATATTTTGGCACATTTGTTTTTATTTTTTGATGCAGAATTCCCTTAGGAGTAAAATGGGAATCTTAAGTAGGAGTAAGGAGGCTATATTACTTCTGTATTTGGTACTGGTGTGACTGCTATTGGAATACTGTGTCCAGTTCTGGTGCCAACAATTCAAGAAGGATGTTGATAAATTGGAGAGGGTTCAGAGGAGGACCAAAAGAGTATTAAAGGATGTAAAACCTGCCTTATCGTGATAGACTCAAAGAGCTCAATCTATTTATCTTAACAAAGAGAAGGTTAAGAGGTGACTTAGTCATAGTTTATAAGTAATTCATGGGGACCAAAAATTTGATAGTGGGTTCTTTGATCTAGCAGACAAAGGTATAAGAAGATCCACTGGCTGGAAGCTGAAGCTAGACAATGTAGTCTGGAAATAAAGCACAAATTTTGAACAGTAACTGCAATTAATCACTGGAAGAATTTACCAAAGGTTGTTGTAGATTCCCCATCACTGACAATTTTTAAATCAAGATTGGATGTGTTTCTAAAAGATGTGCTCTAATTCAAGCAGGAATTAATTCAGGAAAGCCTAATGCCCTGTGTTATATAGGTCAGACTAGACTAGATCTAGATGATCACAGTGGTCCCTTCTTACTTTATAATCTCTGAATGATGCCAGTCTCAATTACTTGTTTCTTTCTTCCTTTCTCTCACTCCCATCTGTGTGGGCTTTTTCCAGGAATACCCCTATGCATGGAATGCTAGCCCCAGGCCAGTGTACCAAGCTACCACTTTCTCTTCATTAAAGTCCCTTTTATAATCACCTTTTGCCACTAGGCCCTAAAGAGTGAGTTTACAATTACAAACAAAAAAATAAAATCATTCTCACCAATGTGTTGCATCTCCAAAAATCTACAAGATAGATACATTTCTTAGGACAGAGGCTATCTCTGTTTTCATGTACTGTACACCACCACATACATATTTTATAATAGCAATTTATGGTGCACTTAAAACACAGATTAAAATTAAACTTTTATAAATTAAAATCAATGGTCTTGAAAACATGCTGAAGCAGATGAGAAGCCAATCTGAAGCATGGAACACAAGTATAATATGCTTATGCCCAGCTGCTTCACTAAATCAGAAGAATTAACTGTTACCCACAGCATTAAGAAATACCAATTTAAAATTGATTTTTTATTATTAACTATACATCTGTTTATCCATGTTTAGAAATGCTGCTTTTTGTGATCTTTCAAAAAGTTTCATGTAGCAAAAATTAGGTTTCCTTTTTTTCACCCTTTGCTTCTTAGAGACAGAACCAACCACTTTTATAACAACGGTGTCATACGTCATTCTCTAATATGAGTATTCCAAACCTAAATTAACAGAACAGCTAGATTATTTTTTAATAATGTCACCTTTTAGCTTCCAAAAACGCTGCTGATAATTAGCAAATTGTCAAATTAGTTACTAAGTAAACAGAGTACCATTTTCATCCATTTATACTGGTGTTTTCTAACAGCGACTATATCTGGGCAGACATTTACAAGTCAATACATAAATCCAGAGATGATTTTTCTTTTGTTTGCCTTATATCTAGAATTTTCAAACTTTTGAATCCTCCTCAGTTGTCCAGCAAGAATAATTATTAGGCCGAAAATGCTTGAGCAACCAAAACTACTTCGTAGGCCTCTGCCTCCAAAGCTGCTACCTGAACTGCCTATGCCAAGGGAGAACACCTATAAAGGTAAGCAGTACTAATAATAGATAGTCTTCACAATGCATAGTTCCAAGATTTACATATTCTTTGCAGACAATATTGAAAGAATGTGTATTAATCTATTTAAGCATTCATTTAAACACTATATAGTTGCCATCATTATTCAGCAAATAATAAATCAAACCGGAATAATTCCTCAATGAGACTGCACTGTGACAACAAAGATTGGAGCTGGAGGTGTAATGCTGTGTGAATATGACTGGAAGATGATCGTTGCATGTGTTCACAACCCAAAGGAAAGCCAGCACTTGATAAAATTTGAGATTGCTATCCTGGTTTTTGAATGAGAGTGTGGGATTAAGTATGAAGAAGACCCATACAGTCTCTTGTCCCACTGAACTGACTTCAAGATGCAGCTGTACAAAAAGTTTACTAACTACTTAACTTGCAGAATAGAGTATTGATTAATTAGCACCCCGCGCAGCAGCATAAAGAGAACAAGAGAAGATTGCATCGGGGCCCTACCTTAGGCCTCAATTCAGGAAGGTACTAAGCACATGCTCACCTCCATTTCTATTAAGGAAAGTACTTAACTTAAAAGCATGTTCTTATGTCCCATTGACTTCAGTGAGACTTAAATTACCCACTTAAAATTAAGCATGGGCTCAAATGCCATTCCTGAATATGGGTGCTTCCCGGAATCAGGGCTTTAAATTGGTAGCCATTTTAGGATAAAGTTAAAGAGAGAGTAGCTCAGACTCCTTTTTCTTTCAACTGCTTTTCACTGCTCAGGCAGTGCGGAACAGTCAGAAAGCTGCCTCCGAGTATTCCAATTTGTTGGGAAGTTGCCACATGCCAGGTGGCATAAAGCCAATGTAGCTGGCTCTATGCCACTTGCTTCAGGTGTCCCATGACACAGACAATGGGGAGGGTTTAAAAGAACTGGAGCAGGCAGGACCAGAGCATGCTGTGTTTCAGCTGTCCTTTATGTAATGGGCTCTTGGGGGCATTAAATGCGGGTGCAAGTTAGAGCAGTTCCTAGGCTGCTCCAATTTGTGCTGAAGCTTGTTTGGCCCTATAGTCACCATTAGCATCAGGGTAGGGAATGGAAACTGCTCCAGTGCTGTTGTGGATTTAACTTAAAACACTTGCTGATGGTTTCATACATTCAACATATCATAAGTTCATACATTAACTGAAATGACCCAAAACTACAGTTAGTGCTGAGATAACTTGTTAAAGAATCTTTAATCTGTGACAAAATAAATGCTTGGTTTCACATGGTCTCCCCTCTAATCCCAGAACAAACCAATGTTATTAAAAATAAATTTATAATTAGAATGTAGGATATATAAGGCTCTTTCTTGCATACATTGAAGTTGATGGCAAAACTCTGGGATCAGGAATAGACCACAAGTATCCATTATCAGACACCAGGCTAAAACTAATTTCCCTAACACCATGATGAAGGCTTATGTTATGATCCAACCAAGGCCTGTCACTATGAGGGTCAGTTACCAAATGACAAAGAAACAGGTGTAGCAAGAGATAAAGAAGGTGCTGAGAGAGATTAGAGAGGATGGAGTCAGGAACAAACGTAAAGATACAGGGAGGTATATTGTGATTCAGATTAAGGCCATTTGCAGATGGTCCCATCCCTCCTGGTGTACAGCTGCATAAATAAGCACTTGCATATATACATGTAGGGTCATGTTGCCTTTGAAGACAAGGGGGAGTTTTGCTTAAAAACTGATATAACTGATGATACAATACAGTTCAGAAATGTCTGTAAATTTCACATGCTATATGTGACCTAGAAGATGCAAAAATGCGCTTCACCATTTATTTAGCAATAGCTAGTAACTAGGGCTGTCAAGCGATTTAAAAAACTTAATTGCGATTAATCGCACGATTAAAAAAATTAATCGTGATTAATTGCACTTTTAAACAATAATAGAATACCATTTAAATATTTTTGGATGTTTTCTACATTTCCAAATATATTGATTTCAGTTACAACACAGAATACAAAGTGTACAGTGCTCACTTTATATTTATTTTTTATTACAAATATTTGCACTGTAAAAAACAAAAGAAATAGTATATTTCAACTCATCTAATACAAATACCGTAGTGCAATCTCTTTATCATGAAAGTTGAACTTACAAATGTAGACTTATGTACAAAAAATAATTTATTCAAAAATAAAACAATGTAAAACTTTAGAACCTACAAGTCCACTCAGTCCTACTTCTGCCAATCGCTCAGACAAACAAGTTTGGTTACAATTTGCAGGAGATAATGCTGCCCACCTCATGTTTACAATGTCACCTGAAAGTGAGAACAGGCATTCGCATGGCACTGTTGTAGCCAGCATCGCAAGATATTTATGTGCCAGACCCACTAAAGATTCATATGTCCCTCAATGCTTCAACCACCATTTCAGAGGACATGCTTCCATGCTCGATAACGATCCAAAGCAGAGCGGACCGACGCATGTTCATTTTCATCATCTGAGTCAGATGCCACCAGCAGAAGGTTGATTTTCTTTATTGGTGGTTCGGGTTCTGTAGTTTCCGCATCAGAGTATTTTTCTTTTAAGACATCTGAAAGCATTCTCCACACCTCATCCCTCTCAGATTTTGGAATGCACTTCAGATTCTTAAACCTTGGGTCGAGTGCTATATCTATCTTTAGAAATCTCACATTGGTACCTTCTTTGCGTTTTGTCAAATCTGCTGTGAAAAATTTCTTAAAACGAACATATGCTGGGTCATCATCTGAGACTGCTATAACATGAAATATATGGCAGAATGCAGGTAAAACAGAACAGGAGACATACAATTCTCCCCCAAGGAGTTCAGTCACAAATTTAATTGACACATTATTTTTTTAACAAGCGTCATCAGCATGGAAGCATGAAGGGGCATATGAATGTTTAGCATATCTGGCACGTAAATACCTTGCAACGCTGGCTACAAAAGTGCCATGAGAATGCCTGCCTGTTCTCACTTTCAGGTGACAATGTAAATAAGAAGCAGGCAGCAGTATCTCCCGTAAATGTAAACAAACTTGTTTGTCTTAGCAATTGGCTGAACAAGAAGTAGGACTGAGTGGACTTGTAGGCTCTACAGTTTTACAATGTTTTGGTTTTGAGTACAGTTATGTAACAAAAAAAAACATTTGTAAGTTACACTTTCACAATAAAGAGAGTGCACTTCAGTAGTTGTCTGAGGTGAATTGAAAAATACTATTTCTTTTATCATTTTTACAGTGCAAATATTTGTAATCAAAAATAATAAGATAAAGTGAGAACTGTACACTTTGTATTCTGTGTTGTAATAGAAATCAATATATTTGAAAATGTAGAAAAACATCCAAAATATTTAATACATTTCAATTGGTATTCTGTTGTTTAACAATGTGATTAATCTTTTTTAATCACAGCTAATTTTAATCGCGTGAGTTAACTGCGATTAATCAACAGCCCTACTAGTAACTAATAATTAAATACTAAATTTAAAGATAGAGTTAACAGCCAATAACAATTGATAGTAGGAATATTTTATGTAACTAATAGTTCAAAGAAAGAGCTGAAAACTCCACTGCTTGAGACTTTTTAAAAACTAGGTCCTGATCCTACAACTGAGTCTTGCAGAAGGGCTCTTACTCCTGAACAGTCCCATTGACTTCAGTCACTTGTGCTCCCACAAGAGTCTGCTGTGCAGATTCTGATATAGGATCAGTACTTTACACTGGACAATATGTTAAAATAAACTAGCACTGTAAAAGAACAATCCTGCCTTGGCAGGGACCTGGAAAAGATGTCCTACTAGGTCTTTTCTGTCTCTAACTGCTGCGATACTATGACCTATATGTAAAACTACTTAAATAGATAAAACTATTAAATCTGAACATAATCAATAAATAAACTAAAGGAAAAAGTTCTGAAAACAATTTTTTCATAGTATTTGATATGCGTAACTAATTTGAAATTTCTTAACATTAATATTATATTGTTTTATTAATATAGTGTCACTTGTAGTGTGTTTGTTATCATACTAATTCCTGTTATCATTTATTATTTCACTAATTGATAAAGAATACCCATAACATTATAATGGTATGGTAAAAAATAAGTAAGAAGGGAAATCTCAGTGAGTTAAGTAAGAAGCTGCAGTTCTTGTTCTCTTGATATTATTAAGTCCATTACCGGGTTAGTTAAAGTTGTTGGTGAAATTTTCCATCTATGTCTGTACAACACATTTCCAGTCTGGCACCATCCAAAATGTATCTAAATATTTCTGGCTCAATACCAGAGCTCTGCTCCACTGATTTAAAACTATTTAAAAATGATAAACCTTTTATCCAGAGACAGTGTTCTGTTGCAATGGCTTTTTTCTATTATAACATATGATTAGTGATGAATGCTATTTAGAACGTATAGATTTATACAGTACCCTGACAAGAATGAAAGTGCTGCACAATAAAGTACATTCAAAGATCACTTCACGCACCACAAAATGCAGCCATTACATTTGATGTATGTTTATAAAGTGGAGTGACCATTGATCAGAATCCAGCTTTTCAGTAATGGTAATATGATCACCTTGGAGAACACACTGGTTCTGTGTTTCATCAAGTATGAGACCAGTTCACTCCTTAAGAATAAGATGAACCTATTCCCAGGAAGGTGGGGCACTAATCCAGACAATACACAGGGAATCCTATGTGACTGCTCTTCTAGCTGGTGGCCTGGAAAAAAGGCTGCAGCTCCTTTGCAGCCCTTCTGTGGAAATTTTTGGCACTGGACCCTATATTCACCATTTAAGTGTCTTCTCACAGGCTTATCATGCTGGTCTCATTTGCATCATCCTAGTTGAAGCCGGCACAGAGCCCACATCATGTAGTTTAGGGGATGTGGAAGCCCCCTGAATGGTTGCTTCTGCCTGAGCCTCCACTCCCCACAAGCATGGCTATCATGGGGCCTAGATGGTATAGAGAGCCTTATGTGGGTCCTTCATAATGGGATGGATGTTAGTCCAAGTGACCATTATTAGAAACTAAATATGTCAGTTTATGACTGGCTAATAGTTTGAAATTATTTGTTGGTAAATTAACAAATCAGCCATTTGGTAATTTAACCAGTGGACATTAATTTAATTTGCTTCTTCTTGTTCAAGGTGGTATATATTGTTCTTTGGAGCAACACAGTTCATAAAGGATTAAATTGTGGCTTTCAGTCACAGCCCCATGGTAGGGTTCTGTGGAGGAACCCTGCCCCAGAGAGAGCCCCTACAAGCTTCTTGCAGCAAGGACTGCCTTTCTGTTATGTGTGTCCAGTGCCTCACACAGTGGGACCCTGATCTTTGATTCAGCACTCTCAGAACTATCACAGTAATCAAGTTTTATGTGCAGTAGAACCTCAGTAATTAGTTTTTCACTAATCTGTGTGGCTCATTGTAAGCATTCTAAATATAGATGTCTAACACTTACTCACATGTTTACAAAATTACTACAGATCATTCGGTGTTGTTTACTTTGTTTAAAATTAAATTATACTTGTCAAATAAATGTACAAAGTAAAACATTTTGTGATGCAGTAGGGTTGATTTTTTTAAATTATTATTTGTCTGTGTTTACTCAGTATAGGGGAAATTCTCTCTGAAGCATCCAGTTTGAGTCAATCGCAATATTTTCTTGGAAAAGGTGTGAAATGTATGCCTAGTTATAAATGTATCCTCACTTTTCTTTCTTTTGTGTTCTCCAGACAGGATTCCTGGAAAAGACCGACCTGGAGTGATAAGAAGCACAAATGAGAAAGACAGTAATATTTTTTCCAGTAGTTATTTCAGTGGTCAAACACAAGTCCAGCCCAAAGATGCACATCTCCTTCTTGACCAAAATTCTAGTGGTCAAACACAAGTCCATCCCAAAGATACACACGTCCTTCTTGATCAAAATCTAAAAAAGGTGTTGACTCTTACTGCTCCTTATTTTTGTACACCTGCTGGCTGCCCATCGCAGAAAGATGGTAGATCCTCTGACATGGAGGTTCTGGCTCCCCCCGAGGAGAGTGACTCTGTTTGTTGGTCTTTACCAGACATTGCTGCTGCTGCAAGCACAACTGACAAGGATAGAATTACTCTTTCTGGCTATTATTCAAGCAGTCGAACATCAGTCCAACTCAAAGTCCAAAATCTTTTTCCTGATCAAATTCTTAAAAAAGATATTATTATAGCTCCAACTCCTAGTGGTCCCTCCAACTTCCCATTACACAAACGTCGTAAATCCTTTCGCATGCAGCTTCTTGGTTTACCGAAGGATGAGCCTGCTTATTTTACTTTACCAGAGTTTACCTTTGGGAGCTTAGCTGCAGTGTCCTCTTCTCACCCATCACCTGTGATGTCAGCCTTTAGAAAGCCAGTTGTTTCTCGCTGTAACTATCAAAAACTCAGTGCCCAGTTGACCAATAAAGTGAGAAAGAGCATACAGACTGAAGTTAACACAACAGTATTGTCCAATAATGAGGAGTTCCCAGTAATTTCACGAAGAAAGCCTGAGAGACAGAGTATCATAGGTACTGTATTTTACATTGTCAAGTGTTCTAATTCACTTTTGTCTGTGCATGATTTTTACTGAAAGTATTTCCAAAATAGGCCTCCTTTACAGGAAAAAAACTTTGCCATTTGTCTGTTTGTGAGAATTTTACATCATCATTTAAGAACTAGAAAGTGCAAAATTGTAGCTAGTAATAACTAAACTAACTTTATTTTTAAAAACGTTAACAACAGGTAACAATTTATACTAAGAATATCTTAAAATACTTAATAATATAAGGAAAGTGTTTAAAGCCCCATTGCTTGAGACTTTGAAAACTGGCCCCTAATCCTGCAACGGGATCCATGAAAGATGGTCCTAACACCTGCACAGAGTCCTTCTAGGCCCAGTTCATTGTAGCTCTGCATCTTGTGTAGTCATTTAAATGAGTGTAAAATGCTAATATTCTGATTTACTATCATTTTGCCATCATTTATACTAGTGTAAGGCCCAGATTTTTAAAGGTATTTAGGTGTTGCTGAGTTCAGTGTTGCATTGCCTAATTGATATAGGAGCCTTAATCTTATTTTCAGAAGTGATTTAGGCACTGAAGAGCCTAAATCCCATTGCCAGTAAGTAGGATTTGGGCTCTTAAGTGAAAATAAGGTTTAGGCTCCTGAGTACAGCAGCATCTGAATACCTTTAAGAATCTAGGTCTAAATGACTACATAAGGTGCAGGACAACAGTGAATTGGGCCCACTGGCTTCAGTAGGACTCTGATGGTATTTCTGGGTAATGAATGGATTGGGCTTTCTAACCATAGTGGTTTTTGCTTATGTGCACAGGGTTGAACGGGTTGACAAATCAAGGCAACAATATGGGGTCATTCCTGCAAAGGCTTGTTGCCATGCAAGTAGTCTTTATTCATGTAGATGGCCCCACTGACTACACACGGGAGAGTAATGGTTTGCAGGATCAGGCCCCATGTTACCAGGGATCTTGGGTTGTTATGGCTTTCCTCCAAGTCTAAAGCACTACACAGAGATCTTTGATTAGGAGAAGATGAGTGTATCTCCCACAATCAACTTCCTTTGCTCCCAAGAGAGACAGGCACTAGAGAACCATATTTCTTCCAATTTTCTACCTCTAAGTAAATAATGTTTGATAAAATTATGGTGCAGCAGGGCCTGTGCTACAGTTAAGATTGTGTTACAGCATAACTTTTAACCTTTTATATATATATAGAAAATATGTCATTGAATAGGCAAAAACCAAAACATAGAATATAAACTTTGAGCATTGTTTGAATTTTTCATGATGGTGTGATGAAAAATGAATTGATAGAGAATAATAATAAAATTACCCTTTCTTATGATTCCTTCTTCCACTGCCTCCCTGGATTGCCTCACTCTTCTTTGCATCCCTTTTGCAAAAACTCTGCAACTCTCTGGGACCTATCTTTTGTCCAGATTGTTAATCCTCACATGCTGATTCCTAGAATATCAGTTATACATTGGTATTGTTCATCTATATTTTATACCTCTTCAGCTGTAACAGAAAATGTGTGCCAAAGCAAACCCACTGAATTTTAATTCAACGATAAATAACATGCCAAGAGATAGGGCTTACTGTGAAATCACTGGTGGCCTAAAAGCCAAGTTTATGGCATACACAATCCCAAGTTTAGCCACTGTGCCATGACCTTTTAGAACAACTAACCTAGTTTTGGTTAGCCTATCTTTCACCACTGTAAACTGCACTCCTCTTCCAGAGCCAGGGATAGAATCAACTGGTGATTCCCACTCACCAATTTTATATTAACTACTAAATAGGTGGGTAACTCACTGTGAAAGTGTGTCTAGTCTCCTCTGATGCCTCTAGAAAGGGGTGAGCAATTATTCCTGTAGCTAAATTAGTAGTGATTCACAAAGGGGAAGTAAGCAAGCCTTAACTGTCACTAAATGTAATTTTTGTTTGCTAATGAAAATGTAAGAATCTGACCTGATTCTAGGACTGGTCAGACAGTCCAGTTCTGTTATTTCTCTGTGCTAATTTACAGGTTTGACCTTTTATGACCTGAAATATTGTAAACATTTTTAATGTATTTTTTCTGGAGAAGGGTGATGAGTAGAAAAAAGTTGAGTAGGCAATATTCACCCATTATTTTCTTAAAATATTTCTTAGAGAGACACTTATTTCAAGGGTTGCATGGAACGTTAAAATGAATACACACTGTAACCAGATAGTAATGGCATTTTGTCGTTAAATTGATTGCACGATCTGTAGTTCAGAACTGTCAATATTAATATATATCTCCACCCTCATCCTGAACAAATAGGCCCTCAACTCCCACTGTAAATACAACACACCAGCAGACACATGTGCATATTTCAATTCTGTTACTTTTACATTAAAATTGCTTCCAAATTTGGGCCCATCACCAACCAGATAAATCACCCATTTATTTAACATTTCCTGAATGTTATATAAAAACATAGTTTGCAGCCACCATTTGCAATCTTACCCTCTATCTCTTTTACACACCCCAGTACAAAACTATGTATAGAATTATGTAAAATGGAACATGAAACCACACCAACTCTATATTTAATCATATGAACACAACCATTAATGTGGTTGTGGTGTTGAGGCTGCACATTGGTTGTTCAAAATGGGTGGAGATAAGTGAATTGTGATTGGTGGAAGGGAGAGAGCTGAGGTTGAGAAAGGGAACTGATGAGTGGAGTGCAGATGGGCTGTTGATGACATAGATGCATATTTCCTTTCTTCTTATGGTTTGCATTGGCTGGAAAAACAGTGCATCAATCTTAACTCTAAGATAAGCCTACAGTGCATTTTAGTGGGAATATAGGTATGGGGTTTTTTTTTAAATGACTGCTAGGAATACTAGCGAAATAGTGCATCAGGAATTGCAGATAGCTGTCCTATGACACATGCCAGCTTCTCTATGATAAGAAATTCCGTTCTCTGGTGGTCATTTACACTATGGGTAGGTCTATACTTACCTCCGGATCCGGAGGTAAGCAATCGATCTTCTGGGACCGATTTATCGTGTCTTGTCTAGACGCGATAAATTGATCCCGGATCAATCCCGGAAGTGCTTGCCGTCGACGCCAGTACTCCTGCTCTGCGAGAGGAGTATGCGGAGTTGACGGGGGAGCCTGCCTGCCGTGTGTGGACCCGTGGTAAGTTCGAACTAAGATACTTCGACTTCAGCTACGTTATTCACGTAGCTGAAGTTGCGTATCTTAGTTCGAAGTAGGGGGTTAGTGTGGACCAGGCCTATGTCCCTTTATGCTGCTCTGGTAATGTAAAGGGGCCTTAAAAGCAAACACTGACTTGCTGGTCCATTTATGCTGCCAGAGCTGTGTAAATGGTGCTTTCTGTAAATGAGAAATGGGGTAGTCTGACTAAGTTAATACATTTCTCACATACCCCTTCTACCACCACTCCCAACTTTTTTCAGAAATGGCTTTGGAGGAGAAAATGAGAAAATCTAACTCGTTTGAACAGATTTTAGAAGAAGGTGATGAAGGAAAAGGATCTTTTATGGACAATATAAAGCTGTACCCTCATGGACAGAGCAAAAAGGTGTCTTATTCAGGTAGGGGCAAGATATATACATTACGTGTATGAAATAAACTATGTACAGCACTGTAGTGGCGGTTTTGTAATGGCAATATAAAAGATGAAGAGCAGTCCTACTATCAACTCCCAATAATGCATGCCATTTTTAAGGGGAGAATGAAATGGATGTTATAATAATAAATAATAGAAATGTACAATTACAATAAAACCAAGAAAGGAAGGAAATTCAGAGACAAAGCTTTTCACTCTGTTGGGCTTTTGGATTTTAAGGTCTTAAACTAGTGAGTGAGGAATCCATTTGGGCTGTTAACAGTAAGAGTGGTAGAAAGCTTTTGTAACCAAACCTGAAATTCATCCCAAGCTTGTGCCATGGTTTGAGCTTCCCAGAATTAAAACCCTCAGAATCAATTGCCACTTCTGAAAATGTAAACTGTAATGGTTTATCTAAACAGAATCAAAATCTTCAATCTCTTTAACATCATCTGTTGTGGGTTGAAGCTACAGATGGACCGGAACAAAATGCTCCCAAACTTTAGGAAAGTTCTGCTCCAATTCCAAAGTCACTGCTCAGGCCCTTTTATCAATAGCTGAAACCCATTCTGCTGCTCACCCTTCAAAAAAAAAAGTTGAATAAATTTGAATGCTTTTAAAGGGTCAAATTCTGGAGTCTTTACCCAGGCATTGCTAAGATGCTGATTTGTATCAGGGAATTTTGCCTGAGTAAGGCCTAACAGTGCATGGAAGGATTTGGCTATAAATTTGGGATCTACATAATGAAGCTTTAGTTCTTTATTTCCTAATCTCGATGTTTATTTCCATATTTGACTACATGTGTTTTTTACTTGCAGAACCTGATCGTACCCTTGATGATGATACTATAAAGGGTATCCAGGGATTCGGGTACCAGAATTTGTTAAGTGAGCAGGATGAACAAGAACAACTGATGGCCAGGGCCAGAATGGCAGTTTTATATTGCATAATGCATAGCAGAACTGAACTTAATCTTAAGGTATACCTTTTAAAAATTACAACTGCACCCACTCTCCATATCGCTATCCTTAATGGTCAACTGCTGCTTTAATTAGAAACACAGTTTCCCTGGGATTCATAACTTGGCTTTCTTAACTTAATCCACCTAGAACCTGGTATTAAAATTCTCAGTATATGGCCACTTTTTAAAAATTAAAAATGGCTAAAATCATTTAAGATTTGTTTAGTAATTTTAGAGTAGTCTTAAGATTGGTTGTTCTAGATGCGCCTTCTTAATTCTCTTGCCTCACCTTGGTCTCCCTCTGTATTATCTATTTCCTCCCCTTTTTCACCCTCACTCTTCTTCCGTTATGTTGTGTGTCTCTCCTCATTTTTCCGATGCACCTCATGATTTATGTGACATCTGCTGGCTCCCAGCACCTCCAGCAATAGTGGACAGAGTTTGAACACACTGCTGCTTCTTCTCCTCCTGTAGTGCCATCAGATTGCTTCAGCACCATGCAAGTAGGAGTGGCAAGATCCTGAAGGTGGGAAAAGGTGCCCAACCCTCTTTCTAGAAGGCCAGAGACATCACAGTCTAAAGTTTCTAGAACCTTGCCTGGCATCAATTCGGCCCTGTTATGTACTTGCTGTTTTTAATTATTTCTGTTTTCATGTAATGTATGGATCTGTTGAGTCAAAGCATTGACAATTGATCTGTCAGTATAATAATGCTTAATATTTATTCAATTATTTATTATTGCTCCCAGTTTGTATTCAATCTGTAGTATCTGCTAGTAGGTGTGGTTTACTATGTAACTTTCATAGAAATGACTCATGAATTCTAGCTTACAAGGAAATAGTTACTGCACATAAATAGATGTAAGGTTGTAGAGAAAAGTATATTAATGTATTGAGATTATAATATATGATGTAATTAAATACTGTATCAAACTATTTATACCAAGGGTGTAGACAAAGATTGTGCATGCAACTGTAACTTAATTTCCTGATTTGAGTCAAAATCATTAATTCATATTTTTTTACCATAGATTTTTGTATGGGGTTCCCTAGCTTTGAAAGAAAAGGCTTTTAAAAAATGAAAAGAAGAAGCTTCACTTTCTAGAACTCTGGAGCTCTGAGTTGCAAACATCATGTGTACATCCCAGAACCTATTTAGCTAGACAGCCCCAGAGTACTCATTCCATGCACCTTAGGAAGATCACAGGAAAGAGCCCAGTATATTTTGTTCAAAGAGGGCATAATAAGAGATAAAAGTAGGAACTAGGCCATGCAGAGCATAGAAAGTGGGAACAAGTAGCTTAAATTTGATGCAAGAGGGAAGGGGAGATCAATGAAATGGGAGCTGAGAGGCAAGGCAGACAGAATTTTGAGTTGCCAATATGGCCCTCAGCTAGGCAAATCTTTTGATGCTCCTTGCATAATGATTTGATACTGTCTCATAGGACCGTTTTATAAACAAACTAGGGAAATACAACCTAGACGGAGCTGTTATAAGGTAGGTGCATAACTGGTTGGAAAAATCATTCCCAGAGAGTAGTTATTAGTGGATCAGAGTCAAGCTGGAAGGGCATATCAAGTGGGGACTCACAGGGATTGGTACTGGGTCTGGCTCTGTTCAGCATCTTCATCAGTGATTTAGAAAGTGTCATAAAGAGTATACTTATCAAGTTTGAAGACGATACCAAACTGGGAGGGGTTGGTTGCAAGTGCATTGGAAGATAGGATTAAAATTCAAAATGATCTGGACAAACTGGAGAAATGGCCTGAAGTAAATAGGGTGAAATTTAATGAGGACAAATGCAAAGTACTCCACTTACGAAGGAACAATCAGTTGTACACACACAAAATGGGAAATGACTGCATAGAAAGGAGAACTGTGGAAAGGGATCTGGGGTTTAGAGTCACAAGCTAAATATGAGTCAACAGTGTAAAACTGTTGCAAAAAAGCAAACATAATTCTGGGATATATTAGCAGGAATATTGTAAGCAAGACACGCTGATAAGGCATCAGCTGGAGTATTGTGTCCAGTTCTGGGCACCACATTTCCGGAGAGATGTGGACAAATTAGAGGAAGTGCAGAGGAGAGCAACAAAAATGAGTAAAGTTCTAGAAAAATGATCTATGAAGAAAGATTGAAAAAAATGGGGTTTGTTTAGTCCGGAGAAGAGAAGGCTGAGAGGGGACATGATAACGGTTTTCAAGTACATAAAAGGTTACTAGAAGGAGGAGGTAGAAAAATTGTTCTTGTTAACCTCTCAGGATAGGACAAGAAGCAATGGGCTTAAATTGCAGTAAGGGAGGTTTAGGTTGGACATTAGGAAAAACTTCCTAACTGTCAGGATAGTTAAACACTGGAATAAATTGCCTAGGGAGGTTGTGGAATCTCCGTCATTGAAGGTTTTTAAGAACAGGTTAGACAAACACCTGTCAGGAATAGTCTAGTCCTGCCTTGAGTACAGGAAATTGGACTAGATAACCCAAAGTCCCTTCCAGTCCTACACTTCTATGATTCTATGTATCTATCAATGGAGTCATGTTGCTGATTTGTCTATTTTTTTAATGATAAATCTTTTAAATTAAGTCCTGGTGGAGCCTGTTCTTAGCTTGTTTTTTTTCCTCTTGATAAAAAAAGTTGATTTTTATTTAGTTAATATATCTTTTCTACTGCTTATGTCTTCTAGGCCTATTTCCTGACTCTCCTTCCAGACCTTACACCTTTAGTCGACACTTTGGTGTATCTTAACCTGTCATTCAATGACTTACACTTCTTTCCCAGGGAGGTATGTACCAGTTATTTTCCTTATTGTTATTAAGAGTAAAACTGTAAGACAGCCTGAATTTTTACAGTTTAATATTAAACTAAACATAAAAAAATGTAACTTCCAAACAACAATGATTTAATAAGAGATGCAAATTGCATAGCTCAGATATTGGAAAAACATCATTCCTTTACTTTTCTGGTTATTTATGGGATAGTAAGAATCAATGTGAGCCTGGAAAGATTCCAACAAGATTTAGAAATATCTCTACATCTGTGTCTGAAGATCTCATTCCGATCTTGCTTTATACTAGTGTCACTCAGTTGACTTCAATGGGAAGTTATTCCTGTTTTAAACTTATCCTCATTTATAGGGCACCAATCTATGGGTTGATACTAATATTACACACAAAAAATACTCTGAAAGAACCTTAATCCAGTTGCAAAGTCAAGAACTCAAAAGTTAGGAAATTCCAGAATTAAAGTTGCCTGTGCAATCTTTATTCAACTCCCTTGTGCATATGCTATGATCCAGTCCTCAATTACATGATCACATACTACTTTTTCCACAGAATCCATGCCTCGTTCAGTGCACAGGATGGACAGTACTCAACTAATAAGCAGCTAGTCAATATTTTTTTCTCCTCATTGTTCAGTGTGTGGCTGTAGGCTTTACTTACTGCACATTATTCAAATCCTACTCTGAAGTCAGAAGTATTAAATTTCTCAGGGGCTTTGTATAACGCTCAGAACTATAGCATCTGAGTGTTTCACAAGCATTGGTGACTTGATTTTTCACCACACTTCTGTGAGACGAGTGGGTATTTATTATCCCTCTTCTGCAGATGGAGAGCTGAGGCACAAAGAGATTAAAGTCAAAACTATCCACTAATTTTGGGAGCCCCGTTTGTGATCCTGGAACCTGATTTTTCAGAGTACTTACCATTATATAGCACAGTATATGTATGTTTATGGCCCTACCAAATTCACGGTCCATTTTGGTCAATTTCATGGTCATAGGATTTTAAAAATCGTAAATTTCATGATTTCAGCTATTTAAATCAGAAATGTCATGGTGGTGTTATTGTAGGGATTCCGACCCAAGAAGGAGTTGTGGGGAGGTCACAAGGTTATTGTAGGAGGGGTGGCGGTACTGCTACCCTTACTTCTGCGCTGCTGCTGGCGGTGGTGCTGCCTTCAGAGCTGGGCAGCTGGAGAGCGGTGGATGCTGGTTGGGACCCCATCTCTGAAGGCAGAGCCGTCTCCAGCAGCAACATAGAAGTAAGGATGGCATGGTATGGTATTGCCACCTTTACTTCTGCGCTGCTGCCTGCACAGCTGGGCCCTCAGTCAGCAGTCGCCATTCTCCAGCTGCCCAGCTCTGAAAGTAGCAGCGCAGAAGTAAGGGTGGCATGGTATGGTTTTGCCACCCTTACTTCTGCGCTGCTGCTGGCGGGAAGCTAGCTTCAGAAATGGGCGTCTGGCCAACAGCCGCCACTCTCTGGTCACCCAGCTCTGAAGTCAGCACAAAAGTAAGGGTGGTAATACCGTGATCCCCCCTATAACTCCCTTTTGGGAAAGGACCCCCAGTTTGTTAAACGCTGGTCTCCCCCCCACCCCCCGGTGAAATCAGTATAGTGTAGGGTAAAAGAACACAAAAGACCAGATTTCACCGGGGGAGGAGGGGGAGTCCAGATTTCATGCTCTGTGATGCGTTTTTCATGGCCATGAATTTGGTAGGGCCCTATGTATGTTCAAAGCACAGCTTCCATTGACTTCAGCTGCAGCTGTGAGTGCTCAGCACTTCTGCACATAAAGCCCCAGGGTCTCACTCTGGGCACCCATAAAATGAGGAACACACAATTAGTGACCACCTGGTAAAAGTTTGGTTTAAGTGATTTGCCCAGTATCGCATAGGAACTCTATGGCAGAGGTAGGAGTAGAATCAAATTCTCCAGGGCAGCATTCGGTTTCTTTAACCACTTCCACTCTACTCTGTGCTGATAAGGCCTCAGCTGGAGTATTGTGTCCAGTTCTGGGTGCCATGTTTCAGGAAAGATGTGGACAAATTGGAGAAAGTCCAGAGAAGAGCAACAATAATGATTAAAGTTCTAAAAAATATGACCTATGAGAAAGATTGAAAAAATGGGGTTTGTTTAGTCTGGAGAAAAGGAGACTGAGTGGAGGCATAATAACCATTTTCAAGTACATAAAATATAGTAATAAGGAGGAGGGAGAAAAATTGTTCTTGTTAACCTCTCAGGATAGGATTAAATTGCAGAAAGGGAGATTTAGTTTGGACATTAGGAAAAGCTTTCTAACTGTCAGGGTAATTAAGCACTGAACAAATTGCTTAGGGAGGTTGTGGAATCTCCATCATTGGAGGTTTTAAGAACAGGTTGTACAAACACCTGTCAGGAATGGTCTAGTTATTACGTAGTCCTTCCCTGAGTGCAGGGGATTGGATTGGATGACCTCTCGAGGTCCCTTCCCATCCTACACTGCTATGATTCTATGAGACAATCATTCCTCTTCCTACAATCCCCTGTCTCATTCACCACACACCTTCCAACTGCAATAAATGAAGCAGGGTGCCTGCAGACAACAGCCTCCTGTATTACACAACCTGTAATTAGACTGTATCATAATACATACATATAACGGCCAAATTAAGGTTGTCCTGGCAACCTTAATTTTGGCATTTCCAAATTTTGAGTGTTTGACTTTGCAAGCCTAATAATGTTTGCTTAACATAGTTTTTGTGTAATTGCCTAGGTTTTTGAAAAAGCAAACTGAAAAACATTGTACTGAGGCCCACATGGGTCATCAGCAGGGTTGGAATCTTTGGATCCATCACAAAGACCTCTGCCATTTGAACTAACAGAGTAACTGATAGATGATAACATACTCCCCCCCCCACACACACACACAGCAGGTTCTTATCTTAGTCTCTTTACCTAGTCAGTCCCGCATTCCCCACAGCTCCTCATGCAATCTCTGTCTCTCCCATCTCCCACCTACTGAGCTTAAACTCAAAAAGGAAGCTTTACAAGAAGTGGAAATTTGGACAGATGACTAGGGAGAAGTATAAAAATATTGCTAGAGCATGCAGGTGTGTAATCAGGAAGGCCAAAGCACAATTGGAGTTGCAGCTAGCAAGGGATGTGAAGGGTAACAAGAAGGGTTTCTACAGATATGTTAGCAACAAGAAGAAGGTCAGAGATAGTTTGGGACGCTTACTGAATGGGGGAGGCAACATAGTGACAGATGATGTGGGAAAAGCTGAAATACTCAATGCTTTTCCCCCCTCAGTCTTCACAGGCAAGGGCAGCTCCCAGACTGCTGCACTGGGCAACACAGAATGGGGAGTAGGTGAGCAGCCCTTAGTGGTGAAAGAACAAGTTAAGGACTATTTAGAAAAGCTGGACATGCACAAGTCCATGGGTCGAGATCTAATGCATCCAAGGGTGCTGAGGGAGTTGGCTGATGTGATTGCAGAGCCTTTGGCCATTATCTTTGAAAATTCGTGGCAATCGGGGGAGGTCCCGGATGATTGGAAAAAGGCAAATATAGTGCCTATATTTTAAAAAGGGAAAAAAGAGAACCCGGGGAACTACAGACCAGTCAGCTTCACTTCAGTCCCCGGCAAAATCATGGAGCAGGTCCTCAAGGAATCCATTTTGAAGCACTTGGAGGAGAGGAAGGTAATCAGGAACAGTTAACATGGATTCACCAAGGGCAAGTCATGCCTGACCAACCTGATTGCCCTCTATGATGAGATAACTGGCTCTGTGGATATGGGGAAAGCAGTGAATGTGATATATCTTGACTTTAGCAAAGCTTTTGATACAGTCTCCCACAGTATTCTTGCCAGCAAGTTAAAAAAGTATGGGCTGGCTGAATGGACTATAAGGTGGATAGAAAGCTGGCTAGATCATCGGGCTCAACAGATAGTGATCAATGACTCAATGTCTAGTTGGCAGCCAGTTTCAAGCGGAGTGCCCCAAGGGTCGGTCCTGGGGCCGGTTTTGTTCAATATCTTCATTAATGATCTGGAGGATGGTGTGGACGCACTCTCAGCAAGTTTGCAGATGACACTAAACTGGGAGGAGTGGTAGATACGCTGGAGGGTAGGGATAGGAGACAGAGGGACCTAGTCAAATTAGAGGATTGGGCCAAAAGAAACCTGATGAGGTTCAACAAGGACAAGTGCAGAGTCCTGCACTTAGGACGGAAGAATCCTATTCACTGTTACAGACTAGGGACTGAATGGCTAGGCCGCAGTTCTGCAGAAAAAGTCCTAGGGGTTACAGTGGACGAGAAGCTGGATATGAGTTGACAGTGTGCCCTTGTTGCCAAGAAGGCTAACGGCATTTTGGGCTATATAAGTAGGGGCATTGCCAGCAGATCGAGGGACATGATCATTCCCCTCTATTCGACATTGATGAGGCCTCATCTGGAGTACTGTGTCCAGTTTTGGACCCCACACTACAAGAAGGATGTGGAAAAATTGGAAAGAGTCCAGCGGAGGGCAACAAAAATGATTAGGGGTCTGGAGGACATGACTTATGAGGAGAGGCTGAGGGAACTGGGATTGTTTAGTCTCCAGAAGAGAAGAATGAGGGGGGATTTGATAGCAGCCTTCAACTACCTGAAGGGGGGTTCCAAAGAGGATGGAGCTCGGCTGTTCTCAGTGGTGGCAGATGACAGAACAAGGAGCAATGGTCTCAAGTTGCAGTGGGGGAGGTCTAGGTTGGATATTAGGAAACACTATTTCACTAGGAGGGTGGTGAAGCACTGGAATGCATTACCTAGGGAGGCGGTGGAGTCTCCTTCCTTGGAGATTTTTAAGGTCAGGCTTGACAAAGCCCTAGCTGGGATGATTTAGTTGGGAATTGGTCCTGCTTTGAGCAGGGGGTTGGACTAGATGACCTCCTGAGGTCTCTTCCAACCCTAATATTCTATGATTCTATGATTCTATTCTATGATACTGGTTCCCCATTCCCATTGTCCCCTCCTGTCTCCTAGTCTCCTTCCAACCTGTCCCAGATTCTGTACCCAGCCAGTCCCCGAACTCCCTCCTGACTCCCATTCTCTGACTCCTCCATGCTGCATTGGCCAAGCGGGGCGGGGGGGTCATTAGCTCACCCGTGTTCTCAATCTCTCAATTAATGTGCTTGGACCCAGATATGGTATTGGCTGCAGCAGCCCATAGCTGCCATCATTGGGAAAGTCCTGCTCTGACCTGTCAGTGCATACTTAGTGCAGACAGAATCTTTAGGGAAATTAGCTGCTAAAATCTAAAGAAGTCTCTACTGATCATATGTGAACTGTAATTTTTCAAAGGCTTATAACTTGGCCAAATTTGGGCTGATTTTCATAGGGACAGCAAAAGTCACATCCGTGACACAAACAGTAGCGTAGCTAGGGGGGATCAGGGGAAGCAGCCGCTTCCCCTCAGTACATTTTTCACAAGCGGCGCCTGCTGGGCCGCCGCTGGGGTCCTGCAGGCAAGTAGGGGGGCAGCATGGTCGGACTCTGGAGGAGCCATTGGGGGGGGGGGCAGCGGGCGCGGCCAGAGGAGCAAACGGGCCGGGCTCCTCAGCCATCGCGCCCCACGCTCAGCACGGCCCCAATATCGCCGCCGCGGCCACCTTCTGCAGCAGCTCAGGGCTCGGCGGCCGAGCACTCCGCAGCTGGCGGGCAGATCCCCTCTCCCCGGCAGCTTCCTGCTTCTGGGCCGAGGGAAGCAGGAAGCTGCTGGGGAGAGGGGATCTGCCTGCCAGCTGTGGAGCACTCGGCCGCCAAGCCCTGAGCCGCCGCAGGAGGCAGCCGCGCTGAGCGTGGGGCACAATGGCTGAGGAGTCTGGCTGCTTCGCTCCTCCGGCCACGCCCGCCACCCCCCCAAATGGCTCCTCCGGAGTCCGGCCGTGCTGCCCCTCCTCCCCCCTGCCTGCAGGCAGGGCCGGCTCCAGGCACCAGCTTAACAAGCAGGTGCTTGGGGCGGCTAAGGGAGAGGGGTGGCACCTGCGGCAATTCGGGGGCGGCAGGTCCCTCACTCCCTCTAGGAGCGAAGGACCTGCCGCTGAACTGCTGCCGCCGATCGCGGCTTTTTTTTTTTTTTGCTTGGGGCAGCAGAAATGCTGGAGCCGGCCCTGCCTGCAGGAGCCTAGCAGCGGCCCGGCAGGCTCCGCTTTTGAAAAAAATGCTGGGCTGCCCGGGCGAGGGAACCAGGAAGCTGCTGGGGAGAAGGGATCTGCCCGCCAGCTGCTGCCCGCCCCACTGCTCCGCTCCCCACCAACCCCCGGGAGAAGCGAGCAGCGCCCGCCCGCCACCCCTTCCCCCGTGCCCGGCCCCCCCCTCCACCAAGCCCCTCCGAGGGGGGGGGGCGCAGCATGGCCGCAGCATGGCCGAAGGAGCCGGGGACGGGGACTCGGAGTGGCCGGAGGAGGAGCCAAGGAGGGGCATGGCCAGAGGAGGAGCCAAGTAGGGGCACCTTTTTTATGGTTCCTCCCCCTGCACTGAGAAGCTGGCTACGCCACTGGACACAAAGGCCACCCTTCTGCCACATTTTAAATCCCAAAGTATGGGAGTGCTAGAACTTTAAAAAAAGATTTTAATCAAATTTTTAACATAGTCAAAATAATGTATTTTTCCCTAGCCTCATTCTTCAAAATGGCTGACTGTTTTGGCTGAAATTTTCCAAAAAGATTCGCCTGTGGCAGACATCCAGCATGGAAAATTTCAGCCAAAACAGTTAGTTTGGCTAAGTTATAAGGAACTGAAAACATGTTTTTGTAATGGGAAGTGTAGGGCAATCTTAATAGTAGACAGTGCTACCAGCCCAACCTATAATACTATAGGAGTATAAGTGAGATCAGGATCAGGCCCAGAAACCACATGATAAGGTACTTTAACTAAAATAACATTACTAATTAGCTACTGCTATACATTAAATACAAGATTCATACAATATTAGGACAGTTTCTTTGTTTCTAGTTCTTACAGTGTCACTTACTAATGTAATGTAATGTAAATGTAGAAACTCTTGCCATAACAGGAATCAGACTGTCTTTGTGGTAATAACTTTTTTTCCATTACCTCTTCCCCCCTAAGGTATATAATATTAAAAACTTAGAAGTACTGAAGCTCCGAAACAACCCCATCAAAGAGATCCCTGAGGATGTCCACAAACTCAAGACACTTAGGATCCTTAACATGTCCTTCAATTTACTATCTGTCCTTCCCACTGGGTAAGGTGTTTACTATTAATTAATAGATTAGATTGCACTATTTCTGTGCTCAAACAAGGATTCAGGTTTTTGTGTGACCTACATTATATTCATTCACTAATTCATTTCCATACTGGCTTTGTAAATTACACCTACAAAAAAGGCTTTCTAGGAATGTATATATAGTAGGGCTGTCAAGCGATTTAAAAAATTAATCACGATTAATCGCACTGTTAAACAACAATAGAATACCATTTATTTTAAATATTTTTGGATGTTTACTACATTTTCAAATATATTAATTTCAATTACAACACAGAATACAAAGTGTACAGTGCTCACTTTATTTTTGATTACAAATATTTGCACTGTAAAAAAAAAATTGTATTTTTCAATTCACCTCATACACGTACTGTAGTGCAACCTCTTTATCATGAAAGTTGAACTTACAAATGTAAAATTATGTACAAAAAAACCTGCATTCAAAAATAAAACAATGTAAAACTATAGAGCCTACAAGTCCACTCAGTCCTACTTCTCGGTCAGCCAATCACTCAGACAGACAAGCCTGGTTACAAATTACAGGAGACAATGCTGCCCGCTTCTTCTTTAAAATGTCACCTGAAAGTGAGAACAAGCGTTCGCATGGCACGGTTGTAGCTGGCAGTGCAAGATATTTACGTGCCAGATGCGCTAAAGAGTCATATGTCCCTTCTTGCTTCAACCACCATTCCAGAGGACATGCGTCCATACTGATGATGGGTTCTGCTCAATAATGATCCAAAGCAGTGCAGACCAACGCATGTTCATTTTCCTCATCTGGTCAGATGCCACCAGCAGAAGGTTGATTTTCTTTTTTGGTGGTTCGGGTTCTGTAGTTTCCGCATCAGAGTGTTGCTCTTTTAAGACTTCTAAAACCATGTGCCACACCTCGTCCCTCTCAGATTTTGGACGGCATTTCAGATTCTTAAACCTGGGGTTGAGTGCTGTAGTTATTTTTAGAAATCTCACATTGGTACCTTCTTTGCGTTTTGTCAAATCTGCTGTGAAAGTGTTCTTAAAACAAACAACATGTGCTGGTCATCATCCGAGACTGCTATAACATGAAATATATGGCAGAATGCGGGTAAAACAGAGCAGGAGGCATACAGTTCTCCCCCCAAGGAGTACAGTCACAAATTTAATTGACGCATTATTATTTTAATGATCATCATCAGCATGGAAGCATGTCCTCTGGAATGGTGGCCGAAGCATGAAGGGGCATACGAATGTTTAGCATACCTGGCATATAAATACCTTGCAATGCCGGCTACAAAAGTGCCATGTGAACGCCTGTTCTCACTTTCAGGTTACATTGTAAATAAGAAGCAGGCAGCAGTATCTGCCGTCAATGTAAACAAACCTGTTTGTCTTAGCGATTGGTAGAATAAGAAGTAGGACTGAGTGGACTTGTAGCCTTTAAAGTTTTACACTGTTTTGTTTTTGAGTGCAGTTATGTAACCAAAAAAAATCTGCATTTGTAAGTTATACTTTCGTGATAAAGAGATTGCACTACAGGACTTGTATGAGGCGAATTAAATAATTCTATTTCTTTTGTTTATCATTTTTACAGTGCATATTGTAGTAAGAGGAGGCCTTGAGATATAAACCTTGGCATCAGAGGCCTGGTATGAGGCCTAAGGCCTGAACTAAAGTAATGGTCAAGACTTTGCTAACATAAAGCAAAGGTAAGCTGTGAGCCAAAGGCAGGCCCTGCTCACAGAAGCTGGCAAGGAAAGGGCTGAAATTGGTTACCATACGTCTGGATTTTCCCGGACATGTCCGGCTTTTTGGTACTCAAATCCCCGTCCGGGGGGAAATCCCAAAAAGCCGAACACGTCCGGGAAAATAGGGAGGTGCTGGGCCGGAGGCGCTCAGCCGGGGGCTGGCCCGGGGTGCGGGGCCGGCACGGGCCCGGCGGTGCGGGGTCGGAGGTGCTGGGCCGGGGGCTTGGGCCGGAGGGAGCCGCTCGGTTGGGGGGGGCAGACTGGGCCGCGCCTCCTCCCCCCCCCCGCTTACCTGCTGCCTGCTTCAGGCTTCCCGCGAATCAAATGTTCGTGGGAAGCAGGAGAGGGGGCGGAGTTGGGGTGGGGACTTTGGGGAAGGGGTGGAGTTGGGGCAGGGGCGTGGGCGGGGCTGGGGGCAGGGCCGGGGCCCTGTGGAGTGTCCTCTTTTTGGACACTCAAAATATGGTAACCCTAGCTGAAATACTTACTCTGAAGGCAACAAGAAATTTGGAAGACAAAAACTTTGAACTGTGGAGATTGGTCCCAGGGTAAGAAGGAAATTCAGCCTGTGTAATAAGAACTGTAAACTGCTAGAACATCTAGAGGGGCAAGAAACTGCTTGATTGAAATCTTGCTTTGTCTGTAGAATTTAGGCTGAAATTTTATTTATATTTCTTATATAACCAACGTTGATCTCTATGCCTACCCCTTATAATTACTCAAAATCTAGCCTTCTGTAGTTAATAAATCTCTTTTATATTTTATCTAAAACAGTGTGTTTTGGGTTGAAGTGCTTGGGGAATCTGCTTAGATTACAAAGATTGGTGCATGTTCACTTTCCTTTGACGAAGTGGCAAATTAATTAATGAGCTTGCACTGTCTAGGGAGTCTTGAGCAGTGTAAGCTGGCACATTACTGGAGTGCACGGCTTGGGGCTGGGGACATTTGCTTGTGTCTCTTTATACAGTTCATGTGTGGCTTAGGGAGCATTCATACAACTCAGCTGGGTGTGTGTAGCTACATATTGATGGGTGAGTGATCATAACATCTGGAGAGATTTATTGCTTGTCACTAGCATAGCATTGTGAGAGACAGCCCAGGCTGGAGAATGTAATGGGACTCAGTGGTCTCACAGTCTAGGTTGTATCCCGGGGACATGTCATAGTGGTGCAGCGAGCAGACTGAAATGCACAGCTTGTTGTTCTGAGTGAGATTTGCACTTCATACACTGGTGCTGAGATTTTACGTGGGTTGGCTGAATACAGTAAAAAAAAGTTACACTTGTTATTTTCTGTTTGCTTATTTTGGGAAAGGGAAATAGGAGCAGAAAGGCATAAAAATGGATGAGAGTGATGCAGTTGCAAAGTTAGAGTTGAACAGACTGCAGGTAGCAGAAAAAGAGAGAGACTGTGAGCATCAGTTGAGAATGAAAATATCCCCATTGACATGCTTATTGGGAATGATTTTTTCCATGGAGCTCTGCAAGAAGGAATATTATGCTCGGACCCCAGAGGAAAAGGGTAAAGTCCCAGGAATTGCTGAAGGAAAGGGAGAAAGTCTCTTTGATTCCTCTGCAGCAAAGTGAAGCAGCATGCTTCCAGGTGTGGGTGGAGTTGAGACTCTCTCTTGCACTGCAGTTGAAGGCAGCACCTCATCAGGAAGGGAGGGGGGTGGAGTGCCTGTCACTGACAGAACTGTTCCAGCTGTTAGCTGCAAGCCCTTTGCAGCTGAACAAAGGCAGGATCCCACTGTAGTGAGCATAGTAGTGCTCACTACTGTAGTGTGTCCTAGAGGGAGGCCCAGAGAAGGGAAATAAGGAAAAGATTTCTGTAGGAAATAAGCAACTTCGTAAGCATAGTGTGTCAATGCACAATGCAGTGCACCATAGCTAGGTGTCCCAGGGTGCAACCCACCACCATCCTGTGCACTGTCTTGGGGAAGTTTTGGCAATGCATGGTGAGGAAAAAAATGAGTCATGAGGGGTAACAGGTAGCAAGGGGTCAACTTTCCAGTGTGCAACTTTCTCCATCCCATAATGTCATGCATAGCCCATAATTTTCACAGCTTTTTAAAAAATCCCATGAATCTGCACAGCCCTCCTCACTGTTCACCATCTCTGACAGAAGCATGGAACCTGCACAGCTCTGCACTATTGTTGTAAGTGTTGCAATCACAGAACACACGCCGATACTCCAGTATTTGCAGAGCCGCAAGAAGAACGGAATCAGCAGGGAACATCACAATGTTATGGAGGACAGATTGCTGTGGGACATAGCAAGAATCAGTTCAAGTATTTTGGTGACATTCATGGAGCAGTTGCAGATGGCGGAGCACTGCTTCTGGGCCCACTGACTGGTGGGATCGCATTGTAATTCAGGCTGATGGTGAGCAGTGGCTGCAGAACTTTCGGATGTACCAAGCCACGTTTCTCGATCTGTGTGCTGAGCTTGCTCCAGCCCTCCAGCGCAGGGACACCACGATGAGTGCTGTACTGAGAGCGAAGAAGCAAGTGATGGTCTCAAACACCAGATTGCTACCAGTCAGTGGGTAATCATTTTGGAGTTAGAAAATCGACTGTCGGGGCAATTGTCATGCAAGTGTGCAGAGCCATTAATTACCTCCTGCTATGCAGGATTGTGACTCTTAGCAATGTGCAGGACATAGTGGATGGATTTACAGCAATGGGGTTCCTGAACTGCGGTGGGGCAATAGACATGTATCCTATTTTGGCACCAGACCACCTTGCCACTCAACTGAAAGGACTACTTTTTTCTGGTTATGCAAGTATTGGTGGATTACTGGGGAAGTTTCACCAACATCAATGTTGGCTGGTCAGGAAAGAGTCTGATTCTCATATCTTTAAGAACATAGGATTGTTCATAAAGCTACAAGCAGGGACTTCCTTTTAGCACCAGCTGATTACCATTAGCAATATTGAAACGCCAATAGTGATCCTGGGGGACCCAGCCTATGCCTTGCTCCTCTGGACCTGAAACCATACACTGGCCACCTCGACAGCACCAAGGAAAGATTCCGCTACTGACTCAGCAAGTGCAAAATGACAGTTGAATATGTTTTCGGTAGATTGAATGGATGCTGGCAGTGCTTACTCACAAGATTGGATTTCAGTGAAAAAAATATCCTACTGGTTACAGCTGCCTGCTGTGTCCTGCACAATATCTGTGAAGCAAAGGTGGGAAAGTCGCCATTGGGGTGGAGGGCAGAGGTAGAGCAGCTGTCTGCTGAGTTTGAACAGTCAAGCACAAGGGTGATTACAAGAGCTCAGCATGGAGCTATATGGCTCAGGGTGGCTTTGAAAGAGCACTTTAACAGTGAGCCATAGTCATGCACTGCGATGTACTGTAGTCTGCCTGGCTCTGCAGTGTGGGGGCCTGTTAGGAAATGTGTGGTGCTTGCTGTACATTTATGATTATTACACTGTTTGCCACTGATTCTATGAGTTTTGTGTCACGCGGTACGGAAAGCAGTAAGTGGTTGCTTTCAGTAATGCTAGGGATATGTTCTGAACTAATAAAGATGAATTATTCTCCAAATAATAGAATTTGAGTAACAAAACAGGTGCAAAGAAAAATCTGTGCAATTTAAAAGCAAATACATTAAAAACTTACTCAATTAATAGAACAGAATTTAACAGGGCGAAAGAAAGTTCATGTCCATTTTAGCTACACATACAGCAACCGGGGCTTTCATAGGTCGGTGCATGTGAAGCTGTGGTTGTTTATGGCTCCCGGGGTGGAGTGATAGGGTAGGGATGCAGCCACCGAGGCCATGTGGAATGCTGGGGGAAAGTGATGTAGTGAGGTGCTATAATGGAGTTCTCCAAACACTGCAAAAGGAAGTGAGATGGGCTTGTTGAACCAGTAGGCCACAAGAGTTTGCAACATCTGTGTTTGCTGCTGGAGAAGCCCCATTATATCCTGATGCATCTCCCTCTCCTTTTCCTGTTGTGACTCTTGGGTCTTTCTCCTGTCTGCTCTTTCCTTCTCAATACAGTCTGCAATATTCACCCTCCAGGCACTTTGCTCACAGTCTGATGCAGCCCTGGATTGCAGAATCTCACTGAACACGTTATCCTGAGACCTTTTCTTTCTCCTTCTTATCTGACACAGCCAGTCCATCAGTGTGGAGGGGGAACCCCTCAAAGCCACAATGGCAGCAGCTACAGATAAAACACACAGAGGTACTAGTGTCAAAGAAAGTGAACGTTAAGATTCAGAACTCCTTTCCCTCTCTCCCCTAAAGTGTTAAACCAGACATGATTATTGACACTTCTGCTTTGGAGTGCTTGTGCATGGCACCACTCACAGCACCAAACATGGTGAGCATGGCCCACCACAGGTGAGGGAAATGAGACAGGAATTGCTCAGTTGTATAAAACCATGAGTATATGGCAATGGCACTGAACAATGGCACCATTGTGCACAGGTGGTCGTGATTGTAGCAGATATCTCACTCCGGAGAGGAACAAAGGCACAGAGAGCACAGCTGCTGCTGACTGCCCGAAGCTGCTCAGGCCCATATGGTGCTGGCCTGTTAACATGGGCTGGCACCATTGCAGTAATCACCGACTGGCATGGGAAAACATCCTACCTCAGAGGAAGAAATAAGGAGGGGATCGCAGAGTACCTCCATGCAAGTTTCATCAAGATCTCTCTGGAGGATTCAAGGGACACCCCTGTGTACATAAACAAACTGCTTCACATGGTCCGCCCTGCCTAACTGTACAGGGAAATGAAAAGCACATAAACAACTCCACTTCTCTTTGTAGTATGAGTAAATTTAATGAAACGTCGATAGCTGTGTCCTGTTAAGTTGGGGGCTTCATTAGTACATCACCGTAATGGGAAATACATTTACACATTTATCCAAGGTTCCTTCCCCTGCATTGGGCTTACCCTGCTCAACTGCCAGGATTCACTGGTCTGCAAGCAAATCTCAAACAGGCTCTGGATTGCGGCATAGCTGCACCCCACAGCTACATATCTCTCTTCCTCCTCTTCCTCGCTGTTCATGCCAGGGACCTCTGACGGGCTCCTCAAAGGTATCCAGGGTTGTCTGTGGGTGATGGAGTGTCCACCAAGTATGGCATGCAGGTCTTTGTAAAAGCGGCAGGTATGAGGCTTGGCACTGGATCAACTGTTGGCCTCCCTGACCTTATGGTATTCCTGCCACACTCTGCTTTCATGCAGCACTGCTGCTGATCCCTGCCATACCACTTCTCCTGCATCCCCTGTACAATCTGCTCGTAGGTGTCCACATTTTTATGGCTAGTCTGTAGCTGCGCCTGCACAGCCTCTTCTCCCCACAGGCCCAGGAGATCCAATACCTCCTGTCTACTCCAAGCCAGAGCATCTCTGGGCGTGAAGCTGGCATGGTCAGCTAGGCAGTTGCATACAACAATGGAGAGCTGGTAGGTGTGTTTACCAGGCTGGACAATCATGAAAAGGTATTTCAAAAACTCCCAGGACTTTAGAGGGGCGGGAGGCCTTCGGGTCTCCAGACCCCTGGGCAATAGAGTTCACAATTGTGACCAGAGTGGTCAGTGTCAGGCATTATGGGACAGCTGCAGGAGGACTGATAGCGTCGACATAAGTAATGCAGTGTCTACGCTTGTGGTTCCTCAACCCCAGTACGTTACCATGGCTCACCGCTGCTTGGGTAAGTGGTGTTACTGCATCTCTGTAATGGGGCACTTACATTCGGAGGGAGACAAATTTAAGTGTAGGTCGATGCAAGGCAAGGTTGACCTAACTTTGTAGTGTAGATCAGACCACAACCAGGTGACAATCCTGAAATTTTATTATATATCTACATATAACCTCTTTTCTCTTGGCACTGCCTCTTTAAGTGATCTGTAGATCTTCCTTCTTTGGTATTGTCCTTGTTAGTTATGGATATATCATAAGGAATTCTGTAACTCAACTACTATTCTTCTGGCAAATTTATTTATTGGGTTTAATTGAGAAGACAGTGCACAGAAAGTGAAAGAAAGACACACAACTAATTTCCACTAATCAACAATAGTCAAAAATAATGCTCCTCTCTACTCCTGAAATGATTGCCTTGTAAACCATTTAACATTAAGTTCCCTAAAACACAGCTTACAGGTGGCTGGGAAGGGAAAGAACATTTGATATCTTGCAAAACAAATGATTCATTACAATATGGGAAGAACTGCTGTAGAAGTGAAACCAAGCAACCTAATTGCCTAACAAGAAGCTGGAAAATTTTAATAATATATTTACTGGATGCAAAGTAGTGGCGTGCATTCATTGAAATTGGCAGGATGCATTGTTATATTTATGCCATGTAAAGATATGTAAAAAGCCGTGGATCTTCTGTGTAAGGAAGGCTCATTGTATAATTCCAACCCTCTGTACTCCTAACTCTCTTTTCCTGCCTCCCACCTCAGTACTTTTATTCCCTTTCCTTCACCCATGCTTTCCTCAACTCATCCACTCCACCATCCTTGGGCCGTTTCCCATAAGATAGTCGATAAAACAAACTTCAGATCATGGCTTTCCCAACCTTTCCCTGATCGCTTTGCTTTTTAATTGTAGGTACCCCTTTTCCTCTACCCTCCATCTTTCATATCTAGTTTGTAAGCTCTCGCTCTTACTGTGTAGTTGCACAGTGCCTGACCTTGATTGAGGCTTCAGTGCTATTTTAGTATTTGTGTCACGCTGGCTGGAGTGGCTCCTGACCAAAAGTGGCAACCTCAGGACAGACTGTTAAAAAGCAGGGCAGACGCCCCAAACTGGTTGTTCTATAATTACATTTCACCAACCCAGTAACAAGTGTGAACTCCTAAAGCACTAGAACAGTCTTACCATGGAGTCAAAGACGGTCGCCTTGAGCATTCCAATCTATCTTGCCACGCAGGCAAGCTGGACTATGTGACAGATGGTCACTTTACACCAAAAATCACAACAATATTCAGGTTACTTCCAGTCTCAAAGGACCAATCTCTTACCCCAGGTCAGTTGTACTCCGATCTCAAATCAAGGCAATAGCCAATCGTGTAATAAAACAAAGTTTTATTAACTAAAAAAAAGAGTTATTTACAAGGTTAAAGCAAGAAACATACAGACACAAATTAGTTACAGTCTTGGATTTAAAAAGGTAATATCAGCTTCTATAATAAGCAGCTCTATATGTGCTTTAGGACTGACCCATGCCAAGCAGCATGGGGATCGCTTGCTTATGTTTAGGAATCCTTGCCTCTCAGAGTCCAGATGTATAAAGATCCAGTTTCTCCTTGTCAGGGATTTTTATCCCCTTCTCCCCAGAGTCCACACTGATAGAACAAGTGTCGGCTCCTGATTCCTCTTCACCTGAGTGGGGAGGTGTCATGTTATTGATTTGAACTGGGACCATATAGAACATGGTTGCAACCAAAGTCCTGTAGTGGCACCAAATCTTGTATAAAGGGGGTCAAATGAGGTGTCTAAGACAAGGTTATGGTTTGCTGGTTATGATTATGTTGTCTATATGTGTGTATCAATTTTGTAGTTGAAGTTATAAATATTGGCTCTATACTGTCTGTATTTCAAACTTAAGCTATGCTTCTGGGAGACATCCCAGACAAGTTGGTGTTAGCTCTGCCTAGCCTGCTTGATGGCCCATTAAGGACCATCAGCTATACAATTGACCCATTGAGAGAAGGCAGATACGCCTTGTAACTCAGCAAAGTATGCAGGAACTTGCCCATGTGACTCCAGACTCCATTTTGCTGTAATTTTCCAGAGTAAGAACAAGGAGGTGTTCTTACACCTGGAAAAGACTATAAAAGGCTGATGCCTCATCTCCATCTTGTCTTCAATCCTTCTTCTTACCTCTGGAGGGACTTTGCTACAAACTGAAGCTCTGAACAAAGGACTGAATGACCCATCCCAGCTGGGGATGTATTCCAGAGACTTGATTTGAACCTGCAGTTTATTTCATCACTGCTACAAGCCTGAACCAAGAACTTTGCCATTACTGTATGTAATTGATTCCATTTAACCAATTCTAACTCTCATGTCTAACTTTTTCCTTTTATGAATAAACCTTTAGATTTTAGATTCTAAAGGATTGGCAACAGCGTGATTTGTGGGTAAGATCTGATTTGTATATTGACCTGGGTGTGGGGCTTGGTCCTTCGGGATCGAGAGAACCTTTTTTCTTTTATTAGGGTATTGGTTTTCATAACCATTTGTCCCCATAACGAGTGGCACTGGTGGTGATACTGGGAAACTGGAGTGTCTAAGGCAATTGCTTGTGTGACTTGTGGTTAGCCAGTGGGGTAAGATCAACGTCTTCTTTGTCTGGCTGGTTTGGTTTGCCTTAGAGGTGGAAAAACCCCAGCTTTGGGCGGTGACTGCCCTGTTTTAGCAATTTGTCCTGAATTGGCACTCTCAGTTGGGTCCCGCCAGAACCAGCATCGTTACAGGAGGGCAATCAACAGTCTTTGTCCTTTTGATGTCTTACAATGGCTCATTTGGTTTCAAAGACTCTCTTGTCTGAAGGACTAGCACTTTACGTTAATTAATACTTCTTTTCCTGTTTGAGGCCAGTTCTACACTACAGACCTACGTCCATATAACTGCACTACTCAGGAATGTGAAAAATCCACACCCCTGAGTGACATAGTATATTGACGGTAACCCCTGTGTAGAGAGCACTATGTCAACCGGAGAGCTTAGCGGGGAGATGTATTAACTATGCCAACGGGAGAGCTCTCTTCCATCAGTGTATGGGAGTCTTCATTTAAGTGCTATAGCGGCATAGCTGCATCGGTGCAGCTATACCAATGCAGTGTAGACCTGCCCTTGTGGTTTTAATCTGAGGTACATTCTTTTCATCCAACAGCACATAATGCACATTATGACAAATATTGTTCCAATTAGTACAAAGAAAACAATTATGAGATGAATCATAATATTTAAAACTGATGTCCATGAAGGGGAGCAGCCTCTAAAAATGCCATACCAATGGTGCACCATCATTTGTTGAGCTTGTGTGGATACTTTCAGAATTTCAGTTCCTTGGTGCAAAATAGCCAGACTTCGTGTTAGTACTTTTGTCCGGGTTGCTGCAGTTAATTGACTAATCTGCTTATTCCCTGCTAGCCATTGGTATGAAGTGGTCCAATTAACCCCCAAAATAAAAATAAAACTCAGGGCATATTATTGGTATCTACTAGGTTAACATCCTTATTTTTATGAACTGGAAATTAGTAAGTCATGGTGGGAGTTCGCAATATTGTCACATTGCACATACATTGTTGTACAGGTGGCCTCTGAGTATACTTTTCCTGCCACACAATTTTTTCCAGTCCAATAATACAAACATAATTTTCCCCATCACAGTATACTTTGGTGGTGCTATTATCTAGTTCATCCCAGTAGCATGTTGCTAAATTTTTTATTTGAACGGCGCAATGCTCCTCTAAAATTGCCAAGTTGGGGCATATCCACTGTCGAGTAGTCCATTTTTTTATACCCATGGGGCGATCATTGATTTCTTCTTTATTATTTAAATACATTCCTGCCAATCGTGGGGCCCAAATATGCCTTCCCTGTAGGGTTGGGAGTGCTAAGAAAGACTATAGGGTGTTCAGGTATCTGGCAGGGTGAATCCGCATCACCTGGCTAGCAATGTGTCCAATTAGGGTGTTTGTGTATACGTCTGAGTCCATAAGCTTATACCATTCTGAAATATAAGGGAGGAGAAGATTATTTCTCTGTCTGCTGAGAAGGGGAGTTAAGGCAGACATATCCTTGGCTCGAATCCAATCCATCTCTCTTTCTGTTAAAACAATGGCTAACAGCTGTTGCTCAGAACACCATAAGGCTATAGCTATTTTATCAGCTATGTCTCGCATAGTAAGCCCAAAATGGATGATTGATGTGGTCCCAAGTGTGCCACTGTAGATTTAACGTTTCCACCCCTGTCTGTACCAACTCAGTGATTTGGTGTTCTTGCCTTTTTGCTATTCTGTGGTGTAAAGCTTCTACCGCACAGGCCTTTGTTTTTAATGCTTCCAGATCCACTGAATTTAATATTCCTGTTCCAGCTCCTCTGCCTCCCAGTATAGTACTGGCTAGAGCTCTCTTCCCTTGAAGGGGAGAATGTTTTTGTTTCAAAGAGCCATACCAAGCGTTGAATAAGGGGGTGCTGTATGGTGCACATTCGGGCCGTGTGATGGTTACATTATCCTTTGTCCAATTAACTGTGATGTGTAGCGTTGTTATCCTGGGTGCCATGTATGCCTTAATTGGTGGTTATTTCTTAAGTAAATGTGGGTAGGGACTTTCCATGATTGGAAGGCCGTTTAACAGTAGCACTGTTAGGTTGCCCACAAAAATAGTTTTGTTCACCCACACTGTAATCGTGCACGCCTCTAATGGTCCTGGTGTGAATGGTAGAAAGGTGTGTGAACCAGGTTCACTGGGTTCACAAAAAGGATTCAAATCCATAATCGGCTCCATAGGGGTTATCACCTCAATCACGCAGTCATGATCCTCATTGGTTATATTAACTCAGGCTTGCAATGTAATTTGTGTGAAGGTCCCATACAGGGTATTGTTATGTATGGGTATTTCCTGAACCCTGTTCCACTCTGTCCAATTAAACTATTGTAGCCCCCAATGTACATATGTTATCCCTGAACCCCAAAAGCTTATGAATATCCCCCAAAATAACAACATCTTACCCTTAGCAGGTTTCTGGCAGGACTCCCTTAGGATCAGGTAGTGTGTGAGGGAATCTCTATCGTGAGAAATTCACGTGATTATTGGCAGGTATACTTCTAGTCCATATTAAATATAATATGTAATATAATATAAAATATATAAAATATTAAATATAATTGTGTAATAATTAAACACAAACAAATTAGGAAAACAATTTTATCTGTGACACATGAACCCACTTAAGTTTGCCGTCTTTTTCAATATGGTACACTAGTGGGCCAAGATGGTCAACTACGGAATAGGGACCTGTCCACTTAGAATCCAGGGCATGATCCTTTTTCCCTAGCTTTAAATACATTACCTGGTCACCGGCTTCCCATAGCTCAGAGTCGGTGACTTTTTGCTTGTACAATTTTGTATTCATTTGTTCAATGGCATGATTCACCCTATATTGTAAGATAGTTTTGTCTTCTTGCAATTGTTTAAGCCACTGAAAGTAGTCATGCTGGGTTGCTCTAGGGTGTTCTTCAGAATCTCTAGTGAGGCATTCAGGATTAATCATTAACCGCATCGGTTGCCAGTTTGGTACAGCTGGATTTTTGGCTTCAGCCTGTCACTGCTGCAGATGGCAGCCAGGATCAAGGGCAGCTTTTCAGGCCAGTTCTTACCGGTGTGGTCTACTACTTTTCGCAGTGCCTCTTTATGGTGTGATTCATTCTTTCCACCTGTCCTGAGGATTGGGGTCAGTACAGGATATGAAACTTTTGTTTAATTCCCAAAGCATGCATCATCATGGTAAAAATTTCCCCCACAAATGCACCCCATTGTCTGCATCTATAACCTTGGGGGGTCCACACCTACATACCACTTCTGTAGCCTTGGTAATTTTATTTTGTGCTTAAATTTTATGTTCATGATTTTTTTTCCTAATATAGTAATCTCTTTTAAAAAAAAAACACAATACACAACAATGCTAGCAACAAGACAAGACAAACAACACAAAACATATTTTTTGTCGCGACAGTAGAGCCATGGTATTCTGAGTTGCTTCACAGCTGGTTCCATTTTTTTCGCACATGCAGCATCCTACACTATTCATAAGGTCTAAACACCAAACACATTCTTACAACTCTAATATTTATCTTAACAATACTAACACCCAGGTAAGTCAGACTGGTTTCCAGCTATGTATTTGTTAGTGTTCAGTGAGGGCCTGGCCCTTCGCATGAGCTGGTACCTGGCCTGCCAGCATCACAGCTAGTAACAAATAGTACTGGAGAATAATATTTTCACAATTTCTAGAGGTCTCTAATGGAGCCACTGCTTGGGCTTATTCTACTCCTTGCATTGGCCTGTCAAATGCACACAGGCCATGGTTACACAGGAAAACCCAATGCCACAGTCCTCAGCCTAATACACCTATCAGGTCTGTCTCTGTGTGGCTCTTTGAACCTCTTGCCAGCAGTGACAGTACAGTTGGCTGATTGTCTTGCTGCTATTGTGTACCATTTGCTGGCTTCACTCAAGTGACTCCTCTGAGGATTTGCAGAATATAGTATAGGAGTTGAAGGAGTTGAATACGCTTTGGGACTCTTAACCTACCAGTACTTCAACCTTTCTCTCTCGCTCTCTCTGGGTGGGGATTTTGGCTCACAAACACACACACACACACCAAGGAGGGAGGTGAGGAGGAATCCTGTTCGGAATAAATTCATAATGCAGCTATTTCACTCATAATATTGCTTTATATTGTCAGCACATTAGCTTCTGTGCATGGAGTTATTTCCAATTTTGGGGTGACACCACATCTTAGTGGAATGTTTTCTGTTTTCTGTGCCTGGAGTTATTTCCAATTTTGGGGTGACACCACATCTTAGTGGAATGTTTTCTGTTTTCTGCTCATTTTTGACCACCATGAGCCTAAGAAATGGATGGTTTTGAAAGGACTTCTTCCCTTCCAGACACCTGTATGGGAGTAAATCAGTCTTTTTAAACTTTCAACAGTTAACACTGATAGCAGCTGCCCCATCACAGATTTTATAGGTAGTGTGATAGACTCAGGCCAGTTGGGTACAGCAGAATAGCAGAAGGCAGATATACTGGCCACTGGATTAACAGTTTTCTGTTCCCTGATTGATCAGAGCAGGGGCTGCTCCAGGCTAATGAGAACACCTGACTCCAATTAACCTGCAAAGAGTCAGGTGAGGCCATTAAGCTAATGTGACCACCTGACTCTAATTAAGGCCCCGCTGATACTCTAAAAAGGGTTCATTCCAGTCAGGCAGAGGAGAGCCAGGGAGCCAGAGGAGAGGTAGTGTGGCTGGTTAATGAAGATACCCTCAAATTATTGATAAGAGAGCCCTAAGGTAAGGATGAAGAAGGGAGAAGCAGGAGAGCTGTGGGGAAGTGGCCCAGGGAAATGTAGCAATGCTGGCAGTGAAAGGTTGGCTGCCAACAGCTGCTACCATTAGGGTCCCTGGGCCGGAACCCGGAGTAGAGGGTGGGCCTGGGTTCCCCCCAACCCACCACTAGAGGAACACCTCCTGGGAGGGGAAGTCAGGCCCCTGTCAGGACAGGAGGCTAAACTGTTCTAAAACAAGCCCTAGGGACAACAGAGACTGTGGGAGTTCTCTCACCAACCTCCTTGCTGGCTTATGATGAAAAGGGCTCAGTAGACTGTAACCCTGGCTCTAGAGAGAGAAGGGCTACGTGGAGGGTCACAGTGAGCCACTGAGGCTAGCATATACCGCCTAGAAGCGCAGGACCCATGGGGACAAGGTCAGAGCTCTGCCACAGTAGATATAAATAAGATATAGACAATATATCAGTTAGCATAGATCAATGTATTTAACTAGTTCTTCTGTAATGTACTGTGTTTTCTCTCTTTCAGGCTGTTTTTATTACCATATCTTAGTTATCTGGATGTTTCCTTCAATGATATTAGCGTTATCCCTCATGAAATCAGGAATCTCAGGTATTGATACATAATATACACTGGAACCAGACCTATGTGTAAAAATATTGTGAGCCTATTAGGAAGTTGATTGTTATTAGTTAATCTGGAGTAACGCCACTGATGTCCATGGATTTACTCTGGATTTGCACCAATATAACAGAAATCACAATCTGGCCCACTGCCCTGTGACAGGGGTCTGATTTTTACGATTAAATGTGTGTCCAGTTGCTTAAATATCATGATTATGCTTGTAAATCAGGTAACTTCACACAAATTATGATCATTGTGCCCATATGCATGTGCACTTGCCTAATTTGCATGCATGAGCCCTGTAATTGTATGCACCCAAATCATGTAAACCACATTGTCTTTCTCAGAATATGCAAGTGAAGGTGTGATTGCAGTGCAGGTAGGCATACGTGCGCTAGCTTTAATCCGGCTAGCATGGGTAACAATTGTAGTGACCATGTGGGTGCAGGGGTTTTAGCATGGGCACCAGAATACATACCCGGGATCCCCTTGTACACTGATTGCTAGCCCATGCTCCCATTTCTTCACTACTATTATTACACATTAGCTAGGTTAAAGCTAGCACAGGTACGTCTCCTGTGCCACAATTACACCTTCACTTGCAGTGTAGACATATCCTCAGTGTGTTTGTGTGTGATAGGCAGGGGAGGTTAATACTTTGGCTTCATGGGAATGATACAACAGAAACTTTGTGACAGATGGAAAAGGTTTTTCTGAAAAAAACATAGAATTCAGATACCTTTTAGAATTAAGGTTAACACCTTTGGGGTATATTGTATTAAAAGCAATTGTATATGTGTTATTGTGGCATTGTATGTACCTTCTCTAGTAGGGATGGGGATGCTAATATACTTCTTCCATTATAAACCCTTTGAAGCCACCCTCTGGAGAGATTCACATATACCAGTTCAGAGTGGATTCTCCAGGGACCAACAGACAAAGAAAGGGTTTTTAGACAAAGAAAAGGTTTTTGGATAAACAGCCTGGTTTTAAACTGGCTCATGGCCTTCTTCCTGATCCAGCAAACGGACAGGACCCGTGTTCCAGGAAGGGCCCCAGTCCTTTAGGGCAGTGGCTCTCAACCTTTTCAGACTACAGTACCGCTTTCAGGAGTTTGATTTGTCTTGTGTACCCCCAGATTTCACCTCCCTTCAAAATTATTTGCTTATAAAATTAAACATAAAAATACAAAACTGTCACAGCCCACTATTCCTGAAAAATTACTGTCTTTCTCATTTTTACCATATAATTATAAAATAAATCAATTGGAATATAAATATTGCACTTTTCAGTATATAGAGCAGTATAAACAAGTCACTGTCTATGAAATTTAGTTTGTGCTGACTTAGCTTGTGTTTTTATGTAGCCTGTTGTAAAACTAAGCAAATATCAAGATGAGTTGATGTACCCCGTGGAATACCACTGCATACCCCCAGCAGGGCCGGTGCAAGGATGTTTCGCGCCCTAGGCGAAACTTCCACCTTGCGCCCTCCCCGAGCCCTGTGGCAGCTCCCCGCCCTGAGGCGCTGCCTCCTGCAGCAGCTCCCCTGCCCACTCTGCCCTGAGGCGCCCCCCCGTGGCAGCTCCCCACCCCCTGGCCCAGGGAGCCGTGCGGCAGCTCCCCACCCTAGCTCACCTCTGCTCCGCCCCCTCCCCGAGCCCTGTGGCAGCTCCCCACCCCCCCCGTCCTGAGGCACCTCCCCCGTGGCAGCTCCCCACCCCCCCTCTACCCTGAGGCAGCTCCCCCCGCCCGGGGAGCAGTGTGGCAGCTTCCCACCCCAGCTCACTTCTGCTCCGACGACGACCGGGGCAGCCAAAGATCCGGCTGCCGCAGTCGCCGCTGAAGAAAATGCCACCCCCCCCAAATGCTAGCACCCTAGATCACCTAATACGTTGCACCGGCCCTGACCCCCAGGGGTATATGTCTCCCTGGTTGAGAACCACTGCTCTAGGGAAGGGTTGGAAGGGCAGGGCCCACTGAGGCCCCATATGACTGTTGGCATGTTCTGAACTGAAGCTGTGATTCATTTGTTTCTAAAAAGCAACCCTTAATGTGGGGTGTTGAAGGACTGCTCCTTCCAGAGCCCATGTTAGGTCTGGGGTGAGGATTGGTCTGTTTATTAGTATGTGTGTAGATTCTTTTATTGTTTTAATATGTTTTTTCTGTAATGCTTTGTAACTTAAGAATAAAGTAGGTTTGCATAGGAAGTGCTGTATGATACCTTATAAGTGCAACAATTACACCTGTTAACCATCCCTAAAGAGAAAGCACGTAGGTGCCATTGGGCAACTTGTCTGTGCTGGGAGTAACACAGTGAAGGCAGGGAACTGTACATCCTGGAGATACTCCAGTCAGAAGGGAGAGAGAGATGGGTCTCTGCCCAGAACAGCTAATGACTGGGAGAGCTGGTAACTTGAGAACGGTTCCCCTTGCTGGACTGTAGAGGGGGAAAACAGGTGCCATTGCCCTAAACTGTGACAGTATGCAAGAGGAATTTTTTTCCCACAAAAGGTCAATCTGTCTCTGTTTTTGGTTAGAAAGTTTGTGGGTATATCAGCAGCTGTCTATGTGAGCAGAAGGAGGGCAGATATTGAAGTATACTTACATGTTAATAAGCAAGAGTGTGAAGTTAAGAACATACACACTTACCATTAAGTTTTTGAGCAATCTGATGATGGCCTGTGTGTGTGTTTTGGAGACCTGTCTTAAGCACAGGACCGGCTCTAGGATTTTTGCAGCCCAAAGCAAAAACAATTTTGGCCGCCCCCCCTCTTATTTAATTACCCCACCCCCTGCCCTGCCTCAATTCCACCCCTTCCCCAAATCCCCAGCCCTGCCTCCTCCCCCTAGGCTCTCAAGCCTGGGATGGAGGGGTAGCAGCGGCGCGCGAAACGACCGCTCGGGATCTCCCCTCCCTCCCAGGTTTGAGAGCCTGGGAGGGAGGGGGAGACTCCGAGTGGCCGCGGCGCGGGCGCCGCTTCTCCCCCTCCCTCCCAGGCGCCCAAGCCTGGGAGGGAGGGGGAGCAGCAGCACGCGAATCAACTGTTTCGCGCGCCGTGGCAGCAGCAGCGGAGGTGAGCTACGGAGGCCGGGGCACATTTTTAGGGGCGGCATTCTGTCGCCGGCCATGCCGCCCCTAAAAATGTGCCGCCCCAAGCACCAGCTTGTTTTGCTGGTGCCTAGAGCCGGCCCTGCTTAAGCATTCCGTTGGATACACACACAATCCCTTATTTCCAGTTGCACTAGTTGTTTAAATTGTACTTTGGAAAATAATTCTCTTTGTGCACATCATTGCATCAACACTTAAAATGTATTTTTTTTTTAAATCTTAGCCTTCTATACATACAGATACTTGTGCCATCTTGGTGCAGTAACTCAGCAAGTGGGAAGTAGGCTGTGTGTACAATTATAGCTGAGATGAATTGTGTACATAATTTGGTGGTCTTTAAAATTACAGAGCACTGGAGTGTCTGAATGTTGAAGGAAATCAGCTTTGTGCTTTGCCTTGTGAGGTTTTGAAACTTCCCCTGAAACTCCTTTACACAGAAAATAATTTAATGCATCCCTTCTTATGGAAAGAAAACAGCCAGAACCAACCACAGAGACTTACTGATCTGGCTGCCCTTTGCTTCTCCAGAAACAACATGTGGCAAAGATATACTGAGATCTCAAAGGATACTCAAGAAATATTAAACAAGTAAGTGACAAAAATCTCCAGCTGCCACTCTGGCTTCCATGGGAGTTTTGGTTACACAAGAAATGTACCAATGGCCCCTAATCACTTATTCTGGCAATGTCAGAACGACACCAGCTTTAGACCTGGTAATGTGTACTTTCTCCATCATGAAACCACCTCTGTAGATCTCCACTGTAGGAGCTGCATGCCATGCATTGTGAGCCACAGAATAGGCTAAGAGAAGTTATTGACATCTTCACATTAAACTAAAATAATGCTGATCAATAATATTGCTGTTACTTATTGGTCAATATATAACAAGTCCCATGCAGGTATACTAAGCATGTATCTGAATGCATACCAGACCTATGTATTTTTGATAATACATGGAACTGTACATTTAATCAAGTTCATCAAACATCATGTGCAAATGACTGCTTTGATCCATTTAACTAGCTTAGGGTTCTGTACTGCCACCTATCACCATAGTATATTCCAGCCAGAAATGTTTGCTGCAGCCTCATGTTGAGGTTGTGCACTGAACCAGTCTGTTCAAGAGAGCTGTGAGCTTCAGAACAACCTAAGTTGAAAGAAATACCAGCTCCATTTCTGGGAGTGGCAGCGCTATCTCCACCCATGCACTGCATCTCTCTATCTTCATTTTGTCTGCCTCAGACTTCCACTTCTCCTCCTTCCCCACTGGAGCCATACAAGAATAACTACACCCTTGGGGCTAGAGTAATTACCGCCTTGGAATAGAGAGCAGCCTACACCATAATGTAGTTCAGGAAGTGCAGGAACTTTCCATAACCATCAGTCTCAGAATCAATCTGAGGCCAGCTAGATCCCTTAATTTCTAGTTGAGGATGCAGAAAGTGAACTGGAATGTACTAAGCAACAGACGGTCCTGTGGCACCTTTAAGACTAACAGTTAGTTAGGACCCTCTGTTGCTTTTTACAGATTCAGACTAACACAGCTACCCCTCTGATACTGGAATCAGGGCCGGCTTTAGGCCAATTCCACCAATTCCCCCGAATCGGGCCCCACGCTTAAGAGGGCCCTGCACCCAGTGGCAGGGTCGCCCAGAGTGCGGGGCAAGTGGCAGAGAATCCTTTCCCTGGCTAGAGGCACCTTTTTAATTTTTACTCACCCGGCGGCGCTCCAGGTCTTTGGCGGCGGGTCCTTCAGTGCTGCCGAAGACCCGGAACAAGTGAAGGACCCACCGCCAAAGACTAGGAGTGCCGCCTGGTGAGTACAAGCCCCACGTGCTTTTTTTTAACGTGGGTTTTTTTTAGTCATCCCTGTCGGGGCCCCGTCGAAACTATTCGAATCGGGCCCCGCACTTCCTAAAGCCGGCCCTGACTGGAATGTACTGTGTGTGTATAGTCATGTGCAATGTTTCTAACTCATTTTTCTCTCCATTTTAGCTGTAGAGTCTGTGACTGCTGCAAAGGACCCTTGTATGGTCAAGGACTTCGTCTCATTCGATCTTGCAGGAACATATTTAGATTCCGCAAACTTCCTTTTCTCTTTAATGCCTGCTCACCATCCTGTTACAGCAGCTTCATGTCTCAGACTGACTCTTTGACTCGAATGCTTTATGGAAATTGATCTGGGTTGCAGCAGAGAAACTGATGATGTAATGCAGTTAAGAAATATGAGGTCTTGTAGGTCATGTTGTACAAGAAAATAGCTTGTGATACTGGAATGTTTAGGATCACTTTCTCTGTGCAATTATCATATACTCCTTAAGCTGCTTTCTGGCCTAAATGTTCTATTTTTATTTCGAAAGGAGTCTTTGTCTGTTTAGGTTTGTTCGGGATCACTCACTAGCCTTCTCATGTGCTGTGTAGACAGACCCATAGCTCCCAGAGGAATAGTGTGGCTGTAACCTGGTTTTGATTTGAATAGAACATGATTAAAGTATGCTAGTAAAACTGCTTTTTTCCACTGGTATAAAAAGTGCTTTAAAGTGCTACACTAAGTTGGCTATTAGTAACTTAAATGCACAATTACAAAAAGGTGCCTCTTGAACATGTCTGCAACCCATACTTAATATACTGGTGGTAATCCAGGTGCAGAATCTGTATGTGGGCTAAAATTCTCAAAAACTAATGATTTTTGGATACCCAACTGGAGACACCTCAAGGAGGCCTGATATTTCAGAAAGTGCTGAGCACTCAGTCCGAAAATCAGACCTTGTTAAATTGTCTCAGGTTGGCATCCAAAATCACTAGTTGCTTTTGGAAATCTTGGCCATAGTGCATATTTTATTACAAATAGCTTTGATAAAGGAAATTCACGCTAAAGTGAAGTTTGCTAGATAGCGTTCTCATTTATTTGAATACGAGAGAGACTCCAATAGTCTAATGTCTGGCCGATTACATGTATGTATATGTTTGTATAGTCCTTAATTTTTTTAATGTGAAAATCTAAGATAGGAGATTGCCAAAGGAACCCTGTAATTTGTATTTAAAGGATTTTTGGGGCTATGTCTGCTTTTAATAACATTGTATATAATGTGACATTGTCAAATACAAAACATTGGTTGCTGGAAAATTAATAAAACTTAAACTTGAGGGCAGGAGAAAAATTTGCTCTGCAAATTTCAAAAGATTGTCTGTCAGATTTCCTAAGTAGGAAGTCTGAATTTCTTCACCCTCCGTTGCCAGTTTTGATTTGATGGGCTTGCTGTCCTCAAAATGACCAGCAGCAGCAGCCAATAGGAGCACACGATTTTGGTGGCATCTGTGGAGAGATCTTTTATGGCTGATGTCTTTCCCCAGAATCTCCTCTATTTCAGGGAAGTATAGTCACAGCAGAAATGCTCATAGTTCAGCATTTTGCTTGTTTGAAGTTATAATGGTGTTTATCCCACACAGACCATGAAGGGGTTAATGGGGGCCTGAGAGACCAATTTTAACCCACGTGGTGGCAACTGGAGGGTGAGCCAGACATAATTAGAGAAGAAGCCAAACTGGGTTGTGGTTATTAGAGAGGGAACCCAGAGTAGAAGAATGCTGTGGGGGGAGAAAAAGTAAGTCTTCAGTCACTCTCTGGGATTAGAGAGACCAGGACAGTTGAGGAGTAAGCCCTGGGATCCTTGCCTGTGTGTAGAGAAGGCTGGTATATGGCTAGGAGAGACAGGGAGCAGCCACTGGGGTGGAGCTGGTTCTAGAGGTATGCCCTGAAAGAAAGTAACAGCTGGACTTCTAAGGAGGGAGTCCTGGGAGTCAGTCAGGGAATACAGCAGGGGAACTGAAAGAGGGATGAAAGGTCAAGCCCAAGGAAGGCAGAAGTGGGGTTAAATTTTAATTGTGGGTTTGGGATTTTGTTGGGGGATTCCAGGTGAGGGCCCTGAAAGTAAGAATAACCTAGAGAGGTTGTAGGGGAGAAGGCGGTAAGGTGAGTGAGGTAGGGGAGGAAGAAGTCTAAGGTCTGGTCTGCACTACAGACCTATGTTGGTATAACTACATCACTCAGGGGTGTGAAAAATTCACACCCCTGAGCGACATAGTTATACCAACCTAACCTCCTGTGTTGACAACACTATGTTGGTGAGAGAACTTCTCCCATCAATGTAGCTACCACCTCTCAAGGAGGTGGATTAACTACACCCACAAGAGTTCTCTCCTGTCAACTTACAGCATCTTCATTAAAGTGTTACAGCAGCACAAGTTGGCCAATGCAGCATTTTAAGTGTAGATGTGTCCTAAGGAGGTGACAGCAAGAAATCTGGGGCCATGAACTTTGCCAGTCTGACCTATGGTCCCTGGACTGGAGCTCAGTGGAGTAGGAGGGCTGGGTTTCCCTACCAGCCACTGGTAAAGTGGTGTGAAGCTCTGAGAAAGGGCCAAGGATGATGGAGAGCCCTGAAAGAAAGGTGTGAGGACTACAGGTTTCTGAGGACTGAAGAACTTTTTGTCAGCATATTTGAACTTTTATTTGTTGGACTTTGTTACCCCCCAAAAGGGCTAAGACTAAACTGACCTGTACACCTGGGGGAATTCTGCACCTAAAAATTCTGCAGAAAATATTCTGCAAAATTCTGCATATTTTATTTGTCAAAATAACACAATATAATTATGCCACTTTCAATTATTTTGGCAATTTATTTCAAAATACCTGTCCACAAGTATGTCTGTAACAATACAAACAACAAAAAAGATTCAGGAAATGTTTTCTGACAAAGAGATTCCTTACTAGGCATATTAATACAGAACTCTGAGTAATAATTCATTTAAACTACTATACAGAAATGTATTTCCAGCACCCCTCAGAAGCAGTGCAAAGGCTGGGGGGAGTCAGGGGTAATGGAGGAGCTGAGGGAGAGGGAAGTAAGTGCTGGGAAGGAGCCTGGGAATGAAACTGGAGGGTTGTTGTGTGCAGGTGGGAGAAGTATACAAGGGTTTTTTTTGGGGGGGGGGGGGGATTGCCAGGGAGTTGGGACCCTCCCCCATGCAGCCCCTGGATGACTGCTAACTGCTCCCGTTCAGTCAGGCACATCTGCTCCTGTGCCCATGTGTCCCTGAACCCCCACCTCAGCCACCCTTCCTCCCTCCATCCCCGTGTGTCCTTGCACCCCCCACTAAGCTTCCCCTTCTCCCCATATAACTCTGCACCCCCACTCAGCCAACCCCCACCCCCATGTATCCCTGCACCGCCATTCAGCCAATCCCCACCCCCATGTGGCCCTGCCCCTATGCCCCCCATCGCCATGTGTCTCTGCACCCCTAGTCCCATTCAGTCCCCCAGTCTATGTGACCCACCCCAGCAGCCCTGTGTGCCCTGCTCTGTATGTCCCCCTCCCCCTATCATATGCCTCCTCATCTGGCCCTGTGGGCAGGGCGCTGTGAGAAACACAGCCTCTCCTCCTCCCTATTGGCTGCTGGCTGCTATAGTGAGCCAGCTGCTCTCGGTTCTGGTGCCACAGCAGCCACTGGTGGGTGAAAGTTGTAACTGCAGCTCCTCTCAAGCAGAATATATTTTCTGTAGAGAAAAAATAAATCTGTGGGGGACATGAAGTCTGTGTTGCAGTAGCGCAGAATTCCCCCAGGAGTAAACATGGCCAAAGGGACAAGTGATGGGAAGAGAGCCCAACACAGGGCTGAAGCAGCTGTCAGCAGGGGGAACCAGATGGGGAAAAGCCTGTTACACCACACCCAGCCACAAGGGGGCACACCAACAGTGAGAGAGTGCTTCAGCAAAAGGCTTCCTCTCCCACTATATCCCCAGATATGTTTTCAACCTTGCTTATTAGAGCAGTGTAAACAACTCAGCAAAGCGGGCTTGATCCTTAGTTGCAGATGATCAGTGAACTTTGTTAATGTCAATGGAACTATGAGCGTTTACAACAGCTAAAGATATGGCCCAGTTTTTTTTTTCCAGAGGTGGCAAACTATCTGCCACACCCTTAAACTGGGCTCCTAAAAGATGTGGTGAACCAAAAGGAACATTTTCAAATGTCAACTGACTTTGGGATGCTCCTGTTTTTGGTTGCGCAATTTAACACACCTAAATCCTGACTTTCAGAGGTGTGGGGTAACTACTTTTGCCACTGGTTTCATTTGGACTTGGGAATGTTTTATACTGCTGAAAAAGAGGCCACGGAGGACAGGCTAGACAACAGTTCCATTTTGCAACAGATGTTGAGGCTTTGACATTTTTTTCATTCTGATACAGAACAAAAAACAAGCACTCTTGAAATCTTTCAAGAGAGACTGACCAATGCACCCCAGAACAGCCTGGAGGTTAGAGCACTCAGACGCAGGTAGAGAACATAAGAACATAAGAACGGCCGTACCGGATCAGACCAAAGGTCCATCTATCCCAGTATCCTGTCTACCAACAGTGGCCAATGCCAGGTGCCCCAGAAGGAGTGGACCTAACAGGAAATGATCAAGTGATCTCTCTCCTGCCATCCATCTCCATCCTCTGACAAACAGAGGCTAGGGACAGCATTCCTTACCCATCGTGGCTAATAGCCATTAATGGACTTAATCACCATGAATTTATCCAGTTCTCTTTTAAACGCTGTTATAGTCCTAGCCTTCACAACCTCCTCAGGTAAGGAGTTCCACAAGATGACTGTGCGCTGCGTGAAGAAGAACTTCCTTGTATTTGTTTTAAACCTGCTGCCTATTAATTTCATTTGGTGACCCCTAGTTCTTGTATTATGGGAATAAGTAAATAACTTTTCCTTATCCACTTTCTCCACATCACTCATGATTTTATATACCTCTATCATATCCCCCCTTAGTCTCCTCTTTTCCAAGCTGAAGAGTCCTAGCCTCTTTAATCTCTCCTCATATGGGACCCGTTCCAAACCCCTAATCATTTTAGTTGCCCTTTTCTGAACCTTTTCTAGTGCCAGTTTGTCTTTTTTGAGATGAGGAGACTACATCTGTACGCAGTATTCGAGATGTGGGCGTACCATCGATTTATATAAGGGCAATAATATATTCTCAGTCTTATTCTCTATCCCCTTTTTAATGATCCCTAACATCCTGTTTGCTTTTTTGACCGCCTCTGCACACTGCGTGGACATCTTCAGAGAACTATCCACGATGACTCCAAGATCTTTTTCCTGACTTGTAGCTAAATTAGCCCCCATCATATTGTATGTGTAGTTGGGGTTATTTTTTCCAATGTGCATTACTTTACATTTATCCACATTAAATTTCATTTGCCATTTTGTTGCCCAATCACTTAGTTTTGTGAGATCTTTTTGAAGTTTGTCACAGTCTGCTTTGGTCTTAACTATCTTAACTATCTTGAGCAGTTTAGTATCATCTGCAAACTTTGCCACCTCACTGTTTACCCCTTTCTCCAGATCATTTATAAATAAGTTGAATAGGATTGGTCCAAGGACTGACCTTTGTGGAACACCACTAGTTACCCCTCTCCATTCTGAGAATTTACCATTAATTCCTACCTTTGGTTCCCGGTCTTTTAACCAGTTCTCAATCCATGAAAGGCCCTTCCCTTTTATCCCATGACAGCTTAATTTACATAAGAGCCTTTGGTGAGGGACCTTGTCAAAGGCTTTCTGGAAATCTACGTACACTATGTTCACTGGATCCCCCTTGTCCACATGTTTGTTGACCCCTTCAAAGAACTCTAATAGATTAGTAAGACACGATTTCCCTTTACAGAAACCATATTGACTATTGCTCAACAGTTTATGTTTTTCTATGTGTCTGACAATTTTATTCTTAACTATTGTTTCGACTTATTTGCCCGGTACCGACATTAGACTTACCTGTCTGTAATTGCCGGGATCACCTCTAGAGCCCTTTTTAAATATTGGCATTACATTAGCTAACTTCCAGTCATTGGGTACAGAAGCGGATTTAAAGGACAGGTTACAAACCTTAGTTAATAGTTCCTCAACTTCACATTTGAGTTCTTTCAGAACTCTTGGGTGAATGCCATCTGGTCCCGGTGACTTGTTAATGTTAAGTTTATCAATTAATTCCAAAACCTCTTCTAGTGACACTTCAATCTGTGACAGTTCCTCAGATTAGCTACAAAAGCCGGCTCAGGTTTGGGAATCTCCCTAACATCCTCAGCTGTGAAGACTGAAGCAAAGAATCCATTTAGTTTCTCTGCAATGACTTTATCGTCTTTAAGTGCTCCTTTTGTATCTCAATCATCAAGGGGCCCCACTGGTTGTTTAGCAGGCTTCCTGCTTCTGATGTACTTAAAAAATAGTTTGTTATTACCTTTGGAGTTTTTGGCTAGCTGTTCTTCAAACTCCTCTTTGGCTTTTCTTATTACATTCTTGCACTTAATTTGGCAGCGTTTATGCTCCTTTCTATTTGCCTCACTAGGAGCTTGAACCTGGGTCTGCCGCATTCCAACCAGGTGTGTGCCTTACCCACCCAGCTAGCAACTGTTCTGGGGAAGTGGCTTTCTTGTTTTGACCAGAAATTCTATTTTGGACCTGAGACCATATTGTCGAAACAGATACGTTTCTGAAAACCATTTCAGCTTTGACAAAATGATATTTTTCTATGGGGAAAAAAATGTTGTCAGTTAACTTTCCACCAGTTCTCATACCCCAAACCTAATGAACCTAATATTGATACCTCTTTTTTTGAAAAGTTTGGACCACGTAACTCAGTGGTGGATTTAGAGTTAGTGGGGCCCTGTGCACAGCTTCATTTTCAGCCCCCGCCCCTCCCCGCCCCCGGGAACCCAGCCAAGAAAAAGAACATTCTCTCTTATCTCCCATCCCCGTTTTTCATTCTTTTTTTCTTCCTCCTCCTCCTATATTTTAAGTAATGGGAAGTAAATGAAAATAGAGTGAGGTACCTTGATTGGGGCAGGGGGTTGTGGTGCGGTGGGGCGGGGGGGGACGGGCTTTGGGAAGAAGTTTGGGTGCGGGCTCTGGGCTTGGGCAGGGAGTTGGGGTAGGGGAGGAGGAAGGGGTGTGGGCTCTGGCAGGAAGTTTGGATGTGGGGTGCAGGCTCTGGGCTGGTGCAGGGGGTTGGGGTGTTGGAGGGGGTTAGGGGGGGCAGTGCTTACCTCAGGCAGTGCAGCTCCCAAAGCGACCGGTGCACACATCCCTCCAGCAGCGGCTCCTAGGCGGGGGAGAACAGGGGTCTCCGTGAGCCACTGCCTGCAGGCGCTGCCCCCGCAGCTCCTATTGGCCACAGTTCCCGGTCAATGGGAGCTGTGGAATCGGCGCGGCAGCAGCACACACACACACGCACGCACACACGCTGGCCATTTCCGGGAGTGAAGCGGCACTGAGGGAGGGAGGCAGAGCGGGCAGGTAGCCACCTTAGCCCTGTTGCTGGCACATCTCTGTGCGCCCCTTGGGGAGAGGGGGCAGCGGGTCTCCGTGCTCTGCCCGGGACAGGGGCAGCACACGAAGCCACCTCCCCCCCTGCCAGGGGTGTGCAGAGACGTGCCAGCAGCTAGCTGCTTCCAGGAGTGGCATGGGGCCACCAGCCACAGCATGCAGGCAGCCTGCCTGCCTGAGCCCTGCTGCGTCGCCGGCCAGGACTGGGGGACAGGTTGCCAGATATTTGTGCTGCATTTTGGGGGCCCCTAACTTAAATCAATCAAATCAATTCAATGGGAATTAGGCATGTACATTTAAGGATCTGGGCCTTCATCTTTAACTTGGCCTGCTGACTTGTGTGCAGCGCAGCTTACAGACTGTGCTGTGTCCACTAAGATTAACTCGAATTAGTTAACTCAGTTTATGAGCACACCTTTTTCCTAGTGAAGAGACAGTCTTGGGGACCCAGAGATCTGGGCAGGGGGAAGACTTGGGAGGGACCTGGGGAAATTCCAGTGCAGAACCAGTTGTGGACATGGAAACGGAGGGAAAACAAAGTGGGAATTGATGGGTCTGACAAAGAAAATGTATGGATTTTACAAGGAGGAGGAATAAGTAACTGAAGGATTTGAGGGTGGAGCCTTTATGCAAATGAAAGAATACATTCTTCAGATGTGCAAAACAGGATATAGCATTATTTGCATAAAACTTTCAGGGTAGAAAATGGAATGCCCTGTTTACTGCAGGAGATATTATTTTTGTGGTCCTAAATTGGGGGACGTCAGCACTGATTACAATGGGGGAGGGATAATCTCCAGAAAAGGCTTTTTTTCTCTCTTTTCTTTTTGTTTAAAGTATTAGTACTATCACCCTTAGCAAATGTAGCCTGTACTGGTACAGGCAGGCACCTCACATTTTTCTGCGAACTCTGCTCAGGAAACCACAGCAGCACAGGAAAGCAATATGCAGTTTCGTACATGTAGCAGGAACTGCTTCAGTATGCTAAGAAGTGCAAACTTTGAAATGAAGTGGCTCACCCAGCAACTTACCCAGCAGAGGACTTGCATGTTACAGCCACATTTCTAGTCACTTAGCAAAGGTGTTGCTGTATTTTGATACCATCGCTGCATATCTCTGGGTCACTTCATCATTACTGTAGAAATGTGTTGCAACATGGCCACACTTTAGCTGTTGGCAAACCACAGAATGAGCTCATTACATGAGGAAGGGCAGAGCGTCCCAAGTATCTGTGCTTTGTCTAATGAAGATTGGCCTGAGATAACACTATTGCAAATGATGATGTTTTGTGACTGTGCAGCAAAAAAACTATATTAAGATGGTGTTCTCACACTAGCTTTGCCAAACCACACTGATTTCAAGAGATTTACTCCTGATTTACATCAGTGTGAGAGGACCTGTGTGATCACAAGAAGTGGCGTGTAAATAAATTTTAATGGCACATGAGAATCTTGAATTCAAGTGAGATTATGACATCACAATAGTGAAGAGAAAAAAGCTCAGTGATTGAGGAGGGGGATTTAACTGTTTAAAGCTCTTGGGGCCTGATCTTCTAGTCCTATCATGCTACACATATTGCAGGATCAAAGCTGGGGCGCAAAAGTCAGTTTAAACCACCTCTATTGTCCCCCGTCCAATGGCCAACTTGACCAGCATCAAGGTTTAGAGCAGCCTGAAGCTTCTCTTACGTATGCCTGGCTGCCTATGGTCACAAGGGATAAAAGGGTGGATGAAGCAATGTCTTTTAATGGACCTACATCAGTTGGTGGAAGGGACAAGTTTTTGTGCTACACAGCACTCTTCTTCAGGTCTCTCTCGTATCCTGGGACCAATACAGCTACCACACCACTGCAAACAACTATGGTTATAAGGGCTTTTTCTGCCGATTGAAGATCATTAAGGCACTCATGTTCCCATTTCTTCCAAAGGCCAAACATTTGATAACATCAGATGCCCGGGAGATTTTTCAAGTATTGTTTTTCTTTATTTTTAGGACCAGCGAAAAGGCTTGCCCTGGGGAATTCAGCAATAGATTCTAGGCTAATGGAATTCCAAATGAGAGGCTGCATTGCGCAGCATTTCTGTAGCATACGCATAAAAGCCAGCTTCTAGTCACATCTGCCAGGTTCCAAGGGGCAGAAAACCGAGTGCTTGCATTATGTAGCCTGGTGGTAATGGATAGTGTTAAAGCTGAACAAGAGATCTATGTGAGCTCTATGTGAGTGCCAAAGCATCTTTCACCAACAGAAGCTGGTCCAATGAAAGCTATTACCTCACTCATCTTGTCTCGCTAGTAACCTGGGCCCAACATGGCTACATTACCACTGTGAAAAGCTTGGTGTCTGTTATGCATGAATAAACTTTAAAAAAATAGTCTAAGGATGGACAAAGATAAAGAAAATGGGAGGGTATGAAGTGTACTCAGGGATTGTGTGGAGAATCCAGCTGTTCTTTCTGCAGAAGCTAGGACCAAGCTCAGACCAGTGCCACTTGGGCTTTACGCACCCACTTACACACATCTACTTCCGCCCACTCACCGTGAAAAGGGGGAGGGGGGGTGAGAGGAGAAAGGAAGGACCTGTTCCTAAGCCTTTAATGTAGAACAATCTTTACTTGTGTACCAGCAGCCCCTACTGGTATGTTTTATTCTGAAGCTTTAACTACCTCTGATATGTGTTTGTATAGAACAATGTAAAAAAAGGTCTTAAGCTGTATTGTTTGGTATCATTCTCTTCTTAAAAAACAAGGTAGCAGGAGCAACTCACATCATTTTTCTGACAAGGTGAGGTGACAAATGTAATCAAAACATACAGATTAAAACAAAGCTGGTGCATCTCAGCTGAATAAACACTGACACCTGTTCACATCACACTGCTTTTTCTAACTGCCTCTGCTAAATCGTTCAGGTCTGATTCTCCTCTCATTTATACGTAGAGCCCTACAAATTCACAGCCATAAAAAATGCATCATGGACCATGAAATCTATTCTCCTACCGTGAAATCTGGTCTTTTGTGTGCTTTTACCCTATACTATACAGACTTCAGCAGGGAGACCAGCGTTTCTCAAATTGGGGGTCCTGACCCAAAAGGGAGTTGCAGGGGGGTTGCAAGGCTATTCTAGGTGGGTAATGGTATTGCCCCCTTACTTCTGTGTTGCCTTCAGAGCTGGTCAGCTGGAGAGCAGTGGTTGTTGGCCAAGTGCCCAGCTCTGAAGGCAGTGCTGCTGCCAGCAGCAGTGCAGAAGTAAGGGTAGCAGTACCTCCACCCCCCTACAATAACCTTGCAACCCTCCCCCCCAAAAAAACCCCTCTTTTTTGGGTCAGGACCCCTACAATTACAACACTTGTGAAGTTTCAGATTTAAATAGCTGAAATCATGAAATTTACTATTTTAAAAATCCTATGACCATGAAATTGACCAAAATGGACTGTGAATTTGGTAGGGTATGTATACATGTGTAGTTCCAGAGAAACGCCATTCAAATCAATAGGTAACAGAGGTGTCAAACTGGTGAGAGAGGAAAATCAGGCTCAAACTTGACCATGCCATGCTAATAAGGCAACAATGACCAATCTGTTACATTTCTTTGCCAGATTAATTTATTTCAATATTAACTGTATTGTCCCTACTTCAGGAATTTATGCATAGAGCTTCTGGTTTTTTTTTTATTATTATTTTTAACTGATAAACACAGACTTTAAAAAAACAATACCAAAAAAATTTGAAATTGGTGTTTATCCAATGAACACTGGAAATGGTTACTTGTATCTAAGGGCTTCTCTCCAAAGAACAGTAATGCAGACTACTGGAGTGTGATTGGCTAAAGTGTGCTAACGTGTTGTGCATTAACTAGTCCGTGTAGACCCTGCTGGTGCACACTAAAGGTTCCCTAGTGTGCTTTAACGCAGTGCCGTTTGAAATGTACTATGTTAAAGCGCCCTAGGGGACATTACAAAGAGATTACTCATGACAGCATATACTACTGTAATGAGTAAAGTATATAAAACTCAAAAATTGGTAAAAAAAAAAAAATAAACCCTGAAAAATGAAATAAATAAACCCTGAAAAAGCAGGAGCCATACTGATACATGACGATACATTTCATTTTTACATAGGTCATTATGGATAGACGGTACGAGAGCTAAGGGCACAGCCAGCTTGCATTATATGGCTCTATTTTAGCTTCCCTATAATTCCGGATTTTAAAATTCTCCCATTTACCCTGAAGGCAAAGGAAAACGGTTCAGTAAAAGCTGAAGAAACCTCGTTAGCTAAAACTCATTAAGAATATTACCCTGATTTGAAACCTTGACCCTTTTCTAATGTTTCGTTGCCCTCTCTAGCTCAAAAATGGCTTGCTATTGACCCTTCAAACTTACAACTCAGTTTCCTCACAGTGGTTCTATTTGAAGAAAACAGGTTCTGATCAAGCGAATAATTACATTTAATAGAGAGATTTTCATGTGTGATTAGTTTTGGGCCCAACCCTGATCCTGTTGACAGTGAGCAATGAAAGGTTTTTGCCATCGACTTCAGCTGGAGCAGGAGCGGGCACTGTACATGAATGGGTATGTTGTTGCAACAGGCCTGGCATTCTGGGAACTGTAATCCAATAGGGGATCATGTGACCACAGGCTGTAAGCCTGGCCTGCTGCAGCCATAGGGCAGGGCCCAGGACTATATAAAAGGCCCTAGCTTTTTACTGGGTGAGACCAGGCATGAGGCAGGTGTTTATGAGGGGCTTGAATTCTGTGGAGGAAGAGCTCAATAGGGATCCAGCATTTGAACTGAGATTAGCATGTTGAGATGGAGCCAGGAATGGAGTCTGGGAGAGGTTTGGTGGAACACAATTGAGAAGAGGTCAGGGAAAAGGCCCCAAATACAGACAAACAGGTGGAAATAGGAAGTGACCCTGGAGACTAGGAAATGAGGCAGTTTGGACATATAGGGGCCCAAGGTCAAAGGAGAGAGGGAGGGCCCGGGTGCCCTTATGCCGCCACCTAACAGGCCTGTAGTTACCCGGGTCACTTTTTTTCCCTTTCTTGAAAATAGGAACCACATTAGCTATTCTCCAGTCCAACGGTATCACCCCCGAGTTTACAGATTCATTAAAAATTATCACTAACGGGCTTGCAATTTCTCGCGCCAGTTCCTTCAATATTCTCGGATGAAGATCATCCAGTCCACCCGATTTAGTCCCGTTAAGCTGTTCAAGTTTGGCTTCTACCTTGGATACGGTAATGTCAATCCCCCCTCCTTTATTCCCCTCTGCCACGCTGCCTCTATTCCTAAGCCCTTCATTAGCCTCATTAAAGACCGATGCAAAATATTCGTTTAGATATTGTGCCATGCCTAGATTATCCTTAATCTCCGCTCCATCTACAATCTTCAACAGTCCCATTTCTTCTTTCTTTGTTTTCTTCCTATTTATATGGCTATAAAACCTCTTACTATTGGTTTTAATTCCCCTTGCAAGGTCCAACTCTACACTGCTTTTGGTCTTTCTCACTCCATCTCTACATGCTCTGACCTCAATAAGGTAGGTTTCCTTGCTGATCCCTCCCCTCTTCCACTCTTTGTACGCTTTCTGTTTTTTCTTAATCACCCTTTGAGATGCTCGCTCATCCAGCTCGGTCTAAATCTCCTGCCTACTAACAGTTTTCCCTTTCTTGGGATACAGGCCTCCGACACTTCCTGCAACTTCAACTTGAAATAATCCCAGGCACCATCCGCCTTTAGATCCATAAATATGTTAGCCCAATCCACTTCCCTAACTAGTTGCCTTAATTTATTAAAGTTAGCCTTTTTGAAATCATAAACCCTAGTCTCCGATTTAATTCTGTTAATCCTTCCATTTAGTTTAAACCGAATTAGCTCATGATCACTCGAGCCAAGGTTGTCCCCTACAACCATTTCCTCAACGAGGTCCTCACTACTCACCAAAACCAAATCTAAAATGGCATCCCCCCTCGTCGGTTCAGCTACTACTTGATGAAGGAATTCATCAGCTAGGACGTCTAGGAACATCTGAGCCCTATTATTGTTACTAGCATTTGTTCCCCAATCTATATCTGGGAAGTTAAAGTCTCCCATGATTACACAGTTCCTATTAGTATTTACTTCCCTAAAAACATTAAATAGTTCTCTGTCCGTATCCAGGCTAGATCCCGGTGGTTTATAGCACACCCCAAACACTATCCCAGGGGAGGCTCTAGTAGTTCTTTTGCCCAGACAGACTCCGTTTTATCCATTCCATCAGTTATTATTTCTTTACAGTTTACCTCATTATTGACATACAATGCTACTCCCCCGCCTTTACCTTTGTTCCGGTCGTTCCTAAACAGCACATACCCTTCCATACCTGTACTCCAGTCATGACTACCGTTCCACCATGTTTCGGTTATTCCTACGATATCTGGTTTCATTTCTTGGACCAGGAGCTCCAATTCCTCCATTTTGTTACCTAGGCTTCTCGCATTGGTGTATAAACATCTTAATGTATGCTGTTTAGCCTCTCTCCCATTAGTTATGGAATTTGGTACGGACCCCGTACTGTCCATCCCCCCCCCCCTCCTTCTTATGTCCAATCCCTTCCCCCTAGCTATATCTGTTCTTATCTCATCACCCTCCTTTTCAATGTTGGAATCTGGCGTGGAGATTAACTGGACATCTCCCAACCGTCTCCCCTAACTTCCTAGTTTAAAGCTCTTTTGATGAGATGAGCCAGCCTCCCTCCCAGAAATCTATTTCCTTCCCTACTCAGGTGAAGTCCGTCCCGTGAGAACAGTTGTCAGTCCCTGAAAGCCTCCCAGTGGCCATACATCCCAAAGCCCTCCTTATAGCACCACTCCCTTAGCCAACTATTTATCATCACAATTCTGTCAGCCCTTTGCTGCCCTTCTCTAGGAACAGGCAGAATCCCACTGAAGATAATCTGAGCCTCGATTTCCTTAAGCGTCTTCCCCAGCCTGGCATAATCTTACTTGATTCTCTCTAGCGAGAACCTAGCCATGTCATTCGTTCCTATGTGAAGGATGATCAATGGGTTCTTACCTGCTCCTTTTAGGATCCTTTTCAACTGCAGGTCCACATCCCGTATCTTAGCGCCCGGTAGACAGCACACACTTCTGTTTTCTGGGTCTGCCCTGGTCACAGGCCTGTCTAACCTCCTCAGTAAGGAGTTCCCAATCACATAAACCTGCCTTTGCCTGATGACAGTGCGATCTACTAATCTATCCCCTGTTCCCTGTAGTCGCAACCCCTGTCTGTTCCTATTTTCCCTTATAGGCCCCCTAGTGCCATCCTGTATCCTCCCAGGGCCCAGAATTGGTGCTGTCTCCATCAACTCCTCCCCTCTCTCTATTGGACTAGCTATAGATTTACCTCCCTTAAATAGAAGAAGCCTATGTTTTGGGACCATGTGCTGTCTGTTTGCTTGTGCCAGGAGACTGCAGCTCTACACCTAATACAGGTACACTTTGACACTGGTTTGCAAAGCTGCCCCAGCATACAAAAGAAGCATGTCCAAAGGGCAGCAGGAGTCTTATGTTCACTTCTTCTGCTTTTAAGTGCATGGTCTCTTTTCCCTGATGCTATAGTCTTGACTTGGCAACATTAATTCTGAAATGAAATGTTGTAGGTTTGGATTGTATCTGGACTTTTGACAGCTAACTACTTCCCTGCAGTAGAGGCTCCTCTCCAATATGTATTTCTTTCATTTGTTAGTAGATTTTATACCATTTATCTTCCAGGCAAAAAGAATTGAGATAGTGATTACTTGGTACATCCTATAACTCAGGGGTTGGCAACCTTTGGCACACGTCTCGCCAAGGTAAGCACCCTGGCAGGCCGGGACGGTTTGTTTACCTGCCGCGTCCGCAGGTTCAGCCGATCGCGGCTCCCACTGGAGCAGTTCACCGCTCCAGGCCAATGGGGGCTGCGGGAAGCGGCGCGGGCCGAGGGATGTGCTGACCGCGGCTTCTCGCAGCCCCCATTGGCCTGGAGCGGCGAACCGCAGCCAGTGGGAGCTGTGATTGGCCGGACCTGCAGACGTGGCAAGAAAACAAACCGGCCCAGCCCAGCCCGCCAGGGTGCTTACAGCCATGCCAAGGTTGCCGACCCCTGCTATAACTCATCCCAGAAGTTAAGACCTCTTCTGTCGGAGAGTGATCATTTGCTGTAGGCCTCTACAAACGTGCAGACAGAGCAGACTGTAACTCAGTGCAGTAACAAGCACATGTATATTGGGCAAGCAACTGCTGGGGACCAAAATTAAAAACAGGAAAAGTTACAACAGCTTAATGCCTAATAATACTACACATTTGCTCCATCTGGCTTACAAAAGTGTCAACAAAATTGCTCCAGCTATTAAACTTTCTCTTGCTCATCAGATGCAAGCCTTCTTTCTGTCCTCACTCACAACCTCGCTACTCTTAGTGTGACAGTCTGTTCCTCAGCAGTTATTGCTATCTGGAACAGCCTACATGTGTCCCAGCCTAACTCGCCATCCTCGCGTATGGTAAGGACTTGGCTTTAATTCAGCCATGCTTAGACAGCGACCAGTGTAGCTGCATCAGTGCAAATCCCTCTTGTCAGAGCTGGCCTTACCATGAGGCGAACTGAGGCGGCCGCCTCAGGTGCCAGACTGTGGGGGGGCACCCCTAGGACCCAGAGTGTAGAAAATTGTGTCTGCTGCTGGTGCATATGTATTCTCTCTGGAGGAAGGAAGGCACAAAAGACATAACAGGCAGGCGGGAGAAAAGGTGAGAGGGAATAACAGAAAGCACCAGGAGCTGCAGGGAGAGAGAGGAGGAGGAGCCTCTTATGTACCTCTCTAGCACCCCCAGGAGCCTGGACTGATTAACACCAGCTTCTCAGGGAGCTTCCTTTTTCCTGCTGCTTCCCTGAACCCACTTGAGGAGAACAGGCAGTCAACTGAAGTAGTAGGAGCCAGTTAGGCCCTTAAGACGCTGATATCTTCCCTCACTCAGGCCCTGCTACCAGCCTGCTTATTTGTCCCCTTCAATTGAGTGTTGAGAGCCACCATAGCTGGCACAGAACAGCAGTCATGAGTGAAAGAAGAAAATGTCCCTCTGGGACAGCATTCAGAAAAAGAAAGAAAGCAAAGGAAGCATTTCTGTCTAAGCAGGAAGGAGTTCTCCTGAGATACATAGACACAAATGTTCACAGTGAGCCTTCCGGCCCAGTGAGGATGTGAGTGGTGAGGAGATGCCTGATCTTCCAGTTAGTCAGAGTGCAGGTGACTTGGCAGCTACTGCAGCATCCATATCTCCATCTCAAATGGATGTAACCTGCACATTCCTGAAGAAAAGTGTAGATCAGAGAAGAGTGTGGTGGAGGTGCAAGAAACAGCTGCTGCTGAGTTTAGTTCCTTAAGTCTAGATGATCCAGGACTGTGGACCCATTTGAGCAGTAGCCTGAGGGACTTCCTTGTACTGCATGGACCACAGCAAGTGAAAAACTTCATGTTCCCCAAAGACAATGAAAATATAAGTTTCCATCCAACACATTACTGGTGTGAAATCCCCAATGGTGACAAAGTGGAGAGGCCATGGCTTATGTACTCAAAAACCCAGAATGCTGCATACTGTTTTTGTTACAAACTCTTCCAGTCTAATGTTCCAGCCACATTGGGTTCTACAGGAACAAAGGACTGGAAAAATCTGGCTAGAAATCTGGCATGCCATGAGAAGGCAGCAAATCACCAGAGAGCATTCCAGAGGTGGAAAGAGCTTGAGATGAGTGTGACAGACCCAGACCAGTGGGGTACAGGAATCTGGTAGAGGGCAAATATACTGGTCACTGGATGAGTAGTTTTCTGTTCCCTGAGTGACCAGAGCAGGGGCTGCACTAGAGTAATCAGGAACCTGCTAGAACCACTTAAGGCAGGCAGGCTAACTAGGACACCTGGAGTCAATTAAGAAGAAGCTGCTAGAATCAATTAAGGCAGGCTAATCAGGGCACCTGGGCTTTTAAAAGGAGCTCACTTCAGTTTGTGGTGCGAGTGTGAGGAGCTGGGAGCAAGAGGTGCAAGGAGCTTAGAGTGAGAGGGTGTGCTGCTGGAGGACTGAGGAGCACAAGCGTTATCAGACACCAGGAGGAAGGTCCTGTGGTGAGACTAAGGAAGGTGTTTGGAGGAGGCCATGGGGAAGAAGCCCAGGGAGTTGTAGCTGTCATGCAGCTGTTACAGGAGGCACTAGAGACAGCTGCAGTCCACGGGGCCCTGGGCTGGAACCCGGAGTAGAGGGCGGGCCCGGGTTCCCCCCAAACCTCCCAATTGACCTGGACTGTGGGTTCTTCCAGAGGGGAAGGTCTCTGGGCTGTTCCCCAACCCCATGGTGAATCTCTGAGGCAAGAAAATCCGCCAATAAGCGCAGAACCCACCAACATAGAGTAGGAATTTTGTCACATAAGACTAAGGTTAAAGGCCACCATAGATGATCAGCATCAAGAGAAGATTGCATCAGAGTCTGAAAAGGCTCATTGCCATTGTGAGAATGCTTGCTACCCAAAACCTAGCACTGCGTGGCACTTCAGATCAGCTGTATGTGCCAAACAATGGAAACGTCCTTAAAATTGTGGAGCTGATGGCTGTGTTTGATGCTGTATTCCAGGAGCATCTAAGAAGAGTCACCACCCAAGAAATGTACAAACACCACTACCTTGGAAAAACAATTCAAAATGAGATCATATAGTTACTGGCAACAAAAGTCGAACAGAAGATTGTAGCAGATCTGAAGTCAGCAAGATATTACTGTTATTCTGGACTGCACACCTGACATCAGCCATACGGAACAAATTACTTTAAGGGTGTGTTTTGTAACAACAACAGAACGTAGTGAAATTGTCCCTGCAATGGTACCTATCAGAGAGCATTTTCTAGAATTTTTTGACATTGATGATAGTACAGGAGCTGGTATGACAAATGTGCTTCTTCAAAAGCTGGAAGATACGGGAATTGCGATAGCTGACATGAGTCAGGGCTATGATAAGGTGCCAACATGAGAGGAAAGAACAGAGGAATGCAGACATGGATCTGAGAGTTAAACCCTCAAGCTTTTTTTGTCCCATGCAGTTCTCATTCATTGAACTTAGTGGTCAGTGATGCAGCATCAGCTTCTAGTGAGGCTGCTGAATTTTTAATTTAATTCAAAGCATCTATGTATTTTTCTCTGCATCAACTCATCGATGGCAAATTTTGAAGCAACATCTGGGAACATCCTCTCTGACACTGAAACCACTGAGTGCTACACGATGGGAAAGTTGAGTGGAGGTGATAAAGCCTATCAAACACCAAATTGGGAAGATAGATGATGCCATAGTTGCCACTATGGAGGATAATGTTAAGACAGGAACTGTTCGTGGGAGAACAGTGGCAGAGGGAAATAGAATCACCAGAAACATACATAACTTCAAATTTCTGTGTGACTTAGTGTTGTGGCATGACATACTGTTTGAAATAAAAGTTGTAAGCAAGAGACTCCAAGGTGCTTGATATACCTGGAGCAATGGAACAACTGGACAAAGCAAAGTCATACCTACAGTCTTACCGGTCAGATGAGGGATTTCAAAACGTTCTGAAGAGTGCACAGAAGTTGGCAGAGGAACTTCACACTGAAGCTATTTTCCCACCCATTCAAGAATACAAGAGTCACCAAAGAAGACGACATTTTGATTACAAGGCACAGGATAATCCCATGAGAGACCCCAAACAACAATTCAAAGTTGAATTCTTTAACCAGGTGCTAGATTGTGCAATACAGTCAGTTGAACGTTTCATGCAGCTCAAGGAACACAGCAGTCTATTTGGGATGTTGTATGATATTCCAAAACTCCACACTATACCTGAAGAAGACCTACACCAGCAATGCAGGGCACTAGAGTTGACACATGATGACATGCGCAATATTGATGCAAGTGATTTAGGTGATGAACTGAAAGCCCTTTCAAGATACATTTCAGCAGGATCAACTCCAAAGGCTGTTCTGGAATATATGTGCACAAATAAGATGACCAACCTCTTTTCAAATGCTTCTGTTGCTCTGCACCTACTTCTAACACTTCCTGTAACAATTGCCAGTGGAGAACGCAGCTTCTCCAAGCAGAAGTTAATAAAAACACATCTACACTCCACAATGACACAGGAGAGGCTGGTCGGCCTTGCAACCATCTCAACAGCGCATGAGCTGGCCCAGACTGTGGACCTTCAGCAGGAAGCAGTTCAAATCTTTGCAACCAAGAAGGCGCGGAAAGCACCACTTTGATTATTCAAACAGATAAAAATGCCAGTGTTTACTATGCAGACAAGAAAAGTTACATTTGCTGTTCAGGCATTTGACAGTTAAGTGTTACTTAACATTTTTGAACAAGGCATTTTAAGTTGTTAGTTCTCCTTTATTGGGGTAGATAGCAGAGGAGTAGAACAGGAAGAAGGCAGAATTGAGACCTTTCAAAGTTTTGGCCCAAGCAAGGGGGTATGGGGGCATCATTTGAGCTCCCTGCCTCAGGTGCCAAAATGTTGTGGGCTGGCCCTGCCTCTTGTAGACAAGGAAAGTTGGAGTTTGCCCCGGTGAAGTTTATCCTGCTGCACTACTACAGATCCCCCAATTTCAAATCACAGCTTTCTTTGTATGCACTTGGGGTTTGCACTGCCACAGCTATACGGTTGCTGACAACTGATGGCTGTATCCAGAGCAAATCTCCAGTGTAGGCAAGGCCTACACTTCTTCGTACATCGCAACTGAAAGACATTCTCTCCTTTGCCTATTCCTCTTAATTGCTCTCCCTTCTTCTATTATTTGGCTTTGACTAGGCGCTCCATTATTATTTGTTAAGGACCAATAATGTACCTGGTTCTGAACAGGACACAAATATAAGTGATGATACAATGTTCTGATTTCTGTGATTTATATAAGTGCCAGATCTTCAGAATTTGTGCACTTCATTCGTAGGTGCATTTGCTGAACTTGTACAGATGCATTTGCTTGCAAAAATGGACAGTTAGATGCTTCAGTGGCTATTTACATGTGCAAACCCCCAATTTGCATGTGCAGTAAGGTAACAATGCACAAATAAGTTCGGTAACTTCACACGTTTTAGAAAAGCTCCTTAAAAGCCACATTTGGTGTGCTGCCTTCTAGAATGCAAGTTCACAAAACATCTGAGTGCAATTTGTCTGACAGAGGATATAAAAATGATGTGATAAAAGGTGGACAAAACTTTACCAGAGTAACCAAATGCCTAGGAAGTTGTTTTCCCAGCTGTTTGTATGTGCTGCCACTCTAATCGAGAAGTAAAAGAGCGCACAACAACTATTACATTTGGCTGTGGGGAAAATATTTTATCTCAGCTTGCTGCTTTCCTCTTGTTCCTACTTCACCTGGCTCAAGCAGAAGCTGTGGGAAAGGCCCTGTAGTGAGTCGGTGTGGCTCCCCTCCTGCCCTGAAGAGGGAGCCCACGTGCAGGCACCAGAGTGGGCGGGACCACCACCGCCTGTCCCCGCCCCCCGGAAGTCAAGGGGCGGGACAGGAAGTATAAAGGCCGGCCGCCAGAGCTCAGTCGGCGGCCAGCCACCACAGGGAGCAGACGTGCGGCCGGGAGCTCCCGGCCAGGAGACCGTGGAAGACCAAGGCCTGGACCCTAGCTGGCCCGAGCTACCCCGGGCCCGCTACGAGGAGGAGCTGCCGGAGCCCGTTCACGCCCGCTACTGGGAGAACCCCTGGGAACCGCACCCCACTAACCCTGAGGGTGAGACTGGACCCGAACCCCTTCGCCCCTGCTGCTATCCAGAGGAGCCGCCTGAGGACCACTGGCCGGACTTCCCAACAGAGCTACCAGACTTGCCGCCGAGCCCGGGCAGAGAGGAGCCCATGCAGGTGGACTGGCCCGATCCCGGCGCTACGAACGAGGTAGGCTTTGAGGGGGATCACGGAAGTAGCCCGGGGGTAGCCGACCCTGGTCCGGCTGCAACTGAGTGTGAGCCTATGTCAGTGTGTTGCGGTCTGGATACCCCACTGACCAGCAGCGGCAGCAACCGCTGTTAGGGCCCCGGGCTGGAACGCAGTGGAGTGGGTGGGCCTGCGTTCCCCCCTGCCACCCTCCGCTCACGGGTGGCAGGCTTCCCCCTCACCCAGCGCTCGGCCACAGAAGGCCTAGGCGTACCGTATCTGAACTATTTGCTCGCTCAGCCCTGCAACAAGGGCCTGAGCCTACTGTGTTTGCCCCGCCCTGATCCAGGGCCTGGGCTCTGAACTATTTGCTCGCTCAGCCCTGCAACAAGGGCCTGAGCCTACTGTGTTTGCCCCGCCCTGATCCAGGGCCTGGGCTCTGAACTATTTGCCCGCTCAGCCCTGCACCAAGGGCCTGAGCTAACTGTGTTTGCCCTGCCCTGATCCAGGACCTGGGCTTTGAACTATTTGCCCGCTCAGCTCCCTGCAAACAAGGGCCTGAGCTACCTGTGTTTGCCCCGCCCTGATCCAGGGCCTGGGCTTTAAACTGTTTGCTCGCTCAGCCCTGCACCAAGGGCCTGAGCTAACTGTGTTTGCCCTGCCCTGATCCAGGGCCTGGGTTTTGAACTATTTGCCCGCTCAGCTCCCTGCAAACAAGGGCCTGAGCTACCTGTGTTTGCCCCGCCCTGATCCAGGGCCTGGGCTTTAAACTGCTTGCTGACTCGGCTCCCTGCAACCAAGGGCCTGAGCTAACTGTGTTTGCCCCGCCCTGACCCAGGGCCTGGGCTCTGAACTATTTGCTCGCTCAGCCCTGCAACAAGGGCCTGAGCCTACTGTGTTTGCTCCGACTCTGCACAAAAGAGCCGGAGACTCGGGACTAACTGACTGCTTGTTCCCATAGTAGTGAGTCGGTGTGGCTCCCCTCCTGCCCGGAAGGGTCGAGCCCCGGCTAGGACCTACTACAGGCCCCCTCTGTAAATCAAAGGGTATTTTGCACAACATCTCTTGTGATTCAGGAAGTGAGAAGGTTTGTCACTAACAGACCAATATCTGAGGGCAGATGTTTGAAACAAATGGCAGTAGATGAACATAATCAGCACAAGTGGAAAGCAAGTTTTGCTGCCACCTGCTGTTGAAGTAGGACTGTGACATGTCCATGGATAAAATGCACTCCTCCTTTCAAGGATCCTGCAGTGATTGGGCTTTTTCTGGTACAGTGGTTGTAACACTTTAAAGCTGCTTTCGGGGCCATAAACAGAACATATAAAAGTTATTGAAATTTGCTTATCAGACAAATAGCATCCTGAGGGCAGCCATGCCCCACCTGTCTCTAAACTTGTCCTGCAAGGACGGTACTGAGGACACTTGCAGACTCACAGGACCAGGCCTTCTAATTCCACAGCTAAGGCCGTTATTCAGCATCTTTAGACATATATATCTCCATATATCATAGCCAGTGGTGGATTAGCCACTGGGACGATGGGGCCTGTGCCCAGGGGCCACGACCAATTGGGGGTCCTGGAAAAATGGGTGCCCCCATTCCCCAAGCCCGCTTGATGGCAGGAGTGCTGGGCAGGACAGGGGAAGTCCCTGTGCCCTGATCCCACACCCTGGCAGAAGCATGGGATGGTGGGGGAAGCCCCAGAATCCCAACCCAGGCTGCAGTCCCAGGACTGGAGGAGCTCTCGCCCTGTGCCGTGGCCTCAGGGCTGGGGGAGCTCTCACTCCTCACTGCAGCCCAGGGCTATGGCTGGAGGGGGGACAGAACTTCTCCAGTCTGGGGAGCTGCAGAAAGGAGCAAACACATTGCGGGGCCGCACTGAGGGGATGGAATGGGGCAGACCATGGCTGGAACAGAGTGGGGCCGCAGGGGAAGAGGCAGAAGGGGGTGAGGCCATGGGCAGGGCCGCAGGTGGAAGGGGCAGAACAGGGGTGGAACTGCCAATGGAAGGGGTGGGGAAAGGCCCCACTTCCTCTGGCCCAGGGCAGCCATATTTAAAGAGAAAATGCCTCAAAAAGGCAGCATTACACTAAACCAGTGTTTCCCAAGCTTGGAAATCCCCTGGCGGGTCAGGTCAGTTTGTTTACCTGCCGCGTCCGCGGGTCCGGCTGATCGCGGCTCCCACTGGCCACGCTTCGCTGCTCCAGGCCAATGGGAGCTTCTGGAAGCGGCGCAGGCTGAGGGACAATAGTCTTAACTATCTTGGGAAGCTTTCATTGGCTTTTCTCTTGTCTGACTTTTAAATACAAATTAACATTTATGAGCTAACTGGATGCTCCTCCGGCTAATACTCTAGCACTCAAGTCTAGCTCCTGCAGCGGCAGTGCACTTCTGTAGTGAGGCGGGTTCTCACGTCACTCTTATGCCAGCTCTCTACTTAATCTAACAATTGCACAAATGGACATCAAAGAGTTCAATTCCTGGTTAAAGGAAGCTTGCTACAATTCAGGAGGTTGATGAAGTGGCAAAAACCATGGGCTCAGCCAGAGACTATCCCACCAAAAACCCCATTTTCCTTCAATTATCCCACCTTCTGCAGTGAATTCTTCCTGGCATTTCGCTTAACCATGATTCTCCTTCCCCTCCTGTTCTAAATGGTTGTGCAGTGCAGCTGTGCACTGTTGCTGCATTTCAGCCTAGAGGTAGCTACATTATAATAGTGAACGGTTTCAGAGTAGCAGCCGTGTTAGTCTGTATCCGCAAAAAGAACAGGAGTACTTGTGGCACCTTAGAGACTAACAAATTTATTAGAGCATAAGCTTTCGGGAATCATAATACTCAAAAAACAGTGGGAGAACACTTTAACCTGTCTGGCCATTCAATGACAGACCTGTGGGTGGCTATTTTACACCAGAAAAACTTCAAAAACAGGCTCCAACGAGAGACTGCTGAGCTGGAATTGATATGCAAACTAGATACAATCAATTTAGGATTGAATAAGGACTGGGAATGGCTGAGCCATTACAAACATTGAATCTATCTCCCCTTGTAAGTATTCTCACACTTCTTATCAAACTGTCTGTACTGGGCTATCTTGATTATCACTTCAAAAGTTTTGTTTCCTCTTACTTAATTGGCCTCTCAGAGTTGGTAAGACAACTCCCACTTGTTCATGCTCTCTGTATGTGTATATATATCTCAATATATGTTCCATTCTATATGCATCTGATGAAATGGGCTGTAGCCCACGAAAGCTTGTGCTCTAATAAATTTGTTAGTCTCTAAGGTGCCACAAGTACTCCTGTTCTTATAATAGTGAAGTGATTCCTATTTAAACTATTAAAGCAGAGGGGTCTGTCAAAAACTAGCTACATCAATACAAGGTTACTACTTGTTAAAGGGGGTCAGAAATAGAACATTAACCGTATAGCCCTTTGAATTTTAGAACTGAGTGGTTGGCAGGAGGAACAATTAAAATCCCCGGAACCAAACCAACACCTGTGGACTTGGTTGCAGATGGATGCAAGTACTGAACTATATTCTTAAATGCACCCAAAATCTCACAAGCTGGAACAGCCACTCTCCTTTTGGGCCAAAATCTCATTAGAACAGCTCCAAGATTTCAGTGCCATTAAAGCCCAAACCCTGGCCCAGATTCAGCTTCAAAGTCCAAACCCGAGCCTCAACCAAACTGGGATTTGAGCACCACCTTCTGAGTAGGGTGACCAGATGTCCTCATTTTATAGGGACAGTCCCGATTTGGGTTTTTTTTTTTCTTATATAGACTCCTATTACCTCCCACCCCCGTCCCGATTTTTCACAGTTGCTGTCTGATCACCCTACTTCTGAGTCAGTGTGTTACTAATAAAAGAAGACACATGCCGAATTCAAAACCACACTTTCAAGCACATTCGCCCTGTAAAAGGGAAGACTATGAGTTAACCAAACAGACATTGGTTCTGAAAAAGAGGAAGCTGTGCAGTTACTTCTGCTTTTCTATGACTGCTAGCAACGTGCTTACGTCTTGTTCTTTGGAAACGATACTATGCAAATTATTAAGAGACTAAAGTTAAGCGTTGTGTTGGCCCTGAAGCAGCATGTTCCACTCACTCTTTATTAAAGTTCTCTGTTGTGCTCTCGTTACGCTGGGCTCAGAACCGACACTGATTTTCACGGGATTCTCTGGCCTGCATAAAGTTGCCATAGTTCCTAAGAGACCACTGTGAGCTAAGAATTGCTCTGGCTGTTCCCCCACCTCTGCCCCGCCCCTTCCCACTTCTGCCCCACAGCCTGCACTGGGGCTTCAGAGAGGGCAGTGAAAGCCAACTCTGTTGGCACACACCCAGGCTGGGGAAATCCCCAGCATGACATTGACTTTAGCGGTGGTTTCCATAGCAGGGACACCATTCGCCTGTCTCCCCCTTGTGGCCAGAGGTGTTTCAATAGCACCCTCTCTTCGGTGCCCCTTGGGAGCGCTGGATAGCCTCTCTCAAGGCTATCACCAGACCTCCCCTGAAACTGGGTCAGTAGCCCAAAATAGTCCTCAGTATCCCAAACACAAAGTCCACCACAGTAACCCCATAGTTCCAACCCATATCTAATGCTCCTGCTTACCACAGAGCCTTTATTCTATCCAGCAGAAGTCTAGCCTTCCAGCTCTGCCTTTCTTCCTCTGTCAGCACATGCCCTTCTCTGAAAGAAAAGGTGGCATATATCCTACCCTCCTGCTAAGCATCCCTCCCGATTGGCTGAAAGAGAGGGGAGTCCTGCCCCTCCCCCCCCCTCCCCCCCCCCCCCACACACACACTACAGGGCTTCTGATTCAAGGCCCTTAAAATAACAGTGTCCTGGGATCTTCCCATCCCACTGTTAATTCCCCAGGAGTGCTGCCTTTCTTCCAGTTTTGGCTGCTTCCTGAGCCTGGGCTAACACTAACATACCCCTGGGATGGCATCTTCTGGCCCCCTTTAGGTATAAAGGACCAGTACCCCCCATTACAGCTCCTTTTATGAGCAGAGGTGAAGGGGTGGTGTTCTGCTCCTGTGCATTCAGCTGCCATATTGCATGCTTCAGAGCAACTCTCATGCTATGATTTAGTAATAATATCCAATGCAAAGGTGTCAGTCACTGCACTACTGCAGTTCCAGTTAATCTGTATTGGCACTATGAAAAGAGAACTGAAACGTGTAACAGGATGCTAACCATCAGCATCAATCACAGTTGTTGCAACTGAGGGGTCTGCAAGGCTATTGTTTTCAGACTGAAAACTAGAGCTGGGCAGAGAAGCTGCCTTGTGGATCCCAATAAGTTAAGGCTAGAATATCAGAGAAAACATGCAAGCAAACCCCGACTGAGATAGGAAGCAATTTTTATTCATACTGTTTGATTTCCTCTTCCAATTCATCAATCAAAACCAGATGGGAGAGTATGAGCTCTACTAATTCTAAAAATTTGAAAGCTATAGAGCCAGATTTTAAAGGTATTTAGGCACCTAAAGATGCAGATAGGAGCTAGTGGGATTTTCCAAAGTAGCTGTCTAATATCCATTGGTTTCATTGGGGGTTAGGTACCCAACCTGCTTAGGTGGTTTTGAAAACCTCACTACTCCCCTCTCTGCATTTTTAGGAGTCTTAAATGCCTTTAAAAATCTGGCCCATGTTGACCAGAAACAATCTGTCACTTGGCTAACCACAGTTACTATTTCCTTTGGTTAATAAAAGTTAATATTAAATGCAAAACATGTTTTGACAAATAGACTTTTGTTGTTACGTATCCAATACATTTAAGGTAATTTTAACTAATAAAAAAACAATTTTAAAATGCTGGTTTTGTGCATTTTCCATTGAATCCCAATTTGTAATCAAATACAGCTAGCAAATAAGAAATGAATCACTCACCATTTTCTAACATAAAAACAATATAAAAAAGAATCCAAATTATTGTTTAAACTATACAATTGGTTAAAGAGAGATTAATCGATATAGTGTATCCTCATGGTTAGTAAAAAGAAGTACCACATTTAGTGTAAAGTTTATATCTGGTTGCCAATCAACATGTTTTAATGGTTATACCAACCAATGAAAATTAGCCTGTCTTTGGGAAAATAAAAATATACATAAGATTAAAATCAAGTATTTAATCTAGGGTTCCTGCTTGTTGATTTAAATCATGATGAAAATTGGTGACTTAATTCAATCCCCACTGCATGTGTAGGAGTAAAACCTGATTAAAGGTTTTACAACAGTGCTGAGAAAGCTTCCAAATGAAATTTGAGTCATCAGTTTAAAAAAAAATGGATATGATTTGACATTCCTGGTTTTTCTAAGCAAAGAACATGCACAAAAAAAAACTTTTCAGGTCATGCATATACCTCATAAAGAAGCAAAAAGAGTGATGCTATTTTCTTCTCTCTTTAGAGGTCAGTTTTAAACAGTAACCACTTCACCATTTCTGGAAAGACTAGGCAATTGGGAAACACTGAATTATAGAAATGTATTAAATAAAACGTTATGCAACACTTCACAGCCAGGCATTTCCCTTGTGAACGAGTGGTCACTTCTGACCCTCTCACCATGTCACTATCTTTGCCAAATAGTCTCTCTTTGGTCTCAGATTTGTCTTTCTTAACTGCTTCCTTCTCCGATATTTACCTTCAATCTCTTGCCACCTAACTTTAAATGTCTCTACCTAAAAGACACTCATCTCCTGCGCTGAAGAACTTCTGCGAAGTTTTACAGAAAGTGCTTAATGAATCTTCCAACATATCCACCTCATTCCCAATGCCCATATTCTTTTGTGGGTTTACAAAGGCGCACAAGTATTACCATACTGGATCAGGCCCATGGTCCCTCTAGTCCAGTATCCTGTCTTTGACAGGCAAACACTAGATGCTTCAGAGGGAAGCTGTAAGGAATGCCACAGTGGGCAGATATAGGAGAACTTGCTGTCCATGAAAGTCTCATTCTAGATGGGCTTAAATCCTGAAGTAGGAGGGTCAATATTCCTTCAAAAAAATTGTTAGCATTGACTACAATAACTGGATGTTCTTGTGATCCAGAGAAATGCCCAGCCCTTCTTTGAAGTGTGTATATTTATAATAGCATATCTACTTACAAACCAAGTATTTCACCTTCCAGGTCACATTAATCACCCCGGTCCTTTTTTTACCCATCTGTTGAGCTCTTAGGAATTATCTTTTAATGGCTTTTTTTCTTGCTTCACTGAAATCTCTGGAAGCCCATTATCTGTCTGTGGTTACACCTTCATCAGACCAGTCAAACAGGCTTCTTACTGGTGAAACCTTCTTTTACACAAGCTCTGTAGGATGCCTTCCACCTAATTAGCATTTCAGTGTTTGACAGGGATGTAACATAGATTCTCCAGAGTGAAATGAGTGGTCAAAGACTCACCTGTGAACAGTACTACAATTATTACAACACGTGCAAAATAAAAATAAGTACAGATACAATCTTTGTGAGAAGCTTTGAGCTGTTTTACAGTGTTCAGATCACTGGCTGATGGAACTAAAATACAGCTACATCTGGCTTTCAAACATCACCATCCACATTAAAAGTGCAGACCTGGGGATGACTTTCATTGGAAATGTATAGGTTAACTAATTCAGACATACGTGGAAAATACATAGAGTTGAGATTCCATCTACTGAAACAATTAACTTAGGCTCTGCATATAGAAATACATGTTCATAACCATGATTCCTAATAATGTAAATATTTTCATTCATTAATTTGAATGGTGCATGATCTACTGCTGCAATTATAGAGCTCAGGTGAAGCTGTTGAATTGTCCAAAGTATCTTCTTAGTCTTGCAGTGAAACCTGTACTTGTGCTCACATGCTATGCTTGGCCATCAAAGGTTAACTTCCTCATTATTTACATTATGGTAGCAGGCCCTAATCAGGAGCCAGGCCCCAAAGCACCTAGCAAAACAGCCCCTGCTCCAAGAGTTTATAATCTTAATTAAGCAGACATGACAAATGCATGTAAGCGACAGTTAGTGCAGAAGTGGCTAAGAATGAGAATGATAATACATGTTTGACATTCACCACACTATATTGGCCAGTCACCTCTTAAAACAGCCAGAACAACTGGGGTGAAGTCCTGCCCCTATTGAAGTCAATGGCAAAACTCCCAGAAGAGGAAGTCCGTCAAAACCGTAGAAAGTTCCCCAAAGGAACTTTGGCTGCTTCTGCCTCTGCCAGCTGGAGTCTCTGGCTGGCTCTTTGTAGCTGCTTTCCTCCGAAGCCCACGTGATGGGGGAAAATGGAGACACCTGGTCCTAATGCCCACAGATACATGTTAATGCCTTGGACCCATTCTGTCCAAGCCAAGCATTTTCCAAAGTTATCCCCAAATAAGATACACAGAGCACCATTTTCAGACTTGTTTTAGCTGCTATATGCCCATAGCTATCTGGGAACTCTTCTGCTGCAAGAAGAATCCCGTGCTGGCACAGAGGATTTACCTTGTCCCCTGGTTTGGGGATGGAGCCTGGGAAAGGGGGACAAGTGGCCTCTTGTGTTCAGGTTATTCTCAGCTGCCAGAGTGGACTGCTATGATAGGGCGCAGAACAGGCCCCAGTGCTGCCAGAATCCAGGGCCCATACAGGTGGCAATTGACCACTTTTGAACATCACTACCAGCTTCCTCTGTATTGTGCCAAGGACAATTTACATGCCCCTCATCATTGGAGTCTTGATCTCTTGGTGGCAGCTTCTGCAAGAGAGCTTTTTCATTACAAACACTTATGTAACAACAGCCTCTATAACCTTGTGTAGAACTGTGACAAACTTCTTGGCACCTTCTGTGCTACATAGCGGGGAATATAACAAGTTACGCCTAGTCATACAAGTCTACGGTTTACAGTTTGTAATGGGATAAGTTAATTACACTCAAGACAGGCTAAAATGAAATACTTTCAGCTCACATGCTCCACAGACTGGGCATTTTCAGTCCCTCTTTCCATGTTAATTCACATCACCTACAGCTAACTCCTTTTCTTATTTTGTCTTGTCTCTCTAACATGACAGCAACATTTGGGGTTTACTATGCTAGTGTTCTCCGTTTCACGGCTTTGTTTCTTTGGGTTCAAAATACCAATAGCAAAAAAATAGACTGGGTTTATTTGAGCAACCCCCTCAGAAAACGCATCTTATCAACCGGGTATCACTAAACAAACTGTGGGGGAAGTTTAGCTTCCCCCAAAGCCTCATTCCAGCCATGGCCAAGAGACAAATGACTATTTACTAAACTCTTGTGAAGGTCTTAGGGCATAATGTCCTGTTGGGGCTACTTGTTCCAGCAACTCTTCAACACGAGCATGAAGTAGGGCTGTGAACAGACACAAATATTTCAGTAGGGTTTGATACTGTTAAAAACAGCCCCATACACAGCCAATTCCAAAACAAGACAGATTATAAACACTGTAGGGTGCCAAAGATACCCTTGACTACTGGAGAACTTTACAGGGCCTATGAATGACCAAATTAACAAAGAGTGAAAGACTCATGCTGTATCCCCAGACATACACACTTCTAATTTAAAGAAACATATCATTTATTTGGATCTGCGCTTCCACCAAGCCACCAAGCCACGCGAGCCAGCATACTGCAGGGGATTGAGGTATGCGCTAGTCCACTACAGAATTTCAGCAGCTCCAAAAGAACAAGATGAAGGGAAGAGCACTGTAGGATATGAATGTTCTGTGGTTATATAATAAATGGGCTAAGTGAAAAAACTTGTAAGGATTTTTTAAAACATGTTTACCCTCTCCCTCTTCACAAGCTGTCCACAAGTACCTTGTGATTTTCAAATTTATTCAAAGGCCTATTTTATTGTTTTTAAACTCAACTTTTGATAAAGTTTGAATTCAAGTGGTGATGCTTAGCAATGATTGGTCAGGTGATTCAAGTGGTATTCAAGTAGCCCGATTAAAATTAGCATAGGTTATGTGTGTGCACGTGCACAAAACAAACTCATCTTAACATTCCTCTTTCTGCAAACATTTGTGCAAGAAAGCTCATTCATTAGATTATTCACGGAAAGCACACACAACCAAATAAAGTTTAAGTGAACACTTTCCCCTTATTCAAACAAACCCAGTAGTCCTGCAAATTGTTCTATATAGGGATTAAGGCAACTTCTTTCATAAAATGTAAATTCCTATAGCAAATCCATTAATGTGGCTTATTCAGTTTTGTGTATAGATGAAGCAACGAACACTTGCATCACATTAAACGCAGCCAACTCTGTAGGTGTGTCCCATCACCAAATCTCACCATTTGACATCACTCCCTTCTCAGCAGTTTCATGTCTGTTTGCAGATCTTAGATAACAGTAATAGATGATAATCTTACGTCTTTGCAATAAGCAGTTACATTTTGTTTATAGCCACAGGAAGATAAGAACTGTATATGAAATGTCCTCACTTGTAATGTGTATTGTGAAAGATTTTCAGCTTGGAAGTGAATTGCAACAGATAGTTTCAGAGTCCCATTCTCTTTTAGTATAGCGATAGTGTTTGAATGGATATTTAAGAGGAAGGGTGTTTGAAAGTCCCATAGGAAATTAGACATTGAATGACAGAAGCAGATCCAGTGTCTTAAAGGCATTTAGCTAGGGTGAAAGTACCTTTGGGACATGCTATCCAGATCAATATCTACAATAACTCACAATAATCCTTCCTGTAAGTTTTGGGGATCTCTGTCAGTGGGTGTCCATTGGTGTTGCAGTGAAGCTTGAACCATGTGTGCTGTCACTGCTGAGGCAAGTACCACAGGAGTAGGAGTGATATAGGTTCAGGCAACAGTTCAACACTTCTATGTGCATGTGCCGCTTCCATGGCTGGCTTCATTAGAAGCATCTGCAGGAGCAGGTAAGGAAAGCAGTCAGTTTTCAAAGAGATACCCAGTATTTGGCCTGTAGGAGTCAGCAAGCCTGCAGTGTTGCACAGAGTGGATTCAGGGTCATGGACCTCTCTCCCCCTCTCTCTACACACCCTCCCCAAGTAGCCTGGCATCTCTCAGGTTGGAAAGTGCTGCTGTAGAGATTAGCGCGGGTCTCTTTTTAAAACAAAACTGATCCACCATTTTGAGTTAGGATGCTTACCAGGATAACATTTTCAGGTTTTTGTTAAAAATCAAACTCGCAAGTCAAGGCATTTCTGTAGTATAGGTTCAACAGAGGAGAGAAAATTCCTCACATTTTATCACTTCTTGCTTGTAATAAAAATCTGACAAGGTTAAAAGAGTTTTTCAATTTTGTTTATTGTCTCTACATTGCATGCAAAGTTACATATGGGAATTGTCAACTTGTCAAATATAAAATAACAACAATATTAATAATAATAATAAAAACTTAAGTTCAGAAACAAAAGAGTAAAAAACCCAGTAGCAGCAAAATATTAATGATGGCATTAACATACACTTAAACTGATCACATTAAAAACTATTTTCTGTCAGGATAGGTATTCAAGCATAATATTCAAACCTTATTCTTTTTTTAAAAAGTCACATTAAAAAATGTTAACATGGCAGGATGATTTAAAAATACCAATGTTTAAAACAACATTATCCAACCTGTAGACAGACACTATATGTATCTGTATCTAGTTTCTTCAGAGGTATATACAGAAACCTGCGTGCCTCTTCATAGTAATCCAGTCTCACATCGCCACAGATGGAGCTTCCAAAAACATCCTCCGAGCAGCTATTCTCAGACATTTGGGGCACTCTCCAGACTTGAAACACTGATTGTGGAAGCACGCTTTGCAAACTGTTTACACACACAAGCAGGTGGGAAAAATTGCATCAATAATTGTATTCCTTGTAGGATGGTAGTTTATCCAGATATGAAAGTAACTGAAGACAACTCATGACCAGGACAATGAAGCACAAAGTAACAAGGTTAATTCCATATTTTGATCCCAAGCCAATGAACCTTGAAGTCAATTGGAGTCTTTCCATTGACTTCAATGGGCACTGGATTAGGTCCAGAAAAATCCAATGTAACAGTAATACATTTGCTATTTCAAACTCAAACTGAGATATGTAAACCCATACCAAGAACACACTTGAATTTTGTTTTAACTTACATTCAGATGACACACCCAAGTTTTCAAATATACAATAAACTCACTGAGACAAGACAGTCTGAAATCAGTGGGACTACTCATGTGCTTACAATTAGGTACGTGCTTAAGCACCTTGCGGAATCAGGGCCTGAAACATTATACATGCATGTGCGCACACGCTCACAAGAAAGCAATAGATTTGGGCTGGAACATACCTGTACATCTTTTACATGTGGCAATCTGAAATGGGAAGAGTACATCCGAGCTCTGGCAAAATTCACAAATAAATCCCTTGGCTTGACAAAGCTAGAAGAATTGAAAAAGTTCATTACTTTTTTGATGTTTATTAAAAATTCATATTTCTAAAAATATATGGTCAGTTGTAGCTATTCTTCAGGCTATACACCAGACACAGAGATTTCCTTACCTCACAGTTTTCTACATGAGATATGGAGCTTTTTAGAATATCCCTGAGAAGAGGCACTAACAGCCCTCGTTTAATCTTCACCAAGTCATCCATTGAGAACAGATGCAGCTCTGTCGTCAGGTGGCTGGAGACCTGTTCAAATTCTTTCAATACACTACAGATTAAAAAAAAAGATAAATTACAAAGTGACATGTTTATTGAGAGCATGTTTAGCAAAACATGTAATTAAGTGTAGACAGCTAAGTCTAATCAACCAGGAAGAACATAAAACTGATATCTCCATACACAGCAGAACTTAGTTTAACGGAGTTAAACTTGTGAATTTTGCAAAAAGCCTGAAAGTGATAATTTTTTTTTTCCTGCTTCTTAACTAACCTTAGAAGAAAGAATATTAAGTCTTGCCTATCCAGTTTCTGCTGGAGCGTTCGTTGGAAGGCTACAGTGAGAACTTTCTTGACTTGTGGGCGAGGGTGTATGGGGGTCATTATTTAATATAGCTTTTTCTCCCAAAGTTTGAGTTCAGTAAGTATTTAAACTAAAAAAAAAAAATCTGTTCTCAATTGTTTAGGCATCAATCTTGTCATATGCAATAATCCCACCAATTCACTGATCATCCATAGAATGCTCACACAGAAACAGCATAGATAATTTGCTACTTTAATGCATAAAAAAGCAGTAGGTTGTTGTTGGTTTTGATTTGTTTTGGGGGCTTTTGGTGGTGGGGGCGTATTAAAAAGCCTTTTAGACTATACAGCCATTGCAACAAGCGCAAGATGACCACTATTGTACATTTTAACTTTCATTTGCTAACCATAACTGGATGGAGAAGGAGTGCATCAAAAATGCTTAGTTTTGACAATAATATTTTCATCAGTCATCGAATCATTATTGTCCCTAGCCCTATAGTAGAGAGAGAGACTAAAAGTTTACTTTAAAAAAAAAAAATTATTTACTTGCCTGGTTTATAAAAGACCTCTAATTCTGTGGGTGTAAGCAATAGCATTTAAATGTCTTGCCTAGAACTCAGCTCAATGTCCAAGTGCTATGATATGCACCCACAATTAATTGCAGGTGCAAAACAGAGGTCCATTATTTTTCCATTTTATAGTTATTACATTAAGCATTGCAGGCAAGCGTTTGATTTAGACAAAAAATAATAAAATTTGCTGGAAGAACATCTTACTTTTCTTTAAACGCACCAATGTTCCCTACAACCACAGAGAAGTTAGGCTGATTGTGCAATGAAAGAAAGTAGTCAGAGCTGCCTAACTCAGACAGAATATGCACATTTTCTACAGCTTGGTTTGTGTCATTAGTTAAATGAAGATGGAATGAATACAGTCTACTAAAGAGCCATCATTTGAGCAACATATGGAATAACCACTCTAGTCACCTTAGAAAAACTTTGAATAGAAATTACATTGCTGAGCAAGGACACTCACATTGCTCCTCCAAGAGGAATAGTATCAGAAGGATGAAAAAAAATTCTGCCAAAAATAATTACACACATCTAATCATCTCTCATAGGGGTTTCTACAAAGATACTGGGGGGGGGGGAGAAACAAGCTGCCTTATAAAATACACTATCACTTGACATTTGCAATAGATAAATTTGCGGGAGAAAGGAAGATATCAGAATTTTTGATGATCATATGGAACTAACATCCTTAAAAAGTGCGTGATTAAAATTTTTTCTGGAGGGGGAAGCTCCATGAACAACTATTGTACTTTTACCAAGTATTTACTATACTTAATCATGCTCCATACCTTTCAGCAAACCTGCAGGTTTTCAGTAGTTTTTTAATATGCAAAAGCTGTTCTTGTATCTCCTAAAGGATGAAGGGTAGGAAAATGTAGTATTTAAAATGAAAAGCAGAGCAGCATACTTAAACATTCAGAAGTGTTTAAGAGCACTAATTTAGACAGTGATATTTAAAAACTAGCATTTCACCAATACAGCAGGTTTAGTTTAAAATTAGGAAAAAATACAGCAGAGGGTTAAACAGATCAGCTATATAATACACCAAAAGGCCTGCCCCACAAGTGAGTATGCATAGCCAAAATATACAACCCGAAGCTGCAAGTTGTTCCTGCAGAATCAAAGACTATATAGAACCAATTGCTATGCCCCAGGGAAGGGTTTATAAGCCCTTCCCTTGGGTACACAAGAGCCAATAGACTTGTGCTGCACCCTTCTGTCCAACCAGTCAGCCACAGAGACACCCTCCTCTCCCCAACCCACAGGGAGGTCAGTGTGCCCACAAGAAGGGCAGGGGGGAGTGTGAAATCCTTAGAGGAGCCAACTGTTTTCTTTCCCCAGCTGGCCAGACATAGCTGCTTCATGGGCAGAGAGCGGCAGCCAATCAAACTGCTAGTGTCTCCTGGTGGCAGGTACTTGTTCAACAGGGCATCCAATTCCCTGATAAACTGAAATTGGAAGTGGATTAGGAGAGGGCATCTCTTAAACAAGGTGGGAAATAGGTTTGGGGCTCCTAATGTCTGGTACAGAAAGGAGAAAAACCCCTCTTCCCCGTCCCTTTAACCCTCATAGGAGTGGACGGTGCTAGTACCAGGTGGATTGGAACAGCGGGAGAAAAGGGAGGCTGGTAGCAGACCTCCTGCCCTGCAGGTGGTACAGCTAACAAATGAAGAATGGCCTGCACTGGATGAGTTATTGCCAGATAGTTCCCAGATATGTTACTTAATAAAGCGGCAACCTAATTAAACCAGATTCCTGGGGTCTAGTCATTCTTCTGGCAGTGTGCAGGACAATGCCACACACTTCAATTACAGAGAAGCTGCATTTACCCTGACTCTGTTCAGTTCCTTTGCTTTTGTATAGAGGGTTTTGTTGATACACGACACATTGAAGATGGGGTTTTGCCATATGCTGAGCAGCAGGTGTTTGGAGAAGTTACAGACATAGTACTTTTTGAAGTCCCATTTCATCAATATTCGGGCAGGGATGGAAGTTTGCGCATAACTATGGCAACAGTCGCAGAAGTACTTCCCCAGGTAATCACAATAGCGGAGTCTCCTGATGTATTCTGTGGAAGATGAACAATGAAGATAGTTTTTAGAAGAATGATTCTTTAAAGAATTACGGTATTGCCTTTTAACTGTGTCAATCCAGTAATAAATAAGTCAGATCTACAGAAAAACAGGCTGGGTGAGGTTGTTTTTTTAAGAGGTAGACTCATGGTCAGATTTAGTATTCTGAATTAAATATGGAAACCTCTCTTTTGCCTATGCAAGACTGATCATAGTTATCACCATCAAAATTTACACAGATCCTTACTGGAAACACTTTTGGCTGCTTCCCACAAAACAAGTTCAGGATTGGTTCTTCTGGTTACAGGTGTAACCTCACTAATTCCTTTGCATAGTTATTGTTAATGATTCTCTGAGTCCCTGATGTCAACTCAAATATTAATTTTGTTCTGTCAGGCATGAGCGAATGCCTCTCTTTGTATAATGGAACCAGTATAGGGCTTTACACTCATTTTGGAGATTTCCCATGCAATGAGACCCGATGAAGTGGATACATCTGAACATTACAATGCATTAAGCAGTTTGTGAAAAAAGTATTCAAAGATTCTTATAACTTCAACAGGGTTTTGTGGTCAAGCCTTTAAAAATAAGAAAACTACTTATAAACCCCCTTTCTTTTTAAGGCCAGTTGACAGTATCAATTGGTAAGGATTACGAATTCTATTTCAAAAGAATTTTCTAATTAAGATTTATGATTTGCAGCTTGGAGACTTATATTTTACTATTAGCCTACTTCAAAAAAGTCAAGCTATTTTACAACATCATAAATAATGCTTCCAGTTTTATTGTTGAAAGTCACCACTTCTAACTGTGGATAAATAAGTAGCCTACAGCTGATGGAGAAGGGCGTTGTGTTCAGGCTGTAATAACATTTCAGGTGGTGATATGATCCTATTGTGCATTGTGCTACGTGCATCCCCAACCTGGAGTGTTTTCTTCTAGTTAAGGTATTGCCAGAACTGCAAAATATATCCTGTCAACGCAGGAATATAGGTTGGCAAACAACTGGGAGTTGCTTGGTGTGGTATGTCTGGAGGGTTGTGTTTGTGTTTCAATACTTACTGAGTTCTATTGGGGTTCCACAACCAGCACAAGTAAAGTTTTGTGCAGCTACAACGGCATCTCTCCTGTACAAACAGAGAGAATTAAATCAGACTATCCAAAAGCATATCTGATCAGTTACATTCTCCCAGAATGACAGACAGCTGCACTAATACTTATGAATATTTTCAACTTGGAAGTCTGATCATGTTACTCAAAAAAACCCCACAATGTAGGAAGAGAAGTCAGTTGTAAAAGAGAAGTTCTGTATGTTATTTTACAGTGGAACTCTAAGCTAATCTTTGTAGCATATGCAGACACTGGTACCAGAGATCATGGTATGCCAGAAGTACGATACTTCCCCATTCTTTCATTAAGAAAGCTTAAAGGGATACTGGAAAAAAAATCACATTTGTCTGAACATTTTGTACCCGTTATTAATTACAAGTAACACCCAAGATTGTTTTAACAGAAGTTGGCAGAAAAAAAAGTTATTAGTTTGTTTACTTTGTGCATTTGACAGCACTTTAAGTAGAGCGAGATTCATAATTCTTCTGCATAGTCTTTTGCTTGCTGAAAAAAAAAGTCTTGAGCCAGCAGGGAAGCAAAAAACCAAAACCCCACAACCCTCAAAAAAAGTAACTCACCATATTGAGTAACAGTATATAGACAGTGTTAGTCAGGACATAATGACTCAGCAAAAATAGGCATTACTACATAACTTCCAGTGAAACACTGGAGAACAAGGTACTGAACAATAGGCCTGATCCAAAGCCCAGTGAAATCAACAGAAATCTTTTCACTGATCTCAACAGGCTTTGGACTGGGCTTAGTGTATAACAGAAACAAAATGACTAGTCCCACAGACAGATAAGTACTTGAGACTTACTTGAGTGATGGGTGAATACTAAATATTATTTGAAACCTAGGTGGGGCCCAATCTGCGGTTCCTCTTAATCTGGCTTTGACCTTTATTTCTTCTGCCAGATTCCCACTAGACTCAAGTTCCTTTGGAATCTTTTCTTTATTTGCATACTATTGAAGACAGAAAGATAGACTTAAGTGTGGAATTTAACCTGCAACCTAGTAGTTGAACAGAAGCTAACATGCTTTGCAGACTATGCAATGAAATGTCACCTTCAACACTCCAACAGCTGTCAGTACAATCACAGTTTTGATACCCAGTCATGTTTAGTAGCAACTCTTGAAGGACTTCTTGTGTTCACAGAGATCCCGTTTACATGATTGTCCTACATTGCATTAAATGCATTAGAGCTTTCTAACCAAGACAGACTCCCCCTTCCCTCGCCCCAAATTGCTTAAAAATAACCAAACCCTGAACACACAGTTATATCATTCTAAGCATCCTCCTTCTCCCCATGCCAATGAGGCAGCTGCACTGAACGCTCTGAATAATAAGCACATTGTTTTCTGTTCAAAGACTTACTTTCGCCTTAGTTTTGATCAGGCACCTAGACAGCTGAACGTTAGTTTCTGTCTGTAACCAATGTTTCCTGAACTCTCGGTAAAGCTTCTGTGCTGTTACTTCAGCAGAATTGCAGCCCGGATCAAAAGATAATCTGAAAATTAAGCAAGCCAAATGGCAGCATTTCATAAATAGATTGGTGTCCTCCACATCCCTGAAGATTCCTCACACACCTTCCCTCCCTCCCCCCCCCCCACTCTGATTCACCTATGCCCTCTAGGACCCTTGTGCCACAGCCATCAAACAAACTATGTTCCCTTCCTGCCTCTCTTTAGGAGAATCACAATATGGCAGGGAAGAGTATTGCCACCCGGCTATTTACTAAGTTATGAGAAATACAAAAAGTTACCTTTTATCTAGAGATGCTGCAATATTTTCCAAGTCTTCAAGTTCTGCAGAAAAGGAGGAAAAATTTGTTAGCCCTACAAAAGCAAAAACCCTCCACTTCCTACCATTGTATTCTATCTACTTTAGGTTCTTATATGGCTCCCATTACCATAGTATCTGAGCACCTGACAATTCTTAATATATTTATCTTCACAAGAGGGCTGTCAGGTAAGGAAGTGCTATTATCCCATTTTCATCAATCATCATCATCACTCCCATAACCGCATTGGTCGTTGGGGCGCCATCACTGATGAGCAATCAACCAATTGTCTCCACCCCTGATGATTGTGTGTCAGTGCTTGAGTCTCCGCAAAGTCCATTCCTGTCCACTCTTTTACGTTGTCAGTCCATCTCTTCTTCTGTCTACCTCTTCTCCTCCTCCTCTGTACCGTCTCTTGGAGGATGATCTTGGATAGGCCAGATGATCTTGTTACATGGCCGTACCACTTCAGCTTGTGCTTCTTCACGGTTGTCAGGAGGTCTTCATATGACCCAGTGCATTGGGTGATGACGTTCTGCACCTCTTCATTAGTGACGTGGTTGAAGTAGGAGATGCCCAGGATTTTAGGGAAGTATCTCATCTCTACCACCTGTATTTTCCGTTCAAGTTCTGCCATAAGGGCCCATGTCTCGCATGCATACAGAAAAATGGAGATGACCAGTGCGTGCAGCAGTTTCAGTTTGTTTTCCAGGGAGATGTTCTTATTCCTCCAAATTGGCTTTAGCTTTGCCATTGTTGCTGCTGTTTGCACAGTTCTTGCCAGAATTTCTGCCTTTGATCCTTCATCAGTGATGATTGCCCCCAAAGACTGTTTCACTGTCTCCAGCTCTTGTCCACTGACAGTGATATGTGAGCTGATCCCAATGTCATCAGCAAACCAAAGATTTGAGATTGTTCACCCCACAGTGCTGACTGTGCATATGTGATCTTCTAGGGCACCAGTCATTATGCGCTCCAAGTAGATATTGAACGGTGTGGGCAAAAGAAGGCAACCTTGCTGGACTCCAACAGTGGTGCAAAACCACTCTCCTATTGTGCCATTGACAAGAACTGCACTGCTGGCCTTGGCATACAGTTGTTTAATGGTAAGAAGAAGCTTACAACCAACATTGTATTTCTTCATGGTTGCCCAGAGCGCTTCGTGCCATACTCAACACCTTCTTGAAGTCAGCAAAGACATGGTAGATGTCCTGCTGGTGTTGTAAGTACTTCTCACATAGAACACAAAGATTGAAAATCTGTTCTGTGGTACTTCTTCCAGCACGAAAGCCAGCCTGTTCTTCAGCGATGATATTCTCCACTTCAATCTATTCAATATGATTTTCAACATCACTTTGCTGGGATGGCTAAATAAGTTTATGGTCCAGTAATTTTGATACAATTACCTTTCTTTGGCAGAGTGATGATTAGTGACTATGTCCACGTGGAAGGCCACTCATCGGTCTGCCAGATCTTGTTGCAGATCTTGGTGAGTACATCTATTACTATTTCTCCTCCGAATTTCATCAGTTCGGCTGGGATATTGTCAATACTTGTAGCCTTTCCATTCTTGAGTGATTTCACAGCTGTCTCCACTTCTTCACGCAGTATTGGAAAGTAATCCTCCCCTGTTGAATCTGGGCTGTCTACACTAGGATCTCCATTTGTCTGGTGATTTTATAGATCAGAGTAGTAATTTGTCCACCTATTGATGATGTCCCTTTCTTCTGTAAGACTGTTCCCTTCTTTCTCTTGAATTGCGTTAGCTTTTCAGATTTTTTACAGATGGGTAATGGAAGCAGAGATGCTAAATGACTTGCCCAAGATCACACACGAAACCTGTGGCAAAGCAGGGAATTGAACTCCGGTGTCTCAGCGGCTATATGGGGAATCTGTGGTGTGTGCAATTTGGGCACTACCACATACATTGCATGTGCACGTTAATATACACGTCAACCACTGGAAAGTATTCTTGCTGTAGAAATGAACTCCTGTATTATTATTATGTATGACAGAGTTTTAGCACTTACGAAAAGCTATTTCAACTTTTCCTATTAGTAATGCATGATTACCAAGAGAGAAATTTTATCATACACCTGTGAGTTTGTACTATAAAATACATACCATGGCAACATGTAGCTCTGGAAAAGTGGCATTGAAGTAGTTAGTAAATCTATCCAGACTCATTGTAACTTACAGCTGCATAGTTTGAAAGTCTTACCAATAATTACAAATTCATCGTCTGAGTCACTATCGCAGGGAAATCTACCGGCCTCATGATGTGACGGTGGATTTACTGATGAGCTGACCTGCAGCACAGCACAACCTTTAACAAAGTAAATGATCCATTAATAAGAGTTTCATGGAGGGATTAATATATTGATCTGTGCACTATTTTAAACATTCTGTCACTGTCTTCTCCTCCCTCTCCATCAAACAAAAGCCACACACTAAATGTAGAATGAACTTTTAGGTTGTATGTTCTTTGGGGGAAGGGTTGTCATTTATTTTGTATTTGTAAAGTGCCTGACACAACGGGCCCTGATCTGGTTGAAGCCTGTATTAGCTATTGCAATTATAAATATTTAATAGTAATGTGCTTCCCCCACTCCACACACTTCTACTTCAGTGATTTCCCCCCAAGAAGTTACATCATTTAGATTCATGTTATCCTATGTATTAAAATCCCTTTTGGGACATGCCCATTTTACAAATTCATGTACTGTACAGTGTTACAATACCATAAGCCTTTGTTACCCTGACTCATACTACATGTGCACAAATACTGCTTGAGATTTCATCCTACTCAAATGTCTAGTGACTGATCCATGAAATAATGAAGTAAGTTATAAAGCAAATGATGATAGTCAGACTCCATATCCCGTAATACAAAAAAGGAAGATGAAGAAACCACATTACAAACGTTGCACTTGAAGGTGGGTTGTTGTTTTTTTTTTTTTTTAAATCCTAACTTGACAGTTTCACTAACAAGGAACGTGAACTACAATTTCTAGTGAATCACAGTCCAGCACAAAGAACTACATATATCCCCGGGTACACTCCAAAGAGAGATACAAACCATAAAAAAGATACACAGATGTGAATATTAAAGAAAAACTGGCAAGCATGGGAATCATTTGGAGAATCAAATTTATCAGGGATACATCTCATAGGACAAGCAACCTTTTATTTTTGACAGCCTGTCTGGGGAGTCAGTGAAGATTAGACAGGACAAGGAATTCACTTATGTGAAACACCTATCCCAACTCTTTCTGTAGGGTAATCACACAAAGGCAGGCAAGAAGTACTGCATTATGGGTTAAAATTAAATAACTTGCCTTCATAGCCACTGTCTGAAGAAGCAGAAGAAGCGGATTGTGTCTTTACTCTGGTATAAGAGGATATTTCTGAATCAGTCTGATAGCTGCCTAGTGATCCACTGGTTTCCTCTGTATTCCAGGGCTCTGCATGTTGACTTAGGATACCGCACTTCATTTTTTCCAAAGATGCTATGATCATATCTGCAACAAAGAAGTGTGCATTCTCCTGGACACAGAAAAGAGGAATGTTAATTACTAATTTACTTCTTAGTGTAATTAGTGTCAGCTTCTCTTCCCAACATTAACAAGCCAAGAAATGCATAGTTAAAGCATACCTGGCCTTTAATTTAAGAAGCTGCAGGAAATTAAAATAAAACAATGCGGGTAAAAGGTACAGTATCCAAGAAACTCAATTTATGTCTGTCTTAATTTTTTTAAAGCGTATTTGTTGCATTTATTTTCTTTCCCTCTTTTAAATCAAAAGGAAGAAACTTAAAATGCTTAATTAAGTACTCTCTTGGCAGGTGTGTATATTTAGGCATTTTTAAGGGCTTATTCCCAAGATTACAACATAAATTTTAGTAAGCATATTTTAAACCATGTAGCGTATTTACTAGGATTTAATTAAAGGAGTGAGGTATATATAAACACATTCGTGTGCATATTAATTTTGAAGTGGCGAGGTGTGGCAGGCTTTAATACTACTTTGAGATTCTCAGATGAGGGATGATAACAGAAGTGCAAAAGCACTTGCCTATCTCACCGACTTAATTCTTTAATGTTTGCAAGGTATAATTAACCCCATTTTACAGGTGGAAAAATGGAAACTTGTATGACTAGCTCAAAAGGTCACGCAGGAAATTGTTGATAAAGCCGGGGACAGAACACAGATCCCCTGGCTCCCACTGTGCAGTTGCTTGCTTGCTTGCATGCAACTTCAAGGCCTGATAGGAAAGCTCATTGCTTAAAAATACCCTCAGGATCTAGTGTTGCAACTTGTGAATGCAGATATCAAATAATCCACTAAAAAATTGAGTTACTGCTCTAAAAATGGCACCAGTTGTAACTGCAACATTCTTCACAGCAGTGTAATGGAAAGCTGTAGTAATAAGCTCTATTAAATTATCATCACTTAAGAACAATTAAAAATGAAAACTTCAGTAGACATTCTTCAACTTTTTAACCATCTTTAGGACAAAGAGGTGAACAACAGATTTTATTTCTAAACAATTCCAATAAAATGGCATTTTCTCAACAGTACAGGTCCTCATATAATGTCTCAAGAAGTTCACACGGGTGCCTGAGGAAACTGTATCTTAAACTACATGTTGTTCGATTATCACTACTTCTTTGGTTAACAGTTTGCCACAGAAACCTTTCAACAAGATTTGGGACATACCATTAAAAAAGGAAAGAGAATTAAACAGTCATTTTTTCCTGGAGGGGAAATACTGATAGCAAGGTGGTTCAGAGAAAGTTTGATGGATGCTGAATGGGGGTTAATACCTGGTCACTGGCAGATCTCAGAATACTGCCATGTCCAATGGTTAAGAACTTTCCTGCAAGACTTTGTGTTGCCATGTGGCATTTACATGAACTCTGCTCTCACCCCTTTTTCGCCACCTTCCTTTTATACACTGAGCTCCTTCCCTTTAGGAAACAGCTCAGGGTCATAGAAGAAAGGTGGAGAAGACCTATTAGGTCATCTATTCCCTCTCCCTCCTAGGGCAGGATTGTAACCTTCAATACATAGATTAGTGCTTTGTCCAATCTTCTACCAGTTCCCCTGGGAGACTACTCCGTCGTCTAATAGAGGTCAACTGTCAGGAAGTTTTCTCCTGATATTCATCTTATTTCCCCCCTCTTAGTTTTATCCCATTACTTCTAGTTAAACCCCTTGTACCATCCCTGGTGTCTGAACCCTTTAATGCTTGTTATATTCTCCCCTCTCCCTTTCATAATGACTGAGCACTTTGATCTTTCCTCTAAGATGACAGACTCCTGATCATGTATATAGAGGGGGCAGTGCTGCCTAGTGGACAGAGCACTGGATTGAAATTCAAGAGACCTGGGTTTTATTCCCTGCTTTGCCACTGATTGGCAGGATGACAAAATGATGGGGTCTAAATTAGCTGCTACCAATCAGGAAAGAGCTCTTGGAGTCATTGTAGATAGTTCTCTGAAAACATCTGCTAAAAATGCAGCAGCAGTCAAAAAAGCTATCAGAATGTTAGGAACCATTAGGAAAGGGCTAGATAATAAAACAGAATACATCATAATGCCTCTATATAAATCCATGGCATGCCTACACCTTGAATACTGGGTGCAGTGCTGGTCACCCCATCTAAAAAGATATATTAGAATGGGAAAAAGTACTGAGAAAGGCAACCAAAATGATTCGGTGTATGGAACAGCTTCCATATGAGGAGAGATTAAAAAAACTGGGACTTTTCAGCTTGGAAAAGAGATGACTAGGAGGGGATATGATAGAGGTCTATAAAATCTTGACTGGTGTGGAGAAAGTGAATAAGGAAGTGTTATTTACTCCTTCACATAACACAAGCACAAAACAAATCCTGTGCTATACTTTCACAGAATAGCATGAAATAATGCAGATAAAATGGAGGAATAGGAAAGGGGAAAACGTTGTTTGGAAAATGTTTGGAATGAAAAGGGAGTATCTTTAAAGTATTACATTCCCTGGAGTGAGTGAAAGGAGGGTGTGTAGATGGGGCAATATTGAAAAGCTTGGGCTGAATTTTCATTTGTAAGAATGCTCATCCTAAAACAGAATAAAAAAGAAAAAACAGCAAGTTGTAAAAGACTAATTTTGGCATCACTAAAGTTTGTTCTTCTAAAGCCGATCAGAAGGAATCAATTCTATGTAGACTGACTAACAAACAATCAAGTGTAATTATTCATAAGTGATTATTCTGTACTAGAATATTGGTGCAATAGATCCAGGACAGCAATGCTCTCACCTTCTCCACATCTACAGGAAGCATGAAGATATCCTGCAGGGAACGGTTCAAGGAAATGCTTAAAGATGAAGTAGCACCTGTAGGCATAACAATAAGCATTATTATTAGTTATTTGTTTCTTTGCACTAGCCACAATGTGTTAAGTGCTTTCCAAGAGAAAAACTTGCCCTTGTTTTCCAAAACTGTCACCGGGGGTGGGAGGGGGAAGAATTATCAAAGGTAGAGACAGTTTGAGAGGCCTTTGTCTTCTGAAAATACAGACAGTACTTAAGTTATCCAGGCAACCTGGAGAAAGTATGTCAAGTTTAGGGGAAACAAAGCTTAAATACACTGCAACACATAACTTCATTGTAAACCTGCCTCAGAATTCTAAGCAAAACCCAAAGCTGTTCATTTAGTACACTACCAAACACATAAAATACCACCACAGTGAACTACAAACCGGAGTGTGGACCCGAGCAGTTAAGAAAAGCCACATGGCAAAGCCAGGGCACTCCGTATGCTACCCTTGGGAAACTTCATGTGTTATTACAGTAAGCACATGAAAAGTTAATGGTGCTCAGAACTGTTAGCCACTGGCTGGAAGATAAGACTCACACTAGCACAATACATGTTTCAGTGGGGGTCTAATCATACAGGGGCCAGCTGCAGACAGTGTGGGTGTTGGTTTCACATGAATGCAAGAAGTTCAGAAAAGTTTGCTGTATATTTCCATATTTCCTGAATCCCTACTGCATGATAGCATATGTAGGACCACCATACATAGAGATGCAGCATTTCTCATTTTACAAAGTAGCAGCTGCTGTTTTCATTTTTACAGTGCTTACTGGTGATTTTGATTAATATAGAAAACAAAAGCACTATCTCATCCCTTTCAGCACCTTTTTATGACAGAGCAGAGCATACTTTTGTTTCTCTATAGCTCTTGAGTACCTACATTCAATCACATCAACATGATGTGCTGGAATGGGTCTTAATTCTTGTTGAAATTAAAGCCTCACCTTCATTAAAATGAGTTGGCTCATATTCTAATATGTATTTTGTATTCAAATCCTTAAGAACCACTACTACAAGAAATTAGCCAACTAATATTGACAAGATAGAGGGGCAAGGGGATAGTTTATACAGTCACAACAAATATATTATATATTTAATTTATTTATTTTAAAGGAGCATATGATAATAAGACCTGTGCTTACCACCACCTTGACCACTTTGCTTGTATATTGTTTCTCTCTTCCCTACCTTGCATGTATTGACTTGTTTCAGTTAAAAAGACTTTGGGGCAGGGCCTGGCTTCTTATGTACTCACACAGCATCTGGCACATTCTGGGTATACCACAATATAAAATGATTTAGAACATCCAGATGACAAGCAAACAGTCTGTCTTTTTCAAACTAGACCATCTCCACCACAGACCTTCTGCTTAAAATGATAAACTATCATGAACAGAGAGAGACTCCCGAAAACACATAAGAATAGTTTATGCAAGTCATCCCTTCCAACTAATTAGCACTGAACATTTCTCAATACGTTAAGTGTTTTTATTTGGCTATAATTGGACACTTCACCTTGAATGGTCCTTTAGAATGTGTTAACTATAATATGTGCTAACTACTTATGCTAAACTGTTTGATCTTGTATTTAGCTGTGACACAGACCTGAAGAAGAGCTCTGTTTAAGTTCCAAAGCTTGTCTCTCTCATCAACACAAGTTGGTCCAATAAAGATATTAACTCACCCACCTTGTCTATCTGGAACCCACACGGCTACAACAACACTGCATACATTGAAGATAAAGTAATCCTGTCCTCCCCATCTTACTACAAAAGGGTTCAATTTCTCGCTGAAGGAACTTAGTTAGGATAAGGCAGGGGAAGACAAAAAGACCTAACACAGGATCACACTAAGTAAGAGTATTTTCCTCTTTAGAAGTCTGTCTTCTCATTCAAGTTTTAACTCAGCCAAGTTTCACCAAAACATTTGATTAAACTTATAACAATCTAAAAATTTTACTTCCTTTTCAGATTTTAACATCTTTGCAGCCTCAACTTACATCTGCAACAGATCACTGTATGCACCGTTGCAGTATGAGTGAGCTAGCCATACTTTGTAGCTACCAAGTAGGATAAATGTCCACCTGCCTAGTCAGGTAAAGGTGTGGAAGGAGAGAACTGTGCCAGCTGGCTATAACAGCAGGGATTACACACAGTCTGTAGGAGGAAGCTAGGTGGGGCCTGACAGCAACATGTTGCAAACTGTGACAGATAAAACTGTATGCAGTGTTGTAGCCATGTGGCTCCTAGGATATTAGAGAGAGAAGGTGGGTAAGATAATATCTTTTATTGGACCAACTTCTGTTAGTGAAAGAGACAGAGAGAAGGTGGTCCAATACAAGAAATTACCTCACCCACTTGGACAAAATTGTCAATTTGCTTGCTAGGCACTGTGCATCGCTGCTCTAACCCTGCTGGGGTCTGGGAAAGGACATTTCAGACAGTCACATTAGGAAACTGGTTACTCTGAGTAGCCTAGGCAAAAAAATAAAGCTAAAGGGAAGTAACAGCCATTTTGCTTGCCACACACCTATCACCTCAAAGACCAGGAAAAGCAATTCATTTAAACAGTTACCTAGCAAAGGTAGAGATTTGCATTTCAAATTAAACTGTACTGAAGTCGGGGGGGAGGAGGGAACGGTCCTTAGTGTGGCCCTTTTAAATCAGAGATTATTGGAGGGGTCCTCAGAGGAAGTTTCACAGGATAAGTAGAAACAGCTTCATAGTTAAAAAGCAAATTCCATTAAAAATAGGGTGACCAGATGTCCCAATTTTATAGGGACAGTCCTGATTTTTGGGTCTTTTTCTTATATAGGCTCCTATTACCCCCTAACCCCTGTCCCGATTTTTCACATTTGCTGTCTGGTCACCCTAATTAAAAACCAGTTTGTCTGGATTTAAACATCAAGCCTTTCATTTTCCTGGGTTTTTTCCTTAGCAGTGGGAGACAGGACAGCAGGAATCACACCAACATTTAAATAGTGGGAGTGGATTTGAGAGGGACGAAGCTTGCTTTCAGGTAGGAATCTAGCTGACAATTAATGGAATGCCAACCAGAAAACACTCTGGTATAATTCCCACTCTAAACTTAAGCAGTTCATTTCTGGTCTTTCGGCTTCCTGCTCTCTTTTACTAGCCCCTTTCTCCTGCCTCAGTGCAATTTCACAGTCACAGTTCCAGTGAGGGAAGAAGCTCTCTCATACCACTCTCTGCCCTAGGCCACTAGCCAGTGGTTTAACTGACTGAAGAGAGGAGCAGAGGCCCGAAGTTGAGGATTTTGGAAGTTGTATGATCTCTGAGATGGCACAGTAAGTTTAAAGCTCTAAGCATAGTATAAAGAACCAAAGCAAATTTTAAAATCAAGAGTTGTTTTTTTTTTTTTTTTTAAGATGCTTTAGGAATTATTTTGGGGAAGTTCTTTGGCCTGTGTCACACAGGAGGTCAGACTAGATGATCACAGTGGTTCCTTCTGGCTTTGGAATCTATGAATCTATTTTCTTTGCTAGAGCTGAATGAGGTGCTTCCCCCCCCCCCCCCCGGCCTCCCCACATTTGGGAGTACTCCGGTGCCCTTGCCCTGGGCTGAGGCTAGTGGGAGCCGGCCTGCAGCCAGGGACTCTGGGCGGCTGGAGCCAGTGCTCGTGCTGCCTGCCCACCTGGTGGGGGATGCTCAGGTAGCCTGGGGCTGGTGAGGGGGCGACTCTGGGCTCCAGTCGGGGGGGGGGGGGGGGCGGAGGGGCAGGGCCCAGGCAGAAGTAACCGGCCAGCCGAGGGCTAGCTTTCCCAAGCCCCCTGGTTCACCCGCCACCCATGTCTGAGCCCTTCCTTTGTATGTGGGACTGCCTCCCCCAGACCTTGGAACCAGTACCTCAGCCTCCAGAGCCCTTAAGTTGCTGACACACTCCCACAGAATTCCACCTACTCTCTGGTCATTCTTGGCTTTTAGTTTAATCCCTTTGGGGACAACATGGCAGAAAGGCAAGGAGCACAGGTTCAGCAAAGGAATTTTTTTAAGCACAGTCACTTTACTTTAACAAGCACTAGAAAATTACATATCTTTGCAAAACAACAAATGTCCGGGGGGGGGGGGTGTGAGTGAGAGTGAGAGTGAGATACACACCAGTCCTCCAATCTTATCTCATCCTTCTGAGAATCAAAGGTATGCTCAGCATTCAGGCTAGGTAGAGAGTCCCTCTCTCTCCCCCTCCCTCCAGATATTCTTGGAAGTGGTAGTGAATGGCCCTGCTCCACTGAGAAACACCCCTTCTTAAATACAGTCTATGCTTTTTTCCCAGGTGCCCAAACTGAGACATTCCAGCCCCTTCCCACCATCAGACTTCTGAGTAGAGAGTTCATTATTCCATGGGATTGGGTGCAGTTGCAAGACAGTCAAAATTGATGATCTGGGGGCTTTTAAATTATAGTCACTCAACAAGGTGTCAAGCATCTTTCCTGGGCTGGGCACCAGTCTGGAATGCAGCGCAACAGACTGGCCTTGACAACGGTTTTTCCAGCACAGAATGCAAAATTGTAGTCAGCACACAGAATGGAAAAGATTGCAAAAACAGAAGTCATAATTTGACAAAGACCTATTCCACTATGCCTGATAGGTAGGGCCCTGCATAGATACAAAATTTGTATCCGCATCCGATCCGCAATCTGCAAAAATGGTCCGCATATATACACATCTACATCCACAGATAAGGATATCCATGGATTTGCAGGGCTCAAATGATAGGACCCTAGCACCTCTGAGGACTAACTGATGTGGGGGAGGAGGGGGAATTAGGATCTACAGTAAATAATGTTTTCACCCCTCGGTATTAACACAGGCAAGGACATTTTTAGAGTGTTTACTTCATCTTTAGCACCCCTCAACCCATTCTGGCATTTGTTTTCCAGATGACCACTACACTAGCCAACATCATCAGACTCATGAGACATGCCAAAAGCCTACATTGTTTGCAATAAGACAGATAGTTCCATGCAACATCAATGCATAACAATCCCTGGCAACAGTTTGCTGACTTGGCCAGGATTAAACTATCCAAACCTGCATGACTAGCTGTACTTGGTTACAAACATAGGTGAGTTTGTTTCTTCCCTTGTCTATTCCAGACACAGGGGTGGCTCTAGCTTTTTTGTCACCCCAAGCACGGCAGACAGGCCGCCTTCGGTGGCTTGCCTGCGGGAGGTCCCTGGTCCCGCGGATTCCGTGGCATGCCTGCGGGAGGTCCGCCGGTCCCGCAGCTTCAACCTCCCCCTAGCCGCCGCCAAATTGCTGCCGAATCCGCGGGACCGGCGGACCTTCCGCAGGCATGCCGCCAAAGGCTCCCTGACTGCCGCCCTCACAGGGACCGGCAGGGCGCCCCCCACAGCTTGCCGCCCCAGGCATGCACTTGGAACGCTAGTGCCTGGAGCCGCCGCTGTCCAGCCAGGATCCAAATACATTGTGCCTGGTTCAGTGAACAAAGCGCCTAACTGGAGCAAACCACAATCATCACAGCCACATTAATCAAGTGCTCACAGTGTTTATGAAACTATATGTCCCAAATAACTAATTATTGTTAAAGTCCCTGATCCTGCAATGGGGTCTGCCCATTAAGGAGCTCACTGCAGGATCAATACATGTTTTGAATTAACATGACATTAGCCATTTACAGATGAGAGAGACTACAGTACGTGAGGGTGGAGCCACAGAGTCTGTCACATGTGCAATGTTGATTTTAGAGTAACAAAAACAGAAACAAATGTGTTTGAGGAGGTTTTTCAGGGGGTGGGGAAGCAGTTATTTATGATACCAGGGCAGCCTGATTTTCCCACCCTTACACCAGCAATTCACACCTTGTCAACCTTATGTTTCCTGGATGACTGAGGAGCTAATACGATTATGATATCAGATACCAATGAAAGGAAACCCAATTCACTGAGGGCTGGGGATGACTTTTACTCACATTATTACCTTTTGTTTAATCCAAAATGCCTGACAAACTATGGAACTGAAAGTATTTTTGGTGAAGATTCAGCACCTCCACCATTTCATTTAATAACCGAAGACCTGATCCAAAGCCCACTGAAATTAATTGGAGTCTTCATTAACTCCAATGGGTTTTGGAGCAGGCCTTGAGGGAATGCCCAATCCATGTTTCTGGCGCCTCGGAGACCTTCAGCAAAACAGGGTACAAAAGATTTGACATTCCTGAGATTTCTAAGGTAAAAACAGAAAAAAAATCAAATTCTGAAGAGAAAAGCCTTACATTTCAAGCCTTTTTTCTAATCACAAAGAAGGGGAAGAGAGCACAAACCCCCATTCTCTCCACCTTTAGGTCTCCTTTAAGTAGAAATCAAATCAGTTACCATTTTAGTTACCTGTATTAGAGTAGCAGACAGATGTCTTAACTGAGATTGGGCCCCATTGTGCTAGGCACTGTACAAACACATGAGAAGAGACAGTCCTTGCTGCAAATAGCAGCTTACTATCTAAAGGACAATACAGACAAATGATGGGAGGGGAAAAGGGCATGAAGCAACTTGCCCAAACACACACAGGAGGCCAGTGGCAGAGACAGAAAGAGACCCAGGTCTGACTGTTAGTTCAGTGCCCTGTCCACTAGACTAGACCATGCCATCTCCCCTATTGTCACTACTTGTCCTGCACCTTCATAATAGAGAACTTTATTTTCCATTGATGACAATTTGGGACTGTACCATTCATATGACTCAACAAACAAAAACTGAAGCTTATCAGCAGCAATGTTGCTCACACTGTATTTAGAACAAGGGGCTCCTGCAAAACTCTTCCCCCTGATCCTGTTTATGTGCTCACAAAGAACATTGGGGAGTAACTGATGAGCAAATAGATTCCTATAAAACAGAAGTTCTTTATCATAACAATTCCAGGAGGCGATGCTCCAGAACAAGCAAACTTACTATATGCACTTTCTTAGGAATAAATATGGTGTGGGGTTTTTGTTTTTTTTAGGAACAAAATATGAGTATATTGCAAATACAGCACAGTGTTAAGATTTGTATCATTTGAAGGAGGTGGATGACAAATGAAGAGCTTTTGGTTCAAGTCTGAAGATAACATCCCTTTGAGGATACCTGCCTTTTGGTGAAATCTGGTCTATTCCAAAAGCAAAAAATATATATATTCTGCAGAAGGTATAAGTCAACTGTGGCATAGGATGATATAGCAGTACCCACAAAGGAGATTAATTCCCATCAGAGTCAGGGAAATCACCACTCTTTCTTGCATGCAATTTGGTGTCAAAAATCATAAGGGTCTCCCAGGCAGCCGCCCCAGCACATCATTCAATCATTAGCTAAAGCAAAAAATGCCAAGATTTACTTTATTTACTTTTAGCATAAGGGAAATTCTGAGATAAGATAAAGTCAGGTAGTAGTCTCTTAAGTTACATTATCTGCATTATTAGAGTTAAATGACTTATGTTCTATTAGAGATTCAATACTAAATTAGAATCACTTAGCATTCTTATAACAAGAAAATAGCAGACGCACCCACTAGCATGTGTTCAGAGTCTCACTGATTAGTTTGTCCCCAGAGAACAGCTGTTCTTAATTTGTTATTCCTGCATCTTTACTCTGTCCCATTCCAAGGCTTGGATTACACTATAAATTTAGGTTGACCCAGAGCTACGTCGCTCAAGGGTGGGAAAAATCCACATCCAAGTGGTGTAGTTAAGCCAACCTAACTCTTGGTGTAGACAGTGCTAGGTTGACGGAAGAATTCTTCCATTGATATAGCTATCACCTGTTGGGGAGGTGGATTATCTATGGCAACAGGAGAACCCCTCCCATCAGAGTAGGTAGTGTCTACACCAGGGGCAGGCAAACCTTTTGGCTGCATCCAGTTTCCAAAATTGTATGGAGGGCCAGTTAGGGGAGGCTGTGCCTCCCCAAACAGCCAGGCGTGGCCCATCCCCACCCCCATCCGACCCCTCCTGCTTCTCGTCCCCTGACAGCCCCTCCGGGACTCCTGCCCCCATCCAACCCCCCCATTCCCTGTCCCCTGACAGCCCCGGACCCCTCGCCGCTCCATCCAACCCCCCGTTCCCTGTCTGCCCCTGAAACCCCTGCCCCTGACTGCTCCCCGCCACCCCATCCATCCCCCCCCCCTCCTTCCTGACTGCCCCGTCCAGGACGCCTGCCCCATCCAACCCCCCTCCCTCCATTCCCTGTCCGCCCCTGTAACCCCTGCCGCCCCATCCAACCCCCCTCTCCTTCCTGACTGCCCCCATTCAACACCCCTGTTCCTCGCCCTCTGACCACCCCGACACCTATCCACATCCCTACCCCCTGACCCGAACTCCCCTGCCCTCTATCCAACCCCCCTGCTCCCTGCCTGTGCTGCCTGGAGCATCAGTGGCTGGCGGCGCTACAGCCGCGCCGCCAAGACCACCAGGACAGGCAGCCGCGCCGCCTGGCTGGAGCCAGCCATGCCACTGCGCAGCACAGAGCGGGTCAGGCCCTGGCTCTGCAGCTGCACTGCCCCAGGAGCTTGCAGCCCCGCCACCCAGAGCATTGCACTGGCGGCAGGGCAAGCTGAGGCTGCAGGGAGGGGGAACAGCATGGGAGGGGCCGGAGGCTAGCCTCCCGGGGCAGGAGCTCAGGGGCCGGGCAGGAGGGTCCCGCAGGCTGGAGTTTGCCCACCTCTGGTCTACACTGTAGCATTTCAAGTGTAGACAAGTCTCAAGTGGCAGTGTTTGCGTGGTCAGTTATCACAATGAGACCAGTTTCATTTGGGTCTATCCCCTAGTACTACAAAAGTCTTAACAGGAAAAGGTTGGAAGTGATTAAATGAAAGTTACCTTGCTGATCAGAGGGCACTGACTGTGAACGCGGGTGGAAAGCATTGCTGCCCTCATCTCTGAGTGGCATGGGTTCTGAAGTCTCAGAATTTCTAAATGCTGCTGACAGCTCATTAGCTGTTGAATCTGGAGAGATTCCTTTAAAAGCCAAAGGCTGGTCTGGTGAACTTGAAGAGTTTTTAAGATCTTTTTCTGAACACGTAATAGCAGAGTTCGCCAATGATGTGATAGTGCCTCCAGTTAATGTCACTTGGGTAAAGTAATCACATTTCAGGGGAGACACTTCCAAACGGGATGAGCTATTTAAAGCCGAAGTGATAGGGCTTCTGCCAGGATAAAATGGGCATGATGAGGAATCCAGTGAAGATTTAGAAGAACTACACTGAGTATTATCCCAAGATGCCTTATGCCTCATAAATCTAATGTCCATTTGTGTAGAAGCAACATTGTGATGTGTATAATCTGGGTCACTGTCATCATTAGAATCACCATCAGTACTCTCCTCCCAGTGTTCCATATCGCTGTCTGGATCTTCAGTTGTCTGCAATACCGTTTTCTCTGGTAGTGAAGATGGTTTAATACCAGAAGCATTTAGAACAGATGCAAGAATTTCTTTGATGGCTGCAGTACTGTCCAGGAATGATCTAAAATTTCCTGCATGCCCAATCACAGCTGGCCTTGAGTACTCATCTGTTTAGGAAAAGTAAGGGATCAAGAGGTTAGGAAGTCATCCAAAAAAGGTTCCTAGTTACAGCATGAGTAGAGAATACATTCAATGGGGAAAAAAATCCAAACGAACCTCCCCAACACCACCTGGAAGGTTAGGGATCTTGTCACCTGCAACCTAGCCAAGCATGTATACTTAGTAAACATTTAAACTGTGGTTGGTTGTCCCAGTATGTTCCCATGTATCATTGTTGGAAACTACATGTGAGCTCAAAAGAAAGAGCCTTCAGGAAATTCTGAACAGGGAAAAACAAACAACAAAAACCACACACACACACACTGCTCCAGTCCTTACACTACCTCCTGCATTAAGGCAAGAATGGAACATAACAGTTTAGCAAGGCAGAGGAATACAGATTACTACAAAAGGCAAAGGAGTCATATACTTTGTGTCAAAAAAGAAGTGCTAGAGTCTTCACTGGCAGGACTTAGGCTTGGTCTACACTACAGACTTATGTCGATATAACTCTGTTGCTCAGGGGTATGGAATATCCATCCCTTGGCAATGCAGTTATATTAATCTAATCCCCAGTGCAGACAGCTCTATGTCAACAGGAGGGCTTCTCCCATCGACACAGCTACTGTCTACTGCGGAGGTGGAGTATCTATGCTGATGGGAGAAGTTCTCCCACTACAGCCACTGCAGCACTATAAGTGTAGACAAGCAGGCAAGAAAGATTCCCACTAAACAAAAAAGGTAATGAAAGGTGTAATATTTATAATTTAAACTTTATTTATATCCTTTACAGTTGCAAACGTCATTTTTATGAAGACTCTTATTGAGTCTGTAAATAGATGGAAACAAGCACCAAGTTGAGATCTTTATAAGGAATTATTTTTGAAGCATAAAATATGATAGAATCCACTTAAAAAAAAAAGCAGCAATGGATACCTACAGAATGCTTTTACAAGAATCTTCACATTTTTTATTTGCTTTCTTTCATAGAAAAAATTACCATTCTTGAAGCATTTCCCCACTCGCTGATACTCCTGCTGGATCCTGACAAGACCCTAGCTGGTGGGGACAGAAAGCAAGGGCATATGGCGCTTTCACTGCAGGCTGCCTTCGCACTCACTCATACTCCTGCTGGATCCAGAGGAGATACCAACTGAAAGTATGGGCCCAATACTGGCTCAGCCAGCTTAGAACAGGTTAAAGAATACACTGCTTGGCCTACACTAAGTTATGTGTACCTTTCAATCCCAGACAAGACAAGGGCAAAATGACCATGAATCCATTATTCAGAATGGCAGCAGCATTTTGTCTGGACCCTCAACAAACAACTGTAACACACAGAGTTCCTCGAAAGGAATCAAAAGCTCTATATTCTACAATTTCACAATTTTAAGTGAATTACTGCAAAGTTGGAGATCAACAGAACAGGTAAGAAATTGGTTAAGATTTTTAAAAACAGGTCTGACATCATGAATATGATGTACTAGTATGCACTGCAATCAGTAACTTCAAATTATGGAATTGTAGAACCAGACATTTCTTCATCAAGAAATTTAGGAAAAACTTACCATCAGTCATGAAATGAAGGGCCTTGTCATGTGGTTGATGTTACAAGATAAGTTATCAGACCTCACATGACAAAGAAATGGGCATGTGTATCATTGACGGCAGATAAGTCTGAGAATAGGTGCAAACAACAAGATTCATATCCAGAGCAAAGGGCGATTTATTAGGACCAGAGGGAATGCCAAGAACCACAAGCGGAACAAAGTGGCAAGTCTGGGAGACCTTTGTCCAGGAGTTGTCTCCTTGGATATTGTCAGGAAATGAATCTCAACTAAAAACAACTGGCAACAAATCTCACTAAGGCCCACTCAACTGGGAGCCAGTTTGTGCTGGAATTGTTTGTTAGATAAGAGAGTTCACTAATTTAGGGACTCAAAGAAAAACTCCAGCCACTTTGCTCAGCCTAGCAGCCTCAATATTGTAAAAGCATGTCTCAAAAAGAGAAATCTAAGGTGCATCTGAAAAACTGCTAAACATTAATGAACTGATCCCACTGCTCGTGGAAATCACATTGCTAGTGATTTGTTACTTAAGCAGCATAGACTCAAAGCTAAAAGACTTTCAGAAACCCAAAAAAGGGGCAGTACAGTAGAACCTCAGAGTTACAAACACCAGAGTTACAAACTGACCAGTTAACCACCCACCTCATTTGGAACCGGAAGTACACAATCTGGCAGCGGCAGAGAGACACACACACACAAAAAAAGCAAATACAGTACAGTACTGTGTTAAACGTAAACTACTAAAAAAATAAAGGGAAAGCAGCATTTTTCTTCTGCATAGTAAAGTTTTAAAGCTGTATTAAGTCAATGTTCACTTGTAAACTTTTGAAAGAACAACCATAGCATTTTGTTCAGAGTTGCAAACATTTCAGAGTTATGAACAGCCTCCATTCCCGAGATGTTCAGAACGCTGAGGTTCTACTGTACTTTGATTTGTTTTCCGGGGGGGGGGAATAGGGGAAAGTAGTTTGATAACTTTAATAGGTTGCATTTGCATGTCTCCCTCCCCAAATGCACATCATCCTTCATATAAGACAAAACATTCAAAACACAGCCTCTCCTCTACCTTTGACTCTTGCCAGTCTTTCCAATCGCAAGTTCTGCCTGCCAACCCCCAGCCCTGGGTGCAGGCTCTGGGCTGAGGGACAGCGCTTACCTCGGACGGCACGGCTCTCAAAGCGACTGGCACACACACCCCTCTAGCACCGGCTCTTAACCACAGGCGCTGTCCCGCAGCTCCCATTGGCTGCAGTTCCCGGCTGCTCTGTAGTCAGCGTTCAGGGTGCTCTGTAGTCAGCGCGCGGAGACACACACACACACACCCCAAGGGCCACAGGGACATGCTGGCTGCCTCTGGGAGTGAAGCGGGAGGCAGAGTGGGCAGGGAGCCGCCTTAGCTCTGCTGCTGGCATGTCTCTGTGCACCCCTTGGGGAAAAGGGGGCAGCGCGTCTCCGTGCTCTGCCCAGGACAGGGGCAGCGCATGGAGCTGCCTCCGCCCCCCGCCAGGGGTGCACAGAGATGTGCTTCCAGGGGCGGCGTGGGGCCACCGGCCACAGCATGCAGGCAGCCTTCCTGCCTGAGCCCTGCTGCATCGCCGGCCGGTACTCGGGGGCAGGTTGTCAGATATTTGTCTTGCATTTTGGGGGCCCCATGCCACTGCACGGTTTGTTTCATGGTAAATCCACTCCTGGTCAGTAGCCTTCAAGATAGCCAGCCATGTTGTTCTTGAAACATTTTCCTCATTTGGCTTCCATGACTCCATCTTTTCCTTTTACTTCTCTAATCACTCTTTCAATGTGTCCTTTAGAGGATCTGCCTCATCCTCCCTTCCAACTTTCCACTGGAGTTCCACAGGGTCCTGTCCTTAGTCCCTTTCTGTTCTCCTTTATCTCTGGGTCATCTCATCTGCCAACATGAATTCAACTATCATCTTGATGTTAGTGACTCACAGCTCAACCTCAATCCACACCTGCCTCCTTCTATCCAAACTAAAATCTCAGGCTGTCTCTCCGACATCTCCTCATGGATGTCTAACCGTCAGCTGAAGCACAACATGACTAAAAGAGAGTTCTTAATCGTCTCACTCCCACCCCCAACCACCCTCTCACACTTTCTTGATTGCTATGGACAACACCATCATTCCACCTGTCATTTAGGCCTGGTTATCATCTGTGACTTGGACTTCTCTCTAGGTCCTCACATCCAGGCTATGTCTAAATCGTTCAGATTTTTCTGTGTAATATCTCTTAAAATAAGGTTTTTCCTATCCATCCATACAGCTAAAATTTTCATCCCAGCTCTTATCATCTCACGCCTCAATTACTACAACATTCTTCTCTCTGTCCTTCAGAAATGCAACCTTGCCCCACTCATATCTATTCAGAATGCTGCCACAAAGATCATTCTCCTAAACGGTCACTTTGACCATATTATCCCTCCACTGGCACCTCCCTCTCCCCTGCAGGCATGAACTGCTTGTCTTCATTTTCAAGGCCCTTCGCAGTCTACACTTCCTTCTACCTATCATCTCTCATTTACTATTGACATAAAATCATAGAACTGGAAGGGACCTCGAGAAGTCATCTAGTCCAGTCCCCTGCACCCATGGCAGGACTAAATATTAGCTAGACCATCCCTGACAGGTGTTTGTCCAACCTGCTCTTAAAAACCTCCAATGATGGAGATTCCACAACCTCCCTAGACAATTTATTCCAGTGCTTAACCACCCTGACAGTTAGGAAGTTTTTCCTAATGTCCAATCTAAACCTCCCTTGCTGCAATTTAAGCCCATTGCTTCTTGTCCTATCCTTAGAGGTTAAGAAGAACATTTTTTCTCCCTCCTGGTAACAACCTTTTATGTACTTGAAAACTGTTATGTCCCCTCTCAGTCTTCTCTTTTCCAAACTAAACAAACACATTTTTTTCAATGTTCCCTCATATGTAGGTCAAATTTTCATAGACCTTTAATCATTTTTGTTGCTCTTCTCTGGACTTTCTCCAATTTGTCCACATCTTTCCTGAAATGTGACACCCAGAATTGGATACAATACTATAGTTGAGCCCTAATCTGCGTGGAGTAGAACAGAATTATTTCTCATGTCTTGCTTGTAACGCTCCTGTTAATACGTCCCAGAATGATGTTAGCTTTTTTTGCAACAGTGTTACACTGTTGACTCATATTTACCTTGTGATCCACTAAGACCCCCAGATCCCTTTCTGCAGTACTCCTTTTTAGGCAGTCATTTCCCATTTTGCATGTGTGCAACTGATTGGTCCTTCCTAAATGGAGTACTTTGCATTTGTCCTTATTGAATTTCATCCTATTTACTTCAGACCATTTCTCCAGTTCGTCCAGATCATTTTGATTTTTAATCCTATCCTCCAAAGCACTTGCAACCCCTCCCAGCTTGGTATCATCTGCAAACTTTATAAGTGTACTCTGTATGCCATTATCAAAATCATTGATGAAGATATTGAACAGAACCAGACCCAGAACTGATCCCTGCGGGGCCCCACTTGTTATGCCCCTCCAGCATGACTGTGAACCACTGATAACTATTCTCTGGGGACGATTTTCCAACCATATTGATTCCTGCATCCAATCGGCCCATAATATCAGCTTCTATAATCCACTTGTTAAAGTTTCAAACAAGAACTTTTGTGCTTTCCCCCATGCTGCTGCTCATGCTCGGGAGGAGCTCCCCATAAACATGTGCAAAGCTACCACCTTAAAACTCTAAGCCAGGATGCCTACAAAAAAACAGTTAGGTCACTGGTACCACTACCTATTACACTGACCAATGTTGTCTCATTGTTTCTTTCTACTCCCAGATGTTTCTTGTCTTATACTTAGATTGTAAACTCTATGAGTAAGGACTGTCTTTTCATTCTGTGTTTTTACAGTGCCTGGTACAATGGAGTCCTGCCCATAAGTAGGACTCCTAGGCACTAAAGTAATAATGACAAAGATTATTTTGCCTTCTGAGGCTTTCAATGTTCTCTACTGATTTCTCCAGCTTTCTATCCACATCATTTAAAGCAAAGCTTAAGTGAACAATGGAAGGGACTGTCCAAGTAGAAGTAATGTGATTGTTGCCTCAAAATTGAGTGTTTCCAATGGTTGGGTTTTATTCTGGGTCAGCACTGGCTAAAATCCTAGACTGGCTAACCCACCATCATAAACTTTCATCTTTACTCTGGGCTCCTATGTTGCCAACATCAGAAATGTTACTTTAAGCTCAAATTTTGAAATTACAACTAATATATTCCTACTAAAGGCTTCATCTTGCAAATTGTATTCAAGCTAGTAGCCTGTTGAAGTCAACAACATTATTATTATTTGCATGAGTAAGGGCAAAGTCTTTATTTTCAAATACTATTCAGATTATTAATGGGAAGAAGCATTCATTTTAGCTTTTGAGCACTCAGATTGCTGTTCTGACCAGAAAGGATGGCAGTTCTTCTCAAGGCAAGGAAGTGAGGCAGAGTGAAGGAGGCACTTTTGTACTGACTCATCTCAACAGCCAACAAATAAATTTTCAATTTCAGTCAGTTAGCTCTTGGTAATTAAAGGACTATACAAATCTCTACCATTTCTATTAACAGGCTGACTATCATGCCATGCAATCAACAATTAAGACTATAAATTAGAAAATCGATTATAAAAGTCATACCTGAGAGATCTGAAATTTGAGGTGTCTGAGCAAGACAGCTAATCCTTGCTGGAGCAAACGCTGTAGCATTCGATGAATACACTGACTTGGAGACAGTTACCTTATTGCTTTGCTTGGTCAACTAAGACAAAAAACCAAAACAAATAAAAAAAGACAATTGGATTATGGAGTTCTCTCAGGAGAACACTGCACAATGTTTTATTAAGCACTGCAGAGAAAGTCAGAGTTTAGTCAAACCTGTATTACAAAAATGCTCTAATCTCTCACTGTAATATTGTTGCATTTCCATTGTTTAGGTCACAACAACATAACAGTTCAGTACTGGCAACAAAAAGTGATATGCTTCACAAATGTAATGGCCAATACAACTATTTTATTTTTAGTTATTTTTGAGAAAACAAAGTTACTAAAATACCTTAGGGGAGGGGGGGGGGAAGCAAAATATCTAAGGGGAAGAGGAAGAAATCCTGTTTTCTTAGGTCCCAATCCTGCTGACACTTATGCACATCCTAATTCTACTACCATGAATATTATTTATTTCCATGTAACTACTCGTGGTAAAGTTAAGCATGTGCCATTTACAGGAATAGGTCCTTAGTTTGTGTTGAAGTAAGATGTTTAAACACACTGGCATAACACTGAAAGTGTTAAGAAAAGAAAAAGGAACTGTAATTCTTGTAAACTAATAGTTGGAAGGGAGAAGCTGCTTAGATACGTACTGTTTTTAAACTACACAAGCTGCACAAGAGCCTGACAGCAGACAACAGTCCCGTTAGTTTAAAGATCAGAGCAAAGCTCCTTTGGAATCTGGGAAGGAATAGGTATCCAAATCAAAACTGAAGTATTTCCATTTTAGCTGGAGAATAGTTACTGGGGACAACCATATATTATTTTATGCTTGACATATTTAGAATTCAATAACCTAAAAGGTTAGGAAAATATTCTGTTAAACATCAGATTTGCTTTAGACCCTTTTTCACAAGATACATTTTTAAAAACCTGACATTTCCAAACTTGTCATATTTAATACATACACACACACACACACACACACACACACACACACACACACACACACAATAAACTAGCACTATCAAGACCAACATTTCTTATAGGAACATAAATATTTAGCAACCAGTTCGTTTGATTAAAACTTATTTTTGAGTACTCATTATTAATCAGTAAAGAAGTGCTGCCTTTTAGGACACTAATGCCCTAATTATCACACAAGTCAACACCACACCTTACCACAAGTATTCTACAACTATAACATTTACACTGAATATATTTTTACTCTAAGATGCTGCCTGTTAGATCTTATCAGAAGCAGTTACTAGTCTCAGAATGTAGATAAGAGATTTTAATTACTTTCAAAACAACTCCATATTAAATGAGATAATATTTCAGGTTTTGGAAAAAGCTTGAAAAGGGAAACTCTCTTAGATATGTTTAATTATCAAACAAATATTTTAGTTAGATACAATTTTACTGTAAAGTCATAAATGAGTTATCTGAAGTCAATGTCCAAACCTAACAGAGGTATACAATGCACTGTTGTAATCAAAACTAACTAGTCACAACCAATTTTAGTTTTTCATAAAATAAATAATACATTTGGTTTTCAATTTGTGTTGGGCTAAAGTCCAAGTTCATCATGAAACCAACAGCAGTTTAAGGATATAGCATCTACTGCACCTAAATTAAACGAAAAGCGATAACATAAGCTGATTTCCAGTTAATAAAAAAAAAGGAACCAAGAACATCTTGCTTTACCTCTTGAGCACTTAACTGTCTGAAGGCCTGTGTTCTATCGTACCTCGTTAGTGATCCTGTGTGGAGAGACATGATGGAAAAATCTTCATTTTTTTAAATTACCTGGAAGCAATTGAGAAAAGGTGATAACAATTACTAAATTAATCATGCTTTCATTTTGTTTTGCAGTCTTTAATTCAGACAAGCTTTAACAGTACATAAAGCTTTAACTGTTGTGCAGTTTCTAACCTTCCCATTTACTACCAAGCACAATTTAGAACCTGCCTGGGCTAAGAGATAGAAAAAAACGTATTGGAACTGCCAGTCTCTTTCCTTCTAACGTCTATTATTCTGGAAACAACTGTTTGTTGTGTATTTCAACTCTTGCTTTTTTGCCCAGGATATCTGTAAATAAGATTTTGTGCTTCTTTAAGATTTAGCAGTTTTAGCTATCTTTTCCCCATCTGCACTCACAGTATTCATACATAATATAAACTGCAGTTCAGAACAGATATACCATGCAATTGTTAATATACTGTCCACCAAACTACAGTAGCATTCCCAGCTAGTACCAGGACTGGATTAAGGAATAGGCATTACAGGGCCCTGTCTCTTAGAGTCACACGAAGAGATCAGTCCCCATTTTCACATCAGAAAAATGTTTCTAGTCCTCCTGATAGCAAAGAAAAGCTTGAAAATGTGACCTGGTTAATTAATGCCTTCAAACAGCTAAAACAATAGCTCCAAGTGGTCTGAATAGCCCCCCTCATCTTAATTCTGAAACCTACTTCCACACCCATGTGGAATGTGCCCAAGGTGCTAGATTGCCTTAATTCAGCCTTGTTTGCTATCACATGTGGACAGCATCGATGTTACAACAGTGGAAAATTTTTAGGAAAAAAAAAATCTATTGTGGACAAAGCCTTAGGGCACTATTGTGTCATATCTATTGAACTCGGAACACCCTAGTATAACCAATGAGGGTCTGTTTAAAAAAATAAGTCTGTGGCATGATAACGATTTTTTTTTTTTAACTTTATATTATATATGGCTAGGAAGGATTAGATTTTTGTTAGTAAATGTCAATTTTACCATGTACACACAAACTGACAAAATTATTTCCATCGATGATAATCAAAATTTACAGATAGGCAAAATAAGAAAAATGCTGCTTGAGAATTTATTTGAGTTTTATTTAAGAATATTTACTTTGTATATCTTGACAAGATGTCCACAATTTGTGTTTTAATGGTTACAAAGCTTTAACTTTATGAATCTCAATGTCTACTCTCAGGAAATAATTATTGTCTGATTCCTCACCAATTTCCCACAACTGTGGGAATGTAAAATCAATAAAAACAAATGCTTAAAAGTAAACATCAATATTATCCATCTAAAAAATAAAAATCAAATTCTGCCACCCACATATGTATTCCATAGTACTACGTAGCCCTTTAAGTGAACCTGACCAATCTTACAAGAATCCATTAGATGATAGATCATGTTCCAATAAAAATGTTTTAAATAAATTATTAGAGAGACAAAGTAGGTGAGGTAGTATCTTTTATTGTATCAACATCTGTTGGAGAGAGACACAAACTTTCAGGCTTACAGAAGTCTTCTTCAAGTCTGGGAAAGAAGACCTGAAGAAGAGCTTTGTGTAAGTTCAAAAGCTTGTTTATTTTATAGTTAAACAGGATAATATAATCTTTATTTTACATACAATAGAATACAAAGTAAGAATATTGAAAGTCTTAGAAACACTGATGAAGATTGAATTAAACCAGATCAACTGTTACCGAAGTCCAACTCTATGCTCCAGTATTTATTAATATTTGTACAGTACCACAGATGTGTGCTGTCTTTTACAAATAAATTCAAACCGTTTCAAGACTTGAGATTACCAATCTAGGACCATGATGCTTATATAAATGCATAACTTTACCCACCGGCTTCAAATAACTATTCAAATATATATAATTAAATGTGCATAAGTATTTGCAGGATCAGGGCCCTAAAAAAGCTAACTTAAGAAAATGCTGTTGCAGAAATATCCTCTGATATATGTGTAAGTATCTTCTGATAAGGATCACTGTTCATCTTTATAAAGCAGATTAGGCCAGGTTCAGCCCTGGTATAAAGCAGGTGCTACTTCAGTAGTCACACCTGCTTACACAGCAGCATGTATAGTCCAATGTTTGTTCATGCAAATAATGAGCCTACTATAGATGTGTATGAAACATTTATAATAAAATGGAAAAATACTCAAATAAGGAATTCTTAAATATCATTATGCATGTGAAAATTTACTTGAGGCCCAATTCCACTACGTGTCTCATGCTGAATACTTTACTTCTATGAGTAGTCAAATTAAGTCAACAGGACTACTTGTCAAAGGAAGGTACTATTCATGAATAAGAGTAGCAGAATTGGGCCCTTACTTTTTTTGTGAATTCCTTTCACTAAAAACTGACCACCACATTAAATAAATATATATATTATCACATAGAACAAGATCCATTTTGAAGTGAAGGCAGCTTTGCAGTGAACATGCTTTCAATATGAAAATAGCCATTTTACTGAATTTCATGGGGCAGGGGCGGAGAAACTGGCTAAAAAGAAAGTGAATATTTTTTCTTACACTTTCAGTTATCTAAAGAAGTTTTCTGCATATCTGTTTGTAAATGTAATATTTGGGATTTTTTTTCCAGGTTTTCCCATGAACCTTGCCATTTATGCTGCACTCATCACCATGGAATCTGAGCACCTAAAATGAGGAGGAGACAGCAGCTCTTTAAGCATAATTTTGGAAGAGGCTTATTTTTTTCTTCTGTTAAACATTTTAGTTATAACACAGGGGTCAGGGGAAGCGGCGCGGGCGAGCGATGTGCTGGCCACGGCTTCCCGCCACCCCCATTGGCCCGGGACGGCGAACCGCGGCCAGTGGGGGCCGCGATCGGCCGAACCTGCCGCGTCAGCAGGTAAATAAAACTGGCCCGGCCCGCCAGGGTGCTTACCCTGGCGAGCCGCGTGCCAAACTTTGCCGACCCCTGTTATAACATATTGATCAAAGTAATTGCTGAAACATTACTCACAACTGATTTAACCAGCATATCAAATTTACCAGAAACACATACTAGGCAGAGGCTGATATGAAAGATGAGGGAACCACACGTACAAGGAGCAGAAGCAATGCCCTGGAGAAACCCTACTCAATATTTGCCTTGGTGGTTCTGAGATTCTCTCAGGAAGAGGACCCCATTTTTTGTATCCACCTTTAGCTAACAGATGAATGAAGCTTGAAATCCCAGCTCTTGGAAATAAACACGTTTCTCATCCTCTACTTCCCACAGGGTCCCATCTGACAGGGCCATCTTGAGGAAGAATTTCTGGACAAGTATACCAGAAAACCAGTGATATAGCTGAGACATATCAATGATATGTTCATCCTCTGTACAGACGACCTAAACTCACTCAGATTTCCACTACAACTTCAACATCCACCACCCATCTATCAAACTCCCGAACCATCATCAACTTCCTGGACACCACAATCAGCTTCAGCAATAGAACCCTACAGACTATATACAAGAAACTCACAGATAACTACACTTATCTTCAAAGATCCAGTAACCACCCAAACACACCAAGAAATCTTATCTACAGACAGGCACTCAGATACCACAGAATATGTTTTGAGGAGAACCTCTGGGACACAAATCTAAACACACTTAAAACTGCAGTCACCAAATAAGGACACTCGACTAGAGAAGTAGATCACATCGTGGAACAGGCCATCCAATACCCCAGAGAGAACCTTCTTCAATACAAGGGGTGTGGGATCGGAGGCTTTTTTCCCCTAGTTGTCACCTACCACACTGGGATCCGTATGAGGTATCATTAAACAATTACAACCCATACTCGACGGGAACTACATCCTGAAAGAAATCTTTCCCGAACCCTCTCTTTTTTGCCTTCAAACCACCCCCCCAGTTTCATCATCAAGAGCAAGCTCTCTACAGACACAGACTCACCAACTCAAAGTGGCACCATACCCTGGCATAACAACAGATGCAAAACCTGCAGCCATATCTCCACTGCTATAATGATCATTACCACACACAATACATCTTTCAAGATCCACGGGTCCTACACAGGCCTATCACAATATGTGGTATACTTCATCCAGTGCTCTAAATGCCCCAATAACTACTATTGGATGAAGCCAGACAATCACTATCCTGTTGAATGAATTCACACAGAAAAAATGATAAAAGACAAAAACACCATATTACCCGTGGAAAAACACTTTTCACAAAACGACCACTCCATATCTGATCTGTCAGTCCACATCCTCAAAGGAACCCTGCACAATACACCTCTACCTCGATATAACGCTGTCCTCGGGAGCCAAAAAATCTTACCACCTTATAGGTGAAACCGTGTTATATTGAACTTGCTTCGATCCACCAGAGTGTGCCGCTCTGCCCTCCTGGTGTACTGCTTTACCACGTTATATCCGAATTCGTGTTATACCGGGTCGCGTTATATTGAGGTAGCAGCGTACCTTCAAAAACAAGCCTGGGAAATTAAATTCATAACTCCGCTACACACTAAAAATCAGTTTTAATAAAGATACTAGATTTGTGTCTCATTACAACGTTCTGTAAACCACCAGCCCCTCTTTTTTGTCCTATGACTGCCAGGATGTAAATGGGCCATTTCACCTTGAATGGTCCCTTAGAATATGTGTTAACTATTTATGCTAAATAAACTTTGTGTTTAGCTGTGACACTCAGTACCTTTCCCAGACCTGATCAGAAGTTGGTCCAATAAAAGATATTTACCTCATGCACCTTGTGTCTCAGAAAAAAAGGAGGGTGTGTTTTTTTCAATCCTGTTAGTTTAACTCAATTGAAAGCCCTCTTAACCCTGGTTAAGATGTAAGCTAACGTGTGGAAGCAGTGTTAGCTTCTAGACCTTCCCTCCGCCGCACCACACACACACCTTTTGGCAACAAGAGGGCAGCTAAGAGGGCATCAAGCATGTTAGTGGTGCAGCTTAACTAGTAACAAAGAGGGCTTTTCAATTATGTTAAGCAAACTTGAGTGAAAATGCACCTTTTTGCCTGTCCAAACAGGGCTTTAGAGAGTGTAGTTCCAACTGCTTGTACCTCACCCTTATTTTCCTGTGAATAAATGCAGGCTTTGTCTATGCTAGGGAAAATGTGGTTATCTCAACCAGCTAATACATTTTAAAACTACAACTGCCTTGTCTACACTAGGACTTTTTAACATGTGTTAACTACTAGCATGTATTAAACACATCCTTTTTTGTAGTGTGGATACACCCTCAGAGCTTGACTCTGCTACACTTCATAATTTTCCCAAGCAGCAGCAGAGTGAGACTGATGTGATTCTTGATGGTTTCACTACTGTCAAAAGATTCTGAGCAGCAGCACTTAAAGCTGACTAAATTAGGCCAGTTTGTCTTTGCTGCCCTTAGGAAAGCAACAGTAGGACTGGAAATGTCCGCAGACTTAGGAAGACAGCCCCATACCCATTCACATTCTTTGCAACCAAAAAGGCAAAAATAAAATTTAAAAAATGGGGCAGGGGGCTTAAATTCTTCAGAAATTGACAGCTCAAGCCCACAAACGCACTTGACTGGTAAAGTTTCCTACTTGCCACTTGTATTTTTTTCCCCCGAGCATTGAGTTAACATGAACTGATTCTAGAGATATGGAATATTGAGTAGGCCTATTATGCCCCCAGAGAAAGCCACTAACTTTGCATAAAATAGAGTAAGTTGGGGGAAAGCCACATAAAAGCATTAAATAAATTCCTGTGTATCTTACTGCCAAAAGATATTCAAACTCTAAACAGCCAAAAACGTGGTTTCCTGCAAGAAAGTTATAAAAATACTTACATGCTAAAGTAAAAAATAAATTACAGAGAAAACTAATTTAAATTTTACCCTTAGTGGTTGGTGGGATTTATTTTTTGTTTGTTTGTTTTTTAATAAGAACAGGTTTAGTCTCACACAAGTATTGCATGTTTCTTATGACCGATTCTCCTAGCATCCACTCCTGACTACTTATTAGCTGATGCAATCTATTCACAAGTATACCAGGGGAGTCACTCTGTGCAACATCTGAATGACAATCTGGCTGTGACTGTTTATCTTAAGCCCTCCGTTATCCAGTCCCCCCCCCCCCCGTACAGAAAGAGCCCCGGCCCTGGTTCAGGTCTGAACAGGCTTTGATCAGTACTGGCAATAGGAAATCGAGGGCTTGGGGAAAGCACCAGGTTAGGCTGACAAGGACAGAAAGAGGCTTGGAAGCCAGAGCTGCCCTTGATGTTTCCAGTCCCAGCCATGGCCCGCACTACTCGGGATGGGGCCGAAGGAGCGATTCAGCGCCGCCGCCCCCCCCAATAGTCACTGTTTTCGCTCTTCGCAATAGGGAATGCGGCTGGATCATTTCGAAACCTAACCCTAGGAGCAGCCCACCTCTTCCCGGCTCCCTCCGTGCGCACCAGCAGCAGCCCGGGGAACTGTAGCTTCAGGGCCGCTGTCCTCATGCCACAGGTTCTATGCAGCGCTCGCCACACCTCTGTGTAGGGTGACCAGATGTCCCGATTTTATAGGGACAGTCCTGATATTTGGGGCTTTTTCTTATATAGGCGCCTATTACCCCCCACTCTCTGTTCTGATTTTTCACACTTGCTATCTGGTCACCCTACCTCTGTGCAGCCACATGGTGCCCACTCACAACCCGCATCTCCATCCCCACAGCACAGTAATAATCAGCGCCCCCTCCACCTGCCTCCCCAGCAACCAGCGCCCCCCCAAGCAACCAGCGCCCCCTCCACCTGCCTCCCCAGCAACCAGCGCCCCCTCCACCTGTCCCCCCACCCCCATTAAAGAGCACCCCTTACACCTGTCCCCTCCAGCAACCAGCGCCCCCTCCACCTGTCCCCCCGCCCCACCATTAATCAGCACCCCCTCCACCTGCCTCCCATTAACCAGCGCCCCCTTAGATGTCCCCAGTCACACACTCCCTCCACAACGCCGGTCCCACCGTCTGTCTGTCGGATTAGCAGCACCCCATCGCCGCGCTCCCAGCCCGCTCTGCCCGCCCGCCCGGCCCCTTACCCCTGAGGCTGGGGAGCGCAGGGGGTTCCGCCCCGCGCGCAGGCTGGTGATTGTTTGCGCCGCCCCGGGGGCCGCCTGCCCGGTAGGAGGCGAGCGCCCTGCTCTGCCCGGGCTGCGGCGGCGGCTGTCGGGCTGGGGAAGGGCGGACTCACGTTGCTGCCCGGCGGAGTTACAGCTGCTAGCTGCGGCGCCGGGCGGGGAAGCGAAAGACGCTGGTTGGAGTTTCCAGCCCTAGCTCGGTCTTCTTCCTGCCACCTGCCCTGACCTCCCGCTCCCGAGGGGGTGGGAATAGGGCAGGGACTGTTCCCGTACGAGCCGGGCGCACGCCCAGCCAACAGCCTGAGAGGAAATCCCACGCCCAGGGAGCCTTCTGTGTCCCCGCTCACAGGCTGGGCTGGCTGGGGGCATGGCTGCAGTGTCACTGACTGCGGGGCCCCAGGGATCCTGTTAAAACACACGCACCCTGTCATACCCTATCCTTCTGTTCTAACCCAGCCAGGCAACTATGGCATCAATCCTGAGACATACTTCAAAGTTTTAGGCAGGGTGGATTAAATCACTAGTCAGGAAGACTCGATTTAATCATGGTTTTCTACATAAAAGTGCATGCTTGTTGGTTGTTATAACCTTAATACATATTCTTCACAACTCAGAGATAGATGTAGGTTTCATTTTTAGAAGGTACACACTGTACATTTTTAAAATGATTTATTTTGAAAACTTTTCAGATTAGTTTTACAGCTATATCAGAAACTGAATGATTGTTTGGTTATTTCATTTTCCAAAGGTAATTGAAGCAGATATTTATGAAGTCATTGGGAGGTGAACTATCTCCAAATCAACAAGTTAATCATTAATATTTGGAGGATTTTCTTGTCATGCTGTATTAGAAAGAGAACATCACCAGACAGACATTTAAATTGTTTTATTTAACTAAAACAACAATGTTATGTATTCTGGATTTTTTTCTTCAACAGAAAACAGATAATATTTTAACAAAACAAGCATATGAATTTTTGAATTTAATTAAACATTCAAGTTTTTTAAAATCAGGTTTGTTTTTGTTAAAATTGTTTTTAACTAAAATAGTTAAATGAAATATTTAAAAAACAATAATTAAACCGACTATGTCAGCCAGGTTAACACGAGAAACTTAAAATATTGGCTTCTACAGCTAACTCCGCCGCCTTCATCTTCATTTTCCTGTTTGTTCATAATCTGGAAAAGAAAAACAAGCTTTTCTGCTTTTTCAGGTCCCAAACGATTTCTCAATTTGGAATGAATTAATTGGGGATTGGTCCTGCAGGGGGTTGGACTAGATGACCTCCTGAGGACCCTTCCAACCCTGATATTCTATGAAAATATTTTTAACAGCAGTTAAAAGTGAGATTATCACTTCAACAGTCTCTGAATCCAAGAGCTTAAGTGAGTTCCACCAGTTTGCTGGTGTGACTTTCTTTAAAACATCATCAGCAAACATATATTTCTTGAATGGTTCTTATTCCCAAACTGGGTCTCATTTACGGCCTGCTGCCATTATAGGTTTTCCCTTCTACAGGGCCGGCTCTGGCTTTTTGGCTGCCCCAAGCAAAAAAAAAACGGGGCGGCCAGAACAGCAAAGCAAAAAAAAAAAAAAACCCTGCGGCGCGGCTAGAGGGGACTGGCTGGGGGGGGGAGGGGAAGGGAGCGGGCGGGAGAGAGAGAGAAGGGGGCAGCTAGGGCTACATCAGGGGCGCTGCCAGGCAGCCCTTCCCGCTGCGCCGCCTCCTGCCGCCTGCCGCGAGGGCTCCGCTCCAGTCGGTGGGGAGGGAAGGAAGAGGACTGCCCTGCAGGGCGCTCTGGTTCTCCGCACCACCGCCCCCTACAGGGCGGCTGGAGCAGAACAAGAACAAACAAACAAAAAAAAACAAACAAAAAAAGCGGCCGTGCCACCCTAGGATTAGGCAGAATGCCACCTCCAACAATCTGTCGCCCCAAGCACCAGCTTGCTCAGCTGGTGCCTGGAACCGGCCCTGCCCTTCTAGTAAGAAAATGGTATGGTAGATCTCAAATCAATGAAGAAAGACCTCAAGACTTCTCGGATATGCTGCTCAAACAGTTTCACTTTTGTTTCTACTGCCTGTCCCTCCCGTCTCACATTTATCTCCAGACTTCTTCTCCTTGTCCAGAGCTATTCAGCCCCCAACAATCTTCTATTCATTGAACTTTTTTGAAACTTTACACTTTTAGAGAGAAGTAAGGGATTGACTCTGTATACAAATTTGCAGAGGGACAATAGGGTTGAGGTCTGTTATTTCTCACTTTTGTTTATTTGAAAACATTTTTGCTGTTAACAAGCATGTTATCTCTGGAGACACAAATCCACAGTTTGAGAACTGCAAAACTAAGCATCTCTGATGGTATCTTCTAGACTGAGCACTGAGTCCCATTGGATAGATAGAAAGATTAACCTAAATAACCTATACAGAAGCCCTTGGAACCCCATAAAATTGGGTCCCTAATCCATGAACTATTGGAATTTTTTTACAAAACTTTTCTTAAACATTACATGAATATATTGTCTCATACTATTGAATTAGAATTTATAATCCCTATTCCATGATGAGATATCTTTGAGATATAACGTATTTTAATTAAAACTATCTTTAGATAGGTTTTTCCTCAAAAAGCATTTTATCAGAAAAATCTGATTTAAATTTAAAAAATCCATTTTTTTTTAATCATTGATTTTTATCCACCCTGGTTTTAGGTGTCTCCTAATGTATAGTACACAGGACCAACAGGGGATCTTGCCTCATTTCTCATTGGCTAGCACTTACCACATAGCCATTAGTGGAAATAAATAATAATTAAGCTTATAGAGATTCATGTTTTTAATACTACATTTCAGTTTTCTTTGTGTAATGGCCATATGATGTTATACTCTCCAATTATTGGTTTTATTGTATACATAAATATATGTATGTACAGTACCTGGTACAATGGGGCCCTGATTCTAATAAGGGTCTTTAGGTGTTTCCACAATATAAATAATAGTAATAGCCCAATCTTATCCCTTTGAAGTGAAATTTTTTAAAAAAGAATTTAATCTGAAGATCGTTTGCCTGCTACATAATAAGTGTGGTTACTCATACATCTAGTCAAAAGATCACCTTATTAAAATACATGCAGCGGTGTACTGATTGATCTGTATCTAAGAACCCTATGACATCTGCTAATATTTAAAGATCAGTTAATATAAAGATCCATTAATACTGCATGGAGGCTTTGGGAAAGAGTAATTTATCTCGATTTCAGTAAGGCATTTGATATGGTTCCACATGGGGAATTATTAGCTAACTTGGAAAAGATGGGGACCAATATGAAAATTGAAAGGTGGATAAGGAACTGGTTAAGGGGGAGACTACAACGGGTCATACTGAAAGGTGCCCTGTCAGGCTGGAAGGAGGTTACTAGTGGAGTTCCTCAGGGATCAGTTTTGGGACCAATCTTATTTAATCTTTTTATTACTGACCTCGGCACAAAAAGTGGGAATGTGCTAATAAAGTTTGCGGATGACACGAAGCTGGGAGGTATTGCTAATACAGAGAAGGACCAGGATAACCTACAGGAAGGTCTGAATGACCTTGTAAACTGGAGTAATAGTAATAGGATGAAATTTAATAGTGAAAAGTGCAAGGTCATGTATTTAGGGATTAATAACAAGAATTTTTGCTATAAACTGGGGACACATCACTTGGAAGTAACAGAGGAGAAGAAGGACCTCGGAGTATTGGTTGATCACAGGATGATTACGAACCGCCAATGTGATATGGCTGTGAAAAAAGCTAATGCAGTCTTGGGATGCATCAGGCGAGGTATTTCCAGTAGAGATAAGGAGGTGTTAGTACCGTTGTGCAAGGCACTGGTGAGACCTCATCTGGAATATTGTGTGCATTTCTGGTCTCCCATGTTTAAGAAGGATGAATTCAAACTGGAACAGGTACAGAGAAGGGCTACTAGGATGATCCGAGGAATGGAAAACCATTCTTATGAAAGGAGATTCAAAGAGCTCGGCTTGTTTAGCCTAACCAAAAGAAGGCTGAGGGGAGATATGATTGCTCTCTATAAATATATCAGAGGGATAAATACCAGGGCGGGAGAGGAATTATTTAAGCTCAGTACCAATGTGGACCCAAGAACAAATGGATATAAACTGGCCATCAGGAAGTTTAGACTTGAAATTAGACAAAGGTTTCTAACCATCAGAGGAGTGAAGTTCTGGAACAGCCTTCCAAGAGGAGCAGTGGGGGCAAAAGACATATCTGGCTTCAAGACTAAGCTTGATAAGTTTATGGAAGGGATGGTATGATGAGATAGCCTAATTTTGGCAATTAATTGATCTTTGACTATTAGTGGTAAATATGTCCAATGGCCTGTGATGGGATGTTAGATGGGGTGGGATCTGAGTTACTACAGAGAATTCTTTTCTAGGTGTCTGGCTGGTGAGTCTTGCCCACATGCTCAGGGTTTAGATGATCACCATATTTGGGGTCGGGAAGGAATTTTCCTCCAGGGCAGATTGGCAGAGGCACTGGGGGGTTTTCACCTTCCTCTGCAGCGTGGGGCATGGGCCACTTGCTGAAGGATTCTCTGCACCTTGAAGTCTTTAAACCACAAGCTGAGGACTTCAATAGCTCAGACATAGGTCAGGGGTTTATTATAGGAGTGGGTGGGTGAGATTCTGTGGCCTGTGTTGTGCAGGAGGTCAGACTAGAAGATCATAATGGTCCCTTCTGACCTTAAAGTCTATAAGTCTAAGGCTAGGTCTACACTACCCGCCTGAATCGGCGGGTAGAAATGGATCTCTCGGGGATCGAATTATCGCGTTTCGTCAGGATGCGACAATTGATTCCCGAATCGACGGTCTTACTCCACCAGCGGAGGTGGGAGTAAGCGCCGTTGACAGGGAGCCGCAGAGGTCGATTTTGCCGCCGTCCTCACAGCGGGGTAAGTCGGCTCCGATACGTCGAATTTGCATATCTTAAATCGACCCCCCACTGTAGTGAAGATCTGCCCTAAGAGCAAACATCTGCTAGTCAGCTCTCAGAATCGGCTTTACTAAAGTGGCACTAAATTTAACAAACTGCAATTTCTGATAGTCTCAGTCAGTGCTAAAAATAAAGCCAAGAAAAACAGATCCGAAGTCATGGTTTTAAAAACTTGCTGACAGTATGTAAAGTGATAATGTATATGCAAAAAAGAAAGGAAACTATTAGCAACTCAAGCACCAGAGAGGACATGGAAGGCAGTGTAAATTATAGAGGAATAATTTACTGGGAGCAGTAAACAGAAGGCCAAAGCTGAGCTGTGGCTAAAAATGTGGGCTTTCAGCATTGGGAGTCATTCAGGAAGATGAAGTGGGCTGGAATTCTGGAGACCTTGGTTCAATCCCTAGTTTGGTTGCAGACTTCCTGTGTGACCGTTGGCCAAATTATTTAATGTACCTTGTGCTTCAGTTCCCCGGCTGAAGAACTGAGGTAATATTTCCCTACCTCACAGGGGCGTTGTGAGGATAAAATCCATTCATGATTATGAGAGGCAAATAAATATGAATGAAGACAGAAGGGCATATAGGTCTATTTCTGGTTCGGCCAGACTTTCTGTGTGACCTTGGGCAAGTCAGTTAATATTTCTGTGCTCCAGTACCTATGCCTGTAAAATAATCATATTGCCCTACCTTACAGGCATACTAAGGCTCAATTCATTCTTGAAAAGTCCTCTGATCTTTTGGATTATATAATTGCAAAATATCAGTATATCAAAGAGCAAAACAGAGCTGAAGAAGGGTAGTGGCATTTTAAAGACTTTCAGATCACTTCAGTGCATCTTTCTATCTACACTACTCTATTTAAAAAAGAGGTTCGTGTGTTCTAAGTAGTGTAGGATGTTTGTCACAAAGCATCTTTGAAAAACAAATCATGTCTGAGTCATACTGCACAACTGATAAAATCACAAATTTGTAGCTATTTGTGATTCATCTTGCCTCATTTGTCAAAAATCTTTCCATCTCCTATTTCATGCTCCTTCCCTAACCTTCTGTGCCTTCAACAGCACCCCTTTCACAACCATCCTCTAGTGACCTAGTTAAGGCCTTTCTGCTGATGGCATTGATAGGTGTGGTGGACAACTAGGCAAATGAAGAATAAGTAAGTCCCATTCTTCATTGAACAACAGAGGGAAATAAACCCAGGTTTGTGAAGTGGATGACCAAGATCAGTCCCCCAGCCATACAAGTTCAAGTTGTCTGGTTTGTGCACCAAAAATGTGTCAGAGGAAACCTGCTCCAGGAGCCTTTTCAACAAAAGTGTAAGAAAGGTTGGGGAAGAGTTGTGTAGTGGACATGGGTGCATTAGAAATGCCGTGGATAGAATATTCTGCTATCCAGGAAGAGGTTAAGGCTTGTAACTGGAGCTGGGAAATGGGTTTTTTGAAATGTAGAAGTTCAACTATAACCAAGCAAGTTGCGGCATCTGGACATCTTCAGCAAATGAAAGAGTCAGGGTGACAGAGCTTCTCGGTGTAGGTGTGCCTGAGAAGGGTTTGTAGGCAGGAACAAGAGTCAGACATTTATCTCTAATTTATTAAATACATTTCTTCCAGTATGTTCAAGTCACTGGCCCTCACTGCAGACTAGGTATATGCTAAATGTGTAGCGATTATATCAAGCTGTGCTCATGTGTGTGGAGAAACTACTTTGTTCTTTAAAAAGAGGAATAGATAAGGATTTTTCAACACATAACTTTAAAAAATAAAAGAGCTTAAAGGATTTTTTTTTAACTTTATAAATAACATGCTTGGGCTAAGTTTATGGGAGAAAATGCTTAAAAGGTGCTTTTTGCTGCTGCTGTTGTTAAATTAGAAGGAAGTGAAAGTGGAGGCCAGAGTAAATGCATCCTGCAACTTTAACTGTGGTGATATTATCACACTTTCTCAATTCCCAGATAAAAACTACATGAAAATAGAGTTGAAGATTGAAAGTACATATTGTCAATGTAAGGGTAAAAAAAAAAAAAAAAGAATTACAGGAATGTTATAGTTACCCCCAAACCAAGCAAGTCCAGGAGATTCAGAGACAAAGTTAACCTTTGAAGAAATCCAAACCTGTTAATATATGGGAATGCACAGTTAAGGTACCCAAACAATTTTAACTTTGCCCTGTAGTAACACCATGCAAGAACATAGAAAGATGATTAATGCATATTAGTTTCTGTGATTTCCTGATTAGATTAAATTAATTTTAAAGAGACATTACAGTGTTGGGGGGTGTCACTACAAGGCAGGGTTAAATTTGTATCTAGGTGGTTTTCGAGCCAATGGAATTAGCAGTGCAAAGGAAGGACAGAGTAGAGCCTAATAGGGGTGAACATCTGGTACTAGAAATATGTGGGGAGAGTGGTTAGAAGAGTTTACTGCTTTTCACTAGTGGTGGTTGCTGAGGTTTTCATGTATGATCCATTACAGGGATGATGGGAATACTTGGCATAATGGAGGAAGAATAAGCCTTGAGGCCACAATTTGAATATCAGAAGCAGCTGAGAAAACATGATTGTAAATTCTCAGAGTCATTGAGTTTAAGGCCAGAAGAGACCACCAGATCATTTAGTCTGACCTCCTGATCACAGGCACCAACCCCACCCAGCACCCACACACTAAACTCAACAACCAAAATAAGACCAAAATATTACAGCCCATAGGAGACTAAATTATTATGTGCCACAGGCAGAGAATAGAAGGGAATGAAGTGCACCCATGCCCAAGGGCCCTACAGTGGCAGGGAACTGATTAAGTGAGATATACCCAGATAATCCCAGGACTCCATGCTGCAGAGGAAGGCAGCACCCCCCCCCAATCTAACCTGTGGGAACATTCTGGCAATCAGACCCTTAGCATGTGAGCAAGAACCAGCCAGCCAAGCACCTGAGAGAAAGAATGCTCAGTGCCACCTCAGGGTACCGGCCCACCCCATCCAGTGTCCAATCTGCACAGATACAGCTTCTGAGGCAGAGATCATAGTGGTCTTTGAAAAGTCTGTAATGCACATGTGTACCTGTAAATGTAAACAACTTTTGTTTCTATCCTGTTGCATGGCTACAGAATAGGGCTGTCAAGTGATTAAAAAAATTAATTGCGATTAAGCGCGCGATTAAAAAAAATAATCGCGATTAATTGCACTATTAAACAATAATAGAATACCATTTATTTAAATATTTTGGATGTTTTCTACATTTTCAGATATATTGTTTTCAATTACAACACAGAGTACAAAGCGTACACTGCTCACTTTATATTTATTACAAATATTTTCACTGTAAAAAACAAAAGAAATAGTATATTTCACTTCACCTAATACAAGTACTCTAGTGCAATCTCTTTATAATGACAGTTGAACTTACATATGTAGAATTATGTACAAAAAATAACTGCATTCAAAAATAAAACAATTGTAAAACTTTAGAACCTACAAGTCCACTCAGTCCTACTTCAGCCAATTGCTCAGACAAACAAGTTTGGTTACAATTTCCAGGAGATAATGCTGCCCACATCTTGTTTACAATGTCACCTGAAAGTGAGAACAGGCATTTGCATGGCACTGTTGTAGCTGGAGTCACAAGATATTTATGTGCCAGATGCACTAAAGATTCATATGTCCCTTCATGCTTCAACCACCATTCCAGAATACATGCGTCCATGCTGATGATGGGTTATGCTCGATAATGATCCAAAGCAGAGCGGACTGACGCATGTTCATTTTCATCATCTGAGTCAGATGCCACCAGCAGACGGTTGATTTTCTTTTTTGGTGGTACAGGTTCTGTAGTTTCAGCATCAGAGTGTTGCTCTTTTAAGACATCTGAAAGCATGCTCTATACCTCGTCCCGCTCAGAATTTGGAAGGCACTCCAGATTCTTAAACCTTGGGTCGAGTGCTGTATCTATCCTTAGAAATCTCACATTGGTACCTTCTTTGCGTTTTGTCAAATCTGCTGTGAAAGTGTTCTTAAAACGAACATGTTCTGGGCCATCATCCAAGACTGCTATAACATGAAATATATATGGCAGAATGCGGGTAAAACAGAACAGGAGACATACAATTCTTCCCCAAGGAGATCAGTCGCAAATTTAATTAATGCATTATTTTTTTAACGAGCATCTTCAGCATGGAAACCTGTCCTCTGGAATGGTGGCCAAAGCATGAAGGGGCATATGAATGTTTAGCCTATCTGGCACGTAAATATCTTGCAACGCCAGCTATGAAAGTGCCATGTGAACGCCTGTTCTCACTTTCAGGTGACATTGTAAATAAGAAGCAGTCAGCAGTATCTCCCGTCAATGTAAACAAACTTGTTCGTCTTAGCAATTGGCTGAACAAGAAGTAGGACTGAGTGGACTTGTATGCTCTAAAGTTTTACATTGTTTTGTTTTTGAGTGCAGTTAGGTAACAAAAAAAATTACATTTGTAAGTTACACTTTCACGATAAAGAGATTGCACTACAGTACTTGTATGAGGTGAATTGAAATATACTATTTATTTTGTTATTCATTTTTACAGTGCAAATATTTGTAATAAAAATAATATAGAGTGAGCACTGTACACTTTTCATTCTGTGTTGTAATAGAAATCAATATATTTGAAAATGTAGAAAAACATCCAAAAATATTTGATGCATTTACATGGGTATTCTATTGTTTAACAATGCAATTAATTGCAGTTATTTTTTTTTTAGTTAATCGCATGAGTTAACTGCGATTAATCAACAGCCCTATTACAGAACATAAAAAATTCTGTATGCACGCTTTAAAAAATACAACCACCTAAAAACAAGACTCGCATAGCTATTTGGGGGTTGGAGAATTATGAGAGAGAGAGAGAGAGAGGATAAAGCAGAAAGAAGGGGCAGGGTGATCATATAATAACGGTAAAGGTACAAGAAATCCAGATTCTTAAGAGCCAAGAATTAAGGCCCTTTTATGCTGCTCTGGTGATACAAATGGACAGGAAACAGACTCCAGAGTGCTCTCCCAGGACCCCCACCAGTGTACACATCCTAACCCTGAGCATACAGATGGATTGGGGCAGAGAGGGACCAGGAGAGGGGGTGTGGTAAGAGTGCTATTTTATTTCCTTTGAGGCCATGGCCCATAGTAAAGCAGGCCTAACACTCTAACTGCTGTAAGGAACAGCACTGGCCCCAGAATGAAGTGGAGAAAGGTGAGTTTGCCTCTCTTCTTCATTCTTATGCCCAACACCGGGATAGAAAAACTGACAATCAGAACCTTAACATCTCAGACAAGGTCTACACTACAAAGTGTTTTTGCCATAGCTATGTCAGCCAGAGATATGTAAAACTAAATCCCCTAGCCAATTTAGCTATGCCAGTACAGCTGTGCTGATAGAAGAACACTTCTGATGGCATAACTTTTGGGGAAGAAGTGTTATTATGCTAGCAGAAAAAATTCTGTTGGCATATGCAGTGTCTACATTACAGTGCTCTGCTGGTATAGCTATACGAGGAAAACATTTGTAATGTAGACAAAGCATCAGGAACATCATCAGTTTTGTAGATGGCTTATGAAATCCAGTTATTTTGCTTATTTTGTTAAATCCCAAAGTCTCCCAGTTTGTTGTTTTGTTTTCATAGAATCATAGAACCATAGATTAGGGTTGGAAGAGACCTCAGGAGGTCATCTAGTCCAACTCACTCAAAGCAGGACCCACCCCAACTAAATCATCCCAGCCAGGACTTTGTCAAGCCGGGCCTTAAAAACCTCTAGGGATTCCATCACCTCCCTAGGTAACTCATTCCAGTGCTTCACCATCCTCCTAGTGAAATAGTTTTTCCTAATATTCAACCTAAACCTCCCCCACTGCAACTTGAGACCTTTGCTCCTTGTTCTGTCATCTGGTACCACTGAGAACAGCCTAGCTCCATCCTCTTTGGAACCCCACTCTAATACGTCTGTTAGTCTATAAGGTGCCACAGGACTCTTTGTCGCTTTATACATTTGTAGTAGACAGGATTAAAAAAATGAATTTCTTTAAAAAATGAAATCTTGAAATTTGCTGAGAACAGCAAACCTTGTAGAAACCTCCTAAAACCAACCAATCCATTATTATCTTTTGCCCATAATTTTACAAGGTCTGTGATTCTGGGCTATTAATATCATGATGATAAATTAAAATGGAGAAATTCAGTTTGATTAAATGCATTCATATGCTGACACCAATATATTAAGGGTTCACTTTCTGTCTTGCAGGTTACAAATGACTTTTCTTTTAACTAGTTCATTAATTTTAAAATGCCAAAGACTAAATCTGCTAGTGCTGCAATCCCAAAAATCTGCATCATGTGAACAACTTGTTCCACTGAAACAAGCACCCACATGTCTTGTTTTTAAGAAATGTTTAATCCTTTTTTAAAAAATTAATCTAACATGAATTAATTGCTCACTGTTGTTCTCTGATAGTCCAGATTATGTCATAAAATTGGTAGTATGCTTGTGTAACAGTACATGATTGCTATGGGATCCAATCAAAAATGATATATGCATTTCATGAGGCTGTTCTAAAAAACTAAATTTTAAATATGCAATAAATAAATTTTAAAGCAAGAGTAAATTATCAGGGAGGTCAGTATTTATCTGGTTTAGAGTGAGGGAGCATAAGGTATTTAAAACAGGTTATAACCAAGTTTAGTGTATAACATGCACAACCAAACATGTTCTGCAAAGCTAAAAGAACGTTATACATTCCTTACTTTGGATGGGTATGGAGTATATCCAGTTGCTCCAATGCTGTGGTGATGAGGGGTTATGTTGTCTGTCTAATGAGCTAATTGGTTACAGTGAGAGAGAAATTGAAGAGACACTAATTCATTTCAAATTATTGTTTATTTGCAAGCATTTCCATGGTGCCCATTGTGAGTGATCTGATGTGCTTGGGGTAGCCCTCACTGGAAATGCCAGCGTCAGGGCAGGCTGCAAAAGGGAGAGCAGATACTCCCAACATTGGTGGTTAACACTGAAGTTAAACCCACCAACCAGTCACAGACTGTACATCTGATCTCCCACACTGGTTATCAAGAAGTAAAACAAAAAAGAAATCAGACAGCTCCCTCATTGCATTCCAGTTCTCTGGCTAACAATCAGCACCTAGGTCCAGTAGAGTGAGAAGTTATTTTAGAAACTCTGCTCACTATACAAAACGTTTTTCTGAACCCCAAAGGGCCAGCCACACTGCCAGGTCAAAAGTAGGTTGGATCTTACCCCAAAAACCACGCTGCCAGCCAATCCTTTTGTGTCTAAGCAGGGCCGTCCTTAGCCATAGACAGAATAGGCAGTCGCGTAGGGCACCGCTCTTCCAGGGGCACCACACACTCTGCCGGACAGACGGCAAGCAGTGGAGCATGTAAAAGCTGCGCTGGGTCCTAGAGAGAGCCGAATGCCTGCAGCACAGTCTGAGGGAGGGGATTGGCTGCTGGGGTCTCTGGGAAGGGGTGGGGGAAGGAACTCACCTGTGATTGTTACTCTCTCCCCCGACGTGAGGTGAGGCAGACGGGGTGGCTCTGGCAGTATCCTTTGTTGCCCCCCCCATAACGTCCATTCTCCCCCCCCCCACGGAGCACCACCCCTTTCCCCCTTCCCCCCCACGGAGCACCCCTCTCTCCCTCCTCCCCTCCAGCAGGGCTGGGTTGGGTGAGGTGCTAGGGAAAGTGTGTGGGGGGAGGGAGGGCGAGGGTTGCGTGCGGACTCTGAGGAATGAAAGTGAAACTAACTCACTTCCTCCGCAGCTAGCCAGGGTTGGAATGTCACACACAGCTGGCTGGGCTGGGGAAAGGGTGACCAGTGTGAAAAATCAGGACAGGGGGTTGGGGTAGGGTGACCAGATGTCCCACTTTTATAGGGACAGTCCCAATTTTGTTTTTGTTTTTTTTCTTATACAGGCTCTTAACCCTCCACCCCCTGTCCTGATTTTTCACACTTGCTGTCTGGTCACCCTAGGTGGGGGTTAATTGGTGCCTCTATAAGACAAAGCCCCAAATATCGTGACTGGCCCTATAAAATCAGGACATCTGGTCACCCTAGCTGGGGAGCGCGTCTCTCCCCCGGGCTGGCAGCGATTCATCTCATCCAGGGGGAACTGTGCAGGGCAGGATGAGCTGCTGTGGCTCCGTGGGTTCCCCGTCCCTGAGATCAGATGCTGTGATAACTTCACCATTAGGGTTACCATACGTCCTCTTTTTCCCGAACATGTCCGGCTTTTCGGCACTCAAACCCCCGTCCGGGGGGAATTGCCAAAAAGCCGAACATGTCCGGGAAAATGGCGGCTCTGCTCCTCCCCTGACTCTTCGGCTCTGTTTAAGAGCCAGGCTGCCCGAGTGCTACCAGCTTTGGGCAGCCCCCATGCCTCAGGACCCTGCGCCGCCGGAGCCCGGGAGCCCAGTCGCTAACCAGTTCGGAGTGGGAAAGTCGACCACTGGACTCGTGTTGATGAAAATGTGCAGGGCCATTAATTGCATCCTGCTCCAAAAGATCATGACTCTGGGCAACATGCGTCACATTATGGATGGCTGCACAAATGTGCTTCCCTTACTGTGGAGGAGTGATAGATGGCACACATATTCCAATTCTGGCACTAGACCACCTAGCCACTGAGTACATTAATCGCAAGGGGTATTTCTCAGTGGTTCTCCAGGCACTTGTGGCTCACCGTGGGTATTTCACAGACATTAACGCAGGCTGGTCTGGAAAGTGTATGACACACACATCTTTTGGAACACTGGCCTATTCAAGAAGCTGCAAGTAGGGACTTTCTTCCCGGAGCAGAAGATCACTGTAGGGGAAGTCAAAATGCCAACTGTGATGCTGGGAGACGCCGCCTACCCCTTAATGCAGTGGCTTATGAAGCCCTACACAGGGCAACTTGACAACAGCAAGGAACATTTCAACAAGGGTGAGCAAGTGCAGAATGACTGTTGAGTGTGCATTTGGCAGTTTAAAAGCCCGCTGGCGATGTATCTATGGGAAGCTGGACCTGGCCAATTACAGTATTCCTATGCTTATAGCTGCAAGCTGTACGCTCCATAATATTTGTGAAGGGAAGGGTGAAAGCTTCACTCAGAGCTGGACCACAGAGGCTCAGCACCTGAAGGCTGAGTTTGAACAGCCAGAGACCAGGGCTATTAGAGGGGCACAGCGTGGGGCTGTAAGTATCAGGGATGCCTTGAGGCAGCAATTTGAAGCTGAAAGCCACTAATATTTGTTGCTATGCTCGGGACTGCAGTGCTTGTAATGCTAGGAGGTGATTGGTGCACATGATGCAATAAGGGGGTTTAACATAATTATATGTTGCTTTGCAGTGCTCTTTTTGCTTTTAATTAATAGAATAAAGATTGCTTTCAAACCAACACAATCCTTTTATTAAAAGACAACAACTGGAGGAGAGAGTCAACTGAAAAAATACATCAGCAGGGAGGGGGAATGGGGGAACAGAAAGTCCCAGGAAGAGGAGGGGTCCCGGGACAGCTGAAGATTTGTGTATGTCCAGGGATCATATCCAACCTTCTCCTTTGGAGTACAATACAGCGGGTACTGTATTTCAGCAGGGAAAAACTGCAGAGGAATGGGTGTTGAGTGCAGTGGGTAGTGGGAGTCCACAGTGCTGGACTGTGAGGAGGGAGGAGTGGAATGCCATGAGTATATACTGGAGCCAGGAGGTTGATAAGAGTGTGTTGGTGGTGTCTGGGGAGAGCATGGGAAAGAGTTTTGCGACAGCGGCTGCACAGGAGGGCGGGCATGGAGTTGCTCGGTTTGAAGAGCTAGTATCACCTGGAGCGTGTCTTCTTTGTGCTCCATAACATTTAAGAGCCACTCTGTGGTTTCATTCTGGTGTGCCACATTCTCCTAAAGGTCCCTCTTCTCGCTGTCCCACCATTCCTTCAATTCCTGTTTCTTGGCAGTGGAGTATGCATCATAACCTCATGCAGAAAGGCCTCCTTAGTTCTTCTTGGCCGCTTTCTAATTCTGCGCAGCTGTTCTGCCGCCGATAACAAAGAGGGAGGCTGCACTCCTGAGGTCATCTCTGTGAAGTTTAAATGCAACATTTTCTTATGTTCTTATGTTCTTAGAACACAGCCAGTACTCACACACCTGTCACTAAATGGCTGAACCCAGGCAAGCACACATGAGCCACAAGACCCCCAAAATGGTGAGTAGCCTCAGGGGCAAGGTAAATCACTCCTCCCGGACCCTGCTGTACACTGGACACATGGGTCTTGGGGAGAGCCATCACTGTAGGGGGGGCCTGATAATCATTCCTGTCCCCACACTTTCCACAGGATGTGATCAATATGTCGCTGCTGAGGGTGAGTAGGGAATTAAGGGACAGTCTTCTCCAAGCCTTCGGCTTCCACTCTGGCCCCTATGTGTCTCACCTGTGTGCAGCTTCACCCCCCCTCCCCCACTCGTGACAGCACAGTGGCATGGGAAAGTTACCATTAATGGGGCAAGAAACAAAGCAGGTCTGCCAAAGAACCTGTGGCAGCGGATTGCCCAGTATCTCCACGAGAGTTTCCTGGAGATCTCTGAGGGAGATTCCCGTGAAGTGACGGAATCAATCAACGCCTGTTCCGCTGCTCAGACTAGGCATGCAGTGGGAGACAAGCCTGCTTTCTGCAACCCTCCGGCCCTTCTACCCCCAACAACTCGCTTCAGCAATTCCCCAAATCAGATCAACTTGCCAGGGGCCTCCTCTCCTGTTTGCACTTCGCCAAGCTCCGACAGCTCTGACCAGCTAGGCTCCTCCGGGGTAGAAAAGAGCTCCTGGCTGCATGCATCTCTGGTCGCCAAGTCATCCTCTGCCCCTGGGTCCCCCTCCCCCTCCACATCCTCATCCAAGATTTCCTCCTCCTGGCTTGGTCCACTCTCGACTGGCACGTGAGCCAACAAAGTATCCACAGGGACCTTCGCAGTGGAGGTGGGGTCGCTGCCGAGTATCATATCCAGCTCTTTGTAGAACTGGCAGCTCGTGGGCGCAGCACCGGAGCGGCGGTTTGCCTCTTGTGCCTTGTGGTAGGCATTCCGCAGCTCCTTCACTTTTACCCTGCATTGCAGTGTGTCCCAGTCCTGGCCCCTTTCTATCATGCATCATGAAATCTGTCAGTGGGTATCATAAGTCCTACGGCTGGAGCGCAGCTGGAACTGCACAGCCTCCTCTCCCCAAATGCTGATGAGATCCAGCAGGTCACCATTGCTCTAAGCAGGGGATCACCTGGTGCATGGAGCAGGCATGGCCACCTGGAAAGATGCGTTGAGACCACTGCACGCATCACCACACAAACAGGAAGGGGACTTTCAAACTTCCAAAGGAATTTACGGGGTGGGGATGATGGTTGGTCACCTGAGGGCAGGGCAGTAGAGTTCAAACCGATAACTAGAGAGGTCAGAACAGGCATTATGGGACACTTCTCGGAGGCCAATCGCAGTGCTGTAATCGCCTTGGTGTCTATATTGGCACTGCAGCGCTGTAGCCCCCGTGCAGAAATCTGTACACCTCTTGTTGGGGTGGTTTTTTTACAGCGCTGCAACAGCGCAGTTCCTGCGCACTAAGTGGTTTGGCAGTGTGTACACCTCGGGAGTTACAGCGCAGAAAGCTGCTTTTCTGCGCAGAAACTTGCCAGTGTAGACAGGGCCTAAAACTAAAGGTTTATTATAAAGAAAAAAAAAGAACAAGAAGAGAGTTGTTAAATGGTAAAGCAGTCAGATAAATACATAAGACTACAAAGTCCATATATCAAGTTCTTAGCAGTGTTGGTGAGTTTGCTAGCTTGAAAATCCCTCTGGAACACATCCACAGCTTGGATAGGTCATTCAGTCCTTGTTCAGAGTGTTAGACCCACAATAGAGGTCTCTCTATGGGATGGAGAGCAAGCAGATAACGGACACTGTGTTGGTATACAATACTCTATATGCTCTTTACTGATTACAAAACAAACCTTACTCACTCCACAGTCACACCCCAAACATACTATACCAAATTCCAAAGGTCAGAATGGGCCCGATGGCCAGTCGAGGTTCCTTCCATCAGGATAAGATCTTAAGGTGCAGGGACCTGGCAAAAAACATATCTATATCCACACAGGACTCTGGATCAATGAATGACTCTGATTTGCAGAAATCATAGGCATCCATTTATACTCCATTCTGTCACATCATGGGTTCTTTGCCTTTCTTTACTAGGGCTTCTACTTGCACAATTCCAAAGAGACAATTCTGGGCAGGCCGCCATGATCCAAGGTATGCCATTTCCTCCAATTCTTATACACTTCTGTATTAGCCCATCTAATGTTATTTCCTTTTCTGATGATTTTCCGTATTTTTCTTGGAACATAAGATTGTTTTTGCACGAAGAGTTCTAATAGTCCTTGACCTTAAGTCCTTGCTTCGGTTGCTAACTTGCAATGCACGCATTCATGTCAAGCACGCATCATTCATATCAGGCCTCAATGACCTATAACATATTACATGAATATATGAATCACAATGTGTATATATACATATCCCAACGTTACCCACTTTTGATACATAATTAATGCCATTAATTATTGTATTACTTTATAATTTTGCAAGCAATTCAATTTTATATATCACTTGCTCCAAAACTTCTTGTTGCTTTCTTATTCGGGAGTATAAACATAGCATAATAAAGGTTAACAAAATCATTAATGCAAATAATATTACAATAGGATTTAGCATTAAATTTAGAAGAGCTGTGACACTGGGAAACCAGCCTTTTAAAACATCATACCAATGAGAAATTACCAATTCTTCTTTCCCCAATTTTAATATTTGAACATTGCGGATCAAAATGTTTATTTTCCCCAGCTGAGCAGACTTAGATATATCTTTTGCATATTGCCTGATTTTTTTCACTTTCATCTATCAATTTTTCCCATTGTTCCCAATGTATCCCCAAATCAATGGATCGGTCCATATCTTTTGGTTCCAAACAATTTCCTTTTTTAAAAATAGAGGACATCGGTAAATACTTCCATTAATAATGACCTCTGTTACATTACATTTACATGACTCAATTGAACCTTTTTCTGTCATACTTCCCCAAAATACATGTTTTTCAGTGGTTACTACACAGATACACCCATTGCCTAAATCAAACACTTTTGTGACATTAGAGGCTAAATATTGCATGGTACATTGTCCGCTTGAATGGTTCAAATGACATCTCTCTAGGAACCAAGTTAGTTGTGGGCACACCCATTTGCTTCATCTCCACTCTTCACAATGTTTCGTTAATTCTACTAATTTATAATCCCCTTCTTCTTGAATCAAGTGTGTCCAACTTATTTTTATTTGCCGTAATTCTCCATTAATAATTTTTGGCAACACCCAAGCCATTGCTGCTTTTCCTTTGCTTCCCTGTGTTGTGTAACAGCATTCTGCCTTTCCACTCTCTCCTCAGAGTGGCTTGATCCCAATTAAACTCTATATATTTCTTCCATCTTGTAATTCGTTGAGTCCATATATGAGGATGTTTGAACCATTCAAAAGGCCATTGCCCATTACTTAACAGATTAACTATTCTCTCTATGTATTGTATCGCATAAGTTTGCATCTGTACACATCGTATTGCTAGTACAGTTTTATTGTCAATTTCAGACACACCAAATAGATTTACATTTAGAGACATTTTTAAGGCCTGGTTTTGTTTCAATTGGAGTTCCACACTTCTTATTCCTTGTTCCAATAACGCACCAAAATTTTGTATCACATGTGTGTATAGCCCCCAAAATCTTACCCAAAGCTGACATTTTCCCTTATAATGTCTCAATATCAAATGAGTTTAAAACTCCAGCTCCAGCTACGATACTACCTATGATATATTCCCCTATACCTCTCTTATTTCGTGTAGTCCTATCTCCCCATTGTTGTTGCCATGCTTGTAATAGAGGCAAGGCATATGGCATACACTCTGGATGTTGTGGGCTTATGTTTACTTGCGCTCTTTCCAACCAGATTGTTTGATCCACAATAGCTGGGGCTTCGATTACTTCTCCCCTCCTATATGGGTGCTTGTCTGCCATGATTCTTGGAGCACTCTTGTTTACTGGTATCTGATTAATAAACATAAAAACTGACCATATCCCCGAAAATATATTCCCCCATTAATTTTCCTAAAGCAACTCAATCTTATCATTACGGAAGGATTTGCTATTACACCATATTCCCATAATTTAAGAGCCATTGACTCATTCCATCCACATGAGTATTAGCCAATTCTTGTTCATTAGTCACATCTAGGGTGACCACATCAAATCCCAAACTCCAAAAGGTACAGTTCAGAGTACTCATATTCAGATTGTTCTCATCATCACAAAATCTAAACCTTAGGTGACCTTCCCCCCGTAGTATGTACAAATATCTCCATTGCTCTTCCAAATCTTTTGGCTTTAGATATTCCCATGTCACATTTTTGCCACCTTACCAACATATTTCAAATTTTACTTCAAAAGGGTTTTTCTTTACATCTGGTTTTGTTTGGTCCTGTTTTTCCCATTCTGTCCCACAAATAGTCAAATGCATTATCCCCTTTGATCCATACCTCCATCCTAGAGGTGCTCCCATATGTATATCCATGTACCCCATACATTTCCCCAAATATTCAAAAAACATAAAAGCCAAAAACTATATTTCCACCCTTTTTGAATTCTGAGGATCCTCAATATTGAAGCCATGGCCCTTATTCCATAGGAATAATGTCTGATGCTTTTATTTTTTATTTTATTTATTTTATTATTATTAATAAATATTATTTTAAATACTTACACTAATTATTTCTATCTTTGCTCAAGCTCCAGTATTATATTTTTTCTTCCTAAAATATAACGCACTCAACACAATTCTTCTACTAAGCACAAAATGCAAAGCAAAGCAAGCATAAGCAATAAACTGATTACAAAAATTGTAGCACCGTATCCACACTACAAATCCAAGGTCCATAGAGGATAATCTTCGGTGCAATTGGTCATTCTTTTCCCTCTGTAAAATAAACTAAAAGAAAAAGAAAGGAACATTATTTAATCTTTAGGCCATAACTTTAATTGTGATGTGTGGATCCACTTTCCCTTTCCCCCCTTGTTAATCTGCACTACAGTAGGTAAAATTTTATTCATGATGGAAAATGGTCCAACCCATTTAGACTCCAGGGCATGATTTTTCAATGTTTATTTCAAATACAATACTTTATCTCCGATTTTCCATAATTTACTGTACTGAGCCACACGAGAATCCAGTCTCTTGCTTTTTCAATGGCGTCAGTCAGTTTAAATTCAATTTTCTTAAGTTCTATTGGTAACTTCCTTACCCATTGTGTAACTGATACCTCCTCCCCTTCTTCTTCTTGGTACAATAAATGGCTCCACAATCTCATAGGCCTTCCAAAGAGAATTTGATAAGGCTGGTAGCCAGTACCCAATCGATCACTACTTTGGATTGCCGCCAACACCATTGGCAATTTATCATCCCAATCTTTGCCAATTTCTTGCACTACTTTACGTAGAGCTTGTTTAATAGTTTGATTCATCCTTTCTACTGTCCCTGATGATTGAGGATGATAGGGGATATGTAGTTGTTGCTTTATTCCTAAGGCTTTTAATAAACTTTTAATGACTCCTCCTACAAAATGTGGCCCATTATCTGAATCAATTACTTTTGGAGTTCCATATCTACTAAACACTACTTCCCACAACTTCTTGGCAGTGGTCTCTGCAGTATGATTTCTGGTGGGAATTACCTCCACCCATCCAGAAGAGGAATCTACTATCACTAATAAATACTGATTCCCCTTTGGGTATTAGGCAATTTATCAATATAATCAACCTGTATTCCACTCCATGGCCCCACAATTCTTTGGTGCAACAAGGGTCCCGAATTTGGTGGTCTATTCCCATCTGCTGCACACCTTATGTTGTTTTTTAACAAAGTTTTCTACGTCCTCTCACACCTTAGACCATATTTCTATTTGTTTTACTTTAAAGAGAGTATTCTCTATTCCTTGGTGGGCCATAGAGTGGCACAGGTTAATAATCTCTTCTCTTTGAAGTTTGTCAGGTACCCACTTACCTCTCCTGTTTTCTTATTCACCGCATAGTCACCTTGTATATTCCAGTTTCCCCATCTTTCCTCAGGTTTAACCCCGCAGTTTTATGGCTTCAGCTCTAGTAACTACCATAACTCCCAAAGGGTTCCTTTGCTGCTAATTTAACTAAAGCATCTGCTTTATCACTCCAATATTTTTCATTTCCTTCTCACTTTTGATGACCTTTAATATGTCTTACTCTTAATTTTCCTGGGTGTTTTTTCAACCAATCATAGATAGATTTCCTTTGGAGCAAATTATTCATTTCAGCTGTTTCCCAATGATTCTTTTTCCAAATCCCAATCCAGTATAATAGTCCTTGTACCACAAAGTCTGAATCCATTTAGACAGTCTGCAACATTATTTTTCTGTTTAAGCAGATCACTAAGACCTCTGACCTCTGCTCCCTGAGCTGAAGTCATACTCATAGAACCAGAAATAGTTTCCCCATCAATTTGTACAGCTCCATATCCCGTATATGGCTTAGAGTTCTCATGGTATGAACTACCATCTGTAAACCAAACCTCTTTTTCTCCGAGGCTTAATACTTCATCTCCCGGAGTGCTTCTTCAACTAACTTCAGTTCAGTTTCTGGAAGTGGGCATTCATGCTCCTCTCCTTCCGTCAGGAGGGCATATGGTAACATTATTGCTTGTTTGTTATTCTCATAAGTAACATCTCTGCTAGTTAACATCAAGGTCCATTGGGCCATCCTGGTATTTGATACTCCTTTCCCCTGCAGTTTTCCTTATAAAATATACTTCAGGGGAGAGTGACATGTTTGTATTATAATAGGGGCTGTGCCAGTAGCCAAAGAAAAAGCTTCAATGGCCCACAGAGCAGCTAAACATTCTCTTTCACAGATCCCAAACTGCTGCTCCATAGGGGTTAATCTTCTAGATTCATATGCTACCGGTATTAACTTCCCATGAGTTTCTTGCATCAATACCGCTGCTAGACTGCATTGGGTTGATGCCAACTTAATTACAAATGGCTTGTTTATCTCTGGGAATTTCAATGCTGGAGCTTGCATCAAAGCTTGTTTTAAATTACAGAAAGCTTTTTCCTGTTCGGGCCCCCACTCCCATTCTACTTTCGCTTTTAGTAAACACCACCAGGGTCCAGTTATAATTGCAAAATTCCAGATGTGTTTCCTTAGTTAAATCCTCTTAACATCACCCTCAACACCCTGATTAACCTAGAAGATTCATTCATATTTAAATTCTCTGTTCCTCCTAATTCTGCCCACTGTACCAGCCATATAGCTAAATTTTTCATATTCACTGGGCCTAATGATTTTACCATCAGTGGTAAGTCTGATGAACTCCAGGAATTATTTGTGTCTTCTCTGACTGTATCTCCCCCACTACATCCTTAATGTTTGATCTCCATTCTATCACTGCTACAGACTTTTTTGGCTTACGCTCTCCCGGACAGTTTCTTATTTCTTCCCTCAACTTAGTATAAAGCCCCTCTCAAGGTTGGTCAAATTCCCTTTTGTCTTGACTCCCTCACAGATCCTCTCCTTACCAGATATTATTGGAATCCAAATCCAAATCTCTCTCTTTTTGACACACAGCGGCAAGTTGCAGCTCCTGTATTTTTACTTGCTTTTTCAATGCTGCTACAGTTTTCTGGCACCAACTGTGAGAAACGCTTGAGATCTCCTCTTCCTTTTCCTTAGTCAAATCTCGAATTAGCTGTTTCATTGCTATCACCTGATGGTCTAATTTATCTTTGCCTGCTTTAATCTTTTCCCAATCCATCATTCTTTTCTCCAATTCCCTATTTTGTTTCCCCATTTGTTCTAACTGAGTTTGCATGATCTGTGCCTGCCTCACTTCTCATTCCAAATTTTCCTGGCAAGTTTTAAAATTCTCTTGTAATGTTTGTAACTCTGCACAGACTTCCTCCTTATATGCAAATTTCCTTTTTTACAGCTTGTCACAACAGCCATTTGCTTTTTACTGGCATTAGGCTTGTACAGCTGTACATATTTCTCAAACATGTTTTCTAAGGTGTCAGGGTTCCCTCCCCACTCTGAACTTTAGGGTACAGATGTGGGGACCCGCATGAAAGACCCCCTAAGCTTATTTTTACCAGCTTATGTTAAAACTTCCCCAAGGCACAATTTTTCCCTTGTACCTTGGATTAGGTAAACACTGCCACCACCAAGTGATTTAAACAAACATTTAGGGAGGGCCACTTGGAGCCCTGTCTTCCCCCCTACTATCCCCCCAAGCCCTACCACCCCCTTTCCTGGGGAGGCTTGAGAATAAAGAAGATGAGCACAGACCTACCGTGGATTTTTTAGGACACTAAAAAGCCAATCAGATTCTTAAAAAAAAAACCATAGAACTTTATTAGAAAGAAAAAAGGTAAAAGAAGCACCTCTGTAAAATTAGAATGGAAGATAATTTTACAGGGCAATCAGATTTAAAACAGAATTTTCCTCTGGGCAAAACTTTTAAGTTACACAAAGAAAACCACTAATACATCTTCCTCTTAGCACAGAGAAAATCACAAGCCAAAATAAAAGTAAGCTAACGCATTCTCTTGCTAGTACTTACTAATTCTAATGGAGTTGGATTGCTTGCTTTCTTGATCTGTCTCCGGCAAGCACCCAGAACAGACAGACAAAGCCCCCCCCCCAGATTTGAAAGTATCTTGTCCCCTTATTGGTCCTTTTGGTCAGGTGCCAGTCATGTTACACTGCTCTACAGCCAAAATGCTTCTGAAATAAATGTAGTCAAACTTTACTAATTCTGGGTCACTGAGAACGAAAATGATGCTTAAAATTGTTGATTGGCTCTAGTTTTCAAGATATGTTATTGGGTCAGTATATACGACCATTGACTTGGGAATGGTGGAGGATAAGTGAGTTATAAAGGGAAGGGATCTCAATTTAAACCAGAAATGACTACAATACATCTTTGACTGGATCTATGAATAAATCTATGACTGGGTTTGGACAGTACTTGCTTTTTAGGCAAAACAATGAATGATGCAATCTGAAGCTGGTATTGCGTCATACATGATATGAATTGCATCATGTTATTCCTAGAAGTCATGAATGATGCAATCATAATGAAGCTTACATCACTCTGCTGAACAAATTGCCCTATATCAGATCTAGAAATCATACAGTGTCGTGCTCGCTTATTTGTCAGTGTTTGATTTTGCAAAGGGACACATTTCTGTTTAGCCAAAGTGAGCAGAGATGCCTCGTACTTGTGTGAACAGTGCAGATAACTTCTGCTATGTTTGTGGTGAAGTGGCTTTTGCATCACAAAAGTGCAGTATAACCACTATGGTTAAGAAAGCCTATCACCTTTATTTTGGCTGCAAAATTGGAGATCAGGACAAGAGGTGGGCCCCACACATATGCTACAACACTTGTGCAACAAATCTTCGCCAGTGGTTGAACAGGAAAAGGAAATCTATGCCTTTTGCAGTGCCAATGATTTGGAGAGAGCCAACAGATCATACCAGAAATTGTTACTTCTGCATGGTGCCTCCAGTTGGGAAAGGTGTGTCAAAGAAGAAAAAGTGGACTGTGCATTATCCAAACATTCCATCAGCTATACGCCCAGTACCCCACGGAGAAGGACTGCTGGTTCCTGATGCACTAGAATCATTCTCACTTGAGTCAGACGAGGAAGAGGAAGAGGATGAAACTTCTGGTCCTGAACCATCAATGTCACAGGACCCACATTTTCTCCCATCCTCCTCCTCTGAACCACACCTCAGAACACAAGGGGAACTGAATGACCTTGTTAGGGATTTGGAACTACCCAAGAGTAAGGCAGAGCTGTTGGGCTCCAGACTACAGCAGTGGAATCTCCTGGCAGGTGATGTTAGGGTTTCCATGTTCTGTGACCGTCAAAAGGATCTTGTCCCATTCTTCTTCATGGAAGGTGATCTTGTAGCCTGCAACAACATCGATGGTGTGATGGCAGCCCTCAACATCGTTCACGATCCAGATGAGTGGAGACTGTTAATTGATTCATCGAAGACGAGTATTAAAGCTGGTTTACTGCATAATGGCAATGTTTTGCCATCAATTCCAGTTGGTCATGCAGTCCATATGAGGGAAACTTTTGAGAACATGAAACAACTTTTGAGGTGCATAAACTATGACCAACATCAGTGGCAGCTTTGTGGCGATTTGAAGGTTGTTGCTCTCTTGCTTGGTCTGCAGACTGGATACACAAAGTACTGCTGTTTTCTCTGCAAATGGGATAGTCGTGCAAGAGATACCCACTACATCAAGAAAGATTGGCCACTCCGACAGTCATTGGAGCCTGGGAGGAAAAGTGTTCAGTATCCACCACTTGTTGAATCAAGGAAGATTTTGTTACCACCCTTACACATCAAGCTGGGTCTGATGAAGAACTTTGTCAAGGCCATTGACAAAACACAAGCAGCTTTCAAGTACCTCCGTGGAAAATTTCCAAGGTCAAGTGAAGCTAAGATAAAGGAAGGTGTCTTTGTTGGTCCTCAGATTCGTGAACTTCTTTGAGATGATGCATTTGACCATGCACTGCGTGGCAAGGAAAAGACGGCAAAAAAGCCTTCAAGTTAGTGGCAATAAATTTTCTCAGAAACAACAAGGCAGACAACTACAGGTTGTTGGTGGAAAACCTCCTCAAGGCATACAAAAGCCTTGGTTGCAACATGTCACCAAAGATACATTTTTTGCACTCTCATCTAGATTTTTTTCCACCAAACTGCGGAGCAGTGAGCGACAAGCACAGCGAGCGATTTCACCAGGACATTGCAACAATGGAGAAACGCTATCAGGGCAAATGGAGCCCATCAATGCTTGCAGACTATTGCTGGACAGTGACAAGAGATGCTCCATTTAATGAATACAAGAGACAAGCCAAGAAGCGCCGAGTAGACACTGAATAGGACTAAACTATGTACATAATAGTTTTTTGCCTTTTGTTTCATAATAAATTTTATTTATATAACCTTTTTGCTGATTTTTAAAGTGTTACATAAACAGGACAGGTGAAATATTATCATGTAAAGCAACCATAAACACATGAAAAGACCTAGGTTTACAATTTATGATTAAAACTCTACTATCTACACAATATACACAGACATAAAATGTAAAAACTTAAATATCTTAGAAACAGTAGCCAATCAGTTGTTTTAATTGTCATATTTGAATTCAGCACATCAAAATACATAATAAATAGCACATTTTATCTCTGAAGCAGACAACTTCTCAAAAATTGTAGACCAGTGTTACCTGAGTTTCTTAACCCTTTACAGGTAAAAGGATTTTGTGCCTCTGGCCAGGAAGGATTTTATAGTACTGTATACAAGAAGGTTGTTACCCTTCCCTTTATATTTATGACATAAGGTATCAAGTATTACATCAGGTTCCACCGCACCTTCCATCCAAGAGCATGTCCCAAATGCAATAATCTCCTTCTCTAACAGAGAAGGGGCTTTAATTTTAGTCCACTGGGGTGCCTCTTCCACCCCTTTACTTCTCTTATAGATTCATAGATTCATAGATTCTAGGACTGGAAGGGACCCCGAGAGGTCATCGAGTCCAGTCCCCTGCCCGCATGGCAGGACCAAATACTGTCTAGACCATCCCTGATAGACATTTATCTAACCTACTCTTAAATATCTCCAGAGACGGAGATTCCACAATCTCCCTAGGCAATTTATTCCAGTGTTTAACCACCCTGACAGTTAGGAACTTTTTCCTAATGTCCAACCTAGACCTCCCTTGCTGCAGTTTAAGCCCATCTTCTTAAACAGTGTTTTAAATATTATTACACAAACACTGTGTGGCATCTCCCCACATGTTGTTTTTTTCTCACAAATTTCACAAATAAGGGTCAACCTTATTAGTCTTAAATAAGGACTCCCCTAATACTGTAAGGCCCCATCTCGAAATCCAGCATTCCTTAATCTCTCCCCCCTCCGCATTCTCCACCAGTTGTTAGACCCGCAATAGAGGTCTCCCTATGGGAGGGGAGCAAGCAGATACCAGACAGTGTTGGTATACAATACTCTAAATGCTCTTTACTGATTACAAAACAAACCTTATTCACTCCACAATCACACCCCAAACATACTATACCAGAGTCCAAAGGTCAGACTGTTCCCAATGGCCAGTTGAGGTTCCTTCCATCAGGATAAGATCATAAGATGTGGGGAGCCGGCAAAAAACACATCTATATCCATACTGGACTCTGGATCAATGAACGACTCCAATTTGAAGAAATTATAGGCATCCATTTATAGTCCATTCCATCACATCATTGATTCTTTGCTTTTGTTTACTAGGCCTTCTACCCACACAATTCCAAAGAGACAATTCTGGGTGGGCCACCATGATCCAAGGCATGCCATTTCCTCCAATTCTTATACAATTTTACATCAGTCCCTCTGGTGTTATTTTCTTTTCTGATGATTTTCCATATTTTTCTCGAAACGTAAGATTGTTTTTGCACAAAGAATTCTAATAGTCCTTGCTTCGGTTGCTAACTTGCAACACATGCATTCATGTCAAGCACGCGTCATTCATACCAGGCCTCAATGACCTATAACATATTACATGGATATATGAATCACAATGTGTGTGTGTGTATATATATATATATATCCAACAAGAGCTTCGTTTGTAGCAAAGTTCCTCCAGAGGTAAGAAACAGGAATGAGGACCAGAAGCAGGACTGAAAACAAAATGGCGAAGATGCAGCTGCCTTTCACAGTCTTTTGCCATGCGGGTTATACTTCCTTTGTCCCCAAACACAAGCTTTACAGCACATGGCCTGGAAAAGCCTTAGAGTTCTGTCATAGGAATGCCCCGCATGCCTTGCTGAGTCATAAGGTGTATTCCCTGGTTTATTTCAGTGGGCCATCGAACAGGCTAGGCAGTGCTGATGCCAGTCTGTCTAGGGCTATCACCCAGAAACACAGCACAAGTTTGGAAATAGATATACCATACATATCTATTAATCATAATACAAAGGTGATACAAATATATAAACAAGATTATCATACCTGGCAAATTATAACATTTTTGCAGATACCTCACATGGCATATCTGCTCAGATTCCTTGCAATTTTCTAATATTGGTATCAACAATATCATAAAGTGTCCCATATATTGCATACAGCATCACATCAATCACCGTAGCTCCCCCCAACACTACTGACTTAATGAAGTGGTGCTAATGAGACTAGCTGAAATTTAGATTTAATTAGATGAAATTTAGAAGTTCATCCATCCATCCCAGAGCTCTACACTGACATGTACAGCAAGTTAAGTGGAAAACCTCTTCTATATAATTTTTGTTCACCAGGCCTGGGTGTAGTGCCTGGTTTTCAAGTGTCCCTCTTTCTCCCAAGCATGACACTGAAAATGCAGAAGTGTAGATTCTCATTTTCAGAGGTGCTGAGCCTTCGTGTCTCTCATTTATGTCAGTTAGAGTTGTAGATACTCAGCACTTTTGAAAAGTGGGCTTGTAGGGCCTTGTAGAGGATAATAGTAGTTGTTGTTGCATGTTAAGATTCCCAAACAACAAAATTTTGGACCATTTTATTGGACTAATTAAGGCCCTGAGAACCAAGTTTCCTGCAACAGAAGGTCTGGCCTACTCCACCCCATGGCTATTCATTCTTCATCTCTCCTCGGCAACTGGCTGGTCCTCTTTGTGACTAGCCTGTCACACTTTCACTTCCTCCGGGGCCGGCCAGATAGTTCCGCCTCCAGACTCTCACTTTCAGTTGTATATAACTTCCCTGGTGCACTCTACCAAGAGACACTGAAAACTTGTCCTGCTTAGAAACAATGTTTGCAGAATGTGGAATCCAGGCCCTGTCATTTTGCCCAGAACTAGGATAAAGATTTAGGAAGTACCTAGAATGAGACAATGGAGAAATGAGATGAAGCATTGCTGGGAGGTGTTTACTTATTTATTTTTGGAGTGTAGCTCTAAAGAGGAAAATAAACTTGTGAATATTGACCAACATTGGTAGAGAATTCCCTACTGGCAGAATTAATTAAAATCCTTAAAGTTATTTTTTTATAGTAAAAAGTAGGTATCAGTGGGATGTATCTTTTATTAAGCTACCTCTGTTTTGCACATGAGTGTAAGAGACCATGACATAGGCAATTAAGCCTAGTGGTCATGCCTGGGCTGGTGTCCACAAGTCAAAGATAACCAAAAGATGGCAGTCAGCAAGCAGTGATTGGAGTAATCACTAGAGTCAGGACTGATAAGCAAGGGTCAGGGTCAGAGTCAAGCTGGGGTCGGAGACTGGCAATCAGAAGGCATGGTGTGGGTTGGAGTTGTAGCAGGCCAGAAGTCTGTGTGGTTGCCCAGACAACCTCGTGGGGCACCCTCCAGTGTTAAATAGGGCACATGAGGTCAATCAGAGGGCCCCGGGGTGCTTTCACTCTGGACCCATTGGGTGGTATTTCCTGTGGTGCCTAATCTCCACAGTGCTCCTGGGAGGTGGCTCTACATGGCCTCCTGATGGTGATGTGGGAATGTCAGCTTCCACAGACATGGGTTATCCTTACATTACCCACCACCACCTTTACGGGCACCCTTCCTCTGGGTTGGTGCTGGGCCTCGTTTATCCAAATGGTCTTGATAGAAGCTTTTTACCACGTCAGGGACATGGACATGGGCAGCAGGTTCCCAGGAGTGCTTTTCAGGACCATAGTCCTCCCAATCAATGAGATAGTACAGTATCAGTCAAGGATAGCGTAGACTATATTCTTCCTAGCCTTGGACCTGAACTGACAGAGGCAGATGTTAGAACTGGTCAGAAAAGGGGTCTTCTGTGTAAGGCTTCAGGAGGTATACATGGAAAACAGGATACATCTTGAGTGAGCTGTAGTCTGAAGGTGATGGGGTTGATTTGCTGACAAATCCGGAATGATCTGAAGAACTGGTGGCCTAGCTTTCAGGACAGCCTGTTCGTAAGAGTTGCTTTGCTTCAAGACAGACCTTTTGCCCCACTGTGAGAGCTGGGCCTTCCTGGTATCGACGGTCCATGTACTGCTTGTACTCTTTTTTTGTGTGTCTTCACGGTGGCCATTAAGCTCCTCCTGGATATGATGAATTCGTTGTATTCAGTTGGCAGCTGCTAGGTTCAGGGAGGTTGCCGGCAAGACCAGGTAGAAACAAGGGTGGAACCTGCAATTTGCCAAAAAGGGACTTTGTCCCATGGAGTCATGGTCGGCATTGTATGAGAACATGGCATAAGGCAGGAGTGAGAACCAGTTATCTTGATGGCAGTTGACAAAGCACCTCAGATATTGCTCTAGTATTTGGTTCGCCATCTCTGTCCGGGGGTGGTACACGGAGGAGGTAAAAGTGTAAACATCCATTAACCAGCATATTTCACGCCAAAAATATGAAATAAACTGCGGGCCTCAGTCCGAGGTGATATGGTCTGGAAGCCCATGAAGGTGGATAACGTGAACCCACCAGCAGAGGAGATGAAGTGCACTATTTTAGTCAGTTGGTCTACGACAGTCAAGACCTAAAAACAAGACTCGCATAGCTATTTGGGGGTTGGAGAATTATGAGAGAGAGAGAGAGAGAGGATAAAGTAGAAAGAAGGGGCAGGGTGATCATATAATAATGGTAAAGGTACAAGAAATCCAGATTCTTAAGAGCCAAGAATTAAGGCCCTTTTATGCTGCTCTGGTGATATAAATGGACAGAAAACAGACTCCAGAGTGCTCTCCCAGGACCCCCACCAGTGTACACATCCTAACACTGAGCATACAGATGGATTGGGGCAGAGAGGGACCAGGAGAGGGGTGTGTGGTAAGAGTGCTATTTTATTTCCTTTGAGGCCATGGCCCATAGTAAAGCAGGCCTAACATTCTAACTGCTGTGAGGAGCAGCACTGGCCCCAGAATGAAGTGGAGAAAGGGGAGTTTGCCTCCCTCCTTCATTCTTATGCCCAACACCAGGATAGAAAAACTGACAATCATAACCTTAACATCTCAGACAAGGTCTACACTACAAAGTGTTTTTGCCATAGCTATGTCTGCCAGAGGTATCTAAAAACTACATCCCCTAGCCAATTTAGCTATGCCAGCACAGCTGTGCTGATAGAAGAACACTTCTGTTGGCATAACTTTTGGGGAAGAGGTGTTGTTATGCTAGCAGAAAAAATAATTATGTTGGCATATGCAGTGTCTACACTACAGTGCTCTGCTGGTATAGCTATACGAGGAAAACATTTGTAATGTAGACAAAGCATCAGGAACATCATCAGTTTTGTAGATGGCTTATGAAATCCAGTTATTTTGCTTATTTTGTTAAATCCCAAAGTCCCCCAGTTTGTTGTTTTGTTTTCATAGAATCATAGAACCATAGATTAGGGTTGGAAGAGACCTCAGGAGGTCATCTAGTCCAACTCGCTCAAAGCAGGACCAACCCCAACTAAATCATCCCAACCAGGACTCTGTCAAGCTGGGCCTTAAAAACCTCTAAGGATTCCATCAACTCCCTAGGTAACTCATTCCAGTGCTTCACCATCCTCCTAGTGAAATAGTTTTTCCTAATATTCAACCTAAACCTCCCCCACTGCAACTTGAGACCATTGCTCCAACCCACCAGCAGAGGGGATGAAGTGCACCATTTTAGTCAGTTGGTCTACGACAGTCAAGACCATTGTGTGGCCATGAGAGTTGGTGAGTTCCACTATGAAATCCAGGATGACTGAGGACCAGAGTCTAGGGGTACGTCTACACTACGAGAGTAGTTCGATTTTACTTAAATCGAATTAGTGGAACCGATATTACAAAGTCGAATGTGTGTATCCACACTAAGAACAGTAATTCGACTTTGTGAGTCCACACTAACGGGGCAAGTGTTGACATTGGAAGCGGTGCACTGTGGGCAGCTATCCCCCAGTTCCCGCAGTCCCTGCTGCCCATTGGAATTCTGGGTCGAGCCCCCAATGCCTGCTGGGGAAAAAAATGTGTCGAGGGTGGTTTTGGGTAACTCTCGTCATTCAACCGTCACGCCCGCCCTCCTTCCCTGAAAGCGCCGGCGGGCAATCAGTTCTGGTGAGTGACAGCGCGGACACCACAGCACTGCGAGCATGGAACCCGCTGCGACCATCGCTGCAGTTATGGCCGTTGTCAACACTTCGCACCTTATCATCCACCTTTTTCAGCGGCAGATGCTGAGAAATTGGGCGAGGAGGCTACGGCAGCGCGGTGAGGACATGAAGTCTGAGAGTGGCACAGACCTCTCAGAAAGCATGGGACCCTGCGCCGTGGACATCATGGTGGCAATGGGTCATGTTGATGCTGTGGAACGGCGATTCTGGGCCCGGGAAACAAGCACGGACTGGTGGGACCGCATAGTGCTGCAGGTCTGGGATGAATCACAGTGGCTGCGAAACTTTCGCATGCGTAAGGGAACTTTCCTGGAACTTTGTGAGTTGCTGTCCCCTGCCCTGAAGCGCAAGGACACCCGGATGCGAGCAGCCCTGACTGTCCAGAAGCGAGTGGCCATAGCCCTCTGGAAGCTTGCAACGCCAGACAGCTACCGGTCAGTCGCGAATCACTTTGGCGTGGGCAAATCTACCGTGGGGGTTGCTGTGATGCAAGTAGCCAACGCAATCGTTGAGCTACTGCTCTCAAAGGTAGTGACCCTGGGAAACATGCAGGTCATCATAGATGGCTTCGCCACGATGGGATTCCAAAACTGCGGTGGGGCTATAGTTGGAACTCACATCCCTATCCTGGGACTGGAGCACCAGGCCAGCCAGTACATTAACAGAAAGGGCTACTTTTCAATGGTGCTGCAAGCACTGGTGGACGTTTTACAAACATCAACGTCGGATGGCCCAGCAAGGTTCATGACGCTCGTGTTTTCAGGAACTCTGGTCTGTTTAGACGGCTGCAGGAAGGTATTTACTTCCCGGACCACAAAATAACTGTTGGGGATGTGGAGATGCCTATAGTGATCCTCGGGGACCCAGCCTACCCGCTAATGCCCTGGCTCATGAAGCCCTATACAGGCGCCTGGACAGTGAAAAAGAACTCTTCAGCTACCAACTGAGCAAGTGCAGAATGGTGGTGGAGTGTGCTTTTGGACGTCTCAAGGGGAGATGGAGAAGCTTACTGACTCGCTCTGATCTCAGCGAAACCAATATCCCCATTATTATTGCAGCTTGCTGTGTGCTCCACAATCTCTGTGAGAGCAAGGGGAAGACATTTATGGCGGGGTGGGAGGTTGAGGCACATCGCCTGGCTGCTGATTACGCCCAGCCAGACAGCCGGGCGATTAGAAGAGCCCAGCGGGATGCGCTGTGCATCCAGGAGCCTTTGAAAGCTAGGTTCCACAGTGAGCAGGGTAACCTGTGACTATTAAGGAATTTTTTGTGATTGACCAATGGCTTTCCCTCTTAGACAGTTTTTTGCTGAGAAACACGACAGATTGGAATTCTTGATCCAGTCTTTCCTGCATTAAGACTGCTCCCACACCACACTCGGATGCATCTGTGGTTACTAGGAAAGATTTGTAAAAGTCTGAGGCCACCGGTTACCAACCAGTAACTACTTTGTCTGTTCTCCCGGCACCACACTTAAAACTCACTTTAAATCACCACTAGTGTCTCAAAGCAATCAGCTGGGCACATATCCTTGCATCTACACCACTGTGATGGGTTCCCTCGCGGGAACCCCCTTGGGACTGACACTTGATATGCTGAGATACCACTGAGCCTAACCTCTCTGCCAGCCTGGGCACCCCTTGCCTCTGTCTTGCTGAGTCAGACCCTCCAGGCCTCCTCCAGCACAGACACAGAGATGGGGGAAGGCTCAGTTAAAAGGGACTTGCCTCAGCACCCAACTACACAGCCCCAATAGGACCTGAACCCCAGATAAATCTGTCTGACACTGTATAAAGTTTTATACATTATAAGTTCAGATTGTTCACCCTCTTTCTCGAAGTAAAGACACAGACTGTCCCCCCCGCAATGTAACAATTACTTGCCCTGGGTTTATTAATTAACAAAAGTGATTTTATTAAGTATAAAAGATAGGATTTAAGTAATCATAAGTGGTAACAGACAGAACAAAGTAAGTTACTAAGCAAAATAACCAAACATGAAAAGCTAAGCTTAATACACTAAGAAACTGGTAAGCAGGGGTATCCCCACTGACTCCCTCTTTGTCCTGCTTCACACTCTTATATAGACTTGCCCAAAAGGTGGGAATCTTTGTCTCTTTGTTTAAACTTTCCCCCCACCTCGTGAAAAAATATAAAATCCAAGATGCATTCCAGCATCAGGTGACACAGACACATGTCTTTAAAAGGGATCACCAATGCCCCTCCTCCTCACAGGGGTCCCACAGACTTACGGGAAAACAAATCCATTCATAGCCAATTGTTTTTGCATAAGAATCATCAAGTTCCTTAATGGCCCTCACTTAGCATAATTACAATAGGACCTTAGATTTATACTTCATATTTCTAACTTCAAATATAAGAATGATTAATGCATACAAATAGGAAGAACACATTCAGCAGATGATAACTTTTTCAATGATCCCTTACATGAGGTATTTTGCATAAAACATATTCCAGTTTTGTCATATTCATATTCATAAGCATATTTCAATAAAGAATATGGAGTGCAACGCAACAGGCACACCTACCTAAAATACCACCATACTGACATAACCCCAATGCATCAGATCAGGGAAACTCCCTGGCTGTTCCCTTGTAAAATGTGGGATATCATGTGAGATGAACTCCAGGTCATTTTGGCCCTGGGAGTAGTGAAGGAATCATACAGTGAGTGGAGAAATTCCATTGTGTTAGTTCTAACCCGGGATATCACAACCCGTTTCTGCATCAATTTCTGAAAAGTCAACACAGTATTGAAATTTGATGTTTATCTGATGCAGAGTAGATGAAATATTAGAATAGTTGTGAGCTGCCAGATAGATATCCACTTTAGACTTCACAAAGGGATACTGGCAAATAGCTTTGATACCATAAGCCTGGAAGGAGAAAACCTTTTCCACACCCTTAGGTTTGCATCAGTTAAGGACCACTTCATTTGGCCTTCACAGAGTGGCATTGAGTTTTCAGAGCTAATGCACTGTATATTACAACTGCCTTGGCAGTATGCAGCGGTATACTGCTACGATCAATTGAAAATGGGTTTTGGTCCCGTGTATGGTGGCAGCATTCCCACACATAGTGCAGATGGCAGTACACTACACACAAAAAATAAACCTAGTGTCAATTGCTAGGTTGAACAGTCTGCAAGACTCAGTTTGCCCTGACAATCTGAGCTCCTGTTATCGGTGAATATTTTCTTCTGTCCCGTGGAGGCTCTCAAGTTGTAGTTCTCCAGAGTCAATTTTCTATTCTTCCCGCTGTTCACAGACCTGAGGGAATTGTCTGGGAGTCCTGGCCAACCAGAGAGTTCACAGAGACTGTACAGGAGAATCATAAAGGTTCCTGTCCAACACACTGAGTGTCAGACGTGAGATTCATACACTGATTCTCAGGGCTCTGCCTTCCTGTCACTGTAAGGAGATTTCCTCTCTCTGCTGAGTGGATTTTGGTGAGTTGCCTGTTTCTGCATTAAAGTTAGTGCTGAGGGATCAGGAAGGGTTCCAGGGTTCAAGTTAAGAACCATCTAGGCAGGAATTCACCAAAATGGTGACTTGAACTGTTTAGTATTTAGTAGTAAAAAGCTAAACAGTTCAAGAGATTTACAATGGGAAATACAAATGCATCGGAAGTAGTTTAGACAAATATTTGTTTTTCAGATCAGTTCCTTGTCTCTTACTGTGTCCCTCTATCTGTCTCAGTAGCTTCCTTTTTTGGGCTGTGTGGTTTTTCCTCTGGGTCCCTCAATTTTTCCAGTTCAGGAACTTCACTCCCCTTTTAGAAAGTTCAACCAAAGCCTCCTCAGTGGGTACCAGAGGGTTCACAAGAAGAATGGGTCACACACTGGCCAGATTCTGCTCTCACATTCTGCCTTCAGTGGGTCACTCCAAATTGACACTGACCTTCCTGACAGCAAAATCAGGGCCCATGTGTTTTGGAATCCCCATCTGTCATGATTTTCACAGCTGGTAGCCAAAAGATAAACATTAAGGGTGAAATCTTGGTCCTATTCAGATCAACGGCAAACTCCCAACACGGCCCAACAGGAGTTCACCCTAAATCCACATGTAGGGACTTAAATAAATGGCCTGATTTACCCTGGCCATGAGCCTCCAGTGACTTAAACTGGAGTCATCCCCTGGCCTCTAAGACCGGGTGAGCTCATTTGGACCAATGCTGAACTGACAGGAGAGTTGCTGAAATCTAACACTCACAGGCTTAGAGGTTCAGAACAATCAGGATAACAATTTTTCTGAGGGGACAGAGGGGTCAGCTCTCTCTTGCCCCTGCATCTCTGGAAAGGACGAGAATCACCAAAAGGCAGTAAAAATAACCAGATGGTGTTGGAAATTTCACCAGGGAGGTCCCAGAATGCACAGTGTGTCTGCGTGTGTATGTGGAAATCCTGGCTTATGTACAGACCAAAGAGGCATATTGAGGCCTCCTGGGGTGGGATGAGTGTGTTAGACTGTAATGTAATTTCTACCAAACTGCAGCAGAATGTCTCTCACACCTTCCCCATCTGGACCATCCCTCCTCCTGTGAGCAACCCCTCTACAGCCTTGTGGTAATGTCAGCAATTGCCAACACGTAAAAGCAGCTTCAGGAAGGGATGTCTGGGTTTCTAGTGGGCTGCAATATGTTAAAGCTTCATGTCATTTTGAGAAAGAGTTACTCACACTGGCTACTTTTAGTGTCCACGTCCTCTCTCCCTCCCACCGGGTCTGTCCCTCTCTCCTTCCCTGCACAGCCCGAATTGTTGCTGGCACAGACAGACTCTGAGTTTAGCCTAGTCTGTGGAGGTATTGCTGTGAGCTGTCCCTGTGGGATCTGGCACTTGGTTTTGGTCCTGGGTGAGGGGTATCACTGGGGATGGGGACATACACGGAAACGTGGACAACGTTTGGGGTTGTGGGGCAGGCAGGGGGTACATGGATGGGGGACAGCACTGGTGCCTGTGGGGGAAGAGAGCGGGGTGTACATGGACAGGTGAGCAAACGCTGGGTGTTGTGGGAGTGGGGAGCGGCGTGTACATGGTCAGGCAGGCAGTGCTGTTGAAATTGAATTTTACTTTGTGATTGTTGGTTCAAGGCCAGCACAGGAACCTTTCCTGGCCTTGAATGCGTGTTGGTGGGTCTCAGGGTCTTTCTTCCCTTGCAAGCAACAGAGCTGCAGCTTGGGTGTCACAACCTTTACTCAGGTTTCAGAGTAGCAGCCGTGTTAGTCTGTATCCGTAAAAAGAACAGGAGTATCTTGTGGCACCTTAGAGACTAACAAATGTATTTGAGCATAAGCTTTTGTGGGCTAAAACCCACTTCATCAGATGCATTCAGTGGAAAATACAGTTGGAAGATATATATATACACAGAGAACATGAAACAATGGGTGTTACTATACACACTATAACAAGAGTGATCAGTTAAGGTGAGCTATTACCAGCAGGAGAGAAAAAAAAACTTTTTGTAGTGGTAATCAAAATGGCCCATTTCCAGCAGTTGACAAGAAGTTGTGAGGAACAGTAGGGGGGAAACTAAACTGGTTTTTGAATGTTATAATTCTTGATGTCTGACTTGTGTCCATTTATTCTTTTACGTAGAGGCTGTCCGGTTTGGCCAATTTACAGGGCAGGGGGCATTGCTGGCACATGATGGCATATATCACATTGAATTATAACATCCAAAAACCAGTTGGAGAACACTTCAATCTCCCTGGTCACTCGATTACAGACCTAAAAGTCACAATCCTCCAACAAAAAAAGCTTTGAATTGGAATTAATTTGCAAACTGGACACCATTAAATTAGGCTTGAATAAAGACTGGGAGTAGATGGGTCACTACACAAAGTAAAACTATTTCCCCATGTTTATTTGTTAGTCTCTAAGGTGCCACAAGTACTCCTAACCTTTACTCAGTTTTGTTTCCAATTGTTGTTGTTGTTGTGTAACTTCAGGCATTTCACCGATGAAAAGAACCATTGATCTTTGCTTCTCAGATGGTTCAATCTCCCATTACACTCTGACCCCCATCCATACTCTCCTTCCTTATCCCAGACTGCCCTGATTCCAACAGTACGCTGGACACTAGTGTCTGCTTCATGTCCCCAGTCATTACTGGCTCCCACAACCTCCGAGCTGCCCCACACCATCTCTTCCTCGGCAGGGGGTTAGGTGCCTCCCATCACACCTGCTCCCTTGGCTGCCAGGTAATCAGTGACTATGTCTCACCAATGAGAATCTCAAACACCTCCTGAGGCTTCGGGGACTGCTACACAGGAACAGCTCACAGGCAGAGAAATTTGCATATAGGCTTTCCAAAATATTTATTTTACTGAAAGTATTGTAAATGGATAGTCTTGTGTTGTCAGACAGGGAGAAACACATTCTTGATCTGCTCTCTACCAGTCATCCCCCTGAAAACTCTCTACCAGCAATTTATAGACTTTTCTCATATCCCTCTAATCAGGGCTGGCTCCAGCATTCCTGTCACCCCAAGCAAAAAAAAAAAGCCACAATCGCGATCGGCAGTGGTAATTCGGAAAAAAAAAAAAGCCGTAATTGCGATTGGCAGTTCGGTGGCAGGTCCTTCACTCCTATAGGGAGTGAGGGACCTGCCGCTGCCGAATTGCCACACGTGCCGCCCCTCTCCCTTACAGACACATCAGGAGTACCATCTGATCTGTGGCCATGGAGACATACTTGGAAACTTTCTGGGTGGAAGTGTGGACGTTCTCAGTGCTCCTTCCAAGCATATGGACCGGTTCAGGGGGTGTGGGCTCCCACATACCGAATCCTGCCGGGTCCATGGGGAGGATGCATGTGGGATTGGGTAATTCACCGAGATATCTGGGAAATTAGACCTCCTGGTATGCCCAATCGATTTTTAGTCAGTGCTCCTGGGATTACATCTGACATTTGGATGGGGTTAGGGAGTCAATGGACATTTTGGCCGTTACAACCCCCACAGCTTCAGTGTATCCGTAAACTGAAGCCAGGAGAAGTTGTTACTCTTCATGACTACGTTTGCTGGGAGGGTAGGGGACAAGGAACTACCCTGACAGGACACTTATTTTTTTAAGCTAATGATAGCTGTGTGTATGTTAAAGCCACCACATTGCAAGACATACATTTTAATCTCATTACCACGGCAGGCAATCATATTATTTACTGGCCTGCAGAAAGAATTTTGCAAGTAGTCCTTAGGTTCCAGATACCCTTTAATTGGACTAGTTTAGTACCTGATCGATTTCAAAATTTGCTTTCACTGTTACCAGAGGTTCAGAAAATCTCTGAAGTACAAGGGCAAATTCACATGCTTCAAAATATGTATCAAGTTAAAAAGTATGCCTTTCAGACAGCTTATAGAGTAACCACCTTATGTACTAAGTATGATGTATTGTGTTCTATGACTAAGATTGTACAACAACCCCATCATATTATCGCTATGGGAATGTTATTGCTTGTGTTGTGCAGGAGTATGTTATTGTTGTTGTAAAGGACGTAATAATAGTAATACCTTTCATGTCCATGCTCATCATGCATTGTCATTACATCCAATCAAAACCCCTAAGGTTGAAGCATCTGATGTAGAATCTGAATTCTGAGATTTAATGCAAATAGAGATTTGAAAATGTTTGTTGTACTAGTAGTACAAAAGGGGGGGGGGGGGGGTTGTGGAAGCAGAGAAAGAACTGACAGGAAGGGGATGCAATACATGACAGTTCGTTAGCAAGAGTCAGGCTAACTGTAACCCTGATAACGCGAGATTTGTAGAAGCGAGGATTGTGTGAGGCGGGTGAGAAAGAACTGTGTAAGAAGTCATTATGGCCTGGTATAGATAAGGTGTAGAAGACCTTGTGTAGATAAGGTATAGAAAATATTGTATGTTGGCAAGAGTCAAAACAAGTGAGGAAATGAGATATCAAGATGGCCTATGTATAAACAAAATGCAGCTGTTGCTCATTATTGTCTGTAACAAAAGGTATAAATGCTTGCTGTAATTGTTTACCTGTTGAGAGACCTGCTTAGCTCTCTCCCTCTGCGCAATTGTGAGAGTTAATAAAGCATCTGACTTGCTATACCTAAACAAATAGTGAGAACTCTGTTTTTCTCCGACACCCTATAGGCATGTTATTGAATAACTTCCTACTGTGAGGACTTTGCCCCTTTATCTGAAGCACACAACAAAGACTGCTAATGCATAGACAATACTCAATTAGATGCATCATTTGTCTGATCTGGTATGGAAATTCCTATGTTCCCTATATTTACTAAAAATAATTTCATTTCTTTTTACTCGTCTAGCACAGGTGTAAAGACAGAAGGAATATGCAGAATCCAGAGACCTGTGTTTTTCCAGTAACTAGGAAACTCACAAATTATCTCCAACTCATTTTCTTTCTATCCTAAAGACTACAATTGGACATGAGGTGCTTTGGTCCCATCCGCACACATCTCACGTTGTGTTACCATGTCACTGACTAGATTCTGATCTCAGTCACACAAGTGTGAATGTATAGTTCAGCTGAAGTCAATTGGTTAATGAGGAGTCAAACCAGTCCATATCTTCCTCCACCAAATACAATGGAATTTCCTGCGTGTACACCTACACCATGACTGGTAAGAAATGTCATTATTATTATCTTTTGAGCATCTTTGTGCATGTAGCAGTGAAATTCCATAGAAACATAACAGCCATACTGGGTCAGACTAAAGGTCCATCTAGCCCAGTATCCTGCTTCCGACAGTGGCCAATGCCAGGTGCCCCAGGGGGAATGAACAGAACAGGTAATCATCAAGTGATCCATCCCCTGTTGCCCATTCCCAGCTTCTGGCAAACGGAGGCTAGGGACACCATCCCTGCCCATCCTGGCTAATAGCTGTTGATGGACCTATCCTTCATGAATTTATCTAGTTCTTTTTAAAACCCCACTATAGTCTTGGCCTTCACACCATCCTCTGGCAAGGAGTTCCACAGGTTAACTTAGTATTTATCCCTAGGAGATGCATTTTCTCATTTCTAGGCTCTGTGAATCTGAGTCAAAAGTAATCATAGAATCAGTTACAGTCCACACCACCTACAAGTGTTATTACCTCTAGGAGGATTTGTAACAGGGAGGAAAAATAATGCATGTAGTTACAAAGAATGTCTGTAAAACATACACTGACTCCAATAGGACAGTGACACTTTAGTGATACCAAACTTTTTCACTGGGGCTGCCTCATATTAGGTCCTAAACCTATATTTAGGCACCTATATAAAAGGGGCACTGAGCATCACTTGTGCCCTTTGAGGTCATTTTGATTAGGAAGAGAAAATCAAACACCATGAATAAACTCTATAGCATTGATTACTTGCATACATTGATAGATTATTTGCCTCCCTTCTAAACTAAACACTCCCAATCTATGTATCTCTTATTTTATAGAAGATTTGACCCACTGGATGGTTTCATGCATATTAAAACAGAGTAGGGTGACCAGAGGGGAAGTGTGAAAAATTGGGATGGGGGTGGGGGGTAATAAGTGCCTATATAAGAAAAAGCCCCCAAAATTGGGACTGTCCCTATAAAATCAGGACATCTGGTCACCCTAACACAGAGTCCACAATATTTCTGTAGCTGGAACATGTACTATCTCTAATGGAAAGCATGTGGGGAATACAAAGAGAACATTCCCTAGGAGTGTCCTTCGATGTATTTCAGCTTTCCTATGTTTATACACTGTTTCCCAGGAACAATCACAGGGATTATGAGGGATCTGTACTCAGTACTTTATTGGCCAGTGATTAATTTTAATCTTTATTTTTTTTTCACCAGCAGAGGAGAGCGTTTCTGGAATAAATGGCAGAGAGAAACCACACTATGGTGACCGAGTTCATTTTCGTAGGATTCACAGATCATCCAGATCTACAGATCCCCCTCTTTATGTTGTTCCTAGTGATGTATGTGGTCAGCCTGATGGAGAATCTTGGGATGATAGCGTTAATCATGGTTGAAACCCGACTTCATACCCCCATGTACTTTTTCCTAAGCCAGATGTCCATTGTAGATATTGGATATTCCACTGCCATAGCTCCCAGGATGCTAATGACCTTTGTAGCAGAGACTAGAACCATTCCTTTGACTGAGTGTGCGGCACAACTATTCTTCGTCTGTTTCTTTGTGACCAATGAATGTTGCCTCCTGGCTGTGATTGCGTATGACCGCTTCAAAGCTATCTGTAATCCTCTGCTATACAGAGCCATTATGTCCAAGAGACACTGTCTCCTGTTAGTGGCTGGTACATATGTATGTGGCTCTGTGAATTCAGTTGTGCAAACTCTATTTATATTCAGTCTGTCCTTCTGCAGCTCCAATGTTGTCAACCATTTCTTCTGTGATGTGCCCCCTATGCTGAAGCTGTCCTGTTCTGACACCCATGTCACTGACCTTGTACTTTTCACTTTCTCTACTGTAATTGGAATGACTACTTTCCTGGGTGTCCTAATCTCCTACATGTGCATCCTTCTGGCCATTCTCGGGATCCGTTCTGCCAAGGGGAGACGCAAAACCTTTTCCACCTGCGCCTCCCACCTGACAGTCGTCATTATGTTTTATGGGACGCTGATATGTATATATTTAAGACCCAGTTCTAGCCACGTGATGGACCAAGACAAGGTTACCTCTGTGTTTTATGCCCTCGTGATCCCCATGTTGAACCCCCTGATCTACAGCCTGCGAAACAAGGAGGTAAATGATGCCTTTAAAAGGGTGATATACAAGAAGATTTTTTCTTGGTCATTATAATCATTATATTTTAACCAATAAACAGTAGATGGAATAAGAGTGAGTTCTCTGTCATTATCCTTATTTCTATGACTCAGCCACTCCATGTGATGTACAGAAAATCATATAATGGAACCCAGTCAAATACAATATTAGAAATTGCTGTTTTTAAGATCCATGAATGAGGGTCTGTGACACTATGCAGAATCAGCAAGATGCTCTGATATTTGGCTTAAAGGACAATTGCCGTTGCCTGTTATGTTTTAGGCCAGGTTGGAGTTCAGGTGAGAGGATGAGAAGATTGTATGTATCCTTCCTCGGTTCTGAGATTTCATCCAGTGGAGGGCACTGTTAAACATACTGAATCAAAGCAACCAGAACTGAGGTAACGATTATCAAAGCTCAGCTTAGGTCGATCGGCCATGTTCTCGGAATGTGTAATGATAAATTCCCCAGAAAAGTCCTCTCTGGTGAGCTTAGGGACTTAGTCTGAATAATGCAGAGTTGACCTTCGTCATGCAGAGCTAGCCTGCACCAAATCAGAGTATCTTCTCTCACCGCTGCATCATGCCGACATGAAGAGGACGTTGTTTTACTCCTGAGTTCTCAACAGAGGAGGTTGTTTCCAGTCATCACAACCAGCCTCCCTGTCTTCACGGTTAGATGGAAGGGGAGCATCCCAAAACTTAAGAGGGATCTCAAACCTTTTTTTCTGTTTAACATGGGGTCACAGGCTGGAGAATGTTGAGAACCACTGGTTTTACTCATTGAAAACTGTTGCCGTTTTATGTAGGGCTTTTGTTTATTTATCTTCTCTCCAACCTATGAAAGAGTTTCTCTGGCAATCCTGAAATTACACCTCTACCCCAATATAATGCTGTCCGCGGGAGCCGAAAAATCTTACCGCGTTATAGGTGAAACCGCATTATATTGAACTTGCTTTGATCCATCGAAACGTGCAGCCCTGCCCCCCCCCCCGGAGCACTGCTTTACCGCGTTATATCTGAATTCGTGTTACATCGGGTCGCATTATATCGGGGTAGAGGTGTATATCAATGGTCTGCTTTCTTTGGCTTTCTTTGGACTTTGTAAACAGTGAGACAGGTTCGTCCCTGAAGTAACTCCCTTGTCTTGAGAGAATGATATGGGGACAGATCAAGAATGAATGTAGTCCAATCAATTTATAATGATGTACGATTGTGATGTACTAGTACACAATATGAAGTACTAGTGTGATGCGGCTATCAATATTCATAGCACCAGCAAGCTTCCTACACACGGTGACATTTGAATATTCATACTGGATATGCTCTGGTTAGTCCAGGGAAGTTTTGTCTGAATCATCGATCACTTAAATCCACTTCTTGTGCTCCTAGGAATACTGCTTATGATTTTTCCATATATGTACAAAATGGAATGACGCTATAGTGCCATAACATAAAAGGACTATTTTCCTTTCAACACTTTAATACCTGTACAGGATTGGAAACCCCATCGTGCAATCAGCCACTGCCCATGAGCAAATACACATTTTCAATGAGCAGTTAGACATCCAGTTCCCTGGACAACTCCCTGGAATGGGAGTTTGGTGCCTTTATATCCCCACTTAAACTCCTGCAGTCTGAACCAATATTGACTGAAGTCAATCGGAGTCTTTTCTTGTTTTGTCTTCTAAAAAGCAGGATCAGACTTCAACAACAGCAGCATTAATAACAGTTCCAGACCATCTCAACTAACTAAAAAGTGAGAGAGCCATGCAGTAGGCATGAGCACAGCATAACCCCGGAAAAAGCTAGAGAGAGCTTCTGTCACTGCGGCTACATAAGCTGGGGGTGGTAAAGTAAAAAATTGGTCCTTTCTTTCTTAGGACCTCCTGAGTTCAGGGAAACAGGAGACTGCATTAAAACAAAATACCAGAGCCCATCAGTTTCTACTTCCAACTGGAACATCCCCAGGGCCCTGAAATGTAGCTAGCTGCTTGGCCCATGTATTCTGTTAACATTAATACCGCAATACATAACACTCATTGACTGGATACAGCCGCATGCTCAGTTACAGTCGGTTTAAGAATATTATAGAACGTTGACATATTTTTCTAATAAAATTATATGGAAATTTTCCATAAGGAATTGGCTTCAGGTTTGAATACAGTATAAAACCTCTTCTACTGGAGGCTGGGGGAGATGCTTGTTTATTCACTGAGTGGATTATTTTAGTTTGGAACCAAAGATTAAACCTGGGCAGGAAATGGTTTTCCTGTCCCATGAAAATTGTGGAGATTTTAAAAATGTCCCATCCCCAAAGCTGATATTTTCCTTTTTTCCACAAACCAAAAAGCTGGGGGGAAGTTGATTTTGATCAATCAAAATATTTTGTTCCAATAGTTCAAATTATATGAACATTAAACAAAATAATGAACTAATTAACATTTTGAAACATTAATTTTGAACTAAAAAAAGGCAACTTTTCGTTTTGAAAATGTCAAAAATGAACATTTAGACAATTTTAAGCTTCTTTTTTCTTTCAATTTTTTTTAAATGAGTAATTCATTGAAACTGGAATTTTCCCACAAGAATATTTCATTTTTGATGAATCAGTATTTTCCAGTGCAGAAAGCATTGGGCTTAAATTGCAGCAAGGGCGGTTTAGGTTGGACATTAGGAAAAGTTTACTAACTGTCCGGGTGGTTAACCACTGGAATAAATTGCCTAGGGAGGTTGTGGAATCTCCATCATTGGAGATTTTTCAGAGCAGGTTAGACAAACACCTGTCAGGGTTGTTCTAGATGGTGCTTTGTCCTTCTATGAGTGCAGGGGACTGACTTATGACCTCTTGAGGTCCCTTCCAATCCTATGATTCTATGATTGATCCAATATTGCGCTCTAATATTTTTCATTGAAACTTTATTAATGCAAGATAAAAAGAACCCCCGTGAATGGGGTTGGGTAGCGGGTCAACTCTTGAATCCCGGAGGAAGTTGCATCTGAGTGTGCTTCAGTGGATTTATGTCCCCTCACCATTAATCACAATGGGCTAAACTCTATTATCCCTTGGCTCAAGTCTACCTCGCAGAGTTTAAGTGTAAGGCATTTCCATGGGGTAGAAAGTATCCTAACTACAGCTGGCCAAAATTCTTTGGCTGAAACTTTTTTTCAGAGAAAAATGCACATTCAGCTACACCAGAATGTTTGCCCAATTGTATTGGGTTCTTCGGGATGGAAAAACATCAAATAAATTCATTTCCCCACTGCTAAACCTTGCTGTTCAGTGTCCCACCTCTGCATGGAGGGGTGAAAGTAAAGCTCTAAATCAGTGTTGGTGAGAACAGGGGCTTGTTTGCATTGGGAAGCTATTCCTGAGCAAGGTAATATGTGAATTTAAGGCACTAGAGCTATTCCTGAATAGCTCCTGGTATGGACACTCTTAATTTACTGGATTAAACTAAACCAGAAAATGGCATTCTTCTATGCGGCCATGTAGGGAGTTACATTAGCTAGCTGTAGATTCCGGTTCCTAACGCAATAGAATTGTGTCAGTGGTGAGAATAGGGCTAATCAGTGTATAGCAATGATGAGAAAAAAAATTGTATGATCAAAAGAGCTCTGTGAATAGCTGATTTCTTGGGTTGCTGGCTAGTCTGAAACATAAATGAAAAATTTAGTTTCTGGTTGACCCAAATTGATTTTTTTTTTTCAAAAATTTCAATTTTTTTGGCTGACTGACAAGTTGAATGAAATGTTTTGTTTGATCAGTTGCTGTTTTTGCAATTGTTATTTTTTTAAAATAAAATTGAAGTAAATTTTGAAACAAAAAGTCTTTTAAATGGGAAACTAAAAATATTGAGACCTTTTAGATTTTTCTGAGGTTTTAGATCAAAGCAAAACAATTCATCTCATTTGACACAGATTCATAAAATATTTCAGTTAACCCAAATCTGCGTTCCTCAGAAAAAAAGTATTTTGGTCCAACTCCCCTCTCCCCCCAGTTCTAATGAACAATATATCGTGTTGCTCAGAGTAAAACTATCCCAATTCAAATTAGTCATGAGGCTCACATTTTCAACAGTGAGGGTGGTTAATGGCTGGAATGAACTACCATGGGAAGTGACGGTTTATCCAGCTACAGCTGCTGTGAAATCAAGACCCGATGGCTCTCTGGAAGATACACTTAATAAATGCCAGTTAATGGGCTTAATACAGAGGGTAACTGTATAGAATTGTGACCTGAGTTATACAGTCAGACTAAACGATGTCATTGTCCTTTCTAGCCCTTAAAATATATTATCAATTTATAGCATTGCTGTAAGTAAACCTATAAAATCACTATTTGGCATTGACAACAAGGAGTCCTGTGGCACCTTAAAGACTAACAAATTTATTTGGGCATAAGCTATCGTGGGCTGGAACCTTCTGGGTTCTCTTTGCTGAAACAGACTAACACGACTACCCCTCTGAAATATATGGCATTGGTGGGAGTAACATTACATGACCATTATTATTGATACTACTTCATTAATTCATTAGTATTGGGCTTAATCCCAACCCCATTCTTTTAGGTGCTGTACCAACATATAACAAAAAAACAACCTCTGGCCAAAGGAGCTTGTAATGTAAGCTGAAAATAAGAGACAACGGTACAGATGACAAACAGATGGGGAGCAACACAAGGTGACAACAAGATGATTGAGAATAAAGCTGAATAACAAGTTGCTAGAGCCTTGTCAGAATTTGATTTTTAAGTTTTTTATAATTTTAATTGATAATATCAATGTTTTATTTTTAAGCCTTTTTTATTTTAAATGTTTAAATCTTTACAATTGCGGGAAATTATGGGGGATCAGACAATGGGAGGTCAGACATAATTTTGTTAATGACAGCCGACACTGAGATTCAAAAAGTTAAAGCTTTATAAATGTTAAAACACAAATTGTCAACATCACATGTCAAAATATACAAAATAAATATCCTTAAATCAAACGCTAATACATTCTCAAGCTGCAGTTTTTCTCATTCTGCCTATCTGTAAATTTCAATTATTATTGATGGCAATAATTTTTTCATTGGTTTGTGTGCATATGGTGAAATCAATAATGACCAACATTGATTGAGAAAAATCTATTCCTTCCAAGCCTAAGTATATACGATAACACTGGTTAAGAATAGATGGATATAGCACTAGTATGAATACAGATGTGATCAATATAAAGACAACTGCATAGTACTTCACTCTAGAAGGAAAAATCAAATGCATAATACAATGTGGGGAATAACTGGCTAGGAGAAGTGCTGCTGAGATGGATCTGGGAGTTCAAGTGGGTCACAAGTTGAGTATGAGCCACCAATGAGCTGCAGTTGTGAAAAGGGCTGTCTGGGGTGTATTACCAGGTGTGTTGTGTGTAAGACCAAGGCAGTGATTGTATGGCTCTGCTTGGCACTGGTGAGGCCTCAGTTGAAGTTCTGTGTCTAGGTTTGGGAGCCACGCTTTAGAAAGGACGTGGGCAAATAGGAGAGAGTCCAGAGGGGAAAAACAAAAATGACAAAAAGGGTTTACAAAACCTGATCTATTAGGAAAGTTTTAAAAAAATTGGGCATGTTTTGTTTTGAGACAAGACGACCGAGGAGGGACCTGATAACAGTCTTCAACTAGGTTAAGGGCTGCTATAAAGGGGATAGAGATCAATTGTGGCAGCCCGTATGAGGCCCAGACACTAAAGAGAGCAAAAGCGTTGAATTCTCATAGTGCAAGTTACATACTGAGCATTAATTAAAGCATCACATTAAGAAATTAAACCTAGAAGCAAGTTTATTTTATTTTTAATCTCAGATAACCTTGCAGGGCACCATTTCAAATAGATTAATGGTCAAGAAACAAGGAAAGGTGTCTATATTCCAACAGCCACATAATGACAGGACCTTAGGTAACATTGTTCCTCTCAAGCAATTGTAAAACATAATTTCCACATGCTACATCAGTTCTTTGAGTTTCATTTAATTCTTGTACAACATTTGTGATACACAAATCAAGGCAGTAACACATAGAGCATACTCCTACCCTTCTTCCAATTGTTCTTCTCAATTGACTGGAATTGTCATGGTGACAAATTAGCTGGGAATGTTTTTCCAGTCTATCACCCTCTTAAGAGCATCCTTAACCTCCTTGTTCCTCAGGCTGTAGATCAAGGGGTTCAACATGGGGACCACCAGGGTATAAAACACAGCAGAGATTTTCTCCTGTTCCAGTGAGTAGCTGGAACTGGGTTATATGTGGCTTAAGCTCACAGGTCCATAGAACATGGTGACAGCTGTCAGATGAGAGGCACAGGTGGAGAAGGCTTTGAGCCTGCCCTTGGTGGAGCGGATCCTCAGGATAGAGAAGAGGATGTACAGATAAGAGATTATGACAAACAGGAGGGTGGACATGGCAATAACTCCAGAGAACGTTACAAGCAAAATCTCATTGATGTGGTTATCAGAGCAGGCAAGCTTCAGCAATGGGTTAGTGTCACAAAAGTAATGATTGATGATGTTGGGCCCACAGAACGACAACCTCAGCAAGCCACATGTGTGGGTCAGTGAGTTCACGAGCCCCCCTACATATGAGCTGGCCACTAGATGAATACAGACTCTCTTAGACATAACAGCGGTGTAGAGCAGAGGGTTACAAATGGCTACATAGCGGTCGTATGCCATCACGGCCAGCAGGAACCCTTCTGTGGTCACAAACACGACAAAAGAGAAGTGTTGGGCAATACAGGCAGAGTAAGAAATGCTTTTACTCCCCACTAAGAAATTCACCAGCATCCTTGGAGCGAAGACTGAGGAGTAGCAGAGGTCAACCACAGACAGGTTACTGAGGAAGAAGTACATGGGGGAATGGAGTCGGGGATCAACCCTGATCAACACAATCATCCCAAGATTCCCAACCAGCGTAAGAATGTAGATCGCCAGGAACGCCGCGAAGAGGGGTATCTGCAGCTCCTGACGATCTGTCAGCCCCAGGAGTATGAACTGGGTCACCGTGCTGTGATTGCCCTCAGCCATTTATACAGGGGTGCATGAAACCATACCTGCTGGGATAACAAGAGTGAGCTGCATGGAAGAAGGAAATTTCATGGCATGAATTAAATCTGAATGACACCGCCGGGCTTGAATGTGGGTAGTGAATATCTTACAGGAAACCAACCGCCATGATGTCTGGGAAGAGTTGGGATGGACCTTTAGATTTACACTCACTTTTTAATAGGGCTGAGATTTTCAAGGCTGTCTAGGAGATTTAGACATCCAAGTCTCCATAAAATTGACTGGAATTAGGCATCAAGTTCCCCATAGGGAGTTTCCAGATTCATGTCCATTATCACAAATGTTCTTCAATGAAATATACCTGGCATGTGTTTGAGTTTGAGATTGGTACTTTATATTGTCTGCTCACTGAGGGTAAGTTAGAAAGCACTCATACTTTAAATCCTTCCAGATTAGGGTGACCAGACAGTAAATGTGAAAAATCGGGACGGGGGTGGGGGTAATAGGAACCTATAGAAGAAAAAGACCCAGAAATCGGAACTGTCCCCTATAAAATCGGGACATCTGGTCACCCTGTTCCAGATAATCCTTTTAGATGACTACAATGTCTGTTATGTCCCAGTCACTTGGTTACTACTGCTTTGTAACACATCCCCTGGCAGTGTTGCTAATCTCAAGCATTTGAAAACCATGAATCAGGCTTCCAAACATCATGCAATTGGCTTAAAATCTTGAAATCTTTAAAAAATAATACACACGGGGTTTAGAGATGGGGCAGGGAAGGATAATTCTGTTTTGTGCAAGATTTTTATTTTTCAGAATTTGGTTTAGGAACAAACCCACAGTTTTTGAAAAGTTTCTGAAAAAGGGAACGGATCCCTGGAGTCATGGACACTGACAATTTTGGATGTTCCCAGCCCCCAGAGCAATCGGCATGTGTGTCTGCTCCAAGGCCATGGACTCTGGAAGCTCTGAGGTTGCTAGCAGGCCACTGGGCAGGTTACAAAGGAGCTGGGCAGGTGAACTAGCAGAAACCAGGCAGGATTCGGATGCAGGCAGAGTTTCCTCAATTCCATGGTGCTGCAGTGAAATTGGCCCTTCTTCACGAAATGTCCCAATTTCACTCAGTCAGCAAATTGCAATGGAACAATGTTTCTGGGCCCTGGAGAGAGTCACATTTTCAAGCTTTTCTTAGCAACCCTTAGGGCTAGAAACATACTTAAAAAAAATCGGAGATTCTTAACTGATCACATGACTGAAGGACCTGGGGCTTTAAGAGAAGCACCAAATATCATGAGAATTGGCAACTGTGCCTTCAATCTATGCTATCCTTGCTCTAGGAGATTTCTGGCCACTTGACTCCAGTCCCAATTTCTTATGCCTACTAGTGGTACACACTGCCAGGTCCTTCATCTCTCTAGGTCATTCGCCGTGACACAGGAATATGATACAGGTGGGAAATGGTGAAGAAATAATTTTGGCACAGAAGCGACAATGGAAAGCAATGTGCAAGGCAAGGATCTGAAGGAGGGGGAGGGAGGATGCTTGAAGAGGGAGCATAGGGGGGTTGCATGAAGCCACAGGTGAGAGAATGAGATAAAAGGAGAAATTGCTGTATAGAAGAGGAGTGTGAGGAGAGTGGAGAGAGAAAGAAAGAAGAAATAAGGCTGAAGAGACATGAAGGCAAAACTATGTAACGCCTCAAAAGTGAGACTTTCTCCATTTGTTTCCTTCTTCTGGCTCCCCCTTCCCCATTTTATCAAACACAACCAGCTTGTTTTCAATCCAAGGCCCTTCACAGGCTATCAACACCGTGAGGCTCATCTGCTATTGCAGTGTCATCTACCACCTCCGCCCTTCCAATGCTACCCATTGGTTACATTTTTCAAACAAACACGGCCATGACTGGGGCTGCCGCAGTGCAAATAATTATTGTTATTTCCCCCTTATGGTTAGAGATTGGCCACACCAGAACCCACCGGATCCCAGTGTCCATCTTCCCCCCTCCCCCACTCACACGCATACACAACACTGGATAATGGTCAGACTGGCACTAGGGGCACGATTCTGAGATCGGCCATTAATTCCTGGCTCTGCTACAGGCTTCCTATGTGATTCTGGACAAAGCAAAGATTTCCTCTTTGCCTCAATTCCCTCTTTGTAAAATTTGGGTAATAATCCTTCCTTTCGCCCACCCTCTTCTGTCTTGTTTAATAGACTGTAAGCTCTTGAGGGGGGGAACTCTCCCTTACTATGTGTTTCCAGAGAACCTAGTACAGTGGGGCATTGACCTCTAATTGATAACACAACAACAATAAATTACAGCCCTGACTTATCTCTATAATTGGCTGTAGCCAAAGCCCAGAATCTGAAAATCCTCAAAGATTGCAGAAGTCGGATCTGAATCTGATTCCAGATCTGAAGTGTGTAAGTCAGATTCATCTCTATGTATAATACCGGATTCTTACCTAATATCCATCTGGACCTTTCAGGGTCTTCCATGAACCATATCCATTGCCCCTGTAATTTATCCTGAGACAGAAAAATGAACAATGTCTGTCTCAAGTTGCAAAAATGTTGCAAAAACAGCACATTTCCAAGTAAATGGAGAAAATGGAAAGTTATGTCCAGGAATCAGAACTGAAGGAAAATAGCTATCCCACCTCCACTGAAGGAAAGAAGTATTGTATCATAGCTACTGGTGGAAGAGAGAGTTCAATCACTCTTCATCCCTAAGGGATCATGTTAGGGCACCAAATACCTTTATATATATATATATTCACTTCTGTGTCATTTAGAGATCAAGTCTCTGAAGTCACACCTCCAATTACAGTCTCAAGCCAGGCACAGAGGGGCTCATTACAATGCCCTCCTTGGTGCCCTAACATGCTACGTAGATTTGTTTATTTGCCTTTGCTTAGTTTTACGGAAAGCTCTCGCTGTTTTGCTAAGCCACAGGAAGAACTCTCAAGAGCAGTGTAACTGCAAAGGAATGGCTCAGTCTTTCTTTCCGTCGGGAGCACTCAGTGAATTCAGCGTCAACGTTAGGCTTAAAAGAAATCCAGACATGTTAAACTATGGAAAAAGCGCAGTTACAGCAAACAAACAACTGTAACTTTGTTCTGTGTAGATGCCAAGAAATCACCCTACCCTTACAATTAGTGCCTAATAGTGCCTTACAATTTACCGCCCCTGATTGGGTCAAACTGATTTTTCATACAGTTTAAGGCCAGAAGAGGGCAATGTGATCATCTAATCTGACCTCCTGCATAACAACACCTTGCCCAATAATTTATGTATCAAGCCCATAATTATTTTTTTTTTTTAGCTCTCACACATCTTTTAGCTAGATATCCAGTTGGAAAGACTTCAAGTGACAGACAATCCACCATTAGCAGGAGTGTTGTAAGCAAGACAGGAGAAGTAATTCTTCCACTCTACACAGCTGCAATAAGGCCTCAACTGCAGTATTGTGTCCAGTTCTGGGTGCCACATTTCAGGAAACATGGGAACAAATTGGAGAGAGTCCAGAGAAGAGCAACAAAAATGATTAAAGGTCTAGAAAACATGACCTATGAGGGAAGATTGAAAGAATTAGGTTTGTTTAGTGTGGAAAAGAAAAGACTGAGAGGAGACATAACAGTTTTCAAATACCTAACAGGTTGTTACAAGGAGGAGGGAGAAAAATTATTCTCCTTAACCTCTGATGATAGGACAAGAAGCAATGGGCTTAAATTGCAGCAAGGGAGGTTTAGGTTGGACATTAGGAAAAAATCCTAATTGTCAGGGTGGTTAGGCACTGGAATAAATTGCCTGGGGAGGTTGTGGAATCTCCATAATTGGAGATTGTTCAGAGCAGGTTAGAGAAACACCTGTCAGGGATGTTCTTGATGGTGCTTAGTCCTGCCATGAGTGCAGGGGCCTGCACTTGATGACATCTCGAGGTCCCTTCCAGTCCTATGATTCTGTCATGGGTTAAGTGATGCTTTTTGTTAAGATGGCTGGTGCTAGTAGCTGGGTATGGCTCTGTTTTTTGCCCCCTTCCTCTGCCTGCACAGTTCTCAGCTCTCGGATACCGCTGCTTCTGTAGGTCACGCAGCAGGCTCCCCAGCCTTTAGAATTGCTTTTCCCCCTGCCCTGGGTCTGAGCTGTGTTGGGGGCAGGGGAGTGAGATGAAAACTCCACGGTGTTTGGGTGAGGGCAGAAAGGGGGTGGCAGCAGCAGGAGGCAGAAGGGAGCAAATTGCATGGAAAAGAGGGGAAATGTTTGACTGGGCGTCATGGGTCTGAAAGGCAGCGGGCCTAGGGTTTAGGCTGTGATACCTCAGACCACTTCAATCTCTCCATTCCTGAGGAGAGCCCTGTTGGGTCATACATATAAAATCAAAGGATCCTAGAAGGAGCCTGGCATGTGATTGAAACTTGCCCGTAGCTCAATGTTATTAGTTTTACAGTAGCGACTGGAGGTGCAAACTGAGACCAGAGCCCCAGAGTCCTTGATTTCAATGGGGCTTCTTACAGTCTAAAGCATGTTAAGCATGTGCTTATGTTTCCTTGGATTGGGGTTAGCGAGCTCAGTACCTTGCTGGTCTGAGCTCTTATTCTGGGTGAGCTGAGAAGTTGGGAAATGTCTGTTGATCCTAGGAGAGCTGTTAAAGCAGAACTGCAAAGAAACTGGAGGGATTTGACAGCTTTATATGGCATAGTGTATGGATGCGGTTGCTTAAGGGATACTAAACATCACACTTCAGGGCTTAAACCAATCTCTAATTATTAGAGATCCTGGCAGGATGTGGGGAAGGCTGATTAGTCCACATCTGCCTATTGAAGGCTATTAAACCTTCTTTTGAAACCTCTGATACTAGCCACTATCAGAGACATGATACTGCACTAGATGGAGCTCAGGTCTGATCCAATCTGGCAATTTCTATGTGTTTATCCAGGATTTCATAAAAAGACCGGTGAATCCAAATGCTTCTGCAGACCAAATTCCTTCTAAAGAGAGAATCTGAACCAGTGGGTGCTGCCCCATTCCAAATGGAGTGACCGTAGGCACTTATCGGCCAGAGAGGGGGTGCTCGTGACAGGCGGGTATCGAGGCCGTTACACTGAAAACTGAAATCTGAAGTCAGATTTGATTCAGGTCTCTCTTAAACAGCTATAAACAGATGCAAATCAAGAGGAACTGCATTGAAATCCCCTGGAGTTCCATCTATGTAAAACCTGTGCAAACCAGATCATAATAATCATAATAATAATAAAAACCTCAACCACAACAATATACTCCACTGTACAGAGCTTTCTCCATGGGGTACTCCTGGGGGAATTCTGCAACAAAACAATATTTTTAAATTCTGCGTATTTAATTTGTCAAAATAACACTATATAATCACACCGGTTTCAATTATTTTGGTAATTTTTCAAAATACCTGCCAGCCACAGGGCCCCCCTGGCCCAGACACCTGCACCCCCTCCCATCCCCCAGAGCCCAGCTGCAGCCTTCCAAGCCCAGACCCTCACACCCCTCCCTTTCCAAAGTCCAGGGAGCCAGAGGGAGAAACAACCTGATGCTGGGCCCTGTGCTTGTATGGAGTTTCCTGCATGTCACCTCCTCCTTTCAGGGTGTGCCAGGAGCCCTTCATCTCCATCTCCCTACCCTGGCAGCATCTCCTATGTGCAAGCTGGGAGCTGGACTCTGCTGGGTCCAGCGGCCCCTAGTGGCAGCCAGCAGCTCTGCAATGCCAAATCTGGGGGAAAGGGAGGAAATTCTGCACAGAATATTAATGTGGTGTGAATTCTGCACTGTGCAATGGTACAGAATTCCCCCAGGAACAATGGGGAGAAGAAGTGAGAACAAATAATCATGTCACTTAATACACTGCTGGTCGATGCTCAGATATGATGGTGATGTAAGTCTATATAGACTAGAATCAGAAATTGGAGCTTTATTTTGGGCATCCTTCCACCCAAATGTGGAAGATCAATGATCCTTGTGCAAGAAAACGGGAATAGAAATAGTGGGCATGTGAGTAAAAATCTCTTCTCGCACCCCCGCTCCCAACAGAACAATAGATCTGAGGGCAATTATTCTGTACCAAAAATGTCTGTCTGCAACGTGAGTCTTAGTTACTTAATTGTGCGATTCTGTCATCAAGAGATCTGATGGTGGTGTGCTGAGGTCACTGCCTTTCATGCTGATAATATTAACTCCTTGTTTCCTTGTACTCCCCTATTAATCTGTCTGTGTCCAGCTGTTCCCTCTTGACATATTTAAGCCATGTCCTCCTCATATTTACAGCACTACGCCCTGACTAAAGAATGAATTTTCTGAGAATTTGCTAGTGAATCTGTTAATTAATTTCTGAATTAAAATTAATTTTAGAAATAAGTCCTTTAAAAATTTAACACAGTGTCAATCCATTTATTTCTCCCTAAATAACCCAACCCAGGTCCTCCCTATTTCAATGGAAATGACCAAAGAACTAAGTCTTGGGTGGATCTGGGGCAGTGGGTGGTTTTTGAAAAGAACTTTTTAGGTCTTTTTCCCTGTTATTTTACTTAACTGAAAATGTCCCCTTCACAGCAAGACGTATTAACAAACCACTATTGATAGTGTCATAGTCTTTGAAACAATTCACATAGTAATTTATTTCGAAATCACTGTGCATGCAAGCTCGTTTTCATTAGTACTGTCGAAAGGGTCGCCTCTTTTCCCAAGGGCAGGACACACAGCCTCAAATGCTCTGGGCCTGGCTGGTGGAGCTCCAGCACCCCCTGTGTCCCGTTGTGAGCTCCTATAGCAACTCCACCTTAGTTCAGACTCCCGGGGAGATTTTACCTTCCTATGGGGTGATGCAACCCAGCAAGTGTTTACAGTGACCCGGGGCAGCCTTTTCAAAGCAAGGTAGCATTTCATAGTCACCTGGAGTTTTGCATGAGCAAGTCCCAAGGCTAGCAGAGGAAAACCAAGCTTAAGAGAAAGTGAAGTGTAATAATAAAATCCGGCAGGCCATAAAAGGATTTGAAGAGCAATTAGCAAAAGACACAAAAACAGAAAGTTGTTTTTAAGTACCTCAGCAGCAGGAAGCCTGTTAAACAACCAATGGACAATTGAGGTGCTAAAGGAGCACTCAAGGAAGATAAGGTCATTGTGAAGAATCTCAATGAACTTTTTGCATTGGTCTTTACTGACTGACCAGATGGTATTCACGCACAAATTCTGAAGGAACTCAAATATGAAATTTGCACAACTACTAACTGTGGTATGTAACCTATCCCTGAAATCAGCCTCTGTACCAGATGACTGCAGGAAAATTAATATAACCCTGATTTCAAAAAATGATAGAGATGATCCTGGCAATTACAACAGTAAGTTTAATTTCATTACCAGGCAAATTGGTTGAAACTATAGCAAAGAACAGAATTATCAGATACATAGATAAACATGATTTTTGAGGGAAGAGTCAACATGGTTTTTATAAAGGGAAATCATGCCTCACCAATCTATTAGGATTCTTGGAGCGGGGTCAGCAAACCTGTAGACAAGGGTGATCCAATGGATATAGTGTACCCGGACTTTCCAAAAACCTTTGACCAAGCCCATCACCAAAGGCTCTTAAGCGAACTAAGCAGTCATGGGGTAAGAGGGAAGGTTCTATCATGGATCAGTAGCTGGTTAAAAGACAGGAAACAAAGGGTAGGACTAAATGGCCAGCTTTCACAATGGTGAGAGGTAAACAACGGGGCTCCATAAAGAACTGTATTAAACATATTAATAAATTATCTGGGAAAAGGGGTAAAGAGGGACGTTTCAAAGCTCGCAGATGATACAAAACTACTCAAGATAGTTAAGTCCAAACCTGATTGCGGAGAGTTAAAGAGGGACCTCACAAAACTGGACGATCAGCCAAGGAAATGACAGATGAAATTCAGTGTTGATAATGCAAAGTAATGCACATTAGAAAACATAATCCTAACTAGACATACAAAATGATGGGTCTAAATTAGCTGTTACCACTCAAGAAAGAGATCTTGGGAGTCAGTGTGGACAGTTCTCTGAAAACTAAGTGACGTGGTGGTTCAAAAAGCCAACTTAATGTTAGGAACCATTAGGAAAGGGATAAATAATAAGAAAGAAAAGATCATATTGCCTGTATATAAATACATTGTATCCTCAGTCCCTGAATACTTTGTGCAGTTCTGGTTGCCCTATCTAAAAAAAAAAAAGATATATTAGAATTGAAAAAGTCCAGAGAAGCGAAATAAAAATGTCCAGCATTCAAGCTTTATTTATTTATTTTTTTTGAGAAAAAGCTGAAATTTTCTGCTAAAATGGTTAATGCATAAGAATTTATGTGTATGTGTGTAAAAACTCCATAGGCAAGGGGAACATGTTCCGAAAGTTTTAATGGTGAATCGTTCTTCTTCAGAGAATTGCAGCCTTTCAAAATGGCCACCAGCTCTCATAATTGTTGACAGGAATGAGGCTAAAGCTGCCTTTAAGGAAAGACATCCTCTTTCAATATGAACACCTCGGCCATTATTTCCAAAGCAGTAAAGTCAAGCTGCCCTCACAGAAGCTGGTAGTCCATGTCCGCACAGAGAGCCGTCCTTGAGAATAGAAGATGCAAGCTGTTTTGAAAGAGGGCAGTTCCTCTTGGTATCTTCTGAAGAAGAATTTTACTCTGGAAATATTTTGATTCAAATTGAGGGCTAGGGACAGAGCATCTTTTGGGGAGAGAGAGTCACCAGCTTTCAAACTCGCTTCTACTTTGGTCCACAATCCCTTGGATGTGTTAACATTCTGGGAATGTGGTCAAGCACATCTTCTTTCCCAGGCTAGATTTGGGAAGATGTGTGGATGAGCTGATGCCTCCAGCATGTCTTTCGTTGAAGCTTGTAGGTTACTTTTATAGTTACAAAAGACAATTCTCTAACCTAGGACTTGTTTTTCAGATCTTCAGTTTTGACGTACCTGTTTCAAATTAGGAAGAGCACCTACAGCCTGTGATACAACCCCCACCTTTTCATATTCTCTGTTTGTATATATATCTCCTTACTATATGTTCCATTCTATGCATCCGATGAAGTGGGCTGTAGTTCACGAAAGCTTATGCTCAAATAAATTTGTTAGTCTCTAAGGTGCCACAAGTACTCCTGTTCTTTTATTAAAAAAATCAGCTCCTCTCTAGAAGCTGATGCTGCATCACTGACCACCAAGTTCAATGAATGAGAACTGCATGGGACAAAAAAAGCTCGAGGGTTTAACACTCGGATCAGTGTCTGCGCTCCTCTCTTCTTTCCTCTCATGTTGGCACCATTATCGTAGACCTGACTTCTCATGTCAGCTATCGCAATTCCCATATCTTCCAGCTTTTTAAGAAGCATATTTGCAATTCCAGCTCCTGTAGTATCATCAGTGTCAATACATTCTAGAAAATGCTCTCTGACAGCCACCATTGCAGGGACATTTTCACTAGGTTCTGTTGTTGTTACAACACGCACCATTAAAGTCATTTGTTCCGTATGGCTGATGTTGGTGTGAAGTCCAGAATAACAGAGTTATATCTTGCTGACTTCAGATCTGCCACAATCTTCTGTTTGACTTTTGTTGCCAGTAATTGTATGATCTCATTTTGAATTATTTTTCCAAGGTCGTGGGGTGTGTCCATTTCTTGGGTGGTGACTCTTCTTAGATGCTCCTGGAGTACAGCATCAAACTCAGCCATCAGCTCCACAATTTTAAGGAAGTTTCCATTGTTTGGCACATACAGCTGATCTGAAGTGCCACGCAGTGCTAGGTTTTGGGTAGCAAGCATTCTCACAATGGCAATGAGCCTTTTCAGAACATTTTGCCAGTAAAGAGACTCTGATGCAATCTTCTCTTGATGCTGATCATCTATGGTGGCCTTTAACCTTAGTCTCATCTCAAGTTCTTTCCACCTATGGAATGCTCTCGCTTGATTTGCTGCCTTCTCATGGCATGCCAGATTTCTAGCCAGATTTTTTCAGTCCTTTGCTCCTGTAGAACCCAATGTGGCTGGAACATTAAACTGGAAGAGTTTGCAACAAAAACAGTATGCAGCATTCTGGGTTTTTGAGTACATAAGCCATGGCCTCTCCACTTTGTCACCATTGGGGATTTCACACAAGTAATGTGTTGGAAGGAAACTTCTATTTTCATTGTCTTTGGGGAACATGACGTTTTTCACCTGCTGTGGCCCATGCAGTACAAGGAAGTCCCTCAGGCTACTGCTCAAGTGGGTCCACCGTCCTGGATCATCTAGATTTAAGGAACTAAACTCAGCAGCAGCTGTTTCTTGCGCCTCCACCACACTCCTCTCTGATCTACACTTTTCTTCAGGAATCTGCCTGGTTACATCCATTGGAGATGGAGATATAGATGCTGCAGTAGCTGCCAGGTCACCTGCACTCTGACTAACTGGACGATCAGGCATCTCCTCACCACTCACATCCTCACTGGGACCGGAAGGCTCACCGTGAACATTTGTGTCTATGTATCTCAGGAGAGCTCCTTCCTGCTTAGATAGAAAAGCTTCTTTTGCTTTCTTTCTTTTTCTGAATGCTGCCCCAGAGGACAAATAAGCAGGCTGGTAGCAGGACCTGAGTGAGGGAAGATATCAGCGTCTTAAGGGCCTAACTGGCTCCTACTACCTCAATTCACTGCCTGTTCTCCTCAAGTGGGTTCAGGGAAGCAGCAGGAAACAGGAAGCTCCCTGAGAAGCTGGTGTGACTCAATCCAGGCTCCTGAGGGTGCTAGAGAGGTACATAAGAGGCTCCTCCTCCTCTCTCTCCCTGCAGCTCCTGTTGCTTTCTGTTATTCCATCTCACCTTTTCTCCTGCCTGCCTGTTATATCTCTTGTGCCCTCCTTCCTCCAGCCCAGCACGCCACCATCTCTGTGCGTCTAGAGCAGAGAGGATACATATGCACCAGCAGCAGACACAATTTTCTACACTCTGGGTCCTAGTGGTGCCCTCCACAGTCTGTCACCCGAGGCAGCCGCCTCAGTTCGCCTCATGGTAAGGCCAGCCCTGTCCTGTGGGCACGGAGAACCTAACTCCCACTGAGGTCATCCAGGGAGGTTGGATGTGGACTTTACAGGAAATAGACAGTCAGGACAGCATAATCCACTGAAAAAATGGCATATTGCTAATTGCAACCCAGGCTCTCACTGTGTGGCTCTTTGTCCTGCCTCTGCTGTCTAGAGCGTGAGCAGAGCTTGATGAGACAGCTGCTGTGGCTGTGGCCCCCATCTAAGCGCGTTTCCCGTCGTCTCTCTTCTGGCTGTGGATGCTCGACTGCAGCAGCTCTGCAGAGGTCCCAGCCTCGCTCTCTAATGTCCATTCTCCCCTTGCTCACATGGTGATTCATGGACCATTGAGTAGCCTCATGAAAACATCCCAGTTGTAGACACAGGCACCAGAACTGATTCCCCAAGCCAAAGTCCCCTTCGCAATCCAGGGAAACAGCCTGGGTTGTCTGGAGCGCAGGGTTTGGCCCATGGTGACTGCAGACACTGCACCTGCCGCACAGCGACTCCTGGGACCCCTCTAGCCCATCAGCACTCGGCTCTCCTGCATTCTGCTGAGCGGCTGAGATCTGGGGGAACAGAAACCCTTTGTTAGAGACGGAAAATCTCCTCCCAGGAACACTCTGTCAACGGCTGCCAGAGGCCTTCCCTGTGAAACCCCAAATGTGCAGCCCCTCGGATTCCCACAGGGGAGATCTCAGCTCATTCTCTTGTCACCCGTGGCTGCAGTCTCTGACAGGGGGAATGAAGAGGGGTTTTTGCCAATGGTCCCTTCTACAACGCCCATAATGGGAGGCGGTTTGGCCTGGTGATGTAAGGCCCGGGTCTGAGAATCAGGGCTCCTGGGTTCTGTGACAATGGATAAGGATGTAATCTAGTGGGTGGAGCTGGATTGGTTGACACTGAGTGAGAGGGGCTTGTGCTGAAGGACCCTGGTTCAATCCCCAATTCCTGTGATGTCTACACATGGCCATGATTTTACTTACCTATCAGTGTAGGTTGTTTAGCCTATTCCTCGACACATGTGTTACATCTGCTGCTGGCCATCCCTGAGATGTAGGTCCTTCATCCACACAAGGACATGGCACATCAAGGTCAATCCAGCAGCACCCATCCGGTCTTCACTTCCACAATGCACGGCGAGTCTGAGCTTGACCAGAGAAAGACAGGGTGGTGTTCTTCAGGGGAATCTGCTGGAGCGCCCGTCTCCCCTGCTCCACCTCACACCCCGGCACCCTAAGTGTTTTCCAAAGATACCACTAATCTCGGATAAACAAAGCAGCTGAGATGAGGTCAGTGTGAGTGGATTTACTGAGCAGTCTCATTCTAATGGAAGAATAGATTTCTCCCCTGCTCTAGGGAGATTCCCATAGGAAAAAGTCTCTGATGGTGGAGGCAATGCAAACCCTCAGCCCCTTGAATTGTAGGAAATCAGGACTCGGGGAGTTAAGGGGTGTCTCTGTCCTGCTGGAGGGAGCAGATCTGGAGAGCAGAAAGAGCACTAGTGGCATTGTAGGAAAGACAGTGACTTCTACCTGTGAAGGTGGCTGAAGCTTCTTGCAGACATTAGAGTCCAGGATCCTTACATCTCTGTTGGGGATCCTTTCCCTAGGAATAAAATAAGGACATCACACAGAGAATGACGTCTGTAGCCCAGGTCTGGGATCCAGGGAAAAGGTATGATCTCAGCCAGGCTACATACCAGGAACCTGATTTTTGTCCCAAGAGCCACAATTACCCAGATGAGCTTTTCTTCTCCATTTGCTTTCAGGTTATTTACTCATAGTAGTCATTTGTTTGCTTTGCCGTGTTTCCACTCTCCGCATCTGTTCATTGGTTTCAGTAACATTCTTTCAGTTTTTGCTTCTGTTTCCTCTTATTACAGTGTAGCATCTGCTTAGCACTTTTTAAACAAATCAATTAGAAATAAAATCCTGATCCTCCATTGAAGAGGAAGGTTTCTGAGAATTTGGCTGCAGAACTTTAGTGTCTGCATATTTCATTCACTATTATTTATTCAAGTGCAGGTCTGATGCAATCTGCCCACCCAAGAATGCCCATATGAAGCACGGGGTGCCCTTAGAATACCTGTTAAAAGAGAAGAAGAGAGTAGATTACAAGGTGGGGAAATCAACCAATGCATCAGCACTTGTCTGCATCATTGAAGCACCAGTCATGGGAGCCAAACAGGTTAAAAATCCCCATAGTTTTTCCCCACTAGACAGCCATCCAAAAAGAAAAAAAGGCCTTCAGCCAATTATTTCCTTACACTCTGAAGGGGTGAAATTCAGGCCTGTGCAGACAGCCAGGGCAAGGTCTGTGCATCACAGTGGGTTTAAGTGGCACTTCACTGCACAGGGGCTGTGAGATTTCAGTGGCAGAGTTTTCCTCCTGGATTGGAACAGCCGGCTGGAATCCTGCGAGGTACAGAGCAGAGAGAGGTTTGGGCCACAACATTCACCTCAGAGGCTGAGCTTCTGCAGACTTTTGGGATGTTCCCATCTGAGGAGGATGCTTTCGGCCAGCCCCAGTTCAGAGCTTTCAGTCACCTCAACCGGTGATTCTCTGGCACAACTCATCTAAAGTAGCTGAACTTTTCAGGCCTTGCCCCCATCTCCGACACCCCTTGCACCTCGCATTGCCTCTAATAGCCCCGTCCCTTCTCTTGATCCCTGCCAAGCCCAAATACAGAGCCTAGCTCACCCTCCTCCTCTCTTAGACCCTCCCCTTACACGATCCTCCCCTACCTCTGACAGACTGCTCACTGTGCCCTTCCCCAGCTCCTGGAGGAATCCTCTGGCTCCTCAGAACAACCTGGGAATGGCTGGTTCCTACCTCTGTGTGGGGTGCGTGGTTTTCCGTCGAAGCATGACTGAGAGCCAGCACGTCTCGATTTCACAGGATGAGGTCATGGCTCCCCAAGCTGGGCCAGCTGCAGGCTGCATTGCTGGGGACAGATCCCAGACATTCAAAGACAGAGGAGGAGGAAGCCCCTGCTCATTCCCGGTTCAGAGATCCCCATCGAAGACGGGCCAAGGGGGGAGGAGAGAACGAAGGGCAGAAAGTGAAGCTGCCTCTGTGGGGAGGGCACTCCTGTAAAACCCAGTCCAGTTCCCAGATCTCCTCCACATTTCCAGGTGTGACTTTGGAGAGGTCATTTCATCATCTTCATTCCCTGTCTGTAAAATGGGGGTAGTAGTCCCCCCCACAAGGAGGAGAAGGTAGGACAGTCCCATTGTCTGTGAGGGGCTCGGTCCCTCTGGGCACGGATTGTGCCAGAGTGAGGGAAGGGACCCAGAGTTTGCTCCCTAGAGCCAGGGGAGGAGGATGGGATCAGAAGGTCATCCAAGGGGGATGGGTCAGGAACTGCTGCAACAGACGGGGCTTAGGGATTCGGTCAGTGCCAGGGACTTGCTACCTCCCTTCAGCAAATGGCTTCCCTCTTGTCATCAGCAGTCCGTATAATATCTGACTCCTTCCTAGTGTCCTCGAGGGGCTCCCTTCGTTCTTCTTGAATGTGGTGGATTCGTTGACCCAGGTCGATAGCTGGGAAGTGCGGAGTGACTATTCGTAGTGTGGCATGAAATCAGTGGGAAATCTATAATTAGCAAAACAAAGGTGTCATTGGCCTTTGGAAATTTGGAGCTGATCTGTCCTCTTAGCCGAAGGTACTCGTGCACAGAGGGATGAAGCTCGCCATCTTGGTCAGGTGATCTATGAGAGTCAGTTCCATCATGTGGCCATTTGAATGAGTGAAATTCTTGGCAATGGCTGCCATGGACGGAGCAGGGTCTTCAGAGGCCAGAGATGCCAAGAAGTTAGGTGCGTGGTGCCTTGGTGAAAGCGCAGAAGTCACGTGTGTCAAGCTAAGTCTGAATTTCAGTCCACCTCTGGCAGCACCAAACAAAGCAGGCCCTGGTGGTCATAGTAGATGCGTCTACTTCCATGATGAATGCTGTGCGTCAGAATAGATGCAGTGGTGAAGGCAATTCTGAGCTGTTTGCAGGCTTGTTGGAACTTGGATGACCAAACGAATGTGGCCATTTTGTGGAGGAAGCTCTCGGGGTTTACTGGCTCTGAGAACCCTGGGCCGATGCAGCAGTAAAGCTGGTGAAGTCTAGGAAGCGCTGAGGACTTCAAACTTTGTCCCATTTATGAATGGCTTCCACCTTATTTGCATCAATCGTAACACCTTCTGGGGAGAGGATGTACCCCCTAAACTCTGTGGAGAGTTCGCTGGAGATAGGCTTTACCAATTCTGTGTTGAGACCACGCTGCCGAAACCTCTCCAGGTCCGGATGAGGTGTGTGTGCTGCTCTGGGTTCTCCGAAAAGAGGAGTATGTCACCTGAATAGATGACACTGTTCCCAGATACATCACTGATGAAGGGTTGCAAGGTCAGGTGACTGTTAGTTAGCTCCAATAGCATATCAGACAGTTAAAATGTCCATAGTGTGTTTTGAAATCTGTCTTCCATTTGTCCCGTGCCCAAATGAGTGTTAGATTGGAAATCCTCGCAGATGAAGTTTGAGGAAAACCTTTGCAGATTTCCTGGGAGCCAACAATTGTGAGATTCACAGCATGGGGTAATAGCCTGGACTTGGACACTGGCTCTGGTTCTGCTTCTGCTTTGTTGATGGACTCTGATCTCGGTTTTGATCCTGGTGTGTCCCTGGATCTTGATTCTAGCACCAGTCTTAGCCTCACTCTCACACTTCTTATCAAACTGTCTGTACTGGGCTAGCTTGATTATCACTTCAAAAGTTTTTTTTCTCTTAATTAATTGGCCTCTCAGAGTTGGTAAGACAACTCCCACCTGTTTATGCTCTCTGTATGTGTGTATATATATATCCTCAATATATGTTCCATTCTATATGCATCCGAAGAAGTGGGCTGTAGTCCACGAAAGCTTATGCTCTAATAAATTTGTTAGTCTCTAAGGTGCCACAAGTACTCCTGTTCTTCTTTTTGTGGATACAGACTTACACGGCTGCTACTCTGAAACCAGTCTTAGCCTAGGTGCCATCCTGCACCTCGCTGCGACCTAGGCTCCTACCACTGGACCTAATTATCAGATGCAGCATGTGACATCAGGTTGTGCAACTTTTTGCATAAAAGCAGGCTCTCTGCAAGTAAGTAGCCAGATCACTCCAGGTGTGAACCATGGCCTCACTACATGATCCTGGCCCGGTTCTGCCCCTACTGGAGTTGTGCAATGGAAAAATCATGGAGCAGGTCCTCAAGGAATCAATTATGAAACATTTAGAGGAGAGGAAAGTGATCAGGAAGAGTCAGCATGGATTCACGAAGGGGAAGTCGTGCCTGACTAACCTAATTGCCTTCTATGATGAGATAACTGGCTCTGTGGATGAGGGAAAAGCAGTGAATGTGTTATTCCTTGACTTTAGCAAAGCTTTTGATACGGTCTCCCACAGTATACTTGCCGCCAAGTTAAAGAAGTATGGGCTGGATGAATGGACTGTAAGGTGGATAGAAAGCTGGCTAGATCGTCGGGCTCAACGGGTAGTGATCAATGGCTCCATGTCTAGTTGGCAGCCGGTTTCAAGCGGAGTGCCCCAAGGGTCGGTCCTGGGGCCGGTTTTGTTTAATACCTTTATTAATGATCTGGAGGATGGTGTGGACTGCACTCTCAGCAAGTTTGCAGATGACACTAAACTAGGGGGTGTGGTAGATACACTAGAGGGTAGGGATCGGATACAGAGGGACCTAGACAAATTAGAGGATTGGGCCAAAAAAAACCTGATGAGGTTCAACAAGGACAAGTGCAGAGTCCTGCACTTAGGACGGAAGAATCCCATTCACTGCTACAGACTAGGGACCGAATGGCTAGGTAGCAGTTCTGCAGAAAAGGACCTAGAGGTCACAGTGGACGAGAAGCTGGATATGAGTCAACAGTATGCTCTTGTTGCCAAGAAGGCTATTGGCATTTTGGGCTGTATAAGTAGGGGTATTGCCAGCAGATCGAGGAACGTGAATCGTTCCCCTTTATTCCACATTGGTGAGGCCTCATCTGGAATACTGTGTCCAGTTTTGGGCCCCACACTACAAGAAGGATGTGGAAAAATTGGAAAGAGTCCAACGGAGGGCAACAAAAATGATTAGGGGTCTGGAGCACGTGACTTATGAGGAGAGGCTGAGGGAACTGGGATTGTTTAGTCTCCAGAAGAGAAGAATGAGGGGGGATTTGATAGCAGCCTTCAACTACCTGAAGGGGAGTTCCAAAGAGGATGGAGCTCGGCTGTTCTCAGTGGTGGCAGATGACAGAACAAGGAACAATGGTCTCAAGTTGCAGTGGGGAAGGTCCAGGTTGGATATTAGGAAACACTATTTCACTAGGAGGGTGGTGAAGCACTGGAATGCGTTACCTAGGGAGGTGGTGGAGTCTCCTTCCTTGGAGGTTTTTAAGGCCCGGCTTGACAAAGCCCTGGCTGGGATGATTTAGTTGGGAATTGGTCCTGCTTTGAGCAGGGGGTTGGACTAGATGACCTCTTGAGGTCCCTTCCAACCCTGATATTCTATGATTCTATGGTTCCTTTAACCAATCTCCGTCTCTGGAGCTACTCCACCATTCTTGACTCGGACACCCAGCAGTACTATAATAGTCCTACCATCAATCAAACCCTAACCCCTGCCTCTTGACCCCTTAAGCCCCACCCTTTTACCCTTAGTCCCTCCCTTCTGTCACTGGAAGTCCCACCCCATGGGGGTGTTACTTCCGGGATCAAGGTGACCACATGACTGGAAGCAAGGTGTGTCATGTGACCCCCCTAAGAACTCCTCCCACCACCCTCTACCAATCAGGATGGGTTTCATCCCGAAAGGACCACCCCGAGAGGAGATTTGACCAATCAGGGCGAGTTCCGGAGTGGGGTGACCCGTCTGGAAGTGGCTTGTGTGATGCCTCTAAGAGCTCCCCCCACCACCCTCTACCAATTAGGATGTGTTTTGCCCTGATAGGACTGCCTCAAGAGGAGAATTTGACCAATCAGAGCGAGATCTGGGGCGGGGTGACCCATCCGGAAGTGAGCCGTATGACCCCACTAAGAACTCCTCCCAAAGCCCTCTGCCAATCAAATTGCAGCACCATTACCCCATAAGTCCCAGCGCCGGACAGAGGAGGCCATCTCTTACCAAGAACACGTGTTTTAGAAATCATGGAAAGGCTGCTGAGTGGAAACATGGACTCCTTCACTACCCCCGTGAGAACTTTGGACTTTGTTTTAGCCCCGAGGCCTGTCTTTGTCCACCCCCTTACAGGTGGAATGCAATCACGGCTTGGGGGAGTCACCGGCGGACAAAGTGAATGGAAAAGACGTCGCACAGCTAAATGAATGATTAAGAAGCGACGGTCGAGGAGGAGGTGTAATGGGTTAGGAACTGGGGGTTGTGTAAATCGAAAAACAAGCAGTGGGGTGCTTACACTATTTCTTTTCTGAAAGTTTTCATGAAGCATCTTGGTTTGTTTTCAAGGAGCTGTATGACTTTTAAATAAAAAATAAATTGTTTGTGAGCACCTAGCTCTTGTGGGGTTTTTGTGTAAAAGTGACCCATTTACAGCAAAAAGCTGAAATGTATGTTGTGGGAGGGGGAAAAAATCCTAAAAAAATGTGCTTACAATAAAACAAACAGGGCTTGTTCAGACATGTGTTTGAGTACAATAGAGTTGAACTGAATGGGTTTAACTACACCTCCCCCCCTCACTGAATAGCCAGGGTGACTGCGATTCTTTACCCTTGTTGCCATAGGGTTAAATTTGATGGGGGTGCACCCATAGTAATGGGGGTGGGTGGGTGTGGATGGTGAGTTCTGATTAATATGAAATGAAATAAAACCTCAGGAATTCGCAGATGCGACTGGAAAGTTTAAATATAACCCCTGGAGTTGGCAGAACTCCATTGGACAGTTTAAATATGACCCCAGGAGTTGGTGGGACACTATTGGACGGTTTAAATATGGCCCTGGAGTTGGTTGATTGCTATGGGTCATTCTTTCTAGGAACCCCCCCCCCCCCAAACTTTAAGCATGAAAGACATGTTTAATAAAAAAGCCCCAAGACATTCATTAATATCTGCAAAGGGCCCCCCACTTGGAAATGGGTACTGTTCGATACTGTAAGATGGCCCTACTGAAAAATTTATTTTAACTTACTTAAAAAAATAGCCCTGTTGTGCAGACAACTTGGTTCCCCCACCCCAGATCACAAAAGGGTGTGCTATGGGAGAGGTGCCTAAAGTCCTTAAGGATCTATTCTTTCAGAGCTGTGGTGATTAAATTAACATGCTAGCTACTATGTTGAAGTCTGTTTGAAACAATGGGCTAAGATGCTATAAAAAGCTCAGGTATGTTGGAGACTGTCCTTTTCAACAGAAACATTCTTGAATGGCTGCTGGACTGCAGAAAGAGGTAAGGCTTGCTGTCTTTAACTCTGAAATGCCACTCTTTGCCCATGCTGTCTTTGGAAAATAATGGTGTCTAGGGTTACCATACGTCCTCTTTTTCCCGGACATGTCCGGCTTTTCGGCAGTCAAACCCCCGTCCGGGGGGAATTGCCAAAAAGCCGAACATGTCAGGGAAAATGGCGGCTCTGCTCCTCCCCGACTCTTCGGCTCTGTTTAAGAGCCGGGCTGCCCGAGCGCTACCGGCTTCGGGCAGCCCCCGTGCCTCCAGACCCTGCGCCCCCGGCTGGGCGCTTCCCCTCCCGGGCTCCAGCTGCGCTGGGGAAGCGCCGGCTGGGGGCGCAGGGTCTGGGGGCTGCCCGGCAAACCCTGAAGCCGGTAGCGCTAGGGCAGCCCTTTCCCCCTGGCTGGGAGTGGGAGGGAGGAAGGGGCGGGGTTAGGATGGGGAAGGGCCGGAGTTGGGGCGGGGCTAGGGGTGGGGAAATGGGCGGGGCCAGGGCCCATGGAGGGTCCTCTTTTTTAATTTATGAGATATGGTAACCCTAATGGTGTCTATCTTCCTTGCAGTGTGATCTGCTTAGCATGGAACCAGTAACTTTAAACTGCAGTTCACCAACAGGCCAAGGTAAAAACCATTTTAACTATAGTTGTGCTTAATACTTTTTTTTAAAACTTTAGGTATTACGCAAGTTGTATAGGGATTTGGTGGCAATACTAACTACAATTTGTTCTTGTTCTTTAACCTGAAGGCCCAAACACAAATGGGGGGGAACAGAACAAGCATGTGCTTGCAACACTTTATCCCATAGTGAAAGGGAACTTTTTTGAAATTGGCTTTTAAATGCATGGGGGCGTTATTGAAAAGTATTTTTTTTTAAATGTGCTGCTTTGTGTGAGAGAGGGGTCTGTGCAAGGCATAGGTGTAGGGTTTTTAAAAGTACTTGGTTTGTTTCAAACTAACAGGTTTTTTTACTGTGCATAATGTGTTGTTTTTAATGGGTTTGAGGCAATTGGGGGAATAATAGTAACTAACCCAAAGGCCCAAGCACACATGGCTGAGGGACAGAACAAGCATGGGCCATTTAAATGCATGGGGGGGGGTATTGAAAAGTATAGGGCTGCAAACTTGGTTTGGTGTGTTTTATAAAGCTGCTGTTTTGTGTGAGAGAGGGGTCTGTGCAAGGCATAGGTGTAGGTTTTTAAAAAGTACTTGGTTTGTTTCAAACTAACAAGGTTTTTTACTGTGCAAAATATGTTTTAAAATGGATTTTAAAAGCAGTTTGGTTTTTTATTCTGCAAAATGAGATGTATTTTAAAAAAAAAAATTGTGGGTTTTTTGTTGTTTGTTTTGTTTTGTTTTTTAAGTGGTAGAAATAAACTCAAAACCTGTGTTTGTTGTACAGCCTGAAATGGATTATTTGTTTTAAAGCTGTGACTTTTTAAATAGAAAAACACCTTCGTGAATATTTTATTTTTTAAGTTTACAAGACGGTTTCATGTGTTTTATAATAATGTTGTTGGCTCCGCAGTACGGTCAAAACATGAGAGATCCTTAGACCAGAGGGAAAACAAGCTCAAAAGAAAAAGGAAAGAGAGAGCTGAAAAGGAAAATTCACCAGCATCAGTGATTGATGGATCGATGAAGCCCCGTAAATATATTTTGCTTATTGGTTTGGTTGTTCTATGAGGTTTTGTATTTTAAGTAAATACATAGGTGTGGGTGAGAAGGATGGTAAAGTTCAGTTTTGTAAAGTTTTTTTTTTTTTATCCTCCCCGAGGTATTGCAACAGCACAACTACAACTCCAGTTCCTTAGCGGCCGCCGCCACACCAAACCCTGAGGAAACTGTGAGTGAAAACGCCCACATTCACAAACCCAGAGCATGCGCTCTAGGGGCTCTGAACGTGCGCAGAACCACACACATTCACAAACCCAGAGCATGCGCTCTAGGGGCTCTGAACGTGCCCAGAACCACACACATTCACAAACCCAGAGCATGCGCTCTAGGGGCTCTGAACGTGCGCAGAACCACACACATTCACAAACCCAGAGCATGCGCTCTAGGGGCTCTGAATGTGCGCAGAACCACACACATTCACAAACCCAGAGCATGCGCTCTAGGGGCTCTGAACGTGCGCAGAACCACACACATTCACAAACCCAGAGCATGCGCTCTAGGGGCTCTGAACGTGCGCACAACCACACACATTCACAAACCCAGAGCATGCGCTCTAGGGGCTCTGAACGTGCGCACAACCACACACATTCACAAACCCAGAGCATGCGCTCTAGGGGCTCTGAACGTGCCCAGAACCACACACATTCACAAACCCAGAGCATGCGCTCTAGGGGCTCTGAACGTGCCCAGAACCACACACATTCACAAACCCAGAGCATGCGCTCTAGGGGCTCTGAACGTGCGCAGAACCACACACATTCACAAACCCAGAGCATGCGCTCTAGGGGCTCTGAACGTGCGCAGAACCACACACATTCACAAACCCAGAGCATGCGCTCTAGGGGCTCTGAACGTGCGCAGAACCACACACATTCACAAACCCAGAGCATGCGCTCTAGGGGCTCTGAACGTGCGCAGAACCACACACATTCACAAACCCAGAGCATGCGCTCTAGGGGCTCTGAACGTGCGCAGATCCACACACATTTACAAACCCAGAGCATGCGCTCTAGGGGCTCTGAACGTGCGCAGAACCACAGACATTCACAAACCCAGAGCATGCGCTCTAGGGGCTCTGAACGTGCGCAGAACCACACACATTCACAAACCCAGAGCATGCGCTCTAGGGGCTCTGAACGTGCGCAGAACCACACACATTCACAAACCCAGAGCATGCGCTCTAGGGGCTCTGAACGTGCGCAGAACCACACACATTCACAAACCCAGAGCATGCGCTCTAGGGGCTCTGAACGTGCCCAGAACCACACACATTCACAAACCCAGAGCATGCGCTCTAGGGGCTCTGAACGTGCGCAGAACCACACACATTCACAAACCCAGAGCATGCGCTCTAGGGACTCTGAACGTGCGCAGAACCACACACATTCACAAACCCAGAGCATGCGCTCTAGGGGCTCTGAACGTGCCCAGAACCACACACATTCACAAACCCAGAGCATGCGCTCTAGGGGCTCTGAACGTGCCCAGAACCACACACATTCACAAACCCAGAGCATGCGCTCTAGGGGCTCTGAACGTGAGCAGAACCACACACATTCACAAACCCAGGGCATGCGCTCTAGGGGCTCTGAACGTGCCCAGAACCACACACATTCACAAACCCAGAGCATGCGCTCTAGGGGCTCTGTATGTGCCCAGAACCACACACATTCACAAACCCAGAGCATGCGCTCTAGGGGGTGTGAATAAAAAACGAAGGACTGAAAACTCCTGCAATGCTGGAGTTTGCTAGGGAAAAAAGAGTCGCCCGATTAACCTAAATACAAAGTACATGGTTCTGTACAAAACCCCAGGGATAAATGACAAATCGCTACGCTCGCTCGGCAAATGTACCCCGGCAAAGCTCAATTCCTTCTAGAAGCTTTTGAGGATGCTACCAAAAGACCTTATGGCTACCTGGTGGTGGATTTAAATCCTTCCACACCAGAAGCTGATAGGCTAAGAACTGGTCTTTTCCCTCCAGACTGGCCGGCGGTTTATACTTTGAAAAGAACAACAGGGGGTATAAAAAGAGATGAATTATTGCCAGGCCCCCTTTTAACAGCCGGGGCTGCTGACCAAAAACCTGTCTAGCTGCGTGAAGAGCAACCTGGGCCTTTTAAAATGACTTAGCAAATCGTCCCCGCAGCAAAGGAGGGCTATACTGTGTTAGGCCTCTGACGATCTAGTAGTGGCCATCTCAGAAAAAGCGCTCAATACCTTAAAAGGAAACGTACCTTTAACACAGAATCAAGTGCGCGTGCTGAAAAAGAGACGCACGCTTTGCTGTTCTTTTTGTAATAAAAGTGTTTCACTTAAAAGAAAGAAGCATCTGGTGAAGAAGTCTGGGGGGTTTATCGGCCCTCTGTTAAGTTTTGCTATCCCTCTGATAACGGGGCTTTTAACTAATCGATAATGGAGTATGCAGAAAAAATGTACCTGGTGCCCAGCCACCCGTTGGAGCAATTAAGGGCTCCCCCTCTGGCAGAGGAAAATATTAGAACGACCGCAACTCGCTTACTGGATGCTGAAATGAAGTCTGTACTTCAAAGAACTGATGTAGCCGAATACAAAAAGGCTAAACTTTACAGCGCCGGGCTTCAAAAGTACCTAATGTACGTGAAGCAGAACGATGTGGATAAAGGGAAAATAAGTCTGTTTCTACCAGAACAGGAACAGAGTGTAACTGCCAAACCTCCAGAAACACCAAAGACCTCAGACTCTGTTGCTCAGGAGGTGTTGGATAACGTGAATAAGCGTTAGTATTGCTAAATAAACTGGGCCAGGACGAAAATATCTCTTCATGGAACGATAAAGGGGCTTTTGTGTATAAAAGTTCTGTGGCTAATGGTTCTAACATGCTCGACTTAGGCAGGGCCATCACCCAGACGCGCTCTGTTCCTAGCAGACATGTACCTAAACAATGGGGTGTGTTTCTGAATGCCATGGCAGAAATGAACGTACTATCTTCCGTCATGGGCAATGAGGTGTTCCAAAAGATCTATGTTGGCCGCAAGACCTCGACCGTCTCTTCTTAATCGTTCATTTACCTGAGCGCTGTCTTTTCCGTTCACCTTGTCCGCCTGTGACTCCCGCAAGCCGTGATCGCATTTCACCTCTAAGGGGGTGGACAAAGAGAGGCCACCATGCTCATCAGGGTGTCTCACAAGCAGTTTGGTTCGGGTTCCGGCATATCCATCAATAGCCGGGCCAAAGGGCTCCCCTCGGTCGCTCCCTCCTCCTCCTCCTCAAACTGTTGCTGATGTAGCGCTTTCTCTGCGTATGGTCAAAGACAGTCGGGGCTAAAACAAAGTCCGAAGTTTTCACGGGGTTGGTGAAGGAGTTCATCTTTCCTCTCAACAGCCTTTCCACAATTTCTAAAACATGTGTCGTTGGTAAGAGATGGCCTCTTCTGTCCAGCGCTGGGACTGATGGGGTAATGGTGCTGCACTCTGATTGGCAGAGGGCCTTGGGAGGAGTTCTTAGTGCGGTCATACGGCCCACTTCTGGACAGGTCAGCCTGTCCCGGACCTCGCCCTGATTAGTCAAATCTCCTCTTGAGATGGTCCTTTCAAGACGAAACCCAACCTGACTGGTAGAGGGTGGTGGGAGGAGTTCTTAGAGGGGTCACACGGCCCACTTCTGGACAGGTCACCCCCACCCTGGAAGGCACCCTGATTGGTCAAATCTCCTCTCGGGGTGGTCCTTTTGGGATGAAACCCATTCTGATTGGTAGAGGGTGATGGGAGGAGTTCTTAGAGGTGTCACATGACATCCCTTTGCATCTGGTCATGCGGCCGCCTTGACCCCGGAAGTAATACCTCCATGGGGCGGGATTTCCGGTGACAGGTGGGAGGGACTAAGGGGTCAAGGGGTTGGGCTTAAGGAATCAAGGGAGGGGTTAGGGTTTGATTGATGGTAGGTCAATTATACTATGGCCGGGTATCCAAGTCAAGAATGCTGGTGGAGGTTGTTTAAAGGAACCCCTACATTTTCAGTCATTTCCATTGCACAACTCCAGTAGGGGCAGCACCGGGCCAGGCTCATGTAGTGAGGCCATGGTTCACACCTGGTGTGATGGGTCCCCTTTTGCACATGGATGGCACTTGGCTAAGAGTGATGCTAGACACACCAGGATCAAAACTGAGATCAGAGTCTATCAACAAAACAGAAGCAGAACCAGAGCCAGTGTCCAAGTCCAGGCCAGAGGTCGAAGCCGGGTGGTCAGACCAAAGATCATCCAAGTCCATTCTTAAGCCAAAGTCCATAGACACGCCGAAGGTCAAATCCAGGTAGTCAAAATCCGACGGGTTGGGGAAGATCAGGAGGAGGAGGCAATGCTGGAGCGGGTGGGTGGAGGGACTGGAGCGAGGCTAGAGAAAGGCAAGGAAAATACTGAGGCGGGGTTCATAACCAAAATCTGGAGCCAAGAAGGGTCATACCAAAGTCATAGCCAGAGACCTGAGTCAAGAGTCAAGCCAGAGGCAACAGCGCGGAAACCGGAGGGCAGGGCAGGGCAGGGCAGGGCAGGGTGGTACATGCGGGAGGGAATGAGGATGGCTTACTGGAGCCCGAAAGACCCCTCATCGGTGGACTCCCTTCCTAGCAATAGAAGAAGGACAGCAGGATGACCAAGATGTCTCTGACCCTGGGGTCCAAGCCAAGGGGAGCTCCCATCCAGGCTATATGCCAGGACCCCATCACCCTCCCTGTTCATTTCACACTCACAGACCCCCTAGCTGGAGAGGAGAATAAAGGGCAGAAAGTGAAAGTGCCCCTGCGGGAAAGGCTCTAGGCTGGGACCCAGTCCACTTCCCAGATCTCCACCCAGGATTGTGTGACCAGGCCCACAGCCCTTCCTCTACGTCTCAGTTCCCACCTGCCAGATGGGGAGGATCCTTCCCTGCCCCAGACTGTTAGGGGCTAGTTTCATTCCTGGCTGGGAAGGGTTCAGATACCAGGTGGGTGGATTGGGCCCGAGGTGGGGGATGGTCAGACATTTGCTGCGTCAGGGGTGACACGGGCCATGGGAAGGTGTGAGCAGTGATGACAGGGGAGGGGCTCCATGTCAGGCCACCCCTCCCAGACTGCAATGGCTATTGAGCATAACCCCTGGTTCTGCGGATGCTCTCATTTCTGGGCCAGCCCCACAGCCTGATTCTTCCGAACCAGTATCTGGCCTGGCCCCAGCTCCAGGGGTCGGGGTGGGGCAGGGTGGTGACAGAGAGGTACTCGGCCTGGCTTTCTCTCAGTGCTGTGGGCTCTATGGCCGCTTCCCCCAGCCCTTCCCCCCCAGGCACAGTGAGACAGAGCAGTACCTGTGGCAGGGGCTGGGGGCTTCTAGTCATGTGAAGCGGGGGGTGGGTCTTCAAGGCCGATACGTGGAGCACTGCCCCTCCAGTCCTTGGGGCACCAGGCCAGATCTCCTGATAGCAAAGAGCCTGTGCATCACGTTTGCTCTAATGTCCCCCTGTTGCCAGGGAACAAGGATCAATCAGAGACTCGGACACCCATGAGAACAAAGGGGATTAACGGCACCGGGACCCAGCAAAATTTCCTCCCTACCCCCCATGTCTGAGGGACGGATTCCCCCACCCAACCCCCGAGACAAAATCTCGTCTCTTCTCCAGTGACTCCCATCCCCTCTCCCACCATTGGGGAATGAACTCCTGCCCCCACTCCTCTCAGTCCCCCCGAGAGCTGTTCTACCTCCCAACACAGCTGGGGATTCCGCTCCGCTCCCCAGAATCCCCTCAGCCGCCCTCGCCCCCTCCAGCTGAGGGGATGGGAGGCTTTGGGCAGTAGTGCCGGGGGGTGAGAGGAAGTGGACACCTTTCCCCAAGGGATCCCCCATCCTTAACATGATGCCATGGGCAGTAGCTCTGGGGAATGGGGCACTTAAGCAGCCTCCGCTGACTGACTCCTCCAGCTCTCCCAGAGCAGGTGGTTGCTAGGATAACATGATCCCAGAGCACTAGGAACCGGCCTGAGGCCCGGAGGGGATGAAAGGCTCACAGAGGTGGCTAGGGGAGTTGGCAGCCCCTAGCATGAGCAAAGGCAGCGTGTCGTGTTGATGTGATGCCTGTTAGGAAATAGCCTTGCTGGAGAGCTGGGTCTGCCCTGCTTTGAGCTGCTCAGGGGACAAGCTGGCACCTACCAATGGCACCTGCCTGGGTTCATCCTCTCCTTGCTCCCAGGTCAGCGCATGGGGATGGGATGGGAGTGACTGTCAATGGCCTGGAGGTGAAAGGCCCTGGGGTTCCCTCCCCAGTTGATCCCTCTTTGGTTACCTCGTCCCCTAGCAGCTGGCCGGCTTTCCCGATGATGGAGTAGGTGAGCAGCAGCCCAGCCTGGCTGACATGGAGCAGGGGGTGGTGTATGGCCTCCAGCGCCCCCTGAAGAAAAGTTCTTTTCTGCTCTTCAGTGAATAGCTCACCAAAGACCTAAAACCAACAGAACCAGAGCCCTTGCAATGGCTCAGAACCAGGCTCCAAATCCCTCTGGTGGCTCACAAGGTGGAGAAGAGTCCTGGGGCAGCCAACCTTTGGGGTCCCATGGACCAAAGAACCCCCTTCAGTAAGAGGCTGCAGGCACTGAGGCCTCCAATAGCTCTTTCTGGAGCAGGATTCAACCCAGGTGCCATGAGATGCTGGAAATGGGTCTCCGCACTTTGAAACCAGCTCACCCAGACACTCTACTGCTCCCAGCAGCGATATCTCCTGCAGCTCACCCGCTAGAGGTGAGGGGTCTTTTAGATCTGGTTCATTCCCACGCCTCACCCCACTGACATTCCCAGGAACCTCACATACTCTGCTGCAAATAAGTAGCAGGCTCTTGCCCTGTGTCCATGACACACTCACTGCAGGGGGAGACAGCTCCACACCTGAGCTGCTGCAATGCACCAGCAGAGAGTCCTTACCTCTCCCACCCTGGCCAGGTTTCTATAGCCCAGGCGCTCGGTATCCTGGAGCCCTTCCCGGCACCACAGCTCTCTTCCCTCGGTGATGTTGAGCCCTGGGGGAGAAAGACACACCCATTGGGGAGGTTTGACATTCCGCTTTCACTGCCGGTTTCCGTCTGGGTGCACACTGGCCAGGGTCCTCGTGGCATCCACAGCCCAATGGAATCGCAGGGTCCATACCAGGCGGTTTAGTACCAGAAGGGGGATTTGTTTTAGTCATCACAGTAATCATGTGACCCTTAGAGTCATTGTGCTCTGGGAGTGGGTGCCTGTTAATGGTGGTGTCTAATACTGAGAACCCCCCACACCCACTGAAGTCAGGATCTGGCCCTGACTACCCAACTGGTGACATCCTACAAGCTTTGTGTCCTTCCCCTGTGGTCTCTGCTCCTACCCCTGCCCTCATGATGGGCTCTTTCCCTCCATGTCTCTCAATAGCTCTGTTCCTGTCCCCTCACGAGCTGGCTGCCCTGTGGGTGGGCTATTTCCCTGGGCTGGGGAAAGAGCCGGGCTCTGAAATAAAGCAGCCAATTTCCCTGGCACTTTCACACTCATCTCCCTAATTCAGAGAGAGGGGAAGAGAAAGAGTCATCATCTAAGGTGGGATTGGTCTCAGAGGAGGGGCCTTCTTTCTGTAGGGTCCCATTGCCCAGCAGAGGGAGTCTCAAAGGAGGGGCCTTGTTACTATTGGGGTTCCTCTTCCCTGCTACAGTGGGTCTAAACAGAGAGGCCTTAGTCCTCTAGGCGTCCCAATGGCCAGCTGGAGCTAGTCTCCGAGAGGATTGTTTCCATGAGGTCCCATTGCCCAGCTAGGTTCTTACCCCTCTTCTGCATCAGGAGCCTGTGCAGCCAATATATCGCACCCCTGGCTTGCCGGCTGACGTCCTCGGCTGGGTGGGCTACATGGAGACCCAGCTGCAGCACAAAGTCGCTTGCCATGGAGAAGTCAGAGGAGGTCTGGTGGAAGGAGGAGGAGAGGGGAATCCATCAACCTTCTCCCTTCAGCCCCTGGGCCAGAGCTCTGCTCCCACCCCTCTGTAGGAGGTGCTGGGCGAGAGGAGCGAGAGCTCTCTGCCCCCAAGGGAGCTTGGAGCAAAGGGACCACGGCAAAGGCCCTCTATGAGCACTTACTGCCTAGCTGCTCCAGAATAACAAAGGCCCTGAGGCCAGGCACAAATCTGCCAGCCCGTGGCCTATGGAACGCAGTCCCTTGCAGACCCAGGGGGGACCAATTAGCCAAGGGATGAGGAACTTGACTCAAGCCCTGACTCTGCAGGATGCTGGGGTCAAAGGTCACTTACGTCAAATCCAGGCAGGGAGGTGGCGAATTCGAGCAGGGCAGCGCTGCTCTGTATGGCCCTAGCTCTCTCCAGGGCCCATTTTGATTGGAGCCAGACATGGATGTGCTGCGGGAGAAGGAGGCAGGGGAGGGTCAGTGGGCAGGCGTACATGCTCTACAAACGAGCCTCTCCCAGTCCCCATGGGGCTTACACCTTGCGCTCAGGGTGGAACAGCTGACCCCTGGTCGCAGAGCTTGAAAAGGGGGTCCATGACACTGCCCACGTCTTGCTGAGCTAGGGTTACCATCCGTCCGTATTTCCCCGGACATGTCCGGCTTTCGCGTCTCTAAATAGCCGTCCGGGAGGAATTGGTAACAAGGTTAAAATGTCCGGGGAGGTTTTCTCCCTCCCTCCCTTCCATGCAGAGTGTGGCTGCTCATTGGGCGGCTAGGCCGATTGACCCACTCCCATTGGCCTCCAGCAGCCAGAGCCCTCCCCTGCTCCCCCCTCCCTCTCTCTGTAGTCCTGTGTAACACACAAACCGACCCACGTGGAGCCAGAATGGTAAGGGGGGGGCAGTCAGGGAGCGGGGGAGTGTTGGATGGGTCCCCAGCCTCCACCTGCCACCCCCCCTCCGTGGGTCCCCCCTCCCTGTCTGTCTCTCCCTTGTCTGCGTGTACTGCCAGAGCCAGCAGCAACTGCTGTCTGCTGCCCCCAGGTCCTAGTGCCCCCATCCACTAATGGGAAGACAGGCTGCCCTTACCCTGCCCTTCCACCCTAGCCCTGAGCCTCTCCAACACCCCACACCCCCCAGCCCCAGCCCTCATCCCCACACACCCTAATCCTCTGCTCCATCCCTGAGCCCCCTCCTGCATCATGAACCCCTCATCCCCAGACCCACAGCCCTCACCCCTGCATCCCCTCCTATCCCCAAACTCCCTCCCAATCCCCCTCCCCCTTCCCACACACCCCCTCCTGCCCTCAAACTTCCTCCCAAAGCCTGCACCCCCTCCCTTTGCACCGCCTCTCACCCCCAAACTCCATCCCAGAGCCTGCACCCCTCACCCCCTCCTGCACACCCACCCCCTGCCCCAGCCCGGAGCCTGCACCCAGCACCCAAACGCTATCCCAGAACCTGCACCCCTCCTGCACCCTAATCCCCAGCCCAGGACCTGCACCCCAGACCTCACCCAACCCCCCTCCCAGAGCCTTAAGGTGGGGTGTGGGGTTCTGGGCACCACCAAAATTTCTACAACCCTGCCACCCATGCGAGTGGATAAGGGTCAGGGCAGTCAGGGGACAGGTAGGGTCCTGGGGGGGGGGCAGTTAGGGTAGGGGGTTCTCAGCAGGGGGCAGTCAGGGGACAAGAAGCAGGGGGAGTTGGGGTTCTGAGGGGAGCAGTCAGGGGGTGGGAAGTGGGAGGGAGTGGATGGGGCGGGGCGGGGGCTAGGGCAGGGCTTCCCCCCCCCCCAGTGTCCTCTTTTTTGTTTGTGGAAATATGGTAACCCTAGCTGAGCACAAGCTCATCGTCTCTCCAGGCTGGGACAATGGTCAGTCTTAGGGCTGGTCCGTTTGCCCTGAACCCCTGATCCATGAACAGCACGTCAGGATCAAGGCACATGCCCTGGACCCCAGACCCCAGCTGCAAGGGCCTTGGTAGGATGGATGGAACGGCCGTGAGGACAATCCCTCCGGGAACTGCAGTGTCCCTAGGACAGAAGAGCTGATTCCCTGAGGCTCCTCCTGTATCTCAGGGTCTCCCTAGAAAGGAGCCAGAGACTTTTCTCAGAGGCCCATGTCCTGCATCTCACAGGCCCATGTCCTGCAGTCTCTCAGTCCCCAGCCAGGCCTGCTGCTCACTGTTAGTGCTTAATGCAATCGGGCAGAGCGCTGGCTGACAGTCCCAGCTCCTTCCCCCTGCACTGGCAGCTCTGGGAAAGTGTGGCCGGCTGGGTCCAAGCTGGAAGGACACAATGGAAATGTGGCTCTTCTAATCTCTCGTTTGCTGCCCTCCCACAGGGTTCAGGGGCAATTCCACCCCAGACCGTCCCATTCTACTCACCTCCAAGAGGTGCTGCAGCTTCTCCAAGCTGGGGGTCTCGCTCAGCAGGCCCCTGAGCATGCTGTCCAGGCTCTGCAAAAAGCTCTTGTGGAGAGCCTGCAAGAGGAGGGAGCACCCGCCAGTCAAGGGACATGGGGCCACACCAGTCAGGGGACAATTAGGAGGATTCTCTAGGAGCCCTGGCAAGACTCAAAAGGCACATCCTGGCCTCTCCCATTCACATCACTCCAGAGAGACTAAGCAAAAGTTCATGGCCAGATGCCTGCTGCCTCTTCAATCCTTGCTCTTAGCAGTTCTCTGCACAGTGCCTGGTACCCAGCAGACTATGGAACAGCCAAACTGCAGTGGGTGGGAAGTAGGATCCCCGGGAGAGTCCAGGCAGCAGAGCACAGAATGAGGAGAGGAGGGAAGGCTGGGATCAGCCACGGAGGGGTAATGCAATCCCCTCTGGAGGGAAGGGGCCCCCACGGCCAGTTTCTTGTGGGCCTGTTCCCAGCTCTGCTCACCCCTCCCCTATTCTCAGCAGCTCTATCAATGTGAGGGAGCAGGGACCAGAGCCTGCTCCTGCTCCGGGGACAGAGAAGTAGGATCAGGACCTACCCGGAAGTGGGTGGTGTCGTTCCCAGTGCCCATGGTGAAGATCTGGTGGAGAAGAGCCCGCAGGAGGCGAGATTCCAGCTCCAGGGACAGTGGTGGCTTCAGTTTGCTGGCAGAAGAGAGGAGCCTGTCGTACACTTTGCTGCACCAGCATGGTGCTGGCACTGGCATGGACATCTCCCCCTCCCCCACAGTGATCCCCTCCCTACGGCCACTGTAACGTTCCTGGAGTGAAATCCACCCCCCAGCCAGGAAAGAGGGGACGTTCCCGCCTCCTCTGCTGGGGGATGGGAACAGCCACAGCTGGGGGTAACCTAGGCGGAGGAGGATCTGTGACTCCCAGCTCTGGGCCCGATCAGCACCAGGGTTAGGGCAGCTGGACGGGAGGGTCCTGATACCTGAGGCTGCAAACCACGTCCATGGAGCTGGAAATGATGGAGCTCGGCTCTGACACCACAGGGAGAATTTCAATCAGCTCCTGGGAGACCCCAAGGAAACAAAACCATGTGTGAGACCAGGCCTCGCAGACGCAGAGGCACTTCCCAGGGTGGAGGCCAAAGTGCTCTGCAGAAACAGCCAGTGTCACCCCCACCCCCAACCAGCTGGGCCCCCCCATTCCTCCCATCCATCAAACTTCCTTCCCCCTCTCCCACCCAATTCCCCCCTCCCCTCCCCTCCTTTCCCCTCCGGGCTTACAATTCCCCACTGCCAGCTCCTGATCAGTGTCACAATAATCCCCTTCCCTGCTCCCCAGCCCTCACCCCAGGAACCCCTGTCCTCTGCTTCCCCCTCCAACCCAACTAACGCTTCCTCCCATGTCTGGCTCCCTCGCCCCAGGGGCCGGGCACGGGGTCCCACTCACCGCAATGCTCTCCACAAGGGCCGCTTTGGAAATATAGGGCTCCAGGGTGTCCCACCCCTGCTGCTGTGCCAAGACACACAGACTCAGCACAGCGTCGAGGAAGCGGAGCTGATGGGCCCTGCTCCCCATCAGCTAGGATTGGGGTGGGGGGAGAGAGAGAGAGCCTGTTACATAGGGACCTCCCCGCCCAACCCAAACCAACTCTAGGGATCAGGACCTCCATGGGGTTGGACAGGGAAAGCCGCCCCTTCCTGAAACCAGTGTTGCCCGGCAGAGACCGGGGTTGTAACTTGGACAGTGTCTGCGGGGAGCGGAAACCTTGGCCTGTGTGGGACAAATGTCCCCACTTTGGGGTGCCAGAGAACGGAGGATACGTGTCCCCCCATTGGGGGTGAGGGATTCTCTTGGACAAAACCCCCCTGCCTGGGTGGAGATGGAACAAGGGGCAGGACGGACTCGGTGGCAGTGCAGCTGGGGGATTTTTGTACCTCATCTCTGCCCTGGAGATACTGTTGGATCTCTGTGATGATGTCTTGTTCCAGGGACACATCTTCCTCCTCCTCCTCTTCCTCTTTCTCATCCTCATGGGCACTGGGGGGCTCTGCACCAGGGGGGAAGGAGAAAGTATAATCCCTTCTGCTGCTGGGGGGATGCAGTGGACAGAGAAGGCTCCATGTTTCCCCCTTCTCTGTAAGAAGCCCCATGGCAGCGCGGGCCCCACCCTGCCCCTGCGAGAGACGCCCTCAGCCCCATGAGCCTCAGGGCCCCGTGGCAGTCGCCCCCCCCCCAACATGATCAGGGGAGGCTGGAGATCCCCAACTCCACCCAGAATCCCCTGCCGCGGGGTGTGGCTGTGCCCCCCCCACTAGTGTTAGTGGGGCTCACATGGGTCAGTCCCGGCACCTTGGCGAGCCGATGGGCACAGGGGGTTACTAGTCCCCCACCGCCCCAGTCCTCCTCCCTTTCCCCTGGGTCTCCCCTCACCTGCAAAGAGGGAGCATTCATCCACACGCCTGTCAGACCATGCAGAGGAGCTGCTGCCCCCTTGGGAGTACGAGAAGCTGCTGGTGTTTGTCCCAGAGTCGCTCAGCTCCTCCTCCTGGCTGGCGGGGGGCTCCTCAGGGACCAGGGTGGGGCTGGCGCAGGGCTCCTCAGGGGCCAGGGTGGGGCTGGCGGGGGGCTCCTCAGTGGCCAGGGTGGGGCTGGCGCAGGGCTCCACAGTTGCCAGGGTGGTGGGTGGCTCCTGCTGGGCCCTGGGGTGCAGCTCCTGGCTCCTTGGCTTCCTGTGAAGGAAGCCCCAGAGCTGCCTTGCCCGGCTCCTGCCCTCTCCTGGCTCCCTCCTCCGTAGCTGTACCCGGGGCCACCTCCATTTGGGCCCAGAAGGTGCCTCAGGGTCAGCTAGGGGAGCTGGTGTCATCCACTTCCTGCAGCATGCCAGGCAGCTCCTCTGTTTATGCTGGCCACCAGCCTCTTCCCCGCCCGTGGGGCCAGAGGGGCCGCTCTCCTCCTCAGAAAGCCGGATGTTCTTTCCCTCTGGCTCTGGAGCCACCTGCCTGGCCTTCCTCCTGAGCATCTGCCTCAGCCGCTCCATCCTGGAACTGAGTGGGGAGCAGCCGTGAGTCTGGGTTCAAGGCAGCCTCTCATTAATGGGGCCTGCCTGCTCCCCTGCCCACCTCCCCTCCGCTGAGGCAATTCCTCCTCCCCACACATCCCACCCCAGGGCACAGGAACCCTCATCCTGGGGAACAAACTCTGCCAAGGGACGGGCTGGGAGCCCTATTGGTAGGATATTTCCACCACACTGGGGATGGCTCTGGAGAACTCCACTTACTTACTCTAGATGGGATGGAGCTGGATGGCAGATGCTTGCTGTTGGTCCTTCCTTTACCCTCCTCCTCGATCCTCTGCACCCAGGTGGCCTAGAAGGGGTGCTGCAGAATCCCCTGCCAGCAGGGCAGGGGGTAGAAGTCGGGAGATCGAAAGTGACTGTGAAAACAAGACAATGTTTTATTGCCAGGGGATGGATAAACTCAGGCGAGCAGCCAGGGATTCACAACACTGACCGACGAACAGCAGGACACCTCCCATCTCAAGGTCTCCTAGTATCTCACGCACATTCCTGAAATGTGAGGGCCCAAGGGCTCTAGGGGAGTGTCTCCAGCCCTACTGTTGGAAACAGAGGCCTTGGCAGGAAAAGCCACTGCCTCAGGGTTGCACTGGGAGTCAGGGATAGAGCCGAGGATGGAGCCCAGGAGTCCTTTGTCCAGGCTCCCGCACTAACCGCTAGAGGAACACTCCCTTCCAGAGCTGGGAAGTGCTAGTCTCCCTGGCTCCGAGGGTGACCTGTTGTAGTGACTGACGCATTTGCTACTTGTCCCCCATCCAAAGCCAATAACACATCTCTGTGTTGGCAATCATGAGTTAGACCTTCTCAGCACCCCTCTGTCTCCCGCAGCTGTCAGGTATTCCTTGGATTATGGAGGCTTGGATGCTAACAGGACTGGAATTTGTTACTGGCTCCCTGGGTGGTTCTAGCCAATGAGGGTCTCAGTCTAGCCTCAGAGGCCCACACCCCCAGACACTAAAGATCAAGGTGGATTGATTTCATTCCAAATGATTTGTATTTATATTTTTGAGTGATTTTCCTAATGAAAGATTGATTCTCATGAAATTCTAAGTGGTGGCCGATGACAGAACAAGGAGCAATGGTCTCAAGTTGCAGTGGGGGAGGTCTAGGTTGGATATTAGGAAAAACTTTTTCACTAGGAGGGTGGTGAAGCACAGGAATGGGTTACCTAGGGAGGTGGTAGAATCTCCATCCTTACAAGTTTTTAAAGATCAGCTTGACAAAGCCCTGGCTGGGATGATTAAGTTGGGGTTGGTCCTGCTTTGAGCCGGGGGGTTGGACTAGAGACCTCCTGAGGTCTGTTCCAGCCCTAGTCTTCTAGGATTCTGTGAATAGGTAACCATTAAAACATGCTGGTTTTGCAGGATACATAAGAACAAAAAGGTTAACTGAAACATTTTTTTTCATTTCAAACACACTGAGGTAAAGAAGTATCTCTAGTTCGTGCATTGAGCTGATTGTTCCTGGTCATAAACCTCCTTCCAGATTTTAGAGGTAGTAGCTCACATCTCCTCCTCTCTAGCGTTTATTCATATATTACAAGAGGAAAAGAAGCCTTCATTCTTTTTCAACTCCCAATCAGTTTCTTAAATTGGAATGAAGTAGCTGCATCAACTGAAATGAAGAAAATAGTCTTTTTGCACCTGCAGAAGAGGCTATTGCTGCCGAAATCTGGCTGAGTATTTCAACAACTTCTGCACCCCCAGGTGCTTAGGCCATGACTTCCAACAGTTCAGTGCTTTGACTTCCTCTGAAACTTGGCAGCAAACATGGACTTCTTCATCGATGTATTTATTTCAATGACTTTCCTAGGCTAGAGCAACTATAGGCCTTAACATAGCTTGTCATAGTTTCAAATTTTATACTTGATAGGTTTGTTTTAAACTGGATTTTTTAAATTTAAATTTAAAAAGGTTTTTTTTTTTTATTTAAAAAAAAAATCTCTTTGGGGGGGTTTGGTTCTGAAAAAGCCATTGATTGGTATTCCCCTTGATTTTAGAAGAACTACTTCATTTGAGAGAATCATAAACTGCTCATATTCTCTTAAAGGAGAGGAGGCAGCAAAATTCATCATATCAGTAATTTGTTGCACCTTATTTACTCAGTCTTAAACAAACAAGTGTCCAAAACTCTAGTTAGTCTCTTTTATGTTGGCCCAGCTAAGAGGTGGTAGGGGGGCAGGAATGCTGTCTCCGTCCCTGGACCAATATTAATTGCACAGGATATTGCCACAAAACCTCCATTTTACTGCCAAATTGTCTAAGCCATTCCTCTTCTGCGCTTCCTGGTTTATAAGTTTCAAATCTACAAAACCTTCCCCTTGACCGTCACTGCCGAGGCGGTGCAGCAGGCAGAGGAACGCGAGCAGTAACACTGTGACCCCAGAGGTAACTCAGCCCCCCTGTCACTCACTGACTCCACTAACCCTGAGCATCAACCCGAAGCCTGCGGCCTGCCTTGGGCATCGCTCCCATGGAAACCTGCAGGCTCATTTACTGACTTAGTCAGAGCTAACTCTCCACAGGTGATTTGCATGTCTGAATTCACTCTAAAGCAGTGGTTCCCAAATTTTAACAGCCTGTGGACCCCTTTCACTAAAATGTCAAGTCTCATGAACCCCCTCCCAAAAATGAATATTTCCAGGGATTTTCAACTTTACCTGAGTATAAATTAGAAAAGAAGTGATCTTGGAAATATACAATTTGTTTTTATGACATGCTTATTACACACTATTCATTATTAATTATTATTTATCATTACAGTATTCTTATTACATTATGAAAACGGCAACACTCTTCCAAGATCTCACTTTCGTAGCTTGTATCACTTGGAATAAGCCTGTTATAAGACAAGGCTCCTATGTTTCATCAAGGAGTATCAGATGTGAAACAAGCATAAAGGTATTTAAGAAGCCAACTTAAAGAGTTCCTCCTACACAAGCATTCAGGTCTTGAGCAGTCCAGGCAAACAACGCACATTACAACAAAGTTTAAACTTGTTCTTCATAATAATTTTAAAAACAATCCTAGCTGCCTATTTCATTTTAAAAACAGCCAAAAATATCTACCTCCCTTTCCATTTCTTATAAGGAGTCTTGAAATTTAAATCTCTTCAGTGTGATAGATATGCTTGCTTTGATCTGCTTACCTCTTGGAAGTCCAGGGGCTCTGGGCTGCTGGCCCCATGGTGCCTGGGGTCCCTAGGGGCAGCTCTGTCCGCCATTAGGGAATTTTTTCCCGAGAACCCCCTGTAACATTTCGCAAACCCCCAGGGGTTCACGAACCTCAGTTTGGGAACCACTGTTCTAAAGTCACAATGCCCTTCAGTTTACAACACCAATGTAAGGGACAAGAGGGAAGGAGGAAGAGGGAAGCAAAATGATCAAATTCCAAACACCCCCAGCGAGTCACAGATTCATAAATTCCAAGCCCAGAAGAAACCACTGCAGTCTGACTTTCTGTTTTGCTTCGGCCATAGAACGTCCCTCAAAATAATTCCCATAGGAATTAGAGCAGATTTTTTAGTAAAACACCCAATCTTGATTTTAAAACAGGCAAGTTGTGGAAAATCCAGCACAAGCCTCAGTGAATTGCTCCAAACTCTGATGTTTAAAATGCTCGCCTTTTTTCCAGTGTGTATTGGTCTAGCTTCAACTTCCAGCCATTGTCTGCTCATAACCTTTATCTGGTAAAGTGAAGAGCCCATTAGTAAATATTTGTTCCCATAGGCTCACCGCTTAACCTTCTCTTAGATTGAGCTCCTGTAGTCTGTCACCACAGGGCAGGTTTTCTAATCCTTTCATCATTCTTGTGGCTCTTCTGTGAACCGTCTCTGATTTATCAGCATCTGTCTCAAATTGTGGACACCAGAAATGGACACAATATTCCAGGAGTGGTTGCACCAGTGCCCAGTACAGAGATATCGAACCTCTATACCTCTACTTGAGAATCTGCTAGGACAGAGTCCCCTATCTTGTCCTTAGAGCCTATATTTTTTCTTACCTTCTACACAGATGACGATTTCTTTCAAAAAAATCCACACCGATATGAAAAAAAATTCCTCAGAATGTCCTCCACAACAACGGTCTCTTGGTCCTCTGAGAGAACCGCGAGATGGAGACTTGCTGCAGCAAGGCTACAGGGGGTCTCTGAGGTTCCCCCTGCCCTGCATCCCTGTCCTGCCTGGCTGTTGTCAAGGGAGCTCTGTGAGGTCACAGACGCCTCATCATCTTTGCCCAATAGGCTGAGTTCCTGCCTAAGGCCTTTGTGAAGTCACTGCCACACTCACCATTCCCTGGCAGCCTGATGCCTGCCCCTGGCCAGCCTGGTTGGAGGTTTGAGCTGCACCCTGGATCTCCCCACTTGCTCATTATTGATTCTGGGGAGCAACCAGGCCACCTGGTAAAACAGCAGAGTCTGTTCCTCACCCCACACTGAGTTTTTCATAGAGGCCCAGATTGTGAAACAATTCAATCTCCTAATCTGGCCTCTATATCACGGGCTATGAAATTTCAGACTCTCAGCACCCTATTAAGCCCAATTGCTTGTAATTAACTAAAAGGACCCTTCCAGAATAAAAGGCAGTTGTGATGTGAGGACACCAGGAAACAGAGACTTCACCTCTTCCCTGGGTAATTTGTTCCAGTGGCTTGTCTCCCTCGCTGTCAGAATTAAACGTGAAATTGACAACCTTTGATAAGGGCAAAATTTATGACAATCTTTTAAATAATTTAAATAGAAGAGAAAAAAGAACATTAAGTGGAATATGTTCACTGCCAAGTTTTTCAGACAGTCGCACCACTGATGTGGTAGCTAAGGCCCTGGAAGGAAAGTTAGCTGAAATGCTAGCCTAGCTTTGGACAGCAATAACTTCCTTGAAAGGTGCAGAAAATATTGTCTTCATTTCAGTTTATTCAAACAGTTCAGTTCAATCGACTAGTTCGTTGAAATTCAAGAAAGCCATTGGGAGTTCACAAAACAGGCAAACTTGTTTTCCTCCCTCAATCTATGGATAAAAACTACGTGTGAAGGGATGGATCTACTGGTTCATCAATCTAGAAACACGTGGAGACCAGAATGTATCATTTCAGTTCACTAACCACACATCAAATTTCCTTGGTTTAAGAAATCAGTTAGTTTTAAAAGCAAAACATTTTGATACAACTTTTTTCTTATGCTTCTCTTTCTAGCTCTGGCATAACCTTGATGTGTGACCAAAGAGAGGCCACTTCTTTTCTTTTTCCCTCTGTATCATGGGGATGGAGAAAATTCTCTAAGTCCTAGCAGGAGAGAGATTTGAGCATGTCAGGCGTGTTACGGCCCTTGTGCTCTAAAGCACAATGGATGATTGTTGTTTGGGACAAGAATCCCGACGGATTTGATACTTGTCCCCCAACCAAAGTCAATAGCACATCTCTGTATTTTCAATCATGAGTTAGACATTCTCAGCACCCCTCAGCCTCCATAATCCAAGGAACACCTGAGGGCTGCGGGAGACAAAGAGAACTGGAATTTTTTACTGGCTTCCTGGGTGTTACTAGCCAATGAGGGTCTCAGTCTGGCCTCCGAGGCCCACACCCCCAGCCACTAAAGATCAGGATGGATTGATTTCACTCAAAGTTTTTTGTATTTGTATTTTTGAATTATTTTCCTAATGAAAGATTGATTCTCATGGAATTCTTAGAGCTGGCAGATGACAGAACAAGGAGCAATGACCTCAAGTTGCAGTGTGGAAGGCTTGGATATTCGGAAAAACTTTTTCACTAGGAGGGTGGTGATGCCTTTGAATCTGCTAGGATAGAGTCCCCTATATTGTACTTAGAGCCTATATTTTTTCTTACCTTCTACACAGATGACGATTTCTTTCAAAAAAATCCAGTCCGATATGAAAAAAAAAACGCACGGAATGTCCTCCACAACAACGGTCTCTTGGTACTCTGAGAGAACCACGAGATGGAGACTTGCTGCAGCAAGGCTACAGGGGGTCTCTGAGGTTCCCCCTGCCCTGCATCCCTGTCCTGCCTGGCTGTTGTCAAGGGAGCTCTGTGAGGTCACAGACGCCTCATCATCTTTGCCCAATAGGCTGAGTTCCTGCCAAAGGCCTTTGTGAAGTCACTGCCACACTCACCTTTCCCTTGCAGGCCTGATGCCTGCCCCTGGCCAGCCTGGTTGGATGTTTGAGCTGCACTCCGGATCTCCCCACTTGCTCATTATTGATTCTGGGGAGCAACCAGGCCACCTGGTAAAACAGCAGAGTCTGTTCCTCACCCCACACTGAGTTTTTCATAGAGGCACAGATTGTGATACAATTCCATCTCCTAATGTGGTCTCTATTTCCAGGGCTATGAAATGTCACACACTTTGCACCATATTAAGCCCAATTCTTGTTGTGCCTTTCTTGTCTAGATCGAATTAGCCCTGCCCCATGATATCCGATCTCCCCGTCCTGCTGGGAGCCCCCGAGCCAGGAGCACCCCAGTAGGGGCCTCCTTGCTGTTTGTCTGCCGGGCTGGTGACAGGACTTCCTCTGCGTGGGGATATTAGATGCACCTCCAGAGGCAGTGCAGAAGTGAGTGCACTGCATCAGCCCAGCGTTGGGCTCAGGGCTTTGGCCTTGGCAGCTTCTGCTCCAGTCATGTCTCTGGGTGCCCGGACTCAGAGCTTCTGGCCCCCTGTGGCTGCAGCCAGTGCTGGGGAACTGGGCTCAGGACTTTCATGCCCCTCCCCACTCCTGCTGGCACTCTGGGTGTCCGGGCTCGGGTCTTCTGCCAGGCATCTGCAGCTGGGGCTCGGGGCTTCCCTTGCCGTTCCTTCTGGGGCTCAGGTGTCTATTTTTCTAGATGTCCCGAAAATGGTAGGAGCCGAGGTGCTCCCAAGTAGTAGGTAGGAGCTGAGGTGCTCCCAACAGCAGGAACCCTCCTGCACATCTGGGAACCTCCTCTAGCTTCAGAAAGGTTGTTGGCTGCTGCCCTTGGAGCCCAGGTCTGAAGGCACCACACACGTGAGGGTGGCCATGCTGTGACCCCTACAACAACCGCTGAACTCCCCTATTCTCCTATTTTGGTCAGGACCCCCATAGTTACAATACCATGACATTTCAGATGGAAACATTGGTCAATTTCAAGGCCAGAGGGTTTTTAAATTAGTCAAACTGAGCCCTGAATTTGGTAGGGACCTGGCTATTATGGAAGTCCTAGCAGGTTTGCACTCCCGGTTCTCCTGAAAGGCCATTGAGAATTCATGCTGCCTGAGAAACTTCCCAGAATAAGCTACCAGGACTGGGGGGGGATGAAGGAAACCAACCAAAGCCTGAGCTAGGATGGAGAGCATTGATCCAAGCGGTGTTTGAACCCCTCCACCCCCACCTGCCTGCCTGCCGTGAAACGGACAGAGGGGCACTGATTTCTATTGGTGAACTTGCTACAGACCGTGGGCTTCAGCACAAGCCATGGAGCCCATACTCTGACCTCTTGGATAAACAGCAACGTTGGCTTTTTAGAAACCTTCCCCCCAGTGCTCTGCATCCACTTGGGATTGTGCCCAGCAGAGGCTGGTGGAGGGGAGGGGAAGGCAGAGGAGGCCATGCAAATGTTGTGGTGTCTGCACTACCCCACAGACACACACCCAGCAATGCACGGCATAATAGCCAGGACAGTAAATGATTTGGCCATAACCTCCAAAATCCTCAGTGTTGAAAGTACAATTTATCTAGAAAACAATGGGAGGGAGGGGTTAGAGAGTTGCAGTAACCACCTGGATTTCCAGTCTCTGGCCAGGCACATCCCCCTCTCCACAGTTTTCACTGATATCTTCTCCAAACTGGTCCTCCTGATATAATCTGAGGTCACATCCTGGCCTGCAGGGACATTGGCAGGATCTTCACTGTTCCCAGCTGCAGCATCACCCTTGTTATCCTGCCTGATAAGGATCCCGCCAGGGCTCAGCTAAATGGCATGTATCATGACAGGCTCTTTGCTGAGGGCCCTTGACAGCACCCGCACCCAAACCCCTCAACCCCAGCCCCACCCCAGAGCCTGCACCCCCAGCCGAAGCCCTCACTCTCTCCCACACCCCAACCCCAATTCTGTGAGCATTCATGGCCCTCCATACAATTTCTATACCCTGATGTGGCCCGTGAGTCAAAAAGTTTGCCCATCCCTGGTCTATGGCCACCAAATGTTCGCAGTTACATGGCCCATGAAGCTCGCTTCCATCACTCACTGGTTAAAGCCCCTTTGTGCTTTCTCCCATTCTGCCCCCCAAACTCGGGAGGAGCTCCCTGTAAACATCAGCAAAATGACCTCCTCATCCCAGGGATTGCTTGATTCTTCAATTATTCCCATGTCCAGCAGGCTTGCCAGCTCCTTCTGAACCTGCTGCTGCAATGTACCAGTTCTGTGGGGTGCTTTGCTGGGTGCAAGTTGTGATCCCACAGTGTTAATCTTAGGCAACTTTTGTGAGTCAGGCCTGGCCTGCTAGATAATACCTGGCAGTGACTTTGCAGCACAGTCATAACCTCTGTCTTTTCAGTTACGGTGACCTCTTCACACACCTCAATGCTCTCGAGTGGTATTCAGGCATCAGATCCGTAAGGGGCTGTCTTACAATCCTCTGCACAGACTAGCATCTTGACAACAGCTTCACTATTGTGATGCACTTTTAACAGCCCGAGATGCATCCCTGCTGCGGGGCCTGTGTACATTGCAGGTAACAGCGTGACCCCTCCCTACCACCTCCGAAGGCCCCTCCCATCAGTTTTGCCGTTTGTACTTTTCCACGAGGAGTAACAACTGCAGCAGATCACCTGCATCAAATGATCACTCACAAGGACAGCAGGACCCCGTTTATCCCATCGAATTGGGACTAGGGCCAGACTGGTTAACCAAAACTTCAGATAATCGGATGAATGGGAAAGTGCGAGGCTGCAGCGCCATCTAGTGACCATAGCAGATACTGCTCATTTCTGGACCTGTGTGTGCTGGTTGTTGGGTTAATATGGAGAACCGGATAATGGAGGGTCGGATAAACAGGGTTCTACTGTATTGTGCTCATCCCATTCTTTCCGAGCTGCTTGGCTTTTAGTGAGGCTTCGCTTCGCTATTCCAATCATGGATTTAGGGAAACCTAATTTAGGCTCCTCCCTGTGAAAGGGAAAGGAAAAGTGAAGTGCTTCAGTAAGAGTAAACTTACCAGAATGAAATGGTTCCATTGTTTTCTGTTTCAAAAGGGCATTTGGCTTCAGAATTTTATTTCATTTTTGATGAGATTGTGTCTTTTATGTTTTGTGGCACACAAGCAGAGAAGTTAGAGAAAACATAAAATTCTCTTGCTGGAAGTTCGCAATGTTTTGCTAATTTGTTTCTTAGGAGCCAGAACAATAATGTGTGTGGAATCATCATTACTGTGTATTCTGTGTAGTTATGTTGTTGGCTTCTTTAGGAAATTTGCAAAAGAGGATCACTGGGAAAGCCTGTCCCCTCCCATTCCCTCCCCCCCACACACACACACATACGCACTGCACATTTGCTGCCCACTGGTGCTGCCTGAGCAGTAGCATTGTGACATCAGAGATAATCCACCACTCAGCACTCCCTCCCTCCAGTTCATTTCCATGCTTGGGGAGAATGGCTAGCAACCTGGCTACCATGGCAACAGTTACCTTTGACAACTGATTGCCCCCAGAACATCATCACAGAAAGGAAGTTGGTAATGAAACAGGGCCACATTTGGACAGGCAGGACAGCCTCCTGCTGTGCTCATTTGGGTTTGTAATGTGATAGGGTCCAGTGTTTTTTTCCAAAGGGCAGTTGTTTGCTACTTTCCATAGTAAGGGCCAGGTGAAAACAAGATGCAAAATTCCAGCTCTTTTTCTTGGATATTGTTTATCTGCTTCTTACACATTCTGGGTTCTAGCTTAGAACTTTCACTGAAACAGAAGTTGCATAAAATGAGTTTTGTTTTAATACAGTTTAATTTAATTACTTTCCATACTCTGATCAACACAGCACTGAGTGGTGAAACAGAGATTTTCACAAAGATAACAATGGCAATAAACTATATACTGAAAACAACACATGAGTAAGAGCTTCATTGTTTAAATAACACATATATAAAATATTTTCTTTCTATTTAAAAAAAACAAAGGAAATCAACAAACAAAAACCCCTTCCTTTAACGTTACTTAAGTTTGCTTTCATCAATAAACTAAACCATAAAATAATTAGGAAATACAAAGTCAAGGTTTTAAAAAGGATTAAAAGTTTACAAAGTTTTGCATTCTCAGGTTAGCAAAGGTCATGCTCTCAGAGTTCAAGTAAATTGGAAAACCAGCATCATACATTGCAAGTAGCACCCTGGGCCGGCAAACAGGATGGAACATGGCAGGTACCATTGCTGGAGCAGATGCTGCATGCCAGGGACCAAGTCACGCTCTCCGCCGCACTGTTACAGCCCCTTGGGAATCAGTGATGAGAATGATGTTAAACCTACCCCGGGCCATTCCACCAGCACAGTATAACCACACCCTGTCCTTCCCCTGGATTGCTCCAACCTGCCTCCTAGAGCAGGTGCTGGGTCGGGGAGACAAGGGATGTGTTCTACATCAGGCACAGAGCCCATATCCCCCCAGTGGCAAAAACCTTCGCAAAACTTTTCAAGATAATGCATCTGCATGTGATTATCCCCTGTCCCCTAGAGAAATACGGTGTATTTTAATGAGTCTGCCCTTGCTTGTCTTGATGATCAGAGCTCAGAGGTGCTACAGGGATCCTCTCCCAAATGATGCTATGCCAAACATAAACACACTTCCATCCTATACTTTGAAATCAAGAAAGACGACATTCTCCGAAGGTAGGAGTGAACACTATTTCCAGTACAATAAAACTGAAATCTCCTTTTGTTAGTTACATCAGGAAATAGCTCTTTTCAGAACACCTTGCCCAAGGCAGAAATTTGCAGAAGTCAACTTGTTGATTATTTGAATCTATAATGCAGCCACGTGGGAACAGAAAGGAGATTGTTCTGAGTCTTTCACATGAATTCTCTCTTACAGTCCAGACCTCGGGTGACTTCTGGAGTGGATTATTGCAATGTTCTCTACCATGAGCCACTCAGCCCAAGCACAGCTACTGCCAAATGCAGCTGTCCACTGAATTGCAGGGGATATTACACCTAGGAGGACATCCGGGACCATTGAAACTAATGGGAATTTTGCCATAGACTTCAATGAGGCTGAGATTAAATATGTGGGGAGTGATGGTCGAGCATTCTCACTGGGGAGTCTCCTACACCTGGAGGTCATTTCCCTGGGCACACATGTCCAAACTCTGAGTTTTCAAGGCACAGCGTAAGGCTCATCTCTTTCTCTGAGTGCCGTGTGGAGGTTTGGTTGTGGCGAGCACGGCGTGTTGGAATGCATGTTCATTAACACTTTGTAGAACATCACTGCTTTCCCGAGCAGAGACAATGTCTACAAAGGCTCAGTCCAATGAAAATAAATCATTTTCTGTGAATCGGATGGGCTTTCAGTGACATAGTCAGCTCAGATGCTCTACTGAGCATTATGTAGAATGTGTTTACATTAGTCTTTTCTCTGATGTTTTTAACTCCATCTTTCCTTGAATTACATAGAGGGGAATTCTACAGCTTCTTTTGAGAGCACTTTTCGCTTGCACATAGATAGATAGATAGATAGATAGATAGATAGATAGATAGATAATGTTTTTTAGGATCTGAGATCTGTGAACAGGCAGGAGAGCTCCTTTAGCATTAAAAAATATTTATGGTCATCAATCCTGTACTTCCTTTAAAAGTGGGGGTAGGAAATAGCTTAATAGAAATTTGCTAGAATGTAACTATCTGACCTCTGGTTCAGATTCTCTCTTTAGAAGGAATTTGGTCTGCAGAAGCATTTGGATTTACCGGCCTTTTTATGAAACACTGAATAAACACACAGAAATTGCCAGATTGGATCAGACCCGAGCTCCATCTAGTGTCTTGTCTCTGATAGTGACTAGTACCCGATGTTTCAAAAGAAGGTTTAATAACCTTCAATAGGCAGATGTGGAATAATCAGCCCTTTCCCCCATCTCGCCCTGATCTCTCATAGTTAGAGAAGAGATTGGTTTAAGCCCTGAAGCATAATGTTTAGTATCCCTTAAGCATCCGCATCCACACACCATGCCATATAAAACTGTCAAATCCTTCCAGTTTCTTTGTAGTTCTGCTTAACAGCACTCCTAGGATCTACAGACATTTCCCAACTTCTCAGCTCATCCAGAAGAACAGTTCAGACCAGCAAGGCACTGAGCACGTTAGCCCCAATCCAAAGAAACATATAAGCACATGCTTAACTTTAAGCAACTTTAAGAATGAAATAAGCCCCATTGAAATCAACATGCTTAAAATTCAGGGTGCTCCACTTCAGGAAAGATGGAGATAGATTGGAGACAGCCCAGGGGAGAGCAATAAAAACAATAAAAGGTTTAGAAGCACTGGGGGATGGACTAGATGACCTCTTCAAGCCCTACTTTTCTATGATTCTATGAAAAGATATGCACCTGCGTAAATGTTCTGCTGGACTGAGGGAAGAATGCTCAGATCCATGCAGGATCAAGCCCTAAATGACTTATTGTTCTTTGCTTGGATGCATTTGATGAAAGAAGTCAAGTCCTTCTTCCTTTCTATCTTCTGTAGAAGTGCACGTTAAGCAAGCTGCCTTTGAAGTTGAATAATCATTTTATTTGCTTCAGAGAAGCAGCCGTGTTAGTCTGTATCCGCAAAAAGAACAGGAGTACTTGTGGCACCTTAGAGATTAACAAATTTATTTGAGCATAAGCTTTCGTGGGCTAAAACCCACTTATTTGTAATATTTGTCTGAATGCCGACTGACTGACATGCTATTTGGCCAAAACCAAAGAGTGTGTAAAGAAATAAATGACATGTGTGTGTATGTACGGCATGTGCATGAATATGTACACACACACACACACACACACACTTTTTCTTGATCTTTGGCCACAAAAAACATACCTGATGATCACACTAGACGTTCACTACCTTTTACATTGCCAGGGTGTTATGAATGAGAACCAAGCCATCCCCATAATTTCACAAACTGGAATGTGTGACATGAGCTAAGTACAATTAACAATTATATGATTTGGCAATCACTATTGTGACATGGGGTGAGGAAAGAGGTGCATTGAGGATATTGATATATGATTAAATAGGTTTACAGGCAGTTTCTTATCTCTATAAAGACAGGTTAAAAGATAAATCTATACATAGAATATTTTTTCTTATCATTATAAATATATGTTTCTAAAAATATATTCACTGTTGTTAATTTTCTCAGAAATATTCACCCCTGGCTACACACTTTTTGTCTGATCATTAGAAGTGTACATAAGGTAATTTTTCAGCAGCCAAAGAACAAGAAGCTACAGGATTTAGTCAGCATGGCTGTAGTGTCCAGAAGGGATACATTTAGAAGCTCCATTTTTGAAATATTTTCTCAATGAAAGTATGTGCATAATGTGTTCTAGTTGGTAGCCGATGATTTAAAAACATGGAGGCATATTTCGGTGGGGGAAACTGTCAACCAATAACCCAAGAGTGCGATGCAAACTATGCGTTCCTCCTAACCATGTTATTGTTCCCAGGTATAATGGAGATCCACGGATTCTACTACTGTCTAAGTCACCAGTCCCACAAAATTGAACATATTCCTTAATTTTATTTATGTGAGGCATTCCACTGAGTCTGGGAGGCTACACTAATAAGTGAAATTAAAATATCAACAGAATACGGGTCAAAATGTGTAAATCAGACTAAATGGCAGGGTAATGCACTTTCCTAGAGATAAAGGATTTTTTTCTCCCTTAGAAGAAGTGAAGGAGTGATGGGTTTTCCCATCAGTTGTTCCAGGTTCCATTCCTGGAGATAAAAAACAGATATGTTAGCCCCAGGCTGAACAGATCCCTGTTGCCATGGCAACCAAATGGCCGTTACTTCAGGCTAAGTAAGACACCTGAGGTCAATTAAAAACCTTCTAGAAATCAGTTAAGGAAGGTAGGTTGATTGAGACAGCTCAAGCCAATCAAGGGCTGGCTGGAACCAATTAAAAAAAAAAGCCTCCCAGTCAGTCAGTTGCACACGTCAGGAGCTGTGTGAGGAGGAGCGCTGTGGGAGAACTGAACAAGTACGGACACCATCGGGCACCAGGGGAGAACCCTGCTGGTACAGCGGCAAAGGGCAGGGAGAGGTAATCCCTCTGCAATTCTCCCCCGCTAGTTAGAAGAATGTCAAAAGTTATATGTGGGCTGATCTACATAAAGAATAACAGCCCGCTTCTTCTGCCAGTTACTCCTATAGCGCAAGTGGGAGAGGGGGCATGTGCTACGGACCCAAGGATCCTAGATTTAAACTCTGACCATGACCAGGCAGGAAAAAATATAATATGTGCTCATGTAATCCCACTGTAACTGGCCCCACGGTGCTGAAATGAGGGTGCATGTTACACTCCCCAGGATCAGGCTTTGCTGCCTTCCAGGAGAAATTCATTCCTTGAGTTCTGACCAGTCCTTGTGGAGTTTCCTGCAGGTGGGGTCTCCACCACTCTTGAGCTGCAAGAAGGGCACTCAGCACGGGCCCACTCTGCCCAAAGACCCTGCTGTGTGAGCTCTATTGGATCCCCCACCCTGTGTTTTAAAAAGAGGAGATCCTATAGCTCACCTTCAATTGATTAACCAAAATAAAGCGGGAAAACAAACAAACAAACAATGACTGAAACAACATCTCAAACTACCACTAAATTTGCTATTTCACAATATAAAACCATGTCTAGAACTATGTTTATTCCAGCGTCCTCCTATAAGAACAATTGTAATAGTGACATTTCCTAAGTTTTGGGTTTAACTTTTTACATTCTTCTAACATAGTTATTTTGTGATGTGATATACAGGTGCGCCCTCTCATAAATTAGCACTTTTTAGGGAACTGGATGTTTCACCACATTGCTAATGGGCTGCAGAGCCTTTCACTGCGAGGTGACGGGGTGAATACAGCCCAGCCTAGTAGGGACTGAACGTTGATCCCTGCTAATGGATGTTTAGTGGCATCCAGGAGTTTGGTGCATCTCAGTTCCAGCTCCCACATTCCAAACTCACCACCACGCTGTGCACTCATGGAAAGCTTGGCAGAGAGTCCAAGACCTGCCTGGGCCATGGCTACTGAACTGCCTCCTGTTGCCCCAGAGAGTGAGAAGCCAGATCACACGCTCAAAGAGCCTAGGTGCACACCTGCTTGTGCACACCAAGTGATGAGCACTGTATAAATAGCACAGATTAAGTGATGTGCTAAAGCTAGAACCTCAATGTACTTCAGTGGGAGCTTTGTGCATGGAGCAGCTGCAGAATTAGAGCCACAGAATTCGCTCCAGGACTAAGAGGGGTTGTTGTCTGCAGATCTGAAATGAAGATGTGCAGCAAACCTGTCGAGTAAGAAGGGTCATTTGTACACAGTCACTTCACTGAGGACTCTACCGCTTTTACCTTACCAGCTTTCAGAAGTTCCAGTTCACTTTTCTGGGATGAAGCAGCTACTGCAACTCTGCTTTGGTTCCTACGAAGGCAGTTGCTGAAGTGAAGAGAGAAGGATGCTGCATGAGCTGAACCCTGGCTAGAAGAGACTGGGGCAAGGCGTGAAACTAAAAGTTGTGAGAAATCACATGACTGGGGAAATGGAAAGGAAAATTCCACTGCAAGCAAGGCCCTCTCCTTCCTGAGTGGAACAGGAGCACTGACTCTCCCAACACCCCTCCAGGAAACTCGGGTGATGAGCTCCAACACATCTTGGAGGTGGTGAACCCAGCTTGGAAGGGGAGATACCACCAGGGGAAGAAACAAACATCCACACGCTAATGCAGGGGTGTCAAACTCAATTGCACAGGGGGCCAAAACTCAAAACTCGCGGGCCGAACAGTATAACCATTTATTTAACAGACTAAATATTTATGTTTTTTAACCATTAATATGAACCAAAATACAGGATATCATTCCAAAATAAATACATTTCAACTTAAAATATTTTGCTCTTCATAAAAAAATATCCTGTCAATACAATACATTCAAAATCTGTACATGCTGGAATATTAAAAAATCTGAAAATATAAATAAAAAATTGAATTTAAAGCAAAAGTATAATCATAACAAATCATAACATTCCATTTTCTTGTCCTATTTAGTCAGAGCCTGATACTTGGAGTCTTTTCTTTGCAACAAGTTCGTTTATGTTTGGGGTTAGGTTCTGTGTTGTGAAGATTCTCAGGATCGATTGCAGGTGTTCATCAGTGAGGCGACTCCTGTGTGACGTTTTGTTAATTTTCATCACAGAGAACAGCTGCTCGCACAGATATGTGCTGCCAAACATGGACAGGATTCGAGCCGCATGTTGGCGGAGCTGCGGCATCGCTTCAGGAATGAAGCGAGTGAACTGTGCTGGCCCCGCAGTGTCGTACTTTGCCTTCAGTGTCCCGTTACATTGCAGTTCTATCAGCTCCATCTGCATTTCTACAGGTGCGGTTTCCACATCGACTGCAAATGGGTTGCGAAGCAGCTCGAAGTTACTTTTCTGTGCCTCAAAGTCACTGAAGCGCCGTGCGAACTCAGTGCGCAGCGCGCTGAGTTTTTCAGCAAAGGTGGCATTTGGGAAAACTGTGGCACTTTCTTGGTTCCGTATTACTTGGCAACAGGGAAAGTGAGACAAGTTGCATTGGTGCATTTGTGTCTCCCATAAGCGCAGCTTCACTTGAAATGCCTTCACTGCATCATGCATATCGGTTATTATGTGCTCCCGTCCCTGGAGTTGAAGGTTTAAAGCGCTAAGATGCGACGTTATGTCAGCCAGGAACGCCAACTCACATTTCCACTTTTCATCCCGCAGAACTGTGCAGTCTTTCCCCTTACTGTCCATGAACTGGCAGATTTCCTCTCGCAGCTCAAAGTGTCTTTTGAGAACTTTTCCCCGACTTAGCCACCGGACCTCCGTATGATATGGCATATCGCCAAACTCGCTATCTATTTCCCGCAGAAAAGACTGGAATTGGCGGTGATTTAAACCGTGGGCTCTGATAAAGTTGACGGTTTGTGTTACAGTGTTCATCACATGATCCATTTTTAGGACTTTAGCACTCAGCGATTCCTGGTGTATGATGCAGTGATACACTGTCAACTCACCGGCACAGTTCTCCTCCCGCATCTTTGAGCGCATCCTTCCCACCAGTCCATTTTTTTCACCACACATAGCAGGTGCGCCATCTGTTGTAAGTCCAACGAGTTTTTCCCACGGCAGTTTCATGTCGGTTACACTTTGAAATACATTTCCAAAGATGTCTTCTCCTTTCGTTGTCCCGTGCATCGATTTAATGTCCAGTATTTCCTCTGTTACGCACAAATTGGAATCCACACCACGGATAAATATCGCCAGCTGTGCAGTGTCAGTCGCGTCAGTAGTTTCATCCACGGCAAGGGAGTATGCAACAAAATCTTTTGCTCTTTCAATCAACTGTGTTTTCAAATCAGTCGCCATCTCACAAACCCGATTAGCAACAGTGTTTCTGCTGAGGCTTACATTTGCAAACGCTCGCGTTTTATCTGGACAAAGGACGTCGCACACTTTCATCATACAATTCTTTACGAATTCCCCCTCGGTAAACGGCCGTCCTGATTTGGCGATCTCTTCGGCCACAATGAAACTTGCTTTCACAGCAGCTTCACTTTGTGATTTTGCTTTGGTGAAAAACGTCTGCTGGGATGTCAAATTCTTCTTCAACTCCTCTACCTTTTGTAGCTTCTGTCCTGCGCTCAGGTTTTTGAATTTGTTCTCATGTTTCGTCTCGTAGTGCCGTCTTAGGTTATACTCCTTCATTACAGCGATATTACTCCCGCAAAGGAGACACACTGGTTTACCTGCAATTTCAGTAAACATATACTCATTCTCCCACCGGCTTTGAAAGCCTCGGTTTTCAGAATCAATTTTTCTCTTGGCCATTGTTGGGGTCTAGCTTTGATTTGATATTAGCGTTGTATACATCAACAGACCGCGAACTTGAACCACGGCTTGCCGTTGGCGGCAATTGCACTGCATCATGGGATTTGTAGTGTGTGTTATTGGGGCGTCATATCACAGGGCCATTAAAAACAGATATATAAAACGATTTCGCGGGCCGGATATAATTGTATGGCGGGCCGGATGTGGCCCGCGGGCCTTGAGTTTGACACATGTGCGCTAATGCTACACCAACATCCCTTTACGTGGGAACCAATCCCAATGGCCCTTAGTTGGGACAGGGAGAGGAAAGCACCTGACATTGACCTTATCTACAGCTACCCCACAGTGCAGTACACTGCCACCAGTTCCCTCCAGGCTTAGCACCACCAGTCTGAGCAGCACCCATGCATGGAGCATGAGGCACCTTACCCCAAAAAGCCTGTGAGGCAGGCAGGAGCAAAACCTACCCCACAACGAGCTTCCCCAGAGCAGAGGCAATCCGGTTTGCCTGTGCCTGGGAGGTTCTGCAGGGAATTGGACAATCAAAACAGGTCAACACATGACAGGCCCAAAGGCAGTTGGGGAAGGGAATGTTCTTTGGGGGGGGCTGCTCCCAAGCCTATGGGTGGTGGATGGTGATCAAAGCTAGTGCCCCTCTGCCAGGCATGGCCAGAGTGGGTCCACAAAAGGAGGTGGCGAAGTGAGAGAAGTTAAACCTGCACCATTCAGCCTGGAGGCTCCGTCTTAGACTTCCCTCTCTTGGTGAAGTTGTGGGTGCTTCACACATCAGATCAAGAGCTGTAACTAAGCATTTTAGTGCCCAGGGTAAGGAAACATATTTGCATCCCCTAGATGTGACATGTTTCAAATCCTCCCTTTCTGGGATGTGGAGAAGGGATTTGAACTTGGGTCTTCCTACACCAATGCTCTAACCAGCAGGCTACAGAGTCATTCTGAAACTCTCTTCTGGCTCGACAATTAGCCCTTGTCATTCATATTGGCTCAGACAGGAAGAATGACTCCACAGAGCAGTGATTACTGCTCTCTCGGAGGAGGTCAGAGACCCAATTTGACGAAATTCATTCATCTCCCAGGCATAGCAGCTGACCGGAGTTGGGCATCTGAGTGTTAAAGGCAGAAACAATTCTTAAGCTCTCTTCATGTGTCATTATATAATGCCCGCATCTGTAATTTTCACTCCATGCATCTGAAGAAGTGGCTTTTTTTTACCCATGAAAGCTTATGCCCAAATAAATCTGTTAGTCTTTAAGGTGCTACCAGACTCCTTCTCGTTTTTGAGGATGGGGTTCTGTATCCTGGGAAGCAGTGTCTTTGAAAATGATTTGGTGGTCATGGTGGATAATCAGCTGAACTTGAGCTCCCAATGTGATGTTGTGGTCAAAAAGGGCTAAAGTGATCCTGGGATGCGTAAACAGGCGAATATTGAGTAGGAGTACAGAGATTATTTTACCTCTGTATTTGGCCCTGGTGCAACTGCTACTGAAATCCTGTGTCCAGTCTGGTGCCCACAATTCAAGAATGATGTTGATAAATTGGAGAGGTTTCAGAGAAGAATGAGAAGAATGATTAAAGGATTAGAAAACCTGCCTTATAGTGAGACATTCAAGGAGCTCAGTCTATTTAGCATAACAAAGAGAAGGTTAAGGGGTGGCTGGATTACAGTTTTAAGTACCTAAATGGGGAACAAATATTTAATAATGGGAACTTCACTTTATCAGAGAAAAGTATAAACATGATCCAATGGCTGGAAGTTGAAGCTAGACAAATTCTGACTGGAAATAAAGTGTAATTTTTTTAACAGTGAGAGTAATTAACCATTGGAACAATTTACCAAGTTTCATGGTGGATTCTCCATTGCTGACAGTTTTTAAATCAAGTTTGGATGCTTAATTCTGGGGACATTCTCTGGCATGTGTTACACAGAAGAACGGATTAGATGATCGCAATGGTCCCTTCAGGCCTTGGAATCTATGAATCTATGAGTTAAAACTCCTTGTGGCAAAGCTCTTGGGTTCAGTGGAACACACAATCCTTCACATCCTGACAAGGTGCAGTTCCAGGAAAGGCACATTTGTACTGGAGATTAATAAAAATGTTTATCTGACTGAGCAACTTAGTATGGTAGAGATAAAGAAAAATTATGTATTCATTCCCACTTTTTCAGGATAAAATTTCTGAGTGAAGCTTGAGTTTTCTTTGGATTTTTAAGTAAATCTATTAAGTAGTTTGCAAGATCTAATCAGATAAAAACTGGCTTAAAAAAAAAAAACAACCAAGGAGCTGATGAAAAAGATTATCTCTAAAAAGAGACTCATGGATTTGCATACTCCTATGTCTAAAAAATGCAGTGTGTTTAAAATCAGAAATGTATACATAGTGAGCATTTTGGGGGTCTCACTGGTGCTATGTAATTATTTTGTTAAAATATTGGCATTATTTATCCTAAATTAATCCACATAAACTGATGTAATCCAACAGGGAAAGTGGTTTACATGACTACTTCCATTGGGTCCAGTAGGCAGATGCCTTTCTGAACAGTTCAGGAGTGGAATACTATATTGCCTTTTGTCATATGCCCCCCCTAATGTTCTCCACATCTGAACCTTGTGGCTTATATGAGGCATGGGGCTAATATGATGCATGGGGAATGGGTTTTGCTAGTCATGGTGCTTTTGTATTGAATTGAAGAAAATCTTCAAACCTAAGCATGAGTGAATTCACAAAACTGTGCAGAAGAGATGGAGGTCAAGGACAGGGGAGGGAGTTTAGTCTGATATGGTAATGGTAGTGGCATCGAATAGGTAGAAGGAGGTGCTGAAAGGTTGGGATCCCTACTGGGGACAGAGTTAAATTTGCAGTTTTCTGAGGTGTATGGGGATTGTGGAAGGGTTAAGATGTGTGTCTCCGGTTGGAGGAAAAGCGGTTGTACAGTGTTCATCTTAACTTTTCAGTTCTTTGCTTTTCAAGTTTTGTGTTAGCTGTGTTTTCTGTAGATCATCCAGTGAGCATGCTCTGATCTCAGCCCCTGCCTCCTCAGGTCGCAGATCCACGCACTCCACATGTGCTGCCCTGAAAGGGCTAGATGCCATCAGGCCTTCCTCCCCAACTCCTGCTGCTGTCTTCATGGTGCTTCTGGAGAGAAGGGGGCAAGAAATTAATGTGAAACAAAAAGTATTTGTCTAAAAAAAATAAAGGAGCCGGATCTAATGGGTGGGTTTAGCCACATATGCCTTTCCTTGCCAGTTACCATTGTATTTTCTCCTGTAAGTTATTATTCAGAATTTACAACATGACCTCCAAAATAACAAAAGTTTTTGTTTGGGAATCCCTGTCTTCAGAAAGCTGCTCAGATCATATGTTCATTTTGTGTTCCAGGGAAGGGGAAAGCTTTTCACAAGCTCCTTTGTAAGCCAAAGCTGAGTGATGTCCAGGAAATCAGCCAAGAAAGTCTAAAGAATGGAACTCCTGAGACATTTGGAGATTTACTCTGGTATTTCCCAAGGAAACTGATGGCTCAGCTTCCCGGGACATACTGGAGACAGCAAAGCCTGTGGAGGTCACCACCGAGCTGATCAACTACTACAGGAAAGCCTATGATCAGAAGATAGTCATGGCGGTGCTGAGAGCCATCAACTTGAGGGATCTGTTGGAAAGACTCATCAGTGCAGCAAAGGCTAGTGAGAATCTGCCAATGGAGAGGACAGTGGGCAGTAGCTGGCTAAAAATAATGTATCCACGGTGGGTGTCCTGAGTGTTGGTCGAACTATTGTGTGTTTGAAGGAGGAAGGGAAGGGAAGGTTACTTCACTGAATGAGGTGTTGGCTCTTTCAGTCCTGGCCAAGCTGATCATGACTCTCTTTCATAAGCCAGGAAAATCATGGGTCAGATTCACAAGTCTGGAGTCAAGAATTCTTTCGGGTGCCCAGAACCTCTTGATGAGTGAATGTAGTGAACTCCTGGAATGCAGGCAGGGTGTTGATTGGTGGGTGCTGGTGGAGTGGCTATTTGAGAAAGTTTCCCAAGTGTGTATGGTCTTTTCAGCACAGTAGGATGACAGCATTTTGCAGTGCTTACTGCTGGATTCTGTTGCAGGTTGTAGGCCCCTTAGGCCTGATGAAGCAGTTTACCACCCTGGATAGCTTGTTGGGGCAGGATTTGGAAACCTGTCTTGTTACCCGGGGTTCTGTCAACCCAAAGCTCTTGGTAACTTTGACTCTGTGTAAGGTGGTGTCAGGAAATAAACCAGGGGAGACACGGCCGTCCGACCGATAGATGGCTGGCACAAACAGGACAACACAAGAGTGCTTTCACTTAAAGCTAAACTTAGTCTCAAGCACTTACACACGTCCACAACAGGTTTAGTAAAACATCCCCAACCCTTGATAATTACCAAAGCTGAGTGTGGCTCTCCAGTGACATAGCGGCAGGCGTCCGGTGGCCAAATCTTCCGTCTGCCAGTGGGGACTGCAAGAAGTATCCAGAGGGAGAGTCCAAAACGAGTTCAAAAGAGTCCCCAAACAAGTCCAACTACCTCAAACTTTCCCCCCTTTTATACATTAGTAATAGAATGACATGTCCCTTAAGGAAAATTTGCTAAGTAAGCAGTTTCAATGGTCAAGCAAGAGACTCCTTCGGATTATTGATTAACCAGGTGTGGGTTTTTCCAGAGTTTGCAGCCTTGAGACCCCAATAGACATTCCTGGGACACATCCTGCTCTTTTAAAATGCAGGTATCAGCAACTTCAACACAATTCTTATCAGGAAGGATGTGGGGTCAAGCTGCCCTTTCTGTGGCACCCCAAACCCTCTCCCCTCCTGCCATGGTCAAGCTGAGACTGCTGAATAGGCCGCTTTTAACAATAAGCCATAGTGGTTTCAGGCACTTTACTGAATTGGCAAAATCTCCCTGTACAGTCTGGAGACTGACAGGAAGTTTCTCTTGATCTGTAACTTGGAGGAATTCTTTAATTTCATCCTGTCTGATGAAGCCTTTTTTCTCCCACTGGTGCTGAATTTCTGTCCCTCTCTCTTCATCTGCAACAGGCGGTTAGAAAACCAAGGAAACCTGTGTGGGTGACGGGGAGGAAGGCGCTTTTACTGGTATAGCTTGTTTTCTTCAGGGACGGGCTATAGTAGTAACAGCCCAGCTTCATCAGTATAGCTGCATCTGCAATAGGAGCACTTTGTGAGTATACTGTAGCAGTATCGCTGCATACCGGTAAAGCACTCCTCGGGTAGACATGGCTTCAGAACTGCTAATGGAGACAACAGTCCCTACCATTGAGCTTGACCTCACTATAGATTAGTGCTGAACATGGCTTCTGAAATGGTTCCTCCCACGTCCAACAGAACAAATTCCCTCTTGTTATTCCCTCAACCCCTTATTGTGAAGGTCTGTTAATTGCTTTCTGTGTAATAACCACTCCCACCTCATCTAAACACTCGGAGCGTGGTTTGTATGCTGGCAGGCTGTTTCTGAGTGGCCCAGGTGGGAGCTACAGCAGCAAAGGATTGTGAGGCGCCCAAAGTTACAGGGCAGGAGTGACATGACCCCACACTCTGGATTGCATTCTGGAAGTCACATGGAATAGCTTTAAAAAGAGCTCCTTGTGCTGTGTGAATTAGATTCATGTTTGTTGTTACTTTATTTTCCTGTTGAGATTCTGATCCAGTTAACACCATTGTAGTTAAATTAAACAGCATGGTAGGCTGATTAGGAGACACAATGATCTGATTTCACAAATTGTAATGGAGGTTACATATGCAGTGATGTTCTTTCCCTCTTGATCTGGATGCATACAACCAGCAGAGTGATTCACTCCTTTAACAGGAGAAGAGAGGGCATGTTGAGATCCATCACTCAAAATGTACAGTAATACCCATTGGAAGGAATCATTTGAATTATTCCTACACTGGGTTCTAAATTAACAGGAGCTATTCAAGCAAATTTTATGATACAACAGGAGATTTCCAAGTAATGAAATCTTTATTATTGAATCCAGCTCTCTTTACAGCTCTCCAAGGCCAGACAAACAGCCAACTTCACCCCGATTGACCAGTTTCTTACAGGGATTGCAGGAGATGTGGGTTTTGGGGAGGGATCTGAATGAGAAAAGAGGGTAATGGCTTTGCAGACCAGCACAGGAGAAGCATGTCATAAGTAGGGGGTTGAGTGGGGAAAACAGACAATTATAGAGACAAGGCTGGCAATTAAGCTGCAGGTGATAAGCACAGCAGTTGAAACAGTTTCACTTTTCACTTCTCCCAGGCAGTCATTTCTCCTTCCAAAACAACTTGAAGATAAGCAAGATTAACCCGAGTGCACAGTTCAAAGTCTGGACTACAGCACAATGTGCAATGCAGCTTCTTTAACCAATTCCCAGTGGCATTCTCACTCCCCCCTCCCTTCTCTTCTGCTAGATTTTACTCTCATAGATCTGCATCAGTATCATCGCTGTGTTTTGCAATTTCCATTCTCTCTCTCCAGTCACACAAGCACAGGTCAGGTAAATTCCAGCAGAACAGAGATGGAATTGGATAAGTACTTGGTGTGGGGGGGTTGCTTTGAGATTTAAGCGATCTGCTCAGGTTTGTGGATATGATAGTGGAGGATGGAGGGAGAGAATTGCTTTGAGTTGTGAGCGCATTAGAGAGAGGTGCTAGTTCCGAAGAGAAAACATTTTGGGTTGTTTGTTTGCAGATGCAGATTCCTGATTTTTTCTGCTCCAGGAGTCAGCTCAGGTAATGTCTGAGGAGGAAGTGGACTATCCTCTGCTGGAAACCCTGGAAGATCTGAGGCAGAAGGGGTCTGGGAGTTCAAGTTCACACTGAATACAATCAAGGTAGAAGGTGATTATAACCAGCTTTCTGGGACATATTGGAAACAGCAAAGCCTATGGATGTCATCAATGGGATGATCAACTACTATAGGAAAGACTATGATCAGAAGATAGGCATGGAGGTGCTGAGAGCCATCAAGCTGTGGGATCTGTCGGAGAGACACATCGATGCAGCGAAGGCTGGTAAGAATCTACCAATGGAGAGGATAGTGGGTGTCTTCAGTGTTGGTTGAACTATTCTGTGTTTGAAGGAGGAAGGGAAGGTTAATTCTCTGAACGAGGTGTTGGCTATTTCAGACCTGACCAAGCTGATCATGACTCTCTTTCACAAGCCAGCAAGGGCATGGGTCAAATTCACAAGTCTTGAGTCAAGATTTCTTTATGGTGTCCAGAACGTCTTGATGAGTGAATGTAAGGAACTCCAGGAATGCAGTTAGGCTGTTGATTGGTGGGTGCCGGTGAAGTGGCTATTTGAGAAAGCTTCCCAAGTGTGCATGACCTTTTCAGTGCATTAGGATGATAACTTTTTGTGGTGCTTGGTGCTGGATTCTGTTGCAGGTTGTAGGTCATCAGGCCCGATAGCTCCTTGCGGCAGGATTTGGCAACTTCAGTGGAGGCTAAGAAGTTTCACTTGGCCTGTAATACAGCCTCAGCAAAGGCTTGGAGGAATTCGTTGTGTTTCATCCTTTCTGACTCAACCTTTGTTTTCTGCCATCGCTGCTTGAATTTCTGCCCCTCTCCCTTCATCTGACACAGCCTGTCAGAAAACCAAGCAGATCTGTGTGTGCGATGAGGAGGAAGGCATTTTTACTGGTATAGCTTTTTTTTTTTCGGGGATGGTGGTGGAATAAGCTATAGTAACAGCCCACATTTGTCAATATGGTGGTATCTCTAATAGGAGCACTTTGTGGGCATATTATACTAGTAAAGCATTTCTAGTGTGCACGTGGCTTCAGAACGGCTAACGGAGACAACAATCCCTAGATCTTGACCTCACTATAGATTAGTGCTGAGCATGAGAGGCAGAAATGGTTCCTCCCACTTCTAACAGAAAAAATGTCCCCTTGTTATTCCCCCAGCACCTTACTGTGAAGATCTGTTAATTCTTTCAGTGTAATAACCACTCCCACCTGATCTGCAATAAATCACTTTCCTGCCTCTAGACTTTCGTGTATGTTCAACTCAACAATTGAACCATAAACCACCCGTTCTTTCCTGTATCATGGCTCAACCCCCTCTCCCAGCACATACATTTTGTGGCTTTGGATTTAAACACTAACTTCCTCGTCCTGTAGCCTGACCCGAAGTTGGGTATATATAAATGTAACTTGACGATAAACAAGTTCTTGTCCCAAGATCAGGCCCAGTAATTATCATATAATTTGGGAACCCCAAGGTGCACAGGTGCAACACTCACACTATAGGAACTCTTTATATATATATTTACAAATATATACTTTATTCATAATTTTGCAAAGTTATACACATACAAACTCAACAAAGCAGATAGAGATAATACAGAAAGTACATTTGGAAAGCCATACTTACCCCCTGGAATGTTAACCATTATCTTTCTCATCAAAGTCATCATCCTCATCTTGCCCTCCCAAGGTCTACATCTCTCCAGCCTCTCTGCTGCCCGTGCTATGTTACTTTTATAGTAGGTTACGCTGACACTGCCATTTCCATTGCATATTCAATAGAGGTCCTTATTTGTATTTCCTCCCCTTAAGGGGTTCGTTTTCTATAGGTTAGTATATGTATGATGTTACCCTATTAGCATACACGTCAATTTACTGTCATAGCAGCTTTGCGGTCAGAGGTTCTGTCTGAAACTTTCTGGATGCTGATGTCAGCTATGTTCTGTGCTGGGGTCAGCTGTGTTCTGTGGGTGGCTAATGTCAGTATTCTGGACAAAATTCCCCCTCTTGCATGCTACTTTCAGCTCCCTATAACTTATGAGTTACTTAAGTTTATCTGTACCAAAGGTATAGGCCTCAAGCGTCACACTATCTACGAAAGCCAAATCTTACAGGATAAAAGTCTATAGGTTCCTTGCAATACTACTAAATATAATAAAGCAGAATAACAATGAACATAATACAGGTAAGCTGGCCCCTCTGGGCTACAGGCCCACGCTCTGCCCCAGCACACACACTGCAGTGATGGTTAATGCTCCTTTGCCCCTTCTGTGAGACCACATACAAAATGTTGGGGGAGTTAAACATGGTGTGGTGCTCTTCCCACTCTGGATGCTATTTATACACCCAGCAGAGTGATGTGCCATTAATGGAAGGGGCAAACTAGGGGAAATTGGAGAGCAGGATGTACAAATTTTACTATCACAATCATTCCCTTTTCTATTAGAAAGAAAAGCTGGATGGCGCCACTATTGTTCCTGTTCTTTTCTTCTGTGTTCTTCTCACCTGATAGATTTTGTTCCAATGGCCTGACCTAGTTTTGTCTTGGTTTCAGGAAGTGACCAGTGTAGTGTTTTGTGGGCGGCTTTCCATTTGGGATTGAAAGCGAATGTGCAGCAACTCTTGTTTGCATGACTGGAGGGAGCGCTAGGCAAGAAGGGAGGGGGTTGATGTGAGGTGAGTGCTTTAGTTTCAGTTTTGCTCTGACTATTCCTCTTTTTTTCTGTGAACCATTTCCTGGTTTTGTCTCTCCTCTCGCAGGCTGCTCAGAGAGCTGAGGAAGGAGCCGCCATGGAGAAAGCAGTGAGCGATTGCTTACATGACATTCTTGAAGAGCTGACAAAGGATGAGCTCAAAAAATTCAAGTTCAAACTGAACAAATTTAAGCTGAAGAGGGACTATGACAATATCCCCATGGGTAAATTAGAGGACGCATCACCTGTGGACATGACTCAATCCCTACTGAGCTACTATGGAGAGGACTATGGGACGGAAGTGACAGTGAATGTGCTGAAATCTATAAACAGGAGAGATCTGGCTGAGAAACTCTCTGAGACACTGAGACCTGCTAAGAAATAACCTAGGGAGAGCTCTGCCCTGCACAGTGTGTGCATGTGGAGGGAGGGAGGGGGAATTGTATCTCCTTCTCTGTAACTTTGATTTTCAACATTTGCTCTTTTTTTCTAATATTTATGTACATAAATAACTATTTGCTTTGTGCTGAGGTGATGGCCGCCATCTTGGCTAACATACTGGGGACCAACCCGTGGACCTCTAGTGCTAAAAGCACAAACTGCCAAAGCTTCATAAAATGGAGCTGTAACAGTCTGAGAGAGCAGGCAGAGAGGTGAGACGTGTAACACACATTCACTAGTGAGTTACACTGACACTGTGCTCCACCCTCTACATTGCACAGAGAGGCAGGGATGGTCCTACCCGAAAAAGTGTGAGAGAGAACATTTCCCAGCCAAAGCAGGAGCATTATTAGAAATGACAGAAGAGAACAGAAATTGCCCAGATTTTAACCTGTCAATCTTTAATTCAGAGCCAGGTTTCACTTACCATTTTCTGAGTCCATTTCCTGGCTCCAGTTATGCCCCTAAAGATTTGCAGGTGCTTAACTTTACACACAATGATCCCTGCTCAGAACTGAACTAGTGCTGCAAACTCTTGCAATTGTACCATTAGTCGTACAATATTTTGTGTTTTTTGGTAAAGCCTCTGCTTCTTGAGTCATGTGATTATATGAGAATCTCAGCTTTTGTTTAAAATAAAAAGTACAGTTCTTGGTCTCATGACTGCAAAGAAAAAGTATAAAGTATAAACAATAAATGTTCAAAAAAGGCCAATGAAAACAACTCAAAATGCTTTTTTTAATCTCATGTTTTTAAGACAATCATGATTTTTGAGGGGACTGACTCGATTTGTGAATGCGTTGGCAACATTGCAGTGCTTAAGCACATGCTTAACTTTAAGGACATATTAACATCCCATTTACTTCAGCACCATTACTTACATGTATAAAGTTAAATGAATGCATTGTCGCATTTGAGCCCTTTAAACCTTGGGAAAGGGCTCATTTTCTCAAATCAGTCTTTTAAGTTTATTTTATTATTAAGTGTTTAAAGTATCAATCATGTGGATATGCTGCTTCTTGCTAAGAGAAACAGACATTGACACGAATGCCTTATTTTCCAGGCTACGGTACCTGTGATAGTTAGTGACTTATTTGCTTTCAAGTTCAGTAAATAATTGCTAATAGATAAGCCCGCAAAGGAAAATTATACCATCCTCTTTAAGGGTTGAAGTACACTTTTTAAAAGAATGAATTTAATTGCATGACATAACTTCATTACTCTGAATTCTTGATTATGAGAGAGGCACACCCTCTGTGTTGTAACTGACTGTTTAAGTAGATGCAAACACCCTTCATTTTAGTTTCCCCCATTTTCCAGCTTTAAGTGTGTGCATTTATGAAGAGCCTTTACTGTAATGTAAGGTTGTGTTTTGTAAACAATTTCCTGTTTTTTATGGTGTGCCATCACACTGGACCTCCCCGTTGAGAAAGGAGAAGCTGCTGTGCCCATAATTCTGATTTTCGTTGCATTGGGGCTCCTGGAGCAAGATTTACCCTTGATCCTGGGGAATTCCATTGTGGGGACAGTGTTGAGGGTTGTATTGTAGGGGCAGTACCTGGGACAATAATAATTAAATTTCTTTATTTGGATTGGGCCCCGTGAGATTAGGAGTTGAGAATTCTGCTCCCAGCAACCCCATAGCACTTGTTAGAGGAGTATTTTAAAGGAGAACCAGGCTGACCTTTCCTCATTCCCGCCTTGTTCCTATTCACTTGCATTGGAAGGTAAATCAATAGGTCTCTATCAACTAAGAAAGTAAATAGAATTAACTGCATTGCAATAATCTCTTTCATTTGCTTCTCTGGTTTATGATTGGAAAATTATGGGAAATTATGGACAAATTATTGAAAATTTTTAGGAGCCTGTGGTGGCTGAAGTCGTCCATAATGGCTTGGCCTTGGGGTACCGGGTTGCATAATCTACTACTACAAGGCTATATCGGCACCCAACCCACTTTTCTTTACCAGGTCCTTGCCAATCCTCTCAAAGGGCAGCCCGCTATGGGAAGAAGTATCAAGGGTGCCCGAGGCACCCCCTTTGAGCCAGCTCACTGGCACTTGGGGCAGGAGGTGCAGAAATCTCAAACTTTGTGGTCGATATCTGGCCAGAAAAACCTCCGTGCCACTCGTTATAGGGCCTTCTCCCTCTCCAGTGCCCCACCTGGGGCACTAAGTGTGCTAGGTTTAGTAACCTGCATGAGAATCTTCACGAGACTAGCAATTGTTGGAATTTTTCCTGGGTTTAGGGCACAGGCGCCAACTTTTCTCAGCACTGGTGGGTGCTTGCACCCCTCCCACCCCCGCCCCTACTCCACCCCTGCCCCAGAGTCCCCACCCAAACTCTGCCCCTCCCTGCCCCTATTGGACCCCTCCCCAAATCCCCACCCCGGCCCTGCCTCCTCCCCGGAGCATGCTGTGTTCCCCCTCTTCCCCCCTCCCTCCCAGTGTGAAACAACTGTTTCATGGCGCAAGTGCTGGGAGGGAGGGGGGAGAAGCAGGATGCGGCGGCACGCTCAGGGGAGGAGGCAGAGCAGAGGTGAGCTGGGCAGGGAACTGCTGGTGGGTGCAGAGAACCCACCAATTTTACCCAATGGGTTCTCCAGCCCTGGAGCACCCACAAAGTCAGCGCCTATGGTTTAGGGTTCTTTAGCTGGCTGGTAGAGGCGGTCATCATGCTTCTTGAATCAGGGCCCATGGGCGGGGGGAGGAGGGGTCGTTGGCTGGCACCTTCCTCCTGCTTGGGATCTGCCACCTTCCCCAGCTCGGCTCAGTGTCAGGTCCTCCCTTTGCTCACTCAGGAAGTCTACATCTATGTCCAGCTAGTCTTAGCTGGTCTCCTCTGGTGCCTCAGCTTCGTAAGGGGTGAGGGGGTACCGGCATCTCTGGCCAGGCAGAAGGCTTTCTCCCTAGTTATCTGGGACCTCGTAGCCCAATAGTTCCATATTCACTAGCTTTGCTCTGTCTTCCGCAAGTGAGCGATTTTGCAGAACCACCAGCAGTCGTGCCCCAAGATCACTGGGTAGACCAGTGGTGGGACCAGGCTGACTCGGCACATCTCCTCCCAGCAGCCGGCCACCAGCCTCACCCAGGCGACTGAGTACAGTCTTACATCCTCATGGATTCATTGTGTAATGTATGTGTATGGGGGCTAACACCAGGTTGGGAGACTCTACCAGAATGGCCCGGACAAGCATTTGGTTATACCTCCAAGTTGACTATGGCCATCACCGGAGTGCCATTCACCTTCAGGGATACCAGGAGCTTGGCTGGGCCCTTCTTGCTTGCCTGGAGGCTGGACACCCACACTTTGCCCTAGCTACAATCCATGCATGAGCAGTTGCAGTGGAAATGCCCCTCCTTCACACTTGTAACATTGTAACACCGACTCCAGGTTCCCCTTGGAAGACCCTCTTCCCTCTGAGGGAGGGTGGGCGTTACTATAGTCATGAATGGCCTGGGTTGGTGCCAGGGACTCCCTATCTCAGGCCTGTGCCCCCCCAATCTGTTGACTGACCCAGCTCCCTGGGCTCCCCAGTTTACAGGACTGAGGCTCAGATCCTTCGGCAGACAGTTAGTCTTCTATTGAGGAGATGGCCTCCATGAGGGTGGCTGGGCACTGTCACTGTACCAACTCCTTCCCCACAACAAGGAGGATCTGGGTGAACTGCTCCAGCTGCACCATCTCAGTCACTTGAGCCCTGGTCAGCTTCTTTGGTTCCAGCCAGCACCAACAGTAGTCCTGGATCCTCTGGGCTACTACTTTAGGCCTGGTTCTGGGTGGATACTGTTACCAGTGCAATCACTGATGATAAGTCTCAGGGCCAGGCTGGTCAAAATCACACCCAATCCTGAACACTGAACTCTTTATTAAGGTTCCAAACTGCTTGTCCACCACGTCAGCGTCAGCCCTTGATGATCTTGAACAATTTCCAATTCAAGACCAACTCTCAATTCTGCTGACCATAACTGAAGTATGGAAAGCAGTCAAGCAAATGGCAAATGGAAAATCAGTGAATCCAGATGGCATTCCTGCAGAGATTTTCAAATTTGGGGACTATGAGCTGATCAGGGCATTCATTGGCCTCTATTTAAGATTTTGGGAACAGAGGATGTGCCACAAGAACTTAAAGATGACAATTTTTTTCACCTTTACAAAAAGAAAGACTATCACACTTCTTGCTATAACCATTGTGCACCTCCCTCCTTGACACTGCTTGTCATGCTAACTTGAAGAGACGTTACTGCCTGAAAGCCAATGTGGCTTCCATCCTGGGAGTGGTACTTCCAACAAGATCTTTGCACTCCAGCAAATACAGGAGAGCAGAGTCAAGACCTGTATATCGTTTTTATCAATTTTACTAAGGCCTTTAACTCTGTAAATCGAGATGGTCTGTAGACGATCCTCCACAAGTTTGGTTGCCCAGATAAGTTTGTCAACAACATTAAATCTTATCATGCAGGAAAGTTGGTTCATGTCCTTGACCAAGGCTGCTTCTCAGTTCCCTTTGTTGTCATCAATGGAGTAAAACGAAACTGTGTTCTTGCTCCAACACTATTTAGTATAATGTTTCTGAGTTCATTTATTAGAACAGCTACAAACATTGATTGTGGCATTTATATGCAGTAATGTATAGACAGAGGTGTTTTGAATCTGCATCGCCTGCATGCGAAGACAAAAGTTATGATGATTTTTAGTGAATTACTGTTTGCTGATGACTGTGTTCTATTGGTCTATAACCTCAGGGACATTCTGTTGCTCACTGATGGCTTTTCATGTGCACCAAAATGTTTTGGCTTAACGATCAGCCGAAAGAAGAGAGAAGTCACAGTCCAGCCTTGATCAGGAAGTACAGCAACTACCTCAGTTATGTCCATCAATGATTCAAGGACATTGACGAATTTTGCTACCCAGGCAGTGTCATTTCACAGAATGCAGTGACTGATGAAAACATTACAAAGCACATTGGGGCCTTTGGAAAACTTCAGACAGGCCTCTAGAATGAACGTGGTGTCAGACTGCAAATTAAATTGATGTTTAGTTCACTCTCATCGTCATCACACTCCTCTACGGCTGTGATACGTGGACTACTTTTCAATGCTACATTAAACTCTTGAACCTATTTCACCTATGATATCTGGAGTGGATAATGGGAATTAAATGGCAAGATTTGGTTCCAAACACTGAGGTCCTTGAGTACTGCAACATCACAGACATTCAAGGTTTATATTGGGTGTGTAGTTGGTTGAGATGGTGTGTGGTCACATGGCCCGTATGTCTGACAGAATACCAAAAGCCACCTTCTATGGAGAGTTTCAGGCTGGAACTTGTTTTAGGGATAGACCAAGAAAACATTACAAAGACACTCTCAAGGCCAACCTCCAGTCTTGCAATGTTTGACTTCAACATCTGGAAGCTCTTAGCCCATGAAAAGACCCACTAGTGGTAGCTCTGTCACCTCGGACTGAAAGGCTTTGAGAGCTCAGAGAATGCTGCAGTGAAGGAGAGACATGCGAGGCGTAAAGCTAAAAGTAGCTCCCATTCATTTACAATTGTTTTTCCTCTTGTAGACAGGGCCACAGGTCCAAAATGGCCTTTGGTCTCATCTCAGGACCCACAATATGTGACTGTAGCTCATCTGTCAAACTCAATGAGAGACTCCACCAACATCATCATCAGTTCAACAAAGGTGGCATATGAGGTCTCTTCTGAGAGCTAGTGACCCCCGGTCATCATAATCATTGTGAAATATATATATATATATATATATATATATATACAGACACACATGGGTAACACTTAAGGAGTTATGGTTCTGTACTGAAAATTATATTCTTAAAGTCTGTGAATTAGGACTGGTCACCAGGAGGTGATAAACTGGTTTCTTTCGAGCAGAGAGTAGCAGACACTTCTCTCTCTATCTCATACTGCTTTGCAATAGTGGCCTATTTACAGACTGAACCAAGTGTTAATCAAGAGTAGTGAAATTGACAAGAAAGAATCACACAAGCTAAAGCATCCAGCATCTTGTTTGTCAGTGGAGACAGTGGGTTTATGGGATATAACTGTGGAGGTATAGGCGTACCCTGTGTCTTTCACTTAGGGGACAAGCTGCCACCATGCATCTTATGAACTGAGGATCACAGCCAACCAGGGCTGTTAAGCACTGTGACAAAGACTTTGGGTGAGCTAAACGTTATTGACAGGAGAGTATCTTGTTAAGTAGGCCTAAGTTCTAGAATGTGCGTTATGATTTTGTTTTATATGTAACTATCTGTTTCCAATATTTCTACTTGCTATCCCTGGAATCTCTGCTTTGTTAAATAAACTTTTTCTAGTTTTCACTATAAACATATCTAAGTGCAGTGTGTTGAGCGGAGCCGTGATCAGAGGTGAAGCTGGTAAACTGGGCTGTACTGTTGCTTTGGAAGCAGTTGATCTGTGAATTCTGAGAATGTCCAGTGGACCAGGGACTGGATACTCCAAGGAGAGGCTCGAGGGGCTGCAGATTTGGAGTGTGTCTATCACTTACCTGCAGATGGACAGCTGGGCCGGTGAGGCCCCAATGGGAATGCATGTGTCGTCCATGGTCAGTGGATCTGGGGAGCTTATCCATCTGGCAGGCACAGACATGGCTTCCTGATGCTAAGGGCAGTTGGTAGCGAGGTTCTTCACAATGCTGGGTACTCCCAGGAAGCATCACGAAGCCTTTGTTTCCTGTCCCCAGTAGGGTCCCTCTTGGTTACATTGTTATTTTTGGGTGGGGCATTTCATTTGCTTGGGTTTGTCTTACTGCATTTTATATCTTGTGTACAGGGTTATTTTCCTGGTTAAGAGAAGTCATAGTTATTTTCCCAAGGGGCAGCACCCCTTGTGTCCCAGGCACTGAGAGGAGACACCTCGGGTGGAGGCACCCGGCCTTGCAATAAGAACCCATGCAAGGAAGGAGGAGAATCCACTCCGATTAGCAAGCACCATAGCTCAGGGGAAGGGCTACATGTGGTTAAGCTGCGCCTCGTGCTCGGGTTCCGGGATGTTCTTTTCTGCAAAGAATTCAGAACATCCAGGATGTTTACATCATCATCATTTATGTAAACAATTTAATTTGTGAAATATGTACCCATTTCAGTTTTCCATCTTTTTCACACCACGGTTGAGATCTGCTAGCATATATCCTAGTTTATCTTAAATAGAGGTTTAATGTAGACAAGCCCTGGGCTTCCATGTTAGAGGCTGTACGATTCAGATTATTCCCTAAAAAATAAAGAACTAATCCTCCCTAGTACTTAGATTCTTGCTATGCATCCCAAAGGAGAAGATGAAATTAAATACACTTGAGTCAACTCAGAAGGTAAATGGAGAAGATTATCAGTTAGGTAACCATGATGTATTTTTCCTCTTGTTTTCTTGCAGTATTTCAGTTGGAAAAGGACAGCCAACATGCAGTGAACCCCAAAGCTGGAGAACTCAGAGCTTCTCAAAGGTATCACATGTTTTAAAACACTGATCAATTTGCCAAGATAAATCAACTATTGACAAAATGAAATTAAAAAATGGTACTTGCATTCAGTGGTGTAGCCAGGTTCTAAGAGCAGGGGGAGCAAACACATAAAAAAAGGCATCACCCGCTGCGAAGCAGCGAAGAATTTTTTTTTTTAAAATGCACTTCCATCCTTTAAAAAAAAGTAATATATGGAGACATACCTATCTCATAGAGCTAGAAGGGACCTGTTAGGTCATCAAGTCCAGCCCCCTGCCTTCACTAGCAGGACCAAGTACTGATTTTGTCCCAGATCTCTAAGAGGCCCCCTCAAGAATTGAACTCACAACGCTGGGTTTAGTAGGCCAATGCTCAAACCACTGAGCTATCCCTCCACTTAAAACAGACTTCCAATTCCACTGCTAAGTGATACTGGCAGTACCCAAATGTCATTCCAGCTCCTCAAAAAGGTGCTAGAATGGTGTTTCGGAGTGTTCCGGCACAATTCAAGCCCTGGTGCTGAGTGACCTCTCTTGCTGGAGACCCGTTACCTAGCTTCTGTAACCTTGCTCTTTCTTGCCCAGTGCTTTCTCTTCCTGTATGATTCCTATTTGTTCTCGTCCTGGTACAGTTTTCCAATGCTCCTACCTTCCCTCCCTCCTAGAAGCAGCTAAACTGGTTTTCTAAGGATGCAGCTCACTCATTATCCCAGATGTTTACACCTGAATATGGTCGTTAAGTCCTAATCACCGTCTTAATGCATCTGTTGGGTGCATATGTGCTCCAGGGCCTGTCAGCAGTACTGGCTCCACTTGTAGAGAGACATTCATAACACAGCAGGTTTGTATAATCAGCTTCACAATATCAAGCAGAATTCATAAATTGTACAGATCTAGCCCTGATCCATCACAGGAGGATACTATGGGACCTAGTTGATGCACAAAGGATAGCTCGCCTATGGCCACAGAGGAATAAGAAGCAAGCACAGCCATATAAAAAGGTACACTAAGTACTAAAGAGCACCCAGGGAGTCGGCGCCTAAGTCATCACTTTTGACAATGTGCTCAGTGGGGGAGCGGCCACTCCCCCTGCTCCCCCACTAGCTACCCTACTGCTTGCACTCTTCTAGTGCCTTCCCTCTGAGGTTTTCGGATGCTTCCTAAACATTAACTGATTAAACCTAACCAACCACCAGTGAAATAAGAATGTACTGGTGTCACCATTTTAATGATGGGGAAACTGAAGCACTGAGGTTAAATCCCAAATTTTGAAAAAGAAACTCTAATGTTGAGTGCCTTGATATTGAAGTGCCCAATATTAAGGTCTGATTTTCAGAGATGCCAAGAATCCACAACTCCAGATTAGGTATGTCTTCCTTGAAGTTATGTTATTTATTAAGTATATTATGGTAGTGCCTGGTAGCCCTAGTCATGGCCAAGGTTCCCACTAGCCAAGGCATTGTACAGTATTTATTAGGTGTATTACAGATGTGCCTAGGAGCCTCAGAGATGGACCAGGACCCCATTGTGCTAGGCGCGGTATATTATTCATTAGGTGTATTAGGGTAGTGCCCTGGAGCCAAGTCATGCACCATGACCCCCCATTGTGCCAGGTGCTGTACAAACAGAAGAAAAAGATCAGCACCTGGGTCTGAGCCACCCAAGTTAGCTTAGCCCGGGGATGAGTGGTCACACTATGAAGCCCTCCTTGAATTCCTGTGGCCTTATTGGTGCCGTGCCCTTCTGTGTACATCACAATGACTTCTGGGGGCATATCCCATGGTGTATTGCACAGCAGTAAACTGAGCTGCTCTGTGTCTATTTCCCAATGTTTTGTAGGACAATTTGCCTGTCCTTCAGGGCACAGCAGGATGTGGGGTTGAATTGTGGGAAGGCGTTGGAGGACTATCAGTAGACAGCACTTGAGTGATTTAGCCTGTGACCTCACTGCAATACCAACCCAAGTGAAAGTGCAGCCGGTGCACTATCCCACACCCCCAGCCATGTCGGTAGAAAGGACCAATAAACTCTAGTGAGTGGGACTTGTGTGTGCATGGGAGTGGGGCTGGGACACCACCCGAGTAAAACTCCAGGCTAGATCTGCAGTGAAGACATACCTTGAAAGTCAGTGGGAGCTGCAAGTGCTTGGGCGCTTCTGAAAATCAGATCTAAGGTCTAATGTTAGACACCCAAACAATTAGAACCCATTTTTGAAAGTTTTGCCCTACCCGACTTACTGCCAAGATTATATGGGAAATATGCAATAGCAACAGGAATAGTTCAGGACCATGTCTAGCCATAATCCCAGTAGGTGTAGTTCCAAGTCAAAAAGCAGAATGTTAGTCCAGTTATTTCAATGATATACATCTAGTCGATTCTCTAAAAATACAGTCTTTGTTGATTGATTAGTCTACTGTTAATTTTGTTACCCTGTCTTTCCATCCCTGACCCACTAGTTTGTCTCATCTACCTCCTATATCTTGTCTGTTTAAATTGCAATGTCTTTGGGGGAGGGATTGTCATTTACTGACTATCTGCAGCCCCCAGCACAATGGGGTCCCTGAGCTGGTTGGCCTCTAAGTGCTACTGCAACATAATTCTAAACAACAATAATAATACCAAGCATGTCCTCTTTTTTAGCAGCCTTTTGAATGGGATATCCAGTTTTCTATTAAATGGAGTTTGGCTAGTAGCGACAACATGGAGTTTATCCGGTGGGTTCATATTGAATTCTTTCTTGCATCTATTCCACTTGATACCGATGGCTTTCTGGTGTCTTCACCCTTTGCACCATAACACACACGTGCACACAATTCTATTTTCTAAGACTTTGCACAGCATGTTCCAATGTTTAGTTTTGTTAAGTGTCTCCATCAGTTTTGACTACAATTTAGACAGAAAACCTTTTAATACTTGTGAATTATATAAAATTAATGGATTATGATACTAGGACAAAGGGGATATTAGAAATATACTTATCTTATGTGTGCCACAAACATACTGTCTTTTCTGCCTTTACTCTTTTCTCCTACTTTCTCTGCCATCCAATCATTTCCTGACCCTGAATCTCAGCCACTTTTACAAAGTGAAAATGTATGCAATCTGGAAGAAACCCTTTCTTCTTCTTCCCTTTCATTCACCATTCTTTCCTCCTTCAACCGTGTCACTGCCTGATTTGTCTTTTCTACTGTCTTCCTCTAAACCATCGGTGTGTCCCAATGACCCTAACCCTATTTGTACAACTTCACATTTCTGTTCATCCATTTATTATACCCTGCCTCTTTCTGGCTCATTTTCCTTTGCCTTCAGGAATATTACTGTATCCCCTATCGTAAAACAAAGTAAACAATGTCCCCTCCGCTTTACATCCATGCTCCTTGTACTGTCTGCTTCAGCGGTTAAAAATAGGGAGCTAGTCACAGATACCATTTTCCCTTATAGATTTGTCACTAAAGGACTCCCACCCACTAACCGTCTGCAAAGCATCCCTCAGTTTTTGAGAGTCCTATCACTCATGGTGAGCATGGGGATAGTGCAGTCCATAGCTTTGTCTCATGACACCTTTTCTATGGCCAGCTATTTGATCAAATCACCAGTCCAGTAAAAAGCTGTGTTATCCGGCATGTTGGTGGAATGGGGGGTGGGTGCTGGTTAGTCAAAAAATCCTGTTAACTAAGAGTTATACTTAGCAATGGAGGGAGGGAGTTTGGGTGCAGGAGGGGGCTCAGGGCTGGGGGTTGGAGTGTGGGAGGGGATGCGGGGCATGGGGTCTGGGAGGGAGTTTGAGTGCAGGAGGTTTGGGGCTCAGGAGGTGTTTCAGGGTCCTGGATACGGCTGGTGCAGCTCCCCGCAAGCGATGACATGTCTCTGCTGCTCCTAGGTGGAGGCATGGCCAGGCAGCTCTGCACGCTGGCTCCGCCCACAGGCGCCACTTCCACAGCTCCCATTGGCATCAGTTCCCAGCCAATAGGAGCTGTGGATCCAGTGCTCTGGGCAGGGCAGGGACAGCACACAGAGCCCCTTTGGCTGTTCCTCTGCCTAGGAGCAGCAGGGACATGTCGCCACCTCCAGGGAGCCACGCGGTAGTGAGCCAACCCGACTTTTAATGGATATCAGAAATGCCGGTTTCTCGAGCTTTCCGGTTAGTAAAGTGCCGGATAGCACAGCTTTTATTGTCATTTGAACCTTCTTTTTCCTTGTCTGTTGTATTTGTGGGTCCTATTTTACAGGGGTTCTTTGCACCAGAAGAAAAGCTGAAACCGTTTTTAAAAAAGTCCTGAATAAAAAGGGTCTTGATCTAATTTCTGTGTACCAGTAAATTTCTGGGGATATCTGAACTTTTTCTCCATTGCTTCACACCACAAGAAATTACACAGTCACCACTCTTTAAAGCACATCAGTCCCAATAGACACTCTAGCTTGATTTGCTCTATCAGCCTCTTCTTTGTTGCCCCTTACCCCTATATTCCTTTATTTATTTACTTACTTACTTGTTTAGGCATTTTGTTAAATTTTAAAATGGCTTTCTAGTGCTCAGGTACACTTTATAAAACGTAACCGACATCACTATAGGACAATATTCTCAATATAAAGGCATGCTCAGAATGTCATCCTACTTTGTAATATTTTAAAATATCACAAATTGTTTGCATAGTTACTGAGCTGCCCCTTTTCCTAACAGTATACCACAAATCCATTATATGAGCACCAAAATCAAGTCCATATATCCATGTCCCATGAGCTGTCCTACACATGCTTAAGAAAAAAGTGGGCTCAAAAACCTCACTCTGGAACTCCCTCCCTCTATTTTTATATAAGGCGCTTAACACTTTGATATACAAGGACCAAACAAAATTCCCCCTGGAAGGAGATTGAGAACACACGGCAATTCTCCCATTACTAAATGCACTTTGTAACTAAATACTTTTCAGTCCCTATTACTAGTCATGGCTCCATAGATAAGATTGATTTGAATTTTTATTTGAATTTTGCACTTTGAATTTTCCACTTAGATCTGCATGGAGAATACAGCAAATCCTCCACAACATTACAACACTACCTTTCTGGACAGGAATGATTTTTTTGAGAGTAGAAAAGTTATTCCATTAATTACTTTGAGTTAAACAAGGAAAAAACAAACAAACAGGTCTATTAAGAAATTTAGGACCCCGTATCAGATCATTTTTTTGGTCCCAATTGAGCCCAGTAATAGAACGACAGATTCTTCAAACTTCCTGTATACTGAAATCTCATGTATTGGTTGCATTTGAAGAATGTTTGAAGGTTAATGGTGGGTTTTTTTCCATTGTTTGTCATAAGTGAAAGGTGTTTTTCAGCATGTGCTGACAAGATTGTGTTCTACAGAGAATGCCTCATAGAATTGCCCTCTTTCAAAATGTCTGCCATTTCCTATTGTTCTCAGTATGGGTGAAGATTCTGGCTACTTTTAGATGTCCAGGTGCACATAAGAAATGTCTATCAGGGATGGTCTAGACAGTATTTGGTCCTGCCATGCGGGCAGGGGACTGGACTCGATGACCTCTCGAGGTCCCTTCCAGTCCTATAATCTATGAAAAAAAAGAACATAGGGGGAGACCATCTTCCCTGATGGCACCTTAGTTTCACACTCATTGCTTCCATTGACCATGATGGAAAAGAGACAGCTAAGGGGAGATATGATTCAGGTCTATAACATTATGACTGGTGTAGAGAAAGTAAATAAGGAAGTGTTATTTACTCCTTCTCATAACACAAGAACTAGGGGACCACCAAGTGAAATTAATAGGCAGCAGGTTTAAAACAAATAAAAGGAAGTACTTTATCACACAATACACAGTCAACCTGCGGAACTCCTTGCCAGAGGATGTTGTGAAGGCCAAGACCATAAAAAGGTTCAAAAAAGAACTAGATAAATTCATGGAGGATAGGTCCATCAATGTCTATTAACCAGGATGAGCAGGGATGTTGTCCTTAGCCTTCTGTTGTTTTGCCAGAAGCTGGGAATGAGCAACAGGGGATGGATCACTTGATGATTCCCTGTTCTGTTCATTCCCTCTGGGGCACCTGGCACTGGCTCCTGTCGGAAGACAGGATACTGGGCTAGGTGGACCTTTGGTCTGACCCAGTATGGCCATTCTTATGTTCTTATGATGCATCTTAACTGAGGTCACCTGTTGCCTCATTCTCATTGAAAATAATGGGAGATGGCAGCCATTTTGGAAGATGGTACTGCTGCATGGAATTCTGTGCAGAATAACATTCTTCAGCCTCTGCTAAAAAACAATCTTTCAGTTTTAATGAACAATAGACCAATAGAAAAAAAAGGATAATTAATCCTAAAAAACACCCCAACACCCTGATCTACTCAGCAAAGAAGACAACAGAGGGCAACTCAGTGGTTGATGTGCAGGGAAATGTAGGACAGAAAGAGGTAAACTGGCCAGGATCCTCTGGCTGTTTTGTACTTCTCCGGAGTGGGGTAAAGCAGCTGTCATGTACTGGTGACTCTGACCCTAAAAACAAATACAAAATCAGGTTAATATTACATATCTTCAAATGATTAGAAATATCACATGGTAACAGTCCATTTGGGTTTCTTGTTTATGTTTCATGAATTAAATCTTTAATTTAAATAAACCCACAGAACTCAAGGAAATTCCTAGGTAAAAAAGTATGTTAAGATGATTCTTAGGTTAGTTGACAAAACATTATAGAAAGTGTGTGATTATCCCTCCTATCCCCACTAAGCATGACAAATCCAGGACATTCAGAGTTAAAGGTTAAACTTAAAAGAAATCCAAACATGTTAATTTCTAGAAATGCAGTTGGGCACTTGAATCATCTTAACTCTACTCTGTAGTGACATGATGAGGAAAATAATGAAACAATCTAATGTGTCTTTAAAAATCAGTGTAATCTAGTGTGGGACCACAGATACTTATACACTTAATCATAATTGTAAAGCATAGCATCACTACAGGGCAGAGTTTAGGTTGTTTGTTGGGAAATTAATAAACTTGAAGTGTAAGTGTGCTAATAAATGCTTCATATCTGTTTATATATAGATTCTGCTCTGGGTGTTACTGGGATACACACAGCTGGAACTACAAGAATATTGCACAAAAGGAAGAAACTCTTTGCTGTTCCCTGTTATGATGGAGAAAAGACATTAGCTTCTGCAAATGAAGGTATATTTTAGAGAACCGAATGTCAGATCTGAGTTCAAATTTGGGTAATTCCTCTAGTTGATGGCTCTTCTAGGATCTTTTCAGTGTTTCAATAATAAAGTCTGGTTGATCTCATAGGAATTTTTTTTTTTTTTTTTTTTTTTTTTTTTACTCTTTTGACTTCTTGAAGTCTGAGCTTTCTAGCAAATAAAAAAAGGAGTTTGGTTACTGTCTAGGCGATGCAGCTTGGCCCACAGGATTCTATATTGGTACTTGATTGGCCTTAACTTCTCTCTAGCAGTTCTCTGAAAATGTTTTATTCCCAAAGAATCCTCTCATTTTGAGGTGGCTCTCTATTGAGAAGGTTAACATTGTGCTTCAGTTCACTAGCTGAACTGCAAAAAACATATTTATTTTAATTTAATTGTATATTGAAACAAGATCAAGCAGAATGTCCTTTTCCTGAGATGGACCGAACCACGGGAGAAGTCAGTTCTGCATACAATTTGTCAAATTCTGCAGTCAGCTACACCAATCTAAGGGCTTGGCTACACTTGCGAGTTAGAGCGCATTAAAGCAGCCCCGGGCGCCCTAGCTCACTACCCATCCACGCTGGCAAGGCACGTAGAGCGCTCTGACTCCAGGGCTAGAGCGCGTCTGGTACTCCACCTCAGTGAGAAGATTAACGCTTGGTGCATGTCGGCTGGAACGCCGGGGCGTCAGTGTGAACGAGGTGTTGCATTACTGCACTCTAATCAGCCTCTGGAAACGTCCCATAATCCCCTTAAGTCGAGTGGCCACTCTTGTCATTGTTTTGGAATCACTGCAGGCATGCCGATATGCCCTTTGAAAGCTCCGTTTCTGACAGCCGGCTGCTTATCTGCTCCGAGACAAAGCAACCATTACTGTGGAATGCTGTGTGAGAGAGAGAGGCGCAAGGGGGAGAGGGGTCTGTTGCTGTCTGAACTTACAAGACAGCATGCTGACATGCTCTCGGCCCCCCAAAAACCCCACTCTCTCTCCCACAGATATACACAATACACTCCCTGTCACACTCCACCCCACCCCCCTCATTTGAAAAGCACATTGCAGCCATTTGCAGGCTGGGATAGCTACCACAATGCACTGCTCTCTGTGGCCATTGCAAGATCTGCCAATGTGGCCACGCCAGTGCGCTTGCAGCTGTCAGTGTGGACAGACTACAGCGCTTTCCCTATTGCGCTCTACGAAGGCTGGTTTAACTCACAGCGCTCTACATCTGCAAGTGTAGCCATGCCCTTACTCTAGAATAACTCCATAGACTTCAATGAGTGCCTGCAGGATCGGTTCCTAAAGCCAGAAATGTGGTCGATTCTATTATGATTTAAACTTTGAATAAGTAAATGATTAAACTCAGCAAAAGTATAGGCTGGACTGAGCAGGCAAAATTCTCATGGACTCTCTGGAGATGTAAATGATGTTGGAAGTTCAACTTCAAGTCTACATTGGTCACAAAATGGGTATAAGTGGCTTTGTGTTAGTCTCTGTGGGCCAAGCTCACTGCTCCCCCACAGGCTCCTCTCAGCCCTCTGTTCTCTCAACAAGCTCCCTGGGTGCCCCCACCCATCCCCCTCTAGTTCAAGGACTCCTTGCAACCCCTCACCACTGTGTCCCCCTGTCAGGGTGTGTGTGCACCCCATTACCCCTTTCCCACATGCTTGAGGTGTCCCATTCCTCCAACCCCTGTATACCAGGTGCTCTGTGTGCCTCCCCCATTCTCGCCCATCCATTCTTATTTGTCTTCTTGCTATCTGGGAGCGAACTCATTCAGGGTGTGAACATGTTAAACTCGATTGGGAGGATGGAGAGAGATGAACAGGGGTGTTCTGATGCTGGAAGGTGTTAATAGAATCAACCAGTTCTTTATCTATAGACAATTACAGAAGGGCTTGAAGCTGTGGCTCTGCTAGACGGATGACAGGGACTCCATGAGTATGTCTACACACCAAAAATGGCCTGTGCTAGCTGACTCAGGCTTGTGGGGCTGAGGCTGTGGGGCTATTTAACTGTAGTGTAGACTTCTGGGCTGGAGGTGGGAGGGTCCCAGAGCTCAAGACTGAGCCCAGAAGTCTACACAGCAGTGAAATAGCTCCACAGCCTGAACACGGTGAGACTGAGTCAGCTGGCATGGGCCAGCCACGGGTGCCTAGTTGTGCAGACATACCTCATGTATCGTTTTCTCATTGCCCTCAAAATCAATAGCTTTCTGTCCAACTGATGCCTAGAACATCCCTGAAATTTCAGACTTGATCAGCCGCAGTGTTCAAAAGTTATCCCATTAAAGACAGACAAACGGAGGTCATCAAGTTGAATGTAGGGCCTGGCAAGCCCAGCCACATACTGAATATAGAATATAGATATCTTGACAATACAGAGAGGCCCTAAACCAGACTTAGGGTATGTCTACACTTGAAATGCTACAGTGGCACAGTTGTGCTGCTGCAGTGTTTCAGAGTAGACACTCACTGCAGCAAAAGAACGGGTTCTCCCATCACTGTAGTTCATCCACCCCCACCCCCCAAGAGGTGATAGCTAGATTGATGGCAGAATTCTTGCCTTGACCTAGCACTGTCTACACCAGGGGTTAGGTCGGCATAGCTGTGTCTCTCAGATGATATGAATTTTTCACACCACTGAGAGATGTATCTGTACTGATGCAAGTTTTCATTGTAGAACAGCTCTTAACTCCCATGATACTCTGTCTTCCTCATCAAGATAGGAGGCATGGTGCATCCTGGGAGATGTAGTTAGCCCAGCCTATAGATGAGGATGGAAGTTAGAGACATTGAATCTACAATGAGGCACTACAGCAATATTTCCAAATTTTGGTTTCTGGGTTTTTTTCCCAAAAACTTGTCCTGGGACATATCTTGTCTGCACCTACTGGCTCCCACCAACATTTTTATACAATATTACCTATTACCGTGGTTATAAATCAAGAAGCCTTCTGTCTCCTCAATGCTGTGGGACTGTTGTATTGAAGCTCAAATATTTGACTGAGAAAATAAATAAATTAATGTCCAGCGAGAAAGAGAAGGAGGAGAATCGTATGTTAAGTACTTATATACATATAATTTATTTATTTATTTATTTGCTAGATATCTTAAATCTGCATCAGGAATCAGAGACTCCTCCAGATCCAGGGGAGGAAGATGGTTTAAATCAGAGGCTGGAATCAGAGATGCAGCAAGACCCAGAGCCCAGGCAGAAAGATGATTTAAACTGGAAGCAGGAATCAGCAACTCAGCGAGACCCTGAACTGGAGGAGACAGACCTTCCCAAAGGTATTACCTCTTATTTAGAGTCAGAGAGGTTAAGGCCAGAAGGGACGACCAGACGCAACACCAACACTATCAAGTCACCAACACCACCCAACACCTGCACACTCTTATTTCCCTCCCATCTGTACTTGATTTAACATTTATTCTGTTACAGTTCTGTTAAATTTAATCTTTTAAGATCAGCTGAAGAGGATGCAATACAAAATGTTCCTTTGTCTTTGCAGATTAAAAAAAATAAGTACAAAGGCAAAATCAATTACAAATTGTTCTGTGCAAAGTCAGAACATTCTGAAATTATGGCTCACACTGCAGTGTTAATTTGCTGATTTTGTAAAACTGAATAAATTGAAAATTATGAATGTTTAACATTTAGACTGTTTAAAAAGTTACACCATGTTCGATGTGGTTGAGATAAAATTACTAAGTGAATCTTATCATTGAATTTTCCTGTTTTGTTTGTTTTAAATTGTCAAAGGGTCTACTTACCACAGTTAGTTCCTCCTTCTGGCCACTCTGGGGATTAGGGGCAGGTCTTCACTACCTGCCAGATCGGCACGTAGGGATCAATCTATTGGGGATCAATTTATCACGTCTCATCTAGACGCTCCCCGTTGACTCCGGAACTCCAGCTCGTGAGAGGTGGAAGCGGAGTCGACGGGGGAGCGGCAGTGGTCGACTCGCTGCCGTCTAGGGTGACCAGATCACCCAAGTCAAATATCGGGACGCAGGGGCGGGGGGGGGGGGGGGGCGGGCGGAGGGTGACGCGCGGGGGGCGGGGCCAAAAAAAAAAAAAACCCTTCCTCCGCAAGTGCTGGAGGGAGGCCCGGGAGACTCAGGGGAAGCGCGGGGCCGGGGTGAGTAAGAGTCCGGCCTGGTCCCAAGCAGGCAGGACTCAGTTGGGTGGTAGGGCGAGGAGGGGGGGCAGCCCGCGGGGCCAGGCGGCGGCTGTTCTCACCCCCGGGCAGCGGGACTTGGGAGCAGCCGCTGCTGCAGCTCTCACTGCCGCGGGGGCAGGAAGCGGGCATGGCGCTTGGCGGCTGCGGCTCTGGCGCCCCCGAACCTCCCGAGCCGGGGCCTGCTGCGGGAACCCAGCAGCGCGCACGCTGCCCCCAGCCCCTGGCCAGTCGCGTCTGGGCTGCTGCCCAGCTGGTGCTATCCCGCGGCGGCCCCAGAGTGGGGGCAGCAGGCCCCAGCCCCCCCGTCCCGCTCGGGTCCCGCAGGGGAACGAACGGGGCTGGGCTGCTGATGCCTCCGCCCCGGGGCCGCCGCGGGATAGCACCAGCTGGGCAGCAGCCCAGACGCGACTGGCCAGGGGCTGGGCCCAGCGTACGCGCTACTGGGTCCCCGCAGCAGGCCCCGGCTCGGGGGGTTTGGGGGCGCCAGAACCACAGCCGCGGAGCGCCATGGCCGCTTCCTCTCCCCACGGCAGTGGGAGCTGCAGCAGCGGCTGCTCCCAAGTCCCGCTGCCCGGGGGTGAGAACAGCCGCCGCCTGGCCCCGCGGGCTCCCCCCCTCCTCGCCCTACCACCCAACTGAGTCCTGCCTGCTTGGGACCAGGCCGGACTGTTACTCACCCCGGCCCCGCGCTTCCCCTGAGTCTCCCGGGCCTCCCTCCAGCGCTTGCGGAGGGGGGAGGAATGGTGAGCCCGGGGAAGAGGCGGGGATTCGGGGAGGGAGCCAATTGGGGGAGGAGGGGGCGGAGTCGGGGCGGGGGGGGGCGCGAGCACTTCCGGGCTCCAGGCTCCGGCACATTTCCTTGTTTGTCCAGTGTCCCGACCGCACGTCGGTCGGGACGTGGGACAAACAAGGAAATATCAGGACAGTCCCGATAAAATCGGGACGTCTGGTCACCCTACTGCCGTCCTCACGGCGAGGTAAGTCGATCTAAGATATGCCGACTTCAGGCATAACCAGTCAATAGCATAGCTGAAGTCGATCCCCCCCGTAGTATAGACCAGGGCTAGCTCTCTCTCTCTCTTTTTCACTCTCTGCGAGTCGGTGTGCTTCCTCTTCATGACGTGGCCCTCCGGCCAGATCACTAGGCATATTTCCACCTTCCTCCTTCAAAGTCTTCCAGGGCAAACTGTCCCAGGCAGGCCACACTCCACTGCCTGATCTGTACCACTCCTCCAGTAGCTGGTAGGGGAACCCTGCCCTCTACTCTGGGTTCCAGTTCGTGGCCCTTTCATCAGCAGCCAAAGTACACACTATCCAATACCTTGCTGTCTTCCCCTCCTCTGGGTTACCCAAGCACGGACCCCTTTTTTCCCCAAGGAGTGATTGCAGACTACTTCCCTGTAGCCCCCAGGTGCTCCTGGCCTTTATACAGGCCTCCCCTGTTCCCATCCAGCTGAGCCTCCTGCAATTAACAGTCTCACACAGCAGGAGGAAGATAAATATGCCTGCATTGACTAAGAATGGATTATTTCCTCTCTGTTTTCCTTGCTAGATGGTGTAAATCAGGGGCAGGAATCACAGACTCCACAAGCCCCAAAGTTGGGGGTGAAAGTTGGTGTAAATCAGGAGCAGAAACGAGAGACTCAACAAGCCCCAGCACCAGGGGAGAAGGATGGTTTAACTCTGGAGCAGGAATCTGCAACTCAGCAAGATTCAGAGCCAAGGGAGAGAGAATTTCCTACAGGTAGTGCCTCTTATAATGTGCCATTAACTGTCTATAACTTAACTTTGATACTATTAACCAATAAAACATCCTATTATTTGATTTACAAGAACCTTCTCTCTGTTTCTCTCCTCATACCACTCAGTGCCAATCCATAATGAAGCAGCATTTGATTTTTCTCTTCATTTTTCTCTATTCCTCACTTACAAAATGGATTCCATGAAAGTAATGTAGTTGAGAGCACTGTGACATCGTGCTCCTTCCCATAGTGAAATTCCATAGCAATCCAGTTAAACCTTAGGGAACATATTCTTCAAACCTTATTCAAACTAAATATCACTTACAATGGCTCATGTAAGTGCTACACCAGAGCCATAATTAAGCATTGTAGCACCCGGGGCAAGCAAGCATATTTATCCCCCCCGGAGGCAGTGCATTGTGGGGGGGGGGCTCACTGGCTCATGTGCCCCCCAGAATTCTGCCCTCTATTTAGCACAGAGGTTTTCAAATTTTGGGGTGCACCTCCCTACGGGGACACACCCCACAGTTTAAAAATTGTCGCCTCCTTCCAGGAGCCAGCATGTAATGCAGCCATCCATCACAATTTGCTACCCCTAGACTAGAGAATGACAAAGGTGAGAAGTAGCAAATTGTGATGGATGGTTGTTACACACGCATGGTGCACCACACTCTGAACCAATACAAGTGCTCCTGGGGAGTACACTCACCACCGACAAAAGGCACCAAGCAGGCAGGCATAGAAGTGACATACTAACTACAGCACCTGTATGCTCATGTAACTTGAGTTAACATATGTTTGTCGTGTAGGAATGGCCTTAGGTATATGAATTCTTTGTGAGAGGTAACAGCAAAAGAATGAGACTGCTAGGGCCAGATTCACTCAGGGATTTAGGCTCCTACTTTTGTGGATCTGGGCCTACTGCACCATAAAGGCTCAGGAACAAAAAGGCACATAAAAAGAACCCCCAGATCATTTATTTCTTCTGGCAGCACCTCCCCCCTGGGTTGAACCCCAGCTCCTACCCTCCATCCCAGATTTTGCTCCTCAGCCCCTCTCCTGCCCCTGCCTCCAGCTGTTTGACCCCCCACACACACATACCACAGCGGGTGGGGTGGTTAGTTGTAGAAAGCATTTATCCACAGCTTTGAATACAATTCTTGTCAAGTCCAAAAGTTGTTGAGAATTAGAGCAGACTTTTTAGAAAAACATCCAAACTTGATGTAAAAATTGCCAGTAATGGAGAATCCATCACAGTCCATCACAACCCTTGGGAAGTTAAACATGTGTACCTTACCTCTAGTCTGAATTTATCTAGCTTTAACTTCCAGCCTTTGGATCATGTTATACCTTTGTCTGCTAGACCAAAAAACCCCTCTATCAAATTTCTGTAGGTTGTTCTTTTCTTGTTCCATATCAAGCCATGAAGTCCCATATCAGGTCACCTTTGATAATCATATTAAGCCAGGAAGTTCAAGAATGTATTCTGTGACTCTTACAGGGTCTTTTGTAAGGGCTTGATCCAAGAAGCCAATCCTGAGGATCATAGCTTTCCTTACAATGTTACATTCAAAAGTGTGGGCAGGTTTGAAAGCCTGGTCCTGGCACATCTTGCAGACTAGATATATCTTGGTCCCATCTATAGATTTGCCTTCCTGCAGGATGCCCTGTCTGCACTCTCGTGATTGTGGGGATGTTACTTTCTGAGATGCTTTGATATCAGAGAATCATTTATCTTTTGGATAAAAGGATCATTTATTTCAACTAATATTTACTTTGATAGGGTGTCAATATCCTCAACCATTGTCCTTGGCATCTGAATTTCCGATCTTCCAGTTTTTGCCAGTTATCAGCTATCTCACTCCCATATATGCCAACATGTGATGGAATACATTGCAAAGTCAATTTATTGCCTCTCAATCTGATCCTCCAAAACTCTTTATAAATTGCATTGATGATAGCATTCTGGTTTCTTCTAAAGGAACCGACAATTGACACCTGTCAACAAACATCACAACACTGGCTTCTACTTCTGCTGTGTTTATTTCTTGCAGTGCCATGAGTACTTTCTCAATAGGGTTACCATTCGTCCGGATTCCCCCGGACATGTCCGGCTTTTTCGGGTTAAAAATAGCGTCCAGGGGAAATTTGTCAATGTCCGGACTTCCCCTCCTTCCCCCTCCCATGCAGAGCGTGCGCGCGGCTTACAGAGCAGCCGGGGCTCCAAAAGCCAGAGCCAGAGCCAGAGCCAGAGCCCTGCTTGCACTTCCCCCTCCTCCCTCCTGAAACTTGACACCACTCCCCTCCTCTCCCTCCCTCCCTCCCTGCACTCACAGATCGCCGGCTGTTCGTCTGGAGCTCCGAGCCTGCTCCCCTCCCCCACTGCCGAGCGCGCTGCTCTGCAGCACAGTAAGGGGGCCGGGGGTCAGAGAAGCGGCAGGGAGGTTTGGGGGGGGGTAGTCAAGAGACAGGGAGCAGGGGGGAGGGTTGGATGGGTCAGGGAGTTCGGGGGGGGGCTGTCTGGGGGTTGGGGGTGTAAGGTTTTGGGTAGTCAGGGTACAGGTGGGGGGGTCTCAGGAGGGGGCAGTTAGGGGACAAGGAGCTGGGGGGGTGTTTGGGAGTTCTGGGGGGGCTGTCTGGGGGTTGGGGGTGTAAGGTTTTGAGCAGTCAGGGTACAGGTGGGGGGGGTCTCAGGAGGGGGCAGTTAGGGGACAAGGCACAGGGAGGCTTAGGTAGGGGGTGGGGTTCTGGAGGGCAGTTAGGAGCAGGGGTCCCAGGAGGAGGCAGTTAGGGGACAAAGAGCGGGGGGGGGTGGGGAGTTCGGGGCGGACTTTCTGGGAGAGGGTGGATAAGGTTTTGGGCAGTCAGGGTACAGGTAGGGGGTAGGGTCCTGGGGGGCAGTTAGGGAGAGGGGTCTTAGGAAGGGGCAGTTAGGGGATAAGGAACAGGGAGGCTTAGGTAGGGGGTGGGGTTCTGGAGGGCAGTTAGGAGCAGGGGTCCCAGGAGGGGGCAGTCAGGGGACAGGGAGCAGAGGGGTTTAGATGGGTCAGGAGTTCTGGGGGGGGCTGTCAGGGGGTGGGGGTGTGGATAAGGGTTGGGGCAGTCAGGGGACAGGTAGGGGGTAGGGTCCTAGGGGGCCAGTTAGGATGTGGGGAAGGTCTCAGGAGGAGGCAGTCAGGGGACAAGAGGCAGGGAGGCTTAGGGAGGGGATGGAGTCCTGGGGGGCAGTCAGGGGACAAGGAGTGGGGGGGAGGGTTGGGGGTTCTGAGGGGGCAGGAAGTGGGAGGGAGTGGAAGGGGCAGGGGCGGGGCTAGGACAGGACGGGGGCGGGGTTGGGGCGGGGCTAGGGCGGGGCTCCTCCCGTCCTCTTTTTTGATTGTTGAAATATGGTAACCCTAAATTAGGGCCCTGGATGAAGACCTTCTTTGTCCACAGCCACCATTCATAAAGGGTTTATCTGACGAACCACCAGTGTACGCATGAATGTGTTTGTCTTGTGACTGATACTGGAGGTAGAGGCATACCCTGTGTCTTTCACTAAGCGGACAAGCTGCCACCATGCATCACAGCCAACCAGGGCTGTTAAGCACTGTGACAAAGACTTTGGGTGAGCTAAACGTTATTGACAGGAGAGTATCTTGTTAAGTAAGCCTAAGTTCTAGAATGTGCGTTATGATTTTGTTTTATATGTAACTATCTGTTTCCAATATTTCTACTTGCTATCCCTGGAATCTCTGCTTTGTTAAATAAACTTTTTCTAGTTTTCACTATAAACATATCTAAGTGCAGTGTGTTGAGCGGAGCCGTGATCAGAGGTGAAGCTGGTAAACTGGGCTGTACTGTTGCTTTGGAAGCAGTTGATCTGTGAATTCTGAGAGTGTCCAGTGGACCAGGGACTGGGTACTCCAAGGAGAGGCTCGAGGGGCTGCAGATTTGGAGTGTGTCTATCACTTACCTGCAGATGGACAGCTGGGCCGGCGAGGCCCAAATGGGAATGCATGTGTCGTCCATGGTCAGTGGATCTGGGGAGCCTATCCCTCTGGCAGGCACAGACATGGCTTCCTGAGGCTAAGGGCAGTTGGTAGCGAGGTTCTTCACAATGCTGGGTACCCAAGGAAGCATTACAAAGCCTTTGTTTCCTGTCCCCAGTGGGGTCCCTCTTGGTTACATTGTTATTTTTGGGTGGGGCATTTCATTTGCTTGGGTTTGTCTTACTGCATTTTATATCTTGTGTACAGGGTTATACTCCTGGCTAAGAGTGGTCATAGTTATTTTCCCAAGGGACAGCACCCCTTGTGTCCCAGGCACTGAGAGGAGTCACCTCGGGTGGAGGTACCCGGCCTTGCAATAAGAACCCATGCAAGGAAGGAGGAGAATCCACTCTGATTAGCAAGCACCATAGCTCAGGGGAAGGGCTACATGTAGTTTTCAACCATCTCTTGTGGTTAGCAAATTTCCCAAAAAGGGGTAGCGAGTTGTGAAACCTCATTTTCCTCCACACTGACTGGCCGAAAAAGGGCCCATGTAGTGGTGGAGCAAGCTGTACCATGCTGATGAAAGGTGAAGAGTGCACACTAGACAGGTCCTGGAAGGATCGTGCCATCTGAGACACATTACCTCCTGGAGCTGCTCACAGGGCCAATGATTCAGCATTTGGGATTTTTAATTTTGATCAGTGAGGGGAACCAGGCTGGCAAAAAGGAAGGGGCAGAGGTGGAAGCAGCTGTGAGACAAGCACAGGAACTAATTGCTTATTTCATCTCTTTCTGTAAGAACAAATAATCTCCCTGAGATCTGTCTGCAGGCACAGAAGCTGTTTCTAACACCAACTGGATGGCCTAGCAATTTGCTCAGATGTCTGAGGGGGCAGCATGATGAAGCCAGTGAAAGATCATCTGAGAAATGCTTTGGAAGACATGATAGACAAAGATCTGAAGAGGTTCAAGATTAAGCTGAATGACCTCTTGGTGGAGGGACAAACAACATGCCCTGGGGCCGGCTGCAGGACACAGATCCCACAGACATAGCTAGCCTGCTGATCAACTACTATGGGAAGGATGATGCTGTAAAGTTAATTGTGACGGTGTTGAGAGCCATCGATCAGAGACACCTGGCAGAGACACTCAGCAAGACGACGGGAGCTAGTAATGATCATACTAATGAAAGGAGATCAGGCCCTGCCTACAATGGGCCCAACAGTATCTCCTTCTCTGTAACCTTACTGCTCAGTGTTTGTGTTTTTTTCTGATTTAGGATCATAGTTTCAAAGGGGACTTTTCCCCTAAACAGAACCATTACCAATGTTTCCAGTTTGCCGCAAGGTTCCAGGATGCTGCAGAAGCGCGACCTGCAGACCACAGATCTTAGCTGCAGTTTATCTGCTTTTAAAATGTTTTTTTTTTCTCTAGAGCAGCTGGAAAAACAGCATTTTACATGTCTCCTGCTGGCTGAACGGCCCCAGTGCATCATGGAGGTTCCATGACTGTGGTACATCACAGGAGATGTAGTCCAGCTACAGAACCCTACACATTGAAGAAATGTAGCTCCCATGCGGCACTGTGGCAGAAGCCGAGATTAATGTTGACCTGACCCAACACATTTTGTTTAGATTTTTTTTTCTATTTTCCCAGGTCAAATTTGGTTTTGTGGAAACCACTTTTTCTGTCAAATATTTTGATGGAAAATTCCCAAACAGCTCTAATGTTCCTTTTTATTGTCTGAAATGTCTTCTAAGTGAGGATAAACATTTCCTCTGATTTACATCATTGCCACTGTCTTGGCCTCTATCTGTTCCCTGCCCACATTTCTTTGCCTGCAATCACCTGAACAGTGCAGCATTGTTCACACCTTGAGATTGTTATGATAAATGTAGCACACTCAGTTCTCTTTCCCTCTTCTTGTGTCATGGCTCCCAGATGGACATGAAGAGCTGGATTGTGAAAGGCCTTGTGTGATGACCATTATCATGTTTCATCAATGGAGATCAAATCAAAGACCATCAGAACTTAAAGCATCAGCTTCTAAGAGCTATAGGAATAACTCTCTTGCTGGTAGCTGTAGTAGACTCATATCATCTGTGCATCAGACTGTGGGAGGAGAAACACAGCACACCCATTGGGTTACATGTTTCATGTGGCGTGGATGCTAAATGATCCACCTTCACTTCTTGTACAGATGCACAAAAGCCTGCCATAATAGCAGGCCCTGGGCTGTAAGGATTAAACTTGCTTCTCATTCCCTGCCCCTAGCCCCCAAAGCAGCAAATTACAAGAAAGGATGCAAGGAAGAAGTGAAGCCAAGCCCTTCCACCACCCCAAACCCTGGCCCTTGGAATGTGGCCAGCATATCAGGAGGAACAAGCTATACCTCTACCATGTATTCCTAGGTGCACCAAACAAGACTGTGTGACACAATCCGTCCTGGAGCTTGCCTTGGGGTTGGTCTGCTCCGCACTGGCCCCTGCAAATGGCCAGTGCTCAAGGCCTGGTGTACACTATAGACCAGGGGTTGCCAATATATGGACTGTGGGCCAAATCTGGACTGCCAGATGCTTTTGAACAAAATGAAGAATCTTTTTATTTACTTATTATTGTCATTATTGTTATTTTTGTATTTTCTCTGGAATCTGACTATACTTTGACCAAGAAATTTGGACCTTGACAAAAAATAATTGATTACCCCGATTTAGACATTTTGTGCTCACACCACGGTTGGGATCTGCTAGCATATATCCTAGTTTCTCTTAAATATAGGCTTAATGTAGACAAGCCCTGGGCTTCCATGTTAGAGGCTGTACAATTCAGATTATTCCCTAAAAAATAAAGAACTAATCCTCCCTAGTACTCAGATTCTTGCTATGCATCCCAAAGGAGAGGATGAAATTAAATACACTTGAGTCAACTCAGAAGGTAAATGGAGAAGATTGTCAGTTAGGTAACCATGTTGTATTTTTCCTCTTGTTTTCTTGCAGTATTTCAGTTGGAAAAGGACAGCCAACATGCAGTGGACCCCAAAACTGGAGAACTCAGAGCTTCTCAAAGGTATCAAATGTTTTAAAACACTGACCAATTTGCCAAGATAAATCAACTATTGACAAAATGAAATTAAAAAATACTTGCGCTCTTCTAATTCCCTCTGAGGTTTTCAGATGCTTCATAAACATTAATTGATTAAACCTAACCAACCACCAGTGCAATAAAATGTATTGTTGTCACAATTTTAATGATGGGGAAACTGAAGCACTGAGGTTAAAGCCCAAATTATGAAAAGGAAACTCTAATGTTGAGTGCCTTGATGTTTAAGTGCCCAACATTAAGGTCTGATTTTCAGAGGTGCCAAGAATCCACAACTCCAGATTAGGTATGTCTTCCTTGCAGTTATGCATGACCTGGTAGCCGCGGTCATGGCCCAGGTCCCCACTATCCAAGGCACAGTACAGTATTTATTAGGTGTGTTACAGACGTGCCTAGGAGCCTCAGAGATGGACCAGGACCCCACTGTGCTAGGCGCGGTATATTATTCATTAGGTGTATTAGGGTAGTGCCCAGGAGCCGAGTCATGCACCATGACCCCCCATTGTGCTTGGTTCTGTACAAACAGAAGAAAAAGATCAGCACCTCTGTCTGAGCCACCCAAGTTAGCTCAGCCCAGGGATGAGTGGTCACACTATGAAACCCTCCTTGAATTCCTGTGGCCTTATTGGTGCCGTGCCCTTCTGTGGAGGACTTCTGGGGGCATATCCCATGGTGCATTATGCAGCAGTAAACTGAGCTGCTCTGTGTCTATTTCCCAATGTTTTGTAGGACAATTTGCCTGTCCTTCAGGGCACAGCAGGATGTGGGGTTGAATTGTGGGAAGGCGTTGGAGGACTATCAGTAGACAGCACTTGAGTGATTTAGCCTGTGACCTCACTGCAATACCAACCCAAGTGAAAGTGCAGCCGGTGCACTATCCCACACCCCCAGCCATGTCGGTAGAAAGGACCAATAAACTCTAGTGAGTGGGACTTGTGTGTGCATGGGAGTGGGGTTGGGACACCACCCGAGTAAAACTCCAGGCTAGATCTGCAGTGAAGACATACCTTGAAAGTCAGTGGGAGGTGCAAGTGCTTGGGCGCTTCTGAAAATCAGACCTAAGGTCTAATGTTAGACACCCAAACAATTAGAACCCATTTTTGAAAAATTTGCCCTATCCGACTTACCGCCAAGATTATATGGGAAATATGCAATAGTGACAAGAATAGTTCAGGACCATGTCTAGCCATAATCCCAGTAGGTGTAGTTCCAAGTCAAAAGTCGGAATGTTAGTCCAGTTATTTCAATGATATACATCTAATCGATTCTCTAAAAGTGCAGTGTTTGTTGATTAATTAGTCTATTGTTGATTTTGTTACCCTGTCTCCCTATCCCCAACCAACTAGTTCAGGGGTGGCCAACTTGTGGCTCCGGAGCCACATGTGGCTCTTCAGAAGTTAATATGCGGCTCCTTGTACAGGCACCGACTCCGGGGCTGGAGCTACAGGGGCCAACTTTCCAATGTGCCCGGGGGGTGCTCACTGCTCAATCCCTGGCTCTGCCACAGGCCCTGCCCCCACCCCATTCCAGAGCCTGCAGTCACCTCACTCCTCCCCCTCTCCCCCCCCCCCCCCCCCCCGAGCCTCCTGCATGCCACAAAAGAGCTGATTGGGAGGGAGGGGGAGGCACTAATTGGCAGGACTGCCAGTGGGTGGGAGCCGCTGGGAGTGGGGGTGGGAGCTGATGGGAGGCTGCTGACATATTACTGTAGCTCTTTGGCAATGTACATTGGTAAATTCTGGCTCCTTCTCAGGCTCAGGTTGGCCACCCCTGCACTAGTTTATCTCATCTACCTGTTATATCTTGCCTATTTAAATTGTAATGTCTTTGGGGGAGGGATTGTCATTTACTGACTATGTGCAGCACCTAGCACAATGGAGTCCCTGACCTGGTTGGCCTCTATGTGCTACTGAAACATAAATACTAAACAACAACAACAATACCAAGTATGTCCTCTTTTTTAGCAGCCCTTCAAATGGGATATCTAGTCATCTATCAAATGCAGTTTGGCTAATAGTGACCACATGTAGTTCATACGGTGGGTTCATGTTGAATTCTTTGTTGCATGTATTGCACTTGATACAGATGGCTTTATGGCGTCTTCACCTTTTGCACCATAACACTCGTGTGCACACAATTCTTTTTTAATAAGTCTTTGCACAAGTATGTCATGTTCCCATGTTTAGATTTGTTAAGTGTGTCCATCAGTTTTGAATAGAATTTAGACAAAAAACCTTTTAATTCTTGTGAATTATATAAAATAAATGAATTATGATACTAGGACAAAGGTGATTTTAGAAATATACTTATCTTCTAAGTGCCAGAAATATACTGTCTTTTCTGCCTTTACTCTTTTTTCATACTTTTTCTGTCATCCAACACTTCCTGACCCTGAATCTCAGCCACTTTTACAAAGGGAAAATGTATGCAATCTGGACAGAAACCCTCTCTTCCCTTTCACCCACCAGTCTTCCCTCCTTCAACCCTGGCACTGACTGAGTTGTCTTTCCTACTGTCTCCATCTAAAACCACATTTCTTTGCACCGCAACCCCCTACTGACAACAAAATTTACTGCACCACCCTAGGAGGCAGGACTGAATCCTTAGCCCGCCTGAGCCCTGCCACCTTTGGCGGGGGGCCCAAAGCCTAAGGGCTTCAGCCCCAGGCGTGGGGCCTGTAACCTGAGCCTTGCCACCCAGGGCTGAAGACCTTGAGCTTCATCTTCGGCCCTTGGCGATGAGATTCGGGCTTCAGCCTCAGCCCCAGGTCCTAGCAAGTCCAATGCCAGCCCTGGCAACCCCATTAAAACAGGGTTGCAACCCACTTTGTGGTCCTGACCCAGTTTGAGAACAGCTGATCTATACCATGTGTGTCCTAATGACCCTAACCCTACTTGCACAATTCCAGATTTCTGTTCCTCCGTTTATTATCCCCTCCATCTCCATTATCCCTGGTTCATTTTCCTTTGCCTTCAAGAACATTACTGTATCCCTGTGGCAGGGCAGGAGTAAAACCCCCTTTAAAGCCCTGCCAAAATGCTGGCTGCAGTCTGCTCTCTGGCCAGGAGGCCAGGTGTAGAGATGCAGGTACTCAGCAGGGAGCCCAGCGGCAAGCCCTAACGAGGGCTGGCTCAGAGGAATATGCTGAGCTAAGTAGTGACCGCTGGGCTGGGGCAGGAGAGGGATATAAAAGCCCTAGACAAACCTCAGTGGGGAGGCTAGCCTGGGAGGAGACAGGAGGGTAGTATCTCTGTCTCCTCGCCAACAAGGAAGCCTCAAGGGCCAGGAGACCCTGGGGAGGGTCTGTGGGGCACTAACTGTTGGGGGATCTGGGAACTGCACAAGCACTGCAAATAAAGACACTGGGGTGATCCAACAAAAGGAGTGAACACTCTTTATTATACCAGCCTAAACACAGGGTGCAGGCACAAAAGTGGGAGCGCCTGCGCCGACCCTGTGACCATCCCCTATCATAAAACAAACTAAACAATGCCTCCTCCACTTCACATCCATGCTCCTTGAACCAGAAATGTTAAAAAGAGGGAGCTAGTTACATATCATATTTCCTTATAAACTTGTTGCTAAAGGACTCTGTCCCGCTAAGACTCTGCCAGGCAAACCTCAGTTTTGGACAGTCCTATCACTCCTGGTGAGCATGGGAATATTCCAGTCATAGCCTTGTCTCATGTCATCTTTCCTATGGCAACTTCTTTGATCAAATCATCTAGAATTTGATCCTCCTTTTTCTTTGTCTGTTGTATTCATGGGTCCTATTTTGCAGGGTTTATTTGCACTGGAACCAGGGCCGGCTCCAGGTTTTCTGGTGCCCCAAGCGGCCCCCCAAAAAAAAATAGCCGCGGGAGTGCGATCGCACCGCTCCACTCTTTGGCAATTTGGCGGCAGGTCGTTCACTCTGAGAGGGACTGAGGGACCTGCCGCCGAATTGCCGCTGAAGACGCGGATGTGACGCCCCAATAGCGGCCGGAGTGCCGCCCCTTGATATTGACCGCCCCAAGCATCTGCTTCTTTAGCTGGTGCCTGGAGCCGGCCCTGACTGGAACAAAAGCTATACCAGTTAAAAAAAAACAAAAAAAACCTCCTGCATAAAAAGGGTCATGACCTCATCTACTGTATACAAGTAAATTTCTGATTATATCTGAACTTTTTCCACTGCTTCAAACCACAGGAAATTACACTGTCACCACTCTGTAAAGCACGTCAGTCCCAATAGATACTTTAGCTTGATTGGTTCTATAAGCCTCTTCTTTGTTGCCCCTTACCCCTATTTCCCTTTATTTACTTACTTGTTTAGGCATTTTGTTAAATTTAAAAATGCCTTTCTAGTGCTCAAGTACTCGTCATAAAACTTAACATAGACATCACTATAGAACGATAAAAAGACATGCTCAGAATATCACCCTACTTTGTAATATTGTAAAGTATAAAATAAATTGCATACTTAAGGAGCTGCCTCTTTTCCCAACAGTATACCACTAATCAATCATATTAGCACCAAAATCAAGCCCTTATATCCATATCCCATCAGCTGTCCTACACATGCTTAAGAAAAAAAGTGGTCTCAAAGACTCACTCTGGGTCTCACTCCCTCTATTTTTATATAAGCTGCTTAACTCTTTGATATAGGAGCACCGAACAAAATTCCCACTGGGAGGAGATTTATAGCACACAGGAACTCTTCCATTACTAATACACTTTGTAAATAAATACTTTTCAGCCTCTATTACTAAATTGCTAGTTATGGATCCATATGGCTTCCTGTGTACTGAAATCTCATGTATTGGCTGCATTTGAAGAATTTTTGAAGATTAATGGTATTTTTGCCGTTCTTCATAAGTGAACTTTTTTTTTTTATTTTTTTTTCAGCAGGTGCTGATGAAGTTGTCTTCTACAGAGAATTCTTCATCAAATTGCCCTTTTTAAAAATGCCTGCCATTTCTTATTGTTCTGAGTATGAGTGAGGCTTCTGGCTGCTTTTAGATGCCCTCTTTCAAGATGCTTCCTTCCTTTTGGAAACAGTAGCAATGAAGCCAGGTGCTCATGAGAACATGGCACCTTAGTTTCACTCCCATTGCTTCCATTGACCATGATGCAAAAGAGCATCTTAAATGAGATCACGTGTTGCCTCATTCTTATTGAGAACAATGGGAGATGGCAGCCATTTTGGAAGATGGCAGTCCTGCATAGATTTCTGTGCAGAAGAACATTATTCTTTAGCCTCTGCTGAAGAACAAACTTTCAGTTTTAAAGAAGAATAGCATTATATATATGTGTGTGCATGTCTGTCTGTGTGTGTGTGTGTATGTATGTACAGGGCCACCAATGGGGAGTGGGAATGGGGGCAGCTGCCCTGGGGCCCATTGATTTAAAAGGGCCCAGAGCTCCAGGCCACCACTACCGCTGCTACCACGGCAGCAGCCCGAGTCCCAGGCACTTTAAATTGCTGGCGGTGCTGAAGGGCTGCCTGGGGGAGGCCAGCCCCCAGCCCCGCCCCTTCCACCCGAGGCCCTGCTCCTTCCGAGGGCCCAGAGCCGCCCCCACTCCTTGCTCAGGGACCTGGCAAGTCTGTTGGAAGCCCTGTATATGTAATGGACAATCATTAGTCCTAAAAAAATATTTTCAAAAACTATCCATTGTACCTGATCCACTCAACAGAGAGGACAATGGAGGGAAGGTAGATGGTTGATGTGCAGGGAAATGTAGGACAGAAATGGATAGATTGGCCAGGTTCCTCTGGCTGTTTTGCACTTCTCCAGAGTGGGGTAAAGCATCTGTCATGTACTAGCAACTCAAGTCCTAAAAACTTTAAAAAAAAATAACAAAAAAAAGGTTGATATCTTCAAATTATTAGAAATATCACATGGTAACACTCCATTTAGGTTTCTTGTTTCATGAATTAAATCTTTAATTTAACCCCCCCCCCCCAAAAAAAAAAACCTCAAGGAAATTCCCAGGTAAAAAGTACATTATGATGATTTTTAAGTTGGTTGAAAAAACATTAGCGATCATGCAATTATCCTCATACTAAGCATGACAAATCCAGGAAATTCAGAGTTAAAGGTTAAACTTAAAAGAAATCCAAACATGTTAAGGTCTGCAAATGCACAGTTAGGGTATTTGAACCATCTTAATTCAACCCTGTAGTGATACAGTGAGGCAAGAAATGAAACAATCTAATGTGTCTTTAAAAATCAGTAGTATGGGACCACAAATACTTATGCACTAATCATAATTGTGATGTCTAGCATCACTACAGGGCAGAGTTAAGGTTGTTTGTTGGGAAATTAATAAATTTGTGCTAAGAAATGCTTCCTATCCATTTATGTTTAGATTCTGCTCTAGGTGCTACTGGGGTACACACAGCTGGAACATTGAAGAAATCCTTTGCTGTTTCCTGTTCTGATAAAGAAAAGACATTCACTTCTTCAAATGAAAGGTATATTTTAGAGAGAACCAAATGTCAGATCTGAGTTCAAATTTGGGAAATTCCTCTGGTTGATGGCTCTTCTAGCATCTTTTCAGTGTTTCAATAATAAAGTCTGATTGATCTCATAGGAATTTTTTTTTTTACTCTTCTGACTTCTTGAAGTTTGAGTTTTCTAGCAAGTAAGAGAAGAGGGTTACTGTCTAGGTGATGCAGGTGGGCCCACAGGATTCTATATCAGTACTTAACTTCCTTCTAGCGGTTCTCTGAAAATGTTTTATTCCCAAAAAATCCTCTCATTTTGAGGTGACTCTCTATTGAGAAGGTTAACATTGTGCTTCAGTTCTCTAGCTGTCCTGCAAAAACCATCTCCTCTATGGATTTAATTTAATTATACATTGAAAAAAGATCAAGCAGAATGTCCTTTTCCTGAGATGAACTGCATGATGGGAGAAGTCAGTTCTGCATACAATTCATCAAATTATGCAGTCAGCTACACCAGTCTAAATCCAGAATAACTCCATAGACTTCTTCAATGAGTGCCTGCAGGATCAGGTCCTGAAGCCAGAAATGTGGTTGATTTTAGTATGATTTAAACTTTTAAAGAGTAAATGACTAAATCAGCCAAGTGTAGCTTGGATTAAGCAGGTAAAATTCCCAAAGAGTCTCTGGAGACAGATTATGTTGGAAGTTAAACTTCAGGTCTGCACTGGTCTGAAAATATGGGAATAAGTGGGTTACCAGTACTGGGGTGGCGGGTGGGGGTCGCACACTTCATAGCCTCTATTGATAAGCTCATTGCACCCTCACAGGCTCCTCTCCCCCCTCCAATATCCCCACCAGCTCCCCCTCCTATCCCCCTCTGGTTCCTCTGGTTCAAGGACTCCCTGTAATACTTCCCCACCATATCCTCCTGTTAGGGGGCTATGTGCATCCCATTACCCCCTTCCCACATGCCAGAGGCCTCTCCTCCCATACCAGCATCCACATCCTCCCTCCCCCACTCCAATGGCTCTGTGTGCACCCCTCTTGCCTCATATCAGGGTCCCCCAGTCTCCTACTCTACCAGGGCCTCTTTGTGCCCCCCATTCTCCCACCCCATGGCAGAGGTTCTATGTGTTCCCTATTCCCCCTTTTCCTCCCATGATTGCCATATTCCCTCCCTCTCCTCCCACCAGGCATTGTGTGTGGCCTCCCCTTTTTCCTCCCCCCACCAATGCCAGGAGCTGTATTCACACCCCCATTCTCGCCTCACCCCATCCATTTTTATTTGTCTTCTTTCTGTCTGGGAGAGGAATCATTCAGAGTGTGAACATGTTAAACTCGATTGGGAGGATGGGGAGAGATGAACAGGGGTGTTCTGATGCTGGAAGGTGCTAATGGAATCATCAGCCAGTTCTTTGATCTATAGACCATTACAGAAGTGCTTGAAGCTGTGGCTCTGCTAGATGGATGAGAGGGACTCTGTGGGCATGTCTACATAGCAAAGAAAAACCCATGGCTGGCCTGTGCCAGCTGACTCAGGGTAGTGGGGGTCGGGCTGTGGGGCTATTTAACTGTAGTGTAGACTTCTGGGCTGGAGCTGGAGCCCAGGCTCTAGGACACTGCGAGGTGGAAGGGACCCAGCGCTCAGGTTCCAGCCAGAGCCTGGAAGTCTACACAACAGTGAAATTTGCCCCGCAGCCCGAGCCCCACTAGCCTGAGTTGGCTGGCACAGGCCAGCTGCAGATATCTAGCTGTGTAGACATACCCCATGTGGTGTTTTCCAATTGCCCTCAAAATCAATAGCTTTCTGTCCAACTGATGCCTGGAACATCCCTGAAATTTTAGACCTGATCAGCTGCAGTGTTCAAAAGTTATCCCATTAGGGACAGACAAACAGATGTCATCAAGTTGAATGTAGGGCCTGACAAGCTCAGCCACATACTGAACATAGATATCAATGTCATGGCAATACAGAGAGGCCCTAAACCAGACTTAGGGTATGTCTACACCTGAAATGCTACAGTGGCACAGTTGCGCTGCTGCAGTGTTTCAGAGTAGACACTCACTGCAGCAAAAGAACGGGTTCTCCCATCGCTGTAGTTCATTCACCTCCCCAAGAGGTGGTAGCTAGATCAATGGAAGAATTCTTGCCTTGACCTAGCACTGTCTACACCAGGGGTTAGGGCGGCATAACTGTCTCAGGGGATATGAATTTTTCACACCGCTGAGAGATGTATCTGTACTGAGATATGTTTTCATTATTTAACAGCTCTTAACTGCCATGATGCACTGTTTTCCTCATCAAGATAGGAAGCATGGTGCATCCTGGAAGATGTAGTTAGCCCAGACTATAGAGGAGATGAAAGTTAGAGATACTGAATCTATAATGAGGCACTACAGCAATATTTCCAATTTTTGGTTTCTGGGTAGTTTGTTTTTTCAAAAACCTGTCCTGTGACACATCTTGTCTGCACCTACTGGCTCCCACCAATATTATTTAATACCATGGTTATAAATCAAGAAGACTTCTGTCTCCTCACTGCTGTGGGGCTGTTGTATTGAAGCTCAAATATTTGACTGAGAAAATAAATAAATTATATCCAATGAGAAAGGGAATGAAGAGAATTGTGTGTTAAGTATTTATATACATATAAGATATATATATATATATATATATTGCTAGAAGTCTTAAATCTGCAGCAGGAATCAGAGACTCCTCCAGATCCAGGGGAGGAAGATGGTTTAAATCAGAGGCTGGAATCAGGGATGCAGCAAGACCCAGAGTTCAGGCAGAAAGATGATTTAAACTGGGAGCAGGAATCAGCAACTCAGCAAGACCCAGAACTGGAGGAGACAGACCTTCCCAAAGGTATTACCTCTTATTTAGAATCAGAGATGTTAAGGCCAGAAGTACCACCAGATCATCTAGTCTGACCTCCTGTATATCAAGTCACCAACACCACCCAACACCTGCACACTCTTATTTCCCTCCCATCTGTACCCTATGTGTTGTTTTCCAATTGCCCTCAAAATCAATAGCTTTCTATTCAACTGATGTCTAGAACCATCAAATTTGGGACTTGATTGGCCGCAGTGTTCAAAAGTTATCACATTAAGGACAGACAGAGGTCATCAAGTTGAATGTAGGGCCTGGCAAGCCCAGCCACGTACTGAATATAGAATATAGATATCTTGACAATACAGAGAGGTCCTAAACAAGACTTAACTTTGTAGTGCAGACATAGCCTAAGTCAACTTAAGTTATGTCGAGGTACAGCCACCGCTGTAATTAAACAGCTGTTACAGCCCACACTCTGCTCCTTGTATCGGCAGAGCGCATCCACAATAGCAGCTCTTACATGGACACAGAGAGCAGTGCACCATGGGTAGCTACCCACTGTGCAAATGGCCAAAGTGTTTGTAATGTCTCATGGGGCAGGTGGAGCATCATATGATGCAGGGTTTCTCAATCCCATTGTTTTATGGACATCCTACTAGATTACCAGCTGCTTTTCAACTGCCCTGGTACGCCACAACCCAGCCATCTGTGTCAGAAAGCATGAGTATTGTGCTGTGCATTATGAACACGAGGCTATAAGAGGAACCCAACAGAGGGCTATTTGGCTAGGGGATTCCTTGAAGAAGCATTTTAACACTGAGCCACAGTAATGTGTGTTGCTGGAGTGTGCTGAGCCTGGCATTGTTTGCACTGTGCTCTGCACCTTGTAATGATTGCCGTGTGTGCCTGAAAACCCATTTTAAATCACTTTTGAAATAGTATTCGGTAATATGACCAAACTGACATTTCTGAACACTAACACAACAAGCCCACAGAAGTGTGTGTGTGAGGGGGGGAGCGTGTTCGGCATGCTGTTTCATTAAGCAGTGCGTTCACCAGCCCGAACACTTGTTCAGCCAGCAGCAACCAATACTGAGGCAGAAACTGGTGCACAGACAGGAGCCTCGCCCCGCTGTCCTCCCACTCCTGCTCAGCAGAGACTGGTACACCGACGGTGGGTGGGGGGCACCCCAAGATCAGCGCCCCGCCTCTCACCTCAGCTCTGCACAGAACAGCGGATCAGGAGTCTCTTCCCCTCCCCTGCAGTTTGAGTCGCTCAGTCATGCAGCCCGCCCTGCCTGCCACTGTGGTCCTAGTGCCAGGGAGAGCAGGATTCCATCTTAATGTTTTGATTCCGTGATTCCATCCAAGTTCTCTTTAATGCGGATTTCATAGGGCCCTATCTATGTGCAGCTGTCATTGTGTTTTATCTCCCACGGGGTGGAGTGCCTTGGGTACTGCTACAGCCCCAGAAGATACATGGGGGGAGAGTAGGGAGGTCCTTGTGATTCTCTCACCCTGCCTCCCTACAGTGATTCCTCTCACAACCCCACAGCCTCCTCTCCCCACAGACCCAGGAGATCCACCCCATCCCGTGTAGTCCAGGCAGGAGCACATTTGCTGCAGGGAACCAGCATGCTCATCTGGGCAATAGCTTAGGGTTGCCAACTGACTAATCACACAAACCCAAACACTCTTGCCCCACCCCCTGCCCTGCCCATTCCCCCAAGTCCCTGCCCTTGCCCTGCCCCTTCTCTGAGACCCCGCCCCACTCCCTCCATCCCCCTCCCTCCATTGCTCACTTTTCCCAACCCTCACTTACTTTCACTGGGCTGGGGCAGGGGGTTGGGGAGCAGAAGGAGGTGAGGGGTGTGGGCTTTGGCTGGGTGGCTCCAGGTCGGCAGTGCAGCGGGGCTAAGACAGGCTCCGTGCCTGCCCTGGCCCTGCACTGCTCCCAGAAGCGACCAGCAAGTCCCTGTGGGCAGAAATCTGTGTGCACTGCCTGTGCCTTGAGCACTGACTATGTAGCTCTCATTGGCCAGCAACTGTGGCCAATGGGAGCTGCAGGGGCAGAGCCTGCCTTATCCCCGCTGCACTGCCAACTGGGAGCCACCCAAGGTAAGCGGGGCCAGGGGGCTCTGCCTCCTCTGCGTGCCGCTCCCGGAAGCTGCCAGCACGTCCCTGCGGCCCCTTGGGTGGGCCAGGGGGCTCTGCACATTGCCCATGCATGCAGGCACCACCCCCACAGCTCCTACTGAATCATAGACTCATAGAATATCAGGGTTGGAAGGGACCTCAGCAGGTATCTAGTCCAACCCCCTGCTCAAAGCAGGACCAACACCCACTAAATCATCCCAGCCAAGGTTTTGTCAGGCTGGGTCTTGAAAACCTCTAAGGATGGAGATTCCACCACCTCCCTAGGTAACCAATTCCAATGCTTCACCACCCTTCTAATGAAACAGTTTTTCCTAATATCCAACCTAGACCTCCCCTATAGGTCGCAGTTCCAGCCAATGGAAGCTGTGGAGTCGGGGCGCATGAAGTGCGTGGAGACCTCTGCCCCCCTGCAGGGGCCTCAGGGACATGCCGGCCACTTCTGGGAGCGGCCCAGAGCCAAGGCTAGCAGGGAGCCTGCCTTAGCCCTCCTGTGCTGTCGGACTTTTAGCGGCCTAAAATCCCCTGGTAGCCTCCAGGAGATAGAGCCTGATTCCAAAAGTCTCCCGGTGAAACTGGGAGGGTAGGAAACCCTACAGTAGCTATTTGAGCTCTCCACACTGAGCAAACCAGAAGAGCAATTTCAAAACTTACTGGGGCTTTGAAAGGGGAGCATACCTGTGTGCTTTGCTGCAGAGCAGCAGAGTTCAAAACAGTGACCAGAGCGGTCATGGTGGGCATTGTGGGACACCTCCTGGAGGCCACTTACATCGATGTAAAGAATGCAGTGTTTACACTGATGCTGCATCTCTCTAACTACATCACAAAAAGCTCTATGCCTCTCGTTGAGATGGTTTTATTTTGTAGGAAGAGAGTTAAATTGACAGGAAGAGCATTGTAGTGTGTACACCTCCACTGTTTTGTCAACAAAAGCTTCCTTTTGCTGACCAAACTGTGTAGTGTAGACAAGACCTTATGGTATGTCTATACTTAAAATGCTATTGCAGCACAGTTGTGCTGCTGTAGTGCTTCATAGTCAACACTCACTACAGTGAGAGAACGGGTTTTCCCATCACTGTAGCTAATCCACCTCCCCAGGAGATGATAGCTAGATCGACGGAAGAATTTTTGTGCTGTCTACACCAGGGGGTAGGCTGGCATAGCAATGTTTCACAGTGGATGTGGATTTTTCTTACCCCTGAGAAGCATAGCTATATTGACTTAAGTTTTCATTGTAGACCAGCCCTTAATTCCCATGAAGCACTGTCTTCCTCATCAAGATAGGAGGTATTGTGCATCCTGAGAGAGAGAGATAGCCCAGCCTATAGAGGGGAATAGAAGTCTGAGGCACTGAAGTTACAGCTATAATGAGGCACCATAGTCATATTTCCAAATTGAGAAATTTTGGATTTCAATCAACATATTGCACACGAAGTTCAATGCGGATGAGATAACATTACTAAGTGAATCTTAACATTCAATTTTCTTAATTTGTTTGTTTTAAATTGTCACGGGGTCTACTCACCACAACTGGTGCCTCCTTGTGGCCACTCTGGGGATTAGCTCGCTCTGTCACCCTGCATTTCGGTGTGCTCCCTCTTCATGACTTTGCCCTCTGGCCAGGTCACTAGGCATGTTTCCCCCTTTCAGGGCATCAAAGTCTTTTAGGGCAAACTGCCCAGGCAGGCCACACTCCACTGCCTGACCTGTGCCACTTCCCCAGTAGCTGGTAGGGGACCCAGGCCTGCACTCTTCTCTGGGTTCCAGTTTGGGACCCTCTCATCAGAAGCCAAAGTACATGCTATCCAATACCATAGAACAGGGATCTCAAACTCCAATCACCAGGAGGGCCACATGAGGACTTGTACATTGGCCTGAGGGCCACATCACTGACAACTCCCCCCTGGCTGCACCCCCCTGGCTGCACCCCCCACTCCAACCCTTCCATGAGGGAGTGCGGGTGCAGCAGGGGGCTCAGGGCAGGGAGTTGGGGTGCAGGAGGGGTGCAGGGTGTGGCAGGGGACTCAGGGCAGGGGGTTGGGGTGCAGGAGGGGTGCAGGGTGTGGCGGGGGCTCAGGGCAGGGGGTTGGGGTGTAGGAGGGAGTGCGGTGTGTGGCAGGAGGTTGGGGTGCAGGCAGGGGGCTCAGGGCAGGGACTTGGGGTTCAGGGTGCAGGAGGGGTTCGGGTTCCGGCCCAGCGCCGCATACCTGGAGTGGTTCCGGGGTGGCAGGGGCATGCACCAGGGCCAGGGGAGACTTCCTGCCCGCCTGCCCTGGCCCCGACCCTGCGCTGCTCCCAGAAGCGGCCGGCACCACGTCCCTGTGGCCCCGGGGGGAGAGGGAGCAGAGAGCTCCGTGCGCTGTTCTTGCCTATGCGTACCTCCCCCAAACCTCCCATTGGCCGCGGTTCCCCATTCCTGGCCAATGGAAGCTTCAGGGGAGGTACCCACAGGCAACAACGGCTCATGGAGCTCTCTGTCCCCCATCCCCCCGGGGCCCCAGGGACGCTGTGCCAGCCGCTTCCTGGAGCGGTGCAGGGCCCACGGTGTCATGGGGTTGGCAATCCCATGGGCTGGATCCAAAGCACTGAGGGGCCGGATCCAGCCCGCGGGCTGTAGTTTGCCCACTCCTGGCCTGGAGGTAGGCAGAGGAGTGGGGACACAGCACACTGGGGGGGAAGAGGGAGGGGAAGCAGGGGGAGGGGAAGCATAACGGGTTGCAGGAAATAATCCCACAGGCTATGTGTTTGAGACCCCTGCCTTATAATCATAGGACTTTGAGAGGTCATCAAGTTCAGTCCCCTGCACTCATGGCAGGACGAAGCACCATGGTCTAGAAATACCATCCATGACAGGTGTTTGTCTAACCTGCTCTTAAAAATCTCCATTGATGGAGATTCCACAACCTCCCTAGGCAATTTATTCCAGTCGTTGACTACCCTGACAGTTAGAAAGTTTTTCCTAATGTCCAACCTAAACCTCCCTTGCTGCAATTTAAGCCCATTGCTTCTTGTCCTATCATCAGAGGTTAAGGAGACTAATTTTCTTCCCTCCTTCTTGTAACTGCCTTCTAGCTACTTGAAAACTGGTATAATGTCCCCTCTCAGTCTTCTCTTTTCCAGACTAAACAAATCCAATTATTTCAATCTTCCCTCATAAGTCATGTTTTCTAGAACTTTAATCATTTTTGTTGCTCTTCTCTGGACTTTCTCCAATTTGTCCACATCTTTCCTGAAATGTGGTGCCCAGAACTAGACACAATACTCCAATTGAGGTCTAATCAGCACAAAGTAGAGCTGAAGAATTACTTCTCGTGTCTTGTTTACAACACTCCTGCTAATACATCCCAGAATGATGTTTGCTTTTTTTGCAACAGTGTTACACTGTTGACTCATATTTAGCTTGTGGTCCACTATGACCCCTAGATCCCTTTTCGCAGTCTCCTTCCTAGGCAGTCATTTCCCATTTTTTAAGTGTGCAACTGATTGTTTCTTCCTAAGAGGAGTACTTTGCATTGTCCTTATTGAATTTCATTCTATTTATTTTAGATCATTTCTCCAGTTTGTCCAGATCATTTTGAATTTTCATCCTATCCTCCAAAGCACTTGTAAGCTCTCCCAGCTTGGTATCATCCACAAACTTTATAAGTGTACTCTCTGTGCCTCTATCTAAATACTGATGAAGATATTGAACAGAGCCAGACCCAGAACTGATCCCTGTGGAACCTCACTCATTATGCCCTTCCAGCATGACTTGAACTGTTAACAACTCTCTGGGAATGGTTATCCAACCAGTTATGCACCCACCTTATAGTAGCTCCATCTAAGTTGTATTGCCCTAGTTTGTTAATCAGAAGGTCATGTGAGACAGTATCAAAAGCCTTACTAAAGTCTAGAAACACCACATCTACCACTTTCCCCCCATCCACAAGGCTTGTTATCCTGTCAAAGAAAGCTATCAGGTTGGTTTGACATGATCTTTTCTTGACAAATCCATCCCACTATTACTTATCACTTTATCTTCTAGATGTTTGAAAATTGATTCCTTAATTATTTGCTCCATTATCTTTCCTGGTACAGAAGTTAAGCTGACTGGTCTGTAATTCCCTGGGTTGCCTTTATTTCCCTTTTTATAGATAGGCACTATATGTGCCCTTTTCCCGTCTTCCATGCTGCCTTCCCCACCTTTCTGGCTCTCCCTCGCCTCTGGGTTTGCCAGCCACAGAACTTCTTTCTCCTCAGGAGTGACAACAGACTACTTTCATGCAGCCCCCAGCTGATCTCAGCTCCTGGCCTTTACACAGACCTTTCTGTTCCAGTCCAGCTGAACCTACTCTAATTAATCCCTGCTCCCCAGCTCCTCCTCCAGGTGCAGCTGGGAAGTTAATTGGCCCACTTTAACATCTTCAAGCCTTTTGTGGGCTGGACACCCAACCACATAAATTCTAACTATTTACTTCACATAGATACTGCATTTAATTTCCAATATGGATCCTGCATTTGTAGGAAAAGGGATCAAAAAATAAAAAAGATGTGAAGGGAGTCCTTTCATTGTGGTGTGTGGATGGATTCAACAGCAACCAGAAACTTTTGCCTAACTATGGAGTTCACAAATGGGGTGCTGCCAGAGACCTTCCTTTTTCCTCCTACCCCACAGTAGGAGTGCTTTGATGTATGCATTCTACAGAATGCACCTTTCATTCAGACTCTGGTGAGGTTCTTGGAGTAATCGTAGTGGTGGCTCATGTAGGTGCATACACAACAATGATTCTTGTAAAAGTAGGTTTGGATGAAAAGGGCACTTAACTGTACAGCTCATACAAATAATATAGTTTCACTTGAAATTTTTCAATAAAAACAAAAAAGTTTCATTTTTTATCTAAATGTTTCACAGAAATTTTCAGTTTTTCATGCACACTTCAGTCTCTTTAGTCTGGCAGTTCATTCTGCTCTGATCTAGAGTTCTAAACTCTAAGGTTGTCATGGTTCCCTCTCCACTCTGAACTCTGGGGTACAGATGTGGGGACCTGCATGAAAGACCCCCTAATGTTATATTCCACCAACTTAGGTTAAAAACTTCCCCGAGGCACAGATTCCTTTCCTTGTCCTTGGACAGTATTGCTGCCACCACCAAGTGATTTAAACAAACATTCAGGGAGGGCCACTTGGAGCCCTATCTCCCCCCAAAATGTCCCCCCCAGCCCTTACACCTCCTGTCCTGGGGAGGCTTGAGAATAATATCCTAACCAATTGGTTACAAAGTGAGCACAGACTCAAACCCCTGGGTCTTTAGGACACTGAAAATCAATCAGGTTCTTAAAAGAAGAATTTAATTTGAAGAAAAGGTAAAAGAATCACCTCTGTAAAATCAGGATGGAAGATAACTTTACAGGGTAACCAAAAGATTCAAAAACACAGAGGAACTCCCTCTAGGCTTAGTTTCAAGGTTACAAAAAACAGGAATAAAACTCTCTAGAGCAAAGGGAAAATTCACAAGCTAAAACAAAAGATTACCTGTTATAACTGCACTCTGTTATAACTGAACCTCAGCCAGATTGCCCTCATCCATGTGCCAGTCTCATCAGGCTATGTCTTCAATGCAAAACATTTTACATATTGTTACACTGACAGAACTATCTTGCAGTAAAATCGCAGCAGAAACAAAGACCAGATAGTGTTTACTTCAGAATAGCTAATTGAGGTGAATCCTATGTAAGCACCTCACACAAGGCATGAAAGTGCTAAGGTAGCTAGGTGGGCCAATTAACTTCCCAGGCTGCACCTGGAGGAAGAGCAGGGAGCTGGGAGTTGTGATGGATCACAAACTCAACATGAGTCAGCAATGCAATGCTGTTGGAAAAAAGAAAATGCAATTTTAGGTTTCATTAACAGAGACATGGTCTGCAAGTCATGGGAGGTGATAGTATCGCTCTACTCAGCACTGGTTAGGCCTCAGCTGGAGTACTGTCTCTGGGACTGGAAATTTGCTGGTGTTACCTTATAGTGTAATTCATGATTGGGTGGCCAGAACACTCACACAGTTGAACTGGGAGTGATTTACATGCTAGGGGCTGTTTGTGAAGACACCAGGAGTAATAGCTTTCATGGGAAAGTAGTGTAAAAGGCACCCCCAGTTAGAGAATTGAAGGGACACAGCTGTTTATCAGTCCAGATTGTACCCTGGGAAATGTCACACTAGGTACATGTTGCTTCAGAATGGGATGCTGAAATAAAGTTTTTAGATATCATAAATGACAGTTTCTTGGAGCAGCTAGTCCTGGAACCCACAAGGAAAGAAGCAATACTTGATTTAGACCTAAGTGAAACATGAAGTCTGGTCCAAGAGGTGAATAAAACTGAACAGTTTGGTAATAGCAACCATAATATAATTACATTGGATATAGTGTAGTTGGACTTTCAGAAAGCCTTTGACAAGGTTGCCCACCAACAGCTCTAAAGCAAAGTAAGCAGTCATGGTATGAGAGGGAGGGTCCTCTCATGGTTCAGTAGCTGGTTAAAAGATAGGAAACAAAGTGTAGGAATCAATGGTCACTTTTCAGAATGGAGACAGGTAAATGGTGGTATCCCACAGGGATCTCTACTGGGACCAGTACTGTTCAACTCATTCATAACCTATCTGGAAAAAATGTAAACAGTGAGGTGGAAAAATTTGTAGACAGTACAATATTACTCAAGATAGTTAAGTCCAAAGAAGAATGTGACAATTACAAAGGGATCTCACAAAACTGGGTGACTAGGCAACAAACTAGCGGATGAAATTCAAATCTGATAAATGCAAAGTAATGAACATTGAAAAACATATTCCCAACTATACATCTAAAATGATGGGTCTAAAGTAGCTGTTACCACTCGAGAAAGAGATCTTGAAGTCACTGTGGATAGTTCTCTGAAATCATCTGTTCAATGGGCAATGGCAGTCAAAAAAGCTAGCAGCCAGATTTCACCACCTTGATCATGTTGAGTAGTTTCTCCCCCAATTTGATTAAAATCAGTGGCATCATGTGAGGAGAAAGGTACTACCTCTTGTGAGGAAAAGAATCAGAATCTGCCCCTAACTCTTCGATCATCCTAAATCACATCTTTTATCACCCACTTCTTTCATCCCGTCCCTGTGAAGTGTCAGATCCGTGGGTAGCCAGGACCATTGCACCTCCCCTCCCTTCTCAGAGACCAGGTCCAACTCTACCTACCTTGGTCAAGCCTCGTCTTTCCATTTAGGGTGGCGGTAATCTGAACATTGCTCAAGAGCCAGGTTCTTCAACAGCTCAGTACAGGGCCCTGCTACCTCAGAGCCTTGTAATAGAGGGTTGATGAAGTGACTCTGGATTTTCGTAGAATCACAGGATTAGAAGGGACTGAAAGGGTCATCTAGGCTAACCCCTGGCCAAGATGCAGGATTTGTTGTGTCTGAACCATCCAGGACAGATGGCTGTCCAACCTCCTTTGGAAAACCTCCAGTGAAAGAGCTTCCACAACCTTCCTAGGGAGTCTGTTCATCAGCATGGACACATGTCCTCTGGAGTGGTGGCTGAAGCATGAAGGGACATCTGAATCTTTAGTGCATCTGGCACGTAAATATCTTGTGAAGCCGACTGCAACCATGCCATGCGAACACCTGTTCTCACTTTCAGGTGATATTGTAAACAAGAAGTGGGCAGCATTATCTCCTAGAAATTTTAACCAAACTTGTTTGTCTGAGCAACTGGCTGAACAAGAAGTAAATGAGTGGAATTTAGGCTCAAAAGTTTTACATCGTTTTATTTTTGAATGCAGTTATTTTTGTACATAATTCTACATTTGTAAGTTCAACTTTCATCATAAAGAGTTTGCACTACAGTACTTGTATGAGGTGAATTGAAAAATACAATTTCTTTGTTTTTTTACAGTGCACATACTTGTAATCAAAAATAAATATAAAGTGAGTACTGTACATTTTGTATTCTGTGTTTTAATTGAAATAAATATATTTGAAAATGTAGAAAACATCTAAAAATATTTAAATAAATTACATTCTATTATTGTTTAACAACACGATTAATCTCACGAATAATCACGATTAATTGTTTTAATCACACAATTATAAATCGGGATTAATTTTTTAATCGCTTGCTAGCCCTAAAGAATATATAGGAATATTGACAAGTCTGTAGGTTCACTAAAGCTGTTACATTGTAAAAGTCTCTTGTCTGCTACTCTTAACAGGAAGAGAGAATGAGAACCCAGAAAGGGCAACAGCTCTGGCCTCAGAGACTCCTGAAAGGGAAGTGGAAGATGAAGCCACATGTCCAATTTGTCTGGATTATTTTAGCGACCCAGTGACTGTAGACTGTGGGCACAGCAGCTGCAAAACCTGCATAACTACATACTGTGACAAATGGGAAGAAGGAAATCATGGCCCTTTGTGCTGTCCCATCTGCAGAGAAAAGATTGAGAAAGTGAATTTCAGGCCTAACTGGGATCTGGCCGGTTTAGTGGAACACGTTAAACAATTGGGATTAAAACCAGGAAAAGAGGAAAAGGAGAATCTGTGTGAGAGACACAAGGAAAAACTCAGTCAGTTCTGTGAAGAGGATGGGGAATTCATATGTGTGGAATGTGACAAATCCCCAGTACACAAAACGCACACAGTGGTTCTCATTAAGGAGGCTGCCCAGAAATATAAGGTAAGAAACACTGATTAAAGGTCGAATTTTCGGCCTTCGCATTCAGTGCCTGGGGTCTTGGAGTACAGATCACACAAGCAGGGCAGGACAGCGGAATTCGGCTAGCAGGTGGACATGGTAAACTGACTTTTGGCTGCTGAAAGCTTAATTTATAGCAGTGCCCTCCTTTCACGTTCAAAGCAGTGCCCCTAGCGTTGGCCAGTTCCTGCTGCCGGCAATCCGGCCAGCATGAACTCTGCCCCTGTCCCACCCCCCTCGCGGCTGTCCCCGGGAAAGATCCCTGTATGCTGCCCCTGTCCTGCCTCCACCGAGTGGCTGTAAACCGCCGGTTACAGTTATGGAAAGGAAGAGGCAATCAGTCCCAATACTAACATTCCCCTAATTTAAAGCAGGTCACCATGAGTGATATCACTCTGATGAGGATCTCGGACACAGAGAAAGACCGCATGCTGCGTGAATGCCAGCAAAAACCGGGGCCATATGTGGCCATGCTGTGCGAGGCACTGATCCCGGAGTACTTGCTGCTAGCCTGGCGTGGAAAAGTTTCCTACCATGGAGGACGCAATAAGGCCGCTCTCCCCAGGAACCTAATGCAAAGGCTTTCAAATTACCTCCAGGAGAGCTTCGTGGAGAGGTCCCAGGAGGATTTCTGCTCTATCCCCGGACATATTGACACAATTTTCCAGTAGCTGCACTGGCAAGGACTAAAAAGTAGAGTGACTAGGGCAAAGTAATCATACAAAACCGGACATTTTGAGATACTTTTGCAGTAGTTGCACTGGCAAGGACTAAAAAGTAAAGTGCCTAGGGCAAAGTAATCATGAAAAACCCATTGTTAATATTCCATTCCTGTTCTGATCAAAATAAATGTTTACATGTTTAAAACACTTACCAACTGATCCTTCCCCTGATTCAGGGTGAGGGTTAACACCTTGGGAGGGTTGGTAAGGGATCTCCGTGAGGGTGATGAAGAGATCCTGGCTGTCGGGGAAATCAGCGTTGTATGCGCTGTCGACTGCCTCGTCCTCCTCATCTCCTTCCTCATCTTCCCCGTCCGCGAACATCTCCGAGGAAGCGGCCGTCGACAATACCCCATTGTCAGAGTCCATGGTCACTGGCAGGGTAGTGGTGGCGGCTGCACCTAGAATGGAATGCAGTGCCTCGTAGAAACGGCATGTCTGGGGCTGGAATCCAGAGCGTCCATTTGCCACTTTGGTCTTCTGGTGCGCTTGTCTCAGCTCCTTGATTTTCACGCGGCACTGCGTTGCATCCCGGCTGTATCCTCTCTCCATCATGGCTTTGGAGATCTTCTCGTAGATCTTCACATTCCGTTTTTTCGATCGCAGCTCCGAAAGCATGGACTCATCGCCCCACACAGCGATCAGATCCAAGACTTCCTGATCAGTCCATGCTAGGGCCCTCTTTCTATTCTGCGATTGCATGGCAATCTCTGCTGGAGAACTCTGCATCGTTGCCAGTGTTGCTGAGCTCACCACGATGTCCAAACAGGAAATGAGATTCAAACTGCCCAGGCAGGAAAAGGAATTCAAATTTTCCCGGGATTTTTCCTGTGTGGCTAGTCAGAGCATCCGAGCTCGGACTGCTGTCCAGAGCATCAACAGAGTGGTGCACTGTGGGATAGCTCCCGGAGCTATTAGCGTCAAATTCCATCCACACCTACCCTAATTCGACATGGCCATGTCGAATTTAGCACTACTCCCCTCGTCGGGGAGGAGTACAGAAATCGATTTAAAGAGACCTTTATGTCGAACTAAATAGCTTCGTTGGGTGGACGGGTGCAGGGTTAATTCGATTTAACGCTGCTAAATTCGACATAACCTCCTAGTGTAGACCAGGCCTAAGTGGGGTCTCCAGGAGTACTAAAGTGCTGAGGGCTTAGTGCAGGGGGTCTTGGTACATGCACACAGGTCACAAGAGTCAACGTAGTCTTGTACTTTGGCTTGCATAAAAGGCTAGCAGAAGAAATGGGAAGCCATGCAGAAAATCTTAAGATGGCCAAAATGGCCCACCAACAGTGTCATGGCAAAAATGAAGCACTTCTAGCCGGCAGCACCCTGGTGGAATATATATGCACCAACTGAGGTATGTAATTTCATCCTGTGTGCAGCATTACAGTTTAGTTCTGGCTCTCATTTGTTCAGGCTCTTCCACTACCTCCTGGGCTAATGGATTGCCGGCTGAAGCTGATTGGATTAGAGCAATCAGGTCTTAATGTATTGCGGAACTAAGGATGTTGAAAGGTTTTCGGAGACAATGGTCCTTGGTTAGGCTCCTCACCATCTTGGTAGTATTTCACCTTTCAGGTTAGGGCATTGGCTTTCCGATTCCTGGTTCCTGGGCAATAGGTAAGGAAATTGAACTGAAAGAAGAATAATGCCCACATGAGCTGTCTTTGGTTCAAGGCTTGAGTCTCATACAGATATTTGAGATTCTTATGGTCCGAAAAGACTTGCACAGGGTGTCGGAGTCCATCAACATGATGGCATCATTCCTCGAAGGCTGATCTAATAGTGAGCAGTCCTTTATCTAATATTTTATAACTCTGTTCAGCGGGGGTGAGTTTTCAGAGTAGTACATTCAGGAGTGCAACACTTTCTTTGGGCCATGCATCTGAGACAGTATAATCCCAATGACATCAGCTTCCACTGTGAATGCCTGGGCTGGGTTCAGATGTGCTAGAATGGGAGCAGTGCTGAGAGTGGCCTTCAGCTGTTTGAAGGCATGGTGAGCATCAGGCATCCAAACAAATTTGACCACCTTGTGGAGGAGGTTTGTCATGGGGGGCTTGAGAAGGTACAAGGGATACCATTTGACTGAGGTCAGAGGCCACCAGCTGGCTGGCTGACTGATTAGCCCCGCTCACTTGTACCTGGGGAAAAAACCTGCAGTTTAACTGGCTCATCCTCATAAAAGGAGGAGCAGGACATGGAGAGAGAATGCTGCAATACCTGCCAGAGGCTGAAATTATTGTGGGGAGAAACTGCTTCCAGAAACAAAAATGGACAGAAGGGACACTGTGGGAAGTCCTGTTATCAAAAGGTTCTGAGGTAAGAGCCAGGAACTTTGGGTTGAGGAACTTAAGGGCGGGTGAGGCACAGACTTGGGGAAGTGCTGACCTTGTTTGTTGAGGAAACTTGAAAAGAAACCACAACAACGAACCCTGCTGGAAACTACCATCCCAGGACTTGGTGAGAAGGTTCCAGGCAGAATTCCCTCAGGGAGGGCACTGGATCAGCAAAGGCAAGCCAGGGTCCAGCTGGAAGAGGGTGCTATAAGACAGACCCCAATCTCTTACAGGGCTATTTGTGCTGAGAAGCCTGGAAAGAACCATCAGTAAAAATTCACAAAGCCCAGGATATGAAGTACTCCTGGGGGGACCTGGGCACTGCCCAGCTGCAGATGGCCTTCACCTTCTGGGGGTCCATCTTAATGCCCTCTAGGGAAAGGATATTACTCAAAAATTCTGTGGAGGATTGGTCACAGGTACATTTTTCCAATTTCATGTATAGGCTGTGCTTCCATCGTCTTTCCAAATTAATGCAGTAACAATGCTGCTCAGGGTTATCTGAAAACACATGTCATTGTGATAGATGACTACATACTGCTCCAGGATGTCTCCAAATACATTGTTCATGAAGTGTTGAAAGGTCACGGAAATGTTGGTCAGACCAAATGGTATTACTAACTATTCAAAGTGCCCATAGTGGGTTTGAAAGGCAGTCTTCCATTCGTTTCCTGCCTTAACACCTCCTTAGAGGTTTTTAAGGTCTTAGAGGTTTTTAAGGTCAGGCTTGACAAAGCCCTGGCTGGGATGATTTAGTTGGGGATTGGTCCTGCTTTGAGCAGGGGGTTGGACTGGATGACCTCCTGAGGTCTCTTCCAACCCTGATATTCTATGATTCTCCTGATGACCCTGGAGTATGGCCTCTAGGGATACTGTTTCTTGTGTCACTGGCCCAGAGTACAGGAGTGACCATAGGCGACGCGTTGGGGGCGGGGGCATGATGGCTCAAGTGCCCCCCCCCACATTTCTGCTTGGCCTGCTGGGGAGGAGGGAGAGGGGCTCTGTCCTTCTCCCACCACGCCTGCCCCCCAGAATGCTTGGCCCCTGTCCCCGGCAGCTGAGACCAGGTGGGCAGCAGAAGAGGCAGGACCAGCCGCTTCTCACACCAGCTGCTCTGGGTCGCTCTGTGAAGTGCAGCAGCTGCCTGAGAGAGCCTGGCTAGAGAGGCGATGGTGGCAGCCCTCCCCCTGCCCAGGCCCACCTGCCAGGGACAGGAGCCAAGAGAACTGGAGTCCCCTCTTCTCCCAGCGCATTTCTGGCTCACTCGGCCTCTGTCCCCAGCAGCCGGGCTCAGGTGTGGAGCAGGCTGCTGCTGCCACCTCCCCAGCCAGGCTCTCTCAGGCAGCTGCTGTGCTGCGCAGAGCAGCGGCCAGGAGCAGCCAGCTTCAGCCATGTGAGAAGCGACTCCATCCTGCTCCCCGCCTGGGCACAGCTGCCAGGGAGAGCAGCTGAATGTGCTGGGGCAGAGGTGCAATGGGAGAAGGACAGAGCCCCACACCCCATAGGTGGGCGCAGGATGGGGAGGTTGCTGGTCAGAGGAGACATGTGGGGCAGTCGCATGTCCTCCCCTTTCGATTGTGCCCTCCAGTATGGTGAGGCACGAGGCACAGGTTGTCTATGGGAGTGACCATCTATCATCTTTACTAGAACTGATGCTCGAGTGGCTACAGTGTCTGTGAAATTATTGGCAGCCTTGGAATCGATCAGGACCCACTTAGGGGGAAATTGTCTTGGCCCCACCTGTGGTACTTAACTGTATCTGTACTTGGAAGTATGGGGAGGACCCTTAAGGTCTAGCGGGTAGTTCTGAAGCATGATGCTCTGATGGTGCCCAGGCAGGCCCCACAGGCTTGCTTATTTCCCAATTCCTTGTTGCTCGAGGTCCGCGATGGGCAAGAGGTGAGGGCATGTCCTGGTGCTCCGTATTAAAAGCATAAGTTATTTGCCCATCACCATTCCTTTTCTTCCAGGATAAAGCATCACTGGACCATATCAACTTGAACTGGTTCATGGTTGGGTCCTTGGGTTTTTCAACATGGGGAGTGGGCAAGCAGGCCGCATGGTTCCGCTTCTCTCCTCTTTCACTCATGCAGCTGGCTGTCGATATGGAGAGAGAGGTCAATAAAAGCATCCAAGTGGGTCAGGGTCTCAACGTGGGCTAGCTCATCCTTCACCTCCTCACTAAGTCCATACCAAAATTGGTTAAACTAGGCCGCCTCATTCCATACAGCAATAGCCGCAAGTCACTGGAGCTGGGCTGCGTGCAAAACTGCTGTCCCTCGTCCTTACTGGACCTTCTGTAGTGCGGCTTCCGCTGAGTAAGCATGATAAGGGTAATCAGAAATGGTGGAAAATGCTCGCAGGAAGGCATCCCAGTCCGTTAACATCAGGCTGTCCTGCTCCAACAGCGGGGAGGCCCAATCCAGCGCTTCTCTGATTAGCAAACTGATCACTAGTCCCACCCTGGTCTGGTCACTGGGGTACATTCAAGGGGAGAGCAGGAAAAGGAGGCAGCATTGGTTCATAAACAGTCTTTTTCGGAGAGCATCCTCTGTGTAGCTGTAGTGGCCATCAATACCCACTACACCCACTTTTTTTGTTCAGATTAAACATAAAAAATAATAGCATGTAACCCCAACAGTTTGATTGAAAATTTGTACTCACCAGAGGTGCCTTCCCCGGCATAACACTCCACTGCTAGCTGGTCCTGTGAGGGGATGGGCTCCAGGGTTAAAAACAGTTCTTGGCTGCTGGGGAGAATGGATCCTCCGCTTGCCTGCCGCGCATTCTCCTCCTCCTCTTCCTCATCAACAATGTCCTCCTCGTTGTTGCCCGAGGTCTTCTCGGGCTCCTGGGAGGTATCCATGGAACGTTTTTGGATAGTGGTGGGGGTCGCTGCCGAGAATCACATGCAGCTCCTCATAGAAGCAGCACGTCTGTGGGGCAGAACCAGAATGACTGTTCGCCTCCCTTGTCTTCTCGTACGCTTGCTGAAGCTCCTTTATTTTCACACAGCACTGCTGTGTGTCCTTGGTGTAGCCCTTCTCCCCCATGCCCCACACGATAGATGTCAGCGTTTCTTCTGCTGGTTCGGAGCTCTGCCTGCACTGACTCTTCTCCCCACCCAGCAATAAGATCCACCACCTCTTGTGTACACCATGCTGACGCGCGTTTGCGGCCTTGAGTCTCCATGATCAGCTGTGCTAACGAGCTCTCCATGCCAATCAAACAGGAAATGAACATTCAAAAGTTCCTGGGACTTTAACAGGGGAGCGGCTGTTTCCTGTGTACCTGGATGACATCCAGTGGAGTTGAAAGTGCTCTCCAGAGCAGTCACAGCGGAGCACTGTGGGACACCTCCTGGAGGCCAATTCACTCGAATTACGCAACACAGTGTCTACACTATCCCCATGTTGGCCCGTGGATGTTGAATCAAGCGCTATGCCTCTCGCAGAGGTGGAGTACAGAAGTCGACTTTACAGGCCACATACGTCGGTGGAAGGGACTCGATAGTGTAGACACATACATTATTAGATCGACTTAATGCAGCTTATGTCGACCTAAGTTTGTAGTGTAGACCAGGCCTAAGTGGTATAGGAGAAGGTGATAATTCTCTGGAATGCAGAAATAACACCTGAGAGTTGTCTAATTGCTGCATTCCATAGTCTGTGCATTATAGTGGGATGAAGCTTCATCTCCAGAGAACAAAAGCCCACAGACAGCACACTAAAATAATTGATTTTCACTTAGGACCTTCTCCTGTGTAGCAATGGAACAATGGAAGATAGAGATTCTCCAGACTTCATTGGATTGGGCCCCTTATTATTGCATGGATTTCTAAAGCACCCATCACCATAGCATCTGGTAGCACTTCAGAGAGTCACACACAATAATGCAATATGCCTCTCCCCCCATTTCTTTTACCCTCATGACTCCTTGAAAGGTTTTATTCCAAGATGAGTCATGGTGTTCCTTATGGTTTGTTATGAAAACACCTTTACAAAGCAATTATTCTTGAACCACGTTGTGAGCATCTCCAGCAGAAACATGAATAATCAAAGTTCCTGATGTGCAATAGCTGCCAATTGCTTCATTTTCAGTTGAATCAAGCCACTTGATTCTTGTCATTTCTCAATCAAACCTACTTTGCCTTTGACAGCATAAAACACTTGCACTAGTTTAACTAAACTTGTTTTTTGGGAGCCCCTTGTTTTCACTGCAAACTGTTATATGACTATGGTTGGGCTATTGTGCAGGTTGCAGTTGAGCAAAATGCAGATAGTCAGAGTTCAGCAGCTTTGAAACACACGTTTCACTCATTTGATTACTTCTGTATTTCATTATTAAACAGGAGTTCCTCTATTTAAATACCTACTGTTCCTTCAATAGCAATATGAACATTTGTTAAAGATATTTTATTAATCTTGTTTTAAAATATTTCCATCAGTAAATTAGTTAAGCTAAACCAATTTAACTGAGGACTAAAGTGATATAAGTGCACCTACATTAGGGGGTTGCACCTGTTTAGATTTTTTTTAAACTGGTGCAACTTGTTTATTACAGACAAGGCCAAAGGATCTATTACTGAAATAGGAGCCACAACATTTATTGACTGCTCAGGCACACAGGTCCATCTGTGCAGTTCCAGTTGCAGGATTGGAGCGTAAGGTTCCTGCTCCTGAAAAGCTATCTTTCCTTACTATGTGTACTATAAAAATAATGAGTTTGTCTTTAGTAAATTTAATAGATATAAACATACTCAGATATTACTGTGTTGATGGAGTCCATATAAATACTTAGAAAGACATGGTATCAGTCAGACAAACTTTTTAACTGTCAAGTGCTTTAGAAAGCGGTTCCGAGGACTATGAGATTGTTATATTTGTGTTGGGGTTGTATGTCTTACATGGTACATTGAGAAAGGGTTTCCTCTTTTTCTTTTTAATGTAAAGTGAAACTTTGTAATACGTCACACTTGGAAATTACCTATCTGCAAAAATGGACTGAAATAACCTGAAGCTAATTGGAAATTGAAGAACAACCTGTGACCTTACATGAAATTAAGGGGAAAGTCAATGGTTAGAAATGAAACAAAAGAGATGTTTGTTTCATGGAATTCAGGCTAGAAAGAGGCATTTGTGAACATGGGGAAATTTACTGGCATAATTATACTGCGGGAGTTTTACCAGTATAACTCCACATGTGGAAACTCTTAAACCTGCACTCAAGCTTTTGTTACTTGAGTTCCAATCTTGCTCCCACTGCCTGCAGTCAGTGGGAGCTCTGACAATAACTTTAGTGGAAAGAGGACTGAACTCTTGTGTCCATTTTAACCATTACTTTCTTTTCAGGTGTTTTCTTGTGTGTTAGGCTCCACTATTACCTGTCAGCATTGTGTTCTTGGAGAACCAGGGCACAGTATCCAGCCTGTCTGACTCATGAAAGACCCCTCTGCCCCCAGCCTCTGCTTGAACGAAATCTGCATCAGAAGAAAGACTTACAAAAAGCCATGAAAAGGCAGGGGGAGACACACCTAAACCTCTGGGATAAGGATGACAGGATTAAGGAAACTCCCCATGCCTCATTTGCATCGAAGATGGGACAAGGAGGCATCTCCATTAGCATACAGAATGGAGAACAGAGATTCCAAGGCAAGAACCGCACAGAACTCTGGGACCAGAAAAGCAGGGAAGCACTGCATGATGGGGGATCACTGCATGATGGGTTAATTAACCCACGCCTGAACACACCCAGCTCAGTAGTTATCAGACCAATTCTAGTAATAAATACTTTATTGGTATCCAAAATAGTGAAGCTTCCTAATTGCATTGTGAGCTCCCTCCAAGGAACACCGCCCAAAGCCAGGAATCATCAGCTCTCATGTCTGGTCTGAACAAAACAACTTTGGTATTCTCCCTTGTTTACACATAAACAAATCTAGTGTTCTCCCTTGAACCATTGTTGTTTCTCTGTTAAAAAAAAATAAAAAACCTACCTATGGTCAAGTAAATGTTCTGATGCCTGGATCCAAAATCTGAATCAGTTCCATTGGACTTCATCTTCTCCTGATAGAGCATGCTGGGGGCTCTGCCTGTCTCAGCATGCCGGACCCTCAGCTACCACCACCTCCTGGGACCCCTGATAGAGTCAAGCTTCACGGAGTGGTGAGAACCCAGCTCTCTCTCTCTCAGTATAGCCTTTTGACCCTGACTTGTGTGACCAGTTATAGTTTTCTAAACCTGACTTTTATAATCAAATTTAAGTTAGATTTAATATTATAACTGTTTTGTTTGTTTGGCTCCCTTATGGTTATTACCTGGCAATAAATAACTTTCATGATTAAGCTGGTTGCTTCTGTCTCTCTCTCCCCCTCGTGGGTGCTTTTTTTTTTTGGTTTCCTCATTTGCTCTGCAGCAACGCTCCTCATACCTAAGCTAAAAGATCCCTGCAGTGCCCACAAATCCTGTAGGGTTTGCTCATCAAGTGGGTTACTACCAGAACAATTGTAACATGAAAGTGGGGATAAAGACGTGCTGACCCAGGGGTATATGAGGTTGGCAGCTTGGAAGTGCTGCTCGACCCAGTCTGCTGAGTCCAGGGGCATATGAGGGTGGCAGATTGAAAGTGCTGCTCAACCCAGCTTGCTCAGGTGTGCTCTATTCTGGTGCGGTGCCCATGGCATATGAGGGTGACAGCTTGGAGGTGCTGTTTGACCCAGCCTGTTGAATCCAGGGACATAGAAGGGGTCAGCTTGGGAGTGCTGATTAATCCAGTCCTCTCAGACATGCTCTGTTAATGTATGTGTGTGTTCATCTGATTCTGGGGCTAAGAACCCAGCCCTGGGGAACCTAGGTCCTGCAGGATAGCTCCATTGGGAGGGAACTTGCAGCAGGGAGAAATAGAGCTCCATATGAGAACACAAGTGACACAAGCAGTACATTGATAGAAGTACAGAACTCCCCCTCCCCAAAGTAACCCTAATAAATGAGCATACCCCAAAGTAACGGGCAAAGCTGGTAACACTGCCCAAGAAAAGCAAAGCGATTGTCCTAACCCCATGTACCATATAGGGCTCTGATGCTGATCGGGGGTCTTTGAGTGCTACTGCAATACAAATAAGTGTGGTTCATAGACAGACAAGGGAGGGAGTGAAGAGGACAAGGGTGACAACAGAACATGCAGTTACTCATTAAGGCATGTACACACTTTGAAGGTTTTACTTCCCTCCCCCTCAATTCTCACAGGTTTTGTGGTCACAGTACGAAAGTCCAAATATTTTATTTGCCACCTTCATATGACAAGAATTTGCCACTGGGGGCAGAGCCCTGCTGATTCATGGATAATACACTTATGTGCAATTTATACATTTTCCTTTAACTGCTTTGATACTAATGGCTAGAGTTAAACACACTGCAGCCAACTGAGCCTAAGGAGCCACCATCCTTAAGTGATGTGTAAAAAGGCAACAACTGCCCCTTTCCTCACACACTACACATCCTAGTGAGCACGCCTATTTATAGTTATTGATGAATAATCTCAGAACAACTGCACTAGGTCTTTTTTCATTGATGTGAGATGCAGTATCTGCTAGTACACATACACATTTCAACAAACATGACTGCCTCCCAGCCTTCAGGGTGTGGATAATAATAATTAACACCTAGCCCTTCTATAATGGTTTTCATCAGTAGAGATCAAAGGATTATCCCTGTTTTACAGATGGGGAAACTCAGGCAAAGGGAGGTGCAGTGACTTGCCCAAAGTCATCCAGCAGGCCAGTGGCACAGCTGGGACTAGAAAACCAAGGCCTTGGCTACTTGCAGCTGTACAGCGCTGTGAGGTAAACCTGTCTTCGTGCAGCTGAGTAGGAAAAGCGCTGTAGTCTGTCCACACTGCCAGCTGCCAGCGCAGTGGTGTGGCCACACTTGCAACATTTGCAGCTGTGTTGGGAGCGGTGAATTATGGGCAGCTATCCCAGCATTCATGTGGCTGCAACGTGCTTTTCAAAACGGGGGGGGGGGGGGAAGGGGAGTGGGATGGATTGTGACAGGGAGTCTGGGGGGAGAGAGAGTGCTTTTTGGAGCATGTCAGCTCTCTATTTTGCAAGTTCCGAACTCCCGGCCCCCTGCTCATTCATTTACTCACTCAAAGCAAGCTGCAAACTGTTTGCTTTTCTCTGTGGTACGAGCTTTGAAACCGGCACTTCCACATTCCTGCAGCAGGTCACAACAATGGAGAGGATTGGCCACTTGACAAGGTGATTAGTACAGCGCTGCAAGTGTTTACACTCACACCCGTGAGTCGTAGCCACTCCTCTGCAGCTGTTATTCCTCTCGGAGATGTGGAGTACCTGCAGCGGTGTACCCAGGGAGATATAGCGCTGTAAGTGCCCTGCCAGTTGGACGGGGAATGAGTTACAGCACTGCGGGAGGCTTTACAGCACTGTAACTTGCAAGTGTAGCCAAGGCCCAAGTCTCCTGAGTGGGTCCCAGGGACCTCTTAGTGCTAGCTGGCAGAGAACACACGAGGTGCATAGTGTTTTACAGGAATCCCCTGGGTCAGATATATGCTTAGTAGTTCACCAAAGGGTGATATGTGAGGTCTCTACTGAGAGCCAGTAGCCTGCTGGTCATCATAATCATTGTGAAATGTATGTATGGATAATATTTAAGAAGATATGTATCTATACAGAAAGTTATGTTCTTAAGGTCTTGGACGTAAGATGGGTCACCATGAAATGACCAGCAGGTGTGAGGACTGTTGAACGCTGTTTGTCCAGAGAGACTTGGAAAGTATCATACCCTGGAAGGGGAAATCACTTAGTGACCTGGCCGGAGGGGCGAGTCATGGAGAGGAAGCAGCAGCTCCTAGAGTGAGAGAGGGGCTGCAGACTGAGAGAGAGACAGAGAGTGACAGAGTGCAACTACTGGAAATGAGAGTTTGCCAACACAGAGCTAATCCCCAGAACAGCCAGGAGGAGGTGCCGTCGAGTGGTGAATAGAGCACCCCGTGACAGGCTCCCATAGGCACAGGTCCTCTTGAAGCACAAAGACTTACTATAATGTTTTTTGCTGAAAGACATGAGGGCAAGTAGAAATCTGGCCAAACAGGCTGGGAGAAACATGAGTACTTCTAGCTATGGGGAGGTTGGGGCTGCAGGCATCATGCGACCCTTACAAAGATATGTTATCAGAACTTGTCTTCCAGGAGGGTTATAGATAGGAGACTATGTAGCTTCACCAAATGTATTTGTGTCTCCAATTTACTGCCTCCTTCTCTTGCAGGCTTAAGCTGTTCTAGAGCAAAGATATAGAGATGGTTTTGGGCTTGGCCATAAATACAGTTTCCTGCACTCAGCTGAATTTTTGCCAGTGAGTTGTACAAAAAGGCTTGGCCTCTTCCCACACCAGTGTGGTGTCCTCGTTTTGCCTGTAATACAGTCAGTGTCAGAACACAAAAGTCAACCTTAAACAAATGAAAGACAGGAAATATTAGTAGGGAAACTCCTGATTATATTTACCCTGCTTCTAAGCTCCAGTTATGCCTTGGAACTCACCCTGAGGTGCTTGCATGGAGTGGAATGGCCTTTCCGAACTTCCAAGCAGTTAGGGAAGACTGAAGTCCAGAAGTGGAAGCCTGACCCTGTAAGGTGCTGAGCGCCCTCAGGTCACACTGACATCAGTAAAGAAGAACTGCAATGGGAACTGAGGGTACATTGCATTTTGCAGTAGGCATATCCAAAAGTTTTGAAGCCACTGCTGGTCATCCGAGTTTTGCAGCACAGTATGGTCTCACCACTTGGTGCCCATTGTATGAGCCCAAAACCACTGCTCTGCCATGTACAAGTTTCTCAGTGAAATACAGAAATACAAAAGAATGTTCTAGAAAAGGTCAAGATAGTTGTGGTGATCTGTGCAGCCTCCAGGGGTTTGAAGGTGAGAATGAAAACTGGTGTGGAAAAAGAGTACATTATGGGATGGAACAGAGGGATTTGTGGGAATTTGACCCCAGACTCCTTCACTTTTCGGAGAGGAGTGATGGTATTCCACAATACAAGCCGGCAGCCCCACAATACATTGCAAAAAATTCTCACAAGTTAGTGTTAGTCAGCAGTTCAGGGGTCACTGGGATGCCTACCCACTGTGCCACATTTTTTGCTGATACCAGTTTGGAATTGGAAATCCCCAGTAGGTGCTGTTGTGATGGAAGCTTGTAGGATAGTGTGTTGGAGGGATGCGTGGGAGTTCTGACCACTATGCCAGGGGTGAGTTTAGTTCTATGAATAGGGTCTATAAAGCACACGTAAATTAGAATGGACGAGGAACAGTTGAGAACTGCTTGGAGAGAAATGGGAGCCTCAGGGCCTGATTCCCCACTTGATTACATCAGTTTTACACTGTTATAGCCTTATTGAAATCATTGGAGTTATACTCACGTAGAACTGCTGTAAGCGAGTGGAGGACTCAGTATCTGGCAGTGAGAGTGAGGCTTTATCACTGTTAGAGTATCTTTATTTATTTCAGATTTTGTTTGAATTATCTGTAATCGTTCTGCCCCTCTGAGTTGGCAGCAACAAGGGCCAGGTTCAGTATCTAGGGGTTCCGTTTCAATAACGCAATGCAAAACCGGCTCGAGCCCCCACCCAGTGACCTGGGACAATTACATACCACGCCCCCCCGGGCGCCTCTAGGAGGCAATACTTACCCTCTCGCAAACACGGAGTCTGAGTGTAGCAAAAGCCTTTTAATAAAGGAGGGAAACAATGTGGCATTATGTTGGGGAAACACCACAAACAGGATTCATAACACAAACCATGAGCAAAAGACCCACCTCCAAGTAAGTTTGGCAGTGACCTTTTCCCCTCAGGGTCTTAAGTCCAATCACCCCAAAGTCCAACAACCCCAAAGTCTCTGTCCCTGGTCAGTGCCACCCCAGAGTTCAAAAGTTTATCTGCAGAGGTTTACCCCCCCAACCTGGGCGGAAATGGGGGGGGCACACGGGATGTTAAGGGGCACCTTACGTGGTCCAAGGCCAACTGCCCCAACTCTCCGTGGAGTTCTGCTGCAGCCTTTACCACGAATGGCTCCACTCTACCAGCCGCGCCGCTCCGCTCCGCTCCTCCAGCCGTCCCCACAAACTGCTCCGCTCCGCTCTGCTCCCCGTTCCGTGGGCCACTCCAACTGTCCCACAAACTGCTCAGCTCTGCCAGCCGCTCCACTCCACCAGCCATCCCATGAACCGCTCCAACTGCCCCCACAAATGGCTCAACTCCGCACCGCTCGCCGTTCCATGGGTCGCTCCAACCATCCCACAAACTACTCAGCTCTGCCAGCTGCTTAGCAATATATCTTCAGGCTCCCCCACTGGTTAACACAGCACTTAGTGATCTTAGCTCAGCAATTTTAGCTCTTTTAGTGATTTCAGCTTGTAGTAGGGGAGCCCCAGTGCTGGTACACTATTAGCCCAAAGTGAATTCAGTTCAGCAACTTCTAGCTAGACTCCTAATAAAAGCAAACTTAGCTCTGCTATTCAACAGTGGAGAGAGGGGATAATGCAATTCATGTTCTGGCCCCCCAAAGGGAGTCCATGCTATCAGATACACATACCTATCCCCACCCTCTCTCAATTCACTGGGTTTTGTAACCCATGCCCCTTGTCTAGCAAGTGCTACTTAGTTACTGGTGAGTCCCTCTGTCATACAACAGTTCCACTGGCCTTGATTCACAGAATCAGGGTAACAACACTTTATTCTTCCTGCCCCAATAACAGAGAAACTAGGGATCCCACACCAGCCAAAGTAAACACTTTCAGTTGTTGTTGTCCCAGGCTAGGTGGGTGGGTGTGCCTATGCAAACAAGATCAGCCCCTGAAATTCTTTTCAACTCTCACCATAATTCACCGCCAGATGTCAGGGTAGAGCTTATCCTGACTCTGCTTATATATGGTTAAGTCTCTTGAACTATTAGTGGCATTTGTTTGCCAAAGAAAGGAAATACTGAGTAGCTCACACAGAATTTCACAAATCACTTCACATTTGAAGTAAATTATTGCACTAAATTAAAAAGGTTATTTATTGAGAGCCAATGCCGAGCTCATGGCTGCACAAAAAGAACAAGCCCTGCCACAAGGACCACAAGGATGTGACTATATTTTAAATCTAGTATTGTGCTCTTTAAAATGAGCTGCTCACAGCTACTAAAAAGTTGTGCCTCCTGGAACACCCTGCAATGTTAATTTAGTCAATTTATGCATTGCATAAGAAATAGTTTCCCATCTGTCAACAGCTGACACCTCAGAAGTAAAACATTTTTACAGCTTATTTACACAATCAAAGTGCTGTGCTGAGACTTTTCTCAAATATTTTAAATTGTCTTTATTTAAAGAATAGAATGTGTTACTTAAATATGCAAATTAAGCTGTTCTACTATCCCCCTAGAAAATGCATGAAGTACAAAAGCATGCACCAAATACTTAAAGATGCTTACCACAATATACGTATTGGGTTACATTTTTGCTATTTTACAATGGAATAAATGTAGAGTAACTTCATCTATATCTTTGGATTTATACAGAGAAGAATTTTGTTCAACAAGTTATTATACTCATGGAAAAAGAGGAATAAAAGCACCCTCACACTTTCCTTATTATTTAGTATTTGTATTGGCTAGCTTCTATCAGGGACTGGGGTCCCATTGTACTAGCTCAGGGGTGGGCAAACTATAGCCCGTGGGCCACATCCGGCCCGCGGGACCGTCCTGCCCGGCCCCCAAGCTCCTGGCCTGGGAGGCTACCCCCGGCCCCTCCCCACCGGTGCTCCAGGCAGCGCGGTAAGGGGGCAGGGAGCAGGGGGGGTTGGATAGAGGCCAGGGGAGTTCGAGGTGGTGGGCAGGGGGCAGGAATGTGGATGGTGGTCGGGGGGAAAACGGGGGGTTGAATGGGGGCAGAGGTACAGGGGGGCAGTCAGGAAGGGGGGGTTGGATGGGGCGGCCCTCCATACAATTTACAAAACCTGATGTGGCCCTTAGGCCACCCCTGTGCTAGGTACTGTACACATGTATAATGAAAAGCCAGTCCCTGCCCAAGAGCTTACAAGCTAAGTATACGATGAGGCAACAGCAGGGCGGGTGCAAGGATGTTTCACGCCCTAGGTGAAACTTCCACCTTGCGCCGCCCCCTCCCCGAGCCCTGTGGCAGCTCTCCGCCCCCCTCTGCCCTAAGGAACTCCCCCTCCACCCTGAGGTGCCCCCCCCCCACAGCAGCTGCTCCCCCCAGCCCGGGGAGCCGTGCGGCAGCTTCCCACCCCAGCTCACCTCTGCTCCGCCTCCTCCCCGAGCATGCCAAGCATGCTCCACTTCTCCCACCTCCCAGGCTTGCAGCGCCAAACAGCTGATTGGCATCGCAAGCCTGGGAGGGAGAGAAGCAGAGCGGGGGGCGTGCTCAGGGGAGGAGGCGGAGCAGAGGTGAGCTGGGGCGGGGAGTTCCCCTGCGTGCTGCCCCCCCTTACTTGCTGCAGGCGGTCCTCCCCGCGCCCCCCCGCCCCAGCTCCCTCCGCTTAAATGCCGACGACGACCGGGGCAGCCGAAGATCCGGCCGCCATGGTCGCCACTGAAGGACCTGAAATGCCACCCCCCAAATGCTAGCGCCCTGGGCGACTGCCTAGGTCACCTAATGGGTTGCACCGGCCCTGGGCAACAGGCAGATACAAGAGATGGGAAGCACAAGGTGATAGTGAGACAGTTCTGATCAATGGCTATACCTTCAGCAAAGATAACAGTGCACCTAACATTTGACTGCCAGTGAAGTGTTATGCTTAAGGCTGCATAAGAATTTAGTTTGTCCACCATTTATGGACTTTTCCCCGAATGCCACTTCCAAATCAGGCACTGGTCTATATGAGTAGGAGGATCGGAATCTGGCCCTTGATCTTGTTTTTTTATGTGAAGGGGAGAGGTTTACCCTATCTTTACCTTTATGTAAGGTATGTATGTATGGCCGCCTCAGGTGCCAGACTGTGGAGGGGAGGGAGGGGGGTGCCACTAGGACCCAGAGTGTAGAAAATTGTGTCTGCTGCTGGTGCACAGATTAATAGATTCATAGATTCATAGATTCTAGGACTGGAAGGGACCTCGAGAGGTCATCGAGTCCAGTCCCCTGCCCGCATGGCAGGACCAAATACTGACTAGACCATCCCTGATAGATATTTATCTAACCTACTCTTAAATATCTCCAGAGATGGAGATTCCACAACCTCCCTACGCAATTTATTCCAGTGTTTAACCACCCTGACAGTTAGGAACTTTTTCCTAATGTCCAACCTAGACCTCCCTTGCTGCAGTTTAAACCCATTGCTTCTGGTTCTATCCTTAGAGGCTAAGGTGAACAAGTTTTCTCCCTCCTCCTTATGACACCCTTTTAAATACCTGAAAACTGCTATCATGTCCCCTCTCAGTCTTCTCTTTTCCAAACTAAACAAACCCAATTCTTTCAGCCTTCCTTCATAGGTCATGTTCTCAAGACCTTTAATCATTCTTGTTGCTCTTCTCTGGACCCGCTCCAATTTCTCCACATCTTTTTTAAAATGCGGTGCCCAGAACTGGACACAATACTCCAGCTGAGGCCTAACCAGAGCAGAGTAGAGCGGAAGAATGACTTCTCGTGTCTTGCTCACAACACACCTGTTAATACATCCCAGAATCATGTTTGCTTTTTTTGCAACAGCATCACACTGTTGACTCATATTTAGCTTGTGGTCCACTATAACCCCTAGATCCCTTTCTGCCGTACTCCTTCCGAGACAGTCTCTTCCCATTCTGTATGTGTGAAACTGATTTTTTCTTCCTAGGTGGAGCACTTTGCATTTGTCTTTGTTAAACTTCATCCTGTTTACCTCAGCCCATTTCTCCAATTTGTCCAGATCATTTTGAATTATGACCCTGTCCTCCAAAGCAGTTGCAATCCCTCCCAGTTTGGTATCATCCGCAAACTTAATAAGCGTACTTTCTATGCCAATATCTAAGTCATTGATGAAGATATTGAACAGCGCCGGTCCCAAAACAAACCCTTGCGGTACCCCACTCGTTATGCCTTTCCAGCAGGATTGGGAACCATTAATAACAACTCTCTGAGTACGGTTATCCAGCCAGTTATGCACCCACCTTATAGTAGCCCCATCTAAATTGTATTTGCCTAGTTTATCGATAAGAATGTCATGCGAGACTGTATCAAATGCCTTAGTAAAGTCTAGGTATACCACATCCACAGCTTCACCCTTATCCACAAGGCTCGTTATCCTATCAAAGAAAGCTATCAGATTGGTTTGACATGATTTGTTCTTCACAAATCCATGCTGGCTGTTCCCTATCACCTTACCACCTTCCAAGTGTTTGCAGATGATTTCCTTAATTACTTGCTCCATTATCTTCCCTGGCACAGAAGTTAAACTAACTGGTCTGTAGTTTCCTGGGTTGTTTTTATTTCCCTTTTTATAGATGGGCACTATATTTGCCCTTTTCCAGTCTTCTGGAATCTCTCCCGTCTCCCATGATTTTCCAAAGATAATAGCTAGAGGCTCAGATACCTCCTCTATTAGCTCCTTGAGTATTCTAGGATGCATTTCATCAGGCCCTGGTGACTTGCAGGCATCTAACTTTTCTAAGTGATTTTTAACTTGTTCTTTTTTTATTTTATCTGCTAAACCTACCCCCTTCCCATTAGCATTCACTATGTTAGGCATTCCTTCAGACTTCTCGGTGAAGACCGAAACAAAGGAGTCATTAAGCATCTCTGCCATTTTCAAGTTTCCTGTTACTGTTTCTCCCTCTTCAATAAGCAGTGGGCCTACCCTGTCTTTGGTCTTCCTCTTGCTTCTAATGTATTGATAAAAAGTCTTCTTGTTTCCCTTTATTCCTGTAGCTAGTTTGAGCTTATTTTGTGCCTTTGCCTTTCTAATCTTGCCCCTGCATTCCTGTGTTGTTTGCCTATATTCATCCTTTGTAATCTGTCTTAGATGCACAGAGATGGTGGAGTGCTGTGCTGGAGGAAGGAAGGCACAAGAGACACAACAGGCAGGCAGGAGAAAAGGTGAGAGGGAATAACTGAAAGCAGCAGGAGCTGCAGGGAGAGAGAGGAGGAGGAGCCTGGACTGATTAACACCAGCTTCTCAGGGAGCTTCCTGTTTCCAGCTGCTTCCGTGAACCCACTTGAGGAGAACAGGCAGTCAACTGAAGTAGTAGGAACCAGTTAGGCCTTAAGATGCTGATAGCTTCTCTCACTCAGGCCCTGCTACTAGTCTGCTTATTTGTCCCCTTCAATTGAGTGTTGAGAGCCATTATAGCTGGCACAGAACAGCAGTCATGAGTGAAAGAAGAAAATGTCCCTCTGGGACAGCATTCAAAAAAAAGAAAGAAAGCAAAGGAAGCTTTTCTATCTAAGCAGGAAGGAGCTCTCCTGAGATACATAGACACAAATGTTCATGGTGAGCCTTCCAGCCCCAGTGAGGATGTGAGTGGTGAGGAGATGCCTGATCTTCCAGTTAGTCAGAGTGCAGGTAACCTGGCAGCTACTGCAGTATCCATATCTCCATCTCAAATGGATGTAATCTGCACATTCCTGAAGAAAAGTGTAGATCAGAAAAGAGTGTGGTGGAGGTGCAAGAAACAGCTGCTGCTGAGTTTAGTTCCTTAAGTCTAGATGATCCAGGACTGTGGACCCACTTGAGCAGTAGACTGAGGGACTTCCTTGTACTGCATGGGCCACAGCAAGTGAAAAACTTCATGTTCCCCAAAGACAATGAAAATAGAGGTTTCCATCCAACACATTACTGGCGTGAAATCCCCAATGGTGACAAAGTGGAGAGGCCATGGCTTATGTACTCAAAAACCCAGAATGCTGCATACTGTTTTTGTTACAAACTCTTCCAGTCTAATGTTCCAGCCACATTGGGTTCTACAGGAACAAAGGACTGGAAAAATCTGGCTAGAAAGCTGGCATGCCATAAGAAGGCAGCAAATCACCAGAGAGCATTCCAGAGGTGGAAAGAGCTTGAGATGAGACTAAGGTTAAAGGCTATCATAGATGATCAGCATCAAGAGAAGACTGCATCAGAGTCTCTTTACTGGCAAAATGTTTTGAAAAGGCTCATTGCCATCGTGAGACTGCTTGCTACCCAAAACCTAGCACTGCGTGGCACTTCAGATCAGCTGTATGTGCCAAACAATGGAAACTTCCTTAAAATTGTGGAGCTGATGGCTGAGTTTGATGCTGTATTCCAGGAACATCTAAGAAGAGTCACCACCCAAGAAATGTACAAACACCACTACCTTGGAAAAACAATTCAAAATGAGATCATACAGTTACTGGCAACAAAAGTCAAACAGAAGATTGTGGCAGATCTGAAGTCAGCAAGATATTACTCTGTTATTCTGGACTGCACACCTTACATCAGCCATACGGAACAAATGACTTTAATGGTGCGTTTTGTAACAACAGAACCTAGTGAAATTGTCCCTGCAACGGTGACTGTCAGAGAGCATTTTCTGGAATTTATTGACATTGATGATAGTACAGGAGCTGGTATGACAAATGTTCTTCTTCAAAAGCCGGAAGATACAGGAATTGCGATAGCTGACATGAGGGGTCAGGGCTATAATAATGGTGCCAACATGAGAGGAAAGAACAGAGGAGTGCACACACAGATCCGAGTTAAACCTTCGAGCTTTTTTGTCCCATGCAGTTCTCATTCATTGAACTTGGTGGTCAGTGATGCAGCATCAGCTTCTAGCGAGGCTGCTGAAATTTTTAATGTAATTCAAAACATCTATGTATTTTTCTCTGCATCAACTCATCGATGGCAAATTTTTAAGCAACATCTGGCAACATCCTCTTTGACACTGAACCCACTGAGTGCCACATGATGGGAAAATTGAGTGGAGCAATAAAACCTATCAAACACCAAATTGGGAAAATAGATGAAACCATAGTTGCCATTATGGAGGATAATGCTATGACAGGAACTGTTCGTGGGAGAACAGTGGCAGAGGGAAATGGAATCACCAGAAACATACATAACTTCAAATTTCTGTGTGGCTTAGTGTAGTGGCATGACATACTGTTTGAAATAAATGTTGTAAGCAAGAGACTCCAAGGTGTTGACCTGATATATCTGGAGCAATGGAGGAACTGGACAAAGCAAAGTCATACCTACAGTCTTATCGGTCAGATGAGGGATTTCAAAACGTTCTGAAGAGTGCACAGAAGTTGGCAGAGGAACTTCACACTGAAGCTATTTTCCCACCCATTCAAGAATACAAGAGTCACCGAAGAAGACATTTTGATTACGAGGCATGGAATAATCCCATAAGAGACCCCAAACAACAATTCAAAGTTGAATTCTTTAACCAGGTGCTAGATTATGCAATACAGTCAGTTGAAGAACGTTTCATGGAGGTCGAGGAACACAGCAGTATATTTGGGATACTGTATGATATTCCAAAACTCCTCACTATACCTGAAGAAGACCTACACCAACAATACAGGGCACTAGAGTCAGTGTTGATACATGATGACATGCGCGATGTTGATGCGAGTGATTTAGGTGATGAACTGCAGGGCCGCCCAGAAGGGGAGGCAAGTGGGGCAATTTGCCCCAGGCCCTGGGCCCCGCAGGGGCCCTGCGAGCCCTGTCCGAGAATCCCTTTCCTGGCTAGAGGAGCCTTTTTAATTTTTACTCACCCGGCGGCGGTCCGGGACTTCGGCAGCACTTCGGAGTCAGGTCCTTCTCCTGCTCTGGGACTTCAGCGGCACTTCGGCGGTGGGTCCTTCACTCCCTCCGGGACTTCGGCGGCACTTCGGCGGCGGGTCCTTCAGTGCTGACGATGACTCAGAGCGAGTGAAGGACCCGCCGCCGAAGACTTGGAGCGCCGCCCGGTGAGTACAAGCGCCGCAGCGGGTGGCGCCTTTTTTTATGTCCGCTCCCCCAAAATTGCTTTGCCCCAGGCCCCCTGAATCCTCTGGGTAGCCCTGGAACAGAGCAAGTAATCATCAAGTGATCCCCTGTCGCCCATTCCCAGCTTCTGCCAAACAGAAGCTCAGGACACCATCCCTGCCCATCCCGGCTAATAGCCATTGATGGACCTATCCTCCATGAATTTATCTAGTTCTTTTTTGAAACCTGTTATAGTCTTCGCCTTCACAACATCCTCTGGCAAAGAGTTCCACAGACTGACTGTGCTTTGTGTGAACAAATACTTCCTTTTGTTTGTTTTAAACCTGCTGCCTATTAATTTCATTTGGTGGCCCCTATTTCTTGTATTAGGAGAAGGAGTAAATAACATTTCCTTATTTACTTTCTCCACACCAGTCATGATTTTATAGACCTCTATCAAATCCCCCCTTAGTCATCTCTTTTCCAAGCTGAAAAGTCCCAGACTTATTAATCTCTCCTCATACGGAAGCCGTTCCATACCCCTAAGCATTTTTGTCGCCCTTTTCTGAACCTTTTCCAATTCCACTATATCTCTTTTGAGATGGGTCGACCACATCTTGATACAGTATTCAAGATATGGGTGTACCATGGATTTATATAGAGGGAATATGATATTTTCTGTCTTATTATCTATCCCTTTCTTAATGATTCCCAACATTCTGTTTGCTTTTCTGACTGCCACTGCACATTGAGTGGATGTTTTCAGAGAACTATCCACAATGACTCCCAGATCTCTTTCTTGAATGGTAACAGCTAATTTAGACCCCATCATTTTATATGTATAGTTGGGATTACATTTTCCAATGTGCATTACTTTGCCCCGCCCCTGGGGCTACAGGCTATTTGCATGCTCTGCCATGCCCTGAGGGTCTGAGACCCAACTGCTATTGTCTGCCCCAGCCAGGAGGTTCAGGAGCCAGAGACTGAATATTTGTTCTGCCCCATTTCCAGGGCTATGGACTGCTTGGTTGCTCAGCCCTGCCCAGGGTCCTGAGTTCCCCAATCGCAATCATTTGACTCAACAAGGAATCCAGACGGCCGTGTGATGGGGTATATCAACCCCATAGTGGGCCAACAGGGGTGGCCCTGCTTGACACACTGAGCCCTGTGACAGAGGATACACAGCACCTATCAGTACTGACATCATAGTGTTTGGTTACTGTGATACTGCACCCCATATTCTTCATGGTGATAGTATTATGATATGATTATGACATATTTATTATGTATTTTATGCAAGATAAGTCATGTGAGCTGTCATTGAAAAGGTTATGATTTGCTGAATATGTGTATCCTATTTGTATGCATGTATCATTTTTGTATCTGAAGTTATGAATACTGACTATGCATCTGTAGTTCAAAACTAGTTACACCTGGGTAACACCCACTAGACAAGATGTTTTGAGTATAGATAGTGGGTGGGGAAGGGCCTATTCAGTGCAATGGACCATTAGGAAAAAACAATAGGCCTTAGGAGAAGCTGATCTCCCACCTGGGGAGCCTTCCTGTGAACGCTCCAAACAGCCTGTGAGTGATGGCTGCTATGACTCTACAAGGATATGTGATGAAACCACATGTCTCTAGACTCCAGCTTGGGATGTCAGTATTTTTCCACCAACCGGTCTGGGAACCAAGCTTTGAAACAAAGGGTTCCCGCCATATGCAAAAGCTATATAAGGCAGGGAGTGACATCATCTGGGGTTCTTTGCTTCCCACCCAAGATGATTCCTGGAAACACCTGAGGAACAAAGACTGAACTGGGGGAAGTGCTGGACCCAGGCTAAAGGGATTTTTCGCCTGTGAATGGAACACCTGGGGATTCCAAGCTGTAAAGCAAGTGCAGCTTGCCCCTTAAGAATCTGCAGCCTACTTGTATCATCTCTTAAGGTGAGAATCTGCTTATTCATATCCAATATATTTAGTATATTAAGTTTAGTTTGCATTTTTTGTTTATTTGCTAGATAATCTGCTTTGATCTGTTTGCTATCCCTTATAATCACTTAAAATCTATCTTATGTAGTTAATAAATTTGTTTTTGCTTTATCTAAACCAGTGTGTGGGAATCTTAGCTCAGGGCTAAAAGGCTGTTGCATATTCCTCTCCACATTGAGAAAGTGGGCAAATTTTACGAGCTTATGCTGTACAGTTACCCATGCAGCACAAGACAGTATAATTTTGGGTTCATACTCCAGAGGAGATACGTGCCTGAGGAGCTGGCAGTAGCTTTCCCATGCAGGGGCTGGTCAGAGAGCCTGTTTGCAGCTGTGTGTGTCCCTACCTGTATGTATGCTGGTGAAAGTGCAGGATGGAGGGCTTTGTAGCTTGTCACTGCAGTACAGTGTGAGAGGGAGCCCAGGCTGGTGGGTCAGGGGGCTCAGTGGTAACCCAGTTCCACGTCACACCCCGGGGGGGAACCTGTTGCAGTTACCTGAAAAGGTAATATTATGACAGTTAAGGACACAATATGAAAAGAAATTTGCTTTAATCTAATGGCAGGGTCATGCTGCCTGCCCATTTTGCATCTATTTTTGACTTATTTTTAAGCATCACACTAAATGTTCCTTGTTACCAGTAACCCCCACTTTTCTTATCTCTCTCTCCATCACTTTCCTTATGTGACTTCCTCTGTATTTATTATTTCTGCAACATTGGTGCCACCCCCTAATTTGAACACAGCTAAGTTGACATGAAAAGAATGCACCCAGCAAATAAAGACATGAAGTAGCTGTGCAGGGTGAAGAGTGATGCTATTGGGGATGGGGACTGTTTGTTTTGATTTTAATTTGTCGAAGAATTCTCTGAAAATCCTGAGAGGCCTGGACATGGCTACAGCCTGCAAGAAGTAGCCCTGCTTGAAGACAGACAGATGTGTCACCATGGTAACAGAAGCAGCTCCATGGAAGTGTTCTGTGCATCACTCAACCATCCACGAACAGTCGTTCAAAAACCACTGAGCTTCCTGAAATGCAACAGAGAGGGGATGGAAACAGTCAATAGGTGTAAGGTAAAGATATTTACCCAACTTCCATATTTTTCACCTGGGAGCTCATGGTTTTTTTCAGACTCAAAATAGGCTTTCTTTTTGTAATCTCACAAACCCAGAGTGCAATCCTGCTCTCAGTGAAGCCCGTGGGAGAGTTCTTTATATGAACAGCAAGAGCAAAGGCCAAATTTGTTCTTTTGCTTCAGAAGTTTGCTCTGTATTGCATCCTCTTTTGCCCTTTCGTCTTCGCACTTTCTGTTCTATGTGCAGATTGTTGATATTTGTTTTCTTCCCTTGAAGACATTTTGTTTCTCTTTTGAAAACTAATAAAATAGGTGAACATATAAAATGTCTGCTCTGACTTTATGGAATCAGAGCCATGGGTTATGAATCAAAAATTATTAAAGGAAATAGACCTGTTGATTGGGAAGCCAATGCTGAAAAACGATCTGGCAGTGCCAGATGTGGCCACAATATTGAGCTGCTCAAATACATCTGTATTGGTGAACTGGTCACAGAAGTCCCGATTTCAGGGATAAAACTGAGATACTTTGTCTATAAACTAGTCTAAAATAGAATATTCAATATAAATATCCAATCTGTGGGATCTTGTTAAGCATATGGGATATGGGGTGTATATATAGGATAGTAAAACCTGACCTAATGATTCCACTGTATTTTTCACAGAAGTTGGGGTGTTAAGCTTTTAGGGATAAATTCTAGTTTGAGTAATTAGTCTATATGCCCTTCTAAATTCCTTCCCCCCTTCCCCTGCTCATTATTGTAGTGTGGATATGATAGTCTTTATTTCCTGCCCTGCCCTGTTGTATAGTAGTGCTGTGTGCTGTTAAATGGCTAGCTCATTCCACCACAGAGATGGAAGTATGTCACTGGATGGGGAAGTGATCCACTTGTATAAAATATATCTTATAAAGATATAAAAGCATTATGTATACTGTGATAGACCCAGGCCAGTTGGGTATAGCAGAAGGCAGATATACTGGCCACTGGATTAACAGTTTTCTGTTCCCTGACTGACCAGAGCAGGGGCTGCTCCAGGCTAATGAGAACACTTGACTCCAATTAACCTGCAAAGGGTCAGTTGAGGCCATTAAGCTAATGTAACCACCTGACTCTAATTAAGGCCCCGCTGATACTATAAAAAGGGCTCACTCCAGTCAGGCAGAGGAGAGGAACTGCAGCTGAAGGGCTGGTTAATGAAGACACCCTCAAGTTATTGATAAGGGAGCCCTAAGGTAAGGGAGAAGCAGGAGAGCTGTGGGGAAGTGGCCCAGGGAAATGTAGCAACTCTGTCAGTGAAAGGTTGGCTGCCAACAGCTGCTACCATTAAGGTCCCTGGGCCGGAACCCGGAGTAGAGGGCAGGCCCGGGTTCCCCCCAACCCACCACTACCAGAACACCTCCTGGGAGGGTAAATCAGGCCCCTGTCAGGACAGGAGGCTAAACTGTTCTAAAACAAGCCCTAGGGACAACAGAGACTGTGGGAGTTCTCTCACCAACCTCCTTGCTGGCCTATGATGAAAAGGGCTCAGTAGACTGTAACCCTGGCCCTAGAGAGAGAAGGGCTACATGGAGGGTCACAGTGAGCCACTGAGGCTAGCATATACCGCCTAGAAGCACAGGACCCACGGGGGCAAGGTCAGAGCTCTGCCACAATACCCATAAATCACTTTCATTATAAAGGCTGAACACCAGAGAAAGATAGTCACTGGGAATAAATATTCATGGAGCTGCTCCTTCTAAGAGGAGACGTAACAGTTTTCAAGTACATAAAAGGTTATTACAAGGAGGAGGGAGGAAAAATTGTTCTTCTTAACCTCTGAGGATAGGACAAGAAGCAATGGGTTTAAATTACAACAAGAGAGATTTATGTTGGACATTAGGAAAATCTTAACTGTCAGAGTGGTTAAGCACTGGAATACATTGCCTAGACAGGTTGTGGAATCTCTATCGTTGGAGATTTTAAGAGCAGGTTAGACAAACACTTGGTCAGGGATGGTCTAGCTAGATAATACTTAGTCCTGCCATGAGTGCAGGGGGACTGGACTAGATGAGCTCTCGAGGTCCCTTCCAGTTCTATGACTCTATGGTTAAGGAGGTATATGGGGGTAGGAAAAAACCTTTATTTCACATTGGTAGTAGCAGTGAGATGCTTGATGATAACAGACTGGAGGGTTTAGTGAGCTGATAACTAAAGGTTACAGAAGGTCATAGGAATGGAGAAGTTGACTTTTGAACAAACAGACAGACAATTTTTTTAAGGCATGACTTCCTTTTATTGTATCTAAACACAAATAAAGACTAGGCCTCCAAGGACTCAGTCAGTTAGTATGGCTTCCTTTTCTGTTTTTGACAAGACCCCAATTATACTGGGCAGCTGACTCCATGTGATCTATTGAACCCATGAAACAAAACATGTGGATGTCCTGAGATTAGAAAGGGAATTGGGTTCATAGTTTTACTTAAGAGATTTACTGGCTTAACTAGAAGGCGGGTAGAGGAAAGAAGAGGGTCCGATAGTATATATCACCTGGTATTAGGAGATACCAGACAAAACTGTCTGACCCACATGTGACTAGCTGACAATGTTGTGTACATAAAATCCTAAAAATAAAATTCACAAAACTAATTTGAAAAACACCCTGGAGCTTTTCCTTCAGATGTGGATGAAATATTGAGTCTTTCTTTGGAAGGCCAATCTAAAGGGTTATGGTCAGCAATAGCTCTGGTTGCAATCTAGCCTGTCTCAACATTAGAAGGGGGGGGAAAATCTCATAGTGGTACTGAGAAATCAGAGGTAATTTACCTGATTATTCAGAACAACTCTCTGTGGTATAAGGAGAAGCTGCCTCCTTATGCTGCATTTCTCTAGCACCTTCTGAATAGGTTTTCTGAGGTAACCATGACCAGTCAGTGGTACATGAGTGGTAAAATACCCACTGTACCCTCTCTGAGGGACCAATTGTGATAGCTCTACTCATTCCACAAGCAATCCCCTTGATTTATTCAATGTGAGTTGGAAGAGGAATCTGGTCCCGGGCTGGTTTTGGCTATTGTCCCTTCTACACATTTCCTGAAGTTTGAAGGAAGTATGTCAAATTTAAACTAGGGAAGCTGCAGCATCCTTATTTGAAAATCTTTATATGTTAGTTAGCTTCTGTGTCTAGTAAAAATGTTCATGATTTCACTAGATTACTTTGTAATCTGTACAGAATAGAATTTTGTTTTATTTACTCCACCATATTTCATACCAAGGTCTATCGGGTTGCTTTAAAAAGAACCAGTTTTACTGAGAGTGGGAAGTTTCCCCCACCCTCCCCCCACACACACTTTGAAAAACTGCCATTGGACATTACTTTCCACTTGAACAGGTATCAACCTCGGGTATCCTCCTACATTCTCTAAGGTAGGACACTGTTAATGGCTATTGTGGCAAATTGCCGGCACTACTATGATGGGTCTCATGCTTTCTCTTCTTGGTAGGGGGGGTTCAGGGCACCATTTCTTGCACTTGAACTGGGATATTAACTGCCCCACTAGTGTCCTAGAGGAGGGGAGTAAAGAGGGAGGGACCCGGGCCCGCCCTCTCCTCCAGGTCCCAGCCCAGGGGCCCTAGGGATAGCAGTAAACCACTTGAACTAGAGGTTCCTTCCCCTGAGCTACTTCCCTCTCCTGCCCTTTAGCTTGTGGGGGCTTCCTACCCTCCCTCTGCACAAGCCAGGTGTCCCTTTACCTAGGGTCTTGGTGGTCTTAGCCCACCACAGCACTTCTCCAAACTTTCTTCTGCTTCCCTCAACTGCTCTCTGCTCCAACACCAATCCACTCTGCTTCAACTCCTTCCCCAGTCTGATTAAAGCAGGGGTTTTTTATCAGGTGACTGGCTTCAGATGCTTTAATAGGCTTCAGGTGCTTTAATTAATCTATAGCAAACTTTCTTCTCTCTACAGGGAATAAGGCTCCCTTCTAACCCTCTCCTGCTGCCCTCTGGCCATGCTGTATCACACTATATAGTAATATAGTATATAGTAATGTGTAACTTGGGTGTAAGCACAAGTATTTGTGGAAGGCTGCTAGAACCCAGAGTTTGGCATAAATTTTATAGTAATTCAATGATTTCATGATCTATACAATTCTTCACTATTTATGGTAGCACCTGTGATGTTCTAGGAAGAATAGGGTAGTGCATCTTTAAAAGACATGTTAGTGATCGCTAAAATATGCATACCCAGAAAATGAACACTCTCTCCCTCAAATCTGATGTAGTGGAGAAGAAAAACTCAAAGCTCCAGAAGGCTGCTGAGGATATTATACTACTGGTGGATAAGGATGTACTAATATTAAGGAATATGTCATGGTTGTTTGTCACAGAGTGAGAGTTAACAAAGAGAATGTAATCATTTCAGCCCCAGCATCTTCTATCACAACGCTACGTTGATGTAACCTGTATGCTGAAAGGTTAAAATGTTAAGAGGACTCCCCCTACAGTGACGTTTTCAGTACATTAGAAGTCAACATACAACTTCCTGAGTTGTCTCTTTTTATTCCAGTTGTCCACCAGAGGGAGCCAAACTCCACTGATACTGCATGGTAACAATGTAAACTGTAATAGAGTTAAAACCCACTTCATCAGATGCATGCAGTGGAAAATACAGAGGCAGGTATAAATACACAGCACATGAAAAGATACCTGCCTCTGTATATTCCACTCCATACATTTGATGAAGTGTGTTTTAGCCAATGAAAGCTTATGCCCAAATAAATTTGTCAGTCTCTAAGGTGCCACAAGGACTCCTCCTTGTTTTTGCTGATACAGACTAACATGGCTACCACTCTGAAACCTATAATAGAATTGTGTCACTGGACTATCTGAGCTGGTTGAACATAGATCAAATTCATCCCCTCAAAAAGGAAGTGACCAAAGAATCAATGTCTCTAGCACACTTTAAAAGTATGATTCCTGTTTTTCTCCTGACACTTTGAAAATAACTAGTATAAAGTAAGTATGTGGAAATGAACAAAGTGTTCTGTGATGGGAAGAAAGCGTTGTGATACTCTATAAGGCACTGAAAACTTATCCCAAGCCAGGACTGAAAGATGTTTGCTTGCTGCTGCAAATCCAGTTGACCCTGTTCACACCAGCAGGGCTGCCATTTCAACCCTGGCTTGGAAAAGAGAGGGAGGCTAATGTGTTTCTCACATTGACATATTTCCCCCCCCCCCCCCCCCCCGCGCGCACACACACCAAACAATCCTGGTATCACACTTTCTGATGTCCCACATTAATTTTGCTGATTTCATTATGCACAAATGTTCATCTCAAGTCATCTGTCCTCAAAACTGGACAGAGTTCAAATCATGCCCTATGCACCATAACACAGGGCAAGGCTAAGGCCTCGCACATGACTAAAATACGAATAACAACACTTCTCCTACCTCAGAGGGGTATTGTGAGGAGCAAATCATTAATGTTTGTGAAGTGCTCAGACACTACAGTGGTGAGTGCTATAGAAAAGCCTGTAGGTAAATAGAAGGATAATGAACCATTGTGCAACAATTAATGGCAGGTATGAAAGCAATGAGTAAGCTATTTCTTTTATCTCCACCTGCCCTGGAGAAGCTGGTGGCATCGTGCCATGATCTCTGTTAAAGTTGCAGTGTACATTTAGTATTGGTTTGTTTAAAGAAATGCCACTCCACACAGATCAAATCCATGCATCTTATCCATCATCAGAGATTTGGATAAGGAGTGTTGATTCAATCCCTCTACTTCAAACTGCCTACCGATGTCAGGGTTAGCTACTGAATGTCTGAAAATCAAACTTCATTCAGATGGTGCTCAAACAGTTACCTACTCAAAGGTAAACTGTAACTAGATACTTAGCCACAAGCAGAGGTTTTTGTCTGTCGATATTCTGTAAGACAGGGATAATACTTCCCTACCTCACAGGGGAGTTAGGAGGATAAACTCCTCCTTATATGTGGGAGGCACTCTGCTGGGGTTTACAGACCCCACATTAAACCAGAGCAAGGCATGGGGCAGTACTGGGCCAGAAAGGCTCCACCCCTCAGCAGCTGCAGGGCATGTGCCAGGTGGAGGGACAGTTTAAATGGGCACAGGTAGCCCAGGGGTAAGGGGGAAGAAGTTACAGGCTGTGCTAGGAAATGAAGCTGATGCCCAGAGCTGTGGGAAGAGTGATTATAGCATTGGTAAGGCCACTCTGGAAGCAGTGATCCATTTTAACTCCACCCCCCATCCACACACACCCTTTTTTTTTTTTTTAATTTTTGCAATTGGAAACCCAAGAGAGGCCCTGAAGGAGGGGATGTTGTCCCCCTGGCAGTCTATACTGATACTGCTAAGTCTGTGACTGTGACCCAGATGGAGGAGCCACAGCCTGTGAGGAAGTGATTTGGGGTGGGGGTGTAACTTGGGGTGGACCAATGAGTGGTCTGGACATGGCAACACCCCTTTAGGGCCTGGGGCTGGGAACTGGTGAAGTGGGAGGGCCTGAGTCCCCCTCCCCTCTGTTGTGAGAGAACCCTGCAGGGGCGGGAACTGAGGCTCACTGTATATGACTTGACTATCAAAAATGTGACTTTCACCCACCCCACCTAACACTGCTGAAGATTCAACATCCCTTTTAACAAGTACTGTACAGTCAGTCCCCGTTAGAATGAAGGGTGGATGCCAATTTATTAAAATGAGTATTGAATTTAATTGATCCCGGCCAGGAGAGGAAGGCAGCAGAGTTCAACTGGCCAAAGGGAGGCAGAGGAAGTTTTGTTTGCCCTTATCAAGTGTATCTGAAAATGCTGGGGCTGCTGAATAGTTTTTGAACAGCTTTGTCAGTATAGAAACCACTGTGGTTAAGGAGGTAAAATCTCCTAATGTTAGAGATGCCAATCCTCCAGGATTGTCCTGGAATCTCCAGGAATTAAAGATTAATCTGTAATTAAAGACTGTCATGTGATGAAACCTCCAGGAATACATCCAACCAAAATTGGCAACTCTACCTAGTGTAGAATCAGTTATACTGGTATACCAACTTTTATAAGCGCCTGTAAGAGTCCCTCGCTCTCCCGCTCGGAGGGAGGCCACTCCGGCTGGCCCGGTCCAGACCAGAGTCTGCAGGGTAGCCGGGAGCCCACAATAGGGCTGGGCGATCAACTGTCGCTACCAGGCTTCGGCCTGGGCTGGGGTAGCTCAAGCGGTCAGCCCTTCCACACAGTCTATCGGGGTGGCTCCAGCCTGGGCAGGGCCCAAGCAGCCCACAAACAACCAGTCTTTAAGGGCGGGCCCTGGCCTGGGTGGAACCCAGGCAGCCAGCGAGCAAGCAGTCTTTACAGGGCTGGCTTTAGCCTGAGTAGGGCTCAGGCAGCCAGCAAACAAACAGTCTCTCCCAGGTGAGTGATAAAGGAGCTCCTGTCCTGGGCTAGAGACTCCTTGCACTGTGTAGGGGGTCAGTCACCCGGGGGAGGGTGGCATGGGGATGTGGGCCCACCCTACTCCACTGCATCCCAGCCTAGGGCCCTGGCAGGGGCAGGATTGGCTGTCCCTGCATCGGCGGGGATCCAGCTGCAACACGCCAACCGAGCCACGCCAGGCTCTGCAGCTGGCTGCTCCGTGGCTGCCCCTGGGCTACTTCCTGCCACCCCTGGGTTTGGTACCTGAAGCCTCCAGGCCTCTTCCGGCTCTTCGGGGTAAACCGCAGCAGGTACTCCGGACCAGTCGTCATCCACGTCTGGGGATCGGGAACAGCCAGGCGCTGGTTCCTCTCAGGGCCTTGGGAGAACAAACAGAGTGTCCTCCTCCTTTGCTGGCTCCCCCCCAACTGTGCTGCAGGGCTGGCTTTTTATACTTCCAGCCATGCCCTGGTACTTCCGGAGAGGGGGGCAGGGCGATCTAGACTCCACCCTCCAAGGTGCCTTTAAGAGTGCCTCGCTCTCCCACTCGGAGAGAGGCCACTCAGCCTTACTACAGTGCCTTTATACTACTTTGGGGTTGCACTGCTTTAGTTACATTGGTTTGACTATAAATTTGACTAAGCTTGGAATTGAGCTTGTAAACTATGTCTACACCAACATTATCAAATGTTTGATGGTAGGCATCAGCCAGGGCTTCTCTTGCCTTCCATCAGGCAGAGTTGGACTCGGTTGCCTGGCTCATTTGGACAGGTTCTACATGCATTTTAACAAACTCAGCTATGTTCTGACTGGCAAAAAGGACATAGTTCTACAAGTTCTGCAAAATCTAAAACCATTATGTGCTCCAGGGAATCATGTAAACTAGAGACTGCAAGAACCTAGTAGATCATCTAATTCATCCATCTGATAGTGACAGCTTATTCCATACAATGTATTTTCTAATATTTTGTTCAGTCTACTTTAAAATACTTCAAACAATGGGGATTCCACCATTATCCCTGGGAGATAATGCCACAATCCAATAAATTTTACCATTGATGTTCTTCCCTCTAAACTTGTTTCAGAGTGGTAGCCGTATTAGTCTGTATCAGCAAAAAGGACGAGGAGTACTTGTGGCACCTTAGAGACTAACAAATTTATTTGGGCATAAGCTTTCGTGGGCTAAAACCCACTTGCATCCAATGAATTGGGTTTTAGCCTACAAAAGCTTATGCCCAATTAAATTTGTTAATCTAAACTTGCCATTTCTTAATTTCATTTCATTACTTCTAGTTATATATTCTTCCACCAGTTCCTGGGGGAAGAACTGCAGTTCTACAGGACACTGGATAAATGTATCTTCATGTCTCCCTCTAGAGACTAGCCCTCAAAGCTCAGGCCAAAATTTTCATCAATGTCCTTTAATTTGGGGTGACTCACTTTTTGGGTGCCTAGCTTGAAACAGTAGGGGTTATTTTTCAGAGGTGTTGGGCTCCTGTAGCTCCCAATCACTTCAGGGGGCTGAACGCCCACAACTCCAACTGAACATCAGGCCCTAGCTGTCAAGCTGTGCACCCAGTTAGGTGACACTTTTGAACATGTGGGCAGTGGAACCTATATTGACTATGCCAGTCCCCATGATACTAACAGCCAGATCTCTCCTTTAGCTCAAGGGATAAGAACTAGTGCAGGGGTTCTCAAACTGGGGGTCGGAACCCATCAGGGAGTCACAAGGTTATTATATGGGGGGGTCACAAGCTTTCAGCCTCCACCCCAAACCCCACTTTGCCTCCTGCATTTATAATGGTGTTAAATATATTTAAAAGTGTTTTTAATTTATAAGTGGGGGGTCACACTCAAAGGCCTGCTATGTGAAAGGGGTCACCAGTACAAAAGTTTGAGAACCCCTGAACTAGTGCTTGTGGTGCCAAAGGTCCTGGCTTCTATCTCCTCTAGTGATTAGTCTGTTTCTGTAAATGTCCATCGATTTATTAAATCTAGACCTTCAAATAGCTGGACCAGGCGTTGTCAAACTTCATTGCCCTGCAACCCCCCTTCTGACAACAAAAATTATTACAGGACCCCAGGGGGGAACGAAGCCTGAGCCCACCCAAGTCCTGCTGCCCTGGGTGGGAGGGCCAAAGCCCAAGCCCCACTGGCCTGGGTGTGTGTGTGGGGGGTCAAAGCTGAAGCCCAATGGCTTCAGCCTATGGCAGGGGTTCTGTAACCTGAGCCTCGTTGCCCAAGGCTGAAGCCCTTGGACTTCGGCCCCAGGTGGTGAGGCTTGGGCTTTGGCCCCGGGCCCCAGCAGGTCTAAGCCAATCCTGGCAACCCCATTAAAACAGGATCACAACCCACTTTGAGGTCCCAACCCACAGTTTGAGAACTGCTGCTTTAGACACTTACAGTATATCTGCCTTTAGCTGTCACCTGATCATACTATTTAGTGCTTGTAATGCTTTCTTCTAAATCATTCCTTCCTCTCCTTTCACTGTATTTTCCAAAACTAGATAAATACTAGTGTAACTCTGACCCTAGGAGTACCCTAATGCCAGAAGGCAAAGGGCTCCCCGGTATGTAGCAGTGAGCTTCAATGACCAGTTCAGTGAACCCCAGCTCATTGACCTCACTTTCATGACAACTTTTAGATATAGCTTCCTCTTCTTCGGCTACCCCTCGATGCGAGGATGATGTCTGCCAAGCGATCATTGTGAGTTTTTTAAGTGGCTGAGGAGCCCAATTCATGCCCTGCAGATTTTCCCACAGAAGGGAGAGGTGTAATCTTGGAGGAGACATAGTTGTTGGCTGGACTGTTGTGCCTTTTCTTTCCTCCTTTGTCACTTCTTTGTCTCATGAGCACGTCTGTTCTCCTCAAAGTGAGTCGTGGCTTGATGTATGGAATGGTGCCACTGTGTTCTGTTCCACACTGAGTCCTCCCAGTTTGTTGGATTGACGCCTCCCTTTTTAAGTGTACTTCCAGCATGTCTTTGAAGCATTCCCACTCCCCTCCACAAGCCCTTCTTCCCTCGCTTAACTGGGAGACGAGTACTTGCTTCAGAAGGCAAGTGTCAGGCCTACATACACAGTGGCCAGCCCAGCAGAGCTGATGTTCCATGACCTGTGCTTCTATACTGTTGATGTTGGCTGCAGAGAGAACACTGATGCTAGTGCGTCAGTCTTTCCAGCTGATGCTGAGAACCGTCAGATACAGCTTGTCATATGTAAACTGGCAACATGGTGATCATTAATATTATTGCAAGGTATATGTATAGGTGATGTATTAAAAATTATGAATATGTGCTGGAAATATGTTCTTAAAAGGTGGTTGGCAGGCAGGGCTTAAGTCGCCCCATCCTAGGCAAAGGAATGTGGTTCTGCCTGCTTGCCTTGTTTCAATGAAATTACATCTGTGAGAAAGCCATCAGGCAAACCAGGGTGGGAGATGGCCACTTAACACTCTCAATGGGGGTGGAAGCTGCAGCCTCCGGAAACCTTCCTACCACCTGAAGCAAAATCACTTAACTTTGGAAGATATTAGAGGAGAGAGCCAGCCAGCCACTGTGGCATCCTTCACCTGAAGAAACAAAGAAACCCAGCCCTTTGGGCTCTGTATATTGGATCCTGGCCAAGGACTGGCCAGCCATGCTGGAAGAAGGACTGTGGGGGGAAAAAAAACTACTTTGAACAAAGGACTAGATTGATAAATTAGGTTTTAGTCTTAGAAGCATATTTTTGTTTTTGTTTGTTTGTAACCATTTCTATCCCAATTACTTCCACTTGGTGTCACTTAAATATTTGTTCTGTGTTAATAAACTCACTCTTGTTTTGTTACACATCTATCTCAGTGCAGTGTTTCATACTGATGAGTCAAGCTAACAGGCTGGGGTGCTGTATTGTCTCTTTAAAGGAGCATCAAACCTGATAAGTTTTCGGGAGTGTTCCAGAGAGAAGGACTGGACACTAGAGGGGAGACAGTTTTGGGGAATCTTGGGGCTGGAAGGGCTGTTGGTGTCACCCTGCACAGAGGAAACAGGCTGGTGGAAACCAGAGTGAAGCTATTTGTGCTGTGGTCACACTGCGGGTATCAGGTCTCTGAGTCAAAGCTGCACAGCACAGAGGCACCCAGGGTTATCCAGCATAGGCGCCGACTCCATGGGTGCTCCGGGGCTGGAGCACCCACGGGGAAAAATTGGTGGGTGCTCTGCACCCACCAGCAGCCAAGCTCCCCGCTCCACCCCAGCTCACCTCCACCTCCTCCCCTGAGCGCACTGCGTCTCCACTTCTCCTCCCAACGCTTGCCGCCGCAAAACAGCTGTTTCGCAGCGTAACAAGTTCCGGGAGGGAGGGGGAGGAGCGGGAATGCGGCGCACTCAGGGGACGAGGCGGGGCTGGGGCGGGGATTTGGGGAAAGAGTCCAATAGGGGCAGGGAGGGGGCAGAGTTGGAATGGGGGCAGGGGCAGGCGGGGGTCGAGCACCCACCGGCGCCAGGAGAAGTTGGCACTTATGTTACCCAGGGGAGGTAGTGACACAATTTCTTTCTGATCTGGGTTGAACCTCAAAGCGTGACAAACACTTATCAGCATGGTAATGCATTAAGGAGAACGATTGGTTTAGAGTAACTTCTCCTGCTGCCTCTTTCTGCTGCTGCGCCATCTCGATATGCTTGATCTAGGGCAGTCTGAAACTCTCATTAATGTCAGTGAGATGGATGGGCATAAATCTAGCACAGTAGGGCCTAAAGCCAACATGTGTCCTAAATCCATGTTGATGCACTTGACTAACAGCAGTCTGCTCTGAGCATCCACAAATTCTTTGAAAGTCAATGGGAGCTGCAGGTGCTTAGCACCTTTTGAAAGTCAGGCCACGTATTTAGGTGCTTAAGTATGGTTTGGGGCCTAACTTGACCCACTAGGTTTGAAAAATTGTGTTCAGCTTGAACATGAGCTGAAGCAGGGCCTCCTGTCAGGAAGGGAGAGAAGCTTCCTCCCAAGCTCTGCCACAGAACAGGCAGTTCTAGGTGTCTGGGGACAAATCTGAACCTGAACTTTCAGACAAATGGAGATGCGATGTCTGGAGTAACACTGTACTGTTAGCAGCACAGGAACACTCTTAGCAGTAAAGAGCACAGAGATGAGTTAGAAAAACAACTGCCTTTTGTTACGGGCAAAATTAAAACTACACAGACAAGAATTTATTCCTGCTCAGGCTGATTTGGGTGGAATTTTGTGACACAAAGCAATCACAAGATATTGACAGCCCCCTCAGCTAGTAAAACACAAATGCCAGCTCTACACCAAAATAAAATACTATTAATAGGTAGCAACTGAGAAATGATTGATCTCTTGTGGGCTTACACTACTGAGGGAATCAAGGTATTCAAACTTTCCACGTTACAGCAGGCTTGGATATTTTAACAAATGTTCGGGCCTTATCCTGGTTGGGGGGAGGGATAGCTCAGTGGTTTGAGCGTTAGCCTGCTAAACCCAGGGTTGTGAGTTCAATCCTTGAAGGGGCTACTTAGGGAGCTGGGGCAAAATCAGTACTTGGTCCTGCTAGTGAAGGCAGGAGGCTGGACTCAATGACCTTTCAAGGTCCCTTCCAGCTCTAGGAGATAGAATATCTCCATTTAAAAAAAAAAAAAAAAGTCTGCTATATGTACCTCTATTCTCCTCCTGTCTCATCTGTCATGAGTAATGACTGCTGAAAGACAGTGCCTAGTTCTCCCCTCACACTAGATTTACACTTCAGTGAATGAAGCAATGTCCTCTAAATCCTCAGTACTGACCCTAGACAACAATATATGTTGCCTCCGGGCACAGGCCTGTAGGTTAAATTAAAATATTCAGCGAAGTGCAGGATGTTACAGTAAATTTCTCAATGTTGGTCAGAGCAATGCTGTTAAAGATGCCCTGAAAAGTCACCCTTTAGAAATCAAGCCACATGCTTAGCCTTTAATTGAGAGAGAGGTTAAGCCATTAAGGTGTTCCCTTATTTTTACTAATAATTTGCATGTACACAGCAGATTACATCCTAAAGCACTACAAAATCTGTGGGTTCAAACTGACTTTCATTACAATGTGTCTAAACTCCCATTGGATAGCTCTGCACTGCAATAAAAGACCCCTGGCATGCCTGCGGGCTGACTTGGGCTCGCAGGGCTCTGGCTGCAGGGCTATAAAACTGGTGTGTAGATGGTCAGGCTCAGGCTGGAGCATGGGCTGTGGGACCCCATGAGGTGGGGGTGGAGTCTCAGTGCCTGGGCTCCAGTCCAAACTCTAATGTCCGCACTGCTTTTCTTAGTTCCACACCCTCAGACCAGCGAGCCCAAGTCAATCGACCTGGACTCAGACTCGGTGCTGTGGGTTTTTTATTGCGCTGTCGATGTACCCATTGACTTCAAAGGAAGCAGAAGCAGCCCGTGTCTGCGTTAACACTACTGAGACATTAAACTGCATAACAATGCGGAGGAGGGAAATTTTGGCCAACTACACCAAAGCTCACCTTTTCTATTCTAGAAAAATAATCTCCACATAGATTGAAACCATAACAGTTGTATTCTTTGTAAAGAGCTCCATGCAGTAAGGGCCTGATCCTAATCAAAGCGATAGCCTAGTCTACACTACAAAAGGTTTGCAGGGATAGATAAACTCACAGAACCTAATAGCATAGATACAGCTTTTGCCAGTATAGCTTATACCAGTTACCCAAACAAAATAAGCTCTACTGGGAAAAGTACTCTTTTTGCCAGTGTAACTGCATCTATCCTGAAGTTTTTGCCACTATAGAAATGTCATTGTAAATCACACCGCTAACCAACATTACTATTCTATTCCGGCATTTTTTGATGTTCTCCTGGCCTAAGTAATAGGAGTCTTTCCACTGACTTCAATGGCCACTGGATCAGTACCTAAATATACAGCACTCCATGTTTCTACTTGACTAGGATAAAGAACTGAGTTGATTGTCCTCAGATTTGAAGCTGTAGCTCCAAAGGATCTACTGAAGTTAATGGGAATTGTTAATGGATGGGTAGAGGCAAGCACTAAGAAGTCTAGATATTCCAAACCTTGGCTCTAACTCAGCAATTAAGCCTGTGCTTAAGTACTTCGCTTGTTAGTGACTGACTTAAGCACAGGCTTAATGTGTCTGTTGTATATCTATCTATCTATACACAGAGAGAGAAATAAGTACTAAAGATTCCAACGAGAGACTGCTGAGCTGGAATTGATATGCAAACTAGACACAATCAACTCAGGATTGAATAAGGACTGGGAATGGCTGAGCCATTACGAACATTGAATCTATCTCCCCTTGTAAGTATTCTCACACTTCTTATCAAACTGTCTGTAATGGGCTATCTTGATTATCACTTCAAAAGTTTTTTTTTCTCTTACTTAATTGGCCTCTCAGAGTTGGTAAGACAACTCCCACCTGTTTATGCTCTCTGTATGTGTGTATATATATCTCCTCAATATTTATTCCACTCTATATGCATCTGAAGAAGTGGGCTGTAGTCCACGAAAGCTTATGCTCTAATAAATTTGTTAGTCTCTAAAGTGCCACAAGTACTCCTGTTGTTTTTAAGTACTAAATAAGTACACCATGCGTACCAGAGTAGCAGCTCCTGTTCTGTGGGGCTGGCTGGGCTCCACTGCCCAGTCTGGGAGTTGTTACCTCTGGGACACAGTAGTGTTCACTTTTGGACCATCAGGAGGGATAGCTGGACCAAATTTGTGAGTGGCATTGCAACTGGTGCATGAAGTCTCAGAACCATTCACTTAAATTTGACCTAGCTAGACCCCCATTTTCATGACAGGGGAACAGCTGGGCCAAACCTGAGTGGTACTGCAGTGCCAGAAGTCATGATGCCTGGAGCAGGAAGCTGAGCTCAGCCAGCTCTGTGGGACTGGAGCCACAAGAGCAACTGCTGCAGGATGAGTGTGGGGTAACCTCTGCAGCCTGTGCCCCCAGGGGCAGGGCCCCCCATGGTGTCCCACCCTCCCCAGGGACAGGACTTGTCCCCCAGCCTCTCACCTGACTCTGACATATTTTGGTGACCATCATGACTCATGGGTTGGGAATCTCTGCTCTACTGAGCCCTCTAGTGTTTCCCAAGTTTTTATCTAGGGTCACATTGTCCTAGCCATTTTCGAACAGAATGGAATTCATGGGGAATAAGATGTTACCGCCTCTAATTAAGAGGGTGATATACTGTGGAAAAGAACCCAATAATTTATTAGGGCTCAAACAGTCTATAATTTGAAATCCAATTTATAATTCAAACTGAAAGGCTTCAATTCACCAGTTTTCTGTAGTTCATTTAATTCAAAAGACTTTGATAGGTCAGTGACATTAGTCTAGTGACACGACCCTAGTCATGACCAGACATATTATGAATGGAATTTAATAATGCAGAAGAAATAGGGTACTCTATTCTAATACTGAATTACTATTACTTATCCTTTGATGACAGTTTTATTAATTAGGAATCATGAAAAAGGGGATAGAGAATAAGATGGAGAATATATTATTGCCCTTATATAAATCGATGGTACGCCCACATCTTGAATACTGTGTACAGATGTGGTCTCCTCATCGCAAAAAAGATATACCGGCACTAGAAAAGGTTCAGAGAAGGGCAACTAAAATGATTAGGGGTTTGGAACGGGTCCCATATGAGGAGAGATTAAAGAGGCTAGGACTTTTCAGCTTGGAAAAGAGGAGACTAAGGGGGGATATGATAGAGGTATATAAAATCATGAGTGATGTGGAGAAAGTAGATAAGGAAAAGTTATTTACTTATTCCCATAATACAAGAACTAGGGGTCACCAAATGAAATTAATAGGCAGCAGGTTTAAAACAAATAAAAGGAAGTTCTTCTTCACACAGCGCACAGTCAACATGTGGAACTCCTTGCCTGAGGAGGTTGTGAAGGCTAGGACTATAACAGGGTTTAAAAGAGAACTAGATAAATTCATGGAGGTTAAGTCCATTAACGGCTATTAGCCAGGATGGGTAAGGAATGGTGTCCCTAGCCTCTGTTTGTCAGAGGATGGAGATGGATGGCAGGAGAGAGATCACTTGATCATTAGGTGTTAGGTTCACCCCCTCTGGGGCACCTCGCATTGGCCACTGTCGGTAGACACGATACTGGGCTAGATGGACCTTTGGTCTGACCCAGTACGGCCGTTCTTATGTTCTTAATTAACATTATCAACCAAAGATTTTTAAAGTCTTGCCAGGCACATGCGCCTATGCAGACATTGTAGCCTGCTCTGTCATTTTACTGAATTGCCATTCCTGTATCCTAGTCTTAAAATGTGGTTTGTCGACAGTTCTATTAATTTTTTTTAATTATGTCAAGATTACTTTGTTTTTCATAGCAAAACCACCACTGCTACATGTACAGTATGTGACATTTCCAAATTTAACCTCCATTTTAAGGCCAGATTTTGCCACCCTTACTTACGTTGAGTAGTACTTTATGCCACAAATAAACACATTCAATTCAGTAGAGCTGGGTTTTTTGTGTAAGGTGATGTTCAAGGTGATTAAGTGTGGCACAATCTGTCCTATAGATTACCTGTCTATTTCCAGAGTGTCTCCTACTACATGTTTGAACAGCACCTATCACAGTGGGTCTCCAGTCTCATTTGGACACCAATGTGATAGCTAATAATTTGTTTAATGTCCTTATTGTATTTTAATTGTGTTAATATAACCAAATTAAAGATCATGCATCTAGGATAAAGAATCAGGCCATTCCTACAGAATGGGACTGTATCCTGGAAAGCGGTGACTCTACAAAGGATTTAGGGGTCATAGAATACACACAACTAAATAGAACCTCTCAGTGCAGTGATGTAGCAAAAAGGACTAATGAGATCCTTGTATGTATGAAGAGGGAGTAAGGAGGAGATTTTTACCTCTATATACGGCATTGGTGAGACTGATGCTGCAATACTGTGTCCAGTTCTGGTGTACCTCTATATACGGCATTGGTGAGACTGATGCTGCAATACTGTGTCCAGTTCTGGTGTCACATTTTAAAAGGATATTGGAAAAGGTACAGAGAAGAGCCACAAAAATTATTCAAGCACTGGAAAAATACCTTCCAGTGACAGACTTAAGGAGCTCAATCTGTTTAGTTGATCAAAAAGAAGATCAAAAGGTGACTTGATTACAATGCATACGTATCTTTACTGGGAGAAAATATTGGGTACTAAAGGGCCCTTTAGCCTAGTGGAGAAATGCATACCAAGAACCAATGGCTGGAAGTTAAATCCAGAGAAACTCAAATTAGAAATAAAGGCACACATTTTTTTAATAGTGAGGGTGATTAATCATTGTAACAAACTGCCAAGGGAAGTGGTGGATTCTCTATCTCTTGACATCTTCATATCAAGACTGGATGCCTTTCTGGAAGATATGCTTCAGCCAAATACAAGTTATTGGGCTCAGTAAAGCAGTAATTGGATAAAATTCTATGGCCTATGTACAGGAGTTTAACATGTGTTGCAAGAAACCATTCACAATGAAGTGGGCAATTAACACCTCTGGAGCCATAGGACAAAGGAGAGTTAGACTATGTCTACACTGCACTTTCATCAGAAAACTTTTGTTGGTGAGACTGCAGGACTGGGTAGACTTCTGAAGTCGGTGGGCAAGGCTGTTATGGTACATATCAGCACTAACAAGATGGCTTCATTTGATACCTCACAGCTTATAGGTGACTCTAGAGAAAAATCTGAGGGGTATTGAAGGAAAGGAATGTCCAAGTGAACTTCTCAGAGATCCTTCCTGTGCCATGAGTGAAGGAAGACAGAAGGCAGAAAATTCTCAAGGTGAAGTGTTGGCTGGGTAAGTGGTGTGAGGGGGAAGAAGGTGTTTATGTGAAATATTGGGCCACATTCTGTGGGGGGAGAAAGTTGTACAATTTGGGTGGCCTCCACCTCAGCAGAAGGAAGATCAATATCCTAGGAGAAAAGGGGACTAGACTAGTCAGGAGGGTGTTCAACTAACAACAAAATGGGAGGGTGAAAAGGAGAATGAATGAGTAATCATTTAGCACAAAAATCACAATGTGAAGAACAAAATTAATCAAGAACCAAAAGGCATGAAGAGAAGATTCTTTAATTGTCTATACAAGAATGCTAGGAGCCTGGGTAACAAACAAGGAATTGGAATTGCTCACTTATAAGCATAAATTCAACCTAGTTGGTATTAGTAGGATCTGATTCACATGACTGGAATGTTAAAATCACTCATTACAATAATCTATTTAGGAAGGGCCAAGTGGGCAAAAGAGGACAAGGAGTGGCACTCTGTCAAAAATGCAATTAGCTGTTTCTGACTCACTGATAACTCAGAAGCAAATGATCTTGAGTGTCTAATGGATAAATGTTCTAATAGCTAATGCCAAAGATGGGGTATTAGCGGTTGTCTGCTGCACAATAATCACACTAGAGAACTGGATGACTCCTTAAGAATGTGTTACATGTCAGTACTAAAATGTACTTGGAATTTCTAAATATTACAGATGACAATTTCTTAACTCAAAAACTGTTGCATCCAACATGGAAAAATTCTATATTAGACCTCACCTTGAGAGATAAAGAGGAATTGGGCATAGAACTAAGTTAATGGTTGCTTATTTGAAAATTATCAAGACTTGATTACATTCATTATGTGCAACCAGGATAAAGTTCAAATCAGTTATAGATATATTTGGTGCTTTAAAAGAGCCAATTTTAATCACTTGGTAGAGAGAATATAAATAGAAAAATGTGAATGATAATTAGAAGCTGTTTAAGAAAATTTTACTAGATGCCCAAGAAATCACAATAGAGAAAGAAGGCTACACTGTTTTTTTAAGGGGGTGCGGGAAGTTAATAGCAATGAATATAAATTAGAAACTAGAAATAGTAGAAAATTGATAAGGGATGCCAAAGGACACAAGGCGAAATCTTTAGCCAGCAGAGTCAAGGACAATGAGAGAAAGTTTAAGAATGTTAGGAACTAAAGGAAGTCTAGCAATGGTTTGAGCCATTAATACATGGAAAGGGTAGAATTGTCAATAAAAATGCTGAAAAGGCAGAAGTGTTCAATGCATATTTCTGTTCTGCAGTTGAAGAAAAGTCAGAGGAGGTATTCATATCGTATGAAGATATATTTCTCATTTCAGCTGTAATTAAGGAGAATGTTAAACAGCAGCCACTAAAGTTAGACACTTTAAAACCAATAGCTCTAGACAACTTATATTCAAGAGTTTTTTTAAAAAGCTGCCTGAAGAGCTCTTTGGACAGTGACTGATTTTCAATAAGTTTTGGAGCACTGGGAAAATTCCAGAGGACATGAAGAAAGCTAATGTTGTGTTACTAGTTTAAAAAAGGTAAACAGAATGACCTAAGTAATTATAGGCCTGTCAGACTAATTTAAATCGTGGGCAAAATAATAAAATTGCTGATATGGAACTCAATTGAATAAAGAATTAAGAGGGTAATATAGTTAATCCTAGTCAACATGGGTTCACAGAAAAATAAATCTTGTCAAACTAACTTGATATCGTGTGTGTGTGTGTGTGTGTGTGTGTGTGTGTGTGTTTTGATGAGATTACAATTTTGGTTGATACAATACCTACTTAAATTTCTGTAAAGCATTGGATTGATACCGCACAACCTTTTTAACTAAAACTAGAATGATTCAAGATGGCACACATTAAATGGATTCAGAACTGGCTATCTGATAAATCTTATAATGTAATCAAGCCAGTGTATTTCTCATGGACTCTCGCATGGATCAGTTCTTGGCCTACAATCATTACTGATATAAATTACTGATATAAATTTCAGATGAAACAAAGACTCACTAATAAAGAACGATCTGGATCAGTTGGTAAACGGAGCATGAGCAAATGATGTGCATTTTAATACAGCCAAATGTAAGGCCATATACCTAGGATCAAAGAATGTAGGCCATATTTACACAATAGGGGACTCTATCCTAGGAAGTAGTGACTCTGAAAAAGTGGGTATTCACCCATGAAAACTTATGCTCCAATATGTCTGTTAGTCTATAAGGTGCCACAGGACTCTTTGAAAAAGTATTGGGGATCATGATGGATAATCAGCTGAACATAAGCTCCCAGTGCAACACTGTGGCCAAAAGGGCTAATGTGATCCTTGGGTACATAATCAGGGGAATACCAAGTAGGAGTAGGAAGTTTATATTACCTCTGTATCTGGCCCATGTGTAACCAATATTGTGTCAAGTTCTGATGTCCACAATTCAAGAAGAATATTGAAAAAATTGGAGAGGGTTCAGAAGACCCACGAGAATGATTAAAGGACTGGAAAGCATGCTTCGTAGTAGTGATAGACTCAAGGAGCTCAATCTAGTTAGCTTAACAGAGAGAAGTGTCAAAGAATGACAGTAGCTCTTTAGGAGGGAATAGGGCCTGTTTACCTGTGACTCTTCAGCTGCCTCCCAATTTGGTTTAAAAGCAAACAACTGGTCAATGAGGGTTGTGTTAGAGTACAGATTGAGTCAGTCAGGAAAAGGGTGGGTGAGAGCTTCCAAAGATCAGGGCAACTGTGGAAGCTCCCAGAAGGAAACTAGGTGGTTCCTGGGAGAAGGCTAAAGAGCAGCCAGAGGGATTTTGCTGGCTGGTGTCCCCCAGCCAGAGAGCCAGGCCTGGAGAGAGCTCAAGGCCAGAGCACAGCAGAGGGAGTTGCCTGCTGATGTCTAAGCTGGAGAGCTGAGTCTGAGGGCAAGAGAGGACTAGCAGTAGGGGGGACAGCAGAGAGGTTTACACAATGATGTCTCCAAGCTGGACCCATGGGAACGGTGAGAGGGCCAGGGGGAAGGAGGGATGGTCCCCTAGTGAGGATGATCTCCCAGCAGAGAAGTGGGAGGCTCCTGCTGGGAAGAGCAGGTCTGCACTCCAGCTGGAAGGGCTGGGATGGCTGTCCCAGCAGAAGGACAGAAGAGGAGGATGAGGAGTTTAGGTGTGGTGGAAATGTGGCTGGAGTGTGGCATGTGCTATGTCAATATACAAGAGGTTGTATGATTTTTAGGGACTGTTTGCAGCGCATGTGTTAAATGGACTATGTATGGGCCTTTTTGTTATGCACATATTTGCACTATGTTCTAGTAATGAAGCATCCTGAAGGAGGGGTATTGTTAGGCAAGAGAGCTATTGCAGAGTTACTGGGGACTCTGAAGAAGGGGAAGCTGAAGCAGACCCACCAGTTCTCCCCTATCAGCTGCAGGAGGGGCTGCTCTATGACAAGAAGGCTAAAGGGTGATTTGATCAATCTACAAGTGCCTACATGGGGAACAGAAGTTTGATAATAGAGGGCATTTCAGTCTGGCAGACAAAGCATCACAAGATCTAATGTCAGGAAGTTGAAGCTAGAGAAATTCATACTAGAAATAAGGTGCAGGTTTTTTTAACAATGTGGGTAACTAACCCTTGGAGCAACTTACCAAAGCTGTTGTGGATTCTCCATCACTGGAAAATTTCAAATTAAGAACAGATGTTTTTATAAAAGATAGGCTCTAGTTCAACCTGTAGTGAGGAGGCGTGGCCTCCCTCAGAGTGACAGGAGGGACCACAACATGCCCCCTGGTGGGCCAAACCAGGAGAGCCACATCCGCCTCGCCGGAAGGGCAGGACAGGAAGCAGACGTACAAAAGGTGGGCCCTGCAGCTCAGTTGGGCTGGAGCCGCCACAGGAGACAGATGCATCCCGCCTGCTGCTGGAGCCTGCAGAGGAGCTGCTGGGGCTGCCTCCTGAGGACTGGCCAGAGCTCCCAGGGCCACTGGCTGACCAAGTTACCAAGGAGTTGCTTGAATTCCCCCCAAGATGACAGATGACCCCAATGGTATAGAGGTACCAAACCCCAGGGATATAGGAAGTAGCCCAGGGGAACTAGAAGACCATCTGGTTGAGTGTTGGACTGCTACAAGGTCATCATGTTGCGGGCAGATTCCCCGCTGACCCAGTGGCAGACCACTCCACCACTGTTAGGGCCCCAGGCTGGGTCACAGAGAAGTCAGGCAGGCCCACATTCCTCCCCCCTGCCTAAGCACCCACATCTTTGGCCAGGAGGCCTGTGGTACCCTACTGCGCACCCTAGACTGTGCTGGTGCTCACCCCAGGGCCAGCTCCAGCTTTTTGCCGCCCCAAGTGAAGAAGAAACAAACAACAACAAAAAGCCGCGATTGGTGGCACTTCGGCGGCAGCTCTATTACGCCGCTTCATTCTTCGGCAGCAATTCGGCAGCCGGTCCTTCCCTCCGAGAGGGACTGAGGGACCCGCCGCCGAATTTCCACCGAAGACCCGGACATGCTGCCTCTTCCCATTGGCTGCCCTAAGCACCTGCTTCCTGCGCTGGTGCCGGCCCTGGCTCACCCTTACCTGGAGCTGATAGACTGCTTAGCCACTCTGCCCTGATTGCAGGACAGAGCCTACTAACTGTCTGCTGCCCCACCCTGACGGAGGGCCCAGGGCTCATAGACTGCCATACTGTTCTGCCCAGCTGGAGGACCGGAGCACTAGGTGCAGCTAATTCCCCTCCTTTGAGCTCACCTTTACAGGTATGTGACAGTGAGGAGGCATGGCCTACCTCAGAGTGACAGAGCAGGATGGCCATGCAGCCTACAAACCCAAGATATTGGATTTGAAACAGGAATTAATCCAGGGAAGTCCTATGGCCTGTGTTATGCTTAAAAGGTATACTAGAAGTAACTAGACGATCTCAGTAGTTCCTTCTGGCTTTAAAAATCTATGAACTTATCATTGTTGCATTCATAAGTCTGTAGGGATGACATGTACCATAACTTTGTATTTCTGGATTTTCTAGGTTTAAATGGGTGTTACCATAACTCCTGATTTTTTGGTTTTCAGAGGTTAAAGTTTAGCCACTCTTCACATTCTGGAAGGGTAGGAGGCAGCGCTGGGCATCCTTAATTCTACTTTCACAAAGCATTTGGGCAATTCATTACCGTCAGGCATAGTGACACAATGCCTAAAAGTCACTATGTAAATTTGGTTCTTTTATAGGTTTAATCCATCCCTCAGAGCCGGAAATTTGACTAGCAGCATTGTCTTGCCAGCCTACTTCTCTGAAGGGTGAAGGAACAAAACAGCCAAGGCTTTTGTACTCCTGTGCGTATAACAATACAACTAACAACAAATGTGGCAACTCTAAGGCCACAGAAAACAAAGGGGACTCATAATTTGTCTCTTAAATTGTTAAGTGTGAAAGTTCCCATGCAAACCACTTCAAGTCTAGAAAACAAGAATACAACAAAGTCCAAAGCACATCATGTCCTCCATTGCCTAAGGTTAGACAACATACAGCTAATAGTGGCCCGATGGATGTGACAGAAGCAATAAATCATTCTCTTTCTCTCTGCCCTGGTCTCCCATGTCATGCTTACTGCACAGCTGCCACTGAGATTGATGGTGTTTGCCTTCAAAGCAAAAATAACTTTTCACCCACCTCTCTCTCATTCTGTTAACAAAAGGATACCAAAAAAACCCATCCTGTTTACAAATATCTACATTAGGCATTTAGAAGATGACCATCACCTGGGTGTCAGATTGGATAAATGCCCATTATATCTATACGTACTTTGGTTCTTTCATTTATATTGAGCACATAACTTTGAAATTGCTGGGATTATAAGCATTGCTATTTATGTTAGAACTAATGTACATCCATCAGCAGGTGATAACGTGAGTGTAACAGTTCTGTATCTGTGACATAGCAGAGACCACTGAAAAGTAGCAGAAACATACTGGTAAGTTTAGGTCACTCACAGGAACAGTGAATTTCCCATGCATTTTTAATGGCTGTCACACTCTGGTCATCCTGTGGTGCATTTTTTAGCTGTTTGTTATGGTTGACATCATATTATCTCTTGTGATATGTTATATTTGCCTGGAAAAGCATTATCCACACCTAGCGGACGATGTAAATCAAAGTAATATGCAATTATAATACAGATACTCACACTTTAATATGACACGCTACAGTAAAAGGCATAACAATTATGGAATTATGAAAAATTATGGAAAGATATTGTCATCACCAGGATTATAAACAGAATGGGATGCAGATGAGTTTCTTTCATGAGTCAGTGTGATTTCAGCTTGTAATAAGTTTGGACTCTGGCCATCCAATCGGCATAAGGCAGACCTCATTCAAATAAAGAGCAAGTCATTGATCACAACTTGGAGGAATATTTTTCTGGTACAGCACCAGTATAAACCACTGGATGACAGATATATTTAGTGTTGTGATCACAAGGAAAAATAGTTCTTCAACTCTGCCTCTTCTTTGATGGGCTGATTTCAGCCCTCATTCACACATTTGAACTCTGGTGAGGGTAATAGGTTTGTATTCAAAGGCAGCATTTTGGCTCAGTGTCTTTAAACAAAAGATTGACAAAATCATCAGGCGTGTAGTGGTTCTGGGTCGTTTAAAATTGACATTAATTCCTCCTGAATTCATAAAGAAAGGACCAACAACTTCTAAAACACAGAACTCTAGGGCAAAGTAGATCTTCTGTGCTCCTGCCACCATCATCTCCCAACCTCCAGTATCACTTTTTTTGTGGCTTGTCTGTTATTGTGAGGTTAAACCTAATCTATCATTTGATCCATTGCTGCTGCCGCAATGAGAGGAGCATGAACCTAAACCAAAGCCCAAATGAAATCAAGTGAGAGGCTGCCATTTGACTTAAATAGACTTTGGATCAGGCCCTATATGAATAAGATCTCTGGGCCTGCGTTTTCTCTTGTTTATCCTCAGGCCTACCAAGTGTCATGCCTCTGGACACTCACACATTATACAGCCCTACCATGTTTCCCCATCTCCGCTGAGACATTGCACGTCTGGCTGAATTGTGGGAAGGTTGGAGGCATCTCCCTACACTTGCACCTGTGGCTGCTAGAGGTCACCATGATGTCTACTGAGCAGGCAGCCAGGCATATCCTCTTTTGCTGCTTCCTTTGCTGGATCTGGTCTTGAAGAAAGAAATAAAAACGTTGCCATCTCTGAGACACAGACAAACTGGCCACTGTCTCCCCACCCACCCACCAACAAAAAAATAGAATCATAGAAATGTGGGGCTGTGTAATGGGGTGCACTCACCTCTCACGAGTGCCCCGTTTGCCAAGTGTGTGGGCTTGCACTTTCTCTCTGCTTTGTGGTGAGTCTTCAGTGAGCCAACCCTCTGGCCGAGTAACACACAGTCTGTACGTGAGATAAATCAAACCCCTTCAGGAATATAAGTCCAACAGGGGACATATCTCAGTGCTCTCTGTAGGGTCCTTTATCTACAGCCCTATCCCTGGGCTCACTCCTCAATCAGTCTAGCAAGGCCTATTGCAGTACCATGGTCCAAACTGCCTCTCTGCCCCTTCTGGGCTCCCTTGAATTGTCCCTGCTCTTCAAGCAATCCTGGCCCTGGAGACTCTTTGCCTCTCTGGGCCTGACTGACCCCACATCCTCAGCTGGGCCACTAAAAGAGTTCAGTTCCCCTTCTAGGGTGTATCAAACACTGGGCCACTTTCCCAGGGGCTGGTGGAGGGGACCCAGGCCCACCCTCTATTCTGGGTCCCAGCCCAGGAACCAGCAGCCATCTACCACATCCCTTTAAAAAAAACTGTGTCGCTGCTACAATTCCCTGGACCACTTCCCTGTGGCCTCAGGACATTCTTCACCCTTACCTCAGGGCCTTCTCCTGGTTGAGTCCCAGCAGTCAGCCCAGAATGCCTTCACATTCCCTGTTCCCCTCCCCTGCCCTGCCAGCACTGCTCTGTCTGAGATGCTATAGTTCGCTCAGCCAGCCAGGCATATCATCCAGTCTAGCACAGAACTGATCTCACACTCGCCCTGCAACTCTACTAATACTAGCTTGTGGGCCCTGATTGGCTGCTCCCTGCAGCCCCTTTCTGATTGGCTGTGTCCAATATAGCCACTCTAGGCTGCTTGGAGGGCCTTCTCCACTGCCCTTTTCTGGGGCAGGGTGTATCAGGGCCATGAGGCCTCCAGCAGGGAGCCTCGGGGCCTAGTCCACGCAGCAAAGGCTAGAAGGGACTTTGAGAGATCAAGTCCAGCCCCCTGTACTGATGCAGGATCCTGTAAAACTAGGGAATCCCTGACAAGTGTTTATCCAACCTGTTCTTAAAACCCCCAATGATGGGGATTCCATGCCTCCCTGGGAAGCCTATTCCAGAGCTTAAATACCTTTAAAGTTAGAAAGGTTTTTCTAATATCTAGCCTAAATTTACGTTGCTGCCCATTGCTATTTGTACTGCCTTCAGTGGACATAGAGAACAATTGATCACTAACATATTGGAAGACTGTTCATAGATTCCAGGGCCAGAAGGGACCATTATGATCATCTAGTCTGACTTCCTGTGTAACACAGGCCATAGCACTTCCCCAAAATAATTCCTAGAGCATATTTTATAGAAAAACATCCCATCTTGATTTTAAAAATTGCCAGTGATGGAGAATCCACCACGAGCCTTTGTGAATAGTTCCAAAGGTTTATTACTCTCACTTAAAAATGTACACCTTCTTTCCAGTTTGAATTTGTCTATCTTCAACTTCCAGCCATTGGATTGTGCTATACCTTTCCGTGCTAATTAAAGTTGCTATTTTTAGGTCAGTCTTCTCTTCTCAAGATTAAACATGTCCAGTTTTTTTAATTTTTCCTCATAGGTCAGGTTTTCTAAACCTTTTATCATTTTTGTTGCTCTCCTTTGAATTCTCTCCAGTTTATCCACATCTTTACTGAAGTGTGGCACCAAGGACTGGACATAGTACTACAGCTGAGGCCTCACCGATGCTGACAAGAGTGTGACATTACAAAAAAATTACACTATTTTTTTTGTTATTTTACCATTTTTCTGACTTTAGCCTAACATGGTGCTGCAATTTGGACTATGGAGGGGGGAGGGGGATTGTAGACCATTCTCTTGTGTCCCAAGAGAACCCCCCTCCAGCATATTACATCTTTTAACCACAAGGCAATACAAAAATGGCCAGATGGGTTAAAAACTAGCCATGTGGTAACCCTACCCCAGAATGATTTTTTTATTTGATGGGCAAACTGAAAAATCAGAAAAAATACTTGATTTTGAACCAAAACTTTTTTTCTCACTGAAAAAAACCCCGAGCATTGTTTCAAATCGACATTTCATAATGAACATTTCTACTTAAAAAAAAATCCTCGTTTTTTGTTCACTCCAAACTATTAGCCAAATTTTACCCAAATTCATGAATAGGTGATCATGTTGAAACAGCATTCTTCAGCAAATTTAATATTCTAGTGAAAAATGTCACCAAGCTCTAGCCTAGAATAGACAAAGTAGAATCTGGAGGCTGTGTTGGATGAGATGGTGACATGTCAGGAATATTGTACTGTGTGCAAAAATGGGACCTCTTCATTTAGGATGGTCTACAGCAGTGGTTCTCAACCATTCCAGACTACTTTATCCCTTTCAAAAGTCTGATTTGTCTTGCGTGCCCCAAGTTTCACCTCACTTAAAAACTGCTTGCTTACAAAATCGGACATAAAAATACATAAGTGTCACAGCACACTATTACTGAAACATTGCTTACTTTCTCATTTTTACCAAATAAATATAAAATAAATCGATTGGAGTATAAATATTGTACTTACATTTCAGTGTGATACCTGAGACTGTTATTCACTTGTCAGCCTTGTCTGAATCCAGAGCCCCTGCCGCTTGGGGCTGAAGCATGTAACTTAGCTTCGTGGGGTCCTGGGCAATTGTCCTGCTTGCCACCCCCTAATGCCAGCCCTGCACTTGCAACCCCCCTGAAGCTGTCTTGTGACCCACTGGGTTCACAACTCTCAGGTTGAGAAACACTGATCTAGATGAGTTGAATACACCCTGGAAGATCTCTGCATACCCACAGGTAGGTGTTCCCCTGCTTGAGAACCACTGGTCTACAGGATGATCAAGTTTCCAATAGCTTACTTAACCTGATCTTAAAGAATTGCCCGGGAGCTTATTGCCCAGTGATGGAATTTAACTGGTTCATTTTAAAAAGGCTTGAACAAAATAGACAGAGGATAAATAAACTAAAGATATTGGGTTACCATTTATTCAATACTTGAAGTTCATTCATTTGGGGAAAAAAAGCACACCTCTCCAATTTTTTAATACTAACATTCGATAGATATCCGTGGTCTATTAAACAAGTGTAATCAGAGACTTCACTGAATAAACTCCCTAGAAAAGACATGTTATAGGTGTTGTACTGCTGCTCATTCTGTAATATGGTAATACCCTGTTAAACAGAGTATCAAAGGGGTAGCCATGTTAGTCTGGATCTGTAAAAGCAGCAAAGAGTCCTGTGGCACCTTATAGACTAATAGACGTATTGGAGCATGAGCTTTCATGGGTGAATACCCACTTCTTCGGATGCAATTCACCCACGAAAGCTCATGCTGTTAAACAGAGAGATCTGATGACTATATTCCTGTATGTCTCTTTTAAACAAAAGCTCACTGTTGTGATAATTATTGTTTTGCTTCTCATAGTTACATGGCAAGGATTCGTAAACCTGTTAATACTTCCTAAATACATAACTTGAGTGTATGCATAAGGTTTGTACATCCTACTTAAAGGGCGACTTAAAAAAAGAAAAAAGTCTGCCTGAACATTTACTCTTGTTACAGGCAACACTGACAATTACTGTAACTGAAAGATATTAGAGATACAGTGGCCTTGTTTATCAGTTAGTTCATTTGTGCATTTGACATCACTTTGTGTATAGTCAATGTCTTCACTGTGTAATCGGCTACTCCTGTTAATTGTGTCAGTCTTTTGCACAGAAACAGAGGCAAGAAAAACATTTTAAAAGACAGAAAAATGTTATTTTAAAACAAAAAATAACAGCAGGGGACTCAGGGGCAGGTGTGGTGCTACCCTCAACTTTGTTTGGGGGTTTTTCTTTGGTTGGTTGGGCATTTTGGGACAGGGGCATTTTTGTTTTGAATTAACTTGATTTTAAGTCAGTGATGCCCCTTAACCATGTTTATAACCCCCCACATCTGCAGCCAACCCACCTCAGAGATCCCTGTTTTTTATTTTTTGGCATGATTAAAGTTCAGATCCACAAAGGTACTTAGGCATAAGTCCCAGTTTTAGGCACTGCTGTGATCCACAAAAATGTGGCTCAGCTGCCACTTAACCCTGAAGGTGCCTAAACTCACTCAGTGCCTACATTTTCAGGGTAGAAGTTCCCTACATGCCTAAGTTTCCACCTCTGGACATATTCGCTGCTGCCGCACTCTAGGTGTCCGTATGCCTACCTCCCACCTGAGCCCCAGTACAATCCACAAACCAGGAGAAGATAGACAGAGGAGCATTAGACAGAGGGGGGCATTATTATGCCAGTAGGAGAGCTCTCTCCTCCCAGCAAAGCGTGGCTACCCGGGAGACCTGACAGTGGCACAGCTGTAGCAGTACAGCTGTGCTGCTGTAAGGTCCATAATGTAGACATAGCCTAAGAAAAGGAAAAAAGAGTTATTTACAAGGTTAAAGCAGGTAAACATGCACACCAATGAGTGACAGTCTTAGGTTCCAAAAAGTAATAGAAGCTGCTGTAATAGGCAAGCTCTATATGTCCTTTAGGGCTAGCCCAAGCTTAGCAGCTTGGGGATCCCTTGCTTAGTGTTAGAAATATTCCCCTCTCCAAATTCCAAGCAGCATAGTGATGATTTCTCCTTAAAAGGGATTTTTATTCCCTTCCCACAGCATTCAAGCCGTGATGGGACGAGGGCTTGTGCACATACCCTCTTCATGAGTGAGGGGGAAGCAGGGCCGGCTACAGGGTTTTGGCCGCCTCAAGCAGCCAAAACAAAAACAACAACAACAAAAAAGCCGCGATCTCGTTCTGCGTTGGCAATTCGGCGGGAGGTCCTTCACTCCCAGGCGGAGTGAGGGACCGTCCGCCGAATTGCCGCTGAATACCTGGACGTGCCGCCCCTCTCCGGAGGAGCCGCCCCAAGCATCTGCTTAAGAAGCTGGTGCCTGGAGCCGGCCCTGGGGGGAAGCAATCAATAAAGTTTTTTGTCAACTGATGTTCCGCAATGGTTTGTCTGGTACCTATAAGCCTTCTTTTGTTGGGGAAAAGAATACACCTCTTGTGGTAAACTAGTATATCACACTTGGTAATGCTTCCATCCTGACTGGGGGGAGGGGATCCAGTCTTAGCAAACATTTTATAGTTACAAAGCGAACACTTAAACATTACCGTATACCGTGGGATACAGATATAAGTGAGATTAATACATGCAGCATCCTACAAGTATTTCATAAGGTCTAAACACGAACCACATCCTTATAACGCTAATACAGATTTTAACAATACTAACACACAGGTGAGCCAGACTGGTTTCCAGCTATGCAGTGTTCAGTGAAGCCCAGGGGCCTTGGCATGAGCTGCCACCTGATCTGCCAATGTCACAAGTGGGGCGTAGGACACCACCCTCTCATTGGCATCTCCCATTGTCTAGCTTAGGCAACTCCCCACTTCGTGTGCTGCTTTTATAGATTGAGTTTTTGGTGCCTTTCTCTTCCCATTCATTGTATTGGGAGCCTAGGTGCCTGACTCAGGCTTTGTGGATCACTGCGTTGTTCCAGTGATTTTTCTAGGTGCTTACAAGTTAGGCATTGTGATGGTGAGTGTCACAACCTAAGTTCCCTGTAAATTCCATGGCTACGCGGTCATGCAGCAGCCTATTTAGTGCTGTGCAGGTGCTCAGGGAACCCGCTCGGATACCTGCCACGGCTGGGGGAAGGGTGCCCCTTCCCCAGCCCCCACCTAGCCCAGCCCCCAACCTGCCGCAGCCGAGGTCCCCCTCCCCCATCCTCAAGTCAGCCAGCGGCTTGGACCTGCCAGTGCCATGGCTAGGGTTCCCGGATCTGTCGGGGTGGCATGGCCAGTGAGGCAGCCCAGCCCGACCCCGGAGTGGCCTGGCCCCAGGCGCAGCCAGGGCGGTGTGGTGCAGCCCAGCCTGGCCCCAAGCACAGCCAGGCCTCAGACACGTGGCCCAGACCAGCGGGGGGAGAGATGCCTATCCTGCAGCCCCAGAGCTTCTGCGGCAGGGAGAGGTCCCTCTCCCCGCCCCAACCCAGGTGCTGCTGCAGGGATCCCCATCCCCACCCCAGAGCCTGCACCTCCAGCCGGAGCCCTCACCCCCCCATACTCCAACCCTCTGCCCCAGCCCTGAGCTGCCCATACTCCAAACCCCTCATCCCCAGCCCCACCCCAGAACCCGCACCTCCAGCCGGAGCCCTCACCCCCCCATACTCCAACCCTCTGCCCCAGCCCTGAGCTGCCCATACTCCAAACCCCTCATCCTCAGCCCCACCCCAGAGCCCGCACCCCCAGCCAGAGCCCTCACCCCCCCCCCTCCAACCCTCTGCCCTACCCCAGAGCCCACACCCCAAGCTGGAGCCCTCATCCCCCCCCACCCCAACCCTCTGCCCCACCCCAGAGCCCACACCCCAAGCTGGAGCCCTCATTCCCCCCCCACCCCAACTCTCTGCCCCAGCCCTGAGCCCCCGCCCACACTCCGAACCCCTCGGCCCCACCACATTAATTTTGTTATGTGTACGAATATAAAGGTGATGTGTCACACATCACCTCCATATTGGTGCACATAACAAAATTCATTCCGCACATGAGTGGGAAAAATTAGAGGCAACATTAGTCACAGCGCCTAAGTCCCTTTGTGGATCCACACATGGGTCTATACAGCCCAGCTTAACTCTTGGCTCCTGAAGGAGAATTATATGAGGCACTGAAAACCTTGATTAATAAAGATATTGGCAGGGCTTTGTTGACTGACATGTCTACTTAGGGCCTGAGAGGCAATGTGGCATTGCAACAACTCAAACTCCAGCAGAAGGTGTGGCCGCTGAGCTTTGTTTCAGGCGCTGGCGCTCTGAGTGAGGGCTGTGTTGTTTTGAATTTCCCTTTGCCCTAGTGCTGACACGTGAGGACCGACTGAGCCAAATGTGATAAGACTTACACCATGATCTGGCAGTTCAGGAAAAGAGAAAACAATGCTTGTTTCTAAAAGTGGCAAGAGAAAAAAAAACAAATGTGGAACTTTTAATTTTTTTTAAGCCCACATTACTCTGAAAAAGAGCTTGTTGGGTTAGTGGTTCCCTCCCCCATCCATTGTTTGGAGCTATTGGATTTCTGCCAAACTGTTCAGCACATCTCACTACCTCGGAGTGGAAGAAATGTGGCAGATAGGCGGGACTTACATAGCCTGTCTCATCAGCTGAAGTCAGACTGAGCCAGCTTTTAAACCATTTCTGGGATAATTTTTACTGTTCTACATTTGCTGGGATATATCTAAAAGCTTGGCCTCCAGTCTTAGCTTTTGACAGGGTGATTTTTTATTTGAAGCTATGAATGTTGAAGGATAGTTACTTACAGAACCCAACAAGCAATCAGAATAAAACATTGAGTTCTTTACATACTGATACATACTGTCATACCGTGACCTTGAAATCATTTTCTGGAATATTAGGAGAAAAGCTGATGTCACAAATAATAGTAAGAAACTATAATATATTCCACTGCAGATCAGTGACACACGGTTAGCATTTCTCTAGCCATGGGTATATCTAGACTTCGAGCTGGGGGGTGTTCTTCCCAGATAAGAGACTGTGACTAGAGTCATGCATGGATACAAAATGCCTAGGGTCTCAGATGGGTACGTATTTAGGACGGCTAGACCGTTCCACGGCTCACACTGCAGTGGCTACATTCTATTTTTAGTGCACTAGCTGGATGAGAGCTAGCACGAGTATGTCTTCTTAAGCTGCGAATCACACCCCCTGCTTAAAGTGCAGACATACTCCTTGAGAAACAGTTTGTCACAGAGTGGCTGGCCCTATAAGGGGAGTTGCCAACCCTTCCTGTGACTTATCAGGTGCCTGAGGCTGTGAGGCTAGCCTGAAGAGAGTACCCAGTCCTTATAAAGGCCAGCAAGAGCTCAGGGGGGAGAGCGAGGCTGCACCCAGAGAGCAGGAAGGCATCTCTGGGTTAGGGGAAAGAACTCTGTTTACATGTGACTCCCAGGCAGATGGCCTGAGACTAATCCGGCTAGGAGGAAGAAGGAAGCAGAAGAGCTCACTTTGACTCCCAGGCAGTCAGACGGGCCTGAATTCACAAAGGAACTTTTAAGTGCCTTGAAAATCATTGCAGAAACAAACCTTGTGTTAGGTACCTATGCGCCCTATACAACACATGGGGAGAAACCTAAGAATGGGATCTCCAAAAGCCAGCCTGCAGTGACCTTAGGTGACTACAGGGCTAGGAAGCAGCTGTGCAGTGGTTTTGTGGATCACAATGGCATCTAGAGCAGTGGTTCTCAACTTATTGCACATTGTGGGCCGTATATGTTACCTGAGCTGCAGGGGCTGGGTGGCAGGGCAGCGGCAGCCCGGACCCTGACCCTGGACCCCACACCGCACGGGGCCAGCCAGCTGCCCACCCCAGACCCCTGCCATGCGGCTGCCCTGGACCCGCGGGGCCAGCTGGCAGCCACAGACCCCGGACCCCCGCTACATGGGGTGGTCCAAGAGTGTTCGGTTTTGTGCGAGTAGAAAGTTTGCAACCCTGGGGGGTGGGGGGGGGGGCAGAGCCTGGCTAAGTTGTCTCTTAGTGCATACATAAATTCCAGTCTGAAAAATCTCCATTTTCCACCCCATCCCCCAAGAACTATCTGAATTGGCAGCAATACCTAAATGCAGTTGTGGAGCTGGGTGACGGCCTGTGGAGTGTAATCCTGCAGGGAGTAGATAGGCCTCCACAGAAGACCTAGGGTCTGGGAGAAAGGACATGATTGACAGGTTGAACTTGTGTTTAAATATTTTAATTTTTAAGAAATAAAACTAAAACTGAGTCCTTGAAGAAAAAGGGACTGAAATCACGGGGCTGGAGAGTGTTCTTTGGTGTATGGGCTAGTGAGAAAGCCCACTGGCTTCTGCTGTTAAATAACTATCCATCAAACAGATGTTTTTGCATAAAATATCTCATCCCCCTTTTCCCCTCCTCTCCCTTCCCCTCCCCACCCCACCCCACCCCACCCCACATAACTGGCTGCAGTAACACGCACACTTTATCCCTCTCTCCACTTCAGAGCTGAGGCTCCTCAAATGAGCTGCAATAGGATACTTTAGTATAATGTGGCTAGAATTTAATACAAATACATGGATCATGTGTGTTTGCATCCTATGCAGGCACAAAATAAACATCTTAATTACCATAAAGGCTTACAATAGTGTTCTATGTACATTACTTCATAATGCCACGTCAAAGCAAACATAATTCTAAATCTGAATTTGCCTAAAGCTTAGTGGATGAGCATAGATCCAGCGATACTAGTAGGGATCATCTCTGCTAAATGCAGGGTATTTATAATGACCCACATTTTCAAATTTGGATTTCTGTAGCAAGGTTTCTAAATCCAGGGCTTGGTTCCTAAATGACAATAGCTTGATCTTCAGAGGTACCAAACACACATAGCTCCCTCTGAAATCCATAGAAGCTGTGGGTGCTCAACATTTCTGAAAATCAGGCCATTTTAATTTCGGTACATAACTTTATGTAAATATGTTTAAAATATTTGGATAATGCAGAGGTCCCCAAACTGTAGGACCTACGGGGGCACAGAGGAATGGCGGGTGGGGGGGCAGCCCTTCCCTGCCCCCAGCTCTGCTCTGGTCTTGCCCCCAGGCATGTCCCCGGCTCCCAGCCCTGTGCCTGGCCCTGTCCCCAGCCTCAGCGCAGCTCCGCTCCCAGTCCCACCCCGCCCAGCCTCAGCTGCTGGCCACGGCTCCATTCCTGGTGCAAGGCTGGAAGCAGAGCTGCACCTGGCCACAAGCCTGGCTACCAGCCCCCACCGCAGCCCGGCTGTCGCTCCACTCCCACCTCCACTTCCAGCCGCAGCTCCTGGCCACAGCCCCACTCCCAGCTAGGGTTGCCAAGCCTCCAGGATTGGCCTGGAGTCTCCAGGAATTAAAGATTAATCTTTAATTAAAGATTATGTCATGTGATTAAATCTCTATGAATACATCCAAGCATAATTGGCAACCCTACTCCCAGCTCCAGACCCAATCCCCCAGCTGCAGCCCCAGTCTCGGCCCCCTTACCCTGTCTGTGTCCCTCCACCACGCCCCAAGCTGCGGCTCCACTCCCAGCCATGGCTCCAGGGAGTGTGTGCGGACGGGTAAGAGGGGATGTGACCTTCAAAAGTTTGCGGACTGCTGGTTTATATAATAAATTAGTCATTACATGGACTGGATTATATTACAAATTAGTCATTTTGAGCCCAGCAGTTAGCCAATTCAGGGTCTTGCAAATTACTTCGTTTAGGGGGAGAAACTAGGGTGACCTGACAGCAAGTGTGAAAAATCGGGATGGGGTGGGGGGTAATAGGAGTCTATATAAGAAAAAGCCCCAAATATCGGGATTGTCCCTATAAAATAGGGACATCTGGTCACCCTAGGAAAAACTGATGATGCAGTTTGGTATTTCTTTGGTGCAATCTTATTTATTTACAAAGAATGTAAAAAGTCCTGTTTCCCTGTACACAAACAGGAATCGAAGTGTGGGAGACAGTTTCCTTGCTTAATAGTCAAAGCCTCTTTTTCCAGCCCGCACTCTACCCCAAAATTCCTCCCTCTTAGCTTTCTCTCAGGTTACACTACAGGTGCTTCTCTGCCTATCCTTGGCTTTCTGTTGCCTTCTCTGTCTGCTTCTGTGGTTCCCCTCCCTCCCTTCCTTCCTCCATGCTCACACATAGTTCCACCAAAACAATACCCAGACCCCTACATTTGCAGTCAGCCCCCAGTGAAAGCCCTCTGCCCACACAGCTCAGCTCCTGACTATCCTTGTATGTGGCCTGCGTTTTGGGTGGCAGCTCCTACTGTTTCAGCTATTTTATTCCAAAAAGGAGCTTAACTGATTTTTACGTTTATCCTGAATGATGGGCACTTGTTACACCCACCAGCCTCAGCGGGTTCACCCAATACACACAGCATAAGAGTACTTATCAAATGACCGGTCTCATCAACCACCGCTACAGTAAAAAATATATTGAACACTCGAAGTCCCAGATTTTGATTTTCTGCTGCCATAAGAACAAATAAAAATGCGTGGTCCGTGCCTGGTCCATTGGAATCCTAGCCATGCATACGTAAGTGAGTGTGGCCACCAGATATGCCAACAAGTTAATGGGCCCCATGAAGAATCACATATAAGCCAGATCCAGTGAATCCTGTGGTTCTCAACATACAGCATGATAGAGATAGCAAACTCCTAAAGAAAAGGAATAACAGGCCTGTAAAGGACCATGTGTATGAGTCACAGTGCTCCAATACAGACAGGAACTTATTCCAGTACAGTACATTGTACAAATCTGTGTTGTTAACATTAACATACTATCACCAAATCTGACAGATAACCAGTTTCCTGTGCATAGTACACTGCATCCAATACTCTGCTCAGCTACACACCGCTGAGCTGTGTTTTAGATGCAACCATCTGTGGCATGTTGTCAGACCCCTGTAAGGTTTACATTACTTTATTAACTTGCCTCAAAATGTTATGATTGTGCTATGGATGGGAGGTTTTTGCCGCATTGCTCAGATATGGACACTATTCCTGCTAGGTTTGGAAGTAATTTATTTGGCTTTTTCACGGGTGTACTATGTGACTTTCTGACAGACTTATGTGCTTAAGATTGCCTCTCCACATTTGGCCTATACCTATATGTGTGTATTTATTCACTCCTATGAATAACCATGTGACAGAGTTCTGGGAACCAACAGCTGAGTCAGCACTGAGGTCACCTAAACACCAATTAATTGCTACCAGGTTGGAGACGATGAGGGTAATTAGTGGATTAGAATGGGCTGGCAGAGGAGTAATGAGCAAATTGACCCAATAACACAGAAGATATGACAAGGCACAGGAAGGAAGTCTAGAAGATATAGGGCATTCTGCTGATGCTAGGAAGGATTGCTGGGTTAAGAAATTCCTGCCTTCTTGTCTCTGGAATTCTGAGGAGAAACTGAAACTGGTAAAAATATGGTGTTTGGATCAGTAAAGTGGTGGGAAGAGCAGATGTAAATAAACTCCGTGGGGATGCTCAATACTTGAAGGTCCCTCTGACTCTGTGCAGACAGAGCAGAAGACAGGAGCAGGTTGTTGCCCTGTCACAAGTTGCTAAATTGCCTGAGTTATGTCAGCCTACAGAGCCCTGTTCCATGATTGATTTAATGCTAGATCTAGACATTTTAGTATCTGAGCAGAGTGTTATAAAAGACAGTGTGTCTAATTCATTTGGATAAATAATCTGCTGGTAGGTGGCTTTTATCTAATCTTTGTATCAGTTAGCTCTTTGTGAGGATATGTATTTTAAGATGTTATATCCTAGTAACACCAGAATTAAATGTCTACTGGAGCAAGACAGGCAAGCTCAGAGAATTCATAATAAGGTACTGAGCTGCTCTCATCTAAGTAATGGGTTCCAAGTCAGAGTAATCAAAAATTACTTTCTAATAGCTGCATAGCAGCACATATCAAATGAGGTGTTAGGCTAGTTCAGGGCCGGCTCTGGCTTTTTTGCTGCCCCAGGCAAAAAAGCCTCCCGCCGCCCCCCGCCCCCAGGCGGGGAGTGCGGCAGGGGAGGGCGCCGAGCCCGGCCACAGCCCCGCTCTCCCTGGCCGGCCAGAGCACCGGGAGGAGGGTGGCAAGCCCAGCCGCGGCTCCGCTCTCCCCGGCCGGCCGGAGCGCTGCGGGAGGGCGGCGAGCCCACCGCGGCTCCGCTCTCCCCAGCAGCCAGAGCGCTGGGGGAGGGCGGCGAGCCGGCCGGGGCCCCGCTCTCCCTGACCGGCCGGAGCGCCGGGAGGAGGGTGGTGAGCCCGGCCGCGGCCCCGCTCTCCCTGGGTGAATGCCGCCCCCCTCCAGGTGCCGCCCCAAGCACATGCTTGGAGGGCTGGTGCCTGGAGCCAGCCCTGGGCTAGATCTTGGCAGCAGGTGTCCATATCATTAAAAACACTCTCCTGACTGGCATTGGTTGGTAGAGAGACCAGGGATTTTATAGCTATAGAGAATAATCCATCTATTTACTAATGCAAGTAGCTCTTGAAGTCAGAGTGAAGATCTATAAATAGGGCAATATGGGGAAGATTGGAAAAACTTCTGTTTACCCGTGGACACTTAAGATGGGTAAATAACTCTGTATTCCATGCTCATGAGAGGATATAGCGTTCACTAGGTCTAGAAACTTCCAAGCAGGTAAGACAAACAGTGGTGCAAGTAGGGTGGTATGATCCGGTACGCCAGTAAGCTATTTATAGCTGGTACAGTGTACCAAAGACACAAGAGGAGCAGAACGTGGGCCACCCGACCTGGTGGCCCCACACCAGCAGTTCCTCCAGCGCAGCTGTACCGTCCCCAGCCCTTCCACACAGCTGCATGCCTGCATCTCCTATCTGAGGTCTGTACAGCAGCCCTGCCGGAGGACAGGTCTGGGGGGGGCGAGACTGGGGGCGGTACAGCCATGCCACAGGAGTTGCCAGCATGGGGCCGCCCAACGTTCTGCTCCTTTCGCCGCTGCAGTTCCCAGGAGAGACCTGCGGTTCTTCTGAGGCCATGAGAGGTGAGGTGAGTGATATGCTCTTGAATAGTGGGATGTAGCCCATGAAAGCTTATGCTCAAATAAATTTGTTAGTCTCTAAGGTGCCACAAGTACGCCTGTTCATTTTATGAGGACTTCTGCATCACACATACTATTCAGCTGGGTGGGATGGTCTAGCTTCAGGTGTGGAAGGAAAATATGAAACTTCTTGTGAGCAAGTGAATCATGAGCCCTACTAGAAATTATGTAGGAGGGGGACGAAATCTACTGACCCATCAGTCAGTGAATGCATTTTGAATCTCTAAACTGAATACAAGGAAAGCCTTTTATCACTTATGGATTAATGGAGGCAGCTTCTGGCTCGGAAACTGCTGGCTGTGGAATGCCTCCAGCTATGTCAAAGCAAACTCTTTTCGATGAGTGAGATTCAGACAGACTCCATGTTGATTTCATCAAAATGTAATGAAGAAAAGCATTCTAGTAGGCATGCAGAAGGGAGCAAGGGCTTAATTAAATAAAGATGGTGGCCTTCTGTATTGCCTGAATTGTAAAGAGCAGGGGGACACTGCTAATGCCCCCATGGGGTAGTGGGGAAAGGTGGGAAAGGAGGAATGATTCATATAACACAACTCCCCAGTTTGCTACTCTTAAACCCTGACCTTAGGCTACCGGTGAGGATGTCATGGGGGGGTGAGGGAAAAGCACAGCATGTGAGTACATTGCTCCCATGTTCTGAGGACTGGCTTTAGTTATCCCTCTTTGGAATCTCAGATGGGTATAAATGCCCACTTCAAGAACAGGAATAGTCTGGACTTCCCCCAAATAGAACAGTTGGGTTCAATCCAGATTAGGTAAAAGACTAAAATGTTTGTTCTGAAATTCAGCAGTCCTTATACAGGGAAAATCCCCATCAACTTCAGCAGGGGTTCTGCTTAGATAAATCTTGCAGGGTTTTGTCCAAAGAAAATACAGGAGGTGTGTGAATGCAGTGCATAGCTGCTATAGAAATGCAATGCCTGTCAGCTGAACTTACAGATGTTGTTGTGACAGGGCAGTCAGCCCAGGGGTCAGCCTGCCCTTGTCGCATGGGCTGGCCCACCTAAGATTTTAAAGATGTGATCATATAAAATTAAGGACCTAGGAGCTATTGGTAGAGAGGATGCATCCCAGGAATAAGTGGTGTTGGGAGGAAATTCCATCACTATTTCTTTAAGGACACAGGACTAGGAGCCTGGCAGAGTTGGTAGGGCAAGGCTCACCTCTCACCCAGCCAACTGGGATGAACTTTGGGAGTGGGGACAAATGTATATGCTGCCTTCTCCCACATAGTAGGAAAGACACCAGTGGAAGGTCTGTCTGCTGAACTCTCCTAGCTGGAGGGTGAAAGGACTAATTGAGGAAAAGGGCCAGCTGTCTCTATTTTGGATCCTGGGACAGAATTAAAGACCCACTCCCTCAATCAAGGGGGAGGAACCATTGAACCCTGGCCATAATGGAAGTATTGGGACAAGAAACAAAAAAATAGGGACAGGAGTTGAAAATCAGGGAAACAGACGTCGACACAACAAAGAACACTGGACAGGGCCCACTGCTCCGCAAAGGTGTATAAGGAGTCAGTGGACACTGCCCAGAGGAACTCTGCCTGGAGGCGTGATCAGACAAGGGACTGGCAATAGGCCCCACAGTGACAGTACCCCCTTGTCTTCGCGGAGAAAAGCCCTAAGAGTGTATGCATGTACATGTGCAAAATTTTAGATATTTTAATTTGATAGTAACAAGTACTGAAACTTGGGGGGCGGGGGGAAGCCCCCCTGAAAGCATTGTCATTAAAAGAGTTATTGACAATATTTACAGTTTCAAGGGTTATGAGTAAACTATTATGTATTCATAGTGAGAGAAAAAATGTTCTTATTTAGATATGTTGTCACTCTCCTATCAGAGATTTAATTGTGTGTGTGTGTGTGTGTGTGTGTATACACACGCGTGCACATCTGAAAAGACTATGGTAAATTTTGGTCTAATCTCTGGTTGCACACCTAAACGATAAGCTGAGGTACAGGAAGGGGAAAGAAATTCTATACCTGTGTTAGCATATTGCCTTCCCTAAGCCCATTATATTTGCATATCCCTAAGGGTGCCTGTTCTGGGACAAATGTGGCCCCCAGTGTAAGTTGGAGCAGCTGAGGTTAGTGCTGTATATTACAGCAGGCTCACACACCTGTGTATGGGCTGCTCTATGACCAGGAACTGCTAGAGTGCTCTGTATTGTGCCTAGGGTTACCATATCTCATAAATAAAAAAAGAGGACCCTCCACGGGCCATGGCCCCGCCCATTTCCCCACCCCCCAGCCCCGCCCCAACTCCGCCCCTTCCCCCACCCTAACTCCGCCCCCTCCTCCCTCCCACTCCCAGCCAGGGAGAAAGGGCTGCCCCAGTGCTACCAGCTTCACGGTTTGCCGGGCAGCCCCCAGACCCTGCGCCCCCAGCCGGCGCTTCCCCAGCGCAGCTGGAGCCTGGGAGGGGAAGCGCCCAGCCGGGGGCGCAGGGTCTGGAGGCTGCCCAGCAAACCGTGAAGCCGGTAGCGCTCGGGCTTTGGGCAGCCCCTATGCCTCCGGACCCTGCGCCCCCAGCCGGGCACTTCCCCTCCGGGGCTCCGGCGGCTCTGCGTAACTTACACTGTATAAGTTACACAGAGCCGAAGAGGAGCAGAGCCCCCGCAGCTGGAGGCTCTGCTCCTCTTAGGCTCTAAGAGCCGAGCTGCCCCAGCGCTACCAGCTTCGGGCAGCCCCCGTGCCTCCGGACCCTGCGCCGCCGGAGCCCGGGAGGCGAAGTGCCCGGCTGGGGGCGCAGGGTCTGGAGGCAGGGGGGCTGCCCGAAGCCGGTAGCTCTCGGGCAGCCCGGCTCTTAAACAGAGCCTCCAGCGGCTGCGGCTCTGTGTAACTGACACTGTGTCAGTTACACACAGCCCCGGGGGCTGGAGGCTTTGCTCCTCTTTGGCTCTGTGTAACTGACACTGGGTCAGTTATACAGAGCCCCGAGGGCTGGAGGCTCCAGCTGCCCCCGCTCTGTTTAAGAGCCGGGCTGCCCAAGCGCTACCGGCTTCGGGCAGCCCCCGTGCCTCCAGATCCTGCGCCCCCAGCCGGGCACTTCCCGTCCCGGGCTCCGGCGGCGCAGGGTCTCCAGGCACGGGGCTGCCCGAAGCCGGTAGCTCTGGGGCAGCCCGGCTCTTAAACAGAGCCTCCAGCGGCTGGGGCTCTGTGTAACTGACACTGTGTCAGTTACACACAGCCCCGGCGGCTGGAGGCTCCAGCCGCCCCCGCTCTATTTAAGAGCCGGGCTGCCCGAGCGCTACCAGCTTCGGGCAGCCCCGTGCCTCCAGACCCTGCGCCGCCGGAGCCCGGGAGGGGAAGTGCCCGGCTGGGGGCGCAGGATCTGGAGGCACGGGGCTGCCCGAAGCTGGTAGCGCTCGGGCAGCCCGGCTCTTAAACAGAGCGGGGGCGGCTGGAGCCTCCAGCCGCCGGGGCTGTGTGTAACTGACACAGTGTCAGTTACACAGAGCCGCAGCCGCTGGAGGCTCTGTTGAAGAACCAGGCTGCCCGAGCGCTACCGGCTTCGGGCAGCCCCCCTGCCTCCAGACCCTGCGCCCCCAGCCGGGCACTTCCCCTCCCGGGCTCCGGCGGCGCAGGGTCTGGAGGCACGGGGCTGCCCGAAGCCGGTAGCGTTCAGGCAGCCCGGCTCTTAAACAGAGCCGCCATTTTCCCGGACATGTTCGGCTTTTTGGCAATTCCCCCCGGACGAGGGTTTGACTGCCGAAAAGCCGGACATGTCCGGGAAAAAGAGGACGTATGGTAACCCTAATTGTGCCACTTCCCCTCCCAGTCCTGAATTCAACACATACTACAGCAGGTGATGTGAAGAGTGGCAGCGTAAGGCTGTGTACACTGGCTATACACTGCCATCATCCTAAGGGAACCTCTGGAGGGTGGTCCATGCATTTTTAGTCATCCAGAGTTACATAAAGGTGCTATAGTGTATAATCATTTCCATAGTAATCAGGGCCGCCCAGAGGCAGGGGCAAGTGGGGCAATTTGCCCCAGGCCCTACGGGGCCCCGCGAGCCCTGGCCCAGGGGCGGTCCGGGTCTTCGGCCGGCATTTCAGCAGCGGGGGGGGTCCTTCAGTGCTGCCGAAGACGCGGAGTGACTGAAGGGCCCCCCGCCGCTGAAATGCCGCCGAAGACTCAGACAGCTGCTGGGTGAGTACAAGCGCCGCAGCTCCCCCGCTTTGCCCCAGGCCCCCTGAATCCTCTGGGTGGCCCTGATAGTAGTTGTTTCTACCCACCCTAGAAAAGGCCAAAACTACTGGGTACCACCACCATACTTCTGTTCTCTAGTCCCTGCAGCCCAATTATAGCTACCCACTCCATGCATGTGTTTGGGATTATGCTGGGAAGGAACTTTGCACCTTCTTGTGTGCCTGTGGAAAAGCTGGCCTTGATTTGGCCCTAAATGTATTTTTATGACAGGGGTCACCGGGTGGCTCTGTTACATATAGCTGTACTTTATTTTTATTTTTTTTTCTTTTGTCATGAGTCCAAGTTTTTAGTCTTGGAAGAAAAACAGTGGTGGTGTTGGTTTCTGATGGAGGTCTTTGAAGATGCTGTGGGAAGTAACAAGTGTCTTTTCTCTCTCCCTTAATCTTTCAAACTAGAGTAAATTCTTGGGGCCAAGTAGCTCCTATAACTGGACATGAAATCTCTGAAAGAGGGGTTGCCTGCGTGATGTTTGATCTCCTCTGCTCAGAAGATGACAAATACCAGAGCTACTGATAAAGAGGAACAAACAGGAGAAAAACATCAGAGAGAAATAAGAAATTATTCATTTTAAATAAGAAGCAGTGGCAGCAATTTTAAATGGCATGTCTGCTTTCCGAGCAGATTTCAAGCTGCTGGAAGACTGTGATGTTGCTGAACAAGCCATGTGGTAGAAGTAGCTCCATGATGTTTCAGTGCTTCTAGAAGACTTCCATATAGAGTATCAAACACTGGTAACCTACCTCAGTAGGTACAGAAAGTAGCATAATTGTTCCATCTCGGGACTCTGATGTCAAAAATCCCCACAACCCACTCAGGCTTCATCCTCATAGTTTGAGATTACCAAAATCTCTTAGTACAACTATTGTTGAGTGGTTATTCAGAACCTTCAGTGTACATAGTGCTTTACATGTAAAGACATGGTCCTTGTTTGTCATTTAAATCCTGATAAATTAAGATGATCAATTCAAATATGAGGTGTGGAGGCATGATCAGTGAGGGGAGCAATGTAGGAAGCCTTCAAAAAAAATGGATGGGACGTGATACTGTTCAAAGCATAAGCAGATTGCATGAGGCCCAAGGGCATAGCAGAGACAAATCATAAAAGAAGATGCATCTTCTCACTCTTCACACTCCTCTGTAAGAGGGAAATAAGCAGAGATGTAGGACAGAGAGTTGAAGGATTTTGAATAAGTACTTACAGCTTTATTGTGTACCACTGAGGGTAGGTTACATTATTTCTTGTTTTTACAAGACCAGTGGAGGAAGTCTGACGGCTCACGCTATCCTGTTCCAGGAGTCCTCCTGCAGACGAGACCAAGAAAGGGGAACAGACAGCCACTGAGAGCGGAAGTGGTGCTGCAGTAACTGTTGTCATCTGGAAAACCCCCAGGCTACTGTTTAGTTTAGGACCTGGGACAGGAGTCTGTAGTGCAGTTTAGGGCAGGCCAGGGCTCTTCTCTCAACCAACTAGGACAAATCCTGGAAAAGAAGGCAATATATAGTCAGCCTCTTTCCTCAAAGTTTGGAAGATGCTGCTAGGAAAAAGGACTGGCTGTTCTTTTGAACCAGGAGAGTGAGACTGGGTAACTATCTCTAGACTACACAGGAAAGTTGTAAAATTCCTACCCCATGAGGGACTCCTGCTGGAGGAAGGAATCCAGCAAAGGGGCACTTCTGGTGTTTGCAGTTCATTTCAAAATTTGTTTAGCTTAGACTTTGCTGTCAGCCCAGCTCTTGTCTTCGGCTGGCAATAACCATACAAGTATGGTTAATACATTTAGTGAATTTTTGGGTCCAAGATTAGATCAAACTGATCTTTGAGATGCTGGATTACATTAGACTGTTCCATACTTTGAAAGAGTACAGCTAGTTCACTGCCAGGGCCTGACTTTTAGCAGACTTACATTAGTTGAATATTTATTTTTAAAATTGCTTGATTTCTGATGTTCATTGGGGCTGCTCCTTAACCACTAGTTGTCAACTCTTCTTTCATATACATTGTGAATATAGAAATAGCTGCCAGCTAATTGTAAACATCTATTGACACTAAAAATCAAAAGGATTCTTATTGCCCTTTCTTCCAACACCAGTGTCCCCGCTCTGGGGAGTGGTAGCGGATATTGGGGCCTTGCAGATCATCTTCCTAGTGGAGACATCAGTGATGCAGAGTCTGGCTATATTCTAAGTTTAACTTGCTTTATTTACAAGCATACACCAGTCCTGAAACACAGGTGGTATAGCAGCATGCAGGCAATCCTTGATTTCAGGCATTTCAACCCAATACCCATCCCCATGGAGCAACAATGCCTCAAGAACTGACTAATCCGAGATCAAGGCAGAGAGCAACCGCACTGCTGCTTGCACAGTTTCTTCTACTAAGAATCTTATATAATCAAAAAATTATAAGCATTTCTTCAGAGACTAAAAACTTGCTCATACACCAAGAAAGAACTCTGAAGACTGACTATATGTAACAGAGCCACCTGATGATGACTGCTATATGGCTGATGATGGCTGGATCTTTGTATGCCTTGGATTGCTATGTAGAAGCATCTGTTACAAAATCTTCAGCTAGTACTATTTGGTATGGGTCCAGGTTTAGATGATTAATGCTGAAGCTCTTTCCCATATCTGAGTCTCACAAGCTGAATGAATCCATACCTTCTATTCTATCTCAGGTAGATAGGGCCAGGGCCGACCCTAGGGGGGGCGCAAGGTCAGGGACATAGGCACTGAGTTTCTAATCTGCCAGCTTCCTGTTGAACCTGTGCCACTGATGCTGAATTAATGAAAGAATGGCTGAGCAGGGCAGCTGGCTCAGGTGGGTGGCCAAACTACTCAACTATAGTCTGTCTCTCTTCTCCTCCCCACCCAATGACTGTTCCACAGTGGATAAATAGTCAAACTCTTTCCGCCCCTCTGCCAAAGAGGGGAGAATTGAACCTGTGTCTCCCACAGCCCAGGTGAGTGCTCTAACCACTGGGCTAAAAGTTATAAGGTAGAGAATGGCACCACAGCCATCAGATTTTTTTAACAGAACCCTATCTAGTAGGTGGTCTAGATTGGGCCCCATATTTGACTTAAGTGGCCAAATGCCTGTCTTCCCTTGATTTGTGAATGGCTAGAGGAAACCAGCAGTGTGCATGCCCAGAGGCATAAACACAGGCACACAGGGAACTTTTACCCTGAAAAATTTAGATGTCTAGTGGGTTTAGGCCCCTAAAGGGTTTGCTGTGATTTTTGTGGATCACAGTGGAGCTAAAACTGGGACTTAGGTACCTGAGCCACATTTTAGGCCCCTAAGTACTTTTGTGAATCCCACCCAAACTGCCTTAGGTGTGACAGCAATTGCGACTGTAGCCCTAAAAACAAAAGTAATTTAAATGCATTTGGTCTCTTGGGGTATGTCTACACCACAATTGAACAACCACAGCTGGCCCGGGTCAGCTAACTCGGGCTGCAGGGCTGTAGAACTGCAGTGTAGGCATTCAGGGTCAGGCTAGAGCTTGAGTCCTGGGAACCCGCAAGGGGGAAGAGTCCTGCAGCTCAGAACCTATCCCAAGCTTGAATGTCTACACCGCAGTTTTACAGTCCACGCCCTGTGAGACTGAGCCAGATGACCCAGGCCATCCGGGAGTGTTTAATTGCTGTGTAGACATACCCTGGTGATTCTTCCTGTAACTAACACATTGGACCAAATTCTGCCATCCATTACTTATGCAATCTTGCTGTATTCAGGGGAGTTGCACAGGTCTACCTGAGGGCAAAACATATAGCACCTTATAGCTTCTCCTTTTATTGAATCATTGAAATGTAATATCAGGGTAGCTGAAGGAATGAGGCAAGACAGCATTATCTAAAACTCCAACCTTTACTGCTGTTGGAGCCCTTACACAGCAATACTAGCTGTTCCTAGGGCTGGCTACAGGCAGCACCACCTACCAGAAAAACACTTTATTTCAATTCCCACTTTTCCAGCCTCAAACTGTACCCACCTGCAACTATCACTGGGGTAGAGGATATCAATTTACAATATAAATTAAGATGTTTTTCAGACAAACTGTTGAAAACAGTATTGCATCTGATGTCCATCAGAAGTATTAAAGCAGGGACTGGCAACCTTTGGCAGGCAGCCCGTCAGGGAAATCCGCTAGCAGGCCAGGACTATTTGTTTACCTGCAGCATCCACAGTATCGGCCGATTGCAGCTCCCACTGGCCATGGTTTGCCGTTCCAGGCCAATGGCTGCGGGAAGCAGTGCATGCCAAGGGATGTGCTGGCCGCCGCTTCCCGCAGCCCTCATTGGCCTGGATCGGCAAACTGCAGCCAGTGGGAGCTGCAATCGGCCGAACCTGCGGACGCTGCAGGTAAACAAACCGTCCCAGCCTGCCAGCGGATTTCCCTGATAGGCTGCATGCCAAAAGTTGCCAACCCCTGTATTAAAGCAACAATCTTTCTAACAATACTGGGGAAATACTTAAATAGTATTTAAGATAAGTAAAGATATTATTTGTAAGGTAAAAAAATGAAGAACTCTGCACATACTTAAGTGATTTAACAGAGCGGAAGAATCAAAACTTCCCCACTCCTTTCTAGCAGTACTTGAGTCACATAGCATGTGGCAAGTTTTTCCATAGATTCATTTTATGCAATGGAATTTTACTAGAATTTCTACTCCACGGCTAAGTCCTTCAGTTCTTTAAAATTAATCACTTCCCTTACCGCTAGAGCTCCTCACTCCTTGCATCTGATCATAGTAGGGAAGAAAGTTAAACATTTTTATATAGTTTAATTATTTGCTACACTTACAATAGCTACAATACAATAGCTTTGAGAGTCCACTAATTGCTGAAAATGTTCTTCCTTGGGCTACTTTGTTGTTAAACTAGCATTTCCATAGGATATGGATCCTCACTTAACGTGACAACTTTGTGGAGGAAAGACTTCTGTGGGACAGAGTGACAACCCATTCAAGGTCATTGGTAGCATTCACAGAGCAGCTGGAGATAGGGTGACAATTCTTTTGGGCCTGAAAAATGAGCACTGACTCGTGGGATCTCATTGTAATACAGGTTTGCAATGACAAGCAGTGACTGCAGAATTTTCAGATACACCAAGGCCACATTCCTGGATCTATAGTACCAAGCTCATTCCAGCTCTCCAACAGAGGGGCACCAGAATGATAGCTGCATTGACAGTGGAGAAGGGAGTGGTGATTGCACTGTGGAAACTTGGGAAATCATTTTGGAGTTGGCCCCCACCATGGATTTTCCCATTTTCATGCAAGTGTGCAGGGTCATTAATCATCTCCTGCTACGCAGGACTGTGACTCTGGGCAATGTGCAAGACATAGTGCAGCAATGGGGTTCCCAAACTGTGGCACGCATATCCCTATTTTGGCACCAGCCCACCTTGCCACTTTTCTATGGTTATGTAACGGTCGGTGGATCACTGAGGACACTTCACTGACATCACTATTGGCTGGTCAAGGAAGGAACATGACACTCGTGTCTTTAGAGCACAGGACTGTTCAGAAAGCTACAAGCAGGGACTTTCTTTCCCAACTGGCATATTATGATTGGTGATGTTGAAATGACAATAGTTATCCTGGGGGACTCAGCCTTCCCCTGGCTCCTGGAGCTGCACACCGATCACCTCCACAGCACAAAGGAAAGATTGAGCTACTGGCTCCACAGGTGAATGACAGTTCACTGTGCTTTTGGTAGACTGAAGGGACGCTGGCGTTGTTGATTCACATAATTGGATCTCTGTGGAAAAAAAAATCCCAATGGTTCTAGCTGCCTGCTGTGTCCTGCATAATATCTGTGAAGCAGAAGGGGAAAAGTTGCCACTGGGCTAGAGGGTGGAGGTGGAGCTGCTGGCTGCTGAGTGTCAAAAGCCAGACAAGAGTTCACTGTGGAGCTATAGAGCTTAGGGAAGCTTTGAAGGAGCATTTTAATAGTGAGCCACAGTAATCTGGTCTGGTGGACTGTGCTCCACCTGGCCCTGCTGTTTTGGGGCCTGTTAGGAATTGTGTGGTGTTTGGTGTACATGTATGAATATAACACTGTTTGTCACTGATCCTGAGTTGTCACACTGTATCATAACAAGTGGGTGCTTTCAGTACCGCTAGGCTCTCTGCAGCATATGGTATGAACTAATAAAGAAATTATTTTCCAAATAGAATTTTATTGATTTTTTTAAGTGCAAAGAAAAATCATTTCAATTAAAAACAAATACAAAAAACTTAATAAATTAATAAAACAGAACTTAAGATGGGAAGAGAACATTCATATCCATTTTAGCTACACATACATCAACTGTGGTCTTCCTTACAGTCCCCTGGAGTGCAGTGGGAGGGATAGAGAGCCAGCCACTGATGCCACACTGAAAATAGAGAGCAGTTGCAGGGAGGTGCTGCAATGGAGTTCTCCATAGACTGCAAAGGGAGGTGAGCCCATGTTTGCTGAACCTGTAGGTCCACAAGAGTCTGCAGCATCTGTGTTTGCTGCCACAGAAGCTCCATGTCCTCTTGCATCTCCCTGTCCTTTTCCTGCTGGGCCTGTCTGCTCTTTCCTTCTCCAGACTATCTGCAATATTCACCCTCCAGGCATTCTGCTCTCAGTCTGATGTAGCACTGGCTTGCAGGATCTCAGGAGTCCTCTTCTTTCTTCCCCTTATCTGGCTCTGGCATTCTACAGGTGTGCTTCCATCAGACAGCAGCAGCTACAGATAAAACACAAAGAGGTACCATTGTCAGTATACTCACAGTGGAAAGTGAAAATGAAGATTCAGAACTCCCTTCTCTTGTTCCCGTCAAGTTTTAAACAAGACATGCTTATTGACACTTCTGCTTCAGAGTGCTTGTGCACAGCACCACTCACAGAACCAGCCATCATGAGTGTGGTCTGCCAGAAGTGAGAGAAATGAGGCAGGAATTGCTTGGGTGCATAAAACTATGAGTATAGGGCAATGGCACTGAACCCTAGCACCATTTTCCATAGGCGGTGGTGAACTCCTGAGGGTAATAAAGGCACGGAGAGCACAGCTGCTGCTTGGTTCCTGACGCTGCCGGTACCTGCATGCAGCTAGCCTGTTTACTGCAATGGTACCTGTTGAAGTTATCCCAAAGTGGTGTGGGAAAGTGTCCTACTGTGGAGGAAGAAATAAGGCTGCCATCTCTAGAAACCTTTGGGAGAGGATCACAGAATAGCTCCATGAAAGTTTCATTTAGATCTCTCAGGAAAATTCAGTGGACATCCCTGTGAAGTACATAAACAAACTACTCGGTGTGTCCCCCCCTTCCCTCTCCAGCCTAAATGTACAGAGGAATGAAAAGTAGACAACTCTGCCTCTTGTACTAGAAGTAGCAGTACAACAACAAGTAAATTAATGAAAAATTGATAGCTGGGTCCTGTTAAGTTGGAGATGCCATCAGTACATTATTGTAATGGGAAGTACATTTACATGCATACCTCAAGTTCCTTCCCCTGTATCAGTCTCACCCGTGCTTGACTTCAAGGACTGACTGACTACAGTGGAGTCTCAAACAGGAACTGGTTCATGGCATAGCTGGACCCCCTTCCCCAGTTGCAAGTCCCTCATCTTCTTCCTCTCCTCCTCGCTGTTCACAGCAGGAGTCTATGACTTGGGTGCTGCAGAGGTGTCCATGGTGGTCTGAGGGGTGGTGGTGGTGTCTCTCCCAAGTATTGCATGTGGCTCTTTATAAAAGCAGCGGGTCTGTGACTTGGCTTTGGGTCAACCGTTGGCCTTCCTGGCCTTGTGGTATGCCTGCCTAAGCACTGCTGCTGATCTCTGTTGCACCCTTTCTTCTGCATCCCATGAGCAATTTTCTCATAGATGTCAACATTTGTCGCTGATCCACAGCTGTGCTTGCACAGCCGCTTATCCCCACAGGCCCAGGTGATCTAGGATCTGCTGTTTACTCAAAGCCAGAATGCGTCTGGAGCATGCAGCCAGCACGGTCAGTTGCACACAACAAGGGAGAGCTACTAAGTGTGCTTACCAAGCTGGACAATCTGGAAAAGGCACTTCAGAAATTTGCAGGGCTTTAAACTGGTGGAGAGCTTTCTGGTCTCTGGGATACCTGGGCAGTGGAACTGACAATTCTGGCATAGCGGTCAGTGTCCGGCATTATGGGACAGCTGCTGGAGGACTATTAGGATAGACATAAGTAACACAGTGTCTACACTCATACTGAGTCGACCTTGGCACATCGATCATTGCTCAGTGCTGACCTGGGAGGTGGTGGTACTGTGTCGCTGTAACAGGGCGCTTACATTGGTGGGTCACCCATTTAAATGTAGACACACACACACACACAACTAGGTTGATGTAAGGCGGCTTATGTCGACCTAACTTGGTAGTGTAGACCAAGCCTCTGTGTTTCTGGGGTGTGCTTGCACCACCCCAACATGGTTTCAAAACTAGCTGGAGGCCACTTCCACAGAGGTTGACCAAAAACTTAACATCTTGTGTTTTGAGAAAATGCTACAAACATTTGAAAGTAGTAATTAACAATTGTAATGTTTAGTGTTTAGGCTGTCTTGTAGGCATCCTACAGCTGGACAATAACTAAGGGCTTATTTAGTCAGAAATCTATTAAGAAGTGATCAATAACTGATGGGAGATGATTGACAATTATAAAACAATCTTCTGCCATCATCCCCAGATTCTACAGCAGGGGTGGCCAACCTGTGGCTCCGGAGCCACATGTGGCTCTTCAAAAGTTAATATGCAGCTCCTTGTAATAGGCACCGACTCCAGGGCTGGAGCTATAGGTGCCAACTTTCCAATGTGGCAGGGGATGCTCACTGCTCAATCCCTGGCTCTGCTGCAGGCCCTGCCCGCTCTCCTGAGCTTACCATGCCCTTGCTTCTTCCCCTCCTGCACGCCACAAAACAGCTGATCAGGAGGTGTGGGGAGGTAGGGGGAGGTGCTGATCGGCGGGACTGCCAGTGGGCAGGAGGTGCTGAGAGTGATGGTGGGGCAGGGAGCTGATGGGGGTGTGGGGAGGCTGCTGAAGTATTATTGTGGCTCTTTGGCAATGTACATTGGTAAATTCTGGCTCCTTCTCAGGCTCAGGTTGGCCACCCCTGTTCTACAGCATTCATCTAGAACTAAACATGCCCATAACCAAGCTATTCCTAGATGTCCCAAGATGGAACTGTGTTTGCTATATCTTTAAGAATGCATCACTGGAAACAAATGGGTTCTGTGTCTCTCATTGAGGAGTTAAAACTATTTTGCTGTCTCTGTTAAAAATTAGCAAGAGATTAGCAATGACCAGACCTACATTTCCTGTTCTACCAGTAGTGTAGATTCTGAATTTGCATAAATGCAGATGTCCCAGACAAAAGAATTAGTATTATGAAAGTGCAAATATTAAACATGGTTTCCATGTGTTCTGACAAAAGACAATCAAAACTTGAGTAGTATGCCTAGATACCCTGTATGTGTGCTTTAAATTATAACTTTCAGGTCAGCTTTGCGAAGTGCTTTAATACCAAAGCTTTGACACTGAACTTTGCAAAACCTATGCAGATACAGCGTGTAAATAATATTCATAATATGATGGACATGGCAAATCTCTGGTGCTCTTGGGGGTGGAGGAGGAATTGTAATGGGAAGCAGTCCACGTTATACATAGTAGCAGTAATACAGAGATGTCACTGTAGCTATTGGAGCATTACGTTTGTGGAGAAGTGGAATGGAAGTAGGACACAGTCAGACCACCAAATCTCAGTCACAATGGCATTTATTGGAATTCTGGCAGGCAGTAATCCAGCAGAGAGGCTGTTCTTTTAGATACATTCTGCAGCATTAGACATGGCAGACTTGTGTCAGAAAATGTAAAGGATGATTTAAAAAAAATGTAATTAGCCCATAATGAAATACACTTATTAACACTTGCTTATGTATTACATGCAGATTGAATGGCTTCTTAATGTTGTTTTAAATAAAAATAATCACTCTAGTACTATATAATGCATTAATCCTTTTGAATTAGTACTTCATATGCTAGACACACAAGTTGGATGAGGTAATATCTTTCATTGGACCAACTTCTGTTGGTGAGAGAGAAGCTTTCGAGCTTAGAGAGGGCCCTGAAAGAGAGCTCTGTCTAAGTTCAAAAGCTTGTTTCTCTCACCAACAGAAGTTGATCCAATAAAAGATATTACCTCACTCACCTTATCTCTCTAATATCCTGGGAACAACATGGCTACTACAACACCGCACACTTCATACATTGCTATTTTACTTGTATTTAAATATATCTTTTCACTAATGCTTGATTAGTCTCATGTTAATGTGTGTTTTAATCTAAGTGCTTTGAGATTCCAAGTTTTAACAAATTAAATCACAAATATAACTATCCGATAGTTGCTATAGATACTACAAGGGCTAAATCCTATCTGGCCTGATTTTTCAGAGGTGCTAAGCACACTCAAATGCAACCAAAGTCAGTGGGGAAAACAAACACAGAAGTATACTGTAGGAACTACATATGCTTGAGGGAGGAAGGTTAGGGCATTAGCCTGGGATTTGAGAGTTGGGGTTAATTTCCCAATTCTGCCACAGACTTCCTGTGTGACCTTGGTCAAGTCCCTTATTCGTAGTCCCCCATCTGTAAAATGGGGAACATTACCCACTCTCACTGGGCTGTAGAATTGTTCAGATACTCTGATAAAGGAGAACCATGTAAATACCTAAGGGTATGTCTACATTACCCACCAAATCGGCAGGCAGCGATCGATCCAGCGGGGGTCAATTTATCATGTCTGGTCTAGATGCGATAAATCGACCGCCAAGCACTCTCCTGTCGACTCCTGTACTCCACCCCCACGAGAGGCACAGGCGGAGTCGACAGGGCAGTGGCAGCAGTTGACTCACCGTGGTGAAGATACCATGATAAGTCAATCTAAGTATGTCGACTTCAGCTACGTTATTCTAATTAAAGTCTAATTAAAAATCAAGCCAATAATCTTTAGTCAACACTCTGGCTGCTGTCTGGGCAAAGGCTATAGGATTAACCCTGAATTTTATGATATAATTTTACAGCAAATTAGCAAATTTTACAACAAAGTAGCAACATCCTGCACATTTGAATAGTCTGTATATGTATTCAGTGAAGGCTGTGAGAGGATGGATGTGAATACACCCTGTACAGAGCCACATTCTGATTGGCTAATGGGCTTTTTTTATGTCCAACTTGAATGCCAGCTCCCAACACTGCAGAGTTGGGACTTCAGAGTGTACACACACACACACACACACACACACATCCCTATGTCTGTTAGAATAAGTGTCTTGGGAGAGACAGCTAACTTGGGGGAACAAAGAAGAGCCATTTTGGGGGAAGGTACATATTTATGTCTGAGTAAAAATATCAAGGAAAGAGCTGGGGAACAAAACTAAGTAACACTACAAAATTAGGTTGATGTAAGTCACCTTGAGTCCACCTATGTCAAGTTTGTCTCTGGCCGACCTAAGAGCCCTGTTATAGGGACACAGTAAAATCACTTCCTCAATGGTGCAGAGCCATGGTTGACCTACTGATGTTGATGCAGAGCCAATGTAGACATTGCATGACCTGTGTGGACTATAAGAGTCCTCTAGCAGCTGTCCCGCAATGTCCTGTTTTCTGCGACAGTTACCGCTCTAGTCACAGTTGTGATCCCTGGGCAGTGGAGTTCAGAGATCGGAAGCCAACCCTCCCCCATGTTTTTGAAATGCCTTTTCCTGATTGCACACCTAGCAGCTCTCCCTCATTGTGTGCAACTGCCTAGCCAGCCATGCTGGCTGCACACACTGGATCCTGTGTGGAATGGACAGGAAGTATCAGATCTCCTGGGCCTGCAGGGAGAAGAGGCTGTGCAAGCACAGCTACAGACCAGTCATAGAAATGTGGATATCTGTGAGCAGATTGCACAGGGGATGCAGGTAAAGGGATATGGCAGGGATCAGCGGCAGCTTTAAACTGTTCTCCGCATATTTGCCGTTTCTGCAGCAGTTTCTAGTCTTCTCTCTCCTTTAAGCCATTTTTAATGTATACATTCAGTATTTCATATTCATGCTTCTATAATAAATTAGATGAAAATGGCAATTGGGCCACAAACGGCTGCTGCTGGAAGAGCAGCTGGGCTTCTGGAAGAGAGGAGAAAGAGTCCAAAACCTGACTGCACAAAACCTTGATAAATAAGATGGGGGTGGAAGACATTGCATGTACTTTTTTTAACTGCAACTTAAAGCCAGGCCGGGGGTGCTTTTGCCAGCTACTGGTGCACATCTTAGCATGCTGAAGGCATTCAGCAAAATGTACCCAAGCACATAAGAGAACTGGTAGTGCACATCCTGTTTTGGCTCATTGCTCTATTATTTGGTGATTATTAGAACACTGGAAATGAATTTCACATCTTTTTCCATGTCACTGGGTTTCTATCCAGCTATGTAATTACTATACTATAACTCAGTATGTAATGCTATCTTCCAAACTGGTCATTCCGACTTCCCTTCCCCCCCTCCCGATTCACTCTTTGGTTCATATTGTCACAATGTTCTCATTGTGATTCACTTCCCTATTGCCATTTTTAAAAATAGATGCTCAGGTGCCATGGTGATGGCATAAGAATCTGATTAGAACAGAAATACTGGTGTCTTCCCCCTCTTTTCTTCTAGCCTCAAATCTATGAAATACTCTACCCCTCTTCATTTTTGATTCTTTAGCCTTAAATGCCATCTCAACTTCTTTTTTAAAAGCTGCTTTTAATTATTTGATGTTTCTCGCTCTTCTTGTAAGTTCTCACTTGATTTGGGAGCCATGTGGGTGGAGGAAGATGGTGAGGGAGAGGGAAGGCAGATCTGACCAGGAGCCAGGATGCTGGTGGAGAACTGGGACTGGCTGGGCAAAAAGACTGGGACAAGGAGCCAAGTGATGTGACACTGAGATTGGATGAGGAGCCTGTGGAGGGACACTAGGACTGGAAACCGGTGGAGATGAGGAACATGGGTGAAATGGAAAAGGGGAGATTAGGACTGGCTGAGCAAGGAAACTCAGAATGGGAGCGGGAGGGAAAGTCAGTGTGTCTGAAGGTGTGAGAAGAGGACTTACTAGGACTGGGATGAGAAGCCAGAGGATTTGGGATGAGGATTAAAAATTTAGGAAATTACACACACACAAACATTCAAAGCACATTATGTAGGGTGCAAAACCAAGCACTCAGAAGTTAGGAAGTGCTAGAATTAAGGTTGCTCATACAACCTTAATTCAGTTCCCTTGTGTGTATGTGTTATGAGTGTGTTTGAATCAAGCACAGGAATAAGTTAGTGGTTGTCTAGGGACCAGTGATCACAACCTGATTACATTCAAAATACAGGTAAACAGAGGACAGTCCTGTATAGTGTGACAAAGTTCCTTCTCTATCTTGCTGGGTCCTGCGCTTATTGGCAGATTTTCTTGCCTTAGAGATTCACCATGTGGGTTGGGGAACAGCCCAGAGATCTTCCCCTCCAGAAGAACCCACAGTCCAGGTCAATTGGGAGGTTTGGGGGGGAACCCAGGCCCACCCTCTACTCCTGCTTCCAGCCCAGGGCCCTGTGGACTACAGCTGTCTCTAGTGCCTCCTGTAACAGTTGCATGACAGCTACAACTCCCTGGGCTACTTCCCCATAGCCTCCTCCAAACACCTTCCTTATTCTCACCACAGTACCTTCCTCCTGGTGTCTGATAACACTTGTGCTCCTCAGTCCTCCAGCAACACACCCTCTCAGCTCCTTGCACCTCTTGCTCCCAGCTCCTCACATTCACACCACAAACTGAAGTGAGCTCCTTTTTAAAACCCAGGTGCCCTGATTAGCCTGCCTTAATTGATTCTAGCAGCTGCTTCTTAATTGGCCCCAGGTGTTCTAATTAGCCTGCCTGCCTTAACTGGTTCTAGCAGGTTCCTGATTACTCTAGTGCAGCCCCTTCTCTGGTCACTTAGGGAACAGAAAACTACTCATCCAGTGACCAGTATATTTGCCCTCTACCAGACTCCTGTACCCCACTGGTCTGGGTCTGTCACAACAGTTATATAAATTGGGTCTTTTGAAGCACCAAATATATGTGTGTGTGTGTGTGTGTGTGTGTGTATATCTATATCTATATATATAGTTGGTGCTTCAAAAGACCTAATTTCCCCAAGCTGAGTAAAATTGATTGGGAGGAAAAAATTAGATAAAAAAACATGAAGAAAATGTAGGAGCTCGTTAAGAAGAATTTATTAGATTGTAGAATTGTGGCTTTTTGGCAAACAAGAAACAGAAAAACTTTGGCTAAAAGCTTATCCCTGGTTCAATGGAGAAGTAAAGGCAGCAATTAGAAATAAAGAAGCAATATATAACAAATGGGAAAAAAGGGAAGAAATCAATATAAATTAGAAGTTACAAAGTGTAGAAAATTGATAATGAAAACTAAAGACACCAAGGAAAAATTCATAGCTGGCAGGGCTAAGGACAATATGTTTTTAGAGGTATATATTAAGAACAAAAGAAAACCTATGGCATAGGCCCATTGCTAGCTGGAGATGTTAAAATTGTTGTGCAGGCAACCCTAATTATGGCATTTCCTAACTTTTGAGTGCTTGACTCTGTAGCCTTAATGTTACTCTAGTGTGTGTGTGTGTGTGTGTGTGTGTGTAAGCAAAACCAAATTCTTGGATTGTGTAAACTGGCATAGATATAACTGACTTAATCAGAGCTATGCTGAAGTACATTAGCCGAGAATTTGGCCCATGTAATTTTTCACTTATTAAACAGGGTGCTTGATGCTGTACTTTGTGCACCAGTGTGCTCAGTGCTACTGGGTCACTCATATGCATTTTAAAAACACAAGGCCCTGATTTTCAGGGTCCTGTTGAAGTGAATGGAAGTTGCGTGTGCTCAGCACTCCTGGAAATTGGACCCTAAATGTGCACGTGCCTTGGAACAAATCTGATCTATCGGTTAGAAATCCTGGGCCAAATCCTGGGCAAGTGTGTGCCTTTGCGGCTCTGGATGATTTGGAAATGTCACGCAGGAGATGTAGTTTCAATCTTCTGGTGAATAAATATTTCAAATGTTTAAATAGATAACACACACAACCTAAAATAAGAATCATGCATTTCATTACTCTTTATTAATAATTTTGTCTGTATTTTTTAAGTAAACTAAGCTCTTGGGGAAACTGATGGACTAACTGCACTGGCTAAAATCAGGCAGACTCTGTAGAAGAGCAGTACGTACTTCTCTCACATAGAGCTCTGTCTAGCCAAACATATTCAGCAAGCCCTGGAAGGCTATAGAAGGCCAACTTATTCAGTAGGCAGGAACAAAAGTGCAAAAAAAGCCATCCCGGCACAAAATTGTATTGCTCGCTGATAGTTGTACTGTGGCTGAAAGGAAGAGAGTTCATGTAAAATAAGATATTTTCATCACATGAACCATGACTGCTTGTTCTTGCTCTGTTCTTGCCTCCCTTTCCTCACTGGAACTATGCAACACAGGTACAGGAACATCCCTCCATATATGGCCCTGGTTGGTAACAAGACAGAATCATGGGTTTAAAAGAGAAAATTCCAACAACCTGGTGTTGGGTTGAGAAGGGGTGGAGAGGACCATACCCACCATATCTCTAACGAATCAGAGAGCCCTTGCTTCCCTCCTTATTGTTGGGGCAGAGGCTGAAACAAAACCCAGGGGCTTCCAGTCACCTGCTCTAAACAGTAGACACACTGCTATTCTGTGAAGTGCTGAATGCTTTCTGCAACGTGCTGAGCATCCTCCACTCCCATGGAAGGCAAAGAGTTAAGGATGCTCTGCAACTGGCCGGACTAAGCTCGTCCTCTGTCCATATTCGAGAATTCACTGCTTAAAATAATGTGTGTTTAAGAGCGAGAATAAAAAGAAGCTATTCAACCTGCTACAGAAGTGGGCAGCACTCATAACTCATTCAAATGCCACTCTTTGGTTAAAAAGAACAGGAGTACTTGTGGCACCTTAGAGACTAACAAATGTATTTGAGCATTTGAGCTACAGCCCACTTTGTCGGATGCATAGAATGGTAAGGTGAACATGAATATGGCTTGTGCTAGAGCTAACGGGCTGTAGGTCAAACACCTGAATGATAAAGACCAATTGGAATGTTGTGACTCTGCGTTTGTTTGGCCTGTATTTGATGTAAACCAAGAAAACTTAGTAAGATATTTAACACAGGACGAAAGGTGACTTCAGAACAGAAAGTCTGAAATATCATGTAACACAGTTGTTGTAGTGGAAATCCAAATTCTCATTGATTAGTATGGCTGCTAAATCAATATGGTGGGAGAGAGGGAATCTTTTAAGAATAAAAATCGGTCTGCATTTCAGTTGCAAGCCAGACTTAGGCTACATCTACACTACAGGGGGGGTCGATTTAAGATACGCAAATTCAGCTACGCGAATAGCGTAGCTGAATTCGACGTATCGCAGCCGACTTACCCCGCTGTAGGGACGGCGGCAAAATCGACCTCTGCGGCTTCCTGTCGACGGTGCTTACTCCCACCTCCGCTGGTGGAGTAAGAGCGTCGATTCGGGGATCGATTGTCGCGTCCCGACGGGACGCGATAAATCGATCCCCGAGAGGTCGATTTCTACCCGCCGATTCAGGCGTGTAGTGTAGACCTAGCCTGACACAATTTGTTAATTAAATAAGATAAGAAAATCAATGATTGTTTTGCATGCCTGGTGTGAGTTGGAAAGGGTTTTCGGTAACTGTTGAGGAGGCACACGTAGAGCACCAGTTTGCATACTGACTCAACTCCTCTTATCTCTAAATTTTTCTATTTAAGTCATCTCTAGCTCCAGCCTGCTTGTGATGCACAATATTTAATACCTTGTCTGCATGGGTGAATAGTGAGTTTGATATTATGCTGCTTCAGTGTATTAGGAGCATTTGTTTCATTTGTTTTGCTAGCTGTTCCTCACCTCTTCTAGACCTCTTTATATGAGGGCCCACTGAAACAGGGAAGGCGTATAACCTCCTTCATCCCATGAACATGTGGGAATGTGCACAAATATGTTTAGGGGAACTTGAGAAACTTAACATCTGTTTATCTAACTCAGTTGCATGAAAATGTTCATGAATGACAAGTGAGAGAACCCCTTCATTGAAAGCCTTATGCCAGTATAGCCAACCAAACCCTTACCCTGCTGCTATTTCCTTTACTAGGAATCCCTGAATAGGAGTAGTCTGGATTACTTCTTGTGTGTCCTAACAATAGCAATGTTTTCAAGGCTGTACACAACACACTGGAAAGCAGTCCCTGCCCCAGCTGCTAAATATAGTACAGACAATACAGACTGCTCAATGTTTTATATACAAGTATTGAACACAGATTAGGCATAGGTGGAATAACAAGTTTTTGTGCTCTTTTCCCCCCACTTAGTTTAGCTATACCTTTTAAATGCTCCATTATTGTCATTAAAAGATCTTGTGGAAAAACTGGTTTTAAGGAAAGTATGGAAATGTAGCAGGAGATATCGCTTGATGAGCAGGGAGAGAGAAGAAATTCCAGACACAGGCAGTAGCATGAAAAAAGGCACAGATGAAATTAGAAGACAAAAGGGGAAGTCAGGTGGAGGCTTTGGAGGAGGGTCGTGGAGAGTAGTCCTAAGATGTCAGTAAGGCCCGGATCCAGAAAGAGACTTAGGTGTTGTGACACTTAACATTGCAGAACCTAACTTTTAGGTGCCTAGAAAATCACAGTAACAACGCTGCCATCCACAAAGCCTCCGTTAGACACCTAGCTCCCTATACGATGAGTGGAGAGAGAAAAGTTCCTTAGATTGTGTTCCACGAAGCCAGCATGCTAGGCGGGGGCTGCCCAAGCTAGCAATGGGAGAGGCCAGTGAGGATTGTGCATGCTAAGCCCTGCCCTTCTCCCAGAGTACCATACCCAAGTCTGTGCTGCAGGGAGGTGCCTGTCTCTCCCACTAACCCCCAATGTAGGCAGATGAGCATCTATCTTCCCCTAACCTGTGTGCAGGGCTCGATCTGGTAGATGTGCTCAGAGGCTGCCTAACTCCTTGCAAATCAGCCAGGGGATAACCTTTAGCCTGGTGGTTCTGGCACTCCTCTGGGATGTGGGAGAGCCCCCTATTCATTCCCCCCCCCCCTCGCCTGATGAGGAGAAGCGCTTTTAAGAGGGATCTGCCACTTCTAACCACTAAGCGATAGAGTGATTCTCACTTGTTCTCTGGCCCAATTCATATTTAATTATTCGATTATTTATTAAAATAGAACAACTTCAATAGGAGAGATGGAGGGGTACCACATGAGAATATCCCATGTCCCAGCAGCTACAGCACTCACATGAAAGGTTGCAGATCCCTGTTCAGATCTCTTCTCCTCATCAGGCCAAGGGGGGACTTGAAAGAAGGTCCCCCACCTCCCACATGACTTCTCTAACTAAAGGTTATAAGAACGGCCATACTGGGTCAGACCAATGGTCCATCTAGACCATTATTCTGTCTTCCGACAGTGGCCAATGCCAGATGCTGCAGAGGGAACGAACAGAACAGGTAATCATCAAGTGATCCCTCTCCTGTCACCCATTCCCAGCTTCTGGCAAACAGAGGCTCAGCAACTCGTAGGGTCAGACCCTCAGGGTATGTCTACACTTCAATAAAAAATGGCACCAAGTCTCAGAGTCCAGGTCAATTGACATGGGATTGCGGGGCTCATGCTACAGGGCTAAAAATAACAGTGTAGAGGTTTGGGCTTGGGCAGGAGCCTGAGCTCTGACCCACATGAAGGGGGAGGGTCTCAGGGTATGTTTGAGCATTGGCCTGCTAAACCAAGGGTTGTGAGTTCAATCCTTGAGGGGGCCACTTAGGGATCTGGGGCAAAAATTAGTACTTGGTCCTGCTAGTGAAGGCAGGGGGCTGGACTTGGTGACCTTTAAAGGTCCCTTCCAGTTCTAGGAGATAGGATATCTCCATTTATAAAAAAAATTGTAATTGTAATTATAAATACTGATCCTCCCCATTTTTTCCTGAGCGGCCTGCCTAAAACTGCTCCTCAGCATAGCTAATAATCCCTATCTAGTCATCAGTGTTGGCCAATTTCTTGCGGGTGTTGACATCAATGGGAGGAATGTGCTTAAAGTTAAATAGGTATATAAGTGTGTGCAGGATCAGGGCCTTTGCACATATTGGTGTTAGATACAAAACACTGTTTAAAATGTCTATCATATTGCCCCTTAGTTATTTCTTTTCCAAGCTGAACAGTCCCTGACATTGTCTATATGCTTCATTGGTGCAAGACTATTATAGTTACTTTAGATATTAACGGCTTATGTTGAAACAAGCTGAGTCTTTGTCTTTCTCTAACTTAAAACAGGCAGGGCTGTGTTTCTTGGTAGTTATGCCATGTTAAGGTCACTGGAACATTTCATGTGACTATTCCATTTCTGGATGTTTGGGTTATATAGACTGCAGCTGTACTAGAGTGTTTGGGCTTCATTCTGTGCTGATTTTCTCAGGAGGAGCAGTACAGAAGATGCAGTCCAGGAGAGTGATAAAGGGAGGGGTTGTATGCAACTTTGTGCTTGCCAGAATAGTGGATTAATTTAAAACAAGGCGATTTAAATCATGGTTTAATTCACCAAGTGGAAAGCCCTGATTTTAAATCATCAATTTTAATAAACCTCTCCATTTATATTTGTTAGTCTAAATTCTATATTCTTATTGGTTGATATAAACTTTAAAATATGTTGATTTACAACTAAATAGAGCCTTTACACTAGATTTGGTACATCTTTTTGCTATCTAGGAGGGTATACTATAACTATATACATTTAGGTAAGAGATTATAGAGATTAATATTTTCAGATTATTAATAATTAACAGTACATTTTTAGTGTGCTAGAAAATGGTGAATTAATATTGCTTATTTACTAGATAATTAACTTTTTGCTTATGATTTGTGTCAAGCAGCATTAGAATGGAAATGGGAATTTTAAACAAACACACAACAGCATATAAAATTTATTTTTACTATACAAAACAAGCCCCAAATACGGTACATATAATTATAGAAATGAAGGACCGGAAGGGAACTCAATAGTCCTGCCTCAGTGCAGAGGACTGGACTAGATGACCTATTATCTAAACAGTGTCTGACAGGTGTTTGTCTAACCTGCCCTTAAAAACCTCCAATGACTGAAATTCCACAATTACCCTAGGTATTTGTTCCAGTGTTTAATTACCCTTATAGTTAAAAAGTTTTTCCTAATGTCTAACCTAAATCTCCCTTGCTGTAATTTAAGTCCATTACTTCTTGACAAGACCTCATTGGATAAAGAGAACAATTGATCACCCTCTTTATAACAACAACTTTTTACTTACTTGAAGACTATTATCATGTCCCCCCTCAGTCTACTCATCTCCAGACTAAACAAACTCAGTTGTTTCAAGTGACAAAGAGTCCCGTGGCACCTTATAGACTAACAGACGTATTGGAGCATAAGCTTTCGCGGGTGAATACCCACTTTGTCAGACGCAGTTTATGCTCCAATACATCTGTTAGTCTATAAAATGCCACAGGACTCTTTGTCGCTTTTTACAGATCCAGACTAACCCGGCTACCCCACTGATACTTGACACCATTTGTTTCAGTCTTTCATAATATATCATATTTTCTAGACTTTAATCACTTTTGTTGTTCCCCTGTAGATTCTCCAATTTGTCCATGTCTTTTCTGAAGTCTGGTGCCCAGATTTGGACAACGTACTCCAGTTGAGGCCTGAGTAGAGTGGAAGAATTACTTCTCGTGTCTTGCTTACAACACTCCTGCTAATACATCTCAGAATGATGTTTGCTTTTTTTGCAACAGTATTACATTGTTGACTCGTATTCAGTTTGTGATCCACACTGTAACCCCCAGATCCTCTTCTGCCGTACTTCATAGGAAGTCATTTCCCATTTTGTATTTGTGCAATTGTAATACCCATCTATAAAAAGGGGAATAAGGACAAACCAGGAAATTATAGACCAGTCAGCTTAATGTCGGTACCCAGAAAGATAATGGAGTAAATAATCCAACAATCAATTTGTAAGCACCTAGAAGATAATAAGGTGATAAGTAACAGTCAACATGGATTTGTCAAGAACAAATCATGACACACCTACCTAATATGCTTCTGTGATAGGGTGACAAGCCTTGTGAACAGGGAGAAGCAGCAGATATGATATATTCCTTTGTATGTGTATTGCTTTGCATTTGTCCTTATTGAATTTCATCCTATTTATTTTAGACCATTTCTTCAGTTTGCCTCTACCATTTTGTATTCTAATCCTTTTCTCCAAAAGTGCTTGCTTGATATCATCTGCAAACTTTATAAATGTACTCAGTATGCCCTTATCCATATCCTATATGAAGATATTGTATAGAACTGGACACATCCCAGAGGGATCTCACTTGATATGCCTTTCCAGTTTTTGACTGTGAACCATTGATAACTACTCTGTGAGTACACTTTTCCAACCAGTTGTGCATCCACCTTATAGGTAGGTTTGTCTAGGCCATAATTCCCTAGTTTGCTGATGAGAAAGTCATAGAATATCAAGGTTGGATGGGACCTCAGGAGGTCATCTAGTCTAACCCCCTGCTCAAAGCAGGGCCAATCCCCAACAATTTTTTTTTTGCCCCAGATCCCTAAATGGCCCCCTCAAGGATTGAACTCACAACCCTAGGTTTAGCAGGCTCATGCTTAAACCACTGAGCTATCCCTCCCCCCTTTTATGTGAGGCAGTATCAAAAGCCTTGCTAAAGTCAAAATATATCAATTAATATACAGTGAAATCCCACTATAACACTTTTTCTTTTTCTTTTCTTTTTTTTGGTGTGCCTCGGCAGCGCTCCGGCTGCTTTTTCTTTTTCTTTTTCTTTTTCTTTTTCTTTTTCTTTTCTTTTCTTTTCTGTGTGTGTGTGTGTGTGTGTGTGTGTGTGTGTGTGTGTGTGTGTGTGGGGCGCACTTCGGCGGTGCTCCGGCCGCTTTTTCTTTTTTTGTGTGTGTGTGTGCTTCAGCGGCACTCCAGCTGGTTTTTTTTTTTTTTTTTTTGGTGCTTGGGGTGGCGGGAGCCACCTTATGATCACGTTATAGCCGTATTCGCGTTATCGCGGGGCGCATTATAGCGGGGTTTCCCTGTATTGATTAAACTGCATTAAACCCATGTAGACACTCTCAGTCAGAATTAAAGTGGCTGCAATTTGTTTTATCTTAATTATTAAGGTCACTTTAATTCTAAATGAGAGCGTCCACACAGGGGATTCACCTGCGGCCCAAGAGGTGAATCTGGGTCTCTTCAATATCTTCATCAATGATTTAGATAATGGCATACAGAGTACACTTATAAAGTTTGCGGATGATACCAATCTGGGAGGGGTTGCAAGTGCTTTGGAGGATAGGATTATAATTCAAAATGATCTGGACAAACTGAGGATTTGGCCTGAAGTAAACAGGATGAAATTCAATAAAGACAAATGCAAAGTACTCCACTTGGGGAGGGACAATCAGTTGCACACATACAAAATGGGAAATGACTGCCTAGGAAGGAGTAATGCAGAAAGGGATCTAGGGGTTATAGTGGATCACAGGCTAAATATAAGTCAACAGTGTAACACTGTTGCAAAAACAGCAAGCAACATTCTGGGATGTATTAGTAGGAGTGTTGCAAGCAAAACACAAGCCGTAATCCTTCCATTCTACTCCACACTGATAAGGCCTCATCTGGAGTATTGTGTCCAGTTCTGGGTGCCACATTTCAGAAAAGATGTAGACAAATTGGAGAAAATCCAGAGAAAACATGACCTATGAGGAAAGATTGAAAAAATTGGGTTTGTTTAGTCTGGAGAAGGGAAGACTGAGGGAGGACATGATAACAGTTGTTACAAGGAGGAGGGAGAAAAAATGTTCTTGTTAACCTCTGTGGATAGGACAAGAAGCAGTGGGCTTAAACTGCAGCAAGGGAGGTTTAGGCTAGATGTTAGGAAAAACTTTCTGTCAGGGTAATTAAGCATTCAAACAAATTGCCTATGGAAGTTGTGGAATCTCTGTCATTAGAGGTTTTTTAAAAACAGGTTAGACAAACATCTGTTGGGGTGGTCTAGATAATACTTAGTCCTGCCTTGAGTGAAGGGGATTAGATTAGAAGACGTCTTGAGATTCCTTCAGGTCCTATGATTCTATGAACAGAGCTGAACCGCTTGGTAATAGTGACCATAATATAATTAAATTTAACATCCTTGTGGGAGGGAAAATACCAAAAAAGCCCACCACAGTAGCATTTAACTTCAGAAAGGGGAACTACACAAAAATGAGGCGGCTAGTTAAGTGGAAATTAAGAGATACAGTCAGAAGACTGAAATGTCTGCAAGCTGCATGGCAACTTTTAAAAAACACCATAATAGAGTCTGAATTTAAATGTATATCCCAAATTAAAAAACAGAGTAAAAGGTTCAATAAAGTGCCACCACAACTAAACAGAGTAAAAGAAATGGTTAGTGGCAAAAAGGCATCCTTTAAAAATTGGAAGTCAAATCCAAATGAGAAAAATAGAAAGGCTCATAAACTCTGGCAAGTGAAGCGTAAAAGTAGAATTAAGCAAGCGAAAAAAGAATTTGAAGAGGATCCTGCAAAAGACTCAAAAGTGAACAGCAAAAAATTTAAGTATATCAGAGGCAAGAAGCCTGCCAAATACTCAGTAGGGCCACTGGTGCTATAAAGGAGCCTTCAAGGAAGACAAGGCCATTACAGAGAAGCTAAATTAATTCTTTGCATTGGTCTTCACTGCACAGGATGTGAAGGAGATTGCCACACCTGAGCCGGTCTTTTTAGGTGACAGATCTGAGGAACTATTCCAAACTGAGGTAGCAATAGAGGAGATTTTGGAACAAATTGATAAACAGTAATAAGTCACTCGGACCAGATGGTATTCACCCAAGAGTTCTGAAGGGATTGAAATATGAAATTGAAGAACTACTAATAGTGCTATGTAACCCATCACTTAAATCAACTTCTGTACCAGATGACTTGAGGATAGCTAATGTGACAACACTTTTTTAAAAAAGGCTCCAGAGGCCATCCTAGCAATTACAGACCCGTAAGCCTAACTTCAGTGCCAGACAAATTGGCTGAAACAGTAGTAAAGAACAGAATTATTAGACACATAGATAAACACGATATGTTGGGGAAGAGTCAGCAGGTCTTTTGTAAAGGGAAGTCATGCTTCACCAATCTATTAGAATTCTTCAAGAGGATCAATAACCATGTGGACAAGGTGATCCAGTGGATACAGTATACTTTGAGAGAGACTTTGAGAACATCCTTCACCAAAGGCTCTTAAAGCAAAGTAAGCACCCATGCAGATAAGAGGGAAGATCCTCTCATGAATCAGTAACTGCTTAAAAGACAGGAAATTAAAGGAAGGAATAAATGGTCAGTTTTCACAGTGGAGAGAGGTAAATAGTGTCTCCCAGGGATCTGTATTGGGACTAGTGCTGTTCAACATATTCATAAATGGTCTGGACAAAGCCGTAAATAGTGAGGTGGCAAAATTTACAGACAATACAAAATGACTCAAAAGAGGTAAGTCCAAAGCAGACCGAGAAGAGTTACAAAGGGATCTCACAAAACTGGGTGACTGGGCAACAAAATGATTGATAAAATTCAATGTTGATAAATGAAAAACGTAATCTCAGTTATGGATAGAAAATGACAGGATATAAATTAGCTGCTAACACTTGAGAAAGAGATCTTGGAGTCACTGTGGATTGTTCTTTGAAAACATCTGCTCAATGTACAGAGGCAGTCATAAAACCTAACAATGTTAGGAACCATTAGAAAAGGGATAGATAATTGGATAGAAACTGTGATAATACCACTATATAAATCCACCCACACATTGAATACTGCATGCAGTTCTGGTCACCCATCTCAAAAAAGAGATATTGGAATTGGAAACGGTATAGAGAAGGTCAACAAAAATTATTAGGGGAATGAAACAGTTTCCATATGAGGAGAGATTAAAAAGTCTGGGACTGTTCAGCTTGGAAAAAAAATAACTAAGGGGCAATATGATAGAGGGCTACAAAATCATGAATGATGTGGAGACAGTTAATAAGGAAGTTGTGATGCTGTATGGTATATGGATGACCATTTATAATATTATTGATACCAATATTACAAAATTGCAATGAATCTTATACAAGATATGCCATGTAAGGTTTCAGTGGAGAAGTTATAATTTGCTAAACACAATAAGCTTCTTTATATGTATGTATCATCTTTGTATCATGGGTTATAAATATGTGTGGTATATTGATATCTCAAACTTGTGCTGTGCATCTGGGTGACACTCCCCAGACAGATTGGCATCAGCATTGTCCAACCTGCTTGATGGCCCATCAAGAGCAATCATCTGTACCATGAACTTATTGAGAGAAGCCAGGGGCTACATCTGAATCAGCAGGACATGTAGGGACAGGGGACTCCAAGTACCTTTCTATGCCCATGTGCTGTGAGTTTGTTTTTGGGACAGAGGATGTACAAGCCACATGGCAAAGGATATAAAAAGGCAGCTGCATCGTCTCCATTTTGTCTTTAATCCTGCTTTTTACCTCTGAGTAACTTTTCTCTATAAACTGAAGCTTTGAACAAAGGACTTATAGACACCCCCCTCCAAGCTTTGGATGTGTTCCAGAGGGACTTTAGAAGCCAGCAAAGTCACCAATGATCCTAAAAACCTGATATATGGACTCTGAAGTCATATGTATGTATCTGATTGCTTTGACCATTTAACAACTCTCTTCCTGTTCTTTTTCTTTTATAATAAAACTTTAGTTTTAGATACTAAAGGACTGGCTGGCAGCATGGTGTTTTGGGTAAGATCCAAACTAGTATTAATTTGGGGATCAGAAGAACATTTTGTATAGTGAATAGAGTTTTAAATAACTTCTCACTTTACTGGACCTATTTACTGATTGGCAGCCAGAGACTGGAATGCAATAGAGGGGACTGTGTGATTTCTTTTCACCCCCAGCTTCTTGATATTCAGTGTGGGGGATCAGGAGCACAGCTTGTGACTGGTTGGTGAATCCAACTACAGTGTTAACCATCAGTTTTGGGTTTTGGAAGAATCTGCTCTCCTTTTTGCAATCTGCCCTGACCTTGGCATTTTCAGTGTGGGCTATCCTAGGCACCTTGGGTCACACTGGCATAGTTGGCAGGATCCACACAACCAGATCATTTGGGTTTTGGATCAGAACCCCACACTATTCCAAATTTAAAATGTGATACTGAGTGTTAAAGGTTAAAGTTAGTCACAATGAGTGATCCATGATCATATGAGGCAAGGAACACAAAAATGCTGAAACAACTATGCAAAGATAGAGAAACAACACTTAAAGGGGACACCTTAGATCAGAAAATGAGAGATTTGCTCATGGAAAGTGACCAGAGTTCAGGGTCTCGATCTGCCCCTCTCACAGAAGCAATCAAACCTCAAGCCCTGAGAGAGAGCCAGCATCTTCAGCATGAGAGAGAAATGGCAGAACTTTGAATGCAAGAGAAGGAAGCCTTGGTCCAGCTGGAAAAAGAAGCTGAAGAGAGAGAGAGAGAATCTCACAGGAGACTAATGGAACTGCTGCAAGCTAAGATGGAAACTGTTAGACTCTAACTCTGAGTCCTGGAAGGAAAAATGGTCTGTCACTGCCTGGAAGTTCTTCTCCTCTCAACGTCAAGGATTTGTCCAACTTATAAAGATAATGACGATGTTTCTGTATTTGAAAGACTGTGATATTCATCAAATTCCAGATGAGAAAAAAATGCCTGTTCTCCTCACCAGATTGACTGAAAAGGCAAGAAATGTATTTAATGAAATGGAGTTAAATGATGCTTTGAATTATGTAAAAGTTAAAGAAACTGTATTGCAAAGATTTAAAGCTACTTCTGAGTCTGATAGCTTAACATTTCTAAATCTCAGCCTATCTGAACATGTTATCTATGTTGAGACTGTTCATAAATGGCTTGGGTATATAAAAAGGTGGATTAAGGGGGCAAAGGCTTATGATAGTTTTGTTAAAGTGATAGATTTATTTGCTATGAAACAGCTTCTTGAAATAGCACCTGATCGTATCAGAGCTGAAGTTTGTGATTAAAAATCCGATACCATTTTGAAAGCTGCAGAAATTTTAGGTGCTTTTCGCAGAGAATAGAAAGCATGGAAGGCATAAGCCTCAAGGAAAAACAATTCCTATTCATCAGTTTAAGAGGGAGGATGCGTTCAAGAATGAGATTAGCCCCAATTTTGTTAGAAAATCTTATACAAACACAGAATTTAAAACTACTCACCCCAGAGGAAAACCACTTACATGCCATCTGTGTGGAATTGTTGACCATATAAAGCCAAATTGTCCAAACCGTAGGGAAAAAACATCCCCAAACCAGCAACGCCCCAACCAAAATCAATTTGAATATGGAAATACAGATTAGCCATATAAATGCTAACACTTCTAGCTTGAGTCCAAACACGAACACTGCAGGTGTTAATGCTACCACGTTAGTAATCCCCGATGGGAGGGAGGAGTGTAGCTTCACTAATTATGTTAGGTTGAGACATGGAGGGGTAATGAGGAGTTGTTAAAGAGTGCTTGGGTCAATGGGATTGTGGTTACTGGATGGAGAGATTCTGCCTCAGACATTACCTTGATTAAAAAGGAATTAGTCTGGGAAGAGAATCATTTGCCAGATCAAAGTGTGAGCCTGGTGGCACTTTCTGAGCGTATGGCAAAGGTGCCATTAACAAAAATCCACTTAGAGTGGGAAGATTTTAGGGGTGATATGATAGTTGGAGTTAGGGAAGTGTTTTGATTGGAAGTGATATTGTAGTTGTGACTAGCAATGTCAATGTTATAACCAGGTCACAAAGGAAATATGGCTATGATATGGATACTATAACTTGTCCAATAATGAGGGAATCTGCGAGCAAAGAAAGGATATCTCTCAGCTTGTGCCAGTTGAGACTGTGCCTGAAGTGGCTCTGAATTTAGGTGAAGAAGTTTATTAGGGCCCAACAATAGGGTGTTTCATTAGAAAGGGCCAGAATTGATGCCCAGAACTTCACCTCAGTGGGGGAAGGAATAGGCAGATTTGTCATGCAAGATGGCTTGCTGTACAGAGAACCTCCTACAGGAGGTTCATGGTAAGCAGCCTCATGGTAAGATCTGCAAGTAGCTTGTGGTGCCTGAGGAATATAGAAGTGTTTTGTTAAAGTTGGCTCACGACGGTCCCTTTGCAGGACATCTGAGCATAGAACAAACTTGTGAAAGGTTGAAACAAATTTTCTATTGGCCTTACCCTGTTTGAAACAGTGAGGGAGTGTCAGGACTGAGAAAAAAAATCTCACTGGCTTTTGGGTTTAAAATGATCCCACCGCTGCCACCATGTCAGGACTGAGATCCCCACTTTGAACTTTAGGGTACAAATGTAGGGGCCTGCATAAAAACTTCTAAGCTTAATTACCAGCTTAGCTCTGGTTCGGCTGCCACCATTTTCAATGGATTCCCTCCCTGGGAAGCCTTGAAAAACCCTCACCAAATCCCTGGTGAAAACAAATCCAAAACCCCTTGGATCTTAAAACAAGGAGAAATTAACCATTCCCCTCCTTCCTCCCACCAACTCCTGGTGAATCAAGATCCAAAACCCCTTTGGATCTAAAACAAGGAAAAATCAATCAGGTTCTTAAAAAGAAGGTTTTTAATTAAAGAAAAAGGTAAAAATCATCTCTGTAAAATCAGTATGGAAATTAACCTTACAGGGTAATCAAACTTAAAGAGCTCAGAGGACTCCCCTCTAGTCTCAGGTTCAAAGTACAGCAAACAAAGATAAACACTCTAGTAAAAGGTACATTCACAAGTTGAGAAAAACAAAGGAAAACTAACACGCCTTGCCTGGCTATTTACTTACAAGTTTGAAATAGGAGAGACTTGTTTAGAAAGATGTGGAGAACCTGGATTGATGTCTGGTCCCTCTCATTCCCGGAGAACGAACACACTCCCAAACAAAGAACACAAACAAAAGCCTTCCCCCCCCAAGATTTGAAAGTATCTTGTCCCCTTATTGGTCCTTTAGGTCAGATGCCAGCCAGGTTACCTGAGCTTCTTAACCCTTTACAGGGAAAAGGATTTTGGAGTCTCTGGCCAGGAGGGATTTATAGTACTGTACACAGGACAGCTATTACCCTTCCCTTTATAGTTATGACAGGGAGTATTGCAGAATCTGTGATTTGTGTCAGAAGCACAAGGGCTTTAAGGGTCCTAAGAAGGTACCTCTATAGCCATTACTCATTACTGGGAGGCATTTGCCAGAATGTCTGTGGCTATTGTGGGACCATTCCCTAAGTCTTCCAGGAATGGAAAGAAGTATATTCTGGTGTTGATGAATTTTTGCCATCAGATACCTTGAAGCTGTAGCTTTGCCTAAGGTTGAGCCAGAGACAGTGGCTACAGTACTTACTATTTTTAGCAGAGTGGGTTTTCCCAAGGAAATTTGTCAGACTGTGGTGCCAATTTTATGTCGATTGTATTTAAGCAGCTGTGGGAAATGTGTGGAGTGAAGTGCCTAAAAGCTGTCCCTTACCATCCAGAGACCCATGGTTTGATAAAAAGGTTTAATGGAACATTGAAAGCTATGCTAAAAATGTATGTGGACAGGTGCCAGAATGACTGAGATGTCTTGTATACGTATAGAAGTGTACCCCCAAAATCTATAGGATTTGCTCCCTTAGAGCTACTTTATGAGATGCATGTCAGCAGACCCCTAGATCTGATTCATGATTGAGGTGACAGAAGAGCCAGTGATTTGTATCACAATTTAAAGAAAGCTTGCAAGACATGATGGATCTGGTTCAGCAGAATCTTGAGAGAAGTCAGGAAGCTCAGAAAGCTTGGTATGTTAGGCATACTGAGGAAAGAGCATTTGAATTTGGAGATGTGGTGCTGACACTAGGTCCTGTGAGGAAACCATAAGATTCAAGATATTTGGAATGGACCTTATGAGGTAGTGGAGAGAATTAATGAAGTTACCTGTAATGTGAAGAGGATATGCAAATAGTGCATATTAATAGGTTGAAGGCTTACCGGAAGAGGGAGGTAGCTGTAAACATGATTTGCAGTGCTGAGGAAGAGACTTAGTCTATGCCTTTGGTCGATATGGTTACAGAGAGCAGAGAGGAATCGCAGCTGGAAATCATTGAAATGGGAGAGGGTTTAACTTCAGCCCAAAAGAATGAGATATCAGCTTCATGGAGGCACCACAGGCAGACATTCTCAAACCATTCAAACCACAGGTCCCCGCCCAGCTCCTAGAAGGGCATACAGAGCCAAGGGAGAAATGCAAAAGCAGATTCAAGAGGAGGAGGAGGAAGAAAGCACGTTATCCATGGGAACAGTTACTGGATCTAAAAGCCCATGGACGTCCCCTATTGTTATGGTACTCAAAAAGGACAAAAGCTTGAGGTTTTGCATGGATTATAGGAAGCTGAATGCTATCACACAACCTGACCCTTACCCCATGCCCAGAATAGAAGATTTGCTAGATACACTGGGGGGTGGGGGGTAGCAAAGTTCATAAGCACACTGGATTTAACTTGAGGGTACTGGGAAATTCCCTTAGATACTGACTGCCAAAAAAAATCTGTTTTCATAGTGGAGTCCTGTATGAATTCAAAGTCTTACTGTTTGGATAGCAAAATTCAGGAGCCACATTCATGAGGCTTATAAATGAAGTCCTATGGGGTTTGAATCTTTTCCCAGGGTGTACATAGATGATTTAGGCATCTTCAGCGGACAGCGGTTCTTGGCAAGACCACATAAACCATGTGGGAAATATGTTGCAAAGGCTTTGAGAGACTAACTTAACTGTTAAGGTTTCTAAATGTAAGATGGAAGCCTCAGAGGTGTCATACTTGGGTCACAGGGTGGGCAACGTGTTGGTTAGCCCTGAACCCTCAAAAGTAGAAACCATAAAAAGCTGGCCTGTCTCTAAAACAAAAAAAACAGGTCCAATCCTTTATTGGCCTAGCCAACTACTATAGATTTGTAAAGAGGTTTAGCGACATTGTTGCTCCAATAACAGACTTTACCAAGAAGGGAAAGTTGGAAAAGGTGATAGGGACAGAGGCCTGTGAAAATGGCTTCCAGAGCATTAAAGAGGCCTTATCTAAACAACTTGTCCTAACCAGTCCTGATTTTGAGGAACCATTTCTGCTGTACACAGATGCCAGTTCAACTTTTAGGCTTTATTCCTTCCTCCACATACACAATCCTCTCTCATCAAGCACTTCCTAAAAGTAGTGTTTTCAAAGTTCCTTAATGCTCCCTTTTCAGAAACTATCTAGCATACATAACATCTCTCTCCATGCTGCTGCTGCTGCCTTTTTAAACAACTGCTGCTGTTGCCCCAGTCATAAAAATGGATACATTTTTAAAAGATTAAGTGTAGTCACTTTAATGAAAAGTGTTATCAACGAGAACCAAATTGATTATCACTGCCATGCTTTTGCATACTTAGGTTTTATTAACTAACAAACTTGGTATTTATGTTTTTGTAACTATTACTTACTAAAGCAAACCTCTCTCTAAATGAACGAAGTTGGATGTCTTGGTTATTTTAGTGTTGTAAGTCTTCCTTATTTTGGAGGAGTGGACAGCTATTCCTTCCTTGTGGAGTCATTCTCTACCTATGGTACATAACAGTGTAGTCTCCTGTGGGCTGTAATATTTTGGTCTAATTTCGGTTGTTGGGATTAGTGTGCAGATCCTGGGTGGTGCTGGTCTGACCTGTCTGGTCTTAAACTGCCAGGAGGCCAGACTAGATGATCTGGTGGTCTCAGCTTCTGGCCTTAAACTGTTTTGATTCTGGGCATGTCCACACTACAGCACCTACAATGGTGTACCTACAGTGCTGCAGTGGTGCCGCTGTAGCGTAGATATTTCTTACATTTCCAGAAGCGTTTCCCCCCCCCAATTGAAGTAGGTAATCTGCCTCTGTGAGAGGTGATGGACAATTCTGCCAGCCATCTAGATGCATTTGCAGGGGTTAATTTAGCTATGTTGCATAGAGCGTGAAATTTTTCACACCCTTGAGTGATGTAGCTAGGTTGATCTAATTTTTAGGTACACACCGGGCCTCTATTACTCCACTTCCATGACAGGTGTAGCACTTAGGGCAATGTAGTTGCTTACATTGACTTGCTACCTTTCCCACAATGTCCTACATTGACAGTTAAATCATTGCAAGTGCTGGCACAAGGAGCATTGTGTGGACATGCAAAAGCGATTCAATTACTGTACATTGACATAACTTAGATAAACGTACTTGTGTAGTGTGGATTTGCCCTTAGGGATGTTCAAGTTTCTTCCCCAGCTGCAAGAGCGGCGCCAGGGTTTTTGCCGCCCTAGGCGGCTGCGCTCCTCCTCTGAGCATTTGGCGGTGTGGGTCCTTACGCTCCACGTCTTCGGGACACTTCGGCGGCGGGTCCCAGAGTGAGTGCTGCCACCGAATTTCCACTGAGGGCAGCAAAAGGCCGCCCCCCAAATCCTGCCGCCCTAGGCGCCTGCCCAGGGTCGCCTAGTGGAAGTGCTGGCCCTGCTCAGCTGAGCAGGACTTTTGCTGCGCTTCAGTGAAATACACCAAATCTGGGGCTGTCAATAGGCAGCTCGTAGACCAAATCTGGACCATCAGATGCTTTCTAATGGAGGGTGAACTCTTTTTATTTACTTATAATTATTATTATTTTTGTATTATTTTCTCTGGAGTCCAGACCTTGACAATATCTTGATCAAGAAATTTGGACCTTGACAAACAAATAATTGATTATCCCTGCCCACAACTCTCCTTTGTTCAGAGTGACCCTCCCAGTGCTACACCTCCTGTACTGCCCCCAAGGCACAGGTCAGAGGGGTGGCAGTTGGCCTGACGTTTTCAGCGGGTGTGGGGTTGGCCATAGGGCTGAACACTTGCACGGGGTGCAGAGAAGCCGCTTTGGAGGCAGCGCCTTGCCTGGGCTGCGCGGAACTCCGGCGCTCACATTAGTCACACAGGGGTTAAGGAGGGGGGTGCCCTGGGGCGGGCAGGACGGCAGGGGGAGGTAGGCCGCGCTGCGGGCTCTCGGGGCAGGCTCGCCGGGCTGCTGCCGGCAGGTGGCGCTGGGCCGCCGCGGCGCTGCCAGAGCCGGGCCCCGAGGCGGGGGCAGCCGGCGGGACATGCGCGCTGGGCCCGGCGTCGCCTGGCAGGCGGAGAAGGAGCGCTCGTCCCGGCCGCCGCCTCTGCGCCGTGCTGCGCCCTGCCCGCCCCCTGCCTCCCCGGCAGCACCGCGGGCCGGCCCCGGTTCCTAGCGGCCCCCGCGCACCCAGCGAGCCGCAGCCCGGCCGGGAAGATGGCGACGCTGGGAGGCGAGTCCCAGCCTTTCCCCGCTGGCCTGGCGGCGGCCGGGGCGCTGCACCCCCAGCACCTCGGCGGGGGCGCCGGCTCGCTCGGCTACAACCTGCCGCTCAGCCGCGCGCTGGAGCGGGCGCTGGAGGAGGCGGCGCACTCCGGGGGGCTCAGCCTGAGCGCCAGGAAGCTGAAGGAGTTTCCGCGGGGCGCGCCCGGGCACGACCTCTCCGACACCGTGCGGGCAGGTGAGCCGGGGGCGGGCATCTCCCCAGGTACCGCCACGTGCGCCCCCCCTCCGCCCGGGGACGGGCACCCCCCGCCCCCCACGTGCGCCCCCCCTCCGCCCGGGGACGGGCACCCCCCGCCCCCCCTCCGCCCGGGAACGGGCACCCCCGCCCCCTCACGTGCGCCCCCCTTCCTCCCGGGAACAGGCACCCCACGACCCCCACGTGCGCCCCTCCTGCGCCCGGGGACAAGCCTCCCCCGACCCCTCTCCGCCCGGGGACAGGCACCCCTCTTGTGTATCCTTTCCCCCGGGGACAGGTACCCCTCAGCCCCACCTGTACCCACCACATTGGGGACAGGCATCCCCCTTCTCCACATGTAACCACTCCCCACATGTACCTCCACCCCAGAGAAAGCCATATCCTGGGCAGCTGCCCCCCACATGTGTCCCCTTTGGGTTGGGTTCAGCCACCTCTTTCATACCCACGATCCCCCAGGGAGCAACCCCTCCCCAATGTGCCACCTGCACTCCCCATACCTACTGAGGCCCCCCCACGTGCACCTTTCCAGGACAAGTACCTTCTGCAGACACCCCCTTGGGACAGCTGCAACCCACTTTCTGCATGTACCCACCCCCACAGCCATCCACCCAGGGGGCAGCCTCTCCCTCCCCCCCCCCCACATGCACTATCCCAGAGGGTAGTAATACACCCACACAGGGGCTTATACTGACCCCCTCCACGTAGCCTCTATGTGGACCAGTATGTCCCATGAACCCTTGATATTCTCCCCCTCCCCTGCATACATTTGGGGCTACCTATGCACTCTCTTGCATATGCCCAATGAAGTTGGTGTAGTGGTGCTGTAGCTGGTGGGGAGTGGTGACTACCCACCCACATGGACTCCTGCTGCTGGGGGACGTAAGTACAGGTTGAACCTTTCTAGTCCGGCCCCCTTGGGACCTGACTGTGCCGAACTAGAGAATTTTCCGAACCATGGGAGGTCAATGCAGGGGGCCAGCGGGTCTCCATAGGCGCAGGAAGTAGATTGCCAGCGGTTCTCCATAGGCGCGGGTCTCCATAGGCAGCACCCCCAGGCTTTGCTCCCAGCATGGCCCCCCACCTGGGGGTTTCGATGCTGGCCCCAGGTCCCAGCCACTGGGCCCTAGCCCTGGGTCCCAGCCACAAGCCCCAGGTCTTTCCCCTCCATCCCGGAGCTTGAATGCTGCAAATCAGCTGTTCACAGTGCTCCAGAAGCGCTGGGAGGGAAGAGGAGAAGTTGGTAACCACAGGGCTGCCGGCATGCAAGAGGTATGGGGGTGGGGGGAGCTTGGCACCAGTGGATGCTCTGCACCCAGTAATTTTTCCCCGTGGATGCTCCAGCCCCGGAGCACCCACGGAGTCGGTACCTATGCCAGACCACGAATGTTGCCAGACCAGGGAGTGCCGGATTACAGAGGTTTAACCTGTACCTACACACGCTTGGGGTTACATACATCACCTGCATACTCACCCGCACATACACCTGTACCTATTGAGTCCCACATAACCACCCAGTATTGCATCCACACATTGGGATCACATACACTCCTACCTCTCCTGCAGAGAATATAATCTTTTTCTTGGAGGAATATGTACCTGTTTTATACCCAGAGCAGGTTTCACCTTTAATAGTTCCTTAGCTTTGTCTGTGTTGGCTGCTGCTGGTGACTGGTTCTTACTTAGAATGGTTAGTTTCAGTGCTTCAAGCGAGTTGTACCTATGGAATAGGTGAAATACATAAAAGGAAATATATACATATATTAATTATCATGCTTGGTCAGACCAATGGTCTAGCCACTCTAGTATTTTGTCACTGACAGTAGAAGATGCAAGAAACCCTGTAGCGTATAACCTGTTTGTAGAGGAGTTAGTGTTTGGGCTGTCCTTTGAAGCATTGGGGTTTACCTCCTTCCTGTTCACAACACAAAACCAAACCCAACCCTCATTTTTTTCAAATATGTCTATCTTTGTAAATTTCTAATCTTTATTTAAATCCTATTAAGCTATTGATCTTTGTATAGCAATGAGTTAATTAGGTATTGTGAAATCACTTGTGTATTGACCACAAATACCTGTAATATTCATATATGTATAATGTGTGTACATGAATGCACAAATGTTTACATGCAACGTATACAGCATTTAATGTACACTGTTATGGGTATTACATGCATATGTACACATTTGCCAAAGGCTCACTCTTCCTAAAAAAATTGTTTAGTTGAAGTTTATAAAGAAAAAAACCTTCATTTGAACATACTGGTTTGAAGCATTTATGTGCCGCAGTGTGGGTACCTACTCTTTTAACATTTTAACTAGGTAATGTGTTTGCAGAAAACAAAACATAGAAGGGGATTTTCGTACTGGTTTTGCTTGATCCACATGGAGTTTGCAGAAGCAGTGTGTATCTTGATTTTAAAAGAGCAGAGTTTGCCCTTTATGATAAGTCTCTGTAACCTGATCCTTTTTAGGGGAGTTACTTTAATTTTTTTAAATATATATCCGCATATCAACTTAACAGCATGTTGTAACCTGTTAAAGTGAACAGCCTGTTTCGTGAGTTATGTCATGGGTTGATATTTCTGGAGGACGCAGTCAGTCGTTTCACTAGTTGCTTTACAAAAACGGAACATATGAACATTTGGAGGTTATGTATGGCCAGGTCCTCTAACTCTTACAGGACATTTTTGTGACAGTAATATTTGTTTCACCCCTCCTTAAATTTACATTATGTAAATACGATGCTATCTTGTGGCAGTTAGGTCGTACTTATTACGTTTTACTTTTACTTTTTGGCAGATAATCTCTTTGACTTTCTTTTTGGAGTACTTCAACTTTGGTGCTTGTAAACTTCATAGCCTAGAGAGACAGGAGCTTTTAGCTCAGAGATGTAAGTAATAGGGGACTTGCAAAGAAGTAAAACCTTGTCTGCACCTTATCAGCATCTTCCTGGGATCACAGATTTCTCAGTTGCTCATTTCTTAACATAAGTTGTTTTCAGCAAAATCTGAAACTATAGGTGCTTTAAAAGATTCTCAAGGGTGCTTCCTGAACATGCTCCCAGTGTTTTAGCCAGGTATAATGAAAAATAATCTGCAAAGTGTGGCTAATGTAAATAGCCTAAGCAAAATATTTCTTAAGTTCAAATTTGGTCATGTATGTTTGTTTTTCTTAAGCAAAATGTGGGACTGTATAAGGAACTCAAATTGCTTACTATATTTTTGGAAGCTTATGACCAAGATAGAAAGTACAAAATACAGAACATTTTTCATAATATCCTTTAGATGCAATTTGGGCACACAGAATATAGTAATATTTATTCAAATGTTTTGCCTGAAAATGGTGATGAAAAATGTCTTTGCAGAATGGAAGTATGTAAACCATCTGTGTCACGTGTGTGTATCTTTACAAAGTTTTTTTTAATAAAGAACTTATGCAAAGATTGAGGTTGCTTGTGGTCAACTTTATAGTACCAGGTGTCCTTAAGTAAATAAGGTTACTAGATGAAATATCATACGTAAAGAGTAAAATACGTTCACGTTTTCTTAAAGGTGCATATTTTGGTTAAAAATCATATTTAAAGAAACATATCCTTATTTATGTAGTTAAACAACCCAGACTACTAGAACTGGAAAATTTGGGGTTTTTTTCCTTTTGTGTTTTGCTTTTGTTTACTACTTGCTTGTCACTCAAATTGGATAATGAAAATAGACTTTTCACTCATTTCACTTTCCAGTCATTTTCACTTCCTAACTATCCGGAACCAGCACAATCTTTGGGTTATAAGCGTTTGGGGTAATGCTCAAATCAAAAACCCATTTCTCATTTTAAATCAAACATGAAAATGTAACTGTAAAGAAGTCTTGCTTAAAAAAAAAAGTCCACTAGATAAAATGAACTTCTGAGGGCTAACTAGTGGGCAGTATTCCTTTAACACTCCTTTTTTTAAAATGCTTGTAAATGCATGGATTTAATTTACAGGGTTTCTGACACCTGAGGCATCTAACAAAAAATCATAACCAGTATGAAATATTCTAATTAAGTAACATTTTTATATGAAGATTGGTCCTGATGTTTATATATCTTTAAAAATGACTCAAAGTTGTTTTTTTACCACTGTAAACTTGTTTTAGTAGATAAAGTTCTATTGCAGAGAGCTCTTTAAAGCAATATTTCAAAGCTACCTTTACTCACTATGGGCCTTACCTGCTCCTACGAAAGTCAATGTCAAAACTCCCATTAAAGTCAACTCTCACTGAAGTAGGACTAGACTCCAGGTATGAATGAGAATCTGGTATAAATGTGCAATATGAATATGAAGGACAATAGAACTAAGCAGACTAATAGGATGTATTTTTGAAATATCTGAAAGTGTTTTTCATTTGAAAACTATTAAAAAGGTCTAACCTATTTAAAATTATTTAATACACCATGTTATTCATTTGGGAGTTTTTCCTGATTAAGAACAGAATGAGGCAGTAAACTGAATTTTCAGGTTCTTTATTGCATGTGAAGTATTAAGGGATGTATATTACCAAAAGCCTTTTTGGGCATAGCAGAGCCTCTTTATATAAAGTTTCTGGTCAGATTTTCTAAACCACATCAGTGTGGCTGCATTGCACAAGCAGTTTCAAAAATAATAAATGCTATTCTTATCACTTGTATTACAGACTGGATTATGCAAAAGACAGTGACACACTAATTATATACTTCTAGAGTGAGTATGTAATTATATTCCACACAACCACTGGGAAAGCTAGAGGCATATTAGTTTATAAAAAGAAAAGTTACTTTAGATGTGCAACCATGGCTGTGTCTGTCAGTTACTATAACCTCTTTTTGTGAGTCTTGGCTATATTTCTGGAGACAGATCCTGCAAACCTTTTCCCGTGTAACTGATACCGATATGATCCCATTGATTTCAGTGTAAGGATTGTGCACCTGAATAGGATTACTTGTGTGAGTAAAGAATGCATGAAGTAGGACTTGCATTTTTAAATTGGTTAACAAAACCATTTAAAAAAGGCACAAAACTATTTAAACATAGTTACTTGGCTAGTTTGGAACAGGTGGAAACATGATTTTTTTTTTTAAGTGGCTTAAAATTCTCTGTAAATCAGCGGGATTCTATACCATGTTTTTAAAATGGTTATTCCTGTGCCGTGCTGCCCAGGCAAAACCATCTTCAAATAACTAAGTTACAAGTGGGAATGTGACTTTGCTTTCCATATTCTCTTATATGATGATGACTGGGGCTGCTCACACTCACCCTCCGCTTCCTAGGAGATAGATTTCAAGTGTTTTTTTATTTAGCTTTTAATGGGCACTTTTGATTGAAATCTGACATACAAGAGTTTGGCTCTGAGGATTCTTTTCTACAGAATCTCAAAAATGTATTTTGGATGTTTTTTATTATAAATTTTAAATAGGTTAAGCCGTAACAAGTTCTACACTGCTTTTCATTTCAGTTTAGTCCAAGATGGTGCTTGTTAAGCCACAATAATTTGTAGTACTTTTTGTAACTCTTCTGAGAAGTTAGCTCCACTCCTTAGATGAACTGACCATTTAATTTTTTTATTATGTTGAAACTGGTTTCAGTTTTTATCCATTATTTCAAGTCTTCATCATTATTAAAAATGTTTCCCCACAAAATCAGATTTCTCACAGCTTCTTTTTATAAAAACTATACACATTTAATTACTTTAATTTATTCTCATTAATTTCCTCAAGCCCTATTGCTATCCTAGTTGTTCTTCACAATGCTCTGTTTCTGGTAATTTTGCTAATTAGATCAGTAGATGTTCAGTCAACACCATTTAAGTTGGATGTAAGTTGTTCGGAGAAGGAGTAAACAATCAGACAATCCAAATAAAAACCCATTTTCCCAAACCAGCTTTCTCTAAGATTTTTGTTGAATAAGTTATAGGGGGAAAAAAAAAGTGTGGATATTTGAAAGGTCCTATTCACTTCCTCTCTGGCTTCCTTCCCTTTCCCAATGCCCACTCTTCTCCAGTCTTCCAGGGAGAACATAATTATTGCCTTAAATGGACACCGAATAAAATTAATAAATTGGGCTTTGCACAAAAAACTTAATTCAACAAAATTACTGTAATTTAACCAAATTATAAGAGTATATGACAAATTACAATCTACCACAAGATAATATAAAAACAATCAAACTCTGTATAAAACCAAAATAAGAATGATTTGAGCCCACAAAAGCAAGAACATTCACATTTCAGGAATTAATCATAAGACTGATAGCGCATCTTTGATTTTCTCTTGTGCCTAGATGTTTGACATTTAATCCTTTACTGCAGGTTTCTTATGTTTATTTAAGGCCTTTTAACCTTGCTCAGTGTAGCTTTTATATAAATATTACTCTAAACTTATTGGAACAATGAGGGGAGGGAAGTTAATTTGAGAGAAATAAATTGATTAGTACAGAGCCATCAAAACCAAAGCTTAAGGGAAATACAGAAATGTATAAAAAATTGGAAAAAATCACATCAAGCAAATAAATGGAACTTCAGCATTGTTTACCCAACTGTCAAAACAATATTGCTCTTTTAGACTGAAACGTCTTTAAAATTATTTTTAGTCTAGACGGCCCTGTATCAATATATATCTCTATCCTGATATAACGCAGTCCTCTGGAGCCAAAAAATCTCACCGCGTTATAGGTGAAACCGCATTACATCCAGAGGTTAAAGTAAGCTGGTATGGTCAGGCTTCCCCAGCGGTGATTTTAAAGGGCCTGGTGCTCCAGCCACTGCGGGGAGCCCCAGGCCCTTTAAATCACCACCAGAGCTCTGGCAGTGGGGCTCAGGCGGCGCTTTATAGGGTCCGGGACTCCCTGCTGCTTTACCGCATTATATCCGAATTTGTGTTATATCGGGTCACATTATATCGGGGTAGAGGTGTATTAAAGTGTCTTTTTTCTGAAGGGCTATCCTTCATAGAAGATCTTTCAGTATAGAGGAGCCATTTGGAAGTACAAAGGCTACTAGTGATTTGTAATCACAGCCTAGTCCTTTTGAAGTCATTTTCCTTTTCGTTTGGGGCTCATGAAGCTTTGGAGCCCAGGGTAGATGTCCCCCCTTCAGGGTTGGGACCCCATAAATGTCAAGGCTAAACAAATCCTTTTTAAAAAGTAGCTATTAGACCTGTTTGTTACTGAGCCTTGAATATTTTGTGGTACAAGCTGATGGCTAACGTTGAAAGCTTGTCACTGATGTGTTTTTTTTTTTGCTGTAACACCTGTGCAAGTCCTTTTTAAATTCTCCTACAGTTAGCCTTTGTGACCATGTTACTTCCTCTTTTGGGAAAGACTCCAGATCAGTTTGTGGTTGTGGAATGGCAACTGAAGGTAGAAGACTTGCCACAAATTATCTTCCAGCTGCTAAAAGCTGAGTTGCTCCTCTGCTGAGCATTCAGTGTGACCTCTGACTATGTGAAAAACAGTGTGTGGAAATGGGAGCCAGGTACTCCTGTATTCTAATCCCAGCTTTGTCACTAATTCCCTTCGTGGTGGCGTTGGTCAATTTTTTCCGCATTCTGTAAAATGAGGACGATAATAGTTAATATCCTCACAGTGATGATGTGACTATTAATCAATGCTTATAGAGTGCTGTTAAGTGCTAAATATTAGAATTAGAGGAAGATGAGACAGTAGTGTACAGGAAGGGCCAACTGTGAGGAAGTGAAATGAAAATTTGTGGAAGTGCAAGGTATAGAATAAGAGGAAGAAAGGCAACGAGGCAACATAATGTGGGCCTAAACGGAGAGAATGGATACGAGTATGAATGAAAACCAGCTTTTCAAAGAAAACAGCGTTATAGAGTCATGACAGAAAATTCATGAAGATGGATAGACTGGAAGAAGAGAGGGAGAATAAAGAATTGCAAGAAGTAAATAAGCAAGAGGAGACCTACACAAGTTTGACTAGTTGAATTTTATATTCTGAGAGAAATCTTACATCTCTAAATTTGAAGGATTTTGAACAGTTAAGTTATGTTAATATTGTTGGTTATTTAGGATTAGGTAGTCCAACAACTGGAGAAAATTTTATTTTCTCTAACAAGTGAATAATACATTTATGTGCAGGCGTGTCCACTTAATTCTAATTTTAAAATGTTGACAAGTATACATTAAAGCCAGCACAAGAAGCTGGATTTCTCTTTCCACGCAGGAAAAAGCTAATGGTATTACTGATATTTGTAAAAATGCAAAGTATCTTCTTCCTAAAACTCTAAGGCTGGTCTTGTATGTAGTAGCATGAGCACGTGGAAGGATGCAATGGCACAAAATGCGGATGCCACCCCTGTTCCTAACTATTCTCTCACTGACCACAGCCTAGTGACATTTACAAGTGCCTAAATAAATTAGGCACCTAACTCCCATTGAAAGTCAATAGGATTTAAGCTCCTAAGTATCTATGGTACTTTTGAAAATCCCACTAGCTGCCTATCTGCATCATTAGGCACCTAAATACCCTTCTGAATCTGGCCCCATGTATCTTTGTGTGCTTCCCCATATGCTGAAAGGAGATAGAGAGAAAGGAGAAGTGACTTGCCCAAATTCACAGAATAGGTCAGTGGCAGAGACAGAAATAAATCCAAGTCTCTTGGTTCCAGCTGCAGTCCACTGGATCACAGTGCCTCCCAATTAGACTTTGGGGTGTAACAAACATAGCAAAGTTTATTCACTCATATCAAAGAGTTGAATATGTTTTAAGGAATTCCTCATAGTCTTACACAGTATCATCTCAAAGAATAGTTCCTCCCTGCTATGGTTGTGAGTAAACATACCCTTTTGGGAAGTCTTGTGCATTGACTGTGTTTCTACCCTCTGTGGTGGTCTTGTTTTTTCTCAGGCTGACTTGCTGGCCAGCCTGCCTTTTTCTTTCTTTCCTTGTATGGTTCTGATCACCATAGTGTCTGAACACCTCAACATATTTAAAAATAGAATAACAATAACAATCTTTGTTTCTTCCATCCCAGGCTGTAGGAGAAATAGTAAGATTATTTTTATACTTATGTGTTTGAAGACTTTACTGAGAGAGAGCCAAATAAGATGAGATTTGCATATAGTTGTGAATGCGATGAGGTTTATAGTCATTCCTGGATCTGGAGAAAGTGAGTTTCCTACTTAGCAATGCCTGTGAAAATTCTGACTTTCATGATCACAAGTCTGCTGACAGTTTCAGTGGAACACAGCTGTTGTGGGAGGTCCTGAGCCTGAGGGAACAGTGATCTGAGGTAGCTACCACAATCCCATGCTGGGCTACGAATGTCAGGACAGAGAACTTGAACTCCTCGCAGTGGGGAGGTAGAGCAGACAGCAGAATACCAGGATGATATGCTCACAGTAATTTGTCTTACTAAGTGGACAAGCTGCTGTCTTTTGTATCAGTTGTAGTTTTCTCAGGGCATATGTTTTCATTTCTAGATATAAGTTGCAGTAATCAAGCCTGGAGGTTACTGACTTATTGATCTCTTGGTCTGAAAGTATGTTCTTTACAATGCTGAGCTTGTTGTCAGTGTTGAAAAAATAAGAGTAATACTTGAAGTAATATTATGTTAACTAATTGCAAATTAACTTTGCTTTTTTTCACTTTTCAGTAGATGAAGGCATTGAAATATATGAATCCACTTGCTTGTGGCAGAGTTTGTGTAACTTATGTTGTGGAGGTATCTTTGAGATAAATGACATTTATCAGATAGCACCTGCATTCTGTTCACTAATCCATCCCTCTCAAAATACCTAATAATATTTCAGACTTTTAAGCAATTTTTATACAGTTGGCTTTAAAACTCTCCAAGCCTCAGAATTACATGGTTTGAAGTGCAGGGCTGGTGATATTCATTCTGGACTGGTAACAAGTTTAATTTCTAGTTGTTTCTTTTGTTAACCATAAAGACTAGAATCAGAGGCATTGTACTAATGCAGTGCTGGGACTACAACACTTTTGAGATGGCTGATGTTAGAATAGTGACCTTATTTTAGGTAGTAAAGCTATTTCAGACAATTTTTTTTGCAGTGTTGTAGCCATGTTGGTCTTATGCTTAACAGTCTGCTTCACCGTGAATTTAACTGACACTCTAAGTACCTTTCCCAGACTTAAAGAGCAGCTCTGGTGTAGCTCAAAAGCTTGTCCTTTTCACCAACAGAAGTTGGTCCAATAAAAGATAATTTTTGGAAATGTCTAAAACTTGGCTAGTTTTTTTTTTCTCCTTCTAATGCAAGTACAATTTAACTTGTGGTATCACACTACTGACTTCATGTTACAAAATTATACATTATAAAGCATTTACTAATACATTATAAAGTACCATTTAAACACCAACTTGTTAAAATGGAACTGATGTGTTTTGACAAGGTAAGATATTGTAAGGATGGGTAACTGAAAAATCAACCAAAATTACAAGATGTAGAAATCATGGAAATAGTTGCTAGGTAGAAAAATAGAAAGAGAATAAGTATAAGGAAAATAAAGTGCCTCATGTTGTCAATGATTATTAGTAGTGCTTTGTGGTGCCTTTGTTTTAAATTCAGCATGTATTTCTGAGAATGCAGTTAGGTCCAATTGAACTTCTGTAAATCTGGTTCCCTTACACCAAAACAATACAGTAAGTAAAAAAGCTGACCTTCATATTTAAAGTAAAAGAAAAGAGCAACAGCATAATAAAAATTCATAGATTTAAAGGCCGGAAGACACCAATTGTGATCTAGTATAACTTCCTGCTTACCACAAACTGTAGGACTTTCCTGATTTAATTCCTGCTTCAAGTCCAATAACTGTGGTTTAACTAGAGTGTATCTCTTACTAAAATATCCAGTCTTGATTAAAAAAATTTCCAGTGATGGAAAATCCACAACCACGCTGGGTAAATTCTTCCAATGGTTAGTTACCCACACTATTCAAAATGTATGCCTTATTTCTAGTCTGAATTTGTCTAGCTTCATTTTACAGCAATTGGATATTGTTATGCCTTTGTCTGTTTGACTGAGGAGCCCTCCATTATCAAATTTCCACTTCCCATATAGGAACTTGTAGACTGATCGAATACCCTTAACCGCAACCTTCTCTTTGATAAACTAAATAATCAAGTTTCTTGAATCTCACTACTATACGGTATTTTTTCCAATCCTTTAATCATTCTCACGGTGCTTTTCTGAACCCTCTCCTAATTTTTCAACATCGTTCTTTAATTGTGGACACCAGAACTGGATATATTATTCCTGTAGAAGTTGCACTTTTGCCAAATATAGAGGTCATAACCACCTCTCCTCCTGCTAATATTCCCCTGGCTATACGTCCAAGAATTGTATTATCACTTTTAGCTTCAGTGTCACACTGGGAGCTCATCTTCAACTGATTATCCACCACGACCCCCTCTGAGGTTTTTTTAGAGTTCTGCTTCTGAGGATAGTCCCCCATCCTTTAAGTATTGCTTATATTCTTCGTTCATAGATGTATAACTTTTCATTTGGTCATATTGAAATGCATATTGTTTGCTTGTTCCCAGCATAACCAGCTGATCCAGATGACTCTGAATTGGTGACCAAAGCTCTTCATTATTTACCACTCACTCAGTCTTTGTGTCATCTGCACATTTTGTCAGTAATGATTTTGTTTTCTAAAAATATTAACTAGCATAGGGCCAGGAACTGTTACATATAGGAGTGTTGGAAATAATTTTCCTAATAAGCTCATTAAGGATTACCCTGACTCAGTTTTCAGACAAGCATTCCTTTATTACTCTGAAGGTCACTTGGTGTTGGTTACATCTAGAATATCAATATAAGCATATATACCCTTATATTCTGTATTTTAGCAACAATACAATTCTAAGCATTGGCTGAATACTTACAACCAGTTTAGGCCTGGAAGACATCCTATTATGGTGAGAAGGGTAAGGAAAAGCTCCAGAGGGATAAGGAAAAGTTCTGACAGAGAACTCCCAGAAAACCTTGCCTTTTATACACTATAACAAACAAGTGATATCAGTGCTGGTTATTGGACCTTAGCTAAAATCATCTGAAGCAGTTTAGGGCTGCAATTTGCTCTCATCACGGTTTTCCTCCTTATCTTATATTTTTCCCCCAACTACTGAACTAAGCATTTTCTAACCATATATTTAATGCACCTAGTGCCCAATTAACCTGTTTTCTTAATAGATATGCAACAATTCTGAAAATTCTGAAAAAGGGACATATTTTAAGAATTTACTGTACCCACCCTACACACACCCAGATCATCTATCATTTGAAAGATTATTTTATGTATGTTTAGATGAGGTATGATGTGGACGTGTCAAGAGGTGCTGTATGCCTGTAGTTGTGAAACAATAGTACCCAAAATGAATGTCACTTTTTGCATAGTTCCAGAAACACTGCAATATGACTGACTTCAGTTTTTATTGTTTAGTTAATTTCAGCACTTTAATGTTGTGTTTATTGGTCAGGGCTACCAAATGACAATGTATGAAGATTTTTATTGGTTTTGCATGGGCAAGCTTTTTTAGAAATGAAACTGTTTAGCATATAATCTAAATGGCAAATATCAATATTTTGCAGTATACTAACAATAAATGTTTTCAAATAATATATTCTTAATTGTCAAAGACTCTCACAAGTGACTATTATAGTTTTCTATATTTTTTCAGTTGAAACTTGCTGACCAGACCCATCTCTCACTGAAGGTTGTGGACTAGTAGAGGTAGATTGTGTGCCCATAGTTTGTACTGCATAGTGGGTAGACATAAATGTGTATATATAAATTCTTAATGTAATGCTTCTCTATTTGTAAGCTTTTGTACATATGATGTTGCATTGCAATTGCCTATTCATGCAGTACAAGCCTTTGAAATATTCTAGAAATTAGTTTTTTAATTTAGTGATACAGTACTTATACATAGGTCAGTACAAAAATGTCAGTTTTGATGCTAACATAGATCTAATTTAGATCTTATGTAGTACAAATTTGTGTACTTGTACAAAATGAAAAAAGGTGAATGGTGGTAATGCTAACAATATACCTTGGGAATTTTACCTCTACAGAGAAGTTACAGTGTATGAAGACTTTGAGGATACAAGCCCCCTTAAAGCTTACTTGAAAGAACAGGACTCGCCACAAACTTTGAAAAATGTGTTATTTGTCAAGAAAATCAAAAGAATGCCAAACTACCAAAAGCCACCAGTGCTGAACAGAATTCAGTGATTCTGGCAGCAGAAGCCAGGAGAGCTTAATTGTATGGATGACTACTGGCTGAGTTTTTTAGGTTAGATGATGTGTCACCAGTTATCACAGGAGCTGCTTTCAGAAAATTCACAAGCTGGCTGAATTTGGCACGTCAGAGTTTAATTGAACCCAGGAAAGAAAACAGACTAAATCTGATCAGACAGTGTCATGTTCACCTGCTTCTATAACCACCAGAGCAAGTATATCCTTTGGCGATTGGATCTGTTGCATTGTTTGCTTGAGAATAACACACAAGAAACATCATAAAAGAGAAACTTTTGAGAGAGCAACCTATCTAAGGGAGGCAGCACTTCAAAAAGGAGATGACATTTTGTGCAGAATATCTGTCGAATACTTGATTGATAAAGATGCAGTTTATCACTCAACATGCCTTTCTTTGTACTTGAATAAAACTAATCTTAAAGCAAAACCATCTGGTTACGCTGCAGCAATAGTCACCTCATGACATTGCATTTTATCAGCTGATTGAAGAGATAGACAATGATTTTAACTATAACAAGAAGGCTCTTCTCCAGTCCAAACTGCTGAGAGAAGATGGGCTTTATATCTTTTTAGATATAGAAACTGCAAGCTGCTTCAGTAGCAAATTACAGGCAAGATTAGAAAAATACTATGGTTCTGCAATTCCATTCCATCCAAAGTCAGGTGATAGTAATTTGCAGAGGTCATCTATTTTTGTGCCCCCGTTTGTGCAGGAATTTGTCCTTTGTTGATAGAGGCATATAATTCAGCCAGCAATGAATATCATACTTCAGAAGACAGTCCTATAAGGTGCTTGAGAATTGTGGAGTGCATACTGTTGAACAGTTCCAAAATTCTGACACCACTGCACATAAGCCTGGCTGCACAGTTACACCTTGAGTTTGGGTCTCACAATTTAATCGACATACTACACCTTCATGGATTCTGCATCAATTGCGATGAGCAGAGGTGGTTCATCACTAGTGCTGCAAAAACTGAAGTAGAAAGACTCCAGGGACGTATGTTCATTCCAAATGGAATTGTACCACTTCATGCTGGTGGAAATCTCATCCAAGAAGGAGATAACATAGACATCACCATAGAGACCTTCCATTCAGTGGCTAGAGAAGTATTTTAGGAACAGTCTGCAGATAGTCCAGCATCACAAGAAATATCACTGAAGTGCAGGAAAGAAAAGTCACTTATTTTCAAGGGGCAATCAGAATCTTTTATGCAGTGTGCAGCATTTGAAAAACCTAGAACACATCCAGAACAGAGTTTCTGTGAAAAAGAACTTGAAAATATAAACTCTTGTTGCTTACAAATGGACCCTGTCTGAGATCTCTCCAGGTGTCTCTTAAGACTACTGCCTCATGATGTCTTACGAATACCAAATTACATTGATGATGTTCAGACTAAAGTGATTCCATTTTGGACTGGTTTCAACTGCAAGCTTGCAAAAGAGAAGAGCACCTAGACAGCAGTTACATATGCACCTATTGTGGATGCCAAACAGCTGACATGGCCACAGTTTATACTACAATGCTGAAATAAGGAAATGGGAATAGCTCTAGGACAGCAGCATGCAGTTCAGACCTTGGGTCAGCAGCTGTATGCTGTTGCTCAGCAGGTGAAATGGATTCTCCTAAACGAAATTTATACCAATGTGATTTGCCTGGGTGGTTTTCACAGCCTGTGCTGTTTTATTACATGTTTTGGGAAATTTGGGGGAGATGCAGGATTGCTTGACCTTTTTGTTGATTCTGATGTATATGCAGCTTGTATTGCAGATCAAGTTGGGAGAGTGTGCTGAGCAAGCTGCAATTTCTGCAGCCAGGAAGTTGGTAGCAGTACTGTATGACAAGAGTGAGGGAAGAAAAAGGAGACCCACAGAGACCTGAATTGCTTGCACCTCAATCTGTCCGTCAAAAAAGACAAGTCACTGGCCAAACTCCCACCACGTGAGGACAGTTTTGAAGAACATGTCAAAAGAGTATCTTGGCAAACAAAGATTTGGATGTCTTCACATATAGGTAAACCAGATATTGGGTCACCATTGCCACACGGATGGAAAAATGTGGATGATGAACTACTTTCTTATTGTTCAAGGGCCTAATGGCATCTGAGCTTCCACAACACCTCATTTGTGACTGTGCCAGTCGGAGTCACTGCACAATCAACTGTCTGTAGTCAGAATAATCTTCCCTGCACAGAACTTTGTACATGCCAAGGCAATGAAGACTGTGGTAACCCACATGTTCTTGACAGAGATCATAATGATGAACAAGATGACTGTTTACTAGAAATGTTACCAGCGCTATTACATTTCAGTTATACCTGTACACCTGTATTAATAGATTTTTGTTTTCCTTTTATATTATTATGCTTTGAGGTCAACAAGAAATCCAATTTTGCTTTGAAATAATTGTAGTCATTAAACTAACAGAAACGAATGCAAATGTTTCAAAGTGGTCATTTTAATATATTGAAGGTTCCATTGTTTCCCTCTGTTAAGAACATAAGAATGGCAATACTGGATTAGCCCAGTATCCTGTCTTCCTACAGTGGCCAATGTCAGGTGTCCCAGAGGGAATGAACAGAACAGGTAATCAAGTGTGTTCTTTCTCCTAAGTTTATTCTTTTTTGTTCTGTGCATTGGACCTATTGCTCATGCTAATATCCAAACTCAATTAAAAACTATAGTTCACTTAGGCCTAATATGGGCTATATTCCTAGAAGAAGCCCACTAGAAACACATCTGCCTGATATTGATTCCCTGTTTACAATTAAATTTTGAGACCCAGTGGCCAGTTTTGAGTCCATTTAGAGTTTTCCATGTTGATGTTACGTTGTATTCTAGTTTCTTGGGGTGTGTCTACACTGCAAAAAAAAAGGTGTGCTAGCTAACTCAGGTTAAAATATCAGTGATGATATGGCAATTTTTTAAAAATTTGGTTAGTAGGTGGAGTTAAGGCCTATTCAGGATTCTGGGATTGAACTCCAGCTATAATCCTGAGAACAAGCTGCGTTGTTGCCATGTGTTTGCTGCCTTTAAGGCCAACCGGCTTATAATTATTTCGGTCATCCCATTTACCTTTTTTCAGTATTGGCACAACATCAGCTTGCTTCCAGTCCTTTATAATTTCACCACTTTCACCAGACTTATTAAAAATGAACATGAGCAGTCCAGACAGCTCCTTAGCCACCTCTTTTAAAACTCTTGGTTATAAGTTATTCCGACGTTGATTTGAGAAGGAAATTGAGTTAATATTGTGTTAGATTAATAAGGTTCTGACTTAAACTGATGTTAAAATAAGTGAATATGGAGGTAAGGCAGCCACTCTATTCTTAATGTACTGTTTTATGTCTTGATATTGCAAATTTTACTGGTATGTAACAGCACATACACATGAGACTCTCAAAAATTCCTAGTCTCGGTTGTATGACTTAAATGCAGAGAGAAGACTTACCTTTGAATTTCTTGGCTTTTGCTCCAAGTCAAAACCTTCACATAACTATTTTATATTAACATAACTATCTATTTTAAGAAGCTAATCCTTAGCTTTAGTAGGTAAGACAGATCTTGTTCTGTACATATGAATAATACTAATATCTTGCAAATATAGCATCTTTCAGGTGAAGATTTCTGTTTTACAAAAGTACAAAGTATTACTATACCTGTTTTTACAGATAAGAAATGGAGGCACAAAGAGGTTGAGTAACTTGATCTAGATCCCAGAGCGAATAAATGGCAAAAGTTGAGAACAGCACCACCTCTGACTCCCAGTTTTCTATTTTAACAATTAGATCAAGACATCGTGTTCAAAGCGTCATATGTGCATGCATGTGTGCATGTGGTACTTATAAAGATATAATCTCTGAAGGTTTCATTGCTGTTTTAGGGCATGGGTGCCACTCTATGTAAATATTTTTGCACTAATGCTGCACAGAGACAAAAACCTGAAACACTGGAAACAGCTGGAACATTTCATTAAAATGCAGAGAGAACTCATGAAGGTAGGATTCAGAAATGTGTAGTTTGTGAAAGGGTCTAGATTGGTGACTGATTAAAAAGCAGATATTCTCTAAATGAGAATGTGAACTTTAAAGAAGCAGTGTTTTGGCAAAAAGTGCTCTACCCCTTCTCTCCCTTTCCAGCTCTTTTGTATATTTAGCTTCCTAGTGAACTGAAAAGGTTATTTTTGGCTTGGTGCCCAAGAACTAAAACTAGCTTCTGGAATCCTTTAGCTCTGTCTGATGTTGAGCAGCTCTGGGTGGTAGTAAAATAACTGCCATAATTGGCATTTTACTGAAGCATTTTAGTTGTGTATTCTAATATTAAGTTGTGAGAGAGAGAGCCATATGACATGGCCTGCATCCAGCTTATCAGAAATATGTAACCCACATTTATCTAGGAAGCACTGGAAACCTGAATAATATGAAGTGGTTCCTACAAATAACTGACAATGCCCTTTCTTTGGGAAGGGGAGGAGGAACTAATTTAAACTTGTCTTCTGTATGGATGTTAAAAATGAGAAGTGATGCACGGATTTACTGTGAGAATTTTAAAAACGTTCCCCATGTCTTTGAGACCATGCACACTGAATATCAAACAAACTTGTGAAGTTTCTAGTGCTGTTGTTGAGAACAGGGCTTTTTTTCTCTTGTGACAGTGGATTAAAAAAATCAGGAACTGATACTGTAGAACCTCAGTGTCATGAACCCTAGAGTTACAAACTGACCAGTCAACCACACACTTCATTTGGAACCGGAAGTACACAATCAGGCAGCAGAGACTTAAAAAAAAAAGCAAACACTGTACAGCACAGTACTGTTTTAAACATAAATAAAAAAATAAAGGGCAAGTTTTTATAAAAAAAAAAGATTTGACAAGTTAAGGAAACTGTTTCTGTGCTTGTTTCATTTACATTAAGAGTTTAAAAGCAGCATTTTTCTTCTGCGTAGTAAAGTTTCAAAGTTGTATTAAGTCAATGTTCATTTGTGAACTTTTCAAAGAACAACTATAACATTTTGTTCAGAGTTAAACATTTCAGAATTATGAACAACCTCCATTCCTAAGGTGTTCGTAACTCTGAGGTTCTACTGTATATCATGGATTCCAAGACCAGAAGTAGTGATCTAGTCTGACTGATCATCTCATCGAACCTCCTTTATAATATAGGCCACAGAATTTCCCCAAAATAATTTCTAAGAGCAGATCTTTTAGAAAAACATCCAATCTTGATTTAAAAATTGCTAGTGATGGAGAATCTACCATGACCCTTGATAAATTGTTCCTGCACCAGTATTTATTTTGTATACAGTATTACAATTGTGTACGTTTGTGATTATGGAATTGGAGAAATCAGTTATGATTTATTTCACAATGTTTTTACGGAGGATTGCTTTAAATCATGGTTATTACATTCAGGGATTTATGAGAGAGGTTAATTATTTTAACATGAAAAATCATTATTCATTAATGAAAAGTCCTAAGGGCTTCTCTATACAGCACAGTAATGTCTACTAGAAAAGTGTGAATTTTAAAGTGCCCCAATGTGCTGTGCACTGACTGGCCTATGTAGACCCTGCTGGCACACCCCAAGAGTTAATGCTCATGAGAGAACCTTTAGTTCATGCCAGCAGTCTCTACATGGGCCATTTAGTGCACAGTATGTTGATGCACTTTAGAATTCATGCTTTTCTAGTGTGCATTGCTGTGCTATGTAGACAAGCCCTAAAAATAAGGAAGACTTTACTTACTGAAGCTCTGAAGTATGAATTACTACGTGGAATACTAAAACCAGGGGTAAAGGGCTTTTTAAAAAATTCCATTTGTGACTTTCAAAATATCTAATTTGGAACATGTGGAAAGAATAATGTTAAGTTGGTTCTTGGGATTAAAACATTTAAGAATACTCTGGCTAGGAGATGTGATCATTTGTAGGTTTTAGTAAATGAAATGGGCATGGAGTAGCCTGATTACATGATGATAGTTATTACGCTAACAGCAAACAGTAAGAGCCCCAAAGACCCTTAAAATACACACACAATTTCATGTGTCCTAAAAGCCTTCTAGAAATCAGTGATTTAGCGATCTTTGTTCCTGATGTAAGACTTTGTTAACTCGGTACTCTGGAAATACAGCTGAAAGGTATTGTTTACCAACTGGAAATCTGAAATGGTCAAAAAACAGTGGACTCTAAGAACACAGCTGATATAATGTCAATCTTGATATTGGAAAAGTAGCTGCACTTTTATAAGCTACTTCTCTCATTTCTCAAAATTGTCTTTGGGAAAGTGATTGAATCTAGAACAAGTTTCCATGAGATGAGTAAATAAAGCTTTTGGAGAGGTTTGGCATTAATTTTATCCCCTGTATTTCTAACTGAACTCCTCTTACTAAGGCTCATCAAAAAATTTGACAGTTACCCTAAATTTGGCTTTCTATCTTAAAACACAATCCTTGTTTGTTTTTTGGTAGCTCAAACTTTTGGCCAGAGCTTTTGGATAGTATGTACTGAAGAATTAGCGGACGAAGTTGCTTACATTTTTTTGTTTTTAACCACTAGCCGAAACAATTTTCTGATGTAAGGTTGCTGAATGCATTTTAAAATTACCTGCATAATTGTTTAATAGTCTCAGTTGTGTAGCCAGGACTTGACTGTCTTGCTAACAAGATCATTTGTATGGATAAAAATTCATATTTGGAAGAGCTGTAGGTCTGTGTTTTTGCCATGCAGAAGATTTTTCAGTAATCTGTTGCTGAATCACAGCAAATAAAATGGCTTTGCTACATGTTTTCATTGTAGAGAAACAGTTGCAATTCATTGATATTCCTCTGGCTGTAATTGAACCAGGGTGGAAAAGATTAAGTATCTTGGCACGCAGCCTTAATTGGAGTTTCTGGAGTGCAATGACGTGTGCGTGCCTGAGGGGGTGGTGAGAGAGAATGAGAAGGCCTGTTTTATTACCATCTAAAAGTTCTCTTCTTATCTGCTATATTGTATACATGACCTAGGTCCTGCTCTTTCCATTAACGGTAAATTGTTCATTTTTTGTTACATGAAATGTAAATGGTTCCATTGAGGCTAGGCCAGTTTGTGCATATAAACAGTTCTTAAAACAAACATAACATTGTATTATAGAAATCAGCAACTAAGTAATGTGATTCCTTACGTTTACACCGAGGATATGGGAACACAGCTATACTCTGCCTTGCTCCTTGTTTGGTATTAGGACTCATGGGGAAACTATCAGTGTTACAAAAAAAAAAAATCTGATAAGGAATAAGCCATTATGATTCATTTTATTTACAGAAACTGATTTCTCTTGGCGAGATTGATTTACTGAGTTTCCTTCAGATGTTATCCCTTTTTGTCATTCTGTGTAAAATGTTACCATTGCTCATTTATGCAGTTTTTGTTCCTATCATACTGGAATAGATTATCTGAATCATGGGACCTGATAATTATAAAGCCAGAAAAGATGGTTAAGATGATTTAGTCTGACCTCCTGCATAACATAAATTTCACCTGGTAAATTCTTGTATCTAGCCCAACAATTTATAGTGCATCTTTATCCATTCTTGATTTCAAGTCTTTAAGTGCCGGTAATCTTTTCCACTGGTTAAATCTTGAAAATTTGCATGCTATTTCCATTTTGAAGTTTAGCTTTCAACTTCCCGCCATTGGATCTTGTTCTGCCTTTATGCAGTATTTAGTGGACTCTTTAATGTATCAGATGTCGTCTCCCTGAGCAATTCATTATAAACTGCCTCTTAACCTTCCCTTTCATAAACTAAATAGATTGAGTTCCTTTAGTCTCTCATTTTCCAGGTTTCATATTCATTCTGGTAGTTCCTCTGTAAACCCCGTTCAATTTTTTAACAGCTTAACATTTTAACAACATCTTTTACTTAAAAATGTGGACACAAGAGCTGGACACAGCATTCCAGTAATGGTCTCACAAATGCCATATATGGAGGTAATATCACTTCCCCACTCTTCAATATTCCTCTCTTTATACGTCCAAGTATCGTGTTAGTCGTTTTTGTCACAACATCACATTGGAACTCATGGTCAGTTTGCCATGATGACAGTCCTTTTCAGAATTACTGCTTTCCAGAAAATGGTCCCTCATCCTGTATGTCCTATATTCTTTTATGACCTTGCATTGCCTGTATTAAAATGCATGTTGTCTGATTGTTACTATGTACCGAGTGATCCACATCCCTCTGTATCAGTGACTGATTCTTTTCATTATTTATCTCACCTCCAATCTTTGTGTTGTCTGCATATTTTATCCACAATAGCTTTATAGTCTATTACAGAAAAAAAATTGAATAAGTTGATCTGAGAACCAGGCCCTGTGAGGCCCATCATAATGTATGCTTGAGGGATTAATGTCTTGCTATGTTGAGAGCAGACTGCTCACTTTCTCTGGGAGTAGACGTTGGCTTAATGCTTGCTGCAACCAAGCCAAAATTAATAAGATTTCTAATGTTTGCAGTGTTGTAGCTGTGTTGGTCCCAGGATATTAGAGAGACCAGGTGGCTGAGATAATATCTTTTATTGGACCAACTTCTGTTGGCAAAGGTGACAAGCTTTTGAGCTTACACAGAGCTCTTCTTCAGGTTTGGGCTGAAGAAGAGCTCTGTGTAAGCTTGAAAGGTCTCTCTCACCAACAGAAGTTGGTCCAACAAAAGATAATACCCCACCCACCTGGTCTCTCTAAGGTTTCTATGATGAACAAAACAAAATACTTCATGATCTGCTAGTAATTTTTTACTACTAATAAAATATTTGATTTCATTGCAGGATTACTGAAGTGAAACCATTCATCGTTTTTTGTTTAAAGATTTCCATTGCAATTTTTTCTAATGTTTATTGTTAGACAATATTTTAAGTATATATTCCTTAATACTTTAGTGTGTTGTAGAATTCTTTAGAGGGCTAGGATGCAGTCAGATTTTAATTAAATTAATTAGATCTAAAACAGATGAGTTCTTGAATTCCATTTCTGCTTCATTCTTTTTGACTCTTTTGGTAAGTAAAGGAACTGTCAGTGCTCATAAAAAGTTATTTAAATTATTTAAAGGTAAAAAATTGATAGGTCAACTGATTCGGCAAAACATTTGTATTACAATAGGGAAATATATTACATTGCTTTAAAAGCAGTTGATTATAAGTGCTGTAGGCTCCAATTTAGCAAAGTACTTAAGCATATGCTTTGCCAGATGAAATGAGGACATAATGGTAAAGGTTATTTCTAACTGGGAGAAAGGTTTATAAAGCAAATAACTTAAATACAGGAAAGCCAGCTCTTTTAATAAAATTAAAAATCTTTTCTGGAGTATCTATTGCACAAAACTGTTTGATAGTTCTGTTTATAGAAACAGGATGTTTTGGTTCTATGAAATGTGGATTTCTTGGGAGTGAGTTTTTGAGAAACCGTGTTTGTTCTGGTGGAATGCAAATGACATAAAATTGTTTAAAACATGCTGTGACCAATGCATAAACAACAGCTTTGAAAGTATCAGTAACAGTGGGATACTGAGAGGGATTCCATGCTAAGCCTTCTCACAGTTTGCACTGAATTGGTGGTATTGGAGTTCAGATGATCCCCTCTTGGACACTTAAAAACTAGAATTTGGAGTTAATTCAGGAAAATTTGGGGACAGGTGGAAGAGGACAAAAGCATCTATGGCATGAAACGCTGCAAAGGGCAAGTTGGGGTGAATAACTGAGGAAAGGAAAATGGAATTGGAGGAACAGAGGAACGAGGACCCATGCTTCCTTCTTTTGAATTGTTTCCCTTTCCTTTTAACTACTTCAATCTCACTTCTTCACTTCCAGTATTAAGTATATTTGTATTGAGGTAACACACAAAGACCCCAGTCAGAATAAGGGCACCATTGTGCTGGACATTGCAGAAATTAAAAATGATGCTCCCATCTAGAGGAGTTTACAATCTCATCTCTCCTTGTTCTTCCCTTCTGTCCTCCTTCCTGCCCACCCATATGTTGCATCCTCTCCCATTCTTCTATAATCTTTAGTTGTCCCATATCTTTCTTGCTTCTCCCTGCTACATTCTCTCTCTGTTTTGCTACAGATACCTTGTGCAGTTGGCACTCTTTCTTCTACTCTGAATTTTCTATCTAGCCGATGTGTCTAATAGCCAGTTTTTCTAACAGCACAGTAGACCTTTCAGCAGATAGCATTTCCTGTCAGTTTATTTTATTTGGGATTCTGCTTCAGTCATTGCTGATTTAGCAGTGGATTAATGACAACTGCACTAAGAAAATGTTAGAGGACTGATGAAGATGGAGGGGAAAAAAGGGAAGTAACAGCCATATAAATGGCACTAAGGGGGTGGGGTTGTGGTCCTGGGTGATTTTTTGGTATCAAGTCTTAAGAATGGTTCTGGAAAATGTATTTAAATTTGCTTAAAAAGGGGGGTCGGGGTGCTAAAGCCTTCATAATTGCATATTAACTTTTAATACTAGGACATGATTAGGTGAGATTTTTTGTTTTTGGTTTTAGGCTTTCCAACTTGCTAGAGAAGGACTTTAACCTTCCCATGCACTAATGAAGAACAACCACTGAATAAATCAGAGCAATTTGTATTGTACTGATTTAGTTTTTCAGATATACACGGATTGTTTCCCTGCTGTAACGATTACAGAGTGAGCTGTGCTTTAGATCCTTTTGCAGTCCCTGTTGAGTACTTCCCTTCAAGTGATAAGCATGCACCTTTCTTTTTAGTGGAATTCTGCACTTCACCTTACTCTTCGACGGGATCTCTGGCTGTAGCCCCCTTGTTTATGGCTGTGTTAATTTGGTATCCACAGTAATCTTTGCTTTGGAACTTTGTGACCAATGTCTGGTTAAAGTATCAGAGGGGTAGCCGTGTTAGTCTGAATCTGTAAAAAGCAACAGAGGTCCTGTGGCACCTTTAAGACTAACAGAAGTATTGGGAGCATAAGCTTTCGTGGGTAAGAACCTCACTTCTTCAGATGCAAGTAATGGAAATCTCCAGAGGCAGGTATAAATCAGTATGGAGATAACTAGGTTAGTTCAGTCAGGGAGGGTGAGGTGCTCTGCTAGCAGTTGAGGTGTGAACACCAAGGGAGGAGAAACTGCTTCTGTAGTTGGCTGGCCATTCACCGTCTTTGTTTAATCCTGATCTGATGGTGTCAAATTTGCAAATGAACTGGAGCTCAGCAGTTTCTCTTTGGAGTCTGGTCCTGAAGTTTTTTTGCTGTAAGATGGCTACCTTTACATCTGCTATTGTGTGGCCAGGGAGGTTGAAGTGTTCTCCTACAGGTTTTTGTATATTGCCATTCCTGATATCTGACTTGTGTCCATTTATCCTCTTGCGTAGTAACTGTCCAGTTTGGCCAATGTACATAGCAGAGGGGCATTGCTGGCATATGATGGCATATATAACATTGGTGGACGTGCAGGTGAATGAGCCGGTGACGTTGTAGCTGATTTGGTTAGGTCCTGTGGTGGTGTTGCTGGTGTAGATATGTGGGCAGAGTTAGCATCGAGGTTTGTTGCATGGGTTGGTTCCTGAGTTAGAGTTGTTATGGTGCGGTGCGTGGTTGCTGGTCAGAATATGCTTAAGGTTGGCAGGTTGTCTGTGGGCAAGGACTGGCCTGCCTCCCAAGGTCTGTGAAAGTGAGGGATCATTGTCCAGGATGGGTTGTAGATCACTGATGATGCGTTGGAGAGGTTTAAGCTGAGGACTGTAGGTGATGGCCAGTGGAGTTCTGTTGGTTTCTTTTTGGGGCCTGTCTTGTAGCAGGAGGCTTCTGGGTACACGTCTGGCTCTGTTGATTTGTTTCTTTATTTCCTTGTGTGGGTATCGTAGTTTTGAGAATGCTTGGTGAAGATCTTGTAGGTGTTGGTCTCTGTCTGAGGGGTTGAAGCAGATGCAATTGTACCTCAGTGCTTGGCTGTAGACGATGGATCGTGTGGTGTGACCGGGGTGGAAGCTGGAGGCATGAAGGTAGGCTTAGCGGTCGGTGGGTTTTCGGTATAGGGTGGTGTTAATGTGGCCATCGCTTATTTGTACGGTGGTGTCTAGGAAGTGGACCTCCCGTATAGATTGGTCCAGGCTGAGGTTGATGGTGGGGTGGAAGCTGTTGAAATCATGGTGGAATTCTTCCAGGGTCTCCTTCCCATGGGTCCAGATGATGAAGATGTCATCAATATAGCGTAGGTAGAGAAGGGGCATGAGTGGACGAGAGCTGAGGAAGTGTTGTTCCAGGTCAGCCATAAAAATGTTGGCATATTGTGGGGCCATGCGGGTGCCCATAGCGGTGCCACTGGTCTGGAAGTATATATTGTCACCAAATTTGAAATAGTTGTGTGTGAGGATAAAGTCACAGAGCTCAGCAATAAGTTGTGCTGTGTCATCATCAGGGATACTGTTTCTGACAGCTTGTATTCCATCTGTGTGTGGGATGTTTGTGTAGAGAGCCTCTACATCCATGGTGGCTAGGATGGTGTTTTCTGGGAGGTCACCAATGCATTATAGTTTTCTCAGGAAATCTGTGGTGTCACGGAGATAGCTGGGAGTGCTGGTGGCGTAGGGTCTGAGTAGGGAGTCCACATATCCAGACAGTCCTTCAGTGAGAGTGCCAATGCCTGAGATGATGGGGCGTCCAGGATTTCCAGGTTTGTGGATCTTAGGTAGTAGATAGAATAACCCTGGTCGGGGCTCTAAGGGTATGTTGATTTGTTCCTGTGTTAGTGTAGAGAGTGTCCTGAGTAGATGGTGCAGTTTCTTAGTGTATTCCTCAGTGGGATCTGAGGAAAGTGGCCTGTAGAATTTGGTATTGGAGAGTTGTCTGGCAGCCTCCTTCTGGTAGTCAGACCTGTTCATGATGAAAAAAAAAGCCTAAGTGCATATTGTCTTACATATAAGTGTATATAATCTTTCCTTGCCATCTTAAGCGGACTTCACTTAACCCAGGTACACCAAAACATTATGTTGGGGTGAGATAGATTGCTACCTCCAACTACTTCTTTGTGACACCCAAGCTTTATCTGTCCTCCTTTAGGTCATTGGTTTTTTTTTATCCATTCCGACACTCCTTTGTTCAGAGTTCCCAATCAAAGATTTCTTGAGACATTGAGGAGGTCATCTGAACCTGACCACACTGGTTTCTCTGTTTCTCATGAGGGTGCTGGAGGTACTCTTTCCCTCAGTGGATTCTTGCCCCTTTGAGCACCAGGCAATTGAATTCTGTCTACAGACACTGTTTGTGTGTCCCTTTAGGATTTAACTCTTAGACAGCTTTTACCAGCAATACAGTAATTAATAAAACCCCTATCTATATCTGGATGTTTAACATTCATAGAACTATGCAGATAATTCCCACATTCTTCACACCTAGCAACTATTATGCTTTCATTATTAGAATATCTGGGAAATTATGGATAATCAAATGGTTTAGTCCAAATTAGTGATTTAACGTCTGTCTGTCGAGAGGGGAAAGAAATTATTTTAAAATATAACTTGTGGAGGTTGGTTGCACAAAATTTTGAAAAATGTGTTCCAAGTTCTTGAACAAGTCTGAACTGATGAGACACTGAATAATTGCAAAGAGCTTTTTTTTTTTAAAGGTGTAACTTCAGTTCGAATACATTATGTTTAGTATTTGTTCTTGCATGCGGGAGGGCAGCAGAAGAAAGCATGTTATTAGAATGACTTATCAAAGTTGTCACTTGTAAGACTAAATTTCACACTGTAGAAACTTCTAATCTAAAAATAGAAATTCCCAAAAGACAGTTAAATTTTCCTTATTCATTCTGTGCCAGTAGCAAATAATTCCTCAATGTGTAACTTTTTCTAACAACATAAAAATTGTTATTAGTAATCTACTGATTTAATGGGCATCTTGGGGCTTACTGTTCTGCTAAAATAGAATGAGGTCAATACTAGCCATGTTAAACTGTAAAACAAATATGAACTTACCTCCAATAAAAATGGGAGCTTATAAGGGTAGATACAGTGATTAATCCTTTTATTATGAATTTTTTTCATTTTGTTTATATTTGTGTACATGGTGTAATATTGTGCACCTTTTGAAGTACATGTTTTAAAAGATCAAGGTATACCCTCTTCCTTATATTGCTGCTATATGAACTTGGGAAGTTTTAGATTGAGTGTTAGGATATGATACTGAAAGAGACTCTTGGATGTTCTTTGGGTGTACTGCATTTCAGTTTGTGTCTTGTGCAATATCAGATTGTCTAGAGGCATATAAACAGCACGGGAACAGTGATTTGGATTGCGTCCTACAGATACAAAAGGCATGTGTTTTCTTGTAAAAGAAAACGTGTCTGTGAAAGAAACTGTTACAGCATTTTTGTTCATGTAAGCATAACAAATACATTAAGAATCATTCTCTTTTTGGTTTTTGTGCTCTGATTCTGCTGTATGGCTTTAGCAAGGTCTCCTTCACCACCCATATCAGGCCTCTGGAACTATAGTATGACTTAACCTGCTTTGCTGAGTCATCTTGCGTAATTTTAAATAAATCTGGTTTTAAAATATAAACTTAATTTTATCATTAGCTTTCGCAATCCTTGTTTATTTGTAGAAGTCATATTTTTAACAAAAGAATTGGAGTTCTTCAATTGTGTTTCCAGAGTGTAAAATATTGCCTTTTAAACCCATCGTTCTGTGACATTAGGAATTTTCATGACTACCTTACTATATTTTCATTCTAAGGCTCTTCACACCAAGTAAAGAGATTTATCACTTAAACTTAGTTTAGACTTAATCTTCATCAAACAAATATTTTAAATAACACAATTATCCAGTTAATTGAAATGCTGCAAAACAATTATTACTGCTGATCTTGTATCAGAGTTGTTTCCATTAAGTAAGTAATTTGGTTTTACTGCTTTTGAGGATTGACACAAAAAAACCTTCATCAGTAGTTGCTGGTATCTGGTTGTGAGCTTTCCCAGGCTGTGCTGATTTAAAAAGATATAATAGAGAGCACAGGATTTCTAAATTAGCTTAACTACTATGTGTACCTCAATGAAAAATACATATTTCCAGAAGCCTGAAAGTGTAAATGTTCCTAGCTGGTAACAATATGTAAGTCTTAAGGAAACATTGTGTCAATATGAAAATGCTATCATATTTCCCCCTTCCTGTTTTAAATTAAAGGAGTGGCATGCCTTCTCTAGGGTGATTTTTAAATCTTAGATTTTTTTGTGGTGTAAAACATGTTGACAGCTAGTACTTTCAAAAAATATTTTAACAACTTTACAAATTGGTGATGCTTTCATAGAGATGCAGTACATTAGCTGACATTCCTAATATTGCGAAGGTTTGGGATTAATATAAAATGTACAGTCATATTAATTCAGTTTTTTGTTTCTGTGGGACACGCTGTCATTAAGCAGGTAGTAGTGTAAAAAATGATGTAATATCTTCCTGTTGTGTAGCTAAAGGTTTGAGTTTTAGTTCACCTTCTCTAAGAATAAAAGGTGATTTAATAGTACTTGGCATTTATAGCCCTTTGCACTTTAAAAATGCTATACAAATGTAAGCCAAAAGCAGTGCCACAATTAGAACTCAATAAATCCTCACTACCAGTCCAGTGCTCATCTCCAGTTTAACGTTTATGTTGATTAGTGATATATAAGGTTATGTTTTAGTCATGGGTATTTTTAGTAAAAGTCATGAACAGGTCATGGGCTGTAAACATTCACAGCCCGTGAACTGTCCATGACTTGTACTATATAACCCTAACTAAAACTTGGGCCAGGGATGCTCTGGGGTGGCGGTCCAGGGGCACTGTGAGTGCTGGGAGTGGTGGCCCGGGACCCCCGCTAGTGCTGGGAGAGGGGGCTGGGCGGCTGCTGCGGCCCAGCACCCGTGTTGAGGTGGAGGGTTGGCGGGGCTGGCAGGCTCCCTACCCGGTTCGGCGTGTCCCTGCAGCTCCTAGAGGGAGGGAAGGCTGGGGGGCTCCCTGCACTGCCCCCGCCACGAGCTCTGGTTCCACAGTTCCCATTGGCCGGGAACTGCAGCCCGTGGGACCTGCTGGGATGGTGCCTGTGAGTGCGGGCAGCATGCAGAGCCCCCTGGCCCCTCCACCTAGGAGCTGCAGGGACATGCTGGCCGCTTCTGGGGAGCCCCCCCCCCCGGTAAGGGCTGCCCTGCACCCCAACTCCCTGACCCAGTCCTGAGCCCCCTCCCACAACCAAACTGCCCCAGCAGCAGCCGGTGCTGCTGGCCCAGGGGCTGCCTGATCTGAAGAAGGCAAGGAGAAGGTAGAGTAGCAGTCACACCACCTCACCCGCTCTCATAAAAGTCAGGACTTAGGGGAGTGGGTAGAGTGAGATGACCTTCACCTGCTTCACATTAATCAGGAGGCAGAGTGTGGATGTAGTATTGGAGACAATACTGGTAAAATTTTCATAAGTGCCCAAATGCCTTGGGCTCTTAAGTCACATCTTCAAAATGGAAAGTCAGTGAGACTTAGAAGCCATTTTCAAGTGAGTTAGGCTCTTACAAATTTGTAGGCTCTTACAAATTTTTTGAAAATTTTATCCAATACCTTCAACACTTACCTCTGATGTGAGAGAGACAGAGATTATAGCTACCAAGGCAGTACTGAACGTTGTATTACAATATTAGAGGAAGCAATAAAATTGTGGATTATTTACTTAATATTTACTTATAAAGCAAGTAAATTATTTATGATTTGCTATTCTATTTCAGTAAATATGTTGTACTATGTTAAATGCTGGAATTCTTACTGATCTTGGTTTTCTTCAAAGAAATACTTCCCTTAATGATGTATCTGTAATTCCAACACTAGACCAGTGTAGTTTGGCCTGTGTCCTCCCCTTGGATCCAGGGGATTGGTATGCCACCTTCGACTTGAAGGTTGCATACTTTCATATAGCGATTATGCTACCCCACAGAAGGACCTCAGGTTTGTGGTGAGCATCAACCACTACCAGTTCACAGTCCTCCTGTTCGGCCTGTCAGCGTCGCCTCATGTATTTACCAAGTGCCTGGCAGTCGTGGCTATTTCCTTCGCAGGCGGCAGGTACAGGTGTTCCCATACCTCGACGACTGGCTGATCAAGAGCCGCTCCAGGGCTCAAGTGGAGACACAAGTTGACTTCATTAAGCATGACATTTGACAAACCAGGCCTTCTCCTGAATGTGGGGAAATCGACTCTGACCCTTGTTCAGTGGATAGAGTTCATAGGGGTAGTACTGGACTCGACCCAGGCCAGGGCATACCTCCCGGAAGTGAGGTTTCGGGCCCTGGGTGACGACATTCAGAGTCTTAGGCAGTTCCCCACCACCGCAGCAAGGAATTGCCTGAAACTGCTAGGACACGTGGCCGCTTGTTCCCGTGTGGTGCAACAAGCCAGGCTCAGACTCCAGCCTCTCCAATCGTGGTTAGCCTCGGTGTATCAGCCAGCTTGGGACAGTTTGGACAGGGTCATGACTCTGCGTCGCCTGGTCCTTGACTTCCTCCAGCGGTGGCTTGACCTGCAGGTAGTGTGTGCAGGGCTCGCCTTCACTGGTCCTCAGCCATCCATCTTGCTGGTGACTGACACGTCAGGCTTGGGCTGGGGAGCACATCTGGGAGACCTCAGGACTCAAGGACTCTGGTCTCAGGCGGAACTTGCTCTCCACATCAATGTCAGAGAACTGAGAGCAGTGCGCCTTGCATGTCAGACTATCCAAGCCAACTTGACAGGGAAATGTGTATCAGTTATGACAGATAACACCCCGGTGATGTTCTTTATCAGGGAAGGCAACCTATGGCATGCGTGCCAAAAGCGGCACACGAGCTGATTTTCAGTGGCACTCACACTGCCCGGGTCCTGGCCACTGGTCCGGGGGCTCTGCATTTTAATTTAATTTTAAATGAAGCTTCTTAAACGTTTTAAAAACCTTATTTACTTTACATACAGCACTAGTTTAGTTATATATTATAGACTTATAGAAAGAGACCTTCTAAAAACGTTAAAATGTATTACTGGCACGTGAAACCTTAAATCAGAGTGAATAAATGAAGACTCGGCACACCACTTCTGAAAGGTTGCCGACCCCTGTTCTATATCAACAAACGGGAGGGCGGGAGTGCATGCTCCTCTCCCCTGTGCCAGGAAGCCCTCAGGCTGTGGGACTTTTGTGTAGAACACTTGATACCTATGCCTGGATGTCGTGAACTACATCTTCCAACGATGGAGCTTTCCCCAAATAGATGTTTGCCACAGGACGCAACAGGAAGTGCCAGTAGTTTTGCTCCTTCTTGAATCACAGCCCGGGCTCCATCACAGATGTGTTCCTCCTCCCGTGGGAGGGCCATCTCCTGTATGTGTTTCCGCCTATGCCTCTCGTTCACAAGGTGCTCCTCAAGATATGGAGGGAACAAGCTTCGGTGTTATTGGTAGCTCCAGCCTGGCCCCACCAATTCTGGTGCACATCGATCCTGGAAATGTCTGTGGAAGCTCCAGTCCTCTTGCCACTCCTCCTGGACTTAATAACTCAGGATCACGGTCGTCTCCAGCACCTGAACTTTGAGTTGTTGCACCTCATCGCGTGGAAGCTCCATGGCTAACCTGATGGAGCTCTCCTGCTGTCACCCATTTAGACAAGTCCTCCTTGGCTCCAAGGAAACCTTCCACCAGGGCTTGCCACCTACCTTGCCAAGTGGAAGAGGTTTTCAGTTTGGTCAGCACAGCATCGCTCGTCGCCGATGCTCACCTTATAGCACTTATACTGGACTATCTTCTCCATCTCAAGCAGCAGGGACTGTCTGTGTCATCAATAAGGGTTCACTTGGCAGCCATTTCTGCCTTCCACCGGGCGTAGAGGGCCGGTCGGTCTTTGCCAACCCTTTGGTCACCCATTTCCTGAAAGATCTTGACAGGCTATATCCACACGTCCAGCAACTGACCCTCATCTGGGACCTCAATCTGGTCCTTTCCAAATTGATGAGTCCTCCCTTCGAACCGCTGGCGACTTGTTCCCTGATCTCCCTGTCATACAAGGTGGCATTTCTGATAGCGATAACCTCAGCCAGGAGGGTGTCCGAGCTCAAGGCCCTAACATCAGAACCTCCTTACACTGTGTTCTATAAGGACAAGGTTCAGCTCAGGCCTCCTCCAGCTTTCCTGCCGAAGGTTGTCTCCCAGTTTCGTATCAACCAGGACATCTTCCTCCCGGCATTCTATCCTAAGTCGCACTACAGTGGAAGGGAGCAGAGGCTTCGCTCATTGGATGGCCGCAGAGCGCTAGCCTTTTACATTGAAAGAACGAAACTGTTCTGGAAGTCCATTCAACTGTTTGTGGCTGTGACAGACAGGATTGAAGGGTCTTCCAGTCTCCTCCCAATGAATTTCATCATGGGTCACATCCTGCATCCGAGAGTGCTACAACCTGGCAGAGGTGTCTGCCCCTCCATTCACAGCGTGCACCACCAGGGCGCAGGCTTCTTCAGCAGCGTTCCTGGCGCCAGTTCTGACCCAGGAAATATGCAGAGCAGGGACATGGTCCTCCATACATACTTTCACCGTGTATTATGCGATTACCAAGCAGGCCAGAGACGGTGTCCGTTGGTAGAGCAGTGCTCCAGTTAGTGGATATCTGAACTCCGACACCACCTCCAAAACTTAGGCTTGGGAGCCACCTGATTTGGAATTGACATGAACAATCACTCGAAGGAGAAAAAACAGTTACTCACCTTCTCGTAACTGTTCTTCGAGATGTGTTCATGTCCACTCCAAAACCCACCCACCTACCACTCTTGGAATAGCCGGCAAGAAGGAACTGAAGGGGTGGCGTTCAGGCCGACCCGACGGATGCTGCTAGTGGAAAAAATCTTCCGGCTGCCATGCACATGCACACACCTGATTGGAATGGACGTGAACAACACATCTCGAGGAACAGTTACGAGAGGGTAACCGTTTTTTCTGTTATACCTAATCATGTACCACAGGAGAGTACAGATCATACAAACCAATAACCATTACATGCATGGGAATCTTTAGGGACCATTGGTGTCCAGGAAGTCAGGCAGGCAAGGTGTCACATAATAGGTGGTCTCTGCCTCATGGAGCCCCTTATCCAGCTTCTGTGACGTTTCTCTCTCCTCTCCCGTGCTTCCTCTTACTATCTGACTCCCTCTGTTCTTTTGTCTTACTCTTTAACCCCCCCGCTCCACTCTCACACTACTTTTGGTTCTGTCTTTTAGATAGTTTTCCACCCATCCTTCCTTTCCCCTCCTTTCTGAAGAGTCAGCTAAACTGGTTTTCCAAGGATTTAGTTTACCCCTAGTTTAGTTTGCGTGTTTGCACTTGAACAGCTAAGTTGGGTCCTAATGGGGTGGTATGCTTGTATTTTTGTCTGGTGTGTAACTGCTTCAGGACTTGTCATCATTGAGGGATTCACATACATATAGGCACTCATAATACAGCAGTTTTTCATAACACAACTTTAATAGCAACCAGAATTCATAAGTTGTACAGACATAGCCCCAATTCATCACAACATCATGGAGGAGCGGCCACTATTTGAGTAAATGCAGAGGGTCTATGTTCCAGGCTGCATGGATTATGAATTCTCTCTCTCCAGTCTCCTATGAATATTTTTTGCATGGGTACAGCTGAATTTCGCTAGCTGTTGACCTTTTCAAAAAAATATAGTGACATATAACAATAAATGAAGAGGAATAAATAGAGGACACTAATTTCAATATTTACATATAATACATTTACAGTAAAAGCTGTTTTTTCTGGCATATTGTGAGACTGGGGGGTGCCAGTAAGTGAAAAATGCCAGTTAACTAAGAGGGAGGAGCTTGGGGTCAGAAAGGGGTGCAGGGTGTGGGCTGCGGGAGGGGGCTTGGGGCAGTGGGTTGGGGCCTGGGAGGAGGTGCGGGGTGCTGGATCCGGAGGGTGCTCACCTCAGGCGGCTCCCTGCAAGTGGTGACCTGTCTCAGCTACTCCTAGGCGGAGGAACCTTTGCAGGCACTGTCCCCACAGTTCCCAGCCAATGGGAGTTGCAGAGCTAGCGCTCGGGGTGGGGCAGGAGCAGTGTGCGGAGCTGCCTGCTGTCCTTACGCCTAGGAGCAGCCGAGACAAGTCGCCACGTGTGGGGAGCTGCCCGAGGTGAGCGCCTCCTGGATCCGGCACCTGCATCGCCTCCCGCGCCCCAACCTGCTGTCCCGAGCCCCCTTGTGCACCCAAACTCCCTCCCAGAGCCCATGCCCCGCACCCTTTCCTGAGTTTCAACCCCCTGCAGGCTCCGCGCCAACCGGACTATAAACCAGAATTTCAATGAAGATCAGAAATGCCAGTTTATAGAGCTTTCTGTTTGTTGAAGTGCTGGATAAAACAGCTTTTACTGTACAATGCCGTGCTGAACTTCTTCCCTTCAGAAGTACATCATTACTATTTATTGATTTGGAGAACTTTCTCTAGTGTGTCTCAATATCTCATTTAAAATGCTTATCATAAACCAGTTTCTGTCTGTCAGTGAACTAACAGGTGGGACAAATAAAAAGATCTGCATTTTAATTAAATTTGAGATGATGTGGCAAAATCTTTCTTGGGAAATCCAGTGGAAAGTCCCTTTGTGTGAATCTGTAGCTTTTTGGTTGTTGTATCAACCATTACTCTATATTAAAAACCTATCGTGCAAACCTCATAGCACAGGTACACCAGTAATTACCCTCACAGATATGCAACAGTAATAGCTCTACTCAATGTAGAGAACAACTTTTTTACAGCATAAATCTGTTGCTTTGCACTGTGCGCTTATATTTAATTGGAATGGCACAGTGGCTGAATTGATCTGCTTTGAAAGAGTCAGGGAAAGAAAATGAAGATATACATAATAAGGCCATGTCTACGCTTACAAGCTTACAGTGGCACAGCTGTGCCACTGTAAGAACGCTTGTGTGGTTGCGTTATGCTGACAGGGGAGATCTCTCCTGTCAACATATAAACCAGTTCAAACAGCCGCGGTTGCTACGTTGGCGGGAGAGCATCTCCCATTGACATAGCGCTGTGCATGCCAATGCGTATGCCGGCAAAAGTTTTGCCAACATAAGTGCTAGTGTAGACATGGCCTTAATAACAAGGCTCTTGATGGAGATTTATTATTTTTTGCTCCCTTTTCTGAGGTCTCCACTTTCCCCTGGATACTAATATGTGACACTTGAAGGATTTGAGTCCTGATTTTGGCTCTTACTAGTGTCCTGATACTGGTGAAAATGGGAGAGGAGAAGGTAGCAACTCCTTAGCTGTCCTTTTAGTTGAAGACTTTGAGGATGTGTGTAATACATTGAAAGGTGAATCCTTTCAGCAAATTGAGATACAGTTCATAAAAGAGCTACTGGAGAAGCACACAGCCATTCAATCCATTTCTCCTAGTGCTTCCAATTTTTGTTCCTAGTGAAGTGTCATAGGTACTATACAAAGAAAGTTAATCTGTAATCCAGAATGTTTTACTAAATGAAACAGTTTTTTAAGAAAATCAGTGCAAGACTAATTAGTTTTTTCCATCTCTGGTTTTTAAATTGTTTACGTAACTTGCAAAATGGAACCTGAAAAGCCAACTTAATACTAAGTTGTAGCTTCCAGCTCCTAATAGAAAATGTTTTGCACATTGGCTATAAGGGGGCCTCACAAAACTGGGTGACTGGGCAACAAAATGTCAGATGAAATTCAGTGTTGATAAGTGCAAAGTAATGCACATTGGAAAACATAATCCCAATTATACATACAAAATGGTGGGGGTCTAAATTAGCTGTTACCACTCAAGAAAGAGATCTTGCAATCATTGTGGATAGTTCTCTGAAAACATCTTATTATGCAGCGGCAGTCAAAAAGGTAATAAAGTTTGGAATCATTAGGAAAGTTTTAGATAATAAGATGGAAAATATCATAATTCTGCATCTGGATTTCTGTCTGCAGTTCTGGTTGCCCCATCTCAAAAAAGAGATATTAGAATTGGGAAAAGTACAGAGAAGGGCAACCAAAACGATTAAGGGTATGGAATAGCTTCCATGTGAAGAGAGATTAAAAAGACAGAGTGTTCAGCCTAGAAAAGCGACAACTGAGGGGCGATATGATAGAGTTCTATAAAATCATGAATGGTGTGGCGAAAGTGAATCAGGAAGTGTTATTTACCCCTTCTCATAATGCAAGAACCAGGCACCACTCAATGAAATGAAGAGGTGGCAGGTTTAAAACAAAAACATGAGGAAGTGCTTCTTCAGACAGCGCACTGTCATCCCGTGGAACTCATTGCCAGGGGATGTTGTCAAAGCCAAAAGTATAACTGGGTTCAAAAAAACAATTAGACAAATTCATGGACCCATAAGAGGATAGGTCCATCAGTGGCTATTAGCCAAGATTGTCAGGGATGCAACCTTATGCTCTGGGTGACCCTAAACCTTTTGCTGCCAGAAGCTGATTGTGGATGACAGTGGATGATGGATCACTTGATGAATTGCCACATTCTGTTCCTTCCCTTTGAAGAATCTGGCACCGATCACTGTTAGAAGACAGGATGCTGTGCTAGATGGACCATTGTTCTGACCCAGTATAGGCATTCTTCTGATCTTATGTAACTTTCTTTGTTAGAGCACTGTTCCCTGTGGGCAACTAGCTACATCATAATAAAACATTTTTCTTAGGTATCTGATTTGCTAATCATGTGTCGATAAAATATTTTGAAACCACATTGGCTATTGGAATTACTGTTTATCAGAGATGCTTTGAAAATGTCTTTCAGCTAGTAAAGAGGATTTAAAGGGCGGGGTTCTAATTCATGAAGTTAATACTTTATATTACTGACCCTCTGAGCTGCATACAGCAATCTTCAGAAGTTTGAGAGCTGGGGTGGGCATGCTGGGGCTTGGGGTTTCAGCCCCATAGGAGGCACCTGATGGGGCTCTAGGCTTCAACCCTGCGGGGAGAGGGGTCTCGGGACTTCAGCTTTGGAGGAAGCGCCTACTGAGACTTGGGGCTTCAGCCTGCGGGGATGGGGTCTTGGGAGTTCAGCCTTGTAGGAGGCACCTGATGGCTCTTGGGGTTTCAGCCCTGTGGGAAGTGCCTGCTCGGGCTCGGGGCTTCAGCCCCGCTCCTGCTGAAGCATAGAGCAACAGAAGGCATGCCCTGTAGCCCTGCTGGGCAGGCAGAGGGAATGCATTGGGGGGGGGGTCACGTGCCCCCCCGAGAGTTTTGGCAGGGTTTGATGGCCCTGCTTTGTCACATGGTGCCGTTGGGCCCCCTTCCTGCACGGTCGCTACTGGAGCCAACAAGCCGGGAGCTGCAGCTGTGAGGAGAGGCAGCCGCAAACAGCTGGGAGCTGCAGGGAGAGCCGCTGCTTTTGCTCCTGTCTCTCCCTATGGAGCTAAAGCAGTGGCTCCTCCCTGCAGCTCCCAGCTGTTTGCCACTGCCTCTCCACGTGGAGCTGCAAGGAGGGGTCACTGAGGGTAAGTTGGGGGCATGTGCCTGTGAGGACATGATTCAAGTTGTTGAGGGTGGTGGTGAACCTTTACATTGTGTCTCCCCCACTCTCAATAGGTACCAATTGTCTCTGGCAGAAGCCCCTAGCGCCACCACCCCACCGCAGGGCAGAAACCCTGAGCTCCCTGTCCCCCCAGTCTGGTAGGCAGAGAATGAGGGGCTTTGAAGGGGGTTCCGCGAGCCGCACTTTAAAAGTAAAAGAGCTGCATGTGGCTCACAAGTCACAGTTTGGCCACCCCTGCTTTATATGTGTAACCCTTCTGCCCATCTAAGTTGGCAGCAACAAGGGCCGGGTTCTGTATCTAGGGGTTCCGTTTCAATAACGCAATGCAAAACCGTCTCGAGCCCCCACCCAGTGACCTGGGACAATTATATACCACCCCCTGGGTGCCTCTAAGAGGCAATACTTCCCCTCTTGCAAGCACGGAGTCTGAGTGTAGCAGAAAATGTTTAATAACATGAGGTAAATGGCATCAGCATTAAATTGGAAAAACACCACAAACAGGATTCATAACACAAACCAGGAGCAAAAGACCCACCCCAGAAAATTAGGCTGTGTCCTTTTCCTTTGGTTCTTGAATCCAGCAACCCAAAAATCACCCAGAGTCCCCAAAGTCCAACACCCCCAAAGTCTCTTGGGTCCAGTAACCACCCAAAGTCCCAAAAGTTCAACAACCCCCAAAGTCTCTGTCCCTGGTCAGTGCAGCCCCAGAGTAAAGGGGGGCCACGCAGGGTGTTAAGGGGCACCTTACATGATCCGAGGCCGGCTGGCCGTCTCTCCGTGGGGTTCCGCCGCAGCCTTCACCACGAGCTAGTCCACTTCCTGCCGTCCCACGAACTGCTCTGCTCTACGAGCTGCTCCGCTCCGCTCACCGACCTGTGAGCCACTCCAGCCGTCTCCGTAAGTGGCTCCGCTCACTGTCCTGTGAGCTGCTACAGCCGTCCCGCAAACAGCTCTGCTCGCTGTTCCTTCCGTCCCCGCAAGGCTCCGTACCGCTTGCTGCTCCCGCAAACTTGCTCCGCCAGCCGCTTAGCAATATAGCTTCAGGCTCCCCCACTATTTAACACAGCACTCAGTGATCTCAGCTCTTAATAACTTTAGTTCTTTTGTGATTTCAGCTCTTAGTGATTCCAGCTTGTAGTAGGGGAGCCCCAGTGCTGGTGCACCATTGGCCCAAAGTGAATTCAGCTCAGCAGCCTGTAACTAGACTCCTGATGGAATCAAAGTTAGCTCTGACATTCAACAGTGGAGAGAGGAGATGGTGCAATTGGTGTTTCAAGCCCTCAAAGGGGGCCCATACCATCAGGTACAAATACCTGTCCCCATCCTCTCTCCATTCACTGGGTTTTGTAACCCATGTTCCTTGTCTAGCAAGTGCTACTTAATTACTGGTGAGTCTCTCTGTCATACAACAGTTCCACTGGCCTTGATTCACCGAATCAGGGTAACAACACTTTATTCTTCCTGCCCCAATAACAGAGAAACTGGGGATCCCACACCAGCCAAAGTAACCACTTTCAGTTGTTGTTGTCCCAGGCTAGGCGGGTAGGTGTGCCTATGCAAACAAGGTCAGCCCCTGAAATTCTTTTCAACCCTCACCATAATTCACCACCAGATGTCAGGGTAGAGCTTATCCTGACTCTGCTTACATCTGTATGTACATAAATTCGTTTGTTTGTGGAATTCACATTTTTTTTAATGTAGACCGAAAAAAAGGGAAAAGGAACGTTTCATGTACAAAACTTGAAAATTGGAGACCTTATTACTTTTAATATGAGAGCTTATAGCAGGGGTTCTCAAACTGGGGGTCGGGACCCCTCAGGGGGTTGCGAGGTTATTACATGGGGTGTCGTGAGCTGTCAGCCTCCACCCCAAACCCCGCTTTACATCCAGCATTTATAATGGTGTTAAATATATAAAAAAGTGTTTTTAATTTATAAGAGGGGGAAGCACTTAGAGGCTTGCTATGTGAAAGGGGTCACCAGAACAAAAGTTTGAGAACCACTGGCTTATTGGATCTAAGGGCAGGATTGTTCCTTTTATAGAGAGGAGCAGTTTGTAGATTTCCTTCTGGAGCTCTTAATTAATGACACTTTATATGGCCCTCACTATAGTAACTGGGCCTCAAAGTGCTAACGTAATGTATTTATTATTGTTCTTCTTGTGTTTTACTATAAATACTGGGTTATTTAAAATATGTAACTAAATATAGTTTTGCATTTTAGTTAATTAAATGTTTGTTTTCTGTTACATGATGGGATTGTGACTTTAAGATTTCAATAGGTATTTCTTCATGCCTTCAAGAATAATTTATACACACAACAATACAAGATTGATGGGAAGGAAACCAGGGCTTTGGAGCGGAGCCCGGAGCTGGAGCGCGGAGCAGCTCCGGAGCAGTGGAGCTGCAGGTTTTTGCCTGGAGCTGGAGCAGAGCCGGAGCACAGCTCCAAAGCCCTGAAACTAATATCTTTTGTAGTTAGCCATGCCTCAAACGTATGTCAACATATTTGACTGGTGATTTGTCTTAGCAGTTTTCTGAAGAATTTATTGGGGATGCTTTGTTTTGCTTACTTTCTAAATTAAAAACATCTTTCCAACTCATGTACTTGGAGACAATGAACAGAGTGTTAACCTGTGATGTAAAGGGCAGATATTCTGATCAGGTTTAATACAAACACACACGTTTCTATATACAGAATAGTTGGTGAAAATTTCTGTTTCCCTTTTTGTGGTCTGTTTTCATACCATAATTGCATTCCAGAAAAATTATCCTGTCCAACCTCTAAATCTTCACTTCCATACAAGCCAAATGCTTTACTGTTGAATGCCAGAAGACTTTGTCACTTCATTAATACAAGATTTATTCCACTACTCAAGACTTAAGTCTACATGTTCTTGTGCTACAGAATGGGTTAGAATCTCTCAAAAGCTGAGGTGACTTCAGAAGGCTGTTTTTCTAAATTGACAGTTCTGTTCCACCTTGTATTTAGCTGTGACGTTCTGAGTTAGTTTCCCAGATTAGGTGAAGTGCTGGGTACAAGCACGAAAGCTTTTTTCTCTCACCAGAAGTTTTCCAATAAAATATATTAACTCACCCACCTTGTTTCCTAACACTTGTAAAATCAGTTTTGTTCACTCTTTATTCAAGCCTCTAATGCTGTGAGATAAGTGTAATGACAGAAGAAAGTTGTAGCTTAGTTATATAGTTTCATTGGTTACTGTCATAAATATAGAGGAAAGAGTAGCATAAAATCCCTCCTGCAAGGGGTTAAACAGTTTACTAACCTAGTTGGCACCTGACTAGAAGGACCAATGAGGAAAGAAGATACTTTCAAATGGGGGGGGGGGGGGTGGAGGAGAAGGATTTGTTTGTTGTTCTCTTTGTCTCCTGAAAATATACATGGAATAATCACAGAAATTGTAAGTAAGGCAAGGAAATGCGTTAGGTTATCTTTTGTTTTAGCCTGTGAATTTTCCTATGCTACAGAGGTAGTTTTATTCCTGTTTTTGTGACTGTGAAGTTGAGCCTAGAGGGGAATCCTCTGTGTTTTTAATCTTTTTATTACCCTGTAAAGTTACCTTCCATCCTGATTTTGCAGGTGTGATTCTTTTACTTTTTCTTTTAGTAAAGTTCTTTTAAGAACCTGATTGATTTTCAGTGTCTTGAAGACAAAGGGTCTGGTCTGTGCTCACATTGCTAACCAATTGGTTGGTATATTATTCTCAAGCCTCCCCAGGAAAGGAGGTAAAGGGGTTTGGAGGGGGGATATTTTCGGGGGATAGGGATTCCAGGTGACCCTTCCCTGAGTTTTTGTGTAAATCACTTGGTGGTGGCAGCAATACCATCCAAGGACAAGGAAAGGAATTTGTGCCTTGGGGAGGTTTTTAACCTAAGCTGATAGAATATAAGATTAGGGGGTCTTTCATGTGGGTCCCCACATCTGTACCCCAGAGTTCAGAGTGGGGGGGAACCCTGACAGTTACTCATCTGAGTGGACCTCACCAGTTAAAGAAACAGGTGATATCTGCATAAAAGAGAGAGGCAGTATATTTGCAGTTGACTTGAGGTTTGACTACAGTTAGTAAAATAAGAGGAGAGTGTGTATATGAATCATACAGTTTTCAAAGTATCGTGTGAATTATAAAAGAAAAATAACATGACTTCCTGTTGGGACAGGAAATTAATATTATTGTCGCTGGTAAGAGGAAAATGTCTAGAGCTACTTTAATTATTGTCCATTGCATTTTGCATAACTACCATTGAATGTAGTTTTTCTGGACTTTCAATTAAAGGGCTTATATTTGGAAATGATCCAAGTATTGTTTTACTAATTCATTAATATTTAAGCCATTCTTGCCATGTGGTATTGTTCTGAATTTTAAAGCGTGTATTAAAAACTGACTTGTCAGGGTTACAAGAGTTTAATAAGACTTTGTGCATTATGTTTTTTTAAATTGCTGGGAGTAGATTAATTAACATACACTTAATTTATGAAGACACCAGAAATACTGAAGAAAGTACCTAAAGTCAGGTATGTGTTCCTTGATTCCACAGCTGCAGAATTTGTCAAGGAATTAATGCTTTGCCACAGAATTGTGCTTCAGAATCTGAGCTTTGTGGAGGAGGAGAAGCTGGTTGCCATAAATGTCCTAAGGGTCTGCAGGAGAAGAGTTCTGATAATGTGCTTTATAGGAAGTGTGCAGGAGGGGAGGTAGAAGTACACCTCTACCCCAATATAACGCGACCCGATATAACATGAATTCGGATATAACGTGGTAAAGCAGCGCTACCGGGGGGCGGGGCTGCGCACTCCGGTGGATCAAAGCAAGTTCGATATAACGCAGTTTCACCTATAACGCGGTAAGATTTTTTTGCTCCCGAGGACAGCGTTATATCAAGGTAGAGGTGTATTGATGATCCTCTCTATTTTAGAGGGTGGGCAGGAAGGCGAAAAGTCTTGCAGTATAGACAATTATGCACTGCTAGCAAAAAGTTTATCATGAGAACATTTAAGAGTGTTGTGCTCTAGGAAACTATATTGTAGCTAGCCCAACTAGCTTCCTGTACCAATCTAGTTTAAATTTTTGGGATCCTTACTTTTTCTTTAATAAAAGTAAAACATTCCCGGACAAAAATTGTTAATTTAGAGTTATGCACGCTTAAACTGTTAATATAACCATAATGCAAAATAAAAAACTACAGCATTACCACTTTTGGGGGGGGGGGGGGGGGGAAGAGCGCAAAATCTGAAACATAGAAGTTGCCTTGCCTTGCAGACCGGTTGTCTGTCCCATAAGAATTAAGGTTTGAACACAGGTCAGTACCAGAAAAGCTTCAAGGAGCCCTTATAGTGAATGATTAAGAAGTTTTTTATTCCTAGCCAGACTCTCAATATAACGGTTATGCCTTGAAGTGCGACAGTTTAGATCCCTTAAACACACACACACACACACACACACACACACACACACACACACACACACACACACACACACACACACACACAAGCTTGTTTATGCTTTTATCCTATGTTCACACTCGTATATCTAATTATTTTGCGACATCAGGTAAACTCTTGGTCTCATACTTTGTGGCAGTGAGTTCCATAGGTTTCATCACACATTGTGGTTAAAAAACAAATAATTGTTTCCTTTCAATTTAACTGTCTTCTTTTTCTTATATAACGAGGGGGTAAATAGGAACACGCTATTTACCTTTTTGACCTCTCTTTTCATCTCTATCAAGTCTCCTCTTATTCATCTCATTAAACTGTCCCAGGCTTTTCGATCTTTCTTCATATGGAAGTCTCGATGTAATTGTATTAGCTGTACAGTAATACACTGAAATATATAAGGTGAAGCTTGTTAATATTGTGGTAAACCAAATGTATGAACTTTAAAGGATACAAAAGATTTATATAAAATTACTGTAAATTGTGTTCTGCGCCTAATGCTTAGGTGTTAATCGTCATATATTTTGCATAAAAGAAGTGTTGTAATAATTACCGTAGTGATCCTGGCACCAGTTCTTTTGTGCACTAGGGCTGGTTTGTGCCACTCTGGCAATGCAAAACAGCTCTAAAGCAGACTGATCTAGCCCTGGGAATTCCTCCTGTGCAGCTCATATAACACTCTGCTTCACAGCTGCTAGAGTAGGGGACATGGCTGGACATGGACAATGGTGCCCTTGCATTTGGCTGGTAAACTGGTCCCTCAGAGCTAGTATAGATTAAAACAATCCTCAGGCTGATATACATTTATCCTGGGGACCTGCTCAGTATGCAGGATGGTGAAGGTGGCCCACATCTGACCTAAAGAATCTTGCCCCTTAGCTCTTAAGTTCTTTGTGTATGGTTGTTATATTATATTATTGTTATGACTAGTATGCTAGTGTCTAGAGGCCCCAATCAGGGCCCCCAGTTGTGATAGGCATTGTACAAGTGTGTAGCTAGTCCGTGTCCTAAAGAACTTACACAGCAAAAGGATGGGAGGAGAAACAAGTGAAGTGACTTGACCGAGGTTACACAGCAGGTCAGTAGCAATGATATAGCTTTTGAAGTTATAAGTAATAGACAGTTGGTTTTTTCTATTGTAATACACTGATTTTTTTTTTTTTTTTTTTTTTGGAGGTTCACTATATTTGCTGTTTTAAGGCACATTAAGTTGAAACTTGGTGTGACATTGTCAACACAGATATAAATTGTTTATAAATTGATAATTTTCCTGTGTAAGTACTTAAACTTTTTTAAAAGGTAATTATTTTTAAGCTTTTTCCCTTAAAACTTGCCAGAAGCATCTTAAAACAATATTTTGGGTAGATTTAGAAGAGGCCAAATCCATTTGCTGTATATTTTTAAAAGTTGGAATTACTAAAGTACTTAAGTTTAGAAATTAGCCAGTGAGCATGTACAGTTGCTAATTTTGGTCATTTGCTTTTGTAAGACCGTTACATACCCTGAAGTGAATGGTTAACTTTCTCACAAATTTCTTATGAAAATGTCACTATGACTCTACTACAATGCTCTCTTTTTAGTAAGCAAGAAGTGTCATTGTGAATTTACAGTTATGATATGAGGAAGGGCAAAACAGTGCCAGTGCAAATCTGTGACACCATCATCACTTTCACTTGAATGATTTAAAATTGGACTGTACAAATACTGAAGAGTATACTGGAGGAAAAATGTGCATGGGCAAGGAAATAGCCTACTTCATTTCTGACAACTTTTCTTCATCTAGTTTTCACCTGTTTTTCTGTTATATTTTATGATTTTTAGATCACTTTAACAATGATGCAAAACCAGAGTAACCTGATGATGATACTGTGAGGGTTTGGGGAAAAAATACATCATGCAGAACTCGGCAGCTTGATTTGCTTCAGATCTTTCCCTAGCCAGTTTTGATGCTTTGTAGGCAGAGCCATGGGGACCTGGCAATAGGCAGGAAAGCTTCATAGGATTAAGGCATATATGCTAGCTGCATAATTTATGGCATATTTCAAATATTTGAGTAGAAAACAATTAATAGATTTTGACACCAGAAGGGACCTCTTATGATTATCTCATCAGACCTCCAGTATAACACAAGCCATAGAATTTCACTTAGTAATTCCTGGAGCAAGTCCATAACTTCTGGTTGAAATATTGCAAAAATTCCATCTAATCTTTGAAATTTTATTAGGGTGATTGATTGAAATCACCAATTTTAATAATAATTTAAATACAAAAGCAGGTAACATGAATTTAAATAATTGATTTTAATAATGTTTAGCATTTATACTTTTTAGTTATTTTCTTAAAGAGAAGTTGATTTTCATTTGTTGGTAACCATTAATGCAAGTTGATTTGCAACTAAATATAGCCTTTACACAAAATTTGGGGCTTCTTTTTTCTAATCAGAAGGGTACACAATATGTTTTTTTTAAGCAATTATTTAGCTCAACATACCTTTATTCAGATTCTTAATTTTTATATTTTTATGGTAAAAATGGTGAATGATGCATTTCTTATTTATTAAGCGATTAATTTTTTACTTGTGACTTGTCAAGCTGTTTGTATAGAAATTCAAAAGCAATTGAAAATGAACAAAAACGTTGTTTAATAAATCTGATTTAAATAAAATATTTTTTTCATTAAAATCATTTTTTAATTTACCCTAATTTTCATTCTAGGACCTTTTATGTTAGTCTTCACAATGGGGATTCCATTTTTTCCATGGCAACTAGAGGCAAATCAGATCTTTGCTCTGAGCCCCAGGCTTAGGACTGTCCTATTACACCCTTAATCTTTTGATGCTACAAAGGGTCTTGTTGATAGTGTTTGGTTTATTTTAATTTACTTTGGTGGCAAGGATAAACTTGTCCCTGGGACAATGAGTGAGTTCTATTTTATATCCTTCTCTGACTATCTCAAGCACCCATTTTCTGAGATAGTTTAATCCAAGATGACCGATGAAAATGCACCCTGAAGTGCCTGTCATTGAAGGAGATTCTGCCAAGACTTGGGAAGCCCAAAAAAAGAGAAGCTTTTGGGGTTGGATGGTTTTCCAGCCCTCAAGAAAGATAGCAATGGCTGCCTCCTAATGCAGAGGTGCCCACACTTCTGTCACACCCCACCTTTACCTTTATCAGTACTGGAATCTGTCTGCACCCCCCTCTATTACTACACAGTTGGCTCAGCAAAGGAGCTTGGGCTGAAGGCAGAGCTGGGGGCTGAACTGGGAATGGGGGAGGAGCAGGGGCTAGAGGCGGAGCTGGCCTGGTGGCAGAGAGGGAATGAGGACAGAGTTGGGCTGGGGATGGAGTTCGGTTGGGGGCAGAGTGGAGTTGTGGCTGGTGCCGGAGCTGGGTTGGAGGCAGAGCAGGGCTGGGTAGTGCTCCTTCCCTACCCTCCGTGGGGGCTGGCCCCCTCTTTACCTTCCTCCCCCCGAATGTTCCTCCATGTCCACCTAGGGGGGCTTGCCCCACAGTTTGGGAACCACTGTCCTAGTGTGTAGTCACTACACAAATACTTGAGGAAGCAGTGGCTTCAAAGGGAAAACTTGCTGAGCTAAGGTAGTTGGAAGAGTTACTCACTGGATGGAGGTAGCGATGTATCCCCTTAGCTAAAGTCTCAGAGTCTGCTTTATCTCTATGCTCCCCAAAGATCTTACCATAAAAATATTTGGAAGGCTATTGGGGGTTTAGCATACAATTTGCAATTTCTTCAAGTGGAGCCATAGTTGTCTCCAAGATGCATCTTTTTAATTTTTGAACGTATAGTAAATTGGAGTTGGGTAGTTGAAAGTAGATGTTACATATTGGTGTTGTTTTATGCATTGCCTTCCAGTTGAGCCCAAGTGAATGCAGCCAGTATTCTTAGGGCTATAGCTGCTATATGGTCTCTTTCTCCCGTCTATAGCTTGACAGAAGTACTCTGTTAGCTGGTATAACTTTGACCTTTCCTAAAGAGGCCACAGAAGGCTTAGTCTTAGGCAGAGAAATGAAGACCTTTTAGTGCTTAGGTAGAAATAGGTCTCTGTTTTACCCGCTTTCTACCATATATTTCATATTATAGCAGTCTCGGATGATGACCCAGCATATGTTCGCTTTAAGAACACTTTCACAGCAGATTTGACAAAACGCAAAGAAGGTACCAATGTGAGATTGCTAAAAAAAATAGCTACAGCGCTCGACCCCAGGTTTAAGAATCGGAAGTGCCTTTCCAGAGACATACAATTCTACCCTGAGAAGTTCAGTTACAAATTTTAATTCACGCATTATTTTAACGAGCATCATCAAAGCACGTCCTCTGGAATGGTGGCCGAAGCATGAAGGGGGATATAAATGTTTAGCATATCTGGCACATAAATACCTTGCAACGCTGGTTAAAAAAGTGCCATTCAAACACCCGTTCACACTTTCAGGTGACATTGTAAATAATAAGCAGGCAGCATTATGTTCCGTAAATGTAAACAAACTTGTTTGTCTTAGCGATTGGCTGAACAAGAAGTAGGACTGAGTGGACTTGTATTTGAGTGCAGTTATGTAACAACAAAAAAATCTACATTTATAAATTACACTTTCACGACAAAGATTGCACTACAGTACTTGTATGAGGTGAACTGAAAAATACGATTTCTTTGGTTTGTCAGTTTTACGGTGCAAATATTTGTAATAAAAATAATATAAAGTGAGCACAGTACAATTTGTATTCTGCGTTGTAATAGAAATTAATATATTTGAAAATGTAGAAAAACATCCAAAAATATTTAATAAATTTCAATTGGTATTCTATTGTTTAACAGAGCAATAAACTTTTAAAATTGCCATTGTTTGAGTTAATCATGTGAGCTTAGTTTGATTAATCGACAGCTCTATTAAAAATCTTTTTAAAATCCCGTGGAAGCTTTACTACAAAGGGAGACCTGGAGTCTGCTGAGTGTACAGTGTGCAGGTGGAGAATTCTGGAAAGCTTTTCCTGAGGGCTGGTCCTGAGTCCAGGCTATAGACCAAGTTGCTTCGTCAGTTGCTATGGAGATGAGGAACACCCATTATGAAGACTGTCTGATGGGGAGAGTACTTAGAACATACCTTTTTAAATCAAAGTTAGATACCTTTTTAAGACTTCAAGAGTTGGAGAATACAGCATATCCCTAGGTAAATTGTTCCAATGGTTAATTACCTTCACTGGTAAAAATTTGCACCTTACTCCTAGTCTGAATTTATCTAGCTTCAGTTTGTAGCCATTAGATCTGGTAATGCCTATGTCTGCTAGATTAAAGAGCACTGTGCAAGCAGAAATCTTTACAGAGCCACTGGACAAACCAGTGTTCAAAGTTGAGGAAAAAAAGAAAATTGCATCATTATGAAATTTGAGCATGGTGCATAAACCTGGCTGCAGAAGCAGGACACTATTTGCGGGAGTATCTCCACCTGATGTATCAGAAGAGTGACAACTCTTAAGTGGGGACAACGGAATACATTCAGAGGAGATGGAGGTAGGAGAAATTAAGCCAGTGGATCCTTCTTTAAAGCCTAATGCACAATTTGCCTAGTCTTTTTGTCCAGGGACTTGGATCCCATAGGAAGAAGATTAATTTGCAACAACCGTAGATTATTTTGTGCCAGAGCTAATATGGAATGGCTACTCAGTATATCTAACTAGCTTTCAAAAGGATTGAGTCACCCACTCTCCTCATTCCAAGACCCAACAGACTAGGGCAGGGGTTCTCAAACTTCATTGCACCGCGACCTCCTTTTGACAACAAAAATTACTACAGAACCCCAGGAGGTGGGAATGAAGCCTGAGCCCACCCAAGCCTTGCCACCCCAGTGGGGTGGGGGCCAAAGCCCAAGGACTTCAGCCCCAGGAAGGCGGCCTGTAACCTTAGCCCCACTGCCCAGGGCTGAAGCTCTCGGGCTTGGGCTTTGGCCCTGGGCCCCAGCAAGTCTAAGCCAGCCTTGGTGACTGTAGATTGGATCTGTAGAGAAGAAGCTATTGAGAATCTAGGAAATTTAACATACTGATCTGTTAGAATAAGTTATGGTGACAGCTCTTCATACAATAAGGGAAATTCTAAACTATGCTCCTGTAAAGGAGGGAGCAGGAGTTCCAGGGGTGCTTTGTGACTGTAATTTGATATAGGTAGGGCAACATGTTACCACAAAGTCAGATGGACCAGTTGAAGGAGTGGTTCCTCAACTTTTTAGTAAGGTGAGCCACCAACTTTATTTTGTCTTTCTTGGGGCCCCCACCGTTATCACTGTTCCTCCCTCCCTTTCCAAGGTTCCTGTTTGGCTCTTTCCAGCACCCTTGCTCTCGCTTTCATGGCCTTGCCTCTGCCTGCAGCCCCAACCAGCCCTTCTCTCCTTGTAGCTGTGATCCCTACCAGGCTGTTGACTGCTTGTTGGCTTTGGCTGCTTCCGCCATCCTGCTGCTCGCATCCTGCTCCCCATTCCACTGCCTGTTGCCCTGGGGACGTGAGAGCAGGATCCATGCAGCAGCGTTGAGGAAGCAGCTAGAGAGCGGACAGTCACCAGCCTGTCCCTCCTTGCATTTGCCCAGGTGGCGCTCCCTGATATCTGGATCCCGCTCCCCATGTTGCTGCCTGCTACAGAGGTTAAGTGAGAGTGGGGAGGTAAAAGGGGGAGTGCCTCTGCAGTATGTGTGACCCACTGTTGGGTCTGGACCCACCATTTGGGAAACACTGAGGTAAACTATAAGCCTGCCCAATGTATTCACAGAAATCTGATTTCCCTTATTTTAATTTTCTCTGTTCTAAGTTCCCACATCTCAGACAGAGTCATGAGTGTCATCAATATAATTCAATATGCGGAACAGAAAACTGTCACAGTTCAGGACAATTGCAACTGTATTTCTCCTCAGTGATCCAGCAAGGGCACTCGTTCTCAGGCTTCCAGCTCCCCAGATGTTGCCTTTCTTGGATGGAGACCTGCATCTCACTTCCTTCTTACTGGGGTATTTCCAGGATGCAGTTTCCTGCCTTACCTATGTAATTCCCAGCAGAGACAGGCTGTCCAAACACACCTGCCTGCTTTCTTTTCTGAAATGGTTAACAGTGTGACTGCCCACAGTTAGTTATCACACAGCTCTTTTATGCAAACCTATTTTATTCTTAAGATAAAAGCACTTCAGAGAAAACATTTAAACCAATAAGAACCTACACACATGCTCATAAGCTTGCCAGAGATCACCATAACCCTAACATGGACTCTAACAGGAGTAGTCCTTCAGTATACAACCCAAGGGGATTCCTTGTGATCACAAGTTTATAACAGCCTCAGATCAGAACAATCACCTAGTCTTACAGGGCTTCAGTAGGCCCAATCCTTGCAACTCTTCCCTAAGGATTGGGACCTTCCATGGACCTTGGGGTCCTGTCTGTTGGATTAGGAAGAAGGCCCTGAGCCTGTTTAAAACCAGGCTATTTATTTGTCTGTTGGTCCCTGAAGAATCCAATTTGACCTAGCATATGTGTCCCTCTTGGGTGGCGGGTGTGTGTGTGTGTGGGGGGGGGGGGGGGCTGGGGGGGGGGCTTCAGAGGTCTGATAACAGAGCAATTACATTAGCATCCCCCACCTCCTAGAGGAGTTACTGTATATACAATTGCACAATAATACATACACCATTTAAGTTTAATACAATGGAGTTCCAGAGGTATTAAACCTAATTCAGTAAGGTTTAATTTAACTCAATAAACTTTAATCTTAATTCCATAAGGTTTGTCCAGTATATGGTGGGATGTTGTCAGTCTGTCACACAAACTATTTTGTACTTCAATTTTGAAGAAGTAAACTAAATTATGTGGAAAAACAAGATAATGAGTTCATTATCTGGGCTACAAATAAAGCACTTTTGGTTTAGGGTGGCTAACTTTTTACTCAGTAGCATGGGTAGGTTGTTAGCAATGCAAGTGAGCTAATTTCACTGGACAGAGAAGCAATGAAAGTAATATTTTGGTGTCAGAGTATTAGTTTGCCTTCTCGTCTATGGATCTTTAATGTTTTTTAATTAAAAAACAAACAGTTTTCCTTATATAAACCCAGAGAATATCTAGTTAAAGTGACCCCTCAAATGTTTGGATGTGATTTTAGATATTTCTTCAGTATTTCCTTTTATTCAAATAAAGTAGGAATACTAGTTCAAAAATTACTTTCACTTTTATACAGTTTTTCTGCATTTTGGTGCATGAGACATAAAATTCAGTTTCCAGGGTAGTTGGATTTGAAGGGAGAAAAGAAAGAGGAGTCTGATATCTCTGGCTGGCAATAGGCAGAGCTTTGATTCAGCGATATGTGCAGTGTCCAGACAGTGGCACTATTTGTTGTTTCCTTCCAGAATTATCAGTGATATGGAAGTGAATGAAGATGGAGAAATGTGGAGAAGAGAATTATAAAATTGGTTATAACACCCCACTGTTCCCGCCCGCCACAAGAAAACCACAGCAAAACCTTAAAACAATATAACAAGCCTGTGTTTTGTGGCTTGCCATAGTGAATAACTACAGTGTAGAGAAAATTTCTGGATGATGATTGATAGTTAAGCTTAAAACAACTAACAGTTTTTAACACATAATTCAGTGTCATATCTAAATTGTCCGCAGTGCATACATTTTATTTAGGGAGAATGAATCTTACTTAAGATCAGTCCAGAAAAGCAGAGGAAAAAGATAGAAATTGGCCAGATAAACAATTGCTAAAGTGTTTGTTATAAATAAAGCAATGAGAAGTACTATTTTTCTTTAAGTGCTGACACAAATTGCTAACAAAAAAAGTAACTTGCCCCTTAGCTTAAATTTTCTCACCTTGTCTACATTAAGAAAAATTGGCTGCATAATTTTCTATCAACAGTAACAGTCAGCGCTGTAGTGTGAGTATTTCTACCACCATATCTTACCCAGCCTTGAGTATGACCGGCGCTGTTCAATATCTTCATCAACGACTTAGATATTGGCATAGAAAGTACGCTTATTAAGTTTGTGGATGATACCAAACTGAGAGGGATTGCAACTGCTTTGGAGGACAGGGTCACAATGCAAAATGATCTGGACAAATTGGAGAAATGGGCTGAGGTAAACAGGATGAAGTTTAACAAAGACAAATGCAAAGTGCTCCACCTAGGAAGGAGAAATCAGTTTCACACATACAGAATGGGAAGAGACTGTCTAGGAAGGAGTACGGCAGAAAGGGATCTAGGAGTTATAGTGGACCACAAGCTAAATATGAGTCAACAGTGTGATGCTGTTGCAAAAAAAGCAAACATGATTCTGGGATGTATTAACAGGTGTGTTGTGAGCAAGACACAAGAAGTCATTCTTCCGCTCTACTCTGCTCTGGTTAGGCCTCAGCTGGAGTATTGTGTCCAGTTCTGGGCACCGCATTTTAAAAAAGATGTGGAGAAATTGGAGCGGGTCCAGAGAAGAGCAACAAGAATGATTAAAGGTCTTGAGAACATGACCTATGAAGGAAGGCTGAAAAAATTGGGTTTGTTTAGTTTGGAAAAGAGAAGACTGAGAGGGGACATGATAGCAGTTTTCAGGTATTTAAAAGGGTAGAAAACTTGTTCACCTTAGCCTCTAAGGATAGAACCAGAAGCAATGGGTTTAAACTGCAGCAAGGGAGGTCTAGGTTGGACATTAGGAAAAAGTTCCTAACTGTCAGGGTGGTTAAACACTGGAATAAATTGCCTAGGGAGGTTGTGGAATCTCCATCTCTGGAGATATTTAAGAGTAGGTTAGATAAATGTCTATCAGGGATGGTCTAGACAGTATTTGGTCCTGCCATGCAGGCAGGGGACTGGACTCGATGACCTCTCGAGGTCCCTTCCAGTCCTAGAATCTATGAATCTATGATTAGATAACATGGTAAAAACATCTGCACTGGGACCACAGTACAGCTGTTTGTAGTGTTGGAGGAGCTGCACCAATGAAAAAATCAGGAGTCTGAGTTTTGCCAATATAGAGACACCCTCTGAATCTTTTAATCTTTTATATGAAAAACAAGTAACTACTTAGCATGGTCAATGTAACTCTCTAATCAGCAGCAAAATAAAAATGAAGAACTCTGTTTAAATTGGGTGTGGATCAGATTGTCCAGACAAAAACTGGTTTCCCGATCTGTCCTGTAGTACAGTTTTATACTCTCGCTAAAGACATGGGGATTCTCTCCCCACATCTCCTCAGTGCTGTTTGTATGCTTTTCCTCTGACTCCTTTCACAGCCATTCTCCCTGACAGTTCTCCTTTAGGAAAATAAGATGTCATCTTAGATTTACAGACACCTGGTATGACAGTCAAATTAGGCTTTGCCCAATTAGGGTTTGTCTACATTACCCGCTGGATCGACAGGCAGCGATTGATCCAGCGGGGGTTGATTAGACGCGATAAATTGACTGCCGAGTGCTTTCCTGTCCACTCCGGTACTCCACCAAGCGGAATTGACGGGGGAGCATCAGCCGTCGACTTACCTTAGTGAAGACACCGTAGTAAGTAGATCTAAGTACGTCAACTTCAGCTACGTTATTCACGTAGCTGAAGTTGCGTAACTTAGATCGATTCCCTTCTCCCCCTCCGCCCCCCCAGTGTAGACCAGGCCTTAATCTGGCTTTGCTGGCTTGAACTATGTTTTAAAGTTGTGTAACAGCTCTGCCTGTGCAGAAAGGAACAAAATGTTTGCATCTCTGAAAGAATAATTCCAAGTGCTTTGTGGAATGAAAACTAAAAATTCCACTTTAAAGTCAGTGGTTTTGTTTTGTTTTGTTATTTTACCAATAGGTGCTAAGGAAAGTATATTTGACCTGGACTCCACAAATATTAGAGGATTTTTTATAAAGGATAAACAGTGCCAGTTGAACCTTGGCCTGACAAAACTCTTAACTTACTCCTTTGCAAAGCTGCTTTTTCATTAACTAGAGAATAGTAACACCAACTAGATATGTGGAAAATCCATAAAAAATGAGGGAAGACTACAGTTCTTCTTAAAGTCTTTAATAGAGAATTTTACTTCATTTTAGATAGCATAATTCAAGTACTAATATAACTGAGGCTTAATTTGATATAAAAATCAATATCACTTGTCTTTACTACTATGTAAGAGCACATGGTGAGATGTGAGGTGAAATTTCAGAAGTATTATTTTCCATTTGGGAAAGGGTGCGTGTAAAAAATCAGGCTTATCCTGGAAAGCTAGCTTCTGCCTTAACTATTGAGCAACTATGGTCACTCCATAATATGCAGGGCATTCATTGATAGTAAAGACTAATATCTTATTTCATCCTAAGACAATTCTTTTTTAAAAAGTTTATAAGGGAGTAAAATAAGAATTGAGAATAGAATGACTGTCTCGTTCGCATTGTAACTGGAGCTATAATAAATTCTACTGTAGATTTACACCCCAACTCATCATACACTAACTCTTCATATAGACAAGCCCTAAATGACTTGCTCAAGGTTACAAAGAAATCTGTGGCAGAACCTGCATTTCCTGAGACCCAGGCTAGTGCCACAACCACAGCATCGTCCTGCCTCACTTGACAAAGAGACACAACTACTGAACCCCTCTTGAATATGTGGGGAAGACTTAGAATACCTCTTGTGTGTAAAGTAGCTGCATTTTTTCATAAATTAAATTTTCTGTGAAGAATCCAAATTAGCCACAGTGGCTTCAGAGTTTAACAGACATGCACTTCAGTAGAAGTAAATGTTGAGCACTTTTTAAAATTTCACCTGTTGTGCATGTGGGGCTTTCTTTTGCCCATACAAATGTGACTTTCATTTTGTGATTGATCCTACTCTCATTGCCGTTATTTGGTATCAGGATCCTTCTGTTAGGACATAGACGTTCACACCAGAATTTAACGTCAGTGAGAGTTGAGGGTGCTCAGTTCCTCTGAAAACCAGGCCTCTTAATTGTCCAGCTATAGGCATCCATTTCTGGATTTTGGTGCTTAACTTTAGACACCTACGTTTTGAAAATTTTGGCCTCATTACATAGAACAGTCTTGCTGAGCTAGCCCTTTATACACTACAGGTGTACAGGTAAAAACAGATACAGTGTTTTAGTATCTGCCCTCGTTTAGAACTGCTGCTTATATACTCTGCAACAGAGGTTCTCAAACTGGGGGTCGGGACCCCTCGGGGTTGCGAGGTTATTACATGGGGGGTCATGAGCTGTCAGCCTCCAACCCAAACCCCGCTTTGCCTCCAGCATTTATAATGGTGTTAAATATATTAAAAAATATTTTTCATTTGTATAGGGATCGCACTCAAAGGCTTGCTTTGTGAAAGGGGTCACCAGTACAAAAGTTTGAGAACCACTGCTCTACAAAAACTAATATAGAGAACAATTAGAAATTGATTTGGACCCATTGCTAAGAGTTCTAACACAGAACTAGGTAAAATTACAAATGAGTGCAGATAAGAAATGCATTGGGTGTGCCAAAAGAAGAGGTAAATGAAGATTCTTTGCTATTCCATATCCACAGCCATTTTCAGAAATACCATGATATGAAAACATGTTCTCTGTTCAAAGCACTAGGAGACAAGTTTCCTGTTACTTGTGTATATCCTTCTTGTGACCCAGCTGTTCACTATAAAAATGGCAAATTCAGGAACTCAGCTGTCCAGAGGGACCAAGCTACCGTATAGCTGATTTATGAAGCAGTGTGCACCTGAGTGGAAGGAAAGGTCACAAGATAAAAATCGTAATTGGATGTTTTTGTGCTTAATTAGAAATATGTTTATTCTTTAAAGGTGGACTTGAAAAAAATGATTTTTTCTGTGAGGAGGTACTGGAGATTGTCATGGTTTCACATTTCTTCAGTTAATTTTTTTTGCACAAATTAAAATTCTATCTTAAAGAAGCCAGTATTGCCTTTTTTATAATTAAGTAGCTGTCCCAAAACAACAGAATGTGATTAAAGGAAATGTATGTAGATATCCAAGGGAGGAAAAAGCCCCCTTAAGCTATAGCTCTTTAAAAGCTTGCATTGTGGATTGAGGAAATTATTGTTTTGTTTGGAAAGATAATGAACTAAGGAGAGAGAACTTCTGTAAAATGAATTGTTATAGAAAGTCCTGAAGGTTTGCTTTACAACAGTTTCATAAAACACAATATTCTTCTTTGAGCATCATAGATATTTAGGGACAGAAGGGACCTCAGGAGGTCATCTAGTTTTTTCTTTTTGTCCGTCCACCCGTGCTGAGGAAGAATTAAGTATATCTAGACCATCCGTGACATGTTTGTCTAACCTGTTCTTTAAAAACCTTCAATGATGGGTGCCCCTATTCAAGGTATCTGCACCTGTATTCTCCCTCGTGGTTCAGCAAGGGCACCTACTTATAGACTTCCAGCTCTCCAGCTGTTGCCTCTCTTGGGTGGACACAAGAGGGTCTGTCCCTCCTGACCAGGGTATTTCCAGACTCCACCATCCCCTGCCTACACTGTGAATTCTCCAGCAGGTCAGACTGCCTAAGCAGGCCTCCTTTGTTTTTTCTTCAGAAGTAGGCCAGTTGATTAACTGCAGTTAACTCATGCGATTAACTAAAAAAAATTAATCATGATTAAAAAAATTAACCACCGTTTTAATCGCACTGTTAAGCAATAGAATACCAAGTATAACATAATAAATATAATAAATATTTTTGGATGTTTTTCTATATTTTCAACACAGAATACAAAGTGTACAGTGCTCACTTTATATTATTTTTGTTTACAAATATTTGCACTCTAAAAATGATAAAAGAAATACTATTTTTCAGTTCACCTCATACAAGTACTGTAGTAAGCAACAGAGAGTCCTGTGGCATTAGTCTTAAAGGTGCCACAGGATTCTCTGTTGCTTTTTACAGATCCAGACTAACATGGCTACCCCTCAAGTACTGTAGTGACATCTTTATTGCGAAAGTGCAACTTACAGATGTAGATTTTTTGTTACATAACTGCACTCAAAAACAAAACTGTCTAAACCTTTAGAGACTACAAGTCCACTCAATCAGGAAGGCAAACGCATCTCTTTACATTTACGGGACATAATGCTGCCTGCTTATTATTTACAGTGTCATCTGAAAGTGAGAACGGGCATTCGAATGGCACTTTTGTAGACCGCATTACAAGGCATTTATATGCCAGATATGCTAAACATTCATATGCCCCTTCATGCTTCGGCCACCATTCCAGAGGACATGCTTCCATGCGGATGACACTCGTTAAAAAAATAATGCGCTAATTAAATTTGTGACTGAACTCCCTGGGGGAGAATTGTATGTCCCCTGCTCTGTTTTACCCGCATTCGGCCATATATTTCATGTTATAGCAGTCTCGAATGATGACCCTGCACATGTTCATTTTAAGAACACTTTCACAGCTGATTTCACAAAATGCAAAGAAGGTACCAATGTGAGATTTCTAAAAATAGCCACTTTAGAACTCAGATTCTTGTTTCTTCCTCCCAAGATAGCTGCATGTAGCAGTCTTCCTTCAGATTTTAGGTAATGTTGTTTTTCAATATTGTTGCATGAAAAGCAGCCCAAACAAACAAAACCACAAAATAATATAGGTACATCAGAAACTGCATGCGCTGTATCATTTCAAAGGAAGATATTGTTTGTTTTATGAATTTTGCTCTTGTATTGCTTGTGTACTAAGGGATGGATATTTTCCAAAATCAATTTTTCCCCAGCAACTCCCCTGAGAGAAAATGGGCACAGAAATATTTGCATTTGAAATGAATAATTTATTAATAAGATTTAATTGTAAATGGCAGGGGTCAGTGAGGGCAGACTTTTGAATTTTTGAGAAGTGGGTGTAACTTTATTGATTCTATATTGGAAGCAGGGCAAAGGAGGAAGGCGACAGATGCTCCATCTGTCACCTGCCTCCCCATTTTGAATTCTGAAATACAGGGCATCACAGTCCCAGGATTTACAACTGCTTAAAGGCCCTATCGGAGCCTGCATTGCTCCCAAGACCTAGTCTGGCCTGCAAACCAGAAAAATCTACTGCCTGGGAAACCACATGAATCATAGAATCATAGATTATAGGACTGGAAGGGACCTCGAGAGGTCATCGAGTCCAGTCCCCTGCCCGCATGGCAGGACCAAATACTGTCTAGACCATCCCTGATAGACATTTATCTAACCTACTCTTAAATATCTCCAGAGACGGAGATTCCACAACCTCCCTAGGCAATTTATTCCAGTGTTTAACCACCCTGACAGTTAGGAACTTTTTCCTAATGTCCAACCTTAGGCTTTGTTTTAGGGTGGATCAGGCTTGCTTGTGGATCCAACTCCCTTTTCTAAGTCAGGTATGCTGATTCCTAATTTGCAGAAAGAGCTGTTGTTTTTTGGCCCCAGACCCTACTGACTTTTTTGGTTTGGGAGAACAAAACAGTAACCATAGACTCATAGACTCTAAGGTCAGAAGGGACCATTATGATCATCTAGTCTGACCTCCCGCATGATTATTTCAGCTCAGTACTAATGTGGACATGAGAACCTCCCACAAAAGCTGACCCACCCACTCCCGGAAGAATTCTCTCCCTTGACTCAGCTGTTGAAGTGCCCAAATCATGATTTAAAGACTTCAAATCGCTGAGAATCCTCCAGCAATCGATCCCTGCCCCATGCTGCGGAGGAAGGCGAAAAACCTCCAGGGCCTCTGCCAATCTACCCTGGAGGAAAATTCCTTCCCGACCCCAAATATGGTGATCAGCTGAACCCCGAGCATGCAGGCAAGATTCTCTAGCCAGACCCTCTGGAAAAAGTTCTCTGTAGTAACTTTTAATATCCCATCATTGACCATTGTTACTAATTACCAGCGATGGCACGTTATTCACCTATTGACTAAAATCACTTTATCCCATCAAACCATCCCCTCCATAAACTTATCAAGCTTAATCTTAAAGCCAGAGAGGTCTTTCACCCCCACTGTTTCCCTCGGAAGGCTGTTCCAAAACTTCACCCCTCTGATGGTTAGAAACCTTCGTCTAATTTCAAGCCTAAACTTCCCGACGGCCAGTTTATATCCATTCGTTCTCATGTCCACATTAGTACTGAGCTGAAATAATTCCTCTCCCTCCCTGGTATTTATTCCTCTGATATATTTAAATAGAGCAATCATATCCGCCCTCAGCCTTCTTTTGGTTAAGGTAAATAAACCAAGCTCCTCGAGTCTCCTTTCATACGATAGATTTTCCATTCCTCGGATCATCCTAGTGGCCCTTCTCTGTACCTGTTCCAGTTTGATTTCATCCTTTTTAAACACGGGAGACCAGAACTGCACACAGTACTCCAAATGAGGTCTCACCAGTGCCTTGTATAACGGAACCAGCACCTCCTTATCCCTACTAGAAATACCTCACCTAATGCATCCCAAGACTGCATTAGCTTTTTTCACGGCCACGTCACATTGCCGACTCATAGTCATCCTGCGATCAACCAGGACTCTGAGGTCCTTCTCCTCGTCCGTTACTTCCAACCGATGCGTCCCCAGTTTATAACTAAAATTCCCCATAACTACCTTGCTGAAAAGGAGGATCTGACACCCTTGCTGCTAGAATCTATAACCCAAAGCTACAATCCTGTAAAATTTATTGGTAATCTACTCCATGCCTATTCAACAAACAGTACAACACAAACCAGTTGCTCAAGTACTCAAAGTACCTGCCCCAGCGCATTGTATACATCTGCAAAGTCCAAAGGCGCATGTGCAATTCCATGGTGGAATGCAAAGCAGGAAGAGGGAAGCTCTCCTCTTCCAGGCTTGATCATTTTATCAATTGGTCTGTATCCCAGACAGCCAATCCAAGAGCCTAATGCAGGGAGCCTAATGCAGGGAACAAAATTACCAGTGAACCCCATAGCTAGAGGAGCTCCCCACTGACTGATGTCACAAGGAAGCCAGAGGTGTGCCTGTCTGAAAAGGCTAACGTGCATTCTTGGAATACAGCTTTCTTACTGGCAATATTTTAACTATCTCAATCACTTCGTGGAGATGTTTAGGAAACCTCAGCATTTTGTCAAATAGATAAAATGTCTTGCTAAATTTTGTCCTCTATTTTCTGACCAGCTCTTTGATAGTTATCCATGGTGGTATAGGAACCTACAGAAAGGCCGCGAAAACAAAAAAGTGTTTCTCTTCGGCTTGAATTTGTTGCTTTTATTAAGTATTGTGACATCAACGCATAGCTGTGGGAAATGGAGTTCTAGTAAAAACTTGCAGCTTAATTTAATTATAAATGTGGTAATTATGAGCTAATATAAAGAGGCAGGTTTATTTAGTAACTATAGGGAATGTGATTGCATAATGTTTTAAATTGGTACATATATAGATATTACTACATCTGCACTAATTCAGTGTTAAGATTGTGGTTAATTGCAACATATCAGGAAATGCAAAACTTAAGGTTTCCATAGGAACACTAAGTCTATTGCATATGTTGTATCTTTCTGTGTTACACATATAGTAGCATAAAATGTAACCGTACTGAACAACTTTACTAAGAAAAATAATAGAAAGTGCTACAAGTGAGCAGCATAGCTCAGTCCATATCCATGTGAGAACTGTAACTAGTATTTCATGATTTCTTCGTGACTTTTCAATGTGACATTCCCTTAACTGTTTCTGGAATTTCATTTCCCACAATTTGATTTTAAGATTCTTTTTTTCCAATTTAGCAAAGTATGTACAGTTCACAAAGGGCTATTGATATGCTACATTTGAATTATCAGCATTCAGCTTTTAAAAAATTATTTGTCCAGGTACACCTCTACCCCGATATGATGTGATCCGATATAACACGAATTTGGATATAACACGGTAAAGCAGTGCTCCCGGGGGGCGGGGCTGCGCACTCCGGCGGATCAAAGCAAGTTCAAAATAATGTGGTTTCACCTATAAGACAGTAAGATTTTTTGGCTTCTGAGGACAGCGTTATATCAGGGTAGAGGTGTATAAAGAAGATTGTTAGTATGAGAATCTATCCTCTTTTTATGCTATCAAAACTCAAACAATTTACTCAGACTTAAAAAAAAAATCACTTTTAGGTTTGACACATGAAAAATGACATTCCAGTAACAAAGCTATAAGTGTAATCTAAAGAAGTCTGTATTGGCAACCACTGTATTCTAGTTATGATATGATGCAAATATGTATATAGGACACTTTAAAGGTGTGTTTAGATTCATTTCTCAAGTCTCTAATGTTGAGTTAAAAAAAATCTGAGAAGTTACTGAGTGTTCTAGAGATGGTTAATATTTCCTGAAGGTTTATAAATCATCTCAAGTTTAAAAGGTTTTTGTGTTAAAGAAGCTTGATTAGTTCAGAACTGTAAATGAGGCATTTATCTTCCAGATAGGAAGCTGATACCAGTGTTCCTCTATGCATTGGCCCTCAAGAGGTGCTCATGCTCTTTTCTGTGATTCCAAATGTATCACCTTTGTGACTTGCTTATAGCCAAGTGCATGCCTGGCTTCAGCTCTCTAGCTTCTTTCTCCAGGGGAGCTGGAGACCTGAAACTACTCATGAGCTGATTCTTCCAAGTCACTGGGTGGTCCACTCTGTAATTTAAATAATGTAGAAGTATGAAAGGTCAAAATAATTCACAAAACTATTTTTAAATGTCTGCAGAAATGGCTGTTCATGAATCACTTGGTACAATACTACAAAGAGTTTTTAACTTTGTTTCTGCAGTTTTGTTTATACTTTGTCAACTCAGAGTCATTGTGTTATGGTGCAAGAATTCCATGATTGTTAATTGCATTCCCCAACAAAAGACAATTTTACATTTGTCCTCATTGTCCTCATTGCGACAACTTTCTTCAGTCTCTCTTATTTTTTCTCGCCCTAAATCCTAAAACACAAAGTCCTTAAATATGTCTGTGGGAAGATCGTTAGTGGATAAAGAAGTTAGTTTAAAGTAGTCAGTGAAGCTGAATGTTAAGCTTATTCATTCACAAAAAATCCAAAACATTGAAATGTTATATGGCATGCATATATTTTATATATAATACACACCAAAATACGGATTTGATATCCATGTGCCTAACGTTCTCCAGGTGAAGAAGTGACTACTTGACCCTTGGAGTGAGTTATTGTCTGCTAGTTTGTTTTTGTTATTGTGTGCTTGCTGTGTGCCTGCTTTACTGAAGTTTATAGTGTGGTCTGCATGAGTGTGTGTGGGCTGAGCCTGCTGGCCTGCTAGACAAGGCTGAGAACTTCCTAATGAGACTCTAGCCTGTCAGCCTTTCATCCCTACTCCATTTAGAATCCCTGGAGTAGGAGGCAGGGCTAACTCAGGGAGAACGGGGTTTAAAAAGCCAGCGTGTAACGGACTAGAGCAGCTAGCAAGCGGGAGTTTTGTGAGGGAATTTAGAGCGGGAGCCTGACAGTGAGACATACTTAATAAACCTTCTCTAAAATTAGGTCTATAACTTCCCCCTCCCCAAAACATACACACAAAGAGCAAACAAACAAAACAGCCCTGCAAGAGTAAAATAATAATACAGGCAGAAGTCCAGCAGCAGAGTGGGGGCTATTCAGTTTATTGCAGTGAATGCAGCCTGTATGATTACCTGCCTTGAGAGCAGATAACATATATGTACATTTGGTGCAAGCAATTCATGGCCCTCAGAGATGGGGTATGGGCTCTTGAGATACAGCTGGCTGAACTGGAGGAACTAAAGGGGCGGGTACATAGCTGAGACTTTCTGGGACACAGTAGAGCAGCCCACTCCGTCTGACAACCTTTGCTGTTGATGATGATGAAAGTCTTGGAGAAGGAGCACATCAAGCTGGAGTGGAAGAAAATGATCCCATAGTTGGGACTCTCCTGCCAGATGATGTCATGGTATCCTCTCGCATTGAGGATATGCCTCTCAGAGAGGAACCCCAGTTATTAGGAAGACATAGGTAGTAACGGGGGATTCGATTGTTGGAAAGATAGATAGTTGGTTTTGTGACGACTGGGAGAATTGCATGGTGAATTTGCCTGCCAGGTGTGAAGGTTGCAGACCTCTTGAGACATCTAGACAGACTTATGTACAGTCCTGGGGAGGAGCCAATTGTTGTGGTACATGTAGGTACCAGTGATGTAGGGAAAGGTAGGAGAGAGGTCCAGAAGGCCACATTTAGGCTGTTCATTAAGAGACTAAAGGCCAGGTAGCATGGTAGCATTCCCTGAAATGCTTCCAGTTCCACACACAGGGCCAGTTAGACAAGTAGAACTACGGGGTGTCAATGTGTGGATAAGATGCTGGTGTTGGGAGGGAGGATTTGGGTTTATTAGGGCTGGGCAACCTTTTGGGAAACGAGGGGCCTATAAAGGGAGGATGGGCTCCACCTAAACCAAAACGGAATCAGATTGCTGGCATGTAAAATTAAAAAGGTAATAGAGGAACTTTTAAACTAAGGGGTGGGGGAAAGCCAAAAGGTGTGGCTATGCACATAGTTCAGACAGACACAACCCTTGGGGAGGATTTATTAAAGGGGATACTCTCTATCCTAATAAAAAGGAAACGATAGAAGTTGATAAAGTACTGGTAGGAACTGAAGAAAAACAGTCAAACGAAAGAGTCCCATTCATTGCATCGCATGAAGGCAGACAACTAAATATTGACAAATTTTATAAGTGCTTTTATATAAATGAAAGAAGTCTAATACTAAGATAGGTGAACTTGAGTGCCTGATATTTAACGAGGATATTGATATAATAGGCCTCACAAGACACTTGGTGGAATGATGCTAATCAATGGGACACAATAATACCAGATACCTATAAATTATATAGGACTCACAGGATGTGCTAGTGGAGGAGCAAGCACTATATGTGAAAGAAAGCATAGAATGAAATCTAGTAAAAATCTTAACTGAATCAAACAGTACCATAGACTCTCCCTGGCTAGAAATTCCATGCTTGAATAAAAAGAGTATAGCAGTAGGAATATATTTCCGACCCCCTGACCCAAGATGGTGATGTGAAATGCTCAGTGGGATTAGAGAGGCTACAAAAACAGAAAATCAGATAATGGGATTTTAGCTATCCCCATATTGACTGGGAACATGTTACCTCAGGACAGGATTCAGAGATGAAGTGTCTAGACACCACGCGTGATTATTCTTGGAGCAGCTAATCCTTGAAGCCCACAAGGGAGAAGCAATTCTTGATTTAGTCCTAAGGGGCACACAGGATCTAGTCCAAGAGGTGAATATAGGTGAACCACTTGGTAATAGCGACCACAATGAAATTAAATTTAACACCTGTGTATGGGGAAAAATACCAAAGAAATACAGCACAGTAGCGTTTAACTTCATAAAGGGAAATGAAACAAAAATGAGGCGTCTAGTTAAATGGAAGTTAAAAGAAACAGTCACAGAAGTGAAATGCCTGCAAGCTGCATAGAAGCTTAAAAAAAAAAACCCATAACACAGGCTCAAATTATATGCATACTCTACTCTAAACAGGAAGAGGACCAAAAATGCCAGTATGGCTAAACAGAGTAAAAGAGACAGAAGACATTCCTTAAAAATTAGAAGTGAAATGCTACTGAGGAGAATAGAAAGGAGCATAAACTCTGGAAAGTCAGCTGTAAAAGCATAATTACGCAGGCCAAAAATGAATTTGAAGAGCAACTAGCAAAAGACGCAAAAACTAACAGCAATTTTTTTTTCAGTACATCAGAACTAGGAAGTCTGCTAAACAATAAGTGAGGCCACTGGATGATCGAGGTGCTAAAGGAGCACCCAAGGAAGACAAAGCCCTTACAGAGAACGTAAATGAATTATTTTTATGGGTCTACACTCCAGAGTGTGTGAGGGAGATTCCCATACCCTATGCCGTTCTTTTTAGGTGACAAATCTGAGGAATAGTCCTAGATTGAGGTTCCAGTAGAGGAGGTTTTGGAACAAATTGATAAATTAAACAGTAATGAGTCTCCAAGACCAGATAGTATTCACCCAAGACTTCTGAAGGAAATCAAATATGAAATAGTGGGATTACTAACTGTGGCATGTATCCTGTTGCTTAAATCGGCCTCTATAGCAGATGGCTGGTAGGTATCTAATGTAACACCGTTTTTTTAAAAAGGGCTCCAGAGGTGCTCCTGGCAATTACAGACTGGTAAGCCTAACTTCAGTACTAGGCAAATTGATTGAGATTGTAATAAAGAACAGAAATATCAGACACAGTGTTGAACAAAATATGTTAGGGAAGAGTCCACTTGGCTTTTGTAAAGGGAAATCATGCTTAATATACGAGATAGATTGGATATAAATTAGCAGATTCTCACCCTAAGAGATGATACGAGCAGGCTGCAGATTCTTAAGAGGCAAGCTGCACTTGCTTTACAGTTGGAATCCCCAGGTGTTTCATACATAGGCTAGAAATCCCTTTAGCCTGGGTCCAGTCTTTGTTCCTCAAGTGTTTCCAAGAGTCCTCTTGTGTGAGGAGTGAAGAACCAGAGATGATGTCACTTCCTCCCTTATATAGCTTGCGCATATGGTGGGAACTCTTTGTTCCAAAGCTTGGTTCCTAGACCAGTCTGTGGAAAAATACTGACACCCCAAGATGGAGTCCAGCATCATGTGGCCTGGTCACATGACTTTGTAGAGTCATAGCAGCCATTACTTACAGGCTGTTCAGCGTGTTCTCAGGAAGGCTCCCCAGGTGGGAGATCAGCTTCTCCTAAGGCCTATTGTTCTTTCTAATGGCTCATTGCCCTGAATAGACCCTTACGAACCAGCTATCTAGACTGAAAGCATCTTGTCTAGTGGGCGTTACCCAGGAGTAACTACATTTGAAATACAGATACATAGTCAATATTCATAACTTCAGATAAAAAAAGATACATGCATACAAATAGGATAATTATATTCAGCAAATCCTAACTCTCCAATGACCCCTCACATGACTTATCTTGCATTAAATACATCATAATTCTGCTATAATCATGTAATATCACTATGAAGAATATGGGGTGCAGTGTCATAGATCTGTTTCTTTATCTGGTGGTGGCGGGTACCACTGGGACGGGATCATTTTCTTAACAGCCTGACATTACATTGTTTTAATATAATTTAGATGGAATGAGCGGCTGTGACTTTCTGCTTCTTGGCTCATGGCTGCTGCTCTCCTAATATGGCTACAGAAAAAGGCGTCAGACCTTACAGTTAAAAGATAGGAAAGAAAGAGTAGTGATACATGGCCACTATGGGGAGAGAGATAAATAGTGGAGTCCCCCAAGGATCTGTACTGGGTCCAGCACTATTCAACATATTCATAAATGATCTGGAAAAAGGGGTAAACAGTGAAGTGGCAAAATTTGCAGATGATGCAAAATGACTCAAGATAGTTAAGGCCAAAGCAGATTGCGAAGGGACCTTACAAAACTGGGTGACAAAATGTCAGATGAAATTCAATGTTGATAAATGCAAAGTAATGCACAATGGAAAACATAAGCCCAACTATACAATCAAAATGATGGGGTCTAAATTAGCTGGTACCACGCAAGAAAGAGATCTTGGAATTATTGTGAATAGTGTTCTGAAAACATCCACTCAATGTGCAGCATCAGTCAAAAAAAACCTAACAATGTTTGGAATCATTAGGAAAGGGATAGACCGAAACTATCACAATTGTGTACTGCGTGCAGTTCTGGTCCACATCTCAAAAAAGAAATATTAGAATTGGAGAAACTACAGATAAGGGCAACAAAAATTATTAAGGGTACAGAACAGTACCCATATGATGAGAGATTTAAAAGACTGGGACTGTTCAGCTTTGAAAGGAGACAGCTGAGGAGGGATATGATAGAGGTCTATACAATTTTGAATGTTGTGGAGAAATTGATAGAGAAGTGTTATTTGCCCTTTCACATGAACGGGACCTCAGAGTTATGGACACCTTGGGAATGGAGGTTGTTCGTAACTCTGAACAAGAGATGGGAAGCTCCTCAGGGCGGACAGCTTGGAGCGGGAGCTCACAGCTGTGCCTGCAAACTTCAGTGTCTTCACCTCCTACCTGTAAGAGGCTGCCCGGTGACGGGGGGTGGGGACAGGCAGCTGATTCTAGTTCCCTAGCTGCAAGGGTGATGAGTGAGACACCCTGGGGCACTACAGCAGGAGCTTGGAAAATTTCTTTCCCAGGCTTGGACTGAGCATAATTGTCTCCCTCCCAGCCAGGGGGTGGGGTGGAGTGGAACTGCGCCTGCCGCTTCCGGGAAAGCAGCGCAGACTCCACTGCTATTCCTGCTCTGCCTGCTCAGAGTCTAAGAGCTGTACCTGTGAAAACCAGCGTCTTCACCTCCTACCTGTAAGTGACTGCCCCCTGTGTGGGGAGTACGGGATGGGGTGGGGACAGGGAGCCCAGATGTGCCTATCTTTAAGATGCAATACAGGCACAATACAATATTTGCTGGGGTTTTTTGGTCTCCACTGTTGCCTGATTTCTTACTTCCGGTTCCATATGGTGTCCGGTTGACCGATCAGTCTGTAACTCTGATGTTTGTCTCTTAGAGGTTCTACTGTAATAGGCAGCAAGTTTAAAATAAACATAAGGAAGAGCTTCTCCACACAACACTCAGTCAACCTGTGGAACTTGTTGCCAGGGCATGTTGTGAAGGTCAAAAGTATAACTAGGTTCAAAGAAGAATTAGGTAGGGTTACCATACGTCCGGATTTTCCCGGACATGTCCGGCTTTTGGGGGTTCAAATCCCCGTCCGGGGGGAAATCCCCAAAAGCCGGGCATGTCTGGGAAAATCGGGAGGGAGGGATGGAGGGCTCGGCCGGGGCCTCTTTGGCCGGGGTCGCGGGGACGGGGGCATGGTGCCGGGCGGGGAGCCGGGGGCGCGGTGCCGGGCCGGGAGCCGGGCGGTGCGCCGGGCCGCGGGCCGGGGTAGCGGGGGGGGTGCGCCGGGCGGGGAGCCGGTCCGGGGTAGCGGGGAGGGGGGGGGGGCCGGGCGGGGAGCCGGTCCGGGGTAGCAGGGCCGGGCCGCCGGGGGGTGCGCTGGGCCGCGGGGCCGGGAGCCGGTCCGGGATAGCGGGGGGGGGGGGTGCGCTGGGCCGCCGGGGGCCGGCAGTGCTGGGCGGGCCGGGGGTGGTCGGCCGGGGCCGGCACCCCAGGGCCCGAGCCGACCCAGGCTGGAGCCGCCGGGGGGCCAGCCTGGGCCGCGCCTCCTCCCCCCACACGCCCCCTTACCTGGTTCAGGCTTCCCGTGAACTAAATGTTCGCGGGAAGCAGGGGAGGGGGCGGAGACTTTGGGGAGGGGGCGGAGTTGGGGCGGGACTGGGGCGGGGCCGGGGCCCCGTGGAGTGTCCTCCATTTGGAGGCACAAAATATGGTAACCCTAAATTAGGTAAGTTCATGGAGGATAGGTCCATTTGAGACTAATAGCCAAAAAGGCCAGGGGTGGAACCCCATGTTCTGGGTGTCCCTAAACCTCTGACTGCTATAAGATGTAATTAGATGACAGGGAATGGATCACTCCATAGTTCCCCTGTTCTGATCATTCTCTCTGAAATTTGTTGCTGACCACTTTTGGAAGATAGGATATTGGGCTAGTTGGACCATTGGTCTGACCCAGAATGGCCATTCTGATGTTCTTATGTTGTGATAAATTGACCACTTTAACCTGCTTTTTGCCCACTAATCTCTTGCCCCAGGAATTATTCTAATGTCTCAACCTATGTCGGCAGGAGAGCTTCTTCCACTGACATGGCTTCTGCCACTTGCAGAGATGGTTTTATTATGCCGAGTGGAGAGCTCTCTCCTGTCCGCATAGAGTGTCTTCACCAGACACGCTGAAGTGCTGTACATGTAGACATGCCCTTAGTCGGAAGATGTTAAAATGAAGAGCAGTTGGGACAGCTCAGGGATATACTTGTATATCACTGAAACGGAATAGAAACATGGAGTCAGTTGGATAAACATACAGTCAGCAAGAATGGCAATTCTCAGTATCGTCCGTAATAGATTGGGAACTTCATTTACAGTTGTGAAGTGGTTTAGCTGTTCCTTAGTAATATTAGTTTTGTTGTTGTAAACACTTCTGTTCTTCTGGGATGGCAGTGATGCTGGTTCTGATGGAAAACATGATACGGTTAAATCTACATTCATTTCTTAAAGTACAATGCTCTGATTTATGAATAAGTTAATATTAAATGCAAATGAATAGTATTCTGTTGTCTTTTCCTCTTTCTTAGGCCTTGGCTACACTTGCAGATGTACAGTGCTGTGAGTTAACCCTGACTTCGTGCAGTTGAGTAGGGAAAGCGCTGCAGTCTGTCCACACTGACAGGTGCCCAGTGCACTGTTGTGGCCACATTTGCGGCAATTGCAGCGCTATTGGGAGCGGTGCATTATGGGCAGCTATCGCACAGAGCACCTCTTCCCATTCTGGCGCCGTGGGTTGTGGGAAGGGGGCATGGGTGCGGGGCATTCTGGGTCCTGTCCCAACGCCCCGTGATGCATCGCTTCGCATCCCAGAAATCCCTTTGTTTCCGTCCACCTTTGGCGCCATCTTTCAACGGTTTCTGTGCAGCGCGATCTGTCTGCGGGAAATGGAGCCCGAACTGCTGAGGCGTATGCTGACTTATCTCGCCAGCACGTCACGTTTGGCTGTCGAACTATTCCTTAAGATCCAAAGTGACAGTGAGAGTGAGGAGTCCGACGATGCAATCGAGCCGTATAACGCGTACGACACAAAATTGCTTGTGGCATTCACGGACATGCTCAGCACCGTGGAACGCCGCTTTTGGGCTCGGGAAACAAGCACCGAGTGGTGGGATCATATCGTCATGGAAGTCTGGGATGACGAGCAGTGGCTGCAGAACTTTCGGATGAGAAAAGCCACTTTCATGGGACTGTGTGAGGAGCTTGCCCCCACCCTGCGGCGCAAGGACACGAGATTGAGAGCTGCCCTGCCAGTGGAGAAGCGGGTGACTATTGCAATCTGGAAGCTGGCAACTCCCGACAGCTACCGATCGGTCGCAAACCAGTTTGAAGTGGGAAGGTCGACCGTTGGAATCGTGTTGATGCAAGTTTGCAAGGCCATTAATCGCATCCTACTCAGAAGAACCATGACTCTGGGTAACGTGCAGGAAATAGTGGATGGCTTTGCACAAATGGGGTTCCCTAACTGTGGAGGGGCGATAGATGGGACACACATTCCTATTCTGGCACCACCCCACCTAGGATCCGAGTACATTAATCGGAAGGGGTATTTCTTTATGGTTCTCCAGGCGCTTGTGGATCACCATGGGCATTTCATTGACATTAACACAGGGTGGCCCGGAAAGGTGCATGACGCACGCATCTTTCGGAACACTTGGCTGTTCAGGAAGATGCAGGCTGGGACTTTTTTCCCAGAGCAGAAGATCATGATAGGGGAAGTCGAAATGCCCGTTGTGATCCTTGGAGATCCTGCTTACCCGTTAATGCTGTGGCTCATGAAACCCTACACAGGGAGCCTTGACAGCAGCAAGGAACGGTGCAACTACAGGCTGAGCCGGTGCCGAATGACTGGAGTGTGCCTTTGGCCGTTTAAAGGGCCGCTGGCGATCTCTGTATGGGAAGCTGGACTTGGCCGAAAACCGCATCCCCGCGGTTATATCCGCGTGCTGTGCCCTCCTTTATATTTGTGAAGGGAAGGGTGAAAACTTCACTCAGGCATGGACCTCCGAGGTTCAACACCTGGAGGCTGAATTTGCACACCCAGAGAGCAGGGCTATTACAGGGGCCCAGCGTGGGGCTGCAAGGATTAGGGATGCCTTGAGGGAGCAATTTGAGGGTGAAAACCAGCAGTGATATCTGGTGCCCTCCACGGGAGTGAAGTGCAGTAGTTCCAATCTTTAGGAATTGGTGTTTGTTAAGCAGACAAGCAGACTTGCAGTGCCTGTTTATTTCCTGGGCTAAGGAGTCTTTTACTTCATGCAATAATAAAGAATGTTTTCAAAGCCAAAATATCCATTTATAGAAAAGAAAAAAAAATTATTTATTGAAAAGAAACAAGGGTGTGGAGTGGGGAACAGTACAATCACAGATTCGCGTATGTCCTGTCTGGTGTGCTGTGCAGTGAGTGCTGCACTTCAGGATAGCTATACTGCATGGTGATGGGGGTTGAGTGCAGAGGGTAAGGGTCGTGGTTTTCAGGGCTGGGTGGTGAAGATACTGGTGTTGGAGGCAGCGGGTGGCGTGAAGAACATGGAAGGTGGGGAAAGTGGGTTGGAGGTGACAGTGGGGCACAACGGAAAGAGTTTTGGGACAAGCACGGGGGGGGGGGGCATTTGCGGTACTGCTCCTCTTTCTGCATGGGTACGAGCTCCTGGATAGCGTCTGCTTGGCACTCCAGGATGCTTATGAGCCGATCCGTGCTTTGCTGCCGGTGCGCCGTGCTTTGCTGCCGGTGCGCTGCGTATTCCTGGCGGATCCTGCTTTCTCTCTCCCTCCAGTTCTGTGCTTTCTCATTCTCTTTAATAGATTGCCGCATCACTTCTTGCAGCATGTCTTCTTTGCTTTTTCGTAGTCTCTTCCTGAGTCTTTGCAGTCTCTGAGCAGGCGATAAGAGGGACGGCTGAGGTCTCAAGGTTGATGCTGCTGTATAGGCAAGATGCAACATTTAACCAGAGGCAGCATTCTTTATACCAGACAGAGTAATGATTTCCCCCGCACTTAAGGAGTAGAAAACACACAGGGTCTACACAATTGCCTAATTTTCCCATCCAAAACAGAGCACACATATCCCACGGGAGCCTCAAAATGGTGATTAAGGGGGACTGATTGTTTCACTGCTGCACTGTCCTCTGGGTTTCTGTGCCTTGGGGAGAGCCAACAGCTTCCGGGGGCAGCTACACTGAACACTGTCACAACATTTTCCACAGGAGTTCGTCCTGGACGATATCTCGCTGCTGAGGGTGACCTGGGAAGCAAGGGAGGGTCTTCTACTGCAATGCGGCTTCCGTCCTGGCCCATGTGCAGCTTGCCTGTGTGCAGCAATGGTCCCCCCCGCCCCTCGTGGCACAGTGGCATGGACACGTTAGCCTGGCTGGGACAAGGACCACGGTGGCTCTCCCGATAAACTTGCGCAAGCGCATTGCACACATTCTGGATGAGACATTCGAGAAGATTACCGAGGCCGATTACCGCGATGTGATAAACCACATCAGTGCACTATTGCACATCTAGGCATGCATGCCTAACCCTCCTCTCCCAAAGAGCACGCACCGAAAAAATTCCTTCCCCCCCCCAAAAAAACCGCTTACCGGGAACCTGCTCTTCTCTTTGTTCTCCACCAAGTACCAGCCGCTGTGACTGGCTACCTTCCTCCTGGCTCGAGAAGAGCTCCTGGCTGCATGGCTCCAGGGATTCTGGGGTGTCTCCATCTGGCCCACCACCCTCACTCCCATTTTCCTCTTCCTCCTCCTCCCTCCCCGCCCCCCCCCCCCCCCCCCACCGGCTCTGAAGTGTCCATGGTGGTGCTCGGAGTGGAAGTGGGGTTAACCCCAAGTATCGCATCCAGCTCTTTGTAGAATCGGCAGGTCGCGGGGGGAGCATCCGAGCGGCCATTTGCATCACGGGCTTTGCGGTAGGCACTCCGCAGCTCCTTCACTTTAATCCTGCACTGCAGGGCGTCCCGGTCATGGCCCCTTTCCATCATGTCCTTTGATATCTTCCCGAAGGCTGGAGCGCAGCTGGGACTGTACAGCTTCCTCCCCCCAAACACTGATGAGGTCCAGCAACTCGCCATTGCTCCATGCTGGGGCTCGCTTGGCGTGCAGAGGCATGGTCAGCTGGAAAGATTCACTGATAGCATTCCATACCACGCCGGGCTGAGCAAACAGGAAGGGGATTTTTTAAATTCCCAGGGAATGTAAAGGGTGGGTCACATGGTCGGTTACCTGAGGCCAGGGCAGTAGAGTTGGAACTGATGACCAGAGTGGCTAGAACAGGCATTGTGGGATACTGCCGAATAATTCTGGAGGCCATTCACAGCGCATTGGGCGGCCACACTCACTATTCCTCTCGGAGACGTGGAGTACATGCAGCGCTGCAACCATGGAGATACAGCGCAGCAAATGCCTTGCCAGAGTGGACGCGGAGTGAGTTACAGCGCTGGGGGCGGCTTTACAGCACTGTAACTCGCAAGTGTAGCCAAGGCCTTAGAGACAAGTTGTTGGAGTGTCCTCAAATGTCACTGCTTATGAAGCCTTTACTTGAAAGGCTAGATCTATTGTTTGTTTTAGTTGTTGTCAGTTAGGATCAACTGCTTAAATGGTTGAGCTGTCAGACTGTATCTTAAAGGTGATCTGCAATGAGAAAAATATTAGATTTGCACCTTTCCTACTTATGATAAATAAAGAGGTAGAAAAACGTGTTTTTATTAAAACCGCTCTCAATTTTTCATCCTCTCGTGTTTAACATTAGAAATTCAGGTTTTGTCTATTTTGTTTTTTCCCGAAAGACTCTGGGGACAGGAGAGCTAGAAGGATTATAACATCATAAGTACCAAGAAAGTGAATCCTGAGCAATTGAAAGGGGAAAGAAACTTAAGTCAGAGCTTTTAATAAAATGTTATGCCTATTTAATTCAGACATCTGACAAGCAGTTGGGAAAATAAAATCTTTTTTTGAAAGGGTCAGTATCTACATACTGAGATATATCTACATTCTGAGATCCTAGGATGAGAGTTGAGAAAACTACCCCTCTAGCTGTTTGGTTTTCCAAGGAGAACTCCAGCAAAACAGAGTTTATAACCTGATATTGCCAAAGTGTAAAAGAAGAGCGAAAAAAAGTAAAATCTCAGTTCTTTGGGTTGCTTTTATACATCATAAAGAAGTCAAAAGGAACACGCCCCATTTTCTCCCTTTGCAAGACATCTGTAAGTAATGTTGAATACTTGGAAAGTGTAGAGAGCAGCGGGAGCCTGAATAGGTGCTGTAGTAATAGCAATATATCATCTGCCAGCACTCCCAGGCTATGACAGTTTGTTCCCGTTTGTGTAGGTCGCGTGTGATGATTGTTGTGTTCAGATTTATACTTTTGTTATACTTCTGTGCTTTTATGTCTCTCTCGGCGAAACAGCTCCCAAAGAGGTAAGTGTGAGAAACAAGGCTGTGTTTGAGTTGGTAAACGTGGATTGTGTATAATCTTATTGTTCCTTAGAGGTTCGGGAGAGAGTTGAGTCATTCATGAAAAAGGTTTGATTAAGACTGAGAATGGCCTCAAATGCTAACTGTAAAGTGAACATCTTCTGTCTCCTCCTTTCTTCCTCCTCCTCTTCCTCCTTTGTTTTATGTTATGATAGTGTCAAGAGGCTGCAGTCAGATTTGGAACTCTTCTGGCCTAAGTATTTTATAATATAGAGGTAGACTTGGTACCTGCCCTAAAACAGCTTTCTGTCTTAACAATATGAAAAGCTTAGATAGGTTGGAGGAAAGGAGAGAGAGAGAGAGAGAGTGTGTGTGTATAGAGAGAGATATGGGGTAAGGGAGAAGAGAGAGGGGGGCAGTGTGGAAGAGGTTGGGGGTAGCTATTTTAGTTCTGTAATTACATCAATAAGTATTTGACTACCCCCATCTTGGCCACAAAACTCCACATGGCCAGAATGACAAAGAACCTATATGGATCACTGAAAAGACATGCAGCTTTTTCCAAGTTAAGGGGCAAAGATAGATCTCTGCTGCCATGCCATAGGTAGTGTTTCGTACTTGTAATTTAAAGTTTATAGCCTATTGAATAACATATTTACTAAAAATACATAGATCTTTCTTACCTTTTAATTTGATAGTCTTTCCCCCCCCTGAAATAAACCTTTTAATCAAGAAAAACTGAATTGGGTTGTGATGATGAGTTGGGATTTAACTACTGTTTGGTATCTCTGAGCCTTGTTACAAAGTCAAGGGAAAGCAGGGATCCCCACCCCAAAAGATACTGCAGTGGAAGTAGCATAGGCTGCTGTGACAATGTAAGGGGCAGCAGCCTGGAAAAGGTTAAAGGATCCCTGCATATGACATGGCTGGACCGGGTACATGAGAAAGAAGCTGGGTCACAGGGGGAAGGAGTCCTCTTTGGCATGGCTGATGAGACATAGAAAAGTCTCTGGAAATTGTGACCAGCATTTTGCAGTTATTTTATTTACTGTTATTCGTATCCTTTATAATAAAACAATAAACAGTTCCCAGAGGAACGGGCCTTAAAAAGGACTTTTTTTGGGTGGAGTTTGTTTCCCTTCCCTGGTTAGGGAAAGAGCAAGCTGTCAGCATAGTTCCAGGTATACCATAAAGATAAGTTACAACCTGTACGCGAGAAGAACTCTTATTTTGTTGTCACAAGAGATTTTTGTTCTGAACTTAAAAGCTAAACTCTTTACTGAGCATCAGAATAACTTTTGGAATGAACTAGCAAACTTCGATGGGCTCACTTAGTCCACCAAATGAAAAGGAAGTTGTAAATGCTAATTATATAAGGGTATTATAATTAGAAAATGACATGCTGCTCACATGCAAATGATGGATTTTCACACCTAAACACAGTACCCTAGTGTGACTATAAGAAAGAGATTCTGCAGTTACAAGAGAGGGTTTGACAGAGGAAGCCATGAATTATGGGCCTTGAACTCTGTGATGTTGACTGAAGCTTTGTTGTCACTACTAAAGAGTGTATTTTTTTATCATAAGCAACTAATGTATGTAAGCTATCTTGAGGTAAAAGCACAGTCAAGACTAGGCACTTTAGTTTTACCATAAGGTAAACCAGGCACGGATATAGTGCTAACTTTGGTGAATTTACCTTGTGGTAAAACTGAAGTGCCTTGTATATCGGGATAGCTCACATGCATTAGTTACCTTGACGTAAAAAATGCACCTTTTTTTTTTTTAGCAATGAAGACAAGACCAGACTGAGACTGAAAGTTTACTGCCATGTGGTCAGAAGCAAACTAATTCTCTAGGATGCAAGATTTTCTAATGTTGTTAATTTACTAGGTTGTATCTAATAAGTAGGGCTGTCAAGGGATTAAAAAAATTAATTGTGATTAATCGCACTGTTAATAATAGAATACCATTTATTTAAATATTTATGGATGTTTTCTACATTTTCAAATATGTTGATTTCAATTACAACACAGAATACAAAGTGTACAGTGCTCACTTTATATTTATTTTTGATTACAAATATTTGCACTGTAAAAAACAAAATAAATAGTATTTTTCAATACACCTAATACAAGTACTGTAGTGCAATCTCTGAATCATGAAAGTTGAACTTATAAATGTAGAATTATGTACAAAGAAAAATGCATTCAAAAATAAAACAAAGTAAAATTTTAGAGACAGCAACTCCACTCAGTCCTACTTCTTGTTCAGCCAATCGCTCAGACAAACAAGTTTGTTTACATTCACAGGAGATAATCCTGCCTGCTTCTTGTTTACAATGTCACCTGAAAGTAAGAACAGGCATTGTCATGGCATTGTTGTAGCCGGCATCTCAAGATATTTACGTGCCAGATGCGCTAAATATTCATATGTCCCTTCATGTTTCAGCCACCATTCCAGGGGACATGCATCCATGCTAATGACAAGTTCTGCTCGATAACAGTTCAAAGCAGTGGGGACCGACACGTGTTCATTTTCATCATCGGAGTCAGATGCCACCAGTAAAAAGTTGATTTTCTTTTTTGGTGGTTCGGGTTCTGTAGTTTCTGCATCAGAGTGTTGCTCTTTTAAGACTTTTGAAAGCATGCTTCTCACCTCGACCCTCTCGGATTTTGGAAGGCACTTCAGATTCTTAAACCTTGGATCGAGTGCTGTGGCTATTTTTAGAAATCTCACATTGCTACTGTGACAGTGTACCTCATAAGGCTTCATGGGAATATGCTTATGAATGTATATATGATATAACTGAAATATGTTTTATGCTACATATGCCATGTAGCATATCTATGTAAAGGTTATGCTCTACTGAATACATTCCTCCTATTGGTATGCATGTATCATTTTTGTACTTGAAGTTAGGAATATTGGCTGTATACTTGCTTGGTAGCCTTAGTAAAGCATTTGGTCAGCTTCTTGAGAAAGTGCAAATTAAGTGCCCAATCAAGAACCACTTAAGCCAACAATGAACTTGAAGACATCAATCCACATCGGAGCTTTCCCAGGAATGTGGGTTGGCTGGTAAGAAACTCAGTCATGCATGGACATGTGACTTGCCCATGTGACTCCAAAACTCCATCTTGGAGCTGGCTTTGCATAGGAGAGAGGAGGGGGTCTCCACTCACAAGAGAGAGTCTACTTAAACCCCTGGGAGACCCCTCCATTTTGTCTTCAGCTGGCTAAAGGGATAGCCTCTTCACCCCCACTTTTTACTTATTAATTAGCCCAGAGTATGTATTAATACCTGGGAAGAGGCGGGGGGCAAACAGCTGTGCATATCTCTCTATCAGTGTTATAGACGGCGAACAATTTGAGTTTACCCTGTATAAGCTTTATACAGGGTAAAATGGATTTATTTGGGGTTTGGACCCCATTGGAAGTTGGGCATCTGAGTGTTATAGATAGGAACACTTCTATAAGCTGTTTCAGTTAAGTCTGCAGCTTTGGGGCCCGTGGTTCAGACCCTGGGTCTGTGTTGGAGCAGACCGGTGTGTCTGGCTCAACAAAATAGGGTGCTGGAGTCCTAAGCTGCCAGGGCATGAAAGCAGGAGCAGAAGTAGTCTTGGCATATCAGTTGGCAGTTCCCAAGGGGTTTCTGTGATCCAACCCATGACAGTGGCGTAGTCAAGCAGGATCTGTGCACAGCTGATTGAGATACTGGTAGTGATTTTAAGTGAGTTTTAAGTGTGGTGGCTGGAGAACAGACAAAGTGGTTACTGGTTTGTTATTTTCTGTTTGCTTATTTTGGGTAAGGGAAGCAAAATAAGTAAGAGTGAAGATCAGAAGAAGCTAGTACTGCACAGGTTGCAAATTACCCAGAAAGTCTGAACACTGGGCGCTGGGAAAGTTTCTGCTAACTAAGAAGCCCCTGAGCTGAGTGCATCCCAGTTTCAGTGAACTGCAGAGGGAGTGTGGCCAAGCACAAGAAAGCAGGAAAATGACTACCAGTGAAGCAGCAACTAAACTAGAGCTGGCTAGACTGGAAGGAAAAGAGAAGGAAAACGAACATAAAAGACTGATGGAGAGGGAGGAGGCTGCCCACAAGACAGCTATGGAGGCCCAGAAGCATGAACTGGCTGTTAAGAAGTTGAAGAGACAAAACCCTTCAGCTGCTGGCTCCACTTCCCCAAAAATCCACAAATGGGAGCGACTATGTCCAGAGTATGATGAATCCAGCGATATTGACGAATATTTCATCACCTTTGAGAGACTGCACTCTCCATGCGATCCCTGAAGATCAAAAGATGACCACATTGATAGCAAAATTGACTGGCAGAGCTCTGGATTTAGTATTCAATAAAATGCCTATTGATGATGCTTCAAACTATGGCAAATTTAAGGAAATGGGTTTTAAACAGTTTCAGGTTACACCTGAAACCTACAGGGTTAAATTCAGGAGTCTTAAGAGGGAATCTGGATTGAGTAATGTGGTTTATGTAAATTAAATGAGAAATTTGATAGATATGTAGGTGAGGGGGAAAGGCATTACAAGCTTTGAAGGGATGTGTGATTTGGTTACTCAGGAACAATTCCTGAATATGTGCAGTGATGATGTAAAACAGTATTTGTGGGACAAAAAGGTGAATGCAGTGGGTGAATTAGCTGGGTTTGCAGACTCTTATGAGCAAGCACAAGCTGCAGTTAAACATAAACCACTGTCAGAGGGGTACAGGTAGAGGGAAAGCAGAATCACCGTTTTACCCCTGGGGAAAAAAGAGGCTGGGCGTTCACCTCCCCATTCCCCTTTTACTCCTCCCAAATTTCCTGTACAAGCAGAGGAGCCCAAGAGGTGCTATCATTGTAAGTCCACTGAGCACCTTAGGAATAAGTGTCCCTTGCTGAGTGGAAACAGGCAGCAAATAACACATGAAACTGCTGCTTCTCAGCCCCCGGCGGCTGCCTCTTTCCACACAGGATTTGTAAAGCTCGCTTCTACACAACCAAGCAGGGATCATATGCATGGTATTAAATTGAATGGGAAAGTGCTTCTTGATTTGAGGGACACAGGTGCCGAGATTTCTGTGGTCAGGAGGGACCTGATCCAGGAGAAGGATTTATTACCAGGGAAACTGGCAGAATTGGAGTTGGTAGGGGGTTACAAAGTCCTTGCACCTTTAGCTAAAGTACACATGCAGAAGCAGCAGTAGTCTTGGCACATCAGTTGGCAGTTCCCAAGGGGATTCTGTGATCTACCCCGTCACAGGTACCTTCTTTGCGTCTTGTGAAATCAGCTGTAAAAGTGTTCTTAAAATGAACATGTGCTGGGTCATGCTTCGAGACTGCTATAACATGAAATATATGGCAGAATATGGTTAAAACAGAGCTGGGGACAGAATTCTCCCCCAAGTAGTTCAGTCACAAATTTAATTAATGCATTATTTTTTTAACGAGCGTCATCCGCATGGAAGCATGTCCTCTAGAATGGTGGCCAAAGCATGAAAGGGCATACAAATGTTTAGGATATCTGGCACATAAATACCTTGCAATGCCGGTTACAAAAGTGCCATGCGAACCCCTGTTCTCACTTTCTCGTGACATTGTAAATAAGAAGAGGGCAGCATTATGTCCTGTAAATGTAAACAAACTTGTTTGTGGTAGCAATTGGCTGAACAGGAAGTAGGACTGAGTGGACTTCTAGGTGCTGAAGTTTTGTTTTTGAATGCAGTTATGTAACAAAAATCTACAGTTGTAAGTTGGACTTTCACAACAAAGAGATTGCACTACAGTACTTGTATGAGGTAATTTGAAAAATACTATTTCTTTTATCATTTTTACGGGGCAAATATTTGTAATAAAAATAATATACACTTTGATTTCAATTACAACACAGAATACAATATATATGAAAATGTAGAAAAACATCCAAAATATTTAATATATTTCAATTGGTATTCTATTGTTTAACAGTCCAATTAAAACTGCAATTAATATTTTTAATCGTGATTAATTTTTTTGAGTTAATCGCATGAGTTAACCTGTGATTAATCGACAGCCCTACTAACAAGTTATACCTCCATAGTATTGGACAAGTTACGTGGATATAATCTACTTAATTTTAATGTTATGATTTTTTCTTTTTGTTAAACCTGCATTTAATTAAGAACTGCAGATTATTTTGAGCAGGGGTTCTTAAACTGGGGGTCTGGAACCCTCAGGGGGTTGTGAGGTTATTACATGGGGGGTCGCGAGCTGTCCGCCTCCACCCCAAAACCTGCTTTGCATCCAGCGTTTATAATGGCGTTAAACATATAAAAAAGTGTTTTTAATTTATAAGGGGGGGGGTTGCACTCAGAGGCTTGCTATGTGAAAGAGGTCATCGGTACAAAAGTTTCAGAATCACTGATTTTGAGGAATCTGTATGCTCCTTATGGAAGCAGACTAACATAAGATATTAAAAAAGGCCAGCAAAAGTGAGGGGACCTAGCTTGAACACTTAATTCAAAGGCAAGGAAGTTTGGGAGGCTTCAAAAGGTGCTGTATGCACTTTGAGTGGTCAGTGTGAGTACAGTTCAAAGACCTTGAGTGTGTACGTTTGGGTTAGCTAGATGCATCTGTGCACTGAGACTTCTCCAAATTACAGGAAGTTTTTTAAAAACACAAAGTGGAAGCAGCATAATAAAATCTTAATACACATCTTTAGTCTACAGTGCCTTTGTATGTCACTATTGCAGTTTAGCAATTCATTTAACCACACATAGATGTGATGTGGCCAGGGACTTATTTTCCATTACTGGTGTTAGTCTTGAAAAATTCCGATATAGTGCAATGTGAAAGACTTACTATGTTATCAACTTTCCTGTTACACTATTGATGTTATCATTTTATTTTCATTAAACTGCATTAACATTTTTTTCTTACAAGTATGCCAAAGCGGTAGATTTGCATCTTAGTATTTCAGTGCCAAATACTATGTTGGACAATGGAAATCTGGAGATTTCCATTACTTGCATCTGAAGAAGTGAGGTTCTTACCCACGAAAGCTTATGCTCCCAATACTTCTGTTAGTCTTAAAGGTGCCACAGTTAGTCTGAATCTGTAAAAATCTGTTGCTTTTTACAGATTCAGACTAACACGGCTACCCCTCTGATATGTTGGACAGTGTATTTTAGTCACGACTATTGTATTGTTATTGTATACATTATTTCTTGGAGTCAGAAGATAGATATTGCAAAATTTATCACAGATTGAACTTTTCCACAGTTTTCCCAACTGTAAAATGAAGATGTTTCCTAACTTCATAGATGTGTTGTGAGGATTTAGTCATTAAAGTTTGTAAAGCATTTTTATATCTAAAGTATTATGCTATTCAAAATGTCAGCAAATCTTACAGGTCTATCATACTGTAGCTATTCCTGTATTACAGTTTTGCAATGATTTTGACATGTGAGAACTTCTTGTGGGTTCAGGCTAAATTGAAGAAGTGGTTCAGTCTAATCAGATTGCCACTTCTTTCAGGCACGCTTGTGTGTTTAACTGTTGTGAGGAATCTTGATTGAGTAGAAAATTATTGTTTTGATCCCCGTCCCTAACCTGAGAGTATTAGTTTACCTTAATATTTTGATCCCAGTCTTCCCCTGTACCTAATATATACAGAGTAGGTATAGTTTGAGTTTGCCACATTCTGTTTTCACTGCACACTGAGTCCCTTTCTGATTACAGTGCAAAGTATAGTTGATCATGCATTCTGGCACTTAGGGTCCTAAATCTCATTAACTTTCTATGACACTTAGGCTCCTAAGTGCCTAAGTTACTTTGCCAGAAACTTGAGTGTTAAACAAAAAAGAACAATATTAATGTTAAGACAATCATAGAATAATAGGACTGGAAGGGACTGTGACAATGCGGTTCTGGCGGAACCCAACTGAGAGTGCCAACTCAGGACAAATTGCTCAAATAGGGCAGTTACAGCCCAAGGCTGGGGTTTTTTCCACCTCTAAGGCAAACCAAACCAGCCAGACTAGGAGAACTTCGGTCTCATCCCCTGGCTAACCGCAAGTCTCACAAGCAATCTCCTTAGACACTCCAGTTTCCCAATATTACCACCAGTGCCACTCGTTATGGGGACAAATGGTTATGAAAACCAATACCCCAGTAAAAGAAAAAGGTTCTCCTGATCCCAAAGGACCAAGCCCCAGACCCAGGTCAATATACAAATCGGATCTTCCCCACAAATCACGCTGTTGCCAATCCTTCAGAATCTAAAATCTAAAGGTTTATTCATAAAAGGAAAAAGATAGAGATGAGAGTTAGAATTGGTTAAATGGAATCAATTACATACAGTAATGGCACAGTTTTTGGTTCAGGCTTGCAGCAGCGATGGAATAAACTGCAGGTTCAAATCAAGTCTCTGGAATACATCCCCCGCTGGGATGGGTCCTCAGTCCTTTGTTCAAAGCTTCAGCTTGTAGCAAAGTTCCTCCAGAGGTAAGAAGCAGGATTGAAGACCAGATGGAGATCAGGCATCAGCCTTATATAGTCTTTTCCAGGTGTAAGAACACCTCTTTGTTCTTAAATTACAGCAACATGGAGTCTGGAGTCACATGGGCCAGTCCCTGCATACTTTGCTGAGGTACAAGGCGTATCTGCCTTCTCTCAATGGGTCCATTGTATAGCTGATGGTCCTTAATGGGCCATCAAGCAGGCTAGGCAGAGCTAATCTCAGCTTGTCTGGGATGTCACCCAGAAGCATAGCATAAGTTTGCCATACAGACAGTATAGAGCCAATATTCATAACTTCGACTACAAAACTGATACATACATATAGACAGCATAATCATAACCAGTAAACCATAACCTTGTCCTAGACACCCCATTTGACCCCCTTTACACAAGATTTGGGTGCCACTACAGGACTTTGGTTGCAACAATGATCTATATGGTCCCAGTTTATGTCAATAACGTCACACCCCCAACGCAAAATTGATGCAGGAAGGGATGACACAAACATCACTGACTGCATCCCAAGAGCTCCCCATCCTGGGTTCTGTCTTACTACAGCTAGTATTGGGTTAGAAGCCATACCAGTGTATAACAGAAATGGTTTATCAAAATCATGTTTAACCACATGATTGAACCTCTTTACAACCTCAAGGTAAAACTTAGTTAGAACAATAGTGGATTGGATCTGCTCTGGCAGCATGGTTCCTGTATGTGTTATGTGATCTTGCCAAGAGCTAAAGAAAACAGCTACTTTATCCATACCAGCTCGGGCAAATGTTTGGAACCCCATTAACATCGAATAAATGCAGATATTAATGTTCTTCATAGTACAGGAATCTTGGCATTTAGCCATGAAAGCAATATGGTAGTGTGCCTCAGTCTTCCTTTTCATACAGCACATTAGGTTTGGAATGTCTTTTCCCCTGTGAAAAGTTCCCATATTGTTTATAGGCATTACCTGTGAAACCCCAGTGTAACAAGGCCTTTCAACATAACGTGTGTTTTCATGTATTCCTTTTAACATGTCCAAGGGATTCTCCAAAAGATTAGACACATTGTACATTTTTACAGTTTGTGGCAATAGCAACACATTCATTACAAAATTAAGCAATAACAACAAGTTCATTGCAAGTGTCCATTTACAATCATGGTTGTCATGCCACCCCTTTGGTTCAATACCATTGGAGTTTGGGCATTTTAGGGTTAACCTGTGGCTTCCCTTTGCCAAATTCAGTTTTCTCTTTCCTCCTTGTTCTGCAGAATCAAACCCTGATTTCTCTTGCTTAACAGACTTTACTGGCTGATGGGGTGGGCCCTCTGTGCTAACAGCTATTAGCAAGTCCTCCCTTTCCCAGCCAGGCAAGTAATTTGCACTACCCCAGACCAGAGCCAGTCCACCAGTTTTCCTATCCTTAACTGCTATAATTTCCAAGGCTGGACTCTGCCTTAAAGAGATACCACACAAATCCAAAGAGTCTGCGGGTGAGAGTTTGCTTGCTCTCCCCCGCATCCTCAAGCATTCAGCCATAAAACTGCTCTGCTCTGACACATCAGTAACCAAATCTGTCCTCAAACCCTGAAGCGCAAACTGCTCGTTTAAAGAATTAGAAAGGAGACATTTCTGTTCCAACACCATTGTCTCCCCAACAAGTTGGCCCCACACAGCCACTTGGTTATAGGGCTGCCTCAATTCCTTAACAACTTTTACTTCCTCTGAGACCTTCTCAAAGCTACCCACACTGGATCTTTTAAAAGGAAAGTCAGTGGATCCATTCACAACAGACAATTTCTGGCTGCTAGGAACTGAAATTTCCTTGATTAAATCACTCTCACACCCTTCAGTTGCAGGGAACTGCTTGCACCGAGTACCATGAGGATTCCTTTCTCCAGGAGCTTTTCTAAGCAGCAAATCACCCCTCACAGAAATTCTGCCCTTACCCTCTTCACCTAGGGCCTGCTCTAAAGGAACACTTTCCTGAGCAACAACAGACTCTGTCTGGGTTTTACTTGCATTCAGGATCACCTTTGGCCCATCAGGCAGATCTCTACACAATCCCCTTTCAGGCACACCCATAGACTTTTTAGATAAAAGGTTAGAAATACTTCCCTTCTCTTTGCCACACACAAGCTTAGGAATTTTTTCCTTTTTGCTACAAGTTGTTAAACTGTCCGTAGGTAACACAACCAAATTACCTTTCTGCTCTCCTTGTGCCCTGGCTAGGGTATCACCCTGATCAGACAGAGTTGTTACACCCTTCTCCAACCACACATGAGCAACAGGCAAAATACAAGCACCAGAATTTTCTGGTCTCTGGGACTTTGCTAAGACACTAACTGGATGCAACCTAGTTATGGTGCCATTCTCCCCAGCAGATGCAAACTTAGGACCATTCCCTTCCTGGGCTTTAGTTGAATCCAGAACCAACTTTGAGACAGCTACATTACTCTCAACCATCACAGGCCGAAAGGCCCCTTCTGTCTGCTCCACAGACAAAAAAGAGTTGGAGACGCATTTTTCTTTACCAGACATACCGTTTGGGATTTCATTTCCCTTGTCCCAGCAAACCGGGCTGTTCACAGACAACTGCTTGGAGACTGGGGTAGCTTCCTCCATAGGCAAGTCAATACCCCTGACAGACACTCATAGACTCATAGACTCATAGACTTTAAGGTCAGAAGGGACCATTATGATCATCTGGTCTGACCCCCTGCACGCTGCAGGCCATAAAACCATCCCCGCCCCTTCCCTGGACTCTGCTGCTGAAGTCCCCAATCCTGTTATTAGTGACCTCAATCGGCAGAGACCCTCCTGCTAGAGATCCCTGCCCCATGCTGCGGAGGAAGGCGAAAAACCTCCAGAGGCTCAGCCAATCTGCCCTGGAGGAAAATTCCTTCCCGACCCCAAATATGGCGATCAGTAAGACCCCGAGCATATAGGCAAGAGTCTCCATCCTGACCCCTTTTAGCCATTATGCTATTTACCTACCATTGCTTGGTTTTCCTTGACAACTATGTTTTACCATTAAACCATTCCCTCCATAAACTTATCTAACTTAATCTTAAAGCCAGACAAGTCCCTCGCCCCCACCGTTTCCCTCGGAAGGCCGTTCCAATATTTCACCCCTCTAACGGTCAGAAACCTTCGTCTAATTTCAAGCCTGAACTTCCCCACGGCCAGTTTATATCCATTCGTTCTCGTATCCACGTTAGTACTAAGCTGGAATAATTCATCTCCCTCCCTTGTATTAATCCCTCTAATATATTTAAAGATAGCAATCATATCCCCCCTCAGCCTTCGCTTGGTCAGACTAAACAACCCAAGCTCCTCTAGTCTCCTTTCATACGACAGGTTTTCCATTCCTCTGATCATCCTAGTGGCCCTTCTCTGCACCCGTTCCAGTTTGAGTTCATCTTTTTTAAACATGGGAGACCAGAACTGCACACAGTACTCCAAATGAGGTCTCACCAGCGCCTTGTACAACGGAAGCAGGACCTCCTTATCCCTACTAGATATACCTCGCCTAATGCATCCCAAGACAGCATTGGCTTTTTTCACCGCCACGTCACACTGTCGACTCATAGTCATCCTGCGGTCTACAAGGACCCCTAGGTCCTTCTCCTCTTCCGTTACTTCTAACCAATGCGTCCCCATCTTGTAACTAAAATTGTTATTGGTCATCCCCAAATGCATCACCTTACACTTTTCACTATTAAATTTCATCCTATTTCTGACACTCCAATTCACAAGCTCATTCAAGTCTCCCTGCAGGATATCCCTATCCTCTTCCGAATTTACAACGCCTCCCACCTTCGTATCATCCGCAAACTTTACCAGCCTACTCCTGCAATCGGTTCCGAGGTCAGTTATAAATAGATTAAATAAAATGGGTCCCAAAACCGAACCTTGGGGAACTCCACTGGTAACCTCCCTCCAACCCGACAGTTCACCCTTCAATACGACCCGCTGCATTCTCCCCATTAACCAATTCCTTATCCATCTCTGGATTTTCAAATCGATCCCCATGTTTTTCAGTTTAACCAATAATTCCTCATGGGGTACAGTATCAAACGCTTTACTGAAATCCAGGTATATTAGGTCCACCGCATTTCCCTTATCTAATAAATCCGTTACCTTCTCAAAGAAGGAGATCAGATTCGTTTGGCACGATCTGCCCTTCGTAAAACCATGTTGTAAATTATCGCAATTGCCACTACCCTCCAGGTCCTCAACTAATTTCTCCTTCAAAATTTTCTCTAACACCTTGCACACTACAGATGTTAAACTAACAGGCCTGTAGTTACCCGGATCACTTTTTTTCCCTTTTTTGAAAATAGGAACCACATTAGCTATTCTCCAGTCTAACGGGACCACCCCCGAGTTTACAGATTCATTAAATATTATCGCTAACGGGCCCGCTATTTCCCGCGCCAATTCCTTCAATATTCTCGGATGAAGATCGTCCGGTCCTCCCGACTTAGCCCCATTAAGGCGTTCAAGTTTTGTTTCTACCTCGGATACGGTAATCCCCCATCCCGAACGCCCCTCTGTAATGGTGCTAGTATCCCTAATCCCTTCATTGGCCTCATTAAACACCGACGCAAAATATTCATTGAGATATTGCGCCATGCCTAGATTGTCTTTGATCTCCTCTCCGGCAATAGTCTTCAGCGGTCCCACTTCTTCTTTCTTTGCTTTCTTCCTGTTTATGTGGCTGTAAAACCTCTTACTATTGCTTTTAATTCCCCTCGCTAGGTCCAATTCTACACGGCCTTTGGCCTTTCTCACTCTATCTCTACATTCTCTGACTTCGCTTTGGTACATTTCCTTACTGATCCCTCCCCTCTTCCACTCTTTGTACGCTTTCTGTTTTTTCCTAATCGCCCCTTTGAGTCGGTCGCTCATCCAGGCACATTTCCTTCACTGTCGCTATTCTTCGCACAGGAAACAGATAAGGTATAGGGACACTCATCTTCCACTCTCCTTGCCTTCCCAAACTGCTGACTAGATAAAGCCATCAGCTCACAAGAACGCCTAGACTCATCCAAAATCTCCTTGTTCTCCTCTCCCTTCGCTTGATCTAATTCCAGATTTACTTCTGAGACATTAGATAGACATTCAGAAACTTCATTTACAGCCAAACAGCTACTTTCCAAGGACAAACTTTTGGAGAAACCCTCCATAGGCACAACCTTAGGATCAATCCTCTCTTGTGCCTGGTTTGTATTAACTTGACTGACCATAGCTTTAATATCATTTCCAATCATAATATCCTTAGGGATTATGTCTTTTACTCCCACAACCATGGTGCCCTCCAATCCCTTCCATTTCAGGTGGACTTTAGCCAAAGGCACCCTGACAAAATACTTAGATAAGGCTACAACAGTTACATCTTCACCTGGCAAATAATCTTCCTTCCTGACAAGACTTGCTTTAACCAGAGTAATATCTGCTGCGGTGTCCCTCCATGCCATACACCTTTCTCCATTCACTTCTGCACTGCTAATAAACTCTGCGTTATTTCCCCCATATTTAGCTTTAATGTGAGTTTTAAGGTCAAATTCTTCAGAGACCACAGAAACAGCATTTGCACACAGGGCACCAATGCTGGGCTCTGTGTGGCTTGCCTGTGAGTTTACAACAACAGGGTTAGCATTTGCCGTGGCATTTGGGGTTGCTGGTTTTGGGCTGCCCTTCAGTGTCGGGCAGTCTGATCTCATGTGGCCCAGGATACCACAGTGATAGCATGTAACCTGTTCCGTCCTGGGATGTGAGTTCCTACCCTCCAGGCCCCCTTGAACTCCTTTAGAAGAGTCAGGTTTATTTTTAAATCCTTCCCTCCTCTTGAACTGGGGGGAATGGTGATTACTTTTCCCCGGGGTTTTACACCCTTCTCGAGCCCTGTTTTGGGTATGGGCATCCGCAATCTCTGCTGCCCGTAGGACTGACTCAGGGTCCCTGTCACACACAGCTGCTCTCACATTGTCAGGCACAATGTCTAAGAACTGTTCCAAAGTTATCAAATCCAGCAGTTTTTCAAAACTCCCATGCGCCTTAGCTCCCACAACCCACTTTTTAACAAAACCCATCAGCTTATGAGCACATTCTACAAAAGTACAATCCTTAGACATTTTAAACTCTCTAAACTTAACTCTGTAAGATTCAGGAGTAACCTTGAACCGCCTTAACACAGAATCCTTAAACAGCTCATAATCTAAGGCTTCTTGTTCCCCCAAGTCATTGAATACCTCCCTGGCCTTTCCAGTCAGTCTGGTCAGCAGGACAGGCATTCGCTGACCCTCGGGGATCTGGTACAGATTGCAGAGGCGTTCAAAGGTAGACAAAAACTCCTCTATATCCTCAGTATCGTTGTAAATGGGACACATCCTTTCCCAGTTTTTCTCATGGCGGGGGGGAAGTGGAGCACCAGGTGGGGATGACTTTCTCCGCTCTTCCAGTACTTGGAGCTGAAGTCTGGCCGTCTCCTGTTCCATCCTGTGAGTCTCCTGTTCCATCCTGTGAGTCTCCTGCTCAGCAGCGAGCAGCTCTAGACGTCCCTTACGAGCTCTCTCATCAGCCTCCTTCTCTAATTCTGCTATTTTTTGCTTCTCCAGCAACCGAAGATCCGCTAGCTTCTGTTCATGCTCAAATTGCAGTTTACTTGTCACCCTTTGCATCCTAATTTTTTCTGCATCTTCTGCAGCCTCAGGTAAGGGCTGTGCTCTTGCCCCCTGATCACTGGCTATTAACAGATTTCTCAGTTCTTCCTTTGTAGCTTTCTTTCTAAAGCTTATCCTCTTTTCTGAACACAAATTTTCCAGGGCTTTTTTGCCAAGTCCCTCATATGCTCTTTGCTCAGCCATTGCAGCAGCTCTTTAACCAACAAAACTCTCAATCCCAAAATTCAAATTTGGATAGCGTGGGGTTCTGACCCAAAGCTTAATTGACCTGGTTCTGTGGATCCTGCCGACTACGCCACTGTGACAATGCGGTTCTGGCGGAACCCAACTGAGAGTGCCAACTCAGGACAAATTGCTCAAATAGGGCAGTTACAGCCCAAGGCTGGGGTTTTTTCCACCTCTAAGGCAAACCAAACCAGCCAGACTAGGAGAACTTCGGTCTCATCCCCTGGCTAACCGCAAGTCTCACAAGCAATCTCCTTAGACACTCCAGTTTCCCAATATTACCACCAGTGCCACTCGTTATGGGGACAAATGGTTATGAAAACCAATACCCCAGTAAAAGAAAAAGGTTCTCCTGATCCCAAAGGACCAAGCCCCAGACCCAGGTCAATATACAAATCGGATCTTCCCCACAAATCACGCTGTTGCCAATCCTTCAGAATCTAAAATCTAAAGGTTTATTCATAAAAGGAAAAAGATAGAGATGAGAGTTAGAATTGGTTAAATGGAATCAATTACATACAGTAATGGCACAGTTCTTGGTTCAGGCTTGCAGCAGCGATGGAATAAACTGCAGGTTCAAATCAAGTCTCTGGAATACATCCCCCGCTGGGATGGGTCCTCAGTCCTTTGTTCAAAGCTTCAGCTTGTAGCAAAGTTCCTCCAGAGGTAAGAAGCAGGATTGAAGACCAGATGGAGATCAGGCATCAGCCTTATATAGTCTTTTCCAGGTGTAAGAACACCTCTTTGTTCTTAAATTACAGCAACATGGAGTCTGGAGTCACATGGGCCAGTCCCTGCATACTTTGCTGAGGTACAAGGCGTATCTGCCTTCTCTCAATGGGTCCATTGTATAGCTGATGGTCCTTAATGGGCCATCAAGCAGGCTAGGCAGAGCTAATCTCAGCTTGTCTGGGATGTCACCCAGAAGCATAGCATAAGTTTGCCATACAGACAGTATAGAGCCAATATTCATAACTTCGACTACAAAACTGATACATACATATAGACAGCATAATCATAACCAGTAAACCATAACCTTGTCCTAGACACCCCATTTGACCCCCTTTACACAAGATTTGGGTGCCACTACAGGACTTTGGTTGCAACAATGATCTATATGGTCCCAGTTTATGTCAATAACGTCACAGGGACTTCGAGAGGTGATCTAGTTCAGTCCCCTGTACTCATGGCAGGACTAAATATTAGCTAGACCATCCCTGACAGGTGTTTGTCTAATCTGCTCTTTAAAACCTCCAATGATGGAGATTCCACAACCTCCCGAGGCAATTTATTGTAGTGCTTAACCACCCTGACAGGAAGTTTTTCCTAATGTCCAACCTAAACCTCCCTTGCTGCAATTTAAGCCCATTGCTTCTTGTCCTATCCGCAGAGGTTAGGAAAAAAAAATTTCTCCCTCCTCCTTGTAACAGCCTTTTACGTACTTGAAAACTGTTAGGTCACTCCTCAGTCTTCTCTTTTCCAGACTAAACAAATCCAGTTTTTTTCAATCTTCCCTCATAGGTCATGTTTTCTAGACCTTTAATCATTTTTGTCACTCTTCTCTGGATTCGCTCCAATTTGTCCACATTCTTCCTGAAATGTGGTGCCCAGAACCGGACACGATACTCCAGTTGAGGCCTAGTCAGCGCGGAGTAGCTGAATTCATTTTGAATTTTAATCCTATCCTCCAGCGCATTTGCAACCCCTCTCAGCTTCGTATCGTCCACAAACTTTATAAGTGTAATCTCTATGCCATTATCTACATCACTGAGGAAGATATTGAACAGAACTGGACCCAGAACTGATCCCACTCGTTATGTCCTTCCAGCATGACTGTGAACTACTGATAACTACTCTCTGGGAACGGTTTTCCAACCAGTTTTGCACCCACCTTATAGTAGCTCCATCTAGGTTGCATTTCTTTTGTTCATGAGACAGTCATGCGAGACCGTATCAAAAGCTTTACTAAAGTCAAGATATACCACATCTACCGCTTTCCCCTGGTCCACAAGGTTTGTTACCCTGTCAAAGAAACATATCAGTTTGTTTTGAGATTATTTGTTTTTGACAAATCCATGCTGACTGTCACTTATCACCTTATTATCTTCTAGATGTTTGCAAATTGATTGCTTAATGATTTGCTCCATTATCTTTCCGGGTACAGAAGTTAAGCTGACTGGTCTGTAATTCCCTGGATTGTCCTTATTTCCCTTTTTATAGATTGGCACCATATTTTCCCTTTTCCAGTCTTCTGGAATCTCTCCAGTCTTTTATGGCTTTTCAAAGATAATCGCTAATGGCTCAGATATGTCCTCACTCAGCTCCGTGAGTATTCTAGGATGCATTTCATCAGGCCCTGGTGACTTGAAGACATCTAATTTGTCTAAGTAATTTTAAACTTTTTCTTTTCCTATTTTAGCCTCTTTTGATCCTACCTCATTTTCACTCGTATTCACTATGTTAGACGTCCAATCACCACCAACTTCAAAACAAAGTAGTCATTAAGCACTTCTTCCATTTCCACATTTTCTGTTGTTATTCCACCCCCCTGGAGTAATGGGCCTACCCTGTCCTTGGTCTTCCTCTTGCTTCTAATGTATTTGTAGAATGTTTTCTTGTTACCCGCTATGTCTCTTGTTAGTTTGATCTTGTTTTGTGCCTGGGCCTTTATAATTTTGTCCTTACATACTTGTGTTAGTTGTTCATATTCATCCTTTGTAATTTGTTTCCACTTTTTGTAGGATCCATGTTGACCTGCCAGTTGGTGTTCTGGGCTCCCCATCTTTTAATAGGGCTGCCAACCCTCCTGGATTGGCTTGGAGTCTCCCGGAATTGGGTGCAATCTCCTGGAGGCTACTGAAGCCAATCCGGGAGATTTTAGGCTGCTAAAAGTCTGGTGGCGCAGCGGGGGTAAGGCTAGCTTCCTACCTGCCCTCGCTCCACTCAGCTCCCGAAAGCGGTTGGCATGTCCGGCTCCTAGGCGCAGGGCTGGACAGGGGGTCTCTGCGCGCTACCCACCCCCGAGTTCCAGGGGCAGTGTTTGCAGGCAGGGGCAGTGCGTGGAGCTGCCTGGCCGCCCCTGAGCTTAGGAGCTGGACATGCTGGTCGCTTCGAGGAACCTCCAGAGGTAAGCGTCGCCCGGCTGGAGCCTACACCCCTCATCCCCTCCTGCATCCCAACCCCCTACCCCAGCTCTGAGCCTCCTCCCGCACCTTCTCTTGCACCGCAACCCCCTGCCCCAGCCATGAGCCTCTTCCCGCACCCGAACTTGCTCCCAGAACCTGCACCCCTGCCCCAGGCTCAGCCCAGAGCCCCCTCCCACACTGCGAATCCTTGGCCCCACCCCCCAGCCCAGAGCCTGCACCCCCTCCTGCACCCCAACCCCTTGCCCAGTCTAGTGAAAGTGAGTGAGGGTGGGGGAGAATGAGCGATGGAGAGAGGGGGGATGGACTGAGTGGGGCCTTGGGGAAGGGGCAGTGCGGGGGGTGGGGCAAGGGTGTTCGGGTTTGTGCAATTAGACAGTTGACAACCCTACTTCTGAAGCACCTTAGGACCCAATCACTATGTTTTGTAACTGTTTGAAATTATCAAAGTTTTAGCACAATTTGCACTCAGACTGACTTCTGTAACTAAGTTCTAACTAAGGCTCCACCTACTCTTCAGTGAGCTAGACCTAAATTCTGTGGGAAGAACTTTGCAATCTGTAGCACTTCGGTGTGGAAAATTGGAAAGTCTGTGACAGCTTCGCTGTACATGTATAAGTCATTGACAAAAGCCTCATGTTGCACGTGTGACTTATTTGTTACATTTCTGTACACATTTTTTATGCATGGTGGTTTTGGAGCTATTGAAATCCTGATTAGTGGGGAGTGCAGTGCATTTCTGTTTGCCTCTAATACAATACCATTCCTTATCTGTGAATGAAAAGTCATTGGACAGAGTTTTGAATTACCGTACTCCCCCAGAGTAATTCAACTCTAGGTCTGTCGTCTTATTTTAGAATGTTGAGGTAAAATATAATTAACTTTCAAATGACGACTGGTAACTTAAATCATGCTATATTAAAAGCATTATTTATACCAATTACCATTACAGTGAAGAAACTAATCCAGTGCCCCATTGGCAACATTAAACCCAATACTGAATTCAGCAGCAACATAATTTAAAATTAAATCACTGTTTATCTGCCTGCCACATTACCATAAATACTGCCTCTTATAATATAATACTTTACACTTCTACACAGCCTTTCATCTAAAGATCTCAAAATGTTTTACAAACATTCATAAATCCTTACAGTAGCCGTGTGAGTAAAGTATTTTCTCCATTTATTGATGAGGAAACTAGCACAGAGAAGTGACTTACCTAAGGTTATGCAGAAAGTCAATGGCAGATTTGGGAATAGAACCTGTATCTTCCAAGTCCTAGTCCTTTGTTGTAACTAGTAGGTCATGATTCCTTTTAGACAGTAGAATGTCACATGTCTAAATTAACATGGTATTCTAACCAAAGGTTCTGATTGGGGTGGAAATAAGTAGTAATACTGTACTCCAGCTCTGCTCACAATCCCAGAGTATCTGAATATTCCTACTAAAATAACAGTGGAACAGTTAGCAGTGTTGACCAGTGAAGTCAATTGGAGTTTTGCCTTTGACTTAAATGGGGCTAAAATTGCACCTGTTGACTTTACATTGTCAGCATTATGCTTCAAAGTTAACACTCCATTCAGATGCAAGAGGCCAGTTCAGTCTTATTAGGACCAAATACTGAACTTGCCAGTCATATATGAAGTAAGTTGATTTTACACCGAAAACTTATGAGGAATTGTGGAGAAAGGAATCTCAGCCCCAGCCAGGTGGTTTGATGTGTAGCCGTTACTACAACCTGTAGGTTTTAATAGAAGCTGGGACCCTGGTGAACCTTGTACGTAGAGAAAGAAATTCTAGACATAGAAGTCACATAATGTCAGATCTACTGACTGCTCAAAACTTCCTCATGTAGAGTTCCCTTCTGTGTCTGCCTTACTTTTTCTAGTAGAACAGCAGCAGTTCTGCTTGAGAACCTGCCACACCAGTGGAGGGGTTGGGTGGCATTTGGCCATTAGTCATTGTTCCATTTTGTCTGTGTGTAGATTCAGTCCTACATCAGTTCATGTAGAGAATGAAGGGCTAGAAACTTTTTTAAAATTGAAAGCTTAAATTTTTGTGGACTCTGATGGGGCTACCAAAGCAACGCACTAGTGGATTTCTCAATATGACTCTTTCATGTCTCTCTTTAGATTATAAACTCTTCAGGGCAGACTTTTGCTTTTGTGGATTATACAACATGAGCAGGTTGTCAGCACCATATAAATAAATAAATTTATTGTTATGCACAAAACTCTAATTTATCTGAAACCCTATTATCCAAACCTCCGCGTTATCGGAATCCCCTCTTTGTACCCCAGCAGGAGATACATCAGGGACCAAGAAGGGATTTGGATAATGAGGTTTGGATAATAGAGCAGAGATCCCCTGCCAGGAGAGGGAGGAGGACAAGCCCCCGCCTGCAGGGTAGGCCTTTCGGCTGCTGAATGACTCCTGCAGCAGTGTAGGGAGCCCTCTGCAGCTTGGCTCTCAGGGCTGCCAATGAGTGGGGTTGTGACTGCGGAGCTGAAGAGGGCTCCCTGAGCTGCTGCAGGGCTGGTTCTGGGGGAGGCTGTAGTCCTGGCAAGGCAGAGCAGAGTCTTGCTGAAGGTATCTGCTCTGCGCCGCCTGGACTGCAGCTTCCCCCACACACCTTGTGCCTGCAGGGATTGGCTGTTACTGTCCCTGCGGCAGCGCAAGGAACCCTCGGCAGCCCTGCTGTCATGGGAGTGAGTGAGCAGGGCAGAACAGAGACCCCTGACCAGGACTTCAAGGAGGTCCAGGAGGACGACAAGCCCCCAGCCGCAGGAGAGGACACCCGGCTGCTGAATGGCTCCTGCCCTCTTGATTATCCGAACTCCTGATTATCCAAATAAAATCCATGCTGCCTCCTGCTATTTGGATAATCGGGAATATACTGTATATGTGAACATAATATATTTTGTAGTAATACAAAAAGAATGTCATTTAGAACCTAATTGGGTGGGAGTGGTTGTACTTGGAAATGCGGGGGGGAAGCTTTGCTTTCATATCTTGTAGAGGACTGCATATTCCAATAAAGCTGCAGCCAGCCGTTTTCCATTAGAAATCACATTTCTGTTCAGCTTTCTGTCATTTTGAACTATTAGGCTGCCACACACAAAAAGGTCATTGTGTTAACAAAAAAAATCTTACATCTAGTAAGTTTTACATCATGATATTTTAACATTTGTTTTGTCTCTAAAACCATTTTCATTGAAATTCAATAAAAATAATGCCAGGTGCAAAACCTTCTTAATGAGTACAATACTTACAGTAAGGGCTTGTGCACATTACCACTTAAAAGCCACCCCTCTGAGCAACGTAAGTTACATCGAGCTAAGTGCCGGTGTGGACAGCGCTATGATGGTGGTAGACCTTCTCCCGCTGACAAAGCTACTGCCTCTCACGGAGGTGGTTTATTATGCCAACAGGAGAGCTCTCTCCCGTTGGCATAGAACATCTTCACCAGATGCATTACAGCCACTGTAGCACTTCTAGTGTAGACTAGCCCTAAATTAGTAAAAATGCTACTTTGTACAGTGAAATTTCAAAAAGACTTCTCTCCACCTATGCGGCAGTGAGGTTGAGGTTAATACATGGACGCTAGCATCTGTAATCACAGTATATTCTATATACTTCTGTATCAGTGAAAACATAGCTCTTATATATAAGACTAATGTTTTGGGAGATAAAGCATGCAGAAATACAAGGGGTTTCTGGGAGTCCTGGAAGGTATGTTGTTGTATTTCTTAATCAACCAGGCTCTGATCCAGCAGAGCACTTAAGCATGTGCTTAACTTTAAGCACATGCATAATACCATGGGTGCTTAAGTTCTCTGGTGGACTGGGCCCCCAATATCTAAAGATCTCAAGATAAACACTGAAGCAGAGCCGGTTTTGGCAAGAGAGAATCTCTAAAGACTTCCAAGGAGAGCTTCAGTAGGCCATAGATGAAATTATCATATTCAGTATCGGTCTTTCCTGAAGAATTTGCTGAAAAAAAGAAATGAGAAGAAAATATATATCTTGACTTTAGCAAAGCTTTTGATACTGTTTCTCACAGTATTCTTGCCAGCAGATTAAAAAAGTATGGATTGGATGAATGGACTATAAGGTGGATAGAAAGCTGGCTAGATCATCAGGCTCAGCGGGTAGTGATCAACAGCTCAGTGGCTAAGTGGCAGTTCTGCAGAAAAAGACCTGGGGATTACAGTGGACAAGAAGTTGGATATGAGTCAACAGTGTGCCCTTGTTGCCAAGAAGGCTAATGTCATATTGGGCTGCATTTTTAGGAGCATTGCCAGCAGATCGAGGGAAGTGATTATTCCCCTCTATTTGGCACTGGTGAGGCCACATCTGGAGGATTGCGTCCAGTTTTGGGCCCCCCACTACAGGAAGGATGTAGACAAATTGGAGAGAGTCCAGCGGAGGGCAACGAAAATTATTAGGGGGCTGGGGCACATGGCTTACAAGGGAAGGTTGAGGGAACTGGGCTTATTTAGTCTGCAGAAGAGAAGAGTGAGGGGGAATTTGATAGCAGCTTTCGATTACCTGAAGGGAGTTTCCAAAAAGGATGGAGCTCAGCTGTTCTCAGTGGTGGCAGATGACAGAACAAGAAGCAGCGGTCTCAAGTTGCAGTGGGGGAGTTCTAGGTTGGATATTAGGAAAAACTATTTCACTAGGAGGGTGGTGAAGCACTGGAATGGGTTACCTAGGGAGGTGGTAGAATCTCCATCCTTAGAGGTTTTTAAGGCCTGGCTTGACAAAGCCCTGGCTGGGATGATTTAGTTGGGGTTGGTCCTGCTTTGAGCGGGGGGTTGCATTAGATGACCTCCTGAGGTCTCTTCCAACCCTAATCTTCTATGATTCTAAGTATAGAAAGGTTCAGATCTGTTTCTTTCTAGATTTAGGACCAATTATCTAGGAAAAAAGCAGGGGCCTCTTACCAGTTTGAAAAAACTTGTCATGAGCTGAATGTTGAGACAATCATATTACACTTGGGTTGGCTAAATTATAAATCAAAATACAAAGACGAAATCTATTCAACTGTGTCCCTGATATAGTATGTTGAAGTGGGAAAGCACAAAAGAAGGCTGAATAATCTGTGTATACCGTTTTTTAGTTTTGTCTGTTGATAAATTACTTTTAGTTGTTTTGTGGTTTAAATTCTTAATACTGTAATGTAACAGAAAAAGTAAGTGGCTGAAATAAGTTAAATATAAAAGCTATGAGTGAAAGATTGTAGCATCCTGTATTGTTTGATATCGGGTTGTAGGATCATTTTGAATTTTACTAATGCATATATAAACCTCATTCCTCCATGCAGATATGCTAGCGCAGGCCCTCATAGCTACTGTGGAGTCCCGTTTAGATGGGGGCTCTATATATACCTAGATAAATATATTTCATTGAAGCAATGTTGATAACATTGCTAGAATAATATAAAGTTTTAAAAAGGTCTTATCTGATTTGTGGTGTATGAGATGCTGCTAAATTCCTTTTTTCCTTTTTTGTTCATGACTATTTCTTAAATCCAGGGGAGGCTGTAAAGCACAATGAGTGATGGATGATTTTCTCTTTTCCTGTTACTGGTAGTTTCATTTAAATGTTTGTTGTAATTGTATGCTCAGACATTCCAAGCAACAGCTGAGATATTTCATGCTAGTCTTTTTATATACACGCTTAACAGTATTACTAATAATAGCATGGTTGATGTTTTTCCCTAATAAATTCGTTACTCTTATTATAGTTGGAGAATCCTGTCTTCAGAAGTTTTATAGTTTATAACTATATATTTTAATATCTTTTATTGGACCAATCTCTGTTGGTGGAAAGGACACTCTTTCCAACTTCACAGAGCTCTTCCTCAGGTGTGGGGAAGGTAACCAAGTATTCCCTCTTGAGACCTGAGGAAGAACTCTGTGAAGCTCAAAAGCATATCATGACAACATGACAAGCAACTATATATTTTCCTTCTTGCACACTAACTACTGGGCAGTAGCCTCTCAAGTAGACACATTCAGACTTTCATTTATGATTTTTTTTTTAAACTGAAGACAGGGCAAAAGAGAAACATAATTTTACAATCCTCATGTTCGTCTTCAGACATGGAAAGAAGTCTCTGGTTAGTTCATGTTTGTAAAGTTCTTGGAATATGAATGGACTATGTACTAATGCTGTAAGTGTTTAATTTATTGATGAATTAGAATACAAAAAAAATCACCTTGCAAAAATACTCATCACGAGAGGGTACCAGAGCTGAAGACCACACTGTAAAACAAAATTATGAAATAAAAAAAAAAAAATTCTACCAACTGGTGCTTAAGGATGATGCATTTGCATATTTTCTTTATAAGATAGGGTTTTCCAAATATCTCTGGCCACTTCCGCTTTTTGTTCTGGTTATTGCACATGCTTAAAACTTCCTTTGGAAACTTTTAAAATACGTGAGTTTCAGGTGCAATAAAGCAAAATTAATTCATTAATTAAAATAGTTATTTTCCCAGAGCTAATAAGAGGGGAAATTACTTCTTATTTGAGGCTGGAGTGGGGACTGAGTTGTCTATTGTCTTTTTAATTTTTTTTTTTTTTGCCATACTCATTATATTAAGGCTGAATTTATTGGGCTGAGTATAATCTCTTTAGGAAAAAATCTTAAGGAACAATAGTGTCACCTTGGCCCTCTGAGGGAGGGGGTTGATATCTTAGGAAGGTGTGTTGGGCTTGTAGTATTTTGAAACCTACCATGCAGTGGTGACCCAGGAGCACTTCAACTACGTGCAGGGTCCACAGATCAAATCTAGCCAAGGCAAACTTGTTAGAAATCCGTCCATGGATTTGACCAGTGCATCAGAAGAAGAGAGGTTTGCATTGGTTTATTTTTTATTTATCCCCTAGGAGAAATAAAGGTACAACCTGTTGATCCATATTCGTAACTTATTTCTCCTATGTTTAGGATTTTTAGGGACTAGGTATGCATATATCTTTAAGGAGTGTTGCACTGTCAATATAAACTTCAGTAGGCAAGGGTTAACAGTAAAAATAATAAGTTAAATTTCCAAATCTAATTATTTTAACTTGGGATGTAATCGTTGAGCAACATTGTAAAGGATTGATAGTTTGTCTTCAATTTATTTTGAGTTTGTTTATAACCCAAATTTCTCTGTTTAATTTCTTTAAAGTGTCAAAAGGACTCGTAGCATTTTTTTTTAAAGCCACATTCACAATATTACTAAAGTAGTACAGGTTGTCTTAAAAAGGAGCACTGTTGCACACAGACTAAAAACTGGTGGAAGGACCATGAACAAGAGCTAATGAGGAATGGCAACAGACTCTCTGGTTATCAAACCTTTCCAGATGTAAAAGATTTGTGGCCTGTTTCTATTTTCACACAATTATGTAACTATATTAGTATAATTGAGGACAATACTGCAGCTCTTGGGATAGTATATATCTGTTTCAGCAGAGCTAGAATGGGAAATTCAGGTGCTTCTTTCCCTGCCGTGTTGATCCTACAGAAATATAAGTAGTTTTAAAAATTGCTTGATGTTTGAGAGATTTATTTTGTATAATAGAGGTCTAGATTTGGAAGATATTATCCCCAGATTATAGCAATTTCATTGAACTGTACTGATGGTATTTCTGAGTTGCTGCAAAAAGTGAAGACTAAAGAACAGCTGGAAATGAAATGAGTACACCACGAACAAATACCTCAGTCATTCACATATGAGAATGTAGAAAAGATTTTAAAAATGTAGACTGCTCCTGCTGGCAATAAATTCTCCTGTCTTCTGACTGGAAGTTGCGTGAGGTGACTCATTGATATGCACTGTGTTAACTTTAATTCATCCCCCACCCCCAAAGGAAGAGAAAAGTGATTGTTGCCTTATTTTCTGGCTTGCCAGAGACAAGCAGCCACTTCAAATGTCCATTCCTCTTTATTCATGTTTATCACACAGTGACAGCTTTGTCATATACATTTAATCTTCCATGTATAATTGATGTTCCCTTGGAGCTATACCAAGAAGTGTTAGTGAAGCTGATACAACCTTGTGAGATATTCTTTCAAACTTGCCTACTAGTAGCACTGAATTTGTAAGGAAAGTACAAATGGCTTTTGGCTCTCTTCCAAAGCTATAACAAGAACAACTGTTACAACACTTATCTATGTAGCAAAGGAATTACAGTATTTAATATTTTATACAGCTGCAGCACCAAACAGTCAGTAGGCTGAAACTTGGCATACTAGAGAAATTATTGTCTTTTAAAGAAAATGAAAAACATTTCAGGTGCTATAAAAATGGCCAAAAAATGTTTAGTGATTTCAGACTTTTGTGAATTCTTAGATCAGTCTCCTGTGACTGGTTTCCTGCTGATAAGCTGTTAGTTAGCTGCTGAACTATATGTGAGGCTCATCACAAAATATAGATGACTTAAATTGTTTAAAGCTATACACTATATACCATCTATGTGGAGAAGGGAGATTACCTCAACTACTTTAGCTAAAATCTATTGAAACTTCTACTGATAAAACTAATTTTGTCAAGTCCTCCTGATATACAGATTCGCCTTACATTGTGCCTCAAAAGCCACCAAAGTAGCAAACCATCAGAGAAAAATACTCTGCTTCCAGCTGTAGAGAATTGTTTCCCGGCAACCAAACACAGAATGAGAGGGAAAGGTGATTTTCTGTAATAACTAGTTCCAGATTATTCACACAGCTTTAGAGATCATAGCCAGTACCGTGAAATACTCCTGGAACCAAAGTGGTCAGTGTGCATTCTACAGCCAGAATGGCATGGGGATAGGGTCTGATGGAAGAACTTGCATTTCAGGAGCAATTGTGAAACCATGCTCTCCCCTCCACCCCCTATCCTCAGAATATCTTATTACTTTTACAAAATCCACTCCAAAATGTGTACTAGTCTGTGTCCTAGATCTATCTGAATACCTTCTCTTGGCCAATCACCAGATTGCTCTTAGAGGGCCCACCATACTAGGCCCTGTGTGCTTAAGCCTCTGGAGTCTGAAGCAGGTGCATACGCTGGCCCTAGTTAGGGGTCTCTAGGCATATTCTGTCTAACACCCGTCCTGAGAACTGAAACCTCAGAGTTGAACTGCCTAGCCCCTGTTACCAGTGTTGACCCCCTAAGGGCTAGTCTACACTATTGTGCTACACTGGTGCAGCTGTACCACCGTAGCGCATCTGGTGAAGATGTGCTATGCCGACGGGAGAGTGCTCTCTCAGCGGCATAACTTCTCCACCTCAACGAGAGGTGGAAGCTATGTTTGGCGGGAGAGCATCTCCCGCTGATATAGTGTGGTGTGGACGCCGCTTTAAGTTCCTTAGGGGGTTGGCTTTTTCACACCCCTGAGCAACGTAAGTTACATCGACTTAAGCGGTAGTGTAGACAAGCCCTAGGAGTCCCTTGTAGCGTAACATACTATTTCCCAGAACTCCAGCCATGTGGGTGTTCTGGGTCCATAGGTTAACTCTTTAAGAACATATGATAGATATAACCTGTACATGCAGACAGATTTTGCACAGGATTCTAAGGGATTCTAGTCTAGACGCGATAAATCGACTGCCGAGCGCTCTTCCGTCGACTGCGGTACTCCACCAGAACGAGAGGCGCAGGCGGAGTCGACGGGGGAGCATCAGTCGTCGACATACCACAGTGAAGACACGTGGTAAGTAGATCTAAGTATGCTGACTTCAGCTACGTTAGTCACGTAGCTGAAGTTGTGCAACTTAGATCGATTGCTCCCCTCTTCCCCAGTGTAGACCAGGCCTGGAATCATCATTGCTCTTTACTTAATCACACAAGAAGTACACAGATCTATACAAAAATAATAACCCTATGCACATTTCCCTGCCTCAGTTTTCTCAGCACTCTGATTCCTTGGGATGGAGTCAGAGTACTCTGCGCCACCTAGGGTCTTTCTGCTGCAGCGCATAGCTGGTCTTAATCATGAAGTCTCTCCAGGTCAGCTTTCTTTGACCTTTGCTTGGTCCCCCAGTTATACCAGAACTCCCTGCTACATATTATGTCCCTCTATTCCCCAATCCTCCTGTCTTTCTCTGAGAGTGCCTTAAGTTTATATGTCCCATTACCACCATGTTCCTTTTTCCAGTTGCTGGTAATTTTCCACTCTCCAAACCCAAGCTTCCTATAGACAAGCTGGAAGAAAGTGGCTTCTCCCAGCGCCAGCCAATCTCCTTGGCATACCCGTTGACTGTGTAGAGTATAGTGATTAAGATTAACTACTTTCAAATATATCTAGTCTGGAAGAGAGGTGCTTAATGTCTTGTCAGCAGTGGCGGATACACATAGATATAGAGCATGCGATGATACAGCAGTTTCCATAAGAAACAATTTCACACTATCAATTAGAATTCCTAAGTTGTACAGACAGATTCCTGAAATCATAACACAGTCAACCCTCCCCTTTTCTCTCAATTTCTCAACAAAAATTCAACAGCAGAGTGCTGAAGTGAGCTCACATCTTATGTAGATTTTATTACTCTTGCAAAATGTATAATATGAGCTACTTGCCATAAATTCATAAATAAAACTGAAGAAATGTTACATAATGTATAGTTACCTCATCATCTCTTCTTTAATTACATTTCTTTGCTTGCTTTCATCTTATATATATTGTGTGTGTGTGTGTGTGTGTGTGTATATATGCATGTACGAATATCCAGTATTCGTAAAGTAACACAATTTTACTTCCTCTGTTATACTTAATTGTTTTCTTGGTTATACTTATACTTCATACTTCATGCACTTTCTAGGTAATATAAAAGACCATTGGATTTGTAGTTTGAGAACACGATACTCGCACAATGTTTCCCAAAACATATCTGGAGTTGCCGAAGTTACATGGAGAGTTTGTTATGGCCCTTTAGTATACAGCATAAAATAGAAATATCTAGCACTTGCCAGTGTAAACCACTGACATTCCAGGCACTTGAGTATACGGTTTGTGTTGGCAGACTGCCATATAACTACACTACCCACATACTTGTTTAAAGTAAATTTAGTGTGCCTTTAACTATAGTTTAACATAGTAGTTTTGCTGTGTAGGAGACTGGCAATGGGCTAAGTCAAAAGCAATAATAAAATAAATAAAAATAAAATAATTGCGCTGTCCTTCCTTCTAGTAGGCTAAGAGAAGAGTTGACCGTGTTTTTCTGGTTGTTATACCTGACTTGTTAATTATTGGGAAAGAGTGGAAGAGGCTAGTTGCCCTTCTAACACTTTTGACAGAAACAGATCTAGGAAAATTCAGTAACAAAGGAAGATAAGCATACCTTTCCAAATAAACTTAAGACCACGATGGACTTGCAAACTATTTTGTTTATTTTATTACCAACTGAAACCCCTTACCTTTAGAGTTTTATAGGCGGAGCCAGTAGCTCGGTTAAGGTCGCCTAATGTTTTACATTATAAGCTACGCTTTTCAGTTGCTTATGATTTTGCCAGACATTAACTATTTGGGGTGATATTTTCCATGCTTGCTGTCTGCCTCAGGCTGAATTTTTTTTGGAAATTTCAGCAAAAACAGTTAATCTGTTCCCCAAAATCTGAGGTTAGGGACAATAGTATTTGCCAATATTAATTTCCTTCCCCCAAAGCCATTTATTTGAAGAGTTCTAATGCCTTCATGATGTGGACGTTACATAACCTTGTGGAGAACTGAAATTTGTCAGGGGGGAGTCCAAGGGTCAGAGAGGTGCCTTTTCCTTCCCCTGTGAGAATACACCCAGATTTGTCTGACTTACAAGCCTCTGAAAATTGCCATTTGCACATGCTCAGTATAAATTTTTAGAGACTTGCTGCTAACATCTCTGAACCTTTCATCTGCACTGTGCATGTTCCTCGTACTCACAGAGCTTGAGCTTCAGACAGGCTACAAAAGCAACCCCATAAATGGGCTGGATTGTTAGACCATAAATTCTGGTGTCAGTTTTCCACTTGCTGATACTAATAAATTTGTGCACTCTCAATAATTACTGAGTAAGGCCTCATCGCTTTATTACCATTCCACCCCCCACACTTTTGAAGAAGAGGTAACTCGGGTATTGAACAAGGTCGCTTCTGGCAGAGCCAGGAGTAGAATCCAGATCTCTAAAATGATGGAGCCAAGCCTCATCGACAGCAATGCTGCCTTTCAGAGTGAATCTAGCAAATGTGTGTGCTTGACTTTGCTGCCTGTAACAACTAGCCCCTGTGCTAAAACAATATTAGTGGATGACTTTGCCTGCCCATATGCTAACTGGTCAAATGTCACATTAGGATACAGTTTGAAAAAGCAATTTTTTGATACATGTCCAACTGAGTTTTGAATCAGCTTGTCTGCAGCATGTAAGAATGATTACTGCTGATTTAGGGTCAAAATACTTAGTGATCTCAACTACCATTGCAATAGTGACCATAATATAACTGGGTTCAATACCCTCATTTGTAACTTTTGGCAAGAATACTTAATATAAATATGTATTGAGGCACATTTTATATTGATTAAAATATTGAAGGGAAGGATAATCCTATGTTAAAATAGTTGGAGCTAGATAGCATTTCTGGCTCTGTTAATTGGCTTGAATTGTGGCACTGGGCAGTTTCTTAGGGTTGCCAACTTTCTAATCATACAAAACCAAACACCCTTGCCCCGCCCCTGCCCCGCCCCTTCTGAGACCCCACCCCCACTCACGCCATCCTCCCCTCTCTCCATGGTTCGTGCTGCCCCACCCTCATTCGCTTTTACCAGGCTGGGGCAGGGGGTTGGGTGAGGAATCCAGCTAGGAGTGTGGGCTCTGGAGTGGGGCTGGGGATGAGGAGTTTGGGTGCAGGAGAGGGTTCTGACCTGGGGCAGAGGGTTGGGGTGCGGGAGGAGGTTTGGGGTGCAGGCTCTGGCCAGGCGGCGCTTACCTCAGGCGGCTCCCGGAAGTGGCCGGCATGTCTGGCTCCTAGGCAGAGGGGCCACGGGGCTCTGTGCACTGCCCTCACCTGCAAGCATTGCCCCTGCAGCTCCCATTGGCTGCGGTTCCCGGAGCCAGCACTCGGGGCTGGGGCAGTGCATGAAGCTCCTGTGGCCACCCCTGCGCCTAGCGGCTGGCATGTCCAGCTCCGACGACTGGACCTTCAGTGGCAGGGTCAGCAGTGCTGACCGGAGCCACCAGGGTCCTTTTTTCATTGGGCATTCTGGTTGAAAACCAGATACTTGGCAACCCTACAGTTTCTCCATCCATAAAAAATGCTCTTATCTTATGAGAGTATTGGGATGATCACTTGTTAAAGTTGAAATGTCCCTGGTTGATTATCCATCCATTTCCATTTGTCTCCTTCTCATATTAATCCCAGCAGTCAGCGGTGTAGGAAATATAGCATAAAAAGCTTGTTCATTTATGGATAACTGATGCTTTAGTAGTGGTGTAGTTACCTCACTATTGTGCTAGAAATACCCAGGTTTTCACATGCCTTACAGGTATTGTAGTTAAGGGCAATTGCTTTATATTTCTTGTTTAATGCTTGGACACATCTTTCAGTACTGTAATCTAATTTGTGACATGAGATTAGAAACTGAGAAATTCCTTGTGAATCTTAATTTATAAATAAAAAATAAACACTGCATTTAAAAAATGAAGCAAATATAAGTTAACATAGGGTTCTTGAATCTTGAATCCTGACATTGTTTTTCACCTTTAAAGCTCTCAGTGGGTTGGGACTTGCTGTTTTTGAATATGCTACAGTCAGTCCTGGCATGCAAACAGATCATCAGGGATATTGAAGTTGACAGTTCCCTAGGAGAAGCTTTTTGGGGCTGGAGCAAGGTATTCCGAATGCAAGTCTTTGGAATTCCCTATCACTGGAGATTAGAATAAACCTAGGTGTTGCTAGCTTTAGTGAGGAATGTAACACATTTCTTGCCTATGATTTTCTTACCGCAGCAGTGACCACAAGATGATCTAGTGAGGTTTTTCTTGAGGAAAACAAACCACAAAAATAATCCCATTTGTGAAATAATTTTAAAATGAGGATTAAGTGGAAGATCATGTCTCTTTTTGTCAGACAGCTGCTTATATAGTATATGGCGCATGTATGTGTATGTGTGTATGTAATATATATATATATATATATATATGTTGCACCGATTGGTGCAATAGAAATGAGAAGAGAAATGTTGTTTATCCATAGGATAAGCTTCTATCAAATCAGTTGTAATTGTAAATTTGTTCTGGTGAGAGGTGGTTTTCTTTATTAGCCTTCTTTCCCCTCTCTTCCAGTTTCCGACTAGAACATCCCTTTTCTGCATTGGAGGCTAAAATCTGCTCCTGAGTTCTGGAAACTTCCTTGCCTGACAGTCTCAGACAACTCCTATTTTGACTGTTATTCCAGCAGCAATAGCCACTTCAGGGATGGCAATCACAGTAGTCAGCAAATTTCAGACTGATTTTTCTCATACACAAGGCTCAATGCTAATATTAGTTGCATGTCTTTTTCTTGGTAAAATCCAGTAATGTGGTTGAGCACCCAAACATTCTAGCAGATTTTGTAAGTAGTGTATGTGGTAAATGTGTAAGATAGTGTTGTAGCTGTGCTGTTCCTAGGATAATAGAGAGAGAAGGTAGATGAGGTAATATCTTTTATTGGACAACTTTTATTGGACCAAAAAGTTGGTCCAATAAAATATTTTATCTTACCCACCTTGTCTCTTGTGAATATGTAAGACAGTGAAGCAAATTCATTGTTCCAGACAACCCGAGTGAAAATTAAGATTCCATAAAGTCTGATTCTGAAAAAGGATATAAAATACTTTTTACGTGTTAATACAAAAATAAGCCTTTTCAACAATTTACACTATAAATCAATTCTGTGTTAATAGGCTTCTTGAATGTGGTAAAATTGTTTGATTTAGTTGTATACCTGTGTACAGCTTGGTCCTATTTAGACCGTGGAAAACAATCCACTACATCTCTAAACTGTATGCATTGATATGACTTTCTGTGACAGGGTCCATCTCACACAAGGCCTAAAGAGGTAAATTAGGCCAATTAACCTATAGGTGCACCTGGAAGAAAGCCAGGGAGTACTAAGGTAGGGTTGCCACCCGTCTGAGTTTTACCCGGACATCCTGTTTTTTGGCTTCAGTGTCTGGGTGCCATTTATGATTGCTAGGTACCTGGTTTTCAGGCACCTGAACCAAAAGCCCGGTTACTGGGGGTGGGGGAAATTGCCATTTCATTAACCTGTGGCAGACCCTGCTTATCTGGGGCTGCCTCCTACTACAGGCAGGCTCCTTGAGACGATCCAGCGAGTGACGGGGAGGGAGAGCTACGGGATGGGGCGTTGGAGAAAGAGGTGGCCCCGGGACCTTGAGGAAGAGGAAGAGGTAGAGAAGGGAGTGGGGCCTCGAGCGAAGAGGTGGAGAAGGGGCAGGGCTTTGGGGGAACAGGCAGGGAAGGGGGTGGGGCCTCAAGGGGTCCAGCTACCAGCAATTAGAAAGGTGACAATCCTATGCTAAGGCCTAATTGCTGATGAAGTCCAGCTGAGGGGGAGCTGGGCTGGATTTATAAAGACAGGAAATTGGCCCCAGAAACAGGGAAATAGTCGGCGGTCACTCCCTGGGAGAAGGGAGGTATGTTTGGGGTCTCCAATGCCAAGTAGCCTGCGGTTACTCCCTGGAGGAAGGAGTTTGGGCTGGTAAACCTAGAAAGGGGAGGAGCCAGAAGGTAGAACTGAGAAATAGGAAGGAGTTCAAGAGAAGTGCAACCTGGTCTGGGGAAAGCCGGCCACCATTGCTAGAGAGAGGTCCCCGGACTAGAACCTGGAGTAGAGAGCGGGCCTGGGTTCTCTTACCAATCACAGGAGTAGTGGCATAGCCTGGGTTGTGAAGGGAAGACTGCTGTTTTTCTATGGAGGGACTTTGATACCCTGGAAGGGGAGTACTATTGTGACCTGACTGGAGGGCTGAGTCACAAGAAGGAGCACCCTGAGTCCCAGCGAAAGAGAGAGACCACAGGACGAGGAACTGACAGATGGGGGCATCAAACCTGGAGTCAACTAATCTCCAGAGCAACCCGGAGAAGGCACTCCAGCAGCGAGTGGACCCTGTGACACCTTTTTAGGATTTTTTTTTTTTTTACTGACCCCTGAATGCTACCATTTCATAATATAAAGCATTTATGGTAGAATTTAAATAGAGCTGTCTGTCTTAAGGTTTTATTCTGGTACCCATCACTGTAATATCTGAGCATTCTTATGTTGAAATAAATAGCAGTAACATAGTCCATCAAGGTTTTGGATCTACTCCCTTTCCAAGGTAAAAATGCCATTTGGGCTATTGATTTATTTATTAGTTGATTTTTTTGTTACAGGCTTTTATTTTTAATTTTTGGGAGGGTGAGGAGTATACCTTTCTCCTTTTCAGAGCTTTCATCTATTATGTATGCATGATGGCTAAAACATCAGGAATAATTTGAAAAAATATATGGCCTGTAACAAAAGAAACACAGTGCTTGTTAAAAACTTGCACCACAGATAATATAGTTTTCATCTGAGTAATTTGACATTCCACAGATTTGCTTTCTTTATTGTAAAATAGCTCATTTTATATCAATTTTTAACTTTTTTCCCTCTGGCTAATATAAGATGGAGGAAAATTCCCAGGACTTCTGATAATCAATTTTCTATGATTTAAGGCCTTTGTAAACTCTTAATGTACCTTGTAAATAAATTCAAAACTCATTTGTGTTTTAAAAAAAACTGTTTGCAATGTACAAGTCACTGTTCCCACAATGTGACTTACTATATATATCGCTATCACCAGAATGTCTTTATCAGTCCCATCTTGGCTGAATGCAAATTTTGAGACTCCAAACATAAGTAGATTCATAGACAATTTGCTCTTTGTTCCTACTATGTTGAACAGAAAGAGGAAAATTGAGCAAGGTTTTCTTTTTTTTTCCGGAAAATTTGTCTGCAGAATTATATATGGTTTCATACACTGTATTGCAAAGTGCCAATCTCTGCCTGTTTGAGTATTTTGTTATGTTGTCACTTGTAACTGTAGCAGCTGAACAACTTGTGAAAATTAATTTTAAAAAATTTCCTTTGCTTCAGGTGGGAGCAAATTCTTGACTAGAACCATTTCATAGTCCTTGACAGCTCCTATGAAAATCCTATCTTGTGCTAAGTAGTCTCAGCAGTCTCCCCTTTAGTCAACAGTTTAATTGCTCCCATGGATGTAATTTGTGGGATATCAGTGTCATGGAGGAAGTGTGTCTCTCATGTATCTAAAGCCAGTCCTATTGAGGACTTTGAATATCAGGACGAGAGACCTGGAATTGGACCATGTATTCACTAAGGAGCTAGTGCAGGTCTTAGTCTTTCTTGTGGTCAGCTTCAGCCAGCTCTCCTTCCGGGGCTGGTTTCAGTGTGCATTCAAAGCTTGGAGATGGAGCTCTGGTCAAGTGAAAAATTCTCTAAGAGATGTAAAGCTGAGTATTGTTTACATATATTGTGGGCACTTCAGCCTGTGTTCTCATTACCTGCCTCAACATCTTAATAATGACCCACTAGGTTCAGTCTGAGAGGATGCTCTCAGTGCTTTAACTTGCTACAACAGCTAACTAACCCAACACTGGAGCAGTACATCTGTTTCTCCTGGGGGAATTCTGCACTAAAAAATTCTGCAACAAAAAATTAAAAATTCTGCACACAATATTTTCAAATTCTGCAAAATTCTATATATTTTATTTGTCAATAACACACTATAATCACACCAGTTTTAATTATTTTTGGTCATTATTTTAAAATACCTATCAGTAAGTATGTCTGTAAAAAAACAGACAACAAAAAATATTTAGGAAATGTTTTTTGACAAATAGATTCCTTACTAGGCATATTAATACAGAACGCAGAAGCAGTGCAAAGGCTTGGGGGAATCAGGGGTAACGGAGGATCTGAGGGAGAGGGAAGTAAATTGCTGGGAAGGAGCCTGGGTGTAAACTTGGAGGGTTGTTGGGTATGGGTGGGAAAAGTAAGGAACAGGTTTTTTGGGAGGGCAGGGAGTTATTGTTAGGGAACTTCCCCCATGCAAACCCTGGCTGACCCCATGCCTCTCCCATTCAGTCAGGCACATCTGTCCCCATCCCCATGTGTCCTTGCACCCCCTCTCCACATGTGTCTCTACACCCCCACTCAGCCACCCCCTGTCACTATGTGGCCCTGCAGCCCCTCTCCCTGTCCCCATGTGTCTCTATGCCCCCACTCAGCCACCCCCTGTCACTATGTGGCCCTGCAGCCCCTCTCCTTGTCCCCATTTGTCTCTCTGCCCCCACTCAGCCACCTCCCTGTCCCCATGTGACCCTGTACCTCCCTCCCCCCCCCGTGGCCTGTCCTCCCCCACTAGCCCTTATGAGCCCCTGTCTGACCCCCAGCAGCTCCACGCTGTCTGTCTCCCCATATCCCTATCTCCTTACTTGACCCGACAGGCACTGTGAAGAAGGCAGGTTCTTTCTCTTCCTTAGCTGGCTGGGAGCTGCTGCTCTGTTCTATCGCCATAGCACCCTCTGATAGGCAAAGGCAGAACTTCAGCAACTTTCCAGCCAAAGTTATTTCCTGCTGAGGCTGCCCTGTTCTAACGCCATAGCGCTCTCAGGTGGGCAAAAGGAAGAACTGCAGTAACTTTCCGGCAGAACCTTTTTTCTGCACAAAAATTAAAAATATGCATGGGTCATTAATTATGCACATGCACAGTGGTGCAGCATTCCCCCAGGAGTAATCTGTTAATCCCCTTATCAAAATTAATTGCTTACTAAGGAATATGAAAGTTAAGAGGTCCTCTCATGCTTTCCTTGTGGGAAAAACGTCTGACAGTCAGTAAACTCGGTGAGTTTCATATGACAAATTTCTAAAGATCATCAAATGGCAGGGTGCATGGATCTACTAGTCTACTGATTCCTGGATATCTAAAGGAGGAAATCACATGGTTCTAAAGGGCATTTCTATGAAGGCCCTGTGCTTCCACAACAGTTCCTACCCACATTCTTTATGTCAACACAGTTCCCTCAGGAACCATGCTTCCATCGGTTCTCTACCACCACTTGCTCCAAACCATCTTACACTCATTCCTCTTGAGGGGGGAAGATAATGTGTAACATGCTAATATCTATGCTGCAGATTTCTTGCAGGCGTATTTCTTTCCACCCAGCCAACCCAGACTTGTGTAGTAGTTCTTTTGGGCAGTGGGGCTTCCATGGGCTACCAGGGAATGGGAGCATGCCATATACCCATTCCCTCAGTACCGTCAGTGGCATCAGGGGCTTTTATGGACCCCCCCACCCCAAATCTTTTTTTTGTTACCCTTCACTTCACAGAAGAAGGGAGCAATAAGACCTTAGTGATTTATGTTCAAACCAAATGCTTCCACTTGCTTAAATATTTGGCCTTTATCCAGGTGTTATAGGCCACCATGTTATCCGTAATATTACTATTGCTGCATGCTTTGATTTTTGGGTATAGTGTACTGCCTGAGAGGACGTGTAGAATATACATCTGTTGTACTTGCTTTGGCAGTTCTTGGTGGGGGTTACAGGGCAGTATGCAGTAGAAAAGCAGCATATTTAACAGTTTTTAAAGTTTGATGAAATGAGTATGGCACATGAGGTGGGTTTTAAGGTCATGAAATGGGAGTGTGTAAAACAGTATATCAGGGTGTTGGTAAAACACAAAGCTTTAGAATGTGCCAGTTGTCTTAAATAGCTAGATTTTGATGGCTCAGTATTTGCAAATACGTAGGGAATACCTCAATAGTGAATTAAAGTTCTCTAGTTATATTATCAAAGGCAATATTGGAAAACTTTTCAGCATGGCCACTGTACAGGAAAACTTTCTATAAGATTGTTATCTTAACAAAATTCAGTATATTAATTTGCTGCTATAATAGTTATAAATGGAGGTGATTTGCATCAGATTTTGAAAATCATTGTATGAAATAATAGATTCACAGTTCTGTGTAGTTGAGTTTGACTTTGCATATGTTTTCCCTTCTTCTGCCCTATCCCTCACTTCTTTAAAAACAAGTTGCATTGTTATATATTAGTGAATGCTGGTGTAACATACTAGTCTAGTGTGTGAGATCAGGACTCCCTCTAGCGGCTGGCTCCAGGGACTGATTATGCAGTCTGCACTTTTCAGGGCTCACTTTTCTTTTTTCTGAAGTGGAAGAGAGGCCTGTGGTTTTGGTGTTGAGGGTTCTGAGTTAGATCCCTGCTCGTTACTGTTGTGGTTTGTTATATTGGTGAGTGGTAAATTAGGTTCATCAATATAAAGCTGAGCTTCACTGGGAAATTAGAATTAAGCTGTCCGAATATCACTGGTTAACTTAATCACTCACCCTGGCCATCCACATGACAGGATGTTGGATGGCGGCAGATGGAACAAGGAGGAGTGAAAGAGCTCATTTTCTGTTTCCAGGGCCAGGGAGAGGGAGTACTGAGTTGTTAACATGCTAGTTCACAACATTATTGAGGGAGGGATGCAAAAATAAGGGCTGTCAAATGATTAAAAAACAAATCGTGATTAATTGTGAATTTAAGTCACGATTTATTGCAGTTTTAATTGCACTGTTAATAATAGAATACAATTTATTTAAATATTTTGGGATGTTTTCTTCATTTTCAAATATTGATTTCAATTAAAACACAGGATGCAAAGAGTACAGTGATCACTTTATATTATTATTTTTTATTACAAATATTTGCATTTGTGTGTGTGTCGGGGAGAAGTGTGTGTGTTGGGGGGGTGGGTATGTGTATTCATTGCGGGATCACTGTCTCTTTAAGCAGAGCACTCGGGAACGGAACATTTTTCAGCCAGCGGCAGCTGCTGTCTGCAGCACTCATTCCTGAGCCAGCAGCAGACAGGGTCTCACTGTTCCCTAACCCCAGCTCAGTAGCGACCGGGTACACAAGATGGGGACACCCCAACAGCAGTCCCTCTGCCCCGCTATGCGCAGCAGACAGGAGGCAGGCTTCTGGTCCGGAGCAGCTTGCCCAGGGGTAGCTCCATGGGGGAGGAGGCGGGAGCAGCAGTGGAGCAGCTCGGCGGGAGGAGGCACATCCCTGCCCTGGAGGCACCTCTAAGACTGGCCCTGTCCAGTGGGGAGGGGAGGGTGCAGGCAGTGGGGGGTTCCTCTCTCCCCCCAGAAGGTGTTTAACCAGCTCTCCCAAATCTCCTGCAGTCTCTTGTCCTTGGCTGTCTCCTGCTCATTGCCACAGCCAATGCCTCCTTCCTCACCCGGCCGCCGCCCCGTCCCATCTCCAGAGGTGTGTGATTAATGCTTGTTTTAAAAAAAAAAAAAAAAAGCATTAATTTGTTTTGAGTTAATCACATACGTTAACTGTGATTAATTGACAGCCCCCGCAAAAATACTATATTCTTTCTTCTGAAATTTGCTCCATCAATGGTATGGTTTACATTAACTGTGACAGTGAGGCTAATATTTTCAAAGTTAATTCTTATATTAACTGTAATATAGGGAGTGACCACAATACAAAACAGTAATCTTCAAGAACTGTGCATGAACTAGCAGAGTTACTACATAGTCTTATTTATGTGACCCTGTCCAAACTCGTTATGACATGTCTAAAATTTACATAGCTAGCTCTCTGGGATGTTCACCCTGTCTAATTATTCTGCAAGCCACCTTCATGTATTTGAGCACAGTACAAACAATACATTACAGTGGTATCAGTCGGTATCTGTACCTTGGTTGGCATACGGGATTACACCAGTGATGGTCACCTGCCAGAAATTAATCCTGGGGCATATAATCATATAGCAGCACTTTGATAATCATAAAGCAGAAATTTAATGTTAGAATTCTTAATGCAAGATTAGCTCTTTTGACATACAGTTTTGTTTTGGCTCACTGTAATGGGAATAAACTTTACATTGGATATAAGTTCTTTAGCAGCTATCTTGAATGAGGTTTTATCTAGTGATGATTTATTTGTATTGCAGTCACACCCAAAAACTCGAAGCAGCATTAGTATTCCATTGCAAAATTGTGCAAACAAAAGTAGAAACAGTCCCTGTCCATAAGACCATTATTAATAATAATACATCATAATAAATTATGATGTATTATTATTCATTTATTAATTCGTGTTACAGTAATAATACATGGGCCAAGAACACATTGTGCTAGACACTAAACAATTATATCATAAAAAGGCCTCCAAGAATTTACCTTATTTTCTAATCTACACTAGCTATTTTCTTTTTATTGTTGCTTACACATAGCCAAGGAAGTATGTTTTCGGTACTATATTAGATTCTTGTCCAGTTTCCAGCTTAGTATGATACTGTTTCTCATTCAAGAACAGTATAATTGCTACAAAATTATGCTGACTGTTTCAAAATAAAGATTCCACCTAGTGTTTTTCTAGTGTGACTTGCTTATTTTTTTGCATTTTGTTACTTCATTTTGGAGATTTAGCAAACTGGCTTTTGGCAGGCGAAAGACTTTTTGAAGCCAGAAGCCATTTGAAAATCTCTTGGTATCAGCTATAGTGAATTAATCATGTACATCAATTAAAAAGCTTAAAAAGCTACTTCATGATTATTATTTTTCTATTTTAAACCATTTTATATTTATGGACATATAGAAGTGGTCCACTCAGGTGAAGACTACATGCATGGATACTAGGGGTGCTGTCGTGCCCCCTGGCTTGACGTGGTTTCCATTATATATAAGGTTTACAGCAGGGATAGGCAACCTATGGCACGCATGCCGAAGGCGGCACGTGAGCTGATTTTCAGTGGCACTCAGACTGCCCGGGTCCTGGCCACCGGTCCAGGGGGCCCTGCATTTTAATTTAATTTTGAATTAAGTTTCTTAAACTTTTAAAAACCTTATTTACTTTACATACAACAATAGTTTAGTTATATATTATAGACTTATAGAAAGAGACCTTCTAAAAATGTTAAAATGTATTACTGGCACGCAAAACCTTAAATTAGAGTGAATAAATGAAGACTTGGCACACCACTTCTGAAAGGTTGCTGACCCCTGTTTTATAGTTTGGTTCAATGGCTCTCAGCACCCCCCACTATAAAAATTGTTCCAGCAACCCTGACTACATGTATGGTCTTGGTAATTATTAAATACACTTCTTTACTTTGGCAGCTATTGAATGAACCACAAATCATGGAACAATTTGTGTTTATTTTTCACCTTTTGACATCCTGTGCCCTGTAATCCTTGTAATATTCCAGTTTATTGCACACAGCTGCCTCTCGCTCCCCCTCCCTTTAGTGAAAGCTTGGATCCAGTAACTTTCTTTTTATTTTCATCCACCTGGAGACTCATTTGTCTAGCTGCTTTCTGGACTTCCACCAGCTAAGGAGTGGGTCTTCAGATCACTGAGTGAGGGTGTTCTGTAGATAGTGATATTTAGAAGCAAGTGGGGTTGGGGAGTTGTTAGAGAAGTGGTTTGTGAACTGGTTCCTTATTTCATTTCTTATACAGAAAAGCTATTTTTGGAAATGGAGTGTTTAAAATTTTAAGGTGTACATTTAAAATCCTTTTTTGCAAAAGTTTTCTGAAAAGTTTGTCAACTGTGGCATGAACAAAAAGACAACTGTGCTATAACATTTTTATTGACATTTATTTGAGGTGCCATGTAAATTCACTTGAGGCTGAGCCACTCATGGGTACTGGAATCCTCTGTTTAAGCCAGAATATTTTATTCCTCTCCAAGAAAAACTCTATTAACAGACCACATCATCATGGAATCTACATTTATAGATTACCCAAAGGATATAATACTTAATAAAAACTGGTAGCACAGTACCACTAAATATAAAAGTAATTAAGCACTTTGCAAGAGTTTCTACACAGCCACAGATATTAAAACCTGTGTATTTGTTTACTGAGATAGTGTTTAACTTGTGCCTATTATTCCTGTGTTCTTCCCACCATCAGTTTTTAAGAGACGGGATTTTTTAATTTTCACATGGAAAATTTCCAAGGACAGGGAATGGAGGACTTGGTTTATTATTGTATCAGACTGATACATATATAACAGAGCAGCACTCCTTAAATATTGCATTGCGGTGTCACAGCGACCAGACACAACTCTAAATTAGTGGACCCCTTCATCTAGTGACAAGACTCTGCATCCTATACACAATTGGGGACTTGTATTCAGTAGGTAGGAGCTGTGCCTGATGAATCAATGGACGTCTTTTTTGTCCACATACATAAATTTGCTAAACTACTTTCATGTGACAGTTGCTTTTGCTTGTCTGTCTTGGGACTTGAACCTGGGTTCCAAGTCAAGAGTGCTGGTAGCTGGGCCTGCTGACAGCAGTAACATTTCCATCGTTATTTCCTGTCAGTGTATGCACCTTAACAATTAAGCAAATGTACAATTACATGATGATGACCACTCAGCAGCATGATGTGTGGATATGAAACTTATTAGCTAATAAGTTCAAGTAATTAAAAAGTTCCTTTCACCCTTGTAGAAACACATCGTCAACCTTCCCCAAAACCCTGCCTAGTTTGTTCGTAGGCATGCAACCCAAGAAGACAGAATTTAGTAATTAAATACAACTGTCAGCTGAGCAGCACACTTCATCTCAAGAGAAGGACTTTCAGAATTTGTGCTGACAAGTTGAATTGCAATTGCAACTGTCAACAGATATTTCCTGAAGAAGGCCTGTAGGTTTAATACACTTATTCTGTGCTTTCTCCTTTTTACTGTGTGCGTGTATACACTCGCATATGTGATTTAGTCCTTTCTTTTGTTTTGTGTTGTGGCCATGGTTCAATAAAAGACATAAAAACACCAAAATGTTGAATGACCTTATACTTCAGTTGTGATAACAGAAGGGTATAACGAATGATTTCACTTCCTCTGTTATATACATAATTCACCATATACCTAATTATCCCAAGTACAACAGGAAGGCTTTTGTTTAATTCTGTTGTCATCTGTGTTAGTATGAAGAGCGTTTCTTAGATTAATCCTTGTTCTCGGGAACTTTAACATAGTTAAATCCATATAGAAAATAACATTAATCAAGAGACAAGTCTGAAATGTGTGGTAAGAATTTATTAGCATTTACTAGAGTTACGTTTAGCTTATGGACTAATGAAAATATATTAAAAGAAGACAGTTAACCGCTCCATACTAGCAAGTTAGTTTCATAACCACCTTAGTGAAATCTAGGTTAATTTTCTTTATTGACTGTCATGATTTCCCCCCCCCCCCCCCCCAAAAAAAAAATTAGTTACAATTGAGCAGCATACATGATTAAATAGCCTCAAATCATCTGTTATCTTGTCAACATCCAGGTCTTATACGGCTAAAACTGATATAAATTGTGTATAAATTAGAATGAATTCTTAATGCGTTGATGCTCAGAGCTCAGTGGTTCAGAAGCCAAATTAGGGATCAACATTACCCAAAAGAGCCACAGTAGTGTGAATTAATTGTTTCATTTATGATAGTACTATTCATATTTAAACAGTATGACAGGGGAAATATTTAGTTCATATATCTATATCAGGGGTCAGCAACCTCTGGCACGCGGCTTGCCAGGGTAAGCACCCTGGCAGACCGGGCCAGTTTGTTTACCTGTCATATCGGCAGGTTCGGCCAATCATGGCTCCCACTGGCCGCGGTTCGCCCTTCCAGGCCAATGGGGGCGGTGGGAAGCCGTGACCAGCACATCCTGCGCCGCTTCCCGCAGCCCCCATTGGCCTGGGATGGCGAACTGTGGTCAGCGGGAGCCACGATCGGCCGAACCTGCCGACGCGGCAGGTAAACAAACTGGCCCGGCTCACCAGGGTGCTTACCCTGGCAAGCTGCGTGCCAGAGGTTGTTGACCACTGATCTATATAATTCTCACAGCAGATAAATTAAAAACTTGGTAACTTAATTGGTTAATAACACAGTAAAAGCATCCTGTTTGGTTAATAATTAAATCACACAGTGTTTTAATATTGTGTGTTGCAAAGAGCTGCAAGAGACACGTTAAAGAGCCACTTGCAGCTCATGAGCGACAGTCTGATTATCACTGTCTTAACGTATAATTAAACAGACAGGGCACAATGGTTGAGTTTAAAATGTTGATCTACTTAGGTTGTTATAACTTCCTGTGGACTATCCTCCAAATTTGAAATGTTTGGTTTTCCTACCTGTTGTCATGAAAGATGCTGATGAACAGATAAGGAAACAAGCAAAAGAGGGCTCTTTTGTTACATCTGTTTCACATGCAAATCTGTGATAAAGAGAATAGCAGATGGAGGGGGAGAATTTTTATTCGTACTTCTCTAATGGTTCTTTGCCACTCTTAAAGTAGTTGTATTTTGTTGTCTTATAATGCACAAAAGTCTTTTAAAAATAAAAACCAGTATTTCTTGCCTGTCAGATGGTTTTTTTCTTTTATTGGTACAAGGTATGGATAATCACATTTCTAAATAGTGACAGAGCCTCAGATGACTTACACAGGCCATCCCAAGCCAGTACAAGTTGCCGTTTTATATCACATCACCACTTACTTTGTGTTTGCTACATTTTCTTTAGAAAGATTATTGTACAAATTTTGTTTTTCTTATTTTATACTTCCTTCGTTCCACTTTATCACTGTAAATTTGGTTTGCTCTAATAACCATGAGTTACATGCTCTGGTTCTGCTACATGATATTTGAAGAGTAGCTTATTATGCAAGTAATCCCTTTGATTTTCATGGTTGCAGAAATAAAGAAGTTATGTAATGGTTGTCATGACTACATAATGTAGGTAATCTAAATACATTTTAACCAAAGCATTATTTGGTGGGTCTAAATTGTGGCAGGAAATTTCATTTTAAAATATACTTTCTTGGATAGTTTCCTCATCAATAAGAGAGGTTCTTCTGGCTAAATTATGTCCTCAATGATGCTTGTTGTGCTGATACATTCCATGTATTAAAATGTTAATCGTCTAATGTTATGCATATCAATGATTTAAGGCCTGAATTTAAGCCGGGTCAAGCTGCAAATTGTGTGAGCCTTTCACAAAGGAGTTTTAGGTCTTGTACCAGCTAGGTAGACAAGCTGACCATGAACGGCTGCTGAGTTTTGACAACTAACTTTTCTATTACATGATATGCTCAGTAATTCATATTTTTTATATATTTTTTTTCTTGTTCTCCGGCATTCCATGATTCTGCGGTCACATAATTAGCCATGAGGGGGGAGGGATAGCTCAGTGGTTTGAGCATTGGCCTGCTACACGCAGGGTTGTGAGTTCAATCCTTGAGGTGGCCACTTGGGGATCTGGGGCAAAATCAGTACTTGGTCCTGCTAGTGAAGGCAGGGGGCTGGACTCGATGACCTTTCAAGGTCCCTTCCAGTTCTAGGAGATGGGATATCTCCATTAATTTATTTATAATTTATTTAAATTTACTCCTTACTGCAGAATTGTTCATTAGAATGTCAGCTTTAATTAAAATAAAATTTCTAGCCCTTATGGTTATGCAGATCACCTTGAACATGTGGAGAGAGTGTAAACTGATGCTGTTACATCTCTTTGAAAGTGCAGTGGCTGAACTGCTACATTCATCTTACACAGAGGCTTGAAGACTCCACAATTCTGTGGCTGCAGGACTTGTCTATTTTCTAAGATCCACAATTCTGTTATTTGGAGCTGGAGTTAGTACTTGGTTTCAGCCAGTCACCTAGCATTCTGCTTGCTGTCTCCCTGCCTGGCTAGTACATGCTTTCAGCTGCCTCTCACTCTCCAGCTTTTCTTACAAGAGTTAATTAGATTGCAATGCATGTTCCCTACACTGTTCACTGAGCTGGAGAGCACAGGGTCAGGGAGTCAGACCTAGAGTCCATATTGGAGGCAAGAAGCCTAGGCTGACCCGGTAGGCTGGCTGGAGAAGAATGGAGCAATTGAGGCCTAGGGACAAGCTGATACAGGATGCAAGCTCCACTGTCCCTGGCACGTGGAGGGAAGATTTTGTGCTGGGCCACTTGGACAACATTGTTCATGCAATTGTTTAGCACTTAGACCTATAAGTGGTGAAAAAATTAAAAACAGAAAATGAAGTGTTACTCCTGGGGGAATTCTGCGCTTTGCAGAAATTAACATTGTGCGCACAGAATTTCCTTTCACCACACAGAAATGGGCTGCAGTGCTGCTACACGCCACCTTCTGGACCTGGAAGAGCCCAGATCGCACATAGAAGACACTGTTGGGGGAAGGGGGTGGGAGCTAGAAGGTTCCTGGCAGCTGCAGTTCCCAGCATACCCTGAGGGAAGGGGAGAGTGGTGCAGAGGAAACTCTGTGCAAGCCTGGGACTGAACATCAGGCTGTTTCTCCCTCTGGATCCCTGGACCCTGAGGGAGAGGGGGATGGGTGTCTGGGCTGGGGGGGCCTGCAGCTGGGCTCTGGGGGAGAGGGGGTGCAGGTATCTGGGCAAAGGGGGGGGGCCCCATGGCTGGGCTTTGGGAGGGGGGAGGAGGAAGGGGGCAAAAAAACAAGAACTGGGTTGTCGTAGGTTGTTGTTGTTTTTTTTTTTAACTCCGGGAATCATTAAGAAAGGGATGGATAATAAAACAGAAAATATCATATTGCCTCTATATGAATCCATGGTACGCCCACATCTGGAATACTGCGTGCAGATGTAGTCACCCCATCTCAAAAAAAGATATATTGGAATTGGAAAAGATTCAGAAACGGGCAAAAAAATGATTAGGGGTATGAAATGGCTTCTGTATGAGGAGAGATTAATAAGACTGGGACTTTTCAGCCTGGAAAACAGACTAAGGGGGATATGATTGAAGTCTATGAAATCATGACTGGTGTGGAGAAAGTAAATAAGGAAGTGTTATTTACTCCTTCTCATAACACAAGAACTAGGGGTCAGCAAATTAATAGGCAGCAGGTTTAAAACAAATGAAAGGAAGTATTTTTCACACAATGCACAGTTAGACTGTGGAACTCTTTGCCAGAGAATATTGTGAGGCCAAGACTATAACAGGGTTTAAAAAAAAAACTAGATAAGTTCATGGAGGATAGGCCCATCAATGGCTATTAGCTAGGATGGGCAGGGATAGTGTCCCAAGCCTCTGTTTGGCAGAAGCTGGGAATGGGCGACAGGTGATGGATCACTTGATGATTACCTGTTCTGTTCATTCACTCTGGGGCACCTGGCATTGGCCACTGTCGGAAGACAGGATACTGGGCTAGATGGACCTTTGTTTGGCCGCTCTTATGTTCTACTCCTGGGGGGAATTTTTGTGTGTGTCTGTATTGTTACAGACTTACTTGCTGACGGGTGTTTTGAAATAAATTAGCAAAATAATTGAAACTGGTGTGATTATGTAGTGTTATTTTGACAAAATTTGTAGAATTTTGCAGAATTTTTACTTTTTTGCCTCAGAATGCACCCAGGAATAAAGTGTGCTGAAATTAAACCTAGGAACTGAACTTTCAGGAACCAGAAGACTGGGTTAATGGGTTGGATAATCAAATTTTCATCTTCTTTAATTGTGAAGAAATAGGCTTACACAAAAGAGGATCAGTATGTACCCTAAAAACGTGTTAACAAAATAATAAACTCAGAGTCAGAAGTAAAATCTGGTACTTGGAAGACCTTTGTGGCAACTCGCTTCAGAAATAAGAACTACTTTTCTTGAGGGGTTAAGCACAGTAGGTATTCAGCTGTGTCGGAGGGAGCATATTTGTCATACTATTAGTAGTGAAGCATGAATGCTCTGAAATATGAGCAGCTGCAGTCTTGCTGCTGTTACATTTGTGTATCTCATTTTCTGTGAGGTACCAGAATTTGAAACATATGCTGTTAGTAACATGTAGGGGAAAAAGTCTATTTGTTCTAGAGTAGGATGGTGAAGGTTGTTAGTTTTATTGCACTGTTCAGTGAAGAGGGATGATATATGAAGTGCTGCTCCTTTTTGTTTAACTAATGTTGCTGCACACATGCATGCATGACTCAGTACTTTATGAACTGGGCACATATCAAACTTTGACATCATTTTGTGTATTTTAAAGAGACTGTCAGGTTTGATAGGAATTAAGCTACCTTTATTATAAATGTCACCTGTGTGTTCTTTGTGTGTTCTTAAAACAAGAAACAAACAAAAAAACTGCTAACCTAATCTATTTTGTTCAAGTTAACAACAAAGGAGTTATATAGATAATTGGCAATCCAGTTGGACTTCAAATAAATTAACTATAACATTATTTTTATTAATAATTAGAATTGCAGTAATACTATACGTTTCAGAGTGGTAGCCATGTTAGTCTGTATCAGCAAAAACAACGAGGAGTACTTGTGGCACCTTAGAGACTAACAAATGTATTTGGGCATAAGCTTTCGTGGGCTAAAACTCATCCGCTTCATCAGGTGCATGGAGTGGAAAATACAGTAGGAAGATATATATACACAGAACATGAAAAGATAGGAGTTGCCTTACCAAGTGGGGGAAGTCAGTTCTAACAAGACAATTCAAATGCGCGCGCGCACACACTCTCTCTCTCTCTCTTCCCAGAAGAGTTGTAACATCTTTCCCTGTTGTACTATGCTACAGTCATTGCCTAAAAGTTAGGAAACAAGATTTCGTTTGGAAGGTTATGTAAGAGAATGAACTCAAATAGATGACCTGCTTTGTAATGGACATATTTTCGCATCCAAAATTTGCAAGAAAAATAGAACATTCCTAGTTATTAGCTTCTCAGAAAACTACAATTCTGAGAAAATATCTAGTGTAAGATCAGTATTCTTAATATTGCCCTAGACTCATCTCATCTATTTCAACTTCACATTTGACATGTAATGATTGGCACACTCGTAGTCTGTCATTTACAAACATAGGGCCTAATCTTGCAATCAGATCCATACGGGCAGACCTCTGCAGCTGGGCCCTGGCTCCAGTGGAGCCATCCGGGGCACAAAGTTCCACCCCTGGGCATGTGCTTGCAGGTTTGGGGCTATATAAGGTAGTGAACAACTTGGGGAAATGCTTAGTTTTTCCAGAAAGTGAAAAATGGGATGTAAATCTTTGATCTGTATCTTCACAATATGCCTGTCATTTAGCCATCTTAGTACTTCATAAAACTATGTGGTTAAAGTGAAATTGGTTAAAGTAAGTCTGTCAGATATGGACTTTTGCTTGATGGATTAGACAGTCCTTCTGTATACTTACTGTATTGCCTCTTCATTTGTTGTTCTTGAAAAAGTTATACATCAGCCCCAGAAAACAAACATTAATTGTGCCTTTAAGTAATATTCATATTGGTTACTATTAAGTAACACATTTATATAGGTATTAGAAAGTGGCTAGATTGGTTGATAGCTGCTAATCAGAATCTACACAGCTGGTATTAATCTTTGGCTATATTCTGTTGCTATGCAAATTTCAGAAGTTATGTTTTCAAACCTAATAGATGTTTTTTCTTAACATCTTGAGTCCAGTGAATAATTATTTTAATTAAATTGAATAATAGGCAATTTAATATTTCACATTCAGTATGTAACAGACTTCAATTTCAAGCTTCCAGGGGTTATTAATAATTTTGTTCTGAATAATCAAAAATATTGATAGTTACCTCTTTTATGCCCATGATGGCAATATTTATTTTAATAATGAAAAATAGCTGTCTAAAGTATATATTCTTGATGTTTCAGAAATGTGCTTTTTCTTTTTCTCTCCTCAGATCTGTCCAAGAATAGATTAACTGAAGTTCCTATGGAGCTGTGCCATTTTGTGTCACTGGAAACACTAAATCTATACCACAATTGTATTAAAATTATTCCAGATGCCATAGTGAATTTACAAATGCTGACTTACTTAAATTTGAGGTAAGTTAACATTATTGCTTTTTCTGTATGTTGTCAATTATGATGTCTCTTTTTCTCTCTACATTTTCCATGCATCTCTTCGGAAACATCACCGGCTGTGTTGCTCATTTTATTGGCTTCTATAAGGCAGAAGCCAATTGCCAGTAGGATTTTTCTGTCCTCTGTTAATTTTGTATATGACTACATCATAGGCTAAAATAAAAATAAGCTCTTACAGAAGACATGAAGAAGCATTGATTCTTCTTTGGATGATGGTCCCTACACATATTCCACATGTGGGTGTGCAGGTATGCCGTGTGACTGAGTCCGTAAGCGTTTCTTAGCAGTGTCTGTTGACCCGCACATATGTAGTGCATCTACTCGTGCTCCCAGCCAAGGATAGAATAAGTAGTGCAGGTTGATGCCTCTCCAATTCCCTCTTATCGCCACATGGCCTGAGTCAGAACCCCTGTTCCTTCATGCTCTTAGTTTTCTATGGGAGGGTGTACCTTTCATTCAGTGCATATAATTGTAAATAGGGGTATCTGCATCAACGAGGAGAAGTCAGTGTTGATGCCTACACAGGAGATCAACTTTATTGGAGTGTGGCTTGACTCTGTCATGCGAAAGCCTCTCTCCTTGGAAGACCATCTTCACAATGCTGACAACCCTCATCGAAGACGTGCGTCACAGACCACGCACCACGGTCCGCCGCTGTCTCTCCCTCCTTGGACGTATGGCAGCGTGCACCTACGTGACACTGCACGCACATCTCCATATGCATTGTTTTCAAACTTGGCTCCTTTCCAACCAAGACCCTATGGATGCCAGGGTCATCATTCCTCGGACTATGCTGGCCTTCCTCAGACGGTGGTCCAATCTTTCCCAGATTATGATTGATATTCCCTTCGTCCTTCTCACACTACAGGCCACCATCACAGTGGATTCCTCCCTCATGGGGTGGGGAGCCCACTTACACCAGCACACACCTCAGGGCGTGCGGTCACCACAGAAGCCAGGATGTACATAAATGTGCTGGAACTGTGGGCAGACTGGCTAGCGTGCCAGGCGTTCCTCCCACTCATTCAGGCCCTCCATGTCCAAATGTTCTCAGACAACATTGTGGCAGTGGTATACATCAACAAGCAGGGCGGTGCCAGATCCCCTTCCTTCTGCTACGAGTTGGTCCAGCTTTGGAACTGGGGCATCAAGAATGATGTGATGCTTCAAGCCATACATCTACCGGGCACCTAGAATTTCCTAGCCAACATGTTCAGCAGGACACTCTCTGTCACAAGTGGGAGCTACATGACGCCATGTTCAGTACTTCTTCGCAAAGTGGGGCATTCCCCGATGGGACCTCTTTGCCAATCACAAGAATTGAAAGCTGCCCCATTATTGTTCCAGGGGAGCAACAGAAAACAGCTCTCGGAGCGACACTCTCCCCCTCCATGCCTTTCCCTTCCTATGACAGGTGCTACGCAAGGTGCTACAGAGCCATCCTCAGACTTGTAGCCCCATTCTGGCCCCATCAGTTCTGGTTCACAGACCTCCTCACTCTCCACCTGCACACCACTTTGCCTCCACACACTCCCTGATTTACTCATACAAGATTGTGGGAATATTCGTCATCCCAGTCCGGGCTCTCCATCTCACAACCTGATTTTTGGATGGGCATCAAAGATAGACTGCCCATGCGACAAATCCTTACCCAAAGCAGGAGACTCCACCAGAGCCTGCTACTGACCTAAATGGAAACGCTTCACAACATGGGCCCGCTACCCCCATCATTCACTAAACATTGTGTCTAGTCCAGTCGTCCTCGACTACAGCCTAGCCCTCAGTTCTATATGAGTGCACCTGGCAGCACTTAGTGCCTTTCTCGCTCCTGTGGATAGCACCTTGGTCTTTACGCACCCCACCACTATTTGCTTCATGAAGGGTTTACTTAATACCTTTCCACCAGTACTCAAGCCCCCACCCCCGCTGGACCTTAATCTCGTACTCTCCATCCTCACGAAGCCACGCTTTGAATCGCTGGCAATATGCTCCCTCTCCCACCTCTCAATGAAAGTGACCTTCTTGGTAGATATTACCTCAGCCAGATAGGTCCGTAAACTAGCGGCCATGATGGCGGATCCCACCTACCTGATATTCCACAGGGACAAAGTGTCCTTACGGTTCCAACCTAAATTCCTCCCAAAAGTGGTGTCAGAATTTCACTTAAATCAGAACATCCACCTGCTGGTTTTCCGCTTCAAACCACATGCTTTCCCCGCTAACAGAGCCTTTCACTCTTTTGACATCTGCCATACATTGGCATTCTACCTACTCAGGAATCAACCCTTTTGTGCATCACCAAAACTATTTGTGGCCATTGCTGAGCAGTCCAAGGGTCAAGCCCTTTCACACCAACGCATCTCCAAATGAGTGTCGGGGTGCATCTGCGAAAGCTACAACCAGTCCAACCCCCCCTCCCCCCATCTGATAGCATACTCTACACGAGCACAAGCTGCCATGTCTGCCTCATGAGTGGAGGTGTCCTGGCTAGATATCTGCTATGCTGCAATGTGGTGCACTGTCCACACTTTCACTTTCATGCAAGCAGAAGCTACAGATGCCACCACAGGTGAAGCCGTACTGCAGACCCCACTTCCACTGGCATCCTTGCACCTACGTCCATGCTCATCACTGCTTGTGAGCCACCCATATGTGGAATACACCTAGGGACCATCACTCAAAGAAGAGGAGGAGGTTGCTTACCTGGAACTGGAGGTTCTTCGAGATGTGTGGTCCTTATCTTTATTCCACTACCTGCCTTCCATCACCTCTGCTACGGACTGGATTCCACTACAGTAAGAATGAGACTGGAGAGATGTCGACCCACACTACCTATTAGCCCCTCGGCTAGGAGCATGAGGGAATGCACTATGTACATGTGGGTCAACGGACACTGCTAAGAAACATACTTTTCTCTAATACCTTATTTGGCCCTATTTTACCACTCAGGAGTATTGTGAGGATTTATATCTCTAACTCACTCTGAATACATAAAGTGATAAGTATTAATACATTATTTATTTAGCATTATTTCAGAATGCTTTCTGTTTTTAATATTGTAGAACTAGAATAAATTTGGTATCAATTATTCTGATTAAAGACTTTTCAAAAGCTAAATATTTTGGTATATCCACAAAGCATTTGCATAAATGCAGGATAATTACACAAGTATTATAGGTACTTTTTCCAAACTGTAGTGTTTTAGACATGAATGTATAGAACTTATTGTTATTTAATGACCCAACAAGCAGAGTGGCAGTGAATTATGTAACTATAAACAAAAATAAAATGCATCAAAGTTCTTATTAGGCCACGTAAAATTCCCCTCAGTTTAATTGCCCTTTGAAGCCAGTTCCTCTACCATTTGGGTATAGTCTGCCTCCTTAGTAGCCAGACTCAGTAAAATTCTGTAGGAGAGAGAGAAAATTTTTTTTTTGACTGTCACAAACATATCGATCCTGGCAAGAAAAGCAATATGATTTTCAGACCCATATTTCTCTTTCTAGCTTTAATAGTTATAAGTGTCTTCTGGTGCCAATGGAGAAGAGGACTGTACTCTGCATAGAATGTCCAGGAGGCTAGACTTAGATTTTGGATATTAGTTGTCAAATTTTGTTTCATTTCAAGATTTTCACATTGCACAAATACTCCACATTTTTATTCATATACTGTTCTTGGGATGCAACATCCCACATCTCTCTGCATGGGTGACCTCTGAATTTTGTAGGCGTTAAAAAATATCCACTGCTATAGGTTTACTTCCTGATTTCATTTTTTTCTGTAGCAGATCCACTGAACAGTGTGATTTTACTGTAAAAGCTAGATTTTCTTTACTCTCAAGTGTTAAAATTCGTATCTTAAAATGTTGGATCCATCTATTAAGAATGAAAGTAAGTTAGTATGCTGTTTTTTTTTTTTTTGCTCCAACAGCTCTATTTGCTCTATTTTACTGGTTGAAAAAACTATTGGGCTGAAAGAAAGCATATTATTGTGTTCTCTGAGAAACTGATCAAAAGGCATATCTGTAGGGTTTTACATATAATACATATATCGGACAATGTCTGCTTCCTTATTCATTGTGGTCATGTGTTGTAAGCACTCGGGGCCAAAAAAAAACTGAGATGAAGATGAGTGTTTGTGTCACATAAATAGTTAGTGCAACACTGTGGCAGAAGGAAGGGAAGTTCTTGTTAGGTTACCAGCATTGCCAACCTCAAGAGATCAAAAATAAGGAGTTAGAGCCTCCAAAATCATGAGATTTGCCCCCCACCCCCAAGAGATTTTTTTAAAAAGAAAGATTATACTGTTTTTGGGTCTCTTGATTTTTAACTTTCCCTAAAGTTAGAGAGAGATGATGCACTGCCCACTCTCGCAAATTTATTGAATATGGTGACTTTGGCTTCTGCTGCAGGAGCTCTCAACCCCATAACTGTCTGTCCTTTGCCCTCCAATTAATTCTGCCCCCCCAGCCTCCAAATCAATCCTTTCCCCTCAATTTCCACATCTGCCTGTCACACCAATTCTGTCTGTCCCCCAACCTACATATCAGTTTTTCCCCTCTGCTGCTATAGCTCTTGGGGTGTGCTTCAGTCCCCTTTCAGGCAGGGGGTGGGTGTTGCAGCCAGGGAAAAAAAGGAAAGGGGTGAGGAGCTGTCTGCATTGTGAAGGGAGAAGGAGTGAGGGGCACTCTGCTCCCTCCTCACCTGTGAGAACAGCGAGCATGGATGGAAGAGACACTTCTGATTCCTTCAGGGCTGAAATTTGCAAGGGGGCCGGAGAATTTTGTGTCATCATGAGACAAGCTCAGCTCCCTCTGAAATTCTGTCACTCGGAAAACAATCGTGAGAGTTGGCAATACTGAGTTACAGTATCAGAATCGAAACTTTAAAAGGAATGTTTTAAAAATTATATCTTGATTTTTATTTTGGATTCAGAAGAAATTCCTGAAAATGTTACCTTTCAGGTTGGAAAGTCAGGAGTAGACTGACTCAATCTCAGACCAGGGTACTATTCTATAAACATAAGATCTCAGCTGCTGGTTCCACATATTCAGGCCTGATGGCTGGAGCAGAGGTTGAAGCTAGGTGTAGGGTTGAGATTGGGACAAGGGAAGCGCTGAAACTGGTGTCGAGGTGCAGGCTGTGAGTCAGAACCGAGGTCAGAGTCCATAGGCAAGCCAACCCAGTATTGTATCCGGAATCCAGATGTAGGCCAAAGCCGGTTGGGAGTGAGTCCAAGTGTCGGGAACAGGAGGTGGGTGCAGGACTGGAGCGGCTCAATAATTGGGCTGCAGCAAGGTCAGAATAGGCCATGACCAAGGCTGGAACAGTTAACTTGCAGTTCTTTGTTGGTGAAATACCAGAGCCTGGGGGGGGGGGTGTCACCTGACCCGGGTTCTGCTTATGGATAGGCTGCTTTCACATGCCTGAGGGCTGAATCCCTGCAGGCTCTGTTGGAGGAATAAGTCAGTGCAGCTGAGTTGCTGCTGCATGCCTGAGTGATGACTCAGTGAGTCTCTGTTGAAGGAGTGAGTCATGGCAGCTGAGTGGGCAGCCCTGGTCTGGCTGCGGGTTTGCCTCATATAAGATACCACAGATATGCGTATATAATTTAAATAATGTGGGTTACAAGATCATATTATTTTGGGAATCACTAACGCTAGAAAAAATGACTATAAATCATTGGAAGTCTTGAATTCTCAATTTTTCAGTAGAGTAGAGCCCTTGTTAGTTTACAAAGTATCATACTTTGAATTGCTACTGGTTTCTCAAATGTGGTCTGTAATGGCTTGTATTTTTGCCTAATACCCTGAGCCAATTTGCTGTTGTAACTCATTGATTCGGGTAGTTAATCTTGGGGAATTCTGTGCTACTAATCTGTAGGACACTTTCCAGCACATCCCAGTATGGCCCATAAACAAGATGTACCTGACATTCTTTCTTGTCTACAAGGTCCATAGATCCATCAATGGCCTCTCATTCTGCATATAGCTACATAGGCAGAACTAGATCTTTAGCCAGTGATTGGGGAAGTCATGACATGACTGAAGAGCCCACCAGGTTTCTGTTCTGCCTCCATAGCTGCAGGAAGATTTATTGGAATTCCTGATGGAGAGCAAAAGTGTTATTAAAAAAAGATTTTGGCCATACATTTGTTTCTGTAGCTGTGTTTCTGGTCCTCCCCGCGTAGGGATTTAAGGGTCCAGTTCCTCTTTACGGTTGAAACACCATTACAAGGGCCCCTTCCAGTGTGCCGGGAACAAGTCAGAAAGAAGGGTGAAGCATGAATATATGCTGTTGGCGGCATCCCACTTGTGGAATGCCTGCATTGGAGATCTCTGTGTGTTCTGCAACCAAGAGTCCTGTGTACCTCAGCAGATCCAGGTCAGGCAGGGACCTTCATGGAGTTGGACTCCTGAGCTAGGATCAGCAAATCCAGAGCATCAGGAAATTGGGTCAATAGAACCACTCCTACTTCCTAAAAGGTGGGTGGGGAGGAAGGGGAAAGGTTTATACTCCATTTTCCCCTCTGATTAAGAAGAAATCATGAGGTGGCAGTATTGTGCTGGACCTGAAGCATCTCCAGTTCCTGAGAGAGCCCAGATTCAACATGGAAACACTGAAGTTCAGCCTGGTGGCAATCAGCAAGGGGAAATTAAGTTATTAATTACTTGAAAGATGTGTACCTTCACATCCCTAGAATTTCATTGCAAATTTCTCTATTTTACCTTTTAGATCCCAGCACTTCGGGTGCATTTTGTTGTCATTTAGCCTTGCCACCTCCCCTTCCCCAAGATATTTACAAAGTTACCCGTTGTCCTAGTAGCTGCCCTCAGACAGGAAGCGGGGATGGGGGAGGAGAGGGTTTAACTCTGTCCATTCCTTGATGTCTTGAAAAGGGCTCTGTCCAAAGACAAATTGGTACAAAGCACTTCAAGGCTAAATCGGGAACCTAGAGGACCATGGTTTCATTCTAAATTGGGAAAAGAGCAAACTAGACCCCACACTCAGATAGCTCACCTAGGGTTGGAAATTGGCATGCTCCCACAGATTGTGTGTTTCTCGAGAGACAGAAAAAATGGCAGATGGTCAGCAGCTTCTGGGATATTTCAGTCCACTCCCTGATGTAATTAGTGGGGATGGTCTTGCCATATGTAGACACAACAATGAGCCCGAGTGCACATGAGACCTCTCCAGTCATTTCTGCTGTCCCTATCTCCTCACACCAGTTCATCCTACCAGGAGAGTCCAATTTCCTCAGAGTCTAATAACCTCTTTGAGGTGATGGTTCAACACTCATAATTTCAAGAAGGGATTTCCCTTACCTGAGTTGGACAAGAATAGTGCTTACCACTGATACCCACCTCAGAGGATGGGGGGAGCTCGTGTGAAGATGAATTTAGTACCAGGCACTTGACAGAGCAAGAGGAGAAGCAGTCTATTATTGTTTTATTGTAGTGCTTAGAAGCCCCAGCCATAGACCAGAAGAACCCCACTGTGCTAGGCACTGTACAAACTAAACTATGGTTAGATCTCAGAGCAATTCACTATAGACTCAGGATCCTCTCTTCATGGATAAACAATGCCCACGTCCTAATCATGATTGACAACACCAATGCAGTGTTCTAAATCATCAAAAAGGGTGGAATAAGGTCACCGACCCTACAAAAGGTAGCCCACCTTCTGATTTTCTGGGCAGGGGGAAACTCTAATCTCTTTTTGCGCTACATATTCAAGGCAGAAAAAAACATTATGGTAAACTGGCTGGGCAGGGAACAGCTAGATCACGTGGAGTGGAGTCTTCATCTAGAAGTCCTGCCATGCGGGCAGGGGCCTGGACTCGATGACCTCTCGAGGTCCCTTCCAGTCCTAGAATCTATGAATCTATGAATAAGTGTTTTAGTTCATAATGACGAAAGTTGGGGTCCTGCTGGTAGACCTGTCTGCATCACATTTGAAGTGTAACATCCCTCCTCCTTTTTCTCCTGAAAGGGTGAGCCAAGAGTAGTAGGCACATGCTTTCTTCCATTTGACCCAAGAAAGAAGCTCTGGCATATATTGGATGTTTGGAGAGCCCACTTGATCTTTGTCTGTTTGTAAGCGCGTGAGACTCACCCCTACGGCACCTCCTGCTTGTCTCTTCCGGGAATTAGCTCATCCAGCCTCCGGAGCGCCCTCTGCAGGCTGGTGTCTCGCTGCCGCTTGGCCCCCGTGTCCCTCCCGGACCCAGTGCCCTGTTATCTGGGGTGCTACCCCCTGGCTGTACACCCCTCAGTCTCAGGGTCTCCCCTCCCCAAGGAACTCCCACCCACTATCTTCACCTCACCTCTGCATAAGGCTACTGCTAGTCATTGTCTAGCCCCCACACCCTGGGGCAGACTGCAGTATCAGCCTACTCATCACCGGCAAGGTTGGGTTTGGACGTGCCGCCTTTGCCTACCCCTGGGCTGCCCTCTGCAACCCCCAGTACCCATTGGCCTGCTAGGCCGCAGCCTGGGGCTTTCCAAGCTGGAGCTCCCCAGCTCCTCTGCCTTTCCCCAGCCCTGCTCCACTCAGGTACTCTGCTCAGGTCCCTGCAGCCAGGTCTCTCCCTCTCAGAAGCTCGAGGGAGTCTGCTTGAGCCTCAGCCTAGCAGCCCCTTTATAGAGCGAGCTGTGGCCTGATTGGGGCGTGGCCCAGCTGCGGCTGCTTTCCCAATCAGCCTAGGGTTTTCTATCTCAGCCCCCGCCCTCTCCAAGGGCTGGCTTTTAACCCCTTCTTAGCTGGAGCGCGGTGACCGCCCCGTTACACTGTCACATACAGGTTTTTCAAAAGTCTAATGCTCTATTCTTTTTCTAACATCAAGCATTTAAAGGAAAGAACCTCAAAATCTTCCATTTCAGGGTGGTTGAGATGGTGCACCCATGAAGCATGCAAGTCAAAGAGCTTCTCCGTCAACCGGCCTCAAAGCCCACTTACTAAGAGCAGCAGGAGCCTCCGGATCTGCAGGGCAGACACCTGGTTATTCATATCTTCTCAACATTTTACTAGGAGGAAGCTGCCTTTGATAGCAGGTTGCTTGCAGAATTAGAGAAGGAACTTAAAACATTGTATATAGTTCTGTTAGGTGAATCTTCCTTGAGACAAACTGCTATAAAAATCCCATTGATTAATGGGTTTGTGGACCTTGTATATGAAAGAAAATAGGAACATTTATTTATTCCTTTCTCTGAGTTAAAGTCCACAGATCTGACCCTCCCTTTATATGAAGCATTTATTTGACCAGTAGGATAAAAAATCCTGCTAGGTTCGTTCAAATTTTGGTCAATAAAGTTATGCCGTGCAATAGGAATTCATTGTTTATTGCTATTGAGTGTATAAACTTATTAACAAGTTTTAATCCACATGGGGGATTATCCTTTTCTAAGGAAGCTGTGTTAGCCCTCCCTTATCAGTGAGTGACAGGTCTGATTCTGCCTATGTAGATGCAAGCAGGCTGAAGGCAGTTGGACCTTATAACTCAGAGAAAGGAAATATTTGTTTAATCAAAATAAATTTTCCTGTTCCATATACTGGCGCCACTGATGAAACAGAGACTCTTCTGTTTGGTGTGTCTATGCGCCCTTCTCTGTTTCTGCACTTTCAGCAATAATGAGAGTATATTTTACCATCCATAATTTAATGGCGCTGTGATGAAAGTAAACTCTGCTTCCCATTCGGACTTTCCTATTATATATCCTATTCTACCAATCTCTTGCTCTACTCACTGTTATTAAAATAATTGAGGGCAAATTCTCTATGGTCATTTTGTAGTCACAGTAACCTGGCAAATTAAGTTTTAAATTTAATTACAAAATGTGACCCTTATACTTCCCCCACCCGTTGCTGAGTAGTTTTCTTTTCCTTGAGCTGTACGAATACTGGAACTGAAATTTGGCTCTGTCGTCCCAATTCCAGATATATTTTCTCATATATATTTTCTATTTGTTTTTTGATTTATTTTAATTAATCACTCTCACCATTAATTATTGCTCTGAAATATTAAATTTTAGACAGCCCTTACTGGACATGAATGTCATATCTTTAACTCCAGTTTGAAGAGGGAACTAAGGATATTTTATATCAAGAAATTAATTATGGTTCTCAAGTATCATTTCAAAGTGCTGATAAAAAGAGTGAGGAGATGGAGAACTGACAGAAATAAGATTGTTGTTGCCATTGTTGCCATGGTGATGTTCTACGTGTACTCTAAATTTATTATTAGGTATTTGTGCTTGCAGCCTCTCAATGAATTTGTTTATTTGTATTCTGGATAGCTGCATAGTATTTGTTTGTATTCCCATTTGGATTATGGGAAAATAGTTGTTGGTTGGAACAGCCCAAATATAGTACAGATGTACGTAGTCAAAACTGCATTATACTCTCCTCCCAATAAACTTAAATCTGACTTTCTTCAGGGCAGTGGTATGCCTTTGCTATTTTCTTCTTGTCTTTATTCTTAGCCTTTCCAAAACAGAGAAATGGTCAGCTTTTTATTGTATGTTGCTGGTGTTTGGTAATTTTGTTGGATCTGTGTTCAGTTGAAATCAAGTTTAGAAATCTCAGCCAAAGTTGCTTTCTGTATAACTTTCAGTTTAAGATGTGGATCTGAGCTCTGGTCAAGTGAAAAAATTCTTTCAGAACACTGACACTCTGGAAACAGTTGGATTTAGGCATCATAATTTCATGAGAATGATTGTCTTCTGCTTTAAAGCATAGGATTAGATTCTGATTATGGCTACTACAGACTTTCTGTGTGATCTTGGGCATCCCACTTAACATTTATGTCTGTTTCCTGACCTGTACAAAGGGGATAAAAGTATTTACCTACCTTCACAGGGTTTTTTGAAGCTAAAATATTTGTAAAGCATCTTGAAATTTTTGGATAGAAGACTATGTAGATATATAAATAATGATTTTAATATATAGCTTTTGGAGCAGATGTCAAGATTCAGAACTGGATAAAAGAAGCTGTGGAGATGAATGTGAGAGATCCATGTGGGAATTTGGGACATTTAATGCAATTATAAATGAAATCTGTCTTGGGTTCCAAAATACAGTCATGCATAAATTGTTCATTCTTTAGAGGCTTGAACAGTGACATATATTTTAAAATAGCTTTTAAGAGGGTGTGAATGTAAATTAAAGTTAATGGTAGTTGGTACAGGATTTTAACCTGTAAGGAAAAGAAAGCCAGGTGTTTTGAGTCAGAAAAATCTTCAGCTTGTTGGGAAAACCAAGAGTTGAGAAGCAAACCGCTCTGTTGATTTTTGTGACATATCTTGTAGGAACTTTACCCAAGAAAAAAACTGCAAACCACAATGTAAATTAACATTTTTACTTAGTGCCAACTGAGAGTCATGTCTCCTCCTCTTGTCATTCCCAACTTCCAAACCTCCCCCAATATCTCTAAAATAGCTGAGGAGGGACAGGGAATTGAATCTGCCCAGGTGTCCCTTTCTAAATATGATTCCTTTTATTCTGTGTGCCAATCCCCTCCCCCCTCACACTCTATCCACCAGGAGGACAATCATTTTACTACGAAGAAGGAAATATGTTTCCTCTAAGGGCTTTATTATTTCCTAAATTAATTTTTTGTAAATGTATTTCTAATGATCTTTCTCAGTGAATTTCTCAAGTTTCCGTGTGATATAGAAATCAGTGAAATGGGGAACAGTGAGCAGCCTTACTCCAGTCTAGTCTCAACTTGTTTTCCAGCACTGGATTCATTATATTGTGTCCCCTTCCCTAGCCTCTTTTCATAAGCCATTTGTTAGCTGAACACCTGCAGACCTGTTGGGCAGATGTGGTTAGAACAGATGGGGTATGGCTCCTGAATGCTAGATGATTTGTGCCAATGTTCAGACATAACATATCCCTTTTAAGAAAAAGTGAATGATGATTGACCACAGGTTGAAATAAAATCATTGTGTTCACCACAAAAGAGTGCTTGCTGCTTTTACTCTGGGAAAGCATGTTTTGTCATCTTTTTTCCAACAGCAGCCTTCGTTGACTCTTGATTTATCCTTTTATAGTATTTAAAAATCTATAAAGTCATATCTAAATTTAAACAATACCCCACTGCAGGTGCACATGTGCATTCTGGGTGAATAAATTTATGTAAGAGAATTAATGAGCATTTGTGGGAGAGAATTTAACTCGTGACATACAGGACCAGACCCAGGGCTTTAATTCCATATGCCATCAGTCACTAGATAGATCAGTAGCCAGAGCTTGGAAATCATGTGGTAGAAATAATGGGCACAATTATTAAGGGCTTCATAACAAAATCTCTCCCCCCTCCCCCCCTTCCTCTGCGCTCTTTTTAAAATGGATGGTGGGTCAAGTTGAGAGCAAGCAACTACTTAACATGAAAACTGAACATGCATTGGTGAATGTGCTGGCCCACCACAAAATTTGTTAAAAAACGTATTTTTTGAAATGGTGTTGATTCACTGGGTTAATGCACTAACCTTGTTCTTAAGCGTTACTGGGTTTAAATCCTTGTTTATAATTTTAATTGAAATGATTTCAGTGGTTTCTCTTGATCAATAATGCAAAATTGTTCAATTTGAAGTACTACACAATATAGACTCATAGACTTTAAGGTCAGAAGGGACCATTATGATCATCTGGTCTGACCCCCTGCATGCTGCAGGCCATAAAACCGTCCCTACCCCTTCCCTGGACTCTGCTGTTGAAGCATACAATACAGTATGATGCCAATCCTTACTCCTTATGCTGGAAGGACACTGGATACTAATTTGAAAATGAGATGTACCAAGGGATGCTGTAAAGTTGGGGGGGGGGGGGGGGAGTCCCTTAACCATTTTGTAGTTGTTGTTAGTAAGATATTTTGAGTGTACAAGCCTCTTAACAATTTATTATTTTCCAGTTTAACAAACTTAAAATTTATGTCTATGGCTTGGGCTGGCTCAGCACAGACCAAAGAGTATTTTCCCTCTGACTGGCAAAATTACAAGCAGTATGGGAACAAAACAAGAATAGCTTTTCTCTCTCTCTGGCTCTTCCTTCACTATAACCCAGCTCTCTGTTGGAATACCCCCTGCTGCTGCAGAGATGCAGGAGAATGACCATGTGGCCCATTTGCACGTCATCTTCTTTGCAGCACTTGAGCATGCAATAAATAAATAAATAAAACGTTCCAGAGAACCCTAACATTAAAAAGAGAGCTTCCAAAAATGTGTTTCCTGTAGCAACTTTCCCCCCCTGCTGCTATGGTACATTGTATTCATATTGTGAGAGCTCCTGCTATTGGGACAGCCCTGGCTTCCTCCAGAGCATTGGTTCTCAACCTATTTACCATTGCGGGCCGCATCCAGTACTACCTGTATGGCCTTGAGGATGTCACATGGGCTGCAGCTCTGTGCCGATTGGGCCGCAGGTTGAGAACCCCTGCTCCAGAGGTAGCACCTGACAGGCCCTCTTCAGAACTCAGTCAGAAGAAGGGGAAAAAGCAGCTTACCTGATAGAACAGTCCCTCCAGCTAAAGCAGTAGTGGGAGGATGAACCTTAGTTGGAAGCAGAGGTCAGATTGTATGTGGGGAAAAATGTAGTGAGCTCCATCCACAACAGGAGTTCTCCCCGGATGAGATGCTGCTCACAGTAGACTGCAGAGGTTCAAAATATGATCATGCATTCTCTGGTCTCCTTGAACTCAGCTCTTTTTCAGTGGATTCTGAATATACCATGGGCTCTGCTAGACCCCTTATGCTTGGCTTACCTGCAGTGAGACTTCTATGTCTGTGAGGATTTGGCTCTTTCTTGATTATGGGAGGAAGTGGCAGTACTCTCCCCATTTGTGGTGACAAAATGGGCTGTCGTAATATGATCCTCCCTCACCACCTTATGTGTTTTGAAGATCAGTGAAATGTTAAAAATATTGACATTTAAAATATTATCATTGGGCACCTTAGTTAGCATCCTTGGAAATGAATAAGGTAGGTCACACTTTGAGAGCTATTGTTCCAAATTTTGCATACATTTGCAAAAGTGACTGTTTCAGTTCATGTCTTTGAGGCTGTCCCAGCAAGGTAGCAGCTAGAGTCGTAGTTTTATTTATTCAAAATGAAAGCCTAGATTCTGGAGAACAAAAAAGCATAAAAGAGGTGCTGATGCACTTCACCGCTGATCAGCTCAATCTGAGCCCCAGGTGGAAGGGAGTGAAGGTTCCCAACCCTCTGCCTTTTTCTCTGCTCTGCTTACCTGAGTATATGAATATTGTTTAGTATTCCAATCTAAACAAGGTTCCTTTTGTTCTCCATCAAGAAAAAGTCCCAAAGAAGCCAGTCTTGTTACCCCAACTGTTTTTCTTTTTATGCTTTTTCCAGAGTCTTAAATTTATTCCTTTGATAAACCATTCAGCTACAGACAACTATATAATGCTGCAGCCCCTACTCATCTCTCCTTATCTAGATTGCTAAGTTGCTCCTTCGCAGGAATAAAAAGCCTCCATTGGGTCTGAAACTGATATTTAAACCTCAAACTCAGAATTCATGAGAACTGGGTTTACCTGCTGAGAAATGTTTGTTCTGCAGTGTGGTTTGGAAGCTTAGTGGAGAAGATAGATTCAAAAGGTCTTCCAGAATTTCTGGTTAAAGGACAAGAAAAAGGGTTCTCATTATTCACTCTTTAGCTCCCAGTGCTATGGAAACAGCCTGTCCCACCTTGGATCCTAAATCGGCATTCTAGTTCTACAGACCCCCAGAATAATTTTCTGATAAATGGCTTTCTTCCATAAGGTGAACTTAACTCTTTTCTGTTTGACCTCCCTAAAAAACCTAATGCTTCTTTGAGGGGCCCTCGGTAGACATAAGTTTGCAAGGAACTATCAAGAAAAGATTTAATTTGTAGCCTTCTGCTGTTAGGTTTTCAGATCAGCTGTATCAGCTCAAATAGTCTGAAATTCATTAGGATCCAGAATTCTCTGCTTTTTCACGTTAAGAAAGTTTGAAGGAATTTCTGAAACGTGGTCAGAACTAACAGTTGTAATGATATGATTTGGGTGTTTTCTGTGTGTTGCTGCTAATTTAGCACTTTTCTGGTAGCTTGCATAGCATTGTGGATCAGGCTGTTAGGTGGGAACCTTCCCTCCTCGCTTGGTGTGTTACTCCGGTTGTGCCTATGTTTTTTTTGGAGAATTTTTAGGCATTACTTTTAACAGTTCAGATATCCAGGTAACTCTGCTTCTTCCATCATCTCATGCCAAGAACCCTGAACTTTTCACTTCAGGATTGCATTGTGATTGCTCACTCCTTAACTGAAGGAGTTGGCCTGTTGAATTCTTAACGAAGATGTCCAATTATTTTTAAAGCAAAAAAAGAAAGAAAAAAACCACAAACCCTTTCAGCTCATATTTATATGCAGAAAGAAACTAAGATGAGCACAAGACCTTTTAAAAAAAAATTGGGGGGTTAGTTTTAAAATTTCTCTGCGGGAACAGAGCCTTTACAAAGGTTGATTTACTGTTTATCCATTTTGAAGGATTCAGATGGCCTTGAGGCTTCCTGATATGCCATTGTGCTTAAAGAATTGTGTATAAGAATCACAGCAGCAGTGTCCTTCCTGATCAGGATCAGAGCATGCACCAACTGGGCTGTAGTTTCTTCCTTGACAGCTAGAGGTGAAGCCTTGTTAGATAAACTGTGCTGGGCACCTTGATCAGGCATTGGTGACTGCTGCATTTGGCTGAGAGAGGTTTGGAGACAGCCCTCCTTTGAGGTTTCTCTTTTAATGGAAGAAATGATTGGGATCATACTTGGTGTCTTCCCATTCAGATTAGCCTCTGCATTCTGAGAGTCCTGTCAGATACTGTTGTTTAGAACACTGTTGTCTATTCTGATCAAAGTCACAGAAAAACAAACTAACAGTTAACTCTTTGTGTAACTGAGTTGATTAATACACCAACCCAGCCTGATGGACATTATCCTATGAGGTTTAGAAAAAGGAAGTTCCTGTTAGGGATGAGAAGTGAAGGCTAACCTTCATTCTTTCACATAAAGATTGTCTCAAACTGGGAAGCAAAGAATGCACAAAGGAGGAACAATGAAGGAGAAACTTTTCAAGAATGGGAGAATGATAGATTTGTGGTTTAATCACAGTATTAGGAATCAGAAGCCTTGAAGTATACTCTCCAGCTGTGCCACAGACTTCCTATGTGGCCTTGGGCAAGTAATTTAATTTCCTGTCCCTTAGTTTTCCCATCTGCAAAATAAGCATGATAACACATCCCTAACTCAAAGGGAACTTTAATATACGTGAGGTGTTCATATAATGTGGTGATGTGTTATAGTAAAGTTCATTAATAAATGTTGGATTTGGTTGGTTGCCATCTTTTCTATTGTTGCTACCAAAGAGGGAGAAAACACTATAGTCTATTTTGCAAGATCAAGTCACAGAAAACGAATGATCAGGTAAGAGAAAAAACAATTTGGCTTTTCCAATCTGAAATATGTGAAGAGTTTCAGGCTGTAAAGAATTTTTGGTGCTTCAGATACCTGGGGGGAAAACGGGTTGCAACAGACACAGAGAGAAGTCTTCGCATGTAGCTGTGTTTTTGAGAACCGGAGGCATGCCAGTGTTTTTCCTATGATCAGTTGTTGGCCTGTCTTTCAGTTAGCTGGGAAAAAAAAGTGTCATATTTATGCTTACTTCAGTAAAATCATAGATTTTTTAAAATGCTTGCAGCTACTGCCCTCATTAAGTTTCCTGCATTTGTTGTGAAGGAAAACAGCTGTTGTAAGTTGATGTCACTTTGTTCATGCAGTATATTCATGAATAAACTGATAAAATTAATTCTTTTGTTTCAGGACAGTGATATTCCATAAAGCAGTTTTGTTCACTAAATGGAGATTTTTTTTCTAATTTTGCTTATGTTTGATGTTTTAATGCAGTTTTTTATTCCAAAACTTTCATTTACTTTTTTTTAATGTGCATGCAACTTGATATATCAAGATATCTCAATAACTGGACTTTTTAAATAGCACATTGTAATCTCAGATTTTCTATGTGAGGATACAATAGAATGTAACTTATATTTTTAATGTTTGTTTTTGTTTCTTTTGTTGCAGTCGAAATCAGCTTTCTTCTTTGCCAGCTTGCCTGTGTGGTCTTCCTCTAAAAGTCTTAATTGCAAGTAACAATAAGCTAGGTTCCCTTCCAGAAGAGATAGGTCAGCTAAAACAGTTAATGGAACTGGTATGTTACTGATTTGAATGTTTGTTTTTTGTTTGTTTTATTATTAGTTACAGTATAATCAACTTTGTAAAGAACGTCCTGCAAAAGCCTAATGATACAGTAATCACTGTTACACAGTCAGTGCCCCTTAATATGTGGTGAACTTCTTAATTGCATCAAATAGGAAAAATGTTACACTGTAACTGTCTCCTTTCCAGGCTCCCTGTCATCCACATCACACTCCTTGGTTTCATATAAAACACATCAGTGAAGATCATCTTGCCTACCTGTTGTTCTCACTGCATGACCAAATCATTCCTCTGTTCAAATCCCTCTATTGGCTCCCTGTTTTGCTGCAATAAGTTCAAGTTTCTTGTTCTGGCCTCCAAGTCCCTTCCTAGCTCTGCCCCTCTCAACTCGTCTTTTTTTCCTTTCCTTACCTCATTGTGTTTTACAAATTATGCTTGTCTTTTCAGTCCCTTTTAGTTTCTCTCACAAATGTTTCCATGCTGTCCATTATGCATGGAATGTCTTCTCTGAAGTGATCCATACGACCACTGTCCTCTTTCTGCAAAACCTCCCCCTTCTGTAATGGCTATAAGAAATCAGCCAGTTATTGAGGGCAGGAACTAAATGGCACTTGAGATTTTTTTTTTAAATTGCAAATGTATATGAAAAGGTTATCTGTAAAAGACTGTATATATTTTAATGTTTTCTCCTCCCTCACTTTCTTCCCTTTATATGACGTCTGGTTTTCTTAAAGTGTAAACTGTTTTGGACTGTCTTCTGTTTATTTCTGATCACCTAACCCTTTTGAGAATAGCCATTAGTAAATGAACCAGTTACTCTGGCATTGCTCCTGAATTCCCAGTAGAAATTATATTGCAACATTTTTCTGATTGGTATAGTCTCTACCTACTGCTTCTATCTTGGGTATTTCTAAAGTGTTGTCACCGTGGTGTCAGAAAGTGTCTGCTCACCCATCGTATTTTTTAAATAATATTTCCTATCCTTAAAGCCTGAACCTGCTACATGGTGTTGAGTTAACTTCGGCCCCAGTCCTGCTGGCTGTCCCTCCGTGGAGCTAGTTGCAAGATTGGGGTGTTTAAGTAGTAGCTGAGAGTATTCAGCAGGTCTCAGGATTCAGCCCTTACAACTATAGTTGGGCTAACTGTAGTTGGATACTTTTTTTTACCTTTCTCTCCCTTGGGATGTATGGGGTCTTTATAATGGCTTATAGGATGTTTAATGTTTTTCTTTTTTGTGAAATATGTACTTTATTGGTTTATCTTTTTTCATACTTTGTCATGTTTATAATGACTTCTTAATGAAAATTAAAAAGTTATCAAATTAAAACACAAACAAAAACAATGTCACTACTTTAAAATGAAACTGCTAGTTATAGTGATGGTTTACTTTATGCTTAATCTATTAGTGAATTTATTTTATTAAGTTTTTATTTGCAAGGACAATTCAGGAATATTAAACATCTCCCTTTTTAGGGGACAGAATGACTAGGTGAATTATTAATGGGATTTGAATCCTGTCAACTCTTGGTCACTGCTGGTTTGAATGTGACATTACTTAGCAATGAATAAACAGCCTTGTCATCTGATGGCTGTTTGGGGGTCTCTCTGAAACAAGTTAGTGGTGCCAGTCTATTTCTCGTTGGACTGCATTTCATATTTTAGTTGACACTAAGTGGCATCCATGATAGCAGTTTCAGTGAAGAACTACTGAAATACCTTCCCATCCTACTAGTCCATCAAGAACAGGTTGAAACACACTGACAAGGTAGTTTAGCACTATCCATGCAGTTACTGTTTCATGGAGGGTTACCAGGTGTCTGGTTTTTGACTGGAATGCCCAGTCGAAAAGGGACCCTGGAGGCTCCGGTCAGCATTGCTGACCAGGCTGTTAAAAGTCCAGTGCTCCGTGCGGCTCCTGGGAAGCAGCCGGCATGTCCCTCCGGCTCGGAACCGCGGCCAATGGGAGCTGTGGGGGTGGCGCCTGGGGGCAGGGACAGCACGCAGAGCTGCCTGACCATTCCTCCACGTAGAGCCGGAGGGACGTGATGTCAGTTCCTGGGAGCACCTGAGGTAAGCGCCTCCCAGAGCCCGCCCCCCTCACTCCCTCTTGCAGAAAAATTGCCCAGAGCCCATTCCTGCACCCCAAACCCCTCATCCCTGGTCACACCGCAGAGCCTACACCCCCAGCTGAAGCCCTCACCCCCTCCTGCACCCCAATCTCCTGCCCCAGCCTGAAGCCCCCTCTCGCACCCTGAATTCCTCGGCCTCAGCCTGGAGCCCCCTCCTGCACCCCAAACCCCTCATCCCCGGCCCCACACCGGAGCCCGCACCCCCAGCCAGAGCCCTCTCCCTCTCCCTCTCCCTCACCCCCTCCCACTCCCACTCCTGCACCCGAACCCCTAGCCTGGAGCCCCCGCCCACACTCCAAACCCCTTGGCTCCACTCCACAGCCCAGAGCCCCCTCCTGCACCCCATACACCTCTTTCCCAGCCCCACCCCAGAGCCTGCCCTCTCCCCCCCCCCCCAGCTTGAGCCCTCACCCCCTCCTACTACCCAACCCCCAGCCCAGTGAAAATAAGCGAGCGAGCGATGGAGGGAGGGAGGATGGAGTGAGTGGGGGCAGGATCTTGGAGAAGGGGTGGGGCGGGGTGTTCAGTTTTCTGCCATTAGAAAGTTGGCAACCCTAGTTCCATGAGTAAACAGAGAATTTGCATTAAGTAAAAATAAAAGCCCTGCTTCTGATTTAGCTTTTAAAAATTAAAAGCAAAATTATTTAAGAGGTTCAAAAGAAGTACAAATTGTGCTCAGGAGGAGGCAGGACTCTTTGGATTTTTGTTTTGTTTTGGGTTCCTACTGTCTTTTGTACTACCACTGTTTCAAAAGACAACAGACTTGACTGATTCTGCTACTTCCCAGTCCCAGCATCAGTGTCACTCTTTGGAGGCAGCAAGAAAATGTAAAAATTACTTTTCTAAAAATAATTGCAAAACAACATTGTAGCACATATCACTTTGGTTAGAATCTGACTGGAACAAGAGGGTAGAAAAACTTGTGTTAACGCTGAAAGTATGACTAATCTTTTTTCCTGTGTTCTGTCTGGTTACAAAATAGCATGTTAACATAACAAGGTTTGTTAAATATGTGAATAATTCAGTTCTGATGACATAATCTCCTTACGTTGATGACCACTGTGATTATTTATGTCACTATTCAAATTGGATTGTTTGCTTGGAAATTGCTAACCTATGACGTATTGGATGGGGTAAAGTGGAATATAAATTAAAGCATATTGATAAATAGTGCTACAGTATATGATGCAGACACGTTTATATGGATAGGTTGTCACAGATTAAGCTAGGTCTCATAACCCAAATAAAAGCATTTACCAGTAAAATGTTTCTGTTGATATTGTACAATACTGTTTTATAGAAATTTAACATTTTCACCATTTAACTGCACCCAGATTTTAGTAAATGCATTCCATAGAGCAAATTGTATTTGTTGTGTAAATCTGTTTTTAGTCTCTGAAATGAAACATTGAAATGTCTTTTAATGTCTATTTAGATGCTACCACTTTAGTAAACATTCAGATTATTTTCAAGTATTGGTTAGGAAAATAACTTTCCTCTGGTTGTTGCAATTAATTACAATTCAGTAGTTCAGTTATTTTCCTTGCATTCAGTATGGTCTCAGATGGCATAAGCTCTAAGAGAACTGGCTTGGTTATTAAAATGTTAACTTATGACTGAATCATGATTTTTTAGATGGATGTGCAGGATGAAATTCACATAATGTTGGGGGCTTGCATAAACTCATATGTGCCTATTACACCAGTTCAGACCTAGTTTAAGGATTTATTTGGTCTTTGGCAGTATGGTGAATTTCACCCTTTGAAAACACACAGCAATCAATATTTTAAGCAAATTTAAAATGTTTTAATAGGTAGTGAACAAAAGATTTAATCAGATGAAAGGCCTATTAATATTTAGTGGCATACTACTGACTGTTTGAATAATCTGGAAGACACCTGAAATCTTATTCAATGGATGTCAGTTTCTGTGTAAACCTTCCAATAATAAGTATTAAAGTAAAACTGGATATCTTTACCACCACCATTTGTTTAATTATGCTTAACCTACTAACTGATTGTTATCCTTGCTTGCTTGGACCATCTATTGGAATAGACTTGTATTAACATTTATAAGAATAATTTCAGAAAGAAATCCAAAATGGATGGAACCACATTGTAGTTGTCTTTTCTACTAATTTGTAACCATTAAAATTTAAAGATATTGAGTGAAATTAATCTTGTTCCTGTATACCAACAGGATTTCATAATTCTTTGAGTTCTTTTAAAATAAAGTTGAATCTGTTTCAATCAGCTGACTGTGGTTCTACTCTGAAAAGTGACTTAGTAAAACAACATTGTGGAGTTCCATGATATTTTGTTTGTCTCAGTTATTTCATATTCAATGTCCTGTTTATAAGCAAATATGTTTTCCTGTTGGCAATGTTGCATACTCAACTGTGAGATCTAAAAGTCAGTCTGGGTTCTTTTCTTTTTATATATAATCACCAGTAATAAATTCTGCAGACTAAATTCTGTCCTCATTTATAATTGGAGAAACTAATTGTCTTCAGAAGGGATAATGAAGGTGTAACTGCAACTGTTGTGTGCTGCAACTGAAATATAGTTGAATAAGGCTGATTGAGCCAGAATTGAATCCAGCTCCCCCTTCCTTGTCTGAGTTGGTTCTAATAATGAGTAAAAAGCAAAAGCAAATGTTTTTAATGGCAAGGTAACTAGGTATGCACCAGACTGTAAATTCTGTAAGTGCCTTAGGTACATTAAATACAAAGTTTTAAAATTTAAATATGAAAATGAATAATAAAATCAACACTGTGTTTTTCTTTCATTTCAATAAAATAATTGACTTTGTAGATGATGGGAAAATATGTAACTCTTGACAAATCATCCAGTGGGTCAACTGCCAGATGATTTTTACTTGCTATCAGTGCTCAAAGTGCACACAGAATTTTTTGCGGAAGATGGGACTGAGATGGTGGAAACCCTTCAGCAGGTCCAAATGTATGTAGTAGTTTTGAAAAGTGAGATGGACACAGAGTGAAACAGAAGCTTTAGAGTTAACACTGGATTGAAATTATTATAGATACACCTCTAACCCGATATAACGTGGTCCTCGGGAGCCAAAAAATCTTACCGCGTTATAGGTGAAACCATGTTATATGGAACTTGCTTTGGCCTCGAGCAGCTACGTTAATAGTCAGCAAATAGCCCTGCCCCCATCCAATCCCCAGCTACTTCCTGCCCCCCTGACTGACCCCTCAGAATCCCCGACCCGTCCAACCCCCCACATCTCTAATCACCACCAGGACTCCACACTGAGCCATGCGCCGCACTGGGATGGGCACTAGGACCCGGGGAGCCGGCGCACGGAAGCGTTCAGACCTGCTTGACCACATCAGCTGGGGCGAGCCCCGCGGGGGCGGGGCAGGGGGAACTGACCCGGCAGCCGCTGCCTTGTCCGCGGAGCATGCCCAGCCGAGCGCAACAGCTGAGCCCACGACGGGGAGCAGGGCAGGCAGCCTCACCCGAGGTGCCCATGTGTGCCTGGTCCCCGCCTCGTGCCCACGCAGTGCCGGGGGAGGGTGAGCTATCAGCGGGTGGCTCCTGCCGTGCGTGCCCGCGCTCAGTCCGTCTCTCCTCCTCCGCAGAGCCCCACACAGCCCGTCTCTGGTGAGGACGCTGTGGCCAGCTGCCCGCCAGGGCACATGGAGCCCCTGACTGTGGGCAGGTAGTGCGGTGCACTGTGGACCAGGAGAACCCGCCTGGCGCTGCTGCAAGCGGGGCGCAGCCTGCCAGCCAGGCCCGCTGTGTGCCAAGCCCTCCAGTATCGGGACGGGGCACCTGCACGGCACCGTCTAGGATAGGCACCTCTCCCTGCCCTGGATCTGCAACTTCCCCGCATGGACCAGTCTTCCCCAATTTCTCGGCCCCGGATGGAGCCCGTGTGACGTTCCCCTGCACTGCAGCTCCCCTCCTCGGGTTGTGGCTCTCCCATGCTCCCTGTCCCCTGACCACCCCCCCAAGACCCTCTGCCCCTTATCCAACCCCTCGGCCCCGGCCCGGCACCCTTAACATGCTACTCAGAGCAGCGTGTCGGAGCTAGACCCGCTGACGCGCTGCTCTGCCAGAGTGCGCAGCCCCGCCCCCCAGAGCGCTGCTTTACTGCGTTATATCCGAATTCGTGTTATGTCGGGTCGCATTATATCGGGGTAGAGGTGTAGTTTACACCTGTCCTAAGGGGTGAATCCTCTCCATGACCATGAAGAGATGCCTGTTAACGGCATTACTGTGGTTCTGCTGCTGAGGAGTTGTGCCCCATGTATGGAAATGTGCATCCTTTCAGTCAGGGCCGGCTCCAGGCACCAGCCGACCAAGCAGGTGCTTGGGGTGGTACCTGGAGGGGGGCGGTGCTCCGGCCGGTCAGGGAGAGCGGGGCTGCGGCCGGGCTCACCGCCCTCTCGCCGGCGCTCCGGCCGGTCGGGGAGAGCGGGGCCCCAGCCGGGCTCGCCGCTCCCCCCGGCGCTCCAGCCGGTCGGAGAGAACGGGGCTGCCCTCCCCCTAGCGCTCCAGCCGGCCGGGGAGAGCGGGGCCACGGCCAGGCTCGCTGCCCTTCCCCAGCGCTCTGGACGGTTGGGGAGAGCGGAGCCGCAGCGGGCTCGCTGCCCTCCCCTGGCTCCAGCCGGTCGGGGAGAGCGGGGCCGCCCTCCCCCTAGCGCTCCAGCCGGGCTTGCCGCCCTCCCCCCGGCGCTGCGGCCGGGCTTGCCGCCCTTCCCCGGCGCTCCAGCCAGCCGGGGAGAGTGGGGCCGCGGCCGGGCTTGGCGCCCTCCCCTGCCGCGCTCCCCGGGGGCGGCGGGAGGCTTTTTTGCCTGGGGCGGCAAAAAAGCCAGAGCCGGCCCTGCTTTCAGTGCCAAGGAGCTTAGTTGCATGAAGGCAACCTGCATGCTGCTGTAGAACAGGACTTTGGAGGTAGCTCTAGTGTACAACTATACGCTACTGTAAAAAACTGAGTATTTAGAACCCTTAACTTCAAACTTTTGATAGTGCTAACAGTACTAACTTGTTTGCCCACTATTTGACCTCCAAATTCCCCTGGCCATAGAAATTTACTTAAATTGACTATTGTTCTCCAGTCTTATTTGAGAGAGCTTGTCCATGTTATCAAACAGGGAGACAACTGATATGAATAAAATGGAATTATTAGAAGTCTGACCTTCACCAAATATTAACCTTTGGAATTTGAAAAGGCATTTGGAGTACATTATTTTAATTGTCTGCAGATGTCCTTGAAGCCAAGATGCAAAACAAAAGCAGGGTAATGTATTACATACTGGAATTAGGAGGAGTACATTGCTCTTGATTTGTCATACGTACCCAACCAGAAAGTAAAAAATGTTGTATGCAGTGTTGAGTCGGATAAAATATACTATTATCTCTGGATACCTTGTGACTATGAACTAAAGAGATGAGTTTTATTCTTGGATTTCTTAAAAGGTCACCAGCAGACTTTGTCCTTGCAGTTAGTAACAACCATAAAATTATTATACTTCCTTGAAAAATTCTCTTACACCCTGAAACCAAGGTCAGTTTTATTGAAGATTCATACATACACACAGAAATATGCTTCTAGACACATCCTTACCATACAATTTTTCTGCAAGAGGGGTACTTTACCTTTTAAACTGTATGTTCTAAAAAGTAAATGCTTGATTATGAACTTGTTTCAAGTCTTTAGATAAAAATTAGGGCAGTAAATCCCTAAAAATATTTGGACTAAGAACTGTGCAATTAACCATACTTTACAGTAATTTAGACAAGAGACAGTTTCCAGTGCACTCATTAACAAGGATTTTTTAATTTCCTTGTCTAAAACCTAAAACAATTCCCTGGCTCTGTTTTGAGAAGGGAAGGAAGTTTTGGCTGCAGTGGGATCCTGATAAGGAGACTTTTATCTCTCTGATACCCAATCCAATATTGTCAAATAGAGCTCCCTCCCCCTTCAGTTTTCTCACTAATTATTCTTTGAAGAAATTCTTGATTTGGAAATGGCATTGACAGAATATGTTTGAATAGTATTAGAGAAACTCCTTCAAAGGACTAAATTTGAAACCTGATTTGGGGAACTGCAGAATCTTTGAGCTTATGGGTATTGTTCAACTCTGCCAGTTGAAACAATAACCGTAAAAGTAGGCGTTAATGTCCTTAAGAAATTCCCTTGTCTCTTTAGGGGAAAATATTATCACTATGTAAAATCATACTCTTGGAGATACAGTGTCTCCTTCCTTTTGTTGATCTCCATATTATACAGCACATGAAATCTTGCAAGACCATTCTAGTCAAATGACAATGCATCACAGGTTTAGGCAAAAGGTTCAGTGTTCTTTTCAGAGTCATGTTGACTACATACTGGTGTGTTTGGTAGTATAAGCTAAAGCCTGTAAGTTAATTTGATCTTGTTTTTAAATGCCCTGATTACAGGAGTTGATCTTGATTACTGATTTTAGGCTTTTCAGAATCTTGATTAATGCATCAGTAGTATTAATGCATTTATTTTATATATGTATTACTAGTATTAATGCATTTCCTACTTTCCATTACACCTTGTGTTGGATCAACTCCATCTTATACTGCATCTTAACTTTACAAATCTAACTTTCTAGCAGTTGTTCTTTTAGAGATTGTGAGATGAACAGAAGCTTCATCTTGGTCCAGGTTGTTAAAACCTGAGATGAGGGGCCTAATTCAGCCCTCTATAAATTATCCATTGGGGCGTTGAAATGTACAGGAATTGTTCTTTCTGTACCTTTTGTAAATTTCAATAATCTCCCAGATCACAGGAATAAAGCACACAGCACTCAGTATAGTGGGGCCCGCACACCTGTCATTGCGAATTAACCAGGGGAGTGCTCTCTGTTCTAAGTCTTTGAAGCCTGTGCTTTGGAGAACTTACAGACATTCTGAGTTCACAGAGTAATCTGATTAAAACTATATATTATAATTTTTAGGTGTGGTAAACTTGGGACCACTTAACCAGGAAAATAGGGTAAAGCACCTATATGATTTAGGAGTCTAAATTCCTTTACCTTTCAATGAGACTTATGCTTTTAAGTCACTTACGTGCTTTTGAAACTTTTTACCTAATGCTCTTTTAACAACCTCTGTATTTCCCATCAAATAAATGATGTTTTTTATAAAAGAGGAGAGTTATTTCCCACCATTTTAAATTGATACTGTCGCATTGAATTGCCAGTTCTCTTTCTATCTCTTTCAAATAGGTGACTTTTGTAAGAGGAGACTGTTTCTCCTTCTGTAGAGTTTAAAGTATGAATTTCATACCTACCGGTAATTGTGAGCCCCTTCCTATATCCAGTTCTTAAACTAGTGTGTAAAAATAACTGCAATTGTGTTATGTTTTTGTGTTGCTAGCATTTTGGTTTTAAAAAAGGAAAAATCCCTAAATCTAATTTTTTTTTTAAATTGAAACCCAACTTCTAATTTATCTCCACCAAATCTCCCCGCAAGTAATCTAATTTAGAGTCCCATCAAAAGAGAGTCGCTTGATTTTAGACAATTGTTAATTTCCTATCAGTGTTCTGCCTCCCCCACCCCCTGCCGACAGATTGCAAAGTCCTTCAGCAATTTACTGGAAAATCAAAAACAAATGTAGAAAAATGAACAAGGAGCCCAAATGGCCCTCTGCGTAACTTCATTAAGCAAACCTAAGTAAATGCTGTATTTTGGTTTTATGTAATGTGACACTTATCACATGGCTAGTTTTTCAGTGCAAAGATAAGACATGGCAGGTTATATGAATTTACGTTTCATTAACATGGAAAACATGTTTTAATGGATCAACAAAGTACTTCGAATTTCACACCCATAATAGTCAACTGTCTTGAGGGAAGACAGTTCATCATCTCCTTATTGCTTTTAATATAGGATGTCAGCTGCAATGAAATCACAGCTTTGCCACAGCAGATAGGCCAGTTGAAATCTCTAAGAGAACTGAATATCAGAAGAAATTACCTCAAGGTTTTACCACAAGGTAAAAAGAAAAAGAAAAAAAAGACCTTTAAAATTACTTTTTAATTACAACTTAGAAAATATGCATGTTTAATTATGTAAATAAGTAAGATTAAAAACCTTGCATTTCCTTGTGCTAAAATTTGTTGAATTTGGTGAATTTACCGTGCATCAGCAACATACTGCAATACTTACTGCCAAACAGAAGCAATATGTGGGTCTTTTAAAAATGAATTATCTTTGTGATTCATGGTGGCGTGATACTTGTCTTCAAATCATTGGTTTGAAGAGTATTTATTTGTGAATGACCTATGCAGGCAGACCCTCCGCTGATATAAAATGTTTTAGCCCTGTTGTGGAGTTATGACAACTTACACCAGCTGAGGATCAGCCCTGTGGAGTCCTAGAATATTTTAGGAATCTTGGAGAAAAGTATATGATGTACTTAAAAGTACTGTGGATTTTTTCCTGAGGTCATTGTACTTGCATTAGAAGCCTAATCAAATCGGTACTGCTTCAGTGTGAGTAGAAGTTGCATATTATTAGGGCTGTCAAATGATTAATAAAATTAATTGCAATTAATTGCGCTGTTAATCTATAATAGAATACAGTACCATTTAAATCTTTCTGGATGTTTTCTACATTTTCAAATATATTGATTTCAGTTACAACACAGAATACAAAGTGTACAGTGATCACTTCATATTTATTTTTGATTACAAATATTTATACTGCTATAACATGTAATATACGGCAGAATGTGGGTAAAACAGAGCAGGAGACATAAAATTCTCCCCCAAGGAGTTCAGTCAGAAATTTAATTAATGTCATCAGCATGGACGCATGTCCTCTGGAACAATGGCCGAAACATGAAGAGGCATATGAATCTTTAGCCCACCTGGCACGTAAATATCTTGCAACGACAGCTTCAATAGTGCCATGCAAACACCTGTTCTCACTTTCAGGTGATGTAATTAAGAAGTGGGCAGCATTATCTCCCATAAATGTAAACAAGCTTGTTTCTCTTAGCAATTGGCTGAACAAGAAGTAGGACTGAGTGGACTTGTAGGCTCTAACATTTTACATTGTTTTGTTTTTGAGTTATGTAACAAAAAAAATAACATTTGTAAGTTGCATTTTCACGATAAAGACTGGTGGCATTTGACTCAGATGATGAAAATGAACATGCATTGGTCTGCACTGTTTTGGATCATTATTGAGCAGAACCCATAATCTGCATGGACGCATGTCGTCTGGTATGGTTGTTGAAGCATGAAGGAACATATGAATCTTTAGCGCATCTGGTACATAAATATCTTGCAGCGCTACAACAGTGCCATGCAAACGCGTGTTTTTACTTTACTGTAGCATTGTGTCCTGCACATGTAAACAAACTTGTTTGTCTGAGCGATTGGCTGAACAAGAAGTAAGTCTGAGTGGACCTGTATGCTCTAAAATTTGACATTTTTAAATTTTTGAATGCAGTTATTTTTGTGTGCATAATTCTACATTTGTAAGTTCAGCTTTCATAATAAAGAGATTGCACTACAGTACTTGTATGAGGTGAATTGAAAAATACTATTTTTTGTTTCATTTTTACAGTGCAAATATATGTAATAAATAATATAAAGTGAGCACTATACACTTTATATTCTGTGTTGTAATCAAAATTGATATATTTGAAAACGTAGAAAAACATCCAAAATATTTAATAAATTTCAATTGGTATTCTATTGTTTAACAGTGCTATTAATCACGATTATTTTTTTTTGAGTTAATCGCATGAGCTAACTGTGATTAATCAACAGCCCTAAATATTATGTTATTGTCCAAGTGATGATACCTTAGGAAATGCACCAGAAGAAATTCTATATCGTCCTCTTGGTCTCTGGTATTTGATTACCCACACCATTAAAATGTTGTGGTCAGTTTTTACACACTGATACACAGTATTGGCATAAAACTGTGTATATATTTGGTGGATATTAAAGCAATAAGAAATTAAACGGGGAAGTGGTGCTTATTAACATACACCTTAGGTATGTACATATCATAAAAAATGAGGTGAGTCTAGATATGGTGTTTATAAATTTACAGGACTTGTGGGGATAAGATGCAGTTATGAAAGCCAGCTATTTTTCAGGGCTAAATCTTGAAGTTCTTACTCAAACAATTTTTTCTTTGAAGACAAGAAAGGACTAAATGTTTGATTCAATATTAGTAATGAAAAGCATCAGAAAAAGTTGAGTACACTAGTAATGTTGTCCTGCCCACAAAAGGGAACAGTTACTATATTTGGCTTTGCTTTGATTCTTTATAGTCACCTAAATTAATATCCACATTGATAATGTCGTGGGGGGAAAGTGACTATATTTAGCTATTTTTCTTACTTAATCCCATTTCCATCCCTTATTGTGGCAACATTGTTTATTCTGACAATGCCTTTGGAGAGATCCCATCAGGATTTCCAGAGTTTATGCCATCAATACTGACCATCCTTTAGTAATCTGAGATGCTGTGACCTATGTTAGAGACCCAGCTTTCTTGCCTGGTTCTGCCCGATCAGCAATCCCAAAGAAGGTATCTTTGACAGAGCGACTTTAGGAAACTGTCTATACTCATTTGAAAGAATAGTACAATACATTGTACCCAAACTGAGAAACAATAGTTTATATTACTAGAAACAGAAGTTAGAGATTATTCTTTCTACTTAATATGGTTTTATTTTCAAAACCACTTGTTTTTTTGGAATTTATAGATTTAAATAGCTATGCCTCCCTTTGCAGCATGAAAGGTATTTGATTTGATTTTAAGCAGCTGCCAGCAGCCAACTTGGCCTAGATACTTGAGAATGCCAAGTGCTGTGATTATAGCACTGGGTGGACATTATAAACAGAATGTAATTTATCAAGTCTTCAGAGTACATAAGTAAAGTAACAGGATCGTCCATAACTTGTTTTTAGAAGAAAAATAAATTTAATTTATTATACTGTGGAATCCTTATTTTCTCCAATTACAAATAGAATCTTATTCAAAAATACTTAATTCATATATTTTGTGACAAAAATAAATATCATAATAACTATGATCCTTTCTGTTACTTTTAGAACTAATAGAGCTTCCCTTGGTAAAGTTTGACTTTTCCTGCAATAAAGTGCTCGTGATTCCAATTTGTTTTAGAAAGATGGTGCAGTTACAAGTATTATTGCTTGAGAACAATCCTCTGCAGTCACCACCAGCACAAGTAAGTAATGTGTGTCACTTAAATTGTGATTTTAGAATAAGAGTAGGCTAGATGATATCAAGAACAGCCTGTGTTTAATTATTATTATTATAATATTATTAATTATTATAGTATAAAACTTCATTATCTTGTTTTTTTCTAAGACTGCAAACCCAGCAATGCTATCCGTTGGGTCTTAATGATCATAGTCAATTGATTTTAGCTAGAATTTTTTCTGATATATAAATAAATGGGAGATGGTAGGTCTCCTCAAGCTCTTAACTTATGCTCTTGAGCATACATAGCACCTAAACAGAGTCATTCTAGAATATTCCCCCCACTAAATTGCAGCTACTTTATAAATACGTTGGTAATCTTTATTTCATTCACCTGTTTGGTTACTGCTAATAAACAGGTTACTGCTAATAAACAGGATATTTTTATGATGATGATGGGAAAAATTGTAAGAGAAATGTTGTGGATAAACCCATGTTCCATAACTACTATGAATGAACAGACATTTCAGGAAGCTTTGGTGTGATTTTACCAATTAACAAGCCACTAATATGTTCAGGACAGGGAATAATCTAGTTAAAACGTCTTTCTGTAAGCCTACTGTATGTGATGCACATAGAAACTAATAAGTTCCATATTTGGATATAGCCTGCCTTGAAGTGTAATGTATTGTGATGATGAATGTAGACAACACTTCCACCAGTAGACAGTGCTATATTTTACTGTTAAGTTGTTGCCTTGTATGTTACATTGTTGATATGACCTGAGGGATTAGCAGGAAGATCTGTCCTGCCTGTGTGTACTAAGTTGGTTCTTGCTGTGTCCCAGTAAATCTCTGATTCTGTAAGCAAATATTACAACTGGTGGCTTCAAGATGGCAGAAGAACTTTTGCCTGAGAAGAAATTTACTGGTCATGCAGATGAGACTGGAATCTTTGAGTCTTCACAGACTTTGAGTGGACTGATGAGGAAGTAGCACAGTACCAAGCTGTATTTTTGAATAGTGATGCCAAAGTATGTTACCAGCAGCTTCCCAATGCGGATCATGGTTCTTATAGACAGTCACACAAACACTTATATAACCTCTGTGAAAGGCCATTGGTCTTTTTGAAATACTGGAAGGAGTGGCAAGCCAGAAGGCATCTGGAAGAGGAACCCCTGCAGAGTTATAGCATGCATTAAGGAGATTGTTCAGTAGGCCTTTACGTCATACCCCTGTCTAGGAGATGACTCTAGTGAAGCAGAATCTGCTGTTCCACATCTGGAACTGGCAAGCCATGAGAGTATTCTGTGTGAAAAGTCAGTCTGTAAACAGTTTAAGAGGAGAACTTCATAACCTGCTGGTGAAGGATAACATACTGGACATATCTATGGACCTGATTATATGCAGAGTTCAAAAATGTGGAGGAAGAAATTCATGTTTCTCTTAAAGGTATTAGCTGCTAATTCGCAGCATTAGGATATTCCCTTATGTTGCACTTCAAGAAATTATTGCTAGTGAAGTGGCTAAATAAGTGGTAGAGGCCCATGTGCAACCTATTCACAGGCATCCCATAGACTGTTTCCCAAGTGCGTCCCATGACAGATGACATTTGCAGGTGATATAGAAGCAAAGGCCACTGGAGACCGAATTGCCCAAACAGATGTAAGCCACACCAAGGGAAACGAGAAGTTGCTGATGCAGTAGGGCCACCATCAGCAACTCTTAGAATGGGCCATTCAGGAGCTACACAGACACCTGTTACTATGTGTCTGGAGACATTGATGCCTGGAAAACTACAATGCTGTTGAACTCAGGATCTGAAATAAGTCTGATCTATGGTGAACACCTAGTGCTGAAAGAGAAGAGAATTTGTACTGCAGGAGTTTGCACTGGGGGAGAGAGAGCTCAGTGGTTTGAGCATCGGCCTGCTAAACCCAGGATTGTGAGTTCAGTCCTTGAGGGGGCCACTTAGGGATCTGGGGCAAAATCAGTACTTGGTCTTGCTAGTGAAGGCAGGGGGCTGGACTCGATGACCTATATATATATATAATATATAAATAATCATAATTAAACTGGTGAGTGTTAATCAACAGTGCTGCCCCTGAACTTGGGGTCTTTGCATACTAGGTGGACTTTTGTTGTGGTGACCAGTATTTCTAGTGCTGTTATGTCAGGAGAGGATTTCATCCGAGGGCATCACAAGAACTCTTGGGGTATTAATAGAAGAGTTTTGTCCCTGGATAACATTCAGATACCCATGCTGGATGTTGGCAGGAGGAAGTGTGGACCTGGGGTTTTTAGAGGTGCCTCTACCTTGCCTACAGGATGACAGAGAGGAACCTCGTCCTTCCTGTAAAGGCTCAGGTAAAGTTGTGGTGAAGCCAGCTAATCATGCAATAATACCCCTGATGATAAAGGACATCTGCAGTGAATTTGTAGGAGTATTTGAAGCCACCAATATCTGGTCAGGATTGCTGTTTAGCAAAACTCTTTTTTTCGAGCTGGACCAAAGGGTGTGATATGGATAAGTGCAATTAACGTGACTGACCAGGAAATGTAGCTAGAGAAAAATCAGGCCATGGGGACAGTGTCCAAGATAACTAGTGTCTCAAAGCCTCCCAAAGGGGCAGAGATCAAGAGCTGTGTTGCAGTCCAGTCAGTAAAAGAGCTAGGGGTTGACTTAACAAAAGCAGCTGTAGAAAGCAACAAAGGGAAGTGATTAGAACAGTTGCTCGTACAACATGCCACTGTATTCTCCAGGAATAATGAAGAGCTTGGGAAATATGATTGGATGCAACATTGGGTTGTGCTTAAGCCAGGTAATATTCCTGTGAGGCAGCCCCCACATCAGATTTCCCTGGTGTAACAGTCACAGGTTATTTTTGGGTTCCGCAAACCCATGCTTCCCTGTGACTTGATGTTCAAGAATTGGTAAGGCACTCTGCACCTACGCAGTGGGGTCACATGGTGGAATCTACCATCAGTGACCTGATGAAAGCATTCCAGAAAGTGGAGGAACAGATGAGCTGGAAATGATGGATACAAGATGCCAGGAAAAAAGGAAAATGATGTGCCCATCCAGGAAGGAGAGAGCTGTAGGTATGCAACTGGAAAAATCCCCAAATTACTCCTTTTTGGAGGGGACATTACACAATAATTAAGAAACTAAACAACTTATCATTCCTGATTTTTTTTTTTTAAAGTGAGAGCCCACCCTTTTGTATTGCATTGAGAATTGGTGCCCAGATTCACTGAAAGAAAGGGGAGGGCAAACATTGAGGATGCTCAACAACTATTCCAGAGGGCTTCAGTAGAGGATTTGGAAGTACTCAGCAGGTTCCTATGGCTCATAAAAGGAGACTGATTGTGGACAAAGAATTGCTGGGGTGTTCTAGGAACCTCAACACTGTGCCATCTTCATCAGGCAGTCTGACCACAACAGATAGGCCTGATCTAGAGGACATGAATCCTTCACTCGCTGATCATCTAGATCCAACTATGAGTGATGCGTACATGACTGAATACAGGACTTGAGGGGGCAGATTAACATGGAAATCTGCATGGATGGCAGACTACTTGGATTCCTAGGCATTACTGTTTAAATTGATATTTAACTAGAGAGGGGAACATTGTAATGATTAGTGTAGATAGTACCTCCACCAGTAGATGATGCTATATTTTTCTCAGTGTGAAGTTGCTGTATGCAGGTACTTGCGGGTACTATAAGTGAATACTACAGTAAAACTGAAGGAAATGCCTGTGTTCTCTGTAGGCTTCTGTGGTCCAAAGTTTTCCATTGTCATTGTTTGACTCATTAAACTATTACAGCTCTGTATGGGAGCCAAAAATGATTGTTGATTGATGGGCATCACTTGCATGGAATAAGAGTAAGACGTGATTTGCTTAAAGAAATCAAAACGTTTTCCATTTTTCCATTAATCATAAAGCTGATTTTAAAAGATAAGTGAAGCAGACACCACCAAGTGGTGAGATTAGAAATCTGAGTTCAGTTTTTTTCTCAAATGGAATAAATGCATCATACAAATGCGTAGAAACTTGTAAAGACAATTTAACTAAATAGAAAGAGACAGAACATTTGATTTAAGTGCCCCGTTAACTACTTTCTTAAAATAAAAAAATATTTATTACTTATAAACTGAAAAATATCATTTATTTTGTCTTTCTCCATTGGGGAGGGGGAAGGTACAGTATTTTTCTCCCGGATTTATAATGTAGCATATGTTGATATGGTTGCTTCTTGTTTCTACTTTCTCTACACACTTATGTTGTTCTTAATGTTAAGGGAGATGTGCATTATTCTTGGAATGTATTTATACTAGAAGACATAAAGTTGTGCACATCTTGCCCAAACCCACATGGGTCACAGTGGGCATGCTCCAATTGAAGTCATTGGTAAAATTCCCATGATCTCCATTGCTACTTCTTAACGTCTTCTCCAAAGCAGCAAAATGAGATTGCACACTGTTTTTGTTGTAATTTTTTTAAACGATATAATCTGATGGAAAACATCCTGTCTGCTATTTTTCTAGGAAGTTAATATTAGTAAGGTCAAATTTGGAGCAAATATATATTTTTAAATCTTTATGGTTATAAATGTTTTTTTTTCCTCATCCTAATAGATTTGTATAAAGGGTAAAGTGCACATATTCAAATATCTGAGCATACAGGCGTGCCAGATTAAAACAACAGACTCACTTTATCTTAATGCCATAGAACGACCACACTTGCAGCAACCTGTGGAAGAGAGGTAAGTACAAAAGATTAACACTGCATTCTTTGTTCACATAAATCAGTTCTAGCAGTCTGGAAACAAAGTGGAATATATTTTTTATTCTTTTACTTCAAGAGTTTTCAAAGTAGGTTTATGTCAGCTGTACCTTTTTGAATAAAACTCTCATCTGAATTAATAATCTTTATTCCAGAGAAACCCCTGTATTACTTCAGAATGATTATAACATAACTGAAATGTAATCTTGGTGATTATTAAATATTACCCTCCACCATAACCATGTAATTTGATTAAGATGTTTTAGTTTTGATGGACTCAGATTAGATTAGATTGATTTTTAAATACACATTGGTGTTTTTCATGTTTTCCCCCCTCATGTTATCACTACTGGGCAGAGTTAAGGTTTTTGAGATGACTTAACTGTGCATTTCCAAAACTTAACATGTTTGGATTTCTTTTAAGTGTAATTTTAACTCTGAATTTCTTGGATTGGTAATGCTGAGTTTTGGGATAATGTGATCTAATTACTGTTTTGTCTTCTCAACCTTAACTCAACGTTAATAAGTTTGTCTAGGGATATCCTTGTTTTTTAAAAAACATTTCAGATACAAACAGTAAAAAAAAATGCTACCATATGATATTTCTAATGACCTGAGATAAGTAGTATCAACTTTAATATTTTTTAAAATTGTAATCGTAAACAGCAAATTCACTGGTACACCAGAGCAGCACAAAGCAGCCAGAACCGGGATTACATCTGCTTTGCATCACCAGAGCAGTGTAAGGCAGCCAAAGTGTATTGGTGGATTGTGCCTTTAATTTTCAGTTGGTTTATTGGTTTAGAGAGCTATGTTACAGGCACTAGTGCTATATGAAGGAAAAGATGGACAGGGAGAACCCTGTTGATAACCTGTATAATGATATTAAATACAATAATTATTTATCTTATTTGCAACCTAATTTCTTCAAACATGGTGTATGCACAAGACTTCAATGAATTTTAATTATCAAGATAGTTTAAAAAGTCTTTGTTGTTCCTTATTAAGATCATTTGGGACAAAGAAAAGACTGACAGGTGCTATATTTCTTAAAGAACCAATTCTCAAATTAATTTGAACTCATAAACTAATTGATAGATTTTTCAGGTAAATTCTCAAAAATTCATCCTGTATTCAGAGAGTAACTCCTGTAAATTTGGGGTGGATATGCTATATTTATCCTATATAAAATAGTTTAATGCTTGGTTTTAGTCTAAAATGAAATTCAGCTTTAGCTATGGAGTTGTGACCAGTGATATAATGGTATAAAATGAGCATATAGTTTATTATGAGAGAGATCTACTTCGTCAAAGTTGAAAAGGCTTTCATTTAATTTACTCATGGGACATACAGTGGCGTCTTTTTGTTGTATGTTCATACAAGTGACTAGAACAGTGGGTTCCTGGTCCATAACTGGGACTTCTATATGCTACCACATTAATAATGATATGTAATAAATACAATGCTTGAGGACCTATCAGGAATAGCAGACTTTTTCTACATTCCTGTGTTATACTTTATTAATTTATCACATATACTTTAGCACAAATATATCCTTTGTATTCATTAGCTTTTCCACTAGCCAATGAAAAACCAAAAATTATGGAAAATACTGTTTTCATGTTTCTGAGAATAAGAAACAAAGAAACCAAAGAAACACAAAACCTCTGGGATTACCACAGATTATTTCACAGGAAGTCCCAGTATTTACTGATAATAGATGGTAAAAACTGAGCCTTAATCAGAGACCTGGCTTTTACAAAGACGCTTAAAATTGCGTTTTTCATTTTTATTGGTAAATATGTCTAGTTGCTGAGAAAGTGACAATGTGCAAAAAAAATAAGGTGGAATTGGGCAGGATTACCATTTAATGTTTTAGATCACAAATAGACAGAAATGTGTGATGTGGAAAAAATGTGATGGTCAATGTATTATCATAGGAACATGAGCATATGACCAATATTGTACTGTACAATGAGTAAAGGTCATATATTAGGCAATGAAACCAGAGCAGAAGGTACCTGGCATTATTATGGTTTACCAATTTAAATAAGTAAACCTCAAGGAGTTTTTAAACTAATGCATGTCACAAAGGTACCTATGTTATTAATTACTTCATGCTCTAGGGAGCTCCAATGCCCTTTCCTCCAACACTAATTAATTTTTAGCATATTAATGCTCAGGTACAATTCAGTTGACTACAGTCTGAGTTCAACTATTTTAGTTGATTTGAAAGTCAGTTTGGGGATATGCTAAGCAATCAGAATGCTGCTAAACTACTGGCAGTTTTTATCTTTGTGAACAAAAAAGGATGATTTAACAATAGATTATAATTATTTTTTCCTATTTTTAACCAGTAAGTTTACTATCTTCTTAGAGGAACTTGTCGAGTTGTTCGTTTAATTCATTTTACTTGACATTGAACATTTGCACAATAATGTTACCAGTCTTACTTCACATGTATTTTATTATTAATTTGTTAAGGGATTGATCTTGGACCATAGAGGCTAATGGAAGTTTTGGCACTGACTTCACTGAGATCAGGATCAGGCTCTTAGTGCACACTAAAATAACTTTCTGTTCACTTTTGTTTACATTTAGCATTGACGAAATATATCCAAGTAAGAAGGATTCTGATTCAGGTGTTGGCAGTGATAACGGAGATAAACGTTTGTCAGCTACAGAGGTAACTTACCTGAATTTTTGCTTTTTCAGCCATTTTGGTTTGCGCTTCCAGTTGGATAGTTTTGTGGAGATGCTTTCTATGTATCAAAAATATGCAGCCAAACCCTGGACAGAAATTTCTACAAAAGTAAAGAGTGAAGTGATGAGGATAGAAGAGAAACTTAATTCTATATACCCTGTGGAGGGGGCTGTCAAAACACTTATTTCAAAAGGTTTTAAGAATATATTACTGAAGAACAAAGGTTCATCATGAGTAGATTGATGCCTTTGTGATTTTATTGCCTACGAGAATTATTTATTTATCTGGCTCTGATTGAAAGTCAATGGGGATTGGGCACCAAACTCCTTTAGGCACCTTTGAAAATCTGACCCTAAATTTATTATTATTTTGCTTCCACCACTCAGATCTTCTTTTCAAGTCCATGCTGTCTAAAGGCCACTGGAAGACACAGACTCAATGTTACAGCTGCTTTGTAATGTTCTTGCACTTGGCTGTTTTGTTCTCTAAATACACCTCTACCTCGATATAACGCTGTCCTTGGGAGCCAAAAAATCTTATTGCGTTATAGGTGAAACCGCGTTATATCGAACTTGGTTTGATCCGCCAGAGTGCACAGCCCTGCCCCCCCCCCCCCCGAGCGCTGCTTTACCGCGTTATATCCGAATTCATGTTATATTGGGTCGCGTTATATCGGGGTAGAGGTGTATTCATTAAAGCAGATGCCAGGCTGGCACTCTACTTTGCCGCTGAACTGGCATTTTTTTTGGAAGCACAAAATTGAAAATAGAGTCTTTTGAGGTGGGTCTCCCGAAAGGACTAATTTGGACTTGGTGCAGTTTCTAAAATATTGTACATTTAAAAGAAGAAAGAGAGAGAAGAGTGAACAGGACAGTGGGAGGCTGCTGAGAGAAAGGGGTACTGCAAAAAGAGAAAAGGATAGGTAAATTGAATCTTCGGGGGGAGTTGAGAAGAGCAAGTGAAAATGGATGAATGGAAAAGAGCATGGGAGGGAAATAGGAATAAGAAGGGTGGGAGATAATGTGGAGAATGTCTCCCGAATCTGGAGATCACTCCTTCCTCTGTACCCCATTTTGGATATTGGACTATGCCCAGGACTCCAGGGTTCAAAATTTGTGCTTCTTGCCTGTGATCCTTCTCAGTCAGTGATGACCATCAATGCTGCATGTACTGCCTTGGGAAAATCTGTGTCGTGGCAAGGTGCAATATCTGCTGTTTGTTCCCCAGTCATACCCAGGAAGGGTGGGAATTTTGTCCAAGGAAACACCTAATGGAAAAGGCCATGAGGCCACAATCGGAACTAGGCTGGGAGCCCCTCTCAGGCACCCCCTCCCACCCACTCACCCCTCCGTTCATCCATGAGCCTGACTCAGCAAGGAGTGCACCTTCTCTCATGAGACCTTGCTCAGGACTTCAGCAGGGTTTTGTCAGGAGAACAGAGAGCATTCTCATAAGCATGAAACTAAATCTTCCTCCAAATCCACTTTGAAGAAGTTGGATTCAACCCTGCCTAAACCAAGCATGTCTCTAAGCTCAGCCCAAAAGAAGTTAGTACATCCTAAATTTGAGCAGCATGACAAAAAAGCCCACAAGTTTAGGGCTTCATTGGCACTGAATCTACAAACCCTGGGATCCGCCAGTACTGATAAAGACCGATCACTGAGAGCATTGGTTACCCATGGTACAGTCTTTGTCTTCCATGACTGTGTCTCAGACTATCTGTACTGTGGCTCCAGCAGTTCGAATGGGCAGGACCCCTCTCCCTCTAGGAAGAGCTGAGACCTGTGCTGCTCCTGAGGACATCTTTGCTCTTCCAGATCTGGAGTCTCCTACTCCATCAGGTCCCTCCCTCTCAAGAGAGGTTCTGACTCCACCAGAAGAGCCAACATTTGGGAGGAGTCTGTCTCCCATTCCATCTTTGGGCTGTGACTTTCCTCCAGCGGCACCATCTGTATTGCTGTTGGGCCCAGAATTGGCTTTCTCCTCATCGGTAGATTCTGAACTGCCTGATGAATCATTATTATTGGGGGGAGGGATAGCTCAGTGGTTTGAGCATTGGCCTGCTAAACCCAGGGTTCTGAGTTCAATCCTTGAGGGGGCCACTTAGATATCTGGGGCAAAAACAGTACTTGGTCCTGCTAGTGAAGGCAGGGGGCTGGACTCAATGACCCTTCAGGGTCCCTTCCAGTTCTATGAGATAGGTATATCTCCATCTCCATATTATTATTCCCTCCTCCAAAACACACCTTCCTGATCAGAAGACCTGGAGCAGCTTGGGACCAACATTAGTCTCATCACCTCCTCAGAACCATTGGTACCCCATGCAATGGGGACCTCTGAAATCCCCATTTGATCTATCTTATTGGCCATACTGGGTGCCATGGGACCAATACCATCCTGCAGAATTGGCCAGTGTGCTAGGGAGTTGTCCCTTCTCTCCCTTCAGAGAGGGCAATCAGAACTGCCACCTGAGGAGAAAGAGTATGTGCCAAATCTGTCAGTTCCATTGGAACTGAGAAGATTGCCATCTTCATCTCCAGATGAGGCTGTGTTTCCAATGTCTCCACCCCCACCCCTCATTACTATAAGCAATTCCAAGAACTTCCTCACAGAATTGCAGGGGAGCTTGCAGATTCCTCTTTAGGAGATTCAGGATCCTCAACACAAGCTCCTAGACAGCCTCCAGTCCTCTGGCTTTACTCAAATAGCATTCCCTGTTAATGAAGCCATCCTGGAGCCATCTAGAACAGTCTGGCATCCCCTGGCTACCTATCCCCCAACACCTCCAGTTCAGGATAACCAACTACCAGGCACTGATGGCTAAGTATGAATTCTGTGAATTTTGAATAGTTCGGGACTTTGCTGACAGACTTCCGCAGTAGAACAGAGCTCAATTCCAGGCTCTCATAGAGGAAGGCAAATTGGTTGCCAGAACCGCTCTCTAATCAGTGATAGAGACAGCTGATGCATCTTCCAATGCAAGGGCTACTGCCATTGTAATGTACAGGAAGTTGCGGCTCCAGGCTTTGGGGTTTTCCAGGGAGGTCCAGAACACTGTTGAAGATCCACCCTTTGATCAGACTGTTTAATCAGAAGACAGAGGAGTCCTTACACACTCTAAAAGACTCCAGGGCCACCCTCCGCTCCCTGGGAATATATACACTTGCCCCAAAGAGAAAATTCCACCAGCAGCCATGCAAGCCTAGACTGATGGCACAACAGTTCTACCACCAGAGACCTTACAAGCCATCCTGTAAGAGGCAGAGGGTTCCAAAGACCTGCTTTGCCCCACACCTTTCACAGCAGGTTTCTCAGCCCAGTGCTAACCCTCAGCAAAACGTTATTTGTGATGGGAGCTTGAGAGCTGCAGACTACTAAGACATACACCTCCTGACCCTCACATACTCTTTAGGGGTTGTCTAGCCCTCTTTTTCAACACCTGGAGTTCAATGACAATGGACAAGTGGATGCGTAATGTCATCCATTCTGGCTATATGATACAGTTTGTCCCTACCCCATCCAAAACCCCTGCTCTGCCCTCTTTTGGGGGCCACTCTCACAAGAAGATTCTCAAACAAGAAGTGGAATCCCTCTTACAGTGAGAAGTGATAGAGCAGGTTCCTCATTAGTACCAAGGAAGTGGTTTTTACTTGACATACTTCCTAGCATCCAAAAAGAAGGGTGGTTGGAGACTTATTCTCAACCTCTGCCATCTTTATTTTCAAATTCAAGTTTGGCATGGTCACATTGGCATCTATAATTCCGTCCCTGGAAAAGGACATGCGGTTTACACCTCCCAACATGAAGGACACCTACAGTCATGTGGACATGACCCTCTCACATGGTGACTCTCTATTTCTTCCATGATCAGACCCCTTGAACTATGCCTTCCCTCCACTACTACTCCTGCCTTGGGCTTTACACAAGATTCAGCAGGACAGGAGTCATCCTCATTGCCCTCAAGTGGCCCAGAAAGTTTTGATTCCCAGACCATCTATACATGCCATCTCAGGCACCAATCATTATTCCAACATTTCCTGATCTCCTGACCCAGGGGAATGGCAAGATCAAATGTCCCAACCCCCATCTGCTTCATCTCAGGGCTCGTTTTTTGGAAGGGCATCATCCTTAGAGCTCTCATGTTTTGAAGCTGTACAGAACATCTTTTCTAATATTAGGAAGGATTCCACTAGAAAATGTTACCTACTTAAATGGAAGCGTTTTTTTTTTTTTTTTTAATCTGTGGGCATCAGATGTGTACCCCTGAAAGCTGCAGCTAATCTTCTTATTCTGGACTTTATTTTTTTCCTTAAAGACATCAGGTTTGTCCATCAGCTCCTTACAGTCCACTTGGCAACAATCAGTGCATACCATCCACCTTCGCAGGGCCACTCCGTCTTCGTGCACCCATTGACTAGCAGATTCTGGAAAGGCCTAATCAGAATCTTTCTGCCCATAAAAAGGCCCACTCCTCAATGGAACCTGAATCTTGTTCTCTCCATATTAACTAAGCTCCCTTTGAATCATTAACTTGTAGCTCAGTGTCTCTCCTGTCCTTGACAGTCCCATACCTCGTAGCTGTCACCTCAGCCAGAAGGATTGGTGAGCTTGGAGCACTGATGGTGGATTCTCCTTACAGAATCACAGAATATCAGGGTTGGAAGGGACCTCAGGAGGTCATCTAGTCCAACCTCCCTGCTCAAAGCAGGACCAATCCCCAGACAGATTTTTGCCCCCGATCCCTAAATGGCCCCTTCAAGGATTGAACTCACAATCCTGGGTTTAGCAGGCCAATGCTCAAACCACTGAGCTATCCCTCCCCCCTGCTATATTCCATAAGGACAAATTTTCATTATGTTTATACCCTAAATTCACTCCAAAGTATTTTCAGAGTTTCACCTGAATCAGTCAGTTCACTTAGCTGTGTTCTTCCCAAACCCACCCTTACCCTCAGAAGAAAGGGGTATCCATGTCCTCGATGTTTGGTGAACTTTAGCCTTTTACCTGCAGAGAACAAAACCAATCAGAGAGTCTCCCAGACTATTTCTCGCCAGACACTGGGCCTTGGTACAGGTCTCCTCCACTGATGCATCTTTTAGAATGGTGGGCTTTTGTCATCTACAACCTCGCACCCTCCTCTTATTTGGGTACTGCTGGTCAATCACCTAGCACTCGAAGAAGAGAAAGCTACCTACCTTATAATAACTAGAGGTTCTTCAAGATATGTGTGGTCCCAGACTGTACTACACTATGCTCCCTCCTTTCCCTCTGCTTCGGATCTTTTTATTCTCAGTAGAGAAAGAACTGGAGAGGCGGTCGATCTGCCCCGCCCTTTATCTCCTTGGTTGGAGGCACAAAGTGAGCCAGGGCACGTGTGCAGTCCTACAGACTCTGCTTTCAAAATTCTCCAGCTCCTGATTCATGGAGGACATACATATCCACAGTGCAATACAGATAGGGGTCACACATCTCAAGAAACTTCCAGTTACTATGAAGTAAGTAAGTTTCTCTTGTGATGTGTAGTTGTCCCAGGTAAAGAGAGAAGGTGTGTGAGGTAATATCTTTTATTGGACCAACTTCTTTCTGTTGGTGAGAGAGACAAGCTTTCAAGCCACAGTACCTTTCCCAGACTTGAAGAGACCTGTGTGGCTTGAAAGCTTCTCTCACCAACAGAAATTGGGCCAGTAAAAGATATTACCTTACCCACCTTGTCTTTCTCATAGGAAGGCAGAAGCTTTCAAAATGGCTGCATCAGGCACTAAAATTGTTTGAAGTTAATGCTACAGTAGCCTTAGATTTTTAAGATGAAAATTAGACTCTTCATCTTCTGCAGCTTTGATCCTAGAAAGTCTGTCCACTTCCATTGCTAACTGAATAAAAATAAAAGTACAAATGAAGGAAATGAGATACAGTATTTCACCTGTGATAGAGCTATGATGACTTTGTATAATTACAAAGTTGCTTTGGATAGTTCCTATTTGGCCCTATGCTGTCAGGAAACACCTGGGAAAATCAGTTATATAGTTTAAAAAAACCAACCACCCTGAATAGCCTGTGAAGGGAATGATTGCAAATGAGCAAGGCTGCATTTACCTTTTAACACTCTTTCTAAATTGTTTGCATAACTCCACTGATCAAAAAACCCTGCCCAAACTTTAATTCTTAGAATTTGTGATCATGCCAATAGAAGATGCCACTGTACTGCACTATTTTCAGCTGATAGTTTCTAAATTAATAGGACCTGAATAGGTCCAAAATAATCTTTCTGGATATGCTGCAAAAGCCATCTGCTTGACAGAATTTGTGGAAGTGTTGAAGAATGTCTTTGCAAAAGTGGAAAGGGACATTACTGCTGCTCTGATTTAATGACTGTCTGAATTTATTTATTTCCTATATATGATTATTTTAAGCTGCTAGATGGTCATCATTATGTGATTATAATTGTAATTATTAGGGTGCCTAGAGCTTTTTGTACAGTGACCTTTTTTTGTTTTAAATCTAAATAAATAAATGTTTGCGTATATGTATGTATAATTGACAAATAGAAGCATTTGTGCAATACTAAGTTACTTCACTGTTGAGCTTTATCACACATGGCAAAGGTTTTTCAGATTCCTGAATATATATGTTTGTGTGCACAGCATGATATCATTTTACTAAAAGCACTGAATTGTGAATGTAGAATTCATGAGTCAAAAGTATAGGATACATCGCTTTCCTTCTATAAGCTACTATTTAATCTTTTACATATTTGAATGCTAATAAAATAATTAACACCAATTGAGATTTTAGTCTTGGTTTAATTTTTAAATTAATGTTTTTCTTGTTTCTTCTCAGCCCTCTGATGAAGATACTGTCAGCCTTAATGTACCAATGTCAAATATTATGGAAGAAGATCAGATTATAAAGGAAGATTCAGGTCACCACATCAACCTAGTCCAAGGTCTGAACGTAAAGAAGAGACAGTTAACAATAACAGGAATTCTGCCGACTATTCTATATGTAATGCTGTATGAGTGCAATTCACAAAAAACTTCCCAACCCAGGTTTCTACTAACAACATGCTTAAAACCTACTCCTTCAGTTTACCACTATTTTTCCTGGAAAATTTATGAAGCATGTTTAGTTTTGTACTTCTGAGAATAATCACTTAGGCCTGAAACTACAGAGGCACCTAGGCACTTAAGCCCCAGACTTAGATGCCTGCTATCTCACTCGAGGTGCCTGGATGTCTATCTCCTGCCTAAGCCTCAGAGTGATCCATGAACCAGAGGAAGTTAAGCGTTTGTCTACCTACCTCGCATGCATATCCTGGTCCTATAGGCGTGCTCCGAGGCTGCCTATTGGATCGAGTACCATTCAAAATCTGGGCACCGGAGGAGGAGGACATGGAAGGTGGAGGTGGCAGTCTACCTTAAAATTTTTAGCCTAATGGTTAGAGCACTCATCTGGGATATGGGGCAACCAGGTTCAGTTCAGTTCCCTCCTCAGGCAGAGGTGGGGAAAAAGGAATTAAGCACGGGTCTCCCACACCTCTCAGGAGAGTGCTATAACCACTGAGCTGTGGCATACAGTAACTCCCCATTTAACGTACTCTTGCTTAACGTTGTTTCAATCTTACGTTCCTGCTCAATTACAGAACATCCTCCATTTAAAGTTGTGCAATGCTTCGCTATAATGTCGTTTGGCTTCCTGCTTTGTCCACAGCTGGCAGCCCCCCATCAGCTCCCCATGCCATCCTCCACACAGCGCCTCCTGCCTGCCAGCAGACCCCGCGGATCAGTGCCTTTCCCCTCATCCCCCCGCCTCCTGCCCGCAGCAATCAGCTGGCTTGCGGCATTCAGGGGGGAGTGGGGAGGAACGAGGACTCAGCGCACAGGCTCCCCCCTCCCTCACAGGAGGCGGGGGAGAGGGGGGACCCTGCGCGCCAAGTCCTTGCTCCTCCTCCCTCCCTCCTGCCCCCTGAACGTCGCAAGCCAGCTGACTGCCACGGGGAGGAACGACGACATGGCGCTCCTCCCTCCCCTGCCCGTGGCAATCAGCTGGCTTGTGGTGTTCGGGAGATGGAGGGCGGGGAAGCCTGTGTGCCATGTCCTTGCTCCTCCCCCGTCTCTCCTGAATGCTGCAAGCCAGCTGATTGCCGCGGGCAGGAGGGAGGGGGAGGGAAGAAGAGGCATGTTAAGGGTGGAGGCTTGGGGGAAGGGGTAGCATGGCCGGGCCGAGGGTTGAGCCCCTTGCCCCTGGTGCTTGCAGAGTAGGGGAAGTTGCCGCTGCTGCAGCGCAACGTGCTTCTCTTAGCCTACAGCACCTTCAGCCTCCTTGCCTGCCTCTCTGTCTCCAGTGCCAGTGGGCTGTGCCTGTGTGGTGTAAGGCGGGGTACCTCCCAACTATAGTACTGTACTGTATGGCCGAAAAAAATTCCCTGGAACCTAACCCCCCATTTACATTCATTCTTACGGGGAAATTGGATTAGCTGAACATCGTTTCACTTAAAGTCGCATTTTTCAGGAACATAATTACAACGTTAAGTGAGGAGTTACTGTATTCTGATGTGGGGCTCCCTCAGTTTCTCCTATTGAAGGTTTCTACTGTGTATACTTAGTCATTGGGCCAGTGAGAGAAAGTGACTCTGTAGCCTGATGGTTAGAGCACCCACCTGGGAAGTGGGAGTACAAGAAATAGATGAGGTATCTGCTTCCTAGACTGACCTAAAATGTACTCTAGTCTGTGTATCTTAATTTTCGTATTGTTAGTGACATTTGTTGCATTTACAATTGATTGATTGTTTTCCATGAGTCATATTCTTCTCTCTCTCACTGGTGTAATTTAGGAGTAACTCCATTGACATGAGTAGAATTGTTCCTGAATTTTACTTGTGAGAGATCAGAATCCGGTCATGTGTCACAACATAAAATAAATTCGCATTAAAAGTAAAACGTCTACACTTTATTAATAGTGGTCCAGTGTAGTCCAAAGTCTTATTCTCTGTTTTTATCATTCTTGTACCTTTTGGGTTTCATTTTTGGCTGTGCTGCTGTGCCCTACTAAATTTAAAAGGTTCGTTAGGTGACTCTGATTTAAATGCAAAGTTGAAAAAGCTGACTCCGAAATAATTTTTATATCTTTTTGGGTCTTTTGGTCTCATTTCTCATTAGTAGAATTTCATCAGGGACCTTCTCTTATGATTCACAATGATAAGTCAAGAGAAGCAGGAAACCAGTTTGCTGAAGGATCACATCCCCTCACGACTGAATTTATGAGCTACATCAAGGCAAGTTTGTGATCGATTTTAAATTTAAAAAATCTCATGACTACCTTCCTAGCAAGCAGAAATGATAAAGTGTTGGCACCTTGCTATTAATAAGAGAAGTGCAATTGATATTCATCCTCATCAGTTCAGTGCCATAGAGTGCAAACATGAGCAGGCAGATTAATTATAACAGTAATTTTAAAGCTGTAAGGTCAGGTTACCCATAAGTCTTATTCTAACCTAACCCTCACCCTAATCCTTGAAATCTGTCCTGTGTTTTGGTTTTGTTTGTTTTGTCATTTTTAATGAGCAGATGTGTTCACCAGTAAAAGTTTACATTTTTCTTCATGTTCTGGTCCCTATGCATATTGCACATGTGGTACACATTTGCTTCATGTGCCTGAGACTGGAGAATTGGGTAGTAGTGCCTGTTGGTCCATGCCAGCACCCTGGCATTCCTCATGTCCAGTACTGAGGTTATAAGGAGAGGCGTGGACTGCCTGCCTCTCTTGTTCCTTCTTACCGCCACATGATCTGAGTTGAATCCTCTGTGTCCGAAGCATCTTTATCGTCTTTTTATCTGTAAATGTGTTGTAAATTCTTAGAGTTTACAGTTTTTGGTATTTTTCTAGTAGCTTTTCATAGTTAGTATAAAGAGGACTATGCCCAAAGTTCTGGGGTTTAAGAACTTGGTATCCTGCCTCCATTTCCTTTTGGTCGGTGATGACCATCACTGCTGCCTTCACTGCCTAGGGGAGGCTCACATCTCCACCAAGTGTAGCATCTGCAACTCCTTTCTTCCCTGAATCTGAGAGGGAGGAGAGCTTCAACTGAGAATGTACCTCATGGAGAAAACCATGAGGCCCCAGTGGGATTCAGGCTGGGAGGATCCCTCTGTAATTGGCCTCAGTCTGCGAGCAACATCCTTCTGAGCATGAGCTCTGGAGCAGAGGACAGATCTAGTAAGCCCAAGGACACGTTGTCTTGGGTCTCTCATGAGAGTAACGGACACAAGACCAGATCTCTTTCCAGATCCCCTCACAAAAGGAGGGATCCTTCCATGACTACTTCCAAATCAGGTGTGTCTTAGACTTAGGCCAGCCTAAACCTCCTGACCATAAGGGTAAGGCACGCAGAATCAGGGATACATCGGTACTGACTCCATACCAATTAGCAAGCTGAGAGAATTGGCATCTGCCGGCACCAACCATCAGCTCCAGACAAGGAGAATCTTCTTAGATGGTAGTGGCCCACCCCCATAAGGATCCACCAACCCTAAGCACATGGATACGCCAAATCTGTCTGTACCAACTACCAGGACATCTCACATTCCCAATCGGACTGAGATTTATACCTCCCCAGAGGATATCTTATCCTCATTCTTCTCTTCTCTCAGGTCTAGCCAGTGTAAGGGATATTTTGACGCCAGAGGAGGAACCTACTTCGAGGAGAAGAAGCTATTCCCCTACTCCATCCATTCATTGAGTCTCCCTTTACTGTTACCAATGGCATTGCCAGTGGAGACATATCCAACCTTTTCATTGGCTCGTCTTGGATGTCTGATTCAGTCTTCACCTCCATGTGGGGATGTTAACCCAGACAGAGCCGCTATACTATCTTGGACCCATCTTCCACCCAGACATGATTACCAGCAGTCCCTTGAGTACTCTATACATTGGAGTCCCCCTCAACCAGCATTTGGGGCCCTACTGGGGCCCCTGGGATCCCTAAGCATGGCACCTTGGATCCATGCACGAGTCTGACTGACCCTCTTCCCCTAGACAACAGCAACCAGCTCTGCCAGAGCATGCGGAAGAGAAAGATGTTGAGCAGGATCCACTGATACTGGCAGTATCAACAAGCATAGGCTATTGTGCCATCCTCACCATCCCTGCCTGATGACCACAGGCAATGCCAATAACTTTTGCAGAGGGTGGCGACTGAACTTCATATCCCACTTGAGGAGACCCATGATACACAGCATAAGCTCCTGGACATCCTGCAGTAAACACGTTCCTCATGGAGCCAGCCAGGGTGGTATGCACACAGACGCATCTTGCAGCCATATCCCTAAAACAGCTGAGATATTTTGTAGCGGTGAAAGAGGCAGAATTTTTGTTCACCCACCTTAATCCCCAACTCCTTAGTAGTTCAAGCAGCAACACGCTAAGACTACCCAGGCAGAGGAGGATACTGAACACCTCGACCTTCTAGGGAGGAAGATATTCTCATCTACCAGCCTCCAGTTTAGAATTGCTAAGTGTAATTTTACAAACTACTCCAAATTTCTGTAATTTAAAGGCACACTCCAATTCTAAGCCCTTATTGATGAGGGTAAACTGGTAGGAAGGACCTCACTTCAAGACACAGTTGATACCATACCTAGAGCCATAACAATGGCACTATTTATGCGGCACAAATCGTGGCTTCCGTCTTTGGGGCTCCCCATTGAGCTTCAGAATACTACTGATGATCTTCCCTTTGATGGCTCTTACTTCTTTAACAAGAAGACGCATGAGTCTTTACACTCATTAAAAGGTTCCAAGACTACCCTCAACTCCCTGTGCATGTATACTCTTTCCCCGAAGAGTAGACACCATAAACGGGTGTACAAATCAAGGCTTGTTCCACAGCCTTTCTACCAACAGATCTCATATGAACCACCATGCAAATGCCAGAAGGTGCGAAGACCAAGGTATCCAACCCCATCCACTTTGACATGAGCCACCCAACCCCATCTGCCAACTAAAGGTTACTTTTGAAGGGATGCTTGAGAACTGAGAACCATCATTGATGCCATCCCCAACTACTCTCCAAAGCTTTGGTGGCATACTTCCTCCACAACTGGAGGGCTATAAGAACAGACAAGGGGGTTCTAGATGTCATCCACTTTGGCTACATCATCGAGTAGAGAGACGTCTCTCTTGTCCCCACCACAGCCCCAGAGCTGGGGCCGGGGAAGAGGTATCTCTCCCATCCCCGCCGCAGCCCCGGAGCTGGGGCTGGGGGAAAGGTGTTTCTCCCGGCCCCACTGCAGCCCCGCAGCTGGGGGAAAGGCATCCCTCCCATCCCCGCCGCAGCTGAGGGAGAGGCGTCTCTCCCTGCCGCAGCCCTGGGGATGGGGGAAAGGCGTCTGTTCCCCCACCCCCCCATAACTCTGCATGCCCCAAGCTCTCCCAAAGCCCTATCACTGTCCCCCACCTCACCACACTGCCCCCACCCACCCTACACATCCTCCACACCCACCTGTGTGTGTGGCTGGTGCGCAGCCCTTGATGGTCTGCTGTGCGCACCTTACAGGGAACACAGATGAGAGCTTCACTATTCGGTCCTAAACGAAATCATCTCTGAATGGGGCATGCCATCCTGGGACTTGCTCACCTCCCAAATGAACAAGAACATCTTCTACTATCCTGGACAGACCACCTGAAGTATGCCTTTCCTCCCATTCCACTGGTCCCGCATGTTCTGTGGAAAATGTGCCATGACAAAACGTGCATCATTCTCATTGCATCCAACTGGCCCAGGCAGTTTTGGTTTCTGGACCTCCTGCAAATATCAGCCCGTCCTCCTCAGCATCCGCCCCCTCCCAGATCTGCTAACTCAGGAGAATGGTAGAATCAGACATCCCAACCCAAACCCTCTTCACCTCGTAGCCTGGTATTTGGATGGGCAGCAGACTTGGAGTCTTGGCGTGTACACATTTAAAGGGTGTTCAAACTGTTCGTAACCAAGACAGAGAAGACTCCATGCGAAAATGCTGTTTAGCTAAATGAAGGCGTTTCTGTACCTGGATGCAACAAAACTAGTTAGCTCCAGAGGCGACAAGTATCTAGGCTACCTCACTCTCAGATATCAGGCCTTTCTTTTAGCTTGCTGTAGGTACACCTAGCAGCAATCAGTGCCCTCCACCTTTGGATAAAGGGCTATTCTATTTTTACTTACCCGATAGCAGCCAGATTCCTGAAGGGTCTCACTAAGACTTTCCCACCAGTAGTAAAGCCAGCACCGCAATTAGGCCTCAGTCTTTTTCTCTCAATACTTACCAGACCACCCTTTAAATCATTGGCTACATGCTCAGTGTTCCACCTGTCAATGAAGGTCACCACCTTCATCGCTGTCACTTCAGTCAGGAGCGTGAGTGAACTGGCGGCACTCATGGCCGACCCTCCATATTCCATAAGGAAAAAGTTTCCCTTCGCCTCCATCCAAAATTCACCCCAAAGGTAGTCTCCTACTTTCACATAAATTAAGCAATTCACTTACTGGCATTCCTTCCAAAACCTCATGCTTCCAGTGAAGAGAGGAGACTATGAATTATGTAGAAAGCGATGGGTTTTTCCTCAACAGAAACTTTGGAATTGTATTGATCAGTATTTCTCTTATATACTGTAGTGATCTACATCATTACTAGTGAAAACTAAGGTGGCTTTACAGTGCATGTGAGAATGCACATTGTCAGCCATTGTTTCTGCTTTGCCCCTTCACTGCCTTCATGGGTAGTTGGTTAATCTTTGTGAAAATTATCAGGGGGTAGCCGTGTTAGTCTGTATCTACAAAAACAACAAGGAGTCTGGTGGCACCTTAAAGACTAACAGATTTATTTGGGCATAAGCTTTCGTGAGTAAAAACCTCACTTCTTCGGATGAAAATATTACTCTTGTATTGCTGGAATGGTTAGCGAACACTTTGGCTGTCGGCTGTGTCGTGTCCAGCTGTGTAAATCGCATCTGCCAAGGGAATGCTGTAGCTTACACTTCTGACTGTTTTCAGAATTGGTCTGTGACTTCTCTTAGGTTGCTCCATTGTACCTCTCTGTAGTTTTCTGAATTGCGTGTTCTCCATTTTCATTATCCTCTGCCCCCTTTCTTATTGTGGAATTGGATCTTTTGCACCATTCCTGAATAATATCTCTCTGAGAAAGTTGCAGTAAAATCCTTATAAACGATCCATAAATCATTCATGAATACAGCCACTTTGTAATTCATGAATTTCAGCTGGTTCATTATGTAATGTAACATAACACGATTTTTGGACCAATTTCATCACATATCCCATAATAGTAGGATTTATATGAATTTTTTTATGCCAAGGTTTGAACAATGTTTATTTTCATATGAGAATTTATTTGCTGGCCAGCTTTGCCAGATTTTTTTTTAAGGACAAAACGATCTGAAGAGGTCCTGTGTACTTGCCATCAAATTCCTTTCTGAGAGAAAAGTGCTAGATAGCCACGGTGGAGAGAACGGATGTGGTTTCCCGACCTCTTGGAAGTGGAGGGAAAGGAACTTCTAGGTGTGCAAAAGGACTTGCCTTTTTGTAATCCTTCACCCTATTTCCTTTAGCAGCACCACTTTTGTCATTCTACCAATGGCAGGGCCTCCCTAGTAGTTTTTCTGTAGCAGCCATAGAGGGCATATACATTAAGAACAGTGTAAAAAAAAAATCCCCAAACACTCAGCCCTCAGTGGCCTCTGCAAAAGAAAATATAAACTGCTTAATTTAAAAATGTTTTTGTAAAATAGCTCATTTCAAATATAGTTACTTGTATCAGATACCTACACTTATAGGGTGAGTGAAGCTATCTCAAGAGTGCAGTTATCCAATACATCCATGTTGCTTGTTGTTATTGCTTACTGGATAGATAAACACATTCTACAGTATCGTTAAATGTGGCAAGTGTTTATTGCTGGGATAGTCTCTGATGACTATTAGGAAGAGTTTTTTATGGATGTTGGCTAAGTGGGATGTAATATGTCAGCTCTTGGAAAAAGGGTGGGGATTAAAAAAAGAGGGTCATTGAAACTAAAAATTTTATTTTGTTTTGGTTTGCATTTTTCATTTAAAAATCCTGCAATTTTTTAGAAGAAATGACTTTCTTTTCATTTTGTTCAAAAATTTTCATGCAAAATTTTTTTTCATCCACCCAGCTCTAATATACACCTATATAATGCTTTACATCTTCAAAGCACTTTACAAACATTACCTATTTAATTTTCACATCTCTTTTGTGAGGTAGGTAAGTAATGTTATCCCTGCCTGACATATGGACATGTAGGCATAGAGAGATTAAGGGAGACAGTTTTCTCTTGAGAATCAACATGGCGGTGTAGAAGGAAATGGAAGACTTCTATCTACTCTCTCCTCCCCCAACTAGATCCTCCATCAGAAGCTGCCATTAAATGCCTGTTGTGCATTAACACTTTCTCCCCTCTAAGGTGTGCTATAGAACTATTGGCTAGTCCCTCAACAATGCCCTCAGCCTGGCTATAATCTAGCATTTTCGGCACCTCATTGTAGAGTGTGTTGCAGAGCTTAGTTCAGGGATGCAGAGGTGCTGTTAAAGAATTTCAGAGTGGGAAAAATATTGCCTCAGATGTGGATTTTTATACCCTCTTGATGCTAATGACAGGTGAGATTAGCAAAAGTGCTTGAGCTAACAGTCCACAGGTTTTATGAGGGGGAGGGTTGAGGCAAGGCATTTTTCTTGTTGATCTGCAAGAGTGCGAATTTGTTGGGCTCTTTAGTTCACACTACAGATCTCATATATCTTTTTCCCAAGATGTATTTTGGGAAGGTAGGAGACTTTAAGGCTGATATAAATTATTGAATCATATCCACACGAGAGTTTGAACTAGTTTAACTAAATTGATTTAAAACATAACTTGCTAAAATGGTTCAACTTGCAATACAGACAAGACCTTAGTTTTAGTGGGTTTGGGAGGATTTTATATGAGATTGGTCCTAATTTGTGTACTTTATTATTGAATTTGTGTATATAAGCCCAAAGATCAAATGCTTCATTATTTACTTAATGAAAAATAACAGATGAAAAGAATGGCTTTATTTGTGGTATTGGGGACTGACTTTGGGAATAAAGCCGTATTTTGTGATGAAGAATGTTAGAGATGCCAGTGCACAATTCAGTGATACATCTGGCAGAATCAGACGGCATTTATTGGTACAGGGTTCCTGAGATGGATGTGCCAAACACATGGCATTGAAAATAGTTAGTCCTTTTGTCTGTTATTCATTCCCTGCCAGTGCAAGTGCACATCCATTCAGACAGCTTCCGTCCTTACTGGCAGCTGAATTATTTCAGTGTTTCTGCATGTTGGAGATGAAAATGAAAGCAAATGTATCAAGTTCCAAATGGAAATATAAGTATCGGATGCACCTTTACGAATATTAACCAGCAGTTCATAATTATGGATGCACCTGGTAGCAACTCCACAGTTGGAGATCTGTTATAAAATGGGGTTTGCATGAGGCACAAATTCTTGTTTTTCCCCCTAAAACTAGGTGACAAAATTGGTGTGCAGTTTCCCACAATTAGTTTTTAAGATGTGAATTTTCTATGAGGTTTATGTTTTGTTTCTTTTAATAATTTCTAACAGGAAGCCTTTGAATTAGGGCTCTGGCTAAAATGAATCATTAGCAGATCTACTTTCATCATTAACTGATATTGCTTTAAAGCAGTGGTTCCCAAACTTGTTCTGCCGTTTGTGCGGGGAAAGCCCCTGGCGGGCCGGGCCGGTTTGTTTACCTGCTGTGTCCGCAGGTTCGGACAATTGCGGCTCCCAGGAGCCGCGGTTTGCTGCTCCAGGCCAATGGGAGCTGTTGGAAGCAGCGGCTAGTATGTCCCTCGGCCCGCACCGCTTTCAGCAGCTCCATTTGGCCTGGAGCCGCGATCGGCCAAATCTGCAGATGCAGCAGGTAAACAAACTGGCCCGGCCCACTAAGGGCTTTCCCTGCTCAAGCGGTGGAACAAGTTTGGGAACCACTGCTTTAAAGTATTATCTAAATGCACAAAACTTAGTAGAAAGGTAGACCTTGAGAAGATCTGGTTCTTTTTTTTAAAAAAAAAATGAATTTAATGTGATTTGTAGCCATTATTCACATTATAACTACACTTGTCTGTAAGAGTGTATCTTTCATCATATAAATGTACCTGCTGACTGACAAATATTTTCCTACTGCACTTCAAACGCCAACCCCTGTGGTCCACCCCTTCCTTCCTCATATATTGCCAATCCCCAAGTACACATTTAAAAAAATACTAGAAAATTAATGCAGAAAAACTTTGTTATGAAGCACTCAGGCTTGCTGTACACATGTCTGACACAAACCCATCGAAACAAGGAAATGAGAAGTGACCTAACAGTTATTCTCTCTTTCTCCACCCGCAAGCACACATCTTTACATTATCACAACTACAGTACAAAATAGATCATGCACCACTTAGCAACAGAGCTCTTTGTGTACTAATCTATCTTTAAATAGTGATGGAATGGTCTTGATTCTCTTCCCACATATGGGAGTTTAACACCAATGTAAGTCCATTGATTTCAGTGGAGTTACTCCTGATTTACTGGTGTAAATGAGAGGAGAATTAGGCTCATGCTTAATTGATGGGTTATTTGCATACATCAGAAGGATATGAGAGAAAATGGGGGCATTCAGTACATAATTCTCATGTTGGTTGACTTATTTTTGTATTTAAATGAGGTTAGGCTTTGCCCTCAATATAATGTGACAGTTTAATGAAAGTTGGTGCAATCAGTATCTTAGTTGGGGGAGGAGAAATCACAATGAAGTACAGACCTTAGATTGCTTCAATTAACCACTCTAAACTGATAAATGAACTAGGTCAGTGCTTAGTCAGAAGAGGAAACTTCTTATCTGTCTACTTTAATGGCAAATTTCTGTCCTAATGTTCAGTATAATGTCTGTTCACAGGGCAGAGCAGCAGAATGTGATGAATTATTGCGAATAGAAGAGGACACACATTGGCAAACAGAAGGAATGTAAGTATTCATTTATGTACATCAGGGGTAGGCAACCTGTGGCACGCGTGCCAAAGGCGGCACGTGAGCTGACTTTCAGTGGCACTCACACTGCCCGGGTCCTGGCCACCAGTCCGGGGGGCTCTGCATTTTAATTTAATTTAAGTCAAGCTTCTTAAACATTTTTAAAAACCTTATTTACTTTACATACAACAATAGTTTAGTTATATATAATAGACTTAGAGAAAGAGACCATCTAAAAACGTTAAAATGTATTACTGGCACGCGAAACCTTTAAATTAGAGTGACTAAATGAGGACTCGGCACACCACTTCTGAAAGGTTGCCGATCCCTGATGTACATAATGAACTAATATCGGCTATACATTTTAGGTGACCAAAATTTAATTTGTCTTTTGAGTATTTCCTTATCAGCTTATTATTTTGTATACAAGGAAGCATGACATTTATATAACAATACAATTTGTCTGCATTTTGCTATTTATAGTGTATTGATTAACACAGTGAAAATTTTATTAAAATCAATATATTTGTATGTACCTAGAGAATGCAAGTGTTGTTCAACTAGATACTGACATTACATCTGCTAATAGTATTTGTAAAAGGGCTGAAACTTAGGGTGTGTGTGTGTGTGTGTGTGTGTGTGTGTATGTGTGTTTTAACACACTTTCCTGGCCCTGTAATAATAGTTAATTCAAAACACTATTTCAAGACTGGTGCTGACAAACATCAGTCGATGAACATACGTGAAATAGATGATTTACAATGAAACTGAACTGTTAATTGAAGTTTTTGTTAAGCAAAACAACAGTGTTCATTTCTGCTTTGCTAAAAGTCCAGATGAAAAAAATCAATAGTTGCCAAAAGAATTAAGAAAAATTAGGTTCTTTTAAAGCTTTTAAAAGTATTACAAACATTTCAAACTAAAAGATAAAATACTATTTTAAAAATTGCCAGTGTCCTTATACTAGAACAATAAACTTCATTAATCAAGTAAAAAAATTGTTGGTAATTAAATTATTTCAGCAACAGAAGTCAGGCTGTTTAGATTGATTGAAATGATAGATGGGGGAATAACTATTTAGTTCATTGTCTTCTAAACTGACTTCCTAATTTCCACATGAAAATTTCCAAATCCTACATCTGCATATTAATATGCACAAATACAGGATTTTTACTATACAATTTAAACAGCTAATTTGAAAATATTTCCCATTGATTTAAATTCTAACTCCTTTGATACTCACGGTAGTGTCTTTGTTTCCTACTGTAGAACAAATACATCAAACAAGCAAAATATTGATATAGCCATGATAGATCATTTAAAAGAAGCAGTAGATTTGCTACAAGATCCCAACAGGTATGCTCATATCAGAGGGTCTCCTGATGTAAGTAATATGTTGTATAGGAAATTCCGGAAGGGTCAAAGTCAAAAAATGTTCTCTCTCTCTCTCGCTCGCTTTTTTTAAATTTTCTTTTTCATGACTAAATGCTTTCTGCCCTGCATCAATGGGATGTGGGATGTTAACTAGACAGCAGAGGATATGGCATGGTGCCTGGAAGGGCATGGGGGATGTGAGACTGCACAGTTGGCAAGATGGGTCTGGCTTCTCCCCCTCTTCGGATCCTTCACCTTTCCGTTGCCTGAGGCTGAGGGGACTGGGCTGGCTGATTGGCTCTGGCATACCCATTCCACTATTTAAACTTTTCCAAGCTTTTCAATAGCTTCTTATACTTGTGAGCTGCTCTGCCCTCCTTCCCTTTAGTTGTAACATAGGAGTTGTATTTTCAGCATACTGCTGGACTGGCTAATTGTCTGTTTTGGGAGGAGGGAGAATTTTTCCCATTGGGTCAAATTGACTGAGTGATGGGTTTTTTTTGTTTTTTTATCTTTGGCAGTGTGTTATGGAGGCTCAATTAGGTTGAAAGCAATAGAAATTGAAAGTTTAACATTAGGAAAGGTACGGTTGTCTAGTTTGCCGTAACTTGTAGGTAAATTCTAAAAGGGTCAGTTCCCAGAGATAAATGAGACATGGGGTTTTGCTAGTTGACCTCATGCCTATATGAGACGGGGCCAACGGGTCTTCAGGAAGCAGTAGAGAGGATTCCAAAGTGAGGAGAATCCTAGGGGTAGTTTGAGGAGGGTCTAACCTGACTTATTGGTTATAAGGTGGGAGTTTTGTAACCCCACAATAGAACCAGTCAAATGTCTGGTATGTGAAAGCAGGGGGTGGTGCATAGCACCCCTATTCCACGTTAAATTAATTAAGTCGTGGCCTGACATTTAAATTCATCCCTGCATCTGTCGTTCAGTCACCTGAATGTTCTTATTAAAGTATGTTTGGCTGTTCAAGTTATTTGTTAGTATACAAGGTGTTCTTCAGGAATGGGTTATCAGATGTTCTTAACTTGACAAGTTCATAAAAAAAGAAAATTAATTGTTATGTGACCTTTTGACTAAGAGTATCTTAGATATAATCTCCCCTGGATAGTATGCACAGGATTCCCAGTGGTGCCCAAACTTTTCCTGTCGCCATCCCCCGACCCTCACCAGAAATGGAATCTGTCCATGCTTCCCTTCCCCCTTCATTACTGCACAGTTGGCTCAACAGAGGAGCTTGGGGGAGCAGCTGGGGCTAGAGGCGGAGCTGGCTTGGGGGCAGAGCCTGGGGGGGGGGGGAGCAGAGTGGAGCTGGGGCTAGGGTTGGAGCTGGCCTGGGGTTGGAGCAGGAAGTAGAGTGGAGTTGCGGCTGGGGGGAGAGCTGGGCTGGGAACGAAGTGCAGCTGGGGGGAGAGCTGGGCTGGGGCAGAGCGGGGCTGTGTGGCATCCCTAGTGAGGTGCACCCCACAGTTTGGGGACCATTGTATTAACAGAAGCTGTAAATATAATAGAAGCATAGGAATTATAGATGAAGAAAACCTATTTAATCCAGCCATCTAGTTGCACAGAACTGTTCCCCACAATGCTTTTTCTGATGCTTTGTCTAGCCTAATTTAAACTTTTTCTTGGGATGCATCAGAAAAAGATATAAGCCCCACTCTATACTTACAATTGCCCAGTGGGAGTAGGATCAGGCCCTTTGTGAATGAACAAAGGATCCGTTTTTTCAGTTGTTCTAGTAAATGTATTGCCTGCTCACTTTGCAAATACTTCCCCTTTTAGTTCAGCAGATGAATTTACTTTAGCTTGTGCTGGACAGTTGTCTCTAGAAATGTTTGTTGGTTTGAATTAGGTAAGGCAGGTGCTTTTGATTCATAAAAGAGAAATAACCTCGCCAGTTAGAAAAGTTTGTTCAAATTAGTTCTGAATTCAGTAATGCAACATTCCAGGTGGCATTGCTTCTGCACCTCGCCTGAGGCATTCTCTTTTAATTGGAACAAATGTTGCTATTTAAAAAAACAACAACTTTAGTTTAAAAAATGTATTAATTAAACATAACAATGAAAAGGTTTCAGTTCTCACTCTTGTAAATGATTCTGTTTGTCACTTAATAACTCAGTGCTGTAACTCATAACGCTACACATCTTTCCCCTACCAAACAGAGAAGAGACATTTAAAAATGTAAGGAATTGTTGTTTTAATATTTCAGTTTAACTAGGTTTCTTATTCCGAATATATATTATGAAGCAAATACATTTGCAATACTCACTTGTCCGTGAATATTCAGATGGGCCGTTTATTTCAAATACTGCTGTTAAGGATAGCCAATCATGCTGTACGTATATACAAAACCAGTAAAGAGAAATGTAGAAAATAAAATATGTAGGAGGGCTTATTCTTTTTCTTTGTGATTTTAAGATGTGCTTAACTATATGGCTATAGTCCGAACAGTAAAGAGCAAGTTGCACTAATTTCCCAGTTGGTATTTTGCTATTTGTGGCAATTCCAATCAACTTCTAAGAATAATGGGAACTAGTATTCTGTTGGATTTGCGTATGTACAGTTGAATAAGAATTTGCATAACCTACTGATCAAGGTTTAATATTGTAGTCTTGCATTTGGGTATTGAAGTGAGTGGTGTGTAGATGGGGAATTGTAAGTAGCTGAACAAGTTAAAAGAAAAACATGATTTAATATATCCATTTTTAAAAATTAAATATTTAATAGAATGTTCATCAAAGATGTACCCCAGTGCATTGTTTTTATTTCAAACCTTACAGATTAAGCATGGATATTACAGAGAGCAGTGGTGTGAATCTGTATCCCATGGAATCAGCAACAGATTTAGAATTACAGGAGTCTACAGTAAAGTGTGTTTATATTCCTTTTTCAGAAAAATAATGGATTTGCTAAAGTTTCATATTCAAGATTCTACACTTTAAAATTTAATGTGTTGTGTTTTGTATATCCACATACAGTGGCCAAATGCAGATGGAGGAGGCTCCTATCTATCAGGTAGGCTGTCACTATATTACAAAATATCCAAGAGAGACAGAAAATGGATCACCAATTACATTAGCTATTGGACCAGTAAATGAACAAAATTTAGTGTTCTGCAAGAGAAAAATATAGCTGTAGTTCTTTTGGAAGTTTTGCATATCATTTTGTAAAATTAATTTTTGCTTTTACAATTTTTTTAATAGCTCATAAGGACTTTTTTAATGTACAGAGATTGTTATTTTTAATCTCTGTAGTCCTTTGCCTTCATTGTGGGGACTACACTTGTTGCTGCAATCATAGTTCTACCTGCAATTGTCCTATTGAGCCAAATACTTCAAGTATTGTAATGGCCATAAAAATACATGAATTGTCTGTAGCCCTTTGCTAAATGCATTCTTATTTGTTTTTCTTCCTACCCCTATTCTTTCTAGTGCTGGAAAACTATAATGTAGCCTGGGAGCCTCAAACCCCATCTCCGGGGCAGGAGAAAGAGCTATGTAATAATCTGTCCCCTTGACACTGTTGTTTTGTCTACACCATGAAAAAGTCTGCACTGGGAAACCATTTTAACCAGCACAACTTTTGCCCCCAATATGGGTATGGCACAAATGTATGTAAACTAATCAGAAGACTAGAAGAGAAAAGTCTCCAGAAACTGTTTTATCCAAATTATCTCTGTCCACACTGAGGGCAAAACCATGCTAGCTAAAACCAGTCTCCTGATATGGTCTCTTTTCACTGTGCCCGAGGGTTCAATGGACTACCATCACCATGACAGTGCACTAAAACGTGGGTTGTAGAGCTGGCACCTAGATAAGATCACTTTGTACATGAGGCTACTGAATAAGAATTTGTAATTCTCGCTGTTTATTGCTATTGCAGAAGAGTAATAACTCCCTATATGTGTCCTAAGTTTTTGTATATGCTACTGTCGGGGCAGGAGCACCAGAGAACATCCAATCAATAAGTTCTTACACCATTATGTTCCTCATTTGATATGCATGCACACATTAATAATTATAACAGAGTTAGTACTTATTTTATAGATCATGTACTTAAAAATATGAATCTCTTTGGTGACTCCGTGCTATATATCTTCAAACTCACCAATGTTTCTCAACTGGTCTGAGCTGAAACTGAAGTCAATATTCAAAATTTGCTACTGTATATCTAGTGTCATATTTTGTGCCAGGATAGTACCAGTCTTTTGCAGACCTTTTAATGTACTGCTTTACACATAATCACACCAACCTGGCAACATGAAGATGATGTGTTGTACTACATTTAACCTCCAGTAATAGCATTTGAAACATTATATACATTAATGTTTTTTAATATATTACACAATATTTAACATTTATAAAGTACCATTCATCATTAACCATCTCAAAGAACCATACAGCCTATTAAACCAAAGAATTATTTCTACAAACCATTATCACTATAGTTATACAAAATTTTAACGTGACTTTGATTTGGAACTTAGTTTAATATTTGCTGCTTGCTATTTGATTCATATCCAATCCAGTGAACTCTAAGGTTCATATCCAATCCAGTGAGCTCAGTATTATTTGTTAAATTATTTGTTCAAGCATTCAGAATCATCTGTTGGTATGCACTGGCATTGTCTATCTTCTTATTTTTATATGGTTCACTTCCACTCTTGGATTGGTCTTCACAGTATTTGTACAGGACTACTTGTAAGAGTGTGTTAAGAAAAAGTTGGGTATTTGTTTCTGATCCCCAGCGCTGTGCATAAAGTCTCAACAGATGTGTACCTTGCAGAATGAAAATGCTGAGGAGGAACTAGAATTTCAGAAGAGGAGAGAATTGATTATAGAGAAAACCAAGACTGAAGCCAAAATAGCATGTAAGCAGGATGAGACGCAACTACTGAGTCAGGTATGGAGGAGCCTGGGTACAACATATTTTTCTAGTCATAGGACCTCTTGAAAAGGGATTCCAAATAATTTTATCCTATTCATTGGTGTGCAGAGAGAAGTATTCTTTTATAGGCTAAAACGTGACTACTTTGGGGGTTTATGCCTTAGCATGAACATAAGAACGGCCATACTGGGTCTGGCCAGTGGTCGATCTAGCGCAGTATCCTGTCTCTGACAGTAGCCAGTGCCAGTTGCTTGAGGGAATGAAAGAGCAGGATAATTTCAAGTAACCCCTCCCCGGTCTTCCAGTCCCAACTTCTGTCAGTTGGTGGTTTAGGGAAACCCATAGCATGGGGTTGCATCTCTGCCTTCTTGACTAATAGCATTGATGGACCTATCCTCCATGAACTTATCTAATTCATTTTTGAACCCAGTTATAGTTTTGGCCTTCACAGCATCCCCTGGCAATGAATTCCATGGATTGACTGTGCGTTGTGTGAAGAAATACTTCCTTTGTTTTGTTTTAAACTTGCTGCGTATTAATTTCATTTGGTGAAACCCTAGTTCTTATGTTATGTTACGGGGTTGTTAACACTTCCCTATTCACTTTCTCCATTACCATTCATGAATTTATAGAACTCTACCATATCCCCCCTTAGTTATCTCTTTTTTAAGATGAACAGTCCCAGACATTTTTATCTCTCCTCGTGAAAAAGCTGTTCCATACCCTTAATCATTTTTGTTGCCTTTCTCTGCACCTCTTCAATTCTAATATATCTCTTTTGAGATGGGGCTATCAAAACTGTACTCAATATTCCAGGTGTGGGTGTATGGTGGATTTATATAGTGGCATTATCATAGTTTGTTTTATCATCTCTATGTCTTTCCTAATGGTTCCTAGCCCCCTTTCGCTTTTTTGACTGCCTCTGCACATTGAGCAGTTTTCAGAGAACTATCCACGATGATTTCAAGATCTCTTTTTTGAGTGGTAACAGCTAATTTAGACCCCATGATTTTGTATGTATAGTTGGGATTATATATTCCAATGTGCATTACTTTGCATTTATCAACACTCAGTTTTATCTGCCATTTTATCACCCAGTGACGTAGTTCAATGAGATCCCTTTGTAACTCTTCAGTCAGCTTTGGACTTAACTATTTTGAGTAATTTTGTATCATGGGAGTGGTGGCAGCGGACCAGATCTAAACTGGTAGTTAAGCTTAGAAGTTTTCATGCAGGCCCCCACGTCTGTACCCTAAAGTTCAGAGTGGGGAAGCAGCCTTGACAGCATGTTTCCACCAGGGCTGTCGATTAATCGCAGTTAACTCACATGATTAACTCAAAACAAGTAATCACACTTAAAAAAATTAATCGCGATTACTCGCAGTTTTAATCGCACTGTTAAACAATAGAATTTTATTAAATTGAAATTTATTAAATATTTTGGATGTTTTTCTACATTTTCAAATATATTGATTTCAGTTACAACACAGAATAAAAGTGTACAATGTTCACTTTATATTATTTTTATTACAAATATTTGCACTGTAAAAATGATAAAATATTATTTTTCAGTTCCCCTCATACAAGTACTGTAGTGTGAACTCTTTATTGTGGAAGTACAACTTACAAATGTAGATTTTTTTGGTTACATAACTACACTCCAAAACAAAACAATATAAAACTTCAGAGCCTGCAAGTCCACTCAGTCCTACTTCTCGTTCAGCCAATCGCTAAGACAAACAAGTTTGTTTACATTTATGGGAGATAATGCTGCTTGCTTCTTATTTACAGTGTCACCTAAAAGTGAGAACAGGCGTTCACATGGCCCTCTTGTAGCCAGCATTGCAAGGTATTTACCTGCTAAACATTTGTATGCCCCTTCAGGCTTTGGCCACCATTCCGGAGGACATGCTTCCATGCGGATGACGCTCGTTAAAAAAATAATGCATTAATAAAATTTGTGACTGAACTACTTGGAGGAGAATTCTATGTCTCTTGCTCTGTGTTTTACCTGCATTCTGCCATATATTTCAAGTTATAGCAGTCTCGGATGATGACCCAGTATGTTGTTTGTTTTAAGAACAAACTGCAGATTTGACAAAATGCAAAGAAGGTACTAATGTGAGATTTCTAAACATAGCTACAGCACTTGACCCAACGTTTAAGAGTCTAAAGTGCCTTCCAAAATCTGAGAGGAACAGGCTGTGGAGCATGTTTTCGGAAGTGTTAAAAGAGCTACACCCCCATGCAGAAACTACAGAACTCAAACCACCAAAAAAGAAAATCAACCTTTTTGCTGGTGGCATTTGACTCAGATGATGAAAATGAACATGCATTGGTCTGCACTGTTTTGGATCATTATTGAGCAGAACCCATAATCTGCATGGACGCATGTCGTCTGGTATGGTTGTTGAAGCATGAAGGAACATATGAATCTTTAGCGCATCTGGTACATAAATATCTTGCAGTGCTACAACAGTGCCATGCAAACGCGTGTTTTACTTTACTGCAGCATTGTGTCCTGCACATGTAAACAAACTTGTTTGTCTGAGCGATTGGCTGAACAAGAAGTAAGTCTGAATGGACCTGTATGCTCTAAAATTTGACATTTTTAAATTTTTGAATGCAGTTATTTTTGTGTGCATAATTCTACATTTGTAAGTTCAGCTTTCATAATAAAGAGATTGCACTACAGTACTTGTATTAAGCGAATTGAAAAATACTATTTTTTATTTTTACAGTGCAAATACTTATAATAAAAATAAAGTGAGCACTGTATACTTTGTATTCTGTATTGAAATTGAAATCAATATATTTGAAAATGTGGAAAACATCCAAAATATTTAAATAAATGGCATTCTATTATTGTTTAACAACACGATTGATCACGATTAATTTTTTTAATCGCTTGACTTAGTGTATTCTTAGTCCTTGGGGTCACTAAGCTCTATCTCACATATAATACCATTTTGAAACCTATTCTGAGTGCGTTATTAAGAGTGCACATAATGCTAGCTTAGAATCTAAATATATTTTGGTTTTCTACTTTACTAAACAATGAAAATTTCAATGGATTTTTAAGGATCTTGACTTCCTCTGAATACTTATATAGAGCTGATTCTGGAAGTTGCTATTCACTTCTTGGAAGGTCCTGAGTTCCCTCAAATATCAGTTAAGTCAAATAGGAGTTGGAGGCACTTGGGCCCAGATATGCAAAGGTATTTAGTCATCTAAACCCCAGTCCATAGGTGCATAAGTCCCAATTTTAGACTTCACTGTGATCTTCAAAACCACTGCTTGGCTGGCACCTGACTCTGTAGTGAGCTAAACTCATTCAAAAACTCCTACATTTTCACTGTAAAAGTTCCATAGCTGCTGGTGTTTCTGCCTCTTGGCATATGCACTGCCACTTCACTCTGGGCATTGGGATGCCTTTCTCATGCTTAAGCCCCGGTGTGATCCATGAACTGGGGGATGAAAGGCAGAGGAGTACCTGTCTCACTGTGGGGCTTGATCCAGTAGATGTGCTCAGAGACCACCTACTGGGTCAGGCCCCATTCAAAATCAGACCACTGGAGAAGGTGGTGCTCCTGCCCATCTTCTAACTTTTAGCCCAGTGCTGTCAGCACTTGCGTGGGATGTGGGAGACCTGGGTTCAGTTCCCCCCTCAGGTAGAGGGGGAGAGAGGATTTGAACAGGGGTCTCCCACATTTCTCAGGAGAGTGTTCTCTCCACTGGTCTATGGGATATTTTGCTGTGGGGCTCCCTCAATCTCTCCTGTTGAAGCTGTTCTGCTTTGGATTAATAATTAAATACTGATTGGAGCAGGATATTGGACCCTGGGTCTCCCACATGCCAAGTGAGTGCTGGATCCACTGAGCTAGAAGTTAGGTGAGCACCACCAGCTCCTCCTCTGCCTTCTCTAGCTGCTTTGTGTGAAGTAAACAAGACATCTAACTCATTTGCAGAGGAAATGACTTAGGCACCGAAGCTCCATGACTCCAAGAGACGGGTTCCTGTCTATGGATTGCTAGCAGAGAGACCTGCCTCCCTATAGCCTGGACTTAGGTGCCAAACTCCTGAGGGGAACGGAGCTTAGGATGCACCTCTTGTCAGCATTTCCTGTTGGCTAGTTTATGGAGCTTCCCACCTAGCATGCTGGTTTTGTGTATCCTAGTCTTAGCCGCCTATCAGCAGTGTTGTGTACAGATTCAAACTTCTGACGGTGTTAGTGATATTAACAGAGCATGTGTCACAACATATCCATATTATGAAAGTGACTTTTTTGATATCGCATGATTATTCTATACTGTAACAGATCTGATCTGTTGAGCAGGTAGTGCCAGGATGTCTGTTACAAGGACATAGACCTCTTTAGCTGGGGGGTTGTTGAAAGCTGTTATCTCCAGGCAGGACACATGAAGAGGGGTCTACTGACTTAGAATGCTCTTATTCAGTCTAGAGAAGATAAGGGTTGATTAAAACCCTGAGGGGAGTCCTTTCATGAAGACTTGACAAGAGGACTCGGAGGTACACAGGAAAGGCTATGCAGGGAGGAAGGATGTCTCTTCTCCCATCCCAGCTTGCTGAAAGGTGGAAGCAGTCTTAGTGGTTGGGACCAAGTGTTCTGCATTGCTTTATGTTTGTTCCAAAACTTTTTTGCAATACTAAAGCTGGCCCTGAGAAAAAGGTGTTGCATTGAACTGTGGTTTGGCCTTTATTTTGCCTTCCATAGCTGGTGTATCTGCCCACTGGCTTACATATAAATGATAAAGTCATGTTGTGAAATATGCAACATACATTGTCAGTCTGATTACGTTTAAAGAAGTGGCAAAAGATCAGTTGTACCATTATTATAGAACTGACTCCTGGTAAATCTTTAAATCTATATTAAAATAGTTTTGTTTGATGCTTGTTTAAATTATGAACTCCATAGAACACCCATAAATATTGACCATGAACCATGAACTCTGTATTAAAATGGTATAACTTATGAATCAAATATAACCACCAACTTACATAGTGCTAGATTATTTTTAAAAGTCTACAAATTACTTTTATTTCTGTTCTAAATGAGGAAAATTTAATAAACTCAAAGTTTCCTCTGTTTTAATGAGACTGTCACTAGCTCGTTTAAGAATAGAAATGTGTACGCGTGTTCTTCAAGAAAAAGAATTGTTTCACTGAAAGGTTAACTAGTCTTTGAAGAAGAAAAGTATTATATAAATGCTAAATATTATTCCTATTCGTTTAGGATTGTACTGTAGTTTTTACTTTAAGTACCTATTCACTCTAATTCTCCTTGATGAAAGTGTGGGTAGGATGGCATAGGTTCCCTAAATCTCTCTGTGTGGCAATGTAAACCTACTTGTGAACAAAATGCTTTTTAATGTATGATACATTTACTTACTGAACCACCCACTTTATTTCTATTCAAACATGCAGAATGATCTGATTGTCTGGAATATAGGAGGATGCAGTTCGCACAATGAGGTGAGATACCACTGGTATTTGTGTGTGCCTATACTGTACTATCTTTCCAGTCTTAGCTCTCCATGGTACAGAAGGGTACAGTGTTTATCCCCCATATTCTTCCACCCATTGCTGTACTTCTTCCTTTCCTCCTGCATAGGTCTGCAGACCCAGTTCAAGGTCCAGGGGGAGGTAGAAAGATGCTCTGAAGTGTCTAAGTAACATCCCCTTTTCTGGTTTTTGTTGCTTGGATTTGTGCTGGTTTTCCCTCCGCAGAATTTCACAAAACAGTAGACAAAGCAGTTAGGCAAGGAAGGGTGTTGATGCAATGAAAGAACAGAATGTATGTAAGGAAGGAGCGTTTTTTCTTATTCATTCTAAAATCCTGCACTATAGTGATGAATTATTGTTCATGTGAAATATTAAAGTGATGATGTGAAAGAAAACTGAAAAATAATCAGATGAAATTAGAACAGTGGGACAAACCCTCAGTTCTTACTTAGGCTGGGTCTACACTACCCGCCTGAATTGGCGGGTAGAAATCGACCTCTCGGGGATCGATTTATCGCGTCCCATCGGGATGAGACAATCGATCCCCGAATCGACGCTCTTACTCCAGCAGCGGAGGTGGGAGTAAGCGCCGTCGACGGGAAGCCGCAGAGGTCGATTTTGCCGCCGTCCCTACAGCGGGGTAAGTCGGCTGCGATACGTCGAATTCAGCTACGCTATTCGTGTAGCTGAATTTGCGTATCTTAAATCGACACCCCCCCCCCCCACCCCCCCCGTAGTGTAGATGTAGCCTTGGTCAGAATCCCCTTTGTAGTCACCAGGAGATTTGATGGAATAAAGAATGAATTAGGATTGCAGGATTTGAGCCTATAATGTTAACAATTTGGGGGAAATAATTGTAATGCTGCATGATTAAACCTCTATATTTTGTGTAAACAATTATGCTGAGATGTACAGTTTCTTACTCATATCTATCTTGAAACACACAGAGTAAGGAAAAAACTCCCACACAATCTCCTACTACAAACAACACAGCTCCTTTTGGCCTGAAGCCACGATCAGGTAAGATTGTGAGAGAGAATAAATTACAATAGGGCTTCTTCTCCAGCAAACTCAAGGACATTTGTTTTCTTATATCTTATCCCCATCCAACAGGAATCAGCAAGTCTCTTTTTAGTTTCTTAATCCTGTGCTTACTGGTGGTGACTCTTCACTTACAATAGATACATATTTAGTAAGAAAGGAGGTGAAAACACTGTCCCAAAAACACTGAAAAAAAGTACAGTAAAAGTACTAACTTTTCAGCACATTTTATATGGATCAGTTTTCATCCCTCATTTTTTTCCATATATAAAAACGCCATATATCTGCCTGATGCACCAATTTAAATCCTATGTTCACCTGGTTGACATATAGAGATACATTTTAAAGCTGTGAATAAATAAATGTATATGATAACAAGGTTTATTTGGGTAATTATTGTGCATTGCTCTGAAAATATATTCATGAGTTTTTCCATAGGAGTATGTATAAATATCAAATTAGGTGTTAACATAGCTGCAGTCTGTAGTAGAATGAATTTGTGATGTGCTAAATGCATAATCATTGACATTTTAATTAGTGTGTTCATATAAACCAATTTTAATTGCTAGGGTATTAAGAATTAATAATCTCTTTTTAAAATGGGATCAGATGTAGGATGACATTGTTTTTATCTTTTGTTTGCTGAAATATGCAATATTAGAAGTCATCTCACGTTGTCTTTGAAGTATATCATGGCTTAGATTTTTTTTTAATATATTTCAGCTTCCTAAAAATGTAATTGTGGTTTTTCTTTCACCACTAATACCTTTAATCGAATGCCGGTAAACCACTACGAGCTTGTAGCTTTCGTAATGAAATATCTCAGCAACAGCAGCACATTTTCATATTTGAATGAATTATAAGAAATTGTACCCTTAGAATTTATTAAAACAAAAAAAAAGTGATAATGAAACAAAGAAAATGTTGAACCAAAATGGTGTCATTATTGAGAGCATTTAAATTCACCGTTCAGTTGAGATTATGGGAACTTAACCAGGATACCCAAAAGATTTAGATTTGTTCAGAACCAAGGCTTAAAGGCTTTACAAATTGAAAAGTACAAGCATTCCTGTGTATCCTTACTGCTTCAATTAATTTTAAATATATGCCAACATATCAATGCCCTCCACTCCTGACTACTCAGTATGTAAAAAAAAAAAAAAAGGACCTCTTATTTTGTATATATGTTAAGTAATTTAGCCCTTATGTCTCTGTTGTTTTTCATATAATATTGAACAGACAACCTGAAAGTCATTATTGCATAGTGCTTTACTTAATAGGTCTGAGCTTGCGCACGCCGGTTTTGCAAGTGTCATTTCATGGGTTTCAACTGAATTACTCCTGATTTACAACAGAGTAAAAGAATGGAATTATGCTGGTGTGAAATCAGAATCAGGCCCAATGTCTTTTCCCATGATATAACATTAGTGTGAGAGGCCTGGTTTATGCTAATGAGGTAAGCTGACCTCAGTTACACTTGTTATTTAGGTAAAGATACAGAACTTAAGTCAACGTAGCTTAGATTGATTTACAGTGGTGTCTACATCTAAACTCTTCCAGACAGTGTTTGCTTCTTAATTACCTACATCCTTATTGCTGTAGAGCTGGTCTTGGAAGCCAAACATGCTGTGTGCACCATTAAAGTTGGTATTATAGATTTCAGTTCAGTTTAGAGTTGAGGTTTAATAGCTTTTTTTTTTAATAACAGTGCAAGATTTGTTTTAAATGATTCTAACGAAAATTTATAAATCCTGCTCTGGAAAACAAAAACAGAAATAAGAAAGATATGTGATAGAAAAGAAAATACCAGAGGGGGAAAAGCAAAATATATTTAAACATGCCCTTCAGAGTTTTTATTTTATTTTTCCTATTTGATTCTACTTAAAATTAATGTTTTGCTTTCTATTTGATATTATTTCACTGTGTCACAATGATTTATGTCTCTAGGAAAGGTAAAAATAAACAGAGTACTAGACTTCTGGTAATGATTCCAGCTTTTTGAAGTACATACACAAAGCCTGCTTCCAGAGGATAAACCACAGTTACTTAGATTTCTCCATCAGCACATACTAGATCTGTGTTCATGGGTAAAAGTTATTTTTATACCCACATTTTAAGGCTCGCCAAAACATGAGGAAAAATCCATACATGATGCCTAATTAGGTATTCAAAGAAAATGTTTTTTGAAAGTAATGAATATGCTATCTTGACCTTTTGGTGTATATCCTTTTTTTAAAAAGGGTCAAACTGCTATACAGAAGTTAAAAGGAGAAACTCAATGCATTTTGAATTAGTCTGTCTTATGTATATACTTTTGAAGAGTAGATCTTTCTAATTCACACTAGTGATTGGAAAAACATTTGAACATGACTGAATATTGTAAAGAACTAAGTAATATGAATTTCCTTTTAACAATAATTCTGCTGCTTGGAAACGCTTTCATACTCTGAGCAAGAATATCTCAGAACAGTTCATGATTTACTCTTGATTTTCAAATAATTCAAAGCACTGTTAGTAATAGTGGTGCTATTGTAGATAAATTTGAGAATTTCGTAAACTTTTTGCCATCTGATTCACTATAAAACCTTAGTTTTACTCAGAACTTGGTTGGATGTACCCACACCATCTAATACTCTTTGTAGTATTCAAAAGTATTCATTTCTACTTTTGTGCCATTTTTACTTAGTTTTTCTTTCATGACTTTTACTGAACAGAGTGGCTTGCAAGCCTAACTGAGGAGCAATGCTTGTGTCCTCAAAAGCTACACTAAGTACTGAAAAAAAAATCAAGATACAAGGCCTTTTGCAGTAGAAATTCCACAGGAAATGAAGACTCGACTGTTAATTATTTAATTGAAACATAACTCTGAAATACACATCTGTTATCAAGTCCCTTCATTTTGGTAGTCCTAGCGCATTAAAGCAGATTTAGTTTGCATGAACATGTGCTGGAAACTCATTTTTTTTATGTCCGTTGCAAAGAGTAACTGAGAATCAATTAGTAATTATTTTTCTCTTACTCATTAGTTAGAAAAATAGTAACTCTACATCCTCTTATTTATTGTTACGTTTAATTTCTTCCCAGGAAGTGAATTGGCTGATATATGTGTACTTTGGAAACTCATGAGAATCATTTTTAACAAATGAGACTGACAGTGCTGGCAATATTGCTTCAGACACATACTGTTTTAGCAGGTGTTGATCCTGCTGGAAGTGTGTTAGGTAGGTTTTGCTGACTCATTGATGCAGCTGGCTCCTTATCCCACAGGATATAAGTGAGCTTGGAATAGCTAGAGGCAGAGTGAACTGAGGTTTGTAACAGACAAGTTCTAAGGAAAAGAACACTAAGAGCAGCCAAACCTAATGATTTAAAGAGGGTGGTGGTTGCAGTATTATTTTTAACTACTCTAGTTAATCTGTCAGATTCCAGAAAGGGCGAATTCTTTTTCTTTCAGTACCTGTAGCTTTATTTGGAGCCGGGTGAGGCTTTTTACTGAGGCTTTATTTATTTTTGCTTTTTTTTCCATTTTAATATTTAAAAAATAACTTTTCATTGAACTGGTATAGATCATTGCCTTTTTAAAATCTAAATGCTAATTTTCATGTTTATAATGTATCCAGATTTCTATGAGGTACTGTCAACTCCTCTAATTAAATTGAATTAGGATTACAATTTGGCATTCAAAAAGGCAACATGGCAGTGATTGTAATAGCATCCAAAGACCTCATTCAGGATCAGGGCCCCCGGCTTAAATTGTACATGGTGGAAAACAGGGAGCCAATAAAAAGTTTAAAGAGGGGGATGAGGTGGTGAGAGTGGTGGACAAAGAAGATGATCATTAGCAGCTATGATTTGTAAGGACCATAAAATGGGGGCGGGCAGTGTGGGTTTGGGGGAAGCTAGAGAGGAGGAACATCTAGTAATCAAGATGGGAGAGAATGGGACAATGTAGGTTGGAGGTGGAAAGGGAAGAGATTGCTGAGGTTAGTGGAGGGATTTGAAGCACAGGTGAGAAGCCTTGTTATAGATAACTGGAGGAGGAGAAACAGGGAGGAAGAAAAGTAGTAGCAGGAAAGACCGTGTTGAGGAGAGAGGATACATTGCCAGTCTTCTCTTTGAAAGAGTCTGCAAGATCTTGTGCAAAGAGAAAAAGAGTGCAGAAGAGGGGAGGACTTTAGTAGCGTTATAAAAGGAAGGCAAATAGGTGGCTAGGATTGTGGATGAGGAAGTTAATGAGAGGGAAGAAATAGTGCTGCTTGAGCTGGAAGATGACAGCTGAAGAAGGAAAGAATAAAGTCAGGAGGATCATGGGATTTTCTCCATGATGGAAGGAAAACCAAAGGATCAATGAACTACTAGTAGTATATCCAAGACAGAAATGAGTATTCTTGAAATAAAAACTTTCCCAGGAAAATCTTAACAATTTTGTTAAACTGTGTTTATTCCACTCTGTGGAAAAAGTGCTCTTCTAACACTGAAAACCTGAAATATTTAACATGTTTATTTCCTAATGTTTTTCTACTTGGTTTATGTTTTTACTTCTGCAACTGCACTTATGATAAATTTACCCATCAATTCACAGAGTCAGGGTTTCCTTTCTTTAGCCTACAGTATGAAATCTATGGGTACTTTTTCTTCATAGGAGTTGGTTGTAAACATAATTATGTAAAGTGCTATGTTGTAGTAATCTTGTTAAGATTAACAGCATTAACTGCACGTATAATGTATGATTTACAAATACTAACATTTAATTTTTCATTCTTTTTATTCTGTACACCGTCTTTCATTCTTTTCTTCCAAAATTATACATTTTATATTAATCTCATTTGAATGGCATTCTCTTCATTGCCATGCACTCTTCATACCATATATGAAATGCTGCTACCCCCGTGGTTTTTCCTGGTCTGTATGCTACTGTATCTGGACTGGCTCTCACTCCCCTGCAACAGACCCACCCCTCACTCTTCCTCCTATCTCCTTCAACAAACTTACACAGGCTCAAACATGGGACAACTATAGCTACAGTATCCCATCTGAAGGGGACAGTGACAATGGTAGGTGATCTGTACATATTTAATTTGTATGTTTTCAGATAATTTGTACGTTTGGCTATGTTCCCTACACAGCTAAAGATGTAGGACATTCAGCCATATGCTTGTTGTAATGGGTAATAAAACTTATGGATTAGAAACCAAAAGACTCAGATGGTACATGTTAATTAGTGAATAAGAATGCTGAGTACGCAGTCTAAGAAGTCCATGAGCAGAAAATGCAGGAAAACCAAATCTGATCATTATGTCACTGCTAGGACACCGAAAAGACATTTAACTGAACAGCGTTCTTATCAGCATCCCCTTCTCCGAAGAAGGGATTCAAACAGAGGTGAAGAAATATTTTAGTGAATAAAGCGGTGTTTTCACTGAGTGAAATCAAAGTAAAAAAGATAGATAGGTAGGTCACTCGGTCTTCCTTTAGTTTTAGTTTGTTTCCAACCAAAATCTTTGGACTGTTTGAAAACAATAGCTGCTGTGCAAGTATTTTTCCAGTGTCATTTGAGAATAAGAGAATTACATACATTTTTTGTGCTGGACTTGGTGCTGTATTTTTCAGATACTGAAAGTTGAGAGTTTTTTTCAGTCAGCATCACATTGTGCTAAGAAGACGACAGTATCTCTCCACATATCTGAGTACCTAAGATTTATGAAATATTCAAGAGCATATATGATAAATTTGTCACAATGCATAACAAACAAACCATGACCAAAAATGAACAATTCTTAATTTTTATCTCTTTAACCAAAGAGCAGACTAAATGTGATTTCCTAAGAAGTTTCCAGATTTCTGACCACAAAGTAAATACTCTCCTCTCTCATCCCCCACCCGAGAATACTTCCCACATTTCAGTCTGAACCTGGTGTGTGCTGGAACAGAATTTGGGGAATACACAGTGGATCCACTGCAGTGCAGACATCAGTAAAGTTCACAGCTATGTAGATAGCTGTTGAGTCTGAGTGCTTTTGATTGAAGCAGCTCCCATAGTCTGGGACACAGCATGAAAATGTTAATTTGGCTTTTCTCCTGAGGACATTATAATACTGTATGTCATATCTGATAATGGATCCAATGCACTGAATGCTCTACATAATGGTAGCATGAAGTATTTTTTGTTTTGTCTGCTGTTTAATTAAATCTAATATTACATGGCTTCCTTGAAAATGAAAAATTAGAAAAATCATCACTGGCATTATTTAAAAAAAAAAGGCCATTCAGAAAGCTGTCACATTCTGAGACATTCAAAAGCGTGATGGTCATTCAAAACTGTATCTTATGCAAGATGTGCCCATATGTTACAATTCAAAAATTTTTTTTATGAAAATGCTGTCACACCAAAAAAAAAAGTTGAACATGATGTAGCAAGTGTTCTTCTGATTGCTAAACAAGGGACATATATGAATAATTTGTTGTGCATGCTGAGCCCTTTGAAACTGGCTATAAGAAATCTGTTCTGACCATTCATCCATCAGCCAAGAACTCCCACTTGTCTGACTTATAAAACTGAAACTTAAGAAATGAGGCTAAAGAATAAGACTTGTTTTTTGTGTTTTGAAAGAACACATTTGGTGGCACCATTTATGCACATTGTTGAAAAACTATCTTTAAGTGCAATCTGTAAGCAAATATTCTTTACAGTTTGAAATCCTACACTTCTGACTTAAATGGAGATGGAGCACTAAAAGGTGATCTGATAGCTTTTTAAACTAAAGTATTGGCATTTTTAGCACCATGCTAGCATTTTTTTTTTCACTCTCTAAGAGTTGCAAGCTCAGTTAGTATGAATCATGAAGATAATGTCAGACAAGTCTTCCTGGTCCTTTCCAATATTGGGAAATCTATTCCATCATTACAAGTCCTCATCCATAGTTCACATGGTAGAGTTTGGGAAATGAAAAAAAAGAGCTGGCCACCTTGACAGATGTGGAATACTTAAAAACACCTGAATTATCTACCAACATCTTTCTTTGCATGAGAAGGATGGATAGTTGGTATATTATTGAAGAAAATCAGACTTGCTGGTTCTTAGGAATAAAAGGAATTCTAGTAACAAGCAAAAGCCTATAAAGATTTTTCTCATTGGAAAAGAAATTTGCTAACTGTCTTAACCATTCTTCATAACTGTGATGTGGTGGAGTTAGGCCCTGAGGCTGCCTGCTGGAGGCCTTGTGGCCCTGTCACACCCTGCCCCAGAAAAGGGCAGTAGAGAGGTCTTCCGAGCTGCCTAGAGCGGCAGTGTGGGAAGTAGCCAATCAAGGCCCACCAGATCAGTATAAGAAGAACTGCAGGGTAAGAGCAAGTTCAGTTCCTTGCTAGAACTGGAGGAGCATGGATGATGTGTGGCTGGCTGAGGGAGCTGCAGGACCTCAGATGAAGTAGTGCTGCCTGCCAGAAGCAGGGAGAGTGAAAAGGAACCCTGAGTTGGTTGCGGGGACTCTCATCAGGACATGGTCCTGAGGTAAGGGTGAAGATGGTGCAGGGCTGTGGGGAAGTGGCCCCGGGGAGTTAGAGCAGCAGAGTAGTGGGCGTGCCCGGGTCCAGGGCTGGGGGAAATGGCCTGGACATTGAGTTGCCCCCGGAGGTGGGAATTGAACTGCAATGGCCCAGCTGGAGAGTTGTGGCCAGAAAGTCCCTAAGAAAGCAAAGACTTTGTCACTAGGGAAGGAGCCCTGGGGGACTGCTCTATCCCTGAGCAGGGACAACTTGTGGGAGACATTACAGAGGGAACTGAGAGAGACGCCTGTTGGACTTGTGCCCCGGGAGGGATTTTGCTTTGCTTTCATCACACAGACAGACTGTGTGCGACTCGGCCGGAGGGCTGATTCACCAAAGATGCACCAGATAGAGAGAGAGGCGCGCACACACTTGTCCGGGAGCACTCACAAGAGGTGAATGCGACCCTGTTACAATAACTTAGATTCTTGAGGCCTGTTGCCATGTTTTGCCTATGTTGCACCCTTCCAGTCATACAGTGACCTGTACAGCCAACAGTATTCATGGATGATTGCTCTATTTAGCACATAAACTCTAGATTGTTTCCTTTTTCCCAGACTGATTTATTGTGTATTTTTAAAAAATGAACAGCATTTGCTCTCTCCTAGCCTGATCTCCTAAACTATCCAAATCCTTTGAATTGTCTTGCATTGTTCATTATGTTCAGTGCCTCCAATGTTCATGTCATTTACAGAATTCTGTGGTTTGAAGTCAAATTCTTAAAACTCTTAAGCTGCTGAACAGTATTACAATTCTAGTCTCCACATGCTTAATTAAAGTATAGAACATAATACCTCTCCATTTAACACAGTATTTCCTAAGTTAAAAATTACTTATTCAACTCTACTAGTCTTTCAATAAAGTACTAGAGATAATGAAAGATCTATAATTGCTTATAGACTCTGAGGTAGAAATCAGCCTGAAGTTGGCTTTTTTGTGTGTGTGCGCTTTTTTTTTTTTTTAGCAAGAGAACTTAGTTTCTTCCTGTTAATGATTCTGGACATAGGCGCCGACTCCATGGGTGCTCCGGGGCTGGAGCACCCACGGAAAAAAATTGGTGGGTGCTCAGCACCCACCGGCAGCTCCCTGCCCTCGCCCTGCTCCTGCTCACCTCCACCTCCTCCGCAATCGCACTGCTGCATCCTGCTTCTCCCCCTCCCTCCCAGCGCTTGCGCCTGGAAACAGCTGATTCGCGGGCGGGGAGGAGGGGGAACGTGGCGCACTGGGGGAAGAGGCAGGGCCGGGGCAAAGATTTGGGGAAGGGATCCAGTAGGGGAAGGGAGGGGGCAGAGTTAGGGTGGGGACTTTGGGGTTGGGGTTGGAATAGCAGCGGGGCCAGTGGCAGGGTGGAGGTGGGGCAGGGGCGGGGGAGCGTGGGCACCCACCGACGCCGGAGAAAGTTGGCGCCTATGATTCTGGAATTAAGTTCTGCACTTGGTTTCATGTGTGTGTCACCCATTGAAATGAATGGGAGCCGAGGATACAAAAGATAGAATTTGCACCTTGAAGCTGAACTAGAATCATCTTAAAAATTGTCAATTTTTAACATTTTAGTGTATCTAAACATTAACCTTTGTAAAACCTTTCTACAATAATTTTATTACAATACTTACAACGTATGAAATAATGTTATTTACATACTCAGCCCTCTCTCCTTCCCACTAAGATAATTCAATCGCTGAACATCTAAGAGACAATGATCAAACATTAAAAATATTGGCAATTACATAATATAAAACCTGATTAACAGATTGTAGTGAATGGCTCCATTGAAGAACATATGGATCATTGAAGAAATCTCTGGATATTGGGGGAGAAATATACATCAAAGTTCTTTCATAAAATGGGGGCAAAATGCTGCCATTTTTATTTGGTGCTGTCATCAAAATGCTATTCTGATTTGTGTGTACAAATTACACCCAACTGCACTTGCTTTCCTCAGGTGTAAAGGACCACAAAGACACAGGACAGTGGAGAATCCAGCCTGCTGACTTGTATATTAAAAACTGGATAGGTCACATATTCAGACATTTGTAAATTGGCGTAACTCAGTTGAGTTTAGTGGACAACACCGATTGGGGATCCAGCTCTAGATGTGTTTTTTATCCTTGTTGATAGAAATTCATTAAGTAATGTGATCTGTGCTAACCTAGGGCTACCAGTATAATTATACTGTCATAATAAAATGAGAACAGTGTAGACAAGCTTAAGCATAATCATTTGAAACCATTTCAAATCTGATAGCTTTTAAGCCAACTGCAAATATTAGTATTAATGCTTAAAACTGTTAGAACAATATGTTTTTATTAGATGTTTTTATCTCCTATGTTGATGTGTTAGATAGACCGTACAGCAAACTTTCAATCTTAGGTACTTATGCAGTTTCCTTCTCCTCTCCCCTGCCCAAATCTCTGTAGTATCTTGAGTGCTTCACAAAACGTGTTTATCCTCACAACATCCATGTGAGGCACGGAAGTGCTATTATCCCCATTTTACAGGTGGGGAACTAAGGCACAGAGAGACTAAGTGACACGCCCAGAATCACACAGGAAGTCTGGAGAGGAGCAGGGACTCGAACTCAGGTCTAATAAATTCTATGTTAATTCCCTACCCGCTGAATCACCTCTCAATGGTTTTCAGATGTGTCTTAAGGTACATAAAAAGCACATATTCCATATCCACTTGAAGCATATATAGTTAAAGAAATCTGAATAGAATTGATCATGAGAAATAGAATCTTATTTTCAAATTTTCAGCCTTCCTTTATCTAGGCCTCTTACAAGCCCTGGCGTTTTTGCAACCACAAGTATTTGCAGGTGCCCTTTTTGCTCATTTAGACATCTCTGTAATTGATTGGGCTGGCAAGTTAAGTACTTGCAGTATTAAATGTCCTAAACTTTGCCTGCAAATAATTGCATGTACAAAGCTTTTCCTGCAATGTAATGAAGGTACGAAAATGGAAATCCTCAATTGGAAGTCTGACCTTTAACAAAGAGACTAAATACAAGTCACTTATTGTGGATTAGGCTAAGTATTATTGCTAATTTAATTTGTTTTCACTTACATTTTAAAAAATTGCCAACAAAGGCTTATTGAAACTAACATAAAATAAATAAGCTGTGCTGACCAGCCAGCGGCAGCTCCAGGCACCAGTGCTCCAAGCGCATGCCTGGGGCAGCAAGCCACAGGGGGCGCCCTGCCAGTTCCTGCGAGGGCGACAGTCAGGCAGCCTTCGGCAGCTTGCCTGCGGGAGGTCTACCGGTCCCGCGGGTTCGGCGGCGGGTACACCAAATCCACGGGACCAGCAGACCTCCCACAGGCATGCCGCCGAATCCACGGGACCGGGGACCTCCTGCAGGCATGCCGCCGAAGGCAGCCTGCCTGCGGTGCTTGGGGCAGCAAAAAAGCTAGAGCTGCCACTGTGACCAGCAATGAAGAGAACTACTGTACTTTGATCTGAAGAAATACTCTCTTCTGAGGCACACATTTGTGTGGTGTGGGCTCCCCTTGGTGGAACAAATGTATAATGCAGAATAACTAGCATATTCCATATTGTTGAAACATCCTGAATTAGAACACTTTACTTCCAATACTTCTACTCTATAGTGAATATCTTATTCACTTGCTAATTTATCTTGCTTATGTATGTTTTCCAAATTGACTAATCTGTTTATTTATTACACCTTGAAGGAATTTCCTGTATGTTTTTGTCTGTTTCCCATAGGTAGAACGTATGTCTTATGAATAAGTCAAACGGAATGAATAATTTTGACATTTACTTTCCATAAGTAGATGTTTGCTATTCATGGACATTTATTTACAAAACTGCATAAATTTGAGGTACCTCACTGTGTTTAGGGTTTGTAATTTATAGCAAACTAGACAGTGATCATATTCAGAAATAGTACCTAGAGCGGATGAGTTGTTCCACAAAGACCAAACATGAGTATCCTCTCTCACAAGACTTACAGTCTACATCAGAATAACAGTACACAGACAATAAACCGAGTCTTACCCATAACAGTATTTCCTTTCAGAACTTCTCCTGTTCTTGTCTAATACATCCTCATTACAATACGGGACTGGAGAAAGTTCAGTTTCTCTCTCATGCGGGAGCACGCCAGTTCAGCACAGCACATAAGCAAGATAAACAAGGCTAGAATGATTGAAGACCATGATAAAAATTTCCAAGATAGATGCAGACTCAAACACAAAACATACAACAGTGGCCGTTGGCATGATTCCTTTTGTACAGAGCATTTTGAAGTGTTGCTGCTGTTGAAACTGGAATGGAGATGACAACAGTTTTCAAGTCTGCTGTTTCAGTGTGGATGGGGGGTGCATGTTTATTTGGTTGTGTGTGTGTGTTTACCTATCTTCCTTCGTATTATAGTGAACATACAACACATCTAAATAGTTTCCAGAATTTTAAGTATTGTTTATTCTAAGTTGTACAATAAGTTTACTAATTTGAAATGTAAATAATTACTTAACACTTTTAAGTGATATTCTTAATAAATGTAAGGTATTTTCATTTTTTTATTATAACATTAGGAACAATTAAAAAAATTGGCCTGATACAGGAATACCATATTTCATTTTAACTTACTGTTAAAAACACAATCTTCCTTTTCTTCATATGTCTTGTTCTGTTGTGGATATCTGATAGGGAGCACTTGATAACTAGCTTGTGATCTGTTATCCTTGGATTTTAAATAAGATTCACATGAATTTATCCACAGAATAACCATGGAGTTTAGTGAAAGCCATGTGGCTAAATCCCCCTGGTATATTTTGAAAATGTGGGAGCTTTGCTTTGCTATGCTGCTCTTTACATTTTTTTTTTTTTTTTTTTACAGATCTTTGGATGGGCTGGTTTTTATTGCTTATCTAGTAGGCTCTGACACCATCTAGTTGGTGGCTTTTCCTGAAATAATTATTTTTAATAAATCATTTTACTATGCAGTCACTGCAATCATCATCTCATCTAGAACAGTGCAAGCTATTCCTTCAGCCATTGGGTCCAAACAGAGATTTCATTTGGTCACTTTAATATCATCAGGACATATGTGAACACAACTCATGAGCCCTTTCTGGGATTTCAAAGAAAGTATCTCATGCTGGAACCTTTTTTTTCTTCTTAATCTTAATGCAAATACATAAGCAAACCTGTCAAAGACCCAGAATATCCCAGGATACAGTTTAGTTTGTTGATCATTCAGATTTATTGAGCCTCATGTAAGCATGCATTCATCCTGTGTTGAACTTATCTTAACTTTCCTTACACTCCATTTTTTCCTAGTGTGTTGCATAATTTGAAAATCGATATAAAAGTTAAAACATTTATCCAAAACAAACCTAAATAAAAATGAGATACACCTCTACCCTGATATAACGCTGTCTTTGGGAGCCAAAAAATCTTACCGCGTTATAGGTGAAGCTGCGTTATATTGAACTTGCCTTGATCCACCAGAGTGTGCAGTCCCGGCCTCCCTGGAGTGCTCCTTTACCGCATTATATCCGAATTCGCGTTCTATCGGGGTAGAGGTGTAGTGTTTGCATGAAATAATTAATTTGAGTAATAAAGCAATGACTACTATTTTTATTCCATATTGTACCTTTCTTTTGTATTATGCAATTAGAAAGAATAATTTAATTCTTTATTCTTACCAGTAGGTGTCATTGGCAGTTGCTGTATTTGGTTTAGAAGAGCTCACATGTAGTTTTCATTTCCCACTGGGATTGAAAGTAGTTTTAAATTGTTGGACTTCAAACAATTTTATTTTTAAAAATTATTTTTTTAAATATATTTAGTTTAGAGCAGTGGTTTTCAGCCTGTGGTCCTTGGACCCCTGGGGGTCCACAGACTATGTGTAAGATTTCCAAAGAGGTCCGCACCTCTATTTGAAATATGTTAGGGGTTCACAAATGGAAAAAGTTTGAAAACCAGCAGTGGGTCTCAAACTTTTGTATCTGTGACCTCTTTCATACAACAAGCCTCTGAGTGCAAACCCCCTGCCCCTTATAAATTAAAAACAATTTTTTTATATTTAACACCATTATAAATGCTGGAGGCGAAGCAGGGTGGAGGCTGACAGCTCATGACCCCCGTATAATAACCTCACAACTCCCTGAGCGGTCACGACCCCGAGTGTGAGAACCCTTGGTTTAGAGAAACATGAAATGGTAGACCAGCTCTTACTAATTGTTTCTCTTCCTGCTGGCTCAAGGGTGTGGCTCTTGTTCTTTAACATACCTTAGAGGATACCATTATCAAGAGAAGAACATACAACATAATCACAATTATTAACCACAGCTATTTTGTTATTAAAGAAAGGAAAAGAAAACATTAAACTGAACATCAAATGACTGAACACAAATTAAACTGGTTACTACTATTACAATCTCTTGTGTATGTCTCTCTGTGGAGAGAGTTTAACAGAGATTACATCCTTGAGAGTGAACCGCCTCTGAGGAGGCGCCTTTCTCTTGGTAAGTTAAGACCAAAGTTTATTATTTCCCAAAATTATTGTGAATTCAGTTTTAGTATCTTATTAGATACTTAAAACTGTTTATGTATGAGCAAAATAGTTCAAGAGCAAATGAAGCCTGTCTACTACTTAATAACCTTAACAGTTTATAGTTGGGCAAAGTAAGCAACCTTAACTAAATCCTATGAAAATTGAAAAAAATACTTAAATGAGTTCCTTAAAAGAAGCCATTTAAGGAGCTGTCCTTAAGACAGTCCAGTTATGATTATTTATTATCTTAAATCCAGTTAGATTCCACTATTTCTCTGTTTGCCAATGTTTAGCCCCTGTTTCCTCTCCAGAAATACATATCAACTACTTGGTGAATAACAGAAGAAACTGTTTGTCGTGGTCATATCATGGGCAGCCAGACCTAATAGTGGGAGCGAGTCTGCAGTCATGAGACAGGAGTCAAGAGTCAGCTGGGTCAGGAGATCAGAAGCAGGAGACAAACTAGAGATGAGAACCATGAGTCAGGAACCAGACTCAGGCCAGGTTAGGCTACCAGGGGGTCAGAGACAGGAAACAAAATGGAGGTCAGGAACCACAAGGCAGATGCCAAGAGTCAAGCTGGGTAAGGAGGCCAGGAAATCAAACGGCAGAAAGCACACAGTCCAGAGCATGGTGGAGCCCAATAGCTTGGGACAGCTTCTTGTTGCTGCCACTGGCTTAAGTAGAGCCATTGGGCCAATCAAACTTCAGGGGCAGAGCCTCATTCTGGGGCTGGACTTCATGGGTCCCAGGTAAGCCACTGTCACCAGGCTGCCAGGTTGAGGGTTGAAGTATTGTTGCTCCCATGAAACCTGCAGACCTGGGTTTGAGATCCATGGGTCATGACACCACCCACACCTCTAGGAGTGCCCTCTTGACAACGTGGGTCCAGGTTTCTCAGGGTGGCTCCTATGGAAGGCCCAAACCAGGGCAGGAGTGTAAACATTTTCTGCTTGCTCCCAAGTGCATTCCTCTGGGCTGTAACCTTCCCAGTCTATCAGGTACCATAATTTGCCCCACTTGATCTTAAAATTGAGGACTTTGTGAACAATGTATTCCTCCTGACCTTGTACTAGCACTGGTCGGGGTGGTGATTGGGGTCTTTGGGGAAATGTGTTATCAGCGTAGGGCTTTAGAAGTGAGCCATGGAATATAGGGTAAACTCCAAGGGAGCTGGAGCTCGAAGGTGACCAAGTTGATTTGTTGCCAAATCCAGTACAGGCCAAAGAACAAAGTCCGGTTTCCAAGAGGGTTTGTCCATGTAGAGGTGTTCTGTAAAAAGCCATACCTTTTGTCCTACAGCGTACCCTTTTGTCTGTGCTTGTCTGCATGTAGTCTTCCTTCACTTTTTCAAGATGTCCCTACATCTTCTCTTGGATATGATGGATGTGTTGTACTAGATCTGATGCTGATGGGTTGGGGGAGCATGGGGGTAGCTGTGGGTGAAATAAGGGATGGTACCCATAGTTGATAAAGGGGCTGTGGCCTGTGGATGCATGGTCTGCATTATTATAGGAAAACTCAGCATATCGTAACAGTGAAGGCCAGTCATCATGGTGATGATTGATGTAGCATTGGGAGTACTGGTCTAGGATCTGGTTGATTCTTTCCATTTTGCCATTTGACTGAAGATGGTAGGCAGAGGACAGGTGCGTGTAGACTTCTAATAGACGTATGGCCTTGTGCCAGTAACAGGCAGTAAAGTGTGGCCCTGGTCAGAGGTGATGTGACCCAGGAGCCCATGAAGACAAACTATTTCCTTTATCTAGAGCCCAGCAGTTTCCCCTGCAGAGGGTAAACCCCAGGCAGGGAATGAAGTGAGCCGTTTTAGTAAAGCAGTCTGCCACTGTCAGGATAGTTGTGAAACTACTTGATTCTGGTAGTTCCACCCCAAAGTCTAAGGAAGTGGTCTTCCAGGACCAAGATAGGGTGTCCAGAGGTTGGAACAGACTGCAGAGTTTCTGGTCTGGGATCGTGGTGCAGGCACACACCTCTCAAGAAGCAACAAAGGTCTCTTTCGTGCGGCACATACGGTGCCCTCAGAAGAACCAGGATATTAATTGTCAGGTTTTAAATCACCCTAAATGTCCTGCCAGGGTGGAGTCATGGCATAGTTGAAGAGCAACTCTCACAGGTCCTGGGGGAACATAGATGCAGTCCCTTACAAACATCATCCCTTCCCAGGTATTGTGTGGTTTTGGGTTGATAATGGCCAGCACACTGAGTGGAATTCCAGAGACAGAGGCAGAGTGGATGAGCGTGAACAGGTCCTGGTGGTGAGTCGCATTGAGGAAATTATGGGACTTGATAACGTGGGCTGGTTCCAGACTGTGGCCTTGTGTTGTGTCGGAGCCATATCTTTGGGACAAGGCATCAGCCTTGCCATTTCTAGTTCCAGGCTGGTGGGTCAAGGTAAATTTGACCAGGAGAAAACTAAAGCCCACCAGAGCTGTTGTTGGTTTACGGCCTTGGCCCTGCACAGGTGCTCTAAGTTCTTATGATCAGTAAATACTTGAACCGGGTGATGGGCCCCTTCCAAGTAATGTCACCACTCTTTGAAGGTGGTCTTAATTTCCAAGAGCTCCTTGTCCACAATCTCATAGTTTCGCTCAGCAGAGGTAAGCTTGCTTGATTAGTAGGAGATGGGGTGCAGTATTTGCTAGGGGCCATGCCTCTGGGAGAGGACTGCACTGATCGTTGTGCTAGAGGCGTCGAAAACTTGTCATGTCTGGGTGGGCCAATACTGGAGTAGTGATGAAGGCAAGCTTTAGCTGTTCAAATATGTGCTGGGCCTCAGGCAACCAGTGGAACTGGGTGATTTTTGGTAGTAGGGCAGTGAGGAGCTTGGCTTGTTTTGAAAAATTTTGAAATAAACTTCTGGTAAAAAGTTTGTGAAGCCTAAAAAACATTGTAGGTCATGCGCCTTGTGGGGGACTGCACAACTGCGGACAATCTGTACCTTGTGCAGATCCATCTCGAATCTTTCCAGGCACAGGATGACACCCAGGAACTCGGCTGAGGTCTGATCAAATGCCCACTTCTCAAGTTTAGCATAGAGACTGGGTCATCATAGTCTCTCCTGGACTGTGTGGATGTGAGTGGTGTTCAGATCATCTGAGAAGATCTACATATTATTGAAGTATACCTCCATGAACTGGTCCAGTAGGTCTCGTAGCACATCGTTAACAAAGTGCTGGAATGTTGCTGGGGCGGTAGTCCAAATGGCATAACTACATATTCAAAGTGGCCATAGTGGGTCCAAAAGTCAGACTTCCATTTGTCCTCCTCTCAAATACGAATGAGACTGTAAACTCCATGGAGATCCAGTTTAGTGACTATGTGGGCAACCCCCACTCGGTCCAACAACTCAGGAATTAGGGGTAGTGGGTAACAGTTCTGGATTGTTATTTGATTTAGGACTCAGTAATCAACACAGCAGCGGAAGGTGCTGTTTTTTTTTTTTAACTGAAAGGACTGGGGCACTGGCTGATGAAGCTGATTTGAAGATGACCACTGCCTCGGGCCGAGTTCTTTTGGAGATATTCTCGCAACCCAGCCAGTTCAGGCTCTGACATTGTGAATATCTGCCCAAACAGTATCTTTGTCCCTGACTGGAGTTCTGTGAGACAATCATAGTTCCAGTGTCAGGGCAGGCTTTCTGCATTCTTCTCAAAGATGTTGGTGTAGTCACAGTACTTGGAGGGGGAGTGAGGGGGGGGTTCCATAGTTGCCCCTAAGAGGTGTACCAATGCAGGTAACCACACCTACTTGAACCTTCTTGGGTATGAGTGCAACACTTACTGGACCCTGGCCGTGCCATCGGCAGAATTCTGATGGAAAAGTGGCCTTTTGTTCTCTCCAGTGCATGATGGGATCATGAGGGGTTAGCTAGGAGATGCCAAGGATCATGGGAAAATATGGGGAATGGATCATGCCAAACTGTGTTATTTCTCTGTGTCCCTGAATAACAGGTTCCAGGGAAATAGTCTCCGCCACAACTGGACCTGAAGACAGCAGGGAGCTGTCAATTGTTTCAGTCATGTCAGGCACAGCCTTGTGTAGCTGGTGAATCTGTAGGGTCTGAGTTGTAGCTGCATCCATAAAATTGTCCTCTGCTCCCGAATTGTCCTCTGCTCCCAAATCTATTAAGGCCCATTGAATAGGAATCTATCAGGGGTCCCCCGGGATGCGCAACTGGATAGGCATCTGCAAATGCAAAGCCCCTGGATGGGGCTCAGAGTGCGTCTCAGTGAGGACTTAGGGTACAGGGAAATGCTATTCTGTCAAGGCCCAGGCTGGTCCGCCCCCCCCCCCCCCATCATGCCTGGACTGGCTTGTTTCCGCATGCTTCTCAGCATTTGTAATGGGGAGGCCAAGACAGCGTGGCCAACTTCACTGCAGTAGAAGCACAGGTGGTGCTGTCTGCATTTTTTTCTTCAAGTTTGAGCCGCTCACGAGCCAAATTGTCTTGCATAGGTTTGGCGGGTGATACAGAAGATGTCAGTATACGCGGGTAGGGGAACTGCAGGGAACCTCCCTTCTTCTCTCTTCATTCTCACAGTCAATCATCTTTGCGGTTGGTAAGGTCAATAAAGGCGTCTAGGTTCATAGGCATCTCTACATGAGCCAGTTCACCTCTGATTTCTTCCTACAAGCACCAGCAGAACTGGTTCAGATTTGCTGCTTCATTCCATGCTGTCTCTACTCTGAGATGGCAGAAGTGTGCTCAGAGGAGGCCACTGTGCCTTGCCCCTGACAGAGTCTCCTCAGGCCAGCCTTGGCCATTCAAGCTTGGTGTAGGTCATCAAAGATGATTGGTATCAACTGGAGAAAGGCATCCTGGTTTGACAGTACCCATGTACCCTGCAGACAGGTTTGAGACATATGGGTCATGATACCATTAGGCTTTTAAGGTACTACAGCTTTTAAACATTCCAACAAAGTCATTACAAGAGTTTTAAACCTATTCCTTTGGAGCGTCCTTGTTAACTTTCTCTCATCAATCCATGTTAAAGTCTTGTGGAGGTTTTCCTTGGTTTGGTTTCTTTTTGAGTCTTCCCTGCTTTTCTTATATGTCTGTGCCAGTTTGCTTGTGAAGAGCTGTCTTCGAGCAGGGTAGCAGACGAGGTGTGTGACAGGTGCTCACTTAGAGTTTTTATACCTTTCTTCTTCCTGTTTTCATTAAAGTACAGGAAAACACACCTCTTTCAGACCTGTTCAGATTGAAAGTCGGTTGCTGCCACCTTTATGTTGGCTGACATGACACTTTATGCAGTCTGTTTAATGAATATATGCAGCATTTCTTTAATTGCCTTTGTTCTTCTTGTGGCAACAAAGCATCAGATAACTTTCAAAGCTAGTCTTTATTCAGTCCAGTCTCTGAGAGTCTTTCAGTTTTATTAGAGCTTGTCAGGAAATTAAATTCTGCTTTCAGAAAGTCCAAACACTCCTGGTCTTTATATAAAAAGAAGAACAAGGCTGTAGTTCACGAAAGCTTATGCTCTAATAAATTTGTTAGTCTCTAAGGTGCCACAAGTACTCCTGTTCTTCTTTTTGCGGATACAGACTAACACGGCTGCTACTCTGAAACCGATCTTTATATAGACGTTTTTAGTTCTCAAAAGAGTCTCTTAAAATTAAATAACTTTTAGAAAGTCTTTAGCTCAAGTTGTTGATTCCATGTGACAGTTTTTGGAATGATGATTTTCTTATCTTCCTGATTTGGGTGAGAGTTTGCTTGCACACTGCCAGTAATTAATTAATTCTCCAGTAATATAAATTTTCTATACTTAAATGGCTTCTTATGTTAGTAACTGGTTATAGCATCAAATGACCTTGCTATATTTCTACATAAAACATCTTATTATTCCTGTAATAATATCAGGCAGTTATATAAAGGCTTGCATTTTGATACAAAATATTTGCAAATACACATCTCAAAAGGTGTTTGCCGTTTCAATATTTAAGAAATAAACGTTTAAAACATTTCCAACTACACATGTTTATCCTGGAGTTTCAAAAACACAAGCAGAGATTTTTCCTTTGAAAAGAAATGGGGTTCGTGTTGCCACTTTCCAACCTAGATTTATTGCTCGCATAACATACCTACATTCCTTTTTACAGTTAGGCCTCCATGTAAAACATTAATGTTTTAAGTATTTTGTCTTTTTGATGTTTGCTTGATCTTGGAAGATAGAAGCAGAAATCTTCTGGAACTTCTTGGATTAACTTTAACATTTTGTAACATGCTTAGCTAAACATATGTACTGTTATATATCCAAGCATCCTGGCTGTAACATATTTGTAGCTATTTCTTGACGTTTAGTAGAGGCATAAACAAGTTTGTAACAATTTAATGAAAAGTTATAATAATTTTATTAATATTTTATATAAATACTGAGGTCTCTCCCCTACATCACTAATGGCTATTAGCAATCTGTCCATTTGGGACATTTGCATTTACAGATATACCTGACTTCTTCCTTCTCTATGTATCTTAATGACCAAAACATCATCCCCCACTTTTCTTCCTGCATTTTGAACAAGCCGTGGCTCACCAAAACTCCCCCACCCACTGCAGGAGATGAGGGAGATGGAGAGTAACTAACTGAGTCTTATGGAGGAGTCTGTGGATATATTCCTCTTCCTGCACCAGGACCAGACCACTCCCATCTCAGTATCCAGAGGGAGACCAAAAAAAGGAAAGCATTAGTTCAGGGGGGCAGGAAATAATCCTAACAAAAGAAACAAAGCAAAACAGCAATGCAACAAAATCTAAAAATCTGGAAATAACCATATCCTTTGCTTACTCAGTGTGGCGCTGTTACACCCCCCCTACACACCACCAGCAGCCCTTTAGTGGCTGTACAATGCATAGAGGTGGTTGAGCCTGCTGATGACTTCAACCTAACAGGTCTGGGTTGCATCCTGCAGCCAATGGCTAACCCAGTGGTGTCAAATGACAAGTGGTGGCTGAACCACATAGAGGTTTGAGTCTGCTACAACCTTGAGCTAACAAAGCTGCATCTTTTAGCTCAGGCAGTTGAGTTTTATGCTTTTTAGAACCAGAGGACCTGGGTTTAACTCCCCATGTTGATGACCCACGTAAGGGTGTCATATTACATAAAAAGAAAAGTAATAAATACAAGTTACATCCCTTCTTGAGCACTTGTCACTTTTCGTGATGCATGAGCAAGCCTAGAGTCAGTCCAGCCACAAGAACTGGTGATCCTCTGCCATGGTATCTACAGTGTGGGAGGGCATCGGTGGGCATAACCCTCATGATACATGTACAAGAAAGAACCATTAAAAGTTGTCATTGGAACACAACGAAAACGTTTAAAAGTGCAAATATACATTAGGTACTGTTGAGTTTATGTCCCTGCTGTGCCCGAAGTTACAGGATGGATGAAATAATCCATAGCACCAGGAATGGTTGTAGGAAAACTCTGTATGGACCTACTTCAATACTGCACATGAAATGGGAATCTCTAGTGTAGGCAAGCCTTCAGAGGTGCTGTAATAGGCATTCAGTTTTTAGGAGTCAAACACACAATTTTGTTTGATGAAGGGCAAGATGAAAGATAGTCATGAATAATTGGAGAGTGCTATGAATCTGATCCGGCAAGGTGCTGAATACTCTCCGTTCCAGTGGAGTCCTGCACCTTGTAGGATTGGGATCTAACTAAAAGACTGAGAGAGGAGTCCTATGATAGAAGTAGCAAGACTTCTAACAACAGATCAAAAACTCTAAGGGACAAATGCTATGCGAATTTGGTAAAATTCCCAGTCAAGACCATAGGATATGGCCCTGAATGATGTCTATATATTCCACTTATATCAATAATACATTAATTCTGTTATGAGCACCCCCCAAGCAAATACACTTTTATGATTGTAGTTCTATATCAGATTTTCTTTCTATATGCTCTCCGGGAAATCGTCCAACAGACATAATTGGGACCGTGAATAAGGATTTTGTTTAATCTGAAAATTAATAAAGCAAAAGTTTTTGATGGCTTGTTTTTACTAAATATCTCTCTCTTTAAAATCACAGTATTTTTAAGACCACAGAGAAATTTGGAATCCATAGACCCTCAATTTACAATTCGGAGGAAAATGGAACAGATGAGAGAAGAGAAAGAGCTTGTGGAGCAATTGCGTGAGGTATGTGAAAAACAATGTGAAGGGCTGCAGATTTGCGGCTAAAGCATGTATTTCCTGTTTGCCCTCGGGAAAGCTACCTAATCTTAGGGGAAAAGCAGTGCTTGGATGTATGAGCAGGGGAATATCAGAGAGTGGGGAGGTGGCATTATTTCTGTATACAGCATTAGTGAGACCATGACTGGAATACTGTATGCAGTTTTGATGTCTATACTTCAAAAAGAACATTGACAAATTTGGAAAAGATTCAGGAAAGAGCCACAAGAATTATTTGAGGTCTGGACAAGAGATCTTACATTGAGAGACTTAAGAAGCTCTATCTATTTAGTTCATCCAAAAGAAGGTTAAGAGGTGACTTAATCACAGTGTACAAGTACCTGCATGGGGAAGAGGTTTCTGATGGTGGGCGTGGCTCTTTAATCTTTCAGATAAAGGCATAATGAGATCCAGTGGTTGGAAGTTGAAGCTAGACAAATTCAGACCAAAATTAGTGCTTTATTTCTAAAGTATAGATAATTAAGCATTGCAACAATTTACCTAGCAATATGGTGGATTCTCCATCACTTGAGATTTTTAAATCAAAACTGGGTATCTTTCTAAAAGATACACTATAGCTTAAACAGAAGTTATGGACTTGATGCAGAATTACTGGGTGAGGTTCTGTGGCCTGTGTATTGCAGTTCAGTTTAGATGGTCGCTTGTGGCCTTAAAATTTATAAACCTCTCTGTGCCTCAGTTTCACCATCTATAAAACAGTGATGAGATAATTACTGCAAAGAGTGTTGAGTGTTAAGATCTTCAGTTGCAAGCGGTCCCAAATACAAAGTGTTCTTATATGTATCTGTAACGTTCATTGCATTACAACTGCTGAAGTTATATGAGATAATTTTACATCACTATTGCTTTAAAATACATTTGGTGTTACAAGTGAATAGTAGCATCATCTGGCATTATTATGATCAACTTGAATTTTGTCCATTGACTAATTTAAAACATATATATTTTCTTGATAGAGCAACTTTTAAATATGTACTGAATTTTAAAAAAAACCCTCTTTTCTAAAATAAGTAAGGGCGTTTCTGCTCCCCAGCTAATGTTTAGAAGGGTTATTTAGTTAAGCACACCACCACCTCTTCTGCCTCCCTTACACTTTGCACATATGCCTATCTGGTGCCTGCATGGTTCGTTTTAGCTTCGCTGCTGCTGCTGTTTATAAAACAGTGGCACCTAGAGGCCTCAGAGGGGTGTGTGATAGGCTGAATACCACATATTGTAAATGACTGTTCCTGCCCCAAAGAGTTTACAGTCTAAAAGACAAGATAGAAGAGTTGGGTGACATGGACAAACAGACGGAGGAAGGAGGACAGAGGTAACTATTTTAGCATAGACTGGCAGTGTGCACAAATTTGTAGTTGTTACTGATTGGCTCATTACAGCAATCAGAGCTTGTTACCTATTACTGGTAAACACCTCTTGCAACTAATGAATTTTAGCAAACGGACAGAAATGGGGAGGGAATGCAAGGGACAGGGATGATATATTTTTATCTGTTCTCTAAAGGACATAACATAGTTTGGGGTACTATATAAATAATAATAATAATGTGCTCTACTGGGAAGGAGTATGAAAACTCCAGGCTAAGATAATGTGACTACTCATATCCATAAGATTACACACATGCCAAAGCGTTTGCAAGATTGGAGCCTAAATCAATAAAAGTTACACATTTGTAACAAAATGCAATTTTTTTTTTCCAGAAAATTTGTAAACATTTTCAAAGTGCCCTACTTTGCTGAGTGTTTTGCAACTTGACATTTATTTAATTAAAGTGCCCCTTTTGTCTGAGTAGGGAATTTTCATATTTTTACCCAGTAGTGCACATTACAGATCCAACCTTGTCCTCCCTTCTGCATTCTTTCCAATTTTTGTTACTCCCACTTGTTTCTTTTCAGCTGTTTGAGGAGTGGCCATCTTTTACTCTGTGTTTGTACGAGGCTTAATGCAATGGGGCTCTGATCCTGACTCGGGATTCTGGGTGCTACTATAATAAAAAGAATAATTTTAGATATGAGGCAACAAGCAAGAGTAGCAAAGTATGGTGCTAGCAGGGTGATGTAATGAGGAAGGACAAGCATTACAGTAATAAGATGACACATGTGGTTACTCATTTCTGGCACCGTTAAAGTGATTGTTTTTTCATAAGTTACATTTCCAGTGGGTGACCTGGAATGAGGCAGTGTGGTGTTTTGGGTTTTTTTTAGGAGCAATTTAAATGGAGATGTGGGGCTTGACAAACTGGACTTGGGTGAGGATTCACTGCAATAGTGGGTAGCATGGGGAAAGGCATGGCGATGTGATAGAGAATATGGATATTTGCTTTTGGGGGAGGTGGTTCTTTCTAATTCTGTGTAAAAGTGGTGACATGTTTGTTCTTCTTTTATAGAACATTGAAATGAGACTAAAGATTTGTTTGCCTGAAGATTTGGGGTCTGCTCTTATGGATGGGGTCGTTCTCTGTCATTTAGTCAATCACATTCGTCCTCGATCTGTGGGAAGTATCCATGTACCCTCACCAGCAGTAGTAAGTCAAATATTTTTTAAAAAAAGAAAAACTAAAGCTTTAATATCAAATTAAATCTACTTCTGAAAAACAGTCATTGGGTGGTGAGTAGTGTTCATGCCTACAAACGTGTACTTCCCCCCCCCCCTCCCCCCCCCCCCCGTTCAGATTGGCAGTAACTCAAATCTTCATAAAAATGAAGTACTGGAGCTATTTAAAAAAACCACATACACTTCTCTCTCTTTTATTATGAATAAACTGGTCTGTGACTGGCTGAAGCTCATGATAGGTTTGTTGTCTATACCATCTAGATTGCAGGAGGTCAGATTTTTCCATAAATGCCTTGCTGTTTATGTTGTAGCAGGTGATCATTATCCTCTGACAAGATTTTGTTCCAGTGGATACTTTCCTCAAAATCAGTTCTCCACTTCCTGGTGCATTGTTAATATGTTCTGTCATAGCATACGGTATGATTTATAATGTACTCTAATACGCATGTGTAGAGCCTGGGGTGGATACAAAATTTGTATCCGCCTCCATTCCGGAATCCACGAAAATGGTCCACGGGTATCCGCATCCACATCTGCAGATGCCTATATCCGCAGATATAAAGTGGGTATCTGCAGATTTGCAGCACTCTAAACATGTGGGAAACATTATGCTACAATGAGTTTAGCAATTTATTGAGTTAACAACAATCCTACATAGCAAGGGGTTGTTTTTTTTTTTTTTTTTTTTTTTTTTTTGTTAAATATGGAAACAACTCATTTTTTGTCACAGACAGGACAGAAGAGAAACGTATGACCTAGTCATGCAATCTTTGACTCCCCAAAGGCACTAGGGCATATGGATCTGATTGCAGGACCAGGGCCATCAAGGATTTTTTTGTACCAAATCTACTTGCGTACACTTTTTTCAAACCTAATTTCCTTTTCTTTTCAACTTTCTTCAGGATTTTTCCTGTATTTATGGAAGACTTGGTTTCTCTTAGTGGGGACATTTCTGTTCTAGATTTCTGATGTCACTTTGATTCTAAAGAGGTTTCCTGTATTTTCAAAATACGATGCATAAAGTTGTGCAGTTTTTCTGAGTGTACCTCTGGTTAAATGTTTGTTAAATAAAGCCTTATCTTTAATTCTGAGAGAGGCATGCTGATTGTAAAGTGATCTGCTAAGGCTTTTAAGAATATAGATTTTAACAGAAAACAAGGAGTTTTCAATCGTGGCTAAAAAAATGTTTCCCTTTCATAAGAACGGCCATACTGAGTCAGACCAATGGTCTGTCTTCCGACAGTGGCCAATGCCAGATGCCCCAGAGGGAATGAACAGAACAGATAATCATCAAGTGATCCATCCCCTGTCGCCCATTCCCAGCTTCTGGCAAACAGAGGCTAGGGACACTTCAGAGCTAATAGCCATTGATGAACCTATCTTCCATGAATTTATCTAATTCTTTTTTGATCCTGTTATAGTCTTGGTCTTCACAACGTCCTCTGGCAAAGAGTTCCACAGGTTGACTGTACGTTGTGTGAAAAAATACTTCCTTTTGTTTGTTTTAAACCTGCTGCCTGTTAATTTCATTTGGTGATCCCAAATGTTCTTGTGTTATGAGAAGGGGTAAATAACACTTCCTTATTTACTTTCTCCACACCAGGTATGATTTGATAGACCTCTATCGTATCTCCCCTTAGTTGTCTCTTTTCCAAGCTGAAAAGTCCCAGTCTTATTAATCTCTCCTCATATGGATGCTGTTCCATACCCCTAATCATTTTTGTTGCCCTTTGCTGTACCTTTTCCAATTCCACTATATCTTTTTTGAGATGGGGCAACCAGATCTGCATGCAGTATTTAAGATGTGGGCATACCATGGATTTATATAGAGGCAATATGATATTTTCTGTCTTCTTATTGATCCCTTTCCTAATGATTCCTAACATTGTTAACTTTTTTGACTGCCACTGCACATTGAGTGGGTGTTTTCAGAGAACTATCCACAATGACTCCAAGATCTCTTTCTTGAGTGGTAACAGCTAATTTTGACCCCATCATTTTATATTTTCAGTTGTTGGTTTTAAACCACTTGATTCTTGTCATGTCACATTTCACTGCAGAGACTCGCAGAGTAGACAAGACCTGAATTTCCAAGGCTAAAAGGTTGTTCTTAGTGTTTTACAAAACACTTTCAGGCCTTACTGACACATAGTTAACCTTGAAAAGAAAAGTTCTGGAGAATGCTAGGCAGCTAATGTCTCTCTTGGTGCTGTTAAGTTTTCACTTTAAAGGTCAGGAATATCATTATCACTTTTTTCTGTTAAAGTAGGGAAATAATGGATTGGCTTTGGTGACACAGAATGCCACTGTAAGAGGTTTGATAGTCTTGAGTCAGACAAATAGGACAAAGAACACATCATATTATAGGAATCTTTGAAATTCTAAAAGACTAAGGAAGTAATTGTAAAAATGAATTGGAAGGTTTTTAATTAAAAATCGATATGATAAAAGAACCAATGTGAAAAATATAGAAACGACATTATAGAGTTTATACAACTCTTCTTAATGTATGTTGAAATCATATATCAAGTTCTCCTCATAATATCCAAAAATTAAATGTGAAAGAACTATGATTCCCTTTATACACATCCTAAAACAGCCTGAGATGTTTGGGTTGTAAAATTCCCATTTGAGAAGTATTACCACTTCTTGCAGGTAAGCCAGTCTTCCACTGCACATGATTATTAGAGGGGACAGATTTTCAGAACTTTGCAAGCCAGACTTTCATGTGCACAAACTGAGCCTAGTAGTGAGTTGGATGCACTCCTGATTTCAGAACTAGAGACTGGACATGTACAAAAGCAAGTGCACCCAAAAGCTGCACGTTTGTAAAGTGGCCTCCTGAAAAATTAAACAGCAACGAACTAAGGCCACTTTAATTCTGAATGAGAGCATCCACATGAGGGTTTAATATGTTTTTTTTATGCATATTATCTTCATCACTTTAATTCATTTTCACTTTCCTGAATGTCCTTGCATAATTGAGGCCTGATTTGAGAGTGTATAGGTTGAGTGGGCCAGTCACTACACGGTCATCCAATGGAAATTAAAAGATAGTGATTGACATGGGAGACTCTCAGTGCAGCTGAGCCGGATGAGAGTGACACAGAGAGAGACAGGCTGATATTGAGAGGAAGAAGAGAGAGCATAGAAGGGAAATTTTATGGTATGTAGTACATTTTAGAAGAACATGGAAGCAAATTCCACTTCAGAGTCTGTAATGCAATGTGAACATCATTACTAAAAATTCCTACTACTAATAACGTGCATTAGTAAGGAGAACATATACCCAACTCAAAGACCTGCATTAACAACAGAATTGCAAAACACGGAGAAATAGAAATGAATGAAAACCAGGACAATGATTATGAATTTTAAAAAGCAGAAAAAAAACCTCAACTACAAAAACACAATGGGAAAGGAAAGGTTTCCACGCTCTTATTTCTTAGCATCTTTCTGGAGGTTTATAGATCATCTGAAAGTGTCCTCTGACCAGCTGCTGAGATAGGTCGCAGCATGAGTTGGGGTATATCTACACTGCAATTAAATAGCTTTGGCTGGCCCATGTTAGCTGACTCGGATAGTGGGGCTGTAAAATTGTGGTGCAGATGCTCGGGCTGGAACTCGGGCTTTGGAACCCTCCCCCTTTGTAGGGTCCCAGAGGTCAGGCTCCAGCCCAAGCATCTAGACTGCAGTTTTACAGTCCCGTAGCCCGAGCCCTATGAGTCCGAGTCAGTTGACACAGGCCAGCCGTGGATGTTTAATTGCAGTATAATCATACGCTTGGACGCTTATAAAGTGCACTGGCCTCCTCCACTGTTGTGCCCTTGCTAGTGTCATAGAGGTCACTGCCGTGGTGGATGGGTGGTGGCAGGGAGACATCGTGGCACTAGGAGACGTTGGCAGTTCAGTATGTCAGTTATTAGATGTTGGTCAATCTGCTGTTTACCATTTCCTAATTTATTTTTTCAGGAACAGCCTAACCTAAATATTGCATCAGCAGTAGAAACGTCATTTAATAGGCAGAATTTTATGATGACTACTGTACATTATTAGCTTCTGTCACATTAATCTATGGTCTCTTGTTCTTGCAGCCTAAACTTAGCATGGCCAAATGCAGGAGAAATGTGGAAAACTTTCTGGATGCATGTAGGAAACTGGGTATACCAGAGGTAATTTTTAATTATGTCCATCAATATCATGTGACCGAAAACATACCAAAAAGCATAAATTATGTATTATTTTACAGTTGAAGGCTCTTTATTTTATACATCGCTAAAATTATTCATGTCTTATTTTATGAAATATTACAGTAGAACATTTACACCCTCATTCAACAATGCACTTATATATGCCCTTAGCTTTAAGCACATGAATTGTCCTATTAAGGTGTTCATGTGAGATATTCACGAGTTTATAGTCCTACTGTCTTTAGTGAGATTTATTGTGATTAAAGGCATTGCTGGATTGGGGTCTAATTCCCCTCATGATTAGAAGACCCATTAAGAAACGACTGAATTTTGTGAATTAGAAAACTCAACAATAAAACAAGTATAATGTATAACAAAATGGATAATAGTCATTTTTGAAAACATGCCTGTTTTGCCATAGATAGGTAGATAAGAGTATTTTCAGTAATCTCAATACCTCCTTATATTTCCTATAGAAAATAACTAGTAAATACAGCAAGTAGATAATTAGTTTTATATAAGGAAAAATTAGCAAGTTTTTAAAGAGTGATAACTGTGTTTTACTTGGTGCTTTTATTTTACAAGCTTAGTTTAGTTTTAAGTATTTATACTTTATACTATATTACATATTTTGTAATATGCTCTAATAAATTTGTTAGTCTCTAAGGTGCCACAAGTACTCCTGTTCTTCTTTTTACATATTTTGTAGTACATTTTGTCAAAGAAATTGGTAATATGAGATCTCATCTCAGCACTCTCACATTTTTGCTGAGATGTAAGGAGAGGAATGTGCAGATTAGAAAAAAGGCAAATGAGTGAGGTTCTACTGTGATGTTAAAATATCATTGTAGAAATGACTAAATGGAGTAAACTCAAGAAAGTTTAAGATTTTACATGTTCAGGTTTCTGTAGAGAATGCCAGTAGTCCATATTCTGATAAAAATTACACTGGAGTAGCTCATTATGATACAGTTTAGTTACTCTGGATTTACACTGATACAGGTTAGATCAGAATCTGTTCCAGTATCTAAAAATATGTCTGATGTAATTAAAGACAATTTCATTTCAAGCAATTGGCCTTCAGTTTGAGGAATTAGTTTGTGTACAAACTAGTTTTTAATGCAGTAAAATAGAAAACTACAAACATAAAACTGTACATTACTTAATGTTGTCATTGTATTTTTGCCAACAGTATAACTAAGGCTCTGAGAGCACTTTTATTTTAAGGTTTACTTTCAGGAGTCTAAAAACATGTTTAGTTTTGTTTTTACTTTGGGATGAGACTTGAATACAGTGTTTTTAAATTACGAAAGGATTCCTTTTTCAGAATGTGAAGAAATCCATTAGTCTGACCTCTATTTGAAGGACAGGAAAACAAAGTGTTTTTTCCCTTTCTGCAATTTGAAGAGGGATTGGGAGGGAGGATTGTTCTTATAACTACAATGAATTTCTGTTAAAATTAAATTTTGTAATCCATAGTGTTATGAATTAGGTCTCTATTTTAAAAATGATTATATTGGCCAGCTGTTAGAGTTTATTAATGCACAGTAACTGCTTTCATAAAGTTATGTAATGTAAAATATTCATGATAATATTAGAATGGCTGCATATTGTGGGCTAAAAGTTTAGTTTCAGAAATCAGACGGCATGTCTCCCTGTCATGAGAATATTGTGTCAAAATGTATGCAGCCTGTGTGTGGAATGTTTAATGAGATGTGAGCCACCCTTTGATGCACTCATAATCAGAGTTGCTGGGAAGTGGCCTTTTGGGGGAAGGGAGAGGAGGAAGGTGGCTGTTTTTAATTGGGTCTTTTAAAAAAAGAAAATCAATTGTCATAAAAATATCCAAGGAGCAGTATATTAACATGAGATCCCTTGAATGCCACAGCATAGTGTGACAAGCTCAGATGAGGCAATAATCTTACATCTGAATTTTCTTGTTAAATTGCAGTAAATCAGCTTACTGGGTAACAACAATTATTGTTGTTTTAATGTTCGTGAGTAAGCAGAGACGACACTAACTGTTGATAGTGTTGGGGCACAATTTAAAGGTTCTGGTGGGATGCAGTGGGGTTCGTGGCAAGGCATATAAACCCTGGGAGAAATCTGGGGGGTGGGAGGCACGTGACCCCACCTGCCCCCACCTTCCACACGTCGCCTCTGTGAGTAAGGGTTTACATTTGTTTTTCTCTTTGCAGCTTTCAATGAAATATAAACTTTCTCTGCTAATATTGCAGACTTGTTATAGATTTTTGGCGCCATTTGACTGTTTGTATATTGCATGTTTTCATAGAAGGTTAAACAAAGGGTCAGATCTCATAAATCTAAATAAACAAACATTAGTTTCTACCCATATGAAATTTCATTCACTTAAATATCAAGTACATTTGTTTGAGGTTTTAATTTATAAGAGATCTTGTGGAATTCTGTAAGAGAATTCAGGCTTACTAAGCATGGATGGTAATTGACAAATTTACTGCTATACTTTGTGGAAAATGCATTGTGTTTCAGAACTTAGATGAGTGAAAGTGTTTGGAGTTTGCTGTGTTTTACTGAGTGAGCGTGAGAGAGAAAATGTTGGAAACGAAGATCAGTGGTAGGTAGATATGATTGTGTGAGTAGCTAGCAGGACGCCAAAGCCCAGATTGATCTGTCTAGGAACAATATGCTGTAAAAGTGCCGAGAAAGACATTCCCCACTTTCTAACATTTGCATGTATGTTGATTGTTCTTATATAGCCTAACAGTCTCAGGAGAATCCAGCAATAGGAATACAACATTTGCAATGAATTGTTTTCTTTTCTGAACAGATTACCGTTAAGCTCCAGCCCTTTCTTGGCAGCTCCTATGTCTACTAACCTACACCACAGAGTAGCATTTCTCATGTTATTCCAATCACATTAAGAGATGTCTCTGGAGGAAAAGTGGATGATTTGGGATGGGCTGAATGCTGTTTCAGTACAAGAGGGTGATCAAAATGGAAGATTTTACACATGTTTAAGCAGAAGGGGGCTTTCAGTGGAATAAGGCGGCGTGCTGTTTAGTGGTAGTGCTGAAGGGAACTCCAGAACCATATGCTCACTGAGCTTCATGACTGACCTTGAGACAAGTGTAGCATGAAGGTGCAAACATGCAATGTGATTTGGAGAATGATAATTTTACAGGAGGTTGAGTCCTGGGTTGCAGCTTTTCCAGCCCCCAGTTTATGGTGAGAGAATGTTGAGTGTCAGAAGAGGATTCTCCAAAGATCTTGCCAAGGTCCCTGAGCAAAACAAAGGAATTCAGGGCGTACATATTTTAAATCAGTGGCTCTCAACCTTTCCAGACTACTTTGCCCCTTGAACGAGTCTGATTTGTTTTGCATACCCGAACTTTTACCTCACTTAAAAACTACTTGCTTACAAAATCCAACATAAAAATACAGGTGTCACAGCACACTATTATGGAAAAATTGCTGACTTTCTCATTTTTACCATATAATTATAAAATAAATCACTTGTAATATAAATATTGTACTTACATTTCAGTGCATAGTGGTATATAGAGCAGTATAACCAAGTTATTGTCTGTATGAAATTTTAGTTTGTACGGACTTCGCTAGTGCATTTTATGTAGCCTGTTGTAAATCTAGGCAAATATCTAGATGAGTTGATGTACCCCCTGGAAGACCTCTGTGCACCCCTAGGGGTACATGTACCCCTTGTTGAGAACCAGTGTTTTAAATGAATAAACAGGCAGGGGATAAAAAACAGAGTCCATCTTTGTACATAAAAGCTCACTTTTTTGCTTTGAAATTCACCTTTAATACTAATATATGTATGAACATACTGTTGAGGTACTCAGTCATCTGCCCACAGCATTTAGCCTCTCAGGAGTGCTCAGAGTTATAAGGACAATTACAGGTCAACGAATTTCAAAGTTTTGTCTTGACACAAAGTAAAATATGTCCAGGATTCTATGTATAATGTGATTATAGTATAATCATATCAGGGACAAAAGAGAGATACAGAGGGAATACAAGAGGGAATACAGAGGGGAAATCTAATGAATATCTTAGATGTCTGTATACTAATGCAGGAAATATGGGGAACATACAGGAAGAATTAGAAATACTAGTGAATAATCACAATTACAACAAAATTGGCATCGCAGAGACTTGGTGGGATAATTCATATGACTGGAATATTGGTATAGAAGGGTAGAGCTTATTCAGGAAGGACAGGCTGAGAAAAAAGGGAGGCGGTGTGGCCATTTATATCAAAGATATATATGCTTGCACTGAGATTGAGATAGAAGTTGGAGGCAGACCTTTTGAAACTCTCTGGGTAAGGATAAAAGGGGTAAAAAAAACTAGGGTGATGTCCTGGTAGGGGTCTCCTACAAACCACCTAACCAGGAAGAAGAGATGGATGAGGCTTTTTGGAACAACTAACAAACTCATCCAAAGCACAGGACTGGGTAGTGATGGGCGACTTCAACTATCCAGACATCTGTTGGGAAAATAACACAGCAGGGCACAGATTATCCAACAAGTTCATGCAGTGCATTGAAGACAACTTTTTATGGCAGGAGGTGTGGAGAAAGCAAGTAGGGGAGAACCTGTTCTAGATTTGATTCTGACAAATAGGGAGGAACTGGTTGAGATTTGAAGGTGAAAGGTAGCTTGGGTGAAAGTGAACATGAAATGAGAGATTTCATAATTCTAAGGAATGGTAGGAGGGAAAACAGCAGAATAAAGACAATGGATTTCAAGAAGGCAAACTTTAGCAAAAGGGAGTTGCAAGCCTATTGTAGGAGGTTCCTAGTATTGCTATCCTTAATTCTGCACTGCCTTCAGAGCTGGGCGCCCGGCCAGCAGCTGCTGCTCTCTGGCTGCCCAGGTCTGAAGGCAGCGCTGTCAGCAGCAGCAGCGCAGAAGTAAGGGTAGCAGTACTGCAACCTCCCTACAGTAACCTTGCAACCCCCGCCCCATACACACACACACACACACACAACTCCTTACATATACAACACCATGAAATTTCAGATTTAAATAGCTGAAATCATGAAATTTATGATTTTTAAAATCTTCTGACTGTGAAATTGGTAGCACCCTACCTATAGTATAAGGTAAAAGTACACAAAATACCAGATTTCACAAGGGAGACTCCTATCAATGGTTCACAGTCAAGCTGGAAAGACATATTGAGTGGGATCCTGCAGGGATCTGTCCTGGGTCCAGTTCTATTCTATATCTTCATAAATTATTTGGATAATGGCATAGAGAGTACACTTATACGGTTTGTGGAAGATACCAAACTGGGAGGCGTTGCAAGAACTTTGGAGGACAGTATTAGAATTCAAAATGATCTTGAGAAACTATAGAAATGATCTGAAATAGGATGAAATTCAATAAGGACATGTGCAAAGTACTACACTTAGGAAGAACAATCATTTGCACACGTACAAAATGGGAAATGACTGCCTAAGGAGGAGTACTACAGAAAAGCATCTGGGAGTTCCAGTGCATCGCAAATGAAGTATGAGTTTACAATGTAATACTGTTGCAAAAAAAGCGAACATCATTCTGGGATGTGTTATCAGGAGTGTTGTCAGCAAGACACAAGAAATAATTCTTCCACTTTACTCTGCACTGACGAGGCCTGAGCACCACATTTCGGGAAAGATGTGGACAACGTGAAGAAAGTCCAAAGGAGAGCAACCAAAATGGTGAAAAGGTTTAGAAAACATGATATACGAGGAAAGATTGAAAAAATTAGGTTTGTTTAGTCTGGAAAAGAGAAGACTGAGGGGGAACATAAGTCTTCAAATATATAAAAGGTTGTTATAAAGAGAAGGATGATAAATTGTTCTCCTTAACCACTGAGGGCAGGACAGGAAATGTTGGGCTTAAATTCCAGTGAGAGAGATTTAAGTTAGACATTAAGAAAACCTTCCTAACTATAAGGGTGTTAAAGCCCTGGAACAGATTACCTAGGGCGCTTTTAGAATCTCCATCATTGGAGGTTTTTAAGGAAAAGACAAACAGCTGTCAGGTGATAACTGGACTAGATGATCTGTCTAGGTTCCATCCAGTTGTACATTTCTATGGTTCTATTATGCAGATTTAAATGTTCTTTTGGAATTGGTTGCATAAATATGCCCCAGAATGTAAGATGTCTTTAATACAAACAAATCAACATTAAGCCTAGCGTCTTTACGACTGCAAAATAATCTTCAAAATATGAAGTGACTGTTAACCCATGCAGTAGTGGCTGTCAGTCTTCGGACAGTTTGAAACAGTAGCTTTGAGACAAGTATAAACTGTCCTCATTAGTCTCAATGGGATGTTAACTCTGATACCTAATGAAGGTAAATTGTTTACCATTTCACAGCTGATCATTTTAGCAGAATCAAGCCATTGTACTTTGCCATCACTGATGGATGTAGGTAATGGAACAGGTGTCACGCAGCAGTTCGTTGCTGTTAAAACTTGATCTTATAACCAACCTGTTAGTTGTTTTCACTGCTACAGCTATATTCACACTCGTATTCTGACCAATTGCCTCATCAGTTTGTTCCAGAGACTTTCATGGAGTTGCAATGCAATTATATCAGGTATGGATTTTTCCCACTGTGCTAGGCAATATATGCTATTTGGACTACAGTATGGTTGCAAGTGGTATAGTATGCTGTTAAAATCTTAACCCTGAGTTTCCTAGGTAGGTATTTATCATATAGTACATACACATAAGTATGCATTCTTTCATGCAATTCTGAGTACGTACCATTGAGATTTTATTTTTAGGAATTAAAATATTATGGGCTTGTTTTTCAAAACTGTACACCTGATTTGTTTGCGCAATTTACTGCAGATGCATGAATAATCAGAGGAGCTTGTGCATGCAAACAGCCAGTTATGTGATTAACCTTCCATATCGATCTACTCTATCTAAATATTTATTCTGTATGCACAGTTTTGGTAACTGCATGATCCATTTAGGCATGCAGCTGCACATACGTTTAAAAAATCACTAGTAACTGGGACAATACCTGTGCTTAGATTTTTAGTTGTGACTAATAATTGTGCTTTTAATGAGGAGAGCAGAATGTTTGAAATTGTTGATTATCCAGGCATAATTGTTGTTGTTCGGTAATGTTATACCCTTTAGCTATATGATTGTTTTATTTTAGTATTTTAGTTTCACATCAAATTCACATCAGAGTCACTAAAATTGTGATAACTTAGGTGGAAATACTATATTTACTTATTGAAAAGATAGAGAATATTGTATCCTGAGCTCCTGTTCAGAAGCACTAGATGGCATCTATAATATGAAAGATTTTACCTAGTACCAGCAGGGGGAAATGGTCTCTCATGCTTGAAATGTTTACTAATTTGAGAAGTATTTACTTTGCATATTCAAACACTTACAGAGCAAATAAATTTGCAGAATAGTCAGGCTTTTCTCAAGCTTGGTCTGATTTCACCAGTTTAAACACTAAACAGCAGTTCTTGTAGTAAATTCCCTTTGCAAGCTTTGGCAACTTCTGCATGGTTTCTTTTCTTGAATGCTCTTCCATTGGCAAGTCTCTGGTCAGCAAATTCCTCACTGACTGTAAAATTAGACCTATTACCAGCAGCTGTCATTCTTCAGTAACTCTGAAATTACTTCTTTCCAGTCTGCTCCAAAGGTGTCTATTTCCATTCAGGGAAAAAAAAAAAAAAAGCAACATCCTTGTTTAAAATGATATGAAATTACCTTAATTTAGCTTCAAAATATTTTGGGTTTTGTTTAATTGGGTATGTTTTTGACAGATATGAAATTAGTCTGTTGTACTCGATTAGAAAGCTAATGCAATGTTCATTAGTTTTATTAGTGTCTTCGGTAAAACATAATATTTCATATCTGCGTCAATGAGATTTTGGTTTTAACAGGTTCTGTGCTCAAAAATGAGCATTTCAAGTTCACAAGTTGGGGATTTTATCTTTTTTTAAAATCTTATATTTCAATTCAGATTTACAAACAAAACTTAGTATTGTTTTTAAACTCTGTGTGTGTCCCTCTTTTTTATTTTATTTTTTTCTACATTCAAGTACTATTCCTTTGAGATTTATATAACATTTGAATTTGGAGTAAGAAGCATACTTCTACTCTGAAAAGTAACTGTGTAAAAATGACCCCATCATCACTAATCAGATCTTTTCTTTGTGTATATTCAGTGTTGCATTGATCGCTTGAGTAACAAAATTAAGTTTTTACAGCTTTCTACTCCTGTGAAGTCTACACACAAAATTTAGGTTGACATAGCAACATCTTTTAGGGTGTGTGAAAAATCCACACCCCTGAGCAACATAGCTTTGTGTACCTAGCCCCCAGGGTAGATGCAGTGAGGTCAACAGAAGAATGCTTTTGTCGACGTAGCTACCATTGTTTAGCGAGGTAGTGTTTCTGCTCTGTCAAAAATAAGCTTTCCATCAGTGTAGGCTGCATCTATACTATGAACTTACGTAGGCATAAACCTATAGCACTATAGCTATGCCAGTATTGTCCCTGTAGTGCAGACATGGCCTAGGTTTCAATCAGTCACATCAGTGCAAACCCACTGATATTTACTGAGATGGCATAGGTGTAACTGAAGGCCTTATTGATACACAATAACCATGGATTCTGTGGGGCAAATTCTGTAGACAAGTTTCCCTACAGAAATTCTGCAGAGTCATTTCTCAGAGTAGAAGAGCTCTTTAATGCTTTTGAAAATTTGATAATTAATTAGGACTACATTGTGAAGCTTGATAGCCGGTTTTTGTAGGTGACAAATCTGAGGAACTGTCACAGATTGAAGTGTCACTAGAAGAGGTTTTGGAATTAATTGATAAACTTAACAGTAACAAATCACGGGGACCAGATGGCATTCACCCAAGAGTTCTGAAAGAACTCAAATGTGAAGTTGCGGAACTATTAACTAAGGTTTGTAACCTGTCCTTTAAATCAGCTTCTGTACCCAATGACTGGAAGTTAGCTAATGTAACACCAATATTTAAAAAGGGCTCTAGAGGTGATCCCGGAAATTACAGACCGGTAAGTCTAATGTCGGTACCAGGCAAATTAGTCGAAACAATAGTTAAGAATAAAATTGTCAGGCACATAGAAAAACATAAATTGTTGAGCAATAGTCAACATGGTTTCTGTAAAGGGAAATCGTGTCTTACTAATCTATTAGAGTTCTTTGAAGGGGTCAACAAACATGTGGACAAGGGGGATCCAGTGGACATAGTGTACTTAGATTTCCAGAAAGCCTTTGACAAGGTCCCTCACCAAAGGCTCCTACGTAAATTAAGCTGTCATGGGGTAAAAGGGAAGGTCCTTTCATGGATTGAGAACTGGCTAAAATACCGGGAACAAAGGGTAGGAATTAATGGTAAATTCTCAGAATGGAGAGGGGTAACTAGTGGTGTTCCACAAGGGTCAGTCCTCAGACCAATCCTATTCAACTTATTTATAAATGATCTGGAGAAAAGGGTAAACAGTGAGTTGGCAAAGTTTGCAGATGATACTAAACTGCTCAAGATAGTTAAGACCAAAGCAGACTGTGACGAACTTCAAAAAGATCTCACAAAACTAAGTGATTGGGCAACAAAATGGCAAATGAAATGTAATGTGGATAAATGTAAAGTAATGCACATTGGAAAAATAACCCCAACTATACATACAATATGATGGGGGGCTAATTTAGCTACAACAAGTCAGGAAAAAGATCTTGGAGTCATCGTGGATAGTTCTCTGAAGATGTCCACGCAGGGTGCAGAGGCAGTCAAAAAAGCAAACAGGATGTTAGGGATCATTAAAAAGGGGATAGAGAATAAGACTGAGAATATATTATTGCCCTTATTATAAATCAATGGTACACCCACATCTCGAATACTGCGTACAGGTTCGGAAAAGGGCAACTAAAATGATTAGGGGTTTGGAACGGGTGCCATATGAGGAGAGATTAAAGAGGCTAGGACCCTTCAGCTTGGAAAAGAGGAGACTAAGGGGGTATATGATAGAGGTATATAAAATCATGAGTGATGTGGAGAAAGTGGATAAGGAAAAGTTATTTACTTATTCCCATAATACAAGAACTAGGGGTCACCAAATGAAATTAATAGGTAGCAGGTTTAAAACAAATACAAGGAAGTTCTTTTTCATGCAGCACACAGTGAACTTGTGGAACTCCTTACCTGAGGAGGTTGTGAAGGCTAGGACTATAACAGCGTTTAAAAGAGAATTGGATAAATTCATGGTGGTTAAGTCCATTAATGGCTATTAGCCAGGATGGGTAAGGAAGGGTGTCCCTAGCCTCTGTTTGTCAGAGGATGGAGATGATGGCAGGAGAGAGATCACTTGATCATTGCCTATTAGGTCCACTCTCTCTGGGGCACTTGGCATTGGCCACTGTCGGTAGACAGGATACTGGGCTAGATGGACCTTTGGTCTGACCCGGTACGGACGTTCTTATGTTCTTAAAGTATTTTAGACTGCTAAGCCTGCAGATTTTTCATGTTTTTGATTATATACTAGGATTTATTTTCCTTTAATACCTGAATATAGTTGGCCCAGAAGAAGTTAGAACTTACTGCTGAAATGGGGCTCTGTCTTTCCTACATCTTACACAACTTAAAAAAAAAATTGAAGATACTCTAACTTACATATATACATTGAGTTGAGCATTGATAGTGAGGTTATGTGTGCAAAGGAGATTGGAGTAAAAATACACATCATATTGTTTTCATTTTCCAAAATTTAAAGTGATCAGTGTGCACCTTGGGTTTGATTTTGTGTAATGATAACCAAATATGTCTGCTTATCGTGAATATCATTGCTCAGTACAATTTTCATAATGCAGCAATGCTTAGATGTTTGTATTCCAATTTAAATAGTTACATATGGGCATTTATATCTTCCAAAAATGTATGAATAGCCTAGGTTCACGTATTTTTAATTGTAAAATTTTAAATAAGAAGTTTGAGCCTTAAACTCCGCAGCTTGGAAATTTTCTTAAACTAATCAGTATCATTTCTGTCTCTTTCAATTTTCATCCCAGAGTACCAGCCAAAGTAAACAATTTCATCACCAGATTTTAAGGTGCATGTGACGTTAGGTGAACAATTGTATGTATATTCATAACAATTTATTTTTTTAGTGTGTTTTCCTGAGATTTCAGTATCGTGGTTTGTCTCAACTGCTAAGAGAACTTTCTTGCTTTTATAGGGGCCTGTTCTTGCAAAATCTTAATCATGCAATTAGTCCTATTTAAGTGATTGAATGGGACTACGTCTATAAAGATTTGCAGGATTGAGCTCTTAGCTTGCACCGTATATTTGTGCTAGTGTTTTGATATTGTTTGATAGCTTAATTATTTAGAGGAAACAAAAGAAAGATGGTGCATGTAGTAAATTAAGGGAATAATTGAAAGAAACAATATATTCCTACATATTTATACTAGTAATAGAATACTGTAATACTTTATCAAACGCTATCTTTTTGTATTTTTAATTTTATGCACTGTTTTTTTTTGTTCTAATGGCTGCCCTTCGGGATAGGCTGACCTCTGCTCTCCGTATGACATCCTGCAGTCGGATATTCGTCACATTCGAAAGACTGTTGACACTCTGCTGGCCCTCGGGGAGAAAGCCCCACAATCAACTTCTACCTTTCGCTCCTGGGATCTAATAGGCTTTTGTCTTTTCCACATACTTTTTATAGTCTTGATGTACATAACTTATCACTGGAATGCGCTAACAGCATAACCTGTTTGCATGTGCACACAAACTTTCTGCTTTATCTCTGACATATTACAGGTACTTTAATTTCCTTCCTTTCTCTCACAAACTTCCATCCCCTGTAACCTCTCTATTAACCTCTTGACTAGAGGTAGCAGAATCTTGAATTGATTGTAGCGGGAAACCCGCCCCTCACTTCCCCAACCCTAGCTTAAATGCGTACATGTATCTTGATTTTGCAGCTTGTTTCCTTCCACACTGCCTGGTTTGCTCACAGATTGTGGAGATGCAGTAAACTGCATCTATACCATTTTGGGCTGTGTTCTCATCAGATCTTATAAACTAAGCAGCATTGAGCCTGGTCAGTGTTTGGAGGTGAGAACCCAAGGAACCCCGAGGTGCTGAAGGAAGTGATACTGGCATTTCAGAAGATGGCGGTATTCTCTTTGAGTATGTGTTATGTTTGTTAGAGGCACCATCTTCCAAATGAAGAATAGAAACCACGGTCCTTAAGATCAGTAAAGATCCCATAGCACTTGTTGTAAGAGTGAGTGTTTACTCTGGTGTTTTGGTCAAAGTCCAGTTTGTGATCATTACAATTTCCCCCCCTAAATTTTTTCTCCAGTTTCTTTTGGAAACAGTAACCTTCTCTTTCCCTGTCAAACTGTGTAATGTTGCTGTCCGTTTTTAAATACATGCCAAATTACAAAAAACTCAGAATTTGTAATGGAACTTAGGGTCTTTCAGGATGAAGGTGATGGAGGCAACATGGTGCAGGGAGTAGGGCATCAGAGTGGGTATTGGCAGACTTAGGCTTTGTCACTGTCTCTGCCACTGATTCTTTCTGTGACATTGGGCAAGTTACATAATATTCTTGTCTGTTTCCTCATTTATAAAAACAGGGATGATAATATTCTGTAACACATCTGAGAAGACTTCTTTAACAATATGTAGAGATGTTTATTTAGTTTTCCCTTCACTTTGAGATCTACAGATGAAAAGCTTTATATAAATGCTAATGATTTCATATTATGAAATGTAAACATAAATTGTCACTAAAATATCAGTTTAGCTAACCCAAGAATACCAATCCCCTGAATACATAAATATACCGTACTCATTCCCCTATTCCCCTAGGAATTGAGGGGTCTGTTAAATCGATCTCTTTGCCAGTGCTTTCTGCATTGCTATGTTTGTTACACAATCCCTATTCCCATGTTATTTACATGAATATTTTTTTATGTATTTAGAGTATTAGAAAATCAGGTGGAGAAACTTGTTGCTACCAGCCCACGATATTAATCCTAATGTTATCTCTGCCTGTGCCAGTGACATGTTTTTGCTGGTTTAATTACCCAGAGTATCCAAAATCTCCCATCCATTAGAAAGGTAATGGAGCAGTTGTTTCAAGGTTGCTGATGTGCAAAGAAACAGAGGCTTGTGTCTCCCATGTTATGAATGATTTCTCAGTCTGAACACTGCATATGAGAGCTGAATTGCTGTTCAAGAGGTGTACTGGATTAAACCTGTTGCACAATTACAAATATTTTACCAAATCCCAATCATAGTGATAAGCAAACTCACAAACTTGTCCAAAAAAGCTGAATTCTCATACACTAGGAACTAGCCCATTCTATATCTAGTACAGGATAGATACAAAAATATTCTAAATTGCAAAAGTGATTTAGCACAGCATGAAAATAATAATTAATGGAGATATCCTATCTCCTAGAACTGGAAGGGACCTTGACAGGTCATCGACTCCAGCCCCCTGCCTTCACTAGCAAGGCCAAGTACTTATTTTGCCCCAGATCCCCAAGTGGCCCCCTCAAGGATTGAACTCACAACCCTGGGTTTAGCAGACCAATGCTCAAACCACTGAGTTATCCCTCCCCCCATACAAATTATGAATTGAATATTATTTAATCCTTAAACTGCCTACAGGTTTTATCCATAAATTCTAATCTACACATGCAGACATGTCAGTCTCCTTCTCAATTAATTTACCTTTGTGATTCCCAGATCTGCTTCTTCACCTGACTTTTAGAAAATGAGTGAACTTAATTGCTCTTCAGTTTCTTTCAGCTTTTGAACAGAATGACCATCACTAATTATTGCTAATGTTCCTGTCTGATACTGCATTAACTTTTTGTCCCAAAACTTTCCATATAAAATAAACACATTAATCATGTAGGGTGCTGAGAATAAAAGTAAATTCTCATATTCCTATAAACAGTAGGAAAGTTATAACACAAGATTCAAAGAGGAACATTACAAGTGCTTCCCTATTGCTATAGACTTGAAGTTAACCCAGACCATACTGTGAAGGAAGGCCTTAGGCTTTGTAACTGTAACTAAGGTCAGCTCTACACTAGAAAGGTAGGTCAACCCAGCGACGTCGCTCAGGTGTATGAAAAATTCACACCCCTGAGCGACATAGCTAAGCTCTGAACCCTGCTGTAGACTACGTGAAGTCGACAGAAGAATATTAAAGTGAAATTATCAAGTATTTAGGCAAAATATTTGATCTATTTGAAGATTTGAAGATCCTGATTTGTAAAAGGCCCCCAGCCTGCCTTCTGAGTTGGAGATGTAAAATTTTGTTTCTGAAAATATTTGTGCCTACAATTAATTACAGGTGCAGTTCATAACATTGAGGCTACTTATTGACAGCAACTGCAAACGCTGTTAATAATGAATGTAATATTGCACATGCATATGTGAAATCTGCTTCTTAAAATCAGGCCGTATGTATGTGAAAGAACACTAATCTGTCACGGTGAGGTTTTTAAAAGCCACTTATACACACACACCAAACCAATGATTTTAATTCCTGTGCTCCATCTGTTGCAACACAAACAGTGTTCCCAGAGATGGGCAGATATCGTCAGTGATGCTGAGATACGAACAAGGAAAGGTATAAAAATGAAAAGTAAAATCTAGAGCAGGGGTTCTCAATCTTTTTCTTTCTGAGCTCCCCCCTCCCTCCCAATGCCCTAGAAAAACTTCACAGCCAACCTGTGTCACAATAACGGGTTTTCTGCATATAAAAGCCAGGGCCGGCATTGAGGAGGTAGCAAGCAGGCCAATTGCATGCGGGGGCTCATGCCACAGGGCTCTCCGCAAAGCTAAGTTGTTCAGGCTTCGGCTTCAGCCTCGGCTGGCAGAGCTCAGGCCCCAGGCTTCAACCCCATGTGGCAGGGCTTCGGCTTTCTGCTCTGGGCCCCAGTGAGTCTAATGCTGGCCCTGCTTGGGGGCCCCCCTGAAACCTGCTCACGCCCCACCCCACCCCCAGGGCCTCGGACCCCTGGTTTGAGAACCACTGATCTATAGTATATAAAACTGTAAAAAGTATTTGAGAGGTTTTTGTTTAAAACTATTTTAGTCCTCTTTGTTGTAATGATTATTTAAATTTCAAAATACTTGACTCCAATTATTTACGTGGAAAACATGAGATTCATTTTCTTATTTGGAATCTCTAAGAAGCTACATGTTGCAACATTTTCAGAATATTTCAGTTTTTCTGAAATCTTATGTCTACAAATGCGGGGAAGAAACAGAAGGAGCAGAGAATAGCACTTGCCACATTGCAAAATTTCATTCACTCTCCATTTTTTGCTGGTAAATATAGCTGGGTCCTGAACGTTAACATCTGCAAATTAAATCACTTTATGATGTGCATACCTGATTCAGTGGCCACAGTCACTCCCTTAGTAACAGACACTTGTATTTTAATTGCCTTGAAGTTGTTGATTAGCCTAGATTAGTCCAATTCACGCAATAGCCTTGACTTTAAGGCAACTAATGTCAAAGAAAATAGAGATAGGTTTAAGTGCCAAGTTCATACTGAATCCTCCTGTTGTTGCTTCCTGTCATTTTCCTGTTTTTCTTTCACCCCAGCTAAATCACCCATCTTGTTCCATGGCTAGAAGATTACTCTGAGTATAGCTTTTGCAATTGTGGCTACAACTTTGTCTTATCATCTTCACTGCTGGTAGCTATGTGGCGCAGCCTACTGGCTCGGACTCTCTCCTCTCTATATTGTTACATTTTGCCTCATTTTTGATTGAAAGAAGTTTGTTCCTTCCTTTGACATAAATTTGAAAATAACAGTCAAAATTATATCCGTCTTTTAAAATTAAGATTAATTTAAATTTAAAATGTGGTTAGCCTAGTTGCAATGATTAGGTGTCTCACTCATTCCACTGAGTTTATTAGAAGCAGAAGCAGACCTTAGATCCTGGGTAATTCATCAGGGCGTATGTGTTGTTGTGGGAAGACCCATCTATGACCAAAGCAGAAATCGGTGTTCCTTCCTCTGTATTGACTGACAGTTTCTGCAGAGACCGTCACTGGTGTTGGAAATGTAGTGCCCAACTCCATCTCTCTCACACTGTTTTTGCATTGACATAACTTCATTGACTTCAAAGGAGATACTACTGAGAGATGAATCATACCCTGTGTTGAAGTTAGTGAAGTTACACTGGTATTATGCCAGTTTAAGATGGAGAGAACTCGCTTCCAAAAGTGGGAAAGATGTTTGAAGAATCTGTCAGTTGCCTAAAGTCTTACTGTAGTCATGGGCGAGTTCCTCCATAGCTGAAGTCTAGTGCCTAGAATTGCTGAATTCTATAAAAGTTTTGCAATAGTGTTATATAATATAGCGAGTTTCTCTCATCTGATTGTTTGACAGCTGTAAGATAAGTGCATTCCTTGTGTCTTAGAGGTAGCACTTGTAAGTGTGGTGGGACAGAGGAGAAGAGAAGAGGAGGAGGAGGAAGTGGTCAAGTTTCAGGGAGAATGATTGAATGTGGGTAATTGGGAGGGTTGGGATCTGATCTAAAGCCCATTGAAGTCTTTGGAAAGGCTCCTACTGAGTTCCTTGGAGTTTGGATAATGGTCTTAGTAAGATTTGATTCTTCTCTTAAAAAAAAAGTTATAGAATGTTGTTGAGGTGTGATTTGAAAAGAACAGGGATTCAGAAAAGGATTTGGTTGTGCAGCGGTAGGAAAGTTGTGCTAGATAGTGGGAGCAATGTAAAAACCTGGACTGTAAAGCTCAGCACTTAGACTCTTTATTGAGGTGAACAAGAGAACGATGAGGTGAAAGGAGAGTGTTCTTTGTGTAGGATGCTACAGGATCCAATAACTGTTCTGGGATATTTGTCAAAACACATAACCCTTGTGTTCGTTTATTGGTTTGTTCTTTATAACTTTGCATTGTCCATTGTTTTCTTGTTGGTAATGTAGAAGCCTTCAAGCATGTGAAAGAGATAAGGGAACTAAGCTAGAGCTTAGGGACAGGGAGATGTATTATGGGGAAAGTGAACATGCTGGTTACAAAGTACTGTCTTCCTTTGTATGACCTATTTATGCTTTAAAAACTAGAAATTAAACCTAGAGTCTGCTTTTTTATGGGCCCTTAAAAAACTTCCTTTATTTGAGAATAGAGCTCATAGGTACTGGTTTTATACTCAACTAGAATATTATATTAGATTTTGGACTGTTTAATTCATTTTCTTTAAAGAGAAAGCAAAGTGATATTGGGGAGGTTTTTATGGTTTAAAATGGATGACTGAACTCATTTACTCATTGTAATTACTCTTTGTGATTAATTGTAAGACAATCAACACTGTAGCCATGAAAAATCAATAGGTAAAACAAAAGCTCTGACTGATATAGGTGGCTAGAGATGAACAGTGAGTAAGTTTTGCAATAAAAATCTTTTAAGTGTGAGGCATAAATCTCTTTAAACTGAACTGTGTTTGATACAGATTTGGCTTCAATAGAAGCGATTTGGGACAAACATATCATTTTACGAATGCATTCAAACTTACAAATACCAGCAGTGAATTTTTTTTAGTGATGTCCCTTAGTCTCTTATCAAAGGCTTGTAACTGTTTTTCTTTGGTTTTTGAATATTCACTTCAGTGTCCAATAATTTAATATACAGTAATTTCATATCTGAAAATGTAAGGATAATGAAATGATCAATATTCAGACAGGAAACTCAAACATACCACCTTTTCGTTGGGTTTTCTTAGCCCAATCCCTATCTGGTGAGGGGAGGGCCGTATCCAATGGGAGCAGAAAAAACTTTTAAAACAATTTCATCTGACTTTAAAACATATTCAGTATAGAATGTAAAGACTTCTTTATCTGAAAATAACAGATCAGAATATTTTATTCTAAAACCAATGACATTATGAGCAGGTGTGTCTTGAGACATTAGATTGACCACAGTTCCTTAACTATTAGACATGTTTGAATAAACCTTATATTACCAGAAGTGAAGAAAACCTTTGTTTTTGTCTTGTATTTGAAACTGAAAACATTTTTATCATTTAGTTAGTCCACTACCAATCATACATCAGGTTACATGACAGTTTGCATCTAAAGGAAGAACTTTAAGCCTTACAAGATCTCTGTACATCTCTCCAGAAAGAAATGTCCTTTAATGAGGAAGCAGAAGTTAATGACAGTCTTGCCTGACCCTTTGAGAGTCTGCAGTACCTCACAGTCACACAAGATTGGCCCCACTGAGATTGTTTGTATGATTTCAGTTAAGTCCCTTTCACTCTAGTCAGAGATACTCACAACATTAATACGCGCCAGGACTGTTGACTAGATATACTGTGCTTCATTACAGCAGTGAATTCAGTGATGAATTATAGTGTCAAAAGCTAACACATTGAAGAGAAGACAGTAGCCAAAGTGGTGGAAAGCCACAGACTCCATATGTAATATAAACCAGCTTGAGCAGACTGCCAGAACCTTGCAGCACCTTCGCTGTAGGACATGGGGCATATCTGTACCACAGACACACTCAACCCCACAATCTTGAAGCCTACATTTCTCAAATAATTTCAAGTGAATTTGATAAGAGAAACCAAAATATGGTATGCTCATAGATACAGAGGTATAACCACATGCCACAAGTAAGATACAAGTTACAAGTCAAAAATACTTGCACTTTTACATTTAAAGATCAATTATAGTGCTGGTGGCAGATGTAATAATTGTGAACAAATTCTGGATCTCCCTTTTTGTCCTATATTTGACACGTAAAATGCAGAGTTTGATTTTTATCTTGTTTTAAACTAGGCTACTAAATGTATTTATATTGGAGTATTTATGGCCTGTAGCTGCACAGCCTTGTGCCATGATTAATCAACCTCAAGCTAAGCCTAGTCTGGTTGAGACACAACTTGGACAGAAGGCCTCTAAGGAAAAACCTCTGTGTTACCTGAAGTTGTGTTGTGATACTTTTTTCCTCTGAGACAGTATAGAACCAAGGCCTAAAGTATTTTATTACTTTTGGAGATGCTATTTTGATTATATAATTGAGGTCCTGACCTCTTGTGTTCATTAACAATCTGGTGGCATTTTCTATAAGAGTTCAGGCCAAATTCCACACATGAGCTTATTAAGGAAAGTAAGTAGTCTTAGAGTGAGAGGGCGTACTGTCATAGATTGGAAGCAGGCTATGACAGAAAAGGAAGGGTAAGAATAAATGGTCAGTGTTCATCGTGTCCAGAAGTTAACAGTGGGGTGCCACACAGACCCATACTAGGACCTGTGTGGTTTAATATATTTATCAGTTATCTGGGAATGAACAGTGAGGTGGCAAAATTTGCAAATGATACAGAATTATTTAGAGTAGTCAAGGCTAGTGATGACCATGAGGAACTTCAGAGGGACCTATCCAAGCTAGGTAAAGCACAATGGCAGATGAAGTTCTCATGGTTAACAAGATCAGGGCCATGTGCATTAGAAGAAATATTTTCAGCCATTTAGACAGATTATTGGGTTCTAACTGAACTGTGACTTGGGAAAAAATCCAATTATCACTGGGGAAAAAATTTTAAATAAAGGAAACAAAATTTAGACTGCATAAGTAATGGGATAGAAAATATTACATCATTATTATATAAGGTATGCCATATTCTATTCAGGATTAGAGAAGGGGAAAGACTACCATAAAAAGAGAGATTGAAAAGATTGGGACTGTTTAATTTAAAGAGGTGATGAATATGGCGAGAAACGGCAGAGGTAGACACAATAATGCATGGTATAGAGAAGATAAATCAGATGCTCCTTCTTACCTTATCTCACGTTCTAAAAGAAAGAGACATTCAAAAGAATTGAACATTTAAAGCTAATAAATCATTTTTTGCATAATTAACCTATAGAACTCATTGCCATTAGCTATCAGAGTTTAGCAGGATGATAAACAGAATTAGATGTTTCTATGAATGGGAATATCCACAATTGTATTAGCCAAAACATTCTTCTTCTTCAAGTGATTGTTAACGTCCATTACACATTAGGTGTGCGCGCGTTGCGTGCACGGACGTCGGAAACTTTTTCCCTCAGCGGCTCCCGTCAGGCCAGCAGGGTCCCCCCTCCTGCCAGAGCGGCGCCCCGCTCTAGCGTATATATATCCCTGCGGGCCCGACCCTCCCTCAGTTCCTTCTTACCGTCCATGACGGCGTTGGAACAACTCTGTCTCTCACTTGAGAGTGTCCCTTAGCATTAATAGTTAGTGTTCTTCTTAGCAGTTATCAGTTCTTTAGTACCTAGTGTTAATCTTAGCAGTTAACAGTTCTTTAGTAGTAGTTAAGCTCCTTTGTTTTAGGTGTTGGTCAATCCCGACACCGGCCCTGGGCTGCGGGGCATGCCGCACGCCCAAGGCTTCAAGGCTTGTGCCATGTGCCGCAAGCCTATGCCGATAAGCGATCCCCACGACTCGTGCCTCCGTTGCCTGGGGGAAGCACACCAAAAAGAGCGCTGCAAGATCTGTAAGGCCTTCAAGCCCAGGACTAAGAAAGAGAGGGACTTTCGCCGTAAGCAGCTGCTCATGGAGGCTGCATTACAGCCCTCCACTTCAACGCATGAGGCCGCGGCACCGTCAACTTCGATGCGGAGTGCCCCGGCATTGGTTCGTGATCCGGCACCGGCAGGGCATCATAAGCCAACGGCACCGACACAGCAAGACCACCCCCGGCACCGGTCATCTTCGCCGGCAAAATCGAAGGGCCAACCTAAGGCCCGAGGACGCTCCCCGCATAAGAGGGCAGCGCCCGTGAAGACCTCGAATGTGCCTAAGGGAGTGGCGACCCCAGGACAGATCCCGGTGCCAGTGGTTCCAGCGCCGAGAGGCCCGTCGAGCCCTGGGATAGGCGCATCGAGTGAGGAGGAAGGGCTGGAGGAGCTTTTAGAACAGCCCTCCACCCCAGACACGTTTGAGGCAGCAAAGGACCTTATCGAATTGTCCGCTGAGGGCCCCCTCCAAGCCAAAGATAATCCTCCAAGACTGCCATCCAGAGGCAAGCCAGCAATGGTGCGCCCATCACGGTCACCATCTTGGCACCGTTCACGGTCGAGCTCCGCCTCGGTGGACTCCCGGCTACCCTCGGCGCAGAGGGCCGCACAGCTGTCGGGCCCCAACAAGCGCCCGGCACCGACCCAGCAGGCCTACTCGAGAAGGCACCGGGACGTGTCAGCCACGCGATCCCCAAGACCGACCACTCGCAGTCGTTCCCTGTCCCGAGGTCACCGGTCCAGGTCCTGGTCGGCAAGACGTTACTCCCGGTCCTGGTCACGGAGGTACTACTCTCCGACCCCGGACTGGCACTGTCCCACGGCACCACCGTGGCCATCCAGGTCACCGTCTGTGGTTTCGGAGGCAGACTCGGGCCAGTCCAGCAGATTTGCCCACAGGACACTGGCCGGTAGGGAACACGAAGCCCCTTGGCACCCACAGTGGGGTCAGCTAGGACAATGGCCATTCTGGACCCCTTGGGCTTACCACCAGCAAGGCCCCCCATCCAGGACCTCGAGATCTGGCCCCTCGAGACACCAGTCCCGCTCCCCGCAGGGTCGCCCCTTCTTGCGCAAGGAGGCCACGGTCTCCAGACCACCGGAACAAGAAAGAGCCGACTCGGCACTGAGCCCGGCACCATCTCAGGCCCACACTATGGGACAGACCCCAGAGGAGCGCCCAGTAGGCGAGGAGTTGCAGGAAGAGGAGGACGGGCACGACAGTGTCCGGCCCTCCCCCGATTGACCATCGGGCACACCAGGATCTGCTCCGCCGAGTAGCCCTCAATCTGGGGTTGCAGGCGGAGGAGACTGTAAAGCAGGAGGACCCCATGGTTGACATCCTAAGCCCAGAAGGCCCCTCCAGGATTGCACTCCCGCTCATAAAGACAGTACAATCGAACTATAAGACAGTGTGGCAAACACCGGCCTCCAGCGCACCAACTGCGAAAGGCGTAGAGAGGAAGTACTTCGCCACCTCCAAGGGGTTCGACTTCCTTTTTTCTCACCCAGCACCCTGTTCGCTGGTCGTCTCTGTGGTCAACGAACGAGAGCGGCATGGCCAGCAAGCCCCGGCCCCCAAGGCCAAGGAGGCAAAGCGCTTGGACTTATTTGGTAGGAAGGTCTACTCGTCCGGGGTCCTCCAGTTGAGGATCGCTAACCAACAAGCGATTCTGAACAGACACAATTTCAATTCTTGGGCATCAGTCTCCAAGTTTAAGGACTCCCTGCCCCAGGGTTCACAACCAGAGTTCGCTGCCCTGGTGGACGAGGGGAAGGCAGTAGCCAAAACCTCTTTGCAGGCCTCCCTTGACTCCGCGGACACAGCGGCCAGGACAGTCGTGTCAGGAGTGGTGATGAGGCGCTCGGCATGGCTACAGGCTTCCGGCCTTCCCCCAGAGGTACAAAACACCTTGCAAGACCTCCCATTCGAAGGGTCAGGCTTGTTCTCAGACCAGACGGATGCCAGATTGCATAGCCTCAAAGACTTTCGAGCAACCCCCAAGTCGATGGGAATGCAGACTCCAGTGACACAGAGGAAACCCTTTAAGCCCCAACCACTGCAGAGGCAATGCCACCCTCGTCCTAGACAGGAACCGTACTGCAGAAGGGGCAGGAATAACTGGCGTAGACGTAACAACACGCCTAACCAGGGCCAAAGCCACAGCCAAGGCAAGCCGCAGCCGGGAATAAGCAAGGGTTTTGAAGTTGCGATCGAGGACAGCGTACTGACCCTTATACCGGAGCCTCTTCTATGTTTCAGGGACTGCCTGTCCCATTTTTACCGTGCTTGGTCCCGTATAACATTGGACCACTGGGTCCTTCACACGGTGGAGGCGGGATACACCCTTCAGTTCTCCTTGCCCCCTCCCTCCCATCCCCGTCCCTCTTCAGGGACCCCTCTCACGAGCAACTCCTTATGCAGGAGGTGCGGGCCCTCCTCAAAGTAGGAGCAGTGGAAGAGGTCCCTCCGGACCTAAGAGGGAAAGGGTTTTACTCCAGATATTTCCTCATTCCCAAAGCAAAAGGGGGCCTCCATCCCATTTTGGACCTACGCAAACTAAACAAATTTTTGGTCAAGACATGTTTTCGTATGGTCTCCCTTGGCGCTATTATCCCATCCCTGGATCCGGGGGATTGGTACGCTGCTCTCGATATGAAAGATGCATACTTTCACATCGCCATTTGCCCGGCCCACCAGCGTTTCCTGCTCTTCACCATCAACCAACACCATTTCCAATTTACGGTCTTGCCCTTCGGCCTAGCAACGGCCCCGTGAGTGTTCACGAAATGCATGTCCGTGGTGGCAGCCTTTCTTCGGAAAAGAAAGATGCGGGTATACCTGTACTTGGACGACTGGCTCCTCGCGGGCAGGTCAGAGGACGAGGTCCGCTCCCATGTGGCACTGGCGTTACAGCTGTTCCGCAAGCTCGGTCTACTAGTCAATGTACCCAAGTCCTCACTGAGCCCCATGCAGAGACTGGATTTCATAGGAGCGGTCCTGGACTCGGTGGAGGCACGGGCAAGTCTTCCAGTGTCACGGTTCCTGGCCATTCAAAGGGTTGTAAGCTCCATCCAACAATTCCCCACGACCACGGCCAGATGCTGTATGCAACTCTTGGAGCACATGGCGGCTTGCACACATGTAGTCAGACATGCCCGCCTAAGACTCAGACCATTACACTTGTGGCTGGCCCAAACGTATCGCCCCAACAGAGACCCCTTAGACCTACTAGTGACAATCCCAGCTCGGATGTCGAACTCCCTCCACTGGTGGCTCGATCAGCAGCAGGTTTGCGAAGGGTCCCTTTCGCCACCCCGCAACCCACTCTGACATTAGTAACAGATGCGGCGGACCTGGGCTGGGGGGCGCACCTTGGGGACCTGTGGACCCTGGGCTTATGGTCCAGGGAAGAAAAGTTGCTTCACATCAATCTGAAGGAGTTAAGAGCAGTTCGCCTCACCTGCCAGACCTTTCACGCTACCATAGAAGGCCACAGCATGTCAGTTCTGACGGACAACACTACTGCCATGTTCTACATAAACAAGCAGGGCGGGTCCCAATCCTCTCCCCTCTGTCATGAGGCGCTCCTCCTATGGGACTTCTGTATAGCCCATTCAGTCCACCTACTGGCAGCATATCTCCCAGGGGTCCAAAACAGGTTAGCAGTCCGCCTCAACAGGTCCTACCACATGCACGAATGGACTCTACAAGAGGACGTCCTGCATTCAAATTCCAGAGGTGGGGGTTTCCCCAGGTGGATCTCTTCGCCACCAAGGACAACAGCCAATGCCCTCAGTTTTGTTCATTCCAGAACCTCAGCCCGGGCTCATTGGCAGATGCCTTCGCGATTCCGTGGGGGGGAGACTGAGGTATGCCTTCCCACCATTCCTGCTCATCCACAGGGTCCTGCTCAAGACCCGCAGGGACAAGGTGACAGTCATCCTCATCGCACCGGCGTGGCCATGCCAGCATTGGTTCATGACCCTGCTGGAACTATCCTTGACCACCCCGATCGCCCTCCCCCTCCATCGCGACCTCATCACGCAGGACCGGGGTCTCCTACTCCACCCGAACCTACAGTCACTACATCTCACGGCGTGGTATCTCTCTGGCTAAACGATACGGAGCACAAGTGCTCCCACCAGGTCCAGCAAATTCTTCTTGGTAGTAGGAAGCCCTCCACAAGAGCGACCTACCTTGCCAAATGGAAGAGGTTCTCCCACTGGTGTGAGCCTCATCACATACGGCCTCTGCAGGCCTCCATCCCATCAATACTGGACTACTTGCTGCACCTCAAGCATCAAGGGCTCGCCCCCGCCTCAATTAAAATGCATCTGGCCACCGTATCGGCGTTCCACCCCAGAGAGTTGGGGGTTTCGGTGTTCTCCAACCTCACAGTAGTCCGATTCCTCAAGGGGCTGGAGAGGGTGTTTCCCTACTCGCGCCCACCAGTCCCTGCATGGAATCTTAACCTGGTCCTAACTAAACTCATGGGGCCGCCCTTTGAACCCCTAGCCTCTTGCTCCCTCATGCACCTCTCATGGAAGGTAGCGTTTCTAGTGGCCATCACATCAGCGAGGAGGGTATCGAAATTGAGAGCCCTCACTTCGGAACCCCCTTATACAGTTTTTTATAAGGATAAGGTGCAACTGAGGCCGCACCCCAAATTCCTTCCTAAGGTGGTCACGCAATTTCATATGGGGCAGGATGTTTGTTTACCGGTGTTCTTCCCTAAGCCCCATATGGACCCAAGCCACTGCAGCCTACATTCCCTCGATGTCCGTAGAGCCTTGGCATTCTATCTGGAACGGACCAGGCCATTCCGCAAGTCGACGCAACGGTTCATTGCCATTGCGGAGAGAATGAAAGGCCAGCCTATCTCGGCGCAACGCTTGTCAGCATGGATTGTGCTTTGCATACGCACATGCTATGAGCTCGCCAACGTACTAGCCCCGGAGATCAGGGCTCACTCGACTAGGGCCTAAGTGTCCTTGGCGGCTTTCTTGGCGCAGGTTCCACTCCAGGAAATCTGTAAAGCGGCGACCTGGTCGTCGGTGCATACGTTCACAGTCCACTACGCAATCCATCATTAGACCTGAGAGGACGCGGTGGTCGGCAGGGCTGTGCTTCAATCAATTGTTCCTTGACTCGTACCCTCCTCCAATGGTAAGCTTGTGAGTCACCTAATGTGTAATGGACGTGAACAATCACTCGAAGAAGAAAAAACGGTTACCTACCTTCTGTAACTGTTGTTCTTCGAGATGTGTTGTTCACGTCCATTACACTTCCCACCCTCCTTCCCCTCTGTCGGAGTCACCGGCAAGAAGGAACTGAGGGAGGGTCGGGCCCGCAGGGATATATATACACTAGAGCGGGGCGCCGCTCTGGCGGGAGGGGGGACCCTGCTGGTCCGACGGGAGCCGCTGAGGGAAAAAGTTTCCGACGTCCGTGAACGCGACGCGCGCACACCTAATGTGTAATGGACGTGAACAACACATCTCGAAGAACAACAGTTACAGAAGGTAGGTAACCGGTTTTTTTAGAAAATATAAACCAGCCACTAACAGATGGAGATTAGGAATAAACTTCCCCTTTGGCAGACTATTCCATAATGGTTCAATCTGAGACTAGGTCTACACTACCTGCCTGAATCGGCGGGAAGAAATCGACCTCTCGGGGATCGATTTATCGCGTCCCGTTGGGACGCGACAATCGATCCCCGAATCGACGCTCTTACTCCACCAGCGGAGGTGGGAGTAAGAGCCGTCGACAGGAAGCCCAGAGGTCGATTTTGCCGCCGTCCCTACAGCGGGGTAAGTCGGCTGTGATACGTCGAATTCAGCTACGCTATTCACGTAGCTGAATTTGCGTATCTTAAATCGACCCCCCCCCCCCCCCCCCCCCCCGTAGTGTAGATGTAGCCACAGGTTTCTTGCACCTCCTTCTGAAAGATCTGGTATTAGCTACCATTAGAGTCAAAATAATAGACTCAAAGTTTGTTCGTTCTGATGGTAGCACTGGTAGGTTTCACCTCTGACAGTTGCTGCTCCATTCCATTGATGGATGAAGTGATCCCTTTGTACATCAAAGTAAATTTGTAAAGAACTTTGCAATCATTTGGAAAATCATTCCATTAAATGTAAAATGTTGTTCATGTTTCAATCTGTTGATTGTAATCACTGCTGTTCAAGGTTTATATTCCAGGGTGAAAACCTGACACTATTGAATTCAGTGGACAAACTCCCTTTGATTTCAGTAGGGTTGGGATTTCACCCCAGGAATTTTTTTTAAAAGTAATGGGCGTATGTCACAGTATCTCACTATTGCCTGTAATGTTGTTTTTTTTACAGTGATTACATGCTAAATGAATGTACCATCAGACTTATTGCTGAAAACTAACTGCGAATCTTAATGGTGTTAAAATGTTTTGAGTTTTTTTAAATGTAAGAATAAGATGGTTTCCTGTTGGCCCTATAGTCACCCAGAACCCTTAAAAATCTCAAACTAGGCCAAGTATGCCATCAGCAAAACAAGATAATTATTTCTGTAAGAGGCATAGAAAGTTTTTTAATTAAATGATTCCTGATTGTTGTGATAACTGCTTTCTAGCTGTAGTTGCATAAAGCAAGATTTTGCAATAAGAGCTAGGTGGTCTAATCTTTACTCTTTTGTTTTTTCTTCTAGGAGAAGCTCTGCCTACCACATCACATCCTAGAAGAAAAGGGCTTGGTAAAAGTGAGCATAACAGTTCAAGCATTACTAGATGTAACCACAATGAAGCAAGCTTTATTCACATGAAACTACTATTTCTGCTGTAATCAGCTCCAATGTGCCATAAAAGTATCAAAACACTGCTCGTCTTTTCAAACTGCATTGAAAAATATCCTTCTGCTCCAAAAGAGTGTTCCTACATTTCTGAACTGAAATCATCTTTCAGACTATCTGTATATATTGAACTGCAAACTAATAATCATTTTATAAAGCAAACTGGCATTTCACTGCTTTTATAGCTCAAATTGTACAGCACCCATTAAAACAGCCACCTCTCTGCCACTTACATAAGTGTGGAGTACAGCTGCCTTGCAGCAAAATATGTTCATCTTATTAAAGCAAGAGCATCTTCTTTTTATCTGAATTTTAACATGTTTTGGTTTTTTGCAGTTGCTTCAGGCCATTGCCCTTTAAAAATATTCAGACAAAATATTTATATAAATATTATTTATTAGTGAGTTGTTATTCATCCTTTGGATGCAAAATATAAATTAGGAAACTGTATTTTATTACTGCTTTTTTGTGGTTAAACACTTTATTTTAATATAAATATTTAGTTATTTTTTATTCTACTTGGTGTGCAGTAATTCTAGATCTCCATAATCGTATTTTCTAATATGTATGATAAACAGTAAACAAAAATAGGTGCTTTAATGAAAAGAACTGTTAGCTGGGACGGCATTCTTTATTTTGGGGTTTGTGGAAGATTAATATAGTTTCTCTGCATTCCAGTTAGTTTCCAACATTCCAGCAGCACTTCCTTCCACCCCCATTAGATGAAATTGGTTGAACTAAAGAGAAGCACACCTTTTTATTTGTATATAGCTGTTATTAAAAAAAAAGGAAAGATTAAACTTGAAAACATAAATGTGAACAAATATTTTTGATTGATACTTATTTTACTATGCACAAGACATTAAACTTTTATTACAACAAAATAACTGATGTGCATTAGCATCACGTGTCTTGAAATATAATTTTGCACTGTACTTGGGTAATCTTAAAAGGATACAGCACTACGGAACAAATAAAAAATAGCACAAGAAAGGTGAACATAGAAAGTTTTCTAGATAGTCAAATATATGTTTGGTTTTTTTAAAAAAGAGAAAATATAATTTCATTACAGTTGTTTTAGGCAGTTGTAAAGACATGATCCTTCAAATATGGACTGCAGGTTGTAGGGCTTACTACTGTGAGCGGTCTCATTGTAGTTAATGTACTTCCGTGGGATTTCTCATCTTACTACGCACACTGCCCTGTAGTGAGTGTTTGCAGGATCAGACCCCTTGTCCCAATTCAGCAGTAGGAAATAAAGTTTTTTTCGTTACTTTTAATCTCAAAAGGAGGTTTTAAAGCTTAATTTATTGTTCAGTCATTTTCAGACAAGTATTTTAGGTAGAAAAGTTCTAGCACAGTGATTTTCACAATCTTTTGAACATCCATTTTTTGGTATGGAAATCTAGTGATGTAAGTAATTTAGGCAAACAAGACAGGGAAGTAGCATGTGGTAAAAAGGATGGCTGTTAGGGGTCCATGTTACATTTAAGGAAGGAGAGTTTGAAATGCATTACAGCAAAAGTGAGACAATGTAGAGGGCAAATTAAATAGAGAAAGAGGCTATGGAGAGAGAAAAAACAACCTGTTTGAAAGAATGTTGACACTTGTAACAATATTGCATAATCTAGGCAGAGTGATATGCGTGTTCACACAGAAAGACACTGCATTTAAAAAACCACCAGTATTCCAATGAATTAATTTTTAATCCTGAATATATACAGTGTTTTAATGCAGACCTTGTATTTTTGACATCACAGATTATGGTACACATTGACAACAATCTGTTGGGGGTGGGGAAATGTGAACTCAAAGACAATATAATGACACATACAGTATGCATGGAATATTCAGTTATTCCAACCAAAGCAAAAGCTTTTGTTCTATAGAGGGAACATTGACTTACATTGCAATTTTGACTGGCAGCTAGCATATGGTTTCCTATAAAATGTATTGTGCACTTTAACACTAAATTAAAATGTATTTTAATATTTTACAGAGCTGCACAAATACTGGTTTTGTGAAATAGCATGAACAATGTAAAGAAAATAGGTTTTCAACTCAGAGTATATCAAACTTTAAAAGCATTCAAAAATTGACTATATAAATAGGAATATTGATTGCTGCATCGAGGGGTAAAATGCAGGTTCCTGAGTATTTTTTTTACAATGTATATATGGCAACATGAAGCTTTGTAATTATTATTTTGACAAATCCTATTTTTTTCAACATTAAAATTTGTTTTTCTCCTAGTAGTGACTTTCAGTATTTGCTTAAAGTTGGCTGTAAATAGTGCTAAATATTTTGTAATATGGCTTTTTTTATGCAATCTTAACCTGTATGGCTAAAAAGAGAATTTCATGAATCTTTGTACACTTTATATGTGCAATAAAAAATGCATGGCCTCCTAACAATACCATAAACAGTGAACATTGTGTATATAGTGCAAACTTTACTGTAGCTGCAATTAAATCATTTTATTTGTATTCATTTACTATCCTGTGAGTGAGAATTTGTACAATAAATCTATAGTTGTTGGAGGAAATCAGAAGCAAGTAAAAGAAGCAAAATGCCTTTTTTTTTTTTTTTAGAAACCAAAGTTCAAGCCAGACCTAACTAAAGGCCCTTTGCTGTTCCAGAATCTGTTTCTCCAGACAAGCTGCTAGAACCGCCCCCAATACACACATGCAAATAGACAGTTGTAATGTTTGGGTTGTTCTGGGTGTGTTCTTATAGCATAGCTGTATTTCACTGTAAAAACTTTCTTTGATGCATTCTGTGCTGAGAGAACAGCAAAATCTATGTAGCTATCTTACTTCTCTGCTTAAATCAGTCAACACCTTAACTGGATTATTTTATGATCCTCCTCCAGTTTCTAGTTTATTTGCCCACAGTTTGGGGCAGTAGAGCTGTGGGGAAAAAAAATACAGGAATCTATCTCTGTGGGATTAAAGGCAGAAACGTATTTGATTGTGATTACAGACCTGCAACTACCCACTAAAAAGAAAGTGTATGATAAGGAAAATAATTTTACCTTTTGTCCTCCAAATTCAAATAGCCGCTACAGCTGCATATGTTTTATTGTAGCATGTGTGTTGCTCTGTACAGCAGGGTAAAACAGGTCTCTTTCCTGAAGCCTTTACAATCCACGGCCTGAGGCCCTAAAACTACCCTGAGTAGTGCCCTTGATTTTGGTGGTAAGCACTGAGCTCTAAATTGGACAGACAAGACCGTGAATATTGACACCACAGTCAGTGGCTAGAGAAAGGAGATGAGGAGGTAAACAATAGGAAGGCGGGACTCCTGGAAAGCAGAATGTCTCCATTGTTCTACAAACAGGGACAAAGGTACGGAGTAATGTGTTACAGCAGCTGCATTAAGGAGACATGGGCAGTGTATAAGCCTGCAGGCCTGCAGCGGTGAATTTCTATGGGATCGGTTAAAGATAAACAACCTTTTTGCTGAACTAGCTTTGTTGCTGAATCAAGGATTCCGTATTTCTGCTGCAGGAGTTGATGGCATCACAAATGGTAGAGCCACAGTGCTATTTGTAAAAAAACAGGAGTACTTGTGGCACCTTAGAGACTAACAAATTTATTAGAGCATAAGCTTTCGTGGACTACAGCCCACTTCTTCGGATGCATATAGAATGGAACATATATTGAGGATATATATATACACACATACAGAGAGCATGAACAGGTGGGAGTTGTCTTACCAACTCTGAGAGGCCAATTAAGTAAGAGGAAAAAAAACTTTTGAAGTGATAATCAAGCTAGCCCAGTACAGACAGGTTGATAAGAAGTGTGAGAATACTATTTGTGCTAGTGCTATTTGTCACGTCAGTTATTGCAAGCTAACCAAATCTTGGCAGGAAGAAGCGAGGTCAGCGTGAAGAAATGGACAGTGTTTCAGTGGTATGAGAACGAGAGGTATCCAATTCCCCAAAACCTGCCTTCCCAATGACTTCAACTGGTAGCCAAAGGAGCAAGGCATTTTATTGCTGTCATGGAGCTGGGACTTGTGTACGAATCCAGCTTCTTTCAGAGTTAATTTTATAAAACCTCCTCCACTGTGCAGTGCTCTAAAACAATACCTCATAGGAACGAGCCCCTTTAAAACGTCGTCATTCACTTGCACTGCCTCTGAAAATCAGCTCTAAAAGAAAGTATCAGACTCATCCCTGCTGCTAAGTTTTGTCAGCAAAGCAAACTTGCTCTAGGATAGTAAGTGATTCCGCATTCTTAATAGAAAAGGCAACAGGTATTTTCTGTATCCAAACTTGTATATGGGCTGGTGTTTCAACATGGAAGCTGATATTGTAATAGATCTCTTGCTGGAAAGTAAATTAAGACTCAGGCAGGAGCTGCATTTCCTTATCACCCACAGAACTATGAGATTTTAAAAATAGACCTTGTAAATGTAACAAATACGAGCCTGCTTTTCTCAGAGGCTGGTGGTGATCTGCATTTGCTACCACTAACCCTACCATTGTTAAATGATCCTGTTTAATATTTTATTATATTTAGGATACATTAATGATGTCATCTTCTTTAAAAAAGCATACAGGGAGTAAAATCTTAAATTTTACTTCAAAGGAAATGCCACAACTTTTCACACCTGCTTTTAATACCTTATAGCACCCAAATGCCTGGCACTTGTTACTGTAGAAAGATAAATGGCTGTTGAGATACTAGTAGGAATTCTATACCTGTTGTTAAAATGGTTTCTGCTTAGTTGCATGCATAGAGAGGTATAATGGAAATCCCCTCTAGATGGCACATTCTGATTTGAAGCTCTCTAGCTTTCACTGAAAAATTAACTTCATGCTCACTGAGATGAACGTGGTACAAATTTCAAGCGAGGTTAAATTAACTGTTTGCAAAGTCCCATGGCAGTGCTATCATTCCTTTTGTACAGATATGGAAACTGCAACAAAGAGACTGAGGCTAGGTCTACACTACCCCCCTGAATCGGCGGTTAGAAATCGATCTCTCGGGGATCGAATTATCGCGTCTCATCGGGACGCGACAATCGATCCCGAATCGACGCTCTTACTCCACCAGCGGAGGTGGGAGTAAGCGCCGTCGACGGGGAGCCGCGGAGGTTGATTTTGCCACCGTCCTCACAGCGGGGTAAGTCGGCTCCGATAGGTCGAATTCAGCTATGCTGTTCGCATAGCTGAATTTGCGTATCTTAAATCGACCTCCCCCTGTAGTGAAGACCTGCCCTGTGTGATTTACCCCTGCAATACCATCAGTGGCGTAAAGAGTCCTGGCTCCCAGTGCCACAAGGGTACAGATAAAATACAGGCAGTCCTCAGACTTACGACACAATGGGTTCCTGAAAATCGTATCTTAAGTTGAAAACATAACATGAATTTCCCATAGGAACGTCAGATCAAGTGTTGTAAAGTCAAAACGTGACAATTAATAAACGTGTTGTTTGTCATAAGTCAACGGCTGCCTGTAATGCCCAAAAGATAATCTTCCAGCCTTTAAGATACTTCAAACTCCATGCTCTAGGCACTAATCACAGCACCAAATGCTGCTGTTTTAAGTTAACTGGCTATTTCAGAATGAATTAGGAAAGAGACTTTTTACATACTTTGCTACATATAGTAAAATCGAAGTGTTTATCACAACATAGCAGCCGTTTCATTCAGCATGGGTAAGAGGAGTTACCACGCCATCTCAGGTGTCCTATACCATGACACACAACAGCAATACAAGGTTGAGATCTTGTTAGAACATTTGAGCTGGCCAAATACCGTGTTTGCCAAGGGTGCCAGTGTGCTGGAGATCAGACCTTTGTCTTAATGTAATTTTTTTTTTTAAACAGTGCAGCTTTTCTAATATCCATTTGTAGCAGTCACTTAAACTTTGTACCGGGGTAGGCAACCTTTCAGAAGTGGTGTGCCGAGTCTTCATTTATTCACTTTAATTTAAGGTTTCGTGTGCCGGTAATACATGTTAAAGTTTTTTAGAAGGTCTCTCTCTATAAGTCTTGGGGGGGGGGGAGGGATGGAGGTGCAGGGCAGAGGGCTGGGTGTTGGGGGGTGTTCAGGGTAGAGGGCTGGGGATGTGTGGAGGTGCAGGGCAGAAGGCTGGGGGAGGTGTGGGGGATGCAGGGCAGAAGGCTGTGTTGTGGGGGAGGTCAGGGCAGAGGGCTGGGGATGTGTGGAGGTGCAGGGCAGAAGGCTGGGTGTTGGGGGCGACTCGAGGTCAGGGCAGAGGGCTGGGGGCGGTGGGGGTGCAGGGCATAGGGCTGGGGTGCTCGACTCATGGGGGTGCTCCCAGCCTCCTGCCCTGAGCGGCTCATGGCAGGGGGCTGGAAGGGATATGCCCTGTTCCACCCCCTTCCCCAAGGCCCATCTCTACCTCTCTGTCTGCTCTACGGATCAGCGAGCACGCTGGGCTCGGCTCTGCTCCCCCTCCCCCTCGCAAAGGCCATCACCGGCAGGGAGAGGGAGGGGCTGGAATGCACCACGCTGGGGGAAGAAGCGGGGGAGGAGGGAAGCTTGCCGGCCACAGGACCAAGCAGGGGAGAGCGGTGGACGGGGGGGCTGAGTGGGGCAGGGGACCAGGACCTCCCACACACTGCTCTCCCCTGCGGGGGTAGAAGGCAGAAGCTTGGTCCTGTGGCAGCCAAGCTTCCCTCCTCCCCCGCTTCTTCCCCCAGTGTGGCGCTTTACAGCCCTCCGCCCCCCCTCCTCTCACCGGGCAGGCAGCGTGCCACTCAAAATTGGCTTGTGTGCCGTGTTTGGCACGCGTGACATAGGTTGCCAACCCCTGCTTTGTACTGTCATGTACCCGCACAGGACTTGCTGTGAGTGTCCATTAGGTGAAAGGAAAGGAACTATTTTTTTTCCCAGTTGCTTGAAATCTTACTGACTTACAACTGTCTGAAATACTAAGCTGTCCCCATACAGAGAGCGGGGGGAGCAGAGGCTAGCTTGCCATTAAATAAGAGCAGAATTGTTTCCGAGTCTTTAAGGAAAATCACATCTATGTGTTTCCCAAAATCATGGCTTTGAATTTTGGTTGCAGGCTACAAACTGGTATTTGATATCCTCTCTCAGGCTAGCAGTTCTACCACTACGTTTTCAACACAGAAAATAGCCTGCTTGGTGGTGAGTGGTTGTTTGTTTTACGTGTTGTAGAGAATTAGAGCACTACAGTCACTGCTTTAGTGGTGGGAAAGTGACCACATAGTCAACATCGTGCCCTCCCCTGCCTTACCTATTGCTGGACTATCAACATGTGTAACTGAAGAGTTCATTAAGCTCTCTGGGCAGTTTTTAAGCCAGCAATCATTAAATATAAAGGTATTATGTAGCATCAGTCTCCCTAACACTGCAGTCAGTGGGGTCTGTCAAAGTAGAACAGAGGTCAAGTGATGTGTTGGTTCTGGAAACAAACATTTTCTGCACAAGCCCAACTACTAACCTTTCTGTCCAGAAGAGGGGGGGAGGGGGGGAAATCAAGATTTGAGCAGGAGATTCTGGAGTATGGATGGTTGGATGAAAGCTTGTTCCTAAGTCCTCTATTTGATGACATGAAATTACATTACTGACCTACTACTTGTTCATGTAAGCAACCGCAATGTGTTACATGAGGATGTTATCTGATCACGAACAGGAGGAGATTGTCCATACGCTCGATTAAGATGCGGTTCTCAAACCTAACTGTGGACCACAAGTATTTTCAGGGACTTGCTGTAGGTAAAAAATTCTCCCCCCAAAGCTGTCGTATAGCAGTCGAGCTATTACTCCAGCTCCAGGCTGAAATAGCCGGTACCAGTATTGGAGGAGGGAGAGGAAGGACTGGCTGTTGGATCCAAATAGGGCATGGTGAACAGCTACAGTAGGTTGGCTAAATCCTGTCCCATCATAAAAGCCTTTTTAAGTAGAGACACACGTGTTCACTAGGATTTTAGAGCGTTACCCCAAGTTAAGACTAGGCTGACTGTATTTCCCCCCCCCCCCCAAATTAGCAGGCAGAGTTACACACCATGGGGAATCATTTTAAATCTGGTACAAGAGTCAGATTCTGCTACCCTTTACTCATGTAAAATAGCCCCCCTTTTCTCCTCAGACAGTAAGGTACTAAAAGGTGGCAGAATCTGCTCCCCAATGCTCTCCTTGTTAGTTTCTTTATGTCTATCCCCCTGCGTATCCATCCCTCAAACTAATTAGGCCACAGACCTTTATTCCTCTCTTAGAAGAATCTCTAGCCTTTGCCACTGAGTAAGTTTCTGGGGAACCATAAGTCATAAAAAGGATGAACTGCTCTCTTTAAGACCTGATTTCAGCTAGCTGCCTTCAGAGTCCCTTTACACTCCCACTTACAGGTTAAATGTTAACAAGGGGGAATGGTTGATAACAATACAGTGTAAGTTTGTTTGCATCTTCCATCAAGAGCTGCAGATTTTAACCTGGAAATACATTTCAATAGGCAGGAGACAAACACTTGAGTGCAAATCCATTTAATTTGCTATTGTTTTCAGCCATGTATTCAAAATTGTCCAGTTATTCTGTTCAGTGCTGAATGAGAGACAAATTGAAAGTTAGTGTGGTACTAGTTCTCCACATACCCTCCTGCTGCAGTCTGCACTGTCTTGAGACCACAGACATTCTACGTCAATATGCTGTTTAAAAACAAGAACACTTAAATGATCATTTCTATTCTGAGCCATACCCTTAGGATGTTTTTCCCAATATGGTTAAACAAGTTTCAAAGCAGATGAACACATTCAAAATATTTATTCTGAAGTACACAAAGAGAATTAAGGATTTTTAGCACTACTATCAGCATGGCTCCATTTTATAGGCACTAATTCAGCAACTGATTTGTGTTAACATTTGTGTATATATTGACTTGTACTGGACAAAAGAGACTCCTACGCTTCAAGCACTGAGGTATTTTGCATGGTGTCTGATGTGATCATTAACAAACGTCGCAATGAAGAAGTAGCTGTGATCGTAGCCCTAGTAAGAGAAAAACAGATTCAGCAATTCAAGGTACTTAATGGTAAGGCGTTGGAACTGGATTTTCAAGCATTGTTAGTGACGGCTCATTCGCTGTGTGCTCGTTGTAAGAAGGCAGTAAGGAGGCTATTTCAGGTTTATGCAGGGCCTGTCCTAGCCCTAGGAGGCTACATAAACTGGCTGTGCACTAGGCTCTCCCATCCCGATGAAGATGGGCACACTCCATAAATACACCTGCTGTGCAGGCACCAGCTATCTTGGAAGGACATGGCAGATAGGATGGAGTCATTTCAAAAACCCTGAAGAATTTCAGGCTATTGCGACTCTACACCATAATGCTGCAGGAAAGGGAGGGTTCTTTCTTTGCCTCCTGACTTATCCTGTCAGCCAAAACCAACAATGTACCACTCTATAAACGCCACTATGTGGTTTAAATGTATACAGATGATCAATCAGATAAGAGCACACTTTCTTCATAATGCTTTTGTGATGGGTTACTGCAATATTATATTAAAAACAGAGCAAGATACTTATCTCCAACAAAATGCATGTATTTTCTTCCTCATCAGCATGTCGCCAGTAGATTGGATTGCACTCTAAACACCCTATAATGTTTAAACTAAAAATCAGCTCCCCCTATAGTGGTCAAAGTAATTAAGTCAGTGGGGTCTAGTGGATACACCACTGCACTGAGTCAAGAGAGCTGCTCTCTGTTCTCCCCCTGCCATTGACCTGCTGTGTGACCTTGGACAAATCACTTTGCCTGTCTTGTCTATTTCAGGACTGGGACTGTCTCTGGCTAGCTGCTTCACCTTTTTAGGCACACAGAGTCAACCCAGTAATTATGGAATGGATGCATTAGACACCCCCACCCTGCTTCCCCCCAAAAAGGTACTTTTTGGTACTTGCCTGTTGCAATCTAAAGACTACAGGGATTTTCCGCTCTGTGCAGGCAGCAATAAAGTTGTCGGGCAGTAACTGCCCTGCTGAAAGGAACTGGTCATCTTTGCCTTGATCAATTAAGATGTCAAGATGAGAATCTGGATAAGACTTCACAAGATGGGTAGCATCATATGCCTGTAGAAATAAAATTAAACTAATTAAAAGTAACAACATTTTTGAGAATTTTCTTCACCTAGTAACTATACTACCAAATTGGGTTAGAATTATTGTTTAGGATAGGATAGGGATATGGACTGCAACAAACTGGGGTCTAAGACAATGTTTACACTAAAAGTCTGTCCAAACTATCGAGTAAGTTCAAAGTTGGGGCTCTCAGGCCAAAACCTTAAATCTATCTCACTGACTCAAATCCCGTTCTACCGGTATCAATGCCCATAGTATTTAATCACGACTAAAGAACCGAACGTTTTGCCAGCCTGCTCCTACAGAACTCACTTACCGATCTCTGACCAACACGTTTTTCCTCTTTTGCCTGCCACTATAAGAAGCAAATCCTTTGTGCACAGAGAACACAGGAATATACATTTTGGGTCCGTCGACTCTGCAAGTGAATGTAGCTCAGGCATACCGTGCTAACTTAATCTAAATGTACAGGAAACAATAGCAGTGTAGATGAGGTGGCATGGCCTTCAGCATGGGCGAGCAGCCAGTGTACAAGCCCTCCAGGTAGTCTAACTACATATTCTGGTTGCTAGCCTGTCCTGAAGCCCATGCCACCACATCTACACTGCTATTGTTACCTGTGCTAGCTCAATTAAAGCTAGCCTACCCATGTTATGATCACACTTCACTTGTAGCGTAGACATAACTTAAGGGGAGCCTTCAGAGCAGGGGTCCCCAATGCGGTGCCCGCCGTGGCATCTATGTGCACCCACTTACTGGCCGCCGGAAAAGCAGCAATGTCCAAGCGCTGCCACTGAAATGCCGCTGGTTTTCGGCGGCACCTCTTGACGCTACTTCTCGGCAGCATTTCGGCAGCGACGCTTGTTGGCGTTGCTGCTTTTCGGTGGCATTTCAGCGGCTGCTTGTCCAGCAGCCATGCTCCTCGGCGGCTAGTCGTCAGGCGCCCGCCACACTGAAAAGGTTGGGGACCACTGCTTCAGAGCATTTCATCACCCTAAAAAGGGGAGCAGATTTTCATCTGTTCAATGTTTCCAGGAAACAGATGAAGAGCCAGAGCTTGCTCATATTTCTACTTCTCTCACAATTTAAAATCTTCAGAAGTGAGGAGAGAATTTACTGTCTCTATGTGGTAAGAACAGCCTCCTGTCAATGTATGTTTTTTGTAAAGTGCGAGCCAGCCATATGATGGTGATCAGTATCCACACACGTACTGTTCAGTCAGATTCAATGTTTGGTGATGGGATAACATGGTGTTATTCAAACAGAAGTCATCACTTCATGTTTTGCTTCCCTACTACATAGTGCAGTCACAAGCTCTTTTACAGTTCATTAAATGACTGGACTCTCCCACACATACCTCCCATTTAGTTAGATCTGATCCCAGATATCCACCAAAAGCTTTCTTCCCCCAGGGACACTGGACTGGGTTGCAGACAGGAGCAAATGCTGATACAGACTGTTTAGAAACACAAACATAGGGGTTAAGAAAAGTCATTTTGATAAGCAAGATGTGAGCGAAAAGTGTGTTCAAAAGCTGTTCTGCCTAGTTACAATTGTAGCACATTGGAGAGCAAGTGCTCTATTCTCACCTTATACAGCAGTCAATCTCAGTCTTGTGACATAATTAGAATTTTTTTTTAAATGTATAAAGGAACACAACCCACAAATAAGTGCTTAAAGAGACCACAAAAGGGACAAGGTACAATTAGGTCCCCTCCACACACACCAGACACTAATGGCTCTCATCTAACAATAGAGAGCTAAGATTTGCTAACCAAAAATGCAAGGGATTACTTTGGATTTTGAAATCTCTGAAGCCGTAAAATGCGGGCATTTATTGAAGATGCCAAGGAAGACAGAACAGCTTAAAAATTCTATGAATTGTAATGTGTATGTATTGGGAATTAACTCAATACAAACTTTCAGCCATTTTATAACAATCTTACGAACATAGAAATATAAGATCTACTATACCAAGTCAGACAATGGTCCATCTAGCCCAGTATCGTGTCTTCGACAGTGGCCAATGCCAGATGCTTCATAGGGAATGAACAGAATCATCAAGTGATGCATTTCCAGCTTCTGGCAAACAGAGGCTAGGGCCACTTCAGAGCATGGTTTTGCATCCCTGCCTATCCTGGCTTATAGCCATTGATGGACCTATCCATCCATCCATTAATTTATCTAGTTCTTTTTTGAACCCTTTTTTGAATCTTAAAATTCTAAGGCTTTAAATTCCTCTGGAATTTCTCCTTATTCAGCTGTTGCAAAGAAATCTTTCTTCCCAAGATCATACACTTTGTGAAAATTTATTTTTTGTTGACAGAAGACAGAAATAATTTAGTATTATGAAAGATTAAAGTTATTTTTCTGAGAGATTCCATATCTTTCTTAAATTGGCCCTTTGCCGTGCTTTCAAAAAATTTGTTTAAGGGAGACTTTCTAGATCAGAGATGTGACATAACGATTCTCTTCCTCATTATTTGAATTTTTTAAAATTAAATGTAATTAAGATTTTGATTATCCTATCTCCTAGAACAGACCTTGAAAGGTCATTGAGTCCAGCCCCCTGCCTTCACTAGCAGGACCAAGTACTGATTTTGCCCCAGATCCCTAAATGGCCCCCTCCAGGATTGAACTCACAACCCTGGGTTTAGCAGGCCAATGCTCAAACCACTGAGCTATCCCTCCCCCCCACTCTTGTTTCAGTTAAGACTAAGAGGATGAACTGAGATGTATCATTTTGGTGATAGCTACAGCCAATCTGTTCAACTGTGAATTTTATACTAATTTATTCTCTTGATGTATGAACTAACCACTGTGACCTTCTTTGCACACATGAATTATGGTCTCCTGCATGTGGTTCCGAATGTGGTCTTGTAGGGACAAGCTACTGAAGCTCTAACTGAGCAGACATGTTATGACTTTGCATAGTAACATGAAAAAGGTCACATGGGGAAAAAAATCCTTTAAAGATGAATTTTTAAATTTCACATCTTGTATTTACGCCTCCCAGCAGCTTTGTCATCACATAGTCCAGGGGTGGGCAAACTACAGCCTGCGGGACAGTCCTGCCTGGCCCCCGAGCTCCTGGCCCGGGAGGCTCGCCCTCGTGCCCTCCCCCACTGTTCCCCCTCACCCACAGCCTCAGCTCGCTCTGGGCAGCAGGGCTGTGAGCTCCTGGGGCAGCACAGCTGCAGAGCCCAGCCTGACCCAGTGCTCTGTGCTGCGTGGTGGCAGCGGCAGCAGCGTGGCCCAGCTCCAGCCACCGGTGCTCCAGGCAGCATGGTAAGGAGGCAGGGAGCAGGGGGGTTGAATAGAGGGCAGGGGAGTTCGGGGTGGTGGTCAGGGGTGGGAGTGTGGATAGAGGTCAGGGGGAAACAGGCAGTTCAATGGGGGCAGGAGTCCCGGGGGGGCAGTCAGGAAGGAACGGGGGGTTGGATGGGACAGTCAGGGACAGGGAGAAGGGGTAGTTGGATGGGACAGGGGTCCTGGGGGGGGCCGTCAGGAATAAGAGGAGGGGTTGGACGGGGCGGCAGGGATCTGGGGGCAGTCAGGGGACGGGGAGCGGGGGGGGGCGGGGTGTGGATGGGGCAGGGGTCCTGGAGGGGGGAGCCATCAGGGAATGGGGGGGGGGTTGGATGGGGCAGGAGTCCCGGGGGGAATGGGGGCAGATAGGAGGTGGGGGCCGGGCCACGACCCACTCTCCTAACCGGCCCTCCATACAACTTACAAAACCCGATGCGGCCCTCAGGTAAAAAAGTTTGCCCACCCCTGACATAGTCTATTAGAAATACCAGAGAGAATGCAGCCCTGGGATACTCCTGATTCTCAGTCCACTACTACCATCGACCCGCATACAATTATATGTACCACTAGGCACACTAAATGCTCAAAAAAAAATTCAGAATCTCTGGGACTTAAGATCAATGGTGACAAAAGTTATATGTGCCTTCTATAAAATGGAAATGAATGATCTGTCAATGCTACATGTAGATGGTAAAGATTGAATAGTTTTATCTATCTTGGTAGTCAGTTGACAGCAGGAGATTGTAACCAAAAATACAGGGCTGACGCAAAGAAGTTTTGCGCCTTAGGCGAAAATTCCACCTTGCACCCCTCCCCATCCCCAGCCCTGCAGCAGCTCCCTGCCCCCCCTCGCAGCAGCTCCCCCCCGCCCCAGGAGAGCTGTGAGGCAGCTCCCCACCCCAGCTCACCTTCTCCACCTCCTCCCCGAGCACACCGCCCCCAGTCTAATTCTCCTCCCCTCCCAGGCTTGCGGCGCCAAACAGCTGATTGGCAACGCAAGCCTGGGAGGCGGGAGAAGTGAAACGGCCGCTGCGCTGGGAGAGGGAGTCGGAGCCCCACGTGTCAGCGCGCCGCCGACAGCCCAGCCCAGGAATACTGTAAAAAAAAAAAAAAAAATTGGCACCGCTTTTTGGCGCCCCCAAATCTTGGCGCTCTAGGCAACCGCCTAGTTTGCCTTAATGGTAGCACCAGCCCTGCGAAGATATCATGTCCGATCGCTCTTGCATCAACTGCATTTCAGCATCCTCAAAAGACTCTGGGTGGATGGTGGGATGTATGTGTGACAACTAAGATATGAGTGTTCAACGTGGTGATGAGGACTACCCTGTTATATAGAGCAGAAACAAGGCCATTAAACAGCTGAGGACAGAAAACTAAACAGTTTTCCATGTCAAAAGTAATGGTGTATTCTTAACATCTGTTGGTTTGATTTTGTCACAAATGAGGAGATACTTGGATGATTCTGGCAAGCTGAAGTCCTGCTCAGATGAAAACAAGATGACTGCAATGATGGGGTCTGTCCAATGGGCAGAAAATGGTACATTTCTATAGAAGATTTACAAGCTGAGGTAAAAGGAAAGAATATGAGATCGGCCACAAATGAGATTGGAAGATGTGATTTTTGAGGGATTAAGAAGCCCAAATCCTCCCATACTGACTCATGATGAAGGAAGACGACCTGCAAGAGACTGTTCAAGATGGAAGTCCATTCTAGGTGATGCCACAGCTATACTACAGCCATGTAAATGTGCTGCTGCTGCTTAACTACAATAGTCTGGATAAAATAGCAATAACTTTAATATTCTCCACTGGAGACTATATTTAACTCAGTTTTTAACTTTTTGAATCCTGTAGTTGGTATTTCACCAATGCCAAATGCTAATGCATTTTACAGTTGCATTCAGTACTAGGCAGTGCTAGTACCTGTAGGCTATTAGTATTAAAATTAAAGTTATTCATAATCTTAAAGGTTGCAACAACAGAGTTTAACTTGAATTTGATTTTTAAAACGGTTTTTCTCTAGAAGATTGTATAAAACTTAATATCTTACTTTGTATTTTCCAGGATTCTTCAAAGCAAGGATAAGAGCTCCATGGCCACCCATTGAGTGCCCAAAAACAGACATCCTGTCTGAGTCAGCTGGGAAATTGGCTTTTATTAATTTAGGCAGCTGAAAAAAATCAAGTGTGACAGAAAAAAAAAGGAAGACTTTAATATATTTAGACTTTGAGAATCAAGCAACTTAATGTGATCTATTACTGTATTTTAATCCAGATAAAATAATTGTGAGATTAAATGTACAAATTAGTTTTCAGACTGTGACCTCAACTGTTAAATTAACCACAAGTATAAAACAATCTCAACTACTGAATATTGCTAAACACAAAAGGAAACATTTCAAATATCTGTAGACATTTCATGGTCTACAAGATGTTAATCAACTAGACATATTACAATACATTTATGTAAATGTACATGTATAACAAGATTGAGGTTTCATTATAACCCTGTTCTCATTTTAACTAAATCCCTAAATATGTTCTCACAAAATGAGCAGAATGACAACTTGTTCTGGAGAGGCCTTTTATATTTCATATCCCTGTCAACATTACTTTTTAATATGGACCACTCATGCTGCAAATTAACAGACTTCTATGTATTGTTATTCATCATCTTAATAGATTTGCTCAAGCATTCTATTTTGAAAATGATGACATTTGACTGCTAATGAAAATGGTCCAACTTTAATATGCATGATTAGCGGCCATCTCACTACAATAGTCCAATTAAGAGGAGATCAGTCCCTCTAGTCAAGGCAAAACAATGAGATTGAGTTTAACACATTTAGCAACATTAATTTCAGTTGGGAAAAAAAGTCACCTCATCCTTTATGTACGAGTACATTCTATAGTTGGTTTTCCATGGTTCCTCAGTGGCGTCTACATAAAAACCAGCACCTGTGCCGAAATCCCAGCTCTCATCTTCTCCTTCAATATTGCAGCCACCTATCATGGAAAAGTGATTCTCTGTTTATTGTCCCATCTGTATCAGATGTTTGATGTTAGGGTATTCTTTTCCATTATATAAGCCACACCCTTCTAGATGGACCTGGATAAATTTAACCTCTGTGCCTCAGTTTCCCAAAAACTGTAGCATGAGGATGATGTTTAAGCAGTAATACAGTGTTCTGAGAGTTAATTCATTGTTTCCAAAATGCTTTGAGATTCACAAGTAAAAAGTACAACGTTTTCTTAGTTTTCACTTTCCTTCATCCCTTCAATCCCAAAATTTGTCTCTGATGTACGATCAGAAATTAATTTAACTGAATCTTACTACACTATGAATTTCTTATCAAATAAATCAGGGACACGTTAGAAACAGAAAATCCAGTCTATTCTCCTGCCAATACAAGATACCCTATACTACCGTAGATCTTTGATTGAATAATTCAAAACTAGACTGGACAAAGCAAATTATATGTTCCACTTCCTACCCTGGGAGTTTCCAGTCTAGTTAATCTCACCATCAGGAACATCTTCTGTATATTAATTCTCAATTCACCTTTTCTCTGTTTCATGTCAATAATAAATTAGAACCCCGTATAAAACCTAAGTCATTCCTCTTTTGAATAACTGTAGACATATCCTCCTTCACCAAGGCTATACTGTCGGTACTTAATTTTTATGTTTCCCTTCAATTCAATCCATCCAGCCATCTCTTATCCCTCTTCAGTTTGCCCATAATTTGACAATAGAATCAAATGACGTAAAAGTCTTAAACAAACCAAACATACCATAGAAACTTTATGGATAGTAATTCCATGCTCTAAAAAGAATATAGCGGTAGGGATATATTACCAACCACCTGATGAGGATGGTAAAAGTGACTGTGAAGTGCTCAGGGAGATTAAAGAGGCTATTAAAATAAAAACTCAATAATAATGCGGGATTTCAACTATCCCCATATTAACTGGGTACATGTCACCTCAGGACTTGATGCAGAGATAAAGTTTCTTGACACCTTAAATGACTGCTTCTTGGAGCAGCTAGTCCTGGAACCCACAAGAGAAGAGGCAATTCTTCATTTAGTCCTAAGTGGAGCACAGGATCTGGTCCAAGAGGTGAATATAGCTGGACCACTTGGTAATAGTGACCATAATATAATTAAATTTAACTTCCCTGTGGCAGGGAAAACACCACAGCAGCCCAACACTCTAGCATTTAGTTTCAGAAAGGGGAGCTACACAAAATGAGGAGATTAATCAGAAATTAAAAGGTACAGCGCCAAAAGACACCAATTTTTAAAAAGGCTCCAGAGGTGATCCCGGCAATTACAGGACAGTAAGCCTGACTTCAGTACTGGGCAAACTGGTTGAAACTATAGTAAAGAACAAAATTGTCAGACACACAGATGAACATAATTTACTGGGGAAGAGTCAACATGGTTTTGTAAAGGGAAATCATGCCTCACCAATCTACTAGAATTCTTTGAAAGGGTCAACAAGCATGTGGACAAAGGGGATCCAGTGGATATAGTATACTTAGATTTTCAGAGCTTTTGACAAGGTCCCTTACCAAAGGCTCTTAAGCAAAGTAAGCTGTCATGGTGTAAGAGAGAAGGTCCTCTCATGGACTGGTAACTGGTTAAAAGATAGGAAACAAAGGGTAGGAATAAATGGTCAGTTTTCAGAATGGAGAGAGGTAAATAGTGGTATCCCCCAGGGGTCTGTACTGGGCTCAGTCCTATTCAACATTCATAAATGATCTGAAAGAAGGGGTAAACAGTGAGGTGGCAAAATTTGCAGATGATACAAAATTGCTCAAGATAGTTAAGTCCCAGGCAGATTGTGAAGAGCTAAAAAAAGGATCTCTCAAAACTGGGTGATGGGGCAACAAAATGGCAGGTGAAATTCAATGTGGATAAATGCAAAGTAATGCACATTGGAAAACATAATCCCAACTAGACATATAAAATAATGGGGTCTAAATTAGCTGTTACCACTCAAGAAAGAGATCTTGCAGTCATTCTGGATAGTTCTCTGAAAACATCCACTCCATGTGCAGCGGCAGTCAAAAAAGCGAACAGTATGTTGGGAATCATTAAGAAAGGGCTAGATAATAAGACAGAAAATATCATATTTCCTCTACATAAATCCATGGTATGCTCACATCTTGAATACTGCGTGTAGATGTGGTCACCCCATCTCAAAAAAAGATATATTGGAATTGGAAAAGGTTCAGAAAAGGGCAACAAAAATGATTAGGGGTATGGAACAGCTGCCATATGAGGAGAGATTAATATGACCGGGAAAAGAGACGACTAAGGGGACATATAACACTGCTCTACAGCCGAAATGCTTCGGAAATAAATGTAGTCAAACTTTACTAATTCTGGGTCACTGAGAACGAAAATGATGCTTAAAATTGATGATTGGCTCTAGTTTTCAAGATATGCTATTGGGTCAGTATATACCACCCTTTACTTGGGAATGGCGGAGGATAAGTGAGTTATAAAGGGAAGGGATCTCAATTTAAACCAGAAATGACTACAATACATCTTTGACTGAATCTATGAATAAATCTATGACTGGGTTTGGACAGTACTTGCTTTTTAGGCAAAACAATGAATGATGCAATCTGAAGCTGGTATTGTGCCATACATGATATTAATTGCATCATGTTATTCCTAGAAGTCATGGATGATGCAACCATAACGAAGCTTACATCACTCTGCTGAACAAATTGCCCTATATCAGATCTAGAAATCATACAGTGTCGTGCTCTCTTATTTGTCAGTGTTTGATTTTACAAAAGGACACATTTCTGTTTAGCCAAAGTGAGCAGAGATGCCTCGTACTTGTGTGAACAGTGCAGATAACTTCTGCTATGTTTGTGGTGAAGTGACTTTTGCATCACAAAAGCGCAGTATAACCACTATGGTTAAGAAAGCCTATCACCTTTATTTTGGCTGCAAAATTGGAGATCAGGACAAGAGGTGGGCCCCACACATATGCTGCAACACTTGTGCAACAAATCTTCGCCAGTGGTTGAACAGGAAAAGGAAATCTATGCCTTTTGCAGTGCCAATGATTTGGAGAGAGCCAACAGATCATACCAGCAATTGTTACTTCTGCATGGTGCCTCCAGTTGGGAAAGGTGTGTCAAAGAAGAAAAAGTGGACTGTGCACTATCCAAACATTCCATCAGCTATACGCCCAGTACTCCACGGAGAAGGACTGCCGGTTCCTGATGCACCAGAATCATTCTCACTTGAGTCAGACGAGGAAGAGGAAGAGGATGAAACTTCTGGTCCTGAACCATCAATGTCACAGGACCCACATTTTCTCCCATCCTCATCCTCTGAACCACACCTCAGAACACAAGGTGAACTGAATGACCTTGTCAGGGATTTGGAACTACCCAAGAGTAAGGCAGAGCTGTTGGGCTCCAGACTACAGCAGTGGAATCTCCTGGCAGGTGATGTTAGGGTTTCCATGTTCCGTAACCGTCAAAAGGATCTTGTCCCATTCTTCTTCATGGAAGGTGATCTTGTAGCCTGCAACAACATCGATGGTGTGATGGCAGCCCTCAATAGCGTTCACGATCCAGATGAGTGGAGACTGTTCATTGATTCATCGAAGACGAGTCTTAAAGCTGGTTTACTGCATAATGGCAATGTTTTGCCATCAATTCCAGTTGGTCATGCAGTCCATATGAAGGAAACCTATGACAACATGAAACAACTTTTGAGGTGCATAAACTATGACCAACATCAGTGGCAGCTTTGTGGCGATTTGAAGGTTGTTGCTCTCTTGCTTGGTCTGCAAACTGGATACACAAAGTACTGCTGTTTTCTCTGTGAATGGGATAGTCGTGCAAGAGATTCCCACTACATCAAGAAAGATTGGCCACTCCGACAGTCATTGGAGCCTGGGAGGAAAAGTGTTCAGCATCCACCACTTGTTGAATCAAGGAAGATTTTGTTACCACCCTTACACATCAAGCTGGGTCTGATGAAGAACTTTGTCAAGGCCATTGACAAAACACAAGCAGCTTTCAAGTACCTCCGTGGAAAATTTCCAAGGTTAAGTGAAGCTAAGATAAAGGAAGGTGTCTTTGTTGGTCCTCACACTCGTGAACTTCTTCGAAATGATGCATTTGACCATGCACTGCGTGGCAAGGAAAAGATGGCATGGAAAGCCTTCCAGTTAGTGGCAATAAATTTTCTCGGAAACAACAAGGCAGACAACTACAGGTTGTTGGTGGAAAACCTCCTCAAGGCATACAAAAGCCTTGGTTGCAACATGTCACTAAAGATAATTTTTTGCACTCTCATCTAGATTTTTTTCCACCGAACTGCGGAGCAGTGAGCGACAAGCACCAGTAGTGAGTGATGAACGAGCGATTTCACCAGGACATTGCAACAATGGAGAAACGCTATCAGGGCAAATGGAGCCCATCAATGCTTGCAGACTATTGCTGGACAGTGACAAGAGATGCTCCATTTAATGAATACAAGAGACAAGCCAAGAAGCGCCGAGTAGACACTGAATAGGACTAAACTACGTACATAATAGTTTTTTGCCTTTTGTTTCATAATAAATTTTATTTATATAACCCTTTTGCTGATTTTTAAAGTGTTACATAAACAGGACAGGTGAAATATCATGTAAAGCAACCATCAACACATGAAAAGTCCTAGGTTTACAATTTATGATTAAAACTCTACTATCTACACAATATACATAGGCATAAAATGTAAAAACTTAAATATCTTAGAAACAGTAGCCAATCAGTTGTTTTAATTGTCATATTAGAATTCAGCACATCAAAATACATAATAAATAGCACATTTTATCTCTGAAGCAGACGACTTCTCAAAAATTGTAGACCAGTGTAATAGGTCTATCAAATCATGACTGGTGTGGAGAAAGTAAATAAGGAAGTGTTATTTACTCCTTTTCATAACACAAGAACTAGGGGTCACCCAATGAAATTAATAGGCAACAGGTTTAAAACAAACAAAAGGAAGTATTTTTTCACACAATGCACAGCCAACCTTTGGAACTCCTTGCCAGAGGATGTTGTGAAGGCCAAAACTAAAACAGTGTTCAAGAAAGAACTAGATAAGTTCATGGAGGATAGGTCCATCAATGGCTATTAGCCAGGATGGACAGGGATGGTGTCCCTAGCCTCTGTTTGCCAGAAGCTGGGAGTGGGTGACAAGGGATGGATCACTTGGTGATTACCTGCTCTGTTCATTCCCTCTGGGACACCTGATATTGGACACTGTCGGATGACAGGCTACTGGGCTAGATGGACCTTTGGTCCGACCCAGTATGGCCGTTCTTACTTTCTTAATAGCGGGTCCCAGAACTCTTCTTCTTAGCATATGCACAACGTGCCTCCAGGTGGCATGTGACCAAGATTCATCATCAAATTTGGGCCGCTGAGAACTGAACGTAGTATTTAAGGTGCCACTAGCACAAGGACCATTACTTTCTTCCTTGCTAACATGCCCCTGTTTACTAATACCAGAATTACAAGGGATTTTTTTGCTGCCATATTAAATCGCAAACTTTTACCTAATTTGACACAACTGTTAGAACAATTTAGGAGTACACACCTTACTGCTTATCACAGGCTGAGCCTGGGGCTTTTAAGAGGATCAAAGTTTAGCTCACTCCTGTGACACAGACTCTGCCAAAAACTGAGGGATTCTGGAACTTGTAGCACAGGAATCACGGGAACTGTAGGCTGAAATCAAGTATGTTGGGTATAAAAGGGTTGGTTGCCTCTGTCTGAGACAGATGGTAGGACTTACTGTGAATCTTTCTGTTAAGGAAGAAATTAGGGAAGGACAAGCATGATAATCTTGCTAAAGGAAAGGGGGTTAAGGAAAAAAGGTGGAAAAGCAGCCTGGGAAGAAGCCTCAATGGAGATGAACAAATGTTTGGGACATTCCATGGAGAGGGGCAAATGCCTGCAGTAAAGGGAAGAAATGTTCACTTATATCCTCATGAAGAGGCTTTAAAACCGTTTTATGTTTTCCTGTTTATTTCTGTTTACCATGAAAGAGTTTTTCATTCAGCTGGAGGGCTAAACCACCAAGAGGGGAAATTGAGGGACTGGACAAATCTGATGACAAAAAGGTAAGCTGCACCATCACACTGCTATAACTTGATTCTCCCTCTCTTCTTGGCTTCTAAGTTTATTCAGCTGTTGGATTTTGTCCAAATCTTAGATAATGAGCTCTCTAGGGCAGAGACTGTCTTGATTATGTTTGTTTGTATAGTGCTTGGAAGAACAGGGCCCTGACTCCTAACTCCATTTCTTAGACATTACCACAGTAGAAGTGATAAGTGTCTAATACTGCTAAGTCTCTTTGCTTCCCACATGTTGTGTTTCCAGGAGAGTTTCTACTGGGCATGCACTTACAGACACCTGCACATGCAAACACCGCTCTAAATATTTTCTCCACGCTATGTTCGGAACACTTACTTTAATATGTGATTACATTTAATCTGCTGCAAACTCAATGTTCCAGATAACTCAAAGATGTTAGAGATTTGGGCCCTGTGAACAGAGAACTGAGGCTGTCTGGAACACAATGGACATCAGAGATGCACTAGAAAATCCATTAACACAGCGGAGTTTGCAGTCATCTGCTTTGATTTATTCCAGTTATGGCAAGTTACAAAGGCAGGAGACAGGCTAAGAGTGCAAAAGAGAACGTATGATCCTATCAATGAACAGGCATGCAAAGAGCAAATGGCCAGAGGTAGCACAAAAGCAAGTCTAAGCACCCAAGGGCAGTTACAGCCCAAAACCCTTAATCTGATGTTATTTGAATGACATAATGAAGATTTGACCATCCCTACTCTGCAGTACATAATAGCTATGAATGCATGTTACAATAATGCTTGTTTCAATATACTTTCTGCATATTAATTAAAAATGCACTAAACACAGGAAGACATCAGGTCCCAGGACAAAATATGGAAGACTATATGTTGCTCCCCTAGCAGTTCAATAAAATATTTTGCAGTAATTTTTCTTAGTACAAAAAAGAGATTAAAGCATAGAACTTTCAGAAAGTTGAAATTCTGTCCTTAAATCACTGTTGTGATCAAGGGCTCTCAAATATTCAATGATCTTACATTCTATGTCCAGGGAACTGGAATACCTAGCCATGACGAATAATTTGTGGAAGGAACTTGTTAGGAAGTTGTTTTGAGGGAATTAAATCAAGCATTTTTGTTGAGATTCGATGCCATCAAATGCTGGAAAATATCAGAAAGGCTCCTCCAATATGTATAGCATAAGTACCACTGAAGCAGAAAATACCAAGAGCATTCAGAAAGCTGTAGTGTAATTTACAGAACTCTCCAGGGAACTGTGACAAAGGTGGGTACAGAATTTCCTCTTTTCAGGTTCCCCAATTTCTATACTAATCAATGCCTTATACAGGGAACATTATACCAGCCAAGGAACCCTACCGGAGCCAGACTTCTTCTGCACTGGGGAAGAGATGTGTGTGCTTTTTTTAAACTGTTGTTTTAGCTTTATAAGTACTGAGTACAGTAAATAGTAAAAGGCTCTGAAAAATCATGCAACACAGTAAAAACAAAACACTAGCTCCATGTTCCAACGGGGTTCCATGGATGATGTAAGGTACCAGCATAGTATATCCCAGTGATACTCAGATCTCTGTGATTCAGGAGCCAAATTAGCAATCAGCACTACCCAAAAGAGCCACAGTACTGTGAATTCATTGTTTCATTTACTATTTATATTATATATAAATTCTCACAGCAAAATGCCTATTATTTTATCAACTACAATTGGTTAATACAGGGGTCGGAAACGTTTCAGAAGTGGAGTGCCGAGTCTTCATTTATTCACTCTAATTTAAGGTTTCGCGTGACAGTAATACATTTTAACATTTTTAGAAGGTCTCTTTCTATAAGTCTATAATATATAACTAAACTATTGTTGTATGTAAAGTAAATAACATTTTTAAAATGTTTAAGAAGCTTCATTTAAAATTAAATTAAAATGCACAGCTCCCCGGATCGGTGGCCAGGACCCGGGCAGTGTGAGTGCCACTGAAAATCAGCTCACGTGGTTAATATCATAGTAAAAACATCCTGCTTGGTTAAATAACTTAGATTAGTTAATAATTAAATCACCCAGTGTTTTAATATCATGTGCTGCAAAGAGACACAGGAGACACATTAAAGAGCCACTTGCAGCTCTCGAGCCTCTGTCTGAGTATCAGCGATATACACCAAGGTGTGTCATGGAGTGTAAGCCAGGGACTTTGGAGAACCAAAAAAAAAAAAAAAAATGGAGGGAACGAGAGTCTTACATTGCCCGTGTGTGACCTGAACTGCCCCCTTATCTTAATTTTAGGGCATTTGTATTAAAATGGCTTTAATAGTGGAGTTCTAAAATTGCAATTCATGTAATATATATTAAACACATAATTCAGCAAATTGGTATAATCTATAGAACCTACAGATGGAACATTCCAAATTCAGATACAATTACACCAATACATTCAGTAGTAACATGAATCCTTCTATTCTTTGGGGATAAGCAGCAGCAAACATTTATATGCTGAAGGCTCATCATGAAACCTGAAGACACTTACGTGGACTGGTATCTGGTGCAACTACAATGAGGCCATGTTCAGCTGCAGCCTGATGAAAACCAGATTTGGTAATAAAGTTCTGTTCTGTACAAGTTAATCCTAGAGATAAAAATATGACTGGTTATATACTACTCACAGCATTCCAGCTTCCAACATATACTAGAGAAGTTTAAAAATAAATGGGATTCATGCCTTAAGAATGAGTGTAATTGCTAACAGTCCATAGAAACAGACTCCGTTAGATTTTCACATTTCCACAGAAAAAAAGATTTGATCGTACTAACTTTTCCATTTCCCACTTGTATCAACCACCATTCCTTTTAAAGATCTTTGGGATTTTGTCCATGGTTAGGTATTGACCATAATTAGGTCACTGAATGTTTCATCCAGAGAGCCACACAAGTGCTTGTTCATTTACTATAAGCAGAGTTCTCAAATACTGCGTAAGATGTAATTCGAGAAGATATTATGTGACAAAAAAAGTCATTTCATTAGTTAGCAATTATAATAAGCATGGTGGATCCCTATACCTCAGGATCCATAGCAATCTGTGCTTATGACAGAGCAGGTTTGAGACTGAAGTCGAATTACAAGTCTATAATAACGTAGACCAGTATTTTAAGGATTCTTCATAGTGCCATGTAGGAAGAGTTACACATTGTAGTTTTAACCTTCACCTGTGGTGAGTTTTAGATAGTTTCAACTGATCGACTTATTAGCAAAGGCGGCTTGCTTGTAATTAGTTATTTTACTGTAAGTGCTGTATAAGAGTTGTGGTACCTCCTCAGACAATTTCTTCTAACCTACAAACAGCTCCAATATTAGATGTTAACACTCTTATGCAATCTGTCATCATTCTACACGCACAACACTCCATTATAATGGAAGTCAAGTACAGGTTAGGGCTTAGAATCACACCTCTACTGGCCTATTCTACCCTTGTACTTCCACTAGCTTTAATGGAATTGTAACTGCCTCTAATTTTAGTGACTTATGCTTGTACACTGAATTGAGACATTTACTAATTTTGCCAACCATCAATAATAGAAATTTGCTATTTTTTGATAATTTATACAAAATATTAACAGTTAAAGAAGGTAATGGGGAAAAATATCAAAAGTAACACAAGTAAACTTTACCATAGCTACATATATCAGACTACTGGTAAAATTACAATAGGCTGCAAAACATTGCTTTCAGCAACTACTGCTTAAATTGGTAAGCATATATTAGGACAAGATTTTCTGTTTTCAGTTTTGTTTTTTTAACTAAATTCTTCTATATCTTATATATACACAATGTACCTCTGGCAAAATCCATATTTCAAACTTGGTCTGATTTGTTAATACAATCAAACTGGTAGTTCCTGTTAAAATTTGTTTTAGAACTAGGATGTCATTCTTCCACTGTTACACCATGCATTAAGATTAACATTTTACAGTATATCCAGTCCCTGAGATCTAAATAGCACCATATCCTAAAGCATGGATACAGGATGAAACAATTTTCATATAGCACATTTACTTAAATAGGACAGTTTTCCCCGTTGTGGATTCCACCCTGATCATTTTTTCTTCCAGAAACAGGTCCAGAGAGGAAAATATCTATAGAGTGTGCAAACACCAGCTTATCACAAGCTGTATAGGCACAGCTTTTTATTAGTTACACAGAATATCCTAAATCTATTTGAAGATTTAGTCAACGTGAGCTAAAGGCCCACCAACAATATATAGGTTCTAGATTTTTTTGCATGTGCAGGGCCAGATCCTTCAAGTTTCTCTGCACTGCTCCAGCAGCACAGGAAAAAAAAAAAAAAAAAAGGCCATAAATATGGCAGCCTGCCCCCCGCTAAGGCTGGCTGATTCATATGCTAGCACAATACCACATTGCAGGGGAGTGTTTAAACCCAAACAAAAGCAGTCTTCAATGTAGGGTTGCCAGGCATCCGGTTTTCGACCGGAATGCCCCGTTGAAAAGGGACCCTGGCAGCTCCGGTCAGCACCACTGACCGGGACATTAGAAGTGTGGTCAGCAACGCAATGGAGCTGAGGCAGGCTCCCTGCCTGCCCTGACTCTGCACAGCTCCCGGGAGCTGCCGGCATTTCCCTGCGGCCCCTAGGTGCAGGGGCGATCAGGGAAACTCTGCACGCTGTCCCCACTCCCAGAGCCGACTCCACAGTTCCCATTGGCTGGGAACCATGGCCAATGAGAGCTGCAGGGGCAACGCCTGCAGGCATGGGAAGCGCGCACCACGCAGAACTGCCTGTCCGTGCCTCCACCCAGGGGCCAGACATGCCAGCTGCTTCTGGGAGCAGCACGGAGCCAGGGCACCTGCCTTAGCCAGGGCCGGTGCAAGGAAGTTTCACGCCTTAGGCGAAACTTCCACCTTGAACCCCCCCTCCCCAGCCCTGCGGCAGCTCCCTGCCGCCCACTCCGCCCTGAGCCCCCCTCCCCCCCCCCCGTGGCAGCTCCCCACCCCCGCCCTGAGGCGCCCCTCCCCCCCCCACGGCAGCTCCCCACCCCAGCTCAACTCTGCTCCGCCTCCTCCCTGAGCATGCAACCCCCGCCCTAATTCTCCTCCCCTCCCAGGCTGGTGGCGCCAAACAGCTGATTGGCGCCGCAAGCCTGGGAGGTGGGAGAAGTGGAGCAGCAACGGCGTGCTCGGGGAGGAACACAGTAAAAAAAAAAAATTGGGGGCACCACTTTTTGGCGCCCCCAAATCTTGGTGCCCTAGGCAACCGCCTAGTTCACCTTAATGGTAGCACCGGCCCTGGCCTTAGCCCTGCTGCACCGGTGACTGGGAGCTGCCTGAGGTAAGCGCCGCCCAGCCAGAGCCCATACCCCAAATCACCTCCTCCACCCCAACCCCTGCCCCAGGTCGGAACCCCCTCCCGCACCTTAACTCCATCTCAGAGCGCATACCCAGCACCCCCAGCCCTGAGTCCTGTCCTGGAGACCGAACCCCACTCCCTCTCGGAGTCTGCACCCTTCACCCTTTCCCACACTCTAAACCCCTCAGCCCCAGCTGGAGCCCCCTCCTGTACCCCAAACCCCTCAACCCCGGCCCCACCCCAGAGCCCACACCCCCAGCTGGAGCCCGAACCCCGTCCCGCACTCTAACCTCCTGCTCCAACCCAGTGAAAGCGAGTGATGGTGGGGGAGAGGGAAGGGGGCTGGAGTGAGGGGGGCGCGTTGCCTCAAAGAAGGGCCAGGGCAGGGGGCACGGCCTCAGGGATGGGGCAGGGCAAGGGTGTTCGGTTTTGTGCAATTAGAAAGTTGGCAACCATACTTTAATGGAATCAATTTATCTCCTTTTTTACATACTGTAAATTTTGGGTCTTAAATTAACCTAACAGTATCTTTTAAAAATACCGAAGTTCACATTACTCACCTGAGAGCCAGTACAGCACAGGACACTTTCCAATTTCTGCTTTTGGTGGTAAATAGATTCCAAACCTCATTTTGCATTTTAACTCTATACTGTAGCAACAAAATACATTTGATTAACAGTATCTAACAGACAAGCCCAGGACAATCATTTAAAAAAAAAAAACACGCACTATCTAGAGCAGGGTTTACCTGCGCGGGCCGAGGGATGTTCTGGCCGCTGCTTCCCGCTGCCCCCATTGGCCTGGAACGGTGACAGGTAAACAAACCGGCCTGGCACCCTGGCAGACCGCGTGCCAAAGGTTGCCGATCCCTGATCTAGAGTTTATCTATGCATTTCTAGAATACTAATCAGAATATCTAAACCAGGCCATTACTGATTCAATGGATAATAGTATTTTAAGAGTGCAAGTGAAACTAACAACATTAGCCTATTGAGTAACACTGATTGCATTTCTACTATGTTTTAAATACATTTTAAAAAGAAAGAAAAATAAACCAAATCCTTACAGTCTGGCTGGTAGGGAATATTTTGAAAATTGCATTGGAATTCAAGACCTAACAATGTTCAACCTAACTCCTGCCTGTTAAATTGGAGAGACATATTTTAAGAACATTTACAAATAGCTCACATAATTTACAGTGCAGTACATATAGAAGCAAAAGTCAAGTTGTTTCAGTCTCCCAGACTGATACACTAATCAATTGCCCAATTTTTATTCAACGTTAAAACTGCCAATAGAAAGCATTTTTTCTTCAGAAGCTACTTTCTTTAGATGCAAGATCTTCCAGCAGCAGTACTATACAAAGGAATATACACCTCTACCCCGATAGTATGCGGTCCTCGGGAGGCAAAAAATCTTACTGCGTTATAGGTGAAACCGCATTATATTGAATGTGCTTTGGCCTCGAGCATCTCCGTTATTAATAGTCAGCAAATAGCCCTGCCCCCTATCCGACCCCCACCGCGAGGGGGAGCAGGGCGGGCAGCCTCGCCCGAGGTGCCCACGTGTGCCTGGTCCCCGCCCCGTGCCCATGCGGTGCCGGGGGAGGTGAGCCATTGGCGGGCAGCTCCTGCCATGCGTGCCCGCGCTCAGCCCATCTCTCCTCCTCCGCAGAGCCCTGCACAACCCGTCTCTGGTGAGGACGCTGCAGCCAGCTGCCTGCCGGGGCATATGGAGCCCCTGACTGCGGGCAGGTAGTGCGGCGCTATGGCCCCGGAGAGCCCGCTCGGCGCTGCTGCGAGCGGGGCGCAGCCTGTCAGCCGAGCCTGCTGTGTGCCGAGCCCTCCAGCGCCGGGACAGGGGCACCTGCACAGCGCCATCTAGGATGGGCAGCTCTCCCTGCCCTGGATCCGCAACTTCCCCACGTGGACCAGTCTTCCCCAACTTCTCGGCACTAGCTGGAGCCCGTGTGACCTTCCACTGCACTGCAGCTCCCATCCTCGGGGTGTGGCTCCCCCCTGTCCCCTGACCGCCCCCCAAGACCCTGCGCCTGTTATCCAACCCTCGACCCTGGCCCGGCACCCTTAACACACCGCTCAGAGCAGCGTGTCGGAGCCAGACATGCTGATGCGCCAGAGCACGCAGCCCCGCCCCCCAGAGCACTGCTTTACCGCGTTATATCCGAATTTGTGTTATATCAGGTCGCATTATATCGGGGTAGAGGTGTATATATTCTAATTCAAAAGATGGACAAGCACCTAATTAATATTGTAATACATTTGAATTATACTCTATTTCATGCCACAAGCAAACAGGCTGAAAAGACTTACATAAGCAACTGGAGTTTGACCTTTATCTAAAAGAGTCTCTCCCCTTCACAGCAAAGAATTGCTGATTCATGGGTAATGGGTGTCTTTTAGAGACCAGAAATGAAAACTACATGCTTATATATAGTTGTATAGGTAATTCCTCCTCATTGAAAGATTGTTTCTACTTCTATTTTAGTTTGTTTGATGCTTCTGGTCATGTGAATAAAACACTTACTGCTTCATTCACATGGAGTTAATATATATTCATATCTCCACATTGCAAATACAGCAGCCCAAGGTGATTAGACCAATTCTCAGGACATAGTAAATTTACTAATAATGTTTTCCCTCTGCCGAACTTAGTAATAAGTGTTTAAAAATGTAGAATAAAGCAACTTGTAAGCTAAAGACATAATATAAAAATGAAGCTACTAAAACACTAATATTACTATCAGGGAAACGCATATTTTGTCTTTCTTTTGACTATGGAAATATTAGAAGTAATATGATACTGCCATTGCTCTCCCGGTGCTAAAATTTTAGGTTGCCTTTGTAATGCTTACCTGTCATGTTCAAACACCTTCTGGAAACCCTCAAAGCATTTGTTGCTGGAAATCTGTTTCAGTGCCATAATCTCAGCTGTTAAAAACAAAACAAAAACAACAACAAAAACCACTATCAATTTGTATCTCCAGCCAACAGGTTTTTAAAAATCAGAAAACAAAAAACAACTTTGAATGGCCATTTTTTGCAGGTTTCAGAGTAGTAGCCATGTTAGTCTGTATCAGCAAAAAGAACGAGGAGTACTTGTGGCACCTTAGAGACTAACAAATTTATTTGAGCATAAGCTTTCGTGGGCTAAAACACCACTTCATCGGATGCATGCAGTGGAAAATACAGTAGGAAGAGATATATACACAGAGAACATGAGAAAATGGGTGTTGCCATACCAACTATAACGAGAGTAATCAATTAAGGTGGGCTATTATCAGGAGAAAAAAAAACTTTTATAGTGATAATCAGGATGGCCCATTTTTTTCAGGTGACTACAGTACAGCTGACTTTTACAAAGAAGTTACCTTCCAGTTACACAAATTCTTTCCATGTTTCAGAAACAAAATTTCAGTTGCCTTATATGAACATTTCAGGTTTAATAACTGTGGTCTATAATAGGGTACCAAATTTGTGGCTGTTTGCCAACATTTTTTGTGTGTGTGGTAACTTTTAATAAAAGGAGAGAACAGTAATGGTGTGAAGGGAATGGGATCAAGTAACCAAGACACCTCCTCATATGTTCTTTTGTGGTACACTGGTTTGAACATCTTTTTGTCTTATGAAATCATTCCACCTCTGGCAAGCTATAGTCTTTTATTCTCCAGTTTCTACTCCTACATTCCACATTTAAAATTAATTTACATTTAAATCCTACAGTTTGGGGATCATTGTGTTATTCTGCCTTTGTGAACACTACTTTCCAAGCCTGGCAAGGAACAGAACAGTACAGAACAGAAATTATCCTATCCTTTGCCTTCATTTTGTTCATAAATTAACTCTAGAAGTATATGGTTTCTCACCACATTCTCTGTGCTTGGGAATTTTAACTCCTTAATAAACACTTACTACCCAAATACCTTCACTTTTGCTAATAAATAGAACCTTTTAAACTATCGACATCTGCATCTTGAAGAAACTGGTGCCAACACTTATATCTTTACATTAAGACAATAAGAGCATGACTATACATTTGGGCCCTAATTCAATTACTACAATTTTACTGTTACCGGTGTAACTTCCCTGGACTATGATGGTATTACACTAGCATAAAACTGGAGTAACACAGCAGTGAACTAGAATCTTAGCATCTTTGAAAGGCAAAGTCTTTAGAAGGCTCCAAATCTTTTTATGTTTATTCTCAAAACTACTTATTATACCATTATTTTTGCTACTCCTAGGCTGTCAACATTAACGTTAGTTTGTATTTTAGGGCTTTACTGTACAATATCAGAGGATTCCATCTTACCAGGTTGACTTCTCTCAATCTTTATACAAAAATAAGGAACCTGAAAAATATAAAAACATACTTTTGCAATCTTCTCTGGAAAAGTAGGTACCATTCAAACATATTAAAATATTTCTGCTGAAACCCACCCAGAACACTTGCAATAAGCAACACACCTGCAGTGAACAGGGAGATGACCTAGAAGAACTAAGAGGTTCACTCTCTACATTCTAGGACTCCAAAACCAACATTTCTCTAATAAAGAATCCCACTGCTACTAAGCTGATGTCATCCTGAGAAGCCCAATGCATTTGTAGCTTCTTCCAACTTCACACTGTGGCCTTCATGCATTTCCTCTGCCTCTTAACTTTCTCTCTTCCTGCCAATTTTTTCTACACAAAAAATATCCTTAATATTTTTTTTATTCTCCTCTTTAAAACGTTTTTGAGAAGACAAAACAGTTAGATCACATGGATTTCTGCTTGAGACTCTACACCAGCTTTATATGGTTTAATCAAATGTTGTGAAGTGATTGGAAGGCATTAGATGAGCAGTGCTGTACAACATAACCACATGGTTTTGGTTTATACCAGTTAAAAGTTAACGGATACCTCAGGTTGAACTGAGGGCCTCTTACAAAGCCCTAAGAATACATAGCTCCATCATGCTCATTTTACCCTACCCTTTTAAAAAAACCCTCATTGACTGGTACACAGCATCTTAAATACACATGGTACTACTGAATAATAAGTCAGTGTCAAAAAGATAACAGGGTCCCACCTCTAAGGGTTTACAATCTAAAGGTACAAGCAAAGAATGCCAGACAAAACCAAACAGAGAATGTAGCATGGCCATTTCATGTTAAACACTTAACTGAACAGTTGGGTTTTCAGTACACCTCTACCCTGATGTAACGCGACCCGATATAACATGAATTTGGATATAATGCGGAAAAGCAGCGCTCCGGGAGGGTGGAGGGGGGCTGCACGCTCCGGCGGATCAAAGCAAGTTCAATATAACGCGGTTTCTCCTATAATGCGGTAAGATTTTTTGGCTCCTGAGAACAGCGTTATATCGGGGTAGAGGTGTAACTACTTGAAGATGTTTTTTCCAGTAATTCCTTGGCATATAGTGAGAGACTATTCCAGGCACTCACTGAGGAATGGCTGAGCCAGGAACAAGCAGAGACAAATGGGCAGAACACAAGGGAATATGTGAGCAGAGGACAGAGACTGAGAGGGGACAGAATTATGAGAACTAATGTTCCATTCCAGTACTTCTACTGTACTTCATACTCCACTTTTCCTAAATAAGTCAAGATGGTGTATCTACTAATCTCACTATCAGCCCTCAGCTACCATAGGGAATATCCTCTATAACAGTGGTTCCCAAAGTTTTTAGTAAGGTACCCACCAACTGCATGTTCTCTTTTTGGGGAGCAAGGGGAGAAGGGTAGGAGGAGCAGAAAAGGTGGAACACTGCTCTGGAAGAGTGGGGAAGGGAAATGGGATTTTATTATTCAGGATGCTACCATAGCCAAATATCATGCAACAGTAACAGTTCACTAGGGATGTGTTTAAACTGTCATCTTTTTTTTTTTTTTTTAAATGGGAGATAGCATTGTATGTTTAAACACAGTATGAGGAGCCAGGAAATTTAGTTCTAATCCAAGTTCTGTCACTGGTTTGCTTGTGTTCTATATTTCCTGTATTCATCTACTCTCTCTTGCCTTATAGGAAGACTGTAAGTTTCTGAAGGAAAAGATTGTCTTTTTTATATGTTTGTACAGCAACTAGCACAGTGGGGATGTAAAAAGAATGGGAGTACTTGTGGCACCTTAGAGACTAACAAATTTATTTGAACATAAGCTTTCGTGGGCTACAGCCCACTTCATCGGATGCATAGAATGGAACATATAGTGAGGAGATATATATACACATACAGAGAACATGAAAAGTTGGGAGTTGTCCTACCAACTCTAAGAGGGTAATTAATTAAGAGAAAAAACTTTTGTAGTGATAATTAAGATAGCCCATTACAGACAGTTTGACAAGAGGTGTGAGAATACTTAACATGGGGAAATAGATTCAATGTGTGTAATGGCTCAGTCATTCTCAGTCTCTATTCAAGCCTAAATTGATATGTCTAATTTGCATATTAATTCAAGTTCAGCAGTTGCTCGTTGGAATCTGTTTTTGAAGCTTTTCTGTTGCAAAATTGCCACCTTTAGGTCTGTTACTGAGTGGCCAGGGAGATTGAAGTGTTCTCCTACTGGTTTTTGAATGTTATGATTCCTGATGTCAGATTTGTGTCCATTTATTCTTTTGCTTAGAGACTGTCCGGTTTGGCCAATGTACATGGCAGAGGAGCACTGCTGGCACATGATGGCATCTATCACATTGGTAGATGTGCAGGTGAACGAGCCCCTGATGGCGTGGCTGATGTGACTAGGTCCTATGATGATGTCACTTTAATAGATATGTGGACAGAGTTGGCATCGGGCTTTGTTGCAAGGATAGGTTCGTGGGTTAGTGTTTTTGTTCAGTGGTGTGTGGTTGCTGGTGAGTATTTGCTTCAGGTAGGGGGGCTGTCTGTAAGCGAGGACAGGTCTTTCTCCCAAGATCTGTGAGAGTGAGGGATCATCTTTTAGGATAGGTTGTAGACCTTTAATGAGGCGCTGGAGAGGTTTTAGTTGGGGGCTGAAGGTGACGGCCAGTCTATGACTAGGGCCCGTAAGCACTACCACAATACAAATAATAAATATATCTACCAGCCATACGTTTACCGTGCAATTTTTTTAAAAAGCTGCAGAAAGTTAAAAAGGACTATTCTACTGTTATAAAATATTAGCCTGATGTAGTTTTCTATCTTACTGTGAAACCTCATCATAACAGAAATTTGTCCACCCATCCCTGACTTGCTAAGAAAGTAACATCACCAATTAATTTTGATGCCTAGTACCTTCCTTTTCTGCTCATTCTGAAACTGTAAGTTTAAATTCTAACCAAATGTTTTGCATTTAGCCAGGAAAACGCCAATACAAATGCAGCTGTCTTCTTTAGGAACTTTTTAAAACTATAAATACCAGGAGAAAATTATTACATTTAACTTAAGTGAGAGCTTCTAAATAAAGCCAAGGTCTGTCTCATCTTACGTGGGGGTTCCGTTCCACGGTTAGCGCGTAAAGCGAAAACCGCGTGTAACCAAAACCCCACTGAGTTCAATGGCGGGCGAAATCACCCGCACTACAGGTATAGTATTAAAATTGTTGTTTTTCTCTTTGTTTTGTTTTGTTTTTGCCGACCGCGTAAAGTTGAAATCGCGCATGTTAAATGCGCGTAAGATGCGACAGACCTGTATGGTATACTGTAAATTAAAAGAGCTTCAGTTAAATATTCTTTTATCAGCAAAGAGACAATGGATGTTTCTTGTTGCCTTGGGGTTGTTAGATTTTTAATCCAATTTCAGTGTTAAATGTAAATGGTAGTATTTGTGTTTACCTGTTCTACTGACTGTACTTTTGTTCAAGCCCAAAATGTGATGAATTAAAAGGATATAATCCTGCAGAAGAATTAATTTTCGTAACAGAACAATTCCACAGCTATGCAAATCTTTACACTATATTCATTTTATATATACAAAGTTAATATTTCCCTGTGGTCATGTCTAGTTCTTTTCTCTATAATCACATTCGAATTTGACTATATCAATGCCGATTCACGTAACAAAAATCAAGGCCTAAAACTAAGCTCCTAAATTCATATTCCGACACCCAGCTTTGAAAACTTTGGTCAAAAAGAACTATATGCAGTAAACCAAATTCATTTTTGTTGTATCTTCAGTGACATCAATGTGTTTTCAATATGTTGAAAAAGGCAACTAAAAGGAAAGGGAATATAACAGATTACGTTTTTGCAGAAGCAGGATCACCAATGGCATGCAATGAGGCAAATGCAATTTTAGTCTGGTAGGCAATTCTCCCTGATCCTCTGAGCTCTATATATCTACTGAGTAATCTCATTGCATAAAAGTTAATCAAAAGTGAAGCAAATCAAAGCAGAAAATATATTGTAGGAAACAATTCAACAGCTGCAGGGGAATTTACCGGTTAGTACAATGCTGGCTTGTCTACAACTAACTTCTGATAGTTTTAATAGTAATGCCCCATTCTTGTAGTCATGTAGGTCCCAAAGTATTAGAGAGAAAAGGTGGGTGAGGTAATAACTTTTATTGGACCAACTTCGGTTGGTGAGAAACACAAGCTTTCAAGCTACGCAGGTCAGACCTGAAGAAGAGCGCTGTCTAGCTCAAAAGATTGTCTCTCTCACCAACAGAAGTTGATCCAATAAAAGATATTACCTCGCCTACCTTCTCTAAGTTTTAACAGTGGGAGATACAACTATTTTTGGATGGTATTTGATTCTGAAATGGGGGGAGGGTCCTGAAGTGTTTTCAGAGGACCTTGACAAATGTTAAATCAGAGACATTATAGGGTACAATTAAAGAAGGCACAAAAACTAGAGGGGAAGGAAACAAAGCTTAGATTGTGGACAAACCATAAGGAGTATAGGAGAAGAAAGACAGCGCTGGAGTAATAGAGAATTTTAAAGGGATAAAAACTTGATACATGAGGGAAACCAGTGTAAAGATTCAAGTAGCTGGGGGGTGGGGCGGGGGGGGGGGGCATTGTCAGTGCTGAAGGAGAGTAACTTGGCAACTGGAAGGAGAGATGGAAGGGAAGGCAAGCCAGGAACCTTCAGTGGTGCATATTAGGCCCTGGCAGTTTCTTCTGTAACATTACTTGCTGTCAGATAAGAGGAAGAAATGAATTTTCTAAGTGTTGAAGCAAAGAAGCTCAAAGTGCATGGGTGATTATTCCCTATACTTGAGAGGAATTGTATTTGTCTCTACCATGAGAACTATTGCACAGAAGATTTCCTTGACGCTCTGTTAATTTCCTTTATCATCAGACTGGAACTTTTTGTAAATACAGGCGTCAAACAAGGTAATTCCAAGGAGTTCCCCATTTATCTTTTCTTTATTGTTAATTAATTAATATGTTTTATCACATCTTCTTTCTCAAATAAACTATCCAATCTTCAAAGTTTCTCTTCACATAGGATATTCCATGCCCTTGATCCAGGCTTCTCTGAATGCCCTCTAGTTCTGCAGTAGCCTTTTGAGACTGGGTGACCAATACTGTACACAGTACAGACCACACCAGGGGTTGATATATGGACATTATCATATTCTTTGTATTATTCTCCATCACATCAGAACATCTTGTTTGCTATCTGACTGCAGATGTCCATTGAGCAGAGGTATGGATATATATGGCGCTGTCTATAATGATGCCCAGGTCCCCTCTGAGGAGGTCCTTGTGGGAACAGGGAGACTTGCGTGAAGTCACTGCCTCGCTCCCCCACCCAGCACAGAGCAATAGGCTGGTATCTCATTACACCCCCCAGCCCCCTAATTTGCAAACTTTATCTGCGCAATTTGATTTCTTTCTCCAGGACTCGTACAACCGAGAACACAGGACCCCGCTGCTCGAGCCAAGCTGGGTGACTATGAACAAGCGTCAACTCGGGGGCGACGTGACACCCGTTTGGCTGAAGCGATGCGAGGCTGGACGCGGACAACCTGGCGCTGGTTTGGCGGCGCTTCTGGCGCGGCCAGGGCGAAGCTCAGCCCATGCGCAGAGCCCGGCTCAGTCTCGCCTTACAGGCGCCCCAGGCAGGGCCTGCAGGGTTAGGAGGAGCCGCGCTACCTCCCGCGCTGACGGCCGGGCCCGCAGCGAGCCCAGCCACCCCCGAGCCCCGGCTGCGCTCAGCGCGGCGGGGCCTGGCCACGGCTGTGCCCGCCGGGACGGTGTGCGCTACCGGGGCCTGTCGGCAGAGCCCGCCGCTGCCGCGTTCCCGAGCCCCAGGGCCTCCCCCGGGGCACCGGCAGAGCGAGCGCGGCCCTGCACCCACCCCCGCGGGAGCAGTGACAGCCCGCGCCGCCGCCGCTTACCTCGGGCGCAGGCGGGGGGCTCGCAGGCGCTGGCGGGCCGCGGTGCCGGAGCAGCCGAAAGCGGGGGGGGCGGAGGAGGGCGGCTCTTAACATGGCGCCGCCCCGACTGCCGCCCACAGCGCCGCCCCGGGGCCACCGCCGGAGACCTGCCTCCTCCGCCTGCCCCTTCTCCCCCCACTGCCACCGCTCCGGCCCCCCGCCCCTTCCAGGGCTGCCCCCCCCCAGTCTCCACATCCCGGGGACACCGTCCCGCCCCTTCCAGTGCTGCCCCCCACAGTGTCCCCTCAAGGGCTGCCCTCCCCCCAGTACCAACATCCCCCTTCCAGGACTGCCTCCCCACACAGTGTCCACAGCCCAGGGACCCCCCACTGCCTATTCCAAGGCTGCCTCCTCCCTCCCCACAATGTCACTGTCCTGTTCCCCCAGAGCGCCAGTAGTGCCTCCTCCCCCCCCCCGTCACTGCCCCCTCCACGGCTTCCCTGCCCACTCCACACACTCCATGTCACCACTCCCTTAGGGGTCCCCCTCCCCCGCACATCTACATAGTGTCACCACCCCCTCTAGGGCTCACATCATGAGAAAGACCACCCAAATACCCCAAAAGGTAAGGGAGGAAATGTGAAAAGTGATAACTTGTCAATATCACTTTTCACAGCAGACTTGGCGGCCCATTGCCACCCTTACTTCTGCGCTGCTGCTGCCATCCCAGGGCTGAGAGACGGAGCCTTACCACCTCCAGTGATGGATTGGGGGAGAAGGAGATCCTGAGCCCAGGCTTCCTCCCAGTGAGGGATAGGTTGGGGGAGGAGAGCCCAGGCCTGGGTGGTGGGACTTCAGCTGTCCTTTTTAATCCCGCCTCTCGTGTGCACGTCTCTTGTGCACGAGCCCCAGCCACTGGGGCTGATGCCAGAACTCTGCAAAAAAAGAGAAAAAAGCATGCAGTTCTCGCCTTCCTTGAAATATTCCCACTCCTCCCTTGGGAGACCCGCCCATAGTTTGAGAAGCACTGATTTAGATGGAAAATAGGGACCAAAGGGTGTTAACATAACCCAGTCACTGTCCAACGTTAAACAGTGTGAAACAAGGTTCGGGATTTGGACAGAGACCTCAGTCTGCTTAGTACCATGGCAAACAAAATTAAACATCCTTTTAACCTTTTACTAAAGATAAAGAAAGGAAGGAAAAACACTTAGAACATTTGAAATGTAAAGTATTAAATAAGGCTTTCATTTTAACAACATTCCTTATTCCTTTTCCCTTTATTGGGGGAGAGTTTTTAGAAGGAAAATCCCCTAGTTTGACAGTGTCTTAGATGGTGTCAAAGATGGTAATAACTGTCCTTTTGGATTAAAGAGAAGTTAGTTGAGATGAGCTGTTATTGTTAAAGTCCATTCCTATTTCATCTTAGATGGTGTTTGGGATTCAACTGGAGCTGGTGGGGTGGTGATGTCATCTGGGTCCTTCTCTCTGGCCTGGTCTGGTCAGGACATTTCTCAGGATCTGGATGACAAAAGCCTGGGGTCCCAGGAAATGGTAGGCGTGGAACCCAGGATGGTGAAGTTCTCTAGTAGCCTCTGACTGGTCTTCCACAAGATTTCCTTAAGGACCCCAAAAAGGGAGAGAGAGTTTGAATAGCCATTCCCCTCATTAGTTAGCCCATCAATTAGGTCTAGTTTCTGATACACCAAATATGGTTTACTGATTTCCAGACCCACAATTTCTTGTTTACCAAGCAAGCCTGATCTCAATACAGTTCTTGAGTTATATCACTAGGCCCCTTTTTTGGGGCTAATTCAGTTTGTCTGGTTTCTTGCATCTGTTTATAACATTATTAAAAATAACTTGACCTACTTTTCATGGTTAATTCCCAAGCAGGCAAAAAGTTATAGGCCCAGTTGTCACTCCTATAGGCACATTAGACACATTTGCAGTATCGTTTATTATAGAATTTTCAAAAAAAAGCTAAAAGTAATTTTTTTGTCTCTGTGATGGGGTGGACTAGGCCCAGAGGCCCCCTACTGGAGGCTTCAGGGTCCTGCCACACCCATCCCAGGAAAGGAGAAGTAGAGAGGTCCTCCTAGCGGGTAGAGTGACTGCAAGGGAAGCAGCCAATGAGAGGGGCTGCAGGGAACAGCCAATCAGGGCCCAGCAGGACCGTATAAAAGGAGCTAAAAGGCTGGACAGAGTGAGCTGTGTCTGGTAGCAGAGATTGGAAGAAAGAAGAGGTGCTCCTGGCTGGCTGTAAGGGCTAAAGCAGGCAGTTACTGGTAGGAACCATGGGAGCAAGGACTGAGCTGGCTGCTGGGCCTCAACTAAGGTGTGCTGTGGGGAAGTGGCCCAAGGAAACATAAAGCAGCAACTATTAAAGGGGTGCAGCATGAGGCTGCTATACTTAAAGGATCCCTGGGTTGGGACCCGGGGAGGTGGGTGGGACCAGGTCGGCCCACCAGCCACTGTCGGGAAGTGGCTAGGCCCTAGGGAAGGGAATTAGAATTGTGGTACCCCAGGGAAGGGGGCTGCACTGGAACTGACTCAGCAGGGAGCTGTGGTCAGTGAACTGAGTCCAAGAGAGGTGGAAGGCTGGGGTCTCTGAGGACTCAAGTAGAGGCAAAGAGTCCCTAGGAAGGAAGCCCTTGGGATGCTGCTCAATTCCAGAATAGGAGCCTTGCAACCTGGCTTAACCAAGCGAGGGTACCGTGATGGGCCCTGTTGGACTGTTTTAGAAGACTGACCCCAGGGATGGCTGCTGGACACTGAGGACATTTTGGATTGTGTACCGTGGAACGGGTTTGTTTGTTTTGTACATGAACTGAGTGTGACACGGCTGAAGGGCTGTCACCAAAGACCCGCCTGACAAGTGCAATGGCCGATGGGGCACCATGAGTGAAAGAAATTGAGGAAAAACTGCAGGCACCCACAAACTTAACAAGTGCATCCCATTACAGTCTCTAAAACAGTTTTTCTGATTCACCTCCAATTTGGCAAGAGAAACAATTCTCCTATGAGAAGAGACTGCAATGAGAAACTTCTAAAAAAAATTATTTTTTTTTAAGAAAATACAAAAATAAAGTACACAATACAAATGTTTTTTATAAGAACGGCCATACTGGGTCAGACCAGAGGTCCATCTAGCCTAGTATCCTGTCTTCTAACAGTGGCCAATGCTAGGTGCTTCAGAGGGAATGAACAGAACAGGTAATCATCAAGTGATCTGTCCCCTGTTGCCCATTCCCAGCTTCTGGCAAACAGAGGCTAGGGACACTATCTTTGCCCATCCTGGCTAATAGCCATTGATGGACCTATCCTCCATGAATTTATCTAGTTCTTTTTTGAACCCTGCTATAATCTTGGCCTTCATAATGTCCTCTGGCAAAGAGTTCCATAGGTTGACTGTCGGTTGTGTGAAGAAATACTTCATTTTGTTGGTTTTAAACCTGCTGCCTATTAATTTCATTTGATGACCCCTAGTTCTTGTGTTATGAGAAGGAGTAAATAACACTTCCTTATTTACTTTCTCTACACCAGTTACAATTTTATAGAACTTCATCATATCCCCTTAGTTGTCTCTTTTCCAAGTTTGTAGATACATCTTTCACTTACTCTACACTGTGTTTTAATCAGTGAAACAGAAAACATCTTGTTGTTTTGATCTTTTTTCAATCTACATTGATTGTGCAATATGTCTTTGGGGTTCCACTGTCTTGTCTTCTGGTTTCTATTTCTTATCACCTTGATCGATCACTCCTTCAACCCTCATACAGATTGCGCCAATCACAACATGTCTTCCATTCTTCTCTTATCCTGATCTTCCTTCTCCATGTGCGTCCATGGCTTTTCACAATAAAATCTTCCCATCTCTTTGGAGGTCAGCCAAGTGGTCGTTTCAGTTCCTGTGGGTACCACTTGGCTACAGCTGCAGTCCATCGATTGTCAGTGAGTCTAACTATATGCCTGGCCCATCGCATTTTACTGAACCTGCTTTCAACAACGACATTCTGCACTCCACTCCGCTGTCTGACCACTTCTTTGGGGACTCAGTCACAGATTGAAATCCCTAAAATTCTTCTTTCCATCACCCTCTCTGTGACAGACAGTTGTTGCTCCTCAGTGCCCATGTTTTGCTGCCATACAGCATTGCCAACAGTACTGTTGAGATGAAGAGGTTGGCACATGTTGCCTTGTTGATTTTTTTTCCTTGGAAACAATCCTTGATAGAATTGAATACATGCCAACCAGCTTTCTTTCTTCACGAGAGTTCACCTTCACAAGAGCATGTTTATTTCTTGGCTCAAATAAACGCATTGCTCAACTTCTTCTATTTGTTCTCCCTTGACTATTTTTTGGGCTTTTGGCAAGGCATCAGACCGCATACATTTTGTTTTAGAGCGGTTAGTTTTCAGTCCAACTTGGCTGCTTTTTGTGTTTGAGTTCTTGCAGCATTTTGTGTAGTTTGATAGTGTTTTCAGCAATCAACATGATATCGTCCACAAATCTGAGGTGGTTTAACTGCTGTCCATTGACGAGAGTTTCGGTGAAACCGTGTCTCCTTGCGTCACACCTTTTTTGACTGGGATGCGAAGGAGTATTGAACAGCTATATCTGTAGTACAATCAGTTTGCTTCCTTTAGTAGTTTGATGTAGTTTGTGTCGATGCCCTGTTCTGCAAGAACTTTCAGCACTGCATTGATCTCTATGCTGTCAAATGCTTTTTCTTGGGGCTGGTCCACACTAACCCCCCACTTCAAACTAAGATACGCAACTTCAGCTACGTGAATAACGTAGCTGAAGTCGAAGTATCTTAGTTTGAACTTACCACGGGTCCACACGCGGCAGGCAGGTTCCCCCATTGACTCCGTGTACTCCTCTCGTGGAGCAGGAGTACCGCCGTCGACGGCGAGCACTTCCGGGATCGATTTATCGTGTCTAGACAAGACGCGATAAATCGATCCCAGAAGATCGATTGCTTACCACCGGACCCGGAGGTAAGTATAGACGTACCCATAGTTAATGAAGGCAATGCATAAAGGGAATTTGTATTCCCTTGTGCTCTCCAATAGCTGCTTTATAGTGAAGATATGGTCTATTGTGCTGAAATACAGTCGAAAACCTGCCTGCTCTCTTGACTGCTGCTCGTCCAGACTCTGTGAGACTTGGTTTGTTACTATTTTGGTGAACAGCTTGTAGACATGTGAAAGCAGGCATATTGGACAATAGTTCTTTAGAACTTCACGATTGCCCTTCTTGTACAGCAAAATGGTGTTGGACTCCTTCCAGCTAGATGGTATGTTCTGCATTTCCAAGTAACGACTAAACCTCTGAGCAAAGGTTTCACAGAGGTCTTGGCCTCCAGCTCTTATTTTGGTTGTCAGTCAATCTTTTCCTGAAGCTTTTCCTTCATTCATTTGATAAACTGCATGTTGAACTTTGTTCTACAGCGGTGGTGGAGAGCTCAATCAACGAAAGGCTGCTAAGAATCTCAGGAGCCAGAAAAAGGGCTCTCAGTGTGTACCTACAACTACAGGACACTGACGAGAGATGACTCAACTATTTTTTTTATAGCACAAATTAACTCTCAATTTGGGAAGAATCAACCTTGTTTTTAGACCATTTCACACACCCCATTTTAACCCTTTCAGGTTGGATTTACCGAGTCTTCCAAGCAAGTATGTCAAGTTTCTGAACATATAAAAAAATTTTGAGCCACAACCTGTTGACAGAAATGTAAGAGTTAAGACCCTGATTCAGCAGAGCACTTCATCTGCTTAAGTCCCAGTTTAACCAATAAATAATTTATGCATTATCAAAATAATTGTTTATTAAGTACCAGTCAGAGAAATCGGTGCAAATCCATCGGAGATAATGAGCTTTCACAGATGTCAGTCAGTCTAACTTGGCTTGCAAAATCTGTATAACAGTGATGGTGTATAAGATGGAATCAAAGAGTTTTTATTCTCATAGTTCAGGCTGAGTTTGCAAGGCTGACAGTCAGAAAAAAATATTGTAAACTGAGCGGATTTGAAAGATACTAAACATGGAACCCCACAATAGCATTTTAAAAATTCACTTTAAAGAGTACAACTGCACTTTAATAGCAATTATTTGTTATGGAATAGCAAAGGAAAGGCAAAGAATAATGCAAAATTACAAGATATGATGCTTCCATTTCACATTTTAAAATAGAGTAAATATTTTTTGAAGAGTAGGGTTTCTAACAATGTAGAAAACTGAGGAAATCCATCAACTTCATGAAAGTTGTTTTTGTTTGATTTATTCATTAACTGAATCTGTCACAGATGTTTGTCTGTGCTGTAAGAAAATACTTTAAATGATTCAAACTAGACATATGAAAACAGCATTCCTTTTGTTGTTGTCAAAGATCGAGTATGGTAACATGTCTAGATGGCTTTTGAAACATCTGATACCCTGAAGGAATAACATTTATTTCTGTGATTCATGTAGGTCCTGAGGGGAGTATAGATAATACAAGAATTGAAATATTTCTGAATAAATTAAAGGTTCCAAACATAATTTAAAATGGGAAGGTGAGACCAGATGCTGATACTGCCTCCAGGGAAACTGAGAAGCCTTGAATGATTTGAATGTAAGAAAAGCTGCTGTTGTAGATGGCCTCCTACATGAAGAAAAGGAACCAAATTACAGGAAGAAATATAGCTTTTCAATGTAAAGATACCCCTACAAAGAATTGTTTACTCACTGAGTTGAGATTAATTCAGATTATTCCCATGAGATTTATAGTAGGTTAATGTAATAATAGTTTACTTGAAAGTGAATAGTAATGCTATGTCTCAAAAACAATGATTCAGAGGTTTTTAAAGTTAGAAGGGACCATTATCATATCTGCCCTGATGCATAATGCAGGTCAATGAATCTGACCCAATAATTTCTGCATCAAGCCCATAACTTCTGGCAGACCTACAATATATCTTTTTGGAAGACATCCAGTCTTGATTTACAGGTAAATTGTTCCAATGGTTAATACATTTTCTAGAGAAAATTTCAAATCCCTTTTTTCTCATCTGAATGTAGTTAGCTTCAACCTCCAACCATTGGATCCTGTTATCTCTTTTTCTGCTAGATTGAAGAGTTTTCTGCTATCAGAAATCTTCTGCATGTTGGTATTTCTATTACATTATTTTCTAGATAGGTCCTTACAGTACCCTCATCTGAATGCCTTTATAGATTCCTAGAGATTAAGACAGACGGGGCCATATAGTTCACCCAGTTATCTCTGTTGAACCAATAACTTGTGTTTGATTTAAGCATATATTCCAGAAAGGCATCTTATCTTGATATCAAGACTTGGAGATGGTAGTTTGTTCCAATAGTTAATTCCCTTCATTATTAAAAAACTGTGCCTTATTTCCAATTTATCTGGCTTTAAATTCCAGCCATTGGTTCTTGTTGTGCCTTTCTTTGCTAGGTTAAAGAGCCCTTTAATTCCTGCCATTTTCTCCCTGTGCCGGTACTTTGAGCAGTGATTTCACTATGGTCTATCTTCTTTTTGAGAAACTAAACAGATTGAGCTTCTTAAGCCTTTTATCATAGGCCATTTTCTCTAGGCCATGAATAATTTGTGACTTTTCATTGCACCCTCTCCAGTTTTTTAACTCTGCCTTTTAAAAATGTAGACACCAGAGCTGAATGCAGTAATCAAGTATCTGTCACACCAATGCTATGTACAAAGGTAAAATCACCTCCCCACTCCCCTGTTTAGAAATCTAAGGATCCCATTAGTCCTTTTTGTCACATCACCACACTGGGAGCCCATGTTCATTTATTTGTCCACTATTACCCCTAAATCCTTTTCAGAGTTGCTGCTTTCCAGGATACAGGACCCCATTCTGTAGGTATGATCAACATGCTTTGTCCTAGATGTCTGACCTTGCATTTGGCTATATTAAAACACATTCTGGTTGGCTGAGCCCAGTTTACCAGGCGATCCAGATTGTTCTGTATGACTGCTCTGCCCTCATCATTATTTACCACTCTGCCAATCTTTGGTCATCCGCGAATTTTATCAACATTGATTTTATGTTTTACTTCTGGATCATTGATAAAAATGTTTAAGAGCTTCAGGCCTAGAGCTGATTTCTGTGTAATTCAACCAGGAATATCACATTCAGTAATGATTCCACATTGACAACTGCTTTCTGGGACAAGGCCAGTTCTGAATCTGTTTAATGTGTGCTTTATTGATATTGTATAGTGCTAATTTTTTAATCATATGTTTGACAAGACCTATTTTCCATAAAGTCATGTTGACTGGCTTTTAATTCTTATTAATTCTTTATTGTTTGAATCCTGTGTCAGTTGTTGAATTGGTTTGCCCAGGATTGTTGTCAGGCTAACAGTGGCCCAGATTCTCTGTGGCATGGAATGGAGATTGGATGCAGAGTGGATGAATGGGGCATAATAGGCAGCCAGTTGCAGATCCCTGATTCTTAGGAAAGATCTATGCATGTCTTGGCGGGGTGCTGTAAACCAAGGATTCTGTAAACTCTGCCATTTGGTATTTAGAACTTTCTAAATATTTATAACTATGGGTCAGATTCTGATCTGTTATAACTGTCTAAATGAAGAGTAATTTCATTACTGCAATGAAACATTTTTATATAATCATACCCTACAAAGAGAATTTTTATTTCCTGAAATATACAATTAATTTAGATTTTCACATGAATTTCAATCGTATTAACCTAGTAATTGTTTGTTTAAAATGAACGACTAATATCTGTATTTCATTAATTAGCCCACGACTGGGTTCTGAAATCCGAATGCAGCCCTCTGTTTTTCTCCATCTTGGGCTCTCTGAATTAAATGTATATGAAGAAAATAATTTTAGAATAAATGTAAAAGTTTATCCTCTTTCCCCTAACTAAACTTCATTAACCCTCTCTTTAAAAAGTTTATTTTATCAATGAAGGTATTTTCCTTTATCTTTAATTTAAAGCAAGAGTATTATACTCAGTATAGAACTACATAATAGTTTTGGGGGTTTTTTTGTTTGTTTTTGTTTGAAATTACATCCCACCTACAAAAAATGCTGATACAAGTTTTTCAGCATAGAATGCTACCCTGAGTGGAAAGGATATTTCAGATACTAACGGTAAACTTTTATGCTCAGGTTATGCATTAATAGTTCATTTAAAGACTGGTCAAAGTTTTTTGAAGAACAGAGAGACCCCAGCGTGGGTACCTATGAAGGGAGAGTTTGCTCAGCCAAGCACAGGTTATTATCTAGGCCTCAGCCTCCTCCCAAATGAGGTATTGGAAATCCTGCTTTATAAACTACATTAGATACTGCGGGAAAAAGTTCAAGTGTCCAATGTTATAAAATTTTGTTAACAACAGAAAAGAATCAAAAAGGCTTTTGTTTTTAAATTATATTTTTAATTTTTCAGGGAGAAGGGATGAAATATTTTGATCAATGACTACCAGACTTTCTCTCCAGCATTTTCATGTTAAGAATTGAGGAGCTCTTGAAATATTGAGATGTAAGTATCAAACTTGAACTACACAGCTTTACTCATAGTATTCTGAAGGCATTGTTCCGGTTAAAGTCAATGGAAAATTCCAAGGCATTGAGGAAAGATGAAAGCATGATGATCTCTGCTTGCTTGGTTATTTATTTATTTATTTGGTTGTGAGATATTTAAATGTTTTCAAGCATTAGGTATTCTCACTTCAGACCATATTTCTCAAACTTCTTAATCTCACCCTAAAAGAAGATTGTTTTCACTCACTGTCAACAGTAGAGCAGCTATGCTTCGGAACAGATACAATAAATTAGCTGTCAAGAAATCTACCAGTATTACCTTTGGAAGTATAGACCTTGAGCTGTTCTTTATATTGTGCTTCAAACAACAAACTCTTCTTGGGCAATGTTTATTGATAATGATGAGAATATAAGAAAAACATGTTGAGACCCAGATGACATTTAACTGTCAACAAGAACAATAAGTCTGTTACTTCAAGCTTACTGTGAAGTTTACATATGATGTTTCAGTGGAAACAATAGAACTGTCTTTTGTAGTTTCTCAATTTATGCTGAAATCCCTGCTTTTTCTTTTGTATTTTATCACTATGCTTTTGCCGATCTGTAAAACTGTGTACTTGACTTGGTTTTTCTATAGCCATTTCCTTGAATTAACTAATCTTCAGAATTAAATTAAAAACCTTCTTGGGAAATATGTCTGAAGAACCAGAGGAATAAAATTAAAATATGAATTGAGAAATTTCAGTTTTAGTGCTGTGGATGGCCCTCGACCAAATGGCGCCCTAGGCGAGGAGAGTCTTCAGCATCCCCTCTCTTTGTTAAACTTTTGAATACCTTATTTTTTATTGCATTTGTAGCCCATTTCACAACTTTGATGCATGATTTGCATGCATGGTTTATCCCTGTCTCATAAGATGATAAATTTGCATGCTAGGATCTGTAAATCTAGATTTATTCATGCAATATAAAATTAATAAAAAAAAATCTGTTTCTTCTAAGCTTAAAAGAAACTTTTTTTAATTTTAAGAATAACTGAAATGTAGTAACATCAAGAAATTGAACTGTGCACCAACATTGGTTGGACCAGTATTAAGTAGTGTTAGAGTAGGTGACAGTGTCACACCGTAACAGCCCCCTACCTCCCACAGATCCCCTGGGGAGGCACATTAGCATTGTATATTGCTAATGCTGTTGCAAGCATCGCAAGGCATTTTGGGGAAGGGTTAAAGGTGTGAGTGTGGAATGAAAGAGTCCTTTGCAGGCTGCAGAGGCTAGAGGGGGAAGCGAAAGCCAGCACAGAGGAAAAACAAAGAGGACAACAAAATCTAGTCCAGGGGTCGGCAACCTTTCAGAAGTGGTGTGCCGAGTCTTCATTTATTCACTCTAATTTAAGGTTTCGTGTGCCAGTAATACATTTTAACGTTTTTAGAAGTCTCTTTCTATAAGTCTATAATATATAACTAAACTATTGTATGTAAAGTAAATAAGGTTTTTAAAATGTTTAAGAAGCTTCATTTAAAATTAAATTAAAATGCAGAGCCCCCGGACCGGTGGCCAGGACCCAGGCAGTGTGAGTGCCACTGAAAATCAGCTCGCATGCCATAGGTTGCCTACTCCTGGTCTAGTCAGTGTGTTTTGGAAAAGTTGAGAAGATCACAAAAAGCCGGTTTTGACTGGTACAAAAAGCATCAGGAGGTCCCTGAATGAAACACCCCCCAAAAAAACCCAAAACTTAAAACCCTCCTGAAAGCTAAAGCACCTCAAAAATCACAGCAAACCCCGAACATCCTGGGCCCAGAACAAAAACTCCCATCCACTCCTCCGACTCTTCTTCTTATGTTACATCCAGGCTTGGCCAGCCTCAGGTAGTGCGGGTGTAAGTATAAAAGTGGGTTAGGGCTTGGGGCACTAATGCTTTCTTCCTTCCTCTAAGTAACATAACCCGCCCCCCCACCCCCCGGCACTCTCCGCTGTTATTGTATTTTATTAATGAAGCTTTAAAAGCTAAACCCTTGGTGTGCTCCTTTATCCCCTTCCCGAACAATCCTGCAGCCTCAGCCTAATCACCTGATGCCTCAGGCAGATTGGTAACAAATCTGTCACAACAGCCTTAGAATACTAATCCTAGTCCTTTAGTTCAAAAAGTCGCTTTTCTCACCTTTGCCTTTCTGAACTGAAGTACAGAGTCAGAGCTCCAAAGACTGGCCAATGGCATTTTCAAACAATAAAATCGAATGCGATGTCAGTCTCTCATCAGCCATCGTCGATATGTTTTAATGAGCTTGAGCTTCAAAATGCTGCACTCACGACTGTGGCCAGCAGCGTGAACAGAATCCTCAAAGCTATGCACACATTAGGAAAAGTGTCCTTCAGCGCTGTATCATGAATGAATTGTAGAATTTGGAGTTGAGTGCTTTCTATCTTACAAAATGTGATGTGTCCAATTCGACATAGAGGTCTTTATCATTGACATCCAAACATTCCCCATGTGTCAGTATCTGGTGAAGGTTCGTACAATTGTTCAAGAGTTTTCCTCTCCACCAGCAGCTTACTAAGGTCATACAAAACCTAGCAGGTCTTTTTGTGTTGCTTCATTTGTCCAAACCTTTCTTTGATCGACACTAGAGCAGCGTCAAGTGAGAGAGCAAAAAAAAGCTCCTCCTTGAATTTTTATTCCGAGCTTGCCATGACCTCATCTAAACCTTCGTAACCAAACTGTCTCTTCTTGCAATGAATAAGTTTCCTTGAAGACAGGCTCCACCCCTACATTTTTCACCATTTCTTTGACAGCAGTGATGGCATCTTCAAATCCGTTGTCTCTGTAGGCCGCAACAAAATCAGGCAGCTTCTCATCAAAGTAGTAGCAGTCGCAATGTTAATCGACTGAATTTATAATTCCTTGCTTACAATGTTTACTTGGAACAGGATATCATGCCAAACCACAATTGAGACCAGAAATTTGAAGTCAATGATCTGGTTTGCCAGGCCTTGTGCCTGATTCCAGCCTCAGCTTTACTTGACTGTGCCAGTTCCATCAGGGCGTCTTAAACCTCAATCACTTGGTACCTTACTAGCCTTATGCTGTCAATGCAGCTCTCCTAGTGAGTGTCAGCGGCTTCATGGTCAGATTTGTAACAGTGTCCGTGAGGATCTTCCACCTGATAGTTGATGCTGAAAAATAGAACATATGTCCTTTGCGATACTCAGATACTGAATCCAAAGTAGATGAAGCTGCATCTGACACAACCAGGTTAAAGGAATGGCAGCCACAAGGCATAAAGAAAGCTCTTGCATTCAACACAAGGATTCTTTCCTGGATGCCACTGTTTCTTACCCTCATGTTTGCAGTCCTGAAGCTTTATTTTATTATCATTCAAAATGTTCATAACAGTTTTGTAGACCTTTTCCAGTAGAGTCCTCCACAGAGCAGAAACAGTGTTCCTTTACTTGGATACAGCCATCCGTGTCATTTACAGTAGGATTCGTTGACATCTTTTCACTCTGACTAATGTCAGGAGTGCAGTCCATTATTATGGTATAGTACTTCACTTTGCTGAGCCACATCAATATATTAAGTACTTTCCTTGCCATAAGGTCAATCAATTTGTTTTGAATTATTGTGGTGCAGTAATTGTCCACAGCTTCTTTACGAACTACTTGACATAGTTGTTCATGCATGACATCCTCGTATATCCCAAGGAACTCTGCCAAAACAAGGAAATTACTATTAGTTGTTCACTGAACAACTTATCCAATGAGCCCTGGAAAGCCAAAGTATTCTTTGCAAGGAAGCGGGTAATTAAGATACAGCTGCTCGAGCATGTTCCCCCAGTGCTGGGTTTCTACATTAATAACATGCTGGTTTTCTGCATCTATGCATTTATTAGCATGATCCTGGATTTGACCTCCATCCATTTGGAGAAGGTTGTAAAATGGCTGGGTGACTTTTCATATGGCTTCAGAGCATCAGCTAATTTATACCAGTAATTGTACCCAGAAAGTGCAACAAAACAGAACACTTTATCAGTTGATCTTGAGTAAACTACCCAAGGTAGTGCAAGGGCCATGCAAGGGCATGGCTGACAATACTCTAGGAGGTTCAAGGAAAATCTAGTTCTCAAAGTCTGGAACGTTCCATGAGATTCTACAAAGGTTCAGAACATTCTAGGAGGTTAATGAAAATGAGTCCACATACAGAATACCTGAAACATTTTACTTCAAACATTCTATTTTCCCCTTTTGTTGCTAACAACAAAAACAGCACCCTGAGCCCAGCGCCCTCCAAGCCTGGCACCCCAGGCAGTCACCTGGGTCGCCTGCTCCTAAATCCAGCCCTGAGTAGTGCCCTGGGCTGCAGGGGGCACTTAAGGACTCTCAGAAGCTTTCTTAAAATTCTGCTATATTCTGTAAAATGAAGAGGATTAGGAGGATTTTCTTGCCTCTTATTCAGCTAGATCTCTTTATGAATACTGCTAAAATATCCCTGCCTAAGAAAACTTATCCCTTGGGCTCATAAATAATTCTGAAGAGCAAATGCCGTTGGAATGGACCAGATTGCACCAAATGCCAGGTATTTAAAAAAAAAATTCCCAGGGCAGAGCATATTCGCAGACCTCCCTAATCAAGTTTTCGTATTCAACATCACTTCCCAATATCTAACTGAATAATGTTGTCCATCAGTATTATAACAGTTGCTGTGATTGCTGGTGTTAAGATTGTACTTGGCCTTTCTACCCTGCTCCTAATGTGCCCATTCTAAGGTCAGACACAATGTAACCCTGATTATGTGGTCCATCTAGCTCTCAAGGGCAATCTCTTAATTTTATTATCAGTATGTAATGTTCTTAGCATGCACAGCTACTATACAATCAGTAAATAAATACTGAGAGGAAAAAGCCCTAAATCCCACTTTAAGCCTGAGAACCAAAATGGCGCATATGTGGGAGTTGCTACTTTGTAGTAAACACAGGAAAATTGGCTGCTAATGCCTGTGAACTCAGAAATTTAAATGTTATGTTGTAGGTCAGAGTTGCTGGTTTTGGATTTTGTTTTCTCTATCTGTATCTGTCTACCATAGGCTTTTGTAAGGGTTTTTGTCTGCTTTTTTAGCAAGAAATAAAGGTGAACGCAAGCTTGATATTAGATGATCAAAAATTGGGTGGGGGAGGAGGGAAAATTTGCTTATTCAGATACCCTTTTCTGAAAACATTTTACAATGGCCAGAAGCAGGGGCAGCAATTACAAAAAAATTTAAAAGTTCTTCTTGTGGATCAGTTTTCATTTTCAGTTATATTTTGTTCCCTGAATTTTCTCCAGTTTCCGTTTACTTTTTTATTACTTGATGCAAATAAAATTGTTGAAATTCAGGCCTGTCATTTATGTAATAAGATTCCAAGAGTGTCACTCTGAAGCCTAGAATGTCAGTGTGAAACAAAGGAAACAACTGCAAGCATGGTTGAGAGCTCTTTTTCTTTAGAATATCACCAGCATACTGAAGCTACGGGGATTCAGTCTGTTACTGTTCAATTTTTAAGAGCTTTGCCATTTTGACTTTATGAATAACATCTGTAAAACACAAGCTTTCAGCTACTAGTTCACTTAGAAGTTCAAAGCTGGCTAAGTGCTTCTGGGGTTATGTTGTAATATAAATTACATGTGAGTATGCCTAGAACCTCATATACTCATCTTATTATTTAATTTGAAAAAGTGGGGCCTTATTCCTAACCCTGCCCTGTGAATCTTTTTGTACTTAGGACTCGGGTAGAGCCAATTTGTGCTGGGCTGGCCCCTTCTCTGAGTGCTTCCTTCTCCTTTAGAATCTCAGATTTCATCTTTTAAAAAGTTAGTCTCTAGCCTTCAGGGTTGCAAAGAAAACCCTCAAAATGTGAAACAAGTGTAACTGATGCAGCAACACCTCCCTTAGTTTGCAGAGAGAATGAAACAATAGATCTGAGACCTGTGAGCGGATTCATTCATCTAAATGGGCACTAACTTACATGCCCAGTGGTGATAAATGTCAGCATTGTTAACTATTTTGTTCTTCCTCAAAGCATGTTGGAAATAAGAGGAACATCCTATTATGAAGGATGAACACAATCTGCTTTGAGTGGCATCTCATTTTGGAGTTTGGGGGAGTCTCAGAACTTATTTTTCCTCAACCTGACCTATGGCATCGAAAGACCAGAGGGTAGGTGTGGAGTTCAGTGGAACTTCTAAGCCCTACCAATCCTTGGAGTCCTGCAGGCCTTAGATTGCAAGGTGGAATCTACATGCAGCAAAGTTCATAATGTAGAGGTTCAAGTAACAATCATTGAACGCAAGTCTTCTGGGTCATGATTCACTTTCTATGGCACTAAGCAAACTGCTAGTAAATAACACTGAAGAGTTTACAAATAAGTCTTATATCAACAATGTTCATTAGAAAAATTAAACAGGCTATTTGGCCTGCGGACCTCTAAAAACATGTTATTTGTAAAATATATGGCTCATTAGATTCTATCCCAACTTAAACTTCATTCTTCCCTCCATCTGTAGGAGTTATTATCCTTGGTCTTTCCACTGTTTCTTCACACTCCCTTTTAGCTTTGTTTCTCCTTCCTTTTTCCTCCTTTTAAACCCTCTCCTTCACTTTATTCCCCACCCATGATTTTTGGCAGATGGCTCTTGTCTTGTTTTAAAGTGCTAACATGGCTACACCTGCATTCAGCTCTGAACACCATTTATGTATGTCACAGAAGGCCAGATACCCGTGCTATCTGGTACCTTGTATAGTCCCTTATACATGGGCAAAATGGATTTAAAATAGTACTGGATCAGAAAGGTAGTGTTTGACACCCAATTTGTACATGTGTAAATGACTATACAATTGGAGAAGCAGGCCTGCAGATCGCACCATTGTGATTCATCACTTTAAAACAAACTCTGCACAGGAAATCTCAGAATGAGGGTGTAACAAGGGGTTTGGAGGGCCTGGTGGCCTAGTGGTTGGCATGCCTGACCTCAGGCCCCTTGCTTCCCTGGTTGAGGTGCCTCAATCTTTTAGGTGATAGGTTGGGGTACCAAAGCCCTCCATCTCCTCCAGGCCCCAGTCCAGGGCCCTGTGGTGAGTCCAACGCCAGATTAACTCTCCTTTGGGCCCAGGGCTATTAGATTTTGTGGGGCCCCTGTAAACAAGTCTTTTTCCTAATTTAAAATAAAATTATCACAATTATGGCATTGAGGCTATTAACACTATACTACACTTGCCTTTTAATTAACATAAAACCATTCTGTGGTTACATTTCAGTCTTAAAACATATAGAATATAGTTAAGTTAATTGAAAATAGCCTACTTCTTACCTTAAAACAGCTGTTATATTAGTTTCTTTCTGGGAGGGAGTTTGGGTGCAGGAGGGGGCTCCAGGCTGGGGCAGGGTGTTGGGGTGCAGGAGGGGGTGAAGGGTGTGGGCTCTGGGAGGGAGTTTGCAGGAGGGGATTCTGACCTGAGGAAGGGGGTTGGGGTGCAGGAGGGGGCGTGGTGTCTGTTAGGGAGTTTGGGTACAGGAGGGGATTCTGACCTGGGGCAGGGGGTTGGGGTGCAGGAGGGGGTGCAAGGTACAGGCTCCAGCCTGGAGGCGCTTACCACAGGTGGCTCCCAGCAGGCAGTGCAGCAGGGCTCAGGCATGCTGCCTGCCTGCCATAGCCCCATGCTGCTCCCAGAACCAGCTGGCTCCTAGCATGTCTCTGTGGCCCCTGGGGGATAGCGTGTCTGCATGCGCTCTCCGTGCCTGCAGGTGCCGCCCCTGCAGCTTCCATTGGCTAAATCCACTGCCCTGGGCTACTTCCTACCACTGTCCCTTTGGTTTGGGGTGTGGACCCTATAATCCAATTCACTGGGGTGCCTTGCCCCCAGTAGCGCCCCCTTGTGGAGCTTGGGCGGAGTCCTGCCAGTCCCAGGTTTTTTCAGGAAGGACAGCCATACATTTGGTGAAGTCAAACCCCACAATGTCTCTGTGCTTCAGTCACCCAGTTACCAGAGGTTTCTAGGTCTCCTCCCCAGTCTCCCTTGGTGGGGAGTGTGAGAGTTCACGCCCCTCCTTACAGGGTAGCGTGGCCTAGTGGCCATAGTCCATACAAGCACCCCTGGTTGCAGGGCAGCGCGGCCTAGTGGCCAGAGTCCATACAAGCGCCCCTGGTTGCAGGGCTGTAGGACCTTACTACTGGCTCAGCAAGGGGGTCCTACCAAAACATGCTGAAGCTTACCGGGGTCAAGGTACCAGTCCATCATCTCCCCTGGGTCGCTCCCTACCGGCTAGGGAGTTGGGGTCTCCCACGGATCCGTCGCCTCCTCTGGTTCCTCCCACAGTAGGGGTTTGTGCCGGCCTATAGAAGCCTCTGTTCCTGGCGGCTTCAAGAGTGTCAACTGGTCCTCTGCAGGAGCTTCCCAGTTAGGTCCTTCCCCTGCGGCCGCCACCCCGACTGAGCTGAGTTCCCTCCTTTTATACTCAGTGAGCATCTGGACATGCCCAGTACAAACGGGGCAGGACTTCCTCTGTCAGAGCTACTGGTCTGACGTCGCTGGGGCTAGTGCGGGGCAGGGTTGTCCCATCACAGGGAGATAGTGCTTATTCCCTGGTGGCTACCTTGGCTGCCAGGTTAGTGGCCCGTCCTCTCAGGTAGGAAAACGGCTAGCTCCTGCCTTTTCACCAGTCAGACTTTCTCCTTTTCCCCCCTCCAGGCCTGGCATTGGCTACAGATATAACAGGGCGGGGCTAGCTGGGTCCAAAAGCTCTATAACACCTGCTGCGCTGGTGGGCAGTTTCTCCACTTCATCACAGAGGGGTTTCCTTGAAGCCAGAAATGATGTGATGGAGGGTTTGTCTACACTATGGAGCTTGTGCCAGCATAGCCATGTTGGCATAGCTATATCAGCATAGCCCCCTAGAGTAGAGGCAGCCTACACCAACAGCAGTTTTTCTGTTGGTGTAGAAGCACCATCTCCTTGAACAACATTAGCTACATTGACAGAATACCTCTTCCTTTGACATAGCTGCATCTATATTGAGGGTTTTGTTAGCATAGGTATGTCAGTCAGAGGTGTTTTTTTTTTTTTTTTTTTTTTCACCCCTGACCAATGTAGCTATGTTGACATAACTGTTAAATGTAGCAAGCCAAAATAGTTAATTTTTTTGTCCTATATTGATTTGTTTTTGTCTGTTGGATACAGCAATTAACTCTTTTTTCTTTCCTTCTTCTTCTCTAGAACAAGTATAAATGATTTCAGACAGAGTAATTAATACCAAATACGGAGTAAATAAAACCCTTCAGTTACTGGGCCAGAGCATGAGCAAGTTGAAGTAGGAATTTCCAGCTGGAATTTACCTCAGTAACTCTCGGAAGAGATCCTTAGATCATCCATCACAGTGGCTCTATAACAGTTGTAATTCCAATCAAAGACATCATCCAGGGCATGGTAAGTGATCTTGATTTTGTCTATCTAAAAATGTGCTATAACTTTTTAACCCACAGAACTGATGTGGTGATCTACCCACTTGCTTCTAGGTCTACTCAGGGTCCATCTTGTGTAGTAGAGGGTTCGGATTCACAGTTAATTGAATAGGGCTGGCAAACCTCTAGATCACTAACTCTTGGAATTGTTACAGGTGTTGAGCTCTCATTTGGACTTCTTGTAGCTTCCCAGAGCTTCCTGCTGTTCCTTTATGAAATGGGACGACTCACATGAATAAACACTGCAAGCCTGGGTACTAAATATATACACCACAACAGAAATGCTTCTGTCTTTGGGATAGAAGGAAGGATGGAACAACAGTATGTAGAATAACAATAAGTAGAGAAAATTCTGGAAATGGGCAAACTCCTACTCTTATGGAAAATGCTATTGGATTTTTTTAATGTCCTCGTAAAGCAGAGAGAACGTGAATTTTAAAGGTCTTCTATGAAAGAATCTTCACACAGAGAATTGCATGGAACTAAGGGCTGGCCCACACTAACCCCCCAGTTCAAACTAAGATACTCAACTTCAGCTACGTGAATAACATAGCTGAAGTCGAAGTACCTTAGTTCGAACTACAAAGTACTTACCGCGGGTCCACACGCGGCAGGCAGGCTCCCCCGTCGACTCCGCGTACTCCTCTCGTGGAGCAGGAGTACCGGCGTCGACGGCGAGCACTTCCGGGATCGATTTATCGCGTCTAGACAAGACGCGATCAATCGATCCCAGAAGATCGATTGCTTACCGCCGAACCCGGAGATAAGTATAGACGTACCCTAAAAATATCCAATTTAGAAAGACTAAAGAAGGCATCAACCCCACTGGAATTTTAATAATGAGTCAGGTGTTAAGAGTGTGATACTGTGTCCTTGAAATCAATGGCAGAATTGACTTCCCATTGACTTCTGAAGTGCAGGGCTGGGCACTAAACCACTACTCCCTTTTAAGTGTGATTGTTGGGAAATAAATTGTTGTGGTGGGGGGGGGAAGTATTAGTATTATCCATTACCTGAGCTAGGGTGACCAGATAGCAAGTGTGAAAAATCGGGACGGGGGTGAGGGGTAATAGGTGCCTATATAAGAAAAAGCTCCAAATATCGGGACTGTCCCTATAAAATCAGGACATCTAGTCACCCTAACTTGAGCTGGCAAGAAGGAAAACAATCCCTTTTAGGAAGGAATGAATGAATGGGTGGCTACCTCCTGTCATGGGAGGTTATACCAATTACTGCTGTTACGGCTGCAATATTGCAAACTGGAGGGAAGATAATTAGGAGAACAGCAGATTAAGGCCCTAATCTTTATTCGTTTACAAGCAAGCAAGATGAAGTCAGATTTGAAATGATATATTGAACTACAGTGAGAATGTTCTTCCTCAGTGATTAAAACTGCCACATCACCATTTTAATAGAAGGCTTGTTATACAAGTAGAATTGCAAATGACTGTAAACAAAAAAGGTCTAAGTGTCTGAACTTAGGTATTTCACTACAAAGTTATATATCATTTATGTCTGACTCTATAAATTGATTACACATTAGTTATATTTTTCTTCAGAGTGTATTTTTGAAGCCTCATTTAAGAATATTTAAGTATAATGGATGAAATTCTTCCTCTTCCTCTATTAGGGAAGCTTTGCATCACTCTGCTGGTATAAAGCTGCCACAAAGCTGGTTTAGCCAGCCACAGAAGCACTGCTCCATTGTAGAAATGATGGCCAGCACAGTGAATTTGGCCAGGGAATGGCAGCATGGGTAGAGTGTCCCTACACTCGGGTGATCGCTGGCTGCCATAATTGGGTTTTTGGGGCCATTGGTGGCTGGCACTAGTTGAAGCAGCCACATGTTGTTAAGCAATCAGTTTGTGATCACCTAGAGGATAATAGGGTTTTAATCACCATTGCCAACTTTCATGTGGTAAATAAGCACCCCGACTTTCACATTAAGCCAAAAATCAAGCTAATCCCATTTCAAAACAAGGCCCAAACAAGCCAATCCCTAAGAACCCCAACACTCTATGTGACCAAATTCCCCCGTCGTGTAGTCTGGGACTATGGTGGGGCCCGCTGTGCATCCCTGACTCTCTCTCCCCCCCCCCCCTTGCTTCTGCTTGTCCCCCTTGCCTCTGCTTGCCGGGAGCCGATTTAAAAAAAAGAAGCAATAAGCTACTAGCCAAACAAGCAACAAGCTACAAGCCAAAAACTAGCCAACGAGCAACTCACAAGCCAATTAAGCAAAAACAAGCCCAATTTCTGCTTTTTTCCCCCATGGGTTTGGCATGTCTGGTTTTAAGCAATAGCCAGCATGCATTCATCAAGAACAAATCATGCCAGACCAGCTTGATTTCCTTCTTTGACAGGGTTACTGGCCTAGTGGATGGGGGAAGCAGTAGATGAGCTGTATTGTGATTTTAATAAGGCTTTTGACACAGTCCCACATGACGTTCTCATAACGAAACTAGGGTAATGTGGTCTAGATGAAATTACTATAAGGTGGGCACAGCTGGCTGCAAGATTGTACTCAGAGTAGTTATCAATGGTTCGCTGTCAAATTCGGAAGACGTAGCTAGTAGGGTCCCGCAGGGGTCCATTCCGGGCCCAGTACTAGTCAAAATTAATGACTTGGAGAGTATGCTTATAAAATTTGCAGATGACATCAAGCTGGGAGGTGTGCAAGTATTTTGGAAGGCAGGATTAGAATTCAAAATGACCTGGAGAAATTGGAGAATTAGTCTCAAATCAGCAAGATTAAATTCAATAAAAACACATGCAAATTCCTTAGTAAGGAAGGAGAAATGAAATGCACAGCTACAAAATGGGGAATAAATGGCTAGGTGGTGATCTTACTGAAAAGGATCTGGGGGTTATAGTATATCACAATTGAATATGAGTCAACAATGTGGTGGTTGCAAAAGAGGCTAATATCATCCTGGGGTGTATTAACAGGACTGTAATATGTAAGACACGGGAGGTAATTGTAGTGCTCTACTCTGCACTGGTGAGGCCTCAGCTGGAGTATTGGGTCCTATTCTGGCTACCACACTTTAAGAACAATGTGGACAAATTAAAGATAGTCCAGAGGAGAGCAACGAAAATGATAGAGAGTTTAGAAAATCTGACCTATGAGGAAAGATTAAAAAACCTGGCCATTTATTGTCTTGAGAAAGGAAGTCCTGAGGAAGGGACCTGATAAGTCTTCAAATACATTAAGGGCTGTTTGTGACATACCAGGGTGAAATCCAGACCAAGGAGTAGCTGTCACCCCTGTACTGTGACCTGGAGTGCCCTTTAAAATCCCTTGCTGCTGTGCAATCAACCTGGACTGCTCAAAAACAGCATGTAAGTCACTCCTAACTATGTGTGTGTTGCACCCAGCTCGTCACATCTTGGCTCTTACCAGCCTTAAAGATTATCATAGGGTGACCCCAACACACTCCCAGTCCCAGATTTCCCCCCAAAACGTGGTAGGTCTTTGTTAGAATCAGGAATTATCTTCTGAGTCCAATTCCCAATGCCTTGATGTGGTTATATCCATGCGGAAGTATTATTAATGAGACTACACATGGTTCTGTGTAGCACGTTTTAAATAATTTGGTGCCATATCTACCTGACCACACTGCTTCCAGCATCTCCACCCATGAAATTCCATCTCACTGTCAGACTGATTCTCTTAGCTGATATCTGTGCTAGCTTCTCCCTTATCTTCAGCCTCAGTTCCTAATATGTTTTTTCCTGGCTAGTTGGGAATTATCTGGGGAGGTAGCAGAAGAGGAGCTTTAGGGTGGGTTTTGCCTGCCCTGTTTTGAGTCTGTAGAAATATTACCATTGCTATGGATCGAATCAGCTTAGCCTTTATGTTGAGTTTGAAGAGCTAGGTTCTATTCCAAGACCTGGCTTTGCCACAGACTTCTCTTAGGACAGTCATTTAATGTCTCTGTGCCTCAGTTACCCCTATGTGAAAATTAGGACAATAATACTTCCTTACTTCACCAGAGTGCTGTGAGTATAAATACATTAATGGCATCTCACAAAGATCACTTATAATACATTTATTAAATATTAGGGCTGTCAAGTGATTAAAAATATTAGTCATGATTAACCGTGTGATTAATCGCGCTGTTAATAATAGCATTTATTTACATATTTTTGGATGTTTTCTACATTTTCAAATATATTGATTTCAATTACACCACAGAATACAAAGTGTACAGTGCTCACTTTATATTTTTTATTATAAATATTTGCACTGTAAAAAAGGAAACAAAAGAAGTAGTATTTTTAAATTCAGCTCATACAAGTACTGTAGTGCAATCTCTATCATGAAAGTTGAACATACAAATGTAGAATTATGTACAAAAAATAACTGCATTCAAAAATAAAACAATGTAAGACTTTGGAGCCTACAAATCCACTCAGTCCTACTTCTTGTTCAGCCAATTGCTCAGACAGTGAGAACAGGCATTCAATTGGCACTATTGTAGCCAGCGTTGCAAGATATTTACATGCCAGATGCGCTAAAGATTCATATGTCCCTTCATGCTTCAACCACCATTCCAGAGGACATGCGTCCATGCTGATAACTATGCAAAGCAGAGCGGACCAACGCATGTTCATTTTCATCAGCAGAAGGTTGATTTTCTTTTTTGGTGGTTCAGGTTCTGTAGTTTCCGTATCGGAGTGTTGCTCTTTTAAGACTTGAAAGCATGCTCCCTACCTCATCCCTCTTAGATTTTGGAAGGCACTTCAGATTCTTAAACCTTGGGTCAAGTGCTATAGCTATCTTTAGAAATCTCACATTGGAACCTCCTTTGCGTTCTGTTAAATCTGAAGTGAAAGTGTTCTTAAAATGAACAATGTGGCTGGGTTATCATCCGAGACTGCTATAACATGAAATATACGGCAGAATGGGGTAAAACAGAGCAGGGGACATACAATTCTCCCCCAAGGAGTTCAGTCACAAATTTAATGAGTGTCATCAGCATGGAAGCATGTCCTCTGGAATGGTGTCCGAAGCATGAAGGGGCATGTGAATGTTTAGCATGTCTGGCACATGAGCCAGTGGGTGAACCACTGGCTCGGCGAGGCTAGCCCCTGGCCCAGCCCACCCCTTCTGCCTGCGCGCCCCCCCCACTTCCCCAAGCCCAGATCCCTCCCTCCCCCCCCTGCAGTCACCAGCCCCCCAACCCCGGAGCACCAGGCTGGTGGGCAGCACCCTGGAGCACTGGGTGGGCGGGCAGCATGGACCCCAGCCCCAGAGTACTGGGCGGGCGGGTGGCATGTGGCCCCCCCAGAGCACTGGGCAGGCAGGCAGCCCCCCCACACACTCTAGAGCACTGGTCAGGTGCGCACCCCCCCAGAGCACTGGGTGGGTGGGCGGCACATGGCCTAGCCCCCAGAATACCGGGCAGGTGTGTGGCATCCCCCCCACACACACAGCCCCAGAGCACTGGGCGGTGCGTGGCCCCCCCAGAGCAGCACTGGGCAGGCAGGCAGCCCCCCCACACACACACCCTAGAGTACCGGGCGGGTGCACAGGCCCTGGAGCATTGGGTGGGTGGACGGGCAGCTCCAGCCCTGGAGCACCAGGTGGCAGGCGGCCCCCCCAGAGCACTTGATCAGCAGACGGCCCAGCCCCCCAGAGCACCGGGCAGGTGCAAGGGCAACCCTCCCCAGCCTCGGAGCACCAGACCATGTGCGGCCCCCAGCTCCGAAGCACCGGGCGGGTTGCGGGCAGCCCCCTTCACTCTCCAGTCATGGAGTGCTGGCCGGTACGACCCCAGTGCCGGGGTCCCCCTCAGCACTGGGCAGCCCCAGCTCAGTGGCGTAGCGAGGTTCTAAGAGCAGGGGGAGCAGCCTGCCTGGGCTGGGTCCAACTAGCAGCAAGAGAGGAGGGAGCCTCTGGAAGGAGCGTGGGCAGGGCCACGAGGGGCTCTTTGGGGAGGCATAGCCTTCCCCTGCCTATTAGACACGCTGCCCATGCTGGCATGCAAATACCTTGCAATGCCGGCTACAAAAGTGCCGTGTGAACTCCTTTTCTAACTTTCAGGTGACATTGTAAATAAGAAGCAGACAGCATTATCTCCCATCTACATATAAATGTAATAAACTTGTTTGTCTTAGCGATTGGTTGAACAAGAAGTAGGATTGATTGGACCTTGTAGGCGCTAACGTTTTACATTGTTTTGTTTTTGAGTGCAATTATGTAACAAAAAAATCTACATTTCTAAGTTACACTTTCACGATAAAGAGATTGTACTACAGTACTTGTATGAGGTGAATTGAAAAATACTATTTCTTTTGTTATCATTTTTCAGTGCAAATATTTGTAATAAAAAATAATATAAAGTGAGCACTGTACACTTTGTATTCTCTGTTGTAATTGAAATCAATATATTTGAAAATGTAGAAAAATATCCAAAAATATTTAATACATTTTAATTGGTATTCTATTATTGTTTAACAGTGCGATTAAAACTGTGATTAATCAAGATTAATTCTTTTAATCGCGACTGATTTTTTTGAGTTAATCATGTGAGTTAACTGCGATTAATCGACAGCCCTAATAAATATTAATAGACTCATAGACTTTAAGGTCAGAAGGGACCATTATGATCATCTAGTCTGACCTCCCACATGATGCAGGCCACAAAGCCGTCCCAACCCCTTTCCCTTGACTCTACTGTTGAAGTCCCCAAATCCTGTGGTTTAGAGACTTCAAGTAGCAGAGAATCCTCCAGCTAGCGACCCCTGCCCCATGCTGCGGAGGAAGGCGAAAAACCTCCAGAGCCTCTGCCAATCTACCCCAGAGGAAAATTCCTTCCCGACCCCAAATATGGCGATCAGTAGAACCCCAAGCATGTAGGCAAGATTCTCCAGCCAGACCCTCATTGGCCATTGATACTATTTACCAGCGATGGCACGCTGTTCCTTTGACTAAAATCATGTTATCCCATTAAACCATTCCCTCCATAAACTTTTCTAGCTTAATCTTAAAGCCAGACAGGTCCTTCGCCCCCACCGTTTCCCTCGGAAGGCTGTTCCAATATTTCACCCCTCTGACGGTTAGAAACCTTCATCTAATTTCAAGTCTAAACTTCCCCACGGCCAGTTTATATCCATTCGTTCTCGTGTCCACATTAGTACTGACCTGAAATAATTCCTCTCCCTCCCTGGTATTTATTCCTCTGATATATTTAAAGAGAGCAATCATATCCCCCCTCAGCCTCCTTTTGGTTAGGCTAAACAACCCGAGCTCCTCGAGTCTCCTTTCATACGACAGGTTTTCCATTCCTCTGATCATCCTAGTGGCCCTTCTCTGTACCCGTTCCAGTTTGAGTTCATCTTTTTTAAACATGGGAGACCAGAACTGCACACAGTACTCCAAATGAGGTCTCACCAGTGCCTTGTACAACAGAAGCAGCACCTCCTTATCCCTACTAGATATACCTCGCCTAATGCATCCCAAGACCGCATTGGCTTTTTTCACTGCAATGTCACATTGTCGACTCATAGTCATCCTGCGGTCTACCAGGACTCCGAGGTCTTTCTCCCTTTGCCCCACTTCCACCCCAGAGCCTAAACATATATGCTGAACCATCCTGTAGAATGGTGCAGTTTACTCCTCTCTCGACTGCCACAAGTTCTGTCACCTGGTGTGGAGGGGAGACAGGGCCATGTCCTACTTCCTCTTCATCTCTCCTTGTCTCCTTTGGGTGATTATTGCCCCAATGGGCACATGCAGAGTAGTTCCCATACTCACCTGAGTGCCTCTACTAGTATTACAAAATTGCTAGTTAAAAAGTTGTTTGTAGTGTTGTTGGAGGCTTGTTGGTTCCAGGATGTGAGAGAGACAAGGTGGCTGAGGTAATATCTTTTACTGGACCAACTTCTGTTGGTGAAAGAGACAAGCTTTCGAGCTTACCCAGGTCTCAGAAGAAGAGCTCTGTGTAAGCTCGAAAGCTTGCCTCTTTCACAACCAGCAGTTGGTCAGCTAAAAGATAATATCTCACTCACCTTGTCTAATTAAAACATGTTAATTAACACATTTTTAAACATGATGCAGTTTCCTAGTCTAGAAATAGTTTTACACTGATGGAACCCCAATGACTTAAATGGAGTTACTCCTGATTTTCACAAGTGAAAGGCTCCCACCCTGCAAATACTTAAGCATGTGAATAACTTTACATGCAAGTGGTCCCATTGAGTTGAAATGAAAGAATCTGGCCCCTCAACTTTTCATTATATTTGGTCCTTTCTGGCCTTAGAATCTATGAATTTAAGATTCCTGGTCATACTGAAGTATGTAAAGATTTTATTGAATTAATAAATTTTTGGACATAATTTATCACGCTGTGTTAGAATCATTGTTATAACAGTTTACAGTCTCAGGTGAAATAAAGGCCTCTCTGGTAAAATGGCTGTGACTAAAGTAGCAATATTATTGTCAAATAGAATAAGGTTGAAGCACACCTTAAAGTAGTTGTTCCTGGAATCTTGTTCTGTTTGGAAGATCCATAATGCCAATACTAAAGTCATCTACAGTTAGGTGTCATGTGGTAAGCACTGTAACAAATTGGTTATACACCCCAAAGAACGTCACCGCAGCACAGAAACCTGCCAAATATATGCCATATTTTCAGCAGTTCAAAAATTCAATTGTCCCCTCAAATCATGCAGTGATAAACTTGCAGATCAGACATCTTCTCTTGTTTTACAGCTGGAACTGCCAGATGGATGAACCAGATGAAATCTCTTTTAACAATTAGGGCAAACTACATAATAAGTGTTAACTCAATGAAGGCGCTTTCAGAAAAACACAGAGGAATTCTGGTACCATGACTACTTCTTACAGTAAAGCAGTCTTTATCTCCCCCTTCCCACACCCCCACAGAACTACGGAACTGTATGTAAACATTCACTGATACTGGAGTTGCAATATGCACTTTGCATAAAATTGAAACAGTCTGGGACTTTTACTTAATTCTAAATGGAATTTAACTACACCCGTGTTCATTATAATGAACCCATGCTGCTGGACTGTAAACGCTGATTTTTATTAGTGACTGAAAAAGCCAAATACCTGTATTCTTGTCCATTTGTTGCATTATAGAATATTGTGCATATGAATTTTTCAGTGATGAATTAGTTGCAAAATAATACCTGGTGATTGTATGTATTGAAGAGTAAACTCCTTATCCATGCAGAAAGCAACAATTCAAGACTGCAGTCTTCATTCAGATTTTGGATTCTATTATTTTGAACTACAACTGCTTACTGAATTGTCTACTTTAGTTTCCTTCTGTTCAGAGGTGGTGCTACCCCATTGGGGGTCCTAAGCAGGAATATTTTGCCCCCAACACATAATAAAAAGTGAATGGGCGGCTCCCTTGAGCTGCTCACAGGGCCCTACGCAATTGCTTAGTCTGGTTGTGCCTAGTGCTGGCTCTGTTTCTGTTAAACCAGAACCCTTTTGTTTCACAGAACTGCAGACTGTTTATAGTGTGAACAAGCAGGATTTGTTTAAGATCTTGGTCCCAACTGGCATTTCTAGGCAGAATTGTAACCTAAATAATGATGATGATACGGCTGGCTTGAAAGACTTTGAAATTGAGCTGCAGCAATGGAAATCAGAATGGATATGTGAACATATAGGTACTGGGTCTCATTCTTGAGTCGCTTACAGCAGTGTAAATCAGGAGTAATACCACTGAGGTCAATGGAATTACATTGGTGTGAAACTGGAGTAAGTGAAAGTAGAATCTGTCCAACATAGAGATGGTATAATAGCTTAGTACGAACAAGTAGGATTGTATGGGATGATTTTTGGAACCGGGGTTTTCATCAGATACAGTTAGCCCAGTGGTGCCTCACTGGTCAATGAGTAAAGGAGCCTTTGTTCCTTAATTTGATAATTTGTGAACAATATGAGGCTATATATATTTTAGCTGCACATTACAAAGCCTGATGAAGCTCATGCGATTATCACTGGGTTTTGAGAGGGGACTTTATTAACAACCACCCTACTTTAACACACATTACAGTTGTTAATAAAATCATATGTACTGTACAGAACAATTAACAGTTTGATGTTTTAGGAAGTTGCTTATTTTATGCAAATGGCAGGAAAAAAAGCATTAAATGACACAACACATTTTGATTTCTTCTTATGATAATATTCACTTTAAAAAACTACCAAGAGATGGCGCTGTGGTCATGCAGTTTAAGTAAAATGTATGTATATGTGAACTGCCCTTATATTGTAGTTTATTATGGCACTTAGTAATCTTACTAACACTCCCCTGAGTCAAATGAGTTTGATAGGCTGATTAATATTGTAAGTAGCCTGTTGCTGGAACTGAAATATTTACGGTCAGATATATATCGCCTATCCAAAGAAAATACATTTTTGTTGTAGAGAAATACATTCAGTGGAAAGGTAGAATGATCATAATTTCCATGTGTTTATTAAGTCATAACGTTCCTTAAGGTGCTATTCTGCTTTGTCTGACTCTAACAAGACACTTTAATATTTTTTTTAGCCTTCAGCTAATATAGTTCTCCTAATATTTACCAAAACAAACAAACCCCCCCAATAACTAAAGACAAACTTCCAATTTATAAAAGAACTGATGGCATTTGAGTGCTTTAATCTGCTTGGCTAGCCATGGGATTTAAGAAAACAATTAAACATTAGAGCACAATTTCACATTTAAAGTTTTCAAAATACAACAAACATTTTTCTCTTTTGTGTATTTACATAAACATATTTGTTATGTATTCAAAATAGAATGCATCTTACCGTTAGGCACCGATTACATACATACAGTACATGATTGCATGAATGGGATAGAAATGGAGGATTTTTTTGCCCTACTGTATATAAAAATGTGCACAGTAGCCACAAACTAAGGAAATATTCTATGACAGAAGCTTGAAGTCACTGAACATTTTTCAGATGCTGTTGAAAAGTTATTAAACAGCAGAGGCTGGTTGAAAGATTTTAGATGAAAGTTTTTTTCCATCAAAAATGCTGTTAGATTGTAAATGTTTCTCAGATCCAGGGTGGAAGAGAGAGAGAGAGAGAGAGACCCCACCCAAGAATAGCCAACAGCCTGCTGATTCAGAGCACAGAGGCTGGAAATTGGGTCTCCCACATCCCAGGTGCGAGCCCTAACAGTTGAGTTAACCTGGGGTGGTAGCTCTCATTTTTTTTCAAGAAAAATGTCACAAGGTCTGATGTCACAAGGTCTCGTTTTTCTCTGATGTGGAACCAAAACAAATGTCAAAATCTCAATTTTTTTCATGAAGTGGAATAACTTTTCCCCACCAGCCTTAGTAAGCAGTATGGTATTTCAGTTCAAACAGTGCCTAGATATCAGCACGGCGCTATAAATTGTGGTCTTGAAATTGCTAAACCCTGATGTCTACCAACAATAACATTTATCTCTTAGTTGATATCTATTTATTAACTGTCTCGCAAATCTATTACTAAAAAGTAGGGGACTGTTGTCCTTATTCAGGCAAAGCTCATTGAAGTCTATGGGAATGTTGCCAGAGTAAGGCTGCAGGATCAGGTACTGTAGCAATCAAATTGTCAAAGATATTTATGAAGAGCCAGAGACATTCATCTTTGTCTGTTATGCATTCCATCATCTTTGTTTGAAGAGGCTTCTTGGACTAAAGCTGTTGTTCTCCCTGCATAAACAACTATCTGAGAGCTAATGACATTAAAAATCATGTGAGTGTGTGTATATAAATCTCCATGTCTTGTACATTGCTTTCCAATGGAAAAGTAAATTCTCTATTACCTATATTAATTAATAAAAAGGACACTGTCAGGTAGCATAGGTCTAAAATATAGGTTTTATTTTAATACGTTTTAAAGAATCGTATATTAATAGGCATCCTTTAATGAAATGTAAAACAATTAATTAAAATCACTTGTTTAGACTGCAACATTTCCCTTCAGTTTGCAACCTGAGCAATGCAACATTGTACTAGTGTTGTTAGAGACAGAAAATGAAATTTTCTAGAAATTGGGAGTCTGCTTTTGTTGGCCAAGCTGAATAAAATGCAGAAAATAAATAAACAGTATAATCAGTGGAAATTAAATGCTCAGTTATGTCTGTAAAGCACAGCCCAGTGGTGGAGATTGTATGCAGAAGCACTCGCCCACTCAGGAGCTTCAGAAAATATTGTGGTTCAGTAAACACCATGGCTCTCAGATCTCCTAGGTATGCACTAGTGGTGAGTAATGATTGCACTGAAGTCAGTGCAGACTGAAACGTGACTTGTTCTTTGCACCAGGGAAGGCTCCTATGACTCATCCATTGTGCAGGTGGTGCAAGGCCGCAATAGGCACTAAATTCGATTTTTAACATTGTTTCATTTGTCATCATCTAAGGGAATTTGGTTTGGGGCCAAATGCTAAATTCCTCACTCAGTATTTACTCACTCCTTATACTGGTGAAACTCAGTGACTTAATGAAGACAGTAGGGTTTGGCTCATAACTTTTGACCAAATAGTGACCCTTTATTTTCAGTTGATAGGCTCTAAAACTGGACTTTACCTTGCTTTTCTTATACCTGTTTGTAAAGTCCATGTAAGTGTCTAATATTTGGATGCAATCTTCCAGATAGTAGCAACAGCTATAATTTTACTCCCACACAGAATCCTCCTGGGTTCAATGGAAATATATGCTATACCTAGTAGTAAATGTTTGCGTGATTAGGCCTTTTTATCAAAGTAAAATATTTGATGCTTTTTTAAATAATCTAACTATCCTGCCATTAATCTGTGCAGGTAGAACCCTACACCATTTGCACAATCTCATTATTTTCAGTGGGCCTCCACAAAATGTAAGGATCTGCCCAGGCATCCCTCATTAAGATTGTAGCCAAATAATGCAATCAGCCCAGCATTCCTGAGCAACCCGCTAACAGCAGCAAACTATATGTATATGTGATGGAGGAAAACCAAATTCTAGTAAGAAAAAACAACACTTCTTTTTCAGTCTTCTAATTATTCTCAGTATAGAAACATTAAAACAAAACAAGGAAAATACCATAATAATGTCCTTTCTAATCAAGCAAAAATGTGGAAAGATATTCTATTAAAGCCCACTCCTTACTCATGCAGAACTCCCATTGAAATTAATTCTATTTGAAACCTATGGGAGCTGTAAAGAGAAATGTCAACAGGATTAAGCCTGAAATTATTTAGCAGTATTGGGCCTGATTTTCCACCCTGTTACCTCACTTACACTGTTGTAAAATCAGTATAATGTAGTAGAGAACCAAGCTCAATAGAGGTTTTTTGTAACAGTATATTTTAAAGTCTAAACCAGTGCACGTGAAACATTCAGAATAGGGGTAAAATGAAATAGAAAATAGAGCTCAATAATGTTTGTAGTGACAAAGGAACATTCAAATTTAATTTACTTTTGAAGAGAACTAACTTGAAGTACAGAACAAATGTCAGAAAACCCAACAACATTCCGGAATTGTAATTGGAAAGGAAAAATATCCATAAAAACACCAAAATTTTCACATAGTTGATCTATACAGGTTTTCATAGCATTTTCTTTAATTTTTATTTTAAATATATATCCATAAATTAACTGATGTTTTCTTTTCCTGTAAACTCCTGTAAAGTGCTCATTCAGTTAATGATAATAAAATTACATTGTAGCAAGACAAATTAATTCAAACGTAACCAGCAAGTAAACCAAACAATAGCTTTGTTTTCATTTGCAGAAGGAAAAGAAACACATTAATTTCTTCACAGCCCATGGTGTAATAATACAATAAATTGCATTTTTCTTTAAGAAATATATTATTTAGGATACTAAAAAAATAAGTTTAATAAAGCCTGTGCTTAAAACAGCTGAAATACTGTATGAAAAAAATGCACATTTGATAGCATTTTAACCCTGTTCGTCATCAACTGGATAACATGAGTATGTAATGCTATTGAAGTTCTCTTAGACAGGGCTAATTTTCCTAAGCTATCAAAGCTTCTCAGAGTTAGATGAAGTTTTCTGAGTACATACCATTGGTTGCCATGGCAGCTGTTGACAGGCTAGCAGAGTCACACACAACTAACCTTTTCACTGACTGGGCTAATACTGCCCTTTGAGGTACTATCTAAAGGATGTATTCCGATTGTAACCATAGAATAATCCTTGGCCATCATTTTAGCCTCTTTTTTTAAACTCTTCATTTGTGCTAGCTGGAGTTGGCTGGAGTTATATGCTAAAGCAGGTATGGTGTTCACTAAAATCAGCTGTAAAGGCTTCTTCTCCTCCTTGTATCGACACTGAATATAACGTGAGAAAGCAGAACGGTAGGTTTTATTGAACAGTGTGTATACTAATGGGTTGACAGCCGAAGAAAGGTAGCCAATCCAGACAAATACATTAAGCAGTCCTCCAATTACTTCTTCATTGCAGGATTTCTTGCAAATGACTGCCATCACATTGGTGATGAAAAACGGGCACCACATCACAACAAACAGAAAGAAGACGATACCAAGAACCTTGGAAGCTTTTTGTTCATTACTGATTGACTGCATAGTCCTCCTTCCTGAATTCCCCAGCTCTCTGTTCAAAGAGCGTTGAAAGAGTTTCTCCGATGACAGAGAACTTTGAGGGAGAAAACTAAATGAAGCAAACTTGGTCTTTGTGCCAAGGTCATTAATGCATAAGGTAGCTTCTTTCTGAAGTGATTTTATAGTTAAAAAATAGGTGACCACCATGATGGTTAAAGGAATGAAGAATGCCACAAAAGAGCCTATCAAGACAAAGCTCTCATCAGCCAGCAGGCAGCTACCTTTCTTGAACACTTTGGAATCATCTTGTAGTCCAAGCACAGGTACTGGCATTGAGATACCTGAAGATTGGTTAGAAAAAAGAAATAGAGAATTTCATGCACATTAATGATAAATAAATACCAAAAAATATGCATCATTTGACGAAACATGAAGTGTGGTTTACAGTTACTGGGCATAACCTACAACTGATACAAAGTGATTAGATTAAAAGACATTCCAAAACTAATTCCAAGTACCTAGAAACCACTCCTCAGTGCCTCCAACTCATGTGCAATAGTCTGCTGATTCCATTCCTGTCTCACCCTTTGAGCTAGGACTACAGGGGAACCACAGGGAAAGAATGCTGTTTGTACGTTTTGTCTTGGAGCATCAGCATTTAGTTTTTGGGAAAGAAGCTTCTGTTTGGAGTGTTACTATTGTCACAGCCCTAGTAGAGCTCCCCCGAGCTGGACACTCACCAGATTGCTGGGTTTGGGTCCCACCACACAGTGTACTCTTAAGCTTCCCATGGTCTAAGCAGGCTGCAGCACTGTCTCTTTCTCTGGCCTCCCTGACACAATTTGTAGGCACAGGCTCTCTGTCTGGTACCCTTTTGTGGAAGTAGGGCCTCACAGCCCAGCTGGCTTAGGCCACCAGGGCCTGTGCTGATCCGCTAATCTCCCCAGTAGTTTAAGTACACGCTTTCCCAGAATGCCAGGCTTGTGGGCACTCTGAGTTTACAGTTCACCTCTTCAGGGGCATGGGACAGTGTGGACACAAACAGACCCACAGGCTTTGTAAGGGTTCCAAAAAACAATCAACTTTTTTACTTTAGCTAGCATGAGAAATATACAGATCTAGACAAACAATAAAATGCCTATATACTGTTCCCTGCCTAGTTTCCTCACCACTCTAGAGCATACTTTGGGCTTAGGCCAAGTCCTCTAAGGAGTCCAGGATACCCCTCCAGCATGTGGCTTCTCTGACACTTGCTCACTCATTCACTCTCTCCCCTCGCTGCAGTCAGGTTTCTTCTTCTGTGGCTGGTTTTGCAGTTAAAAGGACCCCTCTGCTACAAAAGCATACCCCTCTGTTCCTCTCTCCAGCCCCCCCGCTTCTTTTGTCTCTGAGAGTCCCTCTGGATTCCTTCCAAGTCTCTCAGGCTGTGTCTACACAGGGCTAAAAGTCCTGTGGCTGGCCTGGGTCAGCTGACTTGGACTCACAGGGGTTTGAGGTGCAGGGCTAAAAATTGTGTAGGTATCTGGGCGTGGCCTGGAGCTTGAATTTTGGGACCCTCACCGGGTCCCAGAGCTCAGTCTGGATCCTGAACCCCAGCGTCTTCACAGCACTTTTTCAGCCATAAGCCTGAGCCCCTAGACATACCCTCAGGTTCTGTGATAAAGACCCAATGCTAACAACTGATCTCTTAGTTCTTTTGTTTGAGGATTTTCCACTCTCCAAATTCCAGTGCCCTGCAGAGAAATTGGAGAAAACTGGCTTAATATAGGCAGGAGTTACTCTCTGGGTAAGATCTATTTGGGTCCTGATAGACTATAACAATTGGCCTATTCATGAATAGACATGTCAGCACCACTCCCCTGGCTCCTTAGCACAAGTAGTGCTAGGCAGTACACAGTAAAAGACAGTCAGAAAACATAAAGGTGCAGGCAGTTCATAAAATCAAACTGGAATTCATAGGTTGTACATAGATTCCCCAAATTGTCACAACTATCCTAGAAAGGGGTTGCAGTTACCCTTGCAGAGGCCTGGTTGACAGGGGTGGGAGAGAGAACAGGACCCTAAGGGGATTTTTGCTGTGCTTGCTGTGACTGGGTGGAGCTGATCTTTGGCCAGGTAGGGCCACATCCTCTCTTCCTGGCTGACAGATCCAGTTTGGTTGTCTTTGTACAACACAACCCCCTTTACAAAACCTGTCCTTGGTGCAGGACTGAATATTGTTTCTCCTATAGAGCTGTGGTCTAATGGGCTTGATGGAGGTGAAATGGTCCAAGGTGAATGGAGTTTACCACTTGGCCCTGCAATTTATTACATGAGTGTAACTCAACATATATTTCAAGGAAAGACAGCTAACGTTTGCACTGCTGTCCTTTCTCCTCAGGGGTTCTGCTGGGAGAGAGCAACTTTAAGTTGCTTGTAGTGCTCCAAAGGAGCCCCATTGACCCAGGGGCCTGGGGGATACACGAATCCAAGGCTGCCTTATTGCTGGTGAACCAGCGGAGCCCAGTGCTCAGTGTTACCCATATAGTTAACCCCTTCTCTGATTACTACTGTCATCCCTGCCAAGGTTGACTTGTCTTGAACTTGAACTGTATCAAAAACAGCAGGCATTTCAATAAAAAGACCATGGGAGGTTACCCTCAAGCCTCCTACAAAAGATTTATCCTCCCCCCTGCACATCACTCAGTATTTTTAGCCTAGTTAGAAGCTCTTAGCCAGAGCGCTTTAAATCTCCAACTGAAAAAGGCCCAGCTGCAGCCTTAACTCTCCACAGCAGCCCCAGAAAGAAGGGAGGAGGCAATGTGGATTACAACTGAGAAAAGCATTTAAGAGAGCAGCAGGAGGTGGAGGGCAATTTTGAAAATAATGACAAGAGGGCCCAGATTTCAGAGGCATGATCACTACTATCCTTGTTGATGTAAAAACTTTTATGACACAATTTCACACATGCAAACTTACCCTACTGGGCAAGAAAACCTGGTTTTCTGAAGGAGTCTAGGGATTGTCTACACTACTCGCCGAATCAGCGGGCGGCGATCGATCCAGCGGGGGTCGATTTATCACGTCTATAAATCGACTGCTGAGCGCTCTCCCGTTGACTCTGGTACTCCACCAGAACGAGAAGCGCAAGTGGAGTTGACAGCGGAGCGTCAGCTGTCGACTTACCATAGTTAAGACACTGCGGTAAGTAGATCTAAGTACATCGACTTCAGCTATGCTATTCACATAGCTGAAGTTGCGTATCTTAGATTGACCCTGCGCGGTAGTGTAGACAAGCCCTAAGAGGGTGAAGCACCCAATTGCTATTGGGTTTCAATTTGATAGCAGGCTTGTGGTGTTGCCCTATTTCTGTTGTATTGTTGTAGAAACCTAATAACTCAAATGTAACCTACACTGAGTTATTGTAAGAAGCGACAACCTCATGGAGAATTTTACAGCAAGGGACCAATATGACTAGAACCCCATGCAACCCAACTGAAGTTACAGGGTATGTAACTCAGAACATATTTCTGGCCCACAGCCTAGTCAATTCTACATGAATAGGCATCTACCAGAAATATATTTGTATGTGATGTTTGAGTAATTAGAGGCCCAACTGTGTGAGGTGCTGAGTACCTATTGTGAGATGCTGAGCTTTCGCAATTCCAAATGACTTCATTGGCAAATTGAATGAGAGTTGAGGGCACTCAACAGCTCACTATTAGGCTTTAGGCACGTACAAAAATACACCAATCAGAGCAATACCATAAGTTCCCCCATCCAGTTCTGCCTTGTATAGATAACAGCAGTTCTCTTTTTCTCATTTGATTCAAGGAACTACTGTGAGCTGTGTAGATAAAATACAAAACGGTATCAACAGAATAGAGTCCTTGCATTGCTGCAGAGCATAATGATTCAAAAGAGCAGGAGTGCTATTAAGATGGTTAATAGTCCTAGAAAGTTGAAAATTCTCAGCATAACTGCAGGCTTTTTCAAGTACAAAGCCAGAGACAAACCTGTGAAAAGGTAAAACATCATGAACAAATAATCCAGTCATTCTAGGCTACCTTAAATGGGCATCATAAAATGTCAAAGATTCATTCATGAGAACTGGGATAAAGGCATTGGCAGATTTCCAGTGTCACAGTTTACTGCTTCAATGGTTGGTAAGGAGCTTTATTATCCATCTGTTTTGTTTGCTCTTGGCGATTTCTGGAGAATTTACGTCTTCTTAAATTCAGATTTCTTACTTTCAAATAACCTCATCACTGTGACTGAGCAGACACTATCTTCAGTTTTTAACTGCAGTTTTCCCATTCCATTGCAGTTCCCTTACCAAATGTAATAAATAAGGTTCACAATATAGATTTGGCATTGCCAGATGTAGCTGTTATATCTGTATTGTGCAAAATTGATCTTCAATTTAAATGATGTTCTAGCCATGTGGCTAATGACTGTGCTATGTTCTATTGTATGGGAGACCCCAAGTTTGATTCCCAGTCCTGTTCTTTCTTTTCCTGCATTGGCAGAGGCTGGAAATGCTGCCAGATATTAAGAGGCAGGAAATCTTACATTGCTCAACAGCAAGCTTTCTGGTTAATTAAAGTGTGCAAATGACAGAATCTAATTAGGCAAAGGGAGTAAATTCAAAAGCAACAAATTTAAAATGATTAATAAAAGGAAATGCTTTTTTAACACAATACATAATTAACCTGTGAAACTCACAGCTAAGGCTATTATTTTAGTAGGTGTTTTAAACACGATCACATGTTTATACGATTGAGAATGTCATCCACATTTACACTAGCTGGGATACAACTATAAAGGACAGCCAAACTCATGCTTCAGGAGTGCATAAAGGAACAGCTCTGGTCTAAATTTTAATCATTCGTTTATTGATTGATTTATAAAATATGCATGTGTTTATAGAAGTTAACAATCATAAATTAAAAATAGAATTGACAAAAGTTAACTCAAAAATAATTCCCTCTCCCGCCAATCTACTCTGCAGGATGCATACTATGGAAAAGCCTGAGCAAATAGATAAGCAATGCAGCATTTCCTAAAGGACAACAAATTGAAGCTTTTTGGAAACAACGGGGAAGCAAATTCCAGTCTTTAGGCTCCCCCTCTGAGAATGTCTTGCTCCTTGCCCTCTGGGGGACTTTTAGCAAGGGTATTCCAGGCAGGGCTGCCCAGAGGGGGGGGCAAGTGGGGCAATTTGCCCCAGGCCCCACAGGGGCCCCCAAGAGTTTTTCGGGGCCCCTGGTGCGGGGTCCTTCACTCGCTCCGGGGCCCCCGGAAAACTGTCGCGGGGCCCGGGCCCCCTGAGCTTCTTCCACTCCAGGTCTTCGGCGGCAGTTCGGCGGTGGGGGGTCCTTCTGCTCCGGGACCCGCCGCCGAAGTGCCCTGAAGACCCGCGGCGGGAGGTCCTTCCGTCCCGGGACCCGCCGCCGATGTACCAGGTCTTCGGCAGCAATTCAGCGGCGGGGACCCCCTGCCGCCGAAGACCCCAGGCCCCCTGAATCCTCTGGGCGGCCCTGATTCCAGTGCATGTTTGGACAGGTGGTCTCTAGGGATGCATCTTACTCACTGAAACTAATGGCAATACTCCCATTGACTTAAGTGGTGGAAAGGGAGAAGGAATACCTCAATGGTTTGAGCATTGGCCTGCTAAACCTAGGGTTGTGACTTCAATCCTTGAGGGGGCCATTTAGGGATCTGGGGCAAAAATCTGTCAGGGACAGTACTTGGTCCTGCTGTGAAGGCAGGGGACTGGACTCAATGACTTTTCAAGGTCCTTCCAGCTCTATGAGATATTAAAAAAAAAAAAAGTCAAGCTCTAAGGAAGCCAAACTACATAGGACTTTGTAAAACTGGACTTTACACAGAGCTTTTTAGGATTCTGCCCTCAGAGCAAATGGGCAACCAGTGCCGTATACAAAGCACAGGTGTGTTATGCTCCATAAGAAGAACACCATTAAGTAAGGGCCTGATCCAAAGCCAGTGGAAAGACTCCTATTGATGAATTTTGAATCAGGCCTTAACTGGGTGACCACATTCCATATAAGCCCTGGGTTTTCCAAGGATAACTCCCTGGAGTATACATTACAGTAATCCAGACTTAGCACTGACCAAACACTTCACACAGGATCTGTATTTGATAACAAAGACTCAACTTTTATCATGGATTACAGGAACTCACTGAGTTTATCCTGTAGAATGCAGACCAATTCGTTTATTTCTGCTTGATGATCCGGACATGAAGTGTCTCACTCCTTACAATATTCTTGCTCCCATATCCTTGCTCTTGGTGACTGTAGATTTATGTTAAGAAGGCATAGGGAATGTCCGGAATCTTCACATCTCAAGATCAGAGAAATCAGTTTCAAAGCTCAATATATAATCACTGATGCAGAAGCTCACTCAATACTACCAGCTGATGAAGAGCAGGGAGGGCAATATTTTGAAAATGGAGTATGTATTATAAATAAGAGACTCTAAATATTATACTTCCTGTGGCTTAAGGGGATTTATTTATTATTTAAACACAAATAAAAAGCGATTGTCCAAAACTCTTGGTGCTTTTAACCAACCATAGAACATAATGCATACAAAAGCAGTAAGGGATAATCCTCAACCTCATGGCACAACTAGACCAACAAAAAGGCTATCTCAATATATCAAAGCTCAACTACTCCAAATCAAAACAATACTAACCGTCATGCATTTCTCCCCAAAAGCCTGAAAAAATTGATAAAGGGCATGGTTTACTGGTATTCTTTGGTTGCTTTGCAGACACACAGCAATCATAAACTGAGTTTAACTGGACGAGTAAACTTGAGTTTACAGCGGCTTTGCAAAACCAGCATAGCACAAAACAGCTGGAGTGTACTAGTAAATCTGAGCTGGAATTTGCCACATGTTCTGAAGATCAACAGATTTGAGCTATAAAGGGGTGGAGAATGGAGTGAATTCTAAAGTCAAGTCCCCTCAACACCCTGCCATCAGTTCCCTCTCTTTTAAATCTGGGAGCTCCAACTCAAGGTCCATCACGGCAGCAGTGTTAATTTAAATTGGCTTTTATACTGTGTGAGTACTGTTACATATGTTTAAGAACTGTCTGAAGTACTATAAACACATTTTTAAATTTTGTTAAATTTTATCTGTAACAAAATTCTGCCCCTTTGCTCACACCTAAATTAAAAAAAAAAATTATCACCTGCCTAAATCTTGGCCATCACCATATTTCAGACATATTCAAGCAATGGGCCAAATTGTGGCCAGCATTGGGGACCCTGCAGAGTTGCACTGCCTGGAGGGAGCTCAGGGAGGGATTGTTACTCAGGGAAATGCAATCTGTCCTTCAAGCAGCTCAGTGTGCCCAGGTACTGCCCAGGTTGCCCCACTTTTTGGATTGATGTAATTTGCACCCTGCAAAACGCTTGGCCTTCTCTGCCAGCTGGTTCCTCTTTTGGAGTGATGTGTACCCACAGGATGCCCTCAGGAAGTATCCTCTGTCCTCCTTTGAGTGCAGTGTCTGCAACTGTGATTGGGCCTTGCATTGGGAGCACATGGGTTGGGAAAGCTGCTTGTGCACTTTCCTTTACACATCCACACAAGGGCCACTCACAGTCTGGCTTTGGCTCTCTACTGGACACGTGCAAGTTACACAACACAAGTGACACCATTATATGAGCATTTTTTTTATATGTTTATCTGACTTTTGTATGAATCCAAATGTATTCTCTGAAATCCTGCCCAGCTCTAGTAATGACAAACCTCTCTCTTTAATGTTATAATTTCATCTCTGCCCAAATGCTGCCAGCCTTATATTAACTCTAGTTCCAGCAATGCATTTCTCTTTCTTTGACAAAAGCATCCAGTCTAGCCTGAGACAGCAGGGCTGTGCTTCCACTCTGCTCCTCTGTCACACTGCACCAAATCCCATTCTGCACCCACTAATTACAGCTTAATGCTGGTAATCAGAGAGGGGCAGTTTGGCATCCCTTTGCTCTTGGTTGGCAATATCTTGGGATCACAGATTCTAATCCTATCCAGGCCACTTCATCCCTCCCTTGTAAAGGATGAGTTCTATGAAGTTCATGTTTGGTCTTTAGACCATGAAAACTGAGGTGAAGGTTTTCAAAGCTGCCTAGGGGATTCCCATGGGAATTGGGTGTCCAAAATCTCTAGGTGGTTTGAAAATCTCCACCAAAGGTTCTGTCTGCTCTGTGTGAGCCTTAAACATCTCATGGCTCTTTTAGTAAGTGTAGTGTAAATTTCCTCTCACTCACTCTTGGACAGTGCATAATATGCCAGCTAGCTGCCACCCCGTACCCTAGGAAGTGGCTGCATTTCAATGTGTGTGTGTTTATTATTATTTCTTCCACAAATCCACAGAAAATGTCATCTTACAGATGGATTTCATATAGAGCTAGTAGGACACAATGCCTGATACTATTTCCTTTTAATATTTCAATATTCCCTACACTAGGGTTACCATACGTCCGGTTTTTCCCGGACATGTCCGGCTTTTCGGTAATCAAACCCCCGTCCGGGGGGAATTGCCAAAAAGCCGAACATGTCCGGGAAAATGCCGGCCGGGCACTTCCCCTCCCGCGGCGGCTCTGCTCCTCCCCTGACTCTTTGGCTCTGTTTAAGAGCCGAGCGCTACGGGCTTTGGGCAGCCCCCATGCCTCCGGACCCTGCGCCGCTGGAACCCAGGAGGGGAAGTGCCCGGCCGGGGGTGCAGGGTCCAGAGGCATAGGAGCTGCCCAAAGCCCAAGCGCTACCGGCTTCTCGGTTTGCCGGGAAGCCTCCAGACCCTGCGCCCCCGGCTGGGTGCTTCCCCTGCCGGGCTCCAGCTGCGCTGGGGAAGCGCCGGCCGGGGGTGCAGGGTCTGGGGGCTGCCCGGCAAACCGTGAAGCCGGTAGCGCTCGGGCAGCCCTTTTCGTGTGGCTGGGAGTGGGAGAGAGGAGGGGGCGGGAATGGGGCGAGGTTGGGGCGGGGAAGGGGCGGAGTTGGGGCGGGGCTGGGTGTGTGAAATGGGTGGGGCCAGGGCCCCATGGAGGGTCCTCTTTTTTTATTTGTCAAGTATGGTAACCCTACCCTACAGAGACACAGGACAGTATTCCCTGACATCTTCCCCTAAGGCGCCATCTACACAGGAAAGTGTACAATAAATAAAACGTTGCTCCTAAATTTTTCATATTACTCCTGTGAAAGTAGAATGAATTATATTGTAAAAATAGAATGGATTAAAGAAATGCTGTATGTACCTTTAAGCAGAAATAAGGAATGCTGAAATACAGGTGTCAGGAAAAGGAACATTGAGACATCAACAATGAGTCTGCTTAAGCTAATGGTGAAACATCAGCCGGAGATCTGTAAAAGTTAGTAAGAAAATTGAATATGTATGTCTAGCCTCCGGTAAACTTGTCAGTTCTGCTTTCTTTGTTCTCTTGTTAAGTTCGCGCCCTTTTTATCTGTATAAAATAAGGTAGTGTGGGTCTTGGAGGGTGCTCACATTATCTGGATATTATTAGCAGAGTGCTGTGCTAATAAAACAGAGTGGTCTGACAAACTGTGAATCCTGAGTCTAACTTTGACAATTTGGAGGTCCCACTGAGATGGCAACCGTCTTCACTGGGGCTGTGTGATTCCTGACCGTTTTTGTAGGACGACAGTGGCAGCCGGCACCTGGGCATTTGGCCCGAGCGGTCCTCCTCCTGAACGGAAGGGCGCACGACCACAGTGAAGTCTACGCCATCAAACCTGTTGGTTCCCACTCTGTTCTGGTAGGGATCCCGGGATCTGACATCAGGAATCTGGTCAGGTAATTATTTCTGTGTTTTGTCCGGACTGAGGACTCTCCTGTCTCTGTGTCTATCCGTCCTCCTGTGGAGTGTTTGAGTCTGCGTGCCATCTCCGTCCGGGATCGGCTGACCAAGGGGTTCCTGTCCCCGCAGTCTGAGTGAGTGAAATCTGCACACCGGACCTTGGGTAAAACCCTTGGTGTGAAAGCAAGGGCGATTGAGGCAGTAGCCTGTGGGCTCCTTTTGTGTGTTGCACCGGGCATCGTTCTGATGAACCCAAATTTCCTTCTTGTGTGATTGGTATGTGTAAAGTCCTCCTGTATTGGTAACCAGATGTCTATGTCGGGACAGTTCCCTAGAGGAACGCCGGCTCATTTTATGTATTTTAGGAAGGGTCCGGACTCCTGTAAATTTCTGGAAAAATGGTCTAGCCTAACTCAGGGGAATCCCAAAACTCAGTGGCCACTGTTAAAATCTTGGAACAAAGACCGAGTGGACGTCTTAAAAAACAAACTCGGCCAACCTAAAACTAAATTGGCTAAAGGAGAGGTTAATTGTTTCATGCAGTGGAGGGAAGAGGCAAATCGTAGGTGGACAAAATCAAAACTCGCCTCTCAAATATTCAAATATTAAGTTAAAAGCTTTATTAAAAGCCTCCTCTCTCACCACCAGACCGAGCGCTCCCCTTTACCCCGTTCTCCGAAAAAACAACAACCCCGGATCGATCCCAACCCCCTTCATACTCCCATCTCATTGTAAAAAGGATAAAAAGCCCCTTGTTCTGTTCCCCTTCATTGTCTGCCTGTAGTGAGTCGGTGTGGCTCCCCTCCTGCCCGGAAGAGGGAGCCCACGTGCAGGCACCAGAGTGGGCGGGACCACCACCGCCTGTCCCCGCCCCCCGGAAGTCAAGGGGCGGGACAGGAAGTATAAAGGCCGGCCGCCAGAGCTCAGTCTGCGGCCAGCCACCACAGGGAGCAGACGTGCGGCCGGGAGCTCCCGGCCAGGAGACCGTGGAAGACCGAGGCCTGGACCCTAGCTGGCCCGAGCTACCCCGGGCCCGCTACGAGGAGGAGCCGCCGGAGCCCGTTCACGCCCGCTACTGGGAGAATCCCTGGGAACTGCACCCCACTAACCCTGAGGGTGAGACTGGACCCGAACCCCTTCGCCCCTGCTGCTATCCAGAGGAGCCGCCTGAGGACCACTGGCCGGACTTCCCAGCAGAGCTACCAGACTTGCCGCCGAGCCCGGGCAGAGAGGAGCCCATGCAGGTGGACTGGCCCGAGCCCGGCGCTACGAACGAGGTAGGCTTTGAGGGGGATCGTGGAAGTAGCCCGGGGGTAGCCGACCCTGGTCCGGCTGCAACTGAGTGTGAGCCTATGTCAGTGTGTTGCGGTCTGGATACCCCACTGACCAGCAGCGGCAGCAACCGCTGTTAGGGCCCCGGGCTGGAACGCAGTGGAGTGGGTGGGCCTGCGTTCCCCCCTGCCACCCTCCGCTCACGGGTGGCAGGCTTCCCCCTCACCCAACGCTCGGCTACAGAAGGCCTAGGCGTACCTTATCTGAGCCTACTGTGTTTGCCCCGCCCTGATCCAGGGCCTGGGCTTTGAACTAGTTGCTCGCTCAGCCCTGCAACAAGGGCCTGAGCTAACTGTGTTTGCCCCGCCCTGATCCAGGGCCTGGGCTCTGAACTATTTGCTCGCTCAGCCCTGCAACAAGGGCCTGAGCTAACTGTGTTTGCCCCGCCCTGATCCAGGGCCTGGGCTCTGAACTGTCTGCTTGCTCAGCCCCTGCAACCAAGGGCCTGAGCTAACTGTGTTTGCCCCGCCCTGACCCAGGGCCTGGGTTCTGAACTGCTTGCTCGCTCAGCCCCTGCAGTCAAGGGCCTGAGCTTTAACTGTGGTTACTCCGACTCTGCACAAAAGAGCCGGAGATTCGGGACTAACTGACTGTTTGTTCCCATAGTAGGGAGTCGGTGTGGCTCCCCTCCTGCCCGGAAGGGTCGAGCCCCGGCTAGGACCTACTACACTGCCTCAGAAACTGATTCTTTAGTGTTCCACTACCAATTCAGCAAGGAGGGTGGGCTCCTCAACTAGCCCCCACCCTTCCTGGTCCCTTTCCTTAAACATTTCTTTCAAAATTGTGAAATGACCACAATATCACTCACAAAAACGGTTCATTGGAAAAAGCAGGATCGGGGCCCAGACAAGCAGGCAAGCAACAGATAAATAAACTGAAAAACAGGTTGGAAGCCCTAAGGGTATAGTGTCAGGAGTAAGTGCAAGCATGAACCCCTGGAACAATACTTAAAATGGTGAAATCTGAGTTGATAAAGGATAATTTTGGGAGATAAACAAGTGATTTAAGGAAAGAGAGTGAAAAGTTAACTCTACAGAGATTGGAGAGAATTAAGCAGTTAAACTTTGTGAAAATGTTAAAAAGGACCATGTTAAAGAGAAAAAGAATTCTTGGTTTCTTTGCAGCCATTCTAAAGGAAAAATGGGCCCTTTTCCAGAGGAATGTCTGTAAGTAATCCAGGTAAAGAAACTATCTAATTAAAATCATTTGACTATGAACAATTTAGTCAAATTTGCTAAAAGAACATGGAGCGGGGGTTTCTATTGGAACTTAACTGCCCCAAATGTATAAAGGTAATGTAATCTATGTACAGCTATATAAAAACAAAGCAGTGTAAAAGGGATATTAAGGAAAAGAAAATGTGTATGTATCTGTCTGTCTGTGGGAATATGTGAGGTTTGTAGAACTCCTGTTTTGTAGGTTTAAGATAAATTGGTTTTTGTTTTGTTTATAATGTCACTAAAAATCCATTTGACTCTTTAATTCAAAGTTGCAAAACTGACAGACCTTTTTGCCAGACACAGGTACTCAGTGTTGGTTGGCTTTGAGATTTGGTATTTAACCCTTAAGGGGAAACTTGATTCTTTACAAAATTTAAATTGTTTTTAAATAAAGACCAAGTCATGGCTGCAGCAGAGCAGTCAAAATCAGGAGACTAGGAAGAGATTCTGAATGCTTTTTGTTTGTTTTTTTTTGTAACAAAATTGCAGATGAGAGCTGTAGTAAAAAAAAAAAAAAAAAGACAGTGCCCCTCTGAAGCAACAGAAGGGTTGAGGTGCCCAAAACAAAAAGAAGCAATGTTAGAAACACTGAGCCTTAAAATGGCTCTGTGTAATCAGACTGTCACTTTCATAAGGGTATATAAAAACTCTGTAAGAACAAAAGAAACAGTTACACCTTATGTAAAAATTAATATGGCTAATGTTTTAAAAGTTAAAGTATAGAAGGAATGTGGAGACATGTGCAGTGTATATTATAGAGGGGGGGTAAAAGAAATGCAAACGAAACATGCTACTTAATTAAAATCCTATTAGGGCTCCAAAGGAGCCACAATAGATTGTGTTTTCTTTTTCAGATCTCTGTGTGTTTTGGAAGCAAGAGTTAAAAGCAATCAAAACTCTGGTAAAAGTTAATTGTGTTTCTTTTAAGACAGAGTCTCTGAGCTCTGCTGATGGCTTTGAATCCAAAAGCCAAGCCTGTGTTGATGCAAATTACCTAACTGATAAAGGAAGGAGAGAACTGCCAGCACAAAGAAACTGCAAATAAAGGACATACCTCGTGAGCAAACAAATTGTCTAAATAAAAGGCATGGTATAACAAGATACCTTTAATTGAAATAAATTTAAGGTTAATAGTACCCCTGTAACAATGGGTAGTGTGTATGATTTTTGGAAAAATCCTTTATGGTAATGATGCTTTTCAGCTATTACCTGTGAACAAACTTAAAGCTTAACACAGCAGGGAAGACATTGTAAACTTGGTCTGCTGTAGAAGAAAAACTGAGGTACACCACCTCATGGATTTAATCATTAAACAGTGGGTATGCTTATCCATGCCTGTTGCTCCACAGCCTTGTAGTAAAGACATCTCACTAGGATCCTGTATGTGGGATAAAATGAATAATGGGACCAAAGTACTGTATAATGGGCTATGTGTCTGTGATAATTCTTGGGAAAAAGTGTTTTAAAAGAATGGAAGTGTTAGCAACCTTCCAATAGACAAATGTAAATGTAATGTAAGTACTGTGTTTAAAAAAGGTAAAAAGGTAACATAGTTCCTAAAACAAACAAAAAGGCAATGTGGGAAACTGAACCATTCATATTATACATGCAAATGGCAACATGTTAAGAATTGCCACTGCAGAAAGACATAACAGCTTACCATTGGTATAACATATTTTCTGAATGGTCTCCCACAACTACTGGCATACTAATGTTACTAACCCTAATTGTTTTTGGTTTTAAATTGTATGTGTTTAATTGGAATGTTTGAAATGTGCTGTTGGATAAAACAAATGTATGCAAAGCCAGAGCCACAGGCCCAAATCACCTCCCAGTATTTTCTATTACGCGAACTAAATAAGAAGTGACACTGGCGATTAATAATCTTAGTGTCAAAAGGGGGATGTGTAGGAGCAGGATTTTATAATGTACTATGAGAAAAGGGGGATCTGTAGGGGCTGGATTTTATAATGTACTATGAGAATTAATGTATGATTTGATTTCATCCTCTCAGCCACCCTTTTTGAATAGCAGAAAGGAATGACAGACCAGAACAATCCTTATGACTGATTATGGTCACCCTTTTGTTTTAGGATAAGTTATAATGTCTACTATGGTTTCCTATATGTATTACAAAGTAGGCACTCTAGTTAAATATACATTTCTTTGTTTTAAGGTTTAGTAAGTAAGAAACAGGATTCTCTATTGTGTCTATGTTAAGTAGATTAGAGGAACATTAAAGGCCTGGGTCTCAATGTAAATTGTCTTAGTTATTAATTGCAAAACTTAGCAAGGTTTGATTTGCAATGCCTTTTTGCTCGATATAAAATACTACTGTTTGTATTCTCAATCTGTGTGAATGAGGAATGTATGCATCAGGAAAAGATAAGGTGTGAAGGCCATTGTTATAGCCAGAGTCAAGGAAGAAGAAGTAAAGAGACTTAAAGGACATCAAAGAATCATCAGGTACTGCTTACTACCCAGACGGCTGTTAAACTGTCTGGCATCACAGCATGGATACATGCTTCGCAGTGTAAGAAAGCGCCACCCCCAGGGAACCAATCATCACCGCAGGACCGCGCAGAGTCAATTTTGACTCCAGAAGAAGACGTATAGGAACAACCTGCAATACCTTACAATCTACGCTCTCGTAAGGGTTGCCAGAAGCAGACAAGGACCTAAAGCAAGGCCCAAAAAGAAGCAGTAGTGAGCCTAGCGCTGCTGCCTGGTGGATGTAAAACCGTGACTGCGGTTCCCTCAGTTGAGGTTGTCAGAACCAGAAGGGCCTTGCCTCCAATATGCGCCTCTGGTGGCGCCTGTTCCTCGGCTGCTGGTGTCTTAAGGTCTGGGGAGTCCACGATGACAATTCTTTTATCCAGCAGCAAGTGTGGACAGCTCAGACCCTTAATATTTCTAAATGCTGGGTCTGCAGCCACATCCCAGCCACTCTCAAACTGGTGTTCCTGTCCTGGCAATCCCACTTAATTCCCCAGACCTCACTGGAGGACCTCGTCCGTTTAACAAAACATGGAACAGCAATGACACTTGGGAAGAGGTGGAAATAAATGTATCTAAATGGATAAGTGTGGTGGAAGGAAAAGGTAATTGATGTTGGGTGTGTAATGGGACAGGGCTGGATCTAGGAAAAAGCCGTTGCCTTCAGCATATTGTGGCCAATGGTGTATGAGATTATTCGAACAAAACTAAAGAGTGGCGGGCCGGGTATGGGGATATGAATTTTTTTCTCGACCTGGGATCAAACAGAAAAATCAATCTCATGTTTCCCCTACAGTAATCTTAGTGAAAACAATACAAGTTTTCAATGCCATGCAAATAACACCACTCCTCATAAGGAGAATTACCCTGTGCCCTTTGGAGGATATCACTCCTCCTTTGCAGGCACCTATGTGACAAATGGGTGCAACCAACCCTTCCTGGCCTTAATAGGCCATCATTGGGTTTGTGGGACCAAAGCTTATACTGCATTATCAGCTAACTGATCAGGTATCTGTTATCCCGCCCGACTCTTCCCACAATTCCGAGTGCTAGGGTCCTTCCCATGAGAACGCCTCAGTAATTTCAGGCGAAGAAGAAGGGACTTACCAGATGCCCAATGGTATGTAAATAACATAAGCCCCTTAACCTGGGAAGAGGCCATTGGCGGTTCCCTTATCCCACTTGGGGAAGTAATATACCATGCAAAAAGGCTCCTGAGGTTACAAGCAGTAGTTGAAATAATGGCAAATGAAACCGGAGAGAGTTTAAAAGCCCTGGCCAAAGAAACAGGGGTGATCCGACAGATGGCCCTCCAAAACCGTCAGACATTAGACATAGTGCTGGCGGCCAAAGGAGGGACCTGTGCTCTTATTGGAAAAGAATGTTGTGTGTTTATACCTGACGACACCAATGAGGTAATAGATCACGCTAGCCACTTAAAACAAATCGCATATCATCCCCACGAAGAGCCGAGTTCTTTATGGAAGTGGTTAAGTAACCTGTTCAATTTCTCTGGCATAGGAAACTGGTTGTTTCAGGGAGCCCTGACTATCCTGTTTGGAATCCTAATAATTTTTGTATGTTTTCAGTTAATCTCCTGTTGTATCCAGAATTGTGTAAGGTATGCCACCCAGGTGACTGCCCCAAAACAGAGTGCTAATATGATGATTTTGAATATCGCTGATGAACAAAGAGATAAAGAATGGTTAATATGTGGAACCCAGTAATTGTTGGTCATAGCGTAGCTTGACCAAAAGGAGGGATTGTGAAAGTAGAATGAATTATATTGTAAAAATAGAATGGATTAAAGAGATGCTGTATGTACCTTTAAGCAGAAATAAGGAATGCTGAAATACAGGTGTCAGGAAAAGGAACATTCAGACATAAACAATGAGTCTGCTTAAGCTAATGGTGAAACATCAGCCGGAGATTTGTAAAAGTTAGTAAGAAAATTGAATATGTATGTCTAGCCTCCGGTAAACTTGTCAGTTCTGCTTACTTTGTTCTCTTGTTAAGTTCGCGCCCTTTTTATCTGTATAAAATAAGGTAGTGTGGGTCTTGGAGGGTGCTCACATTATCTGGGTGTTATTAACAGAGCGCTGTGCTAATAAACCAGAGTGGTCTGACAAACTGTGAGTCCTGAGTCTAACTGTGACACTCCCTGTAGTCATAACTTACTTTTCTGTACAAGTACATATGACTGGTTTTATATAACTCTGACCTGGAACTTTTTATGAATTCATATGAATCATTTAATGCCACTGGCAGAGCAAATTACTTAAGACTTTTCTCACCCCTTTAACTTTCACTTAGGGTAACCTGATTCCAGCTGGAATATTATAACATATAACTACTGAAGTGACTGTTTTCTGCTGTCCATGAGAACTTTCAGAAAGCATATTGTTTAGCCCAACAAGAGATATATACATTTACTTTTTTGTGGGGCTTGAAGAAATTATTGCAAAATAATGCTAGATATTGCGCATTATGGAACAAGTAAAGACTGAGGGTGTGTCTACACGGCAATCAGGAAGCGTGATTGGTGCACATGGGTGAAACTAGCCCATTCCACAGCCGATGCTGCCAGCTTCCCTGCTATTGTTACCCAATCTAGCTTTGATCTAGTTAGATCAAGTATGTCTACATGTGTTACAGTTACACTTTCTGATTGTACTGTAGACATAGCCTGAGTCTCTGCCCCCAAATGTTTACAGTCTATGTCCTTAGATCTGCAGTCTGTTTCATGCAGGTACAGAAGCACTTGCATAGAGTAGTTTGTAGGACTGGGACATGTGTTAAACAAGAACAAACCAGGAGAAGATGAACGCTATAGTGAGGGATTAGATAAGAATGAAGGCAATATGATTACCCAGTCACTGGGATGACTAATGCATGCATCTTGAGGTTTACATTTTTTAAATATCCACAAATAGACTAAAGTTTATAAATCTCTTAAAGAAGGTTTGAGAAAGGATTTAAAGGAGGAGGGTTCTCTGTGAATTGGAAATAAGAGCATGGCATAAACAGGTTTGGTTACCCAGTGAAGTAACTGAAAAGACTCCTGTAGCCTTAGGGAGTTGAAATATAGAGCACAAATATCTTCTGATATGGACACATTAGGATTTGAGTTGATTACATCTCATAAACTTAGCAGGATTTGCCTAAGTCAGTGTCCAGAAGGGAAGCCTTCAAGGGAATAAGAGAGTTGCAGGAAGTTATGCTGTCTAGTCATTAAAGTGCAGGAGGGAAGTAGGAGTTCGGAAGTGCTGATTGGCTGGTGCTGTGGCACAATTCCTAGAAGTGCTACTTTTTGGAGCAGTATTGCTAATGTCATGTCTACACTGGAGCTGGAAGGCGAAATTTCCAGCTTGAGTACACATAGAACCATAGAAATGTAGGGCTGGAAGGGACCTTGAGAAGTCATCTACTCCATCTCCCTGCACTGAGGCAGGACCAAATATACCTAAACTATCCCAGAATTGGACACAATACTCTAGCTGAGGCCTTACCAGTGCTGAGAAAAGTGGAACAATTACTTAAATATGACACTCCTGTTAATACACTCCATAATGATATTCACTTTTTTTGCAACTGCATCACATTGTTGACTCATATTCAGTTTGTGATCCACTGTAACCCCCAGATCCTTTTTAGCAGTACTCCCACCTTGCCAGTTATTCCCCATGTTGTAGTTGTGTATTGACTTTTTCCTTTCTAAGTAAAGCACTTTGCACTTCTCTTTATTGAATTTAATATTGTTGATTTCAAACAAATTCTCCAATTTGTCAAGGTCAGTTTTAATTCTAATCCTGTGTTCCCAAGTGCTTGCAACCCCTCCTAGCTTGGTGTCATTAGCTAGGACTTTCAGCTTGGAAAAGAGGAGACTAAGGGGGGGATATGATAGAGGTATATAAAATCATGAGTGGTGTGGAGAAAGTGAATAAGGAAAAGTTATTTACTTGTTCCCATAATATAAGACCTAGGGCCACCAAATGAAATTAATGGGCAGCAGGTTTAAAACAAATAAAAGGAAGTTCTTCACACAGTGCACAGTCAACCTGTGGAACTCCGTGCCTGAGGAGGTTGTGAAGGCTAGGACTCTAACAGCGTTTAAAAGAGAACTAGATAAATTCATGGAGGTTAAGTCCATTAATGGCTATTAGCCAGGATGGGTAAGGAATGGTGTCCCTAGCCTCTGTTTGTCAGAGGGTGGAGATGGATGGCAGGAGAGAGATCACTTGATCATTACCTGTTAGGTTCACTCCCTCTGGGACACCTGGCATTGGTCACTGTTGGTAGACAAGATACTTGGCTGGATGGACCTTTGGTCTGACCCAGTATGGCCGTTCTTATGTAATCTTATAAGCATACTCTCCACTCCATTATCCAAGTCATTCATTTTGAATAGTACTGGACTCAGGACTGACCCCACTAGATACAGCCTCCCAGTTTGACAGTGAAGCATTGATAACTACTCTTTAAGCATGGTTTTTCTCTTATGCCGCCTACTTATAGTAATTTCATCTAGACTACATTTCTCTTGTTTTCTTGTGATAATGTCCTGTAGCATGGTGTCTGATCGAGCTAGCATGCTAAGATTGAAGAGTAGCCGCTGCAGCGGGAGCAGCTGGATAGGCTAACTGCCCTGTGGATGATACCACGTGAGACCCTAGGTATGTAGTCAGGTGGCTTGTCTCTCCCACTACTTGTGCTGCCGCAGATACACTTCTGTTTTAGCACACTAGTTTAATCAGGGCTAGTGAGGTACATCTGCTCAAGCAGGAGATTACTCCTTCAGCTCAAAGTGTAGACAAACCCTAAGAAGGGAATAGCTACAACATCTTTTTTGTAAAAAAATATAGAATGGGATAACTTAATACCTGGTGTAACGCCACTGAACTCAATGTAGTTACCTCACGGTTGAATTTAGTCCAAAGTGTGTACTCATAGGCTCTCACTAATGGTGTATTGTTATGAATTTCCCAGGTAACGCTTGGTGAACCCCTTATTAGTCTTTATTTTGATGTAATACTTCTAGTTATGCTCAGATATGTTTCAAGATATTCACAGATACTAGCAATTTGCTGTATAGCCTTTGCTTCCTGGCAGCATCCTTTTGAAAACTGAAGCCCTAAAGCACTTCAGTCTCTGAAGGTAAAAAAAAACTCATACTGCTTGGAATTAGCAATATGGTGACTTGAACACCTGTGGTCATGGTTTACCAGTTGCATATCCCAAGCCAGAGAAATAGAAACAACAGTTTCCCCTTGATAAACTGCAGCTGCTGAAAAAGTAGAAGATTCCATCAAGGAGAAGGACTGGCGTTACAATTTGCATTCTAAGTGACATGCATCCTTGATATCCTGCTGCTTGTTTACTACAGCACTTATATCTGCTGACACATAGTACTTCTTCTGCATAGATATGAAGTAATGACCTATCTAGCAGATAAAATTCATCCATGGTTCCTTTAAAGAATAAAATCATGTATATTATATTTAAGGATTCATACCTCCCTTTTATAGTAGGAGGTACATGGATAGTTTAAATTCTGTCTCCTCTAAATCCAACTCATTTGGGTCAGTGAGCATATGCGTAAAATTTCCTGTATGAAAAATTTCCTTTAATAAATATTTCCTTTATATTCCACTCTCTGAACGTGTCTATAAAAATTTGGAGATTTCTATGTAACAGCTTTTACTAGCTGGTTCAAGTGGATTAATACTCTAGAGACTGTGAGAACTTCTTGCTCTAAGACATTAAACTTAATGAAACTCCTACATTTTTCTCAGGATATACTTATCTAATCTGTATCAAGACAGTATTATATGGTCCCCCAGACAGAGAGACTAATCTCTGCTAATGGAAGCTTATAATGCAGTGCAATTAAATTCTTTATCATAAATATAATTTTTTGCAATGTTTCATAGAATCATAGAAGTGTAGGACTGGAAGGGACCTCAGAAGGTCATCTAGTCCAGTACCCTGCACTCAAGGCAGGACTAAGTAACAACTAATGAGGCAGCTTTTATGATTTAAGTAATTTACAATAACAACAGCAGGGCAAGACGTAGTATGTGTGTGGCTGAGGTACATTTGGGCCTAGAATAAGAGAGAGTTGAGAGTATAGATAAGAAAACCAGGCACCTGGCCAACCTAGTCTGAACATATTTTATCACAGCGGTCACTGCAAGAAACCAGTGAGAAGAAAAGTGTTTCTTTACAGACTGCTGTTAAAGAAAGGCCCTGCAAGGTATATTCAAGATTGAATGGTATGAAATAAGTTTTGATAAATACTATATCACAAAGGTCTACAGGCCTCAGGCCTGTAAGGTATTTAGCTTAACCAAACAATGCCTGAGCCTAAAAGTAGGCTGACATGAATAACTAACCAATGAGTGACCCTAGGTCATAAGATGAAACAGTTACAGTAATAGATGTGTTAACTGCAGATATTCAAGGAATATATATTGCAATGTATCAGTTAAAGCTGGTTAAAATATTGTGGGGATTTTTGGAGATATAGGGTGTCAGCAGTGTGCTAACTACAAGTTCCTATGGTGACTGAGTGATGTAAATGTTAATGAGTATAAGGGGAATAACAAGTTAGCATATTTAAAACAAGGCACCCCAAATTTAGTGGGGTGTGAAAGTATAGATAAGGAAAAGGAGTTGAAACCTTCATAAATATGTATGAACCTCAGTGTATGTCAGCATAAAAGATTGTAAAAGTTGTATCTTGGCTTGTGTGCCTTAGAAGATGCCAGGATGACAACCACTGGTGATAATGGGCATGATAAAGTTGATGATGAGGAGGAAGATAATGACTGACACTCTGGGGTTCCCCAGCAGCAGATGTGAGTGATGCAAGTAATAGGGCTAAACACTTTGCACTATCTCTCTATCTGCTATTGTATTTCAGTGTTTGTGGGATTGTGTATCTATTTAGTGGATTTGTTAATAAGGGATTTGTGATAAATTGCAATTGTTTCTCATGTGCTCTTTGGGTCTCACATTCTAAAGATACTGGAAATAATTTTCCTGATGTTGTAGCACTCAGGAGACTGAACCCTTATTGATCACTGCAGTCTAAGAGATTAATCAATACACCAATCCACTGCTATGATTATCAATACCCCCACAACACACCTTTCAAGACCCAGGGGTCCTACACCTTATCCAGTGCATCGAATGCCTCAACAAGAACTATGTGGGTGAAACCAGATAATCACTACCATCTCAAATGAAAACTCACACCAAAAAATGATAAAGGACAAAAACACCACATCACCCATAGGCAAACACTTTCCACAAAACAATCACTCCACGTTTGACCTCTCAGTCCTCATTCTCAAAGGAAACCTGTGCAACATCTTTGAAAGACGAGCCTAGCAGCTTAATTTCAGAACTCTGCTAGACACCCAAAATCAATAGAGTCACTGGTTTTCTGTCTCATTTTTACATTCTGTAACCCACCAGCTCTCCTTTGTCGTACGACTGCTGAGATGTTAATTGACCACTTCATTTTGAATGGTTTCTTGTACCATGTGTTAACTGTTTATGCTTCACAATCTGTTAGAACATAAGAACACCCATACAGGATCAGACCAAAGGTCCATCTAGCCCAGTATCCTGTCTTCCAACAGTGGCCAATGCCAGGTGCTTCAGAGGGAATGAACAGAACAGGTAATCATCAAGTGATACATCCCCTGTTGCTCATTCCCAGCTTCTGGCAAATAGAGGCTAGGGACACCATCTCTGCTCATCCTGGCTAATAGCCATTGATAAACCTATTCTGCATGAATTTATCTAGTTCTTTTTTGAACCCTGCTATAGTCTTGGCCTTTACAACATCCTCTGGCAAGTTCCACAGGTTGACTGTGCGTTTTATGAAGAAATACTTCCTTTTGCTTGTTTTAAACCTGCTGCCTATTAATTTCATTTGGTGACCCCTAGTTCTTGTGTTATGAGAAGGAGTAAATAACACTTCCTTATTTACTTTCTCCACACCAGTCATGACTTGATAGACCTCTATCATTTTCCCCCTTAGTCGTCTCTTTTCCAAGCTGAAAAGTTCCAGTCTTATTAATCTCTCCTCATATGGAAGCTGTTCCATAACCCTAAACATTTTTGTTGCCCTTTTCTGAACCTTTTCCAATTCAAATATATATCTTCTTTTTTCAGACGGGGTGACCACATCTGCATGCAGTATTCCAGATGTGGGTGTACCATGGATTTATATAGAGGCAATATGATACTTTCGGTCTTATTATCTATCCCTTTCTTAATGATTCCCAACAGTCTGTTCACTTTTCTGACTGCTGCTGCACATTGAGTGGATGTTTTCAGAGAACTATCCACAATGACTCCAAGATTTCTTTCTTAAATGGGAACAGCTAATTTAGACCCCATCATTTTATGTGGATAGTTGGGATTACATTTTCCAATGTGCATTACTTTGCATTTATCAACATCGAATTTTATATGCCATTTTGTTGCCCAGTCACCTTGTGTTTAGCTGTGACACTCTGATTACCTTTCCCAGACGTGAAGAAGAGCTCTGCGGAGCTTGTAGAGTTGTCTCTTTCACCAACAGAAGCTATTACCTCACCCACCTTGTCTCGTACACTAACATAGACAGCCTTGCATGCAGTAAGACTTAGGCCATGTCTATACATACAGCACTGCAGCAGCACAGCTCTACTGTTACAGCTGCGCCACTGCAGCATGGCTGGTGAAGACAGGAGAGAGCTCTCCCATTGGCATAAAAAACCCACACTTGCAAGCAGTATAAGCTATGTCGGCGGGAGAAGCTTGTGCTTATGTTGGTGTAACTTACATCATTCAGGCAGGTGGAATGTTCATACCCCTGAGTAACATTAATAGGGCCCTACCAAATTCACAGTCCATTATGGTCAATTTCATGGCCATAGGATTTGAAAATTGGTAAATTTCATGTTTTCACGTTTAAATCTGAAATTTCATGGTGTTGTAACTGTGGAGATCCTGTAGGGGGGCTCATGGGATTGCCACCCTCACTTCTGTGCTGCCTTCAGAGCTGGAGAGAGGGGATGAGGCGATGCGGAGCTATCTGCAGCCAGGAGACATACCCAAGAGCAGCCCTACAGGCAAAGAGCAAGTCCTGTCCTGCCCCAGCCCTGCCCGGACTAGCAGCTAGGAGCCCCCTTTGCTGGGGTGCTCCTACGAACAAGGGAAGATTGGACCCACGTCTACAAGCCTCCTCCAGCTGCAGGAACCTCTGGGGCTGCTGTACAGTACCAGAGCATCCTGCAGCAGGAGGAGGCACTCGGACGTGGGTCTGGTCTCTCCCAGCCGAGCAGGAGCTAGGAGCCCCCTTTGCTCAGGCACTCGTAGGAACAAGGGGAGATCGGATTTCATAGGGAAGGACTTGTTTCATGGTCTGTGTTGCGTTTTTCACGGCTGTGAAATTGGTAGGTCCCTAGACATAAGTTTTGCTGACATAGGTGGTAATGTAGACATAGCCTTAATGGTCCAAATTCAGAGGTAATGTGGGTGTATGCGTTACACATTGGTATTTAGATGTGAGTCTAAGAAGTCTATATTGATGTACGCAAATGTACAGTAACCAACTTAGAACTCCTTTAGACTCACCTCTAGATAGGGACCTCTTGCTGTGTAACAGATGCAACAGCAGCAGAAACAATGCAAATTTCCCTACACTCTTCCACTATGGTGCTGCAGCCGTATCCTGGAAATACCACCATCACTGATGAGCTAGAGTCGACTCTCATGAACCTCTTAGCAGAGTCTCAGCTTTCATTTTAGAAAAAAATAAATCTCTAGCACTTTGCCTTGTGAAGTTAGCCAGGAAAACAGAAACCAAAGTAAACCCATCAGTAGGGTGGAAAGCAATCAGCCATCTGGGCTCTCCTGTTGTAGCAGAAGGCTGGGTAGAGACATGCCTCCCGGCCTGTCTAGTCCCAGTCTGGAGACTGAAGAGCCAGTATTGGGAGGGAGGCTGGAAGTCTGTTTCTCTCCCTTCTCTTTTCATCAGTCAGGGGTGACTCACTCCCCCACCAAAAACCTGCCTGATAAAAGCTTCCCTACCTGACCTCTCATACCAACTAGGGGATGCTGGCAGCAGTCAGAGGAACCTGCCTGAGAAAAGCTGTCTTCATTTTGACATCAGATACATTTAAAAATCTGACAGGATAAAATACAACACAAAGAGGATCTGTACAGACATGCTACAGGCTAGTTAGCTCGGAAGAACATGGGTTCAAATAGCATTGTCACTCCCTGTAGTGAACTACTCTGAAAGATACAAGGGGCTGAAAATAAACAGAAGTTTTAAATACACACACACACACACACAATAAACAAAAGTTACAGATACACTCGGATTCTTTTTAATAATTGAGCTACAGATACTGTATTCTTGATTAGTAGTCATCTTTAGGCTCTTTCACTACTTAAATCAGACTTTTTCCAACAACGGCCCTTGAGATAATTAAAAATATTGGCTTTCCCTTATGGTCCACCTAAGTCAGGGTTTGGCAAACTTTAGCCTTCAGTTAATGGTCCAAGATACTTCTGCCCAACCAATACTTTTAGCCAGCAGGAAATTTTCTGTTAGCATGTGGGATTTGTTGCTGGTAGATGGAAATTAGAGGTGAAGGTTGGTGTAGTTTAGTAACCTGATGGTTTATCTACTGGTATTTAATTTTCATTTGAGTGCAACAATGGGCCTGCTACTAGCACTTTCCACTGTGATGGTAGCACTGCATCTGCTAGCAATTGCTCCTGACCCTCTCCATGCTCCAGCCCTCTTACCTGCAACCTCCCATGCATGTGTGTTCCTGCACCCTGCTTTCTACCCTGTAAGGTCTGTGTGGCAGGTCAAGGGCAGCCTGTAGTGAAGATCAAGATCATAGGTTCAAAATCTACACGTGGAAACATTTCAAACTTTAATTTTTATAATAATTAAAACAAACTTTAATCATTTTGTATAAAGAGTTTGTTATCAGATTGGAAGTAGCCACCTAGGGTGACCAGACAGCAAGTGTAAAAAATTGGGACAGGGGGTGGGGGGCAATAGGAGCCTATATAAGAAAAAGCCCCCAAAATTGGGACTGTCCCTATAAAATCAGGACATCTGGTCACCCTATAGCCACGTCCCTTGAACCTTGGGAAAATAAGGGGTAGTAGGATTCCCTTTGAAGCCTGAAATGAAGCCCAGAAGCTTGCTTTTATGTGGTGGAGCGGGACAGAAGTTTCAGGGCAGTCAGAAAGCAACTACAGTTCTGGTCTCCTTGCAGAGATTTGACCAGAGCTGGGCTGCTATCAAAAATCTACCACACAGATAGACACATGCTTTTAATTTTTGCTCTCCAGGCCAGATATTGTGTAATGATGGCCACATAATCAATCAATTAGTAAATCAATGGTTCTTTATCTGGTTCCTTTAAACTTAAATGTTAACCTTAAAATTGAGAGATTGTTGATTACTTTGAAATCCTTCAAGAAATACATATATTTTATAGCTGTTAATTAATGGTGACAAATCCAGTAACATTTATTGCTAAGCCAAAGCTTAGATAGAAGGCCTTTTGCAGCTTCAACAACAGCAACAAAAACTGTGCATTCAGCTAATGCTATTTAACTTGCTTAGGTTTTTTCATGTTCCTTGCAGCAATGGTTTAATTTCTGCTTAGAAGTAGTTATAGTTTTTCAGGTGTCATTGGTTTATGTAAAACAGCTGTTTGCAATAGTCCTACTACTCTAGCAATTTATTTTAATTGAGTTTTAAATTTTACTAGGATTTTTCTATCTTCCTTGCATGCCGGCTGCTTTCTGGCAGCACGCGCGCGCACACACACACACACACACACACACACACACACACACACACACACAGCGAGCAAAATGGGATCTAAAAAATTTAATAGTGACAGTGTCTTCCACTGGGTTTCCCCGTACGTCCTACTTTATGTGTCTGCCTTTTAGCCTTTAGACTCCTTAGGGCTGGGACAGTCTTTATATGTGCATTGTAAATGCTGAATACACCGTCAATGTTTTATAAATAATAACAACCTAACTAATTACTAAAAGTCCCTAGATATTCCGGTAGCATTAGCAATTAATGATTTGACTCCCACAGGCAGTCTAAACCACAAGCTCCCCTGCTATGTCAGTTTTCCCTCTTTTGGGCTTATAATTATTATAATTTATTATGAGTTAAATGCTGGCAGTGTACTTAGCTCAGGTTTAATGCTCCATTGAAGTGAATAGTGGTTTCCAAGGGGCTAGATTTTTCTGAATTTCTCCAACAGTATATCTGGGTTCCTTGTGCGATACTCCAGTTTAATAGTTATTCTCAATCTACTATTAGACTACATTGATACACATTGAAATCAGTATTGCACTACTGCAGAAATTTCCAGCGATGCATTTAATAGCCTTATTGGTATACTCATCCTCAGTAAATTGCATGACTTACAAATTGAGATACCGAGTAGAACTGTTCTAGCCTTGGGCACATGGCCCTCCCATGCTCCCAACCACTGGTCAGTGGTAGAGAATAGACAGAACTTGGTTTTCATGATTATAAAAGGGGTTTTGTATTGAGACTGTAGGACACAGACAGACCCTGTAATTCTTTCAGACTTCTAGACCAATGGCTAACACACACAGCTTGTGCTGCTCAGTGTCTCTCTAGGTCCTGAAGTGGACTAGGAAGTCATGGAATGGAATCTGATCGCACTATTGGGTTCATAGTTCATATTCCATTCTGTTATAGTACCTTCCCCGCCATTTCCTTACATTCTTCTAATCCCCATTGTGGCTGTTTGAAGAAGCATGTACTTAAGCTAGTGGCTAGCTTATTATGACGAGATTGAAAATGGTCTAAGCCTGTGGATGGCTAGTTATTGCGGCAGAAGTCTCACCACAATATATTGTTTTGAAGAGAAAATATGATGAGAAGCAGGATGCTGAGTTTTGCTGCTGCACACCTGATGGTCCATGGTACCTACCTTGTTCACCACCATTTACATAAGGGATAATGCTTTTAATACAGATTAAACTGCCTTTGTATCCAGGCTGCCTTTACCACAGTGACATGTCAAACATGAAAGAGTTAAGAGCAGCGGGAAAAAAACAATAGACTATCTCTACCTAAAGTTCACATCAATGTGTTGTTGTTTAGGTTCTGCATCATAATCTCTAGGCTCATCTATTTTGCTAAACTGCACAAACCAGTAGGGAACTGAAAAACTTAATGATCCTTGGAGAAAACAAATGGGTACAATGTTTGCTGAAAGGACCTCCCCCATGACACACTAGTTCTACAAATGCATGTATGGCAAGGCTAAGTGTTCAAGAAAGATGGCAGGTTCGGCACAAGTTTGGACACACTGAATGAAACGTAATCTCCTTTGGTGAGAGTTGTAATATTTAACCAATGCACCTGCAGTAGAAAGCTGCACAAAAACTTTGGGAGGTGTTTCCCCCCCCAACATAAAGTAAATCAGCCCTTGATCACAGGAGTGATTCCCAACTTGAAAGAACATTACGAGGCTCAGGTTAGATACAAATTCATAAGAAGAGGCATTTTGCTGCTGCAAAAAAACAAAAAAAAAAAACAAAAAAAACCCTGCTAATAACCATAGTGGATGTGATTTAATTGCTCTTTAAAACTCTGCGTACTGTGAAAGTTACAGCTGTAGAGGGGCTGTTACAGAAAAGTTCCTTGTGTTAGTGTAGAATCCAATTCTGAGCCAAGAAGAACTTTTTATGGAGGCAGAAGAGTTTGTTGGTCTTGTTTCCACAGATGGTGCCAAAGAACTTTGTAAGGAGCAGCTGACAAGTATTTCTTAATTTGTCATAGGTAACTGGGAAGATGTTGCAATAACTTTGAAAAAATAATGACTTTTATTAGCTGGTTTGTCTTGGAAATGTCTCATCCACTAGACTAAAATCTTATCACAGATATCTCCCCTCGCCACAAGAGTGTGCAGTATAAAATGGAAATGGTATCAGCTACGCAGACCAGCAAATGAATGGGGGAAGTTTAGATGAAGTATGAGTGTTTGACAGCTTGCAGTATTCATGCTAAATAGAGTAAAATCACTGATTTAATTCTATAACATAAATGTTAAGATTAATTTCCCAATTTTTAATGACTTAAAATTTAAAATGTGGGTGTAACGAAGTATAATTCTTTAAAGTGCATAAGAGAAGCTATGAAATTGCTCTATGCAATTTTAAATTTACTTTAAAAATTCTGTGTTCTTGAAATTGTTACTTCATACAGAAGAGTTACTTCATACAGCTTTAATGACACTATTTTTAATGTCTAGGGCAATTAAAGTGCAATTACAAAGTACAGATGACAGAATTTATAAACCTCAAGATGGTTTCTTGTGATTTTCTTTTTGTTCATTTATATTTCATGAGGCTTCTGCTCTGTAAAAATCCCAACTTCTCCTATTGTAGGCATTCACGTAATTGGTACATTTCTTTGTCCATAGAGGAGTCCCACTTCACCATATACTATTGTATAGATCTACTGGTACAGTTTCAGGGTAGACTGTTCACCCGTTCTGCATTTCATACACTATATATAAAAAACTTTCTGCACTGGGGCCCCCACTCACTATTCCAACTCCAGTGAAGTCCGTTTTGGACTCCCCTATGTAACACACATCTTGCTATATCACACAGTATCGCCTTTCAGAGCGAGGAATAATTACTAGTACATGGCACTATACTATGACTGGATTTTGCCTTAAAACATGTTTATCTTAATTGATTACTGTGAATTATTGCACAAAGAGAATCTGGATGATTCTGGGGCTTACTGCAAACCAAAAGCAGTTATCAATTTTTGTCCAGACAATGGTGGTTTGTTTGCTCTCCCTTTGTGCGTGGCTTTGAAGATTTGGCCTTAAGGATTTTTTATGATGAGTAGTATAGATGGCACCTTTCTCAATAGGTGATGTTGTATTTGTCTTAGTGCTAAGTTGTATATATATTTTTGATGTTACACTGTTGTATATGATCAGGAGTTTTAGTCCCTCCTGTGGTGCTGGAGTTGTTACTTACAATGTCCCAATAAATCCTTTGATTTTTTTTATACATGAATATTACAGTTTCTTTACCTCCATGTTGTCAAATTTAAAGACTCTGGAAAGAGTTTCAATCAATATAATTTCTTTGAGCAGTTTTTTAAAGGGACAATATATAGGATGGGATTTATTTTAAGTAAATAACTACCTCTTAGTATAACTGAAAATTACTTACAATATTAAAATGAAAAATGTTTTATACTGCACACCCTTGTGGAGGGGGGAGATATTTGTGATAGGATTTTAGTCTAGTGGATGGAAGAAATCAACCAAATCTAAGCAAAGAAATCTCTTAAGTGGAAAATAATAGGAAATAATCTATCTTCAAAAGCAGATTTAGGTGTGATCTTGATGTGCCTGTTTTACAGCCCTCTCTCTCAAATTGGGCACCCCGTATTAGTGGATACTTTTGACCTTAAACTCTCTGTCTCTTAATCAGTATATATGCTTACTATATAAAGAAACAGACACTATTGCAGTTAATAATTTTGACTTTCCCCAGGCCCATTTATGAATTAAGTGGGCATTAATTCATCAGTAGCCAATTTTGGTGAGGTCTACTATTACAATAATGAATTCTATATTGGTATAATTATTATTGATTAATGGGCCCTACACATTAGGGGGCTGGGGCACATGACTTACGAGGAGAGGCTGAGGGAACTGGGGTTATTTAGTCTGCAGAAGAGAAGAGTGAGAGGGGATTTGATAGCAGCCTTCAACTACCTGAAGGAGGGTTCCAAAGAGGCTGGAGCTAGGCTGTTCTCAGTGGTGGCAGATGACAGAACAAGAAGCAATGGTTTCAAGTTGCAGTGGGGGAGGTCTAGTTTGGATATCAGGAAACACTATTTCACTAGGAGGGTGGTGAAGCACTGGAATGGGTTACCTAGGGAGGTCATGGAATCTCCATCCTTAGAGGTTTTTAAGGCCTGGCTTGACAAAGCTCTGGCTGGGGTGATTTAGTTGGAGTTGGTCCTACTTTGAGCAGCGGGGTGGACTAGATGACCTCCTGAGGTCTCTTCCAACCCTAATATTCTATGATTCAGCATTATAGGGAAGGGGCAGGGCTGGGGAGGTGCCCCAGCCAGGGGGTCCTACCATGCGCCAGGCTCCAGCTGCTGGTCCTGACTGGCTGAGGAGGGACGGGACTTCCTCTTCCCCTGCAAGGGCCTGGGGCCGGGTCAGACCCACCTCCAGGAGCCTCCCCGGGCTGCAGGAAGCTCCGCGGCAGTGCTGCCTTCAGAGCCCAGCTGGATGGAGCTTCCTGCAGCCGGGGGATGTTCCCAGAGGTGGGTCTGACCCATCCCTGGAGTGGCCTGTGCAGGGGAAGAGGAAGTCCCATCCCTTCTCAGCCCTACCGGGACTAGAAGCGGGAGCCTGGTGCATAGTAGAAGTCCCCGGCTGGGGCACCCCCCAGCCCTGCCCCTCCCTGGCTCTGGGCCCAGCGCTTAGGGGCTAAAAGAGCCTTGGGCTGGCTGGGGGTGGCAAACCATGACACCCCCTGACCCTGGGGCTTTGGACAGTCGTCCACCTGTAAAGTCCAGCACTGTCATCCCCCCACCCAAGTGACAACCCTCCCCATGCCCTCTTATCCTCACATCTGCACTGCTGCTGGCAGCGGCACTAGCTTTAGAGCTGGGCACAGAAGTAAGGGTGGCAGTCCTGCGACTCCCCCCACCCCCCACCTATAATAGCTTCACGACCACCCACAGCCATCTTTTGGGTCGGAACCCCCATGGTTACAACACTGTGAAATTTCAGATGTAAACATCTTAAACTATGAGACTGACTATTTTAAAATCTTATGACTGTGAAATTGACTAAAATGGACCATGAATTTGGTAGGGCCCTAATCATAATGCATATACACATAGGGGGTTGAGTTTAGGTTGAATGGGCAGCTTTAATTCTGGCTAACCTAACTCTTGAGTGTTTACTTTGCAACCTTAATAATGGTCTTTTAACATAGCTTGTTTATGTAATTATATACAAATCTAGGAACTTTTAACAATATACTAAATTAATCAATGCTCTTATATTATGCCCAGCTGCCCTTTAATGTACCTTTAATAAATTGGCTGAGTACTTGTAGGCATCATGGAAGAAGTAGTATTGAGAAGGGATCTGAAAAATAAGAGGGTCGATAATGCCCTGCTTGTATCTGCCAATTCTTCAGGTTGGCTCTCTACTATGGGGTGGAGGATCTTGGGGGAAAGCCCCTGATCCAGATGCTTGTGTCAGCTCCATGGTGGAATGAGGTGACAATGCTTCCCTGTCTGCTTCCACACACCTGATCCAGTGTGTATAATACATCACTGACGTGTGTACAGCTGTTTAGCATTCCTCTGTTCCTCAAAAAGAGCTGCTATGGTACTTGGCACAAAAATTTCAAAAGAGGAGTGGATTATGTAGCGAGGTCCAAGAAAAATTGTGAGCCTCTACCTCAGCACTTCCCTAGCTTTTGAGAGCTGAGTCTCCCCCCTACAGGAAAATAAAACCAATCACACTTCCCTTCAGCCCTGCCATATTGGTTAGGCAGTATAGAGGAAAGTTACTTTACTGCCATTCCATGCCCCCTAGGCTGTTCCTTCCTGTAGCCATCTCCCCTCTTGGTGTTGGGGCCGACCTCTCTTGGTGAGGTGAATGGCCATAGGTCTGGGCTTCGGCCCCTTGCTGGGGCAATCAATAATCATTTGGGCTCTGGCCACCTGGGTGAGGCAGAGTAGGGAAACAGACTAAGGCTCGCAGCTCCTTGCTGGAGCAATCAATAACAGTTTGGGCTCTGGCCCCGTGGGTGGGGCAGAGCCAGGAAAAAGTCTCTCACTCCCTGGTGTAGGCCTTCTGGCTTAGGGTGAGTTGGCGGACACCACAGGTGTGGGGTGGCAGCAGGGGGTAGGGATACCCAAGCCCACCCTACTCCACCAGGTCCCAGCTCATGCCCCTAAAAGTGGCAGATGGTCTGCAGGAGCATAACAAAACAGCTGGAGCATGCTGCCTCACTTCCCAGCAGCACAACTGGAACAAGATCTGTTTTCCCTGGACTACTTCCCACCACTCTTGGCGAGAGAATGCTCCATCACTGTGGGGGTCGGCTTTTCAATCTAGTGGCCAGGCAACACTTCCTCTGGTTGCTCCCCAGGCTCCTCCATCTCCAGTGGCTGAGGTGTGCCTTCGCTTCCAGCAGCCAGGTGATGGTTCTGCAGAGGGCTTGGAGAGATGTCTGCCTCTTTCCCTGGTCCAGCCACAACTGAACTCCAGGACACTGCTCTTCTACTTCTGGCCCTGCCCTTGCACTTCCTGTAAGGGGGGAGGGCAGGGTGGGTTTGGCTGTGCCCACCAGGGGCGTTAACCCCTTCAGTACTGGAGGGAGGTCCTTTGGCCTTACTAGACTTCCGCTTTGGGAAATGCTCATCTACATTTTGCAGTAATCAAAAATTTGAAGTCTCCAAAACTATGGAAAAGGAATTGGCAAAAGTTTTGAGATAAATGTTGCAAATGTTTTTTTCATCAGTTTTCCCCAGTGCTATTTGGGATCCTTCTGGAGGAAAATTACTGTATAACTCTACGTGGCTACTGACTAGGGAGAGCTGAGAGTGCCTGAAGGCAGTGAACAGATGTGTAGGCTGAGGAAGGAAGGATAAGAGAAGAGAGAAACTCAGCTAAGAGGATGTGGCCTTCATCAAACTTCACATGACTTAGATCACAATAGGAAGGTGAATCCTATAACAAAGAGGGCTAAGAACTGAGGAATGATATGAGTGAAACCTTAACATTTATTACTCTAACTTTTATTTTATGTACTGTTTTCAAAGGTCTGCTAAAATGAGAGAAGGCTGGTTTTTAGCCCTTTTACAGGGGATTGTGTTTCTTAGGTTTAGATTTCAAAATTTTGTTCAAAAGAAGTGAACTAGATTAATTTTATTGAGCTTCTATGGAGTTTTTCAGTGCAGGCTTTATTTATAGTACCACATATGCTAGCTGAATGTTATCGAACTGGGTTTCACATAGACCACTGTAATACATTTCGAGAAGTGATAATGTCTAGTTTTTGACACCTATTTTCAGATATCACCTCTATGCTCTAAAATAAATTGAATCATTTTCAGTGTTTAGACATTTAAGGTTTCTAGAATAACAGGCTTGCCCCTGCAATAGCCACACATAACCTAATTATCCAGCCACTTTGGGTACCGTTTGAATTAAGAATTAAAGACAGAATTAGAATCTGTTACAGTAATTAGATTCTATCTTAAACCAATTGCCCTTGGCACTTCATGGTCTAGAGAAATAAAGGCTGCTGGCTTAATGTTATTCTGCTGTTAAATATAAAAACTCATTTTAATACAAAATTTAGGCTGAGAACATCAAGATTTTCAGAAGTCAGGTAAGTCACATTTCCTGTCCCAAATTGTTATGTAATACATTATGAGCTCAGTCCAAAGCTCACTGAAGTCAATGTCATTAATGTCAGTGTTGTTTGGATTAGACCCTAATAAAACTAGAGTTCACTAAAGTTCAGATTTAAACAGGAAATCAGGAACAAAAATATTATACAATGGTGATAAAAACTTTCAGAATTTTATGACTTTGAAATGCTTGATTTCTCAACCTCATTGTTGAATTAGTTTTAATATTTAATTTCCTTGGCCAAGATTTTCATAAGTATCTAGTGATTTTGACTGCATTCATTTTTTGGGTGCCCAATTTGAGACACCTTAAAGGAATCTGGTTGTCACAGGGCAGGTGATCATCACTTTCTGAAAATCTGCCCACATCCCCTGCCCCTACACTCAGACTTCTTTTTAAAACAGAAAAGAAAAAGGAACAAAAATCCAGAGTAATTCATCTCGCAGAGCTGATCAGAAAATGGCAGGAAGCTCCTGGCATCTTGTCTTCCTTGGCTCGTACTATAGTGACCACTCTATTGAGCTCTCCAGGGAAAGAGGAGAGTTTGTGCCTCATTACACAACTGTGTTATAATTTCACATACTACAGTTCAATTCACAAATAGCTCAGATTTTGTTTTATTCATTAAAAAACATCATTATACCACTCATCAACCAACACTGTAGCTTCCTAGCTGTCCCTCTTCAACAACCCCTCATCCTGCCCTCCAATCTAGCCTGCATCTTCCTCTACCAAGGTAAAACAGTGTCCAAGCTATTAAAAGAGGCAGAACTACAGAACTGACATAAAGCAACTAACAATACTACTCCTGATTTCAGGTTACAGCAAGTGGAAGAGAGACACATTGGCCCTGATTCTTTTCTGTTACTTCTACCACTCTGTACCATTCAGGTGATGCAAAGATGTTGGAATCTGGCCTTAGCTGGCCTGCTGAGAATTTCCTTGGCATGATTGAGGTCTATGTTGGCATATAACCAGCACAGCCAACTCCTACACCAGCTGCACCCCCAGCATAGAGGGCATGGCACCTGAGCTTCGTCAATTCTTACCTGATGTATGGTGCCTTGGGGAGCATAGTCAACTGGCATAAATAAGAACAGCCACTAATTTATGCCAGAGCTGTTGGTCTAATTTACATTGGGGCAGGGGCCAGGGGCCAGAGTAACTTGACAATCAGGAAGCTGTAACTGGCTCTCTGATTGGCATGACCCCCATCTAACCTGTGCTGAGCAAAGGTCAGTGAAGGAGAGTATCAAGGCCTTAATCTCTTTCCTTTACCCATATACCCTACAGCTCATCCATAACAGAGATAACAAAAACTCCCCAAAGCAACAGAGGTCAACATGACCTAACTGCAAGCCACAGGAATAGAGGTACAACAGAATGACAAACAAAATGGGACCCAGAAGGCAGAGTCTCAGGGGACATGATAAATCTATTCTCTCCTGACAGAATCCTTTAATGAAGTTACATTATACTGCATTTTTAGGTCTGCCTGTGCTAATTGTACCTGTGTGGAACTGCAAAGAGTTAAATAATGTATAGACTAAGTCCTATAAGTAGCACGGGGAGCCTGAAGGTTGGTAAATGATAGATAAAACATCTCTTTGGTCATAAGCCATTTCCTAACTTTGCTGCGCAGATTTTTGCAGGCAAGGGAGTGCTGGAGGAGGACAGGGTTACATTACACTGACAATTGATTGACAGTTAGTTGCACCGAAGGGCTGAGACCATTCGGATTCTTTATGGGGCTAGCATTTTTCTTTGTCCCTTTTATGTGGCAATCTGCCATGATGCACACTCACTCTACTTTGGAGATGAGGGATAACCAGATGCCACGCTGCCGCTCCACTGGTTATTATGCAGCTTCCTCCTTCCCTCTTTCCCAGAGCACATCACATTCAAGACATATTCACCGTCTCGGGGGGCTCGAATCTTCTTCCTTCAGCTTGTCTCTCCATGCATCATGATACCACAGTACTAACAAGGCAACCAAGCACCATTCCATTCCTCGCACTGCTCAGTCTGTTAACTGGATTTTCGTATACATATATTTAATTTAACAGCTGTTATGATTAGGTACGATATGTAAATGAGATAGACAGGTTGCACCATATCATCCCAGTTGACTTCCAGGATTACATCACAGGTTTTGTTATCAAAACATAACAAAGCCAGATTCTAGAGAGACAAGGTGGGTAAGGTAGTATCTTTTGTTGGACCAATTTGTGTTGGTGAGAGAGACAAGCTTTTGAGCTACACAGAGCTCTTCTTCAAGTCTGGGAAAAGTACTTGGAGCATCATAGCTAAATACAAGGTGGAACAGATTGCTTTGCAAAGGAAGTTAGCACATATTCTAAGGGACCGTTCAAGGTGGAGTGGCCTGTTAAAACCTCTGCAGTCATAGGACCAAAAAAAAGGGGGGGGGATTAATGGGTTACAGATTGTTGTAATAAGCCATAAATCCCATGTCTCTGTTCAGTCCGTGATTTTTAGTGTCTAGTGGAGTTATGAATTTAAGCTCCCGGGCTCATCTTTTGAAAGTGTTGTGCAGGTTTCCTTTGAGGATGAGGATTGATAGGTTAGATATATAGTGATTGCTTTGTGAAAAGTGATCACCCACAGGTGATGTGATGTTTTTGTCTTTTTCGTTTTCCTGTGTGAGTTCATCCAAGAGCATAGTGATAGCCTGGTTTCACCCATATAATTGTTATTGGGGCATTTAGTGCACTGGATGAGGTACACCACAAGTTATGATAGGCATTTGTAGGACCCATGGATCTTGAAAGGTGTGCTGCGGGGGTGTTGATCATTGTAGCATTTGAGATAGGTCTGCAGGTTTTGCATCTGTTGTTCTGGCAAGGTCTGGTGCTGCTTTGAGTAGGTGTGTCCCGGTCTGTGTGGAGCTTACTTCTGATGTTGAGTTTGGAGAGGTTGGGGTGTTGTTTGAAGGCCAGAAGAGGGGGTTCAAAGATTTCTTTCAGGATGGTGTCCTCATCGAGTATGGGTTGTAGTTTTTTGATGATACCCATATGGGTTCCAGTATGGGGTGGTAGATGACAACTAGGGGCGTGGGATAGGAGAGGATTTTATTTCTATATTGAAGCAGGTTCTCTCAGGGTATTTGGGTGGCCCGTTCCATGATGTGATCTACTTCTCTGGTGCAGTGTCTTTGTTTGGTGAAGACATTTTTGAGTGTGTTACGGTGTATATCCCAGACTTCCTCCTCAAAGCATATTCTGTGGTATCTGAGTGCCTGGCTGTAGATAACAGATTTTTTAGTCTGTTTGGGGTCGTTACTGGATCTATGAAGGTAGGTATCATGATCTTGTATATTGTTATCTGTAGGGTTCCATTGATGAAGCTGATCATGGTATCCAGGAAGTTGATGCTAGTGTGGGAGTGTTCCAGAGAGAGTTTAATGGATGGTAGATGTTTGTTGAAGTTATGGTGGAAATCTATAAGGGAGTTTAAGTCACCTGTCCAGAGAATGAAAATATAATTGATATATCCCTGGCATGTCATTGGCCTCATGGTGCATTTGTCCAGAAATTCTTCTTCAAGGTGAAGAAGTTAGCATATTGGGGAACCATCCAAGTACCGATGGCTGTTCCCATGGTTTGGACAAAGTGTTTGTTATTGAATGTACAATTGTTATGGGTGAGGATGAAATGGGATGACAATGTATTTGGGGTGGATATCTGAGGGTTGTCCAGTGTCTTGAAAATATTTGTAAATATTGGATCCTACATAGGCCTATCACAACATGTGGTGTACCTCATCCAGTGCACTAAATGCTTCAATAACAACTATGTGGGTGAAACCAGACAATCACTATACTTTTGAATGAAGTCACACAGGAAAATGATTAAAGACAAAAATGCCCTATCACCCCTCACAAAGCAATCACTCTATATCTGACTTATTAGGCCTCATCCTCAAAGGAAACCTGCACAACATTTTCAAAGGACAAGCCTGGGAGCTTAAATTCATAACTCCGCTAGACACTAAAAATCATGGACTGAACAGAAACACTGGATTTATGGCTTATTACAACAATCTGTAACACATTAATTTCCCCCCTTTTTGGTCTTATGACTGCAGAGGTTTTAACAGGCCACTCCGTCTTGAAAGGTCCCTTAGAATATGTGCTACCTACCTATGAAAAACAATCTGTTCCACCTTATATTTAGCTGTGATGCTCCAAGTACCTTTCCCAGACTTGAAGAAGAGCTCTGTGTAGCTCAAAAGCTTGTCTCTCTCTTCAACAGAAGTTGGTCCAATAAAGATATTACCTTACTCATCTTGTCTTTCTAATATCCTGGGACCAACACAGCTACAACACTGCATAAAGCAAGATTCTGTAATTTTCAGTCATGCCACACTTCATTGCTTTCTAATAAACATAGGCATCATGCTATACAGAGAATAAGGGCCATGTTATTATCAGTTATTATTAGTACACTATCATAACACAGAAAATGTGTGGATCAAATGATCATTGGTGGGAGAAAAAACTCTAGATGGTTAAATGCTACTGAATTTTTTATTTGTATAGTGCTTTCTATTACCACGATGGGTGTTTATAATTCTTGAAACAGCATGATAGAAAGGAAACAAACAAACAAAAAACCCTCCTAGAGTTTTGAAAGGGAACATAATCACTTGTGTTTCAGGGCATAAACCAACCTTTAACTAATGGGGATTGAGAAGAAGCTTTCCATGTGAGCAGTTTATTCCATAATTGCTTTCTCTGTGAAGCAACTAGTATTGGCCACCGTCAGTCAGGGTACTGGACTAGATGGATCACTGGCCTGACCCAGTCTGGCAATTCCTATGTTCCTATGAATTTGTGATTAACATAGTTTAAAATATAAACTTTTCTGTTCATTCTGTATACAGGTGTAGGTGTATAGGTGACATCCGGGATCCATGAGGAAATCCCTCACACTTGCTAGGCACAAAGGCCCACTCAGCATGCAGTGGCACAGCACTGGATCCATGTGTCTCGGGCCCTTGGTGACCATGGAGGAGCAGATAGGCTTTGCCTCAAAAACAAACAAACAAAACAAAAAACAAACCAAAAAAGCAACCCTGCTGTAAACAAGTCATAGCGATAAAGTGTCAGGAACAACTGAATTACAGCAAAATCAGAGAGCTCTTTTTTCAGTCCTGATCATTTGCTCTTTCATGGTGTCAAGGTAGTAGGGGATATCAGTACTGAAAACAAGCACATCTATAGAAGAAACTTGAATACAAGAGTTTTGACTTTGTTGTGTGTTCTTTCACTGCAGAGTGCTGCTCAATATTTCTCCACTTGCCATTGTCACTGGTGATTTTTATCATATAATTACAAGATTACACCATATCTAATATTATGGCAAACAAAATCTTGCAGCCTGGGATACAATTTTAATCTGTAATATATTTGTCAAGTCTCTCAAAAACCAGGAATCTATAATTATGTGTTGAAATATTGCCTCACTTACCAACAGATATGGTCCAAACAGCAATTATTTTTGTGAAAGCCTTAGTTCTGGAGTTAAAGCGGCTGTGATGGATGGGATTTCGTATGGCAATATAGCGATCCAGAGAGATGGCACAGAGGTGCATGATGGAGGCAGTGGAGAAAAGCACATCCAAATAGATCCAGACAGCACAGAGTTTTGTAGGCAGAGGCCATGTATATCCTGCAAAGGAGAAAGTTAGCATCAGCTAAGCAGAGTATAAATGGATGGATGAATTTTACTATTGCTTATAACTTTACCAAACTTAACCATTGGGGCTGAGATGTTGTTGGCCTGCTTTCTGGCTCAGGCTGATTCTATATACATAGGCAGTTCTGAGAAAGATGTTAGGGAAAAATAGGCAGTTTTGTCAACGTAAACCCATTTCTCCAGTTTTCTTTGAAGAGCTCTAGCACCTGCAGGGTTTGGAGCAAATTTAGCAGGGGGACGGTCCTGCGAGCAGAGAAGTGCATTTTGTTTTTCCTGTGAAAATACATACCGATTAGACCAAGTTATAAGAAAATTGGCATTTGCTCATGCTCAGTAGATCTTATGAGAGGCCTGCTGCTAAAATCTCTGAAAGTTCCATTTGCACTAAGCATGCTCCAGTCCCACAGTGCTAACCACACTGAAGGTCCCAGGCAGAGAACTAGAGCTCCAGATGGGGATGATGTGGAAGCTATAGCAGCAGCTACTGCTACCCCTTTGGCACAGGGCAGAGTTTCCTAAAGTGTGTGTGGCATTTGAAGGACTAGCTGGGGGTGCGTGGAACAGGGGCAGTGCAAGTTTCCCCATGTTGTCCTGATAACATGGCAGGGTGGAAGGGGAATGCAATTGGCTTAATTTTTCTGAAGTGTGTCTCAGTTTTCAGTCTGAGAAATACTGGCCAAAGAGCATAAAATGAGTGGAAGCTGAAGGGAGTATAGCTCTCCCTTCCACTAAAACCATAGGAAGAACTCCTTTGCTCTCCCTCTTTCTTGGCTGGAGCAGTGAGAGCTCCCCTTCCTGTTTCAATGTGCTCTGCCCACCAGGGAAGGTGTGCTGAGTGCTCGGGGGAGACAGTGAGTTCTAGTCTCAGCTCTTCCACTGTACACTTCATGGTCCTTATTATTAAGCAAGGCCTTCCCCAACCTGAGGAGGCAGGCAAGTATCATTCCTCCATATTACAGATGGGATAACTGAGAAGTATCACGAGGTCTGTTGTGACAGAGTTGGGAATAGAACCAAGACACCGGATTCTGTGCTGTGCTTCTCAGAAAGTGTCGTATAGAAAAATGGGGAGGAAAGTTGGTTTTAAATCACCTTTGTACCTCCCAGAGTCTGGGCTACTCTAAGAGCTGGGTCCATCCCCAACATAAATTAGAGGTCCCAGAGACTGCTCTAATTTACAGCCTTACACAGATGCCCATGGGATTCCTCACAGCTCAGAACTGCTGCAGCACAGAGCTTTGCCTCCTTCCCCTGGCATGCCCCTATGCTGAGGGCTGCAAGAATGTGAAGAGTAGGGCCAGAGGCCCAGCCCTGGAGGAATTCCCCAAGTGGCCACTCTGCATCCTTTACAGCCCCTATATACCATTCTGGGGATCAGAATTTGTCCGTAGATTTAATATGGTAGACTCAAGTTTCAGCCACTTAGCCACAATGCTTTTCTGAAGGGATGTGCCAAATTTATGTGTTTGGCTGTGCATATTCCCCTCCAGAGCCAGGAATATAACCCCAGGTTCTGGATTCCCAGTATTCCCCCGCTGTCCAGCAAACAGTTATCTAACATTGGCGAAACGTGTCACATTCTTCTCTAGTGGCTGGTCCCCATAAAGAGTAACGTCCTCTTCCTCCTACTACCAGTTACTTCTTCAGCAGAAGCAGTAAAAATCTGTGCAGTGGATTGAAAGGTCCTGGGCTCCAACTCTACTAATGATACGTGTAGAGGAACAAGTTTCCACATGAAGAAATATCCTTTGTCTTGTGTTCAAGGCACTGGACTGCTATGTAGGAGAGCTGCGTTCCGCTCCTGCTTCTGCTACAGACTTCCCAAGGGATGTTGGACAAAATGTTGTTGTAATGACTACGCACAAGGAGGTTGAGTTAAAGCTGCCTGGGCAGAATTTATTTTTGTCATTTCTTATCTTTTTAATCCTTGACTTTGCAACCTTAACATTCTTTTAATGGATTTTTTTTGTATGTATCTATAGAAAATCAGAGAAGGGCCATTTTTTTTATGAAGGTAGTTGTATAGCACAAGTACAAAAGGAACCCAATCCCTGTTTGAGTCCTGGCCGATATTGAAATACAAATAATATTGTATGTATGTTAATACACACCCACACCCACATTTCAAATTGAGGCCCAAGCCACATTCAAATCTGCATTTCGACCATTTCTCCAACACTCTAAAGTTTAGAGCGTTCATATCCAGGCTTTTGATCTGGGGTGCTAGTAATTTATATGTAGAGGGGGCATTCAGACCTAAGGGATAATTTCTGTTCCCACTTAAACCAATGGCCAAACTCTTACTGACTTAATCTGGAATTAGATGAGACTCTAAAAGTCTGAAATAGTGCTGAGCAACTCTCCAGGTGCTGAGTGCCCTGATGATGGGAGTTTAAGGTGCTGGCTCCTTATAGGATTGAGCTCTTAAAGCCAGATTATCAACGGTATTTAGGTGCCCAACTCCCATTGATTTTGAGGATCTGGGCCATAATGACTTCTGGTTTGAGTTCAGTGCAAATAGCACCAGAAGTGCTTTGGTGCCTGGGATAATATGATCACAGGTTAATGGGAGTCTGGAAACTGGCTGATTCCTGGCCTTTTGCTTCCGATAGTTGGGGTGAAGTTCTTAGTTCTGGTGGGGGAGGGGGGTTCTCTAGAATAAACGGTTTGCTGGTCATTGTGATGCTGATAATGTAGCATGCTGATGCTGCATTTCTAGGAAAGCTCATGCCAGAATGACTGAGTGATTTTTCAAAGGCATGTATCCTGGAAAAGGATCTTTCCTCTGGCAAAAGACATCACACTGCGAAGGAGAAAAAAAGAGAGGAAAAAATAGAGAAGAAGCAAAGTGAGTGTTCTTCCTCTGTCAAATGGAGGGGATGGAGTTTTTCTCCTTTGCAGTGATCATGCAGCTGCCCTCCTATTGCTGTGTGTGTATTAAGGGTGCATTTGACCATGTAAATATTGCAATTAAAATAAATGAATGGTCACAATTTAATATGGATTTCTGAGCAGAGGCAGGGATTAGCTTCCTCAGTGGCAGGGACTGGCCAGCAGGAGTCTCTGTTGCATGTGTCAGTGAACCATCCAGGGCTTGAGTCTTTCACTTATCTCACAAATCAAGCAATTACTGCGTCTCTGGCACTATTTTTCATTAGCTTCCCCACTAGCAAAGGTAATGATACTACTGATACAATCAGTCACAGACCCATGCCAATTCCAAACCTAATTTGATAATACTATTTAGGGTAGTTTGTCTAGATCACAGGGAAAGTGAAAGAGGGAGATTTGGAAATAAACTCTTATATTGCTGTTTCCTAATAAAATCTTCCTAAAGTTACAGTTTAGTGGCTGATGATTTAGCTTATTGAAACAAGCCTAGAAGCTATTTCATCTCATGTCTCTTCTCTTCTTGTATTGGGTATTTTTCTAAGTTTCGAAGGAAAATTACACAAAAATAGGAACATATTTTCATTTAACACTTAGGCTGCTGCTTTTCAACCTTCTCTGCTGTGTAACAGAGGCTGCTGAGGATTTTGGTCAAAATAACAAACTTCCGTTACCAATCTCAATAAACTGTGTCACAATTCAATTTACACTTTCAAATTACTCATTAGAATAGATAGATAAAGATCTTGATATTTGATTATTAATTTGTAAATGTTACTAACAATTGGGCACAATTAAGTCTATCTACTTTTCAGCCTCCTTCAAAACACTTATTCCAACATTTCATGGTAGCTAATGAAATTTAAAGGTAGACATGTAAATAAGGATCTCAGTGGAAAGATAATTATTTAGAATTGCAATGCTTGATTAAAAAAAATGAAATAAAATAAAAAATAGAGGCAGGCTATTTTAACTCTGAGGGCACCAAGTCATTAATGCTTCTGTGCCTATTTGCAGAGCAAAGTAATTGACAGGACATTACTTACTTATTAGTAACACTGAAAACTATGCGTCAAAGATAAAACTGATACAACAGAAAGGACACAATATCTGATAGAAATTATAAGACAATTCCATCAGAATCAAAGTGGCAAATTGACATTTTGGACTGTGTTTAAAATGTCCATACTTAAAAATTAAAACTAAATAAACATGTAAATATTGCATCTGTTCTTTACATACATTTACCCCTTATAGTTATTTTTCACCTTGCACAGGGAAGTGGCAAGAATATACCTTAAAACTAGCCTGTATTTACATTTTCCTTATCAAGCTGAAATAATAACAGCGTGTGCATGCAATTTTTAAAAAGCTACTCAATGTATGCAATAGGTTAGACAGGTGATACTCACCATACAGTATGGTTAACATTGACACAGGCATGACAAGGAAACCCAACAGCATATCAGCTATTGCAAGTGACATTAGAAAATAATTAGTGGCATTCTGTAGCTTTTTCTCCAGTGACACAGCCATGATAACAAGAATATTTCCAGCAATGGTTAGAACAATCACTATAACTGTCAGCAGAGCTGGCCAGTTTTTCTCTGGAAGATGAAATAGTGATGAATAACACGGCGGAGTCAGGCTACCTTCACATGAAAGATTAGTTAGGTTTTCGGAGTCCACAGTCAAGTTAAACAGATGAGATGCGTTAACCTCTCCAGGCACAAAAACATTTTTGTAGAGTCTTCGCTCATGATTTAATTGGATTAAGGAGTTTGCAGTTGGGTTCTCCTCGTCACAAAGAATATCCATTGCTAAATCTGAAACCGGGGAGGATGTACAGTGAAAAAACAGAAAGTTATAACCCTTTGTCACCATCAGGCTTTATATTCCTCTGTTCAAAGCTGATGCTGGTGGAAAGAAGGGACTCTTTTTTTGTTGATTGTTTTTTCATCATTAATATGACTGAGAAAACTGATGGAGTTATTCTGGTCGCTCAAATACTTTTGTTTTTAGTTTCATGTAGTCCAATATCAGCATCTGTTAAAAATCCAGTAGAAAAGCAAAACTAACTTACAGGCTAGAAAATGTGGACTTGAGGCTTCAGAGAGCAAAAACATTGGCCAAAAAACTTTTGCAACCACCAGGACTCCCTTCTGTAGCTACATCCTATTGCTATTGGTAACTGTAATCACACAGTTTTAAACACAGCAGTATGAAAATAGCTTGCCATACAAAACAGCAAAGCTCTCTGTGCTCTGCATTAAGAAAGTTGATTAAAGATTCCATTCAGCATCTTACTCTCACAATAATTAGATATGCTTTTATTTATAGTTCATCTTCAATGTTATGGCTGATAGTCTCTGTCTTCTGTCATATTACAATATCATTTTAAGTCTCATACCAAAATTACAAGTAATGTTCCATATTGATTTTAATATGTAATGTAATGATTACTTTTTAGCCCAGCATGGCTTCAAAATAGAAATAAAATGACTAAGTACTACAAGTATAAAAAAAAATACAAGATAAGGTAAGACTTACATTGTACTTCAGAGCCCACACTCAAAGTGCATTAGAGTCACTTTGTACCCTGCTTTATTGTATCCTTCACTGTGTTATCCACTTTTGTGTCCTTTCTCTTCAGTCTCTACAAAAATGATTGTATTTTGATTACAGTTTTGTTGACTTCTACACTGTACATTAGAGTGAAGCCAGTTCCTGTGCTGCGCGTCTTGTTCCTTTCTTCTGAGAGATGGGCAGCTTGCTGTCTCTTTCCTTGTGCTTTCCCCCCCTCCCTCCCCAAAGGCAAACTACATTTAAAATAATAATAATATTAGAGCCCTTCTCAAAGTGACACAAAAGAAATCACACCAATAGAAGGAGCAGTCTCCACAAAGGGATTACTGATTTCAACAGGAATGTAATTTCTTGCTCACTGCCTTGTTCAGTTTGTCAGACCTCCCACTAGCTAGATGTCATAAACTGCAAGGTAGCAACAGCAAAGGAGGGCAGACCAAATAGGGTCTTTTTTTAATAAATACCAGCTTTTTCATTTTATCATTTGGAGGGCTTAGTTTAAAAAAAATACATTTTTCATTTGTATAGGATGCTGGGTAAAGCAGCTGCATGTGTTGATAATATTTTATAGGGTGAAGTTTTTAGGAAGGCAATAAATAAGTCTTGTAATGGTACATGCTGGTAAAATTGTAAACATACAGCTTTTTCAATCCTAAAGGTTGCAGCTTTTATGCTAACCCTAAACTGAATTAGTAACATTTAGATTTTTATAATTTTATTTCTGGGTCTTCACTGATGTCATAACCAACTTGCCAACAGATATTTATTATATATATGTAATATATATATCTTGATCATAAATATAATACACATAACATATATATCCTGATGACAACACTGCATATATACCCTGATGTCATTTTTATTTGTCAAGAGCTGGAAGCTACAATTAACCTCAATAATCTGTTTGAAAGAAAAGCATCCCAAGTGAAGTAATCCAATCAGGTAAACACTGTCCAGATTAAATAGTGAAAATAAATGCTCTTCCAGGATTACGGCCTATTCCTTTGTACCGTTTGTACCAGGATGCCTGTGGGGAAACTAGCTAACTGATAATGAGACGTTTGAGGGTAACTGAGAATAATTTATGTGTTATGTTGAAAATAAAACAAGCTACCTATTTGATGTGGCCAATTACCACCTTACTAATGTATAGCATCCCTTCCCCCCTACTCATAGACTATCAGGGTTGGAAGGGACCTCAGGAGGTCATCTAGTCCAACCCCCTGCTCAAAGCAGGACCAATCCCCAGACAGATTTTTGCCCCAGATCCCTAAATGGCCCCCTCAAGGATTAAACTCACAGCTCTGGGTGTAGCAAGCCAATGCTCAAACCAGTGTGTGTGTGTGTGTGTGTGTGTGTTTTGAGCTCTTCCAGCCTTCTTCTATCTAGGTTCTTATATGGCCCTCATCACCATAGTATGTGAGTACCTTACAATCACTGGTCAATTTTATCCTCACAGCACTCCATTTTCCAGAAGGGAGACTGAGGCACAGAGTAGATTAAGTGTTTTGTTCAAGGTTGCACAAGAAGCCTGTAGCTGAGTCCAGCTTTGCACTCAGTTCTTCTAAGTCATATCCCAGTACTCTAGCCCCAAGACAATCCCTCATTCCCCCTTCCCTGTTTGGAAGTGCCACTGGAAACAGATTATGCATCATTATTTTGTGTTTATCTAAAGATAACTTAGATTATTTATCTAAAGACCTCTGACTTCCTTTGCATGTGTTAAAATCATGGGAACTGATCCAATGAGGCAATAGGGAGCCTTTAAGCCATGTGGTGCAGCGGCAGCACCCTCAGTTCTAGCACCTATGCCTCCACTCAGCTAAAAGTAGAGCACTTCCTGCTTTAAATCTGTGTAACAAACTTACAGTATTGACTACAGCTGCAAAGCCCATCTGTTTTCTTTGATATTTAGGTCTGGTGTGGGTGGCATTTGGAGGATTTTTTTTTACCTTGATCTGGGTTGTTACTAGTTGGCATTTATTATTATTTTTATTAGTGATTGTTGGAGCAGTTTATTCCAACTGTTGTGGAGGCCTGATAGCTGTGAATGGTTGTTTAAGAGATGGGGGAAAGACGACTGCTGCAGAGGAGCACGTGGATCGGACAGAGACTTCTCTTAGAGGAGAGTCTATTGATAGAGATTCTCTAGGTTTTAGTCAGGAGGAGAGGATGAAAGAGGATAATCTAGGGGTCAGATCAGACAAGAAACATTCACATAAAAAAGAATCGGACACATCAGAAAAGGGCAGACAACTAAACAGTGACAATTTTTTAAAGTGCTTGTATATAAATGCTAGAAGTCTAAATAATAAGATGGGTGAACTATAGTGATTCGTGATAAAGGAGGATATTAATATAATAGGCATCACAGAAACCTGGTGGACTGAGGACAATCAATGGGACACAATCATTCCAGGGTACAAAATATATTGGAAGGACAGAACAGGTCGTGGGGGGGGGGGGTGGCAATATATGTGAAAGAAAATGTAGAATCAACTGAAGTAAAAATCTTAAGTGAATCCACATGTTCCATTGAATCTCTATGGATAGTAATTTCATGCTCTAACAAGAATATAACATTAGGGATCTATTATCAACCACCTGATCAAGACAGTGATAGTGATGATGAAATGCTAAGGGAAATTAGAGAGGCTATCAAAATTAAGAATTCAATAATAGTGGGGGATTTCAATTATCCCCATATTGACTGGGAACATGTCACCTCAGGATGAAATGCAGAGACAAAAATTCTCGATACTTTAAATGACTGCTTCTTGGAGCAGCTGGTACAGAAACCCACAAGGGAAGAGACAACTCTCGATTTAGTCCTGAGTGGAGTGCAGGATCTGGTCCAAGAGGTAACTAGAACAGGACCGCTTGGAAATAGTGACCATAATCTAAAAACATTTAACATCCCTGTGGTGGGAAGAACACCTCAACAGCCCAAGACTGTGGCATTTAATTTCAGAAAGGGGAACTATGCAAAAATGTGGGAGTTAGTTAAACAGAAATTAAAAGGTACAGTGACTAAAGTGAAATCCCTGCAAGCTGCATGGATGCTTTTTAAAGACACCATAATAGAGGTCCAACTTAAATGTATACCCCAAATTAAAAAACACAGTAAAAGAACTAAAAAAGAGCCACAGTGGCTTAACAACCATGTAAAAGAAGCAGTGAGAGATAAAAAGACTTCCTTTAAAAAGCGGAAGTCAAATCCTAGTGAGGTAAATAGACAGGAACACAAATACTGCCTAATTAAGTGTAAAAATGTAATAAGAAAAGCCAAAGAGGAATTTGAAGAACGGCTAGCCAAAAACTCCAAAGGTAATAACAAAATGTTTTTTAAGTACATCAGAAGCAGGAAGCCTGCTAAACAACCAGTGGGGCCCCTGGATGATCGAGATACAAAAGGAGCGCTTAAAGACGATAAAGTCATTGCGGAGAAACTAAATGGATTCTTTGCTTCAGTCTTCACGGCTGAGGATGTTAGGGAGATTCCCAAACCTGAGCCGGCTTTTGTAGGTGACAAATCGGAGGAATTGTCACAGATTGAAGTGTCACTAGAGGAGATTTTGGAATTAATTGATAAACTTAACAGTAACAAGTCACCGGGACCAGATGGCATTCACCTAAGAGTTCTGAAAGAACTCAAATGTGAAGTTGCTGAACTATTAACTAAGGTTTGTAACCTGTCCTTTAAATCGGCTTCTGTACCCAATGACTGGAAGATAGCTAGTGTAATGCCAATATTTAAAAAAGGCTCCAGAGGTGATCCCAGCAATTACAGACCGGTAAGTCTAACGTCAGTACCGGGCAAATTAGTTGAAACAATAGTAAAGAATAAAATTGTCAGACACATAGAAGAACATAAATTGTTGGGCAAAAGTCAACATAGTTTCTGTAAAGGGAAATCGTGTCTTACTAATTTATTAGAGTTCTTTGAAGGGGTCAACAAACATGTGGACAAAGGGGATCCAGTGGACATAGTGTACTTAGATTTCCAGAAAGCCTTTGACAAGGTCCCTCACCAAGGCTCTTACATTGTCATGGGATAAGAGGGAAGGTCCTTTCATGGATTGAGAACTGGTTAAAAGACAGGGAACAAAGGATAGGAATAAATGCTAAATTCTCAGACTGGAGATGGGTAACAAGTGGTGTCCCCCGAGGGTCAGTCCTAGGACCAATCCTATTCAACTTATTCATAAATGATCTGGAGAAAGGGGTAAAAAGTGAGGTGGCAAAGTTTGCAGATGATACTAAACTGCTCAAGATAGTTAAGACCAAAGCAGATTGTGAAGAACTTCAAAAAGATCCCACAAAACTAAGTAATTGGGCAACAAAATGGCAAATGAAATTTAATGTGGATAAATGTAAAGTAATGCACACTGGAAAAAATAACCCCAACTATACATACAATATGATGGGGGCTAATTTAGCTACAACGAATCAGGAAAAAGATCTTGGAGTCATCGTGGATAGTTCTCTGAAGACATCCACGCAGTGTGCAGCAGCAGTCAAAAATGCAAACAGGATGTTAGGAATCATTAAAAAGGGGATAGAAAATAAGATGGAAAGTATCTTATTGCCCTTGTATAAATCCATGGTACGCCCACATCTTGAATACTGCGTACAGATGTGGTGGTCTCATCTCAAAAAAGATATACTGGCATTAGAAAAGGTTCTGAGAAGGGCAACTAAAATGATTAGGGGTTTGGAATGGGTCCCATATGAGGAGAGATTAAAGAGACTAGGACTTTTTAGTTTGGAAAAGAGGAGATGAAGGGGGGATATGATAGAGGTATATAAAATCATGAGTGATATAGAGAAATTAAATAAGGAAAAGTTATTTACTTGTTCCCATAATACAAGAACTAGGGGGCACCAAATGAAATTAATGGGCAGCAGGTTTAAAACAAATAAAAGGAAGTTCTCCTTCACACAGCGCACAGTCAACTTGTGGAACTCCTTGCCTGAGGAGGTTGTGAAGGCTAGGACTATAACAGCGTTTAAAAGAGAACTGGATAAATTCATGGAGGTTAAGTCCGTTAATGGATGTTAGCCAGGATGGGTAAGGAAGGGTGTCCCTAGCCTCTGTTTGTCAGAGGGTGGAGATGGGTGGCAGGAGAGAGATCACTTGATCATTGCCTGTTGGGTTCACTCCCTCTGGGGCACCTGGCATTGGTCACTGTCAGTAGATACTGGGCTGGATGGACCTTTGGTCTGACCCAGTATGGCCATTCTTATGTTCTTATGTTATGTTCTTATGTCTTGTAATTATAAATCAAAACAGATAATTAAATAGTATTGATCTGTTTTCACCATAATCTCCAGGGAGTTTCTGTACCCCTAAACTCCTTAATCCTTCTTTATTTTGTACTGAGGGGAGACCATCTAAGGTTTGATGTTTCAGTTCAGATAAGCACTCTTAAAGTTTGGTTGCCTTTTCTTCATAGAACTGGATTCCAGTTCATATGAGAACATTTTTATGAGATTTTTGGCCTGTCACACTTCCAGCAGGGCCAAAAATACCCCAAGAACACCCTTTCTAATAGGATATCGACTCCTCCTTTTCCCATTTTGTCTGAAACCAGGAAATGCAGCAGAAAATACATATATAAAATAAGTTAAATTTCAACCCCAAACGTTTGGTTCCGTTTCTATTTAATTATGGATGAAATTTCGGCTCAGATCTTCCTTTATCCCCAGTGATTCACTACTCCCTGCATTTTGGACTGATGTACACTATTTGTGATGTTTGATAGATTGTTCCACATTCTATTATTATTCATATACTCCCAAAAGTGTGCTGGGTGTACTACTATTAAAAAAACCACAAACCAGGTCCTGCAGTGAACAGATTACAATTTAAGAGGAGACAAGACACAAGTAATGTAAACTAAAAACAAAGTTGAGAAAGAAGAGGGAGTACAAGGAAACAATACCATATCCTTACTTAGGTAGTTATACACACATCTTGATGGGCTTGTATTGTTGAGCTTTCATTTTTATTACTGTTGTTGGGAATTCATTTTTAAAGGGCATTTGCAAAAGAAGTGAATCTAGTTTTATGTATGTACTTTCTATAATTATTTGCTTGACATGTTTATATGTTAGCTTCACATTCAGTTCTCAGTTATGGTTTATGGCCTCTTGGGTTTTGTCTATGCGAGGAAATTGACCAGCACAGTTGTAGAACAATACAAATAGAGTAATTAGTCCAGAATAAAGTCACTTTTATTCCAAAATAGAATGTCAACACAAGTGAGTAATATCAGAATAGCAATAGCATAATAGTTATGCTTTAGCTTTGTTGGTCAATTTCCCCTTGCAGGTAAGTTCTTGTATCTGAAAATGCTCTACTTGCTAGCCAAAGTACTACTTTGAATGGGCCAGGAGCAGTGAAGAAGGGAAGAGATCTTAACCAGGAGCAGTGAGGGAAGTGCTCCATGTGGTCTGAGGATGGGCAGACCTGAGAATGTAAGGGGACATGAACTTCCCATCCATCCTCAGTTTTATAGAACCTGGGGCCATTGGTGCCAGGTGAGGTCTGCATTGGAAAAACCCTGCCAGATAGGTTGGGGTGGTTACCCCTCTTTGGTAATACTCTGCATTTAACCATACGACAGTGTATGTGTCTCATTGTTACCTTGTCCTCATCAATGTCTCATTCCCATCAATGTGTTAATTCCTTTCCAGTTTGTCATACACACTGTTATTTCTTCATAACATTACTTATGTATCTGGGTAAAAGACCCCTGTATCTGACATCCCCAAAGCCACCAATTATAAAGTGTAAAGCTACAAAATGATAGAAAGTCATGTAAGTATAATGGGTCTAATTCTGCATTCGGCTATATTGGTTTCATGCCAGGTTACCTCCATTGACTTCATCAGTAAGGCAGGAGAACATTCAGTGCATCAGCCACTGTGGCAGGGTGCTGCTGGGGAAGCCTCAATCAGCTCCTGCCACTCCAGACCCAATCAGAGGAAATGGATTGGGGCTGGGTAAATAGCTGGGGTTTGCCCAGAGCTGGCCCACAACATTTTGGCTCCTGAGGCAGGGAGCTCAAATGACGCCCCCATGCCCCCTCACTTGGCCAAAACTTTGAAAGGTCTCAATTCTGCCTTCTTCCTGTTCTACTCCTCTCATGGTACTGCTCTGCTACCTACCCCAATAAAGGAGAACTAACAACTTAAAATGCCTTGTTCAAAAATGTTAAGTAACACTTAACTTTCAAACGCCTGAACAGCAAATGTAACTTTTCTTGTCTGCATAGTAAACACTGGCATTTTTATCTGTTTGAATTATCAAAGTGGTGCTTTCCGTGCCTTCTCGGTTGCAAAGATTTGAACTGCTTCCTGAAGGTCCACAGTCTGGGCCAGCTCATGCTCTGTTGAGATGGTTGCAAGGCCGACCAGCCTCTCCTGTGTCATTCTGGAGTGTAGATGTGTTTTTATTAACTTCTGCTTGGAGAAGCTGCGTTCTCCACTGGTAACTGTTACAGGAAGTGTTAGAAGTAGGCGCAGAGCAACAAAAGCATTTGGAAAGAGGGTGGTCATCTTATTTGTGCACATATATTCCAGAATAGCCTTTGGAGTTGATCCTGCTGAAATGTATCTTGAAAGGGCTTTCAGTTCATCACCTAAATCACTTGCATCAATATCGCGCATGTCATCACGTGTCAACTCTAGTGCCCTGCATTGCTGGTGTAGGTCTTCTTCAGGTATAGTGAGGAGTTTTGGAATATCATACGACGTCCCATATATACTGTTGTGTTCCCTGAGCTGCATGAAACGTTCTTCAACTGGCTGTATTGCACAATCTAGCACCTGGTTAAAGAATTCAACTTTGAATTGTTGTTTGGGGTCTCTCATGGGATTATCCTGTGCCTCGTAATCAAAATGTCTTCTTCTTTGATGACTCTTGTATTCTTGAATGGGTGGGAAAATAGCTTCAGTGTGAAGTTCCTCTGCCAACTTCTGTGCACTCTTCAGAACGTTTTGAAATCCCTCATCTGACTGGTAAGACTGTAGGTATGACTTTGCTTTGTCCAGTTGTTCCATTGCTCCAGATATATCAAGGTCAACACCTTGGAGTCTCTTGCTTACAACTTTTATTTCAAACAGTATGTCATGCCACAACACTAAGGCACACAGAAATGTGAAGTTATGTATGTTTCTGGTGATTCCATTTCCTTCTACCACTGTTCTCCCACAAACAGTTCCTGTCGTAGCATTATCCTCCATAATGGCAACTATGGCATCATCTATCTTCCCAATTTGGTGTTTGATAGGCTTTATTGCCTCCACTCGACTTTCCCATTGTGTGGCACTCAGTGGTTTCAGTGTCAAAGAGGATGTTCCCAGATGTTGCTTCAAAATTTGCCATCGATGAGTTGATGCAGAGAAAAATACATAGATGCTTTGAATTAAATTTAAAAATTCAGCAGCCTCACTAGAAGCTGATGCTGCATCACTGACCACCAAGTTCAATGAATGAGAACTACATGGGACAAAAAAAGCTCAAGGGCTTAACTCTCGGATCCATGTCTGCACTCTTCTGTTCTTTCCTCTCACGTTGGCACCATTATCGTAGCCCTGACCTCTCATGTCAGCTATCGCAATTCCTGTATCTTCCAGCTTTTGAAGAATCACATTTGTCATACCAGCTCCTGTTCTATCATCAATGTCAATAAATTCTAGAAAATGCTCTCTGACAGTCACCATTGCAGGGACATTTTCACTAGGTTCTGTTGTTGTTACAAAACGCACCATTAAAGTCATTTGTTCCGTATGGCTGATGTCAGGTGTGCAGTCCAGAATAACAGAGTAATATCTTGCTGACTTCAGATCTGCCACAATCTTCTGTTTGACTTTTGTTGCCAGTAACTGTATGATCTCATTTTGAATTGTTTTTCCAAGGTAGTGGTGTTTGTACATTTCTTGGGTGGTGACTCTTCTTAGATGCTCCTGGAATACAGCATAAAACTCAGCCATCAGATCCACAATTTTAAGGAAGTTTCCATTGTTTGGCACATACAGCTGATCTGAAGTACCACGCAGTGCTAGGTTTTGGGTAGCAAGCAGTCTCTCAATGGCAATGAGCCTGTTCAAAATGTTTTGCCAGTAAAGAGACTCTGATGCAGTCTTCTCTTGATGCTGATCGTCTATGGTAGCCTTTAACCTTAGTCTCATCTCAAGCTCTTTCCACCTATGGAATGCTCTTTGGTGATTTGCTGCCTTCTCATGGCATGCCAGATTTCTAGCCAGATTTTCCTTTATTCCTGTTGAACCCAATATGGCTGGAACATTAGAGTGGAAGAGTTTGCAACAAAAACAGTATGCAGCATTCTGGGTTTTTGAGTACATAAGCCATAGCCTCTCCACTTTGTCACCATTGGGGATTTCATGCCAGTAATGTGTTGGATGGAAACGTCTATTTTCATTGTCTTTGGGGAACACGAAGTTTTTCACTTGCTGTGGCCCATGCAGTACAAGGAAGTCCCTCAGGCTACTGCTCAAGTGGGTCCATAGTCCCGGATCATCTAGACTTAAGGAACTTAACTCAGCAGCAGCTGTTTTTTGCGCCTCCACCACACTCTTCTCTGATCTACACTTTTCTTCAGGAATGTGCATGGTTACATCCATTTGAGATGGAGATATGGATGCTGCAGTAGCTGCTAGGTCACCTGCACGCTGACTAACTGGAAGATCAGGCATCTCACATCCTCATTGGGGCGGGAAGGCTCACTGTGAACATTTGTGTCTATGTATCTCAGGAGAGCTCCTTCCGCTTAGATAGAAAAGCTTCCTTTGCTTTCTTTCTTTTTCTGAATGCTGCCCCAGAGGGGTGTTTTCTTCTTTCACTGACGACTGCTGTTCTGTACCAGCTATAGTGGCTCTCAACACTCAATTGAAGGGGACAAATAAGCAGGCTGGTAACAGGGCCTGAGTGAGGGAAGATATCAGCGTCTTAAGGGCCTAACTAGCTCCTACTACTTCAGTTGACTGCCTGTTCTCCTCAAGTGGGTTCAGGGAAGCAGCAGGAAACAGGAAGTTCCCTGAGAAGCTGGTGTTAATCAGTCCAGGCTCCTGGGGGTGGTAGAGAGGTACATAAGAGGCTCCTCCTCCTCTCTCTTCCTGCAGGTCCTGCTGCTTTCTGTTATTCCCTCTCACTTTTTCTCCTGCCGGCCTGTTATGTCTCTTGTGCCCTCCTTCCTCCAGCACAGCACTTGACCATCTCTGTGCAGCTAGAGCAGAGAGAATACGTATGCACCAGCAGCAGACACAATTTTCTACACTCTGGGCCTAGTGGCACCCCCCGCCCACAGTCTGGCACCTGAGGCAACTGCCTCAGTTCACCTCATGGTAAGGACAACCCTGGGTTTGCCTAATCACTGACTGCACCTGCCAGCCTCATTAGGCAGGAGCTATAAGGCTGGGAGGAAGTGGAAGAAGAGTAGGCAGGTAGAGACCAGGAAGCTTAGGGAGAGGCAGGAGCCTGCTACTCTGTTGTTGATCAGCCCTGTGTTAGGTCAAGTCATTGTAAATAGCCTATATATAGTAGGAAACTGGTGCTGGGAAACAGATACAAATAAAGAGCATGGGAGTTGCACCAGCTCAGGGTGTCCCTGAGTCTGTGAGGAGCAGAGCAAAGGGGCTGGATATGCAGGGGTGCGATGGAGACTCTGTTACAGCCATTAAGACCCAACTGGGTCTCAAAACTTTGCTAACAGGAATAAATGTGAGTGATATGATATAACATTGTAATATGCATATCTTGTTTAGAATTGTATGTATGTGCTGGGACAAGTTCTCCTCTGTTATATCAGTTTTAATCTGCAGTAACTGTTGACTTCAGTGGAGTTGCATTGGCATAAAACTGGGATAAATATCTTTGGGGCAGAGTACAGCTGAACAAAAATTGGGATTTCTCTCCTGCAGGAAATTCTAGTACCTCAAAATTTGGTTTTGTCCCAAATTGAGATGAAAAGTTAAAATACCAAATTTTTTCACAGGATGAAAAATTCTGATTGGAAAATGTCTTGTTTTGCCTTTTAAAAAAATGTAAATTCAATATTTTAATATTCCTCAACTGAAATGTTTCATCTGGAGTTAATTCACTATTCAACTGCACCTGCCTATAATGCTGCAGTACCTCATGGGAATTGTCGTTCCCACGCCTCTTGCCCCCATTCTACTCTGTGCCCTGGACTCCATAGATGGATTACATCTCCTCTGATGCACCATGGCAAGATATAGTTTAATGTTGAACTGACTTAAAATAAAATGTTTGAGATCAGGTGAATAAACCAAATATTTTGATTCTGGTGAAACAAAATACTTTAGATTTTCCCAGTCAAGAAATTGAATTTCAGCAAAATCAAAATTTTCCACAGAAAATTTGATTTTGCAGAAACTACATTTTCTGTCAAACATCATTTTTTATGGAAATTTTCTGACCAGCTCAGGGCTGAGGCATTGTATGCTCTCTCACTTACTGCTGTAGGGACTAATCCTGCATCCTTTATTTAGAGGAAAACACGCTTAAAAATCAACATTAGTTTTGCCATAGTGAAGACTGAAGGATCAGTCTCTTTGCCATGTCTTTCTCTCAGGCTCTGAATATTAAATATCTATCTAAAGATAGTTTTCATATGACCAGGGGCCTCTGCACACATTTGATTTACTAAAACACATTTTGCTGTAGCCAGTCTCATTTTAATTTAGGAAGAAATGGGTTGGCAGCTTGGCTGATTCATAGAAAATGCAGTGATATATTCTTGTAATCTGAGTTACAAATCTGTCAGTTTGCCTGAAGGAAACATTTTATTTCATCCAGACATATATCTCTGTCAGTACTATGACATAAAGTCCCATGCTTCAGTATTGGTATCCGAATGTGTTGTGCTAATGTCTCTTTTGTTTCTTAATTTAAACAACCTTTAGTAGCCTCAAACAGAATTAATCATTTTCTTTTTGATTTGCTCCAGTCTATTGTCTAAAGATGTAGCAGCTCCTTTACCTGCCCCAAATTAACACTAGTTCTTCTCCCACCCCTGAATCATCTGGGCTGTGCTCCAATAAACAATGTTCTTTTAGTGTCATGATCAGAATTATATGTATTATTGCAAATGTAGCAGCATTAGAATTTTCTACTGTCAAAATAATTTGTGGGGATTCATACTTTACATACACACCTCAGAAATGCTGTTTGTTTTTCCCTAGCTGCTGTCTATTATAGAGAAAAATTAGTACACATCCACAATCACCCCTCATCTTTTACTGATCAGTGAAAGCTACCTAAATGGTTTTGAATTTTTCTTCAACTCCTTTTAATTTTCTGACGCTCCTTTGCAATTTGTCTCACTAATACATTTCGCCAGTATTAAAATGATGCCCTTTTCAAGGTTGATGGAATACTTACCATAGTCAAACAAAAGTAGTTCTAATATTTCTACTCACTGTTACCAATCTCTATAGTTCTCTGATTTTTCTGGTAGTGCATACATATCCTTGGTTAATCAAAACACATCCCACAAGGAATGTTGCACCTGGAACTCGAATGCCTGCAAAAGAGCACAAAGTAAAAATCACTTTAGAGTTCTGGGGTTTGATTAACCCCTGCTGATTTAGGGAGGCTGCAAAATGGCGGGTAGAAACACAGGTGGTGTTTGCACTTCTGCTGGGGGAAGTCAGCCTAAGAGCTATATTTCCCAAGCCAGTGCCAATGACTTTTACGGCTGTGCTGGCCAGCTGTGGGCCCATCAGCAGAGCAGGTGTTGAAGTTGCTTCAATCATTTGTAATTAAACTTCTCTTACAACTTTGTTTCATTTATTTGCGAGGAAATATGTAAATACCAAGGATGGAGAGGAATTATTTAGCAAGGTGAAAAGGGGGTATATGTAACAGTCAGGGGCGGCTCTATGTATTTTGCCGCCCCAAGCATGGCAGTCAGGCGGCCGTCGGCGGAACGCCTGCGGGCGGGCCGCTGATCAGGCGGATTCAGCGGCATTTCTGTGGGTGATTTGCCGGTTCTGTGCCTTCGGTGTACCCGTCGCCGAATTGCCGCCGAAGCCGCGGGACCGGTGGACCACCCGCAGGCATGCCGCCGAAGGCTGCCTGACTGCCGCCCTCACGGCGACCGGCACGCCACCCCCCGCGGCTTGCCGCCCTAGGCACACGCTTGCTGCGCTGGTGCCTGGAGCCACCCCTGGTAACAGTAATGTGATAAAATTAAGAAGGGGGATGCTTAAACTGAATATGGGGGGAGCGGGAAGAATTCCTGACAATGAGCCCTACATAGCTTTAAAATAATTTCCTAAGGAAACTGTTGAAACATATATTGCTTAGAAAAACTAAAACTAGATTTGACCAAACACTAGCTGAGATACTGCAAGAAACAATCCTGTACTGATAAGCAGATGAATTAGATCAGAGGTTCTCAACCTTTTTCTTTCTGAGGCCCACCCAACCTGCTATAAAATCTCCACGGCCCACCTGTGCCACAATAACTGGTTTTCTGCATGTAAAAGCCGGGCTGGCATTGGGGACAGGGGGGTTAGCAAGCAGGGCAATTGCGTGGGGGCCCTGCAAAGCTGCATTGCTCAGGCTTTGGCTTCAGCTTGGGTTGTGGGGCTCAGAGCCTTGGGCTTCAGCACCATGGGTTGGGGCTTTGGCTTTCTGCCTTGGGCACAAGTGAGTCTAATGCTGGCCCTGCTTGGTGGATCCCTTGAAACCTGCTTGCGGCCCTATAGTGGGCCCCAGACCTCTGGTTGAGAACCACTGAATTAGATAGCTTAAAAGCCCTTTTCTATGGCAAATTTTTATGAAAGAATGATGCTGAAATTTGACTTTCTTCTCGTGATGCAGGTGTGGTATGCAACACATAGAAACAGTCCTTCCAGGATGCTTTTTTAGCTTCCAGGTTCCTATTCTAACTCTCCTCTGTCGGGTTACCCTTTTGTAGGAATTTTTATCCTAGCGTGCTTTTCAGGCCCCCTTTAAATATGGCAACGGCAAATGGCTGCAGCCCTGAAATGGTATCTTAAAAATGTCTGTTACATATATCTCACTCGCTCCAACCTGGTAGGTAATACAGTTATATTTTCCCTTTCTTATTGCGGAGGCATTTCCCCCATATATTAAATACTGTGTTCTTTATATCTATTGAGATTGAAAATATTATACACTGTATATCAATATAAATGTCCGTTACTGGATGTTATATTTCCAGAGACTTGGTGTTATAGTCTCTGCTAGTTGGTGAAGGTAGGATTCGTGCTATCAGTTTTCATTTAATTAAATTTATTCAAGATTACTGTAGCAGCCTATCCACAATGGGCCTGATCCTGTGGGGAACTAAATAAGATTGTGGATTTCTTCTTGCAAATCACTTCCAATGATTTGCAGACTAACATGGGAACTGTGTATTGGGAGGAAGGCACAAATCTGTAATAAATGGGGACTTAACCAATGTTATGCCTGAATTATGCTGAATTTACTTATGTGAATGAGATTTTGTACCATGCCACATAATCTGTAATGTGGTGCTTGACATAACATGATGCTGTTTGGCACTTACGTTAAACTGTACCCGTTTCTTAAAATAACCCAAATGAGGGTTGTTGGAACTGCAAAAGATATTAAAACATTGTGCTACCAACATGTAGTCTGTGACAGTGTGAACTGTCACCTGGGAGGAGGAAAAAAACCACTTAAGCAGCTGACTACAATTGACCACGCCTCTCAGAGGCTGCTGGGAGTAGGAGGAGTCTGGGCATTATATAAAGGTAACCCAGCTCACTTGAAATGAGGTGTGTGTGTGTCCAAGAAGATTGGGGGTGGGGGGGGGTAAGAATGTACTGACTTTGGGGAGAGCTGGGCATTGATTGGAGCCTGCTCTCTGTGGTAACTTTGGCCTTCTTTGAGGGATAAGAGAGACTATGGGGAAATGGGACTAAGACTTTAGGTGTAGATGATAAGCTGAATATTGGTATATGCCTTTTATAAAAGCATCTATGTTCTCTCTGGTGTCTTTTCTCCCCTGGCCTTTATGTGGTGGTCAGGTAATCCTGTCCTGATAGGCATTGGCTTGGTGATTTTTGGAGCTATGGGATTTGAAGCTTAGCCCGGGGAACAGATCAGTTTAGTGCTCATCTGCTGAGCTCCCTAGAGCTGACAAGACTCCACCAGTTGATACTAGGGTTGCCAGGCGTGCAGTTTTTGACTGGAACACCCGGTCAAAAAGGGACCCTGGTGGCTTTGGTGACACCGCTGACTGGGCTGTTAAAAGTGCGGTCGGCGGCGCTAAGGCAGGCTCCCTGTCTGCCCTGGCTCTGTGCAGCTCCCTAGAAGTGGCCAACATGTCAGGCCCCTAGGCGCCGGGGCGATCAGGGAAGCGCTGCGTGCTGTCCCCACCCCCAGTGCTGGCTCCGTAGCTCCTGTTGGCCTGGAACCGCGGCCCATGGGAGCTGTGGGGGCAGTGTCTGTGGGCACCGTGTAGAGCTGCCTGGCCATGTGCCTGTGCCTAGCGGCCAGACATGCTGGCTGCTCCAGGAGCAGCGTGGAGTCAGGGCAGGCAGGGAGCCTGCCTTAGCCCTGCTGGGCCGCTGACCTCAGGCGGCTCCCTGTAAGTGCTGCCCAGCTGGAGCCTGAATCTCGTGTCCCAGATCGGAACCCCCTCCTGCACCCTAACTCCCTCCCAGACTTTGCACCCAACCCCATGCCCCAGATCGGAACCCCCTCCTGCATCCAAACTCCCTCCCAGAGCCCACACCCCAATCCCCTACCTCAGCCCCGAGCCCCTCTCCCCCCACACTCCAAATCCCTTGCCTCTAGCCTGGAGCTCCCTCCTGCACCCCAATCCCCTCATCTCCAGCCCAACCCTAGAGCCCTCACCACTTCTCGCACCTCAACCTCCTGCCCTAAACCTGCTCCCACACCCCAAACACCTCATCCCTGGCCCCACCCTGAGCCCACACCCCCAGCTGGAGCCCTCACCCCCTCCTGCACCCCAACTCCCTGCCCCAGTCCAGTGAAAGGGAATGAGGGTGGGGAGAGAGTGAGAAGGGGCGGGGCCTCAGAAGGGTCAGGCAGGGGGTGGGGCAAGGGTATTCGGTTTTGTGCAATTAGAAAATTGGCAACTGTAGTTGATACAGGCAAATACAAGAGTATGTGATGTAGCTGTAGCAGTCTCTGAATTACCAGCACTTGTTGAACTCCTCTCTATTCATTACCAATATTCTAATAGAATATTAATGTTCTACTTCAAGAACAATAGTTACACTTCAAAGTATCTAAGGATAATACATTTATTCTTCTGTTTAACAGTGAAATCCCTTAATAGTCCTATCTTCTTTTAGTTTGGAAATAGGTTTTCTTTATAGTGCAAATGAAAGCCCTTAAAGACTGCTACTATGATTTTTTTTCCTCCTGGGAAGGCTATAATAGCTAACAACTTCAGTCATGAAATAATTATTTATTATGTAGTTTCAAATATAGTGCTTTCTCTGTATTTTAGTTCTTGGATACAGTTTGAATCCAAATGTTTTCTTTGGAATACCTGAAGCAATCAGTCTAGCTATTTAAAACCCTGAATGACTGTAGGAAAAAGTAGAGAACCACTAAAATATTGTTCATTGACTTTTATGATATCCATGAAAACATTTTGACTTTATTGTATCATTCATCCCTGCCTCTCCCAACCTCCTTTCTCTCCAGCAGGCGACATGGTTCTCCCCTACACAGCATCTTCTCTCCATCTTCCTCAACCCCTTTTTGACTACCCTTTATGAGAAGAGGTGGTGACCTATCATCCTCGTGTGTTAGAAAAAGCAAGTGAGAGGCTTTATTTGTATCGTCATGAGTTATATCCCCCTTCCTCCTCTTGTGATGTTCTCCATTCTCCATGGCTTCCTAGTTCTGGTGCACCAACCACCCAAAAACATCAACATTTTGTTGGCTTCCACTCTGCATGCTGAGACTGTGTATGGAGGTCAAAATGAAGAGGTCAGTAGCTCTAACAGCCTTCCAAAATTCTACTGATCTAGGGTGCGCTTCCCCTCTGTGCAGAGGGCCCATACAAGGCCTATCCACCATTTAAATCCCACTCAAACCATAATTTAGTGGTCTGAGTAGTGAATGGACCTTGTGTAGGTTCCTTGAACTGGAATGAATTTGACTCATAAGCTGAGTAACCCTTTTTTATGGGCAAGTTAAATTGTCATTAGATTTCCCATTTTCATTAAAAATCCTGGTAAAAGGCAAATAGTCTTTCCACTCGGGATGGTAAAGTAATAATGACATTTTCAATGCACTGTGGGGGAAACATTAAACCAGGCTTGTGCAGTATCTCCATTAAAGTGAACTGAGCCTGCGATCTCTTTCAGTTGTGGTGGCTCAAAAATTTACAGTTGCTTGGTGTAAAGTGGGATTAATAGAATTGGCTTTCCTGTTTAAAAGTACCAGAAGTCTGAGAGTTAAGTCTTCTGATTTCTTTTAAACATAGCTTTTGATATCTCCTATCAATGCATTACCATGTACAGCATATCTTATTTTGTATAGTCTTTCTTTCATACCGTATCCGTTATCGCTTCTTACAGAATTAAATAAGAAATTAACAGGGAGAGAGGGAACAAAGGAGAAGGTGTTTTCAAGTGGGATTTGAAATAGTTGAACAGGGTTCTCTCTGCCCCATCAACCAAGCTAAGGGGGCTGATCCAAATGGCAGGAACTGCAGAATAGAAGGCTCTTGCAAGCAAAAATGTGTGGCAGGATGGAGAAGTGGCTGAGGCTGGATGAGTGAAGGGAGAAAAAGAATGAAGCAAAGTCTGTCAAGTTAGGATTGGCTGGGCAAATACTTGGTGTAGTCAGTGATTACACTGTCACTTGTTTTTACATGGAAACATAGGGTGGTCCTCATGTCCCCCAGGGGTTTTTCACACTTCCACTAGCTCTGTAACCTATTGGCTACAGAGAACCTATTGGCTACAGAGAGAGCTCCTTCATAAATCTAACCACCCTCTAGCACTTATTGTTGTCTCTGCTCTCTCCGAGCAGTCCCCTGGGTTATTTAATTCTCCTGGAGATGTTGTGTGATGGGGGAAAGACCACCTCTGGTCCTCCAGGGGTCTTAGGGCTATGCTCCAGTTTGAGGCAAAAGTCCCAGAGTTTGGCAGGGGACTACAATATCCCTCAAACTATATAAATTTAAAATCTACTTCTCCCCTACCCCCCGAGAGGATATCGCTGGGTATGGAACTAAAATGCAATTTTGGAGCAGGTTCTGCTCTGCTTAACCTTGATGTGACTGAGGGCAGAATCTGGCCCTGAGAGGAACGGCCGAGGTTTCGTGCTGTTTCTACTGCTGCCATGTAGTGAGTGCTCTGAGTGATTCTCAGTACCTCTGATAATGGAAAACTAATAGAGAGACCAGAGCTGAAACTGCAGAGTGAAGGAAGAGTTACTAATGTGTAAAAGAAGGCTTGGAACAAACGGGAGAAGTCTCTGGAGGAACTATGGGTGGGATAGAATCATAATGACTGGTAACTATAGATTAAAATGAGTGTGGTGATAGCAGAAATTTGCTATCTACTGCCTGCAGAGCCAGCCTTCTGGCACCCCAAGTAGGGCTGGATTAGAGTGCTCCATATGGGTTAGGGGCTAGTGTTTTAAGTGGATGTCTTACTAATTTTCTATTTCATTCCTTGTCTCCGAGTGGGTAAGTGTGCAGCCTCTCCTTGTTGCCTTGGTAGGCAGAGTTATTATTAGTATAACTGACTCACAAGCCTCCTGTAAGATATCTAAGGCCCAGAGCTGAGATTAATGGCAGGTTTAAATTTAAAGGGACTGCAGTAAGTAAAGACTTTTTGAAAGAGACGGTGGTGCCTGTAGCACGTGCACCTGTGAGAGCTACTTCCAGTCTAATGCCTTCTACAACCATTTGTCTGCTTCCTGTCAAAAGAAACAATGCACTGTGTGCAGAACAGAAATCAAACATTTCTGTGAAAACTAAACCTCTAGTGCTGGAAGATTTCAACTGTCTGGGCCATAACTGGTGCACACTAAGTGGAATCAATACATCAAATAGGAAGTTTGTGAGCATTACACTGGCCTGCTTCTCTGATGCTACTTCAAGTTATGTGGCATATTAAACACTGCACCTACATTCATTTGGTATTAGAAAACAAAATCCAAGTAAAAAATCCTCTCTAAAATTTAGTGAAACATCCGGGCAAAAATCTGACAGGAGATGAGCCTTGCACCTTACCTTGAATAGGAACGAAGTTGGACTCTGCTAGTCCTGTGGAAGCTAATTCCAGTGTCAAGGGCTATTCACTGGGAATGCTCTCTGTCCGCCTCCAGGTATTAAAATAGCAGGAAGTGTAGGTGGAGTACTCAAGCTGATCTCCATTGCCATGGTGGTATATGAATAGAGAGACTGTTCTTGAGGTTGATGTAATCTTGAACCAAATAAAAGCACGTGGTTGTTGACTAGTAACACAGGTCACACCTTTCTTCCATTTCCATCAGTGCAATACAAGGAGTAAATCCATAGAAACTAATGGAGTTTTACCAGTTTAAACCCATGTGCTTGAGTGGAAAATTATGTCCACAGAATGTGAGCGGTGTTGGGGGGTGGGGTATGCTTTTTCAAAGTGTATTAAATATACTTGTGAGGTGAACACAGAAAGTAAGTATGAGGGACTCCATTCTATGACTTGGGCTTCTGGGTGCCACCACAAAACACATAAATGCTAATAATTCCGATATCCAGCTAGAGGGAAATGAGTGAGACAGGCGTTAAACGACTTGCTCAAAGCCATAAAGGGAGTCACTGCCTGAGGTGGGACTAGAACTCAGTTGTTCCTGGATCTTAATTCTGTGCTCAGACCACTAGATCTCAAAGCTCACTTGTCAGCATCCCTGAAAAATGCAAATGGCCTGGTGGGCTCCTGCAGACTTCAGGCTTGGGAATGGACAAAGGGGCTAGCTGAGGCTCGGATATGCTGGGAAGAGAGGTAGGGATGTGAGTGTGCAAACCAGGAGGAGGGGATTGTTAAAGAAGGAAAAACATCTGTTTAAGCAGTTGGTGTTACACTTTGAAAACAAGCCTTAGATGGCTCTAAATTCCAAGGAAGAGATGTATATGCTGCAATTTGGGGTATTCTTCCATCCCACTCCATTATCCAGGCAGTGGTTTGAGTCTCTGATTTCCAAATCCTGCTGTTACTGAATGAGTGAGAGTGAAGACAAACAGCCCTGTGCCCCTTACTGAATTGTGTGAGGGGAAGGTTTGTTACCAGCTCCTCTGGAAATGTCTCACTAAAGACATGTCATGTTAAGGGAGGTCCTGTTGGGGTGGGAAGGGAAAGGAAATGGTCATCAAGTTTGAGGCAGGATTGCTTGAAAGCTTCACCTCATCTTTTGACTGATAATAGTAGTTAGCCCAGATGTTTAAATATGGCATGCCAAGTTCCTGCAATGCCTCTGACTTCAGTGGGACTGCATACTAGTAACAAAGAGTAGTTTGTCTTCGAACATCCAAACAAATTTATAAATTATGGCCTGATTGCTGCCTTCACGACAGGGATGTGTATCACCCAGTGTCTTGTAGTATGAACTGCTGTTCTGGGGCCTTGTGAAACCAGCTGCTGCCCATACGTGTACAAGATAAGCAGCTTTGTGTTCTCACAGGCACATGTTGTCTGTTGGAGAACAGCACTGAGCTATTAAATTTGAAAATCAGAAGCACTCCAGTCTATACATCAGCCAGAGAAAATATCGTCATTAAACTGATTCCACAGAATGCACCTTATTTGTGCTTCCAACTAGATCATGTTCAACTTATACCCAGTAGTACAACTCCAGTATTGATTTGCCACACAGGATTGGCAACAGCTTTATAAAACAGTCTTTCATTAATAATTGAAATTGGTGCTTGTAAAGAAAATAAAGCAATGCCACCTTGCAGAAAACAGTACCACCAAGCAGTCTGAACTGTTTTAATAAACACACACATATCCTCCATTCTTGGTTAGCTAACCCAGAATCTGGAAGCTACAGTTAGAAAAACCCCAATATTTCATCTACCCCATCCCTCAAGAAGTGCAAGACTGCCATTTCATCAATGATGTATTGTAAGCAATCTAGTTTTAAGTATTCCACTCTGTGGAATACCTACATCTTAATAGCCTTCACTGTGAAAAGTTGTTTTCCCCAATAGTCTACCTAAGTTTACCTCTTTATAATTTCATCCTATTATTCCTAGTTGTAGCCCCTTCACTCTACCTCTACAAGTAGGGGAGCTGGAACAATTTTTATAGTGGGGGTGTTGAGAGCCATTGAACCAAACTGTAAACCTTGAATATAATGGAAATCACTTCAAGCCAGGGGGTATGGCAGCACCCTTAGTTCCAGCTCCTATGTCCACAATTCCTTTCCCATGTGCTATTCACATCCTTCCAATACTGAGAAAACAATTACATCCCTCCCTTGCAGTCATGGGTTAAGCCTAGCTATGTATATATTCAGCTTTTATAATCTTTCTTCATAAATCACTCCCTCCAGCCCACTCATTACTCTTCATAGATTCCAAGTCTAGGAGGGACCAGTCTTGATTTAAAAATTGTCAGTGATGGAGACTGCACGACAGCCCTCTTGGTAAATTAGTCCATGGTCAAAAATGTACACCACCTTTCCAGTTTGAATTTGTCTACCAGCAGCTTCCAGCCATTGGCTTGTGTTATACCTTTCCCTGCTAGATTAAAGAGCACATCATTAAATATTTGTCCCCCATTTTTTATTATGAATCCACTCATTCCTGAAATTATTTTGGAAAATTCAGCTATGGAGGGAACTAGAGATTGAAATGAGTGGAGCTGTGGAGTTTGGGCAGGTAATGATTGGGAGAAAGGGTATTGTTGAGCAGGATGCGGGTGGGAGTAGTGGGGAGTTAGCGGATAGGAAGGGAAGTGTAGCAAGAAGCTGGGTGGGCAAAGTACAGATGGGGCAGAACGAAGAGGCTAGGGAATGGGTATTGGAAGAGAGAGAAGTAGATGGCAACTGATGGGAAGAGGGGACGCTATTGGAACTGTAGATGCAGCCAGCAGGAAAGGAAGAAACTGTGCAGTCTACTGCCATCCGTTGGTAAGCTCCAGGCCAGGCCAGTACTGTAGGAATCCTTGGTACAGTGGCAGATGATATAGAGGAGCTGCTGCTCCCCAGATGGATTTGTAATCTCAGAAGGGAACAATGCTCAAGGAACACAGCAAACCCTTTGAAATGAGAACAGGTCACTAACACGCCCCTTCTAATGTACCACGTGAAAGAATGAGCGATTGCGTACCTCTATACATTTGCACTGAGCTGCCTGCACCCAGATTGTCCCACATGGAATCCTCTCACTCCACACCTGGATCCCTCCACACCTGGATCCTACCTGGTTGAGCCTGCCTGCCCCACACCGGGTGCACCTGGTGCAGAGGGGCAGGGCCTCAGGGTGTTTTTGGGGCAGGCCTAGGCCTTGTGCTGTGTCAGGGTTGGGTGCAGCCTCACCACTGAGTCCATGTCCTGGGGCTGGTGAGGCTGCAGGGTGATCTCCCACCTTTATACAGCCAATGGCCTGTGCTCCTCACTGCCATGCTGGAGCCTCTGCATTTATTTATCAACAAATAAAACTTGCAGAATTTTGCAGAATTTTAAAATATTGTGTACAGATTTTAAATGTTTTGATGCAGAATGCCCTCAGGAATACACAATGCAGAGCCTCAGGGAAAGTTTTGGAGGTTTGAACTTAATGTGAGGCAGGCACCCAAGGAACCATGCTGTTTCTAGACCTGGTTTGTTGTGTTAAGGTTGTTTTCACAAACATGAGCTGCATTTTAATTGATCCTGCTTGTTACTCCTGATGTTACAAGCATTCTGCAAATATTTAGAGTGTTGCATTAGCTCAAGTTTATGACAAGTGTTAACTGTTTGCATTAGCTCAAGTTTATGACAAGTGTTAACTGTTTTATTTTTTATTTTACTGTAGGGAAAGCACAGAATTTTTTAAAACTGATATTGCCCATAAGACAACAGCAGCCAGAAACAACCCACTAGGTTTTCAAGGCCAGGTTACCACAGAAAAATGTGTATTCGTTTTTCTGAGCATTTTAGCATTTCACCAGCAGCTCTTATCATTCTTAGTACTTTGGCCAAGAGTCTGTGTGTTTTCTTTGTAATGCATAATTCAGATTTTCCTGATGGAAATGTTCCATAATAAATACAACTTAGTTGTGCAGGAAGCAAGACCATTCTTGGTTGAGTATTCTGGCTCTACCATGCTCACTAACATTCAGAAGCCTCTTAAAAATTTTCAGAACATTAAGGGCATTTGAAAGTGAGCTAGAATATTGCCAATGAAGTAACCAAGAGAAAAGGCTTTCTAGCATCAAGTCTATACAAATAACAAACCCTTTCCCCAATTGGACGTGCTGGGCCAAATGTTCAAACTGCCTCCATGTTAATTTGTTAGCAAAGAACCTGATTCTGCATGGTGTTCGGTGTCAAAACCTGCTGATGGGTTTATTTGTATATACACTTGTATTTTGCATACTTGGTAGCTGCACATCTACTTGGTTTAATGCTTAAGAGGTGCGCGTGTGGGCTTGCACACAGATCCTCAGCTTGTGTAAATCAGCATAACTCCATTGAAGTTAATGGGTATGTCTAAATTAGAAATGTAAGTCGACCTACGGTAATTACTGCGGTGGTGCATATCCACACTACTCTCCTTGTGTCGGTGGTGCGCGTCCTCACCAGGAGCGCTTCCACCGACCTAAGAAAGGTGGTGTAGGGAGCTGAGAGCCTGGTCTCCTGGGCTCCCGGTGAGCTGGCTCCCCCCGGCTCCCCGTTCTCCACCAGGAACGGGGAAAGCCAGCTGGGGGTTGTCCCCTCACTGTTCCCCAGGACTGGGGGGAAGCTGCCCGGGGCGTCTTGCCACTGGGGAGTGGGGTTCAGCTGCCCTGGCTTCTCAGCCCCTCTGCCTGCTGTGCACCGGGAGATGGGCAGCCTTGTCAATTTCATGACTAACCCAGCTGTGAAATTGACAAGGCTGCCCAGCTCCCTGGGGCTTCTTGTCCCAGTTCGCGGGCGGGGGACAAGGTGCTGGGGCTTCTCGCCCTGACTGCCAGCTGGGAGCAGGATTCCAGGTTCCCAGCCAGGAGTGGGGTCCCGCTGCCCAGCTCTTCAGGGATGTGAGGGGCAGCTGGGCTCTAGGGGGCTGTCTTTCTTGTCAGTTTCATGGCTCCTGAGAGGAAATAGCACAGGGGAAAGGTCAGGAGAGGTACTGATGCTGCTGTGGGTGAAGGGCATAAAAACATTAGCCTCAAGCTTCCTGGTAGCACAGCTGCAGCTGCCTTAAGGGAAAGCTCAGTGGCCTAACCCGATCCCCTCTCTAGAGCAGGGCTGAACAAGGGCAGCAGCTGGCTTTCACATGCACTGGCTGGCCGGTTAACCCCACAGTTGCTGCGGCTGTGGGCTAACTTAAGCTTGTGGGAAAATTGGAGCAGAGAAGTAGAGAGATTCTCTTCCCTACACCAGTCTCCCTGCAGGGCAAGTGAGATCATGTCACCCACAGCCCGACATGCCTGGTTCCATTTTTGGCCCATGTTATGGCTAGGCTAGGCCCCTCCCACGCCCTTCTCTCGATCTGGAAGTGAGAGCAAGGTGCCATCAATGCAGTTGGTAAGGGGTGGGTTGGTGTGTTTTTACTCCTGTTTGAGTGAAGTAGCCCTGAGTAATGGGGCTGGTTTCTCTTCACCCCTGCTCAAGTGATATCGTAAGGAGATTCATCTTTCCCCACTCGTTCAGAGATATAGTGCCGGAGTGGGAGGGGGGAGACTTTCTGGCAGATGTAGATATGCTGGAAGAAATTCAGAGAAGGGCAACAAAAATAATTAGGACATGGAGGGATTGACTTAAAAGGAAAGATTAAACTAGCTAAATAGTTTTTCTTAGCCAAAATAGCGAAGTGGGGACAAAACAGATTAGAAATATGTATAGAACGCTAATACCAAGGAGGAAGAGGAAGTATTGGGTCTGATGGGTGGAGGTGGGGAGGGAATTAACTAGGAGAACTGTGATGAAACAAAAAATAAATAAATATAGGGGAATACTTCCTGATAGGAATGGAGAGAGTAGGCTGTGGAATAGACATTCGGGGAAAGCTGGAAGCCTCATCATTTGGGACTCTCCAAACTAGATGGACGCTGGAAAATATAGTTAATAGAATTAGAGCAGATGATCTGTGAGGTATTTTCCATCATTATAGAATCACAGACGATAGTAATGAAAACATAGAGGGCTAAATCCTGCTTCCAGTTATATCTCTGCAACCACAGTGAAGCCTACGTGGGCCGGATTTGGCTCAGCAAGCACACACATCAGACTGAGTTCTGGTATTTCTGGTGTTGTCATAGTTAGAATTTGAAATGCTGAATTCAAGATAAAATGCACCAATTATAATATTACACTGTGCATTGTAAACTTGCAATTCTCAGAATACTGTCATGTTGGTTTGAGAAAGTACCAAAATGTGCAATCTGTGTCTGTATTTCACACAACTCATTGGCCTCTTTTTATCCAGCAATTAAAAAAAAAAAAAAAAAAAAAAAGCTTTCTGTAGTTTGGGGCATTTCCAAGTAAATGTATTGTCTTTTGTTTATCATATGAAGTTCAATCTTCATCTCATGGCAATAGCCTCACATTGTATCTTACTGCTGCTGTTGCCAAACGATTTCACAATGTTCCATTTTCAGTTTAAACTAAACTAGTGGGAGAAGCCAAGAAGCCACTCACTGAAGTTAAAATAGGATTCATCATGATGTAGTAGAAAATTAATACATTGAAACAACTTCCTGTCTAGCCAGCATGGCTACATCTACTCTGTGAGCTAGGGGTGTGATTCCCTGGCTCGTGTACACACACTTGTGCTAGTGCTCATCAAGCTAGTGTGAGTATAAATAGCAGCCGAGCCATGGTAGCCCAGGTAGGGGGGCATGGCTTTGCCATGCCAAGTAGATAGCTGCCTGAAACCAGGGGGGTGCATATTTGGCATGGCTAAACTGTCCTCTGTTGCTGCTACAATGGCTACAATGCTATTTACAGACATGCTAGCTCGTTGAGCTAGCACAAGCAGGGGAATCACACCCCTAGCTCCTAGTATAGACAGTCTATGGATAGTTCCTTAGCTGCCTACAGCTTCGCAGAAGGGAACAGAACCAACATAGGAACAAAATCCGGGCCAGAGCCTCAGCTGGTGTATATTGCTGTAACTCCATTGAAGTCAATAGAACTAACCTGATTTTACACCACTTGAGGATCTGGCCTTCAGTGTTGCACTCAAATACACAAATGTACGAGGCATGATTTTAAACTGCCTATGAGATGCTGGGTAGGAGAAGAAGACATCATTGACTTTGACTTTTTCTTGGAGAGGTAAAAAATGTTTTTTGTAACCAAAATCATTTTTTTGGCCAAACCCAATTTATTTGCCCTGATTTTTTCAACCAAAAATGCCCCACACAAATTTTTGAGGAGGGCTGATACTTCCCCCAGGAACTTTTGTTTAGTCAAAAATCCAATTTAAGTGTATATGGAAAAGTTGTGATAAGCCTGCAGAGTAAGGGGGTGGATGAACCCAACAAATACTGTTTCATGTGCATCACAAGAACCAGACCTAGGGAGGTAATGGACAAACCCCAGCAGAGGAATTTAGATTCTGCAGAACACAAGCATCCTAGAGGAACTCCCTCCAACCACTTAGGACAATCTTTGCACTCCAATTTACCATGAATGTGCCTTTGTTTATATGGCTTAAAATTGGCTTGGCTCTTTTGTTCTTTTTGCAACCATACAGTAATACAAACACTGTGGCTAATTTTCTTTTTCTTTTAGGGATGAGGACATATTATATTCCACAGGGGGTAAACCTGGAGAGTATAAAATGGGCAGAGTGTGTCAGAGGGGTAGCTGTGTTAGTCTGGACAAAGTGGGTATTCACCCACGAAAGCTTATGCTCCAATACATCTATTAGTCTTAAAGGTGCCCCAGGACTCTCTGTTGCTTTTTAAAATGGGCAGCAATGTCTATGCTGTAGAAAGGGGTTGTGTCCTCCTGTATTTATGTGCTTAAGAGTACATACAATAATGCATATATAAATGTTACAAAACAAAACAGAATACTCCTACTTTTCCCCATATATAACCCCAGCTGACATTTTGTGTAACTTATACATATTTTTGTCAACAATACAATGCTTACTGTTTGCAGGCAGATTCACAATGAAGAAAGGATACCAATTAGCTATTCCATTTGGTATATCTTCATTACAAGTCTCAACTTAAAAAGAAAAAAATTCACAATTGAAATTAAATATTTTTAACCACTTTTTAATATTACTCACTTTTCTCAACAAATACTAGAAAGCAATTAAGTGCCACATGTATACCTCTATGTATTGGTTGTATAATTTTCCCCAGAAATATAAAATATGAGGAAAATTAGATTTCAACAGCCACACTGCTCTTTACACATGACGTTTAATAATGTGAATACAGCTTTCTGTTCTGAATTTCAACTGTGTGTTTCTTTTGCCTTTAGCCTGGGAATTTTTTAAGGAGCTCAAATCTCATTCAAACGCAATAGGGTTCAGGTGCCCAGTTCCCTTTAGCCCCATTGACTGTCCAAGTCTTACTTCAATACTGTTCAAAGCAGACATAATAGAAACAGGGGTAGAGAGCAGTTTATATGTCTTTAAGAACAGCATGGCCCAGGTGATAGGATACTGGATTCTGACTTGGGATCTGGGTTTTATTCCCAGTTCTGCCACTGATTTGCTGTGTGATTGAGCAAGTCACTTCACCTCTCTCTGCAGTGTAGACATACCCCCAGTTAGACATCTGTGACTGGCCCATGCCAGCTGACTCTGGTTGAGGGACTGTTTAATTGCAGTGTAGATGTTTGGGCTTGGGCTGGAGCCCAGACGCTAGGTCCCTGTGAGTTGGCAGTGTCCCAGAGCTCTGGTTGCAGCCCAAGCATCTACACCACAGTTAAACAGCCCCTTAGTCCAAGCCCGTGAGCCTGAGTCAGTTGGCACAGCCAGCTGTGGGTATCTAATTGCAGTGTAGACATACCCTGACTGTCTCCTGTCCCAGCCCTTTCTCTGTCATCTCTATTTAGACTGTAAGCTCTGCAGGGCAGGAACTGTATCCTACTCTGTTTTTGCACAGTGCTTAGCACCTGGGGCCTGATCTCATTCCTGGTCTCAGTTGGTGCAACCTTAATATAAATTTACACCTCTCCTTCCCATCTCCATGTCTCTTCCCATGCTGCTTCCTATGCATGGAGTAGTTTTCCAGTTCCAGTTTATGCAGCCATCAGCAATCTCCTAAAGACTCCTTTCGTGAGTTGTGAGTTCAGAAAACAGAACACGTGGATATCATTCCCCATGCTGGATTCGCATCCTAAGTTATGGATCTTGTTGGTGTAAAGTCTGTTGAATCTCAGGCCATGGTATTTCTCAGATTAAACAAGATATCCTACATGGTCTTGGATTTGGCTTTTGCCTAGCCATATGACAACCTCTCAGCTGGGAGAGGATGAAACGTTCTCTGGTCACGTTCAGGCTCTTACACTGCACTCCTCACTGTTGTAGCTAAGCACCTTCCAGGAGTGCAGTGGTTTTCAAACTTTTTGTATTGGTGACCCCTTTTACACAGCAAGCCTCTGACTGTGACCCCCATTATAAATTAAAACTAGGGGTGTAATTTAATGGGGGCTCAGGGCTGTCAGCCCCATGGAGCTGACAGCTCATGACCTCCATGTAACCACCCTTTGACCCCTTGAGGGGTCACAACCCCCAGTTTGAGAGCCCCTGAAGTAGTGCATTAAGCCATGTGACTAACATCTATCTTCTGGACCTTGCTTCTGATCCATCCTTCCAACCTGACCTTACATGAGACAACTCCAGTTTGAAGCTGACAAAAATCATCCCGCACTTACTCTGGGATCATATAAAGGAGCATATTTGGGTTCCCCGTGCCCTTCTCCTGGCTTCTCTTTTACCTGCTTAGTTGAGGAAAAAACAACTTTGTGAGTAACTTGAGAATGCTTTGGTGGCAACCCAATTAACATTTTCATCGCTTTAAAAATGTTAAAGGAAAAGCAGGTTTTGTAACGTATAATTTTCCTGCATTCCTAAGTTAATAGAATAGGAGGATTGCATTATGTGTGTGATTTGTCTAAAGCTTTAAATCCTTAATAATGAAAGAGAACCCTGCATTTAGCACTAGCCATGGGGCCTACAAAGTAATAGCATCTAAGTAATAATCCAGAAATCATGACAGAGCCCTCTTCCCCTGAGCTTTGGGAAAGGCTTATTCAAACTGTGCAGCTTGGTCCCATATCTAGTTAAAGGCGTACATTTGTGAACAGAATAAGATTTGAAATTTTCCATGTATTAAAGTTTGGGGTTGAAAAGGTTGCCACAGTTTAGTAGAAAAGTCAAACGTCATTTTCTGTGTTTAAAAAAAAAAGGGGGGGGGGGGGTAATGCTGCCACGACACTCTTCCTATGGGCTTAGGGCCTGATCCTGCGAAGCCCTTTTCAAGATCTGGCTTATTATTTGATACTGTCAGATTTTTGCCACTCTACTTGCTAGTCTGGCAGAATAGTTGTGTGTGTCTCATCAGTAGGTTCGTAAGTATTTTCTCTAGTGGACTGATCGTTTTACTCATTACTCACAGCAAACCCCACGGCACTAGCTGAAATTTGAGCAGCTGAGTCTTTACATCAACTTTGTGCACTTATTTTGTTATTGTGATTTCTGAGAGGGAAAAAGTCTCTTGGCAGAGGGTTTTCTAATGGCCAGATTATCAGCTGGCACAAATCTGCGTAGCTCCACTGAGTTCAACTGAATGATGCTCATGTATATCAGTTGACAATCTAGTTCTAAAAGGGTAACAGTTAAGAGACTGTTTATGAGAATAGGGAGAGTATGTTAAAAAAAAATCCTAGTTATATAGTTGGTTTGAACAGCCAATAGGAAGCAAAATTATTTACTTGTTGTAGGATAAGTATAAAATTGAAGAATTAGCTTAAGGTTGGTTAAGGAAATATTTGTGTTGTAAAGAGAGGTCCTGACAGCAAATAGAAGGAAGACCTTGAAAGTAAGTGATAAGGCTAGATGGAATAAAGTAGGGAGGAAGTCTGGTTTAAAGAATATCTAATGAGATAAGGGGAAATTTCTAAAAAGAAGGATTCTGACCGATGAGGGTGATTGCATATGGTTTTAAATAAAAAAAGAGAATCTGTCATAAAATGGATCAACATGGCCCTTTCCCTACCTACCCATCAGTGTTAAAGTCTATGTGAACCCAGGTGCAAAGGGAAAACTGTTGGCCAACACGAAGGAAGGGAGGAAAGACCTTGGGAAGAAAGGCTGTAAATCTTTTCTGGATTAAGACTGGAAATAAGGATGAACTGTCTCAAATTGATTTTAGCTGAATTCAGTAATTGGCAGTGACATCACTTGTTTGTTAAAGGGTATACAAATGAACTCTTAAAGGGTTCATCGCTAATATCTGCCTGACCATCTTGGAGCTGACCAATCTGGGTCTAAGCACCCCTGGGTTTACCCTGTTTGTAAGTACAGTAAAAGCTGTTTTATCCGGCACTTCACCAACCGGAGAGCTCTATAAACTGGCATTTCTGATCTTCATTGAAAGTTCGGTTTATAGTCCAGTTGGCACAGACCAGCAGAGGGTTGGGGCACAGGAGGGGGAGTAGGAGGGAGGTGTGGGGTGCAGGAGGGAGTGTGGGTTGTCGGATCCAGGGAGCGCTCACCCCGGGTGACTCCCTGCAAGTGGCGACTTGTCCCTGCTGCTCCTAGGCAGAGGCGTGGCAGGTGGCTCTGTGCGCAGCCTCTGCTCACAGGCACCGCCCCTGCAGCTCCCATTGGCTGCGGTTCCTGGCCAATGGGAGCTGTGGAGCCATCGCTCGGTGCGGGGCTGGGGCAGCACTCAGAACTGCATGCCGCGCCTCTGCCTAGGAGCAGCCGGTACAAGTTGCCACTTGCAGGGAGCTGCCTGAGGTGAGTGCCCTCCGGATCTGGCACCCCGAGCCCCCTCCCACACCCCATCCCCACACTCCCTCCTGCACCCAAACTCTCTCCCTCTTAGTTAATTGGCATTTTTCACTTACCAGCACCCCCCATATCCCCAACATGCCAGATAAAACAGCTTTTACTGTATCTTGATCAAATACTGATAAATATTTTGTTACTATTTGGATGTAGTAAATTGCTTATGTGTTAAAGCTTTTTATGCATGTTTAGAGCAATTGTATAAGTACCATTTGGCCTTTGGATTTAATAAAGGAATTTGTGGTTAAATTAGTATTTGGTGGTTTCCTGTATTAATATTCATAATTTCAAATATTAATAATTCCAACACTTCTTGCAAAATTAGGGCTCTGATACTGCAAACACTGATGTGCTTAACTTTAAGCATGTTAGTTGTCCCACCCAGCTTGCAGAGTCAAGGCCTTGGTCTTGCCTCAGCAATGCTGTTCAGAGGTATGCAATCACATTCATAGTCTGTGACAATGTCTCTGTTATGTAACACAAAACTGCATTTGCTTTTGCTACCGTATCACTCTGCAAACACATGCCTAATTTGACACCCATAACACTCCACTGAACTGACTGCTTTCCAAGTATCCCCTTCCCATGGGATATTTGTTGTAGGGGGCTATTCACCCTATATTAGTTTAATATTATAGATTTCCTAATGATACAGTTCTCTAGACACCTATCAAAATTGACTTGAAAAAAAAAAATGAAAAAATCAACATGGCTTCAAAAGTTCCCATCTAGTGTAAATCCCTCAATGCTATCAGCAATATACAGTAACCGAAACCATCAACAAAACATAAAACTGAAGAAAAGGCAAAAAATATCTTGGCTCTTAATTGGCAGACTCATTGCTCTGTTGGCTAAATTAACCATCCCTAAAGAGAGGTAACATAAGAGTTCCAATCCTGCTGATCTCAACAGGACATAAAGCAGCAGATGGTCCCTCAGGTAGACTGGTCCTGCATAATTAAAGCCTTTAGCTACTAACAGTAAGATGCTATATGATGCTATTTCATCATATCTTCAGAAGTAGCATTCGATGGGAATTTCCTATTGGGATAAAGGAGACACCCTCTTCTAGCTTTAATATTCTTCTATTAGATGCTACTGAACATTATATAAACAGGCTTTTGAAGCCTCTGTCAAGAACTGATGATTTAATAGAAACACGCCTGTGTGCCAATATGTCGTTCTCTGTTCAAAGAACTATACTATAATTAACTGTATCCACCACAATTTAGAGCTTCACTGTTGCTGAAAACAAAAAATAGTTATGGTTTTATGCTGGTTTACATTTTTGCATAATAGCTACTGCAACTGCAATGCCTCTTATGCTAAAAGCCAAAGGTGCTTCGTATTTAGTTTTTCTCTCTGATTACAAATTAATTTCTAATGGTGGTTAATGTGCTAACCAGGGCTGCTGTGGAGCAGGTGCTGATTCAGGTAAAAGTTGATAAACCGACGGTATTAGTCACTTATTAGCTAAACAAAATTATTATTTTTAAAATATGAATGCTGAATTATCTGTTGTAAATCAATATGCACATTTGTATGGAGTCTGACAAAGCACAGCGCGTTGGTGCAGAGGACTTTGTTAAAACATAGACATTGCAGAGACAGCAAATTAAATGTTTCCTCACATAATCACTAAGCAGCAAATCCGGTTTGGAGAATGAAGCGCAGAAAAGATGACTGAAACACAGCAAAAGCCCAGCATAGAATTCAATGTACAATGAAATGAGGGAGTCAAATCTCTTTTTAAATTTCCTGTCATACTGCAAATTTCCTCTATGCATAAAGCTTTGGGTTGTAAATTTCCTAATTGCACGTCAAGTCAGGGCTCTCATTTTTCTCAGTACTCACCTTTGGAGTGTGTAGTGTTGGAGTTAGTCACTCTAAATCTTCTCTCTATTATCGTAGCACCTAGGAACCCTAGTCATGATCCAGTACCCCACTGTGTTAGGTGCTGTAAAAACATTGAATACGAAGATGATACCTGCCCCCAAAGGCTTGCAATCTGCATAATATAAGGGGGCTCCTCCCACTCCTGTTTCAGGAATTAAAGTGGGTTAATAGGCTCACACCAGTAATATGGGATCTCAAAGCACATTATGAACATTAACAAAGTAACCTCATTTAGAAATTTAAGTAGGCAGGGTGTAATTACTGGAGATAGAGTTTGGCCAGAACTGGAGGGATAATGCCCACACTCCTATCAGAATGCCATAGGATCTTTAATGATCACAAGTGAGCAAGACTGTTTATTTTAGAGCAGTAATGTGACCCCTAACACTTTGCTGGGGCATTGGCTCACCTGTTGACTATGAGGGAAAACTCACCTAGTGAATCACAATGCAGGTGACCAGTTCTTGGAACTGTCCAAAGAGTGAATGAACACAGCTTATAACTGCTGAATAAGAATGAAAGGGGAATTTTTAAAAATATATGATGAAGCTATTTGGAGTTAAAAACAGAAGCGTACCAAAGAGCACATAGCAACTGTGGCTTGGTGGGGAGACTATTAGCAGATGTGTAGCTAAAGAGTAGATGCTCCAGATATACAATGCCTCTGGCTGTTGGAAGCTTCGGCCATCTAAATTAGAGAGGTGGGAGTCATGGGGTCAAATCGCTTCTCTTCGCAGTGTTTGAGAAGTGCCACCAGCAGCTGATAATGGGAGATAAGGAAATGTGTTGCTGTTTTTTCCCATCAACAAAGAGACCTGGCAAAGATCTCTGTATTCAGGAGGTCAGAGTCTGGTAATAGAAGTGGAAATTATGGACAACTCAACTCTGCATTGTATAGCATCAAGTGATATCTCTAGGTTCTTGGAATCTTGGCGTTTTATCAGATGAGTTACTGTCCTTAATAATATGTTTGGTAATAAATCACTCTACTATCATGCTGGGATATCACAGAGAGCCTCATAGCTGAGAACATTAACTGTATTATGTGCATATATTGCTATTTGATAGGTTCGCTGTTACCTATGAGATACCAGGAAATCATGCACGAGTCTGACTCAGATGGCATTTTCCACTAAATTAGATATACAGTAGAACCTCAGAGTTACAAACACCTCAGGAATGGAGGTCGTTCATAACTCTGAAATGTTCAGAACTCTGAACAAAACGTTATGGATGTTCTTGCAAAAGTTTATAATGGAACATTGACTCATAGACTCATAGACTTTAAGGTCAGAAGGGACCATTATGATCATCTAGTCTGAGCCCCTGCATGATGCAGGCCACAAAAGCTGACCCAACCCCTTCCCCTTGACTCAAGTCGCAGAGAATCCTCCAGCTAGTGACCCCCGCCCCATGCTGCGGAGGAAGGCGAAAAACCTCCAGGGCCTCAGCCAATCTACCCTGGAGGAAAATTCCTTCCCGACCCCAAATATGGCGATCAGTAAAACCCCGAGCATGTAGGCAAGATTCTCCAGCCAGACCCTCATTGGCCATTGATACTATTGACCAGCGATGGCACGCTGTTGATTTGGCTAAAATCATGTTATCCCGTTAAACCATTCCCTCCATAAACTTATCTAGCTTAATTTTAAAGCCAGACAGGTCCTTCGCCCCCACCGTTTCCCTCGGAAGGCTGTTCCAATATTTCACCCCTCTGACGGTTAGAAACCTTTGTCTAATTTCAAGCCTAAACTTCCCCACTGCCAGTTTATATCCGTTCGTTCTCGTGTCCACATTAGTACTGAGCTGAAATAATTCCTCTTCCTCCCTGGTATTTATCCCTCTGATATATTTAAAGAGAGCAATCATATCCCCCCTCAGCCTTCTTTTGGTTAGGCTAAACAAACCGAGCTCCTCGAGTCTCCTTTCATACGACAGGTTTTCCATTCCTCTGATCATCCTAGTGGCCCTTCTCTGTACCCGTTCCAGTTTGAGTTCATCTTTTTAAACATGGGAGACCAGAACTGCACACAGTACTCCAAATGTGGTCTCACCAGTGCCTTGTACAATGGAAGCAGCACCTCCTTATCCCTACTAGATATACCTCGCCTAATGCATCCCAAGACCGCATTGGCTTTTTTCACCGCCACGTCACATTGCCGACTCATAGTCATCCTGCGGTCTACCAGGACTCCGAGGTCTTTCTCCTCCTCCGTTACTTCCAACCGATGCGTCCCCAGCTTGTAACTAAAATTCTTGTTGGTCATCCCTAAATGCATCACCTTACACTTTTCACTATTAAATTTCATCCTATTTCTGTTACTCCAATTTACAAGGTCATTCAAGTCTCCCTGCAGAATATCCCAATCCTCCTCCGAATTGGCAATACCTCCCAACTTTGTGTCATCTGCAAACTTTATCAGCCCACTCCTACATTTGGTTCCGAGGTCAGTAATAAATAGATTAAATAAAATCGGACCCAAAACCGAACCTTGAGGAACTCCACTGGTGACCTCCCTCCAATCTGACAGTTCACCTTTCAGTATGACCCGCTGCAGTCTCCCCATTAACCAGTTCCTTATCCATCTCTGGATTTTCATATCGATCCCCATCTTTTCCAATTTAACCAATAATTCCTCGTGCGGTACCGTATCAAACGCCTTACTGAAATCGAGGTATATTAGGTCCACCGCATTTCCCTTATCTAATAAGTCTGTTACTTTCTCAAAGAAGGAGATCAGATTGGTTTGGCACGATCTGCCTTTGGTAAAACCATGTTGTAATTTGTCGCAATTGCCATTGACCTCAAGGTCCTTAACTACTTTCTCCTTCAAAATTTTCTCCAGGACCTTGCACACTACAGATGTTAAACTGACAGGCCTGTAGTTACCCGGGTCACTTTTTTTCCCTTTCTTGAAAATAGGAACCACATTAGCTATTCTCCAGTCCAACGGTACCACCCCCGAGTTTAAAGATTCATTAAAAATTGTCGCTAAGGGGCCTGCTATTTCTCGCGCCAGTTCCTTCAATATTCTAGGATGAAGATCATCCGGTCCGCCTGACTTAGTCCCGTTAAGGTGTGCAAGTTTGGCTTCTATCTCGGATATGGTAATCTTCCCTCCTTTATTCCCCTCTGTCACGCTGCCACTATTCCTAAGCCCTTCATTTGCCTCATTAAAGACCGATGCAAAATATTCGTTTAGATATTGTGCCATGCCTAGATTATCCTTAATCTCCACTCCAGATACAGTCTTCAGCGGTCCCACTTCTTCTTTCTTTGTTTTCTTCCTATTTATATGGCTATAAAACCTCTTACTATTGGTTTTGATTCCCCTCGCAAGGTCCAACTCTACACGGCTTTTGGCCTTTCTCACTCCATCTCTACATGCTCTGACCTCCATAAGGTAAGTTTCCTTACTGATCCCTCCCCTCTTCCATTCTTTGTACGCTTTCTGTTTTTTCTTAATCGCCCCTTTGAGACGCTCGCTCATCCAGCTCGGTCTAAATCTCTTGCCTACTAACCGTTTTCCCTTTGACTTAATACAGCTTTGAAACTTTACTATGCAGAAGAAAAACACTGCTTTTAATCCTCTTAATTTAAATGAAATACGCACAGAAACAGTTTCCTTACCTTGTCAAATCTTTTTTGGCTTTCTCTTTATTTTTGAGTAGTTTACATTTAACACAGTAATGTACTTTACAGTATTTGCTTTTTTTTTGTTTTTTTGTCTCTGCTGCCTGATTGCATACTTCTGGTTCCAAATGAGGTGTGTGGTTGACCAGTCAGTTCGTAACTCTGGTGATCATAACTGTGAGGTTCTACAGTAGGTGGTTTTTGTTATGGACTTGAAGGAAAATAGCACAATGATATTACACAGCATGGATCTAAATCTTTATCTGCTTGTTTTGAACAACATTCATCAGAAGAAAATCAAGATGTGACCATTGTTTTTAATCTTGTCATTTTCATGGGAAAGTAATGGGAAGATGTGACTTCTCTTATAGTGAATGCTGCCACTCTAAAGGTGTGACACATGTGTTGGTTCCATGAGATGGTACTTTGTGGAGTTTGTGACATCTGATTGACTGATCTTCATTTAAGATCTTTGCCATTTAGGATTCACTTCTGAGAAGAACCGGGTCCATACAGTCAACTTAAACCTTTAAGAACAATGTCTTCATTTGAAAATGAAAACTCGTATTAAAAAATGAAAGACAAAGGCTTGAAAGGTTAAACTTAAATACGTAATTGAATCCAAAATGACAGGTGCTATTTAGTGCTGTTCCACAAAAAGGCTAGGTAAAATTGGCTTTTAAAAAATCATTACAATTTGCAAAAAAGTGGCTATTAACTTTTTTGTTCTCCATGGAGTAGCAAGGACCCAATAATTTCCTTCAAAAATATCACAGATTGGCTTATGAAATTCACTTTGAGTTCAAAATTAAACAAATTCTCAATTACGTGGATTGAGCATTTTGCACAGTAGTTTTACGGCAGCTGACGTTGGCAATTTTGGATAAAGCAGTGAGGACAGGAAAGGATAGTGTAATGTCTAGGCAATACATGTATTAGAGATGCACACTAGGTCAAGCTGGGTTGGAAGTGGTCAGTTATGAAGGCATTCTTGTTTGACGTACTGGAAGTGGCACAGAGATCTGAAACAACCCAGATCAAATGTGAAAGGAAGAGGAGGGAAAAAATAAAAAGAATATGAAACTTGACTCTTTTTTAAACATCTTTAGTAACATTTTAAAATTCAATTTTCATTGAAAATTTATGAAGTTGTGCTTCCCCTACACAAAAACACCGACAACCTCCAAAAAGAGCAAATTTTTATAACTATTTTACTCAGCTCAATTGTCCTCCTGTGTTTTGTCTCAACTGAAGAAAAATCACTTAATTTTTTTTTTTCTCAAGGAAATGCTATAGAAGTTCAAACTTGGAGAGAATTTTTCAGGCAGATAGAACTGAAATCTCAGATTTTACTTTAGCACCTCAGTAACTTATTCTGGCAAACTCCTGTATTCATGTAGGAAAAATCTAATAAGCATCATTCTGTCTGCTGACACTTGCTAAAAGGACCATATGCTTCTGTTTAGACTGAGTGTTGTCAGATGTCAGCCTGCTGGAGGTAGAGTGGGGGAGAAATGGAGTCAGTCTGACCTCAAGCAGCAACATTTCTTTCTTCACTGAGCCTGGAAGTGTAAACTTGTTCATGTATTTTATTGTACCTAATCTCTGTATTAATCTTAGAGGGAATATATGGGGCAAAGATATTAACATAACCCAGGCACTATCCAACATTAAATAGTGTTAAACAAGATCCAGGGTTTGGTATACAGAGACCTCAGCCAACTTAGTACCATGACAAATACGCCATTAAAAATCCTTTAAACCTCTTCTTAAAGAGAAATAAAAACAGTTAAAGCATTTGAAATGTAAAGTATTGGATAAAACTTTCATTTTAGGAACATCCCTGGTTCCCTTTTCCCTTAGTTGGAGAGAGTTTTTAGAACACAGTCCTTGAGTTATATCAGGAGGCCTTTTTGTTTGGACTACAGACCTATGTCAGTATACCTATGTTGCTTGGGCTGTGAAAAATCCACATCCTGAGTGACGTAGTTATACTGACCTAACCCCGTGTAGACTGTGCTATGTTGACGGGAAGATGCTATTTTCTCCCATTGACATAGCTACTGCATCTTGGGAAGGTGAATTAACTATGTCGACAGGAGAATAGCCAGCATAGTAGCGTCTTCACTAAAGTGCTACTGCGGCATGGCTGCAGCGCTGTATGTGAAGACAAGCCCTCAGTCTGCCTTTGCATCTTTCCCCATCAACATTGCTGATAGGTTATTGTGATATCTTATGAATTCACACTCCAATCTTTACAGCTGAACTCACAATTATGATAAACTTGTAGGCCCAATTATCATGTTATCTCTGCCTGGGATTACATGGAATACAGGAGGGTTAACATGGAATGTGAAAATCCAGGGGCTGATTTTTTCAGAGGTGCTGAGCACTCACAACTCCCCGTTGGGATTGTGGGTACTCGGCACCTCTGAAATTAGGTGCTTGCATTTTAAATCACGTTCGCTGTACATTCAAAACTCAATGGCTTTAGAAGTTTTGGATGTGCCACTAATGATTACAGAATCAGCCCCCTTAAGGCCAAAGTCAGTCCCCTTCCACAGGGGCAGAGTCCACCCATGCAGCAGAAGGGGTACAGTTTCCATGACAGAAATGGGGGCAGCATTTAAGGAAGCTTTATATACTTCTGCAGTACAAAGATCTGTTCTGCGGGGGTAGAGGGCAGTCATGCTGTGAAGGACTGAGAGCAGGTTAATATCAGGAAGGGAGTCAGGGCAGAGATCAAGGACCCATGAATATGTGAATAGGAGGCATTTGAGCCGCAGAAGCTACTGCAGCCTCAGGGAAGTAGCAGTTCTGGACCAGCTCCACAGCAGCCTTTAGTTTTGTTGGGGTGAAAGATTCTTTCCCCACCAGACAACCTAGATGCTGACCCTGGGGCATGGGATCTGGAAACTCAAACTGTGCACTGCTTTCCAGTATTTCACCCTGGGTGGAAGCAGTTTCCTGAAGTGGTCATCTCATGGACTCCTAATGTCAGAGCTGATATGTTTGGTGTTTTAAAATGTTTTTTGAATTTTTGAAAAATTATCTTTGAAACTGTGGAAAGACACGACTTCTTCTGTGTTTCTTTCTATACCTCTCTTCCCTTGGAAAGGGAGGAGGGAAGGTAAAGTGAGAGTTGGGTTTTTCCTCCTCTTTTTTCACACTCTTAACTTTCCACTTAAAGTGTGTGATGTTTTTTTTCAGAGTGAGAGTCTGAGGGAAGGAGTTGTGATTTTCCCCACTTGCTCCTCTATTTTCAATGTCTTCTCCATTCCTTTTGAGTATGTGTGGGGGCTGGAAGGGGAAGTAAATGAGAGAGGGGGAAGCAGAGACTTCAAAAATTCCTTTTGTTTTTAAAAAGGAAAACAAGCATTTGTTTGAATTTTTTATGATTTTTTTTGGAGGGGGGGGGAAGAGGTGACTGACTTTTTTTTACCAGCTCTATTTATTACCCATAGGCTACTGTTCATGTATATGGTGCTTTTCAGACATGAGAGAAGTCAAAATAACTGTTCTGAGGTATTCATGATCCAAAATAGACAGATACGACAAGATGTCCAGCTTTAGGATGCTGTGCATATAGGTCCAGAGCTATTCTGCTGACTCTCCCTGACTATTAGATGAGCCTGCCTCTGATATAAGGAGAGAGTTAGAGAGAGGTTATTCCCAAATAATCTGGGAGCAAGATGGAGCTAAAGTGAATATTTCTCAGGGTAGGTTTCCAAGACTGCAGAATAAAAACAATCTCAAGGATGGGTGTGTGCGTGTGTGTGAGCATGTGCTGTATAGAGAATAGGGCGTGAGACCTTAACTATTTATGCTAGATAATTCAGCAACACATTGATTACAGAGCTGACGTCTGCAAAGTTGGAGCACGAGCACCCCATGATGAACCTGCCAGTTTGCTAAGAAGATTGTTGCACGTCTTAACTTTATCTGCTATCTTCTTCAGGTGGGGATGGTAACTCAGTGTGCGGTCTAAGGTCACACCTACATAGACCGGTTCTACTTTATGCTTCACCTTCTGACCATTCAGATAAACATTCAGTTCTCAGGTTACGATGGCGTGATGAAGATGGAACAAAATGGAGACTGTTTTTATGACACTTGGCTGGAGGTGCTAAGTCTTACAGTAGTCAGCTAACTTTATCATGTCCCAGTTTAAGGTGGCATCAAGCTCGTGAAACATCCAGGAGTGGGTACCGCAACAGATGTTGTCTGCGTAAATGAACTTTCATGACTCCGTTGTTGGCAAGTCACTGATGTAAAGGTTGAACAGGATTGGAGAAAACACAGAGCCCTGGGGTAACCCATTGCTCTGTCGTCTGCAAGCACTCGTCTTCTCCCCCATATGGACTCTGAACTGCCTATCACAGAGGAACAGTTCAACGATGCCTGTGACCCAAGGTAGCAGGACACGTGATACCTTCATGAGCAGGCCAGTGTGCCATGCTGTATTGTATGCCGCTGTGAGATCGATGAAAACAGCGCCTGTTTTCAAGTTTCTCTGGAAGCCAACAATCTTCTTAGCAAACTGGGGTGCTTGTGTTCCAACTTTGCAGATGTCAGCTCTTGCCACCTCATATTTGGTGGTAGAGAACTGCGCACCAGTTTGGAGTCGATCGTCACACACCAAACAGGTGGCTACACAGATACATGTCGCCATGCGTATCATCTCTGGCACCTTGCGTCCAACTCCACCCATGGCTTCCAGTTCTGAGCAATATTGCTCCTCCTCGTATCAGATGAGAGGTTGCCACTGGCAAGTTACTGGAGAAAGTACATGCCAACCCAAGCCTGTCGCTGCACAATGATCTTTTTAAACCACCAACTTCATGTTTGCCATCACATCGCCCATTAAGGTATCATCCGCCACACCAGGATGTTAGGGTGGAAACACTCTGGCGAGAGAAATGGATATCTGTTATAATCCCCAACCAGACCTTGTCGCCGACCCTGCCTGGTTTTGACCTGCCCCGGCACCAATGGTCCCTGTTGAACAGGTTTCAGACCGGGCAAGATCTCTGTGCAGCCAACCAGTATCGCTGGGGCCTTCATGACAGCCCTTTGTGCAGCTGCAGCACATTGTCGATGAATGCCTGCTGACTAGGTTCAGCGGTGGCCTAGAATAACTGCATCATGCCACTGAAGATGCTATCGCTTGGCTAGACAACTATGCATACTCTAAATAAAATAATATTGATTAGAGATAAGGATTAGGGATGTGAAAGGGACAGACCTAGAAAAAAGGTAAAGAGAATACAGATTCTGGGGGACATTATCTTTCAAAGGCAGAAATTCAGATTCGGTAGGGAGGTGTGGCCCTCTGAGTCTTTTTAATGCAAGCTCAGCTGCTGGAACACAAGAAGGCAGCCTCCAGAAAAAAGTACTGGCTCATTGAGCTGCTATGCGCCCTCAGTGGTGGGCTAAGGACTATTTAGAAAAGCTGGACATGCACAAGTCCATGGGGGCGGATGCAATGCATCCGAGAGTGCTGAGGGAGTTGGCTGATGTGATTGCAGAGCCATTGGCCATTGTCTTTGAAAACTCGTGGTGATCAGGGCGCTCCTAGATGATTGGATAAAAGGCAAGTATTGTGCCCATCTTTTAAAAAGGGAAGAAGGAGAATCCAGGTAACTACAGACCCTCAGCCTCACCTCAGTCCCCAGAAAAATCATGGAGCAGGTCCTCAAGGAATCCATTTTGAAGCACTTGGAAGAGAGAAAGGTGATCAGGAACGGTCAACATGGATTCACCAAGGGCAAGTCATGCCTGACCAACCTGTGATGAGATAACTGGCTCTGTGGATATGGGGAAAGCGGTGGACGTGACTTTAGCAAAGCTTTTGTTACTGTCTCCCACAGTATTCTTGCCAGCAAGTTAAAAAAGTATAGATTGGATGAATGGAATTTAAGGTGGATAGAAAGCTGGCTAAATCATTGGGCTCAACAGATAGTGATCAACGACTTGATGTCTAATTGGCCCCCGGTATCAAGCAGAGTGCCCCAGGGGTCAGTCCTGGAGCCAGTTTTGTTCAACATCTTCATTAATGATTTGGATGATGGAATGGATTGCACCCTCAGCAAGTTCGCGGATGACACTAAACTGGGGGGAGAGGTAGATACGCTGAAGGGTAGGGATAGGGTCCAGAGTGACCTAGACAAATTGGAGGATTTAGCAAGGTGGTGGCTTGATGAAGTTCAACAAGGACAAGTGCAGAGTCCTGCACTTAGGATGGAAGAATCCCATGCACTGCTGCAGGCTGGGGACTGACTGGCTAAGCGGCAGTTCTGCAGAAAAGGACCTGGGGATTACAGTGAATGAGAAGCTGGATATGAGTCAACAGTGTGCCCTCGTTGCCAAGAAGACTAACGGCATATTGGGCTGCATTTGTAGGAGCATTGCCAGCAGATCGAGGGAAATGATTATTCCTCTTTATTTGGCACTGGTGAGGCCACATCTAGAGAATTGCATCCAGTTTTGGTCCCCCCACTACAGAAGGTATGTGGACAAACTGAAGAGAGTCCAGCAGAGGGCAACGAAAATGATTAGGGTGCTGGGGCACGTGACTTATGAGGAGAGGCTGAGGGAACTGGGCTTATTTAGTCTGCAGAAGAAAAGAGTGAGGGGGGATTTGATAGCTGCTTTCAACTACCTGAAGGGGGTTCCAAAGAGGATGGAGCTCGGCTGTTCTCAGTGGTGGCAGATGACAGAACAAGGAGCAATGATCTCAAGTTGCATTGGGGGAGGTCTAGATTGGATATTAGGAAAAATTGTTTCACTAGGAGGGTGGTGAAGTACTGGAATGGGTTACCTAGGGAGGTGGTGGAATCTACATCCTTAGAGGTTTTTAAGGCCCGGCTTGACAAAGCCCTGGCTGGGGTGATTTAATTGGGGTTGGTCCTGCTTTAAGTAGGGGGTTGGACTAAATGACCTCCTGAGGTCTCTTCCAACCCTAATCTTCTATGATTCTATGAGCAATTTGATGCCTGGTTGTCAGTAATGTAGCTCCTCAACAGCCTTTCCATAACAAACCAATAAGATCTATAACCTATCCTGAAAGATGATCCCTCACTCTCACAGATCTTGGGAGACAGACCTGCCCTCACTAACAGACAACCCCCCAACCTGAAGCAAATTCTCACCAGCAACCACACACCACAGAACAAAAACACTAACCCAGGAACCTATCCTTGCAACAAAGCCCGATGCCAACTTTGTCCACATATCTATTCAAGTGACATCATCATAGGACCTAATCACATCAGCTATGCCATCAGGGGCTCATTCACCTGCACATCTACCAATGTATATATGCCATCATGTGCCAGCAATGCCCCTCTACCATGTACATTGGCCAAACTGGACAAGCTCTACACAAAAGAATAAATGGACACAAATCTGACATCAGGAATCATAACATTCAAAAACCAGTAGGAGAACACTTCAACCTCTCTGGTCACTCAGTAACAGAGTTAAAGGTGGCAATTTTGCAACAGAAAAACTTCAAAAACAGACTCCAACGAGAAACTGCTGAACTTGAATTAATATGCAAACTAGATACCATCAATTTAGGCTTGAATAGAGACTGGGAATGGCTGAGTCATTATACACATTGAATCTATTTCCCCACGTTAAGTATCCTCACACCTTCTTGTCAAACTGTCTGAAATGGGCTATCTTGATTATCACTACAAAAGTTTTTTCTCTTAATTAATTAGCCTCTTAGACTTGGTAGGGCAACTCCCACCTTTTCATGTTCTCTGTATGTGTATATATATCTCCTCACTATATGTTCCATTCTATGCATCCGATGAAGTGGGCTGTAGCCCACGAAAGCTTATGCTCAAATAAATTTGTTAGTCTCTAAGGCTTGGTCTACACTAACCCCCCAAATCGAACTAAGGTACGCAACTTCAGCTACGTGAATAATGTAGCTGAAGTTCGAAGTACCTTAGTTCGATCTTACCTCGGTCCACACGCGGCAGGCAGGCTCCCCCGTCGACTCCGCGGTACTCCTCTCGCCGAGCTGGAGTACCGCAGTCGACGGCGAGCACTTCCGGGTTCGACTTATCGCATCCAGACAAGACGCGATAAGTCGAACCCAGAAGTTCGATTGCCAGCCGCCGAACTAGCGGCTGGGTATAGACGTACCCTAAGGTGCCACAAGGACTCCTGTTCTTTTTGCGGATACAGACTAACATGACTGCTACTCTGAAATCTGTCAATATGGTATGGATACTTTTAAAAATAAAGAAACAATTCGGATTCAAGCTTCCAAGGGATATTACTATAATTGGCAGTGGGATAAAATTCTAACATTTATAGAACCCATGGATATTTTATAACTGAGGTTAATGAGAATTACATTGCTAAATTCCCATGCTCCGCTTTGTAAATGTTTCCTTTTATCTCTATTTCTAATTCCAAAACTGAAGAGGAACACTGGCAATTTTTGGATCTGTGTTTCTGATGAAAGGTGTCAGGTTATTAACCTTGTATCAAACTATTCTTCAAATGCTATGCTTTGCTTCTTCAGAGATCCTGCTGCACCAGATACTGTGATCCTCTTCACCAGAACCTCTAAAGCTTCAGAGTTAAAGCTCATTAGGATTTATAAGGTTTGGGAAGGACTATAATTTATATCAGAATCCTAGAGGTGATAAGGCTTTTTAGATGGTAGCTACAGATCCCAGCTGAGCTCTGGTACCACAGTTTGATAGTATAAATAATAAGGAATATATGTACACATCATTCTTCCATTTCATCTTCTTTCCATGAACAGGGCTCAGGACAGGGAACCTATTATGTATGTGACAGAACTTTGTGACCGTTATCTATTAAAATCAGGGTTTGGGTTTGAATTGGCTATTGGACAGCTTTTGTGTAATTCACACTTCCTAGGCAGAGTCATGGTTACTAAGCGTCACCTCACAGCTTTGATGTCAGTGCTGCTGTTCTCTTAACAGCTAGATCATCTGGCATCATGGCTTGACATGCGCTTTGCTGACTATTCACTGGGAACTTTTGTTAGATGAGCTATAAAACTGCTTTAATAAGTGCACTTGAGAGATGTGCCTATGTTACACCCCTAGATCTAAGACAACAGTTCCATTGCAAAAGTCTGTTTATAGTGGGGTTTATAATGTTTGTGACATTATTTGCAAACCAGTGTGAAAGGCATTTTGAAGACTATGAAATCACAAAGTAATAATGGGCAGAAATAGGAGACAGAAGATGGATTACACTTGGGATACGAGCAGCAGGGGATATTATGGGGGATGGATGAAGAGATGAAATAGCGAACTGTGCAGGATGCTACTAGATCCTGTAGGACACTGCAAAATATTTGACAGCTGATGTCTTTGACTTCCTCTGGGAAGGATATTAATGGATGTTGCTGGTAATGATGGAGAGGAGGGGGAGTTGTACTTGGCATGTAGTTTCTGTGTAGGAGACAATTGGGTTGTAAAATCTGATTGTGTAGGATGTTGGAGGGGTGTGTGTCTGTGTTAAATGTAGTTTCCCGACAGTAAATCAAGGTGAAGGATGTACTGTTATTATAAAATGACATCATATATTACAACATGTAATATTTTGTGGTAACCTAAAGTATCTTCAATATTTTGTTGAAACCATTTTATAATTTACTTTAAAATTTGTCAGACTAATTCTAAACAAGTTGTGGTGATAAGGGTACTGAACTTCAGTATACTTTGTATTGCATGTTTGGTGTCTCATAAGATTGCATTTTTCAACATCCAAAGGATATCTTTAGTGTCCCCAGTTGGTTGTTGGAGATGGAGACCTCTAATGTAGACACAGCCCAGGATCATCCAACAAACAGACCCAGTGCAGCCTGGGCAGAACTCACTCTGTAAGTACCAGATCTAGTCAGCTGCAACTTCCAGGTGTAGCCCCCTACCAAGACTCCTAAGGCATAGTCCATTACAATATCTCTTGAGTGGAAATTCATAGATTCATAGATTCTAGGACTGGAAGAGACCTCGAGAGGTCATCGAGTCCAGTCCCCTGCCCTCACGGCAGGACCAAATACTGTCTAGACCATCCCTGATAGACATTTATCTAACCTACTCTTAAATATCTCCAGAGATGGAGATTCCACAACCTCCCTAGGCAATTTATTCCAGTGTTTAACCACCCTGACAGGAACTTTTTCCTAATGTCCAACCTAAACCTTGCTTGCTGCAGTTTAAGCCCATTGCTTCTTGTTCTATCCTTAGAGGCTAAGGTGAACAAGTTTTCTCCCTCCTCCTTATGACACCCTTTTAGATACCTGAAAACTGCTATCATGTCCCTTCTCAGTCTTCTCTTTTCCAAACTAAACAAACCCAATTCTTTCAGCCTTCCTTCATAGGTCATGTTCTCTAGACCTTTAATCATTCTTGTTGCTCTTCTCTGGACCCTCTCCAATTTCTCCACATCTTTCTTGAAATGCGGTGCCCAGAACTGGACACAATATTCCAGTTGAGGCCTAACTAGCACAGAGTAGAGCGGAAGAATGACTTCTCATGTCTTGCTCACAACACACCTGTTAATGCATCCCAGAATCATGTTTGCTTTTTTTGCAACAGCATCACACTGTTGACTCATATTTAGCTTGTGGTCCACTATAACCCCTAGATCCCTTTCTGCCGTACTCCTTTCTAGACAGTCTCTTCTCATTCTGTATGTGTGAAACTGATTGTTCCTTCCTAAGTGGAGCACTTTGCATTTGTCTTTGTTAAACTTCATCCTGTTTACCTCAGACCATTTCTCCGATTTGTCCAGATCATTTTGAATTATGACCCTGTCCTCCAAAGCAGTTGCAATCCCTCCCAGTTTGGTATCATCTGCAAACTTAATAAGAGTACTTTCTATGCCAATCTCTAAGTCGTTGATGAAGATATTGAACAGAGCCGGTCCCAAAACAGACCCCGGCGGAACCCCACTTGTTATACCTTTCCAGCAGGATTGGGAATCATTAATAACTACTCTCTGAGTACAGTTATCCAGCCAGTTATGCACCCACCTTATAGTAGCCCCATCTAAATTGTATTTGCCTAGTTTATCGATAAGAATATCATGCGAGACAGTATTAAATGCCTTACTAAAGTCTATGTATACCACATCCACCGGTTCTCCCTTATCCACAAGACTCGTTATCCTATCAAAGAAGGATGTTGGCTTATAACAGAAAATTGTTTCTCTAAAAACTGCAAAGTAACGAACAGTGGGAGATAATTCTGGCACGAACTGTTTAAACCCAAGGGGTAATAGGTTGCCTGATCATGCCTCTTTTTTAAAATAGAAGAACAGCAGTTATATTTAAGATAATTTAGCAACAGGTCTGCTACATATGGTCAATGTGGTGGCAGTGATTTTTGTTTATAACACTTCAGTCAACCTCACTCCCACAGGTGTGCAGAAATAGCTAAAAGGTGTTTGTAGACATAACTATTTCTGCACAGCTGTGGGAGTGGCGTTGGTGGGGAATATCATGCACAGAGACAATGGTTCAGTGCTGTCCCTTATTTGTAACTTTATATGTTTTTATTCTAGTTCTTACATGAACCTCAAGATGCCAGAATATTATGGCTGTGACTAATCAGTTTAACTTGGTTTCTTGCAATGTCAAGAAGCTTCATGTCATATGAAAAGGAAGCAAATTTTGAGGCATTTAAGACAAGAAAAAGCCAATGTGGCTTTTTAAAATGAGAAATACATCTTCCAGAAGAGGAAACAGACCCTTCAGACAAAACTGGGCATCTTAATTGTTCCCTTTCTAAAGACTGTATCAGTCTATACTTCTATTTAATTAATAGTGCTATCAACCCATGTCAGAAACACACCTTCCTCTGACCTTAATTTCCTCTCACAACTGCAGTCTAACTGTGTACCCTCTCACTTATCCCTCATATACTGCATTTTTCCTTCAGCTACACAATCTGCTTGCATAAACTAAGCACTAACCCTAGTCTAACCCCTACATATTTCTTTCCAGGCCAGATTCCCTTCCAAAGCTACTTTTTTACTCTTGCTGCTTGAAGTCTTGAATGTTTCCATTCCTTCGGAACCCCAGTCTTTCACCCTCCTGACTGCTTTTGGCCATCTTTTCACCTTCCATCCCTTCCTATAGCTACACTTAAACCACTACAGTGGCACAGCTGCAGCTGTGCCACTGTAGCACTTTGGTGTAGACACTCACTACAGTGATGTGAGGGGTTCTCCTGTGACTGTAGGTATTCCCCCCTCCCCCTCCTTGAGAGGTGGTAGCTAGGTCTAGGGAAGAATTCTTCTGTTGAACTAGCATTGTCTACACTAGGGGTTAGGTCAGTTTAACTACTTCACTCAGGGGTGTGAATTTTTTCACACCCTTGAGCGACATAGCTGGGTTGACCTAACTTTTCAGTGTCTACCTGTAGCCACCACCTTGCTAATAAACATTCTTCAGCCAAATGATATTTTCTAGGGCATTTGGCACAGCCAACAGGTCAGTATGAATGTAGATGAGAGGTTCTCACTGGGAAGCCATTACCCACCGTGGGTGATGAACACTCTGCCTTCTTCGTTACTAAATGGAAAGGATGTCCCAGCTAACTCCTGGCTAGATAGGAGTGGAGAGGCCATTCCTCTATGGCAGTGGCCCAGCTCTCAACCTACTGCATCATCTAATGGGAGGTTAGCCTGGCTAGGGGTGATAGATTCAGCTTTCCTGGCTCTCCCTACTGTGATTATCTGGCCTCCACGCAAGGGGAGTGGTGGAAAGGCTCCCTGCTCTTTGTGCACTCACCCAGGGCCTGCCACAAAACGTTTTAAGCATCTGTCTCTACTCACAGCAGTCTCTGTAATTCAGTGCTGCTATTAGCTGAAATGGACCTGTTAGCAATTTGTGAGACACTAAGGTCTGGTATTTAAAGTCAGATCTCCCTGAGAATGAACATAGATCCTTGCTTTTGTTGGTGGCTTCTCTCTGAAAAACAGTATTCTTACCTTGTTTGTTGTCATATTTTTCACAGGTATACTTAATTTTCTTCCTTTTTTTTGTACATTGGATTTTTTTATGCATATCCATTGCAGGGTTAACACTGATAATTTGATAGCGCTTTTAGTAAATGGTAGGCTTAGTCAGTATGATTAAATGTCATAGCACATATACAGGTGAATTTGTGCACAGCTAAATGAAGTGTGCTTACACTCTTTCAAGCCGTGTGGTATCGAAAGAAGCACATGTTTGAAGGCAACTTTCAATTAACATTTGTTTGCTTTTATGCCTGCACATGTCACAGCTCACTAGCAGTCGATACTTACTATGGCTTTTTTAATATTAAAAAGGCTTTACAGCATGTCATGAAGAGCTGAGGTGGTTGCATTATGGAGCTAGTCGGAGAGATGTAAACTCTTCTAAAAAATGCTCACAGGCTGAAAGTTTCCTGTGTATCCCTAGTGAAAGAAGTACTGATAACTGAACAGTTAAGAGAGACCTGGAGAACAGTCTGCGAAAGTGGATGCTGAGAATGAAAAGCAAAATATTTGTCAGGCAATTCTGAAACTTATATCTAAGAAACAAAGAGAAAATCGCCCATCAGAAAAATGTAAACAAACCAAAAACCTGGAGAACTACCCCAACTGCACAATATGAGCCTCCTCCTCCATTATGGGAGCCCAGGAGATGTTGAGAGGTTCTTAGCATCAGGCCACGTCAGAGTACAACAAACCAAAACTGCAGCTGAACTAACAGATTGTTCTTCAAGTGGCTCTCCCATTGACTTCAACAGCAGTTCTCTGCATAGGTCACTGTTTATCTATCGATCTAAGGTACTTCCAAGATACAGAGTTACCCATCTGTTGACCTGACATGGCATCCCAGAAAGTGTGTTGCCTGCCAGGGGCTCATACCTGAGATGTTACGGAGGGCTTGTCGAGGATCATCCGGCCCTCTGACTACTATCCCATGCTACTCATCTATATGGGCTCTAAAGGATATTGCGAGGTATGACTCCGAGGAGATCAGAAGTGACTACCGGGCTCTGGGAGTAAGGGTGAAGGAGTTGGGGGTGCAGGTGGTGGTATCTTTGATCCTTCCGGTCAAGGGTAGGAGCCCAGACAGAGATAGCTGCATCCTGGAGGCGAATGGATGGCTGTGCAGATGATGTTGACAAGAAGGCTTCGGCTTCTGTGACCATGGGATGCTGTTCTGGGAAGGAGGACTGCTGAGCAGAGATGGGTCCACCTATTGAGGAAAGGGAAGAGTATTTTGGATACAGACTGGCTAACCTAGTGAGGAGAGCTTTAAACTAGGTTCAACTGGGGAAGGAGACAAAATCCCTCAGGTAAGTAAAAAACATGGAATTCTGGATGAAGGGTTGGAACTGGTGAGAGCATGAGCAATTATAGCAGGGACAAAGAGAGAATATACTGGGGACAGCCAATGAACATCTTAGATATCTGTACACTAATGCAAGAAGTATGAGGAATATACAGGAGGAACTAGAAATACTAGTGAATATACACAACTATGACATAGTTGGCATCATAGAGACTTGGTGGGATAATATGCATGAGTGAATATTGGTATAGAAGGGTACAGTTTGCTCAGGAAAGAGCAGCAGGGAAAAAGGAGGAGGTGTTACCTTGTATATCAAAGATGTATACATTTGAATTGAGATGGAAATAGGAGATAGACTTGTTGGAAGTCTCTGGGTAAGGATACAAGGGGTAAAAAACAAGGGTGATGTCGTGGTAGGGTTAGGGTGATAGACAACCTAACCAGGAAGAAGAGATGGATGAGGCCTTTTTTAAACAACAAAATCATCCAAAGCACGGGACTTGGTGGTAATGGGGGACTTCAACTACACACACATCTGTTGGAAAAATAACACAGCAGGACACAGATTAACCAACAAATTATTGGAATGTATTGGAGACAATTTTTTATTTCAGAAAGTGGAGAAAACAACTAGGGGAGAGGCTGTTCTAGATTTGATTTTTAACACTTAGAATTGGTTGAGAATTTGAAGGTGAAAGGCAGCTTGGGTGAAAGTGATTATGAAATTGATAGTTTGTGATTCTAAGGAATGATAGGGAAAACATTAGCATAAAGATAATGGATTTCAAGAAAGCAGACTTCTGCAAACTCAGGAAGTTGGTAGGTAAGATCCTATAAAAGCAAGTATAAAGGGAAAAATAGTTCAAGAGAGCTGGCAGTTTTTCAAAGACGCATTAAGGGCACAAGAGCAAACTATCCCCCTGCGTAAGAAAGATAGGCAGTATGGCAAGAGATCACCCTGGTTTAACCAGGAGATCTTCAATGATCTGAAACTCAGAATCCTACAAAAAGTGGAAACTAGGTCAAATTACAAAGGATGAATATAAAAAAAAATCATGTAGGGACAAAATTAGAAAGGACAAGGCAAAAAATGGGATTAAACTAGATAAAGACAAAAAGGTAATAAGAATTATTTTTATAAATACATTAGAAGCAAGAGGAAGACCAAGGACAGCGTAGGCCCATTATTCAATGAGGGGGGGGGGGGGGGGGAAGACAAACACAGAAAATGTGGAACTGGTAGAAGTGCTAAATGAGTTTTTTGTTTGTTTGTTTCAGTTTTCACCAAAAAGGTTAGTAGCGATTGGGCATCTAACATAATGAATGCCAGTGAAAATGAGGTAGGATCAGAGGCTAAAATAGGAAAGAACAAGTTAGGAATGACTTAGACAAGTTAGATGCCTTCAAGTGTGCAGGGCCTGATGAAATACATCCTATAATACTCAAGGAGCTGATTGAGATCTTTGGCACTATATTTGCCCTTTTCCAGTCCTCTGGAATCTGTCCCATCCTCCATGAGTTCTTAAAGATAATCGCTATTGACTCAATCTATAAACAGGGGAATAAGGACAACCTATGGAACTACAGACCAGTCAGTTTAATGTCAGTCCCTGGAAAGATAATGGAGCAAATAATCAAGCAATCAATTTGCAAACACCTAAAAGATAATAAGGTGATAAGTAACAGTCACCATGGATTTGTCAAAAACAAATCATGTCAAACCAACCTAATAGCTTTCTTTGACAAGCCTTGTGGATAGGAGGAAACAGTAGATTTGTTATATCTTGACTTTAGTAAGGCTTTTGATACTGTAAAAAGCAACAGAGGGTCCTGTGGCACCTTTAAGCCTAACAGAAGTATTGGGAGCTGTTAGTCTTAAAGGTGCCACAGGACCCTCTGTTGCTTTTTACAGATTCAGACTAACACGGGCTACTCCTCTGATACCTGGCTTTTGATACTGTCTTTCATGACCTTATAAACAAACTAGGGAAATATAGTCTAGATGGAGCTTCTATAAGGTGGGTGCATAACTGGTTGGAAAACAATTCCCAGAGAGTATCAATGGTTCACAGTCATGCTGGAAGGGCATATTGAGTGGGTCCTGCAGGGATCAGTCCTGGGTCTAGTTCTGTTCAATATCTTCATCAATGATTTAGATAATGGCATAGGGAGTACACTTAAAGCTTGCGGATGATACCAGGCTGGGAGGGGTTGCAAGTGCTTTGGAGATAGGATTAAAATTCAAAATGATCTGAACAAACTGGAGAAATGGTCTGAAGTAAATAGGATGAAATTCAATAAGGACAAATGCAAAGTAGTCCACTTAGGAAGGAACAATCAATTGTACACATACAAAATGGGAAATGACTGCCTAGGAAGGAGTACTAGGGAAAGGGATCTGGGGGTCACAAGCTAAGTATGGGTCAACAATGTAACACTGTTGCAAAAAAAGCAAACATCATTCTGGGATGAATTAGCAGGAGTATTGTAAGCAAGACAGGAGAAGTAATTCTTCCTCTCTACTCCGCGCTGATTAGGCCTCAAGTAGAATATTGTGTCCAGTTCTGGGCGCCACATTTCAGGAAAGATGTGGACAAATTGGAGAAAGTCCAAAGAAGAGCAACAAAAGTGATTAAAGGTCTAGAAACCTTGACCTATGAGGGAAGATTGAAAAAAATGGGTTTGTTTGGTCTGGAGAAGAGAAGACTGAGAGGGGGACATGATAACAGTTTTCAAGTATGTAAGAGGTGGTTACAAGGAGGAGGGAGAACAATTGTTCTTCTTAACCTGTGAGGATAGGACAAGAAGCAATGGGCTTAAATTGCAGCAAGGGAGGTTAGGTTGGATATTAGGAAAAACTTCCTGTCAGAGTAGTTAAGCACTGGAATAAATTGCCTAGGGAGGTTGTGGAATCTCCATCACTGGGGATTTTGAAGAGCAGATTAGACAAACACCTGTCAGGGATGGTCTAGATAATACTTAGTTCTGCCTTGAGTGCAGGGGACTGGACTAGATGGTCGAGGTCCCTTCCAGTTCTATGATTCTATGATACGTTTGAAGGCGTGCTCTGGGATTTTCGGGAAGTGCTCAGCACCTTGCAGGATAAGGCCACTTGAGAGTGGGGTTTATGAGATAGTATCAGTCACCTTCCTTCAGCAATCTTAATTTTGGAAACAGGTAAATTGCTAGAGTTGAATGGTAGTCTCCATTTTCCTGTGTGCATTCTTCCTAATTCTTAGTTTAAAAGCTTTGCTGTTTATGTGGATGAGGGGAAAGGGGGAGTTCTTCAATATGAACTAAGTTTTGCAAACATGTTATTGGTGAAACATAAAGTTAGGCTACTAACTCAGGGATCTGTTTTTTGGGAAGCTTCTGAGAGCTCAGCACTTTTAGAAAATCAAGCACATCTTAAGTATAGCTTTGGGGTATAGCAACAGGGCCCAAGAGCCTAAATGACTAAAAGTCACTTTTTAAAATGGGAATCACCTGAGTGACTTAAGAGCTTTTGAAAATTTTTACCCCGAGGCTCCTATTTTTGAAAACTTTGGCCCAAACATGTGAAACAAAACTTTTAAACCTACAGTAATTTTTGCCCCCATCTAACTGCTTTATGAACATCACCATTAAAAGAGATACAATCTCTGAAACCCATCTGCCCTTTCTTCCACTATTATTCCTCACCCTTACCCATTAATTCTTTGGCTATGAACCCTCTGTGGCCTCTGGCTCCATCATTACCTTTAAAAGATGAGTTATTGGACACAACTGCATGTCTGCCAGGTTCCAGCACCATCTAATGAATCTTCACAGGCTCTGGTATGGGAGGCATTCTAGGACAGTGGTTTTCACATTTTTTTTCTGGCGACCCAATTGAAGAAAATTGTTGATGCCTGTGCCCCAATGGAGCGGGGCATGAGGGGTTTGGGGTGTGGGAGGGTCTCAGGGCTGAGGCAGAGGGTTGGGGTGACGGGGTGAGGGCTGCAGGGTGGGGCCTGGAATGAGGGGTTCAGGATGTGGGAGGGGACTCTGGGCTTGGGCAGGGGGTTGGGGTACAGGAGGGAGTCAGGGCTCTGGGCTGGGGGTTCAGGCTCAAGTGGGGCCGGGATGGGGGGTTTGGGGTGCAGGAGGGAGCTCCAGGTTTGGGGGGGCTCAGGGTTGGGGCAGAGGGTTGGGGTGTGGGGTTGGGGCGCAGGCTTACATCAGGTGGCTCCTGTCAGCGGCACAGTTGGAGTGTTAAGGCAGGCTTCCTGCCTGTCCTGGCACTGTGGACTGCGCTGCGCCCTGGAAGCGGCCAGCAGCAGGTCCAGCTCCTAGGTGGAGGCGTGCAAGTGGCTGCACATGGCTCTTGCCTGCAGGCACAGCCCCCCCACCTCCCATTGGCTGGAAATGGCCCATCGGCCCATGGGAGTGTGGAGCTGGTGCTTGGGGCAGGAGCAGCACACGGAACCCCGTGCCCCCTCCTGCCTAGGAGGCGGACCTGCTGCTGGCCGCTTCCGGAGCACAGCGCAGTGTTAGGACAGGTAGGGACTAGCCTGCCTTAGCTGGGCAGCACTGCCAGAGCCACCACGACCCAGTGCCTTACATTCCGTGACCCAGTACTGGGTCACGACCTGCAGTTTGAAAACCACAGTTCTAGGACACCACACTGTACAGCATGAGATAATTCAACGTGGAGATACCTAGTGCCAGCATTGTTATTTTAACTTAAATAAGAGAGCATCAAAATGACACATACCAATTTGGGGACATTATTCTTTTATCTTAGACCTACAGTTGTCTGTAGTTTGCATATGCTTTGCATCATTTTAGCAGTGAAATTTACTTAGCACAGGGAAGTTTTATGGAGATTTCTTGTTAGAAGACTAAAAGACAACTCTCCTACTATGGTAGTCATACTACCTTCCCCCACTATCTTTTCTGTCATCCCTTCCCCCAGTCTACTTAGACTGTCTCTGAACAAGCTGCATTTTGAAAAGAAGAATAAGTTCTATATTGGCATTGGTGATCTTTCCTGACTCCCTATCTCAGTGTTGCTGAATGTAGGGGGGTGGACAAATTGCTTGATCCCATGGAGATATGTCCTAGGGATCTAGGGGACAGAGGCCCAACCAGGCACTTTCCTGAAGAAACAAGATCGCTCAGTAGGCTAGATATCCACTCTCCAAAGATCATAGTGCTTATGGAAAGGTCCCATAAAGAGTGACACAAACCACTAGGGGTCTGCAGAAATTTATTCTAAACCCTATATACTAGAGAATGACATTTCTGCTCTAGAATTATAAAAGCTGGTTTAAAAATTCTCTAGGAAATTCTCTATAGGACTTTTTTTTCCATAATGGGAGGAATTCAGTTGTGGCTGGGGGAAGGATATTGTTGGGATAGAAGGAGGCACTGAGGATCCCTCAACCTGTTGCTGGTTTGGAAGGGGAAGCTTTGTAGGAAGGAAAGTTTGTGCTGAAACCTTTTGTGGTTTTTAATCTTTTATGAGAGCAAATGCAGAAACAACTAACTGTCAACAAAAATTCCCTCTGAACATACTAGAAAGAGAGAGACTGCCATTTATACAGGTGGTCCTGAGATCTTTCTGGAAGGAGGATCTAGGGCTGGGGCAGATCTCCTTCCCAAATCACAGAACATCACAGTTTCAGTTTCTCACTGCAACCTCAAAGTAGGCCAAAAACTCACTTGATTGCTGACTTTGGTGCAAGAGGTTCACACACAGCCAGATAAACTCCAAAGTCAGAAAAAGAGTAATGGGAAACTAAACTGGTAGCAAAATCTAGGTGGTGGCACTGTGAGTGGTTCAGAAACAAACATCAGAGTTCCATCTTATATGATTGATGTAGACAGGATATATAAAAATAAAAAGAGAGAGAGCATTCCATGCTGTCAATAAACACAGAAAGGTAACCAGTTCAGATACAAAGAGCCCAAAATGTCTGATCAATTGCCACTGAAAGTTAAGGAACTAACAAACAGGAAAATAGATGAGCATAAAGTTTAGCAGTTTTATATCTTAACACCCCCTTTGACATAAAAGGCACTTTCCATTCAATCTGGAATATAGGCAAGAAGCTTTTAAATGTCAGAGGTATCATCAGCTCTAGGGAGCTGAACCAAACGTCTAAATAGCCGAAAGAAATATTCTTCTATTTGTGTTTTTCAAATAAGAAATGGCACTTTCCAATTTTTAACATTAAGGGCTTTTAACTGATGCCTGCTAACGTGGCATTATTTTGCCTGATTCTTGAAAGAAAATATTGAGGGGGAAAATAGACACTGAGCCCAAACTTAGATTAAATTTGATCCTGGTTAAATGAAGCTTATGGTACATTTAACTGCTGTGCAAATCACCTGTTTACAATACTGTTATCAACAGGCTAACAGGGCTGCTTGGGTTTCCTGATGCCATAGACTATTATGTCCAGTCCAATGACAGATATGGAAAAAGGAAACTCTTTACAGGTCTCCACTGTATGAGATCAAAACACTATAAATAATTTAACGAATGCCATTTCTATAGTTATCAGAGGAGTAGCCGTGTTAGCCTGTATCCACAAAAACAATGAGGAGTCTGGTGGCACCTTGAAGATTTATTTGGGCATAAGCTTTCATGGGTAAAAAACCCACTTCTTCAGATGCATGGAGTGAAAATTACAGATGCAGGCATGAATATACTGACACATGAAGAGAAGGGAGTTGTACGTGGCAGAAGGCATTGCTGGTAATTGGGCCCAGTATAAGGTATAAGTTACACCACAGTATGCCAAAATATTTATGGCTGAATTAGAACGCTTCCTCAGCTCTTGTCCCCTAGTGCCCCTCCTCTACTTGCGCTACATTGATGACATCTTCATCATATGGACCCATGGGAAGAAGACCCTTGAAGAATTCCACCTGGATTTCAACAATTTCCACCCCACCATCGACCTGAGCCTAGACCAGTCCACACAAGAGATCCACTTCCTGGACACTACAGTGCAAATAAGTGATGGTCACACAAACTCCACCCTATACCGGAAACCTACTGACTGCTATACTTATCTACATGCCTCTAGCTTCCATCCAGGACACATCACACAATCCATTGTCTACAGCCAAGCCCTAAGATACAACTGAATTTACTCCAATCCCTCAGACAGAGACAAACACCTACCAGATCTTTATCAAGCATTATTAAAACTATAATACTCACATGGGGAAGTGAGGAAACATATTGACAGAGCAAGACAAGTACCCAGAAATCACCTACTACAGGACAGGCCCAACAAGGAAAATAACAGAGCACCACTGGCCATCGTGTACAGCCCCCAGCTAAAACCTCTCCAGCACATCATCAACAATCTACAACCTATCCTGGAAAACGATACCTCACTCTCACAGACCTTGGGAGCCAGGCCAGTCCTTGCTTACAGACAACCCCCCAACCTGAAGCAAATACTCACCAGCAACTACACACCACACCACAGAAACACTAACCCAGGAACCAATCCCTGTAATGAACCCCGTTGCCTACTCTGTCCCCATATCTACTCTAGCGACACCATCAGAGGACCCAACCACACGAGCCTCACCATCAGGGGCTCATTCACCTGCACATCTACTAATGTGATATATGCCATCATGTGCCAGCGATGCCCCTCTGCCATGTACATTGGCCAAACCGGACAGTCTCTACGTATGGGTTGCAAAGGCAAAGACAAGGACTCGAAAAGTAGGAAATGCCCCCTTGTGTATCCAACCTGTGGGCTGCATGAATCAGGGGTCCTATGGCGGTGGTGGGGGAAATAGTCTAATGAAATTAGACTGTATCATCGGGCTGGTCTACACTGGGGGGGGGGATCGATCTAAGATACGCAACTTCAACTACGTGAATAGCGTAGCTGAAGTTGAAGTATCTTATATTGATTTACCTTGGGTCCTCACGGCACGGGATCAACGGCCGCGGGTCCCCCATCGACTCCGCTACCGCCGCTCGCTCTGGTGGAGTTCTGGAGTCGACAGGGAGCGTGTTCGGGGATCGATATATCGCATCTTAATGCGATACGGCGGGTAGTCTGGACGTACCCATAATGTATATATACAAGGCCGAATTAAGAAGGCATCTGTAAATTTGGCATTTCCTAACATTCAAGCACTTGCCTTTGGACCCTGGATAACGTTCTTTTAATGTAAAGTTTTTGTATGTAATTTTCTAGGGTTTGGTTTTTTGTTTTTTTTTTAAGAATGCCCCATCATTCTTCATGAGTAGGGTGTGAAACCTGAACTTCTAGCTAGCACAGACTTCTGCCATTTGAGTTACAGGACTAATTACATCAGCTGGCACTAGGGGAAGGCTGTTATCCCAGAATGGGAATGAACTGCTGATATCATGTGCTGGATCTAATGGGGTAGTCTGGGGAACCTGGCCTGTCACGTCTGTTCCCGACCCCCCAACGCACTTAGAGAGGTGGAGAGCTCCTAGCTTATATGGAGCCATGCACTAGGTCTGGCGAGGATTATTGCTGGAGTGGGGGAACTCCACACCTTACCCTGAACCTGCTGTTATGGAGGCCCCAGTGCAGTATGTTGCAGTAGTGGAGCTCTTACTTTGGGGGCAGCATGAATCCAACCTTAGAATGCTCGCTTTCACATATTGTGGCGCACTGCCAAATTTTCCCGAGGAATGTGAGCTACAGCAGGGAGCTAGTGATTTTTAATAACTTATAACTCAGCCAAAGCTAAATAGAATTTGATGGGATAAAGAAAATACATTTCTCTAGCTGGAGGGGTTTTTCCCTGCTGGATTTTAAGGCTTTCTGCAAGCCAGGGATGTGCTAGTGCTTCTTAAAAAAAGTCACAAGAATCTTTTAATAATGGAATGTGTTAGATACCCTAAATATAGGGGTCACTACCAGCTCCCTTTTAATGGAACCATTCACAACTATAAAAGGACTTTTATCTCTGCAGTCTTTGGGCTTTTTCCATGCATCAAGTTGATTGGAGCCCTAGCATAAATTGCACTGAGAGAGGGCCATTTGGTCTGTGCCTTTGACCAAGAATTCAAAGAGCCCTTAGGTTCTAGCCTCCACCTTCTCCCACCTCTCTCCACATGCCAAGGAGTAGATGACTTTTGAGTGAATTCAGGCTAAAACCACAAAGATTTTAATTAAAATAATCTTAAGAAAATGCCATATGAAAACATCACTAGCTTTAAACTGGGTAACAGCTTAGCCTAAATAAGGTTCAGTTTTGTGCACTTACTGTGTTAGCAAGTATTCACTCACATCTAAAGGGCAGATGGTCATCTATGCCTCCCGCGCTTTTGCCCTCTCTTGTCAACTTTGCTGCCTGTCAAAAATTGTCTTGTAAAACCTTCTGGAATCATTAACCCTTTAATTCTGCTGGCTTGTGCTCTGTAGACACTGAACTCCCTAGAGTGAATAGGTGTGAGATATTAATATACTTCCTGTTAGCCCATGGAACATCAGTTATAATGTTTGCACAGGTGGCCTTTTCTGGGAAAGTGCATCTACAATGCAATAGTCATACTGTTTCTGATTTTTTTCATAATAGTTACACCCATTTTCCTGAAGTAAATTGGATGTCCTCCATCTCCTGGATAATCCCAGGTTAATTATAAAAACTTTTTTGAGGTTTTGGAGATTTTAATTCACTATGCATATCTTCTCAACTTTTCCTTGGTCAGATGTTCTACATGCTTCCCTGCTCAGGTTCCCTTCTCAGGTTCATTTCAATCATATTTTTAAATATGGAGCAACCATATACTGTTTAAGTATTTCATCCTTTTTCATTTATGTCCATTATCAATTCTTGACAGCTGGAGCCCAGTCTGTTTCAGTAGTTTCATTACTTGCTAGACTGTTTTATATATATATATATATATATATATATATATATATATATATATATATATATATATATATATATATATATATATCCAGGGCCAACTCCATCTCTGGTGTAACTCCACTGCCTTTTGGTCAGGTAAACATTGCTAAAATAATAACTTTGCATTTTCATATAATTTACTGTGTTTAAGTCTGCAACCTTAATGTAACCTTGTTAATATAATTTTGCATTGGATACTATATATAATACAAGATGGATGAAATTGCAAGTTTTATGGAACAGCTAATGTACTATTGATTTTTTTCTAAAAACCTTCTCAGCCTCCTATATAATATTCCCTTCAGACTTTCATGATTATATGAAATCAGTACTTTCTTATCAGATGCATAAATCAATGTCTTATCAGATTTATGAATTTATCAGATATCCAGAAGATTCATGGAATGGACAGCATCTGATGCTATCTGAAATCAGCAAGAAAAAGAAAGGAAGGATTAACAATTCTCTTCCCATGAAGACTGCTTTGCGCTGACCTGTGGCATATTTATGGTAGGATATTCACCATATCATGTTAGTAACTAAACATTGTTGGAAAAACATCATGTATAACTTGGGGATGTCAGCTCAGCGGTGACTGTAACGTGCCATACTATGGTAGCATAGAAAGCTGTATTGCACTAGAAGGTTGGAATACCTAGGGTGTGTCCACAATAAGAAATAAGGTACCAGCTAAAACCCTAGCGAAGACAAGGCAATTTGTAGTTTTCATGTGTGTTAGCAGGTCAAGGTGAACACAATAGGAGAGATTAGAATTTACCTCAACAGGCTAACACATTAATACTGCAACTGCCTTATCACTAGGATTTTACCTCATGTTAGTTAGTGCGTTAGCTAACACAAAGTAGGAACTAGAGGTGGTCAGAAATTTCCCCATTGGAATGACTTTTTGATGGAAAACTCACCTTCCACAAAATCTCAATTTTGCATGGGGAAAAAAAAATCTCATTTTTCCCTTGAAAAATCTTTTCCAGCCCCACGAGTGCTGACTTTCTTCTTTCCAGGTGGGTGCTCCACACCTGCTCTGCCCTGAGGCCCCGCCCCCACTCCATCTCTGCCTTCAAGGCCCCAGCCTCACTCTGTCTCTTCTTGCCCCCTCTCTGCCCGCTCCTGCCAGCTCCTCCCGCCCACCATTGAGCAGCTGATTGGCAGGTGGCTAGTGGGTGCTGAGCACACACTATTTTTTTCTGTGGGTGCTCCAGCCCAAGAGCACCCACAGAGTCAGCGCCTGTGTCTAGTCCCTTGATTCCCCCACTCTCTGGCAGCCTGCCTGGCAAGCTGCTGGGGAGCCTGGGCTTCTAGGCTCCTTTGCTCAGGGGCAACCTGCCAGGTGGGCTGTCTCAGAGTTGGGGCTCTCAGGCTCCCCAAGCTGCCCAGCTCTCCCCAGCATGGTTCAGGGTAGTTTGCGAGGTCTCAGAACAGTTGTGAAAAGGTCAAAACAAAATATTGTTTTGACTCTTTCTAAATGAAATTTAAGAATTCCGGTTCTGTGGGAAATTTCAAAGTTTTTCTATTTTTCATTCTGGTTCAGAATGAATTTGTTTCTGACATTTCTGAATTTCTCCTGGACAGGATTTCCAGTTTCTGGCCAGTTCTAGTAAGAACACACTTTTTTCTCTAGTGAAGACAAGGCCTTTGGGCTAGATGGAGCCGTAAGGCTCAGCCCTCAGTATGGTGAGCTAGGTAGTTATAGTATCCTGGTAGCAGCCCCAGGAAGGAATTGTGACCCAAAAATCATAATTTCCCCCTCTGCTCCCCTCTAGCTACAGGAGGCAGGGGAAATTGCAGCCCTTGAGAGAGAGGACAGCTTAGGGCTTGTCTACACAGGGAAATTTACTGGAATTATTACATCAATATAATTATACCTGAATAGTTATACCACTATAAGGCCGAAACTTTGGTTGATGCGAGTTACATTGGCATTATGCCACTGCAGTTAGTATATCACTTGTGTGCATGCATACTTGTCTCCTTCTGTCTGTGCTGCATGTACTCACCAAGAATACTTGTATTGATACACAGTGCAGCACACTGTGGGGAGATATCCCAGTGTGCAACCTGCCACACTCCAGTGCACTCTTTTGGGAAGATTTTGCAATTCGTGGTGAGGTTGAAAAGAGTCATGTAGGGGTGACTGGGAGCTGGGGGTGCAGCTGTCTCCATCCCATAATGTCCTCTATAGCCCATCATTTTCATTCCTTTTTTCAAAATCCCACAAACACGCGTGGGCCTCCTCACCGTCCACCATCTCTGACACAAGCATAGAGCCTGCACAGCTGCATTACTTTACTTCAAAGCATTGCAAACACAGGATGCACGATCCTCCAATATTTGCAGAGCCAGAAAAATAATCAAATCAGTGGGAACATGATTTCTTGGCAAGCAGATTGCTGTGGGACATAGCAAGAACCAATTCAATGTTGTTGGTGGCATTCATGGAGCAGCTGCAGATTGTGAAGCACCACTTGTAAGCCTCTGACTGGTGGAATCACATTGTAATGCAGGCTTGAGATGATGTGCAGTGGCTGCAGGACTTTTGGATGCACAAGGCCACATCCCTGGGTCTGTGACTGAGGTTGCCCCAGCCCTCCAGTGCAGAGACACCAGAATGAGAGCAAAGAAGTAAGTGGCGATTGCACTGTGGAAACTTGGAAGGCTGGATTGCTACTGGTCAGTTGAAAATAATTTTGGAGTTGGAAAATCCACTGTGAGGGCTGTTGTCCTGCGAGTGTGCAAGGCCATTAATAGCTTCTTGCGACACAACACTGTGACTCTTGGCAATGTGCAGGACATCGTATATGGATTTGCAGCAATGATCTTCCTGATCTGTGATGGAGCAATAGATGGCATGCACATCGCTATTTTGGCAGACCACCTTACCACAAAGTACATCAACAGAAAGCGCTACTTTTTGATAGTTATGCAGACACCGATGGATCACTGGGGACACTTTACCAACATCAACGTGGGCTGGTCACGGAAGGTGTCTGACGCTCATATCTTTAAGAACCCAGGACTATTCAAAGCTTCAAGCAGGGACATTTTTTACTGACTAGTGGTTTACCATTGGTGATGTTGAAACGCTAACAGGGATCCTGGAGGACCCACGCTATCCTTGCTCCCCTGGCTCCTGGAGCTGTACACCAGCCACCTCAACAGCACTAAGGAAAAATTCAACTATTGGCTGAGCAGGTGCAGAATGAAAGTTGAAAGTGCTTTTGGTAGATTGAAGAGATGCTGGCGGTGTTTACTCACAAGATTGGATCTAGTGAAAATAACATCCCAATGGTTATAGATGCCTGCTGTGTCCTGCATAATATCTGTGAAGCAAAGGGGGAAAAGTTGCTGCCGTGGCGGAGGGCAGAGGTGGAGTGGCTGTCTGCTGAGTTGGAACAGCCAGCCACAAGGGCTATTAGCCGAGTTCAGAGCGGAGCTATATGACTCAGGGAGGCTTTGAAAGAGCACTTTAACAGTGAGCCATTGTAATGTGGTGTGGTGGACTGTGCTCCATCTGGCCCTGCTGTTTTGGGGCCTGCTAGCAACTGTGTGGTGCTTCGTGTAACTGTATGAATATAACATTGTCAGTGCAGAGCTTGATTTATTTTGCAGAGCTTGCTGTACATTTATGAATACTACAATGTGTGTGTTTGTCACTGATCCTATGAGTGGTGTCACACTGTACAGTAACTAGTAAGGGGGTGCTTTCAGAACTGCTAGGGACTCTGCAGGATATGTTGTAAACTAATAAAGATGAATTATGTTCCAAATAATAGAATTGTATTCAGTAACAAAAGAAAAATCCTTGCAATTTAAAAGCAAATACATTAAAAACGTAAGAAATTAATAGAACAGAACTTAACTAGGAGAAAGAATATTCATGTCCATTTTAGCTATCCACATAGCTGCTGTGGCTTTCACAGGCCGATGTATGTGAAACTGTGGTTGATCTTAATATCCCCCAGGGTGTGGTGATAGGGGTAGGTGATGTGGCATCTTGTGACACATGGAATGTTGGGGGGAAGAGGTGTAGGGAAGTGCTGCACTTTTCATGTGTTAGCAGGTCAAGATGAACACTACAAGAGAGATTAGAATTTACCTCAACAGGACTGCAGAGAGAGGTGAGCCCAGGGTTGTTGAACCTGTAGGTCCACAAGAGTCAGCAGCATCTATGTTTGCTGCTGGAGAAGCCCCATTATGTCCTGGTGCATCTCCCTCTCCTTTTCCTGCTGGGACTTTCTTCTTTCTGTTCTTTCCTTCTCCAGGCTATTTGCAGGGCTCACCCTCCAGGCCCAGTGCTCGCGGTCTGGTGCAGGAGTGGCTTGCAGGATCTCATGGAACAGGTCATCCAGAGTTGTCTTCTTTCTCCTTATCTGGCTCAGGTGTTCTGTGAGTGGGGATGCAGAACTCCTCCAGGCTGCAACAGCAGCAGCTACAACACACAGAGATACCACTGTCAGTATAGTCACAATGGAAAGTGAAAATGAAGATTCAGGACCCCCATCCCTTGCTCCCCTAAAGTTTTAAACCAGACATGCTCCTTGATGCTTCTGCTTCAGAGTGCTTGTGCACGGCACTGCTTACAGCACCAGCCATGGTGAGTGTGGTCTGCTAGGGGTGAGGGAAAGGCGAAGGGAATTGCTTGGGTGCATAAAACTATGAGTATATGGCAATGGCACTGAACACTGGCACCACTGTCCCACTTCTGAGGGTAGCAAAGGCACAGAGAGCACAGCTGCTGCTAGGGTCCCGAAACTGCTCAGGCCCATATGCTGCTGGTCTGTTTACAGCAATGGTGCATGCCAAGATTATCGCTGATCGGCATGGGAAAAAGTCCTATTGTGGAAGAATAAATAAGGCTGCCATCCCTAGAAACCTTCGGGAGAAGATCACAGAGTAGCTTCATGAAATCTTCATCAAGATCTCTCAGGAGGATTCAAGAGATATCCCTGTGTACATAAACAAACAGCTCCGCATGCCCCTCTTGCCTAACTCCACAGGAGAATGAAAAGACAAATAACAACGCTACCTCTCGTTGTTGTGCCGCTACCTCTTCTAGTGCAAGTAAATTAATGAAAAGTCAATAGCTGTGTTCTGTTAAGTTGGGGTGCCGTCACTGTAATGGGAAATAAAGTTACACACTTCTTTGAGGATCCTTACCCTGAATCAGGCTCATCCCTGCTCAACTGACTAGAGTGTGGTAGATTTTCAAACAGGTCCTAGCTTATGGCATAGCTGGATTCCCCAATTGCATGTTCCCCATTCTCCTCCTCTTCTTCCTCCTCCACTTCCTCCTGGTCCTTGCTGTTCATGCCAGGGACCTGTGACTCAAGGTCCTCAAAAATATCCACAGTAGTGTGTGGGGTAGTGGTGGGGTCTCCCTCAAATATGGCATGCAGCTCTTTTTAAAAGCAGCAGGTCTGCAGCTTGGTGCCAGATCAACTGTTGGCCTCCATGGCCTTCTGGTATGCCTGCTGCAGTTCCTTCGCTTTCACATGGCACTGCTGCTGGTCCCTGTCGTACCGGTCTGCATCCCCCAGGCAATCTGCTTGAAGGTGTTCACATTTCTGCTGCTGGTCCATAGTTGTGCTTGCACAACCTCATCTCCACACAGGCCCAGGAGGTCCAATATCTCCTGCCTACTCCAAGCTGGAGCATGTAGCCAGCATGATCAGCTGGGCAGTTGTGCACAAAAATGGAGAGCTGCTAGATATCGTCGAGCTGGGCAATCAGGAACAGGCATTTCAAAAATTCACAGGGCTTTAAAGGGGTGCGGGGCCTTCTGGTCTCTGTGACCCCTTGATAGTGGAGTTCACAACTGCAACCAGAGTGGTCAGTCTTGGGCATTTTGGGACAGCTGCTGGAGGACTGTTAGGATAGATAACACAGTGTCTACACTTGGGCTTCATCAACCTCAGTACATTGACCATGGCTCAGTGCTTCTTTGGGGGGACGGGGAGTGTTACTATGTTGGTACACCTCCAACTCTTGGGTTTAACAAAACACTAACTTTTTCTTTAACCAGAGTAAACCTAACATAAACATAACAATAGCATTCAGCAGCCCTTTTACTTCTTACTCCTGGGGAGCAATCCTAATCTTATAAAAACCTGTCAGTGCCTCCCTTTTGGATCACAGTCTAGCTTCCTGATTCCCTCTGTAATCCTGTTCCCTTTCACCTCAGGAGCTAACAAACCACCCTTCATGTTCAATCCCCACAAAGTTCCAAGTGGGCAGTGTGGGTGGAGCTTCCATCCAGGAGTCCTAGCAACTGCCTCTCTGCACCTAGCAGCAGATGTTCTTTTTGGTCTTCTTCCCACAACATGCCCCATCATGCAGTTTCACTTAACCACACTTATCCTATAACATCATTTCATATCAGACAGTTTCAAGTTAATATAGTCCCTACTCCATCCCCTTCCCCCATCTATTTGTTTACGGGAAAGGAGTCTTACAGCCAGTCCTTTAGGAAGCATCTTAGCAACTCTGCCTTCTCATACATTACATCCCACATATTAGCAACAGAACCATCTGTAATCTCATAATACTCTATATTAAAACATCTTTCTTTATCCAATGTTTCTGTTAGAAGCTTTAACCATTCATCTTGTATGGTATTTCTTTGATGTAATTATAATATATCTGACTGTAGTTAACTGAAGATTTAATAACATCTCATTTTCTTTCCTCAAGACTATTAAAGATACTGGATCTCCAGTAAGGAAGAGCTAGCTCTGGAATAGCCTTAAATTGCCTTTGAATATACTTCTTTTGGATAGATAAAAAATGCAAAAGTTTTTCAACTTTGATTGTGGTCAATCCATCATTTTGTGGCTTTTAAAAATATGTTTGGCTGGTAAATTTGCAGTGGCATAAAGCAACATAATTTGCCTGGCTCTACCTGGAAGCTCTAGCTGGTTGCAGCATGTGGCTGCCCACGTTTTAGTTAGGGTAGACCAATGACAGTACATTACTCTTGTGATCCAGAGTCTTCTCTGGGTGACATACAAGAGGCTCTTCATGAACTTCAAAGCTTTAAATGGTCAGGGCCCCAGCTGTTTTAGAGACTGCCTTCTCGTCCAAACTCTGCCCTTACATCTATTCTTGGAGAGCCCTCTTCTTCATCTACATCTTACCAGGGTGAAGCTCAAGGAGGTTGGAAATAGAGTGTCCTTGGAGGTAGAACTTCTAGAATTTGAGCCCTGGCTTGGCCACGTCCAAGGATTCTGCTGAGATTTAATCTTCTGGATTCTGTCTGCTATCTTGGATCTCATCAAGGAACCTGAGTCAGCTATTATGGAGGGTCATAGAGCATCTTGTTGCTGATTCTTGTGGTACCTGCTTCTTTTCAAGCAGCACATCTAGATATCACAGTGAAGGGTGCTGTGCCTTAAAAATAATCTGACATGTCTCCTGGGGCCTCTATCCATTGACTATAATGGATTTTGGATCAGGCCTCTGGTGTTGAGTATAATATTGATCTACCACTAGCAAAATTAATTAAGTCCTGTCCCCACAAGGTCTTATCCATGCTACTAGTTTTTTCTCTTAACTACAGTATTGTTTCTCTGAACATAATCCTGTGATTGGGAGTGCTGTAGGCAGTCATTGACTGGAACTAATCCCTTCCCTGACGCAGAAAGGTCATGAATTTCAACAGTAAGTTCTCTTCTGTTTTCTGTTTTCAAAAGTGTTGTATGCGCCAACGGCAGAGAAGGTACTTAAGAGTGGGTGGGGCAACTTCCGCAATGTGCTAGATGGCAAAGGATGCACAAAAATGTTTTGTCAGATGCTGTTGGTAATGGGAAGTAAATTGTCAGGGACCATCTGCTGTGATTTGTGTATCTGTGAAACTGACTTGGCCATGATTATTCAGATGCATGTCAGAAGTTTGGTAACAATCTTACCAGTAGTTTCCTTTTGCTTTGTCTTTTCTAGTTGTCATTCATATTTTCATCCTTCTTTCTACTGAATTCCACATGTATTTATGTATCCATAGATTAACACATGAATGAAATCAATTCAAAATTGACTCTTCAGTTTTATAATAGTAATATCTTGCCATCGAATATGATTTGTAATTATTCTAACATAGATGACAATCTCACAGGAGCCAGCCATTCCAAATATATGGTTTATAAATGACTATAAATTATATTGTGTGTATTGTGACAAAGTTCCTCCTGTATCTTGGTGGGTCCTGCGCTTATTGGCAGATTTTCTTGCCTCAGAGATTCACCATGTGGGTTGGGGAACAGCCCAGAGACCTTCCCCTCTGGAAGAACCCACAGTCCAGGTCAATTGGGAGGTTTGGGGCCCGCCCTCTACTCCAGGTTCCAGCCCAGGGCCCTGTGGACTGCAGCTGTCTATAGTGCCTCCTGTAACAGCTGCATGACAGCTACAACTCCCTGGGCTACTTCCCCATGGCCTCCTCCAAACACCTTCCTTATTCTCACCACAGGACCTTCCTCCTGGTGTCTGATAACGCTTGTGCTCCTCAGTCCTCCAGCAGCACAGCACAGCACAGCACAGCACAGCACAGCACAGCACACCTTCTCCTTCTCCTTCTCCTTCTCCCTCTCCCTCTCCCTCTCCCTCTCCCTCTCAGCTCCTTGCACCTCTTGCTCCCAGCTCCTCACACTGTCACCACAAACTGAAGTGAGCTCCTTTTAAAACCCAGGTGCCCTGATTAGCCTGCCTTAATTGATTCTAGCAGCTTCTTCTTAATTGGCTCCAGGTGTCCTAATTAGCCTGCCTGCCTTAACTGGTTCTAGCAGGTTCCTGATTGATCTAGTGCAGCCCCTTCTCTGTTCACTCAGGGAACAGAAAACTATTCATCCAGTGACCAGTATATTTGCCCTCTACCAGACTCCTGTACCCCATTGGTTTGGGTCTGTCACAGTATATATAATTATAAACATAAATAATGAGTGTGTTCCTTGGAGGATTATTGAATTATGTTCCAGTTCCAGTTAACCCTAAATTTTAGAGCTGGTTCTGCTACATACTAGCTGTGTGATCTTAGGCTAAGGACTAAAACCGCTCTACCTTAGTTTTCTTAGTTTTCTCCACCTGTATAATGGGGGTGATGCCAATGTTACTTGTTTGTAAACTTTGGAAAGAAAGGTGTTAGTGACAGAACAAACTAGTTTGAAAAATGTCAGGTACTTTTTCCAATCATTGCCACTTTTTGGGGGAGGTTTAGGGAGAGAACTTTCTATTTCAGCGCCAGTTCCTTCCTTGCTAGTGGATGTAGTGGCTACCACATTCTGCGAACTCAATCTTGTGTGCCATACAGTGTGTACAGTCCTGTTACTAGTCTGCATGTGATGGTGGGAATTTACATTTTGTGAAGCATTCAAAAGCTGTGGAGGTTCTAAAAAAGCCCCCTTAACATGCACATTAATTCAAGGTGAAATGATTTGGGGCTAGATTGTAGCTGGCCTGTGTGCAAGGATGAAATGAGCTTTCCAACTCACATGTTCACATACCTTGTTCAAGGACCAGCTACAATTGCTAACTACCCCAGAAAGGGTAAGTAGGAGTGGGCACCAGGCAGTGCCATTGTCCCAGCCTGTTCCTGTACTGGCCAGTACAGAGTGGTTCTGCGGGCTGGTCTTCTGATGCACCTTGGACTCAAGATACCTGGGTGCAATTACTGGCCCTGGCACTGACCTGCTGGGTGACTGTGGGTAAGTCACTTCACTGCTATGTGCCTCAGTTTTCGGATCTGTAAAGAAGGGATAATGATATTGACCTACTTTGTAAAGCACTTTGAGATTTAGTGATGAAAAACACTATATAAGAGGTTTCAAAGTAACAGCCGTGTTAGTCTGTATCCACAAAAAGAACAGGAGTACTTGTGGCACCTTAGAGACTAACAAATTTATTTCAGCATAAGCTTTCGTGGGCTACAGCTCACTTCTTCAGATGCATAGAGTGAAACACACAGACAGAAGATATTTATACATACAGAGAACATGAAAAGGTGGAAGTACGCATACCAATTGTAAGAGGCCAATCAATTGAGATGAGCTATCAGTAGCAGCAGAAGAAAAAACTTTGAAGTGATAATCGAGATGACCCATAGAAGGTGTGAGGAGAACTTAACATGGGGGAAAAAAAATTCGATTAGTGTAATGACCCAACCATTCCCAGTCTCTGTTTAGACCTAAGTTAATTGTGTCTAATTTGCATATTAATTCGAGTTCAGCAGTCTCTCTTTGGAGTCTGTTTTTGAAGCCCCACAGTATGCCAACATCTTTATGGCTGACTTAGAACAACGCTTCCTTAGCTCTCGTCCCCTAACGCTCCTACTCTACTTGCGCTACATTGATGATATATTCATCATCTGGACCCATGGAAAAGAAGCCCTCGATGAATTCCACCATGATTTTAACAATTTCCATCCCACCATCAACCTCAACCTAGACCAATCCACACAAGTGGTCCATTTCCTAGACACTACTGTGCTAATAAACGATGGTCACATAAACACCACTCTATACTGGAAACCCACTGACCACTATACTTACCTACATGCCTCCAGCTTCCATCCAGGACACACCACACGATCCATTGTCTACAGCCAAGCTCTAAGATACAACCGCATTTGCTCCAATCCCTCGGACAGAGACAAACATCTACAAGATCTCTATCAAGCATTCTTAAAACTACAATACCCACCTGCTGAAGTGAAAAAACAGATTGACAGAGCCAGAAGAGTACCCAGAAGCCACCTACTACAGGACAGGCCCAACAAAGAAAATAACAGAACGCCACTAGCCGCCACCTTCAGCCCCCAACTGAAACCTCTCCAGCGCATCATCAGAGATCTACAATCTCAACCTCTCTAATCACTCAGCGACAGACTTGAAGGTGTCAGTTTTGCAACAAAAAACTTCAAAAACAGACTCCAAAGAGAGACTGCTGAACTCGAATTAATATGCAAATTAGACACAATTAACTTAGGTCTAAACAGAGACTGGGAATGGTTGGGTCATTATACTAATTGAATTTTTTTCCCCCCATGTTAAGTTCTCCTCACACCTTCTATGGGTCATCTCGATTATCACTTCAAAGTTTTTTCTTCTGCTGCTACTGATAGCTCATCTCAATTGATTGGCCTCTTACAATTGGTATGCGTACTTCCACCTTTTCATGTTCTCTGTATGTATAAATATCTTCTGTCTGTGTGTTTCACTCTATGCATCTGAAGAAGTGAGCTGTAGCCCACGAAAGCTTATGCTGAAATAAATTTGTTAGTCTCTAAGGTGCCACAAGTACTCCTGTTCTTTTTACTATATAAGAGCTAGGTGTTATTATTATTAATAAAAGAAGAACAGGAGTACTTGTGGCACCTTAGAGACTAATAAATTTGTTAGTCTCTAAGGTGCCACAAGTACTCCTGTTCTTCTTTTTGCGGATACAGACTAACATGGCTGCTACTCTGAAACCTATTATTATTAATGAGGCGCATGCCTTCCCAGAGCTTCCCCTGCTAGTGCTAAGGATTTGCTCCAAGTCTTTCTTTGGAGTGAAATGTTAATGAGACAAATCTGGCAATAAAACTTTCCCAAATAATGTTTTACTTCTGGAGCCAGATGTAAACCAGTGGTTGCAGTTTACTCAGAATTAGTGGATTTCATTTTAATCTCTTTTTTTAAAAAAAATGCTACAACATGCGAATTGAAAAATCACCATTTGATTTATTACTTTTGCACATTACTGGAGTCTTAGTAGTGTTTTCTGAATTTGCTTTACTTAGCCTGACCAGTGGAAGAAATTTAACTCAAACATTATGAGTGAATAATGAACAGGAGTACTTGTGGCACCTTAGAGACTAACAAATTTATTAGAGCATAAGCTTTCGTGGACTACAGCCCACTTCTTTGGATGCATGAGTGAATAATGGTCAGGTTGGCAGAAAAGATGGTTTCCTTAGTTCATTTTTGTGTATGTGGATTAGAATGCAACATAATTCCTGTTCAGCCTGTCTCAGTGGTCTGTTGTAATTGATAACCTGTTTATGGGCCATGAATGTTTATGTACATCCTAATTTAGAGAGAAGTTGAAATAAATTCAATTATCTTTAGTACTTTTCTTCCTTCAAATATTCACCGCCTGAAATGTAATGCAATCTGACATGTGTGGGACAGAGCAAAATAATCAGTTAATTTCTCTGAAGTGATAGCATAATTTTCTACTAGTGATTTAGCAGTAACAAAAAACATTACTGTTAGGGCTTGTCTACACTTGAAATGCTACAGTGGCACAGCTGAAGTACTGCCGTTGTGCTGCTATAGTACTTCAGTGTAGACATTATCTACGCTGATAGGCGAGGTTCTCCTATAAGCATAGATAATCCACCTCCCCAAGAGGTGGTAGTTAAGTTAATGGATGAAATCTTCTGTCGGCCTTGGGCTGTCTATACCGTTGGTTAGATCGGCTTAAGTATGTCACTCAGGGGTATGGATTTTTCACACCCCTGAGCAAGGTAGTTGGATCACTCTCACTTTTTAATGTAAATCAAGCTTTAGAAAGGAACTCTGAGCTACTGTAGTTAGAGTTGGGTAGCAACTCTCAAGAGTCCTCATCAACATGTGGAATAGTTATAATAATCAGTGTTCATTCATGAGTCTGTAGTAGTCTGTCTTGTGGGCCAGAAGGCCATGTTTTCAGGTGCCACATAAAGACTTAGGTTTTATAATCAGTGGTAACACTGTAGTGCTTACTAGGGGAGAGCTGCATTGTAAAATATGTTATATCCATAGTGCATCCCTCATCCACTGCCTCAACTGTGGGAGGCTTTGTCTGGGCCAGCAGTGGCAAGAGGACCTTTGGCCTCTTTAAGAATCACTCCCTCTGGCCTTTCTCCTCCTTTCCTCATGTGCACTCAGTCTCCTGGTGGTCTTGAGGAGGGGAAGGTGGGGCACTTGGCTGATTGGTTGGACAGAGGGGTATCATAAGCCTTTTGGCTCTTGCACACCCAAGGGAAGGGCTTATAAACCCTTTCCCCTGCCTGGGGGCACCATTCTGCACTGGGAAGAAAAGCTTCTCCCCTCACCCACAAGCCCGTGGGATTAGAGTAGGGCCAGTGTTTCGGTCCTTGCTGTGGGCTCATGCTAGTCATGGGTCTGGGAAGGAATTTTTCCCTCACTACCAGATTGGCCAGGGAGGTGCAAGGTTTTTGCCTTCCTTTCAGCAGCCCAGGAACCAGGTGGGTAGGTTAGATTGTAAAATTCATTTTGTCAGAATTTGGCAGGTGACCAATGCAGGTAGTAATTCAGTGTGGGTCTGGGTCCCTGATAACTCAGAACTGGGTGCCAATTAGGAGAAGGCATCTCCTAATGGAGGTGGGAAATGGGGTTGGGACTGTCAATGTCTGGTATGGTGAGGAGACAATTTTCTCTCCTCCACCCCCTTAGCCTTCACACAAGGAGAGTGCAGGTCCCCGTAATGGGGTCAAGGTTAACAGGGTGCAAGGCTGATGGCAAACCTTCATCAAGTGGAGTAGAGAGGTGGGAGGCGGACAACAGCCCTGCCCCAGGTAGTACAGATAACATCCTTTCAGAGGTGAGTAGGCAACTAAACACAATGTGAGTAAAACTGGAGAATGTAAGAACCAAATACATTAATTATATCCTCTATCACAGTGGCAAGGCTACCTATAAATGTAAATACATATGCAGATATTTTAAGATAGGGCTTAAGTATGTGACTGAAATCTCTGTCTTAATAGGAATTCAAAGGACTGCACAATCTGCCCCCAGAAATGCACTATGTTCCTTTTGATTTTTGCAAACTTAGAAACGGTGATGTGCTGCCAATATTTTAATGAGTGTTCCCTCAAAAATTTCCAGCCATAGCATCATCTTCCCATAAACAAGAAAGGAAGCAACGCCAGAGGGCAAACTTATATTAAATGCCTTAAGTGGGAATTGTTGTACTCTGTTTAAAAAAAAATTATAACATTGTATAACTAGAAAGAGGATGGGGACTGGGGGCTAAACACCTAATTTCCCCCCACTTCCCCACCAACTAGCCTCCCATGTGACCTTTTTGTTTTGTTTTGTTTTTTGTTAAACCTGCCACTGAAACACTGCAAAAGAAAACAACTTTGCTCTGAGCAGTATTTTTACTTAAATCACCTGCTAGAGATCATTTTAGCAATAACCAGCAATGGGATGAAATCACTCTAAGGCAGGGAACTCATGTCAACCACTCCTACACTTTGGTGACATAGTTTTAACCAGGAAGTCCTGTGAGCAGCATTGAGGGTTATTCAGAGCACCACTGCATATTACAATGTGACTTTCTTATTTAAACTATGGGAAAATGGCACTCACTGTCTGGATTTGGGTATGTAGTATTTACACCAGTATGTAGACGGGGTAAGTAAGAAAGATTGTTCCTTATTCAAAATAATTTGATGTATCATTTCTATGTCCATATTTCAGTGTAGGGGTTGTTCTTCGTTCATATTTGCTTTGATTGTTCCCTGTTTGTTTAAAAAAAGCCACCCCTAATTTGCAGTTTTTAATCTGAATGAATGTGCATGAATACTTTATTCCGTGGTTCTGTTTGCCCAAAGACATTGAACAAATTACAGGACATGTCGACAATATCACTACAACCAGCTAAAAGAGCCAGTGATAACAGAAACAGAAACTACTGCATAGCCATAGGAAAAGATAGTTTTAGGATGTTCTTAACTGTAAGGAAAATAATTATTGGTTAATGCTTTACGGTGGCGTCAGCTCTCTGTGGAGATGCACAAGCTGTCCAGGACACCAGTTTCTTTAATACTACTCAAAATATCCCCACTTTCTAGACAGGGAGCTACAACAGCAATTATGGATGAATGTCCTTCCACTGAATTTAAAATAACTGTCTCAGGCTGTGAGATCAAATATGCTACTGGTTTATATATCAACTTGTTCCACTGTGTCCTCAGGCAAAAAGTGAGACAGGAGAGGGAATGAAGATCATTTTTCTGGCCTATGCTCTGACCATGTTGCCCTTTGCTTTGAGTCCTTCTTCTGGCACCTCGTTTTCTACTGCACTGAATTGAAGCTCTTTGTCTTTCCCCTTCAAGTTCCTTTGCAGCTCTGCCCCTTTCTGCTTAACTGCTCTTGTCTCTTATCTCCACCTCAGTCCTCTCTCCTTTGCCAGTGATGCCACTTTTGAGCACACTGATTTCCTCCTCCACATGCCTCCTCAAGACTTGTTTCTGCTGTGATGTCTATAAGTAATCAGCCAACCAGTGACAGCTAGGATGGGGATAGCTGATTTTTATTAAAAATTCATTTTTCAGAGGATTTGGAGCCATTGAATTTTGTGATATCTAAGCTATGTAGCCATGTTGCCTTTTTCCCCTCCCCCTGCTATTTGTCATACTTATTTGTTGCATTGCCTCAAATTAAATTGTGTGGCATTTAGGACTGGGGCCACGTTTTCCTGTTTTTTTGTACAGCACCTAGCACAATGGATTGCTGATCCCAGTTGGGGCCTTTGAGTGCTTCATTAATATAAATAACAATACTAAAAAAGCTAGCAGATGCCAATGAAACTAAATACAATTCAGTTTGTCTTCTGCATAACTGTTAATGGAACCCAAATTTCAATGCTTCCCTGAGTCAATAGAGAGTAATGAAGTCAAGCATAAAATCAGATCTTTAATAATTCAATGCAATATCCATCATCGTCAGGAGTACACTGGTTTAGCCTGATGGATAAGTCTCTAGACTTGTACTCAAGGAGGCATGCATTCAGTTCCTGACTCAGCCACAAACGTCCTGTGTGACCACGGGCAAGTCACTTAATCTACCATGTGTCTTAATTTTCGATCTGTAAAATGAGGATACTAGTTCCCTGCCTTACAAAAGTGTTGTGAGGATAAAGTCAATTAATGGTTGTGAGGAGCTCAGATATTACCGTGATGAGGACCAGATAAGTACTTAGATTGCCTCAGTCCTGTGAAAGCCTCCTGAAATGCCATTTTCAGAATTACTGACTCCAAGTGATATTTCCAAAACTATAACTTTATTGGCAATGAATTAACATCACTGAAGCTTCATTTCTAAAATCTCTGTTCATGGAGGCCACATTTCCAGGTGTAACTAACAATGCTGTCTTTGAGGGGAGTGCAAAATTGTCACTTTTAGTACTACTTTAGCAACTGTAGATTGACTTTTGCAGTAGAGTTATTGAAGAAGGTCTGTGTAAACCAGGGTTCCAATAATCAATGAATTTATTTAATTATCAAAGAGACCACAAATAACTCAGTTTGACTGATTTTATTAGATAATTTGATAGTCAGTGCATAACAGAGTGGTACATTACCAGGTCTATGAGGACTGATCCTTGTAGCCTGATGATGGTTATCTTGCACTATTTGTCTGGTTCGAATGTTTTGCTTATAACCTGGGCTATTTTATTCAGTTGTTTACAACTTCACTTTCATTATTTCCTCTTTTTCACCGATAGACATCTTATTTTTAGCATATTTCCTAGTTTTCTGATAGAGTTCTAACTACATGCTCACACATCTGTTATTTACTTATATCTTTTCAGTAAGTACATCAATTTTTGCTAACCTAAGTGTCTGTCACTTGTAGTTTAATACAGCACATAGCTAAAAATGTTATTCCTTATTTAACAATTCTTCAGCTGAAAATTTCTAGAAAACTTACAATGTTACTCTTCTTAGCATGACTGTAGTGCATTATGGGTACTCTTCCTCACAAATAAGCTAACAGGCCTTATGAAAGTCTGACCTATAGGTCAACATGTGGTACAGATCATTACCTGAGAGACTAGGGAATTATCCATATTTGAAATGGTCTTCCAGTTTCAGAAATATATTTGTCATGGTGTGATATGTAGGTTGAGACCTTTAGGCTCAAATGAAGACAGATTTAAATAACAGCAGAAGGCAGAATGGGCCTTAGCATTCCTGCATCAATTAATTGCAGCCCAATTCCAAAATCTAACTGTTTTCTGGACACCACTGTGTAGGGCAGGCCAAATGATTGTGAAGAGGCTTAGTGAGCTGAGAATCTTACAGGAAGAGTGCAGAAGAAGAGTATCGCAACTGCTTGTATCTTTGTGATTGGTTTATATTCGTTTACATTTTCAAAGCAATCTTATGCAGAAAAGGACCAGAAATGTTGAAAAACAAACAAAAAAAACCCCCTAAACTCACCCATACCAAGTTGACACAGGTATGCACAAGTGTCACACATGAAAAGAAAACCTACACTTCCCAATAGTTACCACCAGTCAAATGAGGGCACCATTTTTCACTATGCTTAGAATCAGAAATAACAGATAATATCTGTGGACATGTGGCAACATCTTAAAGGTGACTATTGTAATTGAGGTGGCAATAATAGTGTCCCTAAACAATTCCAACTTCCCACACTGGAATTCTGGGCACATCTGATTTCCAAGAATAGAATGCACTTTGAAGAGGCAGTGATTCTCAGGCCCAGCTGGTAATGATGGCTCTACTTTTTCGAATGTATGCCCTCCTGTAGATCTTGAAAATTCTTCTAGAATGTTTTGCTGCAACAGCTTTGATCTTCATAATATTAACAATATTGGTGAAGTCTTTCTAATGTAGTGGTACTCAATCTATTTATCACTGTGGGACACATATGCAACCCACAAAGTGTTACCTGGGCCACAGGTTGAGAACCACAGTGCCCTCCACCTATCCCCGCCCCCCCCCCACACACACATACACACAAGCCCCTCTGCCCAGCGCCCTCTGCCCAGAGACCCCTCCACGGATTGGGGCCAGAAGCGGAGAACAAGGTGTGGGGCAGGGACCCTGACCCCAGACCCCGCCGGATGGGGCCGAGGGGCAGCTGGATGTCCGGAGCCCACGGCCTTTAGCACACAGCTGAGCTTGGCCACAGCTGTGTGCTAATTGGGCTGCATGCAGCCTGCGGGCTGTGGGTTGAGAACCACTGCTCTAATGTTTACTTTGGAATTCCTATAATTTTGTTATTGAAAGTTCCACAATATTATCTATAGCAGATAACATGGTTAGGAGTTTATCAGGGTATCACAGCACCTCTCTACTTGTGAAAGGAAATCAACTCTTTTGAGATAATGTGTTTATTTTTCTTTCACAAGCACAAGAAAAAACAACACTGAAATTTGAAGTAATAAAAAAAATTCACTCAAAGTTACAAGCAAATGAAAGTACAATAATGGTGGAATATAAACATTCCACTAAACTAAAAAAGTTTCATAAAACTACCATGATATTTCTGTGGTGTCTGGTTTTTATACACCTCATAGAAAACAGGAAAAAAGACATAACTTGATGATACAGAAGCAAAACATTTCATTTTCAAACCAACCAATATACATCAGACCGTGCCTCCTTTTGTAATTTTCCCCAACAGAAGGAAAAAGGTATAAGCACGAAGGGCCAGATGCTGAGTGATTTCACAGATGGAAATAGGAATTGAAAGGGGCTTTGCACTTTACAAGGAAGGTGCTCTCCACCTTTCAGGGTCAGGCCGAACATTTCTCATATTGAAAATAATATTGCATCCCCTGAAGACTGTGGGCCTGATCCTCCTCTCATCTATGAGAATGTAAATCGGGAGTAGCTCCACTGAAATCAGAGATATGGCATTGGTGCACAATGAGTGGAAGCAAGAAGAGAATCAGGCCTAGTGGAGTTTTGCTATCAGCTTTAATGGAGAAACATGAGGATGAGAAACATGACTGTAAAAACACTCCTGCAAGGGCAGTCCGTGCTTTGAGAAAGTGCATCTGAGCTAAAGTAATGCATGAAAGCTCCGGCGCAGCCCGTCTGTTCTCAGCATTCTTGCACGCCCGCTCCCACCACCCAGTTGACATAAATATGGTTGTTTTCTACTTCCAGCCCTATTTTTAGGCATTGAAAAGTCATATGGAAATGTAGTGTTTCATACAGTGTATGTACTTTATTAACATTTAGAAAGCTGGCACAATTTTATCCAGCTCGTGAAATGTAAAGAATAAACAGTCTTTTACAGAGTCGAAAACCACCCATACAAATAAATGGGTGCTTTTGTATTTATATATCTATTTTTTAATTGCATTGGAGATCAAAATGTTACATTCATCCTTTTCGTGAAGGGGAAAAATATAGACTCTTTTACAGCACATTAAATGATTTTTTTTCTAAAGGAAGCAGTAGTTTTTCTCAAATAGCTGCTAATAGTGCTAAATATAAGAGAACATTGCAGTGAATCGGTGAACTACTGTGTTACACGGTCATCTAAAGTCTGTTACATAAGTAAATGACAAATAAGGCAACAGTAGGCTTCTTTGTTAATTGACTTAAATGGTGCACAACCTTCATTTAAAGGCAGAATGGCAATTAGTTGTCAGCTGTTATGTTAGGGGCCTGTGCAGCCAAATTAGCCTTTGTGTTTGCTGGCCCAACCAAGCTCCTTTGGGTTTCCTGAGCTTGGCAGCAACAGAGGCTAATTCTGATTCTGAAGGGGCAATCTCTCCATTTGACTCATCACTGACAATCTCATTAAACACGTCAAGCTGCCACTGCCCTCCATACTGGCTTCCTAAGAGTTGATTGTTTGGGCCTGATTCTGATCTCACACTGATGTAAACTGGAAATGTTTCCATTAAAGTCAGTGACTTACACTGGAGTAAAAGTGATGTGAGATCAGTATCCAGCCCAGCACATCTCCATTCTATTGGGAGTGGTGTTGGTGGAATTCACTAGGCACTCGTGGGGTCTCACTAGCCAAATGTAGCAGAAGCGAGGAAAGTTAAAGGAACCACAGCCCAAAACTCTTGGGATCTGTGATGTTGGTAGATCTGGTGCCAGCTCTTGCCAAGTCTGTAGGTATCTGCTGAGCACTGACAAATTCATAGCTGGAAACCAGACCAGCTCACCTATTGTTCAAGATAGATGTTGAACTTGTCAAAATGTGTTTAGTCTCTATGAAATGCCTGTAAGTTGCTGCATGTATTCATCTTACTTGTCATGTCTGTGTCCTGTGCTATAGGGTAATGTGTAAGGTTTTTGCTTTATAATTGTAAAAATGTCTGCTCTGAACTTGTGAACCTAGGCAGGAAAAGTGGTTCCCCTGCCCATCCAGAAAAGCTTTCAAGACTAAGTAGGTCATTGTGGAACATCACAAGACAAAGGCTGGTTTAATGGCCCTCTTCTACCCATGAAGGCGCTATGTGGGGCTATGTCTACACCACAGCCTATGCCAGCAAAACTTATGTCACTCAGGGGTGCGAATATTCCGCCCCCTGAGCAACACTGGCATAAGTGCTCATGTGCACAGGGCTATGTCAGTGGGAGCTTCTCCCATTGACATAGCTTATGCTGCTCATAGAGGTAGGTTTTTTTATGCTGACAGGAGAGAGCATCTTCACCAGACGCACTGCAGTGGCACAGCTGTACTGGTGCAGTTGCACTGCTGCTGCACTGTAAGTATAGACATAGCCTGAGAGAAAGCGCATCCCATCAGCTTGAATTCTGGAAGAGGGAAATAGAGATAACGGACATGAAAAATTTTCATCTCTTCACTGTTTGGACTCTTACAAGGGCTGGAGCTAAGAAACAAAAATGCAGAAATCCCCAGGGTCAACCTGGGTTAGCCCTAAAAAGACATTCAGTGCTGAGAGATTACTCCATCTCTGTCATCTTTTGGAACCATAAACTGAACATATTTGTGTCTATATGTTGCTTGCTTTAACCTGTAAATAACCCTCTCATTTCTTTTTCTTAGTTAATAAATCCTTAATTAGTGTTCTATAAGATTGGCTACCAGCGTTGTCTTTGGTGTGAGATCTAAGGTACAAATTGATCTGGGGTAAGTGACTGGTCTCTTGGGACTGAGAGCAACCTGAATATCTTGTGATTTTTTATTTTTTTTTATGGAAGTGATCATTTATCACTAAGTCCAGCTTGCTGGGGTGGTAAGATAGACCTCTTGAGCTCTCCAGTCTATCTGTGACTCCATGGTAAAACTGTTACAGTGATCCAAGAGTTCACATTGGCTACTGAGTTGGTGAAATCCAATTATAGAACATACCAGCTGTTTGGTGTCTGCCCTGCTGCTGAAAGTCTGCCCTCAGGCTGGCACTCTTGGTTGTTAGCCACTCCAGACAGCATGACAAGATCATTTTGGAAGTCAGCTGGGGGAGGGGGAGAGAAGAGGCCCTGTACAGTACAGTAAAGACTGCCACCCCTGTGAAAAACGAAAGCCCACACTCCTGTGAATGGGTTGAAGAAGACTCCTTGCTCCCTCTATTGGTGAAAATGGAAAAGTGCTGCCATAGAGCTTCATTTGCATAGGCTAGCTACACACAATATCTCCAATGAAAATTGGGGAGTCACCATAACCATACATGAACTTGGGTTTGGGGAGGTAGTGAGCTCCCAAAGGAAAGGAGAAAGATTTTTACCTTGGGACTTGGAGTGGAATTGGAGTCAGAGGGCCTCCAGTCACTGGAAGGACTATTATTAAGCGGATACCAGGAAAACAGGGAATGTGAGGAGTGGGGCTGGAAGCAACTCAGCCACATGGACAGAGCTGTATATGGGGTTTAATAAACATTCTACTTTTTCAACTTACCCCACATTCAACTTCACTCTTTGCTAATAAAACAGGACTGATTCTAGGGATAAGGGCTCACTCTTATTCTGGGTGGTCATTCCTTTTACTTGTTGTATGTGAAATTTCCCTGAGAAGCTAAACAGGATTTCACATCTTATTATTTTCACTGACACCAGATAGATGCAGAAGAGAAACCATAATAAATCAGTAGTTCAGTGGAGCTACAGGATAACCAGGTTTTTACATTTTCATTTGGCAAGAGACATGTATAATTAATAACAGCTTTTAACTTTGCATGAAAAACCCCAAAAGTTTGTTGCGAAAGGTACCAGTGCAAATCCAATCAATGTTATCAGTTGTTAAATTATACAAAATTGTCAGGATTCCATTTTTTGTACTTTATACCCAAGGGATATAGGCGTGCCATATAATTACTTTGGAGACAGTACAACCATGTGTTTCAGGTGGCTGAAGGCAAAGTGGTAAGTGTTTCTTTTGTAATGTCTGTCTTAGACTGTAAACTGTTCCAGACAGAGAGTGACTTTGTACGAGTTCATACAGTGCTTGGCACAATCAGGCCTGATCCTGATTGAGTACCCTGGGCAGTATTGCAGTATGAAAATTAAAAAAAATTGAGTTGCTAATAAAAATACCTCACTCTGATAATACAGTCTAAGAAGAGATAGAAAATATTGCAACAAACCATGATAAATGTAATTTCCAGCTCCTCTGCTCTCCTCCATGGGATTATATTGGAGGATTTCTGTAAAAAGATCCTCACAGACATCATAGTAGAGATTTCTTTCCCCAGATCGACCCTTCCTTGGAATTTTCCCTAAAAAAGAGGTGGTCCAGCTCACTACTTTCTGTTGTGCTCCATTGGCTGGCTCTGGGACAAACCCTTAAAATGAACATTGAATTGTTTATCTTCTAAGGAAGTTGAAAGCAGTTTACATAGGAACAGTCATTCCAGTGGAAAAGTGCAACAGTTATATTCAATATATGAGAATAAACGTTAGCACAAGGTGAGACAGGTAGAAAGGACAAATTCAAGAGAGTAAGCTGAAGAAAGGAGAAACAACACGTGTAAGCAGTAGGAGACTAAAGAAAAGAGAAGGTGGAATTAATTTGTTTAGCTCTTCTTCATTTGAGGAAAAGTTTTAGTTTTAATCTTCTATTTAAAAACAGTGCTGACAGGGGTGAAACCAGCATTAATTAACTGCAGCAAGTTAGTGTTCTCCGAGAAGCATTATGGCAGCAGGTCTGGAACAGAGAGAGGTGTAAATAGTGAGCAGAAGCTGTTGTGATCTACACCGACACAATTTTGGAAGGTTTAGTAACCTGGGAGCAGAAGGGAGAAGGATGGGGCCCAGTCAGGACCACCCTCTCCTCCCGGACACTAGGACATGTGATATTCTTCCACCCCCACCCCCTATTCCTAGCCACTCAGGCTGGGCCAAGAGAAATATTTAAGGAGGGTGGGGGGCAGAGACACTCTCAAGCTGGCAGAGCAGATGCAGAAGTAGCCTTGGCTGTTCTTACAGCAGGGACTGATGGACACTGCCTTGTTTCTACAGTTTTCATTAAGGACATTCTCTCTCCTTTGCTGATTCCCTGTGAGGGAAGGGACGGGGCTTGGTGGGAGCAGGCAGCTGTTCACCTCCGCCTCACGCCCCCCCTTCCCCCCGCCTTTATATCCTCCTCTCTCTCTCTCTTCCTCCCTGTCCTGTCCCCATTCTCCCCCTTCCTTCAGCATCCTCTCTCCCTTCCCTTGTCTTTCCATTTAGCTAATCTCTTCTCAACTCAGCCACACCCAAAGAATGGGGGAGGGGCGAAAGTAAAGTCCTGGTGGTAGCATTAAAATGACATTTGCAAACCATCACTCTGCCTCTGCTTGTGTGTCAGATCCTTTCCCCCACCCTGTGTCTGTCTCATCTGTGTGGATTGTAAGCTTTTTGGGACAGGGACTGCCTGTCACTGTGTGTGCATACAGCTCCTAGCACAGTGGGCCTCCGATGCACATTATAAAGAATTCTCAGATGAAACGCAGTTTAATTCTTTAGTCTTTTTCAGAAGAGCCAGAAAAGTCAGTGGTGATAAAAGTTTTGGCCAGATCCTCAGCTGCTGTGAATGCGCACATGTCAGGAGAACAGGTCATAGGCAGTCAGGCCTAGTGGTCGGAGCCAGAGGCACCGACTTTCTAATGTGCTGGGGGATGCTTCCCTGACTCTGCCCCCACCCTACCTGTTCCCCCAAACCATGCCCCTGCTCCACCCCACCCCTCCTGCCCCTGCTCTGCTCCCTCCCCCAAGCATCCCCTGTCCTCGCTCCTTTCCCCTCCCCTCCAGCACCTCCTGCACCTTGCTGAACAGCTGATCACTGGTGCATAGGAGGTGCTGATCAGTGGGGCCACTTGGGGGAGGGGAGAGGAGGTGATGGAGGGGCTGTCTGTGGGTGCTGAGCACCCACCATTTTTTTTCTGTGTTGCTCCAGCTCTGGAGCAGCCATGGAGTCAGTGCCTATGGTCGGCGCAGGACTCAGGCCTAGTTCTCAGAGTCTGGCTGCCAGAGCCCATGGTCAAGGCAGAGTCAGAGCCAGGGATCGGAACCAAAGGCCAGATTGAAATCGGAGGCCAAATGCCAGAGCTAAGGGGCAAGACAGAGTTGGAGCTAGGAATCAGAGCTGGGGGTTGGAACTGGATTAGCCGGCTTGAGGGAAAGCAGGAGCAGGGCTGGTTCCAAAACAGGAGCAAGGCTGAGAGAGGTCTGGAACAAGGCCGGGTGTAGGGCAGGGTCTAGTAAGGAGAAGGGCTTGGAGTGAAGCAAGCACAGGGAGACAGAGAATCCATAGGCGTGTGCGTTGAGCAGCTGCTGATCCTCTGCAACTACTGGGCTTAAAAACAAGCCACCCTACTGCCTTAGCCAATCTGGTGGTGCTGCTGTGGCCCAGCTGCACTCATTAGCTGCCTGGCAACTAGGCAGCTGTAGGGTGTGGCTATTTTCCACTGGTTCCCAGGATCATTCATCAGGGCTGTAAGCTTCCCAGCCTACCAAGTTCTGGAGTTCCCCCACTCCATTGTGAACCAAGTACTCTTCCTGTCAATGGACAGTGATAGGCGGGATTGGCAGAGTGGGACAGGAATGGGTTCTCAGTGAAGGGCTTTAAGGAGAGACATGTGGAACCTGAGGGATTCAGGTAACTGCAACTTGCATGCCATCGGGTTAATTCATTCCAGAATCCTAAACAGGGCTAGATATTGGTGGTCTAACTTAGAATCATAGATGATTAGGGTTGGAAGACACCTCAGGAGGTCATCTAGTCCAACCCCCTGCTCAAAGCAGAACCAACCCCAACTAAATCATCCCAGCCAGGGCTTTGTCAAGCTGGGCCCTAAAAACCTCTAAGGATGGAGATTCCACCATCTCCCTAGGTAACCCATTCCAGTGCTTCACCACCCTCCTAGTGAAATAGTTTTTCCTAATATCCAACCTAGACCTCCCCCACTGCAACTTGAGACCATTGCTCCTTGTTCTGTCATCTGCCACCACTGAGAACAGCATAGTTCCATCCTCTTTGGAAACCTCATTTAGGTAGTTGAAGGCTGCTATCAAATCCCCCCTCACTCTTCTCTTCTGCAGACTAAATAAGCCCAGTTTCCTCAGCCTCTCCTCATAAGCCATGTGCCCCAGCCCCCTAATCATTTTTGTTGCCCTCCGCTGGACTCTCTCCAATTTGTCCACATCCTTTCTGTAGTGGGGGGCTCAAAACTGGATGCAGTACTTCAGAAGTAGCCTCACCAGTGCCAAATAGAGGGGAATAATCACTTCCCTTGATCTGCTGACAATGCTCCTTCTAATGCAGTCCAATATGTCATTAGCCTTCTTGGCAACAAGGGCACACTGTTGACTCATATCCAGCTTCTCGTCCACTCTTATGCCCAAGTCCTTTTCTGCAGAGCTGCCGCTTAGCCAGTTGGTCCCCAGCCTGTAGCAGTGCATGGGATTCTTCTGTCCTAAGTGAAAGACTCTGCACTTGTCCTTATTGAACCTTATCAGATTTCTTTTGGCCCAATCCTCCAATTTGTCTAGGTCACTCTGGACACTATCCCTACCCTCCTGTGTATCTACCTCTCCTCCCAGCTTAGTGTCATCTACGAACTTGCTGAGGGTGCAATCCATCCCATCATCCAGATCATTAATGAAGATGTTGAACAAAACTGGCTCCGGGACCGACCCGTGGGGCACTCCGCTTGATACTGGCTGCCAACTAGACATCGATCCATTGATCACTACCCATTGAGACTGATGATCTAGCCAGCTTTCTATCTACCTTAAATTCCATTTATCCAGTTCATACTTCTTTAACTTGCTGGCAAGAATACTGTGGGAGACTGTATCAAAAGTTTTGCTAAAGTCAAGATATATCACGTCCACTGCATTCTCCATATCCAGAGAGCCATTTATCTCATCATAGAAGGCAATCAGGTTGGTCAGGCATGACTTGCCCTTGGTGAATCCATGTTGACTGTTTCTGGTCACTTTCCTCTGCTCCAAGTGCTTCAAAATGGATTCCTTGAGGACCTGCTCTATGATTTTTTCAGAGACTGAGGTGAGGCTGACCGGTCTGTAGTTCCCCGGATTCTCCTTCTTCCCTTTTTTAAAGATGGGCACTATATTTTCCTTTTTCCAATCGTTTGGGATCTCCCCTGATCGCCACGAGTTTTCAAAGATAATGGCCAATGGCTCTGCAATCACATTAGCCAAGTCCCTCAGCACCCTCGGATGCATTAGATCTGGCCCCGTGGACTTGTGCATGTCCAGCTTTTCTAAATAGTCCTTAACCTGTTCTTTCATCACTGAGGGCTGCTCACCTCCTCCCCATACTGTGCTGCCCAGTGCAGCAGTCTGGTAGCTGACCTTGTCTGTGAAGAGCAAGGCAAAAAAAGCAGTGAGTACTTCAGCTTTTTCCACATCATCTGTCACTAGGTTGCCTCCCCCATTCAGTAAGGGTCCAACACTTTCCCTGACCACCTTCTTGTTTCTAACATACCTGTAGAAACCCTTCTTGTTACCCTTCACATACACTGCTAGCTGCAACTCCAGTTGTGCTTTGGCCTTCCTGATTACACCCCTCCATGCTTGAGCAATATTTGTATACTCCTCCCTAGTCATCTGCCCAAATTTCCACTTCTTGTAAGCTTCCTTTTTGTGTTTAAGCTCACCGAAGATTTCTCTGTTAAGCCAAGCTGGTCGCTTGCCATATTTGCTATTCTTCCTGTACATCAGGATGATTAGCCAACAGGCGAGTTGACCTAAAATTCTGGGTGGAGAGCCAAAAGATGTCTCCGACAGCAAGATCACAGGTGGCTTGGTGGTCCTGATTGGCGTGATGCTTGTACGCCTCCTTGGCAGATGCTAGGTGTTCCTTCAGTTCTAGATGTACTTGGCAGAGGTGAGCAGTCAAGTCTGTGAAAGCGGGTACCAGATATCCCGTGGGGATGTTTGGGCGAAACCCATAGTTGGAGAATAAAGGGCTTTGGGAGGTAGTGGCATGGGTGGCACTATTATTTGAAAATTCCAGGTGGGGAAGCAGTGAAACCCAGTCATCTGGGTGATAGTTCTTGAAACAGTGAAGTTATTGCTCAAAGACCTAGTTAACTCTCTCTGTTTCATTCCTGACAGTGTAGTTGCATTTAAATCAATGGAGTTACTCTGGTTTACACCAGCTGAGGATCCTGACCTCTTTTCAATTAGAATCCTACAACCCAATGAGCGCTTTTTTTTTTAAAAAAAATCTTAACTTAATTTCTCTGTTACTTGGCTCTTAGTGTATAAAGTTTCTGCCTGAGAAAATCCACCTGATGAATGTCATATTTAAGAGTACAACGCCTGCACCAACAGACATAATTCCCTCCATTTCTGATATCCTCAAAGGTGCTGGTGAACAAGCAAAGATCTAAAAAGAAAATGTATATGTTAATTTCAAGCCCAGTGAGAAATGGAGAGAAATGTCAGTGTTTGCCCAATGGAAAGTAATATCGGTAAGGAAAGAGATTGTAAAGTCAGACTTCATACAGGGTCCTGCAAATAAAGAATAAAAGATTAAAAAGTACTCAGCAGAATGCTTGTATTATTCAAAGTCTTCTCATCTGGGCATCTTTCTTCCAGTAATCCTGTAAATTTTGATTTTGTGTAAGTGTGTGGTTAAAGTTCTCCTAATCAGCATCCACTTGTCTGGAAATGTAGCACCTAGTTTGCAATCATAAAGGGAAGGGTTTTTTGAAGTGCTGCTAATCATAGAATACTTCCCCTACTTAAAGCAAAATCAAGCACAGAGCCAAATGAAGTCTCAGAACCCTCAGTTACGTCAACATGAAAGGAAAGGGTATAAGAGTCTATTTTATAACCATCTCCGTTATTACGCAAAAGTTATTAAAATGGAAGCGTTGAGTCAGTGGCCAAATGTTTCTGTTTAACGTATCATTCCATTAACAGGGGCATCTGCATCCCGGATGTAACAACACTGACTTAGCTGGAGAGAAATCATACAAGAGAGTCCTTTAAACAAAGCTGCTAAAGTGGAAGAGTTGGGGAATAATGGTAAGAATGCCATTACTCCCAGAAGAGCCACCCAAAACTCTTATAGCAGGTGATCAAGGTTGCCACTTGTAACATAGTTTCTGTTTTGTTTTCTTCAGCTTCTGGTAACGGAAGACAGGCGATTCATGTTCTGATTTGGAGATGGATCCTGAAAAATCAGCTTGCTGGATAAATGTTAGGGCTAGGCTCACTGAGGCAGCACTAGGTAGAACCAGATATACCAGCATTTCTTCCACATTACTCTGCGTATCACTAGGTGGCTCTGGCTTCTGTATATTAAAAGTTTCTGATCATATAGGGTCTTAGGTTTTCACAGATTTTTCTTACCTGAAGCATCGATGTAGGTGTTTAAAGCAATCAAATGGGATTATTTTTTCTCTCTCGTATTATATCAGTGTCTGCACTCTGGATACCTATATTATGAAGAGAGGATCAGATACTCTTTGCAGAGCCACTGTTGGATATAGGGTTACTTATTAAGGCTTCCGGTATTAAACATAAGTGTAACTTGTGAGCTGAACAACTGAAACTTGAACACAGAGAAGCTATGGATTAAAAAACTGCCAGTCAGCAGCCCTACTGATAGATACAGTCTTAGGCAATACTCACAGCTCTCTTTTGTCCAGAAATGAAATCTAAGTTATATTGGCAAACCACTTCTTTTGAGAGGGGGAGGAGTGGCATGGGAGAGGTTGGGAAGGGAGGTGGGAATGGACATAATCTTCACTGACAGTGGTACCATACGGGAAGGCTATTTAGCATCCTTTCAACAGCAAGATTGCTCTCATGTGTGCTTGACAAACACAATCCATAGTATTGAAGAATCTATTGCCTGATGCAGTTGTAAATGAAAAGATAATTTTACATCTTACTTTACATGAGCAGCAATAAGTTGTCCCTAGCCTTCGTTTGCCAAAATCTGGGACTAGGCGACAGGGGATGGGTCATTTGATGATTACCTGTTTTGTTCATTCCATCTGGGGCACCTGGCATTGGCCACTGTCAGAAGACAGGATACTGGGCTAGATGGATCTTTGGTCTGACCCAGTATGGCCATTCTTATGTTCTTAAGCTGGCAGGATCTGTTTTTCATCTAAATGAATGATGACCTGCTTCAGTAATATATACCTCAATTACAGCAGTGTATTTTATCCAGGCCTGAAACCATGAGCCCTTAGGAAACTACAATTAGCATAAAATGCAGCAGTGTGTCTTTTCACCAATATTGGCCACCACAAGCACATCAAACCTGACCTCTGCGCTCTGGCTCCCATAATATATCCCATCGCATTCAAGGTCTGAGACCAGATGTAAGAAAATCCAACCTCTTCTTTAATGTCAATTGCCTTTTTGCCTCATGTGCTGCGCAATGGTGCAGAGACATAACCAAAGTTCTAAAATCACGTACTTCCTTGTAGACCTCTGTAAAACTATCTGGTAGTAATTGAGTGAAACTTTAAGGAATACTTTAATTTTGGAAAGAAAGCAGTTCATGTTTTTGAAGCACAATGGAATGAGATGTCTTAGTCAAAGAAGAAAGTGTGTTGTTGATGTGGGATTGGGGGTATTTTGGGGTTATGGAGACTTATCTAATGTGTGTCTAGGCATTGATTATATAATTAAAATAATAATTTATGTCTCCACCCTGGAGCATAGCTAGAGCACCCAGAGGGCAAAGTTCTGAAATAAATTAAACACCCCCCAAAGCTCATGGACACCATGCAGGAGTTACTAATTGCATCACCAATGCAGTTCTTTTAATCTCTAACCAGTTTATTGAGGAGGCATCATCCAGTGGTGAGAGCATTTGCTTGGGATCCAAGACTCCTACTCTCTTTCCATCTGAGCCATTAAAGAACTATGCAACCTGGGGTAAACCACTTTATCCCTTTGCACCAAAAGCAATTAGAGCTAGAAGTGCCCTGTTCACTCAATCAGTTCATTACTCTGCCAGTGAATAATTTTATTGTAATTATTATAATTATTCATTGCAATTATAATATTTCATTGTAATAATTATAATTATTCACTATAATAATTTCATTGCTCTGCCAGTGAATAATTTTTCAGTGCTTAGTCCAAGTCTACTTTTAAATCTTTTTACTACTTCCCTTTAGACTCTTTCACTGTCTGATTAATCAAACAGGGCTAGATAATGGCTGGGTCTAATATGGCTTTGGAGGAGAGAAGCAGGGAGAATAAGGATTCCCTTACCCCCTAAAAGGTTAGACCATGGCAGTGGGGGTATGAGAAGGGGGACCATGCACCTGGTTCTCCTCTCTGTGAACAACTGGCCAGGTAATGGCAGAACCCTGGCTCTGTCCCCTCCCCCCTGCCCCATCTCTGATACTGGAGCTGGACATGTAGGAGTGAATATACCATACCCTACAAAGGGCTAGTGCAGATGACTTCTGTAAACACCCCTCAATGCAAGAGGGGGAGAAGAAGAAGAACAGTGCCTCAGAGGGGAATGTTTGCCGCACATTGCCTGCTGGGATTGCATCTTGTGCTGGGGTATGCCTAAAGGTTTATTGACATCCAGCCTGTCTTTTCATTTGCTCACTATGCCACCACACTTATCACAAAAATGAAGCTAATGATACCTACCTCACAGGGATATTGGGAAGCCTCCACTAAAGGGGCTATAATTGTAATTTAAAAAAACTAGGAGTAATTAAATAAATAAAACTCATCATATGATGATGGTGATGACTTAATACTCTGCAAGAAGAGGAGCCTTTTGTGTCATTGTCTCATGTCAAGTGACATAGGTTGAGAATTTGAAAGTGGAAGGCAGCTTGGGTGAAAGTGATCGTGAAATGGTTGGAATGGTAGGCGGGAGAACAGCAAAATAAAGACTGAATTTAGAGAAGGCAGACTTTAGCAAACTCGGGGAGTTGGTAGAGAAGATCCCAGGGGAAGCAAGTCTAAGGGAACAACAGTTCAAGAGAGTTGGCAGTTTTTCAAAGACACATTACTAAGGGCACAAGAGCAAACTATCCCACTGCGTAGGAAAGATAGGACGTATGGTAAGAGATCACCGTGGCATAACCAGGAGATTTTCAATGATCTAAAACTCAAAAAAGAGTCCCACAAAAAGTGGAAACTAGGTCAAATTACAAAAGATGAATATAAACAAATAACACAACTATGCAGGGAGAAAATTAGAAAGGCCAAGGCACAAAAAGAGATTAAGCTACCTAGAGACAGAAAGGGTAACAAGAAAACATTCACAAATACATTAGAAGCAAGAGGAAGACCAAGGACAGGGTAAGCCTGTTACTCAATTGGGGGAGGAGGGGAACAATAACAGAAAATGTGGAAATGACAAAAGTGCTAAATTACGTTTTTGTTTCAGTTTTCATCAAAAAGATTAGTAGCAATTGGTTGTCTAACATAGTAAATGCCTGTGAAAATGAGGTAGGATCAGGGAAAGAACAGGTTAAAAATTACTTTGACAAGTTAGATGTCTTCAAGTCACCAGGGCCAGATGAAATACATCCTAGAATACTCAAGGAGCTGACTGAAGTGATATCTGAATCATTAGCAATTATCTTTGAAAAGTCATGGAAGATGGGAGAGATTCCAGAAAAATGGAAAAGGGCAAATATAGTGCCAATCTATAAAAAAGGAAAATAAGGACAACCTGGGGAATTGCAGACTAGTCAGCTTAATTTCTGCACTGGAAACATCATGGAGCAAATAATTAAGCAATCAATTTGCAAACACCTAGAAGATAATACAGTGATAAGCAACAGTCAACAAGGATTTGTCAGGAACAAATCATGTCAAACCAATCTAATAGCTTTCTTTGACAGGGTAACAAATCTTATGGATGGGGGAAGTGGTAGATGTGGTATATCTTGACTTTAGTAAGGCTTTTGATACTTCTCATATGGCCTTCTCATAAACAAACTAGGGAAATATAGCCTAGATGGAGCTTCTATAAGGTGGGTGCATTAGTGGTTGGAAAACAATTCCCAGAGTGTAGTGGTTCACAGTCAAACTGGAAGGGCATATTGAGTGGGATCTTGCAGGGATTGGTCCTGGGTCCAGTTCTGTTCAATATCTTCATCAATGATTTTGATAATGGCAAAGAGAGTAAATTTATAATATTTGCAGACAATACCAAGCTGGGAGGGGTTGCAAGTGCTTTAGGATGAAATTCAATAAGGACAAATGCAAAGTACTCCACTTAGGAAGGAAAAATCTGTTGCCCCCATACAAAATGGGAAATGATTGTCTAGGAAGAAGTACTGTGGAAAAGAATTTGGGGGGTCATAGTGGATCACAAGCTAAATATGGATCAACAATGTAACACTGTTGCAAAAAAAGCAAACACCATTCTGGGATGTATTAGCAGGAGTGTTATAAGCAAGACAAGAGAAGTAATTCTTTCACTCTACTCCACGCTGATTAGGCCTCAACTGGAGTATTGTGTCCAGTTCTGGGTGCCACAGTTCAGGAAAGATGTAGACGAATTGGAGAAAAAGATGACCTATGAGGGAATATTGAAAAAATGGAGTTTGTTTAGTCTGGAGTTTGTGAGGGGGGGCATGATAACAGTTTTCAAGTACATAAAAGGTTGTTACAAGAAGGAGGGAGAAAAATTGTTCTTCTTAACTTCTGAGGATAGGACAAGAAGCAATGGGCTTAAACTGCTACAAGTGCAGTTTAGGTTGGACATTAAGAAAAACTTCCTAACTATCAAGGTGGTTAAGCACTGGAATAAATTGGCTAGGGAGGTTGTGGAATCTCCATTGTTGGCAATTTTTAAGAGCAGGCTAGACAAACACCTCTCAGGGATGGTCTAGATCAGTGGTGGGCCACCTGCGGCCCATCAGGGTAATCCGCTGGCGGGCCATGAGACAGTTTGTTTACATTGACCATCTGCAGGCTCGGCCGCCCATAGCTCCCAGTGGCCGCAGTTTGCCGTTCCCACTACTGGTCTGGATAATACTTAGTCCTGCTATGAGTGCAGGGGACTAGACTAGATCACCTCTCGAGGTCCTTTCCAGTCCTATGATTCCATGAATTAACTTGGGGGCAGATTCTGCCATCTTTACTCATGTTAAGTAGTACCCTACTCTGTAAACAGTTCAATGAAATCAAGGGGAATGTTTGCAGAACATGGTGATACTCAATGCAATGGTCGCAGAATCTGTCCATAAATTAATTTGCTTATCTTGTCCCAAACTATTTCTGCAGCCTCTAAATGTTATCAATATCTGTATTTAAAGTTGACAAGAAGGCCAATGTGATAATCCAATAAAAGGTATCACATTTATTATGTTCGCTACCTTTTTTTAGGACCCAATAGCCCTAGAAATATTGTTCTGATTAATGTAATGATTATTCTCATCCATTCTTCATACAGCATTTGTGTTCTAAAACCACTGAAGGACCATGCATATATTTTACATTTTTTAAATGGATGACGACTTGCTACCCCAGGCTGCTGAACTTCATAACAGAAAGTCCTACTGAATGTAGGTGTATGATATCAGATCCAATATGTAATCTCAATCTGGAATACTCTTTAATGAAGCAAGAAACAGTGTTTCAATTTCCTGGGGTGATTTCTGATCGCTTTATTCAGAATTTAAACTTTGGAAATTAATTTCAGTCACGTGTTATTGCCACAATTTTTCCACTAATTCTTGGCACCTTGATGACATTTCTATTGATTCTTCTCCATAGCAACACATAATTTCAACCTGTGTTGGATAAAATTCACAAGGTAAGAGGACAACAGATGTGCCAAGTCAGCTAAGGCACAATGCACAGATAGGGAGGGCAGCAGTTGGCTTGTATGTGAATATAACATTTCCTAAATATACTTTCTAGGGACTGCTCGTATGCAAAATTAATATATTCTCAAGATACTGCCTCTATGATTAGAATCTATCACTAGAATTGCTTAACACTGCAAAATCATAATTTAGTGGTTTTGTGGCTCTGTTTTGTAGTAATTATTTAGCAGCTTCATATTTTTATAATAAAAATGTAATGCAAATAAGGATTATTTTCCTCAGGGCACACTTAAAAGTTTTCTCACTAATATAATACCTGCTATACTGTAAATATGTTTAAATCTCAAAGGAATAAACAATGTTGACAGTGTTATTTGATATTAGTTAATCGAAGCAGAAGAGGCTGTAGGAATTTCCCAGGCTCAGTATTAAATGCTTATGTAGTGTCATATAGACCCTGATCCGACACAACATTTAAATACGTTTTGCTGGAATGGGGCCAGAGAAATCACAGAAACCTGGGAATAGAAAGATATTATGCTATCAAATGCACACAATCCCCCTTGTCCCTGGCAGTGCAAAGGAGGGGGAGTAGCTCATAATTATTCTCTATCATATATTTTCCCAGTATTTTGTCCAGGCCAGTTTTAAATTATTCAAGTAATAGAGCTCCCGCCATGTCCCTTGGGAGATTATTCCTCAGTTTAATAAACTTCAGTATTGGAGCATTTTTCCTGATATTCACTTTGTTATTATTGTTTTAATTTCATGTTCTAGTAACTATATTGCAATGATACAATAATGACCACCAGCCAGACATTAATAAGGATTAATTAGGGCTACATTTGCAATGCACAGGGCTCTGTTTTCTCTAGAAGTTAGTAACAGTGGTGGGAATTTTGAAAATTTCCATATGGCAGTCAAGTAGATGTGTTGATTTACTGATGGGTGAAAGCAAAAGTACCTCAATGGGTTCAGCTAGCAGATTCCAGTGAGAAGAGGTCACTAGAACATCTGCTTTGTCTTTCTTGCTGTTGTCTATTTATTCATGCACAGGGCTCTGTTGTCCCAGGGTTAGCTCAAGCATGTAATGAACAGACTTCTAATAAACTGAAAACTTCCATTCCTAGTGAGGGTTTTGCAAGTTGTTTTTGCTGTGCTTTAGCCAAGATTTCTTAATTTCTCCTACCCCCATCATATTTTAAGAGGTTTCTGTCATGTCAGATTCATTGAAAAGATTCTCCAGTGTAATTACAATGTTTTTTTATAAAAGTACAGAATCTTTTTTTATTTTCTATAAATGACCAGTCATAATGAATTGGTTGATGGCTGCTACTTAAGTTGTAGGTAGAGATGGACGTGAATCAAAGCCCAAATTGGGCACTCCTAAATGACTAGAGTTTGAAGCTAGAGCTTTGCAACTGGCCCCTATCTGTATAATAGTTCTGTGATCGCATGTACAAACCCCACACTGGGCCTCAAGGGGTCAAAGGACAATACTGAGCGCAGGTAGCCCTGCCCCTCCAGACCTGCAGAACATATTCCAACTGGAGAGGAAGCTGAAAAAGGAGCAATCCAGTTCAGTCTGAAAGAAGACAACCTTAGCCTGGACCAGGGTGCTGAGGAAGTCAAGTAGGATTGAGTCCAGTTGGGGCTGAAGGTTAGGTTGTCTTTTCTTTTTCTTTGGTTGCCTTATATTGGACTTGGTGCTGTGGGAAAGTGAGAGATGGTAGGAAGTGACTCAGGGAGGGTAACTCTCAGGACACACCAGGGTGCTGGACACTGTTGAGTCTCATAGGGCCCTGGGTTGAAGCCCAGTGGAGTGGAAAGGCCTGGGCTCCCTGGCCAACTGTCCCTGCTGCAGGAAGGGCATATGCCACATTTCAGTCTCACTCCCCCTCTGATAAGAAGAGGGCAAGGACACTGCAACCTGGGGTGAAGCTAAACCCATCTTCGGATGAGGGACTGTACTGAAAGGTCTTCCCAGCTGAGGGAAGATGCTGGGCGTACTACTTGCTAGACCACCTGGCCCTCCAAGGGCTCTATTACAAGGTCAAACAACTGCCCTTCAGATTCAAATGTCCCCAAACTCTGGGAAAGTTCCTATGTGGATCATAACTTATCAGTTCTGGTCCATCTGCATGTGTAATAATAGTACAGAGGGTCTATTACAGCTGTAATAAAGGACTGTGAAACACAAGAAATGCTGTTCTGGATCAGACCCATGGTCCATCTGGTCCAGTATCCGGTCTGTGACAGTGATGAGTAACAGATGATTCAGAGGAACGTGAAAGCAATGCTGAAGAGGACAGTTATGGAAAATTTCTTTCTAACTTTCGCTACTTAGAGGTTTGCTGATGCCCTGGATTTTACGGGTTTATATTTCTACCAAACTGTGTGTATTTTAAAAATAATACCTATGTAGGTTCTTGCTACCCATCTAAATCTTCAATGTTTAATCTTTCATCAAACCCTCTATATATTAATTAATTTTCTATATAATAACATCTTTCACCTTGAGTGATCTCAAAGAGCTTTTTAGACTTCCTAGAGCGGGATCATTCACCCATCACTGAAATGCAGCCATCTCTGGAGTGGACTGCACGTAGCTATTCTGCACCAGTAACACTTGGTGTCTGTGTGTGTGTGTGTTTTCTCTTTGGGATGGAAAGTGACAAAGGTTGAAATTGCAAAGAGGTTAAGAAGGCAGAATGTAATTGCCAAGTTAACACTTGGCCAGGACAGTGAGGATAACAACTCTACTGTTGACAAGTCCCACTGGAATCCTATATTACAGCTGTTTCAGGCGTCTGTCTGTAGTGCATCTCATTCAATAGATTCTGAGCCAAATGCTCTGCTGGTGTACATGGATGCAGGTCCACTGAGTTCTGTCCACTTGCCCTAGCAGAGATTTTTGGCTTGCATCTCCAGCAGCAGAGGGACTCTTCTCCCTGTATAATGCTGCCCTACTGGTTCAGCACTGGGTCAGAAAGAAACATGCCTTTTACAGCACACCTCTTCCTACAGTCCATAGGTTTTCTTGGTAGGACTTCTGTGCAAGTACAGAGTAGGTTGAGCTCTGCTCAATTTGAGATCAGATGAGAACACAGCCCAAAGTACCGTGGCTTAGTTCAATATTGTGGGTGCTGATAAGTTGCAAAACCTCCCAGACTTTACTTCAGTGGGTTAATATGTCATCATGAACCTTGACTTAATTGCAGCTGTCTCGATTTGGCTATCTACCCAGGTAGTATTGTGCTGTTTATAATCCATTCTTTGACAGCGTATCTATTTATTTGTTTGAAAACAAAGTGATGTTTTGTTCTTTAAAGATAATAAATTATCCTTGGCACCCAAAGTCAAGATTGCTCAGTATGACACATTAGCATCAAAGACAGGAGCAAGGAGAAAGAGATCTAGATCTGTGGTCACCAAAGATTAATAAGAGGCATTGCATATTGAAAGTTGTATCCTCTGAAAATATTTTCTTTTGATGCTTATGTATACTTAATAGTGACAGCCTAATATGGCAATTAACTATTAAGTAGACAACAGAAAGTGAAATGTAGGTCAATGGCACTACCAAGTAGCATAATTAAATATTTAATGAGATGATAGTATTAGGTAAAGATTACTATATTTTATAAATTGAAAGTGATCCTAATGAATCATTAGCAATAAAGTAAAACAGATATCCCAGGATTCCTATGCACACACGTAATAAGGAATCTTTATTTCCCCACATGACATCATGCAAGAGATCCCTGATCCTGCTCTCCTTGGTAGGGTCATGGCTGCAGAAACCTCTGGGCAGAGCATGGGGACTGGGATCTGGAGAGAATCCTCATTTAAACTCCACCTATATGGATTGGTGGAGAGCCTGTGGACTTCCTTTCAACACTGAACATCAGTTGGGTTAATAGGGGCCAGTGTACATGGAAGTAAGGGGCTTCTATGCCTTGTTCCATCACTGACTGGGAAATCAAATTCAGGATTTGGCCCACAATATTTCATACAAACTCTCTGAAATTCTGAACGTTCAGGCAGACTGCCAGCATAAGACCAGTTCTCTTCTATACACTGTTCTTTTCTAAGTGTGAAATCTCCCCAGGGACTTCAGAACAATCAACCAATTCACAGGAAATTCAACTCGGCTGTGAAGACTTGTTGTGGCATGTTACATGCAACTCAAAATTTGGGGTAGGCTTCCTTATAATGAGCACTCCTTTGTAATTAAAACAAGCCTGAACTTGCTTTATGCCACTACAAAAATGAAAACTAATCCAGCTCAGTGATAGATTATTTAATTCTCATTCCCTACCCCACCACCAAAGTACAGGCACACAATTTAAAAACCGACATGTCTGTTTCCTTGGCTTGGAATTAGACTTTTCTTGCATGCTGCACATGATGAGGTGCCTGACCAATTAAACACTCATGTCCTACACGTTAAGCTGGCATGATACCTAGACAATATGTGTCAGTCAGGTTGAAGCTGAATTATAGTTTGGAAGAACGTCCAAATCGCTTTTTAGTTTCCTGAGTCAGAAACCCCAAACTGAAAAAAACTTTTCATTGTTGAAGCACTGAGGAACTTGTGGGGACACGTAAGTACTCTCACTTCAGGGGAGCGCACGCTGACAATGGGAGTGGGTCATGTGCTCCCCTGAAGTGAAATGAGCAGTCTTTACTTTAAAAAAAAAAACCCAAACCCCTAAAGTCAAGTGGCTCAGCTGTATCTGAGCCTCACTGAGGCATGGTCAGGGACATTTGAGGAACGAACTGTGGAGGGAAACATCCCTATGCAGAAAGTCTAAATAGAAAAGCCAGGATTGATGTTGGGTTCTGTCAGAAACAGTTCAAACTCAGGTTACCCTGCACTAGATGTGGCAGTGGCAGATGCAAAAGATTTGTGTTTGTTTTTCTTAAAGGGTGGGAAGGGTTATTAAGAAAGGGCTGAGAGAGAGTAAGCTTGATGGTCTGCAAGCGTCCAGCTGAGCTGAGGGCAGACTTTCCACCTGTGTAAACTGTTAGTATCAGCTTGTACAGGACCTTAAGGTCCCAGCAGTAGTGGTACAGTGTGGGGTTGTCGCTTTGACTCATGTACAGAACAAAAGATAAACAGACAGAATAATTTTCTAAAGCCCTGTTGACAAATATTTTTATTTTCTGCTAAATGATATCTTGACAAGGCCCAGAAAGCTGTGTGCACACAGACTATACAGAAACACAATAAAATAAAGGAATACTATGGGTAAAATTCCCCGAGCAGAGGCCCAGCACCCACCTTAGGTGCCACAGAATTCCCACCTAAACCCTTAAAAAAAGGTTTAAATGGAACTTAAGTGGTGCAAATTCCCTTTGCTGACTCTTACAGGGGTCAGCTTATATATAAAGTGTTTTTTTTTTTTTACAATTTTAGTATAGGCTGCTATATTCGCAGCCCCTCTCTCACACATCTGATCTATGGTACCATTAATAAGGATGAAGAAGAGAACAAAAGTTGTACCAAAAACCTTCCTTCTGTTAGACCCAATCTTGCTCTCATTGAAGTCGCGGGCAACAGTCCTATTGACTTTAGCAGGAATAGGATCACATCTGTAATGGGGTATACTGGCCCATTAAGGCCAGAGAGTGAATTTTTCGGGGCCAGGCTATCAGTTGCAGGAATTCTGATGTAGACAGTGATCCAGGGAATGACAGAGGTAGATGCTGAGAGAGAGGAAGTGGTCATGGGATAACAACTGGTGTATGGGAAAATACCAAGGCCTGGGACCAGGAGTCTTGTTGGGTATGTCTATATAACAGGCAGAATCCTGTGGCAGTGCGTCTGAGCCTGGGTCTACAGACTTGGGCTTGTTGGGCTCATGCTATGATGCTAAAAATGGCTGTGTAGATGTTTTGGCTTGGGCTGACTCCTGGGCTCTGAGACTCACTGCTGTGGGATCCTGCTTGCTGTGTTGGTGTACCTGTAGTGTATAGCAGAGCCAGGGAGGTTCTCAGAAGGAGGGCAGCATATAACCAGTCTCTTCCCTCTGAACAGGGAGGAGATATTGGTAAGAAGAGGATTGTTGGCTCAGCTTTCCCAGAGCAAGGAGAATGAGACTGAATTGTTTTGGCTTTTCCTCCAAAGCATGGTTGTGTATTAGAAAATCAGCAATCCAGCAGAGAGTCCTGTGGAGAAAAGGATGTTTTTTTGTGAAGGGTTTTGTTTCGAGTGTTGTTTATCCGAGCAGCTTTGCAGCAAGTCTGAGTGGAAACATCAAAGGCTGGCTGGGAGAAGCAGGCTCAGGGTTCAGCCTGCTAAAGGGTCCATGAGGTAAAATTAGGTTGTTCAGTTTTCTACAACCATTGATAGAGATCACGTTCTGCCTTCATAGCTTCCTCCTCTTTCCATGTAATAAGAACGTCCTGCATTTGTGGTATTGGAGAGGAGCGCTCAGGGTCAAGAGTTAATTCCATTTGCTGTAGCACATTTTCATAATCTAAATTGAATTCCCATTATCATGAGTGGTCTGGTTCACAACAAGGGGGTTCTGGAGAAGACAAGAACTTGATTAGGATTGATTAGAGACCTTGTAAGAGAAGTCATTGTTCATGATTAGTTTTAAGTAGTGTTATACTATTTTATATTTATGCCTCATTTATTCTATAGTACCTGTCCATTTAACTTAAATCATTCTGCCAGTGTTCACAGTGGTGTACAGGCTTTCTGGTTCCAAATCCTTACATTTTTATTTCCCAAAAAACCAATTTCCTCTGCTATTAAGAATCTGATCGGTAGATATTCTCTGCAGCCACCAGCACTAAGTAGAAGTTTAATATTCATTGAAATGTTACCCTGGAATTACTGTATGTTTGCAATTGCTGTAATATACACAGGGCTTCCCTGGAGTACCCCTGATGCAAGGATCAGTGTGATGGGGTTTACAGAACCCTCACTAAGACTAAAGGAGTCATGCAACAGTACTAGGCAAAGAACACCCTGGCCTGGCGCAGCTGCAGAGCATGGTCCAAATGGAGGATGTGCTTAAAATAGGACTTTGGCAAACTAGCAGGGAGAGAGTGAAGGAGAGGCTGTCTACCGGAATGAAGCAAGCCAGTTAGTACCTTCTGGGACAAAGGGAAGGGGCTGGACTGTGGGTAAAGCCTAACTAGGTGGCCAGGGACCTGACCCTTTTTTCTCTCTGCTCCTTCCTGAAAGGTGAAATCACTGAACATGGGGAAGAGAGCTGGGAAGCCCCTACTAACTATCTGAATTGTTGAGACTGCTTCCGTCGGGAGGGAAACAGAGTGCTGTCACCATGCCCCAAACTGAGGAGAGCCAAGGGGAGATTGAAAGTGGCCCGGGGGGGCTGGTCTTGGGTATCAGCTAGAGGCGACTGAAACTCTCCTCACCTCTTCCCCCTGGGGCCCTGGGCTGGGACCCACTGGAATGGGAGGGCCTGGGTCCCCGGAGCCTTCCTTTTGCCCCCTTGTCCAGCTGAGGGAACCTAGATAAGGACAGACTGTAACTTGGCCACCAGGTCCTCAGATTGCCTGACAAGGCCCCTACAGGACTGTTGAACCATGGCCAGCCCACTAGGCCTGCTGGCCCCTAAGGGTACGTCTACACACCAGGGTCAGCTGGCTTGGGTTCATGAGGCTCGGGCTGTAAAATTGCTGTGTAGAAAGCCGGGCTTGGGCTAGAGCCCAAGTTCTGGGACCCTGCGTGGTGGGAGGGTTCCAGAGTCTTGGCTCCAGCCTGAGCCCAAACATCTACACTGCAATTTTTAGCCCCAAAGCCTGAGCTCCATGAGCATGTCAGCTGACCCGGGCCAGCTGTGACTGTGCCACGGATCTTTTATTCCAGTGTAGATGTACCCTAAGTGAACCCCGCCACAATCAGCCTGCCACATGCTATGGTTCTGCATAAATTTCCATTACTACCAGGACTGGCAACAAGCTCTCTCCTTTCTGTTGGAAATCCCCATAGTCTGGCTTCTCTGGATATTTGCATCACTGTTACTTTAGAGATTGCAGAAATAATAAAATACTGCTTTACTGGCGGGTAAATGAAGCATTGCAATTCTATGAAGCTCTACAACTCTGACACCTGATTGGACACTGCATTCTTGCAAGGCAATTTACTGAACCCAACCTAAATTTCCTGGACTTTTGGAACAATTAATGGAACTGCTACCTTAAAATAGCCAATATGTCAGACACTGTGGGCCCTGATCCAAAACTCATTGAAGTTGATAGAAATCCTTCCACTGACTTCAACAGGCCTTGGACCAGGATCTTAATGAATAACCCAAACTTAAACCTACTCCATAACTAACCCCAGAGTGTCACTTTGTGCACATATTCCCCTCTTTCTTCCCCCGTTCCTCTTTTTCTTGCTTGTTGTATATGTATACTACACCTACATCAGTTATACATTGTTAATATGACCTAGTAGGTAAAAAATATAAAAACTCTTCAGAACTCCTCAGACTTTGCCTCTTTATATACCATGGGTGGGGTGGTCGGGGAAAAAAACAGAGATGAACTAGTTGTCAAGGGATCCTAGTTTCCCAGTCAAAATTACCAGAAGCCCCGCTCTTTAAATGAGAGTGGTGAAGACACCAGTGAATCACCACTCTAATCTACAGTTGTGGCTATAGCTACAAACATGGAATTGGACACAAAATCAAAATGAGTGCAAAATAAACCGCACCTCGATTAAGGTGGAAACAAGCGATCAGAAATATATACACCTTTCTACCACCCCATCACAACTAAATACACCTCCCTGCCATCCTATCTGTCCCTTTGAACCTAATTCTGCTCCTCTTTAAGTGGTAGGGAGTTTTGGCATTGAATTCAGTGGCTGTATGCAGTCCCTTTTGGGTGTGGTTATATTGTTCAGCTATACTTCTGGGTTGATGGGTTTTTTTAAAGAATATTTGTAATGTATAAGAGAAATTTTCTCAAACCTAGGCTCTGATTCTGTAATGAGATCCGTGCGAGCAAGCCCTTTTGACCCATGCAAAACCTTGTTGAATTGAAAGCCACTCTCCCCACCCCTACCCCTTTGTCTTAGAAAACAATAGATACATTACAAAAGAAAAGCCTTAAAAACAAGGCAGCAGAAAGCAGGGGAAAGCATATGGCCAAAGCTCATGGACAGTCTGTACTTAGCTTATTTTGAATATTTTCCATTAATGGACGAAAGACACAGGCATACATGAGCTTGATTCTGCTCTCACTTACAGTGATGTAATGCCATTAACTTCAGAGGCATTACTCCTGACTTATCCCTATGTAAGTGAAGGGGAAAATCAGGACCTTGGTGATTATAGCCTTTCTTTACGTATAAATACAAGAATACACCCTTGTGATAAATAGGAAATTAATGATACAGTGGAATGGTAAGCAAGTTTTATCACATCATTTGGGGATGACTACATTATTCATGAGTGGTGATTCATGCCCCTACCAGTGACATTAATGGGAATTCTATGTGATGAGATCAGAATATTGGAGTTTAAGATTCGCTATGCTGGTCAGATAGGAGAAATTTGCACTTACAGGGTGTATTTCCACCTTAATGCATGCAGATATTTTCTACCTATGATAACGGAAGTTGTAGGAAACATTTGTAGATTTACCTCTCCTGGAGAGAAGGTGAACAATGTAGACAATCAGGCCAGATCCTCTGCTATAAATTGGCATAGATTCATTTTATTATTTATTATTTTATGATTGCCGCCCCCAGGAGTCCCAGTCATGCACCAGAACCCCACTGTGCAAGATGCTTTACAGACACAGAATGAAAAGACATTCCCTGCCCCAAAGAGCTGATTATTTAAATAGAAGACAAGAGACAATGGATGGATACTGACAGACCAATGGGGTGCATAAGGAAACAATGAGATGCATTGTGTCACTAGAGCTATGCCTACTTATAATAGCTGAGGATCTGCCCTTACTTTCTTATGAACAACAAATACATTATATAATTCTGATGTCCTCACTTGCGTAAGGCCTGCAAAGTTTGGCCCAAGGCTTTGTGGCCCAAAAATCCACTTTCCAGGATGCTGCATATATTTGCAGGGGAGAATAAATAGAATAATTAGTATGGAGTATTACTGGAAAATGATACCATAAGTGACATATTGCGAGGTGTTGTCTGGCATTAAAATTATGAAATTAGGGGGAATAGACAGCCCCTGGCCAAAAGCACCAGTGTGTTTAACTTCATGTTATGCCAACAAACAATTAGTTAAAATGAACTGAATGTAAATAATACAAAATATTTTGCATTCATGCTGAATCTGACAGTTAAAATATCTATAATTGGAGTAGGGCTCCCTGGGGAAACCATTAGAAAACCACTTTTCTTTAATATACAGCATTTTTGAGCATTTTCTTTACATTTTAAGAGCATCTCATGAGTAATGTGAAAGCCTCTGATCATCTCTCCTACATTATGAAAAGTTTCAGAGTAGCAGCCGTGTTAGTCTGTATCCGCAAAAAGAAGAACAGGAGGACTTGTGGCACCTTAGAGACTAACAAATTTGTTAGTCTCTAAGGTGCCACAAGTCCTCCTGTTCTTCTTTCTCCTACATTAGTAATAAAGGAGTCATGAAAGATATTTGCTCTCAGGTCACTCTTTGGAGACAGATCAGCAGTTGATATCCTTTGTTTGTTCTGTTCTTAACATTCAAATAAACTCTCTGATGGGCCCTTGTGATGCTGCAGGATTGTCTGGTTACTACAGTGATTCCATTCTGCCATACACCTATAATTATTTTGTCAATGGCATTCTAAAATGCATTTAATGCTTTACCGACAAGCCTTCTGTTGACAAAATGAATTTTGTCAAAAATTAAGAGAACCATTAGAGATTCCTGTTGCATGTATGTCAGACAAAATATTGAGAGAGGAAAGGTGGGTGAGGTAATATATTTTACTGGACCAACTCCCGTTGGTGGAAGGGACAAACTTTTGAGCTTCACAGAGCAATTCCTCAGGTCTGGAGAAAGAAACTAGAGGCCAAGCTAAATACAAGGTGGGACAGACTGTCAAGCATAAGGGGTTCACAGATGTTATAGGAAACCCCTTAAATGAAATGGGCAATTAACACCTCTGCATTAGTAGAGCAATGGAGGGTTGGTAGGCAGCAGGGTATGTTACAAGTTGTTGTAATGGGCCATAAAATAAGCATCTCTGTTAAGTCCATGTTCTTTTAATGTCCACCAGAGTCATGAATTTAAGTTCTCAGGCTCATCTTTTGAAGGTGTTGTGCAGGTTTCCTCTGAGAATGATACCATACTGAGATCTTGACCTTGTATTTAGCTTTAGTTTCCTTCTCTAGACCTGAGTGAGATCGCTGGGAAGCATGAAAGCTTGTCCCTACCACCATCAGAAGTTAGTCCAATAAAAGATATGGCCTTATCCACCTTGTGTCTCCTGTGTCCTGGGATCAACCTGCCTACAACAACACTGCAGACAAAATATTAATGTGTGTTGGGCAAATATACCAAGATGTGTCTTTCTCATGAAGAACAAAAGCTGGAAAGGGCACTGTTGCAGCAGACCGCCTGATCTATGAAAGCATGTGGAGATAACAAAGAGCAAGTACAGCTTTCAGTGTTAGTAATGCAATCCAAGACAATTATGTGTAAGGAGTTTTGGCACCGATCAAACTATATTCATATCCATACCCACATTAATCTAATAAAGTATTATTAGATCCAAAAAGCCACAAGGTCTTTACTCATACTTTGCATATATCAGATTTTTGCGTAGTTTTAACTAAAAGTAGTTCTCTGTCACTCTTCTATTCTCATTACATCAAGTTAACATTCCTGAGAGAACTTTATTCTTCTCAATTCTAATGGTGTAGAGCAGGAGTGACTCCAGTAAAGTCAGTGGAGTAAAATAATTGTCAAGGAGATCAGAAATGGCTTAAAGTTTTTCTAAAGGCTAGAGCACATAACTGGGAGATAGGATTCCTGGGAAGTATTCCCGGCAATGTCACAGATTCATTGTGCAGTCTTGGATAAGGCACTTCACCTGCCTTTGAGCCTTGGTTTATCCGTGTGTAAATTGGAGCTACTGTAACACTCAATGCATCTATATCACATTCTTGTGAGGCTTCATCTGTGCATTTAAACTTCTTTGATGTCCTTGGATGAAAAGGTGTTACAGGGTAGTAATAAATTCCTCCTGAATTTGAGGTGGATCTTTGGAAATCTGCAAAAATGTGTCTAAATCCACAAAAGGGGGTGAAAAAAATAGAAGAGTAGACAAATTAGAAAATTGCATATTCAGAAAGTATTTGAATCCATGGAAAAATATTTGCAATCCATGGAAAAATATTGGTATGTACATTAAACCTGGTCCAGATGGCATGGACTAAGTTAGGCAGCATATTTTGGTAGGGCCATAATTTGACATTTAAGTCTCTCTCACCAATGGCAATTTAAATGACTGTGTTCTGGAATACAGAGCTTCTAAAGTACTGGCATAATTATTTTCTCTGGTGTACCACAATTGACATTACATGTTGTCACACTTCCTCCTAAACTGATAAAGAAGATGGGTAGTAGAGCAGTGGTTTTCAAACTTTTTTTCTTATGACTCAGTGGAAGACAATACTTATCCCCATGACCCAAAACAATAATATCTTCTGACTAGAATTTTCATAAAATCGCAATAAAGGGCAATACATGCTCGCTTTAACTACTTCACTTCAAGTAATAACTAAAATTAGACATCAACATTACTTGTAAAACATTTTTAAATACAGTAAAAAAGACAATCAGGTTTAGTTTCACTTACTTAATGTGATGGGTGGGCCTGCCTGCTCGTTCTAATCTCGTTCTAATCTGCATGAGAAGATGAAAGTGCTACCCGCATATCAGGTGCACTGTTGAGTTGGTTTCTTTTTTGGTTTGTTTTTAACCGCCCATGTAGGTTGTTGTGAACCATAGCAACAACAGAACACTAATCTTACTTAACAGTGGCTTTGACAACACATATCCATAACGATGAAAAATTTAATGACTTGTGGTGTGTTTTCAGTGTTCTAGCACAGGTGAGTTGCAGCAGGTTTTTCGCCCAATGCTTTTCCTTCAAATTTCCAAACCCCTTTGCATGGAAGCAGAGACTAAAAAAGTCAGACAGCGCAGTGAGATGTAACTGTATGACACATCATTTCATTCGCTTTTTCTTCACTGATGCTGTTCTCAGTGTGTTGTAACAGTGTTGGGAACATGTTGTAGCTCGGATGGTTACTTTTCAGTCATGCTTGCCATGGTGCTAATGACTTCTGGAATGCTTGTATTGGTTCACAGGACTGAAACAAATCATTGCCTTTTCCTTGTAATTTCAAATTCAGTTCATTTAAAATTGAGAAAATGTCAGCCAGATATGACAACTTTATTAACCGTCATCGTCAACCAAATTTGCCAAGTTAGGCTATTTCTCTACCAGAAAAAATGTGAATCTCATCCCTAAGTTCAGAAGAGGTAGCTATATTAGTCTGTATCAGCAAAAACAACGAGGAGTCCTTGTGGCACCTTAGAGACTAACTAATTGATTTGGGCCTAAGCTTTCCAGAGCTATAACCCACTTCATCAGATGCATGGAGTTCGTACACCCTTGTAAGCACCCTGCCCCATGATAGCCACAGTGTGAAACAGTAAATGAGCATGCTCTGCTCCCATTTCTGGCCATAATGCTTCAAAAAGACTGCTGCTCAGTGAGCTTCCTTTAATGAAAGTAACAATTTTCACTACTTCCTTCAGTACTGCCATAAGATCAGAGGAAATGCCCTTGTACACCAAAGCTTCACGGTGAATGAAACAGTGATTCCAAACAACATCATTACCAGCTACCTCAGATATTTTTTTCACCACTTCACTATTTCTACCTGTTGTATTTGCTGCACCATCACTTGTAATTCCTTTGCAATTAGCCCAGTCCAGTTAGTATTTTCCAACTACACAGTTATGCAGTGCTTTGAATATCTGTGCTCCTGTTGTATTTGTTGGTAAAGTCAGACAATACAGAAAATCTTCCATAAAGTCATATTGCCATACATACCTCATATAAACTAATGGCATTGCACAATTTGAAATATCAGTACTCTCGTCAAGTTGGATAGCAAAATCCCTGGCTGATGGTAACCGATTAATAATCTGGGCTTCCAAATGCTCTGCAATATCACATATTTGCCGAGACATTGTGTTATCACTGAGAGGAATACGTGTCAATTTTTCAGCAGACTTCTTGTTGAAAATTTGTACACACCATATCCAGAGATGCTGAAATAATGCATTTTTGGGCAACTGTATGGGCCATTTTCTCTTTTGCCACATGGTATGCAACCAAACATGATGCCAGTTGTGCCTTATCAGTCAAAGTAGTTGACCAACTAAGAAGTTGTGCTGATAACTTTAATTCCCGTTGCTTCCTTTGAAAATATTCAAGAGGCTTATCAACAAGTTCCCCATGTTTTGTTTCTAAATGTCTTTTTAACTTTGATGTTTTTAAACTCTCGTTTGCAAGCACCTAGCTGCAAATAACACACTGGGGCTTTGCGTTAGCACGATTGATGAAACCATATTTTTTAAAAAAAAGCATCACTGTAGTGCCTCGTCCACTATTTGGTTTTCTTTTAAGTAGGTGGTTCAGACGAGGTTGACATGGCAGAAATCTGTCCGTTCTGAGGAGAACTTTCTGTTCCAGACAACGTACTTATACTTGTATTTTCATTTGCAGATGTGGATGGATTTGATGACTGTGTTTCTGAACTTCTTTTTCTTATTACAAAACTATCAATTTTTCAGGAGGAAGCTTTGTTGATTAAGCCTTGTAACTCGAGTCTCCACAGCATTAACAAACTGCCAGTGTTCGGAAAGCAGTCTCGTTAGGTGATTACATTCAAAACAGCTATGTTGTGTATGCGTGTAGAGCATAGTGCATAAGAAACTCTCTACAACCAAACAAGTCTTACTGGAAATAAGTAAAATGTCCAACATTTAAATGATTGTAATGTTATTTTAAAACTATAATGAAAGACATTTTAAGAGTTCATGATATTTGAAATTTGCAAGTGACCCAGTGCCTAATATTCCGTGACCCAATACTGGGTCGCAACCCATACTTTGAAAACCACTGTACTAAAGCATTTTGAGGATGTGCAAGGACATGGAGTTTGCTATGCTTGTCCTCTGGGTGACAATTAAAATCAAGGTCTTGACCATTTGTGGTCACTAATGATCCCATAGCATTTTTCATTACACTAAGTGACTAAGTAGTCCTGGCCAAACTCCAACTCCTTCTGCCTGCCTAAATGTTCTTCAGCAGTTCCAGCTGGTAAGTATATTTTCTCCAGTCTACATTAAACTAATGGGTATTTTCCTATGCACTGATTGTGTAAGTGGGGAAGAGGGAGACATTGCCCCACGAGCATCAATAAAATGATCTTATGAAAATTCTGCTAGGAGAACCAACCACTGGGGATTATTTTCAGGGTGGAGGTGATCTGGCCAAATATAAGGTCATTACTGAAATGAAGTTTTAGAATTGCTTTAAAATAACTTGTTATTTCCTGCAAGTTAAATACTAACTCCTGACCTTGGGAAAACACATTTATTCAGAGGCTACATAGATAAGATTTCTCCATTTCTAATGCATCTGTCACTATAATATCTAGGCATTCGATACATAAGATTCAGATTGATTTCTGCCTGAAATAGGAACTAAATTCTCCACCCCCTCCTTGCTTTAGCTGTTAGCCTGGTAGGATAATCATATTTTTCTGTTAGAAAAATCCTGAGTTCTCGATTGTGAATTGAAATACAGATTGAAGACCAAATTTTTGTTGGCAAATATTCCATTTGGTCTAGATAATACTTAGTCCTGCAGGGGACTGGACTAGATGACCTCTCGAGGTCCCTTCCAGTCCTATGACTCTATGATTTAGAATGTCTTTCATTATATCTACACAATTACTTCTAAGTTTTTACTGATCAGCTTTACAGTGTGTTTTCAGCTAAATGATGATTGCCTTGAAAAATGAAAAATGCATTTTACTGTAAGTGAATTTTAGAATTTTGTCTGCAACTCATAAATCTTAATAGAAATTTTCAAATCATGTTTATTTCCATCTCTTTAAATCAGGCTCATTCAGTTGCCTCCCAAGTTTATCATTTAGCCCCAACTTGTTTTTAGTTTGATGAAAGTATTTATTTTTTAATGTGTCATATAATGTGAATTTTCTGTTATCAGTGTTTGCTTGATTTGTAATGGCTATGGGATCTGCCTTGCTTCGTAATTGGCCTGGTCCTATATGAGCAACTATAAATCAGCTTTAAAGAGACAGCAGAAGTGGAAGCAGTTTTTATATTTACTGAACTTTATCATTATGTAAATATTTAGGGTCTGAGTCACCACTGTCTTAATTCAGTTTACAACAATTTAGCTTAATTGAAACCAGTGGAGTTACATCAATAAAAATCTGGAGCAATGCAGTGCTAAGTTATGCTATTTCAGAAGGATGGTCTAGGGGTTAGGTTACTCACCCACAAATTTGAAGACCCAGGTTCAAGTTCCAGCTTTGCCATAGAGTTCTGTGCAACTTTGGACAAGTTACTCAGTCTCCACCCTATAGAACAGGGATAATAGCACTTCCCTACCTCCCCAAGAGGTTTTGAGGCTAAATCGGTAAAGGAATGTGAGGTGCTCAGATATCATGGTAATGGTGGCCATGTATACTGAAGGTTAGGCTTAATTTAGAAATTGCTCAAAGATTTTTCCCATATCAGATGGAAAAAATTTGTAATGTGAAAACTGCTTTTTGTAAAGCAGGACTTAATTAAAAATGCAAGTTATTGGGCCTTTAGCACCCAGTTAGTTTATTTTTGAAGTACAAACAAATGAACTTTGAAACAAAATTTTGTGAAGTATCTGTGCAGCGCCAGTTCTAGAGATGTGGGACCAGACTGGTGATCCCTAGACCCAATAGGCTACTGAGCAGGAATAGCAGTAATTCAGTACATTTTTGTTTAAGTATGAAAAGTAAGGGAAGGGAGTTTTTTAGGGAGAATGGCAGAAGAAGGAACTTCCTGGTGGAGGGAGGAGAAGAGGGGATTGAAGAAACCAGTATCTCCATGGCTATTCTCACAAATCCTCTGAATCGGGGGGGGGGGGGCGAGGGGGGAGTCTCTTTTGGAACTAAAGCTGCAGGTGTAATTTCCAGCTCAAGAAGACATACCTGTGCTAGCTCTGACTGAGTGAGCATGCTAAAAATAGCAGTGTAGCCATGGTGATGCAAGTGGTGGGACAGGCTAGCCACCACAACTACATACCTAGGGTCTCAGAGGGGATTGTATTTGGCTGGTTAGCCCCACCCACCACTCACACTGCCACAGCTACACTTCTATTTTTAGTACACTAGCTCGATCAGAGCTAGTGCAGGTATGTCTACCCAACTTGGAAATTACATCTCCAGCTCCAGTGTCAACATACCCTAAGTTAGTATACATTATAGACTTTTCATGTAAATGAGAAATTCTGCATGCTTCCTAAGTCACAAAATGAAAGCTATTCATTAAATTTAGTCACCAAAAAATCAACACAAAATGGCTTTTAGTTTTGCAAAAAAATAATTGTGGATTCATTTTTTTCCCCAATATTTTTATCAAAAATGGTTAAAATGTTTGTCTTCCAAAAATGTGGTTTTGATTATTGCTATGACTGTTTTTAAAACACTTTGGATAATGATTCTGGAAAAAAAATTCATGGGAAAAATTATGACTTTTTTGGGGAAAAACCCCTTTCAAAACAAAAACAATGTTGAAATTTCAAATTTTGGGGGTAAAATAGCTTTTATTTTTTGATCAGCTCTCCCAGTCATTTAAAGGGCATTCCCTTGGCCATACAGTACTTGTGTGGTTACAAAGAGTAAAGGAACATGTGTCTTATGAGAATACTTTTAATGTATCATTTTTCTACTGAGGATCCTAAATTGTTTCACAAACTGAATCACACTTACCCTTGTATAACTTCACTGAGTCTCAACCTCCCTCCTCCCCCGTTTATGTAGTAGATATTTACAGATGGGTAAAGTGAGGCTTAGGGAAGTTGTGACTTTCCCAAAGTCAGATAGCAAGGTCAATAATTAGAATAAAGCAACATAACCATTATGTCTTGTTCCTGTGGAAAAAAGATTGTCATTGTCATTGTTTGAAAGATTAATCATTGTCATCAATGATTGTCACAAAAATTAATCTTGAGTAGAAGAGATTCGTCAAAGATATGATTCTTGTGACAAGGATTGTCACTCAAAATATATTTCTTTCGGTGGTAAAATTAGTAATGGTAAGTCTGGGAAGACCAACACAAAATTAACTCGAGGCAGCCGGATGATGGTTATTTCATGTCAAACTTTCTGCTGAGAAGTTGGGTAGGAGGAGTATTTTACAACTTTCTTGGGCTATGACACTCTAAAAGAAATCCAGCCCCTAAATCTGGACTATTCCTTCCTCCAGTCACTTAGAGGTGTAGCTCATTAATTCAGGCCAGTTGTTTTCTCATCCTATGTGCACTATAGCTACTATCCATGCTTTCTACTGAAGAAATGTTACACATCCTGGGTCTGATCCAAAGCCCACTGAAGCCAATGGAAAGACTCACATTGATGTCAGTGAGCTTTAGATCAGGCTTCCTGTGGCTATTATAGCCTCCAGAGGTATGATAATTCTCCAGATTTATTAGCTGTAGTGTGTTGAAGAGAGAGTGCTGAATGCTACCCTAATTGAATTGGCCCTGTCAACACTGGTTCTCCACTTGCGAAGTAACTCCCTGCTCTCCATGTGTCAGTATATAATGCCTGCATCTGTAACTTTCACTCTATGCATCTGAAGAAGTGAGGTTTTTACCCACGAAAGCTTATGCCCAAATAAATCTGCTAGTCTTTTAGGTGCCACCAGACTCCTTGTTGTTTTTGTAGATACAGACTAACACGGCTACCCCCTGATACTTAACCCTTCCTCTGAAACTTGGAGTATTTCCCTCATGATGGCCCCAGCCTTCTCTGGGCATAAAAATGAAACGAGGGTGGCCCTAAATCTGGATTCCCTATATGGTAGTGTACTTTGGGACAAATGTCTTTTACTAAATAAATTCCTTGAAAACTTATTCTGTGATTACAAGAAACACGGCATTTAAAGTAACACATTAAACAGCAGCTAAAATATAACTCTTGACATATGTTTCATTTGTATTAGCCAATCATATCACTTCTAGCTCAGATGACAATACAGTGTGACAAATGCAGCCTATCGAGAGGCATCTCAGGAAGGAGCATGAGACCAAACACAGAGTATGGTTTTTCCTCACTCAAATTCCTCATTTTCTCAAATTAGAGCAAAATTCTGCAGCCCTTACTCAGGCAAAATTCCCGCTGATGGGTGTGGGAGTTTTGCCTGAGTAAAGACGCAGCTTTAGCCCATAAATTAGTATGTCCTTTTCCTCATCAGGAGGCTGGTAGTATAATCTTCCTAGTACATTTGCATTGTTGGGATTTATAGCTATTGCGGTTTATAGTGTATGATGGTCTGAACTCAGAAATTTTACCCTAGATTCTGTGGAATCTTTAGGTGTAGTGCTGCTGCTCCTCATCTCTAAGACCTAATCCATAAGCGTTTAGCCGAGTATTAAGGAATACTGTTGGCTTGTCATGTCATCATGTTTCAGTGATGCCTTGTTTCTCAACATCCTCTTCTATTTCCAGGCATTCTTCACCTGTTCTTGCTTTTCAGCTTCTCACATTAGTGTATACGTATATTTTAATTTTTATTATGACCAAGTGCCAACCTTTATCTGTCTAGTCTGATATCCTACTACCTTTCCATAACTTACCACGGTGATATCAACCTATCCCTCCTTCAGTTCAACTTCTCAGCACATGCCAGCTTTCTACCTGTTCCTAGTTTAAATAATACCTCTGAGTCTTGTAAGTTTTCTGTGCCAGCCGTTTGGTTCCACTTTGGTTACGATGGAGGCCACCCTTTCTGTACAAATGCTTTCTTCCTCAAAAAAATTTCTTGTTGAGCTGGTCAGGAATTTTTCAACAAAAAGATTATTTGCTGGAAAATGCTGATTCCTCAAAACCAAAATTTTATGAGAAAAGATTGTTTTTTTGATAGATTTGCCAATTTGGAAAAAGATTTTAAAAAATCAACATTGTTGACATCCCATTTTGACACGTTTGAAATAAAAAAGTGCTGTTTTTCAAATCAAAATATTTTTTGTTTTGATATTTAAGTTAATTTATAGTAAAAAAAAAGTAAAAAAAGTAAAAGGTCAAAAATAGCAATGAAACATTTTCAAATGGTTAAAATGCGATGTTTTGATTGACCCACTATGAATTTAATTTTTTTAAATTTTCTGTTTGCAAAAATTTTGAACTTTTTGACTTTTTGTGGTGATTTGGGACAGGAAAATACTTGTGAGATTAGAAAACTATTTCCTTCCCAATTCTAGTCCCCAGTGCCTAATAAATGGTTTATCTTCTTAAACCATTTTTCTGTCCACACAATGAATCTCTGAAATTCCTCCTAGTTATGCCTGTGCAGGTAACCAGAAGCACTTCAGAGAAAAAAAAACATTTAAAACAACCTTTGCCCTAGTATTCAATGTAAATTCCAGAACCTCTGCCTTACACCTCCTTATATTGCTGGTAATACTACTATGGACCAGTGGTGTTGGAACAATTTTTATAGTGGGGGTGCTGAAAGCCATTGAACAAAACTGTAATTCCTGTATATAATGGAAAGCTCTCCAAGCCAGGAGGTGCTACCACACCCCCAGTTCCCCTAGTTCCAGCACCCCTGCAATGGACCCCTCCCAGCAATCACTAGAAAGTTGTCTAGCTGCTGAGAGCCATCATCTTTGTATCTGATAGGTGTATCACTGAGCACTTCTCAGTCAGTGCATACGCAGCTACCAGCCAAATCCATAAAACACTTGAATGTTATTTATAAATCTTTCTAGAGTTGTCTCAACTATAGTGAGTATGAATATGCTGCTACTCAGTAAAGTATTTTCTCATGTGATTGATTAAATGTTTTTTGCCCTAAAGGCAAGTTCCATTAGTTCTTTGCTTTGATCTGGCCAAGTAATGAACTGGAAAAAAATATCACCCCTGCTAACCTTCAAGATGATAAAGGCAGAATGGCATATATGCACTGGTGAATTACTATGGGACATAGAAGAACAACCCATGTTCCTGATGGAGAGAATAAAAGGTGATGTCTCCTCTATATCAGGCTTATATAGGAAGAAACAGTTCACACTCAGTCACTATTTCAGACAAATTTGGCTATTTTCTGTTTCTGTCCTTCCCTTTGCTTATGTTATGGCTCAGTGCCCAGCTATCTAAACAGATGGCATATATCAGATGACAGCAATGTACTGTATATGTTTCTGACAGGTGCCATCACACTGACTTATTGTGCAGCCTCATGTCAAACATCACAGAGATGCAGATAACTTTTAACAAAATAATAAAAATATGATGTGTCCATCTGTTAGCACCTGTTAGCCCAAAGAGCTTTGGAAACTGGCCAATGGGAGCTGTGGGGGCAGTGCTTGCGGGCACAGGAAGCACACGGAGACCCGCTGCCCCCCTCCCCCAAAGGGGCGCACAGAGACATGCCAGCAGCAGCCGGCTGCAGCTGCTTCCGGGAACGGTGTGGGGCCATGGCATGCAGGCAACCTTCCTGAGCCCTGCTGCGTCGCCAGCCGGGAGCCACCTGTGGTAAGCGCCTTCCGGCCAGAGCCTGCACCTTGCACCCCCTCCCGCACCCCAACACAGATCAAAGACATGCTTGCTGAGAACAACCCTACCTCCAGCATAACAATACCTTCTTTCCTCTGCTGTTCCCTAAATAAGGCATGGCTCTTCCTCTCTTCATTAAAAGTAATTCTTTTTCGATATAAATTTTATTTAATATCTGGAATAGTTATGGTAGTTAGAAGTGATGTTGTGAGCATGTTGATTGGGAATTCTGAGGGTAGTGGCCAAATACAGCTGAGGGATTTAAAGTAGCTGTCAAAACAGAGAGGTTTACACAATCTTTGTGTGGTTATTGCACAATAACCATGTCTATATTGAAAAATAACCAGACAGTGATTATATAAATTCTTGTGCTTGGTTATCTGACAGCCATTGTTCGGAAATCAGGGCCTTTGAATACTGGAATTTGAATGCTGTAATGTTATTGAGGAAGACTGTAACTGTTCAGTCATTATGCAAATCAGACACCCAAATCAAAGTGAAGGGAATTGCAGAACTGAGAAATAAATGTGTAGTTCTGGGTCAGTAACTGTGTAGTACCCTTCCATCCTGATAAGCGGAGGGAATTCCATTTTAATGGACAGTGCATAGATTTTCTTAACATTATATAGGTGGCAGAAGGTGTGAAACAAAATGTTTTGTTGGCTGATACTATCATAGAAATACTTTTATCTTCATTCATAATACAAGATATCTTCAATCTTGCCCTGCTGAGTACAGTGGCCTTTACTGGGATAGGGAGGAGTCCCACCATGGTAGTGTGTGGATCTAGCCCATATACTACCTTTGTTAGCGATACTCCACTATCTCTCATTCTGACTCTGTTGTGACACAAAGGAGTGAATACAAAAGTGCTTGACTACTGTTAGTAATCCTTGTATAGTGAATACATCAGCTCCAGAACTGCTTATTATTGGTATGCTGTGGCAACAGATTTGACAGTAACATTGTAGTTGTTGCTGTTAATCACTGTTTATATTCTGGAACAGAAAACTAACTTTCTGATATGGGATATCTTGTCAGATGAAGAGGGGAAATATATTACTGTGCACATACTGTGTGTGACGTACTATTAATAGGACAGGGCAAACTTGTTTGGATACAATGAGAACAGATTTGAATTTTCACTCAAACTTGATCTAAATCTCTGAATGCTGAAACTCACCCTTTGCTCATTATTATATACTGCTCCGTTCTGTGTGATGAAAGTGCTCCCCAAAGGAATCATTTGATAGAGTCCTGGAGCCTGATGTCCTTGATGTAAACACACAGCAAGTGAAATGCTGGCAGTGAGAGTGGAGGCCTCCCTACCTGGCACTGACTAGTTGTCTCTACCCTAAGCAACAAGGCCCACCTCTCAGGTGGCAGGAGAATGTAGTTTCTGTTCCCATTCTAATTCCAGTCTTTGGGCCTGGATGAGCAGTGCAAAGTGTGAGATCCGAGGCAGGGCCGGCTCCAGGGTTTTTGCCACCCCAAGCAGCCACCCTCCCCCCCTCGCAAAACAAAAAACAAACAAACAAAAAAGCCGCGATCGCGATCTGCGGCACTTCGGCAGGAGGTCCTTCGCTCTGAGCTGGAGTGAGGGACCCACTGCTGAATTGCCGCCGAAGAGCTGGACGTGCCGCCCCTCTCTGGTGTGGCCGCCCCAAGCACCTGCTTGGTAAGCTGGTGCCTAGAGCCGGCCCTGATCTGAGGGGGGCATGCTGCCTTTACTCCCACTGATCTGCATGGATCACTGAGTTGTTCAGCTCCTGAAGCAACCTGGAATCATCTCAAGACTGCTCTAAAATATACCCTGCTGCAGCAGTTCCCCAGGGACCATTCAAGTATCCAGAGATTGATGAAATACACCTAATTCTGCCCCAATGCAGGAGGATCGACCTACATTTCTATGATTCCATAGGAGGACCCTCTTTCACCATCCTTTTTATGTTGAGGGCTGGAGAGAGAACAGTGTGGGGTTGGCTACACTGGCTTTATGCTACTGCACCAAGATTCCCCTGCTCAGAAGGAATGACCGCTAATGCCCAGAGATATGCAGATTTCAATTCTGCCATTTCTACATGAAAAATTAATTCTCAGTAGAGAACAATCACTTAAAATATGTCAGCCATTCACATAACACACACAAGTATAAAACCACATACAGAACTACACACAGCGTAACATAAAAGCTACACTAGCCCTATACCAATCATTGAAGCACAGGAACACATAACGAATTGCCATGGTTGGTGCTAAGGCTGCACATTAGTTGTTCACAAGGAGGGTAGGAATTTGTCAGCTGTGAGTAGCAGGGAGGCAGATAGCTGGGGTTGAAAGGAGAACCGTTGAATGGAGTATAGATGGGGTGTTGGATAAGTGCATGGCTTAGTTCTTTGCTTATTATCATTTACCTTGGTGGGCTATGCAATTTTTCATCCTTCACTCTACATGAACAAAGGGCTTTGCCTGTGTTGTTATTGGAAAGGACAGGCAAACCAGTTCTGATGAAAATAAAAACTGGCTCCAACCTTCTTCCAGGTTTGAGAAATTTAAATGGCCTATTATTGTCTTTTGTCTCTCTAATTGCCTATTCATTTTTTGAAATTATATTTTATTTTCACATACCGTTGCACTTGCTGGCTTTGGCCAGAAGTAGAAGTGCTGAAACACCACGAACCAGGCTGTTCTTTGGGAAATCTCTAAGTAAGACAATGAGCAATTTCTTTTTTGTTCTAGGTGCACAAAATCTGTCTTCCTTCCTCCCCATTTTATCTTTCCTTTACTTCTTCTGCCCTGCATGTTTTCTTCATCAGAAAGTAAGGGATGACTAATGCCTGCTTTAGATTTATTCAGAACTCTGTGTGAAGTAAGATCAGGGCCGGCTCTAGGATTTTTGCCGCCCTAAGCAAAAAACAATTTTGGCCGCCCCCCCTCGTTTTTTTCTTACCCCACCCCCGGCCCCGCCTCAACTCCGCCCCTTCCCCAAATCCCCAGCCCTGCCTCCTCCCCCCAGGCTCTCAAACCTGGGAGGGAGGGGGAGATCCCGAGCGGCCGCGGCGCACGAAACAGCTGATTTGCTTGCCGCTGCTCTCCCTCCCTCCCATGCTCTCAAACCCGGGAGGGAGGAGGAGATCCCAAGCGGCCGCAGCGCGCGAATCAGCTGTTTCACGCGCCGCAGCTGCTCGGGATCTCTCCCTCCCTCCCGGGTTTGAGAGCCTGGGAGGGAGGGAGGGCGAGCAGCGGCGCACGAGCGGCAGCAGCGGAGGTGAGTTAGGGCGGCCAGGGCACATTTTTAGGGGGGGCATGGCCCGCGCCAGAATGCCGCCCCTAAAAATGTGCCGCCCCAAGCACCAGCTTGTTTTGCTGGTGCCTAGAGCTGGCCCTGAGTAAGATGTGTGGGCCTCCAGGCACTATCCCAACACACTATGTGGGAAGCGGGTGGCAGCAGGCAGGGGAGAGGGAGAGAAAGCTGTCAGAACTGCTGGGAGGTTTGAATTGAGGTACTTGTCATTGATGGGCTATGGGAGAGTTGGATCCTGAATCTGACCTTTCAAGATATGGGCAGGCCACAACAGGGAGGGAGAGGTTGTGTCCAGTGGGAGGGGAGGTTGAATGAGCCGAACCCTCAAAAAGTGCAAGGCCCTGTGAGGCTGCACACTTAGCATATGCTTAGGGCTAGCCCTATGGATGGGCAAACTGGTTCAGATGAAGCACAAAACAAAAAGTGCCTAGCCATTGTTATTATCATATGGGCATCTTGAGAGGCATCTTTGCAAGATGAAGATGCTGGAGCCTGCAGTCACTTCAGTCCTGTGATAGCTTTGATTAAAAGACCAAAATGCAATGACTAATATGTTGAATGAAGATAATAAAGATAATTATAAACTTCAAGGACAAGAGTGTTGTTTTCTATTAGTACCTAGCAGTATCTTACCCACCCACGGTTATAATGTTGAAGTTGATCAGACCTGTGTTTAAATGACTGTACCTAGTGGAGAGTCGTGAGAGATTAACACACTGTAGGTGTTCATTTTCTAGGTTTTTTGCTCCATTTTTTTAAAAAAATTGCTATTTTCTTTAAAAGTAAGAAGCTTTTCTATTTTGTGCCTTTCTTCCATTTTTTTTTTTTTACAGGTGTCTCATTGTTTTATGTACATATTTATAAGCCACAAAAGTGCACTGGTACCGAAAAAGATTTGGCCTCTAATTTCCTTGCAGATCTTGGAAGGTAATTAACAGCTGCAATGACAATAGCTCCAGTCCTGTAAGACTCTGAGCACACTCAACGCCCATTGAAACCAGAGGAACTGGGTCCTTAAAAAAGCCAGTGTTTTTTTACATTACCTTATCTGGCTATCCAGCTAGTCATCCATCATTTCTCTCATTCTGTCATTAGAAATTATTTACAGCTAACCTCCAGTTGCCCTCACTGCCCTCAGCCTTTATATATACTCATCCAACTCCTGTTAGCTTTGCTGTCTGACTACTTTGCAGGCTTCTCCATTCTACTATGAGATACATCCATTTTCCTCAGCTCAACTGGGGTTAGATATTCTAGGGTTCTCAATGTGTCCTGTGAAGTGCTCATAGACTTTAAAGCCAGCAGGGACAATCGTGATCATCTAGTCTGACTTCTTACACATTGCAGGCCACAGAACCTCACTCACTCACTCACTCACTCACTCCTGTAATAGACCCCTAATCTCTGGCTGAGTTACTGAAGTCTTCAAATCATGATTTAAATTCAAGAATCCACGCTTTACTCTAATTTAAATCTGCAAGTGACCTTCAGAGGAAGGTGAAAGCCCCCAGAATCTCTGCCAACCTAACCTGGGGGGAAATTCCTTCCTGACCACAAATATGGTGATCAGTTGGACTCTGAGCCTGTGGACAAGACCCACGAGCCAGACACCTGGGAAAGAATTCTATGTAGTAACACAGAGCCCTCCCAACTAGTGTCCTGTCTCTGGCCGGTGGGGATATTTGCTACCAGCAGTTGCAGATGGGTCACCTGCCATTGTAGGCAGTCTCATCATACCATCCCCTCCATAAACTTATCAAGCTCAGTCTTGAAGGCAGTTAGGTTTTTTGCTCCCCTTGGAAGGCTGTTCTAGAACTTCACTCCTCTGATGGTTACAAAACTTCATCTAATTTCAAGCCTAAACTTGATGATGGCTAGTTAATAGCCATTTGTTCTTGTTTCAAATTTGGCGCTTAACTTAAATAAATCCCTGGTATTTATCCCTCCGATGTATTTATAGAGAGCAATCATCTCTCTCTTCACCCTTCATTTGGTTTGGCTAAACAAGTCAAGCTCTTTGAGTCTCATTTCATAAGATAGGTTTTCCATTCCTTGGATCATCCTAGTAGCATCTGCAAATTTTACTTGTGCATTCCCACTTTTTGTGCAAAGGTCATTAATGAAAATGGTAAATAAGATTGGCCCCAAGACCAATCACTGAGGAACTCCACTAGTATCCTCCCTCCATCCTGACAGTGCACAACTCAGTATGACCAGTTCGTTACCTGCCTTTCAATTCTCATATTAATCCCCATCTTCTCCAATTTAACTAAGAATTTCCCATATTTAATATATCAAATGCCTTACTGAAATCCAGGTAGATTAGATGTACTGCATTTCCTTTGTCTAAAAAATCAGTTATTGTCTCAAAGAAAGAGATCAGGTTGGTCTGGCACAATCTACCTTTTGTAAAACCATCTTGTATTTTATCCCAATTACCATTACCTCTATATTTTAACTACTTTTTCTTTCAAAATTTGTTCCAAGACCTTGCATACAATTGAGGACAAACTAACAGGCCTGTAGTTTCCTGGATCAATCCCCCCCCCCCCCCTTTAATATTAGCAATTTTCTAGTCATAGAGTATGACTCCGAAGTTCACGGATTCATTAAAAATCCTTGTGATCGGGCTCCCAATTTCATGTGCCAGTTCCTTTAACATTCTTGGATGGAGATTATCCGGGCTCTCTGATTTGGACCCATTAAGCTGTTTGAGTTTGACTTCCACCTCAGATGAGGTAATTTCTACTTCCATATCCTTGTTTCCAGTAGCCACCCTGCCACTATCCCTAAGCTCCTCATTACCCTTGTTAAAAACTGAGGCAAAGTATTTGTTTAATTGTTGGGCCATGCCTAGATTATCTTTCATCTCCACCTCATCCTCTGTATTTAGTGGTCCCACTTCTTCTTTCCTTGTTTTCTTTATATTTATATGGCTATAGAACTTTTTACTATTGGTTTTAATTTCCTTTGCAAGAGCCAAGTCAGTTTGGCTTTTGGCAGTTCTCACATTTTCCCTATGCTTTCTGATCTCCATGAGATAGCTTTCCTTGTTGATCCATTCCATCTTCCATTCCTTGTAGGCTTTCTGTTTTCTCTTAATAATCTGTTTGAGAGGCTTGCTCATCCAGCTTGGTCTGCAACCATTCCCTATGAATTTTTTTCCTTGTTTGGGAGGTAGGCTTCAGATAGCTTCTGCAACTTTGACTTGAAGTAATTCCAAATGTCCTCCACATTCAGATCATAGAATCATAGAATCATAGAATATCAGAGTTGGAAGGGACCTCAAGAGGTCATCTAGTCCAACCCCCTGCTCAAAGCAGGACCAATTCCCAGCTAAATCATCCCAGCCAGGGCTTTGTCAAGCCGGGCCTTAAAAACCTCCAAGGAAGGAGACTCCACCACCTCCCTAGGTAACGCATTCCAGTGTTTCACCACCCTCCTAGTGAAATAGTTTTTCCTGATATCCAACCTGGACCTCCCCCACTGCAACTTGAGACCATTGCTCCTTGTTCTGTCATCTGCCACCACTGAGAACAGCCGAGCTCCAACCTCTTTGGAACCCCCCTTCAGGTAGTTGAAGGCTGCTATCAAATCCCCCCTCATTCTTCTCTTCTGGAGACTAAACAATCCCAGTTCCCTCAGCCTCTTCTCATAAGTCATGTGCTCCAGACCCCTAATCATTTTTGTTGCCCTCCGTTGGACTCTTTCCAATTTTTCCACATCCTTCTTGTAGTGTGGGGCCCAAAACTGGACACAGTATTCCAGATGAGGCCTCACCAATGTCGAATAAAGGGGAACGATCACGTTCCTCGATCTGCTGGCAATGCCCCTACTTATACAGCCCAAAATGCCGTTAGCCTTCTTGACAACAAGAGCACACTGTTGACTCATATCCAGCTTCTCGTCCACTGTGACCCCTAGGTCCTTTTCTGCAGAACTGCTACCTAGCCATTCGGTCCCTAGTCTGTAGCAGTGCATGGGATTCTTCCGTTCTAAGTGCAGGACTCTGCACTTGTCCTTGTTGAACCTCATCAGGTTTTTTTCGGCCCAATCCTCTAATTTGTCTAGGTCCCTCTGTATCCGATCCCTACCCTCTAGTGTATCTACCACGCCTCCTAGTTTAGTGTCATCTGCAAACTTGCTGAAAGTGCAGTCCACACCATCCTCCAGATCATTAATAAAGATATTAAACAATAAAGATCCTCGAGTTCTTCAGTCCAGTCCACTTCTCTAACTAACTCCCTTAATGTTGCTTGCCCTTTTGAAATCAAGGACCTAGTTGCAGACCTATTTTTGCTTATCCTTCCATTTAGCTCATAATCACTCAAACCAAGGTTGTCCCCTCCAACCACTTCTTCTATGAGATCCTCATTACTCACCAATACCAAATCTAAAATGGCATCACATCTTGTTGGTTTGGTGACTATTTGGTGAAGAAAACTATCACATTCAGGAAAATCTGGGCCCTACCATTATTAATACCATTTGTCCTCCAATCTATATCTGGGAAATTAAAGTCTCCCATAGTCACACAATTCCCAGTAAGTATTTATTTCATTAAAAATATTAAAGAGGTCTCTATCACATTCAGGAAAATCTGGGCCCTACCATTATTAATACCATTTGTCCTCCAATCTATATCTGGGAAATTAAAGTCTCCCATAGTCACACAATTCCCAGTAAGTATTTATTTCATTAAAAATATTAAAGAGGTCTCTATCCAGATCCAAATAGAATCTTTGGGGGTCTGTAGCATATGCCAAAGCAATATCCCAAGGGAGCCTCTGGTAACTTTCTTCCTCAAAGTGATTTTGACCCAAACAGATGCTCTTTTGTCCTTTCCATCACTTCTAATTTCTTTATGGTCTACTTCATCATTGATATACAATGATACTCTACCACCTTTACCTTTATTTCTGTCTTTCCTGAACAGCACACATCCTTCAATACCCATACTCCAGTCATGACTACTATTCCATCATGTTTCTGTTATCCTTATAATATCTGCTTTCACTTCCTGCACCAGTAGTTCTAGTTCTCCATTTTGTTACCCAGGCTCCTTGCATTGGTGTACAGATATCTTAGTTGTTTCTTCTTGGCTTCACCCAGATTACCCGATTAAGTACAGTCATTCTACTACCAGTATCACCAACCTGACTGTTCGCTTCATTAGTATCAGCACTATTTTTCCTCCTGATGTGCTTTCTACTACTCTTGGCTATTCCTTTCTCCATTTCTGTATCCTCTCTTTCATGATTTTCCTCCCATTCAATACTGGAATCAGTCATGGAAATTACATGAGCATCTCCCAATCATCTCCCGAGTTCCTGATTTAAGGCTCTTCAATTGTGCCAACCTCCATCCCAGAAATCTATTTCCCTCCCTATTCAGATGGAGTCCATCCCATGAGAACAGTCCTCTGTTTGTGAATGCCCCCCAGTGGTCAAACATCCCAAAGCCCTCCTTATAGCACCACTACCTGAGACATCTGTTGATCATCATACTCTTATTTCGCCATAGGCGACTGGTAACTGCTGATAGTGGAAGGGGGGAGCGGCAATGGCAGCTCCGCCACCTCCCACCACGGTCAACTTCCTGGTGACTACCAAGGCACCCTCAAGCAACACTTTCGACCATGGCGCCACCCTGACCACAGCACCCTGGGCGGTTGCCCACGTCGCCCACTCTTAAGGCTGACCCTGACAGGGTTGACCTTAGGAAAAATGCCCCTGGATGAACTTGTATTTTGGTGCCCTGACCCACGCTGCCTCTCCCAGCCCCTTGCCCATCCTAATTGCCCCTGCTCCCCCCCCACTGCCTCCCCAAGCTCCCCCCATTGCTTCTGGCCCCCGCTGCCTCCCACAGGATCCCATCCACCACCCCGACCCCGACTGTCTCTCTGGGCTCCCGACCCCCAGCTCCCCTGGGCCTCACTGCCTCCTCCCCATTGCCCCAACTGGCTCCCTGAGCTCCCTTCTGCGCACCCCAGGCAGGCTAGTCCAGACATGTACTGGAGCAGGTAATTGCAGCTGCCGGCCTGCAAGAAAGGGATGTAACTCAACTTCCCTGTCCTCCCTCTGGCAGAGCGCTGTGCTTCCAGCCTGGTCTCAATTCCCAGCTCTGGGCGATACCTAGTGGAGCTCAGCAGGAGCACTCACGGCTGGTGCCTTTCCCAGGCATGTCCCTTCAGCTGCGCTCAGCCAATGCATTGCCTGTGTGTCTTGCCTTCGTTCTCCTCCTCTAGGGACAGGTAGAACCCCACTGAAGATCACCTGAGCCGCCATTTCTTTAAGTATCTTTTCCAACCTGACATAGCCTCCCTTAATACACTCCAGTGAGATTCTAGCAGTATCGTTCGTTCCGACATGAAGGACAATCAGTGGATTTTTTCCTGCTCCCATTTGGATCCTCTTCAGTCTCAGCTCCACATCCTGTATCATAGCTCCTGGCAGAAAGCACTCTGTTCCTTAGATCAGCTCTGGTGACAGGCCTGTCCATTCTTCTTAGGGAGTCTCCAGTCACTCAGACCTGCCTCTTTCTGGTCTTGATGTGATTCTCCAGCCTTCCTCCTGTTCTTTCTGGCTGTAAATCCTCATCTTTAGTTCTCTCTTGCAATCTTCTGTGAGTCATTCTCTATCCTCCTGGGGCTCCGAACTCTGACTCTCTCCCCTTGTCATATAGGACTAGCCACTCTTCTCTTCCTTCTTGCCCTCCCACCTTCTGTTACTGCCTGCTGTGCCCCTTCCTCATTTTCCAACTCAGCAAACCTGTTCCTGAGCTCTATTTCTCCTTTACTACCTGGTCTTTTCCTCAGCCTAGTTTGCGTAGTCACTTTCCTCACCCTGCAGTCTACCCTCACAGTTCACCAGTTAAGTCTTGAGTTTTCCCTTCAGCCTCCTCTTGCCTTCCCTCCAACATCTACTTGAATTCCCTTTTAAAGTCAACCTGCATCTCTAAACCTCAGATCTTCTCTTCCATCAGCTCTATCAAGGGGCACTTCATACAAACAAAGCCCTTTTCAGGTACCCAAAGGTGGGAACTTCCAAGGAAGCTGAAGCCCTCAGCACTTTGTTAGATTGAACAATTAGTGCTCTATCTCCTCCAGACTGTTTTCAACTTCTCTTTCTTTCTCACGTTTACACTCTCACGCTCAATAATGCACAAGTAAAAACATTTTCCAGCATTTTTAAATGTATCTATTTTAATAATATGTGTTGTATATTCAGTTGTTGAGACACCTACCTAGTGCCTAATTAAATTACTTTATTGCACCTCTGTACATTACACAAATGCTAAATGCTAATGTTTCACTTTTTATAGTACAAATTACACCTAAAGGATGTAAATCACAAGCAAATTATATGAAACATGACTCATTTAGGTCATGCAACTTCCCATAATGCCCAGATGTATGTGGTTAAAGTTTAATGAATGGGTAATTTATTACTGTGTTATTGCCATAATCCTTTATCTTGCAATTACAATCATGTATTGCAACCATAATTGGAACTTTTTGGTGTGTGGGATGCACATTTTCCAAGCCTGACCCTTTCTTTATTGTGGTGATTTCTGTTTATTAAATCATGAAGGTTTTGTTGAGGTAAATATTATGTACCTATTCCATAAAGAAATACAATAGGAAGATGTCTGTCTGGCCATATGTCAAAGGAATCTCTCAAAGGATTTTCTCTCAGTTGCATGGATGGGGAAGGTGAATAAAGTGATCAAATCTCTAGCCTAATTCAAATATACAGAGAGGAGCTGATTGGTTTGTACAGCCCTAGGGATGCATTTGTGTATACATTATTAATATAAAAAGTCAGAGGGGTTACTTTTGCCATGAATATGCTTTTAGAATACAGTAATAACCCACAACAGGAAATACATTAGAAGGCTATTAATGCATGTTTTGAATTTAGCCAAGTGTCCTCAGCCACCTGGGAAGTGCACTGGCTAAAGTACATCCTGTACAGAAACCCAATGCTATTTTAGCATGGCTCATCCATCTACAATTTAATTTTAAAAAATACCAACTCAGTAGCTTACAACAAAAATGTAGAGGGGGTTATGCAAGTATTCTTCCACTAGGGTAAAAAAGGTCCTCATAGCAGGATACAAAAAAATAGGACAGGAAAGTTTATACAAATCTCTTCTTTACAGCTACATTAATTGTTTCAAACACACTCTTGCTAGGTTACCTGGATTTGCATTCCTGTTCCCAGGAGCTCGGCTACATTTCAGTTACCATTTGTGCAACATTTAGCCACTTTTGAGTCAACTCCTTTTGGGAAAAAAATGAAATGCATCCTTAATTTAATTTTTGTCCAATATAAAATTAAAGTTGAATGTGGGCTCTCGGCAAAAATCTGCTGTTAATAGAACAGCTGGGTTCATGAAGGACAAGAGGATGGGGACAGTTTACTTTTTCCTCCAGCCCCTAGCCTTGTCTCCTATCACAGGAGTCTTTTGTTATCCCTCTACCGCTTCCCAGCACCTCCTATTAACCATTTCCACTCTCCTTCCTCTCTTCTAAATTCCTTAGAAACTGATCCCGGAGTTAAAACCAGTTTCCAGTTCAGGTCCTTCCACTTCTCCAGTGCACCAGTTAAGTTGGGAGTAGGGTGACTAGACAGCAAGTGTGAAAAATCAGACGGGAGTGGGGAGTAATTGGCGCCTATATAAGACAGAGTCCCGAATATCGGGACTGTCCCTATAAAACACATAAATATAAATAAGGGGCCAGCAGATGTGCTCAAACTTTCTGGGTTTTGTAGGACCAACAGAAGTTCTGTTGCTGTGCACTGCCAATGGCTGCCTCCGTGCAGCTCTTTACCTCAGGTCTTGACACATGCAACAGGACTTCAAAGGGATGTATGCAGTATTGTGGTAGGCATCTTTGTCCTATTAAAGAGATAAGGTGGGTGAGGTAAAATCTTTTATTGGACCAGCTTCTGTTGATGAAAGAGACAAGCTTTTGAGTTTACGTAGAACTCTTATCAGACCTGAAGAAGAGCTCTGTGTAAGTTCGAAACCTTGCCTCTTTGACCAACAGAAGTTGGTCCAATAAAAGATATTGCCTCACTCACCTTGTCTTCAAAGGGATGTGGTACTTCTGTTCTGAGCTAATCAGTGTGTTGGAGAAGGGGCTGGGCAGCATTGAAGGTTTAATTTAGTAAAGGAACGTGAATTCAAAGCTGTTCTAAGGCTCCCAACTCAAATTCTGAGGAATTTGGGAGTTGAGGGCAGAAGAGAAGGGCAAGGGGGATGGAGAAAGAGAGCTAACGGCTGAGGCAGGCATGGAGTGGGAAGCCTATACAGTAGGTGCTGGCTGCCATTGTAATTGAAGTCTGTGAATCCTGGGCAAAAGGGAAAGGTGGTAAAAATACATATCTTCTTCTATCTCCTTTTTTTGTAACAAAATGGGAATAGTAGAGCTTGTTTAAAAACATTTTTGTTTTTGTTTAATTTTTTTTTAGATGTTGTGGGAAATACTGATGTAAAACGAAACCATTTTTAAAATTTTCCACTGAAAAATGTAATAAGTGATATTTTTTCCACAAAAAAGACTCATTTTAATCAAACCCTCATATTTTTGGAGGGAAAAAATTAGAATGTTTTGGCTAGGTCTAGGGAAAAAGGAATCTCCTCTTTTTGATAATGAGGTCCCAGTTTTGCATGTCTGCAAAACAGTGCATGGCTCAGGTCATCTAATGACCATATGCACCAATCAGTATCCACAGACAGGTTCTTTAGATTCCTTTGGCTTTATTCTTTAGGAAGCTCTGCTCTCCTTCAGTGGATTGGGTAGTGTTGAGGGAGCAAAGACTGCATGTAAATCCTTTACTGGGGATACCATATCCTCAGATGGCACACCTCTGGCCTAATTGGTTCCTAAGCCTCCTTCTGTGCAGCCCCCAGCACAGGGAAGAGCATGTCAGATTAGGGAAGATCAGCGGCCAGAGTGCAATGCACTCAACTATCACTACCTCATAGTTGGTTGCTTAGTGACAGTTGCTAGTTGGTGCAAACTTGATTAGACTACAGGCTGCTTTAGCCTGAGCAAGGGCTGAGTTTCAGACAGAGTTAGGGAGCCCTTAGGGGGTAAAGGCCCTTTAAGGTAGTCTGAGAAGCCAGTTACCTCATTCCAGGTGTCTGGAATAACCATTGGGAGAGAAGCAGTTGGTCCTGGGATCAGTCAGGCCCGGATCCACAAAGGGACATAGGCATTGTGATGCTCATCACTGGATTGCCTAATTTGTAGGCTCCTAGGAAATCACTGGAACAACAATGCGATCCACAAAAGTTAGGTGCCTAGACTTCCTATACAATGAATGGGCAGAGAGAGGCACCTTATAGGGCGGTATGCAAAAGCTATCCTGATAGGTGGGAAACTGCCTAAGCCAGCCAATGGGAAATGCCAAAGAGGGGGTGTGCCCTAAGCCCCACCCTCTACAGAGATAGGTGCCTAAATCCAGACTGCCTCTGAGCACACCCATTGGATTGGGCCCTGCATGTGAGATAGGCAGGCGAATGCCTATCTTCCCCTAGTTTGTGGATCACTCTGGGCTTAGGAGGGAGATAGGTGTCAGGACACCTGGAGTGAGGCAGCCTTGGGCATGCTCAGAGGCAGAAACACAAGTGCCCAGGGAAATCTAGGCACCGAATGAGTTTAAGTGACTACTGAATTAGGCAGGGGTTTTGTGGATTGCAGTGGAGCCTAAACCCCAGTTTTAGGCACCAAGTCTAGAGTTTAAGCATTAAAGTACAGTACTTTTGTGAATCCCACCCTCAGTGTCTGGGAGAGGGAAGGTGTAGGGAAATACCCAGACCACCATTGCTTTAAGGGCCCGGGACCGGAAGCTTTGTAAAGTGGGTGGGGCAAGACTCTCTTCTCTCCCAACCAAGCTCACATAGGTGTCTGGCATTACTAGACTCACCTGGGAAGGATTAAGAGACTGATGACATAACTGGGAAGGTAGGTCAAAAGGAATGTCTAAGCCAATCAAGGGAAAGTTGCTGCAGGGAACTGGGGGGCTGGGGGGAATGTCAGCCACCACACAGCCCCAGGAAGGTAGGGCTATGCAACTGCTAACTTGAGGGGGGAGTTTGCAGGCCAGAACTTAAAAGGGCATAGCTTTGAGGTGCTGTGAAAACCCCCTGAATTTAAGCGGTGAAGACTATGCAGGCTGGGAGGTAAGGATTTTAAGAAGGACTCCGTTCCAAAAGTGAGTCTGTGAAAATCCTGCACTTAATGGGGGTGGGACAGCAAAATGGGTTTTCATTGAGCTGGAAGGCTGTTTAATAAACTAGACTCCAAGAGGGGGAAATATTGCTTTAAAGACTTGCTGTTGTGATTAAATTTCTTCAGGGGATTCATAGAGAAACTGAAGTAGGGCTACCCCAGGCCATGGATGGGTGCCCTGGGATGGCACCATCTACTGACCCATATCTGGTTCCCTCAGAGCCCACCCTGCCCATCAGGGAATTTGGCTTTTAGTGTACATCTCCTTTCTCTGACTTGATTCCTTACTTAATTTAAGGACTTCTTATGGTCAGAAATGAAGCATGCCCATACCATTATAAAGAGACTTGCCTTGTTCAAAAGAAAGTACACTGGGAAAAGTGCACATTTTTCAAAATTAAAGAGCTGAGTAGTAGCATTTATCATGAATATGTCCAAGGAACAGATAATTAATAGAACTGAAGTAGCACACAGCCTTAGAATTATATCTGTATAGTCAAATTATAGTAGGCGACTCCTACTTAATTACTATAGAATTTCAATTGCCTGATTTAGTGGAAATTTTTAAAGGGGAGTTATTAACTATATAAAAGAATTCAGAGCTCTTTTCCCTTAAAGCTAGGCTCAGCCACTTTGGAGAAGTGTAGGTACTTCTGAACAGAGACGTATTTGCCTTCAGCTGCAAACATTTCACTATGCCCTATTGACCGGTCATAGAGTTCAGGTTACTTTTCTAAATGTATTAACAAAATTCCATTGTAATGTATTGGCTCATTTCAGAGACAAACACAGAAAACGGCAAAATTTCAATAATGTTGACTTTTTCTGCAGATATTTGTTTTTGAGAAAGGGCCATCTTTATAATGATTTTTTTTTAAGTTAGACTACCTTCAACCAATTCTAGGATCAGACTTGTGTGAACTCTGTTTTCATTAAGATGTTCACAAGTCAAGCTTTGCAGTGAAGCTAGCAGGCTGCAAAACTCTTCAGGTTTGTATTTAGGTTCAAGTTCAACAGCTCAAACCTCCTAGCAAATGTCCCATCTCCATTCTAGGTATCCCTGTAACCTCCCCAAGGGCTTTTACAGGGGTACCAGCAAACTTCTCCTCCATCGTCTGTTTTTGCATAGGCGACCATTCAGGGCCACTACCACCCTCTCAGAAATCCTCAGGGTATTCCATCAGGCCAACACGTGACCTGAGATTCACATGCACATATGGCAACAGGAGAGAAAAACTCACTTTCTCCAACTGTAGCAGGCTCTGCATTGAGCCTAGTGAGAGATAGCACCCTCTAAGGCAGGAACCTCAAATGTATGGCCTGCAGGCTAAATCTGGAGCAGAGAACAGTTTCATCTGGCCTGTGGGATTCCTGTGAACCTTTGGCCTTGCCTGCATGTCCCTGGAGTCTGCACAGGGTTGTGATTTGGAGAGGATGCCAGTATGCTGTGCTCTAACTCCCCCCCTGTAGTCCCTGCTAAGGTGTATTGATGTCCTGTTTCAAACAGGCCTACATCACTGCACAGTAAGGAACATTTAGTGTGCGCCAGCAGGGTCTGTATGGGGGAGTTAGAAAGCAACATTCTGGTGCACACTACAAATCACATCCCCATAGTCCAGACTCCAGCACAGCAATCCAGCAAAACTTCATGTGCAGGTGTAGAACCATTTTGGTTGTATTTAAGAGGAACTGGAGCAGCATAACTCTGGTAGGAGCTGGTATGTGTCTGGGCGAGGGTACATGGCACTGAAGAGCACTTAACTGCCAGCAGGAGAGTAGATACCCCAACATGGCAAGTCAGAGAAAAGGAAACATCAAGATAAGGCAAAGGACAAATGTAAGTAATTACCAATGTGGTTTATCTTTATCTATTTTAATAACTTTTGCTGAATGTGGCCTGCACTGAGTGGCAGGGTATCAGATCAGGCCCACCATATGAAAGGAGTTTGACACCCCCTGCTCCAAGGTCTAGTGCAGCAGTTAGGATTCCATATCAACAGTGTGGAGAAAGGAGAGAGCCCTATAATTCTTAGCACCCTGTTGCTAGGGAATCCCTTTGCATTTCATAGCTGCCACTTTAAGCCTTCCTGCTCCTGGGCTCACAGCAAAGCTGAGTATGGTAGGGGGAACAGAATTTCCCACTCCCCCAGCTCACGCAGCCCTGAAAAACAGAAGATGTCTCTCAATGTCCTGAACACTTCAGTAAGGAACCACCCAGGAGGTTGCAAGAAGGGAGAGGAAGCCAGCAGGACCTTTCTGCTGAAACCTATGGTACTTAGAGGTGTTACAAGGTTTCTTAGGGGGGGGGTCAACTGAGGAGAGAGAGGGAAATCAGATGGGCAGAGAAGTCATGGATTTCTTTACTTCTTCCTGTCTCAGAATCATAGTGAGCTCCACATCCAGGCTCATTTTGAGAAAATTTAAGATTCCTAATGAACAGTTCACCCAGCTGTATCTAACATTAATAAGTGAGTGATGCATTCTTATTAGGAAATGAGTTAACAGTTAAATCTTTTGATACTAGGAGATAGGAATAAACTAAGCACGGATTAACCAGGCCTGATTGTAATCTGTATTTAATTGACTCACATTTTAAATATTTGCACAGATTAAGCAGCAGGCGCACTGCGGCAACATTTTTTGTTCTCATCTATGGAAGCATGTAAAATCCCTATGATGCTCAGGTCTTAACTTCTGGATGCCATCCACACCTATACTGACAATATTTAGTGTGCATAAATGTTAAGGAACAAACATCTTACTTAAAATCACTGGAGCAGGCTTTATTTACTGTACTTTTTGTCATCAAAGGCTGAAACATTTTGAAAGATGCCAAAGCAGAAGACTTTTTAGCATTTTATTCTTGTGATTTTTTTCATCTGGTGGTGTTGGTGCAACATACTGGCTTCATTTATATAAGGGAGTGCGCAATGTATGTTACCAGATAATAGCTGGCTCATAGATGATGTTAAGAGACTAGCTTTTGCTACCACTCCTTGAGCTCAAGCTGTAAAGTCTGTGCTTTAGGACCAGAAGTAGTGATCCCAGCTCCTGCTGTGTGTGCCTGTGAGTTAGATACAGTGATCGTGTTTGTTTGACAGTAAATCCTTCTAGTTCTCTCAGCACATCATCTCAAAATATCCAGCCATTTCCCCTCTTGCTCCTTATGACTTAAACGTCTATTTGTTTATCTCCTACCTCAGTTAGTGCAACCATTTCTTCTCTGTCCTCCCTGATTTCCCATCTTGTCCTGTGGCACTCTATAACAATCTTCCTCACCTGCTCATACCACGTCACTTTCTTCTTTCAATTTCTCCATTGGTTTCTTCTTAGCCATTGCATACATCTCAAGCGCAGCAAGGGAGGTTTAGGTTGCATATTAGGAAAAACTTCCTAACTGTCAGGGTGGTTAAGCACTGGTATAAATTGCCTAGGGAGGTTGTGGAATCTCCATCATTGGAGATTTTTAAGAGCAGGTTAGACAAACACCTGTCAGGGATGGTCTAGATAATACTTAGTCCTGCCATGAGTGCAGGGGATGGACTAGATGACCCCTCAAGGTCCCTTCCAGTCCTATGATTCTAAGGTTCTATAGAAATCTACTCTCTATATCTCTGCTCTCAATCTCTAGCACTATCTCTCTCCAACCCCCACCTCCTCCCCAGCCAGCTTCACTCTTTACAAATATATCTTTCCTTGAATTTCACTTTTTGTCTCCTTTTTCCATGCTTTCCTTATGCCTAGACCACCCTACCTACCCCAGTATAAAAGGCAACCACTACCTCTTCTTTCAAATCTCTCTTCAAAGATTACTTTTTTCTCAGACCTCACAAACATTAACTCATGCCAGTGAAAATGCTGTCACCCCCTCCCCCCACATACACACACACACACTAATACAGATCAATGAAAAAAAATACCCTCACACCAAGACAGAACCTTTCTCTGAATCTCCCAGTGCATTTTGTGGCGTTCGCCTATGTAGGTTGTTGCTCCTCAGGGCAGGAACTGTGGGTCCAATCCTGCTGCCATTGACTTCAAATCTATAGGCTTGGTTCCTGTGTCGCTCTGTGTGGATAAGTCTATACTGGAGCTGGAGATGTGATTTCCAGCTCAGGTAGATATACACCTGCTAGCACTGATCAAGCTAGCATGCTAGAAGTAGCAGTGTAGTCACAGTGGCATGAGCAGTGGGACAGGATAGCTGCTGTAAGTACGCTACTGCCCTGGACCTAGGTAATCAAGGCGGCTTGTTTGTGTAGCTGCAGCTATGCCGCTATTTTTAGCCCTCTAGTTCGATCAGCACTGGAAATTACACCTCCAGCGTTGATACGTCTTGAACAGCACTGAGTGGACAGTCAGTGCTTAACAAATAATAGTAATTATCCCCTCCTCCCAGCTTCTTCTTTTGTGGACATTGCCTAGCACTTCCTGCAACTATGTACTATTCAAAGGCCAAATAGACCATGCTTGCAGCTTCTGTAGATTGGACAACCTATTGAATATAGAGAGTGAGTTCACAAAACAGAACGTTCCCACCATCACTGACAGTTTTTAAATCAAGATTGGATGTTTTTCTAAAATGATCTGCTCTAGGAACTATTTTGGGGGAGTTCTGTGTGGCCTGAGTTATACAGGAGGTCAGATTGGATGATCACAGTGGTCCCTTCTGGCCTTAGAATCTATGAATTGTGAATCATAAAGGAAGGGAGCTCCTAACAGAGAAATGTCATCCCAGCACATGTTGTTTTCTTGCATCAGCTTTCAGACTTCACTGGCCTGAATTGTTTCATTAGTGCTCTGATGAATACCTGCTAATAGGATCCTAGGACTCAGAGCTGGAAAAGACCAACTCTATCACTGAGCCTACCCCCATACAAATAGAGGTTATGATCCCGTGGTATTTCAGATATTAAAATTTATCTTATGTTTGAACTTCCTTCTCTGAAAAACTCGGAATTGCTTATCACAGTAAAATGTGAATTATGTAGATAGAATAGCTGGATTTTCTACAGCTAGAATGATAATTTTTTTTTAATTACTGCGGGGGATTTGTGTGATCATCTCACTGCCTGTGTGCACTTTTCTTTTCTTCTTAGATGATATACTTCCCTTCTGTCAAAGGTGTGAAAAATATGTTGAAATTTGAAAAATAAAGATTCTGGCTGTCTTTGAAATGTCTGGAAGCCCTCCAGCCAAAAAATCAGGCCGAGACTTTTCTGCAGGCTAGCTTGGCTGTTGGAATGAAACAACACAATTAAAAATATAATGTTTTAGACAGTTTTTAATAGAAGTTAATTTCCAGCACGTGGGGCCAGGCAGCAGGCCCCAAGCAGTAAGGTACTCTTTGATCTGTGATAAATTAAAGCATGATCTGGGCTCCACATATCCCAGCAGGCTCCCACAGAGTGAGATTAAGGCAATACATGGCTATAGGCATTTCACCATAGGGGCTCCCTGAGGCTTGCAACTGCTTGCAGTGCTTTTGGCAGAGGCCACCTACATGAACCATTTTCTGGTCTAGTATAAAAAATGTGTAAAGCCTTCCCGGTCATATTGAGTCCACTGGAAAGCTGTTTTCAAGAGTAGAAATTGCTTTTAATTTACATAAGTTTCCTACTGCCTGTTTAAAAAAAAATAGAAAAAGAAAAAAGAAATAAAAAGAAAACCTTCTCTGGGAGTCTTGTGCATCTCTCTGAGTCTATCTGTACCCATTCCTTTTGTCAGTCTCCAATAGAGTTCCAGGGTATCACTTGTAGAAACAAAGGGATTTACTCATTTTCTGCAGTGGTGGGAATTGAACCCAAAGCTGACTAATGTCACTGACAACATAGGTGACTGCTGGGTGTAGTATGCCTTGGAAAAATAGCTTCCTGGAAGCTCCCAATTGGACACCTGAGGCTGCTGGGAAGTTGGAGAGCTACGTTTGTAGCATCTCTTCAGCCAGTCGTTTGAAAGGAGGAGGAATTCCCAATGGCCACCAGAGCCGCCAAGAGTTTCAAAAACATTTGTTGAAACACAATTTGAATTTCAAAGCATCACCAGTGGCTGCTGCATATTGTGGTGCACTGCAGCTCTGCCCTGGCTATCTCAATAGCTGAAAGGATACCATGGAATAATATCCCTCTGGCATACCAGTTAGTCAGGAACCTGTCAAGTGGGCAAGGTGGAGCCTAGTGCTGAATGGGACACCCTCTCAGGATGAAATGAGTCACTCAGTAACTTTGTTTGGGCCTATATATTTATCTTCCTGTCTGTCTGATTACATAGCATGCATCACTGTGGTACCTGAGTATAATATGTAGAGCCTTGGGATGAAATCTTGAAGTCAATGGCAAAACTCCCATTGACTTCAATAGGTCCAGGATTTCACCTTTGGTCTGCAAGGGGAACGGGGCTATCGCCTTGAGTAACTTTGCAGCAGCAGGCATGGAAACAAAACATAATCATTTCCTTCCCCCCCAATATATTATTTTCACAAATCAAACTACAAAATTGGGCTTGTATGTGTTACCTTGCATCACAGCTAACAGCGTGAACATTCATTTTCATTGTGTATGGTTAAAAATTTCGCCTGAGTATTCTAAACCTTCCAGCAAAGTGTGTGTTTCCCTCTCTCATCCAGTGTCACGGACCAGTTTAAATTGTGACAAACAACAACAATGTACCTGACTTCATATTCCTCCATGGTCTCTTTCCATCACTCTTTCTTCCTCTCACTTTCACTTTGGATTAGAAGAGAGACTTTGCAGTACTCCCTACTGACCCTTCTTTTAAGCTTGTGTGATTCCTTTAGTTCTTCAGGGGAAAAATACAGTCAGTTTAATCAGTGCAAGTGTTAAATTGATGAGATTTTGACAGTATACTGTAGCAAATGTATTCTAAAAATGTTCACGCTGAATAAACCACTCAGTGACCCCCTACTAACTCCTGATCTTCTTTTCACCTACCCTCATCCCTTCACTTACTCTTCTCCTTAACTTCTCACTAGTCCTCTGGCTTTTTCCCTCACAATACAAACATGCTTTAGTCTCTCCCATCTTAAAAATCCTACACTTAACCTCACATGCATCTCCAGCTACTGTCCCATCTCCCCTTCGTCTCTAAGCTCATTGAATGAGCTGTTTACAATTGCTGTCTGGAATTCCTCTCCTCATCCTCCAACACTATCAATCATGCTTGTATTGAAATCTTGTCCTCCCTTGGTTTCTGTGACTGTCCTTTCCTGGTTCTCCTCCTACCTTTCAATTTACTCCTTCAGCATGTCCTTTGGAGGAGCCCCCTCATTTCACCTCCAACTTTCTGTGAGGGTTCTACAGGACTCTGTTCTTGGTCCCCTTCTCTTCTCCCCAGGAGCGGCGCCAGGGTTTTTGGCACCCTAGGCGGGGGTCCTTCCGCGCTGCCGGTCGTCGGTGGCAATTCTGCGGTGGGGGGGTCCTTCTGCGCTCCCAGTCTTCGGGACACTTCAGCGGCGGGTCCCGGAGCGAGTGAAGGACCCACTGCAGAATTGCCGCCGAAGACCTGGAGCGCGGAAGGACCTCCCCGCTGCCAAATTGCCGCTGAGGGTGGCAAAATGCCGCCCCTCCAAATCCTGGCACCCTAGGCAACTGCCTAGGTCGCCTAAATGGAAGCGCTGGCCCTGCTTCTCCCTCTACCCCTTATCTCTGGGTAATCTCATCTGCAGACACACATTCAACTACCATCTTTATGCTGACAACTCACAGATCTACCTCTCTACTCCAGATCTGTTTCCTTCTGCACCAACAAAAACCTCAGTCCATCTCTCTGACATCTCTTCATGGCTATCTTTCCGTCAACTCAAGTTCTATATGGCTGAAATAAAGCTCTTAGGGGGAAGATTAAGCTGTCCCCACTACCTTTTTTTTCTTGATCACTGTGGACATCATCACCATTCTTCCTGGACTCAGGCCCATAACATGGGCATCATGTTTGATTTGGATCTCTCCCTGGGTTCTCACATCCAGGTAATAGCTAAATCTTGCAGATTCTTTCTTTATAACATCTCTAAGTTATGCCTTTCCTCCCTCCACACCGCTAAAACTCTCATCATCTTACGTCTTGATTATTGCAACATCCTTCTCGCTAGCCTTGAAAAAATACAGTCTTGTCCTTCTATCCATTCAGAATGCTACTGTAAAGATCATTCTCTTTTTCTGCTGCTTGACCATGTCACTCCTCTGTTTGCATCCCTCCACCCCCACTTCTATACAGCATCCAACATAAGCTACTTGTTTTCACTTTCAAGGCCAATCGCCGCCCTATGTCTCATTCACTATAGAGATGTTGACTCCTGCCTTTGATCGGCCCATGATGCCAGCCTCCATCATTTGCTTGTTAAATTTTCCAACAAACAGCTTCATGCTTTCTCCCATGCTGCCCCTCACCTTTTGGAGGAGTCCCTCCAAACTCCTCCTTTTGGAGGAGTCCCTCTGAACATTCACAAAATGACCTCATTATTCTCCTTAGAACTTCCCTTTTCCATGATGCCTATTGTGGTTAGAGGTTGATGTTTGCAAGGTAAAGATAATTTTAAGAAAATGTCAATTTCTTATTTGGGTTTTTATAAACTTGTTTGCATTTTTAAATATAGTTATAAAAATGTCCTAATAAAAATATTTAAAAATAACCAAACAATTTCAACAGGTTTCCACCTTTTGGCTCCCATACACAACCAAGTGTCATAAAAGTATAATACCCTCAAAGTATTTGTATAAACCTGTATTTAAAATTCATTTTGGTTTAATTTTTATTCTTTTAAATTATGACTTTATCTTTTAGGAGGCGTCAGTGTATTCCTGTTATCCTTGGGGAATGTTTTGTACCATTCTTGATATCGGGTACCACTTAATATCAGGATGTGTTTGCGTGAGCACTCTGTGACTAGCACTTCTTAGGAATGTGTATTTCTGCAATATCAGCTCTATTCTTGCCAAATTCTGTGAGCAGGTCCTGCCTCATACCAGGCCTCTAATACAAGGCCTGATGTCTCAGGCTCTCTTCCTACTATGCCTACAAGAAACTTGACAATGGTTAGGTCACCGATGGGCTGTTACAACTGCCCATTGTGCTGGCCAGTGTTGTCTCATTATTTTTTTGTCCTCCCCCACCTAGTTGTCTGTACCCATTAGATGTCTCTTGTTTTATGCTTAGATTATAAACTCTTTGGGATAAGGATTGTCTTTTTGTTCTATGTTTTGTACAGCGCATAGCACTATGCTGTCCTCGCTATGATTGAGGCACCTAGGCACTATGATAATCCTAATAATAATAATAGTTAATAAACCTTATTTGTGACATGTACACAGTCTGAATGCAAATAGTCTTCAGAACTGACTTTGTTTTTTAGAACTGTGGTGAAGGTGCCACCCATCTATATTTTTTACTATAACTTGTTTGCTGCTATATTTAGTTGTACAACAAACATTATCTGTAGAGTTCTGTAAAGTGTGTTTGGTGCTGTAAAAACATAAAGGAGAACATGATCAGTTTTAAGTAGGTTTAGTCTCAATTTTATCACACTTTTTCTGGGAGAAAAAGATTTAAGAGCACTCTTTTTAAAAATGTTAATTTCTCTTGTTTCCATCCACCTGCTGACTTATTAACATTGTCCGCAAGATGCCCCATCCAGCTGCTCTGTTCTTAATGTTATCTTTTCCTCCATTCCCTTCTCCCATTTGATGGTATTTTCCTTCCTGATAACATGCCTATATGATCACTGCCTTGTTTTACCCTCCTATTATCTGATCCACCTGTTACCAGACAGGTTTCTTTACCTGAGCACTTTATTTGAAAATTAAATTTTAACTGCTCCATTGTGCACCTGAGATCACTAATAATGACTGCTGCGGAATGTGATGTGCACCAGTTAGCTGTCCCTTTCCACATAAATGTTATGCTCACAGCATACACACAGGTGGTCAATAAAAACATAAAATACTCTTGCTGGAAGGCTGCACTATAACACTACTTTATTTCTTAGAATTCAGAATGATAATACCCAAGAACTCAAAAACAGAGAGAGACAAACCAGGCTGCTCACTAAAACTGAGAGGTACCACTCACCTCAACCTTACTCTAGGTTGTCTGTCAGCAGAACTGACTGCTTCTAGACCTGGACCACAGGCTTCCCTACAGAGGCCTCTAGCCTGCAAGCAGGAACAGAAAATGCCCTGAGCCTTTAAAGTGACAGTTTACTGTGATTTACTGAAAACTATTAAAATTGTAAATATGCTTGCATTTCAATGATTGTATATGTATTTAGTTTTTAAAGCCCAGTGGGATTATACAGAATGAAAAGGGCTATACAAATATCAATATTGATGATGATAATTTAATATCCTTTAAATCATCAAACTTGGTTCATTCCAGACATTTGGGAAACAGTGCATCTTTTTATAAAGAACTAAAATATATAAAGATACAGGGCCAAATTCTACTCTTGTTTACAACGATGCAAACCCCACTGAAATTCCTAGGGTTGAAATGGCATAATTGGGAGCAGAGTTTATCTTATTATATTTACAAATTATATTAATAAGTGCTAGGATTATCAGTTCATAATTCCTCCTGAAGTTATAGTATCTACCATAAATGCAATATACTACTTGTGCATATTATCTAAAATATAGAATATGTATATAGAAAAACTCAAAAGACATTGTTAAGAGAATGAATCCAATTACAACCATCTCTGGTAGTCACCCTTCTTACATTCCAGTCACAAATCAGCAAGGACTACATTCTCATAGCCTCTGCAGACAGTGTTAAAATGTGAGATCTTATTTTTTCTGGTCTTCATTTTATTTATTTTTCAGAGTTAGCTTGAGTTTAATATTGTTTATACAGCAGTTTTCTTATCATAACACAGGAGACCATATGACAGTGAACCAGAGGCTTCTTTTTTCCTGATGGACATACAACGTCACACAAAAATCAGTTCATTTCTGTATAGCAGGGAGGTGTGGAGTCTGCCTGAGTGATTGTATAGTGTGACATGTGGATGTTGTTGCATGTGAAATAGGGTTGATGATCTTGCTTTTTGTGATTTATATTGGTGGGCTTTGCACCAAAGCAACCTCACCTGTATTCTAACTAGGTTTTTGGTTAATGGGGATTTGTATACTGCAATTGCATCACATCCTAGTAAGTCATCCAATGAATCCTACTGCAATTGATCTAGTGCCACTCCACAAATGTGCAGTATGTGCATTTTGTTTATATAATTCTGATTGAAAAGAATCCAGACTACAAAACCCAGTTACCCCCATTGTATATGATTGTCTTCTTGTGCTTTTCTGTTGCTCTGTTTGGATAATTACAATCAAGATTCTGTGTAGCTGTGGGTGAAACTGGTGGGGGTGGGGGGGAAGGCGGAGGGGAAGTGTGAAGATTTGTGAAAAATGTTTTGCCAGTCCATTTCTGGAGATTTCAAACGCACAAATTTCATTTTCTGAAACATTTATGGAGAGACTATTTCCCCCACCCTCCCCCACCCCAGAGAAACTTAAACTCAAAAGACATTTTGGGTGAGTGTTTTTTGCACATGTGAAAATCTGGGAAATCTTTTAGGTCAAAATGTGTGAATTTTGAAGAAACTCAGGTGGTGGTTACCCATGTCCATATGGTCTAGTAGACGAAGCACTGGCATGGAATCCTAGAGCTTCCGTTGAGGATTCTACAGGATTTTCTATTTTTTCTCTCTGCTCATGACTAGCTTTTTTTACAAAGATTGTTTAGTAGGCTAATTTCACTTAAGAGCTGCCATACTATGAGAGTAAGTCAACACTGCAATTCTCTCTCTCTCTCTCTCTCTCTCTCTCTCTCTCACACACACACACACACACACACACACACACACACACACACACACCACAAAGCCCAGGTAAATTGGCTTGGGCTCCAGAGATAAATTGCAGTGTAGACATTTGGGTGTGAGCTCTGAGACCCACACCCCTCGCGAGATTTCAAAGCCCAGGCTCCAGCCCGAGCCTGAATGTCTACACTGCAATTTTTAGCCCCATTAGCCCAAGTCAGTTGACCCTGGCCAGCCATGGCCATGACACAGGTCTTTTATTCCCATGAAGATGTACCTTTAGAGGTCTCCATGAGACTGATTTTTATGTCAGCTGAGATGGGAGATATTTGTGATTGCCACTTGAAGGTCTCAGGGGACAGTAAAATTCCTTACTAGGTGCTATACGTAGAAAGGGGGTTCATACCCACCAGAATTAGGAGCAGTTTGGAAGGAGGTGTTTGGTGATCTGGGTCTGGGATTGAGTCAGGTCCCAAACTGTAAAAGGAAACTAAGAAGTAATGGTAGGAAAGCCTCTTGTGTTGTCTCTTTATTTATTACTCATCTCGAGATTGCCTTTGGTGTTTGTTTCTTTGCTGAGGGAAAGCTACAACGAATGAAATTACCCATGTATTAAAAAGATTAAATTTGCAACAGTCTATTTTTCAAGCCAGAATTGTCATAAAAGTGAGATATGGTAACGACCTAGCAGGTCACCTAATCCATCTTCCTGCTGGTTCAGGGTTGTTCACTGAGGCACAGCTTCTTCTGGTGGCTTGTTCAGTCTAGTTTTAAAGGTCCTAAGTGACCAGATTTCAATCCTTTCCTTTGGGAGATTATGGACACAACATAATAGATCTCACTGACAAGAAGTTTTTCCTGATACTCATCCTACCTTTTTCCTGTCTTCATTTCATTCCATTTCTACTAATTATACCTCTTTTTACAACTCTACATTTCTGTCCATCCTTGGTTTTGGCACCTTTCAAACTTGTTTAGTCTTAACCATATCCCTTTTTTGATGTCTTTTAGCTAAAATATTTAGCTTGCAATATCTTTCCTCGTGCATGAGTCCCTCTAGCCTCCTAATCTTGGTGGCTCTTCTTTAAACTCCCTCCAACTTGTCAATATCTTTCTGGTAATGTGGTTCCTGGAAAAGAAAAAACTATTCCAGATGTGGTCCCAGGAGAGCTAAGTAAAGCAGGACAATAATCTTCCTGCTCAGAGATATGATGCCTCTGCATATACAGACCAAACTTGCATTGCCTTTTTTTTTTGCCATCCCACAGTGCAAAACATGTCTAATTTGCTACCCCAAGATCATTTGCATCATTGTTGCTTTCCTCTTTCTCTCAGGGAGTGTATATAGAACTCTTTCACCTCTGATATACCGGCTAGCATTTTTCCAGAATGAATCTGTCTGCTTTTTTTCTGCTCAGTTTCTAATCTCACAAGGTACCTAAGTAATATGTCTCTGTCTTCAGTGGTAAATGCAGCTCCTCCCGTGCATGCCATTAACATGCCAATTACTCCTTTTTTCCACATTCATGAAGATGTTAAAAACACCAGACAATACAGATCCCTGCAGTATTACAGTAGACAATTCCCCAGTTAATTGTCATATTGACATAGAGTATTCCGGTGCGTTTAGGTCTCAGGCAATTTTTAGTCCATGTAAATGTGGCCCTATCCAACTCAATTATGTAAGACACACACAACTAATTGCTTTACAGACTTCTAAATATATTACATATACTGTTTTCTTCACCCACTCGTTTTTGTTGTTTTATCCCAAAAGATACATTTTTCAGGCCAGATTTTTTTCATTATAAAACTGTTCTGGTTAGAGTGACCAGATGTCCCGATTTTATTGGGGCAGTCCCGATTTTGGGGGCTTTATCTCATATAGGCTCCTATTACCCCCCCACACCTCCTGTCCCGAATTTTTACACTTGCTGTCTGGTCACCCTAGTTCTGGTTATTGGTCAAGGTTCTAACAAAGCAATAGTCATACTATGGCACTTGCTAGTCTCATTGTGATCTTGGTCATGAGAATGAGGGTTGTAATCTCATACCTTTCCAGATAAACAGAAGAATGTTGCATTACTTTGAGCTTTCTAATATTTTATAATTTGATTGCCTGCTCACTGCATCTCCACTAGAAAACGAAACCTTATTAAAAAGAGAACTTTTACATAAAAATGAATGCAAGCTGATATTTTTCTGTATTCCCTTTGCTATTACTAGAGAGATGTGTGTTTAGGAAAGGCTTTCTCCTGTCTGACCTGTGTCTAGTTCTGGAGTAAAGTCAGGAGTCTTTTTCTTATGACAACATAATCTGTCCTCTGGGAAATTATTGGATTGTTGCAAATTCAGCATTATGACTTTACTATAGTCCTTCCCCCTCCTGCTGGAGACAGGTGCCTGGCTGATACAACACCGACTCCGGGCACCATCGAAGGAATCAGATGCCTGGGGCGGCCAATAGAAAGGGGAGGCACTTTGTCCGGTATTGGGGTGGCACGTCCGGGTCTTCGGCGGCACTTCAGCAGCTGATCAAGCACTCCGCATTAGTCTTCAGCGGCAATTCGGTGGCGGGTCCATCACTCCATCTATTCTTCTTTGGCGGCACTTTGGGAGGAGCTCAACCATGGTGGTTTCCCCCCTCCCCCCGCTACTTGGGGCAGCAAAAAAGCTGGAGCCGTCCCTGGCTGGAGAATGTTTGTGCTGTGGGAGGTTTAGAAGCTCTGCTAGACAGAAACTGACTGTTGTCCTGTTCCTGTAGGTTTTCTATGCTCTGCAGAAGTTCCAGCCCCTAACCTATCTATGCATTTCTAATATGTCCATCCCCATAGGTACAGAAAGAGCTTTACCAAGTTCTACAAAAGTCCCAGTCCTCTCTCGTGTCTATGCAGATTATATAAGAACTCCATGTTCTCTTGTTCTACAGAGTTTATATTCCTCAGAAGGAGCTGTTGGGTCTTTGAGTTTGGCTTGCTCTGCTCCTGCAGATCTTATAATGGGGTTACAGAACCTATAGAGTTTAGTTCTGTAAAACTATTGATCGCTTGTTCCCCAGTGATACTCTGCTTCTGCAGAATTTATAAACTTTGCAGACACCTGGATCCAATAGGTATTTCTGACCATAAACTGAAACTCAGAGCAGAGCTCATAAACCAGATGTGAGTTCCATTGAGAGAGTCTGCAGAATTTGTAAAATCCACTAGGGTGCCTGCCCATTGTCAGGAAAGTATAAAGCACTTGAGGCTCCTATACAGGAAGACAAAGGACTAGAACAGTCACTCTGGGAGGGATTATCATATGTGCCTGTCATAAACATACAGCTAAGGGTAGCATAAAATCCCTCCTTTACCTGTAAGGGGTTAAGAAGCTCAAATAACCTGGTTGGCACCTGACCAAAAGGACCAATAAGGGAAGGAAGGTCTTTTCAAATCTGTGGGGGGTGGAGGTTTTTGTTTGTACTCTCTTTGTTGTTCTTTGCCAGCCAGAGAGGGACCAGGGCAGGAAAAAAACATCTCCTAAACCCCTACCTGAAATAAGCATCTAAGAGCACAAAAATTGTAAGTAAAGCAAGGAAATGCATTAGATTATCTTTTGTTTTAGCTTGTGAATTTTCCCTATGCTAAGAGGGAGGTTTACTCCTGTTTTTTGTCACTTTAAAGTTTTGCCTAAAGGGGAATCATCTGAGTTTTAAATCTAATTACCCTGTAAAATTACCTTCCATCCTGATTTTACAGAGATGCTTCTTTTACTTTTTTCTTTATAATAAAGTTCTGCTTTTAAGAACCTGATTGGTTTTTAGTGTCCTAAAAACCAAAGGGTTTGGTCTGTGCTCACCTTGTTTACCTATTTTGTTGGTATATTATTCTCAAGCCTCCCCAGGAAAGGGGGTGAAGGGGCTTGGGGGGATATTTTGGGGAAACAGGAGTTCCAAGTGGTCCTTTTCCTGAATCTTTGTCTAACTCACTTGGTGGTGGCAGAAATACCGTCCAAGGACAAGGAAGAATTTGTGCCTTGGGAAAGTTTTTAACCTAAGCTGGTAGAAATAAGCTTAGGGGGTCTTTCATGTGGGTCCCCACATCTGTACCCCAGAGTTCAGAGTGGGGAGGGAACCCTGACTGTGCCCGTTCTAGGATTGGTGGATTGGATGTTGACAAGGATTCCCAGTACAGAGTAGGAAGTGGCTCACAACCCTCGCCTCAACCCTGCTGGCTTTTTTGTCCAATGGGTTGCCGGTGAGGGTCATGGCAAGGAGACCACAGAGACCATGGAGGATGTCCTGGAGGATTAGGAGCATGTCATTTTGCACCTCTACCCAGAGGAGCCAATTGAGCAACACTCCCTACCCCCAATGAACCCAACATAAGAATGGCCATACTGGGTCAGACCAAAGATCCATCTAGCCCAGTATCCTGTCTCCTGACAGTGGCCAATGCCAGGTGCCCCAGAGGGAATGAACAGAACAGGTAATCATCAAATGATCCATCCCGCGTTGCCCATTCCCAGCTTTTGGCAAACAGAGCTAGGGACACCATCCCTGCACATCCTGGCTAATTGCCATTGATGGACCTATCCTCCATGAATTTATCTAGTTCTTTCTTTGGACCCCGTTATAGTCATGGCCTTCACAACATCCTCTAGCAAGGAGTTCCATGGGTGGACTGTGTGTTGTGTGAAAAAATACTTCCTTTTGTTTGTTTTAAACCTGCTGCCTATTAATTTCATTTGGTGGCCCCTAGTTCTTGTATTATGAGAAGCAAATAACACTTCCTTCTTTACTTTCTCCACACCTGTCATGATTTGATAGATCTCTATCATATCCCCCCTTAGTCATCTCTTTTCCAAGCTGAAAAGTCCCAGTCTTATTAATCTCTCCTCATATAGCAGCTGTTCCATACCCCTAATCATTTTTGTTGCCCTTTTCTGAACCTTTTCCAAGTCCAATATATCTTTTTTTGAGATGGGGTGACCACATCTGCATGCAGCACTCCAGATGTGGCTGTACCATGGATTTATATAGAGGCAATATGATATTTTCTGTCTTATTATCTATCCCTTTCTTAATGATTCCCAACATTCTGTTTGCTTTTTTGACTGCCGCTGCACATTGAGTGGATGTTTTCAGAGAACTATCCACAACGACTCCAAGATTTTTCTTGAGTGGTAACAGCTAATTTAGACCACATCATTTTATATGTATAGTTAGGATTATGTTTTCCAATGTGCATTACTTTGCATTTATCAACATTGAATTTCATCTGCCGTTTTGTTGCCCAGTCACCCAGTTTTGAGAGATCCTTTTGTAGCTCTTTGCAGTCTGCCTGGGACTTAACTATCTTGAGTAGTTTTATATCATCTGCAAATTTTGCCACCTCACTGTTTACCCCTTTTTCCAGATGATTTATGAATGTTGAATAGCACTGAGCCCAGTACAGACCCCTGGGGAACACCACTATTTACCTCTCTCCATTATGAAAACTGACCATTTATTCCTACCGTTTGTTTCCTATCTTTTAACCTGTTACCAATCCATGAGAGAACCTTCCCTCTTATCCCATGACTGCTTACTTTGCTTAAGAGCCTTTGATGAGGGACCTTGGCAAAGGCTTTCTGAAAATCTAAATACACTACATCCACTGGATTCCCCTTGTCCACATGCTTGTTGACCCCCCTCAAAGAATTCTAGGAGATTGGTGAGGCATGATTCCCCTTTACAAAAACCATGTTGACTATTCCCCAACAAATTCGTTAGATACATAGACAAACATATTTTGTTCTTTACTATAGTTTCAATCAGTTTGCCCAGTAATTGCCTGTAATTGCTGGGGTAACCTCTGGAGCCCTTTTTAAAAATTGGCATCACATTAGCTATCCTCCAGTCATTTGGTACAGAAGCTGATTTAAATGATAGGTTACAGACTACAGTTAGTAGTCCTGCAATTTCACATTTGAGTTCCTTCAGAACTCTTGGGTGAATACCATCTGGTCCTGGTGACTTATTACTGTTTAGTTTATCAATTTCTTCCAAAACCACCTCTAATGACACCTCAATCTGTGACAGTTCCTCAGATTTGTCAACTAAAAAGAATGGCTCAGGTTTGGGAATCTCCCTCACATCCTCAACTATGAAGACCGATGCAAAGAATCCAAGGAGGACCACAAGCCACAGCAGGAATAATAACCCAAGGCTGCTAAATTACACTGGACCCCCACCCTCCCCACCAATATCTCTTCTTGCTCTGGGGCTACAGTCCTGATTTTTAAGCCCAGTCCCCACCCCAAAACAGTCCCTGAGCAACACTTTGCTATAAACCAATGATTTTATTCATTTCACATGAACCACTATTATGCATTTGGCAGAAGCTATAGAACAGATAATTAAAAAACAATCATTGCACCCCTGTGTCTGCATTTCTTGGCCAGCATGCAGGAAGCAAAGGTGTGTGATGTTGCACTCCATATGCTTTTGTGAAAATATGCTAATGAGCATGAAGATAATGTAACTGGAATATGCTTCATGCAAAAGGTCTCTTGTAAGGTATCATTACAAAGCTTATAATCTACTGAGTGTGTTCATCCTATTTGTATGAACGTATCCTTCTTGTATCTGAAACTAGGAATATAAAACATAACTCTGAGATCCTATTATAGCTACGCAAAGTGTGGGTCATTAATGATGGGAGCTATCAAGATTCTAAACCACCAACTAGGATAATTGACTGTAGAAGGCTCTGTTTACTTGCAAGCCTTCCTGCGAGTCAGGCTGGGAAGAATGAAGGCTTGGGGTCTCACAGGACATGTGACCATGTCACCTGATACTGGAATCCATCTTTAACCTGGTGATTTTCCATTTAGAAGGAGGGGTGGGGACCCAGAGAGACAAAAGATTCCTGCCTTGTGCCAAAGCCATATAAGGGGGTGGAACAGAACAAAGGAGAGCAGTCATGAAAAATCCCCTCGCTACCACCTGAGCTAACAAGAACTGTACTGGGGAAAGGATTGGGCCCAGACTAGAAAGGAGTCTAATCTGTGAAAGAAGCTTATTGGAACATCTCTGTGGGTGAATTTAATCTGTATTCAGTTTCCTACTGTATTAGGTTTAGACTTCCATGTTTTATTTTATTTTGCTTGGTAACTTACTTTGTTCTGTTTGTTATTACTTGGAACCACTTAAATCCTACTTGTTATACTTAATAAAATCACTTTTGCTTATTAATTGACCCAGAGTAAGTAATTAATGCCTGGGGGAGCAAACAGCTGTGCATATCTCTCTATCAGTGTTATAGAGGGCAGACAATTTATGAGTTTACCCTGTATATGCTTATACAGATCAAAATGGATTTATTTGGGGTTTGGACCCTATTGGCAACTGGGTATCTGGGTGCTAGAAACAGGAGCACTTCTTAAGCTGTTTTCAGTTAAGTCTGCAGCTTTTGGGGGACATGGTTCAGACCTGGGTCTGTGTTTGCAGCAGGCTAGTGTGTCTGGCTCAACAAGACAGGGTACTGAAGTCCCAAGATGGCAGGGAAAACAGGCTCATAGGTAGTCTCAGCACATCAGGTGGCAGTCCCAAGGGGCTCTCTGTGACCCAACCTGTCACAACATGGACCAGAGGAAGGGAGGGGGGCAGGATTAGAATTGGCCTGTTGGGGATGGGGCAGTTATGGAAAATGTATAGTTGGTTGTCAAATTTAGTAACAACTGCCATTTCTTCCTTAGAAGCCTATAGTACATAGTGTCTGTGCTTGTCTCCCAACCCCTTACAAATGGGAGCCAAGTTGAAGGGAAGGGGGGTGGGGGGCAGGATAGGTCTGGGAAGGAGAAGGGAATCCTTTGGTTGTCCAAGGAACATCACAGCAGTCCTTTCTCCCCTGGAAGATCACAAAAATTGTTACTGCCCTATCCATGGTGCCTGGCCTCTCCCCTCATCGAGCAATGGTGCACAAGCTGGTGGAAATGGAGATGTGAAAAGGATCTAGTCTGGCAAATGGAAAAATATAGTGTGGTGTCCCATTGCTGTGGAGGGAAAGAGGCTTGTAGTGCTAATCTGAAACTTAAGGAAAGCAAATACAGTTGAAGTGTCTTTCTTTCTCTGTCCATTTCACCTCTGTTAGCTGGGTACAGGCACAGAATTTTCTGGTGATGCTGTTGGGGATGGGCAGCATTCATGGTTTTCTTCTATTTTCCATGGAAACTCCGTATGCTAGTTGAGAATACCGTCAAATTGCCTTCCAGTCCTGTAAGCATACTTCAGTAAATTCCTGGTGTAGCAAAAACTCCAGCTGGGTCTGAGATTCATCAACAGCGCAAATTTGCTTGGGCCACCTTCATAGCGGACTAAACCCCCTCCCTTCAGCAATACGTAGAGGGATGATCTTTAGCAGAAATATCTCTCTGGCATAGATTGCTGGATCTCCTCCAGAGGACTGGAGAGCCACTTCTGTTTTAAATTTTTTTACCTTGAAAACCTTTTATGTTCTCCAACTGTTGGATCAGACATTTAAGAAGCAATTGCAAACTGGTAACATAGGTCCTGGAAGGAACTGTCCCCATCTGCTTATGATACTTCAAAAAATTTAAATTTTAAAAAACATTAGTACATGTATTTTACCATTATTAGTCTCTGCTCCTTCATCAGAGGCTGCAAAAGTTATCTGAGAACCTACAGTGGCATTCCCAGAATGCTGAAAAGTATCAATATTGTGGCCTTCTACAGGAAAGTGTGTTATGTGAGGGAATTTCTCATCTTCTTCCAAAGGGGGGGAAAGAATGCTACCCATATCATGGCAACGCCAGCATTCACCATGTCTGTTCCATGGGACCCATATGGATTGTCATTGACCCTCAAAGTCAGTCAACTTCAGCATGGCAGAAAGTGCTGCCCAGATTCCATCCTACATCTTGCCAATCACCTATTCCACTGCATAAACATTTGTCCTGCAGACAGGAGCAGAACCACACTGTCGTCCAGTTGCTTCATGTCTTCCACCCAGCCTGGCAGGAATGAGAGGTGAGCAGGAACTGCCATTGACAAATGTGTGACAGTGTGGGATAGCACCAACAACACACAGCAAGGCGGTTCCTAGAGCGTCTCCTCTGCACACAATCCTAGGATACCGCCTGTCATAAATATAAAGGGAAGGGTAACAACCTTTATGTATGCAGTAACATAAATCCCTCCTGGCCAGAGGTACCGAATCACTTACCTGTAAGGGGTTAATCAGTTCAATTAACAGAGTTGGCACCTGACCAGAAGGACCAATGAGGAAAGAAGATACTTTCAAATCTGGGGTGGGGGAAGGTTTTGTTTGTGCTCTCTTTGCATGTGCCCTCTTGAACAGAGAGAGGGACCAGGGCAGGAAAAAACATCTCCTAAAAAGATCCTGAAATGATACATCTAAAATTACAGAAATTGTAAGTAATAGCAAGGAAGTGAGTTAGATTATCTTTTGTTTTAGCTTGTGAATTTTCCCTATGCTAAGAGGGAGGTTTATTCCTGTTTTTGTAACTTTGAAGTTGAGCCTAGAGGAGAATCCTCTGTGTTGTAAATCTTTTTATTTACCCTGTAAAGTTATCTTGCATCCTGATTTTGCAGGTGTGATTATTTTTTTTTTAAATAAAATTCTTCTTTTAAGAACCTGATTGATTTTCAGTGTCCTAAAAACCAGGGATTTGGTCTGTGCTCACTTTGCTAACCTATTAGTTAGTATATTATTCTCAAGCCTCCCCAGGAAAGGGAGTGAAGGGGCTGGGGGGAGGGTATATTTTGGGGGAGATAGGGCTTCAAGTGGCCCCTCCTTGAATGTTTGTTTAAATCACTTGGTGGTGGCAGCAATACCATCCAAGGACAAGGAAAGGAATTTGTGCCTTGGGGAAGTTTTTAACCTAAGCTGGTGGAATATAAGCTTAGGGGGTCTTCCATGTGGGTTCCCACATCTGTACCCCAGAGTTCAGAGTGGAGAGGGAACCCTGACACCTCCTTTGAAATGGTAGTGCTAATGTTGTGTAACAAAAGAGACAGTGTGGTCGTGGGTGTACACGGCTGGGCTGAAGACAGATTTATGTGGACACTCAGGGTGGGTATGGGGAACATGAGCAAGCATGTGCATGGTTAACTAACCAAGTGTTAGCACAAGTGTAGACATAGCCTAAGATACTTAATGCCTCTTTGATCTCAGGGAATCTTTCCTTTTATTTTAGACAATGCTTACTACCTAAATTTAATATTGAATAAACAGTGTTGAGCCTTAAGATCCTAGATAAACTTCTTCCAATTTCTCTTTGTACATTTATAAGTACATAATAATAAATCATATGAATATGTTGTCCATCATTTTGACCTATTCAATCCCTGTTAGTTATTGATTTCAAGCCAGCCATCTCATTGAAAAAGCTTTTTCTCAACCTCTTTAATAGTTTAGTCGTTGGTAGGACCCAGAGTTATAAGAATGAAAGCTAATTCTTATTGATTTATCTGCCATGTTCCATATTTGATCATAATATTCAACAGTTGTCTTTGACTCTTGGATACCAGAGTGTTGTTCTTATTAATTAATTTAATAATTTTCTGTCATTGAGGTGTTGGGTAATAAGAAACATGATTAGACTGCAGGAGTTCCTCAGTGCTTAATGTGATCTTTCTATCCTCTTAATGAATAATTCTGATCACAGGAATTAGAACCATTAGTTGATGGTGTATGGATTTACTATGTAGGCGAGTAGATGCTTGAATTCAGAATTAAGGAGAATTGAATCTGGGATTCATCACATTTTGGCCTTCAGATAAATCTACCCTGATTATTCATTTCATCTCCTTCTCTTTTTCTCTTCACCACTGTATGGTTTGAGTATCAAGGAAAATTCTTTGAGATATTGTGCCAATGTATCTTCCTTTTCAGTCATCCTCCCTCCCTGAAATGAGAGGGAGGGCATTGCCAGTAATGATTTTTGAATGGATCATGTGGATGTAAGGAGAACAATCTTTGTTTGAACATTTTAAGAGAACAAAATTGTTTGTCTTTAGGAATACAAGCTAATTGGGAGTAATTCTTTTAATACTAAACCATGCGCAACCAAAACTCCTTTGGAAGTGCTTTTGAGTTTTTAATATCAGTCAGAACCTGAATTTCATCGCTATTAAAATTTATTTTGATAAGCATATTGAAATATTATAGATGCAAATTAACTGTTGACTTGGATGCTCTTTGGAGAGTTAGGTAAGGCCCACTGACTCCTACAGCTAGACTTGAAATAATGAACAACAATATTTCCCCTTTTTTTAAATCATGGAGATTTATATTCAGTTACATTCCCAAAAATTATGGTTAAGGGATTTAAGATTGTTTTGTATTTTGGAAAATACAAAAAATTCAATCTGAGGAACAATATTAACGACCCTTGGGGTCACTACTGGTGTTAGGATATTTAGATCCACAGTCCTCAATCAATTGAGCTAAAGAAGTAACTGGTAGCAATAGACGTCTGTTATCGTCTATGTGGACCAGTCACTAGAACTGGAAGGAGATCCACATGTTGCCTGGGGATCACAGCTGTTTGCTAGACACCAGAGGAACATTAAGACTCAGAAATAATGGTTTCAATTTCATCTTCTATAGGAGAGGGTTATCTCGTGATTACAGACTCTTCTGCCTTTGTCCTATCCAGCCTCTTCCTGTCCCTGTCTGCTCCCATCCCTGTTTCTCGAGATCCTATCCCTGTTCTTTCCCTAGCTACTATCTCTGCCCATATCTTCCCCGTTCTCCTCTTCTTCCCATCTCCTGCCCCTATTTCTGCCCACCCTGCATCCTTTTTTCTCTCTGCTGTCCCCCATTACCCACCCCTCAGCATTCCTGTCAGGTTGCTTCCTCCTTCTCCTCCATGCTGCTAGAGCACCAGCAGAGGAAGCATTACGAGCACAGGAGAGACATTCTCCCTGCTCTCAGTTCCAGTGACTGATGCCATAGCTGCCTCAGGTAGCTGGAAGGAGCAATTGCAGGGAATGTCCTGCTTAGCCCCGGCAGCCCTGGGATGCAACATGCTCAGTCTCTCTGAGGGATGGTGCATGCAGTCTGGTTAGCACACAGGAGTTGTGAGGGGATGGTGCACACTCAGTGCAGACAGAATCTTTGGAGAAGTTAGGTACCAAACTCTAACAAGTCTTCACTGAGCATGTACAAACTGAGACTTTTCAGAAGCTTATAGGTTGGCCTAATTTGGGCACATTTTCATAGGGATGGCAAAATGAGCGCATCTAATGCCACTGTGATCTCCAGCCAAATTTCAAGTGTCTGTTCCAAAGCATGGTGGCATCTGAGCATAAAACATATGTAAGAATTTTTCAACATGGGTGAAACAACATATTTTTCCCTAATCTTGGTCTTGGCAATGACTGAACCATTTTAGTTGAAACTTTTAAAAAAAATTACAGCTTTTTTTTAAAAAAAAAACAGTCATGATAGAAAATCTGAGCCTAATGGTTAGTTTGGCAAAGTTGTAACTAAAACCAGGGTCTTATAACAAAATTTTCAGTTTTTCTTACCAAAATGGAAAACCAAAGAAGTTTCATTTTGTGTCAAATGAAACATTTTACTTGACCTGAAATTAAATGTTTTGCTTAATTTTCAGGTGACTTTTATCCTGTTTTTTTTTTTTTTTTTTTTTAATCAATTTAGTTACATTTCAAAACAAAATGTCATTTCAAAATGAAATGTCAAAACATCTTGTTTAGACTATGTCAATGAAACATTTCAACTTTTTATTTAAAACATTCATTTCTATTTCAGCTGCAACTGAATTTGACCTGAAACTGCATTTTAAATGAATTAGCTAGTTGCCTAAAAAAATTTCACTGAGCTCTACTTATAAAGGAAAGTGTCTGGCAACCTTAACTAGAGGTGGGGCTCCCTGTGATACTTCTAATAATGCCCATACATTTGTATTGTAATAAAGAACTGGATGGCAGCTTGATTTTTAAGAATGAAGCTGCCATTTTATTCTGGTACCAGGAGAAAAACATCATTGTATCTTGTTTGAAAAATGTGACTGGTTCTTTCTTGAAGCCAATAGAGAATATCATTTGTGTCTGTAGACCTACAAATTTCTTCATTGTATCCTATCTGGAAAACTGTCTACCTTCAGCTGTTTCCAATTATTTGTATAGTCAAAATAATGGCCTCGTTATTCTTTTAGTGAAGGCTGCTCAAGGTAAAAATAAACATTTCCCAGTAATTCCTGGGATACATGATCATCCAGCTGTTGTATTTTATCAAATATAAGCATTATGACATTTGTAATAGCTAAATGTAACTAACTGACCATATTTAAAGTTTGCTTAATTCAATGTATTTATTTTGTTTTTATTTTGTTGGCCTTCTAACGATTGCTTGCATTGTTTTGACTTTTTGTACTTTGTTTGTTTCAGGATATTTATGCAAATGAGTTCTCCAGATGTCCTATTAGAATCTGAATTTAAATTATTCTTTTCTCACTCCGCAATCCTATGGCTTTTAGAGGGAGAGGAGTCTTCTCTTTAACTTCTCTTCCCCTTTCCATATAGCCAGGAAGAAGGAGATGTCTCGGCACCTCCCACCCAGCTTGGTCTTTTGAAGGAAAAAGGAAATACATTGAGCTCTCTGTAAACAGTGTGACATTACACTCCCATATTCTTCATGGAAATATTAAGAATATGAATATGGCATAACTAAGATGTTATATGCAAGATGGGTCATTTGAGGTATCACTGGAAATGTTATAATTTACTGAATGTAATTATCCAATTTGTATGCATGTATCATTTCTGTATTTGAAGTTAGGAATATTGACTATGTAACAATTACAACTGTGTGCGTACTTGGGGAATGCCCACCAGACAGTAGGCAATCAGCCTGGATGGATCATTAGGAAGAACAATAAGACTAATATTCTGCCTTCCTGGGAAACTTCCTGGGTTGCTGCTTTGCCACAACAGGCTCATGTGATCGGGTCACCTGGTACTTGACCCCCATCTTGGGCTTCCAGTGTTTTTCCATTAAAAGAGGGAGTGGGGGTCAGACTGGGAAACAAAAGGTTCCCACCATATGTAAATGCTATTTAAGGCTGGGGAGTGAATTAATCAAGGCTCTTCTCCATTGTCTCCCTGCCCAAGAAGAAAGACTCCTGAAAACACCTGAAGAAACAAAGAAGCTAAGCTGGGGGCCGGGGGGCCGAGTCCAGGCAGGACACATGAGCCTGTAAAAGGAATCCCTGGAGATTTAAGCTGTAATCAGTGCAGTTTACCTTCAAGAAACACTGCAACCTACTTGAAACAACACTTAGGGTAAGAAATTTTATTTGTAGCCAGTATCCCTTAGTGTATTAAGTTTAGTTTGTGTGTTTTATTTGCTTAGTAATCTGTTCTGTTTGCTATCTCTTATAGTTACCTAAAATTTACCTTTTGTAGTTAATAAACTTGTTCTTTGTTTATTTCAAAACCCAATTTGTGCAATTCATAACTGGGGGTGGGGGCAAAAGCTGTGCATATCACTCTCCACATTGAGGAGAGGGGGCAAATTTCATGAGCTTATGCTGTATAATTTTTATACAGCGCAAGACAGTATAATTTTGGGTTTACACTCCAGAGGGTATGTGCACCAAAGTGCTGGGCAATTCCCCGAGCCTGAGTCCTCCCACACAGAGCTGATTGTAAACTGTGTGATTTTACACCTGGACATGTCCCTACCTGTGTGTGTGCTGGAAGGGGGCTTGAGAGCCTGACACAGCAGCACAGAGTGGGGTGGATGGGACCCAGGCTGGTGGGACAAATGGGCTCAGTGGGACCCCGGCACATCAGATGGCACCCTGGAAGTGGGGTCCATCCTGTCACAAGCAGATTTTTCAGTGTTGATGAGGCCCATCAGTGGCAATCTCTGTGGTGGTTTGTAGGACAGGAAGTTCTTTCCTAAGGATCCAATAGGCCCTTCAGGCATGCACTCCCCCTTTCCCCCTGGCCCAAAACTCACATTACACCAGGATGTGATTTTTTTTTCTTGTGAAAGTATTTTTTTTTCCTGTTGTGGAAAAATGGCTTTTTCCTTCAATTGAAACTTGTTGTGAAAAACAGTTGACATTAACAACATTTGACATTTCTTTGGATGATTACATAATTTTTTTTATCACTACTTTTATCAAAATTTAATCAAAATCATTTTCAGAAGCATTATTGGCATTTTTCATTCTCTGATTTTCTTTTAAAAAAAACTATAATTTTGATAAAAATGGTGATACAATTTTCTTAAAAATTTCAGTAAACAAAATGCTTCAAAAATATTGGTGAAAATGGCTCTATTTTGAACCCTACGGAATGGTAACAACTTAGATTTTTTTTTTCAAAATAGTTTTCTCATTTGTCAGCTACCTCTGCTCTTCAGTGATATTGAGGGTTAGACTTTATTCCTAAGTGTCATAATATTTGTGAATTTAAATGTTTGCTCATCCCTCTGAGATTTACCTCTCATTACTTTCTTTGTATTTCACAGCCTTTAGCAATGTTTAGTTCCCCAATGTGATGAAGGATGCATCTGAATTTTGGCTGAAACAGATTTTATAGCTGAACTCTGAAGTATCTATAGTTCTTCCTTGTTCTCATTTTAAGCTTGACCCAACTTGTATAACCCCTTTATTGTTGGAAGACTTTTTGATCATGATTCGTTTTTTACTCATTATTTAGTTATTTATGATTCTCTTAGCTAGTCAACATAATTAAACATCATAGCTATGTAAATTTTCTGCTACTGAAATGCTGGTTCACACTAGTTTTCTATCATTGATAATTTAATTGTTTTTTTGCTGGACTTCTTGATTTTACAATCTTTTCTTTACAGGCTCTTCAGAATTATGTAGCTTCACTAATTTTTGATTGGTTTTGTTACTCATTTAGTCATTCTTCTATGTTGAGAATTAGACTAAAAGTTGTGCTATTGATTTTTAACTTCACACTGATATTTCTCTGGCAGGCCAGAAAACAAGTGTTTATGCATGCCCTGGCTCAAAGTTTCAGTTGACCACCAAACATATATCCACAAACTTTGCAGCCATGTCTGCTAGTGTGCATAAAAATCTGTTTCCCTGCAGAAAATGAGTAATTTTGTGTGCAAATCAGAGCATTTGCAAACCTAAACGGGTACATCCAGCAATCTAGAACACAAATTTGTACACACTGGTTAAAATTTTTTCTCTGCCTGCAGAAGATCAATCTCTTTATCTTTGGCAGTTGAATCACGCATCCATATGGATGTCCATTTCTAGCTTGGTCTGTCAATATTTTGCACATTCAGAAGTATCAAACTTTTCCTCTCTTGTGCGTTCAGATACTAGTCTGTAGTGATGGAAGCCTATGAAACCTGAACAGACAGAAAGGGGAGGAGCAAAGTCTGTGCCAACGAGTTTTGCTTTGTGAGTGGAAACTCTGGGATTGAGGGATGGGGGATTCTTGATAGCCACAAACCACGCTGCATCTGTAACTGAGCTGCTGGGACTAATACAGGCCATGTGGAGATGTGTGGGAGGTAACCCTCTGTTCCTTAATTCTCCCCCACATGCAGGATTTTGGGCCAATAGATTGATATGCTACATGGACCCAATGACTATGCCCCTGGCCCACACACAATCCTCCTCCCCTTCTTTGGGAGCTATGGTGATCCACAACATCCAGAGGCTCTACCCTTAGCTTGATTTACATTTTTAGAACTATAAAGCCCAATTCTGCAGCCTTCCCACTGAGTGGTACTTACTGATGCAAGTCATTCTATCGAGTGTAGTGAGAGCTCAATGTGGCTAGTAATTTCAATACTACCCAACATGTGTAATGGGTGCAGAATTGGGCACCTGGTGAATAACAGTAGGAAAAAATAATCTTTCATGTTATTGTATCTATCCAAGGATTACAAATTTTAGCCCTTTTATTATTTCGCAGTCTATAAACTAGTTCTTCATTAGTAGTGCTATAGACAATGAAACTTCCAAAGCCCATTTGTGCATTGTTAGGGACCTTGTCCATTGCTATGAGATATATAACAATGTACAACAGCAAGAGTATGAGAAATTTGTGAGATGAGATAGTCATCTTCTGCAATACTATCCAATAGATGCAGAATAGACCCAGCCTTGGATCAACACAGAATATTCCTCCAGTTCGTTCACTTGTCGTGTGCTCTCTCTGCGCAAGTGTGTAAAACTACAATTGGTGCATTTGGTCAGAGTATGAAATCCTGGCTCTATTGAAGGCAATGGCAAAAAATCTATGATTTGCAATGGAGCCAGGATTTCACCCACAGGTTTTTCTGAGTTGTATCTCCAACATTAGTTTATCACTGACGCATATGTGCCTGGCTTTTCAAAAAATAAATGATTTATTATTTGTGATCCTTGTCCTCCTTGATTTTGTCTAGGCTTGGAAAATGAGTAGTATTTTAAAATATCTTAGCGAACACGTGAACCTAATGTAGACCAAAGGTTGACATGACTAGCTAAAATATTGTTAAAGATGTTAAACTCTCTTTACTCCAGTTATTAAATGGTATTTAAAACATTTTAATTAAAATGTAGTAATGCATTATTAATGTTATTAATCAATTAAAACATCTATTTTTAAAATCATTGTGGACATATGATGGCCCTATATGAATCATGGTGCATGAAGAGAGTTTGAGGTTTGGCATATTTTTTTTTTTTTGGCAGGTAACTATTGGTGGGTCAGATTGGCAGATCCCAATGGCATTCCATGAATAACGAAAATTTCAAAAGTGGTCAGAACTCAACATCTCCCAGTAAGGCACCTAAGTTACTGACTAGATACCAAAGAGAGCTCAGCTCCCCTTTGGAGAACAATGGGAGCTACCGGTGCTGACTACCTTTGAAAATCTGGTTCATAGTTCCCCACAATGTGCTATACTGCCACACTTCCATCCAGTTGGTAAGTGCAGACAATATGGAGCATGATGTCTGGTTGTTGTTTTTTCCTTCTTCTTTCTAGCAACAGGGCATCTGGTGCAGTGGCCAACATTTTTCATACTGGATGTTAATATTTTCAGTTTAAGGTTAATTGAACAAGCAGTCCAAGATGCACTGCAGTGATTTTTGTTGTTCTAATCTCCTTTAATTTATAGTGGTGGATGGGAAGAAAATTAGCCCAGTGAGCTCCCTCTGTTTCTATCTCTTCTCGTTAAACTAATGACAAGGTATTGCTGTGACTCATTCTGTCTCTTTTGCTCTATCTCTCTCCTCTAATAACCTGGCAGCAAATAGTTGACGGACTATTGGAGGGAAAATAGAACAGTGTCTCTTTCTTTCTCTCTCTCTTCACTCTTGCAATCACAATGTGAGAGGCAATTAGTCTCATTCTGTGGATGGAAACCAGAGCACAGTGAGGAGAGTTAGTCCATTTGCCCCTAAAGGAAAAAGGCTCAACACTTTGTAGGTTTTTAATCACATTAAGCCCAATTCACCATTGCCCTTCACTTTGGGTAGCCATATACACTAGTGCAAAGCGGATATAAAATGCTACCAATTGGTATGTAATGCTTTACACCCGGGGGTTCTGGAACAATTGCTATAGTGTGGGTGCTGATGGTAGAAACCATGTATTTGGTGTTTGTTATTACATCTTCAAGCCAGGGGGTGCAGCAGCACCCCCATTACCACCCTAGTTCCAGCACCACTGTTTACACCCACTTTTCATTCATGTAAATGACTATGGCAAGTACAGGACGATGGTGATCAGACACATTGTCTTCCCCAAGGAGATAGATTCCTTACATGCCGTTCAACTCCCTTAAATCCCCAGCACAGGTTGAATATTGCATAGTCTAAGTGCCATGAATTTGATTCTAATCTCACTCCTGGTGTAACTCCATTGCTCTTCAGGGAATTATTGCAGGCTTATTCTGTTGTAATACAATCAGAATTCCATCCAAAAAATTCAGACCCAACAAATGGAAATACTTGATTTTGTGCAGTGGAATTCACTGACCGATGTGGCTGAATTTTTTTTTTAAAGGACTGGGTAATTTTATGATCTCTAATAGCATTTGTAGTTATACAAGACAAGTCCCATGTCCTGTTATCAATTTCTACCCAAATCTTCCACTGACTTTGAGAGTTACGGAAATGGAATGGGAGTGGGATATAGCCCATAATAAGATTCCATCCTTCAGGACATAAGCTGATTGCCCGTAGGAGCAAGGAAGGATTTTCAGTCCCTCATTGAGCATTATACAATTGGTGAGGTGAATCCGCTCTGAAGGTTCATGAGGTAGCAGACTTAAATCACACTATTCAGACTGTATTCTTGCATGTTCACTGGGCCGTGTACTTGTTAAATAGCACTCTGGCCTGTCACCCAGCCAGTCTGACCCTGTTTATTGCAAGTCTATTCGAGTGGACACAACATGTATGATAGAACTGGAGTTTTAATTTGTTTTCTCCTCTGTTGGAAAAGAGTATACTGTGTTTTTCTGGATTCAGTTTATAAATAGAGTAAATGGAATTGTATAAATATTTGGGGGTAAGATGAAGTGAGAAATTCAGATACTGCTGCCATATCGTTTATTACAGACAAGTTTGTTATCCTCATCTGTTTCAGATGATCAACCAGGAACCTGAGCTGATGATTCAAGCTTATGGCATGTGCCACCACACAATCTGAGTGTTTCTTACTCAAACAATGCAAACTGAATTTGTAAGGATAGCAAACAAAGCCGCATAGCTTGTAAACTGTCACAAAGCCTCCAGAATCTGTGAAATATTTGACAGGAAAGAATGTTTATGGCAGTTTTGCTTGATTCACATTTTTAAAAAAGTTTAAGAACTAAAAGGAACACTCAGACAAACTATTCCCTTCCAGCTGCTGCATCTTAAAACCAGTAGCCACAGTGAACTGTCGCACATGTAACATCGCACAGCACTAATCACAGTGTATTTCTGGTGCTGGCATGTTGTAGTGAGGATGGAGTACCACAGTGAAGGTGATGATATTTGTGGGTTTTCTCATCCCATCGCTCAAGGACTTTAGTGATCCTATGCATTAATCTGTCCCTGATGACAGCAAAAAGATATCTCCCAAACAGGATCTACTCCAGCTTTACATGGGTAAAACTGAAAGGAGAATTTGGCCCACAGTTTGTCAGATCTTCCACAGAATATGCAGACAGACGAGAATATACCCACATCCTGAATCCCTAGTTCAAATATCCTGAACTTCTGTGTAGCAAACTGATTACATTTATCCAAGAGAAGGGCACCATAAACACCCTTCTTGGATAGAAAGTATTCTATTCCCCATTACAAATCAAATGTAAGGGTCAAATGTTGGCCCTGTATAACACAGTTGATCCCATTGGGTTCACATGTGTGTAAATTAGGGCAATATTTGGCCTCAGCTTTCTGGCTTCTTGCTTAGCTGTGATTTATATTTGTCTGTCTATTTTCCTGTTAGTGCAAAAGCCCAAAGTCCATCACCACAGTAGCTGAAAGTTGCACAAAACATTAAAAACTAAAAATAGACCAATAGGCTTAATGCTTGGCATAACTCAAGTAGCTCATTTTATTATCTGAGCAATGAAAAATCCCAGTGAGTCAACTTCTAAATGTTTTCATTGTAATAACATGAGCACTGACAATTATAGAATCCATTTAAAAAATTAAAACAGAAAAATGTTTGCTTACAGATTTTACTCCTCTTCCCATGTGCTAAATTTAATCTAGTTCTGCCGAAGTGGATTTTTGATAACCTTGTGAAAACAGGGCATCTGCATGGACAAGCAGACAGACCCATGACGATGGGGGTGGGAGCAAGTGCAGCTCAAACAGAGTGCACAGATAGTGCCGTCAGTGATGAAAATGCAATTAATAATGAGTAGTGTCTGGAAAACCTCCTAGATTATTCAGCTGTCTTTAATTTACCTTTCAAAGCAAACCAGGGGGAAATGACAGTTGCTATGCAGTTTTTAAGAAGTGGCTGCTGTGACATTAGCCCATTATTTTCATGAACTCTTCCACTGTTCACAACTGATGTCATTTGTAATATACACTGACAGATATTGCTGCACCGAGAAGCATTCTCTCATGTTAATTCTATTGGATGCCATGGTATTTTCCTCATAACCTGTAGTATATCATCTCTTGGGACAAAAAATCCACCCCATCCCGGGGGCCATCACAAGACCTATGTGTCACTTAAGCTCTATTTGAGTACAATTGTAAAAGTAAAATATACTCTCAATCTCATCTGCACTACTGCTACAAAGCTCAAAATGACAATTGGCAGAGAAGGAAAGCTACCACCAAAGAAATGGTTATAATGCACTGTGTTTCTGCCTTATGTGTTATTTCCTCAATCTATTCAGTGGTATGTCAGTAACTGGCATATATTACATTGCATTTTCTGAACAGAAGGTAAGTTAGGGGAAAATTAGGCCCAAGGCATTCAATCCAGAACAGCAGCTAATATGGCCCTGATCTGCAAATACTCATGTGAGCACTCCTATATATACAGCTAACACTGGAGGATTGAGGTATATCCTTACCTGCTTTATTTAATGAATTGATCTAATACTGTAAACAAAAAATGTAAAAAAATCTATGACTATTCTTTGTGATTTTTAAACAAATTCACATCCACTGTGTTCATGCCCTACCTGTGTTTGCTTTTCATGAGTACTCTAGCAAATGAGTTTACTGGCAGGAATATGCTCCAACGCAATTTCATTGTCACTGCATCTGATGACAGCAAAGTCTCATTTGCCTTTCCTTATCTCACAGCTCAATTTTTATTCCCTCTCCTGCTTGTTCCTTTGGCTTTTTATTTTTACTTTCTTCTTCTGAGCCAATAGTCCTAAATGTTGCCAAGACAAAACGAAGAGGCGCTCGGTGCTGTCATTTCTAAGTGCTACACTGGATAGCGAACACCCAATCCACACTGTTTTGGTAACTAAGCATTTGGGTTTGTTTTTGGAATGGTCACTGCAGATACCAAAGCAGGCTCCCATCTCTTATGTGTGTTACTTTTCTTCCAAATATACTGTAAACCTATCCTTCAAACACATTTTAGTGATGTGTTTGCATTTAAATTCCTTTATTCCAGAATAAATAAGTTATTGCATGTTCCCATGGAATGTGTGCTTTTACATAATTGGATTTTAATGACCAAGAAGCATGCTAAAATGTTGATTCTGAAGGGTGCTATATAAATATGTGACTGATTGGGCTACATTTTTCTTCTAATTGTCAGTGTTGGTGGGTGTACTAGTGTCAAAGCAGCAGGAAGTGAAATGACTGCAAGAGCTGAAGAATATGGATTTGGCATTATTATTTGAATACATATCTGACAAAGCACTGTATAATCAAAGCATTCTTAACACTCGCAGTGTGACTAGGAAGATACGATAAAAGTCTAAATAGCACATAAATGCCACTGCCAAAGAATTATACTGGTTCTGAAAAAGCAAAATTCCTTCCTTTTACCACCTGTGGACAGTGGTCCTGAGTGTTCTATTGAGTGCCTACCATTCGTGAACCCTGGGTGAATCCTGTCTCCGGTGCGCCCATGCTGCCAGCAGTTATTGCCCACATGTTACTGTTTCAAACAACCACCTTCATGCTTTCTCCTATTCTAGCCCCTTGTGCTAGGGCGGAACTCCCCGTAAACCTCCACAAAACTCATTCGTTATCCACCTTCAAATCCCTCCTTCAAGCTTTTCTGTGCTTCCTTGACAATAGTTGGGATGCTGGTGTCCTGAGAGTGCTGTCTATTGTGCTGACCAGTACTGTCTCATTGTTTTCTTGTGCTCCCCCATCTGTCTGGGGCAGGGACTATTTTGTTGTTATATCAGAGGTGGGCAAACTATGGCCTGCGGGCCACATCCGGCCCGCAGGACCCTCCTACCTGGCCCTTGAGCTCCTGCCCTGGGAGGCTAGCCCCCGGCCCCTCCCCTGCGGTTCCCCCTCCCCCGCATCCTCAGCTCGCTTCGCTGCCGGTGTAACGCTCTAGGTGGCAGGCTGCGAGCTCCTGTGGCAGCGCAGCTGCAGAGCCTGGCCTGACCCAGTGCTCTGTGCTGCACAGTGGCGTGGCTGGCTCCAGCCAGGCGGCATGGCTGCCTGTACTGGTGCTCTTGGTGGTGTGGCTGTAGTGGCGCCAGCCACCGGTGCTCCAGGCAGCGCAGTAAGGGGGCAGGGAGCAGGGGGGGGTTGGATAGAGGGCAGGGGAGTTCGGGGTGGTGGTCAGGGGGCGGGGATGTGGATAGGGGTTGGGATGGTCAGAAGGCGGGGAGCAGGGGGGTTGAATGAGGGGGGCAGTCAGGAATGAGGTGGGGGTTGGATGGGGCGGTGGGGGGCAGTCGGGGGCAGTCAGGGAGAAGGGGTGGTTGGATGGGGCAGGAGTCCTGGGGGGGCTGTCAGGGGATGAGAAGCAGGAGAGGTGGGATAGGGGGTGGGGCCGGGGCACGCCTGGCTGTTTGGGGAGGCACAGCCTCCGCTAACCGGCCCTCCATAAAATTTTGGAAACCCGATGCGGCCCTCAGGCCAAAAAGTTTGCCCACCCCTGTGTTATATATTTGCACAGTGTTTAGCACAATGGGAACTGGGGCTTGTAGATTCTATGACAATAGAAATAATAATAAATAAAGATGGTGGGGGGAAATAGAGTTAAAGCATTGATATGAAAGACTGTTGCATTACTTTGATTGACAGTACATCCTCTTTCTTTCAGAAAGAAAGAAAGAAAAAGACCAGTGAATGCAATATTGATCTATGCCTGTTGTTGGCCAAAGTTTCACCCATCTACACCAATAGAATCAAGTTGCTCTTTGGAAGCTCAGTTGCTGCGTTGCAAGATTAAATAACTTTAAATGTTATCAGAAGCCCTTTCACATTCAGTTCTTCTAAACACTAAAGATATCATGGCGTGAAATCTGAAAATAAAATTAGACTTTATCTAATTCGCATTATAGTAACTGCAAAGGCCCTAACCAAGCTCAGAGGCCCATTGTTCTTGACAGTGTAATCACATGTAGTAACAGGCAGCCTTTGCATGGAAGAGCTTACACTTGGCACCAGTCCTGCTATTGATTATATGTAGGCACAGCCCCGTAAACAAGCACAGCCCCATTGAAGTCAATGAGGCTGTGTGTGGACACAAAGGTGTGCCTGCAAACAGTGGTTTGCAGGACTGGAGCCAAAATAGACAAGACACACAAATGGAGGGAGAAAATCAGTATTAGTCACATTTTACAGAAGGGGAACTGAGGCACAGAGAGATTGTGTCCTGCCCAAGGATATGCAACAAAATGGGGAACTGAATCCCAGTCTCCTGAATCCTAGCATAGTGCCTTAACCACAGGACAATCCTTCCATTAAATGAGAAAACAGTTATATTGCAAAGGAAAGCGTGTGTGGCTCTAGCTCACACTCAGTCAGCAATGTAGTCTCGATTTGCATTTTCCTTTTGGGATGCAAAACTAAAAATATGTTCAAGTGTTAAATGCAAATTGCAGAGCCATACAGCTATCTGTTGAACAGGCCCTAGCATTCAGAGTTTCCGATGTGCAGGACACCAGCTGATAAAATGTTAAAAATTTAATTTCTTCCATTTTTTTGGTTTTTCAAACATCTGTTCTGTTCATAGAAATCTGTATGTCAGAGAGTTAAATTATTTTATGTATATGAAATAATGATATTATCAGTATTATCAGTTTCTAGTTATTTGATTTGCTTGCTAATTTTTTATCATTTCAAATCCCAACACTAACAGTGATGAGTCACTTGGAAGGCAGCATCAGAAATAATTTTGTTATGTTTTCCCTGTATTGTGATGATGCAGAGTCATATTGGATTGTACACATTGTAATGGTGGAAGGTGAAAATAATGTGAAAATATGACAACTCCTGTTGCATTTGAAATCTCTGAGTTCGAAAGAGCTTTAGAGTTTAGGACCAGCTTCTATTCTTAGGTATACCAGGGTAAATCCAGCACAACTCCTTTGAAATCAAGAGAGTTATTCTCAATTAATACTAGTGTAACTGAGGTCAGAATCTGGCCAACTGTCTCCACATGGCAAAAGTCTACCGTGATGTCATAGATCCTAGAATGCACCCCCTTCCAGCTGTCCATTAGGACTGTTCTGGGAGGAATCCAAGCCTCTGTGTCCTGGATCCCCTGGGTGTTTCAAGCTTCTAGAGCCTCAGGAGGCTGCCCCACTGGATCCTGCTTTGGCACATTTCCCAGGAACAGCCTCTCAGTCTGTAACCCCTTCTCAGAACTGAGGCTCCTCAGCCCAATTGTCCTAGGCCCCAGGAACACTGACCTCCCAAGATACCCCAGTTATTTAAACATGCCCCTTTCCCAGACCTTCACCCCCAAAGCTCTGGAGCTTCTGGTTGATAGTTTAACTCTCTGTGGGGCACACAGTAGTTGTGAAGCATAAACATGCATACACTTTGTACAGTCTAACGCCTTTTATGCTCTTTTATACTTAGTGAACACAGATCATACAAAACAATAAACATCTGAAACTGCAATTGTACTTCACTTCCTAGCTCATCCTTCCTTTGTGAGTCCATGGGGAACCACTTGGGCCCAGGTAGGAAGGCAGCAGGGTGTCCTCGTGCAGGCTGCTGCCTGTTAGCTGGCCTTTCTCCCTCATGGTTCTTCTTAACCAGCTTCTGTGATCATATTCTCTCCTGCCCCAAGTGTCCTCTTTCTGTGTGTTTCTTTATTTAAACCCCTCCTGGTCACCTGGCCTCTTTTGTTTTTCTCCTGGTAACCTTCTATTGCTCCTACCTTCTCCCTCTCCCTTTTGGAGTCAGCTTGTTGCTGGCCCCGAGGGGGCAACAGGGTTCGTTGCCCAGTGTGCGCCGCACCAATAGACACACCAGGGTGGAGAAGCAAACCAAATGTATTTGAGATCTCAAAAAGGCACTCAGGAGACCAGCATGTCTCAAATCAGAAGCGCAGCAAATACAAGCAAGTTTTCCCTTTTATAATCCAAGCTGATTTGAGTAAGCCTTTGTTCTGGTTTCTCCCTCCTACACCTCCTGTCCCGAGCAGTTACAGCAGGTACACATTGTAGCTTGTTAGAAAAATTCCCGTTCGCATGCTTATCTTCGGCCTTGCAAGCTCTACATAATAGGCCTTTCCCTCCCCCCTTTGCACCCTCTTATCACTACTGCTTCTGCTAGTATGAGCCAAATTTCAGCTGTCTGCTAAAAAAAAGCTGACCAGTACATATTCTGCTTCAGCATTAGGCTGCTAGCATGGAGGCTGGTGAAAGTTCACAAGATGGAGGTACTGTGGCTTACTTAGACCCAGAGCAGGGGAGTTTCATCGGCACTTATGGCCTTCCACTTCCCCGAGTTACCTGGTAGCTATGCCTAGTGGCACCAACAAGCTGAAACCGGTTTTCACAGGATGCAGCTCACTCATTATCCCAGATGTTTGTACCTTAATAGGGTTGGTAAGTCTTAAATACCTTCTGACTGTATCTGTCTGGTACATATGTGCTACAGGGCCTGTCAGCAATGTTGGATGTGCATACATATAGTCACTCATGACACAGCAGATTTTCATTATGCAACTTCTCAGTATTAATCAGAATTCATAAATTGTACATATATAGCCCCAAATCTGGATTAATGCCAGTGGAACTGAGATCTGAATCTGGCCAACTGTCTCCACATGGAAAAAGTTTACTCTGGTTCCAAAGTTGTTATAATTTTTTTTCTGTAGCACCATAGTTATGCATGTTTAATGGACAGATTAACCAAAAAGACAAGTCCCTGCCTTGGGGAATTACAGTGTGAGGCTTCCATCTTGCAGGGTGTCCTGCTCAGCAACTCTCTGGTCATTGACCTTTGTGGGCTCCATGAAGGTCCAGGCGTCTGGCAGCATAGAGCAGTTTGCAAGATAGGGCCTATGGGTCCAAACTGGTGCTCCTGTTTTTGTAATTATCCTTATTAACTTTAACGGAACTACTTGTGTGTAAGGATTGCATGATCTGGCGCTATGTTAGGACAACAAGGTATATGAAAAAAAGGGGAAGGGTATCGGATGAAAAACAGTAAGGGATGATTAATGCAAGGGGGAGGGACAAGGGAGGAGTGAAGGTTACTTTAGTTACATACACATTTAATTGTTTTCTCTTTGTGTAAAATGTTTTTAAAATGATTTGTGGAGCTATTTCTGTTGTTAATATACCATCTAAATGGGAGGAGGCATCACAGTCATGCAGCAGTGGAAGTTATGTTTTTTCTATATACAAGGAGAATAATATGTACTTGTTCAAAATTACTTTTACTTGTAGATTAAGGGAAGAAAAATGAAGAAGGAAGAACACTGAAGTCTCCATGAGAGCAGAGTGTTCTGTCTTCTCTGCAGTAAGCTGTAGCTTTTTGAAAACAAAATTGCTGCTGTCTCTGCACCACACATATGCAGAATTCTTAAATGTAATGGTGAAGAACAAGCCTAACAATTAGGAACTACAAAGATCATAGAAGATTAAGTTGCAAGAGACCTCAAGAGGTCATCTAGTCCAACCCCCTGCTCAAAGCAGGACCAACCACAACTAAATCATCCCAGCCAGGGCTTTGTCAAGCCAGGCCTTAAAAAGCTATGTACAAGATCACAGAGGTCACTGTTGGATGGGTACCCAAAGGACATGAGTCTTGAGGAAGAATTTGAAATGGATGGGGGGATGCAGGGAGATTTTGTTTCACTTTAAAATAGATGGATGTTCATTGCAATTGTCTTTGGTGTAAAAAACAAATTGTAGATGTCCTGATAATTACAATAGATATAATTATAACTACTTAGTAGCTACTATTTGGTTGCTAATTGATATAGACCAGGTGATCTCAGCTTTCGAGGGACCACTAGCAGTCTGTGTGATTATAGCTAGGCTTTTTAATATACTTTTCTATTCTGGAAGAAAGGAAAAAAGAAATCTGGCTCAGATCCAGCCTTTAATTTATTGTATGATTTACTGGCGAGGTCAGGAAAATAGCAACATCAATTCACATATCAACTCAGCACTGTTTTCATTAGAAATCTGGGTGGATGTATATACACTATATATTTAGTTTTTATTGTTACCCTTTCTGGTCTCTGTCAGTTGGCTTATGCCAAATGACTCGTGTAATTATTGTTACTGTTCAAACTACAGCCAAATTGCCACCTCACCGACAGACCTGACCAGGAAAAAACAACCAAATGCAGTTCAGTGGACTGAAAAGTGTCAGAAAGCCTTTAACCAGCTTAAGGCAACTCTTACGTCTGACCCTGTACTGAGGGCCTCGGACTTCAACCAACCGTTCGTCGTAACCACAGATGCATCCGAGCATGATGTGGGAGCAGTTTTAATGCAGGAAGGACTAGATCAACAATTCCATCCTGTCGTGTTTCTCAGCAAAAAACATTCTGAGAGGTCAGTCTCAGAAAAAGAATGCTACACCATTGTGTATGCTTTGGAAAAGCTACGCCCATACATTTGGTGACAGCGTTTCCACCTGCCGACTGACCATGCTGCACTGAAGTGGCTTCACACAGTCAAAGAGACTAACAAAAAACTTCTTTGGTGGAGTTTAGCTCTTCAAGACTTTGATTTTGAGATACAACCCATTTCAGGAGCCTCTAACGAAGTGGCTGATGCACTCTCCCAGGAAGGTTTCCCAGAATCAGCCAGGTAAAAATGTCCCTGCATTCTAAGTCATTGTAGTCCTTGAAATGTAAAAAGTACTGTTTGGTTCTTCATGTAATTATTAGTAAAATTAAAGGTGCATGTATCTTATTAATTCTATTTCCTAAACCTCTAGGAAGAAATCCTAGCTGGTGTGGACCCGACCTGAACCAGGCTGGCCAACACCATCTGTGATTTGGGATGTGTGTGATACCTGAAGGGGTGGGGGAGAGTAGCTCCTTTTGATGGACACCCACCCAGCCAGCCAGTTAGCTGTAAAATCCATCTTGGTCTGTTCTCTGCTTGCTTTACCTGTAAAGGGTTAACAAGCCCACAGGTAAAAGAAAAGGAGTGGGCACCTGACCAAAAGAGCCAATGGGAAGGTAGAACTTTTGAAAATTGGGAAAGAAACTTTCCCTTTGTCTGTTGTTCTCCATACGGAACAGTAATGCTGTGTTAGGCTTGAATAGGGTGACCAGACGTCCCGATTTTATCGGGACTGTCCCGATATTTCCTTGTTTGCCCTGCGTCCCGACCGACATGCGGTCGGGACATTGGACATTGGACAAACAAGGAAATGCCCCGGAGTCTGGAAGTGCTCGCACACCCCCCGCCCCGACTCCGCCCCCTCCTCCCCCGATTGGCTCCCTCCCCGAATCCCCACCTCTTCCCCGGGCTCACCATTCCCCCTCCCTCCACAAGCGCTGGAGAGAGGCCCAGGAGACGCAGGGGGGCAAACAGCTAATTTCCTTTGTTTTCTTTCTCAGCTCTTCCCCGGGGAGGGTGGTGGGGGGGAAACGGGGTGTGTGTGAAAGGGCTTGAGGGTACCCCACAGGAAGGAATTCCCAAGTGCTCCTTCCTGGGTTCAAAGGGGGTTTTTTGGATTTGGGTGGTGGCAGAGTTTACCAAACCAAGGTCACAGAAAAGCTGTAACCTTGGGAGTTTAATACAAGCCTGGAGTAGCAAGTATTAATTTTTAGAATCCTTGCAGGCCCCTAACTTCTGCACTCGGAGTGACAGAGTGGGGATTCAGTCTTGACACCACCTTTTCTGGTCTCTGGCAGTTGGCTTATGCCAAATCACCCGTGTAATTATTGTTAGTGTTGTCCAGTTACATTGCACAGTTTTTTCACTTTACTTCTTTGCATGGGGATTGGGAGTGTGCTGAGAGAGTCTATCACAGGTGGGCAATATAATCTCAGCTATGTTGAGAGCTCCAGGTACAGAGGTGCAGAGAGGAACCTATTTGCAAGCCACAGCAACAAGTTTAATTGGTCCCAGGGCTTTGGAGCTGTGCTCCAGCTCCGCTCCAGCTCCAGGAAAAAACCTGCAGCTCCACTGCTCCGGAGCTGCTCCGCGCTCCAGCTCGGGGCTCCGCTCCAAACCCAGAACTATGCTAAATATTCTTGAGCACCATCTACTGGCACCCTAGCTGTTAATTATTTACATGTATCTGGAGATAGAGTACTGTTCTAATGAACTGACCCACCGGGTGTCTGAGAAGAAGAAATTTCAGATAACCAATGCCTCAAAACCACGAGACAGTACCCAATTTTCCACTTTTTTGTGGTTGTTTGAAGGAACTCAGTATGTTAAAATTATTGCACTGTACTCAAAAAATAATCCAGTGACTCAGAACAAACCCACTCTAATGTACCGTGTAGTCCTTCCATAAAACTTTGGCAGGGGGGTGAGGCGGAAAGATTAATTCTTGTGTATTTTCCCCCTTTTTACACCTATTCTGTAGAGTCAACTAACCAGGAATATTACTGTCCAAATCCAGTTAGTGTGAAATTCAAGCCACAAGCATAAACATGTGCTTGAAAAACCACATCTGGGAGGGGAATTCTGAAGTGCAAATATTCTACCCGACACCCCCTAAAACCAGGTTAGGTCACACTGCAACTTTCTGACTGCCTGAGCCACAGAGGGGAGTTTGGGGTGAAGACTATCATCAAGATTATGTTTTGTGCCATTCCACTCTTAGTACCTGTGATGAGGTATACAAACCCCCTATTGGGCAACAAGGGTTAATGAATTAATTTGGGCCAAGCCAGCCCCACCCTGCCACACCTTCAGCAAAGGCTCTATCTGGTGGAGGAATTAAAAGACAAGGAAAGAGCTCATTTGGGGGCAGACCTGGAAGAGATCAGACTTGCAACCTGTGGCTCCAACAGCGCAGAGTGGAGGGAAGGCTGAAATCTGTAAGATAACCACCCCAAAGGGCCCTCCCTCAGATAAAGGAGGACCCATGCCAGAAACAGGGAAGCATTCCCCTCTTTCCTGCATATGGGCCCTGGACATTGGTAATCCCTTTTTATTTTCTTGGTTTGGACTATCACAGCAGGGGAAAGCCTTGGACTGAGGTGGCCTGGGGGATGGTTGGGAGGAGATCTAGGAAGTGGCCCAGAAAGGACAGCGTTAAGCAGTTTCAGTTGCCAGACCACTGGTAGCCCCAAAGGAAGCCTGGTAGTGTGGGAGGGTCCACACTGCCTCACTACATGATCCATGACTAAATTGCTGTGGACTGATTGTGTGCACCAGCCTGTGGGGACCATTACAGTACCATGTAGCATTTCAGGGAGGGATTTTCAAAAGTATCCAAGTCATTTACTCACTTTTGAAGATATCATCCTCAATGATGACTGGGGCAGCTTTTGGGATAATTTATCTATTTAATTCGTAACTAGTTATAATTTATAAACACAATACTTATGCTCCTGAAATCTAGCTTGACTGTATCTCTGTCTCAGCCATTGCAACTGGTTCCTGTGTCAGTATGTAAGAATCAACAGAAAGTGTGGCACTAGAGCATGCGTGTATTTGGCAATACTCAGTCATCTCCTGTAAAGCTTAATCCTTTATAATCCAGAAACCCTTTGTGTATACGGGTCCCCGTGTCCATTGTTCATAAGGTGGGTCACCATGCCCCTGAAGAAGATGTAAAAAGAGGGTCTACGTAGAGATTGTCCAGTTGGCCAATGTACATGTTAGTTTGAACATTCTCAGGAAAGCACAGACCGGACAGTCTCTACGTAATAGAATAAATGGACACATATCAGACGTCAAGCATTATAACATTCAAAAACCAGTTGGAGAACACTTCAATCTCCCTGATCACTCAATTACAGACCTAAAAGTTGCAATATTACAACAACAAAAACAGACTCAAAAACAGACTCCAACGAGAGACTGCTGAATTGGAATTAATTTACAAACTGGACACCATTAAATTAGGCTTGAATAAAGACTAGGAGTGGATGGGTCATTATACAAAGTAAAACTATTTCCCCATGTTTATTTCCCCCTCCCGCCCTCCCCCACTGTTCCTCACACCTTCTTGTCAACTGCTGGAAATGGGCCATTTTGATTACCACTACAAAGTTTTCTCTCTCTCCTGCTGGTAATAGCTCACCTTAACTGATCACTCTCGTTATAGTGTGTATGGTAACACCCATTGTTTCATGTTCTCTGACTGTATGTATGTATATCTATATCTTCCTACTGTATTTTCCACTGCATGCATCTGATGAAGTGGGTTTTAGCCCACAAAAGTTTCTGCTCAAATAAATTTGTTAGTCTCTAAGATGCCACAAGTACGCCTGTTCTTTTTATGGAAAGGCTATTATTTGCTGGTTATGATTATGCTGTCTGTATGTGTGTATCATTTTTGTATTCGAAGTTATGAATATTGGCTATGTACTTGTATCTCAATGTGTTTGATTCTAAGTAGCCTCAGTTAAACATTTGGTCAGCTTCTTGAGAAAGGACTATTCTCAGTAAGTGCCCAATCAAGAAACCCTTATCTGACAATGGACTTTGGGAGATGCCAATCCACATCTGTACTTTCCTGCGAATGTTCAAACTAACATGTAAACAATGGTGTCGGCCTGCAAAAAACTGATTCATTCATGGCCATGTGACTGGCCCAGGGTGGCTACAAACTCCATCTTGTTGCTGTGATTTTTGCACAGAAGAACAAAGGGGTTTCCGCCCACAAGAGAGAGAATATAAAAGGCCCTGGAAGCCCCTCCATTTTGTCTTCAGCTGGCTCAAGAGATGGCCTCTCCACCCCAAAAAGATGCCTGAAAGAAACTGGAACAAAGGACAGTAACTACCGGGGTGTGAGTGATTGCTGGACCTGGACTAGGAAGGAGTCCAGTCTGTGAAAGAATCTTATTGGAACATCTCTGGGGGTGAGATTTCATCTGTAATCAGTTTCTTAATGTATTAGGCTTAGACTTGCGTGTTTTGTTTTATTTTATTTTGCTTGGTAACTTACTTTGTTCTGTCTGTTATTACTTGGAACCACTTAAATCCTACTTTTTATATTAATAAAATCACTTTTTGCTTATTAATTAACCCAGAGTAAGCAATTAATAACTGGGGGAGCAAACAGCTGTGCCTATCTCTCTATCAGAATTATAGAGGGCGGACAATTTATGAGTTTATTCTGTATAAGCTTTATACAGAGTAAAATGGATTTATTTGGGGGTTGGATCCCATTGGGAGCTGGGTGTCTGGGTGCTGGAGACAGCAGCACTTCTTAAGCTGTTTTCAGTTAAGTCTGCAGCTTTGGGGAGCGTGGGTCAGACCTGGGTCTGTGTTGCAGCAGATTAGCATATCGGGCTCAACAAGACAGGGTTCAGGAGGCCCAAACTGGCAGAGAAAACAGGCTCAGAGGTAATCTCAGCACATCAGGTGACACTCCCAAGGGAGTTTCTGTGACCGAACCTGTCACAGTGAGACATGTTCAAAGTGGACGTACCCTTTCTGGCATTTGTTTTGAGTCATATGTGGTTCTTACAGAATTATAAAACAGTATGCCATTGCCTGACCACCTTCATTTTTTGTATGTCTTTTATTACTGTATCACATGATATATACACTTCTTACTAGAGTCGATTGAAAACACTGTCCCTTTTTGATGAAAATTTTCAAAATTCTCCAACCAATTCTATAGGTAGTGAAAAAGACAAGGAAATTTTTAATGAAAATTCTCATGGGAAATTTTGATTTTTTTTCAGCCATCTCTACTTCTTACATTAACCACTGTCCTCTATATCCTGTCTGACCAGACATTTTTTTCCATCCTCCCAAGGAGCTCTGTAATCACACAGCACTCATCTTCATCACCTAATTGACTATCCTACTTTGACATTTCATCCTCTGCATCCTCTTGTAAGGGCATTCCACATTTTATGATGATGTGAATTACATAACCTACCAGAAATGTCCCATTGACTTTTTAGATAATAAAACAGTACACTACAAGAATTATCAATGTGTGTGAACTGGAATGTGAGGCTATCAAAGGTTCTCTTTAATCGGATGAGCCAAAAGTCATTGTAAATTTCCATTGAGAAAGTTAGGTGACTTGGAACAGGCATCCTTAACCAGAAAGAATCTGTCTTCTTGAAAATAAAAAGAGTTAACAGATTCCCTGCTAGGAGCAGGGAGATGGGAGGCTCCTGCAGCAGTCGGACTCCCTGCAGGAAGCCCAGGCAGCAGCCCAGCGGGGAACCCGGACAGCAGCTGTTCTGGGAGCGGGGAGCCTGGGAGGGCAGCTGGGCTCTAGCTGGAGCCCCCAGCTGCCCCGGGGTGACAGCCCAGCTTTCTTGTCAATTTCATGGCTCCAGCATGGACAAGAATGATAGCCAACTCCTGATGTAAGTAACCCGCAATGTCTACATGGACTCTGTGTCAGCCTAACTACACCACCATAAGCCCTACGCCTCTCGTGGAGGTGGAGTTATTATGTCGGCATAGTACGGCACTTACATTGGTGGGAGCAAGGCTGCAGTGTGTACACTGACATAATTAGGTTGCCATAAGCTGCTTTATGCCAACCCAACTCTAGTATAGCCCTTGCCTTAGAACTGGAACACATGAGACATTGGTGCTGAACTAAACTAATTTTATTCCACCTAAATGTACTTAAAAGTCAGCCTCCCAGATCGGGATCAGCTCCACGGATTTGCCAGACCAGATTATCTGGGTATGAAGGAGTTGTGAAATCACTTTGGGCACTTAGCAAATACATCCATGATACCTAGTTTTACATTGCACATGATAACTGCGTTCATGTGGAATGTGTGGGTTTACTGTTCTTGTAAACACTTAGATATGGTAGTATCAAGGGATTTGTGTGCAGTCTACAATACACCGAGATGGAAAATAAGCTTTTCATGGTCAACTGCCGAGGCTGTCTTTCTTTGAGAAGTATCAGAGGGGTAGCCGTGTTAGTCTGAATCTGTAAAAAGCAACAGAGGGTCCTGTGGCACCTTTGAGACTAACAGAAGTACTGGGAGCATAAGCTTTCGTGGGTAAGAACCTCACTTCTTCAGATGCAAGAATCTGAAGAAGTGAGGTTCTTACCCACGAAAGCTTATGCTCCCAGTACTTCTGTTAGTCTCAAAGGTGCCACAGGACCCTCTGTTGCTTTTCTTTGAGAAAGTGACTATATTAACTTGTCCTCTGGAGAATAGCATTTACATGCTGAGCTATAAAATGGGAGGTGGCACTGATTTAAAACCAATGGTGTCCCCATGTCTGGAAGAATCCAGTGGCTAGTGAATTTGACCTCCATTGGCAGAGCAAGTCTATGCTATTTGTAACTCTCCAAGTCCTCTTTTACATCCTCAGACATGATGGGTTCTTTTTCAGGCCTGTATCTGAGAAATATCTGTGCCTCTGTCAGATCTGAGACATTTACAAAATGCCTGTAAATCCCATACTCGGGTTACTGGCATCTTCTCTGCCTTTCCCTACTTAATGTGCACATTAGGATCTGTAAATCTGTATTTATTCATGCCATATAGAAGCAAATAAAAAAAATTAGTTTCCTCCTAAGCTTATAGAAACTTTTTAATTTTAAGAATACCTGAAATGTACTAACATCAAGAAATTGAACTGTCCGTCAACTCTGGGTGGACCAGTATTAAATAGTGTTACAGTAGGTGGCAGCCTTAGAGTGTTAACCCGGGTCCTTTAGTTCAAAAGGTCATTTTTCTCGCTGTTGCCCTTGCTAACTGATGCAGTGTGTCAGAGAGAGCCAAAGACTAGCCAGGAATTGTACCTGGAAAGCACAATCAGTGATTTCAGAGTAGCAGCCGTGTGATTGAGCATTCTTGTCAAGTATTTTGCAACTAAAACAGAACACTTTGTCAGCTGATTTTGAGTAAACTAGCCAACACAGATTCAGTTTCTCACAAATCTCACGCACTCTTTCGCAATGTAATTTTTGAGAAGTGTCATTTCTGCTCATTTACTGGAAATGTCATATCCTCGATTTTGCCCGGACAGTTCAAAAATGTACGATCAATATCTGCAGAGTTTAGGGTGTATCTGATGTATTGATTTATGGTGTGCAATTTTTCTCATGGCTGTTTCTGTCATCATGCGAGGCTGATGCTTCTTTATCATTTCTCTCCTTTTTGTGTAAACCAGATTTTTCTTTATCATTACTCTCCTTTTCATGAGAGACACATTCTTCTTTATCACCACTTTTCTGTATACCGCCAGGAAAATTGGAGGTTTCTCCATCACTTTTCTCACAGTTCCATTCCTTATCTTCAGGTAAATCTGCTAATTCCTTAGTAATAGGACTTCCATCATTTATGCTTTGTTCTTCAATTTCTTCTGCACTGGGACAATCGCTACTGCCTAAAGCCCAGTCTGTTGTTCTGTTTCAGCTATTTTCCCATCACATTTGCCCCTTGCTGAAAACTAGATTGCAATTGAGCTTTTCACTTCCTTTACTGAGCACTTCCCCTGTTTTCTACAGGGGAAAACAGACAGTATTAGGGAGAGCAAAAGTCTATGTTCTGCAGTCTTAAAAAGTCAAAAACCATTACGTGTTAAGCATGGCAAAAGAAGTAACAGTATTACTTTTGTATTGTTGTGTAGATATGGGTTTGATATCTCAGGCATCTCATTAAATATATATTTTATTAGTTTCTACTAACGCTCTTCAAGTCTTAAAACACAAGTACACTTTCACAATTGCACAATAAAACAAGGTTCACAATATCGCAGCAGGACTCTCACTTCACTTTGTTCTTATATCTCACTGACTGACTGACTGACTGGTGATGCCCCACCCTTTATATACCCACAAGGGCATGGCTGACAACATTCTAAGAGGTTCAAGGAAAATGTAGTTCTCACAAAGTCCGGAAGGTGGCACAAGATTCTACAAAGGTCCAGAATATTCTAGGAGGTTAGTAAAAATTAATCCACATACAGGATACCTGAAACATTTTACTTCAAACATTCTATTTTCCCTTTTGTTGCTAACAACAAAAACAGCCCCCTGAGCCAGGCACCCCCCCAAGCCTGACACCCCAGGCAATTGCCTGGGTCGCCTGCTGATCATAGCAAACAGGTTGAACAGTCTCTTCTTTGTGGTTATAGTTACTAGGCGCCCACCTGACACCCAATTGTCGAGTGATATATCTTTGTCCTTGTGTTCTGTCTTATGACAAGGAGCTGACTTTTGTAGGGGAGAGACTGATTGAACAGCTAGCTGAGAATGGACTGTAAACTATTTCTGACGGAGCTCACTGCTGTCCATGTGAAAAGATCATGGTTAAACAATGAAGTCCATTGCTATGTAATAGCGGCTCTGCTTTGGAAATCTTACATACACGCTTCTCTAATTTCCCACATCCACAGGCTGGTGCACACAATCAGTCCACAGCAATTTAGTCATGGATCCTGTAGTGAGGCGGTGTGGGTCTCTGCCGCCCCAGGGAGAGATGAGCCTCTCTGGACACCAAAGTGGGTGGAGCCAGGAAGCCTGTGAGCCTGCCCCCCAGAGGGTCAGGCGTGGCACAGGAAGTATAAAGGCCCGACCCCAGAGCTCACTGGGAGGGCAGCTGCTGGGGAGGCCAGACGCCTCCGGCCTACCTCCCAGTTGGGAAACCCCAGCGACCTGCGGCGGACCCAAGGGCTGGCTGGGCTTGTCCAAGGCTAGCTACCCGGAGGAGTTGCCAAGCCTGCCCCAGGCCTGCTACCCAGAGAAGTTGCCGAGCCTACCCTGTGCCAGCAATCCCGAGGAACCCATGGTTCTGGACCGCCGTGAGGACACCACCCTGACCCAGGTACCTCAAGAAGGGGAGTGTGGAAATAGCCCGGGGGCAGCCGACCCTAGACTGGCTGCAGCACACTCAGAGCCCATGTCAGTGTGTTGCAGCCAGGATCCCCACTGACAAAGCAGCGGGTCTTCTGCTGCTGCTAGGGCCCCGGGCTGGGACACAGTGGAGTGGGAGAGCCCGGGTCCCCCCTGCCACCCAACTCGCGGGTGGCAGTCTCCTCCTCTCCCAGGCCTTCAGACCTAGGCTCCCTGTGGATATACTGTTATTGCTCAGCCCCCGGTCTGAGGACCTGAGCCCCTGACTCACCACTGCCTCGCCCTGACCTAGGGCCTGGGCTTACGACTAACTGTGTTTATTTCTGCCCTTACAAAGGCCGTGGAGGAAGACTCCTGTGGCTGGACTAATTCCCTGCTAGGCCTCCTCCTGAACTTAGTGAGGCGGTGGGGGTCCCCGCCACCCCAGAGAGAGACGAGCCCCGGCTAATCTCTCTACAGATCCCCAGCCACTTTTGAAAGTGCTGTGCCCATTTAGGACCCTCTTGTATCCTGTGTTGCGCATACAAACTTGTAGATTTTCTGCCAGCAACTGGCCTGCTTTCTTTTAAAAATGTGGCCCTAAACTTTCCTTCTACTTAACTCCTGGTGTACTGGCCAATGTATCCTCATTTAATACAAATCATTCCAATGTCAAAAGCTGAATAGGAGGTATGGCTGAGCCAATATTCTTGCATTTTAAAACTGTGTGCCAAACTGTTCCCTGGTGTAACTCCTTTCACTTCAGTGGAGAGATGAACTTGACCCGTATTGTTGGGTTTTAGCCTTATAAATCCCATTAGCCAATGGGAGTTTCACAAATACAATTGTGCTATAAGCTTTGAAAATATAACTGTGATGGCTTCTGTTTGCCTGCCCAATACCTGAACTATCAGTATTGAAGTAAGTGCAGGTACTGGGTTCTTGGTGTTTCATAAGCCACATTCTATTATCCTGTAGGACTGTGTGTATGAGTAAAAATCACTGAGGTACCAGGAGTGCTAGAGCTCAGAAGTGGTTGCGAGAAAATATGCCAGTTTCTAATTCTTACAGCTAGGGAATGCCACTTGGAACTATAAACCTTTAGGTAAATGCTAATGTACTGCAGAATTAGATATCGTTCCAAATATAGGGCAAGATCTTCAGGGACAAAACTCCACTGAATTGTCTTCAATGAAGCTATGCTAATTGACAGTAGCTGAGGATCTGATCCACAGGATAATGACTTTTACACGTGTACCTTTTGTCATTTTTATTCCCATGGGTTGTGTCTGTGCAGTTTTTGCACACAAATGGAAATCAGATTTCCTTTGAAAATTGGTTACTGTATGTTGGGGGACAATGGGCACTCTTAAGCATGGACAACAGTAGACTTTACAAGATACATAGTAAAAGGTGCCCCCATGGCTGAGAGCAGAGTTGGGCTATTTGTAACTTCTATTGCTTTGTGCAAGCTTAGTTTTGCCAAAGCTGGTCACTTTATTTGTAGCGAATTGATCCTTTAAGGGATCAGTCTATGTGACATCAGAAGTTTGTTTTAGAAACTGACTGTACAAATCCCTGACTTTAGTGGCTAATGTCTAGAGCTGTGTGGGAACAGGAAATTTTATTCCTCAGAAAACCTAAAAACTTTTGAAAAAATATTTTGTTCAGAATCAGAACACCTGGGGGGCTGCTGGGGACCTGGGATCCCACTAACCAGGAAGCCGGGTGTGCTTCCAAAGAGCCTGTGAGCCCAAGCAGCAGCCCAGCTAGCAGGGCCGGCTCTAGGTTTTTTGCTGCCCCAAGCAAAAAAAATTTTGGCTGGCCCCCCCCCTCCGCCCAGGGCTCTCTCTCTTCCCCCCACCCGCTAACTGCATCCTCCTGCAGCCCCAGCCCTGTCGCTGGTAACTCGCTCCCAGGGCGGGTCATTCAGCAGGAATTTTGGATGTGCACAGAACACAGACAGGATTGGTTCCCATATGGTTACAGAACTGCAGTAAAGAGGAACAGTTTTCAGCTTGTGTGATTGGAGGATATCTGGATGCATATTATAAGACTGTCCTACATAAATGAGGAAAAGTTGAGGTGCCTTTATTATTCTTTTGTTCCATTCTTTGTTTCTATGGGGAATTTGCCAATGCAATATCACTGTCTTCCTTTTAAACAAATAAAACTAAACTTAAAAAAAAAAAAGCAATGGCTGTTGAAAATAGCAATTCCAGTCCTAATAACCACTGGGAAGCATTTCTTGCTCAATTTATTCTACTTTTTCTACAGCAAGTTACAGTGGATCAGTATATTTGATTTGGGAGAAATGAAGTAACAGCTGCCCAAATTGATCTTGAGCACGCCTGAATTTTGAGGGTGTTCAAATCTGGAAGGCAGGTGCTAGATTCCCTTTCTGAATATTAGCTAAACCTGGAAAAGAAAAGTCAATTTCTGCTTCTGTTGGGGTTACTAGGCCTGCCTGAGCCAGAGTTCTTCCATGTTTAACTCTAATTGACCTCGACAACCAAGGACAGGAATTGGAATGTGTAAATAGCCAGTTAGCAATTACGACCTTGCTCATACTAGGTACCAAACGATAATGATGAGGTTTGCATGTTTCTAGCTGGGGAAGGGGTAATAAACTAAGGGTAAACAGGACCAAATAACAGTTTAGGGAGAAGTTACTAACAAGCTAGATTTATAGCCCTAGAATGATTTAGTTGCTTAAATGTATAACATGCCTTCGGTAGAGAGGGGAAGGGGAGTAGGGGGGGGTGGTTGAGAGGGGGAGAGAGGGGGGGCTTAGTTGTAAAATGTATAAAGAAGAGAGAAACTGTTTTTGCTGGTGTGCTTGATTTGAGACTTGCCTGTCTCCTTGCAACACTTTGAGATCTCAAATAAACTTTGATTGTTTCTCCACCCCGGTATGTTTATTGGCGCGAAGCACTCCGGGCAACGAACCCCACTGTTGCTGTCCTCGGGCCCCTGTGCCGGCAACACTTCCATGGCTCAGAAGTGTAAATCCTCCTATGTGCCTGGTACTGTATCTAAAGCTGCCCAGGTCCTAGTAGAGTCTCCCGTACCTTACTTTTCATTTTAAATTTGAGTAGGATCCACGTACCTCCCTTGCTAGGCTTCAGATAGAGAGATGCAGTGTCCATTTAGACCACCCAATTCTTTCTTTGGGAGAGAGTCCAGGGCTGGGGTGGCAGGAGGTGCAGGTGGGGGCCAGAGCTGGGGCGGCAGGGGGTGCAGGTGTGTGCGGGGAGAAGATCCCAGGGCTGGGGTGGCAGGAGATGTGGGTGGGGGGAGAGCCCAGGGCTGGGGCAGCAGGGGGGTGCAGGTGGGGGCCAGAGCTGGGGCAGCAGGGGGTGTGGGCAGGGGAGACTCCAGGGCTGGGGCAACACGGGGGTGTGGGGGGAGCCCAGGGCTGCGGTGGCGGGGGTGGTGGCAAAAAACCTAGAGGTGGCTCTGTCCCTACCATTCACAGCAAGCTGCAGCATGAGGTTTCAGTTCCACACTCCTTTCCCCTCCCTTTCCTGTTAATTGCGGCCAAGGGACTGCTGGGAAATGTAGTTCTTTCCCTGCTCCAGGGCTGGCTCTATAGGCAGGGAGCTAACAAAGGGCTCCCAGGGCCCCCTGTTGGTTCTCAGCTCCCATGCTGGATCCTTGCTCCCCTGCAAATTTGCCGCCCCAAGCAACTGCTTGCTTTGCTGATGCCTAGAGCTGGCCCTGCCAGCTAGGGAGCTCTGGGAGCCCAGGAGAAGCTGGGTAGATGGAAAATTTAGGAGCCCGGACAGGCGGGGGGGAATTTCCAGCTCCTCGGCAGAGTGCCAGGCAGTTCTGCTGAAGAGCCTGGAACCCTGAAGAGTCGGGAGGAAGGAGCCAGCGGGCAGGAAACGTCCAGCCTGCTTGCCTGGTTTTCACTGAACGTTTTTTGATGGAATGGACGTGCGCTCACAGCATGTTTCAGTTCCATCAAATCTTTGTTTTCTGACAGAAAACTGTTCTGTCAGAAAACATTCAGTTGGCTCGACTCGTTTCAAAGCCATGTTCATTTTGACTGAGTCATATTTTATGGGTGGGTAGGAAGATGGGAGGAAATGAGAAGAGAAAGGAAGTCTGAAGGAGCACTATCAATTAAGAGAGCCTGTAATTTCAGGGAAGGGAGTGTGGCTAATAAATAATATGAAATGTCAACTCTGAACTAGCTTTGCCATGGTTCTCAATGCCAGTGCCTTTCATATCAAAGCTTTCAAGAACAGCATGGAAAAATGATTCTCTCTTCTGCTCCTCCTCTTAGGAACAGTCTGAGTACAAGTACTGCATCCTTCCTGTCCAAGCCAACAAGAAAGGCTAAGTGGAAGGTAATAGTCCAAGAGACAGTGCTGCTTCCTTTTGTCTGCTCTAGCTCATTGTCTCTTTATAATGCTCACTACTTCACAGCTAACTAATGGCTTTCTATTTCTTGGGGATCTTCTGAACTCTGCTGAAAATAAGATGCGTGTATTACCCTGGAAATAACTATATGGATGTTCAGTCTTCTGGTATTTTCAATGCACTATATAATCATCATTATTAACCTGATGCCTTTGTGACATCTGGTTACTACATTCTTATCTTCTGAACATAATACAAGGGAAATACAAAGTGCAGCTGATAAATTGGGAGTTCTGTGCTTCATCAGCATATTCTCTGCAGCTCCTACTATTTATCGGTTGCATAGTAATAACGCATAAAATGGCTTTTGCTATTTTCAGGAATGCTGTACACATTTAAGATCTGTTTCAGGTCTTTGACGGAGTTTTTTCCATTTAACCCATTTTTTTATTTAAAAAAAATCATGTTAGTCTTTAGTTTTGTTGTTACATATCACCTTAGAACATGAAAACGGAAATCTAATTTCAAAGCATCCAATTCTGCAGCTTTATTTTCTTGCTAGTTTTTTTTTAAAGATGGAGGCACACTGTTGCTGAAGCTTGTGTATTCAATATGGGTTTGATCCTATGAGGTGCTGAGCACCCTCAACACCTTAAAAAGAATCAAGCCCGAATTGCATGACAAAGGCTTTATTAGTTGTACTTCCAATTGCTTGTGGAAGAAGCAATGCTTGAAATTCCATATCCAGAAAATAGATCTGAGAATCCACCCTTCTCATTCTGGTGCATTTCCTTCTTGGCATTTCGTCAGATGCTGTTCTATTTTCAATTTGACTAGGAAAACTTAGTTTAAGATCGCTTCTCGGCCTTTTGGCTAAGATCAAGTGTGTACTCTACTCCAAGAATACTTTGTGCTATTGGTCATGCTTTATCTCATATGTGCTGGAATAAATGTAGACTTTATAGATCCCTTGCCTACTTGTGACTTCTGTGTCACCATATATATTATTTTTGGACACAGATGCACATGTTTGACAAATGTGGCATTTAGTGCAGTTTTGTCCAGTCCAAAAGCAAGAAAATGTACTCTTTGCATATATTTTTTATGAGGGATATATTTTCGGCAACTTGGAGGAGCATTTTAACAAGGGGCTCCCAGATCTGGAGTCTTCGGGACTATGCAACGTAGTGTAGCAAAAGTAGATTGCTTTCACCCTCCAGATCCTCTGGCAGATAGAAAACTGAGCTAGGATCCTCAGGTGGTGGAAACTGGCACAAGCTCCATTAGCTTCAGTGAAGTTACACTGGCTGATCAGTCCGGTGGTGTGAGGTGCCCACTGTTTTCTATGTTTCATTGGCTGTGTGTGTCACAACTTGGCCCTCTGTACTGTCACCAGTCTGTCACAAATTGACCCAGTTGCAGGGACTTCCTGAGGCCCCCTCCCACTGACTTATACACTCCCTCAGAGTTCCACCTATGCCTTGGTCACTCTGGGCTTCTACTTTAGCGTCTTAGGTGACAACACAGCAGGAAAGCAGGTTCAGCAAAAGAATTTTTTAAGCAGGGTCATTTTATTCTTAAAAGTCCTAGAGAGTTACCGATCTTTACAAAATAAAAAAAACCTCATGAGATTCTCCTAATCTGAGCTCACCCCTTCTGTGAGGCTGAGGTTTCTCAGTGTTTCAGGCTGAGTAAAACCCCTCCTGCCTTCTCTCTCTCCTATGCATCCTGCTTCCATGTGGTGAGATTCTGTTCCCCTGCTCATAGGCACACCTCTCCTTAAATACAGTCTCTCTCCTGCCATGGACCATGGCTGAGAAGCTGCGGATCTACCAGCCATGCTGACACCACTCTGTAAAAAATCCATTGTTCCTTGGGGCTGGGTCAGCCATTGAGAGACATTCAGAACTGCTCTTTGATGGCTTCTCAGTCATCGTCCTTCAATGTGACATCAAGCATCTTTCTTAGGTAGAGTAGCTGTCTGGAATCGGTCATAATAGCTCCACACTGGGCAAGACTATACACATCATCATGGATCCATTGTCATTGTCGGTGCTATGCCCCAGCTTTTAGACAACCCGTTGGAGGAACCCCTTTTGTGTGGCAAACCACCAAGGCAGGTCCCACTTTTTCTAAAGAGGAGGCCATGTGGCCTCCGCATCTGAGACTGAGCTTCTGGACTCCAGCACTCCTTTCTTACACCATGAGCTCTGCCCATAAGTCCAACTGAGAGACTCCTGGTCAGAGACTTTTACAGTCTTCAGGGACCAATGCACCTCAGCAAATATTTGCAGTGACACCAGGCAGGCATCTCTCTTGGTCAGTTCCAGAGGAGAGCTGCTGAGTCTATCCAAAAGCTAACTCTTATCCCTATCACCTGATACCTTTTAGTCCATTGTCCAACTCCAGTAGACCCAGGCTGAGTTCACATGTTCCACCTGCTGGAGATTCCCATGGATAGGTATCAATTGTTAAGACGTTGGGTCTCCCCTTGTCTCCTCCATTGATATGGGCTGGTTCCAGCAAGTCCTTTAATGACCTATTCATCCCAACCCAGACAGTTATGTGGCACAAACCTCAGGTCCCCTTCTGTCCCACAAGAGCAACTTTTTAAACTCTTTTGCACTCACTGGATAGCAATGCAAAGTACATAGGGGAATAGAAGCATGCAGAGGAATAATAAAAATATTACACAATTCCCACTTTGTCACACAGATTGAGCATATAGCACAAAAGGGGAGTTACAATACAAAATGGACTTCCCAGTTTGGTGCAGACCCATCCCATTATGTCATGGAGTGTGTTACTACTATCTCAGGCTGACAGTGGAATTCTCTGTAAAGTCACAGACTAAATTCTGCCATCTGTGCTCAATCCTTACCATTAAGTCAAAGGGAGTTTTGTCTAAGGAAGAACTGAAGAATTGATTAATTATTTAGTTAATATAGTATATTCATTGTGTATTTGAGTTATACAGTAATAAACAGTTGTCATTTTCCTAATTAGCCTCTGAACTCTAAAATGATCCCAAATACAACAATGCCACCACCTAGCAAGTCTTAAAAAACCTGTGTGACTGAGGTGCAATTATTGACCCACTTAGGAAAAAACTAGGGCAGGCACAAGAAACTTCCTGATATGATAGCTCCCTGCATTTTAAATTCCACAGTTGCACATGACCTGGTTTTAGATTAATGGTGATATAAAGTCATGTTCCCCTGACATGAAACCTTTAGCAGTGTTTAAGGACTGCCTAAACACACACACTGTTTATAGGACTTTTCAATTAGTCTCCAGAATTTGGAGATAATGAGTTAATGTACAATTCATTTGGATAATTTAATGCCCTTAACTCATTATAACCAATATCAGCAGGGGTTAGAGTAAGGAGATGTTCTAAAACCAGGGAGAAAACACTACCTCTTCCCACCTTCTCCATTTCTGGTAAAATGAGGATTCACCAGGAAGGGAAATGGGAAATGGGAGCAGCCAGAGGAGCTGGTGCTTGGCTAGGAAGTTATTTGGGTTCCCAGCCTTCCTACCAGTAGGAGCCATCTCCTTGGGCTTGTCTACACAGCAAGTTAGTGTATGACAACCCAGGGTGTGAATTACAGCAGACTAGCTTGCTGTAAACTCACTCACCATCTGAACTCCATTACAGGGCACTGAAAGTTCTGTAGTGCACTTTGACGTAATCCTGCTTGAAACAGGATTACGTCAAAGTGCACTACAGAACTTTCAGTGTGCTGTAGGACAGACCACACAGTGAGTTAGTGCTCAGAAAGCTAGTGTGCTGTAGATTCACACTCTGGCTTGTCATACACTAACTCACCATGTACACAAGCCCTTCTTCTCTCTTCTGGTGAAGAAGCATCAGAAACTATCTGCCTCTTATACATGAAGATTTCTCCCTTCCCTTTAGGGAGAGAGGAGAAGAAGATGGAGTACATGGGGATGAGTGAATGTAGGAGCTGTACAGAGAAGAATACTGGAGCAGATGAGAGAGAGTGAGGAAGGCTGGAAGCGGATGGAGAGGAGGAAACATTGAGAGAATAAGGGGAAGGAGAAAAATAGAGAGAAGGGGGACAAAGAATTGAGTGCTTTAGATATTGGAAGGTGTGACAGGTTGGGAATCACCACCTGGCACCTCCTGCTGGTTGTCTCTGGGAATTAGCTCTGTCCAGTGGAACAACCCCCTCCTGGTGGTGTCCCATCCGTCATCTCGCCCTCGGTTGGCGTCTGAGCCCACGTCGCTCACCAGCTTGCGGCATCCTTTTCGAGCCACTGCCCTCCAGAAGTGCCCTTAGTCCATCCTCGCCCCCTTCTGGAGGGGTGGGGGTAAATCCGCTGTCTCTCTGCACCCCAGCCAATGTGGGCAACTGCACCTCCAAAGTCACACCCCTTTTGGCAGGGGGTTGGTGCAGCCAAGACAACAACTCCTGTCGGCCGGGTGTAAGGCAAGGGGGGGGACCCAGGCCCACCCACCACTCTGGGTCCCAACCCAGGGACCATCTAGTGGCAGCCATCCTGCCCTCCTTCTCTCCCTCCGTCTGTCCACATCCCTGGGCCGCTTCCCCTTCGGCCCCTCGCACCAGCTAGGCCCTTCCCCTCAGGGCCTGCAGCATGGCAGACACCGGGCGGGAGGTCCCTTCTGCTCCCCCAGGTCTGCCCAGCACTGCGCTGTCCCAGGTGCTAGTCTCCCACTTCTGGAGACAGACCTTCCCCGTCAAAGGCCTGGGACAGACTGCCTGCTGTTCTTCTGGGCAGCCTTTATATAGGGCCAAGCTGAGCCCTGATTGGCTGTCTCCAATCTCAGCCCTGATTGGCCCTCAGTAAGTCCTTTCCTGATTGGCTGCTGGCCTGCGCAGCCTCTCTGGCCTACTCTAGCCCCCTCTCACATGGGGGTGGGGCACTCGCCCCATCACAGAAGGGGAACAAAGGTTAATCCACAGGGGAAAAAACTGAAAAAGGAAAAAGAGGCAAACATACAAGGAGAATAGTCGAGTTTAGGAGGAAGACCAGAAAAAATTGGGAAACGAGTTAAAAGTTAAATTATTCTATAGAAAATCCAGTGCTAAGATATTGCAATAAAATTTGCATTAGGGGTTGATACAGATGGGGGAGGAGGTGCGCGCGTGCACACACACATGCAAATGATGGGGACTTGAGAGACCTGGGTTTAGATGGGAGATGTGTATAGTATCCCATATGAATGGGTAGGAGAGGGGATAGCCTGCTTTGGGTTTATATGGTGGGACCAGCCAGTTTTGGTGGCTTTGGTGCAAAACTTGCTTGTGGCAAATTACAGTTGAATACTAGAAAAACCAACATTTTTCCTTCCACATAAGCTTTCTTCTGAACTATGGGTCTAGTCCCTGAGGCCAGTGATCTCAGTGGCGAAACTCCCCAGCACTTCAATGGTGAAGGATTGAGCCCTATATTAAGATCTTCTAAAATGCAAGAAATTTGATTTCAAAAAGTTTTCAGGGGAAGGATCCCCAGCTCCACCATGTTTAACTGATGTATTTACATCAAGATGGATTTTCCTTCCTAGTCAGGTCTAGAGGACAATATTCTAGAGGAGCAATAGGGATGGGGACAATCAGGGATTTACTTCCCCGGCCCTTCCAAACTCCTAACATTGTGTGCATGCACGCCTATATATATGCTGTTGTTTAGCTGACTAGATGCCTCAATGGGGATGGGCCCACCTTTCAGTTACATACCTTCTCTTGTCCCTATGCTCTCTTTCCATGGTGCATACCATCACCAGAAGATGATGCCATACTGTTTTGTCATATAACTTTATAACCCATCACCAAAGCTTCACCTCTCATCTTGATGTACTTAAACTCTTCCTGCAAGCCCAGAATTTGTACATGACCTACTAGTTTGGAATGCAACTGCGTGATCATTAACTTTGGAAATACAGTAGTTACAATATCAGTACAACCCTCATTATTCTTATTCTTATTAAATACATTTTGGTAGTATATCTGGTCATCAGAGCATTGATAATTGCCTACCATTTGAGTTATACATTCCAAACGAAGGGAAGAATTTGCAACAGAAGTCAGTGCAAGATAATTGACTTTATCACAGCAAAGCTTAAGAGGACTGTTGCAACTACAGTAGCATTCCAGTACACACACACATTGTGTGTGTGTGTGTGTGTGTGTGTATATATATATATATATATATATATATATATATATATATATATATATATATATAAACTGGTCATCTAGTCCAACGCCCTGCTCAAAGCAGGACCAATTCCCAACTAAATCTTCCCAACCAGGGCTTTGTCAAGCCTGACCTTAAAAACCTCTAAGGAAGGAGAGTCCACCACTTCCCTAGGTAACCCATTCCAGTGCTTCACTACCCTCCTAGTGAAAAAGTTTTTCCTAATATCCAATTTAAACCTCCCCAACTGCAACTTGAGACCATTACTCCTTGTTCTGTCATCAGGTACCACTGAGAACAATCTAGATCCATCCTCTTTGGAACCCCCTTTCAGGTAGTTGAAAGCAGCTATCAAATCCCCTCTCATTCTTCTCTTCTGCGGACTAAACAATCCCAGTTCCCTCAGCCTCTCCTCATAAGTCATGTGCTCCAGCCCCCTAATCATTTTTGTTGCTCTCCGCTGGACTCTTTCCAATTTTTTCACATCCTTCTTGTAGTGTGGACACAGAACACCAGATGAGGCCTCGCCAAAGTTGAATAGAGGGGAATGATCACGTCCCTCGATCTGCTGGCAATGCCCCTACTTATACAGCCCAAAATGCCGTTAGCTTTCTTGGCAACAAGGGCACACTGTTGACTCATATCCAGCTTCTCGTCCACTGTAACCCCTAGGTCCTTTCCTGCAGAACTGCTTCCTAGCCATTCGGTCCCTAGTCTGTAACAGTGCATGGGATTCTTCCGTCCTAAGTGCAGGACTCTGCACTTGTCTTTGTTGAACCTCATCAGGTTTCTTTTGGCCCAATCCTCTAATTTGTCTAGGTCCCTCTGTATCCGATCCCTACCCTCCAGCGTATTTACCACTCCTCCCAGTTTAATGTCATCTGCAAACTTGCTGAGGGTGCAGTCCACGCCATCCTCCAGATCATTAATGAAGATATTGAACAAAATCGGCCCCAGGACCGACCCCTGGGGCACTCCACTTGAAACCGGCTGCCAATTAGACATGGAGCCGTTGATCACTACCCATTGAGCCCGACGATCTAGCCAGCTTTCTGTCCACCTTATAGTCCATCCATCCAGCCCATACTTCTTTAACTTGACAGCAAGAATACTGTGGGAGACTGTATCAAAAGCTTTGCTAAAGTCAAGGAATAACACATCCACTGCTTTCCCCTCATTCACAGAGTCAGTTATCTCCTCATAGAAGGCAATTAGGTTAGTCAGGCATGACTTGCCCTTGGTGAATCCATGCTGACTGTTCCTGATCACTTTCCTCTCCTCTAAGTGCTTCAGAATTGATTCTTTTAGGACCTGCTCCATGATTTTTTCAGGAACTGAGGTGAGGCTGACTGGCCTGTAGTTCCCCGGATCCTCCTTCTTCCCTTTTTTAAAGATGGGCACTACATTAGCCTTTTTCCAGTCATCCAGGACCTCCCCCGATCACCATGAGTTTTTAAAGATAATGGCCAATGGCTTTGCAATCACATCTGCCAACTCCTTTAGCACTCTCAGATGCAGCGCATCCGGCACCATGGACTTGTGCTCGTCCAGTTTTTCTAAATAGTCCCGAACCACTTCTTTCTCCACAGAGGGCTGGTCACCTTCTCCCCACACTGTGCTGCCCAGTGCAGCAGTCTGGGAGCTCACCTTGTTCGTGAAGACAGAGGCAAAAAAAAATCATTGAGTACATTAGCTTTTTCCACATCCTGTTACTAGGTTGCATCCCTCATTCAGTAAGGGGCCCACACTTTCCTTGACTTTCTTCTTGTTGCTAACATACCTGAAGAAACCCTTCTTGTTACTCTTAACATCTCTTGTTAGCTGCAACTCCAAGTGTGATTTGGCCTTCCTGATTTCACTCCTGCATACCTGAGCAATATTTTTATATTCCTCCTTTTTATGTCCTTCATAATAAGGATGAAGTGAGAAAGGGAAACATGTTCCTAGGTAGAACACAGGCTTTATATGTGTACAAGGGAAAAAAATATCCATCACAATTTCTGTGGCTATCTCTAGGATAGAATTTGTGACCTTCTTCTAACTCAAATTTAATGTATTGCCAATTACCTCCCTTTAACATTTGCTTTTGGAAGTTCTAATCTAGACATTCTGTGACCCTAAGAGCATCCCAGTACCAGAGGACAAGGGGTTCACTGGTATCAGGTTAGTGAGTTGCAGCTCACCTGACCAGTTCAGTGTACCCCAATTCATGTATGTCATAATCTATATCCAATAGATATCATCTAAAGTATCATTGGAAAACCAATAATACACTGATCCTAAGAATGGCTATACTGGGTCAGGCCAAAGGTCCATCCAGCCCAGTATCCTGTCTGCCAACAGTAGCCAATGCCAGGTGCCCCAGAGGGGGTGAACCTAACAGGTAATGATCAAGTGATCTCTCTCCTGCTGTCCATCTCCACCCTCTGACAAACAGAGGCTAGGGACACCATTCCTTACCCATCGTGGCTAATAGTCATTAATGGAATTAACCTCCATGAATGTATCCAGTTCTCTTTTAAACCCTGTTAGAGTCCTAGCCTTCACAACCTCCTCAGGCGAGGAGTTCCACATGTTGACTGTGCGCTGTGTGAAGAAGAACTTCCTTTTATTTGTTTTAAACCTGCTGCCCATTAATTTCATTTGGTGGCCCCTAGTTCTTATATTATGGGAACAAGTAAATAACTTTTCCTTATTCACTGTCCACACCACTCATGATTTTATATACCTCTATCATATCCCCCCTTAGTCTTCTCTTTTCCAAGCTGAAAAGTCCTAGCCTCTTTAATCTCTCCTCATATGGGACCCGTTCCAAACCCCTAATCACTTTAGTTACCCTTCTCTGAACCTTTTCTAATGCCAGTATGTCTTTTTTGACATGAGGAGACCACATCTGTATGCAGTATTCAAGATGTGGGCGTAGCATGGATTTATATAAGGGCAATAAGATATTCTCAGTCTTATTCTCTATCCCTTTTTTAATGATTCCTAACATCCTGTTTGCTTTTTTGACTGCTGCTGCACACTGTGTGGATGTCTTCAGAGAACTATCCATGATGACTCCAAGGTCTCTTTCCCGATTAGTTGTAGCTAAATTAGCCCCCATCATATTGTACGTATAGTTGGGGTTATTTTTTCCAGTGTACATTACTTTACATTTATCTACATTAAATTTCTTTTGCCATTTTGTTGTGAGATTGCTTTGAAGTTCTTCACAATCTGCTTTGGTCTTAACTATCTTGAGCAGTTTAGTATCGTCTGCAAACTTTGCCACCTCACTGTTTACCCCTTTCTCCAGATCATTTATGAATAAGTTGAATAGGATTGGTCCTAGGACTGACCCTTGGGGAACATCACTAGTTACCCCTCTCCATTCTGAAAATTTACGATTTATTCCTACCCTTTTCCCCCTGTCTTTTAACCAGTTCTCAATCCATGAAAGGATCTTCCCTCTTACCCCAGGACAACTTAATTTACATAAGAGCCTTTGGTGAGGGACCTTGGCAAAGGCTTTCTGGAAATCTGAGTACACTGTGTCCACTGTATCCCCCTTGTCCACATGTTTGTTGACCCCTTCAAAGAACTCTAATAGATTAGTAAGACACGATTTCCCTTTACAGAAACCATATTGACTTTTGCCCAACAATTTGTTCTTCTATGTGTCTGACAATTTTATTCTTTACTATTGTTTCCACTAATTTGCCCGGTACTGACATTAGACTTAATATTCTTGCATGCTGTATGTATGGTAAACACTCAACAGACTGTACAAATGTGAAGAAAATGTGGGATTAAATTGTGTTTTGAAGCAGACACATCTGGGAAGTGGGTAAACAGTTTTTTTCCAGAGAAAGGAAAGGCCGATGCCTCCATCCAAGTGCAAGTGAGGACAACTGGCTATCACAGTCAAGTGGCCATTTATTGGCATAGTGGAGGCTGAAGGGACAGATCAATTTGCATAGTAGAAAGCACCAGCAGGGAAAAAAGAAACCTTCTCCATCAGACTCCATGGCACGTTTCCTCACAGCGGGAGCACTGGACTCCAAGAAGTATGCATTTCAAAAGTTCACTGGACTATAAAAGAGGAGCTAAGAATTCCAAGTTATCTTTTGCCTAAGAAGACAAAGGAAGCGAGGACTTTGGACTTTGTGGGATCCTGAACAAAGGGGTGGCCAGCAATCTTGCTGGAAGGAGGTATGATAAGAATCTTACTTTAAACCAAGACTGTAGTTTTTGTTAAGGCTTAGTCACTAGACAGTGTTTTTCACTTTTATTTGCTTCTAACCATTTCTGATTTTATCCTTTACAGTTGAACTCACTTAAAATCCCCTCTCTTTCTGTTAATAAACTTGTTTTACTTTTAATCTAAACTAACCCCGTGCTGTGATTGTTGAAGTGATTGTTAATTAAAGTTAAAGCAACAAACCGCTGTGTTTTTGTCTCTTTAAAGGAGCAATGGACCTTACCACTTTCCTAAGTGTTCCTACAGAGGGCTGGACACTTCAGGGCAGATAGTTTTGAGGAAATTCAGGACTGGAGTTGTGTTGGGGTCACTTGACTAGCAGTAACCAAGGTTGGTGGAGACCAGAGTGTGGCTGTAGTGTAACAAGCAGGTTGCTGGACCAGGGCTGCTTATCGCAGACACTTGTAGCTGTCTCGGAGCGTCCAGACAGGGAGCTACAGCAGCAGAGCATTTTAAGGAACTCAGGGTCACAGGACAAGCAGTGAAACAACCTCTCACTGGTCTGGGTTGCCCCCCAAAATGTGACACACTTCATAAACATTTGTGTTTTAACCTCAGGACTCTGCCACAGAGGTTTCTGTTGTAGAATAAACATTTGTGGAATGTCTAGTGTAGCATTCCCAAAATGTGTATTACCAGGCAATCAATTAACTCAAGTTAAAAGGGGAGCAAAAAATCTAATTTACACAGACTCTTTAGGACAAGCTCTCATCCAACAAAACACTTATGTATATGCCTAACTTTAAGCACATAAGAAGTCCCTTTGAAATCAAAGGGCTTAAGGTTATTAGCATAAGTGTTTTGCTAGACGGGGGCCAGAGTGCACATTTCTCATTCAAGGTCAAATTGCCACTTCTTATCAAGAAACCTTTGGTAGGCGGACCAGATGGACAGGAAAACAGTGAAGCTCACTTCATAGAATTGTGTTGTATTAAATTAAGCCTGGATCTGTCTAGATGTTAAGAAGTGTTTATTGCTACACCATTTTGGAGTTCAGGTGTTTTGCAAAATGAGTTAGAGCCATGGGGAGCTTGGGGCAAAAAGGAATGCAGGAATGAGCCCCTTAAAAGGTGATACTCAGCAGCGGTATTTTTTTCAACCCACTGCATCAAAGAATCCCAAATGACAAAAATGTGCACATGTGTTTTAACTGGATAGTGGTTAAACAGAACGACCGTGAAGAGGAGTTAAAGTTGGGTATTCAGCTTTATTTGCTATAGTAAATTGTTAGATTGGCAGTATACAATTCAGTTTTGACTCAAAATATTGTCTAAGGGCAGACTTCTCTTTTGACCAGTTGTGTCTCTTCCCTGTGGTCTCAGAGCCAGAACATTCCGGGTAAACAGTATGATGTTACTTTAGTCAAAGCGGTTTTCCTCCTGCTGCCGATAGTCTGTGCCCCTCACTGAAAGGAAAATTGACACTGTCATCTGTAAGGGTGTATTTCTCTGCATGCTATAATTTTCCTTCATGAAAGACTTGGAGGAGAACTAATTAGAGATATAGTGAGAACAAAATGGCATCATTTTATCTCCTGAAGAATATTCCAAGTCCGAGCATTCACAGGCTCAGCACTAGGCTTTGATTTTGGATGTGGGTTATTTAAGGTGACAGAGCAAATCTGGTTCAATGTTCCAGTGACTTTTAATCATTGTAAAATCAAGATGTTAATAAATGGGGGACTTTTGTCCTATTTGCAAATGCTATGGCAGCTGTAAATAATATCCACCTAGCCATTTACTGGTGCATAAATATTTATAGAGTAATAAGGACATCTGACAAGAGTGGGGATCCTTAGGAAATGTTGTGGTCTGACAGCCAGAAGATCCCGTTCCTATGACTGGCAGGTAAATTAGCTTTTGCCTCCGTTGAGATTGTTTTAAACTCCTCAGTTCTGTCTGTTATCTTTTGCTCAGCAAGTTCATATAATTCACTCAGCACCCTGGCGGTCAGAAGTTCAGAGGGTGTCAGGCAGCAGCTTCCATTAAATAACTCTTCCCAACACAAAATAAACTGCTGCACAGCACACACCAGCAAACATGACTATTAACCATTTGTGACCACGGAAATCTATCCACACCTATGTGCCACAGGTTCTGTGAAATGAACAAAAAATGGTCCCTTACTTCTTCCTCTTTAGCTAGTATTTATTTGTGGTGTTGATAGTGAAGCGAATGAAATGTTTTCTAGACCTGTGGTTCCCAAACTTTTTAGTACTGTGGCTTCCTTAGGGCTGGTCCACACTAACCCCCCATCTCGAACTAAGATACGCAACTTCAGCTGCGTATAATAACGTGAATAACGTAGCTGAAGTCGAAGTATCTTAGTTCGAACTACAAGGTACTTACCGCGGGTCCACACGCGGCAGGCAGGCTCCCCCGTCGACTCCGCATACTCCTCTCGCGGAGCAGGAGTACCGGTGTCGACGGCGAGCACTTCCGGGATCGATTTATCGCGTCTAGACAAGATACCCTTACAGATATTTTCAAACTTGGTGGCTCCCCTCCACCAAATAACTTTTTTTTTTTAAACCACCTCAGTACCTAAATAAGAGTTCAGGACATAGATTCAAGAGGGACACTGGAGTTCGGATGGTTTTGAGATGGTATTCGGTTACATATAGTTTGTTTAATTATATACTATGACCTAATCTGTTTTTTTTTTAAACTATATAATTTGAAAATATGGATTTTGGGTGTTCAGACACAGCCTAAGATTTTAGTAAGAAGAATGGGCCCAGTTTGAACTGCATAGTTGCGCAGCATTTGGTTGACCCTCTGATAGTGCCAGACATAAGTCATTTTCAAAGTTTAAATGATTTGTATGTTTAGTTAAGAACATACGAGGGCCATACTGGGTCAGACCAATCTAGCCCACTATTCTGTCTTCTGATAGTGGCCAATGCCATGTGCTTCAGAAAGAATAAAAAAAACAGGCAATCATCAAGAGATCCATCCCCTGTCATCAACTCCCAGCTTCAGGCATTCAGAGGCTAGACATACCCAGAGCATGAGGTTGGATCCCTGACCATCTTGGCTAATAGCCATTGATGAACCTGTCCTCCATGAACTAATCTAACTATGTTTTGAACCCCATTATAGTTTTGGCCTTCACAACATCCCCTGGCAATGAGTTCCACAGATTGACTGTGTGTTGTACGAAGAAATATTTTCTTTTGTTTATGTTAAACCTGCTACCTATTAATTTCATTGGGTGACCCCTGGTTCTTGTGTTATGTGAAGGAGTAAATAACACTTTCTTATTCACTTTCTCCATACCAAGCATGATTGTATAGACCTCTATCAAATCTCCTCTTAGTCCTCTCTTTTCCAAGTGGAAAAGTCCCAATTTTTTAAATCTCTCCTCATACAGAAGCTGTTCTATACCCTTAATAATTTTTGTTGCTCTTCTCTGTACGGTTTCCAATTCTAATATATCTTTTTTGAGGTGGGGTGACCAGAATTACATGCAATATTCAAGGTGTGGGTGTACCATGCATTTATATAGTGGTATTATGATATATTCTATCTTATTATCTATCCCTTTCTTAATGCTTCCTAACATTGGTAGCTTTTTTGACTACTGCTGCACACCGAGTGGATGTTTTTTAAGAGAACTATCCACAATGATTCCCAAGATCTCTTTCTTAAGTGCTAATGGCTAATTTAGATTCCATCATTTTGTATGTATATTTGGGATTGTTTTCGATTGTGCATTACTTTGCATTTATCAACATTATCGGTGGTTTCCACAGACAACATTGCTGAATACCTGGTCAGAGGAATAACTGGAAGTGAATGGAAGCAGCACTTTCATAGTTCATCACTGAGTTCTTTGTACTGTCCTTTAAAAGAAATCCAAAATTCCTGGTTTGTTAGATTTGAAACTTTAAGGCATTTTGAATCTGATATCTGGAGATTCATGTTTAACTCCAGGAAAATATTCATTAGACTGGGAAGACAATTCAGACAAATACGTTAATACTTGATCTTTAATAGCATTTTGATCACTTTCACTCTGTGCTTTTAAAAAAATCTAATAACACTGGAAACATCTCAGTACTCCCTTTTCAATGAGGCGTTTCCAAAGACAAAACTTCTACATGAATCTCTCTGATTTTCTCTTTCAGATATAGTATATTGGTATTCGAATCTTTAAGTGTTAGGTTCAGTGCACTCAATTTGCCAAATATATCTACCTAGCAAGCTAATGTAGTCTAGAAGTCCACATTACACATGTAATATGCAAGGTCTGTTTTCATAAGGAGGAAAATTCTGATTTTTGTCATGCAATTCAAAGACCTGTTGTAACACTTTCCCATGTGAAAATCACCTGACTTCACCATGAAACAGAGCCTGTCACTTCACACAGCATACAAAACTTCGTGTTCATTGCCCAGGATTTTTTAAAATTGTTAATTTTATAAACAATGTTGAAGGCCTTATGTACTTCAGGATGCAACTTCTTTGATGCCAAAGTTGGTGATAAGTCATGCAGTGTGTCCAAATTGCTGCTGGTGCCACTTTCTATACATGTGCTACAACTCCACTCTTCCTTCTGCTATGGCTGCTTCCCCATCTGTGTGCAGGCCCCCACACATACCCCCTTTAAGACCTTCACCCACTATGAATTTATTGAGGATCTTGAATATTTCCTCACTGGTTGTTTGGGTTGGGATTTCTTTGCAAAATAAAAGTTATTTGTCTGCTTTGACAAATCTCATATAGCACAGAAGCTGATGCTATGCTTGTGAATTCATCAAGCTGCAGTGCAAAATACGGACTCTTCTTAACTGGTCCTGGCCATTTTCTGCAAGGTCATCAATGCAAAGGCTAATAGTATTGTTTGACATAGGAATGGTTTTCAGTGCCATGGCTGCTTGTTCCTCAGTCCTAATTCTACACGTCTATGGCTGCTGGAAATAGAAGGGTCTCACCAAAGGTGTGTGCTTGTTTGCATTTTGCAGTTCACACGGCAACAATATATGGTGCTTCTAAGGCTTTTTGAGGAACAGTTGCTTCTTTAGACATGGGTTTTTTTTCTGCTTAAATTATCCTTGTTTCTAAAGGGAAAAGAATCACAGCTCTTGTTTATGAACTCAGGGGGCTTGGTTACTAAATGTCCCTTTAGTTTCCATGGCCTCAGCCTTACATTTACTAATACTTGAAAACAAATGACTCATTTTGGCTGTGGACTTCCTGCAGTAATATCGAGACATGAAAATGCAAACATAATGTGACTATCATTGCATTGACTACTTTTCTTCCTTAATTTGATTAAAATCGCCATCTTCAGCTGAAATTTTGCTACATGTAGACTTAGCACTTGGTAAAAACAGTTCCATTATATAGACAAGATGTACCTGTCTCTCCCTCAGCCCCTTTCCTGTCTGCCACCGCTGCTGCTGGCACTGAGAGCCTATTTTTCCCTCCAGTAGGGGGCTTTCAGCCAAGAAACATCCTGCTGAATGCTTCCCCCAGTGGGAAGTCTCTGTGCAGAAGGCCCCCTGCAGGTGTGGGGGGCACATAGAGACTTCTAGCCCTGGCAGCTGCAGCAGCATAGGTCCATAGATAAGATGTAGGTGATTGTTAAGCTAGTTTAATAGTCTCTTAATTAGAAAAAACAACAGGAATATCAGTGTAAAAAATATTTCTCAAACATCCGTGGCTCCCCCACGCGTCCTTGGCTCACAGCTTGGGACACACTGTTCTAGCAAAAGAAGTAGAAAATGGCCAACAAATGATTGAAATGATTTTGTGCTCTCTGTGTTGCTTTGCCATTTAAAGATGGAGCTGACACGCTGTTGTATTGTGCTGTTAATGATACTGACAGACTGCACAGCTACTCTGGGTTGCATTACCACTGGAGCAGAGCCTTTGCATGAGCCAGGAAGAAAGAGTAGCAGTATATATCCTTGAAAAAGCTGAGAAGCCTGCTTCTCTCACCATTCCCCCCCCCCTCCTTTTGACTGAAGCTGTGCCTCTTTTTGAAGCAACATTTCCGCCTCCGCCCTGAAAATGAGTAGTTCACTACCTCCACAGTACTTTCAATTCTCCAGACTAAAGGCAGCCCCAGGAGTGAGTACACACTCATCACACACACTGGCATTTTGAGTTGCTAATGCAGCATTTCCAGCAGTTTCTACATAAGCCATTCTTAAATTGCTCTGCTTTGCATATTGTTGTTTTCCGTGCCTAAAAGTGCAACCGTTTACTTTCAGTCTGACTGACTTTAATTTGTAAATTAATAAAACAGAAAACCAAAGTAAAACCTCCATGAGAGCACAGTGGGTGCCTCCTCTATAACAAGGCTGCATCTGAATTCAGCACAAAATGGCAATTAGCTCTGCAGACAGTGGACTTGTAGATATTTAAAGGTGCAGGACTGAAAACAAAATCATAACCAGTATATAGTTGCATACAGGAAATTTAAGAAAAGCTATCTATAAAATGCTGTGGTTGGAAAGCATTTCAGGATGATAATATTCTAGTGCTCACAGGTTAGCCTATATGTGGAAATTAACACTAAAACCCCATGTATAACAGCGACAGATCCCGGTCGTTGTCATTGGACAGGATGGAACCTGGGACCTCTGAAGCTAAATGCATGAGCCTCTACTGCATGAGCTAAAAGCCACGTGGCCCTTAGCTAAGGCTGTAGCAGACTCATTAATCTCTCTCTAAATGGTCTCGGTGCCACTAGATGGGACAGAACACCACACCCAGGAGGTGTGTGGGTTACACATGCTTCATTGTTTCTGACAAACTTAAGGCTGACTTTATAGGCACAAACAATGCAAGTGACTGCCTGGAGTACTGCCCTTTTGGATTCTCAATGGTCTTCCATTGATTTAACAACTCATGGATTGGTCAGCTTTTTCCATTCTGACAGTGGGACTAACAGAGGAGGACATGTCTTGCCACCACTCCTCCTTCTCCTCCTCCAGCTGTGGAAATCAAGGAGGAGGAATCTCAGTCCACTTTCATAGTCTTCTTCAGCAACTCAGAGTCCCACAGCCAAAAGACCAGCTGTGAAAAACTGAACTATCAAATGCAGTGAAAGAGGCATTTAGTCAGTTGCTTCAGGAATAAAATCTTTTGGCTAATTTCAGTGATAAGCTCTGGCAGCATTGTGCTTCTCCAGCAATGCAGAGAAGCCATAAATCCAGGTTAAGTGGCTGGTTAAACTGGATTTATAGCTGCTTTGTGTAACTGGAGTGGTGCAAAACAGTCAGCGGGTACTGGTAAATTTAGCTCTATCATTTTAGGTCATTTTCTATAATGAACATAATTTAGTTCTGTGGAAGCATGCTGTAAGGTGGCGGAATGACATAACGGAAGAGCAAACAGACAGTTGCAGTCAGGAAGGTCTTTTCTATGCAAAGTAAAATCAGCAGACATCAAAAGTAAAGAACTTCCCAGCTTGGGATTCGTCCCTGTGGTAAGACACTGGGGGTGGGTCTCTGCCTTCCCAAAGGCATTATCTCCCACCATCTCTTGAGGAGCTACTTTTATAGCCCTTCTACAAAGGGAGAGGGAAGCTGAGTTGACATTTAACTGCTTGTTCTCCAAAGACAAGGTTGTACCTCAGTTTCCTGTCACACTAATTTATCAACGTGGTCCTCTTACCCAGACTTTGGCAAAATAGAGTTTTATTACAGGAAATGTGTACTCTCTATTTTGGGATAGAATCTCCATCGTATGTAGAGAGGCAGACTGTATGATAGCTTTTGCCACATGGAGATCATTAATCCTTTTCATTTCCTTTGGCGAAATAAAACAGTAATCTTTACCTAGTTAAGCAGTGGCTTCAGTTTTAAGAAGATCTTTAAACCGCATAGGTGACTTTTAAATCAGGAGGTAACATATGAAAAATTATTGCAGAGTGCAATTCCATGCTTAGCTGTATACTTCTCAAGGAGTTTAGATGTGGAGAGTAGGTTCATCTCAACTGCTTTACCTTCTCCATGCTGTAAAACTACCTATATGTAGCAAATCCACATATCATCTGAGGGCTTGTCTATACTTACGCGCTGGTTCGGCAGCAGGTAATCGATCTTCTGGGTTTGATTTATCGCGTCTTGTCTGGACGCGATAAATCGAACCCAGAAGTGCTCGCCATCGACTCCGGTAATCCTGCTCGGCGCGAGGAGTACGCAGAGTCGACGGGGGAGCCTGCCTGCCGCATCTGGACCACGGTAAGTTCGAGCTAAGGTATGTCGACTTCAGCTACGTTATTCACATAGCTGAAGTTGCGTACCTTAGTTCGAATTGGGGGGTTAGTGTAGACCAGGCCTCAGAGGGCTTAATGGATCAGGTTTGGTGTACCAATGATACATTTTAAAATATGGACCCTGCATCTTTTATGAATCTTCTCAAGGAATCTGCATTTCCTTGTGGCTACACTGTAAAGTAAAAGGAAGATTCTCTTTTACTTAGGATCTTTTTTGTGGATGAAAAAACAGTGGGAGTAAATCCTGACTAGGAAGCTATTGCCTTAATCGGGGCCTGATGAGCAAAGAGCTTTGGCACATGCTTAACTTTAATAACTTCAATGGGACTACTCAGATGCTTAAAGTTAAACACATGGTTAACTACTTTGCTTGATCAGAACCCCAGTGCACGTCTTGTAATATGTGTGGTTTCCCTACACAATTTTTGTACAACCTTTGATACTTATGCACAGCATCTTCTAGAACTGTTGACTCCTTTGTGTGTTTCTAGCAGAATCCCTGCAAATACATAGTAATAGTAAACCATGGTTATTCAGCCTACATTGCAGATTAAGTATGACACAGGGTAAGAGAGAAAAAAATCCAGGCATATCTTTATATGTGGGCCACCTAATTCAGCTGCTAAATTAGCTTCATAGATAACTAATCCATCACCTAAACTGCACCTAAGGAAGGCCATGTTACTGGTTGAAAAGTGAGAACAGACCTTAAATAAAAAGTCTAGGTCAACAAATATATAGTGGAAGATCATGAGCATCTTTAAGTATTGAATGAAATAATACTCCAACATGTATGTGAGATTGTATGATATTAGATTATATTATTTCTCAAATAACACATATGATCATGTAATTAAAGTAAATCAGATCCACCAACTGAGGATCTGGGACACAGTATCCACAAAGTGGAAGTTAGGAGCCTAAATACCTTTGTGGATCTGGGCCTTAGTGCTTCTGAACCAAGACAAAAGTTAAGGTGGTGGATGCATACAATCTTAACTATCATTTCCTGATGTTTGGGTGGGTACCTGTATAAACTTTGCTCTTAATTAGAACTTAAGAATGGCCATACTGGGTCAGACCAAAGGTCCATCTATCCAGTATCTTGTCTTATGACAGTGGCCAATGCCAGGTGCCCTCTAGGGAATGAACAGAACAGGCAATCCTCAAGTGATCCATCCCCTGTTGCCCGTTCCCAGCTTCTGGCAAACAGAGGCTAGGGACCACATCCCTGCCCATCCTGGCTAAGAGCCATTGATGGACCTCTCCTCCATGAATGTATCTAGTTCTTTTTTGAACCCTGTTATATATAGTCTTGGTCTTCACAACATCCTCTGGCAAGTAGTTCCACAGGTTGACTGTGCGTTGTGTGAAAAAATACTTCTTTTTGTTTTAAACCTGCTGCCTATTAATTTCATTTGGTGACCCGTAGTTCTTGTGTTATGAGAAGGAGTAAATAACACTTCCGTATTTACTTTCTCCACACCAGTCATGATTTTATATACCTTTATCATATCCCCCTTAGTCGTCTCTTTTTCAAGCTGCAAAGTCCCAGTCTGATAATGTTATTTGTTTGGCATTATAAGAATTTGAGTAAACTGTTCACTAGAGAGGCATTTAGCTGCAAATCTATAGTTACCTTATTCCAGCACCACCACGGTGCTGAGTGATTCCTATGTAAATCCTTTACAATGAAAATTGATGGTAATTCTGAGTATGATGCTAAAATATGAGATTAAAAGACAAGAGCAAAGCCACCCTAATTTATGTTAATTTCATGTTAGTCTTGATATCTCAAGAAGGCTATTTCCCACATTAAAAAATTTGGCATGTCTGTATGCAATTATTTCCAGTAGGGAAAAAAGGCTCATAAAGACTGAAAGCCATCAAGGAATCCTGAGGCGACAAAGGAAATCACACAAAAATCTTACAGTGGGTATGAAATTAATCCATATCAGCTCAGTAGTTTCATGTCAGTGAAAGTCAAAGGAAGTCTCGCTACAGTTTGGTGCTAAACTATATATATATATATATATATATATATATATATATATATATATATATATATAAACTATATATATATATATATATAAACAGTAACTTTGCAAATTATTCCACCTTTAAAGACCATAAAAATTAAGTATTTTAAGTCTTCAAATTAATATTTTCTTTGAGATAAATTAGTACAGTCTAAGGCCGTAATTTTCAAAATTTACTATTGATTTTGCATGACTTAATATTTGGATACTCAACTTGAGATGCCATAAAAGGGACTGATTTTCAAAGAGTGTGGACATGATCCTTTCTGAAAAGAAGGTCCCTTTAAAGAATCTCAAGTTAGTCACCCAAAATCACCAATCACTTTTGAAAATCTTAGTCTAATTCTTTAGATGGAAACGTGCTTATGTTCTAGTTGTGATAATATTCTCTCCTTCTTGGGTACACACTTACCACAATGATGTGTATGGTGTAAATATGTGGATATGTTTGTAACATATCCTGTTTGTAACATAATCCTTACGATATGGACCATTGTCAAGCATCATCCTTAGGATATGAACCAGCTAGCGAACAGGGGACCACAAACAGGGGAGTGTGAGAGGGAGTTTGTAAGAGGGAGACATAATATAGTCGCTATGGTTAGGAAGGGCCGCATCGCCAGTGCCAACACTGCTCCTGTCTCTTCCACCTATGCCTAACTACGGATGCCTCTACCCAGATCCCAGTGTAGATTTGCAGAGACTGTGGCGTGCATTTTCGACTCACAGAAAGCCAGGCTGGGGGGACCATCCAGTGTGAAAGGTGCCTGTTGGTAGAAGCTCTGAGGAAGAAGGTGGGAGAGCTACAAGAGGAGGTGGCTAGGCTGAGGAGCATCTGTGCCCATGAGGAATTCCTTGAGAGTATTCCTATGGAGAGGTCTAAGACTGAGGAAGCTATCCAGCTACAGAGGATTGCTGTCACACCACTGGGGGAGGAGGATACGGCTCTGTCACAGGGAGGACACTGTCTGCTGTTTACTTCTGGCAGCAGGCAGTGCTCCATCCCTACTCCCAACCCACCCACCATGGTGATGGAAAACTGTTATGCTGCCCTGGCAGAGTGTGATGAAGAATCACCCCCAAAGGTGGAGGAGGAGAAGCCCTGTACCCCAAAGGCTGGGAGATCGCAGCCACCACTCCCAGGAGGAAACGTAGGGTAGTGGTGGTTGGTGACTCTCTTCTGAGAGGGACGGAGGCACCTGTTACCCGAAATTGGGCCAGCTAATAAGCTTAGGGAGGATTAATGACCCATCAGATTTTGCCAGAAAGCAGCACATTTATTATACTGATAGATAAGCTCAAAAGAATGTGTGTGGGGTGGGGGGTCACATGTACACTTGCATACTCATGATCCCAGGACAGGCATGGCACTGGAGATGTTAGGATCCTTCAAGGTAAGTCTAGTGCCCAGGTGTCTTCTCTCTCTGTAGCTGCAGTACAGGTGGCGGCAGCAGAGGAGGAGTGGGAGCGGGTGGAAGTAGAGAATGCCGCTCTGAGTCAGGCAGTTACCTGCCTGAAGGATCTGGTCCTGGAGGGATCCACCCGGGAGAACAGGGTCTGGGGGGCTTATTCAGCCTGGGTTGCTGCCGTTGGGGTGAAAGCCCAGGGGTGTGTGAGACCATATGATGATTGGGACGGGGATATCAAACGAACAGGGTCTGCCACGGTGGGAGCACTGTGCTAATTTGTTTCTAAGCTTCTATCTTTCAGCTTCCGAACTGGAACATCAGGAGAGCTGGTACCAGCTGAAGAGTTACAGAAATACCCTGGTTATAATGTTGTGACAAAGTCTGTGTTCAGTGTTCTGTGTTGCATGTTCTGTGTCTGTCTCTGGTGGGTGTTCTGTACTAGCACTGGGTCCAGAGAAAGAGGGGATACTACCCTAGACAGGGTAAATGCCTTTTCCTCTCTCTACTTCCCCCATCTCCAACCAAATTATTAATCACATCTATCCAAAAGACTTTGGTCCCCAATACATCAGGTTTATTTTTTGTTAGGTTCTCTATAGTTCAGGAATTGTACTCCCGGGTGGAACCGCCCCTGGCATCCAGGGGTCTGCCCCTTTCTTTTGGAGCCATTCCAATAACACCCCGAGCAACAGCGCCGCTCCCCAAGGGGGGTGTCTTCTTGCTCAGGCTGCTTCGCCTTTTCCTTTCCCTTGCCCCACAGTGGCATACTTAGCAGCGGCGTCCTTTTCTCCCTGCGGTGGGTTGCTAGCCTACCACTTTTTCACACAGGCTCAAGCCGGACCCACTCAAGGGGCTACTGGGGGCACCAGGGGACCTCTACTCTTGGGTCAAATCCTCCACTAAGCTGCCTGCATTCTCCACCAGTAATGTTACCCAAAATTGGACCAGCTAGTAAGCTTAGGGGGGAATAATGACCTACCAGAATATGGCAGAAAGCAGCACATTTATTATATTGATAGCTAAGCTCAAAAGAAGGGGTCACACTCACACTTGCATACTCACGCTCCCAGGACAGGCATGGCACTGGAGATGTTAGGATCCTTCAAGTTAAGTGTCCCACAGCGCAGCAATGGATGGTGCGATGAAGGTAAGTCTTTCCAACGCACGATGAAATGCAACGCGGTGACCCACTGGCCATGCGGTCCAGGCGAAGGGCCTTTACTGGAGGTACAATCTTGTGAGTGCACTGCTGAGCACATGGTCTCTTCCCCTTTTAAGGACCTGCTCCTCATGGCCTGTGACTAGAGATGACTTGGCCGCGTCTGGTCGGTCACACTCCACCTCGGGCAGTGTCCATGCAGTGTGTGATCGCTGCCTAATTAGAGTTCCAGACACCTTGTTTACCTGGGAGCTCTTCTGATCTTCCATCTGTTCAAGCAGCCCATTCATCCCACAAGCATTCCAGGAGGGAGGGGAAGGGGGAAAGCCACTTCATAGGTATTCAAAGAGGGAGAGGAGACAAGGGGGGGAGAGGGGGAGAAAGTGTAACAGACCTTTTGAGCATACAGGTTATACATAGCATACAAATCATTGCTGCTCCTACAACAACACCCTTCTGTTGCCCTGACATGGCAACCCGGGAGGTATGCTGCCTGCCAGAGGCCCATATCTGAGACGTTACAGAGGGATTGTCGAGGATCACCCGGCCCTCTGACAACTACCCCATGCTACTCATCCATGTGGGCACTCGTGATACTGCGAGCTATGACCCTCAGCATATCAGAAGTGTCTACATGGCTCTGGGAATAAGGGTGAAGGAGTTGGGAGTGCAGGTGGTGTTCTCTTTAATCCTTCCAGTTAAGGGTAGGGCCCAGGCAGAGACAGATGCATCCTGGAGGTGAATGCCTGGCTGTGAGGATGGTGTTGACAGGAAGGCTTCGATTTCCTTGACCACAGGATGCTGTTCAAGGAAGAAGGACTGCTAAGCAGAAATGTGGTTCCCCTATCGAGGAAGGGGAAGTGCACATTTGGATACAGACTGGCTAACCTAGTGACAGCTTTAAACTAGGTTTGAAGGGGACAGGTGACCAAAGCCCACAGGTAAGTCAAAAACATGGAGACCTGGGAGAAGGGTCAGAATTTGCAGGGAGCATGAGCTGTTATAGCAGGGATAAAGGAAAGACAAGACTGAAACTGGGTGGGGGGAAATCAAATCAGTATCTTAGGCCTGGTCTACACTGGGGGAGGGAGGGTCGATCTAAGTTATGCAATTTCAGCTACGTGAATAACGTAGCTGAAGTTGACGTACTTAGATCTACTTACCGTGGTGTCTTCACTGCGGTAGGTCGACTGCTGCTGCTCCTCCGTCGACTCTGCCTATGCTTCTCACACTGGTGGAGTACCAGAGTCAATGGGAGAGCGCTCGGTGGTTGATTTATCGCATCTTCGCTAGACGCGATAAATCGACCCCTGCTGGATCTGTCGCTCTGGAGGTAAGTGTAGACATGCCCTTACATGTCTGTATACTAATGTGAGAAGTATGGGGAATAATCAGGAAAAACTCAAAATGCTAGTAAATTAACACAACTATGACATAGTTGGCATCACAGAGACTTGGTGGGATAATACGCCTGACTGGAATATTGGTATAGAAGGGTATAGCTTGCTCAGGAAGGACAGGCAGGGGAAAAGGGAGGAGGTGTTGCCTTATATATTAAAAATGTATACACTTGGACTGAGGTTGAGATGGAAATAGGAGACAAACTTGTTGAAAGTCTCCAGGTAAGAATAAAAGGGGTAAAAAACAAGGGTGATATCATGATAGGGGTCTACTACAGACCACCTAACCAGGAAGAAGAGGTGGATGAGGCTTTTTTTTAAACACCTAACAAAATCATCCAAAGCACAGGACTTGGTGGTGATGGGTGACTTCAACTACCCAGACATCTGTTAGGAAAATAACACAGGAGGGTACAGATTATCCAACAAGTTCTTGGAATGTATTGGAGACAATTTTTTTATTTCAGAAGGTGGAGAAAGCAACTAGGGGAGAGGCTGTTCTAGATTTGATTTTGACAAATAGGTAGGAACTGGTTGAGAATTTGAAAGTGGAAGGCAGCTTGGGTGAAAATGATCATGAAATGGTAGAGTTCATGATTCTAAGGAATGGTAGGAGGGAGAACAGCAAAATAAAGACAATGGATTTCAAGAAGACAGACTTTAGCAAACTCAGGGAGTTGGTAGGTAACGTCCCATGGGAAGCAAGTCTAAGGAAAAAAACAATTGAAGACAGTTGGCAGTTTTTCAAAGAGACATTATTAAGGGCACAACAGCAAACTATCCCACTGTGTAGGAAAGATAGAAAGTATGGCAAGAGACCACCCTGGCTTAACCAGGAGATCTTCAATGATCTAAAAATCAAAAAAGAGTCCTACAAAAAGTGGGAACTAGGTCAAATTATGAAGGCTGAATATAAATAAATAACACAAGTATGTAGGGACAAAATTAGAAAGGCCAAGGCACAAAACGAGATCAAACTAGCTAGAGACATAAAGGGTAACAAGGAAACATTCTACAAATACATTAGAAGCAAGAGAAAGACCAAAGACAGGGTAGGCCCATTACTCAATGAGGGAGGGGAAACAATAACAGAAAATGTGGAAATGGAAGAGGAGCTTAATGACTTCTTTGTTTCAGTTTCACCAAAAAGGTTGGTGGTGATTGGACATCTAACATAGTGAATGCGAGTGAAAATGAGGTACGATCAGAGGTTAAAATAGGGAAAGAACAAGTTAAAAATTACTTGAACTAGTTAGATGGCTTCAGTTCACCAGGGCCTCATGAAATATATACTAGAATACTCAAGGAGCTGACTGAGGAGATGTCTGAACTGTTAGTGATTATCTTTGAAAAGTCATGAAAGACAGGAGAGATTCCAGAGGACTGGAAAATGGCACTATATTTACCCATCTATAAAAAGGGAAATAAGGACAACCCAGGGAATTACAGACTAGTCAGCTTCACTTCAGTACCCGGAAAGATAATGGAGCAAATCATTAAGCAATCAATTTGCAAACATCTAGAAGATAATAAGGTGATGAGTAACAGTCAGCATGGATTTGTCAAGAACAAATCATGTCAAACCAACATGATAACTTTCTCTGACAGGGTAACAAGCCTTGTGGATAGGGAGGAAGCGGTAGACATGGTATATCTTGACTTTAGTAAAGCTTTTGATGCTGTCTCACATGACCTTCCCATAAATAAACTAGGGAAATGCAACTGCATAACTGGTTGGAAAACCATTCCCAGAGAGTAGTTATCAGTGATTCATAGTCATGCTGGAAGGGCATAACGAGTGGGGTCCCGCAGGTATCAGTTCTGGGTCTGGTTCTGTTCAATATCTTCATCAATGATTTAGATAATAGCATAGAGAGTACACTCATTATGTTTGCAAATGATACCAAGCTGAGAGGGGTTGCAAGTACTTTGGGGAATAGGATTATAATTTAAAATGATCTGGACAAACTGGAGAAATGATCTGAAGTAAATAGGATGAACTTCAATAAGGACATATGCAAAGTACTCCACTTAGGAAGGAACAATCAGTTGCACACACACAAAATGGGAAATGATTGCCTAGGAAGGAGTACTGCAGAAAGGGATCTGGGGGTCATAGTGAACCACAAGCTAAATATGAGTCAACAGTGTAATACTGTTGCAAAAAAAGAGAACATCATTCTGGGATGGATTAGTAGGAGTGTTGTTAGCAAGACATGTGAAGTAATTCGTCCTCTCTGCTCAGCGCTGATTAGGCTTCAACTGGAGTATTGTGTCCAGTTCTGGGCACCACATTTCAGAAAAGATGTGGACAAATTGGAGAAAGTCAAGAGAAGAGCAAAAAAAATGATTAAAGGTCTAGAAACCATGACCTATGAGGGAAAATTGAAAAAACTGGGTTTGTTTAGTCTGGAAAAGAAGACTGAGAGGGGACATGATAACAGTTTTTGAGTACATAAAAGGTTTTTACAGGAGGTGGGAGAAAAATTGTTCTTCTTAACCTGTGAGGATAGGACAAGAAGCAATGGACTGAAATTGCAGCAAGGGAGGTTTAGGTTGGACATTAGGAAAAACTTCCTAACTGTCAGGGTGGTTAAGCACTGGAATAAATTGCCTAGGGAGGTTGTGGAATCTCCATCATTGGAGGTTTTTAAGAGCAGATTAGACAAACACCTATCAGGGATGGTCTAGAGCAGGGGTAGGCAATCTATGGCACACGTGCCGAAGGCGGCACGTGAGTTCATTTTCAGTGGCACTCACACTGCCCGGGTCCTGGCCACCGGTCTGGGGGGACTTTGCATTTTAATTTAAATGGTAAATGAAGCTTCTTAAACATTTAAAAAACCTTATTTACTTTGCATATAACAATAGTTTAGTTATATATTATAGACTTATAGAAAGAGACCTTCTAAAAATGTTAAAATGTATTACTGGCACCTGAACCCTTAAATTAGAGTAAATAAATAAAGACTCGGCACACCACTTCTGAAAGGTTGCCAACCCCTGGTCTAGATAATACTTAGTCCTGCCATGAGTGCAGGGGACTGGACTAGATGACCTCTCGAGGACCCTCCAGTCCTATGATTCTATGATTATGAAATCTCCTGGTAAGCCATGTCTGTTGCAATGCCTAGAACCAATAGGGCTAAGTTAAATTTGCTGCACAACATCCAGTCAGAATTTCCTTGGTTTTGTAAGTTTATATTTTAACTAAGGGTGGACCCAGAGCCATGAACTTTGGATTGATATCTGCATTCCCCCAACATTCTGAGCAGTTAAGATCTAGGCTCTTGGTTCAGGTGAATTTTGAATCTCAACATTTTTATTTGTACAGTTGGTGCTTACTTTGATTCTTAATGTTGCTGGCAATTGGGCATGGTGCATTTCATTAATGTTATATAGTATAATGAAATAAGACTGGCAGAGCCTGATGTGAGAATAACCTCGTGTCAAGCAGAAAACTCTAAAGCAACAATAACAAAATAAAATCCTTTGTCTTAATAAACTGGGAGAGCTAACTGTAACTGTAACTGCTGGTGTTCAGAGTTCAAAAGGAACTTGGTTATAAAGAAAGCCACCTACTTAATGAGCACTCAGGTTTCTCCTACTTTTCTACAAGTTCTTTGTAATTAATGAGCACAAATACAGCACACTCAATTAATGGCTAATATTCTTCCACTCCCAATGGATACAACAGTAAGAAACTATTCCAGCAAATAGGTTCCAGCAAAACCCTTAACTCATCAGTAAGTGGATGAGTGAGAAATACGCTGATTCCTCATCCTGATTTCAGGTTGGGATGGGGGAGGAAGTTTCACACAGATTTTATTTGCTGAAATAAGCTGTCTAGACAACATGTAAGAGGTCTTTTTTTTCTGTCTGCGTGCAGATACATTTGGTCATCAGTTTGCGCTATTTCCAAATTAAGCAAATTTAAGCTAGATTGAAATACTCCTGTGTTTTATTTTTCTGTCTCTCTCTTTTTTTTTTTTTTTTTTGGTTTTGTTTTTGCTAGGACATATTAAGTGTGTTTCCAGCATATTTTTTTAAGTGGAAGATAAATCAGAATGTTGGCCCTCCTCATTAGCTCTCGGGTGGAGCAAGCCACAGACATGAGAATGTTCCATTTCATTAAAACCAGAGAACTACCCCAGGGCCAGACAGGTTAAAATCATGGCTCTTTATTACCAATTGTTCTTTCGAATTGTCACATTTGCTATGACATTGGCACTTCCTGGTGACTAATGACTGTTTATGTTATTGTAGCAATACAGCCCTGAGCAGCCTTTAACAAAAAATGGGTTCTTTTAAACGGAGGTGGTGGAAACTCAGTTTGAATGGAGTGGTATAGTGAAACCTAAATGTACTAAGCACCCTACTAAGCATGGGGAGCTGAGAAAGTCAGGGGGGAGTCAAGATGTCCAGGGAAGGGGTGTATGCTCTGTATGGTGAGTGAGGGGAACTACTACCACACAGCAGGCTGAAGGGGGCAGCTGGCTCCAGGCTGGGAAGTAGGGTCCCAGTGGTTTGTGTCTCTCTCACTGGGGATAGCTACTCCCAGACCTGGCCCAATCACCCCAGTTCCTACCTGCTCCCTGGCCCAATCCTGGGTTTCCCAGCAGCCACTCTTGCACCTCTGGGTCTTGCTCTCCCGTTCGCCCCCAGCAGCTACAGAGCTCCACCCGGCCTGAGCATGCACAGTATATGGAAGGTGCAGTGTGTGCATGCAGTTGCAGGGAATGTTGATTCCCAGCATGTGTAGCAAAACAACTCTCTTAAGAACAACGCACGGGGGTGGAATCATAGGTCAACCCTCGCACTATTTCCATTCCAGGGACACTAGCTCCCACCACCTCCCTAGCTCTGCTGCCCCTGCACTGAAATAAGGCTATTTTCACATTGAGTCAGCTCCTTAGCTGATGGAAATCACTGTAACTTCCATTGAAATCAGTGGAGCTATGCTGATTGCCATCAGTTGAGGATCTGGCCCATTGATTAAGAGACAAAAGTGATCAGGGCTGTTCCCCCAGATAATCACCTCAAGCCTAAGAAACATATCTCAGTAATTCTGAAGCTTAGCACTTGGTAAAAAGGTTAGTGATATTGTTAACCCTCTATCAGGGAAGCATGGGCAATGGTAATTATAGCAAGGGGAAATTGGGAGGGAAAAATAACTTCTATTTTAATTGTATGCTTTGAATGTTGTTTTGATTTTAGCCAAACTGTTCTAGTTAAATTGTCTTGACTAGTGTGCTTCACCAACTTTTCTTTAACTGTAGTAATGGGGAAAGAGTCATTTATATTTTGCTATTCTCAGTGTTTTGTATTTTCTTGCAGCAGGGTTTTCTTTAAATCTATACCCTTAACTGAATGGTTGGTTAATCAGTCAGCTGACTGGCTAGTAGTGATTTCAGCAGAGGAAGAGTCTGCATGGATTCCAACATGAAGATTCCTACAAGCAAGTGGAGAGAAGATGTTGTTTTAGACTCAGCAGCCTGGATAGATTTTGTGATCATAAACTCTGACTGAGACTAAACTAAACCTAAGCTTTTGAGAACTTTCAGTTTCTTCTCACTGTATTTCTGTGGGGACTGAACTGTTCAGATTTTAATTTGTTTTCTTTATTTATGTTTATGTATAACTGTGAAGGTAATGCCTGGATTATAAAATAGCCATGTCATGCTGTACACATTATATTATTATTTGTTTCTTTATCATAAAATGTTATAAAATTACTTAATTAAATTCTTTTCTTTAGTTCCTTTTGGGACTTGAATGTCGGGAGATTGACCCTGTGCAATCTTTGCTGAAAATCCTTAGAGACTCAACTCCGGGTCTCCAGCTACTTTCTATGGGAGTTGCTTTTTTTTTTTTTTTTTGTTAAGGCACGGGAGATGGGAAATCAAGTGAACTCTAGCCCACCCAAAGGTTACAATATTACCACTAGATTTGTTTTAACTTCCCTGAGGCTTGACTTGCATGGGGAAAATTCCTAGAATTTGATAACTACAGCTAACGTTTTGTTCTGCAGCCATGGGATTTGTTCATTGACAGCTGGTAAGATCCGTACAATTCATCAACACTTCCTTGACTCAAACTTCGGAACACCAAAAACACTATGTAGCAAAACTGCTGGAGCTTGATTCGCTGCTGTGCAATAGAGGGTGTCGCACATACAGGGCTCAGTGCTGCAAAAATGCTGTCCCCAATTCAGCAAAAATTTGCTTAACTTTAAGCTGGTAAATAGTTGTACTGACGTCCAGGGCCGGCTCCGGGTTTTCTGCTGCCTGAAGCAGCAAAATAAATAAATAAATAAAAAATCGGCAGAACTTCGGCGGCAGCTCAATCGCGCTGCTCCATTCTTTGGTGGCAGTTCGGCCGGTCCTTCACTCCCTCTCGTCCTCTTTGGCGGCAGCTCAAAGAGAAAGAGAGGGACTGAGGGATCCGCCGCTGAATTCCCGCCGAAGACCAGGACGGACCGCCCCAGTAGTGGACGGCATGCCACCCCTTTGTATTGGCCGCCACAAGCACCTGCTTCCTTAGCTGGTGCCTGGAGCCGGCCCTGCTGACATCACAACCTGAGCACAACGAGGATTTCATGTAAGTGCATGTCTACTCCAGCATGCCCTTTCTTTTAACACACCACACTTCACTTTTACCCTGCACACCTGTGACCAAGGAAGGAGGCTCAGATGGGATCAGAGACTTTGAATTGCTCAGAACGGGGGCCCACACCTCATGCAAACTTGATCGCACATGTGGACTCTATATGTAGAGACTACAGGGCAAAAACCTTATCTGACCTGATGCACACTGCACAAGACCAGAGTTTCCTTAGCAACGCACTTGTAATTCCTTACACATGTGGACATGTTTGATCTTCTGGTTTTCTGAAAATAATCAAATATACTTACCTGAACTACAAAGCAGGGCCAAGATTTTCAAAGATGGGGCCCTGAAGCTATGCTCCTTAAACCATATAAAGACACCTAAATAAGTGGCCTGATTCTTCCAAAATACCGAGCCCCCATTAACTTCAGTGGGAGCTGCTGGTGCTCATCATCTCTGAAATCTAGGCCAAATATAATGAATATGATGTGTAGATCTGATTGTATCTCTCTGCTCCTCTATGGCCCCTATTCTGCAAACACTCTGCATGCAAGTTAAATTCAACAGGATTACTTGCATGTGTTTAGGGTTTGGTCTATCTATTGTAAGCTTTCTATAACAAGGACTGTGTCTTGCTGTGTGGAGGACATCGTTGACTATACAGAATAAGAACTAATTTATTCTGAACCCATATTGCTTAGAATGCCTGTGACATGTTTCAGTTCAGATGTGGGCTGGGCTCTCATCCTCACCGGCTGCAATCTAGTTCATGTAAAATCAGCTGGCAGAAACCCCATGTTCTTATTTTAAATAAGTGGTGGTCATCCTCTTGGTGCATCTGTTATCATTACCTTGCAATACCCTAGTGCAGACAAGATTTACTCCTTGGATCCACCAGATGTCAGCCAGTGACCTACAGGTCACTGCCAACGTTAGCCATTTCCCCCCATGAATTTAGTGGAGGAAGTGAAAGTTCATGGAAGAGAAGGATGGTGGAAGTGTTTCAATTTGGGGGCAGAGATTTGGTGGTGAAAAACATTTTGGACATTAGTTCTGTTTTTAGGGTATTTTTATTCATGTTTTTTACATGTGCCCAGAGTTTAGGATGGGTTTATTTTAGATCTATTAAAATAGAAAGGGCTAAAACAGGGCAATGAAAGTAATTTAAGATCTTAAAAAACTTTGAGGGTGGTTGATCATATTTCAGAGACCCCTGACTGGTGACTTTCTGTAGACCAGCAGTGATGTGAGAGTTAAGCTATGGTCATACGGATTCATCAGATTTATCTCTGGTGTAACGCCATCAAAGTCAGTGGAGTTGCACCGGGGATTAATTTGTCTCTTTAGACATAAGAAATAACCATCTGTCCCTACATGCCTGCTCTATTTTATATTTATGAGCCACATAGCGACAATCTTTACAGAAGATGGATGATTAGTGCCCAACAGACACGTGATGATGTTTGAGATCAGACTTTACCCAGAAGTAGGAATGCATGTACCTTTGTCACAGCTACTGTGATTTTTTCCTTTACAATTGTGGATTAATTGTTTATATTATTGGGGTTGATAGAAGGAACATCCCCCCCCCCATATCATCATTCCAAGGCAGTGATGTAATGCAGGTCCTGGTCCAAACCCAGAACTTCATAAAAAAACGTTCCTTCCAGGCTCCCATGGATACTTTGTTTACTGATTTTCTGTCCCAGTAGTTTCCCCAGTTTGGGTAACTGAAACTGATTTGCCTAATCTTGGCATATCACAGGAGTGCATTTTCAGTGCAAGGGGATTAGCTGCATAAATTTACATGGACATCAGTAGGCACTGTGTAGTGCAATCCCTGAAGAAAGCGCTGGAACTTTTCTCTAAAATGTGCTCTTACACTATCTCTGGAGAATGTCCATTGGCACCAGCAGCCAAAAGGTATGAAATCAATAGCTTCAGGCCAAGGAAAGTAGCAGTATCAGATGACTTTACAGAAGCAGTCTTCCCTATTCTTCAATCCATCATATCATCCAGATGTGCACAAAAAGCTGAAGAGAGGCACTCATATAATCTCTGCATAAATAGATAGAATCTAAAAAGAGGCCTCTTTCAAGTTGAATCTCATCGAATGGGTACACAGTTAAGACTTACTCTGTTGCCTTAAATGGTCAGCAGCATGAAGAATATGGTTGGTGAAACCCTGCTCAGTTGCTAGACCTTTTTGCTGAAAACTGTCATGGACGCACTCCCCCTCCCCACATAAAAGACCTCTCAGCTCATGGCGGGGATGAGACACTACCGTTCATATAAGGACAAAAGCTGAGATTAGATAAGAGAACCATCATATTCACGTCAGCTAATTCAGCGATTCTCTGAGAAGAACGAGCAGCCGTGCTGGTTTCCTCTGCTTCTTCATATATAAACTGCATTTGGGAACATCATTAAGTATTCTAGGAAATTGAACCATTCAAATAGAAAGATCTCCAAGAAAGGCTGACAGCTTGACCCTGCTATATTGCTGTTAATGGCTTTGTTGACACTGCCTCTGCTGCTCTGGTTTAGAGCCTAGGCTTTCATGTACCGCCAGAATAAAACCAATTCCAGCCCACAAGAGGCAGAAATACCAGGTTTCACAGAATGACTACATTTGTTCTGTGTTGATGGCAGTGTGGAAGCTTTATGCTAAAAAGTATGCAGGTGGCAGGGGGCCATTGCAGGCACATTTGGTTAAATACAATAAGAGCAAACAAAAGGAAATGAAACTAGGTCAAATAATTGCACCCTGCATTCAACATAACTGCCAACATTTAGGACAGTCCTTCAGCTAAGCATAGACTTGTCTCCCAGGTCTCCCCACCCCACTGGAAGGTTTTATTTGGATTCCAGTGAATTTGAGCTGATTTTAAGTGATGCATTAATATGCATGTGATGGTGTTCTCTCATTTACATGCAGGGGTAAAACCCACATACTCACTAGCAAAGACAATACATTCAAACTACCAGTTGAGCAATCAAAATACACATCAATCTGGCACAAAAGATCAAAAGCTGCTTGCTGTCCACAGAAATCAGGGCATCTATGGCCTCTTGAATATATGTTCCCTTTGATGTCCTTGACCAGTAAAATAGCCTGGCATGTAATTAAAAAATAAAATAATGTTTGTGGCAAGAAGCAGGAACATTCCAATTCTTCATTAGGACCCAGAAAAAAAAATCCTACATTCAAAAAGCCTGTCTACTGTTGCAGCACGGTAAGTTAGCTATTGCTTTCAATCATAATGATTTGTTATTTGTATTATAGTAGTGCCTAGAGGCCTTACACCCATTATGCTAGGCACTGTACATGCACATAACAAAGAGATGGTCACTGCCTTGGGGACTTACACAGGGCTGAGTAACTTTATTGAAGTCAATGAGGTTTTGCCAGTGTAAAACCTTTGTGAGTTCAGAAGCAGGACATATATCTCTATATACTTGTTGTGGGATGGGAATAATATTTACCAATGAACATATTACCACACAGTATGCAGTCAGTCTAAGAGTAAAAGTGACAGTGTTGTTGCTTTGTTTTGTTTTTTTGTAAATGTTTATTTACTGCCGTATCTTCTCTGTTACAAAAATGATAGGATGTCTTTCCTGTCTAACAAAATAACTTGAATATGGTGTCCATGCCCATACTTACCATCATTTTGCAAATGGTACATGGAGAATCTCTTTTCTATGGAGCAGGAGCCTTCCTAGGGCTTCACTCTAGTTTACACACAGCCAGAATTAGCCATGGTTTTGTTAATTGTCTACTTTGTTTTTATGTATTTATAACTTTTATTGATAAATTATTAATCTATTCCTTTCATGTCCATCACACCTAGTTCTCATCTGAAATTATGCTTCTCCCTCTAGTTATTTGATTCACGACGCATTCTTATTTGAAAGCTGCTATTAAATTTCTAAACCTGAGTGCTAAAAGTTTTACAGCCTATTTGCCATATTAAATATTTTAGTACTGTAATTTCACTGTATAGAGTTGGTCATAACTTTTTTTCATAACCATTAAGCTACAAACATGTTATACCAGAAGTGTTCTTTTAACCAGCATCCCTAATATAAATTAATAGCACCCATATTCTGTTCATTTGTATCTGGCATTCATAGAATCATTAGAACTGTAGGGCTCAAAGGGACCTTGAGAAGTCCTCAAGTCCAGCCCCCTGCACTGAGGCAGGACCAAGTCAACCTAGGCCATCCCTGACAGGTGTTTGTTCAAGTTTTTTCTAATATCTAACCTAAATCTCCCTTGCTGCAGATTAAGCCCATTACTTCTTGAACTACTTTGATCATAGTCCTCTTTATACCAGCCCTTAAGGCTTAATCTATCTGAAGATTGTTATTGGATTCCCCCCTCTCGGTCTTAAGACTAAACTTGCTCATTTTTTTAACTTTTCCTCATAGGTCAGGTTTTCTAAACCAATTATCATTTTTGTTGTTCTCCTCTGGATTCGTTCCAATTTGTCCACATCTTTCCTAAAGTGATGCACCCAGAACTGGACACAGTACTCCGGCTGAGGCCTCACCTGTGCCAAATAGAGCGGGACAATTACCTTCCATGGCTTGCATATGACACTCCTGTTAATATACCCCAGAATGATATTAGTGTTTGTCACAACTGCATCACAGGGTTGACTCATATTCAATTTGAGACCCACTATAACCCCCAGATGGTTTTCAGCAGTACTACCATCTCCCAAATTATTCCCCATTTTGTAGTTGTGCATTTGACTTCTCCTTCCTAAGTGAAGTATTTTGCATTTGTATTTATTTTGTTGTTCTCTCTTTTGACCTCTGTGTCAAAGGATGTGCACTACACCTAATGACATTAATCACTAAATAATTAACATTGTAACTGACAAGATCATCTATGTACAGTACCATGTTTATAGTCTATACTACAAATACAACCATGTCATGGTCGTAGCAAAACAGGATTTTCCTGTAACATGGTCACAACATAGTTCCAATTATAATGTAGCAGGGACTTTAACCAAGCATGTTGCCTTTGATGTCTCCTTATTGGCTGGCTATGTGTGGAGAAAGTGGAGACTTGCTAGTTGTTCCCAGAATCCCTGGGAGATGGGTGAAGCTTCCCCTGGGGGAGGCTAGCTCCCTGCCCTGCCTCTTCCACCTGAGGTCCCGCCCACACTCCACCCTGGACCCTGCCCTCACTCCGCCTTCTCCCCAATCCGGCCCCCCCGTCACTGCTCACCACGTCCCTCCTCTCCTCCCCCCATCCCCTTTGAGGCCCCCACTGCCTGCCATGTCCCTTCTTTCCTGCATCCCACTCCTCCATGGCCATCTTTGGGAAGGAAGGCCAAGAGGACAACTGAAGGAACTGGTAGCTCTCAGCATTTGCTACAAATACACAAGACTGGCACTGTGCACAGAATATATGGACTAGTGAAAAGAAGCATGAACCCCAGCTAACCTATGCCCTCCCCACACTCTGTGGGGAGCCAAAGGTTTGACACTATGCTCCTTGGCTGGCACACCAAGCTGCTTGGAGTAAAGAGGTGGCCTTTGGAGGTTTGCACAGTCTTTGTCAGTTTTTTTAGCTCCTTTTCAATTGGAGAATGCAGTGAACTTTTTTTTTTTCACAATGACAATTGGTTTTACTTACTGGTGGTGCTTCTGTTGTGTTGCTGACAGTGCACAGTTAATATGGCTGCTTCAGGTCTCACCTGAGTATGATTTTATTTGTATGATTTATTATCTTCATTTCTTCTGCAACTATTTTAGTAGTGTTGCATGGTGGATCAAAGTGAGCAGAATGCTAACATCTCATTGATTCTTTTTCTACCAGGACTGAATTTAGCTTTAAACTTAGAGCTTTGTTTCTCTTTGCCAAAGTTCAGCTAGCTGCTTTGCTCATTTACATGGTTTGTGCCAATCTAGTATTATCCGGTCACAAAGTTTAGACCAGCTGAGTTGTGACCGCTAATGAGAACGCTCTGGACTTAGTTTAAATGCTGGGTTCTTCACTTTGAAATATGAGCAAACATCACTGCTTACCTAATGAAGATTGGAATATGACAGAGCACAACCCCAATTTTCAAAACAGATATTTGACTCAGTAACAGGGACAAATTAATTAGTGGGCAAAGTAGGCAAATGCCCATTAGGTCCTCACTGTGCTGGGCTTCTTGGGAGCCTCTTTCACTTCAGCCCCTTTGCAGCTCCACGGCGAGAAGGGTTGCAGTGCTGTAGTCTGCACTGCAGCCCTTTGATACATTAAGTACCATGCCAAGTTGTTAGGAAAATTGTAGGTGTTGTTATGGACACCAAGAGGCTTAACACTGCTGCTCCTAGTGTTGTCTGCTTTATGCCTGTGACGGGTTGGATCACAGAAACCCCCTTGGGAGCTGCCGCCTGATGTGCAAAGACTACCTCGCTCCTGTTTTCCCTGCCAGCTCAGGACTCCAGCACCCTGTCTTGCTGAGCCAGACCCTCCCATCTGCTCCAACACGGACCCAGGGTCTGAATCCCAAAGCTGCAAGTTTACCTGAAAACAGCTCACAGAAGTGTGCTTGTCTTTAGCACTCAGATGCCCAACTCCCAATGGGGTCTAAACCCAGATAAATCCGTTTTACCCTGCATAAAGCTTATGCAGGGCAAACTCATAAATTGTTCGCCCTCTATAACACTGATAGAGAGATATGCACAGTTGTTTGCTCCCCCAGGTATTAATACATACTCTGAGTAAATGACTAAATAAAAAGTGATTTTATTAAATACAGACAGTAGGATTTAAGTAGTTCCAAGTAGTAACAGACAGAACAAAGTAAGTCACCAAGCAAAATAAAATAAAATGTGCAAATCTATGCCTAATCAAACTGAATACAGATAATCTCACCCTCAGAGATGCTTCAGTAAGTTTTTTCTCAGACTGGACACCTTCCAGGCCTGGGCACAATTCTTTCCCCTGGTACAGCTCTTGTTGCAGCTCAGGTGATAGCTAGGGGATTCTTCATGATGGCTCCTCTCTCCCCCTCTGTTCTCTTCCACCCCTTTATATATCTTTTGCATAAGGCGGGAACCCTTTGTCCCTCTGGGTTTCCACCCCCCTCCCACTGGAAAAGCACCAGGTTAAAGATGGATTCCAGTTCAGGTGACATGATCACATGTCACTGCAAGACTTCATTGCCCACTTGCCAGCACACACATATACAGGAAGACTCACAGGTAAACACAGCCATCCGCGGATAATGGTCCTTGTTAATGGGAGTCATCAAGATTCCAAACCATCATTAATGGCCCACACTTTACATAATTACAATAGGCCCTCAGAGTTATATTTTATATTTCTAGTTTTAGATACAAGAGTGGTACATTTATACAAATCAGATGATCATACTCAGTAGATTATAAGCTTTGTAATGATACCTTACAAGAGACCTTTTGCATGAAGCATATCCCAGTTACGTTATATTCACTTATTACCATATTTTTCTAAAACTATCCCAGTTACATTATATTCACTTATTATCATGTTTTTATAAAACCATACAGACTGCACAACGTCACAATGCCTAGCCTCTCCCTGCATGCCCATTCGTATGTCACTCTGCATGGAGTGCGTACAAAACGGCTGCCAGTTGCACAAAGATGGGTTGGGGTCAGGGGAGCTATGCAGTAAAGCCATCACATACCTTTTGTGCCCTGTATCTTTGGACAATATTTATATGCATTTTCTCCCTCCATCCCCCGTCCCTTGCCATGGAATGGGGGTAGTCATCTGGTACAACTGAAACACTTTGATTAATGGTCAACCAAGTTTCAGGCTTTTCCCATTTATCTGTCATCCTGGAAGCTATGCATTGTGTCCAACTTGTATTTGTTACAACCACCAGCTTTGCTTTATTGGAGAACCTAAGCTCCCTTGTCTTTTCTTTTCCAGGCAAAAATGTGAATTCTAGAAAGTGACTCTTCTGTTCAGCACTTTGATATTTGAGAGTGGGGTCAATTACCATTGGAATGTCAGCATTTACTCACACAGATGTCTGAAACACCATGGTACAGCCAGACACAGAAATAGCTGCCGTACCCCTGACACGATGGTGGGGTGACTGGTATTAAATTTTGACTTTATATTGGCAGCCCCAGTACTTTTCTAAAGCACAGTTCTGTAGGTGACTGCTCACAGAGATAGCTCAAACAGGGATCTAGGTTTTGTTCCACAAAACCTTATTGCTTAAGATTTGGTTTTGCAAAATCCAAACCCTGGGTTGGCTCAGATCTGTTTCTGTTTTATCTGAACTACTGAAACTCAGGGAGGAAGAGTTGTGAATAAAAATATCCAGTTTGGGCTTATCTTTAAATTTCCCTGTGGGTTTACTCATGATGCAAATAATAGAAAAGTGATGCCTTCCTACCCTAAATATTTCAGTGTATCTTTTGATTAGGCAGCTTTCTTCAAAGCTTAAGCATCCAACTCTATCATCTGGGAACAACTGGAGAACTATAGTCCTGTTCCAGCTACTACCCTTCCATTCCTAGAACACTCCATCCACTGAAGAAGAAAATCTATGTAGAAGACCTTTCTGTTTTTAAGATTAGCAGCTCATTAAAGAAAATAGTAATATTATAGCATCTGAGAACACATCTTCTCCTGTCATATATAAAGTTCATATGTAATGAATACATTTACTCTGCAGTGCCAGCTGAATTGCATGGCTTCTTAATGATCTTATCTCATACTGTGTCTGCAAGTCAAGCTATGCTTTGACATTTACCTTGAGCTTTCTGTGGTGTACACAAATCAACAGGACATTAACCATGTGACAAGGGCTGAAGCAGTCTCTACACCTGTGAGACCTGCATGCTACTCTTCATTCAGGAAACTTCACCTACAGAACTATCACAGTACTACCTATTCAAAAACCATGAGTCAGGCTCCAACAATCATGAGATGTTGGAAAATAATTTCTTTTTATTTGTTTACCAGTTTTTGAGCCTTTAGGTTTCATATTTTTAAGCTTTCCCTCACAGCCATGAGGGCTAGAAAGTTACTTAAAAAAAAAAAAAAAAAGCTGAGATTCTCATGGAATCACCTGATTCCAGGAGCTGGGACTTTCAGAAAAACAACAAAGGATAAAATTGCAAAAGTTAGCAACACTGCAATCACATCACTGTGCTTCTAGTTAAACTTCTGATATTGGGTGTGACAGCAACACATGGAAAGGGCATCCATATCTGATGGATTTGGTTTTATACAAGCTTTATCAGGTAAAACAGAATGATAATCTTGATTCTTCATAAAAGGAGCAGACTGCAATTCCTCAACTGTATTGGGGCTCAGACTCTAAAGAGAAATAGACTTTAGAAATTAGGGACTGATTCTGCAACCCTCACTCAGGATCCCTTTGTGAGGTAGTCCCTCTGAAACCAATGACACTACACACCGTTAAATGCTCCTCATTGTGAGTTAAGGTTGCAGAATCAGGTCTGTAATGTAGTAAGAGACATTGGATTTGTCAGTTTTAGTCTTGTATAAAGGAGGCCTTAAGCCAAAACTCCAGATCTAGTCACTCTCAAACGTTGGGGATGATAGAATTTCACTCCTGTCTCTATAATGGGTGGAACCAAAACACAAGATCCAAACAGCCCTTCCTGCCCAAAAATGTAGGGCAAGGCCTGATGTGGGCCTGATCCCAAACTTTGCAGCTGTGCAGCTTACCACACACACATCACTATTTGAAAGACCTGGAGGAACTTTCCTCCTGTACATGTAACAAGTTTTGGGGATGGGCAAACCAACAGTTTACGGCTCTGGTTCAGTTGATCTGAACAGGGCCAGCTCTAACTTTTTTGCTGCCCCAAGCAGCAAAAAAAAGTGCCGCCCCGCCGTAACACACACCCCCAGTGCTGCCCCGCCCCGCCGAAACCCCCCCTCACCGAGTGCCGCACCACCGAAACTCCCCCCCTCGCGGAGTGCCGCACGGCCGAACATCCCCCACCCCCGCCGCGCTGCTGAACCCCCCCCCATGCAGAGCGCTGCCAAACAGCCTCCGCCCCCCGGCCGCGCTGCTGAACCCCCCCCGCGCGGCGCGCTGCTGAAACCCCCCCGTGCGGAGCGCCCCGCCGCCGAACATCCCCGAGTACCCCCCCGAGCGCTGCGCTGCCGAAAATTCCCCCACGCAGCGCCGTGCAGCGCCGCGCTGCCGAACCCCTCCCCGCGGAGTGCCACGCCGCCAAACACCCCCCGCCGAGCGTTGCGCCACCGGAACCCCCCCCGCCGAACGCCACGCCGCGCTGCCCCCCACCACCCCAAGATTGGCCGCCCCTTACCAGGTGCAGCCCCAAGCACGTGCTTGGTTGGCTGGTGCCTGGAGCCGGCCCTGGATCTCAATTAGCCAAACTTCAAAGTCTTTTGCTTCCCTCTGCCCCCTACCTCCTCCATCACCCTTTTTTTTGTGTGTGTGTGTGGTGTATTAAAACTGTATTAAAATTGTAGGCTGTAATTTTATGTTGCAGGGGTCCTGCTTGCAAGCTAGAGGGCTCTGCTGGGAAGCCTGTGATCTAGGCCAAGCAGAGTCAGTTTGCAGACAACCAGACTAGAGTAAGGTGGGGCAAATTGTACCTCTCTGCCTTAAAGAGCAGCCTGCTTTGGCTCTCTCTGTTTTGGGGTTCTGGTGTGTCATTGTTCTGAATTCTAAGAAATAAATTAGTGTTATGCTGCAACCTTCCAGCAAGGGTATTTATGTTTTTATCTAACTTTTCTGTGTGTATGTTGTGGACATAACATTTTCCACCTCTCCTTTAAAAGGTTCTGCAGCTCTCCCTCTACATAACTCCCTCCTTCTAGTCCCTTCTCTACCCATCCTCACCTGATGCTGTCTCACTGGGGAATCTCAACAGCTTGTGAAACCTGTCTCCTCCTGGTGCAACTGCACGCTCATCTTCTTCTTCCTGGCCCTTCAGGTGATGGCCTAGTGGCTTGATCCTCATTCCACCGCTTCCAGGGGCCCACCTTTGGGCCAGATCCTCCCCAATTCAAGATGTTGGTGGCATCTTAAGGACTGTGGATAGAGGGAAAACATGGCACCCCCCACAGGGCTGCCCGGGGGGAGGGGTGGGGGGGGCAAGTGAGGCAATTTGCCCCAGGCCCCGCAGGGGCCCCCAGCCCTGCCTACACCTTCCCCCATCCCCCAGCGCCTCAGCGCGCCACATCAGGAGTGGCCCTGGACAGCGCTGCAGGCCTGAGCTCCACCCACTGAGTCAGAGCCGTGTGGTAAGGGGGAGGGGCTGCGAGCTCCGGTCCCGCCAAACCACACCGCTGCAGCGCTGTCAGGGGCCAGGGCAGCTCCTGGATGCGGCACGCTGAGGCTCTGAGAGATGGGAGAGGTGGCGGTAACCCAGGAGCAGCCCTGGACAGCGCTACTGTGGGGGTTGGTCAGGGAATGGGGGGGTTGGATTGTGGGCATTCCGGGGGTCTGTCAGGACTCGTCAGGGGGTGGATAGGGGTTGGGGCAGTCAGGGGACAGGGAGCAGGGGGGGTTGGTGTGGGGATGGGGTTCTAGGGGGGTGGTTGGGGTGGGCAGGGAGGGGACAAGGAGCAGGATGGGTCGGGGATTCTGAGGGGGGCAGTCGGGGCGCACGAAGTGGGTGGGGGGTCAGATAGGGAGCAGGGCCAGGCTGTTTGGGGAGGCACAGCCTTCCCTACCCTAAAGCTCTTTCAGCAGTTTGAGGCTTGCAGGCAGCTATTTAACACAATGAGCCAAGCTGTTATCTTTTCCCTTAGGGCTACCATCCCTTTCACTTCTCAAATGCCAAATTATAGTCTACATTTAATTTCAGTGCCATAGGGAGATTCATGTCAGGGGAGGGTAGCTTCATTTAAAATTAGCCACTTTAGATTAACAGTGATAGAGCCAAGAAAGCCATGGGGGAGGGATCACATGAGAAGAGCAATATCATACACCACCTACCTCCTTCCCAACCCTACCAAGGGAGACACACACACACACACACCCCGCATTCCCTGAGGCTCCCGAGTGGTTAATTCAGTGGTTCTCAAACTTTTGTACTGGTGACCCCTTTCACATAGCAAACCTCTGAGTGTGACCCCCCCCTTTATCAATTAGAAACACATTTTTATATATTTAACACTATTATAAATGCTGGGGGCAAAGCGGGGTTTGAGGTGGAGGCTGACAGCTCGTGACCCCCAGAAATAACCTCGTGACCCCCTGAGGGGTCCTGACCCCCAGTTTGAGAACCCCTGGGTTAATTTAATTTTAGCACCCTGTGTCCATTCACATGCATGTGCTATTTTGAGCATTTCAGTTTTCACAACATAGGCTCATCCCAGATTCTGGAACAAGCTCAAATGCTCAGTTCGTGGAGTATATACATAAGCTATACTAAAGACAAATCCACAGTAACCGTCTCCAGTTTGTGAGGGACCCCATGGAGCCAGTCTCTAGGAAACAGATAAATTCATGGAGGTTAAGTCCATTAATGGCTATTAGCCAGGATGGGTAAGGAATGGTGTCCCTAGCCTCTGTTTGTCAGAGGGTGGAGATGGACGGCAGGAGAGAGATCACTTGATCATTACCTGTTAGGTTCACTCCTTCTGGGGCACTTGGTAGTCTGTAGACAGGATACTGGGTTGGATGGACCTTTGGTCTGACCCAGTATGGCCATTCTTATGTTCTTATGTTCTAACCTAAATGAACCCAAAGTTATGGAGACAGATATGACTCAAGGAAGCCAGCAAAGTATCAGAAACCTGGAAAAATCTCTGACTGGACGGGCTCAGGCGTTTGGTCTCAAGCTGAGGTGGTTCAAAAGTTTTGGATTTTTTTTAAGCAGAATTTTTGTATTGTTTCTTTAAACTATCAAACACAGCAAGCAGCAAATATTTGGCCACACACTTCTGAAATCCCAAACCATGTTAAGGTTTTGGCAGATTAATTTCAGCTTTTCAATTAAAAAAACCACAAATTTTGAAGGAAAGCGGACATTGTCCGTGATTTTTCCTGCTTTTTAAAAAACCCTAGTTTTCGATCCAAAAAAAGTTTTGACGGAAAATATTTGTCCAACCCTTTTAATGAGCTTTAGTGCCTTTTAGCACTAGCTGATGCTGAGAACCAGTGATACCTTGTAGAGGTGACTTGAAAAGAAGTTTTCTCAAAACTGGGTTTGTGCCGAGATGCAGAAGGTTTTTAAATGTTTATTTTTCCCAGGACCACCCGGGGAACGGGGAGCAAGTGGAGCAATTTGCCCCGGACCCCGCAGGGGCCCCCACAAGAATATAGTATTGCAACTTTTTTTTATGGAAGGGCCACCAAAATTGCTTTGCCCCAGGCCCCCTGAATCCTCTGGGCGGCCCTGACCCCCCCATGTCAATTCACCTGTGGTCTTCGACATCAGTACCTGGAAATGTCTTGGCAGGTCCCACTACAGTCTACAGCACTTTAGCAGACTTGTTGTTTTATTCTCTCTGTGGTAGAATTGAGGCTGATATTACAGGTCTGGCACATCTCAATATACGCGGGTTACTACAGTGAGGCCTCTGATCCTTTATCCCATTTAACAGAGGCAGTTTATGTAAGTTTGTTTCTTTTAGGTTCCACTTTGAGTTTTTTTCAAGTTATTATTCCATTCTCTGCCTGCTTCCCTCTTGAGCGCCTTTGAGTTTATATAAATCACTCTGGAGAGCGCCAGGATTGAAGACAAGATGATTCCCAGTTCTTACTCACAAACTGTGGATAGTCACTGGAGGGGCTTGTGAAGAAGATATCATTAGAGGATTAGTAACTGCTCTCCAGAGTGATTCTGAACTGACAGGCATTTTTCTTGTTTAGCTATTTAACAGCTGGGTGCAGGATGAAAATCAGCTGCAGAAAATTGAATCTGTTACTTACCTTCACTCCTGATGTTGTTTGGCATATGTTTTCCAGGTACCATAGTAGCCCACTTCATCTGTCTCTTTAGAATGTGAAACAGAAAACCTGCCCTAACACAACAAACTGATTAATAAGTTCTTTAATTCTGTCCCATTCGTTTTCTTCATCATTGATTCATTGAATGTGAAGAGCAGCATTTATGTAAACATGGCTTATTTTGGTATGCCTGGGATACCACGTAGTTGATGCACAATATACAGTATCTAGTAATAGCACAAGAGCAGATATTTTTTGACAAATTTGGTGACATTCCAAAAAAAGCATTTCCCCCTTTTTCCAAATTACCTCAAGTATAATTAACCCTTTGAGTACCATATTGATTGCAAACTCAGGCACTGTGTTAAACCACGCCATCCTTATTGAACTGTCTAAAGTTTTACTAGAGTGTAAGCTTGCATGGTGTATCATTAAATTTTGCATGTGTCACCTCTATACATGTATGTTAGAAGTCTTGCAGGGGGGCCTTCTGCAGGCTCAAGTGAACTGTTTTGTCTGTTGCAAAGAAAGACAGCCTCTGTCTTTGCATTGTACAAAAGTAACAGCAGCGCTTCTTGGCTGAACCCTGGGCTTTTCACTCAGACTCAGCTTTCCACTTGTGTTATTTTAAAGTGAGAGGTACTCTGATGGAACACAGAAAGGCGTATGCCACAGAACCTCCTTTCCATGTCCCACTGCAGACATTTGCCAGCTTTTGCTCCTCTCTGGCAATGCAACAGCATTCAATGTTCTCTGCAAACAACATGGTTATACTTTATATAGAGCCTTAGTAATTCCTAGAAATGAACAGAATTACAAATTGATTAATGTGATGGTGCTGTCCAAAGACCCTATCCGGAATCAGGGCTGCGTTGTGTTAGGAGCTGTCCAAACACACTGGAAAACACAGTCCCGCCCTGAAGAGCTGACAATGTAGAAACACAAAGGAGGAAAGGAGTACAACATAGCAGGTTAGCTCTTCGTCTTTTTCCAGATTTGTTTAGAGACCTGTTTGTTTTATTTATATTACAGAATTTGCTTGTAGGGTCTTTTTCAGGGGCTCTGGGGTTGATGTGAAGCAGAGGAAGGGATGGAGGGAACAGGAGAGGGGGATGGGTAAAGAGACTGAGGAGGTGGGATGGAGGATAGGAGAAAGGAGAGAAAGATGAGGGGAGCGAAGTGGGTGAGAAGCAGAGTGGGGAGGGAGAGGGAGGATGGGCAGCTGATAGGGCTGGGATGAGCAATGATAATTCAGCAAACAAGGAAAAAATATCCAAAGTCCAAGCTTGAGAGGTGAGTGAATAACATCTCAGCAGACTGGCAAGGATTCTCCTGGCCGCTTCCTGCTGTTCCCCAGCTGGAAGGGCTGAGCGGGGAGGCTATTGGGCTTGGCTAAAATCAGTGGGAGTGTGGCATATATAGGTGCTTTTGAAAACCCTACTAATCACCTGTTGGCCTATCGAAGTGCCTAAATACCCTTCAGTCGGGCCTTTAGTCTCACTCTGTGCCTCTGTTTCCCATCTGTAATATGGGGGTAATGGTTCATCTCTCTTCCTCAGGGGTGCTGTGAAAGGAAACACATTTGAAGACTGTGAGCTGCTCAGATGCTGCAGTAATGGGGCCCAAGATAAAGCAGGAGGATTTATATCCTCTAAGTTTTCGATAAAACAAAACAAAAAAACCCAACAGACCAGCCCTCCTCCCCAAGTTATTCCCACCCTTGACTTTGTCCTGTCTGTTCTGAGGGCACGGATTGTCTGTACTCTTATGTACAGTGCAGTGCTGAGCACATTGTCAGTGTGAAACAAAAAATAAGCATAATAATTCTGCTTGCAAATTTGATCCACTGTGCTGACATAATGTGGCGCAACATTCCCTCACTAGCTTGTTTCTTGAAAGGCTGTCAAAGGGCCAGACCCAGATAACCCTTGAACACTCGTCTCATTTTTAGTGGCTACACCCACTCTGGTCCTCTCTGGAAACAACTAGCGCTCTTCAGAGAGGTGAAGGGGAAAACTGCTTCAGAAAATGAGACATCATCATCACAGTGCAGTTTTCTCCCTAAAAATATATGCCTCGTATCTATTAAGCAGTATTTGAAATCAATAGGGTAGCACAGGCGTAACTGAGAATGGATTTTGCCCTTTGGTGAGATTTTTTTGCAATAAATCAAGAGAGAGTCTCCTGCAGAGTTATCTTGCAAGGAATCTGCAGAAATCCTCAGCATCTTCCCCACGTACACAGTATACTTTTAAGTAAACATCCATACAAGATACAGCTAATTTATTTTGGAAGGTAAATAACTGGCAAGAAGGAAAATACTTCTTATTCCTATGTGCAAGTGTGATTGCAAAAGGAGCTGTCTCCCTCAGATGTTCCTAAATGCATGAAGTACTACAACTGATTAATTATGGAAAGGACTTTTTTATCTCTTCTTCCACCTTTGAACATTTTCCTTGTGTAATTAATAAACTGGGCTACTTTCTAATAAGTAGACAACATGATTGTGTTGCTATGCACACACGTTTTACGCAGGAGCCATTTTTTTTAAACCAGTGATTCAGTAGGCAAGTAGGATTGAACAGTTATAAGGTTACATCTCATCAGAGCCAGATATAACTCCAATGTGAAGTGACATGTATTTCTTCATGGGTGAAATACCTCGAATTAGCAAGTATACCATGAATCATATGAGCTATTATTACTCACAAACACTTCACACAATCTTATTTTAAAACTCTGTAAAGATGATTAATATTACAAAATGGAAACGTATGACAGTAAAAAATGAAAGCCCCTCCTAAAATGCATCAACGGGTGTTGTTCTGTTTTTGTTTTCTTGCTGGCTTGAGTGTATTTCCTGGCATTATTGGCTGTTACACTCTTTCTTCATGAACAACCCCAGTTCTGCTGTAAATCATTTTTTTCTTAACGGTGTCAGAATCCTTTCCACAAAGGAAACAGTAGAGTTCTTTCTGTCCCTCTCTCTTCTCCTGAGGTCAGACATTTAAAGCCAGGTCATTGCCTGCTGGTCAGAGATATGCTAAACAATGAATGGTATAGAAAAGGTAAAGTGGTTGGTTCTGCATATCCACTCGGAATACGAAGGCAGAGATGTTCAATGAAATCAAAAGGCAACACATTTAAAACAGATAAAAAGAAATACTTTCATACACAATGCACAATTAACCAAACTCATTCCACTCCAACTATATCAGTGAGGTCCAAGATTTTATTAAAGAAACTGATGATCTATGTAGATAAAAACAACAGCCACAAATATATAAAGAGGGAGCTGGAGATATAGATAAGGGTGTGACCCAGGAGGCGCATTGGTGCCAACTGGCAGAGGGCACAAGGGGTTCATTGGGTTTTACAGAGATCCCCTGGATCAGATATTTGCATAATAATTCAGTGAAGAATGCCATATGAGGTCTCTACCAAGAGCCAGTAGCCCACTGGTCATCATAATCAGGCAGTAGGTTGCAAACACCTATCTCCCTGTCTGACCATTTGTATACTGTGTATTGGCTACCTATTTGCAAACTAAGCCAGGCAAAAGAAGAGAGTGCAAAATTTACAAGAGGAGAGAGATACAAGATGAAAAAATCAGCGAGTGTGTGTGTGTGTGTGTGTGTGTGTGTGTGTGCATGTGTGTGTGCACGTGCATGCATGCGTATGTGCTTGCGTGCGTTTCCTAATTATGAATAAAGCTAAAGGATTGATCTGGTATAGCTTGAAGTGCAAAAGCAACATGCTGAATCCTTCACTAAGGAGGAAAGATGACAGTGCACTTTTGCCTCATGAAAGGAGGATCAGAGCCAGTCTGTCTGTAAAGTGCCACAATACTTGGTTAGACATTAGAGTACAGTATCTTGTTAATTAAGTCTAGGCTTTAGAATGTGTTATGAAATTATTTTATACGTAACCATTTGTTTCCAATTCTTATATTTGCTGCGATTTGAATCTCTATGCTTTGTTAAATAAACTTACACTTGACTTCACTACAAACATATCCAAGTGCTGTGAGTTATGCAGAGCGGTGATCTGAGGTATAACTGGTAAGCTGGACTGTACTGCTTCTTTGGGAGCATTGAATTGGTGACTATACGAGTGTCCAGTGGACGAGGAGCTGGACACTCCAGGGAGAAGGTCGGAGGGCTCCAGGGTTGGGGTGTGCCTATTGCTAACCTGTAGAGTGACAGTGAGGCCTGTGAGACATGGAGGGGAGTGCTTGTGTGCCTGTGGTTAGTGGAGTTGGGGAGCTGACCCACGGCAGGCACAAACAAGACTTCCTCATACTAAGGGCAGGTGATAGCAAGGTGCCTCACAACCCTGGGAACTCCCAAGAAGCATCACAAAGGTATATAAACTCTAAGGCTGGTTAGGAAGAAAGTTCCACTATGTGCAGGTTATTCCGCAATTGTGCATTACAGGGTTCTCGTAGTTTCTTCTGAAGTATCTGGTACCAGGCCATTGCCATTGTGTATAAGATACTGGACTAGATGAACCTCTGGTCTGATCCAGTATGGCAATTCCTATTCTCTGCATGTGCAGAAAGAAGTGCAGAATACCCGAGTAAACATCTGCTGAGCCAGTCTGCGAGGAGAATTGTACTCAACATATATAGAAATCCCATCCCAGAGTTTTCTTGGAGGGTGGTATAAATGAAACACAAGCAGCATTTTCAAATTAGAAAATGCTGAAGAAAATCTATACAATGCTGTAGCCTTGGAACCAGCATTCTGCACCATGCAATAAGAATTCCCTGGTTCCCTACAAGAATACCTGAATGGAGAAATGGACCAGGTCTTCTAAATTCTTCCTCAACTCTGCCACTGTCCAATTAGCACTTGGTTATTGCTCAGAAATATGTACAGGTGCAAAATACACCAAAGCCCTTCAGAATAAAAAATGAAAAATTCCTGTAAAATTGCACCCACAGGTAATGGCATTAACTACTAATGATGCCAGGTGCAGTATGACTGATTGTCTTTCTGTTCAAATTTCTCTTAAGGGAATATTTGGGAGATGATATGCTAATTTGCTGTGTGGCTCTTCTAGTGTAATGTCATGGCACTGTAGCGTGAAGATTTTCAACACAAGACACAGAGGGGGCCTCAAAGCAGCAAAGCTTTACATTTTAAAGTCACACAAAATATTTCCCATGTGTATGCTATCTCTTGAATGGTTTACACTGAGTAGTTCCACTTAGAACTAAATCAAATACAACCATGTGGCAGGGTGTATAGACCCCACACTGGCAAGGAGGGTGCCAGCGAGGCCCTAGGGACTGCACTAGCCTCATCCCTTTGGACCTGTCAGTCATGTACGGTAGGGAGGAGGTCTTTAAAAGGGAGGAAAGGAGCAGGAGTGCCCTTAAGCAAGAGACTGCTGGAGGGACTTCTGAAGCCAGAGATGGAACTTGCAGCCAGAAGCCCTTCACTCCTACGCCATGGGGAGTGCAGCAAACTCCCAAGCTAAGCCAGCGCACCTTAAGAAGGCCCACAAAGGGCAGGGACCCCTTGTAAGTTGTAAGGAGCTGGGGCCTGGGCTGAAGCCACCCAGTGTAAATAACTGGGTGTGATCAGGTTTCTCCACCATCTGGGCAAAAAGCCTCAGGAAACTCTTTTACAAGCCCCCTCTGTGATGGGTTACCTCCCATTCTGGGGTGCCACCTGATATAATGGGGTCTCACTGAGCCCGCCCATTCCACCAGCCTGGGCTCCCTCACCCTGTCCTGCTGAGCCAGGTCCTCAAGCCGCCTCCAGCACCCACACACAGGTAGGGACACACCCAATGGCAGAAAGACACAGACACAGACATTGACACAGACACTGAGATCAGCTCTGTGTGGGAAAACTCAGCTCAGGAATTGCCCTGCACTCAAGTGCACACCCCTCCCACCCCCTCAGCCCCTGGAGTGTAAACCCAAAATTGTATTGTCTTGTGCTGCACAGAAAACTGTATAGCTCAAGCTCAGGAAATCTGCTCCCTCCCTCAATGTGGAGGAAGATATGCACAGCTTCCCCTCCCCCACAAGTTATGAATTCCATAAACTGGGTTTTAGAAAACAAAACAAGTTTATTAACTACAAAGGATAGATTTTAAGTGATTATTAAGGGATAGCAACAGATCAAAGTAGATTACTGAGCAAACACACAACTTAAGCTTAATACACTAAAGAAATTGGCTACAAGTAGTAATTTCTTACCCTAAATGTTGTTTTAGGTAGGTAGCAGAGATTCTTGAAGACCAACTTCTTTTGCTTTTAGCTTAGAATTCCAGATATTCCCTTCACAGGCCAGACACTTTCTGGGATCCAGCCTATTCCCAGTTCAATCTTAGGTGTTTTTAGCAGTCATCTTGGGTGGGGATTCAGTGAAGAACTGATCCTGATTAACTCACTCCCCAGCCTTAAATAGGATTTACATATGGCAGGAATCCTTTGTTTCCCAGTTTGACCCCCACCCCATCTTAGTGGAAAAATACCATCAGTCCAAAATGGTGTCCAGTGCCAGGCGACATGATCACAGACCCTATGGTGGCAAAGCAGCACCTCTGGAAGCTTCTCAGGAAGATGGGAAATTAGCATCTTCAAAGACCTATTGTTCTCCCTAATGGTTTATTGACTAACCAGCCAGACTGATTGCATTTTGTCTGGTGAGTGTTCCCTGGGTGCAATCACTTTTGCAATTGTTACATAGTCAATATTCTTAACTTCAGATACAGAAATGATACATACATAACCACATTCAGTAAATCATAACCTTTCCAATGATATCTCACATAACCTACCTTGCATAAAACATATTTTAGTTATGCCATATTCATATCATAATAATATCTCTATGGAGAATATGGGGTGAAATGTCACACCCTCTTATAGGCAAATCTACACCTCTACCCAGATATAACGCTGTCCTCGGAAGCCAAAAAATCTTACCGCGTTCTAGGTGAAACCGTGTTATATCAAACTTGCTTCGATCCGCCGGAGTGCACAGCCCCGCCCCCCCCGGAGTGCTACTTTACTGCGTTATATCCGAATTCGTGTTATATCGAGTCGTGTTATATCAGAGTAGAGGTGTACTTGTCCAATTATCAGTGTATACTAGTGTGTCACCTGTTGTATTTGTAATATGCTAAAAGACATGCAATAAAGAGGAATTCCATCCTCTCCTCCACCTCAGGTATCTTTATAAGCATGAGAAGGGAGAATATGGAAGAGAAAGGACAATGGGTGGTAGGCTTTGGAAACAAAATATGCCTGGCTTAATTCCCTTTGGGAAGAATTTCACAAAAACTCTTTAGAATGGATTGCCTATAAACAAATGAGAGGAAAAAAGTTGAGCCTATCACACCATCTTCGGGTCAAGCTGAAAGACATGCCTGGAAACAGGGCTTAAATGAGACCTATGTCTTCTGCTGGCCCTCTGCATAGGAGTGAATTTCACCTTGAAGATTCATTCTCCCCTTTCTCCAGCAATGGGAGAATAGCATTGTAAAATATAGAGTGAAATGTGGAAAGTGGCTTTTTCTACCCTAACATCTCCAGCCCAACCCCTGCCAAGTGAATCCTCTGTGGTGCTGAGTACCTCAGCTCCCACTGAAGTGAAAGGCAGTTGAGAACATCCTTGAAGATTCAAGTCACTAGAATCTCTCTCTTTGGGGGCTAAAGTTTTTATATGTGTGCTTAAGCTGCACACAGAAGCCCACCTAATGTGCAATGGCACTGTACACTGTATGCACAACTCTAAATAAAAGGATGGGAAATTGCATGCAATTACCCATTCTATGCATACGACTTAGGTGCCCATTATTGCAAAGTTATCCCTTTCAGTGCAGACCTAAAACTGAAAAAGCTAATTCCCCAAGAGTTTTCCCAAAATGTGGGATGTAAATCATCCTTCCTTTTAACAGTTATGAAAACTGGAACGAGATGAGGATGATGACAGGTCTGTCATTTCTCTTAATTGGATCCGCTCCTTATGTTCCTGACTGACATATTCAAGTTCCACATTCGCAGCTGGCAGCTCAGACCATCCCTACGCAGCACAAACTGTGTGGCTTCCCAGCCTTCAAGAAGAACATCAGGTTTTATTTTAATTATTTTTGCATATCCGCCCCTTCTCTCTGCTGGGCCATTGCCATGAATCTTTGCTTTGCTACTCCCAGCTTCTCATAGACTCATAGACTCATAGACTTTAAGGTCAGAAGGGACCATTATGATCATCTGGTCTGACCCCCTGCATGCTGCAGGCCACAAAACCCTTCCCTGGACTCTGCCGTTGAAGTCCCCAATCCTGTGTTTTAGTGACTTCAATCAGCAGAGACCCTCCTGCTAGTGATCCCTGCCCCATGCTGCGGAGGAAGGCGAAAAACCTCCAGAGGCTCAGCCAATTTACCCTGGAGGAAAATTCCTTCCCGACCCCAAATATGGCGATCAGTAAGACCCCGAGCATGTAGGCAAGAGTCTCTAGTCTGACCCCTGTTGGCCATTATACTATTTACGTACCATTGCTTGGTTTTCCTTGGCTACTATGTTTTACCATTAAACCATTCCCTCCATAAACTTATCTAACTTAATCTTAAAACCAGACAGGTCCGTCGCCCCCACCGTTTCCCTCGGAAGGCCGTTCCAATATTTCACCCCTCTGACGGTCAGAAACCTTCGTCTAATTTCAAGCCTGAACTTCCCCACGGCCAGTTTATATCCATTCGTTCTCGTGTCCACATTAGTACTAAGCTGGAATAGTTCCTCTCCCTCCCTTGTATTTATCCCTCTGATATATTTAAAGATAGCAATCATATCCCCCCTCAGCCTTCGCTTTGTCAGACTAAACAACCCTAGCTCCTCTAGTCTCCTTTCATACGACAGGTTTTCCATTCCTCTGATCATCCTAGTCGCCCTTCTCTGCACCCGTTCCAGTTTGAGTTCATCTTTTTTAAACATGGGAGACCAGAACTGCACACAGTACTCCAAATGAGGTCTCACCAGCGCCTTATACAATGGAAGCAGGACCTCCTTATCCCTACTAGATATCCCTCGCCTAATGCATCCCAAGACCGCATTGGCTTTTTTTACCGCCACGTCACATTGTCGACTCATAGTCATCTTGCGGTCTACAAGGACCCCTAGGTCCTTCTCCTCTTCCGTTACTTCTAACCAATGCGTCCCCAGCTTGTAACTAAAATTCTTGTTAGTTATCCCCAAGTGCATACCTTACACTTTTCACTATTAAATTTCATCCTATTTCTAATACTCCAATTCACAAGCTCATTCAAGTCTCCCTGCAGAATATCCCTATCCTCCTCTGAATTTGCAACGCCTCCCACCTTCGTATCATCCGCAAACTTTATCAGCCCACTCCTGCAATCGGTTCCGAGGTCAGTTATAAATAGATTAAATAAAATGGGTCCCAGAACCGAACCTTGAGGCACTCCACTAGTAAGCTCCCTCCAACCTGACAGTTCACCCTTTAATACGACCCGCTGCATTCTCCCCATTAACCAATTCCTTATCCACCTCTGGATTTTCATATCGATCCCCATGTTTTCCAGTTTAACCAATAATTCCTCATGGGGTACAGTATCAAACGCTTTACTGAAATCCAGGTATATTAGGTCCACCGCATTTCCCTTATCTAATAAGTCCGTTACTTTCTCAAAGAAGGAGATCAGATTCGTTTGGCACGATCTGCCCTTCGTAAAACCATGTTGTAATTTATCGCAATTGCCACTAACCTCAAGGTCCTCAACTAGTTTCTCTTTCAGAATTTTCTCCAGCACCTTGCACACTACAGATGTTAAACTAACAGGCCTGTAGTTACCCGGATCACTTTTTTTCCCTTTCTTGAAAATAGGAACCACATTAGCTATTCTCCAGTCTAACGGGACCACCCCTGAGTTTACAGATTCATTAAATATTATCGCTAATGGGCCTGCTATTTCCCGTGCCAATTCCTTCAATATTCTCGGATGAAGATCGTCCGGTCCTCCCGACTTAGTCCCATTAAGGTGTTCAAGTTTTTTTTCTACCTCGGATACTGTAATCCCCCATCCTGTATGCCCCTTCCAATCAGTCAGCTGGCCTGCGACATTGGCAAGACCCAGGAAACAGTTTGCAATTCAAAGACTGTTTGATACTTTGTTTCCTGATGACCGGTGATGTCATGAGCACAAAGCAATGAGTGATACCAGTCAAACTGGCTGGCCCTAACCAAAACTGCCTCAACCAAATATTACAAGAAATGCTAAGGGGCGGGGGCGGGAGCCGGGGGGGGATCATGTTTGTATATTCTGAATAAGCCACAATCTTGTGAGCTCTCATGCCTCATACTCATTTCAACTCTTTTACTTATCTCAGATCTCAGATTATCATTGAACTTGGCAAAATCCTTCTGCAAAACAGCTGATAGAATGGATTCTTTGGGAAGGATGTAGTCAAATAGAATAGGTTCCCATGGCCTGACCAGGTACAATGAGGAGCACCACAGACTCTGACACTGCTGCAGGAGCTGTGAAGAGCTTTCCCTTTCTAACAGAAACAACCACATTTCCACTCACATTCATACTCTTATGGTGGAGAATTTTGGTAAATTTACCTACTCCATTGACATTCATGTTAATAAAATGACTGACCATGGCTGAGAGGCTAGCGGAGCCGGATCATCAGATCTCTCTCACTCGAGATAATCTAGTTAGTGTCACAGGGCTGCTGGAAGTACCAAAAGGCAGATTCAGAAATTGGAGACAAGGTGGCAGACCAGTGGGTGGCATAAAGCTATTTGCCTAGTTAGTGTCCCTGAGGGGCCTGGAGTAAAGACCATTCTGTCCTATTTAGAGACAGAGCTGCTTCACCCCTAGATTTAGACATTGAATATGTCCATTTCAAGAGAGAGAGGGCCCAGTGTACTTTTGGTTTGAGATGAAGGACAGGAATTGGCCCAGACCAATCCAATTTCAGAATTACCCTGACAAAACTAAAATAGTTCAGCCTTTCTTGTGAAGCAGAAGCTGCTATTTTCTTTCAAGACCCTTTTACTACTGAAGCCAGGACATATTTTCATCCTGTTTAGGTAACCGTTTAGATAATGTGAACTATACCCAGCAACCAGAAAACCTTCCTTAAGGTCTTTGCCTACTCTGACAAAGACAAAAACATTCTGAAGCAGTTTAGCATGATAGTCTGCTAAATCAACTAGCTGATGCTGGGCCTGATCCAATGACTATTCAAGTAAATGTATGTCTTTCCATTGGCTTCAATGAACGTTGGATATATATTAGTTCTAGTCATTGCCACCATGCAGGAAAAGGCAGTAGTTGTCTTGTCATGTTCTTTTTTCTTATCCATCCTTCCACTCACCTTTTCCAAACAGTTTGAGAAACAGCCCCTAAGATGTGAGACCTATGGTTTTCCCTTTATTTTATTTGTCATTTTAAATGCACTCGACAGTGGGAAAAGAACTGGATTCTATTAGATTCTTTTGTAACAGATCTTTAGCTTAATGCTGTAAATGGAATGTTTTACTCTGTGTGGGTGTGACCTGCTGACAGACAGTTTACTCCTCCTCTTAGGAAATTATTTTAGAAAAGGGATTCTATTAATTTATCTCTGGAAAGAGGGTCAGATTTTCACTGATGTAGTCTGCATGTTGAGGTATCTATCATTTTGCATCACACTTATCACTGTGGTATCTGATTGCCAATCTCATCATAGTAGTTAAATATATTCTTTTCTTTGAATACATTTAATTTCTCTGTGGCCAATACCAAGGTTTGAAAACTTACGTTTATGCTCCCATCTCGCACATTCAATAGCATCTTACTGCATGAGTAGTCTCAGTGAAGTCAATGAGACTACTCCATAAAGCAAGGTGCCTCTTCGCCCTTAATGAAGTACATTCAGAACATAAATCTAATGTTTCTTCACTGGATATGAGCGGAGTGAAAAAATATCCAGAAATTCTTTTATTGAGGCATTGCAGATTCATTTTCTTTTTTCTGTCATGCTATGATGTCAAAGTAACTATGGATATTTTTGTAGCTAAAGAAGTTAGGGAAGTATGGACAGTAGAAGAATTTTAAAATGTATCTGATATAATTTTGCAGATGAAAACCTGCAAGAATATATCTGTGCATTCATCTATCTAATTTTCAAATGTCAGAAATTCCAAGTGTATTAACATTTGTTGACTTTATAAAATTTTTCTTTAAAGTATGATATACCAGAACATTCTCCTTAATCAGAGCCCCAGTTGGAGTCTTTTTGTTCATAACACTCATTGGTTTGCTTGTCAAAATACTTCGCTCTTTCTGCACTTAAATATGTTGTTATAGAGCTGCTCTTTTATTAGAGACCAAATCAGAAATTAGACTCAAAGGACTCACGCTTGGGTAGTTGCAGGCTTTGTTACAGAAAAAAAAATATCTCTAGTGATACACTAGGAGCTAAATGAGATACAGGTTTAGAAACAGATTGCTGGTCTGCATCTTTAACTTCCTCTAGAGGTGAAGATCTCTGTGCAGAGGCCCCACAAAAGCCCCATGCACTACTGATCTCCCACATAAGCTCCCAAAATAACGTTCATGTGGGGGATAGGTTTTGTGCTGTCTCCTTGCGCAGTGGTGAAGTTCATCCCTAACAGAGACCATAGAGAGAAGAGTATTTATGCCTCGTGTCATCACTTAGAGTCATGGCCAAAAGTTTTCCATAGCTTCCCATTCTCTTTCCTTCTGCCTCCTTTTAGGGAGTATAGTGGGAAAGGGACCAAGATAAGAAGGCTCCTGAAATCCATCACCCTCTCCCAAAATCCTGATACTATAGCTAGGGGAACACCTTCATCCTCACCCAAAGAAATAAACATGGGAATGAACAGGAATGAGCCTCTTCCTAAAATAAGTGATGGGCTTCCCATAAGGTGAGCAGAAAGCAACAAAAAAATAAACAAAATCCCTTGTATACTATTGAACAGAACACCAGCAATCTATAATCTATCTACCGATGTAACAATGGCAATAATATGAATAAGAGCAAAATTTTGATTTACATCCTCCTCTTTTCTAATGTCATCCCATTTGGGAAACCCACAAAGAGCACTATCTTCTGAAATTTAGCTTTTTTTAAAAAGGGAAAGGGGGTGGTATTAAATGAATGTCCTTTCCACTGGGGGGGGGGTGTCATAGATGCCTGAGCTGGTGCCTGCTTATTTGTTTGCCAATGGCTGATTCATTTCATTTTCTTTCGAGCACTGCCATTCAAAACCTGGCAAATCCCCAGTAACTGTCCTCCCCCCCCCCACAGTACTGCTTCAGATACTGCCACACTCTCCTCCCGAGGGTTGTGTATCCAGCTACTGATGTCATACTAGAGAAGCAGTGTGCGCGTTCTCCCTTCTTTCACTGCACTTTTTCTTTAATTAACTCTATATTATGTTAAGTATAATGTGTTCTTCCCACTTATTCCATTTTTCTTCAAACTTATTTTTCAATAATGTATGATTGTTCCTTCTCTAACCTCCTTTTCTCCCTCCTACTCACTCCTGTTCTGCTTATGTTATGTTCTTTCCCACTTTCACCCATTTCCTTTCAATCTGTGTCATCTCCCTTGTCCTCTACAACAAACTTTCCCTCCTTTCTCCTCTTGTCCTTCACATCTCTTCTGCACTTCCTGAATTTTAAGCTTGTTCTCTCTTTTCACCCATCTCTTCAATCTCTGTATTTTCTGTCTCCTCTCCCCACTCCTAAATCACTTAAAAGCTCTCTTGTCTCTCAAAAGCACCACATCTGCTCACACTCACTGATACCCAGACACACCAAAATTAGTCCTCACTGCCCCAACATACATGTACCTACTCATACTCTGTTCTCTCCCACATCACAGTCACTTGGAGGGTGTGTCTTGTGACTAAGCAGGGTATCAGTCCCTGCTGCCCCTTGAAGATCATCCTGGACTGGTGGATAATGGTTTTGCTAGGTGGACCTCATGAAGACATTGGAAGGAGTAGCAAACCATGAGGCCTTTCCTAAGAAGAAGATAACACCAGTTGGGGTGATGTGGGTCATTGGAAGAGCTTCTGATGCAGGTTCTAATGCATGAGGAATCAAGAATGGAATGGAATGCTAAACTATATTATACTGTTCAGCCACTAAGTGGCACTGTGTGTAACATACCTTATTTAAGCTAACCTCAGCCATATATGTTAGAGCATTAAAGGATCTTATGGAAGACGCATTTCGGGTGTAGTTCTCTGAGAAGGAAGTTCTGTAGCCATGTCATGTCTGGTACAGAAGTATAACCTGCTAGTAGCAGCTTTGCAACCTACTGTGTACAAGGTATACATGACACAGAGGAAGATGGTGTGAGGAGAGGGGTACTAGGCCTGGTGGGAACTTTCTAAGATTTGGATAAACCTCTACACTTCTGCAACACTCCCACCACCAGATTTGTGGGTAGTTTTGCTATGCCAAGACTAGTTTGCTACAGCTTCTATGTATAGATTTGTTATGGTGATGCTAGCTTACTTGCTGCTGTTAGTATTACTACTACACAGTTACAATGATAATGAAGGATCCTTATTGGGGATGGCACCAGAATGCCTGCTCCTGCTTGACTTTATTTTGTTTTACTTTTTTATGGATTGTCCTCACTTCTTTGACTGTCTGTGTGCAACACTTTGGGCATCCTCTGGGATCCTGACTGGTTTATCTGCTGCTACTGAACATTCTTTTCTGAGGTCATAACTGTGCATGTATTTTCCCCATCTAAATTCTGCCTCTTCTTTCAATTATACTGCTATTTACTGTTGATCTCTGACCTATCTGGCCTAAACTCCATTGTCCATAACCCATGTCCCTCATGCCTAATACAAAGCAGGAAATAATTCTGGCAATCTATTTAGTGTGATTATTATTTGTTGAATTGGAGAGCTGAATGGGTATAATGTGGACTACTGACTACATATGTGCATGTTCTCAGTGGGTCATCTTTGGGGGCAGAAACTTGGAAAGGGGAGAAGGAGGTCATTCAGGAACAAAATAAATATCTGTCTTTCTCACTGTGTCTCCATGCCTATAAATCACATAAGAAATTTTTCCAAGAGATCACGAGAAATTGTCATTTACTAGAGCAATGACATGTAAGCAAAATTGATGTGAAGTGTTATGGAAAAGAGAACCAGCTTAGCAGGTGCACATGTCTCAAATCCTCCATCTTAAAGAACTAGATGAATGTGACCTTCCATGCAGAAAATACACAAGGTATGGTGCAGGTGAAAACTAAAACTCAAAACCAGAAAAGATCTCTCTTCAAACCACTATATTATCATTCTCCTTTTCCTCTGAACTGAAGCCTTAAAGGTGAAGACTGTTATCACATCGCCCGTCAGTCATCTCTTCTTTAGATTAATCAAACCCATTTTTTTCAATCTTCCCTTGTAGGTCATGTTTTCTAGCCCTTTAATCATTTTTGTTTCTATCCTCTGGACTTTCTCCAATTTGTCCACATTTCTCTAAGTGTGGACTCAATACTCAAGCTGGGACCTTATCAGCACGGAGTAGAGTGGAAGAATTACTTCTTACGTCTTGCTTACAACACACCTGCTAATATATCCCAGGATGATGTTCACTTTTTTTGCAACAGTATTACATTGTTTCATATTTAGTTTGTAATCCACTGTGACTCCCAGATCCTTTTCTGCAGTGCTCCTTCCTATGCAGCCATTTCCCATTTTGTATTTATGCAATTGATTATTCCTTTTCAAGTATAATACTTTGCACTGGTCCTTACTGAATTTCATTCTATTTATTTCAGACCATTTCTCCAGTTTGTCAAGATCATTTTAAATTCTATTCCCATCCTCCAAAATGCTTGCAACCCCTCCCAGCTTGGTATCTTCCACAGACTTTATAAGTGTGCTCACTATGCCATTATCCAAATCATTTATGAATATATTGAATAGAATTGGACCCAGGACAGATCTCTGTGGGACCCCACCCAATATGCCCTTCCAGCTTGACTGTGAACTATTGATAAATATTCTCTGAGTATAGTTTTCCAACTAGCTGTGTCCCCACCTTTATAGTAGGTTTGTCTAGGCTATATTTCTCTAGTTTGTCTATGAGAAGGTTATATGAGACAGTATCAAAAGCCATACTAAAGCAGAGATATGACATCTACTGCTTCTCTCCTATCCACAAGGCTTGTTATCCTGTCAGAGAAGAATATTAAGTTGGTTTGACAGGATTTGTTCTTGACAAATCCACTTTGACTGTTACTTATCGCCTTATTATCTTCTAGGTGCTTACAAATTGATTGCTTGATTATTTGCACCATTAACTTTCTAGGTACCAAAGTTAAGCTGACTGGTCTATAATGCCCTCATTATCCTTATTCCCCTTTTTATATATAGGCACTATATTTGCCCTTTTCCAGTCCTCTGGGATCTCTCCTGCACTCCACGATTTCTCAGAGATAATCACTGATGGCTCAGAGATCTCTTCAGCCAGTTCCTGAAGTATTGTAGGATGTTTATACTAGGCCCTGCCAGCTTGAAGACATCTAACTTGTCTAAGTAATTCTTAACTTGCTCTTTCCCTATTTTAGACTCAGATCCTTCCCCATTTATACTGATATTCAGTATGTTATTCCTCCAATCACTGGTCTCCTCTTTATTACAGCTGATCTCCTCTTTATTCCTTGGATACTAATATACTAAGTATTGGGGGGCGGGGTATTGTGCAGTGAGGGAATAGTAGTTGTTTTAAGTGACAGTGCTGCTCTCATTGATCAGTGGGCCCAAAGTGCACAAACTGACTTAAAGTGGATCAGTCACATGATTTGAAACTACTGTACCAATGAATGAAAAATATCCGTGGAAACAGAAAGTAGAGCAATTAGCAATTATTTTTCCTTAGGTTTTCCTACCACTTCTAATAGAAAACAAGCAAAGTCAGATGGCAATGGACAGAACCCCATGTGGTATTGTATATGAGATGCTGTAAGATTTATTACAATTAAATAGTTATTTGTATTTTGCTTTTAAAATACCACATAATAAAAAAAGACATGTACAAAGCACTCATGTAACAACTACAAAACTTAAAAAAATCTGTTGCAGCTGTCTAACTGCAATCTCATGATGGGTCGGAGTGACAAAGCAGGGGAGAACTTTAAAACTTACTGTGCTTGTAACTTTATAGTTATCAGGACTGTCCTCGCTCATAAGGTAAAAATCAGACTTCATGCCAACGAGTGATTTATTCCTTCTGTCTTCATAAATATTTATATTTTATGTAAAAGTGTTACCTGTGGTGAAGGATGAAGAAATCGTAAAGAGTTTAGCCTTTTCTCCTTATTCAGGAATTGTGTCTAAGCAAAAATTGCAGGATCAAGATCAAAATAAGAAGCAATTGGGGAACAAAAGTACCCTTTTAAAAGTGGCAGTTATCCTGTCACATACGTTTGGATTGTACTGTTTAAAATTGTCAGAGGACGAGAGATACAAAAGAAATAAACTGGATGGTGGACTCTATGCATGGGAACAGATGAATCTAAATGTACTGTTCACTTCTTTCATTTCCTCATTTTATCTCTTCACCTTGTGTTTCTCTGAGCTATTTTTCTCTTGCATGCTGTGGAAGCCTTAGGAGCGTGTTGGTGAATGCTGATGAGAAAATACTCATTAAAGCTCCAGATTTTGGATAGTAAATCTGGGTCCTCAATGGAGACACACTAAGGTGTGGGGAGAGGGGCCAGGAGTGGGTTGTTACACGATTACCAAGGTTTGTTTTTGTGGTGCCTGTGAATAAATAGCTGTGTCAGCTAACCATTAACTATTTAGTTGTAGTAACAAATAAAACCTCTAATATTCTCCCATCCATCTATGTTAGGTTCATGACATATACACGGAAGTTAGATTAAAAACATAAATACTATTGCTGACAGGTTGTAGCGTAACACTACTTTATTTATTAGGATTCAGAATAATAACACACCAGAACTGAAAACGTGACAGACAAAGCAGGCTATTCCCTAAAGCATAGAGACACAAGTCACCCACCTTGCTCAAGACTGTCTATCTGCAAACTGGCTGCTGCTAGCCCCAAGCTGCATACTGCCCTACAGCGCTCCTAGTCTGCAGGCAGGACAAGGAAAACCCCTGAAATGTTAAAGTGATCACAGTTTTAACACAGGTTTCAATACACCACAATCTACTTATGGGTTTTACCTCTCTAAGTATCATGTCTTTATAGTTTCCAAAAGCGAGAGACTCAGTCTATGCCTAATATTTTTTTAAAAGAGGTGTGCCGTGGTCTGTGCATAGTTTGGTCTACATTTGCATGTGCAATTACTGAAATTGTATATGCAAATTGGGTATTTTCATTTGAAAATAGCCAATTTGCATATACAATTGCAATAATTGCATATTAAAATGTATTATGCCCAGAGGGTTTGTTGCTGTTTTTGAACCTATGTACACTTAGAGGTACAACCCACAAGTATATTGTGGTGTAGTGAAAACTGTTAATTCTCAGGGGTTTTCTTGTCCTGCACAGAGGCAGAGGCTCTGGAGGGAACTGTGTAATCTCAACCTAGCTGCAGCAGTTAGACTGCCTAGAGTTAGGAGGGGTGAGTTGTGCTTCTATGGTTTTAGGGAGCAGCCTGCTTTGTCTCTCTCTGTTTTGCATATGCAGTTTGGTATCTATGGCCATAATCCTGCAAAGATTTAAGCATGTGTGTAACTTAATTTTCTTTAAGGTCCACCACTGATTTCATCATTGTTTCTTTTTCCTGTTGTCTCACCCTTTTAGGGTACGTTTACACAGAAAGAAAAACCTGCGACTGGCCCATCCTTTAATGACTCTCAGGGTATGTCTACACTGCAGCCGGCAGTGTGCTTCCCAGTGCTGGTAGACGGACATGCACTAGCTCTGCTTGAACTAATGCACTAAAAATAGTAGAGTGGCCAGGTGTAGCATGCGCAATGGGTTGGACTATACCCAGAGGGTCCGGGTCAGCAGCAGTGTAGACGTACTCTTAAGGATGAAATCCTGGCCCCACTGAAGTCAATCGGAGTTTTGCCATTGATTTCATTAGAGACAAGGTTTCATCCTATATCCTTGATTATTGCTTATAAGAGTTACAATATAACCTCAGGTTTCAGAGTAGCAGCCGTGTTAGTCTGTATCCGCAAAAAGAACAGGAGTACTTGTGGCACCTTAGAGACTAACAAATTTATTAGAGCATAAGCTTTCGTGGACTACAACCCACTTCTTTGGATGCATACCTTTTCACCCAAGAAGTACAAGGGCCTGAACCTGCAAGGTGCTGATTGCTTCTTATGAGGTGCTTAGAACTATCAACTCCCGAGGAGGCTCAGCACTTTTCAGAAGGAGTTCAGCTTTTCTCAAGGTCAGACCCAAAACAGTAAGGGACGGAGTCTGCCACCTTCTTATTAAGTTCTACCTTAGTCCTTGGATCATTGGGACTACTCATGGAGTAAGGTACTTGGTGTGAGCACGGTTGGCAGAACCCAGGCATAAGTGCCAAATTCCGTCCTCAGGTAATCTCCGTAACCTGCTGATGGCAGAATTTGGCCCTGAAAATTACCTGCCTTCCATGATTGATACATTGCTGTTTTCAGGGCAATGTTGTACATTTTCAAGTCATGTGGCTGGACGATTGGGTGCAGTTCTTACCTCTAAAAAGTGCAAGAAGGAAATGGCAGGTTGAGAAAGTGTTTACCCTCTCTGCCAAGCAAAACAGATGCCAAATGGGAAAAAACACAGAATCATCTAAGGCTGCTTGTGCCTGTGTTTGATAGTGTAGGAAGGAAAGAAGGATTATCTGCAAAATGTTAATTGTGTCAGAGGTTTGCTGAAAATAACTGACTGTTTTAATGATTAGGAACATTACCAGACTGCCTCCTGACAGCTCTTCTGATGATAAACTTTATGCTTCTGTTTGTCGAAGGCTCACACAGACTTTATCCAGAATCCTAAAGCAACAGCTGAGGAGATTTCACTCATTTAGAGCCTACTCTTCCTCCCATTGGCTTCAGTGGGAACAGAACCCAGCCCATAGGGAATTTTAACAAATAGCTAACGTACATTTTCACCCATTTGATGAAAAAGCAAACGCTTCAGTATTTTGTTAATATGATGTCAGGAAATTCACTTCCATAACCCATTCCCTTCCTCCAAACTGTAGCTGTCTGCAGTCTGCTGGGCTGCTATTATATATAAACAGGCAGTTTGTTACTTAAGTAAGTGCCATGAATATGTGGAGTCCTTGGATGTAATTTCACTTCTCCCAAAGCAAATACAAAAACATCCTGTTTAAACTAATGAAACCTAATGAAGAAGAGAACCATGCACAATGCCCCATCATTCTAGTTGTCCTTTTCCCTAGCCCTGTTCACTGTAGAGCTGGTCAGGAATTTTTTGAGAAGCATTTTGTAAGAAAATACTGATTTGTTGAACCCAAAATGTTTCACAAAGACTCTCGGGTTTGATGACTTTATCAAATCACAGGCAGGTTTCCAGGGACACCTGCCTGGTTTCCTGGAGGGCTGCTGGGGAGCCCAGGGTTCCAGAGGCTGCAGCTCCAGGAGTAACCCTGCCATGCAGACTGCCCCAGGACTGGGGACCCCAGAGCTTCCAGGGTCTGTGGCTCTGAGGCAGCTCTGCTGTGCAAACTGGGGAGTCCAGTTCTAATCAAGGATTGACTCAGTGGCAGGGTGCCTGGAAGCCCTGAGAACCTCAGCTTAAGATGGGACTCTCAGGGCTTCTGGGCTCCCGGGTCTGGAGCTGGAAGCCCTGGAAGCCCCAGCTCTAATTGGGGGCCAGCTCTGGGCTCTGTGGCAGAAACCCTGGAGGACCTGAGAACCCTGGTTCAAACTTGGGCTACTGGGGCTTCCAGGTTCCCTGTTATGGAGCTGGAAACATTGGAACTCTGGCTCTAGGCTCCAAAACAGGTAGCGCAGAAGTCTTGGGAGCCCAGGACTGTCAGAGTCTAGGCTCCCAGCTCCACCACCAGAAATTCTGTGTTTCAGCCAGAGTATCATCTGAGAGCCAACAACCTGGTAGTCTTCATTCTTCAGGCATATTTTACTCATGGCCTTTCCACTATACCAGGAAACTTTCCTGCATTACTGGTGAACCCAAAATGTGACCATTGGGATTTGCTTGCCTTTCTCAGTGAGGATGAAAGCAGAATCTTCCACTGTAGAGAATCCAGCTCTCTGATCTATGCTGCCCCTCAACTTCTTCCATAATCAAAATCTTCAACAAATATTACCAGTTGAGAGTAGGAGAAGAAAGGGAGAAGAGATTTCAAAAGATTTAGATATATTTGAGAAGCATCCAGCCTCCCCGGGGCTCATCCTGAGTGAATTGAATCTCTAAACTTTTTGACATTCACATGTCAATAGTTATTTAGTCCTTTGATGTCTTTAAAGTCTTCTGACATGGGAACTATGTACTGTAATGCCTTTTTCTCATTTCTTACTAGTATCCTTAAATGGCTATATTCTTCTCCTTGCTTTACATACTGTTCATTATACAGTACATGATGCAGCATTTTATAACCTTGTCAATTGTCAGTCAATGGAGTCTATTGCACACAAGAGATTCTGCTTGTTAAACTCTATCAGTGTTAATTGCAATATTTCCCATGTTGGATTTGCTTAAAACATTGACTTTGTAGTCAAGCACATGTTTGCCAGTTAAATATTCATGCTGCATTTCTGTGGCTCATCATTCTGTATATTACATGTCACTGTGACTAGTCAGCCTGCACATTTCTTTTTTATTTTGGCTTTAAAAAAGAACCAGAAAAATAATTCCATGACACTTTATTCCTAGAAGAGATGTGCAGGTATTAAAATAACCACTACCTGTGTCAGTCAGCAATATTTCCTGCCATATTGTGATAGCATTGCCAGAGGGTGATATTTCTTAGACAATTACATTAAAGAGTTAGTGAGTTACAATACCTGGAAGTACAATTTTTGGAGCTAATGGAAAATACAGTGACTATTAGTGAACCTCACCCCTCCATCTTTCACATCCACACAAAGGGGCAGTGATTGCTGGTATAGGGCCTGATTCTTGGTTGGTGTAAATCAGCATCATTCCATTGACTTCCATGAGGTTGCAGCAATTTGTACCATCTTACATATGGGCCATAATGCTTACATATAACCATTTGAAAGTACTTAGCATTACCACAGTATTAAAGATATCTTCAGTATCAGGGGTAAGCTGAGTAGTATCGCCTGTAATACTATAGTATCACTAATCACTTTCAGATGGTAAATGCCAGCGTTTAATGGCAACAACTCTCCTGTAAGTGGAAGTGTATTTATCAAAGTATCTTTCCTCTCCAAGCAGGGTAGGTGCACCATGTTCAGAGCTGCACATTTCTTCACTGGAGCAGGGCCGCCTCCAGCATTTCTGCCGCCCCAAGCCAAAAAAAAAAAAAAAAAAAGCCGCGATCGCAATTGCGACCACGACCGGCGACGGCAATTAGGAAAAAAAAAAAAAAAGCAGCGATCGGCGGTGGCAGTTCAGCAGCAGGTCCTTCGCTCCTAGAGGGAGCGAGGGACCTTCCGCCCCCGAATTGCCGCATTTGCTGCCCCTCTCCCTTGGCCGCCCCAAGCACCTGCTTGTTAAGCTGGTGCCTGGAGCCGGCCCTGCACTGGAGACAAAACAAACAGCATTTAAACAGGTCTGGCTCTATTTGCCACCTTGGATGCTCCTCCAGGCTGCTGACAGAGCTGCATTGTTCACACTATGTAGGTGGTGATGTGTAAGTGGTTTGGGTCTTGGCTCTCCTGGGGTCTTGGATAATTACCCATTACTGACAACGGCTGCAGCTGTACCAGTGCTGAATATAGTTTAACTGACAACATATACCAGAACAAGCCGTGCTCAGCACCATCTCAGAAGATGTCATTAAAGCTTGGTTTTAACCTGGGTTGAAACCTTCACTTTTAACAAGTTTCTGAAATGGTGCTTTGTCTTGGTCTAGGTTGCCAGTTAAATTTTATTCAGCGTAGGATAGCTACACTTGCTACTAACTACTGTTAACAGTGTCAAATAGTTTTCTTGTTGTAGACAAAATTTCTAAGACCATCTCACTCCTTATGTAATACAATAAATGTGCACCAGGAACAGCTGAGGTCAGATGAGATGCTTTTGCTCACAATCCCTAGGTTTGAATATTTGGGTGGCAGGATGTAGGGCCCTTCACCTTGGTATGCAACTGTTCCTGTAGTCCACAGAAGTCTTGAGTGTGCGGTCTCTTTTCTCAGGCTTTTGCCTGATAGGGAGTGGAGTCTGAGTTTGCAATGGGTAAGAGCATTTAATTGTTCAAAAAATGTTTTTAGAATTTTTTACAGCAGCCAGAAACTTGGGTCATGGATGCTTTTGTAGACTGAAAAAATAACATATGACTTGCTACATCAAGATGTGCAGCTGCTGAATGCAAGTTACTGCTGTCTAGGACAGCGCTAATTAGAAATGTTTCCTGTACAAAGTTATTCAACTATTCAAAAAGATGATAGAGTGCAATTCACACACACACCCCCGCCCCCTGGACTTATCACACCTTCTCATGCTATGCCCTCACTTCTCCTTTCTGCATATCTATTGTAGGTGTTTGGATGTGATCGTATTATGTAGTCACTTTGTTCTAGAATCTGAGCTTTTCTTGTAATAACTTGTGATTGTTGTTTTTGGATCTGTGGCATTCTAGGCATGATCTTTACATGGAAAACAGTCTCATCACATGGGATATTTAAAACAAGACTGAACTAGATTAAAAAACAAGACTAGAAAATATATAATTGGTATCATTCCTGCACTGGCACAAAGATAGGCTAGTGATGAGCTAATAAATATTTGTCATCTCTAATTTCTATTATTAAAGACCCAGTCACATGACCATTGAGGTCAATGGAAGGTTTTCTATTGACTTTAATGAGTCTGTATTACCAGTTCAGTCCCATTATTAAATCTAGACACATGCTGGCTGGGATGCTGCAGCAATGTGTTTGTTAACTTTTAAAGAGTACAAGTTCAAAACCACTTTTTGTTATCAAGATAAACCTAACCAATCTACCCTCCTCTTTCCTACTTCAAAGTACCAAGATTCAAGATCAACTGTAACATTTTTTCTGTCAGACACAGAGAAAATCAGACACATGGAAATCAATAGTTACACCAGGGATTAATTTGACTTTTTGTCTTTTATCTCTTGCTAGCTACATTTCCTTATCTCTGTCATTTCAGAATCATTTGAAGACCAGAATAGTATACATGTGGTGTTTCAGTTTGCCCTTAAGGAATGCTTCTCACTTAAACAGCTAAAATATTACATACTTTTGATCTTTCTGTAGTGAAACCATCATGGATCTTAAATGTTTAATCTTTCAATCACAAATATCAGCAAAAAAACAAATAAAAAAATCCTAGGAGAGCTTCCTGAAACTGGGAACAACAGAACCCTCAAGAAAGTCCCCTTAGGGCAGATCTAACCTCTCTATGCACCACTTAGCTAGATATTAAAGAACAACCTTAAAAGGATATCTCAGGAGGCAGGATCTTCAAGGCAGGATCTGCTTCAGGTTTACCCCTCCATCCCCTTGCCCTCATGAGCCTCCTCCTCATTCTCACTTTTAAAACAATGTAATTTTTCTGTGTTTATGTCCTCCCTGTCAGATGCTTAGTTCCTACCACAATCCTGCTTTTAAAATCCAGATAGAAAAGGCAAATACAGTAGATTCTGCTTAATCGCAACCTCTTGGTTCCCAATGAAAAGTTTCTATTATCTATTATCTGGAAGTTTCCAATACATAGAAGGTACTGTTTTCATGGGGGAACAGAGAAAAATGAGCATGGAACAATGATACATTGTACAGAACAGTAGTTGTGAAACTGTTTTATTAATCTTCAGTACTAAAGAAAACCAAACATGACAAACAGTAATGGATACATTATAGTGTACCACAATGCTTAGAGTCAATGTAGGAAATTCTACAGTACTGTATAAAGAAAAAAATGATTTTAAAACTCCCTGAAGAAAACTTACAAAACACTTGCAGTGCGATATGTCGGTACTTTGCTTACATTAGTGCTCCTTATGAGTCACATAAATGAAAGCAGCACAAGATTTTACAACAAATAAAGAATAAATACAAATAAAAAATGTTTAATAACATAATTTGTCCAGTGTTGTCTGCTTTCTACATTTGGTCACTGCCCCCTGTAAATCCTTCTCAATTTTGTGTGCTGCCTCGGAACTGTTCTCAAAGCCGTGACTCTGGCATATCCTGCGAAAAGTGTCTACCACACGTAGCTGCTCTGTGAGCGAAAGCTCTTCAGGTTTGTCATCAGATGCATTATCCTCTTGTGCTTCTTCAGCCTATTGGTGCTTTATAGCTGGTACTGTCTCCCCAAGTTTGGCATCAGAAAGCTTACCTTCCTTCTCCAAAGGACTGTCAGACTTAATGGGAGCCTCAGATTCCTCTGCAATTAGATTTTTCAGGCATCAGCCCGCACATTAATGCCCACACCAGGGCATCATTATCTATTGATGATAAACTCCACCTTTCTGAAGCTGTTTGGAATAGTCCATGGTAGAACAGCAACCTTAGATTCCTTAGCAAGATAAAGTGCATAGATTCATAGATTCATAGATTATAGGACTGGAAGGGACCTCGAGAGGTCATCGAGTCCAGTCCCCTGCCCGCATGGCAGGACCAAATACTGTCTAGACCATCCCTGATAGACATTTATCTAACCTACTCTTAAATATCTCCAGAGACGGAGATTCCACAACCTCCGTAGGCAATTTGTTCCAGTGTTTAACCACCCTGACAGTTAGGAACTTTTTCCTAATGTCCAACCTAGACCTCCCTTGCTGCAGTTTAAACCCATTGTTTCTGGTTCTATCCTTAGAGGCTAAGGTGAACAAGTTCTCTCCCTCCTCCTTATGACACCCTTTTAGATACCTGAAAACTGCTATCATGTCCCCTCTCAGTCTTCTCTTTTCCAAACTAAACAAACCCAGTTCTTTCAGCCTTCCTTCATAGGTCATGTTCTCAAGACCTTTAATCATTCTTGTTGCCCTTCTTTGGACCCTTTCTAATTTCTCCACATCTTTTTTAAAATGTGGCGCCCAGAACTGGACACAATACTCCAGCTGAGGCCTAACCAGAGCAGAGTAGAGCGGAAGAATGACTTCTCGTGTCTTGCTCACAACACACCTGTTAATGCATCCCAGAATCATGTTTGCTTTTTTTGCAACAGCTTCACACTGTTGACTCATATTTAGCTTGTGGTCCACTATAACCCCTAGATCCCTTTCTGTCGTACTCCTTCCTAGACAGTCTTTTCCCATTCTGTATGTGTGAAATTGATTTTTCCTTCCTAAGTGGAGCACTTTGCATTTGTCTTTGTTAAACTTCATCCTGTTTAACTCAGACCATTTCTCCAATTTGTCCAGATCATTTTGAATTATGACCCTGTCCTCCAAAGTAGTTGCAATCCCTCCCAGTTTGGTATCATCCGCAAACTTAATAAGCGTACTTTCTATGCCAATATCTAAGTCGTTGATGAAGATATTGAACAGAGCCGGTCCCAAAACAGACCCCTGCGGAACCCCACTCGTTACGCCTTTCCAGCAGGATTGGGAACCATTAATAACAACTCTCTGAGTACGGTTATCCAGCCAGTTATGCACCCACCTTATAGTAGCCCCATCTAATTTGTATTTGCCTAGCATCATTCAGAACAGTTTTTCTATCAACATTCACCACTCGGAGGTGTGGGTTAGCATCCAGAGAGGCAATAATGTGCTCATTCAGACAAGTGGCCTTTGACGTTTTTAATGGCACCTATGTCCACTGGCTGCATGACTTAGGTTGTGTTCTGAGCAAGAATTTTAACACAGTATGCAGAATGAGCTGGGCAATTAAGAGGCACATGTGTTGGTCTTGTAGCCATAGCCCCTTGTTCCAGTTCTTAAACCACTCTTTGAAACAGCAAACTTGTTACCCATGCATTGGCTGAGTTGCTGTGGATCTCAGGCAGCTTTGAGGGGGAAACAATGAGGGCACTTGCTCCTTCCGCACACTGTAAGAGGTCGTTTCTCCCTCTCTTCTGTGTTTGCACAACACAGCAAAGTGATGCAGTCCACAGTTTTTTTCCTTCCTGCAAACACTTCTTTTAGCATGCCAAGGCCTCTGTCAGGAAAGCCCCAGTGGAAGAGACCATCCGGTAAACACTGAAGATGTCACGTGGCTGGTACTGCTCTAGAATGCTGGGTAGGGCGTCTGCCCGCCATTCAGCAGCTACTAGAAGTTCAGCGTCTTGTTTCTCGCCATGCTCCTTACACTGAACCGTGTTGCATTGGAGTCAGACCATCTGAAGGGTTAAAGTCCTTCGCCTGCTCTGCCGCCAGCTGACTCACTTTCTGTTTCAGCATTAGCCTGGAGAGTCGAGGACCGTGGCCAAGCCTAAGCTGAAACTGGAGCCACGGGGTTCACCAATATCTGCTGCCTTTCCCTCACGTTGGTGCTTGCAACCTCGGCTTGTGCTGTCCCTGTTCACCTGTAAAATGTTATGGCTGGATTTCTGAATGCGTGAAACAACAGACTTTGAGACACCAAAACCTCTCAGCTATGCTCACTTGCTTAGCACTGCGCTCACGTAGGCCCTTCAGGGGCCGAACTTTATCAGCAAGAGAGAGGCCCATGCATTTGGAAGCTGTGGCACAAAGCCATGGCTCAGCTGCACATGCTCAGATGCAGGAAACTGATTACAGGTGGGACATCCCCTCTAAAAACATCACTATTAAGAAGCATGCCTGTTGCTAATCTCCAAATTCTATTAACAGCAACGTTAGTGGGGTGGGATTGTTTCCTGGAAATATGTTGTCATTGTTGCTTTTATCAGGACTGTTGTTCAGTGGAATCTAATGTATTCATACTCTCTGAGCTCATCTTTGCTGCTGCTTTCTCCCACCCCCCACACCTGTTGTCTGCAGTGAGGGAAAATTTAGCAATCACATCTTAGCAAAATTCACTATCTAGTGCTAAGTTAAACAAGCCTGGAGTCTGGAATATGACAAAGAATAATGCTGCTTGGCTCAGTGAGGGAAAGACACTTCTTGAGTACAACAAGAGCTGTGTGAAACTTTCATAACAATGCCAGACATCAGGCAGGCCTCTTCTCATTTTAGGGTTTGATACAAACTCAAGACAGCTTCACAAAATGCTTGGGGAACCTACCACAAGTTAGAACTGAGCTCGAGGCAATTTCTGGTTAGAATGGAAACAATGCAAAACCCAGTGGTGCTTGGCATGGAATCAATCCGTGGTTTCGTATCAGCTGAGTGTTGAGATTTTGGATTAATTCAAACCCAGGACTTACACTGAGATTCAGGGAGTGCCAAGCCAGAACTCATCACATTCAGTTGAGACCCTGTGTGAACTGAGCACCCCTAATTTCTGCTCAAACAAGAAGTGGTAATCTACTGGAGGAGTAAAGGACATGGAAGTATGTCCAAGGGAATGCAAAGAGCTAATTAAATAAAATGGTCTCCTCCCAGCTGGAGCTCTCAGAAGCTGAGAGAAAGAAAAGCAGTAACTTGATTTAATGATTTATGGCTAGATTAGGTGGGTGGTGGAGTGGGAGGAGAGAGTAAGAAGCCTCTTCCCCTTGTACCTGCTGCCAAAGAACTGGGCAGAATTGCAGCCTCTGTTCTCAGGGGTGCACAGGAATTTTACTGCCCTAGATGTCTATCGCAGAGATTGGGTAGTGATAGGGCATTTCCCTCTGCACTACCTGATAGAGCTGGCCAGGCACATAGGAGAGGGACTGTTACACCCCTTTAGAGGTGCAACAATTTGTGTGCCCCACTGCTGTGTATATTGTGTATATTCTGCTCACAGAGGCAAAATGCTTCCAGTGCTTCTTCTGGGGCAACGTTCCTCTGCCCCCTGCTTCTCTTCCCCCGCATACTGCTTGGTGTATGCAGAAATAGTGTGATGAAGCCCTTGATGATTGAAATCCTAAAGAGCTGACATTGGTTTCTGATGCAGATTAAAACCCAAAGGCATGGAAAAGAAGAAGGAAAAGGTTAACTCATAAACTGCTAGAGGTTGGAACCTGATTGGAGAATTGTATATGAATTTAGAAAGCCATTTCAAAACCACTCATTGTATATGTTTGGGATGTATCCTCCTAGATTTGTGCATGTGTGCAGTAAAACTTGCCTGGGGTTCATTTTGAAGTGTGATTTAAATAACAAAGTCATTGTTCAAATCATTAGAATGTCTAGCTTTACAGTACGTTTTGATAAGTGTCCCTGATAGTCATCCAAACAAATCATCATGAGCTTAATTGACCTTAATAGGATCAGTATTAAGATTCATGTTTGGACAAAATATGTCTCCTAGAATAGTGGAACAGAGTTAACTAATTCTAGCACTTGATATTTGCAATGATACTTGTTTTATATAATAGTTATTTTGCTATATCTGTATCTCTCCCAGCTTGCTCTTTCAATGACCAATTAAGGTGAAATTCATAGCTGTGCGAATACCCATACAAGGCCTAGGCACCTCTGCCACTGCATATTGAGGTTTTGTATTGAAGACGAATAGATTTTCAGTACTGCATAGAATTTGTGCTAGCCCTCTGCACAGAGAGGAATTTCATCCATTTGTGACAGCAATCCTTACACTCGCACCAATAGTGCCAGTTCTTGTGGGAGTCTGAACTAACCACACAAGAAAGGGTTGCAGGCTTAGGTTCTAAGAATGGACTGCCTTCAGCATTTTATATGGTAAAATAAAGGTAAATTGTGCTGACCGCTTGCAGAGGGGTGAATTTCACCCTGTATACATAAAAAATAGCTTAATTCAGGTACAAAGGTTTAGGCTAATGAAATTTAAACCCCTTAAATCAGGATTTATAAAGGGACGTCTGACTAATCACTAAGCACAATGCTGTATTTATTGGTTAATTTGTTTGTTTGCCAGTTTTAGACACTCTCATCTCCTCTTGAAATTGAATTTTTCCCCCTTTCTAATTCTGCTGCAATTTAGCAGACATTTCAGGAGAGTTTTCTTTACAGAACATCAGCCAAGTGCAAGAGTCCAAGTGTGCTACTGATGGTGGCATATCCTGCTCTCCTGAAAGCCAACAGGGGACCTATTTTCCAAGTAATGTTTCTAAGTTTTGGCAGAAGTATGTTATACTAAGTCCCTAACAATCCACTTCAGAGAAGTATTTACCAGACTTACTATCCAATTGGCTGCTCTAAGTGAATATTAGTGTAAACAGGGTCTAAATGAACTGAATGAACTCTCCCCTGACAGCTAGCTGGGAGTGGGAGAGACTTCCAGAGAAAACTGTATTTACATGAACACATCTACTCTGCTTAGATATCCAGCAGACAGAATTGTGTTAGTCAAAATAATCAACTTTGGCTGGTGTTGGGTTACAAATCACTTTAGTACTGAATGCAGGGGTAGTGAAATGCTGTTACCAGTGTTGTTGGCATTATTGTATGAATACAGGGAAGCAGAACTGTGCTTAACTTGTCCCAAATGAAGCGGTCACCCTCAGCTGAAAGGATCTTGTTAAGCCAGGGACTCAATGCCAGAGCCCTGTAAAAGTAAGAGGAGCAAGGACCTTCCCCAAGAGTTACCTGATCTTTGTTATTTTAAATGCTCAATCAGAGCTAAAATTAGTTCTGGTGGGACTGTGTTTCTGCCTAACCTGCTAAGAGCTAAAAATCACTAAGAGGCTGACCTGCAGAGGTCACAGCAGAGAGGCAGGTGGCAGCAGATGGTGACTAACAGGCAGCTGGCAAGAGTGGTGAGCAGGCGGCTGGCAGGCCTGGCTGGTGAGAGCGAGCAGGCGGCCGGCAGGAGAGGAATTGCGACTGGCGGGGCAGCCAGGAGGCGAGGAGCAGCAGCTGGCAGGGCAGCCAGCCAGAACAAGTGCTCAAAGATGGAGCAAGCAAGGTGCCTCCTTCCCCAGGTGTGATATGAACTCACACAGATGCATCTCTGAACCCGGTGTCCTCACTGATCAAGGACAACCACTGTGAGTGGGACATGGTGAGGGAGCAGAGAGGGGCACAGAAAAGGAACTATTGGTTGTAGGACTCAAGAACATGAGGCAGAAGGCACTGCCCCATGCACTCTGGGGTGTGTGTCCTGCTCACAGTTTTATGTTTATGAATTCCGCTTGTGGCATTTTCCGTAATTAATGTTGGGTGACTTCCCTCCTTTCTTTAAAAGTTTCTTTTCCACACTCAGACTCTGTGCTTGCGAGAGGGGAAGTATAGCCTCTCAGAGGGGCCTGGGGGTGGTGTGTAATTATCCCAGGTTACTGGGTGGGGGATTGAGCTGGATCTGTGTTGTATTGTTGGAAAGGAACCCCTAGATCAGGGATCAGCAACCTTTGGCATGGGGCCTGCCAGGGCCGGTTTGTTTACCTGCTGTGTCCTCAGGTTCGGCCGATTGCGGCTCCCACTGCCGACGGTTCGCCGTCCCAGGCCATTGGGGGCTGCGGGAAGGGCGGCCAGCAGATCCCTCACCCGCACTGCTTCCTGCAGCCCCCATTGGCCTGGGACGGCGAACCGCGGTCAGTGGGAGCCGCAATCGGCTGAACCTGCGATCGCAATCGGCTGAACCTGTGAACGCGGCAGGTAAACAAACCGACCCAGCCAGCTAAGGTGCTTACCCTGGCGAGCCGCGTGCCAAAGGTTGCCGACCCCTGCCCTAGATATTGAACCCCTGGCTGCTGCTGGCTCCACCTTGCAGAAGGGTTACATTAGCATGAATTGTACTTACATTGAAAATTGATTGTTTTGCTGTTTTATGCAACCATGATTAGTGCATGAATTTATATTTTTTTTATTTAAGGAGATATTGAAAAAGAGAAAAGCCAGGGTCAAAAAGTTTCATAGATGTTTAATGCCAGATGGGAATCCCTGTGATCATCTGTTCTGCCCTCCTGTGTAACACAGGCCATAGAATGATTCCTGAATATAGCTCTGCAACTGGTGGTTACACTTTTGGTAGTCTGTGTATACCAATGGTGGGCAGCCTGTGGCCCACGAGCTGCACGTGGCCCACCCGGATAATCCACTGGCAGGCCACCAGACAGTTTGTTTATGTTTGCACGGCCGCCTGCAGCTCCCAATGGCTGTGGTTTGTCATTCCCGGCCAATGGGAGCTGCGAGAAGTTGCACGGACTGCAGGGACGTGCTGGCTGCTGCTTCCTGCATCTCCCATTGGCCACTGGGACCTGCGGGTGGCCATGCAAATGTAAACAAACTGTCTGGTGGCCCGCAGGCAGATTACCATGATGGGCTGCGTGCGGCCTGCGGGCTGCAGGTTGCCCACCACTGGTGTACACTGTGTAATTCAGGATTAGCTATCTGTGTATGTATGATGTCTTGTCTAAATCCTGCAAAACATGTTAATGATACTTGTGTGTGTAATCTTTTTTTCACAGTAGGATTCCTGTTGGTTTCTTTATTGCAGACAATAAGGTTTAAAGGTCTCAGCATTCTTAACAATCAGTTAGGAATAATTCTCAGACTCTGTGGACCTGGCCTAAAACTTGTTCAAACACAATGGGAGCTCTTCAATAGAAAGGATAACAAATGTTAAGGCTGCAAAATCAGGCCCTTTGTGCTGTGGTTGTAAATGAAGGTGAAATAGCCAATGGCATCTGTATTTGAGTGAACTAAATTATAGGGTATTTCCAGGTCCAGGCAGGCTGTTACGGGGAAGATTTTCAAAAAGAGATCTAATCGTCTTTATAGTTGCTGAGTAGCTTAGGTAAGGAGTCTATTAACATCTTGTTAATTTCCCATTGCTTTGAAAGATGCAGCTTTCTTCTTAAATATTATTTTTTCTTCCCGTGGGTTGAACCACATCTTCCATGGGTCATGTAATAAGCAAACTTTCCCTAGCTCTGTAAAGCTAGTTCGTTGTTATCTGCTCAGGATATATACACAGGGGAAGTTAGGGCTGTTGTATGAATATGTTCCTGTGCTGCCCCCGTATGGTTCAAGACTTCAGTTCAGTGCTTGCTTTGGGAACATGTCAATATTCTGAAGAAAGAAATTTACCTCAGTATAACTGAAAACCTGAACTTCTTGCTCTCTCTCTCTCTGATTCTAAAGACCATAGACCTATTTCTTCACTGCCCTGCACTGTGTGTATTCACTTACACCTGTGCAAAGTGAATGCAACATAAATGTCAAATGCTACCATTCAGATCAGGTAGTATTTTACAGCCACTTTGCACTAATGTAAATGGCTACACAAGATGCAAAGCAGTGGAGAATCTGGTCTGTAATGTGCCTTTGTAGTATTGTTGAGAGAAAATAACTTTACTGACATATAACCTGCTACAAAAGAAGCTAATCATGACTATTGTAGACCATGTGGGTATTTGAGCATGTGAAGCTTTATCCACTATTTCATACCATCCAAAACACATCACAATGCATCTCTATTTTACTTTGGCTTTCCAGCCTTGAAGAGCGAAGTGTCTGAGTCTTGTGTATCACAGAAGAGGCTTATGAAGGTTTACCCTCAGCTCCTATCTATGTCTGGCATGTAGTTGTTTCTTCCCAAAAATCTGCCCTGAGAAACATCTGCAGGACCCTGATGGATTTCATTTGGAGCACTATGAAGAGAAGAATTTGATTCTTATAGCTGGTATTTTCAACAGGAGCCTTACGGAGTTATGGGATTTGGATACCTAACTTCTTGGGGTTTCTTTGAGAATCCCAACTGCAATTTTTGTCTTCTTTAATGGGGACTATTTGAGCTGTGCTGCAAAGACACAAATTCTACCATGAAACAGGCACATATGTATCTCTCAAAAGCAGCATAAGTGTGATCTGATTAAATTACAGCATCCTAACCTCTCTGCTAACTGCCAGCAAAGGTGCTAATTAGCCTAGCTTCTCTAATAATGGGTCCTTCCTTTGTACAATATACATATTGCAATGGCAGATTTCAGTGGGACTGCCAGGTACATGTCTGAAGAACGAGAGGTGACTGGCAAAGTGCTGCATCACCAGTCTCTGACCTGCTACAATGCTTCTGTCATGTACTCAATTCAAAGTAGCACTGAGCAAGGACTGGAATTGTGCTGCATTATGCCAACCACAGTGGTTCTCAAACTTTTGTATTGGTGACCCCTTTCACTTTGCAAGCCTCTGAGTGTGACCTCTCTTATAAATTAAAAACACTTTTTAATATATTTAACACCATTATAAATGCTGGAGGTAAAGGAGGGTTTGGGGTGGAGGCTGACAGCTCGCAACCCCCCATGTAATAACCTCACGACCCCCAGTTTGAGAATCCTGTCCTAGCAGCATATGTGGTCTTCCTCACTGACGGTTTGAGGCCTCAAACAGTACACAAAACAGTGCTGCTACTGCCACTCATTAGAGACTTCTCTTAAAGTGACAGAGCTACTGCTTGGCTCCCCACAAACCAATGCCAGAGAAAAGCATTTTTTGTTGGAGTAAAGGCAGTGGTTTAATATTACAGTAGCATGTGCATCACAAGTAAGATGCAAGGGGATTCATAAGACATAAGTTCCTTCAAGACTGCTGGTATGTTATTAAGTAATTTCTAAAATGTTCTGCCAGTACTGGATTTTGTCAGAGACGTCTGGATGTGTATCACCTTTACAGCTATATTAAACACAACTGGGCTTGGTACTTACTGTTTTTAACACTACCTACATTGTCTAAATAGGAGCGGAGTATGGGCAAAATTCTCCTCTGAGATCCAGACTGTTATTCTACTCTCCTTACAAGTGTAGGTCTCCCACTGCCTTCAGAGCAGAACATCTGCTGATTTCCACCATGTGGTTGTGAGTGTTGATTTTTGCTCTGTGTGCTGTTCCCCTTGGAATACAGTTTCAGTCTGACTTGTGGCTGTACGAGAACTGACATAGGGGAGTTAAGTCCTGCTCCTGAGATTTGCTGAGCATTCTCAACAACCACTGAGCAAGCCCTTAAATAGCACATCAAACCTATGGCTAAGGAGGTCTCCTTTGGGTGAGGTCTAGGATCTGTTCTGCTGCCACTGTCACTCAGAGGAAACATACCTCCCTGTTTCTACAGTAAGAACCTTTGGTCTTTTACCAAAGCTAGATAAGAAATGGATTTTGCGTCCCCCCTCAAAAAATAGTGATATATTACCTGTGAGCAGTTCATGCCTATAAAAGGGATGATTTATCTTTCTCTGTTGACTAAGACAAGTAATTGGTAATGTCCCAGGTTCTCTCTGCATCAGATAAAATATTATACAATCATGAGTAAAATATCAGGAAATAAAACTTAAAGGGCCGTTTAATGATCGAGGGAAAAGTGGCTTTTGTCCTCAGTAAATTATTGCAAATCTTGGAAATTTATGACTCAACTGTTTAGCCAATTTATGGTACAATGAACATTAGTGATAGACCAGTTTCAAAGGTGCAGAGTTCGGGTTTCATTGAGCTATGCATCCAAAAGTTCAGATGATTATCCCTGCATCTTGAGAATGCACAACTGGTCTGCAAACCTCAGAAAAAAATAAAGCTTTCTCCTTGCTTTGGGTAGTTTGCAAAGTTTGCTTTCAGATCCTCACTAGTATATAGCTGCCTAAAGATGAAAAGTAGTTGAACAATTATTTACTGTAACAATGTTTTATAATCTCAAATGAGGTTTGGTTTCAGTAAAGGGTTAGATAGGTTTTCATTTTATCTGACTGCATTTGCCTAGCCATGGTTAATATGAGCCTTAAAAATAACTATAGTATTCAGAGTTTCATTAACTGTCATTCAGCACTTTGATGGGAAAGACTTACGTTTCAAATACACTATTATCTTGGCCTGTTCACAGAAAACTTTCTCTCATTACTGAACATTCCATTAATATGACTGAACAAAATATGCATTCAGGCCCCACTTCAGCAATACATTCAAGCACATGTATAAACTTTAAGCATGTGCTTAAGTGCCTGCATATTCATGGGCTTTGCTGAACAAGGACCAAAGTGAAGACTTTCTTATCACTAGATGTAGACAACTTCCATCAGCAAATATTGTGCAATGCCAGTGCTTGTAGAGTACTGATTTATCATTTTCTGCTACTACCACACTTCAGTATCTCTATTATAAAGTGTAATGGGTTTGGATCATTACTGTAGAAACTTCAGTACATTGTATAAGGACAAAATATTATAAAATGGTATAGCTAAGATTTTCAAAACTGGGTGCCTAAAGTTAGGCTTCTAGGACCTATAAAAGTGTCCTGACATTCAAACGGACCGAGCACCCAGCAGCAGCCTTCATTCAAGTCACAATTTTGAAAATCTTGGCCTCTCACTATTTCGTAGAGCTGTTAAAAAATCAGAATTTCTATCCCACAGGGAATTCGGATATTTTGACATTTGTTTTCATCCACAATCAAGATGAAAAATCAAAATATATTTTTTTCCCTTAAAACAAACATTTTCAATTTAGAAATGTTGAAACATCTCCTTTAGAGTTGGATTGACACTAAATTGTGTCTGCCTAAGCTGCCGCATTGCCGAATGGGAGTCGTAGTATGGGTGCCTCCTGACCCAGTTCTGCCTAGGGGCCCAAGCTTTCCAGACTAGATAGACTAGGACTCCCATGATCATTGTGGGAGCTCAGGTAGATGAGAGACTGCAGTGTATTATGGGAGATGTAGCCTAGCCAAGGAGCTTGGTCCATAAAAAAGAAAGGGGACATGACACACCCAACTTACAACTCCCATAAGGCACCACAGCACCTCAAGCAGATGCAGATTAATGTCAAACTGAACCAAAATTCATCTCCATAACTGTAACTGTTTCAGTTTGGGTAGACCCAACCTCAAATGAAATATTTTGTTTTGATTTTCTGGATGGAAGATTAAACAGTCTACAAAATTCATATTTCCCAAAGAGCATTTCAATTTTGTAGAAATCACATTTCCCATATAAAAAAGAATTAATGGGAAATTCCCAACCAGCTCTACTATTTTATGTGGGCACAAAGTTTCAGTTGTACTTACACATGCAAATATCTCAAAGAACAGCATCCAGAGACAACTTTCAAGTATGCTCCATAGAGCAAGTGACTATTGGAGCCGGCCACTTATCTCAATAAAAAGTCCTCAAAAAAAGTTATAATGCAAATAGATCAAAGAAACTCCCCGTTCAATCTCTCTGAAAGGTTTGGTTTAAAATTGCTGGAATCTTGTGCTGGCCATGACCTGACCATAATTATAGCTTTATTGTACCAAAGAGGCTTCCAAATTGAAATATGATGTCTCTGTATATTTACTGTTAGACCTTGTCATATCAATATTGAACACAGAGATAATTATGAGGAGCAAAGAGCTATGCACTGGTTATTAGCTTCAGTAGTTTTTCAAGGAGGAGAAAGCCATTTGGATGACATTTTTACTTTGTTTTCTTGAGCAGAGGTTTGCCCTACAATTAGGAAAAGCTTTTAAGCCTCAAATGTTTTCTGCATATGACTGATTCTGTGCTGCATTTTGGGTGAGTGGGTATTGCGCTTTGTTTGGTTTCTGAAGTGAACTATATTGCAGCAAACTAAAAAAAAAAAAAAGTACTTGGAAATATATCACGCTATGCATCACTACAGCCGGAAAAAGGCCTGAGAAATACTAGAGGAGTGTGTCACCCCTAATTTATTTTGCCAAAGAGACGAAAAGAGGTAGGCGACATCAGCAAATGAGAAAATCCATTCACAGAAACATACATAGAATTTTTCTCTCTCTGCAAAAACAGTATCTGGGGATTAAGAGGCTTCATTTTTGTGCAAAACCAAGAGAAAAGAACATTGAGAGGAAATCAGGATCCTTCAAGTAGCAGCATAAGCTCTGTCATCTCCTGGCTAGGGAAGCATGACTTATCCTCAATCACAGAATAAACACACAATGAGCAAAACAAGTCACCAGAGAAAAACAGAATCCGCAACATGAGGAAGAAGAAGCTTTGTACATGTGTCTGGCAGGAAATCCATTGAGCAAAAACAGACTCCAACTCATCAGCTGGGCAGTGCCAGTCTTCTGTCAGGAAAATAACAACCTGTTCCTCAACAAGAGGTGATGCTGGCTGGACTCTGACTCAGAACAATTGCAGCCAAGCCACAAACACATGCATATGTTTTCCATAAGAGAGTCGTTATAAACAAGGAGAACAACGTAACTAAATTTAAATCAAGAAAAATGAAGAAGTGAGACAAATGTGGTTTTACATTCAAGACAAGACAAAAAGCAAAGTCCTTACTGCCTCACTCCCTACATCAGAAATGATAGTCTGGATATCACTTCATTAACACTTCCAAACACAGATGACAAAAGAAATGAAGCCCCAAAGAGTAGACATAATGGAGAAGAGAGACTTCTGCAGGATGGGAAAACATATCTTACTTCAATTTACCTGTGTTGGTAACTCTTATATTCCATTCATAACTACTCCATTGTATGGTAGGAATTAGGGTTGGGGAGGGGAGAAGTATGCATTGTATATTTACAGATATTAGGGGTGGGAATAGGGCTGAACCAATAGTTCTTTGTGAATACATTATCTGATGAAGTTAGCCCTTGTTACCTTTCATTAGGCGTTCACTCACTTATTATTTCTGACAATGTATCGGCTAAATAGTTTATTGAAGTAAATTTCATCCTATGGGGTGTTTGTGAATAATTCACATTGCTTATTTACTATTTGTTGATTATTTCAAGTGTCTGGTTATGTAAGTTACATAAGATTGTTTCTGCTGCCTAATTGGATGACTGTTGTTGTTTTTTTAAACAGGAGAACAACAAATGATGATGTAGTGAATAGCAAATAGCTAATGACAGACCACTTTGTGCTAGTGGAGTTTACCCCTGCCTGAAACTCTGAATAAGCCCCATGTGGGAAAACTGCAGCTTTGCCTGTCTATACTAAAGGTTGCACTGGTACTGTTACACTAATAACTGTAATCAGTGCAAATGACCAGTGTAGACTTTGCAGTGATTTATGCTAGTTGAAAATCTATTTGTTTTTTGCCTGGAGATGTTGGCAGGTATGTAATAATGAACAGTGAATATTCTTGTTTGTACACAAATACCTTTGTTTATATCTTAATACAGATGGAGCCTGAGAGATTGTGTGTGATCACTGGGTTATAGAACCCTATCTGGAAAAATAGAATTTCTCTTCTTTAAATGTGACACAACTCACAGATCAAAGTCATGTGAGGGACCAGGAGGGTGAGGTAATATCTTTTACTGGACCAGTTTCTATTGGTGAAAGAGACACCTGGGCATTGTCAAGCTTACAAAACTTGAAGGCTTGTCTCTTTCACCAACAGAAGTTGTTCCAATAAGAGATATTACCTCACCTCCCTTGTCTCTCTAATATCCTGGGACCAACACAGCTACAACAACAATGCAATCATGATCTGATACTTGGATGATTACATTATTATACACAATACTGTAATTACATAACATATTCCAAAATGCAAGCACGGCATACTCAGTTTTCAATCTGCCTGCTTTCTGTCCACATCAGCGTGCAAGTGTAACTTATATTGAGGGCTAAGCCATTTAGAGCTCTAATATGGGTATGTAAATCCAAGATTCTAAATAACCCCAAATGCGGGGATGGGAATTTCCAAGTTGCTTGGAGCCCAATAACAACTGGACACAGAATCCAAATCCATCTCTACTGGCCATGTATGCTACAGTTTTTATCCACATCTTAACCTAGAAGCCAGTGATTACAAAAGTGCCGGTAGAGGCCATTTCCGATTTGCATATTGTTTTGTACCATCAGGGTCTGTGATATAGACAAATGACAGAAATACAGATTCATTGTGGAAGTAAAACAAGGGCCAATTTTACCTTCTTTCACAAAGTTTATTACAATCATCATTTTAGCATATATATTTGACAGGAAAGAGTACAATGTACAGCAATAGCAAAGGGAGTGATGTTTTTTTCTTTTCCTTACTTGAGCTGCACTTTGGCTACCGCCCAGCTGAAAAAAATCCACACCTTTCCAAACTGCACAAGACCAGGAATGCACAGATGATGGGTCCAGAGCCGGCTCAGCTCCTGTAAAACCCAACACATCCTGCCACCTGCAGCCTGGAGAGTTAAAGAACTTTGTCAGGGTGGCTCCTTCAAACTCATCCCCATTTGGTTTGGGAGTTGCAGGATTAAATTTCAAGCCATTCAACCCATTTCTTCTCCATGATTAACCTCCAACATGGATCTCTCAGGCAAGGAAAGACCAATATTAATTTTAGGTTATGGCCCCTTTAAAAATAACTTTAGAGTTGTTTATATGCCAGTTTGCTGTGACATAAGATAAGCAAGAGTGAATCTGCAAAGTATGCAAAGAACTGTGGATTTCTACAAGTGCTCACAGGTACTGTAGTTAGGGGCACTTGCTACATGCAGAGTGGGGCAAGCCAAAACCAATTAACTGTCTTCACTGCTCCTCTGTGGTGTTCTGGGTAACTCTTTCACAATTCATTTAAACTGAAAACACAGAGGGGCTTCATTTTTATTATTACGTTTGATGTTAGCAAATGTCTCAGGAGCAGCAGCTGAGTTAACATACGTATGAACAAGTTTTCTGATATACTGTACTAAGAAAAAAACCTAATTGTTACAGATGCATTGGAGGCAAGTTTCTTTCTGCACTGCGTAATTCCAGTGCTGTGCATATTTCTTACTTTTAATTATAGTGTAGTATGTATGTCTATATACAGCTGTGTAGTAAGAGGAGGCCCTGAGAGATAAACCTTGGTATCAGAGGCCTGGTATGAGGCCTAAGGCCTAAACTAAAGTAATGGTCAAGACTTTGCTAACAGAAAGCAAAGTTAAGCTGTGAGCCAGAGGCAGGCCCTGCTCACAGAAGCTGGCAACGAAAGGGCTGATGCTGCAAAAAGAGACATACCTAAAAGGTACTGGACACCAGATATCAGAACATACACTATACTGGAACATTCCACAGATAACATGGAACAGGCCGACCCATCCCAATGACAGGGGCAAAAGGGTAAAATGATGGATAGAGTTGTTTTGATCGAACCAACATGTACAAGGTGAGAGGCGGCACCTTACTACGTAGAGGGGTTGTACCTTGCTGCGTAGAGGGGTTGCACCTCAATACGTCAGGAGTGATGTATAACTTGTTTGTACCTGTGTATAAGAATGTATCCCTGGGGCGGTATCTTTGTCCAGCCAAGGGGGCAGTGGAAAGTCCCGCCACTGACTGAGCTGAGTCCATTGCCAAGAGGCACTTTCTCGTAGTATGCCCGGTAGACTAAGTAATCTACGGGGAACTGCAATTGTGTCAGGGTCGCAATAAACCTGGCCGAGGTGCCTTCATACCTTACTAGAGTCTGTGGTCATTGGGGGTTCTCGTCGGGTTTGCTGTGTCAGCTATCTGCAGAGCTGGGACAGCACACAGAGGGAACACACGCACGCAGCCGAGTGATATCAACATAGGAGAAAGCAGAGCACCACACCGGTAGCATCTGACAACAAGCTGTACACACATGTATTTTAAACTGTTCAATGATCAAACAATCTGATTGGCTGAGACAGAGTCATGTGATTAAATATAGCTTAGTACTGTTGTTCTACTAAGCCCCTCCCCTCTGTTTGCCGCCATAAAAATAAATAATTAATAAAATTGTTGCCTCTATTGACTTCACTAACCCAATTCCTCGAACATTTACTCTCTTTCACTGAGGCCAGTAGACAGCACCAGAGGTTCTTGACCATCACTCGAAGGAGGAGGAGCTTCAAAGGATCCTGGGGCACAGAGCCAGCTCTAGGATCCCATTACTTGGGTGGGGGGAAATGGGTATTTTGGGGCCCCTGGAGCCCCAGCCTCCCCCTGCACCAGACTCCCCCGCTTCAGACCCCCACAGCCTTACTTTCCCAGAGCCCCTGCCTTTCCCCCATCCCCAGCCCAACTCTCTGGGAGCCGCTGGTTCCCCTCCCCCTACCACAGTCCAGCTCTCCCAGAGCTGCTGCCTCCCCTGCAGCTCCTTGCCCTCCCAGCTTGTGAGCCCATGGCCTTTGACTAATGGAGCCATCCTGCTTCCCGGACCCAGCTGATGCCCAGCGCAGAGAGAAGCTGTGGCCGCGGTTTCGGCAACTGGCAGCAGATGAGGGCTTGGCAGCATGCCACATGCAAAACACAACGCAACTGGCACACTGCACATGGGACAATGCACAGCAGAGCGGGACCCCCCAGCCAGCATCTTGCACATGCAGCAGAATGGGACCGGAGTGCTGGCCAGGCTGCAGCGTACTTCCTCCCAGCCATATTCAGCAGTCAGGACCTGAAGGTCAGTTTTTAATAGGGGGTGGGGATGACCCTTTGCCCCCCCACCCTCCATCTCCAGCACCTATGCATTTGGCGCCCTTGAAGATTTGGGGTGGGTGTGCAAATGTCCCCTTGGTAGCCCCAGCACAGTTGGAACATATCTGAGCCCTGATGGTAGCAACTCAGCAATGGAAAGAAGCTTTAAACGGGCATAACTGTAAAGATGAGAGAGGCAAAATGAAGCTAGTTTAAAAGAAAAAATTGGAGAAAGTCAAAGAGGAAAGGCCTAGAAAGGGAGGCCTTGTCAAAGGTGGGAGAGGAAAGGAGAGAATAGATCCTCTCCTGCTCAGTTTTTGTTTGATTGATTGTTTTAAGTTTTAAAATACATTTTAAGAGCTATATTGAATAGGAGATTCAGAATCTATTTGTATAATGTACCACATGGGGGTATTCTTGAGAGCCTGTCCAAAGAAATGTTTGGTTCTCTGACTATCATTTGTTGCAAGGCAGCTGCACCTGCAGTGTTTGTTATGTGCACTAACTGGTTGATTTAAACCAGACACTCTACCCTCAATGCTCATGTGGCACCCGGGCTCAATTTTTAATCATTATCAGATACAACAAGAAAAACAAAATCCTTCTAGGATACTTTTTTTCAATCAGTGATCAGAACCAACTATCGTTGAATATTAGTTATGTAAAGCTTAAATTCCTCAAGGGAGTGCTGTGTCTGTACACTGAACACCAGCTGTGAGAAAGCAGAATGACAAGGCATTTGAAAGCTTATAAATGCAGCATGGTAAGTATTAACAAGAAACACCATTTGTTCAGACTTTCAGTCCATCCACAAACACTAAAAGGCTCACTGTACATAGAGATTAGGACAGTGTGCAGCCTAGCAGAGACTATGGAAGTTCTAGCTGTAATTGGCCTGGGGGATGCTATACCAGCTCAAAACCAGCCCCTTTCTTTTTCAGCACATTTGGGCTTTCCAAGGCATGGCAATTTGGGAAGCTGTCTGGAAAACTCATGAATTCAATGTGAGATTATGAGATCTCTGGGTGACTGGGCAACAAAATGGCAGATGAAATTAAATGTTGATAAATGCAAAGTAATGCACATTGGAAAACATAATCCCAACTATACATATAAAATGATGGGGTCTAAATTAGCTGTTACCATTCAAGAAAGAAATTTTGGAGTCATTGTGGATAGTTCTCTGAAAACATCCACTCAAGGTGCAGTGGCAGTCAAACAAGCAAACAGAATGTTGTGAATCATTAAGAAAGGGATAACTAATAAGAGAAAATATCAGATTGCCTCTATATAAATCCATGGTACACCCACATCTTGAATACTGCATGCAGATGTGGTCACCCCATCTCAAAAGAGATATTTTGGAATTGAAAAAAGTTTAGGAAAGGGCAACAAAAATGATTAGGGGTATGGAACAGCTTCCATATGAGGAGAGATTATTAAGACTGGGACTTTTCAGCTTGGAAAAGAGACGAGTAAGGGGGATATGATAGAGGCTATTTCTACAAGTATAAAGGGAGTGTTCTTTACTCCTTCTCATAACACAAGAACTAGGGGTCACCAAATGAAATTAATAGGCAGCAGGTTTAAAACAAATAAAAGGAAGTATTTTTTCTCACACTGCACAGTCAACCGGTGGAACTCTTTGCCAGAGGATGTTGTGAAGGCCAAGACTATAACAGGGTTCAAAACAGAACTAGATAAGTTCCTGGAGGATAGGTCCATCAATGGCTATTAGCCACGATAGGCAGGGATGGTGTCCCTAGCCTCTGTCTGCCAGAAGCTGGGAATGGGCAACAAGAGCAGGGCCGGCTCCAGGCACCAGGCAACCAAACACATGCTTGGGGCGGCACCTGGTAAGGGATGGCCAATCTTGGGGTGGCGGGGGGCAGCGCGGCGCGGCATGGCATTCTGCGGGGGCGCTCCGGCAGCATGGCGCTCGGTGGGGGGTGCTCCGGCGGCGCGGGGCGCAGCGCTCAGGGGGGTTACAGCGGTGCAGCGCTCAGCGGGGGGGCGGGCTCCGGCGGCGCGGCGCTCGGTGGGGGGGCAGCGCGGGGCGCGGCGCTCGGGGGGGGTTCCGGGGGCGTGGCACTCGGCGGGGGGGGCGGTGCAGGGCACGGCGCTCAGTGGGGGGGGCTCGACGGGGCGGCGCTTTTTTTTGCTGCTTGGGGCAGCAAAAAAGTTAGAGCCGGCCCTGAACAAGAGATAGATCACCTGATGATTACCTAGTCTGTTCATTCCCTCTGAAGCATCTGGCATTGGCCACTGTTGTAAGACAGGATACTGAGCTAGATGGATCTTTGGTGTGACCCAGTATAGCCATTCTTATGCTCTCTGTATGTATCTTTATCAAACTGCAAACTCCATTTGAATGTGGGGGCTAGTTGCCTTCTCTGTGGTTTTATCTGCATCTTGGACTGAAATTCCAAGGCAGAGTGGCAATAGATGGTCATTTCATCGCTATGGTCCTCTATTCCAATGCAAACATCCTAGGCAATAAGATAGCTCCAACTCAAAGAAATGGCTAGTGGGAGAGGCTGCCTGGCACTGAAGTCACCTGTTAGGGGTCTCTGATCACCTCAGGAGGCTAAGCAGGAGGTCCCCTGATAGAGGGACTGGAAGGTTGTAAAAGGGCAGAAGCTGCTTTATTTGGAATTCTTCAGCTATTTTTCACTAGCACCTGCAGAGAGGAGAGCTGCATGAGGCAAGAGAAACCCTGCCTGAACACAGATGGTTTTCCAAAGGAAGGCTGATGGTTTTCCAAAGGCATAGGCACCATCTTTCTTAGATGCCAGGGGGTGCTCGACCTCTGCTCCACCCCAGGCCCAACCCCGATTCCCACCCCTTCCCCCAAGTCCCCACCCCTGTCCCATTTTTTCCCGCCCTGTTCTGTTCCCTCCCCGAGCATGCCCTGCCCTCACTCTGCCCCTTCCCCACCCAGTGACTCCCACACGCTGCAGAACAGCTATTCACAGCAGGTCGGAAGCACTGGGAGGGAGTGGGAGATGTTGATCAGCAGGGCTACCAATACATGGGAGGCACTGGGGGGAAGGGGAGGTGCTGATGGGGGGGGGCTTTCAGTGGGTGCTACAGCCCTGGAGCACCCATGGAGTCAGCACCTATGGTCAAGCGCATTGCATTTAGGCTGTTTGCTGTTTTCTAAATGATCTGTACTCTCTGTGCTTTATCTGTTAGTAAAGAACAAGGATGTTAGAATCCTGTGCAAAGAGGGGATGTTTCAGCTACAGTGGGATTCTTAGGGCTCACCACTGGTTCCTGGGTCTGGGCAGGGGATCATAAGGTTGCACTTCTCCTAATGGGGTACTAGATAGAGAATCCGACACCCAAGAGTGGTGCCTGGGGGCCCAAAGACCAGGGTACTGACTGGATGCTGTTCAGACTCCAGAGCAGGGAGGGCCAACCTGTGGCTCCGGATACATGAGGCTCTTCAGAAGTTAATATGCGGCTCCTTATATAGGCACCGACTCCGGCGCTGGAGCTACAGACTTCAATTTTCCAATGTGCCGTGGGGTGCTCACTGTTCAACCCCTGGCTCTGCCACAGGCTCTGCCCCCACTCCACCCCTTCCTGCCCCCTTCCATGAGCCTGCCGTGCCCTCGCTCCTCCCCATCCCCCCAAAGTCTCCTGCACACCACAAAACAGCTGATCAGGAGGTGCAGGGAGGGAGTGGGAGGCGCTGATTGGTGGGGCTGCCGGTGGGCGGGAGGCGCTGGGAGCAGGAGCTGATGGGGGGCTGCTGATGTATTACTGTGGCTCTTTGGCAATGTACATTGGTAAATTCTGGCTCCTTCTCAGGCTCAGGCTGGCCACCCCAGCTCCAGAGGGAGGTGGGAAGGCTTAAGACAGCTGGGGATTCAACGGCTGAATCTCACACAGAAATCTGGTGAGCTGCCAGTGGTAGAACCTGACCCAATTAGTGACAACAGGCAAATGAGACTGACAGAAACTTATCATCTCCTTTCCCACCATTTTGCTATAAACACCATGATGCCTGCTATGTGAGCAAGTTTGCATGAAAGTGCTATTGATGCTAGAGACCCAATCTGTTGCTCATTCACAGCACATACTGCCAGTGGACCCAGAATGCCACCCTCCAGTCTCTCCACCGTTTTCCGGCACACTGGATTGATAAACCTTTCAAAAGAACATTTGTGGTTCTGCACTATCTGACAACACTTTTCTCATGCTTTCCCATCTCCGAAACGCCTGCAGATTGTTCTGCTCCTGACTTTGTCTAAAAAGAGGAAAATCCCATGCGAATACCATTTCTTTTCCAGCTACTTAGCTATGGTTTTCAGAGTCCTGTGCTTCTTTCCTTGATCTCTTCCTCTTCAGGGTCACCATCCTGTACCTCTGACAAAAGGTTTTCCTAGTTTGTCTTCTTTAGTCCTGCATTTTTATTGTCATCTTTGCTTTTCCTGGCTTTTGGTTTAATTTTGCTATCACTTGTGTCCCTCTCTGCTTCTTTTGGGCCTGATCCTGCTGAGCAACATATGGCAAGTATTCAGTGCCTTCCACTAGTGCTGACTTTAATTGAAGTTGAAGGAGTGGCACACCTTCCATGAAGCACATAGGTTCAAGAATGACCAGTGATTTGGGATGCTTCTATTTTTGGGTGCCCAACCTGAGACCCCCATGTACAGTGGCCACTATGACAAAGACAACCTATTGCTTAAAGGCTTGAGCTGTGCAATTCAAAATAAAGCATGGTCGTAATCCAAACTCACCTAGAAAGTGGATTTTTGGTGGAGGAGCTTTGTGACATCCATGCAATGTATGGATGCAGGATTTGAATAATATTGCAAGGGTTCCGTATTTTATATGGTTATATTGTGAAATCCTCTTAAATAATGAACAGAAGACTCCTTCTCCATGAGGGGAGGTTCAATATAACCAGGATTGCAGTTTGCACATGGCCATGAATTGAAACACTTTTGTGGCTTTTGTTTTACTTTGAGATCTTGGATGAAAGATTTGATGTAAATGCAAGATATTACTGTCGCACCTCTACTTTCATAAAGAAGTTTCTACTTTTTTTTTTAAATAACCTTTTATGTGACAGTCTAGAATAGTGGTGAGCAACCTGCGGCTCGTCAGGGTAACGTGCTGGTGGGCTGTGAGACAGTGTTTACATTGACCATCCACAGGCACAGCTGCCCACAACTCCCAGTGGCCGCGGTTTGCCGTTCCCAGCCAATGGGAGCTGCAGGAAGCAGCAGGCAGCACGTCCCTGCGGCCCACGCCGCTTCCCGCAGCTCCCATTGGCCAGCAATGGCAAATCGCAGCCACTGGGAGCTTTGGACAGTCAATGTAAACACTGTCTTGTGGCCCACCAGCGGATTACCCCGACAGGCTGCTTGCGGCCCATGGGCCGCAGTTTTCCCACCACTGGTCTAGAACATTCTGTTTCCTGAAAGTGCAATTCATCTCTGTGCAGCACAGGATTCTGTACCACTTACATCCTACTTAATCCCTCAAACTATGGCTTAAGTGGAACTGCAGTGGTGCATAGCCCTTGCTCTGGTACTCTGAGTACTCCATCTGAGTGGGAGAATGCTTTCCCTCCCCACACACTAAATATGTTACTAGTCAGAGCTACTTTAATTGAGAGCAGTTGTCTTGCCAGTTACTGCAGAGCACTTGTAAATTAGGCCTGGTCTACCTTAGAAAATTAAGTCTTAACTACATTGCGTAGGGGTATGAAAAATCCATACCTCTGAGTGGCATAGTTAAACTGACCTAACCTACGGTGTAGACAGTGCTAGGTCAATGGAAGAATTCTTCTGTTGACCTAGCTATTGCCTGTCAGGGAGGTGGATTATGTACACCAACTGGAGAACCCCTCCTTTTAGCATAGGTAGTGTCTACATGGGCACAGCTATGTTGCTGTAGCCTTTCAGGTGTAGACAAGCCCTGAAATACCCAGTGAAAGGAAATACAAATCAATTAGGGAGCATTTTGGGGGAGTGTTTATGTAATGGGATGAAGGTAGAGCATAAATAAAATATTAAATAACTTCCAGTTCTGAATATGTATCTCAGAAAATGCCACTAAAGCAAAAAAGTATAGATTAGTCCAAGATAGCTACTTTAGGCACAACAACGTGCAGATTCTTCCTGAAATGACCGCAAAGTAGTTGTTATGGTAATATGGTAATATTTCTGATTTACGTACTTGTCCATAATGTATCAATGCTTTAAAAGGATTCCAGTTCTGTACAAATTTACAGCAGAAGTGAGTATAGGTACTTGTATATTAACTTTCAAAAGCTTATCTGAAAGGTTAATGAGACTTTTCAGGACCTGCATATTAAGAAGTTACCACTGTAACAAACAGAAGTGCATTCTTTTTAGTATTCTTTTTAGCCCTCTCAGCAGAGAAGAACTCCATTGCAATGTCATTGTGCATGACGAATTCGGTTCATGTTACTGGGGGTGTAATGCTGTATGTCTAGCAATGCCTTAGGAACTGCAGTTACTTTTAGGATAATAATTAATTTACTGTGATTTTCAAGTGTTACCAAGATATTTTATATCCTTCAGTGGAATTACCCCAGGATAATAGGAAATGCACTAATCATGACTTTCCTAAATGCCTATGCAATAAGACAAGGCATACAGCAAGGGAAGCAATTTCTTGTCAGATGGAGTTTGTAAATAAGAATTCACACGGTGTTTCTTAGTAAGAGGGGGTGTGAAGTCCTAATACAAATTAGGAACATGAAGGTTAAGGGGTGACTTGATTGCAATCTTTAGTGCCTACATGAAGAACAAAATTTGATAATGGGCTTTTCAATCTAGCAGAGAAAAATATAACATTATTCAGTGTCTGGAAGTTGAAGCTAGACACATTCACACTGGAAATAAGGTATAAATATTTAACAGCAAGGGTAATTAACTATTGCAACAATTTACCGTGGGTCATTTAAAATTGCAGTCAATTTTAAAATCAATATTGGATGTTTTTCTAACAAATATGCTCTCGGGGTTATTTTGAGGAAGTTCTCTGGTGTGTGTTATACAGGAGCTTAGACTAGATGATCACAGTGGTCCCTTCTGGTCTTGGAGTCGATAAATCTATGATAGTGGGATCCTTGTGTTCGTGGCTATGACATGGAATTGAGACTCAGAAAAAAAGTGTGTTGTGTTAGAAAGTTGTGAAGAAAAAGCTAAAGAATTTACACAGGAACTTTTGGTTTTGACCTTGTAAATGTCATCAGATTAGGGCTACATTCATTGATGTGTGTGTGTGTGTGTGTGTGTGTGTGTGTGTGTGGCTAAGGCTCAAACCCAAATGTGATGGGTGTAACATCAAGGAGGGAATTGTTTCGGGCTCATAAAGGATACAGTTAGAAGTAATGGGATGAAATTAAGCAATCAAAAATTTAGGATGAATATCAGAGGGGGGAAAAATTACTAATGGTATGATCTATGAGGTTGAGAAATAATCTGCCAAAGGAAATGGTGGAAACCCTATTGCCTAAGTAATTGACAAAGCATGAGAGTATATACCACAGAGAACAACTCTGTGCTGACTGGCAGAGGGGAATGGATTAGGTGACCTAACAGATTTTTCTATCTTTAATTTATATGGTATAATTCAGAATTCAGCCTTTCATTACCAATCCAATTCATTACCAATCCATAATGAAAACATATTTTATTTAACACTACTTCTAGTTCCAATATTCAGGACAGCAATGGCTGGAAGTGTGATTGAGACAATTTGCTTTCAAAGTGGGGGGTGAGTAGAGCTAGACAGACCACAAACATTTTTGAGATATAGAAAAATATTCCCATCGCAAATCAGGAGGAAAAGTCAATCACAAAAATTTTCAACCTAAAAATCCAGGGGGGAAAAATGTTCAGTTTTGGCCAGTTGAAAAGTTTCATTTAGATTTTGCCTTTTTTTTTTTTAATTGACTAAAATTACAAACAAAACATAGTTCCATCTCAAAAAAATCTGAAACTTTCTGGGTTGAAAGTGTCAACATGTAATTTCAAAACGTTTTAAATTTTTAGCACGCAGAGCTCTCCCCCACCCCCGCCACAGAGACCTGCCGGGGGCCAGGTGAGTCCCAGACAGTGCTAGCCTTACCTGGAGCAGCTCCCAGGAAGCATCCAGCAGACAGGTCCCATCCCTCTGATTCCTAACGTTGCTCGGGTCGGGTCGAGGGGCTCGCTGCCGGCACCTACAAGCCCCACCCCTGCAGCACACAGTGGAGACCTACTCGCTGTCTCTGTGCGTGCCTGGGGAGTGGGGCTGCAGCACTCTGCAGGCTCCTGCTGGCCGGTGGGCGGGTGGGCGCCGGGAGTTCAGCTGCACTGCCCCAGCCCCAGGAAGAAGAGGTGAGTGGCGCCGGCAGCGCCGGCTTGCGTCCTCCACCAGACGGTCCCCCTATATCGGGACAAAGTGCATCCTGACCGATGTAAGGTCGGGACGCGGGACAAGTCCCCTAAAATCGGGACTGTCCCGATAAAATCGGGACGCCTGGTCACCCTAAGTCATGCATGGACATGTGACTTGCCCATGTGACTCCAAAACTCCATCTTGGAGCTGGATTCTGCATAGGAGTGAGGAGGGGGGTCTCCACCCACAAGAGAAAATCTATTTAAGCCCCTGGGAGACCCCTCCATTTTGTCTTCATTTGGCTCAAAAGATAGCCTCTCCACCCCCAAAGGAAACCTGAAAGAAACTGGAACAAAGGACAGTAACCACAGGGGTGTGAGTGATTGCTGGACCCAGACTAGAAGGAGGTTAGTGTGTAAAAGAAGCTTATTGGAACATTTCTGAGGGTGAGATTTCATCTGCAATCACTTTCTTACTGTATTAGGCATAGGTTTGCGTGTTTTATTTTATTGTGCTTGGTAATTCACTTTGTTCTGTCTGTTATTACTTGGAACCACTTAAATCTTCTTTTGTATTTAATAAAAATCACTTTTTACTTATTAATTAACCCAGAGTATGTATTAATAACTGAGGGGGGGAAACAGCTGTTCCTATATCTCTATCAGTGTTATAGAGGGCAAACAATTTATGAGTTTACCTTGTATAAGCTTTATACAGGGTAAAACGGATTTATTTGGGGTTTGGACCCCATTGGGAGCTGGACATCTGGGTGTTGGAGACAGGAACAGTTCTTAAGCTGTTTTCAGTTAAGTCTGCAGATGTTGGGGGACGTGGTTCAGACCCTGTGTCTGGCTCAAACCAGGCAGGGTTCTTCAGTCCGAAGCTGCCTCAGAAAACAGGCTTAGAGATAGTCCCAGCGCATCAGTTGGCAGTTCCCAAGGGGGTTCTGTGATCTAACCGGTCACACTGACCACCTAGCAGTAGAAGTTTCTGCAGATCTATTAGAGGCAAGGTTGGATAACATGACAGAAAAAGAACAACAACAAAAGTCTATAAAGTCCCAGCAAAACATTAAGCTCACACAGAGAGATCACCAAGGAGACATCAGTCCCTCTGTGCAGCTCCATAAATCCCAAGCTGAAACCAGGCACTGAAGAAAATGCAAGTTTATACTGCTGCTAAAAAAAGAAATATGATCCCCTTCGGAGGCACAAAACCAAACTTCAGCTCATAATGACTAGCAGAAAGAGGGTGTAAACTGAAACACTTTGCAGGACTTGGACAGTGTGAATAACATGTCTAAAGAGATAAACAAGCCATGCCAGTGAAAATGTAGGTAGAGAAACACTGCTATCTCAGTAATTGCAGCAAAAAGGCAGCTAGCCAGCAGGCAGTGTGAAAACATTCAGATGAGCTGAAGGAGGAGGAAGGGAAGAGTCTCAGGTCACACTAGCTATCCTGAGAAACACAGTAATTTCTGTTGCATGTTTGTGAAAGGCGACATTCTTTCATTCGGAGTTTAAGGCCTGAAAGGACCATTATATCATCTAGACTGACCTCCTCTATATCACAGGCCATTTCACCCAGTTATCCTTGTATTGAGCCCAGTAATTTGTGTTGGACTAAAGTATATCTCCCAAAAAGGCATCCAGCCTTGAGTTGAAGACATCAAGAAATGGAAAATCCACCACATCCCTTGGACTATTGGTCCACTTGATAATCCTCCTCACTGTTAAAAAATTGCACATTTGAATTTTTCCAGCTTCAGTTTCCAGCCATGGACTGAAACTGCCTTTAAATATATGAAACACTGCAGCAAGCATGGACAATTTTTTCAAAAGACGCTGTGCACTTTCACATGTTCCCAACCTGTGAGTGTGCAAACTCCAATACACATGCACACCTTCATCAGCCACAGTTACATTAGGTTAGATTAACTCTTTTTTTTTTTTTTTTTTTAAAGAGGGATATAAACTGTCTTGCTGCAGGGCATATGCCAAGCACTAAGACCCTGACCCAGCAAAGCACCTAAGCATGTGTTTAACTTTAAGCATGTGAGGCGTCCCCTTGAAGTCAATGGGAATATTTACATGCATAAAGTACAGTATGTGCTTAAATGCTATGCTGGATCAGAGGGAAGTTCCCCTATGGTCAGGTTAGGCCCTAAATATTTACTATGGGGCTTAAGAACACAATGGCCATACTGGGTCAGACCAATTGTCCATCTAGCCCACTATCTTGTCTTCTGACAGTAGCTGGTGCCAGATGCTTCACAGGGAATGAACAGAACAGAGCAATTATTGAGTGATCCATCCCCTGTAGTCCAGTTCCCATCTTCTGGCAGTCAGAGGGTTAGGGACACCCAGAGCATGGGGTTGCATCCCTGACCATCTTGGCTAATAGCCATTGATAAACCTATCCTCCATGAACTTCTCTAATTTTTTGAATACAGGTATACTTCTTGCACTGTCCCCTGAAATATATAGAATTAGCCATCATTAGAGATGGGATATTGTAATTAGTGGGGTTATTCTGTGCTCAAGCCCCTTGGGTGCCAGTAGTGTGCCATGTTTCGAAGGCAAGCCCTGTAGGTGCTTCAGCAGCTAGGCCTTGTAGGTGCTAGCCCCGCTGGGTCCCGATAACTGTTTTGACACATGGCTAAGGGAAAGGTTTTTACTAGGGCTGGTAGGCGAGCCGTCCCTTGGATATGGCGAATCGGGGCAACCTCTCTGGGCCCCACACTTTGGGGGACCCCAGGGATCGCCGGTGCAATTGGCCAGCGCTGGGTGTGTTCAGTCCCAGAAGTGACAGATTTGTCACTTCCGCCCCGGGCCCTGCTCCTCCCTAGGGACGGCCCTGCTGGTAGGAAAGTGGAAAGGTTGCAATACCCTAGGTACAGAGGCTTACGCAGTTCCAGTTCCAGGTGAGCAATAGTGCTTCTGTTTGGGTCCCTCGGGGAGTCCAATCGACAGTCAGGGTTCTTCAAGCCTAGTGCCTGGGGTGCCCTCTCCAGTCCAGTCTCTAGTCAAGCAAATAAGCATTTGTGAGTTTCCAAGCCAGGTTCCGTTATTGTTTCTCACTGGGCACCTTTGCACTGGTTCTCCGCCCAGCCACTGCTGTTCTCCCTTAAGTCCCACACAGACCTTCACCCAGCTGTGATGTCTGGCAGTCAAAGCCTGTTCCGCACATGGCTCTGTCCACAGTTCCTGGGGTTTCTCTGCAGCTTCTTCCTACCATATGGCTCCCACTCCCAAATAGAGTCAGGACCTTTCCCCTTACCTGGCGAGAGGACGGGGAAGTGCAATGGAGAGGGGTCTGATGGGAAACAGTCCTTGTTTTTCAGCGCTATCACAATATTAAACTAGGTGACTCACTGGTCTGATCAAGCATGGCAGTCCCTATGTATAAGACAGAACTCTACAACCTTGTGAAGCACAGAAAGCAACAAGACATGCCTTAGGTCTGGTCTATACTACCCGCCTGAATCGGCGGGTAGAAATCGACCTCTCGGGGATTGATTTATCGCGTCCCGTCGGGACGCGACAATCGATCCCCGAATCGGCGCTCTAACTCCACCAGCGGAGGTGGTAGTAAGCGCCGCCGACAAAAAGCGGCAGAAGTCGATTTTGCTGCCGTCCTCACAACGGGGTAAGTCGGCTGTAATACGTCGAATTCAGCTACGCTATTCACGTAGCTGAATTTGCGTATCTTAAACCGACTCCCCGCTGTAGTGTAGATGTACCCTTAGTGTGTTATAGATGGATGAAGGTTTATATCACATCAAATCTACTAGGGTTGCCAGCCCTCCAGGATTGGCCTGGAGTCTCCAGGAATTAAAGATTAATCTTTTTTATTTAAAGACTGTCATGTGATTAAATCTCCAGGAATATGTCCAACCAAAATTGGCAACCCTAAATCTACCGACAAAGAAATCACTGCATTGGCTTGAGCTGACAGTATGCTAAGGACAGACATGAGGCAGTAAGTTTAAAAACTAATATTGCTGTCAAAAGCTATGAGAGAGGTGCGAAAATAAAGCTATTTAACACAGAGAATTTTCTGTACGGGAAGAGGGAGAGTTCAAAATCAGTCAATACAAAAGAAGGGAACAAGACAATTTAGAGTAAATGTTTCAACTTCAGCGAGTAGCTGTGAGGATAAGATGATTATACACAGCTGTTGTCCACTGTATCTACAGGTGGTGTGAAAATTCCCAGTCTTTGTAGAAAAACAACAAAATCATTGATTTTATTGTAATCCTTCTGCCAGGTGGAGCCAGCAGCAACAAGGGCCGGGTTCAGTATCTAGGGGTTCCTTTTCAACAATACAACACAAAACCGGCTCGAGCCCCCACCTGGGGACCTGGGACAAATTACACACCACCCCGGGCGCCTCTAAGAGGCAAAACTTCCCCTCTCGCAAGCACAGAGTCTGAATGTAGCAAAAACTTTTAATAAAAGGAGAAGTAACTCAGCATTAATTTGGGAAAACACCGCAAATAGGGTCCATAAACATAAAGCATGAGCAAAAGACCCACCCCCAAGTAAGTTGGGCATTGTCCTTTTCCCCTCAGGTACTTAAGTCCAGCAACCCAAAAGTCCCTTTAACGTGCCCATCCCTTCTCTGCACCCCACTCACAGTTGCTGTCCTTGGCCAGTGCAACTCCAGAGTTCAGAGGTTCATCCGCAGAGTTCACCTCCCACCCTGTATCCCCTCTTCTGCCAGCTATTTGGAGACTTTGTGGTAGAACTGCTGGTTTCAGATACTTTTCCCCAAATTATGGGTCTTCCTGACCTCACACAAGAACTTCACCAGAAGGCAGGCGTTAGCTTCAGGCCAGCTGACAGCACCCTGGAAGTAGGATTTCTCACACAGCAGGTCTGTTCAAATGCTGCGGAAGCACAGCAGAAATGTAGCAGGCAAATGTGGGGTTTAAATGTCAAACCAGGGTAGATGACTTATGCTGCAGGGGAAAAAAAGAGACGGTAGAGAGAGCTAGAAAATATAGCCCTGTGGAATTGGGGGAAGGCATTGAAGGTCTGTCAGCACCTGGGCATGATTCTCATTGCAAAGCAGGTGAATTGCCAGTCCAAGCTGAAGAGAAATCCAGGCTCAAACCTATACCTTCAGCTGTTTCTGCTAGCACAGGCTTAAAGCACCCTCAAGACTGCGTGGACATCAGCAGAGTTGGGGGCAGTACCCAAGAGCCTGGGGCTAATTCTGTGGTGATGACATATCCTAAAAGGAAGGAAGGAATCCTGCTAAACTTTAAGTTCCTGCATGAAAATATGTTGTCCCTCATTTTAAGTCTTTGTTACATATTGCGTCCCACACTAGGGCATTGGTAGGTTGAGAGGTGAAAAGTGTGGAGATCTGCCAATATCGTTTCTATGCTGAGGGAGCCAGTAGCAGCACAAAATAGACCAGCACTAACTCAGATGGGAGATTTTAACTCTTCCATTTCCCGCCCCCTTCCCCACATTTGTACACTCCCCACCAAATGGAACAGAAAGTAGAGCACCAGTGTAGACAGCCAAAGAGTAGCTATGCAGATTCTTAAATCTGTTTTCAACCTACACATAGTCTATAAATAGGTATGAGTCACACTCCCCAAGGAGCAGTTGCAGAGGAAAAAAAATTGAGTGCAAGAATAAACGCCATTTTAAATCTTCTGTGTAAAACGAATGCATATTTGTGGAAATCAGTGTCACTGAATCCAACACACTACAAGCAGAAATAGCATATTGATTTTGAAACTAAAATCCTTCATCTTAAACAGGCATATTTCAACTTAAGCCAAATGTAGCCTGAATCAAGACCTTTTTTTAAACTGACAACATGCTCTCCTCCCAGTCTATACAGTTTCACTGAAACCGGTATACTCATTGGGTTAACTACACTTAACCAGATATACTTATAAGAAAATCGCTATAAAGTGATGCAGCATGTTCTAGTAGGCTGAGCACTGGCTGGGAACCAGGAACTCCTGATCACTACCGTGAGCATTGCCAATAACTCACTTATATTGACTTAAGCAAGTTACATAGGGCTTGATTTTCAAAAACACATAGGCACAATATGTCCCTAATTTGCACAGGCAGTTACCAGGATTCCACGCACAAATGGCTAGTCAGACATTGTCGGAGATGTGACTTGCAGTAATAACAGCTCCTCATCCTGAGTGGGATCCATGCCTTGCAAGCAACCAGCAGTTTAATTTACTGAGTTGGTGGGCTAAGAGCACATCCACACAGGAAGAACAGACAAGTTCTCCCACAGTACATTACAAATGAATCCAGCACTAAGAATCACCGGATATCCTGCCAGAAGTCCACCCCGGCACACAGGCTAGTACAGCACCGATGTGGACGCAGTCATATGGGTCTGGTATGGGTAGGTCTTTGAACTGGGGATGCTCCACCTGGACTAGGCAAGTCTGGGCTCTTTCTGCACAGAAGACATACCCTTAGTGTAAACAGCTTTTTGTATAATCTTGGTAATGTGGTTATTTCTGATGGAAATAGTTTTCAGTATTAAAAATCAGGGAAACCAAATTTGTGCGGATTGTAGATAACTTTGGGACTAAAATGAATGACCTTGAAAGGAGGCACATTTGAAAAGTATGCAGCTCTCTAACAGAGCCATTATACAAATGGGATTGTACTGTCATTTGTCTTGGGCAGGGCCGGCTCTAGCTTTTTTGCCACCCCAAGCAAAAAAAAAAAAAAAAAAAAAGGCAGCCACAAGGAGCGCGTGGAGGGTGGTCAAGGCAGCTCACAGGGGGGTGAAGGGCGGTGCCCACCTGCTCCCTCCACCCGTGGGCAGCCAGGCGCTGCAGCCCGCTCACAGCTGGGTGAGAGGGGCTCCCCCCTCCAGTCTTGGAGAGGCTCTCCTGGCCGGGCAGGCGGAGCCCCCAGGGGCTGCAGGAGGTGCTGGCTCAGCCACTCCTTTAAAGGCAGCTTGGCCGGGCAGGGCTCAGAGCAGCACGGGAGGCGGAGGCCAGTGCAAGCGGCAGGGAGTGGCGCGTCCCGGGGAGCCTGGCAGCACGGTGACCGGCGGGGATTGCTAGTTCCTGCCCTCCCGAGCCGGGATCCGTGCCCCTGCAGGGCTGGGGACTAGTGGAGTGCGGGGAGCCGGCCAGGGGCTCCGGACTGGGCTGCCAAAACAAAAAAGAACAACGGCAGGGCAGCCAGAATGTGCCGCCCCAAGATTGGCCGGAATGCTGCTCCTTACAATGTGCCGCCCCAGGCATGTGCTTTCTCGTCTGGTGCCTGGAGCCGGCCCTGGTCTTGGGCCATTTATGGCAAAGGTACATGTTGCTGTTATTTCTGCACATGACTCCAAATGCTATGGTTGGGGCATTACCTACAAAGTAAGTAATCTTTAGATGTAGTCTAGATTTAGAAAGGAAAAAGAAAAGCTGGCAAAGCAAAGGTTCTGGGATTTCTACTTTAACAACTATGCTTAGATTGACACCAGTGGGCTGCTGTTCTCCAAAACCTGTAGAAAATCAGGGTAAACTGGTCATCTCACCTTGCTGTGTTGTTATCCATATACATTCCAGTCCTTACAACACTAATCATTGATTAGATAGACAGATGAAACAAGAAAATCAAAACCAATAAACTCACCACAACTTATTGAGGGGGATGACAAACATCCCCTCAAAACTAGAATATCAAGTGGGCAGTAATGTGTAATATTGCACTCCAACATTTGGGTAATTACATTTCATTAATTTTTTTCTCTGATAAAGAAGAAAATTAACACTGCACTGTTTCCAAACAGGGTTTGCAAATGTGTGAGCCAAAGGGGAAGCTTTGGGGTTTGTCCTAGGATAATAAACAAGATATGCAGGAACCTGCATGATAGTCTGGTTCTTAACTGATGGCAACTGTGCTTTGGTGATACTTCAATCATCATGCTTTGTGTTCCCAAAACCAAGCAGGTCTTTGCTTTGGGATTCGCTATGGAGGATTTTACAGTTTCCAGGTTTCCCCTGCTCAGATGTGATTGATTTTTTCCCCTTTAAATAATTTGTACCTTGATTTTCAGACTCTGAGCAAAATAAAATAAAAGGCTGCAAGTCCCAGGTAGCAGGAAACTCACCTCTCATCAGTGCCTCCTGTCAGCTGAGTGTGATGCTGCAACCTCTTTTTCCCCCCACTCCTGGTGCCCTCTGTAGGTTGTTGGCCTCACTAGGTGGGTTTTCATTGGCTCAGCCCTCCAAGTATCACAGTTAACAGATGAATGGATGAACCCCTTCCGGAATAACAAAGTTCAACAAATAGTTAGCCCTCACCAGGGTCTTCAGTCCCATCTCTGTACCTGTTTAAATTCCAGACCCTTTCTTGGGCTTTTAGTAAAGAGCCTTATCCTCTTTATGGGACTTAATCCATTTCCCTAATGGCTTGTGGGGGGAGCTGGGCCCACCCACTACTCCAGGTCCCAGCCCAGGAACCCTACACACGACAGCCCCATACTACTTTCCTCAGTTTGCTGCTGGTATTCCGTGGGTCTTTTCCCCTATAGCCCCTTTCTCTTCATCCTGACCTCAGTGCTGAAGTTTTCAAATCCTTGTCCTCCTTGCTGAATGCCAGTATCACCAAAACCTGTCTTCTGGGTCTCTTCTTGAGTTCCTGTGACCAGCAACAAGCACCCTCCCTTGCTCCTCTAGTCCTAACCAGGAACTGACCTTCTCAGGCCCAGTAGCTCCTTTTAACTGAGCCTTCTGGGTTCTGATTGGCTGCTTCCCTGCAGTCTTTCTAGGTAAGCCTGAAGAACCCACCTCTACTGCTCCTTTCCTGAGGCAGGGCGTAGTAGGACAGCGAGGCCTCCGACAGGGGCCTCAAAGGGCCTGCTACACCCCATCACACCCCAGATTCATCAAAACCACAAAACACACACTTTATAGGAACAAGCAGGAACCTAGCCCTCAGCAATACCCAACAGCACCAAGCACAAAGTTATTCAGCCCTAAGCATAGCCCGAGCACTTAGTGAAGCAGCTCCATCATTTGCCCAAATATAGGTAAGAGCATTTAGTGAACCAGCCCCCAGCATTGTCAGGAGTATGCTCAGCCCTATACAAAACCCAAAGGAGAGATGGGCTCATCCCTCAACTAGTTTAGGGCCAAATTTTCTTCTGGTGTAACTGGGTGCACCTCCATTGATTTCAGTGGAGCTACGTCCATTTACGGCAACAAAGAATTTGGCCTTAAGAATCCCAGGAGGATGGTACAATTGTCTTTTGGGGCTCTGGGAGCTGGCCATGCCAGCATAAGAGGTGAGTGCTAAGTGACACTGGGCCAAAGGCTATTTTGCTCCACAGTACACCCAAAGAATGAGTCAAGAAAAGACAACTATTAAGTGAGAGGATGTGAATGTGAGGGAATTTGTCTGAGAGGGAAAATGGGATTCCGCTACTTCAATATGAAGCACATCGCAAATTCACTTTGTCCATTCATCACAGAAACACTCCTAATCTTAAAGTATTGGGACAAAAAAATAAATCTGATAAAAAGAGGGTTAAAAAAAAAAAAAGGATGCAGAGATTGGAGGTTATAGTAGATTATGGCTTCAGTGGCTACTGTGAACTTGATCAGTCACCCCGTAACACGTTAGAAGAATAAGAGATGAATACCTTTCTCGTCCGCAGCCATGCACAGAAATAGCCAAGGCCAGGGGGTGGCGGAGAAAACAGAGCATCACTGGAGACACCTGGTATGCATAGATGGAAGTTATCCATGAAAAATGACAGACTATCCTGGTATAGTATTGCACCACCCACTTGACATTAATCTCCAGTGAATAATCTGGAAAGATTCCCATTTACTCTGGATCAGCCCTACATCGTAAGCAGATTGGGGAGAATTAGATTTTTATTTTTAAATCATTTCAATGGCTAATATTTGTGGTTATTTGTAAGCATTTTTTTTCAATTTTTAATCAGTTTACATATTCACAGTTGCAGGAAATTATGAGGGGAATCAGACAATTGGGGGGTGTCAGACAATAATTATTTAATGACAGTAGATCGGGGTCGGCAACCTGCAGCACGCATGCCAAAAACGGCACGCGAGCTGATTTTTGATGGCATGCTGCTGCTTGCCGGGGTCCTGGCCCCACTCAAGCCCCCCACCCACCAATTTCTCCTGCGAGGGCAGGAAGCAGAAGCTTGGTTATGCCAGCAGCCAAGCTCCCCCCTCCCCCGCTTCTTCCCCAAGCGTAGTGCTTTCCTGCCCCTCCCCCTTCCTCTCCCTGCCGCCGATCAGCTGAGCCAAGCTGAGCCGCAGCGTGCTTGCTGCTCCAGGGAGGAGGCAGAGAAGAGGTGGGGATAGGGCCCCGGGGAAATGGGTGGGAACGGGGCATATCCCCTCCAGCCCCCTGCCGTGAGCACCCCCTCAAGCCGAGCTCTGCCCTGACCCCTGAACCCCCCCCACACCCCTCTGCCTGACCCCTGCACCCCCCCCCCACACACACACTGGCCTGACCCCTGCACCCCCTCACACACCTCCAGCCCCTGTTCTGACTCCTGCACCCCCACACATACCCAGCCCCCCCACACTCCATGCCGTGACTCTTGCACACCCCCACCCTGAGCACAAAACAGGAGCTCCTGCACCCCCCCATTCCCACCTGCACCCCCAGTCTGGGGTCCCTGCCCTGACCCCTGCACCTCCCTCCACACACCCAGCCCTCTGCCCTGACCCCTCCCCACACACCCAGCCCTCTGCCCTGACCCCTGCACCCCCCCACACACACCCAGACCCCGTTCTGATTCCTGCACCCCCCACACATACCCAGCCTCCCCACACCGCATGCCCTGACTCTTGTCCTCCCCCCCCCCCCCCATCTCCACCCCCACCCTGAGCACCAAATGGGAGCTCCTGCACCCCCGGTCTGGGGTCCCAGCTGCTGGGGTCTGGGGTCCCAGTCCCTTGCCAGCCAGGGTCCCGCAGGCCCCACTCAGCCCGCTGCTGAACTAGGTGAATGGAACCCCAGGCTGGCAGCGGGCTGAGTGGGACAGCAGCGTAAGATCAGCATTTTAATTTAATTATAAATTAAGCTTCTTAAACATTTTGAAAACTTTGTTTACTTTACATACAACAATAGTTTAGTTATATAATATAGACATAGAGAGAGAACTTCAAAAAAACATTAAAATGTATTACCGGCACGCGAAACCTTAAATTAAAGTGAATAAGTGAAGACTCAGCACACCACTTCTGAAAGGTTGCCGACCCCTGCAGTAGATGCTAAGATTCAAAAAGTTTGAAGACTTATAACTGTTAAAACACAAATTGTTAACATCACATGTCAAAGTATACAAAGTATCCTTGACTCAAATTCTAGTTCCCAAGCAGCATTCTTCTTACTTTGCCTATCTATACATTTCAATTATCATCAATGGAAATACTTTTTCATTGGTTTGTGTGTACACGGTGGAATTAATGTTTACTGATAAAAATCTAATCCTTTCTAGCCTGCATATAATAATACCTAGCTCTTATGCAGCACTGTTCATCAGTAGATCTCAAAGCACTTTATACAGGAGGTCAGTATTATTGTGCCCATTTTATAGATGGGAAAACTGAGGTGCTGAGAATTTAAGTTACTTGCCCAATGTCACCCAACAGGCAAGTGGCCATGTCAGGACTAGAACCCAGATCTTCTGAATCCCATCTAGTGTACTATCCACTCAGCCAGACTACCTCACATGTTTACTATTAAGGAGTGCATGCAAAGGCAGCACAAGCCACCTCCACTCCCACTGTTAGTAAAAGTTGCTAAAAAACTCATAGTACTTATGTGAGGGACGAAGAAAGATTTCTTCGTTCTGTAGTCACAGCCAAAGCCACTAACCCACAGGTTCCCCCAGAGAAGCTACTTAACCCCTGTACCATAGCTAGTGCATGTGAAATATATGGCTACTGATAAACAAACAGCTTGGACAACTGACACCTTTCTATGGGAAGTGAAAACCAAGAGGTTATTAGTTTTCAATTTTTTATTTTTAGCATTCTAAGGGTCTAAAACCAGCTTTGTTTTTAAACTGAAATTGAGGAGGATTCATGACAGCTAGAACAGCAGGTGACCAAAGATCATTTCATTTTAAAGGGAGTTGACTAATTGTCTCCTGGCACACTTGAAAGCTATTTCAATATCAAACAGAGTGTAACTTTGAGTGACTGCATTACCCTTTGAGCACTTGAACCCTGAGATCTCCTCTCTTTTCATTTCAGGCAAAGTTCTCTTTACACCTCATGCACAACTTTCACATCATGCTTCTTAGGAGTTTCTGAAACAATCTTGCACATTTGTATTATAGGGATTAATCTAGTTGCAAATACAAATGTATCAATTCTCATTTATTCTGCTGAGGGAAATGCAATAGTATTTCACAGAGATGTGTGAAAATAAAACATGCCACCTAAAGGAAAATGGGAGACATTTGCCATTTTGGCCATGTTGCAGAAAGGGACAATATCAGATCAAGTTTTGTAAAATGTGAAGGAAGTTGAGTAGACTTTGTTTAAACTTACAGGCCAGAGCCCCAGCCCCACTCTGGGTGCTTAGCAGTATTATGGCAAAAACAAACAAACCTAAAGCCTGTTTAACTGGCCCTTCGAAGCTTCTTCCTATATAGCCACTATCAGAGCATCCTCTCCCTGCTCTCTTCATGGCCCTCTTAGTCAAGTTGCATTTCCAGGCAAGATGGGACATAGAGAATCTCTATATCCCAGAAAGCCCTGGGTGCCAGAGTGGCCTCTGGGGGTTGTGAGCACCCAGCATATGTTACAGTAGCCATTAGACTGTATTAGTTTACACCAGGGAACGGCCTGTGGTCAGAAGGCCTCAGGTACAGAGCCACACAGTTGATTTGAAGTCACCTTTGCTCCTGCCATCCACCAGTCTTGGTATCAAGCACAGCTTGGCTGGACCAGAAGATCTGGCCATTCCAGTTAAATTCCATTGCTGCTTTTAAAAAAATAAAAAAAGTAAATGACTGGGAATGAGTCCCCAAAAGTCTAGTTTGTAGGAAGTGTATTGTCTTGGAGAAGGAGACTCAGTGAGAGACAGAAATCCATGAAAATCATGGAGAGAGACAAAGAAGGGTGGGGCACAGGTCCACTGCTCTGTCTTGGTGTTTACCTTTCTGGCACCAACCCCTCCCCCCTGAAGAATTGGATCGATCTAAAATCCAGGGTGTCTGACTGGTAGAGGAAATGAAGGAGGCTTCCATGGTGGCTTTTTGCTTGGGGGAGGGACATGGACTGTCAACCAGCTGGTCCTGTCCCGTGCTCTGGCATTGGTTCAACACTCTGAGCCTGCCCGTGGGTACCCTGGCCAACCTCCAGAGGAAGCTCCTAGAGTTCTTTTGGCCGGGGAAGCACTAGCTCTCTGCGCCTGTCCAGAGCATCCCTCTGAGACAGGGTGACAGGACCTGATTTGCATTTGCAGCCAGGTCCACATATTGCAGCTTCAGGCCCTGCAGGGACTCCTTATAGTGCTCACTATCCAGCATGGAGTATGCTGGCACATGCCTTCCTCTGCCACCTCCAGCAACAATTTTATCTCCACCTGAGAGGTCTCTCCTAAGGCTTGGTCTACACTAAACCCCCAAATCGAACTAAGGTACGCAACTTCAGCTACGTGAATAACGTAGCTGAAGTCGACGTACCTTAGTTCGAACTTACCGCGGTCCAGACCCGGCAGGCAGGCTCCCCCGTCGACTCCGCGTACTCCTCGCGGCGAGCAGGATTACCGGAGTCGACGGGGAGCACTTCTGAGTTCGATTTATCGCGTCCAGACAAGACGCGATAAATCGAACCCAGAAGTTCGATTGCCTGCCACCGAACCAGCGCGTAAGTATAGACAAGCCCTAAGACTCTCTGAGCTACCAGGTTTTCCATCAGGACCTCCTCAGGATCTGGAAGCTAGTTTCAGCAACCAGGTCCGTAGCGGCCGTTAAGGGGGAAAGACCTCCTGGATGAACCCATGACACACAACCCACATCTTCATGCGCAGGTGGTAGCGTCCCCCTTGGTGCACAGGACGATGGCCTTGGCTCATGTCACCAGACTCAGACCTCCTGAACTATGGCCGGAGGGACTGGGTGGACCCTGTGGCACTCGGCTAGTGCATAGGGTTGTCCACCCTGTGAGTCCCCCGTTGTGTGCTCTAGAAGGTGAGGGCAGCTTTCCCGCTGCTTCTTTTGAGTGGGTCCTGCAGGAGGGGGCTCCTTGTTCATCCCTGGGCCTCCAGACCTTGTCATTGAGCCCCTTCCCCCATGAGACCCCTGCCTCCTTAATACACAGTCTGAGCAGGCTGAACACAGTCCAGCTGGTCAGTCTTCAAACCATGCCTAGAGAACATCTGTACACTCTTAAGAACCATACCATCCACTTCCTCACCTTCATGTCCCATCCAGACATCAAGTGACCTGCTGCCACCTGTGAAGAGCAGGGCACCCTGGTGGACTAGCTTATACTCTGCACTGGTCCCACAGCCCAGCTGAGATATTAGCTAGTGGCTCTTTCATGGAGCCATAAGGACAGGTGTGTGGCTGGAGTGGTTTACAGAATCTCTTGACACCTGTCCCTTCTGCAGTGAAGGGGAGACCCTGGCACATACCTATGTAGAGTGCGTCAGGCTGCAGCTCCTCTTCCAGCTCCTCCCACGAGGTTCTGGCTGCACTTTTCCCCTTACTTGCTTATTCCCCTTAGTGGCCCCATGAAATCATGAGGCCTGCTCACCAGCCACCTCCTTGAGCTGGCCAAGAAGGCCATCCACCAGACCAAGAGGAGGAAGCTCACCAGGCAGTGGGGAGCATTCTGACACTATGGGGCCAATTTCCATTCCCTCATCACATCACATCTCTTGGCAGACTTCCTCTGGAGGTCATCCACTGACTCTTTGGATTTCATTGAGGAGCAGTGGGCATGGTCCAGGATTCTCTGCTTACTGTCCGCATCTGGAACCCTGATCTTCAATCTCTGACATTCACTCCTGTTCCTGTTTTTGCATCTGTTGTCCCCTGAATTCAGTTGTGGCCTGGGGTTTGTAGTTCCTTTCCCTCAGTTAAGAGGGTGAACCTTTAGTTTTGGGATAGTGTGACAATACTGCCTATAGGAGCCAGCTGAGGTCACTCAATTAGGGTGAACTGCAAACAGAATGGGGCAGACAAACCTCAAAAGCTGGAGGATATTCCAATACTTCGATTACCAAGCCAGGAAAAAACAGCTTCTATAATACCTCATTGGTTACTCAGAAGTTCATATAATGCAGTTCCTTTAAAATGTCCAGCCTCAGGCCTCCATCCACAGACACATGTCAGATGTGATGATGATTATGGAAAATCTTATCTCATTATATAAAAGAAAAGGGTCTTCCAACCCCAAAGGATCAGCCACACACCCAGGTCCAATTATACCCAAAATACATGCTTATAGTCAATTCTTGTTAACTAAAATTTATTAAAAAAAAGAAAAGAGTGAATGTTGGTTAAAAGATCAATATACATACAGACTTTAGTTCAATTTTTGGGGTTCAGCTACATAGCAGAGATGAGTTTGTAGTTGCCCAAAGTCCTTTTAGAAATAGACCATAGGTTATAGTCCAATGTCCATACTCAGGGTGACTCCAGTCAGTGACTGGGGATCTCAATCCTTATGGCTTAACGTTTCCCCCTCTTGAAACCCAAAGTAGATCTGAGATGAAGGATCATGTCCCAAGGTTTTTATACATTTCCAACAGCCTTTTGGCCTGAGAAAACAATAGGCTTAACTTTCCTCCTCCCAAGCATCATGCAATTAAAACAGGATAATTTATCCATTAAACAGTTCAGATACAGGTTACCACAACCTTCAAAGAGACATATAGACAATAATACTATTTCCCTCAAGTGTCTTCCGAAATACTAATACTCCTTTTTTGATCTTTGAATCAAAGCTATAACAATAGACAAGACTTGTTTGCTTACATCACAAGACCTGAGCAAACAGCTGCCCTTCTATCTCTAACAATGCAGGCTTGCATTTCAAAGCTCTATTCATTTAGATATCTTCCTAACAAATTTTTACAGTTCGACCATGGGTCAGGTCAGTCTGAGTTAACTAACTCTTTTTGGCCCTATGTCACCTTTCAGTGAGATATTATATTACACTCATAACATCACAGATGGCCTAAGCCCAACTGTCCCAGTACCCTCTATAGGTACACACTTTCCAACTTCAGGAACAGATGAAGTAGAGCTCTTCCTGACAACAATCTCCTTCCTTCCACAGCCTTATTCATCCCCAGAGCAGATCCATCATTGCAGTGAATGAAGCAGCAGTCCTGTGGAAAAAATAGTGTGTGATCATGTCATGAAAGACTGCATCATAATGCAGTAGCACGATGGAGCCAAATTAAGATTGCACTGACAACCTTAATTCTAGCATTTCCTCACTTTTGAGTGCTTGACTGTGCAGCCTTAAGGATGCTTTGTTAATGTAGGTTTTTGTGAGTAATTTCCTAAGTTTTTAAAGAATCAAACTGATAAAACATAAAATCCATCACGTGGCATCATTTTGACACCCACATGGGTCATCAGCAGAGTTAGAAGCTTTAGATCCATGGCCCAGACCTCTACCATTTTCATCAATAGTTAGTGCTGAGCACTTCTTATAAACATTTTGCATAAGCCCCAAGTAGTCTAAGGAAATGTGTATATTTTCAGCTACATCATACTCTAAGCCTTGTAAAGAACCAAGAGGAAATATATTCATATGCTACTAATGGAAATCAATAGATGCTCTCAAGTTAAAGGACAGACTGTGTCTACCTACAAAACAACAATGTGGCACTTAAAGTAACCCTGCAGTGACAGAGGGGCTAAATGGGCCTATAAATGTCAAAAGCAGATAAACACTGTGCATTTGGCTTAAAAGCAGCTTCCCTGTGAGCCATATGGCCATGGGTAGAGTACTGCTAATAACAGCTCTAAGTGAGGTATGTTCAGAACAGAAGTCAACATCCTTCAAGGCCAAAAACTGTAGTCTAAAGAAGCTGAATTAGACTGACAATGGTCTTGAAGCGAATGGTGATGTAAATGGAATAGAAATAGCAATGTGAATAAAAATAGTGTAAGTGAAGAAATGAGTCAATGCACTCCTGCTAGCCCATCTCCTACGCTCTGCCTTGTGCTATGTAGTGCACTCACCACAAGTTAAGCCCCTTGTATCAGTGTGTGAATATTGCCCATAGCTTCAGCTCTGTGGCCTCCTGCAGGCCATCTGCCTACCACTGGGTCTTCCACAGCTCATCCCTCCAGCCAAGTGACACCCTTCCAGGGTCACAAAAAAGTCCAAGTAAACCTCTAAACTAATAACTCTTCCCTCCCTCTCAGTCCCCAATGAAGTGTTCTAACTGGGCCTACCTCAGGGCCTCCCCCCTCAGAGCCTGACCTGCTCCTGCAGAGTTCATCCTCTGTCACTTCTTGTGTAGCAGGTTTTCCCTCCACTGCCTCTCCTCCATGGGGTCTCCAGCAGCTTCCCCTAGGGCTCTCCCTACTCCTTCTATTCCTTAGCTCAAGCCTTCCCCCTGAACATACCCTCCTCTTGGGACTTCCTTCCTGTAGAAGAGTCCAGGCTTCTCTGCAGTAAACTCCTTCAGTCTGCTAAAGTCCTAGGTGACTAACAGCCCATCACCTAGCTCTTCCTCCTGTGGCCGGAAGCAATCAATTACCCACAGGTGTGGAGCATTCCACTAATTGATTTTTTTCCTTCTCTAGCAAGTGATGATGATTCACCCCATCACACCTAGGTAATACAGACATTTCAGAGCAGCAAGTGATAGGGACTGCATTACAGAGACATAGGGAATGTCTACCCTTTAATGAGAAGTGCGATTGCAGGATGCACAGACATACCTGATCTGGCTTTGACCTAGCTAGCGCAAGTACTAACAGCAGTGAATCCATGGCAGCACAAGTTTCAGTGTGGGTTATACAAGCCCACCGGGGACACTGGGTGCTTTGCTTACTGAGGCGGCTAGCTCATGCTGAAATCTGTGCTGCTGCAGTTTCTCTGCTACTGGTAGTCGCACTAGCTAGATCAAAGCCAGCTTGATTATGTCTGCAATCACACCTTCAATGGCAGCATAGACATACCCTTAATGGAATGGGATAAGCTAAGGGTACCATGGCAGCTATAATGGAGAGTCTGACAGTATTATGAAACTGTTTCATATTTTATTTCCTTTTACATTTTTTAACAGCAGCAGACTTTTGAATGAAGAAGCAGCCCATAATAATACATGAAGTATCATACGAGACCTGATATAATGTATGAATGGAACAATTACACAAAACTACACTATACAAAGTAGCCACTGCCCTCAGCCATTTCAAATGAATAAAAATGCCAACAGGGACCTAAGTCCTCATTACAGAGTAATGACCTGCTAAATTACATTGCAAAAGCACATGCAATCCAGTCATTGACAGGCTTATTCCAACCTGCCTTTAAGGAGTGCTGAGAAATCTTTCTTTCAAGCCTATACACCAAAAGCAGCGGGCAAGAGTAATAATGAAACTGAAGAGTTCTACAGGCAATTGTTGGAGCCCAGTGATTGTGCACCAGAATGCAGTGTGCTGATGATTACAGGAGGTTTCACATTTCATTGCTTATCTCTGGAGAGAGGTTGCTAATAAGAATGTAATGGATGGATTGAGAGAGACCGAATGAGCACACTGACCCATTAAGTTCTTCTGTGAGAATCTGTTCTTACAAACATTTCGCTTCAAGGTTAAAGCAGGAAGAAATACCAGACTTGCTCAACAATCCATCACACTGTTGGAAGTTTCATCTAGTGGTTAGAAGAGGGGACAGGAAGTACCCCTTTTCCGCTCTGCCTCTGCTTCACTTTGTGACTTGGAGCAAATCTCTTAACTTCTCTCTGTCACATATAAAATGGGATAATAATACACGCCTACCTCAGCAAGGTGTGGTGGTGTCCTATGAATTACTGCACTAGCGGGTGGCAGTTAGCCTGTAGTCTGGAGTAGGGACATCATAGAGTGCAGTGCCCCAGATGGAACTCCAGAAAGGTGTGCAAGCAGAGTGTGTGCATGCTGTCCTGTCCCTCGGGTTGCTAGGGAGTAGTCTTTGTGTCCCCTTGAGCTCAAGAACTATTAACATTCCCTTGTGGGGGATGCATAATGAAGTGGAAAAGGCTCCTTGCACCTCCCCCTTGCTGAGTACCCATGCTAGACCCACAGACAAGCTGGCCTTCATGCACTTTGAGGTGCTTACATGAGAGTTGGTGCAGAAAAGTATTATGCATATTAACAAGTAAACTGTGCTGATTTAGCTGAGATCAGTAGCTCCAATGCTTATTTCAAAGCTGAAAATTCACCTCATTGATGTATAAAATAATCATTTTAGCTATTCAGAGAGAACTTGGATACTCAGATGAAGTTATGAAATGAAAACCAGAGTCTTGCAGAAAACACAAAGCAAATATATTAACAATAATACACTTTTTGGTGTTTTAAAACACCTCTTTGGCTTAGACTAAATTAGCTGCAGAAAGAGACAAGATGAGCATTTACTGAGGTTTTAGATACTATCACCAGGAAGAAAAAACAGCAGCATGGTCACTGGGAGTCTGAAGGTGTGTCTATTCTTGCAAGTGTACATCTTATGCCTCCACTATCCACATCTGAAGATCTAAAGCATGTTCCTGAAGGACAGTCTGGTGCATGAAAGCTAGCATGCATGAGGGGTGTGGGTATGTGCCCGCCTCCTCTATGGCATGGCCCAACCTGCGCTACAGTGTCGTGTGGATGGAGGTAAGAGGTGTATACCAGGTCAAGGATATCAATAATCTGCCAGGGCCATTCCCAAAATGCATTGATCCTTTGTTGCCTGACCCTTGCCCATAGGTATAAAGATTCCTGATCCTCTCTTCCAGAGTAGCAGTGACCTGCACTGAGCACTGCAGAACAGTTTCTGTTGAAATCTATTGATCAGTACAAGTGATCATGGTCTGAGAGCAGCCACCTGGACTCTGGAGCACACACAGATGCTGATCCATGTTTGGTCAGAGTATACCATCCTCCATGACTTTGCCTAAATCGTCTGGAACATTCACTTGTACCAGGATAGTTCAGGAGACTGGAGGTGGCAGGCATTCACCAGACTCCGTCCCAGTGCTGGGAGGCATAAAGCACCTTAGGCTCCTGTACTGGAGGAGGAAGGACTAGAATAGTTGCTCTGGGAGGGGACCTAGCACATGACCCCACTACAGTGAGCTGGACTGGGGCTCTCTAGGGCTGAGAATATAGAACCCAAAGTCACTCGCAACCCCCTCCTCAACTCCATTGATTTTGTCTTATGTCGGGATGCTGAGGAGGGGCAGGGTGAGGAGGCAGCAAGAACCTTTGAGGAAGTCCTAGAGGAAGTCCCGGGAGACTCACAGGAAGAAGAGCACATGACTCTGTGCCTCTACCTGGTAGACCCCATTGAGGAAGCCCTCTCTGAGGAGCCTGAGGAGGACCCTGAGCTGCAATAGGAACCAGAATCTGAGGCTGCTAAATTAAAATACATACTCTGGAAATATGCCCTCTTGCTCTGGTAATACATGCCTGAAGCTGAAAATTCTTTATATATTTGCTGATAATTAAGTGAGATTGCAGACAAAGAAAACAAAAGTAACAGTGAGGATACCTGACACCGAGCATACCTAAGGACTCCCCCACACTCACCAGTTACCACTGGCAACCATCGAGGCTTAGAAGCAATCATGCATAGCACCTGCTAAGAGCTGTGAGATACAGTGTCAGACAGAATGGTAAGAAAGGAATGTGTGACGTCCCTCTTAAAACTTTACGGAACTCTTTTTTTAGTACTGTAATAATTCTTAAGCGCTCCCCATAAACCAACCCAAACCAGAGCAGTTATCATGAAACAAAAACATTGTTCAGTGATGACATTACAGAGCATTAAAAGTCTCCACCACACAAAAACCAGGGCCAAAGGTGTTATCCTCCCCCAGTTGTCTGCTTTCGGTTAGTACATTCACTGCAGGGGATCAAAACCCACCGAGGTATCTCACGACACAAGTATGCGGCAATGCTCTGTTGAGCTTGTCAAGCAACACCATAGGGTAATGTCTCTTGGCACGGTCCCAGTTCACCTTCTGGTTCCCTACTGTTCCATTATGTGCAACCACACTGCATCATGAATTTCCCTGGCCCGCCGGGAACCAGGAGCTGTGTGGACACAGGTGGGGTCAGGTTGCCTATGAAGACTTTGGAAAGCACTTCTGTCCTGTGCCCACTCACTGTGAAACTATTCCCCTTTAGCCTCACATATGTTTGGCAAAGCACAGCATACCCTTGAATGCTTTCATGAGTCATAGCAGGGGCCATTACCCATATTCTGGCTGTAGCGTCCACAGGAAAGTCCATCAGGTGGGGATAAGCTTCGTCCATCGCCCATTGTGTTCGTCGATGGGCCATTAACTTGAATAGTCCATTTATAATGTGCTGGCTAGATTGGATGTAAACTACCTTGTGGGTGCTATCCAGGAACAAACACATTTTAAATACAGGTACATAGTCAATATTCATAACTTCAAATACTAAAATGATACATGCATACAAATAGGATAGTCATATTCAGCAAACCATAACTTTTCTGTTGACACCTTACATGACATACTTTTTTAAAAGATTTGTTGCAATTACATAACAGTGGTAGCAACAATGATTTACATGATCATATTTTAATCATACAACGTCAAACGCCAATCACCTGAGCACCCTGGCATCAAGGACCTTTTCCATGTGTCCAACATTTGTGTTCATGCATTGACCCCTAGGGTCCATTAAATCTTGGAGAACCAGTGAATAGTAACCTTTGGGTTCACATATTCACGGATCTCTTTCAGTGAGAAAGTATAGGGATGAGTGTTCTGGCGATGGTCCCCGCACAGTTTGGAAAACCCATCCTCTGAAAACCTGCTATAATTTCAGGCACTTGGGTAATGCCAACCACCTGTGGGTAGATTGCAATATTGATGGTCTGGCAACCACGATGCCAACACTTGACTTCCCAGCCCTGAATTTGTTGGCAACAGACCAGTAGCTGTCAAGTGTTGCCAGCTTCCAAAAGGCAATAGCCACCCGCTTCTGCACTGTTATGGGTTTCCAAAATTAAGTGGTTTGGCACTGGAGGGTTGGTGCAAGTTCCATGCATAACTCAGTTAAGGTCTGCTTCCTCATTCTGAAGTTCTACAGCCAGTGGTCATCATCGCAGGTTTCTAGGATGATGTGGTCCCACCACACCATGCTCATTCTCCAGGACCAGAAGTGGATGTCCACCCATGGACATACCATGGCAATCCTGGCATTCAGAACATCTGTTCCATGAGTCCCAAGTGGATTGTCATTCCCCCCTCTAGGTCAGCCATCTTAGCCATCTGACAGCTCTCTGGACCAATTCTGTCCTGTATCTGTTACTGCACCGCATGAACATTTGTCCTATGAGCAGGAATAGAACTACATCTTCATGGACTTGCTCCAGGACTCCAACACAGTTTGGAAGAAGAGAAAGAGAAGTGGGAGCTGCCATCATCATATGCATGGAGGCAGTGCACAGTTCCAGCAACATGCAGTAAGGTGGTTCCTAGAGTGTCTCTGGTATCACACAGATACCGCCCCTGAAATTTTACCTTGAACATCGCATACTGAAAAGGGGCAATGTGGACACAAGTATATGCCTGTGCACAGCATAAACACATGCCCAGCACGACATATGTGGACACTCAGAATGGATACAGGGTACACGCTCTAGCAGTATATGCAATGTAACTGGGTACACTTGCAAGCGTAGCCGTAGCCTGAGGATGAAAAGAATATGATGAGGACAAACAGCTAACTAACTCTGACGCAATGAAAAAGTATGTGGCAGTGCAGAGCAATGTGTAAAAATTGGTAAGAGAAAAAAGGCATTCTGACTGAACAGCATGATGATCAGCAGTGGAAGCAACCCCTGAGTCTCATTGGGATGTCAAAGCTTATTACTTGCTTCCTGTCAAATATAGTGCAATACTGCACAGTGCCAGCTCCTGGAAACTCTGTAGACCATTGAGGAGTGAGTCCCCCATGGCCTTGTTGGAAAATTGAAAATTGGAGTCTGAGTTTTAAAAGGTCTCTAGGGGGTTGCGTAGGCTCCAAATAGCATTTTAAAAATAAAATAATGCTTTTAAGTGTTCATATGTGGCCAGAAAGAACTCAAAATGTCATTTACAAAGCTAGGGGAACAATGGAGCACTGCAAAGTTCCTGCCGTTTTTCTTCAGGATAGACCCACTATTAAAGTGACAGTAGTTGTACCATCAAGCAGCAAAGTCAAGATTCAGCACAGGAGATGAAAAAATGGTGAATGGGGGATTTTTCATGTGACAATTTTTCATAGCGGAATGCTGGATTTCCTCAAATAGAAGACATTCTAGCTCCTGCTATAAAGGAAACTTCTACCTTAATAACTGGGACACAAAGGATCCATGCCTTTGTGTGTGTGTGTGTGTGTGTGTGTGTGTGTGTGTGTGTGTGTGTGTGTGTGTGTGTGTGTAGGAAAAGTGTCTGCATGCACACAGACACATAGATAATATTAGCAAAATTTGTTGTGCACCACTGTAACGCTCACCTAACTCTGGGTGTTCCAGGGCATGGCTAATTAGGTACATTCATTTGCCTAAAATTTTCAAGCCCGTATAGCTATACAAACAAGCTGAGTAAGGTGCCTAATCTTAATTGTGCACAGACAGCAATGAGTGACGCGGGAGCAGGTTTGTAAATCACTACTAAAGGAAGATTAAAAAGCTGCTCCGAGACAGGATGTACAGATACCACAGTTGGGATTAGGGGAGCTGGTAGCTGCAAGCAAAGGGAGAAATGCTGAATTTCTTTGTCCCTAAACAAAAGAAAAAGAAAAGGCAGATGTCAGTATCAGAACAGAATAAATAAGCAATTTTGACCGAATGAACCTCTGTATTGACACCCTAAACACTATTGTAATCATCTTTCTATAAAATATGCCTTGTGAGTTATCATTTGAAAACTAACAATTCACTGGTCACTAATATCATGGTGAAACGTATGTAGCAACCTTATATGTAAAGTTATGAACATAAGCTGAAATTATGATGGAAATGTGGTTACCAGACAAGTCTGGGGAATATACAAACCTGTTTCTCAAAGACAAAGGACATGCTGACACCTCTAACCAGGTGTCATCAAAGTTGATGGGCAACCACCTGTCTGAGGGGCAACCAAGTAGCCTTCTTTGGCAAAGAAGTGGGGGCAGAAACAGGCTGAGCTATATTTTAGCAAACAACAGTATGGAACCTATTTTACCACGAGACTCCATGGCAGGGGTGAAAATAAGTCCAGTGACTTACCGGGACGCTGGGGTCAGCTCTGGCCCCCGGAAGGGGCGGGACCTAGGGCAGAAGGGGCATGGCTGAGGGAGTCAGAGCCAGCCCCAGCCCATCCTGTAAGGTAAGTGCCCCCCCTGCACCGGGATAGCAGCAGCAGCCCGGGGCCGCGGGGACTATTTAAAGGGCCCGGGGCTCCCCTGCTTCTACTGCCCCAGCCCTGTAAATAGCCATGGGAGCCCTGGGGAAGCGGCGGGGGTCCCGCGGCTATTTAAAGGACCACGGCGGCAGAGGCAGCTGGAGCCCCGGGCCCTTTAAATAGCCCCTGGAGCCACCCCGCTAACCCTGGGGCTCTGGGGGCTATTTAAAGGGCCCGGGTCTCCCCTGCTTCTACAGCCCAGGCCCTTTAAATAGCTGCCAGAGCCCTGGAGTAGTGGCGGTGGGGCTCTGGTGGCTATTTAAAGGGCTGGGGCAGTAGAAGCAGCAGGAGCCCCGGACTTTTTAAATAGCTCCCAGAGCTCCGCAGCCCTACCCCAGGGCTCCAGCAGTGGGGCTCTGGTGGCAATTTAGAGGGCCTGGGGCTCCAGCCCCTGCTGGGAGCCCCAGGCCCTTTAAATTGCCCCCTGAGGAAGCTGGGCTGCCCCAGTATGGCAAACCGGCTCTTGCCGGTACGCCGTGTCGGGGCGTACCGACTTACTTTCACCTCTGCTCCATGGCTTCAATCTCACAGCAGGAATGAACTTTATCTAGGGGTAACCTTCAGGAAAATGCATTTCAAAGGGGTGACTGGACTATAAAAGTGAGGGGCAAAAACACCCACGGTGTCTCTCCCTATGCATCTCTCTTTCTCCTTCACTAAAGAAGTCAAAAGAAGCAGACATTTGAATTTGGGAGAAATCCTGACCTGAAGTTTGGTCAGTCCTGTTGTTGGCAGCATGTGGTAAGAATTTGATCTTGAACCAAGTCTAAGTTTTTGTTAAGTTTTTGCACTAAAAAGCGTTTTATCTTTATTTCTTTTGAGACCACATGTGCCTTATACTTGTACTCACTTAAAATCTGTCTCTGTAGCTAAATAAACTTGTTTTATTCTTTAATTAAAACTAATCAACTGTTGCGTTCAAACTGAATTGTTTGGATAACTCCATTTAAAGTAACAAACTGTTGGATATTGTTCCCTTACTGGGGCAACGGACTTTTAATATCTGAACTATCCAGGAGAGGGCTGGACACAATTGCAGAACACAGTAATTGCAGGACACCATTTTGGGGAGGAAATTTGGGACTGGGTGTAGATATTTTGCTGTTATCCTTAAAACTATCGAGTATACTGGTTTCTCAAGATAATGACAGGACCAACAGTAAACCCTGAGAGTTTTATACCCATCTGTCTTGGATATTGTAAACTGCACATTCATGCCCTTGGGGCCATCCAAAAAAAGTGAGGCTACTTGCAAAAAATTTCAATCTCTCACTCCACCAATATGATGCTAGTGTGCTATACTAAACACATCATCACAGACTCACTAGCAAAGTCCTCAGGAGTACCTGATATCCCTTGTACACTAAGACAATCTAATCTGGCAAAACTCTTTGAAACAAATAATATCAAGGGAAGTTAGCTATTTAGGGAATATCTGTAGATGTGTCTTACCAATGCTGAAAGTCAGTGGGAGTCGGTCCCCAACTCTCCTTTGTGTCTTTAAAAATCTCCCCCTATAATTTTAGCTCTTTGTTATTCAAGGGATAGTAGCTTCCACTGTCTCCTTGGCTAATGGCTTTGAGCCACTGTTTCCAAACTCTCACAGAGAGCAGTTATAACAAAGCCTTACATGTTCCCAGATTGATGATCATAGAGACAACCTGTGGCATTCCCAAGTGCCACTTTAGATTTTTTGATAAATCAGAAGCTACATGGCTACACAAGCCCCCAGTACGGTCAATTAAAATACTCCTGGCATGTTGAACTATATTGTCCTGCTTTACTGAGGGAAGCTCAGAATGAAATGTCAAATTGAGAAGAACCAGAAGATGATGACCATTTGTAGCCTGAACACAAGGATCAGGGACAAGATGCTAAAAATGCAAGACAGGGACTGAGAGAGAAATACTTCTAAGGTATTTTGTTAGCAAAGTGAAACAATAGACAGGTTTCCAATTTATTCAAATGTAGGGCCTGATTCAAAGCCCACTGAAGTCAATGGGTGACCTATTGACTCCAATGGTTTTAGGATTGGGCTCACAGAAAGTAAGCATGTAAACCCAGGGGTTTAGTCGCAACTTGATCAGGTGAGAGAAGGGAGATCTCTGCTCAAACTCATTCAAATAGCTCTGGGGATTCTAAACATTTGAGCAGGAGACTTTATTTCTGAGTTCCTTTTGGCTAGCTATCTGTCACTGATCATTAGATTAGTAATCAAAACCCTCAGTCTCATGGTATGTCTACACTACGAGAGTAGTTCGATTTTACTTAAATCGAATTCTTGGAATCGATATTGCAAAGTCGAACGTGTGTGTCCACACTAAGGATAGTAATTCGACTTTGTGAGTCCACACTAACGGGGAAAGCGTCAACATTGGAAGCGGTGCACTGTGGGCAGCTATCCCACAGTTCCCGCAGTCCCCGCTGCCCATTGGAATTCTGGGTGGAGCCGCCAATGCCTTCTGGGTAAAAAAAATGTGTCGAGGGTGCTTTTGGGTAACTGTCGTCATCCGTCCATCACTCCTGCCCTCCCTCCCTGAAAGCGCCGGCGGGAAATCAGTTCGCGGACTTTTCTAGTCAGTGACAGCGCGGACGCCACAGCACTGTGAGCATGGAGCCCGCTGCGACCATCGCTGCAGTTGTGGCCGTTCTCAACGCCTCGCAGCTTATCATCCACCTTTCCCTGAGGCAGATGCAGATAAGTCAGGCGAGGAGGCTACGGTACCGCGGTGAGGGCCTGAAGTCTGAGAGTAGCACAGACCTCTCAGAAAGCACGGGACCCAGCGCCAAGGACATCACGGTGGCAATGGGTCATGTTGATGCCATGGAACGGCGATTCTGGGCCCGGGAAACAAGCACTGAGTGGTGGGACCGCATAGTGCTGCAGGTCTGGGATGAATCCCAGTGGCTGCGAAACTTTCGCATGCGGAAGGGAACTTGCCTTGAACTTTGTGAGTTGCTGTCCCCTGCCCTGAAGCGCAATGACACCCGGATGCGAGCAGCCCTGACTGTCCAGAAGCGAGTGGCCATAGCCCTCTGGAAGCTTGCAACGCCAGACAGCTACCGGTCAGTCACGAACCACTTTGGCGTGGGCAAATCTACCATGGGGGTTGTTGTGATGCAAGTAGCCAAGGCAATCGTTGATGTACTGCTGTCAAAGGTAGTGACCTTGGGAAACGTGGAGGCGATCATAGATGGCTTCGCAGCGATGGGATTCCCAAACTGCGGTGGGGCCATAGATGGAACTCACATCCCTATCCTGGCACCGGACCACCAGGCCAGCCAGTACATTAACAGAAAGGGCTACTTTTCCATGGTGCTGCAAGCACTGGTGGACCACAGGGGACGTTTTACGAACATCTACGTCGGATGGCCGGGCAACGTTCATGACGCTCGTGTTTTCAGGAACTCTGGTCTGTTTAGACGGCTGCAGCAAGGTATTTACTTCCCGGACCACAAAATAACTGTTGGGGATGTGGAGATGCCTATAGTCATCCTCGGGGACCCAGCCTACCCGCTAATGCCCTGGCTCATGAAGCCCTATACTGGCGCCCTGGACAGTGAAAAAGAACTCTTCAACTACCGGCTGAGCAAGTGCAGAATGGTGGTGGAGTGTGCTTTTGGCCGTCTCAAGGGGAGATGGAGAAGCTTACTGACTCGCTGTGATCTCAGCGAAACCAATATCCCCATTGTTATAGCAGCTTGCTGTGTGCTCCACAATCTCTGTGAGAGCAAGGGGGAGACCTTTATGGCGTGGTGGGAGGTTGAGGCAAATAGCCTGGCTTCTGATTACGCCCAGCCAGACAGCCGGGCGATTAGAAGAGACCAGCGGGACGCGCTGTGCATCCGGGAGGCTTTGAAAGCTAGGTTCCTGACTGAGCAGGGTAACCTGTGACTTTTAAGTTAGTGTACAGAGAAGCTGAACCTGCCCCCGTTTCTTTACCCAGTTAATGTTGACTATCCTCTCCAGTTACATACCCCCTTCACCCCCTTCCAACACACGTTTAGAAATAAAATCACTTCTACTTTGTTAATGAACACCGTTTTCTTTATTACTGTTTTCGCGGGAATGTTTTAAACCTGGGACGCAGACTGTGGTGGGGAGCGGGTGTAGTGTAGTGACGCAAATGACGCTTCTAAACTCCAGGATTGACAGGCTCCGCTGTGATGGACTGGTTGTTTCAACGGAGCCTGTCACCCCTCCTGATCGGGACTGTGTGTATGGGGGGGCTATGTGACTTTGTGGCAGGGGGAGGACGGTTACAGATCCCCTGCTGCGTGGCTCTGTGATCCAGGATAAGGACCGCCGCATAAGATCTCTAACTGCCCTCCCCCGCCACAAAGTCACAGAGCAACCCACCCCCCACCACAGAACATGAAAACCACCTCCCAGACTGACCAGGGTAACTAGTGACTGCACTGTGTATGTGCCCTGCTGCTGGACCTGCCCCCGCCTATGTACCCTGCCAAAGGTGACTGTCCTGTCCAATTACCCCCTTCTCCCCCTCCTCCAAAAGAACATGATGGAAACAGTAATTAACAGAAACTTATTTTTTATTAGCAACTACACATGGAACTGGGAGGTGAAACTTGGACGGGGGCTTGTGTGAGGCGGGAAGGAAAGAACTTGTCAAATTTTGGGGAATGAGAGCCTTCTACTACTAGAGCTGTCTGCAGGGGTGGAGGGAGAGTTTGCACAGACTCTGCCGCCCCTCCTTCTTTGCACTTTGGGTGAGGGGGGTATGGGACTTGGTGGCGGGGGAGGGCGGTTACAGATGGACTGCAGCGGGGCTCTGTCCTCCTGCCTCCGTTCCTGCAGAACATCCACAAGGCGCTGGAGCGTGTCCGTTTGCTCCCTCATTAGTCCAAGCAGCGTTTGAGTCGCCTGCTGGTCTTCCTGCCGCCACCTCTCCTCCCGTTCCATGTGTGCTTGGTGCATTTGGGACAAGTTCTCCCGCCACTGGGTCTGCTGTGCTGCCTGGGCTCGGGAGCAGCCCATAAGCTCCGAGAACATGTCCTCCCGTGTCCTCTTCTTCCTACGCCTAATCTGCGCTAGCCTCTGGGAGTGTGATGCCAGGCTAGGTTGTGAGACGGTCGCAGATGTGGCTGTGGGAATGGGAAAAAGGGAGTGAATTCCTCAGAAAGATAAATGTAGTTGTGAACAAAGAACATAGTCTTTCTCTGTGAACAAGACCATGCACAGCACCTATCACATGCGCACTCAGGACAAGGTCGAATTCTCGGCCTTCGCATTCAGTGCCTGGGGTCTTGCACAGCAGATCTGAGAAGCGGGGCAGGACACCGGAATTTGTGTAGCAGGCAGACATGGTAAGCCGTAGACTTGTGGCAGCTTAAAACTTTAATATTAGCACTGGCCTCCTTTCACATTGAAAGCAATGTCAGTCCCTGCTGCCAGCAATCCGGCAAGCAGGAACTCTGCCCCTGTCCCACCCCCTCGCGGCTGGCTGTCCCCGGGAACGATCCCTGTAGGCTGCCCCTCTCCCGCCTCCACCGCGTGGCTGCAAACCAGCGGTTACAGTTCTGTAAAGGAACGGGCAAGCAATCCCAACACTAACATTCCCCTACCTAATTCAAAGCAGGTCACCATGAGCGACATCACCCTGATGAGGATCTCAGACAGCGATAAAGAAAGAATGCTTCGGGAAAGCCTCCAAAGACCAGGGCCGTATGCCGCCCTGCTGTGCAGGGCAATGATCCCTGAGTACTTGATTGTCTCGTGGCGCGGAAACGTGTCATACTACGGAGGACCCAATAAGGCCGCTCTCCCCAGGAACCTGATGCAACGGCTTTCCAATTACCTCCAGGAGAGCTTCATCGAGATGTCCCAGGAGGATTTCTGCTCTATCCCCGGACATATAGACCGCATTTTACTGTAGCTGCACTGGCAGGGAGTAAACAGTAGAGCGGCTTGGGCAGAACAATCATGCTAAACCGGACATTGTTCGATTTTTTTTCAATAGTTGCACTGCCCAGGACTGAAACGTTAAGCGCCCAGGGCAAACTAATCATGAGAAACCCATTGTTGTTATTCTTAATATTCCTGTTCTGTTAAAAATAAATGTTTAGATGTTTAAAACACTTACTGGCTGATCCTTCCCCAGATTCTGAGTCCGGGTTAACGGCTGGGGACGGTTGGTAGGGGATCTCTGTAAGGGTGATGAAGAGATCCTGGCTGTCGGGGAAATCAGCGTTGTAAGGGCTGTCGACTGCCTCGTCCTCCTCATCTCCTTCCTCATCTTCCCCATCCGCTAACATGTCCGAGGAACCGGCCGTGGACAATATCCCATCCTCAGAGTCCATGGTCAGTGGTGGGGTAGTGGTGGCGGCCGCACCTAGGATGGAATGCAGTGCCTCGTAGAAACGGGATGTCTGGGGATGTGATCCGGAGCGTCCGTTTGCCTCTTTGGTCTTCTGGTAGCCTTGTCTCAGCTCCTTGATTTTCACGCGGCACTGCGTTGCATCCCGGCTGTATCCTCTCTCTGACATGTCTTTAGAGATCTTCTCGTAGATCTTTGCATTCCGTTTCTTGGAGCGCAGCTCGGAAAGCACGGACTCATCACCCCACACAGCGATCAGATCCAAGACTTCCCGATCAGTCCATGCTGGGGCCCTCTTTCTATTCTGAGATTGCACGGCCATCACTGCTGGAGAGCTCTGCATCATTGCCAGTGCTGCTGAGCTCGCCATGATGTCCAGACAGGAAATGAGATTCAAACTGCCCAGACAGGAAAAGGAATTCAAATTTTCCCGGGGCTTTTCCTGTGTGGCTGGTCAGAGCATCCGAGCTCGGACTGCTGTCCAGAGCGTCAACAGAGTGGTGCACTCTGGGATAGCTCCCGGAGCTATTAGCGTCAATTTCCATCCACACCTAGCCTAATTCGACATGGCCATGGCCTCGTCGGGGAGGAGTACAGAAGTCGAATTTAAGAGACCTCTATGTCGAACTAAATAGCTTCGCGGTGTGGAAGGGTGCAGGGTTAATTCGATGTAACGGCGCTAACTTCGACATAAACGCCTAGTGTAGACCAGGCCTCACTGTGCAGGGGCATCCCCAGAATTTTTTCACACAGTCCATATAACCGAATCTCTTTCACTTTAACTTAGAATGGCACCACTCAGGTTTGGCCCAGCCACCTCTCAGTCACGACAGAGGGGCTTCCAGGTCAAATTTCAGTGAGTGATGTTGCGTTCCGGCATGCCAGCTTGCAACATCTGTTTGGGGGCCCACTAAAATGGGGCCCCCATGCAAACTACCTCTTTTGCCTTCCCTGCCCACAGGTGGCTGTGCTCCTGCCAACAGTACACACAGGGTATAATGTGCATACGACTGCAAGCACCACTGTCACTGTGAGTGGGGGTTTTTCTGGCACACCAGACCCACCTAAATATCTGGTAGCATGCTGTGTACCACAAACTTGGAGGCAAGCAGTGTCGATGCTCCAAACATTAGGTTGTCCAGGCTCTAGCCCGGCGGGTGCCCGTTAATCTTCACAGAATCCAAATAACAGGATTATCTTCCTATGGCTTCCAGACAGTAAAAGATGCAAATACTCTCAGCACAATTATTTTAACAGTTATAATAAAAGATCAACTCAACCATTCCTGATTTAGCCTCAAGGGGCAGACCCCATAGTGGAGTATAAGGGTAACAATGTCTCATTGTGAACCCTCTAGACTGTCCTCCTGCCATGCACATGCATATTTGTCACACACCTACATGCAGGCCCTCACCCTGCATCCCAACTACCGCTGGCACCTAACAGCAGGTTGCTTCCTTGCCTAGGTCTTAGCTTCTGAGTCCCTACTCTGAGGTTGCATGGCCTTCTTTCTGCAGCTCTCTCTCACACTGCTGTCTCCAGTCAGCTGTTTCCTGCTTGCATAGAGGGTTTGGCATAATACCTGGTCTGGTGTACCCTAGGGATTCTGGAGTCCTCATTGGATAGATATTGAATTGGGTAATGCTTGTCCTCTACTGATTAGGCTTTGTCAGCAGAGTTTGATACCATTCCCCTTAAGATTTTGTTGAGTTGTTTGCAACCACTATTGGAATGGATGGAGTGCCATTGACTGGCTCCATTCCTGTTTTTCTGAGAGCACCCAAAGGGTGTTTATGGACAATTGTTCCTCTGCCCCAAGGGCTTTCTCTTGTGGCGTGTGGTAGGGATCTATCTGGTCACTTTTCTTGTTCCATGTGTATACAAGGCTGCTAGGAGAGTTCTTGAGGAGACTTTGGATTCACTCAGGGCTTAATTTATGCCAGGGCTTGGCAGTTTATAGCCCCGGCCCCTCTGGGCTTGGCAGTTCATAGCCCCGGCACCTCTGGACTTGGCAGTTCATAGCCCCCACACCTCTGGGCTTGCTGCATCAGTTATGAAAGTAAAAAAAATTGCTTGAGCCCCAGCACCTAATTGCTTGAGCACCTCTTTCATTACGAATTAAGCACTGGATTCGGTTTGCTTGTTATGCTGATGACACCTGGTTCTACATCTCCAGTCATGTCTGACACAGCCAGAACAGTGGAAAGAATTACCCAGTGTCCAGATGATCTTGAGGTTTGTATAAGAGTTAGTCGGACGTGACTCAAACCAGGCAAGACACTAAGATACTGTTGGTGGGCTGGGGAAAGCAGCTGGGAGGCTGGAGGAATTTGTATTGGTGAAATTCAATTTTAACCTATAAAACTGTGAAAGGCTGGAATCTGGTTACCTGAACTATTGCCTCTCCCCCCATGACACACTGCCACAACTGAGATCAGCAGAGATGCTTGAACTGGAGCTCTCTCAATATAAATGAGAATGATCTTCTGGCAGGATGTTCTGTGGGAGAAGCCCTAAGTTTCGGAACTGGTTCTCCAGCTTGATCCATCAGAGCCCAGATTTGTTAACCTTCCAGCCAGGGCAGAAAATGTTTTCAACACACACGCACGCCCATACACACATGCATGGCTGCCCCATTGGGAGTGGAGAAAAAAAAATAAAGCCGGACAATCAGGAGCAGAGCAACTTCCCCGCTTGCTCACCCCTAGGACCAGTCCTGCTTCCCGCCATGCTCCAAAGCCCATCTATTTTCTCTGTTCTTGAGGAGGACATGGGCTGAGATGGAAATATTTATGGGTACTTCTATTTTTGGTTTGTGATTTATTAGTTAAAGGGACAGGCGCCTAGAGCACAGGATGAGCGCCTATAATAACATTTTAGAAATGTGAAGAAATAAGAATTAAATAAAGCATAGGAGAATTATCTGTACTGTATAAAGCAGTGATGCCCAAACTATTCCTATCATACCCCCTCCCTACCAGTAATGGTATGTGTCCGCACTCTCCCCCCCAGGCTAGGAGCGGAGTGATGGCTGGCCCGGGGCCCATGGCTGGGAACGGAACTGCGGCCAGGAAGTGGGGTCTGGGAGGGCAGGGTCCAATGGCCGAGAGCAGGGTCCAGAGCGGAGCTGGGAGTAGAGCAGGGCTGGATGGCACTCCCTCCTGCCCCCCGGTGGGGGCTGGCCCAGGCCCCGCTGCATCCCCCCCCCCCCCCCCCCCGGATGTTCCTCTGCACCCCCCTAGGGGGATGTGCCACAGAGTTTGAGCACTACTGGTATAAAGCATTTCCAGTATGAGATACTGATAGTCCCAACTTTCTTGTGAAGTCACTACCCTCTCAGCAACTTGTCACAGGCTGGATAACATTTCAAGTTGGATAGCGGGTGGAATGGAATTTCAAAACAAGCTTTTCTTATCAAGTCCCTAACCAATTTACTGACACTCATTTTTAGAATTTCAGTTAAAAAGACTGTCTTGTTAGAGCATCACTATTCTGAGAGCCTAGATTTATCAAATCCCAGTTGCCCTGGTTGAAGGTGAAAGGTTGATAAATTAGGCTGTCACATAGCAGCTTCATGATATTTACTGACATAGAAGAAAACCAAGAAGAACAATCACAAAGTTAAACACGTGCAATTAAAAAAATCTAAAAAATAATACACACGGAGTGGGGGGGGGCGGGGTTTCTGAATCTCCATAAGGACTTTATTAATTTCCCTAGATCCAGGAGTAAGATGCACAGCAATCCCCAAGTCTTTGGGGACTTAATTCCAAGAGCCTCATTTACATCATGCCTATGCACCCTTCCTCTTACATGAACATGGCCTCAACAATCAATCAATACAGCTTAGTGTAATTTCTGTCCTTGTGTAAAAGTTCCTTCTTCGAAGAGGACTATTCCTTCTCCCAGAGAGCTTCCTCTTCCTTACAGTTAGCCTCACCTTGTTCCCTCTAGCCTTTTCCTTCTCCCTTTGACACCCCCAAACTTTTTGCAGCAGCTATCATCTCCATCTTGGAAGAACATTTGCTTCTCACTAAAAACCTAGTTCTCGTACCAGGAAGGCATCTTCCTTTTCGTGAAAGCATCTTCTGCCTCCTGGAAGGCTCCTTCATTTTTCTTAAAAGTTCTTTGCTCCTTCCAGAAAGCCTTGTATTCCTGGAAGGCTTTGATATTGTCCTGGAGAGGTTTCATTTCCCCCCAGAAGCTCTTTTTCTTCTTACAAAAGGTTTTGAACTTTTCTGGGAAAGCTGTAGACTTTTCCCCCAAACCTTTCATTTTTTCATGGAAAATTTTCATTCTTTCCTGGAAAATGTTCATCTTCTCCTGGAAAGCCTTAATCTTAGGGTTACCAGATAGCAACAGTGAAAAAACGGGACAGGGGGTGGGGGGTAGAAAACAGGACATCTGATCATTAATCTCCTCCTGGAAGGACATAATTTCCTCTTGCATCTTCTTGTTGGCCTGTTTCTTGCAGGAGACAGAAGCCAGCAGAAGCCAGAAGTAGCTTATCTTTCTCTCCTACTTGTAGATAAATATCTTTATACTTAGCTGGGCAATGCATGGAGTCATAAACAAGTTTGCCCAGTTCAGTCTTGGGGTCTAGCAGTTAGGAAAAGGATATGAAAGTTATTTGTGAAGAAAGGAGCTCCTGCTTACAAATTTTCAGAAAGATTTTTCTACTAGAAACACACTATATACATAGGATGGTGGTAGCCTAGGTAGATATGGTGGGGTGGAGTTTACAGAGATGCTCACTCAGGGCCACTAGCTAGATGTCACAGAACACAAATCAGACACACACAGCTTTAGTTATGAATTTCAGAGGAAAGAACGCAACTTCATTAGACATTTAAAAAAGCAGGAATAAATCTAAGCTATCCCACAAATATGGTACATTCTGAATTAAAATCTGTATAAAGCAAAGTAATGCTATAGTAAGAAAGTAAGTTTATATTATTCTCTTTATAAAAAAACACTATAACTGGATCTTCATATTTCAATTTCTATGCACCAAACATGGCTGTATGCTTACAATATACATGCTAATTCTTACTCTGTCCTTTACTGTGGCTCTAAAACAATGTAAATAAAGATTGCTTTTCTTTTGACATTTTATGTCTTTAGCTTCAAAATACATGATATCATTAAAACGTAGTAAAAATATATTTAGGCTGCATCAAAGCTATAACATTTGTGACAAATTAAAGGGAGAAAAACTCTCTTGGACCTACACAAGTGACACCCTAGAAATAATCTAGAGGACATCTGATATACCTTAGTGATAGGTGTTAAGTAGCTGCCCTTTCAGGTCATTTCACGAAGTGTAACATCAGTGTCACTGTAAAGCGTGACTTCTGTAGTGGTGGTTCCAAGGGCGCTGATCCAGCAAAGAATTTAAGCGTATGTTGATTTCAAGCAAACAAGTAGGCCCAAGCATGTGCTTAAGTGCTTTGCTGGATTGAGGCTTAGAGTGGGATGAATATGTGTGCGGGGGAGCGAGTTCAAGGTGGGCAGCCCAGAATGGCTTTTTGATCACCCATCCTCGTCCCTGGGGCTGAATGAAAGGGTTCTTTTGATGGCAACCTGGGACTGGCTCCAGAGCTAAAATGGAAGCTTTGACCACACTATCTGCTGAGGCACTCAAGGCCTGATCCAAAACCCATTGAAGTCAATGGGAATCGTTCCTTTGATTTTAAAGGATTTTGCTTCAAGCCCTCAGTTTGCATTTTGGGTTAAGATGCCTTGGTAAGGAATATCACATTACTGAGGCCTAGATCATTCTGGTTGCCATTTTGTTGTATTTATTTCAATTTTTAAGCAAAATTTTAACATTTTCAGCTTTGTAATTAGATACATTAAATTAAACACTCCTGATTAAACAAACTTAATTACTTTTATATTTCCATAAATAAAATAATGAGCTAATTTTTCATCACCACTCACCCTCTGGAGTCATTACAATTTATGTCAGCCCTGTGTTTTTGAATGATGACTTTACCACAGTCAGTATGAAAACATAATTAATAGCAATTTAATCAAGACAACTTTGGAAAATGTAGAAAATTCTGGCACAAAGTTTTATCAGATGAAACACAAATTATTATATTCTACTTGGATAGTTTATATATGTGGCAAAGAAAGAGATGCCATAAGAGACAAGATCCTTGTTCCTACTGTTCACAGAGATGACTAAAGATGTCGACAAGATCTCTTTCAGTCATGGCATTGGGCTTATTTTTTAACTTTCGTGTGGCCCTGAGCAAGGGGCAGTGCTTATATTGCAGTAGTTCCCCACAGAGTACTCACTTACTTTTGTGGCATGGACTCAAATTAGCCCACGTGTAGGGAGTCTTAGGCTATGTCTACACTGACACCAATACTCAGTTACAGGACCATGTACATGCTTGTTCATGCTCCCCATACCTGCACCAAGAGTCCACATTATGCTGTGCTGGCCATGGGTATAACGTTGTGTACACATGTATACCCACATCCACACTGTCACTGTTGTTACGTGAAGTTAGAGTACCTTTTAGGAGCAGTACCTGTGCATCGCAGGGAGACACTCTAAGATTTGCTTTGCTCTGTGTTGTTGGTACTGTCCCCCGCCTTCACACATTTGCCAATGGCAGTTCCTAATCATGCCCCCTTCGCTGTTCTTCCCTGTCAAACTGAGTGGAAGACGTGGAGTGATGGGATGATGATCTTGTTCTGGTCCTGCTCCTTATTGTGGGCTAAATGGTTATGCAGTGAAATAACCAACTGGCGAGCTGCGGGATGAAACTGGGGCAGAACATTAAAGACAGCTGGCCTGGAGGGTCAATGACAATTCATTCATCTCAGATAGTACAGATATGGTGAAAGCCAGTATTGCCATGGTATGCCCTTGGGTGGAACATTGCTCCTAGTACCAACATGGTGTGGTGGAATCACATCATTTTGGAAAACTGGGATCACCAATAGTGACTTCAAAACTTCCAAATGAGGCAACTGACCTTCATAGAGCCATGTGAGGAGCTTGCACCAAACCTCCTGCACCAGAGCACTCAACTCAGGAAAGCCATACTGGTGAAGAAGAGGGTGGCTATTGCCTTTTCAAAGCTGGCAACACCAGACAGCCATAGGTCTCTTGCAAACCACTTTGAGGTTGGAAAGTCCATCGTCAGGCCTATTGTTATGTAAGTTTGTGAGGCAATTAACAGTGTGAGCTACCCATGGGTGGTTACCATAAAAAATGTTCCAGAAATAATAGTTGGATTTCAGAGAATGAGGTTTCTGAACTGTTCAGGGGCCATCAGTGACACCCATATCCCAATACATTGCCCACCGTGAGGGACAAGAGAATAGGTGAACTGAAACGGTTACTATCAACTCATTCTGCAAGGCTTGGTGGACCACAGAGGCAGATTAGTGAATACAAACATGGAAAACACTGGATGGGTTCATGAGGCTAGGATGCTGAGGAGATCAGGATTGTACCTGAAGGGGGAAGAAGGGATTTTATTCCCCAGAAATGATATTGTTTTGTATAGTCTGTCTGTGACAAATGTTATTTTGGGGACCCCACACACCTGCTCCTAACTTGGCTCATGAAACCATACCCTGTGACCAACGACCCTTGAAAAATGGAATTCAGTTACTAACTCAGTAACTTCAGAATGGTTGTGGGGGTGCACGTCTGATAGACTGAAATCTCGTGGGCACTGCCTACATACCCCTCTGGATGCCAGCGTGGCAAACGCTGTTCGTATAATTGTCACCCACTGCCCACTCCATAGTCTTTGTGAGGGTGAAGGGGAGGGATTCAGTCCTAAGTGGACACAGGACAAGTCTTGTTTACAAACGCTGCACAGGTAGCCAGATGGCACCCACACGCACATGAGTCATGGCTGCCAGTGAGCAAGGGAAATCAGGGACGCCACATGTGCACTTATCTTGGCACAGCAGAGAGGCAGAGGATGGCTAAAGGACACTTCACATCCTGTGCAGCTGCTGGAAAAGCACATGAGGGAACATTGACATATATTTGTGGGGCTACATAGCTTTGTGAGAAGTTTTTTTCCTCTGTAGCCATATTATTAGCCATTCATGCCTGTGACAGTGCACGCACTAAAGACAATGATAACAGGGCACCTCCACTGAGTTGTCTCTGTAGGGTTGCGTCTGTGCTGTGGAGGGTGGCAGTCAAGTAGTAATGCAATCATTTTGCAATGCTTTTGTCTTCACTGTTCACATTTCTTTACAGCTCTGCTAAGGACAGCACTCAATCTCTGTTAACAACCTTATCAACATTTGCTTGGGAGTGGGGTATGCAGCCATTCTTTTTTATTTTAAACCATTCACTGTCAGTGGTGCTAACTGCATTTACCAGCTGTTATGGAGCACTAATTCCTGATATGGTTGAAACTGGTCAAGGTTTGGGGGGGGAGGGTCATTTAATCACAGAGTAGTGGCAGATGCTGTCATTGTCTGCATTGTTATTGGAATTTTGATTTTCTACATGTGAACTACGCCATAAAGACATTCATCTACCGCTTTTCTGTGTTGCAGAGTTTTGCTGTGTTGTAAACCAGTAGTGCTTTCCGTAAGCACATAACTCCAACTGCACTTTCCCCATCCCTCCTTGGGACTTGGGATATTTCTGAATCTGAGATGGTGATGCAGGAGCAGGGGGAGGAACAGACGGAAAAGTATTTTTGGTATCATGGCACCAGACAATGATACACCATTCAATTTCATGTGCTATGAATCATGGGGACTAATCCCAAACCTGAAAACAGCTTCACTTCATTATATTTCAGAAGTAGTGTCCACACACAAGTCAAGGAAACTATAACATTTATTAAAAGTACTTGATGGAACATGTAATTAAAACACTTTAAAAAATAAACATAAACCAACAATATTTAAAACATCAAGGGAACGAATCTGTGAACACTGGCCAAATGTTAATGTCTCAGCATCCATCTCCTTGCCCTCCCTCTGACAAGGGAGAATAATGGGGGGGATATGCTCTTGGGGACAACTGGGGACATCTCCAGCACTGGATTGGGGAGGCACTTGGTGAGTGTGTCTCAAAGACCACCTAATGGTCTAAGACCATGGTTAACAACTCTACTCCTCAGGCACAAATGAGATTTCTAACAAAGCTCAGCTGTGCAGCAGACAGAGCTTTCTTCAGGGGGGTGGTCTGAGACTGTGGAGCAAACACCAGGAGAATTAAGAACAGGAGTACTTGTGGCACCTTAGAGACTAACAAATTTATTAGAGCATAAGCTTTCGTGGACTACAGCCCACTTCTTCGGATGCATACAGAGTGGAATAAATATTGAGGAGATATATATTCACACATACAGAGAGCATAAACAGGTGGGAGTTGTCTTACCAACTCTGAGAGGCCAATTAAGTAAGAGAAAAAAACTTTTGAAGTGATAACTTTTGTGTGTATATATATCTCCTCAATATTTATTCCACTCTGTATGCATCCGAAGAAGTGGGCTGTAGTCCACGAAAGCTTATGCTCTAATAAATTTGTTAGTCTCTAAGGTGCCACAAGTACTCCTGTTCTTTTTGCGGATACAGAGTAACACGGCTGCTACACTGAAACCAGGAGAATTAAGGACCATCACAAATCTCACCATCTTTCTCTCCTAGTGAAGGCACACTTCTTTCACCTGCCTTCTCCAACAAAGACATAGTAGCATGTACATTAAAAAAAAAAGTACCAAAAAAAGACCCTCCCAAAACCAAATACGGCTGCACACAAGCAACATATGAAAGATGTTAGCGACGTGGCTGAATGCACTACTGGAAGGTGCTCAGATACTGTGATGATGAGTGTGGCAATATAAACCTAAACAGAATAGAAGACAATAAAGACTCAGCATCTTGGGTTGACTCATCTCTCTACTTCCCCCTCTTGCCAGTCTTTCCTCCTTTTTGTTAATTTTGTATCTGATCAGGCTGAATTCTAGACTGAATCTTCCATCCCTGGCATTACAATGTATTTGCATATTTAATTCAAAACTGACCACCTGTGCTGTTGCCTTTTGTGTTAGGGATGCTGTTACCATGGCAACTAACACCTGAATCTTAACTAAAGCTGTGAAGGTTCTAAAAGACAAAGAGCCCTAATTCTTCCACTGCATAATGCTGGGCCCTTGAAGACGTAAAATGCATATGAGACTAAGAGAAAATAAAACTGTGTGCTCTGAGATGAATTACAGCCCCATCCTCTCCCAACAGAGGAGGGATGGTGGGAGAAAGCCAGAAGCTTCTACATGAAGGAGGGGGGGGGAAACAGACGAATAAAAGAATGTTGAGGCACTAAGGGGGAGTGCAAATACAGAGGAGTCAATCAGCCTGCCTGCCTGCGTAGCAGTTTCAAAACATTTTCTCCCTTCTATTATTGTTTTTGTTGAAGGGAGACAGAAGATGGGGGGGGGGGGGGGTCCAGGAGGAGACAAGGAATCAGATGGTAGCCCAAGTAGAGGAGAAAATAGAGATACAAACACGGAGAAAGGGGTGTGGATGAAAAGAGTGAATATGAGAGAGAGTTTGTGGTGGAGGTCGGGGGGTGGCTCCAAGGAGGATGATAAGAGATAGAGGGGACCAAGGAGGAAGGGAAAATATTGATGGAGGCCATTAGAGTGGATCAAAAGAAGGGGGCGATTGGAGAAAAATGGGAAGGCCAAGAGGCAAGGGGTAAGAGAACCTGAAAGAGGGGGGGAAGAGATTTGGAGGCCAGCAATGGCATTCCGTGACACTTATAGTAAGGCAAGCAACAACTCCCCTGCATGCCTTTGGCTGTCCAAAATGGTGTTTTCCATGCAGGCTGATCTCACATATATGGTGTATGCAAGGTCATTCTGTGCAGAGGTTTGTTCTATAAAATGGCATCCTCCATAGGGGCCACATGGAATCATCCATGGGCTGCCAGTTGGACAACACACAACCAGTCAGGCTTGCAATGCATGCCTTGTGTCAGGAACTCAGTTGAGTCACCTAGCAACCCAATGAGCTTGTCTGGGCCCAGTAAACTTGCACTAAGTGACTGTGCTCCCTGATTGGACAGAAGGGACAACAGCTCACCATTTAAGCCTTGTAGCAACAGCAGCACAGTGGCTGCTCAGTGCATTCCACGCCTGCAGCTGCACCAGACCTGCTTCCAATAACGGCCCTTGCTCCAACCCATGCCTGCTCCCACTCCAGCCACAGTCCCTACCTTCTGCTGAACTTCTGGCTCCAACCACCAGCTTGTCTCCTAACGACAACTCCAGTTCTGCTTTTTGGTTCTCATAGACTCATAGACTTTAAGTCCAGAAGAGACCATCATAATTAAGGCTAAGATCTTGTCATGGCTATTTTTAGTAAAAGTCATGGACAGGTCACGGGCAATAAACAAAAATTCACAGAAGCCATGACCTGTCTGTGACTTTTGCTGCTGTGGCTTCATGGTTTCCCCCGCTACCATGGTGGCTGGGAGCTGTGGGGCTGGTTTCCCCTCCACCCACAACACCAGGGAGCTGCAGGGTGACCATATTTCCCAAAGAGAAAACGGGACACCCCAGCTGCTCACCCTAGATGTCCCCATCCCCTCTTCCCCGCCCGAGGCTGTCATCTGTCACTGGAACCCTAAGGAGGGCTAGAACATTGCAGGGGGGCCCCTGTCGACTGTTGCTGGAACCCTGCCAGGGCCCTGCTGGCTGCCAGCTCCAGAGTCCCACAGCCCCTGGGGCTGAAGGAGAGAATGTCACGGAGGTCTCTGGAAATCATGGATGCCATGACTTCCATGACCTCCATGACATAGAAGTCTGACCTCCTGCACATTGCTGCCACAGAACCTCACTCACCCAATCCTGTAGTAGGCCCATAATCTCTGGCTGAGTTACAGAAGGCCTCAAATTTTGATTTAAAGACTTCAAATTACAGTGAATCCATCATTTACTCTAGTTCAAACCAACAAGTGACGAATGCCCTACGCTGCCAAGGAAGGCAAAAAATCCCCAGGGTCTCTGCCAATCTGAGCTGAGGGAAAATCCTTCCCAACCCCAAATATGATGATCAGTTAGACCCTGAGCATGTAGGCAAGAGCCACCAGCCAGACACCTGAGAGAGTATTCTCAGTAGTAACTCAGAGCCCACCCCATCTTGTGTCCCATCTCTGGCCATTGGAGATATTTGCTAATAGCAGATGCAGATGGGCCATATGCCATTGTAGGCAGTTTCATCATACCATCCCCTCAATAAATTTATCAAGCTCAGTGTTAAAACTAATTTTTTTTGCCCCCACTGCTCCCCTTGGAAGGCTGTTCCAGACTTCACTCCTCTGATGGTTATAAACTTTCATCTAATTTCAAGCCTAAACTTATTGATGGCCAGTTTATATCCATTTGTCCTTATGCCAACATTGGCCCTCGACTTAAATACCTCTTCTCTCTCCCTGGTCTTACCTCTGATGTATTTATATGGAGCAATTATATCTCCCTTCATCCTTCATTTTGTTACGCTAAACAAGTCAAGCTCTTTAAGTCTCCTCTTGTAAGGCAGGTTCTCCATTCCTCTGATCCTCCTAGTAGCCTTTCTCTGCATATGTTCCAATATGAATTCATCTTTCTTAAACATGGAAGACCAGAATTGCACACCGTATTCCAGATAAGGTCTCACAAGTGCCTTCTATAATGGTAATAACACGTCTTTGCTCTATTGGATATAACTCATCCTGGAATTGCATTAGCCTTTTTCACAACCACATCACATTGGCAGCTCATAGTTCTGTTATGCCTTCTGGCTCCAACCATTGGCTTGTCTCCTGACCATGCCTCTGGATCTACCCTCTGGTTCTGCACCAACCACTAGGCCAGACTCCTGTTCTAACCACTAGGTCACACCACCTACACCCCAGTGTGTGACCGTTTGAGCAGCCCAGAAGATAAGAGGGGACTTTGCCCCATGGCATGGAGCTTCCCCTCCAGAAGGGCCCCAGCAGGAGCCCATCCCACCTTCTTGGACATTGTTGCGGTCCTGCAGGAACTGCAGACTCAGGTCAACATACTACATGACCAGATGGCCTCCCTCCAAGCCCAGGAACAAGCCCAGGCAGCATCCTTGGTACCCACATCTCTCACATCCACATTCCATGAACCCAAGCTGCCCCTACTCAATGAGTTCGACAGAGATTGTGCCAAGTTTCATGGATTCCTTAATCAATGTTGTCTCCAGTTCATGTTGTGGCCACAGTCGTACCCCATGGGTCGGTTCTGAGTGGGCTTAGCACTTAGTCTGCTCACTGGAGAGGCCCTGAAGTGGACTACCCCACTCCTGAAGGTATCCAATCCTCTCCTCACACACTTCAAGAACTTCATGCAGGCAATGGTGGGCATCTTTGAGAGCTCTAATCAAGAACATACTGCAGAAGCTGCTCTCCATGCCCTCTGGCATGGTCCCAGGTCTGCTGCCAAATATACAGCAGAATTTTAATGCCTGGCCACAGACTCCGACTAGAATGAGGCCATGCAGTATCACCACTTCAGGCAGGGACTCAATGACTCTATAAAAGATTAACTAGCATGGATGGAACCTCCACCTAGCCTGGGAGACTTAATTGTACTGTACTGATCTACATATTGGGATTGATGATCAGCTAGCAGAACGAGCCCAAGAAAAACAACACACCACCTGACCCTTGCCGGCCAGAACTCTTCCATTTCCTGGGGCCCAAGTTGCCCTAGTAGACCCTGAACTGATGCAACTTGACCAAGCCTGATCCCACCTCTCTGACGACAAAAATAATGGTCATTTGGCATTGGGGTTGTGCCTGTATTGTGGGATGCCTGGGCACATTGCAGCAGGTTGCCCAGCCAAAATTCAACCCACCCCCAGGTTGGGAAACACCAGAGCCCAACACCAATAGGGGGTCTCAGATTGGCAGCGAATAACACTGCCGCCTATCATCCAGAATCTTGGCAACCCATAGCCACCAGACTACTCTGCTCCGTCTCCGTCTTTGACTCCGGCATTCTGCCATGCCCAATGTCCACTTAGAAGCATTCGTCAACTCATGCACATCTGGCAAACTCATTCTCCAGGAGTTTGTTAAGATGCATCGAATTCATGGCCTTTGCAAAGACTTCCCCGTGCTTGTCAAGGCTATTGATGTGTCACTACTCTCTTCAGGCCCCATTGCACATCAGACAGCCCTCCTGGAGGTAGTACCTGGGAGGTCACTAAAAGGTCTTGTATTGTGGGGTCATGTGTGCTCTGCACTTGCTGGTTGTCCATGGTGTCCCCTGGTTCATCACTCATGATCCCCAAATCAGCCGGTACTTTTCTGTTCCCTGCCGAGCATGCCTGCCCGGCTCCAGCCAATGGTCAGGTGTATTCTGTGGCACACTCTAGCCCCCAAAGGATCCAGAGATGTGAACTGAAGATTTGTCTGCAGTGTCCAGAAATCCTGCCAATCACCTAGAAAATGCCAAGCTTTTCCACAAATAGAAGATGGATACTTTACCTCCTCACTGCAGTTATGATTGTCCAGTTGACCTTCAACCAGGAACAAAGGCCCTTCAGCTCCCCAGCATGAGCACCTATTTTCTTCATGGCTAAGAAGGATGGCTCCCTCCAACCTTGTATCAATTATCAAACCCTAAACAAGATCACTGTCTGTAGTCAAGTATCAGAGGGGTAGCCGTGTTAGTCTGAATCTGTAAAAAGCAACAGAGGGTCCTGTGGCACTTTTAAGACTAATAGAAGTATTGGAAGCATAAGCTTTCATGGGTAAGAACCTCACTTCTTCAGATGTAGTCAATACCCCCTTCCTCTCACAAATGAACTATTGGAAAGACTCCATTTGACTCAAGTCTTAATGAAGCTAGATTTGTGTGGAGCATACAAACTGACAGGGGGGATGAATGAAAAACAGCATTTTGAATCAGAAATGGCCATTTTGAATACTTGGTCATGCTGTTTGGTCTATGTAATGCTCACACTACATTCCAGCATTTCAGGAATGATGTCTTCAGAGATATCTTCTACCAATTTAAGACAATATTCTTATTTTTTCAAAGACTCAAGAAATCCATGACCACCACATGCATGCTGTTCTTGATTGGCTTTGCAAAAATCAACTCTCCATGAAGCCTGAGAACTGTGAATTTCACTAGGATACCATAGAGTTTCTGGGCTGTCATCTCTCCAGTGAGACTCGCTATGGACCCCTGCAAGTTTACAGCCATCACTGAGTGGAAGGTATCCTCAAATATGTGCAAAGTGCAGCAGTTCCTCAGATTTGCAAATTTTTACTGGATTCTCTAACCTGGTAGCTCATACAATATACCTCCTCAAGAAGAGGACTAAGTTCACCTAGTCCATGGACACACAGGTGGCCTTTGGCAGCTTAAAAAAGAGTTTTTTCTGCCCCCATTTTGACCCATCTGGACCTCACAAAGGCTTTCATAGAAACCAATGCCTTGGACTTTGTGATAGGCATGGTTGTCTTGCAATTTACAGGCCCTCACCAGTTGCTTCATCCATGCACCTTTTTCTCTCAGAAATTGACTCCCACTGAGAGAAATTATGCTGTATGAGACAAAAAGCTCTTGGCCGTCAAGGCCAGCTTAAAAGAGTGGTGCTACCTCCTTGAGAGGCCTGCACCCCTGTCCAAGTCTGGACAGATCACAAAAATTTGGAACATCTGCTGGAAGCACGACAACTCAACCAACATCAGATTTACTGGGCCCTTTTCCTCTCCTGATTTGACTTTATGGTTACATAACCTCCAGGAACTAAGAATGGGAAGGCAGATGCTTTTCCCCACAAGGACAAGTACCAAGAAGGGGAGCAGGAAAGCTCACACCACCATTCTTAAACCCTCCCATTTAGTCTGCGGAACCATCATTGGTCACATGATGCCCACTATCCATTCTTTGCTTCCAAGCAACCCATTTGTGGCCCCAATCTGCCAGACTCAAAGAACAACCATTGCTTCTCCAGATTCAATGTTTCATCTGCAACAAGACCTCTTTTATCACCGGGATCATCTCTACATTTGCAAGGGGAGCTCCTGGCTTCAGGTGATAAGTTTGTGCCATTACTTGCCCATGGCAGAACATTTTGGCCAATTTGGAACCTGATTGCTAGATACGTCTGGTGGCTGACCCTACAAACTGATGTCAAAAACTATGTTAGATCATGAGACCTCTGCAGCCACATGAAGAGATTGTGAGCAAGGCCTGTGGGCCTCCATCAGCCCCTCTCCACACCTCTGCATGTTTGGTCCACCCTCTTAATGGATGTTATTGTGGAGTTACCCTACTCCCAAGAGCACTCAGTTACCCTGACTGTAGTGGACCTCATGACCAAGATGGCCCATTTTATTCCCTGCCACACCATGCCCTGCATGTGAAACTCCGCAAGCTTTCCTGGAGAATGTCTTTTGTTACCACAGCATGCTGACATACAACATTTCAGATCAAGGCCCTCAATTTGTTTCTTCATTCTGGCAGGAATTTGTCTCTGCCTTCTTGGCACCAAGTCCCTGACCTCAACAACCTATTATCCACAGATAGATGGCCACACTGAAAGTATGTCCTAGACCCTGGAGCAGTATCTTTGCTGTTATTTGAATTTCCATTAGAATGATTGGCTCCCACTGCTGTGTTTTTTGCCAAATTTGCATACTACATCTTGACCCACACTTTAATCCAACAGACCTCATTCTTCACACATTTTGGTTTTCAACCCCAATTTTCCAATTCCAGATCTGCTGCCTGAAGTCTCTGCTATCCCAGCATCCATGGTCCTCCACCTCCAGCAAACACACCAGGAACTCAAAGAGCACTAATTTTCCTCTAAATAAAATTATAATCCTTACGCCAACTGAAAGCCACAGGCCACCCCTAACCTTGCAATAACAGATAAGGTTTGTCTCTCAACTTGGCCAAAGGATGGTTCTTTCTCAGGTTCCAAGCTTGACCACCAATAGCTGGGTCCTTTTCAGATCATCAAATAAATAAACTTACTGGCCTCCAAGCTTCAATTACCAGAATCCCTCAAGATTCACCCCATCGTTCATGTTTCTCTCTTCAAGCTGTTCATTGACAACCCCTTCCCCAACTGGGTAGACCCTCCACTACCCCCCAGTAATTGTCAATGGGCAGGAGAAATACAAAGTCCATTAGGTCTTTGACTCCTGAAGGATCGGGGGAAGGTGCAGTATCTGATCAACCAGAAGGCATACAGTCCAGAAGAGAGGTCCTGGGAAACAGAAAAAAATGTTCACACTCCTGACTTCCTGCAGGAATTTCACCAAAGATACTATGACAAGCCAGGACTAAGGGCTTCTAGGAGAAGCCCTCAAGGGGCGTGGTTCTATCAGGATCTCAGCTGACTCTGAGCTCGGACACCTAGCAATCCAATGAGCCCAGCTAGGCCCAATAAACCCTCACTAAGAGCCTGTGCTCTCTTATTAGACAGAAGGGCCAACAGATCACCATGTAAGCCTCGTAGAAACAACTGTACAGTGGCTGCTCAATGCATTTCACACCTGCAGCTGCACCTGATGTGTTTTCTGTACCAGCCCTTACGTCAACTCATGTCTGCTCCCTTTTCAGCTCTAGTCCCTACCTTCCTCTGAATTCCTGGCTCCTGTCTCCAAACATTGGCTTATCCCCTGACCCCACACCTCTGGTTCTGTCCCCTGATTCTTCTCCAACCACTTGGTGATACTCTTGTTCCAATCACTAGGATGCACCGCCTACACCCTAGTGTGTGACACCTTGCATACATAAATGGCACACCACTGGAGGCCAGTGGGAAAAAATAAGGGAAGAGAAATGGATAGGCCAGAGAGAAAAGAATGGAGGAAGACTGAGGCAAGGAGAAAAAGTGTTAAAAATCAGTGTTTATAAGCTATTTAGGAATACTCAAGTGAGCAAAAGAGATGGGGGCATGGCACTATATGTCAAAATGTCATTACCTATTTCCAGGTCACTGACAGCTTGGAAGCAAATGATCCTGTATGTTTATGGATCAGTGTTCTAATAGGTAAAACACAGATGAGGTACTAGTTGGTGTCTGCTAAAGACCACCAAATCCCACTAGCGAACAGGACGACTGGTTTCTGGAACACCATTCTATAGTAGGTACAGGAAAAAAAAGTGTTATCATGGAGGACTTCAATCTGAGTGACAAATGCTCTAGATCTCATGTTGCCAGTTCCAAAATACCCTTGGATTTTTAAAAAAATATAGATGACCATTTCCTAACTCAAAAAGTGTTGTATCTAATATGGGGGATTCTGTACTAGACCTCATCGTGATGATTGAAGAGGAATTGCTCACAGAACTAAAAATTAGTGGTTGCTTAGGTGCAAGTAATCATAACTGGATTGCATTTATTATATGTAAACAGACTAAAATCCCAACCAAGAATAGATATGCTTGATGCTTTAAAAGGGCCAGTTTCACAAAGCCAAAATCAATTATGAGCTATATCAGCTGGGAAAAACAATTTAAACCAAAAATTGTGAATGATCATTGGGAATTCTTTCATAACATTTTAGTAGATGTCCAAAAAGCCACAATCCCATAATTCAGAAAAGTTTATGCTGGTTAAAAACAGCCTGGTTCAGAGGGGAAAGTGAAAGCGGCAATAAAAAAAATGACAAACAATATGTATGAAATGGATGCAGGGATAGCAGAGACTTCAGGCAGCAGATCTGGAATTGGGAAATTGGGGGTGAAAAATCAAAATGTGTGAAGAATGGGGTCTGTAGGATTAAAGTGTGGGTCAAGGTTTACATATTACGTGTTACGGACAATACGATTTTTTTTTAAAATCAGGAACAAAAGGAATCTAGCAATAGATGGAAATGATAGAATTGTCAATAATAATGCAGAAATTGCATAAGTTTTCAATAAATATTTCCATTCTGTATTTGGGAAAAAGCCAGATGATGTATTCATATCTGATGATAACCATGATGAAATACTTTCCATTCCAACAGTAACTAAGGAGGATGTTAAACAGCAGCTACTAAAGTTAGATATTTTTAAATCAGCGGGTTATATATTGTAGGCGTGTAGGCTCATAGTAATGTAGACATTAAATATAAAGTTTAATTTTCCATATTTTAATGAGTTTATGTTAATGGAATATAACAAGTAGCTTTTGAAGCAGTTTGGTTTTGAGGGTTGATAGAGTGAAATAACCTATCACACAGTTTCCCAGTTTCCCAGATTGTTCTGTACTGGCTTACTGTGGTCATGAGGTCTCATAGGCCTTAAGAAAATGTACTCATGAGATGTGTGAATGAGTAAGGAATAACTTTTCTAAGTCAAAGGACAATGGGTCATAAATTATGACCAGGAAAGTAGACAGGCCTTAATGGTCAAGAAGTCATTTAGGAGCCCAGACTGTTGACCTAGATAAGGGGAGTCAAGATCATTTTGGTAGAGTCATCATCTCCTCTTATTCCCCTATTATTGCTTGCTTAGGAAAAACACATGGATCTGTGGATGTGACAAAGAACCAGTACCCTAAGAAGCAGGGTCCTAGAGTGTACCAAAGGTCAGACTGATTTCCCTTGACCAAGAACTGGACAATGCAGGTTGATACCAGTTTGAGTTTCAACCTTTAAAGATCAGACAAATGAAGAAGTGTGCTTCTCCTGAGATCACCACAAGGACAACCACAGGGCTCACACTCCTGCTTTCCCCCCTGCCCACCCACAAGGAAAGTAGAGATATCACAGAGCAGCCAGTCAACCAGAGGACAATGCCCGCTAGTGTGACGGTGCCTGAAAAGACATCTCCTGGTTCCCCACCATGCAGTTCCTGACTGACTCTGAGGCTCCACATACCAGCCAAGCTGAAGAGCAGATCCCCGTTCTATTTCTAAGTAACTTCTTCCTCTTTTTGTTTCCTTAACAGAATGTCTGTGCAGTGACACCTGGCAGGAAAGACTTGTCCTCGCCTTTCTAGGCAGGAGTGGTGGCAGTAATAATGTGTGGGTATAAGCTTGTAGTGCAAGTTACCATTTGGCATCGAGTAAGCCAGGTTCAAAGCAAAGCTTATCACAGATCACTAGAGGTCACCTTGAGTATGTAAAAAGAAGAACAGGAGTACTTGTGGCACCTTAGAGACTAACAAATTTATTAGAGCATAAGCTTTCGTGGACTACAGCCCACTTCTTCGGATGCATATGCATATACATCCGAAGAAGTGGGCTGTAGTCCACGAAAGCTTATGCTCTAATAAATTTGTTAGTCTCTAAGGTGCCACAAGTACTCCTGTTCTTCTTTTTGCGGATACAGACTAACACGGCTGCTACTCTGAAACTTGAGTATGTAAAGATTCCAACCTTAACCCATTATTGCCATGTAGGAAAGTATAAGCTGCTAAATAAACTGCATAGAGATAGAAAGACATGGTAAGCCATTCAATCATTGGTGTTAGCTTTGTGATTTGATTCTTAATTGTTCTCATGCAATGATTTTCCCAATTGTTTGTCTCAAATTGCTTTCTTTTAGTTAACCAATTTCAATTTGTATTATTATTAACTTCTTGATTTGACTAACTTGATTTACGTGGTAACCTCAATCTAATTTTCATATTGTTTAGTAGTTTAGAGAAGTATGACAAATTAACTAACATTATAATTGCTTATGCTCTTGATTAAAAGCCAATAAACCACATCAAATTTGTTTTCCCTGATCAAATGACAATGAGGTAAAAACAACCTTAATTAAAAGGGACTTTAATTAAACAGTAATAAAACATTTGACTCAGGTCCTGAAAAAACCCTACTGTTACTACAATAGGCTCCAGTTTAACCATAGGGATTGGATTTGAAGCAGAAACTAATTCAGCGAATTTCTATGGCCTGTGTTATACAAGAGGCCATAAAATGCCTGAATCTATGAAAAATAAGAAAGTGTGGGGGGGGAGAGAGAGAGAGAGAAAGATAGGGTGGCACGGATATAAAGATGAGGGACCCAGATGAAAGAGAGAAGAGATGGGGTTTAGTTCAGAGATGCAGCCTATAGCAGAAGAGACATAAGCTGTGTCCTCTCATGGAACTTTATTTTTGTTCTGGTTTTCCCCCTTATATCAAATTAAAGTAATTCCAACAGAAAGTATATGATTTAAAAGAAAGAGAGAGAAAGAGAGAGCACACACTTCCATTCTATTTTTCAAAGAGTAGGTTCTTAAAGCCAGTGTCCTAGCCAAATTCTCACTCAGATAATTGCATCTTGTCTGCCTGCTGTTCCAAATGTACTCTTCCAGTCCCAGATGGTTCTGCAGTGTTTGTGTGAATTGTTAAATGGCTGTTTACACCAAAGGCAGCAGCAGTTCAGCAGTGGGTAAAGTGATCTGTCTATTTAGTTTGTCTATCATTTTGTAAAATGCTGTGGGCCCCTCTGGGATGAAAGTCACTGAATAAATGTAAGGCTATTATTATTAGGTTACCATTTCTTTCTCAATGTTCTCCCTAATTTTCCATGGATTCCTTTGCTTCATTAAATGTCCTATTCACCTTCTTAGCAATGTTCTGACTTCAATTTCTAACCCTGTTTATCTCCTCTTATTATCATTCTACTTATATTCGTAGGTTATATCTTCCTGATCTTAAACTATTATTTTATCAAAACTAAATTCTGTCGTACTATATTCTACAATAATTAATTAATTGTAGGTTAGAACAGATGCATTCTCATTCTGTGACTAGCCAAATCTGCTTGGCTTCTCTGATTTTTGGATTCCTTTGACTATGATCTTTAGTCTTTTGAGAATCTTAACATATTTCTCCTAAGTGGCTTATTTCTACTTCGCTCTTTTTACAGCGAGACACTAAATCTGCTTTGATAACATGGAAACATCCAGGACTTAATTTCTTGTTTAATTACATTGGTGTAATTCCGTGGAAGACAGTGGAATCAGGCCCTTTGTATTGAGGACATCTGTCAGGAATAATATATTATAGATTTTCTAGTGTACTTAGCCATTTGCTGTTGTTTAAACCTGAGCAATACTTAACTTGTCCTGTAAATTGTATGATGGCACACAGGGGCTACTCAGCAAAGTGTTGTATTATTATTAGTACAATTGGTTCATATTTATATAGTGGCAGCACACAAAATCCCCGATTAGGATTAGGGCTCCATTGTGCTAGGTGCTGCACTAAAACAAAGTAAAACAAGATCTCTGCTCTAAAGAGTTTCTTCTTTCTTTCTTTCTTTATCCTCCTGCACCCTCAGGTGCATAGGGTGTCCACCATTTTCTGCCATTTATTTTGGTCTTGTGCTGTCTGTTCAGGCTCCTGAGTGTCATGTTGATGGATTTGGTTTCTTTCCCTTGTGTTCTAGGTTATGTTTCGCTTGCTCACCCTCTTTTTCTCCTTCCATGTGGTGTGCATATTGTCACTTGATGTGAAGGTTGTTTTGGTGGCATTGGTATAGCCAGGCCTGGATTAATCAATGTGCTTGCACAGGGACCCCATCTCAGGAGGGCCCCTGACCACTGGGAGTAGGGTGGCCAGACAGCAAGTGTGAAAAATGAGGACGGGGTGGGAGGTAATAGGAGCCTATATAAGAAAAAGACCCAAAAATCGGGACATCTGGTCACCCTAACTGGGAGAAAAAAAAAAAACCTGAGCAGCGCTGTGACCTCATGCGCCAGACCGCAATGCCACTCACTCAAATTAGGGCGTGCCCCCCTCCGTCACAGTGATGGGGCAGCCAGGCCAAATGTAAGTGGCAAAGGGCCATGTGAGTGAGTGGCAGGGCAGGAGATGGGAGTGAGCAGAGCTGGGCAGCTGGGATTGGCAGGAGCTGCCTTAGCCCAGCACCCGAGTGGAACACTGAGCCAAGTTATACCAGTGAGTGCCTGGGAAGGTCCTGGGGGCGACGGGTGAGAGGCTGAGGGTGTTGGGTTAGGGCAAGAGGGAGCTGTAGGTGTGCAGTGAGGTGAGTTGTGGTGGCATTAGGAGGCAGTGAGGTTGGGGGCTGGGATGTTGGAGCTATGGCCAGTGGGGCTGAGCTGTTGGGGACTGCATCGAGCAGGATGTATTGCAGGATTGCTGTGATGGGACGGGCAGGTTGTCAGGATAAGTGGGGGCTGGTAGAGGGTTATTGTGGTATATGTGGGTGAGAGTCAGACATGCCAAATCTGTGGGAAAAAATGCAGAAATTGGGCTTGTTTTTGGCTTAATTAGTTTGTGAGTTGCTTGTTGACTAGTTTTTGGCTTGTAACTTGTTGCAGCTTGTTGCCTCTTTTCTTTTTTTTATCAGCTCCCGGCAAGCAAGGGGAGGAGGGGGCAAGCAAGGAGAAGGGGGGGGAGAGAGTCAGGAGTGCACAGCGGGCCCACCACAGTCCCAGACTGCACGCCAGGGGGATCTAGTCACATAGAATGTTGCGGTTCTTAGGGATTGGCTTGTTTTGGCTTTGTTTCAAAATGGGATTAGCTTGACTTTTGGCTTATTGTGAAAGTCGGGGAGCTTATTTACCGCGTGACAGTTGGCAACTGTGGTGAGAGTGGCATTCGGGAGCCTGTGTGGAGTGGGGTGGAATGGGAGGTGCATTCTGGGATCAGTGAAAGGTGGGGTTGGTATGTCTGGGGCAAGGGTGCGTTGCTGAGAAGGCCCTGCACAGGAGCTCAGCATGCTGTGCAGGGCTGGCAGCAGCTGGAGCAGAGCTCTACTTTAAGGAAGGTGGGGAACCCCCAATATCCATCAGGTACAGGGCCCCAAAGTTCTTTAATCTGGGCCTGCGTAAAGCATGACCTAAATACGTCCATCATCATCTTCTTACACTATTTAGATAGGTTTGCTTTACTTATAATTTCTAATGTTGCAAGAAACTCTTCAATCTATATATCTAAATTGTTTTTAATGAATGCTTCATTCACTTATATCATACATGTCTGCATTTCTTTAATGAGAGTTTGTGTTCTAGGAAGCATAAGCTAAAATCCTGAGTCAGGATGTCTGAACCTAGAAATTATTTGTTTGCACATTTGGGGCTTTTTCTAACCTTCTGTACCTGAGGCTCTGGTTATCCTAAGGGACGTGGCTGTGATGTGTGATCCCAGTTAGGGATTAGACGCAGTAGGCGTAGCTCCATCATCACACTGACAAAAGAAATTCCAAGGCTCTGCTATTTTTGATTTAAAAGGAACTCTTGGAGCTTCCATTTCAGATTGCCTCACTGGAAACACCCGGTTGTACAATATCCCTTCTTCCATCCTTCCACGGGGCCTGATCGGGTTGAAGACTATTATCAAAGAGGAGTTATCAATGGTTCGCTGTCAAACTGCAAGGATGTATCTAGTGGGGTCCCGTGGGGGTTTGTCCTGGTACGGTACTATTTGGTGTTTTCATTAACAACTTATATGAGTGGAGGGTATGCACATAACATTTGCAGATAACACAAAGCTGGTGGGGGAGGGTTGCAAGCACGTCTGAAGACAGGATTAGAATTCAAAATGATCTTGATAGATTGGAGAATTGGTCTGAAATCAACAAGATGAAATTCAATAAAGACAAGTGCAAAGTTCTATGCTTAGGAAGGAAAAGTCAAATGCACTAATACAAAGTAGGAAATAACTGGTGAGACAGTAGTACTGCTGAAAGGGATCTGGAGCTATAGGGAATCACAAACTTAATGAGTCTACAGGGCGTTGCTGTTGCAAAAAAGGTAAATATCATTCTAGATTGTATTAACAGGACCACTTAAATTGAGGTAAGTTACGTCGCTCAGAGGTGTGAAAAAACCACCCCCTTGAGCAATGTAAGTTACATTGACTTAAAGTGGTGTCCCCCGCTGACAGCCCCTGCCTCTCATTGAGGTGGAGTGATTACGTCAAAGGGAGAGCACTGTCCCGTCGACATAATGCGGCTTCACCAGATGTGATAGAGCAGCGCCACTGCATTGATGCAGCGATGCCAATTTAGCACAGTAGTGAAAACAAGCCCTAAGAAAGGTGTAACAAATTGGAGAGAGTCCAGAGGAGAGCAACAAAAATGATAAGAGGTTTAGAAAAAATGTCCTGTGAGGAAAGGTTGAAAGAATTGGGCTTGTTTAGGCTATGGAAGAAAAGGCTGAGGGGGGGACATGATAACAGTCTTCAAATATGTTAAAGGTTATTATAAAGAAGGTGTTTTCCATGTCCACAGAGGTTAGGGCAAGAAGTAACCCACTTAGCTTGCGACAAGGGAGATTTCAATTGAATATTAGGTAAAGCTTTCTAACTATACGGATAGTTAAGCACAGGAACACGTTACCTTGGGAGGTTGTTGAATCCCTGTCCTTGTAGGTTTAAGAACAAGTTAGATAAACACCTGTCAGGGATGGTCTAGGCATACTTAAGCCTGCTTCAGTCTGGGGGGATGGACTAGATGACCTCTTGAAGTCCCTTACAGCCCTACAGAAGAATTTTTAAAGGAATTTAAGAAGTACCACTGTGCCTAAGCCTTAGACACCTGATCCAAACCTCATTGACATCACCTTTCACTTCAACCATCTTTGGATTAGGCCCAAACTGAATAAAGACTATCAATTAATCTCAGTGTACTGTACATGCAAAACATGCTTCAAGAAGTAGGAATATCTATACCTTTCCAAAGCCCCATCTCTAGACATACATATCAGAAAATATTGTTTTCTATCTTCCATAGTTACTAATAGTGCAATTTGTCAAACACACTCATAAAAATGCATTTCTCATAATTGTTTAAGTAGGAATGTTTGATGAAAGAAGTACTGTCTAGTGGTTAGAGCAAAGATCAGCGTGTCAGCACTTCAGTTTTTCTACTTATTTGTCATATGACCTTGAATATTTCACTTAACCTCTCTCTGCCACAATTGATCCAATTGTAAAATGTGGATAATAATACTAACTCACCTAACAAAGGTGAAGTGAGAATTAATCAATGCTTTAAATGATTTAAGAGCTTTGGAAATTTAAAGAAATTACTCATTTCTTAGAAGTTTCCCCAAACTCTATTTCGATATTAATATTTTCTCTAACCTTTACCTTTATTAAGAATGTCAATGCAGATTCATAATATAAAGTGTGGCATATAAATAACTTTAATAAGAAGCAAAAATGATCATATAGAGGCTAATTATCCCTCTAAAGTAATCTGTCCTGAAGATGAAAGACACAGACTTTTTTGATTTTCTTCAAACTCTTTCCAAAAACTAAAACTATGTTTAAACTCTGGATTTCATTTTCATTTACAATAGTAAAAAGCCCTTACCAGATGAAAAACATATGTGTTAATGAAAAAAGATATTGTTCCTTCAGTTGAATTATCTCTGCCAGTGGCACTGATGAAATTTAACTAAAGTAATTATATGTAAAGGCATATGAGAGTTGAGTAAAATTCAGTAAGATCGTGTGATGAGGAACAATAATATATAGAAGCCAGTCAAGAGCCAGTGTTATGAACATTTCGGCAGCATCTTCTAAATGTCCTTAACACAGATTGCACAATAGATCCATGCACTTCATGAACAAAACACCAGAACTGTCCTGAACTGGTGGTTTACGTTGACTGGGTTTACATCATCTGGGTTTTGTTGTGAAGTTAAGGACTGAATGAACCCAGATGAGTCAAAGCCTCTGAGTTTCCCCTGATTTTATGCTGATACCTTGAAAAAGCATAAATCCCCTGCTCCCCATAAATGCCACCTCACCATCCCCTTCACTTCCTTCTCACACTTTCACCTCAGTGCTATTAGCATGACATTTTAATAATAATATTCTTTCAAGAGTGCTTCACACACTTTCATTAATCAGTTATGCCTCACAATGCCCCTGTGAGAGAGGTAAGCATTATTTATTCTATTTTACAGATGGTGAAAGTGAAGTACAGAGTGATTAAGGCCCGGATCCAAAAAATGACTTAGGCATTGCAAAGCCTAACTTTTAAGGTGCCTAGAAAATAACCAGAACAACAACGGGATCCACAAACTCTGACTTAGGCATTTAGGCTCCCTATACAATGAATGGGAAGATGTGTGCCTAAGGGTACATCTACACTACAGCGGGGAGTCGATTTAAGATACGCAAATTCAGCTACGTGAATAGCGTAGCTGAATTCGACATATTGCAGCCGACTTACCCCGTTGTGAGGACGGCGGCAAAATCGACTTCTGCCGCTTTTTGTCGGCGGCTCTTACTACCACCTCCGCTGGTGGAGTTAGAGCGCCGATTCGGGGATCGATTGTCGTGTCCCGTCGGGACGCGATAAATCGATCCCCGAGAGGTCGATTTCTACCCGCCGATTCAGGCGGGTAGTATAGACCAGACCTAAGACTGGGATCCACAAAAGCCAGTATTGCTAGGCACAGAGCCACCTAAACTAGCCAACAGGGGATGCTGATAAGAGGGATGGGTTCTGAATCTTGTAATGATATCCATGTGTGCCAACATTTCTTGTAGTCTGTGGCTACATCTGCACTATATTGGTGGCAGTGTATAGTGTACATGTATACACAGAAGTGAAAAGCAGGCTGCATCCACATCGGAGTATGTAGCTACATGTCAGTGAAAGGTTCCGGCAGCAGGAAGCTGCTGAAGTCTCTCCTCACCTCAGGGTAAGACTCTGGCAATGGGGAGGCAGTGGGGAAAGGCTGAGCTTTTCCTGCCACCAGAGCCTTTCCTCACAGCCTTTCCCCGCCACCAGAGCCTTTCCCCACTGCAGTGGGGAAGGGCTCCAACAGCAGGGAGGCAGTGGGACACTACACTGCTAAAAATAGCAGTATAGACCGGGAGGCAGGGCTTGGGCATGTAGAGAGCCATGTAGAGTATGTACATACCCACACCCTTCAGGCATGTCTTTCCTTGCCTAAGCCATCCCTCACGACCTACATTGCTATTTATACCCTTGCTAAGGGGGGCTATGTCTTTATGTACACTATATGCCACTGAAAGAAGTGTGCAGTGTGGATGTGCCCTACATGTACATGTCAAATCAATGAGTTATAATTAGAGAGGTACTAACATTTGAAAATATCCAACTTAGCACACAGTATCATAGTAAAGAACATGAACACAATACTGCTTGGTTTGTGTTCTGGATTTTATGTCCAAGTTCTAGATTCTCTTTTTACACACATGGGTTTTCCACCAGTGTAGCTCCATTTACTTCAATAGAGTTAATCCTGATTTACACCAGTATGACAGGAGAATCACGCCCTAGAAGAATATTACTTTCTGTATAAAACAAACGCTGGGCCTAATTCTGGAATTGCACTGGTAGAAACCCATTCTAACAATGGAGAAAGCAGCCCATTATCTTCAATTCTCCTTATTTTTTTCACTCCTAATATTCTTTTAAAAATTAGCATCTAGCTGTAGTTATTTAAAGGCATACAGCCACACCCCCAGCTGTGAAGACACTGGAGCAAAACTAATTTACAACAGCTGTGGATCTTATCCAAAAGCTGTATTGTCCCTTAGGCAAACATTATGGGCCAGAATTACTCACACTGAGTAGTATCTTACTCCACAAGTACCTCTGTGGACTTTAATGGGAGACTACCCATGGTGTAAAGAACTATTCAATTTCAGTAATAGTATCAGTCTGGCCCTAAAGGATGATCATAATTGTGGAAATGACCTATTAGATCAAAAATTGTTCCCCTACGAAGAGATTTTCAGATAGTATGATAATTGTCCACTGTATATCAGCAAAAAGGCAGCAAAAGAGTGTACATTTCTAATTATTCACTAATTAATTAGGAAGGTCCCAACAGACCAACAACTACGAAGTCAAATAAACTTGGTATCTCCTCTGTTGCCTGACATTGACATTTCTGTTCTTGCCATCAGAGTTGGTGGTATTAGTGGCATCACAATACAAGCTTGCTGTGACCGCTGCAGGAAAGTTCCTGAGGAGAAATGTATTATTATAGATTATTTTTAAATATTAAATAGCCCAGAACACCTGTTTCTATAGAAATTCCCCTATAAGGGAACAGAAAACCATGTGTAGCGGGGCGGCCTGGCTCCCAGGCGCCCCTGGAAGCGACGAGCCAGAACAGCCGCCAGAGTGGGCGGAGCCACCGCTGCCTGTCCCCACCCCCCGGAAGTCAAGGGGCGGGACAGGAAGTATAAAGCCAGGCCACAGCGTTCAGTAGCTGGCCGGCAGCGGGAGAGGACAGACGCTGGTGCCTGAGCTCCCGCGGGCCTGAGCCTGCTGAGAGCCCGGTATCCTGAGGAGGACTGGCCGAGCCTGCCGAGAGCCCGGTATCCTGAGGAGGACTGGCCGAGCCTGCTGAGAGCCCAGTATCCAGAGAAGCGGTCTGAGCTTCCCCCCGCCGAGGGCCCAGAGGGAGCGACAAACCTACCTGGTGCTCGGGGCCCGGAGGAGCCCATGATCTGCGACCCAGCAGATGAAACTCAGGAGGAACAGGTACCCATGGAGGAGGAGATGGGAAGTGGCCCGGGGATAGCAGACCCCGAACCCATGTCAGTGTGTTGCGGTCAGGATCCCCACTGACTGCGTGGCAGACGGACTGCTGCGGACAGGGCCCCGGGCTGGAACACAGTGGAGTGGGTGGGCCTGTGTTCCCCCCTGCCACCCCGCGCCGGGTGGCAGTCTCTCCTCCTCCTTGTCCGAAGGGCCTGGGCCCCTGACAGACTATTTGTTTGCTGCCCCGCCCTGCCCTAGGGCCTGGGCTAACCCAAACTGACCCAGCCCCCGCTACAAGGCCTGGGCCACTGATTGACTATTGGTTTGCTGCCCTGCCCTGATCCAGGGCGCTAATTGTGTGCTCAGTCCTTGCCTAAGGGCCTGAGCTCCGAACTGCTAATTGTGTGCTCAGTCCTTGCCTAAGGGCCTGAGCTCCGAACTGCTAATTGTGTGCTCAGTCCTTGCCTAAGGGCCTGAGCTCCGAACTGCTAATTGTGTGCTCAGTCCTTGCCTAAGGGCCTGAGCTCCGAACTGTTATTCGCTTTGTAGCGGGGCGGCCTGGCTCCCAGGCGCCCCAGGAAGGGATGAGCCCCACCCCGGAACTACTACACATGCAAGGATCCTTGTGTGGTTTTCCTAGGATTTCCCACTGCATGGGTTAATCAAAGTAATCTCCATAGATATTGGGTGATTCTCAGCAAGCTAGGGTCGCCATGCTAATTACAGGACCTCCAACCCAGTCCCTTCTCTGGATCCCTGCCAGTATAGCTGAGTGACTTCAGGCCCCCTACAGCTTTCCTCAGTTCCTTGGCAATGAACATGGCCGACATGTCAGCAGGAGGCTGACAGCACACTAAAAGTTATACAGCCTGAGGCAGTTAACTTTCCTGAAGTTGCAGAATCTCTGTAACAACTTTCCCAGGGGAAAATGAAATACAGTCATCTTCCTTTGCTGGCTTTCTTCCTCATCATAGGAAGGTTCCCGGACATGCTGCTTAGCACTGTTGCCAACTCTCACAATTTTAGTGCTAATTTTGTGATATATGGTGCTCTTCTTAAGGCCCCAGCTCCTGAATTTATGTGATTATATGAAAATCTCAGCTTTCATTTAAAAAAAAAAGTTTCTAGTAGGGCTGTCAATTAATTGCAGTTAACTTACGTAATTAACTCAAAACAAATTAACTCAATTAAATTAATTGTGATCAATCACAGTTTTAATCATTCTGTTAAACAATAATAGAATGCCAATTTAAATTTATTATAAATATTTTGGATATTTTTCTACATTTTCAAATATATTAATTTAAATTACAACACAGAATACAAAGTGTACAGTGCTCACTTTATATTATTATTTTGATTACAAATATTTGAATTGTAAAAAAGAAACAAAGTATTTTTCAATTCACCTCATACAAGTACTGTAGTACAATCTCTTTATCGTGAAAGTGCAACTTACAAATGTAGATTTTTTTGTTACATAACTGCATTCCAAAACAAACTATCAAATTTTAGTGCCTACAAGTCCACTCAGTCCTACTTCTTGTTCAGCCAATTGCTAAGACAAACAAGTTTGTATACATTTATGAGAGATACTGCTACCTGCTTCTTATTTACAAAGTCACCTTATTTTTGAGTGCACTTATGTAAAAAAAAAAAATCTACATTTGTACGTTGTACTTTAACGATAAAGAGATTACACTATAGTACTTGTATGAGATGAATTGAAAAATACTATTTATTTTTTACAGTGTAAATATTTGTAATAAAAAATAATAATATAAAGTGAGCACTGTACACTTTGTATTCTGTGTTGTAATTGAAATCAATATATTTGAAAATGTAGAAAACATCCAAAAATATTTAAATAAATGGTACTCTATTATTATTTAACAGTGCGATTAAAACTGTGATTAATCGCCTTTTTTTTTAATCTTGTGATTAATCGTGATTACTTTTTTTAATCATTTGATAGCCCTACTTTCTAGACCTTGTGGTTGTGGAGAAAATCTTGAAAATGTGAGCCCGAAAGGCTACAACACCAGAATGCAAATAGATAAGGCCCCCAAATTTAAAATTTCAGACAATCTCATGATTTTTGAGGACCTGACTCATGATTTTTGAACAGTGGTGGCTAGCAGTACTGTTACGACCTTCAATTGACATCCTTTGTGTAAGCTCAAACGCTTGTCTCTCTCACCAACAGAAGTTGGTCCAATAAAATATATTACCTCACCCATCTTGTCTCTCTCCTATCTTGGGACCAGCATGGCTACAACAACGTGGCATCTCTCTTCCATGTGGCAGTTTATTCCCATCAGCTCCCACAAAGTTACTGACCCAGCTTCCGCATGGCTAGAGTCCCCTCCTTGGATGGTTCTATGGGGCATGATTTAGTCACTGATTTCTAAGAGGCACTGCAGGAGAATAGATCACCACAATAATTTCACTGTGTTAACTTAAAAAGAAAAAAAATGAGTGAGACTTATGACAAACAATTGTTTTGTATTCTCAGGAAAGAATAGATTCTTTTAGCTTTCTTACATTCAGTTCTAAATCACAGCACTATTGAAGGCAGATAAAATATAGTATTGTAAACTTCAACAGCAAAAGAATTGAAATGTGAGTAACCTTCCTTTGCTGAAATAACACATTTACAGTCAAGCTATGAGTCATCTTAGAATCGTAGAATCATAGAACCGTACGACTGGAAGGGACCTTGAGAGGTCATCTAGCCCAGTCCCCTGCACACATGGCAGGACTAAGTATTATCTATTCTAGACCATCCCTGACAAGTGTTTGTCTAACCTGCTCTTAAAAACCTCCAATGATAGAGATTCCACAACCTCCCTCTGCAATTTATTCCAGTGCTTAACCATCCTGACAGTTAGGAAGTTTTTCCTAATGCACACCTAAACCGTCCTTGATGCAATTTAAGCCCATTACAAAAGAATGGCCATACTGAGTCAGACCAAAGGTCCATCTAGCCCAGTATCCTGTCTTCTGACAGTGACCAATGCTAGGTGCTTCAGAGGGAATGAACAGACCAGGTAATCATCAAGTGATCCATCCCCTGTTGCCCATTCCCAGCTTCTGGCAAACAGAGGCTAGGGACACCATCCCTGCCCATCCTGGCTAATAGCCATTGATGGACCTATCCTACATGAATTTATCTAGTTCTTTTTTTGAACACTTCTAGCAAGGAGTTCCACAGGTTGACTGTGTGTTATGTAAAGAATACTTCCTTTTGTTTGTTTTAAATCTGCTGCCTATTAATTTCATTTGGTGACCCCTAGTTCTTGTGTTATGAGGATGAGTAACTAACACTTTCTTATTTACTTTCTCCACATCAGTCATGCTTTTATAGATCTCTATCATATCCCCCCTTAGTTGTCTCTTTTCCAAGCTGAAAAGTCCCAGTCTTTCCTCATACAGAAGCTGTTCCATACTCCTAATCATTTTTGTTGCCCTTTTCTGAACCTTTTCCAATTCCACTATATCTTTAATTCCCACCACTGTATTATTGACATGCTTTCTAGATAAATTAGATTACATGACAAAGTTCCTAGTTGACTTCATTGATTCTTCTTCTCTTCTCCCTTTCCAGGTTACAGGAGGATCTGCTTGTGTATTTATTTATCTCAACCACTTGCTATGTAGTTTTCATAAAATCATAGTAATGTAGGGCTGAAAGGGATCTTGAGAAATCATCAAGTCCAACCCCCTGCACTGACAGAGGGCCAAGTAAACCGAAACCATCCCCGACAGGTGTTTGTCCAACCTGTTCTTAAAGTTCTCCAGTGATGAGGATTCCATGACTCCTTTGGAAGCCTATTCCAGTACTTAACTATCCTCATAGTCAGATAGTTTTTTCCTAATATCTAACCTAAATCTCCCTTGCTGCAGATTAAGCCCATTACTTCTTGTCTCCCCTTCAGCGGACATGGAGAAAAATTGATCCCAATCCTCTTTTTAACAGCCCATAACATATTTGCAGACTAACAGGTTCCCTCTTCAGTCTTTTTTTTTTCTCTAGACTAAACGTACAAATTTAACTTTTCCTCATAGGTCAGGTTTTCTAAACCTTTTATCATTTTTGATTCTCTTTCTGGACTCTCCAATTTGCCTACATCTTTCTTAAAGCATGGTGCCCTGCGTGGGACATGGTTTTCCAGATGAGGTTTCACCAGTGCCAAGAAGAGTGGGCAATTACCTCTAGTGTCTTGCATATGACACACCTGTTAAGACACCTAAGAATGATATTAGTCTTTGTCACAACTCCATCACATTGTTGACTCATTTAATTAGCGATCCACTATAACCCCAGATCCTTTTCAGCAGTACTACTATCTAGCCAGTTATTCCCCATTTTGTAGTTGTGCATTTGATTTTCCTTCCTAAGTTAAGTACTTTGCACTTATTTTTATTGAATTTTATCTTCATGAATTCAGACCAATTCTCCAATTTGTTGTGGTCTTTTTGAATTCTAATCTTGTCCTCTAAAAAGTGCTTGCAACCCCAACAAGAATAGTGTAGTGATCTACCCAAATTTGTATGTAGATGAGCATAACAAACAACACTTAAGCAAATATCTTGCCCTTTTAATTGAACCCAAATTTCAGAATTGAATATAAACCAAAGAGTTCAACAGAAGAACATAAGTAGTGCCAAGAAAAAGGTTTCTTGCTGGCACAATGGCTAGTTTTTCACCTGAATTACCTTCCTTCTTTTCCTGGACACTTGGTGAACAATATGTAATTTAAATAAGAAAGTATCAGGGAGATGCTGTCAAGGTTCCTTCCCCACTCTGAACTTTAGGGTACAGATGTGGGGGCCTGCATGAAAACTTCTAAGCTTAACTACCAGCTTAGATCTGGTCTGCTGCCACCACTCCCAATGTGCTAATTCCCTTCCCTGGGTACCTTGAGAGACTCTTCACCAATTCCCTGGTGAATACAGATCCAAACCCCTTGGATCTTAAAACAAGGAGAAATTAACCATCCCCCCTCCTTTCTCCCACCAACTCCTGGTGGATCAAGATCCAGCCCCCTTGGATCTAAAACCAAGGAAAATCAATCAGGTTCTTAAAAAGAAGGCTTTTAATTAAAGAAAAAGGTAAAAATCATCTCTGTAAAATCAGGATGGAAAATAACTTTACAGGGTAATCAAACTTAGAGCCCAGAGGAATCCCCTCTAGCCTTAGGTTCAAAGTTACAGCAAACAGAGGTAAACACCCTAGTAAAAGATACATTTACAAGTTGAGAAAACAAAGATAAAACTAACACGCCTTGCCTGGCTGTTTACTTACAAGTTTGAAATATGAGAGACTTGTTCAGAAAGATTTGGAGAGCCTGGACTGATGTCTGGTCCCTCTCAGTCCCAAGAGCGAAACAAAGAGCACAAACAAAACAAAGAGCACAAACAAAAGCCTTCCCCCCACCAAGATTTGAAAGTATCTTGTCCCCTTGTTGGTCCTTTGGGTCAGGTGTCAGCCAGGTTACCTGAGCTTCTTAACCCTTTACAGGTAAAAGGATTTTGGAGTCTCCGGCCAGGAGGGATTTTATAGTATTGTACACAGGAGGGCTGTTACCCTTCCCTTTATAGTTATGACAGATGCTTTAAAATTTCAAATGAGTTTTAAAATAACACTTATGAATAATACAATTTTCTACAAAGAGATCAGGTGAATGGCGCAAAGAATAAATGGAAAGGCTGACATTTTAATGGAAGAACTTCTCTTCTGAATCACAGCTGTGGCTTTGAAATTATAGTTCATATAGGTGCCAACTCCATGGGTGCTCTGGGGCTCAAGCACCCCCTGAAAAAAGTAGGGGGTACTCAGCACCCAGCAGCCACAATCATAGGCAGTGTGAGACTCTTGCATTTGGGGAGGCTGGGACAGGAGCGCTGGAAGCTCCCAAGAAATGGGGGGGGCCACTGGCTCCCAGACCTGTGCCCCACCCCACCCCACTCTGCCCAGCAGCCCTGCCCCTTCTTGGTGTCCTCCCCCTGAGGCCCTGCCAGCATTCCACTCCCGCTCCACCCCAAGACCCGGCTTCCACCCCACCTCTTCCTCCGAGGCCCTGCCCCTAATGAGCCTCTTCCTGCCCTGGTCCACCTCTTTCCCCGATACACATTCCCCTGCCACTGCTCTCCACCCTGCCGCTGCTCTCCACCCTCTCCCCAAGTCTTCTCCCCACCCACTAAGATATAATGATAGACACATATACAATAACCCCACTCCTCTCCGCCCCCATCCCCCAAGGCCCCCTCCCCACCCACTACAATACCAATGATAGACACATATTCAATACTTAGAATATGAAAGAAGCGTATACATATGCTGAAAATAGCCTCCTCCCCCCAGCACATACACCTCCTCAAAAGCACCCATCAGCAAAAACCAAAGTCAGCACCTGTGATAGCTTGAAATAGAAACTGAAAGGGTATTGAATTGACTGTTTCCAATAGCCCAGAGGCCTGGGATTTATAGTCAAACCTAGGCGATTTCTTTTTCTTTACATTTCTTTGCAGGTTGTTCATTTTCTTTGCATACACAACGCTCTTGAGAACCTGCAATACAGAGGATGAGGAAGCCTAATCAACAGCATTCGTCACATAAAGGGTGTTTTCGTTCTTTAAGCAGGAGGTCTCTCTCCCTTGTCAAAGGGGCATTTCATATCTCATTCTGACAGCAGATTAATAGAACAGGTCTCATCCAGGCTATTTCCTTCAGCTGAAGATTTGTATTGATCACACCTGTTTCTTTCATTAGATTTTTCCCCCACTATAAAAGTTTACACTGTGCTTTTAAAACCCAGAGCCACAAAGGTACAAAGACAGCTAAACCACAAACTTAGCTGCCTACGTTTCAGGTGTAGGCACCTAAGTTCCAGTTTTGGCTCCACTGCAATCAGGGCCGGCTCCAGCTTTTTTGCTGCCCCAGAGAGGAATGAAGGTTCTGAACAGGGGGTCTCCGATCTCTCAGGAGAGTGCTCTAACCACTAACCTAGGGGATAGTCTGATCCTTCAGGCTGTCCGGTTGAAGCTGTTCCACTGTAGATAAATAAGAAAAGAGTGGTTGAAGCCGGGGGACTAGACCCAGAGTCTCCCACCTCTTGGTGGGTGCTCTAACCATTGAGTTGCAGTGCAACAGCACTTCCACTGCAGATAAATAATAGACATCTTGGGCCATTTTGTGTGGAGTAAGGCAGGTGTCTCACCCATTCCCACTAGAAAGACCCTTGGTGCCTAAGGTGCCTGACACCAGGTGGCTGGTTCCCATTTGTGGATTGCTAGCAGAGATGGAGGTTCAGGGCTCAGCACATGCCCTCTCTCACTGGTATTTCCCATTGGCTAGTTTAGGCCGTTTGCCATTACGCTGTGCCTATGGCCTTTTTGCCATTTAGCATTTTGTGTGCTAGTACTCACACTCAAGGCAATTTAAATTGATTTTTCACAAAAGAAGTTTTTTACTGTATTAAATTCTATTCTATCACTCAACTCTCCAGAATGGATTGTAGCACCAGAGTGGGTCAAGATGAAGTTATTTTTCAGTATACTTAACGAAGTTGCAGCAAACGATCTGTATTTCTGTATGAATTCCCATTTTCCAGCCACTGCATGATTATTGATTCTGCAAAACCCTGTTCATTCGTTTATGCGTTCGGATTAAGAAAATGGCTTTTCAAATCATTTGAAGGTAACTAAAAATGTTCTCAGTGGCAAATGACACATTTATTAAGATAAATTACTTGGCGCCCTCAGGGACATAAAACTAACACTGTAACATTTCATGCAAAAGGTTACAACGCAAGGCTGTCGTCCCATCATCATTTAAGATTACTCCTGACACTTCATCATACCTTGGGCTAATTCACCCAACAAGAATTAATTTTCTAGTCAGCAAAATAAACTGAAACATGAAATGTGCTATGCTGAGATCAGTCAGAGAGTTTAACGATTCCTTATCTCTTAACTTATCCAGAAAAGAAGATGAAAATATCTGGGGCATGTGGTAAGAATGAAACCAGAGTTTCTGCGATGGCAAGCATGCCATTGGACAGGTGGAGGAACACGCTAAAAGGGCCAACCAAAAGAATCCGTATGTTGAACACTACTGAAGAGAGAGAAAACTTATGGGACTTATGGTCTACACTAGACCATATGGTCTACACTACACATTTATGTCAGTATAATTACATCGCTCGGGGATATGCAAAATCCACTCCCCTGAGCGACACAGTTATACCCACCTAACTCCTGCTGTAGACAGTGCTATGTCAACGGGAGGGCTTCTCCCATCAACATAGCTACCGCCTCTCGTGGTGGTAGAGTACTGATGCCGATGGGAGAAGCTCTCCCATTGGCATTGGTGCAGCGGAGCCACAGCAGCTCAGTAAATATTGACAAGCCCTTAATGTAGAGAACATGCAGACCAGTCCAGGAGAGACGGTGCTGGACCCTTGTTTGTGCACTAAGCAACTTCTGCCAGTGCAGGAAGGATTCAAATTCACATTTTCTAATTTCTTCTGCAAAGATTTGCCTTGCAAGTTGCTGGAAATTCTCAAGCCTGTCAGTGCTCCGAGAGTGGATTATTGATGTTTCGAATTGCAACACAAGTTTAAAAAAAAAAAAAAAAAAGTATGTATAGCATTAAAACCATGGGGAAATGTGGGATTCTTGGAAGGACCAAATACTATATTCCGTTTTTATCTGTGTATAAAACTAACATTCTTGGGATACAAATCTCCTTCTAATTCTGTATGTGTTAGGCAGATACACAGTAACACAATAAAGCACTACCTTTGTTACTTCCCATCCTTTTTTAAATTCTTGATTCTCCAATTTTCCTTTTAGTTCTTGAATCAGCCCTCAAACCAGTTCAAATGGAAATTTCAGTGTGAGGTTCAATACATTTATAAACTAACATACTTACTAACCTAGGGTGAGTGTGTTTGTACAGCTAGGAAACCTACCTGTCCCCAAACCAGCCCCACTTATTCCCACAATACAATCTGAGTGCTTCCGAGAAGACATCTAAAAGTGAGACAGAGGGACCCTGTCAAGGCTTCTTCCCCATTCTGAACTTTAGGGTACAGATGTGGGGGCCTGCATGAAAACTTCTAAGCTTAACTACCTGCTTAGATCTGGTCCGCTGCCACCACTCCCAATGTGCTAATTCCCTTCCCTGGGTAGCCTTGAGAGACTCTTCACCAATTCCCTGGTGAATACAGATCCAAACCCCTTGGATCTTAAAACAAGGAGAAATTAACCATCCCCCCTCCTTTCTCCCACCAACTCCTGGTGGATCAAGATCCAACCCCCTTGGATCTAAAAACAAGGAAAAATCAATCAGGTTCTTAAAAAGAAGGCTTTTAATTAAAGAAAAAGGTAAAAATCATCTCTATAAAATCAGGATGAAAAATAACTTTACAGGATAATCAAACTTAAAGTGCCCAGAGGAACCCCCTCTAGCCTTAGGTTCAAAGTTACAGCAAACAGAGGTAAACACCCTAGCAAAAAAGTACATTTACAAGTTGAGAAAACAAAGATAAAACTAACACGCCTTGCCTGGCTGTTTACTTACAAGTTTGAAATATGAGAGACTTGTTCAGAAAGATTTGGAGAGCATGGATTGATGTCTGGTCCCTCTTAGTCCCAAGAGTGAACTCCCCCCAAAACAAAGAGCACAAAACAAAAGCCATCCCCCCACCAACATTTGAAAGTATCTTGTCCCCTTATTGGTCCTTTGGGTCAGGTGTCAGCCAGGTTACCTGAGCTTCTTAACCCTTTACAGGTAAAAGGATTTTGGAGTCTCTGTCTGGGAGGGATTTTATAGTATTGTACACAGGAGGGCTGTTACCCTTCCTTTTATAGTTATGACAGACCCTCAGAGCATTTGGGGAGATTATAATAGTGAAATTATTAAGTGAACGTAGCCTGTTCTTCTGTTGGCAAGTTGTCCCATTACCTGATTATGATTTTCTTGAATGTATTTCTTATTCAAAATGTATTACATAATTTCTAAGACTGACTCACGATATGAAGACTAATTGCAGACATTTTCTAGAGGATTCAAGTTGCCAGTGTGAATCCACATATTTACAAAATTCAAAATCTGCTTTAGGGCACCTATGGCAAGGTCCTCAGTTGGTGCAAATCAGTGCAGCTTTGCTAAAGTCTATGGAGCTCTGCTCACTCATTCTCTAATATTCACTTAAAATTCACTACATCTGTGAACATTCTGGCCAGTCAAATCATTCGCTAGAATCTTTGCAGAAAGACAATGCAGCAAAAGTGAATCCATGTTTTAGTTGAATAAATATGGAAATATGATGGAGATGTTTGCCCAGCAATAAGTATAACAAGGCTTCTAATTGTTAGAGGGGGCTGACAGCTATGGCAGAGTGGGCGAGTTGGGAATACCCAGGGGTGCTGGAACAATTTTCATAGTGGAGGTGCTTAGAGCCATTGAACCAAACTGTAAACTTTTTATGTGATGGAAACCACTTCAAGCCAGGGGGTGCGGCAGCACCCTCAGCACCCTTAGTTCCAGCACCCCTGGGAATACCATTGGAAGCTTGAGTTTGGGACAAACTCAAGCTAGAACTGGTTCATTTCCAACCCTTTCAAACCAAATTGCAGCATTAAATCAGTGTGTAATCCCTGTTGGGTTCACACAAAACTACAAACTATCCTCCTTAGCATCATAAAGATAACACCATTCCATTTCATACCATGCATGGGATGGTATCATGGGGACTTCTTTAATGACACTGATTATCCTTTGTAAAGATCTTTAAGATCTATGGATGGAAAAAGCTATGTACGTGCTTAATACATTTTACAAGGTGCCACGTGCTCATCCCTCAGTTTCCCACTCATGTGTGCTTTCCTTCATTAAGGTCAAGTATTTTTTCCTATTGAGATGACACTTCAATAACAGTATTTTACGTGACAACCAGTTCCACATGACTCAGATGAAGCTTGATTTGCATGGGTAGAGAGTTATACTGAAAGCTCACATGAGAGTGTTTTCAAAGTTTGAAACATTCCTCATTGGCAGCAGGTAACCAATATGTTCATCATGCCAGTTCTGACTTTGTACAAACCATTTCTCAAATCAAGTCGCCACACTTCAAGTCAAATTCCATTCTAAGGGCATGTCTATACTTATGGCTAGATCGGCACTACTGTGATCAATGCAGCAGTGAATACCCACTAAGTTGATGGCCTAGTGCTCTCCCGTCAACTCCAGTACTCCAGCTCCCCGAGAAGCATAAGGCAAGTCAGCGGGAGAGTTGTAGACACCGCTGTAAGTTGACCTAATTTATGTTGACTTCATTTACTTAACTAACTTACGAAACTGAAGTAGTGTAACGTAGGTGGACTTACAGCTGTAGTGTAGACCAGCCCTCAGTTATATCAATACAGCCCCAATGAAGTCAAATAGGTTGCACATATGTAACTGAAAGCAGGATTGCTCTCTCTCTGCCCTTTCCCTGTCAGTTACAGAATCTCACTGGATTCCCAGTTTATTTATAAGGCCAGGGCAAGCTGAGCAGAGAGAGAGTCCCTCTTCTACCCAGTTCAAACAAACTTAAAAGATCTGAGCACAGAATGAGGGGATTCTAGTCAGTCCCAGAAGGATCAAAAAATTCAGACTGATCTTCTGTCCTAAATGCATACCCTACTTATCTTAGCTGAACAATAAAGTTGTCTTCTGATAATCAAGGAAAAATATTACCCAGAATAAGGCAGAAGAATGTGGGCTTTATTCAATAATAGTTACTTTGCTAGCTCTCAAGCTGTCAATTCTCAAGTGCTTGGTATAAATTAACTTGTTAATGATTTTAGTTTTTAAAAGTAACTTGACATCCTTCCTAGGGATTTTGCAGTAATGAATAATGAGTTGAGCCAAACCTGAGGACAAGACCTGACAAAGAGCTAGACTGCATGTGTTGAAAAAGTTCCTTTTCTAGTCTTTAGTTCATATCTTGCTTTCCATGACTTTCCATACATTTCTAATACATGACTATGTAAAGGTAACTAGGTTATGTACTGAAATGGGCACCTGAGTTAGCAAATAGACCACATAATATTTTTCAAAATACATGCCGCTTACCCCATGTGCTGAGAAGATGCATGAGAATGACTTGACCACTGGGGGTCAATTTCCCTGTGCCCCCTGATCAGCAGAACAAACAACGTGCTTGACTATGGGTATGTCTGCCCTGGAACTGGAAGATGCAGTCTCTATCTTGAGGAGACATACCCGCTCTGGCATGCCAAAAATAGATGTGTAGCGTGGCAGTACAAGCAGCTAGCTGCCCTGAGTACTATTCCATCCAAGGCTCTCGGTCAGGGGTGGGCAAACTTTTTGGCCTGAGGGCCACATCTGGGTATGGAAATTGTATGGCGGGCCATTCAAGAAATTGGAGGTTGGGGTGTGGGAGGGGGTGAGGGCTCTGGGATGGGGCCAGAAATGAGGTTCCAGGACAATGGGAGCTGCGGAGGTGGCGCTTGGGGCAGAAGGAGTGTGCAGAGCCCCTGGCTGCCCCTACATGTAGGAGCTGGAGGTAGGACATGCCGCTGCTTCCAGGAGCCATGGGGAGCCACAGCATGTGCGGAGCAGGGCAAGCCCCAGATCCCGCTCCCCGGTGGGAGCTCGAGTGCCGGATTAAAATTTCTGTAGGGCCGGATATGGCCCCTGGGCCATAGTTTGCCCACCCCTGCTCTAGGTGCATATTCAGGGTAGCTAGTGGCTTCTGCCACTCATATTGCCATAGCTACACTTCTATTTTTAGCATGCTAGTTTGATCAGAGCTAGAACAGGTATGTCTCCTCGAGCTGGAAATTACACCCTGCAGCTCACTATTGACATATCCTCAATCTCTTGGTTTCCATTCCATAGCCTTCCCAGTTCTCTCAGATAACAACCAAACCAGCTCATGTCACAGAACCATAGGACCAAATTATGCTGTTGGATATTGAACACAAGTCCTTTAATCATTTGAGCGTCTCTTTTCTGAGCTTCCTCCATGTTGTTTACACATTTCTGTATCTCAAGAACTGAACACAGTATTCCAGGTGGAACCTCCAGAGCCTTACAGAGAAGGATTGCCATCTCCTTACTCTGTGATGTGTGTCAGTAGCTCAAACCCCACATTTTATTTCAAGCTAAGCTCTTTGGGGGCATGGACTATTGTTTTGTTACATGTGTACATCACACAGCACCAATGGGGTCTGATCTCGAGTGGGGCTTCAAGGTGCCATCACAATAAAAAGAATTTCCTGTATTTCTAACCACTCTTCAATCAGTACTTTTGTATCATTTGTCTGTCCTTGCTGGTGTTCTCAGCACTTCTTAGTTTTATTTGTGAATGTAATTCTTCCATCTCATTCAGTAAGATGATAACCAAGACCATATCTAACCCCAGTCCCTGAAGCCTCCTTTTAGGGCATGTCTACACTGCAACCAGGATCCTGCTTCCCAGCTTGAGTAGACAGATATGTGCTAGCTGTGCTCAAGCTAGCACGGTAAAAATAGCAGCGTAGCTGGGGGTAGCATGGACAGCAGCTCAGGATAGCCACCCAAGAATGGGCCCAGAAGGTCCAGATGGATTATACTCCAGTAGCTAGCCCAAGCTGCTGCCCGTGCTAATGCTGGCTACACTGCTATTTTTAGCATGCAAGCTCTAGTAGAGTTAAAAATAAAATAAATAAATTAATGGAGATATCCTATCTCCTAGAACTGGAAGGGACCTTGAAAGGTCATTGAGTCCAGCCCCCTGCCTTCACTAGCAGGACCAAGTACTGATTTTGTCCCAGAGCCCTAAGTGGTCCCTTCAAGAACTGAACTCATAATCCTGGGTTTAGAAGGCCAAGGATCAAACCACTGAGCTATCCCTCCCACAGTTATTGTGTGTCTGTCTACCTGCACTGGGAAGAAGGCTCCCAGCGAGACATAACCTTAGACATTTCCCTCCAACTCAATACATTGCCCATTGTTTGTCATCTTTCAGCCAGTCTGGGATCCATGTTGTGGTGCTCATATCCGAGCCACCTAGGATCCCTCTCAAAGCACCAGGTTTGCCTGCACAGCTATACCAGTATACTTGCAAAGTGCTAGTAGTCTGGAGGCAACTTTTGCTGGTATAGCTTATTCCAGCAGCCCAGCTTCCCACCGAAACAAGCTATACTGGCAAAAGTACTACACTAGGAGTGTTTGCTGGCACAACCATGCTGTTCGGAGATCACACCTCATCGCACCTGATTGATATAGCTATGCCAGCAAAAGTCTGTAGTGCAGACCTGGCCAGAGACATGTGCCATAGTGATACTCCTGGAGCCCTAGAATTCTAGACACCTGCAAGGTAAATTACACTGGATAACACTGAGTTATGGTAACAAGACAATTTTCAGACTGAACAAATAGAATTTTAAGCCTCCAAGACTGCAGCAAGTTCTGACTTTATATTCCATTAAGGCCACTTCCTGTAATTGCAGAGGGAAATATCTCAAGAGATTGCTGACATGTGGACACAAAATTCTGGGTGGCACCTGTTACAGAGCATTCTCTGCACAGAGATGCGACATGTGGGGGAAGGATAGCTCAGTGGTTTGAGCATTGGCCTGCTAAACACAGGGTTGTGAGTTCAACCCTTGAGGGCAGGGCCGGCTTTAGCAAGAGCGGGGCCCGATTCCTGGGGGCGTGGCTTGCCGCAAGCCCCGCCCCCAGGAATCGGGCCCCGCTCCGGCCGGAGCTCCAGCCGGGTCGTGGGGCTTGGGTCTGGCCCGGAGCCGCTCAGCCAGGGCCGGGCTGGAGCTAAGCCGGGGGGCCGGGCCCAAGCCGGGCCGGACCGGGAGACGAGCCGCGGGGGCCGGGCCGGACCCGGAGCCACTCAGCCGGACCCGGAGCCGAGCCGCGGGGGCTGGGCCGGAGCCAAGCCGCGAGGGCTGGGCCGGAGCCGCTCAGCCGGGGCCGGGCTCGAGCCGCGGGGGCCGGGCCGGACCCGGAGCCGCTCAGCCGGGGCCGGGCTCGAGCCGCGGGAGCCGGGCCGGACCCGTAGCCGAGCCGCGGGGGCCGGGCCGGATCAGACCCGGAGCCGAGCCGCGGGGGCCGGACACGGGCCAGGCCCGAACCAGGCCGCGGGGCCTGGGCCGGAGCCGAGCCGAGCCGGCCGGACCGGCGCCCCGGGGCCGGAGCTGCTGGGGCCGGAGGTGCTCGGCTGGGGCTGGACTGGGCCGCGCCGCGCCTCCCCGGAGCCCTTCTCACACCCCCCGCCACCCCAGCTTACCTAGTGCTGCCTGCCCGCCCCTGCTTCTTTTCAGACTTCCCGCGAACCTCTGATTCGCGGGAAGCAGGGGCGGGGAGGAGCAGGGGGCGGAGCGAGCAGGGGAAGGGAGGAGGGGGAAGTGAGCTGGGGGCGGGGTGGACAGCTACGGCGCAGGGCCCTGTTGGCACGGGGCCCAATTCAGCCGAATTGGCTGAATCGGCCTAAAGCCGGCCCTGCTTGAGGGGGCCACTTAGGGAATCTAGGGCAAAAATCTGTCTGGTGATTGGTCCTGCTTTGAGCAGGGGGTTGGACTAGATGACCTCTTGAGGTCCCTTCTAACCCTGATAATCTATCTATGACTGCTTTGTGGTCCAAAGTTAGGAGAGTGTGACTTCCTGCACAGACTGGTGCAGTAGTGGCTCTGCCTATTTCCCTCCAGGTCTTCCCAAAGACTCAATTTCTGGAGTATCCCAATTCCAAAATAAATACAACATAGTCAAAATTTTCTACTCCTGCTAACCCAGCCAAGGATCTAATTGGTGTAGCTAAGTGTAAACAGGACTAGAAGACTTGCGTGCAGATCTGGTTGCCCTATCTCAAAAAATTATTACGGGTATGGAACAGTTTCTGTATGAGGCAAAATTAAAAAGACTGACTTTTCAGCTTTGAAAAGAGACGGTCTAAGAAGGGATATGATAGAAGTCTATAAAATCTTGACAGGTGTTGAGAAAGTAAATAAGGAAGTGCTATTTACTCCTTCACATAACGCAAGAACCAGGGGTCACCAAATGAAATTAAATAGGCAGCAAGTTTAAAGCAAACAAAAGGAAATATTTCTTCACCCAACCCACAGTCAACCTGTGGAACTCATTGCCAGAGGATGTTGTGAAGGCCAAAATTATAACAGGGTTCAAAAAAGAACTAGATAAGTTCATGGAGGATAGGTCCATCAATAGCTATTAGCCAGACGGGCAGGGATAACCCCATGCTCTGAGTGTCCCTAGCCTCTATTTGCCAGAAACTGGGAGTGGACAACAGGGGATGGATCACTTGATGACTGCCTGTTCTGTTCATTCCCTTTGAAGCACCTGGCATTGGCCACTGTCAGAAGACAGGATACTGGGCTAGATGAACCATTGAGCTGATCCAGTATGGTCATCCTTATGTTCTTAAGAACAACTGAAGCCTGATTCTTCACGGCTTTGCCTTTATTTTACATGTGTGCCAAGAGCATGTAGAATGATACCAAATAGAGTGGAAATATTTTACATTAACTACCACAGGTAGAAATAACTACATGAAATTCAAGGAAGTGGAAAATCAGAGGTTCAGATTCTGAGCTGCAGCCTGAGGCTTGGTGGGGAACAGGGGACATTATTTCAAGACAGCACAAAAGGGAGGTCCTTGGGATTCTGAGAAAGGAGTGAAAGACCCCCTCTCAGGATCCATGGAAGAAAGAGAAGGTCAAAGGGAATCCTTTTGTAATTAAAGTTACTCTATTATTGTGTTTCCCTGTGTCAGCAGATGTTTATATTTTCAGTTTGGTAGAAAGGTTGCCAGTGAAAGTATATTTTCTTGAGTACAATTTTTACAGTGTAGAATGAAACAGCATTTTAATCAGCTCTTGTCACTTTCCAGCCATCTTGTTTCATTAAACTTTTTTCCTCTGATCACCTTATCTTCCCTTCCTACTCCTGAAATAGCATTATTTTTGATGGCAAATTAACCCCATTTGACAGAAGCCATTTGTCTTTAATTATAATAATTTCATGGATTGAGTATTTCAAGAATTCTAAACAGAGAGAGGCTCTACGGTCAGAGGCATTTGATATTCGATACTCTCTCTCAGTTTTAAAGTTAAAGTCACTTGTACAGCAAGTTAATGTTTCTTGAAGAAATTCAGATTGATTTCCTTTTATCTCTCTCCTATTAAATCTAGTGCTTTATTACATTTTACTGTATATGATCTCTTTTCTAGAGATCTCTTTTCTAGATCAGATAAATTAACTTATTTGATGCAAAGATTTGTTTTGCTCAGCTAATCCTTTTTTTAGGATTCATTATATTCATGTTCAGCTGTGGAAATTCTATCATTTGCTTTGTTTACCACATCACTATATCACAGGGATAGGCAACCTATGGCACGCGTGCCGAAGGCGGCACGCGAGCTGATTTTCAGTGGCACTCATGCTGCCCAGGTCCTGGTCACCGGTCGGGGGGGCTCTGCATTTTAATTTAATTTTAAATGAAGCTTCTTAAACATTTTAAAAACCTTATTTACTTTACATACAACAATAGTTTAGTTATATATTATAGACTTAGAGAAAGAGACCTTCTAAAAACATTAAAATGTATTACTGGCACTCAAAACCTTAAACTAGAGTGAATAAATGAAGACTCGGCACACCACTTCTGAAAGGTTGCCGACCCCTGCTATATCACTTACTGATACCACTCTGAAAGTGACGGATAGTTTAATTTGCAAAATGTCACCATATCTCTTTTGTGAAATTTTCATCTCTGTTAAATCCTTTACCCGGTTGATCTACAGCTAATACACCAACTAATATTCTGGATACGAAGTATTTAGGGATTCTTATCAGAGTGTAAAAACATCATTTCTACTCACGATCCCAGTTTCTGTTGGACACTCTCACAGAATATAAGTATTCAAAATATACAGAGTAGGATATCCCACTATTCTCTGTCATGTGAATCGTGTTATTTTGCAATGGTGGCACCATTGCTCCAGCTGCTCTCTGAGGGGTCATGCTACCCTGCACAGGGTTGTGTGTAAAGCACACCGTCTAGCCCTTAATGAGGACTTTCCTGACACAATACAGAGATTGGCTGAATAGAACATACTTAACTGGTTGAGTTCTGAACTACCTCATCTACCTACCAATGACTGCTCCTAACCGGTCAGTTGCCACACCATTTCAGGAAGCACGGCAAATTGAAAGTGATACATCTGGGAATAACTACACCACTGTAGCTAAACTTTCTGAACACAAGAAAAGAAAACAGTCAAAACTCTTAACCTAAACAAGTCATCTTTCCAAAACTGTGCATTTCCTCTAAACTCAGGTTTCACTCTTTCCCACGTACTCCAATCACAAACTAGGGCAGAGGTCCTTGAAGAGCAATTGAATTTAATTGGAGTTATATTTACCACTGCCTTTTCCTTTATGCCACAGAGTCACCTTCCATTATGCACATGGGAGATGTATGTTCCAGATTGTGGGAAGAAGCAGATAAATAAGGCAATGTTCAGCACTCTAAATGACAAAGTAGACTATTAGCTGAGAAAGCTTTTCTTCAGAAATGGGAATGGATGTTATACTATTTTTATTGTGGCATTAATGAAAGCACTGGCAGAAAAAGTGTCTGTACAATGCTGAAAAGAAACAGGAGTAGGCTTTTACACTAAAAAGGCCAGATCCAATTCCCCAGGAAGTTAAAGAAAGCTCTTCAAGGACCAAATGTCAAGACAAGAAACAACCACAAATCCATATCTCTGCACAAGAGTCTCTTTAACTGTCTCAGGGCAGCCCAGTGGAAATCTGTGACCTGATTCGGACTCCCATGGCAAACTAAATTCTGCCGTGTTGGTGATGGGTGATCACAAAGTACAAAAACCACCCTTGCGCATTAGGCCAGCACAAGGTTTGTGCACATGTAGATCCCACTTAAACCGTCTTCACAGGGGTGAATTACATCTTTTGTGACCATCTAAATATGCTTGGAAAGCAAAAGAGCCACATGGCAAGAGGTAACTTCCAGTGCGCAACCTTACAAGACAAGAAAGAAAAACCTTATAAGCTGACAGTTTTTCTCACTGAGAAGCAGCAGTCCAGTCTAGAGGTAACATAAGAAAGAATCGTCTGAAAGGAGAGATCTTACATGATTTTGTCTTCAAGAGCCACAAGATGATGGGGCACATCCTCCATATGTCTCTGTGCTTCAGCTCCCTCAAAATCAGTCCATTGTGGATGTCCTATATGTCTGTAGTGCAGTTCTTAGCATGGGAAACTTGATTTTCCACAGGCTGCTTAATGGACTTGAGGGTCAGTCTGTACCACTAGCACCAAAACGAAACAGCAAAGACTTAGCAAGCAGCTGGATAAACGTCTGCCAGGATGGGTGAGATAGAGAGGAAAAGAAAAGAATGTTACTAGGGAGTACAGCGTAGTCACTTAAAAAATATACAGGACTCGACACTGAGCTCAATTACGGGCCAAGCCAGCAGATCTCCCCAGGGAATTCACAGGTGGTGCATTGTCATCTCCTATGCTGCACCCCTAGGGGTCTGTTCCTGGAGGGAAGAAGGACCGCTAGAGAACCACTGTGCTCTGGTGATCCCTGTCTGACACAGAGCCCCTTGGGGTCCATAGCCAGGCCGGTGTAGTTTAGAGTGCAGCCAGCCCAAAACTATGCCAGAGGGATAAATCGACCTCCAACCAGCCCCAGGACTTGGGATTTTCAAGCTTCTTTGTGGTTCACCCCAGGCAGACACTGGGTACAGCTGAGGATTTGAACCTATAATCTACTCTAGATTTAGAAACACAAGGCCTGGGCTTTGGTTCATCTTTAAAGGCAAGCATGAGCACCACTGAAAAAAAGAAGGAAGGGGGTTAAAAAGTGAAAGACAGTATGTTTATTAGCATCCTTTCATTCATCTCGTGTTCCACCTGTCACTCATGGATGCAGCCAGTAGCTCTTGCAGCAGTTGCTGACCACTCTGTAGATTTACCCTCAGGACTATAGACTGACAACTTTTCATTTCAGTTTTACATTTCAGCAGGGTTCTCAAACTTTTTCAGAGCCTGGAGCGCATTCTAATGCAGAGAACGTCTCACGGACCACTTGCCACCGCCCGTTCACAACTTGCTCCCTTCGGTGTTGAAGTGACATCCCTGTGGCCACTGCAGCAAATAGCCTGCATACAAAAGAAACATCGGGAGAGAATTGAATTTTAATTTTTTTAGCATTTTTAATGCAATTTAACATCTAGAAACAAGGAGGACAAGCCAGCATCATGTAAGCAGCCAATTCTCTACAGACCACTAGTTGCCCACAGGTTATAGTGTGAGAACCTCTGCACTACAGTATATGACACAGTAGCATCATCTCCATAGATTTGCACTATTATATTTTGGCATAGTATCCCTGGTTTTGTATTGATACTGCTCTGACATCACAATGTTGTCACCAGAGACATATTTTATAGCATCGTTTCTCTTTTTTAAAAAAACTTACGCAATATTTGCAGAACATGGCATGTATCAAAATTCATATGGTTTTTGGTTTGCTCTATAAACTAAAAACAAAATTGCCTGAAAATAAGCACCTTGTTTAATGGTTTGCCAAACAGGTAGCTTCTGCTCTACAAACCCCTATTTTATAAGACAATGGCACTGAACTGAAAGTCGATGAGTGAAATAATTTTGGAGGATATATTTGCCAGCTCACTGAAGTGTTTTCTAACTGAGTAAAGTGGAAGCAAATGGTATTTAGTTTTACTGTATACTCTGCAACAGCTCCTGAGTAATGCGGTCAGGACTTAAGTACAGTACTGGCTTTATCCAGTGGGAGGAGACCGAATCCTAGGGAGGTGTGTCTCATTCATCCACAGGCCTGGTCTACACTACAAAGTTAGGTCGACGTAAGCCACCTTGCCTCAACCTTGTTGTGCATGCGTTTACACTTAAATTTGTCTCCCACCAATGTAAGTGCCCCAATACGGCAGCAAGTAACACCACTTCTTCAAGCAGCATTGAGCCATGGTCGATGGCCTGAGGTCGATGCAGCCCACGTGTAGACACTGTGTTACCTATGTTGACCTTAACAGTCTTCCAGCAGCTGTCCCACAATGCCCAACACTGACCGCTCTAGTCACAATTGTCAACTCCACTGCCCATTGGTCACAGAAACTAGAAGCACCCTCCTCCCTTTAAAATCCCTTGAGTTTTTTAAATGCCTTTTCCCGATTGTCCAGCTTGGCAAGCACATCTACCAATGTGATATATGCCATCATGGGCCAGCAATGCCCCTCTGCCATGTACATTGGCCAATCAGTCTCTATGCAAAAGAATAAATGGACACAAATCTGACATCAGGAATCATACATTCAAAAACCAGTAGGAGAACACTTCAACCTCTCTGGTCACTCAGTAACAGACTTAAAGGCGGCAATTTTGCAACAGAAAAGCTTCAAAAATAGACTCCAATGAGAAACTGCTGAACTAGAATTAATTTGCAAACTAGATACCATTAACTTGGGCTTGAATAGAGAGTGGGAGTGGCTGGGTCATTTCACAAATTGAATCTATTTCCCCATGTTAAGTATCCTCACACCTTCTTGTCAACTGTCTGGAATGGGCCATCTTGATTATCACTATAAAAGTTTTTTTTTCTCCTGCTGATAATAGTTCATCTTAATTAATTAGCCTCTTAGAGTTGGTATGGCAACTTCCACCTTTTCATGTTCTCTGTATGAATATATATCTTCTTACTATATGTCCCATTCTATGCATCCGATGAAGTGGGCTGTAGCCCAGGAAAGCTTATGCTCAAATAAATTTGTTAGTCTCTAAGGTGTCACAAGTACTCCTGTTCTCTGTCATTGTGTGCAACTGCCCAGTGGACCATGCCAGATACACACTCCAGATGCCCACTAGTTTGGAGTAGACAAGAGATATTGAATCTCCTGGGCCAATGGAAAGAAACGGCTGTACAGGTACAGCTACAGACCAGCCCTAGATGTGGAGATCTCTGAGCAGTTTGAACAGGGGGATGCAGGAGAAGGAATATGACAGGGATCAGCAGCAGTGCTGAGTGAAAGAGAAGGAACTGCAGCAGACATATCAAGCCAGGGAAGCCAATGGTAGAGCCGATGCCAAGCTGCAGACCTGCTGCTTTTAGAAAGCGCTACATGCCATATTTGGCGAGACCCCAACAGCACTCTGCAGACCAACATAGATACCTCCAAGGAGTCCAGGACACAGATTCCTGCCGTGAACAGTGAGGATGGAGGAGGAGTAGGAAGACTAGAAGGTTGGGGAACATGTGACTCGGGGGGTCCAGCTATACCACAAGCCAGAACCTGTTTGAGACTCCATCGCAGTCCAGTCAGACCTGGCAGTCGAGCACAGGTGAACACAATGCAGGGTAAAGAAATTTCCTATTACAATGATGTACTGATGCGGCCCCCAACTTAACGGACACACCTATCAACTTTTCATTAATTTACTAGTACTAGAAGGGGTAGCAGTACAACAAAGAGGTAGAGTGTTACCTGCTTTTCATTTCCTTGTGCAATTGGGCAGGGAGGAGGGATGCGGAGAAGTTTATTTATGTACACAGGGATGTCCCTTGTATACTCCTGAAACTTTTATGGAGGTACTCTGCAATCCTCAACCAAAGGTTTCTAGGGATGGCAGCCTTATTTCTTCCTCTGCAGTAGGAGACTTTGCCAGGACAGTCAGTGATAACTTCAGGTGGCACCATTGGGCTAAAGGTGGCATACAGGCCTGGGCAGCTGCAGCTATGCTCTCCATGCCTTTGACACCCTTGGGAGTGAGATATGCCTGAAGCTAAAAATCACACCCATCTATGGAAAATGGTGCAAGCACTGGGCTGACATGTTAAATTAAATAAATAAATAAATTGTTCAGCAAGACCCTGCAAGGCAGTGCTGCATCAGACCATGAACACAGGACCTAGAGGGTCTTCAGAAGAAGAACCGCTCTTGGAGCTGGCTTCAGATAGCTTCCTGAAAACAAAATTTGAGCAAAATACACTGACGTCATTTTGGTTGGGGGTTAGCTCTGAATATCCAGCTCTATCGGACAAAGCTGTCAAGTATCTTCTGCCTTTTCTCACCTCATATTTGTGCGAGATTGGATTCTCTGCGCTGGTTGGCATCAAAATAAAAAAATGAAATTGTCTTATTGACATGGAGCCCCATCTTCGTCTTAAGATCACAAACATCGAGCCAGATATCCCCGTGATAGTGTCTCGTCAAAAGCAGTTCCACCCCTCGCACTAAATAGTTTGGTTTGTACTGAAAATTTTTCAATACTGAAATAGTATTAAAAGTAGTGCTTTCTTCATTAACCTAACCCAACCAGCATATTTTAATTTCAGAATGATACGAATTCACTAATATATATATATATATGCTGTTCTGCCAGACTGTTGATTCGCTTCTATTATTTTAATTATTTCTAGTACTATTTCTATATGTAACTATTATTTCTATTAAAAGTTTTGTTTCAACTGTATGTAATATAATTTTGTATTTATTTCTAATAAACATTTAATCCAGAATGAAACGAATTAGGAGAGTGTTATAAAAATGTGGCTACCACTCTCCTGCCCCAAATTATCTTCACTGGAGAAGGGGTACGCCGGTAAGACAAATGTCTCAAAAGGGGTACGCAAGTGTTGTAAGTTTGGGAAACACTGTTCTAAACCTTGGAGCCTCTCCCTCCAGGTCAGCTTGCTTTGACCTTAGTTGGTCCCACAGCTAAACTGCCTTCCCCCATGAGTCCTGCAGCAGCCTTCTTCCAAAGCCCCAGAGGTGGGGATGTTGGAGGCGGTGGCTCCTCCCAGGAACAATGAGTAGCAGCAGTGGTGATGCAGCTCAGATTTGGGTGAGCCTAGGGGCTAACTGGCCCACCCATGGCTATGGCTGTGCCAGAGGCATTCAAAACAATAGAGCATTTCATAACTTCATAAACATCACCTAGAATTCATAAGCTGTACACCCAGATACCCCGTATAGTACATAACACACAATTTTAATCAAACCTGTATTAGTATCAGGCACACTTCTGAGCATAACAATGTAATGGAGATTTTGAAAGAAACTGATTATTCATGGCTGTGTGTACAGTATATTGTCTCTCTCTGAAGGAGGGACATTCTATCCTGGACCTTAATCTCAGGGGAGTTTTTATTCAACCTCTTTTGAACGTTGCTGCTGGCAATTTATTAATAACTATTTATGAAGAAAAATGACCTACATGATTTTTCTGTGTTCAGTTTAAGTAAAAGCTTGTGATGAGATAAACCCTTCAAACGAGTAATCCTGATTTTATTTAATCCCCCCTATAAACCCTCACAAATCCTTGACATAAAGTTGAAGGTCCTAATCCTGTTTCCATTGAAGTCAATGTCAAAAACTTTCATTGACTTCCCCAGGAGTATGATCAGGTTCTGAATTTGGGCAAAAAGCATTGTTCATACACCCATGCGAAAAGTTGCTCTTTTGTATAGCTCAAAAACCATCATCCAAAGCAGATGTTTTGCCTTTTGTATATCAAATAACAGTGTAATTCAGACACAGTTGAACGTTGCCAACTATGATCTAAATTATAGCTCCAATAAGAAACCTTTTAATACACCCCATTGTACAATCAGTTCTACATTGGCAATGGCTTCAAAGTAATGAAGTAATGAATGAATGTTGTTATGCAATTTATCACCCTTTCTGGATTTTTTTAAAATTAAAAGTACTTTTTAACAAGGGGAGGATTACAACTGAGTTTTGTAAGAGTGGCACAAAAAAGATTCTCCTTGTAAAGACACCCTGAAGCACTCCTGGGGGCAAGGCATGTACAGTCCTGTCCTACTAATCCAATTCCTTGTCAATCACTAGAGTCACCTTTTCTCAAACACATACATATTGCATCAGAGCAACACAGAGGGAGTTGCTCCTGAATGCTTATTCAAATCTTTGGTGCTCTCCCTCCCAGCCCAACCAGATTCTATTTCCTTCCCCCTGCCTCTCTCTCTCTCTCTCTCTCTCTCTGCTTGGCCCTACAGAGACAATTTACCTTTGATTATATTGATTTGGAATAGTGGGTTCTCAGTCTGACACTGCTCAAGAGTCAAACAAACAGCGAGGTCTTTTGGAGTGCTCCTGATACAGGGTGATTTGAGAACAGCAGCCAATGCAGCAAACATTGAGAGACCTTTCAAGATCCTGGGATGAATTAAGGAAACCATGAAAGGCCTGGTCAGGGCTGATATGAGAGGGATTCTCATCCACAATTCTGTATGACTGAAAAAAGTTATTAGGTTCTTCTTTAGTTCAAGATTAGGGTAGAGGTTTATGTCAATTCTTGGTTTTTCCAAACCAGTGAATCCATCCCTAATCAAAAGGTTCTCTCTGTAGTATTCCATTGAACGCATTCAATGCTTCTAAATGCATCACTGTCTCAAGGCAGAGATTTCTGGGCTTGCACTTTGATTTGTCTTTCAGAAGACTCAGACATTCACCCTCAGAAGAATTGAAACTTTGTTACTTTCTCTGAAAATGTCAAAAGAGAAAAGGGGGAAGACAGAAGAGACAAGAACACACTGGGTCATTTTATGAATACTTTAAGCTCTTCTAAAGCCAAGATGATGTGACCTATGATATAATATTCCTCTGTGATGGATACAATATGCAAAAACCACATTGTGTGTTATGCAACATATTAATACTAGCGATGCGAGAAGTGGTTCAGAACTAACCAAAAGTCTCAGCTCAAACATTTCATCAACCAAATGTTTTTCAAGGTGTTTCCATTGATTTGGACAAATAACTTCCATACCTGATCTAAAGTCTGCTCCAACTAGACAAACTAGTGCTGCTGATAGACCACCAGAGGGGATCGCAGTCTCGGTAAGTCTGAAAATATCTGCACACCTCACAGTTCTTGCCACATGTATGTGCTTAATTGATGACCTGGGGCAAAACCTCCCTGACCTCACTTGAAGTCAGGGAATTTTGTCATTGACTTCAGTGGTGCCAGTTTCATCCCAGGTGTCTCTCTGTATTTATGCATGCAGCCACAAGTCATTACAATCTGCTAACATGCAATAGATTCAACCTTGGCAGCTCTTTACGCAGAGCAGGGCAGATAGAAGATTGGGTACTTCCACATCATAAACTTTGAACGGTACTGCCAGCAGGAGACTCGATTGGCCTGACAGTGCTGATGCCAGGTCTGGACACCCTGGTGCAGTCCTTACTGCCTGTATCTCCAGCTTGCATACCCTATTCATGGGACTGGGTCAGTGGTTTTTCTTGTTTCTCACATGAATTGGAAGAAAACTGTAAAACTTTTGTGCACAATTGGATCAGCGAATGTGAGCTCTATTGTAATAGTAGGACTCAGAGTTTGAAATTTCCAAAGAACATGCTTCGTAACTGCCTTATGTTCTGATGAAGTTTACATTTCATTTTCAATTTGCATGGTACCAACTGAACTGAACATTCCCTGTTTTATAAAAGGGACCTCAAGATTCTGAGGTTTTTCCGCTTCGGGAACAGGAGAAAACAAACCAAGCCAGTATGTTTATCTTTTTCAGCCCCAAACATATTGCTGAGTAGATTTACAGGGTGTTTGATTTTTGGCTCATTAATCTTATCCTTCAAACAATGAACATTCTCTCTGTAAAATGAATGGATAAAACTGAGGCGCAGCTAAAAAAAAAATTCTTCTCAGAGGTGTTTGCCAACCGACTCTCAGTTTCCCTTTCATATTTCAACTAATTGCCATCCATTACGTTCTTTGTCCCTCTTTTCTGAACAGATGCATAATATGTTGCCCTAGAAATGTTTTTTATGGCTGGCTTCTTCACTGACATCAATGGACCTATGCTGGTTTACACTGGCTGAGTATCTGCCCCGTAACTTTTATCTCCAGGATTTTACCAGACTAATTTGGTACCAAACATTCTGAGGAGTGAAAGGACAAAGGACACTTTACCTCCAGTGGGGAAAGAAAGAGTAATTATCCCAGTAGGTTCACTTCTTGTATATGCCTCTTTGTACTCCCATTTAATAGGCCTTGATGGGTTAGAAGCCAAAATGGTTCATTTTGTTATGCTAATGGATAAATAAAAGGATTTTGCTGATTCCATTAAAGTGTGTTTTATTGCAAAGCTGGATATCTTTATTCTTCTTCTATAAGTCTATGCCCTATTGTTTAGCTGTTATCACAATAGTGATGTAATTGTTTCATTTTCTGAACAATTAATAGTAAGGTTCTTATATAGTATTTTCATCAGTAGATCTCAAGCATTTTATAAATCAGGTTAGCATTATTATCTACATTTTACACATGGTGAAACTGAGGCACGGAGAAATGAACTGACTTGCCTAAACTCACCCAGCAAACCAGTAGTAGTGTCAGGAATAAAACTCAGGTCTCCCGAGCCCCAGTCCACTGCACTATCCACTAGGCAACGCTATTTTGAAGAGAAACCGGAATATACATATATTAATTGTACATATAACTATGCATTTATTGCAGGAAGGAAAAGAGGGCAGTAATTCCAAAATCAGAGAAAAAATGTAGAGAGATACTTATGAAACTAATTCATAAAAACTGTGCAATATAGTCATTCTGAATGGTTAAACAACAGGACAATGTCGGGCAAATTCCATGCCGCACTGAAGCCAATGGAAGTTGTGCCATGGACTTCAGTCGGCCCAGGATTTCACCCTTGATTCATATTTCTCTAGAAAAATGGAGCTGAGATTTCAGTACAGACTGTTTGTTCTGCATGGGGCTGTTGGGCAGAGCTGGCTTAAAAAAAAGAAGTATTTTTTGTGGAATTTTTAAAAAGAAACCAAGAACATTATTTTTGGTGTGTGCGTGGGGGAGGAAGGGTTTTTTTTTAAATGAAGTTAATTTGATTTCAAATGAAACATTTTGTTTCAAATTTTTCAGTTTTCTTTGTTTTGTTTTTTATTTTGTTTCCTTTCTTTCCCTTTTTTCCCCTCTGGAAAAATCAGAGGGAGAGGGAGAGAAAAGGGGGAAAAAATAAAATTGAAACCTAGGAATGATTCATTTTGTTGGGTTTGGATAAAAAAAAAATCAAGAAAAATTTGAACGTTAAAAATTTTCCACAAAAATATATGTATGATTCAAAAAGCTATTTTGTCAAAAACTTTCCAATAAAAAGATTTTAACCACTCTACCAAGATGGTGGGGAAATTGAATAAACATCACTAAGGTAAAACAAAAAGTTTATCACAAAGTTTTTTTTAGTGGTCAGACAGCACAGAATATGGAAAGGTAAGTTAGTCAAAATGAAACAAGTTGGGGCCACCAAAAACATCCCACCATCCCAGAAACTGCTCTCTCTCATGTGTGGAATATTGAGTGTGTATTTGCAGCAGAAACTTGATTAGCTGGGCACATGAATCCCATCAAGGAAGAGAAACACATAATTTGCTCTCTATACCCAATCAAAACCATCTGAATATCAAAATTATGAATTCTTGACTCAATACTCACAATGATCAGTCCAGAAGCAGACTGCAGGATAAAATATATTTGCATAAACATTCATTTGATATGTTCAAAGAACAAATCCATGGAAATTATGATCTTGTCAAGGAGAATTCTTAAACAGAAAAAAGGGCTATAATTGACAAATGAATTGTTCTCTGCAAATTGATTGCCAGCCCTACTAATATAGTTTTAGAATAATGTATTTAATCATACCTTTCAAATGAATATATTCTAAATATTTTAAAAATGCAGCAGTTCTGTCTTGGAGTTTTAATAATAAACCTCTCCAGCTCCGCTCATATTGTGGTATTTTATTTTATTAGAGATTTAAACCATACCATTGAGGCACTGTTAATAAATGAAACACTGATGTCAGTGCAAAAAGTAGTTCAGTAAAACCAATGTCCTCATTTATTCAGACCCTCACAAAGAAAAACGAACTAAATTAATAAAAAGCCCCGATGAGAAAAAACAAAGAGTCTTGTCCTGTGGTCTATAGAGAACCAGACTCTGATGTATAATGTAGATGATATATAAACAACCCCTTGACAGAATACTTTGTATTGCCTAGATGAGTACTTGTTTTTCTCCAAACATTATAAAGTATTAAGAGTCAGATTGGCCCCTCCTTGATAAAACCCATGGGAAGCGGCTAAATGGGAAGAAGTCTCTTCAGAGTTCTTCCCCCACCTCCATGTGGTGGATGAGGTTTGCCCCTTCTGTCCGGAATGAGCTGCAGGGCTAGGGTGACCAGATGTCTCGATTTTATAGGGACAGTCCTGATTTTTGGGTCTTTTTCTTATATAGGCTCCTATTATCCCCCCACCCCGTCCCGATTTTTCACATTTGCTGTCTGTCACCCTATGCAGGGCTCACCCACAAACCCGGAAAAAGCCAAAGGATCTTCAAGAGGATGGGTCCGTTTGAACATTAGCTTTGTGTCTCTCTGCTGGCTTTGTGCCCCTTGTAATGGGGCACACAAGCATTCATTCAAGGCAGGAAGGGGCTAATGGGCTATTGAAGGCCCAATTAACACAGACACTGGAGCAGGAGACAGGCTTCCAGGAAGTGGCTTAAAAAGAGTAGCCCCAGGCAGCTAGAGGAAAGCAGGCATGGAAAGCAGACATGGGGCTCTTACTATGGGAGAGAAGGTGGCTGGAGCCTATCAGATGTCCTACAGCAGTATTCCCCAAATGGTGGGTCCTGGGAAGGTTCTAGACCAGTGGTGGGCAACTTGCAGCCCATCAGGGTAATCCACTGGCAGGCCACAAGACAGTGTTTACATTCACCATCCTCAGGCACGGCCGCCCGCAGCTCCCAGTGGCCACGGTTCGCCTTTCCCAGCCAATGGGAGCTGCGGGAACTGCCACGGGTCAATGTGCGGTCCCTACCCCACCAGTCACGCTGGGGCACCCACTCCCTGCCTCAGCCCACACAATCCATACTCCCCTATGCAGGGTGGGAGCTGCTGTTGCAGAGGCATCTGACCTTCTCCCTTTCCTTGTAAGGATGGGGAGCTTCAAAAGGGAAGGTCCCCTTCTTGTGTCTCTTTGGGGCACAAACTGCCCCACAATCATTAACACCAATGGTTTTCATTCGATTATATTGGGCAAATTAATAGAGACTGATGCCATGAGGCTTCGACTAAAGGCAAAATAAGCACAGAAATCTTCCTTAGAAAGGAGCAAGTGTCAGATTCCTATAATAATCTACAGGAAAAGCTGCCTTGTGCCACAGATAAGACTGAAGCATTGGTTCTCAAACTATTGTACTGGTAACCCCTTTCACATAGCAAGCCTCTGAGTGCAACCCCTCTTATAAATTAAAAACACTTTTTTATATATTTAACACCATTATAAATGCTGGAGGCAAAGTGGGGTTAGGGTGGAGGTTGACAGCTCACGACCCCCTTTGTAATAACCTCACGACCCCCTGAGGGGTCCCGACCCCCAGTTTGAGAACCCTGGGCTAAAGTCACAGAATGTCAGGAATAAGATTTAAGGGCAGACCACTGATGTCTTGAGCTTCCTCACAGTAAGTCACCCTGTTAACATACAGAAGAACCAGTCAGGTCCTACTTTACTGCTCACCAAGGGCCTGTTTCTGCTTCCACTGAAATCAGTGCCAAAAATCCCACTGATTTGAGTGGGCAAAATGTTGCTCTCTGACATTAATGTAAATCCAGAGTAATCTACACTTCAGAGTTACCCCATATTTATCAATACAGTGCCCCAGTCCAACAAAATTAAGCATGTGCTTAAGCACTTTAAGCATGCGAGTAGTCCCCTTGTCTTCAGAGGGGCTGTTCATGTGCTTAAGTGACGCATGTGCTTAAGTGTTTCACTAGATCAGGGCCTAAAGGAGAACCAAATCTGATGGCATGGGACAGGTTTCGGCTCTAAGCTTTTTATCACAAAGAAAGGGTCCTTTTACTTTCTGAAAGCCCACATCAAATGAAGTTATGTCACTGTAGTTGGTACTACTGTGAAAAGTCATCGATAATTAACTAGTCAGGAGATCTATGTGCATGTGTCGATATATAAGCCCTGACTAAATAACAATTGAGGGACAAACAAAAAACCCAAAGGAGAGAACTATCACTATACAAATAAGGACAGCCATACTGGGTCAAACCAAGTCTCCCTCTAGCCCTGTATCCTGTCTTCCGACAGTGGCCAGTGCCAGATGCTTCAGAGAGAATGTACAGAACAGGGCAATTATTGCATGATCCATCCCCTGTCGTCCAGTCCCATCTTCTGGCAGCCAGAGGTTTAGTGACACCCAGAGCATGGGACTGTGTCCTTGATCATCTTGGCTTATAGCCATTGATGGACCCCGACACTCCACGAACATATCTAATTCTTTTTTTGATTCCAGTTATACCTTTGGCCTTTACAACATCCCCTGGCAACATGTTCTACAGGTTGACTATGTGTTACATGAAGTAGGACTTTCTTATATTTATTTTAAGCCTGCTGCCTATTAATTTCATTTGGGTGACCCCTGGTTCTTGTGTTATGTGAAGGGATATAACACTTCTTTATTCAATTGCTCCACACCATTCATGATTTTATAGACTTCTGTCATATTCCCCCTCTTAGACTTTGGTGATACTATTTGTGACAAAGTTCCTCCTCTATCTTGGTGGGTCCTGCGCTTATTGGCGGATTTTCTTGCCTCAGAGATTCACCATGTGGGTTGGGGAACAGCCCAGAGACCTTCCCCTCTGGAAGAACCCACAGTCCAGGTCAATTGGGAGGTTTGGGGGGAACCCAGGCCCGCCCTCTACTGCGGGTTCCAGCCCAGGGCCCTGTGGACTGCAGCTGTTTAGAGTGCCTCCTGTAACAGCTGCTTGACAGTTACAACTCCCTGGGCTACTTCCCCATGGCCTCCTCCAAACACCTTCCTTATTCTCACCACAGGACATTCCTCCTGGTGTCTGATAACGCTTGTGCTCTTCAATCATCCAGCAGCACACCCTCTCAGCTCCTTGCACCTCTTGCTCCCAGCTCCTCACACTCCCACCCCAAACTGAAGTGAACTCCTTTTTAAAACCCAGGTGCCCTGATTAGCTTGCCTTAATTGATTCTAGCAGCTTCTTCTTAATTGGCTCCAGGTGTCCTAATTAGCCTGCCTGCCTTAACTGGTTCTAGCAGGTTCCTGATTACTCTAGTGCAGCCCCTGCTCTGGTCACTCAAGGAACAGAAAACTACTCATTCAGTGACCAGTATATTTGCCCTCTACCAGACTCCTGTACCCCACTGGTATGGGTCTGTCACATATTACATTTTTATAAGGTGTGATGTGAAGTGGTATACAGAATGGTTATGTGTATCTGTCAAAGTTTTACAGAGATTCAAAGGATTCCTTTGTACTACTACATATTAAGTGACAAGAAACTGAGAGGAAAACACTCTTTGGGTAAAATCCTGGCCCCGCTGAAGTCAATGGGCACTTTGCCACTGAGTCAGGATTTCACCCCTTATATCTCTAAGGGTATGTCTACACTACGAGCGTAGTTCGATTTTACTTAAAGCGAATTTGTGGAACCGATATTACAAAGTCGAACGTGTGTATCCACACTAAGGACAGTAAATCGACTTTGTGAGTCCACACTAATGGGGCAAGCGTCGACATTGGAAGCGGTGCACTGTGGGTAGCTATCCCACAGTTCCCGCAGTCCCCGCTGCCCATTGGAATTCTGGGTCGAGCCCCCAATGCCTGCTGGGGCAAAAAATGTGTCGAGGGTGATTTTGGGTAACTGTCGTCATTCAACCCTCACTCCCGCCCTCCCTCTGTGAAAGCGCCGGCGGGCAATCAGTTCGCACACTTTTCTGGTGATTGACAGCGCGGATGCCACAGCACCGTGAGCATGGAGCCCGCTGCGATCATCGCTGCAGTTATGGCCGTTGTATCATCGCGCCTTATCATCCACCTTTTTCAGAGGCAGATGCTGAGAAATCAGGCGAGGAGACTACGGCAGCGCGGTGAGGACATTAAGTCTGAGAGGGGCACAGACCTCTCACAAAGCACGGGACCCCACGCCGTGGACATCATGGTGGCAATGGGTCATGTTGATGCTGTGGAACAGCGATTCTGGGCCCGGGAAACAAGCACGGACTGCTGGGACCGCATAGTGCTGCAGGTCTGGGATGAATCATAGTGGCTGCGAAACTTTCGCATGAGTAAGGGAACTTTCCTTGAACTTTGTGAGTTGCTGTCCCCTGCCCTGAAGCGCAAGGACACCCGGATGCGAGCAGCCCTGACTGTCCAGAAGCGAGTGGCCATAGCCCTCTGTAAGCTTGCAACGCCAGACAGCTACCGGTCAGTCGCGAATCAATTTGTAGTGGGCAAATCTACCGTGGGGGTTGCTGTGATGCAAGTAGCCAACGCAATCGTTGAGCTACTGCTCTCAAAGGTAGAGACCCTGGGAAACGTGCAGGTGATCATAGATGGCTTCGCTGCAATGGGATGCCCAAACTGCGGTGGGGCTATAGATGGAACTCACATCCCTATCCTGGGACCGGACCACCAGGCCAGCCAGTACATTAACCGAAAGGGCTACTTTTCAATGGTGCTGCAAGCACTGGTGGACCATAGGGGACATTTTACCAACATCAACGTCGGATGGCCGGGCAACGTTCATGACGCTCGTGTTTTCAGGAACTCTGGTCTGTTTAGATGGCTGCAGGAAGGTATTTACTTCCCGGACCACAAAATAACTGTTGGGGATGTGGAGATGCCTATAGTGATCCTCGGGGACCCAGCCTACCCGCTAATGCCCTGGCTCATGAAGCCCTATACAGGCGCCCTGGACAGTGAAAAGGAACTCTTCAACTACCGTCTGAGCAAGTGCAGAATGGTGGTGGAGTGTGCTTTTGGACGTCTGAAGGGGAGATAGAGAAGCTTACTGACTCGCTCTGATCTCAGCGAAACCAATATCCACATTGTTATTGCAGCTTGCTGTGTGCTCCATAATCTCTGTGAGAGTAAGGGGGAGATGTTTATGGCGGGGTGGGAGGTTGAGGCAAATCGCCTGGCTGCTGATTATGCCCAACCAGACACCCGGGCAATTAGAAGAGCCCAGCGGGACGTGCTGTGCATCCGGAAAGCTTTGAAAGCTAGGTTCCAGAGTGACCAGGGTAACCTGTGACTATTACGTTTTTTTAAACAGAAGCTGAACCTGCCCCCATTTCTTTACCCAGTTAATGTTGACTATCCTCACCAGTTACCAACCCCTTTTCCCCCTTTCCAATACACCTTTAAAAATAAAATAAATGAAACTTTGTTCATTAACACCGTTTTCTTTATTAAGGATTTTGCGGTAAAGGGTTGAAACTGGGACGCAGACTGTGGTGGGGAGCGGGTGTAGTGATGGAAAGGACGCTTCTAAACTCGAGGAATGACAGGCTCCTGCTCCTAGAGCGGTCCGCAGAGGTGGACTGGTTGTTTCAACGGAGCCTGCCACCCCTCCTTTTCGGGACTCTGTGTGTGGGGGCTATGTGACTTTGTGGCGGGGGAGGGCGGTTACAGATCCCCTGCTGCGTGGCTCTGTCATCCAGGCTAAGGACCGCTGCATAAGATCTGTAACCGCCCTCCCCCGCCACAAACTCACATAGCCTCCCCACACAGAACATGAAAACCACCTCCCAGACTGACCAGTGTGCCTAGTGACTGCAATGTGTGTGTGACCTTCTGCTGAACCTGCCCCCGTGTCTGTACCCTGGTAAAGGTGACTGTCCTCTCCAATTACCAACCCTCTTCCCCCCCCCTTCAAACACACTGTCCTCTAAAAGAACATGACGGAAACAGTAATGAACAGAAACATATTTTTTATTAAGAACTACACAGTTAGGGGATGAAACTGGGATGGGGGGTTGGGTGAGGTGCATTTGGAGGGAAGGAAAGGACATATCAAATCTTTGGGAATGAGAGCCTTCTGCAATTTGAGCAGTCTGCAGGGGTGGAGTGACTGTTTTCACGGCCCCTGCCGCCCCTCCTTCTTGGGACTTTGGGTGAGGGGGAGATGGGACTCTGTGGCGGGGGAGGGCGGTTAAAGATAGAATGCAGCAGGGCTCTGTCCTCCTGCCTCCGGTCCTGCAGAACATCTACAAGGCGCCGGAGTGTGTCCGTTTGCTCCCTCATTAGTCCAAGCAGCGTTTGAGTCGCCTGCTGGTCTTCCTGCCGCCATCTGTCCTCCCGTTTGCTGTGCGATCGCTGGTATTGCAACATGTTCTCCCTCCACTGGGTCTGCTGTGTCGCCTCGGCTCGGGAACAGACCATAAGTTCTGAGAACTCTCGTCCCGTGTCCTTTTCTTTCGCCGCCTGATCTGCGCCAGCCTCTGGGAGGGGGATGCCGGGGTAGCTCGGGAGACACTCGCAGCTGTGGGATGGGAAAAAGGGAGGGAATTCCTCAAAAAGATACATTTTTGCAAACAATGAATATAGTCTTTCTCTGTGAACAAGACCATGCACAGTACCTATCACATGTGTACTCAGTACAAGGTTGAATTTTCTGTCTTCTCATTGAGTACCTGGGGTCTTGCTGTACAGATCACACAAGCTGGGCTGGACAATGGAATTCTGCTAGCAGGCGGCCATGGTAAGCCGTAGACTTTTGGCTGCTTAAAGCTTAATTTACAGCAGTGCCCTCCTTTCACGTTCCAAGCAATTCTCCTAGCATAGGCCAGTTCCTGCTGCCGGTGATCTGGCCAGCATGAACTCTGCCCCTGCCCCACCCCCGTCGCGGCTGTCCCCAGGAAAGATCCCTGCATGCTGCTGGCGAATCGCTCAGCAGGAACGGTTCACCTCCCCGCCCCCACCACGTGGATGGGCTCGGGAAAGATCCTTGCACGCTGCCGGCGATCTGGCCGGCATGAACGGTTCGCCTCCCCGCCCCCACCGCGTGGCTGTAAACCACCGGTTACAGTTATTTAAAGGAACAGGCAGTCAGTCCCCTTACTAAAATTCCCCTAATTCAAAGCAGGTCACCATGAGTGATATCACTCTGATGAGGATTACGGAGACAGAGAAAGACCGCATGCTGCGTGAATGCCAGCAAACACCAGGGCCGTATGCCGCCATGGTTTGCCAGGCAATGATTGCGGAGTACCTGCTGCTAGCCTGGTACGGAAGAGTTTCCTACCATGGAGGAGGCAATGAGGCCGCTCTCCCCAGGAACCTGATGCAAAGGCTTTCACATTACCTCCAGGAGAGCTTCATGGAGATGTCCCAGGAGGATTTCTACTCTATATCCAGACATGTTAACAGACTTTTCCAGTAGCTGCACTGGCAAGGACTAAAAAGTTAAGCACCTAGGGCAAACTAATCATTAAAAACCCATTGCTAACATACCATGCCTATTCTATTCAAAATAAATGTTTAAAACACTTACCTACTGATCCTTCCCCTGATTCACGGTTCGGGTTACCGCCTTGGGAGGGTTGGGAGGGGATCTCCATGAGGGTGATGAAGAGATCTTGGCTTTCGGGGAAATCAGCGTTGAAAGCACTGTCGACTGCCTCATCCTCCTCATCTCCTTCCTCATCTTCCCCAACCGCGAACAGCTCCGAGGAAGCGGCTGTCGACAATACCCCATTGTCAGAGTCCACGGTCAGTGGTGGGGTAGTGGTGGCAGCCGCATCTAGGATGGAATGCAGTGCCTCATAGAAACGGCATGTCTGGGGATGGGATCCGGAGCGTCCGTTTGACTCTTTGGTCTTCTGGTACACTTGTCTCAGCTCCTTGATTTTCACGTGGCACTGCATTGCATCCCGGCTGTATCCTCTCTCCATCATGGCTTTTGAGATCTTCTCATAGATCTTCGCATTCCGTCTTTTCGATCACAGCTCCGAAAGCACGGACTCATCGCCCCACACAGCGATCAGATCCAAGACTTCCCGATCAGTCCATGCTGGGGCCCTCTTTCTATTCAGCGATTGCATGGTCACCTCTGCTGGAGAGCTCTGCATCATTGCCAGTGCTGCTGAGCTCGCCATGATATCCAAACAGGAAATGAGATTCAAACTGGCCAGACAGGAAAAGGAATTCAAATTTTCCCGGGGCTTTTCCTTTGTGGCTGGTCAGAGCATCCAAGCTCGGACTGCTGTCCAGAGCGTCAACAGAGTGGTGCACTGTGGGATAGCTTCCGGAGCTATTAGCGTCGAATTCCGTGCACACTAACCCTAATTCGACATGGCCATGTCGAATTTAGCGCTACTCCCCTCGTCGGGGAGGAGTACAGAAATCGATTTAAAGAGACCTCTATGTCGAAATAAATAGCTTCATTGTGTGGACGGGTGCAGGGTTAATTCGAATTAACGCTGCTAAATTCGACATAACCTCCTAGTGTAGACCAGGCCTAAGAATGCTGAGTGTCATTACATTTTGGGTCAGTAATGGGAAAACAATTTTGCAGAAAATTCTAAAACTTTCTGTTTTGCAGGCTTCAAGAAGGGTTCATTTTCTATGGTATGTGAAATTTTGTGTGAAGTTTTTACTGAAAATTTTATCAATCATTTCCGAAAGGATTGTGATTACTAAAGCCCTGATTTTTCAGTGAGAATACAAAGCTTCCAGTAAGTGAGACATTTCAGTAATTTCAAAAATTATATAAAAGGTGGGGTGGCAGAAATCACAGGAAATGTTGTGCAAAACACAACACTTTGATTATCCCCACAAATCTTTGTAAAAAGATCAAGGGGTTGGGGGAGACTATTCTTTGAAAAATGGGGGAGGAAACCACTACTGGCTCTGAAACTTAATCAAAAAAAGGGTCTACATACTCATTCAGAAAATGTCTTAATGTCCAAAATGGTAATAAGGGTAGTCAATCCTTTAATTAAAGGCTTTCAAACATATAAACAAGGAAGATGCAAATGAAAGGAGAGGGTTTCACTGACACAAGGACGATTTACTCAGACCTGTCAGCAACGGTGAAGGAACAGACATATTGTAAGTCAGTTATAACTGCCAGATGTATTCTACCTAAGTGAGGCTTTGCACGGTCTTAGAATTCATGATGTTTCTTATTTCATTTAATTTTCTCTGTTTTCTAGTTGGAATAATCCTGACCTTATTTAACATCATTATGGAATTAGACTGTTATTTTAGGAAACATGCTCTGTGCTGTTCTCAATGATGAGGAAAATTGATCTGATCTCAGAGTGGCCCCTCTTGGGGCACTCAGTCAAAGGCTTGAGACAAAAGGAAGACCATTGCCAATACATGCTGCCAAAGTTATGATTTTAAGCTCTCGTAACTTTGCTAGACACTAAAAATCATTGACTGAATAGAGACCTGGATTTATGGCTCGCAACAACAATCTATAAACCCACTAACCCCCTTCCCACAGCTTTTTTTCTCTTCCCTCCTCCCCATGACTGGTGAGGTGTGAATGGGCCACATCACCTTGAATGCTCTCTTTGAAATGTGTGTTAACTACTTTATGCTGAACAATCTGCTCCACCATGTATTTATATGTAAGCGGGGGAATGGTCCCGCTATTGTGGGGAAATTTCCTGACTTCTGCACTACCCCGGTGAGGTGGGCTAGCGAAAGGATCTGAGTCCCCGCTCCCACTTCCTTTACCCAGAGGCCTTCCTGCCCTTGAGGGCTCCCCTTCCACTTTTCTGTCTGGCTGAGTCCTCGTAACCCCAACAAGGCTGGGCCCAGGATTCCTGGGGGGCTCGACCCCCAACCCTGCTGTGGTCACCTAGGACAGGGGCTAGGGTGTCCCCACTCCGGGGTACTCTTTCTACACTGGGCACCTCCCTGACCCACTGATTATTCCATACAATTTAAAGCAAATACAAGTTGTTTAATTAACAATTAATCTAAAGAAAAGAACAAGGAAAAATGGGAAAGGTTAAAGGACAACACATCACCCCGCTCTGTGGCAGGGAACATCACAACCAGTGTCTCTGGAATGTCAGGGCAGGTCACAGTCTGCTTCTTGTAGGTCCCAGGCCTCCTTCTCAGGCCCAGGCCGTGCTGCAGAGACGCTGCGGGTTGGACACTTGCAATGGTGGTGGCCACACACCTCCGGGCTTTGAGTGGTGGGACCCTTCTTCCCAGCGTCAGCCCCCCGTAGGGTTAAGGTCCCCCTCCCGGTCTGGCCTGCAAGGGCCCTTGTCTGGGGGTGTCTTTCTGTGCTGGGCCCTTTGCCCAGGTTCCCCCTTGGCTGGCCCCACTTGCTCACCACACCTGGCTCTGTGGCTGCAGCTCTGCTCCCAGCACAGGATCTGCTCTCCCTGGGCTGCGTCTCTGGCTCTGCGGCTGCAGCTCTGCTCCCAGCACAGGATCTGCTCTCCCTGGGCTGCGTCTCTGGCTCTGGATCTGGCACGGTTCTGCTCTCCAGCTCAGCTTGGGCCCCTGCTCTCTCCTTAGCTCGGCCCCACTCAGTCTGACTCAGGCCATTCCAGTTCACACGGAGGACGGGACCCCCTCTGGCCTCCTGACTCCCTGATTAGCCTGCCCGCCCTGTCAATCAGGCTCATCTGGAGCATTGGCCTCTCCCCATGGTTCCTGGGGACTGTCAGTCTCAGGCTCCTGATTTACCATCGACCCTTCCCCTTTTAGTGCTGGGAGCTAGCCAACCAAAACACCCCCACTGAATGTTAGTAAGGGGGCAACAGTCCCCTTACATATAGGTGACACTCTGGGTATGTCTACACTACACTGTAAGCCCAACTCAGGCCCGCTTCTGGTCTAGGCACAAATCGTGCTAACCCATTGCTCGAACCCAAGGTGCCAGGACCTGATGGGGAGAGGGTCCCAGCTTGAGTCAACCAGCGTTCAACACCTATTGCTTTGCAGTGAAGACACAGCCCCGCTGGACTCTTGCTCTGGGTGTCTGACAAAAGTATTCCACAATCCCATGGACCAACTTTCTTTGCCCTCTGGACAGTCAAGTTTGGTGGAGAGTCAAGTTTTCCCACACTGCACCATGAAAAAAGGGCTAGAGCAACCACAGTTTGGGAGCGCACTAGGAAGTCGGGGATATGGGTGGTTGGACCCAGGCCCAACTAAGGCAGTATAGACTCTAGAGCCCAAGGTTGGGAACCAGTGTTCAACCATTCTTAACCTGGAGTTACAAATGAGTGTAGATGCACAAGCCATAGGTTAACAAACCTAGGGTCTGCTAGCTCAAGTTCTACTAACTCTGTGTTTACCCTGCAGTGTAGACATACCCTCTGAGTACATTTCCCAGACCTGAAGAAGAGCTCTATGTAGCCTGAAAGCTTGTCTCTCTCACCAACAGAAGTTGGTCCAATAAGAGATATTATCTCACCCGCCTTTTCTTTCTAATATCCTGGGATCAACATGTCTGCAATACTGCATTGCACATCTACAGACAACACCTGAAAGCTATGTCTCCTCCAAGATGGGGAACCCCCCGACTCAGGAAGTAACCCTGAGAAGATCAGATGGGGGGATGGGTACTTCCTGTCCTTGAAATAGCAAAAGTCTTTTTGGAGTCAGCAGGAGGGGAGCTGCTTCTGTTCCGTCTTCCAATAGTAAATACATGTTTCTGTTGTTACTAAGCTTGTGTGTGTGTTGTCAGTCCACGGGCTCTGCCTGTTTGAGCTAACCCACCAAGAAGGAGAATGCAAAGACACACAAGACTGGTGGCAGCAGGTGGGATCAACATACAACAGGAGAAGGAAGGAAAATAGATGACAGCAACAAAGAGGGTGACATGCAGCATGGAGCCTCAGGAATGGGAAGACACAGACCAAAATGCCTGTTTTTTATGTTGAACCATTTACAGGAGCTGAGGCTGAGTGGAGCTCCTGGATAGGACACTTTGGATGAGCTGCAAGGGTGAACCAGTGATCTGAGGGAGAGAAGATGGATTCTTTTTGTGTGCTGCTGTTGAAAGGCAGGTCCCGGCATATTTGCACATGCCTGCCCCCCACCCCAGAGTACAGGCAGATTACAAAGCCCTGAAAATGGCATTGGCACTGCAGTTTGATCTTCTCTTACATGAAGGCTTTTCAGACCAGAAACGCCATGCCGGAGAAATGTTCAGACTATGGAAATCAGCTCAAGAGGCTAGCAGCAAAAGCCGACTGGGATGAGACGCAACAGTACATGATGATCCAGTATGAGACGACTTCATTGCAAATGGGGCCAAGAGGATGTCCGGATGCAACCGAGGAGTGCAAAACTGCAGATGCTCAGTGAAGCCATTGCACTAGCAAGTGATCTGGAACAGATCCACTAGTTGAAAAGGTGTGAGGGAGCAGCACCGAGGATTTGGGACCATGGAGCTTAGACACCAGCAGTGAGAGCAAAGGAATCAACAATACAATTAAAATTTGCAGCGAGTGATGGAAATAGTGACCAGGGAAGTTGGACAACTTCAGATAGAAAGGCAGCAAGTAATTCCATAGCAACAAAATGGTACTGAGATTGAGGCACGCAGGTTTTCAGTCAAGAGGAATGAGCCAACCCCCTGATCAGGGGCCCTGCAGTAAATTAGTTAATGCCTCAGAGGATTGGGCCTGCTGGAAATGTGGAAAATCTGGACATTTTAATGGGATTGTCCATTAATTAAAACTGATATTGGACAGACTAATGCAGGGAGTAGAGCCACAAGTTGTCGGTCAGTAAATTCTAGGCCACTGCAGTATTTGTGTGTTACTGTGGGGAGTGGCACCTGCCTCGGAGTCTTGGGGGAGTCTCATGTGAGATTCTAGTTGATTCTGGGGCACAAGTTTCTGTGTTACCTGACCAGCTTTCTGTTTAAAGTGCCACTGCTCTAAGTGCTCTAAAATCAGTACAGTTAATCAGATCGCCTTGAAATTTGGTGTGCCTCGTGGGGGCATTGGGTACAGTCAGTGATCCAAATTTGGGGCCATTTGACCAATGGGGTTCCTGAGATACCCCCCCAAAAATCTTTTTTTAAAGCTGACACAAACTGGCAATGTTTTTTTGCTCACAGATAGAGCTCAAACCAGGGCTCAGATCAAAGCACCAGGGTCTCAGATGTTCTAAGGTTTCCTCAACAGACTGTGTCACCCACCAGTCCTTTGAGGGAAATCAAATTAAAATGTTATTTGAAAAAGAGTTTGCTTCTCCAGTTAGGCATGCTAAGACTCATGTACCTAATAAATTACACTGACCAGGGGCACAGACGGAGGCTAATTATCTGGAAAACTGTTTGTACACCATAGGACTGAGCATCAAGGGTATGTTATGGTTAAGGTTACGATTCTGTCACGGGTATTTTTAGTAAAAGTCAGGGACAGGTCATGGGTAATAAACAAAAATTCACAGAGTGTTGTGGGCTTGCTGCTGCTCCAGCCCCGCCGTGGCTCTTGCAGCAGGGGCTGACTGCTGCTGCTCCAGCCCCCGGGGGCTGACCCACCCTCAACCACTGCTCCGGTGGGCCAGTGACTACTGCTCTGGCAGGCCTGGGGCTGGCCCCGGTCAGCTGTTCAGCAGCTCCAGGGCTGACCGCCAGCCAGCTGTTCTGGGAGCCATTACTCCAGTGGCCCTGGGTCTGACTGTGGCCATTGTTCTAGTGGCTGCTGCTCCATGGCCCCAGTTCTGGCCACCATAAAGCTGTTCTGGCAGCCGCTGCTCTATCCCTGCTGCAGAAGTAGTCACGGAGGTCCTGCAAAGTGACAGAGTCGTATCCTTAACGCTGAGCACCACCCCAGGCACTCAGAGTTCAAATCCAACCTGGGGTGGAAATCGGAAATTTAAAAAGCCAGTGTTATTGCTCCAATCTGCCTCCATGAAAAAGGTTTTTTTTATTCTGGGAAAATGTAATCCCAGTACAGCAGAATATTCAGAAGGTGCCAAAACAATTTTTTTAAAAAGAAAATAAACTACACAAGCAAATGCTTCCTGGGAGGAGTGGGGTGGGAACTGGGAAGAGGGACATGAGGGAGAGTAGGGGAATAGAGGCAGGGGCACCTGAGAGCCCCACATTCCCCTCCTATATGTGTGTCCCAGTCTAGGGGCCCCCAACCCAACTAGAGGGATGTGAACCCCCCACCCCCATGTTAGACAGGTTTGGAAGGGTGGAGAGCTTAGAACAGGCATGCTTGACATGCAGCAAGAACATGATGCTAAGACTGGGGTTAGTACGGAGCTGAGAATGGGTATGCTCGACACACATCAGAAACTCTCCCACACTGGAGAAGGGAACTCCTACTGGGCCAAATGGAGCAGTTCACAGAACTATTATTTCAGGGCTGTATTCATCTCCACTGGGTATTCTCTTTCATCCGAGACCATCATATTGAGATTAATGGACCACTTCACACCTTTCTGAGCCTGCTATGCTGCTGCTGGATATGTATACTATATACGATCTGCAACAGGGATCCTTGAATTCAAAAGGGCTAACTTTAAAAATTAAGGGAACTAGTTAGGGAAATGGACTGGATTGAAGAACTCAAGGATCTGAATGTGGAGGAAGCTTGGAATCACTCTCTCACCAGTCCTGTTAGCAACTATTCATTGCAAACATTTCAAAGCAGGACCATTATCCCCATTCCACTATAACAAAATGTACAGGATGGGGAATGAGACTGAGGATTCATATAGCAACCGTATGGCCTAGTGGAAAGACTGCTGGATTGGAATGATTCCTAGTTCTGCCAGTGGCTTGCTTGGTGACCTTGGAAAAGTCACTTCAACCCTCTGTGTCTCAGTTTCCCATATGTTAAAAGGGGATAATGATGTACATTTCTTTGAGATCTACTGATGAGCAGCACTATATAAAAGCTAGGCCTTTTGATCATTACGAAGCCACAGTAACATATTAACTGCAAACCTAGGTGAGAACTACAATTTCTAGATGACCACTAGCTCTTACCAAACATACATTTCTCTTCCTGTTTAAAAAAAAAAAAAAAGTTAAATGCCAAAAAAATTTTTTACCACACAGTTAATTTGCCTGGAGAGAGCTTGTGCCCTTCAAGAACATTGAGTTCAGCAAAACTCAAACTTCAGAAAACCAGCAAATACAGAATTAAGGTAAATGCCCACACAACCTTAACACTGCCCTCTTTGAGCAATGCCCCAATACGCCCTTAACACACACATACCCCCCTACTCTGCCTTTTCACTCTAATGGACAAGCACAACCAGCATGTGCGCTACATTCAAACACTGAGCCCACTCCCCTGACCACACCTGTCAAATTTAACAACCACTTCATACTCAGCCACTTGCACATAGGTTACCATCTGAACCTACACTTCCCCCTACCCATCGTTTAATCCACACACTGCTCTCATATCCTACCTCACTACTGACAATATCCACGGCAAGAAGACCCCAATGCTCTGCTACTGACACAACTGACACAATTTTGTATTAAAATGATGTCAGCTGGAACCTCAGCTTAGCGCCTCTTTCTTTTGATAGCACATATGGGGTACTCAGACCCAGATCTCCACATATCACAATCACAGGTCCTCAAACTAATCCCCAAATCTCCTCAAATCACAATTACAGTTCCTCCAAGCTGCTCCAGTTTATTCCTCCAGCTGGGGTGCATGCAGATAATTCCAGAGGATAAGCTAAGGTTTTGTGGGCATTTACCTTAACTCTGTATTATCTGGTTTTCAGAAGTTTGAGTTTTGCTGAATTCAGCATTCTGGAAGGTCATGAGCAATCATTGGGCAATCTTAACTCTACATTAATGATTTTTTTGCCTTTTAATCATATGTAAAGTTATAAATATGCCAGCTAAGTAATAACTAGGGATGAAATGTTCATTAATGCCAACCTATTTCAAAATGTTTTCTTTAATCAAAATTAGTTCAGTCTTAACAGCTTTCCTTGTTTTTGAAAAAAGACACTGTTGCACTGAATGCAGAAGCTGTTTCATTTAATTTGTTTTAATTGTGTTTTGTGCTGCTGAAGGAAATAGGATTATGTAAATTGACAATCCATGGAAGGCAGTTCTTTAAACCAAGATTAATATACTAAAAGGATTTAACATGAAAAACGCAAAAACTGCTGCAAATCTTTAGTGAAAGAAAAAGAGGAATTTAGTCGTTTAATTAAAAAAAATTAAGCAAAAGAAAACAAAATTAAATGCCTTTAAAGAGGCTAAATTTTAGATTAGGTAGATATTATTCTATGCTCTAGCTCAACCCAAAGTTATGAGATGGGTGCAGTAATCACTTGGGGAAATTCTATGGCTTGTGTTATGCCAGAAGTTAGACTAAATGATCCTAATGGTCTCTTCTGGCCTTTTACTCTTATTTTGCTTTAGACTTAGAAGACCACTAGAGGTGACTATGTCACACTAGGCACCACTGCTAATTAAGAACCCAATGAATGGAAACCATAGAAAACCAAGAGCTAGGGTTACCATATTTTAATTTTAAAAAAAGAGGACACTCCCCAAGTATCCAAGCCCCGCCCCAACTCCACCCCCCCCCCGAACGCTCAGCCCTCCTGCTCCTCCCCCTCCCCTGCATCCCGCAAATCAAATGTTCGCGGGAAGCCTGAAACAGGGAGGCAGCAGGTAAGCTGGGGCTGGGGCAGTGGCGGGGCGCGAGGCGGTGTGGCCCAGTCCGGCCCTCCCGGCCAAGCGTCTCCCTTCGCCGGCCGGCCAGCCCCGGCCAAGAGGCTCTGGCCCCGGTGTCTCCCGCCCAGCTCGGCTCGGGCCCTGGGCTGCCGGCCCTGGTTCCGGCCAAGCGGCTCCGGTCCGCCCTGGCCCCGGGAGCCCCGGCCCGGCCCTGGCCGAGCACCGCCAGCCAAGCGGCCCCGGCACCGGCCCTGGCCGAGCACTGCCGCCCGAGTGGCCCCAGCACTGGCCCTGGCAGAGCACCGCCAGCCCCAGCAGCCCGGGCACCGCCGGCCCTGGTTCTGGCCGAGCGGCTCCGGCCAAGCACCCCCGGCCCCTGTCCCAGCGGCTCTGGCCCAGCTCGGCTCGGGCCCCAGTTCCGACCGAGCAGCTCCAGCCCGGCACTGGCACCGGCCCTGGCCGAGCACCGCCGGCCCCAGTGGCTCCAGCCCGGACCCAAGCCCCACGACCCCTCCCTCCCTATTTTCCCGGACACATCCGGCTTTTTGGGATTTCCTCCCGGATGGGGATTTGAGGCCCAAAAAGCCGGACATGTCCGGGAAAATCTGGACATATGGTAACCCTACAAGAGCAACCCCACAAAATATAGAGAGCTACAGAAGCCATACAACACAAATAAAGATATCCCACTTACCCTAAACATCTCCACTCAAATAATTTTCCCCCCTCAAAGGCTTCCTTGAAGCGTAAGTCCTAAAATTGCAGACCTACAAATTCCAAATAAAATAGACATAACTTACTTTTTTGTTAGAACTTTTAGTATACTGCAGAATTTGCAAAAGCTGAATCAGTCAACAGATTTCTGGGGCCAAATTCTGCAGTATCTTACAGTCTCTGGGCCAGAGGCCCAGTCTACATCATTGGTCGGACTCTGGTGGTGCAAAAGGCCCAGAGAGCGATCAGATAACCCAACTAGGCATAGAGCGAGCGTTACCAAGCCCACAGCATAGGTGGAATACTACGGCCAGGAAGGGGGCATAGAATGTAGCACACTCCAGAAATCCCCAGCTGGTAGACAGCCCAAAGAAGGCCATTACCAGATGGTGGAGTTTAGACCAGCACTGAGGCTGCTCAATACTGAGTCAGGGTCAGTGTGGAGTAGACCTTGAGGATCAGAGAGCTTCAGCTGCCTCCTTTGTACAGAATGGATGCCACAGGAAATGTGTACCTATGTATCCACACTGAGTTCACTAGAGTTACAAAGGGTGTACAGAGGCCTGCACTAAAAACTGGACAGTGACTGCAATATTTGTAGCATGTCACTGGGGTATTCACAGTAGTTCATATTTTCATATGTTCGAAGTATAGAGCACCACAAGTAAGTCAACAATAAAATTAATTTTTCCTGAAGGTGGTAATTAGGGTGTTGGGGTTTTAGCAATGACCTTGGTAAGTCAGCAAAGAACATGCTTCATGCAAAAAACAAAAAAAGCACAGACATTTTGAGCCATGACAGCAGAGGCTATCTCCATTCCAAGCTAAACACAGACCCTGGCACATAGACATGGAAATCAAGTCTCCCAAAATGTTTATTAGCCAGCCAAAGAAGAAAGCAGAGCTGGATATACATTTCAGATCTGACAATCTAGCCGTGCACAACTGCTGAGCGCAGGGATTCATCTGCAAAAGAAAGGGCAGGGACTATGTTGAACTACAGTTATCTCAGGCCTTGGCTACACTGGCGCTGTACAGCGCTGCAACTTGCTGCGCTCAGGGGTGTGAAAACGCCCCTCCCCCAGCGCAGCGAGTGCAGCGCTGTAAAGCGCCAGTGTAATCAGCGCCTGCAGCGCTGCACACTCGCTCGCAGCGCTGCGAGCTATTCCCCTCGGAGAGGTGGAGTGCCACGGCAGCGCTGTGAATTCTCAAGTGTAGCCAAGGCCTCAGTTCGTCACATTTATCTGATTGTAGAACTAATGAGCTCTGAAGTGCTGAGCCACAATACAGAAAATACCACTGCAGAGTAGCCCTCCTTATTTCTTTGAGCTTATCTAAACGCTTCTTCTAATCATAATCAAAGACTTTTTGTCCCTGTTTTTCCTGAATTTTGTTATATTGAAGACCTTACATTTTGCCCAAAAAAGAATAAAAAGCAAATCCATATCTGTTTTCATAAGGTCTGACAGCTGCTGCCAGCGGGGAAAAGAAGGCACGGATAGAATTAAATATTGCTTTTCTCCACAATGGTAAGGATTATCTACAAAGAAGGCATTAGATTTGATTTGTGATCAAGCAAACTGAGCTCACACTGCAGAATCAAAGAAGCTAGGGAAGGAAAAGGCTCATTGTTATCTAGTCCGTCCCTCTGTCAGTGCAGGTATGTTCCCTATCATTTCAAGCATGATTTGGCAGTCATTTGTTCACATTTTGGGATACAATTTTTATCATCTGCAATCTTCACAATTATGTACCACTGGGTACTATATGTACTGAAATATCCTAGGTGACTTTCAAAAACTATGAGAGAAACAGTGAGCGATACAGTCACATCAAAGCTTAGTAACTCTGAATCCTCTAATCTTCCATGCTTATGGAGTCTACAGATTTACAGAAAGGAATTATTGATAATTCTGAAGAGTGTTTACTTTTGTAAATGCCAGAGTTTAGCATAACTGATTGATCATAACATACATACAAGATATACATCGGTGTGTGTAATGTGTGAAGTAAAATGGAGCAGTAGAATAGCTATGGAGAGAAGCAGACGGATATCTAGAAAAATAACAAACTATGGAAAATGAAAGCTTTTCCTCAACTATATGCATATCTAGTGCCAATTACCACAGTTGTTTGCTGATTTTTTCTAAAAAGAAAAAAAAAAGAAAAAAAATCATTAAGTTGATATTACATCAGCAAAGTTTTAAAGGTATGAACCAACAGTGCAAACCTTTGAAATATTTACCTCCATTTCCTCAGAATCCCAGACTCCAACAAGGTGATTGCCATTCCTCAAACAAAAGGAGGGACCGAAGAAGTATGAAGATTCTAAAACTTGTGAAAATGTCTGGAGAAATACAGAAAATGTTTGTGAAATCTCAGAAATGGTTTTGAGCTATTTTAGGTGCTGTGGCTGAGAAACTTGTGACCTTAGATCCCTTATAAATGATCTTCTTACTTCCCTCTTTTCAGTAGATATACTGTATAGTAGATGCTCAGCTTGCCCCGTCGCCATCCATACTGTATAAAATCACAGTATTACGAAGGGCCAAATTCTCCTTTCCAATTCATTAAACTCCCACTTAAGCCAGTGGGGGTTACTTGTCTATCTGTGGGCAGAATTTCTCCCTACTCTTTTTTTCTTCCACTCTATTTCTGTTCTGCACCCATCATCAAGGTATCTGATCACCTTTGCGGTCAGAGGGTGCTTTACAACTTCAGCGCACTACACAAATGTCAACAACTCAATCCATTTTGAGATCTGAAAGAAAACTCTTATGTTACCCCAACCATCAAAAGGAAAAAAAAGGATAAATCTCTTCTATTTTAAGTTTTCAAATAGAACTGCTAAGCAGACAATTGTCAGATACAATCCTGAGTGAAAGCTGCAATTCAGTGTAAATAATCAATTCTTAGGTGAGTGGTTTGTATAAATAGAGCCACTGAAATGGAAAAGGACATGATATTTCTAGCATCAAAGGAATCCAGATATTTCAGAGAAGAATTTGAAAATCTTTGGGGCAATTAGTTTCATCCAAAATATTCCCCTTTACAATTTAACCAAAACCACAAAAAACAAACAAACAGTTTTTGATGAAGGCTTTTATTAATCCAATGCCATGTTAGCCGCAGGTATTTTTTCACAAAGAGCCATGACAGACCTTGTGCATGCACATCCCCTCTGCACACCAGGCTCTTTAAGGAGAGATTGTGCTTCCCTGAGCTCACCAAGGAGAAATGTGGATCTGCCCTGCCCTCTAGTCAGGCCAGTGACTAAAGGGCATGGTTTGGCCCCACATTATTATAAGCAATGGAACAAGATAAGTTCGTGGCCATGTAGGATCGTCAACAGCATTGACTCTTTACATATCCACACAAAATGTTTAAGCCACGTCTGCCCTCTATTCTGCAAATACTATTTCCTGTGGGTCTAATGGGAAGCTGTGGTGTGTCTTGTCCTCTGAGTTTGCCACACAACTCTGCTAACTTTGCCATCTTCTGTCCCTTTTACTAGAGAAGGGCATTGTCACTTTGGATTCCTAAAAACAGCAGGAAAACTCTTCCTCTTCTGGTAGGAACAACAACAAGAGAGAGAACAACAGCGAGAGAGAGAGAAAGAAAGAGAGAGACCTGCCACATTAGGATGTGGGCTGCCAATGGAATAAGAGGGTGTTAATTTGTGAACTAATATTAAGAATCCTAGGGATTCCCTGTTGGAAAGAGTATCAGAGGGGTAGCCGTGTTAGTCTGGAGCTGTAAAAAGCAACAAAGAGTCCTATGGCACCTTAAAGACTAACAGATGTATTGGAGCATAAGCTTTCGTGGGTGAATGCCCACTTCGTCAGACACATGCGTCTGATGAAGTGGGTATTCACCCACGAAAGCTTATGCTCCAATTCATCTGTTAGTCTTTAAGGTGCCACGGACTCTTTGTTGCCTGTTGGAAAGAAAATACCAAAAAACTGCTGCATCTAAGCTGTTTGTGCAAAACACACAGACCAAGTTCTGCAAGCCTTTACTCATGTGAGTAGTCCAATTGGCTTCAGTAGGAGCATTTTTTCATGACTAAGCTTTTGTAGAGTCTTGCCTTTGTTAAAAGTAAGAATTCTGGGGAAAATCCTCAACAGCTGAGGAGACAAGAGAAGACTGTCAAGCAGCTGCATTTTGCATTCATAAAACATTGTCTAAGATTACTTTTTACACAAATGTTCGCATCTTGAAATTCATGAAAATAGTTCTTAGACTAGAAGGCTTCTCTAGCAGATGGATTCATACAGACACCCTATTTAGATAGTGTTGTCCGCTCTCCTAAGTACTGTAAGTGCATTCTGGTTTTAAGAATTTATAAATACTATGAAATCAGGAGAAGTTCTCTGGCACGGTCTTACGGTCCAGTTTCCTTTCCTCTTCAGAGTTCAGAGATAGAAAAGTGTATAGCTGAAATGAATGCAGAAACTACTGTAATAAGTTCTGTTCTTTGCAAATGGCTAGCTGATATTTAAACTAAAAAACATTTGTCTTTACTACAAATGAGAGACAATGTAGAAATGTTTCTAGGAAGAAGTACCAGTCAAGTCTTTTAGGCTAACACCCTTTATATGACTATGGTATCTTCATTCTCTTCACATCAGTCCTTTCCATTCTTTCATATCAGACAGAGTTGTCCTTCTGATACCTCGATGTGTGCAATCCCATAGTATCAGGAAGACACCCCAGGAGCTTTGTCATTGAGAAGGGATAGAAGCCAGCTGGAGATATACTGGAAAGGGTAGATGTCAACTTGGGACATATGGCAGATGGCACTCAATCAGAAAGCATTCTCATTACCAGCTAAAGAAACGGCATCTAACAAAATAACTACCTGGCTTTGCAGTTGCTTGAACATGACACAGTGACAGCACTGCTGGCGCAGATGGATGATCTCTTCTTGGCTATGCAGAGAGGCCAAACATCCATGCTAACACTATTAGGCCTCTCATGTCCTTCAGCACCATTAATCATAAGGTTCTGTTGAGATACCTGGCAGAGGTAGATGGAATTGTATTAATACGACTCTGCTTTTCCCTCTCCAAGTGAACTGAAAGGGAGGTATTGAATACTTGTGCAACCTCTAACATAATCTACAGAGTCTCACAGTGCTCATTCCTGCCATGACTCTTATCCACGCTTAAATGTGGCTGCTAAAAAAGATCATAAAATTGTGTAGGTTCTAATACCACCAATAAATTGATGACATGCAGTTCTGTCTCGATCGTTAAGTGAGGACAGTGTGGTCTCCTCTATGGCTCAGTGGCTGGGTGAAATAGGGACATGGCTAAACCAGGGACAGCTGGTTCAGGCTCAAATCAGGTAGAGGAAGAAGACAACACTTTGAGGGCATCTCTCCTAGACTGAAGAATTGACATGCAACCTAGGGAGTCTTTCTAGACTCCTTAAAAGCAGCAAAGAGTCCTGTGGCACCTTTTAGACTAACAGACGTATTGGAGCATGAGCTTTCGTGGGTGAATACCCACTTTATCAGATGCATGTAGTGGAAATTTCCAGAGGCAGGTATAAATATGCAAGCAAGAGTGAGTCAAGCTAGAGATAACGAGGTTAGTTCAATCACGGGGGATGAGGCCCTCTTCTAGCAGTTGAGGTGTGAATACCAAGGGAGGAGAAACTGCTTCTGTAGTTGGATAGCCATTCACAGTCTTTGTTTAATCCTGAGCTGATGGTGTCAAATTTGCAGATGAACTGAAGCTCAGCAGTTTCTCTTTGAAGTCTGGTCCTGAAGTTTTTTTGCTGCAGGATGGCTACCTTTAAATCTGCTATTGTGTGTCCAGGGAGATTGAAGTGTTCTCCTACAGGTTTTTGTATATTGCCATTCCTAATATCTGATTTGTGTCCATTTATCCTTTTACGTAGGGACTGTCCAGTTTGGCCAATGTACATAGCAGAGGGGCATTGTTGGCATATGATGGCGTATATTACATTGGTGGATGTGCAGGTGAATGAACCGTGGCTGATCTGGTTAGGTCCTGTGATGGTGTCGCTGGTGTAGATATGTGGGCAGAGTTGGCATCGAGGTTTGTTGCATGGATTGGTTCCTGAGTTAGAGGTACTATGCTGCAGTGTGTAGTTACTGGTGAGAATATGCTTCAGGTTGGCGGGTTGTCTGTGGGCGAGGACTGGCCTGCCACCCAAGGCCTGTGAAAGTGAGGGATCGTTGTCCAGAATGGGTTGTAGATCACTGATGATGCGTTGGAGAGGTTTTAGCTGGGGACTGTATGTGATGGCCAGCGGAGTTCTGTTGGTTTCTTTCTTGGGCTTGCCTTGCAGTAGGAGGCTTCCGGGTACACGTCTGGCTCTGTTGATCTGTTTCCTTATTTCCTCGTGTGGGTATCGTAGTTTTGAGAATGCTTGATGAAGATTTTGTAGGTGTTGGTCTCCGTCTGAAGGGTTGGAGCAGATGCGGTTGTACCTCAGTACTTGGCTGTAGACAATGGATCGTGTGGTGTGTCTGGGATGGAAGCTGAAGGCATAAAGGTAGGCATAGCTGTTGGTGGGTTTTCGGTATAGGGTGATGTTAATGTGACCGTCACTTATTTGCACCGTGGTGTCTAGGAAGTGGACCTCCTGTGTAGATTGGTCCAGGCTGAGGTTGATGGTGGGGTGGAAGCTGTTGAAATCATGGTGGAATTTTTCCAGAGTCTCCTTCCCATGAGTCCAGATGATGAAGATGTCATCAATGTAGCTTAGGTAGAGAAGGGGCGTGAGTGGATGACAGCTGAGGAAGCGTTGTTCCAGGTCAGCCATAAAAATATTGGCATATTGTGGGGCCATGCGGGTGCCCATAGCGGTGCCACTGGTCTGGAGGTATATATTGTCATCAAATTTGAAATAGTTGTGTGTGAGGAAAAAGTCACAGAGCTCAGCAACCAGTTGTGCTGTGGCATCACCAGGGATACTGTTCCTGACAGCTTGTATTCCATCTGTGTGGGATGTTTGTGTAGAGAGCCTCTACATCCATGGTGGCTAGGATGGTGTTTTCTGGGAGGTCACCAATGCATTGTAGTTTTCTCAGGAAATCAGTGGTGTCACGGAGATAGCTGGAGTGCTGGTGGCGTAGGGTCTGAGTAGAGAGTCCACATATCCAGACAGTCCTTCAGTGAGAGTGCCAATGCCCGAGATGATGGGGCATCCAGGATTTCCGGGTTTGTGGATCTTGGGTAGAGGATAGAATAACCCCGGTCGGGGCTCTAAGGGTATGTTGATTTGTTCCTGTGTTACTGTAGGGAGTGTCCTGAGTAGATGGTGCAGTTTCTTAGTGTATTCCTCAGTGGGATCTGAGGGAAGTGGCCTGTAGAATTTGTTATTGGAGAGTTGTCTGGCAGCCTCCTTTTGGTAGTCAGACCTGTTCATGATGACAACAGCACCTTCTTTATCAGCCTCTTTGTTTATAATGTCAGAGTGGTTTCTGAGGCTGTGGATGGCATTGTGTTCTGCACGACTGAGGTTATGAGGCAAGCGATGTTGTTTTTCCACAATTTCTGCCTGTGCACGTCAGCGGAAGCATTCTATGTATAGGTCCAGACTGTCATTTCGACCCTCAGGAGTCCATGTGGAGTTCTTCTGCTTGTGCTGTTGGTGGGAGGGTATCTGTGTATCAGTGCGCTGTTCAGTGTTATCTTGAAAGTATTCTTTGAGTCGGAGACAGCGAAAGTAGGCTTCCAGATCGTCGCAGAACTGTATCATGTTTGTGAGGGTGGCAGGGCAGAAAGAGAGTCCCCGAGATAGGACAGACTCTTCTGCTGGGCTGAGTGTGTAGTTGGATAGATTGACGATATTGCTGGGTGGGTTAGGGATACCACTGTTGTGGCCCCATGTGGCAGGTAGGATTTTAGACAGCTTACGGTCCTTTTTCCTTTTTAGAGAGGTGAAGAGTGTAATGTAGATCTCCTGTCTTATTTTAGTGAAGTCCATTTGTATGGAAGTCTGGTTATTTATGAGAGTCTCCAGGTTGGAGAGCTCTTTTTTGATGTTGTCCTGTTTGCTGTATAGGATGCTGATCAAGTGGTTCCTCAGTTTCTTTGATAGAGTATGGCATAATCTCTCACTGTGGTCTGTGTAGTATGTAGATAGCAATGGATTTGTCACCTTCAGTCCATTTGGTATGAAGGTGGTTTGGTTTCTAGACTCCTTGTAGCTCCTGAACTCCTGGGAAGCAGCAGTAGCCAAGAATGACTTATACTATCTATGCATAACCAGAGGATTGTACCCTTTAGTGTCAGTCAAGGACCTAGCTCTGCTGATCCCTGCCTTTGGCACCTCCAAACAAGAGTACTGTAATGTACTACATCAAAGATTGGCCATGAAGCCCACCCTGAAATAAATTGGGTAAAGTATAGAACCTTCTTTCCTCTAAGAAGAAGAGAGTGTCACAAATACCTCACACCAGTTTTGCATGCTCTACGTCAGTGATTCTCAAACTTTTGTACTGGTGACCCCTTTCACATAGCAAGCCTCTGAGTGCGACCCCCCTTATAAATTAAAAACACTTTTTTATATATTTAACACCATTATAAATGCTGGAGGCAAAGGTTTGGGGTGGAGGCTGACCACTCGCGATCCCCCACATAATAACCTCACGACCCCCTGAGGGGTCCCGACCCCCAGTTTGAGAACCCCTGCTCTACATTGATCGCCTATCCAGTTAAATCAAATTAAAGGGGCCGGTCTTAATTTTCAAAGCCCGTAATGGTTTGAAGCCTCACTATTTCATCCTTTTGCTTTGCATCCAAAAAGGCAAATGAATTCAGTTGGTGAACTTTGGCTGACAGTGGCAAGGTGACACCTCACAGGCACTGGAAACAGAACTTTCTCAGTGAAGAAAGCAATACTGTGAAACTGGCTCAAATCTGTTCATGGACTGAATTTAAACTGTGGACCAAGAGTTTCCAAATCCTGTTAGCAACTCCCTGAGCCATCAGACAAAGAATAGAGCTGGTTGGGAAAAGGGTTGATGGGCTCTTTTTTTTTTTAATACATATTTTTTAACATTTCAAAGCTCAAAATATCAATTTTTTTCACTAGATTTACATCTGGTCCAAAAATGTCTTGAAAACTTTTCCTTTTTTTTTTAAATTTCAACATTTTAACTGTTCTACTGAAAACATAGTGGTTTTCCACTGACACACCTTTCTGAGTGTAAACAGAGTTTTGAGGAGGTCAGAGGTTGAGCCATCTCTATTTGAAACAATATAATAATATTCCAGCGCTTAGACAGTGTTTTGGAGATGCAATGCAATGTAAATTAATGAATCATTACTATTTTTATCATCTGCATCATCATAAGAAATAACTTATACTGTCATTGCTTTATCAATTACATGGTAGACAGTTCACTACTTGATTTTACAAGAGCTTGCTCAGTTCAAATATATGTTCATTTAGGATTTATACTAGATAATGTACAATATTTACATTTTTCTACAGAAAAATCTGTCTTCTGTTTATAGATTTATTATTCATCAATTTACTGAGAAATCATATGAACAGCGTGAGACAGAAATAAATCATAAGCACAAAAATTATGGAGAGATAGATACAGATAGGTGAATTACAGCCTAGAAACCTCCTGCCATCTCAGAACCAGATGACTTAGAAAAAAGATAAAAGCTGTCAAGCATATATACCAGCAGTAAGGTTCCAAAGGGAAATGAGAATGGAAGAAATGTAAATGAATTCATTATAGGTTCACTTCATACTGCTCTGACAGATTGGGAAGATAAACAAATTGATCAAGAGGGAAACTCACAAAAATAGGGGGGGAAATACAAAAGTAAAATGAAAATGAGATGTGTTGTTGCAGTTACATTAAGGGCTAGCTTTTCAAATGAGCCTTTTGTTTTTTAACCAGCTCTAATACTCACAGATCATACAACAACTTAAATAAGTGTACACTGCGCAATCAAAGAACCAGCCTTAACCCTGCCAATCATCTATTTATTAAGGATATCTTAGTTCACAACAAGAAGCTAAGGCCTTGTCTACACTGCAGTTTTGTTGCCAAATGGCAGCTTTTGGCAATGAAACAATGGAAGTGTACACACTGCAATGCCATTTTTGGTGACAAAAGTCTTCAGTTTCAGTGACAGAATAAAACTACCTCGAGGAGAAGCATAAAGCTTTTTGCAGCAAACTTAAAGCAATAAAGCGTTAGTATAGATGCTGCCGTTCATTTTATCTCCATAACTGGCCTCCCCCAGTATCCCACAATGCCCGCCATGACTGCTCTGCTCACTGTTTTGAACTCTGCTTCCCTGTATTCCTGTTACACAGGTATGTGCCCCTCCCCTTTCAATGCTCTATGAAATTCTGACAGCCGCGCATGCCGCTCAGCTCAGACAAGGAAGAGTAAATCATTAACATGGAATCCTGCCCTCTCCAGCATTAGCAACGCAGTGGCAGGCAGGCAGGGGCAGATATATACATATATATGTGTGTGTGTGTATGTGTGTCTGCATGCGCGCTGTGCAGAGCCAGGGAGGAAGGCAGGGGCTGATGTCAGGGGTGTCCCTCTCCCCCAGCCTAAGAACTGGTTGCTTCCAGTGGCTGTCTGAATTTAGAGACAGTATGCCGATACACTCTCTCTCCCGCAACACACACTGTCTCTCACATACACATTCCCCCCCTCACATATTCCCCCAACACATACTATGTCTCTGTCTCTCCACCCACACATGCACCAGCTCCCCGTCACACACTCTCCCCCCCCCCCCACACACACACATACTTTAGTTGAAAAGCAGCTGGCAATCTAGTCGGATGCCCATGTAATGATGGGATTGAGAAACCTGCATCATGTGATGCTGTACCTGCCCCATGAGGCATTGCAAACCATTCCCAAAGCACCTCGCGGCCAGTTGCACAGTGGGATAGCTACCACAGTGCACTGCTCTCTGTGTCAATACAAGATCTTCTAGTGTGGGTGCGCTCTGCTGACACAAGGAGAATAGTGTGGACATGCCACAACGGTTTAACTAAAGTGCTTTAATTAGAGTGGCATAACTTTTGGCGACAAAACTCTGCAGTGTAGACATAGCCTTAGGAAAGTAAAGCTGAATATGTGTTTTGATAGTGTCTCACTCACATCCAAAATGGTATCGTTCTCAAGTCCTTCTTTGATTGTTAGCTCTTTTGGACAGGGACCATGTCCACTTCTGTGTTTTCACAGTGCCCAGCAAAATGGTTAAAAAAAATGCTATAATTTGAAAATTGTTTTTAAGTTCACTTTTTAAATGGGATTTTTTGTATTTCTAAATTTTCCTCAGAATGTATCAATATTTTTATTTTGAAATTGAAAATGTTTAACTTTGAATGAGTTCCTGTGTTGGGACAAACTGCCTGATCCAATATGGCAATGGAAAAAAACCCCAAACCAAACAAAAACAGAAAAGAAACAAAGAAATCTCCCATGAAAGTTACTGTGAAACAAAAACTAACAAAGAAATGAAAAATGGACCACATGGGCCAGCCACTCTCCCCTGGACCAGCAGGTCCCTTGAAACCACACTGCTCCCCTTGAGCACATGGGCTAATTGATCTTCGTGATCCTCCCCTGGCATGGGAGGAAAGACAACTGAACACAAAGGAGGGCAACACTTACAGTGTCAGATGACTGAATTAAAGGAAAATGACCAAAAGGCCAAAAAAAAAAATGTAAGTCATTTTTGTGAAAATTTTCATTTGACTGTCTTTAAATAATAAGTAATGCCATTTTAGGCTTTAATCTCTCCCTTTTTAAAAGTTTAATGAAAACACTACGTATTATTTCTCTGTGGGCTGATTTCTTCTTGCCATTGATGGGTTTTTTTTCCCTGGATGAATTCAAGGATATGTGCTAAGAAACATTTTTGTCAGCACCTGTTTTTTGTTTTTTCATTTAAATCTGTTAATTTTCTTTTAAAGATTGTAATTTCATTCCTTCCACTGAGCAGTTCACTGTTCAGCAGGGTTCAAATACTGTAAATCTTCCTTGCAGATTGGTGTGACAAATCTCTTTGCCACCTGTGTGTTAATTTGCATGTAGATTGGGGACTCTTGCTACTTTGCAGGAGTTAACAATCCTTTAGTCACTTCTCACTGTTTTTCCTTCACCCTGTCTGCATTGATTCCCTTTCTTATTTTCTTGCGTAATCACTTGGTAATTTTGTTATTCTTCACAATCCTCTGGAGAAGTGAATGAAGAAGTTCCAGGCTTCTGTTTAATTTAACTTAAACAGAAATGGATTAAAACAGACCAGAAGCATTTTCTCCTAGAAACCATGGTGAGATATCCCCTCCTGCAGACTGAAGTGCTATGTCGGAGTTGTGGGGCTGGGCAGAAAGCTTCTCCCCACTTTCCACCCATTCCTGCTACTCTGTACAAATCTGATTGGCTAGGAAGGGCGGGAGTTCCACTCCAAAACAAGGACACAAAATTAACTCTGATCCCTGGGTAGGGTTTGAGCAAATGAGCAGATGGGGGATGGGCAGGAGCGGCACCAGGGTTTTTGGCGCCCTAGGCAGGGGTCCTTCCGCAATCCTGGTCGTCGTCGGCAATTCTGCGGTGGGGGGGTCCTTCTGCGCTCCTGGTCTTCGGGGCACTTCGGCGGCGGGTCCCGGAGCGAGTGAAGGACCCGCCGCAGAATTGCCGCCGAAGACCCGGAGCGCGGAAGGACCCCCCGCCGCCGAATTGCCGCGCCCCCAAATCCTGGCGCCCTAGGCAACCGCCTAGGTCGCCTAAATGGAAGCGCTGGCCCTGGGGATGGGACAGGGGACCAGCCTGGCTGATTTCGAGAGGAAACAAAGGAAGAAGCATGTGGAGGATGGAGGAGGAACCCTGATCTAGGGCAGAGGGAGACTGATCTAGGAGCTTCTTGGAGAAGAGTCCCGTGCTTGCAAAAGGGGACTGGTATCAATGCCCAGCCTGGAGCTGACAGCATACACCTTTCCGAGCTCACACTGCATGCCATCTCAGAGAGCACAGACAAGTTGGACTGACTCAAAGAGGGAAAGGCTGCATTGGCACAGAGTAAAGAGCCTGTGTGTGTTTAGCCAGGTGTAGGGGGCAAGGGGAAGGCTGTGTGGTGTGTCAGGGGCAAGGGAGTCGGTGTAACCTCTGCTAGAGATCCTGGCTTAGGTCTACTCCTGGCTTTGCCTGGGTTAGATAAAAGTGTCCTATGGTTAAGTGCGGTGCTTGTTCCAGGGGTAACTCCAAGCCCCCTAGGAGGGAGGGTTGGTGTTTGTGCAGAGGTGCACAAATAGGACCTGGGACCCTTCTCAAGACCCTCAGAATCCCCCATGTGACAAGTGGTGTCCCAAACAGGATTTGGGGATTTTAGGTAGGGATCTGTGCGGACCATATCTGAGGCTCCAGGAACATCTTTGAATCATTATGGACTCTCCCACAACCCCCTCAAGCCCAGCCCCATTCCCACCCGCCTGCCCAACCTCAATGACTTTGACATACCACATGGGCATGTTGTAGTTACCCTGGTTTACAGATGATGGCCAGATCAGCTACCCAGGCAGACCTGGAATCCACATGTACAGCCTCCCTGAGTAGCAGAAGGCAGGGATCCTGTTGGGCCAGCTGTAGGGAGCTGCCCTTGTGGAAGTGAAGACCTGGCCCCATGAACAGAAGAGTACCACCAAAAATATTTGTAAGCAGCTGGATTGGATTGATAACCCCCCATAAATGTTACCCAAAATTGGGCTGGCTAGTATGCTTAGGGAGGACTAATGACCCACCAGAGTTTGGCAGAAAGCAGTACGTTTATTATACTGATAGCTAAGCTCAAAAGAAGGTGGGGAGGGAAGGGTCACACTCACACTCGCATACTCATGCTCCCAGGACAGGCACAGACTGGAGATGTTAGGATCCTTCAAGATAAAGTGTCCCACAGCGCAGCGATTGACGGTGCGATGAAGGTAAGTCTTCCCGAGGCACAATGGAATCCAACGCGGTGGACCACTGGCCAGGCAGTCCGGGCGAAGAGCCTTCACGGGAGGTACTATCTTGTGCACATGGCCCCTTCCCCTTTTAAGGACCTGCTCCTCATGGCCTGCGACTAGAGATGACTTGGCCGTGTCTGGTTGGTCACACTCCACCTCGGGCAGTGTCCATGCAGTATCCATGCATTGGGTGTGCGAGCGCTGCCTAATTAGAGTTCCAGACACCTTGTCTACCTGGGAACTCTTCTGATCTTCCAGCTGTTCAAGCAGCCCATTCATCCCACAAGCATTCCAGGAGGGAGGGGGAGGGGGAAAGCCACTTCACAGGTATTCAAAGAGGGAGAGAAGACAAGGCGGGGGAGGGGGGGAGAAAGTGCAACAGACCTTTTGAGCATACAGGTTATACATAGCATACAGATCATTGCTGCTCCTACAACAATAAACAGATGAAAAAGTTCTTTGCTCGGGCTCAAAAACCTACTGAGGCATGCAGGGACTTGGCCAATAGCTTTCAAGTGATCCTCCGTTCCATCAAAAACATGACACCCTCCCTGGCCTAGGACCTTGAAAAGGACCTGGAGCAATGATTGGCAGAAGAGGCCGGTGACCCTCTTGCTCGACAGACTTTGCACTCCCTATGGATCTAGAACTCCAATATGGACTTTGAGGACTTTAAAGAAAAGGCTATGGATGCAGTTGGGTCACAAATACCTGAGAGCCTTGGCCGGACTCGTACCCACATGCTGGACTTGGATTACCCACACCCAACACTCAGAGCCCAGCCAGGGGTGAACCAAAGTTTGCCAGCCAGCAGGGAAACCCACAACACCACCCCTCAAGACACAGTGGCAGTCTGGCAGCAAGCGGGGCAGAGAGTCTGTGTATCTAGAGGGAGGAAGGCTGTGTGTTCTGTCAGGGACAAGGGTATCTATGTAGTCCCTGCTAGAGATCCTGACCTAGGCCTACTCCTGATTTTGCCTGGATTAGATAAAAGTATTGTTCTAGGATTAAATGTGGAGCTTGTTCCAGGGGTTAACTCTGATCTCCCTATGAGGGAGGGTTGGTGTTTGTGGAGAGGTGCATGGATGGGACCTGGGAGCGCCTCATCAGATCTTGGGAATCCCCCACCTGACACAATCATGGCAGTACTTAATAAATACGTGCACAAACATCAAAGCCCATCATGTTCAATGGAATTGTCAAGCCTCTTGCTGTAAAAATTCTGATTAAATCATTGGCATAAAAAATGTCTCTCTCCCCCCACCCCCCCGATCTAAAACTCAAGAGTCAGGGTGCAAAAATCAGGAGATTGGTTTAAAAATCATTAAAATTACAGTTCCTTTTCTGTTGTTGGTTGTTAAGCTCCGGGTTACATTCAGATCATGTTTTCAAGATTCTCTCTGCAATCAGGAAGACTAGAAAAATACTATTACTTTTTTTTTTCTTCAATGAAATCAAAGATTCTCACCTAATCATATGCCGGCAGGAGCTGTGGCTTTAAAAAACACAGCACATTTTTGCTAGTCTTGTGATAAAATCACAAGAGATGACAACACTGTTGCATAGCAGCAGTTAGAACCTTTCAGTCTCTGGATCCACTGCCAAAGGAAGTTATTGTGTCTGGCACCACACTCTGTGGCCAGACTCAGATTTATTGAACTGTCATGTGCTACTGTGCTTGGCAATAGCACAGGAGTTGATTGAGTCATTGGAGTGTGACTTGTGTGTTCTTTTTGCCTAAAAAGAATTTGCAAAAGTGTTTTATGCCCTAAAATGAGCTATAGCTAAATCCAGAAGACATTCTCCCAATTTCCATCAGAAGGATGGAATTCATATTAAACCAAATCCTGAAATCCTTCCTTAGGTCCTGATTCAGAAGAGCATCCCTATTAAGGAAATCACATAAGCATGTGCTTAAAATTAAGCATATGCTTAAGTGCTTTTCTGAATACAGATGGACGTAAGCCCTGAACTGGGACCTTAGTTTTTATTCATTCAAAAATGCCATTGGCCTTAGCGAGAGCTTTAGTGGGCAAGTCTTGTCAAGTGATATGGTAGACAACAGTAGCAGGGTTTCTCCAAGATCACTGCATTTCCAACACAACATGGCCTGGGGAGCTCATAGAAAGCTTGTGTGTCATTACAACCTTATGTGTAAATAGATCAACATGGTCATTTGCACTAAAAAGATAAGTCTGAAGTTGAACTGTACACAAGGGTGCGGGTATTCTGACTATCTAGATGGCATTTTTCAAAGTAGGTACCTGAAGATGCATTTTTACCTACCATTTATTCCTGAAGCCTTTTCTTATTTAAATGTGGCAGCATCTCAAGTGATTTTAATTTTCTAAATCTTGCATCTGATTATAATCTTTATCACTAAAATCAATCCATTGAAATTTTATATAGAATACTATATTCCCCTTACTCTTTATCAGGGGACTTAGCATGCTACAGAGTTTAGTAGAAACTACATATTATTGTGCATTTCCTTTCTATATTGTTTAACACAGCCATGTAAAAAAGTTAAAAAAATATAACTATACTCTGCACAACAACACCATGACAATAAGGAGCAATCTTTTTTCAGCACAACTTTAGATCCTAGTTTGCACGTCATATATCCTGTTTTACTGTATTTTCTGGACTTGTATTAAATGCTGTTATAAAGATGCCACAATTAAGAATGCAGTAAATTATAAAATATATAGGTACAACAGCTTGGTCAGGTGAATTGATGCAAAAGGCAAATACACAAAATAATAATTAATTTGTATCTGAACAGTAAAAACCCTATTTATTAAAAGTCCAATCCAACTCTCACTGGAGGGAATGGAAATCTTTCCACAGATTTCAATGGGAACTAGACTGGGCCTTTAGTTTACAGATTTTGAGCCAGATACTAGGCTGGTATAAAATTGGCATAGCTCTGGCCCTTAAGAAGCTTTTTTGTATGTGCCATTTATATGAAGAATTTATTGCGTCGTTTCCTTTAAATGTGGTTTGTTACTTAAAAGACACCAATCACCCATTCAACAATAATCCTTAAAAGAGAGTGACACAAAACTTCCCCAAGTCTAGGCCATGGTTTATTTAGCCAGGAGAATCCAAATAATTTAAGTACACAAAAGGAGGCCTTCATGATAATAGATAACAGCCACTGCCTTGGATGGATGACACCATGAGCCCTGTGATAGCCCACCTCCTCCCCGCAGGATACTGAATACATCACAGACCCAGGCAGGACAAGAAAGCAGGCAGCACAGCATTCAGCTTCTCTACAAACATCAATCCAAGAGTGGTGTCTCAGGTATGATTACTTCATTCAAATTCGTTCATCTGACAATTGAAACCAGTGCCAAAGCTAATATAAATGTTATGCTCCTTTACAGACCACCACAGACTAAGGGATTCATAAGGGAGCTCACAGATACCTTCGCAGAAATGGTGGTGAAATACCCCAGACAGGTCCTCCTAGGAGAGTTCAACACACTCATTGACAAAGCCACAGATGTAAAAGCCCAAAAACTCATCTCCTCACTTGCCTCCCTAGAGCTTTCACAGGCCATCTCTGGCCCAGCCCATACAGCTGGTCATACTGTAGACCCAGTCTTCAGCCTAGATGTCAAGACTGAGGACAGCATAATACAGCCACCGTCTTGAACAGACCGTTGCCTCATTAAGGCAGTAGACAGAGTTCTTCTAATACCTGGTCAACAAGAAAGACCAATGATCAATGGACTCCGCTGAATTCCCAAGCAAGTTAAACAATAGCAGCACCCTACGCACAGGGCGAGGAGTCAAGGACCTGGCGAATCATTATTATTTTACATTAGGCTTGACCATTAACACACTGGCCCCCCAATAACCCTTCTTCCCCATTGCCCACACAGATCTCCTTAATTATCTGACACCTTGCACCAGACAAGGGCAGAAACTTGAGCACCAATTGTGGAAAATAAAGGCTCATACAGACAGGATGAAACATAATGAATTCCTTTAAGACTACGCTGAAGTGGTATTATAGACCAAGAAATTCTTCTTATCAGCTTCCACTGAAACTGCCAAATCCTGGCCCAAGGACCTATTGCTTCACCAATACTGGGTGTCTACAACCTGCATACTGAGAGTTTAGTACATTCACTCCTCAAGAAGTTCTGGACACCCTAAAGGATTTTCAACCAAAGATGTGTGAATCCGACACAGGCCCTTCCTGGCTTGTGAAAGAGTCGTCAACTGGTGCTATTTCTGATTGAAATAGATGCCTCATTTTAGAGAAGGAATCTTCCCTTCTGTGGTATATTGAAAACTGTGACCTATCGCTTCACATTCTCAGGAGTTTTCCTGGTCCTGCTCGCAGGCACGGAGCTCTCTAGGGAAGCTTGTCATCAGAATCACTTCTGTAGACAGAGAGCCTAGAGTAAGGTGGGGTGAGTTGTACCTCTGTTTTACGGAGCCAGCTGCTTTGTCTTTCTCTGATTTTGGTGTGTTATTCTAAATTTTAAGAAATAAAATAGTGTTACATTGCAACCTGCCAGCAGGAATATTTTTATGTATCTTCTCTGTGACTATGCCATGAAACAGAACACCTTCCTTCTTCAAACACGCACTAGTCTGACCAACACTGAAACACACCTAGGTACATTGGTTCTAGCCAACTACCGCCCAATGTCCAACCTCTCATTCCAGAACAAGTGCATAGAGAAGCTAGCCAAAGGCCAACTACAAGCTCATCTAAATTTAAGCTAATATACTAGAGCTGGCACAATCTGAATTCAGGCCACAACAGGGTAGTGAAACCCCTTTGGTGGCACTGATGGATGATATTCTCCTGTCAAGGGATGGTAACCAGACATCCATTCTCATTCTCCTGAACCTCTCTGCAGCATTCAATACTGTTGACCTTTAGATACTGTTGTCTCACTTGAGAGAAGTAGCAAGGGTTCAGGGTAATATGTTAAAATGGTTTGAGTTGTTCCTGGAAGAATGCACCCAATAAGTAGTGATGAGAAACTGCACCTCCACCAATAGACTCCTCACTTGTGGAGTCCCACAAGGATCAAGTCTCTCTCCAGTCCTATTCATCATCTACATACAGCCAACTAGGTGAACAGATCACCAGACAATATGGACTCAAGTGCCAGTAACATGCAGATGACACACAACTCTGTCTATCCTTCATCACATAGAGCCACAACACTACCATTGAGATGGGCCAGTGCTTGGATGAAATCAGCTCATGGATGAAGAACAGCTGGCTGAAACTGAACTTGAGCAAGACAGAGGTGATGATGGTGGGCAGAGGAAAGCATTTTGAAGAGTTTTGAGCTACAATACAGTCCTCTGTTGGTTGAAGATACATATCCATAATTGGTCAATTCAGTCTGTAGTCTAGGAGTACTCTTGGATTCCTCACTGATGCTGAACTCTTACATAGCAACATCCGAGTAATGCTTTCTACTATCTGCAGTTGGCTAGGAGACTCTGTCCCATCCTTGGGGACAAAGACCTGGCTCAATTATTCATGCTTTAGACACCTCTCAGCTGGACTACAGCAATGCGATATACCTGAGCATGAAGACTTCAGCACTTAGGAAACTCCAACTAGTACACAAAACTGCAGCATATCTCCTCAGCAACACTGACCATCATGAGGCTACCATCACACCTGTCCTCCACTCTCTACATGGGCTTCCCATAGAATATTGAATCAAGGTCTTTGTCCTTATCTTTAAGGCATTCCAGGGATTGGATCAAAGGATATCTAAAAGATCTCCTAAAGCTCTGGGATGAGGACTGTGGTTGACCAGTCCGCTTCTCCAACACAACAGATCTTTCTAAAATAAAGGTAAAACTTGTCTGTGCAGGAGACAGAACTTTCTCTGGGCCAGCCCAAGACTGTGGAATGAACTTTATGAATTAAGGAGCATCACAACCCTCACCATCTTCCTCTGCAAGTGCAAGGCACACTACTTTGACCTTGCTTTCTCTAATATAAATACATAGCAACTTGTATATTAATACAAACACACACACACACACACACACCTAAAACACTCCCAAAGAAGGACCTCTACTGCACACACACCTCCTGCTGGGGAGAAGAACATTTTACAGATGTAAGCAGAGTCAGGATGAGCTCTACCCTGACATCTGGTGGTGAATTATGGTGAGTGTGGAAAAGAACTCCAGGGGCTGCTCTTGTTTGCATAGGCACACCCACCTGCGTGGCATGAAACAACAGCAACTGAAAGTGGTTACTTTGGCTGGTGTGGGATCCCCAGTTTCTCTGTTATTGGGGCAGGAAGAATAAAGTTTTGTTACCCTGATTCTGTGAATCAAGGCCAGTGGAACTGTTGTATGACAGAAGGACTGAGTGAGTCCTTCACCATTACCTAAGTAGCACTTGCTTGACAAGGGGCATGGGTTACAAAACCCAGTGAATTGAGAGAGGATGGGGACAGGCATTTGTACCTGATAGGATGGCCTGCCCCCCCTTGGGCTTGAAACACCAATTGCACCACCTCCTCTCTCCACTGTTGAATGTCAGAGCTAAATTTGATCCCATTAGGAGTCTAGTTACAGGCTGCTGAGCTGAAGTCACTTTGGGCCAATGGTGCACCAGCCCTGGGGCTCCCCTATTCTGAGCTGAAATCACTAAGAGCTGAAATCACAAAAGACTTAAAGTTATTAAGTGCTGTGTTAACTAGTGGGGGAGCCTGAAGCTATATTGCTAAGCAGCTGGCGGAGCAACGAGCGGCGCGGAGCCTTGCGGGGATCATTGGAGCGGCCCAAGGAATGGCGAGCGGAGCTGTTTGCGGGGACGGCTGGAGTGGCTCACAGGTTGCGGAGCGGAGCAGCTTGTAGAACGGAGCGGTTCGTGGGACGGCGGGAAGTGGACTGGCTCGTGGTGAAGGCTGCGGCAGAACCCCACGGAGAAACGGCCGGCCTCGGATCATGTAAGGTGCCCCTTAACACCCTGCGTGCCCCCCTTTTACTCTGGGGCTGCACTGACCAGGGACAGAGACTTTGGGGCTTGTTGGACTTTTGGGACTTTGGGAGGTTTTTGGGTTGCTGGATTCAATAACCAAAGGGAAAGGACACAGCCCAATTTGCTGGGGTGGATTTTTTTTTTGCTCATGGTTTGTGTTATGAATCCTGTTTGTGGTGTTTTTCCAATTTAATGCTGATGTCGTTTACCTCATGTTATTAAACATTTTCTGCTACACTCAGACTCCGTGCTTGCGAGAGGGGAAGTATTGCCTCTTAGAGGCACCCCGGGGGTGGTATGTAATTGTCCCAGGTCCCTGGGTGGGGGCTCGAGCCGGTTTTGCATTGCCTTATTGAAACGGAACCCCTAGATACAGAACCCGACCCTTGTTGCTGCCAACTCAGATGGGCAGAAGGGTTACACAGATGTATAGTCACATTGTTGTATGGCATAAAACCTCTCTATAGTATAGAATAGGAATATGTTTTCTACAAGCCAGAACATGAGTTTCAGTCAGGCATTCAAAATCTTTGCTTCTCTGCTCCCATCCCAAGTAGAGCTCATTTGCTGCTAAAAGGAATATTGTCTATCACATAAGCTTTGACATGAATACTAATACTTTCCTAGGCAGGTGGCCCGACCCATTTGAAGTCTTGCAAGCATCCACCCTAAAAGAAATTGAAATTCTGCTGCATGGCAACCCAACTCAATTCACAAGAACAAGCTGATATGACATGATGCAACTCAACACAATACATAGAAGTTTGCCAGATGAAGAAAGCATTTCTTATCAACTATGTGCCTGCTAGCAATTCAGACAGAGTCTGCAGCTTGAAGTTTTTATTTTATTCTATTTTATCTTTGGTTCAGAGGATTAACCTGTGTACTTTTCTATGAGAAAAGTTTGCTTCTCCCTCTCCCCCACCCATTCGGCTCACTAGTACTTAATTAAAAAAATACTCAGGCAGAAAAATATCCTATTTAATAATATCATTTGCATAATTGCACAGCCAAAGCAATTAAATTCTTTGAAAACACAGCAATGGTCATGAAGTGGATTTACCAAAAAAAATCTGTCACTGATTTTTTCAATCAGTTATTCTAACAACCAGGTACTGTACGTTGTGTATGCCTACCCCTTTGGCTGCAGGCGGCTTCTCTTACACAGTCTATCAGCTCTTAGCTATGTTCTTCCTATAGGAAGGTAATTAATGTCTTTTAAAAAAAACACCTTCTCTAGTGAATGTTCACTGTATTGAGGTACTAAGAACCCCAAAAACTAAACAGAAATCGTTACGAGTATGAAAATTAAGATATTTAGGAGATTTTCTGTACATATTAGGAGCCTTTCAAATATTTGTGTCTATATACATACCCATCCATGTTCCTACTCAACACTCTACATACAGGACCTGATTATTAAGTGTCCTCACCTGCCGCGCGCGGTTGATGTGCATACAAACATTGGTGCATGCTCCTTTCAGCACTAACCCCTGCACACACAGCTGAAAGAACTGCGAATCTATCAACTACTGGTTGATGTTAGTGCTCAAATGTTAGTGCTCAAAAATGAATGCCCAGCTGTTTGTGCTTGCAAAGTTGCATAGGCACAGATGGCGCTATTAGTCCCTTCATTGAAAATTTAGTTCATACTGTGTACAGTTAGAAAAAATAGACTCAAACAGTTTATCATGGATGTCCAAGGCAATATTGTCTGTCCAAAACATAGCAGTTAAATCATAATCCCTTTTATATTTAAGGTATAAAAAATCACTGGCATATAGCACACTAATATCTCTAGGATTCACTCTATAGCTCATAGAATTGATGCATGATTACAGAAGACACAATATTTTATCATGATTTGCTCTATCAAAAGGGAAAGACTATGTCACGAGAGAAAGTGACTGGTAGTAAAATCTCTCAGAGGATGTGGTATTCAATAAATTTGTTGTATGTGGGTGTTATTGCTTCTATATGATTTAAATGTATTTGAATTTTGTTACCCAACTTGTTTTACAGTTGGGTCTAGAGCTGGTTAAAATTTGTCCAATGGAATGTTTTCCCATGAGAAAATGCTGTTTTGTCAAAATCAAAACTTTCCGGGGGCACAGGTAACTTTTGACAAAATTTTATTTAGGGAAAAAAACCCAAAACATTTCAATGATGTTGCAATATTCTGTTTTGATATTTCAGCATGGAATGTTTTGATTTTTCATTTTGAAATGACTATTTGTTTTAAAATTTATTTTATATTATCAAAAAATAAAGTCAAACATTTTGACTGATCCAAAAATGAAATTAAAAAAAATATATTTTATGGGAAGTTCTAAAATTCAACAGTTCCATCCAGTTCAGAGCACAACCCAATTGTAACATCACGGAATTTCCTGAAAAATCGAAATTCCAGTTCCTACACAGTTCTAGTTGGCACTATCTCTGAAATAATGTCGGTTGAGATGAGTTGAAAATAATACTAACTTAATTCCACCATTTCAACCCCTTCCGCAGGACAGTGCTCTCCATCTCAGATGCTGACATTTTAGAATGCACTCTTTACAATTTTGTCATAGGAGGCAAATCATGATTCTGACCCTGTAGAACAACTTCCCTTACAACACAGAATCTCAAGGAAGTATTTTAATGTCCTTTGTCTTCCAAAAGGTATTTCTAGAGTCAGATTTTTCAGCAGATGGATGTTGAGATCAGCAGATAAACAATGTGTATGTTCACTCACATTTGCACGCATAAGTCAGGTACTGGGGTGCTCAAAGAGAGTTTTCATATCCAGTTACTCATCTTCTGCATCTGAGAGAGGCAGCTGCACATGCAAAAGTAGAAGCACACATGCTGAGGCTTGAACAAACAACTCTGGGTACATAATGGATAGTCTACATACTGCCATTTGTTCACTTATGAGTCTATAAATATTTTCAGGTATTAGATACATCCACAATTAGACTGCTTCACAAAGCCAAAATAAATTCAGCAAAGTTTGGCTTTATGTTGGTGAATATTATCCTAACAGTTTTAACCTAAACCTCATTCTTGTTCCTTGGCAGTTCTTTAAATTATTTCATATTAAACCATAAACAATATTTGTTTTCTTTTATTTTGCACAGTGTGATTGGCAGCACTTTTTTAAAGGGCAAAGATTAAAGCACAACATTTGATTTCCTGTTTCAAGTGTTTGGAATTAATGTTTCATCTAAAATGCTTTCCATTCATAGTCTAATTAAATATATTTACTGCTATTACATTTACAAATGGATTCATTTCCGTGCAGTTAGTATTGACACTGACTTATGAAGCCTGCCTGGGGTAAATAATAAATATAGCTTCAAATAAGCTTTCCCATAATAGGTGTGGAAAAATAAGCCAGTGACCACACACGTAACTAATCAGGTTAGCTGTTAAAAGTACACAAAATACAGAGTTACTGCAGATAATATTTTATCAAAAAGAAAAACCCTGTAGACACTCAAGTTTTGATGATTGCTAAAACAAGCTTCATGGAGCACTTGATTTTCCTTTGTTCCGGTCTCTGTACAATAGAGATGCCTGATGCTGATGACTCACTAGCATTTTGCTTTCCAGTTCAAAAGTTCACTGCTTCACAGTTGAGCAGCTTGCCTGAGTGTGACATAGCAAAAGAATGTTATTTATATAGACATGGTACCACCTAAGAGGCCATATCAACTGAGTTGTCACTTTTTTAAATATATTGTTTCCAGCGTATAGTGGAAGCCTTTAGAGTCTGATGACTATATTTTCCATGAATCATGTCTAACTGAGCTCATCTGAATATAGTTTCTTTTCAAGGCTTAATAAGCTATCACTGAACGGCACTTAGTTACTATAATGATAAAAGAACATGTGGCCAACTAACTAAAAGGTCTCTTTTGTCCCTCTGCATGCTCATGATGTTTTCCAAAAGATGGAATAAAGTGGCTCTGAAGATGTGATCAGTCAAGTCGGTGAGCAGAGCAGGGGCGTGGTTAAGGGCTTGACCAATGACATCACATTTTCCAAAGCCCTAACAAGGATCCTATGCATCCAGGCAGGTGCTTCTGCCCTAGTGATGGCACAGGCATCACTTAATCTGTGGGTGTAAAATGCATGACCTCTGCCTTCCACACCCACCCATGGCAATCTAGAGAGTACACAAGGCAGTGCACATACGATTTCAGCTGAACCCTCCATTTCCTGCCCTGCCCTTATTCCCAGGTACAGCTTGCAGTGGCATATGTAGGACTTTCCTAGTCAAACAGGATGGCTAAACTAATGTTATAAACCCAGTAGAGAAATCCACAGACTGGTAAATATGCGTGTGTGTAAGTAAAATGAATGGGCCTCTCAAAGGAGGCATAGATCCTAAAGATCTCACTGAAAACATAATGTAAAAGCTTTACAAAATGAGGAAAAAATACTTCACAGGATGACAGGGGCATAATATTATACTAAACTGGATGCTGCATTCAAATTGTGGTAGCTCCAGTTAGATAAAGTGATAAAATGTGCACCATTAGAGCACTCCTTGGGAGATGTTCAGACACTCCCAGTTTCTGTAGACCATTCTCATGTCCCCCTTAGCCATCATCTATTTATCTATCTTAGAGTTTTATACTGCCACCCATCACCATAGTGTCTGAGCGCCTTCCATGTAAAATCAATAGCAAAGTCCGTGGTGGACTTCATGGAGTCTCTGGCATTTCTCCCTTTATAGGATCAGAACTCTGCTTGGAGTCATTTTGGGGGGGGGGGGTTAGAAAAGGTTTAAGAATAACAGAGCTGTTTGAATTGTGAGCATCACCTAGAATGGAAAGGGTTTCTTAAGAGGAAGGTTTTGCAACATGTCCTGAAGATGGAAAGACTCTGGATTTGTCTGATCTCCTCTGGAAGATTGCCCATAGTCAGATCCCCTAGACCAGAGGTCGGGAACCTCTGGCACGCGGCTCGCCAGGCTAAGCACCCTGGCGGGCCGGGCCAGTTTGATTTCCTGCCACCTCCGCAGGTTCTGCCGATCGCAGCTTCCACTGGCCATGGTTCGCCGTCCCAGGCCAATGGGGGTGGCGGGAAGCCACAGCCAGCACATCTCTCGCCCGCGCCACTTCCCACAGCCCCCATTGGTCTGGGACGGTGAACCGCGGCCGGTGGGAGCCGCGATTGGCCGAACCTGCAGAGGCGGCAGGAAAACAAACTGGCCCGGCCTGCCACGGTGCTTACCCTGGCGAGTTGCATGCCAGAGGTTGCCGACCCCTGCCTAGACTGAGAATGCTTTGTCCCCGGTTCTTGCATGCTTTGTCCTGGGCTTTGCGAACTGCATCAGCCCTGAGGAGCACAACTATCAAACTTTGGTTTTTGAGGTAGCTGGGATTTGATCCATTAATTGCTTTGAAAATTAAAATCAAGACCTTAAACTGGCATTGGAAACTGACTTCCCCCCAGTAAAGGGCCTTAGCGCAGGCCTGATGTGCTCATGGCAGCCTGTGATTAATGGTCCACATTCAGGAAAGCACTTAAGCAAGTTCTTAACTTTCAGCTTAAATACTATCCTAACAGGGATGCTTTCCAGAACCAGTGTTTAAGGGCCACTCAGCTGCAGTTTTCACTCACTACATGTTTTACTGCCCCAAGTCCCTGCACATCTGTGTGATACAGCTGGTCATTTCAGTGAATGGGACTGGGTCCTTTGGAAAGATAATGAACTTTTTATTAAACTTCTTAAAATAAGGGCATCATAATAGAAGCTGATTAGTATGCAGGCATTGCAAGAGGGCATCCTCAAGAACCTTGAAGCCTTGATGAGTTGACTGCTCATGGACTTTGAATAAATTACCCATAAAACTAGCTTTGACATAGTTAATGAGCAGAAGCATTATTAGAACCAAATGTTATATGGGCAAATACCCATAATAGAAACATGTTTAAACAAACCTGTTTGATCCTGCTGATCTGACATTTCCTATTTCCCATCATTGTGATTCTTCACTGGAGTTGCTGTAACTCATTAATTCCATGCCATTTATACAGAACGATTTGTACAGTGCAGCCCAGCAAGATACCGCTGAATTAGAGCCGTCTGTCCTTCTAAACAGTACAACACAAATTACTGTAATTGACTGAGGAGTTCTTTGACATGTTCCTTTGTTGTGACTGAAAGTATCTTATGCAATTTTGCAAACACTTGATTTAATGTTTTAGTTGTCCTCATTAGAGATACGCTGAAACACCTTGAATTCAGAAATACCTTGAATTTTACAGAAGTTTGGACTCATCTAAACTTTGTCCTTTGCTTGTCTTTACTTTTAATCAGTGAGACAGGCTCAGAGGTTATCTGAGGATGCTGTTTAATTTCCTGCTTAATTACCTATTATGCATGGCCCAGTGGTGTTTCCATCACCAGCCTCCCAAGACAGGGCAGATTTAATACCCACCAGAGGTTTGATAAGACCTGAGTAAGCACTTCTGATCGTCCTAACTGTGCCTCTTCAGTGAGTGCTGCCCACTTTTTGAGATACACTATTCTACAACAACAGGTCCCTGGGCGGAAGGGAAGTTGCCACTACTTTCTGATACTGCCAACTGGGGCCAGGATTACAGTGTCCAAATGTTCATGCAGAATCGCTTCCCCAAGAGGTCCTATGGTGGGTCAATGCAGCATTAAAGGAAGGGCCTGGGAATACTGTGAGGTGGGCAGGAGACTAGGGAGCTAAAAATACATGTATATGTACACTGACAAATATGTCACAGGAATTCATAGAATCATAGGGATGAGAACAACCAAATCAGAATGGTAGTGCTGTACACCTACTTTGTACTCATATAAATGACTGCACAAGGCAGTGGAGACAAAGCCTGTGCCTCTATTATGGGAAATATGGCCTTCCACTGCAATTAAGCATGTGCTGAAATCTTAAACGCAATCAAGTCCCATTGATTTAATGCTTAAGTGTTTTCCTGCATAAGGAAGGATTTAAACACATACTTGAGTGTTTTGCTGAACTGGGGCCTAAAAAGGAAATATTGTCTTTAGAATTCATTTACCAGAAAAGCATTAACAAGTTTGCTGCAAATAGCGGTCATAAAAAAAATCCACTAAAATCCCTCAAATCAGCCAGAAGCCTGGCTCTAAGTTTGTAATTATTTTTCTCAAATCGCTTTCTTTGCATTCTCCAGGAACTTGCTTGCATGACAGAAAGCCACACAAATGCCATAGCTACGTATAATTTCCTCTCAAAAATGGTCATTTCTGTTCCCTTTATCCTTTTGCTAACGGTATAACCCTTCAGAGGTCATTTCCCATTTGTTGAATGTGAGAAGGTTATTTTGCAATGCTAAATACCCTGAACCACAACCTCGAACTGGTGTGCTGATTTCACATATTAGCGTGCACAGCTTCAGCATGAGTAAAGCTGTAGAACTCCGCTCAGAAATGGTGTCTGTTTCGTTGCTGGCCCGTTCCTCCAGCGGTGTTACTGTGGTTTTTTGCTATCCCACTGAACGCAGCCTCAGAACATAGATAGGGCATGTCACAGTCGGTTAACCAAACTGCATGGCAAAAATTACAGCCACCTTAGAGAGAATTTGTTTCAATAATCTACTATTGTGCTTCCCACCCACCCCCCATAGCTGAGCAAGAATCAAGCATGTGCCTAATGCCAAACAAGGTGGAGATGGGGTGCTAGCTTTTCACTTGATTTCTCCAAGTTGTCTATAACACGGATGTACTTTAGAGAGTTACTGAGTAAGCCTCAGGCTTTACACTGCAGTTTACGTTAAATCTAAAGAAAGGGCAAGGAGCAGTGGGGAGGAAGAATGGATTTGTTTCATTCAGCTCTGTTTTAGCACATATGCAGAGAGAAGAGCCTGGGAACTTAGGCTTTGTGTCCATTAACACTTTTGTCGGAAAAACTTTTGTTGGTCGGGGGTATGAAAAAAAACACACCCTGGACTGACCTAAGTTTCACCGACAAAAGTGCTGGTATGGACAGTGCTATGTTGGCAGGAGAGGCTCTGCCAACATAGCTAACGCCATTCATTTAATTATCCCGGCAGGAGAGAGCTGTCTCCTGCCGGCAAGAGTGGCTATGCAGGAGACCTTACAGCGGCCCAGCTGTAGTGGTACAGCTGTGCCGCTGTGAGGGCCTTAGTGTAGACATAGCCTTAGTTGGAAACATCCACTAGCATACAAAAAAAGGGTGAATAGCTTCTAGACATAATAAGTATTCTTGAAGCTGTATAGAAAGCCACTGTAATGGGCAGGCAGTTGTGCATGTATTACACCACCTGCAGCCTGAAAGCTGAACCAATCCAAATTCAAGGGGGCGGGAGGTTTGACTAGAGGAGTTAGTTAATAGTTGAGAGGACTAATGGAAGAATAGCAGTGCAAGATCAGGAAGAGTGTTTGCTATTGGGCTTGGCCTCAGAACTTTTGTACCACATGAGTGATATCTCACTACTGAATCTGAGAAGAGTCATCTATTAGCAAAGGGTGGAAATACTGCTAGCTAGAAACTAGCTGAAACTGTTAGGTGAACAGATACCCACAACTATTATGGAGACAGATCCTACTAGAAAACATTTGGAACCTCCAGACATCTAGATCAAAATTCAGAGGTGATGTAAATGGAGGTGCCGGTTACATATTGGTAACTTAGCTCAAGCGCATGTGTCCTTAGGATGTGAGAAGGAAAGCAAAGCGCTGTATGCATCTTTCTCTAACAAATTCTCAAACATTGCTTGCAACATTGAGATACTATATTAATAACTAATTTTACCAGATAATATATTTCTCCTGAGTCTATAACCAATATTGTAGATGAGGTTATAGGAAAAAACATTACATTTTTTGAAGTTATGTACCTGCAAAGATATAGATATAGATAGATAGATAGATAGATAGATAGATAGATAGATAGATAGATAGATAGATAGATAGATAGATAGATAGGATAATTGAGCAAAAGAACAATTCCCAGCTTGAATTTTTACAGTTTAAGACTAAAAATAGACACCATCACCCAAGTTCCTGGTAAGTGCCACTGCTCTTGCCCAGGCCCTTTTCTACGTATCTAAATCTTGGCCCCTGACTGTAGATGTGACAATCTCTTTCTCCAGTACACCAGTCCCCTTTACTCTGCTAACAATACCAGCAAGACCTGATACCTTGTTTGTCTGCTTCTCCTACCATGACTCCTGTGCCTTCTTCCCGGTTACCCCTTAGGCCTGCAACCACCAATCCAGTCACCTCTATTCATTCAAATTCCTCCTTAAGACTCTGTTCTTCTGGGATACCCACAGGACATCATCTGGTCGTCTGTGAAGAAAGACCAGCTGCACTGCAGGGAAGGGAATACTATAGAACGTTCAGAAGTAAAAAACAAGCGGCTTGAAATTTAACCTCCAGCCTCTCCAAATAAAAGAAAATCTCTTCTTACGATTTTAAAGTAACAGCCATACCCACCCTTCCATCTCACCCTCCTGGCTTTCTATAGAAGGAAGAAGCTTGAAGTAGTAGCCAGGTGCCAAAGATAAGGGTAATTATGGCTATGCCATGTTTCAGCAAGACACAGAAAATCAATACAGCTGTCATAGATTTGTTAAGATAGGGAGAGGGAAAAAAATCCCTTTAAACAAAGAAGATGTTAAAGTAGCTACATCAATAGAAACCATAAAAAGAAAGAGCCATAGCAATCAAGTTACAAGTTGAAGCACAGGGAATTAATAGTACTTTGGGTGAAAGTTGCTGGAAAAAGTGCAAAGAGCTCAAAATGCCTTACAGTGATGTTGTGAAGTTCAATGTAAGAGAATTAAATATTGTTATCCCCATTTCACAGATGGTGAAAATGACAGAGAGGTTAAGTGACGTGTGCCCACGGTCATAGTGAATCTGCAGCATACGTGGAACTAGAATTTGAATCGGACTCCCACTCCTGTGTTCTAACCATCAAGCCTGAAATAACAATGCAGAGGTATAAACCTGCCTTTCTATTTATACCATTGGTGCAATGTGATGTGTTCCGAAAGCCTAATAATTGTTATGCATCAAGTGTCAACATTATCCATTTCATTTGTGGTTATTTTAGCAGATGGGTTGGGGAGGGGGCAGGAGTGAATCCCAGAAGGGAGAACTAACTAGGAGTTACTGCAAGAAGGAAAATGCAGAGGGAGGAAGAAGAGGGGTGGCATAATGATAGGTAAGGGGGAGAGAAATGAGGTAATTAGAATAGGGAAGAAAGAGAAATAAAGGGCAAAAATAGCAGTAGTATTAAAGATGACTATTTTCCCACTGAGTGTTGCTGGGTGATGTGAAAATGAGGCACTGAAATAATAAATTCATGGTAACAGAGGTGATTTTCAAAGGCACGAATGGCAAAATCTCCCCCAATACCTACAAGTTTTGCCTTGATGGTTGTGCAAACCATTCACTGACATCAATGGGAGAAGCCCCAAGAATTGAGGGGAGTAGGTCATCCTAAATTTATAACTCATACCTTTATTAAATCTGGAAGTCAGCCCTCTCCACGGAGTAAGTGTGGCACACCTGCACTAAGCCATCCTCCTCAAATGTTCTGATGAGAGTAGGAAGAGAAGTGATGATTTGAGCCACTGGGACTGGAGAAGGGGTTAATTAGGGTTTGCTCAGCGTATGTTGGTACATTTCACCTGTCTCATCAAGATCAGAGCCATTACCCTGGCATAGACTAAAGAAACTGTATCATGAGGGGAAACGGGGAGAAAGACACTGAGATAAATGAACAGATGCAGCATAATGGCCATAACACATTATAAATCAATAGGAAATAAAGAATAAATTATTATTAACATAATTAACAGCAGTTTACTCAAACAATCAGAAAAACAGGCTAAATCCACAGCTTTATATGCATCACATGTAAACTAGCGCAATGCCAGCAGGTAAGTAGCCAGAAATTACAGTCTCCTAACAAGACTAATGTTGAGCTTCACCTGAAGAGTTAATCATGCTATGTACAACATCTTACATGCTGTATCTAAAGCATTAATTTAAAACTAAACATTGAAGAGAACAGCACATATTAAAAATCCCCAACCACAGCCTGCAATTAATTCAGGCTAATCTTTAAAAGTAAATATAGCTTCTCCTTGTAGCATGGAAAAGAAAGTTCTTGACCTAGTGCCAGTCAACTAGGGACAAAATATCAAAGGTCAAAAGTCAAGTCTGAAGTCCCAAACCAATCAGCAATCACCAGTCCAAGCATTTGCAAACTGTATACAATGCTCACTGACCACCTGCTCATCCGAGCTTCCCACAGCCAATGATAGGAAAACAACCTACACGGAACCAGCTCTCTGCTCACACTACAGTATCAAGCTCCAATCCTACAGAGCAATCTACAAGCATGAATCCTCACTGTCGTGCTGAATCCTATTGACTTCTCTGACCCTCTCCACCCACCCACTCACTCTGGGAAGGTGGGAGAAGCATGAAGGTCCAGGGATGAAAAGGGAGTTCACTCCCCCTAACCTCCTCTGTGTGGGCATGTGGTCCAAGTCACTTTCTAACCCACGCTTTTTAAGAGGGATAAATCCATGTGGATTCTATATTGGGCTCAAGCCATCACGTCTGGATCCAGTTCTGAACTTCTCCAAGGTTTGTCTGTGGGATTTGGATTTGGTCGCTGTGATAGGGTGTACCAGGCCCTTTGAGGCCCTCCAGAAGGCCCTGGAGCCCTACCACACCTCACCCCAGAAAAAAGGCAGAGCAGGATCCTCCACACAGCCTAGAGAGGCTGCAGGGGAGGCAGCCAATCAGCACCTGGAACACTCATATAAAAGGAGTTGCAGATAAGGTGACCAGGTGTCCAGTTTTTTACCAGAAACTCCGGTCAAAAAAGAGGACCTGGTGGTGTCTGGTCAGATCTACTAAACAGACACCCAAAGTCTGGCTACTGTGGAAGGGGGAGGCTCTGAGTCATCACCCGTGCCAGCCCCTACTCAGCCAGGGTCACCTCCTACCTGCATCGAACGGGTGCAGCTCCCAGCCCCAGCTCTGCTGGCGAGTCCCTCCCGACCCACACAGGAAGTGGGGAGAGGGAAAAAGTAGTGAGTGATGGAGGGAGGGGGAAAGAGGAGCAAACGGGGGCAGGGCCTCAGGGGGAAGGGGCATGGCAGGAGCGAGGCCTCGGGGGAAGAGGCGGGAAAGGGGAAGTTCCAGCACTCCTGCTGGAGTGTCCGGTTTTTAAATATTACAAAGTTGGCAACCCCTAGTTGCAGAGGCTGGACAGTTTGGTTGCTGGCTGGAGCCAGAGGAGGAAGAACACTGTTCCTGAGGAAGCTGTAGCAGCTGGACAGAGCGGTTGCTGGCTGGGACCAGAAGGAGTTGAAGTCTGGGAGACTCCACAGGTACAGAGACTGGGGAGAAACCCTGCCTAAGCAGGGATAGGACTGTGACGCTCTCCAGGTACAGAGGCCTGAGAGAGAGAGCCTTGACTGTTATAAGCTTTCCAGGTGAAGGAGCCTGTGAGAGAGAACCCTGAGAGAATAGGTCAGAAACTGTTACAGACGCTTTAGGAAAGGAGGCCAGGGATAGACCCTGCTTAAACAGGCTGAAGACCCAGGAAGCGGATGGAACAGAGTGGGAAGCAGCCCAGGGAATGCAGCAATAGACTCTAATGATGGAAGCAGCAAGTGGATGCTAGTCATAGGGTCCCTGGGTTGGGACCCAGACCTGGGTTTCCCCACCAGCCACAGGCAGAGTGGTCGAGAGCAGAGGAGGCAACAAGTTTTGTTTGGATCCCAAGAAAGGGACAAGTGCTTAAACAGGTCCAGAGACAGGACTGAGGACCTTGGGTTGGGGCCAACCATTCATTGGACTGTGTTAGCTAAGAAGGGGTTTGTTTTCCGTTTGTTTCACATACAGACTGTGTGTGACTCAGCCGGAGGGCTAAGTCACTGAAAACCCCGCTGAAAAGTGAGCAGAGAGTGCAGGCACGCACCCGGCCAGCAGGAGGCACTCATGAGAGGCGAGTGGCCACACCTTTACAGGCCCATCTCAGACTTTTAAAATCTCTAACATATTTTCACAATATTGTTAGGGCTAAAGTTATTAAAATAATGAATTGTGGAAGGTTTAAGTGTTTTAACAGCTAGTAATAACATGGATGCCCAGTAGCTGTACAATAACAACTCTTACATTAACATGGGAGTGAGACTAGACCAGACAAATAGTAATTTGAGGATGATACCACATTATCCCAGCAGGATGCAACTGTCTTCTGAGCACAGTCAGCTAGAGTCCCAAGACCCCCAGGAACACAGAGGGGCAGCCAATGGTTTGTTCCTGTAAAGTGCAACGAGTCTGATCTAAGACCTGTTGAAGTCAATGACTTCAGTGGTCTTGCACACACTAAATTCCTCCTGAAGCCACTGAGCATTGAGGTGCTGAGCCCCTCAAGTCACCAAGAGTATTTTAGTTGAGTTTCTGAAGTAATTTGTACTGGAAACAAATCCACTTCTGAAAAATCCATATTCCTTAAGCTGTGGTTACATCAACTGGGAAAAAACACTAAGCAAAATAATCACTTTTCTTCAAATTGCAGTGGAATTAATCTGCTGAGATTTACTGATAGCATGTTGTGGACAGAATATCTCTTATTTCTATATTAATAATTTCAAAACATGATTTTCTTCAGCAGCCAAAGGAGGGCAGAAATCCACAGATTTATGTCCTGTAAAAATTGACTAGACAGTGTTCACTAGACAGTGCTAAAATCCTTCTATTTTAATTCAGTTTCTATGATAATCTTTGGGTTTTTCATTTTTCAGAGTCTAAGTCACACTGTTGATCAAAACTTCAGCAAAAACAGCTGGAGTGAGTCACCTTGCTACTGGCAATTGCACATACCATCACTGACAGAAGGATATTCAGAAGGGAAAAAAAGCAAAGGCAAAAAGAGGACTTCAGTACTTTGACAAAACAAACGAGGACTCAAATGGGGTGGTAAACATTGTCTGTTTCACTCCCTCACAACACTGGTGCAGTTCACTCCTGATAGCAACACCTTACAGCACAGAGCACAACAAGGAGGTGAAACAGTGATTAGATGAACTTACCTCATGTAAGATGATAAGGGTTTAAGTCTATTAAATGGATCATATATTGGCTAGTAATATACAAGTAAATGCAAAAGTAATATATATAAGCAATATAAATGTTGGCCTAATTTAATGTGGTCACTAAGACCTTTGAATAACCCTTTTGGGAAAGAGTGCAAACAAAGTCTTCTTGGCTTACTAAATATCCTGTTACTCATTTTTGGAATGCCCCTGACTTGGGTACAGAATAAAGATAAGTTCACTGCCAAACATGTTCAGGGAAAATAAGGGAAGTCCCCATCACATAAGAAGGTTAATTAATAGCTTTGTTATTGTTAATAAATAGATAAACAAGTAATATAATATAGTGTATAATATGGAATTTTATATATCATCATAAATATTAATTATCATATAATGAATCAGAGGAGGCGGTTGATGAAAGTAGGGTGTCATGTTGGGCATAAGGAGAGTACTGAGACTTAAGCCTTTGCTTTTGTTTGTGTACATGCAGCCAACTCAGTGGCCTGTTAGACCCCAGTTGATCACTGGGGTGTCGCATTCTGTACTTGTGCTAAAATAAACCTGTTCCTTGGATTTGAACTCCAAGTTAGCAGTAGTTTGTGTCTGCTACAGCAAGCAGCGGCTGTCTGCTTTGCTAGGTTCAGAAAGTAACTGTGGGCCTGCCTGGTGCTCCTGAAATATCCTTACAAGTGCAATGATGACGAAGTCAAATTGTTGTCCCTTTTTAACAGTCATCTATTTTTAAGACTGAGAAACTGACCACCACGATGTAAATTTGAGACAAAATGAAACAGACTGCTGAACTGAAGAAGCTCTCATACTATGACTCAACACATCCCCAATCATGTGGCTAAGATTGAGTAAATGAACAAGTGTCCCAAGTAGAGTTTATCCCTTTAGCTTGTAACTTTCACTTCTAAAGAGCACTCTTCCATGTTGCATGTCATACTGCCTGTGTTTTATTGTTTATTATTTGCATTATTGTATCATTCATGCCTGGAGGGCCTAACCTACATCAAGACCCCTTCACTCTAGCCACCGTACTACATACACATAGGAAGAAAGAGTTCCTGCTCCACAGAGCTTAAAGTCTAAATAGATAGCACAGACAAAGGGTTGATGAAAGGAAGTATTATTATCTAACATACAGATGGAGAACTGAGACACAGAAATATTAAGTCACTTTTTTGATGTCACATGGAAAGCCTGTGGCTGAGGTGGGATTAAACCCATGTTTCCTCAGGCACAGTCTAACATCTTAAACACATGCCCTGAGAGAGACAAGCTTTCAAGCTACACAGAGTTGTTCTTCAGGTCTCGGAAAGGTACTAAGAGTGTCACAGCTAAAGACAAGATTAAACAGATAGTTTAGCATAAGTAATTGCACATATTGTAAGGGACTGTGCAGGGTGCTCTACTGACCGCAGGTATGGGGCCTCCTCCTGGCTGCTCTGGGGAATTGCTCATCCTCCACCTCTGTCTTTGTCTGTGGCCCCTCTCTCGCTCCATGAGCTGCTGCAGCCTATTTGTGATTCAGCCCTCCCACTACGAGATTTCCCCTTCTGGGTGGAGCCGGAAGTCTCTTCTCTCAAATAGGCTCAGGCAGTCTTCCTATGTACTGCCCCACCAGTGCCACTTCCCCTGTGGCTGGTTGGGGAACCCAAGCCCACGCTTTACTGCGGGTTCTGGCTCAGGGACTTTCTAGTGAGCAGTCAAGGTCTGTTCCACCCCATATCTTGCTGCATTTCCCTGAGCCCTTTCCTAACCTTCTGGCTCTCCCTTCCTTCTCTGGGTCTGCCAGCTTCACCACTCCCTCCTCCCAGAGGGTAACTCCAGCCTACACATCTCCACAGCCTCCAAACACTCCTCTCTCTTCCCATGGAATGACTACAGCCTTCTGTTGCCAACTTCCTGGCTTATATAGGCCCCACCTGTTCCTGCACAGGTGAGCTTCTTCTAATTAAGGCTTCTCCCACAGTCTTATTTCCCCCCCAGCTTGTCACCTAATAGTCTAATTGGCCCCTCTGGCCTGCCTTAACCCTTTCAGAGCAAGTGTGAGGAGGAGACCCTATCACGGGGACCATTCAAGGTGAAGTGGCCTATTAGCACAAAGAGGGGGGTTAATGGATTACAGATTGTTGTAATAGGCCATAAATCCAGGTTCTTTATTTAAACCATGATTTTTAGTGTCTAGTGAAGTTATGAATTTACACTCCCAGGCTCGTCTTTTGAAAGTGATGTGCAGGTTTCCTTTGAGGCTGAGGATTGATAGGTCAGACAGAGTTTGGAGAGGTTGGGTGGTGGTTTGAAGGCCAGAAGACGGAGTTCAGGAAAGATTTCTGTCAGGATGGGGTCCCCATCGAGTATGGGTTGTAGTTGTTTGATGATACCCCATATGGATTCCAGTGTGGGGTTCTAGATGACAACTAGGGATGTGCAGTCAGAGGGGGATTTATTTCTGTATTGAATCAGGATCTCTCAGGGTATTTGGGTGGCCTGTTCCATGATTCAATCTACTTTGCTTGTGGAGTGTCCTTGTTTAGTGAAGACAGTTTTGTGTGTGTTAAGGTATATTTCATCAGACTTTCTCCTCAGAGCATATTCTGTGGTATCTGAGTGCCTGGCTGTAGATAATAGATTTCTTGGTGTGTTCAGGGTGGTTATTGGATCTATGAAGGTAGGTGTGGTGATCTATGGGTTTCATGTATACAGTTGTCTGTAGGGTTCCATTGTTGAAGCTGATTGTGTTGTGCTCTTTCTGGAATACTCCTACACTAGCATCAACTTCCTGGACATCTTAATCACAAGACCATCCTAATTTTCACTGAAAAAGCCATCTTACAGCACAAACAATGGCAAAACATTTTTCCTCCACCATAATAGAGGCTCAAACTAAATGTATACTCCACATGAAAAAAAAAAACAGCAAGAGGACCAAAAAGATGCCACCATGGCTAAATAGAGTCAAAGAGGCAGAGAGAAAAAGACATCCTTTAAAAATAGGAGTCATATCCTACTAAGGAAAATAGAAAGGAGCATTAACTCTGGCAAGGCAAGTGTAAAATTATAATTAGGCAGGCCAAAAAATAATTTGAAGAGCAATTAGCAAAAGACACAAACTAACAGTAAAATTTTTTGAAGTACATCAAAAGCAGGAAACATGCCAACAGTGCATCCACTGGAAGATCCAGACCCTAAAGGAGCACTCAAGGAAGACAAGACTGTTGCAGAGGAGCTAAACTAATTATTTGCATCAGTTTCCACTATAGAAGAAATGAGGGAGATTCCCACACCTTACCCATTCTTTTTAGTTGACAAATCTGAGGAACTGTCTCAGACTGAAATGTCAGTAGAGGAGATTTTTGGAACAAATTGATAAATGAAACACTAATAAGTCACCAGGACCAGATGGTATTCACCCAAGAGTTCTGAAGGAACTCAAATATGAAATTGCAGAACTACTATTTGTGGTATGTAACCTATTGCTTAAATCAGCCTCTGTACTAGATGACTGGAGGGTAGCAAATGTAACACCAATTTTTAAAAGAGGCTCCAGAGGAAATCCTAGCAATTACAAGAGGTAAGCCTACTTCAGTATCTGCAAACTGGATGAAACTATAGAATTATCAAACACATAGATGAACACATTATGTTGGGGAAGAGTCAACATGGTTTTTGTAAAGAGAAATCATGCATCGCCAATCTATTAGAATTCTTTGAAGCTGTCAACAAACACATGGACAAAGGTGATCCAATAGATATAGTGTACTTGGACTTTCAGAAAGCTTTTGACAAGGTCCCTCAACAAATGCTCTTGAACCAAATAAACTGTCATGGGATAGGAGGGAAGGTCCTCTTATAGATCAGTAACTGGTTAAAAGATAGGAAACAAAGGGTAGGAGTAAATGGCCAGTTTTCACAGTGGAGAGAGGTAAATAGAGAGGTCCTCCATAGATCTGCTCTGGGACCAATGCTGTTCAACATATTCATAAATTATCTAAAAACGGGTATGCAGTGAGGTGGCAAAGTTTGCAGATGATACAAAATTACACAAGATAGTTAAGTACAAAGCTGACTGCGAAGAGTTACAAAGGAATATCACAAAACTGGGTGATTGGGAAACAAAATGGCAGATGAAATTCAATGTTGATAAATGCATAGTAATGCACATTGGAAAACATAATTCCAATTATACATATAAAATGAGGGGGTCTAAATTAGCTGTTACCACTCAAGAAAGAGATCTTGGAGTCATCATGGCTAGTTCTCTGAAAACATCTGCTCAAATGTGCAGGAGCAGTCAAAAAAGAAAACTGAATGTTAACCATTAGGAAGGGGATAGATAAGAAGACAGAAAATATCATAATGCCATTATATAAATCCATCCTATGCCCACACCATGAATACTGCATGCAGTTCTGGTTGCCCCATCTCCAAAAAGGTCTATTCGAATTGGAAAAAGCACAGAGAAGGGCAACAAAAATTATTAGCGGTATGAAACAGCTTCCACATGAGGAGAAATTAAAAAGACTGGGATCTTAGAAAAGAAGTGACTAAGGGGGGATATGACAGAGGCCTTAAAATAATAAATGTTGTGGAGAAAGTGAATTTAGTAAAGTGTTATTTACCCCTTCACATTACACAAGTAACCCAATGAAACTAATGGGCAGCAGGTTTAAAACAAACAAAAGGAGGTACTTTTCCACACAACACACAGTCAACCTGTGTAACTCATTGCCAGGGCATGTTGTGAAGGCTAAAAGTATATCTGGTATCAAAAAAGAATTAGATCAGTTCAGAGGAATGGTCTATCAATGGCTATTAGCCAAGATGTTCAGGGATGCAACCCCGTGCTTTGGGTCTCTAAGTTTCTGACTGCCAGAAGCTGGGACTGTACAAGAAGGATGGATCACTCGATAATTGCCCTGTTTTGTTCATTCCCTCTGAAACATCTGGCACCGGCCACCGTCTCAAGATAGGATACTGGGCTAGATGGACCATTGGTCTGACCAAGCATGGCCATTCTTAGGTTCTTTCCATTCCCTCTTCAGATCCTTTCATGAAAACAGCAAATAAATACATTTTAAAAATCTACATTTAGCAGTTTCACTTTACATGCAACATTTCACAGGGCTCTGCTGCTAACAATACAAGCAAAGTTTCGTACGTGATTGATTTAAAAAATGTTATAGACACATTAAATGATTGATGAAGCTGAAGTATGATAAATAGCACTGGAGTGATTTATGTGGCTGTTCAATTATTTAATGCTCTAATCTGAAAGCCACAGTCCAGTATCTTTACCTCTTTAACTCACCCATCTGAATAGATCTTCAAATGCTTCTTTGAAGGCATAAAAGATTTTCACCCTGCACATGTGATTTATGCTTGTATATCTTACTTCAGACATTTTGTTAAAATACATTTTTGACATCACATAGTTCTATTGCCAGAAAAGGGAATCTAAAAGCCAGTTTCTGCTCCTGTGGTAGTCCAAGGGCTGGACCCACAAAGTGACTCAAGTGTTGGAATACATGATGTTACAATGCATTTAAGGTGCCCCACTACTCAATGGAACCTTCAGCCCAGAGTTCAATGCCTGCACAGTCATGGGTGGCAGGTGAAACCCCCCTTCGGGGAGGCTAGCCCCCCAGCCCTGCCCCTTCTGTCTGCCGGAGCCCTGAGGGCCGCCCCCCCGTGGCCAAAGGATCCCCCGGCCTGAGCCCCCAGGCTGGCCCAAGGCCCAAGACCCAAGATGCAGGCTGGCAGCCAGAGCTGAGCCCAAACTGGCTTCCAGGGATAGAGGGATGAGGAGGGACGCGGCAAGAGGTGGGTGGGGAGGGTCTCACATGGGAGGGGGTGAGGAGGGATGCAGTGGGTGGGGTGAATCTTGTGGGGTGGGGGAGGGATAAGAGGGACATGGGGAGCGGGGACCGCTGGAGACAGGGGGGTGGAGTGGAGAAGGAGAGGAGAGACTCACCAGGCAGCGGCTGCAGCGGAGCACCTCGGGCGAGGGATGGAGCAGGGAGGGGAAGATGCAGAGTGCAGGTGGGGCTTCCACACGCACCTATTATGCCCACCGCCCCTGTGCACAGTCCATTGGGAGAGCTAGATGCCTAAGAAAGGGATTCACAGAACCCAGCAAGATGAGAAGGGAGCCACCTAAACTAGCCAGTAGGAAACATTGAGGACAGGAGTGTGGCTTAATCCCTGTTCCTCAAAGGTGGATACCCCGTTAACTGGTGGACAGGGCACATACCTGAGAGGTGGGAGACCCAAATTCAAGCCCTTGCCCTATACCAGGCTGAGTAGGGAGTTAAAAACAGGTCTCCCATGTCCCACATCTATGCCTGAACCACTAGGCTATTGGGTATCTGACCTCATCTAGTCACCCCCAGCTGTCCTATGTGCAGGTAGGTGTACTCAGAGCACATTTACCGGATCAGGCCTCAGAGGTGAGATAGTCAGGGGACTGCCTATTTTGAGAATCCTGCCAGGGCTTAAGTGTGAGCTAGGGCACAAAGCTGCTCAGCAGTGACTTAAGGTGGTTTTGTGCATTCACAGTGACAGAAACTTAGGTACCTAGCAAATTTAGGCACCTACTGTGTTAGGAGGCTGCTGAGTGGGAGTTTTGAGGATCTCAGGGCAGGTCTTCACTACAGGGGGGGGTCGATTTAAGATACGCAAATTCAGCTACGCGAATAGCATAGCTGAATTTGACGTATCGCAGCCAACTTACCCCGCTGTGAGGACGGCGGCAAAATCGACCTCCGCGGCTCCCCGTCGACGGCGCTTACTCCCACCTCCGCTGGTGGAGTAAGAGTGTCGATCCCCGAGAGGTCGATTTCTACCTGCCGATTCAGGCAGGTAGTGTAGACCTAGCCTCAGTGACATAAAAATGTTGGACTTTGACACCAAACACGTCAGTTAGGCATATTAAGTCCCTTCACTGCATGCAGAAACAGGCCCTAGAAGTCGAATTTAGATATTACCTTTGACTGCATTCAGCAATCTGTATCGCCACAGGGCCTGATCCTGTATTTTTGCTGTATGCTGTGGACTTATCAGTTGGAAGTGACAGTGGAGGAGAAAGACCTGGGTGTATTGGTTAATCACAGGATGACTATGAGCAATGTGATGCAGCTGTGAAAAAGGCTAATGCAGTCCTAGGATGCATCAGGAGATGTATTTCCAGTAGAGATAGGGAAGTGCTATTGCCATTATGCAAGGCACTGGTGATACCTCCTCTGGAATAGTGTGTGCAATCCTGATCTCCTATGTAAAAGGAAGTTGAATTCAAACTGGATCAGGAGCAGAGAAAGGCTAGTCGGATGATCAGAAGAATGGAAAACCGACCTTATGAGACAAGACTCAAAGAGTTTGGCTTGTTTAGCCTAACCAAAAGAAGGCTGAGGGGAGATATAATTACAGTCTCTGAGTACATCAAAGGGATAAATACCAGGAAGGGAGAGGAGTTATTTTAGTTAAGCACCAAATTTGACATAAGAACAAATGGATATAAACTGACCATCAACAAGTTTAGGCTTGAAATTAAATGAAGGTTTCTGACCATCAGAGGAGTGAAGTTCTGGAACAGCCTTTCAAGGGGAACAGTAGGGACAAAAAGCCTAACTGGCTTCAAGACTGAGCTTGATAAGTTTATGGAGGGGATGGTATGATGAGACTGCCTAGAATGGCACGTAACTGATCTGTAACTGCTAGCAGTAAATGTCTCCAATGGCCAGTGATGGGACACTAGATGGGGAGGGTTCTGAGTTACTACAGAGAATTCTTTCCCCCCCTTCTGGAGGGTCTTGCCCACATGCTCAGGATCTAACTGTTCACCAATTTGGGGGCTGGGAAGAATTCCCCCCCCCCCCCGGGTCAGATTGGCAGAGAACCTGTGTTTTTTTTTTTACCTTCCTCTGCAGCATGGGGCACGGGTCACTCGCAGGTTTAAACTAAATGGTGAATTCTCTGTAACTTGGAGTCTTCAAATCATGATTTGAGGACTTCAGTAACTCAGCCAGTGATTATGGATCTATTACAGGAGTGGGTGGGTGAGCTTCTGGGCCTGCAATGTGCAGGAGGTTAGACTAGATGATCATGATGGTCCCTTGTGACCTTAAAGTCTATGAGTCTATGAGCAATTTACTCAATGAATTTAGCCTTCTCTCTTGTTTGCAAATTGTCCATGACGAGACTTTGACTTTTACAAATGGTGCACTAATTCTTCAGATGTTTTCTGTGAACTAATTCCAGACTATGGGTTTCCCCAAGCAGTGCTGGCTGTAAGTTTGATATTTGAGGTTTTATAGTAAAGCTGTGTATTTGATCTTTTACGTCATTTGATAGACTAAGTCACTCTGTTTCCTCAGATCACGTTTTTAAACAGGTGGCTTTTTAAGCCACTGAACCAATTTGTTTAATCACAAGACAAATTTCCTGTAGTCATAAAGAATCTGTGTTATCACCCAAATTTCCCTTTCTATGAACATCAATATGAACAAAACTTTGTTTGCATAAATATTTGGGGGGATAAAAAGTGTGGACACAATGGCCTAAAAATTCTAATAAGAGGTGACAAATATTCAGACCATAGGCATTACTTCTGGAATAGTTCATGGATAAGGTCTAAAGAAAGGAAATCCCTGGAATAATATTCCCAGTTAATTATGCTGATATTTCATCCATGTAGCATGTCTCAGTGTTTCCCATCATGTACAATTTTCTTTCCTTTTATAATTATTCAGGCCTGTTGAATAAATAAATTAATGGAGATATCCCATCTCCTAGAACTGGGAGGGACCTTGAAAGGTCATTGAGTCCAGCCCCCTGCCTTCACTAGCAGGACCAAGTACTGATTTTGCCCCAGATCCCTAAGTGACCCCCTCAAGGATTGAATTTACAACCCTGGGCTTAGCAGGCCAACCCTCAAACCACTGAGCTATCCCTCCCCTAGGTCTCTTTTCTCATGTGTGGTTTTTTAGTTTGCATTTTCTTCACTTTATAAGGAACTATCTCTGTAATTATTAACTCAGCAACAAGCCTTTCTATTTGACTATCATAGCATGGAAAGTATCAAAGCACCAAAAGTTCACATTAAGCTCTAGACTGATAAAATATCAGGTGGACCTGGTATTTCATGTACAGGCTGATGTTGCCTTATTGGCATCATACAAAGGACAACCCACTCCACCCACAGTTTGCTTCTTGCTCACAGGCTTTTTTGATTACCAACCCACACTGCTCATCACCATCGAGGTCTGCTGCATCAGAGAAATCAGCACGAAGAGATTAGAGGTGCTGTGGCACAAAAAAGAGGAATTTGAGATCTTTATGGAGTATGAATCACTCAGCACTGTTTGTAATCAGCTATTTTGTGGTGATTTTAGCAATGATGCCACAAGCTGTCATAAAAATAAGAAGCCACAATAACAGGCAACAATTCTTCAATGCCCTTGTAGGAATGCTAATATATAATCCAGCAAGAGTTAGTGATGGAGTAGAAGAAGATCAAATAAGAAGGCATGTATCAGACATTTTATACGCAGCCCAATCCATTTTTATGGAGTTACATTCAGATGCCACCCTTTTAGAATTAACTACAGACATTGAAATATAGGTCCAACAAGCATATTCCCCACCTTCTGTTAAGAGGAACTGGCCAACATCTATTTACTAAAGCAGTAGCATGTGGTAAGCAATCCACCTGCATCATACAGAGGTTGTTGGATGCAGTTATACAGAAAGACTTAAAGATGAAGGCTACCTAAGACTCAGAATGAAGTCAATGGAGCTACACAGATCTGGCCCCATATATCTGTTACAATAGTGGTGTCCTTCATCCATGCTGCAGTTCTTTCACAACCATCTGTGGAAATGACTACTGAAGCAACAGATGAATGGACTGTGACCTAGAATTCTGACGGAGTCACTGCTACCCTCAACCAAACTAAAATCCAGAAGGAATACGATGCATGCTGGAGCTTTCATTCTGAGAGTTTGACATTCAAATCTATTGCAAGAGATGTATTCGAGGCTGAGTCAGAACAACTTTCCATGGACTGGAAAACTATAAAACCCAGAGTAATCCAAAATAGGATGCTCTTTTCTTTTTCTCTGTATCATTCTCCCCTCCAAGTAACATGTATAATAGGTGTGAAGGTTATTGCAACTCAGGCCATGGTATTTCTGAAGACTAAAAATGGATCCTGGATGGCCCTCATCTGTTCACCAGACACTGTTTCTGCCAGACCCAACACCTACAGCGAGAACTCCATCCTATTCAGAAAACAGGCCTCCTCTCCTGATCCTTCCAGAGGGAACACAGGTACACTGCCTACTTGAAAGAGGAGCCATATCTTAGCTTCAAGCCAATAACTGTCATCACCACCTACTACCTGTGAAAAAGAAGTTTCTTATTGTTCCTCTTCCCATCTCCTGTCTTCTCTCTCATCTGTGCCTACAGAAATTGACTTGACAAAACTAACAGCTTTATAAACAAACTGGGAATGGTTGTTTGCAACCCGGTTAATATTTCCATCAATCAGGAAAAGCATTAAGAAAGTCAAGCTAGTTTTGGTACTTGCCTTTTTCCCAAAGTAAACAAACAGGCCAGAAACTCAGCCCTGTGTGCAATTGCTTTGTATAAAAGAAAGGCCAATATGGGGACACGTAGGCTATTGCCATGAGGGGACATAGTCTCTCTTTTTTAATTTTTTGTTCCTTAATTCCGTGAAAAGGGTGCTCTGAAAATACCCGTTTATTTCAGTGAAATTGTTTTGAACTTGTTTTTTTCTTACTTGCTCTTTTGAGCGAGGTGCTCAATAATTTTCACTTAAAGAGGAACTTCTGCTGTCAGAACTATAGCGGGCAACAAATGTGGAACCAAACTCAGGTCAATCTTTAGTTTCTTATTAATGCTGGGCTTTCGGTGGCATGAATCAAAAAATCACCAGAGGCTAAGCAGTGCCCTTGATGCACATTAAGCTCTTTCTTACAAAAGTAAGCCCTGAAGCTCTAGAGGACAGGGAGCTTTCTGCTCTCATCTGTTAGTGAACAGGCAAATGAATGGCCACAGAGCTGCTTCATTTACATGTTTTCTATCCAGACTTCCTCCAGTGACAGGCTGGGAGTCACTGTAACTGACAAGCTCAGAATTAATCAGGGAGAAAAACTGAACTGGGAGAGGAGGGGGAAAAGCTGCTTTCCTTGTGGCAAAGATGCTGCTTGAGGGGACTATGTGCTACTGGTTCCTTTCCACTGAGGACTTGTGCTGAGGGAGGCTTCTTGGATGGACTACAATGCAGAGAGAGCTCTTTGCTGAAGCTGCAGAGGACAGCAGCCCAGCTTAGTGTCTTCCTGTGAGGCCCTCTGACTCACCCACTAAATAAAGCTGAAATCACTATTGTTGGGCTAGGTGGCAGAGCCTCAAGGCAGGACAAGGCAGAACTTCCCAAGACGCTGAAGACAGGCTGCCAGAGTGCACATGGGACTATGCTACCCACTGACATCACACCATGAGTGGAAGGGGGAAGTGATGTGGTAAAGAGCACTGGCAATTGGACATTCTTCGTGGTGCATTGTTTTTCCTTAGCAGCCGCGGTGTAGTTGTGTAAAGTCATTCGGCACTGCCAGTGTATACAGTGCACCTCTCCAAATGTCTTTCCAGCTATATTGGTTTTCGTTGCTGTTGGTGTAACTTTGTCAAGCCGCCCTCTGATGATGATTCGCAGTTCCTGGAAGATTGTTTTATTTATGGAGAATACGTAATGGACACATGGTTTCCTGAATGTGGTGTGCTGTGTTCCAGTAATTACTTTATTTCAGTTTAGCAGAGTTCCTAATATCGAGATTAATAAGGCATTGGCTCTCAGCAAAGACTCATAAGAAGAGGTCTGATACTTCTTTCAATTCAGCCTAAAATATTGATTAGATAGCTCTATTTGACTCTTTATGTTCCTTAAAATAATTAGTGGCTATTTTTTCTACCCTTTGCTTAATCTAGACAATTGTAATGTTTATAATAGTACAGCTAAATATTTTAACTCAAACAACACAGAGCACAAACTAGAAGTGATTATCTAGTGATCATAGCAGGCCAGCAGTGTAATCTGCGTTGACCCTCTTCTCATTGGGGAATATGGAGTTCAGTTTGGGCTAATTTACCCATTTCTTTTTTTATCACTGTAATGCTGACAGCAGTGGGGATTGAACCTGACAACTTTATCTTAACGCATGAGCCTCTACTCCCTGAGCTAAAAGACACAACTCAGCCAAACCTATAGGTGGTTTAGCAATCTCCAATTGGCCTAGCCATCATTAGAGGGCGACAGACCACCACTCCACGCAGATCTGGTTTACACTGCTACACCATTGTAGCAGGGGACTGGAAGTCAAGATTCCTCCAGCGGTCTATATTCCTGGATCTGCTACAGACTTGTTGTGCAACCTGTGTTAAATCATGTAACTACTCTTGGGAGATTTTCAAAAGCACAAAAGGCATTTAGGCACATAATCTCCACAGCAAATCAATGGGAGTCAGGTGCCTAACACACGGGTGTCTGAAAATCTCCCGCTCTCTGCAGTTTATTCATTTCTAAATTGGGCATCATACTTTATTACCTTACAAGAACATTACAAACATTAATTGATTATGCTTCATAAAGTGCTATGAGATCCCCATAACGAAGTCATTAGAAGTACATGCAATATGTCACAAGTAGATCAGTGGTTCTCAAACAAATTCATAAAATGGATCACATGTTACAGAGCCTGCCTTGTGGCACACCTCCCCTCCCAATCACAAACATGCAGTCCACCACCCCTCCCCTTTGCAACTGAGAGACATCTTTGGCATCCACAGAAATTGCTTACATGGAAGAGAAACAGTAGGGAGGTTTAAAAATGTATTTTAGATGTCTTTAAAGTGATATGTGCATTGGCCCTTTTAGGAAAGAGTTAATCCCATTGCCCCCTCCCGCTCTACACTTCATCTCCCTTGTACATGCTCCACTGCTGCCTGGTTTTCACCTCTTCGTCTGCTTCACGTGTTTCCTTGACACTCAATTCCCTTCTACCCTGGAAGATGCTCTCCTGCTGATGGCTGACAGCTCCAGTCCCAATGCTGTCTCTAGTCCCTCAGATCCACTGATATTTCCTCTTCTATGTAACAGCCCAAGTAGAAGATGCTAGTCTGCTCCTCCTTCTTTTCTCTTCCTTTTACATGCATGTATCATGATCAACGGAACTAGAGTCAGAGGGCCAATATTGCCTGGATGGACTGTTATTGATTGGACACCAGTGGAACAGGGAACATGGCGAGTTAGGCTGGAAGCAACTCAGCCACATGGACAGAGCAATCCACAGGTTTAATAAAGTTTCACTTGTTTAACTTAAGCTGTATTCAATTTTGCGCAGTCAAGGAAACATATTGGCAGCATTCGAGCTATGAGGCCTCTGCAAGTGCAGAAGCTGACAGTGAGACACACAGAACACAGTCTGAAGCCCACAGAGGATTTTGCAGACACAAACCTAACCCAGCAATGGACTTGGTGAAAGGAGCTCCAGCTGTACACAGATCTGCTCATGCAAGAGGACGAGAATAGCAAGGGATTAAACCTGCTACTTCACCTTACAGAGGAACAAGGCAGAGATGTCTGCAGCACTCTGAAACTCATCACTGCCTCAAGCCTCACAGCAGTCCCAGGAGTCCTGAGCCCCCCAAAGGAGAATGAAACTGTGGAGCGACAGTTTTTTCACGAGAAACCAATCCCAAGGGGAGGGGATAGATCGCTATGTCACAGCCGTAAGCAAGCTGACTGCTGCATGCTATTTTAGGGACTTGACAGTCTCCCTGATTTGGGACAGGATATTGGGCAGCACTTAGGATCACCACCTGCAGGAGCAGCTGCTCCAGAAAGACAATCTCACCTTAGACAAATGCTTAGACATGGGGCATGCAGTAGAAGCCTCAAGAGAAAGGATGAGCACCCTAAGAGGCACAGCGCCCCCAGAAGTAGATGCAGTGACACAACAGCAAAGGAGAGCAGGTGGCCAGGGTTCCATACCCACAGAGAGATGCATGTATTGTGGCAGACAGCAAGAGCAGGCAAAGGAGACAGGCCCTGCACCAGGACAGGATTGCAAGGGATGTGGCAAGTTGAACCATATTAGCAGTGTGTGCGAGAGCAGAAGAAGGTCCCAGAAAGATTAATTCAGACTTGTACAAGAGGACGAAAGCACATCAGACAGCCATGGTGACATCATGACTCCCCTTGAGTCCAGGAGCATATCAGGTACAGGCTGTTGGGACAGGAAAGCAACAAGGGACAATACCAATCTTCACGCATGTAACCATGTTAACAGGGTATGTCCTGTGTGATTTCAGCTGGACATCAGGACCTCCTGCAATGTGATTCCTTGGGGTCAATTGAACACACCTATTACAAATACCAGCCACAATATACTGATGAACAATGAGAGCATAATGCAGCCCACAGAAAGGACTGACTTCATAGTAACCAATCAAAAGAATAACAGACAGTATCAACTGAATTTGGTGGTGGTGGCAAGCACCAAAGAACCCTCTGGGGGAATACAGCAATACAAACCATGGATCGGATCAGGGTGCAGCATCAGAATTTTATAGCTGCTGTGCAAGAAGTAAAAGGGGATTCCCATGGACAATGGAGACCATTTTAAAAGCATATGGGAATGTTTTCAAAGGCAACAGGTGCATTGAAGGAAACCTGCATCTAGAAGACCACCCCACAGTGCAACCTGTGTGGTTACCATGAAGGAAAATTGCAATGGCACTTTGTAATCCAGGATGGAAGGAGTTTGAATGTCTTCAGAGCAGAGGTATCAGAGCACCTGTAGAGCCAGCACAGCCAGTGAAAACAGCATGCTGGTGCTAAAGAAGCAATCAGGCAAATTATGCATCTGCATAGAACAAAAACCACTGAACCAAGCATTGAAAAGATGCAACTATACACTGTCCACAACTGATGACATCTTGCCAAAACTTTGCAAAAGACAGAATCTTTATGGGTCTGTGATGTGAGTAATGGGTTTTGGCACATAAATCTGGATAAAGAGTCCAGCATGCTGAAAACCTTTGCAACACCATTTGATCACCATAGATGGCTGTGCATGCCAATGGGCATAAACCCAGCACCAGAGGTATTTCAGAGAAGATTCACTCAGGTGCTAGAAGGACTGCTTGGGGTGAAAATAATTGCAGGTGATATTCTCATTGTAGGTGAAGGGAGCAATGGTACAGAAGCTGAATGAGACCATGACAGAAAACTACAAGCTCTTCTGCAGCAATGCAGGAACAAGGACATAAAACTGACACAAAAAAATGTGACTCAAACATACACTGGACAGCTGCTTACAGCAGAGGGACTGAAAGCAGATCCGAACAAGATCAAACCACTGAGAGCTCTAGTGGATGTGAAAGGAGGACAGTGCTTCATAGAAATGATACCTTTTCTGTCCAACCTCTCTCCACACCTGGCTGCAGTAGCAGAACCAATGTCAGAATACAAGGCAGGATGTTGAGTGGGACTGGGCAGGTCCCAAACAGCAAGCATTTGAGACACTGAAACAAATAATAATGGATGCCTCTGTCCTAAAGTACTACCAGCCAGGAGAGCCACTGACACTCCAGTGTGACACATCAGAGAAAGGATTTGGTGTAGCTCTTTTATAAGAGCAGCCAGTTGCCTGTGCTTGAAGGGCTCTGTCAGAGACTGACCAGGGATACACCCAAATAAAAAAAAGAGCTTCTGTCAAACTTTTACAAAGTCAACATGGTTTTTGTAAAGAGAAATCATGTCTCACCAATCTGCTAGAATTATTTGAGGGGGGTCAACAAGCATGTGGACAAGAGGGATTCAATGGGTATAGTGTACTTAGATTTTCAGAAAGCCTTTGACAAGGTCCCTCACCAAAGGCTCTTAAACAAAGTAAGCTGTTGTGGGATAAGAGGGAAAGTCCTCTCAGGGATCAGTAATTGGTTAAAAGATAGGAAACAAAGGGCAGGAATAAATGGTCAGTTTTCAGAATGGAGAGAGGTAAATAGTGGTGCCCCCCAGAGGTCTGCACTGGGACCAGTTCTATTCAATATATTCATAACTGATCTGGAAAAAGGGGTAAACAGTGAGGTGGCAAAATTTGCAGATGATACAAAACTACTCAAGATAGTTAAGTCCAAAGCAGACTGCGAAGAGCTACAAAAGGATCTCACAAAACTGGTGACTGGGCAATGAAATGGCAGATGAAATTCAATGTTGATAAGTGCAAAGTAGTTCACATTAGAAAACATAATCACAATTATATATATCAAATAATGGTGTCTAAATTAGCTGTTACCACTCAAAAAAGAGATCTTGGAGTCATTGTGGATAGTTCTCTCTCCACTCAATGTGTAGTGGCAGTCAAAAAAGCAAACAGGATGTTGGGAATCATTAAGAAAGGGATAGATAATAAGACAGAAAATATCATATTCCCTCTATATAAATCCATGGTACGCCCACATCTTGAATACTTTGTGCAGATGTGGTCACCCCATCTCAAAAAAGATATATTGGACTTGGAAAAGGTTCAGAAAAGGGCAATAAAATGATTAGGGGTATGGAACAGCTGCCATATGAGGAGAGATTAATAAGACTGGGACGTTTCAGCTTGGAAAAGAGACAACTAAAGGGGGTATGATTAAGGTCTACAAAATCATGACTGATGTGGAGAAAGTAAATAAGGAAGCGTTATTTACTCCTTCTCATAACACAAGAACTGGGGGTCACCAAATGACATTAGTAAGCAGCAGGTTTAAAACAAACAAAAGGAAGTATTTTTTCACACAACACACAGTCAACCTGTGGAACTCCTTGCCAGAGGATGTTGTGAATGCCAAGACTATAACAGGGTCCAAAAAAGAACTAGATAAGTTCATGGAGGATAGGTCCACCAATGACTATGAGCCAGGAGGGGCAGGGATGGTGTCCCTAGCTGTTTGCCAGAAACTGGGAATGTGCCACAGGGGGTGAATCACTTGATGATTACCTGTTCTGTTCATTCCCTCTGGGGTACCTGGCATTGGCCACTGTTGGAAGACAGGATACTGAGCTAGATGGACCTTTGGTCTGACCCAGTATGGCCATTCTTATGTTATGTTCTTATGGCTGTGGTACTTGGAATGGAGCAATCCCACCAATAAACCTAGGGACACCCAGTAATTGTGTAGTCAGACCACAAACCCCTAGAGACAATCATGGCAAAGCCCCTTCTTAGTGTTTCAAAGAGATTGTAATAAAAATTGATGCGCCTCCAGTCCTACCAGGTAGAGATCAGATATTGTCCAGGCTGACTATTAGTGCTAGCTAACACCTTCTGCAGGGCATATATATCCAGCATCAGCAAGTTGAGGAAAAGGGATCAGAACACTGACTCTATTAACATGCTGCGCTATCTCCCAGTTTCAACCGTGAAGCTGACGGAAATTAGAGAGGCTATGGAAAAGGACATCTAAATACAGAGAGTCAAGCGAGCGATACTAGCAGGGTGGCCAAAAGATAAAAGCCAAGTGCCAGTAGGAACAGAACCATTGTTTCAAATTAAAAATGAGCTGAATGTGCAAGATGGAATATTTCAAGGACAGAGAGCTGTTGTCCCTACTTCATTATGTAAGGATCTCATGCAAAAAATACACACCTTGTGTCTATTGACAGCTGTCTTAGGCTCAAGAATGTTTATTGGCCAAGAATTAATGCACAACTCTGCTCCTTGATAGAAGAGTATGACTCTTGCCAATCATAATAATTGCCAACAGAAAGACACTCTGTTACCACAGGAGCTTCCAGCAAGGAAAAGAAGTACTTGATTACAGTGGACTAGGTCAATGACCTGCCTTATACAAGAAGCAAGTCGGTGACTGGCAACTTGCAGGTCCACTTTGTGAGATATAACCTTGCAGACACTGTATTCACCAACAAGATCCCAATTTGCCTTGGAAGAATTCAAGGAATTTGCACACAAATGGGAGTTTGCACACCTCCTACCCAGCATACCCCCAGAGTAATGGTAAGATGGAATGAGCCATGAAAACTACTAAAAGACAGGTACACGGGACTTTTTCTTCTGGTTCAGACCTCTTGTTAGCACTTCTGGCACACAGAAATACCCCATGACAGGGATGCCAAAACAGTTGAGCACAGGCACAGATGGGACTAGGGGCATTATTAGCTATATGTCTTCCACTTTTGAGGGAGAAAAACAAACTTTGCAGGATTTCATATAATGTTCTATATCCTGACACATCTTTGCCCCCCACCCCTGAATTTTTATGAGATGATGCCCCTGGATGCCATGAAGGCCCAAAACTCTGCTACCAATGAGGAGAGAAATGTTTCAGCCTGAAGAATGGAGATATTGCTGAGAGGAGATGGTCAACAATGAGAGAAAGCAGGCACTAGAGTATAACAGGTCAACCAAGGACCTACCAATACTGGAGGCAGGCATTCCTGTGAAAATCCAGCCATTAGAGAGATACAACAGCCAGATAGAGCCTACAGAAATCATCACAGAATGGAGAGCCAGAGAGCCATCCAGAGACCAGCGCCAATGCATGGGAAGAGACTCCACACAGAGAGCGTTTGCTAGACTTGAAGACAGGAAACTGAGAAACAGAGATAGGTCACTCCTGGTGTGGTCTCCTGTAGAGGAGACCAAACTATCACAAAGGCAGGGAACATGAGAGTTAGGCTAGAATCAACTCAGTCACATGGATCCAGAGTTTAAATGAAGTTTCAATTGTTCAACTGAACTTGCATTCAGATTCACTCATTGTGAAGGAAACAATGTGAGCAAGATCATCTGTGCAATACACACTGGATGCCTAGAGAAGGAAATGAAAATAGGAAGGAGGAACCAGCACCAAGAGACAAGCCAGCTCTCTGCAGACAAGGAATCTCTGATGTTGACAACATACGTTTTATGCAGCAAAATAAAACTAAAACTATTATATTCTTGCCAAGTAATGCAGAGCTTATAGAAAGTGTGGTACCCTAGGCTGCTAGGAGTTTTTACTATTTTTTTCTGTTGTAAACAAAATACATGTAATACCCTATTGTTAAATCACAGATTAGTGGAGAACTCCCTAAATTAGACAGCTGAGATTTGACAGTGAGGACAATAAACTATCAGTTTTATTGATCATGTGGGCATGGTAAGTATTCACTCTGCACTAACTAAATTCAAAGTCCTGCCCCAGTTCAGGGTAAAATCTGGGATGGATTCTCTGGGGAGGAGACTCTATTTTGGTTGTCCTAAAGTCATGATCAGGAAGGTGGAGGGCAATATCCTACCCCTATTTTTCACCTGGCTTACTCAAAATCCTAAAAAGAGTGAAGAAAAACTTAGTTATTGTCTAGCTAGAGAACAGCCCACACCCTCTGAATACCATCATGTCCTTTTCACCCCCAGCTTCCTTAAACAGAATTAGGACACATTTCAGTTCACTTCCCAGCATTTTTTGCTTGCGTATAGTTTAGGGGGAATTACAAAATTATATTAGTCAGAGGAGGAAAAGTGTCTTGATTATTGCATTGGAATACTTGGTTCAGGACCATATTGTATTTTCTAGTACCACTGACAGGACCAGGCAATCAGCTGAACCCATAGACGGCAATTTGATTGGCCCTAAGGGAGACTAACCCCACTTTTTTCTCCTGTTGTGTAATTTCCCGTAGTAACTGAAGATGCACTTTCACCAGATCATCAATTTCCATCTCAGGAGGAACTGAAGTTGTTTCTACCCTTCTCTCAGGCCTTTGTTAACTTGCACACTTTGATTAAAAGTGGTCATATAGTTTCCAGTTCTTTTGACATCAGCTAAAGTCAGAAAATGCACCAGACATCAAGCTCACATAGCACAAAGTTTACACAGTAATATTCCATTACCTCATACCATAAACGCACAAGATTGGAGACAAACAGCACTTTCCTCAGGAAAAACTGTTAAAATGTCACCTGCTCTGCTCTGTGATCTAGGTCAAAGTGAGGCTGGGGGCTGGACTCAATGACCTTTCAAGGTCCCTTCCAGTTCTAGGAGATGGGATATCTCCATTTATTTATTTATTTATTGTCAGTGGGAAATTACAGAGCCAGCAGGTTCCGTGAACAACATACATTGTCATCATGGCACATCCCAAAGGGACATGGCCTCCTTGCAAATCGAGGACCACCTGGATCAATCTGTAGCATGGTGCTGAAGGTGGACTGATTGTATATTCAGTTTATGTCCATCACTGGCAATCATGTCGTGCCACCAAAGTTTTTGGTGCCTACGCGATCACTGGCTGTGTGGCAGCATTCCTTGGTACACGCATTTCAGAATTGCACCAAGAAAGCTGCCAAAACCAGGTGGAGGTGGTTGCTGGGTTCGGCTTTGAATATCCTTGTTTCTCATCTTGTCCTACCATTTGATATGGCTGACAGAGACAACAAGACTAGAAAATATCAGTCCAAAGTTCTTCAGCTTTTCTCAGCACCCACGCTTCACTTCCATACAATAGAGTTGATATAACTGTGGTTCTATAGATCTGCAGCTTTGGAGCAATGTCTGCACGGAAGCCGCTGAAGGATCCAAAACATAGCAACAGCTGCTGCTGTACAAACATCCACATCTTTGAGCATTCTCCAGCACTGTCTATGATGCTGCCCAAGTATTTGACAGCTGCCATCTGCTTGATGCCCTGTCCAGACAGGCTAATATTGAGCTGGTTGTAATCTGGAGCTGGAGGCTGTTCGATGGTAATGGCCAGGGGCTTCGTTTTATCCAGATTAAATTGTAGCCTCGCTTTTTTCTTAGCTTCAACTGCTGTGATCTCTGGATGACATTTGAAAGGCTGAGGCCCCAGCACTGAGCTGGCAGCAGTCAGCACTGATGACTTGAAACAACACCATGCTTCATCAGATGACAGAGAGAGTGGGGGAATAAGACCTTAGCCTCTAATGCTTCAGTGGCCTTTTGCAGTTCAGAACTGAAAGTCATCTGACAGCTTGGTTGTAAGAAGAGCTTTTGGTTGAACTGGTTTAATTTTGGCCCATTAGCTGGTTATCTTCGAAGTCAGGGGAAGTCACTTTTGTCAGCAGAAGCTGATGATCAAATTCAGCACCTCTGTGAGCTCATACATCCATGACTGTTGGCTGCCAATGATTGTTAACAAGGACATGATCAATAACAGTCTGGTGAAACCATCTGGATTGTACCAGCTCTGCTTGTGAATCTTTGAGTGATGGCAGAGCGAGTCAGCAATCACCATGTCATTGGCAGCCACAAATTCAAGCAGTCACTGCCCATTCCTGTTCTTCTGCCCAATACCAAAGTTACCAGACATACTTGCCAAGGTGTCATTATCTTTTCCTTTCTGTGCATTAAAGTCACCCAGGATCACAATGACATCTCTTCTCAGTGTTTCATTAAAGACTGACTGCAGTAGCTAATAAAAATTATCTGCAGCTGCATCATTGGCATTGTGAAGACGTTAAGATTCCCACAGCCAGTACGGAATCGGATGCTCATAAATCACTCATTAATCTCCCGCCAACTCTGCAATGCCTGTTGGGCATTGGGTGAAAGCACAATGGATATTTCTTGCTGGAGCAACCCATCGGCAAAACGTAGAGTCCTTAACTTTCTTTGCACCACTTCAGATAAAGCTCAGGGCTCAATGTTCAGGTTTTTCAACTTGACGAGGAGGACAGCTTTAGCTGTTTCAGACAATCTTTCCAGTTTTTTTTTACATTTGCCACCAACACACAAGATACTAGAATAGCCCTTTTTCATTGATCATTTTTGCCTCAGCAGCAGAAAAACTTGCCCATTTCAACTACAAGGGCAATTGACCAGATTGCAGCAGGTTGTCAGCTTCAGTATAAATGCCCTCACAACGTGATCTTGCTGACCCTGGAGGGCCTGACAACATACAAAAGAACTACAAAAAAATCTTGGTTTCCTTTAACTCACGCTTTAGTATCAGATTGTATCAATCCACTGAGTTGCTTCTTACATGACAAAATAATTGTGGATTTATATTCAAAACAAATTCTGAGCTGTCAGGACTATGACTGGGACTGTGAGTGAAAGCATAGCTGAGTCTCTTTCTGAATCAGATTAACAGCATAAATGTTTATGCTTACAGTCATAATGCTATCAATTTTCATTTGCCTCTTCCTTGTACACAGACCAATTTCCTTTCATTCGTCCTACTTTCTATTTGGATTGAGTCACAGGATAGGAAAAGCACAAGTGCTTTTAAAGCCTTTTGCTTTAGAAAGCATTGAAGTAGAGCAGTGGTTCCCAAACTGGGGTTCGTGAACCCCTGGGGGTTCGTGAAATGTTACAGAGGGTTCACAGGAAAAAATTCCCTAATGGTGGACAGAACTGTCCCTAGGGATCCTGGGCAGCACGGGGCCAGCAGCCCGGAGCCCCAGGACTTCCAAGAACTAAGCAGATCAAAGCAAGCATCTCTATCACACTTGAGGAGATTTAAACTTCAAGACTCCTTATAAGAAATGGAAAGGGAGGTGGATATTTTTTGCTGTTTTTAAAATTAAATAGGCAGCTAGTATTGTTTTTAAAATTATTATGAAGAACAAGTTTAAACTTTGTTGTAACATGTGTTGTTTGCCTGCACTGCTCAAGACCTGAATGCTTGTGTAGGGGAACTCTGAGTTGGCTTCTTAAATACCTTCATGGTGTTTCACATCTGATACTCCTTGATGAAACATAGGAGCCTTGTCTTATAACAGGCTTATTCAAAGAGATACAAGCTACGAAAGTGAGATCTTGGAAGAGTGTTGCCATTTTCATAATGTAGTAAAAATACTGTAATGATAAATAATAATTAATAATAAATAGTGTGTAATAAGCATGTCATAAAAAAATTATATTTCCAAGATCACTGCTTTTATAATTTAAACTCAGGTAAAGAAGAAAATCCCTGGAAATATTCATTTTAAGAGGGGGTTTGCGAGACACAACATTTTAGTGAAAGGGGTTCACAGACTGTTAAAGTTTGGGAACCACTGAGGTAGAATAACCCTTGCAAAAGGTCAAAGCCAGGGGCATGGCCAGAGGAAAGAAGGGTTGACTGGAATATGAGCCCTCACTTCTGAATATCTTGACTAGGTTTCCCTCACACCACCACATTTTTAGGGTTTTAAATGTAAAATAAAGCTAGAACGGTGATCTCTTTGAGGCAGGGAAAGTCTTTTTGTTCTGTTTTTGCACAGCACCTAGCACAATGAGGTCTTGGTCCACAACTAAGGCTCCTAGGTGCTATGGTAATACAAATAATAAATAACTAGACTTAATACAAAGGAAAGGTAAGCCAGACATGCACACCCCTCAAAGACTCCCAGTCCACCTCTATCGGGCGCCATCAAGCAGCCACTGAAGTTAGTAGGAGTCCTTCCACTGACTTTAAAGGGCCTGATTCAGCACCCAAAGTAAGCACAGAAGTTAACAGACAGGCTGCACCTCATATTTTCTCAAACATCTCTTTTTTTTATTATTATTGTCTATTACACTTACTACAACACAATGACTGATAGGAATAGCTGAAAGAGGAGGAAGAAGGGCTTCTGCAAAAGGCAAGGAGTGAGGGGGTGGGAGCAGGACTTGAACCTATACATTCTCATTTAGTAGTGCAAACTCCTAACTACTGGACAGGACTGTGATTTATATAATGCATGCATCTATCAAATACTTATGAAGAATTATGGAAATTAGAAATGGAAGAAACCAATTACATTGTTATCCACCCTCCTAATCAGTGCAAGACATATTGTTTTATTATAATTAATAGTTTACAAGGAAAGAGTTCTGATTCTTGAGAAGACTGATTGCATAGCTGGATCTTAAATTGCATCTGGAAAGGAAAAGCTCGTCAAAGAAACATGATGGACCAAGTGTTTCCTTAATGAAACTTCATTGACTTAAACAGAATTTTTGCCAGAGATTAATATGGTCCAAGCAACTTTCATGTCGTGGGCCCAACTTGGGCCTTACATTTTATCTTGCTACAACCTGAGATCTGATTCAACAGTTAAAAGTTGAAGTGTTTTGTCACCATCATTGTATTGTAGTATCTTTGAGGTAAAACTGGATTATAATTTCACAGCACAGACACACTTGGAACATTTAGGACATTTATTTTAATCTATATGATCCACAAATAAATGTACACATGAAAGACATAAAGAATACTGATATCAACAAGACCAGTATTTGACCCACATCATTGCATCGGAGACATGAACAAGTAGTGACAATCCATTAGCAGGACAGATGTTTGGCTCCTAGCTCTGTATAATGCTGTCTACAGCTGGTTTATACCTTTTTTAGAGTTAGATAAAGTGTCTGTATGTTTATTAACAAATAGTATATTCAGGAGTAAATTCTTCTCTCATTGCTAGCATGACCATTAGTCAGAATTCAATGAGTATTATTTAGATGGAACCAGTGGCATGCCGTGACATTTTTAGTAAGGCATGCAACAACTTTTTTGCATGCAAGCCATGAGCTTACACATATGGTGTGTGTGAGGTCACACTGTGAGGAGGACACCAATTTGTTCTACGTGTGCGTTCAGGGGCTGGATGGAATGGTCCCTGGACTGCCCTGAACAATACACAGCCAGTCGGGCATGCATAGTATACACAGACGGCACCCCACTGAATGGAACCATAAGTGTGCATGATGATTTCCAGAACAGATAAAGATGGACTCCTTGTCTAGAGCAGTGGTTCTCAACTAGGGGTACACATACCCCGGGAGGGACTCAGAGTTCTTCCAGGGGGTACATCAACTTATCTAGATATTTGCCTAGTTTTACAACAGGCCACATAAAATGCACTGGTAAAGTCAGTACAAACTAAAATGGCAGAGACAACGTTTCATTAATAGTGTGCTGTGACACTTTTGTATTTTTATATCTGATTTTGTAAGCAAGTCTGTCATAACTATAAAGGGAAGGGTAACAACCCTCCAGTGTACAATACTATAAAATCCCTCCTGGCCAGAGTAACAGAGGGTCCTGTGGCACCTTTAAGACTAACAGAAGTATTGGGAGCATAAGCTTTCGTGGGTAAGAACCTCACTTCTTCAGATGCAAGATGTCTGAAGGACAGGACCCTCTGTTACTTTTTACAGATTCAGACTAACACGGCCAACCCTCTGATACTTGACTCCTGGCCAGAGACTCCAAAATCCTTTTACCTGTAAAGGGTTAAGAAGCTCAGGTAACCTGGCTGACATCTGACCCAAAGGACCAATAAGGGGACAAGATACTTTCAAATCTTGGTGGGGGGAAGGCTTTTGTTTGTGCTCTTTGTTTTGGGGGTTGTTCGCTCTTGGGATTAAGAGGGACCAGACATCAATCCAGGCTCTCCAAATCTTTCTGAACAAGTCTCTCATATTTCCAACTTGTAAGTAAACAGCCAGGCAAGGCGTGTTAGTTTTTATCTTTGTTGTCTCAACTTGTAAATGTACCTTTTTGCTAGAGTGTTTATCTCTGTTTGCTGTAACTTTGAACCTAAGGCTAGAGGGGATTCCTCTGGGCTCTTTAAGTTTGATTACCCTGTAAAGTTAGTTTCCATCCTGATTTTACAGAGATTATTTTTACCTTTTTCTTTCATTAAAAGCCTTCTTTTTAAGAACCTGATTGATTTTTCCTTGTTTTTAGATCCAAGGGGGTTGGATCTTGATCCACCACGAGTTGGTGGGAGGTAGGAGGGGGGATGGTTAATTTCTCCTTGTTTTAAGATCCAAGGGGTTTGGATCTGTATTCACCAGGGAATTGGTGAAGAGTCTCTCAAGGCTACCCAGGGAAGGGAATTAGCACATTTGGGAGTGGTGGCAGCGGACCAATCTAAGCTGGTAGTTAAGCTTAGAAGTTTTCATGCAGGCCCCCACATGTGTACCCTAAAGTTCAGAGTGGGGAAGCAGCCTTGACAAAGTCATTTTCAAGTGAGGTGAAACTTGGGGTACGCAAGACAAATCTGACTCCTGAAACGGTACAGTAGTCTGGAAAGGTTGAGAACCACTGGTCTAGAGGAGCTACAGTCGAAAACCTCGATCCTGAAACTATAGTGTATAGGACAACTGCTGGGCTCACAATGAATTCAAGGGGGCTCCACTGGCACAGCAGTCTACCCACATGCTATCAGTTGCAGGTTCTGAGCCTAAATTAAGACATCTGCAGTGAGCTGAGGGAGCCAGAGCTAGTTCTGATAAGCTGCAGAACCTACAGTCACTGGGGCCTGGATCCACAAATGGATTTAAGCATTGCAACGCTGAGAGTCATACCACCTAACTTTTAGCCACTGAGAAAAATCACAGGAACAACAATGGCATCCACAAAGCCTGAGCTAGGTACCTAGGGTCCCTATACAATGCATGGGGACAGATACGTGTCTAAGACTGGGATTCACAGAAGCCAGTGTGCTAGGTGGGGAGCTGCCTAAAATAGCCAATGAGAGATGCTGAAGAAAGGGGTGTGTCCTAAGCCCTGCCCCTCTCATAGAGTTAAGTGCCTAAATCTCGGTTGCAGGGCTTCTTTTTGCTCATGATCCAGAACCAGGAATCTTTTCCTGGAGTCAGGAGGTTTAGGTAACGATGCAGTTTCTTGTGAGAAATGAGTTAGGCACCTTCCTAACTCCATGCAGAAAAAAAGGTAGGAGGAGGTGGTGCCAACCTTTTAACTTTTAGTCCAGTGGTTAGAGCACTTACCTGGGATGTGGGAGACACAGGTTCATTTCCCCTTTCTGTTGGATAGGGAGAAAGAATTTGAACAGTGGTTTTCCACCTCTCAGAAGAGTTCTCTAACCACTGAGCTGTGGGATATTCTGACTGCAGGGCCTGTGGGTGGTTCCACTGGTTATAATACTTAAAGAGTCACTGGGCCAGACAGAGAGAATGACTCTATAGCCTGGTAATTAGAGTACCCACTGGGGAAGCAGGAGACCCAGGCTCCAGCCTTCCTGCTCCAGTGACTAATTATTTATCCAAAATGGAATAACTTCAACAGGAAAGACTGAGGTAACTCATCTCTACCTGACATGAAGACAGGATTTGAATAGGGGTCTCCCACCTCTGAGGAGAGTGCGCTAACCACTGAGCAATGTGGGAATAGGCAGGGGAAAGGCAGAACTTGGAAATGTTTTGAAGGGGAAAGTGGCAGGATTTGGATATGGCCCAGGTCTCCCTGGATCTCCCATCTCTGAAGACAGTGCTCTAACCACTGAGCGATGGGATATTCTGATGGGAAGCTGCCTCAGTCTTCCGTATTGAAGCGCAAGAGATGGGAGGAGCCCAGGTGAAGGGCCTGAACAACAGGGAGGATGACTGGCTTCTCACTGGGCTTAGAGATGGCAGGGAGTAGGAAGGGCTTGGGAAGAAAGATATTTATAAAATAAAATGAATAAACTGACAACACTTTAATTATAAGTGTGTGAGGGGGACTCCACCAATCAAATGGTTCCAGAGGGGGCCCAGCTATGGTCACCACCCAGCCCTGGAAGGAAGGGAAGACAAGGGTGATAATAAGATCATATGGTTGCTTGTGTGTGTGTGTGATGTGTGGATCTTAAGAAACACATGCAGTTATTTATTTTTAGGCTGTTTCTTTGAAGAAGTACATTTTGGGAGGGCAGGGGGCTATGTTGTCTTTAAGGAGCAGAGTGATTCATCTGAAACCTTTGGTAGCAGTTAAGAGCAGCAAGAATTTTTATCTTCGTAAAGGTAGGATAATTTGAGAAAGCAAGCAGCCAAGTGTGATCATACGTGGGATAGCCCACGGGGCTGGCTTCAACAAACTCATCTGTCTGTAAGGGAAGCTGTCTTTTTGTTTCTGTTATTTAGACCACAGGAGTGACTTTCTATAAACACCAGGGGTTTTCTTGGAGTTCAGATCTCAGCTGATGTGACAGAAACAACAATTCTTATTAGATGCTTGAAAATTACAGCCCACAGTAAAGGAGGGTAGGGGGGATGCAATCATGGGTGAAAATTGGGCAGATTCCACAGGCTTTTAGTTTTGAACTCCATAATTGCTTAAGGATTTTTTGAATTGCAATATTTGAAGAATAAATTGATGCTTGTTTTATTATACTTTGAACAACAACATTAATTAAATAAACCTCATTAGAGTAAAGCTCTTCAAGATACCATAAAACCTGACAGTGTCACTCCAGATTGTTAAAATAAAAAAATCAAGAACCTGCATCTATAGAATTTTGACAGCTAGTAACTCAGTTTTGAAAATACATCTTAAAATCACATTTAGGAAAACTATACCACTTATTCATGCTCATAGATAAAACCCTACCTGAATCGCGGGATGATCTTCAAATAATTGCAGCTGAGTTGCAGAGAAGACGTGGAAAATTCTGGGAAAGTAATAATGTACCTTTATTAATTGCGGTAATTTGGAAAAGTCATAGCAGACCTATTTGTTTAAGAAAAATTTGCTAGAACAATATAAACACTCAACTATTACGTTATGCATGTGAATTTTTTTTTGATAACCAGACAATTTGGTACAATTAGAGGGCTGTAACCACGGCAGGGTGAGCGGGGCAGCGGCTGAGGGGTGCAAAACTGGGTACAGTGGAGAAAAATGGGGCAGGAAAATGTTGGCAGCACTGCCTGCAAAGCAGAGCACCCAGTCAGCAGCCACCTCTGAAGGCAGCGCCGCTGCCAGCAGCAGTGGAGAAGTAAGGGTGGTAATACCATACCTGCTGCACGGCTATAACCCCTATCATTTTTTCCCCTCATCTTTCTTACCCCACTCCCCTGGCTTTGTGCCCTGTTTATGGCCCTGCCCAAAACTCTTCAAGATCATTTAAATGTACTAATGGGGGGAAAAGTGTGTGTTGGAAACCTCAAAATGTATGGAAAATTCTGGACTGTGCCAAGAAAGCTAATTTAAACCAAAATTGCGGAGGAAGCCTAATATTATGGAATCCGCAATTTCCACAATATCACGAATGAAGTAGGACCTTATTTATATATCTTTACTGTGTGATCACTATTTTGCAAACATATACCTATTAGACACAATTACGTATTCCTTGTGCAAACAAACTAGTTATTATACATTGCAATACCAGTTAACAGAATTATGTAATAATCCACCCTTACTTTCCAGGGATCAGACAATATTATTATTATTTGTATTGTGGTAGCACACAGCATGGTCCTGATCCAACAAACCACATGCAAGTCCCATTGAAATCAGCACATGCTTAAGTTAAATGTTTGGCTGGATCAAGATCTCTACCATCAGCCTGAATATGAGATTAAAAAAATATAATGCTGTTGGAGGATCTAATAGAGCATCTTAAAATATGGCACAGAGGATTTTTTTAAAGGCTGAAAAGGCTCTGCTGCTGTGGTTGTATGTTCATAGCAGTTACTGTCTATAATTTTCCTCAAAAAATGTAGTGAGGAAATTACCCGAGATGCCTAAATCTCCTGGTGGGAACAAGAGTATCTGCAAGCTCTTTGACTGTGACAGCTTTTATCCAAGTAAAGACTTTTGTCTGACACTCTCAACTATTTACTTAATCTTTTTCCTACAAAATGATTATTTTTATTGAAGCAATTAGGAAAATTAAACGGTACAGAGAGTAATTACCACAAGTTTATTATACCTTCTGAAAAATGCGTGCAATGTCGTGGAATGCTCCAGAAATGTAATTAAAGCAGCAGAATTTCAATTTTCCCCATAGATTTTAATTCCCATTAAAACCTGATTACTTAAACCAAAAAAAAAAAGCCTTGGGAAATAGAGTGGGGAAAGGGGGAAAATATGCAACCTAAGAAGGAGGAGAGCGGGGCAGGTTGCAAACTTGCATTTCACTTTGCTGATGGTCTATGGAGCTAAGTGGCAGCAAAAGAGTCCAATCATTTCTGAAAGCTTTGCAATGATTCCCAGCTATTAACCTGTTTTGTAATTGAACAGTTTTGCATGCAACTATTTGGGTGAATGGTTGTGATGTTTTATTGAAACATATCTTTCTGTCCAACGAGCCAAAGAGATATGATAAATTTTATAACTAGCTGTGTTTTGTTGCATATCAAGTAAAAATTACACCAGATATTTAAAGTGCTATTGTCAAGGAGTTAGGTCAAAATACTGGCCTGCCTAGATGTCCTCTGAACTTAGTACCTAGCAGATGCTGTGAATGTCATCCAAGACAACTGCCAAGTTTATAATGGTGCTCACAAGTCACTATTGTTAATGTGCTCTTCAACATAGATTCCAGAGAGAGATTTGCTAAATGAAACCACTTTCAAGGTAGGTCTGTTTTTAGGTCTAGTTGCCTTGACAGTGTCCATTCAACTATAAATATCAAACTATCATCCAACCCTAATATTCCATATCAGAAACTCTAGCTTCAACTGTTGAGGAAACCTGACTTGTAAGTCAGATTGTCAAAGACAATTTTTTTTTCCTCCTCATATTATTTGCTTCAGTGATACTTAATTGTACAAGATTTCCCAAGTTCAAACCTTGGGGTATGTTCATTGTGCACGCAAGCTTTCCAACAGCATAAGTGTGTACCTCTGCACTGAGAGCAAAGGTAACCCACAGTATATCCCTCAGTGTTTAAAATCTTGGGGAACATAACAATTGCAGTGACTGCAGACCTCACTCACTTAACCAAGGAATTAAAAAAATATTAAAGTAAACTTTATTTTATTTTCTGTATATTGTAATCATGAACACTGCATATGATGTATTTGCTGCAAGTAACAATTGCATTTTATTATGCACAACAACAAATAATGGCAGCAGCTTTCACAACCTCAAGCGTTTTCAGCCTGTCTTTCTTAAACACAGTTTTCTAATTACCTTCATAGGTTGTGTTCTTGTTTTTCTTTTGTGCCAAGAAGCTAGTCAATAGCAACATAACTTCCCAATCATTTCCCCGTAGAGCTTTCCTTAGTGTTTCTGTTCAATGGTTGCAAGAGCTCAAAACATACACAGTGGCTTTTACTAGCTAGATATTACTGTGCAGCAGAGAGGCGTTATTTTTAGACTAAAAATGCAGATTGCCTCTTTCTACAAAGAGCCACAGTTACAACAAAAGAGTCCCCTCCTTTCCTAGACTTTCTTGTTATTGATTAAATGCAACTACACCATTATTGGCAAAGTGTCTGCATGTTTCCTAGACTTTTTTTTTTTTTTTTTGGAACAAGCTAAGATGCAGTTACATTTTCTATTAATCATAAATATTGGAGTTTTGATCGCGTTCAGTCGTTCCTTGTTTGAATGGATTAGTATTGATAACTTAACATGAAGGGAGAAGACTATTTCTGTATAAATTACTCCATGATTTTTCAAGTCACCTTTTTTTGTTAAAGGGGAAAAAAAAGCTTTTCATGTGTCTGTACCTTGGGAGGCACAGGAATTCCACTGTTGCTAGGCCACCTGCTGCACAGTATGACGTACAAAGACAAAGCATAACTGAATTGTAGATAACCAAGTTACTTAGCCACTGAGACCCATCCATTCTCTCTATGCACATGACTAGAGTAATATCACAGTTGAGACTTTATAACAAGAATCTAAGCTGGATGGAATGACTGCGAGTTGCAGACAGCAATGTCTTTTTCCTCAAAAGACAACAACAATGAAAAAACCAAAATGAGCTAACATAAGCACCAAGCTTTGTGGTTCAACCCACTCCCCTTTGGCCCTGGATAGGAAGCCCTCCTAAACACGTTCTCTCATACAGCTCATTTATGGTCCTTCCCCATAGCACCTGTACAAAGGGAGTTGGAAGCTGAGCCAATATTGTCCCTGCAGCTATCACAAAGAACTAGTAGCTAAGGCCCAGATCAGAGGCATTTAGGGGCCTAACTCACATTGAAATCAACAGGAGTTAGACACCTAAATCTCTCTGATGATCTAGGCCTAAATGTTTGTTGATATTTTATTCTTATTGTTACAGTAGATAGCGGTCTATATTTAGAGCAGATTAACATTCGTTCTAAATAGGGTTGCCACCTTTGAAGTACAAAAAACCTGGGATATCCTGAGCCCACAAAACTGGACAGCTGGCAGTGTGTACTGAGCACCCTTACAGATCTCCCAGGATTGCCACATCAAAAACGGGATGATCCTAGGAAAACCAAGCCAGGCAATTCTAGTTCTACAATGGGAGTTTATGGCGCTGTTGACTATTTTGCAAATGGTACTAATTGAATACATTGCAAACCACAAAGACTTTGCATCTTGTTTGATGTTCTTCAGTATCTTAAATTGAGCTTACAACACCTGTCTGGTGCAAGATGTAATTAGCACAATACTTGAGAATTCCCCAGACACTTTAAAATTAAAAATTGTTGCATGCATATTAGATAGGTTTCATTAACAAGTTTAAATCTTTGAAAGAGAGACATCCTAACCACATTAACATGTCTTAATGGCTAATAATGACAACTAAAGATAGTAGTAATAGCAAGTAATTCTGCTAGTGATACTACAGTATTTTCTGTTTAATGTGTCTTTAGAGGTACGTGATTATGGCTCACACATGTTTTCTGTGACATCACTCATAACAGGCACAGTCCATTTCAGCATGTCAGCAACCTTTGAATAGATAAACTACTTATCTGAAAAAGGTTTGGTTTTTCCCACTCAAGGCTTACAGCTCACCCTGAAAATGGTACACAGACTCATAGACTTTAAGATCAGAAGGGACCATTATGATCTTCTAGTCTGACCTCTTGTACAACGCAGGCCTCAGATTCTCACCCACCCACTCCTGTAACAAACCCCTGACCTATGTCTAAGCTATTGAAGTCCTCAACTTGTGGTTTAAAGACTTCAAGGTGCAGAGAATCCTCCAGCAAGTGACCCATGCCCCACACTGCAGAGGAAGGCGAAAACCCCCCAGGACGTCTGCCAATCTGCCCTGGAGGAAAATTCCTTCCCAACCCCAAATATGGCGATCAGCTAAACCCTGAGCATGTGGGCAAGACTCACCAACCAAACACCCAGGAAAGAATTATCTGAAGTAACTCAGATCCCACCCTGTCTAGTGTCCCATCACAGGCCATTGGGCATATTTACTGCGAATAGTAAAAGGGGACAATCCCATTGCGCCTGGACACTTCTTGCTAAGATGTCAAGCTGTCATCAGCGAGAAGGGCAAGATTTTGAAAATTGCCTATTGCTCTGCATTGCGGGAGGAGCAGAGCTACATTACCCCAGGAGAATCTTATTGTCACATAACCCCACAGGTGTCAAACCTGGGTCTGCAAGGTTCCTAGTTAACTGATTTCTCCCTCCTCACGTCCAGCAGGTTGCTACTCACTAATTGAGCAGAGAGACCATGAAACCTGAAGCTACATTAGGGAGGCTTCCCTTGGTCCCTGACTGGAGGAACATTGGGACCTCTGATTGGTCAGGGTTGTCTATGAAACCAGAGAGAAGCACAGAAAATTGTCTGTACAAGTGGGTGAAGTCCTGGATGGCCACTATGTCAGACCCTGCCTTCTTGCCTGATTCCTGAGCCCTGTTTTCCTGACTTGTCCCTCCATTCTGTTTCCCTGTCTTCCTCCTAGTTCCTGCTTTCCTGACCTGTTCCTGGCTTCCTCCTGCTTTCTGCCCCTGGAATCTGACAGCAGTCCTGACCCCTGGCTTGACTCTCAATTCTGACTCTGGTGTGGACCATTAAGTCTGACTGCCCAAGACTTGGTCATGACACTCCAGGAGTGACTGTGCCTCACAGGCCACAATCATTCTGTCCCATAACCCCACATTCTGTCCCTCTGCAAAATCTCTTAGAGTGGGAAAGGGTCATGTTCTCACTCAGGCTCTCATCATCTGGGTTTGGGTGGTTGGGAATGGAAACTCAACCCTCCACCTGAGTTCCTCTGGAGTTGCAGGATTCCCAGGAAACAAAAAGAATAAACGAAAAAAAGGAATAAATGAGCCATGGGGTTGTCTTCCTTCAGGGAGCCTCGAGCTAGCTACAGTCTGGCTCAATATCCTTTGGTCAGCCACCAGAGGTAATCGTTTAGAGTCCAGAACACCTTTCTCTCAGTGTGCTCAGACAGCTCATAGGCCTGGAAACTGGCTCTGCCCTCTGTCAGGCCTTTTCCCAGCAGCTGCAGGGGCTAAAGGTCTGTCCTCCACCCAGAGTTACCTTCTCCTGAGCTGTGCTTCTCCCCTTCTTCCTCCAGTCCTGCCATGCCTTACAGGTATGGCAAGGCAGAGCTACACAAACCCATAGCAACTCCTTAACCCCTTTCTGCCTGGTGCAAGGTTTGTACACCTTGCCTCACATTCCCACAGCAGGATGCAACAACATTCGGTGTGCTGTAGCCTGCTCCATGCAGAGTGCCTGGCCATCCCTGCAGGCTAGTAGAGGGGGGCAGACTATGGACCTGCTTCCTTCCCCTCCCCTTTTGGAGTAATTCATGCCCACCATGCACCTTTTGGGGAAGTCCTGCATTCTGCTGAGTACAGGGACTGCTACTGTGAGGGAACCCCTGGATGAGGCACACAAGGGATGGGATAGGCTTTTGTGTCTGTGAAATCATGAAAGGACCAAGGACAATCCAGCCTCTCACAAACAAAGCTACATAGTGGGGCTATGCACAGGTCTGACATGCGAGTTTGTTCTTGAGTGTGATATTCAGATTTATTTGGCTTAGGTTTCATTTCTCCGACTGGTAAGTAAAGAGCCAGCTACCAGATGAAGAGGTCTGACAAAGAGGTAACAGGATCTGTTTGTTCTGGGGTGGAGACTTGTTCTCTCTTCTTTGTGTGTGTGTGGGAAGCTGTCTTTGTTCACCAGGTGGATTTAGGTGAAAAGTGTTCCGCTTTCACTGTCCCAATGATTGTATTTACCTCAGTCTGTCTATTCTAGGCACCCATCGTCATAGTATTTAGGGAGAATCATTCAGGGTGCTGCATAGGAGCAAGCTGAGCTGATGTGAGTTAATAACTGAGTCCTTCATTCACTCAGACTGAATTTATTAAAGGGCAAATTAAGTTTGCACTGCCCTGGGGCTGCTCTGCATCAAGTTAATCCCTCAGGCCGCTCCTAAAAGCTCCCTAAAGGTTGCTCAAACATGCATCAGATGTCAACGGCCTGAAGGGCAGCCAACAGCAGCCAGGGATTGCCAGAGCATAAGGGAGCCCTGGTCGCACTCCCTCTGCCAGCCTACATCACCCAAGGATTGTGCAATGCAGGAGAAATTCTCTAGGAACTGGATCAAGTAGGTTTAGATCTTACTTATGCCAGGGGAGCAACAGAAAGTGTCCAGGGCACAGCTCAGAGTCAGTGCCTATGGGTCTAATTCTGTTTGACTGAACAGTATGTAAAGGGAGTTCACTCCTTGTATACATCTCTTAGGGTATGTCTACACTACGGGATTACTCCAAATTTACAGAATTCAATTTTGGACAACCGATTGTATAAAGTCAAGTGCATGCCACCATACTAAGCACATTAATTCGGCGGTGTGCATCCATGTACCGAGGCTAGTGTTGACTTCCGGAGCATTGCACTGTGGGTACCTATCCCATAGCTATCCCATAGTTCCCACAGTCTCCCCCGCCCATTGGAATTCTGGGTTGAGATCCCAATGCCTGAGGAGGCAAAAAACATTGTCGCGGGTGGTTCTGGGTACATACTCCACCTCCCTCCGGGAAAGCAACGGCAGACAACCGTTTCGCGCCTTTTTTCCTGGGTGAACTGTGCAGACTCCATACCACGGCAAGCATGGAGCCCGCTCAGCTCAAGACAGCAGTCATGAACATTGTAAACACCTCGCACATGATCGTGCAGTTTATACTGAACCAGGACCTGAAAAACTAGGTGAGGAGGCGGTGGTTACGGCAGCGCGGCCACGAGAGTGATGAGGACATAGACACAGAATTCTCTCAAACTGCGGGCTCCGGCACTTTGGAGATCATGTTGTTAATGGGGCAGGTTCTAGCCATGGAACGCTGATTCTGGGCCCGGGAAACAAGCACAGACTGGTGGGACCGCATAGTGTTGCGGATGTGGGCTGCGAAACTTTTGCATGCATAAGGGCACTTTCATGGAACTTTGTGACTTACTTTCCCCTGCCCTGAAGGGCCAGAATATCAAGATAAGAGCAGTCCTCATAGTTGAGAAACGAGTGGCGATAGCCCTGTGGAAGCTTGCAACACCAGACAGCTACCGGTTAGTCGGGAATCAATTTGGAGTGGGTAAATCTATTGTGGGGGCTGCTGTGATGCAAGTAGCCAAAGCAATCGCTGAGCTGCTGCTACCAAAAGGTAGCTCTGGGAAATGTGCAGGTCATAGTGGATGGCTTTGCTGCAATGGGATTCCCTAACTGTGGTGGGGCGATAGATGGAACCCATATCCCTATCTTGACACCGGAGCACCAGGGCAGCCAGTACATAAACTGCAAGGGGTACTTTTCAATGGTGCTGCAAGCACTGGTGGATCACAAGGGACGTTTCACCAACATCAATGTGGGATGGCCGGGACATCCCAGACACTAGCCAGACACTAGGGCGATTAGAAGAGCACACGAGGAAGTGCTGCGCATCAGAGAAGCTTTTCAAAACCAGTTTCATGACTGGCCAGGCTACAGTGTGAAAGTTCTGTTTGTTTCTCCTTGATGAAAACCCACCCCCTTTGATTGACTCATTCTCTGTAAGCAACCCACCCTCCCCCTTCGATCACAGCTTGCTTTCAAAGGAAAAAAGTCACTATCGTTTAAAAATCATGTATTCTTTATTAATTGATTATAAAAAAAGGTAGAGAAAACTGACAAGGTAGCCCAGATGGGGATTGGGAGGAGGATAGGAGGGAAGGAAAAGGCCACTAAAAAAGTTCAAAATAATGACAGCCCTTTGCTTGGGCTGTCCACTGGGGTGGAGTGGGAGGGTGCACGGAGCCTCCCCCCCTGCGTTCTTACACATCTGGGTGAGGAGGTTATGGAACATGGTGAGGGGGGAGGGCGGTTATACAGGGGCTGCAGCAGCACTCTGTGATCCTGCTGCCATTCCTGAAGTTCCACCAGATGCCGGAGCATGTCCGTTTGCTCATGCAGCAGCCCCAGCGTTGCATCCCGCCACCTCTCATCTCGAGCGTCCCTCCTGTCCTCACGTTGGTCCCTCCTGTCCTCACGTTCACTGGCATCTTTCCTGTACTTTGATATCGTGTCCTTCCACTCATTCAGATGAGCTCTTTCATTGCGGGTCCATTCCATGATTTCAGAGAACATTTCATCCATTTTTTCCGCTGCCTTATCTGAGATAGCCTTCGGGACAGAGGAGGGAGGCTTGAAAAATTTGCAGCTGCGGGAGGGAGGGAAGTATTTAAAAAGATACATTTTACAGAACAATGCTTATACTCTTTCACGGTGAACAACACTATTCACATTACACAGCACATGTGATTTCGGTACAAGGTCGCATTTTGCATCTTAATATTGAGTGCCTGCAGCTTTGGTGTTAGAGATCACAGACGCAGGTCCGGGCAACAGAATTCGGCTTGCATGCGGCCATAGTAAGCCATTGTCTTTCGGCTTCTGCAGCCTTCATAAAAGCAGCGCCCTTCTTTCCCAGATACCAAACAAAGCCCAATGAGTGCTGTGGTTTTCCTGTTAATGTGCAGAGCAGAAACCAAACTAACCCTCCCCCAATCCAATTCTCTGGGATGATCACTTTACCCCTTCCCCCATCACATGGCTGGTATCAGGGAAGATCCCTGCTAGCCAAACGCGAAAAGCTCAGCACCAATGATCCCTCCCGCTTGGCTAACTGCAGGGAAGGATTTCTTTTCAGCCACAGGCAAACAGCCCAGTAGGAACGGCCACCTCTGTCTCCTTAATTAAATTCCCATATTTCAACCAGGTTACCATGAACGATATCACTCTCCTGAGGATAACACAGCAAGATAAAGAACGGATGTTGCTTGAATGCCAGCAAACACCGGGATCATACGCTGCCAGCCTTTGTCATGCAATGATACCAGATTACTTGCTACTAGCATGGCGTGGTCAAGTGTCCTACCATGGAGGACGGAATAAGGCTGCACTGCCCAGAAACCTTCTGCAAAAGCTTTTGGAGTACCTCCAGGAGAGCTTCATGGAGATGTCCCTGGAGGATTTCCACTCCATCCCCAGACACATTAACAAACTTTTCCAGTAGCTGTACTGGCCGCGAATGCATCCCAAGTCCTCAGGGCAAATTAATTATTAAAAAAATCTTGCTTTTAAACCATGTTTTATATGTACAAAAGGTACACTCACCAGAGGTCCCTTCCATGGCTTAATGGTCTGGGATACCGCCTTGGGAGGATACTTCATTCAGGCTGAGAAAAAGATCTTGGCTGTTGGGGAGAACGGAGTGCTGTGTGCTCTCCGCAAGCTCGTCTTCCTCCTCCTCCTCTTACCCATCCGCAGAATCCTCAGGCATGGCTGAGATTATCCCCTCCTCGGAATCCATGGTCAGGGGTGGGGTAGTGGTGGAGGCCCCCCCTAGAATTGCATGCAGCTCAGCGTAGAAGCGGCATGTCTGCGTCTCTGACTCAGACCTTCCATTTGCTTCTTTGGTTTTCTGGTAGGCTTGTCTGAGCTCCTTAACTTTCACACAGCACTGTAGTGAGTCCCTATTGTGGCCTCTCTCTTGGAGATTCGAACTAAACTCATAGTGTAGACCAAGCCTTAGTCATGTTACTAATGTATGTCTGCTACTAGTGGACCTGTTCGTTCTCATTAACAAAGAGAAGCAGGGGAGCCTCTGAATTGGAGACTCCCTGCCTAGTGAGTCCCCTTCTTTCAAATTCAAAGCAGGTCAAGGAGATTGCTGTCCTGTGGTGTAATATTGGACATCCATTCAACATTTCAAGTAGGGTCATAAGGGCAACACTGGACAAGAGACTGGGGCTGATTCTTCAGGAAGACATAGATGACGATAAACACTAGGTTATTTTATTTGCTCTTGGGATATCTTCCATGTCCCTCTGAGACACATAGTTCACTCGGGATCTGATAGATTTTCCTTCCTACACTCCATAAAGGGATGATCCTGGTGAACCTACAACTTCCAACCCATGTATAAGATCAGTTCTGGTAAACTCTCCACACTAGGCTGTAGGCACTGAGGGTATATCTACACTGCAGCTAGAAGGAGTGTTTCCGAGCATGGGTAGACAGACTCCTGCTAACCCTGCTCAAGCTAATGTACTAAAAATAGTAGTGAGGATGTTACAGCTTGGGTGGGGCTTGGGCTCACCAATCGAACCGGACCCAGAGGCTCGGATGTGTTTGGACTCAGGTGGCTAGCCCGAGCCACCCTAGTGCTGCAGCATCCACACTGCAGCATTCACAAGCATAGGGCTAGGCATCACATCTATCAGCTGCAGGATACACATACTCTTAAAATAATATTATTCTTCTGCAAGAAAAGCAACTGTATGTACAGTAGAACCTCAGAGTTATGAGAACACCTTAGGAATGGAGGTTGTTCGTAACTCTCAAATGTTCGTAACTCTGAACAAAACGTTATGGTTGTTCTTTCAAAAGTTTACAACTGAACATTGACTTAGGGTGACCAGATATCCCGATTTTATAGGGACTGTCCCGATTTTGGGGTCTTTTTCTTATAAAGGATCCTATTGCCCCTCACCCCCTGTCCCAATTTTTCACATTTGCTGTCTGGTCCTCCTACATTGACTTAATACAGCTTTGAGACGTTACTATGCAGAAGAAAAATGCTGCTTTCCCTTTATTTTAGTAGTTTACGTATAACACAGCACTGTACTTGCTTTTTTTATGTCTCTTGCTGCTGCCTGATTGTGGACTTCCGGTTTCAAATGAGGTGTTTGGTTAACTGGTCAGTTCGTAACTCTAGTGTTCATAACTGTTAGGTTCTTCTGTACTGTAAATAGTCCTAATATTAATGTTGCCTTTATTTCAGTGTAACTAATGCATACATTGAAGGAGCCCACAGGCATATATTATTATTCCATATCAGCACTCAGTGCTGACAGTAATGTGGAATTAACGGTTAGTTAGTGCTGGAGATTTTTTAATGTAATACTGTTACAAAATTTGCTTCTGAAGCCTCTCAAGCCTCTCTCAGTTCTTTTCTTTGAAAAATTGTTCCTAGAATGTAGCTACTTCCACTGAAACCCCACAGTGCATATCATCCAGATCCACTGCTTCAACTGCACCTATCCCATTTCTCAAAGTATGCTCAGCAGCGATATTTACAGTGCATTCTTTAATTCCTAATTGTCTGAAACCAGTTCAGTAATTGCTCAGTCATTTGAGAATCATTTTCATCCCCCCTCTTTTAAAGGGCATATTTAGTCTGCTGTACCTGGGACCCAATAATTCATTAAACAAATGTAAGGGCTTTAAGAAATTTAGCAGGAGGAAGCCAAAGATTAAACAAAGCAATGTCAGTTTTGTGGAATCATATCTTTCTTGGCCATTAAAATAGCTCAGAATAAAATGGGGGAGGGGATCTCTACTATGTCCATTTCTCCCAAAAAGAACCCAGAACATTTGGTGATAAATCCTGATTTTAAGTCAAAGACAAAATTCCCATTAATTTCAGCAGCAGCAGCAAGCCCTTAAAAAGGTCTGTGCTGAGGAGCCTACTTCGGGCCAGATTAAAACAAAGGCACCATAGGGCCATGCCCAGGGCTCCAGATACTGGAGTCATGGGATCCTATCAGAATCTTAGCTTCCTTTTTTCCCCCTCATGTTTGTGGGGGGTGAGGGGGAAGCTCAAAAACATGATCCAAGTAGAACGAATGCAGTAGCATCTGCCTGAGCCTGCAGGCAGCCTGAAATAATAGCTCTGAGAGGTGAGAACTACTCCATTCATCCCAAGGGGTGTTAAACCAAAAACCCACTGCTCTAGGGGGCCATACCATTACCACTCTGAAAGAGGACTCTCTGCATTGCAAAAAGAAAATAGCAAAGCAAGCCAAGGCCATCCCTGGCTGTTATGAGTTTTCCATGCTGGCCTCTCCGGAGGCAGAGGGGAACCCTGCTGCCATCTCTGCTGACACTTCTTGATGGGGAAGGAAGGGCCCCATGCCATTGCCCCATCTTTCTGGGATGGTTGAGGTCCCACTGCCATGCCAGGTGTGGAGACAAGGCCATGATGTGAAGGCAGGGCTGTGGTGGGGTGCCAGGGCATAGCATACCTAGACCCCTGGATTGCTTTAATACAGCCCTGTAATTAATCAGTATTGAACTAGGGATATGGGGCAAAAATTTGTTGCCTAATTTAACTGGGGATTGGTCCTGCTTTAAGCAGGGGGTTGGACTAGATCTCCTGAGGTCCCTTCCAACCCTGATATTCTATGATTCTATGACTCAAACATGTTGTAAGACTGGAAAATTCAAAAATGTAGCAAACTGTTCTCTCACTAACTATATTGCATTTCCTATAAATTACATTTCTCCATTTACTCCAGGTTCTGCCATTCATTCTGAGATCCAGGAAGTAAAACCACTGTATATAAAATATTTAGCTGTAACATCCTCAGTCTTAGATCAATAGACAATCTACTGCCATTAACAAGTATTAGCCTAAAGCTTTGAGAATCCAAAGGAATTTTTAAATACTTACATTTCTTAACGTTAGCACTTGCACAATAGCTAATCTGTTATACAGTAGCTGTAACTACATTTAATGTGAAGTAAGCATTGCCAATACCTCCATGTGAAAGCTTTTTCCAAACTTTGAGTTAGCTACTTTGAAAAGAGTAATAGCAAGTGGAGCCATCATTTTGGACACCCAAGCTCCAGTACAGACTCAGGACCCTAGAATAAAATGAACAATTTACAGTAATATTTTATATAACCTAATTGGACAAGAGAGTAAAGGAAGACAGCTCATCTAGATCCAGTTCCTATTAAAGTCCATGGCAAAGCTAGACCAGGCTTATAGAGTCCAAATCTTGCCAAGTGCTGAATGTCCTTGGTGAGGTGTTGAGCACCATAAACAGAAGTACATGGTCAGTTCCTGAACTCCACTTTTACTCAGACCAAACTCCAAATGAAGTTAATGGAAGTTGAGGAAGTTCCACACCTCAAAGTTTGAGGGTTATCTTCAGCTTTTTCAGAATTTCCACTATGCAAGATGTCGGATTAGTAATTGGAGAGACAAGGTGGATTTTTTTTTTTTTGAGCAGCTTCTGTAATTGTAATTGATTAGTAATTCCCCTTCAATAGAGAAACCCCTGGAGGAAGGAAAGTCCTTCTAAAGAGCACTTGTTTAAACCTGGGTAGTTCCTCTTGTACTCAAACTCCACAGAAGCCAAACATTTGTGTGGAAATTACTTCCCAAGCTGAGATGCTGGGGCATCTGAGCAAAGTGCCAATCTCGCTACAAATTGCTTTCCAGATCCGTCCGCCCACTAGCAGCATGGCCACTCAGCCATTCTACTATGGGTGCCTCTCCCCAGTAGCTGGCAGAAAGTAAATGCTGTAATGAACAATATTAACTCCCATCTCCCAAGTAGCTTTTCACCTGGAAATCCACAGGATTTAGGCACCAAATATTTTAAAGTAATTTTGGCCCTAAAAATATTTTCAATCATAAAAGTAGGACTGTTACCTGTAGCATTGGTTTCCACATGCTGACAACAATTAACCCTGAGAAAGTTGGGTTTTTCCAGAATGGCAGCTGAATGACTGTATAAATAGATGCGTAAGACAGCAGATGGTCACCAAAGAGTTAATACATAACCTACAAAACAAAAGCCCTCTTTAACGTTGCTTTGTAAATGTACATTTGTAAATGGCATCTTGCTTTCAATCAAAATGTGATCACACACAATAAAAAGTGTGAACACTTCTCTGTATAAAGTGTTTCACTTGCAGTACAATAATTCCAGGCTGCAGTTCATTTGCAGCCCAGTATCGTTCTGAGACAGACGCTGGGTTTGCTACATTGCACATGCACTGTGAACACAATGTTACTGTCTGCTTTGGGCTGTTTTCATAGCAGCCTCAAAGTAAGCATTCTATTACAGTAAATGTTACAAAAGCTAGAAATCACTAAGGGTTTCCCAGCCATAAATCTGTAAAGGGACCAACTTTGCCTTTCCAAAAAAAATAATCAATTTTTTCATGCTAGGGCTTTGTAGCGGGGTGATCACCCCGCTCCAGCCCTGGAAGGGTGAAAGCAGCCATGGAGAGGGCTACAGCAGGGTAAGAGAGATTGAGGCCTAGTCTTCACTTACCGGCTGGTCCGGCGGCACGCCATCGATGTTCTGTGATCGATTTATCGCGTCTGGTTAAGACGCGATAAATCGATCCCGGATCGATCCCGGAAGTGCTCACAGTCGGCGCCAGTACTCCAGCTCGCCGAGAGGAGTACGCGGCGTCGACGGGGGGAGACTTCCTGCCGCGTCTGGACCGCGGTAAGTCCGGACTAAGGTACTTCGAATTCAGCTACGTTATTAACGTAGCTGAATTTGCGTACCTTAGTCCGAAGTCCGGACTAAGTGGGGACCAGGCCTAAGAACGGCTGGTGAAGCTGAGCGGGTAGCTGACCACAGGACCCAACTGGCCCTTATAAGAGGGCCTAGGGCCAGAAGCTAAACAGAGAGAGTCTCTCTCTATCTGTTGAGGGAGATGGGCCTGGCTGCTGGGAGCCGAGCAGGGTACCTAAAGTGGAGCAGGGCTGGGGATAGGCCAGAGGAGCTCCAGCCTGGAAAATCCCCAGGCTGCAGGCCTTGTTAAAGGTGAGAAGGTACTGGGGTTGCAGAGGGGCAGCCCAAGGGTAGGCAGAGGCAGTAGGTCCAAACCCTCCTTGCCAGTGATGAGTGGCAATTATACTGCAGTCTGCCCCAGTGAGCGGGGGCTAAATGGTGACTGGCAGTCGCCCAAGACTGAGGCAAGGTGGAGATTGGGGGTTCCCCAGGGAGGGGAGACCCATCAAGACTGCGGGGTACTTCAGGGGGCAGAACCCCGAGAGAAGGGGCGCCGGGGTCCAGGAGGGCGCTCCAGAGGCTGGCGAGCTAATTCCCTGGACGACCACCAGGAGGCACCTCAGGGTGATTCGTCGCCCCAGTACAGGCTTCAAACACTGAAAAGGAAACTTTACAAGCTGAGAAGTTCAATGTGGAGGAGTTCTGTAAACCTCCTATGGCCTACATGAGCACTCACAGGCTTAAGGCCACCAAGCAATCTAGTAGCCAGGAGATGATGGCCGGGCCCTTCTAGGTCTATTGTGTCACAGATCCACAAGATCAGTATTACGGCCCAAGATTTGGAACAATCTCTGGAAGGACCCTTCTGTGTACCAGACCAGCTAGAGGTCTCACTCTTCCTCCAGGGCAAGCCAGATAGCTTCACCACCTCCTTAGGCTGGGCCTCTGGTCCTTCAGCACCCCTGTTTCACACCACGAGCTCCATTCAGCGAGTCCCACTGAGGGAAACCCCTGAGGGAGACTTGTATAATCTTAGGGAGCAATGCACCTCCTCCATCAGCATTTGCAATGACACTCAGCCAGCATTGTAAAACAGAAGCATACAGGACTGGAACACAACATAAGAAGTCCTGAGCATAGAGAAAAGAAAGTTACAGTTTAGTCCATTCTGGTCAGCACACAGCCCAAAAGCCCTGTTCCTCTGACTCCTCTTTGTCCCAGTTCAGATGTCCCCCGACTGTTTCTTGCAGCCAACACATAACTTCCAACTCACCTCCTCCCCCAGTCCTTTATTCCTTGAGCTGGGAAAATGCGCCTCGGGCCCCCAACGAAATGCAGGAAAGTCATATCTCTCTGGGTTGTTGGTTGCTAGGTGTCCATGTCCAGGCTTGGATCTGCCATTGTATTCTCAAGAGCTCCATTGAAATGGGACCTAAGGCCCCAGACAGCTAAGTGCCACTCACAACTGTGTCTCTGAGCCTCTGCAGATACATAGACTCATAGACTTTAAGGTCAGAAGGGACCATTATGATCAGCTAGTCTGACCTCCCGCATGATGCAGGCCACAAAAGCTGACCCACCCCCTTTCCCTTAACTCAGCTGTTGAAGTCCCCAAATCCTGTGATTTAAAGACTTCAAGTCGCAGAGAATCCTCCAGCTAGCGACCCCCACCCCATGCTGCGGAGGAAGGCGAAAAACCTCCAGGGCCTCTGCCAATCTACCCTGGAGGAAAATTCCTTCCCGACCCCAAATATGGCGATCAGTAGAACCCCGAGCATGCAGGCAAGATTCTCCAGCCAGACCCTCATTGACCATTGATACTATTTACCAGCGATGGCACGTTGTTGACTAATTGACTAAAATCACGTTATCCCATCAAACCATTCCCTCCATAAACTTATCTAGCTTAATCTTAAAGCCAGAGAGGTCTTTTGCCCCCACTGTTTCCCTCGGAAGGCTGTTCCAAAATTTCACCCCTCTGATGGTTAGAAACCTTCGTCTAATTTCAAGCCTAAACTTCCCCACGGGCAGTTTATATCCATTCGTTCTCGTGTCCACATTAGTACTGAGCTGAAATAATTTCTCTCCCTCCCTGGTATTTATCCCTCTGATATATTTAAAGAGAGCAATCATATCCCCCCTCAGCCTTCTTTTGGTTAGGGTAAACAAACCAAGCTCCTCGAGTCTCCTTTCATACGACAGGTTTTCCATTCCTCTGATCATCCTAGTGGCCCTTCTCTGTACCCGTTCCAGTTTGAGTTCATCCTTTTTAAACATGGGAGACCAGAACTGCACACAGTACTCCAAATGAGGTCTCACCAGTGCCTTGTATAACGGAAGCAGCACCTCCTTATCCCTACTAGATATACCTCGCCTAATGCATCCCAAGACCGCATTAGCTTTTTTCACGGCCACGTCACATTGCCGACTCATAGTCATCCTGCGGTCAACCAGGACTCCGAGGTCCTTCTCCTCCTCTGTTACTTCCAACCGATGCGTCCCCAGCTTATAACTAAAATTCTTGTTAGTCATCCCTAAATGCATCACCTTACACTTTTCACTATTAAATTTCATCCTATTTCTATTACTCCAATTTACAAGGTCATCCAAGTCTCCCTGCAGGATATCCCGATCCTTCTCCGAATTGGCAATACCTCCCAACTTTGTGTCATCCACAAACTTTATATAGATGTACACAATTTGTTGGGGAAGAGTCAACATGGTTTTTGTAAAGGGAAATCATGGCTCACTAATCTACTAGTTTTCTTTGAGGGGGTCAACAAGTATGTGGACAAGAGGGATATAGTGTACTTAAATTTTCAAAAGTCTTTGATAAGATCCGTCACCAAAGGCTGTGATGCAAAGTATGCTGTCATGGGATAAGAGGGAAGGTCCTCTCATGGATCAGTAACTGGTTAAAAGATAGGAAACAAAGAGTAAGAATATATGGTCAGTTTTCCAAATGGAGAGAGGTAAATAGTGGTGTCCCCCAGGGGTCTGTACTAGAATGAATACTGTTCAACATATTCATAAATGATCTGGAAAAAGGGGTAAATAGTGAGATGACAAAATTTGCAGATGATACAAAACTACTCAAGGTAGTTAAGTCCAAAGCAGACTGCGAAGTCTTACAAAGGGATCTCACAAAACTGGGTGACTGGGCAACAAAATGGCTGATGGAATTCAATGTTGATAAATGCAAAGTAATGCACACTGGAAAACATAATTCCAACTATACGTATAAAATGATGGAGTCTAAATTAATTGTTACCAATCAAGAAAGAGATCTTGGAGTCATTGTGGATAGTTCTTTGAAAACATCCACTGAATATGCAGCAGCAGTCAAAAAAGCTAACAGAATTTTGGGAATCATTAAGAAAGGGATAGATAATAAGACAGAAAATATCATACTGCCTCTATATAAATCCAAGGTACGCCCACATCTTGAATACTGTATGCAGATGTGGTCGCCCCATCTTAAAAAAAATATTGGAGTTGGAAAAGGTACAGGAAAGGGCAATAAAATGATTAGGGGTATGGAACAGCTACCATATGAGGAGAGACTAATAAGATTGGGATTTTGCAGCTTGGAAAAGAGACGACTAAGGAGGGATATGATAGAGGTCTATCAAATCATGAATAGGATGGAGAAAGTGAATAAGAATGTATTATTTACTCCTTCACATAACACAAGAACCAGGGTTCACCCAATGAAATGAATAGGCAGCAGGTTTAAAACAAACAAAAGGAAGCATTTCTTCACACAACGCACAGTAAACATGTGGAACTCTTCCCAGAGGATGTTGTGAAGGCCAAGACTATAACAGGGTTCAAAAAAGAACTAGATAAGTTCATGGAGGATAGGTCCATCAATGGCTATTAGCCAGGATGGGCAGGGATGGTGTCCATAGCCTCTGTTTGTCAGAAGCTAGGAATGTGTGACAGGGTGGATCACTTGATTATTTCCTGTTCTGTTCATTCCCTCTGAAGCACCTGGCATTGGCCACTGTTGGAAGACAGGATACTGGGCTAGATGGACCTTTAGTCTGACCCAATATGGCCATTCTGATGTTCTACTCCCCACATATTGACACATCTGTGTAAATCTACTAGGCTCAGTGAGATGACAATAGAGCCAACCCTACTAACCCCAGGGACCAAAAGCTCAAGAGACTGGTTGGGAAGGTAAGGAGAATAGGTATCTCTAGGGAGTATGAGCAGAATCTATTTACATTTTAACCACACTATGGAATTTCTACCAGAATATGAAGAATTGTGCTACTGACGTGTTTATTGTATTTCCTATACTACAGTGGCTGACTCAGTTTTATTAACTATGGGAATGATGATGATTAGAATTAACATTTATGGAGGTACAAACACTGTAGTGCTTGAGTGGACTTTGTAAGATGTAGATAAGATAGCCATGAACCTTTCTCCCCAAAAAAGGATCATATATTCCACAACCCACTGCAGGTCCAAACAGTCTCACCTTAGACACAGAGGAATGTGATGATCTTCTAAGAGGGGACTACAAGTCCCATCAGCCTCCCTCCCACAGCACATGCCCTTTCTCCTAGCCAGGTAACGGGAAAGGTCCTGAACCAGGAAATGGCAGGGCTCTGTTTGGAGTGGCGGCAGTGGCCACATGGATAGCCAGGAGCTGTACATAGGGCTGAGTGTGGAACAGGCTATGATTGGTGGACATTACAGCTGGGTGCAGGTCTATATGGGACTTATGGGAGAGCAGCAGTGACAGGGCAAGGAAACAGTGCAAAGGCTCCTGGATGAGAGACACTAACTGAGCCTGGCATAGAAACCTGAAAGTGCCTATTTCCTTGAGTAGAGACTGGGCTGGAGAGGGCACTAGGCCTGAAGAGACCCGACACTTGATGGGATTGCCCTAGGGATCCAAAACAGGAACTGCTATTGCTCACTCTCAACTGTAATTGTTTATACCTCTGTACTTAGGGTATTTGCAACCTTTCTCCTTTCCTGCCAGCCCTAGTAAATTACATTTTCACTTAGCCACATTTCTGAGTGGCTACTGGGGCTAGCGCCTACAAGGCCTAAGTGCTGAAGCACCTACAGTGCTTGACTCCAAGTTGAAGTACACCTGGTACACTAATGGCATCTTAGGGGGTTGGTGCACTCCACTGCTGAGCAGCCTCAATATTTACAAGCAATTTAAAGGTGTCAAAAAGGCTAGAGACTCACAACCACAAGGGCTACAAACACTTTGTTTTTTAACTTAAATCTTAGATTCTAGTCATGAGTACTTACAGATTTTACATGAACACAAATGGATTTCTACTGTCCCCACCCAATGGGATATGAAGGCTTTTGCCGCTAGGTCCCTGGTTCAAAACCAGTCCAGAATAGTAGTCATGATGGAAAGCTGTTAGCATCTGATGGCTCTTCCGAGGCCTGTGTGCCCCTGTAGTAACTGGGGCCCTCAGTCAACTCCTAATGGGCAAGTATCCATGTCACAAATTGACCCCCTTGTAGCAGCCTCAGTACAGACCCCAAGACTAAAGAAACTGTGGTGACTCAGCTGTCATATCACCCCTAAAATGGCTCCTTAACATCAGTTGAGGAACATTGGCAGGGCAGCGTGTTGCAGATTGTGTGGCCATCACCCATGCTGAACCTACTCCGGGGATAAATACAGAATCTCACTGACACCTCCCCCTCGCACTAATGTCACTTTTTAAAAGCTAATAAATTACTCTTCACTACTGCAACATATGCATATGATCCATGGCATCTAAAGCCTGAGAAAACAGAGCCCCAAACTATATTTATGGAATTTTTATTTATGCTCTTTTCCATAAATATAGATAAAAGCATACTGTGTGATATATCCATTTCTAAAATCACACTGTATTACAGCACATGGGAAAAGAGGAGACATCTGTGTCTAACTATATGCCTGGAAGTGCTAATGGCTGCTAAATCCACCCCGACAAATGTAGACAACTTCTCACCACCAACACACACACACACACACACACACACACTCACACAAAATATATTATGGCTTACTACGAATCAGGATGCCCAGGTCCACTTGCCTCATCAAGCTGTCATCCATATTGATTAGGTAACCTAGAAAGACAATTACACAACTATAGCTCCTCTTACTTTTCCCATTCCCCGGTGATAATTTTTCAGAAGTGCTTTAAAAGGATCTCTCAGGTAATCTGTAAATTCAGGTACACCTAGATAAAGAATCAGATATTTTAAAAGCTACTGAGGGTTTGACTTTCTGTGTTCCTATCAGTAAAGGCCAAAGACTTGTCTACTCTGTGAACTTTTCTTCAGCAATGACCTGTAACCGAAACTTAAAGTGAAGTTCTATCCTAAAAAGTAAAATGGATCAGCCCCTCTGTGTATTCAGAGTCATATCACCAATTTTTATGCCTGTTATGCCCGCAGAGCAAACTAAGTTAGAGTAAGAGAAGCTGCGTTCTACTTCTGCTTGTGTATCATCAACAGAATTGTTTATTAAATTCCAAAGGTTTACAACTCTGCAAACCCAGTGAAGGCATAAGGATTTCACAGGGCCACAAAGGGGAACGATGAGAACAAAATTTGGCCTGCAGAACAAGCCATGATGCATGATGAAGAAAGAACTCATTTTGACTGTCAGAACCTGGGCTGAGTATGCAGGACTGCTAGTTTAGAACACCATCTTTTTACTTGTAAACTGAGCACATCTGATCCGAAGCCATTGAGACACAACATAGAAACCATTTTTACAGTCACTTTTCAGAATAGAACTACACTTTAAGGCGAAGGTGCTCTGATGCCCTGGGGATTGGCACAATATACAAACAAGATATTCTGCATGCTCATCCAATTCCCCTATATTGTGGGGAAAATTTATTCCAGATCTCCCCCGGGCACAAGCTTATACTGTGACTCACAAGAATCAGAATCATCCTAATGCTCTCTTGGATCACTATGAGGCGCTCAGCCCTAATCTGTTCACATCAAGACACTCCTGGAGCTAATGGGTTAATTTTTACCTCTAGAGGAAAAAGAGCAGAAGATTCTAAAAGAATGTTGATGGTATTACGAAGATCAAGATTTTTGTATTTACCTATGAATATGGCCGTGACCCTCTTTAAAAAAGCCTGAATGCACTTGAGGTACCTCATACTTCAATAGATGTATTCTAGCAGGTTGTCTCTCTTGTACTTTTCCACCTAGGATAAAAAGCAAATAAATGTATGTGGTATTAAAGATATCTCCTTCCTTGAGCTCAGAATGGAGGGGGATGAGATGAGCACACATCACATCTCTACATCATAGATGAGGTGTCTCTTTCACATTACACATCAGCCACCCCATCCAGATTCCCTGATCCCCTGTACTTTCCATCACCCACCTTCCCACTGCGTTATCCTAGTTCTCCTTATCCACTATACTACCCTTCATCCAGTCTCCACCTTCCAAATCAAATGACAGCATGAATGTTTTGTAAGTCGGCCAGTGGTCACTTACAAGATGCTTGGAAGTTTTCCTCAGGACCAGCTGAAGGTTATAATAGGTCTTGTTTGTGATCACCTTTTTCTTCATGGTCCATTTGAAATACGGGGCTAAGCATCTTAACACATATTTACAAGCCTGTAAGACATGGCAAGAGCAGGAGGGTTAGATGCAAAGGATATAAGAGCCTTAGACAAAACGAAGGTAGGTATGGTTTCCCCAGGTAAAAGGGCAGGAAATGGGTGCTTTTTATCAAACTATTTGTTATCTGCAATGACAATCAAACTCATCTGATTCACTACTGCACGGTCTTGAAATATCAGGTGGTCTTGTTTTGGACTTTAATATTCCCCTGTGCCCACTGATAAACCCTCTTCTAGTTTGCTCATCAGATGGGACGCACTACAGGGTTTGTTAAGTGAATGTATGGAACTAGAAAGCATTCCCACTGCTCAGCAATGCTGGTCTGGAAAAGCATTAGCATGACAGGGTGTGGAGCAGACTGCACTGGAAAGTGCTCTGCAGGCTAACGGAAGAGAAGATCCTGAGAACGAGATTTCTTAGAGCTCCAGAACAGAAACAGTCATGGGGACTTACCTCAACTACAGCCTCATTCTCATCTTGGAGGTGGAGGAGCAAGGGTACCAAGCTGTTGGCAGCTTCATCCATTGGATTAGCCTTTTCTTTTTTGTCAATTCTGCTTAGCAGGTCCCCAAATGGGTGAATGGTATAGGACATATATTGTCCCCTCCTCCTGTGAATGACGGAAGATAGGATGGCTCTAGAACAACTACAAGTTATTGGGGCCAATGCAGAAATTATTGGGAGAAATGTTATGGCCTGTTTATGCAAGAGGTCAGACTAGATAATCATAATGGTCTCCTCTGGCCCTGTAATCAACAAGTTTCAAGGGGTGGGATGTCTCAGTCCATGACACTTTCAGTTCATTCTGTCACAATTGGCATCCACTTAAAAAAATCCTGACATAGGATTCTGGTAGTTTATCATCTGTCTGTTTAGCTATCTATCAATCATACTTATATGGCTCCATTACTCCAGTATCTGAGCATCTCACAATCTTTGAGGTATTTGGCCTAACATCTCCCCTGTGAGGCAGAGAAGTGCTATTATCCCCACTTCACAGATGGGGATCTGAGGCGCAAAGAGAGACTAAGGAGTAAATTAAAATCTGAATATGCTGCCATCAAGTTAACTTTTATATTGTTTCTATGTTCTCTCTGGGCAGAGGGTTTATCTCTTGGTCTGCCTAAGACGTTGTGGTGCTGTGTTTTGAGGGCAGTTGCACTGGACCTCCTTCCTTTTCCCCTCTACCCCTTCTAAGATTAAAGACAGCAAACAAATACTAAATCACTTTTTTTTGTTATCCTTGTCAATTATAAAATCTCTGGGCTAAGGCCAAAATTTTCAAACCTGGAAGCCTCCTAAATCTACCTATTTCTTGTGTTCTAATCACCACATACGCAAGAGTCCCATTCAGACTAGTTGTGATCTAGTAGGCCTTGTCCATTCCTAATCTACATGAATGTATGTGGCTATGTAGGGGTCTATGATACTGGCTGCCTGCACCAGGGCTTACCAGTTTGTAAACATTTGCACACACCAATTGCCTTATTGATATGATCAAATAATCAGTGCTAGCCCCCAGCAATGGCGATGAACGCTGAACAGGTCTCTTGGTCATTCACATCAGGTTTAAATCTCAATGGCCTGCACTACAACCCGGCTGTCTGATCAGTGCAAGCCACGCAGGGGGATTGACAGCAGGTCTCTAGGGTTTCTGATCTGCACACAGAGGGAGCTCATTAAAAAAAATGTCAGATACCAGTCACCACACGCTACACAACTCTAGTCTGATTTATTGCAAGCTCTGGCTTTTGCAATGTGACCCTCTCTGATTCAGTGCTACAGGCACTCATTCTCCCTCAGGGGCATTTCTTGAGAGAAAGGACCTTTCCTGAGGCTTCAGTGACTCCTGATCAAGCCACTCCAAGTGTTCTTCATTGAATTCTGCTCTAATTGGTGGTTCAAGTCCAGCTTTGGGATGGGATTTACATGCCACCAGCACCAGCTTCTCAGTTCAGAGATTATTAGTTTCTATGGGGCTGTATCTGTGCACCCCCTATATCTCAGGGGCTGCAAATAGGAGGCATAGAGCAAGTTTTATGCCACCCAGGGATTCCTCTATACCAAGGGAATCCCCAGCTACCCCACTAGGGAAGGCTTCTAGCTGTTTTGTGCTGCCTGATCAGCAAAAACAGCTAGAAGCAGGGTTGAGGATTTGGCCATGAGTCAGGAGCAGGAAAAGGGAGTTCTGAGGGGAAAGAATTGGAAGAAGGCTAGGGTGGGCTAGGGATTATGAGGGAAATAAGACAGGAAGTGTTGTAGATGAGAGGCAGGGAGGCCCAGGAGGAGGAGGTCAGTCACTGTATCTGTGGCGAGAGATGATCAAAACATGGACCAAGATTTTAGCAAGTAGGGCCAAGAAGAAAGGGCGGATCTTAGAGATACTGGGGAGAAAGAAGTGACAGGAATTATAAAAGACCTGGGCACGAGCAGCAGAAGAACAGAGACGAGTCTAAGATGATTCCAATGCTGAAGGTTGTGGGTGGCATGGAAAATAGTTGAGTTATCCTGACAGAGAGAGAGGGTTTGGCAGGAAAGTTAAGAAACTCCATTTTGGAGCTAAAGTATATCCCCATTTACACCCAGTTAGCCCCTCTAAAACCAATGGCCTTGAATGGATATAGCTGAAGGCAGAATGAGTTTGAATTAGTGAAGAGATGTCAGAGGCACATAGAGATGTATATTTACTCTGGGTTTTGTGCACTGCTGGCATTTCTGGAGTACTTCTCAGCAGTCTGTGTTATACCTATGTGATCCTTGTCATGGGAAGACAAGAATTGCCAGACTGGATCAGACCCAAGGTTCATCTACTCCAGCATCCTATCTCCAACTGTGGCCAGCATCAGATGCTTCACAGGAAGGTGTCAGAACCCTGTAGTAGGCAGATGTGGGATAATCTACCCCCACATTAGGTCTCATCCTGATCATTTTAAACCCTGAAGCTGGGATTAAACATTCCTGCAAAAATTTGTTAGCATTAACTATTATAACTCTGGGTAGTCTTGATAGCCATATAAACGTCCAATCCCTTATTTGATCTGTCTAATTTTCTAGCCTCAACAACTTCTTGTGGCAATGAGTTTCATAGTCTAATTACATGTCATGTGTCAGTTTTAAATTTGCACCTTTTAATGTCATTGAATATCCCTTCCCTGGAATCATCTCTTACCATCACAACGTAGGTGATGTAAGAAAGGCCCTTTAGACTCAGCATACGGACTTCAGGTGCTCCATCCACTGCTCAAGGAGGTTCAAGGATTGCGATGGTAATGCAGCCATGGCATTGTTCGTGGAAAGCTACAAAAATCCAAACCTGTCATTAATAACAGACAAGAAAATAGAACAAGTTTTCAGAGGCTCTGTTATGTGGATAGATGCTGTGGGGGAAATACCTGCACATCTGCTCACCTAATTTGAATATAGAATTACTGGGATTGTATATGCAATTTCAATAATTGCACATTCAAATGGCCAATTGTAATTATAAGTCTAATTTCATCCTGGTTTCAGATGTATATATCTACCAAAAGTATTTTTAAGATACATGCTGGTATCACCTTGGGATCTAAATACTATGAAAAAATAAGAAAAAATTAGTCTAAAATAAAAATTGTATTATTTTTCTTCATTCTCCTGTGAACGAGGGATTGTGATTGTAAATGTCCTTTGGGTTTGGAGTGAGGGGTTGCTGTTTACAAATTTTATTACTTGGGGAAAGCTCCCTTGGGAAATTCAAATAAGACTAAACAGCATTATTCTGATCTCTTCTGACAAGGAATTCCACAGCAGAGTTGAGCAAATAATGGATTTTTCAGAAAGCTGGAAATTCTGGGGAAAAAGTTCCATTTCAGGTTAAAGCAAGAACAAATTTTCCAGCGAATCAAAAAGCAAAAAAAAAAAAAAAAATGGAGTGAGATTGAGGAACAAGGTGCTCTCCCTTATAAACTTTAGCCCAGTGGTTAGAGCACTCACCCAGGATGTGAGAGACCCCAGTTCAATTCCCTCCCCCCAACCTAATGTGGAGAAGGGATTTGAACTTGGACTCCCACATTGCAGGAGCATGCCCTAGGCACGGGACTCAAATAAATCTGTTAGTCTTTAAGGTGCCACCGCACTCCTCATTGTTTTTGTGGATACAGACTAACACGGCTACCGCTCCGATACTAGGTACTGGGTCTCTCCTGTTCCACTTTTTAGAAATAATTAATCTTTAGAGCAGGAACTTGAGTCTCCCACTTTCTAGGTGAGCGCTCTAAGCACCAGGCTAGAGAGGCATTCTCACTCTCTTTCCCTGGCCCAATGACTATCTACTAACATTCACAGTGGCAATTGGTTGTTATTCATAATGAGGACAACTATGTTCCAATCTAGACTGCAGGGAAAATACCCCAGCTGCCATGGTTACTAGTAGAGTATGTGGTCATGAGCCACATTCAGAGCCAATGACGCCACTAACTGATTATGAACTCAGTTAAACATTGTAGTTTAGGCTATTTCTACACTGCAGTTAAACACCCACTGCTGCCCCACGTCAGCTGACTCAGGCTACAGGACTGTTTAATTGCGGTGTAGATGTTTGGACTTGGGATAACCCAGGCTCTGGAACCTTCCCTCCACCTGAGGTCCCAAAGCCCCACCTCCAGCGCAACTCTGAACATCTACACTCAAATTAAACAGCCCCGCTGACCGAGCCCCTCAAGGCTGAATCAGCTGACATGGGCCAGCCATGGGTGTTTAGCTGCAGTGTAGACATACCCATAGTGACCGTTGTGGCTAAGCCAATACAGAAGATGTGCAGTTGAGTCTCATCTACATACTGGTGTCATGAAAGTCTGGGGAGATGACAAGATGCCACAAAAGGCCTCAATTTGGTGTTAAAGAGGAGGGGAAAGAGCACAATAGACTTGTGGAAGTACACAAAAGAGGGTCTTTGGTATGCATCCGAAGAAGTGGGCAGTAGCCCACGAAAGCTTATGCTCTAATAAATTTGTTAGTCTCTAAGGTGCCACAAATACTCCTGTTCTTTTTGCGGATACAGACTAACACAGCTGCTACTCTGAAACCTTTGGTAAGAATGTCCATCATGATTCTCTGGGATCTGTATGACAGGAACGAGTGAATCCAGCTGAATGTTGCCTCATTCACACCCACAATATCTCCAATGTGAATCATTAGCACATCACTCTCTGATTAGCTAGCAGGATTGCTGGTAGGATTGCTTCTTGTCCAAGAACAGAAGAAGATTGTCCATTAGCACAAGCAGAAGAGTAACTGGCAAGGTCTTTGGCATTAAATGTAGGTTTCTTCAGGGTCAATGGGGTGTAAGTGAGGGTAGAATTTGGTCCTAGATACTAGCATTGCTGTAACATTTTATGGTACCATTATACAAACACTGGAGCAATGTCAGTGATTCGGCTTTACTCTTCTTTAATTTTGACCTTTATTTATTTATATAAACAGCAAACACTGTATTAGAAAGAATGCTAGTGATGAACATGTCCCATACACCAGAGCTCTTCTCTATCACCCCAGTTACGCTTATCATCATCCTCAACACCTACAGCTTAGACAACACTTAGCGTCTCCTCTTGAAAGTTCTTTACAAACATTAGCTCAGGAGTAACAACAACTAGCCATGCTCACCTCAGTGAAGGAGGCAATTTAGATGAAGCTCTGTAGCTTCAGATCTGTGCACACAAAGCGGGAGAGGAGATATATTTTGATCTCAGGAATCTTGGGGCAGTGAGCCTCAGTGAGGGCCCTGTAATATAAAACATATAAAACGCTTACTATCTAGGGAATAGGCAAGGTATAGTGAAAACACTAGGGCACTAAGAAGTCAGGATGGGAAATTAACCCCACTGAACTCTCCCTCTTACCTGACAAGCAGAGAAAGCCCCTCACAGTAACTGTCAGGGTGGGGAGAGTTGGTCCCAGCAATGCTGTGTGCTGCTAACTGAGTCCACTGTGTGACAGCCCAGCACTTTTGAGCAAGATCCTCACAGCATCCACTGCCTCCCTAAGTTCAAAACAAGGCCAGAATTACTGTGAGATATTCAAGACATGGACAGCCAGCCTAACACTAGGGTTGCCAACTTTCTAGTGGCACAAAACCGAACACCCCTGCCCTACCCCTTCCCCATGGCCCCTCCCCTGCTCCACCCCTTCTCAGAGCCTTGTCCCCCTCGCTCCATCACCTCTCCTTCCATCGCTCGCTCTCTCCCACCCTCACTCACTTTCACTGGGCTGGGGCAGGGGGTTGGGGTGCAGAGGGGGGTGAGGGCTCCGGTTGGGGGTGCAAGCTCTAGGGTGGGGCCATGGATGAGGGGTTCAGGGTGTGGGAGAGAGCTCCGGGCTGGGACAACATGCGGGGGGGTGAGGACTCCAGCTGGGGGTGTGGGCTCTGGGGTGGGGCTGAGGGGTTTGGGATGCAGAAGGGGGCTGGGGCAGGGGTGTGGGCAGGGTGCGGGATGGAGTTTGGGTGTGGGAGGGGACTCCAGGCTGGGGCAGGCAGTGGGGTTTTGGGGTCCCAGCATTGCTTACCATGGCTCCCAGGAAGCGGCCACCAGGTCTTTGCAGCCCCTAGACGCATGGGTGGCCAGGGAGGCTCTGAATGCTGCCCTCACACCCTCAGGTGCTGCCCCCACAGCTCCCATTGGTCACGGTTTCTGGCCAATGGGAGCTGTGGAGCCAGCTCTCGGGGCAGGGGAAGGCTGCGGAGCCTCCCTGGGCACCCATGTGTCTAGGGGCTGCAGAGACCTGGCAGCCACTTCCAGAAGCCACACAGAGCTAGGGAAGGCAGGGAGCCTGCCTTAGCTCCGGGTCCCCACTGTGCAGCCAACTGGACTTTTAACGACCCGGTCGGCAGTGCCAACCAGAGCCACCAGGGTTCCTTTCCAACTGGGCATTCTGGTCGTAAACCGGACACCTGGCAACTCTACCTAACACACTGTGGCATGATTTCCTGGGGGAAACAGAAAGGGGCCTGAAGACCAATCCCATACTGAAAGTGGGGCATTGGGAGTAGGTCAGCTTAACATGTTGCTCAACCCTGCAATCACTGGTACACAAAAGCACTGCTGGCTGCTCCCACGCTGAATAGCACCGTGCAGATAATGTAGAGATACAGGCCCTGAGGAGCTTGCAATCTAAACTGAGCATAACGAAGACATCTGCAGGATGGCAGGGAGAAAGCATCAGGGAAGGCAGAGGGAGTGGGGATAAAGAAGTGGACCCTCAGCAAGTTTGTAGATGACACTAAACTGGGAGGAGTGGTAGATATGCTGGAGGGCAGGGATAGGAGACAGAGGGACCTAGACAAATTAGAGGATTGGGCCAAAAGAAATCTGATGAGGTTTAACAAGAACAAGTCCAGAGTCCTGCACTTAGGATGGAAGAATCCCATCCACTGCTACAGACTGGGGACCCCGAATGGCTAGGCAGCAGTTCTGCAGAAAAGGACCTATGGGGTTACAATGGACGAGAAGCTGGATATGAGTCAACAGTGTGCCCTTGTTGCCAAGAAGGCTAATGGCATTTTGGGCTGTATAAGTAGGGGCATTGCCAGCAGATCAAGGGACGTGATCATTCCCATCTATTCAGCATTGGTGAGGCCTCATCTGGAGTACTGTGTCCAGTTTTGGGCCCCACACTACAAGAAGGATGTGGAAAAATTGGAAAGAGTCCAGGGGAGGGCAACAAAAATGTTTAGGGGGCTGGAGCACATGACTTATGAGGAGAGGCTGAGGGAACTGGGATTGTTTAGTCTGCAGAAGAGAAGAATGAGGGGGGGATTTGATAGCTGCTTTCAACTACCTGAAAGGGGATTCCAAAGAGCATGGATCTAGACTGTTCTCAGTGGTAGCAGATGACAGAACAAGGAGTAATGGTCTCAAGTTGCAGTGGGGGAGGGTTAGGTTGGATATTAGGAAAAACTTTTTCACTAGGAGGGTGGTGAAGCACTGGAATGGGTTACCTAGGGAAGTGGTGGAATTTCCTTCCTTAGAGGTTTTTAAGGTCAGGCTGGGATGATTTAGTTGGGGATTGGTCCTGCTTTGAGCAAGGGGTTGGACTAGATGACTTCCTGAGATCCCTTCCAACCCCGGGGCCGCCCGGGGGGGGGCAAGTGGGGCAATGTGCCCCAGGCCCCACAGGGGCCCCCAGCCCCGCCTCCGCCTTCCCCTATCCCCTGGCGCCTCAGTGCGCCGCATGAGGAGCAGCCCTGGACAGCCCTGCGGGCCTGAGCTCCTCCCACTGAGTCAGAGCTGCGTGGTAAGGGGGCGGGACTGCAAGCTCCGGTCCCACTGAACCACACTGCTGCAGCGCTGTCCAGGGCCGCTCCTGGACGCAGCGCGCTGAGGCTCCAAGAGAGGGGAGAGGCGGCAGTAACCCAGGAGCGGCCCTGGACAGCGCTGCTGGGGGGGGGGGGGTCAGGGAATGGGGGGTTGGATTGTGAGCATTCCGGGGGTCTGTCAGGACTCGGCGGGGGGGTGGATAGGGGTCGGGGCAGTCAGGGGACAGGGAGCAGGGGGATTGGTGGAGGGATGGGGTCCCGGAGGGGTGGTTGGGGGGGGAGGTGAGACGACAAGGAGCAGGATGGGTTGGGGATTCTGAGGAGGGTAGTCGGGGGGCAGGAAGTGGGTGGGGGTCAGATAGGGAGCAGGGCCAGGCTGCTTGGGGAGGTACAGCCTTCCCTACCCTAAAGCTCATTCAGCAGTTTGAGGCTTGCAGACAGCTATTTAGCACAAAGAGCCAAGCTGTTATCTTTTCCCTTAGGGCTACCATCCCTTTCACTTCTCAAATGCCAAATTATAGTCTACATATAATTTCAGTGCCATAGGGAGATTCATGTCGGGGGAGGGTAGCTTCATTTAAAATTAGCCACTTTAGATTAACAGTGATAGAGCCAAGAGAGCCATGGGGTAGGGATCACATGAGAAGAGCAATATCATACACCACCTACCTCCTTCCCAACCCTACCAAGGGAGACCCCCCCCCCCCTCCCCTGAGGCTCCAGAGGGGTTAATTCAGTGGTTCTCAAATTTTTGTACTGAGTGTGACCCCCCCCCTTATAAATTAAAAACACGTTTTTATATATTTAACACTATTATAAATGCTGGAGGCAAAGCGGGGTTTGAGGTGGAAGCTGACCCCCAGTAATAACCTCGTGACCCCCTGAGGGGTCCCAACCCCAGTTTGAGAACCCCTGGATTAATTTAAATTTAGCACCCTGTGTCCATTCACATGCATGTGCTATTTTGAGCATTTCAGTTTTCACAACATAGGCTCATCCCAGATTCTGGAACAAGCTCAAATGCTCAGTTCGTGGAGTATGTACCTAAGCTATACTAAAGACAAACCCACAGGAACCGCCTCCAGTTTGTGAGGGACCCCATAGAGCCAGTCTCTAGGAAACAGATAAATTCATGGAGGTTAAGTCCATTAATGGCTATTAGCCAGGATGGGTAAGGAATGGTGTTCCTAGCCTCTGTTTGTCAGAGGGTGGAGATGGACGGCAGGAGAGAGGTTACTTGATCGTTACCTGTTAGGTTCACTCCCTCTGGGGCACTTGGTAGTCTGTAGACAGGATACTGGGCTGGATGGACCTTTGGTCTGACCCAGTATGGCCATTCTTATGTTCTAACCTAAATGAACCCAAAATTATGGAGACAGATATGAGTCAAGGAAGCCAGCAGAGTATCAGAAACCTGGAAAAATCTCTGACTGGATGGGCTCAGGCATTTGGTCACAAGCTGATGTGGTTCAAAAATTTTGGATTTTTTTTTAAGCAGAATTTTTGTATTGTTTCTTTAAACAATCAAACACAGCAAGCAGTAAATATTTGGCCACACTCTTCTGAAACCCCAAACCATGTTCATGTTTTGGCAGACTAATTTCAGCTTTTCAATTAAAAAAACCACAACAAATTTTGAAGGAAAGCAGACATTGTCCGTGATTTTTTTCTGCTTTTTAAAAACCCCTAGTTTTCGATCCAAAAAAAGTTTTGACGGAAAATATTTGTCCAACCCTTTTAATGAGCTTTAGTGCCTTTTAGCACTAGCTGATGCTGAGAACCAGTGATACCTTGTAGAGGTGACTTGAAAAGAAGTTTTCTCAAAACTGGGTTTGTGCTGAGATGCAGGTTTTTAAATGTTTATTTTTCCCAGGGCCGCCCCGGGGGAGGGAGGGCAAGTGGGGCAATTTTCCCCGGGCCCTGCAGGGGCCCCCATGAAAATATAGTATTGCAACTTTTTTTTATGGAAGAGGCCCCAAAATTGCTTTGCCCCAGCCCCCCTGAATCCTCTGGGCAGCCCTGTCCAACCCTGATATTCTATGATAGGTGTCTGAGGAAGCAGAGAGACAGGATCACTTTCTGAAGGGAAAGAGTGCAGAGTGGTGCACAATGCAAGGAGACACCTAACCCTCCATGGCACACATGTTCTGTAATCACAACTGTAGCAGAAGGGAGTGAAACCGAGATCAAAGGGGAATATTAGGGTATAAAGTTACTTCATCAGACTATAAGCATGGAAAGAGTATAAATAGCTTTCCTGTTGGGTACTGTTGTACTTAAAGTACTGCACAGGATCTTTTCAGGGGGAATAAGACAAAACACCACATTTATTAGTAATACATGTATTCATTAACACTGTATTATATGCATATAATATATTACACTTACACTTACACACTCACACAAACACACTCCGTCTTGTTGTTATCAATTAGTTGCTCCCCTTAACTTCACTGGCCAGGTGAGTTAGATGGGGGAGGGGGTGGAGCCGGGCTTCTGCCGATCCGGATCGATGCTCCCATGTTGACAAGACGAGACCCGGAGTTCTCTGCAAGACACCTCACTTTTATAGCAGCTTTCCTCTTATGCAAATCTATATCAAATTTAAACTCTGTGTCTGTGTCCATTGGTCCTTTGTGCTGCTTTCTTTTGAGTGTTGTCCCAATGCTGCAAAGAGGGTGTTTCCAAAAGAAGGTGCTTGCTTCTAACCCCCGAGGCCGTCAGTATGTCTGCTTGTCTTTAAAGAGCCCACTTGACACGTTTTATTGTCCTTGGGTCTGGCTCCCAGCCCCTCTCCAACAGTTGAGGCTGTCTGGAGGTGTTGCCTTCCATGCCTTGCTCATTCACACCTCATTCATTCAACAGGGCAATTGATTAAGAGTGGGGGGGGGGGGGAGAGCTCTTGTTCTACTGCTAGCAAAAAGAAATTTTTCTTCTATCTTATTCTATCCTTAGGGGCTATAATATTATACCAAGGGCAATGCAAAGTTTCTAAATGAGGCTTTGATACAAAGTCCCATGAAAACAGAGGTCACACGTAGGTAGACCCACCATAAGGTTATATGAAGAGGCACAATGTAAAGACATATGCAAATTATCAGAGATTGATCTACATTGTCCCCCTTTTGACCTCTCAAGAACAATTCTTGAGTGGTCACCATATAAATCTTTTGTATTTGTTGCAAACAAACCAAACAATTATAACCAGGTGAATATAACTAAAACTATTACAATTGACTAAACACCAGATATAACATAAACACAAATGCAAACAATTATAATTATAATAATTGGAAATACAACAAAACCATTATTATTACAATAATTGGGTACATTGACAAACAAAATGAGGCCCAAAGTCACTGAGGTCAGGACCTTTTTAAGCACACACAACAAATAAGATTTTGTAGGAGTACCACAGTTGTTATGCAAGGTTAAGCTGATTTGGACTTTAACTAACATTCAGTTGCTAAAATGTTGTAGAATTCCCTATTTTTAACAGTTGTTCTCAGAGGTTTCTGGGGACCTGAAAGATGGGGCCATACAATTATGGGCCAAGGTCTTACAGGTTATGGGGGCCCAAGAACTACCCTTCAGGGCTTGGGGAAGTAGAACCAGAGTGCATAGAGGAAAGTGTGGAATTAATAATAATACAAGCAAATGTAACTAACAATACAAATGTATCAAGAACAAAAATTAACAACAAAATGATTATTAGAGAACCAAACAAAACAAAACAAAATAACCCTGATGCACTGGGGACCAAAGTCTTTTGGACACAAGGGGTGATTGATAAGTTGGATGGAGATGGGGGAAGTAGAGAGAGGAAAAGACATTTACCCTGTCTAGTGTAGTATCCCCTCTCTCTCTGGACCCAATGCTAGCACAGGACACCACCAGAGACAGACACAGAACATGCAACACAGAACACTGAACACAGACTTTGTCATGACACTATAACCATGGTATTTTATAACTCTTCAGCTGGTACCAGCTCTCCTGATGTTCTGGTTCAGAGCCTGAAAGATAGAAGCTTGGAAACAAATTAGCACAGTGCTCCCACCATGGCAGAACCTGCTTAGTCTCTGCCACAGTGTGTTTGGTACTTGGGGCTGCACAAATGCTAATTAAGTGGTGCATTTCTTGTGAGTGTAAATTCTCCCTTTCTCTCAGTAAAAGGGCGTTAACACTCCATCTAGGGAAAAAAAAATTCTGTTTTAAAATTTCCAGCCATTTTGCCATGGCCTGGAGATCTGAGGCAGAAGCAGGCACTGTTGTTAACTGTTTCAATGGCATTTTGGCCCTGGGAGGAGGAATTTACCCAAATATTCCCCTTCCCAATCTCCAGAGGGGTCCCAAAGGTCTGCCCCCTTCTGGGGTCTCAAATGTTTCTTCTCCTGATGTTACTGCTGCTGTAAGATTTGAGAGTGCTGTTTTAACTCTCTGTACCCAACCTGTTTTTCAGTTTTTTTATCTGTTGCTTGCCTGGGCCCGATCCTGCTTTTTCCAATAAACAGTTCCTTTCCATGGGCACAAGCCTTGTTCCACTACCAATTTAGCAAGGAGGGTGGACTTTCCAACTAGCCCCCACCCTTCCTGGTCCCGTTCCTTAAACATTTTCTTCAAAATTGTGAAATTATCACAATATTACTTACAAAAAACAAAACAAACATAAACCACACTACACTGCCCAAACTCCTATATCCTTCAGAGTTTGGTTTAACAGAACAAGATTTGTATCTTATGTTTTTAACCCACTCTGGGCCAGAGGGAGAGACGCTAAGCTTCCCTCTGTATTACTCGGTCTGCTACCACTGAGGGTTCATACACCAATTATACAAATCCTTCCCCGGATTAGATCCTTCCCCGGATCAGAGTGAGAAACACTAAGTTCTCCTCTTTAGCTCAGTCTTGCTACGGCTGAGGGTGTATGTACCTCTACAAAACAATTTAAACTTAAACTCCTATATCCTTCAGACTTTGGTTAGATCCTTCCCCGGATCAGAGTGAGAAACACTAAGTTCTCCTCTTTAGCTCAGTCATGAACACAATTTAAACCTAAACTCCTATATCCTTCAGAGTTTGGTTAATTAACTGAAAGTTTACGCTCTTTTTCCTCTAGTGCCAGGCTTGCTAAAGCTGGCGGTGTGCACACCAGTTTTATAATAACTGTGGATTCTATGCTTGCTCCCCCTTTCGCATTCTCCACCAAAATGTTGTACTTAAAGTACTGCACAGGATCTTTTCAGGGGGAATAAGACAAAACACCACATTTATTAGTAATACATGTATTCATTAACACTGTATTATATGCATATAATATATTACACTTACACTTACACACTCACACAAACACACTCCGTCTTGTTGTTATCTATTAGTTGCTCCCCTTAACTTCACTGGCCAGGTGAGTTAGATGGGGGAGGGGGTGGAGCCGGGCTTCTGCCGATCCAGATCGATGCTCCCATGTTGACAAGACGAGACCCGGAGTTCTCTGCAAGACACCTCACTTTTATAGCAGCTTTCCTCTTATGCAAATCTATATCAAATTTAAACTCTGTGTCTGTGTCCATTGGTCCTTTGTGCTGCTTTCTTTTGAGTGTTGTCCCAATGCTGCAAAGAGGGTGTTTCCAAAAGAAGGTGCTTGCTTCTAACCCCCGAGGCCGTCAGTATGTCTGCTTGTCTTTAAAGAGCCCACTTGACACGTTTTATTGTCCTTGGGTCTGGCTCCCAGCCCCTCTCCAACAGTTGAGGCTGTCTGGAGGTGTTGCCTTCCATGCCTTGCTCATTCACACCTCATTCATTCAACAGGGCAATTGATTAAGAGTGGGGGGGGGGGAGAGCTCTTGTTCTACTGCTAGCAAAAAGAAATTTTTCTTCTATCTTATTCTATCCTTAGGGGCTATAATATTATACCAAGGGCAATGCAAAGTTTCTAAATGAGGCTTTGATACAAAGTCCCATGAAAACAGAGGTCACACGTAGGTAGACCCACCATAAGGTTATATGAAGAGGCACAATGTAAAGACATATGCAAATTATCAGAGATTGATCTACATTGTGGTCTCGTCTTGTCAACATGGGAGCATCGATCCGGATCGGCAGAAGCCCGGCTCCACCCCCTCCCCCATCTAACTCACCTGGCCAGTGAAGTTAAGGGGAGCAACTAATTGGTAACAACAAGACGGAGTGTGTTTGTGTGTGTGTGTGAGTGTAATATATTATATGCATATAATACAGTGTTAATGAATACATGTATTACTAATAAATGTGGTGTTTTGCCTTATTCCCCCTGAAAAGATCCTGTGCAGTACTTTAAGTACAACAGTACACCAGACCCATTACTGCCCATATAAGGTACTTAATTGGGCATCATTACCATAGTATCTGAGCTTCTCACAATCTTCAATGTATTTACCCTCATAATGCCCCTATGAGGTAGAAAAGTACTATCCAATTTTACTGATGGGGAACTGAGGCATAGAAAAGCTAAGTGACTTGCCTAAGGTGTCACAGAAAGTCTGTGGCGGGGCAGAAATTGAATCCAGGTCTCCGTCTGTTTCCCCAGTCACTGGACTATTCCTCCCTCTCCAGCCTTCCTTCTGGGATAGTCCATTTAGTTTAAGGATTTGCATCATGTCACATCGCAGCCAATCACTGGCCAGACAGGCAGATACAAGTCCTGCAGGATGATTTCACCCAGGCAGGGATGAGAAAGGCTACAATGGCCACGTTACAGGGAAACTGACTGAACACTGGAGAGATTCAAGGTGAGAAAAGGCACCCAACTCTCATAGACACTGTAGGAATAGTGGACTCAGCCTGGCCATGCTGCAACAGGAGACACTAGATACTTCACTAGAAAAGTCTCTTCTGACCCAAATGAGCCTGTATAAAGAAATGCTATGGGAACAAAAATGACCATCTGTTACTAAGGCTATGTCTTCACTACAGAGTTAACCCAGGTTCTCACCTGGGGTTTAGCCCTAACCCCTCTGCTGTTCACACATAAAAGCCTTTCACCCAGATTTGGAGGTACATTATGTCTGGGCTAGCTGACCTGACAGGGAGTGTGGGTGAGAGCCCAAAGCTCTGCTTTAATTTGGGCTGAAACCCACCCACTTTGTAGTGAAGACACAGACTAAATCACTTATGTGCTGATAGTTCTCCAATGCCCTTGCCACAATTCCCTTGGAAGGACGGACCAGTTCTCCCAGAGTAGTGTCAATTGACTGGGAAAAACCATCTCAGCCCAGAGAACCATGGGATATGCCCCCAGACACACACAGGTGAGTGCAGAAACAGTGAGGACACAGTAATGCAGGTAAGTCCTGGCAGTGTGAATACTCACAGCTAGGCTAGGCTAATGTTGGTGTTCAGACCCAGGTGCCAGTCACCTGAGTTAACTGGCAGGATAGACATAGCTAATATAAGAAATTACTACCAATTATCATGTTATCATCACTGCTTCTAATAGCATTATCACAGGGTATGTCTACACTGCAATTAGACAGCCGTGGCTCACCCGTGCCAGCTGACTCAGGCTAGTGGGGCTCAGGCTGAGGGGCTGTTTAATTGCGATGTAGACATTTGGGCTTGGGCTGGAGCATGTGAGGTGGGAAAGTCCCAGAGCCCGGGCAGTCTGAGCCTGAACATCTACACCACAATTAAACAGCCCCTTAGCCCAAGCCCGAGTCAGCTGGCTTGGGCCAGCCGCAGGTGTCTAACTGCAATGTAGACTTACCCACAGAGTAGCTGTGAAATGACCACAAAATATCACACAGTGGGCTGAATATTCCAAGTGATTTAGGTAGGTTTGCAGGTGGCGTGAACAGAATAAAACAGCTGTTGTATGTGATGCTCATGAGGAGCGTGGCTGCTTGCCAAGAGGGTTTTTATTACATGCTAGCTAACTGCACACACTTGAGGCAGTGGAGACCGACTGTGGAAAGATCAGCTAAACACGCATTGCCATAAAAAGACAAGCCCCCATGAAGTGTGTGGGAAATTGCTGTACTGAAAGCAGTGAGCACAACATTTCTTAGCAGTTGGAGCCTTCTTTCACTGAGAATGATCAATTATCTACATGGAAAGAAAGTCTGGGCTCAGAGACACCCCCCCCCCCCCAGCCTGTGTCCAAGTAGAGAACTGAAGGGCCCAGCCCCACCATGCTAGCAGTGACACCTCCATACCAGTTTTAATAGTACTGCAGACTCCAGAAGGATCACTTTCACTACATTCCAGCTGGCCACCAAACATATGACTCTCAGGAGCCTGTGTCTGGTGCCTCTGCACCTGCTGCTTTTTTGCAGTTGATACATATCATACAATATCGCTGTCACCTGAGAGAAAAAACAACATCAACATGCCACCCCTTGGGTAGTCACTTGAAGTACAAAACAGCTATTCATAAAGACAGTATAAGCACACAGTCAAGATCCACTCTCTCAGACTGAGAGGCCAGGAGACAATCAGAGGAGCAAGTGTATGGAATAGAGCACAGGGGAGTTCCCTGCAGGTCAGGGAATTTGCTCTCTCTCTTCCTGTCAACTGGCAAAGTTTAAGGGCCCAGTTTTGAGAGCCAGGCTTCCCTTCTTGGGCCTACCATTATCACACGTACATTATGCACACGTGCAAATCAGTACGTACAAACTAACTCTGTCTGTGCCTTTAGATCAAGGAATTAGATGTTTAAATCTCCACATTTTAGCTTTTAAGAACTTGTTGGTTCTAAAAAGGAGGCCACGTTAAGATTCCTTTCCAAATCAGCCTTACGTCTGGGATGATGCTGAATTATCTTTGTGACCCTAGGTGCCTAGGGTAACCCACACCGAAAATGCCAAGGTCAGGGCAGGCTGCAAAAAGGAAAGCAGATTCTCCCAAAACTGGTGGTTAATACTGTAGTTAGATTCACCAACAAGTCACAAAACTGCCCCAGAGATCTATGTGACTTAAGGCACTGATTGGTGGGACCAAAGACAAAGTAGGGGGCAGAATGGGTTAAGTTCTTTACCTAATTCCCCAGCAACAATTGGACATTCTCTTAAACTGTTTCATCCAAGAAATACAAACATGGGAGTCTGTTGGGGTTACTATGCCTGCCTGAGCCAGAGTTCTTCCATGTTTAAACTCTGTCTTTCCACGTTTAACTCTGATCGACCTTAACAACCAAGGACAGGAATTGGAATGTGTAAATAGCCAGTTAGCAATTACGACCTTGTTCATTTCAGGTACCAAACAAGAATGATGAGGTTTGCATGTTTCTAGCTGGGGAAGGGGTAATAAACTAAGGGTAAACAGGACCAAATAACAGTTTAGGGAGAAGTTACTAACAAGCTGGATTTATAGCCCTAGAATGATTTAGTTGCTTAAATGTATAAACATGCCTTCGGTAGAGAGGGGCGGGGGAGTGGAGGGGTGGTAGAGAGGGGAGGGGGAGAGAGGGGAGCTTATTTGTAAAATGTATAAAGAAGAGAGAAACTGTTTTTGCTGGTGTGCTCGATTTGAGACTTGCCTGTCTCCTTGCACCACTTTGAGATCTCAAATAAACTTTGATTGTTTCTCCACCCCGGTATGTTTATTGGCGTGAAGCACTCCGGGCACCGAACCCCACTGTTGCTGTCCTCGGGCCCCTGTGCCGGCAACAAGTCCCTTTAGGAACTAAAGAACGGAGTCCAAAGTTTTGAGAGAATCATAGCAGTAAAATCAAAGCAGAGCCTACTATACCACAGTAGCTAGTAGGAGATGGCTAGCGGGAGAGATTTAAGTTTTCAATTATTTTATATTTGACATAAGGCAATAAAAAAAAAACTTTGTATTTGGAATATTACACCCCTCTTCTTTCCTACGAGACACCATGGTGATTGGTACTGTAAAAAACCTGCCAAAGAGATTTGGCTTATGCTGAGGCAGCTAACAGGGGGGTTAAAGTTTGGAAAATGGGAGCAGAGCTCTCATCAGCTGGATGTTGAATCAGCTGGGTTCCTACTGCTCTTAACTATGAATCAAATTTGATTGTCTCTCAAAAGTACTATTTTCATTGAGGTTACAGTTCCTTTCAAATGTATCCATTATCTAGACCGTATATATCCTCCTGCTTCTTCCTCCCATTACCAGCCAGCCGTATTACCTTTATTCTTTGCAGTGTCTTCAGAGTCTAATCTAAGGTTTCTTTAATAAATCCCCACCTGCTGGAAGGACCATGAACTTGAATTTAGCAAAAAGCTCACCTCACAGGAACACAGCCTAAAGCAGGGGTGGCCAATCTGAGAAGGAGCCAGAATTTACCAATGTACATTGCCAAAGAGCCACAGTAATATGTCAGCAGCCCCACATCAGTTCCCCCGCCCCCAGCACCTCCTGCCCACCAGCAGCCCCACCGATCAGCACCTCCCCCTCCGTCCCCACACCTCCCAATCAGCTGTTTTGTGGTGTGCAGGAGGCTCTGGGGTAGGGTGGGGTGGGGGGAGGAGTGAAGGCATGGCAGGCTCGGGGGGGGGGGGGTGGAGTGGGGCAGGGCCTGTGGCAGAGCCAGGGGTTGAGCAGTGAGCACCCTCCGGCACATTGGAAAGTTGGAGCCTGTAGCTCCAGCCCCAGAGTTGGTGCCTATACAAGAAGCCGCATATTAACTTCTGAAGAGCTGCATGTGGCTCCGGAGCCACAGGTTGGCCACCTCTGGCCTAAGGGCTCTTCTGTATCATTGCCTAAGGTTCTAAGAGAGTTTTTGGCCACTTCATGGGGTAAGAGGAGACTAGATCACAGAGGGCTGACACCTTCCTGGAGGACAAAGAAGGTTACAAAGGGCCAACATTTCTTCCAACGTTTCTGCTAGAGACCAACATAGTGGATAGAAATAGAGAACTCGGTAGGAATAAAACTCATAAGATCTCTGAAGGGCCACATCAACTTTATTTTGCCAGGGAACCAGTGGCATTCATTTTGGTGGGCAGAGAGTATAGTTACTGAATCAATGTGACTGACTGGTGAGACCCTGGAAAAAGAGAGTAAGAAAGGGAGAAGTAATGGTGAGAGAGGGGATTCGAGGAAATGTCAAAGATGAAGAAAGAGGTGAGAAAAAAAAATCACCATCACCTTACCAAAACAAAACACTTCACTGCACAAGACGACGAGAAAAAGAACAAATCACAAATGACATAATTTGTCATATCACTCAATGCACTACTGGAAGGTGCTCAGATACTATGGAGATGAGTGCAGTATACGAACTTGTATAGAACAGAACAGAGAGCAGGGTTAAAAGGTGAGATTTAATAACAACCCTGGTAAAGAAAGATGTTTGGGGGTTTTTTGGTTCATAGTGTCCCCTTGAGCAGCATTTCCTGCACGGTTTGCAGTTCCATGCTGTCTCTTATGCAAGTCCTCTGTGATCTGATCTGTAAGGCCACTAATCTTTCCTCCTCTGAATCCCTCCTCTAGACTCACTTCCGCTGTGTTGCTTATAAGACATCAGCCAGTTAATGATGGCTAGGGGAGAGGCAATCTGCCATTTATATTTATATAACTATAAATATGAGTAAAGTATATAAAGGCCTGTACACATATTTTGATTGTATGTTTCCAACATCCTTTGTATGTTGCCTGTCTTCTTTGTTTTAAGGATTTTTGAGGCAGGGACTATATCTTCATGTGTTTCATACAACCAAACACATAGAATCATAGAATATCAGGGTTGGAAGGGACCTCAGGAGATCATCTAGTCCAACCTCCTGCTCAAAGCAGGACCAACCTCAACTAAATCATCCCAGCCAGGGCTTTGTCAAGCCTGACCTTAAAAAGCTCTAAGGAAGGAGATTCCACCACCTCTCTAGGTAACCCATTCCAGTGCTTCACCACCCAACTAGTGAAAAAGTTTTTCCTAATATCCATCCTAAACCTCCCCCACTGCAACTTGAGACCATTAGTCCCACTAGTCATCTGCTACCACTGAGAACAGTCTAGATCCTGTCTAGGACCATGATTCTCACTGGGGCCCCTGAGCACTCACTACTATAGTTTATTAATAATAATAATAGATGTAAGCAGAGTCTGAATGAACTCTCCCCTAACATATAGTGGTGAGCTGTGGAAAAAGACTTCAGAAGCTGCTCTCATTTGCATGGACACACCCACCCTGCCTAGGTGCTCAGCATGATGAGATTGCTTGCCCAAATAATCACTTGTGGCTGGTGCTGGATCCCCAGTCTCCTTGTTATTGGGGCAGGAATAATAAAGGGTTGTTATCCTTGTTGTGTGACCTGAGAGCAGCAGAACTATACCTGGCATACCCTGATGGAGGGACTAACTCTCAATGGAACGGCACTCACTAGGCAGGGGACATGAGCTCCAAAGCCCAATGGGTGGAGACCTGTTTAATGGTCTGAGATGCTATTTGACCCTGCCTCTTCCCATGGTATAATAAAAAAGCTAATTTAGAATCAATTAAGAGTCTTGTTACATGCTGCAGAGCTGAAATCACTGGTACCTAGGTCTAAGTATTAGATCTACTTTGGGACAGTGTCTCTATTGCAAGAGACTACTCAGTATGCACCAGCAGTGAGACTCCCCCACTAACAGCTGAAATCACTGAGAGCTGTGTTAAGTGGGGGAGCCCTGAAGACATCTTGGCAAGCGTCCAGCAGGGTGGCTGGTGGAGAGGCGTGGCAAGCGGCCAGCAGGGAGGCTAGCGGAGAAGGCCAGAGCAGAGCCCTGCAGAGGCGCAGAAATTGGCCATTGGGGCGATGAGCGAGTGCCCAGCAGTGGAGCATGTAAGGTGCCTTTTTACACACACACACCCTCCACACAGGGTGGGAGGTGAACTCTGCGGATGAACCGCTGAAGTCTGGGGCTGCACTGGCCAAGGACAGCAACTGTGAGTGGGGTACAGAGAAGGGACGGGCACATTAAAGGGACTTTTGGGTTGCTGGACTTAATACCCTGAGGGGAAAAGGACACTGCCCAACTTACTTGGGGGTGGGTTTTTTGCTCATGGTTTATGTTTATGAACCTTAGTTGCATTGTTTTCCCAAATTAATGCTGTTACTTCCCTCCTTTTATTAAAAGTTTCTGCTACACTCAGACTCCGTGCTTGCGAGAGGGGAAGTTTTGCCTCTTAGAGGTGCCCAGGGGGTGGTGTGTAATTGTCCCAGGTCACTGGGTGGGGGCTTGAGCCGGTTTTGTGTTGTATTGTTGAAAAGGAACCCCTAGATACTGAACCCGGCCCTTGTTGCTGCTGGCTCCATCTGGCAGAAGGGTTACATAAATAAAGTGGATGGGGAGGTTAGGAAGTCTTGCTGAAGGGAATACATCATTGATCTCAGCCTTGGCAGGAAGTGTAAATATTCAGTTTAAAAATATAACTGTGTTGCTAATCTGTAAATCTTCACCTTCTGTTAATGATTTGCAACCTTGAGCAATTTTTTACATAAGCTTTGCATTTCACTTTTAACAGTTTCCCACACCTGGGAACATGCAGCCACAGAATGTAGAAAATAAATACCTTCTGGGGGGTTTGCTTTCAGAAAAAAAGCACAAACAAAGAAATGGTAAGTCATTAGCTTGAACAAAGCTGGCTGCAATGAAAGTCAGAGAGAGCCTCCCAGGAGAAGCTTGATATTCTATATATAACAAATTACACCTTTTGGTACTTTGCTACTGTTCTTGTAGCTCAAGCATCACTTGTTTGCCCCTGGCAAACCATGACCTGTGTTCCAAAAGGCATTTTGATTGTTTGTGTTTATTGCTGAGCTGAGAACGTCAGCTGGGTTTATGAAAAAGGAAAAAATAAATCCTGGTTCGTGTCTTTTACATCACTCAATCGTGCCCATTCTTGAAAGCTATGCATGAAAATCTGTCAAGCGGAAGATGGAATAAACTTTGCTGTGCACAGCACTCACTGAAGTTTCAGTCTCCTTTTTGGATCCTCTTTGGGAAGGTTGCAAGAAAGATCTATTGTCAATCTTATTTCAGCATCAATCTAGAAATTAGACCAGCTAATGAAGAGGAGACATTCATTACAAAAGCAGCTGAAGTCTGAAACAACACTGCATCCTTTTCCCCACCTTTATAGTAATATTGTGCATGTATACAGCACCTTTCCTCTCCAAGTAACTCATCTATTGTTTGGTTTTGATAGTGCCAACAGTGTGCTAGATATTGTACAAAACAGAAAGGTAAGAGAAATCATTGCTCTGATGGGCTTACAGAATATAAAAGAAATATTTGTGTGTGTTGTGACAAAGTTCCTCCTCTACCTTGGTGGGTCCTGTGCTTATTGGAGAATTTGCTCGCTTTGCAGATTCACCCTGTGGGTCGGGAAACAGTCCAGAGACCTTCCCCTCTGGTAGAAGCTACAGTCCAAGTCAATTCCTCCTGTGTCTGATCAGGGGTTGGGGGGGGGGGGGGGAGAACCCAGGCCCACCCTCTACTCTGGGTTCCAGCCCAGGGCTCTGTGGACTGCAGCTAGCTAGAGTGCCTCCTGGTACAGTTGCACAACAGCTACAACTCCCTGGGCTACTTCCCCATAGCCTCCTCCCAACACCTTCTTTGTCCTCACCACCGGATCTTCCTCCGGATGTCTGATAACGCTTGTACTTCTCAGTCCTCCAGCAGTACATCTATTCACTCTCAGCTTCTTGCACACCTCTTGCTCCCAGTTCCTCTCACACATTTCCTCTCCTTGGCTTCTCCTGGCCTGACTGGAGTGAGCCCTTTTACAGCATCAGAGAGGCCTTAGAGTCAGGTGCTTAACTGCCTCACCTGACCCTTTGCATGTTAATTGGATTCAAGTGTTCTCATCAGCCTGGAGCAGCCCCTGCTCTGGTCACTCAGGGGACAGAAAACTGCTTATCCAGTGGCCAGTATATCTCCCTTCAACTACTCTGCTGTTCCCAACTGGTCTGGGTCTATCCCAGTGTATGTAAAATGTATATCTATATACATGCAGACAAGTGTATCTAAATAGATACAAACTATACATGAATATACATACATATATAAAAGCACCTATGTAATCTTTATTCACACACAAAGGTTTCATTTAGCCCACCACTTCTGGACTGGAATTCGTCACACAGCCATTTAAGAGCACACAGCTGTTGTGAAGAATACCATACCTGACTGGGACCATCTTGGGAACTTAGGGAGGCAAAATATACTTACTTTAGTTGGGATTTGTCTAGAACACCTGAGTTACCACTCCTACTCTTACAAAAAGTGCCATGGGAGTTTTATTGTCTATTAGCAGCAAGGGCCTCAGTTTTATATCTCATCTGAAAAATAATACCTCCAGCATCCTAGTGACCTACAGCACGATGGGTCACCAGCTGAGTACAAATTCAGAGGGAGATGTGCCACCTACTGAATCACCACTCAAGCATATCCCTGTAATAAACTCATAAGGCCAGATTCAGGTCTGGTATAAGCAGGTGTCTTTAGTGGAGGGGCACCCTGCTTACAAAGTGGCTGAATTTGGCCCAGAAAAGCATTTGCAAGGTAATGTCACTAGGAATTGTCAAAAGCCAATGAGATTCTTCATTCAAGCTGCTTTCATCATTCAACACTTTGTCAGGCAGCTATGATAAGAAAAGTGCCACTTGCATCTTGACAGATTTTCTTTATAACTTCCTTAAGAGGTGAGCGATGTCAGGAATACACAGTATTGTCTTACCTCTAGTCTCTTGTATTTCTTTGGTTCCACATGCAGAGGAAACTTTGAGACCTCTAGTTTGCATGGCACTGAATTTTAAAGTTAAAGATGGAATCGCACTTTCAGGAAAAGTTGTGGGGAAGAGAGAAAAAGAAAGATAATGCTCCTCTTATACTTAGAAGCATATTTTGAAAGTAATCTGTTAGCTATAATGAAAAATAACTAATAAGGAAGGTACAAATGAGCCCAGTAGATTAGAATGCTGTCAACTTAGGCTAATCATCTCAGGAAATCTCCCCAGCTCTCATATGCTGACAAGTGTCCCTAGGATTTTGTGACAGTTATTTGCAGAAGTGACAGAGTTATATACTTGTAGATGACTGATTACACTGATGTCTTTGGACTATGAAAACAATGAGGAGCCACCTAGAAACCATACCATACTTCAGGACTGCTTTCTATGTGACATTGTTCATGACCACATATCCTCATAAAGCTTCTGATCCTAATAAGTTTTGTAGGGGGCCTTCAGTTAGCCTACTATGGCTTATAAAGATTCATCTCCAGAATCTAATCAGTAACTAATTGTTACCATATATGATCTGTAGTCAGCAAACCCATACCATTGGACAGGGCCGGCTCTGGCTTTTTTGCTGCCCCAGGCAAAAAAGCCTCCGGCCGCCGTGCCCCCCCCCCCCCCCCCCTCCCCCGCCCCAGCACGGCAGGGGAGGGCGGCCAGAGCGCCGGGGGGAGGGCGGCGAGTCCCGGTCGGGGCTCCTCTCTCCCCAGCGGCCAGAGCGCCGGGGGGAGGGCGGCGAGCCCGCCCGGGGCTCCGCTGTCCCCGGCGGCCAGAGCGCCAGGGGGAGGGCGGCGAGCCCGCCCGGGGCTCCGCTGTCCCCGGCGGCCAGAGCTCCGGGGGGAGGGCGGCGAGCCCGCCCGGAGCTCCGCTCTCCCCGGCGGCGAGCCCCGGCCGTGGCCCCGCTCTCCCCGGCAGCCGGAGCCGGAGCACCGCGCCGCCCCCCTCCAGGTGCCGCCCCAAGCACAAGCTTGGTGGGCTGGTGCCTGGAGCCGGCCCTGCCATTGGATCTCCCTTCACCTGTTAGCACTGTAAGATAATACAGTTATTGTCTACAGTTACAAGAAATGAAACAACACAAAATGCAGCAGTTTTGTTTCAGTAGCTCTTGGAACAGATTTGAAAGCCCTGGGAGGAGGAGTATTTTTAGAGAGATAAAGCCAAAATTTGAGAGTGACTAATGATTTTGGGTGCCTTGATTTTTGAGTGCCCAGTTTGACATATCTTACAGAACCTAATTTTCAGCAGTTGAGTGGGTGCTCATAATTTTTTGAAAAGTGAAGACCCCCTTAAGATATGCAAAGCTGGACACCCAAGGATCAAAACACCCAAAATCACTAGTCATTTTTGAAAATGTTAGCCATAAAACTTGCATAGCTAGCATCGTGAAGCAGTTCAGAATTCTTCCTTGTGCCCAGCCGAATGGAGGAGAAGGTGCACTACAACTGTAATGGAAAGTTTCTATTAAGTAATAGTTAGAGATGTTTAAAGAGTAAGCCAAACAGTATGTGCGTTACTTGGCTACCACTGATGCCCACTATACACATGCCTAGTGAGGCACAAGGCTGAGGGAAGAGTACTTCAAACCAACCCAGAACAGCACCAATAATTTACTAACAACTTACAACCCGGCATAGCTTTCTGCTATTAGAGTATATGCAAAAGATTAGATAAGAGAGATTAGAGCATTAATAGCTGTTAAGTATGCCAGAAAAATTAGTGCATAGATAGTCAAGCGTGAGATTCTGTGCTGCACCACTAAGAGGCAAGCACAGAACTCAAAGGCCAAGGGAAAGGAGGGTTAAAGCAGCTTTAAGCCAACTATTTGTCATCCCCCCCAATCCTGGGCTGCTGCAGGAGCTGGAGGGACTCCCCCAGCAAAACTCAGACAGCCCTGGTGACCTGCCTAAGCTAGAGCAGCCTCCATAGGCCTCAGCACTGTCTGGAATCTCCACAGCACTGGGTGATATAGCCCTGCCCCCTCTCCTCCTTGCCCCACCTCTAGTACACCCCCTAACACAGGGTTTATGAGGAGGGTTCCTCAGAAGGCACCAGCCTTAGGGCCATCTTCCCCTGCTGACAACCAATGCTTTTAGCAGCTCTTCATACCTTTCCATCCCTTTGACCTGGCCTACGGGGGCTGGAGCAAGGGTGAGGATCTTACGCCAGATGTTTTAGGAGAAGGGATAGTTTGTAATATAATAGGTGGCATGAAAATATTAGAGGTCCATCCATACTAGGAAGATGACTATTAGCTATCTCTTGATTCCCTCCTAACTGGGGGGGTGGAGAGGGGCGGGAAGGGAGGTGAAAATTATTCAGCTGCTAGTGTAGATGAGACAAGCACTGTTCTAGAAAGCATGCAAGAGATTGTCTCACACTTTCTGCAAAGGTGCTGAAAATCATTTTGTCCTGTCCACAATGGCAGCTAAATTGTTCTCACCAGTTGAAGAGAGAGACATTAACAGCAATGAAGCATTTCCCTATCAAGAATGGACACTGGGGCGCTGAAAAGAGATAGAGGCCCTCGTTTTTGTAAGGTTGATGCTGATGTTCTCCATCACAAATGGCAGTGAGACACAACTGGGGAGTCCTGTTGGGCATTAGATAATGACACAGTGATTTCCAGTTCAGAGACATCTCTTTAATGGCAATGTCCTCCCTTGGCACTGTTAGAAGCTTGTCATGAAAAACTGCCGATAGTTTTGTAAATTAAGCACTGATTATGTTGTGAAAGACTAACTGCCTGCATTGTGACTACAAGACAGACAACTGTGCATCCAAATACAGTCAACTGCATATGTCATTTCCTGTTTTGTGCTCACAAATTCCTATTTGACAGCAGTGAGACACGCATTTTTCAGGAACAGTTTAGACAGTTATAAATTCAGTTTTCAAAAGTCTAAAGCCCTGTTCTACCATGCTCTAGAACCACTAAGGGCTGCCATAACACCATCAGAGCTAAAGTAATAAGGAACTGTGTTAAGTGAAAAAGCGTCAAGCTATCACAGGCATGCCAGTGTTTAAAAACAAGAATTCAAGACTTTCCATTGAATGGTTGTGCACTTTTCCCAGATTCTTGCCACATATCCACAGTGATTATGCCACTTAGATTGTTACTGCAGAAAAACCAAGAGACACACTAAAGCAGTGCAAAATCTAAAGAAACTGGTCTGAGGGGCAGGAATCTTCCCCCTGATCTAGATGGAACTACTCAGAGAACACCACAGTTATTCCAGCTGTGTACTGGGAACAGGATTTGACCCAGTGAGATCAGAATTTAGGCCCTATCTGTAGGTATACGTAGTCCCAGCTTTGAAAGGTGATAAACATCCACTGCTGCACGTTACAGCTTTAGTCTCACTCCTTTGAAGTTATCATGGAGATTTAGGAAACATTCAAAATTAGATGGACAAAATAAGACCATGAAACACACATCTGCCCTCAGTGTTTGTTTCCTCTGCTTTAGACTTGTCTATCTCCTTTTAAAAAATAAAGGAATCTAACATTAGTTCCTCCTTTGCTTTGCTTTTTTGTTCCATATGTTAACTAAGCAAAAATATTCTACCTAAGATTATTTGTGGAGGCAACCCCTCCTTGGCTTTAGTCAACACCCACTTGCTTATTATTAAAATTGTCACAACCTCAGATAGCCAGTCAGAAGCCAATAAGGGGCCAGTGTAATTCATGAAGTATGGGCTCATAATGAGATTTGTGAGTTCACAAGTAAGTTGCCTCATTCTGCACTAAATTCTGTTCCTGGGTGGATTCCAGGGGCAACCCCCTGTGGAAAGTATTGTAAAAGATGGTGACAGGACAGCGAAGGTTTCGATGGAACAAATGAGATAGCATAACTTGTTACTGGCTATCACAGCCTGCGTCATGTGGTTGTTCATCCACCGTTTAGAATGTTGGTTCTTTTTATGCGGAACAAGTCAGAGATCAGAGGTCCCCAAGATTTTTTTCTGAGCCCCCCCTTCAGAGATTCATGTCCTGTGTGCATCCCCCTCATGGGGCTGGTTGCAGGGAAAAGAAATGTCTAGTTCCCACAGAGCCCAGGGGTTGGAGGGCACTCACCATCTGGCAATTGAGAAAGTCTTCTGATCCCTGCACCAGTCAGATGGTCTCAGCTGCCAGGACCCAGTTCCCTGCCCTTCTTACTCCCCCGGGCCAGAGAAGCGAACAAGGCCATTCTGAAGGGCCATAGTCAAGAGGGGAGCGGAAGGCTGCGCTCCATGAGTGCTGGACACAGCCCCCTCCTGACCCTTTAGTGGGGTCCTGTCTGCTTACCCCACACAGGCCCTGTCTGGCAGGGGAAGTAGATGGGTCTCTGTGCCCTTGGTCTGTGATCAGCAAGGGGCTGCATCCAGCAGCGAGGGCAGTACTCCTATGGTGCAGCGTTCCACTACCCACTGGCAGAGTCCTCGTCAGCCTCCCCTGCAGAGGCGAGTAACTTCCAGTTGGTAGCTGCTGCAGTGGGGGAGCGAAACAGTCAGAGAGCTGGGTGCTGGCAGTGGAGAGTACTTGCACAGAGCCCCATCCACTTTCCCCCCCAGACTGAGCCCTCTCCGGATCCCAGCCCTTCAGTGAAGCCCTATTAGGTCCTCCTGGCCCACGACAACCTCCTCATGCACCCCAGTTTAGGAAACTCAGTCACAGATGATAGATTGTGTGTATTAGAGATTGTTTCTCTGATTATATTTCTGTGCATTTATTCATAGATTTTTAAGGCCAGAAGGGACCATTATGATCATTTAGTCCATACTTCTACATAACACAATTTCACACAGGTAACACAATTTCACCAAGGGTTTCCTACATCAAGCTCTGAACATCTGGCTGAGCTGAAGTGTATCTTTTGGAAAAACATCCGGTCTTGATTTAAAGACGTCAAGTGACTGAGAATCCACCACATCCCTCGATAAATTGTTCTAGTGATAAATTACCCTCACTGCTAAAAAAAATGGAGTCTTATTTCCAGTTAGAATTTGCCTAGCTTCAGCTTCCAGCTATTGGATCATTATGCCTTTGTCTACTAAATTAAAGAGCTCTCTACTATCAGAAATCTCCCCATGTAGGTACTTATTAACTGTAATCGAGTCACCTCTTTATGTTCTCTAGCACAGTGGTTCTCAACCAGGGGTACGAGGCCCCCTGGGGGGCTGAAAGCAGAGTTCAGGGGGGCCACCAAGTAGGGCCAGCATTAGACTCACTGGGCCCATGGCAAAAAGCCAAAACCCTGCCGCATGGAGTTGAAGCCCGGGCCCGGAGCCCCGCCACCCGAGGCTGAAGCCAAAGCCTGAGCAATGTAGCTTTGCAGAGGGGCCCTGTGGTATGAGGCCCCAGGCAAGTGCCCTGCTTTCTACCCCCTAACACCGGCCCTGGCTTTTATATGCAGAAAACCAGTTATTGTGGCACAGGTGGGCCGTGGAGTTTTTATAGCATGTTGGAGGGGCCTCAGAAAGAAACAGGTTCAGAACCCCTGCTCTAGCCTAAGCTAAATAGATTGAGCTGCTTTAGTCTCACACTGTAAGGCAGGTTTTCCAGACCTCAAATCATTGTTGTACCTCTCATAGCAATGTGTAGGATCGTACTGGCTCTCTAAGTGCCCACATTGAATTGGAAGCCCATGTTCAGCTGGTTATCCACCGTGACTCTTAAGTCCCTTTCAAAGTCACAGCTTTCCCAAATACCATTTCCCCACCTATATGTGTGGCTAACTTTGCATTTATCTATCGGTTTTTAAATTATGTTCAAGTGAACCCTGTTTAGCAAGCAATCCAGATTGCTCCATATAACTAACCTAGCCTTATCATTATTTACCACTCACATGTTGCTGTGACAGCTTCTCACTTGACTTCTGCTGAGGTCTTCTACCAGGAGCTCCAACATCAGAAATGGAAATGGGGGTCATACCTACACCTCAAGCCCTCTCATCTCCTTTCCCCCAGGGTCACTTTCTTCCAGGACAAAGGGTAGCTAACTGAGGAGTTTAACACAGTCTCTTGGATTTTTTTCTCTCTTGTGACTTGTTCATGTCTGGCTCTCCAGCCAATCTAAACTACCCTTTCTCAGGATACGTTCTCTTCATTCACGTAAACGCAAAAGTTCCAAATAAACCACAAAGTCCCAAAATAAACAGATTTCTTCTCCTCATAAGAATGGCCATACTGGGTCAGACCTTAGGGTTTCTTCTTCTCAGTCGTCCAGCTCCTTTCAACAAAAAGACTATCAGCAACTCTTAGGTGATGTCTACACTTGCCAATTTTAGCATCAGGTTTTTGCACAAAAACCACGCTAGCATCTTCACTGGAAATCCATATTTTGCACTGAAACTGCTGAGTTTCAGTGCAAAAATAAAACCACGCCAATGAGAGTCTTTTGCTTTTCACGCTGATGTGCCAGTGAAGACTCTTGATTGCTTTTGCCGGTATACTTCAAAAACAGACTCCAAGGAGAGACTGCTGAGCTGGAATTGATATGCAAACTAGATACAATCAACTCAGGATTGAATAAGGACTGGGAATGGTTGAGCCATTACAAACATTGAATCTATCTCCCCTTGTAAGTATTCTCTCACTTCTTATCAAACTGTCTGTACTGGGCTAGCTTGATTATCACTTCAATAGTTTTTTTCTCTTACTTAATTGGCCTCTCAGAGTTGGTAAGACAACTCCCACCTGTTCATGCTCTCTGTATGTGTGTATATATATCTCCTCAATATATGTTCCACTCTATATGCATCCGAAGAAGTGGGCTATAGTCCACGAAAGCTTATGCTCTAATAAATTTGTTAGTCTCTAAGGTGCCACAAGTACTCCTGTTCTTTTTGCAGATACAGACTAACACGGCTGCTACTCTGAAATTTGCCGGTATAATTGCCCTCCAGAGCTGTCCCACAATGCAGAGCAGGAGTGGCCGCTCTTTGAAACTCAGCAGTCCTGCCTGCAGATATGCATCTCTCCCCTTTAGCTCCATTCTGACAACTGGTGCTGTCACTGCTCCTGGACACAAAACAAATCATTATTGTGGAATGCTCCTGCTGCCTCCCACAATGCAAACAGAGGCAGGCAAACAGAATGTGCTGTGCAGTCAGGGAGGGAGGCGGGGGCTGAGGTCGGGGTCTCCCTCTTCCCATGTCTCAGGACTGGTAGCTTCCGGCGGCTGTCACACACACATATCCACCCCTACCACAATATGATTTGCTTTGTGTCCCAGAGCAGTGCATAGTGGGATAGCTACCACAGTGCGCTCCTCTCATCTGTGATGCAAGTGCTGCATATGTAAACACGCTCTGACACCCGTGGAAAACAATGTGAACACAAACCAGCGCTTTTCTTTTAGTGCTTTTCTATCACTGACAAAATTGTCAGCGAAAAAACTCTGCACGTGTAGACATAGCACTACTCCTTCCCAGTCTTTCACTGCTCTGAAGGAAGCTGTTTATGTACGGTAGCTCCCTTTCCCAGGATGACATGCTTCGGTTGCCTACAATTCCTAAATCTTCCCTAGACTACAGCTACCAGCATGCCCCAGTATTGGGATAAAACCAGGAACAAGGTTATTTTCTGCTGTAAGGGTCTAATACAACCCATGAAAGTTGCTGTATATTTTCTTTTCTTTTCTTAGTATTTTTCAATGCTACTAATGTAAATTTTAAAAAAATTAAAAAGTGCTAAAAATACACAGTCAGAAAGAACTTGCAATTTGTAAAACAAGCAAACTAGTAAAAGATAACTTGAAATTTCACAGCAACATTTTCAGAATGAAAACAATGAATACACAGGGACCAAAACCTGAGGCCTTGACTCAGTTTTTACTCATCTCTTACTCAACACAAAAGCTTCAGGTTTCGCTGCGACAAAATCTGCGTCTCTTTTTCCCTCCCCCCTTAAAAAGGCACTACAAACAACTAACCTTTTCTCTCTCCATACCGAATCACTGGTACATCTGTCAAATGATGTTATGGAGCAAGTTGTAACATGTACTAAGTGGCCATTTCAGTGAGCAATTTTACAATGGAAAAAAACAAGGATTCAAACTCTCTATCTTTCTTAGAGCCCAACAAGCCAATTACAAAAACGTCTCAGTGACATGCTTTGCAATACAAAGAACTAAGGAAACTGTAGGTGTTAGGGCCTATACAGATAATTTTGGACGAGGAAATAGTGACAGAGATCACTAGTGAGAGGACAAACTAAATTATTTTCTTTTATTTATAGAAATTATTTCTTAAATCTTACAAAATCAGACAAAACACTTAGTGACTTGTCAAAAGTATGCAGCTACATGAAAACATCATGTTTGTCTTTTTGAAAATAATGAGAAGTCACATCCTTTCCATAAAAGCCAAGTAAACACTGGTAAAGTTGACACAATATAAAGAAACATAAAATACCTTTTAAGGATGTACTCACTTTCCTCAGCTGTCCATTGCTGCCCTCAGGCAGAACAGCAAAGAAATCTGCAACAACATGGTGGATACCTGGGCCACATTCTATTCTGTTCAGGGTCTTATGCCGCCTTCATCACCACAGTATCTAAGCACCTTCCAGTAGTACATTAAATAACATGTCTAACATCTGTCACTTGTGATTCATTCCCTCTCTCATCCTCTCCCCAAGGGGAGAATTGTATGTTCAGTGGAGTGTTCAGTTCTGAGGAGGGGAGGGTGTTAAATATTTGTATACACTGGTGCTGTATACTTGTTAGAGAAAGCAGGTTGAAGAAATGTTCCTTGTACTGGAGTGGAAGATTTGTGATGGTCTTTGGTTCCTGGGGGAGTTCATTCCACAATCTCAGATTGGCCCCCAGGAAAGCTCTGTCTCCTTTACATTATCAATCCTGTCCCATTTCAGTTAAATATCAACCAAGGCTAAGAGGGATCATAGCAAGATCATTTTTAATGCTCACAGGACAAATGCATGGGACATAAAGGAATCACAAGGATAAAAGAGAAAAGCAGAGAGAAGACTGAAGTAGGAGAGAGAAAAGACAGCCCATGAATTGATCGGAAGAAATGCTTTCAGTCTAGATTCCTGTATTTAGTGTTGATGTGCTTTCTCAAATGTCCCTCCAGTCATCTTGGTTACTTGATTAGAGAGCTGAAAACTCTCCTGTCCATAAAATACTTTGACATCTGAGTGAGGCTGGTCTAAAATGTAAATGCAAACCATAAATGTTGCCCCAGAAAAAGATGGCTGTCTCTACCTAAAGAAATGTGCATGAAACTCTCGTACAGGGGTCTCAAACTCCCGGCCCGCGGGCCATCTGTGGCACACGAGCCTCTCCAGTGTGGCCCGCGGGGCTTCAGCAGTTTTGGGGCCGGGTCTCTCCCTTGGCCCCACCTGCTGCCCCTGGGTGCTCCCCCCTCAGGGGCCCTAGCAGCGCAGCAGAGCTGAGTGGCGTCTGCCTGCTCGCTCCAGTGGCTGTCGGCCCCTCCCTGTGGCCCAGGGGCGGGGCGGGGCAGGGCAAGGCTGTGCCTCCGCGCGCTGCCCTCGCCCCAAGTACCCCTACGGCCAATGGGATGCTGCCGGGGTAGTGCCTAGGGGCAGAAGCACCCAGAGGCCCCCTGGCCCACCCTGCCTTGGAGCCCCAGGTAAGCACTGCACCCCCGATCCCCTCCCAGAGCCTGCACTCCTCCCCCCTCCCCACATACCCCCCCGCCCCCAAACTCCCTCTCAGAGCCTGCACCCCAATACCCTACACCCCAGACCTCCTCCCCCACCCAAACTCCATCCCACAGCCTTAGGCAGTGGGGGGCAGAGTTTTTGGGGGTCAGAGTTTTTGGTGGGCAGGTTCTGGGCAGCATGAGTGACATTGGCCCGCTGGGAGGATTTGAGGACTGGCACTGACCCTAAGGTAAATTGAGTTTGAGACCCCTGCTCTTGTATATTCCCCAAACACTGAGCTGCCCAGTTTTAGAGAAAAGTAAATATTGTGGAGCAATAGGTTACCTGAGCAACCTTAAATTTGGCCCCTTGATCATATGTATTATGATAGTCTTAAATTACAGGATTACATACTATTTTTTCCATAGGACCCTATCATATTTTTGGGTATAACATTTCTTTCACTCTTTTTAGGCATCATAACCAAAAGCCTGACATTTTCTCTCTTTATTTCTTAGTATCCTAACTGGCAACCCCATCAAGTGTAAACCCAGGAGGTTACATCTCTAGCTCCCCTGCTGATTGTAACTATAATAGTATGGGGAAAGAAGGAGGTGGCAACCTCTGAAATAAATGCTATTGCCACCCTAACTCACCTAGGGTACATCTTCACTTACCGGAGGGTCCGGCGACAGGCAATCGATGTTCTGGGATCGATTTATCGCGTCTGGTTAAGACGCGATAAATCGATCCCAGATCGATCCCGGAAGTGCTCGCCGTCGACGCCGGTACTCCAGCTCGCCGAGAGGAGTACGTGGCATCGACGGGGGAGCCTTCCTGCCGCGTCTGGACCGCGGTAAGTTCGGACTAAGGTACTTCGAATTCAGCTACGTTATTAACGTAGCTGAATTTGCGTACCTTAGTCCGAAGTGGGGGCTTAGTGGGGACCAGGCCCTAGACTACTATCTTACTTCTCAAATAGGCCCCTTTATTTCAATGGGACTATTCAAGAAATAAGCTCCTACTGAGCTTGACTAAGGCCCAGACCATTTAGGCTTTCTAAATTAAAACCAACACCTTGAAATCCACCCAGTGCCTTACTTCAAACAGACCTGCGGGTAGCAATTTTGCAACAGAAAAGCTTCAAAAACAGACTCTAGTGAGAAACTGCTGAGCTGGAATTGATATGCAAACTAGATACAATCAACTTAGGCTTGAATAGGGACTGGGAATGGCTGAGCCATTACAAACATTGAATCTCTCTCCCCTTGTAAGTATTCTCACACTTCTTATCAAACTGTCTGTACTGGGCTAGCTTGATTATCACTTCAAAAGTTTTTCTCTTATTTAATTGGCCTCTCAGAGTTGGTAAGACAACTCCCACCTTTTCATGCTCTCTGTATGTGTATATATATCTCCTCAATATATGTTCCATTCTATGCATCCGAAGAAGTGGGCTGTAGCCCATGAAAGCTTATGCTCAAATAAATTTGTTAGTCTCTAAGGTGCCACAAGTACTCCTGTTCTTTTTGCGGATACAGACTAACATGGCTGCTACTCTGAAACCTGCCATTACTTCAAACAGTGTGATTGACTGTAGGGATCTCTGCGAAAGAACACGAACCAGTGCTTCCTTGTCATTCTGGCAAGGAATGTGTTGATGCCACCGCACTCCCAACCCAAGAAGCAAGAGACTTGTCCAATGACTTAAGCCTTGGCTTCCCTTTAACAATGGCGAGCACAACCATCAGACCAGCCCTCACTGATAAATACAAACAATGCATTAGAGTAAGTATCATGGATTTACCCTCGCTTGTGGTCAGTATATGGGTCACTTTGTTCACCATTTTGCATGAATAATACATGAGCAAAATGCACTCTAAGTTCCACATGCCAAAATGAAAGCACACCCATTACAGACCAGTGATTGGTTTTTCAGTGTCATTGTAGCAGCCCAAACATTACAAAAAACAAAACACGCTTACAACTTGGAACGCCTCTCCTGCTTGCTTCTCAGAAACATTGCTGATATTTATTATTATCACAGTACATCTCTCTGAAAGCCCTTGTCCAGAGCCAGTCCGTAGTCACTTGAATGCTTTTTGTGATCTTTTATGATTCATACAATTCATTAGTAAACAGCATCCTCCAATATAATTGTTTGAACTTTGCCTTTAAATGCATCTATTTATCCAGCCCACTCGAGTACGGGGCATGTGCTCCACTTTCTGTGCTTGCAATTAAAAAAAAGACACCCGAGAGCTGCTATGAACTGTCAGCCTTGGATTTCCATGCCTTGGAAAAAGCTGCAGTAGGGCTACTGATGTGAAAGGGAGATTATATTATTCATGGCCATGAGCTGTTTCCACTTAAAATTCTCTCCAGGAGACATAAGTCACACAATGCTGCCAACTGTAATACTATGATTATTGCAACAGCCACATCTTATCTTGGGGCTGATCTGGCCAGGTGCTGAGCACCCACAATTTCCACTGAAGTCATGTTCAATAAAGAGTTTGTTTGAAATTGAGAGCACTTTGCTCTTTGCAGGAGACAATCAGCCCCTTCCCCCACCAGGCCCTTTGGTCGGATATGTAGTTATTACCAGAAGAAGATAAGCATTTACTTTCAATCTGTACAATTTCTCAACCTCTTTCTGCTGCTCCATGCTGTCACAATTAGTTATACTTGTAAGCAAGATTGGTAGCGGAGGATGTATGCTGTAAACAGGCTACATTCCACATCCTGGTATTCAAAATACCATCATCCTTAACTAAGGGTCAGACTCACTGTGACGTTCCCCTCGTGTTATCTGGACCAGTGATCTGCTAGGTCACTCCAATCCTTGACTCTGGGAGCCAGCCTTACCCTGCTCTGCTGTGAGAACCCCCATTCCTGGGCTGTACACGTACAGCCTCTAGCATGTAAGCTGCTCCCAGCTACATGAGAACACTTTTGGCCAGCTGCTGCTTGGACTGTGCCACTGAATGGCACTAGCCAGTATCTCCAGTCCCAGACCTAACCCTAGGAACCTCTGTCTTGCAGTATCCAGTTGTGCCCGCCAGACGCTGCAAGCTTATATAAGTTCATCAATTTAACAAAGAAATGGATATGTACCAGGCTTGTTATCCCCAGGGGAGTCTCTGACACTTCAAACCAAATGCACTGCTTCAGGTAGAACAAACAAACACGTTTATTAACTACAAGAGATAGATTTTAAGTGATTATAAGTCAAAGCACAACAAGTCAGATTTGGTCAAATGAAATAAAAGCAAAAATGCATTCTAAACTGATCTTAACACTTTCAGTGCCCTTACAAACTTAGATGCTTCTCACCACAGGCTGGCTGGTTACCCTTCAGCCAGGCTCTCCCCTTTGATCAGCGCTTCAGTCGCTTGGTGGTGGTCTGTGCACATGGAGGTGGAAGAGAGCATGGCAAACATCTCTTCCTTTTATCATGTTCGTTCTTCCCTCTTGGCTTTTCCCCCCTTCCTTCAGAGTCAGATGAGCATTACCTCATCACAGTCCCAAACTGACCAAGGGAAGTGGGGGTGACTCACTCAACAGTCCAACAGATTATTTGTTGCTGCCTAGGCCAGTATCCTTTGTTCCTGTGAGGCTGGGCTGGGTTTGTCCCATACATGCCCTGATGAGGTGTGAACTGCCCCGCTGCTCCTGGAGAGTTTTGCCTGAGCTTGTTTTAAGCCATGAGGACATTGTCAGCCTCATAACTATATACATGAATTATAACCTATAACATAACTATAACAACAATGCTCAGTGCATCATGAGCCTTCCAAAGACACCCAACATGACAAACTTTGCATTGGATACCACACAATCGTATTATAAGGATGAACGTGGGGGTGCAGGGTGTTCTCCCGAGGTACAGAGTGTCACACCCACACATCAGGATGGTAATCTAGGCCCTACCATCACAGTTCAAAATGAAGAGGATCATTTGGTAAAGATCAGATGCTTTCAAATACAGGCTGCTTACAAGCCCTTGATTCCAGATCTCTATTCTGTTTCCTAGGCCCATATTACTTTTCACAGCAAATTCCCTGTCTTGATAAGTATGCAGTACTATAATCCCAGGACTACGTGCTTAAGAGACAGGTTTCAGTAGCTACATTATTAGCGGCCAGAAATAGGTGGTGTTTGGACAGTTGGGAGAAAAAAATATTCATGTGGAAAGATAAAATGAGCCAGATTCTGTTCTCATTTACACTGGTGTAATTAGGAGTAACTCCAGTGAACTCAATAGAGTTACATCAGGCAATATCAAGGTCAGATCTCAATCTGTTTGTTCACAGTTAAGGTTGCCAAACACTTCCCAGTATAAGACCCTGTTTTCAGTTGTTTATAACATTACCCACTTTTAACCATTTGGGCTGTCATTTTCCAAGCTGGGTGTCTGCCTGAGGCTTTTTTTTTTTTTTTTGGTAAAGTTTTAGCAAAAATGATTCAACTTTTTCCAAAAATGAAATGAGGGGAAAATAGAATATTTTTAACATGCAAAATAATGTTTCAGATATTTAATTGAGAAGCTCTAATCAGAAGCTCCAGAGCAAGGACTTAGTGTTGGCTGAGAGTGTTGCCCTGTAGTCAGCATTTTGCTGTTTCCATGAAAAAACACCTACATTTTGCTAAGTTCTAAACCTTTGAAAAACTGCAGTTTGCACATGCTCAGTAGAGACTTGTTAGAGTTTGGCAGCTAAATTCTCTGAAGCTTCCATCTGTACTGAGCATAATCCAGCCCAGGGCTGCAGGGGCTGAGCAGAACCTTCCTTGCAATTGTTCCTCTTGGCTGTCAGGGACCACCGTGGTGCCAGGAATGGAAACTGAGAGCAGGGAGACACACTCTCCTGTTCTCTCAATGCTCCCTCTGCTGGCACCCAGGCAGTGTGCAGGAGGAGGAAGCTGCCTGACTTGAATGCAGAGAGGACAAGAGCCAGACCGGGAGATGGAAGACATAGGTTGGGGAAAGGAGCCAAGTTGGAGGGAAATCGGCACTGGCTGGGCAAGGAGCCTGGGGCAAGGAGCCTGAAGAAGAGACTGGGATGAGGTACTCCGGGAGGAAGAGCGAGAGACAGGGTGGAGAAAGACAGACTTGTATGGAGAGGCCCTCTTGTGTGTATGCATTATGACAGTCTGTAGTTACATGGTCATCATATACTATGTTTTTTCTGGGGTGGACCATGCTCTGGGGATAAACCAGGGTTGTGTAATGAAGTGGACTATTGTCCATAGGGCCCCCTGCCTTTTTTTTTTTTTTTTTTTTTTTTGCAGAAGTTGGAAGGTGTGTAGTGAGTGGGGCAGGGGATTACAGGAAGATAATAGGTGGTCTAATGGTTAAGGCAGTTCAGTGCTGCCCTGCAGAACTGGATTTATCCCTGCCTCTGCCACAGAGTTCTTATGTGATGCTAGGCAAATTGCTTGAACCACACTTTTCCCAGGGGGTCACTAATCAGGTGTTCCTCATTTTCTGAGTGCCCAACATGAGATGCTAGGGCCTGATTTGCAGAAGTGCTAAGCACTCACAGCAGCAACCGAAGTCAAGGGGAGCTGTGCTTTGGACTTGTAAAATGCTATATAACGCTAAGTACTCAGAAAAAAAATTAGATCCCAGGAGTTTCAAATCAAGCACCCCAAATTAGTGGATACTTTTGACCTTAATCTCTCTGTGCTTCAGTTCCCTGCATGTACAATGGGGATAATAATAGCCCCTCACCTCACAGGAGTGTTATGAACATAAATCAGTATTTGTGAAGCTCTCAACTACTCTAGTGATAAGCACCATAGAATAGCCCATGAGGAAATCAATAATTCTATCTGCAGAGCAGGGTTTGAATAGCATGCAATAAATACGGCCTAGGGTCACACATTGAACAAATGAGGAGAAATCAAAATGTTGAATAGCTGCTCATTAAATGAGCACTTTCCATTCTATGCACTGTAAGACAGAAGTCATGTGGAAAAAATAATATGTGATTATATAATTAAAGACTATCATAACGCATACACAAAGGGGGCACAGGCAGCCTTAATTCTGACGTTTCCTAACTTTTGTAAACTTATGGTTCCTTTAACATTGTTTTTTGTATGTAATATTATTACAGAGAGTCTCAAAACAATTGGTAAACGGATTCTGCAATCTCATTTGGTCTCTTGAAAAACATTAATTGACAACCTTTACATGCACCGTTTAAGTTTTTGGAAGTTTTGCAATTGATTTCAGTGGGAGTAGGAGTGGTGCCATAGTCCCACTGAAATCAATGGTACTAGTCACATGAGTAACAGCTACTTTCAAGAATAAGGATTACAGAACTGAGCCCTTACCCTACAAAGATGATAAATTTGGAAGTCAATAGAAACCTAATCAGATACTTTCTTACAGTAGCTAAAGACTTCCCTACAAAGGTTCCTAATGATCCTTCTGTGTCATGGCTGAAAATTTCACTAATTTTCTTTCGTTCTCCAGCAAAGACCTGATTTTAGTAGACTCCCACTGTCTCTTTCTTAAGATCCAGAAGCTCACATTTAATTGCTCTGCCTAGGATTTCAAACCATATTAAAGGTTTCAGGACATAATCCTTGGACCCAGTGGAACATAAGACCCGTAGGTCCTTAAACCATCATATTATTCAGCTATCTATTGGTTTCTTTCAAAGAGACAATCAGCATATTTAGGCCATAAAGTTAACATTCCTTAAAGAAAGATAAACTCCATTCAATATCTTTAGAGGCTAAATATTAATATAAACATTGGTTTGGACTTCAACACCATGTCTTAGCCACTGAGAACTTGTATGGGCAGAACCACACATACTAGTGGCCACATACATTTCATAACATTAATATTTACTAATAATTGTCTTCTGCAATGTGTGGCCGACCCATCTGGCCAAGTCTGAGAGGGCTCCACTAAGTTCCTACTACTTACTGTACAGTGGAGGAACTTCACCATCAGGATCTTTAGAAGAACCAGCTCAAGGAGGAGTCACCTTGAGCCCAGGAAGTAAGGGACAGAGAAAAATGCTGAAGGTACAGGAGGAATTCTGATCTCTGAGGTGGGACTGGTAAATGGAGAAGTTTAAATCAATGGATTTGTACGAGGGTTGAATTTGGACCATGGTTTTTGCCTCTCTGTTCTTTTTCGCTATTGATTGCGACTCAGACGGTAAGAGAACCTCAGTGACTGCCATAATATACAAGGCCTCATGAATACTGTGGCAAGGAGCCTGGATTCTGTGAAACTCCAGGAGAGCAGATTGGAAATTCCTCAGCAGCATCAGGTACATTAAAAAATTAAGGTTTTATTGAATTAAACATTAACATGAGTAATACAATCAATACAGTATTACCTGTGTTATTAATTTGATATTATTACATTTAATTGATTTCATTCAGTCCAACATTCTAATGTTCCATGTGCTGCAGAATTTGGTACAGAAAATGCAAAAGTCCACTCAAAAAGTTCTTAAGGAGAAAGCTGGATATTTTGGCAAATAAGTAGGGAATAGTTGGGGCTTTTATGCTTTGGAAGGTGTGGGAGACAGTTTGAAATTGTAGAGTACGTATATTAGCTGGCTGTTTCTGCTAAAATGATCAGAAGTGAAACAGCTAACAATGTTGACATTAAATTGTCATTTTTCAAAGCGAACCTCACACACTGAGATGAATGGGACAATGCACATCTTTCTGAGAGTTCTCGTTTCAGGCTGGTTGCAGACTCAGGCAAACAAACATCAATTCATCGAATGGCATTTGGTTCATAGAATTTTTTTTAATGAAAGGTTAGACTCTTGAGCAAAATTCTGTTGCAAGAGGTAGACTCTGTACCTAAATCCAGGGCCAAGAAATGAGTGAACACATGGCCCTGGCTCCATAGTGACCTCATTACAATTGTTGGAGAAGATTTTTGTATTTTTATAGGAGAAGAATTTATAAAAGAAAGCTCTCATCTGGTGACAGAGGCCTATCACGAACAAGACAGTATCCTGACAGGTGGTGGTGATGTACACATGTGAGCCTGGAGGTTTCCAGAGTTTATAACAATGCAGTGACTTTACTGGAGTTATCGCAACGATGAATCTGGACCCATATTACTGCACGTGGCTTTGGTTACTTCACATACCTATGTCCAGATCCTAAAGATCTGCTGATCCTAAAGATGTTTCCCTCAACTTGCCTGACCAGAGAGATGCACCCCAGGCAGATACAGCTAGGAAATTAATTACACTTTACGTATTTTATGGTGCTCAACGAGTGCTAGGTCTGGCTTACAGAGTGAATAAAAGACAAAGAGTGAAATTATGACCCTAATGAAGTCAATGGGAAATTTGCCACTGCCTTCTAAATGGAGAGGTGAGCCACAGGGTGAGGATAACATACAAACTAAAAGGCAGTGGGGTGAGGGAAGACAAGAGTCCCAGTAAAAATTTCACTTAGTTAGTCCATTTCTTCATGGGCACATCTTGAAGAGTTAAGTGCGTCTCTCTGTATAATGTATATATATTCTACATAGTCCTAATTCTACCCAGATATTCCACATAATCCTACTTTTACTCAGATATTCCAATGTACGTAGGGAAATGAACGGGGTGGTCTGGTTACAAGACAGACTTGCTTTCTAGCAAACTTTCCACATTCCTGAAAGTTTTCATTGATAAATTAGGCAGTTGGGTTGCTGGCCTGCAGCCAAGCAGCTCCTTTAGTTTGCATCTACAAAATGGCAGCTTTCCAAATAGGAGCCATCAAAGACAGCAGAGCAAACACAGCTCAGAAAACAGCGCTGTTCGTACTTCAGGGAACCATCACACTGCCCTTGGCTTCCACTTGAGAGGGCTACAATTCCCCCACCTGGGCAGAACTCTAGTTCTGTAACTTTTGATTGCCAGTGCTCACTCTCTCTCTCTCTCTCTCTCTCTCTCTCACACACACACACACACACAGGCTCTTGTCTCCTTCTGAACTCAGATCACAGAGGGTGGTTCCCACAAGGACTAGCTCCTTCAGACTTTAGACATCTCTGGGTCTCAAACAGCTTCACAGCAGTCATTGTATACACGCTTCTGCGCTGAAGTGCTCTTTCTGCTTATTTTCTTCCTGCACCAGAATCAGAGGTACTAAGTGGGCTGGAAATGCAAGGGTGAGACAAATTCCTTCCAAAGGGCTTGTCAGTAAAGACAATGTTCTGGGCAGCCTACATTCATTACCTTGGGTGCTGCTCCTTTCACTGGCTCAGCTCCACTAAACACTAAATTAGGAAAAATTGCAGTTGAGTGCTTCTTTTTTCCCCCAGTAATAAATTCCCAAAGGAACAGAGGGCCTGATGCTGCTCCTAATGAAGTTCCTGAGAGTTTGCTGTTGAGTTCAATGGATGCAGGAGCAGGCCCCCAATATTTACCAATTCTTTCTTTAGTGAATAGATAGTATTTTTTAAACTGAACCAAGAAGGCACAGAGGGACAGCATTTAAAGGATATTTAGGTGCCTACAGATGCAGATAAATGCTTTTAAAAATCCCATAGGGGAATTTTTAAAAGCACCTAGGTGCCTAACTCCCACTGATTTCTAATGAAAGTTGGGCATCTCTAGGTGCCTACCTGCATCTTTTGGCACCAAAGTACCTTTAAAAATCTGGGTCAAAGCCCCCACCAAACAGTGCTTCCAAATCTACATGAAGCACATTTTAACAGATCATTACTCAATCTTGCTTTAACATTTACTCTTTCCTGTGCAGAGTAAAATTCACTTACAGCAACTTGTATTTTATGTGCTTCAAAACGTTCTCTTGTAGCTTTACACCACCACCAGTTTTTCTCTATCTCGGTTTCTAATTAGCTTTCTTTCTTCATTTGTTTCCTTATTCTGAATGCTGTCTGATATTCCTCCTCCTCCTCTCTGGGAAGGTGAACAGCTCCTTCATGAGCACCATTCAGTTGCTCATCTGGCACAGGTTAGCAGACACCACTGTAGAACAGTGGTTTTCAACCTGTGGTCAGTGGACCCCTGGGGGTCCTCAGATTATGTCTAAGATTTCCAAAGGGGTTTGCACCTCCATCTGAAAATTATTAGGGGTCCACAAATGAAAAAAAAAAGTTGAAAACCATTACTCTAGAAAATCAATTTATCTACTCTGCAGTTCATTTTTCTCCTCCTGATCCAATCGCTTGAGTATAAATCCAGGGCTGAACCCAGGAGTGCAATTATGAGCCAAGCAATTGGCTGCCCGTCAAACCAACTCCACTTCAGCGTAACAAAGATGGAAAAAATTTGCTCACTACAACAATATGAAAGTGCACATGGGGAAAGACCCACTTACTAGCAAAAACTAAGAATTATGTTTGAAAATAAAGGTTCGCAGTAGAAGAGACATTCTTGAGTCTCATTTTGGAAGCCTTCAGGTTGCTGAAAAGTGACAGTTGTGACACATCAACAGTACAGGGATCTCATGTTCTAAGCCAGTTCCTGTCTTGCTTTAAGATAAATTTAAATTCAAAAGAAGAGTCAACGTGTTATTGGACTGTTTAAGCAATGATGACCTCTAGCTCAGACATCGGTTGGCAATTAATGATCAGCTGGCCATTGACTGCAAAGGAAATGTCTGACTTGGCAGTCATTATGCAGGGCCGGGGTCCTGGGTAAGGTGGTGCGGGTGGCTGTGGACCCCCAGAAGGGGCGGGGCCTCAAGCAGAAGGGGCGGGGCCTCAAGCAGAAGGGGCTAGGGTCAGACTCCCCCAGCCAGCCCTTTCAGCGCTGCCCGGCCCGCACCACCCAGGGCTCCAGCAGTGATATAAAGGGCCCGAGGCTCCGGACGCTGGTGCGGTAGCGACGGCAGCAGCCGGGAGTCCCAGGGCTCTGGTAGCAATTTAAAGGACCAGAGGCTCCGGCCACTGCTGGGAACCCCAAACCCTTTTAAAATCACTGGGCCCCAGGGCAGCTGCCCCTTTTGCCCACCTCACCCCCACCCATCAGCGGCCCTGCCCGTACAGACAGCTTTTCTTACCGGTACATCATACTGGACCATACCAGCTTATTTTCACTCCTGTACGAGGTGCTGATCCTGGGGATGGATCACTTGATGATTACCTGTTCTGTTAATTCTCTCTGAGGCACCTGGCATTGGCCACTGTTGGAAAACAGGATACTGGGCTAGATGGACCTTTGGTCTGGCCCAGTATGGCTCTTCGTATGTTCAAAAGCAGGACACTGTCTATGAAAAAAACAAGCTGCTGGCCTCTCATTGCTACTTCTTGAGAATTTTAAACCCTCAGAGAAATCAAGATGTTCATTTGAACTTGAAACTTTCAGCCCACATCATCGAGACTAACAGGTAGCGCACTCAGTCCTGGGAGCCAGACATTTAAAACCAACAGAAAACTTGGGTCTGAGTCAGCATTTTGGACATGAGATGGCAGAGAGAGAGGAGAGAACTATTTGCTGCAAACGGTGGAGTTCAGCCTGCTCTGTTACAAACACATTTGATTTCAAAGCCCAGCCCATTTAAACCGCGCTATATCCTGCTTCAACTGAAATTAACCAACTTGCTAAAAAAAATTTGAATAAACTAATTAGGAAATAGGCCTTTCGCTGTCAGCCTGAGGGTCACTGCAGGACTTCCAATAACACAATCTAAAGATCAATTAGAAATTTACTTCAAGAAATGGATGGAATCAAATAAATGGGGACATCCATTTCCTATAAACAGGGATAAAAATAACAGAAGGAATTGAAATTACATACAGTTAAAGGCATACTGTTAATTGGATGGCTCACTATGCCAATTTCTGACTGTAAAACAAAAGAAAAGAAGAAAAATAGTACAAGATCATTTCTAATGATAGTCTTTGATTAAAAGATATCCAGGTTCTTGTTTTTATTGTGAGGGCTAGATGTGAGAGTCCACTCTCCATCACTGCTTCAGGTATTCATGCAAGTAATTCTTCCTGGTGGAAGAATTCTCTTCTTACACTGGTGTAAGTGAGAAGCAGCACTATTGAATTCAATACAGTTACAATGCTGTTAAACCAATATAGTGAGAAGAATCTGGCTTGAATGCCAGACACGGTGATGGAAGAATAAACCCCAGGAGATTCTTCCACTTGTACAATAGAAAATTAAAAAGTAATACAATAAAATAATTAGCCCTTCCACCTTCCATCTGCAGATGTCAAAGTATTATCTAAATGTTAATTTAGGAAGAGATTGTGAATTCCTGGCTTCCCCTGGTGAGCTGTTACTGACACGAGTGGTCCCATTGACTTCATAGAGATTGCTAGTGGAGTAGCCACTCATCAATGTGGGGATGGGGATTACCATGTGGACATAATCCTTAAATCACCACTGTGAAGCAAGCAAGATTATCCCCTTCTCACAGATGAGGAAATTGTAACAGGGATATTAAGTGAATTGCCCAAGATCATACAGTAAAAGTTGGGATCAAAATCTGGGTCTTCTGCCTCCTGCCCCAAGCTCTATTCACCAGACCACACTTCATCCATGGTACATACAGTATACTGCATCTCTCCTAGACAAAAGAATATGTACCTCAGAGGTGGAAGTTGATCCTGAAAGCATTCACTGTATGCAATTTGAAATGTGTGTAAAGATCTCATATGGGGATAAGAGTTTCCTCCTCAGGGAAATTAATGCAATCTAGTGCACACCAAAGGTAAAACATTTGCTCCTCAGAAGTGTTCTGTGATACGCCAAGATTAGCCATCTTCGATGGGGTTGTATAGCAGTGCTCACAACAGGTTCTGGCAATTCCCCTCCAGCAGTAACTCACATTAAAAAAATGTTGCATTCCAATGACTGCATGTGTGGCTTGTCAGCTATGAGCAGCCAATCTCCAGTTCTCATTAATCCCTCAGAAGCAGACATAGTGGCTGCTCTCATTTTTATTAATATTAATGGCCCATTACAATGTTCAAGAGGAAACCTCTGACACTATGGGGATTAAAAAGAGCTGACATTCAGTCCTAGACAAGGCTACAGGGGAAAAGATCAAAAGAAAGGTGTGATGAGATCTAGGATTTTCTTAAGTGTGCACTAGGCTGCGAGGAGAGGAACGAATCCCCATGAAACAAGGGCAAATTCAGTGGGGGAAAGAGGCAGATAGAGATTTGGTTCGTGATGATTCATGCTGTTCTAGCTTTCTTCTCCAATAACTTAAGTTATAGAGCATCATCGGTGTGTACACAGTACTATGTAATTAATAAACTGTGCCGAACAGGTAACAGGATCCCTACCCCAGTTTACAATTCAAGGGTCTGCGCCAATACCCACTGAAATCAAAAGACACCCTCAGGCTTCAGTAGTTAGATCAAGCCCTAGTTTTAGGCACAAGTATGTATATGATATATTATGATGCAACGGAGAGAGAGAGTAGTTTCCAATGCCAACTAATTGAACCTGGGATGACCCTTGTATTAACAATCTCCAGATCCTGGGCTGACTGGACTTGTCGAAGATGGATGAGTGTGCACACGGGGGGGGGGGGGGGGGCTATACACTTACAAACATCAGTTCTGAATTAGCTTCACAAATTTCCATTCCACCTGCCCTCCCTAGCCCCCAAGCCAATAGTCTTAGTTAGGCTGAAATATATTAATTGTGGTTGATATGACTTATGCTCTCCTAAGATGTTATGTACTTCAGCTGACTCCCCTCTGAAGATTTATCCACAGTGTTGTGTAGATTTGAAAGGCAGTGGTTGTCCTGTAGCTCAGATTTATCCCCTATATACTCCCTGCAGTCTTTGAAAAGTATTGTTGAAATGCATAAGCAAAGTGTGCAAGCCGAGTTTTACACTGCAACTGCACAATGTCAGCCTGACATTTTGATCCTATTGTTCTGGGGTTCTGGCAACCTGTGGCCTTTTCAAATCCTTTATTTTGTGCAAATATTTTTTTAAACCACAGTTGCAACCAGGTGCTTTTAAAAGTCCTCATGCAGTTCAATTCAATGCCAGGCCTTTTTTTAAAAAGGTGACCAGGTCATATCTTTCATGTTGGCATTTGCCAACAATTCATCTCAAGTGCAATCCTTTAGTCTGTTTTCTAAACACCAGGGCCCTTTTCCAGAAACTGTACATGCTGTTCTTTACTCATTACTACACCTCTTATGCAAGCAGTGGCAGCAGCTTTGAACACATGGCAACAGGACTTGAGATTTTCCAAGAAAAAGCTGACATCGGACTTCACTATGTTCACAGTATGCAGTTTAGTTGTAGCTGTGTTAGTCCCAGGATACTAGAGAGAGAAGATGGGTGAGGTAATATCTTTTATTGGACCATCTTCTGTTGGTTAAAGAAACAAGCTTTCGAGCCACACAGAGCTCTTCTTTGGTCTGGGAAGGGTACTCCCAGTGTCTCAGCAAATTGCAAGGTGAAAAGAAGAGGAGAAAGTCCAGGATATACACCTTAACATACTCAAACCCGCCTTCACCAAACAAAGACACTCCACCAGAGAAATAGCTCACATCATGGAACGGGTCACCCAAATACCCTGAGAGAACCTACTTTAATACAGAAATAAAACCCCCTCTGACTGCACACCCTTAGCTGTCACCTACCACCCCATACTGGAACACCCAACAACTACAACCCATACCCAATGGAGACCCCATCCTGAAAAAAAAAATCTGTCCTGAACCCCTAGCCTTCAAACACCCCAACTCATGGGCAGCAGGTGGAGCCCCACTTTGGGGAGGCTAGCCCCCAGCTCCACCCCTTCTGCCCATCCCCTCCATGGCCAGAGCCCCCCTGCCTCCCCCTCCCATGGCCAGAGGAGTGCCGGGCCAGCCAGAGCCCTGAGCCTCCTCCCCTCCCTCCCCCCAACCTGCTCAGAGGAGCTGTGGGCTGGCCGGAGCAACCACAGATGCGCCTCCTCTCTGCAGACCCCAAGCCACCCTGCGGGAAAATTCAAAAGTTCTTGGCATCTTCTCTTTTCCAGAAGAAGAATCTGAGCTTTTGATATGTCGTATGCAGGTTCCGGGGCAGCTGAGGCGGCAATGTGTGTTATTCAGCTTTCTGGGTTCATCAGTAATCTCCCTGGAGATCAGGAAGCAACCCAGGAAGCTGAATAGCAAATACGATCTCCTCAGTCGCCCCGGAACCTGCATGGGACATAATAAAAAGCAAAAATTCCACCCTCCAAACCCGCAACTGAGGTCCGGCGGCAGCAGCTGGGCTAGGGGAGGCTGAGGACCTATTATACCCACCGCCCATGCCCCAACTTCTCCACACTCATCATCAGAGGCAAGCTCCCCACGGACCAGGACACATGAATGCAAAGCAGCACCGACCCTGCCAGAACAATAGATGCAAAACCTGCAGCCATATCTCCACTGCTACAATGATCTACACTCCCCACAACACACCTTTCAAGATCCATAGGTCCTACACATGCCTATCACAACATGTGGTGTACCTCACCCAGTGCACTAAATGCTCCAACAATTATGTAGGTGAAACCAGATGATCACTATGCTCTTGAATGAACTCACACAGGAAAATGATAGAAGACAAAACAGCCTATCACCTGTGGGTGAACACTTCTCACAAAGCAATCACTCTGTATCTGACCCATCGGTCCTCATCCTCAAAGGAAACCTGCACAACACTTCCAAAAGATGAGCTGGGAGCTTAAATTCATTACTCTGTTAGACACTAAAACTCATGGACTGAACAGACACGCTGAATTTATGGCTTATTACAACAATCTGTAACCAACTATCCCCCCCCCCCTTTTGGTCTTATGATTGCAAAGGTGTTAATGGGCCACTCTACCTTGAATAATCCCTTACAACATGTGCTAACTATGTATGCCAAACAAACTGTTCCACCTTGTATTTGCTCTGACACTGGGAGAACCCTTCCCGGACCTGAAGAGGAGCTCTGTGTGGCTTGAAAGCTTGTCTCTCTCACCAATAGAAGTTGGTACAATAAATGACATTATTGCAATATGCTTTTTAATAAGGAACGAAACTAAAGTGTGGAGGTTGCCACTGTGAACATAAGGATGTGTGTGAGGTAATGGTCCTAAATGCTGCAGGACTAGCCTTGCAAACTGTACTGTTTGGAATTAATAGAAGTGCTGTACTTTGGGGTTATTTTAATTAGGGTTACGTCTGGGATCACTGAGAAAGTAAATATTTGACACAGACATGCCATTTACCTGTACATTTAAAATGTCATACAGCTACCCAAGGCTAGATACAGACAGAAGAGGAAAGTAAGCTGGCTCGCTCTGGGAGCAGAGTGCCAGTCACAAACAAGGCTCCCAGAAAGCCTGTTGTGGTTTTTTCCCAGGCAACCCAATTCTTGGCATGACTACGGATGCCACTCCCTGCTCAGTGCTCTCTGGACCTTGTATTACACCGTATGGCCATGTTTTCCTGTGAATTAGAACTCATTAGAATGAGTTGTGTCCGGGTCACATATACTACGTTGTATGACACTGATGAATTTTGTATTGCCTGATCCAAATGCTCTAGATCAGGGGTTCTCAACCTTTTTCTTTCTGAGGCTCCCCCAACGTGCTATAAAAACTCCACAGCCCACCTGTGTCACAATAATGAGTTTTCTGCATATAAAAGCCAGGGCGGGCATTAGGGGGTAGCAAGCAGGGCATTGCCTAGGGCCCCGTGCCACAGCTACATTGCTCAAGCTTCGGCTTCAGCCTCGGCTAGCAGGGTTCAGGGCCCGGGCTTCAACCCCCACGTGGCAGGGCTTCAGCTTTCTGCCCTGGGCCCCAGTGAGTTTAATGCTGGCCCTGCTTGGTGGCCCCCCTGAAACCTGCTCTCAGCCCCATCCCCAGGGGGCCCCAGACCACTGGTTGAGAACCTCTGCTCTAGATCAGCAGTTCTCAAACTTCATTGCCCTGCAATCCCCTTCTGACAATAAAAATTGCTACATGAACCCAGTGCCCTGTATTACTCTACAGCCCCACACAGGGGGCTATAGTCTGGGGCCAAAGCCCTCAGGCTTCCGCTTCAGCTCTGGACAGTGGGACTCCGGCTTCAGCTTTCTGCCTGGGGCCCCAGCAAGTCCAATACTGGCCCTGGCGACCCCCATTAAAGGGAACCCACGACCCACTTTGGGGTCACGTCCCACAGTTTGAGACCCGCTACTCTAGATCAAAAGAGAGAAGAAAGGATAAGGAAAGGAAGGATTTTCTTGTGGACAATCCACAAGACTGGGAGTTGTGGGTTCTTAGTCCTGGCTCTGTTACTGACTTACTTGCCCTGGCACCAGTCACCCAGCTTTCTAATTTTCAGAAGTGCTGAACAGAGTCACCTCTAAATGAAGTCAATGGCAGCTGAGCATACTCAGAACTTCTGGAAATTGAGCACTAATCATGTAGTGACGTTCATATTTTAAAGCCAGAAATGATCATTGTGATCATCTTATCTGCCCTCCTACCCTCACAGCCCAAAAGACTTCTCCCAATTAATTCCTGTTTGAACTAGAGCATCTTTTAGAAAAAACATCCAATGACTGAGAACAGACCACAACCCCTTGGTAAACTGTTCCAATGCTAATTATCCTCCCTGTTAAAAATTTGCACCTTATTTCCAGTCTGAATTTTTCTAGCTTCAACTTCCTGCCACTGGCTCTTGCTATATCTTTGTCTGCTAAATTAAAGAGCCCATTATTAAAGTTCTGTTCCCTATTTAGGTACTGTGATTAAGTCTCCCCACAACCTTCTCTTTATCAAGCTAAACAGATAGACTCAAGGAGCTCAATCACTATAAGGCATGTTTTCCAGTCCTTTTATCACTGGCTTTTCTCTGAACCCTCTCCAATTTATCAGCACCCTTGAATTGTTCACACCAGTGCCAAATACAGAGGTAAAATGAACTCTATACTCTTACTTGAATCTCCTGTTTATACATCCTAGGATCTCATTAGTCCTTTAGGCCACAGAACTACACGGGGAGCTCATGTTCAGCTGATTATCCACTATGACCTCCAAGTCTTTCAGAGTCACAGCTTCCCAAGAGAGAATCCCCAATCCTGCACATATGGCCTATGTTCTTTATTCCAAGGTGCAACACTTTACTTTTAGTTGTATTAAAGGGCATATTGTTTGCTTGCACCCAGCTTACCAAGTGATCCAGGCTGCTCTGTATCAGGGACGTTATTATTCATTAATTTACCACTTTTACCGTGGTAGGTTTTTGTTTGCCATGTGTACATATAACTAGAAAGATTTACTACTGAAATCACACATTTTTCTCAATGCAATAACCGATTCTCTCTGTATTTAATCATTTGCTTAACCCTAATTTGTTTGTCTATCTAGGCTCAGATGTATCGGAGTAAGGAATAAAAAGATATCACAGCAACAGTAGTTTTGTGAAGAGTTACCACCACAAAAGCTGCACTGAGGTGATCAGGAAGTCCCACGTTCAATGTCCATTCAGTTAGCTCCTTCCTCATTTTTCCCCTACCTGCCCATGTGAATTTGCAGAAAGCAGCAGGTATTGGAATGGTGGACACTGGAAGCGGAGCATGAATGGCTGATGACTGATGGGAACTTCCTGAAAGAGCAAAGGGAGGTCCCCACTCTGAGTCATGCATGGGAGCAATTGACCCAACCAAGGAGGAAAGGGACACCAACCCACGGCCACCCCAAGAGCCCCGCTTTGAGGGGCACAGTGAGCACCTACACCAGATGACCAAGGACCCACAAACCCAACAAGTGATCCAACAACTGCTAGTGCCATGTAAGTTCCGACAGGACTTGCTGCGGCTGGAACACTCGGTGCCCTGGTCCAGACACCTGGGGTAAGAGAGGACCCTACACTGGGTGGCTCTTATGGATGCTGGTCCAGAAAAACTTAAGGAAGTAAGTGACTTCTGTGCTTCCTGCCAGAAGTGTCAACGCGCCGGTCCCAAAGAAATACGCAAAGCATCCCTGATCCCCCTCCCAGTGGTAGGAGTGCCATTTGAGAGGATAGGCATGGACTTAATCAGGCCCTTAGAAAAGAGTAGTTCTGGGTTCTGCTACATATTGGTGCTGGTAGACTATGCCACCCAATACCCTGAGGCTATCCCCTTGCATTCAACAATGGCAGCCGCCATAGCAAAGGAACCCTTAGAAATGCTTGCTCGAGTCAGGATACCAAAGAGATTCTAACAGACCAGGGCGCCAACTTTTCATCCCGACTAATAGCGGAGCTATGCAAGCTACTAAACATCCAGGCCCTGAAGACTTCAGTCTACCATCCCCAGACTGATGGCTTAGTCAAGAGATTTAACAGGACCTTGAAATCAATGCTCTGTAAATTCGTAGAGGATGATCCACGGCATTGGGAGACTGTTACCTGCCTTGCTGTTTGCAATACGGGAGATAACCCCATGGACGCTTGGGGTCTCCCTATTTGAACTGTTGTATGGAAGGCAACCCAGGGAGATCCTGGACCTCCTTCACGAGCCCTGGGAGGAACGAGAGTCCTGGGTTACTGGGTCCATCCCATATATACTACAACTGCGAGAGCACCTTAAGAGGCTTGGAAGGTTTGCCCATGAGAATTTAATGAAAGCATAAACAGACCCAGGAGCAGAGGTACAACCAGGGCACCCGTCTGCGGACCTTCGAACCCGGTGATCGTGTCTTGTTGCTACTCCCGTCATCTGAGTCCAAACTGTTAGCCAAACGGCAGGGACCGTTTGAAGTAGTCCGAAGGGTGGGACCGGTAGATTATAAGGTCTGGTTGCCCAGGTGGCGGCGTGAGACCCGGGTGTACAACATCAACTTCCTAAAGATCTGGAAAACCCAGGAGGGCATGCTAATTGCCCCTTACCTGAATTAGGGCCAGACGCCCTGATACAACGACAGCTAACATTGGGCACGAGCTCACTGTGGAACGATGACAACAACTACAAAGACTGACCCAGTCTATTGCCCCACCCCAGGCGGACAAAGATGGCATACTATCACATAGCCACCAGCCCAGGACAGAAGGAAGCCTTGAGCATGCAGGACCAGCTGTGCTGTTGAGCTCTCCACACTGATCAAACAGGAAATTAAAATTCAAAAGTTCTCAGGGCTTTAACAGGGGGGCGGCTGTTTCCTGCGTACCTGGCTGATGTGCAGTTAAACTGAAAGTGCTCTCCAGAGCGGTCACAGCAGAGCACTGTGGGACACCTCCTGGAGGCCAATTCATTCAAATTACACAATGCAGCATCTACACTCTCCCTATGTCGACTCAAGCACTACACCTGTCACAATGATTAAGTACAGAAATCGACTTTACAAGCCCTTTAGGTCGGCGGAAGGGACTCTGTAGTGCAGACACATACATTAACAGCTCGACCTAATGCAGCTTATGTCTACCTAACTTTGTAGTGTAGACCAGGCTTAAGTCTTGAAGAAAATGAATGCTTTATGTTCACTGGCCTTACCTAACAAGCAATCCTTACCACGGCAGCAACATTCCCTAGTAATGCAAACAATCAATCTTCACTGGTCATAAATAGAGCAGACAAAAAAATATGCATGACATATATGCACACAGGTCTATTCTCGCTCACTTTCACAGACGCCTCCAGAGACACTTAACATTGAGGAAAATGCACCACCAGATTGTAATTTTATATTATACTGATTTATAAAGTAAAATTAAAGAAATCTATGCAATGAAACTATGAAACATTTCAATTGACCCGAAACAAGTTTTTCAGAATTTTGCTTTGTAGAAAACAAGATTTTTTTATTCCAAATCAGAAAAAACAATTTCAAGCTGTCAGGCTACTACACACTATTCATCAGCCTGCAGCACTGATCAAAACTCAGAAATTGAGTCAGCCATATTTGCCTGTTAAGATAAATAGTAATATCATCACATTGATTCTAACATTTCTGATTAAGAAGTTTTACCTGGAACTACTGGATACCAAAATGTGGCTGCCTCTCCAAATGATGTGAAACAGTAAAGCTTCCCATCAGAGGGAGTGACTGTACAGTCCCTCTCCTGCTGCCCTCCCCCCAGCTCCTTGCTTTATTGCATTTGTATTACCTGCCATCCAACTTGCCTTATTGGGGGAGAAAAATGGGCCATTTGATTCCCTTTCCCCACTCCCCCATTTGCCCAATCAATTTAGGTCTCCTCAGCTGGAAGAGGCTCACATCTTACCCCTTCCCCTCCGCCAAGATTGAAGAGAGGTTAGGCACAGATCTTTTGCTCCTTTTTCATCAGGAGGTGAGACCCTGCCACACATCTTCAAATGTTGGCAGATATGTAGGGTGTGCTATCTTAAGCTCTCATGCCCTTTCCTCTTAACATGAGGAGTTGTTGGGGCACATAGTAAAGATAGTCAGCCACTCAGGAAGGAGTATGGAGGAGGTTGGATTTTCCTCTCATTAGTGGGGCCTGGTTCATATGGTCATGTACCCACCCCATCCCCCTAATACTTCTTGGAGAAACATGTCCAAGTGTCTTCTTTCTTTTGATCCCTACTTTGATCAGGCAGCGGAGTAGAAATTTTCCAGAATAAAAGGTTTGGGGATGGCTGACACTCTGCTCTCCCAGTCCTACACGAACCTTTCTTTAGAATCATAGAATATCAGGGTTGGAAGGGACCTCAGGAGCTCATTTAGTCCAACCCCCTGCTCAAAGCAGGAACAATCCCCAACTAAATCACCCAACAGCTTGCTATTTTGACTGATGGCACTTAAAATTCTCCACTCATTACTTTGAAATTAACTCCCCCTACATACACAACTGATCTTTTATCTACTAAACTACACTCAAATGTCTTGCTATTACTCTTCTGAAAGAGGAATTTTTAATCATTCTCTAGCTCCAGGGAGCATAGCACCTGCTCTCCAAACCGTGCTTAAGTGAAAGTCTATATAGTATCTCCCCATATAAAAGTAATAAGCCTATTTATAATCTGACATTTCGCAAACGCTTCTGCTCCAGCTTTTTTCACAGTTTCCTCAGCATCTCATTTCATCCCCCTTTTCATGAGCAGTTCCAGGGATTTCCATAACATGAAAAGTAGTTTTGCCAAAGATTTAATGATCCGTCTTAATCTGCATTTAAGTAATGCTCTTTGTACAAGTTCCTCTTATATAAAAGCACACTGGTCTGGATGGTACTATTAAAAAAATTGATGTATCCTGTATGAAGACATATTTTTGTACTGTTTGCAGGAAGCCAACAGCAGGCTTCTATCACCATAGATACTCCAGAGTCAGAATGGGAGGGTAAAATGTATTTCACACAATCCCGCAATTGGTAGGGTAGATGCCAAATATTTTGGGTCGTCTTCATAAAACATTTGACCATTTTAATTAAAATCTACAGTGCACAAAATTCACCCCTTTTAAGTCATTGGCTTCCCAGTAGTACTACTTGCCTTAGCAGTATACTTAAATATGAGCTCTTTAGTCAGTGGTAGATGCTTTGTGGGACGTAACACAGCTGAAATGTTTTTATTGGATTAATATTTGTCTAAATTCCTAGGGTAGAATACTTGCATAACTCTTACAAAAGCCATTTGCTTTTAAGATGCATTTGGACAGATGCAAAACTCAGCACATTGTGCAGATTTCATGAGAAGACAACCTATGCATTCTAGTAAAAGCTTTTTATTTCCACATAAGGAGCTTTTAATATGTAATCATGGTTATATGTTTCATATTCCTCTGTACTACATTTATAGATGGGCCTACACAAACTCCATCTGAACTTTTTTGAAGTCAATTTTGATTCATCTTTACATTTAAAGTTACAACCCCTTCTTACCCTCTTCTTCATTGCAATATTGACCTCTCCTAGCCTCCCAGACAGACTCATGCAGGCTATGTAATCTAGCAAACTGCATATAAAACTACCAATTCCATGTTTAACATCGAGTAGAGAGGAAATATTTCTCTTGCAGCAAAATTTAAAATCTCTGCAAAATAAACTAAAGGATCACAACTCAATACACCAAGCTGAAGTGTACAATGCAATCCTAGTACCTTGTTAAATGAACCAAATACTAGGTTCTCCATGTACTTTACATGCCATTGCATGCCGCTGGTGCTATTTGAATAGTAATTAGTATGCAGCCAAAAAAAATCTAAAGTTCACAATTTTTTACAAGAGTAAATTACAACATATGATTATAAATCTGCAAGCTTGACAATACTGAAGTGACTTAAAGAATTGTCTGACCTTCTCAGTGCATATCACTATTTAAAAAAAAAAACAAAAAACAAAAACACCCACCATTGACATGGCTCTCACCTCCATTTTTCAAGTGGGTGGTCAAATATTTGTATGCAGCTCTTCTCTGATAGCTTTGTCACTTCCATGTCTCCACTGTAGTTTTCATGCAGATATTCCTGATTCAAGACTTCCACCGTATTTTAATGGTAAAGGATCTTTATACTCCACCTGAAGTCAATCTACTTGTGAATCAAGATTACCAACTAAAAATGTGTAATAAGTCACCTGGGTTTGCTAATATTTTAATGGTTACATAACTATCTTTTGACAAAGTGCTGACTTATATTACTCTCCTCACAGATTTTAAGGATGTTTAAATATTTGTAATTGCCATGAATAACTGAGATTAAGTTCTGGCTATCAGACAACCAGATTCATGCAGTGTTATAGCCATGTTGGTCCCAGGATATTAAAGAGACAAGTGAATGAGGTAATACCTTTTTATTGAACCAACTTCTGTTAGTCAGAGAGAGAAGCTTTCAAGATGATGAGCTGTGTGTAAGCTCAAAAGCTTTTCTCTCTCTCTCACCAACAGAAGCTGGTCCAAATAAAAATAATAATAATAAAAAAGTCATACTTCACCCATCTTGAGACTAATAAGATCCATGAGTTGTATTCCAAAGTATTTGCATGGTTTCCCAATTTTAGTACATCACATTTAACTACGTCAAAGTATTTCTGCCCTCCACTTTCACCTCTTCATTTTAAAGTGAAGTTTTACTCTAAAAAACTTACTATAAAAAAGTGACATCTTAAACACATGGAACAGTTTTATCAGGTATTTAGTTGTATCTGATTTTAGTGGCAGACATTTTTATTGCTTTTAAGTTCTGTTAGCTCTACAAGCTAATAGTGGGATGGATTCTATCCGTTCTTGTGCATCAACAGAAATGTAATAAAGTCAAACCTGTGTAAATCCTTTGACGGCAGTGCAGCTGCACAGGTATTACCAAGGATCTAATTTGCCCTTAAAAACCTTTGTTATTGCAATTTTGAAAGAAAGCACACAAACTAAACCTGAGTGTGCAAGGCTGACCAGAAACACACATAAATTGAAGACATTTGATATGGAAGTCTATTGAGACAATCACAGACCTCCCTAATGTATTTTTAATCACTTTTCAAGTTATAAGCACACTAATTCAAGTTTAAAGTAGGGCTGTCGATTAATCGCAGTTAACACACGCGATTAGCTCAAAAAATTAATTGTGATTAATCGCAGCTTTAATTGCACTGTTAAACAATAGAATACAAATTGAAATTAAATATTTTAGATGTTTCTCTACATTTTCAAATATATTGATTTCAAGTACAACACAGAATACAAAGTGTACAGTGCTTACTTTTTATTACAAATATTTGCACTGTAAAAATGAGAAAAGAAATAGTATTTCAATTCACCTCATACAAGTACTGTAATGCATTCTCTACCATAAAAGTGAAACTTACAAATGTAGATTTTTTTGTTACATAACTGCACTCAAACAAAACAATATAAAACTTTAGAGCCTACAAGTCCACTCAGTCCTACTTCTTGTTCACCCAATTGCTAAAACAAATAAGTTTGTTTACATTTATGAGTATAATGCTGCCTGCTTCTTATTTACAATGTCACCTGAAAATGAGAACAGGCGTTTGCATGGCACTGTTGTAGCCGGCACTGCAAAGGATTTATGTGCCACATATGCTAAACATTTGTATGCCCCTTCATGCTTCGGCCACCATTCCAGAGGACACGCTTCCATGCTGATGACCTCGTTAAAAAAATGTGTTAATTAAATTTGTGACTGAACTCTTTTGGGGGAGAACTGTATGTCTCCTGCTCTGTTTTACCTGCATTCTGTCATATATTTAATGTTTTAGCAGTCTTGGATGATGACCTAGCACATGTTGTTGGTTTTAAAAACACTTGCACTGCAGATCTGACAAAACGCAAAGAAGGTACCAATGTGAGATTTCCAAAGATAGCTACAGCACTCAACCCAAGGTTTAAGAATCTGAAGTGCCTTCCAAAATCTGAGAGGGACAAAGTGTGGAGCATGCTTTCAGAAGTCTTAAAAGAGCAACACTCTGCTGCGGAAACTACAGAACCCGAACCCCAAAAAAAGAAAATCAACCTTCTGCTGGTGGCATCTGACTCAGATGATGAAAATGAACATGCATCAGACCATATGCTTTGGATCGTTATAGAGCAGAATCCACCATCAGCATGGATACATGTCCTCTGGAATGGGGATTGAAGCACAAAGGGACATACGAATCTTCAGCGCATCTGGCATGTAAATATCTTGTGACGCTAGCTACAACAATGCCATGCGAATGCCTGTTCTGACTTTCAGGTGACATTGTAAACAAGACGCGAGCAGCATTCTCTCCTGCAAATGAACACACTTGTTTGTCTGAGTGATTGGCTGAACAAGAAGTAGGACTGAGTAGACTTGTAGGCGCTACAATTTTACATTGTTTTGTTTTTGAATGCAGTTATTTTTGTACATAATTCTACATTTGTAAGTTCAACTTTCATGATAAAGAGATCTCACTACAGTACTTGTAATGGGGGAATTGAAAAATATTTAGTTTTTTACAGTGCAAATATTTGTAATCAAAAATAGATATAAAGTGAGCACTGTATACTTTGTATTCTGTGTTGTAATTGAAATCAATATATTTGAAAATGTAGAAAACATCCAAAAATATTTAAATAAATGGTATTCTATTATTGTTTAACAGCACGATTAATCACAATTTTTTTAAACTAGGGTTGTCAAGTGATTAAAGTCAAATCTTTCACTGATTTTAATTCACAAACCTATTAAAAACAACCTATTTTAGCCACTTTTTCCAGTTTATTTCACTGCAGAATTTTTAACCCTCAGCTGTTTATTTAACATGTTAAATCCCAGCCCTGCCCCCAAACATACAATTTTCTGTAAACTTTTCTACACCTCATTTACTCCCTTCCTCTTCTCACCTCTTTCCCGACAGTTTCTTAGCTCTGAAGTTATGGAAGTGCCCTTTGTGAAATCCACTGCCAGTACCTCCAAGCACACACATGTATCAGGAGCAAGGTTAATGATGTAACGTCCAATCCACAGAACACAAATTTAAATGATTTTTAAGGGCATTTTTTCAGTGTTTAAATGCACCATAAAGGGGAGTATAGATAGGTCACTGCATTTTAAATAACAGTACCACAAGTTAATTTGTGCAGCACCTAGCACAAAGGGGACACAATCCCAATGGGGGCTTCTGGACTCTATTGTAATAAAAACTAATAAAAAGCTTCCACACTGACAGTGAACCCAACACCACTGTCAATATACTAAAGAACCAGCAAGTGAAGGTACCTAGATACTAACTTAACTTGTCATTATCCCAGATATGACAAGTTAAAACAAACAAAATAGTGAAAAGTAAATTAGATTTTTTTAAATGTCAATTTAGTGTGTGTTAGCACCAGAGTCAAGAGAATTATTATATTTGACTGAATTCCTGTAGCATTTTTTTTGTCACTTAAAACTGAATAATGCTGCAAGGTAATCAAAATGACACACAAGATATCCCATTGGTTGGTTTGAGCTGATTTCTCATAATACAGATGCTTTCCAGTGCCTTCCTATTATAGTGCCTTTCAGTACAGAGAAGCCAGACTGGGAAGATCTATATGTTCACTTTTAGTATAATACAGTACACTAGACAATATGAAAGCATCATTGTATCACATATCAAGTTCCCATAAGTTTATATGCTGCAATGCAATTCATGAAGAAGTGCCAGAAGAAACACGCTGCTTTACAGATTTACTTACAAAACCTCTTCACCTGTTGGTTTAAACCCTACCAATTCCTTCATGGGCTCACTTAACTGTGCGACTTATTCATCAAAGTGGACAAAGGAAAAATATAATACTGATCTCTTGGGAGAGATTTTATTAACTTACAATTGACATTCTAATTATCTGTATGTCAAGTCTGCCACACTTTAGGAAATATGCTTTATTGTTGATATACAAAGCTACATGATGCTTTTTAATAACACCAGAAACCATGAAGACTTAAGTGCTACAGTATATCTTGTAGTGATTGTTACATTGTCCCGATATTTAACTGGTCAAATCCGCCATGCACTTCTAGAAAGTTGCTGGGTTTATTCAAATGCACTATTTATGCATTATGATTGGTATGCTCAAATCCATTCATTATACTGCAGATTAAAGGTCTCCAATAAAAAAATACCATTTCAATACATTCCTCCATAGTAGGAGTGCTAGAAAGTCTAGTCATCGTATTTATCTTTACTGAAGCTAATATGCATATACAATTAAAGTAACTTCAGATTTTATTCAGAAGAATCTATTTTCCAACGAAAACTTTGTTTTTGACAATAATGAATGAATATTGCAAGCGACATTCTGCAGCAGAAGCTGGAGTGTTGGGACACCAACTAAAAGTCTACATATCAGCAATACAGACACTTTTACATGAACTCTGACCATTTTTAATATTAACATTAAGAACCAGGAGCTTTAAAGTTTGTGCGCCTGTCAAGCAATTAAAACCTCCACACAGAGAAAAAAAAAGGAAAAAACCCACAGAACACAGTATTTCAGAGACTATAACACTTTAGACACTTCCATGACAACTCAGATCAGATTGGCAACTGAAACTTAACATCCACCTGAGCTTGCTTTGCTAAGGTCACTATTTCTGAAAGTTTCACAACCTGGGGGGGAAAAGGAAATAAAGTTATAAAGAGATAATTCAAGAAATATTAACAGTTTAACAAATGACACTACTAAATTTTAGGAGTTCAACTAGACAGTCTATTTTAGAAAGTGATGTCAGAAAGAGCTTGCCATAAGAAAAAAATAGATTCATAGATTTAAAGGCCAGAAGAGACCATTGTGATCATGTAGTATGCATGACACAGGCTACAGGACTTTCCTGAATTTAATTTCTGCTTCAAGTCCAATACCTTTGGTTGAACTAGAGCATCTCTTTTAGAAAAAAATTTCCCCTACTGTTACTCACACTTTCTTGTCAACTGTTTGAAATGGGCCATCCTGATCATCACTACAAAAGTTTTTTTTCTCCTGCTGATAATAGCCCACCTTAATTGATTAGTTTTGCTAGAATTGGTATGGCAACACCCATTTTTTCATTTTGTGTGTGTGTGTGTGTGTGTGTGTGTGTGTGTGTGTGTGTGTGTGTGTGTGTGTGTGTGTGTGTGTGTGTGTGTGTGTGTGTGTGTGTGTGTGTGTGTGTGTGTAAAAATAGAATCAGTATATCAGGGTTGGAAGGGACCTCAGGAGGTCATCTAGTCCAACCCCCTGCTCAAAGCAGGACCAATACCCAGACAGATTTTTGCCTCAAATCCCTAAATGGCCCCCTCAAGGATTGAACTCACAACCCTGGGTTTAGCAGGCCCATGCTCAAACCACTGAGCTATCCCTCCCCCTCATCCTACTGTATTTTCCACTGAATGCATCCGATAAAGGGGTTTTAGCCCACGAAAGCTTATACCCAAATAAATTTGTTAGTCTCTAAGGTGCCACAATATACTCCTCGTTCTTTTTGGATTTAAGAAGTTTCCTGTGATGAAGAATTCACCACAACTCTTATTAAGTTGTTCCAATTGTTAATTACCCTCACTGTTAATATATGCACCTTATTTCTAGTCCACATTTGTCTAGCTTAGTAATCCATGCTAGCCACCTGGCATCTAACAGATGCTAATGATATTGTTTGTTCATAACTTTATAAAACCAACAAATTGTGCATAAATAATCTACACAATCATGTGATCCTATTACTGTCACCCTCATTTTTCCCTCTTCCATTTGTTACACCTACTTGCTGCATTATTTTAAAACAAAGCTCTTCAGGGAGTTAGGACTTGTCTACGAAGAGTTAACCTGGAAGTTGCATGTGAATAACACTCTTATTCTGGAACAGGAGTGCCTTGTTCCTGTTTAGTTTAAGCCACGTTGAAAGTGGGTTAAACTAAACAGGAACAAGCCACTCCCATTCCAGAACAAGAAAATGCCCACACATTGCACTTTAAAATTAATCCATGTTAATTTTCAAGTGTAGTCAAACCCTTATATTTTAATATACATTTATACAGTGCTCAGCTGGGGCCTCAGGGTGCTTTTTTAACACAAGTAAATATTCTCTGGAGACATTTATGTTATTTTTAAACTAGTAGTACCTTTTAAAGTGATTTACCTGTTGGTATATAGGATATAATTTTAAAATTGACAAAACAAATTAATTTGGGTCATGTTAACCTTGACAAACTTATTTCTTCGTTTATAAAATGGTACCAGTAGCTTTGGATGGTGGGCACCTTATACAAATGCAATATAGGTCTAAAACCCAAATTCTCTGCTGCAGAAGCATTGTAATGATCAACCAAGGGCTTGATCAGCTTAACAGGATTTCCACTGTGCCTTTAAACTCAGTTTTGTGGATCAGGGTGAGTAGGTTGTTCCCCTGAACGCAGCTAGTTCTGGAGAGTTCAACCCCAGGAGCTAACATTACAAATGATTCAGATTATACACTGGTAGCACTCTTGCTTATTAGGGAGTTCAAATACTTACCTTGGCCTTGAACTACTAAAAGTGTTGACCTAAAAATACACTACCAAGGAGGGGTGAACCATTAGAAGTGCAGCCTTTCAGATGAGATTTTCACTTGAGGTCCCCCTTCTGCCCATCTACAAAATTAAAGATCTCTTGGCTCTTTTATAAAAATAGGTAATAATCTGGTCAATATTCCTCTCTAGCAATATAGAGCAGGTTCCTAGTTTGGGGTAAAATAGATTCTGCCTATAAAGTTACGGCCCTACCAGTTAGTTACTGCTTTGTGAAATACACCTCTACCCAGATAGAACGCTGTCCTCGGGAGCCAAAAAAATCTTACTGCATTATAGGTGAAACCGCGTTATATCGAACTTGCTTTGATCCATCGGACTGCGCAGCCCCGCCCCTGCGGAGCACTGCTTTACTGCGTTGTATCCGAATTTGTGTTATATCGGGTCGTGTTATATTGGGGTAGAGGTGTACTTTGGATACGTAGTGTCAGTGATATTCAAGGTTTCAAATATTTTATCCTAGACTCCTGTTTTAAGTTGACTGGGGGAAAGACACAACTTTACTAAGACTTCATATTAAAGCATACCATCTGTTACGAAGAGTTATGCAAAAAGCTCTTTCTTGCTCACCATTTTAGCAGCTTCATCCAAGTCATCACAAGCAAGGATTTTGAGGCCGCTAGCTGTTATTAAAGCTTTGGCATCATCAACTCGTGTACCTGAAGAAAGAGAAGTAGTTTTAAACAACAGAATTCAGAATGAAATAATGACCCACTAACTATCCACTTCAATCAGAGACCATGTGAGCTGGTGATGATCAAGTTTTCCAGGACAGATCTACCAAGCCATCTCAAAATTGAGATAAGTACAGTATACACTAGAAGGCATTTACAGTAGCCGCAAGTTAGATTTGCTGTTCTAAAATGTTAACTAAACAGTTACCAAAAAACAATATGGTAAGAAATAAATATTTAATAGAGTCATCAAGAAAAACACTGGATTTTAGATATTAGTATATATTTCTCTTTACAAAATATTCTCCTGTATACAAGCAATTTTGCTGTGCATCAAGTGAACTGCTAAACACAATGATCACTATTATTAGTATTATTCTAGCACCTAGGAGCACTATTGACAAACATAAATCCAAAGACAGATTTACACAGTATTGAAGAGTGCTCACCTTGTAACCGTACAACAATAGGTATTTTTAGGTCCAAATCCTTTACTGCCATAATGATACCTTGTGCAATAACATCACATCGCATAATGCCTCCAAAAATATTCACCAGAATAGCCAGTACCTACATACAGAAAACAGCACGTAGGGTTATACATTTAATGATAGAACGCACATCAAGTCCACCATCCTACTAGAATATTATGAAGAATTTTAACAAGCAGCAAATAGCCCATCTCATCAGATAAAGGGATTCAGCCCACTCAGATGGGCAAAAATCAGTTCTAAAAATTCAAGCTCCAGAAATTCAATGCTAAGCACATGGTTTAAGAAAACCTTCATTCAATTCTACAAGAATTCAGCAGAAAAGTTATTAGTCTCTAAAATAACGTACGTCAGAATCCCGTTTATCCGATCTAATTGGGACTGGGAGAAAGATAATCAAAGATTCAGCTAATCTGGAATATGGGACAGTGTGAGGCTGCAGCACCATCTAGTGGCCAACATGAGAGATTGCCCGCTTCTGGACCAGTGCGCACTGTTAAGTTTATATGGAGTCAGATAATGGATGATTGGATAAACAGGGTTCTACTGTACTGCAAGACAATTATTGCAGGACTAAGTATTATCTAGATCATCCTTGGGGTAAGTGACTGTCTGTAGTGTGTGTTTGTTTCTGTTTGGGGGTTACTTGCTGTGAGCTGAGCTTATGTTTGTCAGTCTGTTTGTTTGGTTGGTTGGTTGTTTGAAGGACCGTGTGCTGTGGCTGGCAGTTGGAAGCTGTGAGCTTCAAAGGAAGGTTTGAAAGGTAGAAGCCTCTGGTAAGTGGCTGAGCCTTAATCAGTGGGCGGGGCATTCATACAGGCCAGGGCTTTATAAAGCAGCGCACAAGCGACCAGGGAGCTTTTGCGAACAAGGGCTCCTAACTGGGAGTTTCTCAAGAGAGGTGGGAAGGGGGCGAGGGTCCCTTGCCGGTTCTGTTTTCCCTTTATTCCCCTTAAAACCTATAAACCAACTACATTCAAAACTTCTTGCTTAAACAACCCTTTCAGCGGACAGGGGGCTGCAGACGGGAGTTTGACAGAGGGAGGTTTACGATGGTTAGGAAGACCCGCAACACCTGTGCCAGCACTGCTTCTGTCTCCTCCACCTGCACCTGTAGCCAGACAGAGCGCCTGAGCATGGATGCTTCTACCCAGATCCTGGTGTGGTTTTGCAGAGACTGTAACTTGCAATTTCCACTTACTGATATCCAGGCTGGGGGGACCATCCAATGTGAAAGGTGCCTGCTGGTGGAATCTCTCAGGCAGCAGGTGGGAGAGCTACAGGAGGAGGTGGCTAGGTTGAGGAGCATCTGAATCCATGAGCAATTCCTCGACAGTGTCCATGTGGAGACAGCTGAGGTAGCTGTCCCAGTACACAGGACTTCTGATACACCACTGATGGAGGAGGAGGAGGAGATGGCTCAGGGTGGACCCTGGCAGCTGGTTACTTCTGGCAGCAGGCAGTGCTCCACCCCTGCTCCGAACCCTCCCGCCGTGGTAATAGGTAACCGTTATGCTCTTCTTGATACAGGAAAGAAGGAATCACCCCCTACAGTAAAGGAGGAGAAGCCTCGTACCCCTAAGGCTGGGAGGTCTGCTGCCACCACTGCGAATAGGAAACGTAGGGTAGTGGTGGTCGGAGATTCTCTGCTGAGGGGGACGGAGGCGCCCATCTGTCGCCCTGACATTTCATCTCGGGAGGTATGCTGCCTGCCGGGAGCCCGTATCCGAGACATTACGGAGGCATTGTCGAGGATTATCCAGCCCTCTGACTACTACCCCATGCTACTCATCCATGTGGGCACAAATGATACTGCGTGGTGTGACACTGAGCGGATCAAGAGTGACTACAGGGCTCTGGGAGTATGGGTGAAGGAGTTTGGAGCGCAGGTGGTATTCTCTTCGATTCTTCCTGTCAAAGGTAGGGGCCCGGGCAGAGACAGATGCATCATGGAGGTCAATGCCTGGCTGCGAAGATGGTGTCACCAGGAGAGCTTTGGCTTCCTAGACCACGGGATGCTATTCGAGGAAGGACTGCTAGGCAGAGATGGCGTTCACCTTTCGAGGAGGGGAAAGACCCTATTTGGACACAGACTGGCTAACCTAGTGAGGAGGGCTTTAAACTAGGTTCGACAGGGACAGGTGAGCAAAGCCCACAGGTAAGTGGGGAACATGGAGACCTGGGAGATGGGTCGAAAACGAGAGGGAGTGTGGGCTATATTGGCAGAGAAAGGAGGGTCGGGACAAAACTGGGAGGAAAGATCAAACCAGTATCTTAGATGCCTATATACAAATGCGAGAAGTATGGGGAATAAGCAGGAAGAACTGGAAGTGCTAATAAATAAATACAACTATGTCATTGTTGGCATCACTGAAACTTGGTGGGATAATACACATGATTGGAATGTTGGTGTGGATGGGTACAGCTTGCTCAGGAAGGATAGACAGGGGAAAAAGGGAGGAGGTGTTGCCTTATATATTAAAAATGTACACACTCGGACGGAGGTAGAGATGGACATAGGAAATGGAAGTGTTGAGAGTCTCTGGGTTAGGCTAAAAGGGGTAAAAAACAAGGGAGATGTCATGCTAGGAGTCTACTACAGGCCACCTAACCAGGTGGAAGAGGTGGATGAGGCTTTTTTTAAGCAACTACCAAAATCATCCAAAGCCCAAGATTTGGTGGTGATGGGGGACTTCAACTATCCGGATATATGTTGGGAAAATAACACAGCGGGGCACAGATTATCTAACAAATTCTTGGACTGCATTGCAGACAACTTTTTATTTCAGAAGGTTGAAAAAGCTACTAGGGGGGAAGCTGTTCTAGACTTGATTTTAACAAATAGGGAGGAACTCGTTGAGAATTTGAAAGTAGAAGGCAGCTTGGGTGAAAGTGATCATGAAATCATAGAGTTTGCAATTCTAAGGAAGGGTAGAAGGGAGAACAGCAAAATAGAGACAATGGATTTCAGGAAGGCAGATTTTGGTAAGCTCAGAGAGCTGATAGGTAAGGTCCCATGGGAATCAAGACTGAGGGGAAAAACAACTGAGGAGAGTTGGCAGTTTTTCAAAGGGACACTATTAAGGGCCCAAAAGCAAGCTATTCCGCTGGTTAGGAAAGATAGAAAATGTGGCAAAAGACCACCTTGGCTTAACCACGAGATCTTGCATGATCTAAAAAATAAAAAGGAGTCATATAAAAAATGGAAACTAGGACAGATTACAAAGGATGAATATAGGCAAACAACACAGGAATGCAGGGGCAAGATTAGAAAGGCAAAAGCACAAAATGAGCTCAAACTAGCTACGGGAATAAAGGGAAACAAGAAGACTTTTTATCAATACATTAGAAGCAAGAGGAAGACCAAAGACAGGATAGGCCCACTGCTTAGTGAAGAGGGAGAAACAGTAACAGGAAACTTGGAAGTGGCAGAGATGCTTAATGACTTTTGTTTCGGTCTTCACCGAGAAGTCTGAAGGAATGCCTAACATAGTGAATGCTAATGGGAAGGGGGTAGGTTTAGCAGATAAAATAAAAAAAGAACAAGTTAAAAATCACTTAGAAAAGTTAGATGCCTGCAAGTCACCAGGGCCTGATGAAATGCATCCTAGAATACTCAAGGAGCTAATAGAGGAGGTATCTGAGCCTCTAGCTATTATCTTTGGAAAATCATGGGAGACGGGAGAGATTCCAGAAGACTGGAAAAGGGCAAATATAGTGCCCATCTATAAAAAGGGAAATAAAAACAACCCAGGAAACTACAGACCAGTTAGTTTAACTTCTGTGCCAGGGAAGATAATGGAGCAAGTAATTAAGGAAATCATTTGCAAACACTTGGAAGGTGGTAAGGTGATAGGGAACAGCCAGCATGGATTTGTGAAGAACAAATCATGCCAAACCAATCTGATAGCTTTCTTTGATAGGATAACGAGCCTTGTGGATAAGGGTGAAGCTGTGGACGTGGTATACCTGGACTTTAGTAAGGCATTTGATACGGTCTCGCATGATATTCTTATCAATAAACTAGGCAAATACAATTTAGATGGGGCTACTATAAAGTGGGTGCATAACTGGCTGGATAACCGTACTCAGAGAGTTGTTATTAATGGTTCCCAATCCTGCTGGAAAGGCATAACGAGTGGGGTACCGCAGGGGTCTGTTTTGGGACCGGCTCTGTTCAGTATCTTCATCAACGACTTAGATATTGGCATAGAAAGTACGCTTATTAAGTTTGCGGATGATACCAAACTGGGAGGGATTGCAACTGCTTTGGAGGACAGGGTCATAATTCAAAATGATCTGGACAAATTGGAGAAATGGTCTGAGTTAAACAGGATGAAGTTTAACGAAGACAAATGCAAAGTGCTCCACTTGGGAAGAAAAAATCAGTTTCACACATACAGAATGGGAAGAGACTGTCTAGGAAGGAGTACGGCAGAAAGGGATCTAGGGATTATAGTGGACCACAAGCTAAATATGAGTCAACAGTGTGATGCTGTTGCAAAAAAAGCAAACATGATTCTCTGATGTATTAACAGGTGTGTTGTGAGGAAGACACGAGAAGTCATTCTTCCGCTCTACTCTGCTCTGGTTAGGCCTCAACTGGGGTATTGTGTCCAGTTCTGGGCACCGCATTTCAAAAAAGATGTGGAGAAATTGGAAAGGGTCCAGAGAAGAGCAACAAGAATGATTAAAGGTCTTCAGAACATGACCTATGAAGGAAGGCTGAAAGAATTGGGTTTGTTTAGTTTGGAAAAGAGAAGACTGAGAGGGGACATAATAGCAGTTTTCAGGTATTTAAAAGGGTGTCATAAGGAGGAGGGAGAAAACTTGTTCACCTTAGCCTCTAAGGATAGAACAAGAAGCAATGGGTTTAAACTGCAGCAAGGGAGGTCTAGGTTGGACATTAGGAAAAAGTTCCTAACTGTCAGGGTGGTTAAACACTGGAATAAATTGCCTAGGGAGGTTGTGGAATCTCCATCTCTGGAGATATTTAAGAGTAGGTTAGATAAATGTCTATCAGGGATGGTCTAGACATTATTTGGTCCTGCCATGCGGGCAGGGGACTGGACTATGACCTCTCGAGGTCCCTTCCAGTCCTAGAATCTATGACTCTATGACAGGTGTCTGTCTAACCTGTTCTTAAAAATCTCCACTGATAGAGATTCCACAACCTCCCTGGGCAATTTATTCCAGTGCTTAACCACCAGGCAGATTTTCCTAAACTCCAACCTAAACTGCCCTTGCTGCAATTTAAGCCCATTGCTTTTTGTCCTATCCTCAGAGGTTAAGGAGAGCAATTTTTCTCCCTCCTCCTTGTGACAACCTTTTATGTACTTGAAAACTGTTATGATATCCCCTTCTCAGTCTTTTCTTTTCCAGACTAAACAAACCCAGTTTTTCCAATCTTCCTTCATAAGTCATGTTTTCTAGACCTTTAATCATTTTTGTTACTGTCTTCTGGACTTTCTCCAATTTGTCCACATCTTTTCTTAAATGTATCACCCAGAACTGGACACAATACTCCAGTTGAGGCCTAATCAGCATGGAGTAGAGTGGAAGAATTACTTCTCGTGTCCTGCTTACAACACTCCTGCTAATATATCCCAGAATGATGTTTGCCACTTAAACTTCAAAGACGCTCCGTGATTTATTTTTGTTTTTGAAAGGTTCTATATCTGCCCTTTAAGGCACCAAGAGTAGCAGGCACTAATAACCATTCCTGATTTGTAAAAAGTTAACTGAAATAAGATGCAAACCAAAGAGAACCTTTTGATCTCTAACAAGAAAGTAAAAATGACTGCACCATGACTTTTCTTGATAGTCTTGCTCAACCAATTTTCTGGAGAAAGCAATTACTTTTATTCAAAGAAAAAAAATAATTAAACCTCAGCTATTAAAATCAGTGTCATGACTGTTCCATTTGCCTGCAGTTTGGCCTTCCAGTTTAAGACAATCCTGCTAGAAGTATTCCCCAAACTAATACTTTGGCCTGTCACCTGTAACATGAACTCGGTTGAAGGACCTACATTAGAAGAGAGAATGAGCACGCTTTTTTTAGACTGAAGGTCATTAACTTTACCACCATGTCTTTGCAGATTACATTTAATGTTAGAAGTTAGATTATGAGTAAGAGGGCTGGGGCACAGGAAAATGACAATAATTCTTCTTGAGCTCTATTATACAGTCTGTATGAAGCTACTGCAAGTGATCAGTTCAACTGGACAAAATGCCCACTCAATATAGCGTGTGTTAAAATAAGTTCTCTAAATTAAGTTCTCTAACATAAGAAATAGTCATTTTCAAATACTTCAGCATATTGCAATGTTCATTCTTTTACTTTCCTAGATAAGGGATACAGCAGTTACCATACGGATGTCTTCAGCATCAGAAAATATGCTTTAACACAATATATAGGTGGTAGGGAAAGCAACCAAACAGGCAAACAAACTCAGCTTAGAACAAAAAGAAAAGCTACATTTTAAAAAGGTAGTTCTTCAGCATTTTAGCCCCCTTTAAACAAAGTCAAGTTTATCGAAACAGTTTTAAATTATTTTAGTCAAAAGGAAAAAGTTATGATCTTCTCTCCTCAAACAAGCCTAGATGGCAAAGAGCCCAAGGCTACGGGACTGTGAGGTTAAAAGTACTTTCAGAACTTGACTGCCTCTCTCAGAGGAAGACAAGGTGGGTGAGGTAACATTGGTTATTGGACCAACTTCTGTTGTTGAGAGAGAAAGAGAAGCTTTCGAGCCATACAGAGCTCTTCAGACGAGATCTAGAAAGGAGGGAAGCATAGTGTTGGTATTCAGTAGCTGAAGCCAACTCAGGCTACTTCCAGAAGCTCTTCACAGCATTCTGGGCTAGCCTTGTGCTGATCTTAAGGGGGTTTTCTAGCTACAGAAAAGATTGGAGGCATTCACCAAATGCCTGAATGAGACAAATAAGACAATCCCTTTATAGATGCCTGATCCCAGGCAAATGACAGCAAGCATGCTCATCTGTGTACATGATTCATCAGGTCAAGTTTTCTGTACTTTTTCTAAATGCATTCAATCATTTTAAGATTTTAAATGCTGCTTTACACTGGACAGAGGTGTTCACTGAGCTACCACAATGACTCAAGGGAGTCATTTATTCTGAGGATGCTACAAGTTCAGAGCCATTGGTGTTCACCCATCACCTTAAAATGTATCCAAGTCAAGTCATCTATCATTGTGCTGTCTAACCTCCTTTAAGGTGACGAACACAACCCAGTTTAAAACCCATCTGTTGTCAGAACTACCTTGATGGCGTATCTGAGGACATCCCCATGCATGAGTTTTAAAAATGTATTTACAGCCTGCTGTGAAGAGATTCCACAGAACACCATCATTTTAATTTGCATACATGACCTTATTAGCAGTTAAATGGCAATCATTTAATTTTTTTTTAAGACATGAAAGTCTTTCTTCACAAAATTAAATGTACATTAAAGCCGCTTTAAGCTATACATGCAAGCATCATTTTTCAGTCAACCAGCCAAATGACTAAAATTTGAATATTCTTTTGTTCTTTAAATTAATACCTGAAAAATATTTTGGTCTTTACATTAAATTAAATACCTGAAATTGGATTCCAAATAAATACCCTTCACAGGGACTATTATGTCATGACTTCTTGGTCCTTGACCAGACATTATGTCAACATGTATAGAACATGCTCCATGGGGAGGTTATGCCAGGGGTTTACCAAATACTGTTGATGAAGTCATTCCATTGCTACTGGCCACCTTGTATCAAGACGGTTGTCTCAATAGTTTTCATCAAGCAAAGTGTTTTTAGGGTTTAAGAGGAGACAGGCTTTAGCCAAGTTTACTATAGTTTGGTATGGTTCCTATCAATTCCTGTTGTGGGGTGCTTGAACAAACATGAAATCTTGGGATCCCAGCACCCAGTGGTGATGAGCAATTCAGCTTCTATCAAAGAGCTGTTTTGTCAGCAAGCCATCCAAGCATTCACTCTGTGTATTTACACTGCAGCAGCAGATAAGCCAGCCTGAAAAAAGGTAGATGGTCCTAGCCCACCACACATTGAACATGCATTCCTACTACTACCCAAGAGAGTTTACAGCGTTAAGTAGGCTCTCAATGCACTTTCATACATAGAATGTCGACGGAAGACACTGTAAAGAATCTTTCATCTGAAGAGCTATGCAGAAGTAACGTTACCTACTTTATCTTGATTTATAACCTTAGAAAGGAACAGAAGTGTTTTACCCTAATCCTTCATCTTAACATGACAGTGCACCAAGGTCACTGTGTGAACTAGGAGTCAGTACTCCTATCATGCTGCAACCCTTTGGTTACACAAAGCTGATCAGCTCTCATCTCTCCACAGCTAACTCAGCATTTCCTCCCCTACTAACTCTCAGCCACCTCAGGCTTTTAATGCAGCACATATCGCTGTACTAGTCATCTCTGTTTCCTACCATCAATCTCTGCACCTCTGCTTCCTGTCCACCTCACCTATTGCCCAGGGACACATCTCCTACCTTTTTCCCAGCTCCCACAAACCTCCATCCCTCTGGAATCACTCGCTTCTCATCACCACAACCCTCCAGCTGCATAACTGTCACTAGCCATCTGATTTCTTCTTCACTCAGCATTCCACAAAAAGATAATAGTATTGTTCTTAATTGTACTAATCTCTCCCTTCATCCGCTAAATGCCCCACTGTTATACAGAACCACAACTTACATCCATTGTTTCTGCCAGCCAGCCCTTTTTGCTGCAGCCTTAACCCTCAATGGAGGTGGAATACAAGCAAGCAGTGATACCATGGATACCAAGTTCTACTTGCCAGCGTGACTGATAATACAAAGTCAAAGGGGTACTTCATAAGCAAAACCAGAATTGCACTAGTGACTCACTTCAACCTCTTCTCCATTCTGCAGGGAGAGATGAAATACTCCAAAAAGATACTGATGAGTACTCATGGCCAATACTGCTTTGTGATGTGCTTTGAAATTGAGCACACTGAAGGAATGATTTAATTCAGGAGGAAAAAACAGGATTGGGGGTTCAGGGAAAGAAGTTTGGGAGGAGAGGGATGGGAAGACGGAAGAGAGTGACCTTTTTAAAACCAAGTATCAGAGGGGTAGCCGTGTTAGTCTGAATCTGTAAAAAGTAACAGAGGGTCCTGTGGCACCTTTAAGACTAACAGAAGTATTGGGAGCATAAGCTTTCGTGGGTAAGAACCTCACTTCTTCAGATGCAAGGCATCTTCTTCTTGCATCTGAAGAAGTGAGGTTCTTACCCACGAAAGCTTATGCTCCCAATACTTCGGTTAGTCTTAAAGGTGCCACAGGACCCTCTGTTACTTTTTAAAACCTTTGCTGGATGATTGGGGAGAAAATGTGAGCAGGTAGTGGGTGGTCGAAGGCCTCAAACTTAAAGTGAAACGTTGTTAGTGCCGAGTGCCAAATAAACTCAGCTTTCCTTCATGCTATTACTCCTATCCATCAGTAAATGTATGTCACTAGGGAAGCCATAGAGTTCTTCCTCCTGTTGCCCAAAATTATACTCAGTTAATCTTTAACATTCAAATAAAATTTATATATTATTCCAACATAGGTTCAAAGATCCTGGAACTCTTCAAAATAGTACTGGGACATGTGTATCCTTCCAGACAAGTTATCAAAATAGTTTTATCTTGCAATGTTACTATGTTACCAACTAGCACCTTAGAATCTTAACGTTTATGTACAAATCAGACAATACCCGTTACAATCTAAGTCTGGAATCCTACAACTGGATCTGCATAAATATACACATGCACCAGCATGAATCTAGTTGCAGGTTTGGTACCCAAGTCAGAGATGGTGTCATGTTAGACTCTTGTCCAACATACATAGAGTTTCAAATTCCTTTTCAAACAAAGAAAAGACACACTTAGGATATTCTAGGAAACCCCATATTAGCCTAGCTGGCCACTGATCTAAGTACAAATAATTTTGGTATTGTTGAAGAAATTCTGCTTTATCTAGTGTAAAATAAGACAGCCTGGTTTGAAATCACTTAGTTTATTCAGCAAGGACAGTTAAACAGATTTAAGGATTTTTAAAAGGGTAATAACAGCACCTCAGTACTTGCTTACAGTACTACAGACGTGATTTTTGAAACTGGGGATCAAGTTACTGGTGTTGTTCATTTGAGTCTGCTAAGTGTTTCTGCGCTTAAAAAAAGTACACTAGAGCTGAAGCTGCGAAGATAATTAAAAGGTAAGCTGTTTACTATTTATTCTGAATACATGTAACAATGCATCTGCTCTATGTTTATACTGCATCTAAATGACTTTCATCAGCTCCTAGAGAATGACTGTTTCTATTTAATTTGCTACTATCTTTAACCTCCCTTCAAATTACATAGGAAAGTGTTACTTTATTTATTCCCTTTTCTCATGCTAATTCTATTAGAAAATTCTAGTTTTATTTTTAAAAGGAGTATTTTTAATTCCCACTAAAAAAATGACTTGCAAAGAAGGGAGTTTGGTAGCCTCCTCCTTTTAATAAAAAACTTTATACATAAAAATTGAATGTTTTCTTCAGAACAGGGCTTGCTACTTCTCCCCTCCCTCAGATACATTACAAGTGTTAGGTATCCTCTACTAATTTTGCCAGTTAACTGCTTTGGAAAAAGTAGAGAACTACTGTGAATTACATCACAACTATCTGAAAACTGTGCAATTGACAGACATTTTGAGAAAAGGCTCTGTGGGAGATTCAAATACTCATGCTTGTTCCTTCAACTGAGGGCTGAGAGACTTCCTACTTCAGTTCTCCTTCCTGTTCTTTGCTGAAGGACTGAAGACTGATATTCCTGACAAGTAAGAAACATGTAGGAAAAAACCTTAACATGTTTTTCAGGCACATCGTAAAGTAGCAAAGACAGCACAGTTCTCCCCTCTTTGTAGCTCACCTTTAAAATCCATGTCTACTAGTGGAAACATACAATACATACATTGTCATAAGGCATTTTAAAATAATTATTCAACAGTGCAGAACTTTGAAATACTAATCCTTGTTTTACCTTTTTATCTGAAGTAATAAGTTTAAAGGCTTCTGTTACTTGATGTACTGTAGCGCCACCGCCAACATCAAGGAAATTTGCTGGAGTGCCTCCGTGAAGTTTAATTATATCCATTGTGGCCATAGCCAAACCAGCACCATTCACTGTAAGAAAAAAAAGTTACAATTAAGAACTCCATTAGCAGCAAGTACATCAAAGGATTCTAAACAGCTATTATGTAGAACATACATACCTAGACACCCTATGTTTCCATCTAGTCCTATGTAGTTGAGGTCTGCTTTAGCTGCATCCTTGTCTCTCTCATCCTCCTGTGTCCAGTCCTGCATATCAAAGATTTTCTGCTGACGATAGAACGCATTGCTATCAAAGTTTATCTTTGCGTCCATACACATCACTTGGGAAAACAAACAAAAAAATTGTTTAATGCCTTTATCTTTAAAAAGGTGAAATACTTCTCTGAAATACAATAGAATAAGTATATTAGGGCACTAAATAATTCTTTTTTGGGCTAACATGCTAACTCATGCAGCCTTCATTCCATAAATTTCAAGGCCAGAAGGGACCATTGCAATCATCTAGTCTGGCCTTCTATATAACACAGGCCATAGAACTTCCCCAAAATAATTTCTAGAGCACATATTATAGAAAACATCCTATCTGGATTTTAAAATTGCCAGTAGTTGAGAATCCACAGGACCCTTGGTAAATTGTTCCAATTATGCCTTACCATTATTAATATATTCTTCATTTCCAATCTGAATTTGTCTAGTTTCAACTTCCAGCCACTGGATCTTATTACATCTTTGTCTGCTAGACTACAGAGCAGTTTATCATCAATTTACTGTTCCCCACTTATTTATATAGACTAATCAAGTCACTCCTTAACCTTCTCTTTGTTAAGCTAAACCAGGGATTGGCAACTTTTGGCTCATGGCTCGCCAGAGTAAACACCCTGGCGGGCCGGGCCTGCAGCGGTTTGCCACTGCAGGCCAATGGGGGCTCGGGAAGCCACGGCCAGCACATCCGCGCTGCTTCCCGCAGCCCCCATTAGCCTGGGACTGAGAACCACGGCCAGTGGGAGCCGCAATCGGCCAAATCTGTGGACGAAGCAGGTAAACAAACCGGCCTGGCCCGCCACGGTGCTTTCCCTGGTGGGCCGCGTGCCAAAGGTTGCCGATCCCTGAGCTAAACTGACTGAGCTCCTTCAGTCTACTCACTATTAAGGCACATTTTCTAATCCTTCAAATCATTCTCATGGTGCATCTCTGAACCCTCTCCAATTTATCAACACTCTTCTTGAACTGTAAGCATCAGAACTGGACACGGTATTCCAGCAGTGGTCGCACCAGTGCCAAATACAGAGGTAAAAGAATCTTGGAGGAGTAGAGAGGTTCTCTTATTTATGCAAGCAAGGATCACGATAGCCTGTTAGGACACAGCGTCGTACTGGAAGCTCATGTTCAACTGAATACTCATCACGAGCCCCAAATCTTTTCCAGAGGCCATGATTCCCAGCACAGAGTCCCACATCTTGTAAGAATGGCTTATACAGTGGAGTCGCATCTTATGCGGGGGTTAGTTTCTAAAGTCAGCATGTAAGGCAAAAATTGCATATAGTCAAAATTACCCTTGAAAATCCCTTAAATTGCCCATAAAGTACAGTATACTTACATGGTTTTGTGTATACAACCCTGTACAGAAGTACGTATAATGTATATAGTAATGTACAGTATATAATAAAGAGTACATTTGCAAAATATAATTTTACAGTACTGTATTTTTAATTACAGGGGGTCGTCAGGGCTTGATGTCAATCCAGGAGACGGAGAGCGAGTCGTAGACGAAGTGGTTGGCTCTGGTTCAGCTCGAGAAGTTGATTGTGTAGGCTCATCTGCTGCTGGTTGTTTTTCCTTGGGGGGTGGGGTGGGGGGGGGGGAACCACACACACACCTAGTGATCGGCAACTGTCGCTGTTGTCTCTTGAGCTGCTCAAACATTTCTTCATATGGTCTCAAATCGTCCGTAATACTATGTGTGATTTTGAGGCTTCGTTCCATAGAGGGATAGTATTCAGAAATTAAATCATTCAAGCGTTTCGCTGCTTGGAACACTTCAGTAAATTTAGGAAGATTCCAACTTGCTGGCTCTTCTTGTTAGTCATCATCATCATCATCTTCGTCTTCTGTAGACGATTTTATCAGTTCCTCTAACTCTTTGTTAGTCAATGTTTCTCTATGGCTCTCAATTAATTCTTCAATTTCTTCCTCAAGGATGTCAACAAAGACATCACCACTCACTTGCCTGGCCACCTGAACAATGCTTTTCACTTCTTTGTCAATGGTCGGGAAACCTTTAAAATCATTCACACATTCTTTCCATAGGTTTTGCCAACATGCATTGACTGTTTCAGGCTTGACTGCATCCATTGCCTGTTTAATATAAGTGATGCAATCGGCAATGTTTAAGGACTTCCAAAACTCCATCCCATTAAGATTGGGATCAGCATCCATAGCGCTACGTATCCGTGAGAACGTAAGCCTTGTGTATGTGGCCTTGAAACAGTGAATCGAGATGATGGCTGTGGTATTTTTGGGGGGGGCGGGGGGAGAGAAAGACAACAAACCGGAGTGCCGCAGGGTGGCCAGCAGCATTGTTTATGATCAGCAACACTTTAAAGTCAAGTCCTTTCTCTTCGAGGTACCGCTCGACCTCCGGAATGAAAACACTTGTGGAACCAATCCAGAAATATTGCTGCCATCACCCAAACCTTTTTATTTGATTGCCAGAACACAGGCAGGAGATTTTTCTTCTTGCCTTTTAGGGCACGGGGATTTGCAGCCCTGTAGAGCAAGCCCGGCTTTATTAAATGCCCAGCAGCGTTGCCACAAAACAACACAGTCACATGGTCTTTAGCTGCTTTGAAGCCTGGGGCTTGTCTTTCTGATTTTGAAATGTAAATGCGGTTGGGCATTTTTTTTCCAGAAGAGCCCAGTCTCGTCAGCATTAAAAACTTGTTCCGGAAGATAGCCCTTTTCTTCTATGATTTTCTTTAATTGTTCAGGGTAGGCTTTTGCTGCCTCTTCATTGGCAGATGCAGCTTCACCAGTAGTCTGCATGTTTTTGGGGTTGAAGCGGTTCCTAAAACTGTTAAGCCAACCTTGGCTGGCTTTGAATTCTCTCTCAACAGAAGGCTGTCCCTCTTCAGCAGAAGGTTTGAACAGCGTGTAGAGGCTAAGAGTCTTTTCTCGCAATGTGTTGCCATCAATGGGCACACGTTTACGATTCATGTCTTCCAGCCATAAGTTTAATGCCTTTTCAGTCTTCACTACATTCTTATCACGCACCTGGCCTGTCACCTTAGCAGTTATTGGAGCACTTAATGCCTTGGCTTGGCAAATTTCTCTCTCTCGAATCTTGATGGCACAGATGCTAAATTTGTTGCGGCCATATTTACGTGCCACATTGGAGACCGACATACTGTCTCTCAATAAGTCCAACACAGCCAGTTTTTCCTCCAGCGTTGGAACAGATCACTGTTTCTTCGGTTGAGCACCAGATGAAGTAGTTGGCTTGGGTTTACGGGCCATGTTATACGAAAAATACGTATCTTTAAACACTAGAATCACACTCAGTGCGGCGAGATGCTCACACTACGAGAGGCACGCAGGAACTGAGACCGACTGAGGGAACAGCAGATTCACGTCTCCCATCTCATGCTCACTCTGGGGCATACGCTCATTGACTGGAATGGTGGGTGGAATCGCCCGCACTATTTACAGGTAGCTTGCGGTTTTTCTTTTTTTTGCCAAGTGCGTATAGTTGAATTCGCACAAGTTAAATGCGCGTATGATGCGACTCACCTGTACTCTTTTCTCCTAGATGTATTAAATGCATGTGGTTTGCTTTTGCCCAATTTACCAAGTGATCCAGTAAAAAGCCTCAGGCCAATCAATCAATCCCTGCGGGACTTTACTAGAAACACAACTGCTGAGCTGGAATTGATATGCAAACTAGACACAATCAACTCCGGTTTGAATAAGGACTGGGAATGGCTGAGCCATTACAAACATTGAATCTATCTCCCCTTGTAAGTATGCTCACACTTCTTATCAAACTGTCTGTACTGGGCTATCTTGATTATCACTTCAAAAGTTTTTTTTCTCTTAATTAATTGGCCTCTCAGAGTTGGTAAGACAACTCCCACCTGTTTATGCTCTCTGTATGTGTGTATATATATATATCTCCTCAATATATGTTCCATTCTATATGCATCCGAAGAAGTGGGCTGTAGTCCACGAAAGCTTATGCTCTAATAAATTTGTTAGTCTCTAAGGTGCCACAAGTACTCCTGTTCTTCTTTTAACTGCTTGATGATGACTCCCCATAGACAATTGTATTTTGAAACCGATCAGTTAGTCAGTTTTTAAACTATTTGATGTGCCATATTAATTTTGTAATGTTCTAGTTTCAGTCAAAATGTCTAGTGGTACCAAGTCAAATGCCTTACAGAAGAGTTTTAAGTATATTACATCAAACACTATTACCTTCATCAAACTTATAATCTCATAAAAAAAAAGTTAATTTGACAGGATCTATTTTCCATAAACCTATGTTGATTGTTAATCAACCCAATTACCTTCCTTCAATTCTTGAGTAATTCCTTCTTCTATCAGTTGCTCCATTATCTTGCCCAGGATCAATGTTAGACTGACAAGCCCATAACTAGCCAGGTCATCCTGTTTACCCTTTTAAATATTGGCACAACACTAGTTTTCTTCCAAATGTTACTGCAAATCAACATTAATGGTCCAGCAAACTCCTCAGCAAGCTCTTTTAAAACCCTGGGATGCAAAGTTCTGCTAAAAATACTTCAGGTAAATATCACAGGACTAGCTAATACCAGATTACCTCACATTAGAGGCATTACCTGATCTCTGGCCTCCTAACTTGCAAGTACCTTTACACGTATAAATGCATTTTTTGAAGAGCGATTTTTACAATATTTGTTGCATTTTTAGTAATAATGCGTCTAGAATAGTTAACACAAACTCACCTAAATAAGGGTATGTCTACACTTACCTCGGGAGCGATCGATCCAACAAGGGTCGATTTATCACGTCTAGTAAAGACTTGATAAATCGACCGCTGAGCGCTCTCCCGTCAACTCCGGTACTCCACCGGAGCAAGAGGCACAGGCGGAGTCAACAGGGGAGCGTCAGCAGTCGACTTACCACAGTTGAAAACGCCGTGGTAAGTAGAATTAAGCAAGTCGACTTCTGCTACGTTATTCACGTAGCTGAAGTTGCGTAACTTAGATCTATCTCCCACCCAGTGTAGACCAGGCCTAAGAAACTGTGCACCAGATTAATCCTTCCATCATGCCCTTTGTGTATCTTTAAAAAAGCCACCCACTTAGGCTTCTGCTTTTAAATTAAACCTATGTGCTTCTTAAAGAGAGCATATAACTAAGTCAAAAGAAATGCAGAAAGTCTCAGAACACCAAGGAAGTTTTTCCCACAGATAGCGTAGGGACATTGGGGAAGATGATATTAAAAGCCTAAGCAGACTCCTCGCATTGATGAAATGCCATGTATAAGGTTAAGATTTTGTCAGTTATTTTTAGTAAAAGTCACGTACAGGTTACGGGCAAGAAACAAAAGTTCATGAAGCCCACAGAATTACTGGGTGGGGAGCTGGCTGAGGGGGGACAACTGAAGCCCAGGCCCCAAGGGGGGAGAAGAGATCCCAAACCCCAGTCCGTGGGGTGGTGAGGAGGAATCCAGCTGGAAGCTCCGCCCTCCTTCCCCACCCCCCCCAAAAGCAGCTGAGAACTCCGGGCCCCCTTTCTTCCCTCTTGCAGCAGCTGGGACCTCCGGGAACCCTTTCCTCAACCTCCCGCCACAGGTGGGAAGCTAAAAATGTCACGAGGTCTCTGAAGGTCACAGAATCCATTACTTCCTTGACCTCTGACAATCTTACTTAACCATGTACTAAGGAAACTGACAAAAAGGAGACCCAATTACGCTAGGTCTAAGTTCAGAATATGAAGCAGTTTCACTAAAAAAAGTGACATACAATACGGTCTTCATCCTAACACTCTTGTATAAAAAGTGCACTGAACTGCTTGCACAAAACTAGATGTGCAAATCTGAACAGCAAGGATCAAGCTGAGACTAATACTGAAAATGTTTAAGGAGGAACAGTAGAGAAGTGCCGATTCCTACAACATTCCAGCAGATTTCAAAAGAAATACTTACTAACAACAAAAAAACAAATCTGTAGTGGCTGAAAGATACTTCAAGTGTGTAGCTGTACTTTCACCCCACCATCACAGATACTGGGGAAAGTTAAGACAAATGAGAAACAAGAGAAGGTGCAAATGCCCAATCTAACCGTAGAACTCTACTAAAAGGACTATAATTGGTTATTATTTAAACTACATTTCTAAATTAAGGTAGTGTTTTCATTATAACTTAACTACACACCAAGAAACTGCATGAAATGCTGTAAGAAGCTTTGGGTGAAGGAAGTATAGCTATAATTTAACCTTTGTTGTATCTGAATTCAAGCTGTCTGAACAAGTCTTCTAAGACTATCAGTTGCCTTTAAGGCAGGTATTCTTAATTGCTGCAAAGTCAAAACTGAAGAAAAGAAATATCTCCTAAAGAAGCAATATTTTATACACAGACTTTTGAGATAGCTTTATTTCAGAGAGGAGAGTTTAAAATAATCCACATCTGATTAAAAACTGCATTTCTTGGGTATCCTGTAGTCATAGGCATAGTTTGACTTCTATATTGGGGGGGGGGGGGGGGGAGGAGAAGACACAGCTCCAGTCTGGCCAATGCGGCTGCGCTAGGGGGGGGGGGGGGGGGGTTGACAAATTCTGTACCTGCCCGAGGCTTGCAGTCTGTAGTCTCTTCAGAGTGGGAAATCTAAATTAAGGAACAAACCCAACTCAGACAAGAAACAATCTTTTGGATTTAGTTATCTGTGTTTGGGCATCAAGAGAGTATCTACTGCTGGCAACATAAGAGGTAGGCAACTAACCCTAAAGAGTAAAGTGCCTTCAAGCACCTAGAGTACATTTGGCAAGGAAGTGGGGTTAAGACATTACACTTCCTTCAGTGTCTAAGATGAAGAATCAGAAGTCACTAGTATTTTGGGTTGCTCAGTTTTTGGGTGCCAGCTTGAAAAAAATCTTAGATGGACCCAATTTTCAGAAAGGGCCTAATGTCTGAAAATTGCACTTTCAAAGTGCTTCAGGTTGGGCACACAAAAGTGAAGTCACTTCTTAAAACCTTGTCTAAAGAGTTCAACATCAAAGCCAAAGGGAATAAGATAAATTTGTAGTTAAAGAATTACAAGAGCTTGGATTCTTTCCAAGAGGAAAAGCTATTACTGCACACAATTGAATGCAACTTTGTTCTTATTCTTCTCTCAGGAAAAAATACTTATTCTGATAGACTACACTACCAAAGCTTGTTATAACACCAGTGTCAATCTCAATCTGAATGTTAAACCTTGGTTGCCTTTATGGATTACCATGCATGCAGCATTAGGATGCATTCAGTAGTAGCAGCACGGTCCACTAGTTTTGTATGCTCTGAGAATGTATATTTACAGCACAAATATTTCACATAAATTACTTTAAGTCCCACCTTAATTACTATTCAAAAACAGATTTGAACATCTAAATATATAGGGCGTTAGCATGAATACTGCAGTCCACATTTACAATAAAAGAAAATTCCAAAAAGCATTAGAGAAATTTGAAGCCAGCCTCCAGTAATTTGCATAGAATTCACACCATGTAGAGGGCTCCCAGATCCAGTGCTGAATATTAGGGTTGTCGATTAATCACAGTTTTAATTGCACTGTTAAACAATAGAATACCAATTGAAATTTATTAAATATTTTTAGATGTTTTCTACATTTTCATATATATTGTATTCTGCGTTGTAATTGAAATCAAAGTGTATATTATTTTTGATTATAAATATTTGCACTGTAAAAATGATAAGTAAAAGAAATAGTATTTTTCAATTCATCTCAAAAGTACTGTAGTGCAATCTTTTTGTTATGAAAGTGCAACTTACAAATAGGTTTTTTTGTTACATAACTGCACTCCAAAACAAAACAATGTAAAACTTTAGCGCCTGTAAGTCCACTCAGTCCTACTTCTTGCTCAGACAAACAAGTTTGTTTACATTTGCAGGAGATAATGTTGCACTCTTATTTACAATGTCACCAGAAAGTGAGAACAGGCATTTTGTAGTCGGTATTGCAAGGTATTTACATGCCAGATATACTAAACATTCATAGGCCCCTTCATGCTTTGGCCACCATTCCAGAGGACATGCTTCCATGCTGATGATGCTTGTTAAAAAAATAATGCATTAATTAAATTTATAACTGAACTCCTTGGGGGAGAATTGTATGTCCCCTGCTCTGTTTTACCTGCATTCTGCCATATATTTCATGTTATAGCGATTTCGGATGATGACCCATCACATTGTTCATTTTAAGAACACTTTCACTGCAGATTTGACAAAACGCAAAGAAGGTACCAATGTGAAATTTCTAAAGATAGCTACAGCACTCAACCCAACGTTTAAGAACCTGAAGTGCCTTTCAAAATCTGAGGGACGGGGAGGTTGGGGACGGGGGGATAGAGCATGCCTTCAGAAGTCTTAAAAGAGCGACACTTCAATGTGAAAACTACAGAACCCAAACCACCAGAAAAGAAAATCAATCTTCTGCTAGTGACATCTGACTCAGATAATGAAAATTAACATGCGTTGGTCTGCACTACTTTGGATTGTTGTTGAACAGAACCCATCATCAGCAAGGACGCATGTCCCCTGGAATGGTGGTTGAAGCATGAAGGGACATATAACAACTTTATCACATCGGGCACGTAACTATCTTGCGACGCTGGCTACAACAGTGCCATGTGAACACCTGTTCTCATTTTCAGGTGACATTGTAAACAAGAAGCAGGCAGCATTATCTCCTGCAAATGTAAACAAACTTGTTTGTCTGAGCAATTGGCTGAACAAGAAGTAGGCCTGAGTGGACTTGCAGTCTCTAAAATGTTACATTGTTTTGTTTTTGAATGCAGTTTTTTTGGTACATAATTCTACATTTGTAAGTTCAACTTTCATGATAAAGAAAGTACACTATAATACTTGTATCAGGTGAACTGAAAAATAAGATTTCTTTTCTTTTTTTACAGTGCAAATACTTGTAATCAAAAATAAATATGAAGTGAGCAGTGTACACTTTGTATTCTGTGTTGTAACTGAAATCAATATATTTGAAAATGTAGAAAACATCCCAAAATATTTAAATAAATGGTATTCTATTATTGTTTAATCACGATTAAGCTTTTTCATCGCTCCACAGCCCTGCTGAATATGCTTGCAGATGTTTAGGTGCCACAGTCAGTTTTTTCAACATACCATGTTAGTGCTAAATCCTCTTACTGTATATAGTTGGAGAAACTTTAGCAGAACCCCTAAAACAGACATGCTCTGTGCAGATTCAAACTGCCCATCTAAAAAATTCTATAAAGAAGGTACTTTACCAACTCCTGATGCATCTTCTACCATAGGGTTTATTTCTACCATGGTGGCATCATATTTCATAAAGAGATTATATATCTTGATCATATTATCTGCTGCTTCATCCACCAGGTTAGGGGGAAATCCCATTTTCTGGGCCAACTGAAAGTAAAAAACAAAGTATTCTGGTAATCAGTTTATAACATTAGGCATTTAAATCTTTTATAAATAATTATTATATATTACTTATATATTGAATATATAAAATTATTATATATTAAATATATAAGTATGATTAATTATTATTAAATATTACTTTTATATATTATTTTAACACAGCTATACAAGTCTAGCCTGTAGCTACAGAACTTTACCTACCCTGCAGGGAGTGGCTCCTGGGTTTTGGCTTTTTTAAAACAGTTAATCGCATTTATCCTACATGGGACAGTGAAATTAAGGCTCCCAGGCTATACACTGGACTAAGTACACACCTCTTGAGCTAGATTTATACTCTTTATTGCAAACTAAACACTACATTAAAATATCTTTTAATAATTTACTAATAATGTTTGGAAGTGTCAGTTTTCTTTAGTCAGCCAAAAGGCTGTATAAAATTTACTAAGTATATTTACAAAAGCAAAACTCCCTCTAACTATGATTGTGTGGAAATGTACTCTTTAGTACCCTGACAGCTTGTTCCTTTTTGATGCCTTCCACAATATCAATGGGTTCCTTAATTATCGCATCAGGAGTCTCTGCAGCAACATCTTCAATGTTAACACCACCATGAGAGCTGCCTATAAGTACAGGACCCTAAAGAAAGAGAAAATTTCAATGTAAGATTTGTATCATTCACTATGTTAATTCTTTCCACAAATATTTCAAAGAACCTCTTGTTCTCAGTATGAGATTCTTGGCTTTTGGCAATCCATTAAAGTCGTCTTTTATTCTCTTACTGTTGCTATCTTTTCATTCAAGATACTTATACAATACTTTTATGATATACGATCACCAAGAAGTTTTCCAACTCTAAACTCTTATATCAAAAGGAAGCTTTTCCTAGGTTATCATCATATTTATACTATGGGAAGAAATACCATACTGGCTTAAAGTTAGGACAGAAAAAGGCAGTTATGAAATGGTACATCATACCCTGTGTATCACTTCTGATTACGCTGTCAGTGAACAGAGAACAACCTTCATTTTCTTCATAGTTTACCACACTCCAGCCTCTGAAGGTAAATCTGGGTCTGCACAGCCATTTGCAATAGTTGTTGCACTCTATTTCTATTCACCATGGATCATAAGCCTTGATAACTATAACCACCTCTGAAAACTTGTCTCAGTGCTTGACTGTTCAGTGACATGAGTTAAGTGGTGTCAATACCATTTCACGGTGCATAAAATGTGTCAAAAAAGCCACTTTCACAATTAATCCCAACAGAAGCACCAAAAACTCAATGGGCATGGAGACTGAACAATCCTAGGACCCTGGAAATGATCCATCAAGTTCAGGGTTGAAGCATGTTTGCTCATATGAGTCAACCAACATTCACTGTCACTACACGTGCAGTACTTGTTGCATGCATAATGAGAGACTATAATGAGAGCTAGACTATTAAGTCAGTACTTCCAATAAGCACCTAAGTAGGGTTTAAAAAACATACTTCACAAGTGAAGCTTCAATTACAGTTGTAGAGAGCATGGTTGTTGCTGCATTGGACTGGCTTTTTTTTTTTTTTTTTTTTTTTTTAAATAAAAAGAAAATCATGTTGGATGCTCTTCTTCCAAAAGAAAGGTTCTAGAACCATTTCTTAATATTTTGACAACTACATAATGAATGCAGCTGCAAGGAGAGCTACAAGTGCTTTTGAAAACTTTCAGGCATAATTACAACTCAGTATCATTAGAGCCTAAAAGTATTAGTTTTGCTTAAGACATGACAAGTACATTTCACTCCTTCAGCTGCTTCTGCCCGCAAGGGTTTTATTTTTTGAAGCAAGGTTTGACACTATCAGAATGCATGATATACACCACAGAATCCTCATATTTGGGGTTTTTAAAAAAACTCTTACAAGTCTAGGAAAATATGTATAGTGTTAATTGGGTGCTGATAATCACCCATCACTAGGAGAATTCTTATCCAAAAGAGAAGATTCCCCAAATTTATAAGCAATAAACTACACCTCTACCTAGATATAACGCTGTCCTCGGGAGCCAAAAAATCTTACCGCATTATAGGTGAAACCGTGTTATATTGAACTTGCTTTTATCCGCCAGAATGTGCAGACCTGCCCCCCCGCGGAGTGCTGCTTTACCACGTTATATCAGAATTTGTGTTATATCGCGTCGCATTATATCGGGGTAGAGGTGTAACCCTGTCAACACAGTTTTGTTTTACAAGTCAAACATGAAAAAGGCCATCTACTTTGGTTAAACTTATCATGGCTGAAACTTGCAAGATAAACATCCTTGTTTGAACAATGTGAAATTTTTAGAGGATAAAATATAGCTATTTGTTGTATTTTAATGCCACCTTGTGGCATAAATGAGGTAAACATTTTCAGCCACCCCCTTGTCACTCTTGTATAGAAATTAGACAGCTCTGGATGTCATAAAGCAGCTTAGAGATTTTTAGATGTTTAAGATTGAAATGTTGGACAGTTTCCTATGAAAAGGAAGAGGCCCCTTAACCTAAGAGGAAGAGCAGGGGTAAAAGGAGTAGATAGAATACAAGTTAAACATTTACCAGTTCACCGACTATGCCTGATTTGCGTACAAGTTCTAAATCAGAGAGCAGATATCGTTTCCAAAAAAGTTCTTGTAACGTAAGTGAGAGTGAGCTACAGAATGTACTGAACCATCCTCTCTGCGGGCTTTCTAGCATTATTGCACCAACCAAGGAAGCTGGCGGAGGCCATCTGCTCCAGGTCTGAACTTTAATGATGTAGTTGTACTTTGTACTCACAACAGAAATAAGCCTAGCAGAAAGGCGTAACCTGGGGAGAAGATAGTTCTGGGGCACACACCACCACCACCAACTGGACAGTCCCACAGTTTGTGCAGGACTCAGCTGCAACCCTAAGCACACACACCACTGACATCTCCAGGAGGCATCAGTATCCTTAAGATAAAAAATAAGGAGCTTTGCTAGACACTAGAGTAAATAACTTCTTATAAACGCCGCAATGGATCACCACCACAGAATTACATGTCACCCTCATTGGGCTAGTGTAATTTTAAGTTTAATGCTCATCCCATATCTATAGTGCTTGTAAATTTGATTCAGTCCTCTAGAGACCAGAAGTCATCTTCTTTCCTGGAGTGAAGCCATGATGATTTATTAATTTTGTTCATATATCAGGTAACTTACAAAATTTATTTCATGAAATGTGACGTACTTAATAGACAAATCAACTAGCTCAAAGAAAATCTGCTGCACACATTTCCTCTATAAAATTAAAAATTGGGCACCTATACAACCAGAGTCACACAGATGACTTCAAGGAAGGCTACTAAGTGTTCAGATCTGAATTAAACAGGAACAGCCTAAACATCCATTGTATAGTAAAGAAGAGGGAGGAAGGCGAGACAAACATGCAATAACCTGTACAAACATCATATTAAGTTAAAATTTACTGAACTAAGCTTGTGGGCTTGCGGGTGTCCATTGTATTAAAAATGCTAACATTTATATCAGTGGTCACCAACCGGTAGATCGCGATCTCCGGTCGCTAAAAGTCTGGCGGCGCAGTGAGTCCAAGACAGCTCCCTGACTGCCCTGGCCCCATGCCCCTCCTGGAAGCAGCTGGTATGTCTCTGCAGCCCTGGGTGGAGGGGGAGAGGCGACGCCGCACGCTGCCACTGCCCCTGCCCCCTCTGTGAGCTGCCAATGCCCTTGCCCCCCAGCATGGACTCCATAGCTCCCATTGGCTGGGAACTGCAGCCTGGGGAGGAGGGCAGCAGGTCTCCATGCGCTGCCCATGCCCGCAAGCACCACCCTCGCAGCTCCCATTGGCCATAGTTCCCAGCCAATGGGTGCTGCGGAGTCTGAGGGCGGGGGCAGTGGCAGCTCACGGAGGGGCCACAGAGACATGCCAGCCACTTCCGGGAGCAGCGTGGGGCCAGGGCAGGCAGGGAGCCTGCCTTAGCCCCGCTGTGCCGCCGACCGGGAGTCACCTGTGGTAAACGCCTCCCAGTCAGAGCCTGCATCTCTCACCCCGTCCCGCACCCCATCCTCTGCCCCAGTGCAGAGCCCCCTCCTGTACCCAAACAGCCTCCCAGGCCCTACACCCCCTCCCACACCCCAGCCCCTGCCCCAGTCCTGGGCCTGCACCCAAATTCCCTCCCAGAGCTTGCACCCCTCACCACCTCCTGCACCCTAACCCCCTGCCCCAGGGTCAGCCCGGAGCCCCCTCCCACACTCCGAACCCCTGGGCCCCAGCCCAGAGCCTGCACCTTCTCCCGCACCCCAACCACATGAAAGTGAGTGAGGGTGGAGGAGAGCAAGTGATGGAGGGAGGGAGGAAATGAAGTTGGTGGCATAGAGGCTGGGTTGATCTTAAATTCAAAAAGTGATCTTGTGCATAAAAAGGTTGGAAACCACTGATTTACATACTATTTTTGGATTGTATGTAACTTCTCTCGGAGGGGGAGATATGTTAATATAATTCCTCCAGTTATCGGCAGTTTAAAAGTCAAGTCACCTACATGTCTAAATGGACACAGACACTTGACTTTGGACACCCATTTTTTAAAATCTTGGTCATCTTCTTGCTCTGCACCTCTTTGACAGATGTGGTGGCATGTTTAAAATTAATCCCCAGCACTTAAAATTAAGTGTGGTCAAGGAGACAGAAATTAGATCATTTCTCTATCCAACTGCAATTATCAACTCTGCAGCTCAGAAATGTCACTACTACAGATATCCAGTTATGTAGCATTCATTTAATTGCACTGTGCCACAGCAAATTGCTTTGGTAGTTGAAGTGTTTGGTAGCATGACCTTGGATTGCATGCTTTTTAAACAGAAGGTTAAGTTCATGTACAACTCTATAAATCAGTTTCAAATATAAATGTGACCCATGTGAAGAACAGCAGTAATATTCTTTCAATTCCAAATATAGCAAATTCATTTTAAGAGCACTATTTCTATAGTTACTCACTTGAAATGACCTTTCCATAGTTATTGCAAAATAGTATTCTCTCCTGGGATATCTGCGCTCACAGATAAATACTTGATTGCATATCCTGCCCTTTTCTCCTGTCTGCTTGGTAAACAACTTCTTTCCAATCATTTTGGAGGAAATCTCTTTTGCTTCTTCTGGACTAGAATAAGAGAAGCTCAGAATGTGACAAGAGAAATGCTGAAGTAAAGAGAGTAGAATGAATTAATTTAAGTTTTGTATATTAGTCTACAGTAAAAATATGTTCTTACCTAGTTCATGTCTTCATAGTTCACAAGGCATTTTAATCAAATTAAAATTCCAAGCCATATAAATGGATTGAAGATATTTTCAATTTACCTGATAATTTAGAAATACAACTTACGAAAAAACTATTTTCACTCCGCCTTTGAGGCCACCTTCAAAGGTTCCTTTTCCTCTACCACCAGCTAAAACCTGAGCTTTTACCACAAGGTCCTTTGAACCTAGAATTAAAAAAAAAAAAAATACATATGCCAGAATTTGTCAATCATGACTCCTAAATTAGTCAGTAGCATACCCAAGGCTATTTTCAGATTATTTCCCTCCCACAAGATAGAGCACAGATTATTGAGATTAAGATGGCAGAACTCTCACTTACATTACTCAATGTTTTCTCTTGACAAAAAAATAAATCAGGCTGACATACCAACAAATCTAGGAAAGCTCCAGCTCAAGAAAGAATGCTGGATTTTGGAATCTGAGTCTGTACTTATAAAATGTACAACCTGATTTTTGGTTTAATTAGTCATTATTCAATCATTAGTATACATAATCTAATTGATTAACATTCTCTCAGATCTCAGTACTATTTACATCATTAAATGTCAACACAACTTTTCAAGCCATCATTAGCTAGTATTTTCTTCTTTGTGCAAGAATGAGTAGCCGCATGCATCCACCCTATGCGCTATCTTGCCCGTTAGTATACAACTGAGATACTTTCTCAAGTTAGCTTCCAAATGAGTAGCGTTTGTGCAATCAACTCAGGCCCCAATCCAGCAGACCACTTAAGCACATGCTGGAATGCTTGGCAGAAGTCAGAGCCTAAATGAATCTACCAGTTTTTGTGAGAAAAAACATGAGAACGAGTAGTATAACTTTTAGGCTGTCAAGCTTCTTAATTCAGACTAAATCAAATGTCTACACTACAGACTTCTGTAGGCCATGGTATATCAGTCAGGGGTGCAAAGAGAGATGAACCTTGACTGACATACTTCTACCAGAAGAAGCCATCGGTATAGCTGCAGTTACACTGGCAAAACTGTACTGGCAAAACCGTACATTTACAATTCTAGCTTGTTTTGTTCAGAAGATGGACACATTAGGAAAAGCTATACAAGTACAGCTTTGCCAGTATAAACTGCATCCATACTTGGTGCATTTTGCTAGTATAGTATACAAAGTATAGCATTCCTAGTGTAGACTCAGCCATAACCTTTGGGAAGATACTTTAAGCAGTTTCCACCCTACCCCCAGAGAGGACATAAAAGGTCTTATCTACACTATAAATGCTTTGCTAGTATAGTTACACTGGCAGACACCCCCAGTACAGATGCAATGTATACAGACAGAGCGAGTTTTTCTGCTGGCATAGTAACACCATCTCCCAAATGACACAAGCTATGCTGACAAATGTGTGTCTCCACGGGGGCTTTTGCTGGCATAGCTATGTCGGCTACGATGTGTGGTTTTTCCCTCCCTCACACCCCTCGCCGGCACAGCTAAGCCAACAGAACTTTGTAATATAAACCTGGCCTTCTGAGGACATGTCCCATGATTCTTTGTGCTGCCATAAGCTAAGCTCATTTATGAATTTTTTCCCCAGTGAATAGTGGGAGAACTTGTCTATGCTTTCTGGGAACACCGAGTGGTCATGGGAGAAATTTTGGAAAGGCAGTGGAGGACTAGCAGCACTCAAATTGAACTAGCCTGCTATCATACACTGGCCATGACAGCTGTAGAGTTGTGCTAACCTGAGCTTTATCCTATATCCTACAGGCCAGCCAACTTGAGTTAAAAGTCATAATCAAGTTGAGTTTGTGCACGGTATATGGACAGGACTCAAGTTAGGGGCAATACTCTAGTTATAATCTGAGTTAACTATGCAGTGAAAAAGTATTAGTAGCCAATCCAACACTAAAAAAAAAAAAAAAAAAAAAAAGCTATAAGCAGCTCTCTTTAAATTTTCTGTCACTATCAATCTCTTTGGTATAAAATATTTGAAGACAGTTCGTGAGTTAAGATGTGAGTACATGTAGACTTACTATGACCTTTACATCCAAGAGAATTATCTTCACAATCCTATTCCATTTTTATATCTACTGAATACTGGATGTCATGTAGATTAGACCAGGGGTTCTCAAACTTCATTGCCGTGACCCCCTTCTGACAACAAAAATTACTACACGACCTCAGGAGAGGGGACCAAAGCCTGAGCCTGTCCGAGTCCCTCTACCACTGGGGGTAGCTAAAGCCCAAGGGCTTTAGCCTCAGGTGGGGGGACCTGTAATCTGAGCCTCGCTGCCCAGGGCCGAAGCTTGAGCCTCGCCGCCCAGGGCCAAAGCCCTGGCTGTGGGGCTCGGGCTTCAGCTTCAGCCCGGGGTAGTGGGGCTCAGGCTTCGGCCCCAGGCCCCAACAAGTCTAACGCCAGCTCTGGCGATCCCATTAAAACGGGGTCACAACCCATTTTGGGGTCCCAACCCACAGTTTGAGAATCACTGGATTAGACTAATATTTTCATAGAAGTCATAAAAGAAATACTTGGGACTCTTATTATTCATGTTACCCTTCCAGGAGACTATTCTGTCTTCGTTTAGTTGTACAAGCCTTATGTTTAGCGTCAAGCATAAGGTAACCAACCACCAGATATAAACAAGATTAGTGTTCACTGGCCAATGATATTGCTATACACTCTGCTCTGCAAACAAAACAGACCTACCCAGTGGCCGATTAGCTACTGGGCCAATGGGACCCATCTCCAGGAACCCCAGCCAATTGGGGGACCCACAGAAAAATGGGCACCCCGCCTGGTGCTTGTGCCAGGGAGCAGGAGCAGGGGCTTGCCCCACTCTGCCTGCCTGGCACTCCTGCCAGGGGACTGCAGGCAGACAGGGGAGGAGGGGCCCCCACTTGCTCTGGCCCAGGGCCCCACAAACTCTTAATCCGCCTCTGGACCTACTAGTCAAACTCTACAACATACAAACAATCTGTTTCAACGAATACATTAATGGAGAACTGACCCAAAAAAGTTAATATGTAACATGGGTAAAAGAAAAGTAGAAACAGGTACAAAGGCAGGACCAAAAAAAAAAAAAAAAAAGACATCCTTCCATGACAGATAGAATCCACTTGGGTGGCTTTATGAAGTTCAGAAGTTATACTCATTTCACTATGAAGATTTTCACAAAGATGTATATTTGGTATTTTGATGACAGTAGAGGAATACTGCTATACATCAAAGCTCTTCATCAGGTACTCAGGAACCAGAAGAGAGGATAATTTGTCTAACATCACAGGGCAACTCAGTGGCAATGTTGGGAAGAGAATCCAGTTTTCTAGACTTCCAGTCCTGGGCTAAATCTGCAAAGCAGTAGGTGCCTCTCTATAGATCAGGGATGGCCAAACTTACTGACCCTCCAACCCACATATAACAATCTTCAGAAGTTCAAGAGCCAGGGTGCACCTGACAGGGCTGGGGGCTTCAGCCTGGATCCTGCGTCAGGTGGGGCTGAAGCCCCGTGACACTCCCTGCCCTGCAGGGCTGAAACCCCAAGACACCCCCCTTCCCGCAAGGCAGAAGCCTCTGCCCTATCACCCTGCTGCAAGGCAGACGTCCTGAGCTCCCCCCAGCAGTCTGGTAGGTGAAGAATGGAGGGGAACCTTGGGGTCTCCGCGAGCTGCACTTTAATGGTAAAGCCATACGAGCCACAATTTTGCCACCCCTGCTATAGATGTTTTCAGGCATTGTTTTTGATTGACACCAATATTTATTAGCCTAATTTCTCTAAGCCACTAAGTTTACTCAAAGATTTTCTGCCTATAAGCAGACAAATCGTGAATATCTAGAATTCTATTTTAACCCCTCTTTTTCTAGCCATCATCATACCTACTAGAACAAAAGTCAATATCCTACCACAGCAGAGCCTGGTGCCAGCCAGAGAAAGTAGAAGGAGCAGCTTCAGCTAGAAACACGCAAACAATCTTTTTGTCCTCCCTTAAGAAGTTGAAAGGGACAGGTTTGGAGAACACGAAATGGACACAGGGGTGTTTGTATGTTCCACTTTACAGGTATAAGCAGAAAATGAACTGTTCAAACTCAAGCAACAGTGTTGTGGGCAGCTGTGGAGAGCACCAGCAGTATTTGCCCTTCTGAAATGCTGACTAAAGAGAAAGGGGATTCTTTACTAAAGCAGGCTTTGTAGTTTTGGATTTTTGTTATTGTTGTTGGGTTTTATTTAAGTCTCCCCCCCCCCCCCCCCTTGAGTAGGATTAGACTCTGGAAAGCTGACAGCCTTGGATTCAATAAATTTCCAACAAATGAGCAGAGAATAAGTAGTGAAGAATCTGAGTTTATTTTTCATTAAAGTTTAAAGAAAACTGTAGACAGTGCAGTTATAATACATATATAAATTGAGACATGTTATTGGTACACATAACCTCTCTGTCCACTCCTTAAGTATAACGAGCCATTTCAAAATTCAACAGACCACAGAGGAGATTTTCAAAGCAATTCAAGGGATTCAGTAGTGATCTGAAACTCTTAACTATTACACAGAATGAGAAATATACAGCAGAGTTTAGCTCTACCTTCTCTTGCCATGAAATATCCTAATTCACTTAAACAACCAACCTACTGGACTACAAGAAGCAACAAGGAATCCAAAGTATGAGAATAGAATTATAAGCTTCAGCATTTTCTGTTCATCTAAGAATAGGCAAGAAACATTAAAGGAGATCTTATCTGAATATACTATCTAGTAAATGTGTTTCCTTTTATTTGCTTCATTAAACTATAGGCTAATCAGGTCATAGAATATCAGGGTTGGAAGGGACCTCAGGAGGTCATCTAGTCCAACCCCCTGCTCAAAGCAGGACCAATGCCCAGACAGATTTTTACCCGAGTTCCCTAAGTGGCCCCCTCAAGGATTGAACTCACAACCCTGGGTTTAGCAGGCCAATGCTCAAACCACTGAGCTATCCCTCCCCCCCACTGTCTAGAAGCATCTCAGGGGGAAAAATGAGTTTGGCTATGATGAATTCCATTTCCTGTATGTCTACATCTCTATTCAAATTTCTCATGAGTCTCCTGAAGGACCCAAAAAGATAGCTGTGATCAAGATTTGAAAAGTCTGCTATTGAAAAGGAAATAGATTAAAAAAATAGATATTCTAGCCTTCTTTCTTCAGCTTGGCTTCAACAGTGTGTCCGCTGCAGACCTTCAGCACTCATTTCCCCCCTGGGGGCCAAAACTAGCACACTCCAGTTCTCTATTTAGAAACACTGTTGAAAAGAACCTGTTGCTCTGACCTATGTATTTGTGATACCCTGTACCCCATGTTCACCACTTTTATATGGTTATGATATATTTTGTACAAAGTATGCCTTGTGAGTGATCATTTGAAAATTTAATCTGCTGAATATTATCTTGTTGAAACATATGCAAACATCACTCACTGCATGTAAAATTATGAGATTTTGCTATGTGATTGTTACTGAAATACGTTGCAGATCTGGGTAACACCCACAAATTATTTTTTGAGGGCTTGTTTACGCTGGCAAGTTTTGTCACCAAAAACTGCCTTTTGGCAATAAAACAGCAAGAGCACACACACACTACAATGGGACTTTTGTCACGGAGAACACACAGTTTTGGCAACAAAAAACTTCCACCCCAGGAGAGACTTTTGTCTTTTCCCCTCCCTTTATTGTCAGCAAAGCCAGTGTAGACACTGCTAATTGTTTTGTCCACAGAACTGGCTTCCGCCAGTATCCCACAATGCTTGTCCTGTTCCTCTGCTCAGTGTTTTGATCTCTGCTGCCCTGCACTCCTCTTCTTTCAAAGCTGCGGGAAGTATCTGTGTGCTGCTGTTTGAGGAACAAAGAGCAAATAATTGGATCTGCCCTGCACTAGGGACACAGCAGCAGGCAGACTGCTGCTGCAGGAGGAGGGGGACAAACTGCTGTGCTGCTTTGCCATTCCTCAGCACAGAGAGCTCACAGAGCTACTTGTGATGCTGCTCTCTGCAGCTAAGGGGGCTGTGGGAGAACTGGGAGAGAATCCCAAGATGCGCAGCGACCAGCTCTTCCTTCCCACAATGCTGCACTGTGGGATACATACCCATGATGTATTGCTCACTCTGTAGATGGTGTCCCCAATGTGGACATGATCTGTTGACAGAAGGAGCAAGTGTGAACACCCTTTGGCAATTTGTTTTGTCGACTTTTCGCTGTCGACATAAGTTTTGTCAACAAAACTTGGTAGTGTAGACAAGCCCTCAGAGACAAAGGCACACTAGCAAGGTGCTAAAGGGCCATTACCTGGCCCTTAACTGGCCAATATACTTAACTGGCCATCCACCAGCAGTGGAGAAGGTATAAACAAGAAATTTACATTTCATCCCAGAGACAGTTTGAATCTCATGCACACAGATAACTGTTTGTCTACAACCCAGTGCAGGGGAGGGATAATCCTCAAAGAGAGGAGAAGACTATAAAAAGAAGAGTGTGACCTCCCCATCACCCCTTTCTTCCTCCCATCCCTCTGCTCGGGGCATCAACAAATACTAAAGCACATTGAACTGGGGGACCGGTCCCTGGCTGAAAGAAAATCCAGTCTGTGAACTGTTACAGCTCATGGCAAGAGAGATATTTGGCTTTTAAGTTCATTTAGGTAGTAGCTTGTGTTTCTCTTATTTCTTTTGTAACCAATTCTGACTTTTATATTTTATCACTATTAATCCTTAAAATCTATTTTTCTCTGCATGAAAAACTTGTTTTATTTAAACCATTGTGTTTGGGAACCTCTACTTAGGATGACAAGGCTGGTGCAGAATCATTACCCAGTGTTGGAATGACATGAGCTTACACTGTCCAGAAGAATACAGAGCAGTGCAAGACGTGCATTTCTGGGGCACAAGGCTGGGACTGGGTATATGCAGGTGTCGCCGTGTAAGTAATTTATGTTTGGCTAGGCTTGTAGCACTCAATACTGTGTAGCTGGGAGCAAGTTACATGCTGGAGGCTGTCTATGAACAGGCCAGGTGTGGCTGTTCTGGCAGCAAGTCAGCGTAAGAGGCATCCCAGGCTAGAGACTTAAGGGGGCACCGCTGTTCAATAGTCCAGATTGTACCCTGGGGAACGTCACAGTGTTTTAATACTTTACAGCCCCAGTAACTTGACTTTTTGGCTCCATTTCTTTTCATTTCTGTACTTCATGTACTTGCAAATTCTCTTTAGGGGAAGAGATTGTCTTTTCAAGAGAAGACATTACTTTTGATTCCATAATAAACTTAGACTAGGCAGACCTTTTAAACAGCATGAAAGCTTTGGTATAACCTCCAAATATCCTGATTATTCAAGAATTGAGTCTGTATTTTAATTGCAAGACAAGAAGTTAGTGTGGAGGATTGCATCTTGGTGATCCAGTCAATGGGTTAGCAGACCACAGCTTCTTCAAGACTTTAAAAAATGTTGGCTAATATCAAAAAAGTCCTCAAATTATCACTGAGCTAGATTTATAAAATGTTTTATGGACAGGACCTTGTACACTGATTTATCAGATTAAAAAATCTAATGCACAGTGCTTCAACAGTCATTCTTTAAGAAGTACTGTGAATGAGCTTACATGCTTGATTAAAGGTGTTGCACAAATTATTGTGTAAAAATGTCTTGATTTGTTTGATAATTTTATATGCGTACCTGCTATTAAATGGAACAGATGTAGCGATTGTTAAGAGATTCTACAAAACTGCATATCATTAAATTCAGTTAGATACCCAGTGCTATTAGAACAGGGTTTTTGGTCATCTCCTCCTCACACTCCAACCCAAACGGGCAAAAAACGGTAGTAAAGAATTCAATAAAATAAAAACAAAGACAGGTTCACTTAACCTTTGGCTCAGTTTAAGAAAGCAAGCGCATTACTGCTGCCTCTTTAATTGGGGTAGAATAAGATGCCACAACAAAATCCTGCTGGGGAGTACTACAAAGCAAATGGCAAGGGAACATGATTTACATGCTCAGTAGCTATCTATCTCAACACACAAGACTAGGAAACAGGGAGCTAGACGCCTCAATGCTGGCTGTCCATATCATAGGGCAGGGGTAGGCAACCTATGGCACGCGTTCCGAAGGTGGCACGCAAGCTGATTTTTAGTAGCACTCACACTGCCTGGGTCCTGGCCACCAGTCCAGGGGACTCTGCATTTTAATATAATTTTAAATTAAGCTTCTTAAACATTGTGAAACCTTATTTACTTTACATACAACAATAGTTTAGTTATATATTATAGACTTATAGAAAGAGACCTTCTAAAAAGGTTAAAATGTATTATTGGCACGCGAAACCTTAAATTAGAGTGAATAAATGAAGACTCGGCACACCACTTCTGAAAGATTGCCGACCCCGTCATAGGGCATGTCTACACTTGCAGTAAAGCGCTTTGAGTTAAACCAGCCTTCATATAGTGCAGTAGGGAAAGCGCTGCAATCTGTCCACACTGACAGCTTCAAGCGCACTGGCGTGGCCACATTAGCAGCAGCATTGGGAGTGGTGCATTATGGGCCACTATCCCAGCATGCAAGTGACTGCCACATGCTTTTAAAATGGGAGGGGTGGGGTGTAGTGGAGTGTGAAAGGGAGTGTGTTGTGTGTATGTGGGGGGGGGAGAGAGTGGGTTTTTGGGAGGCTGAGAGCATGTCAGCATACTGTCTTGTAAGTTCAGACAGCAGCAGACCTCCCTTAGCCCCCCCCCAGCATTCCACAGTAATGGTTGCTTTGTCTCAGAGCCAGCTGTCAGAAACTGAGCTTTCAAAGTCGCATTCCTAGGAGAGTTCAAAACAATGACAAGAGTGGCCATTTGACTTAAGGGGATTATGGGACATTTCCGGAGGCCGATCAGAGCACAGTAACGCAACACCTTGTTCACACTGACGCCAGGGCGCTGTAGCCAAGGCGCAGCAAACGTTATTCCTCTCACCGAGGTGGAGTACCGGCAGCACTGTAGCTGCGGAGTCAGAGCGCTCTACGTGCCTTACCAGTGTGGACGGGTAGGGAGCTAGTGCGCCCGGGGCTCCTTTATTGCACTGTAACTCGCAAATGTAGCCAAGCCCTTAGTTCCATTACATTTTTGGGATCTAAAGCAGGTAAACTCCATAACACCAAACTTTTGAAGAAACAATGTCAGAACCACCACTCAAGCCTACTAGCTTCAGTGTTCCAAGTGATTTTCAAGTTTGTGGCAAAATAGATTTCAGCCAGAAGGGCCACAAGTGAGCCAGATGCTGACTGTTAGTTCGGGCACCGGAGTGATGTGAGGTGTTTTAGGGAGCATAGTCCCAGGGATAAGTGCTCTGCAAGACTTGGATGTATGATAATGTGACCGATAAAGAACAAAAGTTAGCATCTACGCAATAAGGAGTGCAACCGTACATATGCTAAAGTATTGCACCTCCACCCAAGGAAATTGTGAACTTGTAGCTCATATTACAGTGAACAGGAAATGTCAGTGCAATATCAAGAAATCATTTGACACAGCCACTCTTTATATTAAATTCTAATTTTATTACTACTTTGTCCTATTCCACTCTCCACTTATTTGCTGCAGCCATCTGTTGTCTCCCATCAGATGCTAAGATTATGAATTTTCTGGGGCAGTTCTGGGCCTATTTATTACAAGTATATACAACACCTAGAACAAGGCCTTGATAGGGGCCTCCAAGCACTAAAATATAAAAAAAAGTGATAGTTTCCCCTTTAAATATAAAGTGAGCATCTACTTTTACTACTAAAATGTTATGCCTCAAGTGGTGGTTCTCTTAGTGCTTGTCTACATGGGAATTTTTTTCTAGTTATACAGATATAGTTAAACCGTTGTAGTTATAGCAGTGAAACTCCCCATGTGGACAAACATACAAAACAAAAACACACTTACTCTGGGGTCCCTCCCATTCATCTTATGCTATTTCCAAAGTGACATATGTTAATATGGAAAAAAACACTCATACTGGAATAATATCTATAAAACAGTCATATCTATAAAACTACAGTGGTTTACATTTACACCCTATCTCATACTGGTATACCTTTCCATTTAAACAAGTACTCAAGAACAGGAAAGCTACATATGCAACCTACAAATTTCAAAGCGAACAGACACTTTCATTAGTAGTTATAACATTTCTGTCCAAGAATCTCTCTAGGATTTTATCAAAATTAAAAAGGTACTTAAATACAATGGACTTAAGATCAGAATTTGTTCAGACAGTTGGTACAATTAACACTGATGAAAAGAGTGGCTGCTTGAAAGTTAATTATACTTAGATGCAGCATCTGTTCAGGACATCAAAATCTATGAGGTGCCAGTATTGTTATATATGAATAGCCACAGTTTATTAATTGGGGTAAAACTTCATACAGGGACCAGCCCTGTCTTTGTGTCTTGGAATATTAATTTATTTGCTTATTTAGGAGGAATGAGGGAATTTCTAGAAAGACAAAAATTACTGGAGAATGTTTTTTAGTGGAGATGTTTCACGTATTGCCTCAATGATTCTGTATCAGGTTAGGTTAGTTTGAAAGTGAAGAGATTTTTTTTCTGAATTCAAGCTGAGTTCTTTTCTGTTCGAAACAATGCTAGTAACAGACCCTGCAGGCCAAGTTCTGCCCTAAAATAAGCCTGGGCAACCCCACTGTCTTTACTGGGATTGCACTGGCTTAGGGGTGAGGGGGTAAATGGGGGGGGAGGGGATTGGTCCTGCAAATCAAACTTAATTTTGTACATATATGAACCAAAATAGAATTCAGCTTGTACTTCGTACATGAGTTGGTTCTGCATTGTTAACAGAAGTAAAGTCTTACTGCTATCTCTAGTAAATGGTAAGAAAATCTGACTCCCAATACACAGGGAGATCTTAAAAGTTACTTTAAATGAGAACTCATTTTTTAAATTAAATTTTCTCTAACACACCGTAAGATTTGGAAAGTGTGTTTATACATCCTTCCTAACCTGCAGTTCAGAAATGTGCTCTAATTGCAACATACCATATGCATAGCCCTGAGCACAATGATGTCCTGGTTCCTGACTAAGGCTTCTAGGTGCTACAATAATATAAATAATGACTCTTCATCCTTCCTTTGAAAAATTACACTGGATACAAAACAAGGGTATGCAGCTTCATGCTCAAGGTACATGAAGCTGGAAAACAGTTTATATTACATAGATGTTGCTAATCACAATATTGGATCAGGTTACCTGTCAACTGACAAAAGACACCACATTTGTTTGGGCAATAGTTGTAAGTGGGAAAGTGAAATACTGCATAACCTTAAAAAAGTCTGAACATAGTAAAACTGCTGGTAACAATCAATAAAATATTTTCCCAACTCTTAACTAAACTATTTCCTCTTCCGTAACAATCCTTTTTAATTTTATTACACAAGTGAGCAATAGACTCATTGAATTCTGTGAAGTGGCAAAAAAAATCTTATTGTAATGATCACATTTATCAGATGTACTAAACAGTTTCTCAAGTACTGTCAATTTAAAAGGGCTAAATTCCCAAAAAGTCTACTACTACCACCACCACTCTTGTCGTAAGCTGATGTTTGTCTGCTTGATTCCCATAGAGGCTACTTAAAGATTATGTCCTATCTTCAGCTCCTTCACAGAATTCAATTAGCCTGTCAGTTTAAGGGAAGCAAACACGTTAATACAAGGTCAGCTGGACTGTTTGGAGTCAGATCTTGTGGGAGATCTATGTGCAGCAGCAGACAGGTGAACATAGAGAAAATAAACAGTGTTGTGATAAGGGAATGATCAGGTTGATGGAAGAAGAAGGAAAAGTAACCTAGTGGGTGCAGAGGGATCCATGTTAGGCCCAGTCTTTCTTAAGATTTTCAATGGTGTTCTAAAAGAGGTATAGGCAGCATGTTAATGAAATATGAAAGTTATAGCACTGAAAGGCAGTGTGAACAAGTCAAGAGGGAAATACAAAAGGCTTATCTACAATAAACCTCAAGCCATGGGAATGAATCTGGTTATAGAACACTTATCCCTTAACCCAGGTAGAAACAAGGCTGTAAACAGGTTCTCTGACTGTTGTATTTGTAGCATAGACTAGGACTTTGAGATCTGAGGTGTGGGCAGAAAACATGCGACTTCACCGGGGGGGGGGGGGGGGGGGAGGAAGAGACGAGGGGGGGACGAGGCCTAATACATCTGAGGAAGTAATTCAGATAACTCACTGAGAGAAGTGGTAATGATGAAATTCTTGAGTGATAATGGACAGCAAGTTAGACATAAATTTGCAATTTATTATAGCAGTAAGAGAAGCCCAATCCTGGGCTGCGTAAAAAGTGACACATTCAGTATTAGTTTAATTATACCTCAAGCATCCTAGATTTTGCAGCACATTTGCATTTTGGGCAATTATGCCTTCCTGTTCCATAGCACCAAGCTGAGCAAAAGTCTATAGATGAGAAAAGAGACTCTTTCCCCCCCAGTCTGCTTTTTGGCTAAAAGGAAGGTGTATGAGTTCTAAGCTCCCTTCTTCTACAATGACTTCTGTTTATATTTCTGTGTATTTCACAATCCTTGCTATTGAGCATAGCCTCACATCTTTACCTGCGGAGGGATGCAAACATCATTCTCCTCATCTCCGAGAGGCTGAACAAAGTCACTTCTGGAAGAACTAAACCCAGGTCTCTAATATGAAAGACTCAAGTCTCATTCACACTGCTTTAGACAGAAGGTTTCAGAACTATGTACTTGTAATCACTGCCACAACTACTAGATCACACACCTCTCCCAGAGCCAGAAACATAACCAAGAAATTCTGACCACCAATGTTCTACTGCTATATAGAAAGCAGCTGTATAAAAGTTTCACATCACCAGTAGTGACTGGTCCACACAGAGATTAGCCCTTTAGTGCAAAAGTGAGAGATCTGTACTTGGAATCTGATCATATAGGTGAGCTCTCTTACTTGGGGGCACTGCATTTTTAAACAAAATTTCTCTTCCAACTGTTTTGCAGGACTTTGAGTTATAACAGGTATTTACAGTGGGGGTTTCTTTTCATAGACTTTAAAGTCAGAAAAGACCACCATGATCATCTAGTCTGACCTCCTGCACATTAGTGTTAAGAGAATCTTACCCACCCATGCCTGTAATAGACCCCTAACCTCTGGCTCAGTGTTAGTTTACTTGACGTTTGTCATCTTCCTGCGAGTTCTCCGGTCAGTCTCAGGAAAAAACAGGATAAACAAGACCTGAATTTCTAGTATATCAGACCTACAGCCGGGGGGGGGGGGGGGGGGGGGGAGGGGGGAGGAGATGGACGACGACGGGGACGACTTTCAAAACCTTCATACATCTTAACACAGCACCACTTGCTCTGAAAAAACAAGTTCTTTGTAGATCTTATTGCCTGCAATAAACCTAAGCACCACAGCAGAGATCAGTGTCCAGACACAAGCAATTATCTTTGTCATAGAAATATAGATTGAGGAACCATCTCTGCTGCAACAAGTTGAAGATATCTAGGCCTCCTACATATGGTAATGGAAACAGCAAATCCTTTTCTGCATGAAACCCTGACTGATGCAAGTCTACAAGATGATCTTTCAAATTAGAGAGCTTATTTCATGCAAATTTATAAAGAGTCATTGCTGAAACAATACAGAAGGGAGATCAAAATCAAATCAGAAATAAATAAAATAAATAAATATGCACACACACACACACATTTAACAAGAGACATGGGTAGATTAAACTGGCAAGTCAATGTGACACGAAAGTCAAGTCAACTCAGAAAGAGCAAGCCTACAGAAAATTACCTTTAGAACAATGTATTGGCATAGTTTGACACCTAGTAGCCTAGAAACAGCTTAACATTTGACTATTCTCACATAATGAGTGACCATACTGTACCATGAGAAAGGTTGCAAACAGAAAAGTAACCAAGCTGTGGAGTTCAAACAAATTGGTTCTCTTCAAACCCTGGGAATTCAGCACACTCTCCACTACAACACTACATACAGAGGCCCCTTCTACAACAAAAGCAGCTGAAGGGGACTTTTGCAAGGAAAACTGAGAAGAACTCAAGGAACACATTGTCCTGTTGGAAGGACACGTTTTTGCCCTTGCTCCCATCGCAAAAGTGTTGCATGCAAACCTAGTAATGCCCTCATGATCAATGAGAGGCCTGGACTATCCATGTAACGGCCATTTTCATCTGCAGTGGCTTTTGCCCCCAGCTCTATCTAGAGGGGAAGTTATGACGCATTAGGTCTCTCAGAGAAATTATGAAGGGCCCAAGGGAAAATGACGGACAAACATATTCCCTCGTTACCCACCCCACCCTAATCCATTCCAGCCACGGATGTTAAACTGTGTGAAGAGCCTTCCCACAGAGTCAGGGGCAAGAAATAGGAGTGCCACTGAGCCCCCCTTTCCATAAATAAGGACTAAGATCATCCCCATGTGAGTCTCAGGCACATGATTTGATCCAGCAACGCATCTCTCTATCACTAGGCCACCATCACTGTTTCCATTGTTGCATTGTAGAATCTCAGGCTTTAGAAAGCTTCAATGAATAAAAAGATTTCAGCTACAAAATAATATTCAAGCAAGTTTTTTCTGGGGGGAGGAAGCTCTCCTTAAGAGAGGATATGTAGAACTAAAAAATGTCTTACTAGGAAAGCAAGAAACAAAAGTAGTTACACCTTGTATCAGAAATTCCATGTCTAAACTATATATGACAGGTCTTATGCTCTAATAAATTTGTTAGTCTCTAAGGTGCCACAAGTACTCCTGTTCTTCTTTAAACTATATATGTTCTCTTTAATATTATACCTATTTCTTTTGCAATTTTGTAAGCTTCTTCTGGTGTCTTTGCAACTAGTCCATGTGGAACAGAAATACCAGCTTCTTGCAACAGTTCCATGCTCAGGTATTCATGCAGTGACAGGCTCCTTTGTTGCTGCTGTTGCACCTGAAACCCATGGCTATTGAATAGTCCTGGACCTCCAGCAAGTACCTAAGAAAATTAAAGAAAGTGATTGTTTTTCAAACAGGGTACCCTCTATTTAACCACAAATTCCATGTTAAACACACAAGAACTATGGAATTTGAAGAATGGATTTATGTGAGATGGTACATTCTGGTACAATAAGGCTGCACAATGATAAATGCCATAGCACTAGGAAATTTAACATGGAAGTGTAAGAGTCACTTACAGTTTTCTTAAAACAAAATCCAGTGCGCTCAGTTTAACACTTAGCATTTTACATAAAAAGTGTAGAGACTGACAGAATTAGATACAGACAGCAAAATGTATGGTAAAAACTAAACTATTTATCTTTAAAACACTTTGCTACGTAACAGATATATAAATTAAGAGGCATAAGCAGTGGCTAAAAAGGGGCATTGTACACCAGTTTCAGTAATTAAATGAATGGGTTGTACAGAGTTTGACCAATCTAGCAAAGTGACTGTTGACAGGACTTAGCATTGCTATCTTGGTCTCCAGACTGTTGTAAAAGCAGAAAAAAATCCAGATTTAACTTTCTCTATTAGACATTATCAATACTTGATGTCAAGTGCCAGCAATTAATCAGAGGGTTGCATAGAAGGCAAGCCAGTATCAAAAATATTTAAGTCAAGTAGAGAGAAAATATGCTCGAGACTGAAACCAGGACCTTCCACTATCAACACAGTCACTTCTTCATGGAAACTGACACACAGTGAGTGCTCCAGGAGTTTCTGGATAGACACTAGCCAGAAACAAGAGGGCGAATGGAGCAAATAAGAGTAGAATTCTGATCTTACTACACAACCCTGACAACAATGCAATGTGAACTAGACTATGAAAAGGTATTACTGGACACAATGCAGTAGTTTTACCAAATTTTAAAGAACACGCTACTAGGTAGCATAAACCAAGAATCTGTGTTTAACACAAAAGAGAATGATTTCCAACAATATTAGAAAAAGGCATTTTTGTTTTCTAAATTAAAGTGTAGAAAAGCACATTGCTTAACTTTTTGCACATAAAATTTGTCCTAGTGAAGTTAACGGGTTTAATTTATATACATATTTGCAAGACTGGAACCAAAGGTATTTCACTGTTCAAGCTGACTGAAGTACAAGCAATGTTTAATTTTTAAGATTCTCTTAGTTTAGGTGAAGGTGTTATTAGCAAGAGTGACATATAAATACATTGATTTTTAACTGGACACTGATTTTTAAATCCTGGAATTTGAGGGAATTCTTTTTATATTTCTGTGACGCATGGCTAGAAAGGGTTAAGCATCCTTCAAAATAAATAACCTACAGACGATATGTGGGGAGATACATATGTAAATAATGTTTGTGTTTTTGTGTATGAGTAAGGTGGACAATGTAATCAACAGTCCCTGTCTATGCTGTATTCTGATAATTCAGAGGTCAAAAGAACATCCTATCACGTAAGTGAATTGTAAACGTGGGATATCTCCTTATTCATCTCTCTTTGAAATGTACTGTGAATGGTGGAGGAACAAGCAAATGGCCTTATGTTAATACACATAGCTAAGTACCAGTGATAGACCTCCTTCAAAGTTATCCTAATTACCTTTTGTTTCCCGAGGAATTCCAACTTGTCAAGAGACATGAAATTGTATAAAGGAGGGGGAGGGATAGCTCAGTGGTTTGAGCATTGGCCTGCTAAACCCAGGGTTGTGAGTTCAATCCTTGAGGGGGCCACTTGGGGATCTGGGGCAAAATCAGTACTTGTTCCTGCTAGTGAAGGGAGGGGGCTGGACTCGATGACCTTTCAAGGTCCCTTCCAGTTCTAGGAGATGGGATATCTCCATTAATTTATTTATTTATTTATAATTTATCCTTGGGTCCTGACTCTGTCATCTCAGATCTGCTTACGCTTCAACAGGGGAAGTTTGAGTCACAAGACTGAGGTCCCAGTTATGCTGGTACGCCCTGAATATGATATTTGGACATTGGACTATGACCTATGAACTAATTTCTAAAGGAACTCTTTGCAACTTCAAAGCCCACCATCTCTGCTATGAATCTGAACCTCAATGGATTGAACTCATGTCTGTATGTATATTGATCTTTTAACCATACTCCCTCTCTTTTGTTTTCTAATAAATTTTAGTTTAGTTAATAAGAATTGGCTGTAGCGTGTATTTGGGTAAGATCTGAAACATTCATTAACCTGGGAGGTAATGTGTCTGATCCTTTGGGATTGGTAGAACCCTTTATTTTATATAATGAAATAAGATTTACAAAAATATTCATCATATTTGATGTGGGTACCTGGATGGAGGCCTGAGGCTGGATCACTTTAAGGGAACTGTATTGTTTGGACTTCTGAGTAACCAGTAAGGTAATAAAGAAGCTGTTTTATGCTGGCTTGGTGAATCTAAGTATTGGACTATCCATCAACTTGTGGGGGTTTGTCTGCCCCATTCTTGGCAGTTCACCCTAATTGAATGACCATAGCAGGTCCCCACTGGGACCCTGGTCATAATTTCAAATGCCCTAAAATAAGCAAACAAGAGTTTGACTGGGAAATTCAAGCTTGACAAAGGAGAGCAAAGCCTATTTAAATATCAGGAGGATCACTACTGCAAACTGTACGCTGATCAAACTGTACACTATTTACTTTGCTTCCTGTTCAAATTAAAGGTGTTTGTTACAGCAGCTGCTGTTTCTCAAACTGACCAGCAATGCCCCTCAAAGACTCTGCAGTGTAATATGGCAGCGCCAGCCTTCCTCCATTTGTGGCTGGGAGAGGCGCAGACACATCGAATCCGTTTGTCTCACTGGCCCGTTTTGGTTTGTATTAAATTCCCTGTAGTTATGCTAGCGGAAGCAAGGAGAATAGGCTGAAAACAAACGTTCATGTGATCCAGCACTCGGGGGGCGGGAGGAGACCACTGGTACCTACTAAAGCAACCAGCCCGCAGGACCTCAGGTGGCCCGTGTTACTATACGGCTAAGGGGGCGGGGCGGGACTTGACTTTCCATTGCCACAGCGATGGGGGCAGACAGAAGCCAGCAGTCACGGCGCGGTGGGAACGGCCAAGGGACAGATGTCAACACTCCCTCCCCCACCGCCGTCCAGACCGACACACGCACTTGGGTGCTCCCGGCCCAGGACAACCGAAGGGCCGATCTCTGCCGCCCCGGGACACGCCGCGGCCCAGCTGCTCCCGCCTCCTACTGACCCGAACCAGACCCTGAGAAGCCCGTCACGTTAACAGCCCCCCGGCCTCCCCCGCCAGGCGCTTCTGCGCCCCCCGGGGCTGGCGGGCCCGGGGGCGGAATGTCACAGCGAGTGACCCCGAGCCGGAGCCGGAGCCCTCACCCCAGCCAAGTCCCCGCCCCGCGCACCCGGGCCGCGGGGGTCACCTTGGCGGCGGCACCGAACGACGCCCGGCAGCCGTTGTTCCTCAGCCCGGCCGACACCCGGCTGCAAATCATGGACGCCGCCATGACCGAACCTTGTCGGCTTCCCATTCACCGCGCACGCGCGCCGCTGCTACCATAGAGCGCGGGGGGGGGGGGTGGAAAAGGCCTCGGCTCCGCCTCTCCTGACTCGGCGGTCCCAGCTGGGGAACTCTGTGGTCTCTGGACTCTCGCGGTGCCTCCGAGCGCAGCGCTGCCCTCTAGCGAGGGGAACCAGCAACGGCAGGAGCCCGCCCGGCTGGGATTGACTGGCCAGCGGCAGCGAGACGGGGGCTCTTGGGAAGAGCCTCGCCCCAGGCCCGATGGCTTCACTGGAGCCTGACCTGAGGCTCATTGAAGCCAATGGAAAGCGCCTCAGTGACTGCGGGGAGCAGTGGCTGTTGACACCCTTGTGGGCTGTGGGGATGGGTCAGGCCCGCAAGTGACTCAGTGCTGCCTCCAGCCCCAGGGGCTGTGAAACAGCTCAGGCTCCAGGCTCAGTCCCTGTCCCAGTTAGGCTGCCCTCCCACTGGTAACCTGCCAGCCAGGAGTCCCCAGGGCTGAGACTGCTAAAGCCCCTCATGCTGAAAGAAGAACAGGAGTACTTGTGGCACCTTAGAGACTAACAAATTTATTAGAGCATAAGCTTTCGTGGGCTACAGCCCACTTCTTATGCATCCGAAGAAGTGGGCTGTAGTCCACGAAAGCTTATGCTCTAATAAATTTGTTAGTCTCTAAGGTGCCACAAGTACTCCTGTTCTTCTTTTTGCGGATACAGACTAACACGGCTGTTACTCTGAAACTTGTCCTCATGCTGAGTGTGCCCAAAACCCCTGTCCTCCCCGGTTGGTCCCAGAGCAAACAATCATCCAAGGAGCTTGTGTTAACCAACCCCAGGGTTACAAGGGTTGGAGTTAGAGTGACCAGATGTCCTGGTTTTATAGGGACAGTCCTGATTTTGGGGGCTTTTTCTTATATAGGCACCTATTACCTCCCACCTCGTCCTGATTTTTTACACGTGCTATCTGGTCACCCTAGTTGGAGCAAGAAACCTGTGTAAGGGGCTTTGTGTAAGGGGCCTATAGTTCTGGAACTGGACCCCCCCTTTGGCCTGTTACACTACAGATTTCTGCTGCCATCACTACATCAATCAAGGGCGAGATGAAGTGTCCTCTCTGCCCAACATAGCTCTGCTGGCTAAAGTCCCTTGTGTAGATGTAGCTATACCTGAAAAACTGCTTTGACCAGTACAGCTTGTTTCACTCGGGTAGGGTGGAATAACCTATGGTAGTAAAAGCACAGCTTTGCTAGTATAAACTGCATCCACATTAGGAGTGCTTCGCCAGTGTAGTATTCCAGTATCGCTATATCAATAAAGCGTTCCTAGTGTAGACATGGCCTATTACTTATCATTCTTTTATTATGATTAATTATTTATAAGATAACCTAAAGTGTGAGAGGATCTTTATGGAGGACTGTTTATACACAAAAATTTAACTGCTTTAACTATAGTGGAATAATTAAAGCAGTGCAACACACACACACACAGGGCTTGTCTACACTTAGAGTGCTGCAGCGGTGCAGCTGCAGCGCTTAGTGAAACCGCTGCCCACGCCAACGGGAGAGCTTCGCCCATCAGCATAGGTACTCCACCTCCTCAAGAGGCGGTAGCTATGTCAACAGGAGAAGCCTTCCTGTCACTATCACGCAGTCTACACCAGGGGCTAGGTCAGCATAACTACGTCGTCGCTCAGGAGTGTGGAAAATAAGTTGGTAGTGTAAAGTAAAGAGTTACTTTATAAGGGTATAGCTATTCCTGGAAGTGAAGGAGAAAAAGCAGTAACAGTATTCTTTTATACCAGTCTAATTGCATTCATACTAGGCGTTGTACCAGTATAACAAATTTGGTAAAACATCACAGTCCTTAACCTAAATATTATTATTGTTATTTATTATTTGTATTACCATAGTGCCTAGGAGCTCTAGGAATGGACTAGGTCCCCATTATGCTACATGCCGTACAAACACAGAACAAATAGATGGTGCGTCGTTATACCGGCACAGAAACAATGGGTTGATCAGGCCTAGGGTGACCAGATGTCCCGATTTTATAGGGACGGTCCCGATTTTTGGGTCTTTTTCTTATATAGGATCCTATTACCCCCCACCCCCGTCCCGATTTTTCACACTTGCTGTCTGGTCACCTTAATCAGGCCTGTCGGAGAAAAACAGAGTTCTCACTATTTGTTTAGGTAAATGACAAGATGTGTTCAGTGTTCCTAGGAAATTACAGTCCCAAATTGTTTTTCTTTTTTTTTGTCCTTTGTGCAAGCTGTATTTAAGCAGGCTTTAGCTTGAAACGTTATTACAAAAAATAACAGAGATCCCTTTGTTTATATATTTTTCTTGTAGGGGAGTTGAAATGCTTTATTAACATTGAGCGAAAATGTAAAATTGGTGGTGTTTGTTTTTTAAATATGCATATGCTAAAGACTGCTCTGATTAATATTAATATTTTCATTCATTTTGACTGATATCAAATGAAATAGCTGCAGCCACTATTATGTTTAATCACAGAGACAACAGCCTGATGTGCCACTAGGTCTCCACTGGTACTCAGGTCAAGTTGTAACATCAATAATTATTTTTAGTCCTAGCATAATTTTTCCATTATTTCTAGATAGTCTTAATTCAATATATAAGATATGTCAATAGCTAGATCTATACTGAAAGTCCCTTATTTCTATTTTTTTTAATGATTTTTTTAACACCACCAGATTACTCGATCCTGAACTTTGTACAATACACAAAAATAAAGAAAATCTCTGACTCGAGTTTACAATCTAGGGACTTGATCCTGCAAACACTTGTGTGTTTAACATTATGCCTATGAGTAGTTCCATTGACATAGCTATGTAAAAGACAGAATGCACTGGGAAATTCAGAACTGAAAACAGTGTGCGAGTCACTTGGGAGAAGTATTTTTCTTTTAAAGAAAATGTTAAAGAAAGAGAGGTGGCTTGGCAAATTGTGATGAGAAGGGCATTCCGCACATGGTGAGCACCATGGGAAAATGCACATGGATCAGCTTGTTTCCATAAATTATGTACGTAAACGGTAAATCTAAACTGAAGGAAAGCAGTCTTGGAGCTGTAACTATCTGATGTCGTTAACAATTGAAAACGCACAATAGTAAAATAACAGGATGAGTTGCATTTTTTGCCAAAAACAAATCTAATGTGGATTAAAGCAGCTTTTGCTACAGGAACTAGTTTAGGGGACACTGTGACTGTTGCTTAATTGTTTTGCTGCTGGCCATCTACTGTACCCGATGTGCTGTCATTATCCATTAACATTTTGTTGAACTCAGTGGAATGCTAGGATGCAACTGGTACTTTCAGAAGCTCAAAGAATGGTTCTATATGGATGTACTTGTTCCTGTGACACTAATGTGTTGCCAAAATTTCAGCAAGGGACCGTCAAAAATTTTCCACCTCAGTAATACATATGATATTTCTTTGGTAAAGTACTCTTCTTCCCTGCAAAAACCAATCAGTGCCATACTCTTTCCCTACCAAAATCTATCAATCCTTCCAAAGCTGCTCCTCCCATATCTATCAACCCTTCCACCATAACCCCTCTCTATGCACCATGCTTCCCCATCACCAATCTCTTATAAGTCTCTCCCCATCTGGCATCTGTTCCTTACAGCTTTAAGTCTTATCTCAGAAGTGCAAGAACAACTTATATAGGGAGGCTGCTGGATATGGTACCCCCTTATGGGGAGAGATAAGGAATAAAATAGGGCTGTCAAGCGATTAATCACATGATTAATCATACTGTTAAACAATAATAGAATAACATTTAAATATTTTTGGATGTTTTCCCTTGCCCGCGCAGCTTCCCGCCGCCCCCATTGGCCTGGGACGGCAAACCGCGGCCAGTGGGAGCTGCAATCAACCGAACCTGCCAATGCGGCAGGTAAACAAACTGGCCCGGCTCGCCGGGGTGCTTACTCTGGCAAGCCGCGTGCCAGAGGTTGCCGACCCCTGGTCTAGATAATGCGTAGTCCTGCCTTGAGTGCAGGGGAGTAGACTAGATGACCTCTCTAGGTCCCTTCCAGCCCTATGATTCTATGAGCAAAGATGGAGAGGAAAGAGGTAATTTGTGTGTGTGAGTTTTCCATTCTTATACCTTTTCCCCCTCTTTGAAGATTACCCCCAGCAGGGGTGTAGACAAAACAGTCCCCTCTGTACGTAAGATTCAAAACATCTTTCAGGTGAATTATAAATTTCTTGTTTACCCCTCCTGTGTACATGAAGTTTGAGCTGTCTCGGAGATGATGTGTAAATTCTTTATTTAAAGTTTCCTCTTCTTGTGAATGGTTGTTTCAGCAGTTAATAATTTTCTAACACCTGTGGTCAGTCTTTTTTTTTTTTTTTCTCTGATGAGCTAGTCTGTGGGCGTTCTTCAGAATTACAACATATCTCAGTAACAAACATATAGTAAAATCTCACAGCTTTATACACACAATTGTTACACACATTTTAACAGAACAATGATGTTCAGAAGATTATGAGTTTTCAAATGATACCTCACAAGGTATACTTTGTACAAAATATATCATAGGCATATAAAAGTGAACATGCGGTGCAGGATGTTAGATGGGGTACAGTGTGTCACATGGGGCAGTACATGGAGAAAAGAAAAGAAGGAGTGAAAGGGCAGCCCTAAAACCAAGGAGGAGGAGGAAAAAGCCAAGCCACAAGTCACACAGATGAAAATAAGAAAAGAAAATGGAGATACAGAGAAGCCAGAAGTACTGCACATTAATAGAGAGCCAGCTGAATATGAGATGGAATAAACCTCTTAACGGGCTCAGAGGTTCACATTTGCAAGAGAGAATTGCAGTAGCTGAAGTGTGCAGCATTATATGACAGTGAAGTTCTGAAAATCCCAGTGGCCAGGCACCCACCTGAACTCAGATATTCAGGTATCTTGGGAAAGCAATACTAAAAACATATTTTCAAAGACCAAGCACTGCCCACATTCTGCTTCGATAATTCCCTTTTAGTGAGCACACAAAAGTGGCTGGCCAAATCCTCTGTAGAGCACCCAGGGGAGGCCTTTGAAAATTCGATTGCACGTGACTTGCCCAGGTTCATGTAGTAAGATAGCAGCAGAGCAGAAAATAAAACTCAGCAGTTCTGTCTCCTAGCCCAAGCTCATTCTGACCATACAATTACAGCACAGCATTCCTCTTTAACACTATACAGCTGCATGGGTGCTATCAGTCAGTCTCTGCGAGCTCTCCATTGTGTGTGCACATCATTATACTCGAGGAACAATCATCGAGTTTGACCACTTTGGGGGTCAGAGGACATTTTGTTGCAAGGCAGTCCTGATAGTGTAACCAGAAGCAGAAATTCAAACAAATTCATACACATGGATTATTCTGGTCCTTAGAAGAGGATAGGAGTTTGTGAGAGTCAATGAAGGTTATAGAAGTCAGACTTTTTGCTTAACTGGGCACTTTGTAAATTACAATATTAAAGGAAAGGATTTTCTATAATAAGAAAGTATATGATGTAGGAATTCTCACAGCTTTCTGATATGAAAAGGATATGAAGAACTATTGCCTGAACTCTTAATATAAAACTAGGATTGTAGAGAATTACATAGAACATAAAATTGTAATAAAGCTAAAGTCAGGACATAAGCAAAGGTAAAATAACTAGGCTAACTTTTGTAAAGTTTCTTTTACACTATATGGAGACTCTTTGGCATAAGTGATTCATACATTATTGGGATTCCCTCCAAGACCTTTTCCATTCAGCTTATCCAGAACACCTTGTCCAGTTCTGGGAGAACACGTCATCAAGTTCTCTAGGATCCAAAACACTCAGTTTGACTCTGGATTTCATCATTCAGGTTCCTTTATTTGGCATACAGCAAAGCTACGCTGAGTTGATCAGACTCAAGCATAGCGGGTGGTTATTGGGCATACCACACATCCAAAGTTAAACAGACCTCTTCCTTTAAATACATTTACATATTACATTGCATTTGTTATACATTACACCACACATTTTTGGACTGGATTGGTTATTTGCAGGAACCAATCCCTGTACAGCATGCTCTATCCATGTGCTGTTCACATGGAGCCTGATCTTTACATTACAGGTTTTTCTTGTCCATAGTCTCTAGCATCAAGATGTTGCTGCTTATCTTAGCTAGCACAGACATCCTGACTCCAGCATACTGTTTGTCAAGCCCCTGTTTACAATTACAACTTAACCTTCCATTCCCCCTTCCCAATTATGCCCATTAAGAGATGAGGCAAGTTGCTTATGTCAAGCGAGGCCTATATAACTGCCCCTATTTCAGTTAAAGATGGACAGTCTTTTTCCTTATATTTTCTTGATGCCCCCCATAATCTGAGCATCGGTTTCTCCATCAGCACCAAACTTCCAAAACCTGGACAATTTTCAGACTAAAAGCTGCTTTAGTATATACCCAGATGTACAGACACTCCTTTCTCAACCTATGTATTACGTAATTTTTTTAACATTAGCTTTAATTCCTTTTTTTAAATCCAATTACTCTAGGGACCAGCAATTTTACCATGATCTGTCTCCTTGCTTTTCATCCATGAATCTCAAAGCACTTTACAAAGGACAGCACTCTCATTATCTCCATTTTACAGATGGGGAAACTAAGGCATGGAACAGGGAAATGACTAAAACCTCTATCCGCTACTACCAAGCGACAGATACAGCAATATAATAAAAACTGATATATTTAATTTTACTTTTGTGTTTTTTTTAAAGAGTTGGGGAAAAATGTGTTTTCCCATTGTTTTTTCCTTTATTATTGCAAAAATGTATTAATTTCATAAACTCTAAAAAATTATGGCAAGTAGCACAAATAGTTAATATTTCCTTCTTGCCTTTTGTCATCCCACTCCATCCCAGCCCCCACCAGGTTGTGATAATTGATGTGTTCACTGTCTAAATTAGGGCCCACTCCTTAAGGCCTGGCATAAACACAAGGAGACCAAACTATAGGGCATAAGCAACCTTAATATTGGCATTTTGTAAATACTGAGTTATCACTTTATAAACTTAATGTTCTTTAAACCTACATTGTTAATGTAATTCTGTAGTTTTTTTAAAAAGCAAACTGAAAAAACAGAGATTCCATAATGTGGAATCATATTGACCCCCATTAACAGAATGGGAAACTACACCTTCCCAGCTTCCCCTTACATTAAACCTTGACTTACCCTAAGCCAAAGGAGTAACAGAGGCTACTTTACTGTTATTTTGTCTCCTCCACTGGAATTCTAGTTATGTGCCTGGGTGCAGGCTGTGACTGGTGTATTATGGAGCTCCGTGCTACCGGAGCAGTCTTTGCTGGGAATGGAATGCTCAAGACATTTTAGTGAACAGCTTCTCAAAACCTACACTGCACATGTGCATATAGTGAGTTTCAGTGTTTTATACAGCAAATCTGGGTAGATTTTCATTCTTTGACTCCAGGACCACCTCCTTGCCCAATTTAAAGTTCCCACTCCAAACCCTGGGGTCACTAAAGCAAAATTATCTATATTTCCTGAATTTTATTTTTGAAAACAGCTGAATTATTTCCAAAACAATTCAACCTGAGGCAGAGAGCAAACATGGAAAAAAATTGTTCAAATGGTTATAGTGTGGTAAAGTTATAAGCAACTGAAAACAGGGACTTTTAATAGAAAGTAGTAGGCAACATTAATTATATGGAAGACAGGATACTGAGCTACATGGACCCAGTATGGCCAGTCTTATGATTTTATGTTCTTACTTGTCACAAAGCTCTGTGCAATACCCATAAAATAACTAGTCAAAAAAACTGAAGAGAGCAGATTCAACCAATAAAATATTTTGTATTTTCATATGGTATTCTTCACACACACAATCACAAGACATTTTACAGACAGTCATTCATCAATTAAAGAGAAAAGGAAGGTTTTATAGATAGATTTAATGTCTTGGAGGAGAGAAAGAGTTTTATATACCTGTGTGCAATAGGAAATGGAGGTTTTCCTCTTTGTTGACATGTATGACACTCATGGACATCTCTTTTAAATATTAATAAATATTCCTACTCTGCAGAAGAGAAGGTCTGAAGCACTGTCTTTTTTGTGGTTTGCCTGGACTCTATATTTACCCTCTACTAGTTTATCCACTTTCACAGTTGTACTGCTTGCAACCATGGAACCAGTAACATTCAGGGCTTCTATACCATCAAAAGTATAGAGGTTTAGAGTCAGTCCATGAGGCAGTGGTTCCCAAACTTGTTCCGCCACTCGTGCAGGGAAAGCCCCTGGTGGGCCGGGCCAGTTTGTTTATCTGCCGCGTCCACAGGTTCGGCCAATCACAGCTCCCAGTGGCCGCGGTTCGCTGCTCCAGGCCAATCTACAGCGTGGTGTGGGGAAAAATCTGAATCCAATTGCAATCATAGGTTTCCTGAAGAAACTATCCTGTTATATAAACTAGCTTAGTTATATAAAAATGACCACCCAAATATCTAAGTATCCAAGGCTAGTGCCATAAAGAAATTTAGGCCTTGGCTACACTTGCAAATTAGAGCGCATTAAATCATCCCTGGGCGCCCTAACTCCTGAGGTACCCACACTGGCGAGGCACATAGAGCGCCTGGACTCTGCAGCTGGAGCACTCCTGGTAATCCACCTCCACAAGTATCAGAGGGGTAGCCGTGCTAGTCTGAATCTGTAAAAAGCAACAGATGGTCATGTGGCACCTTTAAGACTAACAGAAGTATTGGGAGCATAAGCTTTCGTGGGTAAGAACCTCACTTCTTCAGATGCAAGTAATGGAAATCTCCAGAGGCAGGTATAAATCAGTATGGAGATAACAAGGTTAGTTCAATCAGGGAGGGTGAGGTGCTCTGCTAGCAGCTGAGGTGTGAACACCAAGGGGAGGAGAAACTGCTTCTGTAGTTGGATAGCCATTCACAGTCTTTGTTTAATCCTGATCTGATGGTGTCAAATTTGCAAATGAACTGGAGCTCAGCAGTTTCTCTTTGGAGTCTGGTCCTGAAGTTTTTTTGCTGTAAAATGGCTACCTTTACATCTGCTATTGTGTGGCCAGGGAGGTTGAAGTGTTCTTCTACAGGTTTTTGTATATTGCCATTCCTGACATCTGACTTGTGTCCATTTATCCTCTTGTGTAGTGACTGTCCAGTTTGGCCAATGTACATAGCAGAGGGGCATTGCTGGCATATGATGGCATATATAACATTGGTGGACGTGCAGGTGAATGAGCCGGTGATGTTGTAGCTGATCTGGTTAGGTCCTGTAATGGTGTTGCTGGTGTAGATATGTGGGCAGAGTTGGCATTGAGGTTTGTTGCATGGGTTGGTTCCTGAGTTAGAGTTGTTATGGTGCGGTGCGTGGTTGCTGGTGAGAATATGCTTAAGGTTGGCAGGTTGTCTGTGGGCGAGGACTGGCCTGCCTCCCAAGGTCTGTGAAAGTGAGGGATCATTGTCCAGGATGGGTTGTAGATCGCTGATGATGCGTTGGAGAGGTTTAAGCTGAGGACTGTAGGTGATGGCCAGTGGAGTTCTGTTGGTTTCTTTTTTGGGCCTGTCTTGTAGCAGGAGGCTTCTGGGTACACCTCTGTCTCTGTTGATTTGTTTCTTTATTTCCTTGTGTGGGTATCGTAGTTTTGAGAATGCTTGGTGAAGATCTTGTAGGTGTTGGTCTCTGTCTGAGAGGTTGGAGCAGATGCGATTGTACCTCAGTGCTTGCCTGTAGACGATGGATCGTGTGGTGTGACCGGGGTGGAAGCTGGAGGCATGAAGGTAGGCGTAGCGGTCGGTGGGTTTTCGGTATAGGGTGGTGTTAATGTGGCCATCGCTTATTTGTACGGTGGTGTCTAGGAAGTGGACCTCCCATGTAGATGGGTCCAGGCTGAGGTTGATGGTGGGGTGGAAGCTGTTGAAATCATGGTGGAATTCTTCCAGGGTCTCCTTCCCATGGGTCCAGATGATGAAGATGTCATCAATATAGCGTAGGTAGAGAAGGGGCATGAGTGGACGAGAGCTGAGGAAGCGTTGTTCCAGGTCAGCCATAAAAATGTTGGCATATTGTGGGGCCATGCGGGTGCCCATAGCGGTGCCATCGGTCTGGAGGTATATATTGTCACCAAATTTGAAATAATTGTGCGTGAGGATAAAGTCACAGAGCTCAGCAATAAGTTGTGCTGTGTCATCATCAGGGATACTGTTCCTGACAGCTTGTATTCCATCTGTGTGTGGGATGTTTGTGTAGAGAGCCTCTACATCCATGGTGGCTAGGATGGTGTTTTCTGGGAGGTCACCAATGCATTGTAGTTTTCTCAGGAAATCTGTGGCATCACGGAGATAGCTGGGAGTGCTGGTGGCGTAGGGTCTGAGTAGAGAGTCCACATATCCAGACAATCCTTCAGTGAGAGTGCCAATGCCCGAGATGATGGGGCATCCAGGATTTCCAGGTTTGTGGATCTTAAGTAGTAGATAGAATAACCCCGGTCGGGGCTCTAAGGGTATGTTGATTTGTTCCTGTGTTAGTGTAGGGAGTGTCCTGAGTAGATGGTGCAGTTTCTTAGTGTATTCCTCAGTGGGATCTGAGGAAAGTGGCCTGTAGAATTTGGTATTGGAGAGTTGTCTGGCAGCCTCCTTCTGGTAGTCAGACCTGTTCATGATGACAACAGCACCTCCTTTATCAGCCTCTTTGATGCTAACGTCAGGGTTGTTTCTGAGGCTGTGGATGGCATTGCGTTCTGCACGACTGAGGTTATGAGGCAAGCGATGTTGTTTTTCCACAATTTCTGCCTGTGCACGTCGGCGGAAGCATTCTATGTATAGGTCCAGACTGTCATTTCGACCCTCAGGAGGAGTCCATGTGGAGTTCTTCTTCCTGTGTTGTTGGTGGGAGGGCATCTGTGTATCAGTGCGCTGTTCAGTGTTATCTTGAAAGTATTCTTTGAGTCGGAGGCGGCGAAAGTAGGCTTCCAGATCACCGCAGAACTGTATCATGTTCGTTGGGGTGCTGGGGCAAAAAGAGAGTCCCCGAGATAGGACAGACTCTTCTGCTTGGTTGAGTGTGTAGCTGGATAAATTGACGATATTGCTGGGTGAGTTAGGGGTACCCCTGTTGTGGCCCCATGTGGCAGGTAGGATTTTAGACAGCTTACGGTCCTTTTTCCTTTGTAGAGAGGTGAAGTGTGTAATGTAGATCTCCTATCTTATTTTAGTAAAGTCCATTTGTGTGGAGGGTTGGTTATTTATGAAAGTCTCCAGGTTGGAGAGCTCTTTCTTGATGTTTTTCTGTTTGCTGTATAGGATGCTGATCAGGTGGTTCCTCAGTTTCTTTGATAGTGTATGGCATAATCGCTCACTGTGGTCTGTGCAGTATGTAGATAGCAATGGATTTTTCACCTTCAGTCCATTTGGTATGATGTCCATCCGTTTGCATTTGGAAAGGAAGAGGATATCTGTCTGTATTTGTGCAAGTTTCTTCATGAGGTTGATAGATTTCCATTCCATACGGCTACACCTCCACAAGAAGTATAAAGCTTGCTGCACCCCAGCTGAAACACCCAGGTGTCAGTGTGGACAACGTGTTGCATTACTGCACTGCAATTGGCCTCTGGAAATGTCCCATAATCCTTTGAAGTCAAGTGGCCACTCTCGTCATTGTTTTGAACTCAGCTGCAGGCATGTGGATATCCCCTTTCAAAGCTCCGTTTCTGACAGCTGGCATGTTTATCTGCTCAGGACAAAGCAAACCATTACTGTGGAATGCTTCTGCTGCAGAGACAAGTGTGTGTGTGTGTGTGTGTGTGTGTGTGTGTGTGAGTGTGTGTGTGTGTGTGTGTGAGAGAGAGAGAGAGAGAGAGGCGGTGGGGGGGAGAGTCTGCTGCTGTCTGAACTTACAAGACAGTATGCTGACACTCTCTGCCCCCCCAAAACACAGTCTCTCCTCCCACATACACACAACACACTCCCTGTCACACTCCACCCCACCCCAATTTGAAAAGCACGCTGCAGCCACTTGCACACTGGGATAGCTACCACAATGCACTGCTCTCTGTGGCATTGCAAGAGCTGCTAATGTGACCATGCCACTGCGCTTGCAGCTGACAGTGTGCACACTGCAGCATTTTCCCTGCTGTGGTCTCCGAGGGCTGGTCTAACTCCCGGCACTCTACATCTGCAAGTGTAGCCATGTCCTTAGACTCCTAACAATTGCCACTTAAAAAGCCTAAGTCCAAAATTTAGACTCTCAAAATCCCTGCTCAGCTGCCACCTAAACCTGTAGGTGCCTAAATTTATGCCTGTGGGCATGTGCAAAGCTACTTAAGTCCTGATGCTGCCAAGCAGCTCAGAACCTAAAGATCTGTTGGAATTCTCCAAACAGGCATTCCCCTGCCTATCTTGCCCGTGGGGCCTGATCTCATAGGTATTCTCAGAAGCCACCTAAGTGCATGCCTACCAAATTAGTCCCCCTACAAAACACAGCTGAGGAGCAGGTGGTGATGGGTATTTTATACAAAGTGGAACAATCTCAACAGGAGAGACTGTGAAAGACCCCAAAATAGTGAAAGGCATTGGAGTCAGCGACACCAGCAGTAGGAGGGGAGCTGCTGCTGTCTCCTCTTCCAATAATAAATACATATTCTCAGGGGCATTGGAACAATTTTTATAATGGAGCTGCTGAAAACCTGTATATGATGGAAGCCATGCATTCAGCTACTATTATTACTTCAAGCCAGGGGGTGCTACTGCATCCCCAGCAGTCCTAGTTCCAGTGACATTACAAGTTCTGCAGTTTACTGAGCTTGTGTCTGTGTCATCATTGCAAAAACTCTGCCTGCTTGTGTGCTAACCAGGAGAAGGAGACCAAGAGGTCACACAATATTGGTAGCAGCTAGTGGGATCATCAAGTAGCAGGCAAAATAAGGAAAATGGCAGATGACAGCAGTGAAGTGAGTGACATGCAGCACAGAGCCTCCGGAATGGGAAGACACAGATCAAAATGCTTGTTCTTATGCCTGAACCATTTACAGGGGCTGACGATAATTAGAGCTCCTGGATAGGACACTCTGAACAGGTTGCGAGGGTGAGTCAGTGATCTGAGGCTGAGGTTTTTAAGGTCAGGCTTGACAAAGCCCTGGCTGGGATGATTTAGTTGGGGATTGGTCCTGCTTTGAGCAGGGGGTTGGACTAGATGACCTCCTGAGGTCCCTTCCAATCCTGATATTCTATGATTCTAAGGTAGACATTTTGGTATTGCTGTTGAAAGACAAGGCATGGCAGCTTTGCATATACATTCTTTAGAAATATTTTTGATTCATATAACATATTTTATTTTATTTATTTATTATTTATATAAATGTATATTTTATCAGACTCTACTGTAGTGCTTTATCATTCCCTGAACAAAAAGTGACCCAGCAGATGCAATTTTTCAAACTAAATAAAGTTGTTAAATAAGGACTTGTTAAACTGAGATTAGTTTTTATAATTTTCAGCAAAATGACCCTTTTTCTGCAGTAAATTAGATACTCACATCTTTTCAAAGTCCAGTGAAAACAAAAAACAATTAAAGAATGCTTTGGGTCCATGCTGTATCTCAAGTACTATGCAATGTAACAAAATTATTATGCAGTTATATTGGGTTCTTCTCTCATACTGCTTATAAAAATACTAGCACAGTAAGTAAAAAATAAATAAATAAAATAAAGCATCAATAAGACTAAACCAATGGATTTTTTGTTAACATAAAGTCTCTTTAAATTCCAAGATTGAAATAGAGGAACACCAGCTTTTTCAGTTTGTCTTCTGAAAGAGAATGCCTCCAACCAGAAAGGATAAGATTATACAGCAAGTTGCTGCACTCAGCATCAGCTGTGTTTGTTACAGCATTTATGTATCTGAAAGCTAATGTTTTCAAATTTGGAAGACAGTGGGCTGTTGATAACCAAAACATGGCAGTGTCAATTTCCCCTGACTGTAGAGTGCCACCTTCCTGGTACATAAAGCAGGCTCCTCTGCTGAAATGTCACTGAAGTCAGGAATTGAACCATAATCTTCCTTCCTTGTGACTGGTTCCTAGAATGGACCATACTGAGAATGCCACACTCAGGGCAGACTGCAAGAAACATGTCAGGCACACCCCAAGAACTGGTGGTTTATTCTATAAATAGATACACCAAACCAGTAACAAAAGAGCTTCTGTAGCACTACACTGGTTAACAAGAAGCCAAACATATCCCCTTTAGGCATTCCAGCCTTTGGTTCCCATTCAGACAAACCGATCTTATATGATGAGAGGTTACTGAAAACCCAACTCACCATACATGAGGTTCTACCAATCCCAAACACTTACTCCTAACTCAATATATATTTCAGATCTTGCCCAAATATCATGCTATCAGCCAATCCTTAGTAACTAACTAAAGATTTGTTAATAAAAGAAAATAAGATAGTTATTGAGTGGTTAAGGGATCATATACTTTACAAATGATTGCAAAGTCCTTAGATCAGATTTGTAGCATTGGTGGTGAGTTTGCTGGTTTGCACAAAAGTCTCTCTGGGATCATTCCAAAGGGTATAATCCAAATGGCAGCTTAGATGTAGAGTCTTTCCAATTCCATGCATTTTCCAGGGTAACTACTTGGAAGATCTCAGTCACATGGCTTAAACTTTCCGTTTAAAGTTCAGCAGACTAGAGATGGCAGGATCAGGCCTGAGGTTTCTCTTTCACAGCTGAAACAGGCTGTCAAATGTTTTGAGCACAGCATGTGACTGCATATGTTTCTTTGTTGCGTACACACTGACCCATCCTTTGAAGTTAACATTTCCTTTCCTATGTACACACAGGTAATCCACAAAAAGAACAGGAGTACTTGTGGCACTTTAGAGACTAACAAATTTATTTGAGCATAAGCTTTCGTGGGCTACAGCCCACTTCTTCGGATGCATGTAGTGGAAAATACAGTAGGACGATATATATATACACAGAGAACATGAAACAATGTGTGTTACCATACACACTATAAGGAGAGTGATCAGCTAAGGTGAGCTTTTATCAGCAGAGGAGAAAAAGAGCCAAGTGAAAAATATCTCCTTAACCCCACTGCGCAGCTGACCGGACTTTTAATGGACTATTAAAATCTCCCGGATTGGTTTCAGTAGCCACCAGGAGATCGATGCCAATACTGGGAGACTCCCGGCCAATCCCGGGGGGTTGGCAACCTTACCCCGTCCCCAAACAGCCCTCCCAGCGGCTTCACGCTGCCACTACTGCGCATGCACTTGGACCCAGCCGCCACGAGCGCTTCAGTAATTGACTTCCAAACTCGTTCTCCGCGCATGCGCAGCTTCGAAACTGCCGGCAAATTCCAACGGCATCGGGGCCTTCTGGATTGGAGGAGTCTCGCTGTAGGTCACTTCCTGACTGCTCGCCATAGGCTCCGAGCGGGGGACCGGCAAGGGGGTAGGAGTGTCCCTCCGGTCACGTGGTCGTGAGTCGCCGGCGACAGCATGGAGGGTGGCCCGGTACAGGTGCGTCCCGGGGTCGGCGTGGGGGTGGTGATTACCAGCCCCGCCCACCCCGACTGCGTCCTCCTGGGCAAGAGGAAAGGCGCCGTTGGGGGCGGCACCTACCAGCTTCCCGGAGGACACTTGGAATTCGGGTAGGAGTCGCGCGCCGTCCCGCCCTCCCCCTTTCCACCACCGCGCGTGCGCTTCCCGGCGTCCCACAGCGTCGGCGGTCGCGCGGCAGGTGAGCGCGACCGCCGGCGCTGCGAGTGGGGGGTGTTGTGTCCCCTCCCACCCCGGGCGCGCGGCGCAGAGCTCTCACCGCCCCCTCCCCCGCCCGCAGGGAGAGCCTGGCGCAGTGCGCCCAGAGGGAGACCCTGGAGGAGGCCGCGCTGCACCTGAAGAACGTGCGCTTCGCCTCGGCGGTGAACGCGGTCAGCGCCCCGGACCGGTACCACTACGTCACCATCCTCATGAAGGGGGAGGTGGACACGGAGCGCGAGCCCGAGCCCAGGAACCGCGAGCCCGAGAAAAACGAGAGTAAGAGGGGCCAGGCCGGGAGCAGGACAGCGCCACCCCCACAACCACACAGAGCAGTCGGGGAAAAGCTCCGCGCACCCAGAGCCCGGCCCGGTGTTAGTGCCGTTAGCATCCCCGGGGAGACCCTTACACCGGCTCCTTCCCGCACAGCCGGCAGAGGGGGAGTCATTGCCCCATGAAAGGGGTAGCTCCACTACAAACACCAGAGCCAAAGTGCAGCCGCATACGTAAATAGATCCAGAAAGGGATACTCCCAGGGTATCGGAGATCCTGAGCAGGAGGGAGCTCATCAGCTGAAAGGAAAATAAAGTCACCTGGCATGATCCATCTCAATAGCTTCGGTGCCACTGGAGAATGGAATTCTATCAGCTGAAGTAGGCGCACTGTAGCCTAGGCGGGCAGTCTGCCTGCTGACATAGTCCCCATCTTCATCCCAAGATCTGTGTACAAATCGCAGCTCTAGTTTTAGGAGATCTGCATTTAAGATCATATCTAAAGCAAGGCTCCCCATCCCATCTCACTTTGTGCTAAACTATAAGCCCTAACAGAGAACTGTGCCAACATAGGCCCAGCAGGAGAGAGAGTGGGTAAATTGTGTCCATCCTGAATCACTTTCTTTGAATAAAGGACTAGATACCCATATCTCAGAAAATTCTCTGGATTTCTTGTGCTATTTTTTCTGATGGTTATAGTCCAGGATGTTACATTTATGTTGCAGATGTAATTTCTGCACTAGCACTGTCCTTGTAAGTGTATTGGGATGGTATTGCCCCTCTCTAGTTGTTTTACAGGCTCTGACACTTTTTCCTCTTTCTTTTGTACAGGTTGGGAATGGGTTAAATGGGAAGAATTTCCTCCACTAGATCAACTATTCTGGTCTTTACGCTGTTTAAAGGAACAAGGTTACAGTCCTTTTACAGAAGACTTTAATCATCTCAGGGGATACACAGGAAATCACCACTAAATGGCATAGTAAATTCATTGTATAGTGTGTAAAAGAAAGGGATATCTTGTGCCCTCCCCCATCATTTTGTCCATGCCAAAGTCAGAAAGATGTTGCAGTGCTTTACCATCTTTAACATCTAGAGTCTCTGTCACAGTCACCATCCTTGTATCCCAGGAATAAATGGGACTCCTTTTGGAGCCATTCAATGTTAGACATGTTCTCAAAGTAAAAAGGTTAAACGTGCTATCTTATTTTACAGGATCCTATGCATTTGTTAGAACTCTAGTGTCTTACCCCATAAACTTTTATATATGTCCCGTTGAAGTCTGTGGAACTACTCATATAAAACTATTCATGAGGGAAGGGTTTGCAGGAGCAAGCCCAGGAGAAACTGTTTCCCTTTCTTTCATTCAGATTCTTGTTTTTCATTTTAAAGTAAAGAAGGCTTGTTTGCTGCTACTCTGCAGTCATAGTTGTGAGAACAACTTCTAGATCTTAACTGTAGCCTCACACCAGCCTGTATTATTTTAGTTGATGCCACGAGCCTCCACGTGGAAAGTTGGGTTTTTTTGTTTTTGGGGGGGTGGGTCATACTGAGTGTGTCTTGTACTGGCTGCAGAAGCATGCTAAGTGCTGAAGAGAAAAGCAGGAATATAATGGGTGGGGAAAAGATATCCTATCTTACAGGAATGGGTGAAAGTTCTAGGACCCCACACGGTGGGAAGTCTTTTTCGTATGAAACCTGATTTGTTAGCAAGAGTTCACTCTGCTATAAAATGTTAACACACAAACAAATCTTATATCCTGCTAATCTCCCTTTGATGCCCATGCATATCTTTCTCACAAAGGAAAGTTGTGTGTATAAAAAGGCAAATAGCATACTGTTAATGGTAAAGTATTATTCTTAATGTTGCTAAACACGTTGACCTCAAAATATTGTTCACATTTAGCATGAAAATAAAATAAGCAAGGCATAGTGGTGGCAGAAATGACTTTCTTTTGAGTCTTAATTATGATTCTAACATAGGAACTTTTCAGCACAGCATACTTAGTGTTTATTGTGAATTATGCTGCTGTATATTTTAACTATTTGAAGTGCTAGAATGCTATAGCCGATTGACACCATAAAACTTCTAAATCTTGTTCGTGACCACTCCTACTGGGTAGACTGTTACTAATTCATTCTTCGGATAAGGAGTGCAGCCACCATTAAACTGGACAGAAAGCTATGGCCTCTTATGATTACACAGTGTTCACATAACTCCTAATCACCAAAGGGTTTGACACAGAAAATGTAAATGAATTGGCAGCATGTAACACTGCAAAAGGCAAGATTTCATATGCAATGAGTTAAAGATTTCCATTATATTTTACCCATAAATCAGAATTCAGACTGGGCCAAATCCTGAAGTCAATGGGAGTTTTTTCCATTGACTGTGCATTTTTTCAGAATTAATTATGATTTTAAAGATCTGTTGAATAAAACTTCATAGAACTAGTTCAGTTTTTCCTCTTCAAGCATCATCTTTAAAAGTATATTTTATATCCACAAAATACATTCAGAAAGAGGGGTGGGGAAAGGGCGATACTATTGGTTGTACCACTTGCATAGAATGTATGTAGAGGAAGAATGACAAATGCATTGATAATTATTTTCAGGTAAAACTCAATTTTAAAACAAACAGTATTAAAGTATGTGAGTCACTTGCATACTTTATATGCAAAGCAAAGTCAGCTCCATTTACTTAGAAGATTCTTACTGCTTCTACTACTAAGTTGATGGCATGTGATTGGAAGGTGTAAAGGCACAATGGATTATAACTAATCTCCCACTGGGAAATATTTTTTTTAATGTTCTGCTTAACTATATGTAACCTCTTGTAGAAAAAATGCTCATTCCATAAAGTGGTAAGATTATTTATTGCTAAAAATAGTTTTGCAATTTAAGACTCACTGAAACTTATCTTACCTTAGTGTATTTGTGTACGAGTTATTTTCCTTTGCAAAAAGTTACTTAAGGTTATCTTCCTGAAGGCAACACTTCATGTACACTGTGTATGCAGTTTGAAATTATCTCATCCAGATGTTAAAAAACAAGGCTGTCAGAAGAGGTGACAGATCTCCTGTCCATCAATCTAAAGGGTAATAAAGGAAGAGATTAAATTAAATTATTCTGCACTAATTTAGTTTCTGGGAGATACCCAATACTAATGTGAAGGGACAGGCCTAATTTAAAATTTGTTTTATGTTGCAATAAATGTATTATATCTATGGATTAATTAATCAGTATTTTTTTTGTCTGCGTTGCTAATGAGCAGAGAGCTACATGGTAAAAGGTTGGGCACAAAATAACACATGTCCAGTTGAAATGTGTCAAAACTGTCTTACAGCATTCAGACTCACACAACATACAGAGTATGTAGACTGCATCTAGTTCAGGGGTTCTCAGGACAAATTTTTTGGTGCCTAAGAGTGCGGCCACCAATGCTTGCTGGTGGCTGCTCTCACACTTTTTCCTAAAATACTTGATTAGCTTTAGGAAAAACAAATAAATATGCACATATACACATTATTGTAATTTATTTATTGCAAGCTGGTAAGTCTGTTGTTAAAAATGATATAAACAAACATACAACTATCACTTTTCACAGCATGCTTACTCAGCCCTGGGAAAGCTGGGGACAAATTAAGCCCTGGATGGGTGGGTCAGGGGAGACAGCAGGAGCCAGGGATGATTAGGGTGGGGGGCCCGGGGAAGACAGTGGGGAGCCAGAGCCTGATGTCCAAAGCCCCGTGGCCAGGAGATGGAGTCCGAAACGGCATAGCCCGACCCTGGGGCCTGCTGCCATGCAGTCAGAGCCTAGGGCTGGAGCCTGAAGCCCCACAGCCAGAGCCTTCCACCCCAGGCATGAAACCCAAAGCCTGACCCCTTGGAAGGTGGGGAACTCACCAGCTGCCTGCTCTTCCAGCATTGTGCCCCAGCTGTCTCCAGAGGGGTCAGGGCCTGACCCCTACCTGCAGCCCTAGCAGCCAACACCTCCAGGAGCAACAGTGAGGGGTTGCTGCTTTGCCCCCCAATATCACAGCCCAGGAGGCTGTGGCTGCAAGAAAAGTCCCTGGTGTATTTGAGGAAGGTTGATCTAGTTCCTTTGCCTAGCTTTACTCTACCTATCGCTGGCTAAACAGGTGTCTATCTCCCACCTTAGTCTTGGAGCATGTGTAAAGCTGTGGGTAAGTTAATGATAGAAAGGTAAGGGAGCCATTATTAGTTTAGTAAAAATCTTCCGAATCATAACTTCAGTGGTATCACTTGCTGCAGCATGGCAGGGGGGGACTCGTTGCACCCCTTGGCTCCCTGGTCTATGTCGTCTGGTTGGTGGAAATTTTGATAATACAGTGTCATTGGAAGTGGGTCAAGCTGGATATAATTCAGAAGCCCTTTCTTCCAGAAACACAATGGTACAAACATGACAAACCTAGAACAATTATGTAAATATATATATTTGAGAATGTTTAAAAATTGTTTTTAATTAAACTCAACACAGACATGTCAAACATGCTGCCCTTACAAAGTTAAAGTACTGTCAGTCGAGGGCTAAATTGATCAGTTAGTGATCAGAACAGGGCCGGCTCCAGGGTTTTGGCCGCCTCAAGCAGCCAAAACAAAAACAAACAAACAAAAAAGCCACGATCGCGATCTGCGGCGGCAATTCGGCGGGAGGTCCTTCACTCCCAGGCGGAGTGAGGGACCGTCCGCCAAATTGCCGCCGAATACCTGGACCTGCCGCCCCTTTCCAGAGCGGCCGCCCCAAGCACCTGCTTGAGAAGCTGGTGCCTGGAGACAGCCCTGGATCAGAACATGATACTGGATTAATATTTTTAATGTTATACATTACTATAAAGGGAAGGGGGTGCTTCAAGTTGATTTGCCATCACTGACAAAAAAAAAAAGTAGCAGTTGAGTGGTATTATCAGCTTTGTTTATTAGCCAAAACAGTTGTAATGAAGTGCTGGTTAAGACATAATTTTTCAGTCAGAAATTACTGGAATCCACTCCCAAATGGTAAGCCTATAGTTACATAATATACCTTACATAACAATTAATTACAATCCCCAAGTAACTTATTACAACATCCTTATTTTACTCCTGAGGGAATTCTGCGCCACTACGCAATGCAGAATTTGCACAGAATTCCATGTTTCCCCTACAGAATTGGGGCTGAAGAACTGCTGGCCACCAGTAGAAGCCGCTGGACGCTGCAGAGCCCAGTTTCCAGTGAGTGGAGTGCTCAGCCCAGCAGGGATAGGGGCTCTGCACACTCTGGCTGCCGGACTTCATCATTTTCCCGGGGACGGGAGAGGGCTGGGGAGATCCTGCTCTGGCAAAGGTTGAGAAAGGGCAGGGCCAGGCCGCACCACACCATGTTCCCCAACAGGACAGTAAAGAAGCTGGGGGGAGTAAAGGCTCTGGCGGTGCACATGTTTGGGCTGCGGGGAGGGAGGTGTCCTGCAGCTGGGCTCTGGGGGTGTGTGTCTGGGCTCTGAGGGGGGGGGGGGGGCTATAGCTGGGCTCTGGGAGGACAGGTGTGGGTGTCTAGGGTGTCCTGTGGCTGGTCCAGGGGATGCCTCACACCTGGGCTCTGGGGGGAGGGGAGTGCAGGTGTCTGGGGGCCCCATGCAGCACCCCCTAACTGGAACTGGGTTGTCATAGAAGTTTCCCTAACTCTCTACTCCTGGGGGAATCTCTGTTGTTGTATTGTTTACATACTTGTTGACAGGTATTTTGAAATAAATTACCCAAAATAATTGAAACTGGAGTGATTATACTGTTATTTTGACAAAATATGAAGGATTTTAAAGTATTGTGTGCAGAATTTTTAATTTTTTGGTGCAGAATTCCTCCAGGAATATTATTTTTACTTTGGTCTTCATCATTTTTAAGCATCAATGGGGAGATGAAGACTACAGACTAGTAACTGAATCTTTGGAGAATACCACAGAGGACTGAGTTAACCAATGCTTGGTGGCACCGTACATGCTCTAAAGAGTGCACCCATAAACTGAATTTGGCAAGGTTGGAGAGGTAAGTATCAGTAAAAAATTGAAGATGCCGGGACAAGTGCCAGCTGTGAGCAAGATTCATCTTATATGAGGCCCCCTGGCATGTGTTTTGAAAAGAACACCTGCTTCTTTTGGGGTAAGCTGGAAGCCCAAAGGCATCCATTAACTACAGTTTCAATACTTGAGACAGGTGAGAAACCGTATGAAGCGGTCACTGTTAGCAAGAATGTTGCATGGAAAGTAAAATGAAGTAGGTGCATTGTCCCAAAAGAACCCCACATATACGACACTGTGTATCACATTGAATGCTACACCAAGAATGTATGTAATGTGTTCTGTCAAAATGTAAAAGCAATGGAAACAAATACTGATTTTACTCCTACAAGCTGTGCAACTCAGCAGGAGTTTGTTCATAAATTGCCTTGCAGACGCTCTAATGGATGGGAAAATAGTAGCAATGGCTGATGCAGAGGCTAAGTACAGAGAAATATGTGCTTTGAATTGGACTGAAGAACAACATATGCTTAGCAGAAAGGCTCTTAAAGCACATGTTGAAGATTAACTGTGGGATATGAATGTAGTTTTTAGCAAACCTTCCTGCAGAAAAACTGAAAAAGATGTGGTGCTATCAAATGCTGAAGAAAGCGCTGACATCAACAGCAATATAAAGACTTTGCAGCTGCTACATTTTTAGGGTAAAGCATTTTGTCCTGCAGTACGAGTGTTTCAGGGATCCACAGCTGATGCCTAACTTGAAAAAACAATACCTCATGACCGTACTACTGCTTTAAGTGGCGCATTAGTGGTTGCAGTGACTTTAGCACCAGAAAGTGAGACAGTACGCAAGTGGTGCATAAGACTGCCATTTTATCAGAAAGCCTCATGTACAAATATGTGAGTGAAAGGCAGGTTTCCAACACATACATGACAACTGTAGGGCATATACTTAATGTACCATTACCAGTGGCTGTTTAACAGTTCATTCCAAAACCTGCAGTACATTCCTTATGCAGGTTATGCACAGCATTTGCTCCTCCATGGATTACAGCAAAGTATTCCCACTGGAGACTGCAGTTGCCATAGGTTCTCCACCACATAGAACTGACTGAAGGGTTGTACATTTCCCCCAAGCCTCATCAAGGGTAGGTTTATAGTTTATGCTGCCAATATCTGAAGCAACGGCAGGCGGAAAGAGTACCTAAAGTTACAGTCTGCTATTATGACAAGGATTAGTGTGATATGTCTAGTAGTGGTGCCCAAGACAGAGACTACACAAATGGTGACGCTGATGAATAAATCTTTTCAGTTCAACATGTCAAAGCTAGCTTCCTTGGATTTCTAAAGCTCACGGTCTTTTATGTAAGCAATGCATCTGTGTTAAATTATAAAAAGTTAATTTTTGAACATTTTATCAAATTTATATGCACATAACTGTTCTAGGTTTGTCAAGTTTGGTACCATTGCAGTCTTGGGAGAAAGTGGCTTTTGAATGATACATAACTTGACCCATTTCTGATGCCACTGCATTATCAAAAGACTTTGAGCTGTGAGCCAGTGAGGCGCCCCCCCCGCCCCCAGCCCCTGGCCATGCTGCAGAGGCAACACCACTGAAATTACGATTCTCTAGATTTTTATCAAATGACACCTCCTTTACCTTTCTATCACTAATTTGCTCAGACAATGAGATTTTACTGTACCATGATCCCAGACTACCTCCTTTGTTCTAGATCTAGACTGATTATTTCTTAGATGTACTGTTTTCAGTCATATAATCTAATCCCTTGACAGAGTAGCCAACAAATCAGAAAAGGAAATGCTCAATTTATGGTGGGGATCTTACTTTCTCAGTGTTCAGAGCCTTGTTTGTCAGCAGCAAACACCCTGCTTACAAGATAGTTCAGCTGGTCTTAGTCACGCTAACAGCCCACATAGAAACCAGCCCCTCAAATAGTCAGCTCTTCTACATTTTCCCCACCTTGTGTTACCCAAGGTAGTCAGATTTTGGCAGACACAGTATATGCGGTAATTGTCCCTGGATGATTAAGGGAAGCTTTTGTTAACTGGATAAGTGATTGCCTACTTAGGTTCTTTACCCCATAGCCACATTTTCTATTGCAACCTTCACATTCTGGCCCAGACAGCCTACCACAGGTGAAGTTAGTTCTCTGGGAAGAAGTCTGAAACGGTCAGCAATATTATTTCCAGAGACCTGGTATAGCCATTGTTTACTAGATGATTTGGAAGTAGGGGGTAGTGTAATTTCTGGGCATGTTCCCATCAATAAATTCTTAGGATTTTCTGCTCAAGGCTTTAATGTGATACACTATCCCGGTTACATGCAACACTATATGACAAGTTTATGCTCCTATCTCACCTAGAAGACCTTTATTTAATAGTCCCCTGCTTATGCCTCTACTCTCATTTCCCCCTCCTATATGCCACCAAAGGGTGTGTCTTCACTGCTAAATTAGCACAGGTGATCAGCAGCCAGGTTAGCCTACCTCTCCTGTGAGCATTCCCTACTGCAAAACCGTACCTGGATAAATGCACTCACTGTTTCTGCATTCACCCATGTGTATCTGGGGACATATTCCCTGGTTCTTTGTGATGAGATGCTCTAGGATTCTTTCCCAAAGGGCGGGAGAATTTGAGAGACAAGGTGGGTAAGGTAATCTCTTTTATTGGACCAACTTGTGTTGGTGGGCAAGACAAGATTTCAAGCTACACAGAGCTCTTCTTCAGGTCTGGGAAAAGTACTCACAAGTAAACACAAGATCGAACAGTTTAGCGCAGGGGTTCTCAAACTGGGGGTCGTGAGGTTATTGCATGGGGGGGTCATGAGCTGTCAACCTCCACCCCAAGCCCCGTTTTGCCTCCAGCATTTATAATGGTGTTAAATATACTAAAAAGTGTGTTTATTAGGGGGGTCGCACTCAAAGCCTTGCTGCGTGAAAGGGGTCACCAGTAAAAAAGTTTGAGACCCACTGGTTTAGCATAAGAAGTTAGCACATATTCTAAGGGACCATTCACCTTGCTAACTACTATGCTAAACTATCTGTTTGATCTTGTATTTAGCTGTGAGACTCTGAGGCTGTGTCTACACTAGTACTTTTGTCAGTATAACTTATGTCACTCAGGGTGTGGAAAAAAAACAACACCCTCCCAAGCAACATAAGTTACACTGACAGAAGAACCGGTGTGGGACAGCACTATGTTGGTGGGAGATGCTCTCTCACTGACATAGCTACCACCACTTATTGGCAGTGGCTTAATTATGTCAGTGGGAGAGCTCTCTCCTGTCAGCATAGAGCGGCTACACTAGAGATCATACAGCAGTGCGGCTGATTTTTGCAGACCTGAAGATGAGCTCTGTGTAGCCCAAAAGCTTCTCTCTCACCAACAGAAGTTGGTTCAATAAAAGATACTACCTCACCCACCTTGTCGAATATTCTGGGACAGACACAGCTACAACAACATTGCAAACGGAGAACTTGTTTGTCCTTCAGGGAGAATTACAGGAAGGGCGTTGGAGGACTGTCAGCACTCGAGTGATTTAGCCTGCATCTTCACCGAGAAGTGGGCAGATTCAGCCTGAGTTAAAGCAGAGCTCAGGCTCTAATCTACACCCCCAGCTGAGTCAGCTATCATTGTCTGAAATCACCTTTAAACCCAGGTAGCCTATGTGGAATTAAGGCTAAAACTCATGTAAGAGCTCAGCGTAACTGTACAGTGAAGATATATCCTAAGTATGTTTGTCCTGGCTGCTCCCTGCGTCTTTTTCCCATTCTCAGCTTCGCACCTCTTCAAGCAATCCCTTTAAAGTCTTGTCTGTGCTGTTTTCCCTGGAGAATGTTATGGAAAACTAGAAGGGACTGACATAATAAGTATCAAGAAAATGAAACCTGGGCAGCTGAAGGCAGGGAAATTTTAGTCAGGATGTTGAAATAGAGAAATAGGTACCTCTTTCTGGGCAAAGCATTGTTTGGGCTTCAAAGTCATTTCTACTTCCCTCCCACAACACATCAGCTGCTGAGAGCATTATAAAAGCAAGATGTTCAGTCTCTGGAATACAAGCAGCAAATAACTTAATAATCAAGATGTTAGAGCACCTGGCAGACTCAGGTGGGAGGAATAAGTGAAAACCTCTATTGGGGCTGGCTTTCCTCATGAAATTAGTGGTTTGAGTCTGAGAATCAGATGATGAAGTTATATTCATGACAGAGAATGAAGAAGAGGAAACTTATTTTAAATTGTACCTAAATACTTTAAGAATGACTTAATACACTCATACCAGTGAAAGAAAATTTTGTAGTTCTTGGCTTATTTTTTGCACCTCTGCCATTGCTTTACTTTACCTTCCTATTTCCCTAGTGCCTATTGTAAAATTGAATTAGGGAAGAGGAAAGTTGATTACAAATATGCTTAGAATGATCATTGTCAAAATTACATCATATTTCATAGTGAGTAGTCTAAGTCACTCAAACTAGGGTCTGGGGAGTATCAGTTTTCACACTTGAAATGTTTTGAGATACCTAAATGTTGGGGAGGAGTGACTGAGCAAAGGGGAATTCTAACAGGAATACCCAGAATGAAAAAGCTGGGCAGATTTAGTCAAAACTTTAGAAAACCATGAGTCAGGGCGAATGGAAACTGCAGAAACTACTTGTTCTGTTGTAACAACTGCATGGGGGTTTCCTACTGTGGAGATATGGTAGGCAGAGAAGTTAGTCAGTCCAAGATTAAATTCTGCAAGTTGAAATGTAAAAGTACATCAAAGTTGAGTTTTTTATTTATAACAACAAATTCACTATATATTATAATAATTACAAAAATATTTTTGTATAACAGCTTATGGTCACATCACATTTTTGTTCTCATAACACATAAGATGATCAAACACTTGAGTTCTGGCAGTAGCTAACAAAGCAGCCAACTTTTAAAATCTACACAGCTGGACACATTTTTTGTGCCTTAATAGAAAGGCTTATCAAAAGAGTGAAGTTATTAACAAACATCCAAGGGGATTCCCCTTACAGCTTCTTTTCCAGAAACTTATTTTGTCTAATGCATAGTAAAAAAAAATACAGTTTACAAAAAACAATCACTGGAAAGCTGGCAAAGCTCTCCCCGACAAAAGGTTACCACCAATTTTTGCTTGTTTTAATTGAGCATCTAGTGGACGATATCTAGAGCAACAAAGAGTTTACCATTTTAAAATCACCATCCTAGATCTAAACAGGCTGTGTCTTCTCACTGCACAGTGAAGCCAACGTATCAGGCTGGTATTGCAGCTTTTGATGAACAGTGTCCAACTCGCCTTCACCAGAGGAAATAAAAGTCTATTTGGTTGAGATGTTGTCCCTTTTCGGTACTTAATCTGAGTCACTACTGCTGCTTGAGGAGTCTGTTGACATAACTTCTACATCATCTTCATTTTCTTTATTGTGCCCTGGAGGCTCCAACATAAAGTCATTGCTATGATTAGGAGGTAGCATGTTCATTGAGATATCACTTGACTGCCAGGGATATTGAGGAGCAAGCACATCTGAAAAATAAATACAATGCTTTGGTAGCATAATCATTAGCTGAATATTAGCCTTTTAAATGGAGAAGCCCATGCATCTGAAAACAGGCTCAGCTGCATGTACTGTTAAAAACATTTTCAAAAGTTTTGTTTTCAGTGCCAAACTATTCTCCCAATCCTCATTCTTGAATTTTTAAACAAGGTAGCTGAAACAGTTCACTTGGCAGCTGAAGCTTCTTGTAAATGAGCCATTCTAATACTGTAAGGCCTGTTCCATCAGAGGTACTACTTTGATAGAGAGAACAGAATCCACCCTTCTCTACTGTGATCATACACATTTAAAAATATCAAAATAATGTTTGTACAGTGCTTTATATCTTCACAGCCTGTCAAACATTAACTACCCTTCACAAGACTGCTGAGAAATGAGTGAATGTTATCACTTTAAGGACACAGGCTAAGTGACTTGCCCAAGACTTCACAGCCAGGAATAGAACTGAATTTCTGGTTTCCAGCCCAGTATTTATACGAACACATTTTCTCTAGAACAGCTACAATAACACTTTTGGTTTTAGATGTACCCAACCGTAACAATCTTAACTTTTGAAAACAAACTTTTCATAACTACAAATGGTTAGACAGACAAAAACCAAAAGCTCTTTTAAACTCCAATATAGACTTTGTTCTTTAGTCAACTCCTGGAAAGGTAAAAACCACCAATCACCTAGCATAACTTATTAGCATAACATAATGTATTCTTAGTTCACTAGTAATATTTTTAAACCAGAATATAGTTTAGCAATCATGACTGAATCCAAGATAGATCACTATTTCAATAATCAAGTATTAAGGAATTAATCCTTAATTCTTACACTCAAAACACCACAGTATTTAAATTGGTTTCATCACTAAGAATTTATCTTAAGTGATAAATATTAGTTCACCAGTTCTAGATCTGGAATGTCTAAACACATTTGTTATTCTGTTGATATAGACTACAAATTAAAGAAGGGAAAAAAGTCTTCTGACTTCATACATATCTGAACTTCCCTTTCATGATTCAAGACAAGATATTTGTTTTCATTGTTAAGCAAGTAGTAATTTGCTCTGAAAGTTTTCCATATTTTAGTGTGTGATTTTAAAATAACCAGTTTATTAGAAATTACACAGAAATGGATTGGAAGTTGAAAGCCTACATGTTTCTCCTTTCATGAGTGAAATTTTTTCCACTGGTTTGCCAATATGATCCAGTTATCTCAATTTGATTTAGCAGTGGGACAAATAAAACAGAATACATTTTCTCTTGCTCTTCTATATCACCATGCCGGTCTTTCAAACTTCTTACTTTGTTTAATAATCCCTTAATTCCAGGGAACTAATCCACTGCAACGTCAGCCAGAATTTTTAGCTGTTTTAGTTCTGTCTTGCTATCACTGAGGGACACTTTGGAGGTGAATTAAATTCATAATTGCTATGGTTATGGCATTTCTTTTATTCATTGCATAAACATCTGAGTACTTCCATTACCTGGCAATCTGCCTGCTGCAAGTGCATCCCCTGGCAAGTGTCCATTAACTCCATTAGTGGATGGGTTGTTCATCTGACCCAAAAGGCCACTCCTCATCTCCAAATCTGTAGGATATGGCCTGCGTGGGTCCCCTTAAAAACAAATAGTTTTTTATATGATTAAAACAAAGCTAACATCTGCAGGATAACTGTTAGCTATTTAGTGCTAGTCTTTTTCTTTAATGCTTTTCGAACAGAAAACTGTGTTGATTGTTCATATCAGCAATGGGAAGCACACCTGTTCTGTGAGAAATTAAACCCAAATATATTCTCCATTTACAATCTTCTTTTATTCAAGCTTGGCAAAAAGAAGTACACAAGAAACTCACTGTAGTAGAAGATCTATCTCTGTTCTCATTGCTACTATTAGCAAGACTTCATTTCAGTTCTTGGCCTTGCTCTTTAGCCAAGTACACATTCTGATCTGCTGCAGGAGGGCAGGAAGAGGATCTGCTGCAGGATGGCTAGGACCCATCACTGAACATTCCTTGCCTCTGGCTCCCAATAATTTCTATATAGTTTCCACATCCCTGATGAGTGCAGTGGTCTCAGAGGAATGTGAATGAAGAGACAGTCCTAATGTTTTCACTCCTCAGCTCATAGAGAGCCGAGAACCTGGTTCTGACCCATTAATGGATTTAATTAGGACCAAGACCTTGAATTAGACCCCATAGAAAACAGGGATTCAATGGAGGACATACAGTACCAACTTATTAATGGAGTCCAGGAGCTGAGAGTTTTGTAGCTATTTAAAGCCACATATAAAATTTCCACAAAATTTTACTCCAAGGTATTCAACAAGGAAAAAAATAAGGTAAGTATTTAAGTATCTCAAGGGGAAAAAAAACATTTTTAATATTGGAAAGCTTTATAAAATCCAAGCAAAATACCATTTGTCATGACACAAATACTAAATGGTGGTGTTTAATTATTGCTCCTATATTAAAATGAAAGGACATTTCCATGTCATGCCATCAATGAAAGTACAACAAACTCATACAGCTTATTTGTCAAACATGAAATTTACCTGGTACCCATGTCAGAGGAGCACAAACAGCGTTGCTGGCACTAATCCTGTGGGCATATTTAATTATTTCTTCAGATGAAACAGCACCTGTGAAAGGGAAAAAGAAGTTAACAGGGGAAATGCACCCTGATTAGCATACTCTCAAGATATTGCCTGATTTGATAGTTTCAGATTATTTAACACTTTGATATTCCAAATAGAGATCAACGATGTGACATTTTAACAGAACTTCAAGGGTATCCCCAATAGGCAGACATTGCAGAGAATAGTGTCACAGTTCAGGGCAACTGCACCTGTATTTCCCCTCTATGGCCCAACAAGGGCAACCCACTCAAGGCTTCATGCTCCTCTGGCCATCACCTCTTGAGTGGAGATACTCATCTCTCTCCCTTCTGAACAGGCTGAACAGTTCCCTGCCTTTACTGTATTATTCCCAGCAGAGACAGGTTGCCTAAACTGGCCTGCTGGCTTTCTTTTCAGATACTAACAACAGAGTAATTGCCCACAGTTGTAAGGTATCACAGAGTTCTTCCTATGCAAACCTATTTTATTCTTGTTAAAAGTACTACAGAGAAAACATTAACAACAATAAAAGAACCTACACACATGCTAATAAGATTACCAGATCACCCCAACTTTAACAATGGCTCTGACAGGAGCAGTCCTTCAGTACCCAACCCAAGGGGTTTCCTTGTGGTTTCAAGTTCATCAGGGCTTCAGCTCAGAACAAGCACACTGTCTTATGGGGCCTCAGTAGGCCAAGTCTTTTCAATCCTTCCCTAAGGATTGGGGCCCTCCATAGACCAGAGGTCCTGTCCATCTGCTGGATCAGGAAGACGGCTATAAGCCTATTTTAAACCAGACTATTTATCCAAAAACCCTTTCTTTGTCTGTTGGTCTCTGGAGAATCCAGTTTGAACTAGTATATGTGCACCTCTCCAAGGGGGCTTCAGAAGGCTGATAACCAGAAGAATTGCATTATCATTCCCCTCCTTCTCCTAGAGGAGCTACATACAATAACACATACACAGTTGCATTTTTAATACAATGGATCCCAAAGGTATTAAACCTAATTCAGTAAGGTTTAACCTAATTCAATAAAGTTTATCTTAATTCCAGGAAGTTTGTCCAGGACATTGAAGAATACTGTCAGTCTGTCACAAACAGCTTAACAGAAGGACCTGGTTTGCAATATATTGACTCAAACTACAGATTCAAATATCACAAAAGTCAGCTAAGTTTTTCAACCTTGTGAGGTAGGCTGATTTACATGCAGTCTACTCTGTAAAATATACTGAGATCTTCTGATTAAAAAAGTCTGTATAAAAGCTAGGTGGATCTTTCATAGGAGACTTAGTACCCATACAGAAGCTGGTTGTAAGATGCCATGGCATTTTTTGTTATAGTAGGGACTTGCCCTAGAATACTTAAACTTCTCTCCCTTTTTCTCCTACTATCATGCAGTGTACATGTTCCAGATGGCAGTCACTCTCCACTCCATAAGTGACTACATTTCAAGCAATGTATAATTTGTGAAATGCCCTGAGATCATTTTGAATGAAAGTCACAAATAACTATAAAGATGTTATAAATAACTATAAAATACCTTCCCACCTATTTTGTAAAAATGACTAGCTTAGCTATGCAAGTACTACAGTTTTACTGCAAGTACTGTGCAAGTACTGATTTTACGAGATACATAGTATATTGCTAGCAAGTCTGAGGCAAGACACAGATTTTAGTAAGTAATATTGTTGATATTCATTTAAAAAAACAACAAAAAAACATGCTCTCCCCTCCACCTCCAAAAAAAGACTGGATACAAACTGTAGACCAGCATATTAGGGGAAGTGCCTTGTGTGACAAACTAAGCTAATCATATGCATTACTACTAAAGCAAAACCAGCACAAAAATTTATACTACGGGGAAATGTATTTGGAGCTATACCTTAAAACTATGATATAATGTTTCCACAACACACACACGCCTTCCAAAATAAAACCCCACACAACTCCAGCCTTTCAAAGTCCTTTATAAGATTTAGAGGTTCCAAACTGAATGGAAAACTCTTACACTCATGCAACATTTTACACAGATTTTAAGTCTTAAACAATTATGTGATACAATTAAAAGAAATCAACCTACATGCTTACATAGAACTCTAGATAAATTACTTAAAGCTATATAGTTTTCAAAGCCTCAGAATATTGTAATAAACTATTGATACTCACCCTTTCTTGCTTTTTCTATTGATTTTAGTTTTTCCTTTGCTTGATAAACAGCTGTTGCCTAGTTATTAAAGAAAAAATGCTTCATTAATTTGTAACCTTTGGCTCAAAGAGGCCCTGTGAATTTGTCCACTTATTCTATTAAAAACCACCTCTAAAATAAAGATCAGATCAACATCTTATTATACAGTGAATATTTCAAAATATACCAGTGTTTTAAATAAAGTTCTTCTTACTATGCGAGCACATAGCACAGTAATGTCTCTAGAATGTCAGATAAATTAAATAGCTACCATTCTCTACCAATTGTGATGCTCACAGATATCCAGGAAGGGCTCCTATTGCTTTCACTAGTCCAAGTTGCTCAAAGGGTTGCCTATTTTCTCAAGGAATTAGGCCAAAATGTGAAGTCCAAAATTCATCTGCTCCTTCTATTCTTTCCTCATTTAACCAGCACCCGTCTTTAGTGGTTTGATTTTCCACACTTCACCTATTATTTACAATAGCTGTTATTTTCACTACAAATCTTTCAAATAGTGAAAACAGACTGGGTGGGGTGTAAAATTATTATGAAGGAAGAGTAATATAGGTTGAATGAAAATTACCATTACAGCCTTTCCAAAAAGCAAGTAACTTTAATTAACTCTGGCTACTGAAAGCATAATTTCCAAGCTTTCAAGAAGAATTCATGTATTTAATCTTAAACTAAAAATTTTGTTTTTTCCAGAACTGCGTGTTATGCACAACCACTCCCAACCAGCAACTCTCAAAAGCAAACACTTCACCTATAGGCTTACCAGTATATGCTCTGCTTCTTTCAGTTGTTTTTGTAGCTGCTGAATATCACTGTCCCTCTTTTCGACTACTTTTTCTAATAGCTGCATTTCATGATGAATTTTCCCCTGATCAAGTGCCAGTTTCATTAATTCCTGAAATTCTCCATCTCTCTGAATCAGCAACTCCAGGATCTGTCAAATAAAGTATTTATGTAACTTATTTAGCTTGATTAATTACAAAATCCACAACTGCACTATGAAGAGGAATCCAATAGTAGGAGGGACAGCAGAAGTCGGTTTTGGGGTATTCACACTGATTTTGTTGTATTCTCCAAAACAAAACATATTTAAAATAAAATGAAGTTTCCAACTCTTCTACTTGGAAAGATAACCTACAATTCAGATAGCCCAAATTGCAACTTGAGGGTAGGTCAAGTATGACATGTGCTAACAAATAAGGTATTTATTTGTACCAAAGCTGGTATGCTGGAGGATTTTATTGAGAATGCAAACAAGAACTTTCCATTCATCTATCAAGGAAGATACAAGTTTCAATATTAAATATGAACATGCAGATCTGAAAAGTATGTGTGTTTCTTGGATTCCAGAGAAGCTACCAATTTGGCTCTCAGTTTAGCAAAATTAGGGCACCCCAATCCATGCAACTGATGGACTTATCTTGTTGGGACTGCTGCCAAACACATGGAAACAAGAGTACTACGAAAGATGCCAATTTTCCTCATTCATCTAATAAATCATTAATTCTTAATACTAGTTATGAACATTTCAGCCCCAGCACTGTTAATTATGCCACTGCTGAATATATGAAACACAGCCCTGGCCGTACTAGCCCATCACCCCTGAGTATTAACTAGAACATCCTCAATGTATTACATTCCTTAGAAAAAAATATTTTACCTCTAGCAAACTGACATAACAGCTACACTCCACTCACAGTGAAGCTGACAATTCTAGACATTTAGATTTTAAAAGGTGTATTAAGTAGAAGTGCAGTCTGAAACAGTTTGTGCTATAAATTAAAAAGCGAATCACTTTTAAAAGTGGAGGAAACTGTGTTTTATGCAGTAAAATCTCTGCAGATCTGGAATGTGCTCATTTCATCACTACTAGCACAACTCTTAGTAGGTTTCACACATATGTAGATTAGTGATTCCTAAACCAAAGCTAGCAAATTTAATACATTTATTTTTGGCCAAAACCATAAGGTTTATTGTAGAAGTACAAGGAAGTGCCAAATGAAAATAATGGTTCTTTTGGGTGGACTGGGGAGTCCTTGACGTATGCTACATCAAGCCCACATTTCTTCCAGAGCTTATCAACAGTGTTTCTTCAGTTAGCATGAGTACTGTGCCTATTCCCAAGAAGAGCTTCCTGTGCTACCTCTGTGGCACTCCAAATTCTGCTGATTCAGAAGCTGAGGTTTAGACCTGATTCCTTGTGCCACTCTAGACTGACTAAGTACTTCTGTTGCCAACAAAGAAAGTAGGAAGTTTCTGGTGAACAGTAAGAATGACCCACTGTGTTGTGTGATTATGAGAGGGAACCAAGCTCCCTTATACTATGGGCACTGACTGTCCAAAGCTAAATGCCCACTAGTAGGCTGTGTTAACACAAGCAGCCCAAGCTTGCACCAACTCCAGCAGTGCACAACCATCAACTCATTACTAAAAAAGGTTTACAACCAAACTAGAAGTTACTATGCCCTCAAATGTAATATGATATGACTAGCCCTCTCACTAAGTATGCTGGAACTCAGAGCCATCTTCCTCTGTTTTCAGAAGGGTTACTTTGCAAGACATAGTAGTGAGGGCAGTTCACAGCGGGGCCATTGGTCTCATCTAAAGCATAGCTGTAATCCACAAACTACACAGAAGTATCCCCTTAGTCAAGGTATGTTCTTTGTGAATCCTCTAGCTGTATCTGTTTACTCTTTTGATAAAGTCTTTACTTCTGTTCAGCACCACAGAGCCAATGCAATGGAGTCTATTCTGCTTCATGCATCTACACAATTTTCAGTTAAACTCTGCTTACAAAATCTTTATTACAAGCAAGGATGTACAATCCTTAGAGAACACAGCTTGATTTTTCAGAGCACAAATTGGATTAATAGCATCTCCCATTACAAATTCATCTTTGGATTTGTAAGAGTTAAAGTTTGATGTGGAGGCTATTGTGAGAGAATACGTTACAGTAGATAATAAGGGAAAGATTAACTGTATGTAAATTACTGAAACTAGTACTACATGTATTCACATATTTAATCTTTGCTGTTTTCAATCTCGATGCCCCCTTGGAGAAAAATCTTCTGATACTGTCAGCTACCTTAGGTGGCCTGTTTTAAGTGGCCAGGAAAGGAAAGGTATAATTAAGTCTCCTTCCTCTATGTACCAGGGGTTTATCTCCATAAAGATATCAAATAATTGGACAGTCCATCACACGCAAAAATCCACCCTCAAACCGCAGAGGGAGAGAACTGGCTGAGATTTTGACGAAGTGCCAGACCAAGAGTGAATGAAGATCATCAGCACTAAGGATCACAAAAGGAAATAGTCTAGCTACAATTTTCTTCAGAACTCTACAGACCAGCACTTGACAAACCATCTAATAAGCTCCTTATCCAGAATATTTATGCTGCTTGCCACCAGTGCTCAAGGCACATGTAGGGTTTAAGGAGTGCACATGGACTGGGACAGGGGTTAGCAAGAAGCTGCTCTTCAGCCCTTTAAGTACTTACAAGCACAGCAGGAGACTGAATCAAGCCCTGGAAAAGCAAAATACTGAAGAGTCTGTTAAACCACTGCTCTCACATTTCATAGGATTTCAGTCCTATTGAACACAACTAGTATTTACAAACTCAGGGCAAAGTTCTTGGCTTACTGGGTGGGGGAGGGAAGGGGCACTGTCACTGACTTCTCTGGAAGCAGGATTGGGCCCTCACCACTAAACTTTTCAAATATTAGTGTTGCTAAAAATTTCATACCACACAGTTAGCCTGAATGCTAGGCCTCGTAGGGAGAAAAAGGCTGAATATGTAGGTTAACTACCTAGACAAATATTTAAGAAAATTTGTTTACCTGGCTCTCCTCTCCTGGTTGTGGGAGTTTCTGGTTTCTTGAAATTGCCAAAATTTCAATCAGTTCCCTGAAATGAAATTTGCATTGTAAACAATATTCTAAACTACTGTTTAGAAATTAGGTCAGATTGTCCCCAGTGAGTTTCAAAAGTATACTAGTGACATTGTATTTTTATTAGGGCTGCCGATTAATCGCAGTTAACTCAGGTGATTAACTAAAAAAAATTAATCGTGATTAAAAAAATTAATCACGATTAATCGCACTGTTAAACAATAGAATACCAATTGTAATTTACTAAATATTTGTGGATGTTTTTCTATATTTTCAAATATATTGATTTGAATTACAACAAGGAATACAAAGTGTACAGTGCTCACTTTATATTATTTTTAATACAAATATTTGCAGTGTAAAAATGATAAACAGAATGTTTCAATTCATCTCATACAAGTACTGTAGTGCAATCTCTTTATCGTGAAAGTGAAATTTACAAATGTAGATTTTTTTGTTACACAACTGCACTCAAAAAAACAAAACAATGTAAAATGTTAGAGCCTACAAGTCCACTCAGTCCTACTTCTTGTTCAGCCAATCGCTCAGACAAAGAAGTTTGTTTACATTTACAGGACATAATGCTGCTCGCTTCTTCACAGAATCATAGAAGATTAGGGTTGGAAGAGACCTCAGGAGGTCATCTAGTCCAACCGCCTGCTCACAGCAGGACCAACCCCAATTAAATCATCCCCAGCCAGGGATTTGTCAAGCTGGGACTTAAAAATCTCTAAGGATGGAGATTTTACCACCTCCCTAGGTAACCCATTCCAGTGCTTCACCACCCTCCTAGTGAAATAGTTTTTCCTAATATCCAAGCTAGACCTCCCCAACTGCAACTTGACACCATTGCTCCTTGTTCTGTCATCTGCCAATACTGAGAACAGCCTAGCTCCCTCTTCTTTGGATCCCCCCTTAAGGTAGTTGAAGGCTGCTATCAAATCCCCCCTCACTCTTCTTTTCTGAAGACTAAATAAGCCTAGTTCCCTCAGCCTCTCCTCATAAGTCATGTGCCCCAGCCCCCTAATCATTTTTATTGCCCTCCACTGGACTCGCTCCAATTTGTCCACATCCTTTCTGTAGCGGGGGGCCCAAAACTGGATGCAATACTCCAGATGTGGCCTCACCAGCACCAAACAGAGGGAAATAATCACTTCCCTCGATCTGCTGGCAATGCTCACTAATGCAGCCCAATATGCCGTTAGCCTTCCTGGCAACAAGGGCACACTGTTGACTCATATCCAGCTTCCACTGTAATCCCAGGTCCTTTTCTGTAGAACTGCCACTTAGCCAGTCGGTCCCAACCTGTAGCAGTGCACGGGATTCTTCCATCCTAAGTGCAGGACTCTGCACTTGTCCTTGTTGAACCTCGTCAGATTTCTTTTGGCACAATCCTCTAATTTGTCTAGATGCCTCTGTATCCTATCCCTACCCTCCAGCGTATCTACCACTCCTCACAGCTTAGTGTCATCTGCAAACTTGCTGAGGCTGCAATCCATTCCATCATCCAGATCATTAATGAAATTATTTACGTCACCTGAAAGCGAGAACAGGCGTTCACAGGCACTTTTAAAGCTGGCATTGCAAGGTATTTATGTAGCAGGTATGCTAAACATTCGTATGCCCCTTCATGCTTTGGCCACCATTCCAGAGAACATGCTTCCATGCTGATGATGCTTGTTAAAAAAAATGTGTTAATTAAATTTGTGACTGAACTCCTTGGGGGAGAACTGTACGTCTCCTTCTGTTTTACCTGCATTCTGCCATATATTTCATGGTATAGCAGTCTCAGATGATGACCCAGTACAAGTTGTTTATTTTAAGAACACTTTCACTGGAGATTTGACAAAACGCAAAGGAGGTACCAATGTGAGATTTCCAAACATAGCTACAGCACTCGACCCAAGGTTTAAGAATCTGAAGCTCCTTCCAAGGTCTGAGAGGGTCAAGGTGTGGAGCATGCTTTCAGAAGTCTTAAAAGAGCAACACTTCAATGCGGAAACTACAGAACCCGAACCACCAAAAAAGGAACTCAATCTTCTGCTGGTGGCATCTGACTCAGATGATTAAAATGAACATGCATCGGTCCACACTGCTTTGGATAGTTATCAGCATGGACGCATGTCCTCTGGAAGGGTGGTTGAAGCATGAAGGGACGTATGAATCTTTAGCGCATCTGGCACGTACATATCTTGCGACATGGGCTACAACAGTGCCATGCAAACACCTATTCTCACTTTCAGGTGACATTGTAAACAAGATGCGGCAGCATTATCTCCTGCAAATGTAAACAAACTTGTTTGTCTGAGCGATTGGCTAAACAAGAAGTAGGAGTGAGTGGACTCCAGTTTTACATTGTTTTATTTTTGAGTGCAGTTATTATTTTGTACATAAAATTCTACATTTGTAAGTTCAACTTTCATGATAAAGAGATTGCACTACAGTACTTGTATTAGGTGAATTGAAATATACTATTTATTTTGTTTTTTAATGTGCAAATATTTGTAATAAAAAATAATAATATAAAGTGAGCACTGTATACTTGTATTCTGTGTGGTAATTGAAATCAATATATTTGAAAATGTAGGAAACATCCAAAAATATTTAAATAAATGGATTCCATTATTCTTTAACAGTGTGATTAATCACACGATTATTTTTTTTAATCGCTTGACAGCCTTAATTTTTATCTTAAATATTTCGGTATTTAAGACAACCCCTTGAAAAACCTAAAAGTATCAAAATCTTTATTTTTGATAAAAAAACTAATTAGATTTTACAAACATATGAGGAAAGATTGATGTAAATTTGGACTTAAAATTTTTGGCACAGGGCTTTCAATTTAAGAACGTGAATAAGAAACTATTTCAAAAGTACTTTCTGTTATTTTAAGTGACATTTGTGTTTATGAAAGGTGCCAGGCTGACATCCTCTCAGCATAAGTATGACACCAGCAGAAAGAGTTCCAAGGGACATCATCAACCTTAAAAATCATAAATTGTAACACAGGTAAGGAAATGTGTTTACAAACACCACGTCAAATCCAAAGCCCAATTAAATCAATGGAAGACTTTCCATTGATTTCCATGGACTCTCGATAAGATTCTCAGTTCTTAGCATCTCCAAGTCTGCCAAGCTACATGCCAATTGTTATGGTGGTTTACAAGACATGGGTATGAATTCAGTAAGAATTGACCTGCCATCAATTCATTTCTCAGATCGCTAAATAGCCAAAATGGCAGTTAATTCCAGTCTACCATCATGGGCTCAATTTGAGCCGGAGACTGTTTATGAGTAATGGAGTCTCAACTCTAAGGGTATGTCTACACTGGCAGAGTTACATCGCCACTCAGAGAGCGCTGAAGGGAAACTGCTGTTGCGTGTTCACACTATCAGCTGCCTGCGAAACAGCATGTTCACACTTGCATCGGTATTGGGAGCGGTGCACTCTGGGCAGCTATCCCACAGAGCACCTCTTCCTCTTCTGCCACTAAGAGTTGTGGGAAGGCGGAGGGGGTCATGGGGCTTCCTGGGTCCTGTCCCAATGCCCCATGATTCTTTGCTTCGTATCCCAGCAATCCCTGTGCTTCTGTCTGCATTTGGCGCCATCTTTCAATGGTTTGTGTACTGCGCACTCTGCCTCTTCGGTCTGCAGGAATGGATCCCGCATTGTTGACCAATATGCTGCTCGTTACTAGTACGTCACAAGTAGCAGTGGAGTTGTTCCTTAAACTACAAAGGCAAGAGGAGTGTGACACTGATCTCGCCACGCATAGTAGCTATGACAAGAGATTGCTTGTGGCATTCACCGATATGTTGACCACAGTGGAACGCCTCTTTTGGGCTCCGGTAACAAGCACATACTGGTGGGATCACATCGTCATGCACACTTGGGATGACTAGCAGTGGCTGCAGAACTTTCGGATGAGGAAAGCCACGTTCATGGGACTGTGTGATGAGTTTGCCCCAGCCCTGTGGCACAAGAACACGAGAATGAGAGTTGCTCTGTCGTTTGAGAAGTGTGTGGCGATTGCACTGTGGAAGCTGGCTACTCCAGACTGCTACCAGTCGCTAACCAGTTCAGAGTGGGGAAGTCAACCGTTGGACTCGTGTTGACAGAAGTGTGCAGGGCCATAAAATCACATCCTGCTCTGAAAGACCGACTCTGGGCAACATGCGTGACATTGTGGATGGCTGTGCACAAATGGGCTTCCCTAACTGCGGGCAGCCGGGGGGGGGGAAGGGGGGGGAGAGGGCGAGATAGATGGCACACATATTCCAACTCTGGCACCAGACCACCTAGCCACCGAGTACATTAATTGGAAAGGGTATTTCTCTATGGTTCTCCAGGTGCTTGTGGATCACCGCGGACATTTCACGGACATTAATGGAGGCTGGTCCAGAAAGATGCATGACACATGGATCTTTCAGAACACTGGCCTGTTCAAGAAGCTGCAAGCAGTGACTTTCTTCCCGGACCAGAAGATCACCGTAGGGGAAGTCAAAATTCCCATTGTGATCCTGGGAGACCCCGCCTACCTTTAATGCCGTAGCTTATGAAGCCATACACGGGAAACCTTGACAGCAGCAAGGAGAGGTTCAACAACAGGCTGAGCAAGTGCAGAATGACTGTTGAGTGTGCTTTTGGCCATTTAAAGGCCCACTGGGGCTGCCTATCTGGGAGGTTGGACCTGGCCAATGAAAATATTCCTATGCTTATAGCCGCGTGCTGTATGCGCCATAATATTTGTGAAGGGAAGGGTGAAAGCTTCACTCAGGGCTGGACCACTGAGGGTCAGCGCCTGGAGGCTGAATTTGAACAGCCAGAGACCAGGGCTATTAGAGGAGCGCAGCACGGGACCATAAGGATCAGGGATGCCTTCAGGCAGCAATTTGAAGCAGAAAGCCACTAATATTTGTTGCTATGCTCGGGAGTGCAGTGCTTGTAATGCTAGGAGGTGATTGTGATTGCACAGTGAAGGTTTAAGAAAATTGCCTGTTGCTTTGCAGGGCTCTGTTTGCTTTCAGTTAATGAAATAAACATTGCTTTCAAACCAAAGCAATTCTTTTATTAAAAAACAACAACTGGAGGAGAGAGACAAACAAAAAAAAAACACATCAGCACGGGGCGGGGTGTCCCCAGGAGGAGGTTGGATCCCGGGACAGTTAAAGATTTGTGTATGTCCAAGTATCATATGCAACCTTGTCCTTTGGAGTACAGTGCAGCAGGTACTGTACTTCAGCAGGGCTAAACTGCAGAAGGTTGGGTGTAGAGTGCAGTGGGTACTGGGAGTCCACAGGGCTGGACTGTGACAGGACAGGAGTGGAATGCAGCGCTTACAGACTGGAGCCAGGAGATTGATAAGAGTGTGTTGGCCGTGTCTGGGGGGCGCATGGGAGAATTTTGCAACAGCAGGTGCAGGGGAGAGGGGCGCGGAGCTGCTCAGTTTGAAGAACTAGCATCGCCTGGAGCGCGTCTGCTTGGCACTCCATAACCTTTAAGAGCCGCTCCATGGCTTCATTCTGGCGTGCTGCATTCTCCTTTCAGTCCCTCTTCTTGCTGTCCCGCCATTCCTTCAATTTTTGTTTTTCGGCCGCAGAGTGCATCCTAATATCACACAGAAAGTCCTCTTTAGTTCTTCATGGCCGCTTTCTAATTCTGCGCAACTGTTCAGCTGGCGATAACAAAGAGGGAGGCTGGGCTACCAAGGTCGTATCTGTGAAGCCAAAATGCAACATTTTACAGAAGCAGTACTGTCTGCAACACACAGACCACTGATTCAGTGATTTAAAACGTAGCCACTATTCACGTACATGTCACTAACTGGCTGACCCCAGGCAAGCACACATGAGCCACAAGATCCTCAAAATGGTGAGTAACCGCAGGGGCAGGGGAAATCAGTGTTCCAGGACCATACTGTACACTGGGCAAGTGGCTGTTGGGGAGAGCCAGCACTGTATTGGGGGGGGGGGCTTATAATCATTACTGTTCCACATTTTCCACAGGCTTTGTTCTTTATGGCAGATATCTCACTTCTGAGGGTGAGCAGGGAATCAAGGGAGAGTCTTCTCCAAGACTATGGCTTCTGCCCTGGGCCTTATGCGGCTTGCCTGTGTGTAGCAATGTCCCCCCCGTTCCTGCCAATGATGGCACAGTGGACTGGGAAAGTTATCCTTAATGGGGCAAGAAACAAAGCAGCTCTGCCAAAGAACTTGCGGCAGCGGATTGCCCAGTATCTCCATGAGAGTGTCGTGGAAATTTCTGAGGCAGATTCCCGTGAAGTGAAGGAGTCAATCAACACCCTGTTCCGCCACTCAGACTAGGCATGTGGTGGTATGTGCATTATACAGACACAAGCCTGCTTTCTGCAACCCTCCTGTCCCCAACAACTTGCTTCAGCAATTCCCAAAATCAAAGCCATTTATCAGGGGCCTCCACTCCTGTTTGCGCTTCGCCAAGCTCCAACTGCTGAGACTGGCTAGCCTCCTCTGGGGTAGAGAAGAGTTCCTGGCTGTATGCATCTCTGACCTCCGAGTCGTCCTCTGCCTCTGGATCCCCCTCTCCCTCCACATCCTCATCCAAGATTTCCTCCTCCTGGCTCCGTCCACTCTTAACTAGCACGCGAGCCACCGAAGTATCCACAGTGGCCTTTGCAGTGGAGGTATGGTTGCCACTGAGTATCGTGTCCAGCTCTTTGTAGAACCGGCAGCTCGTGGGCACAGCCCCGGAGCAGCGGTTTGCCTCCCACGCCTTGCGGTAGGCGTTCCGCAGCTCCTTCACTTTGACCCTGCATTGCAGTGTGTCCCGATCATGGCCCCTTTCTGTCATGCATCGTGAAATCTGTCCGTAGGTGGTATCATTCCTACAGCTGGAGCGCAGCTGGGACTGGACAGCCTCCTCTCCACAAATGCTGACGAGGTCCAGCAGCTCGGCATTGCTCCAAGCGGGGGATCACCGGGTGCGTGGAGCAGGAATGGTCACCTGGAAAGATGCGCTAAGACCACTGCACACATCACTGAGCAAACAGGAAGGAGACTTTCAAAATTCCCAAGGCATTTAAGGGGTGGTACTCACAGTTGGTCACCTGAAGGCAGTGCAGTAGAGTTCAAACCAATGACCAGAGAGGCAAGAACAAGCATTGTGGGACACCTCCCAGAGGCCAAGTGCAGCACTGTAATCGACCAGGGCATCTACACTGGCACTGCGGCGCTGTAGCGCCAGCACAGAAAGCTGTACGCCTCTCATCGGGGTGGTTTTTTTACAGTGCTTCAACTGCACAGTTTATGTGCAGTATGTGGCTTGGCAGTGTGCACACCTCGGGGATTACAGCATAGAAAGCTGCTTTACTGAGCAGAAACTTGCCAGTGTAGACAAGGCCTAAGTCTCCCAATCCAGACAGACCCCTTTCCAACCAAATCAGCTCTTTTATTACTGATCTCTGGTGCTTTCACATGGAGGGATTTTTTGTTTTGTTTTCGGTTCATTTTGGCTCTCATCTAATATTTCAATACCAGACTTCACTGAAAGACAAAAATGACCATTTAACTTCTCTTCCTTCACTGCTGCTGTTCCAAGTTTCATAGAAACCCAACACAAATCATGCAAGTCATAGGAGTTCAGCCCTTTTAACCAGGCAGCCACATGAACAATTTTACCTTGATTTTTTTTTTAATAAAGAATAGCAGTGTGTGTGTGAGTGTGTATCTATATCTATCTATATATAAACAAAATACTATCTGCAAATTCAAAATTTGCATTCATTCCTATGGTACATCTTTTCAAAGAGAAAAATCAGAAAAAACAACAAATTCAGCAACTTTAAAGTTGGATGGTAGCTGGATGTTTCTGGTAAAATAATCAGCAGCATGTTTAACAATGTTTGTATTTAAGGTGAAGTCCATGTTTACTGGCTCTCTATTTTCATATCAAATGTGCTCAGTCTGCAACTAAGACTACCAATTCTACACAATCAACCTACATTCAGGGTCAAACTGAGAGTGAGAAGAAAGGAACCCAGGTTCTGTCAGTCAAATCTGTGCAATTCCATTTCCTTCAATGAATTTACACAAGTGTATTGATGGAACCTTTTAAAAGCTTTGGGGTAACCTTGAAAGGAGGCCAAATTCTATACTATTTATACATCCTACCTCCAATGGATTTGCATAGGGTAAGTCAACACAGAACTTGGCAATAACGTTGTTCTTAAACAAACTGTACCAAAACCAAAAAGTTAAATAAACTGAACAAAAAAATGACCCTCATCTTCTCACAGATCCATGCAGAAAGTTTGTCAGTCTATTCTGTGAATAAATCCCTTGAACGAATGTTGTTACCTTTACTTAACAAAAAGAAATGTGCAAGATGAAGAACTGGTAACATTACATTTCCAGTAAAAAAAACTGACTCTAGAGACTGACTCTCTTGATTATTTGAATTGAATTAAAAAATCAGAAATCAGCTTATTTATAAAAATAAAGGATACATTCAAAGAACTAGTAGCTCTGCATGGCTAAAAGAACAAACATATTTTATGCTTCAGCCCCCCAGACTGCAGCAGATCAATAGTGGTACATAAAAGGTAGGTAGGATGGACTCAGACACGCTGAGTAACTAGTTGGATGGCATATTGACAGGAGATGTTATAAGTCCATGTCTCACTAAATGGAAGATGAATCCTTATTTGTAAGGACTCCATCTGTTCCTAGTAGGCAGAGAAGTGTCCTAATCTGATTTACTATGCTACTTGGAGAGATGGAAGACTTTCAGAAAGTACATTAAGAGGCACATATGAATTCACTAAAAAAAAAAGTTAATAGAAGGAAAAATAAAGAACACCAGGGTACCCAAAATCATAGCACAGGAGCGTCTCAAGAGAGAAGAATCCTATTACCAATTTGTTACCAAGCTCAGTGATGATGACAACATATTAAGGAGAAACAAACATTCTTGGTGTTCCTTGAAAAAGGACAGAGGAGATTTAGTTGCAGGAGTTTCTAAATGGAGCAGTTTCTAACTGTTACTAACAAAACCTGCTGAACGGAGAAAATGGGAGAGATATTTTAAAGATTCTGAGCTTCTAGAGGAAAGCTTAAGTGAATTCTACATTTGCATGGATAAATACTTGTCATCACATATGAAATGTTACCTTCATTGGGCCAAGCAAGAACTGTATAAAGAATTATGAGAGTCAGATAAATCCAGATGCTAAAAATTTTACATTTAGACTTGAAATTAACACAATACACAACACCTGAAGCTCCTTATGAAGCATATGCAGGCATATCAAGTTTGGGTACTAACAGAAATCCTGCAGGACACAGACAAAGGCCAGAGACAGTCCAGTGTCCAGACAAACCAGAAGCAGGACCTCAAGAGATATGAGCAATAAACTATATTGACAAGTGGTGGCAGGCTCAGAAACAGAGAAGCAAGGGGAGTAATAAGACCAGAAAATACCATATACAATGATTCTTGCACTAGCACTACCCTTAATTTTACACAAAATAGGGAAGTGCAAGAAAGAATTACATCTGTACAATCCCATAGGAATAGAACTATAAATTACCAACTGAGGAGAGTAAGCAAGAGAGTACCTATTCAAAGATTAAGATCCATTCAAAACTATTCACCATTACAGAGGCAGGACAGTATTATTTCTTAGCCAAAAAGGTCATTACAACAGACCTATGGAAGGACCAGGGGGAAAACAAGGCATGGGCTAATATCTCAGCTTTCTTCAGAGAAGAGATGAACAAACAGCAACCAGGCTCCAAAATTTTCAAATTAGTCATCTTAAAGAACAACCATGGAAGAGAAAGAATTAAATAGACTCCGTACTATTGTTAGCAGTGAACAAGCTTAAACTGAGAAGAAATTTTAGACTGGGGCAGTATTTCTAGTACAACTAGTTCTAAACTAATAGTGACAGATAATATCAGTCCTTCCGAAAGTAATGGGGGCTCTTCAGCTAACAAGTTCATGTTCAGATACACATTTATTTCAAAACCATTTGGTAACACTTCTTGGGCTTTCAGAGACCGGGTTTAGCGAACCCTTGTCAGTTACTCTAAGGGTATGTCTACATTGCCCATGTTACAGGGCGGCAGCCCTGCAATGTGGGCAGTGTAGACACGCTTTATCACTGGGGGAGAACTCTCACGGTGTTAAAAAATACACCCCAAACGAGTAGTGGTAGCTTTATTGCCGAATAAAGCACGGTCTATACAGGCGCTTTTCAGTGCTAAAACTTTTGTCACTCGGGGGTGTTTTTTCACACTCCTGAACAATTAAAGTATTAGTGCTGAAAGTAGCAATGTAGACACAGCCTAAGTCAGTTCTTCAGCAGATCACTGAGAAGTGGGGTGCAGCTCAATTCAGATGTAAATAACTTCCACACAGTTAATGTTAGCAGTGAACTAAGTGACCCCTCAATTAGATTATAGTATGTTTTGTACAATGCATGGCTTTGTGAGGTATCATTTAAAAAGTCTTGATCTACTGAACATTAATAACCTGTTGAATTGTATGTTCTATCACTGTATGTGAGGTTATGAAGTACTGCTATATGCTTGGTTTCAGAGTAGCAGCCGTGTTAGTCTGTATCCACAAAAAGAACAGGAGTACTTGTGGCACCTTAGAGACTAACAAATTTATTAGAGCATAAGAGGTGTTCAACAAAACCACTGACCCAGGAACCTATCCTTGTAACAAAGCCCGATGCCAACTCTGTCCACATATCTATTCAAGTGACATCATCATAGGACCTAATCACATCAGCCATACCATCAGGGGCTCATTCACCTGCACATCTACCAATGTGATATATGCCATCATGTGCCAGCAATGCCCCTCTGCCATGTACATTGGCCAAACCGGACAGTTTCTACGCAAAAGAATTAATGGACACAAATCTGACATCAGGAATCATAATACTCAAAAACCAGTGGGAGAACACTTTAACCTGTCTGGCCATTCAATGTCAGACCTGCGGGTGGCTATCTTACAACAGAAAAACTTCAAAAACAGACTCCAACGAGAGACTGCTGAGCTGGAATTGATAGGCAAACTAGATACAATCAACTCAGGATTGAATAAGGACTGGGAATGGCTGAGCCATTACAAACATTGAATCTATCTCCCCTTGTAAGTATTCGCACACTTCTTATCAAACTGTCTGTACTGGGCTATCTTGATTATCACTTCAAAAGTTTTTTTTCTCTTACTTAACTGGCCTCTCAGAGTTGGTAAGACAACTCCCACCCGTTCATGCTCTCTGTATGTGTATATATATATCCTCAATATTTATTCCACTCTATATGCATCTGAAGAAGTGGGCTGTAGTCCACGAAAGCTTATGCTCTAATAAATTTGTTAGTCTCTAAGGTGCCACAAGTACTCCTGTTCTTTTTGCTATATGCTTGTTACTGAAGTATGTGGTAAACTGAAAACTCTCAGAGCTAGCCTTTCAGTGACAACAAAAGAGCAATTAGCATTGACAAGACAGATTTGCATGAGGCCAGCCTGATGTGTTGATGGCCCATCAAGAAGAATCAACTCTCTCAGAGAGGGTATGTACACAATGGGGGCTACCGAACCCCCACATCACAGTAAGGATCTTTCTAGCAGATGGGTGGGCAAACTTTCTGAGGACCACATCTGGGTATAGAAATTGTATGGTGGGCCATGAATGCTCACAAAATTGGGGGTTGGAGTGCGGGAGGGGGGGTGAAGGCTCTGGGATGGAGCCAGAAATGAGGAATTCAGGGTGTGGGAGGGGGCTCCAGATTGGGGCAGGGGGTTGGGGGAAAATACGGGGGACTCCGGCTGGGGGTGCAGGCTCTAGAGTGGGGCTGAGGTGTTTGGGGTGTAGGAGGGTGCCCCGGACTGGATTGAGGGGTTTGGAGGGGGATCAGGGCTGGGGCAGGGGCATGGGGGGGGGTTGAGGGCTCTGGCTGGCGGTGCGAGCTCTGGGGTGGGGCTGGGGATGAGGGGTTTTGGGTGCAGGAGGGTGCTCTGGGCTGAGACCGAGGGGTTCGGAGGGCAGGAGGGGGATCAGGGCTGGGGCAGAGGGTTGGGGTGTGGGGGGGGTGAGAGCTCAGGCTGGGGGTGTGGGCTCAGTGGGACTGAGGGTTTGGGGTGCAGGAGGGTGCTCTGGGCTGAGACCAAGGGGTTCGGAGGGTGGGATATACAAATTTTGACTGGAAATGTAATGTTGCCAGTTCTCCATCTTGCATGTTTCTTTATGTTAAGTGAAAGTGACAACATTCATTCAAAGAGTTTAACCACAGAACTGACAGTCTTTCTATATGGATCTATGGGAAAACAAAGGTCAAGAAGGCAGTAATGTGTAGTATTTGCATCAATGCATATGAACCAGAGATCAGACTAAAGCAGTTACCTTGCACATGAGCATTTCACATTTATTCTATCAATCACTAGGTGATTTAAAACTCCACTTTGCCTATTTGTCATCAACCTGAATTTTAATTTCCACACAGTTCCCAACAGATAAATATTAGCTCTATTCAGATTCTGTCTTTGTATTGTTTTCAAGAACCATTTTGCCCTAGTGATAAACAAGATTAATCATAATTTGGATAGTATTTTTTTAAAAGCAACTTAAATGTGGTTTACATTTTTAAAAGAGTGTGAATAATTACTCTGTAATTACATCTTTACAGAACCTAATTATCATCTGACCTTGGTAGGAACAATTTTTAAATGTTTAGTGTAACCTTTTCATGAAGGGAATGAGGCAATAGTTAAAATTAAGCAGACTGGCAATTTCTGTATAATAGTTTCATGTAGACTCTGATCCTACAATCTGATCCATGTTGGCAGACCCTTATTCCCATAAAGTGTGCAGCTGACAGCATGGGTTTCACATGGCTGCTAGGATGTGCTCAGACAGATCACAGATTGCAGTATGGAGGCCTTGTTACTTCAAATAAATTTATGCAGGAAGTGAACAAGTTCAGAATGGTTTGTCTTGATTAAAAAAAAAAGTATCTTCCGCTTGAGATGTTTGTTTCAGAATAATTTAGCAATTATCTCAGGTCAAATTTTGCCCAAAATTTAGGTTTGTAAAAGCAAGCATTTATAGAACCTGAGGTCAAAATAAATAATTAAATACAAAACGGAAAACATAGTTTTATACAAGGACATTCCCTGTAACACTTGCAACCCAGATATTGTGGTAGAACATTATAATCTGAAAAAGAAACTGACTAAAAACAAAAGTGAAACTGACTGGTGTATTTTCATACTCCTAGCAACAGAGAAAAATACAAAGATTAAACCATCCACATAAATAGGAAAATACATTAGGTTACCAACTTACTTTGAGGAGGCAATTTATAGAAAGCCCCTGCTTCTCTAGAAGGAAAGAGACTAAATCAAAGGACCCCACTTGCAACCTTTTGGCATCAGCAAACTTTCAATTAATAATTAATGTCTCAAGAAGTGGGAAAAATTTCTGTGGCATGGAAGAGAGATGTGGATAGAAAAAAAATAAAGAACACCAAAAGTATATGCGTGAGTTAATGGAGGAAAGAGTTGCTGAGGGTTAATTTCAAATTGTACTTCATTAAGTACACTAGGGAAACTTTAGTGCACACCCCAGCAGGGTCTACACAGACCAATTAATACACACCACCCCAACGAATAGAGAAGCCACAGAAAGGCAATACAGAAAATAAGGCACAGTTGTATTGTGAACACTAAAACAAACAAAAAGGCTTTGGACAAGGATCAATAAAATAGACAAAATTTTAAAAAAGTTTGTTCCATCCCTTCCTCTCAGTCCTTAGTCTACATGTTGTCTATATATTGTAAGCGCTACAAATCAAAGAAATGTCTTAGATGTCTGTAAAGTGTCTAACATACTTTGGGGTATTATATGAGCAACACACGTTTAAACTTTTCATTTTTAACTATCTACCTTACTAGCAATTCGGGTAATAACACGTCTTTATTACAATCCTTCCCCCCCCCCAGTCACGCTTTAACGCTTGTTTTCCTACAGACGCTCATGTGACACTGACCTGAGTCTATGTAGACCTGACACAGAATTCTGCACGTTCGTTTTACACACAGGAAGGAGATAAAGAAACAACATTTCAAGACGATGTCCGGGGAAAGGGATTTCAGTGACCCCCACCCTTTCTCTGGCTAATCTAGTTGGATTGCTGGCTCTGTGGGGCAGGGCCCCCCGTCCTCGGGACAGGGCCCCCATCCCTGGGGCACGTGCGGCCCGGCGGACAGGGACTCCCCCCACCTCCATCTGCACAGGGGCCTCTCGGCGCTGCCCCGCCATGCAGGAACCACCGGCTCCTCCACGCGGCGGCGGCGCGAGTCAGGCCGTAACGAGTCCGGCCGGCCCGGGGCTGGCGGGGGCGCGCGGGTACCTGGCCAGCAGCTCCAGATCCTCCAGCGCCGCCAGCAGCCTGTCCCGCGTGCTGCTCCGCTCCCCGCCCGCCGCCATCGCCGCGCCCGAGCAGCCACCCGCCCCGGCCAGCAGCAGCGAGACGGCAGCAGGCCCCGCACCGAACGGCAGCGGCCGGCGATAGCGCCATCTGGCGGCGGAGGTCTGAACCGCAGCGCCTGCCCAGGAGCTTCCGCGGCTCCGGCGGTGCCCCCGCTATCCGGGCCCCTCGCTCCCCTCCCGGCTCCCAGCCTTGGGGCGGGAGCCGCCCAGCGGGGCGAGGGCGCTGGGTCCGTCTGACAGGAGCGGGAGACAACGGGGATGGGGGCGGGAGACAGCAGAGCAGGCGCGAAGAAGCCCTGAGCGGCTCAGTGTGAGGCGAGGTGGCGGGGCCTCCCTGGCGAGCAGGGCCGCCCCTTGGCTTGTGGGGCTGGTCCCCTGGGCTTTGCCGCTTTCACCCAGCGGCTGGAGAGATAAAAGCAATTAAAAAAATAATAATACGAACATGTGGCATTGCAGATTCCTGCCGTTGTCTTCGTGTCAGCCGCTGGGTTCGCAGGGCCCAGGCCCAGCGCTTGGAGCCTGCTGAGGAGATGCTCCACTTCCATCTTTTCAAAAAGTGCATTTCTAACCCTGGCAGTCGCACAGAAAAGCCTGAGAACATGGCTCAGCTGGCCCGTGAAGACTTGTGCCAGGCCTGGGCTATGCCACAGAGTTAGGGTGATGGAAGCTGCCTTGCATCAACCTGGGTGTGCACGAGTCTATGCTCAAATTTGTCTCCGGGGGTGTAAGCGTCCCACTATGGCAATTCAGTAAAAAATCCTCCTTGGACAGCATAGAACCATGGTCAACCTATTGAGGTCACTGCAGAACGAGGATAGACTGCATGGTCTGTCAACCTAACAGCCATCCAGTAGCTGGTCCACTATGTCTCATTCCTTGAAATAGTGTCTGCTCTGCCAGGGGTGGCTCCAGGCACCAGCGCACCAAGCGCGTGCCTGGGGCAGTAAACCGCAGGGGGCGGCCTGCTGGTCACCGTGAGGGCGGCAGTCAGGCTGCCTTCGGCAGCATGCCTGCGGGAGGTCCGCTGGTCCCGCAGTTTCAGCGGCAATTTGGCGGCAGGTACGCCGAAGGCACAGGACCAGCGGACCTCCTGCAGGCATGCCGCCGAAGGCTGCCTGACTGCCGTGCTTGGGGCGGCAGAATACATAGAGCCACCCCTGGCTCTGCTCACAACTTTAAATTCCACTGCACAGAAGTCACAGAGACTGAAAGTCACCATCCCCCTACATGTATTTTTTAAATGCCTTTTCCTTATTGCACACCTACCAGCGTTCCCTTGTTGTGTGCAGCTGCCCAACCAACCACGCTGATGTCACACATAAGTCATATTCTTACCTGAAGTAGACAGGCGGTCCTGGATCTCCTAAGCCTATGCAGAGAAGTAGCACAAACACAAATACAGACCATTTATAGACACAGGGACGGCTATGAAAAAATTGCACAGGGAATACAGGTGAAGGGGAATGACAGGGATCGACAGCGGTGCCATGTGGAATCATAGTAACTGTGCCAGGAATCCCATAAGACCAGGGAAGCCAACAATTGATCTGGTGCTGAGCTGCAAAGCTGCCACTTTAACAACAAGCTGCATGCTATACTTGGTGGCGACCCCTCAGACCACCATGGATACCACGGAGGAGCTAAGATAGAGACCCATGCTGTGAACAGCAAAGAGGAACGGGGGGACATGTAACAAGCAGCTCCAGCCATTTCCCAAGCCAGGACCTATTGAGACTCCACCACTCTCTAGCCAGTCGCACCATCCAAGCACAGATGAACCCGATGAAGGTAAAGGGACCTCAACTAAGTGTGTGCATACATTTTTCCTTACAGTGCTCAAATTCAAGAATGGCGCCTGGCTCTGTGTCAAGACACTGGTTTAGACTTTTCATTATTTTACTCAAACAAGGAGAAGTAGAGCTGGCATGTACTTTTCATTTCTCTGTTGGGTTAAGCAGAGGAGGAGGGCATGCAGAACGGTTTGTTTATGGACATAAGATGCCCCTTTTATCCTCTATAAAACGTTTGTGGAGATATGCTGCAATCCTCTCACAGAACATTCTAGGAATGGCTGCCTTATTTCTTCCTCCACAGTAGGACAGTTTCTCACGCCACTCTGCAATGAGTTCGGCTGCAGCTATTGCAGTAAATAGGTTAGTGGCATTTGTGCCGAGGCAGCTTCATGACACCAGCAGCAGCTGAGCTCTCTGTGCCGTTATTACCCTCAGGAATGAGATATCAGCTACAGTCATAACCCCCTGTGGAAAATAGTGCTAATATTCAGTGCCATTGCCCAATACTTATAGAATATGTACCGAAATGTTATTGTTTCATGCAACTGAAATTCCTTCCCCCCCACCCAGGCCATACTCACCAGGGCTAGGGCTGGAGATAGGTGCTGTGCTAAAGTATTCCGAAGCTGAAGTGTCAATAAGTATGTCTTATTACAAGTTTTTAAGGGAATAAGAGAAGGGAGTTTTGAAACGTATCTTTCTCTTTGTGACTGTAAATCAATAATATATCTGTTTTTTATCAGCAGCTGCTGCCGTTGCAGCCTTGAGGGGTGCCCCATCCACACCTGGAGCCTGATGAGGAGGAGAAAGAAGAGAACTATAGAGGACATGTTCAGTGAGATCAGGTAAGCCAGTGGTGCATCAGACTGTGAATAAAGGACATGGAGGGCCAATATGGCAGATAGCATAGAGAAGAAAAAAGTGGCCAGGAGAAAGGCCCAGGAATCCCAGCAGGAAAAGAAGAGGAAGATGCACCAGGACGTAATGGGTCTTCTCAGGCAACAAACCTAAATGTCACAGATCTTGGTTGACTTTCCTGTCCAAAAATCCCAGATTGACCACCTTTTGCAGTCTTTGGAGAACTCCATGCTACAAGCTCCCTACACTGTCTCCCCATCCCCCAAAATTCCATGTGGTATCCCAGGCCACATCCTTACCCCAACCACTCCATGCCAGGGACAACAAGGACAACCACAGCTTCACTTACACTGACCTGTGAGAACCTCGGTCAGTGAGTGTATAGCCATAAAAAACTATATTTGTGCACTGAAATTGATAGACATGTTTGCTGTCTTTCCAATTTCAAAAGTCCCATTCTGTTCATGTATGTTTAAAGTTTGTATTGCATTGCTTGTTTTTTGCACATTATTTTTCTGCATTATTTTTGCCACTCAAACTTCTGTTTATGGAGAATAACATTATCTTTAGTAATTCACACACACATTTCAGAATGCATAGCAGTACTCAAATCACACAGGACTTGTAAATGTACAGCAAGCACTACACAGTTTCCTCCAGCACCCAAAGCTCCAGGCCCAAAGAACAGTCCAGCACAGAACACTACTGTAGCTGACCGCTAAAGTGCTCTTTCAAAAGCTCCTTCAGCTGCACAGCCCTACATTGAGCCCTTGTGTCTGGCTATTGAAAGTCAGCAGACAGCCGCCTTCCACCCTGGCTGCAGCTTTTCACCCTTCGCCTCACACATATTACAGAGGACACATCAGGCAGCTATAACCATTGCGATATTTTTGTGTGTAAACACTGCCAGCACACCTTCAGTGTACCAAAAGCACATTCAACAGACATTCTGCCCCTGCTGAGCCAGTAGTTGAATCTTTCCTTGGTGCTGTTAAGGTGGCCAGTGCATGGCTTCATAAACCAGGGGAGCAAGAGCTAGGTCTCCCAGAATCACTACAGACGCTCTCCGAGTTACGTAAACCTGACATACGCAAATCCGAGTTTACGGAAAAAGTTCCGTAAGGGGTAGGATTGGTTAGAGAATTTTGTTACACGGTGTTAGCATTGGTTAGTAAAATTTTAGTACACCTCTACCTTGATATAATGCCACCCGATATAACACGAATTTGGATATAACGTGGTAAAGCAGCGCACCGCGGGGGTGGGGCTGCGCATTCCGGTGGATCAACGCAAGTTCAATATAGATTTTTTGGCTCCCGAGGACAGCGTTATATTGGGGTAGAGGTGTATAATGTTTGGTTAAGGTACAGCTAAGCAGGCCTCAAGTTTCACTATATAAACTGGGGTCCAAAAAAAAGTTTTTTGGGAACCAACTCCAGGACACAGACCCAAGATTAGAGCTGCCAGACCTCAATACTCTGCTAATAATACTGTGCAGAAACTGGAGTCCCCCCAGATGGACCTGATCCTGACTGGCCATCAAGGAAAGTTCATCTGTCTTATTGGGAGTGGTGAGTACTGTATGTGTAGTGTGTGCATTCTGTTTTTCTGGCGATTGTTAATAAATAGAGGATAACGATATTACTGTGTCAGGCTCTTTCACTGGTAAAAGATCCTGCAAACCCGCAGAAGGTTATGCCCCGAGCCCATGGAAGGGAAAGGGTGGGTACCTAAATTAACAGGGTTACGCCTTGAGCCCTACGGATTGGGTAAAGGTGGGTGCCCCTAGAGTGTGTGAGTGACAGAGACTATTGTGCGGGAAACAGTATGCCAATGGAACTTGCATCAACCAAAGTTTGTAGTGTAGACATGGCCACAGAAACAAGAAAGCAAAGGAAAAGAACCCACAATATTTTTAAAATCTCATTATTTTTAAGTCAGTCTTCTGATTGTTTGAAGCCTGACTCATGATTTTTGAACACTTGGGGTTGGCAATACTGAGAATGTGATGTAAAATCACAGATACTGTCAGAAAGGGTAGGTGCAGCACCTGGAATTACTTTTATCTTAATGTTTTAAATTTGACTAGCTTTCAAATTGATGGTGTAAACAAAAGAATCTGACAACTAAATGATACTGGATATACAGATAGGGACTCCATCATGCACATTACACCTGTACAAAACCCTACTGAAATCAATAGGGCTTGACACAAGTGCAGAGGTCTGACCGTGCAGATCAGATTGCAGGGTAATTAGTAGATACAGATCATGGTTCTGATCCTGTGGACAATCAAACCCTATTTTGATATCTTTAAATTTATTAAATTACAGTATATGACCTTGATGCTGCCAATGGTCCCATGCAGACAGACTTCTGGGCCTGTGTGGAGCCCCACTTAAGTTAGTGGGGTTCCTATGCACCTAGAATATTTATTTCAGGCAGAGCTGGAGGCAGAAGCCACCGGGATGGGTGTGAAATATATATAGAGAGACAGAGAGATGCCAGGGCAGCAGGGTCTATGGGTTCTAGAACATAGAAGAAGATTAGAGTTGGAAGAGACCTCAGGAGGTCATTGTAGTGGGGTGGCTGCTCCACTCCATGAGAAAAAGGGCTGGAACAGGCCAGAGAGGCTGCGCAGACCAGCAGCCAATTAACAAGGGCCTGTGGAGAACCAATCGGGGCCAAGAAAGAGGCAGCCAATCAGGACCAGGCTGAGCCCTATATAAAGGCTGTAGCAGACTAATGAGAGTAGTCTCTTCCTGACCAGTAAGGGAGGAGGACCCTGGACAGAGCAGTCTGCACTCTGGCTGACCCTGTCAGATTGCAGGCCTTGAAACAAGGGCTGAGTGGGTGCTAGGGCTATAGGGAAGTGGCCCAGGGAAAGCAGGTGGTGATGGGGAGTGGAGGAAGGTAGCAAGCAGCTGCTGCTCAAGGGTCCCTGGGCTGGGGCCCAGAGTAGTGGGTGGGGCTGGGTCTCCCTTCTTCTCCCCCTCCCCCCCCCCCCCCCCTGCACTGCACCTTTCCTTCAGGGACTGTGGCCCATGGACTGCACCTTGTCCCTGAGGTAAGACTTTGGGGTGGCAGGTGGGGACTAGGACTGCTGATATATACCCCTAGAAGGGGGGCAGAATGGAATAGAGGGCACTGCTGGAGGGCAGTGTCCTGAAGGAGATGCTGTGGTCCACAGAGTGACATGCCTCCTGGTGGTGGAGACAACACAGCAGAGCTGACAATGGGTGAGCCCCAATGCACAGAGGGTGCTCCACATCTGATGTGCTAACTCCCGGAGCAACCAGCAGGAGGTGCCAGTGGTGGGGAGTGTGTGCCATTACAGTCATCTAGTCCAACTCCCTGCTCAAAGCAGGACCAACCCCAACTAAATCATCCTAGCCAGGGCTTTGTCAAGCTGGGCCTTAAAAACCTCTAAGGATGGAGATTTCACCATCTTTCTAGGTAACCCATTCCAGTGCTTCACCACCCTCCTAGTGAAATTGCTTTTTCTAATATCCAACATAGACCTATCCCACTGCAACTTGAGACCATTGCTCCTTACTCTGTCGTCTGCCACCACTGAGGTGGCAGATGACAGAACATTCTCCTCTACAGTACATGGAATTAAACCAGGAGTCCTCAGTCTCTACATAGCTATTTGCCAACAGCAGAGCAATGAAACCCACTAGCAAAGGGTGTTTCTGATCCCCTGTCTTGTGACTAGTCCACATAGCAAATCTACTAAACTTTAAACCTACTACTGCTACTATTTACAAGTGATAGAGGACTTTGCTGTGGATCTGAAGGTCCCAGTTCTGCTGATGACCCAAATTGGGAGTCAGTATGGTTCCAAAATGGAATGCCTGTTTTCCAGGGGTTTTAAAAACAATTGGGGAATTATGGTCCTTGTTATTTTAGGTAGATTTAAAAAAAAAATTAAGGTTGCAAAAGCAAGCACTCAGAGTTAGGAAATGCCAGAATTAAGGTCACACAGGGAACCTTAATTAGTCCCCCTTGTGCTTCTGTATTATGATACAGTCCTTAATTACATGACCATGTACTATTTTTTTTCCGCAGGACCCCTGCCTCTTTCAGTGCAAAGGAAGCACCATGCTCTGGGAATGAATCAGGATTGTGGTGTGAGTCTCTTGTCAGTAAGAACCCTACTTCATTTGTTGCAGAAGGTGTGTGGTAAATGAGGCAAAGGACTGTAGATAGGAAAAGGACGGTCTCATGACTTAGGCAGTTGAATGCTGTCCTGAAGAATTGGATTCTATCCCAGCCTCTGCCACAGTGTTCCTCTGTGATGCTCGTCAAGGTGCTTAAATAAAACTTTCCACAGTTGGCCACTACTTGTATGTTCTTTATTTTCTGGTGCCTGACTTAAGTCACCTGGAGCTTGATTTCCCACCCCCACCCCCACCCCCAGGAACACTGAGTGTTCATAGCGGCAACTGAAGTCAATGGGAGCTGTGCTTTAAACATGCAAAGTGATATAAATATGCTAAGTACACTGAAAAATTAGGCTTCAGATTGGGCATCCTAAATTAGTGGAGACTTTTGAGCTTAATCTCTCTGACCTTGCCACATGTAAACAGTGGATAATAATAGCACTCCACCTCACATGAGTGTTGTGGAAATAAAGTCATTAATGTTTGACGCTCTTAGTACTAGGGTGAGAGCTCTGTAGAAACACCTATGAGGAAATTAATAATTCTGTCTTCAGAGCAGCGCCAGAATAGTTTGCATTGAATAAGTTCTGGTACCACACAGAGTGTGGAAGATAAAAAGAATTATTGAATAACTACCCATACACTGAATGAGGCAGGAATTGTGTGGAAAAGATAGTATGTGATCATGTAATGGAAGACTATCATAATGCATACACACAAGGGGGCTGAATTAAGGTTGCATAAGCAACCTTGTATCTGACATTTTCTAAGGCCTGATCACACTTATAAGTTTTGCTGGCATAGTTATGTCAGTTAGAAGTGTAGGGGGAAAGCGTTCTTTTGCTGATATAAGCTGCATCTCCTCTCAGAGGGATAGCTGATATAGCTATAACAGCAAGCCTTGTCTAGTATAGACAATGCCTAACTTTTGAATGCTCAACTTTGCAACCTTAACATATTTTTATTTTATTGCCATGTTTTCCTAATGTACACAGTATTGGCACCCCTGGAGCTCAAAAGTCATGAATTAGTCCTTCTCCCCCCCAAATCAGGAGATTCTTAAAAAAATGAAATTTAAAAATATATATTTGGGGTTTTTAGTTTACCGTAGGTTTTTGAACCTTCAGGGTTCATGTTTTCAAACTTTTCTCTATAACCATGAGGGCTGGAAACTTCCTGTTTATATTAAAAAAAAAAAAAAAAAAAAAAAAAAAAAGCTGACTGTCTCACATAATCAAGTGACTCCAGTAGCTGGGACTTTAAGAAGAACACCAGATATTGTGACACAGGATAAAATTATGAGTTGTCGATACTGAGTTCAAGATAACTCCGCCAATGGGTAGTAATTTACAATGCATTTAGAATATGCTGCACCATTCAACTTTCAGGCTCTCTGTATAATTTAGGGTGTGTGTATTATTTTATATATATATATATATATATATATATATATATACATACATACACAAAAATAGATAAATCCCTTGAGTTAGAGTTAAAGTTCTACTCTTAAACACAGTATGCTTTATTTTTAAAGATTAGTTAATGCAAGGAAAGATTCAGATTCAGTGAAGCCCCCAACTGCAAGTGCAAATTATTACCTTGCCGCTATGTCCCTCTACAAGTGCAAACAGAAAGGAACAACAATACCAGAAAATAACCCAGTCTTCTTATATGTTCACAAAATTTACCATTTTTAACCATCTGCTTCTTACCACATCACATCCATTTTTGACATTTGCTGTTAACAGACTTAAAATGCTAATTGCACCCAAACTCAAATAGGGTCAGGCTGTTACCTTCATTAGGACTAAAGCCTGGTCTACACTATGAGTTTAGTTCGAATTTAGCAGCGTTAAATCGAATTAACCCTGCACTCGTCCACACAACGAAGCCATTTATTTCGAAATAAAGGGCTCTTAAAATCTTTTTCTGTACTCCTCCCTGACGAGCGGAGTAGCGCCGAAATCGATATTGCCATTTCGAATTAGGGTTAGTGTGGCCTCCGGGAGCTATCCCACAGTGCACCATTGTGACCGCTCTGGACAGCAATCTGAACTCGGATGCACTGGCCAGGTAGACAGGAAAAGCCATGCCAACATTTGAATCCTGTTTGCCCAGCACAGGTGACCAAAGAGAGCTCATAAGCACAGGTAACCATGCAGGCTGATAATCGAAAAAGAGCACCAGCATGGACCGTACGGGAGGTACTGGATCTGATCGCTATATGGGGAAAGGATTCAGTGCTCTCAAAACTTCGTTCAAAAAGACGAAATGCCAAATCTTTTGAAAAAATCTTCAAGGGCATGATGGAGAGAGGCCACGATAGGGACTCAGATCAGTGCCGCGTGAAAGTCAAGGAGCTCTGACAAGCCTATCAAAAAACAAAGAAGGCAAACGGTCGCTCCGGGTCAGAGCTGCAGACATGCCGCTTCTACGCCGAGCTGCATGCAATTCTAGGGGGGGCCGCCACCATTACCCCACCTCTGACCGTGGATTCCGAGGTGGGGGTAATCTCATCAGCCACACCTGAGGATTCTGCGGACGGGGAAGAGGAGGAGGAGGAGGAGCTTGCGGAGAGCACACAGCACTCTGTTCTCCCCAACAGCCAGGATCTATTTCTCAGCCTGACTGAAGTACCCTCCCAAGCCAGTATCCAAGACCATGACCCCATGGAAGGGACCTCAGGTGAGTTTACCTTTTAAAATATAAAACTTGTTTTTAAAGCAAGCGTTTTTTAATGATTACTTTGCCCTGAGGACTTGGGATGCATTCGCGGCCAATACAGCTACTGGAAAAGTCTGTTAACGTGTCTGGGGATGGAGTGGAAATCCTCCAGGGACATCTCCATGAAGCTCTCCTGGAGGTACTCCAAAAGCCTTTCCACAAGGTTTCTGGGCAGTGCAGCCTTATTCCATCCTCCATGGTAGGACACTTGACCATGCCATGCTAGTAGCAAGTAATCTGGTATCATTGCATGACAAAGCCTGGCAGCGTATGGTCCCGGTGTTTGCTGGCATTCAAGCAACATCCGTTCTTTATCTCGCTGTGTTATCCTCAGGAGAGTGATATCGCTCATGGTAACCTGGTTGAAATATGGGAATTTAATTAAGGGGACAGAGGTGGCCGTTCCTACTGGGCTGTTTGCCTGTGGCTGAAAAGAAATCCTTCCCTGCAGTTAGCCAAGCGCTGGGGGTGGGGGAGGGGCGGAATTGGCCCTGAGCTTTTCACGTTTGGCTAGCAGGGTGTTAGTTTGGTTCCTGCAGGGATCTTCCCTGATACCAGCCACGCGGTGGGGGGAGGGATAAAGCGATCATCCAGAGAATTGGAATGGGGGGGGGGGGGAGGGTTAGTTTGTTTTCTGCTGTTGCAGGTTAACAGGAAAACCGCAGCACTCAACGGGCTTTGCTTGGTATGTGGGAAAGGAGGGCGCAGAAGCTGAAAGACAATGGCTTACCATGGCCGCATGCAAGCCAAATTCTGTTGCCCGGACCTGCGTCTGATCTCTAGCAGCAAAGCCACAGGCACTCAATATTAAGAGGCAAAATGCGACCTTGCACAGAAATCACATGTGGTATGTAATGTGAATAGTGTTATACACCATGAAAGAGTATAAGCATTGTTCTGTAAAATGTATCTTTTTAAAAAATTCTCTCCTTTTTTCCCTCCCTCCAGCAGCTGCAAATTTTTCAAGCCTCCCTCCTCCGTCCCGAAGGCTATCTCAGATAAGGCGTCGGAAAAAGAGGACGCAAGACAAGATGTTTGCAGAAATCATGCAATCCACCCGCAGTGAAAGAGCTCATCTGAATGAGTGGAAGGACACGGTTTCAAAGTATAGGAAAGATGCCAGTGAACGTGAGGACGTGAGGGACCAACGTGAGGACGTGAGGGACCAATGTGAGGAGAGGAGAGACGCTCGAGATGAGAGGTGGCGGCAGGAAGATCAGAGGAGGCAGGATGCAACGCTGGGGCTGCTGCGTGAGCAAACAGACATGCTCCGGCCTCTGGTGGAGCTTCAGGAACGGCAGCAGGATAACAGACTGCCGCTGCAGCCCCTGTATAACCACCCTCACCATGTTCCATAGCTTCCTCACCCAGACGTGTAAGAACATGGGGGGGGGGAGGGAGGCTCCATGCACCCTCCCATTCCACACCAGTGGATAGCCCAAGCAAAGGGCTGTCATTATTTTAACCTTTTTTTTAGTGGCCTTTTCCTTCCCTCCAATCCTCCTCCCAAACCCCACCCAGGCTACCTTCACAGTTCTCTCCCTCTTTTTATAATCAATTAATAAAGAATACATGATTTTTAAACGATAGTGACTTTTTTCCTTTGAAAGCAAGCTGTGTTCGAAGCGGGAGGGTGGGTTCCTTACAGAGAATGAGTCAATAAAGGGGACAGGTTTTCATCAAGGAGAAACAAACAGAAATTTCACACTGTAGCCTGGCTAGTCATGAAACTGGTTTTCAAAGCTTCTCTGATGCGCAGCGCTTCCTGGTGTGCTCTTCTAATCGCCCTGGTGTCTGGCTGCGCGTAATCAGCAGTCAGGTGATTTGCCTCAGCCTCCCACCCCGCCATAAAGGTCTCCCCCTTACTCTCACAGAGATTATGGAACACACAGCAAGCAGCAATAACAATGGGAATATTGGTTTGGCTGAAGTCTGATCGAGTCAGTAACGATCGCCAGCGACCTTTTAAACGTCCAAATGCACATTCTACCACCATTCTGCACTTGCTCAGCCTGTAGTTGAACAGCTCCTGACTCCTGTCCAGGCTGCCTGTGTATGGCTTCATGAGCCATGGCATTAAGGGGTAGACTAGGTCCCCAAGGACAACTATTGGCATTTTAACATCCCCAACGGTTATTTTCTGGTCTGGGAACTAAGTCCCTTGCTGCAGCTGTTTAAACAGAGTAGTGTTCCTGAAGACGCGAGCGTCATGAACCCTTGCCGGCCAGCCCACGTTGCTGTTGGTGAAACGTCCCTTGTGATCCACCAGTGCTTGAAGCACCATTGAAAAGTACCCCTTGCGGTTTATGTACTAGGTACCCTGGTGATCTGGTGTCAAGATAGGGAGATGGGTTCCATCTATCGCCCCACCACAGTTAGGGAATCCCATTGCAGCAAAGCCATCCATTATGACCTGCACATTTCCCAGAGTCACTACCTTTCGTAGCAGCAGCTCAGTGATTGCTTTGGCTACTTTCATCACAGCAGCCTCCACAGTAGATTTGCCCACTCCAAATTGATTCCCGACTGACCGGTAGCTGTCTGGCGTTGCAAGCTTCCACAGGGCTATCGCCACTCGCTTCTCAACTGTGAGGGCTGCTCTCATCTTGGTATTCTGGCGCTTCAGGGCAGGGGACAGCAAGTCACAAAGTTCCGTGAAAGTACCCTTACACATGCGAAAGTTTTGCAGCCACTGGGAATCGTCCCACACCTGCAACACTATGCTGTCCCACCGGTCTGTGCTTGTTTCCCGGGCCCAGAATCGGCGTTCCACGGATAGAACCTACCCCATTAACAACATGATCTCCAAAGCACCGGGACCCGTAGTTTGAGAGAATTCTGTGTCCATGTCCTCATCATTCTTGTCGCTGTGCTGCCGTCGCTGCCTCCTCCTCGCCTCGTTTTTCTGGTCCTGGTTCAGCATAAACTGCACGAGAATGCGCGAGGTGTTTACAATGTTCATGACTGCTGTCTTGAGCTGAGCGGGCTGCATGCTTGCCGTGGTCTGGAGTCTGCAGTGTTCACCCAGGAAAAAAGGTGCAAAACGGTTGTCTGCCATTGCTTTCATGGAGGGAGGGGGAGGATGTACCCAGAACCACCTGCGACAATGTTTTTTGCCCCATCAGGCACTGGGATCTCTACCCAGAATTCCAATGGGCGGGGGAGACTGCGGGAACTATGGGATAGCTATGGGATAACTACCCACAGTGCAACGCTCCGGAATCGACGCTAGCCCCGGTACATGGACGCACACCGCTGAATTAATGTGTTTAGTGTGGCCGCATACATTCGACTTTATACAATCTGTTTCCAAAATTCGAATGCCATAAATTCGGATTAATCCCGTAGTCTAGACATACCCTAAGCTTTATTATTTAAAACACGAAGGAATAGTCTTGGCAATATGGCTATAAAGTTGTTGTTGGCACTTGTCGGTACAAAACAATAGAGACTGTCTTCTCAAATGTTGTACAGTGCTCAGTCTCTGTTCTTTCCTCTTGGGTAAGTCTGATCAGACTTGGATTGAGCCAGGTCTGATCCACACTCCTCAAAACTATTCCCCTTCTGAATAACTAAGCATCCTTCACTGATTTTTTTTTTATATACCTTGAGAGCATTTCCCTAAATCATTTAGCCTTAGAGACAGATTAGATATCTGACTTCAGATTGTCCTCTGAATGGTATATTAGGAAATTAAGACTTCTAATTATCACATGTAAAATAATGCCAGACTTTGGCTATGTTACACCCTGTCCAAGTCATGCTTTTGTCTTCTCCAGACAAGGCTACCCTGTAATGTCTTGTGTGCTGGCCTACTAAGCTGGCTGACTTCTAAGATTCAGCTTGTGCAAAACTTTTCTGCCTGGCTAGTATTATGTAAAGTAATACTGGTATATTTCTTCAGTTCTGGTATCATTACCCTTCCACAAATGAAAGGATTGATTTTAAGATTTAGATGTTGAACTACAAGGACTTTCATGCAAAGAATCCGTAGCAGATCTCCAGTTTAATTTTAGTCTGCATCCCTTTCAGGCTTTTGTGTTCTTCTATTGCAAGTTCCAGTTACTAAGCATCAAACATTCAGGCAGAGAGTGTTTTAATACTACATCAGTTATGTAACAACAAAAAATATTTATTATGCAAGATACCAAGGCCCAAAGGCCTCTGGGTACCTGACACAACATGTTGATAAATTGCATAGTAAATTTGCTTGACCATACTTTAGTGTTATGAAATGTATTCAAGGGCAAATATTGAGCAAGGTTTATTGCTCAAAGTCAATATTAGTATAGTAAGAAGGGCTTAATATGATACCAGCTTCCAGGAAGCCATCTTGTAAAGTGGTGTTAAATCCCCCTTACAAAGAAGGTATGCTCCCACAGTTACACTTTAAAAGCCATCTGTGGTTAGATGGTCAGCTGCGTGTGTTCTTTTTGTTCTCCCTATGTGCTGCCCAGCTCTGCGCCAACAGACAGCACAGCAGACCTTGAGCGAACCGCCCAATGACCACAAGATCCATCAAGGTATGAAGGCACCAGTCCAGGTTTATTATCAACAAAGCACAGTACTAGTATCCCACAGTCTCTACCGGACTACTAATACATGTATACCCATAACAATGGACCAGCTCAGTGAATGGTGGTACTTTCCGTTCCTCCCTAGGCTAAGCAAAGACACTCCCTCTGAGATACATCTTTATACCCCGATACAAACAAGTTATGTACTGCTCCTCTGACATAGTTAGTTACTGCCCCCTGAGGTGGCTAGTTATCACCCATCACCTTGTACATGTTGGTTTGATCAAAACATCTCTATTACGTACTGTCATCCTGACCTTATCTGTTAGGAGGGGTCAGTGTGTTCCTGTTATCTTTGGGGAATGTTTTTGTACCATCCTTGATATTGGGATGTTCTGGTATCACTTGATATTGGGATGTGTTTGCGTGAGTACCCTGTGCCTTCTAGCACTTCTGGGGCCAGGGATGAAGGGTGTGTGGTGCAGGAGGGGGTTCTAGGCTGGAGCAGGAGGTTGGGGTGAGGGCTCTGGCTGGGGGTATGGGCTCTGGGGTGGGGCTGGGGCTGAGGGGTTTGGGATGCAGGAGGGGGCTCCAGGTTGGGGTGCAGGGGCTGAGGGCTCCGGCTGGGAGTCTAGGCTCTGGGGTGGGGCTAGGGATGAGGGATTTGGGGTGCAGGAGGGGGCTCAGGATTGGGTTGTGGGGCACGGGAGGGAACTCCGGGCTGGGGCAGGGGGTTGGGGTGCAGGGTCCCGGCAGCGCTTACTATGGCTCCCAGGAAGCGGCCTCCAAGTCCCAGTGGCCCCTGGGTGCATAGGTGGCCAGTGAGGCTCCGTGTGCTGCCCTCCTGCCCACAGGCACCACCCCCGCAGCTCTCACTGGTTGCGGTTCCTGGCCAATGGGAGCTGCTTAGCTGGCACTTGGGGTATGTGCAGCGCAAGGAGCCTCCCTGCCTGCACCTGCACCTGCACCCAGGGACCCGGTGGCCACTTCCGGGAGCCATGCAGAGCTAGGTACAGAGCCTGCCTTAGCCCCGGGCCCCTGCTGCACCGGCGACCGGACTTTTAATGACCCAATCGGCGGTGCCAACCAGAGCCACTAGGGTCCCTTTAAAACCAGATGCTTGGCAACCCTAGTGTGTGTATATATATATATATATATATATATATATATATATATATATGAGGAATTACATGATTTCTCTGAGTAGTTAAATACCAGATATATTTCCTATACAACTTTTGATAAATGATGATATATAGGTAATGTCAGTAGTCGGTATGCATACATAGATGTAAATGCATATATAATAATGTGCATATGTGTATGTTTGTACCTTAAACCAAATGTGTCCTATAAAAATGTTTAACATATCTCAGACTATTCAAGTATACAGATGTCCAACAGCCCTTACAAACTATATAAGTACAAACATTTGCTTTTTAAAATATTAGCGTTTGATAGCTAGTTCCATTCCTTTTTGAACCAGGTGTTGTAATTTGGGTTTTTTGGTTTGATGTTGCATCTAGCAACACACTTTAATTAGTGCAATTATTCTTATGGCTTGTATTCCCATTAGTATATTACACTAAGGGTATGTCTTCACTACCGGCTGGATCTGTGGGCAGCAATCAATCTAGCGGGGATCGATTATCGCGTCATGTGTAGACACGATAAATCGATCCCTGAGCGCTCTCCTGTCGACTCCTGTACTCCAGCTCGGCAAGAGGCGCAGGCAGAGTTGACGGGAGCGGCAGCAGTCGACTCACAGTAGTGAAAACACCGCGGTAAGCAGATCTAAGTACATCGACTTCAGCTACATTATTCATGTAGCTGAAGTTGCATAACTTAGATCGTTTCCCCCCCTTCCCCCCCCCCCCAGTATAGACCAGAGCTGTGTTCAGACTATTGGGTGTAGAGTAACATCCTCTGGGATTGCCCACCAAAGTGTTTCCACCTCTCTTTGCACACTTTCTACTGCTTCTATTTGTTGTTGGATAAAATGAGCTATGCGTATTAAGGCTTCCTTGGTTCTTGCCACCAACTCATGTATGTCCAATTGTAATAGCTCCACTTGGGGAAGCAATTCAATCAATAAATCTTGTAGGTTGCTAGGAGGAGTAATAATTTCAGTGGCAGTGCTGACACTACTTGTTGGCCAAAAGGCCTGGGTTCCGATTTGGACTGTGCGAGTGACTTGCACACATAATCCTGTATTGATTTTAGGAGACATGTTTCCATGTATAGAGAAACTGAAATATCCCAGAGCACATACCACATTTTGTATTTGTACCAACTTATTGACTCATGGCTTCCAAGATAAAATGTCATCAGGCAGAAAGCTGCTGCAGCTTCCACTCTGCCAGAGGTCCTACTGGGATCACTCCAGCACTGCCCACAAAGTAGGAGGTGCTGGCTGGGGGAGAGAGATAATCAGAACTGGCTGTGAGACAAAGGGTGTTCCTGTAGAAAAGGGAGACTTGTTTTACAGATTAATTGACCAGATGAGGAGTAGGAAAAAAACTAGGGACAAATTAGGTTTTTTTTCACTAAGACAAAGGCTGAAAGGGGCTGCCTCATGATAGGGAAGATTTAGAAATGGACAACAGGACTTCAATGGTAGACCCCAGCCTACACTGGACTCTGATTTTTCATTAATTTAAACTTGTGAATTGAAATCAAGTACTATTTTTCCCAAATTCATCATGGAGGCATGTGTTTCCATCTGGTTCCTGCTGTGGCCTATTTCCTCATTACTGATGAGATTCCATGCAGGATTTATTGGTGTCTAGCCATTTACCACCCTGGCAGAAAACTCCGAGGGTAGGTGGTGGCAGCAAAAACAAGATGGATTTGTGATTGGATGTAGGGGCAAAGGCTGGTGGAGGGAGTTGCCATTTACCTTGGTGAATCAGTGCTCCTAAATCCATCTGTAACCCATGTGCCTAATAGGGAGGTATCTCTTTAAAAGATCTATTGGGGGATGGGTAGGAATGAGTTGGACTGGGTCATTATTGGTAGGCAGTTATACAATTAGCTCTCTCCATACTCAGAAGTTTCTGGAATTGGGTGTGGTGAGTTTGGGTATGTTTAATAGGTTCCCTGTTGCTGGACTCAAACTTCATGAGGGTAAGTAGTTAGGGCAGCTGCTTTGCATAAGGCCATGTGCAGGGTGTGAGTTGGGAGAAGCTGAGCCCAGGAGCAAAAAGCAGGTTGTTTTCCCTAACTCTGAAACGTTTTGCAGCAGGTTAGTAATATTGTTAACACTGCCAGGACTTCCCTGTTGGAGAATTAATTATAACAAGGGAAAATTGGGAGAGAAAATCATTTTATTTTAATTCTATACTTTGAACGTTTTAGTTAAATTGTCTGAACTAGTATGATTCACCAGCTTTTCTTCTTTAAATGTGATAATGGGAAAAGAGTCATCTATATGTTGCTAATCTGTTTTGTATTTTCTTATACCTGTATCACCTGCATCGACCGGTCTTCAGCTGTCGTTAAGACTGGGTCGATCACAACACATCTGCCATTCTTCTTGCATTCTTGCCTTTCTTCTCCATGTTCCTCTGAAACGTTTAACAATGTCATCTTCCCATCTTCTTGGAGCCCGACCAGGTGGTCTTTTCTGTTCTCGCGGGTACCACTCAGTAATGATTGCGGTCCACCTATTGTCCGTGAACCGTGCTATGTGGCCTGCCCATCGTATCTTATATCTGCTTTTCTTGACAATATCTTTCACACCGCTGCGTTCTCTAATTATTTCATTTGGGATATGATCCAGAAGGGAAATTCCCAACATAGCTCGTTCCATTGCCCTTTCAGCTACCGACAGCCACTATTCTTCTCTCTTCGTCCGTGCCCAGGTTTCACTTCCATACAGCATGGCTGGCAGCACTATTGAATTGAAGATATTTGTACGTGTGGTCTTGTCGATTTTTTCCTTTGAGGATGTCCTTGATGGAATTAAACGCACACCATCCTGCCTGAATCCTTCGCAAGAGTTCTCCATTCATGTCTTGGTGCATATTAACTTCTTGGCCCAAATATACGTACTGTTCCACTTCTTCAATTTCTTCTCCTGTTACCGTTATTCAGGCTTTTCTTAAGATGTCTGATCGCATGTATTTCGTTTTGCAACGGTTCGTTTTCAGACCGACCTGACTGCTTTTCTTGTCGAGTCTTCGTAGCATGCTCTGTAGTTGGTTGATGCTTTCGGCAATTAGTACGATGTTGTCCACGAATCAGAGATGAGATAATCGTTCTCCATTTATCTTGTTCATATCCATTTCAAGGCAGGCGGTAAATAGTTTTGGTGAAATCGTATCTCCTTGCTTTACGCCTTTCTCGATTGGGATGCGGAGGGGAGTTTCAAGGAGAGTAATGTCTGTTGTACATCCAGTATTCACTTCCTTCAACAAACTTATGTACTGCGTATTAATACCCTGCTTTGCGAGCGCCTTTAATATTGCGTTGAACTCGATGCTATCGAAGGCCTTTCCATAGTAAATGAAAGCAATGCACAGCGGGAGTTTGTATTCCCTCGCTCTTTCCAGAAGTTGGCTAAGGGTAAATATATGGTCAATCATGCTGAAATTTCTTCAAAATCCTGCCTGCTTTCTCGACTGTTGTTCATCCAGACTCTGCGAGAGTCAGTTCGTTATCACCTTTGTAAAGAGTTTATAGCTATGAGAGAGCAGGCATATAGGGTGATAGTTCTTAAGATTTTCTCAATTTCCCCCTTCTTGTACAGCAAAATGGTATTCGACTCCTTCCAGCTTGATGGTATTTTTCCTTCTTCGAGATATCGACTGAATCTTAAAGCGAGAGCCTTCCAAAGTTTTTTCGCCTCCTGCGGAAATCATTTCTGATGTTATTCCATCTTTGCCTGGAGCTTTTCCCTTCTTCATCTGTTGTAGTGTGCTTCAGACTTCGCTGACGATTATTGGGGGGCGGGGCGGGAACGCGTTCTTCTGACTCTTGGAGCGTTGGGAGAGGGACGTTGATTCTTGATTTGAACAGTTCTGTATAGAAGTCCTTGCAGACCTTCTCCATCCCTGCTCTGTCAATTACTGTCTCTCCATCCTTGTTCTTCAATGCTGTTACGCTCAATCTATACTGCGCCAATTCCCGCTTGCATGTCCTGAGGCTCTTGCGTGATTCAGCTGTTTTAAGGAGCTTTTCTTTCTGGAAGTTCTCAAAGTTGTCCTTCAGTTTTTGCCGTATAAGCTTGCACAGAATGGAGTACTCAAGGTTGTTATCCAAGCTCTTTTTCGTATTTCTCCGCTTCTCTAACAAGCTTTTTGTTTCGTTCAAGATTCTTCCCTTTGCCTTCTTCATCTTTTCAGTTTCAGCTGCTTTTATGCAATGTCTCAGCTTGTCAGCAAAGATACTATAATCCTCATCACACTTTTCTGTCTGGCTCCAGTCAAACCCAGAAATCGCTTTCTTCAGCTTTGCTTCATCGAATGTCTTTGGGCGCTGTTTCCTGTTTGCCATCTGTAAAGCTTTCTTTTCCACTACTTCATCGAAAATCAACTTCGCTCTAAGCAGGCAATGGTCACTGCCGGTGTTGAAGGGCTGCACCACAGAGATGTCTTGAACCATGCGTCTTTTATTGACTATAATAAAGTCGATTTCATTCTTACTCTTCGTGTTTGGCGCGATCCATGTCCACCTTTTTGCAATCTTCTTTTTGTACCAGGTGTTTGCCACGTACAGTTCTTTCATTTCTGCCATCGTTACCAGCCTTTCTCCTCTTTCATTTCTTTTGCCGCTGCCGTATCTCCCTATGAACTTTTCGCCAGCTTTCCCTCGCCTGATCTTAGCGTTGAAATCTCCCATCGTGACAGTGTAAGTGGATTTTTGCGCGAGGGCTCTTTTGAGCTCTTGGTAGAATTATTCCACTTCTTCGTCTTCACTTGCACTTGTGGAGCGTAGGCCTGGATGACCTTAGGATAGCTTTTGACTCCATCTGAAGATGCAGCACACCAATACGTGATGATATTAGCTGGCATGATATGACTTTCGAAATCCAATCCTTACTAACGATAAATCTGACTCCTCCAACGTTTCTAGCGCCATCTCCCTTTCCGAGCCTGTAGCAGGGTGGTTACCCCACTCCTGCCCTGAAGGGCTTAAAACAGCCCAGGGGGTGGGCTGTGGCAGGGAAAACAGCTAATAGGCTGATTGCGGAAGCAGCTGCAGCTGGGCCACGCCCCAATCAGGCCTCAGCTGGCCCTATATAAGAGGCTGGGAGCCAGGAGTTCAACAGTCCCTCTCTCTAGCTGTAGAGGGAGACGGACCTGGCTGCAGGGACCTGAGCAGGGCTGGGGAAAGGCAGAGGAGCTGGGGAAGCTCTAGCCTGGAAAGCCCCAGGCTGCAGCCTAGCTGAAGGCCAACGGATACTGGGGGTTGCAGAGGGCAGCAGGTCCAAACCCTCCTTGCCAGTGATGAGTGTCTTATACTGCAGTCTGCCCCAGGGAACGGGGGTTAGTTAGTGACTAGCAGTAGCCCACGACTGAGGCAAGGTGGGGATTAGAGGGTTGGGGGTTCCCCAGAGAGGGGAGGCCCTGAGAGAAAGGGGTTCCTGCCAGGGAACAGCACCCCAGATAACGGGGCACTGGGTCCAGGAGGGACATGGGGGGGTCAAGCGGTAGCTGGACACCAGCCTGCAGGGGGTGCTCCAGGACGGTGGAAGAGCTAATTCTCGGAAGAGACCAGCAGGAGGCGCCACAGGGGTGAGTCCGCACATGCTACAGAGCCTCACAGCACTTCCATCCTTCCAGTTGACTTCCAACTCCTTCTTTCGTCGGGTTTCGCAGATACCGAGGATATTGCATCTTATCCTTTTCTACTCCTCCATCAGATGGTTTAATGTTTCCTCCCTCGCCAGCGACCTACAATTGTAAGTACACACAGCGAGGGTTGTCCTTTTCCATGTTGGCCTAGCACCTGATATTTTTAGCAACCTCTCATCACTCAATTTCCACTCCACCACCGAAGAATGGTTTGATGATATGCAGGGAACTAAGACCCATTTACTTGTGTTTTAGCCGTTAACTTTAAGCCATCCCACTGGCTAGGCGGGCAGGCATACGTACCTCCTCAAGCTTAGCTAGCCTTCAACCTCTAAGGAGAAGGAAAAATGCTCTTTCCTCTGAGAGAGCAACCCCCCTCCTTGGATTAGATAGTCCAACACCTTTGTAGCATGGTTATACCTACCAGGGCATATGCCCCACTACCATAGTTGTCAGACAGCCAGGGTCACCGCTGCATCATGATGAGGTGCTGAGGTAGGATTTTGCAGTGGATTTTTTTTCCTTATACATTAGAAAACAAATGTTATACTTAACTGAGTGGCTTGGTTAATTGGTTAGCTGAGTGACTTCGACAGAGGAGGAGGAAGAGTCTGCATGGATTCCAACTGAAAATTTTTACAAGCAAGTGGAGGGAAGATATTGCTTTTGACTAGGCAGACTGTATAAATTTGGTGATCAAAGACTCATACTTTAGAGAACTCAACCTAAGCTTTTGGGAGTTTCTTCTCACTGTTTTTTCTGTGGGGACTGACAAGTTGAGATTTTTTTTTCTTTATGTATAACTGAAGATAATTTATATTACGTTGTAAAGATTAAATTATTTCTTTATCATATTTTATAAAGTTGGAACTTAAGAATTAAGTTAATTCCTTCTGTTCTTTTGGACTTGATTGTGGGGAGGTTTACCCTATGCAATCCTTGCTGAAAATCCTCAGTGACTGAATTCTGGGTTGCCAGGTGCTTTTCCATGGGAGTTGGGGGGGTTTTAAGGCACTGGAGAATGGCAATGAAGTAAATTCTAGGCCCCCCACAGCTTACATACACACACACACACACACACACACACACACACACACACACACACACACACACTCTAAACAACTGTTCCTCTGCACCTCTATCAGCTAGAGATAAGACCATCATCTCCTCTGGTTTAGCCCAGGAGCAGGGCCAGCTCTGGCTTTTTTGCCGCCCCAGGCCGGAGCGCAGGGGGGAGGGTGGCAAGCCCGCCGCAGCTCTGCTGGCGGCCAGAGCGCCAGGGGGAGGGCAGAGAGCCCAGCCAGGGCACCGCTCTCCCCGGCAGCCAGAGCGCCGGGGGAGGGCGGTGAGCCCACTGCGGCTCCGCTCTCCCCGGCGGCCGGAGCGCTGTGCCGCCCCCCTCCAGGTGCCGCCCCAAGCACAAGCTTGGTGGGCTGGTGCCCGGAGCAGGCCCTGCCCAGGAGACTAGTCTTTTAATTCCATCAGCCTGTCCTCTGTTCTCCATGATGCTACCCAAATTTTCATGTTGGCTGCAGTCATGCAACTCCCACATAGCCAATCAGCTTTTCAAATACATGTGATTGACACTTAACCTCTAGCCATGTGATTCAGGCAGAGTGGAGCATGGACCACAAATTCCAATAGTTGGCCTGGACTGGCCCTGTAGGGAGATTGAGTTGCTTGATGGAAATAAGATGTGCCCTCTACTAGAAGCCTGGGAGGGCAAGAGTGCAGATGGAGTGCTGCAGATGCACAGGAGTGATAGTAAAGTTTTCTTGAAACCAGAGTCTTGGGCGGGGGGGAGGGAATGAGGAGAGGTTCCCCTCAGTAAGCCATCCCAGAAACAGTAACCTCGTGAGCCCTGTTGAATTGCTAGGTAGTAAGCCATAAGCTTCCAGGGGGAGCCTAGAATCTTACCAAGTATTAAGCTAATAGCAACTCATGGTTCCATCTAAAATGGGGACAGGGTCATAGATTTTTAAGGCTAGAAGAGACCCTTATGATCATCCTGTACGTGTAAGGGAGTGGCTCATAATATCACTCAGTAATCTCTGCATCAAGCCCAGGCCTTCTGTTTGAGCTATAGCTTATCTTTTAGAAAGACTTCCAGTCTTGATTTAAAGAGGCCAAGTGATGGGAAATCAATCACAGCTGTAGATAAATTGTTCCAATGGTTGTGGCAGGCTTTAATACATAATAATGTGATATCATCACAGCTGTGAAATCGCTTTTTAAAAAGTAATGTTGAACTTCTACTTGTAAATTACATGTTGAAGATGTACTGTGGGTTACAAAAGAATGAAAGAGCTATTGTCTGCCATTGCACAGCAACCAGCAAAACTTGTCACTTTTCTCTGTAAGTATAAGCCTTTATTATGCTTACAACACCACAATCATTTTACATTTTAAATATTGTAGTGTGTCTGGTCCTCCCAACATTAATTATTATTTTGGGAATGAGGAAACTATATTAAAGGTAGAGGGTAGCTTAGACTCCATGTGCATGTATACCCTGGAAGTATCTGTAAAAAATACTATGGGCTATAGGAGTCTGTGGATAATTCCCAAACTAGTGTGTTCATCCATGAATCTGTTATTTTCTCTTGAGCAGGCACAGTGCAGAAATGGCCTCCTCCAAATCCACAGGCTGCGTCTATTCTAGACACTTTGGTCGACAGAACTTTTGTCGGCTTACAACTGACAACTTTGCTAAAGAGCACGTCCCCATTGACTGCTTTTGCCAATGCTGTGCTTTCTCGCTGCAAGAATGTGTGCCAGCAGAAGACACAGTACACAGTAGGTAGGCATCCTAGTGTCTCTCACCACAATGCCAGTGTCCACCACAGTGTCTTGTGGGTCTTTTTACCATTGCATTGTGGCGTACCAGGAATGTGCTCAGAATCAAGTTCCCACAATTCCCTTTCCAACATCCCATAACATTTCTTCCATCCCATAATTTTCAAGCCTTTTTAATACTCCCACAGTTCCTTGCACCACTTTTGTGTCTCTGCCATCTTGCCAGAAGAAACATGAATTCTGCACAGATCAGAGTCCTTGTGTGTTTTAGAGACAGGTCACACCAGCGGGCACCGGATGATGAGCCACCGAGGACCGTGTCCCGCGGAAAAGCATCCACCGAAATGCCGCCGAGAAGCGGCAACGTTAAGAGGCATCGCTGCCGAAATGACGCTGAGAAGCAGCGTCATCAAGAGGCATCGCCGCCAAAAATCAGCGGCATTTCGGCGGTGATGCCTCTTGATGACGCTGCTTCTCAGCGGCATTTCAGCGGATGCTTCTTCGCCGGCCAGTACGCGGGCGCACGTAGATGCCCCAGCGGGCGCCATGGCACCCGCGGGCATCCCATTGGGGACCACTGGGTCACACAGTTCTTTTGTACTTACAGAGCATCAAGGACTAACATTACAGCAACTGCAAAAAAAAGCAGTCAGAGGTGATGTGATAACCGTGAGACAACATGGTCAGAGGAGAATGAGTGCAGACTGTTCTCAAAAATCACAGGATGCTATAGCATTTGTTGATCAGCTATGCACAGTGAATCAGTGCTTCTGAGCCTGAGAGATGGACACTGACTGGTGGGATTGCATCATGATGCAGATCTAGGACAATCAGCAGTGGTTGCAGAACTTTCAAATGCAGAAGGCCACGTTCCTGGAATTGTGTGCCAAGCTCACCCCAGCACACCAACTGAGACACCAGAGTGAGAGCTGCTTTGACAGTGCAGACAGAAACAGGTGCTGATCACACTCTGCAATACACGCTGTCATACTGCTGATGCAAGAATGTCAGCTGAGGATTGGTGTTGTTTGGGAGGTTGTGTTATTTTGACAACAGAAAGGTCAGGTTCTGTCCCCTGGAATCAAATCCATATGCAGATGCATGCAAACCTGTGGTGACAAAAAGCAACTTCAATCAACCAAACACTATAACGTATGCCAGGCTGTAGGCACCATTTCAGTAAGGGCATGTCTTCATTAGCAACGTTAAAGCGCTGGCTGCGGCAGCGCTTTAACGTGGCTGTGTAGTCGCGGCACCACCTCCACAAGGGGAATAGCTACCAGCGCTGGGAACACAGCTGCCAGCGCTGATGCACTGTCTACACTGAAACTTGCAGCGTTCAGGGGGGGTGTTTTTTCACACCCCTGAGCAAGAAAGTTGCAGCACTGTAAAGTGCCAGTGTAGACAAGCCCTGAATGACTTATCGAAGTGTGAGGGGCTGAGTCCATTGTGGATACCTAAAGAAATTAGGGCTTGATCTTTCAAACTGCTGAGTACTCTGGGCCCCAGTCCAACACCACAATCAATCATGTGGTTATTTTAAGCAGGTGAGTAGTTGTGTAAAGTGAAGTACCTGCTGAAGTTTTGATGAATTAGAGTGCTCAGCAACATGCAAGATCAAGTCCTCCTAGCTAGAGGTCATAGCAATGCCTAGTGCTAAGGCTGCACATGTGTTTTCACTCTAAAGAGTCACTTTCAGATGCTCAAAAAGAAGAACAGGAGGACTTCTGGCACCTTAGAGACTAACAAATTTATTAGAGCATAAGCTTTCGTGGACTACAGCCCACTTCTGCTTATGCTCTAATAAATTTGTTAGTCTCTAAGGTGCCAGAAGTCCTCCTGTTCTTCTTTTTGCGGATACAGACTAACACGGCTGCTACTCTGAAACCTTTCAGATGCTCATTGCTCCATCAGATGATTTACTGTAATCTGGCCCCAGAGCTGTGAAATTATTTTTGTAAAATGAGACATCTTTAATTTTTTTCAAAGCATTTTAACCAGCTGGCTTGCAATGTGCACTAACACTGACTAATTAGCTGGGTTGCCTATGACAATCACATTGACACATATTAGCGATTCATACCTCACTTGAAATCAAAGTGAGGCCTAGACTATACTTAAAATTTAGATTGACGGAGTGTGACATTCTCCAGGGTCTAATCTGAACTACTGAACAGTGGTGCCCCCTTAATTCTCTAGCCTGGGATGCCTCTTACGCTGCTGTGCTGGTGAACTCCCACGTCTCCAGGTTCTGCCCATACACAGCCTCCAGCATGTAACTTGCTCCCAGCTACACAGTATTGAGTGCTACTAGCTAGCCACTCTTAAATTCCTGACAGGCGACATCTGCATATCCCTGGTCCCAACCTTGTTCCCCAGAAATGTGCGTCTTGCACTGCTCAGTGTTCTCCTGGACAGTTAAAGCTCCCAGTAAGTCTCATTCCAACACTGGGTAATGATTCTGCACCAGCCTTGTATTCTCGAGTAGAGGTTCCCCACACACTTTAGTCCAGACACAGACTGATTAAAATAAAACAATAAGATAAGTTTATTAACTACAGAAAAATAGATTTTAAGTGATTACAAGTATAGATGCATGTAAGTCAGGATTGGTTATAAAAGAAACGAAAAGATAAAAACATAAGCTAATACCTAAATGAACGTAAAAGCAAAATGTCTTCCTCATCATAAAGTGCAACAGTCACAGGCTGGATTTCTTTTTCAGCCAGGTACTCCTTCCCCAATTCAGTGTTTGAGATGGGAGGAGGAGAGAGGGGTGATGTGGAGGTCACTGTCTCTTAGGCTGTAGTGTAGACATAGCCTATGTCATGTATTCCACCCCCCAGGAGTGGCATAAGTTTCACCGACATAAGCGCTCGTGTGCACAGCGCTATTTTTGCGAGAGAGTTTCTCCCACTGACAGAGCTTATGCCACTCGCGGAGGTGGGTTTTTTTAAGCCGATGGGAGAGCTCTCTCCCATTGGCATACAGTGTCTTCACCACAGGTGCTACAGTGGCACAGTTGTATTGGTACAGCTGCCCTGCTGCAGCACTGTACATATAGATATACCCTTATTTTTATATCCACCTCCTCCTCCTCCTCTCTTTGAGAATTACCCTCCACCATGGTGTAGACAAACAGTCCCCTGTGTATGTGAGGTTCCAACAGGATCTGGGATGCAGGGCCATCCTTAGGCATACACGGCTGTGTAGGGTACCTGAAAATTTGGGGCACCCCTGGGTCTTAGTGTCCCCCCTCCCACCTCTTCCTATCCATGTTCTGACCCTTCCTGCAGGCTCCCATCACAGCTGGCTGCTGCTGCCTGGTGAGTCTTCCTCTGGAGGGGATCTAGTACTTAAAAATGAAAAAGCCTCCAGCCTGCCAGACCTATTAGCACAACATTGAAACGGTTAAAGAGCCATTCAAGAGGTAATGAAGCCATTTAACAGGCATTTGCCAACTCCCAGGTATATACTGTCAATTTCTGAATTTACTGACACAAACAGTTGCGCATTACTGTAATATTTACAAAAAGAACAGGAGTACTTGTGGCACCTTAGAGACTAACAAATTAGTCTCTAAGGTGCCACAAGTACTCCTGTTCTTTTTGCAGATACAGACTAACACGGCTGCTACTCTGAAACCTGTAATATTTACTCAGAACATGTTAGTCTACAGGAGACCTTAGTTTAAAATTTGCTTTAAAAATATTTCATTAGTGTGTTGCTGAAGATTATAAAATCACATCTCTAAAAAATCCTCGCATAGATTTTTAGATGCACAATCTCAGTATTCATTTTTAGCTTTAAATGCTTGGATCTTCAGATATATAGTTTTTTAAATAAATCCTTCAAAAGACCATCCTTATCTAAAATACATATGAGAGCCCTGGCTGACATTGGGCATAGGGGCACCAGTTTAATAATACTGCATAGGGCCCCATAAATCCTAAGAACGGCCTTCCTGGGATAAAATGTAAATTTCTTGTTTACATCTCCCCATTGCTGAAGAATGGCTGCTTAAATAAGTGGCCACTTGACTTTGTTGATACTTGTCTGGGGTTGCCAGTGTGTCTTTGTCTCAAAAACTGGTTTGTGGGCTTTACCCAGACTTACAAAATATTTCAGTAACAGTTATATGAGAAGAATCTCGTAACTTCACATATAATGTTGATACACCCATTTCAACAGGATAATATTCAGCAGGTTATGAGTTTTGCAAATGATACCTCACAAGGCATACTTTGTACAGAGTATATCAAAATCATATAAAACTGGTGAATAGGGTGTCGCAGATAGCTACATTGATCAGGGATGTGAAAAATTCATACTCCTGAGTGCCGTAGCAACAAAACCCCCAGGGTAGATGTAGCTAAGGTCAATGGAAGAATGCTTCCATCAAACTAGCTACCATTTCTCAGGGAGGGGGATTACATACAGTGATGGAAAAAATCATTCAGTACCATAGCTGTAGCATCCATAGTGCAGATATGGCCTGAGTTTAAAACCTAAAAGTAACTTATTTATCCAGGGTTCCAAACAAAAGTATCTTTCAGGGTTTATCACAGAAGGAAACTAAAACAACAGACACTGCAAAGTTGTTTATAGATAGGGTTACCATATTTCAAGTTCCCAAATAGAGGACACTGCCGGGGGGAGGGGAAGCAGGAGAGGGAGATAAAGTGGGAGGGCTGCTGGAGGGGGTATTTGGGGAGTGTTAGAGGGATGTGTGTGTACTGGGAAGGAGTATTTGGTAGGGGTGCTGGTGGCGTGTATGTGTGTGTGTGTACACGTACAGGGAGGGTTATTTGGGGGAGGTGCTGAAGAGGGTATTTGCAGGGTGATGGAGGGGGTACCTGCAGCCTCACTTGAGGTGGGGGGCAATTTCATGTTCCCTGTCATGGTGGCAGGGTGAGAGGTGCAGGCACGGGATGCAGCACCAGCCCATCAGTCAGGGCATCCCTGCGACCTCTCCCCCTCCTCAAGGTGGAGATCTGGGGCTTGGCCCTGTCACCTCTCCCAGCAGAGCTCTGAGGCCCGGCAGGCAGGGCAGGCAGCCTGGCCGAGAGGTGCTTGGAGGCTCCACTTATCTGACGGGGCGGGCCGGACCAGGCGAGATCCGGCAGCTGTGGATGCAGGAACAAAGCGAGGCATGGAGAAGGCTCTTTTTGAGCCTCAACGTCTTCTCCACAAGGAAAAATCCAGGACATCTCCTCTGATTTGAAAAATCTGCCCGGATGGAGATCAGGAGACCAAAAAAGAGGTCATGTCCAGAAAAACCCGGATGTATGGTAACCCTATTTATAGACTGTCTAGAAACTCTGAATTTTCTCCTTCCATATAGTACTTTAGATGAAACTTGTATCTTGGAAAACCTTTTTCTTAACAAAGGTATTTTAAAGAGTCTTGTCCCTCTCTCAGTGCAAAGTCCCTGCACTCCTGGCACATTCCCAGCATCTGATTTCCTCTTCTCCTAGGACATCAGATGCCTGTTGAGGAAGTCCCATGTAGACATCCTCCCATACAAGTTTGTTCTCTCCTACTTTGGTTCTGTCATCTTCCTGGTCAAGCGGCACTCCTTCTCCCTCACTGACACCCATAATCCCCATTGCCTCGCACCTGTAGACTCTCTCCATGCAGGACCTTGCCAACTTCTTTAAAGACAAAGTTGAGAAGATCTGCTTTGACTTCTCTTCTCCTCCTCCACACTCTTCTGACTTCAATACTGGTGTAAATGAAAGCATGAAGTGGCCCAGAGTTATGGTGCAAAAGTGCCAAATTAAATGGTAGTGTAATGCATTAAAAGAAATAAATTTTGAAAAATATGAGGGGTAAGAAGGAAACCAGGAATGGAGTTAAGCCTACTACAAAATAGACAGAGTAGCTAAGTAGTCTAATTGACATATTTAACCACCATTTTGCCTCAATGACTGAAACAAATTGAAGTTCATATACCAAGCTGACAATAGGGTTGCATGTATCAGCTTTGACTGTGCATCTCTAAAATATAAACAGCTATTCTACATTGTGGGCTGTAACACTGAACTGATTATTCTTCCATATTCCCAAACATGAGACTAGGGTGGCAGGGGGTAACTGAAAGCAGACTTTGGGGCTTATTGGCCCTAAATCTTGCTGATTCCCCCTGTTTTTTCTAAATATCACTCCCTATTAATCGTTAATACTTAATGTACCTTTTTATATGGCTATGATTGCTTCTTATTCCTCTTTGGCAATAGAAGAGCTATCCTTTGTGCATCAATTATGTCCCATAGTATCCTCCTGTGAGGAATTAGGGCTAGATCTGTACAAGTTATGAATTCTGATTGATATTGTGAAGTTGATTATGCAAACCTGCTGTATTATGAATGCCTCTCTATAAGTGACAGGTTTCAGAGTAGCAGCCGTGTTAGTCTGTATCCGCAAAAAGAACAGGAGTACTTGTGGCACCTTAGAGACTAAAATTTATTTGAGCATAAGCTTTCGTGGGCTACAGCCCACTTCATCAGATACATAGAATGGAACATATAGTAAGAAGATATATATTCATACAGAGAACATGAAAAGGTAAAAGTTGCCAAACCAACTGTAAGAGGCTAATTAACTCAGATGAGCTATTATCAGCAGGAGAAAAAAAACTTTTGTAGTATTAATCAAGATGGCCCATTCCAGACAGTTGACAAGAAGGTGTGAGTATACTTAACATGGGGAAATAGATTCAATTTGTGTAATGACCCAGCCACTCCCAGTCTCTATTCAAGCCCAAATTAATGGTATCTAGTTTGCAAAATAATCCTAGTTCAGCAGTTTCTCGTTGGAGTCTGTTTTTGAAGCTTTTCTGTTGCAAAATTGCCACCTTTAAGTCTGTTACTGAGTGACCAGAGAGGTTGAAGTGTTCTCCTACTGGTTTTTGAATGTTATGATTCCTGATGTCAGATTTGTGTCCATTTATTCTTTTGCGTAGCGACTGTCCGGTTTGGCCAATGTACATGGCAGAGGGGCATTGCTGGCACATGATAGCATATATCACATTGGTAGATGTGCAGGTGAACGAGCCCCTGATGGTATGGCTGATGTCATTAGGTCCTATGATGGTGTCACTTGAATAGATATGTGGACAGAGTTAGCATCGGGCTTTGTTGCAAGGATAGGTTCCTGGGTTAGTGTTTTTGTTGTGTGATTTGTTAGTCTCTAACAAAGTGCCACAAGTACTCCTGTCCTTTTCTCTATAAGTGGAACCAGTACTGCTGACAGGCCCTGGAGCACATATGCACCCAACAGATGCATTAAGAAGGTGCTTAGGACTTAACGACCCTATTCAGGTGTAAACATCTGGGATAATGAGTGAGCTGCATCCTTAAAAAATCCATTTAGCTGACTCTTGGAGGGAGGGGGAGGGAAGGTAGGAGCATTGGAAAACTGTACCAGGAGGAGAACAAATAGGAGTCATACAGGAAGAGAAAGCACTGGGCAGGAGAGAGCAAGGTTATAGAAGATAGGTAAGAGGCCTCCAGCGAGACAGGTCACTCAGCATTGAGCCTTGAATTGAGCCTGAACACTCTGGAATGCCATTTTAGCACATTTTTGAGGCACTGGAATGGCATTTGGGTACTGCCAGTAGTACTAGCACTTAGTGGAGGAATTGGAACCATGTTCCAGTACTTTTTTTTTTTTCCCCCTCTTAGGACTGGAGCACTCCTCGGTATGCAGCAGCCTCATGGAGCAGAGATCCCTGCCCACTTTCCTGATCCCATATGGCCCAAGGACTGTGGACAACCCAAGGGACTTGGACCCCAGCCCAGAGAATGCCCTGGAGCAGTGAGGAATATGAGTTTAGTATTTATTGTTTTGTATGATCTGCGCTCTCCTGTGCTCTACATGATTAAGTATAAAAGTCCATTAATGTGTTAGACTCCGAGGAAAGTGTCTCGCTCTTCACAACTACTGCATGCCCCTGAGGGGTTAAATGCTAAAACTGAAGCATCACACCTTTTGGAGTTCTGGGAGAGAGGTGTGTTTAAATATCAGGAAGTCAGAGGGGTCAGGGATGCAACCAGAGGGACTAGGTAGCTGTATAGCAGCTTCCAACATGCACCGAGGTCTGTGCCCTAAGCGTGGGCCTAGGGATCCCGAGACTGGGGCAGTGGCTGGATTCTGTTCAGGTACCAGAAGCTTAACACATCCCATGGATAAAGAGTTCATAGGCTTGAATGCCCCTCACAGCAATCTTAGTGGGTGGCCAGCAGGGGGCACTTACAAGGATATGACACAGGTCCTTCATCATAGTACTTTGTACTTATGCTTCTCTCTGAGCATCTTGAAGCATTTCAGAAATATTACTGAAGTAAGCTTCACAATACCACTGTGAGATGGGTATTAATTCTCCCTGCCTGCTAATTCACTTGGCATGTTTCAAAACAGAATATATTTGCACAGCTGCTGATAATAATGTGGTATAACTGCACAGCATTATTGAGCAGGAGATGGGATGAAACCCCTGTAATTCTTAGAAAATACGTGTGTAATCATAACAAAGAAGGCTGCAAGCATTTATGTCTAAGTGTCAATTACTTCAATTTCACCAGCACACGTATTCACATTGGTGGAGATGCAGACTGTAACAGTCCTCTGTTCATAACTGGCTTAGTCAGATGACTTTATAGTTAAAGTTGCATTCACAAGCTTTGTTTGACTAGAACCTGGGAAATCACGTTGATTAAAGTGATCATTCATGCAAATATGTGAAATTTCAGACTGGAAGGGACTTGTCCAAACCTCCTCCAGTTAGGGCTAGTCTACACTGGCAAAGCTAAAACGCTGCCGCGGCAGCGCTTTAATGTGGCTTGTGTGGTCACAGCAGAACGCTCTAAAAAAACCACTTCCACGAGGGGTGCAGCTACCAGCGCTGGGGGCATGGCTTCCAGCGCTGGTGTACTGTTTACACGGGCGCTTTAAAGAGCTGAAACTTGCTGCGCTCAAGGGGGTGTTTTTTCACACCTGAGTGAGAAAGTTGCAGCGCTGTAAAGTGCCAGTGTAGACAAGACCTTAGTAAATGTTTGTCATCCATCTGGGTAAAAGAAGCAATAGGACATGACTAAGGTAACCAGGTGTACAGGATGAATAGCAAATATTTGAATGAATAGTTTCAACAAACAATCCATGAGCCAAGCTAGTCTTTGAAGGTCTTTTACTTGTGGGGAAAATAAACTAAAAATGGAAAAAAGAACCTTGGCTTTCACTTTTGAAAAGGGAAGACAGAATTTAGCTTTGACTTACACCTTATATTACCCATACAAGTCAGATCAGAATTTCTAGGCCTTTTCCTTTCAAAAATAGCATTGAGAACATAAACCTACACAAACCAATTACTGGGGTGAACAAAACGTGCTGCTGTGCTCTCCCTTTGTTGCCAGCTTTTGCAGTCTTCTCATGAGTCTAGGAATTACTGGTGTTTTTCTTTGTCTCTTGGAGCCAAGTGATTGGGTGAGAATCTCGGCTTTAATTTCTAGGAAAATATTTAGGCACAGCAGCCAGGTACACAGGAAACAACTCCTCCCCTCTTAAAGCCCCAGGAAGTTTTGAATTCCCATTTCCTGTTGGATCAGCGTGGAGAGCTCGCAAGCCCAGCTCATGGCAACTCTATGCCCCAAACGTGCTCCAGCCTGGAGTACATGGGGTGTGGTGGACCTTATTGGACTGTTGGGAGAAGAGCTGTCCAGGCATAGCTCCAATGCAGCAGAAGAAATGTAGACATCTACAAGAAGATTGCATGGGGAATGGTGGAGAAGGGCTACAGCAGTGCCACGCAGCAGTGCCACGTGAAAATCAAAGAACTTCGACAGACGTACCAGAAGACAAGGGAGACGAACAGTCACTCTGGTTCTGCACCACAGACATGCCACTTCTGCAATGAGCTGCATGCAGTTCTTGGCGGAGACCCCACCACTCCCCCTCCCCAAACGCAGTGTGGATATCTCCCAGGAGTCTCCCAGGGCCACCTCAGGCAACAAAGAGGAGGACATTCTGGAGGAGGAGGGGCAGGAGGAGAATGGGAGACAGGTGAGTGGTGGATCCATTTCTCCCTGAGAGCCAGGAGCGGTTTTTAAGCCCAGAGCCCAGCTGGTCGCAGGACAGCATGGTTGCCGAGTGTGATGCCAGGGAAGGTGAGTATGCAATTCCAATCAAACTGCTCTTATGAATAATCTGAAGAAAAAGTGAGGTGCAGTGGGTGTTTGCTTCCCAGTGGGTGCTCCAGCTACAGAGGGTGCCCCCTGGAAAAGACTGTTTATGTGCACAAGGATAGCTGGGAATCCTCCGTGGAGATCTCTAGGAAACTTTCATGGAGATAGCCTGCAATCCTTTGCAGAAGGTTTCTGGGGAGGGCTGCCTTATTTCTTACACAGCCTAAGGATCAGGTCTGTACCCAGACACCAGCATCTGCTCCCTTGCCACCTCTGTTACCCTCAGGAGACTGATGTCACATAGTGTCACCTAGGGGAAACGGGGGAAGTTTTCATTACAAGTGCTCATATCACAAACAATAGAGCATGTGACCCACCACCCGTGGTGACTTCCAGATCCCCCAACCATGCTTTCCCTAACATGCCGGTGGTTTGGTTGGCAGGGATTGCCATTGACTCCAGATTCTGCAAGTCTAAGGTGACTATTGCCAGCAGCATTAAGGGAAGGCAGTGGGTGGGCTTCTTGTGTTCTCTCGTGGACTCAATCCCACCCTGGAGCTGCCTGGGACAAACATCAATTTGGGAGTCTTAATGCTGGTCCCTGGTCTCAAAGCAATGTCCATGTTGCTATCGAGAGGGGGCATTGTCCATTTGCCCACCTGTGCTCCCAACATGGTTTTGCCATAAGTTGTTGCGCAGCCATACTCCCCATGGCTGGAACAGCATACCAGTTCATTGAATAGCTAGGGATTCTGATTATGTTCTGGCTTGCACTTTAGTGTAATAAGGGGAGTGTTTTTCTAAATAGCAACATTGCATTAGACTAAGGGTATGCTCTGACAATGGCTGCCTTGTGCTTAGCATGCCTTACAGCAGAAAGCTTGTCCTTCAGCGCATTCTCCACAACGCCACAGAAGCTTTTGCAGATTAGAAGGCGGAAAAAGAGGATGTGTGATGACATGTTCAGTGAGATAATGAAGCCTCCAGAACAGCTGAGACGGGGCTAAGAGCTGGAGGATTTCATTGTCTGAAAAACTGGACACGGACGTGGAGAGCAGGAGAGCATCCCAGGAGCATGAGCATGCCATGCAGGACGAGATGCTGCAGATTTTGAAGAACCAATCAGACATGTTGAGGCATCTGGTTGACCTTCAAGAAAAGCAGCTGGAGGCTAGACTTCCTCTGCAGCCCCTGGGGAACTGCCTGCTGCAAGCATCACCTTGTTTCCAATCCCCTTCACCCAGACGTTCCAGGAGGCAGGGCAGAAAGTTCAATATCCCTTCCACTCAACACCCAGGAGAGGGTACCAAGAACAAAAGGCAGCCATTCGAAGACCTTTGAACAGCAAGACTACTGTGCTTTCACAGACAAGCTGACTTGGTTTCTCCTCTCCCAATTTTATCACACCGTTTGCCCAAGTTTAAATTATTTTACTGTTCTTTAAGTGTCTTCATATGTGTGTAAGCAGAGTCAGGATGAGCTCTAACCTGACATCTGGTGGTGAATTATGGCGAGTGTGGAAAAGAACTCCAGGGGCTGATCTTGTTTGCATAGGCACACCCACTCGCCTGGCATGAAACAACAGCAACTCAAAGTGGTTACTTTGGCTGGTGTGGGATCCCCAGTCTTCTCTGTTATTGGGGCAGGAAGAATAAAGTTTTGTTACCCTGATTCTGTGAATCAAGGGCAGTGAAACTGTTGTATGACAGAAGGACTGAGTGAGTCCTTCACCATTACCTAAGTAGCACTTGCTTGACAAGGGGCATGGGTTACAAAACCCAGTGAATGGAGAGAGGATGGGGACAGGTATTTGTACCTGATGGTATGGGCCCTCTCTGAGGGGTTGAAACACCAATTGCGCTACCTCCTCTCTCCACTGTTGAATATCAGAGCTAACTTTGATTCTATTAGAAGTCTAGTTACAGACTGCTGAGCTGAATTCACTTTGGGCCAATGGTGCACTAGCACTGGGGCTCCCCTACTATGAGCTGAAATTGCTAAGAGCTGAAATCACAAAAGAGCTGCGATCACTGAGGCTGTGTTAACTAGTGGGGGAGCCTGAAGCTATATTGCTAAACGGCTGGCGGAGCAGCTAGCAGAGTGGAGCTGAGCGACTCACAGGTCGGTGAGCGGAGCGGAGTGGCTGGAGGAGCAGCTGGCAGAGCAGAGCAGAGCGGAGCCTTGTGGGAGCGGCCCAAGTGACGGCTGAAGTGGAGCAGAGCTGAGCGGCTCACAGGTCGGTGAGCAGAGTGGAGCAGCTGCCAGAGCAGTTCGTGGGACGGCGGGAGCAGCTCACGGGACAGCTGGTGGAGTGGAGCGGCTCGTGGTGAAGGCTGTGGCGGAACCCCGTCAGCCTTGGATCACGTAAGGTGCCCCTTAACTCCCTGCGTGCCCCCCCCCCCGAACTCTGGGGCTGCACTGACCAGGGACAGAGACTTTGGGGGGTTGTTGGACTTTTGGGATTTTGGTGATCCTTGGGTTGCTGGTTTCAAGAACCCAAGGGAAAGGACACAGCCCAACTTGCTGGGGTGGGTTTTTTGCTCATGGTTTGTGTTATGAATCCTGTTTGTGGTGTTTTTCCAATTTAATGCTGATGTCGTTTACCTCATGTTATTAAACAATTTCTGTTACACTCAGACTCCGTGCTTGCGAGAGGGGAAGTATTGCCTCTTAGAGGCACCCAGGGGGTGGTATGTAATTGTCCCAGGTCACTGGGTGGGGACTCGAGCCGGTTTTGCATTGCGTTATTGAAATGGAACCCCTAGATACAGAACCCGGCCCTTGTTGCTGCCAACTTAGATGGGCAGAAGGGTTACATGTGTGTAGTAAAAGTTTTGAGAATGAAGTGCTCTATTTTTTCCAATCAGGGGGGCTTGAGGGGAAGATGGGGGGTACAGGAAAACTGATACAATGGAGGGGATGGAATGGGAAGGCACAATGCAGATAAGCAGCACACATTACTGTGGCTCATTACTGAAATGGGTTTTCAAAGCCTCCCGGAGATGTATAGCTCCTCGTTGAATTCCTCTTATTGCCCTGGTATCTGGCTGCTCAAAATTAGCTGCCAGTCTATCTGTCTTCACACCCCACCCCTGCAGAAACTTCTCTCCCTTTGCCTCACAGATATTATGGTCCACACAGCAGGCAGTGATAACAATGGAGATATTGCTTTCACTGAGGTCTAACTTAGTGAGCAAACTGCACCAGTGACCCTTCAAACATCCAAAGGCGTATTCCACCACCATGCTGCACTTGCTCAGCCTATTGTTGAACTGCTGTCTAAGTGGCTGGTGTACGGCTTCATAAACCATGGGAGCAAAGCGTAGACTGGGTCTCCCAGGATCATGATTGGCATTTCAACATCACCAACAGTTATTTTGTGGTCTGGAAAGAAAGCCCCAGACTGCAGCTTTCTGAACAAACCTGTGTTCCTAAAGATGTGCATGTCATGCTCCTTTCCTGACCATCCCATGTTATGTCGATGAAACGTTCCCTGTGATCCACCAGTGCTTGCAACACCATTAAGAAGTACCCCTTTCGGTTTATGTACTCTTTGGCAAGGTGGTTTGGTGCCAAGATAGGGATATCTATCACCCCACCATAGCTAGAGAACCCCATTGTGGCAAAACCATCTACTAGGTCCTGCACATTGCCCAGAGTTACTACCTTTTTAGCAGAAGTCAATTAATGGCCCTGCACACTTGGATCACAACAGCTCCCACAGTAGATCTTTCAACTCTGAATTGATTCCCCACTGATTGGTAGCAATCTGGTATTGTAAGCTTCCACAGTGATCGCCATTCACTTCTCCACTGTCAGAGCAGGTCTCATTTTAGTGTTGCTGCACTTTAGGGCTGGGGAAAGCTCTGCACAACGTTCCTGGAAAGTGGCCTTGTGGATTCAAAAGTTCTGCAGTCACTGCTCGTCATCCCACAGCTGCATAACAATGTGATCCCACCAGTCAGTGCCTGTTTCCCAGGACCAGAAACGGTGCTCCACCAGGTTCAGCTGTTGCGCAACTGCCAGCAGCAACCAGGAATTGCTTTGTTCTACAGCTTGCAGCAGGGCTGCTTGCATGACATCTCAGTGTTCTGCTTGGCAGCTCCGGTCTCGGCTCTGGAAATATTGCAGGATAAGGCATGACATGATTGTAATGCTCACAACAAGAATGCACAGCTGAGAGAGATCCATGCTTCTCGGGCTATGGCATATGTGTGGCTAAGCCAGACTTTTGAAAAAAGGCATGAGAAAGTATGGACTGTTTGCTGTTCATATCAGAGGAGAGAGGGAGGGAAGAAACTGCATCATGGGAGGACAAAGCTATGTTCCCATTCCACCCTGCGACAATGTTTTGGTCCCATGAGACATTGTAAATGCTACCCAAAACACACTGTGGCTAGTTGCACTGTGGGATAGCTACCCACAGTGCACTGTTCTGTGCATTGATGCAAGTGCTGTTAGTGAGGACGCACTCCACCAACACAATAAGCATGTTGTAGAGACATGCATGATGACCAACTTAATTACTTAGGCGGCTGGATGTCGACTTGACTTAACTTTAGTGTGGACATGGCCCGGTCCTTATGGTTGCAGAAATGAGCTTGAAAATGGGACTCAAGTGCACCTCAAAGGCCAGATACCAGAAGGCAAAGAAAATGAACCCTGAATTAATTTTTTTCAATCTCATGATTTTTTGAGGCCTGGACTCGGTTTTTGAATGCTTGAGGTTGCCTTTACTGCTCTCCTTCTGCTGCAGAAGGCTGAAGAGGAATCCTATCTCTACAACAAGCTGGAAAGATGCTCCTTACATCTCAGCATGTAATGGGTTACAAGTAGAATCCAGGTTTCCTATCTATCGCATGACGGATCTGGTGATGGGGCTTAAAAACAAAGTAGCAGTTGCTAGGATGCTAATTAAGTGGAAAGGTGTTTCTTTTCCCCCACTAAGGGCATGTCTGTAGCATAAACGCTACAGAGGCTCAGCTGTAGCTACGCCACTGTAGCATAGACAGTGACAGAAACACCCAAATCCATCCCCTTGAGAGGCGGTAGGTAGGTCGATAGAAATTTTTTTCCATCCATCTAGCTGCATCTGTAGTGAGAGTTAGGTTGAGCTAACTATCTCTCGCAGGGCATGACATTTTTCACAGCCCTGAGTAATATAACTAGGTCAACCTAAGTTTTAGGTATAGATGAGGCCTAACTTGCTGAAAGCTGGAAAGGTCTCTGGTGGTTGTTACCGAGCATCCTGTCTTGTTTTGGAACTTCTTTGTATTAATAAAGCCATGCCAGAGGAACTGGGATTTTATCTGCCCACTGACTTGCACTCATTCCCATTTTATGTAAAATAAGTCTGTTTAAAGTCTCTGAGCTGTGGCGCAAACGTAGTATCTGTTCTAAACAATCTTCGCTAAGATCTCATCTACACTAGGGTTTTCATGGTGTAAAAAACAGTAGTATAAACAGGGTATAACTATCCTAAGGCCATGTCTACAGTATGGGTGCTTCAGCGGCATAGCTATGGCACCATACCGATGCTGCTATAACAGCGGTACTCAAACTTTTTCAGTTGTACCTCCCCTTACCAGTAACAGCATCTGTCCGTGTCCCCCCTCCATTACCGCCTAGCCAAGGCTTCCTCAGCAGGGGATCTTGGGCTGAAGACGAAACTGGGAGTAAACTGGGGATGTGGGAGGAGGTGGGACTAGAGGGGGAGTTGGTCTGGGGGCAGAGATGGAATGAGGGCAGAGCCAAGCTGGAGGCAGAGCAGGGGGTGGAGTGGAGCTGCAGTTGGGGTCAGAGCTGGTTTGGGGGTGGAGAAGGAGTGATGGTGGAGCAGGGCCTGGAGGCAGAACAGAGTTGGGGAGAAGGAGTGAGGCTGGGGAGTGGAGCAGGGCTGGAAGCATGGCGCTCCCCTGAGCGTCATAGCTATGGTGACCTTGATTTTTAGTGTAGACTAGGCCTAAGACATAGTTTTGTAAAACAGTCCCATCACAAAGTACATGTGTGACGTTATTGACTGACTCTGTAACCGTATAGATCACTGTTGCAACAACTGTTATACATTTGCCACAAATATTGTACAAAGGTTGTCATGTGAGGTATCTATGGGAAGGTTATGATTTGCTGGTTATGATTATGCTATCTGCATATGTGTATCATTTTTGTGATTGAAGTTATTAATATTAATAAAATTTCAAACGTATGCTATGCTTCTGGGTGACACCCTGGACAATTTGGTGTCAGCAATGCCTAGCCTGCTTGATGGCCCATTAAGGACAATCAGCTATACAATTGACCCATTGAGAGAAGTCAGACACACCTTGTGAATCAGCAAGGTATGCAGGGACACGCCTATGGACAGAACTCTAAGGTTTTTCTATGCCATGTGTTGGATAGCATGTCCTTGGGACAAAGAAAGCAGAGACCACATGACAAGAGACTATGGCCTTGGCTACACTTGCAGATGTACAGCGCTGTGAGTTAAACCTGACTTCGTGCAGCTGAGGAGGGAAAGCGCTGCAGTCTGTCCACACTGACAGCTGCCCAGCACACTGTTGTGGCAACATTTGCGGCAATTGCAGCGCTATTGGGAGCGGTGCGTTATGGGCAACTATCCCACAGAGCACCTCTTCCCATTCTGGCACCGTGGGTTGTGGGAAGGGGGCGTGGGTGTGGGGCATTCTGGGTCCTGTCCCAACGCCCCGTGATGCATCGCTTCGCATCTCAGAAATCCCTTTGTTTCCGTCCACCTTTGGCACCATCTTTCAACGGTTTCTGTGCAGCGCAATCGGTCTGCGGGAAATGGAGCCTGAACTGCTGAGGCATATGCTGACTTATCTCACCAGCACGTCACGTTTGGCTGTCGAACTATTCCTTAAGATTCAAAGTGACAGTGAGTGAGGAGTCCGACGATGCTATCGAGCTGCGTAATGCGTACGACACGAAATTGCTTTTGGCATTCACGGACATGCTCAGCACCATGGAACGCCGCTTTTGGGCTCGGGAAACAAGCACCGAGTGGTGGGATCACATCGTCATGGAAGTCTGGGATGACGAGCAGTGGCTGCAGAACTTTTGGATGAGAAAAGCCACTTTCACGGGACTGTGTGAGGAGCTTGCCCCCACCCTGTGGTGCAAGGACACGAGATTGAGAGCTACCCTGCCACTGGAGAAGCGGGAGGCTATTGCAATCTGGAAGCTGGCAACTCCAGACAGCTACCGGTCGGTCGCAAACCAGTTTGGGGTGGGAAAGTCGACCGCTGGAATCATGTTGATGCACGTTTGCAAGCCATTAATCGCATCCTACTCAGAAGAACCGTGACTCTGGGTAACTTGCAGGAAATAGTGGATGGCTTTGCACAAATGGGGTTCCCTAACTGTGGAGGGGCGATAGATGGGACACACATTCCTATTCTGGCACCACCCCACCTAGGATCCGAGTACGTGAATCGGAAGGGGTATTTCTCTATGGTTCTCCAGGCACTTGTGGATCACCGTGGGCGTTTCATTGACATTAACACAGGCTGGCCCGGAAAGGTGCATGACGCACGCATCTTTCGGAACACTTGGCTGTTCAGGAAGATGCAGGCCAGGACTTTTTTCCCCAGAGCGGAAGATCATGGTAGGGGAAGTTGAAATGCCCATTGTGATCCTTGGAGATCCTGCTTACCTGTTAATGCCATGGATCATGAAACCCTACACAGGGAGCCTTGACAGCAGCAAGGAACGGTTCAACTACAGACTGAGCCGGTGCCGAATGACTGTGGAGTGTGCCTTTGGCCATTTAAAGGGCCGCTGGCGATCTCTGTATGGGAAGCTGGACTTGGCCGAAAACAGCATCCCCGCGGTTATATCTGCGTGCTGTGCCCTCCATAATATTTGTGAAGGGAAGGGTGAAAGCTTCACTCAGGCATGGACCTCTGAGGTTCAACACCTGGAAGCTGAATTTGCAAAGCCAAAGAGCAGGGCTATTACAGGGGCCCAGTGCAGGGCTGCAAGGATTAGGGATGCCTTGAGGGAGCAATTTGAGGCTGAAAAACAGCAGTGATATCTGATGCCCTGCATGGGAGTGAAGTGCAGTAGTTCCAATCTTTAGGAATTAGTGTTTGCTAAGCAGACTTGCAGTGCCTGTTTATTTCCTGGGCTAAGGAGTGTTTTACTTTACGCAATAATAAAGAATGTTTTCAAATCCAAAAAATCCATTTATTGAAAAGAAACAAGGGGGTGGAGTGGGGAACAGTACAATCACAGATTCGCGTATGTCCTGTCTGGTGTGCTGAGCAGAGAGTGCTGCACTTCAGGACAGCTATACTGCATGGTGATGGGGGTTGAGTGCAGAGGGTAAGGGTCGTGGTTTTCTGGGCTGGGTGGTGAAGATACTGGTGTTGGAGGCAGCGGGTGGCGTGAAGAACACGGAAGTTGGGGAAAGTGGGTTGGAGGTGACAGTGGGGCACAATGGAAAAAGTTTTGGGACAAGGGCTGGAGGGTGGGGGTGGCGTTTGCGGTACCGTTCCTCTTTCTGCATGGCTACGAGCTCCTGGATAGCGTCTGCTTGGTGCTCCAGGATGCTTATGAGCCGATCCGTGCTTTGCTGCCGGTGCTCCGTGCTTTGCTGCCGGTGTGCTGTGTTTTCCTGGCGGATCCTGCTTTCTCTCTCCCTCCAGTTCTGTGCTTTCTCATTCTCTTTAATAGATTGCCGCATCACTTCTTGCAGCATGTCTTCTTTGCTTTTTCATAGTCTCTTCCTGAGTCTTTGCAGTCTCTGAGAAGGCGATAAGAGGGACGGCTGAGGTCTCAAGGTTGATGCTGCTGTATAGACAAAATGCAACATTTAACAGAGGCAGCATTGTTTATACCACACAGTAATGATTTCCCCCTCACTTAAGGAGTAGAAAACACACAGGGTCTATACAATTGCATAATTTTCCCATCTGAAACAGAGCACACATCCCACGGGAGCCTCAAAATGGTGAGTAAGGGGGACTGATTGTTTCAGGGCTGCACTGTCCTCTGGGTTTCTGTGCCTTTGGGAGAGCCAACAGCTTCAGGGGGCAGCTACACTGAACACTGTCCCAACATTTTCCACAGGAGTTAGTCCTGGACAATATCTCGCTGCTGAGGGTGACCTGGGAAGCAAGGGAGGGTCTTCTACTGCAATGCAGTTTCCGCCCTGGCCCATATGCAACTTGCCTGTGTTCAGCAACGGTCCCCCCGCCCCTCGTGGCACAGTGGTGTGGACACGTTAGCCTGGCTGGAACAAGGACCACAGTGGCTTTCCCAATAAACCTGCGCAAGCGCATTGAACACGTTCTGGATGAGACATTCGAGGAGATTACCGAGGCCGATTACTGCGATGTGATAAACCACATCAATGCACTATTCCGCATCTAGGCATGCATGCCTAACCCTCCTCTCCCAAAGAGCCCGCACCAAAAAAATTCCTTCCCGAAAAAAAACCCGCTTACCGGGAACCTGCTCTTCTGTTTGTCCTCCACCAAGTACCGGCCGATGTGACTGGCTACCTTTCTCCTGGCTCGAGAAGAGCTCCTGGCTGCATGGCTCCAGGGATTCCAGGGTGTCTCCATCCGGCCCACCACCATCACTCCCGTTTTCCTCCTCCTCTCCCCCCTCCCCCCACCGGCTCTGAAGTGTCCATGGTGGTGCTCGGAGTGGAGGTGGGGTTAACCCCAAGTATTGCATCCAGCTCTTTGTAGAATTGGCAGGTCACGGGGGGAGCACTTGAGCGGCCGTTTGCGTCGCGGGCTTTGCAGTAGGCACTCCGCAGCTCCTTCACTTTAATCCTGCACTGCAGGGCGTCCCGGTCATGGCCCCTTTCCATCATGTCCTTTGCTACCTTCCCGAAGGTATCGTAATTCCTACGGCTGGAGCACAGCTGGAACTGTACAGCTTCCTCCCGCCAAACACTGATGAGGTCCAGCAACTCGCCATTGCTCCATGCTGGGGCTCGCTTGGCGCGTGGAGGCATGGTCACCTGGAAAGATTCGCTGATAGCACTCCACACCACACCGGGCTGAGCAAACAGGAAGGGGATTTTTAAAATTCCCGGGGAATGTAAAGGGTGGGTCACATGGTTGGTTACCTGAGGCCAGGGCAGTAGAGTTTGAACTGATGGTCGTAGTGGCTAGAACAGGCATTGTGGGATACTGCCGAATAATTCTGGAGACCATTCACAGTGCATTGGGCGGCAACACTGGGGCCGCAAGGCTGCAGCGGCAGCGCAATACTCGCTATTCCTCTTGGGGACTTGTAGTACATGCAGTGCTGCAACCACGGAGATACAGCGCTGCAAATGCCTTGCCAGTGTGGACGGGGAGTGAGTTACAGCACTGGGGGCGGCTTTACAGCACTGTAACTCGCAAGTGTTGCCAAGGCCTATAAAAGGTTAATGCCTCATCTCCATCTTGTCTTCAATCCTGCTTTTTACTTCTGGAGGGACTTTGCTACAAACTGAAGCTCTGAACAAAGGACTGAATGACCCATCGCAGCTGTGAATGTACTCCAGACACTTGATTTAAGCCTGCAGTTTATTCCATCACTGCTACAAGCCTGAACCAAGAACTTTGCCATTGCTGTCTGTAATTGATTCCATTTAACCAATTCTAGCTCTCATCTATATCTTTTTTCTTTTATGAATAAACCTTTAGATTTTAAAGGATTTGGCAACAGCGTGATTTGTGAGTAAGATCTGATTTTATATTAGACTTGTACACTCATGGACTTTAAGGTCAGAAGGGACCATTATGACCATCTAGTCTGACCTCCTGCACAACGCAGGCCACAGAATCTCACCCACCCACTTCTGTAACAAACCCCTAACTTGTGTCTGAATTATTGAAGTCCTCAAATCGTGATTTAAAGACCTCAAGGTGCAGAGAATCCTCCAGCAAGTGACCCCTGCCCCACGCTGCAGAGGAAGGCGAAAAACCTCCAGGGCATCTGCCAATCTGCCCTGGAGGAAAATTTCTTCCTGACACCAAATATGGTGATCTATATCCCTTTTATTGGGATATTGGTTTTCGTAACCATTTGTCCCCATAACAAGTGGCACTGGTGGTGATCATGTGATGCCCTGAGCATGTGGGCAAGACTCACCAGCCAGCACCCAGGAAAGAATTCTCTGTAGTAACTCAGATCCCACCCCATCTAACATCCCATCACAGATCATTGGGCATATTTATCTGCTAATAATCAAAGATCAATTAACTGCCAAAATTAGGCTATCCCATCATACCATCCCTTCCATAAACTTATCAAGCTGAAGCTATATATGTCTTTTGCCCCCATTACTCCCCTTGGAAGGCTGTTCCAGAACGTCACTCCTCTAATGGTTAGAAACCTTCATCTAATTTCAAGTCTAAACTTCCTAATGTCCAGTTTATATCCATTTGTTCTTGTATCACATTGGTACTAAGCTTAAATAATTCCTCTCCCTCCCTGGTATTTATCCCTCTGATATATTTATAAAGAGCAATCATATCTCCCCTCAGCCTTCTTTTGGCTAGACTAAACAAACCAAGCCCTTTGAGTCTTCTTTCATAAGACAGGTTTTCCATTCCTCGGATCATCCTAGTAGTGTACCTGTTCCAGTTTGAATTCATCCTTCTTAAAAATGGGAGACCAGACCTGCACACAGTATTCCAGATGAGGTCTCACCAGTGCCTTGTATAACAGTACTAACATCTCTTTATCTTTACTGGAAATACCTCGCCTGATGCATCCCAAGACTGCATTAGCTTTTTTAACGGCCATATCACATTGGTGGCTCATAGTCCTCCTGTGATCAACCAACACTCCGAGGTCCTTCTCCTCCTCTGTTACTTCCAACTGATGCGTCCCCAATTTATAACCAAAATTCTTATTAATCCCTAAATGCATGACCTTGCACTTTTCACTATTAAATTTCAGCCTATTACTATTACTCCAGTTTACAAGGTCATCCAGATCTTCCTGTATGATACCCCGGTCCTTCTCTGTATTAGCAATACCTCCCAGCTTTGTGTCATCCGCAAACTTTATTAGCACATTCCTACTTTTTGTGCCAAGGTCGGTAATAAAAAGATTAAATATTGACCTGGGTCTGGGGCTTGGTCCTTTGGGATCGAGAGAACCTTTTTTCTTTTATTGGGATATTGGTTTTCATAACCATTTGTCCTCATAACAAGTGGCACTGGTGGTGATACTGAGAAACTGGAGTGTCTAAGGGAATTGCTTGTATGACTTATGGTTAGCCAGTGGGGTAAACCCGAAGTCTTCTCTGTTTGGCTGGTTTGGTTTGCCTTGGTGTGCATAGGAACCCCAGCCTTGGACTGTAACTGCCCTGCTTTAAGCAATTTGTCCTGAATTGGCACTCTCAGTTGGGTCCCACGAGAACCAGCATTGTTACAACATGTAACTCATGTGCTGAATCCTCTGCTAATCAGTGATTACTGCACCAGCAGATTATGGGCCAAATTCCTAACTCCATTAACCCATCTTCCCACACAAAGCATTAGAGACTACAACATTCTGTTATCTGAATATCTGAGAGTTGAAAAGAATGTCACACAGCTACTTTTAGCTCAGATGTTCTGAGAACATTTAAACCAGGGACTACTAACGTAAGTGCCTCCGCATCTCTCAAATCCTGTGGTATAAAATATCACAGGGCAGTGAGATCTCTCAGGTAGCCAAGACTCAACTCAATCAGAGCTCAATCAGGTCAAAGGCAAAGGCCCTGCAGAAAGAAATACCATTGTTCAAGCAGGTGAGAAACATTCACTGCTGATGACTCCTGGCCCCCGTCACACCTTTCCAGACAGGGTGTATTCACTGCGTGCCAGGACACTGCTGACAATTGGATGATCTAATTTACAACTGTTACAATGATAAATGTTATTTCACAAAACAAAAAGGAATTAACAAATTGCTACAGATATATTTCTCAGACTGTCATAATTAGCGCCCTCAGTTCCCACTGAAGTCAGTAGGGATTTTAGGATGATGAGCGCCTCCCAGAAGGCACTCAGCACTTTGCAAGGGTGGGCTCCGTGGGCCAGATGCTGCATCTATTGAAGCTGATGGCAAAGCTCCCATTGGCATCAATGGTGTAACATCAGGCCCAAAGTCATAAGGGATGCCCATGGCAAAGATGGGCATAGAATGCAGATAATCACAGAACCGGAAGTCAGAGTAACTACAAGAGCATTCTTTCTCCCATTCCTGTTTATTCCTCATTCTACAGCAGTATACAATATATAGTATTAAGTATTCACTGTCTAACCACACTTAAAATTATATTCATAACACCATTATCCTGAATTGAATTAAAGGAGCAAAGGCGTTATAAAGAAAGGAAATTTTAAGAGGTGTCTAAGGAGGTATAATTATACAAATAAAATTACTTTTGAAGCTCTTGTAGCATAAGTACATGAGATAAAGAAATTGGTGTTAATAGGAAATGAGGCAGGCAAACATATCAATTAATCTTGCCTTTGCAGATCATTTTGGATGATAATTTGTGCTGTTAGTTATACAGATGTCCAGCTAATTGCTCTTTTTGGTAAATTCCTCTTATTTTCTGTTAATTCAAGCCCTTTTTTGTCACCACAACTCTCTCTTCCTGTTATTGTCTCTACAGATCTTAGCTTGTTCCGTGTTTTTTCAAATGAAGTATTTGCATGTGGTATAATTTACATGAGTGAACTCTAGAAGCTAAGTCATGGATATTACAACGAAGTTCACAGATTCAGTATGTGCTACATACATGTTTTGTGTAATTGCATTTGCAGGTTGATCACCACCACCCTTTTGTTTACCTAGATCCCCTCCTATTTGTGTACTCATTTGCATAAGTGGCCTACCACATATGGCATTTATGTAATGGGGAATTACATCAGGGGATGTAATAAACATGTGCATAGCTTTCCTGATATCCCAAGAAAAGGTAGGTTCCTCCCTGAGTGACTGGCAGTTACTGATGGAGAGAGTAAGACAGTTTCCGAATTGACAAGCCTAGATGGGAAAAGAATTGTGGAACCATATTGGCTGAGTTTTCCACGCAAAGTATTGAGGAGGGGAACCTCCAGTACCCACTTCCCAAAGTAAAAAACTGTTTTTTAGGTAAAGAACATAAGACCGGCCATACTGGGTCAGACCAAAGGTCCATCTAGCCCAGTATCCTGTCTTCCGACAGTGGCCAATGCCAGGTGCCCCAGAGGGAATGAACAGAACAGGCAATCATCAAGTGAACCATCTCCTGTCGCCCTTTTCCCGCTTCTGGTAAACAGAGGCTAGGGACACCATCCTTGCCCATCCTGGATAATAGAAATCTGGGCCATGTGTATCTCTGCCTCTACTCCCATCATAGAACCATAGAATATCAGGGTTGGAAGGGACCTCAAGAGGTCATCTAGTCCACCCCCCTGCTCATTTTCATTGCTTTATGCCTAACTGTTCATTTTTTAAATGGATTATGTCACAGTTTGGAAGCTTTTAAAAATTTATCTCAACTTTATAATAATTTCAGACAACAGATATTTGGGGGAAAAAACAAAATGAAATGTCATTCATCTGAATGGATGCTGTCAGTGCACCTCTTGTCACTATTTGTATGGGAAAGTCAGGGAAAAGTTATTCATTATGCATGATGCCAGCCTCCATCACCCACTTGTTACATTTTCAAACAAGCACCTTTGTACTTTCTCCCATGCTGCCCCTCACACTTGGAAGAAGCTCCCTATAAACATCCATAAATCTAACTTATTCTCCTTCAAAACCTTCCTTAAAGCTCTCCTTTTCCATGATGCCTATAAAAAGCTTCACAACGGCTAGGCCTACAGTGTGCAGAGACCACTGCCTATCAGGCTGACTAATATTGTCCCATTGTTTCCTTGTACTTCCCCATCTGTCTGAATCTATCCATAGTCTCTCGCTTTACTTTTAAATATAACCACTTTGGGACATGGAATGTCTTTGTTCTAGGTTTGTAGAGTGTCTAGCACAATGGGGTTCTGGTCCATGATGGGGTTCTTAGAGTATGTCTACATCGCACACTAAATCTGGGTCTCTGGGACTCGGGCTTGTGAACTCGGTGTCTCCAAGCCTGTGCTAGAGCATCCACACTGCATTGTAAACACAGGTTTAAAATTGCTGGACCCGGGTCTCACAGCCTTGCTAACACATCCATACTGCACTACAGAGAACTTCTGATTTGAGTCTGCGGCTTGGGCTGCATCCACACTGCCAGATGACAGGGCTTGGATCCAAGTCAAAGCAGGACTTCGGTTCTGATCCACCTCCCTAGCAGGATCCTAGGATTCAGCATAGGCGCCGAGTTTCTAATTTGCCGGGCGGTGTTCCTTCCCCCCACTCCACCCCTTCCCCCAATGCTCCACCCCTGCCCTGCTTCTTCCCACCCCTGCTCCACCCCCACCCCACCTCTTCCTCACCTGGTTCTGCCCCCTCTCCTGAGCACGCTGCAACCTTGCTCCTTCCTCCCCCCTCCGCACATTTCACAGCAGGCGGGCGGTGCTGGGAGGGAGGGGGAGGCGCTGATCAGTAGGGTCCACCGGGGGGCAGGAGACGCTGGGGGGAGGGAGAGCCGTTGATAAGGGGGCTGCTGGTGGGTGCTCAGTATCCATCTTTTTTTCCCCATGGGTGCTCCAGGACTGGAGTCGGCACCTATGGGATTCAGGTCCTGAGTGTGTACTGATCCAAGTCAGACTGATGTGTGTGTGTGTGGATGACAGGGGAGCATGCACTCAAACCTGAATTAGACTTAGAGTGTAGTGTAGACATAACCTTAGGCACTATGGTAATACAAATAATAATGCAACAACACACAGCAACATTGCAGGGTTTAAGTGGTATGGAGGACCTAGCATAGCTCCTCAACTCCAGGGTGAATTACACGCTTTGTTCTAAGGTTCAGTGGCAAGCATAGATACCAATGTCAGACAGATGGATAGACAGATAAGGCAGTAGAGATGCACCATAAAAAAAAAAAGGATCAACACATTGCTACATATTTGAAAAATTACTCAGTAGTCCAGTTAGAGCTGTCTGAAACCCTGCGGTTCAGGACATGTTTCAGTAACAAAGCAAGTCCAGACACAAGTTGGGTGTGTTACCGTAGAAAAATCCAGGAAGAGATGCATATAGATAATATGATAAAAGGAAAAGATGCAGTTGTTAATGTCTTCAAATAGGTACAGATGCAAAAAATAGTTGTACTGGAATTTGGTGGGATAATGCATATGTGAAGGAGTGATGATTTGTAAGGATACCAATAAGTAGCATCTTTTAAACTGTATTTAAATATCCATTGTTGTAGTGTTGGTGAAAGGTGCTAGATTGAGTGCAGGGGAAACTACATTGACCCCTCACATTGCCTTGCCATGACCTAGAGAGAGCACCTCCAGAAGAGGAGTACTTCTGTCTTTGCTCAGTCAATCCTTGCCCTCTCCGCTGAGCTTGCCATCAAGGATGCAAATTAATGTCAATTGTAGTGGTGGTGGTAATAGAGTTTGGAGATGTGGGCATTTGCCTACTAGGGATGAGACTGGAACTAACTCATTTCACACAGGTCACTGAAGAGCCATCAGACAGTAAGCTTTCTGTTGTATCCCATCAATCAAATAATGGAAGCAGGGACTAACTGATGGTAAATTAGAATAGTTGTAATGGGCTGAGCTGGTGCTAAAATGGAATTGTAAAACACTATTACACAGGGCATCACAGATCAAGGTTCAGATTCAGTATCTCGGCTTGCAGGAGCTGGAATGAAGCACCTTGCATGCTCTCTAACCCTTCCAGTTACTAAAGAGCAGTACTGAGAGATTCCAAAGCACATCACAGTCAGCCTTCCTCAGCTAGAAAGGAGGACAGTATGGCATAGTGTTGAGGGCAGCACTTAAGTGGGGAGAATCATGGGGGCTCAGAGGAACCTCTTCATTAAGTTTAATATTTTTCTTTCTCCATAATACAAAATATTGAATTTTATTTTTGTAATTGGTCAGACTCACCCCTGTGGCACCTCCTGGTGGTCAGCCTTAGGAATTAGCTCTTCCCAGCTCCAGAGCACCCTCTGCAGGCCAGTGCTCCACCTTGCCACTGGCCCCATGTCCCTCCCAGGACCCCAGTGCCCCTTTCTCTGGGTGCTGCCCCCTGGCAGTACCCCCACACTCTGGGTCTCCCCTCCCAGGGGAACCCCCACCCACTAACCCTACCTCACCTCAGTGTAAGACTACTGCCAGTCACCATCTAGCCCCACTCCCTGGGGCAGACTGCAGTATCAGCCACTCATCACAGGCAAGGTTGGGTTTGGACCTGCTGCCTTTACCTACCCCTGGGCTGCCCTCTGCAACCCACAGTACCTGTTGGCCCCATGCTAGGCCACAGCCTGGGGCTTTCCAGGCCAGAGCTCCCCAGCCCTGCTCCACTCAAGTACCCTGACTCAAGCTTCCTGTAGCCAAGCCCTTCTCTCTCTAAATACAGAGAGTGAGTGTCACCATGCTCCTGGCTCAAGCCTTTATAGGGCCACCTGGGCTCTTATTGGGGCGTGGCCCAGCTACAGCTGCTTCCCCCAATCAGCCCAGGTCTTTCCTTCCACAGCCCCAGTCCTCTGCAGGGCTGGCTTTAACCCTTCCCAGGCAGGAGCGGGTGACCACCCCGCTACAATTTTGTAAAACTGTTCATCCTCAAGAACCAACCGAGTGAATCACAATGCATACATAATTGAGTCACTTTGCTGCTCAGACTTTGAGCTTCCATTGCCAAGTATGAAAAACTAGAGGGAAAAACAAACCAGCAGCCTAGCAAGTAAGAATGTGATTTATTCAGAAATGTTTTCACTTCACAGAGGGACTCTTTAGGCTACATTAGAGCAAAACCAGGCAATGTCGTCCTGTGGGTGTTGAGGAAAGTGCAAGATGACAAAACATATCTGCCCATTTTACTTCTTATAAAACGGTTATTCATTTTATGCCTAATTTGGCTTTCAAAATAGCAAGGAAATTGACTTGATCTCTATTCTCACCATCTCATTAAGCTGTCTTCCTCCCTTGCTTGTTTTTGTTTAAACTATTTTTAGTGATGGCTCTTTTATTTCTGGTTCCCAATATTTATTTTCATGGTTTTGGTTTTTTAAATATGGGACCTACTTCTACAATTCTGAGTCAAAACTTCCACTGAAAGTAAATGGAGGTTTTGCTTGAGAAAGGATTGCAGGATTGGGACCATCATTGTCATTTTTAAGGCCTCAGTCCTGCAACTGGCCCCAGGCTGGTGTAGCAAACTGCCCAAGCAAAACATGGTGCAAGATTAGGGCCTAAAAGACTGATTAAATAACTGTTTCCAGACATTTACAATCTTTATACTGTATTTGCTGTTTATATATACTAAGTTTGCCTTTTTAGACTATTTTTTTAAAACAGCCTCCCGTTTAATACTAGACACAACATTATTTAGATGTTTAAATGTTGTGTACTCAGTTATTAGTGAATGTAAAGACTAGGGTTACCATCCGTCCGTATTTCCCCGGACATGTCCGGCTTTTGCGTCTCTAAATAGCCGTCCGGGAGGAATTGGTAACAAGGTTAAAATGTCCGGGGGTTTTTTCTCCCTCGCCTCCCTCCCTCCCTTCCATGCAGAGTGTGGCTGCTGATTGGGCGGCTAGGCCGATTGACCCACTCCCATTGGCCTCCAGCAGCCAGAGCCCTCCCCTGCTCCCCCTCCCTCTCTCTGTAATCCTGTGTAACACACAAACCGACCCACGTGGAGCCAGAATGGTAAGGGGAGTGGGGGTGGGCAGTGAGGGAGTGGGGGAGTGTTGGATGGGTCCCCAGCCTCCACCTGCCACCCCCCCTCCGTGCATTCCCCCCTCGGTGGGTCCCCCATTCCTGTCTGCCTGCTGGCTCTGGCAGTACACGCAGACAACTGCTGTCTGCTGCCCCCAGGTCCTAGTGCCCCCATCCACTAATGGGAAGACAGGCTGCCCTTACCCTGCCCTTCCACCCTAGCCCTGAGCCTCTCCAACACCCCAAACCCCCCAGCCTTCATCCCCACACACCCTAATCCTCTGCTCCATCCCTGAGCCCCCTCCTGCATCATGAACCCCTCATCCCCAGACCCACAGCCCTCACCCCTGCATCCCCTCCTATCCCCAAACTCCCTCCCAATCCCCCTCCCTCTTCCCACACACCCCCTCCTGCCCTCAAACTTCCTCCTAAAGCCTGCACCCCCTCCCTTTGCACCGCCTCTCACCCCCAAACTCCATCCCAGAGCCTGCACCCCTCACCCCCTCCTGCACACCCACCCCCTGCCCCAGCCCGGAGCCTGCACCCAGCACCCAAACTCTATCCCAGAACCTGCACCCCTCCTGCACCCTAATCCCCAGCCGAGGACCTGCACCCCAGACCTCCTCCCAGAGCCTTAGGCAGGTGGGGTGGGGGGTTCTGGGCACCACCAAAATTTCTACAACCCTGCCACCCATGCGAGTGGATAAGGGTCAGGGCAGTCAGGGGACAGGTAGGGTCCTGGGGGGGGGCAGTTAGGGTAGGGGGTTCTCAGCAGGGGACAGTCAGGGGACAAGAAGCAGGGGGGGTTGGGGTTCTGAGGGGAGCAGTCAGGGGGTGGGAAGTGGGAGGGAGTGGATGGGGCGGGGCTAGGGCGGGGCTTCCCCCCTCCCCCCCAGTGTCCTCTTTTTTGTTTGTGGAAATATGGTAACCCTAGTTACCCCAAGGTCACCCAGTGAGTTTATATCATGAATGCATACTCGGAAGGATCCAATAGAAACATGGATTTTCCAGTCTCTTCTTTCTAGGAGTCCCCAGGGCTAAGGTAAAACCTCCCCATTCTGCTCACCTCCAAGATGTGCTGGAGTTTGTCTGTGCTGGGGGGTGCTGTCAGCAGGATCGAGAGCTCGTCATCCATGTTCTCGGCGCAGGCCTTGCTCAGAGCCTGCCAGCAGAGGGAGACCAGGGGTCAGGAGCCTGCATTAGCACCCGTGTGCCATTGACCAGGAGCTGGCTGAGGTAAGCGCCGCCTGGCTGGAGCTCGCACCCAGAAACCCTGCCCCAGGTTGGAACCCCCTCCCACACCCAAATTCCCTCCCAGACCTCACACCCGGCACCCCAACCCCCTGCCCCAGGTCGGAACCCCCTCCTGTACCCTAATCCCTCCCAGACCCCACACCCCCACCCGCACCCCAATCTCCTACCCTAGCCCTGAGCCCCCTCCTGCACCCAAACTCCCTCCCAGAGTCCACACCCCAACCCTCTGCCCCAGCGCGGATCCCCCTCTGGCACCCCAAACCCCTAATCTCCAGCCCAATCGCAGAGCCTGCATCCCCACCGGAGCCCTCACCCCTCCCTGCACTCCAACCCCCAGCCCCAGCCCAGTGAAAGTGAGTGAGGGTGTGAGAGCGAGCGACTGAGGGAGGTGGGCTGGGCTGGAGTGAGTTGGGGTGGGGCCTTGGAGAAGGGCATGAAAGGGGTTGGGTCAAGGGCGTTTGGTTTTGTGCAAGTAGAAAGTTGGCAACTCTACTTAAGGACCTTTGAAAAGCAGCCTCCTTAGCACCGCTCCTGATACCAGGGGCCAAGGCGCCCCTGGACATGAGAACCACAATAGGCCAGAGCAAAACGCTGCGTTAGAAATCGGAGCTCAGGCTGCCAAGCGAACGATAGCTGACAGACAGGAGATGCGGGAATTAAGGTTGTGCCTTCAGCCAGCAACTGGTGTTCATCCGTTTGCACCACACACAAACCTGTAGCCAAGGCCACTATTTCCTTGTCTGTCTGCCTGTTTAGCATCTCTCGGTCCTTACTGTGCCCATCACCGTGGTGTCTGAGTGGCAAACCAAGGGTTTGACGTGTGCATATGAAACTGCCTGACTGGAAGGACGTGGTTTGGTGTGGATCAGTGACTGCTGGGGCGATTGGTGGCAAAAGGCTCTGAGGGCCTGGTTCATTCCGACCTGGCTCATTCCAATGGCTTCTACAGCTCAGAGCAGCCCAGTCTCCTGCCTGGGTCCGACGCAAACCAGGAAGTACAGGACCACGGTTAATAAGAACAGCTCAAAAGATCATTTTCCCTGAGCCCAGCCCTGCACAGATTTCCAGCTTAGGTTTGCATTTTCAGCAAAAGTTCTTCTTGATTATTTTCTCCCAACCCCCTTCTGCCTCCATAATAGCCAGCCACCCCGTCAGTCGCATCCTGGGGCGCTCCAGGGACAGCGTATGTGCGTGTATGTGTACGTCTGTATATATATGTGTGTGTACATGTGTGTACATGTATGTGCACATGAGTGTGTGCACGTGAGTGTGCGTGTGTATGTGTGTACATGTACCCCAGTCAGATGTATACATCTGGATTTCCTTTGAAAGAATTTTCAAATTGAGCTGATCAAGTGCAATGGCAAAGCAACCAATTCCTCTGCCCCCCAACTGCCTTCGCTGCTTTAACGTACAACCTGCTCTGCTGGCACCCCTCACTCCTGAAAGCCCTAACGCTCCCGGGGAGCAGGCCGTGCCCTGCCCTGCCCTGGCTGCCCCGGGTGTTACCTCGGAGGGAATCGTTCCAGATTCCAATGGGTGGCAGGTCCAGGAAAGAGCCTTATCTGGGGGAGGCTGTACCAGACCCGCCCGACCCAGGCAGGCTCCCAGGTACTCTCTGCTCGGGGCTGATAAGGCTTCTTAGCAGTTTCTCTCCAAACAAATTCCAGTTCAAGACACCTCAGAGCTCCACAGCAGGACAGCATCCCCAGAGCGTAGCAGGGCGGGGGTTAGGGGGAGCAGTCGGTAGCAGCACCTGCCCCTCGTACGGAAGGAGCGAGAAGTGCCAGCCACGTGCTGCCTCCAGCCCCAGAGGCCAGGTGAGAGTGAATTCCCACGTCCCCGCACGATTGATTCCGTCACTCTTCTACACTTACATGGATTTCCAACGTCAATGTTTCTAACATCAGCTTTGCCAGCTCTCCTTACACCTTTGTCTGCTAGAGCAAAACCCTGAAATGCAGCTACCTCCTCCTGATGGGTGACTATAGACCTTAGTGACAGAGCTCGGAACTGCTTAGTCAAGCTGACTACCTGCAGCCCCTCGGGTTGCCTGCTCGAAGGTGTGCTGGCCAGGCCACAAGTCATTTCTGTGCCTCTTCCCTGCTCCTTCTCAGCATTTGAACATCATTTGACTAGTGTGAACAAGAGTCTATACTGGGGAGAGCCCAGGGTGAGAGAGTCACTAGACTCTTGTCAAGGCTGCTTCCCCACTCTGAACTTTAGGGTACAAATGTGGGGGCCTGCATGAAAACTGCTAAGCTTAACTACCGGCTTAGATCTGGTCCACTGCCACCATTCCCAAGTGGATTCCCTTCCCTGGGAAGCCTTGAGAAACCTTTCACCAATTCCCTGGTGAATACAGATCCAACCCCCTTGGATCTAAAAACAAGGAGAAATTAACCATCCCCCTCCTTCCTCCCACCAACTCCTGGTGGATCAAGTTCCAAACCTCTTGGATCTTAAAACAAGGAGAAATCAGTCAGGTTCTTAAAAAGAAGGCTTTTAATTAAAGAAAAAAGGTAAAAAACATCTCTGTAAAATCAGGATGGAAAATAACTTTACAGGGTAATCAAACTTAAAGAGCAATAGGCCAGAGCAAAACGCTGCGTTAGAAATCGGATTCAAAGTACAGCAAACAGAGGTAAACACTCTAGTAAAAGGTACATTTACATGTTGAGAAAACAAAGTAAAAACTAACACGCCTTGCCTGGCTGTTTACTTACAAGTTTGAAATCTGAGAGACTTGTTCAGAAAGATGTGGAGAACCTGGATTGATGTCTGGTCCCTCTCAGTCCCAAGAGCGAATGACTTCCCAAACAAAGAGCACAAACAAAAGCCTTCCCCCGACCAAGATTTGAAAGTATCTTGTCCCCTTATTGGTCCTTTGGATCAGGTGTCAGCCAGGTTATCCAAGCTTCTTAACCCTTTACAGGTAAAAGGATTTTGGAGTCTCTGGCCAGGAGGGATTTTATAGTACTGTACATAGGAGAGCTGTTACCCTTCCCTTTATAGTTATGACAACTCTGGTTATACAGTGCTCTGTATACATCTGTGAAGCAGGAGTGCTGAAACCCCAGTCACAGCCGGGGTCCAGCCCCAGAGAGCGCCAGCCTGGCCCTGTGGGGTGGGAGTGGGAGGGCGACACGGAGAGGAGTTTGTTCCGATGGAGGGCACTGCTGCCAGGTGGCTTATGGGGAGGGGCGGGGGTGGGCTGTGGCGTATGAAGAGTTCAGGTTGTTTTGGAAGGGGAGGGGTAGCCATGTTCCGGGGGGAGTTGGGGTGTGGGTGGGACCCCAAGTTGGGGGGAATGGTGCAGGGGAACCCTGGGTTTGGCAGGGAGCCCCCAGGCAGCAAAACGGCTGAGCGAGCTGGTTGCCCCGAACAGGCTGAGGATGTCCCCGCTTGCAGTGTCATGCTCCAGCCTGGCGAGGGATAGGTGGCTGGGGAGGGCACCAAGCGCAGCCTGCAATGGGCAGAGTGGGGGGTGGGGGTGGCTCCCAGCACGGACAGCGGAGATGGGAGGCGGGAAGGGGAGAGGTCAGTGCCCTGGGCAGGGGGATCCCCTGCTCCCCCACTGCAAAACAGCACACCCCCACCTCACCACCAGCAACCGAGATGGAGGGGACAGCTTAGTGCACGGGGGGGCGGGGTCCCTGATACTCCCAACTGCAAAATAGCAACCCCCTCCCCCCTGTCTGCACCACAGATGCTGAGGAGGGAGGAGGAAACCTTCCAGCTGCACCTCAGCGGCTCCCAGCTTCCCTCCCCCTGAAACCACCCCTCTTTCCAAACCTGCCCCCCAAACTCCCCCCTACGCACGCTCTCCACGCAGGCTCTGTCAGGAAGGCCAATTAGACAGGGCCTTGTGTCCTGGGGATGCACTGAAGGGCCATGGTCAGGAGGGGACTGGAAAGATACAGTTTTGGGGGGGGGGCAATGCCCCTTCACATTCCCCCCCATCTTCACCCCTGCCAGTGGACCAGCCAGGACTACGTCATGGCCCATCTTTGGGCTACAGCCCACGATTTGGGAGCCCTGCCCAAGGGTGAACTGCATCAGGCCCAGCTGACTTTTTCTTTAGCCTGTTCTTTCCCTGTTCGGGGGGTGCTCCTGCCCCTGGCTGTTAGCATTAATGGTGTTCAGCATCTGGTCACAATGAACTTTGATTGAAGTGACTGAAGCCAAACAGGCAGGAAATGCTCAGAGATGCTCAGAGGACATCAGCCTGACAGATAAATTAGGGTTACCATACGTCCGGATTTCCCCGGACATGTCCGGCTTTTTGGTCCCCAAATCCCTGTCCGGGGGGAATTGCCAAAAAGCCAGACATGTCCGGGGAAATAGGGAGGCTAGGATCTCCGAATCTGTGTGTGTGGGTCGCCCGCTGTGACATCATCTCGGTGCGACACTCGGCTCCTGCCCAGGGCATGCTGTGGGCTGTAGTTCGGACGGGCCTCACGCTCCAGGGAGAGCCGGGAGAGGGGAGCGGCCGAGAACTACAACTCCCAGCGGCCCCTGCGACGCGACCAACCTGCCCCGTGAGGCAGCAAGCCGTCGGGGGAGAGGGGGCGCGAGCCCCTGTCCTTTGGGTCGGGGGTGTCTCTGGGCACCGCTTGGCAGCCATCGCAGGGCTGGGGGGCACCCTCCGGGGGTTGTGGACGCCAGCGCGTTGCGGGGAGCCGGCACTGTCCAGATTTGGATCCCCCTGGGGCTGGAGCTGCGCCCCCGGCCCCGGGCACCAGTCACGTAGGGTTACCGATACGTCCGGTTTTTCCGCAATCAAACCCCCGTCCGGGGGGAATTGCCAAAAAGCCGAACATGTCTGGGGAAAATACCGGATGGGCATTTCCTCTCCCTCGGCTGCTCTGCTCCTCCCCTGACTCAGACTTCGGCTCTGTTTAACAGCCAAGCTGCCCGAGCCAGCGCTACAGGCTTCGGGCAGCCCCTGTGTCTCCGGACCCTGAGCCGCAGGCCGGGCACTTCCCTTCCCGGGCTCCAGCTGCTCTGCTCCGGCGGCGCAGGGTCTGGAGGCAAGGGGGCTGCCCGAAGCCCGTAGCCCTGGCTCGAGCAGCTTGGCTCTTAAACAGAGCCGAAGAGTCAGGGGAGGAGCAGAGCAGCCGCGGGAGAGGAAGGTTCCCATCCCTGCGGCTCTGTGGCCATACCCCCACAAGGGCCGGCTTTAGGCCAATTCAACCAATTCCCCTGAATCGGGCCCCGGGCCCAAGCCCCAGTACGGTGTACCGGCAAGAGCCGGTGCGCTGTACCAGGGTGGCCCGGCTTCCCCAGGGGGCAATTTAAAGGACCTAGGGCTCCCAGCAAGGGCCGGAGCCCCAGGCCCTTTAAATTGCTACCAGACCCCCACTGCTGGAGCCCTGGGGTAGGGCTGCGGGGCTCTGGGGGCTATTTAAAAAGTCCGGGGCTCCCGCTGCCTCTACCGCCCCGGCCCTTTAAATAGCCACTGGAGCCCCGCTGCTTCCCCAGGGCTCCCGCGGCTATTTAAAGGGCCAGGGCGGTAGAAGCAGGGGAGCCCTGGGCCCTTTAAATAGCCCCCAGAGCCCTGGGATAGCGGGAGGCTCGGGGGCTATTTAAAGGGTCGGGGCTCCAGCTGCCTCTGCTGAACCCCGTCCCCGCACCAGCCCGCACCCCCTGCCCTTCCCGCAGCCAGCCCCGTCTCCAGCCAGCCCTGCACCCCTTGTCCGCAGCCAGCCCCTGCTGCACCCCTGCCCTACCTCCAGCCCCGCCCCCCCGTTCTGCCCGCACCAGCCCTGCCCCCCTGCCCTGCCTGCAGCCAGCCCTGCACCCCCTGCCCACAGCCAGCCTCTGCCGCACCCCCTGCCCTGTCTCCAGGCAACCCCTGACGCACCCCCCTGCGGCCCTGCCCAAAGCCAGCCAGCCCCACACACCCCTGTCTCCTGCCAACCCCGCACCCCTTGCCCTGCCTGCAGCCAGACCCTACCTCCAGTGAGCCCCTGCCCTGCCTCCAGCCAGCCCCATGTCCACTGGTGCCCTGCAGTTCCCAGGGCAGTAACCCTGCACACCTGCTTCAATGAGGGGGGCAGGGAGCACCTGGGACCCACACATGTGCACACCACTAGCGTGACCAGACAGCAAGTGTGAAAAATCGGGACAGGGGGTGGGGGATAATAGGATCCTATAAGAAAAAGACCCAAAAATCGGGACTGTCCCTATAAAATCAGGACATCTGGTCACCCTAGCATACCCCCAGGGAGTGGCGGGGACCCACACACGTGAAACGGAGCTCATTAATAACTGATCAACAGCATATATGATGCAATGTACATAATATATAATTTTATTATTTATACAGTTATGAAAAGTAAATAATACATGAAAGAAATGAAAGGCTTTTTTTTACATTTTTTTTTTTGTTAGTCATCCCTGCCGGGGCCCTGCCAAAAATGTTCGAATTGGGCCCCGCCCTTCCTAAAGCCGGCCCTGCTGGAGAGAACAGGAGGATTCAGTCAGCAGGGGCTGCCGATCCGTCCCATTCACCAGGGCTGCCATCCTGCGGCTTCAGCATTAGTGGCTGGGGTGACTTGGGGTAAGGTCTCAACCTCCCCACATCCCACTTCACTGCTGCCAGAATCCCTCCTGCCCCCCCGCTACAGTCCCCTCCCTACCCAACCTGGGTGGGGCTGGAGGAGAGGGGTCTGAGAACTTGAGCTGTGGATTGGAGGTGGAACAGCTATCAGGGGCACGGAGGGGGAGGTGGCAGGAGCTCCCCGTACAAGGAGGGGGGTTGCCACTGGAGGTCACTAGGAAGGACAACAAGACTCCATCCTGGGGGTCAGGAGGGGGAATCCATCCCTCAGAGGTGGGCAGGGGCTGGGTGGAAATGCTGCTGGTTCCAGGGGCCGTTAATCCCCCCTGATTCCTCGGAGGCGTCTGAGTCTCAGACAGGTTCTCGTTCCCTTGCAGCAGGAGGACGTCACGGCCAATGTGATGCGCCAGCTCCGTATCATGCGGCACTTGCGCCAGGTGCCCGAGGCGCTGCAGGGCCTGTGCCTCTGAGGCCACCAGCAACTCCCGCTCCCTGCTGCAGGTACTGCTCTGGCTCTCTGTAAATGGGGAGCTAGTGGAAGGGGAAATGGAGCCCCCTGGCACTCACAGAAAGCTGATTACAGAATGAGCCCGAACTGAGAGGCACCATATCCGCCCCCCTAAAGAGCCAGACTTCAGTGGTGATACAGCCCAGCTGCGGTAGCAACAGGATTGAGAACGAGGTAGGAAGTTCAGAGCAGCAAGGAAAGCCTGGAGGGGAACTTGAGAAGAGAGGTTGGAAAAGTGCAGCAAAGAGAAAGGTGCAGACCTAGCTGTTGGGTCCAGGGCCCTGAGCTGCTATCAATGTCAGGGTGGGACTGGGTTCCCCTACCGGCCCCAGAGGAGGCGGCGTACACGCACCTGGAGAGGGTTCCCAAGCCCAGCAAGGGGGCTACAGGCTGAGCAAGTGCCCCAGCGATGGCAGAAGGACTTCTGTCTGTGGAAAGACCTCTTTGGACTTTTAGTGTGAGGCAAGCTGGGCCCCAGAAGGATTTACTAAAGGTGGTGACCTGGCCAGAGTTACCAGGCAGAGAAACTGCTGTGGTGCTGGAGCGATCATGGATGGGGGACGCTAGCCCAGCGAGAGGGCTGTGATGCCATGCCTGGCTGCCGGGGGGGCACCTAACGATGAGTAGATTCATTTATGATTGGCATCGTTGGCAGGATTGAGTTCCCCCTGTGATCCGTGAGGGAAGTCTTGGTTGCTGAAGGAATCATAGAATAGCAGGGTTGGAAGGGACCTCTGGAGGTCATCTAGTCCAACCCCCTGCTCAAAGCAGGACCAATCCCCAGACAGTTTTTTGCCCTGATCCCTAAGTGGCCCCCTCAAGGATTGAGCTCACAACCCTGGGTTTAGCAGGCCAATGCTGAAACCACTGAGCTATCCCTCCCCCAAGCAGGTGTATCAAGGGACCAAGCTGGTCGCTGGATTTCCCACTTCAGTTCCAGGGACTGGCTAAGCAGCCAAAGCAGATCTAGGGGTTTCTCCAGCAGCTCCTAGAAAACCAACAGACGCAGAAGGAAGTGCAGGTGGAGCTACAGACGCAGCAGCAGCAATACCTGTGAGAGATCCTGCAAAGGGAAATCAACCCAGGGTCTGCTATGCCCATGGACAAAAAGAGCAGAGAAGGAGAGCATGCCTGGGCTGTGCTGAGAAGGTTAGCCCAGGGAGAAGGGCATGAGAAAGTGTACAAGCGTGGCCTAATGCCAAGATGGGAGCAAGAGTTCTTTGTTTTGGGGGCAGAGAAGCAGGCCATATCAAAAGACACGGCCTGCTTAGGAAATTGCTGAGTGGCTGAACGAGGGGCCAGGGCCCTAAGAAGTTAGAAAGAAAGGAGAAGGTGTCCTCTGACACAAACCCCCATGAGGCAGGCAAAGTGGAGGTGGCTGGGGTGGCCATGGACCTTGCAGACCCTCCACCAACACACCCTGTCGGGTGCTGCAGGGAGATGAAGGACGAAATGATTGGCCCAGAGATGAAGCAGACTGGAGGAGGGACAAACACAAGGGTGGAGCAGTCCATGGTGGGTTCTCAGACCCTGACCGAAAAGGTTTTGGCAGATGCAGCGGCAGTAGCAAAAAGGCAACAGAAGACGCTAAAGGCTTCAGAAGAGGCTCTGCAAGCAGCTGTTCATGAGACTGAGTGGCTGCAGGAAGAGCGTCGGGATACTGCAGAAGAGAAGGTTTGCCCCGAGCGAGCTGGCAGTGGAGCTGCAGACACTGCGCACAGGCTGTACAAGCGCGCAGCCGGTGACAGCGATGAGATGAGCAGAGATGAAGCTTGGAGAAGAATAGAACTTGCCCCCGCGTGGGCCAGGTTCTAAGGAGGAGGGTATATAACGGGGGGCTTGGCCTGTGGGCTATAAAGCCTGGAGCTAGGCCAAATGGATTACAGAGTGAGCTCCAGCTGAGGGGAAACCAGGGGAAACCGCAACAAAGGTACAGGAGCAAGCCTAGCTGTTCGGTACAGGGCCTTGGGGCAGAACCTAGAATCCAGGGTAGGACTGGTTCTCCCACGGTCTCTAAGGAAGGGGATGTACAGGGCCATAGAAAGGGCTACCAAGGCCAGCAAGGGCAGGCCGAGCCAAAGTCAGGCTGAGGAAAAGCCCCCAAGGGACAGAGGATCTTGTTTCAGTTAAAGACATTTTTTGACTTTTAGTTTGGGATGAGCGCGACCCAGGAAGGATTGGGACTAAAAGATGGTCGCCTGGCCGAAGGGCTGAGTTCCCAGCCAAAAACCTGCTGGCGGGCGTGCTAGCCCAAGAAATCTGTGACCCCAGGCCTTGAAGGAAGCACCTATCGGTGAGTGAACTCTGTTACAAGCCTGCTTCCATTGTGGAAACAGCCTGGTATTGGAGAGTGGTGGGGATGGCCTGTGGGCGAGGATGGCTGGAGGGGTCATACAGGAGGGGCAGCAGCGTCCAGTGAGGAGATCAGGGAACGGGTTGTTTGCAGTCCTGCCACTGAGCGGTAACGTGATCCTGGCCAGGTCACTCTCCCACCTGGTGCCTCACTTTCTCTATCTTTGAAATGGGGATCATCCCGACCCACATTAAGAAAGGGTTTGATCCTCTGCTCTTGCTTCCCAAATCCCTGCCCTCCTTGCCCCACACAGGCCTCTGCCCTGTTACTCAAACTCCCATGCACATGTTAGTGCCTGTGTCACCCCCGCAACTGCAAGGTCTCATGTACAGTCCCCTGCCAGCAAACTGAAGCTGCCACTAGATCCAGAATAGGAATCGCAGTTCCTGTGCCCTGCCCTGAATGGAGTCTAGACCCTGGGCATGGGGAAGGCCAACGCTCACATCCAGGTAGATCATCAACCTACTCCTCTGTCCCAGGAGCAGGAAGGCCTCTGGTTCGTGCTCCCTTCGGTAGCTGGAGCTGCTGAGTTGGGAGTGTGGTGGGCAGAGATGGGAACAGGCCATAGGATGAATCAAGTGTCAGGGGGAGACTCCCTGTGTGTGATACGGAGCTGGCGCATCACATTGGCTGTGACGTCCTCCTGCTGCAAGGGAATGAGAACCTGTCTGAGACTCAGACACCTCCGAGGAATCAGGGGGGATTAACGGCCCCTGGAACCAGCAGCATTTCCACCCAGCCTCTGCCCACCTCTGAGGGATGGATTTCACCTCCTGACCCCCAGGATGGAGTCTTGTTGTCCTTCCTAGTGACCTCCAGTGGCAACCCCCTTCCTTGTACGGGGAGCTCCTGCCACTTCCCCCTCAGTGCCCCTGACAGCTGTTCCACCTCCAATCCACAGCTCAAGTTCTCAGACCCCTCTCCTCCAGCCCCACCAAGGTGGGGTAGGGAGGGGACTGTAGCGGGGGGGCAGGAGGGATTCTGGCAGCAGTGAAGTGGGATGTGGGGAGGTTGAGACCTTTCCCCAAGTCACCCCAGCCACTAATGCTGAAGAAGCAGGATGGCAGCCCTGGTGAATGGGACGGATCGGCAGCCCCTGCTGACTAGGGTTACCATACGTCCGTTTTTTCCCGGACATGTCCTGCTTTTCGGCAATCAAACCCCCGTCCGGGGGGAATTGCCGAAAAGCCAAACCTGTCCGGGAAAATGCGGTCGGGTACTTCCTCTCCCGCGCCTACTCTGCTCCGCTCCTCCCCTCTCAGACTTTAAGAGCCGAGCTGCCCGAGCCAGCGCTACTTGCTTCGGGCAGCACGCCCCCTTCCTCCGGACCCCGAGCCGCCGGCCAGGCACTTCCCTTCCCGGGCTCCAGCTGAGCTGCTCCGCTCGTCCCCTCTCAGACTTTAAGAGCCGAGCTGCACGAGCCAGCGCTACCGGGTGGGCGCTTCCCCTCCCGTGCTCCAGCTGCGCTGGGGAAGTGCCGGCCGGGGGCGCAGGGTCTGGGGGCTGCCCGGCAAACCGTGAAGCCGGTAGCGCTGGGGCAGCCCTCTCACCATGGCTGGGAGTGGGAGGGAGGAGGGGGCGGAGTTAGGGCGGGGAAGGAGCGGAGTTGGGGCGGGACTAGGGGGGGGAAATGGGCGGGGCCAGGGCCCGTGGAGGGTCCTCTTTTTTTATTTATTAGACATGGTAACCCTACTGCTGACTGAATCCTCCTGTTCTCTCCAGAATGGGTCCAGCCTTGCCAGCAGCAGGGCAAGCGTCCCCTGCCCATGTGCCTCAGCCCTGCCTGGTCAGACGCCATCACCCGTCAGTCCTTGGCCTCCCAGGCTGCCAGTGATGGGAGCAACTCTGGGTGGTGGCTCGGGTGACACAGACACCAGACCACTAGGAATTGGGTGCGGCCCTGTGGGACAGGAGAGTCTTGCAGAGGGCACTTGGGGGACTCTCCTGCCCTTCCCAAGAGCGATAGCACCGTGTCCTGAGAACATAAGTCTGGGATGAGGCAAAGCTTGTCATTAATTAGCCTGGCTAAAGAGCTGGGTGGAGCTGCTCCGGGGACAAGCTGGCTCGCTCCTGCTCATGGAGGTGAATTCATCTCCCTTCCCAGGAGCACCTGCTCTCCCTTTCATTCCCCACCAGGCTCCTTGTGCCAGGCCAGCGAATGGCCACAGGATGGGAATGAGGCCTGGGCCGCGCCCCAATCTCCTGAGTCTAATGCAGCTGCTCACCTTGTCCCCCATCAGCTGCTGGGTTTCCCCCAGGAGGGAGTAGGTGACAGGGAGAGAGACACACACACATTTGTCCTTCTGGTTGCAGGGCTTGTGTCCTTCCAATCCCATTGGTGGCTGCACAGTGGGCAGAGTCCTCGCTGCGTGCCCGGCCCAACAGAATTGCAGGGCGTGGTGTGGAACACAGAAAGAGATAGAGAGACTCATCCTCCAGCCGGGGTCAGTCTGAGAGAAATTGGCTGGGGTCCCAGTCTCACTCTTCTAGCGGGTGCCATTTCCCAGCTGGGTTCCTTACTCCTCTGGTGCAGCAGCAGCTGGTAGAGCCGGTAAACCCCCTCCCTGGCCTGCCGGCTGATGTCCTTGGCTGGGTCACTGACGGACAGAGCCAGCTGTGCCATGTGGTGACCCATCCTGGGGAATTCCGCTGAGTTCTAATGGACGGGAGAGGGAGAGGGGACTCCATCAGCATTTTCCTGTCAGCTCCCAGTCCCCCCCGAGCCAGGACTCTCCTTCCCCTCAGCCCCTCTGCAGGAGATGCTAGAGGATAGGAGCTAGAGCCAGACCCTTAATTTCCTCTGCCCCCAAGGAAGCCTGGAGCACAGGGCTGTGGGCAGGGCCCTCCATGAGGACTTGCTTCCCCAGCTGCTCCAGGATGACAGGGAGGCATGAACCTGGAGCACAGTCCCCTTAAAAGCCCAGAGTCACCACTTAACTAGGACAAGAAGAACTTGACTCAAGCCAGGCTCACTCTCTGCTCTGACTCTGCCTCCCCAAGAGGAACACTCCTAACCCACAGCCCCTGCAGCAGCAGATCCTACAGCCCGTCGGAGCCAGATCACCTACGCCTGGAGTCAGGAAGCTGGGGTCAGAGGTCACTTACGTCAAACTCAGGGAGGGTGATGGTGAATCTGAGCAGGGCCGTGCTGCTCTTAACGGCCCTGGCTCTCTCTCGCGGCACCGTGGACACGATCCAGTAGTTAATGTGCTGTGGGGAAAGGAGGCATTGCACTGACTGCCCTGACCAAGGATGCCCACTTGGGGCCCGGCTAGGAGGACAGACTGGAAAATGGATCTAAGAGTGAAGGTAAAATTGTCCCCACCTCTCTCATCGGGCTCACCTCCAAGATGTACTGGAGCCTGTCGGTGTCTGGGGACTCTGCCAGCAGGTTCCCCAGCATGGCGTCCAGGAGGTCTGGCAAGACCCTAGGCAGATCCTGAAAGCAAGGGAGAGCCATGGGTCAGAGTTAGGGAAAGTGGGGCTACACCTGCCACAGGATGGGAAGTGGGGTCTCTGGGAAACACTGGTGAGACCCCCAAACACATATCCTGGCCTCTCTCATTCACATCCCACTGCAGGCAATTAGCAAGGACTCATGGCAGGATGACAGCTGGCTCTTCAATCCATGACTTTAGCATGATCTACCTGCACTTGGGTGGTGTCCTTCTCCATGCCCAGGGTGAAGACGGCGTGCAGGGCAGCTCGGAGGAGGTGGGTCTCCAGCTCTGGCTCCATGGCAGGTGTCATGGTGCTGGCAAGAGAGAGGAGCCGGTATTAGACTGTGCAGTGCGGGGATGGGACTGGCACCAACACGCAGGTGAAACTGCAGGGAAATAGGCACAGGCTGGCGAGAATGGAAACTGAGGCACCGAGCCAGGGAATGACAAGGCCAAGGTTTCTCAGACAGACAGTGGCAGGGCAGGAATAGCCCCTGTTCCCTGGACCCTGCTGCCCCTCCTGTATCTGATCCTGGGAGTGAGCCTCTCCCCAAAGCCGTTGCAATGTTACTGGAGTGAAAAGAACAGCCCAGCCAGGAGAGAGTGACCCTTCCCCGCACCTCTGCCAGAGGAGCCACCCTTGGGCGGTGACCTGGGAGTGGGAGGGGCAGTGACTCCCAGCCATGCGCCTGAGCAGCACTGGGGTTAGGGGAACCGGGCCGGAGGGTCTCGGTACCTGAGGTTGCCCACAGCAATCAGGGAGTTAGCGAGGACGGCGCCGGGTGGAGAGTTATCAGGCAGCTCCTCAATGAGCTCCTGTGTGACCCAAAGGAGACAAAGGAGCGTGTGAGATTCGGGCCTCACTGACACTTCTCAGTGAGGAGATTACACAGCCAGGGCCCCACACAGCCAGCAGGATCCCCCCACCTACCCCCCGCTCCTCCGATTCCTGCCCAATAGTGACCACTCTCCGAATTTCTCCTCCTCGTCCCCTGAGTCCCTGGCTGTCCCTGCACCAGGGAGAGAAGGGGACAGGGTGACGCCTGCTGCCACTCGGGGGAAGGACAGGGGCACGGTGGGGCAATGTGTCCCCTTCCCACGACCGAGACGCAGGGCAGATCGGGCCCCACACTCCCTCCTCTCAGTGATGCCTTCAGCTCCCAACTCCTTCAGGAGCCCATAGCAAAGAGACCCCTCCAGACTGTCCTGGACTCCCTGAGAGGTGCCTCCCCCCAACTGGAGCACCAAGGACCAAAGTGGCAGCATCTAGTGTCAGTGGGGTTCATATGGCTCAGGCCTGACCCCTGGGCTGGGGACAAGCCCCCATAGCACTGATCGAGGGCCTGGGCCCAGGGAATTCACAGCCCCGCCCTCACCTCTCCCTGAGCCCAGCCTAACTCCTCACCTGGAACAAAGCAGTGGCGCCCATCGGCCTCGCTGCTGCCCGAGTCCCAGGCACTGCTGCTGTCCCATGGGGAGCGGGCCGAGCTGCTGGTGGTGGGACAGGGATCCTCCACCTCCTGCCCTGGGGAGGCTGGAAGGTCCTCACTGACCGGGCAGGGCGATGCCTCCTGCTGGGAATCAGGGCTGGGCTCCTGGGGCTGGTGCTTCCCACACAACAAGCCCCAGAGTCACCCAGTCCGGCTCCCCTCCTGCTCTGGGTCCTGCCTGCCCAGCCGCATCCTGGCCCAGCTCCATTTCGGCCTGGCCTCTCCCACCTCGGTGCCTGCCCTGGGAGCGGGTTTTCTCCGCCAGAAGGCTGGGCACTTCCACCTCCTGGCCTGGCCGGGAGCTCCTTCCCCGCCAGTGGGGACGGAGGAGCCGCTCTGCTCCTGGGGAAGATGGCAGCTGCTTCCCTCAGGCTCTGGGGCCACCTGCAGAGCCTTCTTCCTGAACATCCTCAGGAGCCTGGCCATCCTGGAACCGAGCGGGGAGCGGGCGTGAGTCTGGGGTCAAGGCAGCCTCTCACTAACCAGCCTGTTTGGTCCCTCCCCATCCCTGCCCCAGCCAGAGCAGCTCTTCCTCCCCCACAGGGGTGCATGTAATGCAATCTACACGCACTGGCAGGAGTTCATTGCATGATCTGCTCCCAGCATTCCCCCTCGTCACCCCTGGGGCTGCAATGCCCGGGGAGTCTCCTCCTTTTCCATCACTGGATTCAGTCACTTTGGACAAGCAGCTCCCTCCTGCCGTCCCAGGCCACACTCCCCACCAGGCTAGAGAAGGAACAGAACCCAGGAGTCCGGACTTCTCCTGGGAAACCATTCCCCACGTCAAAGTCCCGAGGCAGAGCAAGGCCAGGACCCCTGCCTTTCCCATTGATTTCCATGCTCAGCAGCTCACAGGGTCTGGCCCAGCTCAGAGACGCTCAGCCTGGGGAACGGTCTCCCACAAGGGAAGGGCTGGGAGCCCCATTGCTGGGACCTTTCCAAACACACTGGAGACGGCTCTGGAGAAGCCCCTTCCCGGTCTGAGAGCGAGGGGCTCCTGGGGGCGGTTTGCAAATCCAATCTCCTTTGGGAGAGATTCTTTCCCCCTCTTTCTCCCTCTCCCCAGACAGACAGGGGACGCCAACGGGGAACCCTAATGCCACTCACTTGCTCTGCTGACGGAGCGATGGATGGAGGATGTTCAGTGTCATCCCTCGCCCTTCTCCTCACTCCCCAAAGCCAAGGCAGGCTGGAGAGGGTGGTGGTGACCTGAGGAGTTACCCTGCCCAGCCAGCAGGCAATGTGATAGCACTGGGCGATCGACTGGCTGTGAAAACAAGAGTCTGTCTTATTGCCAAGGGACAGAGAAACTCGGCCAGCAGCCGGGGGTGCAGAACACTGGCCTAGTGCGGGGGTGACAGCGCCTCCGGGATCCTGACATCCCGGCACTTTACACACCTTCCTGGAGCCTCCCAACCCCCCTGGTGTGTAGGGGCTGCGACCCCAACCCCACTGATGAGAACCAGGCCTGGGGCGGGGAAGCTACTGGCTCAGGGTCACACCAAGTGTCAGAGCCAGGGATGGGACCCAGAAGTCCTTATTTCCAGGCCCCTTCACTAACCACTGCTGCACACTCCCTCCCACAGCTGGCAATTACAACCAGGCCCTCATGTCCGGTCCCCCTACTTTGAGAGGGAGTGTGCTCCGCTGGAGTGATTGGAGCAGGGAACTGGGAGTCAGGACTCCTGGGTTCCATTGCTGGTTTCCTATTGACCTGTGGGACTTTGGGTAAGTTGCTCCCCGCTCTAGGCTCTGTCCCCAGCAGTCAAATGGGGATTTCATACTTTCCCACTATTGGAAAGTGCTGGGAGAATCCCCCAGCAAAAGCTGCTCTGACAGTGCTAAGCAGCATCTGACCATTAGAGGTCAGAGCGCACTGCCCAGGAGAAGGAGTGTTTGGTTCTGGGCTGTTGGAGTACGGGCTTGCAACCATCTGTGCACACATATTATACTAATTGCATCTAGACCACATCTCCCTAGTTGGTTTGTGAGAATGTCCTTATTAACACCAAGATGGATCACATCTACTGTTTACTTCACTAGGCCCGTAACCCTGCCAAAGAAGGAGCTAGGATTGGTTTGGAATGATTTGTTTTTGACAAGTCCATGCTCACTAGTCCTAAGAACCAAATTGTCCTGTAGGTGCTGACAAACTGATTGTTTAATAAGGAGTTCCAGTATCTTTCCAGGTATGTTAATGGATGGGAAGACGTTCTTTTTCAGGGATCTCTGACGAGAACTGGGGCACAGCACTTAGTTTGTTGAGGCCATAAAATGGAGACAGGCACCTCTTCTCTTCTCCCAGCACCCCAGATACCTAAAAGGGTGGGACTCACATCCCTCAATGGGCTTAAAAAAGACAATGGTTACAATGTGGCCCCAACCATTTCTGGTTTCTGCAGACTAGATGTTTTAGCAAAGTTTAGAATTCCTTGGTGCTCAACACCGTGAAACTCCCCTTTCTCCTTCACAAAGGGCTTTAATGCCCCTTATCTCACCCAGGCTCTCGACTGCCCAAAGTTGGAGAATTGTCCCTGTTCTCATTGCAGAGCACCCCCCACGACACACACACAGAGTCCTCCTGGTGGTGGGAGGGGAACAGAGGAAAGGACAGAAGACGTAAGAGATGAAGAGAAAGGAGGAAGGGATGGAGGAAAAGGTAAAACAAAAAGAACAAACCCTAATGTCCCCAGTGATTCTAAGGGACAAAATCCCAGGTGAGGAATAAAATTCGACCACCTTAAGCTAGTGTTTTCCATGCCTAGAATTCAGCTGGCGCCAGATGCATCAGACTGAACAGGTTCCAAACCTCTCGGAGGCTCTTACCTTCTAAACAGGGACGTCTGTTTTCTAGTAAAATCAGGAAAAAGAAAAGAGAAAACTCAAAAGAGGTTCCTCCTGGCGCTCATGTACATGAACCTAAATACTCTCTCAGTCCTCAAAGAGAGACCTCGAGAAGGAGACTTGCTGAAGCAAAGCTACAGGGGACTCTGAGGTTTCCCTGGCCCTGCGCCCCTGTCCTGCCTGGCTGATGTCAGCATCTCTCTGTGAGGTCACCACCTCCCCTGCACCTTTGGCCAATAGGCTCATGTCCTGCAAAAGGCCTTTGTGATGTCACTGCCACACCCACCCCTCCCCTGCAGTGTTAATGTCCTGCCACAGGGCAGACACTTTGGAGGTTTGAGCTACACAAAGAGGAGACACTTAGATCTCAAAAATTAGATAAGATGTTTCAGTCTGAGCTAAGTAGGTGCTGCTTTTAACAATTGCAACATAATAAAATACAAATAAAATAGACTATTTCAGCCATTCTATTATGTCCTAATCTGATCTGAGTATTTTAGGAGAACTGGAATGTTAGAGAAAATAATGAACCACAGAGACGCAGCAAAATTTGTCGAACATATGACTGGTTATGACTATTTACTTGGCCTTAAAAGAAAACAACAGGGACCTGAGTCTCCTCCCTGTCAATAACCCCCTGCTCAGCCAATCAGGGTAGAGACCGAGGGGCGGGAGGATGAGGGTTCTCACCAGAGAGCCCAAAGGATGGCCCAGGTCACCGCTGGGGATCACTGTCTGAGCACTATTTCAGCCCCACATTTTTCGGTGGACCTCCCACAATGGGAGTTGTAGAGCACCCCCCACGACACACACACACCCCTCCTGGTGGTGGGAGGGGAACAGGGAAAGGACAAAAGAAGTAAGAGATGAAAAGAAAGGAGGGAGGGATGGAGGAAAAGGTAAAAGAAAAAGGACAGACCTTAATGTCCCCAGAGATTCTAAGGGACAAAATCCCAGGTGGGGAATAAAATTTGGCCACCTTAAGCTAGTGTTTTCCATGCCTAAAATTCAGCTGGCGCCAGATGCAGCAGACTGAACAGGTTCCAAACCTCTCGGAGGCTCTTACCTTCTAAACAGGGACGTCAGATTTCTAATGAAATCAGGAAAAAGAAAGGAGAAAACTCAAAAGAGGTTCCTCCTGGTGCTCACATACATGAACCCAAATACTCTCTCAGACCTCAAAGAGAGATCTCGAGAGGAGACTTGCTGAAGCAAAGCCACAGGGGTCTCTGAGGTTTCCTTGGCCCTGCGCCCCTGTCCTGCCTGGCTGATGTCAGCATCCCTCTGTGAGGTCACCACCTCCCCAGCACCTTAGACCAATAGGCTGATGTCCTGCAAAAGGCCTTTGTGATGTCACTGCCACACCCACCCCTCCCCTGCAGTGTTAATGTCCTGCCACAGGGCAGACACTTTGGAGGTTTGAGCTACTCTCTGGGGATCACCCCGCTCAATGAGTGTTCATTCTAGGAAGCAAGCCGGCTAGACAGTAAAACATCACAAGCTGCTCCCAATGCTACACTCGGTTTCTCAGAAATGAGTAGACTTTATGGGCAGAAGAGACAGTTAGAGCATCTAATCTGACCCCCTGCATATCACAGGCCTCCTGTCTATCACAATAGCTACTTTTGGGGCAAACACATTCCGGAAAAGCATCTAGTCTTTATTAATGACATCAAGAGATGAAGAATCCACCACTTTCCTTGGTAGCTTCTTCCTGTGTTCAATCATCCTCGCTGTTGAATATTTGTGCCTTATTTGTCATAGGAATTTGTCTCTTTTCACCTTCCAGCCATTGGGTCTTGTTCTGCCTTTCTCTGCTAGACTAGAGAGCCCTTTAATCCCCAGTATTTTCTCTCCATTAAGGCACTTCAACACTTCAATGAAGTCCCCTTCAATCTTCTTTTGATAAGCTAAACAGGTTGAGCTCTTTCAATAGCTCACTAGAAGGCATTTTTCTCCAGCCCTCAGAATATTTGGTGGCTCTTTGCTGCCCCAGCTCCAATTTCTAGGACCATCTTTTTCAAAGGAGGACACCAAGACTGGAGGCAGTACTCCAATAGCAGACTCACTGCTGCTGTGTCACCTCCCTATCCTACTCACGGCTCTGCTCCTTCGTCTAATGATGGCTTTAGCCCTGTTCACCACAGCATCACACTGGGAGCTCATGTTGAGTGGCTTCTCCACTCTGGCCCCTAAATCCTTTTCAGAGTCATTGCTTTCCTGGATACACGTCCCCATTCTGGAGGTGTGGCCGGCGTGCCTTGTTGCCACGCATAGGACCTTGCATTGGGCTCTGCTCAAACTTGTTTTCTTTGAATGGGTCCAGCTGGCCGAATGAGCCAGATCGCTCTGTATCACTGCCCTCTCCCCATCAGGAATTACCACTCTGCCTGTATTTTGTCACCCCCCAATCTTATCCGCAGTGATTGTATGTTTTCTCCCAATTCATTGATAACAATTATTTTAAAAAATTAGTCCTTGAGAGCTTCTTCAGACCCTTAGTACCCAGGACCTGCTCCCCACATCACAGTGAGAAATACTGTCCAGCCCTGCTGGTACATAGGGGATAAGCACAGAACAAACGTACCTTTAGGAGCTGTGTTGTCCATAGGCTCTGAACAACATGTGGGGGTCAGCAGATTACAAACGCACGACAGACCTGTAGTGTAGACAGGTCCCAACTGTGTCTCGGTTTCCCACCCTGTAAAACGGGGAGAACAAACAAAACCTTGATTAGCTCCATTTGATAGCTGGGGAAACCGAGGCACCCAGCGGTGCAGAGACTCGCTCATGGTCCCAAAGCCAGGAATAGAAAACAGCAGATCTGATAGCCAGGCCTGGGACCTAACCCTGGTTTTCCTGGCCTTGCTGCTCTAAGTTTAGTCACAGCCTCCATGTCTTTTCCCCCATGTCCCTTAACCCCACGTCACTGCAGAAGAGAGATTTTCTGGTAGCCAGCTGGCTCTCCTGCATGTGGATGTCGTTCCAAAAGACGTGCTCTGGCTCAGTCCCATGCTATGGTTGGCTGAAGGAACCACTTGGTCACATTCTAGGCCCTGAGTTATACAGGAGGGGCGACTAGATACACATAATGGTCCTTTCTGACCTGAACCTCTATCAATCGCTACATTTTCTGCTGCTAGGAAGAGAACTCTGGACCTATCTTCTCTCATTCACTTTCAGTTGGAATAATTTCAATCCAGGCCAAAGGATTTCCTCTTCCATTGTGTCTTCAGCACCTTTGGGAGCAACCAGTTACTGTTACCCACAGGTTTCCAGTTTCAACCTGTCCCAGGGTGAGATGGCCAGGAAAGGGGTTGGAGCTCAACTGCACCTGGCCCAGGTGATGCAGCTCCCTAGGGTGAAGGGAATAAGTGTGGGGGTCATGTGACAAGACGCAGCCTGTGACTAGGACCCAGGCCCGCTGAGAGATAGAAGGGCAGCCTGTGCTCAGCCAGGAGAGAGACCCCAAGGGAAGCAGGCATGGGAGGGGCTTGGAGAGTCCTTTAAAGGTCAGGGACAAGCTGGGAAGGGGCCAGGTTGAGCACTAAGGACCAGGCCCTAAGAGGGAAAGACAGGGCAGTTTAGGAGATGGGGCAGATAGTCCAGTTGGTTTCGGCTCCCAGGACCAGACACCCAGAGGTGAAGGTGATTGTCGGGGCTTCTGTCCTTCTTCCCCAGTGTAGATTTGGTAGTGGAGAAGACTGATGCCGTAAGGGGGAAGTGAGTTACCCCAAGGTCACCCAGTGAGTTTATATCACGAATGCATACTCGGAAGGATCCAATAGAAACATGGATTTTCCAGTCTCTTCTTTCTAGGAGTCCCCAGGGCTAAGGTAAAACCCCTGCGGCCCCTCCCCATTCTGCTCACCTCCAAGATGTGCTGGAGTTTGTCTGTGCTGTGGGGTGCTGTCAGCAGGATAGAGAGCTCATCATCCATGTTCTCGGCGCAGGCCTTGCTCAGAGCCTGCCAGCGGAGGGAGACCAGGGGTCAGGAGCCTGCATTAGCACCCGTGTGCCATTGACCAGGAGCTGGCTGAGGTAAGCGCCGCCTGGCTGGAGCTCGCACCCAGAAACCCTGCCCCAGGTTGGAACCCCCTCCCACACCCAAATTCCCTCCCAGACCTCACACCCGGCATCCCAACCCCCTGCCCCAGGTCGGAACCCCCTCCTGTACCCTAATCCCTCCCAGACCCCACACCCCCACCCGCACCCCAATCTCCTACCCTAGCCCTGAGCCCCCTCCTGCACCCAAACTCCCTCCCAGAGTCCGCACCCCAACCCTCTGCCCCAGCGCGGATCCCCCTCTGGCACCCCAAACCCCTAATCTCCAGCCCAATCGCAGAGCCCGCATCCCCACCGGAGCCCTCACCCCTCCCTGCACTCCAACCCCCAGCCCCAGCCCAGTGAAAGTGAGTGAGGGTGTGAGAGCGAACGACTGAGGGAGGTGGGCTGGGCTGGAGTGAGTGGGGGTGGGGCCTTGGGAAAGGGCATGAAAGGGGTTGGGTCAAGGGCGTTTGGTTTTGTGCAAGTAGAAAGTTGGCAACTCTACTTAAGGACCTTTGAAAAGCAGCCTCCTTAGCACCGCTCCTGATACCAGGGGCCAAGGCGCCCCTGGACATGAGAACCACAATAGGCCAGAGCAAAACGCTGCGTTAGAAATCGGAGCTCAGGCTGCCAAGCGAACGATAGCTGACAGACAGGAGATGCGGGAATTAAGGTTGTGCCTTCAGCCAGCAACTGGTGTTCATCCGTTTGCACCACACACAAACCTGTAGCCAAGGCCACTATTTCCTTGTCTGTCTGCCTGTTTAGCGTTTCTCGGTCCTTACTGTGCCCATCACCGTGGTGTCTGAGTGGCAAACCAAGGGTTTGACGTGTGCATATGAAACTGGCTGACTGGAAGGACGTGGTTTGGTGTGGATCAGTGACTGCTGGGGCGATTGGTGGCAGAAGGCTCTGAGGGCCTGGCTCATTCCGACCTGGCTCATTCCAATGGCTTCTACAGCTGAGAGCAGCCCAGTCTCCTGCCTGGGTCCGACGCAAACCAGGAAGTACAGGACCACGGTTAATAAGAGCAGCTCAAAAGATCATTTTCGCTGAGCCCAGCCCTGCACAGATTTCCAGCTTAGGTTTGCATTTTCAGCAAAAGTTCTTCTTGATTATTTTCTCCCAACCCCCTTCTGCCTCCATAATAGCCAGCCACCCCGTCAGTCGCATCCTGGGGCGCTCCAGGGACAGCGTATGTGCACGTCTGTATATATATGTATGTGTACATGTGTGTACGTGTATGTGCACATGAGCGTGTGCACATGTGAGTGTGCGTGTGTATGTGTGTACATGTACCCCAGTCAGATGTATACATCTGGATTTCCTTTGAAAGAATTTTCAAATTGAGCTGATCAAGTGCAATGGCAAAGCAACCAATTCCTCTGCCCCCCAACTGCTTTCGCTGCTTTAACATACAACCTGCTCTGCTGGCACCCCTCACTCCTGAAAGCCCTAACGCTCCCGGGGAGCAGGCCGTGCCCTGCCCTGCCCTGCCCTGCCCTGGCTGCCCCGGGTGTTACCTCGGAGGGAATCGTTCCAGATTCCAATGGGTGGCAGGTCCAGGGAAGAGCCTTATCTGGGGGAGGCTGTACCAGACCCGCCCGACCCAGGCAGGCTCCCAGGTACTCTCTGCTCGGGGCTGATAAGGCTTCTTAGCAGTTTCTCTCCAAACAAATTCCAGTTCAAGACACCTCAGAGCTCCACAGCAGGACAGCATCCCCAGAGCGCAGCAGGGCGGGGGTTAGGGGGAGCAGTCGGTAGCAGCACCTGTCCCTCGTACGGAAGGAGCGAGAAGTGCCAGCCACGTGCTGCCTCCAGCCCCAGAGGCCAGGTGAGAGTGAATTCCCACGTCCCCGCACGATTGGTTCCGTCACTCTTCTACACTTACATGGATTTCCAATGTCAATGTTTCTAACATCAGCTTTGCCAGCTCTCCTTACACCTTTGTCTGCTAGAGCAAAACCCTGAAATGCAGCTACCTCCTCCTGATGGGTGACTATAGACCTTAATGACAGAGCTCGGAACTGCTTAGTCAAGCTGACTAGCTGCAGCCCCTCGGGTTGCCTGCTCGAAGGTGTGCTGGCCAGGCCACAAGTCATTTCTGTGCCTCTTCCCTGCTCCTTCTCAGCATTTGAACATCATTTGACTAGTGTGAACAAGAGTCTATACTGGGGAGAGCCCAGGGTGAGAGAGTCACTAGACTCTTGTCAAGGCTGCTTCCCCACTCTGAACTTTAGGGTACAAATGTGGGGGCCTGCATGAAAACTGCTAAGCTTAACTACCAGCTTAGATCTGGTCCACTGCCACCATTCCCAAGTGGATTCCCTTCCCTGGGAAGCCTTGAGAAACCTTTCACCAATTCCCTGGTGAATACAGATCCAACCCCCTTGGATCTAAAAACAAGGAGAAATTAACCATCCCCCTCCTTCCTCCCACCAACTCCTGGTGGATCAAGTTCCAAACCTCTTGGATCTTAAAACAAGGAGAAATCAATCAGGTTCTTAAAAAGAAGGCTTTTAATTAAAGAAAAAAGGTAAAAAACATCTCCGTAAAATCAGGATGGAAAATAACTTTACAGGGTAATCAAACTTAAAGAGCAATAGGCCAGAGCAAAACGCTGCGTTAGAAATCGGATTCAAAGTACAGCAAACAGAGGTAAACACTCTAGTAAAAGGTACATTTACATGTTGAGAAAACAAAGTAAAAACTAACACGCCTTGCCTGGCTGTTTACTTACAAGTTTGAAATCTGAGAGACTTGTTCAGAAAGATGTGGAGAACCTGGATTGATGTCTGGTCCCTCTCAGTCCCAAGAGCGAATGACTTCCCAAACAAAGAGCACAAACAAAAGCCTTCCCCCACCAAGATTTGAAAGTATCTTGTCCCCTTATTGGTCCTTTGGGTCAGGTGTCAGCCAGGTTATCCGAGCTTCTTAACCCTTTACAGGTAAAAGGATTTTGGAGTCTCTGGCCAGGAGGGATTTTATAGTACTGTACACAGGAGAGCTGTTACCCTTCCCTTTATAGTTATGACAACTCTGGGGAAACAGGGAGGCTAGGATCTCTGTGTTGGTTGCCCGCTGTGACATCATCTCGGTGTGACACTCGCTCCTGCCCAGGGCATGCTGTGAGCTGTAGTCCGGCCGGGCCTCACGCTCCAGGGAGAGCCGGGAGAGGAGAGCGGCCGAGAACTACAACTCCCAGCGGCCCCTGCGACGCGACCAACCTGCCCCGTGAGGCAGCAAGCCGTCGGGGGAGGTGGGGCGCGAGCCCCTGTCCTTTGGGTCGGGGGTGTCTCTGGGCACCGCTTGGCAGCCATCGCAGGGCTGGGGGGCGCCCTCCAGGGGTTGTGGACGCCAGCGCGTTGCGGGGAGCCGGCACTGTCCGGATTTGGATCCCCCGGGGGCTGGAGCTGCGCCCCTGGCCCCGGGCACCAGTCATGTAGGGTTACCGATACGTCCGGTTTTTCCGCAATCAAACCCCCGTCCGGGGGGAATTGCCAAAAAGCCGAACATGTCCGGGAAAAATACCCGCGGCTGCTCTGCTCCTCCCCTGACTCAGACTTCGGCTCGGTTTAAGAGCCAAGCACCCGAGCCAGCGCTACCGGCTTCGGGCAGCCCCCGTGTCTCCGGACCCCGAGCCGCCGGCCGGGCACTTCCCTTCCCGGGCTCCAGCTGCTCTGCTCCGGCGGCGCAGGGTCTGGAGGCAAGGGGGCTGCCCGAAGCCCGTAGCGCTGGCTCGGGCAGCTTGGCTCTTAAACAGAGCCGAAGAGTCAGGGGAGGAGCAGAGCAGCTGGAGCCCAGGAGGGAAAGTGCCCGGCCGGGGACGCAGGGTCCGGAGGCATAGGGGCTGCCCAAAGCCCGAGCGCTACTGGCTTCACGGGTTTGCCGGGCAGCCTCCAGACCCTGCGCCCCCAGCTGGGCTCTTCCCCTCCCAGGCTCCAGCTGTGCTGGGGAAGCACCGGCCGGGGGCGCAGGGTCTGGCGGCTGCCCGGCAAACCGTGAAGCTGGTAGTGGTTGGGCAGCCTTTTTCGCGTGGCTGGGAGGGAGGAGGGGGAGTTAGGGCGGGGACTTTGGGGGAATGGGTGGAGTAGGGGTGGAGTTGGGGCGGGGCCAGGGCCCGTGGAGTGTCCTCTTTTTTTATTTTTTAAATATGGTAACCCTAGGAGAAAGGAACCATGGAACAAGAACGTAACGTCACAGTCCCGTTCCCCACCTGTCCTGTGGGGTCTTCTGGCCTTTAGAGCTACTGGTCAGGGCCTCCCCCCGTCTGCAGGGGGCCACCGGGTCTGCTGGCCTCCTCGCAGCCTCTGCTGAGGCTACAGGAGAGAGGCCTCTTCAGTTTGCAGAAAGAAAGAAATCTCTGGGGTGAGCACACAGCAGATGTCTGTTTTCCCAGGGCCAGATGCTGCCACCTTGTCACTGGAAGGGCCCGTGTGACCTCTGAACACAGATGAGGGAGGACGCCCAGCCTGGCTAGACAGATTCCTTCGTGCCATGGCTGGGGACAGAAGCCTGCAGCCAAAGCTCACACTGCAGGAAACAACCTGCAGAGGCCTTTCATCTCCCCAGGGTCAGACGTCACCACTAGGAGAATATGAGCGCCGGAGCACTGGGGGAGCTCGCCTGAGATGGCATCCCAGGGCACAACCACCTGTGTCAAGTCCATTCTGATTCCACGCTCAGCAAAGATGCAGGGAGCTGTGCGGTCAGGAGAGGCGCTGGTCAGAATTTGCCAGTGGAACCGTTTTTCCATCAGAAATTGCCAGCTTGTCAAAATCCAAACGCTTCGTGGGAACACGTCGATTTGGACAAACCTTCAGACAGAAAGCAGGCAGGTTTAGCACGGAAAGCTGCTTGGCTCCCTGCCAGCTCACCCGCCTGCCCACCTGCTTGACAGGCTGATGGGGGGCCTGGGCTTCCAGGCTGCCAAGAGAAGCCCTGGCTCCCAAGATCCCAGGGTCCCCGAAACCCTCTCCTCGCGGGGATAATGTTCTGGTTACTGCACAGCTCTAGGAGGAGGGGAGGTATCCGATGCCCCACAAGCCACCAATCCTCCCTGCCAAGGTCCCAGTAACTACGACAGCCTGTGAGAACATCCTAACCTTTAGGGCACTTTCCCTGCCAGGTGAAAGGGTGCAAGCTGGACCCCTCCCTGCCACCAGAGTCCAGCACTGCTGAGAAAGCCAAGTGTGGACTAAACTAAGCCCCTGGTTAACCCTTTCCCAGAGGAATCCAGAAGCCACTGATGATTGCAGGCTACATGGTGACCTCTCTCTCAGGTCACTCCCCCATCCTGGAATAGGGGTCGGTGAGTCGTGGACGAACGCCGTTCAGCTGGGAACATGCTCCCCCTTCTCGTGCCGAGGACTGCATGAGATGGGTGTAGTGGGCACTCCCGATAAAGGGGACAGTGTGACAGCTGCCTTTCAAATAGGCCCCAGGCATGGGGGGGCCACAGCACCCAATTCCTCTGTCCCCCCAACTTTCTTTGCTGCTTTAACGTACAATCACAACCTGCTCCGCTGACACCTCTGACTCCTGAAAGCCCTAACGCTCCAGGGAAGCAGGCCATGCCCTGCCCTGCCCTGGCTGCCCCGGGTGTTACCTCGGAGGGAATCGTTCCAGATTCCAATGGGTGGCAGGTCCAGGGAAGAGCCTTATCTGGGGGAGGCTGTACCAGACCCGCCCGACCCAGGCAGGCTCCCAGGTACTCTCTGCTCGGGGCTGATAAGGCTCCTTAGCAGTTTCTTTCCAAACAAATTCCAGTTCAAGACACCTGAGAGCTCCACAGCAGGGCAGCATCCCCAGAGCGCAGCAGGGCGGGGGTTAGGGGGAGCAGTCGGTAGCAGCCCCTCGTACGGCAGGAGCGAGAAGTGCCAGCCTCTCTGCAGAAGAGCAGCAGCGTTCAGCCTGGGCCAGACGTGCTGGGGTGATGGGTAAGAGCGGGCTCGGAGAGCCAGAGGGTCTGTGGGGCAGCGCTGGGCCCTTCTGCTCCGCACTAGGGCCGGGTGGGCGTGTTCAGCTGGGATTGGAACCCACCAGCACTTGTGGGTGCGAATGTGGGGCTGGAACGCAACGTGGGGCACTCCCACCTCGCCCGGGGGCGACTAGGGGGAAGGGCAGAGAGACACCTGGGCTGAGACCCCAGCTCCAGGGAGACAGTCACTCCTGCCCAGCTGGGTTAAATTGCCCAGCTGTGTGACAGCCCCCCCATCCCCGAGGGGTTCCCCCCCCAACCCGGGTATGTCACAGCAGGGTAATGTGTGTATTGAACAGCAGGGGTTGCCAGAGACTGGCTGGGAGAGGCCTTTGGGGATGGAGGAAGCAGCACTAAGGTACATGGCAATCTCCCTACAGAGGAGGAGCCGTGCCCCGCAGGTGTGGGGCAAGGAGCTGGGACACTGCGCGGTGGGTCATTGTCTGGCCCAGGCCCTTCCTAGCCGGAGGCCGTGGCCGAGGCATTTCCTTCAGGTCACCTTCCGCTGCAGCTTGGCCACGGGCCCCCATAGCCACTAGCCCAGCCAGGGATCCCAAGTGGGGATTGTCACGGCTGGCTCCTCCCTGCCGCCAGCAGCTCTTCACTGCCAGGGAATTCCTGAAATCCTGTGTGCCCTCCCCCACCCACCTCCTGGGGCTGTGAGTGCCCCCCCGGACAGCCCCCCCCCGAGCTCTGAGTGCCCCTGGCCAGTCCCTCCCCTCAGCCACCCGCAACTTCCTGGGGCTCTGAGTGCCCTCAGCCTGTCCCCCTCCCAGACCCCGGGGCTGAGTGACCTTGGCCAACCCCCGTCCCTTCAGGAGGAACTCCCAGTACCCACCCAGCCGCCACACCTCAGGGTTCCCATCCCTGCGGCTCTGTGGCCATACCCCCACCAGGGCCGGCTTTAGGCCAATTCAACCAATTCCCCTGAATCGGGCCCCGGGCCCAAGCCCCGGTACGGTATACCGGCAAGAGCCGGTGCGCTGTACCAGGGTGGCCCGGCTTCCCCAGGGGGCAATTTAAAGGACCTAGGGCTCCCAGCAAGGGCCGGAGCCCCAGGCCCTTTAAATTGCTACCAGACCCCCACTGCTGGAGCCCTGGAGTAGGGCTGCGGGGCTCTGGGGGCTATTTAAAAAGTCCGGGGCTCCCGCTGCCTCTACCGCCCTGGCCCTTTAAATAGCCACTGGAGCCCCGCTGCTTCCCCAGGGCTCCCGCGGCTATTTAAAGGGCCGGGGCGGTAGAAGCAGGGGAGCCCTGGGCCCTTTAAATAGCCCCCAGAGCCCTGGGATAGCGGGGGACTCGGGGGCTATTTAAAGCTGCCTCTGCTGCACCCCGTCCCTGCACCAGCCCCGCACCCCCTGCCCTGCCCACAGCCAGCCCCGTCTCCAGCCAGCCCTGCACCCCCTGCCCACAGCCAGCCTCTGCCGCACCCCCTGCCCTGTCTCCAGGCAACCCCTGCCGCAACCCCCCTGCGGCCCTGCCCAAAGCCAGCCAGCCCCACACACCCCTGTCTCCAGCCAGCCCCGCACCCCTTGCCCTGCCTGCAGCCAGACCCTACCTCCAGTGAGCCCTTGCCCTGCCTCCAGCCAGCCCCGTGTCCACTGGTGCCCTGCAGTTCCCAGGGCAGTAACCCTGCACACCTGCTTCAATGAGGAGGGCAGGGAGCAGCTGGGACCCACACATGTGCACACCACTAGCGTGACCAGACAGCAAGTGTGAAAAATCGGGACAGGGGGTGGGGGATAATAGGATCCTATAAGAAAAAGACCCAAAAATCGGGACTCTCCCTATAAAATCAGGACATGTGGTCACCCTAGCACACCCCCAGGGAGTGGCGGGGACCCACACACGTGAAACGGAGCTCATTAATAACCGATCAACAGCATATATGATGCAATGTACTTAATATATAATTTTATTATTTATATAGTTATGGAAAGTAAATAATACATGGAAGAAATGAAAGGCTTTTTTTTACATTATTTTTTTTGTGTTAGTCATCCCTGCCGGGGCCCTGCCAAAAATGTTCGAATTGGGCCCCGCCCTTCCTAAAGCCGGCCCTGCTGGAGAGAACAGGAGGATTCAGTCAGCAGGGGCTGCCGATCCGTCCCATTCACCAGGGCTGCCATCCTGCGGCTTCAGCATTAGTGGCTGGGGTGACTTGGGGAAAGGTCTCAACCTCCCCACATCCCACTTCACTGCTGCCAGAATCCCTCCTGCCCCCCCCGCCCAGCTACAGTCCCCTCCCTACCCAACCTGGGTGGGGCTGGAGGAGAGGGGTCTGAGAACTTGAGCTGTGGATTGGAGGTGGAACAGCTGTCAGGGGCACGGAGGGGGAGGTGGCAGGAGCTCCCCGTACAAGGAGGGGGGTTGCCACTGGAGGTCACTAGGAAGGACAAGACTCCATCCTGGGGATCAGGAGGGGGAATCCATCCCTCAGAGGTGGGCAGGGGCTGGGTGGAAATGCTGCTGGTTCCAGGGGCCGTTAATCCCCCCTGATTCCTCCGAGGCGTCTGAGTCTCAGACAGGTTCTCGTTCCCTTGCAGCAGGAGGACGTCACGGCCAATGTGATGCGCCAGCTCCGTATCATGCGGCACTTGTGCCAGGTGCCCGAGGCGCTGCAGGGCCTGTGCCTCTGAGGCCACCAGCAACTCCCGCTCCCTGCTGCAGGTACTGCTCTGGCTCTCTGTAAATGGGGAGCTAGTGGAAGGGGAAATGGAGCCCCCTGGCACTCACAGAAAACTGATTACAGAATGAGCCCGAACTGAGAGGCACCATATCCGCCCCCGTAAAGAGCCAGACTTCAGTGGTGATACAGCCCAGCTGGGGTAGCAACAGGATTGAGAACGAGGTAGGAAGTTCAGAGCAGCAAGGAAAGCCTGGAGGGGAACTTGAGAAGAGAGGTTGGAAAAGTGCAGCAAAGAGAAAGGTGCAGACCTAGCTGTTGGGTCCAGGGCCCTGAGCTGCTATCAATGTCAGGGTGGGACTGGGTTCCCCTACCGGCCCCAGAGGAGGCGGCGTACACGCACCTGGAGAGGGTTCCCAAGCCCAGCAAGGGGGCTACAGGCTGAGCAAGTGCCCCAGCGATGGCAGAAGGACTTCTGTCTGTGGAAAGACCTCTTTGGACTTTTAGTGTGAGGCAAGCTGGGCCCCAGAAGGGTGGACTAAAGGTGGTGACCTGGCCGGAGTTACCAGGCAGAGAAACTGCCGTGGTGCTGGAGCGACCATGGATGGGGGACGCTAGCCCAGCGAGAGGGCTGTGATGCCATGCCTGGCTGCCGGGGGGCACCTAACGATGAGTAGATTCATTTATGATTGGCATCGTTGGCAGGATTGAGTTCCCCCTGTGATCCGTGAGGGAAGTCTCTCCAGCGGAGCACACTCCCTCTCAAAGCAGGGGGACCGGACATGATTGGTTGTAATTGCCAGCTGTGGGAGGGAGTGTGCAGCAGTGGTTAGTTAAGGGGCCTGGAAATAAGGACTGCTGGGTCTATTGGAGAGTGTCACTAGGAGCAGTGCATAAGATGAGGTGTCCTATCATGTTTACTCAGATCAGATTAGGACATAATAGAATGGCTGAAATAGTTTATTTTATTTGTATTGTATTATTTTGCAATTGTTAAGATCAGCATCTACTTAGCTCAGACTGAAGCATCTTATCTAATTTTTGAGATCTAAGTGTCTCCTCTTTGAGTGCGACGAGACAATTTAACACATTGTGACAAAGAATTTTCATTGCCACTTGTTATGATTTCAAGAAACAAACTGGTTTACTTTGAATAGGATTTTCGGTCAGAAACGGTTTCAATGAAATTTCCCCACCATCTCGATTCCTGGGCTCTATCTCTGCCTTTCGGGGGGATGGGGGGAGGTTGCTGTCTGTTAGAACAGGAGTCTGATTTGGATAGGGATCGAGACCTCTTCAATGTTTTTAATGAAGTAAATACTAATGGGAATTGTGTGATCATGGGAGATTTTAACTTCCCAGATATAGACTGGAGGACAAGTGCTAGTAATATAATAGGGCTCAGATTTTCCTAGATGTGATAGCTGATGGATTCCTTCACCAAGTAGTTGCTGAACCAACAAGAGGGGATGCCATTTTAGATTTGGTTTTGGTGAGTAGTGAGGATCTCTTAGAAGAAATGGTTGTAGGGGACAGCCTTCATTTGAGCGATCGTGAGCTAATTCAGTTTAAACTAAATGGAAGGGTAAACAAAAATAGATCTGTGACTAGGTTTTTTTTTTCAAAAGGGCTAACTTAAAAAAATTAAGGAAATTAGTTAGGGAAGTGGATTGGACTGAAGGACTTGTGGAACAGATGGATCAGTTTGAGCTACTCTCTGTGGATCACCCCACTCAATGAGTGTTCATTCTAGGAAGCAAGCCGGCTAGACAGTAAAACAGCAGAGGCTGCTCCCAATGCTACACTCGGTTTCTCAGAAATGAGTAGACTTTATGGGCAGAAGAGACAGTTAGAGCATCTAATCTGACCCCCTGCATATCACAGGCCTTTCTGCACCATATGGGGCAGGCAGAGCTCTGCCTGGGCGCAGGGGGAATGGGATGGGGGTAGATCAAGAAAGAGGGGAGGGGAATGGGTGTGAGGGAAAGAGCTCCTGTCCCAGATGAAGGAATTTGGGGGCAGAGGAAAGGACCCTGCTCCACAGAGAGGGGAGAGGGTTTCTGTGAGTGCCAGGGGGCTCCATTTCCCCTTCCACTAGCTCCCCATTTACAGAGAGCCAGAGCAGTACCTGCAGCAGGGAGCGGGAGTTGCTTTTGGCGTCAGAGGCACAAGCCCTGCAGTGCCTCGGGCACCTGGCGCAAGTGCCGCATGATACGGAGCTGGCGCATCACATTGGCTGTGACGTCCTCCTGCTGCAAGGGAATGAGAACCTGTCTGAGACTCAGACACCTCCGAGGAATCAGGGGGGATTAACGGCCCCTGGAACCAGCAGCATTTCCACCCAGCCTCTGCCCACCTCTGAGGGATGGATTTCCCCTCCTGACCCCCAGGATGGAGTCTTGTTGTCCTTCCTAGTGACCTCCAGTGGCAACCCCCTTCCTTGTACGGGGAGCTCCTGCCACTTTCCCCTCAGTGCCCCTGACAGCTGTTCCACCTCCAATCCACAGCTCAAGTTCTCAGACCCCTCTCCTCCAGCCCCACCAAGGTTGGGTAGGGAGGGGACTGTAGCGGGGGGGCAGGAGGGATTCTGGCAGCAGTGAAGTGGGATGTGGGGAGGTTGAGACCTTTCCCCAAGTCACCCCAGCCAGTAATGCTGAAGCCGCAGGATGGCAGCCCTGGTGAATGGGACGGATCGGCAGCCCCTGCTGACTAGGGTTACCATACGTCCGTTTTTTCCCGGACATGTCCTGCTTTTCAGCAATCAAACCCCCGTCCGGGGGGAATTGCCGGAAAGCCAAACATGTCCGGGAAAATGCCGGCCGGGTACTTCCTCTCCCGCGCCTACTCTGCTCCGCTCCTCCCCTCTCAGACTTTAAGAGCCGAGCTGCCCGAGCCAGCGCTACTTGCTTCGGGCAGCCCCCCACTGCCTCCGGACCCCGAGCCGCCGGCCAGGCACTTCCCTTCCCGGGCTCCAGCTGAGCTGCTCCGCTCCTCCCCTCTCAGACTTTAAGAGCCGAGCTGCACGAGCCAGCGCTACCGGGTGGGCGCTTCCCCTCCCGTGCTCCAGCTGCGCTGGGGAAGTGCCGGCCGGGGGCACAGGGTCTGGGGGCTGCCCGGCAAACCGTGAAGCCGGTAGCGCTGGGGCAGCCCTCTCCCCATGGCTGGGAGTGGGAGGGAGGAGGGGGCGGAGTTAGGGCGGGGAAGGAGCGGAGTTGGGGCGGGGCTAGGGTGGGAAAATGGGCGGGGCCAGGGCCCGTGGAGGGTCCTCTTTTTTTATTTATTAGACATGGTAACCCTACTGCTGACTGAATCCTCCTGTTCTCTCCAGAACGGGTCCAGCCTTGCCAGCAGCAGGGCAAGCGTCCCCTGCCCATGTGCCTCAGCCCTGCCTGGTCAGACGCCATCACCCGTCAGTCCTTGGCCTCCCAGGCTGCCAGTGATGGGAGCAACTCTGGGTGGTGGCTCGGGTGACACAGACACCAGACCACTAGGAATTGGGTGCGGCCCTGTGGGACAGGAGAGTCTCGCAGAGGGCACTTGGGGGACTCTCCTGCCCTTCCCAAGAGCGATAGCACCCTGTCCTAAGAACATAAGTCTGGGATGAGGCAAAGCTTGTCATTAATTAGCCTGGCTAAAGAGCTGGGTGGAGCTGCTCCGGGGACAAGCTGGCTCGCTCCTGCTCATGGAGGTGAATTCATCTCCCTTCCCAGGAGCACCTGCTCTCCCTTTCATTCCCCACCAGGCTCCTTGTGCCAGGCCAGCGAATGGCCACAGGATGGGAATGAGGCCTGGGCCGCGCCCCAGTCTCCTGAGTCTAATGCAGCTGCTCACCTTGTCCCCCATCAGCTGCTGGGTTTCCCCCAGGAGGGAGTAGGTGACAGGGAGAGAGACACACACATTTATCCTTCTGGTTGCAGGGCTTGTGTCCTTCCAATCCCATTGGTGGCTGCACAGTGGGCAGAGTCCTCGCTGCGTGCCCGGCCCAACAGAATTGCAGGGCGTGGTGTGGAACACAGAAAGAGATAGAGAGACTCATCCTCCAGCCGGGGTCAGTCTGAGAGAAATTGTCTGGGGTCCCAGTCTCACTCTTCTAGCGGGTGCCATTTCCCAGCTGGGTTCCTTACTCCTCTGGTGCAGCAGCAGCTGGTAGAGCCGGTAAACCCCCTCCCTGGCCTGCCGGCTGATGTCCTTGGCTGGGTCACTGACGGACAGAGCCAGCTGTGCCATGTGGTGACCCATCCTGGGGAATTCCGCTGAGTTCTAATGGACGGGAGAGGGAGAGGGGACTCCATCAGCATTTTCCTGTCAGCTCCCAGTCCCCCCCGGGCCAGGACTCTCCTTCCCCTCAGCCCCTCTGCAGGAGATGCTAGAGCCAGACCCTTAATTTCCTCTGCCCCCAAGGAAGCCTGGAGCACAGGGCTGTGGGCAGGGCCCTCCATGAGGATTTGCTTCCCCAGCTGCTCCAGGATGACAGGGAGGCATGAACCTGGAGCACAGTCCCCTTAAAAGCCCAGAGTCACCACTTAACTAGGACAAGAAGAACTTGACTCAAGCCAGGCTCACTCTCTGCTCTGACTCTGCCTCCCCAAGAGGAACACTCCTAACCCACAGCCCCTGCAGCAGCAGATCCTACAGCCCGTCGGAGCCAGATCACCTACGCCTGGAGTCAGGAAGCTGGGGTCAGAGGTCACTTATGTCAAACTCAGGGAGGGTGATGGTGAATCTGAGCAGGGCCGTGCTGCTCTTAACGGCCCTGGCTCTCTCTCGCGGCACCGTGGACACGATCCAGTAGTTAATGTGCTGTGGGGAAAGGAGGCATTGCACTGACTGCCCTGACCAAGGATGCCCACTTGGGGCCCGGCTAGGAGGACAGACTGGAAAATGGATCTAAGAGTGAAGGTAAAATTGTCCCCACCTCTCTCATCGGGCTCACCTCCAAGATGTACTGGAGCCTGTCGGTGTCTGGGGACTCTGCCAGCAGGTTCCCCAGCATGGCGTCCAGGAGGTCTGGCAAGACCCTAGGCAGATCCTGAAAGCAAGGGAGAGCCATGGGTCAGAGTTAGGGAAAGTGGGGCTACACCTGCCACAGGATGGGAAGTGGGGTCTCTGGGAAACACTGGTGAGACCCCCAAACACATATCCTGGCCTCTCTCATTCACATCCCACTGCAGGCAATTAGCAAGGACTCATGGCAGGATGACAGCTGGCTCTTCAATCCATGACTTTAGCATGATCTACCTGCACTTGGGTGGTGTCCTTCTCCATGCCCAGGGTGAAGACGGCGTGCAGGGCAGCTCGGAGGAGGTGGGTCTCCAGCTCTGGCTCCACGGCAGGTGTCATGGTGCTGGCAAGAGAGAGGAGCCGGTATTAGACTGTGCAGTGCGGGGATGGGACTGGCACCAACACGCAGGTGAAACTGCAGGGAAATAGGCACAGGCTGGCGAGAATGGAAACTGAGGCACCGAGCCAGGGAATGACAAGGCCAAGGTTTCTCAGACAGACAGTGGCAGGGCAGGAATAGCCCCTGTTCCCTGGACCCTGCTGCCCCTACTGTATCTGATCCTGGGAGTGAGCCTCTCCCCAAAGCCGTTGCAATGTTACTGGAGTGAAAAGAACAGCCCAGCGAGGAGAGAGTGAACCTTCCCCGCACCTCTGCCAGAGGAGCCACCCTTGGGCGGTGACCTGGGAGTGGGAGGGGCAGTGACTCCCAGCCCTGCGCCTGAGCAGCACTGGGGTTAGGGGAACCGGGCCGGAAGGTCTCGGTACCTGAGGTTGCCCACAGCAATCAGGGAGTTAGCGAGGACGGCGCCGGGTGGAGAGTTATCAGGCAGCTCCTCAATGAGCTCCTGTGAGACCCAAAGGAGACAAAGGAGCGTGTGAGATTCGGGCCTCACTGACACTTCTCAGTGAGGAGATTACACAGCCAGGGCCCCACACAGCCAGCAGGATCCCCCCACCTACCCCCCGCTCCTCCGATTCCTGCCCAATAGTGACCACTCTCCGAATTTCTCCTCCTCGTCCCCTGAGTCCCTGGCTGTCCCTGCACCAGGGAGAGAAGGGGACAGGGTGACGCCTGCTGCCACTCGGGGGAAGGACAGGGGCACGGTGGGGCAATGTGTCCCCTTCCCACGACCGGGACCCAGGGCAGATCGGGCCCCACACTCCCCCCTCTCAGTGATGCCTTCAGCCCCCAACTCCTTCAGGAGCCCATAGCAAAGAGACCCCTCCAGACTGTCCTGGACTCCCTGAGAGGTGCCTCCCCCCAACTGGAGCACCAAGGACCAAAGTGGCAGCATCTAGTGTCAGTGGGGTTCATATGGCTCAGGCCTGACCCCTGGGCTGGGGACCCGCCCCCATAGCACTGATCGAGGGCCTGGGCCCAGGGAGTTCACAGCCCCGCCCTCACCTCTCCCTGAGCCCAGCCTGACTCCTCACCTGGAACAAAGCAGAGGCGCCCATCGGCCTCGCTGCTGCCCGAGTCCCAGGCACTGCTGCTGTCCCATGGAGAGCGGGCCGAGCTGCTGGTGGTGGGACAGGGATCCTCCACCTCCTGCCCTGGGGAGTCTGGAAGGTCCTCACTGACCGGGCAGGGCGATGCCTCCTGCTGGGAATCAGGGCTGGGCTCCTGGGGCTGGTGCTTCCCACACAACAAGCCCCAGAGTCACCCAGTCCGGCTCCCCTCCTGCTCTGGGTCCTGCCTGCCCAGCCGCATCCTGGCCCAGCTCCATTTCGGCCTGGCCTCTCCCACCTCGGTGCCTGCCCTGGGAGCGGGTTTTCTCCGCCAGAAGGCTGGGCACTTCCACCTCCTGGCCTGGCCGGGAGCTCCTTCCCCGCCAGTGGGGACGGAGGAGCCGCTCTGCTCCTGGGGAAGATGGCAGCTGCTTCCCTCAGGCTCTGGGGCCACCTGCAGAGCCTTCTTCCTGAACATCCTCAGGAGCCTGGCCATCCTGGAACCGAGCGGGGAGCGGGCGTGAGTCTGGGGTCAAGGCAGCCTCTCACTAACCAGCCTGTTTGGTCCCTCCCCATCCCTGCCCCAGCCAGAGCAGCTCTTCCTCCCCCACAGGGGTGCATGTAATGGCAGGAGTTCATTGCATGATCTGCTCCCAGCGTTCCCCCTTGTCACCCCTGGGGCTGCAATGCCCGGGGAGTCTCCTCCTTTTCCATCACTGGATTCAGTCACTTTGGACAAGCAGCTCCCTCCTGCCGTCCCAGGCCACACTCCCCGCCAGGCTAGAGAAGGAACAGAACCCAGGAGTCCGGACTTCTCCTGGGAAACCATTCCCCACGTCAAAGTCCCGAGGCAGAGCAAGGCCAGGACCGCTGCCTTTCCCATTGATTTTCATGCTCAGCAGCTCACAGGGTCTGGCCCAGCTCAGAGACGCTCAGCCTGGGGAAAAGTCTCCCACAAGGGAAGGGCTGGGAGCCCCATTGCTGGGACCTTTCCAAACACACTGGAGACGGCTCTGGAGAAGCCCCTCCCCGGTCTGAGAGCGAGGGGCTCCTGGGGGCGGTTTGCAAATCCAATCTCCTTTGGGAGAGATTCTTTCCCCCTCTTTCTGCCTCTCCCCAGACAGACAGGGGACACCAACGGGGAACCCTAATGCCACTCACTTGCTCTGCTGACGGAGCGATGGATGGAGGATGTTCAGTGTCATCCCTCGCCCTTCTCCTCACTCCCCAAAGCCAAGGCAGGCTGGAGAGGGTGGTGGTGACCTGAGGAGTTACCCTGCCCAGCCAGCAGGCAATGTGATAGCACTGGGCGATCGACTGGCTGTGAAAACAAGAGTCTGTCTTATTGCCAAGGGACAGAGAAACTCGGCCAGCAGCCGGGGGTGCAGAACACTGGCCTAGTGCGGGGGTGACAGCGCCTCCGGGATCCTGACATCCCGGCACTTTACACACCTTCCTGGAGCCTCCCAACCCCCCTGGTGTGTAGGGGCTGCGACCCCAACCCCACTGATGAGAACCAGGCCTGGGGCGGGGAAGCTACTGGCTCAGGGTCACACCAAGTGTCAGAGCCAGGGATGGGACCCAGCAGTCCTTATTTCCAGGCCCCTTCACTAACCACTGCTGCACACTCCCTCCCACAGCTGGCAATTACAACCAGGCCCTCATGTCCGGTCCCCCTGCTTTGAGAGGGAGTGTGCTCCGCTGGAGTGATTGGAGCAGGGAACTGGGAGTCAGGACTCCTGGGTTCCATTGCTGGTTTCCTATTGACCTGTGGGACTTTGGGTAAGTTGCTCCCCGCTCTAGGCTCTGTCCCCAGCAGTCAAATGGGGATTTCATACTTTCCCACTATTGGAAAGTGCTGGGAGAATCCCCCAGCAAAAGCTGCTCTGACAGTGCTAAGCAGCATCTGACCATTAGAGGTTGGAGCGCACTGCCCAGGAGAAGGAGTGTTTGGTTCTGGGCTGTTGGAGTACGGACTTGCAACCATCTGTGCACACATATTATACTAATTGCATCTAGACCACATCTCCCTAGTTTGTTTGTGAGAATGTCCTTATTAACACCAAGATGGATCACATCTACTGTTTACTTCACTAGGCCCGTAACCCTGCCAAAGAAGGAGCTAGGATTGGTTTGGAATGATTTGTTCTTGACAAGTCCATGCTCACTAGTCCTAAGAACCAAATTGTCCTGTAGGTGCTGACAAACTGATTGTTTAATAAGGAGTTCCAGTATCTTTCCAGGTATGTTAATGGATGGGAAGACGTTCTTTTTCAGGGATCTCTGACGAGAACTGGGGCACAGCACTTAGTTTGTTGAGGCCATAAAATGGAGACAGGCACCTCTTCTCTTCTCCCAGCACCCCAGATATCTAAAAGGATGGGACTCACATCCCTCAATGGGCTTAAAAAAGACAATGGTTACAATGTGGCCCCAACCATTTCTGGTTTCTGCAGACTAGATGTTTTAGCAAAGTTTAGAATTCCTTGGTGCTTAACACCGTGAAACTCCCCTTTCTCCTTCACAAAGGGCTTTAACGCCCCTTATCTCACCCAGGCTCTCGACTGCCCAAAGTTGGAGAATTGTCCCTGTTCGCACTGCAGAGCACCCCCCACGACACACACACAGAGTCCTCCTGGTGGTGGGAGGGGAACAGAGGAAAGGACAGAAGACGAAAGAGATGAAGAGAAAGGAGGAAGGGATGGAGGAAAAGGTAAAACAAAAAGAACAAACCCTAATGTCCCCAGTGATTCTAAGGGACAAAATCCCAGGTGAGGAATAAAATTCGACCACCTTAAGCTAGTGTTTTCCATGCCTAGAATTCAGCTGGCGCCAGATGCATCAGACTGAACAGGTTCCAAACCTCTCGGAGGCTCTTACCTTCTAAACAGGGACGTCTGTTTTCTAGTAAAATCAGGAAAAAGAAAAGAGAAAACTCAAAAGAGGTTCCTCCTGGCGCTCATGTACATGAACCTAAATACTCTCTCAGTCCTCAAAGAGAGACCTCGAGAAGGAGACTTGCTGAAGCAAAGCTACAGGGGACTCTGAGGTTTCCCTGGCCCTGCGCCCGTGTCCTGCCTGGCTGATGTCAGCATCTCTCTGTGAGGTCACCACCTCCCCAGCACCTTTGACCAATAGGCTGAGTTCCTGCAAAAGGCCTTTGTGATGTCACTGCCACACCCACTCCTCCCCTGCAGTGTTAATGTCCTGCCACAGGGCAGACACTTTGGAGGTTTGAGCTACACAAAGAGGAGACACTTAGATCTGAAAAATTAGATAAGATGTTTCAGTCTGAGCTAAGTAGTTGCTGCTTTTAACAATTGCAATATAATAAAATACAAATAAAATAGACTATTTCAGCCATTCTATTATGTCCTAATCCGATTTGAGTAAACATGATAGGACACCTCATCTTATGCACTGCTCCTAGTGACACTCTCCAATAGATCCCCATTCTCCACCTGCCGGGAGGTAGATAGGGCGGATTGTTATCCCTACTTGAAAGAGGGAGAAGCTGAGGCTGAGAAAGGAGAATTGACTTGTCTTAGGTCACACAGCCAGTCCGTGGCAGAGTTGGGAATAGGACCCAAGAGCCCTGATTTTCAAACTAACCATCGGATCTTGAATTTCAGACATTGAATGACCTGAATAAAGTGCTCTCAAGTGAGTTCCAGACCAGCAAGAGTTCATAGTAATTATTCAGCAAGTATTTTAGGAGAACTGGAATGTTAGAGAAAATAATGAACTGCAGAGACGCAGCAAAATTTGTCGAACATATGATTGGTTATGACTATTTACTTGGTCTTAAAAGAAAACAACAGGGACCTGAGTCTCCTCCCTGTCAATAACCCCCTGCTCAGCCAATCAGGGTAGAGACCGAGGGGCGGGAGGATGAGGGTTCTCACCAGAGAGCCCAAAGGATGGCCCAGGTCACCGCTGGGGATCACTGTCTGAGCACTATTTCAGCCCCACATTTTTCGGTGGACCTCCCACAATGGGAGTTGTAGAGCACCCCCCACGACACACACACACTCCTCCTGGTGGTGGGAGGGGAACAGGGAAAGGACAAAAGAAGTAAGAGATGAAAAGAAAGGAGGGAGGGATGGAGGAAAAGGTAAAAGAAAAAGGACAAACCTTAATGTCCCCAGAGATTCTAAGGGACAAAATCCCAGGTGGGGAATAAAATTTGGCCACCTTAAGCTAGTGTTTTCCATGCCTAAAATTCAGCTGGCGCCAGATGCAGCAGACTAAACAGGTTCCAAACCTCTCGGAGGCTCTTACCTTCTAAACAGGGACGTCAGATTTCTAATGAAATCAGGAAAAAGAAAGGAGAAAACTCAAAAGAGGTTCCTCCTGGTGCTCACATACATGAACCCAAATACTCTCTCAGACCTCAAAGAGAGATCTCGAGAGGAGACTTGCTGAAGCAAAGCCACAGGGGTCTCTGAGGTTTCCTTGGCCCTGCGCCCCTGTCCTGCCTGGCTGATGTCAGCATCCCTCTGTGAGGTCACCACCTCCCCTGCACCTTTGGCCAATAGGCCGAAGTCCTGCAAAAGGCCTTTGTGATGTCACTGCCACACCCACCCCTCCCCTGCAGTGTTAACGTCCTGCCACAGGGCAGACACTTTGGAGGTTTGAGCTACTCTCTGGGGATCACCCCGCTCAATGAGTGTTCATTCTAGGAAGCAAGCCGGCTAGACAGTAAAACATCACAAGCTGCTCCCAATGCTACACTCGGTTTCTCAGAAATGAGTAGACTTTATGGGCAGAAGAGACAGTTAGAGCATCTAATCTGACCCCCTGCATATCACAGGCCTCCTGTCTACCACAATAGCTACTTTTGGGGCAAACACATTCCGGAAAGGCATCTAGTCTTTATTAATGACATCAAGAGATGGAGAATCCACCACTTTCCTTGGTAGCTTCTTCCTGTGTTCAATCATCCTCGCTGTTGAATATTTGTGCCTTATTTGTCATAGGAATTTGTCTCTTTTCACCTTCCAGCCATTGGGTCTTGTTCTGCCTTTCTCTGCTAGACTAGAGAGCCCTTTAATCCCCAGTATTTTCTCTCCATTAAGGCACTTCAACACTTCAATGAAGTCCCCTTCAATCTTCTTTTGATAAGCTAAACAGGTTGAGCTCTTTCAATAGCTCACTAGAAGGCATTTTTCTCCAGCCCTCAGAACATTTGGTGGCTCTTTGCTGCCCCAGCTCCAATTTCTAGGACCATCTTTTTCAAAGGAGGACACCAAGACTGGAGGCAGTATTCCAATAACAGTCTCACTGCTGCTGTGTCACCTCCCTATCCTACTCACGGCTCTGCTCCTTCGTCTAATGATGGCTTTAGCCCTGTTCACCACAGCATCACACTGGGAGCTCATGTTGAGTGGCTTCTCCACTCTGGCCCCTAAATCCTTTTCAGAGTCACTACTTTCCTGGATACACGTCCCCATTCTGGAGGTGTGGCCGGCGTGCCTTGTTGCCACGCATAGGACCTTGCATTGGGCTCTGCTCAAACTTGTTTTCTTTGAATGGGTCCAGCTGGCCGAATGAGCCAGATCGCTCTGTATCACTGCCCTCTCCCCATCAGGAATTACCACTCTGCCTGTATTTTGTCACCCCCCAATCTTATCCGCAGTGATTGTATGTTTTCTCCCAATTCATTGATAACAATTATTTTAAAAAATTAGTCCTTGAGAGCTTCTTCAGACCCTTAGTACCCAGGACCTGCTCCCCACATCACAGTGAGAAATGCTGTCCAGCCCTGCTGGTACATAGGGGATAAGCACAGAACAAACGTACCTTTAGGAGCTGTGTTGTCCATAGGCTCTGAACAACATGTGGGGGTCAGCAGATTACAAACGCACGACAGACCTGTAGTGTAGACAGGTCCCAACTGTGTCTCGGTTTCCCACCCTGTAAAATGGGGAGAACAAACAAAACCTTGATTAGCTCCATTTGATAGCTGGGGAAACCGAGGCACCCAGCGGTGCAGAGACTCGCTCATGGTCCCAAAGCCAGGAATAGAAAACAGCAGATCTGATAGCCAGGCCTGGGACCTAACCCTGGTTTTCCTGGCCTTGCTGCTCTAAGTTTAGTCACAGCCTCCATGTCTTTTCCCCCATGTCCCTTAACCCCACGTCACTGCAGAAGAGAGATTTTCTGGTAGCCAGCTGGCTCTCCTGCATGTGGATGTCGTTCCAAAAGACGTGCTCTGGCTCAGTCCCATGCTATGGTTGGCTGAAGGAACCACTTGGTCACATTCTAGGCCCTGAGTTATACAGGAGGGGCGACTAGATGCACATAATGGTCCTTTCTGACCTGAACCTCTATCAATCGCTACATTTTCTGCTGCTAGGAAGAGAACTCTGGACCTATCTTCTCTCATTCACTTTTAGTCGGAATAATTTCAATCCAGGCCAAAGGATTTCCTCTTCCATTGTGTCTTCAGCACCTTTGCGAGCAACCAGTTACTGTTACCCACAGGTTTCCATTTTCAACCTGACCCAGGGTGAGATAGCCAGGAAAGGGGTTGGAGCTCAACTGCACCTGGCCCAGGTGATGCAGCTCCCTAGGGTGAAGGGAATAAGTGTGGGGGTCACGTGACAAGACGCAGCCTGTGACTAGGACCCAGGCCTGCTGAGAGATAGAAGGGCAGCCTGTGCTCAGCCAGGAGAGAGACCCCAAGTGAAGCAGGCATGGGAGGGGCTTGGAGAGTCCTTTAAAGGTCAGGGACAAGCTGGGAAGAGGCCAGGTTGAGCACTAAGGACCAGGCCCTAAGAGGGAAAGACAGGGCAGTTTAGGAGATGGGGCAGATAGTCCAGTTGGTTTCGGCTCCCAGGACCAGACACCCAGAGGTGAAGGTGATTGTCGGGGCTTCTGTCCTTCTTCCCCAGTGTAGATTTGATAGTGGAGAAGACTGATGCCGTAAGGGGGAAGTGAGTTACCCCAAGGTCACCCAGTGAGTTTATATCACGAATGCATACTCGGAAGGATCCAATAGAAACATGGATTTTCCAGTCTCTTCTTTCTAGGAGTCCCCAGGGCTAAGGTAAAACCCCTGATGCCCCTCCCCATTCTGCTCACCTCCAAGATGTGCTGGAGTTTGTCTGTGCTGGGGGGTGCTGTCAGCAGGATCGAGAGCTAGTCATCCATGTTCTCGGTGCAGGCCTTGCTCAGAGCCTGCCAGCGGAGGGAGACCAGGGGTCAGGAGCCTGCATTAGCACCCGTGTGCCATTGACCAGGAGCTGGCTGAGGTAAGCGCCGCCTGGCTGGAGCTCGCACCCAGAAACCCTGCCCCAGGTCGGAACCCCCTCCTGTACCCTAATCCCTCCCAGACCCCACACCCCCACCCGCACCCCAATCTCCTACCCTAGCCCTGAGCCCCCTCCTGCACCCAAACTCCCTCCCAGAGTCCGCACCCCAACCCTCTGCCCCAGCGCGGATCCCCCTCTGGCACCCCAAACCCCTAATCTCCAGCCCAATCGCAGAGCCTGCATCCCCACCGGAGCCCTCACCCCTCCCTGCACTCCAACCCCCAGCCCCAGCCCAGTGAAAGTGAGTGAGGGTGTGAGAGCGAACGACTGAGGGAGGTGGGCTGGGCTGGAGTGAGTAGGGGTGGGGCCTTGGAGAAGGGCATGAAAGGGGTTGGGTCAAGGGCGTTTGGTTTTGTGCAAGTAGAAAGTTGGCAACTCTACTTAAGGACCTTTGAAAAGCAGCCTCCTTAGCACCGCTCCTGATACCAGGGGCCAAGGCGCCCCTGGACATGAGAACCACAATAGGCCAGAGCAAAACGCTGCGTTAGAAATCGGAGCTCAGGCTGCCAAGCGAACGATAGCTGACAGACAGGAGATGCGGGAATTAAGGTTGTGCCTTCAGCCAGCAACTGGTGTTCATCCGTTTGCACCACACACAAACCTGTAGCCAAGGCCACTATTTCCTTGTCTGTCTGCCTGTTTAGCGTCTCTCGGTCCTTACTGTGCCCATCACCGTGGTGTCTGAGTGGCAAACCAAGGGTTTGACGTGTGCATATGAAACTGCCTGATTGGAAGGACGTGGTTTGGTGTGGATCAGTGACTGCTGGGGCGATTGGTGGCAGAAGGCTCTGAGGGCCTGGCTCATTCCGACCTGGCTCATTCCAATGGCTTCTACAGCTGAGAGCAGCCCAGTCTCCTGCCTGGGTCCGACGCAAACCAGGAAGTACAGGACCACGGTTAATTAGAGCAGTTCAAAAGATCATTTTCGCTGAGCCCAGCCCTGCACAGATTTCCAGCTTAGGTTTGCATTTTCAGCAAAAGTTCTTCTTGATTATTTTCTCCCAACCCCCTTCTGCCTCCATAATAGCCAGCCACCCCGTCAGTCGCATCCTGGGGCGCTCCAGGGACAGCGTATGTGCACGTCTGTATATATATGTATGTGTACATGTGTGTACGTGTATGTGCACATGAGTGTGTGCACATGTGAGTGTGCGTGTGTATGTGTGCACATGTACCCCAGTCAGATGAATACATCTGGATTTCCTTTGAAAGAATTTTCAAATTGAGCTGATCAAGTGCAATGGCAAAGCACCCAATTCCTCTGCCCCCCAACTGCCTTCGCTGCTTTAACATACAACCTGTTGGCACCCCTCACTGGCACCCCTCACTCCTGAAAGCCCTAACGCTCCCGGGGAGCAGGCCGTGCCCTGCCCTGCCCTGCCCTGGCTGCCCCGGATGTTACCTCGGAGGGAATCGTTCCAGATTCCAATGGGTGGCAGGTCCAGGGAAGAGCCTTATCTGGGGGAGGCTGTACCAGACCCGCCCAACCCAGGCAGGCTCCCAGGTACTCTCTGCTCGGGGCTGATAAGGCTTCTTAGCAGTTTCTCTCCAAACAAATTCCAGTTCAAGACACCTGAGAGCTCCACAGCAGGGCAGCATCCCCAGAGCGCAGCAGGGCGGGGGTTAGGGGGAGCAGTCGGTAGCAGCCCCTGCCCCTCGTACGGAAGGAGCGAGAAGTGCCAGCCACGTGCTGCCTCCAGCCCCAGAGGCCAGGTGAGAGTGAATTCCCACGTCCCCGCACGATTGGTTCCGTCACTCTTCTACACTTACATGGATTTCCAGTGTCAATGTTTCTAACGTCAGCTTTGCCAGCTCTCCTTACACCTTTGTCTGCTAGAGCAAAAACCTGAAATGCAGCTACCTCCTCCTGCTGGGTGACTATAGACCTTAATGACAGACCTCGGAACTGCTTAGTCAAGCTGACTACCTGCAGCCCCTCGGGTTGCCTGCTCGAAGGTGTGCTGGCCAGGCCACAAGTCATTTTTGTGCCTCTTCCCTGCTCCTTCTCAGCATTTGAACATCATTTGACTAGTGTGAACAAGAGTCTATACTGGGGAGAGCCCAGGGTGAGAGAGTCACTAGACTCTTGTCAAGGCTGCTTCCCCACTCTGAACTTTAGGGTACAAATGTGGGGGCCTGCATGAAAACTGCTAAGCTTAACTACCAGCTTAGATCTGGTCCACTGCCACCATTCCCAAGTGGATTCCCTTCCCTGGGAAGCCTTGAGAAACCTTTCACCAATTCCCTGGTGAATACAGATCCAACCCCCTTGGATCTAAAAACAAGGAGAAATTAACCATCCCCCTCCTTCCTCCCACCAACTCCTGGTGGATCAAGTTCCAAACCTCTTGGATCTTAAAACAAGGAGAAATCAATCAGGTTCTTAAAAAGAAGGCTTTTAATTAAAGAAAAAAGGTAAAAAACATCTCCGTAAAATCAGGATGGAAAATAACTTTACAGGGTAATCAAACTTAAAGAGCAATAGGCCAGAGCAAAATGCTGCGTTAGAAATCGGATTCAAAGTACAGCAAACAGAGGTAAACACTCTAGTAAAAGGTACATTTACATGTTGAGAAAACAAAGTAAAAACTAACACGCCTTGCCTGGCTGTTTACTTACAAGTTTGAAATCTGAGAGACTTGTTCAGAAAGATGTGGAGAACCTGGATTGATGTCTGGTCCCTCTCAGTCCCAACAGCGAATGACTTCCCAAACAAAGAGCACAAACAAAAGCCTTCCCCCACCAAGATTTGAAAGTATCTTGTCCCCTTATTGGTCCTTTGGGTCAGGTGTCAGCCAGGTTATCCGAGCTTCTTAACCCTTTACAGGTAAAAGGATTTTGGAGTCTCTGGCCAGGAGGGATTTTATAGTACTGTACATAGGAGAGCTGTTACCCTTCCCTTTATAGTTATGACAACTCTGGGGAAACAGGGAGGCTAGGATCTCTGTGTTGGTTGCCCGCTGTGACATCATCTCGGTGTGACACTCGCTCCTGCCCAGGGCATGCTGGGGGCTGTAGTCCGGCCGGGCCTCACGCTCCAGGGAGAGCCGGGAGAGGGGAGCGGCCGAGAAGTACAACTCCCAGTGGCCCCTGCGACGCGACCAACCTGCCCCGTGAGGCAGCAAGCCGTCGGGGGAGGGGGGGGCGCGAGCCCCTGTCCTTTGGGTCGGGGGTGTCTCTGGGCACCGCTTGGCAGCCATCGCAGGGCTGGGGGGCGCCCTCCAGGGGTTGTGGACGCCAGCGCGTTGCGGGGAGCCGGCACTGTCCGGATTTGGATCCCCCGGGGGCTGGAGCTGCGCCCCTGGCCCCGGGCACCAGTCACGTAGGGTTACCGATACGTCCGGTTTTTCCGCAATCAAACCCCCGTCCGGGGGGAATTGCCAAAAAGCCGAACATGTCCGGGAAAAATACCGGACGGGCACTTCCTCTCCCGCGGCTGCTCTGCTCCTCCCCTGACTCAGACTTCGGCTCGGTTTAAGAGCCAAGCACCCGAGCCAGCGCTACCGGCTTCGGGCAGCCCCCGTGTCTCCGGACCCCGAGCCGCCGGCCGGGCACTTCCCTTCCCGGGCTCCAGCTGCTCTGCTCCGGCGGCGCAGGGTCTGGAGGCAAGGGGGCTGCCCGAAGCCCGTAGCGCTGGCTCGGGCAGCTTGGCTCTTAAACAGAGCCGAAGAGTCAGGGGAGGAGCAGAGCAGCTGGAGCCCAGGAGGGAAAGTGCCCGGCCGGGGACGCAGGGTCCGGAGGCATAGGGGCTGCCCAAAGCCTGAGCGCTACTGGCTTCACGGGTTTGCCGGGCAGCCTCCAGACCCTGCGCCCCCAGCTGGGCTCTTCCCCTCCCAGGCTCCAGCTGTGCTGGGGAAGCACCGGCCGGGGGCGCAGGGTCTGGCGGCTGCCCGGCAAACCGTGAAGCTGGTGGTGGTTGGGCAGCCTTTTTCGTGTGGCTGGGAGGGAGGAGGGGGAGTTAGGGCGGGGACTTTGGGGGAATGGGTGGAGTAGGGGTGGAGTTGGGGCGGGGCCAGGGCCCGTGGAGTGTCCTCTTTTTTTATTTTTTAAATATGGTAACCCTAGGAGAAAGGAACCATGGAACAAGAACGTAACGTCACAGTCCCGTTCCCCACCTGTCCTGTGGGGTCTTCTGGCCTTTAGAGCTACTGGTCAGGGCCTCCCCCAGTCTGCAGGGGGCCACCGGGTCTGCTGGTCTCCTCGCAGCCTCTGCTGAGGCTACAGGAGAGAGGCCTCTTCAGTTTGCAGAAAGAAAGAAATCTCTGGGGTGAGCACACAGCAGATGTCTGTTTTCCCAGGGCCAGATGCTGCCACCTTGTCACTGGAAGGGCCCGTGTGACCTCTGAACACAGATGAGGGAGGACGCCCAGCCTGGCTAGACAGATTCCTTCGTGCCATGGCTGGGGACAGAAGCCTGCAGCCAAAGCTCACACTGCAGGAAACAACCTGCAGAGGCCTTTCATCTCCCCAGGGTCAGACGTCACCACTAGGAGAATGTGAGCGCCGGAGCACTGGGGGAGCTGGCCTGAGATGGCATCCCAGGGCACAACCACTTGTGTCAAGTCCATTCTGATTCCACGCTCAGCAAAGATGCAGGGAGCTGTGCGGTCAGGAGAGGCGCTGGTCAGAATTTGCCAGTGGAACCGTTTTTCCATCAGAAATTGCCAGTTTGTCAAAATCCAAACGCTTCGTGGGAACACGTCGATTTGGACAAACCTTCAGACAGAAAGCAGGCAGGTTTAGCACGGAAAGCTGCTTGGCTCCCTGCCAGCTCACCCGCCTGCCCACCTGCTTGACAGGCTGATGGGGGGCCTGGGCTTCCAGGCTGCCAAGAGAAGCCCTGGCTCCCAAGATCCCAGGGTCCCCGAAACCCTCTCCTCGCGGGGATAATGTTCTGGTTACTGCACAGCTCTAGGAGGAGGGGAGGTATCCGATGCCCCACAAGCCACCAATCCTCCCTGCCAAGGTCCCAGTAACTACGACAGCCTGTGAGAACATCCTAACCTTTAACCTGCCAGGTGAAAGGGTGCGAGCTGGACCCCTCCCCGCCACCAGAGTCCAGCACTGCTGAGAAAGCCAAGTGTGGACTAAACTAAGCCCCTGGTTAACCCTTTCCCAGAGGAATCCAGAAGCCACTGATAATTGCAGGCTACATGGTGACCTCTCTCTCAGGTCACTCCCCCATCCTGGAATAGGGGTCGGTGAGTCGTGGACGAACGCCGTTCAGCTGGGAACATGCTCCCCCTTCTCGTGCCGAGGACTGCATGAGATGGGTGTAGTGGGCACTCCCGATAAAGGGGACAGTGTGACAGCTGCCTTTCAAATAGGCCCCAGGCATGGGGGGGCCACAGCACCCAATTCCTCTGTCCCCCCAACTTTCTTTGCTGCTTTAACGTACAATCACAACCTGCTCCGCTGACACCTCTGACTCCTGAAAGCCCTAACGCTCCAGGGAAGCAGGCCATGCCCTGCCCTGCCCTGGCTGCCCCGGGTGTTACCTCGGAGGGAATCGTTCCAGATTCCAATGGGTGGCAGGTCCAAGGAAGAGCCTTATCTGGGGGGAGGCTGTACCAGACCCGCCCGACCCAGGCAGGCTCCCAGGTACTCTCTGCTCGGGGCTGATAAGGCTCCTTAGCAGTTTCTTTCCAGACAAATTCTAGGTCAAGACACCTGAGAGCTCCACAGCAGGGCAGCATCCCCAGAGCGCAGCAGGGCGGGGGTTAGGGGGAGCAGTCGGTAGCAGCCCCTCGTACGGCAGGAGCGAGAAGTGCCAGCCTCTCTGCACAGAGCAGCAGCGTTCAGCCTGGGCCAGACGTGCTGGGGTGATGGGTAAGAGCGGGCTCGGAGAGCCAGAGGGTCTGTGGGGCAGCGCTGGGCCCTTCTGCTCCGCACTAGGGCTGGGTGGGCGTGTTCAGCTGGGATTGGAACCCACCAGCACTTGTGGGTGCGAATGTGGGGCTGGAATGCAACGTGGGGCACTCCCACCTCGCCCGGGGGCGACTAGGGGGAAGGGCAGAGAGACACCTGGGCTGAGACCCCAGCTCCAGGGAGACAGTCACTCCTGCCCAGCTGGGTTAAATTGCCCAGCTGTGTGACAGCCCCCCCATCCCCGAGGGGTTCCCCCCCCAACCCGGGTATGTCACAGCAGGGTAATGTGTGTATTGAACAGCAGGGGTTGCCAGAGACTGGCTGGGAGAGGCCTTTGGGGATGGAGGAAGCAGCACTAAGGTACATGCCAACCTCCCTACAGAGGAGGGGCCGTGCCCCGCAGGTGTGGGGCAAGGAGCTGGGACACTGCGCGGTGGGTCATTGTCTGGCCCAGGCCCTTCCTAGCCGGAGGCCGTGGCCGAGGCATTTCCTTCAGGTCACCTTCCGCTGCAGCTTGGCCACGGGCCCCCATAGCCACTAGCCCAGCCAGGGATCCCAAGTGGGGATTGTCACGGCTGGCTCTTCCCTGCCGCCAGCAGCTCTTCACTGCCAGGGAATTCCTGAAATCCTGTGTGCCCTCCCCCACCCACCTCCTGGGGCTGTGAGTGCCCCCCCGGACAGCCCCCCCCCCGAGCTCTGAGTGCCCCTGGCCAGTCCCTCCCCTCAGCCCCCCCCCACCTCCTGGGGCTCTGAGTGCCCTCAGCCTGTCCCCCTCCCAGACCCCGGGGCTGAGTGACCTTGGCCAACCCCCGTCCCTTCAGGAGGAACTCCCAGTACCCACCCAGCCGCCACACCTCAGGGTTCCCATCCCTGAGGCTCTGTGGCCATACCCCCACCAGGGCCGGCTTTAGGCCAATTCAACCAATTCCCCTGAATCGGGCCCCGGGCCCAAGCCACGGTACGGTATACCGGCAAGAGCCGGTGCGCTGTACCAGGGTGGCCCGGCTTCCCCAGGGGGCAATTTAAAGGACCTAGGGCTCCCAGCAGGGGCTGGAGCCCCAGGCCCTTTAAATTGCTACCAGACCCCCACTGCTGGAGCCCTGGGGTAGGGCTGCGGGGCTCTGGGGGCTATTTAAAAAGTCCGGGGCTCCCGCTGCCTCTACCGCCCCAGCCCTTTAAATAGCCACTGGAGCCCCGCTGCTTCCCCAGGGCTCCCGCGGCTATTTAAAGGGCCGGGGCGGTAGAAGCAGGGGAGCCCTGGGCCCTTTAAATAGCCCCCAGAGCCCTGGGATAGCGGGGGACTCGGGGGCTATTTAAAGCTGCCTCTGCTGCACCCCGTCCCTGCACCAGCCCCGCACCCCCTGCCCTGCCCACAGGCAGCCCCGTCTCCAGCCAGCCCTGCACCCCCTGCCCACAGCCAGCCTCTGCCGCACCCCCTGCCCTGTCTCCAGGCAACCCCTGCCGCAACCCCCCTGCGGCCCTGCCCAAAGCCAGCCAGCCCCACACACCCCTGTCTCCAGCCAGCCCCGCACACCTTGCCCTGCCTGCAGCCAGACCCTACCTCCAGTGAGCCCCTGCCCTGCCTCCAGCCAGCCCCATGTCCACTGGTGCCCTGCAGTTCCCAGGGCAGTAACCCTGCACACCTGCTTCAATGAGGAGGGCAGGGAGCAGCTGGGACCCACACATGTGCACACCGCTAGCGTGACCAGATAGCAAGTGTGAAAAATCGGGACAGGGGGTGGGGGATAATAGGATCCTATAAGAAAAAGACCCAAAAATCGGGACTCTCCCTATAAAATCAGGACATGTGGTCACCCTAGCACACCCCCAGGGAGTGGCGGGGACCCACACACGTGAAACGGAGCTCATTAATAACCGATCAACAGCATATATGATGCAATGTACTTAATATATAATTTTATTATTTATATAGTTATGGAAAGTAAATAATACATGGAAGAAATGAAAGGCTTTTTTTTACATTATTTTTTTTGTGTTAGTCATCCCTGCCGGGGCCCTGCCAAAAATGTTCGAATTGGGCCCCGCCCTTCCTAAAGCCGGCCCTGCTGGAGAGAACAGGAGGATTCAGTCAGCAGGGGCTGCCGATCCGTCCCATTCACCAGGGCTGCCATCCTGCGGCTTCAGCATTAGTGGCTGGGGTGACTTGGGGAAAGGTCTCAACCTCCCCACATCCCACTTCACTGCTGCCAGAATCCCTCCTGCCCCCCCCGCCCAGCTACAGTCCCCTCCCTACCCAACCTGGGTGGGGCTGGAGGAGAGGGGTCTGAGAACTTGAGCTGTGGATTGGAGGTGGAACAGCTGTCAGGGGCACGGAGGGGGAGGTGGCAGGAGCTCCCCGTACAAGGAGGGGGGTTGCCACTGGAGGTCACTAGGAAGGACAAGACTCCATCCTGGGGATCAGGAGGGGGAATCCATCCCTCAGAGGTGGGCAGGGGCTGGGTGGAAATGCTGCTGGTTCCAGGGGCCGTTAATCCCCCCTGATTCCTCCGAGGCGTCTGAGTCTCAGACAGGTTCTCGTTCCCTTGCAGCAGGAGGACGTCACGGCCAATGTGATGCACCAGCTCCGTATCATGCGGCACTTGTGCCAGGTGCCCGAGGCACTGCGGGGCCTGTGCCTCTGAGGCCACCAGCAACTCCCGCTCCCTGCTGCAGGTACTGCTCTGGCTCTCTGTAAATGGGGAGCTAGTGGAAGGGGAAATGGAGCCCCCTGGCACTCACAGAAAGCTGATTACAGAATGAGCCCGAACTGAGAGGCACCATATCCGCCCCCCTAAAGAGCCAGACTTCAGTGGTGATACAGCCCAGCTGGGGTAGCAACAGGATTGAGAACGAGGTAGGAAGTTCAGAGCAGCAAGGAAAGCCTGGAGGGGAACTTGAGAAGAGAGGTTGGAAAAGTGCAGCAAAGAGAAAGGTGCAGACCTAGCTGTTGGATCCAGGGCCCTGAGCTGCTATCAATGTCAGGGTGGGACTGGGTTCCCCTACCGGCCCCAGAGGAGGCGGCGTACACGCACCTGGAGAGGGTTCCCAAGCCCAGCAAGGGGGGCTACAGGCTGAGCAAGTGCCCCAGCGATGGCAGAAGGACTTCTGTCTGTGGAAAGACCTCTTTGGACTTTTAGTGTGAGGCAAGCTGGGCCCCAGAAGGGTGGACTAAAGGTGGTGACCTGGCCGGAGTTACCAGGCAGAGAAACTGCCGTGGTGCTGGAGCGACCATGGATGGGGGACGCTAGCCCAGCGAGAGGGCTGTGATGCCATGCCTGGCTGCCTAACGATGAGTAGATTCATTTATGATTGGCATCGTTGGCAGGATTGAGTTCCCCCTGTGATCCGTGAGGGAAGTCTCTCCAGCGGAGCACACTCCCTCTCAAAGCAGGGGGACCGGACATGATTGGTTGTAATTGCCAGCTGTGGGAGGGAGTGTGCAGCAGTGGTTAGTTAAGGGGCCTGGAAATAAGGACTGCTGGGTCTATTGGAGAGTGTCACTAGGAGCAGTGCATAAGATGAGGTGTCCTATCATGTTTACTCAGATCAGATTAGGACATAATAGAATGGCTGAAATAGTTTATTTTATTTGTATTGTATTATTTTGCAATTGTTAAGATCAGCATCTACTTAGCTCAGACTGAAGCATCTTATCTAATTTTTGAGATCTAAGTGTCTCCTCTTTGAGTGCGACGAGACAATTTAACACATTGTGACAAAGAATTTTCATTGCCACTTGTTATGATTTCAAGAAACAAACTGGTTTACTTTGAATAGGATTTTCGGTCAGAAACGGTTTCAATGAAATTTCCCCACCATCTCGATTCCTGGGCTCTATCTCTGCCTTTCGGGGGGATGGGGGGAGGTTGCTGTCTGTTAGAACAGGAGTCTGATTTGGATAGGGATCGAGACTTCTTCAATGTTTTTAATGAAGTAAATACTAATGGGAATTGTGTGATCATGGGAGATTTTAACTTCCCAGATATAGACTGGAGGACAAGTGCTAGTAATATAATAGGGCTCAGATTTTCCTAGATGTGATAGCTGATGGATTCCTTCACCAAGTAGTTGCTGAACCAACAAGAGGGGATGCCATTTTAGATTTGGTTTTGGTGAGTAGTGAGGATCTCTTAGAAGAAATGGTTGTAGGGGACAGCCTTCGTTTGAGCGATCGTGAGCTAATTCAGTTTAAACTAAATGGAAGGGTAAACAAAAATAGATCTGTGACTAGGGTTTTTTTTTTCAAAAGGGCTAACTTTAAAAAATTAAGGAAATTAGTTAGGGAAGTGGATTGGACTGAAGGACTTGTGGAACAGATGGATCAGACTGAACAGGTTCCAAACCTCTCGGAGGCTCTTACCTTCTAAACAGGGACGTCAGTTTTCTAGTAAAATCAGGAAAAAGAAAGGAGAAAACTCAAAAGAGGTTCCTCCTGGCGCTCACGTACGTGACCCCTAATACTCTTTCAGTCCTCAAAGAGAGACCTTGAGAAGGAGACTTGCTGAAGGAAAGCTACAGGGGACTCAGAGGTTTCCCTGGCCCTGAGCCCCTGTCCTGCCTGGCTGATGTCAGCATCTCTCTGTGAGGTCACCACCTCCCCAGCACCTTTGACCAATATGCTGAGGTCCTGCAGAAGGCCTTTGTGATGTCACTGTCACACCCACCCCTCCCCTGCAGTGCTAATGTCCTGCCACAGGCCAGACCCTTTGGAGGTTTGAGCTACTCTCTGTGGATCACCCCACTCAATGAGTGTTCATTCTAGGAAGCAAGCCGGCTAGACAGTAAAACAGCAGAGGCTGCTCCCAATGCTACACTCGGTTTCTCAGAAATGAGTAGACTTTATGGGCAGAAGAGACAGTTAGAGCATCTAATCTGACCCCCTGCATATCACAGGCCTTTCTGCACCATATGGGGCAGGCAGAGCTCTGCCTGGGCGCAGGGGGAATGGGATGGGGGTAGATCAAGGAAAGAGGGGTGGGGAATGGGTGTGAGGGAAAGAGCTCCTGTCCCAGATGAAGGAATTTGGGGGCAGAGGAAAGGACCCAGCTCCACAGAGAGGGGAGAGGGTTTCTGTGAGTGCCAGGGGGCTCCATTTCCCCTTCCACTAGCTCCCCATTTACAGAGAGCCAGAGCAGTACCTGCAGCAGGGAGCGGGAGATGCTTTTTGCGTCAGAGGCACAAGCCCTGCAGCGCCTCGGGCACCTGGCGCAAGTGCCACATGATACGGAGCTGGCGCATCACATTGGCTGTGACGTCCTCCTGCTGCAAGGGAATGAGAACCTGTCTGAGACTCAGACACCTCCGAGGAATCAGGGGGGATTAACGGCCCCTGGAACCAGCAGCATTTCCACCCAGCCCCTGCCCACCTCTGAGGGATGGATTTCCCCTCCTGACCCCCAGGATGGAGTCTTGTTGTCCTTCCTAGTGACCTCCAGTGGCAACCCCCTTCCTTGTACGGGGAGCTCCTGCCACTTCCCCCTCAGTGCCCCTGACAGCTGTTCCACCTCCAATCCACAGCTCAAGTTCTCAGACCCCTCTCCTCCAGCCCCACCAAGGTTGGGTAGGGAGGGGACTGTAGCGGGGGGGCAGGAGGGATTCTGGCAGCAGTGAAGTGGGATGTGGGGAGGTTGAGACCTTTCCCCAAGTCACCCCAGCCACTAATGCTGAAGCCGCAGGATGGCAGCCCTGGTGAATGGGACGGATCGGCAGCCCCTGCTGACTAGGGTTACCATACGTCCGGTTTTTCCCGGACATGTCCTGCTTTTCGGCAATCAAACCCCCGTCCGGGGGGAATTGCCGAAAAGCCAAACCTGTCCGGGAAAATGCCGGCCGGGCACTTCCCCTCCCGCGCCTGCTCTGCTCCGCTCCTCCCATCTCAGACTTTAAGAGCCGAGCTGCCCGAGCCAGCGCTACTGGCTTCGGGCAGCAACCCCCCTTCCTCCGGACCCCGAGCCGCCGGCCAGGCACTTCCCTTCCCGGGCTCCAGCTGAGCTGCTCCGCCCCTCCCCTCTCAGACTTTAAGAGCCGAGCTGCCCGAGCCAGCGCTACTGGCTTCGGGCAGCCCCCCACTGCCTCCGGACCCCGAGCCGCCGGCCAGGCACTTCCCTTCCCGGGCTCCAGCTGAGCTGCTCCGCTCCTCCCCTCTCAGACTTTAAGAGCCGAGCTGCACGAGCCAGCGCTACTGGGTGGGCGCTTCCCCTCCCGTGCTCCAGCTGCGCTGGGGAAGTGCCGGCCGGGGGCGCAGGGTCTGGGGGCTGCCCGGCAAACCGTGAAGCCGGTAGCGCTGGGGCAGCCCTCTCCCCATGGCTGGGAGTGGGAGGGAGGAGCGGGCGGAGTTAGGGCGGGGAAGGAGCGGAGTTGGAGCGGGGCTAGGGGTGGGAAAATGGTCGGGGCCAGGGCCCGTGGAGGGTCCTCTTTTTTTATTTATTAGACATGGTAACCCTAGTAAAGACTGAAGTAAGACAGAATGGCTGGTTTGCAGGCCAGGCATGTACAGCAATGGCCTCTTGTCAATCAGCTTAGCGAGGCACACCCATTACCTCGGGATTAGTCATTTTATCTGACAAATTTGCATCATCCTGTACTTCCTCTAAGTATAGCTGGGTGTTTCTTGGCATGTAAGTTTTCCTGTTTTTTTTAGTGCAGACTGGGAACTGCTTTTTCAGCACAGTGGCAGTGGATGGTACAGAGATCACTTTCTGGTACAAAACAAGAGCTTATTGGCTTTTGGCCTGGCATGGGGTGAGGTATGTTTCCAGAGCATTTAAGGTCCATCCTGCACCACTGAAGTCAATGGGAGCAGGGCCGGCCAGAGGATTCAGGGGGCCTGGGGCAAAGCAATTTCGGGGGCCCCTTCCATAAAAAAAAGTTGCAATACTATAGTAACATGTATTTGGAAATGTAAAAAATAACCAGTGAAATACATTCAAAAATTAATTTTTAATAATTTGAAAATACATGAAATACATTATTTAAAAACATTAAATACTTTAATGGTATGTATACATTTGCAATTACATAATGGGCTGTCACTGGGTGATGGTGATGGTTGGTGCCAATGGGCTGTCGCTGCCTGGGGGTGGCGCTGCTGTTGCCCAGGGCTGGGTGGGCAGCTGGGCTCTGGGTCGGGGGGTGCCCGGCTCACAGGGGCTGGGCTCGGAGCTGGGGGTCAGGGCTGTGGGGGATGGAATCAGGGGGTGCCCGGCTCAGAGGGGCTGGGCTCGGAGCTGGGGGTCAGGGCTGTGTGGGGGTGGGGTCGGAGCTGAGGGTCAGGGCTGGGGGGGGTCAGGGGGGTGCCCGGCTCAGAGGGGCTTACCATGCTGCTTACTCCCACCTCACCCCTCTCCCGGAGCCTCAGCGCACCGCGTCCAGGAGCGGCCCTGGACAGCGCTGCAGCAGCATGGCTCCACGGGACCTGAGCTCCCGCCACTCGGCCCGGAGTTCGGAGCCCCGCCCCCTTACCAGGTGGCTCTGAGCAGGAGGAGCTCAGGCCATGCCGCTGCAGCGCTGTCCAGAGCCGCTCCTGGACGCGGCGCGCTGAGGCGATGGGGGAAGGCGGAGGAGGGGGGGAGCCCCCGACATTCTCCTGGGGGCCCCGGGGCCTGGGGCAAATTGCCCCACTTGCCCCTCCCCACCCCCCGGGCGGCCCTGAATGGGAGTTGCATCACTGATTAGACCCAATCCAGAACCAAGGCCACAGGCAGGAGGTGAGACTGCATCCTTCACCTTGCAGTCACCACTAGAGGTATCTGGGATGTTCCTGAGACTGGCACTGATCCAGCTGTTTTCTCTCCAGCTTCCTGACAGACTGTCTTTGTTTTTCCTTTCATGAAATTTATTTTTCCTTGGTGCAGTGTCCGAGCCTGTCTTGAAGGTGTTTGGCAGTCACTTTTCTACAGCATTGTTATTTTATCATTTGCTGGTGTCTTGCAGTGCCCAGTAATGCCCGCTATCTGAGAAGGAGGCAGCCACATAATGCTAATTTGGGTACTAAGCAGCTGCTAGCAGGGGAATTAACCCTCAAAACAGGGTTCTGTTGCTATGTAAGCAAGGTTGCATGGGCCAGCAGTTATGGAGCCTATTTAAATAGGATAGAGTTCTTAATGCTTTCTACTGTGTAACTAATGCAGCTTTGCAAAGTTTATCCTAAAAAACAATAGTTGCTAGGTAGAGTAGGAATTAAGGCTTCAAGCTAGAAAGGTCAGTTCACTGTCTCTCTGCCACATACTGCTAAGCACAGAAGAACTCGGAGGAGTGTGAAACAAAGGCTTTAAAAAAGAATTTGACATTTAAAATTTAACAAATTTGCTATTTAGGAATTGTATTCCTGACATCATGATGCCTTCTCAACTGGCCTAGAACTCTGGGTTCTCTCACCCTGACTAGAATGCTATGTAAGATCTGCATAAGACAGTGCCTAGAGGCCTCTACTGTTACACATACAACGAAAAAGACAGCCCCTGCCCCAAAGAGCTTACAGTGTAAATATAAGATGAGAGAGAACAGATGGCTACAATGAACAAATGGGGGAGCACAAGGTAACAGTGAGGATATTCTGATTAGTGAAATGAGCCATGGTCACAGCACACCAGCTGCCTAGCCATTACTGAGTGTTGTGTAGGCATTACATCACAAGCAGGGATTTGAAGGAGGCTTTGTGGATTTTCACGGAGATATCCTCCGATGTATAAGGGTCAGCATATCAGAAAGAGGGCAGATGTTTATAAGGAAGTTGGACTAGTGGACGATAAAGGCTGGAAGCACTGGCAGAGCAGAGGTCAAGGCCAACAGCTTTATACCATATAATGCTGTGAAGTCACGTCATTTGTATTTGATGTGGTGGAAAAGGGAGAGCCAGTGGAAGATTGCAAAGAAATAGGCAGTTTCCAGGGTTGATGCAAGAAGCCTAGAAGATGACCTTTGCAGTAACTAAAGACAAGTCAAAAATGACATCCATATGGCAGGGATGATTATGGTGTTTTCCATAGTAACTGAAGAGTTTGAGGGAAAAGAGAAAAATCCCTCCAAGTTATTCCCTCTTCTGAGGGTTCTCTTCCATTTACCATTGTTGTACTGAGAGTTGGGCAATCACAACCATCTCTTTCAAGCTGCTGGGCATGACAGCCACCTTGTGTGTGTGTCAGAGAGAAGCAGCAGAACACCAGGGATGGCAGATGGAAGCCAAGACACAGCTAGAGATGCACCTGTAGAGTAGAATCATAGAATATCAGGGTTGGAAGGATCCGCAGGATGTCATCTAGTCCAACATCCTGCTCAAAGCAGGACCAATCCCCAGACAGATTTTTGCCCCAGATGCCTAAATGGGCCCCTCAAGGATTGAGCTCACAACCCTGGGTTTAGCAGGCCAGACCACTGAGCTATCCCTCCCCCCAGCAGTAACCCTGAGAAAAGTTGAGAGAGAACTTTTGGGTAAAGCTCTGGCTAGAAAGAGGCTCGGGACGGGACAAAGAAACTATTGCCTACAGTTTGAGTCCTACTGTGTTTAAAGAAACAGGACTTTGTGTACATTCTTTGTAAATAAACAGGATTGCATCAAAGAAATACTTGACTCCATCATTAATTTCTTCTCCTAATGGAAGCAACCAGCAAGACCCCAAAATTTGGCTAATCACTTGGCTCAAAAAGGGCAACACTATAAAAGTAAGAGTGAAAACGTGTCTATGACAAGTCTATATAATTTATTTTTGTATGTGTTTTTTCAAGAGGTTGACAAGGAATACTTGACTTTGAAGGGTAAAGGTGTGTTAGATGTAGGGGAGCAAGATTTTCTTTGCTTTTGATTGTATTAAAATTGTCAATGCCTGATTGCTTTTCATGACTACTCCTTAACTGCAAAAATGACCCATCAGTTGAGAAACACTGATCTAGAGCACCCAGACTAAACCTTGAGACTAATAAAATCACTCACTGAGTTAGGGGAAGTTTTGTCTAAAAAGAACTTTGGTCACACAGGAGAACTGTAACCTTTGAAATGTTTTATTTTTGGACCCTGATTCTGCATTAAGAACTGCATGGGCAGACCCCTGCACCTGCGTAGAGCCCCAAAGGAGAAGGAACGCGGTCCATCAATGTGCAGGATTGGGGCTTTTGTTTTCGCTTATGGAAGCATACTCTAGTTATGGCCCTTCATACTGTAGCTTAGAATAGCCTTACTATAGTATTTCATGGCATTAATGTGGAATATTGTAATGGTTTTTATGATTATTGCCACTTGAGTGAAGCAAAATTTTCATAATGAAATTAGGTAATACTTATCTGGTTCCATTACAGACTCAACTCAGGTTTTCTGAAACATCTGCAAATCTTTCAGTGAACATTAGCTGTGTTTCAAATGGGCCCAGAGCATGTTTTGAGCAAGCCTGGGGCAAGTAATGGTTTTAGGTGTCTTCTTCTTAGCCTATGCACAACATGCCTCAGGTGGCACATGCCCAAGATTCATCACCAAATTAGGTGCGAACCATGTGAACGGTTGTTTTATCCTGAAATGATTAAAAAAGTTTTAAGCAGAGTTTTGCTTTGAGGTCTTTACTTCATTGGAAGAAAGATACCATCTATGCAAACAAAGTAAACTCCACTCATGTGAGTCACCAAAATGAGATGCTGCTCACAGTAGATTATGAAGATAAATTCAAAATATGATTGCGTGTTCCACTGGGTTCCTCAAACTTGGCACTTCTTAGTAGGGTGTGAACATGCTAAGTTCTGCTAAGTTTCTTGGATTTGGCTCCTTGGCTGGAGAAAAAAAAGTGATGGTATCTCCTAAATGTCACCTGCTTGTGGCACCAAAATGAGAACTTACTCACAGTAACTTGTGCACATCTATAACCTTTCCTCTCATTTCTTACAGGAGCAATGACAGTTGTTAGCACTGTTGATTTTTAAATTATCATTACTTGGCACCTGAGTTACCACTTTACCAGTGATGTAACAAGACCCAGAGTGCCCTGATGCAAGAACAGGATAGAGGCCTCCTTCCTGATACCGAAAACTAAAATTTTGCTTACCTTACAGAGTAAAGAGATTAATTCTGATCGCTTACCTTACAGAGTAAAGAGATTAATTCTGATCAAGGGCTGCTCAACAAAGTACTCCTGTCCCACACATACCCCATCCCACACAGACCCCAGAATGCCCCTCTTCCCCCCACATAGACCCCTAGCAACTCTTAACCAGCCCCCACACATCCCAGCAGCCCTGACATACATCCTGATCACCTCAGCCCCACCAGCCACAGCCCCAATATCAACCACTCACTCACAACATCCTGGCTCCTAATCTACCCCACTGCCCCCCAACATCTCTTATTCTCCCCACAACTCACTCCATGACTCCCAAACATCCTCCAATAGTCCCCAACCCCTCATCCCACAGCTTCCAACACTCCCATTCACCCCCAGCCCCTCAACTACTGCTCCCAGGACCTTCCTGGCCATTCACTAGTGCCCCCTGGCTCAGCCCGCCAGTCCCATCCTGGACTAGGGTAGCTCCTCCTGATTCCAGCCACAGAATGACTCCATTTGCTCCCATCACCCACCCCACACTCACACTGCACAAGCCAAATGTGAGTGATGAGTTACATTGCAACCTGGTACATGGGTTCACAGTACCACTCTGGTTTTGGCCCATGATCCTCCATGCCAAGCTGCAACACCATTCACACAACTTTGGCCCAGCTGCCATGATGGAGGGGTGACTGGGCCAAACTTGAGTTATGCTGCAACCCCTCCACACATGGTCACAAGACAACTGAAATTTGGCCAAATGGATGGGCAGCAGGGCTAAATTTAAATGAGTGGTGTTGGGACCTCATATGCCACTTGAAGTGCTAGAGCACTGCTCCATCTGGTTGATCCCCCAGAAGCTTGTGGGCCCTAGCGTGACAGCACCATAGTTCTGTAACTATATCACCGCACCTCAGTGAGATGAACGGGGCAGTTCACACCCCTCAGAGCTATTGTTGCAGGCTCTCTGCAGTCCCATTTCCACATGGTTTACAGTTTTACACTCACATTTTTGAGGTTTTCTTCCCATCCGTGACACCTAGAGGCTTACCTTTACTCTTAATTCTTTTTTATGAGAGCTGAGATTCTGGAAACTAAAATAATAGTTTTCGATTGCTATCAGTACAATGCAGGGGCCTGTACCATGTATTTCTGAGTTCTGATCCCATGGGCATTTACTTCTTAGGAGTTGCTGGAGAGGATGGTAAGTCAGTGCATAAACTGACTCATCTCTGTTACAGCACCTAAACCAGTGGTTACCAAACTTTAACAACCTGTGAACCCCTTTCACTAAAATGTCAAGTCTCGTGAACCCCCTCCTAAAAATGAATATTTCCAGGGATTTTCTTCTTTACCGGAGTATAAATTATAAAAGCAGTGATCTTGGAAATGTAAACTTTGTTTTTATGACATGCTTATTACACAGTATTTATTATTAATTATTATTTCATTAAAGTATTCCTATTACATTATGAAAAAGGCAACACTTTTCCAAGATCTCACTTTCGTAGCTCGTATCACTTTGAATAAGCCTGTTATAAGACAAGGCTCCTATGTTTCATCAAAGAGTATCAGATGTGAAACAGCATGAAGGTATTTAAGAAGCCAACTCAGAGTTCCTCCTACACAAGCATTCAGGTCTTGAGCAGTGCAGGCAAACAATGCACATTACAACAAAGCTTAAACTTGCTCTTCATAATAATTTTAAAAACAATACTAGCTGCCTTTTTAATTTTCAAAACAGCAAAAAATATCCACCTCCCTTTCCATTTTTTATAAGGAGTTTTGAAGTTTAAATCTCCTCAGTGTGATAGAGATGCTTGCTTAGATCTGCTTAGCTCTTAGAAGTCTAGGGGCTCCAGGGTGCCTAGGGACAGCTCTGGCTGCCATTAGGGAATTTTCCCCCGAGAACCCCTTGTAACATTTCGTGAACCACTGACCTAAACTGACCCATTATTTATCTGTATCACAGTTGTGCCTAGAGACTTTGACCAACCCAGGCACTACACATAGTAACTGAGTAACTGGACAGTCTCTGCCATAGAGTCTAAGGGCTGGATCCTGTAAACACATCTGCGTCGTAGCCCCCCTTCCCGACTTAAACGGGCTTTGTGCAGACTCGAGGGGCCCCCTGCCCTGCAGATCCATGGCCTAAAAGACGAGATGTAACAAGTGGATGGGGTGAGGGGGGAGAGACAGCAATAAAGTAGCCGAGCTGGGTGTCCGGCGGTAGCAGGAATCCCACCCAGCGCCCCTGAAGCGGGATTTGCTCTATGTGACCCTGCAAACCCGGAGGAAGGTTCCCGGCCCCGTGCAGGGCTGGCAGATCTGGGGGAGCAAAGGCGGAGGCGCCCCGCCGAGCGTGCCCGCACTTTGGGGCCAGGGCCCGGCAGCAAAGGACACCGCTGCGCCCCGGCGCAGGCAGCCCCCTCCCCCCGCGGCGGCGGCTGCCAGGCCCAGCTTGCCCCGCCCCCCCCCGCCAGGCGCCGCCTCCTTTCTCCGCCCCCACGGGAGGCTCCGGCAGTGCCCCGCACCTTAGCGCTCGGACTGGACTGCGAGGGGAGCTGGTCCCAGCCTGAAGCGCAGCAGCCCCGAGCCAGCCCCGGGCCTTGAACCCCTTTAACCCGCCGCCGCCCAGGCTCGCTCGCTCTCCCCTCCCCCCGGTCTTGTCCCTCCTGCAGCTCGGGCCGCCGCCGCCATGGTGAAAGTGTCGTTTAACTCCGCCTTGGCGCAGAAGGAGGCAGCCAAGAAGGACGAGGAGAACAGCCAGGTGCTCATCCTGGGCCCGGACCCCAAGGTGAGCCGCGGGGCGGGGGAAGCCGCGGCCTGCTCCAGCTGTACGGCTGGGGGGGGGGGGGTGATCAATAATCACATTGGTGAGATCCGGGGCGGGGGGGGGGGAGGGGTGGCAAGTGGCTTTGTCCGGCGGGGGAGGGGGGAGATTAGCTAAAGCCCCACTGGGAGCTGGAAGTGAGAGCGAGCGGGGGGTGTGGAACGGGAGCTTTGCAGCCTGGGCTCCTTGCAAACAAATCCGCCTCTGATTTATTGATGGGAGACGAGAGGCCTCCTGGGGAAAGACAAATAAGGTGACTGCTAACAATCCATGTCCAAATGCAGGGCGGCAGAGCGAGGGGAGCAGCAGGCGCTGCAAAGCTGGGGCCAGTGAGCCCCTTGCCAAATCAGGCTTCTAAAATGGCTGACGTGAGAACAAGCTTTACAGCTCTGTTTCCCTGTACTTTGGGTTTTTTGTAGCCCGACAGCGCTTGGATTACGGCCAACTTGGCTTTTTTATGCTGCGTTCTTCTCCTTTTGTGGTGGCCAGTCCGGATCCGTCGTTCAAGTTCGCTAGAGGGATAGCAAAGGGCTGCTGGTTTCTTGTTTAGGAACAGCATAGTTAGCCCTAGGAAAAGATGTATTAGATTGAGTCCGTCCCTCTACAAATGCAGCATATACTAGCTTACGAATAGAGAACGAATCTGATATTCAACTACATTTGATCGTAGCCAAATGTCTCTTCTGCAATAGGGCAAAAGTGACAAGGTTAGAGTGTCCTGTGTGTGTTTGATCAGTTACAAAATATTAACAGCTTGTATGGAAAAAGCACAAAGTTAGTGTCCAGCAAGACACAGGATGAGACATTAATCCACCTGATGACAATCAAATGAAGTGTGTTGGAGCGCTTTGATACATTTGGGAAATTGCTTCAAGTATTTATTCCTTTTTTATGATGGTGGAACTGTTATTGGAAATCTGATTACATTTCTGCTGTATCTTAATTTCAGAGGTAGAGTTTGTGTCTGTCTGGGCTGAAACTTTGCACGTTTAAAAAAACCCACAAAAACTAAAACTGAGACATTTAAAATTGCACGTTGCACGTAATCATAAACATCTTTCAGTTTTCATATGCTTTCATAATCTTTTATGTGTCGCACATCCAAATTGTGTAGTTGGGTCTGTTGGACATATACTGTTTGTCAGCTTTCTAAACCTATAGCTGTTTTAAGAAAATATTTGGGGTACAAATTAAAGGCCAGTCTTTCTCAGGCAAAACTTTTGAGGTGAAACCCTACCCTATTGAAGTCAATGGGAGTTTTCATGTGGACTTGAATGGGACCAAGAGTTCATTCCTGTAGAGTTTAGTAGTTTCAACTGAATAAGGTACAGGATTAGAAATTACGTTTGCTCTGTTTATTACTGTTTTGCTTGTCTGGAAACAGAAACGTCAAACATTTACTAGACAGATTAAAAGGTTGTCTAGTTTCACTGTAGCTACTTATTAAGTTCCTCTGGATCCTCGGCTTGTTACCAGATGTACTGGCCAAAACTTGCCTGACCAGAGCTTAAAAAACAGCTTTAAAATAAAATGTACAGGCAGGAATTTTAAAATAAAATTCCAGCAGCAAATGAGCATTCTTCAGGGATGGTGAGGCTTTGAATCTGTCCTGGACACACTTCTGTTAGTTGTCAGAACTGGTCCCAAGGAATTCTCCTGAAATGGCCTTTTCAAGCAGAAGTAAAAGAAATTCTAAGTAAAGATACTTATCTGAGGTTTTGGGAGAGGAAGTTGCCCAACACCCACCAGTGGACTTGTCAATATTGAGATGCTGTTTTGTAACTGAACTCTCAAAGGGTCTAAGAACCACCACAAATCTTCCTTCCACTTTCACTTTTTCAACCTTGTCATCTTTACTATAAACACAGCAACATACGCATTAAAACATTACCAACTCAAACCATACCAAAACAAAAAACTATACTGCACACACAATTCTCTCTGGGGAGAGGATGAGAGAGAGAATAAATCACACATGACAGATGTTAGTCACATTGTTTAATGCAATGCTGGAAGGCGCTTAGTTACTAAGGAGATGAGGGTGTTATGAGAACATGTATATTAAGCCAGTATTTCATAATGTATTGAGCTTATATTGCAGGATAACAATAGGTCTAGAACCCAAGTACAGACCTAAAATATACGCTGCTGTAATTTTTTTTATTTTATTTATTTATTTTTGAAAAAGTCCTGGGAGACATTCTATTCTCAGGTTTAAAGAAAAAATAAGGAAAGGGAAAGTGGAAGAAGATTGGCAGAGGTAAGCATATGTAATTGCATGGTCAGCATTTACCCCCAGACTCCAAGGAGAGGTGATAGCAAACCAGATGATCTTCATGTACAAAGGTAGATCTCTGGTATGACCAAAAGGGACAGAAGCTGAAGCCAGGGGGGAGTGGTACTACACAAAGGTGGCATAAAACTCCCTTTGCATTGCCTTGCTCTGCTGCATGCCATCTTCATCACATTGTACTGGAGCAGCTCTCTACCTCTGCTGTATTTTATTGCAAGATCACCCTGGAGGTAATCCTCCCTGGGCTGGTTAGACAGGGTTTGCAGCCAAAGTATGCTGGCGATGTGGCACGGAACAGCCAAGGCACACCTGAGGACCTAGCCAATAATCTCTGAAGAAGGGAATGATGAGAAATGTGGTGGCAGAGGGGAGAGAGATATTTTAAATAGATATTTATGCTAACTTTTTATTGAACTTCTCTTACAGTGTAACTTCCCCATAGTGTAATGCTTTTACAATAATGTGTTCGAACTGGTTACATCAATAAATAAAGAATTTTTTTCACAAGTTAGAAGTACTAATCTCTGTGTTTGCATAGTTATCTATCAAGATATTATTTTGGAATTGCAAAAATGACTCCCTACTTACAGTTGCTGAAGGCATTCCATTCGGAACCTCTGATTTAAGTTTTATGGAGATGCCTGAAACCTTCTGATATTTGACAGAGCTTGCTCAGTAGAATAAGTCCCCACTAAAGGGTTCTGGGTCCTCAGCAAACTTCAAAGGCTGTTGGTCAATTCCTTCAATACCAGACATCAACCTGGCTTCTTCAAGGCTGTAGGTCTTCATAACTTCACCACATAAAGCCATATTTGATGAAGTCACACCTTGGTGGGTGATAGCCAGTTTTTGGTTAGCTTAGATTTGGATAATCATGTCTTTGATCTTAGACCACTGTACTTGTAAGATTACAGATAAAGGTGTGTTGGCATTGTATACTATGTTATGGTGCTTGTTTTGGTGTCAGGAAAACTAAATTTACTCATTTTAAATATATAGGGAAGTTTATGTAGCTGCTTTTTATTCTCCAGAGATTTCCTTCTTTTCCCTGGTAGCATCATTTTTTGGTGGAGGCCTGGCAACTCTATCCCTGTCGGCAAAAGTTTTCTCTGTGGGGACTCTTTTGACCTCTCTCCAAAGCGAGGGAGAAGCCTTTGATAGGAGATTCTGCCAACCTTCCCCTGACAATGTAGATGGCTAAACTGGACAGCTTGTGCCTGCCTCAGGAGTATGATAGATTTGCCTGCTGTGTATTTTAGGGTGCCAGTACTAAAGAAACATAGGAAAGAGAATTGGAGCAGGCTGACTTCCCTCTTCCTCTCCCACTGTTTTGGTGGGGGTGTTACTGAACTTGTCCCAGACCTCAAAAGAAAATAACTAACCTTCTAGTTCAGGTCCAAAGGATGTGCAAATGTCTCTTGCTTCCTTATTTGGCCATACAGGTTCATCTGTCCTCAAATGAGTGCAGGAGGGAGAGGCAAGGATGTTGACTTTTACATAACAAAGTTTTTCTGCATGAGGAATCTTAGATTTATTTTAACTTTGAGATTCTTGGGAAAGGGAGTAAAGGAAAATGAGTGGCTAGTTGCCACCCTTTGAGGTAAATTCTTGCATGGTCATCTATACTACTGATTAAATAATATACCTCCTTAAAAACAACATCATGATGGTCTTTGCACAATTGCCTATAAAGCTCCTTTGAGGATGTTGCCAACAATTGAGTGAACAACACACACAAAGTAATTACAAATTAAAAGAAAAAAAAAAAACTTGTTTCACTGGAACTCTACCAAAAACAATTGCTGTTAATGGTATAGCTTGGAAACTTGGGATTCATTTCTTGAACTTTCTGACCTTGAGCTGGGAACATTGGTTGCAAATCTTTCTTCAAGCAGTAGAAATGAACATATTGGAGCAGAGGAGCTCTTGGAAATGGTCCATATCTTACTTCCTTTTGTGTTTCTCTCGTTTTAAATCTCTTCCTGACTTGAACGGTAAATATGAAACTTTGCTATGGTGAAATACTGTTTCCCTCATTTCCAGTACACTGATATTATATTTTAAACAAGATATTTGTACCACACTACCACAATAACTACCTTGGCAGTTGTTTGTCTCACCAGCCACAAAATAATGTTGATGTCCATGAATGCCATTTCAGGTTAAATCAATTCAGTACATGGAAGGGAGGATACATGGGCAGACAGAAAATTGTTTTACATAGACTATTTCTAACTATCTTCTCTGTTGTCAGATTAACAAACTGATACTTGGGTACATTTTTTTTTAAATGTATCTGGAGAACTATTTTTTGCATAAAATTATGTCACATAAATAGTGTTCCCATAAGTAGATATGCCCTTACACTATACAGTGCTTAGAAAAATAACATGCATTGTACTATAATGTGCCATTACAGGTGATGACATAAAATTATTTTGAAATGCATGTTTCTACAAAATTTCACTTATGTTCTATCACAGAGGTTTCAACCTGTGGTCCGTAGACCCCTGAGGATCCGCAGACTGTCTTAAGATTACCAAAGGGGTCTGCACCTCCATTTGAAATTTTTTAGGGATCTGAAAATTAAAAAAGGTTGAAAACCACCGATCTATCACATCCCTAAGTACACTTTTTGATGTGTGTATATATATTTTCCTAATAAGGTCTAAAGAACTTGGCTTCAATGTAAACATTATATAACTATTTAATGTATTCTGTACATAGTAGAGCTGTTCAGAATCTGCAGTTGCTGTTCTGTGGGAAATTCTAACACTTGAAACTTTTGTTTTTGTTTTGAATCAGAGTGAAAAGCTGAAATTTCCTGCAAAACAATAGTTCTAGAAAACTTCAGTTTGAAACTATCAAATCATATCATTTTGATAATGTCAAAGCATAAATATACATATTAATTATAATTTGTTAAATAGAGTATAATGAAATTACTAGTTTAATATATAAAAGTTAAAACAAAAATGAAATTGAAACTTTTACTGTGTCAGTATGAAACATTTTTTACTGTATTGAAATTAGAGAGTCAAAATGATTTGTTTTGACTTTTCCTGTTGAAAAAAAATCTTCAAAATTGACATGTTCCTGTGAAACGTTGATTACTCTGGAAATTTAATAAAGTAGCATTAATGGTATACTTGCAGGCTCTGTATATAATTGATGTATAGTAGACAAACACTCCAGACACTTAAATGTGTACAAAACCACTTTCTCTCCATGTTTCTCAGCAGTTTTATGTAGTAATTTTTTGCATTGCTAAGACTAATTTTTACATAAATATGTATTACAGTGTACTTGCAAAAACATTATGAAGTATTGTAATTAAAAACTAAACTACAATTGACAGAATAAATGCTGAAGTAATTCAGTGATGCATTACCTTTTGATATAATTTTTTCCCCACTTGATGACTGGCAAAATTCTGTACATTGCATTGGATTACCCAGTCACAGGTGTAAATTAATAATACAGGGACTCCTCACTTAAAGTCATCCTCGTTAACCTTGTTTCGATGTTAAGTTGCTGATCAATTAGGGAACATGCTCGTTTAAAGTTCTGAAATGCTCCCTTCTAACATCCTCCGTTTGGCAGCTGCCTGTTTTGTCCACTGCTTGCAGGAAGAGCAGCCCCTTGCAGCTAGCTGGTGGGTGGTTGGAACCAGCGTGGAGCAGCAGCCCCTCCTATCAGCTCCCCACTCCCCTAAGTTCCCTGTGCAGATGTCCCTCCCCTCACTGTCATGTGCTGCTCCTGCCCTCTGCCTTGGAGCTGCTCCCAGAGGCTCTTGCTTGCTGTATGGGGGGAGGGGTGAAAAGGGGGGCTAATATCAGCGTATCTCCCCCTCCCCCCTGCTCATGCATCCTGCTTACCCCATCTTCCATAGAGCAGGGGGGACACAAGACCAACGGAGGGAGCTTCTAGGCCAGGCCTGCACAACTTGTAAAGCGGCGAGGGCCATATTACTCCAAAGAAAACAGCTGAGGGCCGAAACCCCCCAAGCGCCGCCAACCCCCCCCCCAGCACCACCCAGCCCCCCCCAAAACACAACCCCCCACCCCCAGCGCCGCCTGCCTGCCCCACGGAAACAAGACCCCCAGCACCGCCGAAACACCTCCCTCCCCCCCCCCCCAGCGCCACCTGACCCGTGGAAACAAACCCTCCTTCTCCAGCGCCGCCCCACCGAAACAGCAGTATTGAACCTCGGTAATTTGTTATAGCGGGCCCTTAAGGTAGTATAATTAAGGGAAAAGAAAAATGTCTTTTTGCTAGAAGTAGAATAAGATCTTCCCCCCACTTTGTAATCAATTGCCCTGTTGAATGAATGAAAGATGTGAATGAGGAAGGTGTGGAAGGCAGGCACCTCCAGACAGCTGCAACCCTTGGAGAGGGCAGGGCTGGCTCTAGGATTTTTGTCGCCCCAAGCAAAAAAAAATTTTGGCCGCTCCCCCTTTTTTTTTCATGCCCCTCTGCCCCTGGCCCTGCCCCAACTCCACCCCTTTCGAACCCCTTCCCCAAATCCCCAGCCCCGCCTCCTCCCGCGGCGTGCTGCATTCCCCCCCCCCATTGCTTCCTGCGGGCCCCCCACGACCTCCCGCCCTAGCTCACCTCTGCTTTGCCTGCTCCCCTGGGCGTGCCGCCACTCCGCTTCTCCCCCCTCCCTCTCGGGCGAGGGAGGGCAGAGAAGCGGAGCAAAGGTGAGCTAGGGTGGCAGGGCGCAGGAAGTAATGGGGGGGTAGAGGAATCGCTCCCCGCTCCAGCTCACCTCCGCTCCACCACCACCGCCTCCCCTAAGCGCACGCCGCTCGACTTCTCCTCCCTCCCAGCCTTGCTGTGCAAAATAGCGGTTTTGCGTGCGGCAAGCCTGGGAGGGAGGGGGGAGAAACGGAGCAGTGGCGCGTTCAGGGGAGCAGGCGGAGCGGAGGTGAGCTAGGGTGGGGTTGCACAGGAAGTAATGGGGGGTAGAGGAACCACTCCCCGCTCCAGTTCACCTCCACTGCCTCCCCTGAGCGCCCCGCTGCTCGGCTTCTCCTCCCCCCCAGCCTTGCTGCACAAAACAGCGGTTTCATGCGCAGCAAGCCTGGGAGGGAGGGGGAGAAGCGGAGCGGCGGCAGCGCGCTCAGGGGAGCAGGCGGAGGCGGAGCGGAGGCAAGCTGGGATGGCAAACTGGGGTGGCGGGGGCACCGGAGTCGGCGCCTATGATGGCCAGCACCAGAATGCCACCCCTAGAAATGTGCCGCCCCAAGCACCTGCTTGTTTTGCTGGTGCCTAGAGCCGGCCCTGGGAGAGGGGATGGGAGCCAGACCAGATCAGTAGAACAGGTCCGCCACCGATTCGCCGCTCGCCTCCTCAGCCCTCCTCCCCCGGCTCTCTTACTCAGCCCCTGCCACTTCCTGCCCACTCACCTCCTCAGGCCCTCCCCACCCCTTCAGCTCGCCTACTCACTCCCCGCCACTGCCTGCCCGCTCCCCTACTCAGTCCCCCTCCCTCACCCGCCACTTGCCTACTCACCCCCCCCACGGATCGCACAGTGAACCCACCTACTCAACCCCCGCTGGCCACAGTGAGCCCAGGACGCATGTTGTGCAGGCCTGTTCTAGGCAGTAGCTGCTGGTCTTAGCAAGCTGATTTAATTAACAAGGCAGTGTACTTAAGCCTGGGGTCAGCTACTTAAAGGGGAAATGCGCATTTTTTCTCTCACACACAGGGTGTGTGTCTCTGTCTGCCCTCCCTCCTTTCCTGCTGTCTTGTAGAGTGTTGAGAGTTAACCCTTGAGGGCTCAGTCAATTGCTAGTTCGTTTAGCAGTAAGGCATTCCCTGGGAAATATCCACCCTCTGACTCCTCCACCTCAGCCAAGCTTCACAATCATCATCACTGTGTACCAGGTGAAAAAAATGTCCCTGGAAACTAACTCCCTCATTTACATTAATTCTTATGGGAAAATTGGATTCGCTTAACATCATTTCGCTTAAAGTCACATTTTTCAGGAACATAACTACAACGTTAAGTGAGGAGTGCCTATACAGCATTAATTACCTTACCACTTATCTGGTGCTTTTTATCCTGAGTGTGAATTAATGTGCTTTTCATTTATAGACTCAAAGCTCTTTACAAAACTGTATATCATTCCCAATTTTACAGACAGGGAAACCAAAACAGAAGAGAGAAATACCAAGGGTTTGAAATGAAAGTTTTGCAACAGACTTCAGTGGGTGTAGCATCTGGCCCATGGTCACACAGTGTGTCAGTGACAGACTCTGAAATAAGGCCCAGGTCTCCTCACTCTCAGTGGACCATGCCACATCCAGTAGCAAGATTCTTCTGTCTAGCAGCCATACAAAATTAGCATGAAAAATTGCCAGCCAAGGGACAATAATTTACTTGCCCACCCTTAACATGACGGTTACTCCTGGGGGAATTCTGTGCCTAAAAATTCTGCAACAAAAAAATAAAAATTCTGTGCACAATATTTTAAAATTCTGCTTTTTTTATTTGTCAAAATAACACAATATAATCACACCAGTTTCAATTATATTTGGTCATTTTATTTCAAAATACCTGTCAGCAAGTAAGTCTGTAACAATACTGACAACAAAAAAGATGCAGCAAATGTTTTTTGACAAATAGATTCCTTACTAGGCATATTAATACAGAACTCTGAGTAATAATACATTTAAACTATAATAAAGAACTGTATTTCCTGCACCCCTCAGAAGCAGTGCAATGGCTTGGGGGTGTCAGGGGTAATGGAGGAGCTGAGGGAGAGGGAAGTAAATTGCTGGGAAGGAGCCTGGGTGTGAACTTGAAGGGTTATTGGATATGGGTGGGAAAAGTATGGAACAGGTTTTTTTGGGGGGGACAGAGAGGGATTGTTAGGGAGCTTCCCCCATGCAGACCTTGAGTGACCTGTAGCCTTCCACATTCAGTCAGGCACATCTGCCCGCATCCCCATGTGTTCCTACACCCTCTCCCCCGATCAATATATGGCCCTGCACCCCATCCCCACGTGGCTCTGTGCCCCCACCTAGGCACTCCCCAGTCACTATGTGTCCCTGTCCCCTCTCCCCCGTCCCCATGTGTCTCTATGCCTCCAATCAGCCACCCTCTGTCCCTATGTAGCTCTGCACCCCCTCCCCCATCACCATGTGGCCCTGCACCTCCCTCCTCCCTGTGGTCCTGTGCCTCCACTCCCATTCAGCTCCTGCCCCAGTCTGTCCTCCCCCACTAGCCCTTATGAGCCCTTGTCCGACCCTTCAGCAGCCCCATTCTGTCTGTCTCCCCATAGCCCCTGTATTCTGATCTGGCCTGACAGGTGCTGGGAAGAAGGCAGGCTTTTTCTCTTACCTAGCTGGCTGGAAGCTGTTGCTCTGTTCTATTGCCACAATGCATTCTGGTGGTCAAAAGGCGGAACTGCAGAAGTTATTTTCTGCTGGGAGTTGCTGCTGTTCTTGTGCCACAGCGCCCTCTGGTGGGCAAAAGGTGGAACGGTGGCAACATTTCTGCAGAAGTTTTTTTTCTGCGCAAAAAAACAAAAATATGTGCAGCTCATTAATTATGCATGTGTGCAGTAGTGCAGAATTCCCCCAGGAGTAGACTGGAATACTATACTGATATTTTGTTTGCTGTTCAAAACAGAAATTGCTTACTCCAAGTGGTTGGACAAGCTGAATTTTGCAAAGCTGCTGTGTGTGATACTGTTTGGTTAATTCACCTGTTCAGCATTTGTAGTTGTAGAAAATCCTCTTGTTATTTAGCAAAAGTATAAAGCAAAAGTAGCCACCACAATGAGCTCATAAGGGGCTTGATTCTGCAGGGTGCTAAGCACTCTGGCCCATATCTGGCAGAGCACTTGAGCATATGCTCAGCTTTGAACATATAAGCAGTCCCATTGCAATTAAGCCCTTTAGAAACTATTATAATAATTTACGTTGGAAGTAGAAGTTGATTAAATCTAAGCCCTTCAACCCAACTGTTAGGTATGATACTTTTAATACTATTTCGCGCTACTGATACTTTCCATCCAAAGATTTGCTTTACCAATATTAATGAATTAACAATCTCAACATAATATAACATAGAGAAGCTTTGCTAACTCCATGTTATGTATGGAAAAACTGAGGCATGGTGTTTATAACTTGTCCAAAGTCTCTCTGTCTGTGACAGAGCCAAGAATAGAACTCAGAAATTCTGAGACTCAGTGATATATGTGTAGTATATTAGGGAGGTCTCTAGGATAAAGGGGGCATCAGTGCTTGACTATGGAAGATGTGGATATTCAACCAACATAGCATTCCATTGACACTAATATCTATGAGACTTAAACAAGTATCAAAAGGAAGTCTGGATATATTTAAAGAATAAATATGCAAGTAGGATGACAAAAATAATGTAGGTTTCAGAGTAACAGCCGTGTTAGTCTGTATCCGCAAAAAGAAGAACAGGAGTACTTGTGGCACCTTAGAGACTAACAAATTTATTAGAGCATAAGCTTTCGTGGACTACAGCCCACTTCTTCGGATGCATATAGAATGGAACATATATTGAGGAGATATATATACACACATACAGAGAGCATAAACAGGTGGGAGTTGTCTTACCAACTCTGAGAGGCCAATTAATTAAGAGGAAAAAAAAAACTTTTGAAGTGATAATCAAGCTAGCCGAGTACAGACAGTTTGATAAGTGTGAGAGTACTTACAAGGGGAGATAGAGTCAATGTTTGTAATGGCTCAGCCATTCCCAGACAAAAATAATGTAGAGAGAAGGACTAAACTTACCAAGGATAGTAAAGACCAGTAGCAAGATTGTGTTTTATGTAGCATAGGCACTTTCTAGCTAAACCTCTATTTACAGAATACTCCAGAATACTATATAATACACCTAAAAAAGTTCAACTTTGAACTGAAATTTTCACACTTAATTTTAGTCCAAAAGTTTATATTTTCTATTTATTGGAAGTTTAGTGAAACTCTTTAGTCAATTTTGAGTAATCAAAGAATGAATGAGGGGAAAATATTGATTTTCACACTTGGCAAAAAATATCAGGTTATTTAACTTAAGAATGGTTAAATAAAATTTTTAAAAATAAATTTTTAATGATATCCACTATAACTTCCAATTTTTAACAAAATAAGTATACATCTAGTACATACTGCTGAATATAATATAAATAATGGGTGTGATTATTTGAATTGGTAATCACTATATTACAAACCACACTGAAATATGTAAACTATTGCATCAAAACTTCTTTCTTTCTTAAAAAGAACAGGAGTACTTGTGGCACCTTAGAGACGAACAAATTTATTAGAGCATAAGCTTTCGTGGACTACAGCCCACTTCTTCGGATGCAGAAGTGGGCTGTAGTCCACGAAAGCTTATGCTCTAATAAATTTGTTCGTCTCTAAGGTGCCACAAGTACTCCTGTTCTTTTTGCGGATACAGACTAACACGGCTGCTACTCTGAAACTTTTCTTTCTTAGAATACTTGAGGAAATTCAATGCAAAACCTATATCAACAAAATGTTAAAGTTGAGTATATAATAGTACACAAGGAAGACACTTCAACATTCTTGGTATATATCAAAATATTCTGGCTTTTAACACTTTTTCATTTACTATGGATCATTTACAATCTTTTAAGTGATGTATGTAGACACTGTATATTATGTGGTTACTTCTCCAATTGCTATGCTTTCTAGGCACACTAGGATGTCGTAATTCTGAAGTCCTTGTTTTGTTCAGTTAAGGCAGAACTTTCAAAAACATTTTCCTTTTGTATTTCCTTGTAAGAGCTAAATTAATTAAAAATATTCCTCCTAAATTTAAATGAGTCAGTGGTCATTTTCAGTCATTTTGGACTCCTTAGTTTCTCCCTTTTGGGGTTTCTTTTCCTGTCCTCATTCTTAGCAGTTATTCTCCTAGGACCTGATTCTGTAACCCTCTTATGAGAAGTCCATGGGACTGCTCACATAAGTAAGGATACTCGCATGGGTGAGAGTTGAAGGATTACACTTGTAGGGCACGATTGATTCTCCATTGCTCTGCACCTTGTGTAATTTCCACACTAATGTAGAGTGGGTATAAAATGCTTCCATTCTAAATTGGTAGCACTTTATATCCACTGTGCCCTGATGAAAATGACTATGTAACGTGCAGGCCGGTAGTCTTTATTTTCCACCATATTCCTCTTCTTCCTCCTGTCTGTTTTTTCTCTTTTTTTTTGTATGCAGTTTGGTTGTAGCCTAAAGAAGAGCTCTGTGTAAGTGTGAAAGCTTGTCTCTCTCACCAACAGAAGTTGGTCCAATAAAAGATACTGTCTTACTCACCCTCTTTCTCTCTTGTGTCAGTTTTATCCTGCTCCTTATTTCTACCCTTTCAGACATGTCTAACTTCCTCCCTTTCTGTCAGTCCTGTTCTCCCACACACGTGTTCCCCTTCCAATATGATCTTTGCTGGTTCAAGCCTTTCTTACCTTAATGTGTTTTCATAGATTCCAAAGCCAGAAGGGACCTGTGTCACTGTTCATGGTTGTGCTGGTATGCAGTTTGGATGAACCAACTGATTCAGTTGAGTTCTTGGTCTACCATAGCATGCAGATCTTAATAAAAGGATCTTTGGCCTGATGCGTTGTAAAACTCTTTAATTGTTTGAATGCTAGCAGCTTTCCCAGTTCTGTACAAACAGAGAGAAAAACAAATATTCATAGTGTCTGTATATTATTTTATAGAAGAAACAAGAAGTGATTCTCAGTTGTGCCAGCTAGCTAACAGATTATTTTACATAATTCAGGTATTTGGTTCATCCAAGCTATGTGAGTGGCATAAGAGAGGCTAAGAAAAACCCAAACCCTTGACAGGCTTTGGATAGAAGGACATCTCCCTGCTTATTTTGATATCCGAAAAGAGAAACTGGCAGTGCTGCTGCAGAAGGGTTATAGATTTCAGATACCACATATATACAGAAGAGGCCATGGAAATTTTTAGACCTCATTGGCTGAGGTTAGAAAGAATAAAGTCACGTTAGAGGAATAGAGGTTCTCATGATTCACCATCTAAAGAAGGGGTTCTCAACCTTTTTCTTTCTGAGCTCCCCTCCCCCACCCAACATGATATAAAAACTCCATGGCCCACCTGTGCAACCACAACTAGTTTTCTGCATATAAAAGCCAGGGTCGTGTTAGAGGGTAACAAGCAGGGCAATTGCCTGGGGCCCCATGCCACAGCCCCCCACCGCAAAGCTAAGTTTGGCTTCAGCCCTGGGTGGTGGGGCTCATGGCCCCAGAGTTCAGCCCCATGTGGTTGGGCTTTGGCTTTCTTCCCTGAGCCCCAGCGAATCTAACACTGGCCCTGCTTGGAGGACCCCCTGAAACCTGCTCGCAGCCCCCCAGGGGGCCCTGGACCCCTGGTTGAGAGCCACTGATCGTCATGCGTCTAACGAAGTGGGTATTCACCCACGAAAGCTTATGCTTCAATACATCTGTTAGTCTTAAGTGCCACAGGACTCTCTGTTGCCTTTTACAGATCCAGACTAACACAGCTACCCCTCTGATACTTGACTGATCTAAAGAAATATCCAAGTTGTATGGATACAGTATTTCAAACAGCAAGTTAAAAGATCAGTGTATCTATCTAATTTTGCTAGCAGGGACAAAAATGATGTTTGAGAGGCATGTCAGTGTGACAGCCCTCAGAACTGTAGTATATGTCATCTGAATGGGAAGTCTTGTAAAAGTCTGCCTTAATTTCCAATCCATAATATTCAATGACTAGAACTCCACACTCTCAGCAAACTTCAGGCAAGAGGCTACACAGTTGTTTTGGAAGGGTCCTTTAAATGTCAATTCTGCAAGTCAGTATAGGTCAGCATCCTTTATTCATTTCATCCTGCACCTTTGTCTTAAACAGCCTTTGGCCAATTTTATATTTTGAAGTACTATTAGCTTCCCTTATTAACAAACACTTTTTGGGGAGTCTATTATCCATCACTAATTTAATTATTTTTCTCCCCACCTCACAACTTAAAAGCTTAATTACTCAAATTTTGCCTCCAAGGATGTACAACCTACTTTAGTACATATCATGGGACTGTGTAAATAAAGTGAAACACCAAGGACCTTCCTAAGAAAACAGTTTTGAACACATTCTAAGCGGGAAGCGTCATTCTGCCCACACAAATGTTAGCCCTTTATATAGATTCAATTTTCAGATAGATAATCATGGCCTGTTTATGTATTATGATGTAAACATCCTTTTAGTAAACTTTGGACCATATACTGTTTGATTTATGTGCAGATCAAAGGCAATATGTGGCACTTTTGAAGCAGAAATATTTATAAACTATATTTTGAATCTTATTTTTGTCTCCACCATAGCTACTTTTAAATATGGGTTAGTATCTTTTAGGTAACTGCTTGCTGATCACAAAATTCTTCATGGCACATCATGTTGGCTTTAGACAGACTAATACTCAGTTGAATGTTCCTGCACAAATGGATGAAAGTATATTTCTGCGATGCATCCCTAATTTACTTAGAGAAATAAAGGCCTGATTGTCATAATTTTTGGAATGTGAGCTGGCTGGGTGTGTACCTTAAGCATGAAACAAATTGTAAGTGTTTAGTATTGTACAAAAGTCCACAGAAGGGGAAGATTTACCTGTAAATCCTCATGAGATTATCCAATCTAGGAATATCTTTGTCTGAGTGCTTCTCCTAGGAGCTGTCCTCTTAGAATTTAAAAAAGTTCCCCTAAATGTTAACTTGGTGCTGTCGAATCTTTATACTTATATTGGAACAAAATGCAGAAGCACTAGAAGCTGAACTGAAAAGAGCAAGAGAGTATTTGGCACACTTCATCAAAGGAGTAACTGCAGATGTTTGTGGGGCTACAAGTTATTATGTTATTTTTCTTTTAACCTGTTTCCCAAAATAATTACTTACAAGTTACACCTGTCTATTATCAGTTCTAAATATTTTTATAAGGGCTTCTCTATCTTTTTCTGGAATTAAAAAGTGTTATGCTCAATGGGCAATTTTGGTATCATTTGAACAACTCAAGAGAGCACTTTATAATTCCAGAAGGACACAGGCAGAGCGAAGCTTGACGCCATCCACTGACCACAATAGGCAAAATAATCTTTATTCAAATGAAACAACCATAATCTTGGTATAATTTATTCAGTGAGGCCAGGTCAAGCAAACTTCAGAGAACCTGGCCAGTAACCTTAGATCTCAAATGCATAATGAAAGAAACATTGTTATCTGTGTATAAAAGAGCTGCTCCACAGTATTCAGATTGTGGAATTCTAGATCTTTTAATTTAAACGTTATACGATTACTATACAAATTAAAAAGAAGTAGCATGAGCAGACACCTTTGTTTGACCCCTCTCCAAGGGAAGTGAGTTAGTCAAATCTCCACTGAGTCCCTTTCTGATCTTAGAATGATGAAGTCTTACAAAGGGCAAATGCTGGGCTCATGTCAGTCTCCACTTAAAGCATTTTGCATCAAAGAAGATTATCTGTATGGAGTTGTCATAGCATCAGGGACCCAACTGGGAATCAGAAGGGAAAGCCACACTGGGACAGAGATGAGACCTAAAAGTGGAAGGGCCAGGATTGATTGCTGCTGCCCGTAAAAGGCAGGTAGGAAGAAAGGAGGGAGGCATATCCTTGAAGGCCTACATGCACCTAGCAATTATATGATGAATTTTGCTGGTGGAGACTCCCCAGCAGAAAGTCTCCCAAGAAAGGACAGTTGAGGTGACAGACTGCAACCTCTGCCTCTCCAGTGGCCCTTTGCAGGGCAACTACGGACCCCAAAATGGGTAATATTGACTTGGAATGATGTGTAGTGAGGGCAGCTGGGTAGATATTAATTTGGCACAATCTTCATTAGTGGAGCTCCCCTCTAAATCGATGGTTCCCAAACTGGGGTTTGTGAAACGTTACAGGGGGTTCTTGGGGAAAAAATTCCCTAATGGCGGACAGAGCTGTCCCTAGGAACCCCAGGCAGCACAGGGCCAGCAACCTGGAGCCCCTGGACTTCCAAGAGCTAAGCAGATCAAAGCAAGCATCTCTATCACACTGGAGAGATTTAAACTTCAAGACTCCTTATAAGAAATGGAAAGGGAGGTGGATATTTTTTGCTGTTTTGAAAATTAAATAGGCAGCTAGTATTGTTTTTAAAATTATTATGAAGAACAAGTTTAGGCTTTGTTGTAACGTGTGTTGTTTGCCTGGACTGCTCAAGACCTGAATGCTTATGTAGGAGGAACTCTTTGAGTTGGCTTCTTAAATACCTTCATGCTGTTTCACATCTGATACTCCTTGATGAAACATATGAGCCTTGTCTTATAACAGGCTTATTCAAAGTGAAACAAGTTATGAAAGTGAGATCTTGGAAGTGTTGCCGTTTTCATAATGTAATAAAAATACTGCAATGATACACATTATTTATTTAATAATGTCATAAAACAAATTTTATATTTCCAAGATCACTGCTTTTATAATTTATACTCAAGTAAAGGAGAAAATCCCTGGAAATATTCATTTTTAGGAGTGGGTTCATGAGACTTGACATTTTAGTGAAAGGGGTTCACAGGTTGTTAAAATTTGGGAACCACTGCTCTAAATGAATGCTTCCCTTTCAAAGCAGGAACCACCCTAACAGAGGGTAGGCATCAGCAACACCATTTCGCATTCAAGGTGTATTGATCCTGAGGTGCAGGGGTCTGTTCCGGAATAGGGCGATGCAATTTGCTCTTGGGTCATTCTAGTTTAGCATAAACAGTATTGTGTGCTAGGAACTTAACTTGATCGTAGGGTAGCAAGCAATTAGAAGTAGAATAATCTAGCATTGTGGGATTAATTAAATTATACATAACCAAAACTATAAATATTAAGTGCTTCTATTTAAGACCTAATTGATCTACTTAATTATCCACTTCAAAAAGGGAAATTAGATAAATTAATGAATAATATTGAACAGAGAATGTTTTTCAGTGTTGCCTGATACTTGTGGTTTAGCTCTACTGAGATGTGATAATCTCATGTGCTATCCTAAATAATAAGCAAACTGTACTTGAAACTGTGTGCTAAAATTGGCAACAGATTGTGAGCAAATTAGTGCTACAAATCAATTCATACATGTGAAATATCTTAGTACAGTATTGCTAGGCATATATTCACAAATAATAACAATACTTACCGTATATACTCGTTCATAAGCCGAATATTTTTGGTAAAAATTGACGCATCAAAGAGTGGGGGTCGGCTTATAAATGGGTCTACACCAGAATTTGATGATTTTAAACTCTATGGAATCATTTAATTGAATATCTAATACATTGTCGTTTTGTTTACCTGGAGCATCTGCAGGTATGGAGCCCCTCAGTTCCCATTGGGAAACCACGGCCACAGGGAGCTGAGGGGCTCCATGCCTGCAGATGCCCCAAGTAAACAAAACGTCCTGACCTGCCAGCGGCTTACCCTGATGGCTGGGAGCCAAAGTTTGCCAACCCCTGAAATATAGGGTTGGCTTATGAAAGGGTCATTCAGTTTTTGCTATTTTTACCTAACCATCTTCGGGGGTCGGCTTATAAACGAAGAGGCTAATGAATGAGCATATACGGTAGCTATTATACATTGAAGGATTATGGGAATGTATTGAATGTTCAGTTTACATCTATCATTTATACATCGAAGAAAAAAAATATTTAGGTTAGGAATATTAATAACATCTGTTTTAACTTCACACCATCTTGGAAGGAGTTTGAAAGTAATTTCAATCTATTTGGAGGTTCTTTTGGTATATGAGAAATTAGTTTGTGGTCTAAGTCCAATTCCTAGGGGATAGGTGTACATAATGTAAAATCCTCCTCCACAGTTTTTTCATTGTTCTATCAATTGAATTGAATAGCTATTTTGGAATATTCTTTGTTTGCTATAGACAAGTGACTGTTCTCTCTCAATGCTGTTTGGATTTCCCCCTTACTCTCTTTAAAACAAACTTAAAACTATTAGTTTGTTTTGAGATAATTTAAAAATAAGGATATGCTAAACTTTTTATGTAATATCCCTCTCTCCTGAGTGTTGAATCCTCATTTTCTATTTTCTAATTAATCTACAGCAATTTCAATGGCAGCATTTAAAAAAAAAAAGTTGTATGTAGATGTCCTTCATAGTTTGAAAAGTCTTGGGATATGAAATTACCTGCTAGTACAGGGACAATATAAAAATAATAAAAATCCTTGCTTTACCTGACTTAGAGTTATAATTGAACACACTTGACTGAAGAATCCACAGTGAATCAGAAACTGACCTGAAACTTAATTAAATTACCATGGGTATTGTATTAAACTTCATCCTCAGCCTTTCACTTGAAGGAACAATGTCAGTTTAAAAATCATGTAGCTAATGAAAAAATCCTTAGATAATTAACAATTAAAACTGAAAGGATTTTTAAAATTGCTACCTGCATTTCACTGTTTATGCTGTGGTGAGTCAGTTTCATTTTTAATATTGTTTTCTAGCCATTTTCACTTTCAGGGTCTTCTGCATTAGCACAGAGGTTACAGTGCTTACCTTGCAAATGCTGCAGGGGAATTTTTATCAGTTAAAAACTCTGCTTCAATTAGAATTTGTTTATGCTTTCCATAGAAACATTTTTATTGGTCTAGAAGGTTTGATAATAGCTTACATTTATAACGCCTACATTTCAGGTCAAGATAATGCATCTTTCAGGAGCTCATAGTGTTCTGTATTTGGAACAGAAATCAGTGATGTATCTAGCTGTAATAAATGGAAAACCTGCCAAAAGAAAGATGCACTTATTTTGCTTCTTGCAGCACTCTGCAAGTTAATATAAAAAGCTTTTTTAGTAATGAAGTATAAGTTGTGAATTATTTTTGAAAAGTTTTGATCCTGTTAACCTGATAACCTAGGGTGACCAGATGAGAATTCCAGAATATTGGGACCGCCAAAGGGGGAGTGCCTTTTCAATTGTTACACTCACCGGTCCGAGTCTTCGGCAGCACTTCGGCGGAGGGTCTTTCAGTTGCTGACGGTCTTCAGCGGCATTTCGGCGGTGGGTAATAAATTTTGCCGCCAAAGAAGGAAGTAGCCGCCGCCAAATACTGTCGGCGACTGAGGGACCCACCGCCGAAGTGCTGCCGAAGACCCGGACGTGCCGGGTGAGTATAACAATTGAAAAGGTGCTCCCCCTGCCTCTCACCGCCACCTAAGCAACAAGGGGGGAGGAGGGGAAAACCCGCCCAAAACAAAATATCGGGACAAATGGCATCCCGACCGTACGTCGGTCGGGACGTGGGACGAACTGCTCGATATCGGGACATCCGGATTTAATCGGGAGTCTGGTCACCCTATTCTAACCTGCTGTTGACAGCTGTCACCTTGCAGAAAAGTGGGTATGGAAGCTTGCTATATATTGCGAGTGTACACCACTATTAAGCAACCTAGAGAATAGGTTACAATTAGAACGTTGATGTTTAAAAATTCAACATTTTATTTAGTTATTAAATGCTATAACAGCTTGTTGTAATAATTGCATGGGGTCCTCTGAAAACAAACCCAAAAGCCATGAAAAGTATCTGCTGAAAGATAAGAGTATATCCATCACTCTAAAGCAAAACTTTTTCTTCCTCTTAGCAAAAGGGGTATCTAGGGTTTTTCCACTTTTATTTTTCACTACTATTTTCTGTCTTCCTGATTGTCATGATTTCTTGTTGTCTCCAGTAGGAATGGTATAATGAATTACTTTCTGCTGATGCAAACTCTGACATTTATCTATCAGTGTTATGGATTGGAAGGGGTTAGACTCTAGGAGTACACCTACACTGCAAAAAAACCCAACTCCCCAGCAGAGTCTCCCAGGTCACACTGTGGCACTACAAATAGCCATGTAGATGTTCCTGCTCAGCTGGAGCTTGGGCTCTAAAACCTGAGGAGGTGGATATTTCAGAGCCCAAGCTCCAGACTGAGTGGGAACATCTACACAGCTATTTGTAGTGCCATAGTGCGAGCCTGAGCCTGTAGACCCGGGTTCTGAGACTTGCTGCTACAGATGTTTTTTGGCAGTGTAGATGTACCCTAAGAAACCAAGGGCAAAATCCTGCCTTCGTTTACCTGAATTATGCAGAAGTGAGGGAAGTGAAGGGTATTGATCATGTGATATAGACATAGGCGTCCTTCTGCAAGCACCAGCTCAGGATGGCTTGAGGAGGAAATGCATGATATGGGACTCCTTATGACTGCTCCAAAGAGGAGCATTGTGCATCCCTCACATGTAGCACAATATGTACAGAGTGGGGCTTAACAATGCTCTGTTGTGCTGGTAGTATAGGGAACTGGCTACTGCCCTAGTTGGCAATCTATTGCTCAAAAGAGTTCTAGTATGAATTTCCCTCTTCTTCACCAATCACAGTCGTATATCACGGGGCCAGATTTTGCCCTAAGCTTATTATTCCTCAAACCTCTTAAATTGTACCATACTGAAGTGTGTCCTAATGCTTCTTCTGAATCCAGGTCCCTTACATGCTATTGTTTCACAAAAATTAGCCTAAAAATGGATACTTTTCTGGACACAATCTGTGAAAAGCTCAGCTGTGAGAGAAATGATGCTTCAAATGACTTCACCATTCCTGAATGCTCTCCATGACTCCTCAGCTTGTATGCTTTTGACGTTAGTAACCAGTTGATGGGTCAGCCCAAGAAGATGGCAGTAAGAGGTTGCGGCATTTATAGCTGTTTTTATCTCATCATAATCTCACCATAGGTGGTGTTGCTGTAAACCTTAACATGGAATAAGTTTAAAGTATTTTTTCCAAATATGAAATAAAATTACCCAATATTTTCTAGTGATGCTGGAAATGTTTGCACTAAATAGACAGGTACATCCACAATCTTTTGTGTCTTTTGGAATGTTATGTTGACAATTTCCCTTTGCTATGTTTCTAGGACCCTGAAGCTGTGGTGCCTGTTGGACAGAGGAGAGCTTGGTGTTGGTGTATGTGCTTTGGAGTGGCTTTTATGCTTGCTGGTGTGATACTTGGTGGTGCCTATCTGTACAAATATTTTGCATTCCAGGTAAGCTAAATACATTTTGTGTGGTAAAGGACTTTCATTTTTCTCCCTGTTTGCACTGTTTAGTAGAGAGTGAGTGAGAGAGTGCTATTGGTTCTCTCTATTCACATTTATTCTTCTATAGGTTTAAGGGCTGAATGTATAGCTTTTTCAGAAATTATTTTCAGTCCTCCTCCTTTGATAGGTCATTTGGGAATTCATGAAGAGTGGTGTCTTTGGCAGTTTCACTCTGGGATAAATTACTCTCCTCCACATATGACCAGATTCAGAGGGAATGTGTAAGGTGGTATAAGACTCCTTGGGCCAGATTATTGCTCCCACAGGAAAAACTCAGAGAGAGACTTCTGGGTCAGGAAATTCCACAGAATTCTCCCCTATTGTTCAGTTGGGAAGAGTGGTTTTCCCCCATCCCCCTGTGGAGTAGGCCATTGAACAAGCCCCTAAACCTGGGATCTGCAGGAGGCCAGAGCTATCTCTACAGAGGTTTTACACCTCTGCATTGGCTCTGACTCCCTGGCAGTGCAGTTCCATTGGAGCTATGCTACAAGGGACTCCCCTGTGACTTCATGGGAATTCTGTGGAAATTATGATAATACAGACCCTGAATTTCATGGGGCTGGTGGGGTAGCTAATGTGTCAGTCTGGCTAATATCCAGTTCCTCCCCACCCCCGAAACAGACTCCAGCCATGTGGAACACACTGTGTTTGGCCAAGGGTGGGAAACAGTGGCGGCAGTTTCCCACCCTTGGCCAAACACAGTGTGTTCCACATGACTCCTCCTCTCTATTTGTGGGAGGGGCAAGACCTGTGCGTGGAGGGTTCCCAGGAAAATCCCATTCCCTGACAGCCTGATTTCCAGATACTTGATCCTATTTACATCCATTTGCTAATGTCTACGGGAGTCTAAACTGATCAAACAGCACAGAGGGGCTGGAGGGGTCTAATTTAACTTGCATCTTCTTATACCTTTCTGTTCTGTTTTGTTCTGGATTCTGGCTTTCTCTGTGAATTGTACCAATTTAGACTTTATCAGACTCTGGATGAAATTCAGAGTGGTGTAAGCTATATTCTGGTTACCAGGAGTAAGTCTAAGAGCTTGTCTGCACTACAGTGTTAGCTTGAGTTATCCACACCCAAGTTAACTCCTCTGGAGTTAGCCTATCTCAGGTGAGAGTGGTCATACTGCAAATAACGTTTATAGTTGACAGGCTACAGCTTGTGAGTGAAGACAGCTGTAGTTTAAAACATCAGAAATGAATTCACTTTGTAAACAAACTTAAAAAGTCTTAAATCTAGGAAACTTTCAAGATTATAAAGGACTTCCTGAACTTGTTTTGGATAGTCAGAATAAATGAATTAAAAAGGATTTAGGCTAGAACATAAAACATAATCAAATATATTTAAGGACCTGATTATTGAATACTACAATTTGTAAGCACAGATTTAGGCATAAAAACTTTTAAGTACCTTATTCTGCTCAGAAATAATGTAATTGGAGGTATGCATGTCTTATTTGCACCTGCAGTAATGTGTTATGGAAGGCCAGGGTAAAAACCAGGTATGAAATCCTGACTTCCTTGAAGTCAATGGCAAAATTCCGATTGACTTCAGAGGGGCCAGGATTTCACTCTAGGTCCTTAATCTCTTACTCAAGCTATGTAGAAGAGCTATGCTGTCTAAAATTGATCCAGTGTAGGCTTATGAATTAAATAAATTGGCAGAAAAACATGTAATTTAGCTTGATGATGGGCAGTGTCTGCTCAGGAGAAGTTTGAGAATGGAAGAGCCGTGTGGGTGTAGAGTAGAGTTTAAGGTGCAGTGACATCGCTATCTGAGGAAACTTGCATAGTAGTTGGTCACATTTTAATTTTTTTATAAACTTGCTGAAATGTTGTTTGCTTTGAGGTTATTTTATTTATTTTTTAGCAAGGTGGTGTGTATTTCTGTGGAATAAAATATATTGAAGATGACTTAACTCTGACTGAGCCTGATGCACGTGCTCCAGCTGCTCGCTACCAGACAATTGAGCAAAACGTTCAGATCCTTGAGGAGGAGGATGTTGAATTCATCAGTGTGCCTGTCCCAGAATTTGCTGACAGTGATCCAGCAGACATTGTTCATGATTTCCACCGGGTAAGGAACGTCTGATGAGAATCCTTGAAAGCATTTAAAAACAAAAAAAAATTTCAAAACGCTTATTTTTTTTATGAACTTAATCTGTGTGGTTTCTAATTATTTCAGTTATTTTACTGGTGTGAAAGTGTGAGCTCTGCAGTATTTTGGTATTCAGAAACTGGAAGTAATTATTAAACCTTGTGTACAGAGTGCACATTTGATGGTAATCTTGCTGTTCTCCTGGTCTGTAAGCCACCATTTATAAAGTGTTCTTGTTCATGAAAAGAGAAGGGAAAAAACCCAAACACGTCCATTTCCTTGTCATAATACAAGAACGTGAAGAAAATTTTAATCTTATTGCTGAAAATACATGAAGCCAGATTGTGATCAGCAACAGTAGAGATGAATGTAGGGTGGAAGAAGCCTTCATTCCCTTGGACACCCATGTGCAGGGGCTGGTCATATTCACAGTCCTTGTATTCACCTAAGCTCAAAGACTATCATCCAGTAGTGCTTTCAGTGAAGCTAACCATTCCAGAGGGGACAGCAAAAAAGCAAGGATATGACTGATGGGCTGTGGAGGGCAGTACATTCTGTATTCACTTTAAGGTGCATGGCAGCAGCCAGACCCCACCCTGGGCATTTGGGAGCTCTCAGGAGGCACTCTGCCTCTACCACAGGCCACTCACTGATTTTAAAGGCATGACTGAGCACTACTGAAGTACTTTTATTCTATTTTTTGTCAATACGTATCTTTGTTGCGCATCTTAGTAGTAAAATTTTTGCATGACATCCCTGTAATGCTACAGCTTTCTCTCAGTGATCATAGTTAAAGTTGGAAAAAACCATTTTCTTTCTCTCCGCTTTCTGAAAATTATCCCATTATGCTTAAATAGTCCACGCCTGGTTTCACTGAAATGTGACTCTTGCTGCTGCTGAAAGCTTGAGGAAAAACTGTTGAGCTATTTTTGTGTTATGCAAGGCTGAAAAAAAGAACACTTTCCTACTGTGTAAAATCATTGCCATGCTCTTTTTGTATGAACTCAGACGTGTCTAAACATGAAGTTAATAGTTAGTGCTCATTTTGCCTAACATTCATAAGCTAGTTTGGGAAAAACATTGGTTAAATAATCATGTGATTAGAAAAATTTATTTCTAAATATGTTCAGTAAACATTTGTTAAGATTTACAGCAGAGCTTCCTTCACATCACACTTCACACTTTCTCTACTTGGCATGACAGAAATAAAGGCTGGCACCTCATATGCCAAAGTGAGGTCTGACCTTCAGCACCCATTTCAATTCTGTATAATATTAATGTTGCATAATTAAATAAAATAAAAATAGGAAAGACCAAGGTATTTCCCACAGCAATGATAAGTTGGCATAATGCAAATCCCACACAAATGTGATACCATGGTGAGAGGAGCCTTAGAAATATTATAGGTGATAAATATATTTTGTAGTATGCATTTAAGGCTTAATCCAATGTCCACTGAAGATAATGAAATCAATAGGAATATTCCTATTAGGCATTGGATCAGGATATAAGAAATGTGAAGCTGTATGAGGAAAAAATAGCAATAGAAAATAGAATGTAATGCGACTGTAGGAATCTCACATTTTATACTTCATTATTCTTCAGCCTTAATGCTTTGTTAACTTAAGGTCCAATGCTGCAAACTCTTGCTATAAGCAAAGTACTTACTCCTTTGACAGGTAGACTAGTCATAGTACTAATCATTATGCTCGATAGTGTTTGCAGGATTGGGGCCCTTAGTTCTTTGTATTTGATACGGTACTCTCAAAAAAGGTTGGATGTTGCAAGACTGAACACTTGAACATGATATATTGCCCTTCCTTAGCAAAAACAATTTAGTTAATGGTGCCTCAAGACCTTTCAGTCTAGTTCAAGAATCTTTTAGAGTTATAGTTTAATAAACTATTGCAAATATTACCCTTTGGATAATCCAGAGACCATGAATTACTGGTTTAAAATGTAGATTCTGCAAGTTTGACACTTTTTTGTATTTTTGTATATCAGTATATTAGCATTTCAACTGCACAGTATTTTGGAAGAATAAAATATTTTTATGTATAGCATCTGTTATTTTCTATTGTGTTTTCTCTTCCAGTCATGTTTCATTGAACTCTGAAAGGGAGATTTGTACTTTCAGATTTCTCCCTGAAATTTTAAAATACAAGCAACAAGACTAAATAAATACTGCACTTAACCTCTGATAGCACAGATGCACTGAAAAGTCTGAACTACCTAGTGCCTATTGACTTGCAGAAATCTCTGTTCTAGCTAACCTGATATTAGGATTGCCTTTTATCTCTGTATCCCACCACCAAACTCAATAAATTAGAACATGCCTTTTAACTAACAGTACTGCAGCTTACAGGAAGAACAAGTATATAACAGTAATTGAGCATAATATTAACAGTTTTGCTAACCCTAGAATTATTAAAATGATTTTGATTAGAATATGCATTTCTTCCCCAGAGACTCACAGCTTACCTCGACCTTAGCTTGGATAAGTGCTACGTGATTCCTCTAAACACTTCAGTTGTTATGCCACCAAAAAATTTCTTGGAGTTGCTGATCAATATAAAGGTATGATTGAATTGCAGGTGGTTTTGTTATATATAATAAAGAGAAACATGTTTATATTATTTTCACAAGCCCTGGAGTTCACATGTGAGAAGTGCTTTCGAAACTCCTCACTAAAGAACTTAAATCTTCAGAGGAGTTCAGTTTAAAGGAATTATAGATTTGGAAATAGAGAAAGATGTCATTCTTTGATGAGATTACATGTTGGGTTAATTAAAGGTAACTGCAGAGATGTAGTGTACTTAGACTTTTATGAGGCATTTGACTTAATGCTGCATGACAGTCTGATTAAAAAATTAGCACTATACAGTATTGATAAAGCACACGTTAAATGGATTAAGAATAGGCTAACGGACAGATCTCAAAAAGTAGTTGTCAATGGGGAATCTTTGAATGGGGGTGATTCAAGGGTGGTTTCTGCAAAGATCAGTACTAGGTCTGATGCTAATCAACATTTTCATCAGTGATCTGGAAATAAATATAAAGTCATCGCTAATAAAATCTGCAGATGACACAAAGATTGGCAGACTGGTAAATAATGACGAGGGCAAGGCAGTCATACAAAGCGATCTGTTCCCCTTGCTAAGCTGGGTCCATTCAAACAAAAAGTGTTTTAATACAGCTAAATGCAGTTATACATTTAGAACAAGGAATGCAATCTAGACCTAAAGAATGGAAAAGCAACTCCTGGAAAGCAACTCAATATAAGATCCTAGTGTGAAGATGTGGGGGAAAAGGGCTAATGCAATCCTTGGATGTATAAACAGAGGAGTAAGAGTAGAGAGGTGATTTTATTTCTGTGCATGGCATTGGTGAGGCTCATCCTGGGATACTAGTCTATAGAGTTCTAGTCTTCACAAAAAAAATTATTCAAGGGCTGGAGAAAAGTGCCTTCTACTGAAAGAAGTAAGGAACTCAATATGTTTAGTTTATCAGAAAGAAGACTGAGAGGTGACTTGATTACAGTTAGATTTGGAAGGATTAGATTTTTATCAGTAAACATTGATTTCAGCACACACACAAACCAACAAAAATATTTACACAATGAAAAAATTTTCAGATAGGCAAAGTAAAAAATACTGCTTGAAAACCTATTAGAATCTGATGTTAAGGATATTTACTTTGTATATTTTTACATGTGATGTTGACAATTTGTGTTTTAACAGTTATAAAGCTTTAAATATTTGAATCAACAATTATTGTCATTACATAATTATTGTTGGACACTCCCATAATTTCCCACAACTGTGAAAATTTAAATATATAAAAATAAAAAAACCTTAGATATTGTTTGTTCAAATTATAAATAAACAGAATTCTGCTAAGCCTAATTACAGTATATAAGTAATACTTGGCTCTTTAACTTAATGGAGAAAACCTAATGAGAACCAATGGCTGGAAGTTAAAGCCAGACAAATTCAAAATAAGACACACATTTTTAACAATGAGGGTGACTAACTATTGGAACAAAATACCAAGGGATTCTTCATTTTTTGATCTCTTCAAGTGAAGACTTAGATGCCTTTCTGAAAGATCTACTTTAGCTAACCCCAAATTGGTGGGATCAGTACAGGGATAAAACTGCGTGAAACTTAATGGCTTGTGATATACAGGATGTCCAATTAGATGATCTAATGGTCCCTTTTGGCTTTAAACTCTATGCATCTATGTATATGGACAAATATGCTGCAAGAATAATTTATAGCTATGATTTTCCCCATCTGTAGTATGCAATTAAAGTACTTAAGTGAGAATGTAGAATTTCCTTCAACTACAGTAGAGAGCAATCTGTTTTTCTTATGTTCTACATTCTATTAGATTGCAGTTTACGATATGGTGTACTTTTAATATGCAATGTCTCTACTGTAACAATCTTTATTTTCTTTCTGTGGAAAACAAACTTTTTTCCCAACTGAACTTGGAAGGTCTTTAACTAATAAATTATTTGTTTAAATAACAAGGCTTTTCATTGTTTAATGAACTACGAGGTCAGCTGAAAAAAAAAATTCACCTGTGTTTGCCTCTTTAGATGTGGTCAAAAATATTTTTACATTTCAAAGTAAATATTATATAATCACTACCTTGGTGCTAAAAAGAACAGCTCTTAATCAGCTTGTTTAAACCTGCTGCTTGGACTGAAAAAATATTGTTGTCCTTAATCTCTGGTTTGTAATAGAAACTCATAAGTGGCTTATCTACAATAAAAAATAAAAATCTTTAGCCAGCTACACTAAATTCTATGCTAATGTAATTTTCTTGATGCAGTGCAGCAGTTTCTTTGGATTCCAAGGTGCTTTTTAAAAGTAGCTTAAGTGTTTGAACTCACAAGTGAAAAATAGATTAAAAACTCCCTCTCATTAATGTCAGAAATAGGAATTATACTAAATGGAATCTTTCTACTCAGTCACATTTTAGAAAGACTGATTGATTTATTTGTGGATAACGTTTTAATAAAGTCAACTTTTAATAAAGTTGCTAATTTTTGTTTCTGTGAATCTTCTACTTTGACAGAAGCACATAATAGGGCCTGATGGTTCTCTCTTTTAAATCAATGGCAAAACTCTTGTGGACTCCAAATGGACGAGGAATGGGGCCATAGTTCTGTTTTCTGAACCAGCTTTCTGAACTGTTGTCTGCAGAGTTTTTCCTGGTGGTCTCTGGAGAGCTCGATAGTCACATTTTTGGGGCTTTCCTTACTTTCTGGTAATAGCTGACCTTGAAGCAAACATAGAGGAAAAAATACTTTCTAATATATTTTTATTTAAACAATTGGTATAGTTGCCACAAGGATGTTATGTGATTGTCTTGTGGACCATCTATCCTCCCATTCACTGTCCATTAAGTTGTGGCCTGTGCTATAAAAATGTTTGGGATCCCCCTATTTTAAACTTAACAACATGCAGAAGGATAGTAATAAACTACTGATCCCTGGGACCTCCATCAATCAGCAAGATAGTACTAACCTCCTGCACATTTCTGCAGTCTTTACTTGGACAGAGCTTGTATTGGAAACAATTGACTCCCTAGTAAGTGATAGTGTTTGGTGAGTAAAGACTGCAAGATTTGGCCCACAGTGACGAATCTTAATTGGAGAAAATTTGCTTCTCTTGTGTGGGGGAAAAAAAACTGATATAGATTTAATTTTTGTAATGGAAGACACTATACGTCAATGTCTCCTGCTGTGAAAATGTTGTGACATTTTATATGATTATTTTATTAGCTCTTAAATAACTGCAATAAAATGCAGTCACGTTCCTGATGTTTAAAAGAAAATTCTGTACGTACTACATATTTTGGAAGTCTGCAAAGCTGCAAATCCTCGTTTGTATAGGACTGCTGCTGTTTGAGAATATATAAAATTGATTTGAATTATCTTGTGTGTACTTAGCAGAAGAATGAATGATTGCACTTCTAATAATGAGCTGTTGCCTTTTTGTTAATGTAGGCTGGAACATACTTGCCTCAGTCCTATCTGATTCATGAACAGATGGTTGTTACTGATCGCATTGAAAATGTGGATCAGTTGGGGTTCTTTATTTATCGTCTGTGCCGTGGCAAGGAAACCTATAAACTACAGCGCAAAGAAACCATGAAAGGTAAAGTCTCTTGAGAATGTTATCTTGTGTTGATGGAAAAGTTAATGTTTCTAGTCAATAAATAGCTGGATATGTTGAAGACAATACCTCTCAGATTAAAATTTAGAGTGGTCTTGCTGTCATTGGCTCCTTGAAGCTCCTGAGTGTTTACACAGAGATTAGCATGATGGGTATTAATCCTGAATGAAGACTTGAAGAATGAATGCAATATAAAATTACCTTTTTCCCCATTAATTTTTCTTTAAATTTTCATTTAATCCCCCACCCCCAAACTTGAAAAGAATTTTTAAGAAAATGAAAATTTTCTGAGATTGTGTAATTGAAAAACCATTTTGTGTTGAAAAAGTGTTTTGGCAGAAGATTTTCAGTCAGCTGCAATATAAATAGCACAAAACTAATAATAGTGGCCTTTACCATCAGTAACTATAACTGTCAGAATAGTTAAACACGTACACACTTTATGGTTCAATTTTTCATATATAGAAAGGATGGTCTTATGGCCAAAGGACAGAATTGAAAATTGATATGTCCTAGGTGTTTTGTGCAAATTTGGCCATGTCATTTAACTGCTCTGTGCCTCATAGTTTGCATCTGTAAAATAGGAATAATACTTGTCTACCTGGATCTTGTAAAACGTATATTATTTGCCTGTGGAAAGCTCTTTGAAAATCTCAGATTCAAGTGTCTAGAGAAGTGAAGTGTTATAGTTGTTGTTCAGCATTTGTTTAATGTAGAAGGAGAAGTTTACAAGCATACACTGAACTAAATTAATTGAGTAACTTAGTCAGATTGCTGACTGTGTTTGGGAAAAATGATTGCAAACAATCTTTTTAAAAACATGAACACTTTAATTGATCCCGTGATAAATAAGGGACACAAGTAAATAATAGATCACTAAAGTGTTGATAAATTTGCTTCTGATTTGAAAGTGAATTGAGAGGAACCTCTGGTACCTTCTTATTGCAGTAAATGGACTAATACTTTAATTCTTCAATTAATATGCATCACTCTATCTCATTTGTCATCCCTTCCTCCCCCATTTCCCCAAACTCTCAACAGGAATTCAAAAGCGTGAAGCCACCAATTGCCGAAAGATTCGACACTTTGAGAATAGGTTTGCTATAGAAACACTCATTTGTGAACAGTAATGGAGAATATTACTGTAACAGAAGACTGAAAGATTACAGTATGATCCCACTCTGTATTGTGTGCAGTGATTATTTTTTAAAATCTTCTTTTACGTAAGTAGTGGACAGGGCTTTATTGCTGAACATCTTAAACACTTTTCATCTCATGATAAATTTTAAATATGTTTTAGGGTTTTTTCTTATTTTCAAGTGTGGTGCCCTTTTTATATTTGAATAGCAATTGTATAAAGTCTTAGTTACTAGTGCATTTCATGTGATGAATCTTGAATACTATGGGGAAGATAAAGTCTCTGAAATATCTGCCAGTTTTAATTAAGGAAAATTGAAAAGAATTATTAATCTGGAGAAAAATATGTACAAATGGACTGAAAGAACTACTTCTAACTGTAATATTCTAAGCTATATAGTTTGTTACAGCATATAGATAAACATATATTTGAATTTCTCCTCACTAAAATGTGCAATTTCTTTTTTTTTAAATCTTGTCATATTTACCTTTTCAAATTGATTTCTGACTTGATGTTTTCATATGGCAAGTGTCTGCTGTAACTATCTTTAGAAAATGTAAGGAAATTAAGCAGTAACTTGTTACTAACTTTTATATAATCCATGTATGTGCAATGGAAAATAAATCTAACAAACCTGTTTGTCTAAAAGTCTTCTTAGGTTCTCTTTTGCTATAATTAATTTAGGGGGAAAATTAATGCTTGTTCCACATGAATGAAGCCATATATTCTCCAGAAATTTGACCGAATTAGATTATTTGTCCCAGCAATAGCTTTCTTAGATGAGTGTTGAAATTAAATCAAAATACAGTACATTATTGTAATATGGAAGATCAACAAGAAGCACACTGTTCATTTTGGCTGTTCATTTAAAATGAGTATTGTGCTACCCATTTAAATTGTGTGTTTTTTACACTGCACATACCATAATAAGAGAAGACCTAAGTTTGGCTTACTCATCATAGTTGGTTAATTTTTAATAAACTCTTGTTATATCACCATAATTTACCGTCATTGTATATTTGTAAATCTGCATATTGCATTCAATAGGTGTAGAATACAAAGCATTCATACTAATTATGGAGATAGGATTGTGTCAGCCACTGCAAAGGTATGAAGTGTATTAGCAAAGTTGTTGGCCATCAGTGTTAAACTGCTTTATATAATGATCAGTTTTTAATAAAGCACATGAAGCCTTGATATGTTTGCAGCTTTGATAAAATACAAATACAAAGATTCCCTGTGAAAGAAGCTCTGATGACTTTTCCCTCATAAAAAACATCTTAGTATAAGATTACCTAAGATGTTAGCTTTTTCTAAAACTGTTTTTTAAAAACAATGTTTTTTACTTAATGTATATCTTGTATTTATCACAGACAAACGAAACACTTGAATTCTAAAAACTAAGAATAAAACGTCTAACTTTAGGAGCCCAAAGTTAGACACTTAAGCCCACGTCCTCAACTGGTGTAAATTGTCTTAGCTCCATTAAAGTAATTGGAGATAGACTGATGTATGCCAGCTGAGGACGTGGTCCATAAATTCATAATTAGTCACCTAAAGTAAAAGTGGACTGATTTTTTTTTTTTTTTCTTAATTTTCTCTTCCCTTCTCCATGAGTGTTGCACTCACAACTCCCAGAGAAACAGATAGAAACTGTAGGGTCTCATAATCCTTAAAAATCAGGTCACTTTTATTTAGGTGCTCAAATATGGACTCTAAGCGTGTAAGTTTCAAATTTCTGGCCCAAGACTTATTTGTTTTCCTTACTGCTATTTTGAGGCTGGATTCAGTTAAAAAACGCTACCTCCCATAAAAAGGCTATTAGGAGAACCTCCAGAGATCCATTTTTGAGCTGTGGCATGGACAAGGGAACTGGACCCTATTTACTATATTGATTTTTGGACATTGATATATTAGAAAGCAGGAATACTTAGGGAAAATATGCCAATGTTTAGCTGCTTGATGTATGCCTATTTTTAAAAATAATGTAATATTATGGGAGTCTGTATCTTACATTAATATAAAGTTTCTTAACTGAACTGAGTTCTCTCTTACTTTCTATCTCTTAAATGATCTTTTATTAATACTGTGGGAGGATACATTATGTGGATTCAGAACAGCTTCCTGCTATTGTAAACACTCTGCAAGCAAGCTTCCCGCTATTGTGACTGCTTTGGGTCAGGGAAAAAATATTTACTGCAGAGGAAGGTTCTCTTAAGTATACAATGTAATCTATTTATTCTACAATGGGTTTAATTGACAGTTTATTCTTAGAATGGATATGTTCATATGTGGTAGAAAATCTACATAATCATGACTTCTGAAAAGAGATTAGCCTGTTTTTGATGTTATAAGGCAAACATGAAAATTAGTAAAAAACCCACTAAGGATAAGTTAACTTAAAATCTTTCAGGATGTTGTATTTTGTGAGTTTACAAAAAAAGATGAAATAAATGCCAGGAAATGGCTAATGGTTCATTCTTGGAACCATGTTTTTCATGAGTCATGTTGATGTGCTTGGAAGCATGTCTCCTGATGATTCACGTGCATATTGTTTCCATTTTCCACAAAAGATAATGGTTAAACCTTGTAAGAACATAATAATGGCCGTACTGTGTCAGATCTATGGTCCATCTAACCTAGTATCCTGTCTTCCAACAGTGGCCAATGCCAGTTGCTTCAGAGCAAACAAACAGAACAGGCAATCATTGAGTGAGCCATGTCATCATTCAGCGTCTGGCAGTCAGAGGTTTAGGGACACCCAGAGCATGATGTTGCGTCCTTTGACCACCTTGACGAATAGTCATTGATGGATCTATCCTCCATGAATTTATCTAATGTTTTTTTAAACCCAGTTATAGTTTTGGCCCTCACAACATCCCCTGGCAACAAGTTCCACAGGTTGACTGTGCGTTGTGTGAAGAAGTACTTCCTTTTGTTTGTTTTAAACCTGCTGCCTATCCATTTCATTGGGTGATCACTGGTTCTTGTGTTATGTGACGGAGTAAATAACTCATTTCCTTATTAATTTTCTCCACCCTATTCGTGATTTTTATAGACCTCTATCATATCCCCCCTTAGTCATCTCTTTTCCAAGCTGAAAAGACCCAGTCTTTTTAATCTCTCCTCATATGGAAGCTGTTCCATACCCTTAATCATTTTTGTTGCCCTTCTTGGTACCTTTTTCAATTCTTTTTTGAGATGGGGGTGACAAGAACTGCATGCAGTTTTCTAGGTGTTGGCATATCATGGATTTATATAGTAGAAGTATGATATTTACTGTATCATTATCTATCCCTTTCCTAATGGTTCCTAACATTATTAGCTTGTTTGATTGCCACTGCACAGTGAGCGGATGTTTTCAGTGAACTATCCACAATGACTCCAAGATCTCTCTCGAGCGGTAACAGCTAATTTAGATCCCATCATGTATAGTTATCCCATTATGTATAGTTGGGATTATGATTTCCAATGTGCATTACTTTGCATTTATCAACATTGAATTTCATCTGCCATTTTGTTGTCCAGTCACCCAGTTTTGTGAAATCCCTTTGTAATGCCTTTCAATCTGCTTTGGACATAATTTTGCATCATCTGCAAATTTTGCCACTTCGCTCTTTACCCCCTTTTCCAGATCATTTATGATTATATTGAACAGCACATGTCCCAGTACAGCTCCTTGGTTGTTACTCAGTGTCTGGAGCTTTCTTTTTGACTTCAGATTTTGGGGATGATGATATGTGATAAATTTTGATGCCTGATGTCACTTTAAATAGACCCATCAGTGCACAATGCCTCTAATCAAATATGTTTTGTTTCGCTTTAACCAAGCAAAACTATAGCCAGAACAGTAGGAACCACGGTTGCTGTTTTCTAAGGATGAGCATGAATGCTGTGCTATACTGAGCAAAACACATTTATTTCAAAATTATTCCCAGGAAAATGGGAGTAAAACTGACCATTTTTACTGTTACTTTTAAAATACCTGAAGCACTCAACACTTTCACTTATGCAATGTGTATATGTAATACTCATAAGGAAATATCAGATCTAGGTTTACCTGCACCCTGTGCCTCTAAGGATTGAAGATCTGCTGAGGGGATCAAAAGGGTCAGCTTTGGTTGCAGCAGCAGAGTTTGCTTCACTCTGAAAGGACTGAGAAGCAATGGGGCTTGTGCAAGCTGTGCTTGGTTGGCTGGTTATGTATTTTTTTAATACTAACTTTATTAAAATTCTAGTTTTTAAAACTGTCCCGGGACTGGGAGTGTACCTCACCATTCTTGTCCACCAACCACCCCTCTCTGGCTTAACTTGGGTTTGATTTTCTTACTGAAAGTTGGAAACATACCTAAATATTTTGAAAGCTTCCTTTTTAACCAAAAATAATCCCATTGTCATGACATACTTTGAGATTAATATATTAGGAGCACAGAAGTATTACCATTGCTATGTGCTGCAGTGTTTGTTTTGTGATGAGGCCTGTATTACTCTCTAGTATGTTCCATTCAACTTCCTGATGTCCAATAACTATTCACACCAGGTAATTTATTGGCAGCAATTAACTACCGCACTGGACTTGTAAATTTAAAGAGCTTCAAATCTTCCTCCAACCTATAATTCAAACTTTGCAACTTTGAAGAAAGCCATGAGATATCTTAAGTCTTGTCTATATATACAATTTTACTGCTTTAACTATGTTAGTATAACTAAAGTGGTTCAACTCCCCCTTGTGTGGATGATGATGTTTGTCCTTCGCAGTCGAAGATGATTATGACATCACTGGTTAGTTTGGTTTCTGTGAACACGTGAATGGCTGATCAGGCCAATTTCAGCTTTGAACTGTCTGTGGCACACTGAACAAGAGATGCCGCCGGGGTTACTTGATTAACAGCGGACATGCTGCTTTTGCGTGATTTACACTGCTGGCGCTTCTGCTCTGTCTCAATAGTTCTCCTCAACTGTAGCTCCAGTAATGATGAGGCTTCGCCAGGTAGAACAATCATGAGCGAAATCTCCAAAACTCTGTGTCAATGTTGAAACACCTCAAGGATAACTTGAGAGAAGCCTTGAAATATTTCTTCTGGCCTCCTTAAGAGCCCTTTTCCTTCTTTAGCTCACCATAAAAGAACATAGAATATCAGGTTGGAAGGAACCTCAGGAGGTCATCTAGTCCAACCCCCAGACAGTTTTTTACCCCCATTCCCTAACCCCCTCAAGGACTGAACTCACAACCCTGGGTTTAGCAGGCCAATGCTCAAACCACTGAGCTATCCCTCCTGCCCACAATGAGATCACTCAAACGCTTCCATAGTTGGCAGGATTCAAACCTGTGCAGGGAGACCCTAATGGATTGCTAGTCCACCACCTTAACCACTCAGCCACAACTACTTTAATATGGAACGCTTCACAAATTTACGTGTCATCCTTGCGCAGGGGCCATGCTAATCTCTGTATCGTTCAAATTTTAGTATGTCTCTGTCAGTAGTTCATCTGACATTCTGGTGATATGGCCTGCCCATCTCATCTGTGATTTCATCAACAAAGTATGGATGCTTTGAATACCTCCCCATAGGAGAATCTCAGTAGCTGGAACTTTGTCTTGCCATCTTATCAGGTTCCTCAGACAGTCCATGTGAAACTTATACCCAATATAACTGCATCTTGCTGAATCAATGTGCTTTATACTGGTATAGCTATTCCCATACAAACAAGGGAATAAGATACACTGGTAAAAGGCACCTTTATACCACTATAACTGTCCATACCAAGGAGGTATACCAGTATAACTATTTCAGTGTTTAAAAACAAAACAACCCCCACCTCTAACCAAAATAGTAATACTGGTACAAAAACTCTATAGACGAGGCGTGAGAGAAGAGACCTGGCTGTGGCAAAGTGATGGACTGGCTTGTGCATATGTGTACCACTGCTCCAGTGGATGGAGTATACATGTATGTGAGTTGCTTACTTGCAGAGCTAGTTGTGATGATCAGTGCACATGAGAATGGTGAGTAAATGGCTAAGCTTTACTTCAGGTGTGTCAATAATAGAGTTAAAAAAAACCACTTATCCTATATTCTTTTCAACACTTATCACCATAGTATCTGTACCTTCTAAGTGACTAACAACTATAATGTGCTTTTGTTCTCATACTTTCCCAAGGGGAAAAGTGTGTACAGTACAGTATCTTGTTTTAGAATGTTTATAACAGTTAATATATAACAGCTATTGCTATGTGTTTGTTAAAGACAGGTCTAAGAAATGCACCTTTTACTTGGAATGGAAAGTGGTGAGGTTTGTGATGGTCCTTGGTTCTTAAGGGAGTTCCTTCCACAGTCTTGTACCAGCCCCCAAGAAAATTCTGTCTCTTGCACAGATTAGCTTTATTCTTACTCTACAAAATTCCATTATTAGGACCTGTCCATATCCCACCTATTTTGAGTAGCTATGTGGGAGACTTTAGCATAAAGGGCCAAATTTAGCTCTGGTATAAGCAATGTAACTCTTAAAGTCAAGGCATCAGGGCTGAATCTGAACTATCCTCCTGTGCATCTTAGAAATACTTGCTGCTACTACTCCCTTCTTCCCCCATCCCAAGATCTTCTAGGATATCAGGGTACCATATGCAGTGTCATCACTAGCAACACAGAAATAACAAACAGCTCTATAACACAAACCAAAGCTGCCTCAGTGTATTATTATCAAAACGCTATGCTAGCAATCTTAAAATTAAGAACAGTGCACGGGAGAGATAAAACAGCGTTACTTAACTGCTCCAGCATGAAATACACACTATGACGGAAGTTTTGTCAGGAACTTCAATGAGATCAGGTTCAGGACCTTTATTTGTCAACAGCCAAACAAAACATTCATCTTTAGTTTTTCTGTTTCACCTAGGCTCACCCCTCAGTGAGATTTTATGATTGTCTACTAATTCACAGCCTAACTACAGTGGGGGCTAGAAACTCCAAATCTGATTGGTCATTGTGCTTGGAGCTATACAAACCCATGAAGTTATCGTCCCTGGTCTAAGGAGCTGACAATCTAAGCCCAAAGGCCAGCAAACTGGTCTATGCAGATGGATCCTTACCACTCACTGCACCGCTATAGTGCTTCTGCAAAAGTTTTTTTCAAACTCTAGGTTGCGGAATGTAAGGCACTGGGTTGCGGTGGCTCTGGTCAGCACTGCCGACCAGGCCATTAAAAGTCCCGTTGCCGGTGCTGCCTGGCTAAGGCAGGCTAGTCCCTACTTGTTCTGACACTGCACTGTGCCCCAGAAGCAGCCAGCAGCAGGTCCCGCAGGTCCCTCAGCTCCTGGGGGGGCCCACAGGGCTCTGCGTGCTGCCCCTGCCCAAAGCACTGGCTGGAGGGGCGACGGGGAGACAGTGCCTACAGTCAAAAGCCACATGGAGCTGCTTGCACGCCTCTGCCTAAGAGCCAGGCTTGCTGCTGGCTGCTTTCGGGGCGTAGCGCTGTCCGTGGTGCCAGGACAGGGAGGAAGCTTGCCTTAGCACCCCCACTGCGCCGCTGACCGGGAGACGCCTGAGTTAAGCTCGTGCCACAAGCCCCAGCCCTGAGCCCCCCCCAACCCAGAGCCACCTCCTGTACCCCAAACCCCTCATCCCCAGAGCTTGCACTGAGCTCTGACCCTCTCCCACACCCCAACTTCCTGCCCCAGCCCACAGCCCCCTCCCACACCCTGAACCCCTCATTCCCAGCCCTCATCCCCAGCACCCCAACCCCTCATCCCCAGCTCTGTTGGTTAAAGGGCATCAACAATTTTCTTCAACTGGCTCACCAGAAAAAAAGTTTGTAGGGCATGTTTTCTAATTATTTAATTGTTCTCGTGGCTTGTCTGAACCTTCTCCAATTTATCAACATCCTTGAATTGTGGGCACCAGAACAGGACACAGTATTCCAGCAATGGTCACACCAGTGCCAAATACAGAGGTAAAATAACCTATCTACTCCTACTTGAGATTTCCCTGTTTATACATCTTTGGAGCCAGGACTTGAAATTTAGCACTGGGTCGCTCTAGTGCCTTTAGTGTCCCCATGAAAATCTACCCAAAGCTGGCTCAGTAGAGACTGGTTAAAGTTGGGCAGCTAAAATTCGAGGTAAGTTCGAACTAAGGTACTTCGAACTTCAGCTACGTTATTCACGTAGCTGAAGTTGCGTACCTTGGTCTACACTAAACTCCCAAATCGAACTAAGCCTGAGATATCAGACTCTGTGCCACCAGAGCAGTGCAAAGCAGCCACAGGCGCACACAGGTGAATGGAGGCTTATGTCTTTGATTCTAGATTTACAGTCAATATAAGGCATTGCTCTCACGAAGATCGCGGGAATTCAATTATAATATATAATGAAGACCTGTGTAACTTTTTAAAATTTGTTGTTTTCCCTTGATTGTTGTTTACTTCCGAAATAGCATGACTATAAAGGCTGGTCTCCTTTGGGTCTGCTGGAGGACTTCTTAGGCTCTTAGCGGAGTGCACTGTGAGCACAATTCCCTTATTTGAAGAGCTGTAGGTGCTGACGTCACTGCTCCGGTAACCACTGGAGTTACATGACATTAAAACACCAAACGAACCCCAGACATCTTCAGCGGTGTGACTCCGGTTCCCTTCTCCACGCCACCTCTCCGCTTTCTGTCTCGTTTCTCCGGTCGCCGCCGCAGCAGACGAGATTTAAATTTCTAATGCGCCAAACTGGCAGGAAAAACTAACTGACCAAAAGGAGCAACGCCTGTTGCGCCTCCCCGGGGCGGCAGCAGCCGGGCCGGGCCGGGAGAGCCCCAGCCCGTGCGTTTCCCATACAGGTCGCCGTTAAGGCGACAGTCAGGGCAAGGCCCAGCCCCGAGTTAGCTCAAGGTCAGGCAGCTACTCCACCTGCTGGGACGCCCAGAGAACGCAGAGACGGCAGCAGCTCCTCTATTGGCTAAGGGAAATGGGTGAGCTTATTGGCTGAACGGCTCGCGCTGGAGCCTCTGTTGCCAAGACTCCGAATTCCTCTTCCGGGTTCTCAGCCTCATTCTTGTACGCAGGCTCCGCCCCCTTTTGAATACGCTCTATCTCCCCCTGCTCTGAAACGAGCGAGGGCTGGGAAGTGACGCGTACGCTCCGCCCCGTGGGCGGGTCGGACGTGACGTTTTTCCCGCGGTTTGAGCGCTCCCGGCTGCGACGGTGAACCGGTTTGTCCGTTTCCCTTCTCCCCGCCTCGGGGGACATTTAAATTTCTGACCCAACCGTTGCGGTGGCTCCGCGCGCGGGCCCGACATGCCGCCCAAGCCCCCCCGGAAGGGGGGAGCCGCCGCCAAGGGCCAACGAGCCAGCCCGGACCGCGGCACTGGCGGCACCCCACCGCCTGCCGCCGCCAGGTGAGAGTCGCAGCTCCCCTCTCCTGGCCAGCCGCTTCTTCCGCCTCTTCCCAGCCCGGCATCCTCGGCGCCCCTGCCTGCCCGGGGCTCTAGCACCCGCGGCGCCGCCCCCTCCTCCCGCTGCTCCGGGCATGTCCCGGGTGAGGGCGGCTCTGCTCGGGCAGACGCGGAAGCTTGCTCTGTCCCGGGCGTTATGGCTGAGGCGGTGCTTAGCGCCGTAGGTCCCCGGCGCTCCCGTGGGCAGAGGTTGCCCTGGCTGTATAAACTCAGCGCGCGCCGCTGTCCGTCAAACGAACCGTGTCCTCCAGGTGGGAGGCTACCTTAGCCTCGCTGGTACTGCACGTGTCAGCTGTGGGCAGCTAAACACCCACCGTAGTGAAATGTAACGGCTGAAGACCTGGCTCTGACTGGAGGCACATGCAGTGACGAAGCGTTAAGCAATTCATGCTGATGTAACCTTAGTGTTGACCTGTTAACAACTAAAAGATTCAGGCAGTGCAAACCCAGAATGGAAGGCTGGGTCCTACCTGGGTTCCTGATCACTTCCAGGTCTTCGGCCCCCATGCTTCCCAAGGACAGCTCCAGCCCCTGTAGTGTGAAAAACTGCCATCTGTCTTAATTTGCTACCAGTAGCAGTTACTGATACATAAGGTATTGTAAAAAACTCTATCTGGTATAATTTGCTACCAGTAGTAAGTTATTGATATTAAACTATTATCTGATCAAATCTTCTACTGGGACACGGATAGCAACTTGTAACAAGTAGTAGTTACTGATGTGTAAGAGTGTTCTTATTTGCGGACTTGCCTTATTTGCTACCTCTTGCCTTACCCGTCTTCTGGTACTCAAGAAAAAGTTAGAATGAAAAATTCCAAATCAGAAATCACAGTAAAAATCATACCTAGTGCAATACTAGAAACACAGATGGCAATGTTAAAACTACAAGCAAGTACTTATACATATTTTCAATGAGTATTTATTAAAATATAAATTAAATATCACAATTATATGCATCTGCACAACAAAGGTAAATGATGAGGTGCTAAAAGTAATTTAGGGAATCCCAGCAGCAGATAAGACAAATTTGTGAACTGCTATGAAACTTTATGCGGTCATATACACTGATAAGTGATTCTTTGTTTCTGAGGGGGTATAGGTAAAATATTTCACTGATTCAAGTCTCCTGCAGCACCTCAGTAGGTTACATCAGACGGAGGAGCTGTGATGACTAGGCATTGGGATGCCTGTGCCTTTAAGAACCCAGCCCTGGAAAGCCCATGCTGAGACATACTGTCCCATGGGAGAGGAAATAAAAAAGCCCCTTTGACAAAATAAAAAAGACGCTCTGACCTCCCCCCCCCCCCCCATTTTTGCAAACACTTGTGTCTCAATCTACCCAGGTAGCTGTTACCCCCTCTGCTTGTGCCAGGTTTTTGCCCTCTGTTACCTTCTGGCAGCGCCTCATTGGTGGGTTTAACCCCCGGGCTCCTATTGCCCCCTCTCCCTGTCTTTGATTTTGCTCTTCAGCCCTTATCCTAACCCTGTCTTCAGCTGCTTGAACCCCCTCACCCAGTCAATTTCTGACCCCTGCTCACACCTTGGCCACCCCCTTCCTCCAATTTGCCCCCTTTGCCACTTTTTAACCCCTGCAAAAAGCAGTCCGCAGACTCTGATGCCAAGGAAGGGCAGTGACTTCAGCAGATGTTACTGAGCATGCTCAGTACACCCTAAATAGCAAATTAAGACAGAGCAGTTTTTCACACTACAAAAGGATTTGCCTCTCTCTCTGTTACAGGTAGCTGATGTACATGTATCAAGAATTTCAGGATTAATTAGACATTCTAATGTAAGGCCAGTTCCCCGGTCTTAATTCTGACTTTTTGTTAGGGCTGTTCCAATCTTGGTACACTGTTAGTTACTAGTTTTAGGCTATCACCTTCCTTCAACCCATTCCTGGGCTTTTGGTGTTATAAGTAGAGCCCTGCAAATCTGCGAATATCAGCTTTATATCTGTGGACTATGTTTGCGGGTCAGATGTGGATACAAATTCTGTATCCGTGCAGGGCTTTAGTTATAAGTGACTTCCAGGTTTGAGTTATGTAAGTATTGTGGTACATTAAAACTGCTAAATATTATCTTCTGCATGTACAAGGTAACTTTTCCAGCTTTTTTTGCAGGATGCTCAACACAATGGGCTTTGTATCTGGTGAAGTGTCAGATAATATCTAATGTATTATACTTTGTAACCATGTCAGAGATGAATTTTCATTTAAAATAACCTGTTACTTATAGGCCAGACTAATAGTCTTTTTCACCCTCTCTCCTAGGCTTGAGTTTGGAGAAACTGACTTTGTTGCACTTTGTGACACTTTAAGAGTGTCAGACATTGTAAGAGCAAATGCTTGGAAGACATATGAAAAAGTGTCATCTGCTGATGGAACTCTAGTGAGTACTTGGTATAGTTAATGCTCACAATTATATTTGATTCCAAATACTGAGCTCTGTAGCAGTGCTTAGCCTAACATGTTGCCTTAGCCCACCAAGAAGGAAATTGATAAAAATTGCAAATTATTTTAAAATGAAATGCTGTAGTGCCATCATTCTGATGCAGGTTTATATCAAGATCAAAAAGTACAAAGATTGCTGTGTGTACACATCTGTATAAATTAACTTGCATAACCTCACCTTTGTTCTATATAGTTCAATAAATGTACTGATTTAAAAAAAAACCTGATTTCACATTTACTGTAAATGGTAGTTAAACCAGCACTATGTGAACAGTCAACTCTCCAGACCACCGATTACTACTTATAAGCATTATAATATTGAGTCAATTTTTTTATGGCTTCTGTCTTGTGACTTTTTTTGTCAACCATAGTATATGAGGGCATCGGTAGGGGATAAAAACAGTAAGAGTAGTCCTGATTAAAAATAAAAACAGTAGGAATAGTACTAATAAAAACAAACCACTTTTTTTTGTTAAAACATGGTTTTTCAGATTTCATTACAAGTTAAGGTTGGTACTGTGTCTAGTCATGGCTGAGGAGGCACTTTCATTCAAAGTGCCTGCCTGTCTTCTGACTTTTCTAAGTAGGAGTTAAAAATCATACAGCTCTGAGAGCCAGAATTAAATTCTGCTGGTCCAAGGTATTAGTGTCCTTTCTCAAATTACCAGGGCTATTTGCTATTTGCCACTGGAGATCTGGTAAATCCATTTTTCCAGAGAGTAGCACGTAGTTTGAATAGATTGAGAGCCTTGTTCTTAAAACTGAAGTCACAGAGTTCTGTGAGTGGAGATGGGTATTGAAACCATTTATCAAAAAAGTTCTTTGGATATAAGGATGGAGTAGCAGAGACTGCTTCTAGTCTAGGTGGGCAGGAGTCGGGAGGAGGAAGGGGCTCTCTAAAGTTCACATACATGTCAGTAGCTTCTCTTTTCTGGGAGCTGCTATGTAAGGTCCAGGGACAACATTCTGGTAGGAATGTTAGCACCTTTCCTTTCATAGTAGTGGGGAGTTCAGAAACTGGGTGGACTTTACACAGGGTGATGTCCCTGGGCCTTGCTGTTCTATTTGAGTAGTGTTTTTACTATTCATGTCAAATTTTACAACCCTGACGTACTTAAAAATCAATCTGTCTTTCTTTGTTAACGTTTAGCAGCTTAAAATAAAAACCCCTCTCCCAGCAAAGCCTGAGACTGCTTTTTTGTGAGTGTGGCCAGGATTGAAGTCTTAAGCTGTTCCTCTGCCCACACTTAAGAACCACAAATATCAAGCGGAAAGGACAAAAGTTTTTTGACCTTGTTATGTGTAGTTAAGTGGAGAAGATTTAGTCTTTCAATATGACATCCAGACTTTGTAGAAGACAAACGTCTAAAAACTAAGTTTCTGGTTATAGAGTAGCAGCCGTGTTAGTCTCTATTCGCAAAAAGAACAGGAGTACTCGTGGCACCTTAGAGACTAACAAATTTATTAGAGCATAAGCTTATGCTCTAATAAATTTGTTAGTCTCTAAGGTGCCACGAGTACTCCTGTTCTTTCTGGTTATAAAATATTCCAATTATGAACCAGTGCAGTACTGTTCCAGAGTCTGTATACTGGGTGAAACAATAGAACGGATATAAACACCTGTGCTGTAGCACAAGCTTGCCACCCAAGTACAATACCATCTGAGACTCTAGATATGTATTGGGCAGCAAACTTGTCACCACCCACATCACCAGAATCACACCATTTTTTAGCACTCTTGCTTGACTAAGGTTAGCACGTGTATATCTACCTGAGGTGGCAATTATACCTCCAGCTACAGTGTAGATGTACCTTTATTATGTCCAAGGTCGTAATAGGATTTAAAAAAAGGACTAGACATTTATATGAATAATAATTCTATCTACAATTAAACTGGCTAGGATAAAAGCATTTAGGGAGTACAAGCCCTCATTCTCTAGGGCATAAACCAACCGCTAACTCAGTGGGGTCAGGACAAAATTTCACTCATAGACATGGTACTGCATAATTATCCACTGTGGAGACTTTACATCTTCTGAAGCATGTGGTACTTCCCACTGTCAGAAATATAATGCTTGGCTAAATGGGCCAGTGGTCTGGTGCAGTGTGGACATTCTTATGAGCTAGATTACGCCCTCCTATGGGAAAGCCCGTTGGACTGGCTCAGAGGGAGAAACAGTCTGTCAGGTTTCTCCTCTCAGACTTTTCCCCTGAATTCCTCCATCATGTTCTTGCTGTGACACAGACAAAGTTGGGGATTCAGAACCCAAACCCCTCAGACCTCAGGGAATCTGGCAAAGGCAAAGGAATATACTTGTAGAGGCCGTGTGCCTCTACGCTGGCTCTAGGACCCTTCAGAGCCATCCTCTGCTCCTTGCCAGCATGGCTGGCCATGGAATCATATTGCCTAGTCCACTTTTGGGAGTGGTTGCTTTGGGATCCCCAGTGATAGGGGTTCCATTGGTGCTGACAAGTACAGAAGGAAACTGCAGATTCTGTAGGAATGGTGCCATGGAGGTGACCAACTTCAACCCTCCACACATGGATATTCAAGGGATGATTCCCCAATGTTACTCCTTTGCTAATGTCTTCATTGTCTATACATGAATATCATAGCTAAAATTTCATTAATTTTCAGGGGTAGACCCTAGTCTCTTATTCCAACTGGTTTGCTCAAGCAAGATAAAGTCTGATTTAAACAGCCAGTTGTGGACTCCCCTTCAAAAGAGGAATCTCAGTGTGGCAGTATCAAAGAGGCAGCAGAAGTGCCTCATCTCTCTGATCCAGCATTAAGGGTGCATCAGAGGAAAGACAGTATTCTGAGAACAGCTTATACGAGGTAGATTCCTGGCTGGTAGAATAGCCCCTTGGAAGATATTGCCAGTCAATTCAACTGACTTTTCTAGTTTGCACCAGGGGCCTCATTCTCAACTGGAGCTAGGATCCAGGAGCATAAAGGGGGAGTAATCCTGCCCCACCCCTAACACAGCTGCAGAATTCAGCCTTCAGTGTGGGTAAAACAAACAATCATAATACATTTTATTAGATTCAAGGATTTAAGTAGCAATAGTTCTAAATAAGAATCCAAATAAAAAATGAATTTTTGTTTGCAATAGAAAATGCCAAAGAATTTCAGTATTGTATGTGAGCCTTCTTAGGTGAGCATTCAATGAAGGATAGCCATGTAGCAGGATTTTTATAAAGGTATTAAATAATTGTTAGGGCTATAAGTGATTTTGACCATGAATGCTCAAAGCTAATCTTAAATCTGTGTTTTCAAAGTGAGTGAGCTATATATAGGTAAGACCAGCTCTTTGTCCCTTAGTAATAAATTCCTTGTGCTTTGTACCAGTAACATAATGCTATCAAGAGGCACAATCACAGAGACTCCAGACAGAGACACTGACAGGGTATAAGAGTCTAGAGAAAATGGGAATGAATCTTTTGAGGAGTAGGTTTCATAATAATTAGCGGGCTAAAGTTAAGAAAATCAACTTAAAGTAAGCCCCAGCTTATAAATAGAGAACCTGTCAAAGTAAAAGCTCCACTTCAACTATGGCGGTAGAATACTAGTAGCATACTAGTCCAGGTGGGGGATAATCAGTCTATTGCATAATGAGGAAAACCTACAACTACTTGGTTTAGTGTGTGACTCTCCGAGCAAAAGCACAGTATCTTGATGACAGAGATGCAGAAGGACAATTCTAGACTTTCTGTAGGATATTGTACAGTAGGTCCATCTGTGGATTGGCTGCCGCACCCTCCATTCAAATAATTTGTTTTTATGATAGGAGGAAACTATGGTGAAAGAGATGGACAAACTTCCTTAGGTCACTAGGACAAACCCACCTTCTGCTAGAGGTAGAGAAGTCTCATAATCTTTTATTCACTGAAGTCACCCTAGGAGTAGGTTATGTTTGTAGACACCCTGTTGTGAGGGGAGATTCAATCACTAGGAATCTCAGTAGCTAGATATGTGGCATCAGTGAGTTATAGTCTGACTTTCTACTAGGTGTAAAGGTAGTAGTTTTCATGAGAAATCTAGAGAAAGATGGCCAAAAATGAAAAGCTAAAATACTTCAGGTAAAACACATTCCTCAAGTCTGCTGTCTAATTAATGAGATCTTTATATTTGTCTTTCGATACTGATATTTCATGACCTAGCCTAAAGTTTTACCACTGCAACCAAACCAGTCCGAATGGACTAAATATAATGGAGGTGACTGAACAGGAGTGTAGATCTTATAAGGATTGATTAAACTCTGAATTCAACTGACCTGTGGACATCAAGATGAGTAGAGACTCTTCATGAGTCAAGATGATGTTGAACAGATACCTGCTGGAAGGTCTGGTAAAAGAACTTAAATTGTCACTGTAGCTACTTATTGTTGACACTGAATGTTTTATTTGCAGAATCACCAAATATGTCTGTTCATCTCTTGCACTCTACTAGCATAATTCAGTGGCATATTTGATTTTTGAGAACCCATTTTCAGCACTTCTAGAAAGGATTCTTGTTTCAATCTAGCTACTTAAAACATAACCATAGTGAAAAGCGACAAAGAGTCCTGTGGCACCTTATAGACTAACAGATGAATGAACATTCATCTGACAAACATCTGACGAAGTGGGTATTCACCCGCGAAAGCTTATGCTCCAATACGTCTGTTAGTCTATAAGGTGCCACAGGACTCTTTGTCGCTTTTTACAGATCCAGACTAACACGGTTATCCCTCTGATACTATAACCATAGTGAAAAATTCTTCAGAAGAATTCACCTTCATTATTTTAGTCCATTCCACAATTTTTCCTAGTATTTCCTTTTACTGGTAGTCACACTTAGGCCAAATCTACACTACCACTTATGTCAGCAAAACTTATGTCACTCAGAGGTATGAAAACACCCCATCCCCCCAAGCAACATAAGTTTAGTCGGCATAAGTGGTAGTGTGCACAGTGCTATGTTGGCGGGAGAGCTTCTTTCGCTGACATAGCTACCGCCACGCTTTGGGGATAAATAGGATCTCTATTTATTTATCTCCTAGAACTGGAAGGGACCTTGAAAGGTCATCGAATCCAGCCCCCTTCCTTCACTAGCAGGACCAAATACTGATTTTGCCCCAGATCCCTAAGTGGCCCCCTTAAGGATTGAAATCTCAACCCTGGGTTTAGCAGGCCAATGCTCAAACCACTGAGCTATCCCTCCCCCCAATTAAACCAACATTGGTTTAATTATGTCAATGGGAGAGCTCTTTCCTGTCGACAGAGTGGCTATATGAGAGATTTTGCAGTGGTGCAGCTACATCTGTACAGCTGTGCCACTGTAAACTCTTGTAGACATAGCCTTAGACTTAAATTCATACACTGGTAATCATTGGGTGTTAAGCATCCATTTGAAACATTGATCAGTAGCTTCCAAATTTCAACTAGTGAGAAACAGCCTATTAAGGAAACCTAATATGAGAACTGAAAAATAGAGAATCTATTTTATAGAGAATCTTAGATATTCTATTCACTTTCCAGTTTCTGCATTCCAGCAAACCAAACCCCTTAACAGTTTCCAACCCCACCCACGCCCATGTTATCACCTCCTTATCCCCCTTCCTTAAATCACCAATAATTCCATCCAATTTCCTTTCTCCTCTAGGAAGCTTAAATTCATAACTATGCTAGACACTAAAAATCATGGTCTTAATAAAGACACTGGATTTATGGCATGTTACAATCTGTAACCCACTAACCCCCTTTTTTGTCCTATGACTACAGGTGTGTTAATGGGCCATTTCACCTTGAATGGTTTCTTAGCTTAGAATATGTACTATCTGTTCAATCTTGTATTTAGCTGTGACACTCTTAGTGCCTTTCCCAGACCTGAAGAAGAGTTCTGTGTAGCTCGAAAGCTTGTCTTTTTCACCAACAGAAGTTGGACCAATAAAAGATATTACCTCACCCACCTTGTCTCTCTAGGTTTATAGACAGTTCTATAACTTGCTTATTACTGGGTAAGATGTTCCAAACAAGTTCTAAATCTTCCTTTAAATGTTGATGAGGTTACTTTAAAAGTATGGCAGCTAGTACCCCAATTTGATTTCATTGCTAGTTTTAGTTTACTGTCTTCTCATCTGGGTTTGTCTTGAGACAGCTGGAAGCATGCACATTTTGAAGTAGATGTTTATTTTTAATAACTTGGTTGCAGTCAAACTACAAAAGAAGTAATTGTATAAAGTTTGTGAGTGGATTTACTGGTTTGATCTAAGTTTAGGCATTTTGCCATCTACCTACTAGAACTTGTCCACGTGTACTGGATCAGATATAGTTCTGCCCCGTTTCAAGGAGATTCCTCATCCTGGTTCAACTTCCTCCTTACCTTCTTTGATGACATGCAATCTTAAATTACTGATTTTGGTTTATTTTTTTCCTGGTTTTACTCTGCTTGAAACTATTCTCCTTAACTCTAAATGACTAAATAAATGTTCAGTATTACCCAAACCCCAAGGTTCAGATTACCAGTTACTTTCTCATTCTCTTATCTGATTCACCATTCTGGAAACTCACGAGTAAGGCTAGGTTTATATCACAGAGGTCATGGAAGTCACAGAATCACAGAGACCTCCTTGACATTCTCTTCTTCAGCCCTGGGGCTACAGGACTCTGGAGCTGACAGCCAGGGTCACACTGGCAGGATTCCAGCAACAGGGGCCCCCCTGCAAAGTTCCAGCGACAGGTGACAGACTTGAGGGGGCCCTTCTCAGGGTTCCAGCGGCAGGCAACAGCCTTGCACGGAGAGAGGGGGACGCCTCAGGCGAGTGGCTGGGATGTCCTGTTTTCTCTCTGGGAAATATGGTCACCCTTGCAGCTCCCAGCTGCTGTGGGCAGAGGGGCAGCCCTACAGCTCCCATGTGGTGGGGGAAACCATGCAGCCGCAGCAGCAAAAGTCACAGACAGGTCACGGCTTCCATACATTTTTTGTTTATTGGCCATGACCTGTCCATGACTTTTACTAAAAATAACCATGACAAAATCTTAGCCTTACTCATGAGGCAGAGTATCCAAGGCTTCTTGTCTGCTATTTAAGTGCCTTAATGGCCTGCAAAACTGTGTGGGGAGAACAGTGACCGTGATCCCACTTCATGATAGTCCATCTGTCAGTTACTAGGTGCAGTGGGAAAGAACCAACAAGGAGAAGATGTTATTTATTTATATTCTAAAACCGCCTGTTTTAGACTCCATGTGGTACTCTAATTTAGTAAGGTTTTTCTCCATCTAGGGAGCCATCTTCGCTAAATAGCAATAAAACCTAAATAAGGGATAGCAATTAAAATTATCTGAGTTTCTCTCCTTAAAATGAGTTTACAGTAATGTGCTCTGAAAGAGCCTACACAGGAAGCCTGATCAGAGTTTATGTATGCTGAAGCCCCACTGAGTAAACAGGGACCCCATTCTGTTCCATCTTTTGTTTCAAGTTTTAATGACATGGCTTGGTAATCTTTAAGTGTGTGATATGTGGATTTACTTCTACAACTACACTGCAGCTTTAAGCCATGATCCAGCAAAAGCCATACATACTAATGGACTCTTCTTTTTACTTACAACCTATACTGAAAGATGATCCATCACTCTCCCAGATCTTGGGAGACAGACCAGTCCTCGCTTACAGACAGCCCCTCAACCTGAAGCAAATACTGACCTGCAGCTACACACCACATAACAAAAACACTAATCCAGGAACCTATCCTTGCAACAAAGCCCGATGCCAACTTTGTCCACATATTTATTAAAATGATGCCATCATAGGACCTAATCACATTAGCCACACCATAAGTGGCTTGTTCACCTGCGCATCTACCAATGTGATATATTCCATCATGTGCCAGCGATGCCCCTCTGCCATGTACATTGGCCAAACCGGACAGTCTCTACGCAAAAGAATAAATGGACACAAATCTGACATCAGGAATCATAACATTCAAAAACCAGTAGGAGAACACTTCAACCTCTCTGGTCACTCAGTAACAGACTTAAAGGTGGCAATTTTGCAACAGAAAAGCTTCAAAACCAGACTCCGAGAAACTGCTGAACTTGAATTAATATGCAAACTAGATACCATTAACTTGGGTTTGAATAGAGACTGGGAGTGGCTGGGTCATTACACATATTGAATCTATTTCCCCATGTTAAGTATCCTCAGACCTTCTTGTCAACTGTCTCAAATGGGCCATCTTGATTATCACTACAAAAGTTTTTTTTTTTCTCCTGCTGATAATAGCTCATCTTAATTAATTAGTCTCTTACAGTTGGTATGGCTGCTTCCACTTTTTCATGTTCTGTATGTATATATATATCTCTTCACTATATGTTCCATTCTATGCATCTGATGAAGTGGGCTGCAGCCTACGAAAGCTTATGTTCAAATAAATTTGTTAGTCTCTAAGGTGCCACAAGTACTCCTGTTCTAATCCCAATTAAGTTGTTGAGATTTTTTTTTTTTTTTTTTGGTAAGAGTCTGGGTTGCTTTGTTCTCTTACAGGACAGGGACCTTAGTCTGTCAGCTTCACTCTCAACTCTTGCTTAGATGCATAACTGATCTTGATTTCAAGGTACTAGTAGTGCTAACTGAATGCTGATTTGTTTTTTAAATGTAGATCATGGAAACTGTGGGGATGGGAGGAAATAACTCCTCTTGGGAATGAGTATTTGATATGTTAAAGGAAATAAATTAAGGACCTCTTCATTAACAGTCATCTTTGCACTTCTTTTATGCTGCCCCTTGTGCAAGGGCCACTTGCCTCCTTCCCCTCCCCCCAATAATAATTCTTTCTATACTTCAAATTTCTTCTTAAGAATCTCTTTTGCCATGATGTCTGCAGTACGCTGCCAGCTAATGATGGCTAGTCAGGGGTGGAGTGGAAGACTACTACTATTGATCTGCTTATTTATCTCCATTAACCAAGAGTCTGCGCTTACAAATTGTACAACCAGCTAATGTATGTAAAACATGCTTATTACGTTTATCCCTTTTTCCCTTAGTTCCTCCCTCTTGCTTCACCCAACTGTTTTGTTGTGTCTTAAATGAAGACCTGTCCCCCTCCAGTTACTTGCAACTATCTTCTGTGTCTGTAAAGTACATAACACAACTGGGCTATGACTTGGTTTCAGCTTACATGATTCTATATAGAAATTGAAGATAATTGATTTTTAAACTTTGTTAAACTTCTTTTGGAAGGGGAAAAGAAAACTAAAACTTACCATTTTAAAATTTCAAAGCTGTGAATCTTTAAATGTCTTGTAGGTCTTTTTCCTGACATCTAGGCCATATGATTTTCATGTTTTATTTGTTAAATTTGTATTTTGAAAGTAGGCAAAGTAATGCAATAACAATTGTTTGGGGTTAAAATACTTGTTTGTAGAACTAAGATTTCTTATTGAAGGGTTGATTTTTTATGTAGAATTTCTTTTTAAAAGAATTAAAGTAAATTACTAACTCAAATGAGCTGACATGCATTTTGAGTAGTAACTTAAGGGTAGCTTCAGTAACATTGCTTGAGTGCTACACTAATTTTTAATATATGTGTAGAGTATCACATGCCAAAGTACCTTTAGGTGGCAGTTGATGTTCAGTTATTAGTTGAACTCAATTTTTGAGTTGACTAACAGCCAAGTATTGAAATGTCAAGCCCTCATCTTTCAGATTTCCCAGGTGCTATCATTGAACAGCTTAGGTCAGACTGGCCAACATATAGAAAACTTTTAAACTCAGTTTTCTGTGGGAAGTTTAACCCTAAATTTGAGGTTCTGGGAATGGAGGTATATATTGGGATTTTTTGGCTTTAACGCTACACAAACCTTTAGTTGCATGCTGGTTGCTAGAGGACTGGCTCCACGGAAGAAATGACACTTAACAAACATTGAATTTAGTTGGCACTGCTTCTTCAGGCTTGTTGCTTGTCACTGGGAGTTACGTTGCATCGGGAATGACTTGAGAATTTGTCAATAGGCCTAATAAAAAGTACAGTGGGATGAATATTCAGGAACATCCAGTGGACAGTAGGTAGATCCCAAGAAACTGTATTGAGTATCAGCATTGCCAAAAGAAGATTAAGGTTTTAAACATCCAACTACTAAGCAGAATTGGCTGCATAATAACATTGTGCACCCTCTTTTCACACAAGTCTAATTGTACATTTCCTTCATTTGTGAATTTGTGCCAGTCTTTAAGACTTTTTTTTTAAAAGCTGATTATAGTCTGGTCCTGAAAGGTGTAATCTGTCTTGTCTGCAAAGTTTGAGGCACTTACAGTATTAATATGCCTTAATGAAAATGTATTGCTTATGCACGACTGAAACACATCACTGTGTTTTTCAATGGAAACATCATTCCCATTCTAAGGCTATTTTGACGTTTACAGGGAAAATTAAGCTTGCACTGCAGGAATGAGTATTGGAATGTCTTTGCACTTTCATCTACAAGATGTAAATATTTGGAACTCTTGACTTGTCCAGTAATTAGAAATCATGGCTTTGGTGTTTTCTGGCATTTGTTTAGCAGAGTAGTTTTCTGTATATAATACTCAGGTGGTAACTCAAAAGCAAACTAAAACTGTGTTCTCTCTTTCACTAGGTGGGTTACAGTGAAAAGAAAAAGGACTTGTGGGGGATCTGTATCTTTATTGCAGCAGTTGACTTGGATGAGATGACATTCACTTTTACAGAGCTTCTGAAAAGTATAGGTATGAGGTAGGTTTTGCGTGAATTGAAACGCCTGCAATAAACTGGGGGCAGGTGACATTTTTTGGGTAAGATTTCCAAGATTCTTGTTTTTGAGCAACCTGAGCCTTTGTATATATGACTTACCAAACAAAGGCAGCCATGCAAAGATTTATCATTTTGATCCAGGCATAAACTACACTGAACCTCTAGCTCTCCCCTTTTCACCAACAAAGTGAAATTCAAATTTTAAATGCATAAATCTGAAAAATCTCATTTAAGCTTTTTAACAGCTTCCCAACACACTGCTCCTCTTTAATGATCCAGCATCAGTTTAAACTCTGCACCTTTCTACCTGCTTTACAGCAGAGGATAGGTGAACTGCGGCATTGGTACTCTGACTCCTCAACAAATCTTCAATTGTATTTGAACCCCTGCTAACTTCTTTAGGACCTCTGGCTTATGAAATTAAGATAAAAGCAAAAAAAAATTAATCTATCATATAGATAACTGTAGAGTTTGCATGATTGTCTTATTTTGGTGGATGAACTAGATTTGTAATAAATTTATCTACTAAATCACTTTTCCACAGGTAGAGCATGTGTATGTATTACTAGACTAGTGGATTGTTCTTGCACTCTGAAGCATTTTACTTACCGTAGTTTTGCTCTCCTGAGGTCCATAGTCATCTTTTACAGAAAGTCTATAATATGGCTAAAATCAAGGGGAAATATATTAGCATTTTTCTTATAAATATTGTAACCATCCTGTGTCATTCTCTTGAGTTGAAATATTTTGGACCACATGGAGAAATACTTGAAAAACAAACAAACAAACAGCGACAAAAAAACCCCCAACAACAACAACAAAGAACAACTTAAACTTAAATTCTTCTCTGGGTAATTGTCCGCACAGATTTCACTCATGATGTGCACAAAATGGGATTATTTTTGGTTAGCAGTGTCTGTTGGGTCTATGCCTGTGCTCTTATGCCCTCCACCTGAGGGCATAAAGGATGGAGTGGGCTCTCTCCTACCCTTCAGTTTTTCTTACTGCCTGTGGGTGCAAGACAGAGCCCTTGACAGTGTCTGCTTTTCTTGCTCATTTTGTGATTTAGCTTAACTTGTTAGAATTAGTATAATATATAATTAAAAGTTGTTTAGGGTTCCTTATGCCCACTGACTTGTTTGTTTATTTATTTATTTATTTATTTTTAAAGTAACTTGTCTAGGCTAACAAACAAAGCTTCTACTCTCCACAGGGACTTAGGATCACAGCAGAAGCTAAATCACTTGGATTTAATACCTGTTCCTCATGTGGCCCTGCTATACCAATGAACGTATATCATGGGAGAAGGACATGTTACAGGATGTTGTGTGTTTTCTCCAAATGCATCCAGACAGGGAGGGAGGCAATGCTGAAACTCTCCTGCTGCAGAAGTTGATGCAGGCCTCCTCAAATGGAGATCAGCAGCAAAACCTCAACCAGAAAGTCAGTCCCCCTTGTTCAGCACCCCGGTACTGCAAGATACCTTGGGGTGGTTCTAGTTCGAAGCCTCACATAGTGCCAATATCTAACACAGACCACTTGTGGAGAAGACACTCTCACCTTGCAGACAGCCATCTTGGCTTTTGTCTTCTCGGCAGCTGAATATTGCATGTCAGTATGGGCAGGTAGTGTACATATGAAAGTTGTTGATATGCAATTGAACACTGCTATGAGAATTGTCACAGTAGTTCTGAAGTCAGCCTATATGGACAGTCTGGTTTCCTGTCCTTGTGCATATCTTGCCAACATTCTTCCAAAGAGATTCAGCCAGCAATAAATGAGAATACCATTGCACAATAAATCAACTCGGACTTGCAGAGTTATGATGATCTCCATATCCCCCTGAGATGCCACCTTAAGTCTGGGTCTGGTTAGCAGCCAAAACCCACAAAAACTCAAGACTGTCACCAAACAGCAGTGTGAAGGCTGTGAGGAAATAAGCAGGGTCAAGAATCAAGACATGGTCACCTGGCTAAACCATGCATCATATGATATGGATCACAGCAAACCACATTAGAACATCTGACAGGCATTGCAGTCATTTACTACACTAAGGGAAAATGAAGGATGGTCTGATATACAAATCTGGAGAAGACATCCAAACCATTGAATATCTAGTGAACTGCTTTAAGATCCTTCTCCCAAGGGACAATTTTGATTCCTTCCATGTCAGTGGAAGCCATTAACTTTAATGCTGCTTTTCAAGTTGCTATCTGAAACAAGTGGCCTAGTGAGATATGAATCTGTTCAGAGCTACTTCCCATCAGAGACCTCACTCATCCACTATTTTGTTGGTATAGATGTTACTGCAGCGGGAAGAAGCACGACACCAAAGACTACCCAGGATGCAGGTTACCTTCCTCAACACCCAGCAGGAGGCAGAAATCACCATGACTCACTCTGGGCTCAGTCATTGAAGCGTTGTAAGACTGAAAAGACCTATTCTGTAAGACTGAAGTCAGTATTAATGTCTAAGGTAGCTCAGGTGGCACCATCTAAGCCGAAGGACCACATGGCCCACAGTCCTACCCAGACACCAAGTACCTCTGTATCCAGCACCTTCCCACCTACTAGGTACTTGGTGGTGGTGGTACCCATCACCTCAGTACAGACTACCTCTCTGAACCCAAGATGTTGGTACAGACTTCCTTGGCACAAAAGCAATGCACAGTACTGAGTGATCTGTCTGTGGTTCAGGTATCAAAGTCACTTTTACTGGAGAGAGGCCAATACAATCCCCCTTACTTTTAGAACAGTGGTTTTCAAACTGGGGTGTAAATATCGCTAGGTTACATGAGGTCTCATCAGGGTGTGTGTGAGAAAAGTCCTGTAATGGCAGACAATGTATTTTATTTAGTAAGACTTGGTAATATAATCATAGGCATATTATGTCCCTATCTCAGATCAGGGTATATGGTAGACTACATTATTTGGAAAGGGGTACACATCCTAAAAAGTTTGAAAACCACTGCTTTAGAGTATCCACATCTGGCCAAAGAGGTGTCCTGTATCACAGTCCTTGGTTTGCAGGCAGGGTACTCTTCTTACAACTGTCTCTTCCCCTAGAGAGGGACATTTCTTTTTCTTCTCTTCCTCTTAACTCAGCAGGAAATAATCTCCTACTTGTCCTCCATCTCACCATGGGGTAGCTCAGTAGGAGTCAGGGAGAGATTTCAGGGAACAGTCAATGAAGGGAGTTACAAAAAGATCAGGACCATATAGAGAGACCCCCATCTGATATTCCCCAAGGCACCTTCCACAGCATTACCCATATGTGCCCTGGCAATATTGGGCGCCCTGGCATATTCAACCCTACTCCAGGAAGCCAACATCCTCCGTTGTGTCCTAGGTAACAAGGTCCGTCTCCACTGAATATCTTTCATCCATGGCTGCTGCAGGGACAAAAAGAGGCAAGTCAAGAGGAACAATGTTCTCCAGAGTAGGAGCACCCAGTCCTGGCTTTAATAATCTCTTCTTTGTGGGAGGTGGTGAACCCACCTACATCAGCCTCTGCAGATGAATTTGCAGTTTTCTAAGACTTTATAAAACACATGGCAGAATCTTAGATATTCCCCTTGAGACTGTACAAGAGAAACACACTTTCTTGGACATAGTTCAGTCTGCAACTCCAGGGAGATTAGTCATGCTGATAAATGATGGTCTGCTCGAACCTGTCAAAACATTTGACACACATCTGCATTGACTCCACTCTTGAGAGTGGACAAAAGATAAGTCCTTGCAAAGGGGTTTGAATATTTTTATCAGCATCTTTCCCCTGGCTCTCTCTGGTTGTGCAAGCTGTATAGTAGAGGACAAAGCAGCAAGGTCCTCTGAAATCCACCCCCAGAGAAGAGGATCCTCAAAAAAATGGATCTTTTTGGCTGGAAGGTCTATTTATCTGCTAGCCTCCAAATGTGGGTTACAAATTACCAAGCTCTGCTCTCAGTGATTTCTTCAACTGGGACAAACTAACTTTGTGGATAAGCTTCTCAAGGAGCATCAAGAAGAATTGAAAACCCTTCTGGCTGAGGACCAATTGACTGCTAGAATATCCTTGCAGGATGCACTGGACACATCTGACAAGGCAGTGCACACAATTGCCAGAAGAAGACTGTCATGGCTTCAGTCTGCAGGAATCTCTTGGAAGGCCCAAGCAACAACCGAGGACCTTCCATTTCAGAGCTACAACCTCTTTAGCAATGGCACTGATGAGGCACATCATACCCTGAAAAATTCCAGGGCAACTTTGCATTCCTTGGGGCTCTCTCCCAACTCCAAAAAAGAAAGCAGACAACACAACAGCTGTATTTCAAGTGGTGCTCCTTAACTGAGTGCTATGGTCAGCCATCGAAGATCTTCTGAGCCACTGAGGAAGAGGCAGATATTTCACTGGAGGCAACCCTCTGCTGCCTCCTGAGGCTGGAGCTTTGAATGAGCAGCACATTTGACACCAACATTGGGAACTTGGCTGGCACCTCACAGGATCTTTTTTGTTGTACCATGGCAACTGTCTCCCATTTTCAAGAAGCTCGGGGTATGATTACCATGAACCAGTGGGTCCTTGGTCATAAACAAGGACTGTGCATCTAGTTTTAGTCCCTTCCAACCACCTTTCCCTCTGCCCATATTCTTCAGGAACCCTTTTCACAGGACACTGTTGAAGCAGGAGGTAGACTATTTTCAGGTGGGAGTAGTGAAGAAAGTGCTGCTAGAGTACAGAGCCAGGGTCCTTTTTGTTCCCACTCCCACTTTTTTCACAAAGTAAGAGAATGAGTCTCCAACCCCGTTTTCATCACCTCATCACCTTCAACCTCCGTTTCAAATTCAGAATGGCAACTTCAGCTTCTACAATCCGTTTACTAGATCCTGTGGACTGGTTTGCAGCTTTTGACCTGCCTATTTTAACATTTCCTTACATCCAGCTCACAGAAAATACCTTGAAATTCATGGTCTGAACATCATGCTATCAGTATAGAGTCCTTCCTTTTGACCTCTTCATCCAACAGTTTTCATCACCAAGAAGCTGAATGGCTAATTCAAAGCGAACAGTCACAACAGGTGACTAACATGGTGCAATCAATCCTAAAACTTCTTACCTTGCTGGGTTTCAATGTCAGAAACCAAAACTAAGTCCAACTCAGGGCATAGAATTCAGAGCAGCAGGGCCTAACTTCCACAGTAACAGTGTCAGACTGTGACAGACCTAATCAGTCAACTTCATGCCTATCTAAGAACACCAGTGAGACTGTCTCATACTTGTATGCTTTGCAGTATACACTTACATCACACAGCACACCACACTTCACCTTTGATCCATGCAAAAGGGGTTGAGATCAGTATATCTACCAAGCAGATGTCACATGCAGACATGTAATGCCCAAGAGTTAGAATGGTCCAGATCAGTGAGTCAGAGTTCATGCAAGATGTTGGAATTATTATTTATGCAGGGTATTACTACAACACTAATTTAAACATAAATTCCTTTAGATTTAATAAAGGCTGAATGGTATTTATACAATTGCTCTAAACATGCCCCAAAAGCCTAAATAATAATCAATTTATTATGTACTAACAGTAATAAAACATTTATAAGTATTTGATAAAAATAGATGCAAATAGACTACACCCAGGAGTGCTTAGACCCATATTGGTTGGCTTCAACTTGGCCAGGCAGGTATTAGCAATGAACCCTTTAAGAGTTTACTTTTTGAACCCTTTAACAAACAAGTGATGTCATTGCCAATTACTGACTTCAGCTAAAAAACAATTTGAGACAGTTTACTCTTATTTCCAGTTTTAATCCAGATAGATTTACCAAAGCTTTTCCTCCCTATTTCTTCCCCACCTCTTTGCTGACCAACGGTTCTTCATTTGCACGTGGGTTCACATAGGCCCTAACTTTTGAGATAACAAGGAAGTATGTGAGGTGCCAAGGTTCATGTTGGCTCCTTCTAAAACAGATTATCTGTCTTATTTAAAACCATCTGCAATAACCTCTATCGGTCAGGGGCCTTCTTTTTAGAAACTTCTTTTTTTTTTTGAACCAGGAATTCTTTCTACTACATTCCTTCTGGCCTTAACTCATTATTTTCAATTCTTTTCTTTATAACGCACTTCTTTAACCAAACTCAAGCAAAGTTTATTTAATTCATTGATTTTATATTTATTCTACACAAGGTATATGATAGCCAAGAGAGCTAATCTAAGGGGAAGGTACACTGAGGTATCCGGTGGGGTTGCGTGAGCCAGCAAGGCAGGATTGGGTGGGGTGGGGTCAAACAGGGTCCAAGTAGCAGCTAGTGGGTAATGGCTTGTTGCTCAGACAAGGCCAGAAAGGAAGCAGATAGTTTATATTGGTTACAAGCCAATCAGGAAGCTGGTCATGAAATCCTGGAAGCTGACCCACTCAAGTCTGTGAATACACTGATAACACTGGTCTACAATTTTTGAGAAGTCGTCTGCTTCAGAGATAAAATGTGCTATTTATTATGTATTTTGATGTGCTGAATTCAAATATGACAAAACAACTGGCTACTGTTTAAGATATACATAGACATAAAATGTAAAAACTTAAATATTGTGTAGATAGTAGAGTTTTAATCATAAATTGTAAACCTAGGTCTTTTCATGTGTTTATGGTTGCTTTACATGATAATATTTCACCTGTCCTGTTTATGTAACACTTTAAAAATCAGCAAAAGGGTTATATAAATAGTTTTTTGCCTTTTGTTTCATAATAAATTTTATTATGTACATAGTTTAGTCCTATTCAGTGTCTACTCGGCGCTTCTTGGCTTGTCTCTTGTATTCATTAAATGGAGCGTCTCTTGTCACTGTCCAGCAATAGTCTGCGAGCATTGATGGGCTCCATTTGCCCTGATAGCGTTTCTCCATTGTTGCAATGTCCTGGTGAAATCGCTCGCCGTTCTCGTCGCTCACTGCTCCGCAGTTCGGTGGAAAAAAATCTAGATGAGAGTGCAAAAAATGTATCTTTAGTGACATGTTGCAACCAAGGCTTTTGTATGCCTTGAGGAGGTTTTCCACCAACAACCTGTAGTTGTCTGCCTTGTTGTTTCCGAGAAAATTTATTGCCACTAACTTGAAGGCTTTCCATGCAGTCTTTTCCTTTCCACGCAGTGCATGGTCAAATGCATCATCTCCAAGAAGTTCACGAATCTGAGGACCAACAAAGACACCTTCCTTAATCTTAGCTTCACTTAACCTTGGAAACTTTCCACGGAGGTACTTGAAAGCTGCTTGTTTTGTCAATGGCCTTGACAAAGTTCTTCATCAGACCCAGCTTGATGTGTAAGGGTGGTAACAAAATCTTCCTTGATTCAACAAGTGGTGGATGCTGAACACTTTTTTCCTCCCAGGCTCCAATGACTGTTGGAGTGGCCAATCTTTCTTGATGTAGTGGGAATCTCTTGCACGACTATCCCATTAGCAGAGAAAACAGCAGTACTTTGTGTATCCAGTCTGCAGACCAAGCAAGAGAGCAACAACCTTCAAATTGCCACAAAGCTGCCACTGATGTTGGTCATAGTTTATGCATCTCAAAAGTTGTTTCATGTTTGTCATAGGTTTCCTTCATATGGACTGCATGACCAATTGGAATTGATGGCAAAACATTGCCATTATGCAGTAAACCAGCTTTAAGACTCATCTTCGATGAATCAATGACTAGTCTCCACTCATCTGGATCGTGAACAATGTTGAGGGCTGCCATCACACCATCGATGTTGTTGCAGGCTACAAGATCACCTTCCATGAAGAAGAATGGGACAAGATCCTTTTGACGGTCACGGAACATGGAAACCCTAACATCACCTGCCAGGAGAGTCCACTGCTGTAGTCTGGAGCCCAACAGCTCTGCCTTACTCTTGCGTAGTTCCAAATCCCTGACAAGGTCATTCAGTTCACCTTATGTTATGAGGTGTGGTTCAGAGGAGGAGGATGGGAGAAAATGTGGGTCCTGTGACATTGATGGTTCAGGACCAGAAGTTTCATCCTCTTCCTCGTCTGACTCAAGTGAGAATGATTCTGGTGCATCAGGAACCGGCAGTCCTTCTCTGAGGGGTACTGGGCGTATAGCTGATAGAATGTTTGGATAATGCACAGTCCACTTTTTCTTCTTTGACACACCTTTCCCAACTGGAGGCACTATGCAGAAGTTACAATTGCTGGTATGATCTGTTGGCTCTCTCCAAATCATTGGGCATTGCAAAAGGGATAGATTTCCTTTTCCTGTTCAACCACTGGCGAAGATTTGTTGCACAAGTGTTGCAGCATATGTGTGGGGCCCACCTCTTGTCCTGATCTCCAATTTTGCAGCCAAAATAAAGGTGATAGGCTTTCTTAACCATAGTGGTTATACTGCGCTTTTGTGATGCAAAAGTCACTTCACCACAAACATAGCAGAAGTTATATGCGCTGTTCACACAAGTACGAGGCATCTCTGCTCACTTTGGCTAAACAGAAATGTGTCCCTTTGCAAAATCAAACACTGACAAATAAGAGAGCACGACACTGTATGATTTCTAGAGCTGATGTAGGGCAATTTGCTCAGCAGAGTGATGTAAGCTTCGTTATGATTGCATCATCCATGACTTCTAGGAATAACATGATGCAATTCATATCATGTATGACGCAATACCAGCTTCAGATTGCATCATTCATTGTTTTGCCTAAAAAGCAAGTACTGTTCAAACCCAGTCATAGATTTATTCATAGATCCAGTCAAAGATGTATTTTAGTCATTTCTGGTTTAAATTGAGATCCCTTCCCTTTATAACTCACTTATTCTCCGTCATTCCCACGTCAAGGGTCGTATATACTGACCCAATAGCATATCTTGAAAACTAGAGCCAATCAACAATTTTAAGCATCATTTTCGTTCTCAGTGACCCAGAATTAGTAAAGTTTGACTACATTTATTTCAGAAGCATTTTAGCTGTAGAGCAGTGTAATTTGAGTTGGTGTGGCATGACGGCCAAGGCTGCTTCTCAGGAACCCAGTGGGCCTGGGTTTGAGACTGGGGTTTCCTGACAACATGTTGGTCATAATCCCACTAGAAATCCTCTCTTTGTTAAACTGGGTGGACAGAGCAACTTCAGGTGTGGAGAGGAATTTCCCTAATCAGTGTCTCTACCTCCAAAAACCTTGGTAACAGGTTCCTCTGTGTGGGGGTGAGTGGGCTTAGCTGTGGATCAACTGGCAATTCAGGGTCTGTGGTCTCCTTAGGAAGCCTGCTTGAACATAAACACTTTAGACGTTAATACAATTGGCCTGGCATGAAAAGGCTTTGCTACACCTTCAGGAATCAGCAAGTCAAGTGCTGGCTGACAACACTACAGCAATACACTATATTTACAGGCAAGGTGGGGAGCAAGCTCATTCCCATTGTGTCGGGAAGTCAAACATCTGTGTGTGGTGCATCCTGCACCAGAGCACATTGCTAACTGATACCTGCTGCAATGGGGACACAAGTCCAGGCTCCCTTTCAACACCTTCCTCATCCCCTGGACCCTAGGACTCATGTATGCCTTTCTATAGATACCCATGACAGTGAGGGCAAACAACTTAATTAGTTTTGAGAGAGCTGGACAAATGTATGAATACAATTGTATGATAAGGTTGCTTGTGATTGTAAGGGGCAGGGCTCAGCAGCCTTGGGCCTTGCTTCTGATTTATGTTTGAAACATGCTTCTGGGGATACCTAGACCTGTGAGCCACGGCGTTCTCTCTGACTCAGAAAGAGTTTTGCTGACGATTAGACTGTCAGCTTTCTTTCACACCAGTCTGTTTTCCTCACTAGCAAACTCCTCAAGGCTCTCCTGAACCAGACCTTGCCTAGCAGGTGACAGTCAGTGAACTTCAGCTCCTCAGAGATGTTTCTGTGTAATGCACAGCCCCTACCACTGTTTAGAAAATCAGACATAAAAATACAAAAGTGTCACAGCACACTATTGCTGAAAAATTGTTTATTTTCTCATTTTTACCACATAATTATAAAATACATCGATTTGGAATTGTGATAGACCCAGACCAGCTGGGAACAGCAGAGTAGTCCTATTGAGTACCGGGATGTGGGTGGGCGCTGGATAAGCAGTTTTCTGTGCCCTGACTGACCAGAGCAGGGGCTGCTCCAGGCTAATGAGAACACCTGACTCCAATTAACCTGCTAAGAGTCAGGTGAGGCTGTTAAGCATCTGACTCTAATTAAGGCCCCTCTGATGCTATAAAAGGGCTCACTCCAGTCAGGCCAAAGAGAGCCAGAGGAGAGGAAGTGCAGCTGAAGGGCTGGTTAATGAAGACACCCTCAAGTTATTGATAAGGGAGCCCTAAGGTAAGGGTGAAAAAGGGAGAAGCAGGAGAGCTGTGGGAAAGTGGCCCAGGGAAATGTAGCAACTCTGGCAGTGAAAGGTTGACTGCCAACAGCTGCTACCAATTAGGGTCCCTGGGCCGGAACCTGGAATAGAGGGAGGGCTCGGGTTCCCCCCAACCCACCGCTACAGGAACACCTCCTGGGAGGGGAAGACAGGCCCTTGTCAGGACAAAAGGCTAAACTGTTTTGGTATGAGGCCGTAGGAACAACAGAGACTGTGGGAGTTCTCTCACCAACCTCCTTGCTGGCTTATGAAAAGGGCTCAGTAGAGTGTATCCTTGGCCCTAGAGAGAGAAGGGCTACATGGAGGGTTGCAGTGAGCCTCTGAAGCTAGCATAAACCGCCTGGAAGTGTGGGACCTACGGGGTCAAGGTTGGAGCTCTGCTACAAATATAAATAATATTATTTACATTTAAGTGTGATACTTGAAATTGTTTTTCACTTGTGAGCCTTGTCTGAAGCCTGAGCCACAGGTGGCGGGGCTGAAGTATGTAACTTAGATTTGCTGGGCTCCCTGGGGTGTTGCCCTGCTTGCCACCCCTAATGCCAACCCTGCACTTACAATCGCCCTAAACCTGTTCCATGACCCCCCTGGGGGCTGTGACCCACAGGTTGAGAAACACTGATCTAGATGAGCTGAGTCCTCTCTGGAAGACCTCTGTGTACCCCCAGGGGTATGTATACCCCTTGTTGAGAGCCACTGGACTAGATGGGCTGGTGGTTCCTTCTAGCTTTACCCTCAGAGGGTCCTGAGGCAAGGATGCAGGGTGTATCATGATAGCCCCAGCATGAGCCAGGCAATTCTGGTATTAGATTTATCTGATCAACACAGACCCCAGTCACTTTACCCATTCCACCTGACAGTCTCTTAGAACAATGACCCAGCATCTTTACACCTGATAGCCTGGTTGCTGTCTGAATTAAGTATACTGAAAGACGCTGTACAGCTGAGGTTCAGAACATTCTACTCCAGAACAGGAAACCTTTTAATCAAATTGACTTACAGAACTAAACTAAGAGATTTTTCCATCAAGATATCTCAGCAACAGCTTTCACCACTGACATCGCCAGTTTCAACAATACTGGGCAACTTATTTGAAGGCAATCTGGACTCTTCATCAACTCAAAATGAAAGTTCATTTTGCAGAATTATGTGTAAGCCATGCTGTCTTCACATCGTACAGTAACAAAATTCCTGAGGGATTCATGCATGTATTTCCCCCCACCTCCCGGTTTGGGTGCTGCCTCCCTCCTTTAATCTGAATATAGGACTAGCAGTGTTCTTTGAGCCCTTAGTAACCTGCTCCCTTTACCACCTCTCAATGAAAACTGATTTCCTGGTGGATGTTGCATCAGGTGGGAGGGTAGGAGAGATACAGGCTTGTATGTCAGGTCCCCTGTCTATGGTATTTCAGAATGCTGGGAGTACCCTTAGACCTCACCCAAAGTTCCTGCCCAAGATAGTCTCAAAATTCTATATAAATTGGTCTGTTCACCAAGTGACTTTCTTTCCAAAGCTTTGCATGCTAGACAGTGTCATTTTATTTAGATAAACTAAAATTGTTCAGGAACACACGTAGGCTATTAATGACATTTGACAGTCAAAGGGCAGCACCCAGGGCCGGCTCCAGGCACCAGCTTCTCAAGCAGGTGCTTGGGGCGGCCGTTCCGGACAGGGGCGGCAGTTCCAGGTATTTGGCGGCAATTCGGTGGAGGGTCCGTCACTCCGCCTGGGAGTGAAGGACCTCCCGCCGAATTGCCGCTGCAGATCGCGATCGCGGCTTTTTTTAGATCACAATCGCGGCTTTTTTTAGATCGCGATCGCGGCTTTTTTTTTTTTTTTTGGTTTTGGCTGCTTGGGGCGGCCAAAACCCTGGAGCCGGCCCTGGCAGCACCATTCACTTAAAGGTTATTCAGGTGGTTTTTTGACTGCATAAGAACTTATCAGTTAGTGAGGAAAAATTCCCTGACCATACTAGCGCTCATTCCATTAGGACTCAAGCTGCCTTGGCTGCCTGTTTGGGTAGTTTCCATACCTGAGATGAGTAGAACAGCAATGTGGAGCTTGGTCCACACATTTACTGTTCACTATTTCTATTATCAGAGCACCAAAAAGCCCTAGTGCAGACCAGAGGTTTGAATACCATTTCTGTAGGGCTGTCCTGCATGACTAGTTAAAAAAGACTGTCACAGGGTGACTGGCCCCTTTAAGTGGAAGGGGTGTCTAGTGCATGTGTGACTCATCAGCTGCCTCCTAAATATGCTTAAAAGAGGGTACCTGGGCCTAGTAAGTGGGAGAGCAGCTAGCAAGGGTCACTCAGGAAAGGGGCAGGTGAGAGCTGCCTGGTTCAGGCAGGAAAAGGGCAAGTGTGAGGGTTCTCTGGGAGTCAGGAGACTGGAGGAGGTCTGGGGAAAGTTGCAGAGAACTGAAAGCTTTCTGCTGGCCCTCCCTGGAAAGAGGGAGAAATTGCAAGAAATCACTGGAGGAACTAGCTTGCTGGCCTCCCTGAGCCAGAGAGCCATGACCAAAGAAGGCTGGAGAGGGCTTGAAGGCTGAGAGCATCAGAGGGAGAGCCTACTGGCTCTCTGAGCTGGAGAGCTGAAACCATGGGGCCAACGAAAGCTGAAGGCTTGGGTGAGGCATTGTTAATGACACCAAAACAATACCTTGGAGTGAGGCATGGTGTGGGATGCTGGAGGTGTACTGAGATACAGATCATGGTGAGAGACATTGGGACTGTTTGTTGATGGAATGTTGGCGAGTTGGTTTGCTATGGTTTGTAGCATGGAGTTTGCTTTTGTAATAAATTAACTCTGTAAGGGAGCCTATGTATACTTGGAATGCTTTTGTATATTTTTGGGAACCATTGAAAGGGAAATGGAGGCAAAAACATAGGTTGTGCTGTGACATGCGATAGGATAGCACTCCAGGCAGGGCTGCCTTCTGATAGACTCCTTATACCCACCTGCAGGTAAATAGGCAACTGTTTGTTAATCACAAAGAGTTGAATCTGTGTGGGCAATCACTCAGAGAGCAGATACTTACCCTACAATAACACTGGTTCTTAAACTTTGTTCTAGTAACATCATATAGAGAGAATCCACAGGATTCTCATCCACTCTGATGAGAGTCTGTATTTGTGAAGAAACTGAGGTAAGGTTGGACCCACTCTGATCTTTATATTCTGGGGAAGAGGGAGCTATGAGGGCATAAAAGGCGCAATCCTGGCCCCATTAGACACTGCTAGCTAAAAAGAACTTCTTGAGCATATGAAAAGTATGTACACCAAATGTGAAATGTGTGTGTACAACACCTCTTAAAGAACCAGTTACTGTAAGGTAATGTTCTTGTTTGTTTGTTTTGTTTTAAAGAAACAGATCTCATAATCTCTCATCTGTCTTCTTCCTTGCAGTGTGTGCACATGTTTTCGGTTGCTGAGAGAGATGGATGTTAACATGGATACCATAAGCACTAAAGTTGATAGTAATGTATCACGACTGAATAAGAAGTATGATGTATTATCTGCACTATATCACAAGTTTGAAAGGTAAAAATCACAATTTTTTTGTTTGAACTGATGGATTCATTTTTAGCTGACAACATTTATTTTGATTTCTAAAACATATGTACTAGAAGTGCCCATCCTAAACTTTAGGCATATTTCCCAATATCTTAAAATCAGTTATACAGAAACACTATAATGTTTACACCATAACTATTGTACTGCATTATAAGACCATCCTGTTGTTGCTTCTGTTGCTATTATTTGTACTATGGTAACACCAGGGGCCTCCAGCCTCCTTTTTTAGGCATGGCACAGATAAACTGCCCCTGAAAACCTCACCACCTAAGTAATCTCATTCAGTTCACATCCTATCCTCTCCCCAAATGCCTGAGAAAAATGTTGAGATTTGAGGGTCCTGAGGCAAGGATACAGGGTGTATCATGATAGCCTCAGCATGAGCCAGGCAATTCTGGTGTTAGATTTATCTGATCAACACAGACTCCAGTCACCTTACCCATTCCACCTGACAGTCTCTTAAAACAATGACCCAGCATCTTTACACCTGATAGCCTGGTTGCTGTCTGAATTGAGTATACTGAAAGATGCTGTACAGCTGAAGGCTTATGGGAAATGGTCTGTCAGCAGCTCCCTTCCTTGTGTATTAAGGGTGTGAGCCATTTTGAGTGCCTCAGCTGATCACAAATACAGCAATGTGATATGAGGAAATAGACAGTCTTGCATAACTCTAACCCCAAATTAATTAATTTAAAGCAGTAGCCTTTTCTGAGGCGGAAGGAAAGGAGACACTGAAAGTGAATGGTACAGATTTAAGTCTTCTGTGTAGATTTTTTTTTTAAACCAGATTAAAGATTTTTTTTGCTTTAGAGAACTCTTAGAGTTTTGATATTTCTCCAAGGACAGAAATATAGCCAATTTGCTATTCTTGAGTTTATTGGGACAGGGTGAACTCTCCTAGCTCTCAAAGATTTTTGCTGCGTTGAAGTGCTAGTGTGTACCTCATGCCAGTACCTCAAGCTCTCCTTAGAATACTCTTAAATTCCTTTCTGATTGCAGTCTTCAGTGAGAGGTACTTCACAGCACTGAGCATCAGTGCAAGAGGGCCACAAGTCTTGTGGCATCGACAGAGTTGCTACAGTGCTAAAGTATTTTTCAGTTTTGTGACATTGAACTGTTACGGTCTCTTGTACCAATGCATCACCAAAAAATGTCCCATGGCTCTAAAGTATCCCTTTAGGATGACTGTGAAGGTGTATTGTATGGATATCGTCAGCCATTGGGGCACAAGCAACCAAACCAAGCATAGAGACAGGGCCACTGAATAGCCATAAGTGATTTCAGTCTTCAGTTCTTGGTGGTCTGCATTTTCAGGTTTGTTAGCTGTGAAATTCAAACATACTACTAAGATGGCTGCCTACAAGTTGGCTTTTATCTCTTGCCCATGGTATACACTGTTCTTGCTCTCCTCCCTCCCTTTTCCCCTCCCCCCCCATCATATTTCTCCTCCTATGTTAGGCAACTATTCCTTTCATGTAAGGAAATTCTTTTCAGTTGCTTAGCAACACTCCAGCAGGTTTTGCTGCTGCATGTCCTATTGATACTCCCCATTGCCTAAAGGGACATGATTGATTTGCTTTCCTAAATGGGTAATATCAATTCTTTGTTCTTTAAATCTAATCCAGTTTATCATTGCGTTGATGGTCAGTATAGAAGATGGAAAGTCCTAAATATTTTTTCTCAGACCTACCATAGGTAGGGTTGCCAATCAGCCTGGTTTGGCCATGAGTGACCCAGGCTTGATCGGGCTTGATCTCCTGGAGGCTACTGAAGCCAATCTGGGAGATTTTAGGCCACTAAAAGTCTGGCGGTGCAGCAGGGTTAAGGCAGGCTCCCTACCTGCCCTGGCTCCGCGCCACTCCCGGAAGCAGTGATATGTCCGGCAATGGCTCCTAGGAGGAGGTGCGGCCAGGGGGTCTCTGCACGCTGTCCCCTGCCCTGAACGCTGACTCCACAGCTCCCATTGGCCGGGAATGGGGAGGTGCGTGGCCTTGGGGAAGGGGCAGGACAGTGCAGGGCAAGGGTGTTTGCATTTGTGCAATTAAGCAGTTGGCAACCCTAACCATAGGTCTTTTCTGAAGTATAAAAATGTCACTTAATCGGCATATTCCCTTTTTCCTTTTAAATCTTGCCCCTGAATATTTGTCTGGTGTCTTTCCCCACCCATTCCTCTTTTTTTCCCCTCTGACCTTTTTTCTGTAAAATGTTTGTACAGTGACATTATAGAAGAAGAGACTGTGAGGCAGATTACAAAGATTAAAATTTAAAACAGTATTGCCAACCTCAAGCATTCAAAAATTTGAGTTTGACTCAATCATGAGGCTTTACAATTATTATTATTATTATTATTATTTTAAAGGTTTTTGACTTCTGGTTCCTGAGCCTTTAGGTTGCACACTTGGGTCATGTTTTAGTGGTTTCTATTCTCCCCCTCAACCATGAGGGCTAGGGCAACTTATTTTTAAAATGAGAGTTGAGTCTCTTTTAATTGCTTGACTCCAAGAGCCTGTGGTTTTAAGAAGAAATTGATATGGTAAGACTCTTTCAACAGAATCCTGAGATGGTAACATTGATACAATAAAGACTGTGAAACAGTCTCAAGACACATTTCATCCAGTGGTTTGAGAGTGTACTACAGACTCTACTATTTATTTACAAGACATTGGAAAATAATGTGCATGTAAATCCTGGCTTTCTGGAAAATATGATGATTACTTAATAGATCACGTTTTATATTGCTTTATTATGTGAGGTTTGATATAAGCATTCCAACAAGAGCTGCTCCTTGTAAAACTACTAGTTATAACGAGCCCATTGTGTCTGTTTGTGACACTTGTAAAATAGATCGGCAATGTTCTTTAATTACAATAACTGACATTTTCTGAGGTGGCCTTTGTTTCAGCTAAATACAGCAGAAATAAATATTGCTACACATTTGTTTTAGATTGAGAAAGATATGTGAAGTAAGGAACTGAATTTTTTTTCTAGGACTTGTGGACTTATCTACATAATACAACCCAGCAGTCAGTAAGTTTGATTTTTATAATTTATATATATAAAATTTAGGAGGCGATCCAAAACATATGTTAGTATTTTACTTTTCTAACTACTTATTTCTAAAGTGTATACAAAAAACCCCATCTATTGATGGCACCAACATGTCATGTGACTAGTTTAGATTGAGCAGGGACGTGGGGAGTTTCAGTGGGAAATGAAGAAAGTTGCAGAAGTGATATACTTGGTCAGTGTATTGATGGTGCCACTTGCACCCTGAATATCTCCACCTGCTGGTTTATGGATCAGCATGGAAGAAACTAACAGTGCCAGGATGAGCTTCATAAACATAGTAATAGATGAGAGGAAATATTGTCTGCTCCCAAAATTAGATTGAGTTAATGCTGTGACTGGAGAATAGGACCTTTTTGTCAAAGTCATGAGCAAGAGAAATAATAATAATTTACTAATGCTCCCAATAATTTGAGTAAATTATAAACGTTCACTTCCTTCACCCAGACATTAATACTTAGAATTTCTTGAATGGAATAAGAACAATTAACCTTTCCATTTCAAAATGTAGTTTTAATTCCATTCAGAATGTATTGATACTAATAAACCTTAAAGTGTAGGAAAACTTTCTGTGTTGCCCTAAATGAATGCGTCCACAGACTCAAGTGATTCTCCAGAGACTATATTCAGAATTGTTGTAGAACGGTTGCTGTGAAATTTTTACTACTTTGTTGTCTGTGTATAGGACTTCTGCTGAATTGAGTTTCCCATTGGTTCTGAAAACTTCCTGGATCACTTTTTTGTTGGCGAAAGGTAAATTATGTTTATAGTAGAATTATTTTAATTTCTTTTAATGGAGTGAATTTATAAACTTTTTGTTTGATATCTCCAATACAAGAAGCAAGACCCTGTTTGGCTGTTCTATTAGCTGGTATTATGGACTGGGAAGTTTGAATATGGTATGTGATATCTTTCCTGCCTTTTAGGAGGCTGTTGCTGTTCTGGCCACTTGGATTTAAGGGTGGAATGTGTGGGGCTTTTGTTTTTTAAATAATTGCCCCTATTTCATGGAAATGGCTGCCTAAAAGTGACCAGTATTTTATTTATATATTTTTAAATGGACCTGGAGAAGTTTGTAAAATTGTTTATTCACTGTGGTAAGACTCACTCTGTGAAGGGCTTGGGCCTTAGTTAAGGATAGGAGGCCAACACCATATTGTTATAGCAGTACAATCAGCATCTAAAGCATCTTCTACTCCAGTGGTTCCCAAACTTTAACCTGTGAACCCCTTTCACTAAAATGTCAAGTCTCACGAGAACCCCCTCCTAAAAATGAATATTTCCAGGGATTTTCTCCTTTACCTGAGTATAAATTATAAAAGCAGTGATCTTGGAAATATAAAATTTGTTTTTATGACATGCTTATTGCACACTAATTATTATTATTAAGTGTCCCTGGCCTCTGTTGCCAGAAGCTGGGAATGAGCCTAAGGGGATGGATCACTTGATGATTACCTGTTCTGTTCATTCTCTCTGGGACACCTGGCACTAGCCACTCTTGGAAGACAGGATACTGGGATAGATGGACCCTTGGTCTGACCCAGTAGGGTCATTCTTATGTTCTTATTTATCATTACAGTATTTTTATTACATTATGAAAATGGCAACACTCTTCCAAGATCTCACTTTTGTAGCTTGTATCACTTTGAATAAGCCTGTTATAAGACAAGGTTCCTATGTTTCATCAAAGAGTATCAGATATGAAACAGCATGAAGGTATTTAAGAAGCCAACTCAAAGAGTTCCTCCTACACAGGCATTCAGGTCTTGAGCAGTCCAGACAAACAATGCATGTTATAACAAAGCTTAAACTTGTTCGTCATCATAATTTTAAAAACAATACTAGCTGCCTATTTAATTTTCAAAACAGCAAAAAATATCCACCTCCCTTTCCATTTCTTATAAGGAGTCTTGAAGTTTAAATCTCCTCAGTGTGATAGAGATGCTTGCTTTGATCTGCTTAGCTCTTGGAAGTCCAGGGGCTCCGGGCTGCTGGCCCTGTGCTGCCCGGGGTCCCTAGGGATAGCTCTGGATGCCATTAGGGAATTTTTTTCCGAGAACCCCCTGTAACATTTCGTGAACCCCCAAGGGTTCTCGAACCCCAGTTTGGGAACCACTGTTCTACACTAAAGAATTTATTTAAAAAATCCTCATTGGTCCAGAATTAGTTCATTTGCACCAGCGGGAGTCCTAGTGTATACAAAGCTCCTGTGTTTACAACTGTCAATAAAACCTGCTTAGGAGCAGCTGAAACAATGGAATTTTTGTTTCCTCCTAAAATTCTTGAATATAGCCATAAAGGAAGGCTATGGGAGGTTTTTTGCTTTGCCTTTTTGAGAGTCATGAGGAAGGGGTAAAATTCTACCAGGTATAGGAAGGTCAATAAAAAAGTTCTGTAAGAGGTTTGGAAGTAGATGAGCTCAGTCAAACTGAGGCTGGAAACGAGCCTAGGTGGTAACCTTCTAGTTATCCCAGGATAACTGTTAAACTGTAGACACCGTGTACTGTTAATTTTTCAAGTGCTGTTAATTCTTCTACTTCTATAACTTGTAAGTATATCACCTATCACAAAGACTGTTTGGACAGCCTGACTAACCTGAGCTTGGAATATAACAATTGCTGTGCTTTTAACTGACTGTATAAATGAAGAGAAGTTAAGTATTTTTTGTAAAACCAAGTTTAAGTAGTAATTGGAGAACAGAAAAGGGGGAAAAATTACATAAATAGAAAATAGTGATGCATGAAGGCGAAGTAGTTGTCTACAGTGTCCTTCTTGAGTAAAAAGTGTGTGTGGGGGAGAAAAAAGTCATGTGCTGGAAAATAAGAACTTCATTCACAGTTTAAGAAAAAAAAAATATGAATTAGCTATGTATGTTCTTTCCACAGTGATAAATCCTTACAAATCATGCATGGCTAAATACATCAAACTTCAGACATGCTCACATCCTAGGTGACATTTTCTAGAATCCATTAACAGTGGTTTTGAGGTGAAACCTTCTGTCAGGAATAATTTTATTTTAAACTCCAAGCATTGACTCATAAAGTCCTTCTTTTTTTACATTTTCAGGAAAAGTATTGCAAATGGAAGATGACCTGGTGATCTCTTTCCAGTTACTGTTATGTGTCCTTGATTATTTTATCAAACTATCACCACCAGCAATGCTCAAGGAGCCATACAGTAAGGATTTTAATCTTTTGTGTTCAGAAGCTTAAAGTTCATAAAGAAATCAACTTCAGTCTCCTTAGGGTCTTCAGCAGTGCCCACACTGAATGCAATAAATCTTCTGTTCTATCTTAACTTACTTCACAATTGTATTTAAATTTTGGGTTATTGAATGAAACAGAACATGGCAATATATTTAATGTATTAAAAGTCTTTCATTACTACTATCCCTGCCCTCCCTTTACTGCCTCCCCACCCCCACAGGAGTATTGTAATGGCTTGGTAGTATATCAGCAATACTGCTACCGAATATACAAGGGACTTGAGAAAATGGATTGAAAAGCATTACTTAAATTTTGATTGGGATATTACATAAATGAAAGAAAGGTGGACGACGGCATGATTTTACAGAGCTTTCTTGATGTATAGTAATGTGATAACATCACCTCACTGCAGAATTTTCAACTACGATCCAGTCTAAGAGCATAGGGGACAGAATATGCAGCCATGAAGAGGAGAAGGAAAGAGGGGTGGTTAGATGGAGTAAACGGTGGTTGGAATCGTAACTCAGAATGAAAAGGTGTATACAGAATGTTGCTATATAGGTACTGTTGTTCTTCTTCGAGTGATGGTCCCAATTGTAGTCCACTGAGGTTTTACACATGTGCACCATTCATCTATAGCTGGAGAATTTGAAAGTAGTAGTGTCCATTGGTCCGTGCATGCGCCCTTGGCTTTACCTCATGGTTTCGTCTGAGGTGATGGTGGGATGGACAACCGCATCTCCAATTCCTTCTCACCACATTGCATCCAGGTGCAGTCCTTCCCCAGCCTTACCCGAGAAGGCTGGGCTGTCCACCTCTGGAAGCACCTCATGGAAGTTGCCATGAGACCTCATTCTGACCTAGGCTGGACAGCTCCCCGGTACATCGGCCTGAGAGAGAGCTAGGAGTGTGCATCCAGCTACAGAATCTGAGTCTGGCACTGGCAGACCACCACTGTGGACCCCGTGCTGGGGCCTAGTCGGGAGGTAAGGAAGCATGCACGTAAGCATGGCAGTAAGTTTTCCCCCAAACCTGAGAGAGGGGACACTCCTTCCACGAGTTCCAGTCATGGGGAGGGAGCGTGCTCTAAAACACAAGAAGAGACAGCACAAGCCAGTATCAGGTACTGAACTTCATATCCTGTCAGTATCTGCACTCCATAGATTACGAGAACTGTCGGCTCTGGGGAAAACCACCGCTCTGGTTCCCGGTGAAGAAAGAGTACCCTTAATACCAGGGAGGTCAGGAAAAGCACCAGCACCCCCAAGAAGTATTTGTTCTAGGAAAGCTGAGGTCTCCACGCCTTCTGGAGCCTTCTACTTTTAGGGAGACTATATCTCCCACTCATGACATGCCACAGCTGAGGCACCCCATGCTCCGATGGCCTATATGCTTCCACCAGCTCCAACGGTACTGCTGATGGAACAGGTGTCCAAGTCTTCATCTTCGAAAGAGTCAGATGGGGGCAGGGACTGTCCATCCATTACCACCACTACGAATATCTAAGGAGCCTTCTATATTGTGGCAATATCCCTCCATTCCAGCCGCCACAGAGCCACTTGTTCCCTGTACCATGGGGCCCACCATAACATCCTCCGGCTCTGTCATGCTGGCCTAGATCTCCTGTGTAGAGTGGCAGGAGAGCTTCACATCCCTCTGGAGGAGATCCAAGGCACTCAATGTAAGCTGCTGGACATCTTTCACTCATCAGCACTGGGTAGAGTTACTCTGCCAATTAACAATGTCACCCTCGAGCCAGCTAGAACAGTTTGGCATACACCAGCCACAATACGCCTACTCTCAAGAGGTAGAAAAATGCTACTATGTACCAGTTAAGGGATCTGAGTTTCTTTTCTTGCACCCCCTCCCATCCTCAATTCACTTGTGGTCTAGGTAGCGTCGGAACAGTCCAAACAACAGCGCCCATGCTCCATTTAATCCAATAAGGAGGGCAAGCGGTTGGACCTTTTGGCTCACAAGGTCTTCTCCTCAGCCAGCCTTCAATTCAGGATTTTGAATGATCAGGTATTACTTGCCAAACACAATTTCCTGCATTACAGCGAACTAGAGGATTTTGCTGAAAAACTGCTGCAGCAAGACCGGACCCACTTCTAGGCAATAGAGGAAGGGAAATTGGTAGTAAGGACATTCCTTCAATCAGCTGTGGATGTGGCAGATACTTCATCGCACTCTGTGGCTTCAGGCATAGTCATGCGGAGGGAATTGTGGCTCTGTTCCTCTGGTTTCCTCAGGGAATTGCAAAATACCACTGAAAACCTGCCTTTCAGTGGATCCTATCTTTTTAACCAGAAAACAGATGATTTTTCTCCATGCCCTCAAAGATTAGAGAGCTACACTTTGTACCTTGGGTATTTACACACCTGCTCCCAAGCATAAATTCTACTGTCCACTGCCCGCACAATGTTACAGAACCTCCAGTTTTTCCATCAGAGGCTGTACAAACCACCACAGAAGTGTCAAAAGACTCAAAGATCTTGTTCTCCGGGTCCACCTTCACAATCTTCTTCCTGCCAGATGCAATTCCCATAGAAAAGATCTTTCTGAGGAACTCTAGAGCAGGGTTCTCAACCTTTTTCTTTCTTGGCTCCCCCCCACCCCCCAACATGTTCTAAAAAATCCATGGCCCACCTGTGCCACAGCAACTGTTTTTCTGCATATAAAAGCCAGGGCCCATGTTAGGGGGTAGCAAACAGAGCAATTGCCAGGGGCCCCATGCCACAGGGAGCCCTGCAAAATTAATTTGCTTAGGTTTCAGCTTCAGCCCCGGGCGGCGGGGCTTAGGCTTTCTGCCCTGGGCCCCAGCCACGGGCGGCGGGGCTTAGGCTTTCTGCCCTGGGCCCCAGCAAGTCTAATGCTGGCCCTGTATGGCTGACCCCCTGAAACCTGTTTGCGCCCCCCCCCCCCCAGTTGGGCCCCAGACCCCTGGTTGAGAACCACTACTTTAGAGAGCCTCGCTTACTGCCATAGAACCACCCCACTCCTTTCAGGGGTTGTCTAGCACTCTTTCTATCAGATTGGAGTGCAATAACAATGGACAAATGGGTGCAAAATGTCATCCACGTGGCTATACAAGTGAGTTCATCATGCTATCTCATCCACAGCCTATCCCCCCTGAGGGATCTCTCTCACAACAACATCCTCACCCTAAAGGTGAATTCCTTACTACAAAGAGGAGCTATATAATGGGTTCCTCTGGAATACCAAGGGATGGGGTTCCTATTCAACTTCCTAATACCCCAAAAGAAAGGCGGATGGAGACCTATTCTGTACCTGTGCCTTCTCAATTGCTTCATCCTCATGCCCAAGTTTCGTATGGTCAAGTTAGCAGCGATCATCCCATCATTAGAAAAAGGCATGTGGTTAACAGCTCTCAGTATGCAAGATGTCCACTTTCACATAGACTTTCATACAGCCCACGGACAGTACCTGAGGTTCATGGTCAGCTCACACCATTTTCAGTACAGGGTCCTTACATGAGGATTCACCACCACTCCCAGGGTCTTCACCAAGATTTTCTCAGTCATGGTGTCATACCTCAGGCATTATGGGGTCCTTGTGTTCCCACTATCTTGACAATTGGCTCCTGGCAGCACGATCCAGATGCGAAGCCCAAGTTTCAACCTCCATGTAGCTCAGCCTCCTTTCCTCCCTTGGAGTCAGCATCAATGTTGAAAAATCAACCTTGGACCAAACTACCCATAGACTTCATAGGAGCCTACATTAACTCAGTCACAGCATGAGCCTGCCTACCGATGGACAGGTTCCAGACTCTGCAAGAACTCATAGCCCATGTTGTCAACAATTCTGTCCCAGCCAGGACCTACCTGTCCCTCCTTGGCCACATGGCTTCGTGCATACACGTCACTGCCTTCGCTTGCCTTTACCTTCACTGCTTCCAGATGTGGCTCCAGAAGATTTACTCACCCATGCATCATGCCGTCGACCTCATGTCCTACCCTGGGTACTCCCCTCCACTGGTAGACAGACCCATGACAGGTTTACATAGGGGTTCCCTTTCTCCCCCCCTTCCCCAGACAAGACGATCACCAACTCATCCCTCATAGGTTGAGGAGTGCATATGGGCAATCACATGATACAGGGAACATGGTCTCCATGGGAATCCAGGATGCACATCAACATTCTGGAACTCAGGGCTATAAGGAAGGCATGCCAAGTATTTCTCCGATACATCCATTACCATTTTGTTCTTATCATCTCGGATAACAGCGTCAATGTTTACTACGTCAACTGTGTACGGACGCAGTCAACCTCTGGAATTGGTGCATCATCCACCAGATTCTCTTATCTGCAGTCTATCTCCCGGGGACACAATGTGATTGCAGACTTGCTCAGCAGACATTTTGTGATTGACCATGAGTGGGAATCCCATGACACTGTGGTACGTGACATCTTTGACCAATGGGGGACTCTGACCAGAGACCTTTTTGTCTCCCCCGTCAACAACAAATGCAAGCACGTGCTGCTGCAGGGTCGGAGGGTGTCTTGATCTCCCTTCTCAGGGCGATGCTCTCATACTCCCCTGGTCAGACCAGATCAACTATGCCTTACCTCTTCCGCTCCTACCATGAGTACACCACGAGATCAGAGGAGACAGAGCGACAGTCATCCTGATCACCCCTTGCTAGCCCAGACAATTCTGGCTTCCCAGCTTCCTCCGCATGTCTGCCCATCCCCCAGTTTCCAACCCTACTTTCCCCAATCTACCAATGCAGCATAAGATCAGGCAATTCACAAGTGCTTCTTGGAGCCTTGTATTTGTATGAACAGCGTTTCTAGAACTGACATGTTCATCAGAGGTGCAAAACATCCTCTCTAGCAGCACGAAAGAGTCCACTAGACATTGTTACCGGGCCAAGTGGAAACACTTTGCCTCCTGGGCCCAACAAAAGGGGCTTTTCCCAGAAGTGGTGGGAATTCCCCTTCTTCTGGACTACCTCCTGTCCTTGAGGGCATTGGGTCTCACACTCAACTCTCTCAAGGTCCACTAAGCATCAGATAGTACTGTCCACCCACCTGTGGAAGAAAATTCCGTCTTTCCACTTCCATTGACTGCTAGGTTTTGGAAAGGCCTCATGAGAATCTCCCCACCCCTCACTCTCCAGTGGGACCTCAGCCTAGTTCTACCTGCACTAATGTAATCACCCTTTGAACTGCTGGCATTGTGCTCTGTGTCCCTCCTTTTCATGAAAGTCACTTTCCTTTTTGCTGTCACTTTGGCAAGAAGGGTTGGTGGACTTGAGACCATGATGGCGGACCCTCCTTTCATGACTTTCTATAAAGATGAAGTCTTCCTGAGCCTGCATCCCAAATTTTGACCAAAGGTCGTCTCCCAGTTTTGTGTTAATCCATTCGCTTACTTGCTTTCTTTCTGAGAAGGAATGGCATCTCCACTCCCTCGATGTCCATCGGTCCTTGGTCTTGTCTTCTGTAGGTGGAAGACCAATCAGGAAATTCCCCCTCCCCCAACTGTCATAATAGCTGAAAGAGTTAAAGGGCAGGCAATCTCCACACAGAGAATCTCCAAGTGGATTTTGGGGTTCATTACACTCTGTTATCAGACCTGCTTGGGATGCAGGCCCATTTCACAAGAGCCCAGGCTTTGACTCTAGCCTCCCTCTGTGTTGTGCCGCTCTGGGACATATATAGAGCAGCCACTTGGAGTTCAGTACACACCTTTTGCTATGCACTGCGCTGCGGTGGATGCCTCCTTTGGTGTGGCTGTCCCCTGTTCAACCATTCCATCTTCATCCTCGCAACCTCCTCTGAGTTAGGTAGTGCTTGATAATCACACTCAGTGGAATACAATAGGTACCATCACATGAAGAAGAACAGGATGTTGTTTACCTGTAATTGGAAGCTCTTTGAGATGTGTGTTCCCTATCAGTATTCCACTTCCCACCCTCCTCCTCCTCTGCTATGGGTCTGTTGGTTATGTGGTGGTGAAGTAATTGGAGATGCAGTTGGTCCACCCCACCCTTTATTACCTCGGACGAAACCATGAAGAGAGCCAAGGGTTCATGTGTGGACCAATGGACACTACTGCTTTCAAATTCTCTGGCTCTGGACATGTGTGCATGCATAAAATACAGATAGGCACCGCACATCTCTAAGAACTTCCAGTTACAGGTAAGTAACCTCCTCTTTCCTTGCTTTGACTTTGAGCTGACTTAAGTCTAACTCTTACATTAGTAAATGTTCGTTCCTGTTGAAAATCATAAACTTCTCTAAACAGTAACTTTTAGTATGTCCTCCTTGTACATTTAAAACTTGGGAAATCTTACTAAGAACACTAAAAGTGGTGTCACAAATAAGTCTTGTGTAACTTGGATAGTACTTCATTTTTATGTTGGGTATCTTCCACCAGGGGACACAGATTTTAATGATATATTGAACAAGGAAAAAAGCTGGAGTTAATTGGGTTTTTTCTTTAACAGGATTGGGGAAGGATATCATCAGTAATATGCTTGGCTTTTTTGTCTTGATCCATAACTCATACGGATAATCTGAATTTGTCTGATTATTCATTGATAAATGGATGGATTATTGGTGGTCTTGATGTTGCCCCTACTCCATTTGAACTCTAATGGTCAAAAATACTATTTCTCTCCCTTTTTATTCTAAAATGAGGACAATTTTAACATCCATGTAAATAACTAATGGAGAAAGAATAGCCTTGGGGTTAAGATATGGCTCCCCAAAGCTGATAGGAGTTTAAATTCATCCTTTGTAAAGTGTATTGATGTAGGATAGACACTATACATAGTACTGCCAAGCTCAAACATTCAAAAATCCTGAGTCTGGCCCAAAAAGTTGAGATTTAAAAAAAAAAAAATCTGCGTTCTGTGCCGCCTTTGAATCTTAAGGGTTGACATTTTCTTTTTTCTTTTTTTTTTTTTAAATGCAACTATGAGAACTAGAAACTTGTTTTAATATGAAAGGTGAGATTCTGATATCCCCTGACTCCAGAAGCTGGAGCTTTAAGAAAAATAAATATTGAGTTGACAATATGCAAAATATTACATTAATATTCCAGATGAGTGCCAGCCACAGTTTGCACAGGCACTGCTTACGCTCTCTCACAAATCTGGCAGATCTTCTCAATCCTGATCAGTAACACAGTGTAGTATTCAAGTCCTGGTGACAGTGGAAAGGCTTTAAATTGTGTTAAATTATTATATGAATAAAACAAAAGGGGACTAAGATGAGACTACCAAAGTAGAACAGCTGGGCAAAAACTTTGATTGAACAGTTACCAATTACCAATCTAGAATACCAATTTAAATGTAAAATTTTATATTTTGTTTTTTAATTTATACTAAAATAGTTTATACATTGATATAATGCAACATATAATTATAAAAGTTAATTCAGTAAAGATGAAATATAAACTACTTTGACCTTATTAAAAAACAACATGGTTTTGACCTTAATGAAACAAAAATCTAAAATTTTCTTCTCTGGAAAATTTCAAAAATGTCAGTTTTTTGTTCCAAAATGTGTAAAATAAATAAAATAAAATTTAAATATTCCCTTGAATGGAAATTCCAGGTTCTTCTTTGAGCATCCTCTGCATATTCCCACTCTTAGGGTGCGCCGAAGGCTTCAGTGTGTGATCCGGAGTTGGAGGTTGAACTGGTTCCTATGATTATGTCAAAGATAGCCTTTTCCCAGCAAAGTTGTTATGCACGAGGTAATGCCAGATTCCCACTGTATCCTTCATGGGAATATGATATCAGCTTGGGGAACTTGGCAGGACTGGCCTATGCCTCCTTGGATGTATTCTTCTCTTTCCCCTTACCAGTCTAGAATGTTGAATTCTCCAGTGCCGGAACATCTTCCAACGCAATCTGTGGATGTGAATTACAGAATGCCTCTCTCCCCATCCCCATTAGAACAGGACATATTCTTAGAAGAGGATTACCAGGAGGGACCTCCACAGAAGGACTTTCAACATGATGTCACAGAGATACAGAGTGGCTCATCTACTGTGATGATGTCATCAGAAGCAACAGCATCTTCTCCCTCTGAGGATATAATTCAGTTACATCAATCGGTTGATAGGATGGCATCAACTTAAAAATCGCCATCAGTAGCTTTGGAGACTACTGGCTCTGGGGTCTACTGCCAATGCTAAATTCTCCTTGCCTGTATTAGAATGGCTGTGGCAACTGCAAAGTCCTTTGATCCAAACCATCTTTGTGTCAACCAATCTCTAAAAAGGCAGACAAATTATGTCAGATCCCACAGGATGGATTTTATTGTTTTCATGTGTGCCCTCAGCCAATCTCATTATAGCTGCAACACAGCAAAAGTCTGGATCAGCTTTTTAACTTTCCACCCCCATGGATAAAGAAGCAAAAAAAATGGATTCTCTGGGCAGAAAATTCTTTTCTTCTTCTTAAACAGGTGCATAGCTAGCTACTAAGCAGTTATGGATAGATATCAGTTTGTTATGGGAGACAATGTCTGTTACTAAACATTTTACCAGAAGAGCAAAAGAAATTAATATCAGCCCTTGATAGAGGACCAAAACGTGGCCAAACACACTCTTAAGGCATCATCAGATGTTCCTGCTACTGCCTCAAGATCATTGGCATCTGCAATAGCTCTGCAAAGATATATTTGGTTTGTTTGTTTTCTCTCCCATTGAATACCGGATTTAAAATAGAAGACATACCCTTTGAAGGGGATGATTTACTTAATGCAAAAATGGAGAAGACACTGGGAAAACTGAAAGATGTGATCCACAGCGAGATCTTTAGGGAGGCAGAATTCCTATAGAAGGAGGATGTAAACACCTGTGTTCAGGCATCAGAGGCAATATCCCATCTTCATCTTCCTCTTATCAGAGAAGATAGCTTTAAATATCAAAAATTTTGCAAGCACTTAAATACAAATGCAAGAAGTCTAAATACTGATATCTGTGAAGTTGAGTGCCTGGTATTAAATGAGGATATTGATATAATAGGTATCACAGAAACCTGGTGCTGTGTTGATAATCCATGAGACATAGTAATACCAGGGTACAAAATATGTAGGAATGACAGAGTAGGTCGCACTGGTGGGGGAGTGGCACTATATGTGAAAGAAAGCCTAGTCAAATATGAATGAAATCTTAAATGAATCAAACAGTACCATAGACTCTCCATGGATAGAAATTCCATGTTTCATTAATAAGAGTATAGCAGTAGGATTATGCTACCAACCACGTGACCAGGATGGTGATAGCAATTGTGAAATTCTCAGTAGAGAAGTGAAATGTTCCCAGTCAATATGAAGATAGTTGAAATAACATAAGAACGGCCATACTGGGTCAGACCAAAGGTCCATTTAGCCCAGTATCCTGTCTTCCGAGAGTGGCCAATGCTAGGTGCCCCAGAGGGAATGAACAGAACAGGCAATCATCAAGTGATCCATCCCCTGTTGCCCATTCCCAGCTTCTGGCAAACAGAGGCTAGGGACACCATCCCTGCCCATCCTGGCTAATAGGTCTATCAATGGCTATCTTCCATGAATTTATCTAGTTTTTTTTTTAACCCTGTTATTGTCTTGGGCTTCACAATGTCCTTTGGCAAGGAGTTCCACAGGTTGACGCTGCATTGTGTGAAGACATACTTCCTTTTGTTAGTTTTAAATCTGTTGCCTATTAATTTCATTTGGTGACACCTACTTCTTGTGTTATGAGAGAGAGTAACTTCCCACACCAGTCATGATTTTATAAACCTCAGTCATATCCCCTTTAGTCGTCTCTTTTCCAAGCTGAAAAGTCTCAATTGTATTCATCTCTCCTCATATGGAAGCTGTTCCATACCTCTAATAATTTTTGTTGCCCTTTTCTGAACCTTTTCCAATTTCAGTATATCTTTTTTGAGATGGGTCGACCTATCTGTATGTAGCATTCAAGATGTGGGCATACCATGGATTTATATAGAGGTAATCTGATATTTTCTGTCTTATTATCTATCCCTTTCTTAATGATTCCCAACATTCTCTTAGCTTTTTTGATTGCTGCTGCACATTGAGTGGATGTTTTCAGACACTATCCACAATGACTCCTAAGATCTCTTTCTTGAGTGGTAACAGCTAATTTAGACCCCCATCATTTTGTATGTATAGTTCGGATTATGTTTTCCAATGTGCATTACTGTGCATTTATCAACACTGAATTTCATCTGCCATTTTGTTGCCCAGTCACCCAGTTTTGTGAGATCCTTTTGTAGCTCTTCTCAGTCTGCTTTGGTCTTAACTATCTTGAGTAGTTTTGTATCATCTGCAAATTTTGCCACCTCACTGTTTACCCCTTTTTCCAGATGACTTATGAATATGTTGACTAGAACTGGTCCCAGAACAGACCCCTGGGTGACACCACTATTTACCTCTCTCCCTTCTGAAAACTGTCCATTTATTCCTACCCTTGGTTTTGTATCTTTTAACCATAATCCCAAATTATTATTGTGTTTTCTGTGTTTGTAGCCAGGATTGGATGCAGAGATGAAATTTTTAGACACCACTAATGACTGCTTCATGGATCAGATAGCCCTGGAACCCTCAAGGGGAGAGGCAATTCTTGACTTAGTCCTTAGTGGCACACAGGATCTGGTCCAAGAGGTGGATATAGCTGAACCTCTTGGTAATAGTGATCATAATGTAAATACCAAAGAAACCCAATACAGTAGTATTTAACTTCAAAAAGGTGAATTACACAAAAATGAGGAGGCTAGTCGAATGGAAATTAAAAGGAACAGTGAAATGCCTACAAGCTACGTGGAAACTATTTAAAAACACCATAATAGAGGCTCTAACTAAATGTATATATCCCAGATAATAATAATTAATTAAAAAAAAGCAAGAGGACCAATGAGTTCTTTGCCTCTGTTTTCACTGCAAAAGATGTGAGGGTGAAACGATAGTGTAGAACAGAATTAACAGATACATAGATGAACACAATTAATTGGGGAAGAGTCAACATGGCTTTTATAAAGGGAAATTGTGGCTCACTAATATAATTCTTTGAGGATGTCAACAAGCATGTGGACAAGGGTAATCTGGGGGATATAGTGTACTTCGACTTTCAGAAAGCCTTTGACAAGTTCCCTCACAAAAGTAGGCATTCATTGGAGAAGGTCCTCTCATGGATCAGTAATGGGTTAAATGATAGGAAACAAAGGAGAGGAATAAATGGTCAGTTTTCAGAATGCAGAGTCCCCCAGAGATCTGTACTGGGACCAGTGCTGTTCAACTTATTCATAAATTATCTGGAAAAGGGGGTAAACAGTGGGGTGGTAAAATTTGCAGACGATACAAAATTACTCAAGATAGTTAAGTCCAAAGCAAAGAGCTACAAAGGGATCTTGCAAAACTGGATTGACTGGGCAACAAAAGTGGCAAATGAAATTCAATGTTGATAAATGTAAAGTAATGCATATTGGGAAAAATAATTCCAACTATACATACAAAACAATGGGATCTAAATTAGCTGTTACCACTCAAGAAAGAGATCTTGCAGTCATTGTGGACAGATTGTTTTCAGAGAACTTTCGCTCAATGTGCAGCAACTGTCAAAGCTAACCACGTTAGGTACCAATAGGAAAGGGAGAGATATGACAACAGAAAATATCATCATACCTCTATATAAGTCTATGGTACACCCTTCCCTTGAATATTGTGTGCCAGTTGCTCCCTCTCAAAAAAGATATATTAGAATTGAAAAAGGTACAGAGAAGGGCAACAAAAATGTTTAAGGGTATGGAACAGCTTCCATATGAGAAGAAATTAAAGAGACTGGGTCTTTTCAGTCTGGAAAAGAGATGAGTAAGGGGGAATATGAAAGAGGTCTATAAAATGATGAATAGGGTGGAGAAAGTGAATAAGGAAATGTTATTTACTCCTTCATATAACACAATAACCAAGGGTCACCCATTGAAATGAATAGGCAGCAGGTTTAAAACAACCAAAAGGAAGTACTTCTTCACACAACACATAGTCAATATGTGGAACTTGTTGCCAGGGGAGGTTGTGAAGGTTAAAATTATAACTGGGCTCAAAAAAGAATGAGGTAAGTTCATGGAAGATAGGTCCATCAATGGTTATTAGCCAAGATGGTCATGGATGCGAGGTCATGCTGTGGGTGTCCCAAAACCTCTGATTGCTAGAAGCTGGGACTGGATAACCGGGAACGGATCTCTTAATAATTGCCCTGTTCTGTTAATTCCTTCTGAAGCATCTGGCATTGGCCACTGGTGGAAAACAGGATACTGAGCTAGATGGACCATTGATCTGACCCTGTATGGTTGTTCTTAACAGTATCCTAAACAACAAATATCTTTGCAGACACAAGACCGGTCAAAGAATTCCTCAGTCACATCTTCCTAACTGAATGTCAGGCCACAGGTTTGACATGTTAGTCAACAGTTTCAAACCAATCTTGGAAGATCCCATCTATGGTTTTGGAGACTGTCAAAGATTTACAGTGCATGGAAACTAACAGGGTATTACAGATGGGTTTTAGATACAGTAAAGAGAGGCTATACATCAAAGTCAAAGCCCTTCCTCCATATAACTCCCATATCCCCTTTCTTTTCAGGAGGTGCTATTAACAAAGCAAGTACAGGCTCATCTGAGTGCTATAGAACAGGTACCTCTGAACTCCAGAAACAAAGGGTTGTACTTCTGTTACTTTCTAATCCCCAAAGACCTCAGACCAATTTTAGATCTCAGAGCTCTAAACAGATGAATCAGGCAACTTCAGAATGCTGTCTCTGGCTTTAATCATTTTGTCTCTATCTACTCTAGATAAGTTTGCTGCTCTTGACCTTAAAGGGGCATATTTCCATATCTCTAAGGATATCCCACTGCAAATATCTACCTTTAGCTCTTCATTCAGACCACTTCAATACAGAGTCTTACCTTTTGGCCTCTCCGCTGTGTTCTGAGTTTTTACCAGATGTCTGGCTCCAGTAGCATCTCATCTGAGGAAGCAAGGGTTTTTATCTTCTCTTACTTAGACGATTGACTCCTGAAGGGCCCGTCCAAAGAAGAATTAGAAGAAGCCATTGAGGTGACCTGCTCTCCTTTCAAAATCTTATGCCTTTATAAACAAGGAGAGGTCCCTTTTTCAGTCAGTCTTCAACTCTGTGAAAGAAAAGCTTTTTTTTCTTGAGAGGTTCTTGAAAATAACCATTTCCATACAGATGCTGGGGCTACAGCCCTTTCAACTGTGTTTTCTTAGGTTATTGGGCCTCATGGCCTCTACAACATACATAATTCCATGTACCAGGCTCAGAATGAGGCAGCAGCAAAACTGGCTTAAAATAGAGTACCGAATGACATTCGGCTTTCTGAAATGTGGTGGTTACATCCACAGAACGTCCTTGGAGAATTGAGGGTGATCCATCTGGCTCTCAAGGTATTTCTTTTGCAAATAAGTAATACTGTTAATCAGGTGGCCTTGGCAAGCCCTGGCACAAATTAAGTACTGGATCTTGATCCAGGTCTGAAGTTCATTTTGACAGTGCAGTACTTCAATCACTATTCAATTAAGATTCTGCTCTCTCCTGTCTTTATTGATGTATTGCTTGTCAAACTATCCCAAGAGTAGGAATATGCAGAGGACACTTGTAACCGGAGTTCTCTGAGATGCACTCTGCATTTTCACACTCCCTGCCTGCCTTTCCTGCTCCTGCTGAGTCCTAATTCTGTATTTACTTGGTATTGCACTTTAGAGGTTGGAAGGAACTGAGGTGGCCATGCCATGCCCCTTGAGTCTGCATGAGTGTTGCCGGTGGGAGGAGAAAGGGAGGGGTGAGCCACTACTAGAAGGTACCACTGTCTTGCTACACCTACTGGGTGCATTTCAAGAGTGTGAATATGCAAAGTCCATCTCAAAGAACTCCGGTTACAAGTAAGTAACCTTCTTTGTAGAGCTTTTGGGAAATGTAGTCTTCACTTGTGGTCTAACTCTGGATGTTACAGGAGAATAATGCTTACTCACCATTGGCAAAATGATTTGGAAGCTGTGGATGAAAAGTGCTGAGTAGTGTTAAATTCCATACATAAGTAGCTTTAAACACATAATGTCTAAAGACTTATACAGATAGTCTCTCATTAGTTTTCTGTTCATGTGGATTTTGTATGATGCAACTCCCCTTTCTTGGTATATAAACCATAAGTGTGCTTCCTGTTCTACTGTATAGCATATGTAGACTCTCTTCTTAAAACCACATCATCCTCTTTTGTGGCTTAAATGTAAAGGTCCGAAGTATTCTTTGGTTTTTAATTACAGCTTGTTTGTTTGTTTTTTTTAAATCCTGTGGTAATGCTGACTGTCTTTACAGAATCTCATGTGAGTGCAATGTCTATTAATGGCTCAACTCGAGCTCCAAGGCGAAGTCAGAACAGGAGTACACGTACATCAAAACAAACTGACACAGACACAAAAGTTATTGAAGTCCTTTGTAAAGAATATGGTTGTAACTTAGATGAGGTAAGGTTTGTGCTTTTTGAAAAATTCACTATATTAGATCTTGGTGTAATGTCCATCAAGCAAGGCGAAATCCAAAAATATGATTAAAACCTGATATTCATTGAGGCAGTAGTAAACAATGTGTTAATTTTTTTTTTTTTACCTGATAATCAGTCTGCTTAAATCCAGTGGTCAGTAATCCTTTTCCCTTTCTCAATATTTCTTCCTCTTGCTATTAGAGTGCATGCAGTTGCCTTTTAATATGGGAGACTAAACTGTGAAATAAAGCATCTAACTTAGTTTTTCTTCGAGTACTCGACATGTGGATTCTACTCATGGTGTGCCCCAGTGCAGCCGCTTGCAATGTTTTCATTAATAGTTTCCAGTAAGGGTTGTGCTCTCCTTCCCTAGGGTATAACAAGCTCAACAACCCCAACTGCCATTCAATTCCTTTGGACCACCCTAAGCATAGCAAATGGAACAACATTGATGTCCTATTTATAGTTACTTGTTAGGATAGTTTAGTACTGAGTTATTGTGGCTTTAGTGTGTGTGTGTGTGTGTGTGTTGCCTCTGATTTAAAAAAATATAATTTTTGTTGTTGTTGTTCCAGTCAATTAATAGGTTTTTAGTCACATGAACAAGCAAACCCTCAGGCTTCTAAATTATGTGGGGGTGGGGCAGGGGCTATTCCCCCAACAGACGCTCATGACAGGTATCTTTACTGCCCAGGAGAAGAGTATGTTGTTAAGTATGTGAGCTTCAAATTTATTGAGAAGTGCACTCAGAAACACAGTCCAGGTTAAAACTCTTTCTTATAGAAAAGTCCATGTGGGCACTTTCAGATTATGAACAGAGACAGAGTCCAGAAAGTTCTTCAGTATCAGCACAATTCTTGAGTGCTCTGGTTACCAGGGATGGGACTCCTGAGTTTAAGAGGATCATGGAGACCTGAGGAGGTTTCCCAAACACTTTTGGAGCTGTCAGAGATCAGTGCTGTTCGACAAATGTGAAACTTTGAATCTGTTGCTCAGTGCTGCTCCCTATCTCCAGTGCCTGACGAGAGAAGGCTTTCCTTGAAGTCTGCACTGAGGAAGACTGCTGGAGCCTTCAATTCTTCATTGATGTAAAAGGCACTTGTGACGGGTTAGATCTCAGAATCCCCCTTGGGAGCTGCCACCCGATGTGTCAAGACTACCTCTGCTACTGCTTTCCCTGCCAGCTCGGGACCCCAGCACCCCTGTCTTGCTGAGCCAGACACTCCCGTCTGCTCCAACAAAGACCCAGGGTCTGAATTACTTCCTCCAAAGCTGCAGGTTTACCTGAAAGCAGCAACAGAACTGTTTCTGTCTTTAACACTCAAATGCCCAACTCCCACTGGGGTCTAAACCCAAATAAATCCGTTTTTTCCCTGTATAAAACTTATACAGGGTAAACTCATAAGTTGTTCGCCCTCTATAACACTGATAGAAAGATATGCACAGTTGTTTGCTCCCCCAGGTTTTAATACATACTCTGAGTTAATAAATAAGTGATTTTATTAAATACAGAAAGTAGGATTTAAGTGGTTCCAAGTAGTAACAGACAGATCAAAGTAAGTTACCAAGCAAAATAAAATAAAACATGCAAATCTATGTCTAATAAAACTGAATACAGATAATCTCACCCTCAGAGATGCTTCAGTAAGTTTTTTCCTCAGACTAGACATGTTCCAGGCCTGGGCACAATTCTTTCCCCTGGTACAGCTCTTGTTCCAGCTCAGGTGGTAGCTAGGGGATTCTTCATGATAGCTCCTCCTCCTTTGTCCTGTTCCACCCCTTGATCTATCTTTTGCATAAGGCGGGAATCCTTTGTCCTTCTCTGGGTTCCCACCCCCTCCTTCTCAATGGAAAGACACTAGGTTAAAGATGGATTCCAGTTCAGGTGACATGATCACATGTCACTGCAAGACTTCATTACCCACTTGCCAGCACACATGTATACAGGAAGACTTACAGGTAAAACACAGCCAGCTGCAGACAATTGTCCTGGTTAATGGGAGTCATCAAGATTCCAAACCACCATTAATGGCCCACACTTTGCATAATTACAATAGGCCCTCAAAGTTATGTTTCATATTTCTAGTTTCAGATACAAGAGTGGTACATTTATACAAATAGGATGATCACACTCAGTAGATTATAAGCTTTGTAATGATACCTTACAAGAGACCTTTTGCATGAAGCATATTCCAGTTACGTTATATTCACTCATTAACATATTTTTATAAAACCATATAGACTGCAATGTCGCAGCACTCATAACAGATTTATTTGGGCATAAGCTTTCGTGGATAAAAAATCCACTTATTCAGATGTATGGAGTGAAAATGTGGGTTTTTTACCCACGAAAGCTTATGCCCAAATAAATATGTCAGTCTTTAAGGTGTCACCGGACTCCTCGTTGTTTTTGTGGATACAGACTAACCCGGCTACCACTCAGAGATTACACATTTTCCTTCATCTGGGTGATGGATTTGTACAAGGAAAATCTCAGGAACAGGTGACTTTAGAAGTGAAGAAGATCCTGTTTTCATCCTTAGGTTTGAAAATCAATTAAAAAAAAAAAAGACTCTGGTTCAGGTCTAGCTGATGGAATGTGTAGGGGCTCAACTAGATTCAATAGCAACAAGTGCATTTCTTCCACAGATTTCAGACCATAAGGCACTTTAACCTCTACTTTCACAATCACACTCAGGCATCAGTGAAGATATTTCTCAAACTTTTAGACCATATGGTGTCACGTAGCTTTGACTTCTTTGCCCATCTGTGATTGACATTTTCAAGCTTGGATCAAGTCAATATACAAACCAAAAATGCACAACATAATTTGGACTCCTCACTTTCAGTGACCAGTTTTAAACTCTTTGAAATGATGGGACAACAAAAGAAAATGTACATGTGGGAATACCAGTTGCTGTTCCAATACCATCTACGATTCTGATGTATCCATGAAGCACTGGGGAGCACATATAGGTCTGATGCTGACTCAATCTGTGGCTTCATGGGGAGTCCTACATACACATAAATGTTTGAGTCTAGTAGCAAGGCATTTCTACCACTGATCAAAGATTCTTTCATCCAAATTCTCATAAACAACTGCACAGTAGCCCACTACATAAACAAAGAGGTGCCAGATCAGTTCTATGTCAAGAAGTTTCAGATCTGCAAGAATGGTGTATCCAGAATCTTATCAATTTGATAGCTGTCCACCTTGTAGGGGAGAACAGTGGCTTAGCAGACTCACTAAGCAGAAAAGTGACTGTCTTGTGAGTGGAGTTAAATTATTCATTATTGGTCAAATCTTCTAAAGGTGGGAGGGTTTCTCCAGATATACCTGTTGCTTCAAAGCATCTGTTTTGTTCTCAAGCAGGAAAGAGTCTGGGATCTATAGTGGAAGCTTTCATGATTTGCTGATCACTCCATTTGATGTATGCCTTTCCTCCGTTTTCTCTAACTCCAGGGGTGTTAAGGAAGATAAAGCAAGGAAGCTTGAGGTTATACTGATAGCTCCCACTTGTCCTTGCCAGTTCTGGTTTTTGTAACTCCTGATTTTGACCGATCATCAATTTATCATGCTTCTGTTTCAGTGCAACATGATATTGCAGAACCATGGCTTAGTTTTTCACCCGAATCCAGGATTACTACATCTCGTGGCTTGGGTGGTTTCTGGATGTCTTCATTAGGTAGAGAATATTCTTCAGAAGTACAGAATAGCTTACTTCAGAGCAGGAAATAGTCTGCTTTCATTTTGAAGTATATGTAATTCTTGCAATCTCCTTATGGGTATTATTAAAGGGTCATATTACTTCTCAGTGTTCTAGTCCAAAAATCTTAGGTTATTTATTATATTTAAAACATTCCAGTTTGGTTCTTCAATTAAGGTAGATTTGGCAGTGCTATCAACTTTTCATCTGCTTATAGAAGGTTTTGGTTTTCTCTCATGAGTGAGCAGATTTCTGAGAGGCCTGTGTTTCCCCCCCCCCCCCTTTCTATAAAAAAAAGATTGCTCCAACATGGGATTTAAATCTAGTGCTTTCCCTTCTCTAATGGAACTCCCTTTTAAATTCTTTATCAGTCTGTCCAATTCACTTTTAATCAATGAAGATGGCATTATTAGTGGCAGTTACCTTAGCACGTAGGATAAATCAATTACAAGAATTAATGGTTAACCTTCCTTACACAGTTTTTCATATGGACAAGGTAACTATGAGATGTCATCCATCTTTTATTCCAAAAATAATGTTGGACTGTCATATCAATTTCTTCTTTTACCAATTTTCTTTCCAAGACCTCGTTAGTCTCCAGCTGAAGCTAAATTACGTACCTTGGCTGTGAAAAGATTCATTGTTCTACTCTCCGGATAGAACTAAATCTTCCTGTAAAACTTAAAGATTTTTTTATTGTTTATGGTAATAAATCCCAGGGAATGTCTGCTTCATCTCAAAGACTTCATCTCAAAATGGGTATCTGATTGTATTTGAAGTGCATATATTAAGTCCCCTTTCAAACATTTGAACTCATTCTACCAGAGCAGAAGAGACCTCGGTTTCATGTTTAAGTCAGGTACCAATACTGGAGACTTGCAGAGCAGTTACCTGAACTTTAGCTCAAATGCTTACAAAACATTATTTATTAGTGAATGCTTCTAGTACAGGTGCCCATTTTGGAAGGGTGGTTTTGTAATCTTTTCCTCCCTCTTTCCCAAATAACTCTTAGCTCCCACCTCCATTTGAGGTTACTTCTAGCTGATCATCCACATGTGCAGTACAAAGGAGGAACATCACTTTATCTAATAGTAACTGATTCTTCAAGATGTCTGCATGTGTGGATCCCAAGTCGTCCCCCCTCCCTTCCCTGGAGCTTGGAGTCTTGGATTCTGAGCGGTGAAGAAACTGGGTGGCAGTTGGGGTCATTGCTCACTTTATGCTCTCGGGAGAGGGAGTGCAAGGACTTGAGAAGTGTGAGCATGACTCTTACAGGATGCTGATAATGGAAACACCAAGCTATACTGCTGGGGCACTCGCACACTATGAATAGGATGCACATGTGAAGACATCTTAAAGAACCACAGACACTAAGGTAACTGCTCTTTTAATCCGCATATTGGCATGTAAGAGAGGGATATGATGAATATCTGCAGTGAACAGAAACTGAAGAAACTGGAGCTCGAAAGAGTACCTTCCCGCCCCTGCCCCCCCCCCACCCCCCCCAGTTTGACCCTTCAAGTTTTTTAGCAGTGGATGTAGATGTTCACACACAGTTTAGTAATTAACTTAAATCTTCAGCTGTGTGGATAGTTTTTTATTTCTGACTGAATGTTTGAAATTAAGTACTATCTGAGGTAATTTAAGAATAGCTTATAACGGGTCGGCAACCTTTCAGAAGTGGTGTGCCGAGTCTTCATTTATTCACTCTAATTTAAGGTTTTGCGTGCCAGTAATACATTTTAATGTTTTTAGAAGGTCTCTTTCTATAAGTCTATAATATATAGCTAAACTATTGTTGTATGTAAAGTAAAAAAGGTTTTTAAAATGTTGTTTAAGAAGCTTCATTTAAAATTAAATTAAAATGCAGAGCCCCCCGGACTGATGGCCAGGACCCAGGCAGTGTGAGTGCCACTGAAAATCAGCTTGCGTGCTGCAGGTTGCCTACCCCTGGCTTATAATAAGCTTAACACAGTCAATTTGTTTTGCTGTCTTGTTTGTAAAAATAATGTATGTTTAGTACCGCTATACATTGGTAATGTTATGCCATTTTACTTTTTCCAGGTCAAAAATGTATATTTCACAAGCTTTATTCCGTTCTTGAATTCTGTTGGCATTGTAACTTCAAATGGACTTCCGGAGGTAATTAGAGTAATTAAAAATATTTGTTATATATACTGTGGTTCATTCTAAAATGTTTAAGATCACGTAAGTGTCCTTTCACTGTACTGCAGTTCTAAAGTTGTCACTGGAAGAAGCCTATAATGAATTAAAGGTGTGTTTCACAAGAAAAAGTGACTTAATAGGATTTCCAAGATTCACAACAGGCCTTTTGTTTAAGTGTCTTCTTAATATAGGATATACAGTTTTTTTTTGTTTTGTTTTTTTTAATTTTATTTAAACTTTAAGAATGCGCTTCCTGGGGATGAACTTGTTACTCTTCTCAAAATGAAGTACAATTTTAAACCGTGCTTCATTCCTCTGATTTCAATAGGTTATTTAATGCTACAGCAATATAAAGGCTGCAAAATCAAGCAAATCTCTCTTAAAATTAATACTACACCTTCTCAATTTTAAATTTAATTCAACCTGGCTAATCTGCTCTTGGATATATAAATATCCTCAAGATTTAGGCTGTACTCTTGCAATTGACTAAACTGTGGACTGCTGTACCTCGCAGAGAGCCCTCTTCACTTCATTGGAGCTCAGTGTGGGTGCAGCAGTCTATCTACATGTATTACAGTTGCCGGACTGAGGCCTTAACCAGTAAGCATTTATGAAGCATAAGATGTATTAATTTGTTTTTTTTTTCAAATTGGATTAAAAATGGCCTTTACACAATTATACTACTGTGAGTCAGTCTGTATTCGTGGCAAAGCTGGTAACTGGAAAATGTTTTATTGAAGCTGTTGTGTAAACCAGAATCTCCACATTTCCTGGAGAGCTATATTTTATTCAGGCTCTTAACAGGAAAGAACAAAGCAAAAACATAGGACCCACTACAGACCTCTTCTGTCTTGAGTTCCAAGCCCACTACTACTTTGATAGTCTTTACCAACAGTAAACTTACAAGAAAAACAAAAACAGTCCCTAAGCATAGGAGACTCACGCCTTCCAGCTCTGGCTGAACTTCCAGACAAAGTTAGCACACTACATAGATCCTAGCTGACAGATTAATGCAACCTACCTACAAAACAAATCTGTTGTTTAACTACTGCTAGTTCTACATAAACCTCTCACACAGAATTTTAACGTCAAAACCACCTGAAAAACATTATCAGCCAAACTCTGTGAATGAGAATCATGTGAGATGGTACTTCAAATACTGCAAGATTACAAATTCTACTTTCTTTAAAAATACCATCACCACTGGATTCTCACTCTTCCAGAGTGAGGAACTCCAGAGATACCCCAAAATAAAGGACTATACACAGTGCAATAGGCAGTGGTCAAATGAAGGCCTGTACAAAACTAGCAACAAATATTTCTCTCAGAATTTTCAGCCTTAGCTGTGATCAGTGCTATAGGACCTAGTAGCCAGGGCCGACGCAACCCATTAGGCGATCTAGGCGGTCGCCTAGGGTGCTACAATTTGCGGGTCGGCAACCGCAGCAGTATTTCGGCGGCGGGACCTTCCGCTGCCTCTGTGGGGGGCAGCATTTCAGGGCAGGACCTTCCGCCGCCTAGGGCGGCAGAAAAGCTGGCGGCGCTCCTGCTAGTAGCATGTGTCATTTCCATAAATAGCCGTTAGCATTGGATATAAATATATTTAGACTAAAATTCCTTTTTCAGAAGTAAGCAAAACTGCCTGGGCTGCTTAATGTTAATGTTTAAATCCCCCTATAGGTGTGCATGTGACATTCATACTTGTGGTAAATATGGGCGTTGGAGGTGAATTCACACTTACAGCTGCTGGTTTTGGTAAAAATTTGTGCTAGGTGAACAAGGCGGCAGCAGTAGCAGCCGCTGACTGGTTTATGATGTAAGGCTGATTTTCTGAAATGGAAAAGAAATCTATTTTAAAAAACCTTAATTTTCAGAAAATTGTGGGGTAGTAAATGCTTTCCTGCCAAAAGACACATGTTGATCAAATTATGAACATACTGTATGAAAAGAGGGGGTTATAATGGAACTCTGAAGATAATCTGACTAGAGTAAAACATATAATTATATAATCATGGGGATAAATGATGTGTTACAGCTGAGATTTGCCTGGAGCAGCTGAGAGTGGAGAATTAAAAGTGGCACTAAGCATCCCAATTTGGGGACTGGCTGGGCGTATCTCAGCCTCACATGCAGCTTAGGTTTGGTCTCCATTCAAATTATATTGCCATAGCTACGTTGGTCAGGGGTGTGCAAAAAACACACCTGTGACTGACATAGTTATGCTGCTAAAACCCCCAGCATACAAGCCACTATGTTGATGGAAGAATGCTTCTATGGACATAGCTGTGTCACTCAGGAAGATGACAGACACAGAGCCCTAATTATATGTATAATGAAATGACTTTGGGAATTGAGAAATTTGTGTCAAAATAAATTAAATATCTATATTAAAATACAGAATGAACCCTTCCTCTCCCTAGTTCATGAATACAATATTCAATACATCCTCAGAATTGATCCTGTAAGAATAAAACTTTCACATTTTTCAGGTTGAGGATCTCTCGAGACAATATGAAGAGCTTTACCTGAAAAATAAAGATATAGATGCACGATTATTTCTGGATAATGATGAAACTTTACAGCGTAATCACATAGAATGGTAACACTCTCTTCTTAATTCTTTTTACTTCTATATGATATATAAAGATAGCCTAAAAGGTTTTACTGTTCTGTCTGGTCACTTTTTACACTGGAAATTCAGGTCCTGTCTAGCCTGAAAATCTTTTTGTTTGTTTGTTTGTTTGTTTTTTAGGCTTGTTAGTCAGGTAACACATTTTTAATCACTGTCCTGGCTGGTCTAAAGTAGGTGCTAACTGATATGTAAAAACATATTAACATATTCACTAACATATTTTAACACTGCTTATTTTCCCATTCTACACAAGTCCCTGGAGCCATGAGTGCAAGTTGAGCAATTGAGAGAGGAATGGGTTTTCAGGGCTTGTCTACATTGCCCCACAGTTTGGCCTACAGGAGTGAGTGCACACCAAAGTGCTGCACTGTAACTCCTCCATGTGGACTCTGCAGGCATGAGTTTTAGTTCATGCTCACAGTGCCCACACCAGGGAGTTATAGTGCAGCACTTTGGTGTGCACTGTTATTTACACCCTCCCTAAGCTGAACTGCAGGGCCGTGCAGACAAAACCTTTAGTTACATTGTCTCCGACTTGTTAGTTAACTCCTGTTGAACTTCAGTGGTTAATGTTTTGGAGAAAGGACGTCTTTAAAAGTTCAGCACTTTTGTTCCTTCAATGAAGGTGTGAGAGCTTGCAATATGCATCCTCTAAAGCAGTGGGTGTGCCTGAAGAATGCCCTGGTTTAACTAAATGGACTAAACTGACATAGTTAAGCCAGGGAAAACCCTTAATACAGCTGCACATAAACAGTTTAAACCCGTTTTTTTATCTATTTAGCTTAAATCAGTGATTTACAGACAATGAAAAATGGGAGCTGCTGGATACTGAGCTCTCCTGAAAATCTGGTGCACAATTTTTTTTTTTCCAGCAGCTTAAAAAAATTATTTTAGAAAACCTCTTTGAGACTTGCTATATTTAAAGATCAGTACTCCATAAGGTTTTGCCTTTTCCCCTTCTACAGCTTGCAGTTGGAACGAACACCAAGGAAAAACAACCCAGATGAAGAGCTTAATCTTATACTTCCACAGACTCCAGTTCGGTATGAAGCATTTAAAAAAGTTGTATCCATTTGTTTTTACTTGAATTGGAATTTTCTAAAAATTGTTGAACTGAAGAATGTAGCAGTCCTGATTTTAAGATCACTTTAAAACGAGGTCCCATTCCTGTAAGGTGCTGACAGCCTCCTGAGAAGTGGTGAGTGCCTTCAACTCCCATTTCCCTTGAGATTCATGGGAGTTGAGAGCACTTGGGCAGCTCTGAATACATTGCAGGTTTGATACCCGAAATATAAAGGGAACATGAGTTATATGTGTAAAATAGATCAGTGTGCCTGAAAGTGTGAAAATGAACTTCCTTAAATGTGCTGCTCATTCTCTGCATCACTGAAGTGCATTTTAATAAAACATTTTCTTCCATGCCTGCTGTGTAAAGATTTTTGACTCTTTAGTATTCTGTGGGGAGAGAATTTAAAGTATCATACACTTATTTACTACTTTCATTTTCACATGCTAGTAAAGATACTGCACTGACAAGAAATAAATTCTTGCTACTCTTTACTGTTGCAGAACCTATATAGTTGTGGGAGAGAAGCTGGAAGCTCTAGATTTGCACATCTGGAATAAAATGCAACTAAAAGCGAATTGAAGAATCTTTATTACTTGTTATGATTTTCTAACCAGAAAGAACTCCGCTTGACTTTCAGTTCTCAAGTCTAGTTTGCAGTTTTGTGAGTTAGATTGTCTCTTATAAACGCCACATATTTCGTAAGGAAGCCGTTGACAGACACACTTCTTGATGCCGTTCGTGTCATCACTTTTCAAATTACAACAGCATTTTAAAACAAAGTACATGGCTTGTGAAAGGTTAAGATTCACATCCATGAAGCCTAGAATCCTTTTATCCACAGAAACAAATACAAGATAGGCAGCAGTAGCAGTCCAAGCTTGCACAAAGCTTTGCTGGTGTGCCTCTACTCTGACCTGCCAAGAGCCATTCTAGGAGCAAAAGGGGAAGTTGAGACTTTATGCCTATTCAGTCCTTTGCCTCTCTTCTCAAACTACCAAACAGGTGCCAGCTGACAGTTATACAGACCTGGATACCTGCCCACTAGGAACTGGACTGGGACCAGCAACTCATTTTGCATAGACTACCAAACTGCCAGCAGATGGCAGTAAACTTTTGATCACTTATGACCCAGAGGTGATTGTATGCAACTAACTGATGGCTCATAAGGTTTATTATGAAAACTTGGTGTCTACTTTTAAACTTACCATAGATTCTCCCTATTTGACAGTTTGTGTCTGAGCCAAAGCCCATTAAAGTCAGGGGGAGTCTTTCCATTAACTTTAATGGCTTTTGGATCGGACCCCTTGGGTAGTGTTTTGAAAAATAGCTTTACCTAGGGGGTATCTGGGTTTAAATGCTAGGGGTAGTGTTTTGAAAAATAGCTTTACCTAGGGGATATCTGGGTTTAAATACTAGTTAAGGGCATAATAACACTGAGTTGTCTGGTCTCATTCTAGTGCTTTCATAGAACAGCTTCTGTATTGTCTCTTCCCATCCCTGCTTTAACCAAAAAAAAAAAAAAAAAAAGTCTGTTAGAGAAACTCATATCAAAATTTTTAAAGTGGCAGAAGAAAAAGCAGTTCATCCCTGGAGTGCCATGATCCAAGTAATCAGGCACTCATATAAGTCCATTCTGTCTGTGAATAAAAGCCCCCATCCCTATTTTCTCAGCTAATCAGAAAATTTTCTTTAACCCCAGAGATATACTAATCCGAGATCGATTTGGGACAACTCTAACCAGTGGGAATTGAAAAGGATTTTTAATAGGGTGCATAAAGAGAGATCTCTGACTGAAAGTGGGAAGCATAAGGGAACAATGCCATAAAGTCTTACAGCATGCCAGGACCCCCAAAGCTTGCTTTCTCAGCAAGTGTTGAAAGCTGTCCAGATGTGGCCATTTACCAGATCTGTCTTGACAAAAGCAGTTGAGGCCTCAGCCTGTGTAAGAGCCAGAAGAACTTAAGCATGAGATATGAGGGGAAAGTCTGTGACTAGGGAGAAGGGGTATGAACAACTTCACTTTAAGCAAGCTAGCTAAATTCACTGTCATAAGTTGTAAATATCCAATATACATGAAGGGGCTGATCAAGAGTGGAGGAGTAAGATAATAAATTTCATTGCTAGACTGACATTTGTGGAGTTGTTACATTTGCTTTCTCTTCATGTAATTTTTAGTTGGTTAAAACAAATATGCAAACAAAGCTATTCAAATGTACTTATGTCACTCAACAAACAATAATGGAAAAAAAAAAAACCGAGATGGGAACTGTAGCCTAGGACTAGTGCTCTAACTTCTTAGCGACTCTGGTACCTATATAAATGTAATGGCTGGGCATATCCAATCCTCTTTCTGTTCCTGTTTTATAAACAATGAGACTACAGACTTTCAATTAAAGAACCTTAGACTGTCTGGCAGGTTTAAAAAGGCTTTGATAAATAGGGGTAAATTATTAAGCAAATATTCCACTTTATTAATAGGTATTTTATATGGCTAGTTTTATTTAGCATATTTTAAGTTATGAACAGGCTTCAGTTCTGGTTACTAACCTTACTTGAGTGCATATATGGCATAACAGCTGTACAAATTATCTATACATGATTGGATTATAATTTGACTACACTAGTCTATCATTCATCAGAAGGTTGCACGTACCGAGATGATTATTTATACCATTCTGAGCGAGCATGCTTATCTTAGATCTCTAACGTGCTTTTTACGGCATAATCTTTTTTTACCCAGTGCCATAACACCTACCACAGTGATTGTTAGTACTGGCAACAATTTGATGCTGTGTGTTTAATATATTTACATTTAAAAATTGTGGAGAAAACAAACGTTACAATACATTCACTTCAGAATCTAATCATTTCTTAGGAATATAGTGATGTGGAAATATAAACTATTGAAGCTTGTCAAGCTGCTTAGTAGAGCTTGCGGATACATTGCTAAATCAATCATACGTTCGTTCTATTTGAAAAAACCCAAAACTTTTAAATACATCACCTGTAAAACCATAAATAGAAAATACAAGCTACATAAAGACATTTTCCTGAAATATGCTACGATGTAGAAGGTTTGCATGTCAGTACTCTTAGATTTAATTCATGTTGGGTATGTGCCCCAGATCTATATGTATGTGCATATGTTATCAGGCAGGAGGATGTATGTAACACCCCAAAAATCTGGAAATGTGAGATGGTCAGGCATTAATGCACACAAACAAGCACCTGCCTTGGTCTGACAGGATCATTTTTAACCATTAAAACAAGTAGCAGTTCCATCACCATCCCTGCAGCTACATGCTATCTGAGGGGAGTCCTTATTCCTGCATTAGGGCTGGGCTTCCCAGAGGGAAAAATGTTTTAATTTAGTGTAACAAGAACTAGCCTCTTGAGGTGCTTTTAATTTCATCATTTTTCTGGAAGGAGCAGGGACCCTATGTATTTTCACTGCCTTTTAAACATTATCAGTCTTTAAAGACAAAAGGCCTCATAGTTACATGGGGTAGCTTTTTTTTTTTTTGAACCAATGGACAGCATTATGTGGGTTTGAAATCCATTTTTGGCAAGAAACCTGTAGGCATGAGTGTAAGAACCTAAATAGGTGGTGGTGGTTTTTGCTTTCACCTGTTGTGTGTCTGTAAAAACAGTTCTAATAAGACAGTTTCTGGAGAATTTTTTATTATTTAAAGTCTCTGAAAAGGAGGAAAATGTGTGAACTTGTAAATAACTCAGATAGTATTTTAAACCTTTTAATCAAAATAGTGATAAAGGATTCTGCTCACTTTGCCTAATAAGAAAACAAACTTAAATATCAGTAGAGTTGTGCATCCCAATATTTAATATCTTCATTTAATGTAATCAGCTCCTCTTCATGACCCATTTTATGTAATACTACAAATCCTAACTTGTGAATTATCTTAAAATGCATCTGGTCTAGCTAGAGCGATGGAAGGTGGGAGTGGGACTTCCAGACGCATACGGCCTTCTCAATAAAACAGGAAGGGGGAGTGGTTTCAGGTTTAATGTGGCCACTTTCTGATTTTGAGTCTGTAGAATGAAAAGACCAGTATTTAATGCACTTTACTGGCTATTGGCAGACCTAGGGGAGTGATGGTGGTGGTCATAATATAGAAACAAATGTTCTCCTCCAAAATATCTGCATCAAAATTCTGTAATTTCTTATGACACTGCAAGCCCAACAATACAGTGCAGAATTAATTTTAGTTCCTGGCTCTATAGACAATGCTACAGCTATCTTTTGTAGATAAGAGTAAAGAGAAAAAATGTTTTAATTTACAGAACCTCCATTTTCATTATAATTTGGTGCTATTTGCACATCTTGTTTGCCAGATATTAACGTTTAGGTTGTTACCGTTCTGTTGTTACTTTACTTTGTTGATGTTGATGTGATGGGGTTCCGGCGATGATGATGAATATTCATAACTTAAGTCAAAGTAGTATGATGTAGTTATGTTCCTGAAAAATGCGACTTTAAGCGAAATGATAAGCGAATCCAATTTCCCCATAAGAATTAATGTAAATGAGGGGGTTAGGTTCCAGGGAAATTTTTTTTCACCAGACAAAAGACTATATTACACAGTATAAGTTTTAAACAAACAATTTAATACTGGTACACAGTGGTGATGATTGTGAAGCTTGGTTGAGGTGGAGGAGTCAGAGGGTGGGATATTTCCCAGGGAATGCCTTACTGCTAAATGAACTAGCAATTGACTGGGCCCTCAAGGGTTCTCTCACAATATTCTACAAGGCAGCAGGAAAGGAGGGAGGGCAGACAGAGACACACACCCTGTGTGTGAGAGAAAAAATGTGTATTTCCCCTTTAAGTAGCTGACCCCAGGCTTAAGTACACTGCCTTGTTAATTAAATCAGCTTGCTGAGACCGAGACCCGCAGCTACTGCCTAGAAGCTCTCTCCGTTGGTCGTGTGTCCCCCCTGCTCTATGGAAGATGGGGTAAGCGGGGTGCAGGAGCAGGGGGGAGGGGGAGACACCCTGACATTAGCCCCTCTTTTCCCCCCTCTCCCCGTACAGCAAGCAGGAGTCTCTGGGAGCAGCTCCAAAGCAGAGGGCAGGAGCAGCACATGGCAGTGGGGGGAGGGACAGCTGCTGCACAGGGAACTTAGGGGAGTGGGGAGCTGATAGAGGGGCTGCTAATCCACCCTGGTTTCAACCACCCACCAGCTAGCTGCAAAGGGCTGCTCTTCCTGCAAGCAGTGGACAAAACAGGTGGCTGCCAAACGACATTAGAAGGGAGCATTTCACAACTTTAAACAAGCATGTTCCCTAATTGATCAGCAACTTAACATCGAAACAACATTAACCGGGGTGACTTTAAGTGAGGAGTTCCTGTATTTAATTTCCCCACCAGTTTGTTTTATTATTGAGTTAGTTATGTATTGATTTGTTAATCTGTTTATAGATTTGCTGTTTGCCTTTCAGGAAACTGTATCAGGGAACAATTAGAAAATTCTTGCCTGATATTGAAGGTATACAAAATAAGTATTTAACATATATCTTATTACATTTTTTTCAGGGCTGCAATGAATACTATCCAGCAGTTAATGATGATTTTAAATTCAGCAAGTGATAAACCATCAGATAATCTCATCTCATATTTTAATGTAAGTGACTAGGGTTTTTTTTAACTAGAGTAAGCATTTATGAGGAAGTACCTACAAAATTATATCCTTCGGATTATCAACCAAGTAAATAGCATGTGTTCTTTACTAAAGGAGACCTAGAAAGGACTTCTTAAAAATAGTGGGGATTGTGCCCTCTTTTTCTTCTTTATGGTTTATAAAGGTGTGAAAGAAATTTCTTTTCTGCTTAATTTTTACCTTAGAAATATCAAGAATGTCAACTCTGATCTTTGTAGTTTTTGATGGAGGATCAGTTCAAGATTTATGTTTCAAATATCCTGATGTTCAGTGCATTGTAAAACCAACAAGGACACAGGAATGCAACAGCACTTGTACCTACCATAAGTTATGAATATAAGATCTTTAGTACACCTCTTCAGGACTCATGACAGTTTAAACATGCATTAGTACTGCTCTTTGAAAGAGCACTTGTCTGTATGTGAATTTTACAAGCACTTAACAAATTGTTGGTATTTTGCTGGAAATCTTATGGTCCTTCAACTCTACTAAGATTAATTTGTTTAGGGGGGAAAAAACCAAATGTATTGCTAGAGGCTGTATTATGAACAGGAGACCGTTAGGTCCTGATTCAGAAAGTTATTTAGGGTTTGTGTACATGGGAGGGAAGGGGAAGCCAGGAATAGCTAATGGTCAATACCTACTGTTCACTAACTCTCCATGTGGACACACTTATTCTGCGGTAAGAGGGCCTTTGTGCAATTTAGGTTAGAAAGTAGATTAAGCTAAAGCACACAAAGGCAAGCTTATTGTGGAATAAGTGTCCACATGAGGAGTTACTGCAGAATGGCTCTTGTGCTTTAAATTCATACCCTAGTTACTTTGCACTAATTTTGCCTTGAATTCCCCTTGTGGACAAGCTGTTAAGCATGTACCTATCTTAAAGCACTTAAGTAGTCCCATTGACTTTGTGTGAGTAGTTCCAATGTAGAATTAAGTATGTGCTTAAGAGGCTGTCACAGAGCACACTCACCTCCAGACATGCACCTCCTCCTTATTGTTCTGGGAATTGGGAAGAGGCTGATGCCCCTATCCGTGGTCTGCACACCGTCACTCCTTCTCGGCAATCCACCTGCAACCTCTTTCACAGCATCAGGAACCGCAGCATCCTCTTCATGGCTCGGCTCTCCGGCTGTGTTACTATCCATGTTCCCCACCACCCGTTCCGGGGGAGTTTAGCTCCTAGTACAGCCAGTTCCCCAGCGGTCACTGCAGTCAGTTGTCCTGCCAGTGTGGGGCAGATGCCCTATCACAGATGCTTTTTGCTGAATCAGGCTGTAGCTAATGGATATTGCTGAGCATAAAAATATGACCGCCTCCTAATCTCTCTTAAAGACTCAGAACTACTTCTTTGTGTAGTGACCCTATGGGTTCTCCACTGTAGGCGTGCTTGCATCCCTGCACTGCTGATCAGAGAACTTCAGTAGCAGTGTCCGTTATGCCTGCACATGCGCTCTCTCTCCTTGTGCCTTGTCATGAGGCTAGTCAGCATGTGTGGGCTAACCCCACTCAGTTCCTTCTCAACCACCCCTGGCTAGAGATGGAGCTATTAGCATTCTGTTAGCGACTATTACCTCGTGCTTTCTTTGTAGCCTAGAGCCTAGTTTTTAGTAGTAGTTAGTCTAGCGTCTTTTATTTTTGACATCCTGTCCCCCCCGCCAATAGTTTTTTCTTCCTGCCCTTTCCATTGGGGGCCCATCCCCCACAACGGGGTATGCCTGATACTCTGGGATTCAAGAAGTGCCTTTCCTGCAACTAGGCTATCCTTGTTGCAAACGTGCACTCACAGTACATTCGTTGCCTCAGGAAAGGATACATTCCTCAAAAGTGCACTCTCTGTCAGCAGCTTAGACCTCAGTCTCGTAAGGACAGAGAGCGAGGGCAGAAAATCATATTTATGGAGGCAGCTCTCAGACAATCTCCAGACCTGTGTCAAGACTCTCCATGTAGATGTAAGTCTTCCCCACAGACCTCAGCATCCAAGGGTCATTGGGTGAAGAAATCCGCCACCGACCCCTCTCATAAGTTGAAAAAGAGCGCAGGAAGTCCCCACAGAGAGCTGAGAGCTAGCCACAAACAATCCCCGGCATGCTCAATATCCTGAGTAGCATCGGTACTGAGACAGACCAAGCCCGGTACCCACTGCCCAAGGAAGACTACAGCGGCAGGTACTATGGACGCACCCACAGACCCATTGGGCACAGACACCAAGTCAACGGCACGTAAGAAGAAGAGGAGGAGCAAACATTCCACGGCACACTGGTACATGATGTCCTATCAGTACAGATGCCTCATCTGGTACCTGAATGGCCAGTGCGGACAAGAGTCTCCTCTCCTGGGCACTGGGACCTCTGCACTGAGTCCCTGCCTAGCACGGGAGTCTTCCCTTCTGCCTGGCCACGTCCCCCCCCACTCTCCAGTGCAGACTCAGATAGTGAACTGGAGGAAGAAATATCTCAGTATTCCACCCAAGCACCCAACAGTGCCTGATACCAGCAGGGCCCCAGCCATAACCTTAGATGGCCCCACCGCTGCCATTCTTGTATGGCCATCTATGGGCACCACCGCAGGCTCCATGCCACCCAGCGGCCATACTGGGACCCCTGGGCTGCCTACCATCTCCAGGACTCTCGGGCTTCTAGTCCCACCCATGAGCCCCCAAGACACACTTCCTCAACCACAGCATCCAGGGCTTTATAGCTCCCAGAAGAAGTCTTGGAGGAGTGTGAGGGTGATGTCGAGGAGGAGGTGACCTCAAAAAACCATATCCTCCTTCTCTTCCCCAGACGAGGCCGTCATGCCTCCCTAACCATCCCTGGTGGATGATTTTTGCCTGTTCCAGGACTTCACAAGGAGAGTGGTTGGTTGACTTCCTCCAGAGATATCTGGAGAAAGTCAAGGACATGCACCATAAGTTCCTGGACATGCTGCAGTCATCTTTTGCCTCAAAAGTGGCCCTCCCTATCAATGAAGCCCTTCTCGATCTTGCAAGAACCATATGGCAGACCCCAGCATCGTTGCACTGACTTGCAAGTGAGCAGACAAAAAGTACTGTGTCCTGGCGAGTGAAACAGAGTTCCTCTTCTTCAGACCTCCACCTAACTCCATTGTGGTGGATGCTGTCATTTCTCGTGGCCATCAACACCACATGAAGTCCATGCTCTATGATAGGGACTGGAAGCGTCTGGACCTATTTGGAAGGAAGGCATACTCCTCGGCCACGGATCAGTTTTGAATTGCCAGTTACCAAGTGCTTATGGTGAAATACGAGTATGGGAGTTACTTGAAACTGAACAATTTTATTGAGCAGCTGCCCAAGTCGCATCACAAACAATTTAAGGCCATCATCCAAGAAGGGAAACTAGTAGCAAAGACATCGCTACAATCTGCCCTTGATGCAGCCAGTACTGCAGCCAGATCCATTTCCATGGTGGTGGTGATGAAATGTGCCTCTTGGGTTTCCAAAAGGAGGTGCAGGTAACCGTGGAAGATCTTCCCTTTGAGGGCACTAAGCTCTTCGTGGAGAAAACTGATGCCTCACTTCACCCTCTGACGGATTCTCAAGCACTCTCCCTTTGCTGGGCATCTACACACTGGGACAAAAGAGAAAATTTAGTCCACGGCCCCAGCATAAGCCATGCACTTCCCAATACACAGCTCAACGATACTAAGAGCCACCGAGGAAAAAAACTAAATTCTCTAGATGTAAACATCTGGCCAGCAATCTTTCTTGTCCTAGCCTTCCACATCCAAACATCAATTTTGTCACGTTGGTTGAGGTGCCAATAGACCACACCCTACAACTGCTACATCCAACCATTGCTAATCCACCTATTTTGCCACCGTCTGGCAGCGTTGTGCAGTACCTGGGGCGCATAACATTGGATCAATGGGTCCTAGAGATCATTCACCTCAGTACTCTATCCATTTTACCCCTTACCTCCTCCACAACACCCTTCCATGTCCCTCTTCAGGGATCCTTCTCATGAGAGTTTCCAGTTAAGAGCCGTAGAACCAGTACCTCAGCATCTATGAGGCAAAGGGTTCTACTCTCGGTATTTCCTAATACTCAAGAAATAGGGGGGCTGGAGACCCATATTAGACCTCAGAGCTCTCAAAGTTTGTCAAAGCTCAGAAATTCAAGATGGTCACTTTAGCAATGATCATTCTGGCATTGGAACAGGGAGACTGGTTTTCGGCCCTCGACCTCTAGGGGGTGTATTTTCACATCTCAATCTTACCAACTCACAGATGATTTCTCAGATTCATCCTGGGACAAGATCACGACCAGTACAGGTTACTCCCCTTCATGTCGTCTTCAGTGCTGAGAGCATTTTCCAAGGTTCTCTCAGTAGTGGCCACCCACTTATGGTCGCAAGGGATCATGATTTACCCTTGCCTGGATGATTGCCTCCTCAGAGCCTAATCTCTCACATCCCATCCTGGCTTCTTCACCTCAAGGCATGGCTTCTTCTTGGTTTCAATCCCTAGAGAGCTCCTGTTCAACCATGATGCAAGAAATATTATTACACAACAGAAAATTCTCGATATGACGTACTTACCTGCAAAAATGGTCCAGATTTCGGATTTGGTGCATGTCCCAACAAATCTCCGTGACTCTTCTGTTACCCACACAAAATTCTTTGTTACACACACTCTAAGGCACCTAACTTTACCCTAAATTTGTTGCCAGTACACTCTTGGACATCCCACCTCTACCTAGTTCCTAGGGTTCCAGACTTCCACCTCTACCTAGTTCCTAGGGCTCAAGGCGTAACCCGGTTGACTTAGGCACCCCTAATCTTTCCCAGTTCCTAGGGCTCCGGGCGAAAGGCACCTAACTTTACCCTCCATGGGCTCCAGGCTCTATTCCTCTGTGGAATCAGTGCAAACACCCTTTCCCTGTGGACTTAGGGCTTGATCCTTTGCAGGTTTACAAGTAATATCTTACTTAACCTCTATTTATTAACAATCACCAAAACAGAATGTACACACTAAGCATACAACGCTCACCACTCCCAATCAATCAGATGAACTTTTCCTAATGGCCAGTCAGGATCAAGTCATCTGGGGATTCCACCTTCTGCACGGTTATGATTGGCAAGGTGTTGACGTCTGGCAGCTCTGATCTTGGGGCTGTGTCCTGGAGTTGGTTCCAAAGAACTTCCTTTTGGAACGCAGTTTATAGTGAAACTTGAGCCTTGCTTAGCTGTACCTTAACCAATAATTTTACTGAAATATTAATAAACAATTTTTTAACCAATCCTAATACATTGTAAAACAATTCTTTAACCAATCATACCCCACCCCCTTCCTTGATTTACACCTAGCAAAATTAGTTATGTAACAGACAGAGACCATCTAGATGAACAATAGAGAAGTGGGGACCATAAAGACAAAACAATATTAAGTAGGGATTTCACAATCACAACTGTTAAGTGATTTCTTGCCAGACAGAATGCCATCAAACAAAATTTTCTTTAATTATCTTAAGATCTATTTCTTTATCTGGTGATGATGGGTATTATTAGGATAGGATCGCCTTCTTAACAGCCTGATATTACATTGTTTTAATGTAATTTAGATGTAATGTGAGGATGCAGGGTCGGTGCAAGGATATTTTGCGCCCTAGGCGAAACTTCTACTTTGCGCCCCCCCGCCCCCCCCGTAACATCGGTTCATTGAGGGGCAAATCCCAACGAGCCTTTATAGGCCCCAGGGGCTAGCCTGCCCAGGGGCCAGTCGTGTCCTGGGGCTGCTCCCCAGACCAGGTTCCCCTCTCCCCCCCAAACTCCCCTGGAGGGTGCACAGGCCCCCCGCCCCCCCACAAGCCCTCCTCTTTAAGGAGCCCTGTGAGGATGTGACTTTCTGCTTCTGGGCTCATGGCTGCTGTCTCCTAATATGGCTGCAGAAAAAGGCCTCAGCCTTATACTTCCACACATTCTCGACTATGCCCTGGCACTGAAAAGATCGTGGCTGTCCATAAACCCTTTTAGAGTCCACCAAGTGGCAATAACAGCCTTCCATCATCCAGTGGAGGGGTACTCAGTGCTGTCACACCTGACCAGCAAAAGTTTCCTCTAGGGTATTGTAAACCTCTTCCCACAAGCTCGGCCTCCTACTCCCACATGGGACTTAAACCTGGTACTGAAAGGACTGACTAGGCCTCCCTTTGAACCCAGACCAACTGTTCGCTTACTTACCTCTTGATGAAAATGGCCTTCCTGATAATGATTACTTCGGCCAGATGAATAGGGGAAATAGTGGCTCTGATTATACATTCCCCATATTCAGTATTCTTTGGGACAAAGTTATCCTCGGACAACATCCAAAATTCGTTCCCAAGGTAACCTCCCCGTTTCACATGAACCTTCCAACCTTCTATCCCAAGTCTCACCGAGACAACAGAGAGGCTATATTACATACCCTAGATCTCTGAAGAGCCCTAGTCTTCTTCATGGACAGGACGAAGGCCTTCAGGAAGTCCCCCAGACTTTTCCCCTCCATTGCAGAATGATCCAAGGGTTTGGCAATATCAGCCAAAAGGACTTTCCATGTGGGTCTCGAAATGGTATCAGACAAAGTTACAAAGTTCACAGTATGACCCCTCCGGATCCTATTTGTATACATTCCACAAGGTCAATCTCCTCATCCATCGCCTTCTTCAAGAATGTCCCTATCTCAGAGATCTGTAGAGCAGCGACATGGGTGTCAGTCCACACTTTCGCAGAACATTATGCGATTGCTGGGGATGCCATCTTCAGCTCCACAATGCTGTCATCTGTAACTGACCCGACTCTGAAGTCCCAGCCCTCCAGAGGGAGGATGTGGAATGTATACTGCTTAGGAGTCACCTCTAGTGGAGCACGCATAGGGACACTACTCAAAGAAGTAGTAGTTACCTTCTGCAGTAACAATGGTTCTTCGAAATGTGTGTCCCTATAGGTGCTCCACAACCCACCCTCCTCCCCTCAACTTCAGAGTTTTGTCAATGACTCTGTGGTAGAGAAGGAACTGAGGGGGGTTAGCCCACACCCACTGGCTAGCCTTGTGGCAGGGCATGAGGAGAGAGAGCACATGTGCAGGCCTAACAGACACTGCTACCAAAGTTCTCCAATTAGCAGCACAGGGACACAAGCACACCTTCACTGGATCACATATAGGGGTACACATCTTGAAGAACCACCGTTACTGGGCAAGGTGAGTAACTTCTTCCGTAACCATACTGATGACCTAATTAATATAATGGTGTGCTACAAAGCTGAAGTGGAAAAATATTCTTGGTTAACTTGTAAAAACATGTTTTGATATACCTAGTTAAACAAAATATTCTTTTTTTCTAATATGTTTCAGAACTGTACAGTGAACCCTAAAGAAAGTATCCTGGCAAGAGTAGAAAATCTTGGGAACATCTTCAAAGAGAAATTTGCTAAAGCAGTTGGACAGGGATGTGCTGAAATTGGCTCACAGGCAACTAATATTTTGATTTCATATTATTCATTTGAATGCTATCAACATTAGCTAATGTGAGACAAAATGTACTTACCAGTGTTTTACTGTGGAGATTGGGAGTGATAAAGTAATATTTCTCAACCTGGGAAACTGGGCATGTAACTCTGGCAAGGCTCTAAGATGCTATTTGACAAACAATTCAGCATACATAGGAAGGTCTAGAAAGAAAAAATGCATACACTTACAAATATTTTAAAATAACGTTATTTTAATGAAGCATAGGAAAATTACCACAAAGTATTTTAACATAGTTGAAACTGTACTTATATAGTTACCCATAAATCTGCCCTTATGAATAGGATTACTGAACCTTTAAATGGACCTGGTGGCCTATTTCCCATCCAGTCATCAGGCCACTTGTATTTCCCTACAGTGACTTGCATAGCAAATTCACCCAACTTAGCTCGATATCTTCCAGCTGTCAGCTCTGCTGTCTCATCTTGGCAACTGAAAATTGACCTCTGCACTTTGACTTAAACATCTTCTTACAACTTCAGTCAGTCATGATCCCCAGTAATCCTTGGAGACCACCCTAGCACCACTGGCCAACTTCGCTGGGACAAATCAGATTTTCTTTAAGTGGTCCCAGCATGCATGTTCTTTCCAAAGGATGGAAGTGTATTTTGGCTTTGTTGTGTCAGATTTCAGTGACAATTTTATATTATGCCTTGCAATAACTTTGTGTAATGTTCTTGACTTTCTTCATTTTTAGAGATATAAGCTTGGTGTAAGGCTATACTACAGAGTAATGGAATCCATGTTAAAGTCGGTAAGTTTAATGAGGATGCATTACTCTTAATACTTTGCTCCTTTTTGAGCAGTATTTCTTAACCTTGTGTTTGTTCATCTATTTCAGGAGGAAGAGCGCCTGTCAGTTCACAATTTTAGGTATATGTTCCTAACTCATAATAGAAAACCATTATTGGTGTGCTAAGACTAGTATTAAGGCCTGCATTTTTTTTTCTTTTTCAGCAAACTTCTGAACAATAATATCTTCCACACATCTCTTCTGGCCTGTGCTGTTGAGGTTGTCATGGCTACATATGGCAGTAAGTCGAAGCTATAGAAGTGCAAGATACCATTGCTATTGTTTATTAGTAGTAATAGCTATATAAAATTCATTAAATTAGTAATTACATATGCACATTAAATTTAAGTATCTGAAACTGACAAGCAGCCGTAAATTAATAAATACAGAGGGAAAAATTGACAAGAGATCGTATCACTTTAATATTGAATAATTAGTTCTGGTCTTTTTTACTTCAGGGAATGCTTCACAAAGTGATGGCACCAGTACTGAAACGGATTTGTCTTTTCCGTGGATTCTCAATGTACTTGATTTAAAAGCCTTTGACTTCTACAAGGTGATTGAAAGCTTTATTAAAGCAGAACCAAGCTTGACAAGAGAGATGATAAAACATCTAGAACGCTGTGAACATCGAATTATGGAATCCCTTGCATGGCAATCAGTAAGTAATATTTTAAAATAAGTAAAAATGTGTTTGTCCACTTAGTGTGCCTATATGGAGAAAAGAAATTATACCCAACTCCATTAGATTATATATAAAATTGTATTATTAAGAGTTATTAGTAATAAAATAAATCACAAAACCAAAATTAGCTTGATTTTTACATGTCTTAAATGATAAACAGAGGGCCAAATTCTCACTGGTATAAATCAGCTTAGCTTGACTGACTTCAATGAACATATGCTGGCTTACAAACGTCTGAGGATCTGGCTCAGAATATTTTAAATGCACTACTCCAAAACTATACATAATATTTTGGTGCCAGTAAAAACAGACAAAAAAATAAAGCATAACATTTATTAATTCATGTTTCTTTCTTTCTTGATACTTGTTGCTCCTATTCAGAGCCAGAGTGTTAGTACAGTACTTGGATATTATTGTTGCTGAATACTGAGTTGCCTTGTCCCCCCCACTTGGATCAGTTTAGATTTCTTGGTAGCTCTGTGCTGACCTGATCTTGAACAAAACTGGTCAATGGTAGTAAACTTGTGATATTTGGTTTCAGGCTTGTAATGAAGAGTCAGCTTAATATGTCAAGGGATGGGGACCCTATGGAAGAGTCTGTTCACTGAAATGTTAATGTCTGGTGAACAACTTTGTGTAGCTTGTTTTAAATGAATCATAAACTTGCAACTCTTTCCTTTACAACATTGCAGAATTTGCCCCTTACAGTGAATGTGATCCTTGGATGTATAACTGAAGGAGTATAGAGTAGAAATAGGGAGGTAGTGTTCTTTCTACTGTATAAGAAATCAATGAGAACTGTACTGAAATATTTCAGTACATTGTGATAACACTTTAAAAGGATGTTGAGAAACTGGGAAGGATTCAGAAAAAAGCGAGGCGAATGCTTTGAAGTCTTGAAAACCTGCTTTACAGTGAGAGACTGAAGACTAATTTATTTGAGAGAGTTTTAAAAGACGATGATGATCAGAGTCAGTAAGCACTTAGAGGGCTCTTCAGTCTATTAGACAAAAGCATGACAATGGCTAGAAGCTGAAGTCAGATAAATTCAAATTAGAAATAAGGAACAAATTTCTAAATGATGGTGATTTGCCATTGGAACAGACTACCAAGGGAAATGTTGGATTCTCCATCTCCTAGTGTCGTCAGATCAAGACTGGATACTTTTCTAGAAGATATGCTTTAACAGAGTAGGTACCTTTTAGTTTGTGCTAGCAGGGTCTACATGGGGCAGTTAGAGCGCAACACATCAGAGCAATCTACAATCAAATCCCTGTAGTCTGGGCTGAGGTGCCGTGTGACGAGCCATGAGTGAAATGTAATGGCCTGTGATGTACAGGTGGTCAGACTAGATGATCCAGTGGTCAATCCCTTCTGGCCTTAAACTCCTTTGTGAGTTTTTGAACATCCAAAGTCTGAAAGATGAAGCTAGAAAAATTGAGACTAGGAGCATGATGCAGGGTTTTTAGCAAATTAACAGTTGGAACAACTTAACTAGAGGGATGTTGTGGATTCTGTCATTGGAAGTCTTTAAATCAAGGTTGGATGTTTTTCTAGAAGATATGCTCTAGCTCAACCAAGACTCCTTGTTGTTTTTGCTGTGTATGTATGAGATAGATAAATTATGCACATCACTAGAAGGTCTCTTCAGAAAAGGTGGATAACTTGAAAGATATAGTTCAGACTTGTAAATATTTTTAAATTTTTTAAATACTTTGCAAAAGCAGTACAAAACCATTTGACTTGTGGTTTGTCATAAAGAGCACACTATGTTAAATGCTCGGTTACTCTTAATTTTAACAAACCACTTGATTTGCCTTTTGATTCCAAATCAGCCACACAGGAAACAGATCAATTTCCTTACTCTCATGTTAGATTTCAGAGTAGCAGCTGTGTTAGTCTGTATTCGCAAAAAGAACAGAAGTACTTGTGGCACCTTAGAGGCTAACAAATACATTTGTTAGTCTCTAAGGTGCCACAAGTACTCCTGTTCTCATGTTAGAGACACTCTTAACCAAAATGTGTGAAGTGTTAGATTGTACTGATTATTCAAAACTAGATGTGGTGGAAAATTTGAGCCGACCATCATTATTAAATTATTATGCACGTGTAGCCACCATAAATGTTAATGGAAGTTTCACAGGGGGGTTATATGATGGGGGAATAGATTCCATGAACTAGAGAGAGGGTCATTGGGGAGTACCGATGTTGGTTTACATAGGTAAACTTAAAGAAAAGAATGTGTATTTCATTCATAACCCTTTAAGCTGTGCATTAGCTAACTTCAGAACCACATGGTTTTATTACTGTTACTCTCATCCTTTCCCTTCACTGAAGTCGGTGGAGTTTCACTAGTGTAAAACTGGTGTAAGGATAATTGGTCACAAGTGTGACCATTCTTTTCTGGAAGTCAGTGTAATGGCTACCAAGCAAGCAGTCTTCTCTTAAACACTTCATAGTGGTTAATTTTTTTTTTAAATCCAAAGAAAATGGAATCTCAGGAGACTGAAATATTTCTTTGTGTGTGCTGAAAGCAGAAATTTCTTTATTAGAGGTACAATGTGCTCTGCTACTATGAAAGAAACTTGAGTGAAAGTAAACTATTACAGATTAGATAACAGTAGAAGGTTTTAAAAATAATAGAAAAAGTTTTACAAATACTTGCATCATCTTTTATATTCCATAATTTGGAGTGAAACTCTGCTTAGTTTCTACTTTACTGAATAGTCAAACCTAGTCAGTAGCTGGCTTTCTTTAGGTATTTATAGTAAATTGTCCTACTTTATCCTGGATTTTCTTTTTGGGTCTGGCTTTTTGCTCATTCCATTGCCTACTTTTGAAAATTGATTCATAAGGTTCAGTTTCAGACAGGAGTCTGGTAATAATTTATTTTTTGGTGACAAACTGGGTACAGAATAACTAAAAAAACAAACTTACTTCAGACAATGAAGCTAACTTCAAGAGATGCACAATTAAAGGCATCTTGCAGAATTTTACTGAGGAAAAATTGTGTATCTGATCTCTCTCAGATTTTTCAAGCAGTGTAAAAATGTTTAAATTAGAGTTTTGTTTTTATGTTATTGGGAGATAATATATCCTCTTATACACCAGTCTCATGATTGGTCCTAGTAAAAGTGTTTTATCACTTTCACAGTTATCTAATTTAACCATCTGTACTTAGGAAGGAGATCATGCTTTTGTAGGTCATCTCCTGTTTGAACATCAGAGGGTAGCCTGCCAGAAGAGAGGAGTGAAAAGCTTGCAGGGTTGCTTTCAGAACTAACAGTTTTGAAAAGGTGTCCTGCTCTACACTGATTCATTCATGATGAGAATATTTTCCCTCCTCTGGGTTATTTGTATCCTTACCAGAGCATCAAAGGATACCCTTGTTTTACTTGAAACCCTCGATCCTTCTGGATGCAGACTGTTTGGAGATAATTATGGAAACCGTTAATATGGCTTCTTAATTCCTTATTAAGACAAAGGGATCATTGATTTGCCCTACGATACTCTTTTTCTACTGTTTGTTCATGCTACACTTCACTGACATATTTTTGATGTATGTATAGATTGATTTCAATTTGATGTGTTCAGATTGAATGGCATGAAAATTTAATTTTTATTTAAATTTGAACTAAGAAATACACCTCTCCAAGACTCTAAGAGCCCTTACATATAATTAAATTTAATCTCAACAGCATTAATCAGTTCCATAGGAATCTGGCTGGCCAGCTGGGCCCTGTTCCCTTCTTCACCTAGGAAGCACACTCTTAGCATTCTTCAGAGACCCTTTCAAACACATCTTTTGTATTGTGCCTGGAAAATCACCAATTTTGGGCTATTTCAGACCCAGGGTAGGGGAGTAAGTTCCAGAGTCTCAGAGCCCTGGCAAAGAGCATCCTGCCTGCTGCCCCCTTTCTGGTAATGAGGGGGATCTAGCTTGAGTGCCTCTGCTTACCAAGCTGTGGCAGTATGGCACTAAGAGAGGCATTCTCACCGCACTGTTAAACACTTCAAAGTTTGATAAAACCCATATTTGATCTGGCATAAAAATTACATGGATTTCTTTCCTTCTCACTTCCTAATAACCGAAAATGCATTTCCTTTGTTCCCAGAAGGGATACCGGGTGATTTAGAGTAAGGGTTACTTTGAGTGATTCTACAAAAAGAAACCGAAGGCACTGGGATTCTCTGCAGGTATGCACAAGCGCACACACTAGCATTTCCTGTCTCTCAACCTGCACTTTGTGCCTGCTTAGTCAGTGCTTACGATCAGACAGGTTATTGAAATTTGCATGATTTATTTTCTACAGAGTAGGGTTCCTGGAAATGCTAGTGCTCTGCTTGTTTGAGTACCGTAGGAGATGGGCATGGCATACACATGTGATCTAAAACATTTTCAGAAGATTTTTAATCCATCAGACATGATGGAATTTTTTTGGGAGAGAAAGTGGATAGTTTGTGGATCGCTTGTGACTAATTCTGTATATTGTTTAATTACGGACTTCCTTTAAATATGTTGCTTTTTTAGTTTGACACTCTTATCCTGATTTATTTAGGAAAGTAAAAAAACAGTTGTATTTTGACTAGTATCATGAGTAAGGCTACGATTTAATCATAGGTATTTTTAGTACAAGTCATGGACAGGTCTCATGGTCAATAAACAAAAATTCATTGCCCTTGACCTGTCCATGACTTGTATATAAATACATCCTGACTAAATCTTAGCTGGCGGCTCACTGCCTTAGGAGGGGCTCAGGCGAGGCACCCGTGGGACTGCTGCCGGGGGCCAATGAGCTGCTGCTGTTCTCGCCACCCCTGGGACTGCTGCTTAGCCGATCCCGGGAGCCAGCTGCACCGGCCGCTGCTTGGGCATTCCCCAGCCCACCTGTGGGGGCTGCCTGAGCAGCGGCTGGTGCGGCTGGCCCTGGGGCTGTCTGAGCAGCGGCCGGTGTGACTGTTGGGACCAGCTGCTTGGGTGGCCCTGGGGTCAGCCACACTGGCTGCTGCAGATGTCACGGAGGTTGCAGAAAGACACGGAATCTATGACTTCTGAGACAGACACAGAGCCCTAGTCAAGAGTCATGTAAAATTTCCAGAGGGTAGAGTTGGTTTACTAGAATATTGTTCTTATGGGAATGAGTACCCTTACCAGGTCTCTAACTTCTTCCATGGAGCTATGCCTAGAACCCCTCCATGACCCCTTATGCTATGTCTTCTCTTTCCCCTCCTTCAAATCTCACACTTCTTTCCATAACTTCTGATAAACATATAGTGATTGCAGTCTGTGTGTATACCAGATATTCCATTAAAGCCATTTAATTGAAGTGCAGTGCTCTTTTTACACAGCATATTACAGATTAATGTAATAGTGAGTATTTGCTGGCACATTTAAGACCGCTAAATATACATTTAAACTAGTTTAATGCATCCTTTAAAAGAAGGCTGTACTGTGGGTAAAATGTAATTGCATAGTAAATTGCTGCTGAATACATTATTAAAATTCCCCTGAGAGAAAAGAATTTCTTCACTGAGCATATACTCAACCAGTATGTCAATGAAACCAATTTAAGCACGCATATATCAGTATTTTTGGATTATAGCAAGGTTGAAGTAAAAAAAACTACATGAAATAGTATGTAATTTTAAAGACTGTGGTAATGCATGAGGGAGCAGAGTTAAGGTTGTTTTTGCAACCTTAACATTATTGCTTTCAGACTTTCCTGTGTGCTAACTATACAACTGAAACGTTCTCAATGTTATTTTTCTTAAATTAGGGTGGGGTGGGAGAATTCCATGATGTTGCACTATTGGGCTAAATGCCACCAGAATATACTGTTCCACACACCTTAGATGCTTCCCTGTCCTGGAGACCTCAGGAGCTGTACAACTTTAACCTTACAAAAGAAACACTGAATAAGGGCTGCTGTCATTGCATGTACTTAGTACGTTTTTAATTACACGGTTAGGCTAGCCACACACTTTTGGAGCAACGGAAGGCTATGCTGCATAAGTTGCTTCAAATATTAAAATATTATACCAGTTATACTGCACATGCTCAATTTTCAAAGGTTTAGAACTAAGCATATCAATACCAATTTTTACTGGACGCTGAAAAGCGCTCCCAAATTAGGGGTATTTCCATGCCAAATTTCAGCTTTCTATCCCCAGCAATTGTGGTCCTACAGAAGAGTCTGCAAGATATTTTTATTTTGGGAAGAGATTTTTCACCTGGCTAGTACTCAAAAACAGCTGCATTTTTCTTTGTTCAACCCCTAAATGCTCTCTTCCCCCCTGGCCTCCTTCCCCCCAAAAGAGGCACAGACTGAGCCTAGAAAACTTCAGCCCCATAGCTGAAAGTTTTGGAAGATTATTAGCAACTGAAAACCTAGTTAGAATGGAAATAATTGTATATTATAATAAATGTAGTGATTGCATTCACTTCTGCTATCAGATAATTCAATCATTAATTCATTGAATTAAAAAAAGAATAACTATGTGTCAAACTTAGTTAAAATCATCATGTTTCCAGAAACCAGTCTTTGGTACTTAGTTGTTAAATATATTTCTAATTTTCAAAATCCAGGCTATGGAAACCAGCTGTCAAGTTCAAATGAAACCCCATTATTTCCCCAGGAAGTTTGACATGCATTAAGCCAGAGGTGGAATTGGTCATGCTAGTGCTAACACAACATTCATAGATTCATATATTGCAGTAATAATGAATCATCTCAGCCCAACCCTGTTAAAAGGTGCAGCCATCATGATATAATTTTGATTCAAGTACAAACACAACCAGAAATGAGTACTGAATAGCCATCAGCAACTGTGCAGTGCAGCACTTCATAATGTATGATGATTGTTTGTTCAGTTTTTTTACCTAATTGTACTGCTTTTTGTATGCACAAGTTCAGAATTCATTTGCCTCTGAATAAAGGAATTTCAGCTAGTCATGAAAAGACAAATTAAGGGGTTTGTTAGCATGATAAAATTCATCGGTAACAATAAGTGCTGTTAGATTTCCTTTAGGCTACTTCTTGGAAACAGTTCTTACTGGACTTGCTTCTGATTTTAACCTCTCTCTTCCCCTGAGAGAGATTATTTTTTATAAAATGAACTGCAATACAAACATTAAAACTGAGAATTTTAAGAATTTACTTTTTATTATGTTCTGTGTATTTACTATTTTATGTTTATCGCAGCTTGTAAAATGGACATGAAAAAGCTTAACTTTAATTTCTGGTCAGTTTCAGCTTTTTATATATTACCACAAATTTTGAAATATCTGTTCTGCAGATGCTTTAGGGGAATGTTTTTAAAGTTGCTACTGGAATTATTTTTTAAATTTCTTGGAAACAAATTTGTTGCTCTTAAGTCTTGTAGAAGTTGGTTTTGCAAAGCCTGAATTTTGATTAAGGGCTTGTCTACACTGGCAAGTTTCTGCGCAGTAAAGCAGCTTTTTGCACTCAAATTAAAGATGAGTACACACTGCCAAGCCACTTTGTGCGCAGAAACTCCTCAGTTGCAGCGCTGCAAAAAAACCACCTCAATGAGAGTCGTAAGGCTATTTGTGCAGAGGCTCCAGCGCTCTGTTGCCACTGTGAACACTTGATTGCGTTCTGCACTGTAATTGGCCTCTGGGCTTTCCCATAATGCCTCAAGTGACCGCTCTGCTCATTGTTTTGAACTCGGCTGCCCTGGAGATATGCGCCGCTCCCTTTCAGGCACCTTTTCTAACAGCCATTGTGTGCTGTGCTGATCTGCTCCGGAACACACAGCAAACCATTAATGTGGAATACTTGTGCTGTTGAACACAGAGAGGGTGTGTGTGTGTGTGTGTGTGTGTGTGTGTGTGTGTGTGTGAGAGAGAGAGAGAGAGAGAGAGAGAACCCAGGGAGGGAGGCGGGGGCTGATGGGGTTTTCCCCTGCCTCAGGACTGGTTGCTTCATGATGCTGGCTGAACTTACAAGACAGCATGCTGTCACACTCTGTGTCCCCCAAAACACACACATTCTCTCCCCCCCAACCCGCATACATACACACACATTCTCTGTCTGTCTCTCTCACTCTTCAGTTGAAAAGTAGCTGGCAATGTAGTAGGATGCCCATGGAACAATGGGATTGGGAAACCTGCATCGTGTGACACTGTGCCTGCTCCATGAGGTATTGCAAACCCTTTCCAAAGCATCCTGCAGCCAGTTGCACAGTGAGCTAGCTACCACAATGCACTGCTGTCTTTGCCGTTGCAAGAGCTGCTAATGTGGATGCGCTCCAGCGTCACAAGGAGCACAGTGTGGACACGCAACAGTGGTTTAATTCCAGCATTTTAATAAAAGTGGTGTAACTTGTGGCGCAGAAACTTGCCAGTGTAGACATATCCTAAGTTTGATGTGACTGTCTCTTTAAATATGAAAGTTAAATGATACCTGGACCAAATTCTATTGTGTGATAGCAATGCAGCTCCTCTGGGTGAAATTATGCTCAGTTACACAGGTTATCTAATGTAATTATTAAATCCAGTGCAGTTATGCTGGGTTTATTAACAGTTTTACCTGATATATCTGAACCACAGCCCCAAATAACTGTCTCAGAGGTTATATGACACTCCCTATTTATTGCTCCATTGTGATTTGAGCCATTTTGTGCTTTACTTTCCTATGGAAGTCAAAAAGAAATTCTCACTAGTCAGAAAGGCAGGAGTCCAAATTTTTTTTTTCAGTATGCTCTTTATTCAGCCATATTCATTCTTTTCTAGCACTCAAGGTGATAGCTGGTCAGAATTTCCAGAGGAAATTTCACCATTTTGAAATTTGGTTCTGTTCTGATTCAGAATGGAAACAAATATTTTCAGATTTTCCTGCAAATGGGACTTCTGTAAAACTTTCATTTTGAAAACACTGAAACACGTTGTCTAAAACTGCGTGTTCCCCAGGTTCCCTAGCAGCTCCTGACTTGAATAGCAGCAGTGAAACTGACAATTATTTGCATTGTTGTTGTTGCCATGCTGGTCCCAGGATATTAGAGAGACAAGGTCTGAAGTAGACCTGCTCTGTGTAGCTCAAAAGCTTGGCTCTTACATCAACAGAAGCTGATCCAATAAAAGATATTACCTCACCCACCTTGCCTCTGACGAGAATAATATCAGTTTCTGTCAGGAACTGCTAGGGTTTCCAGGGTCCTTGGCTTCCGGACAGCCCAGTGACCCCGGACCTTCCATATTCCTGGGCCAGCCAGCTTACTGAACTGCTTAACTCACGGGCCAGCTGGCTCCCTAGGCTGCAGGAGTTGCCCCAGGAGCCTGATGTCCTGGGCTCCCAACTCCACACCAGTCCTTTCAGTGGGCCACTGAGGAGTTGGGCACGTGAGCTTGCAGGCAAGTTTTGAACCTGGCCTGTGTTCCATTGGAAGGTTAGTCGAAATTGGCATGTTTCCACAAAATGTTTAGCTTTCAGCGAATTCGCAGTTCCCAATGGAAAACCATTCAGTCGGAAAATTTCTGACAAGTTCTATTCAGTGGGAATGCAGTATCTGATTGTCCAACTGAAATGTTACCACTTGTTGCTTGAATTTGAGTTTCCTTCTTGGTGGACATTTTCTTTCTTTCCCTGGGTACCCAGACATTTAATGCCATAGTCATAAAGTGCACGTGTTGCTAAATTTGTAGACCACAGAGTGGCATTGCTGTATTTACTCTATTAAGTGCATTATTAATGGTATTTCATGTATAGGCATGATTGTTTCAATGTATGTTGTAGTAACCTTTGGATAATTGTTTTGAAATTGCTTATTTTTTTTGTTCTCAGTTATATGAATTACTTATCCTTTTTGTGCCAATTAAGCTTATAAATATAAATTAAAAATATCAAATGTTTTACTATATTAAAATATTGTGGTAGTGCCCCGAGGCTCCCAGTTAGGGATCAGGACCACATTATGGTAGGCTCTCTATATACATTGTTTCTAATAATGTATTACACATGGAAAGTAATCATAATCACACATTTTCAGTGTTTATTTCAGCTATTCATTTTTTCTCCCTTCCTCCATCTCTCACTCTGAATAGCTCGAACACCACTTGGTATTTCCTGTAGCTTCCCTCCCTCAAAGTGAGACTACGATTCCTACCCCACCCATGTAAATATCAGCAGTATTAACAGCATGTGAAACTTTGCCTCTGTTTAAAAAAAAAAAAGCTTTACAGTAGACATGTCTATGGGCTGATACAAAAAGAAAATTCAGTACTGTGGTTGCTCACAATACTCTGAAAATTGTTTAGTTTCATTGCAATATAATTCCTATGTATAGTACCGTGGAAGCTTTAAAGGAACACTTAAATTATTCTTATGAGAGGAAAACAAAAATCCTGTTGTGTTGAACAAACATTTAATGAGCTGCTTTAGGAGGATATTCTATTTAGAACCAGCATTTATTGATACCCATAATATACATTAAATGTAAAGTATTATGGGCTAAATTGAGCCTTTAGATTCCTTCCTGAATATGGGGCAGTGTATAGTTGGGTTCCCCAGTCTGGAAAATAATTCTGGACTAGGACACCTTCCGCGGAGAATTTGCTGCATCATAATTTTAAAAGATGCAGCATAATAAAAGATGCAGCATATTTCCTCCCTTTGTGTCCAGCCAACTCCATTGTTTGCTACTTTAACTATTTCAGCTAACAGACTTCTTAAATTCCTTTTGTTTTAATAACTTTAAGAAATGAAAATTTGAACAATTTGCATTAGATTTACATGTAAGTATAAATATTTCTAAACAAAAACCCCTGTGGTAGAAAGATGGTAGATCCGTCATTACCTACCTTTCAACGGAGGAGAGTCGGAGTGCAAAATTTTATTTGCAAAAGTCCACTTATCATCCCACACCGGTAATAGTTATATTATTTAACTAAATCTTGCATTTCTAAATGTTACAAAATGAAAAGTAGTTTAAAAAAAAATCCTTCTGACCTCAATAAATAGAAATTCTGAAGGGCTTTGAGCCATATAATCAAAGCTGTTCCTCATCTTCAGTCGTGGGAGTGCAAAGGCTACCACACTCGGTCTTTGCCATCATTACTCTCATTTTATTGCTAAGCCCTGCTACACTGGAATAACAAGGTCTGCAACATACTGCTGATACAGCTAGCAGATATCTACACTTCAGTCACTGTTTTCTTCATTTTTAGAAAAGTAAAGCATCACAACTGCAGCATTTGTTATAGCTAAAGCTACTTACAATTTAAGGCAAACAAAATTCATTGTTAACTACAGGATCACAGGAGCGGTGGCTCTTCATATTTCAGTAGCTTTCGACTCACTTGCCTGGATTTGCTCACTCTTTGCTGCACTTTTTGGTGTAAATCTAGAACAGTGGTTCTCAACCTGCAGCCCAATCAGCACACAGCTGCGGCCCATGTGACATCCTCAGGGCCAGACAGGTACTATTGGATGTGGCCCACAGTGGCCAATAAGTTGAGAACCACTGATCTAGGGTAATAGATACAGTGTGTTAGAGTCGCTGCCAAAAACAAACAAAAGACTGTAAGGTATGGAACCAGTAGGCTCAATGCTGCATTTTTTCACTGGAGGATAGCAACTGCTGCATGTGAAATGGAGTTAGCATTGTATTCCCAAGAGAGTGGATGTAATGATCAAAGACTGCTGTGACTCGAATTTATCAGGAAGGAATTTTTTTTATTCAGACTTAGCAGTTCATTGTAAAAAGAGAAATTAAAATTAAGAGTGTGTGGAAAAGGGTGGCTTTAAAGAACTCATTCTTCATGTAAAACTTTGGAAAGTATACTTTAGAAGTCTCCCTTTGTTAGTTGTGGCAGAGTGTGATGGGAATGGGGTGGTCTACTCACTGCTAGGAATGGTGCCTTTTCCTCGCCGTTCTGGGGAATAGCCCCTTCCCTCGGTTGCACGCTGTCTCTCTGCCTCTCTATCGGGATCTGAAGCCCCTCTCTCGCTCCAGGAGCTGCTGCAGCCTTTTCACAACACAGCTTTCCAGCCAGGCCACTTTATCCCCCTTCCGGGGTAATGAAATCTTCCTTCAGCAGTCCTAGGCAGTCTTCCTATCACTGCCTCATGGTGCCACTCCCTCAGTGGCTGGCAGGGGAATCCAGGTATGCCCATATCTTGAATACTGTGTACAGATGAAGTCTCCTCATCTCAAAAGAGATATACTGGCAGGGCCGGCTCCAGGCACCAGCCCACTAAGCATGTGCTTGGGGCGGTGCCTGGAGGGGGCGGCGGGGCGGGGCGCTCTGGCCCGAGAGCGGGCCACAGCGGACTCGCCGCCCTCCCCCCGGCGCTCCGGCCGGTCGGGGAGAGCGGGGCCCCGGCCGGGCTCGCCGCCCTCCCCCCGGCGCTCCGGCCGGTCGGGGAGAGCGGAGAGCCGCGGTGGGCTCGCCGCCCTCCCCCCAGCGCTCTGGCCGCCGGGGGCTCTCCGCCCTCCCCCCGGCGCTCTGGCCACCGGGGAGAGCGGAGAGCCCCGGCCGGGCTTGCCGCCCTGCTCCCGGTGCTCTGGCCGGCGGGGGCTCTCCACTCTCCCCCTGGCGCTCTGCTGCCGGGGAGAGCAGAGAGCCCCGGCCGGGCTCTCCGCCCTGCTCCCGGTGCTCTGGCTGGTCGGGGATTGCGCGGCCGGGCTCGGTGCCCTCCCCTGCTGCATTGCAGGGGTGGCGGGTGGCTTTTTTGCCTAGGGTGGCAAAAAAGCCAGAGCCAGCCCTGTATACTGGCATTAGAAAAAATTTGGAGAAGGGCAACTAAAATGTTTAGGGAGTTGAAATGGGTCCCATATGAGGAGAGATTAAAGAGGCTAGGACTTTTCAGCTTGGAAAAGAGGAGACTAAGGGGGGATATGATAGAGGTATATAAAATTATGAGTGGTGTGAAGAAAGTGAATAAGGAAAAGTTATTTACTTGTTCTCATAATGTAAGAACTAGGGGCCACCAAATGAAATTAATGGGCAGCAGGTTTAAAACAAATAAAAGGAAGTTCTGCACATAGTGCACAGTCAGCTTGTGGAACTCCTTGCGTGAGGCGGTTGTGAAGGCTAGGACTGTAACAGGGTTTAAAAGAGAACTAGATAAATTCATGGAGGTTAAGTCCATTAATGGCCATTAGCCAGGATGGGTAAGGAATGGTGTCCCTAGCCTCTGTTTGTCAGAGAGTGGAGATGGATGGCAGGAGAGAGATCACTTGATCATAACCTGTTAGGTTCACTCCCTCTGGGGCACCTGGCATTGGCCACTGTTGCTAGACAGGATACTGGGCTGGATGGACCTTTGGTCTGACCCAGTATGGCTGTTCTTATGTAACCCAGGCCTGCCCTCTACTCCAGGTTCTGGCTCACGGACCCTCTAGCCAGCAGTCAAGATCTGTTCCCTTCTAGACCTTATTGCTTTTCCCTGAGCCCTGTCCTACCTACCTGGCCGCCTCCCTCTCTGGATTGGCGAGCCCAAATGCACCTCCCCTTCTCCCAGGGAGTGACTGTAGACTTTCCCAGCAGTCCCCTTTCGCTCTCAGCTCCTGGGCTTTCTGCAGGCCCTTCCACCTAAGGCCTGCTTCCAATGAATTCCCTGCTCCCTGGCTTCTCCTCCAGGTGCAGCCTATGGAGTTAATTGGTTCACCTGGCCATCTTAACCCCTTCCAGTCCTGTATGGGGTGGACATGCCATGACACAGAGATTTTCATGTTCAAAGTACTTAATGTATCTAATCCACCTCACAGCTGTGTGAGGTGCATAGCTGCATATCAGAGCTGGCCAGAAAATGTTTTTTGTTTTCCCCTATGTAAAATTAAAGACCATTCAGGTTTTGGCTTTTCAGTTTTACAACAACAACAAAAAATCATATCTTTGAGTAAAGCAGATATTTTCTGCAAAATGTTTCATTTAGGCAAAAATTCTGTCACAGTTCTGATGGAAATTTTTTTGACCAGTTCTATCTGTAATCCCCATTATAGAAGGGGAACTTCAAAAAAGAAATTACTAGTTTGAGGCCACAGAGGGTTTCAGTGTCAAAGCATGGATTAGAATTCTGAGCTTCCTCATTCTTTTTTATTTGTTACTAAGGTCATATGTCTGAAATGGAAAGGAGGCTGTCCAGTCTCTCCCAAAAATGTCCCTTTGCAGACAGGGCTCTGTTCCCAAAGTTTCATCCATGTTTGATGTATTATATTGAACATATTACAAAAGTTTACTGATCCTACAGAGAAAGAGGTAAGGGAAGGTGTGGTTGAAGTTGAAGCAGCCTTCATACCACTCACATATACATTATCTTGTCTTCAGCTGAGAAGCATTTAAAATCCCCCGTACATACAATTTGAAATATTAAATGGACATTGTCAAGATAAAAATCAAACTCAAAACATATTGTACTGATCCTTGCTTCTGACCAAACCTTAGACTGCTAAAGCAGAATTAAAAAAAAGTTTAATTGATTTTCAAGCAAAATTAATTTACTCTCAAATTTATCATTTTTACTTCAGATTCTCAATACTGCAATGTTTGGGGGTAGCAAACTCAGCATAGATGTGCTAATAACTTCTAAACAACAGTTTCCATTTCGTTCTAAATCAACTACAGAAACATTTCTATTGGTCTTGGCTTTTTAAATGTGGGGAGAGTGTCCTCTTTAGCTTTCCATCCCAACACTCAAACGCTAGTGTACCCTAAGGTACAAATGATTAGATCTAACAAAATTAGAACTTATCTGAATTTTCAGATCTATTGAGGTGTATAGACCTTAAGATAGATTGACTGTTGGGAATTCAATGAACAAATAAAATTTCAGCTGTAAAATGACTATAGAAAATAATTTTGAGGACAAGATGGTAGAGTGGGTTAATACAATATGGTGGGATTTTCAAAAGCAACATAGGCACAAATGTCTTATTGAGTTTTGCTGGGGTTTTGCTCCGAAATCACTTAGGTGCTTTTGAAAATCCCAAAATAGCCAATATGCAGGTTTTGGTCACAAGTAAAAAACAGGCCAAGAGTATAAACCTTGCTTTAACTTTTAAAGTGCTTTTTCAGCATTGAAAAATAACTAACTGTTAAAATGCCTTTTTGAGCTTCTATATTTATTGCCTTTTAATTCGTCCATATAAGCTTGTTTGTTTACAAATAAAAATGTTTTTCTAACTCCCTGTCCTGCAAATTCAGCCTGGAATCTGAAAGTCGAGTTGATTTATCTCTGGATCACAAATAATCACTCAAAAACATTCTTCATTCAATGAATGTTAGTTTGATGTATGAGCCAGAATAGTGTCTAGTACCGTCTCTTAGCTTTTTGGCTGTGCAGTACTCCTAGGAGGAAAGTAATTTAAAACTTACTTTTGTCACTAGAGAAAGCATCTGACTCTGAATTAGCCCAGGAAGAAGGTGTCTTAGCTAACTATTGCTTTTATTCACAAATCTGACCATAACGACACCACTTTAACAAGTTAAGGCTGCATATGAGCAACTTCCTCTATTCTTCTCTGCTACATTTTGGCCGCTGTGAGGTTTGGAATTCATTAAACTATAAAAGTGATCCTGCAGACCCTTGAAAAGCAATGGCAACCTTTTCCAAAATAGGAACTTTTGGCAATCCCCCTTATAGGTGCCTAAATATGGACTTAAGAGCCTAACGTGAGGCTCCTATTTTAGAAAACTTTGGCCAACGTATCTATAAATCTGCACTTATTCTGGCTGTGTTTGAGATGTTACCTCTGCTGACGGTAGAATTTGCCTCATCTGAGATCTAAATAATATATACTTTATCTATATCTATACACACGCAATACTGTCTTTATTACTCATTCTTACAATACCTGGAAAGCGAACATCTCTTCCTTGCGAAATGACTGGCGTCTAATATTAATATTTTCTAAAAGTTTAAATTCTGGCCAGAGCTAAAGATTTTCTTGCCATTGTGAAGCACAGGTAACAAAAATGAATATTTTCTTGTTTTTAGTCCCATACGCAGATTTTTAAGACAATCAAATAAAGGCATTGCTATGAAGTTAAAGTGACTGTAAGCTTGGTAGGGTAGACATGGCCTAAATCTGTGCTTAGGTGTCTAAATTTTAAAAATTGCTGAGCTGCAGATGCTTAGCACTTCTGAAAATCAGGTAACTTTATTTAGGTGCCTAAGCATGATTTTAGTAAACGAACTTTTTATGCACACTGGTTTAAAACTTTTGGCCTAAGAATCTTGCCTCAGGGACACAGAGGGGAGATGGTGCCAAGGTTAGGATTGGAACTCAAGAGCTCCTAGTCCTGTGCTTAGACCTGCGGCTCTTGCAGCAAATTTTTTGGTGGCCTCAGAGTGTGGCCAGCAATTCTAAAATAATTATTTTTTAGAAAAAGCCAAATATGCACATATACACATCCAAATTGTAATTTATTTATGTAGGGTTTTTTTGCAGACTCAATAATAAAAATAATATACAGTTGTCTTTATTCTTTACTGGACCTAAACACAACAGAAACATCCCCACTGGCCCCTGCTGCCTCCCCCATTCCCCACTGCCTCACCGGGCTCCCCACCCCCCTATTGCTGCTGGGCTCTGCTTCGTTCCCCTCGCTCTCTCCCCCATTGCCCTGAGCTACCTTCCATGGCCTCACACCCCAGGCCCACCACACTCCTTGATTCTTGACCACAGCTCACCTATAAGGCTGGTCCTGCTGAAGCTCCGATGCCCTGGGGTTGAAGCCCAGAGCCAGATCCCTACACCTACAAGTGGAGCCCTGCGGCTGAAGCCCCAAAGGCTCACCGCCCCCGAGAAGGTGGGTCGGGAATCACCAGCTGCCTGTGGAGTCCAAGTTTCTTCCTGTGCTGTGCACACCAGCCCCATGTGTCTGCAGAGGCACTGCCCGGAGCCCGCAGGAGGCTGTGCAGTGCAGGGCACCGATCCCCTGTGGGCGACACCAGCAAACACCAAGGCAGCTCATCCAGGAGCAACAGCTGGTCACTGCAGGGAGGGGCTGCTGTTCCTTTCCAGCCATTTCCACCCAGGACTCCTGGGCCAGGAGGCTGTTGTGGCTTCAGAAAAATCTGCTGGTGGCCACATTTGAGAGAGGCTGGCTTAGACCATCTTGCAGTGAAAATCCTGAGAGTACAATGTGGGAGGAGCTACAGTTAGCGTTTGTGTACCCTGCAATCAGGGATGTGACTGAGGTACTCTTAGATCCAGCTAACTTGGATAATAGCAGTGAAGCCTCAGTTGCTAGCTGCTCCTGTATATACTTAGAGACCTGGGTGGAGTTGTACAGCTCATGGTACCTGGAGTACAGACCTTGGGTCCTGGGCAGGGTTGTGCAACTAGTGCTGCCATTGCTTCACTGCTATTGTTATTTGAGCTAGCCAAATCAAAGCTAGCTTGGGTATGTCCACAAATGCTGCAGTCACACTTCTGATTGCAGTGTAGATACACCCTTAGTGTTTGGCTTTGTTTTTTTAAATGATACGTTGGAAAGTCTGTTTTAAAAGGCAGTTCCCTTGTGTGCAATTTTATCTCTTCAGCCTGTTCTGGCCTCCGGGCCAGTGATTCTGTATTTATGTAAACTTCAAAAAAGCTACCCCATGTCACCCTACCACATTCTGGGAGGAATTGGGGGTGGGTTCATTGTGCTTAACTTCTATGATATAAGGGTGTCATGCCACAATTAACTTTCCAGTTAATTGAGTAGCTTTGCCTAGCTGAGAACCTAGGCCATCATTTTCTGTTGGTAGAAGGATGGGGGCTGATGACAGGCTGGTGAGGGTGTGCACATATGCACACACCAATAATGAGACTCTCAGAACATCATTCTAAGCATCTTGTGAGGAGAGCAAGAAAAAGACAAAATTAAAGGCCTTTCAATGAAACAATGTAACAAAGCTACTGCACTAACAAGTAATTTTAAATTTTACTGCTCGATCTTGTTCTTTTTGTGTGTGCTTGTACAGTGAGGAACTAACTTCGAAAGTTATCCGTGCATCTGCTAGTAGGCAAACAGTTATGTAAAATAACTTAGAACAACTAAAAAAAATGAGTTTACAGGCTAAAGTGAAATAAGCGATTTAGATTATTGTTCTTCATAAGTATAACTGATTATAAATTTCAGTTAAATTATACTTTAAATGCTATTTTATAGGTGCCAATATTATATCATTAGGTTAAAAAGCTCTTTGAATCGCTGCAATGAATCAAGATGTATTACTAGTTTTAACTGCACAGATTTGCCAGTGACTTTATTAATCTGAATAGCATGTGTAAAACTGTTGGATGCATTTCTAAAACAAGGGGGGTGGGTGAGGTAATATCTTTTACTGGACCAGCTTCTGTTGGTCAATATAAGTTGGCCGAGTAAAAGTTACTGTTTCACCCACCTTGTCTCTCTCATATCCTGGGACCATCACGGCTATAACACTGCAAACAGATATATTCCAATAACTTTCTGGGTTTTATTTTTTTCTAAAGTCTGGTATGAACCAAAGAAAAATTTCAAGGTTGCCCGCTGAGATCTTTTTATAGCACTGGATGTACACCGTTCCTGTACTGTAAGGCACAAGTTTTAAAATTTTGTTTTGCAGAGTCAAACTCCGCTGTAAATAAGAATTTACTATGAAACTGCATGTTATACTGTGCTTTTTAGGAGTTAGAGTTAATGTCAATGATGACATACTAGTTCCGATTGTATATGTATTTCTCTTTTATTTTTCTCTGGATCCCCCATTTCATTTTATAAACTCACCCTTAGCATTTATGTTTATGGCAAACTTTTCTTGTGAGAATGCATTCAAGCTTTCCTGTCATCATGGAGGATTACCCAGGCCATTATCCACTGAATTCTATACCACATTTGTAGTATATACTTCAGTTTGTGATACCTTGGGTTTTCCTTTCTATATGACTGTGGGATAGTAATATTGCTGTATGGTTAGGCTGCCAAAGTCGTTCAGAATCAAATTCTGCTAAGGTAAGCTCTTTAAGTAGCACAAATGTACATTTTCAATAACCATAACCAATATGTATTTCTAACCTAAAATGAAATTTGAATAAAACTTAGTGATAGACACAATTGGACGATATACTTGAACATCAAAATGCAAGTGCAGTACACGCTTTCTGTAACATGAACTCAGCCTTCCTCAGATTGCCCAGAAGTAAGAGTGCTTGAATTGCTAGTAACATATATACATATTATAACTGAACAGAGAAATCCAGAACACAAGTATACTTTAGTTCAGTTTTTATTCCAGACTTTATCATCTTTGGGAGAAACCACCACTTGACTCTTCTTTAACTTTTTAAATATTTATTATTTTACAGTAAAGGTAAACAAATTCTGAGCAAGATATGCACAATACTCCAGCTTCTGAAGAATGTATGAAACACATGGCACTTTTAAACAAAGTTGCATCTTGCTTCAGATAAGCTCTTAATTCTTAAAAATTCCTGGATTTATTGCAGCAGTTTTCAGGCATCTCAAATAAATAAATATTTTTATTATCTCTAAATGTATAAGAAGCTCACATTTAAAAACCTAGACATCAAAATTATGGTGCTTATGTGACATACAGAACATCTAGGAGAGGGTACTTTACAATAAACAGCTAACTGCCATTTCTTGTCTTCTTGGAAAATAATATTTAATATGTCACCTAGGATATCTTTGTTCATGTGAGGAATACTCTATTTTTTTTCAATAGCAAAGAAGCACTTTTGAAGTTAAATTACACAACCCAAACAGAACACTTATTTAAAGATTTTAGTCTTTGTTTTAGTCGTATTTGCTGTAGTTTCTTAGGAACAGTTTTGAGTTGGTTTTATCAGCAATATTTTTATCTAAATAACTGACAAATCTTGTTTCAGTAACTTTACATACTTTTTAATCCATCTATAAATTTATTTTTACAAAGGAATAGCTTAACTTTTGTAAACCAATCCTACAAAAGATGGTGGGTGTGGAACCTGTGGAACTGACACCAGAGTTGCAATAACTTGATCAATGCTTTGAAAAATCCAGACATTAAGAAATCCGCATGTAAACAAAATAGTTGCAGCCTAAAATAATGTCTTCACAATTTAATTTTTTATTTAAAGTGTTTTAACCTGTTAACAAAACAATGTGAAGACCTAGTCTTCTAACTTCATAATATGTTGAATTGTAAAACACTTTTGGGCCTTGTTGGTATCAACTTCGGTTTCCAAATATCTGTTTTTGTGTGGTTCAAAATTGTAAGGAGACACAGCAGGGACAAACAGGTCATGGAATCTGTGACAAAGGCAGAAGAGAAAACTGACAACTATAAAGATATTTGTAATTCTTGCAATAATTACATTTTTCTATGAAGTATGTTTACAAGTGACATTTAACTTTTTCCTATTTTTAATCATTATATAAACAGTTTTTTAAGTGAAGGAAGTTTATTCAGTGTACAAGAAAACATTTTCACAGCTGAAGAAAGGTGCATTTCAGTCCCAGTATTTTCTCTCCATTTATATTGTAGATTCATTGTCAAATATTTTAGCTTTTAAAGTCTGGAGGCTGTGTTGAATAAAATTTTCAGTAATTTGAATTTCAGAGAATCTGGAATCGCGTCTTCTAGCTGATCTGTTCTTTTTTATTGAGTTTTGGATAGTGTCTGATGTAAAATAGTATACTATAGGGTCAAAACAACAATTTGAAACTGCAATGCATAGAGTGATAGGATACATAGTCCTGATAGCAGTTACTAATGAACAATTAGTCCATGGTTGTGTTCTCATAAGAGAATAAAGTATTAGGGTAACGTTATATGGCACAAAACAGAAACAGAATATCACCAAATGGACAAAAATCATTTTGAGTACCTTTTTTTTGCTTAACTTGTTCCGACTTAATGTACCTGGTTTATTCAAAGTCCTTAAAACCATCGTAGAACAGGTCACATTTAAGATCAGTGGAATAAAAAATCCCACAATTTCAATGAAGATAACAATCCTTAATATATAGGTTTGCCATGTATCCTTAGAAAAGTTTTCAAAACATGTGTTTTGGTTTTGTCCAGTTTTATTTTGGATGCTAGTAGACTGAAAAAAGCTTGCTGGCATGCTTCCTGCTAGTACAGTTATCCATACTGCAACACAGACGATTTTTGCATTTCTTTTGGTTCTAAGAGTTTTAGACCAAAATGGGTGCACTATGGCTAAAAAGCGATCTACGCTTATACAAGTCAAGAAGAAAATGCTTCCATACATGTTTGTATGAAACAAGGTGACAGAGATCTTGCAAAATATATCTCCAAATGGCCAGTTTCTTATTGTAAAGTAATAAATCCTGAAGGGTAATGAAAATACAAAAAGCAGATCAGATATCGCTAAATTAAGCATGTAAGTTGTTGTTTCATTTCGCATTTTCAATGTGAATGTAAAAATGTAAATAGCAACGCAATTTGAGATTAGACCAAGGACAAACACCATGCTAAACGTACATCCATATAAAATATACTTAAAGGAGTCCTCAGTGGAGCAATTAGAGCTTTCCATTATAATGGCAATTTAAATTTACAATGTTGAATTCCTTTTGTTGTTAGCAGCCCTTCTGCCGTAACTGCTTTAAAATCTCTGGGTAGCTTGCAGATGAATTTGGTCTGTGAGTGATTTCATAAGTTTCCCATTTTACTTTAAAACTTCCACGTTGAAACATGAATGTTGCAGTAGGAAGATACTGCTCTGGGAATCAGCAGGAGATCATTCTTTTCTTCCAAATTCCACAGTAGTCACACATCCAGTCCTGGGCGATAATAAACATAGTCTTACAGGCAACAGATGAGGTCATCCTTGCATTTAATTCCACGTTCTTGTTTTCCCAGTTGTTAATGAAGCTGATACAGAACTTGCTGCTTTATGTTCAACTGCAAGTCAAAAAGTAGAGAAGTACTTTAAATGCAGATTTTCCAAAGTTGTTTAACTGGGAATGTGTAACTGAGATTCCTTAGGAAAAGATTTCCTGGGCTCTGTAAGATGTAGGAGTTTCCACCTCTTTCACTGCCGCCTTGCAGTAAAACAAGCTTTTCAACTTGCCTGCATGCTAACCCCCACAGGGCGGAAAGCAGGCTGCTTAGAAATTCAGAAATACAATTCCAAAGCGTGTTTGTTCTTGTTGAATTTAGATCTCCTCCTCAGATGCTGAGTGTGTACTCTGGTTTCTCTTCAGATCGTATAAATCTTTTGCCTTGCTTATTCTGAAGGGGGTGGGGGGAAGAGCTCAGTCAATTTGTAATGTGACATCACAGGAAGAAGAGGCTGGACTTAAAAGAAAGAATGGTTTCAATTCAGTTTGCCTTTCTTTAATCAGATAATGTGTCTGCAGGAAATATACCTCAGAGGCATGCAAATACTCAGAATGGTGGAGCAGTCTGCTATTAACTCTTTATGTAGCAGGAAAAAGTCCCTGGTCATCAAAAGTGCTTTTATTTTTATTTTTTTAATTATTTGACAAATTCAGTGCAAAATCTTTGTTTCTTTTTAGTTGTGAAAGACTTTTGGCCTGGCGGAATAACTCCCACATCTAAACATTTCATTATCTTTGTTAGTAAAATTGTTATTTACATTTTGAAATTCTTAATGGCTACCTCTGAAATTTTCTTAAAGATATATTTTTGTAAAAAGTATCCTTCCTTGTGCTGATACATAATGCTTATCAAGAAACAGACTAGCTGATTAAGCAGTTTTAGAGCTTATTCTCTAAACACTTCAGCAGATGCATAACTTTCCTCATGTGAGCAGCCCTTTTTGAAGTCAGAGAAAGTCAATGGGGCATATTTTATTTATTTTTTCCTACGAGAACTGTTAATATATGTGAAGGGAAGATTATAAAGACAGTAGAATTGAATCTGGGGGGGGGGGGGAAGGAGGGAAGCAAAGGGGAGAATAAAGCAATATGTTGTGGGATTGGGAAGGAGAATTTAGTGAGCCTAACAATTAAAATCACACACAGCTAAATTTCTAACTAATAAGACATGTCTATTATCACCTCGATCACTGTGCATGTATGTGTTATTCCTTTTCACTAGTCTTTGTCTTTTTTAAATTGTACATTCTGTGGGGCAGGGAAATAATTTTCCTCTGATTGTAAAGCACCTAATACATTTTCGGTTCTACCGCAATATAAGTAATATACCTGTTCTGATAATTTTGTAAAGTGAATCACTTATTTGTACTTTCTGTAATTATTCCTACTAGTCACTGCCTAATACAATAAATAAATTTCTGCTTATTAAAATACTTTGTAAATTTTAAAGAGAACTCCTTTACAGGATGGCATGAGGAGACCCTCAGTTTAGATACGCTAGTCTCTTTCTGGCGCCAAAAATGTGCATTTCACAGTCTTAGAAGAAGAAATCCTTGTGCATATGTGTGACTGATGCAGTTCTTTCAAGCTAAATGTTAAGAAATCACACCTAAGCCATGGCTTGGTTAGCAAATAGCGTATACTCTATTCCCACTGTAAATGATAGTAGGTATTAGAGATCTTATTCACAGGGGTGTGGCCTGGTTTTGCAATGTGAAGCTTAGCAATCAGAAGTCAGAAATGCATCAGATGAGGCTTACTGGCAAATTTCTCTTTCGCTCCAGTTTTACCCTGATTTCTTGTTGGAAGTGAAGCAGTTGAGCTCTACTTCCTCACATTTATGACCTGCTAAATGTCCACATTTGGAGACTCCTGTTAAACCAAGAAGCATACTCAGTTTTCAATTTCTAAATATATTGGAGCTGGAAAGATGAACTGAGCAGACTGTGGCTATGTGTGCGCTGTTAACTTTCAGTCACAGTGTAGGTTTTACTTCATGTTGTTGCTAAAAGCAACCAATTGTCTTGCTTACTGTAAGCAAGACAATTATATAGAGTTATATTTTGGGTTTTGACTTCCTTATGCCTTAGGGGACTGATCCACAGCCCACTGAAGTAAATGGAAATCTTTGCATTGGCTTCAATGGTTCAGGCCCTAGGAGTCTTGAGCTCGCTTCTCTACTCAGGGGTTAGGTCCTCGTCTTAGTATGGACTGTGATTAAGTCACTTTCTTAGTAAAAGAAAACTATGGCACAAATATGTAACCCAAAACTTACAAACTTGGGTGCCTTAAATTAAGCCTCGAGGGCCACATCTGGGTGGGAAATTGCATGCAAGGCCATGAGTGTAGGGCTGGGGTAGGAGGTTGGGATGCGGGAGGGAGTGTGGTGTGCAGGAAGGGACTCAGGGCAAGGGATTGGGGTGCAGGACGGGTGTGAGGTGTACGAGGGGGCTCAGGGCGGGGGGGTGGGGCAGAGGGCTCGGGGCAGAGGGTTGGAATGCAGGATGGGTGCGGGGTGCAGCAGGGGCCTCAGGGAAGAGGGTTGGAGTGCAGGGAGGGATGCGGGGTACGGCAGGGGGTTGGGGTGTAGGATGTGCAGGGTGTGGCAGGTGGTTCAAGGCAGGGGGTTGGGGTGCAGGAAGGGCTTGGGGTTCGGGCTCCGGCCTGGCATCGCTTACCTTGAGCGGCTCCGGGGTGGTAGTAGCACGCGGCGGGGCTAAGGCAGGCTCCCTGCCTGTCCTGGCCCTGTGCCGCTCCCGGAAGCGGCTGGCACCATGTCCCTGCGGCCCCGGGAGGCAGAGGGCTCCGTGCACTGCCCTTGCCTGTGGGTACCTCCCCCGAAGCTCCCATTGGCCCCGGTTCCCCATTCCTGGCCAATGGGAGCTGTGGTGGGTGGTGCCTGCAGGCAAGGGCAGCGCGCAGAGCCCTCACTCCTGCCTCCTCCAGGGGCCGCAGGGACGTGATGCCAGGGCAGGGGGGGCCAGGGCAGGCAGGGAGCCCACGGGCCGTAGTTTACCCACCCCTGTCCTAGATCCACATTTTAAGCACCTAAATAAGTTTACTAATGGAAATCAACTCATCTATGAGATTAAGCACCAATTATGTAAATGCCTAACTATGGATTTAGATGCATCACAAAGGCACGCAAGTCTGACAGTTTTTGCATAAATGACTTGTCAAAGATCACTCAGGAAGTAACAGATCTCTGGTCACCTGATTTCTAGGCCTGTGTTTTATTTAGCTAGGATGTCAGTGTATAGGCGGTAAGGCCTAGTGCATAGAGCACTGGACTGGGGTTTGGAAGGCCTGGGTTCTGTTCCTGGCTCTGCCAGTGGCCTGCTGGGTGACCTTGGGCAAGTCATGTCACCTGTCTGTGCCTCGGCCTCTCCATCTTCTAAAGCAATTTCAGATCTGCGGCTGAAAAGGCATGATCCAAAGCCCACTGAAGACAAAGGTAAACCTTCCAATTACTTCAGTGGGCTTTGAAGCAGACCCCAAATCAGCATAGTCACTAACTCTCTTCACCTCACTTTACCGACAGAAAAGCGCTAAAAATTGTCCTGTTGCAGAAAGCACTGACTACACTGTGGTACTATCTTGTGCTCCCTAGTTATTGTATGAAATTAACACATTGGTGATAGCAATGTTGAATTGGAGAGGTTCAACTGTCTGACTACAAAGAGTTTGTGTTCAAATATTCTAGTCTCTCTTTATTTTGGAATTTTCTAAATTTCTCCATTCCCAAGTGCATCCTGTAATGAACAGTTGTAATCTGCTTTATAGTTACCTCCAGAAAGGTTACATTACTTACATGGACTTTTGAACTTTCTGGTTATGAAAGCTCTTGATTAGAAAACCCAAACATCTTTCTCTTTTAACTCACATTTTGTTTTGTTGCTCTGAGTTTCTTTGTAGAGTTTAATAGCCAAACTGGACTTCAATTAGCAACTGTTGGCACTAATTTGATGTTCACGTTTAGATAATTTAAATTTGCATTTTAGAAGTGTTTAAAAATCGACTGCAGAATATTCTATTTGTAGAATAATAAATGCTAAGTTAAGTAACAAGCTTCTGTTAATTCTGGATGCCTTTTGATTAACTTATTTTCTGCTTCTCATCAGACACTAATTGTAGCTTTTAGTGTGTTGTTTTCTTTGAGGCATTTCTTACTGATACAGAGGGTTCCAAGTGCCAGAAAACAAGTACTGGAAGTGCTGCATGATTCCATTCCATCAACCCAAAAAAGTTGTGGAACAGTGTTCTGGAGTGTTCCAGCAGTACTTGAGCACTGCAATGAATCTATTGTGATTGCATCCTTATAAAATGTGTCCAGGAGACACATGTGGTCCACCAAAAGTCTCTCTTGAATGTGATTTTTTTCACATCTTAAAAACGATTTAAACATTTTTCCTCTTAGAAACTGGCTCTCAAAGCATAGTTGTGATACAAATGCAATTCCATTGCATAACTACTTCTGTAAAAGACCAATGTGAATCCATAGGTTTTAAGGCCAGAAGTTACTAGTCCGGGGTGGGCAAACTAGCCAGCCCGCAAGCTCCCACTGAGGAGCAGGGTCTGGAGCTTGCCCCGCTCCGGCATTCCAGCCAGGGCACTGGGTTGGGGGTCACATCACGCGGCTCGGCCCTGCTCCTGTGCTCCAGCCGGCGTGCAGGGTTAGGGAGGGGCCACACCACGCAGCTCGGCCCCACTCCAGCCGCGGTACTGGATCAGGGAGGGGCTGCACCACACGGCTCAGCCCCACTCCGGTGCTCCACCCGGGGCACTGGGTTGAGGGGGGCGCATCATGCTGCTCCCGGAAGCCGTGGCATGGTCCCACTCCAGCTCCTATGTGCTCCAATGGCCCTCTCCGGTGCTCCAATGGGAGCTGCAGGGGCGGTGCCTGCGGATGGGGCAGTGTGCAGAGCCACCTGGCCACGCCTCCGCATAGGAGCTGGAGAAGGGACATGCTACTGCTTCTGGGAAACACTTGAGGTAAGCGCTGCTCAGAGCCTGCACCCCTGAGCCTCTCCCCATGCCCCTGCCCTGATCCCTCCCACTCTCCAAACACCCTCGATCCCAGCCCAGAGCACCCTCCTACACCCCAAACTCCTCATCTCCAGCCCCACCTCAGAGTCCACAACCCCAATCAGAACCCTCACTCCCTCCTGGACTCCAACCCCTATTTTGTGAGCGTTCATGGCCCGTCATACAATTTCTATTCCCCGATGTGGGGGGAATTGCCAAAAAGCCGAACATGTCCGGGAAAATGCCGTCCGGGCACTTCCCCCTCCCGCGGCTGCTCTGCTCCTCCCCTGACTCTTCGGCTCTGTTTAAGAGCCGAGCTGCCCGAGCGCTATGGGCTTCAGGCAGCCCCCTTGCCTCCGGACCCCAGCCGCCGGCCGGGCACTTCCCCTCCCGGGCTCTGGCGGCGCAGGGTCCAGAGGCATGGGGGCTGCCCAAAACCAGTAGCGCTCGGGCAGCTCGGCTCTTAAACAGAGCCGAAGAGTCAGGGGAGGAGCAGAGCCTCCAGCCGCGGCGGCTCTGCTCCTCCCCTGACTCTTTGGCTTTGTTTAAGAGCTGAGCGCTACGGGCTTTGGGCAGCCCCCATGCCTCCGGACCCTGCACCGCCGGAGCCCGGGAGGGGAAGTGCCCGGTGGGGGGCGCAGGGTCCGGAGGCATAGGGGCTGCCCGAAGCCCAAGCGCTACCGGCTTCACGGTTTGCCGGGCAGCCTCCAGACCCTGCGCCCCCGGCTGGGCGCTTCCCCTCCCGAGCTCCAGCTGCGCTGGGGAAGCGCCGGGCGGGGGCGCAGGGTCTGGGGGCTGCCCGGCAAACCGTGAAGCCGGTAGCGCGCAGGCAGCCCTTTTCGCGTGGCTGGGAGTGGGAGGGAGGAGGGGGCGGAGTTAGGGCGGGGAAGGGGCGGAGTTGGGGCGGGGCCAGGGACCTGTGGAGGGTCCTCTTTTTTTATTTGTTAAATATGGTAACCCTAAGCTACAGCTGCTTCCCCAATCAGCCCAGCTTAGCAGCTACCAGCCTTCTCCCAGGGCTGTTTCAGACCCTTTCAGGCAGGAGCGGGTGTCCACCCCGCTACAAATTCCCACTGGGATCACTGCTCTGCTGGCTGTGCCTGACCTCAAGCAGACCCTGCAGACAGACAACTAAGAAGTTTCTCCTGTCTGGCAGGGCGAGAAGTCCTTACACAATTAGGCTGAGCAGAGAAACAACTTTTAGGGTCCCTTGCACTTCAAAACTGAAACAAATTTCTTAGTCACTTCCATCTACCCGGTCACAGGAAAGCCCTCACTTTCAACCCAGGCAATTCACATAGTTAAAATGGGGCATTTCGTACCACACTAGAAGCAGTGTCCTTATCTTAAGCTGCAGAAGGTGACTTCCTGTAGAAACAATAGTTGAAAACCCCCAATCTTAAATGTGCTGTCAAGTTTTCAGTTTATATATAACTTCACTGGTTTGTTTTGTGAATATCTCCATCCTATTCAGGCAGACTGACATGATCTTGGATCATAAGGGAGAAATAATGAACATTTTTCTTCCTTATATCCAACACAATTTCTTTTAGCCATTGTCATTTACATAGTGTTATTTATATTTCCTCAGCTAAGGCATCCAAACTAGACCAGTGGTTTTCAAACTTTTTTCCTGGCGACCCAGTTGAAGAAAATTATTGATGCCTGCGACCCAACGGAGCTGGGGACGAGGGGTTTGTGGTGTGGAACGGGCAGAGGGTTAGGCTGTGAGGGTGAGGGCTGTGAGGTGGGGCTGGGGATGAGGGGTTTGGATGCAGGAGGGGGCTCTGGGTTTGGGGGGGCTCAGGGCTGGGGCAGGGGGTTGGGGTGTGGGAGGGGGTACAGGCTCTGGGGTGGAGCCAGGGATGAGGGGTTTGGGGTGCAGGAACGGGCTCTGGGTTGGGAGGGCTCAGGGCTGGGGTGGGGCCAGGGATGAAGGGTTTGGGGTGCAGGAGAGGGCTCCAGGTTTGGGGGGAGGGCTCAGGGCTAGGGCAGAGGGTTGGGGTGTGGGAGAGGGTCAGGGCTCTGGGCTGGGGGTGCAGGCTCTGGGGTGGGGCTGGGGATGAGGGGTTTGGGATACAGAAAGGGGCTCCAGGTTTGGGGGGCTCAGGCCTGGGGCAGGGGATTGGGGCGTGGACTTACTTCAGGTGGCTCCCGGCCAGGGGCGCAGTTGGAGTGCTAAGGCAGGCTTCCTTCCTGTCCTGGCACCGCGGACCATGCTGCGCCCCGGAAGCAGCCATAGCAGGTCCAGCTCCTAGTCAGAGGCGCGCAAGCGGCTCCACGCAGCTTTTGCCTGCAGACACGGCCTTCCTGTGGTTCCCGGCCAATGAGAGTGCGGAGCCGATGCTTGGGGCGGGGGCAGCATGTGGAGCCCCCAGGTCCCCCTGCCTAGAAGCCAGACCTGCTGCTGGCTGCTTCCGGAGCGCAGCGTAGTGACAAAACAGGTAGGGACTAGCCTGCTTTAGCCGGGCAGCACCACCAATGGGACTTTAACGGCGCGGTTGGGGGTGCTGATCAGAGCCCCCGCGACCCAGTGCCTTACATTCTGCGACCCAGTACTGGGTTGCGACCCGCAGTTTGAAAACCACAGAACTAGAACGTCAATTATTCTTGGAGTCCTCATGATCTAGCACTTTGCCAATCTTCCAATGTTTTCCTCTTTCCTTTTTATTGGATTAAGTTTCAAAGTGTTGGTCCAATCAGCTTTTCAAATATGGAAAGCCCTTAAATAAGCCCCATTTAAAAAACATGTTTCGTTAGCAGTTAATCTGTGGAAAGAGTTTGTCTTTTAATGCCCTTGCCTCCACTTCCTTAGTGAGGGCAAGTTTTTCTTGGGCATACTTTGATGTCTGGGGCAGGAGGAAACAGCTGCTGGGAGGCTAATATAGTTATAAGAGATTTTCCTCTCAATCTGTATCCTAGCTCCAAGACTGAAGGTAGGATGGAGGATACATGTGTAACCTGGTCCTCTGCTAGAGTGAGGATTGAGTTTGGGCCCTTGATCAAATGCCAGTACTAGCAAAGATTGAGCTTCCATCAGCAAGCCTCTTGGTGTCTCCAGATGGGGAGGAGGCAGAGGGGAGGAAGAAGGAGGAGCCCATCCCTGCCTTTACCAACATCAGATTAAAGACCATGAATCATCCCAGGGTTTAGCAGAGAATGGATTTGCACATCTCTTTAGCTGGCTACTGCCTTAGTGGCAGCACTGCTTCTGTCACCCTCACTTGTACTTAATGTATACTGGCCTGTTGATAACCACTTGTGGGTGGAACGTGTACGCCAGCTACAGTAATGGAGCAGGGAAACAGGTGGGAAATTTCTGTCTCTAACAGGCTCCCAGCATCACAGCTGGGAGACTGCCTGCCAGCATCAGCTGCTACAGCTTCTGCTTCCTCCTACCCCAGAGAGCACCTTGCCCTCAATAAGGAAATGAATAAGGTCATTAAATCCTAATGTCCACCTAAAAGTGAACAGTTAATTAAACATTTTATTGAAATAAAACAATGTAGGGCTTTCATTACTTGAAAGCTTTCCAAATTTTCGAAGTTGTTGTGGCCATAAGAGCAACACCATAAAAATGTGTAATTGTCTTTGTTGTGGTAAGTAGCAAGTCAGTTGCCAGAATCCTGTATGGCTTAGTGTCAAATATAAATAAATTGAATCCTGGACATGTTTTTTTAATCTAATTTATTCTGATAGTGTCAACACTACTGTAGTTCTCTCTGTCCTTTAAGACTATTTAAGCCAATAGAATTCAACATGCTGTTATAACAAACTTAATTTGCTGGTAGGTGACTCACCACCATGGGAATCTGTGTATCCAACATGCCTTAAACTGTGTCATTAAAATTTCATGTAGTGTTTTATGTATTTTCTACTTAGCTGGTCATCAACCATGGCTGCTACAGACTCAGAATGAGATGCTTTTAAAGACGTTTAAATCTTTGCTATTAAGTTGATGTCTTTGGTGATGAGTAGTGATTTCAGCTGTATTCTGGCTACTGTACTAAATAGTTTTATTGTGAAATTAATTTATCTCAAAGTTTAATAGCCCTTTGAAACTATGCTCAAGAACTTTGATTAGTTAGAGCAATGATGTGGTTTTGTATTGAAGTTTTCTTTATATCAAAATACATTGCCATCATGCGATATGATTTGGCATGTTTGAAGTCATTTCTGTTTCCTGTATTATGAAATCTCCCAAATATTGGAGGAGAGAAAGGAAGATGAATATGTTACTGCTGAGAAATAATTATTAAACCATGATTCTGGAATATACCTGTTTGCATGTAGACTTGTTTGAAAAAACTAATAGTCTACCAGGTTCTTCATAAAAGGAATTTCTTGCAAGCATTTATCATCTAGTTATTTTCAACAGATGAGAGATGGCAGTAGGAAGTATTGTATCTATAGTTAAACACAAATTATGTAAATGTTTCTTTTTAATATATAGATATGTAAAAAGAGGAAGGAATTTGTTATGGTTAAGACATGGGACTGTGAGTCACTAGAACTATTCCTGTGCCACAAACTTCCTATACTAACCTTGAACAATCTGCGTACACTCTCTGTGCCTTAGTTTCTCTGAGTGAAATGGGGATTATATGTGTTACCGCAAAGGGATAGGCAACCTTAATAATTGTTGTAAAGTGTTTTGAGATGCTTGGATGGAGGCCACTAAATAATTGCTAATTAGTATGATCATTAAAATGCACAGTGAGTAGGAAAATGTTTTTCAGGAAAATTCAAAGTGTGCACATTTGGAAGCATAGATTATTGACAAGGGAAGAGGAATTGTTAAAGGATTTCAGTTAATTTAGCTAAATAAAATGGACAATGCTAATGGTCAAAGTATGCAGTTAAGTAAATTGCTAGGTAAAAGTGTTTTACTAACAGATTTTTATATAAAATAGCAAAAAAAAAAAAAATCTTCATGGAATTGTACCAGTTTATATTTGTGTGCTGTATTTAGTACAGAAAAAAAATCTTAATTAGCTGTGCGCATTGTTCAACACTGAGTTATGATCTTTGATTCATAGAGATGGATGTGGAATCAAACTGAGTGACTGGCAATCACCAGGAACTATCGCCAGTCCCTGAAAGCCTCCAAAACATTCTGTTTTCAAAAACAGGATGTTAGAATAACTTTTTAGATCTCTATTTCAGATAAATTTCAGACAGCTTTGGGTATGTTCCTTTATTTCCTAATTTCCGCTGCTTCCCCCCCCCCCCACCCCTTGGGGAGAACTGCTTAATTGCAAAGATAAAAAGTGCTTTTCTCATAGCTAAATCACAAAGTGGAACAACTTTCAGCAGAGCTTTAAAGATTGCAGAGAAAGGGCTTCGGCAAAAGGGCAACTCTATAAAACAGTGGTCCCCAACCTTTTTCGTCTGGCGGGTGCCAGATGATGAGCCATGGAGGACCGTGGTGGCGGACGAGCATCCGCCGAAATGCCGCCGCCAAGCGGCAATGTCAATAGGCGTTGCCGCCGAAATGCCGCCGAGAAGCAGCGTCATCCAGAGGCGTCGCCGCCGAAATGCCACTGAAAATCGGTGGCATTTCGGCAGCGATGCCTCTGGATGATGCTGCTTCTCGGTGGCATTTTGGTGGATGTTCGTCCGTCGGCCAGTACGCAGGCGCACTTAGACGCCCTGGCAGGTGCCATGGCACCCGCGGGCACCGCATTGGGGACCCCTGCTATAAAATGTTGCTCTTTGATTTAAAAAGGCAGTGTTAAGAACTAGATAAGTTCCTGGAGGATAGGTCCATCAATGGCTATTAGCCAGGATGCACAGGGATGGTGTCCCTAGCTTCTGTTTGCCAGAAGCTGGGAATGGGAGACGGGATGAATCACTTGATGATTGCCTGTTCTGTTCATTCCCTCTGGGGCACCTGGCATTGGCCACTGTCAGAAGACAGGATACTGGGTTAGATGAACTTTTGGTCTGACCCAGTATGGCTGTTTTTATGTTCGTATGTTATGTTCATATCTAAAGTTTGGGATATTTTTGGAGTTTAGAGATGAATAGTTTCCTTTATTAATTTGAAAGATTTGCTAGAAGTTGCAGAGCAAGTGGAGATAAGTAATAAAGCTACAGAGAACAATGCTGCACATCAAAGACTAATGATGAAAATGATTATCCACCACTTCCATTCAGGGTTGTAGTCTGCCATCAGTTTTTAAGTAGCACTTCCCACTGATTTAGAGTTCTGCTTAAAAATTGATTTTACAATGGGGTCTACTTGTAGTGATGTTTTAAAGTGAATAACTGTTAAAGAAGTCATTGTTGTTAGTAGGAAAATGGAACCATGAGGATCCTTCAGAACCTGCAAGATTGTAAGATATTGAGGGTATGCTAATTAGGGTAAATTAATTAGTAGGCTGGGAATAGCAAAGGCAAGATCTCAGCATAAACAAAGTAGTTTTTACTCATGGTCAAATAGAAAAAGGGAGAGAAGAAAAATCTGGAAAAATAGATGGAATCTCTAGATTTGTTTGGCACAGTGGTGAAAAGAGTGATTAAAATAATAAATTTAGAACTATAGGAAGAAAACGTTAAAATCTGCATGTGAATATTTCCTCATATCTTCAGGCAAAGACATAGTGGCACCATTAATTCAGTGTTAGGAATACTTAATCACAGATTAATGAGAAAAATCCATTAATACTTGCATACCAAATCAGCAGTTTGAGGTTTTAGAAACTTCAGAATTCATTGTATGGATCTGTTTGCAAAACAAGTAAAAAAAACCTAACTCCATTATTACTTTGTAAAATTCATCACATTTGTAGCTTTTGGGAACTAAAGAGTTAGTTCCCACTGATAGTAATCTAACAATACAACAAATATTATAGCACCGAGGAAAATTAAAGCAAAGGGTGCCCTTTTATAAGTTTTTGCATCAGCTACCTGCTTCTCTCAGAGGGAATGGAGAAGGGAAAATATAGTACCTATCTTTAAAAAGGGAAACAAAGAGGAACCAGAGAATTATAGACTAGTCAGTGTAACTTTGATACCTGGAAAGTTACTGGAACAAATTGTTAAACAATCAATTTGTAAGCACCTAGAGGTTAATAGTGAAGCACCTGGAAGTTAATAGAGTGATAGGTAATAGGCATTGTGGGTTTGTCAAGAACAAGTAACCAACCGAATTTCCTTCTTTGACAAGGTTACTTGCCTAGTGGCTGGCCAGAAGCAGTAGATGTGATGTATCCTGATTTTAGTGAGGCTTCTGACACAAGCCTGTCTGACATTCTCATAAGCAAACTAGGGAACTGTGGTCTAGATGAAATTACTATAAGGTGGGTGCACAACTGGTTGAAAAACCATACTCAAAGAATAGTGATCAATGGTTCTTCTTTCAGTTGTGTCCCTATAGTTGTTCCACTTCAGGTGCACATGCATCTCTCGAGCCCTTGATCGGAGATTTTCCATTTTCAGTGTCCATTTGGCCTGTGCCATACGCTCTGTACAATCTCATGCTGCACATACTGGGTATATAGAGCTGCGTGGAGAACCACCCTCGGTTCCTTCTCTGTTGTCTCAGGCCAAGACAGCATTCTAGTATTGTCCGCCTTGTTGAATTGAAGCTTCTGATGATGGCGCATTCCTTTCGAGCCATTTCCAAGTCAGGTAAGGAGACTGCCCCCTATACATGTGTCTCTAGACAGATCCAGTGCTCCTTCAACCTCAACTGAGGTCTCCGCTAAAAGGGGGAAGACTTCAGAGTACTCAGGAAAGGCTCCAAAGAAGATGGACTTTGTCTCCCACCACAAGGAGATGGCTCCCAGAAGGCCCCAATCTCCCACTAAGTCTATGGTGTCAGACACCTTGATGTCTAGACTCGGTACCATGGAGGTGATGGACTCTTCCTCCGGTACTGGCAGGGCTGGGAGATCCCGGAGCACTTCAGAGAAGCTTGGCTCCAGCTGGGCCCTGGTACCATTGGTGAAGGACAGGGAGACCCAGGACAGATGCTCCTCTAGAAAGGTACCATCTACTTCAGACTTGGTGCCTTCATATTTGGCTCCATTGGTACTGGCAAAATTGAAGTGCCAGACACCTTTGGGCCCAGCACTTGCATGCTCAAATCAATAGTACCATCCACTTCAACTGTTGCATTGGTATTGACACCTCAGTACCACAGGAATTCTTCTACTCCAGGGACTTGTCAGTGTTAGAAAAGTGGGAGTTCCTACTGCTTATGGGTACTGAATAACTCTTGATACCGAGACCCTGGTCTTTGGATTACTATTGCTTCCTGGTACCACAGGATTCTCCAGCCTTTTCTGTTCTCCTCCCTCTTCCTACCCCCACCCCCCCATTGTAGGACATTGAGGAGGATGAAGGAGACATTCAGTCAGTCTCCTCCTTATCAGTGCGGTGTTCCCCTTCACATCATTACAGAAACCCATATTTTGACAAGGATCCTTATTCACATCAGGGATGGTGGGATCAGTTCTGGATACCAACCCTTTTCCCATATCGGCCCTTGCAATGGCCATGCTGGAATCTTTGGGCAGTGTACTGGAAGCAGTTTGCCAGACCTCCAGCTCCATTGTACTAGGAGACTAGGGTTACACAGTCTCCTTCACCAAACTCCCAACATGTGGAGAACTTTGAGGAACAGGAGGCTAGGGGAGACAAAGAGGTCACCCCTCAAACTTCTATTTCGTTCTCATATCCGGATGAGGCAGTCATGCCTCCACCACCATCTACATATGACAATTTCCACCAATTCTCGGATCTTGTGAAGAGGATGGCTGATACCCTCCAGATACCTCTTGAGGAGGTTAAAGACTCACAACACAAGCTCCTGGAAGTTCTGCCATCGGCAACATCCATCAGGATTGCACTCCTGGATCCAGCAAAGACTGTGTGGCAAACTCCTGTCACCAGCCTGCCAATTTGTAAAAAGTATTATGTTCCCCCGCGATTCAGAATTTTTGTTTCCTCACCCTGCACTTAATTCCTTGGTGATGGATGCCATAAATAAGCATCGTAAACAGCATTACTGACCAGAAGAGGTTAGACCTTTTTGGCCGAAAGGCATACTCATCCACAACCCTCATCAGGCAATCATGGCCAAGTATGATTTGCAACAAGTTTGTAACCTTTATAGAACATCTTCCACAGGAGCGTAGAAAGCACTTCCAGGCCATCATTAAGGAGGGTTGATGATTAGCTAGAACCCCTCTCCAAGCATCCTCGGATGTCATGGACATGGCTGCTAGATCCATCTTCACAGCAGTTAGCATTATGGCTCCAGCTGTTGTGGTTCCTAGAGAGGTTCAGAATACTTTTGAAGACCTCCCGTTTGATGGTCTGAAGCTCTTCTTGGGGACTACAGATGAGTCCCTGCACACACTGAAGGACTCCAGGGCCACATTGTGGTCTCTGGGTATATACAATTCTATGAATAAGAGGAGATTTAGCAGGTCTCAAACTGCCCAGAGATCACTCCCAGCCCAGTTCTCTGGATTTCACAGACTCATTGAACCCACTAGAAAAAGACAAAAATTCCAGAGGAAAAGAGCTTCTCGCCCTCCTTCAGCAACACCCAGTCATCATCAAAACAACAATTTTGATGGGTTAGTCAAGGGCTTGACTCCTCTCTCACCTCTAGTTTGCAAGCTGCAACCTTTTGCGCACCTTCCCTCTTTTGGAGACCACCTTTCCCATTTCCAATAGGCCTGGTAGTACATTACAGCAGACAGGTGGGTTATGGAAGTTATAATATTGGACTACACCAGCCACTTTACGTCCCTGCCTCCCTCTCTCCCACCCACATTCCCCGTCTCTCTTCAAGGACCCCCTCTCATGAGACTATGCTGAGTCAAGAGATACACTCTCTCCTTCATTTAGGAGCGACAGAACTGGTCCCATTCCTTCACAGGTGGAAAGGGTTTTACTCAAAGTATTTTCTCATGTCAAAGAAGGATGGAGAGTGGAGACTGATTTTAAGTCTAAGACAACTGAACACATTTTTAAAGTCTCAGAAGTTCACGATGGTGACTCTGGCAGCTATAATCCCTTCTCTAGAGGCAGGAGATGGTTTTTTGGTCCTCGACCTACAGGAGGCCTATTTCTATTGTAGCAATATGTGTCCTTCCTTGCACACTCCCCATCCCAGGAAATACTCATGTTTCACTTTGGGCTAGAATCATTTTCAATATTCCATTGTGCACCTAGTAACTGAAACTGGCTTGGAGATTAATCAGGCTTGTTGTACAAAACATAATGAATGGTGGCTGTGTGAATGTTATGCTACAGTCGACACCAACAACACAAAAAGAGGCTGGGTCCAATTGAAACAAACAAAAAAAATTAGTTAATGAGGTGGTACGAATAGAAGATGTGGTATGTACCCTAGGATATTCCAATTTTTCTATACATGGACCTACTTGCCCTGGAAGCAATACAGGATTTTGTGTGAAAGTCACTAGCGCAGTCCAAATTGGAACCCAGGCCTTTTGGCAAACAAGCAGTGTCAGCACTGCCACTGAAATTATTACTCCTCCTGGAAACCCCCCACTGGAGCAATTACAATTGGACATGCATGATTTGACGGCAAGAACCAAGGAAGTATTAATACCCATAGCTCATTTTATCCAACAACAAATAGAAAAAGTAGAATGTGCACAAAGAGAGGTGGAAACACTTTGGTGGACAATCCCAGAGGCTGTTACTCTGCACCCAATAGTCAGGTTACTTAGTGTAATATTGATGGGAATACAAGCCATAACAGTAATTGCTCTGATGGTAATGTGTTGCTACATGCAACATCAAACCAAAAAAACCACAGTACAACACCGGGTTGAGAAAGGAACGGAACTAGCTATCAACCCTGCTACAGTTATGAATCATCATTATAAGGAATAATCAAATGCTTATCAATGTTTTAAATGTAAATGTTTGTACTTGTATCGTTCGTAAGTGTGGCTGGATATCTGTATACTTGGATACTTTGTGAGGTGTGTTGGACCAAATGTGTCCTATAAGGAATGTTTAAGGTACAAGCATATATATATATATGTGTGTGTGTGTGTATATATGTACATTATATACATATGTATACCAACTATTCACATTACTCATATATTATCATTGATCGCAAGTTATAGTGGGAATATATATGGTATTCATCTATTCAAGGAAGTGATCATGTAATCCCTCATATATATAAATCCCTATATTACTCTATAAGATATAAGGATAATACACTTATAATCCTGACCAAAGCCCTTCTCATCGATGACCAACTAAGTATAAAGGCCTCCTCATGCCGCCCAAAAAGTTATCAAAGACCAACTCTAGACCCAACATATCAGTCATGGTCATGGGCCTAACATTCCCAGGCTCACCATAAGGGACTAGACATAATTGGAAAATAAAATCTGTCCATCAGTCATACAAGGGAATGTGCAGACTAAGAGACAGATGGGGCATGAATGTGTGGATGGTAAAGTAAAGTGACCACATAAGTGTTTAGCCCACTGGGTCATCTTGAGTCCATGCATTATGCTTTTCTGGGACGACGGGTAAACATCCTCCCCATAAAAAGACAAAAAGTGGGAGAATGTAGTAGAAAGAGAGCCTGAAACATATGGCCTTGTATCAGAGGCTTGGTATGAGGCCTGAGGCCTGCACTAGAAGTAGTGGTCAAAGCTTTGCTGATATAAAGCAAAGTTAAGTTATGAGCAAGAGGCAGGCCCTGCTCACAGAGTCTGGGAAAAACAGGGCTGATATTGCAGAAATATACATTCCTAAGTAGTGCTAGTCACTCACACAAACACATTCCAGAAGGACCAAACTCATTCCCCAAAGATAACAGTAATACACTGACCTATCCTAAAGATGAGGTCAGGATTACAACATAATGGATAGAGGTATTTTGACCGAACCAACAGGTACAAGGTGGTGATTTGCTATGTCAGAAGGTGGCACCTAGCTACATCAGTGGGGCAATATGTAAGCTGTTTGCATTGGGGTATAAAGAGGTATCTTAGAGGGAGTGTCTCTGTCTGGCCTAGGGAGGAACGGAAAGTTCCTCCTTTCACTGAGCTGGTCCATTGTTACGGGCATACATGTATTAGTGATCTGGTAGAGTCTGCGGGATACTAGTACCATGCATTGTCAACACTAAACTTTGCTGGGTGCCTTCGTTTCGTAACAGATCTTATGGTCATTGGGCGCTTCACTCGAGGTCTGCTGGGCCAGCTACCTGCGCAGAGCTGGGACGGCATACAGAGGGAACAGACACAGCCAAACCTCTGTCAACACTGAGTACTTCCCTTCAGCCCTTCTTTGGCCCCAAGGATGTTCACAAAGGTTCTAGGAGTAGTAACTGTTTATTTTCAATGAAAAGCAATTTTTGTCTTTCTGTATCTTGATGACTACTCAAGAGCCAGTCTTAGGAAGCAGTACTAACTTCCACCTAGACATACTCTCTCTTCCAGGAATTGGATCTCCAGCTAAACGATATTAGGAAAAACTTTCCAACTATAAGGCTAGTTAAGCACTGCAGTAGGTTACTAAGGGGGGCTGTGGAATCCCTTTCATTCATGGCTTTAAGAACAGGTTAGACAGACACCTGTCAGGGATGTTCTAGGTATACTTGACCCAGCCTTAGTTCAAAGGGATGGACTAGATAACCTTTTGTGGACCCTTCCAGTCCTACATTTCTGCGACTCTATGGCTCTCCAGGATCATTGTTGCCTGGACTAATGAGCTAAGTTACTTTATGAAGCAATCTTTGCTTTATAAATTAGGAGCCCTCACATACAAGATGACATTGGCCTCATCCTTTCTGCTGATACCTCAGTAGACTTATAAACTGTGGTTTTCAGATTGATCTCTAATGTAGTGGCATGCAGACATTTATTGAAGAGTAGTGGAAGAAGGACCCTCCAGCCAGCCACACGCTAGTTATGCCAAAATATTCCTGAGGCAAGTTGTTTGACAGTCTAGAAAGGAAAAGCAATCTTTGCCATCTTCCAGACAGTTACAAAGAGGAGGAGATAGGAGAAGACATTCTTTCATCCCTTCTCTCATAACAAACCCTGTAGGAAATGTCAGATTTATAGGGCTTTCTGTCCTAGGGTAACTTGGGGAAAAAGTAGTTCTTCCGCTAAATCTTTAGATGTCATTTATGTGGAAGTGTATAATCACCTGTTTTGACTGTGTGGTAGGGTAGCCTTGGTCAGAGGAAAGACTATACTAGTAATTCTAGAGTATTGTCAGGTAACTAAATATATAGAAAGATTAGGTCTAGGTAGAAACTAAACATTCATTATTTCAAGAGGAAGCCTGTCCAAGAGAACTTGTAAAATAGGATGGAAATTAATTTTTATGGAGTGGCAACCGAAATCAAATTAAGACAGATGAGTCTTGAAATGATCAAAGAATAGGATGTGCAGTCAAGCTGGTAAAATAATGAAAACCAACATATATTCAGTTGCCAGTCCCAACAAATATAGAAAAGCAGGTGGCAGTGAAGCCATACTCTCCAGTACTTACTACTATGACGGGTTCCCCACAGGGTGCCACCTGGAACTGGGGTAGCACCGAGACCTGTGGCTCACCACCCTAGACTCCCTGTCACACTGTGTTGCTGTGGCAAGCTGCAGACCCGCTCCCGGTCCTATACCTGCTCTGGCATCCACACAGGTAGGGACACACCCAGCTGCAGTTACATGCAGGCTCTCTGACCAACCACTGCATGAACCAACAATAGAGAGGCTACAGCCAAAATAATCACCAGCTCCCTAGCCTAGGACCCCTGAGCTGTACTATGGTCAAAACACCGACCAGTATGAATGTATTACCCGGTTCGCCCCTCCCTCAATGTGGAGAGAAATATGCAAGAAGCGTGTGTTAAACCAAGCTGCGATTTTTCCCCAGACACATCACTTAACTGCACACTGGGTTTAGATTAAAACATAAAACAAGTTTATTAACTACAAAAGAGAGACTTTAAGTGATTATAAGGGATAGCAAACAGATCAAAGCAGATTACCTAGCAAATAAACAAAAATGCAAACTAAGTTTAACATACTAGATAGATTGGATATGAATTAGCAGTCTCTCACCCTGAGTGATGGTATAAAAAGACTTGCAGATTGTTAAGGCACAAGCTGCACTTGTTTTGCAGCTTGGTTTTCCCAAGTGTTCATACACAGGCTAGAAAGCCCTTTAGCCTGGGTCCAGCACTTTCCCCAGTTTACTCTTTGTTCCTCAGGTGTTTCCAGGAGTCCTCTTGTGTGGGGAGTGAAGAAACACTGTCTGCCTTATATAGCTTTAGCATTTGGTGGGAACCCTTTGTTTCAAAACTTGGTTCCCAGTACACTTTGTGGAAAAATAGTGATATCTCAAGATGGAGTCCAGAGTCATGTGGCCTGGTCACATTCCCTTGCAAACCTTGCTGAGTCATAGCAGACATTACTTACAGGCTGTCTGGAATGTTTATAGGAAGGTTACGTTCTTCCAGGGTCCATTGTCTTTGCTGATGGGTTATCAGCACTGTTTGGCTTCTTCATTGTTGTACCAGAAAGGCTAGTTGTGGGTGTCAACTAGAGTAAGCACATTTGAAATACAGATACATAGTCAATATTCATAACTTTAGATACAAAAATGATACATGCATACAAATAGGATAATCATATTCAGCAAATCATAACTTTTCCAGTGACACCTCACATGATCCATCTTGTACAAAATGCATCATAATTATGCAATACTCATATCATAATATCACTGTGAAGAATATGAGGTGCAGTGTCACAACTACTATATATGATTTTGGATAAAACGGGACCAGAGTTATGCAAATTTAAAGGCCCTGAACAAGTATGCATGTTCAGAATGGAGACTGATATCTGCACAAGCACAATATATAGTCATCTCTGGGCTTGAAGGACTCACTCACATCAGTAGGCTTGATGGCAGCATATCTTTACTTTCTGATCTCTAATCAATACAGGAATAATAGCCACTCCCAGTGCAGATTTCTCATATGATTTCCCCGATATCCAGAATGTTTGCAGACGTGCTAACCGCAACTCTGAGAATAGAAAAATGTCTGTCTTTTTCCTCTCTTCATTGTCATCCCAGTAACTTCAAGAAACTGCTGTTGACAGCCACAAGTCCCATTACAGACAAATTTGTATTGAAGTTGGACACAGTAACTTAGTTTACACACAAGACCATGTAAAACTCAGGCCAATCATAGACTTCAAAGTGGCCTTATTGTTTTGTATAATGGAAAGTTTGACTTAATACAGTTCTGTAGTATAATCCGTTATTCTTTGTTTATATGTAGGGAAGAGGAAAGTTGGATGAAAGGATCTGTTGAACCAGCCGGTATTTTATTAATTATGCCTAGAAATGCTGAGTCCCCAGATTCTCATCCATTGTAGAGCATTACCATTGCCAACCCGTAACATTTTAAATAGTCAGGTTCCTCTCTTAACCCTCTGCGAAAATCATCACGATTGCCTTAAAAATCATGAGACTTTAAAAATAATACATTTTTTTTGTATTTGTATTTGCCTTCTGGTTTTTGATCCCTTAAAATTCACATTTTCAAGCTTTTTTCTGTAACCATGAGGGCTAGAAACTTAAAAAAAAAAAAAAGAGAGAGCGCTATGATTCTCTCAAGCTGGGGCTTTAAGAAAAACATCAAATCACAAACCTTGTGATAAAATTGTGAGAGTTGGCAACACTGATCATTTCTGAGTGACTGTAGCCTCTACTACATCCTTTGACATCCTGTTCCATAGCTCAAAGCTTTGATTAAAAGTCTTGTGTGTAAAACTTGTAAGATTCTAAATATTTCCTATAGAATATTAACCCTGTGGGCTATATTCATGTCTTACTAGCTATGTTCTAATACATATATCCCCCAAAATATTTCAAATGTAAAACATTAAAGCTGGAAGCACAAGTACTTGGGCTGGAAACCTTTTCGTTCCAGTAAGTTAAATAGAAGGTCAAGCAAAGTTATTTAAAAATAAAAAGGAAGTTTAGATTGAAATTAGAGTATTTCAGCCCTCTGTTTGGTGCTTATAGTTGTGTGACTTTGATGCTACTTCTCTTTTGTCCTTTCTGGAATGACTTGTATCTTCATAAGAAAACCACCGCTATTTCTCAACTTCTCATGGGAAGAGGAACCGATTTATCTTTTCTTTTGCCTAACTATAGAGTGATATAACATTTTTGCTTACAGGATCCTCATGTTTTTGATCCAGGGATATACAAATAAAGGTCTTCTAGCACTGTGGCAAATATCTGTTATGCCAGGGGTTGGCAAACTTTTTGGCCCGAGGGCCACATCCGGGTATGGAAATTGTATGGCAGGCCTTAAATGCTCACAAAATTGGGGTTGGGGTGCAGGAGGGAGTGAGGGCTCTGGCCGGGGGTGCGGGCTCTGGGGTGGGGCTCAGGATGAGGAGTTTGGGGTGTAGGAGGGTGCTCCGGGCTGGGACTGAGGGGTTTGGAATGTGGGAGGGGGCTCGGGGCTAGGACAGGGGGGAGGGGAGGGGAGGGCTCTGGCTGTGGATGAAGGCTCTGGGCTGGACTGGGGATGAGGGGTTTGGAGAGCTGGAGGGTGCTCTGGGCTGGGGCCAAGGGTTTCGGAGGGTGGGAGAGGGATCAGGGCAAGGGTGCAGGGGGGTGGGCCCCGGGAAGGGGTCAGGGGTGCAGGCTCTGAGTGGCACTTACCTCAAGCAGTTTCCAGAAGCAGCAGCATGTCCCCCCTTCAGCTCCTAAGCAGAGGTGCAGCCAGGCGGCTCTGTGTGCTGCCCCCTCAGCAGGCACTGCCCCTGCAGTCCCATTGGCACGGGGGTGGTGCTTGGGGTAGAGGCAGCATGCGAAGCCCCCTGGCTGCCCCTACGCGTAGGAGCCAGAGGGGGGACATGCTGCTGCTTCCGGGAACCACGTGGAGCAGCGGCATGTGCACACGGACCGGTCCCCGACCCCGCTCCCCAGTGGAAGCTCGAGGGCTGGATTAAATCGGCTGGCGGGCCGGATGTGGCCCATGGGCCATAGTTTGCCCACCCCTGTGTTATGCCATATTTGGACTGCTATGCCTAACTTTGGACAACTTACCCTAAACAACTAAAACAGAGTCGTGTTTGTGGGTTTTTTAAAAGTTTTAATTCAAAATACTTTTAAAAGGGACACAATCAACTGGAAATCTAGTCAAATTAATTGATGTCATTAGTAAAAATAAAGAAAAAAAGTATACAGCACTCAGGGCCGGCTCTAGGTTTTTGGCCGCCCCAAACAAAACAAAACAAAACCCTCTGAGAGCGCAAATGCTGGAGCAAAATAAAAACCCATCCGAATGCCGCCCCTGGAATTGTGCTTGGTTTGCACTAAAAGCACAGCAGCTGATTTTTCCCCCCCTCTACCCATATTCTGAACATTTTTGGGAGCACGTTTTTTGGTGTATCCAGGTTTTGTTGCTGACCGTAGCTTACATCAGGAGTTATATTTCCAGTGTCTGGCAGTCATCTGTCTCACGGCAGGCAAAAAAAAAAAAAGGACTAGGATGATGCTTTCCCAACTGTCACATTTCCCCCTCATAGAATCCTGGATTCTAGAATAGAGCAAGGCATACTTCTGGAGGGGGGTAAGAGAGAAAGGGGTCAAAACAGGGAAATGGGAGAATGTATAGTACAGATCAGGCTAATACCGAAGACGGTCTACTACATACAATTGTTTTGTAAAGTACTACTTATGAAAATCTCTGTCAGTGAAAAGAATTATTACAGGAAATGTCAATTTTATTTCTGTCCCAGGACCGTCAGCCTGCACAACACCTCAATCTTCGAAGGGCTGAAACCAAGCTTCTGCAGTGCAACTCTGCAAAAGGACTTCTGTTCTTGAAATACCTTAGCTCAGCCATGTGGCGTTTAGGAGCTTTTGTGGAGCTGCGAAGCTCAGCCTGATATATATTTCAGTCAGTGCAATCCTGAAGGAAACCCATTCCAGCAGATGGAGGTCTCATTAATTTACCCATAAATGAGGATGAAAATTAGGGTTACCATATTTCAGCAAGCAAAAAAGAGGACGGGAGGAGCCCCGCCCTAGCCCCGCCCCTGCCACTCCCACTTCCCGCCCCCCCAGAACCCCCAACCCTCCCCCCGTTCCTTGTCCCCTGACTGCCCCCTCCTGGGACCCCTGCCCCTAACTGCCCCCCAGGACTCCACTCCCTATCTAAGCCTCCCTGCCTCTTGTCCCCTGACTGCCCCAACCCTTATCCACACCCCCACCCCCAGACAGACCCCTGGGACTCCCACGCCCCATCCAACCACTCCCCACCCCCTGACAGCCCCCCCCCAGAACTCCCAACCCATCTAAACCCCTCTGCTCCCTGTCCCCTGACTGCTCCGATCCCTCTCCCCACTCCTGCCCCCTGACAGCTCCCCCCAGAACTCCCAACCCATCTAAACCCCTCTGCTCCCTGTCCCCTGACTGCTCCGATCCCTCTCCGCACTCCTGCCCCCTGACAGCCCCCCCCAGAACTCCCAACCCATCTAAACCCCTCTGCTCCCTGTCCCCTGACTGCTCCGATCCCTCTCCCCACTCCTGCCCCCTGACAGCTCCCCCCCAGAACTCTCAGCCCCCCACCCCCCCGCTCCTTGTCCCCTGACTGCCCCCTCCTGGGACCCCTGCTCCTAACTGCCCTCCAGAACCCCACCCCCTACCTAAGATTCCCTGTTCCTTGTCCCCTAACTGCCCCCTCCTAAGACCCCCCCAACTGCCCCCCAGGACCCTACCCCTTACCTGTACCCTGACTGCCCAAAACTTTCTCCACTCCCCCCAAAAAGCCCCCCCCCCCGTTTCTTGACTGCCACCTCCAGAACCTTCCTGCCCCCTGGCCCCCTTACCCTGCTGCTCAGAACAGGGTGTTGGGCTCTGTGCGAGCCGGACACGTGGCTGAGCTCCCCAGCACAACAAAACCGGGTCCCTGGCCCTGCACAACAAAACCCGGTCCCTGGCCCGGACCGGACTGCAGGGGAGAGCTGCCCTTGTATCAGCACAAAGTGCTCTCGCTCCCGTTTTGCTACACTGCATGGCAGAAACCGCTCCCAGTTGCAAAAGGGGAGGGCTGCACTTTGTGCTGATACACTTGCTCAGAATGCAGGGCGGCTCCGGCTCCTCTACAGCTGCTCCGGAGTCCAGCCCGGGACTTCCCTGCAGCCCTCCCAGCCACTCGGTCTGCTCTGCCTGTGGGGGAAATCCCGGACATTGTGAGTGCTTTACAAATTCCCCCCGGACGCTATTTTTAGTACAAAAAGGAGGACATGTCCGGGTAAATCCGGACGAATGGTAACCCTATGAAAATGAGCAGACTAGTGATAAATTATGCACTAGTGCTGCTTTTCTGTGGGAGAGGTTTGGGTGACAGAAGCTGGGGAAATGAGCAGTAAGGTGAAATCTTGGCCCCAGTGAAGTCAATGGAAATTTTACCATTGACTTCAATGGGGCCAGGATTTCAGTTTAGCTATCCAACCTGTTCTTAGTTCCTGTTTCATGTGTTGTGCTATGGCCTGCCAATGAGACCTTTTAAGTGTTAAGATAAGGACAAATATGAAATCTCCACAAGATCTCTGTAGCCTGGAGCTGACAAACTGTCAACTGGAGGAACTGAAAGAGTGCTATCAGGAAGATAAAATATGCTGTAAATCAAGAAAGTTCTGAAGTCCCATAGACAGTAGCTGATAAGAAATCTCCTAGCTCAAATTTTTCTCATTGATGTTAATGGCAAAACATCCATTGACTTCATTGTGAACAGAACTGGACATACCGGTGGTTTATCTGTTTCATAGTGACTATGGAAAATCGAGATTGAAGGACAGAGGGGGAAGTCTTCATTATTTAAACTTAAAAAACAATCAGACTGCCAGATTTACAACTAGAAAATTGTCTCATCTGAATTGCTATGAATGGTATAAGTGTATTTTCTAGAAAGGATACAGCGCACTGGGGATCCCAGTTCCTCCTGGCCGTCCTCACTGAGCGTGTACATATACACATCCTCCTTCAGAGCCCACAAGGAGTGCTCTGGGTTCTGAAAAATACAGAAATAATAGGTTTACAATAACTTAATATTCCGCCCCGATTATGATTTTGTATCAGTTTTACACTGGTATTTCCGTTGACTTCAGTGGGGTTACTCATGGTGTATACCGGCATAACTGAAAGCAGAACTGGGCACTTGGAAATAAAAAGACCACAACTCCACTTGGAACCTAAAGTAATTTCCCTGCTATTTTGCTTTGAGATGGTGAGGTGTTGGAATATGCACAAGTGAAGAATATTTTTATTCCATATACCTGAAATTCAATCTGGAAATGGTCTGTTTTTCCTTACCACTTGCCAGTGGCATTGCATGTTGAAATTTGAAGGTCATCTTGGGTTTCATTTGCTGCTTGTCCAGTTATTTAAAATTCTTGGAGTATTTGAAGAAAAATATAAATATTTAAATATCCTCCACACAATATTAGGGTATCTATGTATTTTAGATTTATTTAGGTTTCATTGTTAACTTTAAGGTTTTTGAGAGATTCTTTTTGAATATAGAATTAGTAGTAACTTAGGTAATAGGATTTTTAGATCCTGGAGACAAATGGTAAAAGTTTCATGTATACAAGAAAGATGTGAAGTTACTTTTGCCAAACTTACTTTCTATGAGACAAGAGTTTTACCTGTTGCTCCACTTGAATGTCATCAAGTTGATTCAATAAAAGATATTAGCTCACCCACCTTGTCCCTTTAAAGAAAAATAGCATTTTTAAAGGTACCTGCCAATTGGAGGTTCTCAAACTTCTGTGGATAAAGAGAAATATCCTCCCATAGAACTACCTCTTGTTCCAGTACTCCTGATCCTATTGTTTGCTTCTCAAAAGATTTATTTGTGTGGACTACAAGGAAGGGCTTTGCAGAACCACTGTTTTAAATCGTTTTCTGAAAAATAATCAAGATTGCTGGAGGAAATATTGCATCAAGACTCTTGCAGGTGGTATGGAGGTTCAAATAAAGTTTAGGGTTGCCAACCCTCCCGAATTGGCAGGAAATCTCCTGGATTCAGGCTTGATCTCCCGGAGGCTACTGAAGCCAGTCCGGGAGATTTTAGGCTGCTAAAAATCCAGTGGCACAGCAGGGCTAAGGCAGGCTCCCTACCTGCCCTGGCTCCACTCGGCTCCCGGAAGTGACTGGCATGTCCGGCTTTTAGGCACAGGGATGGCCAGGGGTCTCTGCATGCTGCCCCCTCTCCCCCGAGCGCTGACTCCAAAGCTCCCATTGGCCAGGAACCGTGGCCAATGGGAGCTGTGGGGGCAGAGGCAGCGCGCAGAGCTGCCTTGCCGCCCCAAGCCTAGGAGCTGGACATGCTGGCTTCTTCTGGGAGCTGCCTGAGGTAAGCACTGCCTGGCTGGAGACTGCACCTTCTCTTGCATGCATTCCAACCCCCTACCCCAGCCCTGAGCCACCTCCTGCACCCAAACTCCCTCCCAGGACCTACACCCCTCATGCACCCCAACCCCCCAGCCCTGAGCCCCCTCCTGCACCCAAACTCCCTCCTGGAGCCTGCACTGCTCACCCCCTCCCACACCCCAAACCCCTGCCCCAGGCTCAGCCTGAAGCCCGCTCCTGCACTCCGAACCCCTTGGCCCCAGCCCAGAGCCTGCACCCCCACCCTCTGCCCAGCCTGGTGAAAGTGAGTGAAAGTGAGCAACAGAGGGAGGGGGGATGGAGTGAATGGGGGCATGTTATCAGGGAAGGGTTGGGGTAGGGAGCAGGGCAAGGGTGTTTGGGTTTGTGCGATTAGATAGTTGGCAACCCTAATAAAGATGTGTACTGCTAGGTTACAACTTCATCACAATTCAGGTTATTTAGATAAATTATAATCGGGTGGGTTTCTTTACCTTGCTTGTAGATGAATATCTTAATTGTGTCATCAAAAAGTAACACTTAAGCATTTCACAGCATCCCTCAGTAATTAACAAGATTCCTTTAGCTTCTTTGAGAATCCAGGATCACCTAACTCATATTTCAATATGTGATATTTTTTGACTCCGTCACTTACTTGGGCTAATCCATACTATATAAAGAATGAAGATTAGCATGTTCCTTCCATTCTGTGGTATTTCTCAAATCTCTCTAAGATATAAACAGTTAATGCAGATTCATGATGAAACACTAATTCTAGCATCGACTCTAGGATTGGGTTACAGAATTACAGCTTGTGGTTGACCCAGCAGATTAAAAGAGTAGATTGGTTGTTAGTGAGTTTGCCTTCAAGGATTGAAAGGAGTGAAGTTGTAGCTGGGAGAAAGGTTGACAGATCAGCTTTTTGCAGCATTGTTTAAAGAGTAGCAACAGTAACATCTCCGAGAGAATGATAAATTGGGAGTACAATGGAGAAAAATTTACTTAGTAGATGTTAGAAAATGTTAACTAAAATATATTTTAATATAAATAAAATTTGTATGAAACGAGGAAAATATTAAGAAATTAATTTCAGCATGTCAAGATAAAGTGTATTTATTATTGTCCAATTCTTTGAGCTTTACTCTGTAATTTTAAGAATATTCAGTTCTGCAAGATGCGTATAGAATCTCTCTGCCTGTATCTTGAAATGTCTTGTTCTTCTTCAGAGAAAACAGACTAACATTGTCACTGGCCAAAACATTTCATGCCTTTTTGGTTAACCTAATTCTGACTGAATTACCACTTCCAGCTCTCATGGAGTATTTTATCTTGATTGTTGAATAACTGCTTGTAAAATAAAATTGATTAGCTGTAGACATCTTATTAAACTCTGTCAGCAAACTGCTCAGAAGCCATGCAGATGTTTCTGCTTTGAAAGCTACTCAGAATATGATTACCAGATTTTTGCCTGCCGTAAGCAAATATTAGGTTGGTTGAGATATGTAAGCTTGACACACTCAATAATATGTCAGACACAAAAGTGTCAAAATCAGAACCAACGCCTTGTAGAAAGAAAGAAGTAGAGGTATAAAATGTATTACTACACTGGAAACTTTGCCAGTATCTTTAATTTTTCTTGTTTCTCTCATTTCCACACAATTTTTAGACTCAAATACTTTTTAAAGCAAATAACCATAATAAAGATTTGCATAAAACGCTTTGTGCATTTTTCCTTCCAAGCCTTGATATAGTACCATGCCAACAACTTATTTCCTATAGGCCGAACTTCACTCTAGTATTTTTTTTGTTTTAGACAATATGAAGCATTTTTAGGATGTATTTATATTCTGGGCTCTAGAGTCAGGAAGTGTTGGAGGAGTTAGATAGTGCTAGTATTTAAATAGTGTAATTTTTAACATCCTTGCTTATGTTAGGAAAGCAGATCGCTTTCCTGTCTCTAGAGTTGAGCCCTCCCTCCGCCTCCCATATTTGCAGTGCAACCTGGAAATTCATGTTGGCTCCATGTTCCTTTGTGGGCGTATTGGGTGTGTGTTTTTGGGTTTTGCTTGTTTCCAGAATAATCAAGGCTTTTCAGAGAACTTAGGAACAAACTGTGACTGCCTTCTTTCTAAAAACTGCTGACTGCAAAGTTTCCAAGAATAACAATTTCCTTACATATGCAATATGTATAGGGTGACCAGATGTCCCAATTTTATAGGGACAGTCCCGATTTTTGGGTCTTTTTCTTATATAGGCTCCTATTCCCCCCCCCATCCCAATTTTTCACACTTGCTGTCTGGTCACCCTAAATATGTAGGCTTGCTCTTCCAAGAAATTAAAAACACTTGAGACTTGAAATGGCGTTACACAGCAGGAAGCTTTAACCAAAAATCTAAACAGAAAGAGGTGCCATATCTAGCCAATACCTGAAGAAAATGAGTGCTTTTTAATTTGAAGGATACACACAGTCTCAATGTTTTAAACAGTCACAATTAGAATTTTCTAGTATGATAGCAGTGTTTTTTGGGTACATGTGTGGTTCAAAAAATGAGCTCAAGTTTTGTTACTTATCTCCCAACTTAGGCTGCAATGAAATATACTTGAAAATAGGGTTGCCAACTTTCTACTTGCACAAAACCGAGCGCCCCTGCCCCTGCCCCTGCCCCTGCCCCACCGCTTCTCTAAAGACCACCCCTGCTCACTCCATCCCCTCTTCCTCTGTCACTTGCTCTCCCCACCCTCACTCACTCGCTCATTTTCACCAGGCTGGCTCAGGGGGTTAGGGTGTGGGAGGGGGTGAGGGCTCTGTCTCAGGGTGCAGGCTTCGGGGTGGGGCCAGGAGTTTGGGTCGCAGGAGTGGGCTCCAGGCTGGGGGTGAAGCTGAGGGGTTTGGAGTATGGGAGGGGGCTCCAGGCTGAGGCAGGGAGTTGGGGTGTGGGAGGAAGTACGGGCTCTGGGATGGGGATGCGGGTTCCGGGGTGGGGCCAGAAATGAGGGGTTCAGGGTGTGGGAGGGGGCTCCGGGCAGGGGGAGAGGGTTGGGGTGTGGGGTATGTGTGAGGGCTCTAGCTGGAGGTGCAGACTCTGGGGTGGGGCTGGGGATGAGGGGTTTGGGGTGTAGGATAGTGCTCCGGGCTGGGACTGAGAGGCTCAGAGGATAGGAAGGGGATCAGAGCTGGGGCAGGGGGTTGTGGTCTCTGATATGGGGCTGGGGATGAGGGGTTTAAGGTGTAGGAGGGGGCTCTGGGCTGGGACTGAGGGGTTTGGAGCATGGGGGGGCATCAGGGGTACAGGCTATGGGTGGCACTTACCTCAAGCAGCTCCAGAAGCAGCGGCATGTCCGGCTCCTACATGGAGGCACAGCCAGGCAGCTCTGTGCGCTGCCCCATCCACAGGCGTCGCCCCCACAACTCACATTGGCCGCAGTTCCCAGCCAATGGGAGCTGCGGGGGTGGCGCTCGGGGCCAGGGTAGAATGCGGAGCCTCCTGGCTACCCCTATGCGTGGGAGCCAGAGGGGGGGATATTCTGGCTGCTTCCCAGGAGCCGCGTGGCGTGGAGGCTAGCAGGGAGCCTGCCAGCCCTGCTGCGCGGCACCACCAACTGGACAGTCAATGGCCCAGTCAGCAGTGCTGGCTGGAGCCATCAGGATCCCTTTTCGACTGGGTGTTCTGGCTGAAAACCAGGTACCTGGTCAGCCTACTTGAAAATAGAGCAACATACTGAATCTTGAAGAATTTATTTTCTCCTGTAACCTAATTGGTTCATTCTTTAAAAACTATAATTGTTGCTATATGTTGCTTTTTAAAAATCTGTTTTAAAGTCAATTTCATCATTATCATTTCCAAGAGGCATGGTTCAGATTGGGTAAGGCACAGTGTACTTACTGAGCTGGATTTTTCACTTTGAGAAATTACTCATAGGAATTCAGGTTGTTTCTTCTGAAGTCTGGGGCCTCTCAGGGCTGCCCAGAGGCTTCAGGGCGCCTGGGGCAAAGCGGGGGAGCGGACATAAAAAAAAGGCACCACCCGCTGCGGCGCTTGTACTCACCGGGCGGCGCTCCGAGTCTGCGGCAGCGGCAGGTCCTTCAGTCGCTCCGTGTCTTTGGCAGCACTGAAGGACCCGCTGCCAAAGTGCCACAGAAGACCCGGAGCGACTGAAGGGCCCGCCGCCAAAGTGCCGCTGAAGACCTGGACGGCCACCAGGTGAGTAGCCAGGGAAGGGATTCTCCGCCAGGGCTCGTGGGGCCCCTGTGAGGCCCGGGGCAAACTGCCCCACTTCCCCCCCCAGGGCGGCCCTGGGGTCTCTTGGCTTTAATTTAAAAAAGAAAGTAATGCTGCATGAGACTTGCACAAATACTGTAGTCATACTGAAATGTAAATACTGCGGAGATCCAGACAACAAATCTAATTATTTCAGGTACAAATGTTTCTCACTGATGATAGTGGGAACACATCTATTTGTTTCTGAGTTCCATTTAATCGTAGGCACTGAATATTAACCCTTTAGTTCCTGGGAATGATTTTTCTTTGTGCTAAAGACTATTATAAAATGTGTTGAGTCCTACACAGAAATACTTGTATATAACTGCTATGGGGACATTCCAAGCCATTTATTAGAACATGTTCAGAAGTAATCTTGAATGGCTTTTAAAAACGGGTTTAACACAGTTAGGTTAAACACACAATTGATGCAACTACGTTAGCTTGAAATTGTTTTTTAAAAAGGTGTTTGGGGCTCGGATTTTAGTCAGGGCAAACTAGTCTAGAAAAATCTACAACTGACAATTGCTTTTCTTTTAATTATTGGTGTGGAAGGTTGGCTTACATGTAGAGAGCTACAGGGCAGCTGAGTCATTATCTAAGTTGTTTGCAGAATCTTATCACTGGTTTGCTTAATATCTTTGAGCTAGCCCCATTAGTGCTTACCACTTAGAACTAAGGTCACTATCTTTGCATTATGTCTACAACATACCGTTGTGGTTAAAGTTTAAATGTGCAAAAAAATGGTTTGCAAGATGGCTAGTGAAATGAGTTTGGATTCCCTATTCCGTGAATGCCAGGAAAAGCACATAGTACTTTATAGATCCGTTTTTTTTAGTTGTAGCAACTCTGACTTTTCTCATCAATTGCTGCGTACAAATGTTTGCCTTCACTGTGCGAATGCTGCTAGCCTTTTGTCTCCTTGTTTCTCAAATGTCTTCAGGCTAGATACATGCAAGGTACACCTTGCACATTCCCTTGTTCAGGAGCTGCTGGTGTCCCCAGTGTAGGCAAGGGCAGCTTGGTGGTAGCACTAACTTGCACCCTGTTGCAGTGGCCCCTATTCATGGGTGCAGAACTGCTGGGACATGACATAGCCCGGCTACACCACCTCTCATTCCCAAACTGCATTCCCCTCCTCTGGCTCACCCCCAGTTCGAGGGCTATTCCTAAGAAATGGTGAGGTGATTATTATACCTCCCTACAGCCCCTTTGCATCAGTCTAGCTGCTAAAAATCACATAGGGCAACTATGAATTTGAGCCTCTTGCTTCTGTAGTTCCCATTATACTTGAAATGCCTTCTCCAGATCTCTTCATCAATCTTCCTTTCTTTATATCCACCCTAAAAATCACTCTGTTATCTCACCTACAAGACATGAATGTGAAGAAAAGAAAACAAGTGAAACAAGAACAATTTCTGTATTACAACATTCTCTGATAGGTATTGTCTCCTTCCTTTGTTGTTTGACCTTTACTTCTAGTGCCATATTGAATTTAGACTGTAACCTTTTTGGGATGCTGATCAGATTTTATTACAAGATGTCTAGTACAGTTTTCGATGCTTGAAAATCACTGAAAAATGAATTGTATTTAGTGCTTACATACTTACCAAATAGATAGCACTTACCATGGTGTCATTGGTTTAACATGTCTGCCAATCTTCAAGTGTAGTTTAGCAACTCTGTATTCACATTTGAGAAAAGCAGGGAGGTTAATGAAAAGTTAAGTGCAGCCAAATTCAGCACTGGTAAAAGCAGGTATTGCTCTGCTGGCGTTAAACTGGGGATGTAGCGCAAATTAGCCATTTTTCACTTTTGCATAACAAATAGGTGATACTGGTATTTGGAATAAAAAAATCTCATGAAAAAGACTTCTCTCATCTAGTCTGAGCTAAGCAGCAATCATAATGATTATATTCTTCTGCTTCTTTGTCTCCTGTTTTTTTTTTTTAACCCATCTGCCACGGTCTTAGCTTCTAGCCAAAGAGATTAAAATTCTTTATAGGACAGGCTCCCACGCAACTTTATGGTAGTATTCTGTTTTTGAAATTAATGTTGTGTTAATGTTAAACAGAGGAGATCAAGTTATAGTATTATTCCAACATACCAATAAAGTACAAAAAACCTTGTCCTGTTAAATAAACGAGCAATATGCACATTTTGAGTTAAAGAATTAAAACAAATCAGACTGTATTAACATCTGAATGAAATCCTCAGCCCCGCTTTTGTTATTGTTCCTTTGCCTGAAACCATACAGAAAGCAAGCCCAAATAGGGTCATATTTTGCATGCATCCAACTTTTATTCACCTCCAACTGTGTGTAAAGTCACTAAAGTAGGGTTGAAGATAGGCAGATTAAATCAATGAAACCATGATAAGGTCTATCCAATCGGTTGGAAATTATGGTCTTTAATCTTCAATTCTTTTATGGGATACGCGGTTTAGGTTTGGAGAATTAAGTTATCATTGGGTTAGTCAAGATTTTGTTTTGGCAGGCCTAAATTGTTTCATCGTTCTGAATGCTAGTGGTTTTGTTAGGCTTTTCAAAGTGTCTTTGCAAATGAAAGTGAAGCTTCTACCAGTGCTGGGCAACCTACGGGCCTCATGCGGCCGCAAGACAATTTGTTTACATCGGCCGCCCACAGCTCCCAGTGGCTGTGGTTCACCGTTCCTGGCCAATGGGAAGCAGCAGCTGGCCTGCGCTGCTTCATGCAGCTCCCATCGTCTGGGAACGGCGAACCGCGGCCACTGAGAGCTGTGGGCGGCCGTGCCTGCGGACGGTCGATGTAAACAAACTCTCTCGTGGCCCGCCAGCAGATTACCCTGATGGGCCGCAGGTTGCCCACCACTGTTCTAAACCCTTACAACTGCCATAGGGATTTTCACCTCTGGCAGAGTGAATACAAAGTGGTAGCTAGAAGCAGGTTCTTGCAGCTTCTTTTTAAAGCTGTTAATTTCAGATCTATTCTTGCTTTGGATGAAAGGAACACATCCAATTATTTTATATTTTCCAAAGATTTCATAGCTTCTTAATATTAAAATATCTGATTTAATTTACTAATTTCATAATTATTTTTAGTTGCTTAAAAGTTTGGCTACACTATATATTTCAGATAGTTTAGCAATAGCCATAGTACTAAGATACATTATGGAGTCAAAGCTTGAAAGTGTGTTAGGAAATCATTTAAATGTTAAGAAATCTAAAACCTAAAGAATTAGAAACTTTTTTGTTAAGGTGAAAGATCTCACAGATTTACTTGTTCTTACTCTGAGCCTCACAAAGATTCAAAAATATTTGATTTCTTTGACAAATTACCTAAAAGAAGATTAAGCATTGTTGTTGTAATTGGTGGACTCTGAAACCAAAACAAGCACCCAGTCCTCATGAATGCAATTCTGAATTGTGTACATCTGATTCAGAAAACTACTGATACTTAAAGGATATTTGAATTTTGGCTGGGTGCATATGTTAAACTTTTTTTCTTAAAACTCAGTTTCTGAACTCAGTAAAGTAGTATTACCATGGCAGCATGGTCTAATGGTTAGAGTTGGGGGAGGACAACTGAGAATCAAACTTCGGCTCTATTCCTGACTCTGACAAGTTAGTGGTACTAGATCATGTCTCCATTTCCACCTCAATAAAATGGGGCTGTATTACCTATCTTAGTTAGCACTTTAAGATCCCCAAAAGAAATGCAATGTTATTATTTTGTTGTTTGAATTCGTACTATGTATCCAGTGACATCACTCAGATTCTTGAGCAAAAAATTTACTCGGGTATTTTAAAAAATGTGTGCACTAAAACTGTTCATGGGTGGAGAGGTTACTGATCTGAAATACTGTTTAAAAGATTTGAGAAGCAATATAACATCTCAGATAAAGTGAGTAAAGTTACTTTACAAACAAAAGTCACTGAGATAAACCTTATCAATAGATAAAACTGAGTCTTGGGTACAAAGTTCTTTTTTTAAGCATTGATTATTCCAACCGGAACTCGTGGATAATGACCTCATTTTTTGCACATTCAAGAAAAGTCCCTAGTTTTAGAATATTATTGTACTCTAATTAAGTCTCAGTGATTGCACTATTAACCCCTGTATTCAGTGGCTCATATCTTGGCTCAAAAAATTAGCATTCAAGAGATCAGATTCCCCAAAGACGTAATTTGATAAATATATTTCATTTTTTGAAAATAGAGAAAAACAAAGGCAAATACATAACTTAAGTCTGTCTATAACCAAAGTCAATTCAAATACATTTAAAGGGATGTAAAAATAGGAGAAAAGCAGCCTACTTGGAAAGAACCCAGAACTCCTGTTTCCATATGCTTAACCAGTAGACACTCTCTCATTATGCTGAAATTTGGTCTTCCGCTTTTCTGTTTTCCTTCCATCTCACACACCTCTCCACCCCCAGACTAGCTGTTTGCCTTAATACATTTTTTTTACTTCTTTTTCATCAAGAAGAGTATTTTCCTCATCATAGATATTTAAAATCTGAATTGAATGGGTACAGGAATCTCCCATCCCCCTTGGCTAGTGGAATTGTTATTCATGTCAAGGGAAGAGGGGAAGCTTGAAAAATGAATGACTAATTGCTCCAGGAAGGGGATTTACCTTCTTCAGGAGACAGGAGCAGCATTGACAGCAGGAGGGACTGTTGAGAGGAACTGAGGCGTGATGTAGGTGAGAGAGTGAGAAGCTGAGGTAACAGTTGTCTGTTTGGACATGTGTGGGAGTTCTAAAGGTGTAATAGGCAAGCAAATCATAGTCATGTAAATACTTGTAGTTACTGAGAAAAGTCATGCAACCAGCCCCCATCACCTGGTTGGCCTGCAGATACTTGTATAACTGAGAAATAACTGCAGTCATGAGCCAGTAACTGTACATAATTTCTCTGCTGTGGCTTAGACAGTGCCGGTATTGCCAAAAATCATGGCTTGGAAATTATGAGATTGTAAGAAAAATATATGTTGGGTTCTTTTTGTCTTCTGGTTTTTGAACCTGCAGGATTCATGTTTTCAAGCTCTTCTCCACAACCATGAGAATCTTCTTCTTCTTCTTTTTTTTTTTAATGAAAATTGAGATTCCATTGGGATCACCTGATTCCAGGTGCTAGGGCTTGAGAAAATCCCCCAAATATCCTGAGATTTACACTACAATCTCAAGAGTTTGCAACACTGCAATTCCCATTCAGAATAATAGAGCTGTAGGGGAAAAAACCGAATACCAGTGTTTGAAGTTTTTTGCCTTTATGCCAGACTGGTGCAGCTGGGATGACCAGTTTACTTTACATTTGCTTGTGAACCTACAAATCAGTGCTGTGTTCACATTACAGACTCCTTTGTCAATTTTGCTATTATAAATGCGTTTGCAGTCTTTTCATGTATATTTATAAGTAACACATTCATCTATAGAATTTGATGGACCTTGAACAGACAAGCAACACATTCAGTATATGTAAAATGTTAAGTCCATCAGTGTTGATGCTCTCTGCTTCAGATTAGGGGTAGGAAAATGCCAACTTCCCACGTTTTGCTCATCCATATCTGCCACTGTTTACTACCTGACTAATAATGCCTTTTTACTTCCAATACAAAGCTTAACACCACAGAAATAGATACATCTCTCTTCTCCCCGTTATTCCTGACTCGATATTGGTGGCTGGGTTTTGGTGTCACGTTACTGAAAGAGTATGATTGCTAAGCAGGAGCCCCCTGCTGAAGTCGACATAAACAAAAAATCCAGCACATCTGTATTTTCAAGACTAGTTTAGTGCTATGGTGTGAAGCAAGAATATGTTCTTCATGCATTTCTAAATAGTTCTACCAACAACTTCACAGATAAGCCACGAGGAACCTGAGGTTCTGCTATTGATGATGACAGTGTGAGATCCTTGCTTCATCCATCTTCTTCACTCCACTTGTACCCTCCTCCCACTGTCCTTCCCCATCACCTCTCCGTTATCTTTGATCTTAGCAGGGTTCAGACTTCCTCCTTCCTCCTTAGCCGAAAGTACCAGTAATCAACCTACAATCCAAAAGGAGATCTTAAGTGCCTTTGAACTGCAATTTGATGCTCTTGAGTCTTTCTGTAATTAACACATAGCAGCTGAAATAAGCCAGGAAGCACTTGAACTGGAACAGGATCAGTCAAAAAAGGAGGAGGAGCACAGGACCATCACACTGGCCTTTTCAAATCCTAACTGAGGGTTATGGGGGAGGCAGAATGTCCTTGAACTGGCTAACTGAAGCCATTGCCAGAGGAAGTGCAGAGTGAACACTAGAAATAAATAGAAACATAGAGCACTTGAGCAGTGCCCCAATTGTTGATGTGACCCTTGTCAGATAGTCAGTTTCCCAGTGGTTTGAGCATTGGCCTGCTAAACCCACGGTTGTGAGTTCAATCCTTGAGGGGGCCACTTGGGGATCTGGGGCAAAATCAGTACTTGGTCCTGCTAGTGAAGGCAGGGGGCTGGACTCGATGACCTTTCAAGGTCCCTTCCAGTTCTAGGAGATAGGATATCTCCATTAATTTAATTATTTACTATGATTTTCTTTTTTAGGATTCGTCTCTATTTGATCTTATTAAGCAATCCAAGGAACGAGAAGGCCAAGTTGATCAACCTGAGCCCACCTGCTCTCTTAACTTTCCTCTCCAGCATAATCACACTGCGGCAGATCTGTAAGTAAAGTGCATGCTTGGAGATAAGTGCTGTGTGGAGTTAATTTCTTTCACAATATTTTTTAACTATTTATTTATATACTGCATTTTTCCTTGTTGGACTTGGTACTAAAGTTATGCTGACTTGTGCATTACATTTGCTGGAACTCATACTAAAAACAGGCCATCCTTAACCAAATTTTAAAATATCTTTTCTCAAGCTCCATCAAACTTATACTTCTAATGTCATTTCTGTTTACCACGATTTCCCTGCAAACTGTTATGTTACATGGCATGACTTCATGTGTGTAGGGATAGATATACTCTTTTTACTTAAATACTTTGGCAAAACTTCTTAGTATGCCCATATTTTCAAAAAGGTTTGTGATGCCATAAGCCAGCATGTGTGATTACAGCTGCTACTCAATGCCATGACCAGCATTTCTTCCCAACTCCCTTGATCTGGTCTGCCAGCAGCAGCTCCTCACTGGCCCCTCCAGACATGGGCAAGTGGGGTAATCTCCACACCCAACAGTGCCAGAGGAAAAAAAAATGCCTGCAGCCAACAATTTGGCAGAGCAGAGAGAAGCTTTGTTTCTTCTTTGAGTGATGGTCTCTATTGTATTCCACTGAGGGTTATGCGCATGCGCTATGCTCTCAAAGCCAGAGCTTTTCAAAGTAGTATTACTCGGTGGTCCATGCATGCACCTTTTTATTGCCTTGTGGTTTTGCCCGAGGCAATAAAAGGCGGGTCAGACAGAAAAAGGTCTCCAGTTCCTTCTCACCACCACCCGCTCCTGGGTCTGGTTACTGGATTATGCCGATGATGCCAGGATTCAAAGTCAGTGCTTCCTGCCCTTGCTCGTTCTCCATCAGCGATGAACACCAACACTGTTTGTACTGTTTGGGGGAAGCCCATATCACCTCCAGGTGCAGCATCTGCCTCTCCTTCCCTGCCCATACACGGGAAGGCTGAGCTCTCCACCTCAAGAAACACCTCCTGGATGTAGTCATGGGTTGAAAATGGATCCTGTCTGGGGAAACCCCCTGCACATTGGCCTGAGGAATCCAAGAGCGCTCCTCCTATTGCGGAGCCTCCATCTGGATCTGTCAATACCAGTGCTATGGACCCTGCGATGGATCCTAGCCATGAACCACAGAAACATGTGCGTTAGCATGGCAGTAAATTTTCCTCTAAATCCAAGAATGACACTGAACTGTCCATGCGTTCCGGCCACAAACGAGCTATGTGCTCCAAGGCACATGAGCAAACTGAGGCCGCACTGCATGCCAGATCCGCATACCCCTCCTGCTTCGACTCTGCTGGCGTCCCATGAATTGTTGGTCCTGAGACAAATGCCTTTACCGGTTCTGGTCCCATTAATAGACTGGATACCGTTGACTCCGGGAAGACTCGGAAGCACTTCTAGATCTCACAAACTGTTTGTCCTGGTAGATCAAAGTTCTCTGCATGTTCCGGTACACTTACTAGGGGAGGACTCCTGCCCACTCACTGGGCAATGCTCTGGTCGACAATGGTCAGACTGGACGAACTATGCCTTCCCCCTCCTCCCACTCCAACCTCATGTCCTCCGCAAACTCCAGCGGGAGATAGTGATGGCCATTCTGATTGCTTCATTATGGCCTTGCCAATTCTGGCTCCCTCTTCTTCTCCACATGTCAAAACTACCTCCACTCCTGCTCCATACATTTCCAGAACTGCTGACACAAAACAATGGCAGACTCAGGCATCCAGATCCATGGACATTACACCTGACAGCATGGTTTTTGCGTGGACACCTCCATTAGCACGAGAATGCTCATTGGCAGTACAAGACGTCCTGTCCAGTAGCTAAAAGGATTCCCCGAGGTGATCCTGTCAGGCCAAATGGGCACTTTTTACCTCCTGGACCCAACAGCAAGGTCTTGCCCCTGAAGCTGTGGGCATCCCCGTGCTCTTAAACTATTTCCTCCACCTGAAAACCTGGGAACTCACTTTCAGCTCTGTCAGAGAGCCTGCAGTTGCCATCAGTGCTTTCCATCCTCCAGTGGAAGGGCATTCAATTAGGACTGGAAGGGGTCTACATGGCAGGACTGAGTATTATCTAGACCAGTGGTTCCCAAATTTTAACAACCCGTGAACCCCTTTCACTAAAATGTCAAGTCTTGCGAACCCCTTCCTAAAAATGAATATTTCCAGGGATTTTCTCCTTTACCTGAGTATAAATTATAAAAGCAGTGATCTTGGAAATGTAAAATTTGTTTTTATGACATGCTTATTATACACTATTTATTATTAATTTATTATTTCATTACAGTATTTTTATTACATTATGAAAACGGCAACACTTTTCCAAGATCTCACTTTCGTAGCTTGTATCGCTTTGAATAAGCCTGTTATAAGACAAGGCTCCTATGTTTCATCAAGGAGTATCAGATGTGAAACAGCATGAAGGTATTTAAGAAGCCAACTCAGAGTTCCTCCTACACAAGCATTCAGGTCTTGAGCAGTCCAGGCAAACAACACACGTTACAACAAAGCTTAAACTTGTTCTTCATAATAATTTAAAAACAATCCTAGCTGCCTATTTAATTTTAAAAACAGCAAAAAATATCCACCTCCCTTTCTATTTCTTATAAGGAGTCTTGAAGTTTAAATCTCCTCAGTGTGATAGAGATGCTTGCTTTGATCTGCTTAGCTCTTGGAAGTCCAGGGGCTCCAGGCTGCTGGCCCCAGGCTGCCCGGGATGCCTAGGGACAGCTCTGTCTGCCATTAGGGAATTTTTTCCAGGGGTTCACGAACCCCAGTTTGGAAACCACTGAATTAGTCCTTAATGAACTCTCTCTTCAAACCGCTGTCCTCCTGCCCTCTCTCTCTTCTCTGCTTTCCTTGTTGCCATTTCCTCAGTGAGGAGGGTTGGAGAGCTGGGAGCCATGATGGCAACCCCCCCCCCCCCCCCTTCACTAGGTTCCACAAGCACAAGGTCTCGCTGCGACAGCATTCCAAGTTTCTGCCAAAGGTGGATTCCCAATTTCACCTCAACCAACATATACATCTGCCTACTTTCTTTCCAAAACTATATGTCTCAAATGAGGAAGGGCGGCTTTAGTCCTTTGATGTGTGTCTTTGTCCTTTTACCTACAAAGGAGAAAGCCGTTCCAGAAGTCTCCTAGGCTATTTATCGCCATAGTGGAGAGAATGAAAGGACAGGTCATTTCTACGCAGAGAATCTCCAAGTGGGTCTCAGAGTGCGTTATGTGTTGCTATCAATTGTCAGGGCACTCTCCACCAGATGGGATACAAGCTCATTCCACAAGAACGCAAGCATCAATCATAGCCGCACTTCATGACATGCCTCTTGTGGTCATATGTAAGGCGGCCACATGGAGTTCCGTACACACCTTTTCCTCTGACTGCTCTAGTACATGATTCTGCAACAAATGCCTCATTCGGCATAGCGATCTTCTGTTATATGGTTTTGCCATCTTCCTTGCACCCTCCTCCTATCTAGGTACTGCTTGTCAATCACCCTCAGTGAAATACGATAGGAACCTCACTCAAAGAAGAAGAGATTACTTATCTGTAACTGGAAGTTCTTCAAGATGTGCGGTCCCTATCCGTATTCCAATACCACCCTCCTTCCCCTTTGCTGCAGCTCTGTAGGTCGGCAGTGGAGAATGTACTGGAGATGCAGTCGGTCCGCCGCACCCTTTATTGCCTCAGGTGAAACCACAAGGCAATACAAGGGCACACGCATGGACTGCCGAGCAATACTACTTTGAAAAACTCTGGCTCTGGGCGCATAGTGTATGCGCATAACCCTCAGCGAAATACAGATAGGGACTACACATATTGAAGAACCTCCCATTACAGGTAAGTAACCTCCTCTTATATGCTGTGATTGGCTAGACTTTTGGGAAAGATGCTAGTTTCACCAGTTCCTGGTCCTGAGGCGGAGAAGAGGAGAAATATGGATGAGCTTCAATACCTCTGATTTTCAGTTCTCAATTTTAGGAATGACTTGTTTCAATGAAGGCTCTTCCCTTCTAGCAAGGGGAATGGAAAAGTATGCATGTATATTGTGTATTTACCTTTGTTCACTTGTTTTTTATTTGGAAGTGTCATTTTTGTTTTTATTTCACTATTTTTATTCATGCTGTGTACGCAGGTATCTTTCTCCTGTCAGATCTCCGAAGAAGAAAGGCTCCACAGCTTTAAACCCCATTCCTATAATAGATGCTCAGCCTGTGTTGGCACCTCAAACTCAGAAACCACAGAAATCTACCTCCCTTTCACTATTTTACAAAAAAGGTTTGTAGATCATGTTAACAAGAAGGAGCATTTATATGTAGAACACGTATATGTAGAAACTGTAAAGTAACCTATCATCATCTATCCCTTGTTTTAATGGAGGTTATAAAAATATATCAGGAAACTGTAATAAACACGCTGTACGAACTATCAGCTGTCATTCTTTCATTAGGGAAAGCATTAAAGCACTCTGAACAAGTTTAGTATTAGGAAAGTCTTAGTACAATACCAGAAGATGAATATGTGTGTTCTACACATATTGTAGCCTAAAGGTAAAAATTAATTTATAAGCAGGCAGACTTGTGCAGTCTCACATTGATTTAGGCTTTGAGCTATTGTAATATGATGCTTGCAAAATTTAGTCTAAGTGTAGTTGCCAGAATGTTAATTTGGATTGAAAATTCCTATAAACCAACCTACAGGAAATATTGGTGCATATACCCCGTGTTCTATACAGACACATATAATCTCATCAGACATAATATGCAAGCAAAGACAAGGAAAATCCCAACCCCCTTAATGAAATAACCTTGTCTACCGAGTCGGTTTTGTTGTTAATGTGAGATGGTCACGAATAATGCCAGTGTATTGAAACCTTCAGTGTAGCAGCAACACAATGACAGATCATGCGCTTTGCAAATGGAAATCATCTCCACCATGTGTCTTCTTCTGGCATATGCTTCCGACATCATGGGTCATTACTGAAGGCTAAATCTGGGACCTCCTTTGCTGAAAGCATGAGCCATCCCTACTTGAGCTAAAAGAGAAACTCTACCTGCTAGAGAAGTCACTCACCCTCTGATACAGCAATTAAAGGCAGGCAGTCTGAACAGTGGCCTATACAAGTTTCTCTATTACCAATGTGATTAATTTTTCTTCTCTTCTCTCAAGTGTATCGGCTGGCATATCTTCGATTAAATACCCTCTGCTTACGGCTTCTGTTTGACCACCCTGAACTAGAACACTTGATCTGGACCCTTTTTCAGCACACATTGCAAAATGAATATGAACTTATGAAAGACAGGCACTTAGACCAGGTAATATAAATCAATGAGATTTATATTTGCTTTTCAGCAAAATGTTGCTTTTCAGTTTTTCATCTGTTAAATTCTGGTATGAGGTTTTTATTTCCCACAAGAGGCAGATGATTCAAAGCTGAAATTAGTTTAATACAGTGAACTGATGTATTTAAGAAGGCCTCAATTTACTTTTAACTACTGAAAGTTATTTATGCTGTAATGTCAAAGGCATAGCATGTGTCATCAAAAAAATCTTTGAAAAGTAGTGAGTAAAGGCCGAAGTTTACTGTGAATACATTAATTTTGCCCAGGGAAGTCAATACTAACTAATCCACATTTTGTCTTTCTACCCTAAAATTTCAGCTTTATACTGTATCTAAATGTGAACTTGAAAAATATTACCATTTTTGTTTAGTGAACTTTTTTGCAAAAAGAAGGGGACATTGGTTTGCCTTTTTTGTTTTTGTTTTTGTTTTCTCCTCCAAGGATTGGTATGGGATGGAATGACATGTAGATAATTGATTTAGCTCAGTGTAGGAATCCTAGAGCTACTGATCTTCACCTTCATTTCTAGTAACCAATCCTGACTTCACTGAAGTCAATGGCAAAACTCTCATTGACCTCCATGCAGCTGGATTGCACCCCATGTAAATAGAAAAACATGTAAGAATATAGGGGAGGCGGGATAGGTGCTTTCTCAATCTGAAGTATAACAACATTTGCTGCATTTCTGATTCTTCTTGTTGTTTCTTTAATAGATCATGATGTGTTCCATGTATGGCATATGCAAAGTAAAGAACGTAGATCTTAGGTTTAAAATCATTGTTACAGCATACAAGGAGCTCACCAATACAAATCAAGAGGTATGTACAATCTTTAAGTATTAGTCATCCATGAATATTGTAACAATGGCGTTTTTAAAGTCAGGTGGAATTTCTTCGCAGGTCCAGGTTTTGTTGAGGAGTTGGCAAAGTTTGTGCTGGAGCATTGTTCCACCAGCTTTAAAAACCTCAGCTGAGATGCTGTCTGGGCCTGGTGCCTTGTGATATTTTTTCTGGGTGATGGCACGCCAGACTTCCTCAGAAGATGGGGGATCAGCAAGGTGTTCCATTGCTGAGCGTTGTGGAATATAGACTATGGCAGTGGTGGGCAATCTGTGGCCCTGCAGGGTAAGCTGACTGTGGGCCTTGAGACATTTTGCGGCTCCTAGTGGCCGCGGTTTGCTGTTTCCGGCCAATGGGAGCTGCAGGAAGCGGTGGCCAGCACGTCCCTGCGGCCCGCCGCTTCCTGCAGCTCCCATTGGCTGGGAACAGCGAACTGCGGCCACTGGTTGCCGTGGGGGGCCGTGCCTGCGGATGGTCAATGTCCGCAAAATGTCTCGTGGGCCACAATCAGTTTACCCTGATGGGCCACAGGTTGCCCACCACTGCTTTATGGTGTCTTCAGATACCATGGATTCACGGCTTAGTAGGCTCTCAAAGTGCTCCTTCCAGCGTTGTTTAATGGCCGCATTGTCCTTAAGGAGGGTGAAGCCATCCTGGGAATGTAAAGGGGTTGGGCCTTTGGAGCCTGGCCTTTGTTGCTTGAAAGAAGCTTTTCATGTCATCCTGGTCTACAAAACCCTGGATCTCAGAGGTCTTCTCTTGCCACCACTTATTTTTGATGTCACATAGCCTCCTTTGGACTTCAGCTTTGAGCAGGTGATAAGCCTCATGTTTTCGTTGTTTAGAGGAATTATCTTGCCAGTTACAAAACGCAGTTCTTTTCTGTTGAATTAATGTTAGGATTTTCTCGTTGTTTTCATCAAACTAGTCTTGGTGCCGATTAGTGGAATATCCTATAGTTTCAGCACAGGCACTGTGAATGGTATTTTTAAGTTGATCCCAGTGCTCTTGAATATCAATGATGTTACCAGGCAAGTTAGAGAGTTTCTCAGACAGGTGTTGCTGGACCATCTCACAGCTGGCTTGGTCTTGAAGTGCTTTGACGTTGTACCACTTTTGCTTAGTCTTTGGGTGTTTGTGGTGTGGTGGAGTGAGCTGCAGTACATGATTGATCTTACTAATTGATGGTCTGTCCAACAGTGATCTGTACCTCTCCTGGCTCGTGTGATACGGACATCGGCATAATCTTGGCTTCTGACTATAACTTAGTCAAGGAAGTGCCGATGTTTGGACTGAGGATGTTTCCAGGTGGTATATTTGTTACTCTGCCTAAAGATGGTATCTGTGATGAGCAGGTCATGTTCCACACATTTGCTGGGGAGGAGAATACAATTGGGGTTTACATTTGCCAGCCCTTCTTTGCCTATTGTGCTGCTCCAGAGTTGGGAGTCCCGTCTGACTTGGACATTGAAATCTTCCAGGAGGATGAGTTTGTCTGACTTAGGTGTGGCTGTGAGGATTGCATCGAGAGCACTATGAAACTGCTCCTTGTTGTCTTCCTCATCATCAAGTGTTGGGATATATGCACTGATGACTGTGGCATATTGGTGTTGCTGAGCTTGAGCCGAGTCATGAGATGCTTGTTAATCCCCATGGGAAGCTCCAAAAGCTGACTGGTGATCTTATTTTTATGACAAAGCCAATCCCATGAATGTGTCTCTCTTCAGGTGGCTTTTCTTTCCAAAAGAAGGTGTAGCGACCACCATCCTCTTTAAATTGGCCCTCATCACCCCAGCAGGTCTCACTAAGAGCTGCAATGTCAATGTTGCGTCTTGCCAGTTCTCTGGCAATTATAGCAGTTCTTCTTTCTGGGCATTCACTGTGCTGAGATCTTTGTGCAGGAGCTAGAGGTATTGTCCTCCTCTCCATCGCAGGGCAGATCCTTGTCTGGATCCTACTAAACCACCTTCTCCCCTTTGCTGAGGAACTCCTCCCTGAATCACAGTGTGGCTTCAGGCCATCCTGAGGCACAACTGACGTGATCTTTGTGGCATGACAGATTCAGGAGAAATGTAGAGAGCAACACCAGGAACTGTTCATGGCATTCATTGATCTAACCAAGACCTTCGACTCTACCAATTGTAATGCCCATGGAAGATGCTGTGTAGGTTTGGCTGTCCACAGAAATTCATTTCCATCATCAGACTACTCCATGATGGGATGACTGCCACCATTCTGTGCAACGGCTCAGAGACTGAACCATTCATCATTCGCACTGGTGTCAAGCAGGGCTGTGTCATTGCTCCAACACTCTTCTCCATTTACCTTGCTGTGATCCTGATTCTCATCCGTGGCTGCCTTCCTGGTGGAATCGGGATTGAGTATCATATGGATGGGCAACTCCTAGCTCAGTGGTTTGAGCACTGGCCTGCTAAACCCAGGGTTATGAGTTCAATCCTTGAGATGGTAATTTAAGGCAAAAATCTGTCTGGGGATTGGTCCTGCTTTGAGCAGGGGGTTGGACTAGATGACCTCCTGAGGTCCCTTCCAACCTTGATATTCTATGATAAATCTATGATAATCTCCGATGCCTCCAAACAAACTCTAAGATCACGAGAATCAGCATCACTGACCTTCAGTATGCAGATGACTGTGTCATTCTCACACACACAGAGGCCAACCTGCAAAGTACCTTAAATCTTTTTGCAGATGCCTATCTGGATCTCTCTCTCTCAATGTTGGGAAAACCAAGGTACTCTACCAGCCCTCACCTGCACAAACTACTCTTCGTACTACACAAATCACCATCAGCGGAGAACCCTTGGAAAATGTGGACCATTTTCCATACCTTGGCAGCCACATCTCCCAAATAGCCAGCATTGACACAGAAATTGTATACATAATCTGCTGTGCCAGCACATCCTTTGGAAGACTACTCAAATGAGTCTTCAATTATAGGGATCTCTAAATAGGCACCAAGACCTTGGTTTACAAAGCAGTTGTCATCCCCACTCTTCTCTATATGTGTGAGACCTGGGTAACCTATAGATGACATCTTAAGTGGCTGGAATGTTTCCAACAGCGCTGCCTCACGAGGATTTCCAGGATCAGCTGGGAAGACCGATGCACTAACATTAGCGTTCTCTCTGCAGTCAGCATCAGCAGTATAGAAGGGCAGGTCATGAAACACCAACTCCACTGGGCTGGCCACTGTGAACGTAGGTCTGACACTCACCCCCTGAAGCAAGTACTCTTCTCTTGGTTAAGTCAGGGAAGAAGGGCTCGCAGAGGGCAGCGGAAGCGTTTCAAAGACATCCTGAAAGTACACCTTAAAAAGGGTGGCATCAACCCAACAAACTGGGAAGACTCGACACAGAACAGAACACAGAGGCACCACTGCTCAATTTGAGGAGAACAGACATGCTCATGAGATAGAGAAGTGACAAAGGAGGGGGGAAAAGGGCACAACAGTCCAGCCAACAACTGTCTTCTCCAAGATTACACTAGTCACGTCTGTGGGAAAATTTGCAGGGCACGAATTGGGCTCCTCAGCCACTTAAAAACCCACCAATGAACTCCCTTGGCAGACATCATCCTCGCATCGAGGGATAGCTGCAGAAGAGTCATCCATAAACATTTGTTATAATGTTGCGCACGTCCCTCCAAGGATCTCCAAGTCCAGTGTGTCATCTTCATTCTACCTACAAGGGAACTGACACTCAGAGGTTAAATGACTTACCAAGGTCACACAAAAGTATGTGGCAAACACATTTATTTTGATAACTCTCCTCAAAGAAGCAAACCATAGTTTTTATTAAAGATACTCATCCTGTGAAAAAAATAGAGTGTGATTATGTAAATTAAAGACCAGTGCTCAGATTTACAGATATTTAGGTGCCTTTAAAGGCAAATAGACACCTGGCAGAATTTTCAAAAGTACCCAAGCAGGTAAGGCGGGCACTAAACTCCCATTGGAAGATTAGTGCCTAGCATGTTGAAGTGCTTTTGAAAATCCCATTAGGTGTCTATATGTAACTTTAGGTACTAAATGTATTTGTAAATCTGGTCCTCTGTTCATAATACACATGCACACGAGGGCCTAAATAAGGATGCATGGGCAAACTTAATTCTAGCATTTCCTACCTTTTGAATTCAATCTTGACAGTCCTTTACTGTAGTTTTAGTCTGTAATCATAAGTACTTATGCGGTGCTTTACATCTTCAAAGCGTTGAAACAAACAGGTGAAGTGGCTTGTCCACATTAACAGTCAGTGGTGAAACTGTGATTAGAACTCAGCCTTCTCCTGTGCTCTAGCCACTAGATTACATTGCATCTCAAAGAGAAAATGTTTGCCTAAATTAGCTGATGCTCTCAGCTGTCATTTGATAGCACAAATCCAAGTATGGTGATTGTTATATTTTTTGTTACAAAAGAGTGAATTATTTTTGCAATATTTTCAGTTTTAAAATCTTTGTTTTCTGTACGTACTCTGTTCTGTTTAGTGGCCACATCTTGCTCTTCTTACTTCTGGAAATAATTCCATCGAGGTCCATGGGACTACTGCTGTGAACAAACAGAGCAGCATTTAGCCCCAAATAAGCAGTATTGCTCAGAATGGGTCTGTGTCTTCTTTAACAGAACAACAGTATGGTTAAACCTGTCTAAATGACTACTTGAGTAACCAACAAAGGGGTGTTTTAGGGGAGGTGGGTCTTCCACTGATATGTGATTGAGAACCTTACTTCAACAGCTAAAGGGAATCCAATACATTAAATCAGACTTATCTGATAGCAAAGATTATTTCATTGGTTCAAAGAGTTTAAAATATAAATATTTAAAGATTTTTTTATTTATGAAAAGTCACTTATAGCCAAGGCAGTTGTCCACTAATTGCCTTAGATGTAAGTGAAATAAAAATGTAAGGTTTGTTATATTAAACTGCTGGATGTTTCAGTGGAAAACTTAAAAGAATGCACAGAACTATGCAAGGCGTACTGTTTCCTGTTCATGAACTGTGTTTATGCAGCATGTGGCCCTATGAACACTGATGTTAAGAGCAGATAAATTGGCCTTTTAGAATAGGGTGTTGATGTAGGTGGGAGCCAGTTGGTGAGGTTGGAAAGATGATTATTTAAGTTCTGATTATTCTAATAATTTATGCATGTGCTTAAGTCCCATTGATTTCAGTCAGAATTATAGCAAGTGATATGTAAGCACATGCTTGTGTGTTTTGCTGAATTGGGGCTGTAACATGCTAAGGGTTACCTTTGGGTGGTTGCTGTGGCCAAGTGGGCTATCACACGGGTTTCACTGTAAATTTATTTAAAAAACCTGATTGTCTAAAAAAAACTTCTTCATATTTTAAAATACAAATGAAAATTCTTTAACGATACCATACAGAGAAGATTCTCATACTTGGGTTTCATGGTTCCAGCATCAGACATAAAGAAATTCCCTTTGCCTTTATGGACTAGTCTGCGCTAAGGGTACTTGGAGCTAGAAGTGTGATTCACAGCTCACATACACGTTCTCACACTACCTCTCATTGAGATAGTATGCTAAAAATAGTAGTGTCACCACAGTAGCACAGGCAGCGGCAAGCCGCAGTATGGGCTAGCCATCCTGAGTACAAACCTGTGGATATGTACTCAGGGTGGCTATCCTGTGGCACCACTGCTTGCCGCTGCCTGTGCTACCATGGCTACACTGCTATTTTTAGCATGCTAACTTGACGAGAGCTAGTGTGAGTATGTGTTCGTGAGCTGGGAATCGCACCCTTTGCTCCAAGTGAAGACAAAGCCTAAGTGTTTGCACTGATGTAACTAAATTGTTAGAAAAACCAATTCCATTAAATTGGTGCAGCTCGTGACTGTGAATGCAGTTCTTCTGATACAAACAGATTAATATTGGTATAACTGTGTCTGATTAGGGGGTCCAAGGTAACTAGTTTTTCTACGGATTTTACTTATATCTGCAAAAACTGAGTGTAGAAAAGCCCTAAGCAGCAGTGCTTGTCAGCTAGCACACAAGACACAAACACCCTTAAATATTAGCCAATGCTGATTTAAATAAATGGTGCATGCTGTGGGAACTGGACTGAAATTCAAATTTAAGATTATTTTTAATATATAATTTTTAACCCGTTGTAGACTTTCAAACGAGTGCTGATCAGGGAAGGACAGTATGACTCCATTATTGTCTTCTACAACTTAGTGTTTATGCAGAAACTGAAAACTAACATTTTGCAGTATGCCTCCAATAGGGTGAGTTGTTGATCTCCTATATATTTGTTGTGCTGAAAGTTAATCAGTTAACTGACTTCAAATATTATATTGTAAAGATTAAATATCCTACTTACTCTTTTGTCATAGCCTCCCACCTTGTCACCCATCCCCCACATTCCTCGAAGTCCTTACAAGTTTTCTAATTCTCCCCTACGTGTCCCTGCTGGAAGTAACATCTACATCTCACCCTTGAAGAGTCCATACAAATTCTCTGAAGGGATGTTGTCACCCACAAAGATGACTCCAAGATCCAGGTTGGTAATAAACAATTTTCTGAGCAGGTGACAGTAACAAATAAGTATTTAATTCAAGCAAGTTAGGAAATTATACACTGTGATTTTGTTAGATATCAATGACTATAGCTCTTTCTTTTGGTCCAAAGTCTGAGCCCTATTTGCAACCTTTTCTTAGAACGAGGCCTTTTAGTTTGTAACCAATCCACTGGAAGATGGATTTGGTATGAAATAGAAACATCGCTTCTTAGATGTGCCTCATTTGATTTGATATATATTTTCACTGTCTATGTATATCATATTCATGTAAAATGTGAACTACTTGAGTGCAACCAGCATGTGCACTGATGGCTCAGAGGACTCGTAATGGGTCAGCAGTCTAGCTTTATGCTACTAGTTTTTGATTCCGCCAAGGATGGTAGCAATTGAACATCATTCGTTGCCACACTCTGGCTGTTTGGCCTCTGCAAAATAAGTTTGTTGTCTTAGTCTAGTGCCTAGTGAACACCATCACAACAGGCCCCCTCGTGGGCAGGCTCAGCACAGAGGCCAAGGATTGCATGGGCATGGACATTAAAAAGTTACAAAGATCATTGTATGTTTTAGGTTAAACTCCTGCTATGATTTTGGTTAGCAAACATCTAAAGGTAATGATCAAAGGAAGGGCATGTCTGGGCTACCCTCCTACTGAGAAGGGGGTGTTCCTGTCAAAAAACATGGGATAGACTAAGCGGGCCTCTAATTCTCTCCAATTCCACAATTTCTCTTCCACGTTCACTTCAAGGTGATTCTAATTTGGTGGTTCAGCACTTCCTCGTTCTGTCTAGAATTGTAAACATTTAAGAAGAAATTGTTAAGGTTGTGGTGAATGTTTTACCCTCATTGAATGCTTAGCATATTTTTATGCTAAGAGATAAGGGAACGATTTCTTTAGTTTAATATGCCAATGTCTTAGAAAGCATATGTTCTCTTCACTAGTCTTCATGCCAAATTGTGTAAGTTTGTGAGTGTTTCTGTCTTTTCACTGTTAAATAAGGCTTTATCTTTAAAGGTTGTCTTCTTGTTTGTCTTGACAGAATCCTGGTGTCAATTGGTGAATCATTTGGGGTGAGCGTAAGTTTTTGAATGTCAAATCTTGTATATATAAAAAAAAAACATTTGGAAGGAATGTGCAGTTTTCTGTTTTGTAGAACTGGTCGGTGTCACTGCTTTAGTTGAGTGTGTTGTGGAATTTGTAAACACAAAGATTGCTGGAGCACTTGCTAGCATCTCTGAAATAGCCTGAATTTATAAAAAAATCTTCCATGTTATATTTGGGTAGTTTGGGAAAGTTTTAAAGAGCTCTTAAAAGACAGCAGATATCTAGAACTCTGAAAAATTGATTTTTGGCTAGTAGTCTGGAAGATATACATAGTTAACTGGGAATGTTTTTTATGATCTTCTTGTAATCCCAGACTTCTGAGAAGTTTCAGAAAATAAACCAAATGGTGGGTAGCAGTGATCGTCAGCTGAAACGCAGTGCTGAAGTAAGCACTGCCCCTAAACCTCTGAAGAGACTTCGCTTTGATATAGAAGGACAGGATGAGGCAGATGGAAGGTAGGATATAGTTCTTAACTTGTCATGAAGCTTCATGTACTTTTATTTCTGGAGGCCTATAAGATAAGGTTTAGCAAAATAATAACAAAGGAAACAAGCTACCATCATACAGAGGTACTATGTCTTAGCTAATGTATGTATGCAGTGTTGTTGTAGCCGTGTTGTCAAAATTCAGTATTTTCCACTGTTTTGTTTCTCAGACCTGAAGAAGAGCTCTGCGTAAGCTCGAAAGCTTGTCTCTCTCACTATCAGAAGTTGGTCCAATAAAAGATATTACCTCTCTTTACCTAATATATGGAATAATATAAAATCTTTAGTGATAGATTTTAGCCCAGTGCTTCTTGAATCTGAACCTCTCTAGTGTCAGGAGCAAGAGTCTCTCCTGCTGAGTCTCTCCAGCAAGTACAGTACTGGGTGCTAGACCAGAATTGGATATTAAACTACTGTCTCAAGTGGCTTTGGTCAAACTTAGCAAACTTGAAGATCAAACTGAATATCAGAAAGCTAATAACTCTTGAATCAGCTTTAGTATGCAGAAAAAAATACTAGGGCTGGGTTTGCATTTTTTACAAGAAACCAGAAAGAGGTGGTGACGGTGCTGATGTGAACTAACCACAGTTAGTAACTTGCTTTATTTAGACAAAAATAAAAAGAACATACTAATTGCTTCAATGAAATGTTTTCTGTCCACAGCAAACACCTACCTGGAGAGTCCAAATTCCAGCAAAAGCTTGCAGAAATGAGTAAGTACGGTCTACTGTAGTAAATGAGTAGAAATGACAGTCTTGGATAAAAAAGGTTGTTTCCCTGCATGCCAACTTCTCCAAATAAAAACCTTGCTAAACATCTACATAATTTAAGTAACAGCAGGAATTACTGGGTACATTTATTACGTTACTCAGTCTTACAGCGTTTCCATCTGATCTTGAAAATGTAGTTTAAAATGGAAATACTGGGCCACCATTTCAAGTGTGCTAACTGACCTAGATGTCATGTAAGATAGACATTTCCTGTAGATAGTGTATGAACATGACAAATTTTTCTTAAACATTGGCATTCTTAGACTGAAGCTTTCTAAATAAATACTGCCCTTAATACGGTTCTAAGTAATATGCAAAAGATTTGTTGTTGTAAATTTATCATTTGCTTTTGGATAGAAAGGGGATCTTAAGAGATGTATAGTATGTGCTCAGTCTGTAGTTGGGATCTATTATATGGAGTTGTATGGCACATTTTTGAAGAGGATAGGGAGGAATCATACCATATACTGCCCTGGACACACAACAGAACTCTCATGGTAGATATCTGGGGGATTTGGTGAGGCTTGAGGGCAAGACATAACTGTGTTACAGACGAATTAGTGCTAACTTTCTTTTCAGACCGTCAGATGTTGTTTGTGACAACTTGTGTGAGTCTGACCTATAAAAGAGTATTGAACTGAAAGCTTTAATACTGAATGTGAAAACGGATGTTTAGCCTCTCTTAAATTATTTAACTGTAAGCATGGTTTACCGGTTATAAAAATTGCACTTAACCTCAAAAGAGTTGCATTTAAATTGAATTGGTAACTGATCTAATCTTTCTAAGTTAGTTCCAGAAATAAACTGCTCAGTACAGTGAATGTTAAACAGTGGTGTTTGTAGTGCTTAAGCAGTTTTTGTAAAGTCTGTTAAATAAGTGTTGCTGTGCTGGTTTCTTTTGGAACTGTTGGTTTTGCCAATAAATTCTATAATACACAAAAATAAAAATAAAATACACGTACAAAAACCAAAGTACAATCCACCAGAGGTGCTCTGGTGAACAAGTGTTTCCAGCTGCCTGATGGTCCAGTAGCAATGCTGTCTCAGAGGCAACTGCAGTTAACACCCTAGGATGGAAAAGGTTTTAGTATGAAGGCAGATTTGGGGGAAATTCTTGAGTACAACTTCTCCCTACTACCGCCCCACAACACACACACAAAACCCCTAACACCTTCCATGACATCATTTTTGTGTAAGGAAAGCTGCCACTCCTACCCCGCACTCCCCTAAAAATTACTACAATTTACATCGGATGTGTCCAGTGATCCCTACATGTGGTCTGGATCCCCTTTCATTGGTCAGTGGAGGCAGGGAGACCCTTTCATTTGAGAGCCCACCCCCATCTATGTTCCTTCAAGTGTCTGGATCCATTGTAGAGATTGGAGCTCAAAACATCTTTCCATCTGCTAAATTCTATCTTGGAATTTCACCAACAATAGCTCTACTTTGATTCATCTTCTGTCCCCCCTTGCTTCTCAGTACAGACTTGCATGTCTTTTAGCTGGAGTATTAGAGCAAATGTTTGCAGAAAGTATGGAGACAATCTGCAGTCTGGGGCCCTCTTCTTCTACAGGACCATGATGCCTCTTCTGCTCACAGATTTCTCAGTTGGACTGGGAACTGAATGAGCTAAATGAAGAGCAGAAGTTTAGGAAATGGCTGGGCCCCTTGAGAGACCAGAAGCAGCAAGAAACCCACCAAAACACAAAAACCCACTGCCCAGCAGTGCTATCACATCAGCGAGACACAGAGCTACTGTAGTGGTACTCCACTAATCACAGAAATACCTTCCAAGGGAAAGTTGGGGGGAGGAGGCTCCCTTGCCTAAGAGAAACTCAGTTCTCCATTCACTAGCTGAATTTTGCCCATATTCAGTTTCTTGTTGATCCCCTTCTCTCAGGCATGCCCATTGAGGTTCTCTGCTGGATATTTGAAGACGAGTTGGAATCATCCCTTAATACCCTTCTGAAAATAATTTAAAAAAAAAAAGAAAGCTGGGGTCAGGCTAAAGAGAATGGGAAGCAAAAGATTACACTGAATTATACAAATCTTGTGACTGAAGCTCCTTGCAACCAAGGAAATACAAGATGGCCAAAAAACCCAAGTGGGAACCCTGGAAATTCCATCTCTCAAAGGGTCACAGTAAGAACTATATTACTATGGTTCAAGGAGACCTACTGGCACTGAGTTTGGAAACAACCCCATTAAAAGACCAAGCCAGAACCATCTGTTGCTGATATATAAATGTTTCTGATCCACTAACAAAAGACATTCTAAATTCACAATCAACATAGCCATAAGGGATTTAATCAATTCAGCATTGGGCCAACTTTCCAAGGGCAGATGTCAAAACAGGCAGACATGAAACTTTACAACTAATAGCCAAGCTACCAACAGATGGTACAAATATCTAAAAAATCAGGCTGCAGTGGCAGCTGAGACAAAGAAATCTGTCATCCCAACAGAGGGGGATTCGCCTTCCCAGAATTGGGTGGAAAGTAAAAGGCTGCTGGATGCTGAAATTATAAACTTATATAGAAAGCAGCCTGAGGATCCATCTCAACAATTCACTTCAACAAAGCCAACCTTGACAAAATACTTAAGAAACTCCACTCCACAAGGGACCTTTGAGCACAAGCACTGTTGAACAAGATCTTGATATCATCTTTCTTCATGCTACCATGGATATCATCATCATTCTCAATAAAGGTCCACGGTAGTTATCAGTGTAGCAGAAAGATAGTGCGCATGCAAAACTAAGCACCAACCCATGCTCTTGGTAGCCTCAGCTCGCTTCCAAGAGAGAGATCTTCAGAGGATTTTTCAGTAATGCGGCTGCCAAGCACATAACTGTATGCTACTCATTCACCATTTCAAGGAAGTAGGCATACACACACTTAACGAAGTTGCCCCTCCTTTTAGGCTTTTAGTTACAACAGGTTTAAAGGAACATCCAGAGGTCCATTTGGAAACAGAACCTTCGGAAGATGAGGACCTGAAACACCCACCTTTGAAGTTCACAAATTGAACTGCATAAAATATGCTCTTGAGCAAGAGGTATACTCTCCATTTGGTGGGCATATATCTTTTTCATATAGAAAAGTTCTCAGATCAATAGGTCTTTAAAAATTATTAAAATGTTCGTTGGAGGAATCCCTACATTTGCTTCATACAACTAAGGACAACAAAGAACCCTGAGAAACTGACAATGCAGGCAGCATCAGACTGTGTCCTCTTGATAAGGCCAGCCAAACCAATGCTCTTTAAAGAGAGATTCTCTGAAACATATTCCATCTTTATCCTGGGCCTGAAGAGATCTAGAAAAAATCAGAAATGTTTTGAATCTTAAGGCACTCAACAAATGCACAAAATACGGAAAGCTAAAGAGGGAGACTGATTTTGGCATCATCCCCGTCTATGAAGAGACTTTCTCTCATCATTAGATCATACAGAGGCAGTCAGTGAAGCGTCTTCAGTTTGACTCAGGATCTGTGGAGACCAGAGATCCCAGGAAATGGTGTCTGCACCTTGAGCTTTCAAACTAATAACATCCTAGATAACTTTTCACCTTTGCAGAAAACCAGCATACCACTGTAGTGCCAGATTTTTCACCCTTTACTCAATCAAATGTTACTTACTTACACAAATAGTCCCTTTTCGTTTAGTAAATAGTATTCAGAGTCAGCAAAGGTTGCAAAAACTCTTCAGAGAGAGGATCTCCAGAAAGTGGCAACAGTGGATCTCTGTCCTTGGACTGGTCATCCCAATTCCCTATTATATCTTCTGTCCAATTCCACTACTGTCCAGAGTGGTATAGAAGATCAAACAAGACAGTATAGTGTTGATTGTTCTCCACTGGATCGTGAATCAGAAGTTGTCAGAGCTGACGTATCTGACATCCCAGGCCATATTGCATTTGTCATCAAGGAGGAATAACCTACTCTCTCAACATTCTCTCAGAAGTTGAACACAAAGTCCATGATGCTTCTGAATAGGAAGAGATAAAGAAAACAGGCTGGGCAGGAAAAGAGAACACTCCTATTGGCCAGGAAGGAATCATCCTTGAAGGCTTACATTTTTATTTGGAACCTTTTTCAGTTTTTGGTAGAGAGAGAGGTTGCAGATATAAAGCAATTCACATCCCATTAGCTCTTTCATCTCATAGTCACTGGAACTGGTGCATAGTACTTAAAGTGCAGATTTCATTAGTATTCAGTCCTTTGTTCCCAGAGGGCCTCTTTGGCAGATCATATTCACATACCTGTTGAAAGCATTATACCTAAAATGAGATGTCTGATGGGATTTGAGTGGGATTTTCAAAAGTGCTTAGAGTTGGCCGAACTCTGCTCCCATTGAAGTGAATGGTACAATTCCTCAAGTTCAATAGGAGCAGTTAGGCCAATGTGGTACACTTTTGAAGATCCCACCCTTATTTTAGTGCTGCAGGCACTCAACGGTATTACCTTCTTAACCATCAGTGACCTGTTATCTTGGCAGGATTGGGGCTGTATATCATGCTCCAGCAAGCTGCTATACTGCATATTCCACAGGGACAAAATAATACAGAGGAAGAATTCATCCCAGAAAGTAGCTATTTTTTTAATACTGACTTCAAGTATGAAAATAAAAAATCAGCTATGCACACTGGATCTCAGAAGAAGATTCATATACCCTTGAAAAGGACAGAACAGTTGATAAAATGCTTGCGTCTCATCCTGTTTCAATCCCAGACTCAGCAGCATGAAAGCCTATAAAGACACCATTTCCAAATGGCTTAAACCACATTAAAAATGCATACAGAGGACTCACGCCTCAGAAGATAAAGGACGACACTCAAGATCAGAAGCCTTCCAGTTATGTGGCTACATGCTACGTTCGATGGGTGGGTCTCAGATGCAGCTTTTGGTAGAGTGGTATTCTTTAGGCTCCACCTTAATGCGCTTTATCTTTTCAGTCTTCTATCCCTGCTTGTGTCATATAGCCAGGCGGTGAAATCTGTGTTAAAGTCCACCTTTTAAAGCAGTCACACCGAGATGTATTCCTAAACATTTTCCAGTGGAAAGTCACCTGTACTAAATTACTACGAATTATCCCGATACAGCAGCACCTAAGAGAACAGGTGAACTGCTTTGGATTTCAGTACCTGGAAGGCATGTGCTCCGTTAAGTGTATATGCACAGAAGACTGCATTTTGCATAGTTTTGTACATTGCCTTGTTTTAATACTGAAACACCACAGATCAGCTATAATAAACATTCTATGTTCCCTTAGATGTGGTTACAGGCAGTCAGATCAATGTTTCTTTCTTTCCTCATTTACAGGTTTCTCGTCAGCTTTTCAAGTAAAATTCTTACCCACCAAATTCAAAACAAAATTACCCTCCCTCTTGAGACCACATCTTGTCAGTCCTCTAAGCCAGTCATTCTCAACCAGTACCTCTGGTTAGGCAGAGGTCTTCCAGGGGGTACATCAACTCATCTATATCAGTTCTCAAACTTCATTACACCCATGATCCCCTTCTGACAACAATTACTACCTGACCCCAGGAGTGGGGACTGAAGCTTGAGCCCCACCACCCCAGGGATGGTCAAAGCCTGAGTGCTGCCGCCCTGGGCAGGGGGATCAAAGCCCAAGCGCTGCCACCTTGGGTGGGAGGCCCGAAGCCCAAGCCCCACCGCCCCAGGCAGCGGAACTGTAACCTGAACCCCGCCGCCCAGGTTTCAGCTTCAGTCCTGGGTGGTGAGGCTCAGGCTTCGGCCCCGGGCCCCAGCAAGTCTAACACCAGCTCTGGCAACCCCATTAAAATAGGATTGTGACCCACTTTGGGGTCCCAATCCACAGTTTGAGAACTGCTGATCTAGATCAGTGTTTCTGGGGGTTGCAACCCCCAGGGTGGGGTCACAGGATGGGTTTAGGGGGTCGCAAGTGCAGGGCCAGCATTAAGAGGTGGCAAGCAGGGCAATTGCCCGGGGCCCCATGAAGCTAAGTTACATGATTCAGCCCCAGGCAGTGAGGCTTGGCCTTCAAACTCCAGAAAGGGGGGGTACAGGTTGAGAACACTGCTCTCCATATTGGTTTAACTGTATAGTTTTTCACTGCTTGTCACATCTTGTGTATAAATCAGTGGATATGCCTACCCCTATCCCCACCAAAAACAGTTGTTTAACCTATCAGATTTTCTTCTCTAAGACAGGCATGTCTGCTGAACCAAACACCTCTACATATCTCTTTGTTAAATTAGGGTAGGGAACTAAAATTTGGTTCAGTCCTGTTTGTAGTTTACTAGTTGCAAAGTTTAAGAGTTGATGTTCTAGTATTATATCTAGTTACTTTTTATTAGTGTGTGGTTATTTAGCCACTGAAGTTTTGGAAAAGTTCCTTTTAGAGGAAGTTGGTGATTCAGGCTTCCAATGCAGAGCTCTCTTCTAATCGAGGTATTAGTATCTCTGAGCAACAAAAGGACTTGACCCACATATAGGGCTCAGTTGACGTGCTTTATCTCAGGAAAGAGAGAGATACAGAGTTTGAATACTACAGTAATGGGAGCCAGTATAAGCACTCAGAGCTGTACAATGTAAGTACACAGTTCTTTAAGGCTGTAAAATAAACTGGGAAGTCAGAATTATCCAAGTAATTCAGAAGTAAATATTTGAGTACTTGTGGTTCAAATTAGGGTTTAATTTGTTTATTAGAAAAGTTGTCAGGCTAAAAGTTAAATTCTTTGTATCATGAATAAATATACCCTTTAAAGTTGTTTTGCACAAGTTGATTTACTATAAAAGGTGGTAAAGTTACTGTAACTTTTCTCTAGCGTCTACTCGAACAAGAATGCAAAAGCAAAAACTAAATGATGGAACTGATACATCAGCCACTGAAGAAAAGTGAACATCTTCTCAGGACCATGCGGTGCACTGCATGCTTCTCTGCATTTGTCTTTCTTTTTCAGCCACCATGTTAATTACTTTTTTTATGATCAATTGCTAGTTTAAAATGTTTGGCCTTTTTTTTTTTTTTAACTTCAGTGTTTTTCGTTATATTATGCCGTATGATGTAGCATGTACACAATGTAAGCCACTGAGTTTATTAATTTATATATTTTTGAGGATTTGGAAGAGTTTTTCAGCTTCTTATTGCAACATTGTTCATTTAATGCCATTTCATTCTACTTATTTTGAACTCTTCTATCAAAAATAAAGTTAGATAGAATGATTTGAAATGCACTAATTCTTTTGTTCATTAGATTTCATTTTAATGTTGGAATTTTATGCACTATTTGCATATTTTGTGAATTAGGGGCCAGATACTGCAACGACTTCTGACTCTGTAGAATTACCATGCTAAGGCCCATTAACTTTACTATGCACACAGCCATAACTGTTGCAGGATTAGGCCCAGCCATTGTAAGTACAACATGCAAACAAGGTGTAAAGTAAACTCACATAGCCATACTACTGAAACAAATAACAGATACCTCAGATTCTTAACATCTTCTAGTACTTTTTCCCCTCACAGTTTGAGTGGACAGTTACACTGCTGGTCATCTGTTAGTCAGTTTGAACCTAACTGAGTATAAATTACTCAGAGAGAAAGTATGTTCCAGGGACAGAGTTTTTCCCCCCAGGTACAAAACACTCAAAGTGCACTTTCTGATATTTCTGGATCATGAAATGAAATCATACTGTTACAATCTGGAGTTTCTTGCAATGACCTCTACAAATACTGATTTGCCTGAAGTCAATGATTTAGCTTACTCAAATTTTGCCAAAAAATGGGAACAGAACCCTACTTTTAGTAACTTAAACCTGTGTGCCTCAAGTTGGCCTCCTAAGAATGAATAGCCTGACTTCCAAAGTGCAACCAAATTCATATTTAGATCAAGTTTAACATGTGAAGCATCCAGATCTGAAAAATTTGGTCCAAGTCCTCCCTCTCTCCATAAAAGGGCACAACTTTTAAGGCTACTTGAATTATTGCTAAACAAATACATTTTTAAATTAGCTCCTCAGTTGTGGGTGTTTTGCTAGTATAAAGGTATAAAAAAGTAATTTACTTCTAGCAGTCTAAAAAACAGCTCTAGCAGAGCTTTCTCATGACTGCTGCCTTTAGAATTATCCATTCGTTTTAATGAAGATTTAGTTTTGTGCAACTGCTTAAATTAAAGTAGATACAGTAGGAAAAAAGCACCTGGGTTTTATTACACAGAAACATGGTTTTAAAAAAATCTTGTGTGGGTAACTTATTTGGAAATCTCTTAGTTGAAAATAGAAAATACTTTTGGTAGTGTCATCTGGTTTTTTTAGAGATCAGTTTTTGTCAGTCAAAATCTAATTGTAGAGCAATTTTTAAAAACTGTACAACAGTATATTGATTTGGAAATATTTTGATGAACTTTGAAATAAAACAGTTACCTTCAGTTTTAAGTCTGAATATGGTTTCAACTTCCTGAAGTATGTACAGAAGTGTTAGTATCTTAGGTTTCTTTGCCTGTTTTTTTTTTTTGCAGAGTTTACAGGTGAAATATACTACAAATAATGGGATACACTGTCTTTAAGCTCCATAATTGCAGTTCGAATAGTGCCCAGATCTTAACTTTGCTGGCTAGAGAACTGCAGAGTTCAGTACTTAGACAGGCTATCCTTTCTCTACTGTGACAATGTACTTGTTTTGTTCAGGCAGTCTGAAGACTACATTTAAAAGTGTATGGTTGCATATTGTACAACTAATGGATTTCATTCCTTTCAAGATAAATAAAATAGCTTTAATAAGATTTATTGGTGATCATTGTAGCTTCCTTTTTTATTAGGTATAAAGTTAATAAGAAAGTATCATGTGGAAATAACAGCCTTCTGTTTCATGCTTAGGCTGCAATCCTACATCTGGTGTGAGCAGAGTCCCATCGATTTCAGTGAAGCTCTGTACATGTGCAGGGATCTAGCTCTAAATACACAATTGGGCCCTTAGCCATCTACAAAACTTCCATTAGTTCCCCCAGTTTGAGTTCATTTCAGATATTTCTAACTATATTTTCTCCCAGCATTATCGTTATTGGTATTACAGTAGCACACAAGGCCCCAATGAAGATCAGGACCCCCTTGTGCTAGACACTGTACAAACATATACAGTTGCTGCTTTGAGGAACTTACAATCTAAATAGACAAGACAAGGGGCAGGAGGGGACCATGACGCACACTGGTGAAACAGAATTGGTCAATGGCAGGGACAGAGACAGGAAGAGAACTCAAATCTCCAGCTACCCAGTGTAGGCCTACCCACTAGATTGTGCAACCGCAGATGAAACAATGCAGACTCCACCTGAAAATCAGGTTACTCTTTCTGCTTCTTCCGTCATCACCAACTAAAGAATCTGGAATTACAATTTAATTGGAAGTTCTACTGATGACATGGGAGGTAGAATGGGAATAGTGCTCTGTCTGCTATACCACGCTGACCCTCTTAACTGATTTTCCACCTTCCAACTAGTAACACACACAAACCAGAAAGAAAGCAAGTAAGATGTATATTATAGAAAGTTATTTCACAAGTTTCTTACTGCTGTAGCCCCCATTTTCTCTCCCTCTGACTATCTGTCAGTTGTTGCTCTGCTATGTCTAACTTAGGTCCCTGCCACTTGGAGCTTAAAACTTATCTATCTTCTCAGGGTATGTCTACACTACGAGAATAGTTCGATTTTACTTAAATCGAATTTTTGGAATCGATATTGCAAATTCAAACGTGTGTGTCCACACTAAGGACAGTAATTCGACTTTGTGAGTCCACACTAACGGGGAAAGCGTCGACATTGGAAGCGGTGCACTGTGGGCAGCTATCCCACAGTTCCCGCAGTCCCCGCTGCCCATTGGAATTCTGGGTGGAGCCGCCAATGCCTTCTGGGTAAAAAAATGTGTCGAGGGTGCTTTTGGGTAACTGTCATCATCCGTCCATCACTCCCGCCCTCCCTCCCTGAAAGCGCCGGCGGGAAATCAGTTCGCGCACTTTTCTAGTCAGTGACAGCGCGGACGCCACAGCACTGCGAGCATGGAGCCCGCTGCGACCATCGCTGCAGTTGTGGCTGTTCTCAACGCCTCGCAGCTTATCATCCACCTTTCCCAGAGGCAGATGCAGATAAGTCAGGCGAGAAGGCTACAGCACCGCGGTGAGGGCCTGAAGTCTGAGAGTAGCACAGACCTGTCAGAAAGCACGGGACCCAGCGCCGAGGACATCACGGTGGCAATGGGTCATGTGGATGTTGTGGAACGGCGATTCTGGGCCCGGGAAACAAGCACTGAGTGGTGGGACCACATAGTGCTGCAGGTCTGGGATGAATCCCAGTGGCTGCGAAACTTTCGCATGAGTAAGGGAACTTTCCTTGAACTTTGTGAGTTGCTGTCCCCTGCCCTGAAGCGCAAGGACACCCGGATGCGAGCAGCCCTGACTGTCCAGAAGCGAGTGGTCATAGCCCTCTGGAAGCTTGCAACGCCAGACAGCTACCGGTCAGTCGCGAACCACTTTGGCGTGGGCAAATCTACCGTGGGGGTTGTTGTGATGCAAGTAGCCAAGGCAATCGTTGATGTACTGCTGTCAAAGGTAGTGACCCTGGGAAACGTGGAGGTGATCATAGATGGCTTCGCAGCGATGGGATTCCCAAACTGCGGTGGGGCCATAGATGGAACTCACATCCCTATCCTGGCACCGGACCACCAGGCCAGCCAGTACATTAACAGAAAGGGCTACTTTTCCATGGTGCTGCAAGCACTGGTGGACCACAGGGGACGTTTTACGAACATCTACGTCGGATGGCCGGGCAAGGTTCATGACGCTCGTGTTTTCAGGAACTCTGGTCTGTTTAGACGGCTGCAGGAAGGTACTTACTTCCCGGACCACAAAATAACTCTTGGGGATGTGGAGATGCCTATAGTCATCCTCGGGGACCCAGCCTACCCGCTAATGCCCTGGCTCATGAAGCCCTATACTGGCGCCCTGGACAGCGAAAAAGAACTCTTCAACTACCGGCTGAGCAAGTGCAGAATGGTGGTGGAGTGTGCTTTTGGCCGTCTCAAGGGGAGATGGAGAAGCTTACTGACTCGCTGTGATCTCAGCGAAACCAATATCCCCATTGTTATAGCAGCTTGCTGTGTGCTCCACAATCTCTGTGAGAGCAAGGGGGAGACCTTTATGGCGGGGTGGGAGGTTGAGGCAAATAGCCTGGCTTCTGATTACGCCCAGCCAGACAGCCGGGTGATTAGAAGAGCCCAGCGGGACGCGCTGTGCATCCGGGAGGCTTTGAAAGCTAGGTTCCTGAGTGAGCAGGGTAACCTGTGACTTTTAAGTTTGTGTACAGAGAAGCTGAATCTGCCCCCGTTTCTTTACCCAGTTACTGTTGACTATCCTCTCCAGTTACATACCCCCTTCACCCCCTTCCAACACACGTTTAGAAATAAAATCACTTCTACTTTGTTAATGAACACCGTTTTCTTTATTACTGTTTTTGCGGGAATGTTTTAAACCAGGGACGCAGACTGTGGTGGGGAGCGGGTGTAGTGTAGTGACGCAAATGACCCTTCTAAACTCCAGGATTGACAGGCTCCGCAGTGGTGGACTGGTTGTTTCAACGGAGCCTGTCACCCCTCCTGATCGGGACTGTGTGTATGGGGGGGCTATGTGACTTTGTGGCAGGGGGAGGACGGTTACAGATCCCCTGCTGCGTGGCTCTGTGATACAGGATAAGGACCGCCGCATAAGATCTGTAACTGCCCTCCCGCGCCACAAAGTCACAGAGCAACCCACCCCCCACCACAGAACATGAAAACCACCTCCCAGACTGACCAGGGTAACTAGTGACTGCACTGTGTATGTGCCCTGCTGCTGGACCTGCCCCCGCCTATGTACCCTGCTAAAGGTGACTGTCCTGTCCAATTACCAACCTCCTTCCCCCTCTTCCCCCCCCCTCCTCCAAAAGAACATGATGGAAACAGTAATTAACAGAAACATATTTTTTATTAGCAACTACACATGAAACTGGGAGGTGAAACTTGGACGGGGGCTTGTGTGAGGCGGGAAGGAAAGAACTTGTCAAATTTTGGGGAATGAGAGCCTTCTACTACTAGAGCTGTCTGCAGGGGTGGAGTGAGAGTTTGCACGGACTCTGCCGCCCCTCCTTCTTTGCACTTTGGGTGAGGGGGGTATGGGACTTGGTGGCGGGGGGAGGACGGTTACAGATAGACTGCAGCGGGGCTCTGTCCTCCTGCCTCCGTTCCTGCAGAACATCCACAAGGCGCCGGAGCGTGTCCGTTTGCTCCCTCATTAGTCCAAGCAGCGTTTGAGTCGCCTGCTGGTCTTCCTGCCGCCACCTCTCCTCCCGTTCCATGTGTGCTTGGTGCATTTGGGACAAGTTCTCCTGCCACTGGGTCTGCTGTGCTGCCTGGGCTCAGGAGCAGCCCATAAGTTCCGAGAACATGTCCTCCCGTGTCCTCTTCTTCCTACGCCTAATCTGCGCTAGCCTCTGGGACTGTGATGCCAGGCTAGGTTGTGAGACAGTCGCAGATGTGGTGGGAATGGGAAAAAGGGAGTGAATTCCTCAGAAAGATAAATGTAGTTGTGAACAAAGAACATAGTCTTTCTCTGTGATGAACAGGACCATGCACAGCACCTATCACATGCGCACTCAGGACAAGGTCGAATTCTCGGCCTTCGCATTCAGTGCCTGGGGTCTTGCACTGCAGATCTGAGAAGCGGGGCAGGACACCGGAATTTGTGTAGCAGGCAGACATGGTAAGCCGTAGACTTGTGGCAGCTTAAAACTTTAATAGTAGCACTGGCCTCCTTTCACATTGAAAGCAATGCCAGTCCCTGCTGCCAGCAATCCGGCAAGCAGGAACTCTGCCCCTGTCCCACCCCCTCGCGGCTGTCCCCGGGAAAGATCCCTGTATGCTGCCCCTCTCCCGCCTCCACCGCGTGGCTGCAAACCAGCGGTTACAGTTCTGTAAAGGAACGGGCAAGCAGTCCCAACACTAACATTCCCCTACCTAATTCAAAGCAGGTCACCATGAGCGACATCACCCTGATGAGGATCTCAGACAGTGAGAAAGAAAGAATGCTTCGGGAAAGCCTCCAAAGACCAGGGCCGTATGCCGCCCTGCTCTGCAGGGCAATGATCCCTGAGTACTTGATTGTCTCGTGGCGCGGAAACGTTTCATACTACAGAGGACCCAATAAGGCCGCTCTCCCCAGGAACCTGATGCAAAGGCTTTCTAATTACCTCCAGGAGAGCTTCCTCGAGATGTCCCAGGAGGATTTCTGCTCTATCCCCGGACATATAGACCGCATTTTACTGTAGCTGCACTGGCAGGGACTAAACAGTAGAGCGGCTTGGGCAGAACAATCATGCTAAACCGGACATTGTTAGATTTTTTTTCAATAGTTGCACTGCCCAGGACTGAAACGTTAAGCGCCTAGGGCAAACTAATCATGAGAAACCCATTGTTGTTATTCTTAATATTCCTGTTCTGTTAAAAATAAATGTTTAGATGTTTAAAACACTTACTGGCTGATCCTTCCCCAGATTCTGTGTCCGGGTTAACGGCTGGGGACGGTTGGTAGGGGATCTCTGTAAGGGTGATGAAGAGATCCTGGCTGTCGGGGAAATCAGCGTTGTAAACGCTGTCGACTGCCTCGTCCTCCTCATCTCCTTCCTCGTCTTCCCCGTCCGCTAACATGTCCGAGGAACCGGCCGTGGACAATATCCCATCCTCAGAGTCCACGGTCAGTGGTGAGATAGTGGTGGCGGCCGCACCTAGGATGGAATGCAGTGCCTCGTAGAAACGGGATGTCTGGGGATGGGATCCGGAGCGTCCGTTTGCCTCTTTGGTCTTCTGGTAGCCTTGTCTCAGCTCCTTGATTTTCACGCGGCACTGCGTTGCATCCCGGCTGTATCCTCTCTCTGACATGTCTTTAGAGATCTTCTCGTAGATCTTTGCATTCCGTCTTTTGGATCACAGCTCGGAAAGCACGGACTCATCGCCCCACACAGCGATCAGATCCAAGACTTCCCGATCAGTCCATGCTGGGGCCCTCTTTCTATTCTGAGATTGCACGGCCATCACTGCTGGAGAGCTCTGCATCGTTGCCAGTGCTGCTGAGCTCGCCACGATGTCCAAACAGGAAATGAGATTCAAACTGGCTAGACAGGAAAAGGAATTCAAATTTTCCCGGGGCTTTTCCTGTGTGGCTGGTCAGAGCATCCGAGCTCGGACTGCTGTCCAGAGCGTCAACAGAGTGGTGCACTGTGGGATAGCTCCCGGAGCTATTAGCGTCAATTTCCATCCACACCTAGCCTAATTCGACATGGCCATGTCGAATTTAGCGCTACTCCCCTCGTCGGGGAGGAGTACAGAAGTCGAATTTAAGAGACCTCTATGTCGAACTAAATAGCTTCGCGGTGTGGACGGGTGCAGGGTTAATTCGATGTAACGGCGCTAATTTCGACATAAACGCCTAGTGTAGACCAGGCCTCAGTAAGGTTTGACTGGATACAAAGTTTGTTGCTATGCTAGCTTTGCAGTGCTGACCAGAATGTTTGTAAAATCAGTACATGTGACTTTAAATTGCCCCTGGGTGCTATAAGCAAAATTTGTCACTCTTCTGACTGCTTTAACCCGAACCTTCACCTAAAAACATAAACGTTTTCAGCAAAATATCTTATCTCCAGTTTACAGAAACTACCATATTAACTGTCAGGATACAATTTCCAAGCAGTACATTTGATATTTCCGGTGAGTTACAGTAAATGCTCCAATTGCTATTAGAGGATTTTGAAAGGTTATGACATTTGCGATTAGTACTTTTATTACTGCTTCACACACAGCTCTTCAAAATGATCTAGTGTTTTCGAAAGTTTATTCCAGAAAGGGAAAAGGATCCAAAGTTGGACAAACAATAGTACTAGAGACCTTTTCTCTCTGCAGTTTTAACCATGTCTGGGTCCCTTCTTTATGTCCTCTTATTTCCTGATATGATGTGTTTTAAAGGTCAGAGTAACTTCTCAGATTAACTATTACTGAAACAGAATATAAAAAACTGTATTCAGTTATTTATGTTCCTCTTCAACTTCAGCTCTTTCATGTAAATCTATACATGAAGAATTTTGTATTTCCAAAACACTGGTACTCTAGACAAGTCTAAGTAAACAGCATGTGCACCCACTTGAGTCTGTGAGAGTTACTGCAATTATTTGCAGGCCAAGAAAGAACCCAATTATAAAAGTCCATGAAACGGTGGGAAACCTGTAGAAGGTTGTGTTGTTGTAAGAAACCAGCACACGATGCAGTATGAATATTTTAAAATGTAACAAGTTTAGTTTATATAGGTATCCTGAAAAAAACAAACAAACCTTCTTTACCAAGCAGAAGTGGTATGTCAAAAACACAGAAGCCATTTCATCTAGTTGCAATCACTCTTTTTCACTACTGCATTAACTTCTTTGAAAGGCTTGAAATCTGTTTTCCTGTCAAATTCCCCCCATTTTTGTGCAGATATTGGTTTTATTGCTGCTTATGAGTCTAACAGTCATTTCTTTAAAGGCTTGTCTATACAAACACTTAGTCATTTCCCCCCCTCCCACCGCCCAGGAAGCTGGGCTATAAATCTACCCCTCCCTAGCCTGCTGCTGGGTACTAAAGTTCTGTAGCACTCAGCGATCCTACCCCACTTTGAAAGAGGAGTCGTTCAAAGGGCACTATGGAACTTCTAGTGCATAACAGCAGGGTCTGCACCGATACCTAGTGTGCAGCAGGTTAGTGCACGGGTAGATTTTCACCCCAACTTGCCACATGCAAATGAGCCCTTAGAAAAAGACTGTGGTCTTTAAACTATAATCTTTACCCTGTACGTTACCTATTTCTCTCCCCTCATCCCCACAACGTGCTAATAAGGAAGTAATAAACAGCTGTTTAAGAATGGTCGAAGCAATCTGATGTAGGCTTTAGATTGTAATAAAAAGTAAACAGGTCAAAGGCTAAGATCTTAAATATAACCATTTTATTAGTTGTCTATTAAGCCATAAGAGTTTTTACAGAAATCTGAAGTTGGCTGGATATTTTATTATGGTAGGGCTACAAGCATTATACATCCTTAGAGGTCAAGCAAAATTTGTCATGCTAATGGATAAAGGTTTTATTTTACAAAATAATCCCAAGGAAACAATTATCTTCAGTTTATATAAAAAGCATTTATATACTACAGCAATTTACACAGTGAACATGCTTTGTAATAAAGCTCCATCATTCTAAAGGTGGGTCCTAGAAAATACCATGAGGCTGAACCTACTAACATCAATCACTGTGATAGCCCCTTTATTTTAGTAGTTTATTTTATTCCTTTTAAGTTCCATTTAATTCAAGAAATATTTATTTACCTTTTTTCCCCAGTGGTTAGTTGGAGGAGTCTCTTATTCAGCTGTCCAAGGATATTTTAGGCCATCAGTCAAGTTTTCGAATGAATACCTCACCTGTCTAGGATTACAGTCCCAAATGTCTACAAATATTTTTTCATTGCTGTCTGAACTGGAGTCTCCGGAAACACATTTAATACTGGCTAACAATGGATCCAATTCCAAGATCAAGAGGAGTGGTGGTGGCAGCATCCTCAATCATCAAAAACAAAAAAATATAAAACCGTTACCGCCCAGGCTGGATTTAGTGTCCTCACATTGCTGTTCAAGCATGCACCTGTATAAACACACACGCATTTTGTTTTCCAACCATCAAGTCAGTGCACTTCTGAAGGCTGGACCTTTAAGTGCAAAGGAAAGTATCTTCTGTTGCTGTTTAATGAGTAATGTGAATGAAAGCTAAATAAATATATTTTTACTACATGTGCCTATAGCAGTGTATAAATATACTATTAAATTGTCCGGGTCAAGAATTAAATGCATAAAATCCTCATTGAATAAACAAACCAAGATGTCTGCATTTTATCCTCAAAACAGACATCACTGAAGAGAAGTTCTCTCAAAGAGTTAGTCCCACATGGTTACTACTACAAAAATAAAAAGCTGCCCGAAAAAAACCAGCCCAAGCTTTGGTGTGCACAGCATGAACTGAAATAATGCTCATGGCGAAGAGACTAAAGGGTGATAGATACTGCTAAGAATTGGTTTTCATCTACAAATGCATCCTTGTGTCCTTAGTCGCTGAATGCAGACTATTTAGTAGAGTGCACAGGAAATTGAGGTAGGGAAGTGCTATTATCCCCTTTTGACAGAGACAGAACTGAGACATAGACTAAGGGTACCTGTACCCAGCAGCTGGGAGATGTGATTTCCAGCTTGAGTAGCTGTACATGCTCTGCGTGAGCTAGTGCCTAAAAATAACTGTGGCCACAGCAGCTCAGGCTAGCTAGCCAAGTACGTACCCAGGGGCATGGGTAGGCTTATTCTCAGCTGACTAGCCCAAGCCACTGCTCATTCCAGTGATACTAGAGATTTTTGAGCAGCTCTCTTCTGTTTCCTAAGCACAGCACTAAAAACATCACTTTGCCACCATTAGCTAAAAATTGGGGAAGAATTATAATAATAAATGGAGATATCCTATCTCTTATAACTGGAAGGGACCCTGAAAGGTCATCGAGTCCAGCCCCCTGCCTTCACTAGGCAGGACCAAGTACTGATTTTGCCCCCGATCCCTAAGTTGCCCTCTCAAGGGTTGAACTCACAACCCGGGGTTTAGCAGGCCAATACTCAAACCACTGAGCTATCCCTGTAACTATATTGGCAGCACTATAGAACAGAATGGACCCTGAGAGAGCAGAGGGAAAGATGCCTACAGCGAGTAAGAGTGCTAGGTATAGTGCAAATACAGAACAGAAATAGTATTAATGAGCCTGTGTATGTTTGTCTGGGTTAATAAAGGTGTGTGTTATGAATGTTACATTGTTTTAGATGTATAAAGTTGAAGATTTAAGATTGCTGTCAGCGACAGCACATGGTTGATCACTGTATGCAGAGTGCAACACTTAATACTGTTCTAATTGTATGACATTGCAGTTGGGATATTTTTAAATCTGTATTAAGAAATTGTGTTAAGGGATTTATTTCCAGAGCTTTATGCTTAGATTACATTGTAGCCAGGGATCATCAGTGTGCTACTGTAATAAAAGATACTTTGTTTTGGAAAAGTACTGCCTGTGTATCTAGCAATTCTATTGGAAGGCTGTATCCAAGGCTGTATCCTCCCAAGGGTAACTGGTCTAAGATATTCTGGGGAGTTTTTCTAAGGCCTTGGCTACACTTACCCGCTAGTTCGGCGGCTGGCAATCGAACTTCTGGGTTCGACTTATCGCGTCTAGTCTGGACACGATAAGTCGAACCCGGAAGTGCTCGCCGTCGACTGCGGTACTCCAGCTCGGCGAGAGGAGTACCGCGGAGTCGACGGGGGAGCCTGCCTGCCGAGTGTGGACCAAGGTAAGTTCGAACTAAGGTACTTCGAACTTCAGCTACGTTATTCACGTAGCTGAAGTTCCGTACCTTAGTTCGAATTAGGGGGGTAGTGTAGACCTGGCCTAAAAAGGAACTGTTAGTAAACCTGAGTAATTCCTCTAGGACAGGTCCCCTTTCACCCTGCAGAAACAGAGTAATAAATTAGGAGGCTACCTGGAAGGGAACCTCTGCTAAACCCAGGAGGGGGCAATAGATAAGCTATTCTGGTGGTACCGTGGGTCTGTTTTTGGGGTAACACCAGGATGGTCACACTGCAATTTTTAGGTGCTAACTGGAGCAGAGCTAGCAGCTGTATGGAACCAGAACTAGGAATTACATCTCCCAGCTGCTGTGTAGACGTGCCCAAGGGCACATAGGATGTCTATGACAGAGCAAGGCTAGGGTCGTGTCCTAACCACTGGCTCATCAGTTTTTAAAGCCAGTTCACCTGTTCTTTTAACAGAAATTAGATTAAGTAATTTACACGCAAATTAGTCTTCTGTATCATAACAGAAACCAAAACTGATAAACATTTTATAATCTCAGCATCCTGTACCACAGTGCAAAAGTCTTTCCACGCAAGCATTAGCATACTGAAACCTCCTCCACCTATTGCTTTAGCAAGTGTTTGAATGGCACCTGGTTACCACTTGAAAAGACTTTGAGTTTAATTTTCATGATTTCATCATTGAATTGATTTATAACTTTCCCTATCCCTCCTCCCCCACACATAATTCATGTCAAGTACCTGTCTTATCTGTAAATACCAGTAGAAAAGTCAACTGATAATTCCTTTTTGTTGAGTTTCTTTTTCATGGCAGGTGAAGAGGTGTGTTTCTGAGCAGCAAAACTAACAGTGAAATAACTCATTATGTGACAAAACCAATTAGAAGTTACTGTTCCACTGGAAAGGTGAGGTAAAGTCCCTGGGAAAAATAACCAATTCTTTTTCGTCTGAGAAAATGACTTTAAGAGCCAAGAACTCAAAACTAGCCCTTTAAAATAAGTCCTTCATACTTAAATAAATTCAGCATAGTCTTCTCTTGAGCCTTTGCTGCTCCTAATTTACAAAGTATCCATTCAGTGGCTTTTTCTTTACATTAGGGGCTCGTTTAAGAGGGATTTGTATGATATATTCCCTTATCCTATCTTTAGCAAAACAAGCGTCTATCTCAACACTTCTCTAGAGGGTGTGAGAAATTAACCAGAAAGGAACCTTCTTGTAGCACACTTTGATTGACCTTAAAGGTGTCATAATGAAGCTTTAGCAACAGCCAGCTTCATGCTATCCAGTAAACTCAGATGAAGATGTTAAAGAACTGTTTTTGAAAATATTTCAAGGAAGAAAACAAGGAATACAAATGGAAAACAGTGACCAGTCCACTTGATTTTAACGGAAAACTTAATTATTCCATTAGGATTTTTTTTTTAAACCTAAGTTGTTGGCAGATTGTTTATATCTATTGTTTATCTATAACATACCCATCTGCACAAAGCTTGTGCATTAGGCTACCTGGAAGCTTACTAAATCCGCCCATCAACAGTGACACTGACTTTACTGGATGTTGTCCTGTTTTCTTTCAGGCATTCTGAGTGCTGATAAGTTTTTCAAAGGGGAAGTGTTCCCATGATGAAAGTATCTTCCTTTGCAGCAAGCATTCTTCAGTTTTTAAATGCTCCTACTCTGCTTGCTTTGCTAATGAAATTCTTCAAGAGGTCATGGTCCATTTCTGCAAAGCCTGTCGTTTGTGTAACCACAGTCAAGTGGTTTATACAAAACCTGAAGCAAAATTCTTCTAAGTCCTAGGAACAAAATAAGGTTATGAGTTATTCAATGAGATATTACAAATTTAAGTGAGCATTCACATCTTGGCTGTCTGTTTCATCCCAACAATATCCACATGAATGTTTACAAATGCGAAATAATACCTAGAACAAAACATTACAATAGCAAGGCCAGAAACTTGTCAAGGCAGCTGCTACTGTTTTGATTGGTTACGGAGCTGACATCTGGCTATCCTTCTTCCTAAAGCTCAACTCAAAGCTCACGCTTCCTGAAAACCTCAGTTAACTATCAAAAGAGGATGCTGCCCATCCACTGAAAACAGCAAGTTGATTGAAGCAAGAGTAGCACAGTAAAAGTATGTTGGAGAAGGGGTGCCCAACCTAGGATACAAGACAGATGGAAAGGGAAGAGTGGGTGAAGTGAAGGAAGGCATTCCTACCCTTAGATTTCAAAGTAGAAAGACAAATATGAAAATATTTCCAAATGATGTCATGCGTAAACTTGGGCTTCTTCTTAGAGTAGCTGCAGTGATGTATTTCACTTAGGTGTGAGTGTGCCCAGGCCACTGGAGCTGGAGAATTTTGCCTAGCAGGAGCAATAGAGGGGCACCACTTGCATCTTGCAGCCATAGTCCCTCACCTGGTTATGTGTGGCGGCACCATTCCAACCCCCCTCAGAGCCTTCTTACTACCCAGGCTGGAGTTGGAGCTGTGTGTGGTCTTAACCTCACACTCTGTCACTAATTTAGTGTTTTTTCTAGTTGTATGTAATTAGTCATAACCTTAGATTAGAGTTAGTTGCATGTAGTTAAGTATTCCCCTGTGATGCCCTCACCAAGGTTTACACATTGCCTGTTGTGTGTGGGAGCGATTCCTAATAATGATCCCCACATACAGTCTTTGCTGTGCTTGGGTGAGGCCCATGTCAAGGAGCAGTGTTCGGTCTGTAGATTGTTCATGAAACGCACTCAGGTGGATAGGGAACTTTGAACATGTGTTGTTTTAAGCAAACAGGCCATGTGGCCTGCTTCAGCACTGAGGGCCTTGTCAGATCAGAGGTCATCACCCTTGGGATCCAAGAGTGCTACTGCCTCGTGCTCTGAAGCAGGGGGGGGAGGGGAAGGAGCCATTCTCTGTTGAGTGTGCTGAGGAAAAAGTTCACATAATACCAAATTGAGACTGTTCCAGGTCTCATGGACTCTTCTGCCTCCCCCAGGAAGAGCGTGGACTGGCATGGAGTTAGTGCCGGCGCATGGGATGGTGTGGATGCCTCTAACTGCTCCCCGGCACTGAGTAGGGGCATTAGAGACCTGTATCGTCAACTCCAGTTCTGGCCCCGAGGTATCTATTGAGTTCGGTACTGACGAGGGAGATGCCAGCACTGACTGTTTTCATATTGGCATCGTACCAAGTGGCTACCATCCTCCTCTGACTTTCCATCTTGACCTCTCCTTTGGTCCAGGACTGCATTGTTTATAGCCCTGTTGGCTGGACGGGCCACTGAACCCTCGGGTCTATTGGCACTGCAGACAGTATTTCCCCTTCCATAATCTGTGGAAACAGGACCAGTACCGGGCTCAGTGCAAGAGTCCTGGGCACCAGGAAACTTCTCAGCACCACTGCAGCTGGCACTGCAAATGTTACCAGGGTGACTTTCACCATCCTTCACCTCGGCACCATCAGCTGTTTTGGTACTGCTGCTGACTTCGGGGTCCACACCACTTCTGGCACTGGCATACTTGGGGCCGGGAATGTAGTATGTGAGCAGGCAAAGGGTAGCATACTCCAGGGTACTTTGCCAAGAGGCGATCAGGTTGTGGCAGTTTTGCATTGACAGGAGTAGAACTCCAATAGCCAATCACTTGCCTGGGGTCCAGAATCATCTTGCAGACCATCTCAGCAGGAATTTTTCCCTCAACAAGTGGTCTTTGAAGCCCAGTGTTTTGCGAGTCATCTTTGCAGCGTGGTGCTTCCCATCGAGCGACCTGTTTGCTACAAGGGTCAACAGGAAATGCTGGCTGTTCTGCTCTCAAGGGGACCTCAGTCCAGGCTCCGTGACCAATGCCTTCCACCTCATCTGGCAGTCGGCTCTTCTATAAACTTTTCCTCCAACTCCAACCATTCCACAGGTCATCTTCAAGTTGAAAGTATAAGGGGCCAAACTCATCTTCATTGCCTCGGCATGGCCAAAGCAGTGCTGGTTTTCCGACCGCCTCACACTGTCGATTCAGCCTCCCGTATCCCTTCCTGTCCATCCTGACCTGCTCATGCAGAATCACAGTCACACTCTGCATCCCACGCTCAGCTCTCTACATCTCATGGCGTGGCTGCTCTATGGTTGAATAAGGAAGAGAAATGCTCGGTGGTTGTTTGACAGGGTCCTACTCAGTAGTAGAAAACCCTCTACTAGGATAGCCTATTCGGCAAAGGGGAAGTGTTTTTCAATGTGGCCCGCAGAGTTCAGCTGATGCTGGCTAGTATCTTGGAGTATTTGACATCTTGGAGTATTTGCTGCATCTTCAGTGGTCGGGCCTTTTGCTTAGCTCAGCATTTTGCTTAGCATCTATCGGCGCTCTCAGTCTTTCATTCATCCATTCATGTGTCTTTAATTGAAACCAGGTGGTATATTTACTTGTATTTTTTCCTAAATGTATTCATTGCCAGAGGAGGAACAGCGTCTTCACACACTGGACATCAGACGATTCTGGCCTTCTATCTGGACAGGACTAAACCTTTTCCGGTGTCACCTCATCTGTTTATGTTGTATGCAGACTATATGAAGGGACAGGCAGTCTCCTCACAGAGGATTTCTAAGCGGATAACTTCCTGCATCAAGACTGAATATGAATGGCTTTGGCTACACACCCGCTACGGGAGCGAGAATATTCTACAAGAGCACAAGCTATGTCAATAGCGTTATTAAGTGACATCTTGCTGTTGGATATTTGCAGGACTAATGCATGGTTGTCGATACATATGTTTACAAACCATGATGCCATTATCGTGGCATCCAGAGCAGATGCAAACTTTGGGAAGGCAGTCCTTTGGTCCTTGTTTAGCTAGACTCCGAGCCCAATGCCGTGGGAGTACTGCTTGTGAGTCACCTAAAAGCAATACATGGTTGCATCTATTTGAAGAAGAAACAGTTACTTACTGTAACTGTGGTTCTTCAAGATTTGATGCAGATGTTTATTCCACGACCCACCCTCTGTCCCCTCTGCATCAGGGTCTACTCTCTGGCTATTCAATGTGAAAGAACTGAGGAGGGTCGGATGGCGCTGCCTCATATAGCCAGGGAAGGGGCTCTAGCCATAAGGCGCTAGCGCTGTCCTCCTATGAGAATTATGCTAGGCAAAATTCTCCAGCTCTGGTGCGCTGGGTGTGCACATACCTAAGTGGAATACACATCTGCATCACATCTCAAAAAATCACAATTAAAGCAAATAACTGTTTCTCTTCACTCCACTGTTGTTCATGGGGTTGCTTTTAGAATATGTGGAAGACTGCAAAAATGTTTATGAATTTGGAAAGTTTATGAATTGTAGTAGAAAGATTGATATTGAAAATGTGTCATTCATTATTCTCCTGTTTAAAAAGTTTCAATCATCCAACCAGCTAGCATACCCTGTGACTGACTAGTCTGAAGTGGGTTTGGTAATCTAAGTGACCACCTCAAAAACAACAGGATGAAATTTGTTCATATGAACTATATGATGAATCCTTATGCATGACCAGAAATCAGGATCACGTCACAAACATGAACAGGAGACAGCTAACATAATTTGGTCAGCTCTGTATTTCACCTTGAAGGTAGACACAATATAAAAATGCAAAAGGTGCAACCATATGCAATAACTCTAAAAATTGTTATTTGTACACTCAAAAAGAAATAAATGCATCATATAACAATAAAGCCTTCAATTTTCCTAGTGTATGCCTGGAAAAAGGCTAATGATTCTTTCCCTCCTTTACCCACATTAACTTCAACAGCGGCCATCTGCAAAATTTGTCAAAAATATAATTTATTTTCTAGCCATTGTGGGACCCCAAATTAACTGCCTCCTCTATCCTGAATATTTAACGTCATGAAAGGACACGTTAGCCTCACAAGGATGTAGATATACATGTTGACCTCTTTTCAGAGTAGCAGCTGTGTTAGTCTGTATCCGCAAAAAGAACAGGAGTACTTGTGGCACCTTAGAGACTAACAAATTTATTAGAGCATAAGCTTTCGTGGACCCGAAGAAGTGGGCTGTAGTCCACGAAAGCTTATGTCTAATAAATTTGTTAGTCTCTAAGGTGCCACAAGTACTCCTGTTCTTTTTACGTTGACCTCTGAATGTGTATCTCGTAACGTGGAGAGAAAAAACAGCAGCTGGATTAGACACGATGGTAAAAATAACTGTCTTGTCCTAGACTTACTGGTACAAGTGTTAGATCAATAGTGAGGTTTTCTGAAAATTCTCAGCATAGGTACACCCAGTGTGGATGACTGTCATATGTTCTGTAGACCATGCAACAGTAACTGCACTCAGTGAGCCTTGCCCATTCAACCTTCTCGCAGTGGCAGCATTCCCTCTCTAGGCACTGAGACCTATCCCTTTTGCAGCTTGTTCCTGTGTAAACAACTTCTGCAGAAGGAAAAGGAATTAGCCTCTCCTTTGCATTGCAGCAAGCACATTACAGACAGAGTTAGCCACAAGGCAATATTTTGACATCATGATTCACAATCTGCAACCTCTTTGAAGCTTGTTGCAAAAAGAAATGTACTAATCCTAGTCAGTTTCCCTCTGTGTGAAGTACACAAGTATTGCACACCGGGCAGGAGGGAAGAGGGGAAGTTCCAAAGACGCTAGTTCATTTCCCTTTGTAGTCCCTTCCATGGGTTAAATGCTTCTAGTCTGCTGCCTCTGCAGAGATGCAATTAAAGCCGAAAAAGGAGACCAACAGTTATAAAAGTGGGTTTAAAAAGAAAAAGGGAATAAAGTGGGGAAAAAATGCCCAGAGGGAAAAGGCATGGAACCACAAAAAAGTGTGTGTGTGGTGGGGGACACAACAACAAAAAAAAGGAAGAACAGGAAATGCCAAAAATACAGAAGAAAGTGGCAAGGGTAGGGGGTAAGAGTGTGCATGGGAAATGTAATGACAGTTTAGATTTCTTTCCAGATTATATTCCAGGAATCCTAGGAGTACTACAATCTTTGTCTAAAAGAAAATTAAGGGAGGTTGCTTCCCTGCTATACTGAAAAAAATCTCTTCACTGGCCAGTCGGGGAACGACATTTAATAATTTTGGTGGTTAGGAAATCGTAACTTTTAATTTCTAGTAAAAATAACAGCTAATTAATCTTCAATCCAGCCCACAGTACATTAGAAATGTGCTATAAAAATAGCAATTGCATAGAACTACTCCTGCAAACAGACAATACCTCAGCAAGCATTTCCACAATTTTCAAAGGTGTCCTATTTGTGACTATTATTTCTGGATGCATTTATCTTTGGTAAAGTCAATGGAGTCAATTTATTTTATGAACTGATGATTTCTAGAGAGAAATTTCATGTTTTACATTTCTGCACCTTGTAGCCTTACAAAGTGTTTGCAGCTAAGGTGCTGACACACTATCCTATACTTTCACTATTTCTGCAGTTTTAACAGTGCTTACCTCCTTCAGTTTATAATCAATGGCTGTGCTAAAGGACAATACAAAATTTCTGAAAGAATATTACAGTTGCTAATTAAAACTGAATCATAGAAGGTAGAGCTGGAAAACATGCATGATGTCATCCAGTCCATCCCCATCACCACCTGTTTCCTACAATATATTCACGGGCGCTTTGTCCAGGCTAGTTTTACATGTTGCATGACACATAATTTCACTTGTAATAGTTCCAAGTGAAACAGGTTGATCAAAGCCTTTTCTGATGTTGACAAGTAGAATTAAAGGTGTAGAATATTTTTAAGGTGAGGCAGTCTATTTTCAAGTTTCTATAACAAACTTCAAATGAAAACCTATCCTATTAAGAGTAATAGTTGCTGCGCTTCCCCACACCACAGTATCTTTCACTTCAGTGTTCACAACACTAAAAATCCGACCCTTCCTTTTTGGTCCTAATGTTACAATTATTAATGTCCTGGTCATTTTCTGCTTTGATTACTTAGTGAGGTTGGTGGAGATGCCATTATCTCCCCACATTGCTCTGCCTCCAGACAAAATTATTTTTTTGTCAATTCGACCATGTCACTTCCCCCACCCCACATCTTCCAACCCCTCAATATTAAATGTACACTTCTTGTCTCCTCATCTTCAAGCTCTGCACAAATGCATCCCAATTTATAGCTCATTTTTTATCCTGTCATATCATCAATGATGACAGTTTCAACACTCCCTTCTTCTACTTCCATTTTTGCCCCTTCTCTCTCACTGCCCTCTATGCATGGACAGCCTACCAATCCAGCTTCACCAGACATGTACATTCTTCTCATTTAAATCCCTCCCTACAGGCTTCTTTAGAAAGGCAAAACTAAATAAAAGAAATAATAAACATTTTAAAAGGTCTCAGTTCAGCACCATCCTTTGGGTCTCCCAGTGTGACTTGATTTCTTAATAAGGATGAAGCTGTAAATTATAAAAACCTGCCAAGCTGACAGATTTAACTGATTTTGCAAGTAATTAATAAACCAAGATATTGGCACTACTGAGTATTTGTGGTGTTCAGTCAGCACACATATTTACTCACATATGTGGCTCCCTATCAACCAGATGGGGCAAATTCACCACTGGATTAAGCAGACTGCTATTATACTGGAATCAATGGATTGGCAATGTTTTGGCCAGTAACAAATTTAGTCTCAATGCACATATTTAACTTGTGTTAGTATTTGTGAGAGTTTGATGTATTCATGAAAGGACCTTCCTTAACTAGCTGGTCAGGTTGAAATGATATATTAAGTCTAAAATTAATATTCAAGTATCTTGTAAATACCAAACTACAGATATTTTGCAGACCGAATAGTACTGAAGAATTAAGAAAAGGCAAACTTCTTTCACAAAATAAAATGTTAGCATATTTGCAAATAAAACGTTTTATTTAAAGTAGTGCCCATTACACTATTGGTGCTTTCCAGACATTCTAGAATGACGTTCCCTGCTCACAATCCAAGAATAGACAGATGAGAAGACACAGGATAGGGGAAAAGAAACAACAGGCAATTTGTTTACATGTCAACATGAGTCACTGTAAGCAGCATAGCAGAAGTCAATCTTTGAGAGAGGAACAAATGCATACAGAGAAGGGCCTTACAAGATAGCCCAAAGAGGTCATATCCTGTGTAAGGGGACCATGTGGAAGGTGGTAGAGAGAGGATTGTGCAAAAAGCTGACAAATGGTCAGTGAAGGTACATTGGAAGAACATGGTCAGAAGGTGATGCAAAACTCAAAGGTGGATAAGTGGCTTTGGCAGAGTTATATACTAAGTGGGGTGATGAGAAGCTTAAATGTCATGCCAGAGCAGATGAGGAGACAGTGAAAGAATTCAAAGAGGGGACTGACACAATCGAGTCAGCGGGCAAGGAAGATGACATTAGCAGCCTCATTTTGTAGGGACTGAAAGGGGAAATGTCCATGCTTAGGGAAGCCAGAGAAGTTGATTACAATATTCATGTGTGATGGTTCATTAATTGCAAAAAATAGTTAACATAAATAGTTCCATGTCCCGAAAAACAGTTATCACACTAAGGAACTTCTAGTACAAATAAAAGTTTTCCATACCTCAGCTTCATATTTGACTGCAGCTGAAAGAAGAGCAATTGCATTCTCCTCACAAATGCTTTGTTTGATAGTTTGCTGGCAAAGCTTTTTCAATCTATTTTCTCTATAGAATGTTGCCAAATCTAGCAGTCCTGTTGAGAATTAGGTAGAAAATTCACAGATATTTGGTTGTCTTTATGCAAGCCATATAAACTTGTATTTCAGATTTATCAGTTTGTTTCTCTCTGATTCCATGATCCACTTTTACACAAAACCTCCAAAAAGGCTTTATGCAAATTGAAGAGTTCACACTTATTAAGACAAAGTGCTCCATCTTTTTTGCAGTTTGCATCACATTTTAATAGCGATTATTTAGTGAACCATCTCCCCTCTCTTCAGTGATGATCTGGGCCAGCTCCCTTCCCATTTGTGGTCAAATAATGTCTGTGGCAACTACATCAAATGGAAAGATAATATTAGGAAGGTATCAGGGTCTTTTTAAAACTGTTTTAAATATGAGAAATGATGGTCCTTTTTGAATACAGTCTACATTTGCTGTTCATTTCATCCTCCCCTCCCGTTCACTCTGCCCCTTTCTTCCACTGCATCTTTGCCATCCTCCTCCTCCTGCACGATTCTCTGCTGCATGGATCACCTCATCCATGTACATGCAATGGAGCATAAAAGAAGGTTTAAAGGATAGTAAAATAACAATGAACATGATCAACTCCATCTTTCTAGAACCTGTTAAAACAAACTTTAAGTTCTCTCCTAACAGTAACTTGACATTATTTGAATTTATGCCAATTACCTATTGCATCCTCAGGAGGGAGACTGATGCTGTCTGTGTACAGATATTCCAGGAAGGCTCGGTAAACTTGATAAGAGAATTCACTCATTTCTATAATATCATCATCATTGTTATTTAATATGGAACGAAAATGCTCACACCTAATGAACAAAAATAAGACACACATGGTGAATAGTTAAGTTTGGTAAATTAACACAAGTAAGGTGTCTATATCAATCATAAAGATGGAGAATAAAATATATAATGCTGTGATAATACCATCAGATTTTTTTTGATGAGGTAGGGAGGAGTCCATTAAACTCATTGTAATTCTTTTACATGATTTATATTTTAAGTATTATACTATTCTATTCCCTGCCTCCTTTTGCAAACACATTTTAGGATTAATTAAGACAATTCTTATTCTTGAAGATCTGTTTTTCCAAACTTCTGTACCCTCTAGCTACATCATGTTATCAGTACTGTAGATTACATTTATTCTGATGTTATCATCTAGCCCTTATTTCTAAATTTAATTTAAACTCCTCATTCTCCATGTTTAAAATATTAAAACCAGAACAGTCTTAGACATATCCTTGACCATCTTTTTGTTACAATAACCAGCCTTAATACTTGCATTTAAAAACCCAGATTATGCCTGTAATATCTGTATTATACATCTTAACTTAATTATAATCCCCCAATTCTGCCACACAACAGTACCAACGTATTTGGAAAGCAGGTTATTTTTCCAGTTTCTAAAAGAATGTTATTACAATACTCAACCACTGAGCTATGGCTCCAACAATACTGGAAAGAGAGTGCCCAAATGAATCAGCTGTTAAATCTGTTGGATTGTTTTGAAGATTCTTGAGTAACCAAGCATTTTATCTGTCCCCCGTTAAAACCTGTCCTAGAATAAACACAATTTAATTTGACTTTTTTCCTCCAGCATCTTGTCTATATGCCCTACCTTAGAATTTGCTTTTCTTTTAGTCAGAAGATTTTACAACTAAGCCTGCTTGTTATATCTTCATGGGTAGGCACATTATCTCATCATAGGTCTACATGGCACAGAGAGCACTACTACCATATAAATGAAAAACAAAAATCTACTTATCAGTTATTTTACCTTCCTTTTATATTGGTCTAAATTGTTCTCTCTATATATTTTGCTTTATGTTATGCATTTTTCATGTCATGAAAATATATAAACATAAAATCACAAATCAATAAAATACTCAGGAATTATAATTTGGTTTCTCTCGTGTTATTGTGCAGGGATGTGGGACTTGAAGGGGCAGCCAAAATCCTGTACCTTTGTTTTCTGAGCACAAGGCAGGGGGTCATAGCAATGATAGTGAACTCCAATGGAGTAGAACATGGGTAGAGCCCATTAGCTCTTCTGCATTTGTGGTCAGGAATTTGGAAAGGGGGGAGTGCATGCTGCATCTTTTAAAGGGACTAGCAGTTGCTGCTCATCCATGCAATCCCCAAGTGCCCAAGGATACATCTTTTTCGGTAGGCAGAATGCCTTTGGCCTCTCCCACTTGAACAGGGCCTGCCCACCATTCCACCACTACCACCACATGCTAGTAGCCATCAATCTCACAATTTAGTTTTAGGAGTACTTACAGAACAAGGCAAAAAAAAATCCCACTGAGTTATAAAAATGCAGCAATAAAAAGGATCTCTTAAAAGTAAGGCACTCCTGATAATGCTCGCAAAGGGAAGCATTCAGCAATGGTGTGTTACATGCATGTTATCCTCTTAGCCAAGTGTGATAATAGTTATACCTTGAGGTAATATGGCTTAATGAAGCTATTAATCTGATGTTCCATCGTCTTGTAGCCAAATGTATGGATCTGTGGATTACTTACCTGTAAAGAAGTTGATGTTTATTTTATGAACAAGCAATAATTAGTAGGAGGAAAATATTTAACTTGGGAAGGAAGACACCACTTTCGGCAGAAAGGCCGGATGGGGTCGCAGTTGGATTTTGTCCTTGTAGAACACCATATATGGCGGCTCTAATGTCAGAGCTTTAATCTCCGACACTCGTCTCGCCGATGTTATCACCACAAGGAAAGCGACATTCCATGACAGGTGGGAAAGGGAGCAGGAGCCCATAGGCTCACAGGGTGAGCCCGTGAGCCTAGAAAGAACCAAGTTAAGGTCCCATTGTAGGATAGGAGCCCGGACTAGCGGGAAGCGCCTCTTGAGGACTCTCAGGAATCTGCTTCACAGGTTGTGCTGGAAATTTTCGCCCCAGCAGCTCCCATCATGTTGGCTGTGGAGCCCCCTGGAGTGGTGCCTTCATCACACTCAATATTTTGACCCTGCTAACCTGGCCCCTCCTCAGTTCCTTCTTGCCGACTACTCCACAGAGGGATGGAAGGGTGGGTATTGGAATGGACCTGAACAACACATCTGAAAGAACAACAGTTACAAGAATGTGAGTAACCATTTTTTCTTCTTCAAGTGTTTGTTCACGTCAATTCCAATGAGGTGACTCCCAAGCTCTACCCCAGAGGTGGAGTCGGAGTTAAGGAATCACTGATTAGAACACCATTCTGCTGAAAGCTGCATCATCTCTAGCGTGCTGTGTGATGGCACTGTGAGAGGTGAATGTATGCACCGAGGACCAAGTAGCTGCCCTGGAGATTTCCTATATCGGGACCTGGGCCAGAAACGCAGCTGACGAGGCCAGTGCCCTTGTGGAATGAGCCTTAAGAGGCGGGTCTGGGACCTTGGCCCATGTGCGGATACAGGCCATGATCCATGAAGATAATCTTTGAGATGAGACTGGGAGTCCTTTCATGCCATCTGCCACTGCCACAAACAGCTGGTTCGACCTCTTGAACAGCTTTGTGCACTCAATGTAGAATGCTAACACCTGCCGAACATCCAATGAGTGCAGCCTTTGCTCTTGGGTATTGTTGTGTGGCTTGGGATAGAGGACAGGTAGACAAATGTCTTGGCTAATATGGAATTGTTAAACTACCATAGGGAGAAAGGCCGGGTGAGGTCTGAGTTGCACCTTGTCCTTGTGGAAGACCGGGTAGGGAGGGTCGAAGGTAAGGGCCTTTAACTCTGACACCCTCCTGGCTGATGTGATGGCGACCAGGAAGGCTACCTTCCATGACAGATAGAGAAGGGAGCAAGTCGTCAGTGGTTCGAATGGGGGTCCCATTAATCTGGACAGGACCAGGTTAAGGTACCATGCCGGAAGAGGCTGTCTAACCCGAGGATATAGCCGTTCCAGACCCTTAAGGAAACGTCCTACCATAAGGTTAGTGAATATGGAGCGTCCAGACAGGCCCCGGATGAAAGGTCGAGATAGCAGCAAGTTGTACCCTGATGGATGACGCTGCCAGGCCTTGTTGGTTGAGGTGCAGAAGGTACTCCGGGATGAGTGGTATAGAAGCCTGGAGTGGAGGAGTGTGACGTTAAGCACACCAGCAAGTGTACCTTTTCCACTTGGTCAGATATGTGGCCCTGGCAGATGGTTTTCTGCTGCTGACCAGGACCATTCTTACTGTTCTGAGCACAGGAGCTCCATTGGGTTTAGCCATAAAGCTTCCAAGTCTTGATATGGAGGGATTGGAGGTCCGGGTGGTGAAGGCAACCATGATCCTGCGTGATCAGATCGGAGTAGAGTGGTAACACGATGGGAGTGTCCACTGACAGCTCCAGAAGTGTGGTGTACCAATGCTGGCAGGGCCAGCAGAATTACTACAGCTCTGTCTCTGCGGATTTTCAGCAGTACTCTGTGCACGAGTGGGAATGGTGGAAAGGCATACATGAGATGGTCTCCCCAAGGGAGCAGGAACACATCTGAGATCGAACCTGGGCTGTGTTTCTGAAAGGAACAGAACATTGGGCACCTCCCGTTGCTCCTGATGGCAAACAGATTGACCTGGGGAAACCCCCACTTTTGGAAGATGGAATATATGACATCCAGATGGATGGCCCACTCGTGATTGTGAAACGATCTGCTGAGATGGTTCACTAGTTCGTTCTGCACACCTGGGAGATAGAACACATCCAGGTGAATGGAGTGGGCTATGCAGAACTCCCATAGCTGAAGGGCCTCCTGACATAGAGTGGAAGAGCAGGCTCCACCATGCTTGTTGATGTAAAACATGGCCGTGGTGTTGTCTGTTATTACCCGCACACTCTGGCCTTGGTGCCGAGATAGGAAGGTTTGGCATGCTAGCCGTACTGCTCTGAGCTCTCTGATATTGATATGCAGGGAGAGCTCATCCTGCGACCATAATCCTGTGTCTGGAGCTCTCCCAGATGTGCCCCCCAACCCAGAGCTGACACGTCCGTTACTAGGGACAAGGAGGGCTGGGGACTGTTGAAGGGGATTCCCTTGCAGACTGTGCGAGGGTTGAGCCATCATTGGAGGGACTCAACTACTTGTTCTGGCACCGTGACCACTGATTCCAGGCTGTTGCACCCCGTGTGGTATACAGACACGAGCCATGTTTGAAGTGGTCTGAGCCTCAGTCTGGCATGCCTCAGTCTGGCATGCCATACCACATAAGTGCAGGCTGCCATGTGACCAAGGAGACTCAGGCATCCCCTCGCGGTAGTGGTCAGCTACCTCCTGAGATTTTGGACAATGTCTTTCATGGTCTGAAATTGGGTCTCTGGCAGGAGCACCTTTGCGTGCACCGAGTCCAGCACCACACCGATGAAGTCTGTTCTTTGAGTTGGTGACAAGGTTGACCTGTTCATGTTGAGCAGGAGACCCAGCCTCTTGAAAGTTGCTCGAACTAGTCGGACTTGGGACTCCACCTGCTCACTGGTATGTCCCCTGAGTAGCCAGTTGTCGAGGTAAAGATATACCTGCACCTGCCTCCTGCGGAGGAAGGCTGCTACGAACGACATACACTTGGTGAACACTCGGGGGGCTGTCGATGGACCAAAGGGGAGGACTATGAACTGATGGTGTTTGTGGCTGGCTACAAACTGCAGAAGTCATCTGTGCGTGGGCTGAATAGCTATGTGAAAGTACGCGTCTTTCATGTCGAGGGCGGCATACCCGTCTTCCGGATCCAGGGAAGGAATAATCATGCTCAGGGAGACCATGTGGAACTTCAACTTCACCATGAACCTGTTGAGGCTGTGCAGGTCTAGAATGGGTCTGAGACCCCCCTTTGCCTTGGGTATTAGAAAATAGCGGGAGTAGAACCCCTTGCCCCTTAGCTCCTGAGGAACCTCCTCCACTGCTTCTATGGCGAGGAGTGATTGCACCTCCTGGATAAGGAGCTGCTCGTGAGAAGGGTCCCCAAAGAGGGATGGGGAAGCGGAATGGGAGGGAGGGGAAGAGCAGAATTGGAGAGAATATCCCACTTCTACCATGCAGAGAACCCAGCTATCCAATGTTATTTGGGACCATGCACGGTAGAAGTGGGATAGATGATTCTGAAAGTAGGGTTAAGGTTCCGGTATACGGTCTGGCACGTCGTCCCCGGGCGCACCTTCAAAACGCCTGCTTGGAGGCCAAGGAGGTGCGTGCCTGGCCCTGTGATGACGAGGGCTGGGACGGCTTATGCCTGCCGTTCCTACCTCGTCTTCTAGAAAAGGTAGCCTAAGCGGAGGTTGAGGTTTAAAGTGTTTTCACTGAGTAGCTGGGGTATGCATCCCCAGTGACTTCATCGTTTCCCTCGAATCCTTTAGGCCATGTAGCCTGGAGTCTCTTTGCTTCGTGAATAATCCTGTCCCATCAAAGGGCAGGTCCTGCAGGGTCTGTTGGACCTTGGGGCGTAGGCCCGAAAATTGAAGCCATGAGGTCCTCCTCATGGCTATGTCAGAGGACAAGGCACGCACCGCCGAGTCAGCAGTGTCCAGTGAGGCCTGTAAAGAGGTCCGTTCCGCTGTCTTGCCCTCCTCCACAATGGCCCCAAACTCATCCCTGGACTCTGATGGTATTAGCTCCTTAAATTTGAGCATGGAGTTCCATGAGTTAAAATTATATCTGCTCAGGACTGCCAGCTGATTAGCAATCCTGAGCTGTAGGCCCCCTCATGGAGTAGACCTTTCTAACAAAAAGGTCAAGTTTTTTAGAGTCCTTGGACTTAGGCGTGGGTCCCTGCTGCCCTTGCCTTTCACGTTCATTAACCACAGACACTACCAAGGAGCAGGGCTGCGGATGGGAGTATAGATACTCGTAACCCTTGGGAATGAAGTATTTGTGTTCTACTCCCTTGGCCATTGGGGGGATGGAGGCCTGGGTCTGGCACACAATTTTGGTGGTGTTTTGAATGATCCTAATGAGTGGCAGCGCCACTCGGGATAGACCTTCTGGGCCAAAATGTCCAGCATTGGGTCCTCATGTTCCACCACCTCCTCGGCTTGCAAGCCCATGTTGCGCACAACCCTGCCTCGTCTGGGGAAGAGGATGAGGATGCAGGCAGGGGAACGGGGTCATCCTGGGCCTGTTGGTCCATGGGGACCTCCTGCTTGACCTGCTGTTCCGGATCAATGATCCCCTGTTCCACTGTAGGGGCAGGGGTCTATGCCGGTGAAGGTGCTGTAACCGGAATCCCTTCAGCACTTCTGGGTGTGGGGCGGCTGGCCAAGGCCGTTGGCAGCTTGGGCTTGGATGCCAACGACCAGGAGCCCTTGGACAAGGTACCCTGGGATTGGTGATATGCCCAGGGAGTCCAAAAAGACCATTGTGCCGGTCCTTGCAATTGAGGTGACCATGGCATTGTACCCGTGTTGGGCCATCAATGCGTTGACTGGTGTTGGCTCCAGTGTGAGTACCTAGACCCCGCATTCTGAGGACAGGGACCGGGATCTAGAGGGCCATGGCGGTGCCAATTGGCATTGGCCAGGTGAGCGGTGCTGCGAGGAAGGGGACCGGTGCCGAGACCTCGATCTGTATCGAGGGGATCGATGATGCGATGATGATCAGCGCTGGGAACGGGACCTCCGCAATCATGGACCAGTGCTGCGAGTTTGACTGGTGCCGGAGATCAGTGGCCTGGAGATGCAGGCGGGCGCACCATTGTTGGCTTGCCATGGCTAGCACCCTCGGCACTGCAGGGGGCTTGTTGCAGAGACTCAGAGACCACGGTGCCATCATGGCAATGAGGTCCCGCGCGGCCTAGAAGGTGTCCGGAGTTCACGGTAGTCCCACCTCCTCTACCATATGGATTGGGGAGTCCAACAGTCCCGGGCACAATTGTACACCTTGCATGTCTGAAGTTCCCAGAGCCAACTTCACGGGTCTTGGGGCCAGGTGTTCCTCTCTGGGACGTGCCCCATTGGTCGAGACTGCAGGGGAGGGTCTGACAGGAGATCCGCCTCTACCCTGCTTGGCGTGCTTCTTCTGCGGTGCCAGAGAGTGGGACAGGTCCCAGGCAGTTCTCACAGTCTTAGGCCCGGGGGACGGCGGTGCTGTGAGTCTCTGCTCGGTGTCGGGTCCTGCTGCACTGAGGTTGGCTGTGGTTTAAGAGCCGCCTCCAGAGGGAGCTGTTTCAACCTGAAATCCTGCTCCTTTCTGGTTCTGGGCCCAAAACCCTTGCAAATCCTGCACCTATCGGCTTAGTAAGCCTCCCCAGACACTTTAAACAAGCGTTGTGGGTGTCGCCCATTGGCATGGCTTATTGCAGGACTTGCAGGGCTTGAACCCCGGGGATCGAGGCATGCCCCGAGGTCCCCAGGGGGAAAGGTCGGGGTGGAAGGGAAACCCTCCACTCCTAACAGAACTACTACTAACTAATAAAAACCAGAACAACTATAAACTACTAACATAACCTACACTAGAAAGCTAGGGGAAGCAAATAGAACTTGTAAGCAAGCCACTCGCGGTTCCAACAACCATCACAGGTGGTAAGAAGGAACTGAGGAGACGCCGGGTCAGCAGGTCATATATTGAGCACCATGAAGGCGCCACTCCAGGGGGCTCCACAGCCGATCCGATGGGAGCTGCTGGGGGAAAAATTTCCAGCAACTGTGCACGTGGCGTGCGCACACCTGATTGGAATCAACGTGAACAAACACTCGAAAAAGAACCACAGTTACTGCAGGGTAACTGTTCTTTCTCATTTAAGTGATTGTCCACACAGATTCCACTCTAGGTGATTAACAAGCAGTTATCTTGAGCCTGGAGGTGAGAAAGAAAAGGCAATTATTTAAAAAATCTACAAAGAATTCAGAAAGGTTCTAACTTGTTTGTCTATGACAAAACTCTAAACTCTTAACCAACTACTTTTCATGAAAACACTTCCTAAAGCAAGGTGCATCAAATATTCAAGAGGCCTGGGCACTGAAGGCTTTCCATCTCACAGTCACAGGTGGTAAGAAGGAACTGAATGGCGGCTGAGCACATGCATCCACCAAAGCCAAGGGTAAGGACGTGCTGGGGTGCAGCTCCAGCAGACATGGCTTTCAAAGGAATTTGATCCCAAATGCATACCTAGAGTGGAATCTGTGTGGACAACATACCTCAAAGAAGAACAAGCCATTTCAAGCAAAGATGGCAGAATGAAGGTGTGTATCAGAGTGCAGGAGATGAAAGGAGCACATGGAGAAAAGATAACAATGTAGGGAAGTAGTGGAGTACTAGGATATGAGAGCAGAGATGTAAATTGAGGCAAGATTAATTAATGTGAAGCCAAGGAGCTTGAATTTGATGCAATAACATCCAGGAAATCAGTGAAAGGATTCAAGATGAGGAAAAGGAAGATGGAGAAGCGATGATGGTAATCAAGGCAAGAAGCAGGTTTTGGCAGAGGAGGTACATTAGTCAGGAAGGGGCAAATTATTGTAAAATTAAAGAGGATGAAGAAAAAAAGAGTTATCAAGAGAGTGGAGATGGGATGAGAAGCAGTATGGTCAAGTGAACCGGACATTAGGGTGGGGGTCAGGAGACCTGGGTTCTACTTCCAGTTTTGCCACTAACCTACTGTGTGACCAGTTTTGGAGATATTCTGAAAATGTGCTATGCTTTTTGCTTCCACAAATAACATCATATGAAAATCTGTTCTAACAATAACATGCAGACTCATTTAATGGAATTTACACAACTTAATAACATCTGCATATCAATCAGTTAGATTGGAAAGTGCTATTAACCTGCAAATAGTTGTGAACACACAAAGGGAGATCAGTCTGAAATTCAGGCCCACCAAGTTAGTCAAAGAAATAACTAAGACATACAGGATGTGAGATTGGACAGAAAGGGATAGGTTGGAAGTAGACATGTACATTTGGGAAGCATCCAGAGAAGCAGCACTTGAAACAATTGGAGGTGATTATGTTGCCAGCTGGAAATAGAGGATAGAAGGGACCAAGGACAGAAACCTGAAAAACATGAACTCCTGGGTGAGAGGGGAGGATGCAGAGCTACCAATGAAAGTGATAAAGAAGAGATGAAGGAAGAGAGAATCAGAGGGCCCCAAGTGTGGAAGTCAAGAAAGGAAAGGAGGAGAAAGTGATCAACTAAGGAGAAGGCAGCAGAGAAAGAAGACAGATAAGTGCTCCTTTTTCCTAGCAAGGAAAAGATCTTAACAAGCTTGATCAGGATAGTTTAGACGCAGTAAAGAGGGTGGAAGCCAGACTGGAGGAGAGCAAGTAAAGAGTATAGGCAACAGGATTAGGCAGTGTGCTATGAAATTTTTGGATCCAAAAGGAAGGGGAGGAGGAAATTAGGCTAATACTTAGAAAAGCAGGTGGTTTTCAGCATAAGGCCTGCTCATAATCACACAGGAAAGAAACCAAATATCAACAGCATTAAACAGTATTACTCAGCATGAGTAAAGTGTTGATGTTATTCCTTGAAAATTCCTTACCTAATTTTGAGAAGGACTTTATGAACATGAATATATTTTCCATCCACTAGAAACTTCAAGTCTGCAGTGTCAGGGTTGTCAAATTCCTTCTTCAGTGATTGGGCTACTGTTAGGTGGTCATCAGGTTCTAAGATAACAAAGGTATTTAAGAGTTATTGATGAATAAATAACAATGTTCCATGTCTCTTGATTCCTGGCTTTAAGTCAGCATATCAATGAAAGCAATGCTATTCATAAACACAACCTTCCACTCAAGACCAGTAACACAACAATAATGTTAGAGTATGGACCTCTAGAACAGAGAGTAAAGGCTATGTCACTACAATTCCTACATGACTATCCACTCCAAACAAATACGTATCTCAACTAAAAAAGAGGTCCACCTAGTATCTCTCAGATAAGTTTCACCCTAGTACAGGAATATTGCCTACCATCCAGAAAAATCTCAACAGTCTCAGAAGTTTAATGTTACAATCGGTAGTACACATTATCAGTTACTTTTACTTGTTTAAATTTTAAACTTGTTACTTATTTTATCAGAAAGTGTTTATTTTTCAAATTATTTATTCTGGCATATGTACTAGAAACATAAAATCATATAGGAATCTGCTAAAAAAGAAAAAAATTCTGTTTTAAATACTTCCACTATGAGAGATGCCATTTCACATCAAGAATAGCAAAACAAGTGAATACATCCATAAGTGCAGGTGAAGTGTCCTCAATATAACAGCCTTACAGCTAAACACTAACAATTCTATACAGCTATTGGAAAAATGAGCTTGCTTCAGTGGTGCTATTTAAAAGCATTGCATGTATTAAATTCTGTATGTCTATGCATGTATGTACATATATACATACTACAGTCCTCTGTGATACCTCTGTGACAAGTCTATCATATAGCCTTGACATTCTCATCTGCGGTCTGTCCACAAATCCATCTCTCATGGACTAGTTCTAATACTTCAACCCCTTCAGCAGCTTCAAATAGCCATTTTCTTTTAAAACAAACAAACAAACCCGTCATAAAAATATTTCCTCCTCTTCCCAGGGATAGTAACAGCTTTTCTCTAATAATGTCACAAATTTAAAGTCTGGTATCTTGCAGCCTACAAGGCAAGTAGTAGGAAATGGGAGATACCCAGTTTCCCCAATGGGACCTTGTGACGTTATTGATATAATCTGGGACCATATAGATCATTGTTGCAACCAAGGTCCTGTAGTGGCACTCAAATCTTGTATAAAGGGGGTCAAATGGGGTGTCTAAGACAAGGTTATGGTTTACTGGTTATGATTATGCTGTCTATATGTGTGTATCACTTTTGTAGTTGAAGTTATGAATATTGGCTCTATACTGTCTGTATTTCAAACTTATGCTATGCTGCTGGGTGACATCCCAGACAAACTGGTGTTAGCTCTGCCTAGCCTGCTTGATGGCCCATTAAGGACCATCAGCTATACAATGGACCCATTGAGAGAAGGCAGATACGCCTTGTAACTCAGCAAAGTATGCAGGGACTGGCCCATGTGACTCCAGACTCCATTTTGCTGTAATTTTCCACAGTAAGAACAAAGAGGTGTTCTTACACCTGGAAAAGACTATATAAGGCTGATGCCTCATCTCCATCTTGTCTTCAATCCTGCTTCATACCTCTGGAGGAACTTTGCTACAAGCTGAAGCTTTGAACAAAGGACTGAGGACCCATCCCAGCGGGGGATGTATTCCAGAGACTTGATTTGAACCTGCAGTTTATTCCATCGCTGCTGCAAGCCTGAACCAAGAACTTTGCCATTACTGTATGTAATTGATTCCATTTAACCAATTCTAACTCTCATCTCTATCTTTTTCCTTTTATGAATAAACCTTTAGATTTTAGATTCTAAAGGATTGGCAACAGCGTGATTTGTGGGTAAGATCTGATTTGTATATTGACCTGGGTCTGGGGCTTGGTCCTTTGGGATCAGGAGAACCTTTTTCTTTTACTGGGGTATTGGTTTTCATAACCATTTGTCCCCATAACGAGTGGTACTGGTGGTAATACTGGGAAACTGGAGTGTCTAAGGAGATTGCTTGTGAGACTTGCAGTTAGCCAGTGGGGTGAGACTGAAGTCCTCTTAGTCTGGCTGGTTTGGTTTGCCTTAGAGGTGGAAAAAACCCCAGCCTTGGGCTGTAACTGCCCTATTTGAGCAATTTGTCCTGAGTTGGCACTCTCAGTTGGGTTCCGCCAGAACCGCATTGTCACAGACCTAAAGACTTACTATTAGCTCTGGAAGGGCCCGAGACACAGGATTTGATATTATGACATTATGAGGACATTTTGATATCTAGAAGAAGTATTTTAGGTTATTTTTAAAGGATGTTATGGCTACCTCTGGGTTCATACAATTGGACTCAAGGTAACTAAGTCACCTGGATTTACAGGTAGAAAGATAAATAAAAAATTCCCAATGGTGTTTTTAAAATAAAACATTTCTAAAATAGTTTTTCGGTAATGTGGCATATACATCATATGATAGTGTGGTTAAAAGTTTTACTGGCTCTCATTTAGGATGGCCTGCATAGTTCACTCAGGTCTCTACTACTTGTGAGCAAATACAGTCAGCTAAAACTCATACAAATAAAAGCTTTACACTTCCTCACCTTTTCCTATAATATATGCCAGTAATATATGAAAAAATACAGTGTATATTTTCTTTACAAGATTAAAATTAAATAATTGCTCAACTTTTTACAGCTAATATCTGCATATGTTTATTTTTAAAAAGAACTGACAAGCTGAAAGTAGATGTTTGTTGGTAAAGGAAAACTCAAATGGTTTTAGAAGATTGAGTTTGAAATTCATATAACTTAGCGCATTAAGCAGATTTATCACAACATTTAAAAATACCACATACTTTGCCTGCTTTTCTGTTTCCTCATCAACTTAATGAACAGGAGAAAACACACCTTCACTGTTGTCTGACGTAACAAGTACATCCCCTTGGAAAGGCTGATGTGTTCAACTGACATGTTGTTATAGATCAAAATAATGCCTGCAGCATTTTGTTGTGGAAGCCAGAAACAACAGAGTTACTTGCAAATATAAATGTGTGCCATTAAAATATTACCTGCTGACCTCTATAGAATTGGTCAGCCAGAGGAAGCAAAGGTAGGGCTAAGTTATGAAGCGTTTTAAAGATAAAGACAAGAATCTTGTATTTGATGCACAGGTGAAGAGGGAGCCAGTGGAAGGACACAAAGAGGGGGATGACGTGGTCACAGAAATGAGCCAAGAAAATTATTTTAGCAGCAGCATTTTGAAAAAGAGTTGAAGGGAGCAAGTTTGCAGTATTCAATGCCAGAAAAGAGGAGGCTGCAATAGTCAAGATGTGAAATGACGAGGGCTCGGACAAAAGTTTAGTTGTGTGAGCAGAGGAAAAGCCATGAAATGTCATGAAAGAAAAAGCAGCAAGCTTTAGAAAGGATCTGAATATGTGGGTCTAGGTGATAGGGCGAAGTCAAAGTTGACACTCAAGGTACATGCCCGAGTGAAAAGGACTGTGGTGTGGTACACAACGATGGCAAAAGTGTAGATAGAAGAGAGATTGAAAAAAGATTAATAACTCAGTTTTGGACGCGTTTCCTTTAAGAAAATGACTGAACATCCAAAAAGATGTCAGAAAGACAGGCAAGGGAGATAATTCATCAGTAGAACTGAAGATCTGCATGTCATCACACAAAGATGGTAGTTAAAACCATGCTTGCAGTTAAGAGCAGATAGAGATGGGAAGAAGAGGAAGAGACTAAGGACAGAGTTTTGAGGGTCACCCACAGACAGAGCATGTGGGGGGGTGGGGGCAGGAGAATGACCCATCAAATGAGACTCTGAAAGAGTAATCAGAGAGGTAAAAGGAGAACTATGAGAGGACTGAACCACAAAAGCCAACAGAGGACAAAATTTCAAGAGGTAGGGAGCAGTCGATGGTGTCAAAAGCCACAGAGAGGTCAAGGAAAATAAAGGGCTGTTCTACACTAATGCTGTAAGTAAGTCACACTACTTCAGTTATGTAAGTTACGTAACTGAAGTCGATGTAACTTAGGTTGATGTACAGCGGTGTCTACACAGCACTATGTTGACGGAAGATGCTCTCCCACCAACTTACCTTCTGCCTCTTGGGGAGGTGGAGTACAGACGTTAATGGGAGAGCGCGCTGCCATTGACTTAGCTTGTCTTCACGAGACCCGCTAAATCGACACCACTGCATCAATCGCAACAGTGCCGATTTAGCCGGAATTGTAGACAAACCCAAAGACAGAATACAATCCATGAGATTTGACCAGAAAGAGGTCATGAGAGACTTTAGTGAGAGCAGTTTCAGTGGAGTGTAGAGGATGGAAGGCAGACTATAGGTGGTCAAGATGGAAATTTAAAAACTCCAGACAGTGGTTGCAGAAAGCATGTTCAATTAGTGTGAAGATGAACAGGAGAAGAGACACTGAGTATTAGTGGGGGAAGAGTCCAGGGTGGTTGTTTTTGTTTTTTTAAAATAGGGAAGACCAAAGTATGTTTGTACTGGGAGAAAAAGGAACTGGATGAGAAAGACAGGTTGAGGAGAACACCAAAAGAGGGAATGAGAGCAGAGCTGGGAAAGTTACAAGAGGAGAGGAGATGGGGTCACCTGGGCAGAAAGAGGGGTTGGAGGAGCAGGGCAACAGTGACAGAGGTGAGTGCACTATGGATATAGTGGAAAAAGTGGAGTGGAGAAATCCCTCTGTATCTTACTGATTTTTTTTCTTTGAAGATATCCCCAAGATTTTTTATTGAAAGTGAGCAGGAAACAGGAGGGTGGAGGTTTAAGGAAGGAGTCAAATGCAGTGAAAAAGTATTTGGGATTGTAGGTGCAAGACGCACTACGAGGAGCAAGAAAGCTGTTTGGCTAAGAAAGTGGCAGAACTAAAAGAGGAAAAAGAGTGAATCTACAGTGAAGAAAGTCGGTGTGACTGCAGGACTTTTGTCAGAGATACTCAGCAACAGGAGAACAAGAGTATAGAAAATAGCTATTTAGGTGTAAGGCAGGGCTGAGGGATGATTGTGTCATGTGTGCTGTATTTCCTGATATGAGAAAATTAAGGAGCCAAGCAGGATATTCTGGTAATTTCCAGAATGAAGACTATGATACACATGCCTGAAAGTCAGAGATTTTATATATAGATACAAAAACCTATTTTATATGTATCTTAAAATATGGCCTCTCTCAAAAGAACTGCTGCATTTGTATTTAATAGTAACGTGGACACACAAGGTATGATAAGAAAAAAGTCCTATTAGCAAAGTAAGAATCTGCTCTTAGCCATGGGAATTATATACAGAACTGCAATAGAGCTGATTTTATAAAAGCCAGCTAGTGATTTTTATATACACACATATATTACAGCATAATGTAGTTTTCAAGTATAAACTAATTTTACATCTAAACTTAGCCTTGCTACTTCAAGGTAGAGGGCATGAGCATAAAAATTTAAAGCTAGAACATTAGGGAGAGTTTGTTTTCCTCTGAATTGTGATTGTGTAAGGACAAGTATCTTCTATAGATCTGCAGACTAAAAGACTAGACAGTTACACTTTTTAAAAAAGGAAGTAATGCATACAAATATACTAAAATGTGCAATGTTCTCAATTAAAAAAATAAGGTATTTTCACTGTCAATAAGTGCTTTCCCTGATCCATGTCAAATGTGCGCTAACTACTTATGCTAAACAATCTGTTTCACCTTGCATTTAGCTGTGATGTTCAGAGTACCTTTACCAGACCTGAAGAAGAGCGCTGTGTGGTTTGAAAGCTTGTCTGTCTCACCAACGGAGGTTGGTCTAACAAAAGATGTTACCTCACGCATCTGGCCTCTCTAAATTCATTGTTTAGGCAACCTAAAAGCTCTAATGAACACCTAAGGTTGCCCCCTTATGGTACAGGCTGTAAGACAAAGGTTATACACCAAGGTCTGTGCTTGATCAGCTCGGCTAGTAGGAATTAGATGCATCTTTCTGTAACATATCTATTCTCTCTAGTGCCACCTCCCAGTGCTGAGAGGATGAACACTTAAGTATGATGCAGTCAGAGTTTAATATTTGTTCATAATTTACAAACACAAAAGATCACAGGGCAAAGGATTCATTTTATGGTTCCTATCTTCTTGCATGCTTAAGAGCAATCAAAAAGAACAGGAGTACTTGTGGCACCTTAGAGACTAACAAATTTATTAGAGCATAAGCTTTCATGGGCTACTGCCCACTTCTTCGGATGCATATAGAGTGGAACATATATTGAGGAGATATATATACACATACAGAGAGCATGAACAGGTGGGAGTTGTCTTACCAACTCTGAGAGGCCAATTAAGTAAGAGAAAAATTTTTTTTTGAAGTGATAATCAAGCTAGCCCAGTACAGACAGTTTGATAAGAAGTGTGAGAATACTTACAAGGGGAGATAGATTCAATGTTTGTAATGGCTCAGCCATTCCCAGTCCGTATTCAACCCTGAGTTGATTGTATCTAGTTTGCATATCAATTCCAGCTCAGCAGTCTCTCGTTGGAGTCTGTTTTTGAAGTTTTTCTGTTGTAATATAGCCACCCGCAGGTCTGTCATTGAATGGCCAGACAGGTTAAAGTGTTCTCCCACTGGTTTTTGAGTATTATGATTCCTGATGTCAGATTTGTGTCCATTAATTCTTTTGCGTAGAGACTGTCCAGTTTGGCCAATGTACATGGCAGAGGGGCATTGCTGGCACATGATGTCATATATCACATTGGTAGATGTGCAGGTGAACGAGCCCCTGATGGTATGGCTTCTTATCAAAATGTCTGTCCTGGGCTAGCTTGATTATCACTTCAAAAAAAATTTTATCATACTTAATTGGCCTCTCAGAGTTGGTAAGACAACTCCCACCTGTTCATGCTCTCTGTATGTGTGTATATATATCTCCTCAATATTTATTCCACTCTATATGCATCCAAAGAAGTGGGCAGTAGCCCACGAAAGCTTATGCTCTAATAAATCTGTTAGTCTCTAAGGTGCCACAAGTACTCCTGTTCTTTTTGCAGATACAGACTAACACGGCTGCTACTCTGAAAAAAGCAATCAAGTGCACTGATATTCCCAGCAAATAAATTGAGACCTTTCAGAACACTCTCTCTGTGGTCAAACCCACTGTGGAGGTATTATGAAACCATTAAGTGTACTTAAATCATTGACTGCTGGGCATCCTGTAGAGTCTATACAACTAAGTTCTTCTCTACACTATAGATGCTACAGCAGCACAGCTATGGCACTGCAGCTGTGCCACTGTATTGCTGTAGTGTAGACACTTGCTACAGTGACAGAAAGGGTTTTTCTACCACTGTAGTTAATCAACCCCCTCGACAGGTAATAGCTAGGTTGATAGTGAGATTATTTACCTGTACAGTAACTTGATTTCCTCAGATGTTTTGTCCCTATGGGTGCTGCACCATGCTCCTATGTATTCTCGAATGGAGACTGTAAATCAATGTCCATGGGCCCATGCCTGGGCAGAGCAGTTCCTCATGCTCCCATACAAGGGCATATAGGGAGGTGCAGACCTGCCATCACTCAGTTCCTTCTCAATTGCGAAACCCGAGGCTCTACACCAGAGAGGAAAGAGGGCGGGAGGTGGAGCACCCATAAGGACAAAACATCTTGGAAAACAGAAATTACTGTATAGGTAAGTAACCTCTCCCTTTTCTTCAAGTATATGCCCCTATGGGTGCTACACCATAGGAGACTCCCAAACAGAAACTTAACGTGAAGGTGGGTGCTGAGGAGGCAGATCCAAGACCGTTCGGAGGACCACATCATGTCAACTCTGGAAGCAGGTAAGAAAGCGTAGTTCTTGGCAAGCATATGGATGGAGGACCAAATTGCAGTCCTGCAGATTTCAGCTATGGGAACATCTTTTAAGAGGGCTATAGATGTGGAGTGTGCTGTCACTCAATGAGGGGGATGTATTCCAGCAATCTCACAGCATATTAGGATGCAACCCCGAGACCCACTTCAACTGTCTTTGTGTGGAAATGGGCTGTCCCTTCATCCTTTCTGCAAAAGATAAGGCGAGAACCCTCCTGACAACTAGTCTCTGTAGGCTGGTTTCCCCCCTGGAGGCATGAGGCTTTGGATAGAACACTATTAGATGTATCTCCTGATTAATATGGTATTCCAAAGAGACCATAGGGAGGAAGCGAGGATGGGGATGTAGTGAAACCTTATATCTGTAGAAGATGGTGGGTTTGCCATGAGACCACCTAGTTTTCCCATTCGCCTAGCCAAAAAATGGCTATAAGGAATGAAGTCTTGAGGAAGAGGTGAAGGAGAGAGCAGGTAGCCATTGGTTTGGAGGGGGATTTCCTCAGAACATTGAGAAACAAATTAAGGTCCCACTGGAGGGCTGGGTTCCATACAGGAAGAAATAAGTTGTATAAGCCTTCAAGGAATCTGGTCATAGTAGGGTAAGCAAAAACTGAGACACTCTTGATGAGTGAGTGGAAGGCTGTGATAGAGGCAAAATGTACTCTGACTGAGCTCACTGAGAGACCTTGTGTCTTTAAATCCAACAGATAGTCTAGGATAGTCAAAATGCTACGGTTGATGAACAGACTCACTTCCAAATGAAGGGAAATACTGAGATTGTAGGTTTAAAAGTAGAACACCAAGAAAGAGAACCTAGTCTTCAACCAAAGGGAGGTTCTGAACTGCCATACTGAAGTACATGACCCTAGAGGATGTTCAAGATACGAGGGGCATTTTTAGCATCCAACCAGGTGCTCAAGGCACAGTCAACTTTTGGGATGGACTATCAATTATATTGCTTATTGCAAAGAGTAGCACCTGTAAGGCCTTTTTACCAGCCTTAGCATCACTAAGGCAAAGCCAAGAGGAAGGGGCGATCATGAGGAATGGGCCTGACTGTGTCCTCTCTGATATGCTGGGGTATGTGTCTCTGAAAAACAGGAAGTCTATCTATATTTGACTTCCGGTGTGTGTGTGTTGGGGCCCATGAGACTGCAGACTCTGCAAAAACACATCTGTATAACTAACTGCTTAAAAAGTACTTGCTTAATGTTTTTTCTTTGATTGACATGTTGTTGAGGTAACTGTAGCAGTTACTAACATAAAAGGGGTCTAAGGAATTTGGATTTGACTTTCTGGACATCTCTTGGAATCCCTGGCAACAGGTGGGTAGCGGGTCATTGGAAACTTGTCATTTGACCACTTGAGACCCCTCCAGACCATAGGTAACTATTGTTTGGGACTGCTCTATAACTTATTGTGTTTGTATGTGCTTGAGACTAAATAAAGCAGAGACTCTGAGTAAAGGTCTTCTAGTGAGAATGCTAGAGACTAATAAAGTGCTGGCTTTAAGTGAAAGCACTTGGTTTTGATTTGTTTGTGTCAGCCATATAGCAGACAGAGGCACTACATCTCCCTGGGTTTATCCTGATACCACCTTGCAGAGAGTAAAGTTACCAAGAGTTTTGGATTTGGGGAACCCCTGTGTAACACTAGTCCATCAGAAATCCTTACTGAGGCTAAAAATTAAGAAACAGTTACATGGAGGATAAATGAACTGCAACTGTAGGTAAATAAATTAGCTATTGATGGTCAAATATGCTAATATTCCAGAACGAACTGGACACAAATGGTTCAGAGCAAAGAACTTGTTTATCTCCTACTATGGAAGCCCATATGAAAACCTTCAAGGCTGACTCACTGTAGGGATAATGGGCTAAAAGCTTTCCTGACAAAATATTTCCTTGATAATGCAGGATGGGAGTGATGGGGTGTACCAGGCACTTTGTGGCCCGGTGCTGTAGGCCCTATGGGCCTACTGCACCCTGCCCCAGGATGGAGCAGTGGAGGTGGGTCCTTCAGGCCTGCCTAGAAAGGCTGCACTGAAGGGCAGAAGACTGCCAGAGGGCTGAGCCACTGAAGACCTACTAGGCAAGGTCGACAACCAAAGAGGGCAGCAGGAGAAAAAAGATAGCAGTACCACAACCAGATGACAGGAAGAACTCACGAGAGGTGAGTATCTCCCGTCACAACCTGGTACTAGAAGTGGGGTCTTTTCAAACCAACCCCTGAAACAAGGTGACAATAGAGGAATTAATAAGTGTTCTAGCCCAGCATCAGCAGCACAGCTCTGCTGAAACTCAACTCCTGACTGAAGGGCAACAAGAGGACTCACAGCCACAACAGTGCCCAAATAAGCCTGGCCGTCACAAATGCTGAAGGGAAAGGCGTCAGATGGGCCCGCTAAGGCAGAGGTCCACAAACAGTGGGGTGCACCTTTGGGGTGGGGGCACGGAGGAACATTTGGAGGGGCATGGAGGGCCCGGACCAGCCCTCATGGGGGGCGGGAAGGGAGCGCCACCTAGCTTTGTCCTACCCCCAGCTCTGCTCCTGGCCTCGCCCCACCCCAGCTGTGGCCCCGGCCTCAACCCCCTTACCTCTGTCCATGTCCCCCTCATCCCTTGGAGCCGTGCCCTGCTCCCAGCTCTTGGCCCTGAAAGGATTAAAAGCCCACCCTTGGAGAGGGCTAGGGCTGGGAGCCAATCAGAAAAGGCTGAGAGGCAGCCAATCAGGGCCAGGCTGGGTCTTTCTCCAGAAGGTCTTTCTCCAGCCTTGGAGAGAGATGGACCTGGCTGCCTGAAAGAGGAAAAGGGTACCTTGGACAGCGCAGTGCTGGGGAAGGGCAGGAGGAGCTGGGGGAGCTCCAGTCTGGAAAATCCCCAGGCCAAGGCCTTACTGTCTGGGCCGGAGGAGGTACTAGGGCTGCGGGGAGGCAGCCAGGGGAGGAAGAGGCAACAGGTCCAACCCCCTGGCCAATGATGAGTGACCACTTCAGACTGCAGTTTGCCCCTGAGGGAAGGGGCTAGATGAAGACTGGCAGTGGGTCACTGAGGCAAGGTAGAATTAGGGGATTGAGGTTCCCTGGGAAGGGGAGGATCCCGAGTGTGGGAGTACTGCTGCGGGCAGTACCCAGGAGAAGGGGCACCGCGGGCCGGGAGGGATGCGGGGCCCAAGTATAGTGGTGGAGATTGATAATGAAAGACAAGTAATGACAGCAGGAGAGACACCGGCCAGCAGGAGGCGCTCTGAGGCTGGAATGAGCTAATTCCCGGACTGACCAGCAGGAGGTGCCGCGGCAGTGAGTGCTTGACCTGTTACAGGCCATATAAAAAGATTTTGCCCTTTGATGAGGTGGACACACTGCAGGAAGAAATGCAGGAGCCAAAAGAATGGGCAGGAGAAGAAGGTGTCTGACAGCACAAATGCATAGGAGGTGCATGCACCAGAGCTGGCACTAGAGACAGTGAATGAAATAACTGTGATCACATACACAAATCTTGCTGAGGTGTCAGTGCACACAGACATTCCCACAGGGGCCACAAGCTGACAGTAAAGAACCCACAAGGAGAACCAGGTGAAGACTGTGAAATCTTTCTACGCAGAGGCGCCTGGGAGAGAAACCCTGATCAGCCAGGGCAGAGACTGCTGCATGCACTCCAAATAGACAGACCTGGGAGAGAGAGACACTGAGAAACCAGAGCAGAGCCAACTACAAGCTCTACAGGCTGTAGGTTAATTTTAAAATTTTAAACTGGAAAATATTACTGAAGTCTATTTTTCAAATGCATTTATCCTTTCTTATGCACCAATTTTTTAAAAAAAGATTAGGATGCAACAACAACAACAAAAAATATGGTAAGCTCACCTACTGATAGGAGACGCCATGTCACAGCAGGAGTAGCAAAACAAGCAAACACATCATCTGTGCAGGCAAAGTGTGTAAGGTGTGGAAGAATCACAGACTGGCCACGGCACTGACCCCACATATACACATGACCACCCTGGGTTTTAGCAGCAGAAGTGTGAGCAGAATGGCAGGCTGCAATTTCTATAACTCTAAATTCACAAGCAAACAAAAACACTGGCATAAGGACAAAGTGCAGTGAGAAAGCTTACTACCACATATCTACTTCTGTAGGCTTGCATGCATTTCAAGTTTTATGGGAATATATTCCCCTTCCCCATCCATCCGCCCCTCACCATAAATGACAAAATGTTTCCACAGCATGCAAGACAACTGAAAATAAGGTTGTTCATTATTTGTACATATACAGCATCTAGTTACTCCTCTCAATTTTCACCCTGAAAACAGCAAATCAGATTTATCATAGAATATTTTACTATTTAATTAAAACCACATCAAAGTGCAACCATTACACCCATTCTTAGCATTACTTCTAACTAATATGCACGCACATGTAGTAACTAAATTATTCTGTAGGCCATTTTTTAGAACATTTTCCAAATGAAGGGCCTAGACCCAAGGAAAGCACTAATTAAAGAACATTACCCCCCACACTTTAGCTATGTTAAGATGCTTCACTAACCCTAGAGGTTGATTTTTAGGTTTTCAAAACTCCCATCACATTAATTGTTACACAATCCACTGTTTTGCAGTCTGAAGTATAACTTGTCTGATTAGTGGTGAAGTTGTGTATATATATATTTAAGACAAAATCTTGCAGCCCTTAGTGTGAGGTAACACTCCCATGGTCATAAGGAACACAGGATTTGGCCAACAACCGATGAAGGCAATATATAACATTTTTATTAAAAGGTACTAAACATATTTGGACTGCGGCAAAAGTGTTTTAAGCAAAAAATAAACACTGATGTTTGAAAAAAAGCAGCAAATTAAGAGGAAATAACACCACACAATATCAGATAGCAATTACCTCTTCCTTCTAGCTGGTGGAGACAGAAACAACTGTAAGAGTAGCATTACACTTTTTTAAAGTCTTTCACAGCAGAAAAACCAAAATGGTTTATTCAACAAGACCCTAATATACTCTAGTAAGGAACACTTTCACATTTCTACTGATAGAAACACAAAGTATTGCATTATCCATAGAAATTATTCTATTACTGATTATCAGGAACTAAGACTGAGAAATTTGTAAAAGCTAAATTTTCAGTCAGAAATATAATTTAATTCCCTCCAGCCTTCCCCTTGCTAATCAAGGACTATAAAAACATATAAGCAGCATTTAATGCAAGAGCTACAGGCAAATTGTAAATATCCACTCTTCTGACATTTTCCACATTTTTTGTCTGATCAATCTTAATGGTAAACTATTATTAACATAGCAAATAAATTATAAAAAGATAAGCCTTGTTTTTGGTTGACTCAGTATACTGAAGTGGCAGCACAGCACCAATGACAGCATACAATTAAAACTCATAAAATACTGAGAAGTAGATGCAGTTGAAGGAGAGAGAGAGGCAGGAAACAGCCAGCCCCAGAATTTGTAGTCTCCCTTTCACATCTATTTATCATGGCAATGCATATGTTTCCAGCCAGGTCAAATTTTAATTTACAGATGTAAATGTCATCCAACATTAGAATCTCTTCAGGTTTAGGTCTGTGAAATAACCATAGCTAGCAATTACAAGTGATTTCTACCAAAAAAAGTCACTGTGATTTTGCGCAGCACTTCCGAGATTATTTTTATTTATGGCTGATTATTACAGTGTAAATATTACCTGTCCTTATCAACAGTAACTGGTGCAGGGTAAGACTGATTACTTTTATTGCCAGTGCCTAACTGACCATACGAATTGGCTCCCCATGCATACAGCTGACCTTCATCTGTTAGCACTAATGTATGTGCATAGCCACAGGCAACCTACAATGAATAACAAAAAAATCTCATCTTACTTACCAGCAAATTAATTCAGACAAATAAATATATTTTCATATTGTTGATTCTATATCCAAGAGGATAAAGACATAGGTACGGCCCTACCAAATTCACGGTCCATTTTGGTCAATTTCACGGTCATAGGATTTTAAAAATTGTAAATTTCAAGATTTCAGCTATTTAAATCTGAAATTTCACAAGTGTTGTAATTGTAGGGGTCCTGACCCAAAAAGGAGCGTTGTGTGTGTGTGTGTGGTGGGCTGTCGCAAGGTTATTGTAGGGGAGGTTGCGGTACTGCTACTCGTGCACTGCTGCTGGCGGTGGTGTTGCCTTCAGAGCTGGGCAGCTGGAAAGCGGCAGCTGCTGGCAGGGAGCCCAGCTCTGAAGGCAGAGCCACCACCAGCAGCAGCACAGAGTAAGGATGGCGCGGTATGGTATTGTCACCCTTACTTCTGCACTGCTGCCTGCAGAGCTGGTCCCTCAATCAGCAGCTGCCACGCTCCGGCTGCCCAGCTCTGAAGGCAGCACAGAAGTAAGGGTGGCAATACTGAAACCTCCCTAAAATTACTTTGCAACCCGCCTGCCACTCTCTTTTGGGTCAGAACCCCAATTTGAGAAACGCTGGTCTCCCTGTGAAATCTGTATAGTATAGTGTAAAAGCACAAAAAAGACCAGATTTTATAGTCTGTGATGCGTTTTTCATGGCCGTGAATTTGGTAGGGCTCTACACACAGGCAATACAACTTACAAAAATAACAAACACAGATCACACTATAATCGGGAACAGAAAGAGGGTGAGAGATTTTGAGCAAAGAAATGCATGTGAGAAAACCTGCTTATATTTTTAAAAAATTCACAAGCCAATAACCTTTTAAGAGCACAGTAAGAGTTAATGAAAAATGTACAAAAGAAGAAATAACAGAGGCACATTGTTGAAACATAACAAGGGGACCTCAGAAGCAGGTGAAGTGAGAGAGAACTAGGAGAATTTACAAATTTTGCAGTAAAACTCGTATCATGGCATAAATTAAAGTTTGAAACTATGGGCTTGATGCTGTAAGTGCTTGCTACCAAGCGTAGTGCTAACTACTGTAAATAGTACCATTTAACTATAGTATTAAATGCTACGGCTTCCATCCAGCTAAGAACTTAAGACTTAAGTGTTTAAGCATGTGAGTAGTCCCACTGACTTCTATGGGACTAGTTATGTGCTTACAGTTAAACATATACTTAAGTATGCTTAAGTTCTTTGTTGAATCAAGGCCTATATCTAACTGTAAATACTAGGGACCTAAATCAATACTTGTTATTACAGCAACACTTTCTTAACAGGAGAAAAAGATAATGGAAAGTAAGAAATAATATTTTTCTTAATTATGCTAGGGATCTCTTTCTCCATTAGCATCCCCTCCCAGCTAAACTATCTCTTGTGAGGGACCTTACCTGTGAATGGGAATTGGATAGAAAGCTATGTATTTTTATTTATTTATTTCAATTGCTAAAAAACATCCATCCAATGTTACAATTAGGAACCAATCTTCAAAAGACTGCTTTCCTAAATCCCCCATAACCCTCCACTGACAGATTTCTCCAGCACCATCTCTTGTAAATTCATTTTCTTCTTCCTAGGAACAGCCAAGGAGAACAAGGGAGCCTTGGAGTGTGGCCTGGTGGTCAACAAACTTTGGCTTTGACAAACAGAAGTAGATGTCAATGAAAGATGAGAGTGCCAATTACCTTCCAAGAGGAAATAAATATATATTATAAAGATCCCTAAAATTCCTCAGATGAAATCCTGGCTCCATTGAAGTCAAAAGCAAAACTCCAATTGACTTCAATTGGGCTACATTTTCACCCTTCTCTCTAGTGGAGGGGAAAGTTCATTTTTCAGATGTATATTTTCATTATTATGTTTAGGTCTTTAACCAAACCACTAACGCCTTGCCTTCATTGAGTGCAGAATATTCCCTTTAGAATCTGCATTTGCCACATGCTATTTCTTCTGTTCATAAAAGGCTTGACGTGACATTATAAACATACCCGCTGCACACGAATGCCTTGCAAAGCAGCTATTCTACAGGGTGTTGGCTGATTACCACTGCTGCCCAATCCAAGCTGGCCATTACCATTGTAACCCCAGACATAGACCTAAAAAAGGAAGATTGGATTTTAATTAGTTTGCTATGTATTTTCTCCACTTCTCTTGAAAAAAGAAATCTATTTTATAGTGTTGTAATGTGCAATTCTCTGCAATGACACCTCCAAAGAAACTCTTTCCTTTGTATTTTTAATTTTAATATTTTTGCACATTATATGGCAGGTCGCACCCACAGCTTCTGTTGACAATATCAACTATAAAGTGCACTAAAATTCTACCCCTATGTATTCTGTTTGCCCAGTGCAAGTCTTCAAGGAATATATCATCCAATACTTAGAATTTTTATTACATAGAATTGGACTACCAATAACTGTTCTGTTCCCTGGTATGCAAAGCAAGCTCTGCTTCTAGCTTCCTTTGTCATAGAGCTCATCTCTCGATTAAAAATTGATCCCAAAAGAAAACAAACAAAAATATCTTGAACTGGAAGAAGCAGGTCTTAAACACACGTGATATAGTTTGAGTAAACTATTAAGGATATTATTTTGAATACCTCAAAAAAGCATTTGGGGAACCATATTTCCCTACTCTGCTACCTCTTTAGTGAAAAGTGTTCCATTCATGTTTTATACAGCGAACTGCAGGTTTGATGAGTTTTAGCACATTAATAAACATAACTTATTTTCAATGCCAAGAATTATGGACAAAGAAAAAAGCATTTGAGATATTTTCATGCAAACTGGAAAAGACCAAACATGAATTACAAATAAGAGTAAATCCTGCATAAATGGATGTGTAAGATTTTTTCAGTTTTTTTTTACTGACATCTAAACAAAAACTTCATAGGGGAAAATGACAGTTGCTCACCTGTAACTAGAGTTCTCAAAGATGGACCCTACGCATTCACGATCCTGGGTAGAATGCTTCATAGCAGTGCCTGTTGCACTACTCTTGCGCCCCCTCCTTCCCCTCCTCTCATTTTTGTTCCTGAACTTTCTGAGGACAAGAGGGTGTGGTTTTCCAGACAGCTCAGTTCCTGCACTGCCTCCTCAGATTCAAGAATATAATTAGGACTTCGAGGAAGATGCAAAGGTGAGCATGGAGCGGGAATGTGTAGAGTCCAGTTCTATGCACTGTACAATTCTCAAAGAACTCCACTCACAGGTGAGCAGCCTTCATTTCTTCTTCAAGTAATCTGTACACCTTCCCACTCTTGGGATAGTTTGATAAGCAATACTATCCACTGAGGACACAGCTGGGACACATAGTCCTAATTAAACAGTGTCTTGAGTACTGCCCTAAAAATCGGTGCATCAGATCTGGATGCTAAATCAAGAGAAAGCAATGTTTAGTAAATGTGTGTATATAACTCCCTGTTTCAGCTCTACAGATTTCAATAATAGAACTATGTCTAAGTCATGCTAAAGAACCTGCCTTAGCCCTAGTGGAATGTGTACTAAACTTTACAGGAAGAGGGACAGAGGCTTTGTGGCTCTCCTTAATACACAGTCTAACCCATTAGGCAAGCATTGAGATGAAATAGTGTAGTCCTTACTATTCTCTCTGTAAAATATAAAGAGATCTAGGGACTACCTAAAGAGAATGCCTCTGACCTTTTAGCATCTAGGATATAGAGTTCTGACTCACTTAAATGCACAAGGTCTGGAAAGGATATTGGTAGACTAATGAAGGAAGTGAAGACTATGAAGGAAGGCTGAAAGAATTGGGTTTGTTTAGTTTGGAAAAGAGAAGACTGAGAGGGGACATGATAGCAGTTTTCAGGTATCTAAAAGGGTGTCATAAGGAGGTGGGAGAAAACGTGTTCATCTTAGCCTCTAAGGATAGAACAAGAAGCAATGGGCTTAAACTGCAGCAAGGGAGGTTTAGATTGGACATTAGGAAGAAGTTCCTAACTGTCAGGGTGGTTAAACATTGGAATAAACTGCCTAGGGAGGTTGTGGAATCTCCATCTCTGGAGATATTTAAGAGTAGGTTAGATAAATGTCTATCAGGGATGGGTCTAGACAGTATTTGGTCCTGCCATGCGGGCAGGGGACTGGACTCGATGACCTCTTGAGGTCCCTTCCAGTCCTAGAGTCTATGAATCTATAATTATTCACTTAAGATTGAAATCAGTTATTACGCTGGGAAGAAATTTAGGATGTGTGTGGAGGATCACTTTGTCCTTGTGGAACACTGTGAATGGTGGAGACACCACTGAGGTCTGCAGTTTGCTTATACTTCTGGCAGCTATTGTCGCTATAACAAATACTGTCTTGATTGACAGGTGAAACAGTGAACAGTCATTCATTGGTTCAAAGGATGGTCTCATAAAGTTGAGTAAGGACTAGATTAAAATCCCATGATGGTGGGGGAGTTTCTTGTCTGGTGGATAGATGTTCACTGTACCCTTCATAAATCTCTTAACTGAGTCATGGATAAATTCGGTCTGCTGTTCACTGGAAGGCTGAAATGGCAACTAAGTGACTTTCAGCAAGGATACCGATAGATCGAACAGCTTCTGGTGTAGCAAGTATTCAAGTATGGACTGAATCAATGCTGATGATGAAGATATATTTTTATCTGATGCCCAAAAGACAATTCTTATCCACTGGAGGTCATAGCACTTATGAATAGATAGCTTTCTGGAGTTTAGTAGCATGCGTTGTATGCTTGATGAACAAGCATTTCTCGACCATGCTGTTAAAGTATAGAGACTGTGGGTCTGAGTGCAAGCTCTGGCTCACCTCCTGAGAATAGACCTGTGGTAAAGTCACAGGGAGAGAACCATATCCTCACCTAGAGATGTAAGGATCTGGAAGCCACTGCTGCCTCGCCCATGTTGGAGCAATAAGAATTGCCATGGTACTGTAGTATTTATCTTTTGTACTTCTCTTTGGATTAGAGAAAATGGGAAATAGGGACAAAGTGTAGAGGAGGCCCATTCCCCAGCCGGATAGGAATGCATTTGAGATGGACAGGCTGCCTACTCCTGCTCTCGAGCAGAACCTCAGGTATTTGGTATTGTGTGTCTCGTTGCCAACATCTGTTTCTGCCACTGATGGGTTTAGAGACCATTCCTGTAGCTTTCCCCCTCTCTGTCAGCTGATTGACCAAGCTGTTGTCCTTTTCCACTAGGTGAAGTACTATCGGGTAAATGTTGTCATGGATGCATCAGTCCTATAGTACTTTAACTTCCTTGCACTATTGTGTGGAATGAATTCCTCCTTGTTTGTCCACATAAAACACAGCATCATTTTGTCAGTGACTACTTGACTACTTTGCTTTAAGTGAAGCAGAAAGAATTTGAGACCTAGATGGATTGCCCTCATCTCCAATACATAGATATGGAGTCATTATTCAAAGTGGTTCCAACAACGAGTTGTTAGGCCACTGAAGTGCACTCCCCATCCCAGGTTGGACAAACTTGACGTAACAGTTATTGATGGGGACAGAGGAACAAATGCCACAGCTATTTAGCACACTGTGACTACCAGGTAAGAGATGGGAACACCTCTTTTGGGACAATTAGCTTTATATAAATGCTCTTTGAATTTGGCAGGTAATTTTTGCCAGCCAATGCTAAAGAGGTTTCATTCTGAAATGAGCATAAAGAGTCATGTATGTCTGAGGCTATAAGAAACAATATTATTGTTTGTTTGGGATTCTTTCACAGTTTTATAATAGTAAACTGAATGTTCAGGAGTCCTTCTTCTAGGAAAGGGCTCTTCCTGACTGGGCATCCAAAATCATCCCAACTTAGGGGATTTTCTGAGTAGGAAGGTGTGATTTCTTCCAAGTTATTCCCAGTCATAGATTCTCAAAAAGTACATATGTAAGTCCATGCAGGGATTCCTACAATGAAGCCTTTATGAGCCAGTCATCTCAAATGCACTGCCATGAAAGAAAGGCATTTTGTAAATACCGGGAGGGCAGCAGAAGGGGCAAATGGGAGGACCTTGCACTGGTAACAATCTTCCCTGCCCAAGAAATGAATATATTATTAATATGAAGGTCTGATCAATATATGGAAGTATGCATCTTTCCAACTGAGCGCTCCAAATTAATCTTAGGTGGAAAGGAAAGGAGACATGGGTACAAGCATCACCATGTGGAACCTGAACTTCCTGATGAATGAGTTGAGTTGTCTCAAATCCAGGATGGGCTGCAAGTCCCCCATCTCTCTTCAGGATCAGAAAGTAGATGGAGTAAAATCCCTTGCCTCTGACTTCCTTTGGTAGCTCCTCAGTGGCCTGTGAACCTCAGTAGGCTCTCATAAGGGGGGTCCTTGAATTAAGAGAGACAAGGAGGGTTGGATGGAGGGATGGAACCAAAACATATTGCGCAATCCTCTTACACTATTTCTAGGATCCACTTGTCCATAATGATGGTTTCCTAGTAGTTAAAAGAGTGGAAGAGTCAGTCTCCAGAAGGCAGGCAGGGGTAGAAGGCCACACACCGCGCCCCCACCCGAGCACCGGTGGCACACCTGGGCTGCACCCCCATACCAGGGCACCTGTGGCATTCCCAGAGCCCCCCCTCTAGAGCACTGGGAGTTTAACACCTTTGTGGTCTATTGTATTAAAATGCAATTGTTTGTGTGGTATAGAACATATATCCATGGGAAGGGTGAATCTAGCTTCTCCAGGAACTGAAAACAGTGGGGAGTGATTAGTCAATGTCACTCAAGTTGTAACATCTCCAGAGAAGCGCTCCCCTTCCCTGCTGGAGAGGTTTGCATAAACCAGTTGTGACGTTATCTGATTAAAGTATGATATGACCATGCAAACCATTGTTGCTACCATTGTTATATAACGGCAGCGAATCTTATATAAAGTGTGACACATGGCCAGAAAGGATTAAGCAGCTTGCAGGCTCAATAACCCAAAGTCAATCTTTAATGTCACGTTAGAAGAGTATGTGAATGGCAATTAGGGCCGTTCCATGGTAGACAGGCTAGAATTTTGAAATGCAAACCTATATTGTTAGAAATTAGAGGTGATACTAATTGTATGTGTGTACTCATATCTTATCAAAAGGGAATATTAATATTTAAATGAATCTTGGGTGAAATAATGTCATTGTCTATATGTCTCTTTAAAGTTTGTGATAAACTGCTTAATGGATTAATTATTTTATGTTAATCCATGTAGTTAATTACCGGTGAGGTTTGGGAAACAGAAGGTTACATCAAAAGCCTATTGTTCACCCTGGACTGTATGGTCAAGGGGCTGCTAGAAAAATGTATAAAAAGACCCTTGGGTCCTGATCCTTTTTATCTCAGATCTGCTTGATGCTTCATGCAGGGGAAACTTAAACCCAAGATTGAGATCTCCAGTCCTAACCTGGAATCACCCTGAATATAAACATTGGACTATAACCTATGAACTAATTCTGAAAGAGCTCTTTGCAACTACAAAGCTCACCATCTCCGCTATGAATCTGAATCTCAAGAACTTTACTCATGTCTGTATGTATATTGATCTTTTAACCAATACTCTCTCTTTTCTTTTTTAATAAATTTTAGTTTAGTTAATAAGAATTGTCTGTAAGCGTGTATTTGGGTAAGATCTGGAATATTCATTAACCTGGGAGGTAATGTGTCCAATCCTTTGGAATTGGTAGAACTTTTTTATATTATGAATAAGATTTTCAGTAATCCTCATCATATTTGACTTGGGTGTCTGGGTGGAGACCTAAGGCTGGGTTGCTTTATGGAAACTGTGTTGCTGGCTTCTGGGTAACCAATGAGGTATTATAGAAGCTGTTTTGTGCTGGCTTGGTAAATCTAAGTATTGGAATATCCACCAGCTTTGGGGATTGTCTGACCCATTCTTTGCAGTTCACCCTGAGTAACCTCAGCTGGCTCCCCTGGGACTCTGGTCACACCAGTTAAAACTGGATTCTTCAGGGACCAATAGACAAAGAAAGGATTTTTGAATACAACGCCTACTGGTTAACTGACTCATGGCCTTCTTTCTGATAAAGCAAATGGATAGGACCGCCGGTCCACAGACGGCCCCAATCCTTAGGGAAGAATTGGAAGCACTTTGGCCTACTGAGGCCCCATAAGACAGTGTTCTTGTTCTGAGCAGAAGGTGTTATGAACTGAAAGCCACAGGAAAACTCCTGGATGGGTTGGAAGGACTGCTCACCTGCCAGAGCCCTTCTTGGAGTTGGGGTGATCTCTGATAAGCTTATTACCATGCAAGTAGCTTCTTTTATTGTTTTTAATATGTTTTCATTATATTGCTTTTACTTTTAGGAACAAAATGTGCTTGCTTAGAAAGCACTGTGTGGTAGATTAACCCCTCAGGTAATCTCACTGTTAACCATCTCTGAAGAGAAGGCAAAAGAAGCCTGCTCAGGCAGCCTGCCTTTTGCTGGGGATATCACAAGGAACTATTCAGCCTGGAAATACCCCAGTGAGAAGGCAAGAGACTCGTGTCTTTGTCCAAGAGAGGCAATGGCTGGGCAGCTGGAAGCACAGAATGGGTGCCCTTGCTGGACCACAAAGGGAGAACACAGGTGCAGTTGCCCTGGACTGTGGCATATATGGTGGCAGAATGTGCAGGGATCTGTAAGAGTGTGAACTGCATAAGTGCCAACATCAGTGAAGCAAGTACCTGAAGTGGGGAAAGCATAGAGAAAAGACTCAATAGTCTTTTTGGGAAAGGAACAGCAAAAAGAGAGATGACAAGATGAATTATAAACAGCTGAAGAAAAATCAGCTGTCTGGGCTATTCAGGGGAAGGCAACTCAACACTGAGGATCATACTAAAACACAGCTAGTTAATTTGCTGAATTCTAATGACCAGAAGCAGAATAATGGGTTAGGTCTGCAGGGAACTTCCAGCACGTGAGAAAAATCTGGGAATCTATCCCTAGAGAGAAACAGGGAAGAGACCTAGAGTGGCAGCAGCTATGTACTATGAAGGCCAAGTACACCCCTGCAACAGGAGTTGTAGATAGCTCAGCAACTAGAGCAGGAGAGGCTGCAGCTGAAGAGGGACAGTGTGTATCTGGAAATCCAACAGCTTTCAGACTGGGAGCAGCAGCATAAGTAAAATAAGAGAAAGAGAACCAGTGCCAGTATGAGAAGCGCCAACATCAATATGAGAGAGAAGAAAAGCAGAAGTAGTGCTAGTATGAGGAGAAACAGAAGGACAAGGAACATCAATATCAGCTCGAGATGGAGAAACTGTGCCTTCAAATCCTTAATCCAGTAGGTAAAGCCATACCTCCTGTACCTCTCCTAGTGGGTGGCATAGCCTCCAAATTACTCAGAATCATAGAATCATAGAAGATTAGGGTTGGAAGAGACCTCAGGAGTCATCTAGTCCAACCCCCTGCTCAAAGCAGGACCCACACCAACTATATCACCCCAGCCAGGGCTTTGTCAAGCCAAGCCTTAAAAACCTCTAAGGATGGAGATTCCACCACCTCCCTAGGTAACCCATTCCAGTGCTTCACCACCCTCCTAGTGAAATAGTGTTTCCTAATATCTAACCTAGACCTCCCCCACTAAAACTTGAGACCATTGCTCTTTGTTCCATCATCTGCCACCACTGAGAACGTCCGAGCTCTATCTTCTTTGGAACCCCCCTTCAGGTAGTTGAAGGCTGCTATCGAATCCCCCCTCACTCTTCTCTTCTGCAAACTATACAAGCCCAGTTCCCTGAGCCTCTCCTCGCAAGTCATGTGCCCCAGCCCCCAGATAATTTTCGCTGCCCTCTGCTGGACTCTCCAATTTGTCCACATCCTTTCATCCTTCCTCACTTTAGGGAGGGGGATGACATGGATATATTTCTTATTGCTTTCGAAATGGGGTGTGAACTGAATAAGGTGGGGAAGGAGGACATGGTACAGTAGCTGACTCTAGTACTGTCTGGGACAAAGGTCTTGGACATTTTCACCTTTATGGGAAGGGAGGATTACAAAGATTAAAATAATTGTAAACAAGCTTTTGTGACAAAGTTTAAACTGACTCTTCGTATGCATAGGAGAAAGTTTCAGGAAATTCAGAAAAGAAAGGGATATGACCTATGCTGAGGTTTCAACTCTAATTAGGAGTTCTGTAAGGAAATGGGGAACAGCTTGAGGGTCAAAATGGTCTATGAGTCCTACGAATTAATGGATATAAAACAGTTCTATAAACTCCGCCACCCTGAACTGAAATCAAACACAAATCCTAGAGATATTACTATAGCTGTGAAAATGGCAGACCATTATGTGGATAGTCATCCTCGGTTTGATAGAAAACCTAACAGGCATGGAATGGGATCAGAGTCCAGGGACTGGGCCTAAACTGAGACCCAAACCTAGTGGGGAGGGAAACCGATGGGGAAAAGCGGTGTGCCATATATGGCCAACAGAGTCACTTTATTTGGAATTGCCCAGGTTGCTCACTGAGTCCCAGGTACAGTGCTAGAAATGTCAGCTGAACATCAACCTCACAGAATTATCTGTGTGACTGAGAGAGGGAGGGAGGGAATCACATAACATTATAGGCCATCAGCAGACAGGCTAACACTGAACCATTTACACCCCAATCCTTTGTCTACAAGTCATGCTGCACCCTCCTGGGTGCAGATCCATGGCATAGCCAGTGGGAATGGAAGATGGTAATCAATGGGGAGACATACACTAGATGGAGAGATACTAGAACTAAGATAGTGATAGGTTTCAGAGTGGTAGCCGTGTTAGTCTTAGCCCACGAAAGCTTATGCTCAAATAAATTTGTTAGTCTCTAAGGTGCGACACGTACTCCTCATTCTTAGAACTAAGATGACAGTTAAGCCCCATGTTGTGAAACACATGAAACGCTGCCAGGATGTGTAATGTGGGTTAAAGTTCCTGGTATAAAAGCCTTCACTCTACATGCAGATTTCTGTACAGACCCAGGAAGAGTCTGGGATGCTGGTTGAAGGTATATTGTAACATATTCCATATTCTTTGCTTTTGGGGAATAATATTGTGGTTTCAAAGCAGAAAAGATAAATCACGTCTCTTCTGTTAGTCCCAGAGTGGCAAGAGATTGTTTTAGAGTGGTAGCCGTGTTAGTCTGTATCAGCAAAAAGAATGAGGAGTAACACAATAGATTGTGTTAGCCAAAATGCTAATGGGATAGCTGACAGGGATGGATCTCTGCTATCCAAGAGGAATCAAGTTACTTTCTCAGTGTATGCAAACAAATACCTGAGCAGCAGGATTGATAAGACCTACTGACTTGAAGTGGAATTCTCTGGGTCCTAAAGCCTAGATCAGGGAAATAAGCTCTCTGCCTACTATTACCAGGCACTCAGGGGAAGTACAGAGCATGGTGAATGCAGTATTTTCATCCAAAAGTAGGGACACTGCGGCAGCTGTGGTGTACTGCAAAAACTATGACATCCACCCTAGGATGGGAAATGACCAAGTAGGGTGTAAGACATCTGTTTGGGAGATGACAAAGGTAACTGTTGCCAGGAAGGAGGGGAGACTTTTTCCTGCAATCATTGACTGCCTGATAGTCTGTAAAAATGTAATAGACCCTGAGCAAAGTGGGAGAAGGAATTTTGTTCACCTTGACTCAGCCTGTGGGGAACATTAGGCCACCCCCGTAGGGAGGGGGGAACAATGCTCCTCCCCCTTCCTCCAGAGAAGCAGAGGTTAGGCTGTTGAAGTCCCTGGGCAGGTGGGGGGAAAACCTATGGGGAGGTGGGGCAGAGAAAAGAATCTGGCAATGGCAGAGGTTTGAAAAACTCTCCCTCGCCTGATTCTTCTGCTGTTAAAAGCAGCACATGGTTGAGAGTTGCTTCACAAGGATCCAGTCGTGATATATTTCTCCCTATGGCCCAAAGAATTGCTTCTTCTAACACCTCCAGGTGAGGAAGCAACCAACCACTTGAATGACAAAGGGACACTATACACACTCTCTAGTAATCGAATGGGAGGTATAAGTGGGAGCACTAGGTCTCAAGTGTACAAGCAACAGGGAGTAACGGGAAAGAAGAGCCATATGAAAGCTCAGCCGCACAGGTTCTTAAGACAGAAAATATGCTGGATGGTTATCAGATGACTCTGTATGGATTTCTGACTAGTGTATGCTGACTTACTAGCAGAATGTTTATTATCTGAAAAGTTGAATGGGAAATTATGAAAGGTAACAGCAGAAATGCCTCCAGGAAATAACCAGTCCAGGCACTAAGTCTATCAGTTTCTTTAAACAGCTCCAAGGGTTGCACCCTAGCACACGGTTTGCAGTGTCACTCACTCAAATTAGGCCAAGCCACCCCTCTGTCACGATGGATAGGTGGCCAGACCAAACCTGAGTGGCGCTGAGACCCCATGTTTCGGGAGTGAGGAGTCATGCCCAGCCCTGTGGGACAGGAGCCACCATTGCAGGCTTACTTTCCAACCCCCATATTCCCTGCGGCTTCTCCTGCACACCAGTTTTAGGGTTGCGGTGCAGGCGGAGGGTGCATTATATATATTCACATATATAATGGTGGATTGCAAAAAAAAAGACAAAATACAGCTGGTGGGTCACGTTAGTTAAAAAAGTTAGGGAACCATTGGATTAGAATCTCAAAAATTAATGTTGGGTTCAAATATTTATTCTTAAAAGAATGTAATTAATTAATTTTAAATGAATTCTTTTCCGTTTACTGCAGAGATTTGTTCTGAAAGGGGTAAATTTAGCTAATTTGGGTAAAGTATCTCTCAGATGATATGTTTATATATGTGGTGGGGACAGTGGGAACAAGTGGGACAATTTCTGATGAAAACTTTCTTATAACAGTACAGATTACCAGATTTTGGAAGTTACAGATTAATATTACTTTTCTCAGCAGTTTTAACTGTGATAGTGCTTGCAAAGGTAGATACGATCAACAATTTGTAGCCAATAATGCTGAATAAAATAAAATTCAGTCAAAAAAATATTTTAACTTTAAGAACATTCTTACCTCCCCATTTTCTACAACAGCCATTGAGCACATCTGTCCACAAGCTATATTAACAGCTATCTTATTTTGTAGGCAGCTGGTAACTCTTCGAGGAATTGGCTGATTAGCTGTTGAACCAGATCCAACCTGTCCTGAATTATTATAACCCCATGCATACACCTGTTATAGAAGAGTCATTAACAGAATAACATATTATTCCCTGTAACATATTACTTTAACCAAATATCCAAGTTAGATAAACTGCACATATTAAAAAAATATATTCTAAACATATGTGGATTACAAGACTACAGCAATTATTTTCTGTGCATCTAGGAAAGACACAGAAATGTTTGTTTCCTTTTTTATTTTCTTCCAGAAATCTGTCACTCCTTTCAACTCTAATTTCTAATGCTCGACTAGTTAAAAAAACAAGAAGAAATCCTTCCCTACTATCAAAGATTATGCATCCTGTGGGGTATACTTGTGATTCTTTGTCTACAGAGTTACTGGAAGAAAACAAAATAAGTATACTTGTGATTCTTTGTCTACAGAGATACTGAAAGAAAACAAAATAGGACAAGTAATTGGACACCAATGATATCTCAGAGTGTAACAGAACAATACTTTGTACCTCAATGGGTTTAGATATTTAACTATGGTGATCCTTCCACATTTGCACAGAGTTTAATTTACTGCCAAATTTAATGGTGTGAACAAATTTTTCACAGCAGGGCATAATGGGAGAGGTCACAGATATTTTTAGCCAGCCTTTGCAATATCAAGTGCTGGTCTTTCATTAGGATCAGCTATCCCATAAGCAACTTCCTGTAATTGTAGGTGGACAAACATTGATAGACCTCAGATCTTCCAATTATTATTAAATATTTATATCACAGCAGCACCTAGAGGACAGCCAGGCCAGGTCCCATTGTGCTAGGTATTGTATGTTTTTCTGTTTCCAGCATCCTAAATAAATTCCATACAAAGGAAAACGCAGTTTATGCAGATTTATGCTAACTATTCTCACCTCTCCATCAGATGTTAACACCATGGAATGGTGGGAGCCACAGGCAACTTCAATTACTTTCTTGTTTACCAAGTTAGTAGAGACTTGACAGGGAACTAAACCATGATTTGTTGTACCATTGCCCAGTTGACTATAAGCATTATGGCCCCATGTGTACACTTCTCCTTCTATAATAAAAGTGTGAAAAATCATCTTTAAAACATCTACTTATCTAATGACGATGCATCACAAGATGACAGAAAATAAAAAAAGTCAAGTTCAACAATGCTGCACACTTCCTATCTAAGTATTTATATGCCCCTTAGGCTATTAGTCCCCTGTACACAAGAATGCTATTATTCCCCCAGTGTTCAATAAATGTCTAAAAGTGTAATACCAAGAGAATCACATTAAAAGAAAGTGATAGGAGATAGTGTGGTCCAGAAGAGAGGACATAGGAATGGGAGTCAGATGAGACCTGAATTCTATTCCTAGCTCTGCCATTTCTGGCCGTGGTCAATTAATTTGTCCCTGTGCCTTGGTTTTCTCGTCAAAACCAGAATAATGATACTTTCCATTCTTTGTAAAGTACTATGAGTTCCTCAGATAACACTGTCATTATTTATTAATAAATAATAATTAATAATATATTAATTATTAGTAGTATTCTTGAAATATGCCATCTCCACTTTGTATCCTTGAAAAGTATATTTTGAAGTGTTTTAGGAGCCATAGCATCCTATCAGAAAGGTTAAATAAATGTTTGATGTACCATTTCATCAGATATCTATTTTGATATGAACTAGAGAATAATTATTAATCCTTCCACAGAATCTATACCCTTGCATTTTCACTAATACTATATCAGTCTAAGAAACAGGATTGTCCATTTCACTCTCACAATTCAGGTCTCTCACAAATAATCAGGCCAACTGAAGAAGGCACACATTTTAAAAATACAATATTCTCACCACACATTACCTGCAGTAGTAACAACAACATGGGGACCACTTCCATAGCTCAGACAGGCTATCTTTTTGCCACATAAAGTATCTAATCTCTGTGGTTCAATAGTGCTCTGAATGTCGCCTGTTCCCAAACAGCCACTGCAGTTGGTGCCAAGCACAAACACCTGTTATAAAATCTTATTGTTAATGTAGCAAGTTCTTTATTACTACTGTAACATTTACCATTTAAATTAAAATAATCCATCCTAAACTTTCTTTATTCAATAATTAATGTATGATACTTCTCCAGGGTCTATTATCATAATTCTGGCTTCACTGCTAATCTATCCTGAATTAATAATTAATCAAATAGTTACCAAATAATATTCCATTAATATACACTTTCTCTGATAATTACCTCATCATTTTCAGTTGCATACAACACTTCATTACCAGCACTGCCAAATACACAGGCTTGACGAATTAACTTCAGTTCTTCTTGAGAGCAGAGAGCAAAAATTGGCCATTTTCCAACATCCAACATCTTCAGGGCTGATAAGAAAGTAGCATGTATCACCTGCTGAGATTAAAAAGTGATATCAGATATTTAGAAAAAAGGAAAACGTTCAACCTTGTACAATGAAAGGGCTAAATCTAAAGAAAAATTAAACAGTAGATAAGAAAGGGTATTACTTTCTTGCCCAAGCACAAAACAACATCTTATTTCAAAAGTAGGTTCTGGATGGACAGTGATTAAAAAAAGAATCCTTATACACCATGATAAAGAACAAAAGAAAAAAATAGAGAAAAGCACCAAATAATGTGTAGACATACTGAGACAATCACTTCTGTCTCTAGTTTTCCAAAATTTATATTTCCGAAATTAAATTCCCTTGCTTCCAAGAGGGAACAAGAAGTTATTTTTATGGACGTAGTTTGTGCAGCTTAAGTTCAATGTTCTGTTTCTTGGACTATGACGAACATAATTAATGGTTTTCCCTTTCAATATGTTATGCATGGTTGAACTGTATTACCTATGACTAATTTAGGCCCTTATTCCACAAACATTTAGATTCTGATCCAAAGCCCACTGAAGTCAATGGAAAGACATTCATTGATTTCAATGGGCTTTGGAGCCTAAGTCTGACTTCAGTGGGACTACACCTGTTAGTAAGAGTTTGCAGGATCTAGCTTTCTTTCCAATGTCTGTACAGCACTAAGAACAATGTTTGTTAGCAGCCACTATTCATTAAGACACTTAAGAATATGTCTAGATAGAGGCATGACAATAGCCCAACTGTAGTCAATGCAGCTATTCGTCATGAAAGCTAAGCACATGCTTAAGTGCCTTGCTAAATGAAGGTCTAAATCAGGGGTGTCAAACTCAATTGCACAGGGGGCCAAAACTCAAAACTCGCGGGCCGAACAGTATAACCATTTATTTAACAGACTAAATATTTATGTTTTTTAACCATTAATATGAACCAAAATACAGGATATCATTCCAAAATAAATACATTTCAACTTAAAATATTTTGCTCTTCATAAAAAAATATCCTGTCAATACAATACATTCAAAATCTGTACATGCTGGAATATTAAAAAATCTGAAAATATAAATAAAAATTTGAATTTAAAGCAAAAGTATAATCATAACAAATCATAACATTCCATTTTCTTGTCCTATTTAGTCAGAGCCTGATACTTGGAGTCTTTTCTTTTGGAACAAGTTCGTTTATGTTTGGGGTTAGGTTCTGTGTTGTGAAGATTCTCAGGATCGATTGCAGGTGTTCATCAGTGAGGCGACTCCTGTGTGACGTTTTGTTAATTTTCATCACAGAGAACAGCTGCTCGCACAGATATGTGCTGCCAAACATGGACAGGATTCGAGCCGCATGTTGGCGGAGCTGCGGCATCGCTTCAGGAATGAAGCGAGTGAACTGTGCTGGCCCCGCAGTGTCGTACTTTGCCTTCAGTGTCCCGTTACATTGCAGTTCTATCAGCTCCATCTGCATTTCTACAGGTGCGGTTTCCACATCGACTGCAAATGGGTTGCGAAGCAGCTCGAAGTTACTTTTCTGTGCCTCAAAGTCACTGAAGCGCCGTGCGAACTCAGTGCGCAGCGCGCTGAGTTTTTCAGCAAAGGTGGCATTTGGGAAAACTGTGGCACTTTCTTGGTTCCGTATTACTTGGCAACAGGGAAAGTGAGACAAGTTGCATTGGTGCATTTGTGTCTCCCATAAGCGCAGCTTCACTTGAAATGCCTTCACTGCATCATGCATATCGGTTATTATGTGCTCCCGTCCCTGGAGTTGAAGGTTTAAAGCGCTAAGATGCGACGTTATGTCAGCCAGGAACGCCAACTCACATTTCCACTTTTCATCCCGCAGAACTGTGCAGTCTTTCCCCTTACTGTCCATGAACTGGCAGATTTCCTCTCGCAGCTCAAAGTGTCTTTTGAGAACTTTTCCCCGACTTAGCCACCGGACCTCCGTATGATATGGCATATCGCCAAACTCGCTATCTATTTCCCGCAGAAAAGACTGGAATTGGCGGTGATTTAAACCGTGGGCTCTGATAAAGTTGACGGTTTGTGTTACAGTGTTCATCACATGATCCATTTTTAGGACTTTAGCACTCAGCGATTCCTGGTGTATGATGCAGTGATACACTGTCAACTCACCGGCACAGTTCTCCTCCCGCATCTTTGAGCGCATCCTTCCCACCAGTCCATTTTTTTCACCACACATAGCAGGTGCGCCATCTGTTGTAAGTCCAACGAGTTTTTCCCACGGCAGTTTCATGTCGGTTACACTTTGAAATACATTTCCAAAGATGTCTTCTCCTTTCGTTGTCCCGTGCATCGATTTAATGTCCAGTATTTCCTCTGTTACGCACAAATTGGAATCCACACCACGGATAAATATCGCCAGCTGTGCAGTGTCAGTCGTGTCAGTAGTTTCATCCACGGCAAGGGAGTATGCAACAAAATCTTTTGCTCTTTCAATCAACTGTGTTTTCAAATCAGTCGCCATCTCACAAACCCGATTAGCAACAGTGTTTCTGCTGAGGCTTACATTTGCAAACGCTCGCGTTTTATCTGGACAAAGGACGTCGCACACTTTCATCATACAATTCTTTACGAATTCCCCCTCGGTAAACGGCCGTCCTGATTTGGCGATCTCTTCGGCCACAATGAAACTTGCTTTCACAGCAGCTTCACTTTGTGATTTTGCTTTGGTGAAAAACGTCTGCTGGGATGTCAAATTCTTCTTCAACTCCTCTACCTTTTGTAGCTTCTGTCCTGCGCTCAGGTTTTTGAATTTGTTCTCATGTTTCGTCTCGTAGTGCCGTCTTAGGTTATACTCCTTCATTACAGCGATATTACTCCCGCAAAGGAGACACACTGGTTTACCTGCAATTTCAGTAAACATATACTCATTCTCCCACCGGCTTTGAAAGCCTCGGTTTTCAGAATCAATTTTTCTCTTGGCCATTGTTGGGGTCTAGCTTTGATTTGATATTAGCGTTGTATACATCAACAGACCGCGAACTTGAACCGCGGCTTGCCGTTGGCGGCAATTGCACTGCATCATGGGATTTGTAGTGTGTGTTATTGGGGCGTCATATCACAGGGCCATTAAAAACAGATATATAAAACGATTTCGCGGGCCGGATATAATTGTATGGCGGGCCGAATGTGGCCCGCGGGCCTTGAGTTTGACACATGTGGTCTAAATAATGATCATAAGCGCTTGAAAAACTCCATTAAAGTGAAACTATATGCAGTATACACTACTGAATAGGAGAATTCACCCATGGCTTGTGGCCCCTTTGTTCCAGCTAGTGCATAGGACCCATAAAGGGTTTCCCCTGCCCCTCTCCATGGGGAATACATGTGCACAGTAGGCCCTGTGCAGGAGCCAGAGAGCCAACTTTACACCCCCCCACACACATAGGAGACTGTATCACCTGCTGAGGCTCTGGGAGAATCCTGCATGGATGGGGGAGTGACTGCGTGATCCTACACCCTGGCAATTCTATACCAGCGCAATGGCCCCTACAGGCCACTGCAACAAGGACAGAAGTTAGTCTTTTGGACTGCCCTATCCTGTGATGGAGGACGAACCAGCTCCCCAATAGATCTCTAAATGAAAACCAGGGTGGATAAAAATCAATGATTTTTTAAAAAAATAAATACAAAAAATCAGATTTTTTTTATTTAAATCGGATTTTTTTCATAAAATGCTTTTTGAAGAAAAAACCTATATCAAGATAGTTTTAATTAAGATACATTATAGCTCAAAGATATCTCATAATGGAATAGAGATTATAAATTATAAGTCTGTAGTATGAGACAATATATTCATGTTATGTTTAAGAAAAATTTTGTAAATGAGTTCCCATAGTTCATGGATCAGGGACCCAATTTTATGGGCTTCCCGGGGCTTCTGTACAGATTATTTAGGACAGGGGTCAGCAACCTTTCAGAAGTGGTGTGCCGAGTCTTCATTTATTCACTCTAATTTAAGGTTTCGTGTGCCAGTAATACATTTTAACGTTTTTAGAAGGTCTCTTTCTATAAGTCTATAATATATAACTCAACTATTGTTGCATATAAAGTAAATAAGGTTTTAAAAATGTTTAAGAAGCTTCATTTAAAATTAAATTAAAATGCAGAGTCCCCTGGACCGATGGCAAGGACCCGGGCAGCCTGAGTGCCACTGAAAATCAGCTCGCATGCCGCCTTCGGCACCCGTGCCATAGGTTGCCTACCCCTGGCCTAAGTCCTCCAGCAGATGCAAAGGAGACCAGCCTTGATAGTCATGCTATGTCGGAAGTAAACAACAAGCAGGGGAAAACAACAAATTTTAAAAAGTTATACAGGTCTTCATTATATATTATAATTGAATTCTCCCTCCCGCCCCCCCCCCCCCGATCTTCGTGAGAGCAATGCCTTATATTGACTGTAAATCTAGAATCAAAGACATAAGCCTCCATTCACCTGTGTGCGCCTGTGGCTGCTTTGCACTGCTCTGGTGGCACAGAGACTGATATCTCAGAGCTAGAAGATCTGACCATTGGAGGAGTCCCTAGCAGAGAGGAATCCTCGGTTGGCATAGTGCCGCTAGTTTTGTAAGCAAGACAAGAAATAATGATTCTACTCTACTCCATGCTGATTTGGCCTCAACTGGAGTACTGTGTCCATTTCTGGGCACCACATTTCTCTAAATTGGAGACAATCCAGAGAAGAGCAATCAACATTATTAAAGGTCTAAAAAACATGACCTATGATGGGAGATGGAAAAAACTGGGTTTGTTTAGTCTGGAGAAGAGGCGACTAAAAGGGGACATAACCTTTTATGTACTTAAAAACTGTTACAAGAGAGAGAGGAAGGGAGAAAAATTGTTCTCGTTAACCTTTGAGTCTAGGACTAGTAGCAACTGCAGCAAGGGCAGTGTAGGTTTAAGTTGGATATTTGGAAAAACTTCCTGTCAGGATGGTTAAGCACTGGAATAAATTGCCTCCATCATTGTAGCTTCTTAAGAGTAGGTTAGACAAACACCTGTCAGGGATGGTTTAGATCAGGGGCCGGCAACCTTTCAGAAGTGGTGTGCCGAGTCTTCATTTATTCACTCTAATTTAAGGTTTCACGTGCCAGTAATACATTTTAACGTTTTTAGAAGGTCTCTTTCTGTAAGTCTATAATATATAACTAAACGATTATTGTATGTAAAATAAATAAGGTTTTTAAAATGTTTAAGAAGCTTCATTTAAAATTAAATTAAAATGCAGAGCCCCCCGGACCAGTGGCCAGGACCCGGGCAGTGGGAGTGCCACTGAAAATCAGCTCGTGTGCCGCCTTTGGCACCCGTGCCATAGGTTGCCTACCCCTGATTTAGGATAATCTTTCTATCTACCCAATAGGACTCAGTGCTCAGTTTAGAACAGGGGCGGGCAAACTGTTTGGCCTGAGGGCCACATCAGGTTTTGGAAATTGTATGAAGGGACCCTACCATTTGCCGCTCCCTGGGACTCCTGCCCCATCCAACCCCCCTGTTTCCTGACTGCTCCCCCCCAGAACCTCTGCCCCATCCACACACCCCCTGCACCCTGACCGCCCCTGGAACCTCTGCCTGCCCCCCACCGGCCCATCCAACCCCCCTCTCATTCCTGACTGCCCCCCCAGAATCCCTGCCCCATCCAACCATCCCTTCTCCCTGTCCCCTGACTGGCCCGGGAACCCCTGCCCCTGACTGCCCCGCCCCCCATCCAACCCCTCTCTCATTCCTGACTGCCCCCCCCCCGGAATCCCTGCCCCATCCAACCATCCCTTCTCCCTGTCCCCTGACTGGCCCGGGAACCCCTGCCCCGACTGCCCCCCCCATCCAACCCCTCCTCTCATTCCTGACTGCCCCCCCAAGACCCTTGCCCCCATTCAACCCCCCTGTTCCCTGCCCTCTGACCGCCCCGACCCCTAGTCACACCCCCGCCCCCTGACCACTACCCCGAACTCCCCTGCCCTCTATCCAACCCCCGCGCTCCCTGCCCCCTTCAGCCATGCTGCCTGGCGGGAGCAAGCCACACCATCGCCACCGCGCAGCACAGAGCATCGGGTCAGGCCGGGCTCTGCAGCTGCACTGCCCCAGAAGCTTGCAGCCCCGCCGCCCAGAGCATTGCACCGGCGACGGAGTTAGCTGAGGCTGTAGGGGAGGGGGAAACAGCAGGGGAGTGGCCTGGGGTAGCCTCCCGGGCCAGGAGCTCAGAGGCCGGGCAGGAGGGTCCAACGGGCCGGATGTGGTCCGCGGGCCGTAGTTTGCCCACCTCTGATCTAGAAGATACCATCAGAAATGCTTAGTTTTGCAGCTCTCAAACTGTGGATTTGTGTCTCCAGAGATAACATGTTTGTTAACAGCAAAACATTAAAATAAATAAATAATGTATAGAGAAATAATAACAGACCTCAACCGTATTGTCCCTCTGTAAATTTGTGTACACAGAGTAAATCCCTTACCTCTCTCTCTGAAAGTGCAAAGTTTCAAAAAGTTCAATGAATAGAAGATTGTTGGGGGAGGAATAGATCTGGATAAGGAGAAGTCTGGAGATAAATGTGAGAAGGGAGGGACAAAAGTGAAACTGTTTGAGCAGCATATTCCAGAAGTCTTCAGGTCTTTCTGAGTGTAGCCTTCATTGATTTGAGATCTACCATACCATTCTCTCACTACAAGGGCAAACCTATAATGGCAACAGGCCGTAAAAGAGACCCAGTTTAGGAATAAGAACCATTCAAGAAATATAGGTTTGCTGATGATGTTTTAAAGAAAGTCACACCAGTGAACTGGTGGAAGTCAAGCACTGGGATTCAGAGACCATTGAAGTGATAATCTCACTTTCAACAGCAGTAGCTTCTTCTGCCAGCGTAGAAAGAATATTTTCTTCCTTTGGACTAATTCATTCCAAATTGAGAAATCATTTGGGACCTGAAAAAGCAGGAAAGCTTGTTTTTCTTTTCCAGATTATGAACAAACAGGAAAATGAAGGTGAAGATGACTAAGTTAGCTGCAGAAGCCAATATTTTAAGTTTCTCATGTTGACCTGGCTGACACAGTTGATTTAATTTTTTTTTAATATTTCATTCAACTATTTTAGTTAAAATTGTTTTTAACAAAAACAAACCTGATTTTAAAAAAATTGACTGTTTAACTACATTCAAAAATTCATATGCTTGTTTTGTTAAAATATTGTATGTTTGCTGTTGAAGAAAAAAATCCAGAATACATAACAATGTTGTTTTAGTTAAATAAAACAATTTAAATGCCTGTCTGGTGATGTTCTCCTCCTAATACAGCATGGCAAGAAAATCCTCCAAATATTAATGATTAACCTATTGAATTGGAGATATTTATGAAGTCATGGGGAGGTAAACTATCTGCTTCAATTACCTTTGGTAAATGAAATAACCAAACAATCATTCATTTTCTGATATAGTGTAAAACTAATCTGAAAAGTTTTCAAAATAAATCACTTTAAATCACTATAGTGTGTACCTTCTAAAAATGAAACCTACATCTATCTCTGAGTTGTGAAGAATATTAAGGTTATAACAACCAACAAGAATGCACTTTAATGTAAAAATCCATGATTAAATCGAGTCTTCCTGACGAGTGATTTAAATCAATTTGAATCATGATTTAAATCAATTTGATTTAAATCAAATCAACCCTGATGAAAACAAATTATTTATTTCAAATTCTTAGCTATGACATCTCTGCAATATTTGTACAGATCTACTTTTTCAGTTTAGTCTAATCTGGATGTTAGTTACAATTTGTGGCAAACAATGAAACCTTAAGTAATAGCCTAGCCCCACTAAAGTAAATGGCAAAAAAGAGTGAGGATTTCACCTCTTGTTTCTTATTAGTCCATCAGAGAGATTAAAATAGCAGTCAGTCCTTTATTAAGAGGAGGTAGGAAAGGGAAAGGATTTAATAATAGATATTTTTAAAACCCCACAATTATTACTAAATATTCATTTTAAAACAAGCATTTCAAACCTGTTCTTCATATAACTCCCCAATCGTATACTACAAGATATTAAAAACTTTTTAAAAATTCATAATCCCCATTACGTTACCAAATTTACTGATGAAAAACTCCTTTAGAAGTCTACCCAAGAACACTCTTGCGCTTGAAAAATATCCAAATTTATTTTCAGGCATCTGAAATAACAAAGGCTTCGTTATCTTCCTCCTTTGTGGTTTTAGATGTATCTGTTTCAACACTACTTCAGATCATTAAATATATGATCTATATGAATTTATTTATCATTTAGATTTCCACATGTAAGTATAAAAAAAGTCTTCTGAATAAGGATAAAATCCTGCCATTTAGCACAAGCCAATGACCTCATAATAAATTTGTTGTTTAAACTTGCAAACACAAACAACTCTCCACCAAGACTTTCCTACTGAAATAGTGTCTGAACCTCAATCAAATTTCGGGACTGAAAGGCAGCGGAAGTCCACCATAGCCTGTTATGCCAAATTTACTGACACTGTCGCTACCGGCATTCTTCCCATTGGCACCAGACTCAGAGGCCGGAACCAGAGTTGACAGTACAGGGTATCTGCCCTCCCTACCCGCTACCTAGGGAGGGTCAGAGGCACCCATGACATCCCATGCACCAGAGCCGGCACCAGAAGAGTCACCTTGGGAGTTGGAACACTCACATATCCATCATATGCGACCTCTTCTTTGGTGCTGATGGGGGAGAACAACTCCTGCACTTCTTCAGAAAAGCCCGTGCCCCAGAACGGGAAGCAGCAGCACTTGCCAAACCTGAGGGCAATCTGCAGCCTAAGGAAGTCCTCAGTACTGGGTCAGGCCTCATGGCCTGTTCAAGCAGGTGCTGCTTCAGGCAAAGGTCCTGTGTCACCTGAGTCCTCTTTTTGAATGACCCACAGATCGAACAGCACTCTTTAAACTTGGCTTTGCTAAGGCAGAGCAAGCACTGCATGTGAGGTAACTGTTGGGAATCGCTAATTCACACAAAGTGCAATGCTTGCATCACAGGGGAGAACTACCATTACCGCTATGCTATAGTCTATAACTTTTACTCTAACACTACTGACTATTAACTATGTTCAATAATACTAGGCTTAGAAGATAAATTGCAAGATTGTGACATAACAACCACAGAGAGCTCTCTTCAGTAACATCCCTAGTCTAGAGGCACTCAAAGATACCCTTATATAAAAAGTAATGAAAATTACAGCATTTCTTTAACATTACTTACAAAACTACAGCCGACAGGCAGTGAGAAGAAACTGAGGGGATTCGGGGCAGCGCCACCTCATCTAGCCAGGGGAGGGACTACAGGCATGAGGCACAAGCACTGCCCCTCTATGGGTACTGCTAGGCAAAAGTCTCCACCTCTGGCACACGCACACACCTACTTGGAATACATGTATGCATCTACTCAAAGAAGAACTGATTAAAAGACTTATTTATTTTTCAGTGCACCTTACCTAAAGGCATTCACTGAACAGTAAGTCAAAATAATATTGAATGCCTCTATAAATAAACACATTGGCCAAATGCCTTCAGTGCTCTGCATTCCTTGTTTGGGTATTGTTTAACATTTGTTTATGGACACAAAACCAATGAAATGTTTGTTCAATTAGGTCAGAATGGTAATATTTCAATGTCAATATTTGGTTGATGTGCAGTTTTTTAGTTTTGTTTGTTTGTTTGTTTTAAAATATCACAGACTCTTAAAGTGACTGCTTTTCACAATGTCACTGACTGTTCTCCAAGCTGCATTTGCTGATGTGATGTAACCTGAAATTCTAAAGGACAGCCAAGGTTTATCTCCTTCTGCATAAATTTCCTGGCTTTCTCGAAAACAGACACTGGTTTCTTAAAGATTTAGAGTCTGTGTTTCAGTTCTCTCCTATCTGCCCAGCTGATGGGTCAGAACAAGTAATGGGGTGGTTTTCTCTTCAGTAACATCTCTAGTCTAGAGGCACTCATAGATACCCTTATATAAAAAGTAATGAAAATTACAGCAATTCTTTAACATTACTTACAAAACTAAAAATCACACATTATAGGAAACAATGAAAAAAAGCATTAACAAAATTGCTCAATAAAAATATTGTTATATTAAAATCCTTGTAAAATATAAAAATAAAGATGCTTTAATACAACTTACTAACACCCATGAATTAATTAGAAGTCTGTCTTAGGAATTAACAGATATTTTCGACCCAGTAAGGGACTGAGATGATATTTGTGGCTTCCTTATTTTAAATGTTTTATCTCCTTACCTTCCATACTCCCCATCTAATTCTCTCTAAAAAGTCTGAAAGGTTGTCTGAACCCCTGGCCTGACAATCAATCTAATAACTCCATTTTAAGATAATCCACTCTTTTAACATTATGTGTTTTTCTGATAGTGTGTAATGGTCCTTCTCAAGTATTCAGGTAGGAGAGGTTAGTCACCTTGTACAGTAAACTGGAGTTCTTTCAGATGTGTGTCCTTATGGGCGCTCCACTTCAGGTGCACATGTGCCCCATGCACCTTTCATGGGAGATTTTTTAAAACAGTGCCTATTTGGCCCCTGCATTTGTCCTACACATCCGTGTGTCCCATAGTGAGGATATACAGGGCTGCACAGATGAACCGGCCTTAGTTTCTTCTCTACTGCGAAGTCCCGCAAAGGAAACTCAGAAGCAGAGGAGAAGGATGGCAGGTAGTAGAGCACCCATAGGAACACACAACTCAAAGAACTCCAATTACTGCACAAGATGAGTAGTCTCTTCTCCTTCAATTAGTGTTCCTATGGGTGCTCCACTTCAGGTGACTTCAGAGCAGAACTCTCATCAGGAGGAGGGAACTTCAGAGCTGAGTCTAATACTGAAGACAAAACTGCACTGCTCACAACAGCATCTGATCTAGAAAAATGAACCACCACATGATGTTTGGAAAAGGTATGTATCGAAGTCCAGGTCGTAGCCTTGTTAATCTCAGCAGGAACCTATTTAAGTAACACCACCGATGTAGACAGAGATCTTGTAGAATGAGCTAACACCCTAGGAGGAGGTTAAATATGAGGATACATTTTGAGAGCCACCTCCAGAGACTCTGATGGAGACTGTGGACCCCTTGGATCTATTCACAATCAAAACAAATAGTCAGGGAGACTTTCCACATGGTTTGATTCTGTCCAGATAAAACCCTCCTATTGTCCAAAGTGTTGAAGGGAGCATCTTCCTTAAACTGGTGTGGGTTCGGGAAAATAACTTGGGAGATGAATGACTTGGTGGATGTGAAATTCAGAAGTCACAAAGGAACTTAGGATGTAGTCGTAGTCAAACTTTGTCCTTGAGGAATAGTGTAAAAGGAGTACTGGCAATCCTCGCACTTATGACACAATTGGTTCCTGAATATCGCGTCATAAGTTGAAAATGTCGTAACTCGAATTTCCCATAGGAACAATGTCACATTGAGCATTGTAAAGTCAAAACCGACACTGTAAAATCAAAACATGATGACAAATTATAAACATCATAAGTCCCATTCGTCATAACTCGAATGTCATAAAGTCAAGGACTGCCTGTATCTGCCATTAAAGACCCCAACTCTTCTAGGGGGAAAGAGATGGTCACCAAAAAGGTCATTTTCATGGATAGGTGAAGAAGAGAACAAGTGGCCCTTGGCTCAGAGGGGGTTTCATAAGACAATTAATTATGAAGTTTAGATCCTATACAGGACTGGCCTACATAAGAAAAAAGCTCTCTCAGTCCCTTGGATGAGCACACACTGAGAATCCCTCAACACAGGAACGAAAAGCCTTTAGAGCCACCAGTGAACCCTGATGGAACTCACAAATAATCCTGACTTTTATCATTCCAACAGATAGTCAAGATTAGCGGAGAGGGAAGAATTAATGGGTGAAAATTGTTGTCGGACACACCAGTGTTGAAATCTCTTCCATTCTGAAGGTAAGTACTTTGGGTAGACATTTTCCTGTTTTTAATAACACCTGTGGTACCTCTGGACAACAGGAAGAGTCTATTCCTGAGAAGGATTGAGCAACCAAGCCTTGAACTCCCAGACTAGAATGGAGAGTCTGACCAGAGATCTGAGAGAGCATGTGGGGAATGGATGGATGAGTCAACAGCGGAGAGACAGCAAAGTGAATCAAGTAAGGGTTGACCAGACCTGTCTGGGCCATGTTGGAACCACTAATGTGGTCTTGGCTTCATCTTGCTTACCAATTTGAGAACGAAATATGTTGGAGGAAATGCATACAAAAGACCCTTAATTCATGGAACAAAGAAGGCATCTCAAGTGAATGGAGGCTCAACCCTCTGTTCAAGCAGAATTATTTGCACTTCCTATTGGTGATGGTGACAAAGAAACCCACAGAAAATTCCCTCTGATTTGTATGTTATCAGTGACTATTTATCACTAAAGATTGTAGAATTCAAAGTTTTCATAAAATTTTGCATCAAATAGAGTACAGCTTGTTTCTCCAAAGTTACACTGACCTAAAACAAAGACAATAAACTTTGCGATTATGGGGCCTGATTATTGCCCACAAAAATTTCCTCACTGAAATCAAAAGGAACTTTGGATGTGCAAGGAACACAGGATATAGTCCATGTTTTTGAAGACAATAAGGAAAAATTTTATCCATGCAGTTTTTTCCATCCCACTATTCCATTGGCTTCCTACTTCATTTTGCACCATTTTTCAACTACCCTTGTAAGCTGTGTGCCTGACAGCATGGATCCTGAGCTGCTGACCAGTCTGGTGATGAGTGTTATGAACACAACGCGCTGGTCCAGCAGTAGTTCATGAGATGCGAAACAGAGAATGATTCAGAGATGCCTGCCCTGTTGTCTTCCAGGGAAACAAATAATTCAAGATTGCTGCTGGCATTCACGGGACAGCTTGCCACGGTGGACTGTTAGTGCTGGGCTAGGGAAACAAGCACTGAGTGGTGGGATTGCATCATGATGCATGTATGGGATGACAAGCAGTGACTGTAGATCTTTCGGATGCGCACTGTGACGGTGCCCCCCCATAAGGTTTTATGGAAATATACTTATGAATATATATGACATAACTAGAATATGTTCTGTGCTACATATGCCATGTAACATATCTATGTAAAGGTTTTGATCTACTGAATCTATTAATCCTATTTGTATGCATGTAACATTTTTGTATTCAAAGTTATGAATATTGGCCGTGTACTGGCTTGATTTCTAAATAACCTTAGTAGAGCATTTGGTCAGTTCCTGGGGAAAGGAATTCGCAAAGTTAAGTGCCCAATCAAGAAGCACTTAAGGAACAATGCATCTTGGAATGCTCCAATCCACATAAGAAGTCTTCCTGGAGACATTCAAGATACCATGTGGGCAATGGCTTCTGCCTGTAAAAACTGTGAGTCATGCATGGACTTGTGACTTGCCCAGGTGATTCCAGAACTCCATGTTGGAGCTGGACTTTTCATAGGAGGGAGGAGGGGGTCTCCACCCACAAGAGAAAGTCTATTTAAGCCCATGGGAGACCCCTACATTTGGTCTTCAGCTGGCTAAAGAGACAGCCTCTCTACCCCCAAGGATACCTGAAAGGAACTGGGACAAAAGACAGTAACTACAGGGGGTGTGAGTGATTGCTGGACCCAGGCTAAAAGGAGACTAGTCTGTAAAAGGAAACTTACTGGGTGAGATGTTATTTGTATTCAGTTTCTTAGACATAGACTTGTGTTTTATTTTATTTTACTTGGTAATTCACTTTGTTCTGTCTGTTACTACTTGGAACCACTTAAATCCTACTTTCTGTATTTAATAAAATCCCTTTTTATTTATTAATTAACTCAGAGTATGTATTAATACCTGGGGGGAGGGGGAAAACAGCTGTGCATATCTCTCTCAGTGTTATAGAGAGCAAACAATTTATGAGTTTACCCTGTATAAGCTTTATACAGGGTAAAATGGATTTATTTGGGTTTAGACCCCATTGGGAGTTGGGCATCTGAGTTAAAGACAAGAACACTTCTATAAGCTGCTTTCAATTAAGCCTACAGCTGTTAGGGGACGTGGTTCAGACCTGGGTCTGGGTTTGCAGCAGGCTAGCGAGTCTGGCTCAAACCAGGCAGGGCACCGAAGTCCTAAGCTGAAAGGGCAGGAAAGCAGGGGCAGAAGTAATCTTGGCACATAGGTTGGCAGCTCCCAAGAGGGTTTCTGTGATCTAACCCATCACAGTCACACATCCACCTTCATGGAACTGCGTGCGGAGCTCTCCCTAGCTCTGTGGCACAAGGACACCAGAATGAGAGCTGCCCTTACTGTAGAAAAGCGAGTGGCAAATGCTGTGTGGAAGCTGACAACTCCAAACTCCTACTGATCAGTTGCGAATCAGTTTGGGGTTGGAAAGTATACCCTGGGGGTTGCAGTGATGCAAGTATGTAGGGCCATTTATCACCTCCTGCTACGAAGGACTATGACTCTTGGTAATGTGCAAGCAATAACTGATGGCTTTGAGGCAATCAGATTCACAGTGTGATAGATGGAATGCATATCCCTATTTTGGTCCCAGACCATCTTGCGACGAGTATACCACCTGAAGGGGCTACTTCTCCATGGTCTTGCAGGCGCTGGTGGATCGCCGGGGCCGTTACACTGACAGCAGTGTGGACTGGTCAGGGAAGGTGCATGATGCATGCATCTTTCAGAACACTGGACTATAAGAAAGCTGCATGCTGGGACTTTCTTTTCAGACCAGAAGATTCCAATCGGGAATGTGCAAATGCCCATAGTGATCCTTGGAGATCACACTTACCTCTTGCTTCCAGGGCTCATGAAGCCTTACACCGGGAACCTAGACAGCATCAAGAAGCACTTCAACAAGTTCAGCAGGTGCCAAATGACTGTTGAATGTGCCTTTGGCCAATTAAAAGGTCGCTGGTACTGTCTTTTTGTCTGGTTAGACCTCAATGATGAAAATATTCTGATGGTCATTGTGGCCTGCTGTACTCTACATAATATTTGTGAAGTGAAAGGGGAAAACTTTCCACAGGGTTGGACGGCTGAGGCTGACCAGCTGGCTGCTGATTTTGAGCAGCCAGATACCAGGGCAATTAGAGGAGCGCAGCAGTTGACTATTCTAATCAGGGAGCCTTTGAAGGAGCATTTTGACAATGATTCCCAGTAATGTGTCTTTATGTGATGGATTTGGCCAATGATTACTTGTCGCCTTGAATTACCCTTGTAGTGCTTGCTTCCTGAGCATTAATTGTAGTGAGCAAATATTCCTACGTATAGCCACAGTGTTTCAATGTTATCACTGGCTAGACCCCTCCAGAGTGGAAAAGACGTCCTGACTCGCCACGCCACCAGACGACCCTGCTCTTTGCTCCACATCATCCTTGTGCTCCACTTCCTCATCCACCACTTCATTATCGGGGTTGAGTCTGCTGGCCGCTGACTCCAGTTCCACCGAAGTATCCATGGGGCTCTTGGTGGTGAAAGTGGGACCGCCACCAAGGATGGCGTGCAACTCCTTATAGAAGCGGCATGTCTTCAGTGCCACACCAGAGCAACAGTTGGCCTCCCTTGCCTTCTGGCCTGCCTGCCTCAGCTCCTTGATCTTGGCACGGCACTGCTGTGTGTCCCTTTTGTGTCTCTTCTCCTGCATGCCACTAGCAATCAGCCCATAGGTATCAAAGTTCTTATGGCTGGAGCAAAGCTGCAACTGCACAGCCTCCTCTCGCCATAGACTCAGCAGATCCAACAGCTCCAGTGTGCTCCATGCGGGAGAGAATCTGCTGTGGAAAGCCAGCATGGTCAGCTGGGAAGATGCTGTGTGAACTGTGCACACGAAGCAAACAGGAAGAGGAATTTCAAAAATTCCCAAGCCTTTAAACAGGGAAGGGGCACATGTGTATCTTCAAGACAGCGGAGTTCAAACTGCTGACCACAACAGTCAGGATGGGCATTATGGGATACCTCCTGGAAACCCATTAGGACAACCTAACCAAGTGCAGTGTCTACACTGACACTGCATCACTCTAACTACATCACAAAAAGCTCTATGATGCTCATCAAGTGTTTTTATTATGTCAGCATAGCAAGGGAGTTACATCAGAAGGAGGAGCATTTCAGTGTGTACAGCTCCACTGTTTTGTCGACGAAAGCTGACTTTTGTCAACAGTACTGTGTAGTGTAGACAAGGCCAAAGTGCCATTTTCACTCCTCAAACAAAAAAAGCCATTTTCTAGTGCTCTGAAGCAGTTATTTTGTGGATCAGCACGTTGTTGGTTTTTTGATTAACACCACTTAGGCTGTCTAAACTAGGAGCTTACATTAATATAGATAGGTCTCTTGGGTGTGAAAAATCCACACCTCTGAGAGATGTAGCTATAACCTAACACCCTGGGTCGACAGCACTAGGAAGATAGAAGACTTCTACCATCCACCTAGCTACCACCTGCTGTAGAGGTGAATTACCTATGCTGACAGGAGAACCTTCCCATCGGTGTAGGTAGTGTCTACACTGAAGCTACAGCAGTGCCAATTTGGAGTAATTTAATACCAAGGCATGAGTTTAAGTTGCCACTAATGCAACCTTCACACTTTCTTCCTGAAACTGCCAATGAGTTGACAACCAATAAAAGCAAGGGCACTCAGAATTATACCACTGTGTCATTAAGTAGCACAATTTTACCTAGATATCACATTACATAATGTATAGCATGTTATGGCAGAATGGCAAGAGTTAAGAAGAAACTGTTATTTACTGTAACCGTGGTTTTTCAAGATATGCTGTAGATGTGTATTCCAAGTAGGTGTGTGCGCACCCCACATGCCGGAGCCAGAGACTTTTCCCTAGCAGTACCCGTAGCGGGGTGGCACTCATGCCTTGTATCTGTAGGCCTTCCCTTGGCTATATGAGGCAGCACCATCCTGACCCATCTCAGTTCCTTTGCACCTAACATCCAAGGGAAGACTGCGATCCAGAGGGGACAGAGGGGGTCTACATCACATCTTGAAGCACCACAGTTATAGTAAGTAACTGTTTCTTCTTTGAATAGATGCAGACCTGTATTCCACGTAGGTGACTAGTGATCAGTACCCTCATCTGAAGGCGGGCTCAGAGTCTACCTCAGTAAGGATCACAGCACTACTCTTACTACATTAACACCACTTTGGAAGAAGAAGTGATTGCATAATCCTCTGTAAATATATGGATGACCATGTGAACTCCCTACAAATGTCCAATATGGAAATACCATTAAGGAATGCCACCAACATTGCCTGTGCTCTCGTTGAATGTGCCCGTATCTGCTGAGGAGGTGCAGCCAATACTATCTCATATACATTCTTGATACAAGATGTTATCCATCTAGCCATGCCATAAGGTGCAAGGAGCGATCGCCACTGCAGCAGCGGTATTGTGTGAGGAGGATGGGAAAGGGAGGAAGCAGCATGGGAGGCTGAACTGATGGAGCGAGGAGGTCCAAGCGCTGCCTCAGCCACGCCAGAGCCAATCAGGATGAGCCTGGCTCGATCTGCTTTGAGCTTGGCAATAACCTGGGGAACGATCAAGATAAGAGCGAATGAGTACAACAGAGTTAACTGCCAGCTGCAGTGGAAAGCCTTGGAGAGGCAGCCTGGGCTGGGCCCATCAGCCTGGTCAATGTATCCGCCCCATCAAGGGCAGACTGCAGAGACATTTTAGCCCCAAGCAGCCCTCTGCAACACTACCCAAAATTCATCCCGGGAAGCCTCAGACAACTGCTCCTTACATTTGGCCACAGCTGATCAACCAAGAAAGTGATATTTGGCCAGAAAAGCTTGTTGGTTCGTGATCTTCATCTGTAGTTAAGAGGAGGTGTGTATCTTGCTACCAAAAGATCCAAGCACTTCAAGTCTCTGTCCTTGGGGAAGAACTTGAACCTGCCCTGATGAGTTCTGTTATTCAACGCCGTGACCACCAGGGAATTCAGGGCCGGATGGGAACAGAACCCCTCAATCTTTGTAGAGGCACAATATAACACTTCTTCAAGTGCTTGGCCACCGGTGGTACTGAGTCCAGCGAACCTCAAAGAGCCCTCACAGGCTCAAGGAGCACCTCATTAACTGGAAAGCCACTCTCCCAGGGACAGAGGGCTGGAGCATGACCACAAGTTATGGGTATTCTCCTGCAGAAACTCCGCCTGAATTTCAAGGGACAAGGTCACACGACATAAAAGATCTTGTTAGGTCTTGAAGTCCTCCAGGATGGAAGGGGAGGATGAACCAAGCAACGCTGCATTGTCTGGGGACGAGGCAAAGTCTCTGGATGGGAAAACTCCGGCAGCTCTGCAGGAAGGGGAACTGCGGGCATCTGGACTTGCAGCTTATCTGCAGCCACCAATACCACAGAAGCTGGTGATCTTGTTTTTGATTTGGATGACAAGCAAGTCCTGAGCTTTCCACTGAGCCCAAGAGGGCCACTGGTATAGGTAAGGCATTGGTGGCCAGTAGGTGCCACACCAGAGGCCTCCATTCTGGCTTCGGGGGTGCATGCCATCCCTGGTAGCTGTATTGGTCTACTGGTGGCCTTCAGACTTCCTCCGGTGAAGTGGAATGGGAGGACGAGGATCCTGACTCTGAAGTCCCGGGATCTCGTACACATAGGAGGAGCAACTCTAGAGGAAGCCAACAGGCAGTCCAACTCATCCATGGCCCAGAATGAGATTGGAATTGGCTCTCCCATGGTAGCCGGCACCACTGGTGCCAAAGGCAAGGTCAGTCTCAATGCAAACAACAGTACCAGAGCACCCGCATGCCTTGACGTTGAGGGCGGTGACAACCTCCATGGAACCATCTGCAGCATCAACTGCATCGGTGCCAAGGGAGGGCCCAGTAATGAAGAACCTTGTACTGTCTCCGATACCATGTGCATACCAACCCCTGCGAGGGGTGCTTCCTGGTGCTGTGCCAAAGGGCTGAAGAGTTCAACTGCATGCTCTAAATGGGGGGCCATTGCAGACGCCAACCTCACAAAGGCTTGGACTAGCAGTGAGGACGGTACTGAAAGGCAGAGGAAGTTAACCACAGCATGTTACGCCAACATTACTGATACTGTTGCTACCGGCATTCTTCCCATTGGCACCAGACTCAATGGACACTCAGAGGCCGGAACCCCAGAGTTGACAGCCCAGGGTGTCTTCCCTCCCTACTCTCTACCTAGGGAGGGTCAGAGGCACCCATGCCATCCCATACGCCAGACATGGCGCCATAAGAGTCACCCCAAGAGTTGGAGCACTCACAATCCATCATATGCGACCCCTTCTTTGGTGCTGACGGTAGAGAACAACTCCTGCACTTCTTCGGAAAGGCCCGTGCCCTAGAACGGGAAGCAGCAGCACTTGCCAATCCTGAGGGCAATCTGGAGCCTAAGGAAGTCCTCAGTACTGGGTCAGGCCTCATGGCCTGTTCAAGCAGGTGCTGCTTCAGGCAAAGGTCCTGTGTCACCTGAATCCCCTTTTTGAATGGCCTGCAGATCGAACAGCACTCTTTAAACTTGGCTTTGCCAAGGCAGAGCAACCACTGCATGTTGGGGTCACTGTTGGGAATCACTAATTCACACAAAGTGCAATGCTTGAATCCCAGAGGAGAACTACCGTTACCACTATGCTATAGTCTACTCTATAACTTTTACTCTAACACTACTGACTATTAACAATGTTCAATAATACTAGGCTTAGAAGATAAATTGCAAGATTGTGACACAATAACCACAGAGAGCTCCAACTACAGCCGACAGGCAGTGAGAAGGAACTGAGGGGACTCGGGGCAGCGCCACCTCATCTAGCCGGGGAGAGACTACAGGCATGAGGCACAAGCACTGCCCCTCTATGGGTACTGCTAGGCAAAAGTCTCCACCTCTGGCACACGCACACACCTACTTGGAATACATGTATGCATCTACTCAAAGAAGAACTGATATAAAGACTTATTTATTTTTCAGTGCACCTTACCTAAAGACATTCACCAAACAGTAAGTCAAAATAATATTGAATGCCTCTATAAATAAACACATTGGCCAAATGCCTTCAGTGCTCTGCATTCCTTGTTTGGGTACTGTTTAGCATTTGTTTATGGACACAAAACCAGTGAAATGTTTGTCCAATTAGGTCAGAATGGTAATATTTCAATGTCAATGTTTGGTTGATGTGCAGTTTTTTAGTTTTTTTTTTTTTTTTTTAAATATCACAGACTCTTAAAGTGACTGCTTTTCACAATGTCACCGACTGTTCTCCAAGCTGCATTTGCTGATGTGATGTAGCCTGAAGTTCTAAAGGACAGCCAAGGTTTATCTCCATCTCCACAAATTTCGTGGCTTTTCGCGAAAACAGACACTGGTTTCTTAAAGATTTAGAGTCTGTGTTTCAGTTCTCTCCTATCTGCCCAGCGATGGGTCAGAACAAGTAATGGTGTGGTTTTCTCTTCAATAACATCCCTAGTCTGGAGGCACTCAAAGATACCCTTATATAAAATGTAATGAAAATTATAGCATTTCTTTAACATTACTTACAAAACTAAAATCATACATCATAGGAAACAATGGGAAAAAAAGCATTACCAAAACTGCCCATTAAAAATATTGTTATATTAAAATCCTTGTAAAATATAAAAATAAAGATGCTTTAATACAACTTACTAACTCCCATGAATTAATTAGAAATCTGTTTTAGGAATTAACAGATATGTTCGACCCAGTAAATGACTGAGATGATATATGTGGCTTCCTTATTCTCATTTTTTTACCTTCCATACTCCCCATCTAATTTTCTCCAAAAAGTCTGAAAGGTTGTATGAACCCCTGGCCTGAAAATCTAATAACTCCACTTAAGATAATCCACTCTTTTAACATGTGTTTTTCTGATAATGTGTAATGGTCCTTCTCAAGTATTCAGGTAGGAGAGGTTAGTCACCTTGTACAGTAAACTGGAGTTCTTTCAGATGTGTGTCCTTATGGGTGCTCCACTTCAGGTGCACATGTGCCCCATGCACCTTTCATGGGAGATTTTTAGTAGCAGTGCCCATTTGACCCATGCATGTGTCCTACACATCCGTGTGTCCCATAATGAGGATAGACAGGGCTGTGCAGATGAACCGGCCTTAGTTTCTTCTCTACCGCAAAGTCCTGCAAAGGAAACTCAGAAGCAGAGGAGAAGGACGGCAGGTAGTAGAGCACCCATAGGAGCACACAACTCAAAGAACTCCAATTACTGCACAAGATGAGTAGTCTCTCCTCCTTCAATTAGTGTTCCTATGGGTGCTCCATTTCAGGTGACTTCAGAGCAGAACTCTCATCAGGAGGAGGGAACTTCAGAGCTGAGTCTAATACTGAAGAGAAAACTGATCTAGAAAAATGAACCACCACATAACACTTGGAAAAGGTATGTATCGAAGTCCAGGTCAGAGCCTTGCAAATCTCAAGAACAGGAACCTGTTTAAGTAACACCACAGATGTAGACAGAGATCTCATAGAATGAGCTAACATCCTAGAAGGAGGTTAAATATGAGGATACATTCTGAGAGCCACCTCCAGAGACTCTGGTGGAGACTGTGGACCCCTTGGATCTGTTCACAATCAAAATAAATAGTCAGGGAGACTTTCCACATGGTTTGATTCTGTCCAGATAAAACCCTCCTATTGTCCAAAGTGTTGAAGGGAGCATCTTCCTTAAACTGGTGTGGGTTCGGGAAAATAACTTGGGAGATGAATGACTTGGTGGATGTGAAATTCAGAAGTCACGTTAAAAAGGAACTTAGGATGTAGTCATAGTCAAACTTTTCCTTGAGGAATAGTGTAAAAGGAGTACTGGCAATCCTCGGACTTACGACACAATTGGTTCCTGAATATCGCGTCATAAGTTGAAAACGTCGTAACTCGAATTTCCCATAGGAACAATGTCACATTGAGCATCGTAAAGTCAAAACCAGCATCGTAAAATCAAAACACGATGACAATTTATAAACATCATGAGTGCTGTTCATCGTAACTCAAACGTTGTAAAGTCGAGGACTGCCTGTATCTGCCATTAAAGCCCCCGACTCTTCTGGGGGGAAGAGATGGTCACCAAAAAGGTCATTTTCATGAACAGGTGAAGAAGGGAATAAGTGGCCATTGGTTCAGAGGGGGTTTCATAAGACAATTAATTATCAAGTTTAAATCCTATACAGGACTGGCCTACATAATGTAAGAAAAAAGGTTTCTCAGTCCCTTGGATGAGCATACACTGAGAATCCCTCAACAGAGGAACGAAAGGCCTTTAGAGTCACCAGTGAACCCTGATGGAACTCACAGATTTTTATCATTCCAACAGATAGATAAGGTTAGCAGAGAGGGAAGAATTAACGGGTGAAAATTGTTGTCGGACACACCAGTGTTGAAATCTCTTCCATTCTGAAGGTAAGTACTTTGGGTAGACACTTTCCTGATGTTTAATAACACCTGTGATACCTCTGCAGAAAAGGAAGAGTCTATTCCTGAGAAGGATTGAGTAGCCAAGCCTTGATATGAAGAACTCCCAGACTGGAATGGAGAGTCTGACCAGAGATCTGAGAGAGCAGGTGAGCAATGGATGGAAGAATCAACAGCGGAGAGACAGCAAAGAGAATCAAGTAAGGGTTTCAGACCTGTCTGGGCCACTTTGGAACCACTAATGTGGTCTTGGCTTTATCTTGCTTGATCTTATTTACCAATTTGAGGACTAAATATGTTGGAGGAAATGCATACAAAAGACCCTTAATTCATGGAACAAAGAAGGCATCTCAAGTGAATGGAGGCTCAATCCTCTGCTCAAGCAGAATTGTTTGCACTTCCTGTTGGTGATGGTGACAAAGAAACCCGCAAGAAACCCTGAGGTCAGTAATATGTGACTAAGAATCTGAGAGTCCAACCCCTATTTGTAATCTTGGAAGAAGTGCTTGCTAAGATTGTCATCCATGGTGTCTCGTACACCTGAAATGTAGGTGGCTGAAATTAGGGTATGATTGGCCATACACCAGTTCCATCGCTTTATTGTTTTGTTACAAAAGAGAAAAGGATCTTCCCCACTTCCCTGACAGGCAATGGAGAACATGGAGACTATGTTGTCTATCATGACCGTCACGGATTTTCCCCCTGATTAATGGGAGGAAGTGAACACAAGCATTCCTGCCTGCCCGCAGCTCCAAAAGATTGAAGTGTAAAAGTGCTTCTTGGGCAGGCCATTTGCCCTGAATGGTGTGTCGCCCTAAATGCAACCCCTTCTCCAGTCCAAAAGAAATACATCCGATGTTATGGTGATGATTGGGTAAGGTTAAATGATCATTAGTATAAAACAAGCCCCTCACACAAAATGAAACATATAAAAAGTACAAAAGTAAATAACTGTACTAACGAAACTTAAAGGCAGAAGTTCAAAAGTTAACGATAGAAGCAGGCGTGCTAAATGATCGATCCTAGGCCAAAGTGATGAGAAGGAACTGGGGGATGGGGAGGTTGCCCGAGCAGCTCTATATATCTTGGGTACAGGGCATGTGGTTGTGTAGGGCACATGTGCAGGCCGTATGAGCATTTCTACCAAAAATCTTCAATCAAAGACGCATTGGTCACATGCACACCTGACGTTGAGAACCTATAGGTACAGTACTTGAAGAAGATATTAGCGGAAGGACTCTCTGACTGCCCACCCCCTGTGCTGTTGAGGAGTCTAAAGACCAAAATTGCAAGCAAGTCCAAACACTAAGGGAGATTTTATCTTTGTGAATATAGTTTTCATATTCACTGCTCCACAACCAGTGCAGGCTTGGATCATTCAATACTTCTTCAAACCATCTGATCTTAACAGCCTATACAGAAACTGGCTAGCCCAGTTTTCTTTCTAGGATAGTTAATTTTAAAAATTCACTATTATGCTCCCAAACTTGAATTAAGTGTTTTATTCAGTTTTACACTCCTAGGATGAAAAAATGACTGGGGGAAAGTTATCACATCACTGTAAAATAATTAATTCCTACAGATGTGTGTTGGCAAAACACTAGGCCAGAATGAATTAGTGTGGAGCTTCATGATAAATTAAGGTGATTCTGTAGACCAGGGGAACAAGTCAAACTACTTAATGAAAATATACTGCTCCTCTGTTTAACGTTCTCTTGAATCAGATAAGAACATTAACACTTGTGAGAGAAATGCTGCTTATCTAAATTCTTGGTCTTGTGATTCTCTCATAATCTTTATTAAAGCACTACTATAATGCAGCCAATTAAACTTCTTTATCTACAAGTAATGTACCATGACGTGCACAAAACAAACTGATATTCTGTTGTGATGCTCAACTCTGACCTTGCCAGTGACTCCATGGGAAACAGGAGATTCAGCCTCCATAGGGACTTGATCCTGTACCACCAGCCTGCAGAGAAATAATTTTGGTTAATATTCCTCGTGACTATATCTTATAGAATTATCTACATTTTAAGTGTTTTAGTTCAACTAAAACGTGTGTGTTAAGAAGGAGATCAAGGACAGGACAAACTTCTTGGCATTTGGTCTGTAAAATTATGAAGAGGGACTCCGGCCTGCTGCAGGGCTGTCCAGAGGATTCAGGGGGCCTGGGGCAAAGCAATTTTGGGGGCCCCTTCCATAAAAAAAAGTTGCAATACTATAGAATACTATATTCTCGTGGGGGCCCCTGTGGGGCCCAGGGCCTGGGGCAAATTGCCCCACTTGCCCCCCCCCCTTCTGGGCGGCCCTGGCCTGCTGCTCTCCCACTGAAATTTTTTTCAAAACTGCCTGAAATTGGCTAAAGATAACTTTCCAATACGTTGAGTTGAATATTCTCAGGCTAGTTTTTAGCGCAATGGTGATTTGAGGGGGGGGGGGGGGAATTGGAAATTGTAATCTGTTTTTCAGGTATCTGACTCGGAATGGGAAGGAAAAAGTGTATTTAATGCTTAAAGTAATTTTCTAGGTCCTTTATGCACTCTAATAGAAAGAATGAATTTAAAACTTGGCTAATACAAATGCTTAAAGTGATAGTTATGTGCTTTTCTAAAGCTGAATAAAGCTGACCTGGAAACAAAGATATGATGATGTAAAAACATGATTTATTGCACATATCATGCCCTGTGTAACATAACCCTCTCAGATACTGTTCCCTACAGGTCTCCTCTGAAAAGTGACTTTACAGATATAAAATGGCTTTTTGGGTTTCAGATTTTATTGTTTAATGATTCCCTTAAAATTTTCTCAGTTTACAAGGAAAATCGACAGCTCTGCAAACTCAGCCTGGTATCCGAATGTCAAGTTATGTGCTTTCCAACTCTTGCATCAACAATAAGAACAGATTGTACAGATCGAATGCTAATGTTAAGAGTTTATCTTCATTTGCCCAATGTGACTTTCATCCTATGTTCCATAGGATACCCTATTATTTCCACTTTAGCCTCGTCTCATCTCCCCCTCTCTCCTTTTTCCAGTCATAATAGGGTAAAACAAAAGCAGTTAACTTTATGCTTGTCCGCTGGATTTTTCACTGTGTTTGTATATCACCTAACACAACAGGGCATCTATCCTGATTAGAAACTGTGTACTGCCAATGCACAAACAAATAATAGTACATTATGTTTGTGAAGGGTGCCACGTATGTGAACATTTAACTTAAGAACGTGCCTAACTTTAAGCATGCAAGTAGTCACATTGAATCCAATGGGACTACTCAGATGCTTAGAGTAACTTGCTAATTCTGGACCTTATGTAGTATTTAGCCTTTCGGTCTTCCAACTCTTCTTAGCAACCCTGGCATATGTCCCACAGGAGATATTTAGGGATTCCCTAGAATACAGTTAATTTATACTACTGACAGGTTTCCTAAGAGTACAGTCATGAATTATGGATTAGATTTTCCAATTTAAGTGTGAATATGGAACTCTACATTTTGGAAAGGTTAAGAACATAGGAGTGGAAGAGACCTCCTGGGTCATCAAGTCCAGACCTTTGCTTTCACAGGCAATCCTGTCATATAATTTTACCAAACTCAATCTTAAAACTAGTTAGGTCGTTTACCCTCATCATTCCTATTGAAAGGCTATTTCAGAACCTTACTTCTTTAATGGGTAGAACCCTTCTTCTAATTTCCACACTAAATTTATTCATGGACAGCTTATGCCTATTTGTTCCTGTGCCAACATTGCCCTGTAATTTAAACAGCTCTTCTCCCTTCTTGGTGTTTGCCATCCTGATGTATTTATACAGAACAATAATATCCCCTCAGCCTTTGTTCTGATTGAACTGAAACCTATAAATCAATGCTATTCATCAACTGGATTGGAATATTGTAATTTGATTATGTTTAGAACAAAGCATGGCGCTTTGGTCTTCAAATTCATTTCTATTCATTAGTAAAGGTCCACATACTTTAGGATGATCCATTTCAATTACCATTATTCTAATTCAGTGGCGGAAAGAGATTCTCCACTCCCCCGTCTTCTTCATCTTTAAGAGAAGATCAGTGAGGTAGAACACCTTTCACCTCATCTCCAGGAAAAAGGAGTACACTAACTCCTCCTCACCATGCAGAAAAAAAATATTTACCCTAAATATCTGTGAGGAAGTTTTACTCTGGGGACAAATTCTGCAAGCTGTTCAGCAAGCCCCTGCACAGAGCCCTCCTGGAGTGCCTTAGGTTCCCCCAACTACAAGGGGGTTGTTCCTTTATCAGAATCCTTTTAGAAAAGTTTAGTGAAAAAAATACACCCTGGTCTCTAGATATTTGCATAAAAGGTGTTCTTTCTAAAATATTATATCCCAGTGTAACTGTTTCACTTGAGTCCTTTAAAAAAAGTGTAACATGGAGACACCACTTTGGTCAAAAATTATTTTACCTGTATATTTTAAAGTACTACTGATGATCCATCTGTAACCACATGTCTTGTGTATTCTTAGGAAATCAAATTACCTGAGCAAGATTACTGTTGCTGAAAAATAAATACTAAATACTCAAAATAAGGCAGAGAAGAAAAAATACTTTAATCACATTAAAATATATATATTTTATACCATATACTGTGGTTCTTGATTTATTATTTATATATATATATATATATATATATATATATATATATATATATATATATATAAAATAAATATTCAAGAACCACAGTTACAGCAGGAAAATACAATTTTAGCTGTTGCCGAGATGTTATCAGAGATCCTCATCTACCAAATCTTAAAATATGCATAAAATAATTGAGATCCCTTACTTTAAAACAGACGACGTTTGTTTGCATACTAGTTTTTGTTACGTTAAAAATAACCAACATAAGAGAATGCCTAAAGATGCAGGGAAAAATGATCTATGGTTTAAGATCTAGTCACAATTTAACTTTCAGTTTTCCCAATAAATTATGTAGAACATGGGGGCTGGAAGCAGGAAACAGCAAACTTTATTCTAAAGACTTAGTTCTTAAGTGAACACACCAGCATTTTATTTTAACAGAAACACATATACAAACAGATGTATTCATATAATATATTTTAGTCTCCCACATAAATACTCCTATCTGGAACCCAACTACAATGTATAATATCAGAGCCAGCATGTTCTTGTGGATTGATTTTAGGTCTGGGAATTCCTACGGTCTAATCTTGGGTCTCTCCTTGACTCACCATGTGGCCTTAGACAAGTTACTTATGGGCCTTCTACACAACAGATAAGATTGAGTTTGGGGACCCAAATACAAGGTAGTTTCAATTGGGAGCATAGAACAGCATTTTACTATACATATTTGATCAGATCCATTGAGCTAATTTCTATTTGTAATGTAATTTCTATAAATTATCCCTCTATGTGTGTTCCTTGTGAGCAGAATTTTTTGATATACAGTTTAGTTTTTCCTCCCACTTGTTTGGAGTGTTTGTGAATCCCACTGATCACACCCAGGTGTCTCTATGGATGGTTCCTAAAACAAACAAGATTGCAGTTTCTTTATATAGGGCCTATAACCACTGGTTGAGAGTTGGGGGAAAAAGAAGTATGAGGAAAAAGTCATAATTAATGGCCTACTGATGTCCTTAAAGAGGAGCCAAACCTCTACTCCAATACTTCTTGAATTCTATGCATCCTTTGATCATGAAGTGCTGCTAGCTTTATATAAAGGACGTGGCAGGAGGAAATAGAATAGTACTCGGGTGGCTTCATTCATTCATTCCTATTGAACATATCACAGAGAATGAGGGGCTCCTTCTTTCCTAGACCACTCATTTTGGGGTTCCCTTTTCAATATTATCTTGCTTCTTCAACATACAACATGATAACACTTGAGGAGACAAGTGAAATACCATGACTCCAATGTCAACAATAAGCTGACAACACACAGCTCTTCATTTGCTTTTCCACTGACATGACATTTTCCATTACCAAGATGTTCCAGAGTCTGGAAGAAATAAGCAATTGGTTGAAGAGCAGCTAGCTCAAACTGAATCTTGATAAGATGGAAGTGATGTTACTAGAAAGAGGGGGAAAATGTGACAAACTTACTGGAACAGTGATCTCACCTTTGATTGAGATCATCCAAACATCATCCGTCAAGAAAGTACAAAGCCATGGGGTCTTTTTGAATTCCTTACTGCTCCTGGACATAGACTGGATCAGTGGCAAAGAGCCACTAATTCACAATCTCCACTGGCTAGTTGTCCCTTTCCAGATTAATTTTAAAGGCAGTTTACAGGCTACATCTAAGATACTTCAAATACCAAATACATATCCATCCTTTACCAAGCAAGGCAGCAACACGCTACAGGGATGCTACAATTAGAATGGCCCAGGATAAGACAGGTTTAGGGGCACAATCTATTTTTTCCAGAGGCAAGACTTCAGCTGCAGAATAGCTTGTCAGAGATCAGATGGAGCCCAATCCTGACTGTATTCAAATGTAAGGCCCTGATCCTACTATTGATTATGTGGGCTGATCCCTGTGAACAGATCCCACTGAAGTCAATGTAGGTATAGGTCCTGAACCTGCAACTTATTGCAAGACTCACCTATCTGAAAACACCTTTTCCCAGGATGAACCAGTAGCTAGGGAAACTGAAAGAAGGGGGGGAATGAGGGGGGAGAAAGAGAGACACACAGTGAAAAGAACAAACAAAAGAAAATACACATGCATACCAGGAACAAGGAAGACTGTCAAACTATTGCCCTTAAAGGCATGCTCAGTGCTATCTTTGTTTTACCATATAGGCTACATCTACACTTGGAGCTAGTGATGCGATTCCCAGCTTGTGTAGACATGCTAGCACACTAAAAATAGTAGTGTAGCTGCAGTAGAGCAGGCAGCGGTGAGTGGTGGCACGGGCTAGCTAGCCTGAGTGCAACCCCCCCACCCTCCCTTGGGACCCTGTGGTCACATATCCAGGGAGCAAGCCTATTTTTACCATGTTAGCTCAATGAGAGCTAGTGCACATATGTCTATGCAAGCTGGGAACCACAATCCTAGCTAGCTCCAAGCGTAGATATACCCTTAGATACTGCTATGATAGGCATGTTAGAAATATCACAAACATATTAGAAATGGTTTGAAGATGTTAGAGGCTACTAATATTTTGAACCCAAGAAACAACAGGACAGGAAGAGAGCTAAGAATAAGATTTTAAAACTCAATGTTGTGAACAATCCTTTTTTTGTTCTTTCCCTCCTTTTATGGTTTACAAAGAAATGTCAGTTTGTGGTGCTACATTTAAGGCCAGAAGAAATAATGTTGCTTTAAAAAAAGAGAGAATTCTTAAAAGAAAGAGTAAAAGTCAGAGAGGTGATTTAAATAAACTGATTTTCATTACTTGATTTACATGTATGGGTAGCAGAAACTGAGATGAGGCAAGTTATTTATATTCAGAGTGTAGAATGTTTTTTTCTATTCTTCAACCACCTCTAGTCAAATGAAATAATTCATTAAGTAATAGATTTCCACCTACTTGACTGTGGCAAAAATTAAAGATACATTTGGTAATAAATAAGAAGCTTTAGAAAAAACTAGAAGAAAAAGATAATCAATTAAGCACTACCAAGCAGAAGATGAATAATGTAAAAAAGGCAATATAAATGTACAGAGGACAGAAGCTATTGAAAATAGTAACAAAGTTTGTATAGAAATTGTGGGTCTGTCTGAGCAAGCTGATCCACAGACAATTCCAGGTAAATATCTGAAGGTCTAGAAAATTACAATTAGACAAATCTCATATTGCTAAAAGTTACAAAATTCAAATTAAAATATCACAATCTCTTTCTACAAGAGTAAACATTCTTTTTGAAGGCAGTGTTTCAGATGGTGAAAGTTACATGCAAGAATGATTTTAATATGTAAGAGAATATTTTGGGGTTACAACGGGTCATTTTCAGATAATTAGTGAGTAACCCCAGCAGTGAGAAAAAGGGTTATGATTAGTCCAGGAATCTTATTTATCCAGATCTTTCTTAAATATCACAAAATAAAAATAACTAATTTATTAATATAAGATCTGCCTTTTGGGAAAATAATATAACAATATTGCTCCGGGTCTCAGCTCTAATACATTTGATCTTAAAAGAAAGTACTGTTTATTTTGATGTGGCTAATGCTGAAAATTTTTTAGAGGCCCAACTTGAGAAGCCAGTTCCGACTCCACTGTTCGTTAATTTCAAAACATCCTCTTCCTCATCACCCTATAATCCACTCTGCAATGAAACAGAACTATAATAATACTGATCTTTGGGGTAGTTATTCTGTTTTTGCTTTAGTACACCTTGCCTACTGCTAAGCACTGTGTAAACTTGCAGCACAATGTAAAGGATTTGACTTGTTGGAATTTAACTGTATATTGACTCTCCCACTCCATTTCATGGCTTTTAATTAATTTAGGCATGTTTTTCCCCCCACTGGCAATTTTTTTACCCAGTTGGCAGCTGTTTTATGCTGATTCATTTTTTTCTTCTTTTTTAAAATATGTTTATCTTCCTGGTTCTACCACTTGAAAATGCAAACAACTATATTGTTTTTACCATATAATCTTAGTAGCAAGCTGGGTTAATCAATAAATGTTAAACTTTTATTTTTTTAATTAATTGTAAAGTATCAATTCAATATTAATATTTGCTCCTATTTGAAAATTAAAAAGAAAAATTCAGTCCTCTTTTGCTTTAATGTTATTTCAAATTAATATAAACAGAAGTACTCTCCAGACTTTCAGTCTTTAGAAGCATTCAGTGAGGCTCTGCATGGTCATAAGTGTCTGCTAACGTGCAGCTCCTTGCACTATCAGGACCTTTGTTTGTTTTAACTCCAGATGCCATGCTTCAAACTTCACATTTAAATTGCCATTGGCCCAGAGGAAAATAGATTTTTAGGAATATCGGTATTTCAGTAAAAGACTATTTCAGGTCTCTGCAATGTTCTGAAGATTGCATTTACCCCTTTGTATCAGGGCATGTCAGTTCTCATATGGTCTGTCAATACTTTAATTCCAAATGTCTGAGCCATGCAAAATCTAGATTCAATGGGTGGATCACCTCAAATCTGAATTCCTTTTTGTTTAATGATTTAAAGTTGTCTTACTAGATATTTATTGGACAAATCTATATTAGCACAGGTCCTGATCCTGATGCCTTTATGCATGCAAAACCCACAATGACTTCAGTGGGAGTTAGGCAAGCATAAGAGCCATAGGACTAGGTAGGGCATTTGAGGTGCTAACAATACTATTTATTTACTACAGTTCACTGTGTGACCAATAAGTAACTGAAGTACTACCTACATTCTGTGTGCTATACTACTACAACACCATTGAAGTCAACAGTGTTTGTGCTTACTCCCTTCAATGGATGGCATTTACTCTACTCCTCTTTATCAAGATGTGAAATGTCAGAATCTAGCTGGAACCTCTGATGCCAAGAGCTTAGAAGGATTGGATGTTTTTAAAGATAACAGAATTACAATCGTAAGGATTCATTTTGTTTGTGCAAAACAGTTGACAGTCTCATGCTTCAGGGCACAGGCCAGAATCTAAGCAAGGGGATAAGAAGAGGGTTTCCCATGTGTAAATTATTCCATAATTGCCCATTTGAGGATTTTGTTAATATTTTCCTGAAGTATCTAGTACTGGCCAATGTCAGAGGCAGATGGACTGCACGGACCAGGGATCTGATGCAGTATGGCAGGGGTTGGCAACCTCTGGCACGCGGCTCGCCAGGGTAAGCACCTTGGCGGGCCGGGCCAGTTTGTTTACCTGCTGCATCGGCAGGTTCGGCCGATCGCGGCTCCCACTGGCTGCGGTTCGCCGTCCCAGGACAATGGGGGCGGCGGGAAGCGGCACAAGCTGAGGGATGTGCTGGTCGCGGCTTCCCACAGCCCCCATTGGTCTGGGACGGCGAACCGTGGCTACTGGGAGCCGCGATCGGCTGAACCTGCAGACGCGGCAGGTAAACAAACTGGCCCGGCCCACCAGGGTGCTTACCCTGGCGATCCGCGTGCCAGAGGTTGCCGACCCCTGCAGTATGGCAATTCCTGTTTTCCCCATCTCTGATCCTGGATTCTGAGATAGCAGCAATGTCATAAAATGTGTTCCCATATGACTGTCAAGAAAGCTTTACCCTCTTCTGGTGGACTGAGGCCAAGCCATTGTAACCTAGCCCTTTGTGAGGTTCAGGCTGGACAACACGACTACCACAACTGGGGCCAACTGTGAAGGCCTCTCACACATTACAGCTACGTAACACAAAAAATTGCCAATGGGGAAAAAACATGCCTAAATTACTAAAAGCCATGAAATAGAATGGGAGAGTCAATATACAGTTAAATTCCAACAAGTCAAATCCTTTATATTGTGCTGCAAGTTTACACCGTGCTTAGCAATAGGCAAGGTGTACTAAAGCAAAAACAGAATAACTGCCCCCAAAGATCAGTATTATTATAGTTCTGTTTCATTGCAGAGTGGAGTACAGCGTGTTGAGGAAGAGGATGTTTTGAAATTGACGAACAGTGGAGTCGGAACTGGCTTCTCAAGTTGGGCCTCTAAAATTTTTGCAGCATCGGCCACATAAAAATAAACAGTGCTCTCCCTTACAAATCACATGCATTAGAGCTGAGCCCAGGAACAATATTGTTACATTATTGGCTGTCTGCCAATCCACAACATCCCAAATGGGCAGAGGCCCAGCAGCCTCCTCCACACACCCCCTGAAAGGCAGAAGCATTCAGTGAGGTGCTACCACGGCCCAGAGCCCTTCACTGGGCTCCCCACCTTCCTCTGCAGAGGCAGAGAATTAGGCTGAGCCACTGTAACCATAATGCATCCCACTGCCTCCCTAGCACAGTGGCAGGGGCTTCCTGGCCTCCACTTCACACGGCACCTTCCAACTGGCAGCGGTTAGTTTGGAGGAGCCCTGCACGCGACACCCTTTTTTGCGGCCACGCCAGGGCCGGGTACCTCAGAAACACGGGTCAGAACAGGCCCCGCTGGCTGCCTGCAGATCCGCTCACTGACCGTACGGCCCAGCCACCGCGACTCTCCCCCCGCTGAAGGGGCGTATGGGGGCGGGGGGACTGGGACTCCCTAAGAAGCTCTCTGCTGTAGCAGGCGGAGGCCAGGCCCGAGCGAGACAGGCTGAGCTGACGGCTTCAGCGGCAGCCCCCCCGCCACGCCTCTTTCCAGCAACGGCCCAGCCCCCCGACGCCCATGTGTCGCGACCGTTGCTCCCCCACCCCCTCGGGTGGCGCTGGCGCAGCAGCGGGCGGCTCGAGAGGGGGCGGGGGAACGTTCCTGTCAAACTGAACGTTCTGCGCCGCTGCTCTCAAAACGCTAACGGCCGCCGGGCCGCGCCGCGCCCTCAGCGCCTCTCCCCAGACAAAGGCGCGCGCAGGCTTCTCTCGCCGCAGCCCAAGGCGGGGCGTGAGGCGCTTGCGGCACCCCTTCCCCAGTTTACCTTCCACCCAGGCGGCGGCGGCGGCTCCTCTTCCTCCTCCTCCCCCCTTCAGTGAGACCAGAGTAGGTGCCGCTCTGCTCAGGCGCGTCCTCAGCCCGCGGGGGAGGAAGGAGGGAGCGTTTTGGCGCTTCCCACCGTTCACAGGCTGGCTGCGGCGGAGTCTTTAAACTCCCCTAGTCGTGGGGGGTATCGGCCTCAGCAGACTGGCCTAGCTCTGCCAGTGCCTGCGTGCGGGGAGCCTGGCCCCCTGCCCGGGCACGCCCGGCCCGCCCAACCGCCCCGGAGCTCCAATGGGGAGAGAGCAAGACGGGCGAGACCTAGCCCCGGCTCCCGCAGCCGTCTGGCCCTGTTAGGTGGCTACCAGCTCTTGGCTGCAGGCTCAGGGATGGATGTTGCCACGGCGCACCCTCTGCCATGGGAGGGGGCATCCCCTGGGCTCTGGGGTACAGTCAGCGCCTCTCAACACTTTCCCAGCTCCTGGGGTCGAAATGGTGGGTGAAGCCCAAGTTAAAGCAACTCCAAATGTGGGTGAGGGCTACAAACAATGTATCCCCCCAAGAAACAATATGCTGTGGGGTGCCAAGGAAACAGCTTTGGTAACAAGAAATGGGAGGGACACCACTTAGGGGTGGGATGTAGAGCCCAGCCCCAGATGATCCACAAGGTGTTTAGGCACCTAGCCCCCTGATTTAGGAGCCAGTGTCCCAGCTTTAGGAAGCACTGCGATCCATAAACCCCTCACTCAGCTGCTGCCCAACCCTGTAGGCACGTAAACTCGCTCAGCGCCTAAATTTTTGCTGTAAAAGTTCCTTAAGTGCCTGTGTGTCAGCCTCTGGACATAGAATCAGGGAATCGTAGCACTGGAAGGGACCTTGAGAGGTCATCTAGTCTGTTGCCCTGCATTCATGGCAGAATTAAATATTATCTAAACCAGGGGTAGGCAACCTATGGCACACATGCCAAAGGCGGCACGCGAGCTGTTTTTCAGTGGCACTCACACTGCCTGGGTCCTGACCGCCAGTCTGGGGGACTCCGCATTTTAATTTAATTTTAAATGAAGCTTCTTAAACATTTTAAAAACCTTATTTATTTTACATACAACAATCGTTTAGTTATATAGTATAGACTTACAGAAAGAGACCTTCTAAAAACGTTAAAATGTATTACTGGCACGCGAAACCTTAAATTACAGTGAATAAATGTAGACTCGGCACACCTCTTCTGAAAGGTTGCCGACCCCTGATCTAAACCATCCCTGACAGGTGTTTGTCTAAGATTCCACAACCCCCCGAGGCAATTTATTCCAGTACTTAACCATCCTGACAGGAAGTTTTTCCAAATATCCAACTTAAACCTACACTGCCCTTGCTGCAGTTGCTTCTTGTACTAAAGGTTAACGAAAACAATTTTTCTCCCTTCCTCTCTCCCTTGTAAGTTTTTAAGTACATAAAAGGTTATGTCCCCTTTTAGTTGTCTCTTCTCCAGACTAAACAAACCCAGTTTTTTCCATCTCCCATCATAGGTCATGTTTTTTAGACCTTTAATAATTTTGATTGCTCTTCTCTGGACTGTCTCCAATTTAGAGAAATGTGGTTCCCAGAAATGGACACAATATTCCAGTTGAGGCCAAATCAGCATGGAGTAGAGTAGAATTATTATTTCTTGTCTTGCTTACAAAACTCCTGCTAATACATCCCAGAATTATGTTTGCTTTTTTTGCAACAGCGTTACAAAAATGTTGGATGTTCACTCATATTTAGTTTGTGATCCACTATGACCTCCCAGATCCCTTTCTGCAGTATTCCTTCCTAAGTATAGGCACTGCTACTGCCCTATAGCCACCTGGATGTTTATCTCCTGCCTAAGTCACAGAGTGAGCCACGTACTGGGGAGAGACAGGCCTTTGCCTGCCTATCTCACCTGTGTGGCTCAATTTGGTAGGCATGCTTTGAGGCCGCACACCAGATTAGGTCCCATTCAAAATCAGGCCGCCACAGGAGGTGGTGCCAGTTCCCGTGCTCACCCTATAAGTTTTAGCACCATAGTTAGATCACTCACTTGAGATGTGTGGAGTCGGGATTCAATTCCCTCCTATCTGCCTGGTGGGGAGAAAGGATTTGAACAGGATATTTCCCACCTCTCAGGAAAATGCTCTAATCACAGAGCTATGGGATATTTTGATGTGAGGTTCCCTCAGTCTATTCTGTTGAAATAGTTCAACTAATTATGTATAAATAATTAAAGGAATTGGATCATGGGAGTGGTCCCTGAGTCTCCTACCTCCTGTGTAACCACTAGACTATAAAGTCATTCAGTCGCTAACCCTCTTTTTCTGTGACCCAATGACTTTAAGCAATCTGCTCACTCACATTGGTTCCTGCTAGAGAAATTGAGAGAGAGTGATGTATGGGTATAAAGAGTTGCTCACTTTTAAGAACTGCTCACAATGGCTTGTGCAAGGTAAAGTTGCAAGATAAAAACCATAATTTTTTGTGGCATTCTAATCAGGAAAACACTATAGCATTCCCCACAAGGTTCTGCTTCCTCTTTGTTTATTAAAAAAATAGCACTATACAATATCAATCAAGCCCACATTAAATAGACTAAGAACAGGCTAACTAATAGATCTCAAAAAGTAATTAATTGGGAATCATCATTGAATGAGGATGTTTTTAGTGGGGTTCCAAAAGGATTGGTTCTTCGAGTATTGGTACATGTGCATCCTGGTCTTGCTGCACATGTGCCCCACTCATAGCAGTTCCAAATTTTTTTGCCTAGCAGTGTCTCTTGGGGCTGTTACATACCCCCTATATACTTTCACACTCCTCTTCTGATGGCATAAAGGGCAGCATGGCCCCAACCTCCACCCGATTCCTTCTTACCTTCCATGGGAGCGAGGAGCACACTCTCAGCGTCCTCTTAGCTACTGTAGTCTTTATAGTTACTTAGTTGTTAGGGAATTCAGATGTAGATTTTTCTTTTATACTTTATTTTAGCCTGTTTGAAAAAAGTATATATATATACATAGTTAGTTAGATTTAGTCAGTCCCAATACCAGAGCTGAATCAAAATCATGCAATTTTAATACCTGCCCATCATGCAATACTGCCATGCCTTTAAAAAGGGGGGGCACGTTAAATGTATTTTTTGTTTAGGGGAACCTCACACTACCTCAAGATATGTAGTTTGCAAATCAAAACACACCCCAAAATCCAGAGAGATGCATTTGACCCTATTTGTAATGGAGAAATCCAGGAGAGGAGCATCTGGCTCTCAAGTTGTTCCAAGAGAAGAGTCTCCTGTTTTGTTATCAAAACCCCACTCATTGAGTGCGCCCTCAATGAGAAACATCACTCTGGGTTCCTGGGGAATGAAGAGATCTTATTCCTCTTCCAAATCTTCTAAGATTGTCTCAGATGCCCTCCGAGTAGTCAATTACCCACACTGCCCATGGAAGGAAGGAGCAAAGCACCAAGTCTGACAACTGCCACTGATCATAGTTTCCAATACCAAACAAGAAGAGAACAGAGTCATAATTCTAGACACTTTCCTAAGTGATCAAGGATGAAGCTGGTACCATACCCACCAGTCTCCTTGGTGCTGACCTGTACCATTCAAAATGGTTTCATGTTGACCAGCCATCGGTATTGATGCCTTCGGTACTGTCTGTTTTGTCATCCTTGGTGCTGATGCCAGGGTAGTTCTACAGCACCATTCTTCCTCACTTCACACTTAGGCATGGGATAGGCATCTGTACATATAGGGTAAGGCATCAGTGTGTGTGTCCAGAGGCAGAAACTTAGATGCAGAGGGAACATTTACAGTGCAAATTTAGGTACTGAGTTTAGGTGCTTACAGGATTAGGTGGCAGCAGAGAGTGGATTTTGTGGATAGCGGTGGTGCCTAAAACTGGGATTTAAGGCCCAGATTTTTAAAGATATTTAGGTATTGTTGTGCTCAGCATTGCATCACCTGTTTTAGAAGCCTGTTTCATTTTTAAAAGTCCCTTTTGCCTAAATCCTCTTTGAAAATGACACTTAGGCTCCTAAATCAGTTAGGCATTGCAACACTGAGTGAAGCAATGCCCAAATACCTTTAAAAATCTGGACCCTAGGTGCCTACATCTGGGGTTTATATGCCTTTGTCCCTTTGTGGATCTCACCCTGGCTCCCTCTATAGCATCAGGCAACTGACTTCTTTGTTTCAGTTTCTACATCTCTAAAATGCGATAAATAAAGACAAGACAAACACTACCACTAATAAAAAAAAGTTTATACATCTAGGAACCCTGACTCTTGTGAGAAAAGGTTAACACAGACCAACTGAACCTGACAGATCACAGGTATTCTTTCTAGATTGGATGTTTTTCTAAAAGATATGATCTTGGAATTATTTTGAGGAAGATCTATGGCCTGTGTTATTCAGGAAGTCAGACTAGATGATCACCATGAGCCTTTCTGGCCTTGGAATCTATGAAAAATCCATCATTCTATTTTCTAAGTGGTACATTATGAAAACAGAATATCTGGTTATGATTTATTTAGTATGGTTTATAAAGCAACATGTATGGACAAGAACCATATGTTCTACTGCCTGGTTCAGAGATGTCTTATAATGTTAGTCTTTAACAGGGTCTTTGTCTCATTAACTGCTTTTGTAGTGGAACAGTCTGTAATTGTGTAATATTACCCATTGTATTTAGACCTAACTAAACTTTTCCTACTACTGTTTTGAAATTACAATTATAATTCAAAGAAATAAACTTCTTTAATATTTTGGTTTGGGAAAAATGTCACAATGGAAAATTTCCTGATTTCTTCCCTCCTTTGAATATACCTATTTTGATACTTTTACTAATTTTTAAGTCTTTAGTCTGACTACATCCTTTTTTGAACTTTTGCACCAATATATGTTTCAGTAATGGGTTGATCCTGCATCATTAAAGTTAATAGGAGTTTTACTATTGACTTCAATGGAAGCAGGGCCTAATTTCATGCATGGTTGCATAGGTTGAATAAATTGGTTAATATAAAGGAAAAACTCAGGACTTCCTTAAAATTCTGATTTTAACATTTGTAAAGCAAACTTCAAGGAATACTATGGTAAATTTTGCAAACGTCTTTTGTTTATTAAAGGAACTGGACCTCAAAATGTATACAAAGAGCAAAGTTCAAGAAACAGGTAACTGGAGGGGAAATTTACTAAGAAAATAACCATTCTGTAAATGTCCTGTTATCTAATTCTTTGCAAAATGCTATTCCTAGCCCTACAGATAAGTTTTTCCACACAAAAAAGTTAGTCAGGAAATATTTTGAATAGCTTAACAACATTTCCTGATAAAAATTTTATCATTGCGTGATAAACATTTCCTGTTGGTGAGTTTTGTTGTAACTACTGTCATTTTGTTGTCTTCATTGCTATAATTAACACACGTCTGTGCTGACTGTGTGTGCCCATCCTGTCCAACAAAGCTTCAAGTATGATTTACATCTGGTTGTGACATGATATTCATAATATTCATTTTCTTTATCTCTTAATTTTTGTCTGCAATGAGAAACGAAATATTAAATCCATTTGGAGTTGTGATACGGGGGAGAGGCGGGAGAGTAGCTCCCTTTGATGGACACCCAGCCAGCCAGTTAGCTGTAAAATCCCTCTTGCTCTGTTCTCTGCTTGCTTTACCTGTAAAGGGTTAACAAGCCCACAGGTAAAAGAAAAGGAGTGGGCACCTGACCAAAAGAGCCAATGGGAAGGTAGAACTTTTGAAAATGGGAAAGAAACTTTCCCTTTGTCTGTTGTTCTCCAGAGAAGCAGGGGCAGAACAGCAATGCTATAAGCAGGAATGCTGTGTAACTTTTGAAACAAGTATGAAGAATTATCCTCAATACCTAGAATGAATCATTTGGTTAGGGAACGTTTAGATAAATATGATCAGGTTTATTCTTTATTTTGGCTTGTGGATCTCCTCTGTATTAACCCCAGATGCTTTTGTTAGCATATAACGTTTAAGCTGAACCCCCAAGAAAGGTATTTTGGTACTTAATTTTTGGAATTGCTCTTTTAAAATCTAGCAAAGCCTAAGTTCCAGATGCATTTTCTTTCTTTTTGTTTTTAATAAAATTTACCTTTTTTAAGAACAGGACTGGATTTTTGGTGTCCTAAGAGGTTTCTGCATATGTTGTTTAGTTAGCTGGTGGTCACAGCTAATATCCTTTGTTTTCTTTCTTAGCTCTTCCCCGGACGGGGGTGAAAGGACTTGAGGGTACCCCACAGGGAAGAATTCCCAAGTGCTCCTTCCTGGGTTCAAAGGGTTTTTTTTGCATTTGGGTGGTGGTAGCATTTACCAAGCCATAGTCAGAGAAAAGCTGTAACCTTGGGAGTTTAATACAAGCCTGGAGTGGCAAGTATTAATTTTTAGAATTCTTGCGGGTCCCCAGTTTCTGCACTCTGAGTGACAGCAGGGCCAGCTCTAGGTTTTTTGCCGCCCCAAGCAAAAAAATTTTTGGCTGCCCCCCCAGCCCTGAGCTCCCCCCCCCGCCCACCAGTGCCCCCACCCCACCCCCTGCCGCCCCAGCACTGGGCTCTCCCTTCCCCCCCTCCCCCACGCCCCCTGTCACCCCAGCACACAGCGGCCGAGCCCTGGCTCAGCTGTGACTCTGTCCCCAGGCAGGTGGAGCTGCTGGGCAGCGCGGAGCGGGTGTACCTCCAGGTGGGGGTGCAGCTGCGGGGCAGCGCGGAGAACACGGCCCCCTCCCTGGGCTTTACGGCGCTGCTGGTGGCCGAGGTGGATCAGTTCGTGCTCACCGCCCTCACCCCCGACATGCTGGCGGCCGAGGACCTGGAGAGCCCCCCGGACCTGCTGCTCTTCAGCCTCACCGCGCCCTGGCCCAGCCCCGGCGGGTGGGAAGGCGAGGATCTCCAGCTGCAGGGCTACCTGCTCAGCACCGACAAGCCCAGCCGGCCGCTCACCTCCTCACACACTCCGGGAGCCCCTCTCGTTGCCGCCGCAGCCCAGGCTCGGCTCCAGGGGACCCCGCTTCCCTCCCTCCCCGGCTCCTCACACACTCTGGGCAGGGCCGCCCAGAGGATTCAGGGGGCCTGGGGCAAAGCAATTTCGGGGACCCCTTCCATAAAAAAAAGTTGCAATACTATAGTAACATGTATTTGGAAATGTAAAAAATAACTAGTGAAATACATTAAAAAATTAATTTGTAATTATTTGAAAATACACTAAATACATTATTTAAAAACATTAAATGCTTTAATGGTATGTATACATTTGCAATTACATAATGGGCTGTTGCTGGGTGATGGTGATGGTTGGTGCCAATGGGCTGTCGCTGCCTGGGAGTGGTGCTGCTGTTGCCCAGGGCTGGGCTCTGGGTTGGGGGGTGCCCGGCTCACAGGGGCTGGGCTCAGGGCTGTGGGAAGATGGGGTTGGGGGATGTCCAGCTCAGAGGGGCTGGGCTCGGAGCTGGGGGTCAGGGCTGTGGGGGGATGGGGTCAGGAGGGTGTCCAGCTCAGAGGGGCTGGGCTCGGAGCTGGGGGTCTGGGCTGTGGGGGGGATGGGTTCGGGGGGGGTGCCCGGCTCGGAGGAGCTGGGCTCAGAGCTGGGGTCAGGGCTGTGGGGGGATGGGGTCGGGGGGGTGCCCGGCTCAGAGGGGCTGGGCTCGGAGCTGGGGGTCAGGGCCATAGGGGATAGGATTGGGGGGGTGCCCGGCCTCAGCCCCTTACCATTCCGCTTACCCCCTCTCCCGGACAGCGCTGCAGTGACATGGTGTCTCCAGTGGCGCCTGAGTTCCCGCTGCTCGGCCGCAGCCCCGCCCCCTTACCAGCTGAGATACCGGGGGATGGGGGAAGATGGAGGCAGGGGGAGCCTCCGACATACTCGTGGGGGCCCCTGCGGGGCCCAGGGAAAATTGCCCCACTTGCCCCCCCCCCTTGGCAGCCCTGACTCTGGGAACCCCTCTCGCCGGAGCCCGTGCTCGGCTCCAGGGGACCCCGCTTCCCTCCCTCCCCGGCTCCTCACATATTCTGGGAGTCCCTCTTGCCACCGCCGCAGCCCAGGCTACGGCATCAGCAGCAAGAGGAGCTCCCGGAGTGTGTGAGGAGCCGGGGAGGGAGGGAAGCAGGGCCCGGGATGCAGGGAAGATCTACTTCATGTAGATCTTAATTATCCAAGGCTAACTTGTATTGAAAAGGGGTCCTGCTGCCGCTGCCGTTTCAAGTCTCCCCAGGGCAGCACAGTGTTTCCCCGAGTGGGCTGTGCAGGGCGCCACCGGGCTGGGCAGGGGGCGTGGATCCCGGCTAATGCACTGATAGGGCGAGTGGCTGGGCCCGGGCTGGCTCCCGGCGATGCCTCTCCAATCAAAAAAATTAAAAATAAAAGGGGGGGGCGGAGTGCCGCCCCTTAGAAAGTGCCGCCCCAAGCACATGCTTGGAGGGCTGGTGCCTAGAGCCGGCCCTGAGTGACAGAGTGGGGATTCAGCCTTGACAGGAGTGTTGTGAGAGTTGGAGAACTCCAGAAGTATGGAGGTTCCTCAATGTTTCTTCTGAGGCATTACCATAAGTGAACTCAGTGATTCCATAGTAGCTTTAACCAAGAAGGTAGGACTTCATGTAGATCTTAATTATCCAAGGCTAACTTGTATTGAACAGTGTCTTGGAAGGTGATCAAAAGAAATGCCTTTTCCTGTCCAGCCTCAAGGATATTATTAGTGCTTAACAAATAAATAAATAATAAAATTTAGCTATCTTTTTATTCAACAGAATTTGTTATGCATATTTGCAGTTATATCTGATTACTTTAATGATAAATATGACAGAAGTTATGTGACGGGTTGGGTCACAGAATCTCCCTCAAGACTATCACTAGATGTGCTGAGATATCACTGAGAACAAACCCCCCTGCCAGAAAAGGCTTCCCTCCACTCCCGTCTTGCTGAGCTAGACACACCAGTCGGCTCCAGCACAGACCAAGAGGTTGGGCCACGCCCCCCTGCAGTTCACAGAAACTAAGATTCACTTAGCCCAGGGGCTTCTCAGTTAACAGGGACTTTCTCAGTACCAAGTAGTCAGTCTTTCTGGGAGACTAAACCCTCAATAAATCTGTTTTACTCTGTATAAAGCTTATACAGGGTAAACTCATAAATTGTCCGTCCTCTATAACACTGATAGAGAGATGTGCACAGCTGTTTGCTCCCCCAGGTATTAATTATTTACTCTGGGTTAATTAATAAACAAAAGTGATTTTATTAAGTATAAAAAGTAGGATTTAAGTGGTTTCAAGTAATAACAGAACAAGGTAAGTTACTAAGTAAAATAAATCAAAATACGTAAGGCTAACTTAATACACTAAGGATCTAGTTACAAATAATAACTTTTCACCCTAGATGTTATCTCAGGTACAATCCTTTTCAGACCAACATTGTAATTTATGGCCTGGGTCCAGCAATTACTCATACCCCCATAATTACAGTTCTTTGTTCCAGTTCCTTTCAGGCATCTCTTTGGGGTGAAGAGACCATCTCTTGAGCCAGCTGAAGACCAAATGGAGAAGCTTCCAGGGCCTTTTATATTCTCTCTCTTGTGGGTGGAAGCCTCTTTGTTCTTCTGTGCAAAATCAGAGCAACAAGATGGAGTTTGTAGCCACCTGGGCAAGTCACATGTCCATGAATGATTCAGCTTTTTGTAGGCCAATGCCATTGTTTACATGTTAGTTTGAACGTTCCCAAGAAAGCTCAAATGTGATTGGCGTCTCCCAAAGTCCATTGTTAGTTAAGTACTCCCAATTACTTGAATAGCCCCTTCACAATATATTGGCCAAACCTCCCTTATGTATTGCCTACAGCAAACACTTCAAATACAAGCATAGAGCCAATGCTCATAACGTTAGATATAAAAATGATACATGCATACAAATAGGATGAATATATTCAGTAGATCATAACCTTTGCAAAGATATGTTACATGGCATATCTAGCACAAAACATATTCCAGTTATGTTATATTTACACTTATAAGCATATTTCCATAAACATATAGAGTGCAACGTCACAAGTTACATCTGATGGTCATTTACACTAAGGCCTGGAATGATGAATTTCAAGAGTACCTATCTGGATGGCTCGTTATGGCTACCTACCTTAATGTAAGGGTATGTTTACACTTAAAACTCTACAGTGGCATAGCTGCAGGTGCACCACTATAGTGCTGCAGTGTAGATACTATAGTGATGCAGGGGTGGGGCACAGTTCTCGTTGCTGTAGTTAATCCACCTCCCCAAGGGGCAGTAGCTAGTCAACAGAAGAATTTTTCCATCACCCTAGCACAGTGGTTCCCAACTGGGGTTTGCGAACCCCTGGGGGTTCATGAATTGTTACAGGAGGTTCTCAGGGAAAAATTCCCTAATAGCGGACAGAGCTGTCCCAAGGGACTCCGGGCAGCATGGGGCCAGCAGCCCGGAGCCCCAAGACTTCCAAGAGCTAAGCAGATCAAAGCAAGCATCTCTCTCACACTGAGGAGACTTCACCTCCCTTTCCATTTCTGATAAGGAGTCTTGAAGGTTGATATTTTTTGCTGTTTTTAAAATTAAATAGGCAGCTAGTATTGTTTTTAAAATTATTATGAAGAACAAGTTTAAGCTTTGTTGTAACATGCGTTGTTTGTCTGGACTGCTCAAGACCTGAATGCTTGTGTAGGAGGAACTCTTTGGCCTTGGCTACACTTACCCGCTAGTTCGGCGGCTGGCAATCGAACTTCTGGGTTCGACTTATCGCGTCTAGTCTGGACGCGATAAGTCGAACCCGGAAGTGCTCGCCGTCGACTGCGGTACTCCAGCTCGGCAAGAGGAGTACCGCGGAGTCGACAGGGGAGCCTGCCTGCCGAGTGTGGACCAAGGTAAGTTCGAACTAAGGTACTTCGAACTTCAGCTACGTTATTCACGTAGCTGAAGTTGCGTACCTTAGTTCGAATTAGGGGGGTAGTGTAGACCTGGCCTTTGAGTTGGCTTCTTAAATACCTTCATGCTGTTTCACATCTGATATTCCTTGATGAAACATAGGAGCCTTGTCTTATAACAGGCTTATTCAAAGTGATACAAGCTACGAAAGTGAGATCTTGGAAGAGTGTTGCCGTTTTCATAATACAATAAAATACTGTAATGATAAATAATAATTAATAATACATAGTGTGTAATAAGCATGTCACAAAAACAAATTTTATATTTCCAAGATCACTGCTTTTATAATTTATACTCAGGTAAAGGAGAAAATCCCTGAAAATATTATTTTTAAGAGGGGGTTCACAAGACTTGACATTTTAGTGAAAGGGGTTCACAGGTTGTTAACGTTTGGGAACCACTGCCCTAGCACTATCTACACCAAGGTTTAGGTTGGCAGAGCTATGTCTCTCAGAGACATAGGATAATAGGACTTCATATTTTCATAAATAAGAATTTTTCATAAATAAGACTTCATACATATGAATTTCATTATTATTTATTCATAAATAATTTCATTATTATTATTTATAAATAAGAATTTCATTATTTCATATATAAGACTTCATAAATAAGATTTTTTCCATTGCCCTAGCACTATCTACACCAAGGGTTAGGTTGTCATAGCTATGTCTCTCAGAGACATAGGACAATAGGACTTCATATTTCTAATTTTAGATACAAGAATGATACATACATACAAATAGGATGAACACACTCAGTAGACTATAAGCTTTGTAATGATACCTTACAAGAGACTTTTTGCATAAAGCATATTCCAGTTACATTATATTCACTTTACAAGTATATTTTCATAAAGCATATGGAGTACAACATTACACCCTGGTGTTACCATGTCCCATTGCTTATCATTCCACCAAGTTTTTCTGATTCCTATTATATCAATATCCTCATTTAATACCAGGCATTCAAATTCACCCATTTTAATATTTACACTTGCATTTGTATACAAACACTTAGAAAATTTGTCAATATTTAGTTGTTGCCTTCATGTAATGTAACTGAATGGGACTCATTTTCATTTGACTGTTTCTCTTCAGTTCCTACCTGTACTTTATCGACTTATAGTCTCTCCTCTTTACTAAGATACAGAGAATCCCCATGACTGAACCACATACTCCTCCACACCTGTCAGCTTTCCCCCAGCCCCTACTTTAAAAACTCCTCTACAACCTTTTACATTTTATTTACCAGCATTCTGGTTCCATTTTGGTTTAGGTGAAATCCATCCTTCCTATATAGGCTCCTCCTTTCCCAAAAGGTTCTCCAGATCCTAATAAACCTAAATTCCTCCTCCTTATACCATCATTTCATCCATGCATTGAAACCCTGCAGTTCTTCCTGACTAACTGACCCTCTACATGGAACTGCAACCATTTCAGAGAATGCTACCATGGAGGTAATGGACTTTAATCACTTACCTAGCAACCTCAGTTTGGCCTCCAGGACCTCTCTCTTACTTTTTCCTGTGTCATTGGTACCTACATGTATCACAACCACTGGCTCCTCCCCAGCACTTCAGATAAGTCTGTCTAGATGTCCCAAGAGATCCTCAATCTTTGCACCCGGCAGACAATTCATCATACAGTTGTCTCGTTCATCACGGACCCAACTGTCTATATTCCTAATAATCAAATCCCCATTACTACTTTCTGTCTCTTCCTAACAACTGGGGTCCCCTCCTCCGGAGGGACAGCCTCAGTGTGAGAGGATACCATGACATCATCCGAAAGGAGGGTCTAACTGTGGGATTGTTTCCCTCTGCTCTAGTTTGATGTTCTCCTTTCCCAAGACTTTCATGCTCCTCAGCAGCACAGAGGCTGCCAGACTCGGGGTGGGACCCCTCTATTTCTGTCCCGGAAAGTCTCATCAATGTACTCGCTGTCTCCCATAGCTCCTCCAGTTCAGCAACTCTGGCCTCACAAATGCATACTCTGTCTCTGAGGGCCATGAGTTGCTTGAACTGATTGCACACATATGCCCCATGCCCTGTCCACTAGGCAGGTAATCATGCATGTGGCATTCAATTAAATAAACCGGATAGTCCCCATTCTACTGCTGGACTCCTGCCTGCATTATTGTTACTCTTGCAGCTTTTTGTTTTGTTTTTTGTTTTTATTTTTTGTTGGGGAGAGGGTTATTGGCTCGAGGTTAGCAAATGTTAGGTGTATCTGGCTCTCACACTCCCTCGCAAAATTCCTCTGTTTCCTGATCCAGTTTACTAGCTGCTCTGGTTGCTTAGGAGCTGGCTTTTTAAACCCTTGTTCTCCCTGAGTAGCCCTGCTCCCTTTTTAAGGGACCTTAAAGGGATTAGGGACCCTAAAGTCTAATTGTCTCCCTGCTGTCTGGTGATTTATACAGTAGCAAAGGCTTTCAATGCAAATGTTCAAATATTTCCTTATAATATGGGATACTTATTTATAAACGAGATTAATGCATGCACCAAGTCACAAGCATTCAATAAAGTCTAAATACTAAACACATTCTTATAATTGTAATACTACTAATATACAGGTGAGCCAGACTGATTTCAGCTATGGAGTTATACCTATCTCATAGAGCTGGAGGGACCCTGAAAGGTCATTGAGTCCAGCCCCCTGCCTTCACTAGGGGAACCAAGTACTGATTTTGCCCCAGATCCCTAAGTGGTCCCCTCAAGGATTGAGCTCACAACCCTGGGTTTAGCAGGCCAATGCTCAAACCACTGAGCTATCCCTCCCACCAAAAGCTAGGTATTTGTTTGTATTCAACTGAGGCATGGTGACCTTGGCCTGAGCTGGCACGTGGTCTGCTAGCATCACAGTAGCAATAAACTGTAGGTAATCCAATACAAAACCTATCTATAGTTGCAGCCATTATTATCATTTCCAGGTGTTCCCTAGACCAGGCGATTCAGAGACATCTCTTTTGACCTTAATACATGAATCAGTGATAAATTCTGTACTGCAAATATAAAAGCTATGGTACTGTGTATACATTCAACTGTAAATTGTCCACTAACTTCAGCTTGGTTATATACATATATGCTATGGCAAGATTAGTCAATTGCTAAATTTACACTATGGCTAGTTTGTTTTTATTATATGATACTGTTTAGCATTGGTTTTAAAATAGGTGTCTGATGAGAAGCTTACGGAATAGGTAGTGTGCCAGATAATAACATTGAGATCTAGTGTCTGCAGAGTTTGTACTTATTTGGCACAATGTTATTGTGAAAAGTCTATATTTTTTTCTGTACAATAAACCTCCCTTACCTCTTGCAACAATTCATGAGGTACTCAATAGGTTGTAGAAAAAAATAATAAAGCCAAGCAACAAACTATATATTAAAGAACAAGATACGTATTGGTAAGAAATAAGAAACTTCCTTTTTTTTTTAATTATCACTAGAAAGCAAACTTGCATGACAGATTGACAGAACCAGGTAATACATATTATTCTTATTCACAGAAATTAGAGGACACCTGATCTTTTTTCTCACTTTCGTGACAACACTATTATGTTTTACTCTTCCTCTGAGAAAATTTTCACTTCTTTAAAGAAAGAAAAATGGCCCTGTTGTGGCCAAGCAGCACTTTAACATAAATTGTTCTTTATTGGTTTATAGTGCATCTGTCATGTGTATCAAGGTGCTATAGAATATAACACCACAAAACAGATAGCAATAAATGTCTAAAAATAATAAGCGGAAAGGAATATTTAAGATGCACTTAAAAAATACAAAATGCATTGGTTTGAAGAATTCCACCCAGCTACATATGGAGGTCTTTTTAGAAGCAGATGGCAATATTTAGTAATAGACTATGCAGAAAAATCAGTTAAATAGTGAGTCAGAATGAGGGTGAATCTATTAAGCAACAAATTAATTACACAATGTATCAGCTATGGAACATATCAGTTATGCAGTCCTATCTATAAGAATCACATCTATAAGAAATGAATCAATATGTAGAGAAGCAATAGCACAAAGAATCAAATATAGAGCAGGCCGTTTAAACCCAGAATGGAAATAATAGGCAGGCAATAAGGCCAGGCTCCACAAAGGGACTTAGGCATTGCAATGCCAAACATTTAGGTGCCTATAGGGTTGCCAACTCTGCCTGAAGCTATTCCGAGAGATTCCCCCCCCCCCCCCCATGACGTAATGTCATTTTCTTACAATATTCTATTAAAATCTCCTGGATTGCCTTCAATAGTCACTGGGAGATCGATGCTGATTCCAGGAGACTCCAGGCCAATCCTGGAGGGTTGGCATCCCTAGCATGTCTAGAAAATCACTGGAACAACAATGGGATCTACAAAGCCTATGCTAGACACATAGACCCAGCTCCTCAAAGATCCTAACCGCCATTGATTTCAGAACCTTGTAACAGGGTGTCTTGCCCTATAAGAGCTGGAGTGCCTGGAGTTAGCCAACCCTGATGGCTGAAAGAGGCGCACCTTAGAGGGATCAGGTGCTTTGCTTATAAAGAGAAGCTGGAGGGAGGGGGAATGCTCGTGGATCAGAGACTGCTAGGAGTGAGTGGGCTCTAGTAAAGGGTTCTGGGAGTTAGATATGAGACTCCAGCCAGATAGGAGTTGAGTTTGGGAATGCCCTGCCAACACACGAAAGTTCCCAGGCAGGAAAGCCTGGGAAGAGGAAAAAAAATGTTTGTTTGTTGGACTTTAATTTGAGACTTTGAGTTTTATTTTGAGCTTCGTATGTGAATAAATCCAGACCCCTAGGAGGGGTATTCTGACCACAGAAAAAGTGTGTGGAATCTGTATAAAGGCTTCTTAAGATCAAAACAATGTGGATGCTGCAAAGGGATCTCTGGCAATAAGGAGATGCACAGAATCAGCCAATCCTGTTACAAGCATAAATACCTTTTGAGGATCTGGGCCCTAGGCTCCCTATGCAATGAATGGGGAGAGATTGAATGGGATCTGCAAAACCCAGCCCACTAGATGTGAAGCTGCATAAGCTAGCCAATGGGAGATGCTGATCAGAGGGTCATGTCCTAAGCCCTTCTCTTCCTAGGGAGATAGGTGCCTTAGGCATCTATCTTGCTTATGAGCCAGAAGCAGGAACCTCTTTCCTGGAGTCAGGTAGCTTAGGTGCCTAAGCCATTTCTTGTAAGAACCAGAGGAGGTAGTGGTGGTACTGACACCCGCTGCATTATAATTTTTAGCCCAGTGGTTAGAGCACACACCTTGGAAGTGGAAGACCTAGTGGTGATTCCCCCCTCTGCCTGATGGGGAGAAAGGATTTGAACAGGGGAGTCTCCCACTTCTCAGGGTAAATACTTATATAGTCGTTGGACCAGAGAGAGAGAAATTCTATAGCCAGATCCAGCTGCCCTGCTCCAATGCCTATTTGTCCAAAGTGGAACAGCTTCAACAGGAGAGATTGAGGGAGCTCTATATCAGCATATGCCATAGCCCAGTGGTTAGGGCACTCTCCTGTGGGGTAAGAGATCCTCTATTCAAATCCTTTCTTCCCATCTCTGATGAATACTCTAACCACTGAAATGTAAGTTGGGGTACTACCACCATCAGTCTGAGCTCAAGTGCCAGATAGGGTCCCACGAGCAAGATAGTATCTTCTCTGCCTATCTTCTCCTGGTTTGTGGATTGCACTGGGACTTAGTGGGCAATAGTCATCTGGGCATTTTGAGCAAGGCAGCAGCATACATGTACCGAGGCAGAAACATAGGCACTTAAGGAACTTTTACAGCAAAAATTTAAGCACCAAGTGAATGTAGGTGTTTACGGAATTAAGCAGCAGCTTAATGAGGGTTTTGTGGATTGTAGTGGCACCTAAAACTAGAACTTGGGTGTCTAAATCTGGGGTTTAGGTGCTAAGTACCTCTGTGGATCTGGACCTAAGACAACAGCAAGGTACTAGTTCCTCAATAACGAGATCAGAGGGTGAGTGACATCAGCCGTAGATAACATGAGTTGTAAAGTTATGCCTAGTTACAATCCTACTACTGCTTGGTTGCTGTGGCCATCCCCTACAGAAAGCAGAGAGAAAAGGAAAGAGGATCCACAAAGGTTTTGGCCAGAAGGCTGGGGATGCTTGAGGTAATGAGTTCCACTGGTTAAATATGTATTCTAGAGAAAATTTTTCTCCTATCAATTTTAAATTTGCTGCCTTTCAATTTTATTGAAGGTCCCATTGATTTTGTATTATGGTTTACCTACTCTATACCTGTCATAATGTTGTATACCTTCATGTCCCCTCTTATTCATCTTCTCTCTAAACTAAACAGTCATAATATTGTCAATTTCTTCTTCAAGTGATGGCCCTGTAGGTGCTCCTCTTCAGGTGTCTGTGCCCTCCCTGTGCCTTTGATCTGAGAATTTCAGCAGCAGTGCCTGTTCAGATCGTGCATGTGCTGTGCCCATCTTGCAGTGTCATTGGTGCCTCATCCAGAGTGCACGTCCCGACCCCTCTCAGTTCCTTCTCAGCTGTCCTCAGCCTGAGATGGAGCTCCCAGCAGTGTCCCAACCATTAGCTCATTTAGAACTTAAAATAGCTAGTTTAGAGTAGTTTTAGCTTAGTAGTTAGATTACTTACCTTTTTTCTTCCCTGTTTACTCTATCGTTAAAAATGTTTTTTTCTTCCTTCTTTGTTCTATTCCCTCATCAATAGATTAGTTAGGGCGAACCACTGCTGTTCGAAGCCATGCCCAGGTCACTGGGCTTCAAACACTGCCTTTCATATTGGGAGGTTATTCCAGTATTGGACAGGCACTCTCAATGTGTCTGCTGCCTCGGTGAGTTGCACATTCCTCAAAAATGCGCTCATTACAGCAATTTAAAAGCTTGAGCCAGGAGAGACAGAGACCTGCATTTCAAACTCATACTCATGGCGAAGTCCCTGAGACCGGCATCAGATCCTGGCCAGCAGACCCCCTCTGGACAAGGAAGGTGACGAGGAAAAAAGCAGCAACTTCTCCTCCCACAGAGCTGATGAAAAAGAAATGGTCCCCAGCTCGTTCTCTCCTCAGTACTGACCGCACCGGGGCCTCTGCAGATCCCAAGTGCACAGGTTCGGAGTCAAGAGGCAAGAACAAACCTATCTCCTCCGCCATGGCACCATTGAACTGCCTAAAGAGGCAGCACTGAGACCTTCACCACAGACTATGCCACCTCCACCTGCTCCGACCTCCATATTGGCACTGATGGCTGCAACTGTAACGGCTCCATCGGCACTGACTACTTTGCTGCTGAAACCATTGGCACCAACTACTGTGGCGCTGAAAATATACTTCCTTCACCATAAAGACTTATTGGTATCATCACCGATGGGTCTCCAATGTGTACAGTACCAGCCCAACCTGCTTCACCACTGGGCCCTCCATTTTCCAGCAAAGAGGAAGATAATGAGGAGGAGGGTGTTTTCTCATCACACCACCGTGACCGACCGACAGTAACGGTAGAGGTCTCATTACAGACAGGACATACAGCCATGATCTGGTCACCCATAGATGGCCCCACCTATGCCTTTCCCCACACAGTAACTTTATTAGGACCCTTATAGAAGGTAATACAGCAGGCCCCTCAGGCCCTATAGGGAAGGGATTAGATCTCCACTACCCTCGGTGCCTGCACCAACAGAGCCTTTTGAGGAGACCTATGAAGAATGGGAGGAGACCCTGGATCGGGACAGTACACCACCTACCAATAATTCCTACTCTTCCCTAGACGAAGCCATAATGCCTCCACTATTGACAGCCACAGATGATTTTAAACATTTTCAGGAACTTTTTCTATGAGTGGCAGAATGACTGGAGATTCCTCTCGAGGAAACCCCAGAGTCCCAACATAAACTGTTGGACATCCTGCAGACCTCCTCGACTTCAAAGATAGCACTTCCAATTAACGATGTGCTCATGGAACCAGCCAAAAACATTTGGCAGACCATGGCTACAATACCACCTACCTGCAAGAGGGCTGATAAAAAGTATTATGTCCCTTCAAAAGGCATGGACTTTCTTTTTTCTCAACCCGCACCAAACTCTGGTCATTGATGCGACCAACTAGCGCAGCAGGCGACATCAATTTAGAGCCACTCAAAATGACAAGGAGAGGAAATGACTAGACCTTTTTGGCTAAAGGGTCTACTCATTAACAGCTTTGCAATTTAGGGTTGCCAACTATGCGGTACTAATGGCAAAATACAGCCATGTCAATTACTCTAAACTTGCAGACTTTATTAATGACATCCCGGAAGAAAAAAGGACCATATTTAAATCAATTTTGGCCGAAGGATAGCTTGTAGCCAGAACCGCTCTACAGGCATCCTAGATGTGGTATCCACAGCCACTGCAGCTCTCATGCGCCGAGCATCCTGTTCCACTCCTCTGGTTTCCCCAGAGAAATACAATCTACGATGGAGGATCTCCCCTTCAATGGCCAGAAACTGTTCCCCTCGAAGACAGATGAAGTCCTCCACACCATGAAGGACTCCCAAGCAACTTTCCACACATTGGGAATATACATGCTTGCAACCAAGTGAAGACCCTACCAGCACACCAGGTACACTCCTTATGCCCAATAACAGTGACAATATGAGAGACAGAGACCGCAGAGAGATCAGCTGCAATCATCAGCGTCTCAATCATCCTCTGGGAAACAATAGTTTTGAGAGTTTGGGCAAGGTCTGAACAACCTCCCCCATCCACCAGAGCTGACAACATTGACCATCTCCCACTTTGAATAATGTTTGACCACCTTCTAGTTTGCGTGGGCACGACAAGACTGGGGGGTAATATGGATTTAGGAGCCTAAAGTTAGGCTATTAAAAAAAAAAAACCTAGGGCAAATATAATCTTACCGAAGTCCTAAATATCTAAGTACAATTGTTTTAATTCATTCAGAATCATATGAATTGTGCCTTTAAATAAATAAATTGAGGTATACCTATCTCATAGAACTGGAAGGGACCTCGAAAGGTCATCAAGTCCAGCCCCCTGCCTTCACTAGCAGGACCAAGTTTAAGTAAGTTAATAATCAAATAGATCACCTAGAATTCTTCACTATGTATATGGAAAAATGAATTCCACAATTATTCCTTAGTTTTCATTTTTGTCTCCTAGTTACATTTTCTCCTTCATAACACACAGTGCCATTACAGTATATTTCTAATTTTGTGTTATTACTGCATCTAATAGCTTCAGGCACAGTACTATAGAAGCTTATAAGTGGCACATAATTACAAGATTATGAATAGTTTAATAACAGGGAGGTAAAACAAAACATAAAACTGTCTTTTGTTTTTTTAAATATAAAAGCAAGTTTAGTGTCCTTGAAATATTCTGGGTTGAGACCCCTAGAAAATTGTCATATTGATCCACAGAACGGGTAAAAAGACAAGGAGTACTTGTGGCACCTTAGAGACTAACAAATTTATTTGAGCATAAGCTTTCGTGGGCTAAAACCCACTTCATCATTTTAGCCCACAAAAGCTTATGCTCAAATAAATTTGTTAGTCTCTAAGGTGCCACAAGTACTCCTCATTCTTTTTGCTGATACAGACTAACACGGCTACCACTCTGAGAACAGGTAAGCAGATCAATGATTATGCAGACTTCCACCATGCTGCTCTCTCTATTCTTCAATACTAACCTTGAAGGACTACTGTTATTGCGGACAGTTCAGTCCTCAGGTTCTTTCTACTGAGACTGCTAACAAGAGCGCCAGTTATGTGGTGATTTGTTGTGGTGTGGGCATGTCCAGAAGAAATGGGACAGTGATTACTGTTTCATATCAAATAATAAATGAGCAACCATCAAATACCAGTAGAAACCACCCTGTACCAGATTTAAAAACAATTTATTTTTAACACAACAATTATTTTAAAATACAGCCCTGTATTTCCTTCCCAATATTAAAAATGAGGAAACAAAGTGCACAGATGGAGTAGACAGTAACAGGAATGGCTATTTCACAATTATAGAATGAGTTGATCTTTGTTGTTTCTTCTCTATTGTGAAATAAAGTGGTAAGGAGAAGAGGTAAATATTCATTAAACAGCCTTCTAAGTTGGCCTTTGTGCTTGATTTGGATGAGTCGACCATTCTTTAAGTGCATCCATCTCTTTTAATTAAAGGGATGAAGTTTTACAGAAGGAAATTCATAACAACTCCTGAATAAACAAACATTTGTGTGCTAAGACCTTCAGGCTTTTCTGTTATTAAGTGATGGGCCTGTACAAAAATCCCAGGTCTGAAACTCACTGAATCTTTTTAGGAAGTTCAAATTGTGATTTGGATTCAGTTTCTGGTCTATTCCCATCTCAACCATTTATAGATTCATAGGGATAAATTCAGAAGTCTTTAATTATTGCTCAGTTTTATTTAGTCTCTACTCATACAAACTCTCTGAGTAAAGACTGAGTAAAAGCTGAATAAGAATATCAAGATTTGTCCCACAGGAGCTATAGATGGAAAACTAAATCTATTCAATCTATTCCCCTACCAGTATCATGAGGACTGTTGCATACAGAACATTCCCAAAACCAGATAACTCCAGCAAAGGGGATTTGGATTTTTCCCTAACTCCCAACCTTTAAATTTTCAGTTGCTCAATTTCATAGTGGAGAAAATGAAGTGGAGAAAATTAAAAGCCGTTGTTTTCAAAAGTTCATGCTACTTTGGGTCCCTCAATTTTTGGCTGCACAAGTTAAGATATTTAAGGCCTGATTTAATATCAGGTTCACTTTCTAAAGTTCGAATAATGTTGTGAGTGGTATGCATCTTTGAAAACTGTTCCACTTAATTGGTGCCTTACTATGAATTTTGGTGCCTAACTTTAGACACTCAAGATTGAAAATTTTGCCAAACTGTCTAAGGTTTGCAACTCAAAAACTGAGGCACCCAAATGTAGTGAACACTTCCAAAAAGAACTACTCACTACTATTCCAATGGCATATCCATCAATCCATGCTCTCATGATAAGAAATAACTGGTCTACCATTAGTATATTCTCATAGATTTGCTTATTCTCCTTATTGTTTAGTGAGTTCTTTTTTTCTCTAGGAGCCCAATCCAGTAGTTCTTTATCAAGAACGTTCCCTGACTGAAGTCAAAGAAGACTTTATCTGCATAAGGCCTGCAGAATTTGGCCATATATTAGTGGAGGGAGGTCAATGGTAGCCTCTCTCTTTCTGCTGCTGAATGTGGAACACTGCCTCTCCTTCCCAGTAGCTAACAATGGGGAAATGGGGAAGAGAAAGAGAGGTTGAGCCCCACCAGAGACTGTTCAACTACTAGGCTCCTTTACCTTCTCAGTTCTTCTTTTCTCTGACCCCTGCAGAGTGGGCTGAAAGTTGAAGTGAAAAAGAGGAACTCTCTCCTTATCCCAAAGCTGTGAGAGAAGTGTGCTGTCAAACCCTCCCCACCCCTCAAAAAATTAGCAGTATGCATTTATAAAGTTTTTCTTATAACTCTTTAAGGAGCCATAATTTACTATACTGTTCATCTTTTATCCTTTCCCTGCATGCCTTAGCTGACTCTACACTGTAAATCCTCATTTCATTTGGTCCTCCATTTTCTATTGTTCTTTGATTTAATTTCCCTGAGCAGTCATTTATAAAATCATTACTGGCTTTAGTCCTTTATTAGCTGCTTCTTATTTTCTTCTTCAGTACAATTGAAAAATGCATTTTAATCATAATGGGCCAAATTCATTCTTGATGTAATTCCACTGAAGCCAATTTAGTTAAATCAAGGATGAATTTGTCCTGATGCCTTTAAAATACTCCAGCCTCCAATACCCTTTATTTTTAATGTGGTAGTTCCACCCACTTGATCCTGCCCACTGAGTGCTTCTCAAATATTTATGGAATTATCCTCACAATCCTCCTGTGAGATACTGAAGTACTATCCTCATTTTTTACAGATAAGATGAGCCATAATGTGAGTTGCCCAAGACAGAAAGGAAGTCTCTGGCACAGCCAAGAATTTAATTGAAATCTCCTGGGTTCCAGATCAGGGCCTTAACCACCAGATCATTCTATCTCCCCCTTGTTTACTGACTTGGGAAAAGAGTTCACAAACATATGAGCTAATGCTTAGATATATGAATGTAAGAATGAGTGTATAGTATCAACATTTTTAAGGGACTCAGTGAGGAGAATACCTTTGGGGGAACTAATACAATGTATTAAGCAGTCGGACTATAGACACACTCTACTTTGCAAAGCCCACTAAAATTATTTGGGGTTACCCAAAACTAAAATTAATATCTTAGTTATACTCTATTGCCCTAATTTCAAAAGGGCATATCTGTGTCAATGCACCACACCCAAGAATTTATGCATGCAAATCAGGTGTGCAATTACCACACACATTTTGCATAAATAAAACAGGATCTTTGAAATGCGTTCCCTTCTAAACTAAGGTTACAATATTTCAATAATACTGGTGCAGGGCATGTGTCTGCACAAAAGATGATGTGGCAGGTTAAGTCTACATAGTCTGAAACCCTGGTAGTTCATGCAAATCTAGCCAGGGCCGGCTCTAGGCACCAGCAAAGCAAGCAGTTGCTTGGGGCGGCAAATTTGCAGGGGTGCAAAAACCCAGCAGGGGAGCTGAGAACCAACAGGGGGCCCTGGGAGCTGTAGTTCCTTGGTTAGCTCCCTGCCTGTAGAGCCAGCCCTGGAGCAGGGAAAGAACTACATTTCCCAGCAGTCCCTCGGCCGCAATTAACAGGAAAGGGAGGAGGAAGGAGTGTGGCACTGAAACCTCATGCTGCAGCTTGCTGTGAATGGTAGGGACAGAGCCACCTCTAGGTTTTTTGCTGCCCCCCACCGCAGCCCTGGGCTCCCCCCACACCTCTGTGTTGCCCAGCCCTGGACTCTCCCCCGCCCACACCCCCTGCTGCCCCAGCTCTGGCCCCTACTTGCACCCCCTGCTGCCCCAGCCCTGGGCTCTCCCCCCCCATGCACCTCCTGCCACCCCAGCCCTGGGCTCGCCCCCAAAGAAAGAATTGGGTGAACTAAATGGACAGTGCATCTCTCTATCTGAAGCCTAGCAAGGGAGGTAGGTGGATCCTACCTGAATTTAAAATGAAAAGTAAGGGAGGGGAGGCTCTACTAAGACCGGGGCAGCTTTAGATACAATACCAGGCACATAGGAGGATTTGCACTTCTGAGCCATGGAAGCAGAAATTGACTTTTCTTTTCCAGATTTAGCTAATATTCAGAAAGGGAATCTAGCATCTGCCTTCCAGATTTGAACACCCTCAAAATTCAGGAGTGCTCAAGCTCAATTTGGGCAACTGTTACTTCATTTCTCCCAAATCAAATATACTGATCCACTGTAACTTGCTGTAGAAAAAGTAGAATAAATTGAGCAAGAAATGCTTCCCAGTGGTTATTAGGACTGGAATTGCTATTTTCAACAACCATTGCTTTTTTTTTTAAGTTTAGTTTTATTTGTTTAAAAGGAAGACAGTGATATTGCATTGGCAAATTCCCCATAGAAACAAAGAATGGAACAAAAGAATAATAAAGGCACCTCAACTTTTCCTCATTTATGTAGGACAGTCTTATAATATGCATCCAGATATCCTTCAATCACACAAGCTGAAAATTGTTCCACTTTACTGCAGTTCTGTAACCATATGGGAACCAATCCTGTCTGTGTTCTGTGCACATCCAAAATTCCTGCTGAATGACCCGCCCTGGGAGCGAGTTACCAGCGATCCAGGGCTGGGGCTGCAGGAGGGTGCAGTTGGCGGGTGGGGAGAGAGAGAGAGCACTGGGCTGGGGTGGGGGGGGGGCAGCCAAATTTTTTTTTGCTTGGGGCAGCAAAAAACCTAGAGCCGGCCCTGAATCTAGCAAATGGAGATTTTTAGTGTAGTTCATTTGACAATGGGTATTGTTGTTTGTCCTTGGAGTTCAAAGATGATCATGACATCACTGATTGGTTTGGTTTCTGTGACCATGTGAGTGGCTGATCAGGCCAATTTGAGCATTGAACTGTCTGTGGCACACTGAACAAGACATGCCACTGTGGGTTACTTGATTAATAGAGGGCATGCTGTGGTTGTGAGATTTACACTGCTGGTGCTCCTGCTCTGCCTCAGTAGTTCTCCTCTGCTCATAGACTGCAGCCAGTATGGATGAGACTTCACCAGATAGAACAATCATGAGCAAGATTTTCCCAAAACTCTGGGTCAGTGTTGACACACCCCAAGGATAACTTGAAGGAGTCTTTGCAACATTTATTCTGGCCTCCCTGAGAGTGCTTTCCCTGTTTTAGCTCACCATAAAAGATCTTCTTTGGCAGTTGCTCATCTGACATACTGGTGACATGACCTACCCATCTCATCTGTGATTTCATCAACATAGTATGGATGCTTGGAATACCTGCCTATATGAGAACCTCAGTTTCTGGAACTTTGCCTTGCCATCTTATCTTCATCAGTTTCCTCAGACAGCCCATGTGAAAGTGATTCAGCTTCATAACATGGTGTCTGTACACTGTCCAGGTTTCGCATGCATACATCAAAGTTGGCAACATGATGGCTTTGTAGACTTTCAATTTTGTTTGTTGACTAATGCCTCTGTGCTCCCATACATTTACATATAGTCTGCCAAAGGCCACACTTGCTTTGGTAATTCTGGCATTGGTTTCATCATCGATGTGAACTGCACGTGACAGTGTACTGCCAAAGTAGGTGAACTTGTCCACTGCCTTGAGGATTTGGCCATTCACTGTGATAGTAGGCTCTACATAAGGCTTTCCTGATGCAGACTGGTACGTCACTTCTGTCTTCTTGATATGGATTGTGAAACCAAAATTATCACAAGCTGAAAAGAAATAGTCCATACTCTGCTGCATGTCAGACTCGGATTTGGCATTCAAGGAACAGTCATCAGCAATAAGAAGATCACAGTCACTTCCTGTACTTTCATCTTTGCCTGTAGTCTCCTCAGATTGAAAAGCTTGCCATCAGTCCAGTATCTGATGCCAATCCCGGTGTCACAGTCACGAAAGGCATTTGTAAACATGACAGAAAACATCATTCCAAAGAGGATTGGGGCCAACACACAGCCCTGCTGGACTCCACTGGTGAGGAGGAATGGTTCAGAGGATTCACTGTAATCCATAATGCAAGTGAGCATGCCATCATGGAATTGCTGAACCATTGCAATGAATTTCTCCAGGCAACCACATTTGCCATGATCTTCCAAAGGCCCTCCCAACTGACTGTATCAAATGCTTTTTTCAAGTCAATGAAAGTCATATAAAGGTTGGAGTTCTGTTCCTGGCATTTCTCCTCAAGTTGACGAGCTGCAAAATACCATGTCTAAGGTCCTGTGTCCTTTCCTGAAGCCATACTGACTCAAGCAGGAGTCCTTGTTCAATGTGTTGCAGAATTCTGGCAAAAATGTTGCCGGATATTGACAACAAGGAGATGTCCTGATAGTTGTTGCAGGATTGAAAAGAAATAGCAGGAGCAAGGAAAGAGATTTGGAACCGTAACCCTCATTTCCCCCATAACTGTTCTGTTGAAGCAAGAATGTTGGCAGGAAGAACACACGGTATACATTCAAATCAGGAATTATAATTATTTCTTAAACCTGAGCCTACAGACTAGAGAAGCCATAATACAAATAAAACAAATTGAGATGCTTAAAATAATTCGTTATTTTGGCCATGAGGTGCTTACTTATTGTAGTATACAAATATCATTCTGAAAAAATATAGAGAGAAAAAATAACTGCTGAGTCTAAATGGTATTGGATACTTTGTGACATGACCCTGAATTAGTTTAATGTTATTATTTCCCAGCCTTAGATGTTAATAGGCAAATCATCATTTGTTCTTGTGGTTGTTTTTCCTGTAGTTTTAACAGGCTATTAGTCATGTAGTAGAAAACAATATTAAATCTTTTAAAGTGTCTATTTAGGACATCAAAGGAAGTACATAATATGCATGTACACTGTTCTATTATTGCAATCTAATAATTAATGGAGGAATACTAGAACAGGATACAATGTCCTCATGACTTTTAGAGAAACTTAAATAATTTTTAAGTTCTTCTCAAAGGAGAAGGGAGAGGCTTTTGTGTGTATGTTTGGGAAAGATGATTCAGACAACATTCCTGTAATCCAGCCATACTCCAACTGAGAGTCCTTGTTACTAGAGCTGAAATCGCTGGAGAGCAGATCTAGGGACTGAGCCTTAGGGTATGTCTACACTACGAAATTAGTTCGAATTTATAGAAGCCGGTTTTATTGAAATCGGTTGTATACAGCCGATTGTGTGTGTCCACACAATAAAACGCTCTAGGTGCTCTAGTCGGCGGACCGCGTCCACAGTACAAGGCTAGCGTCGACTTCCGGAGCATTGCACTATGGGTAGCTATCCCACAGCTATCCCACAGTTCCCGCAGTCTCCGCCGCCCCTTGGAATTCTGGGTTGAGATCCCAATGCCCGGATGATGCAAAACAGTGTCGCGGGCGGTTCTGGGTACATGTCGTCAGGCCCCTCCCTCCCCCGTCACAGCAACGGCAGACAATAGATTCGCGCCTTTTTACCTGGGTTACCTGGGTTACCTGTGCAGACAACATGGAGCCCGCTCAGCTCAGCTGAGCTCACCGTCACCATATGTCCTCTGGGTGCTGGCAGACGTGGGATTGCATTGCTACACAGCAGCAGCTGCTAACTGCCTTTTGGCGGTAGACGGTGCAGTAGACTGGTAGCCTTCATCGGCGATCTGGGTGCTGGCAGCCGTGGGGCTTGCCTTTTGGCAGTAAATGGTGTATTACGACTATTAGCCGTCCTATTACAAGTCGGGTCATCGCACGTTAGCAGAGTCTTCCCCGAGCAGCCGATTGTGCAATAGGCCTGAAGTCCATCGTCATACACCGCCCCGTATTTGCTGCCAAGCACCCAGAAAGATGCCGAGGGCTATCAGTCACGCTGCACCGTCGTCTTAAGATGTAAAAAATAGATTTGCTCTGTATTCATTTGCTTCCCCCTCCCTCCGTCAAATCAACGGCCTGCTAAGCCCAGGGTTTTCAGTTTAATCTTTGGTGGGGACCATTCTGTGTGACAGTTGTTTGTGTCTCTCCCTGATGCACAGCCACCGTTCTTGATTTTAATTCCCTGTGCCTGTACGCCATGTCGTCACTCGGCCCGCCCTCCCTCCTTCCCCTAGTCCGTCAGATACTACGTTTGCGCCACAGCTCAGAGAGCCGAGAAGCGGTTCGCGCCTTTTCTTTGAATTCTGGGTTGAGATCCCAATGCCCGGATGATGCAAAACAGTGTCGCGGGCGGTTCTGGGTACATGTCGTCAGGCCCCTCCCCCCTCGTCACTGCAACGCAGACAATAGATTCGCGCCTTTTTACCTGGGTTACCTGTGCAGACAACATACCACGGCAAGCATGGCGCCCGCTCAGCTCAGCTGAGCTCACCGTCACCATATGTCCTCTGGGTGCCGGCAGACGTGGGACTGCATTGCTACACAGCAGCAGCTGCTAACTGCCTTTTGGCGGTAGATGGTGTAGCATGAGTGATAGTCGTGGGGCTGGCAGCCGTAGGGTGCATTGCACCAGCCCCTTGCCAGGCGATGGTATATTATGACTGGTACCCATCGTCGTCGTACTGGTGTGGCTGTCAATCATGGCCACCTGGGCAGACATGCTACTGTTTCGATGATGATGGCTACCAGTCGTAATATACTATTTTCTGCCAATTGCCCAGTATTGTCTGCTAAGCACCCAGAAGAGGCCGAGGGCGATGCTGGGTGCTGGCGGACGTGGGGCTGGCAGACGTGGGGCTGCATTGCTACACAGCAGCAGCCCCTTGCCTTTTGGCAGATGATGGTATTTTATGATTGGTAACCGTCATCATCGTACTGGAGAGGCTATCACTCATGCTGCACCGTCGGCTGCCAGCTTAAGATGTAAAAAATAGATTTGTTCTGTATTCATTTGCTTCCCCTTCCTCCGTGAAATCAATGGCCTGCTAAGCCCAGGGTTTTCAGTTTAATCTTTGGGGGGACCATTCTGTGTGACAGTTGTTTGTGTTTCTCCCTGTTCCTGTACCTGTACGCCATGTCGTCACTCGGCCCTCCCTCCTTCTCCTGGTCCGTCAGATACTACTTTCGCGCCTTTTTTCTGACCAGGCGCCATAGCTAGCACTGGGATCATGGAGCCCGCTCAGATCACCGCGGCAATTATGAGCACTATGAACACCACGCGCATTGTCCTGGAGTATATGCAGAGCCAGGACATGCCAAGGCGAAACCCGGACCAGGCGAGGAGGCGATTGCAGCGCGGCGACGAGAGTGATGAGGAAATTGACATGGACATAGACCTCTCACAAGGCACAGGCCCCAGCAATGTGGAAATCATGGTGTCACTGGGGCAGCTTCATGCCGTGGAACGCCGATTCTGGGCCCGGGAAACAAGCACAGACTGGTGGGACCGCATCGTGCTGCAGGTATGGGACGATTCCCAGTGGCTGCGAAACTTTCGCATGCGTAAGGGCACTTTCATGGAACTTTGTGACTTGCTTTCCCCTGCCCTGAAACGCCAGGATACCAAGATGAGAGCAGCCCTCACAGTTGAGAAGCGAGTGGCGATAGCCCTGTGGAAGCTTGCAACGCCAGACAGCTACCGGTCAGTCGGGAATCAATTTGGAGTGGGCAAATCTACGGTGGGGGCTGCTGTGATCCAATTTGCCAGGGCAATGAAAGACCTGGTGATAGCAAGGGTAGTGACTCTGGGCAACGTGCAGTCAATAGTGGATGGTTTTGCTGAAATGGGATTCCCAAACTGTGGCGGGGCCATAGACGGAACCCATATCCCTATCTTGTCACCGGAGCACCAAGCCACCGACTACGTAAACCGCAAGGGGTACTTTTCAATGCTGCTGCAAGCCCTGGTGGATCACAAGGGACGTTTCACCAACATCAACGTGGGATGGCCGGGAAAGGTACATGATGCTCGCGTCTTCAGGAACTCTGCTCTGTTTCGAAAGCTGGAGGAAGGGACTTTCTTCCCAGACCAGAAAGTGACCATTGGGGATGTTGAAATGCCTATCGTGATCCTTGGGGACCCAGCCTACCCCTTAATGCCATGGCTCATGAAGCCGTACACAGGCAGCCTGGACAGGAGTCAGGACCTGTTCAACTACAGGCTGAGCAAGTGCCGAATGGTGGTGGAATGTGCATTTGGACGTTTAAAAGCGCGCTGGCGCAGCTTACTGACTCGCTCAGACCTCAGCGAAAAGAATATCCCCATTGTTATTGCTGCTTGCTGTGCGCTCCACAATATCTGTGAGAGTAAGGGGGAGACCTTTATGGCGGGGTGGGAGGTTGAGGCAACTCGCCTGGCCGCTGATTACGCGCAGCCAGACACCAGGGCGGTTAGAGGAGCACAGCAGGGCGCGGTGCGCATCAGAGAAGCTTTGAAAACGAGTTTTGTGACTGGCCAGGCTACTGTGTGAAACTTCTGTTTGTTTCTCCTTGATGAACCCTCCAAACCCCCCCCCCCGACCCAGTTCACTCTACTTCCCTGTAAACCAACCACCCCACCCCACCCTCCCCTCCCGCTTGCAGAGGCAATAAAGTCATTGTTTTTTCACATTCATGCATTCTTTATTAGTTCCTCACAGAAGTAGGGGGATAATTGCCAAGGTAGCCTGGAATGGGTGGGGGAGGAGGGATGGAAAAGGACACACTGCATTTTAAAACTTTAACTCTTATTGAAGGCCAGCCTTCTGATGCTTGGGCGATCATCTGGGGTGGAGTGACTGGGTGGACGGAGGCCCCCCCACCGTGTTCTTGGACGTCTTGGTGAGGAGGCTATGGAACTTGGGGAGGAGGGCTGTTGGTTACACAGGGGCTGTAGCAGCGGTCTCTGCTCCTGCTGCCTTTCCTGCAACTCAACCATACGCTCTAGCATATCAGTTTGATGCTCCAGCAGACGGAGCATTGCCTCTTGCCGTCTGTCTGCAAGCTGACACCACCTATCGTCTTCAGCCCGCCACTTGCTCTGTTCATCCCGCGATTCAGCCCGCCACCTCTCCTCTCGTTCATATTGGGCTTTTCTCATCTCCGACATTGATTGCCTCCACGCATTCTGCTGTGCTCTATCAGCGTGGGAGGACATCTGCAGCTCCGTGAACATATCGTCCCTCGTCCTACGTTTTCTCTTTCTAATGTTCACGAGCCTCTGCGAAGGAGAAACATTTGCAGCTGGTGGAGGAGAAGGGAGAGGTGGTTAAAAAAGACACATTTTAGAGAACAATGGGTACACTCTTTCATTACAAGGTCGCATATTTCGGCTTGCAGGCAGCCATGGTAGGCCACAGTGTTTTGGCTTTTTTACCTTCTTAACATGCGGGAAAGGTTGCAAACAGCAGCGCATTTCCCATATCAAGGATGAATTGGGCTGTCCATTTAAAATGGGGTTTCAATGTAAAAGGAGGGGGCTGCGGTTTCCCGGTTAACATGCGGCACAAACACAAGTAAACCACCACCCCCCCACACACACACACACGATTCTCTGGGATGATCACTTCACCCCTCCCCCCACCGCGTGGTTAACAGCGGGGAACATTTCTGGTCAGAAGAGCAGGAACGGGCACCTCTGAATGTCCCCTTAATAAAATCCCCCCATTTCAACCAGGAGAGCTTTCTGGAGATGTCCCTGGAGGATTTCCGCTCCATCCCCATACACGTTAACAGACTTTTCCAGTAGATGTACTGGCCGCGATTGCCAGGGCAAAGTAATCATTAAACACGCTTGCTTTTTTTTGGTAATGTTTACAAATATTTACAAAGTTACACTCCCCAGAGGTCTCCTGTGTGCCCTGAGGGTCTTGGGTAAGTTCGGGGGTTACTGGTTCCAGGTCCAGGGTCACAAACATATCCTGGCTGTTGGGGAAACCGGTTTCTCCGCTTCCTTGCTGCTGTGAGCTACCTACAGTACCTCCATCGTCATCTTCCTCGTTCCCCGAACCGTCTTCCCTGTGTGTTTCTCCAGTGAGAGAGTCATAGCACACGGTTGGGGTAGTGGTGGCTGCACCCCCTAGGATCGCTTGCAGCTCCGCGTAGTAGCGGCAAGTTTGCGGCTCTGCCCCGGACCTTCCGTTTGCTTCTCTGGCTTTGTGGTAAGCTTGCCGTAGCTCCTTAATTTTCACGCGGCACTGCTGTGTGTCCCTGTTATGGCCTCGGTCCTTCATGGCCTTGGAGATCTTTTCTAATACTTTTCCATTTCTTTTACTGCTACGGAGTTCAGCTATCACTGCTTCATCTCCCCATATGGCGAGCAGATCTCGTACCTCCCGTTCGGTCCATGCTGGAGCTCTTTTGCGATCCTGGGACTCCATCACGGTTACCTGTGCTGATGAGCTCTGCGTGGTCACCTGTGCTCTCCACGCTGGGCAAACAGGAAATGAAATTAAAACATTCGCGGGTCTTTTCCTGTCTACCTGGTCAGTGCATCTGAGTTGAGAGTGCTGTCCAGAGCGGTCACAATGAAGCACTGTGGGATAGCTCCCGGAGGCCAATAACGTCGAATTCCGTCCACACTACCCCAATTCCGACCCGCAAAGGCCGGTTTTATCGCTAATCCCCTCGTCGGAGGTGGTGTAAAGAAACCGGTTTAAAGGACCCTTTAAGTCGAAAGAAAGGGCTTCGTTGTGTGGACGTGTCCAGGCTTAATTCGGTTTAACGCTGCTAAAGTTGACCTAAACCCGTAGTGTAGACCAGGCCTTAGATGTGATGTGGGGACAGTGATGCAGTGAAAGACACCACAGAGTCTGCAGTTGCAGTGATCTTCCCCATTATCCAGTGAAATCACTGAGAACTGGGCTAAGTGGCAGAACATGGCATTGCAGAGGTAGCAGCAAGCAGTAGCACTTATAACAGAGCATGCATCCAATGAAATGGGTTTTAGCCCACGAAAGCTTATGCCCAAATACATTTGTTAGTCTCTAAGGTGCCACAAGTACTCCTCGTTCTTTTTGCTAATACAGACTAACACGGCTACCACTCTGAAACTTATAACAGAGGTGGAGATAGCAACACCAAGTGGCAGCAGAGAGTAGGTGCGGCAGAGGTAGCAGCAACAGCAGAGGCATTACACAATTGCTCCTCCTTTTCAGGGGTGGGAGGTGAACTCACATGAATGCACCCCTGAATTTTGGGACTTTGCTGACCCTGGACAACCAGCTGTGAGTGGGGTGCAGCCTGTGCTGAGCCCCGGCACTTCTAGGCTTGGCAGTTCCTAGCATCAGCACCTCTGGGTTCGCTGCATCAGTTATGAATGTAAAATAATTACTTGACCCCCAGCACCTAATTGCTTGAGCTCCGGCACCTCTTTCATTACCTCAGTTAAGCACTGAGTACAGGGAATGCAGAGTGGGGTGTTAAAGGGACATTCATCCATCAGACTTTGACACCATAAAGTGAGAAACAGATAAAGGACCCTGCCCAACATATTGTTGAGTAGATGTTTGCCTATAATTTATATGCTTTTGAATCATTGCTGTGGTGTCCTCCCAAACTAATGCTGGATTCCTCTCTATTTTTAATAAAAGTTTTCTTTTGTTATACACTGACTCATTGCGTACAAGTGGGGAAGTACTGCCTCGTAGTGGTACCCTGGATGGTGTTTAGTTTTCCCAGATTACTGAGATTGCAATGTTAAGAGGAACACCTAGCTGTTGAATCTAGCCATTCTTGTTGCTGACACCACCTAGCAGAAAGGTTACACATGTAAGCTGATGGTGTGACTCAGCAGAAATAAAACATAATAATCAGCAGGAGCAAAAACATATTGCCATAAGCAAAAACATACAGAACAAACAGACCCCCAAACCTGGACTTTACCAGAATATGAGTGTAAACCTTTGCCTTCCTGAGGCTCTCTCCTCCTCTCTCTCCAGCAGCCCTTTTCTTCTGTTGCTTTGCAACGGAAGCGGAAAGTGAAGTTATTCCGTTGTGTGCTTGGTAACAGGTAGAGTCTCCACACCCTATCCCATAAAAACAGAAGACAAGATGGAATGACATCTAGGTGACATCAAGGCCAGCTCTGCTATCACAGGAAATCAATCATACGGGATACTCCCACTGTCTCAATCTCTGGTGTTCTTCCTTGGTAACAAAGATCTTGTGAGCTGTGTTGCTGTCCTTTTTTGTTCCCTACCTGCAAAAAAAGTTTTCATGATTAAAAGAAAATAGAAACCTTCCTGTCTTCAGTGTTGCCATCACAATAAGACAACACAAATCTATGAAAACTAGTGTTGAGGTTTTTAAGGCTAAGAAGTAATTCTCCATTTCCCTGGTGACGAGTTAGTTGACTTGCTGCGAGGGAACTAAATAAAGCAAGGTTTGCAATTTCTAGGCATCTTGCAAATGACAGAACTGATAGTGTGCCGCACAGTGGGGGTTAGAGGAGAGATAAACAGTCAGCAAAGTGACAGAACAACAAGCAATGTGACATCCATTCTAGATCAGTTTGAAATGAATTACACCCAAGTCCCTTGTGCTTTTGTGCACTTGTAATTCCAGTTGTTTTACATAAGCATCATTCAGTTGCTGTAGACATGATTGTTCTTGCAAGTAACAAGACGGCGTCCCTGTGACTCTATATTAATGTAATTTCAACCTCCTATTACTAGAGATAAAGGTGTATACCCAAAATAATTCATGAATTTTTTGCAAATAAAATACTCCCTTGAAACCTTTGTTCTCTGTGTTACTCAAAGCATAATCCAACTCTGAAAGCAGAAGATCTAATGGAAAACACAAATAGGATATTTCCCTAAATATGCAAATAACATACTTTTAAAAAGATTGGCCAAAAGCTATCCTTACGCAAGATGGGCTATCTACCATTCATAAGCCTGCAGCAGAACAGCTACCTCAGACCCACAGAAGACAAAAATAATAGCTAGGTTGTTGGGTCTAATTGCGTGGTGTAATAGCAGATATTAATTCATCTGCAGGCTGTTAAGACTTTGTATACAATTATAAAAGCCTCACTATTGGGAGCTCAGGGACAGAAATAGCTAACAGGAATTTTGAGAGAAGCATTCACCAGAAGCATATTACAAGAAGTATTTTCCTTGTAGGTATTTTCTCTTGCAGGGGTTTTGACTAGAGATAAATTGTCTGGATTCTTCTTCATGTAGCATCCCTATGGGTGCTCTACTTCAGGTGTGAATGTGTCTTTGATGGGAGATTTTAGGTAGCAATACCTATTCGGCCTACACATGTGGTCTTCTCTTCCTCATGCTCTGCACTGTGGCTATGTAGAGAAACATAGAATCATAGAATATCAGAGTTGGAAGGGACCTCAAGAGGTCATCTAGTCCAACCCCCTGCTCAAAGCAGGACCAATTCCCAGCTAAATCATCCCAGCCAGGGCTTTGTGAAGCCGGGCCTTAAAAACCTCCAAGGAAGGAGACTCCACCACCTCCCTAGGTAACGCATTCCAGTGTTTCACCACCCTCCTAGTGAAATAGTTTTTCCTGATATCCAACCTGGACCTCCCCCACTGCAACTTGAGACCATTACTCCTTGCTCTGTCATCTGCCACCACTGAGAACAGCCGAGCTCCATCCTCTTTGGAACCCCCCTTCAGGTAGTTGAAGGCTGATATCAAATCCCCCCTCATTCTTCTCTTCTGGAGACTAAACAATCCCAGTTCCCTCAGCCTCTCCTCATAAGTCATGTGCTCCAGACCCCTAATCATTTTTGTTACCCTCCGCTGGACTCTTTCCAATTTTTCCACATCCCTTTTGTAGTGTGGACACAGTATTCCAGATGAGGCCTCACCAATGTTGAATAAAGGGGAACGATCACGTTCCTCGATCTGCTGGCAATGCCCCTACTTATACAGCCCAAAATGCCGTTAGCCTTCTTGGCAACAAGAGCACACTGTTGACTCATATCCAGCTTCTCGTCCACTGTGACCCCTAGGTTCTTTTCTGCAGAACTGCTACCTAGCCATTCGGTCCCTAGTCTGTAGCAGTGCATGGAATTCTTCCGTCCTAAGTGCAGGACCCTGCACTTGTCCTTGTTGAACCTCATCAGGTTTTTTTCGGCCCAATCCTCTAATTTGTCTAGGTCCCTCTGTATCCGATCCCTACCCTCTAGTGTATCTACCACGCCTCCTAGTTTAGTGTCATCTGCAAACTTGCTGAGAGTGCAGTCCACACCATCCTCCAGATCATTAATAAAGATATTAAACAAAACCGGCCCCAGGACCGACCCTTGGGGCACTCCGCTTGAAACCGGCTGCCAACTAGACATGGAGCCATTGATCACTACCCGTTGAGCCCGACGATCTAGCCAGCTTTCTATCCACCTTACAGTCCATTCATCCAGTCCATACTTCTTTAACTTGGCGGCAAGAATACTGTGGGAGACCGTATCAAAAGCTTTGCTAAAGTCAAGGAATAACACATCCACTGCTTTCCCCTCATCCACAGAGCCAGTTATTTCATCATAGAAGGCAATTAGGTTAGTCAGGCACGACTTCCCCTTCGTGAATCCATGTTGACTGTTCCTGATCACTTTCCTCTCCTCTAAATGTTTCATAATTGATTCCTTGAGGACCTGCTCCATGATTTTTCCAGGGACTGAGGTGAGGCTGACTGGCCTGTAGTTCCCCGGATCCTCCTTCTTCCCTTTTTTAAAGATGGGCACTACATTAGCCTTTTTCCAGTCATCTGGGACCTCCCCCGATCGCCAGGAGTTTTCAAAAATAATGGCTAATGGCTCTGCAATCTCACCCGCCAACTCCTTTAGCACCCTCGGATGCAGCGCATCCGGCCCCATGGACTTGTGCACGTCCAGTTTTTCTAAATAGTCCCGAACCACTTCTTTCTCCACAGAGGGCTGGTCACCTTCTCCCCATGCTGTACTGCCCAGTGCAGCAATCTGGGAGCTGACCTTGTGCGTGAAGACAGAGGCAAAAAAATCATTGAGTACATTAGCTTTTTCCATATCCTCAGTCACTAGGTTGCCTCCCTCATTCAGTAAGGGGCCCACACTTTCCTTGATTTTCTTCTTCTTGCTAACATACCTGTAGAAACCCTTCTTGTTACTCTTAACATCTCTTGCTAACTGCAACTCCAAGTGTGATTTGGCCTTCCTGATTTCACTCCTGCATGCCTGAGCAATATTTTTATACTCCTCCCTGGTCATTTGTCCAATCTTCCACTTCTTGTAAGCTTCTTTTTTGCGTTTAAGATCAGCAAGGATTTCACTGTTTAGCCAAGCTGGTCGCCTGCCATATTTACTATTCTTTCTACACATCGGGATGGTTTGTTCCTGCAACCTCAATAAGGATTCTTTAAAATACAGCCAGCTCTCCTGGACCCCTTTGCCCTTCATGTTATTCTCCCAGGGGATCCTGCCCATCTGTTCCCTGAGGGAGTCAAAGTCTGCTTTTCTGAAGTCCAGGGTCCGTATTCTACTGCTCTCCTTTCTTCCTTGTGTCAGGATCCTGAACTCTACCATCTCATGGTCACTGCCTCCCAGGTTCCCATCCACTTTTGCTTCCCCTACTAATTCTTCCCTGTTTGTGAGCAGCAGGTCAAGAAAAGCTCTGCCCCTAGTTGGTTCCTCCAGCACTTGCACCAGGAAATTGTCCCCTACACTTTCCAAAAATTTCCTGGATTGTCTGTGCACCGCTGTATTGCTCTCCCAGCAGATATCAGGGTGATTAAAGTCTCCCATGAGAACCAGGGCCTGCGATCTAGCAACTTCCGCTAGTTGCCAGAAGAAAGCCTCGTCCACCTCATCCCCCTGGTTTGGTGGTCTATAGCAGACTCCAACCACGACATCACCCTTGTTGCTCCCACTTCTCAACTTTATCCAGAGACTCTCAGGTTTTTCTGCAGTTTCATACCGGAGCTCTGAGCAGTCATACTCCTCTCTTACATACAACGCAACTCCCCCACCTTTTCTGCCCTGCCTGTCCTTCCTGAACAGTTTATATCCATCCATGACAGTACTCCAGTCATGTGAGTTATCCCACCAAGTCTCTGTTATTCCAATCACATCATAGTTCCCTGACTGTGCCAGGACTTCCAGTTCTCCCTGCTTGTTTCCCAGGCTTCTTGCATTTGTGTATAGGCACTTAAGATACCTCATCGATCGTCCCTGTTTCTCAGCATGAGACAGGAGTCCTCCCCTCTTGCGCTCTCCTGCTTGTGCTTCCTCCCAGGATCCCATTTCCCCACTTACCTCAGGGCTTTGGTCTCCTTCCCCCGGTGAACCTAGTTTAAAGCCCTCCTCACTAGGTTAGCCAGCCTGCTGGCGAAGATGCTCTTCCCTCTCTTCGTTAGGTGGAGCCCGTCTCTGCCTAGCACTCCTCCTTCTTGGAACACCATCCCATGGTCGAAGAATCCAAAGCCTTCTCTCCGACACCACCTGCGTAGCCATTCATTGACTTCCACGATTCGACGGTCTCTACCCCGGCCTTTTCCTTGCACAGGGAGGATGGACGAGAAAACCACTTGCGCCTCAAACTCCTTTATCCTTCTTCCCAAAGCCACGTAGTCTGCAGTGATCCGCTCAAGGTCATTCTTGGCAGTATCATTGGTGCCCACGTGGAGAAGCAGGAAGGGGTAGCGATCCGCGGGCTTGATGAGTCTTGGCAGTCTCTCCGTCACATTGTGTATCCTAGCTCCTGGCAAGCAGCAGACCTCTCGGTTTTCCTGGTCGGGGCGGCAAATAGATGACTCAGTCCCCCTGAGGAGGGAGTCCCCGACCACCACCACCCTCCTCCTCCTCTTCGGAGTGGTGGTCGTGGAACCCCCATCCTTAGGACAGTGCATCTTTTGCCTTCCAATCGGTTGAGTCTCCTTCTGCTCCCTTCCCTCAGATGGGTCATCTAGTCCACTCTCCGCATTAGTACCTGTAAAGAGAACATGGAAATGATTGCTCACCTGTATCTCCATTGCTGGTGCATGGACGCTCCTCTTTCTCCTTCTGGAGGTCACATGCTGCCAAACCTCTTCACAATCCTTCTGTCCCTGCTGCGCCTGCTCTGAATCTTCAGAACATCGTGGCCATAGAAGCATCTCCTGACATCTATCCAGGAAATCTTCATTTTCCCTTATGCAACACAGAGTCGATACTCGTTTCTCCAGGCCTCGAACCTTCTCTTCCAATATGGAGACCAGCTTGCACTTTGTACAGACAAAGTCGCTTCTGTCCTGTGGAAGAAAGACAAACATGGCACAACCTGTGCAGGTTACAACAGCTGATCGCTCACCTTCCATATCACCGTCCTCTTAAGAGCTTCCTCAACTGTTGCAGGAACTACTCAGAGAAACCTGCAGATGAAAGCCTCAGTGCGCTCTCCCCAAGCGAACTCCCAGGCAAACTCCCGCTGTTAGCCTCTGCTGTTCACCTCTCAGCTGGTTCGCTGCTGACTGCCCTTATATACCAGTCAGGCCCACTCAAGGCCCACCTGGAACAAAGCACTCCTAATTCACACTTTTCAAACAAACAAGCAAGCAATCAAGCACATGGTCAAACTGACCAACTGTCCCAGCAGCAGACACTCAGATACTCACCAACACAGCCCCCCTATGCAGCACTTAGCGTACCTCCTCTCGGACAGCTCCCAGGCAAACTCCCGCTGTTAGCCTCTGCTGTTCGCCGCTCAGGCAAATCGCTCTCAGTTCCTTCTCAACCACCTCGGCCTGAGATGGAGTCTCAGCAGTATTCGAGTTGAGTGTACCTCAACTGTAGGGTTTTTCCCCTCATAGCTTTACTTAGTTAGTTGTAGTAGTTAGTAGTAGTAAAACAATAAATACATACTTTTTTTTGGTAAGGACTGTTGTCCTTTCATTTTTTTCCCCTGTAAGGACCTTTAGATTGCTAGGAGGGTATGCCCATCTTGCCACGTTTTAGACATTGCCTTCCATGCTGGAAGGCTATCCTGGTGATTAATGGGCACTTATGCTGCATCTGTTGCCTTGGGGAGTCACACGTCCCGTCCCCCCCCAAAGTGTAATTTTTGCCTGGCATTAAAACCGAGATCCAGAAATAACTAGATTAAATTGCATCTTCTCAGCAGGGAGAGCTCCCTCCATCCAGCTTCTGACCCATGCCAGGGCCCCCTCCCATACACTGGTCTCTGATCAAGTCAAGCACCTCAACCACTTTGATGCAGTACTCCTCTAGAGCTTCTAAAATGAAGACTCAAGAATCCTTCAAAAAGACTCTAGGAAATGGAGCTTGTGTTGCCCAGGTAGGGAATCTACCTCAAAGAAACCCTAGTTGCCAATTGAAACAACTACTTAAGAAGTGAGGTTGTTACCCATGAAAGCTTATGCCCAAATAAATCTGTTAGTCTTTAAGGTGCCACCAGAATCCTTATTGTTTTTTCAGCACCTACTCAAATACCTATAAGGCTGCAAGTTTCTCAGGCACTGCAGAATCTAAGGGTTCTGATACTGTCTGGGGATCAAGACAACAAGGAGAAGAAGCCTACCTCTTCTAAGTCAGTACAGTAGAATCAGCCAGGCTCTCATTACCTACCATTTTGGTACTGCAGAAGACCAGACTATCATCTCGCAATCACGCCTCGGTGTTGAAAAAGTCTTTGGTACTGTCTGCTCCCTCTGCCACAATCACCTCTGCTCAGGCTGCCACCGTGGTACCAACTACCATGTCAGTACTGCAGCAGTTTAGATTTTTACAAGACCTCATGATGACAGATGCCTGACTCCCCTTTGTGCAGTACCAATCTGTTCTCGGTACTGAGGATCTCTAGATTGCAAGAAGTTCATTAATACCAATGGAATCACCACCTTTTTCTACCAGTGTTCCACTACTACAGAGTGCATTGAAGATGGTGGTGGGGATTTCTCAAATTTCAGTTCAGGGCTCCCCTCCTCATTATCAGAGGAGTATTTTTCTGGAGACTTCTTGGAAGATAGAAGATATTCAAGAAAGACACCTTCAAACTCTATCCTGGTGGTATGAGCACTCTTGGATGCCCCCACCTATACTGTATGAGCCCCCTCAATGGTCACACTAGGATCCATGGGCAGCATACCACCATAACTTCTTTAGGACCCCTAGCATTACTCATCGCCAAAATGGGGGTAGGCAGTCCTCCCTCGCACCACCCAGGAGGCCTGAACCACAAGAAGAGACTTGCAGGGAGCTGAAGGCAAGAGTAGACAAAGAGGTCATCCTACTAACCAAAATGTCGTCTTCATCCCTAGATGAAACAGTCATGCCTCCTCCACCATTCCTGGCTGACAACTTCAAACAGTTCCAGGACCTTGTTAAAAAGATAGCAGACTCCATAAAAGTACCACTTGAGGAAGTTAAGGAGTCACTACATAAACTGCTAGTAACTCTGCACACAGCATCTCTGCCTGAATTGTGCTACCAATTAATGAAGCTCAGCTGGATTGTTCAAAAGTAATCCGGCATATTCCAGCGACAATACCACCCACCTGTAAAAGGGCTGATAAGAAATATTATGTTTCATCTAAAGATTCTTTTTTCTCATCCCTCTCCCAAACTCCCTAGTTGTTGAGGTTGCAAATGAACGTTGAAGATAGCATCATACTAAATCAATGCCATACAACAAAGATCAGAAGCATCTTGATTTATTTGGTCTGAGACTCTGCAGTTTAGAATTACCAACTTTCAGACATTAATGGTGAAATACAATGACACCAACTACTCAAAGTTCAATAAGTTTATTGAGCATTTACCATCAGAGTTTAGGAACCAATTTCAGGCAGTTATTACAGAGGGTCAGCTTCTTGCCAGAACATCCCTGAAGACCTCTCTGCATGTTGCTGACCCGGCTGTTTGCTCTATTTCTACAGTGGTAGTCATGAGAACGCCTCCTCCTGGCTTCAGTTTGCTGGATTTCTGAGACAAGTCCAGACCAAAGGGGAGTTGAGGATCTTTCTTTTGACAGGTTAAAATGGTTTGCAGAGAATACCAATGAGTCTCTGCATACATTAAAAGATTCTAGGGCAGGGATCGGCAACCTTTGGCCCGCGGCCCACCAAGGTAAGCACCCTGGCGGGTGGGCTGCTTTGTTTACCTGCCACATCCACAGGTTCGGCCGATCGTGGCTCCCACTGGCCGTGGTTCGCCGCTCCAGGCCAATGTGGGTGGCGGGAAGCGACGTGAGCCAAGGGATGAGCTGGCCGCCACTTCCCGCCGCCCCCATTGGCCGGAGTGGCGAACCGCGGCCAGTGGGAGCCGTGATTGGCTGAACCTGCGGACGTGGCAGGTAAACAAACCGGCCCACCAGGGTGCTTACCCTGGCAGACCGCATGCCAAAGGTTGCCGATCCCTGTTCTAAGGCCACTCTTCATTCTCTGGGAATTTACACACTGGTGCATAAAAAGAAATTAGTAAGTCCCAGATAGAGGTCTCATTCTGTTCAATTCTTCAGCTTTCAGAGACTTTATAAACCCCAGAGAAAGAGGCAAAGGTTCCAGAAAAAAGAGACCATCTGCACAGACATCAAACTCAATTTTGATGGGGTAGTCAAGGTTGAGTTACCTCCTCCTTTCTCCTTACCAGCTGCAACAGTTCATGTGCCTTCTTTGCTTCAGGAGCTGCCTTCTCACTTCTGGCAAGCGTGGGAGCATATCGCTAAGGACAAGTGGATTTTGGAGACCATGTCAGTAGGCTACTCCTTCCCCTTTACTTCTCTCCCTCCATCCCACCTCCCTCTTCCCTGTCCCGCTTCAGAGACCCTTCTGACAAGCATATTCTACAACAGGAAATAGACTTCCTCCTGAACTTAGGTGCTGTACAACCACATTTTAAAAAGGGCTCCAGAGGTGCTTCCAGCAATCAGAGGCCAGTAAGCCTGACTTCAGTACCAGGTAAACTAGTTGAAACTATAGTAAAGAACAAAACTGTAAGACACATGGATGAACATAATTTGTTGGGGAAGAGTCAACATGGTATTTGTAAAGGGAAATCGTGCCTCACCAATTGACTAGAATTCTTTGAGGGGGTCAACAAGTATGTGGACAAAGGGTATCCAGTGGATATAGTGTACTTAGATTTTCTGAAAGCCTTTGACAAGGTCCCTCACCAAAGGCTCTTAAGCAAAGTAAGCTGTCATGGGATAAGAAGGAAGGTCCTCTCTGGATTGGTAACTGGTTAAAAGATAGAAAACAAAGGATAGGAATAAATGGTCATTTTTCAAAATGGAGAGAGGTAAATAGGGTTGTCCCCTGGGAGTCTGTACTGGGCCCAGTCCTATTCAATATATTCATAAATGATCTGGAAAAGGGGTAAACAGGTGGCAAAATTTGCAGGAGTTTTGCCTTGAGAGACATTCCCCAGAATTTCACTCTGCAGGATTTGTATAGAGGGACATTCCCCAGAGACTTATTCCCTTAGTAGAGGGATTGATTTAAGGTATAATATTTGTGATGAGTTACGGTTACTGTTTGGCTATATGGAGATTTAGTGCATAGCAAGCAGGAGTATACACTACAGAACTTTTATTGTGTGGCAGAGGGGTCCCACACGGTGACTTAATGCATGGCAGGCTAGTGTGCTATAGGTTGATACTGTAGTTTGCCACACTGTCTCCATATAGACAAGCCCTAACAATGGGCGGAGATTGGCGAGGGGCATACAGGGGCATTCCCCCCTCCCCCTGCCAAAAAACTGTATACCAGTCCTGGTGTGGGCAACAAGAAGCTCATGCTGGCCACACAGTGTCCTTTCTGCCGGGGGCAAAGAGGGGCACGGTTTGCAGAGAAAAGAGGAGGGAAGTGGGCAGCCATGGGAGCTTTTATTGCACCACTGCAGAGCCTGTCAGAGTCACACACACACCCCATCGTAGCAATGCACATGGGATCTGCCCGCCGCAGTTGAGTCCCCTCAGTGCACAGCGGGAGGGAAGGGCAGCCAGATCTCCAGGGGCTCCCTCCCTCAGCTGGGCATTCCAGCTCCTCCACATCCCCAAGTGCCACTTGGAGCGCAGGTGGGCAAACTCCTTGGGAACTGGGTGGGATTAGGGTGCATCCAAAGGCAGGTGAAACTTCCCCAGGCATGTAACAATCAGGTAAGTACAATGACCATTGTGGCCACATGAAGAGGACTCTCCCCACACAATCGCTGCCTGTCTGATTAGGGGAAAAAGGTATTAATAATTGGACACCCTCACCCTGGGTGCAATTGTCCCTACCCCTAAGGGTGTTGTTTTGGTGGTTTTTGCCTCTTGTGAAATCTGAATAGAGTTTCATCTGAATTTATGTACATGTAACATACCAAAATGTGATTTTTTTTTTTGCTCTTGCAGTTTATCACCTCTCTGAACATTGTGTTTCTTCTTGCAGTATATACAGCATTGCCTGTGCTCTGAAGTTTGGGAGGAACCAACATGCAATGAAAGAAAGACCTATGTATAAATGAAGCATGCTCATAACCAGCTGAAGCATAGTTAGAGTTTGGGGAGAAAAAAAAAAAAGAATCACACCAAAGTGACACTCCAGCAAGAGTTGCATGTAAAAGGCACTGCTCAAACACAGAATTTTCTGTTAAGTGCTTCTGGTCTCATGTAGCACACCACACCACATGGCATGACAATATGCAGACAACAATCATGAATCATAAAAGGGGCAATCACTTTTGGGTGAGAGTTGAACATCCTAGTTCAACTTACTCCTGCTTTTGTTGGTCCTTCATGGTATATGTGTGAAAAGCACCTCAGACTTTATTCTGTCCCCCATTATTATTTATATTTGTATTACAGTAGCATTTAGAGCCTCACTGAGATTGGAGCCCCAATCTGTGGGGCATTGTACAAAGCCATATCAAGTCATAGTCCTTGCTCCAAAGGACTAACAATCTAAACAAACAAGAAGAACAGGAGTACTTGTGGCACCTTAGAGACCAACAAATTATTAGAGCATAAGCTTTCGTGGACTACAGCCCACTTCTTCGGATGCATATGCATGTAGTCCACGAAAGCTTATGCTCTAATAAATTTGTTAGTCTCTAAGGTGCCACAAGTACTCCTGTTCTTTTTGCGGATACAGACTAACACGGCTGCTACTCTGAAACCTAAACAAACAAGATAGATAAAGTACATATTACACGCACCTCAGATGTGAAACTGAGGGAGACGTTCTGAAACACCCAAGGAAGGAAGGCCTAATTGAACCCACCTTTACTGCATCCCAGTATAGCGCCATCAGCCACACACCTATCCTTTGCCTTGTGAGAAAAGCCCCCTACATTTGCACAAATGACAATCTTTTCACTGAGACAAGGTAGGTGAGGTAATATCTTTTAATGGATCAATTTTTGCTGGTAAGAAGACAGGCTTTTGAGCTACACAGAGCTTGTCTTCTTCAGGTCTGGGAAAGTTACTTTCCCCAGGTACCTTTCAGACCTGAAGAACAGCTCTGTGTAAGCTCAGAAGCTTGTCTCATTCACTAACAGAAGATGGTCCAATAAAAGATATTTACCTCACCTACATTTTCTTTCTAATATCCTGGGACCAACATGGCTATAACAATCTGCAAACAGTCTTTCTATGTGAGTAAAAGGAAATTTGTCCTATCACCCGTGTTTTTTAAGTTGAAATATCACCGACTACTTCGTGAAATCCTTCAATGGCCATGTCAGATATCAAGATGCCAGTACTAAGTTTCAGTTTTTGTCATTCTTAATAAAACTGTCATTAAGAATCAAAATCCCCAATGTGAATGTGACATTCTCAGCATTCAGGATATTTTCACACTCATTTTTGAGTTTCACATTCATTGTAGATTCCTAAGAAAAACTAGAATTGAACACACTTCCACCACACATCTACTTTTACAGCACTTTTTAGTTTGTAGGCACTGTTTGCATCAGCTGTTTCATAGGGAAAGTATAATTGGGTTTTTGACTTTCCCCCCCAAAGTTTCATGGTTTACCTCACACTCTGGCTGTTGTTTATGCTACTGAAACTGACCACTACTGACATCACGGCCCTAGTCCTGCACCACTAAAATTAATGAAGTCAATGGGATTTTTCTCATAGATTTCAATAGGCACCACGTGTCAAACATGGAACTCCCTCTCTGCTGCTGACCCTAGTTAGTGTTGAAACAATGATGTTAAACATGGCAGTTCCTGCAGTGTAAACAGGACCCTACACATATATTATTGATTGTAGTCAGTGCTACAGCACAACTGTTGTAAACTATTCAGATAATAATGAAACTGCAATTCATGAATAAAACAAAGTCACACCATTCCCTTGTGCTCAACTCCAGGCTATGGAATGAAAGGAAATTGAGTGTGCAGAAGGAAATGCCCAAACACTTGTACTCCTGCAGTATTGTCAATCACATAGTTCAGCAGTTCACAACCTCAATCAAAGGCAGTGCTAAATATCCATGAACCTTTCCTGGAGAAGTCCTATCATAGTTTCTTTACTAAGAGCACAGAATGTGAATAGACATTTAGGGCAGGATTTTCAAAGTACTCAGCACTAAACTTCAATGAGAACAGAGAGAAGCCAATGCTGAACACTTTTATCAATTGACTTGAAAAGGAGCCAAGCTAGGCCAGTGCTGAGGAGGGTTGAACTGATAGGGTTTTTTTTTCCCCTGAAGAAACAGTTGTTGGAAAATGCCTATTCATCAAAACCCAAGTGTTTTTGCAGGAAAGGGTCAGTTTCAATGAGTTTTCTGTTTAGAAAAAGTTTCAAAAAAACTATTGAAATATCCTGTTTTGAAAGGTTTAGGGTTTTTTTGTTGTTGTTCAAAATTATTTTTTGTTTCTTAATTAAAGTTAGTTTATAGTAAAAATATAAAAAGGAAAAAAAAAGATTGAAATCTAAACAAAGATTTTTGAAATGATCAAAATTAAGCATTTTGGTTTTTTTCAGATTTTTGGTTTATTTTTTTTTTCTTTTTAGATTTCAAATTTTTGGTCCAAATTGGAATGGGAAAACTGTTTCCCATCCATCTCTAAAGCTCAGTACTGTTGAAAATCCTGCTCTTATTATTAGATATAATATCTTATCAAAACAGCCATTCACTTAAACATTTCAATAATAGCCTAAACATTTGGAAGCCCACAACACACTTAGGCCATTTGGAGTCTGGCCCAACTGCTCACACTATTCCTACAGCACTGGAAATTACTTTGTAATCAAAGTGATTTGTAGAGAACTATCTATTTCTATATTAAGACAATGTTTACATATCTCTAAAACTAGGGAGATGTGATTCATAGTCATATGAAAGTTCTCAGTTCTGTTTAGTGATAGCTGGTAAGCATGTCAAATGATTAAATTAAAATGAAAAATGAAGGATAATTAAATAATAAATTATATTTGTGACTTCAAGTACATTGTAATTTAAGTACCACTTGTGATGGGGTGTCCTCCTCCCACAGGACTGGAAGGGGTTATGGCCAGGTAGCCGATTAACTCCACAGACTGCACCTGGAGGAAGACCCAGGGAGCAGGGAATCAATTATAAGTAGGTTCAGCTGTGCAGGAATAGGCAGGGCCTATACAGCCCAGAAACTGACAACAGATAGGGACTGCTTCTGGGTAAGGGCAGTCATCACCTAGGAAGAGGGAGGAGTGTTTGAAGACTGCTGTGATGTGTAGGTTGTAGTCACTCCCTGAGAGATAGGGTTGGAGCAGTTACACCCAGAGAAAGGTGGAGAACCAGAAGAGTAGGAAGCAGTCCAGGGAAAGAGCAGTTAGGGCTGGGAGAGTAAACCCCAGAACTGGGTATATGGTCCCTAAACTGGAACCCAGAGTAGAGGGTGGGCCTGAGTTTCCCTACTTGCAATTGAAGGAGTGGTACCAAAGGCAATGAATGAATGAATGAGAAGACTACCTGTGACTGCTGAAGGAAAGACTTGGATACAGCCCAGAAGGGGAAAAAGCTGAGTGACCTACCTGGAGGGCTGAGTCATGAAGAGGATGCTGTAGTTCCTGGGATGAGAGAAGAGCAACAAATGAGAGAGAGAGTCTGTGTGATGGTGTGGGACCATGGGAATGGGTGTTGACCTGATAAGCTAATCCCTAGTGTGACCAGGAGAAGGCACTGGACTAGTGGTGAGTGGCATGCCCTGTGACACTGCTAATAATTGGTAAATTCAGAGCTATACTTATTAAGCCATCTGCCCCTCTGGCCCAATTCAGAAGTCAAACTTCACCTGTGGCCCTAACTTAGATGAAAAGGTGTTTAACTTCTGTGTTCATGTACTATGTGATTTATCCTTGAGTTATTTTCTCACCCACTGTAAAGGAACCTTAGTCACTTGTTTCACAAGAACCTTTTATTAATCCTTTCAGTACACGTGTCCCATAGGTTTGTTGAAAAAGGCAAGAGGTGTGATACAGGAATAGAAAGGGACCAATATATTGCATGTTAGCTTTTGGAAGAAATGTTTTAGGGCAATGGGTCACTTTAGGTCATCACAATTTAAATTAAACTGAATTTAATATCAGAAGGCTTTATTATATTTAAAACCTCAAATTGCTCATCCTGTTGAATAATAACCTTTGAAGTTTTGGATTCCATTAAACTAAAACAGATAAAAATTAAAACAAATCAAAAGTGTACTGTTCAATTAAATACCTGTTCATTTTCACTGCACATGCACATTCCACCATCTGTGTTGAAGACAAATAAACATTGCAGCTTTATGGATGATTCTGAATAGACCACTAAATATGGATAAACACAATATGTATAAATATATGGCCAGATGGTGAGTCTTAAGCCACAGTCTCTGGTTGGAAATGAGAAGAGAATTGAGGTGCGATGCATCAGCAGGAGTCCCAGGAGGAATTCTAGTTGACTGGGCCCTAATTCCTTAAGGGACATCTGGGGAGAATAATGCTTGGTCCCTTTTAAATGGATTTTGAGTGTGCTCCCCCTCAATGATGGGCTGGGCTTGTTGTCTGGTGTATGGGCAAGGAAAGGCCAGAGCCCTGAGCTAATGGGAGACTGGAACTGCTAGTGGTGATGTCTGGGAGTAGTCTATGTTCCCCAATTAAATGTGGTGCAGTCACTGCACATGTGAAAAGGCTCTGTGTACCCTTTCTGCTCTCTGGAGTATCTATAGATTTAGCTCTGACAGTGAATAGCTTTACAGAATAAACCTATTCTTGGGCAGATGGTCACCTTGGAAGTTACAGCACAATGATCTTATGAACTTAATAAGAATGTTTAATGATTTCATTGGAACTACAAGTTATGATTGTACATATAGAGGTGTGTATGAATAAAACTAAACAACTATCTGAGTAATGTGACCCTGAGGTAGAGTGAGTGTGTGTGTGTGTGTGTGTGTGTGTGAGAGAGAGATCTATATCTTCCCTCCACTCTGTGTTTCAGTGGGGTTTTCTTGATTAGCAAAGCCTTTTTACTTGGACTTTACTCCCATTTACTAGTTTATGCTCAATGTTAGGCAAACCTATTATGATTCCTTCAGGAAAAAGGCTAACACAACCTCTCACTACATGATTTTTATCAGTACTCAAACATTTTATTCAAATATCTAGGACATTTTTCCTCTCTGGTAACTTTCTTATTTAAACAAAAGTTTCCCAACCTTTCTTTGGTATAGCACCACAAGAAAGTCATTTTAAGGAATCTCTTCTGGATAAGATCAGTACTTAGTAATTCACAAATGTAGTGAATTGCTGAAGCTGCCATTCCCCCTCTCTTCTCTCCTCCTCTCCTCTCTTCCCCCAATTCCTAAATCTTAGACCTAATTCTTGCTATCTGTCGGTACAGGCATCCTAACTTTCTCTGGTTTGGATTTTTGTGGTTTTATGGATTTAATAATTTCCTCTATTGGTTTTACATACCCTCCTTGAATTTACTGATACGAGATGCCCAAGACTTGTCCTATTATTCAACAGGCTGAAAACAGAAGCCATTTTGCCTTAGCTCAGTCTCAGAATAGACTTTTCAGGGCCTTTTTCAAGAGCAGTTAATGAAATTGAGAGATTTTTAGATTTATTTTCTTGGACAGGCTTTAATTTGATCTCCCTGCTTTTTGTGAACAGGGCAGTTGCTCCTATAACGTACACTTTTCATGCACCATTATTATAGTTTTTATTTACACTATGGTAGCATGTATAGGCCACGGCCAAGACTGGGGCCCCATTGTGCTAGGAACCATACAAATATGTGAGACAGTATGAACTGCAAAACCAAAGGACCATTGAATTAAACAAAGATTTTGATGAAGAATGCCTTTTATGCTAATTAGACCGTGGGGAACATTCAGCACAAGATAACCCACAATGCAACATCATTGCACCATGAAAGGGTCCAGAGAAGAGCAACAAGAATGATTAAAGGTCTTGAGAACATGACCTATGAAGGAAGGCTGAAAGAATTGGGTTTGTTTAGTTTGGAAAAGAGAAGACTGAGAGGGGACATGATAGCAGTTTTCAGGTATCTAAAAGGGTGTCATAAGGAGGAGGGAGAAAACTTGTTCACCTTAGCCTCTAAGGATAGAACAAGATGCAATGGGCTTAAACTGCAGCAAGGGAGGTCTAGGTTGGACATTAGGAAAAAGTTCCTAACTGTCAGGGTGGTTAAACATTGGAATAAACTGCCTAGGGAGTTTGTGGAATCTCCATCTCTGGAGATATTTAAGAGTAGGTTAGATAAATGTCTATCAGGGATGGTCTAGACAGTATTTGGTCCTGCCATGTGGGCAGGGTACTGGACTCGATGACCTCTCGAGGTCCCTTCCAGTCCTAGAATCTATGAATAACCCATGAAATCTGTTATGTGTGATGTCATAGCATGATGTATTCTGTGATATTTTCACTGGAAGAGGAAGTACTTGGAAGATTTAGGAGGGAGAGCAAACATTCAAAATCTATGCTTACATCAAGTTTAATTCTTACTGTTCAGTTCCCTTCTAAATCAGACTACACTAGCAATCCAAAAATAGGTTGCTATCCTCTTTGTTAGCCAGGCATTATTATGGGCCATTATTAGTTCCAACAATACTAATTCTCTCTCATCTCATAGTTCTTGTCTGCTGAGGAAGGAATTTCCACTTACATTATCTGGATGTACTTCGAAAGGGAAAGCAGCATATTTTTTTTTTTTGAGGCAATATAGAGTTGCATTCTCACAACTAATGACTGAGCTTTCTTCATGTTAGATACTCTTCTTTTTTCAGAGTTACTGATGATACTCAGATGTGGAAAGCCAGATATTTTGAGAACACCATTCTATTAAGGGTATGTCTACACTACGAGAGTAGTTCGATTGTACTTAAATCGAATATGTGGAATCGATATTACAAAGTTGAATGTGTGTATCCACACTAAGGACAGTAATTCGACTTTGTGAGCCCACACTAACAGGGCAAGCGTCGACATTGGAAGCGGTGCACTGTGGGCAGCTATCCCACAGTTCCCGCAGTCCCCGCTGCTCATTAGAATTCTGGGAAGCCCCCAATGCCTGCTGGAGGAAAAAAATGTGTTGAGGGTGGTTTTGGGTAATTGTCGTCATCCAACCGTCACTCCCGCCCTCCCTCCCTGAAAGCGCCGGTGGGCAATCAGTTCGTGCACTTTTCTGATGAGTGACAGTGTGGACGCCACCACACTGCGAGCATGGAGCCCGCTGCAACCATCGCTGCAGTTATGGCTGTTGTCAACACCTCACACCTTATCATCCACCTTTTCTAGAGGCAGATGCTGAGAAATTGGGCGAGGAGGCTACGGCAGCGCGATGAGGACATGAAGTCTGAGAGTGGCACAGACCTCTCACAAAGCACAGGACCCCGCGCCGTGAACATGATGGTGGCAATGGGTCATGTTGATGCTGTGGAACGGCAATTCTGGGCCTGGGAAACAAGCACGGACTGGTGGGACCGCATAGTGCTGCAGATCTGGGATGAATCACAGTGGCTGCGAAACTTTCGTATGCGGAAGGGAACTTTCCTGGAACTTTGTGAGTTGCTGTCCCCTGCCCTGAAGCGCAAGGACACCCGGATGCGAGCAGCCCTGACTGTCCAGAAGCGAGTGGCCATAGCCCTCTGGAAGCTTGCAACGCCAGACAGCTACCGGTCAGTCGCGAATCACTTTGGCGTCAGCAAATCTACCGTGGGGTTGCTGTGATGCAAGTAGGCAACACAATCGTTGAGCTACTGCTCTCAAAGTTAGTGACCCTTGGAAACGTCCAGGTCATCATAGATGGCTTCGCTGCGATGGGATTCCCAAACTGTGGTGGGGCTATAGATGGAACTCGCATTCCTATCCTGGGACTGGACCACCAGGCCAGCCAGTACATTAACCCAAAGGGCTACTTTTCAATGGTGCTGCAAGCACTGGTGGACCATAGGGGACGTTTTACAAACATCAACGTAGGATGGCCGGGCAAGGTTCATGACGCTCGTGTTTTCAGAAACTCTGGTTTGTTTAGATGGCTGCAGGAAGGTATTTACTTCCCGGACCAGAAAATAACTCTTGGGGATGTGGAGATGCCTATAGTGATCCTCGGGGATCCAGCCTACCCGCTAATGCCTTGGCTCATAAAGCCCTATACAGGCACCCTGGACGCTGAAAAAGAACTCTTCAACTACCGTCCGAGCAAGTGCAGAATGGTGGTGGAGTGTGCTTATGAACGTCTCAAGGGGAGATGGAGAAGCTTACTGACTCGCTCTGATCTCAGCGAAACCAATATCCCCATTGTTATTGCAGCTTGCTGTGTGCTCCACAATCTCTGTGAGAGCAAGGGGGAGACCTTTATGGCAGGGTGGGAGGTTGAGGCGAATAGCCTGGCTGCTGATTACGCCCAGCCAGACAGCCGGGCGATTAGAAGAGCCCAGCGGGATGCGCTGTGCATCCGGGAGCCTTTGAAAGCTAGGTTCCTCAGTGAGCAGGGTAACCTGTGGCTATTAAGTTTGTTTAAAGAGAAGCAGAACCTGCCCCCGTTTCTTTACCCACTTACTGTTGATTATCCTCTCCAGCTACATACCCCGTTCACCCCGTCCCCCCCTTCCAACACACATTTAAAAATAAAATAAATGGAAATTTGTCAATGAACACAGTTTTCTTTATTACGGATTTCGTGGTAAAGTGTTGAAACTAGGATGCAGACTGTGGTGGGGAGGGGGCGTAGTGATGGAAAGGATGCTTCTAAACTCGAGGAATGACAGGCTCCTGCTCCTAGAGAGGTCCGCAGTGGTGGACTGGTTGTTTCAACAGAGCCTGCCACCCCTCCTTTTCGGGACTCTGTGTGTGTGGGGGGGGGGGGCAGCTATGTGACTTTGTGGCAGGGGAGGACAGTTACAGATCACCTGCTGCGTGGCTCTGTGATCCAGGATAAGGACCGCAGCGTAAGATCTCTATCCACCCTCCCCCACCACAAAGTCACATGGCCCCCCACACACAGAACATGAAAACCACCTCCCAGACTGACCAGGGTGCCTAGTGACTGCAATGTGTGTGTGACCTTCTGCTGAACCTGCCCCCGTGTCTGTACCCTGCTAAAGGTGACTGTCCTCTCCAATTACCAACCCCCTTCTCCCCCCCCCTCTTCAAACACACTCTCCCCTAAAAGAACATGATGGAAACAGTAATTAACAGAAACTTATCTTTTATTAGCAACTACACAGTTAGGGGATGAAACTGGGATGGGGGCTTGGGTGAGGTGGGAAGGAAAGGACTTATCAAATTTTTGGGAATGAGAGCCTTCTGGTACCTGAGCAGTCTGCAGGGGTGGAGTGACAGTTTTCACGGCCCCTGCCACCCCTCCTTCTTGGGACTTTGGGTGAGGGGGGTATGGGAGTTTGTGGCGGGGGAGGGCGGTTAGAGATAGACTGCAGCGGGGCTCTGTCCTCCTGCCTCCGTTCCTGCAGAACATCCACAAGGCGCTGGAGCGTGTCCGTTTGCTCCCTCATTAGTCCAAGCAGCGTTTGAGTCGCCTGCTGGTCTTCCTGCTGCCACCTCTCCTCCCGTTCGCTGTGTGCTCGCTGGTATTGCGACATGTTCTCCCTCCACTGGGTCTGCTGGGCCGCATCGGCTCGGGAGCAGCCCATAAGTTCTGAGAACATGTTGTCCCGTGTCCTTTTCTTTCTCCGCCTGATCTGCGCCAGCCTCTGGGAGGGGGATGCCAGGGTAGGTCGGGAGAACGTCGCAGCTGTGGGATGGGAAAAAGGGAGTGAATTCCTCACAAAGATAATTTTTTGTGAACAATGAACATAGTTTTTCTCTGTGAACAAGACCATGCACAGCACCTATCACATGCGCACTTGGGACAAGGTTGAATTTTCGGCCTTCACATTCAGTGCCTGGGGTCTTGCAGCGGAGATCAGACAAGCAGGGCAGGACAGCGGAATTTGGGTAGCAGGCTGACATGGTAAGCTGTAGACTTTTGGCTGCTTAAAACTAGGGTTACCATATTTCAGCAAGCAAAAAAGAGGACGGGAGGAGCCCCGCCCCTGTCCTGCCCTAGCCCCGCCCCTGCCCCGCCCACTTCCTGCCCCCCTCAGAACCCCCAATCCTCCCCCCTGCTCCTTGTCCCCTGACTGCCCCCTCCTGAGACCCTCCCCCCCCATCCTAACTGGCCACCTAGGACCCTACCCCCTACCTGTGCCCTGACTGCTCCAACCCTTATCCACACCCCCACCCCCAGACAGACCCCTGGGACTCCCATGCCCCATCCAACCACTCCCCACCCCCTGACAGCCCCCCCCAGAACTCCCAACCCATCTAAACCCCTCTGCTCCCTGTCCCATTGACTGCTCTGATCCCTCTCCCTACTCCTGCCCCCTGACAGCCCCCCCCAGAACTCCCAACCCCCCCCCCCCCACTCCTTGTCCCCTGACTGCCCCCTCCTGGGACCCCTGCTCCTAACTGCCCTCCAGAACCCCACCCCTACCTAAGCCTCCCTGTTCCTTGTCCCCTAACTGCCTCTTCCTAAGACCCCCCCCCCACATCCTGACTGCCCAAAACCTTATCCACACACCTCCCAGAAAGCCCCCCCGAACTCCCGACCCCCCCCGTCTCTTGACTGCCCCCTCCAAAATCTCCCTGCCCCTTCTCCGACCCCCTGGCTCCCTTGTTGTTGGCCTTCGGTTCGCCTAAGGTCTCTCTGGGAGCTTGCTGAGTCTGAGCCGTTCTCCCGGCACGCTAAGCAGCAGTGGGGGAGGAGCTCCAGACTGCCGGAGGTGAATGCAGGGAGGGAGGGAGTGAGTGAGTGAGCCATGCTGCATGGGGAGGAGGGACTCTCTCTCGCTGTCGGAGCCCCATGTAAGTGGCACCATCCGGCTGCCCTGTTAGCCGCACGTGCTCTGCATGGGGGGAGGGGGGAGAGGGAAGTCCGGACATTAACAAATTCCCCCCCGGATGCTATTTTTAGTTCAAAAATCCGGACATGTCCGGGGGAATCCGGACAAATGGTAACCCTACTTAAAACTTAAATTAGAGCAGTGCCCTCCTTTCACGTTCAAAGCAATGCTCCTATCGTTGGGCAGTTCCTGCTGCCGGCAATCCGGCAAGCATGAACTCTGCCCCTGTCCCACCCCCTCGTGGCTGTCCCCGGGAAAGATCCCGGTATGCTGCCCCTCTCCCGCCTCCACCGCGTGGCGGTAAACCGCCAGTGACAGTTCTGTAAAGGAACAGGCAAGCAGTCCCAATAGTAACATTCCCCTAATTCTAAGCAGGTCACCATGAGCGACATCACTCTGCTGAGAATTTCTGAGACCGAGAAAGAACACATGCTGCCTGAAAGCCAGCAAAAAACAGGGCCATATGCCGCCATGCTCTGCAAGGCAATGATCCCAGAGTATGTGATGATAGCCTGGCGAGGAAAAGTTTCCTACCACGGAGGACACAATAAGGCCGCTCTCCCCAGGAACCTCATGCAAAGGCTTTCCAATTACCTCCAGGAGAGCTTCGTGGAGATATCCCATGAGGATTTCAGCTCTATCCCCGGACATATAGACCTTCTTTTCCAGTAGCTGCACTGGCAAGGACTAAAAAGTAGAGTGCCTAGGGCAAACAAATCATGAAAAAACCCATTGTTAATACTCCTGTTCTGTTCAAAATAAATGTTTACATGTTTAAAACACTTACCGACTGATCCATCCCCTGATTCAGGGTCTGGGTTAACGCCTGGGGACGGTTGGTAGGGGATCTCTGTGAGGGTGATGAAGAGATCCTGGCTGTCTGGGAAATCAGCATTGTAAGCGCTGTCGACTGCCTCGTCCTCCTCATCATCTTCCCCGTCCGCTAACGTCTCCGAGGAAGCGGCCGTCGACAATATCCCATCCTCAGGGTCCACGGTCAGTGGTGGGGTAGTGGTGGCAGCCGCACCTAGAATAGAATGCAGTGCCTCGTAGAAACAGCATGTCTGGGGCTGGGATCCGGAGCGTCCGTTTGACTCTTTGGTCTTCTGGTACGCTTGTCTCAGCTCCTTGATTTTTTTCACGCAGCACTGCGTGCATCCCGGCTGTATCCTCTCTCTGTTGTGGCTTTTGAGATCTTGTAGATCTTTGCATTCCGTCTTTTCGATCGCAGCTCCGAAAGCACGGACTCATCGCCCCACACGGCGATCAGATCCAAGACTTCCCGATCAGTTCATGCTGGGGCCCTCTTTCTATTCTGAGATTGCATGGTCACCTCTGCTGGAGAACTCTGCATCGGTGCCAGTGCTGCTGAGCTCACCACGATGTCCAAACAGGAAATGAGATTCAAACTGCCCAGACAGGAAAAGGAATTCAAATTTTCCCGGGGCTTTTTCCTGTGGGGCTGGTCAGTGCATCCGAGCTCGGACTGCTGTCCAGAGCGTCAGAGTGGTGCACTGTGGGATAGCTCCCGGAGCTATTAGTGTCGATTTCCATCCACACCTACCCTAATTTGACATGGCCATGTCGAATTTAGCGCTACTCCCCTCGTTGGGGAGGAGTACAGAAATCGAATTTAAGAGACCTCTATGTTGAACTAAATAGCTTCGTTGTGTGGACGGGTGCAGGGTTAATTCGGTTTAACGCTGCTAAATTCGACATAACCTCCTAGTGTAGACCAGGCCTAAATCTTCAAATCCACCTTGAGGCAATTAGAACAATTGTTCAGAGGGAATATTACTTAATCCTCACCAATTGTACAATCAGATCTAGTTTTTTGTGAATTTACAACCTAGAACTGCACTGGATTGGTTTACTAACTGAACTCTGTCAACACAGTGTTTGGCAGTATCTGCTGAACTTTGGCAATTGGATCTATATTATTTCTGTAGATCTTAGGATCTATGCACTTATGTTGGTTTTTACAGAAAACAGTAGTTTTTCCCTTAATGGAACTGACCTAATTTTCAAACTGCATCAGATATTGTAACTTGACTGAAGCAGTTAGTCTTTATTTAAAAAACAAAACAAAACAAAAAAAACACCAAACTGGCAGGCAGCTAGCTGAGTTTTGACTTTCCCTCAGTACTCTTTATACCAAATGGAAGTCTTCCTTCACTGCTCTGACTGTGCCATTCCTCCAGTGGCTGGTAGGGGAGCCCACACCCACCCGCTACTCTGGGTTCCAGTCCAGGGACCCAATCTCTAACAATGGAGGCCTGCTTACTCCCAGACCATGTTGCACTTCCCCTAGACTCCTTCCTACACATTCCTATTTCTTAGCTCTACCTTCTGGCTCTCCCACTCTCTGGGTTACCAATCCAAATTCCCTTCTCCCATGGAATGACTGCAGACTACTTCCCCTACAGCCTCCTTTCTGCTGTCAACTTCCTGTCTTTATACAAGCCTTGCCCGTTCCTTCTCAACTGGGCTCCATCTCCAGGCAGCTTTTCCATCCATGGTTCTCTCTGAGGTGCAGCCTTTCAATTTAATTGGCCCCTTCTCAGCCTCATTAACACTTTCAAGGCTGGTATGGGGTGAACACCCTGACCCAAGCCTCCATGCTCATCTAACCTGCACTGGGTCTGAGCCAGGGAATTGTAACTCCCCACGCTGCTGTGGGGCCTTTTGGATTGTTGGGTCCAGTGGAAGTTGTATGCAGCAGGGGATCTCCCACAGTATATTCACTTATTAGGTTACTCAGCATACTTTAATTATTCAGCATGCCTGTTGAACTGCTACACAGCAACAGTATTGGTGGTGATACTGTCTCAAGTACTACATTATGATACAAAATCAAATTCCTCCTGATGCTTCCAAAAGGATTGTAGAGATCACGTATGGTGGGATTTACTAAGTATGCCCAAGTAAAGTCACAACCATAAAACGTGGCATACAAGCTGAAAATACTCAAGTCTGGATTCACCAGTATACTCTGTCTGTCTGCTTTGCATTATTCTGGTGACAAAGTGGCCTTGCATTGTTGGAGCTATGCAAAGCAGCTGGAATGTATTTGTGAATCTAGACTAGCCAGGCATCACTCTGCCTCTACAGTACTGTTTTGTCAACATACTCTAGTTCAGAATTCCCATACAAAGTCAAATGAGACAATGAGTTAAAGTGTGCAGCTGAACAGAGCCAGCAATAATAATGTTTTCAGGGTAGATTTAGTGTAGTCAAGTCCACTCAGTCTCTGTCTGTGAGATGTAATCATTAAGCTATATGCACCAGAATGAAATAGGAATGTGTATTGTTGAGTACACACTTATCCAGTGGATAACTATAGTAGTGCCTTAACCTCTGAAATGTAATTAAAAACAAACATTGGATAGTGACAGAGGGTGGTTATATATGAAAGATATTGGCAACTACAGGGAACTCTTGTTTCCAAGTATTCAGATTATTAATTTGTATTAAAAATAGGATCCATTTTCTTTATGAAAGCTTATTGAGCTGATGAAGATAGCTTGTTTGAATTTCTCAATATACAGAACAAAAATGTGGAACACATTTTTTTGTTTTAAATCATCCAAATACATGGGGCCAGATCAGAACCTAGTTTACATGGACTTGGCAGGGACATAAGGGTGCATAAGACCATAGACATACTATCCTGCATGGCCTTCCTGGACTTGGTCTTCTGGCATGTGTGGGTGAACAAGCTCTGTGTGCCTACTACTCACCTTTAGCAAATGGGCCGGAGTGGTGGAAAAGAACATTGGCTCAACCTCTGCATTGCAGTGGCCACTGTATCTGAGCTAGGGCAGGGTTGTCTTAATCTGGAACTAGTCAGTAAGCGGAACAGAGGAATATCCCAGGAGCAATGGAAAAGAATTCTCTCTGTGGGCAACACAGCTATGCACCATTCCTTACGCAGGGCAGATTGTATAAATACCGACCCACCCTCTATTTTTATTAAGATGGGTATGAGTTTTTTAATACAGTGACCATTTAAACTGGACATTTTGCCTATCTTATTTAGACATGCAAATACTGAGTGAACATGCTTCTATATTGATATTCCATATCAGAAAATAAATCTATTGAATCCTACATCAATAAATCATTAATTTAACTGTAAGTAAAACCACACAATACAGAATAATAATGTAATATAAGAACTAGGGGCCACCAAATGAAATTAATGGGCAGCAGGTTTAAAACAAACAAAAGGAAATTCTTCACACAGCACACAGTCAACCTGTGGAACTCCTTGCCTGAGGAGATTGTGAATGGTGTCCCTAGCCTCTGTTTGTCAGAGGGTGGAGATGGATGGCAGGAGAGAGATCACTTGATCATTACCTGTTAGGTTCATTCCCTCTGGGGCACCTGGCATTGGCCACTATCAGTAGACAGGATAATGGGCTGGATGGACCGTTGGTCCGACCCAGTGTGGCCGTTCTTATGTTAAGCGACACGTCACACTACTTGTAGCAATGTTTCAGCAATGCTGCCACCTGCAGGACCAAATTCCAGTGTCTTAATATTATCTCTCAGGTTTATAGAAACCCAATACTAAATATTGTTTAGCTGGTATAGCACCCCAGACCGGCTTTACCAGTTAGACATTGTGAACTAAAAGGCACACTGGAACATATACAAAGCTGTGCAAATGGAACCTGATTACCCTTGTGACTGGGTCCCTGAGGTGCATCCTGTACTGTGGGACTGCTGAGCCCTCCAAACCCACCAACCTGGGCTGCCTCTCACACTGGTGCTGGTGTCAAGCTACAAGCCTCTGACAGGCCCTGCACTTAGACATCCATAGGCAGGGACGCACCCAACTCAGTTACATGAATGATCTCCCAACCACTCATGAACCATCAATAGGGAGGCTTCAGCCAGTTTCCCTCACCCGAGCTTCTCAATCTTACACCCAAGAACTGTACTGTCTTGCACTGGTCAGAAGTGTGGCCAGTGTAAGCTCATTACCTAGTTTACCACTTCTTCATAGGAAAGTGGACATGCACCAGCCTTTGAAACCTGTGTTGAGATTTTTCCCAAGCACTTCAGCCACAACATACTGTTTTGGGTTAAAATATAAAACACATTTATTAATTATAGAAAGATTTTAAATGATTATAAGTAACAGGCATAGAGATCAAAGCTGATTACACAAGAAATAAAAATAGAATTTAAACTCTGTTTCTAACTTTAACAGACTAAGCAAGATTTGAATGTCTCACCCTAACAGATGGTACAGACTGGACCACTTTCCAGCCTGAGACCAAACTTCCCCAGTTCTTAATCTGTGTCCTCCAGACATTCTTCCGGATGTTGTGATGTGGGACGGAGGCGTGTGTCTCCTTCCCTGGCTCCCCTCCAACAGAGTCAGAGGCCCTGCCTCTTATACTTCCTGTCCCGCCTCTCACATTCCGGCATGAGGGTTAGATCTCCCTCCCCAACAAAAACTTATAGGGTTATTCAAGAGGATTATATAGAACTTCTAGAGGATCAAGTGAGAAGAATAGCCGAAACCAGCAACTATCTCCTTGTCTTCACTGAATCCATCTCCACTCAACCTGCTGATTGCAAAATGTTTCAGGAATGCCCGTGTTAGCAGATTGTTTATGCACTATGTCACAAGATACTAGATATCTTAAAGTCCTCCATGCCTGGAAGATTGGCCATGCCAACTAATAAGTGCTGTTGGAGCCAGCAATATGTCTATGGTAGATACTGGCATTAGCAGTGTCTACCTCTAATAAGGCAGAGAGATAGTTTCAGGTTCTTTCAGTTGGGTTTGAATATCTCTACTCACACCCAATACCTGGATCCTTGGTGGTAGCTGCAGTGCATGAGCCATCCAGGCAGCAAGGGCCTCAGAAAATGATTTCAAAAGAAAAGGATCCCAAAAAATTTAGATTTGGCAGAAAGAACTATTTGTGGTCAAGTTTATAAACGCACTTTGCTAATTACCAAGCACTCCTGGCCAAATAAGATTCTTATCTGGGACATGGTATCACAATTTGTTGGAAAACTCCCTCAAGACAACAGGGAAGAATGAAAGTCCATTATTGGTGATTAACAACTGGTGACCTTTACATCTTTGCTGACTGATGTTAGATGCACCATACACAGTGGCATGAACAATTGCCATCTTCAGAGATACCAAAGGAGGTCCAGACAACAGTTGAGGAGCTCACATTCAAAGATTGTGATTTCTTCAGTGCAAAAAACAATTAAGCCCTGCACTCCCTAAAATGCAGCAGTGTGGGAACTGACCATTAGCCAGAGCAACTTGGTGACCGATTGCTGTAGTACCAACTTCTCATTATTGTCCTTTTAACATGAAATTTTCTTAAAGTTTTAAAAAACCTACTTAGATCCAGTCTCTACTCCTCAGGCTTCTCATCCTAGTCCGTCTCCTTGCACAACCAGTCTAGTTCCCCCTCCTGGCTCCTTTCCTGGTATCTCTCATCTCCTCCTGGTCTCCAGTTGTCCCTGTTTCCTGCCCTCCATCTGGTTCCCAGTCCCAGTTTCAGTCATCCCGGGGTTTATCATAAAATCTGTCATTCCCCTACCCATGCTCTGGTTCCTTCTCAGTCTCCACCCCTTCCCTGTTTCTTCTCCTTGGCTCCTTGTTCTAATCTCTTTTCCCAAACAGACCCGGTTCTCCCCATCCAAACAAGCTCCTTGTCAGATGTATCACCTCTGCCCCCATTCCTCCACTCAATGGCTTCCAGTATGTCTCTTTGTACAGACAGTCCTAGTCTCCTCCTCTTCCCACAGCTTTTTATCTGATTTCAGTGTTCTCCCAACTGGCTCTCAGTCCTCTTGCTCCCCCCTCCATTTCCCTCACCTTCTCCCAGTTCCTGTCTCCCCCAGCTCTGTCAGTCTCCTTGCCCAGCAACTCCCAGTCTCCCTCTACTCCTCCATCCTCCCAGACCCAGTTTTTCTCCCCACAATCCCACTCTCAACAGGCTCCTTGTCCAAATCTTTTTCCTTTTCTTCCTCAACCCAGTTCATCGCTTGTCCCTTCTGTGTTTGAGTCAGATGGCTTCTTCCTCCATGCTGCTTGGGGCTAGTCTCTCCTGTGCTCTCAATGATACCCTACAAACTCCCTGTTCTCAGTTATGGTGCCTGGCCCCACCTTATATTATGGTAGTCTTTAATTACATCATCACTCACTATCTTTTCCACAGAATCCCTTTGTCCTTCAGTGCACAGAATGTGGATCTGCTCTAGGGATTAACAAGAATTGTGTAATGAAGGGTTGTCTGTAAGACCCCCTGCTCCATTTGTTTCGGATGCTGGAAGCTGTGTGCCTTTTGTGAACTGGGATAATGGCAGGCCTATGACTGCTCATAGCTCAAAGGCCCCTTCCTCAACTGAGGGGAAGAGGCCAGTGTAATTGCAGGGGACAACAAATGAAAAAACACAGATGGGAGTGAAGGTCAGAGGATGAAAATCAGATAACCGGAAGGGGACATTGAGTAGACACCCAACATTGCCCATTGCTCCTCAAAGATGTCTAAGGAGTCAGTGGACACTAACCAAGAGAACTCTGCTTGGAGGTGTGACTGAACAAGGGAACAGAAATAGGACCCACAGTTGCAGAGTACCCCCTGTCCAACTTCCTCCTCCAGGTATGATGGATGGCCATTTGGTCAGCACCAGGAGGAGGTTGATGAGGTGGTCTTGCAACTTTGTGGGGCCATGGCTAGGATGTACATAAATCAGGTGTGTGACGGGTTGGATCACAGAAACCCCCTTGGGAACTGCCAACTGATGTGCCAAGATTACTTCTGCCACTGCTTTCCCTGCCAGCTTGGGACTCCAGCACCCTGTCTTGTTGAGCCAGACATGCCAGTCTGCTCCAACACAGACCCAGGGTCTGAACCACATGCCCCAAAGTTGCAGACTTAACTGAAAGCAGGTTAAGAAGTGTTCCTGTCTTTAACACTCAGATGCCCAACTCCCAATGGGGTCTAAACCCCAAATAAATCCATTTTACCCTGTATAAAACTTATACAGGGTAAACTCATAAATTGTTCGCCCTGACTAACACTGATAGAGAGCTATGCACAGCTGTTTGCCCCCCCCCCCCAGGTATTAATACATTCTCTGGGTAAATTAATAAGTAAAAAGTGATTTTATTAAATACAGAAAGTAGGATTTAAGTGGTTCCAAGTAGTGACAGACAGAACAAAGTGAATTACCAAGTAAAATAAAACAAAACATGCAATTCTGAGCCTAATACAGTAATATAATAAAACTGAATACAGATAAAATCTCACCCTCAGAGAAGTTCCAGTAAGTTTCCTTTTACAGACTAGTCTCCTTCTAGTCTGGGTCCAGCAATCACTCACACTCCCTGTAGTTACTGTACTTTGTTCCAGTCTCTTCAGGTAGCCCCTCCACCCCCAAGGATATCTCTTTAGCCAGCTGAAGATAAAATGGAGGGGACTCCCAGGGGTTTAAATAGACTTTCTCTTATGTGTGAAGACCCCCTCCTCTCTCCTATACAAAGTCCAGCTTCAAGATTGAGTTTTTGGAGTCACATGGGCAAGTTACATGTCCATGCATGACTCAGTTTTTACAGGCAGCAGCCATTGTTTATATGCTACCCTGAACGTCCTCAGGTAGACTTCTTATGTGGATTGGAGCCTTCCAAGATTCATTGTCTTTTAAGTGTTTCTTGATTGGGTACTTAATTTGCACATTCCTTTCTCAAGAAGCTGACCAAATGCTTTACTGTGGATCTAAGGCTACTTAGAAATCAAGCAAGTACACAGCCAATATTCATAACTTCGAATACAAAATGATGCATGCATACAAATAGGATGAATAGATTCAGTAGCTCATAACCTTTACAGAGGTTACATAGCATATGTAGCATAAAACATATTCCAGTTATGTTTGTTTATTTTATATATATATATATATATATATATATCACACACACACACACACACACACACACACACACACACATATTCCTAAGCATATTTCCATAAAGCCTTATGGCGTGCACTGTCACAAGGTGATGTGGATTAAAGTGCAGCCTCTGGAGGAGTCGGAAGAGGGGCTGCAACCTGATCTACGTAAATGTGCACCAGGGTCTCCCTCTCACTTCAACAAGGACAGGTGTCTGACTTTTTTCCAGACTAAGACTCAAGACAAGATGACCGAGCTATAGGCTAAAATATCCTTGCACCATGTTTCTGCCTGATTTTAAAGCAGGGACTTTTTGCATGTGAAGCAACTGTGATAACCATTACATTACAGAAACCCACCTTGGAATGTGTTTGGTGAATGAGGCAGGTGATTGCAGGGAAAAAAAGGACAGTTTCATGGTTAAGTCAGTTGAGTGCTGGCCTGGAGAACTGGAGACTATCCCTGCCTCCGCCACAGAGTTCCTATGTGATGCTAGGCAAGTTGCTTGAACCAGACTTTTCCCAGGTAGTCACTAGTTGTGAATTCCTCACTTTTGGGGTGCTCAATTTTGAAATCCTGATGCCTGATTTGCAGAAGAGCAGAGCTCTCTCAGCTGAAACTGAAGTCAATAGGAACTGTATCTTGAGCAAATAATGTGCTATATAGTGCTAAGTATTCTGAAAAATCAGGTCCTAAATGTCTCATATTGGGCAGTCAAATTTTTTCTCTTAATCTGTTCCCCATCTGTAAAATAGGGAAAACAATACCCACTTGTATCACAGGGATGTTGTGAAGATTGATTGATATTTGTTAAGCACTCAGATCCTATAGAGATGAGCACCGTAAAACTCATGTTTGAAATTAATAGTTCTGTACTGAAAGCAGGGTTTGGCTAGTGTGTAGTAAATCAGACCTAGGGCCAAATAACGAATATTTAAAATAATTAAAAATATTGAACAGCTGTTCATTAAATGAGTACCATCCCTCCTGTGCCCTGAATCAGGCAGGGTTTTGTGTTAAAAATAGTATTCAGTCATGTAATTAAAGACTGTATCATAAGGCATGTGTACCAGGGAGCCAAAGTAAGGTTTTACAGGCATATTTTTAATTACTATATAAATTGTTGGAAGGCATGTCTGTGCTACAAATATAAGCAATGTGTTGGTCAATATATGCTGGTCCTGTAGTCATTATTTAAATAAAGCCCAAGTATCCACTTCCTAATATGTACCTGTGTATATAAATGTTTTATCTGCACCATATATACATTAGTGTGCATTAAGCACAAATAGTATAGCAGTTGTATAGCCTAAATTTGCCTACACCTTTACTATAATCCTATTCTTATTCTAAGTATCCCATAATACTTGGTATTTAACTAAAGTAAGTTTTGGCTTAAGTTGATAGGAAAGTTGTCAAGATCCGTCATATGACTATTTTATCATAGCAACAAGTAGAGAGTTTTTCTCACAGGCCAGTACTGGAGTGTCCCAAAGGAGGACAAGACATATGATTGTTCTATCCTATTACAAACCTGGGAGAGTTGCCTTAATGCCCTTTGGTACCTGGAATGTATGTGTTCACAACAAAGATAAGGAGTACAGCATGGTATCAGAAAAACAAGGTAGAAAGCTGATTAGTTAAATCTAGTTTCAGATGACATACACAATACCTTTTACTGGTAAACAAGTAAGGTATAAAAGGGTGTAAATTTGGGAGCACACCTGCATAAAGTGAATGTAACAATGCTGCATGAGACTGCTTCCCAGACAGGTTCTATATGATATCAGATTCTCCTATACTATAGTTAAATTGTCTTATAGCAATAAACCTGACTGACATTGGTTATTTGGTCTCAAATAGATTCCATAACAAACCAAAGTCTGGTCATGCAACTGACTAAATGTTTTACCAACAAATGAGATTTCTGTCCTGGAAGTACTACTGATTGCTAATTTTATCTTTCCTTTTCTCAGTAAACTCACACTAGAGTATTTAGGCATAACCACAGGCTGCAGAACTTTTGATTCTTCGGAAACAGTATGCAATTTGAATTTTCATATATACTTACAGCTAGCCAGGTTTCTGATAAATGGTTTTTCCAAAGTATTTAACTTGAATTGTGATTATCTAAATTGATCATTTGGCATTGCAGTACTTTATAAAGCATGTTTAAAATCAGAAAATGTGTTGTGTCTTTTTGCAAATATTCACATAATGGAATAGCAGATTCCTCCTCTTCAAAGATGTTGAGCTTCAGGGAGACAGAAGTACTTAAATACAATAGTTGGCAATACTTATTTATAGTGACATGTGTTCTAATCTAAACAGTTTAAATGTTGAGCTGTGATGGAGTGACATGGTTCTTGTCCTGTTGGCTAAAGAGAATGGCCTTCTGAGAGTCAAGCCAGTAAAAACCATTTCTTAACCTACTGTTTCTGTGGTTCTTTGTGTTGCCCACATGTATTGTACTTCTGATGACCATGCCCCCCATGTGCATGAGATCAGATTCTTTTGGTCAGCAGTGTTTGCTGAGGCCACATGTGCAGCCTAGATGTCCTCATCCTTCCCCGTGCCACCTAATGGTATAAAGGATAGAGTAGGACCAACTGTGCCTCAATTCCTTTGCCAACACAGAATCTGTTATAGGATGCCACAGTAGCATGGAAGGAGGGGATCATGGAATAGATATGGACAACACTTCTCAAAGAACCAGACTTACCATAGGGTAAGTGACCATTCTTTCTTCCTTGAGTGATTGTCCACATATATTCTACTTCTGGTAACTCACAAGAAGTAAGCTCATAGACGGGAAGTGGATACTTGGACTTTATTTAAATAATGATTATAGGACAGCTCTACCAAAGTGGGCATCAGATCTTGATGCGTTAACAAGGTAACAGTGCTGTGTGAGAGTTTTGAATGTTCTTCCTGTAAATGCGCTGCAAATTTCTGAAATTGGTATACTTCTCAGGGAAGCTGCAGCAGCTATCTGAGCCCTGGTGGAGTGGGCTTTAACCTACCTAAGCAGATCCAGTCTAGATCACTCATAGCATGATTTACTGGAACTAGATACTCATATAGATAGCTTTTGGGTAGATATTGCCTCGCCTTTCATCTCATCTGCATATGCTACAAACAGTCTAGGGGAATTCCTGAATGACTTTATTCTGTCACGGTAGTATGAAACCACCCTAACATCCTGAACTGTATAGTTTGGCTTACCCATGGCTGGGATAGGGCTTGGGAAAGAGAACTGGCAGATGAATCATCTGGTCCAAATAGAAGTCTGAAAACCATCTTGGGTAGAAACCTAGGTGGAGGCCAAAGGGTCACCTTATCCTTAGTAAGGTGGATCATCCATAAGTGCTTGTTTTCCTCTTACCCTTTGGGCTGGTGTTAAAGCTACTAAAAAGATTATTTTCACAGATGTAGTATGAGACCCCAATAACCTGACTAAAACTATATTAAGATCCTAGGAAGGATGGGGCTCCCAGTCTGTGGGAAACACATTCCTTAAGGGTCTCATTTATGTATCAGCTATAGGATGGGAAAATATGTTGTAATCCTGAGCCCTGGTGAGGAGATATTGCTGCTAAGGGTACTCTTGTGGAGCTGACAGATCGCTCTGAATTTTTTTAGGGATAGCAGATACTCCAGAACAATGAGACTCTTCTATTTGGCTGCTTAGGTCAGCCTAGCAAAGTCCTTCCTGCGGTGAACTAATATATGCTGGGCCTCAGCAGAGCAGGTTTTTCAATGGTAGTTAACTAGCAAGATCCATGATGTCAGATGCAATGATGTGAGGTCAGGAAACAGGAATTGACCTTCATTCTGGGAGATTCTCTCTCACCTGATGTGATGTTATCAAGAGTTAGACATAATGAAACTTTCAACTTGAGAATTGTGTGGGCCAAGCTAGTGCCAGGATAATCATTACTGCTGAGTCCTGCCTGAGTTTCCTCAGGACCCTTGGTATTAACAGGATTGATGGCTAGGCATACATTATCCCTGGGTCCATGTGATGAGGAAAGCATCTGACAGAGCCTGGGCTCAGACACCCTGTGATGGGGTGTCCACCCCAAACAGGACTGGAAGGTGGCCAGGTAGGCCTATTAACTTCACAGGCTGCACCTGGAGGAAGAGCAGGGAGTTGATTGCAAGCAGGTTCAGCTGTGCAGGAATAGGCAGGGCCTATAACACCAGGAAGCTGGCAACAGACAAGGGCTGTTCCTGGGAAAAGGTAGGAAGTTTTGGAGCTTGTACATTCAAGGCAAGGAGGGAAACCAGGAGTTGTAGGAAACAGTCCAGGGAAGGAGCAGTGAGGGCTTGGAGAGGAAGGCCCAGAGCTTCTGGACTGAAATCCGGAGGAGAAGCCTGGCCCAGGTTCCCCTCCCTGCCACTGGGGAAGTGGTGCCAGCAGGGGAGTGAACCGGAAGACTGCCTGGGTCACTGTGGGAGTGACAGACTTTGGAGGACTGTACCCAGGAAGGGGGGGAAATGCTGAGTGACCTAGCCGGAGGGCTGAGTCAGTTCCTGGGACAAGAGAGGAGCTGAGAGAGAACTGGTGTGATGGGGACCAGGAGGAGGCTCCAGACCAGTGGTGAGTGAAGCACCCCATCACACATCCCCTTGAACAGAACACTTAACCCTTATTCCTGCCTGTAGTGAATAGATCTACCCGGGGGGACATGCTCTGCAGGATTGTGTCCTTAACAGGCCATTCCTGGTTGCTTGTGAATTGCCCACTGAGTTGGTCTGTAAGGACATTCTGTAAACTTGGCAGGTAGGGAGCTAGTGGTATAATCTGGTGACAAATGCATCAGTTCCAAAGAAGAGCTTCTTGGCAAAGGGAGAGAGTATGAGCATGCTCCTCTGTCCGACAACAGAACATTACTGTTCTGTTGTCCATCATGACCTAGACATGTAGCAGATGAAGAAGTGCTATACAGCCTAGACAAACAGTTCTGATTTGCAGAATGGTTATGTGAAGGTGAGTATCCTTGTGAGTCCAGAGGCTTGGGGTCTGAATATGGTCCAGGCAAACTCTCCATCTGAGCACTGAGGCATCTATCATCAATCTACTGGTAGGCAGAGCTGGAGAAAACAGTACCCTCTGCATATCTGGAGAGGGTCCTTCCACCAATTTATCCAAAGAAGGTCTTCTCTGTGTCTGTACCTTCATGTTTTTGTGATGTCCATGTGGTAGACAGGGCTGGATTAACCTTTTGTGGGCCCAGCACCAACCATATTTGTGGGCCCCCATGGAGGCAATGGAGCATGGCACAGGGAGGTCAGTCCCCAGAGCGAGGGGCCAGCCAAGGGCAATGGGGCATAGCATGGCGGGGTGGCCCCACTCCACCCAGCCCAGTGCAAGGACACTATTTACAAACCAGCATTTGCCAGACACACAGTGGCCTGCCCAGCCCCATTCTGCTAGCATGCCCCTATCCCTCGGGGTGGGTGTAACGATGCTGCCTCTGGCAGGACACCACTGAGAGTATCAATTCAGGATAAATTCCTTAGAGCAGGGCAATCACAGCCCAAAAGCTGGGCTTTCTTTATTACTAAGGCACACCAAACACAGAGGATTCTGGTTTACCCCACTGGCTAACCCGAAATCATACAAGCAATTCCCTCAGATACTCCAGTTCCCTTGTATCACCACCAGCGCCACTCCTTGTGGGGATGAATGGTTATGAAAACCAATACCCCAGTAAAAGAAAAAAGGTTCTCCCGATCCCAAAGGACCAAGCCCCAGACCCAGGTCAATATGCCAGTTAGATCTTACCCACAAATTACACTGTTGCCAATCCTTTAGAATCTAAAGGTTTATTAATAAAAAGAGAAATATAGATGAGAGCTAAAATTGGTTAAATGGAATCAATTACAGACAGCAATGGCAAAGTTCTTGGTTCAGGCTTGTAGCAGTGATGGAATAAACTGCAGGCTCAAATCTCTGGAGTACACCCACAGCTTGGATGGGTCATTCAGTCCTTTGTTCAGAGCTTCAGTTTGTAGCAAAGTTCCTCCAGAGGTAAGAAGCAGGATTGAAGACAAAATGGAGGGGATTCCAGGGCCTTTTATATCCTCTGTCACGTGGACGGACACCCCTTTGTTCTTACCGTGGAAAATCACAGCAGCAAGATGGAGTTTGGAGTCACATGGGCAAGTCACATGTCCATGAATGACTCAGTTCTTTACATGGAGAGCAGCCATTGCTCACATGCTACCTTGAACGTTCCCGGGAAGATTCCTTATGTGGATTGGAGTCTTCCAGGGTCCATTGTCAGTTAAGAGTTTCTTGATTGGGCACTTATTGAGAAGGGACTCTTCAGATTAAGCTGGCCAAATGCTTCACTGGTGCTATTTAGAATCAAACACATTGAGATACAAGTACATAGCCAATATTCATAACTTCATCTACAAAAATGATACACACATACAGACAGCATAATCATAACCAGCAAATTATAACCTTTTCATAGACAACTCACGTGACCTCCTTTTGTACAAGATTTGGTGCAACTATAGGACCTTGGTTGCAACAATGATCTATAGTCACAGTTCATGTCAATAACATCATACCCCCAATGCAAAATTGATGCAGGAAGGGATGACACAAACATTGCTAACTACATCCCAAGAGCTTCCCATCTTTGGTTCTGTCTTACTATAGCTAGTATTGGTGTATAACAGAAATGGTTTATTCAAGTCATGTTCAACAACATGATTGAATCTCTTTACAAACTCAAGGTAAAACTTGATTAGAACAATAGTGGATTGGATTTGCTCTTGCAGCAGGGTTCCTGTATGTCTCATGACATTGATCTTGCCAAGAGCTAAAGAACATAGCTACTTTATTCATACAAGCTCTGGCAAATGTTTGGAACCCAATTAATATCAAGACAATGTAGATATTAATGCTGTCCATACTATAGGAATCTTGGCATTTAGCCATGAAAGCAATATAGTAGTGTGCCCCAGTTTCCCTCTTTATATACTATCCTGCTGTTAATTGAATTGTCTTATTAGACTGACCTTACACTTGGTAAGGCAACTCCCATCCTTTCATGTACTTATACCTCCCCCTGTATTTTCCACTCCATGCATCTGATGAAGTGGGTTCTAGCCCACGAAAGCTTATGCCCAAATAAATGTGTTGGTCTCTAAGGTGCCACAAGGACTCTTCGTTGTTTTAGCTATTAGCAAGTCTTTCTCCCTATCAGCCAGGAAATTTGTATCAACACAGGAGCCTGTTCAGCAGTTTTCAGATCCTTAACTGCTACCAATTTCAAGGCTGGACACTCATTCTTCCCTTCATCAGGATTGGGTTTTCTCCCCCCCCCCCTTTTTCCTAGAAGGTTGAAAACTGAAACTTCCTGCTCACAGTAATGCCTTTGCTGGCTAGGTGCATTTACCAACTGCAGATCCTCTGTGCTATGAACATCATCACCAGGGGTAGGCGACCTATGGCACGTGTGCCGAAGGCGGCACGCGAGCTGATTTTAAGTGGCACTCACACTGCCTGGGTCCTGGCCCACTGGTCCGGGGGGCTCTGCATTTTATTTTAATTTTTAAATGAAGCGTCTTAAACATTTTTAAAACCTTATTTACTTTATATACAACAATAGTTTATATATTATAGACTCATAGAAAGAGACCTTCTTAAAATGTATTACTGGCACATGAAACCTTAAATTAGAGTGAATAAATGAAGACTCGGCACACCACTTCTGAAAGGTTGCCGACCCCTGATCTACACAGACGCTCTTCTGCATGCTTGGTTGTGAATCTACCATGACCAGCAATTTAGACTGGATTCTGTTTTAAAAAGATACCAAACCAATTCAAAGCACCTAAGGGTGAGAGTTTGCTTGCTGTCCCCTGCATCCTTAAGCATTCAGCCATAAAACTGTTCTGCTCTGATACACCAGTAACCAAATCTGTCCTCAGACCCTGAAGCACAGGCTGCTTACTCAAAGAATCAGCATGGAGCCAGTCCTTTCCCAATACCATTGTTTTCACAACAAGCTGGTCAAACACAGCCACTTGGTCTTAGGGCTGGTTAAATTCCCTGACAAGTCTCATTTCATCTGAGACCTTCTCTAAGCGATCCACACTGGATCTTTCAAAAGGAAAGTCAGTGGATCCATTTACAATGGAAAATTTCTGGCTGTTAAGAACTGAAACTTCCTTGATCAAATCACTTCCACACCCTTCAGTTGCAGCAAACTGCTTGCAAAGATTACCCTGAAAATTTTTCTCTTTAGGAATCTTTCTAAGCACCAATTCACCTTTACCTTGCTCCACAGAAGCATTGCTCTGCTGAGCCACTACCAACTCCTGAGTTTCACTTACGTCCACAATCACCTTTTGGCTTATCAGGTGGACTCCTACACAATCAGGGCTGGTGCTACCATTAAGGCACACTAGGCGGTTGCCTAGGGCGCCAAGATTTGGGGGCGCCAAAAAGCGGTGCTCCCAATTTCTTTTTTTTTTTTACAGTGTTCCTGGGCTGGGCTACTGGTGGCGCACTGACACGTGCGGCTCAGACTCCCTCTCCCAGTGCAGTGGCCGCTCCACTTCTCCCGCCTCCCAGGGGTTGTTCGGCGCCGTAAACCTGGGAGGGGAGGAGAATTAAAGCGGGGGCAGCGTGCTCGGGGAGGAGGGGGCGCGGGGCACAAGGTGGAAGTTTTGCCTAGGGTGTGAAACTTCCTTGCACCGGCCCTGTACACAATCCCCTTTTAGACAAACTGCTAGATTTCATAGTCAAAAGGTCAGAAGCATTCTCCTTCCCCTTGCCACCCACAAGTTCAAGAATTTTTTCCTTCTTGCTACAAGTTTCTAAACTGTCAGTAGGTAACACAATTAAATTACCTTTATGCTTTCCTTGTGTCCCAGAGAAATTGATTTTTTTTTTTTAAACTCTTTGGGCTGGTCACTTGCTCTTAGTGTAAAACTCTCCTGACATAGGGGGAGGAGTGGGGGGAGGGGAAGGGGAGAAGGAGGTTGGGGTTTACGGAAGAGGCTAGCTCTGCAATGTTCCCTTCGTGAATTTCCTCCCACACTGTTCCATCTGGGAATTGGGTTTGTCATCACGGGGAATGAACTGTGGGGACCACCACCCCAAACTTGGAGAACCCAGGGAACTTCAGAAGGCCAGGGTTATCACCCTATACCTCTGTACTAGCTGTTGAGTTCAAATATTTGCCCCTACCCAGTGTTCCCTTTGACTTTTCCCACTCATGTGCAGAATTAATTTTATATGCACCCATATGGAGGTGATGTGTGACACATCACCTCCATATGGGCGCACATAACAAAATTCATGCAGTGGGCGTGGGCCCGAGCGGTTCAGAGTGTGTGTGTGTGTGGGGGGGAGCTCAGGCCTGGGGAAGAGGATTGGGGGGTGTGAGGGCTCCAGGGTGGGGCTGGGGATGAGGGGTTTAGGGTACAGGCTGCCCGGGGTTATGGTAGGGAGAGAGGACTCGCAGCAGCACCTGGGCTGGGGGCAGGGATGAGAGGCGCCATGGGGAGATCCGGGGCTGGGTTGGGGCCGGAGCGCTTTTGCCATGGCAAGTCTAGAGCAGGTCTGTGTTGGGTCCAGGGAAGTGGCACCTCTCCCCCATCTGCAGCAGGTCCATGCTGGGGGAGAGGTACCTCTCCCTGCTGCAGCCCTGAGCCCCTGCGCGGGGCTTAATAGGCAGCTGTGCAGCCGCACAGCTTAGAGGGAACTTAGCCCTTACCCCATATCCTTGGTAGCACAGCTCAATGGAACTATCCCATTGATACCTCCCTTGCCCTGGCTGCCTCTGGAACTGCTACCCCTTTAAATGAGGGTCCCCGTTGCAGAGGCGGATCCGTGAGAAAGGTAATCTCCCCAGAGGCCAGCATGTCCCATCTGTACCTCCCACATCCTCTACAGAGATACCTATTCCCGTCCTCAGCATCAAACCTCCTTAAATGGTCAGTTTTCAGACTGGAGAGAGGTAAATAGCAGGGGGCCCCCAAGATCTGTACTGGGACATGCGCTATTCAGTATATTCATAAATGATCCGGAAAAAGAAAAAAACAGTGAGGTGGCAAAGTTTGCAGCCAATACAAAATTACTCAAGATAGTTAAGTCCAAAGCAGACTGCGAAAAGTTACAAAGGGATTTCACAAAACTGGGTGACTGGATGCCAAAGTGGCAGATAAAATTTCATGTTCATACGTGCAAAGAAATGAACATTGGAAAACATAATCCCAACTATACATACAAAATGATGGGCTCTAAATTAGCAGTTTCCCAGATCAGTTTCTTGAGTGGTGTCATGGATAGTTGTCTGAAAACATCTGCCCAACATGCAGTAGCAGCCACAGAAGTTTACATAATATTAGGAAATGGATGGATAATAAAACATGTCACTATATAAATCTATGGTATGGTTATACCTTGAATACTGTGTGCAGTTCTGTTGCATCATCTATAAAAAGAGAGGCAACAAAAATGATTAAGGGTATGGAACAGCTTCTATATGAGAAGAGACTAAAAAGATAAGGACTGTTCAGCTTGGAAAAGAGATGACTAAAGGGGGATATGATAGAGGTCTATAAAATCATGAATGGTGTGGAGAAAGTGAATAAGGAAGTGTTACTTTTCCCCTTCACATACCACAAGAACCAGTGGTCACCCAATTAAGTTAATAGGCAGCAGGTTTAAAACAAACATAAGTACTTCTTCACACAATGCAGTCAACCTGTGGAACTCGTTGTCAGGAGGTGTTGTGAGGGCCAAGAGTATAATTGGGTTAAAAAAAGGTCATGGAGGATAGGTCCATTAATGGCTTTTAGCCAAGATGGTCAGGGATGCAGCCCATGCTCTGGGGGTCTCTAAGCCTCTGGTTGCCCAATACTGGGACTGGGTGACTTGATAATTGCCCTATTCTGTTCACACCTCCTGAAGCACTAGGCATTGGCCACTGTTAGAAGACATGATACTAGGTTATATGGACCATTGGTCTGACCCAGTATGGTCGTTCTTATGTCCCTAATTCAGCAGAGTGCCCTCCCCACAGTCCTAGGCTGGGTAGAGGAAGATCTCTGCATAGGTAGCTGATACCTATATGCATAAGAAGGAGGTTCCCCTCCACTAGTGTACAGGAACTCCTCACTTAAAGTCATCCGGTTAACGTTATTTCGATGTTAAGTTGCTGATCAATTAGGGAACATGCTCATTTAAAGTTGTGAAATGCTTCCTTCTAAGTCGTTTGGCAGCCGCCTGTTTTGTCCACTGCTTGCAGGAAGAGCAGCTCCTTGTAGCTAACTGGTGGGTGGTTGGAACCAGGGTGGACCAGCAGCCCCCCATCAGCTCCCCACTCCCCTAAGTTCCCTGTGCAGCAGCTGTTCCTCCCCCTCCCCCCACTGCCATGTGCTGCTCCTGCCCTCTGCTGAAGCTGCTCCAGAGACTCCTGCTTGCTGTACGGGGGGAGCTAATGTCAGGGTGTCTCCCCCTCCCCGCTGCTCCTGCACCCCACTTACCCCATCTTCCACAGAGCAGGGGGGACACACGACCAACAGAGGGAGCTTCTAGGCAGTAGCTGCGGGTCTCAGCAAGCTGATTTAATTAACAAGGCAGTGTACTTAAGCCTGGGGTCAGCTACTTAAAGGGGAAATGCACATTTTTTTTCTCTCACACACAGGGTGTGTCTCTGTCTGCCCTCCCTCCTTTCCTGCTGCCTTGTAGAGTGTTGAGAGTTAACCCTTCAGGGCTCAGTCAATTGCTAATTCATTTAGCAGTAAGGCATTCCCTGGGAAATATCCACCCTCTGACTCCTCCACCTCAACCAAGCTTCACAATCATCATCACTGTGTACCAGTATTAAATTTTTTGTTTAAAACTTATAGTTTGTGTGTGTATTTTTTATATAATATATATAGTCTTTTGTCTGGTGAAAAATTTATCCCTGGACCCTAACCCCCTCATTTACATTAATTCTTGTGGGGAAACTGGATTCGCTTAACATCGTTTCGTTTAAAGTCGCATTTTTCAGGAACATAACTACAACGTTAAGTAAGGAGTTCCTGTATCTGGGATGTCTGATCTGACCCTTTGTTTGTTATTAACAATTATTTAACTCAAATACACAAAACAGAATTGAGTAAAACACTGTACCTTCAAAGTAAAACTGGAAAACTTTAGATTTTCTTCCCATTTGCAAAGCGGCAAAAGGGGAGTGCAGAAAATTAATTTGTGTCCTGTTTTTTTTGTTTCTTTTTCACTCTCAGCAAAAAGTGACATTTGCTAGTTGGGCTGAGTCAGTCATTGTCCAGTTACTAAGATCATGATGATATGGGGACAATTTTTCCTCTTGTTTATGTCCAGCAACCCCATTGATGACAATGAAGTCTCATTGTTTTGGCTCAGTGGAGAATCTGGTTCTTCATTTTATTGCAGCAATGATGCTGAGTATTCTAATATAGAACCAGGGTTAGAAAAATTACATATTCACTGTGTTGTTCTTTTAAATAAGGAAAGACATAAAAGAGGAGTTGATGCTAGGCATCTAGAGCAGGAGGAAGCCTTTTTATGAATAAAATCCTTTTCTTCTGTCATGTGAAGAATGAGTCATATTTTTTTACAATCTTGCATGAGAAATGGTGCGGCTGAGGGACTGAGATAAAAAAGAAGCAGACTGATAAAAGCTGGAACCTGCTGAACAAACAGTTTATTTCGTTTTATTTATTTGTTTCTAACACACTCCGTCTCTGGGTATTAGGAAAGCTACGCAAAATTATAAGGAGAGGCTTAATTCATCTCTGGTCGAACAACCCTGACTTCCTTGGAGTTACACCAAGGAATGAATTTGGCCTAATAACAAAACCAGATTGACCTAATGTCCCAGAAAAATCTGCTGCTCTAACAAACAGAACTGAACAAAAACCAAAAAAAAAAAAAAAAAACCCCACTCCAAAATCATGCACTTGTTTAATTTCCCCCTAGAAACAAGCCAGTTAGCCATTGCACAGCTTATCTTCACTGCACTAAAGGCTCGATGCTTCCCTATGCAGGAATAAATGGTAACTCTCCACCTTTGTATCTGTAGAGTTTCCATCTACATATTTTGTCAGGGGATAGGTTTTGCCCACAGTAGATTTGGCTCCCTAGATCTGAGGAGCTTGAGGTGCTGTAGATCCACAGAATGGTTTTTGTGAAAGCACTGTGACTCCCCCCTTTCCCCACCTCCTTTCCACTTCCAGCATGCATCTGTCCCTTTGACCTGTGTTGCTAACGTTACCCTCAACCACTGCTGCCTCCTAGATCCCTCTTGATTGGGTTTGATGACAGCATAGTAGGGGAATCATAATAATTAATTTTTACTGGTTTGCCCCATTGCTTTTTGGGGGAGGATTCTGTCCAGTATGATCAGCACTACTCATCCTGTTCTCAGCCTGTCCCCTCTCCACAAGTAATGTATGAATCCTGAAGAGCGTTCACAAAGGGGTTTCTACAGAGGGAGAGGTGGAGCATGCTGCAGAGCAGGTACTGTCCCCTTCAATGCCCCCAGACAAGGATCTGTGGGTGCAGACTCTCCTATTACCTGCATACATGAGTAGGGTTACCATATTTCCACAATCAAAAAAGAGGACACTGGGGGGAGGGAGCCCCACTCCCCTCCACTCCCTCCCCACTTTCCACCCCCTGACTGCCCCCCTCAGAACTCCCAACCCCCCCTGCTTCTTGTCCCCTGACTGCCCCCTGTTGAGAACCCTCCACCCTAACTGCCCCCCAGAACCCTACCAGTCCCCTGACTGCCCCAACCCTTATCCACTTGCATGGGTGGCAGAAATTTTGGTGGTGCCCAGAACCCGCCCCCTCCCACCTGCCTAAGGCTCTGGGAGGGGGGTTAGGGGTGGGGTGCAGGTCCTGGGCTGGGGATTAGGGTGCAGGAGGGGTGCAGGCTCTGGGATAGAGTTTGGGTGCTGGGTGCAGGCTCTGGGCTGGGACAGGGGGTGGATGTGCAGGAGGGGATGAGGGGTGCAGGCTCTGGGCTGGGGCAGGGGGTGGGTGAGCAGGAGGGGATGAGGGGTGCAGACTCTGGGATGGAGTTTGGGGGTGTGAGGTGGTGCAAAGGGAGGGGGTGCAGGCTTTGGGAGGGAGTTTGAGGGCAGGAGGGGGTGTGTGGGAAGGGGGAGGGGTTTGGAGGGAGTTTGGGGATAGGAGGGAGTGCAAGGGTGAGGGCTGTGGGTCTGAGGATGAGGGGTTCATGATGCAGGAGGGGGCTCAGGTCTGTGGCAGAGGATTAGGGTGCGGGGGAATGAGGGTTGGGGCTGAGGATGAGGGGTTCATGGTGCAGGAGGGGGCTCAGGGCTAGGGCAGAGGATTAGGGTATGGGGGGATGAGGGCTGGGGATGAGGGGTTCATGATGCAGGAGGGGGCTCAGGGCTGGAGCAGAGGATTAGGGTGCGGGGGGATGAGGGCTCAGGGCTGGGGCAGAGGATTAGAGTGTGGGGGGATGAGGGTTGGGGCTGAGGATGAGGGGTTCATGATGCAGGAGGGGGCTCAGGGCTGGGGTAGAGGATTAGGGGGCTGGGGCTGGGGATGAGGAGTGTGGGGTGTTGGAGAGGCTCGGGGCTAGGGTGGAAGGGCAGGGTAAGGGCAGCCTGTCTTGCCATTAGTGGATGGGGGGCACTAGGACCCGGGGGCAGCAGACAGCAGTTGCTTCTGGATCTGGCAGTACAAGCAGGCAAGGGAGAGGCAGGCAGGGAGTGGGGGGATCCACGGGGGGACGGACACGCGGAGGGGGGTGGCAGGTGGAGGCCAGGGACCCATCCAACCCTCCCCCTGCTCCCTGACTGCCCCCTGGGATTCCCCTTACCATGCCCATGTCCACGTGTAGGCAAAACATGCTGCAGGGCTGCAGGCGGGGGAGGAGAGCAGGGGAGGGGCTCTGGCTGCTGGAGGCCAATGGGAACGGCTCAGTCAGGCCCAGCCACCCAATCAGCAGCCGCACTCTGCATGGAAAGGAGGGAGGGAGGAGAGGGGGGAAAATCCCAGACCTTTTAACCTTGTTATCAATTCCTCCCGGACGGCTAGTTAGAGACTCAAAAGCCGGACACGTCCAGGGAAATACGGACGGATGGTAACCCTATACATGAGGGCACCCCACCTTTCCCCAATTCATAGGGCTCCAGGCAAAAAGCATCTACCCTTACCCAATTCGTAGGGCTCAGAGCCACCCGGACCCAATTCGTAGGGCTCAGGGTGTAACTAACCTGGTCAATTTAATTACCCACACCCTTTCCCAATACGTAGGGCTCCAGGTGTACACTACTTCTACAGGTTTGCAGGACCTTTTACCGGTGAAAGAGCCTTACACAGTAATATCCTTATCCTCTATTTATTAACGATCACCAAAAACAGAATGCGCACACTACACATACCGTGCTCACCATTCCCAATAAGACAGATGAACTTTTCTTGAGGGCCAGTCAGGATCAGGTCCATCTGGGGGACTCCAGTTTCTGCATCGTGTCATTGGCAGAGTGTTGAGGTCTGGCAGCTCTGATCTTTGGGGCTGTGTTCTGGAGTTGATTCCCAAAGAACTTCCTTTTGGACCCCAGTTTATATAGTGAAATTTGAGTCCTGTTTAGCTGTACCTTAACTAATCATTATACTAAAATTTTACTAACCAATCCTAACATAGTGTAACAAAATTCTCTAATCAATCCTACCCTGACACCTTAATTAATTTACACCTAGCAAAATGAATTATGTAACAGACAAACAATTAAAGAACCAGACGGAGACCATACAGATAAACAATAGGGAAGTGGGGACCATAATGACAAAACAATAAAGAAATGAGGATTTCACAACTACAACTATTGATAAGTCATTTCTTGCCAGACAGAATGCTATCAAACTAAGTTTTCTTTAACCATCTAAAGATCTGTTTCTTTATCTGGTGATAGTGGGTGCCATTAGGACAGGGTTCTTCTTAACAGCCTGATATTACATAGTTTTAGTGTAGTTTAGAAGGAATGTGAGGATGTGACTTCCTGCTTCTCACCTAATGGCTGCTGCTTGGCTGCTCTTTTAATCTGGCTGCAGAGGAAGGCCTTAGGCTTTAGTAGGGTGACCAGATGTCCTGTTTTTAAAGGGACAGTCTCATTTTTTGGGACTTTCTTATATAGGCGCCTATTACACCCCCACCATCCCCTGTCCCGTTTTTTCACTGTTGCTATCTGGTAACCCTAGGCTTCAGGCCTTACAATATGGCTGCCGACAAAGGCCTTATCCTTACACTCCCTTGCTAATGAAAATGAGGGAAATATTTGGCTCTGTAGCAGCAGTTTTTTATGGGGGAGATGGCTGTAAGATGAGGGACCCTTATCTACCCTGGGCAAGAATTTATTACAGGAATCTTATGTTTTAGTTAGTTATATTAGTTGAAGAAAGCACTTGCCTGGAGACAGAACACTGGGTTCACAGTGAAGAAAAGCCCTAGTGTGGTAATACTTAGGTCTGTTTACAGTAAATCATGGGCAGTAAAACCCAAATGTTTGTTTTGACCTTAATTCTTTTCAATTTTTTTTTTTGACATTGCCTGTTGGGTGTAATGTTTAAGTTGAAATCCCATTTTATAACAATACTCATTCGTTTCTCATCCTATGTATCTTGTTATCATAGAAAATTAATACTGGCTTTAGAATAGTATAAGTATAGAGTTTATACGTAGAGCTGTATGAATAATTGATTTTTTTTTGTTTGTTTGGTGGCTATTCTGGAAAAAAATTCCATTTATAACCTAATTTGAAATTGTTCAGAATTTTTGATGAATTGAAAAAGTCCATTTTGTGTCTGTTCTAGAGCAGTAATTTAAACCTGGGTCTCCCACACCTCATCTGAGAGCCCTTACCACAGGGCTAAAGGTTATAAAGGCATGGAGCTGTGAATGGTACTACCAATGCCAACAACTTCTCCTCGTTCTCTGACAGTTTTGTGAATGGCCAAAATTGGTGTCAAATTCCCAAATAGTTTGGGTCAACCAAAACTGCATTTTTCAGTGAATAAATTCTTTGTCTGAAAAATGTCACCCAGATGTAGTTATGTGTGATAATGATGCTATGCAACCCTCACGCTAACCACAGAAGCAGGGGCAAATTCAGCCTTGACTATTCAGGCACAATTCTAACTTCAGAGCGGAGTTTGGACTATAATAATTTAGTCTTAAAAATGAGGAATTCTGAAAAGATGTGAGGTTCGTCTTTTAAACCAGACAAATTTTGTCAAGTGTTCCTCTGTTGCTAGCTAATATACACCAAGAGAGGGAGATAGTCTGGATTTCGTTGTTATGCACTTAGAAGTGGCTGTGACAGGTTATATTGGGGAAATCTAGATTCAGCTATATGAATGGTGCTGTAAAACAGATTGTTTAGGGATGTAAGAGCAAGGAGCAGCCATTAAATTTTCACTTTTATTACTCTGGTGACATCATTAAATTTTACAGTAATTTACATGAAGAGGGCAGAGTAGGAGAAGAATTTTGTTACTGTGAAGTCCACTGTGAACAATCACCATGCAGATCTAATTGACCTGTTCAGTGCTTAGATAGCACTTTGGTGACAGGCAGTATAGAAATATCTAAGAGAAGAGAGAGAGAGAGAGAGAGAGAGAGAAACTGCCAACTAAAAGGAAAAACAAAACAGATTCCATTCTGAGTCTAGAAAGAAGAACATAATACAAGAAAAATAAAAGTTTCAAAAATTCTAACTTACATGTAAAGATGCTTCCATGCCCTTTTGATATGAGCCAGATCAGAATTTTTGCAAAGTTTAGAAGTGTTCACATCTGTGACTTTGATTCAGCCCATGTAGAGAGAGGGGATAGCTATGATGTTCAAATCCAGATACAAACTTTTCATTTCTGGAGTTTTGGTTGAGGGTCATTTCTAATTATATTTAGTACAATGAAAACTCTGCAGCAAGAACAGCCCACTGGTAAGAATTGGGGGAGGAAAGGAGCAATCAGTTGACATCCTGAGCAATAAACTCCATTCTGTTCCTTAAATAGGAAAGATACTCCCTGTATAAACGAAAGCTTTTGTGGTAACTTCTATTGTGTGCACACAGTTATGCTGTTCAATATATGCTTGTAAAATATGATGGGGTTACTTAAAATCAGCATTTGTCTTTGAAGCATACCATTGCTATAGTAATGTTAGCCCTTTTTGACCCGAGTGGCTAGTCAAAGTTTGAAGCCCTGAGGATGTTCCAGTTGGGAGTGGAAATTGCCACAGTCTGGTATTTTCTTTGATGCAATCTTGTTTATTAGCAAGGAATTTGCAAAATCCTGGATTTCCAAATGCAGGAGGAACCAAAAAGACAGTTTCTTTGCTTACAGTCCCAAAGTCTCTTTTGCTCATGTTGGGATTCCCTCCGAGACCTTTTCCACTCTGTTATCCAGAACTCCTTGTCCATTTCTAGGAGGGTATGTCATCCGGTTCTCTGGGATCCAAAAAGCTCAGTTCAACTCTGGATTTCATCATTCAGGTTCAGTTGGCATACAGAAAAGCTACTCTGAGTTGAACAGACTTAAGTGTAAGGGCATAGCACACATCTAAAGTTACCCAGCAAAACTTCAGCTTCTATACATTTTTACTAACACTAATAACACATGCATTCTTAACCATACATTGCATCATATGCCTCATGATTGGCTTGGTTATTTTTCAGGAACCAATCCCTGTACAATATGCTCTCTGTCCATGCATTGCCCATGCTTAACCTCATCTCTACATTCCTAGCTTATCTTGTCCAGTCTTATCTTCTTTGTAGTAAGTGGTTCCCCAGGGTGTTCTCCCTCTTAGTTAGCTGGCTCAGACGTCCTGACTCCAGCATACTGCTTCTTAAGCCCCTATTTGCAACTTAACCTTCCATTCACTTTCCCAATCATGGCCATTAAAAAATGAGGCAAGTTACTTATGTCAAGCCAGGCCTACAACCCGCACCAGATCCAGATTCCATCTCTCTAGCTTCTTGCAGGGTCACACACCCAGTTTGTCCAGACTGTCTCTCAGGGCTCGTTGACAACATTGCAGTGTAGACAAAACTTTTGTCTTTTGCTGGGGGGGGCTTTTTTAAGTACCCCTGAAAGACAAAAGTTTTGCTGACACAAATGGCAGTGTGAACGCAGCTTTGTCGGCAGGAATGCTCTCCTACTGACAAAGCAACTGCCGCTTGCGGGGCTGGAAGTATTTTGTCAGCAAAAGTGCCGACAAAATACCAATAGATAGTGTTCACACACGCTGACTTTTAGCAACAAGGGTGTGTCGACATAGCCTTATCACTAAAATCTGCATAGCGTAGACAAGCCTTCCATTTCTCCCAGTCTGCCTTGCTTCATTTTGTCTTGTGCCTCTCTCTGGCAACACATACAAAATATTTGCACTAATCAAAGCCTTAGTCCCTGTGTTTGAAAACGCTTGGGCAACACGATTCAGCTTCTGCTCATGTTTCTATGTGCCTGTGTTTAAGTGCTGCTGCTATTGTTTCAGCACCTGGTTACAATGGCTTATTTACATTTATTCTTAATGGAAGGCGGCAGCTAGGCCTGACCTATAACAAGGTTTAGCCCAATCCATTACACTATCATTGTAAAATAAGTAAATATTGCAAAATATTATGGACTGGTTTGAGCAAATCTAAGGCCCACTAGAAAGCCAGTCAGCTGAATCCTCCTGGCTTCAAATCCCAAAATTCAGCATGCAACCTTGTCCCCCCAGTCCTATCATAACTACCATGCCAAGCTACTTGTGCTAGTAGAGGTGTGCGTGTAGATTCACTCCCATGCAGGGAACAGTGGGGATATGTGAAATATACCCAGGAATAGGGTAGCCAATGCTGTCAAAGCTGTAATCATGTGGGGTCTGATGGGAATTTGATTTACCTCTGTTACTCCAGAGAATCTGGCCTTGCAATAGAGTTCCACAGGCATAAAACTGGGGTAACAATAAAGTAGAGGTGAAAGAGAGCCAATGTGTCCAGAAGTACTGTGTGTGTTTGTGGGGAGTTAGGAAAATGTACTTATAGCCCTGTGGACCCTTGTGGCTGCAGGTGTGACAGTACTGGATGATCTTGCACAGGACATACTTCACATATTCCCACAAATTCAGAGGTGATGTGTAAGGCGGCGTATTGTAAGTTAGACTTTGGCCAGTAGGTGTGAGTCCAAATGAATCTAAGGGACTTGTTTACACGGGCTATAAGGGCTTGTCTGCACTAGCCTTCTGTGCACCAACTGTCTGTGTGGACCCTTGTAATGGGGTCTAGAGGCCCCACACTGAACCAGAGCTGGGAGTAGAGCAATACTGGACTAGAAAGGCCCGCCTCTTCTCAGATACAAAGTGTGTTGTTGTCTGAGTGCTTGCACATGTCCATTCTGATTTTAGGTGTGTGCATGCCCCAAGCACAGCTGTTGGAGATTTTTCACCTACTGGTTTCTGTGGGTTTGGCTTTGGCGCCCCCTGGTGCCACGCGCTCATAGCACCGGTATAAAAGGGCCCCGCTGAGCCTGCACTCCTCAGTTCCTTCTTACGGCCCAAGCAGCTGTTGGAACTTTCCCTCTTTGCCTTGAGCAAAGCATCTTAGTGGTTTTCTGTTGTTTTTTATTGTAAACATTTCATAGTTTATAGTTGTAGTAATTTCAGTTGTTTTAGTATATTTAGAGTTGTAGGTTAGGATTCCTCTCTGTATGCGGCGAGGCAGTCCCTCCCTCCCCCGGTACTGGGGCATGCCTCAGGCGCCGGGGTTCAAGCAGTGTTTTTCATGTGGCAACCCTACTGCCACCTAGTGATCCGCACTTCAGTTGCCTCAAGTGTTTGGGAGAGGGTCAGAGAAAATAACGCTGCCACATTTGTCGGGGATTCAAACCCGCAGAAGGACAGAGCGGCAAGACTGAAAGTTCTCCTCATGGAGGCAGCACCGAGATCTGCCTCGGAGCCGAGATCAGACTTGGCACGGAGTACTTCAGCATCAGTGCATAGTGAGCCACTGGCCACAAGCTCTCAGCACCATTCCTCCTCACCAGTGCTGAAGAAGGAAACATTGAGGCCACTGGGAGAAGACCTGTTCTCTGGCACTGAAGGGAGACAAGCGGGCAGAATGGGATAGAGCAAAACCCATGCCGGGCTGCTCTCCCTCCCTCTCCAGTACCGCGGCAACCGTCGGCAGTGTCAGCAGCACTGGCACCCCAGACTCCAGATGTTCAACCGGCTGCCTGGCACTGGACAGACTAGTTCATGGTGCCATCGACCCTCGAGGCCTATGTGGCAGCAAAGAACATAATGACTTTGCTGGTACTGAGCCTGGCTGGGAGGCAGGACGCAGCACCGCCGGCGCCACCCAGTGGCACCGAGGCATCAAACAGCTTTAGGCTGGTCTCAAGGCCAGCCTGTAGGGGGAAGCCCCCTTTCATTGACTCGCCGGAGATGTCTCCACGGCACCGATCACTGGCACCAGGAGGATTGGCGCTGCCATGGTCACTGTGGTCCTCCTCCTCATTTTTCAGTTTGGACTTGGGGTCTGACTTCTTGAGATGCCGGCACTGGTGGGAGGTTCCACGTCAATCTCCGCACCCAGCTCTGCCTTCAGGGGTGCTGGGAAGAGTGATGCCACAGAGTACCTGGCCCATGGGTCCATGGGGTCCGGCACCACTGCAATGGCCATTTTGGAACCTATAGGGGTTTCCCCTGGGCCAGGGCATCCGCTCAAGGTGCTTCTACTTGGTGTGCTCGGAGACTACAGTGGCACCAGGGGCATACCAAGAGACTCTGGGACCAATGCCGGAGCAAGTCCCAGTACTGAACACAGCACTGACCCGGGCCTACTCCACAGTACCGAAACCAGCACCGGGGCTGGTGCTGGTCAACAAGAACAGGCTCCTCAGGAGGAGGTTGCATTGGATGCTATGGCAGCACATGCCTCCTCCTCATCTTCTCCAGAGGACGAGCTGATGCTCAAGGGTCCTCCCTGCCAGTGGACGACCTTAGAGCCCACCAGGATTTACTAAAGCGGGTGGCCTGTAATCTAGGGTTGCAGGCGGAGGTCGTCAAGGAACCATCAGATGGATTCTTGGACATTTTGTCGGACGCAGCCCCTGCACAATGCCATCATGGGACCGATCAAGGCCCACTGGCAGAATCCTGCTTCCATCCTGCCTACGGCCAAGAGAATAGAAAGGCAGTACTTTGTGCCTTCTAAAGGCTGCGAGTTTCTGTTCTCGCTTCTCCTATCAGGGTTTCTTGTTGTAGTGGCTGCCAACAAGAAGGACCACCAAGGCCAGATGGGGTCTACCCCCACACCTAAGGAGCCCAGAAAGATAGACCTTCTCGGGAGGAAGGCCTACTCGAGCGGGGGAGGGTGGACTTCAGTTACGGATAGCGAACCAGCAGGCGTTGCTGGGTCGCTATGACTTTAACATGTGGGAGGCTATGAGCAAATTTAAGGACAGACTTCCACATGACAGCCAGCAGGAGTTCTCAACCCTTGTAGACAAGGGCAAGACAGTGGCTAGAGCCTCCTTGCAGGTGGCTCTTGATGCTGCAGACTCAGCAGCTAGATCTGTGGCCACAGCTGTGACCAAGCATAGGAGTTAGTGGCTGCAGGCATCAGGATTCCCTCAAGAAGTACAACAACTGTCATTTGCCTCTTTGGAGCAAACAGATGCCAGGCTCCATGGCTTCAAAGACACCAAGGCAACACTGAAGTCGCTGGGTCTGCAGTCACAATCACAGCCTAGGAGACAATATAGGCCACAACAATATGGTCGTTTCTACTCCCACCAGACCGTTAAAACCACAGGAGACGTAGGAACAAGGAATCGGGATGTAGGCCTCCCCCACCTTCCTCCTCCTCTGCAGGGTCTGACGCAATTGGCTGCATGTCACTTGGGCACCTCAAAACACCTGCTTTGAGAGGTTTGTCGAGGGCAGCATACTGATTCCTCACAATCCAGATTCAGTTATTCCTAATTTTTCCGACCGTCTTTCCCACTTCCCAGAGGCCTGGAAACTGGTCACCTCCGACCGCTGAGTTCTAAACACAGTGGAATTTGGTTATACCCAATTTATTTCAACCCCACCTTCCCACCCACCTTCCCCGTCCCTCGTAAGGGACCCTTCTCACGAGCTTCTGCTAGAGCAAGAAGTTCAATCCCTCCTCAGAAGGGAAGCAGTGGAGGAGGTTCCACTATATCTAAGGGGAAAAAGGTTTTATTCCTATTATTTTTTTGGGAGGTCTAAGATCCATCTTGGACCTGTGTTGACTCAGCCATTATCTCAAGAGGTTGAAGTTCCGTATGGTATCCTTGGGGTCGATCATTCCATCACTGGATCCAGGGGATTGGTATGCTGCCCTCAACTTAAAAGGTGCATACTTCCACATATCGATCTTTCAAGGTCACAGAAGATTCCTGAGGTTCATGGCAAACCAAGGACATTACCAGTTTGTGGCCTGCCGTTCGGCCTCTTGGCAGCCCCAAGAGTTTTCACCAAATGTATGGCAGTGGTAGCGGCCTTTCTCAGGAGAAAAGGAGTTCGTATATTTCTTTACCTCGATGACTGGCTCATCAAGGGCAGGTCTCGAGTACAAGTGCAGTTGGACATCGCCCTCTTCCAATCAACCTTCCGTGCGTTGGGCCTTCTGATCTACGTTCAGAAATTGACCCTGATACTCATTCAGAGAATAGAATTAATCGGGGCGGTCCTCGACTCCCAGCTGGTGAATGCTTTTCTCCCAGAGAGTCATTTTCAAGTGATTACAGAGTCAATACATCGCATTCAGTATCAACCGATCACCACAGTCAGACTCTGCTTGAGCCTTCTCGGCCACATGGCTTTGTACACATATGTCATTCATCACATGAGGCTGAGACTCAGACCTCTCCAAGCCTGTCTGGCTAGCGTATACTCCCCTGCAAGGCACCACCTGGACAAGGCAGTCACAGTGCATCCTCATATCCATGGTTCCCTGTCATGGTGGTTGGATCACCAAGTGGTCTGTGAAGGGATTCCCTTCACAAAACCTCAGCCAGCGGCACACCTGGTCTCTGACGCCTCAGAACTGGACTGGGGAGTCCACCTAGGGATGCTTAAGACCCAGGGTCATTGGTCCGCAGAGGACTTATCACCAGTGTTCCCTCTAATTTTTCCCATGCATGTGCTGAATGAATTTTGTTATATGCACCAATACGGAGGTGATGTGTGCCATAGACAGATGCAGAGACAGATAAAGCCTGGAGCTGAATGCCTGGCTGCGAGGATGGTGTCACCAGGAGGGCTTCAGCTTCCTTGGCCACAGGATGCTGTTGCAGGAAGAAGGACTGCTAAGCAGAGATGGGGTCCACCTATCAAGGAAGGGGAAGAGCATATTTGGCTACAGACTGGCTAACCTAGTAAGGAGGGCTTTAAAGTAGGTTCAACACGTGCAGGTGCAAAGCCCACAGGTAAGTCAAAAACATGGAGACCTGGGAGAAGGGTCAGAATCTGGAGGGAGCATGGGCTGTTATAGCAGAAATAAGGAGAGACAAGACAGAACTTGGGGGGGGGGGAATCAAATCAGTATCTTAGATATCTGTATACTAATGCAAGAAGTGGGGAATAAGCAGGAAGAACTTGAAATGCTAGTAAATAAACACAACTATGACATAGTTGGCATCATGGAGACTTGGTGGGATAATATGCATGACTGGAGTATTGGTATAGAAGGATACAGCTTGCTCAGGAAGGGCAGGCAGGAAAAAAGGGAAGAAGTGTTGCCTTATATATTAAAAATGTATACACTTGGACTGAGGTTGAGATACAAATAAAAGACAGACTTGTTGAAAGTCTTTGGGTAAGGATAAAAGGGGTAAAAAACAAGGGTGATGTCATGGTAGGGGGTCTACTACAGACCACCTAACCATGAAGAAGAGGTGGACTAGGCTTTTTTTAAACAACTAACAAAATCATCCAAAGCAATGGTGGTGATGGGGGACTTCAACTACCCAGACATCCATTGGGAAAATAACACAGCAGAGCACAAATTATCCAACAAGTTCTTGGAATGTATTGGAGACAATTTTTTATTTCAGAAGGTGGAGAAAGCTACTAGGGGGAGGCTGTTCTAGATTTGATTTTGACAAATAGGGAAGAATGGATGAAAACTTGAAAGTGGAAGGCAACTTGGGTGAAAGTGACCATGAAATGGTAGAGTTCATGATTCTAAGGAATGGTAGGAGGGAGAACAGCAAAATAAAGACAATGGATTTCAAGAAGGCAAACATTAGCAAACTCAGGGAGTTGGTATGTAAAATCCCATGGGAAGCAAGTCTAAGGGGAAAAACAATTGAAGAGAGTTGGCAGTTTTTCAAAGAGACATTATTAAGGGCACAAGAGCAAACTATCCCACTGCGTAGGAAAGATAGGAAGTGTGGTAAGAGACCACCCTGGCTTAACCAGGAGATCTTGAATGATCTAAAAATCAAAAAAGAGTCCTACAAAAAAGAGTCCTCAGTCAAATTACAAAGGATGAATATAAACAAATAACACAAACAAAATGTAGGGACAAAATTGGAAAAGCCAAGGCACAAAACGAGATCAAACTAGCTAGGGCCATAAAAGGAAACAAGAAAACATTCTACAAATACATTAGAAGCAAGAGAAAGACCAAGGACTGTGTAGGCCTGTTACTCAATGGAGAGCGGAAAGACAATAACAGAAAATGTGGAAATGGCAGAGGTTCTTAATGACTTCTTTGTTTTGCTTTTCACCAAGAAGGTTGGTGGCGATTGGATGTCTAATATAGTGAATGCCAGTGAAAATGAGGTAGGATCAGAGTCTAAAATAAGGAAAGACAAATCAAAAATTACTTAGACAAGTTAGATGTCATCAAATCACCAGGGCCTGATGAAATGCATCCTAGAATACTCAAGGAGCTGACTGAGGAGATATCTGAGCCATTAGTGATTATCTTTGAAAAGTCATGGAAGATGGGAGACATTCCAGAAGACTGGAAAAGAGCAAATATAATGCCCATCTATAAAAAGGGAAATAAGGACAACCCAGGGAATTACAGATCAGTCAGCTTAACTTCTGTACCTGGAAAGATAATGGAGCAAATAATTAAGCAATCAATTTGCAAAGACTTAGATGATAATAAGGTGATAAATAACAGTCGTCATGGATTTGTCAAGAACAAATTGTGTCAAACCAACCTGATAGCTTTCTTTGACAGGGTAAAAAGCCTTGTGGATAGGGGGGAAGTGGTAGATGTGGTATATCTTGACGTTAGTCAGGCTTTTGATACTGTCTCACATGACCTTCTCATAAACAAATTAAGGAAATACAACCTAGATGGAGCTCCTATAAGGTGGGTGCATAACTGGTTGGAAAATCTTTCCCAGAGAATAGTTATCAGTGATTGACAGTCATGCTGGAAGGGCATAACGAGTTGGGTCCCGCAGGGATCAGTTCTGAGTCTGGTTCTGTTCAATATCTTCATCAGTGATTTAGATTATGGCATAGAGAGTACACTTACAAAGTTTGCGGATGATATCAAGTGCTTTGGAGGATAGGATTAAAATTCAAAATGATCTGGACAAACTGGAGAAATGGTCTGAAGTAAATAGGGTGAAATTCAATAAGGATAAATGCAAAGTACTCCACTTAGGAAGGAACAATCAGTTGCATATATACAAAATAGGAAATGACTGCTTAGGAAGGAGTACTGTGGAAAGAGATCTGGGGTCATAGTGTATCACAAGCTAAATATGAGTCAACAGTGTAACGCTGTTGCAAAAAAAGCAAACATCATATTGGGATGGATTAGCAGGAGTATTGTAAGCAAGACGTGAGAAGTAATTCTTCCGTTCTACTCTGCACTGATTAGGCCTCCACTGGAGTATTGTGTCTAGTTCTGGGCGCCACATTTCAGGAAAGATGTGGACAAATTGGAGAAAATCGAGAGAAGAGCAACAAAAATGAGTAAAGGTCTAGAAAACATGACCTATGAGGGAAGATTGAAAAAAATGGGTTTGCTTAATCTGGAGAAGAGAAGACTGAGAGGGGACATAACAGTTTTCAAGTACATAAAAGGTTGTTACAAGGAGGAGGGAGAATAATTGTTCTTCTTAACCTCTGAGGATAGGACAAGAAGCAATGGGCTTAAATTGCAGCAAGGGTGGTTTAGGCTGGACATTAAGAAAAGTTTCTTAACTGTCAGACTCGTTAATCACTGGAATAACTTGCCTAGGGAGGTTGTGGAATCTCCATCATTGTCCAACCTGCTCTTAAAAATACCCAAACACCTGTCGGGGATGGTCTAGTTAATACTTAGTCCTGACTTGAGTGCAGGGGACTGGACTAGATGACCTCTCGAGGTCCCTTCAAGTTCTATGATTCTATATTAGTGCACATAACAAAATTCATGTGGAAAGGGTGGGGCTGAGGGGTTCAGAGTGTGGGAGGGGGCTCAGGACTGGGACAGAGTGTTCGTGTGCAGGGGGAGAGGGTTCTAGCTAGGGGTGCGGGCTCTAGGGTGGGGCAAGGATGATGGGTTTGGGATGCAGTCTGCCCTGCGCTGCAGCGGGGAGAGAGGGAACCCCCAGCTCTCTCTCCCCACAGCAGCTCCAGGACTGGGGCCGGGGGAGGCATGCCTCTCCTTCAGCAGGTCCAGGCCAGGGCTGGGTTGAGGGTGGAGGAAGGGCACCTCTCCCCAACGCCGCAGGTCCAGGACTGTGGGAGAGGCATCTGTCCCCACAGCAGCCCTGAGCGCCTGCGTGGCACTTAATAGGCTGCTGCGCAGCCACACAGCTTAGAGGGAATGTAGCTTATCACTCCATATCAATGTCGGGGAGCTTAGGTCAGTCTGACTGGTATGTCAGGCTTTCTTACCCCACATTGCTAAAACACTCTCAATCCTCATGGACAATACATCGGCTATGTACTACATCAATAGACAGGGAGGGGCTTGTTCTTCCCCCTACCCCCCATGTTGAGAAGCAGTCCGTCTATGGGAATTCTGCATTGCATACTTGATCGAGAGCGAGGCCTCATACCTGCCAGGGGTGCAGAAGCAGCTCACAGACCGGCTCAGCCGGTCCTTCTTGACTCATCACGAGTGGTCCCTATGCCTGAATGTTGCGATGAATGTCCTTCACAGGTGGGGCTTTTCCCGCATACACCCGTTTACCACATGGTCCAACAGGAAGTGCCAGCAACTCTGCTCCCTGAGGAGTCCCAGCCCCGGCTCCATGACAGATGCCTTTCTACTGAAGTGGTCTCATCACCTTTCTATTCTACACCTTTCCTCCCATCCCACTAATCCACAAGGTGCTGACTAAGATCAATACTGTAATAAAATATGTGTACTGCTTTCTCTCTCTAATTACATGTATGTAGATGTATAAAGTATGTTTCATCATTGGACAACAACATGTGAGATTTACAATGTCCAACTATCCACTTCCTTGTCACTAGGCAACCTTAACAGCTGTTTTAGTTTTAGAATGATATACAACTCTACCCCGATATAACACGACCCAATATAACACGAATTCGACTATAACGTGGTAAAGCAGTGCTCCGGGGGGGGGGGGGGGGGGAGGGAGGGGAGGTTGCGCACTCCGGCAGATCAAAGCAAGTTCGATATAACGCGGTTTCACCTATAACACGGTAAGATTTTTTTGGCTCCCGAGGACAGCGTTATAACGGGGTAGAGTGTATATCGGTGAACATAACAAGTGTTGAGCAACGTTGGCTGGGAAAATAGAGAATGTAATAAAAAGGAGAGGGGTATGTGAGGAACAGGTAAACCAGTATCGTTAATGTCCAATATTGGCTGTGAAATCAGTGTTCCAAGTAAATGCCACTTTGTGACAGTGGCACAGTGAATTTGGTTCTACAAAGGGATCTTTGTATGGGAAGGCTCGGAGGCCATGTTTCAGTTATACTGTGTGGCCATTGAATAGGGGATTGTGGCTGCAAAGTAGTTGTTGGTATTTCTGATAAAAATGTTGTTAGGGATTCTGGCCTGGTCTGGTATGTTGTAAAAGGCAGCAAAGGAGGATAAGGGTGGAAAGTTGGCTGTTTGGCTACTGGCTTAAAGATTTATTTGGAGAACCAGACCAGCAGGATATTATTACAGTTCAGGCTGAACCTTTGAAATACGGTAAGCACAAACCACAAAACTTTGTGGGTGGGTGACTTATTGAGAATCCACCTACAAGTGTCAATATGTACTGTTGCTCTAATATCCTGGAATCGACAGGGCTACAACTTCACTGCATACAATATACGCAAGAAGCAGAGCTGGCCTACTAGTTTGCAGTGCCTACACATGCACCGCCTCTAGGAAATAGCTTAGATTTCCTGTTAGATCTAACAGATTCTGTGTATTAGTCATCTTCATGATTTGCAGTTGTTACTATAGCCCTAACCAGAATTGAAGGGATAAATTCCAAACCCACTCAATGAACATAAGAAGGGGAAAACATACAATATATTAAACCTCTTATTGCCCATTTTGTGAAGACAAACTTTTATCTTTACATATAGGTGACTGCAGCTATTACTCTATTTACAATGCATAATAGTTACTCATGTAGCATTGTGCTAATATTAGCTTTGCCAGTGCAAGGAAGTAGGAGAAAATAACTTCTAAAACCAAACAGCAGGGAATGACTGCTTATCTAGCTAAGTTTATCTGAGTAAAAGCATGGTATTATACAAACAATATGCCACAGGTGATAGTGTGATTGTGTAACAATAATAATAAACTTGGTAAAATATCGTCATTCAAATGAATTAATAGTGGTTGCAGTGTTAGATAATACAATTATTTAAAATAAATAATGCAGATACAAAGGCAAGTTGACACTAAGGGTAGGTCTACACTTACCTCCGGGTCCGGCAGTAAGCAATCGATCTTCTGGGATCGATTTATCGTGTCTTGTCTAGACGCGATAAATCGATCCCGGATCGATCCCGGAAGTGCTCGCCGTCGACGCCGGTACTCCAGCTCGTCGAGAGGAGTACGCGGCATCGACGGGGGAGCCTGCCTGCCGTGTCTGGACCTGCGGTAAGTTCGAACTAAGGTACTTCGAATTCAGCTACGTGATTAACGTAGCTGAATTTGCGTACCTTAGTTCGAAGTGGGGGGTTAGTGTGGACCAGGCCTAAGATGTTAGGTGCCTCAGAAATAGATAGGTAGAAGACAATTTTAAAAGGATAAGCAAGGAAAAGGATAGAATTTTAATAAAAATACCTGTCATTTGCCATGCTTGCTGCTGTTACAGACTGATATGCTTTTAGTTAGTTAAACATGTTCTTTTTTTATCAGGATCAGTTTTTGAGACAATCTTATTGAAGCTGTGCTCTAAAGCCCACTGAAGTTAATGGGAATCTTTCCGTGGACTTCAGTGAGCTTTAGATGGGGGCCTTAAAGAGAGTTTGAAATATAAAAAGACAGATAGGCAATCTGTTCAGTGTTAAGGATCTGATCATACTACAGAAAGTGTGAAAAAGTTTCAACCGCTGTTGACTTTAATGGCTTTTAAGGGTTACCAGTACCATGGAGGGTCAATGTTGCAAAACTGTTGTACTTCTAAAGTTGTATTTCCACTCACTCATAACTTCCTGTAAAATGTTTGTTTTGGTTTGAATTTATTCTATATTTGGGCTCTTCAGAAGGTGATTAATTTTTTTGACAGTTTGATGAAAATCCTCTCCAACCCTTTCTGCGTTCTGCAAATCTGAAAAACATGGCATGCTTTCCTCTGTATATTATTACTGTAATACTTTTCAGTACCACTTAGTTAACTCAAATTAGAAACAGCTGAACTTTGAAATTTGTCATGTAAACTGGTTATTTTTGGACCACATCCACAGCTAAATTTAATAAACATCTGGAAGGATAATCAAATTATGATTTATCAGTTGGTTATAATGCTTCTGAGCATGCTCAGTAGGCATCCACTAAGGTTTATTTATTTCTAAGCACAGCTGAAGAAGTCACTCTCCCCCCTTTGTGACAGCACAATGCACGTATTCTCTTTGCCTGGCATAACAAGGCTGATGCTCACATGTGCTGCTCACACAATTTAATTGAGGGAGATTCTAAGGCTTGGTCTACACAAGCTTTTGTAGCAGTATGACTTGTGGGTAGGAGTGTGGTTTGTTTTTTTGTTTGTTTTTTAACTGAAATATTTATATTAATACATCCCCAGTGTGCATGAAGTTATACTGGTATAAACATGCCTTATACCAGTATAACTATTCCCATTCAGGAAGAGGAATAAATTATACTGATAAAAGGCACCTTTACACTGGTATAACTGTATCTTTATTAGGGATTTACTAATATAACTATTCTGGTTGAAAAGAAAAGTCACAGAAGGGTGATTGTATCCCCTTCAATAGCATGAAAGCTATTGAGGAGGTATAAAGAAAGTGGACACAGATTCACAATGTAAACTATCTAGGCAGCAGAGATATAGTGTAATGAAGACATCCTTCAAAAATGCTCATTAAAATAAAATTTGATCAAATAAAAAAAAAATTCAGTTTGCCGAGTTTGTGTATTTTACAGCAGTTTTGTACGTCAATTCCAGTGTTTTAACCACTATGGACCCAATTCACAGCTGCCCTGCACCTTGTATAGTTATTTACAAGGTGGAGTTGGTAACATTTTAACACACTTTGCACTGGTAGTATTCACAACACACAAGAGGCCTGATTCTCACTTATTTCATTCCTGCACTTGTGGCTTTAACACATGTTTGCATTCTCTGTATTCTGGGGTGTGGTAGACACCATCCTACCACAGCCACTAAGGGGTAAATAGATAGCCACCTCCTCCACTGCATCTCATTGCTGGGCTATTGACTGCTGAGATAAGAAGGCTGCATGAAAAGACAGCTCCCAGGTAGACTGAGAACTGGTGAGGGGCGTTTTCTCAGCAGCAGATTGGTAGGAAGCTGCACAAGGAGCTCGCCTTCCCCTGAGAGAGTACTGGAGGAAGTATTCCTGGGAAAGGTACCTGTGGACTGGTGGAGATAGAAAGCAGCCCAGGGAAGCAACAAGGAATTGTAAGGAGCAGGTTTTAGCTTCTTAAACACAGAATCCCTGGGATTCTGCCAGAAGGGAAGGCAGGTGTGTGTTCTCCTACCCTCCTGAGAAAAAGGGATATGAAAGCCTCTCTGAGGAAAAGGGTGCAAGGACTATAAAACTCAGCCTGGGACTGATGACTTGATACAGAGTCACTGGACTTTTGCCCTGTGGGATTATTCTTTATTGCCTGAGGAGGGGTGAGATTATAAATGACCTGGCTGGAATTGTGAGAAGAAGCTGACTGTCACAGGGATAGACTGCTGTCTGGTGGGGGCAACTGAGCTGGAGTCACTGCAACACCATGCCTGGCCATGAGAGGATATGTTGGCAGGTAAGTGACCTGTGACATGGGGCCATGAAGGACCCTGCCCAATCCCTGGAGTGACTAGGGTTACCAGTTTTGGTTGAATGTTAGTGTTGCCAACTCTGACTGAAGCTATTCTGGGAGATTTTTCCCCCCAACATGACATAATGTCATTTTCTTAAAATATCTTATTAAAATCTCCCGAATTGCTTTCAATAGTCACTGGGAGCTCAATTCTGATTCCAGGCCTATCCTGGAGGGTTGGGAACCCTATTGGATGTATTCCTGGAGATTTCATCACATGACATTACCTTTAATTAAAGATTAAGCTTTAATTCCTGTAGACTCTGGGACAATCCTGGACAGCTGGCAACCCTAGGAGTGATTTGGAGCAGTTTCAGAGCTGCTCCAACTTACATACTGCTTCCAAGGGGCCTTGGAAGTAGAGAATGTCTAGTTATGTCCCCAAATCCCACCCCTTACATGGAGATCTTTGAACTATGTTCACAGGGCCACTGTACAGGGAGTGTTCTCCGAGGGCTACTTCTGTCCACTCTAAGGCCCACTTCTGGTGCCAGAGCACTGTAAAGGAGCCTTAGTAAATGAGAATCAGTAACTATGGTACTAGGTAACAGTGAACTGGGCCACACCTAGGATTGTCAACATTGTATTTCAAATATAAGGGACTGTTTTTTTAGCACCTCACCTGTCTTCCTGATTTTATCATTATTAAGAATAATAAGCAGTACTCCCTTACATTCACCAGAGGTATTTCTTGCTGCTTTTTGCAGCACTCAGCAACTCCCAATCTTATTGTACAGAGATGAAAAAATCAGGGATATCCCTTGTAATAAAGGACTGTTGGCAACCCTATATACAGCACTGAGATTTAAAAGGAGCCTAACAGAGTTAGGTGCCCATCTCCCATTGAAATTCAATGGCAATTGGGCACCGCACTCCCTATGGCTCCTTTGATAATGCCAGACTAGAACTGTAAGCCGAGTTAGATTACATGGTGCCAGTGGGAACAGACAGGCAATCTACATTAGGGCTCTCAGTATTGCAAACACTAGTGGAGCTTACCCCGTTCTGCCAACAGTCAAAAGATTTGAAAACCTTCCCTAATATAGACTGGACTAAAATACTATCTAAGTATTACATTTTCCGAAAACTTGTTTACAATTACTGCCAACCTAATATTTCAGACATGTTTGATTACTGAAAGCCCATATTTAGAAATGTGAGTGGCTGAACCGCAGAGCCTTTTTTAGCACTTTGTGTGAAAGATGAGATGGAATGCAATGTGAGAACAAATGCCAATTCTTGAATTGACAAAATATCCTTAAGAAAATAAAAGCTGTGCTATTATGCTTACTTCCTCTTTCTTGCTATTGGTTTTGCGTAATTTTTGTTTTGTTTTTACCCACACTAGCAAGCTAGCAAGCTGCAAGTTTTGGATAGCTAAAAGCAGAAGAAGGAAGGGTCTTATTGAATTAACTGAAAGGAACAAGAACTGAGGTAGGGCAAAGTTAAATTTTTATATATATATATATATATATATATATATATATATATATATATATATATATATATATATATACTTTAGTCTTTTCCTTAAAAGTAGATCAAGACTATTCAAAATAAGAGTAGGAGGAATTTTAGTTATCACCTGTTTCTTGCATGAAGTTTTGTAGTTGCTAGAAAAATTAAGCATCAACTCAATTCATCTATGTTAGAGCTAGTCTAGAGTGTTTTCCTTGAGAAGGGATATCCATGTAAGATTTTGTAAATAAAAAATATTTTGGAAGATGAAAGATAATAAACTAATGGCAGAGTTGACAAAGTGAATTTCCTTTGCTTTGTACTAGCAGCCAACTGCAGATTTTGTCAACCGTAATCTTTTGGAGGGTGGGGATTTTGTTTGTGTATGTATATGCACATGTGTGGGAAGAGTGAATAAAATGTCATGCATGTCTTGACAAATGTCCAATTTAATTCAGTACAATGTTAATTACAAATGAAATATAAATGAGTAATATTTTCATAGTTCTGATCCTGAAAAGATACGTAGTATTCCAGTGAATGGTGACGTGGCTGGCCGTTTAATGTTATTACATCGGGTTTTCTGACAATGCAATGGCTAATGCAAGTTATATAACATTAATTAGGCTACGTCTAGACTGCACATCTTACAATTGTGCAGCTGTGCTGATACAGCCGTGCCGTTGTAAGGTACACAGTGTAGCCGCTCTTTGTCGCTAGGAGAGAGCTCTACTACCGATGAGGCGCTGTCCACACCGGCACTTTTTTTGTTGTTAAAACTTTTGTTGTTCAAAGGGGTGGATTTTTTTCACACCCCTGAGTGACGATGTAGCCTAAGTACTTGGCATTGCTATTCTGATAGTTCTGAGAACTCACACGAGAGCAGATCGTATTCAGATAAAATATATTTTGATTAAACAGCAGAGCATCTGTACTTCATATTTCATGTTGAGAAATTCATTTAGCAGTGTGTACATTGTACTTCTGAAATATTGAGCTCATGATCCTACTTTGTAAGCAGCTCCCATTGACTTGAGTTGGAATTGTGGGTGCTCTGCACCTCTGAAAATTAGACCAGAAAACTTTATATTTACACATGTAATATGCATACCACTATTCAGGAGTGTTCATTTCTATTAAAACATGGTGTGAAGTTATTTTCTATTAAGTACAGAAGTTATTGATAGTTATTTTATTAGATGTTTTAAGATCTACTCACCTATTTGAATAGGGGCTTGTGAATGGCTGAAGTCTGGGAAAGAGTTGTTTTAGTTTCTTTGCCTAATTTGTGTGTGTGTGGTAAGTGGGATCTGCCATTGTTTTGTGTTTTTGTTTACACTAATTCTGGTCTCACTAACATCAGTGTAAATCAGGAATAACCACTAAAGCTAGTTGAAAAGATTTTGGCAAAATATATTTTCATTAAAAAAAAATGCAATTTAGAGAACCCTGAAATTTTGCTAAATTGGGACTATTTTACCAAAATCTTTTGACCGAAAATCTTGGTTTGTTTTTATTTAAAATTTATAGTTTCATTTAGGGTTTTCCTGTAGCCTGTAACGTGTTGAATGGCTGAGAGCGCACCAGTACAGGTTAGCCCAAGGGTCGGCAACCTTTCAGAAGTGGTGTGCCGAGTTTTCATTTATTCACTCTGATTTAAGGTTTCGCGTACCAGTAATACATTTTAACATTTTTAGACGGTCTCTTTCTATAAGTCTAAAATATATAACTAAACTATTGTTGTATGTAAAGTAAATAAGGTTTTAAAAATGTTTAAGAAGCTTCATTTAAAATTAAATTAAAATGCAGAGCCCCCCGGACCACTGGCCAGGACCTGGGCAGTGTGAGTGCCACTGAAAATCAACTCACATGCCACCTTTGGCACGCGTGCCAGAGGTTGCCTCCACCTGGTTTAGCCACTTACCCCTCATGACTGAGGGGTTTGTTCATGGCTGTGTCTGCAAGCAGAGAGAGCAGACTGGTTCTCTTTGCATTAGTGGCTTTTTGGGGGGATTCCCCAGCACAGCAGGTTACAGGTACTCTTTTTTTTTTTCTTTTTTTTTCACCTGTGGTGGCTCTACTGCTGTATGATGGAGTAATTATTGACTGCACATCACTCCCAGAAAGCCTGGCTGCATTTCCCTGTCCCCTCTCTTTTGCAAGATGAAAAGAGGGACTGTATGCAGTAGTTGTCAGTCCCCAAAAAGAGAGAGGATTTTTGTTCTGATGCTGCTGAGCAGTCTGAGAGTTGTGTTAGTGGATCTGGGAGATGTCCACTTGACGCTTGCAAAGCCATGTCTTCCATGGAGCACTTCAGGGGGTGAAAAAGAAAGCAATCTTCCAGAAGTGGTATGGAGCATGAACAGCCGCAGGTGATGGTAGGGGAACCAGAAAAACACACTTTGCCTGAAGAGGACTATTTCCATGGGGCACAGTCAACCACTCCGGGTGCAGGAGGAGGTGGTGAGGAGGAGAATGGTGCATCTCCAGTTAGTCCAGCACCACATGAGGCTAAGCCTCAGCAGCAGGGCACTGGCCAGAGACCATCAGCATCCTCTGAAACCTTGTTCCACTATGCTGCTTCTGGAATGGATGTAGTTGATGCTGGTACTCACACTCCCAGGTGGGAGGAAGGTCGCTGCCTCCATCTCTGCTGTGCATGGTTTTGATGGGAACTCTAAGGGGAAGGCGGTGTTCCCACGCTGCATTTCTCTCAGCAGCAAAAGTCACCACCATCTACAATCCCCCCCAACCCCCTGACAGTACCAGTGTCATTTGCTAACTCCTGAAAATGGAGGATGAGTCTGGGTGTGACCCGAAGGGGATGGGGATATCAGGGATGGTTAAAATCCATCAAGCACAATCAAAGAGTGCACATGATGCAACCGGTTAGCCCAGAGCTTACAGAAAAGCAAACAGCAAACTCCAGAGCAGAGGCTGACTGTGACACCCCCAATATTGTCCATGACTTTGTCAGCTAAGTCCAGCAGCATCACTCAACAGTACCTAGTGGAGTGTATTCAGAGGGGGCAAAAACACGAATGCAACCACCCTGTGACTGTGAAACCTGACCACAGTGAGCAAGGATGCTGGCTGTGGAAATTCTTCCTTTCTCTCACGTGGAGGGAGATGGCTTCAGACACTTTGTGGCTGCAGCTGCCCGCAGGTGACAGATCCCTAGCTCCCCTTCCTGGCAAAAAAGGAAATGCCAGATCTGTGTGCTGCTATGAGAAGTACAGAATGGTGTAGCCTAGGTGGGCAAGTGGCTGTTATGGCCCACTGGGTGAGCAGCAGCGGCAGGAAGTCTAACAGCAGCATTGGCACATATACCCTCACTCGACAGCATGCTATGCTTTGGATGTCTGGGTTTGAAAAACAGCACACCTTCTGGTACATCTTGGATGTGCTGTGCTGTCATGGGTGGTGTGTGACTCGCTGGCTCGGGGAGGCTAGCCCCCAGGGCCGCCCCTTCCACCCAAGGCCCAGCCCCTTATGCACCCCCACAGCCCAAAGGCCCCGCCTCAGCTGCTGGCCCCCTCTCCAGGCTAGTATCCCCTAGCCCCGAAGCGCTGGGAGGGCAGGCAGCCCCCCTCAGCTGCTGGCCCCCTCTCCAGGCTAGTACCCCTCAGCCCCCAAGTGCCGGGGCCACAGCACAGGGGGAAGAGCTACAGAGTGGGAAGCAGCTGGAAGGTGCACTGGGGGCAGAGCATGGGCGGGGCCACAGTTGGTTGTTTGGGGAGGCTCAGCCTCCCCCAACCTATGATACCCACTGCCAATCTGTGCTGTCATAGAGGGGTGGCTAAGGCCCCCCCCCACTTCTTTGCTGTGTCTGTGGCAATGAACTACGGAGTCAATTGTGTTGTGTAGGATGGTGACTTCCAGCATGTCCCTTGCCTCACTTGCTGCTTCAATCTGATAGAGGGAATTTCTGGAGGAGGGATGCAGAGTTGCAGGGACTGTCTCAGTGGCCAATAAGCTATATGGTCACTTCAGACAGTCCTATCCAGTGTGCCACAACCTTAAAGACCAGCAGGAGTCACTCAAACTGTCATCCACCAGTTGGAACACTCCCTTTTACATGCTGGAACAGCTCTACGGGCAGCCTGCAAGCATTCTGCGTCCATAAAGTTGAGGCAAGTGTAACCCACACACCTCTTGGGTGTGGTGCTCTGTCCCCTCTAGAGGCACAGAGACCACTTAGAGATTAATGAGTCTGCTACAGCCTTAGCTAAGGGCCATGTGGCTTTTAGCTCATGCAATAGAGGCTCATGCATTTAGCTTCAGAAGTCCCAGGTTCAGTCCTGACGACCGGGGTCTGTCGGTGTTACACGAGCACAGACATCCTGTGACATCCTACGGCACACTGACCTCACACTAGTCAGTGAGGATGACACAAGAATCAGCCAAGTAATTCCCTCGCTGTGCCTGCTGAGGGGAGAGAACTGAGATGCACAGAGATCTACTTCCAGGAATGGGATGACATCATTGGTGAATCACCGGTGCAAGTCATGCTGACTACTCTTCTGGGAAATTGCCGTCTTCAAGGCATCAGGGAAGAGTGCTGCTGGGTGATAACATATCTAAGCCCCCTGATTCAGGGGTTCCTTCCTGTGAGCAGAGAATGAGGAGGAAAGAATATGGCATATGAAAAAACAGATTGATGGAGGTAGCTAAAGTCTGCTCTGCTGAGTTTTTAATTTGCTGGGGCTGGAGAGGTGGTGTTGCGAGGAAACAAGCCTTTCTCCCCACTTCACAATGTTTTTCTTCCCATGTACTATGAAAACAGCAACAAGTTTTGGAGGACACTTGGTTTTACTGTTTCACATTCACAGAATAAATCCACATGTAGCTTTTCATAATTCCCCTCACATTGGTCTAGCTCTGGCTTCAGTGTAGAAGCCACACTGTAGGTGGGTGGAATGTGTGAATGTGGCATTTGCATGGATCCTAAGGGGGAATACTGGGAAGAATTTGAATCAGTTCTACTGTAACTGTAAGTGAGCCCACAAATCAATTCCAGAAGTTATGCTGTTTGCTGGAATGGCTACCTTAATGCATTTCTATAACTTAACTCTAGCATAAGGATAGGTTATTGCCTTACTGCCGAAGTCCCAATGTGGAGGGCCAGTGGACTGCTTTTCTGCACCTTACACTTTAACCTTCTGGCTTCAGTAACCCTCCCAGGAGCCAAAACTCCCACAGGCATAGCTCTGTGTTATTGGAGCACACACACCTTCCCAAAGTCCGCAGGGAAAGGAGTAAAAGTTAGGGATGATAAAAATTCCCATTTGTAGTTATGGAAAACGCTTTCCTAAATAAAACAACGTTTGTTAGGAAATGAGTAAATCATTCCAGAACAGTGACTTCAGAATATCTTTAGGTGCATAACAAAGATGTCCTCGAGGACACCCCAACCCTCAAGGCAGGAGGCTGAGGAATTGCATAGCCTGATGGTGGTGTAGTAGGTGCCTACTATAACATACATGTGTGGTTGGGGGGGGGGCCAACATTGGGCAGTAATGTTATGGCTCTGCTCCCCAAGTAACAACACTGTAACAAAGCTATTAACTAATGGATAAAGGTTTGAGGGCCCCTTTATTCCCCTTCCTCATTCTGTGGGTCTGGAGGCAGGTTGGCCCTGGACTCCAAGGCTGCAGCATGGTCCAGAATCAGGGTGATGGCCCCAGCCTGCCACTGGAAGAACTTCTCCAACTGGGCATGGAGGTGATCTTGGGCATCCTCTGCCTGCTTCTGTGTCACAGCTGCCCAGTCTGGCCTCAGACTAGAACTGCTGCCAGGCCCAAGCTGCAGTGGAGAGCAGCTCAGCCACCTGCTCCCTTGCTGCTTGCAGGCCCAGCCATGCGCAGTCCCACTCCTCCAAAATAGGAGCCAGGTGAGGCATTTGGGCTGCACCAGCAAGGGAGCTGGTGCTGGGGCAGTGGCCCAACTCTGATGCAGAACAGCATGGGGCTAGCAGCAATGGGTGGGAGGGGGTTGGGTTTCACTCCCCGCACCTCCCAGGTGCTGCCACCTCAGATGGGACTACAAAGCTGTGGTCCCTGATTTCCTCTCCTAGTCCACCAAGCAGTCACTGTCATAGTGGTGACAGACAGCCACATTCAGCTGCCCTGCCGCCATGGTGAAGTGCTCACACCCTATGGTGCACTGGCAGCGCCTTCAGGAGCATCAGTAGGATCCCTCCTTCTCCCCATTTGTCCTTTTCATCTGGCCTTCCTCCCGTTCATACCTTATTACTAGGGGCCTACCAAATACATGGCCGTGGAAAAACACGTCACAGACTGTGAAATCTGGTCTCCCCTATGAAATCTGGCTATTGTAGGTGGCTGTGGTATTGCCACCCTTATTTCTGCTGCTGCTGGTGGCACTGCCTTCAGAGCTGGGTGCCCGGCCAGCAACTGCAGCTCTCTGGCCATCCAGCTCTGAAGGAAGCACCGCCGCCAGGAGCAGCGGGGAAGTAAGGGCGGCATGGTATGGTACTGCCACCTTTACTTCTCTGCTGCTGCTGGCAGCGGCACTGCTTTCAGATCTGGGTTCCTGGCCAACAACCATCACTTTCCAGCTGCCTAGCTGTAAAGGCAGCACAGAAGTAAGGGTGGCAATAACGCAATCCCCCTACAATAGCCGTGTGAACCCCCTCACCTGACCCTGTTTTGGGTCGGGACCCCCGTGGTAGAAACACCATGAAATGTAAGATTTAAATATCTGAAACTGTGAAATTCAAGATTTTTAAAAAATGCTATGACAGTGAAATTTACCAAAATGGACCGTGAATATGGTAGTGACCTACCCATCATTGCTTTTTGGTATGTGAAAGATTTTTAAAGACAGCTCCCTCTCTCTTCCCTTTCTTGCGTGGAATGACTAGTTAATATCAAAATAGCCAATAGTGCACTTCCTGTTACAGGTCAAAATATTTTGGTATTTCCATTCTGCAAGAAACTTTGGCTTTTTGCCCCAATTCAGAACAAAACTTCAGGGAACTGCAAGGTTTATTTATTTACTGTGGAAAAGAAATGCCATTTTTCAGCCAATTCTAATAACTATGATGAAATCAAGTGAGTTACATTGATGTGATCATGGCAGAATCAGGATCTGTATTTTTAATGACTTTTCAAGGTGCCTAGAGCCGTGTATAGGCATCTTTATGCATCTAAGTCTAAAGAATTAAAAAGCAGATAAGAGAGGCCCCTGTGTAGAAGGTGCACAACCACCAGCGCTGCTGCCTAGTGGTCAGGTGGTGGTTGGCAGAACATCTCCCCATTGAAGCATATTCCTGTCCTTCAGAACCCTCATCCCAAGAGTTTCCAGTCCCCCACCCCCACTCCCACCCCCGATAGCACAGGGGCTTTGAGAGCTGGGTCCTTGAACAGCCAATCTTTTCCAGCTGGTCTCTCACCAGAGGTGAAGGCTCTTCTTGTTGTATTGTCCACTCAGAGTGGGTAGGGGAACCCAGGTCCACCTTCTTCACCGTGCTCCAGTCCTGGGCGCAATGGTGGGCAGTTTGTGGTGCCAAGCCACTGCCCCTCCTCCCCAGACCATTTCCTACCCCAGTCTCCTTCAGCTTCCCAGAGTAAATCACTCAGTCAAGGTTCTGACCCTCACACTCCATCCCCTGCTTCTTCTTTGTGGGTGTGCACAGGGCTACATTGTCAGGTCCTGGGCAATGAGCTCTTGAGTCGTACTTTTCTCTCAGATCAGCCATCCACTCCCTACCTCTGAACTGCTCTGCTTCCCTTTTTAAAGCTATGCCTTCAGGCGGGGCTGCGTGGGCCCAGAGCTGATCCTTAAACCCTTGCTCTCTGGTGTGTCCCCCCCCCCATATTTATTTCAGAAATGCTTTAGTGATATGACTGTGAGTTCATCCAGAGTTTACTAGAATAATTATTAAGGATCCGGTTCAGCTCTCATTGAAGTCAATGGAAAGATTCTTGTGACAATGGAATGACTTCAGTGAGAGTTGGATTGAGACCTAAGGAAGGAGAATGTCCCATAATGTGCATAAACCCTAATCTGCACTAGTATTTGTTCCTGAGGCTTTCTTTGACACTTAAAAGCGTCAGGTAATTAGATGAGCCAGAGTGCAGAATCACGGCCAGCTCCTACAAGCTGGTTCCGTTATTATAGACAACTATCTAGTATCCTAAAAGCCAGCTGGCACAGGAGGACTCAGCAATGCAAACAAGTTTCGGGGCTGCTCTCAGCTAAAGCACATAAACTAAAGAGCCTTCCTGACACACATTACTTATAGCACCTGAGGCCTGCTCAGGGCCCCCCTTAGTATTGTGGAACCCAGTTGGTCCATGATCTGAACTTTGCTTATTTCATCTTGCCTGTTACCTCCGACAGGATCATGCCACAGCAGGTTGTTGATAGCTCTGAGCACAGGGCACTCACTTGCTATGTGACCTTCAGCAAGGTACCTAACCTCCCTATGCCTCTGTTTCCCCATCTTACTTCACAGGCTTAATTCATTAATGCTCATAAAGCTAAGCATTGCTACATGAGAGCGCCGCCTAACCATATGTATGTCAACGCATAGCTGATCTCTCCAGTTCTACAGTTGTGGTTGAATGGTTGGCTGGTTGTTTTTGTAGAGCAAGTACTTCTAATTTTAGCAAAATAAACTATAAAACTTCTGTACTTGGAGTATTTTGGGCTAGTTTGTATCCCTGTAGAAGGGGAAGGCCCATCCGAGCAATCCCATAAGGGAGAAAATCCTGTTCCTGATTCCAATCAGACAGGCATCAGATGCTGGTGAGTTTTTTCAGAGGGGAAAAATTAAACTGCCTGAAATACCTTTGATACCAAAGGATTTATCTTTCTTTTCAGTAGGGAGTTCTACCAGAACCCTTCTCTTCTCATTAGGGGGGAATTAAATAGAGAAGAATTTCTCTACTAGGATTCAGTCTCTGAAAGTTGAGGCCTATGGAGTACAGTTGTCCAGCTCCCTGAGGCCCAATTGAGGAAAGCACTTAAGCATGGGTGTAAGTTCCTTTAAGTTCAATGAGATCTAAGCATGAGCTTAACTGCTTTTCTGAAAGAGCTGGTGATCCACACAGTTCTAACAGCTACAGGGTGCAAGGAGCCAGGTAAGTGTTGGCTATCCTAGGCCAGGATCCCAGTGTACATAGGATCAATCACGTCTTAACCTGCCACTGCCTGTGATGTTGGTAGATATTATTTTCATTTCCCAGATGGATAATTTGAGACATACTTAAATGCAGTAGCTTCCTTGTCCAAAGCCACCCAGCAAGTTAGTTACAGAGCTTGGAACAGACCTTGGAATGCCCTGAGTCTTGTGCTCTATCAACAAGAACACACCCATTTTCACTGTTTACAGTGGGACAAATGAAAACACCTATTTTTCAGTCATTTTCTGATGTGTGTTTTTTTTTTTGGGGGGGGGGGGGGGGGAGGAGGCTAAAATTGTCCAGACTTGGTATCTGCCCCAAGATGAGTATTTTGGGAGATGCTGAGCAAAAATGCTTCAGCCCTCGCAAATACGTAGGAGTAAAGTGACCCATTTCCCCATGACTGCTCAACCAACCAAAATATTCTGTAGCTTTTATTTATTTAAAAACACTGCTCTAGCTGGGTAGAAGAAGCTGAAATTTAGTAGGGAAATAGCTCTTAGTGAGAAACTATTCATTTTAGTGTTCCAGTGAACACTGACTTTTATTTGATTGGATTATGACCTGGATTATTAAAAACTCACTTTGCACATGTACAGTACAAATCCTAATCAGAAAATTCTACAGAACTGTAAAGTGTGCAGCTATGGACAGCCATTCTGTTCACATGTGAATGGCTGATTTATGGCAGCTGAACATTTAGTTCTTCGGAGAAGCGAATGAGGCAAGGGCTTCATGTTCACTGTGCACATTAAGACAATGAAAAATACAGAATAAAGATATATAAGTAATAGGAAGGGGGGAAGGGAAGGAGGCATAAAATCAGGAGAAACTTTTAAAATGATTTAACATGACGTTTGACAGCAAAATCTCAGTTATTAAAAATACACAAGTTTTGGATACATTGCATAAAAATGAGGCTGACCATGTTTTACTGGAATTCCCATAGCTAGAACACATACCTCTGCTCACTAGAAGGAAGAGGTGGTAAAACATAAGGGACTACATAAAAGTTAGTACAGAAACTGGTTGACAAACTTCAAGTGAAATATTTTCTTGTTGGAAATTGACCAAATCCCATTTTCCATGGGGGGAAAATATCAACTTCAGCATAATCTCCTACCAGGAAAATCTCTACGTAAAACACTTTGGTTTGGGCCAACCCATCATGTACTTGAACTGATGTTTTACCTTCTAGGAGTTATAGTTCTGGCTCCCTCATGTTCTGAATCTTCCATAGGGACCATGCTCCCTGGCTAGATTGCATCTTGCATCATGCACCACAGTCTTTGTCCCTGTGGTTGAATCACTGCAGAGCATCTTGTGAGTCCCATGGGGCCACAGTGGGAGATTGTGGTGCGTTGTGGAAGTAAGCTTCATAGCAGAAAATGGAGCAGTGATGGACCTGGAACGGCAAAGCCTATTAAACACCATGACAGTACAGGTGAACACAGAGATTACATCAACCCAAAACAAAATATTTTGAGATTTAAAAATAGAAATGTTTTGGAACTTTTCACGCCACAGAAAAGTTTAGATATTGACTTTTGCTTTTGTCCTGAATTGGAGTGAAATGTCCAAATATCGGAATTTTCCATTGGATGGAAATTCCATTTTTGATCAGCTCTAATTATTACCAACGTTGCATCTGCCAGTCTGACTCAAGATCTCCCATCCACAAAATGACCAGTGATAACTTGCTTAGTTTGCATGATCAAAGAAGAGCACCGCATCAGGTGCTGCAGCTGTTGGCACTGCACTCACCTTTAGAAGACTGAAACTTGAAGCTTTTACTCGAAACTTTAGCTTTTATATTGCTAGGCAGTAGGCACTATCCATAAACTGCAATAACAATGACACTTAGCATATATAGCACTTCACATTTTGAAGTTCAATACAAACATTAACTGATCTATATTCACTGGGGCATGGTGAATAGTTATTAATTTAACTAGCTTTTATTTTTCCACTGCTATTTACTGTTTTTAACTTTCAGTAAAATGGTTACAATGCTGAACTTGAGGGATGATGCTGTATAAATTTCATAACAGGTTTTTTTATTTTCAGGAAGTCAGAAGACCTCACACTTGATTGAGTTAGTTTCAGAGATGTGCCAAAATGACACCACCAGGACAAACTTGGTCAACTGCTCTGTTGATGACTTCAAGCAAGCTGTTTATCCCACAATATATCTCACAATATTTGCCTTAGGTGTCTTTGGAAATGGCATTTCCATATATGTTTTCCTGAAGCTTTACAGGAAAAAGAGTCCAGTGAATGTTTTCATGCTGAACTTGGCTATTTCAGACCTCCTGTTTGTGTGGACTTTACCCTTCCGGGCCACCTACTACCTAAACAACTCTCAATGGGTATTTGGGGATATATTTTGCAGGATTGTGTCTTATTCCTTGTATGTCAATATGTACTGCAGCATTTATTTTCTAACTGTGCTGAGCATTGTTCGTTTTGTGGCTATTGTTCATCCTTTCAAACATTTGAAACTAACCATCAAGTATTCTAGAATCATATGTGCGGTGATATGGGGTTTTGTGATGACAGTTAGCATTGTGCTGCTGGTCAAGGAATGCCCTAGCCCGGACTACCCACGCAGGTGCTTAGATCTCCAAGGTGAGAGCGTAGAGAAGATGTTCGTGATGAACTTTATTGTCCTGGTAGTAGGTTTCTTCCTCCCATTTTGCACAATAATTTGCTGCTATGTGCTTGTGATCAAAGCTTTGCTTAAGCCCAGGGTTCCAAAAGTGAAGATAAGAGCTTCTCATAAGAAGGCAGTGTTAACCATCGTCATCACTTTATTCATGTTTCTGCTTTGTTTCCTGCCATATCACATACTAAGAACTGTCTACTTGCTGGACAAATGTAAGATCATTATGGTCAACTCTTGCAAGTTGCTGGCTAAAGGGACAGTCATCACTCATTCCCTTGCTGTAGTGAATAGTTGCCTAGATCCTGTACTCTACTACTTTGCTGGAGAAAACTTCAAAGAGAGACTCAAAAGTATATATAAAAAGTAGAGGATGAAGAATCAAATGGACATTCCTTATTGGGAGAATTTTCTAGTGATCAAACCCCAGGACTAGAGGTTGAAAGATCATAGGTCTTTTAATCTATGTCACTGACTTTCCATGTGACCTGGGGTGAATCACGTAACTCTGTGCCTCCATTTCCCTATCTGTAAAGTGGGACTATTCAGAGGGGCTAGTATCTCTGAACACCGTGTGAATTTTCTTCATAAACAGTTGTAAAGGGGTCCAAGATCCCACCCTGAGATCATGCCTATTTCTCTTCCACCTAGTAAAAACCAGCCCAAAAGAGGCTTATGTCCTTTAAGAAGCCCTCTACTCCAGAGGACTTCATTTACTGGTAACACAAACTGACAAAATAGACCTTTCATTTTGGGAAATAGACTGGGTCTCTAGTTTTGTCATCTCTAAACTCTTGCTTTTCTCTCCCCAAAAGCACCTACAAGCCCCTTGCATTCTGGGTCCACCTGTTTCCCAAACCTGGGATTACTGGTCCCTCCATCAGAGTTGCCTCTCCATTGGCTACTCCAACCCTCAGAGCATAGTCTCAGTGTTTTTCAATACCCTGCTCCCTCCCTAGGCATTACCTTTAATTTCAGGCCTCTTTTCTCTAGTAACACCTCTTTTTTTCTTTCCCATCCAGGGAGCATCTTTAGACTGCTCAGGCATCCTTTTTATTGGGATCAGGTGCTGCATCACTAACTGGCCAATAAGCCACCACTGGGAGTACGTAATTGCTCTCAGGTGGAGTTTAGGGGGCCATCGTAGGCCAGTTAAGCCTCGATTCGCTTTGAAGGGCTACTTGCCCCAGGATAAAAGGGTGTGGAGAAACTTGGAAGGATGATATTATAGAAATGCAAAGTATTATTTTCAATAACTAACACTGAGATAGCTTATCAAAAAAATACAGTGGCTTTCAAATATGTACTAATATAAACATTTCTGAATCTTCCATTATTCCACACACACTTTCTAAGATTTTGTCTAATGAACATACTCTTAAAGAGCACCACAACAAACCATTTCTTTGTGACATTATATAAAGTAATTGGACTATTAAAACATAAGAGCAATATTCACATAGACACACACAGTGCTTTTTGATTCTTGTTTACACATGACACCATTTTAGGTGACCCCTGCAATGTTTTTATGCTTCACTTTGCTGGAAGTTAGTTGAAGAATTGGCCAGTTTGTGGAAGTTGCTTACCTAAAGGTAGGCAGCTAAATCTATATTTAGGAGCCCAGGGCCAGACTTTTAAACTTATTTAAGCTCAGCTAAATGCCTAATAGGATTTTCAAAAGCACCCACATGCCTAACTCTCACTTTTGAAAACCCAGTAGACATCTATCTGCATCCTTAAGTACCTAAATACCTTTAAAACCTTGTTTTTTAAATATGAAAAATTAGGCCTCTTAGAGAGGTTTCAAGCAGTTATAGTGGCCAAATAGAAAGACTTGACCACATGAAAAACAATAATAGATTCTGCTCCTTTTTGAGCAAATATCAGGAATTTTCTGGGTTGAAATTTGCCACATTTGTCATGAAAACAGCCTGTCATGTTTGAGACAATATTGAAGAAAGGGTTTTTTCCCCCCTCTCCCCACAATCCATTCAAAACAGATGATTTCTGGCAGTGTGAATGTTTTCCCAATACTCTATTCTTCACAAGAATAAAGCATTATGTAAAAAAAATTGTTAAACAAAAATAGCTGCAATCAGTTAATTTCAGCTCTATCTCAAATGCAAGGAAAACAAATCAATACTTGCCAGATGAACAAGTGTATATCATTATAATTGGTAGAGTCATATTTTTCTTAATTACTCAATAATCAATCTGTTTCCATCATTTTAGTACACCTTTGGTAACAGTAGAGAGTTTTATCATAATTCTCAATATACTAACTTTTTGTTTATAGAATATGTATCTCTGTATTTTAAATAAACGTGTTACTCCTAGGGGAATTCTGCGCCACTGCGCATGTGCAGAATTTATGTCCCCCACAGATTTCTTTGCTTCCCCACAGAAAAATGACTTTCTGATGGGGCAGCAAAGGGAAGCCACAAGAGCGGTCACGTGACCCTTCCCAGGGCAGCCAGCAGAGAGGTAAATCACTATGGGGCAGGGGGTGGAAGTGGGGAAGACCTGGCTGGTGGCTCCTACCCAGCTGCTAGTCCTGACTGGGCTGGGGAGGACAGGACTTCCTCTTCCTCTTCCCCTGAATGGCATCCAGGGCTGTGTCAGACCCACTCCCAGATTTCTCCCCCCGCTGTAGGAAGCTCTGCAAACTCTCCCCTCCCCACACTCCTGTGCTTCCTGCACCCATTGCTCCTCAGCTGCAGGGGGACGGATCACTGTACAGGGAGCTGTTCCCCCATCTGTCCAACTCCCATGCATCTAGACCCCCTTGTACCCAGACCCTCTGGCCGAGCCTCACTGCCCCGCACCCAGAATCCCCCTGATGAGCTCCACTCCCCCTGCATCTGGACCACTCCAATGAGCCACCCACAACTGGATCCCCATCCTACTGAGCCCCAACCAGCTGCACCTGGATCCTCACCCCACTGAGCCCCACGCCCCCAACATCTGGACCTCCCCACTGAGGCCCCCACACCCAGACCCACTGCTGAGCTCTGTCGCCCACACACCCAGCCCACTCCCTGATGAGCCCCAACCACCTTCACCTGGACCCCTCTACATTGTCCCATTACCGTTGCACCCAGAACCCCCCAACAAGCGCCTGTGCATCCAGATCCTCCCTGCACCCAGATCGCCCAACACAGAACCCTCTCAATCCACACCTGGATCCTGCCTTGCTGAGCCTGCCTGCCCACACCTGGTGCACCTTGCGCAGAGGCACAGGGTCCTGAAGTGTTTCTGGGGCAGGCCCGGTCCTTGCGCTGTGTCAGGGGTGGGTGTAGCCTCACCGCTGAGTCCATGTCCTGGGGGGAGCTGCAGAGTGATCTCCCACCTCTGTGCAGCCAGTGGCCTGTGCTCCCCAATGCCATGCTGGAGCCTCCATGTTTATTTGACAAATAAAATTTGCAGAATTTTAAAATATTACAGAAGTTTTATTTTTTGACACAGAATTTTTAATTTTTTGGCGCAGAATGCCCTAAGGAGTAATGTGTGTATGTTCTTGTATCCCAGTGACTGGTATCATGTCCCAATCCATTGACTCTCAAGAAGTTCAGTTAGGGCCTGATCTTGTACCATGGAGGGCAATGGGAGTTTTACTGCATTGGGAATAGGATCAAAACCTTAGATTAGTAGTGGGGAGGGGAAAATCAACAAATATTTTCTGGTCTTTTGGGGTGGATCAAGCTCTTTACTTGTGGATTCCCATTGATTTCAGTGAAAGCTCTGTGCTGGGTTTACAGGATTGGACCCATGAACTGGCTGGGCATATGTATAATTGAATACTAAAGTTTCTTGTGAATAATCTGACTTGTGTATAAAGGATTCCCATCTCCATATCAAAAGGCCCTTTTATAAGGTGCTATACACCTAATTACAGGAGAATAAAGTGGGGAAATATTCAATAAATTGAGTGGACAGAATGTCTGAATATCTGCTTCTGCCAGTAATCACACTGGGTTTTTACCCCAAATGCCCACTGTCATGCTGCAGTTCTTGTGTGTGTTCATAAAGGGGGATAAAAGAAACATTCTTTACATATGGATATGCTATGCACTCGCCTACTTTTTTTATGAACTTTTACTGGTTGTTGCTGTGATGTTTTTATTGAGAAAACTATTACACAGGTTGAATAACCATGAGAAATATTTGTAAACTCCTGGGTGCAGGAACAAGTATACACTCAGCAGATAGCACATAGCAACACCAGTCCTCTTCCCACAAAAGTTGAAGCAACAGAGAAATGTCTTTTAAAAACATGACAATGTCACAAAAGCCAACAGGATTTCATTAAGCTGATCAATAAAATGATCGGGAACATTAATCCAAATTTTCAGAACATGTAAATATAAAGCTATTCCTTTTTCTGTGTTTTGGGGTTTGTTTGAGTTTTAGAAAGGATCAACCTCATCCTTATAGAATGTTGGTTGCAAATTGAATTAAATAACCACAGCTGCATAATAAACCACACCTACATACATCATTAGGACTAAAGCTTCCATCCTTTATTTTCAAAAGCACACATCTCTTTCACGGGAGATGAAGAAAATAGGGTCTTTCTATAGCAAAGAACTAAGTTGCAACTGGTCAAAAAAAAGATATCAGTATATTTCCACACATATTGTGCCTTATCTTATTTCTAGTTAAATCAAACCACTTCAATTTATGTCAATGGAGCAGGACGGAGACCTCAAACCACCCTCAAGAAAAATTGTTGACATATTTTCTCAATCGTAACCTATTTTCTTCAAGCACAAAAGGTTCCAGAAGATCTAACGCTAGGGAAAATTTGAAGCCATTATAAGCTGGAGGGGGACAAAAATAACAGACAAATAAAAATTTCAAATTTGGATAATTTTTTTAAAAAATGACCTGTAACTCCAAACAAATTGATGTGCTTTCTACAACCTTTGAGAAATTTGTCCTTTATCATCACAATAAACCTACCTATTTTCAGACTAAAACTAATTTTCCAAGCCAGCATTATCCAAGGGGCAGACTAGGACTGTATAATGCAGTCTGACTGGTACATTAACAATGGAGAGGCTAGAGCTGGAGCACAAGGAAATATTGCTCCTCATATTTATCTTTTATTTGCATATCCCCAGAAAGGGAGTGGTCACAACTATATTTGTACAAAGTGACCACATGAAATAGCATAACACATTCTAAGGGAATATTTACATGCCTTTGAGCAGCTTTGTTTGCCTCGTGTCTTCAGAAATGGGAAGCATGGTATTGCCTCACTAGAATTACATTACACGCGCTACAGTGTAAATTCTCTTTTTCTGTATTATAAAAAAAGGCCTTCTATATATTTAAAATGGAAACTTTTACAGTTTAAAGAATATATTAATTGGCCAAATGCTGACCACCACCCGCAAGAAAGATATGATAAAAAAAATCTAGTAGGAGTTGAAGAACTTAGATTCTCTCGTTATGCAAATGATAAAAAGAAATCATTCAAAGAGTCACTTTCTTCTAACAGGGCACTTTATTAGAATAAGAAATAGAGGATTTTCTTATTCTATCTCTCTCTCAGCTTCCCTGTACCATCTCTGGCTACAACCTTTCACAGTCTACCTCCGAACTAGCACATTATGATTACTGATTTATTATTTTGGTGGCTGAACGGAAAAATTAGGGGGAAACATTGTTTCAGGTCAACCTGAAATGGACATTTTTCAGTGAACTGAAAAGGCAAAAAAATAATAATAATAATTTAGAGTTGAACAAAATGTTTCATTCAACCCAAAATGAAATGTTTTGTTTCATTTTTGATTTTTTTATCTTTAAAAAAAATAAAAATAAAAGGGAAGTAAAATTTGAAATGAAAAGTCATTTTGAATTGAACAATTGAAACATTTCTAAAATGTAAAAACAAAACATTGAGACTTTTTGGAGGTACTTTTATTTTTATTTTTAAGGGAATAATTTGGCAAATTCAACGCAAATTTGTGAAATGTTTCAGTTTATCCAAATCTGCATTTTTGGGGGGTGAAAAAAGTGTCACCCAAACAATTTCACCCAGGTCTTCTCGCAACACATACGCTCACTCCCTAAGCCCTCTGGCAAGGGTGGGATATCCGCAGTGCTGCAATGCAGGACTTTTGAGCAGTTGATCCACATAATCCATGGAACAACTGCCCACAGCTCCCTACCCCTCTTGACCCACCCATCCCCCACTTAATGGATCTGGGACTGCCCTGAGCAGCTTGGCTGTGGTTACCCAGATAAAGCTGAGGCCCCCGACCTACCATTTCCACTATCAGGTCTGCATGGACATGAAACTAAAAAGCCATGTCACTCCAATTCAAGAGAGAAAATACCTCACGTTCATGTACACGCCTCTCTCCTGGCCCACTTTCAGTTTTTGGAAGGGAGTTGCTTATTACAAAATCTGTGCCAGCTTTGCAAGTGCTCCTTCTTTCCTGCCATTCTCATGTGGGAGCAACTTTTCCTCTACCCTTCCTCAAGCGACTACGGATGCTCCCACCCAGCTCCTCTAAGCTGCATCAGATCCTTGTTCTGATGCGGGAGGGTGCACAGGGCTCTCTCCTAGAAGCCGGATTAATCAAAATAGCCAGAAATATACACATAAAGTCAAAGGCAAGGCAAATTGGAAACGTGCGGTATATCAGCTGTAACTTCATGATTCGACTAATGTTTTGACTCCTAATGGTCATTTTCTGAGCCAGACCTGGATACGCATTAGCCCTTTTAGTCTTTGATTTATATCATAAGTAAAATAGGAGTTTTAAAGGTCCAAATTATGACAGAGTGGGAATTAGTCATAATATTTTGTATGAATATTGTGTATGCCTCAGTTTCCCCTGTGTGATGCATGGTTAACTAGGTGGTGGAAAAAGATTGGTTGTTTTTTGCAGAGACCCAGAGATACAGGCACAACTGATGCCTAACTTTCTGGGGTCCCATGCTCATGGAAAGTCCAGGAAGACAATGGCCACTCCAATGCCTGGACATTTGGCACGTAGCAACAAACAACCCTGGATGGCCCACCTCCTTAGGCAAACAGCTGAGTATGACCAGCTGGAGGACAAAGGACTGGGGACGGTTGAGGTGGGGTTGTTAAGTGTGGAATGCTGGAGGCAAGAGAGAAGCTTCTGGACTGGGACTGAAGGGGGATCAGAAGGCTTTGTGCTGACCCAGATGGAATATGCTGTAACTTTCTGTTCTCCATGTTAACTAAGGACATGGGTAGCGGGTTAGGGACCTGGGTTAAGTGATGACATCTCAGAACATGGCATCCCAGAAGGGGCAGTGAGTGTCCAACAGAGGCAGCAAGCGACCAACAGCAGCAGAGAAGAGCAGCGGCAGCACACAGCTAGTGGCAGCAGAGAAAAGCAGAGGCAAACAGCCAGTTGCAGAGGTGCACAGCCACCACAGGGACGTTGCTCAACCCCTCCCCTCCTTTCTTGGGTGGGAGGTGAACCTCTGTGAACACACCTCTGAAGTCTGGGTCTTCGCTAAGCAAGGACAGCCAGCTGTGAGTGGGGTGCAGAGAAGGGAGAGGGGAGTGATGTGTTAAAGAGACATTTGTTCATCAGACTCCCACCGTAAGGTGGGAAATTGAGGCAAAGGACAATTCACTGTGGGAGTCGGGTTTTTGCTTATGGTTACATGCTTTTGAATGTGGTTGTGGTGTTCTCACAAATGAATGTTTGGTTCCCTTTCCTTTTTATTAGAAGTTATTTTTTGTTATACACAGACTCAGTGCTTGCGAGTGGGGAAGTACTGCCTCTTAAAGGTGGGTGTCAAATTTTCCCAGATTACTGGGTGCGGGCTCGAGCTGGTTCTGTTTTGGATTGTTAAGAGGAACCCCTAGACATTGAACCTGGCCCTTGTTGTTGTCATCACTGCCCGGCAGAAGAGTTACATTTATATATATTATTTATTTTTATTTCCCATTACTCCAAGGCTCAGTCATTATGAAATGACAACCACCCAAATTTCAAGTGATAAATATTACTTAAACGTCTAAGTATCTGGCCGCAATTACACATTTCTGTGTGCTTGGAGGCCAGGTTGAGCCAGTCTCCAAAATAAGGCTCATGGAAACACAAAAGAGTGCTTTAAATGAGTAACTTCTATTTTATGTTCACACCTCTCTAAATTTACAGTACCCAAATACCGTATGTTCTTTTTAACCCTTAAGAAAATGTATGTGCAGGCTGAGACCTTGTATTCTTAGCTTCAGGCCAAAGCACGTTTTTATGACCAAATTTTAAATTCTGAGAAACAGACGTTCATAAAATCACTGACAGTTTCTGATCTGTAGCTGCCTATAATACTAGGTTTGGCCATGAAAAGTCTCTACTGTGCTGTTTCCTTTCTGTATTCTGTTTCTCCTTGCAGCTGGTCTTTCATTGTTTTTACATTGGGTGGGTGGAATTGTTTGTTAAAAGGAACATTGTTTATTGCTGGTTGGAAATCTCATCAGGGTTTGAGTAAGGATTCTCTATAAATACTGCTCGTATTCAGGGTGGCAACTTTTTTCCTGGGAACCACAAGGGAGAATAATCCACAAAAAATGTGAAAAAAAATAGTCAACCTGAGAGCCATTATGTGCACTCAGAATAGCTTTTTGATTGCCAGCTGAGAAATCTTTCTGATTGCTCCTTCATTACTGGAAGAGAAAATAGTAAACTCTTGTTTGAAAGGAAAATAAACTCTAAAATTAATACTTCACTCTCACAGGTTTTAAAAAACTTTGTCTATGAACCTAGATTTTCCAGCCCACTCCAGCCACTCAGCATTACATTCTAGCTACAGATGAGAATTCACATAGTGTAGGGGAACTATCTGTTAGTGTAAATCTGACTGAGGTGGCATAGCTTCCTCCCAGCTCCCTCCCCTTGAGAGATGGAGGGTGTCCATTAGAGATGTGGCAGGGGTGTGGCAGATTAGAGCTCTGCTACACCTTTCCTTTGCTGGTGAAAGGTCACTGTGACATTATCTGATTACAATATAACCATATAGATCATTGTTGCAACCAGGGCTTTGGAGCTGTGCCCCGTCTCCAGAGCAAGCTCCAGGCAAAAACCTGCAGCTCCACTGCTCCAGAGCTGCTCCACGCTCCAGCTCCAGGCTCCACTCCAAAGCCCTGGTTGCAACTATTGTTATATATTTGCAGCAAATATTGTACAACGGTTGTCAAGTTAGGTGTCTATAAAAACGTTAGTTTTGCTCGTTATGAATATGTTATCTGTATGCATGTATCATTTTTGTATGTAAAGTTATAAATATTGGAACATCCACCAACTTTATGGGGATTGTCTGCCCCATTCTTTGCAGTTCACCCTAATTGAGTGACCACAGCTATCCCCCACTGGGACACCGGGCACAGCCAGATATACTATGTAAGATATTTGCAAAAAGTTATAATTTGCCAGATATGATCATCTTATTTATATGTTTGTATCACCTTTGTATTATGAGTTATAGATATGTATGTATGTCTGTACTTCAAACCTGTGCTATGCTTCTGGGTGACACCCCCAGATAGTTTGGCATCAGCTCTGCCTAGCCTGCTTGATGGCCCATTAAGGACCATCAGCTATACAACTGACCCATTGAGAGAAGGCAGATAACGCCTTGTAACTCAGAAAGGCATGCAGGGACATGCCTGTGGAGAGAACGCTAAGACTTCCAAGCCATGTGCTGGGTAGCTTGTGTTTGAAACAAAGGAAGCATAGGCCACATAGCAAGAGACTATAAAAGGCAGCTGCATCTTCTCCATTTTGTCTTCAATCCTGCTTCTTACCGCGGGAGGAACTTTGCTACAAACTGAAGCTCTGAACAATGGACTAAATGACCCATCCAAGCTGTGGATGTGCTCCAGAGACTTGACTTAAGCCAGCAGTTTATTCCATCACTGCTACAAGCCTGAACCAAGAAGTTTGCCATTACTGTATGGAATAGATTCCTTTAATCAATTTTAACTCACCTTTCTTTCTTCCTTTTTATAAATAAATCTTTATATTTTAGACACTAAAGGTTGGGCATCAGTGTGATTTTTGGGTAAGATCTAAGTTATATATTAACCTAGGTGTGTGGCTGGCCCTTTGGAATCAGAAGAACCTATTATTTGATGAGACTGGTTGTAAAGAACCACTCATCTCCGAATCCAGTGTTTTTGGTGGTGATATAAGAACTGGAATCCCTGAGGAAACTGCCTTTATGTTTTCTTGTTAGCCAGTGTGGTGAAACAGGAGTTGACTTTTGTGGCTGGTTTGGTATATCTTATAAAAGAATAAGCACCAGTTTTGGTTTGTGTTTGCCCTATTTCTCAGCAGTTTGTCCTGAATTTGGCATTTTCAGTTGTGACCCACTAAGACATGGTTAAAAGCAACAGAGGGTCCTGTGGCACCTTTAAGACTAACAGAAGTATTGGGAGCATAAGCTTTCGTGGGTAAGAACCTCACTTCTTCAGATGCAAGCCTCCCAATACTTCTGTTAGTCTTAAAGGTGCCACAGGACCCTCTGTTGCTTTTTACAGATTCAGACTAACACAACTACCCCTCTGATACTTAAGGCATGGTTACAGTCACTTAGGGACTTTATGCCAGCGTTGTAAATTAGAGCAACCGCTTAGCTGTTCTAACTTATGCCACAACTGGATGGCAAAAGATTGGGGAACCGCAATGGGCTTCATGGTGTTCCTCACTCCACCTTGTGCCAAGCAGAGTTCAGAGTAGGTTTCAACCCCCAGACATCAGCCAACCCCTTACATGCACCCTGAAGAATAGAACTAACAAGCTCCAAAAACCATATCTCTATTGCTTGAGCTAAAAGAGAATCTCTATTAGCTCTCCTTAGTATAGGGATTATATAGCTACCTTACAGGTCAGCCACTGAGGCGGAAGTAATTCTTTCCGTAGAGCAGAGGGCAGTGATACTGTAACAGAGTTACTGTGCTGGCTGGGTCTCTGTGTATGGCACATCTACAGACAGTCCCTAAAAGTGAGTCTTCTGCCAGAGGAGAAGCAGTGTTATCAACTCTAATGATTGTTTTCACCTGTGACATGATTTTGGTTCTTTGGAGCCAGTCTTTGCAATGATGGGAGAAGCTCCAACCCTAGGGGACCAGATAGCAAGTGCGAAAAATTGGGACGGGGGTGGGCGAGTAATAGGAGCCCACATAAAAAAACAAACCCAAATATTGGGTGTCCCTATAAAATTGGGACATCTGGTCACCCTATCCAGCTCTCTTGTGAATTTGAGCACTCTAATGGGCTGCCCACCCCACTTGCCTACCTTCTGGGGCAGCATAACCAATCAGAGCTTCTGCAGGCAGGGCCTACAGCACACTCTCTCTCTCCTCTGCACCCCTCTCAACCAAAAGCCATTCTCAGGGGAGGGAGCCAAAAAGCCCAGTGACAAAGGGTGCTTTGTCCAAGCAAGCAGGATGGTATCTTTGTTCCTCCTCCTCTGCCTCCCTGCAGCACCTGGACTGGGAAGAAGCAGGGGGAGCAGAGTAAAAGTCCCTGCAGCTGCCCACCCCAACCCGGAAGGGGCAAAGGGGATCCTGCTGCAGTTCCCCCCTGCAGGACTGGGAGAGGGGGGGTGAAGAAGCCCAAGGGGAGCTGAGCTGCAGGGGTTCGAGGGGGGATGCAGAACTAATGGGATGAGGGTTGGAAGTGAACTGATGGGAATGGGTGGGGGGAATTAATTGCTGGGCAGGAGACATGCAGTAGTGGGGGTGAGAGCTCCTTCAGCAGGGGACAAAAATCACAGTTACCCAATACATTTGAAAGAGTTGGTAAGACTAATATTGTGTCTCTCTCTCTCTCTCTCTCTCTCTCTCACACACACACACACACACACACACACACACGATGGGCAGGAGTGTAGTGCAAACATCAAAAGACAGACCTAACAAACCCAATCTAGTGCTTTTTAAAAATCTCATGATTGGGGGGCCAATGTCATGATTTTGGGGGATGAGGGGGGAGGGTGTCTGACTCATGATTGTTGAGCTTTTGAGATGAGCAATAATGGGGAAGTAAGTCTCAGGAAGTAACCTTGAGAGGAAGTTTCAGAAGTACCCATGCTTCCTGCCTGGAGAAAAAGCAGAAGTGTTTTGGGGTGAGCAACACCAGCAGTAGGTCAGGAGGAGCTTCTTCTATCCCCTTTCCAATAATAAATGCATAGTCTGTTCCCTGAGCTCCTCCTTGCCAGTGTCATCACTCCTAACAAACAGACTCTGCTTTTTTGTGTTAACCTGCCAGTAAGGCCACGGAGTCAAGAACAACATACGAGCCGCTCCAGTGCTGACTGAGCTGGGTTTAAGTGGCCCTTAGCTGAAGACTGTGGCCTCTGTATATGTATGAGACCATGGAGCTTAACTTGCAGAGTCTGAATAGCTTTGCCAGACTACTTAACCCTAATTTTCTACTCCAAAAATACTGTTAATTTCTCAATTAAGGATTTTAAAAATAAATTATATACAGAATCCATTGGTCATTCTCCCCTCCCACTCTCGACCCCCCCGCCAGATTGTAATACCTTTAAGGTAGGTGAAACTGTGGTCCTTAATTTTTGTACTTAAGATTGTGCCTTCAAGATTGAAAAAAATCACCTCTCCTTTATAGTTTGGTAAATTTTACTTAGCATTTGGTTAATGAGCAAAGTTCCACACTCAGTTTCCCCCGTGCCAGACCATTAGCTATAATGTGGCACTTGGACATTTTGAGCAGCTACTTTGTTTAAAAAAAAATAAAAAAAATAAATAAATAAAAAAAAAATGTGCAAAATATTTCAAGTAGCTGTAGTGGCACGAGTGAAACTAGAACAGATTTTGGCCAGCTATCTATACTCTTAGAAATCACACCCACTCACAGTCGCTCACTCTCTCTTCATGACTGCCAGAGCATTCAGTTTCACTGCAAGAAAGATAAGATGATTTAACAAAAATTCTGTGACTTCAGCACTACGCTAAGAAAAATAAGAGTGCTAATAAAAGATTCAGAACTTTAACCTTCATATACCCACCCCCGACTGCACCAATGTTCCCAGTCATAACTAATTTGGAATTGTCCTGACTCTTCCCTGTGTTTTCAGTTTCTAAACTAGATTAAAAAGATGAAAATCTAATCCCCAAAAGTAAAAAGCACAATAAAATTATACTGAAGACTCAAGAGAAATTGAAATTGATTTCAAGGCAAATATGATCTTCCTCCAGTAGAAGATATTAGAGCCTCTTGCCATATACAAATGTGTAAGAAGCAATCATGTTTTATTGTTTCAGAAGAAGATATTCCTTAAGTGGAAGAGGTAATGGAATGCAGTAGAATTGTTCTGCTCCTCTGGGGACTTTGGGTCATACATTGTGGAATTGTCCAGATTCTAGCAGCTTTTTAAAAAAAGGTGAAAACTTCACTGTATTTATATATTTTTAAACCTGAAACCATACGGGCAATAAATGTTAGACAAGTAACACAAAAGAGGATGTTGATAATGTGGTATCTGTCAGGGCCGGCTCCAGCTTTTTTGCCGCCCCAAGTGACGAAGCGAAAAACAAACAAACAAACAAAAAGTCGATCGGCGGCAGCTCAATTGCGCCGTTTCATTATTCTGCGGCAATTCGGCGGCGGGTCCTTCGCTCCCTCTCTTCCCCTTCGGCAGCCCTTCGGCAGCACTTCGGCGACAGCTCAAAGAGGAAGAGAGGAACTGAGGGACCCGCCGCCAAATTACCGCCGAAGACCCGGACCAGCTTCCTTCGCTGGTGCCTGGAGCCGGCCCTGGTATCTGTTATGTTAGGAGGTGTAATGGGGTCTACGACCATACTGAGCAGAGACAGAAGGGGGAGGGGAACCTCTCCGGCTACAGGCAAACAGCCTGACCATGCCCCCACACAGCTGCCACAACTGCTAATCATGGAGCCAGGCACCTATAGCTGCAACCAATAAGGGAAACAAGGCCTGCTATAAAAGGAGAGAGCTGAGAGAAGGAATGGGGTAAAAAGGCCTGGGACAGTGAAGGGGCAACAACCCTGTACCAGGCTGCCTCCAGAAACACAGCCCAAAGGAACTGAAGCAGACCACTAGGCCTAATTAGAGCAAGGTCAAGGACCAAGAACTGTCTTGACTGGGGCTAACTAAATAAAACCAATCAGGGGGCAGTAGAGACCCCTGAAACACCATATCCAGGACCAGTGACAGGAGGTAGAATAGGGTTGCCAACTTTCTAATTGCAAAAAAACGAACACCCTAGCCCTTGCCCTACCTCTTCCCTGAGGCCCTGCCCCCACTCACTACATTCCCCCCCCCTTGATGGCTTGCTCTCCCCCACCCGCACTCACTTTCACTGGGCTGGTGAGGGAGGGGGTGAGGGCTCTGGCTGGGGGTGCAGGCTCTGGACTGGGGATGAGGGGTCTGGGGTGCAGGAGGGGGCTCCAGGCTGGGGGGTGAGGCCGAGGGATTTGGAGTGTGGGACGGGGCTGTGGGTTGAGACAGGGGGTTGGGGTGAGGGAGGGAGTATGGGCTCTGGGCTGGAGGTGCAGGCTCTGGGGTGGGGCTGTGGATGAGGGGTTCAGGGTGTGGGAGGGGGCTCTGGGCTGGGGTCTGGGGGGGTGAGGGCTCCAGCTGGGGGTGCAGGTTCTGGGGTGGGGTTGGGGATGAGGGGTTTGGGGTGCAGGAAGGGGCTCCAGGTTGGTGAAGGGCTTAGGGCTGAGGCAGGGGGTTGGGGCGTGGACTTACTTTGGACAGCTCCTGTGCAGCGGGGCTAAGGCCCGCTCCCTGCCTGTCCTGGCTCCGTGTGGCACCCTGGAAGCAGCCAGCAGGTCCGGCTCCTATGCGGTGGGGCCAGGAGGCTCCATGCACTGCTCTAGCCCACAGGCACTGTCCCCACATCTCCCATTGGCCGTGGTTCCCGGTTGAGGAATGCAGTTTCAGAGATTTTCAGATCCATTGTACAGGTTAGATCAAAGGTGAGGTTCTGTTTGGCTTTGCTGCTAAGCTCCACTACCTTGGAGTGCCTCTGGTTAGGTACCAGCTTTCTTTGCACTTTGTGTTTTAGTGTCTGATTTTGCTGTGATTTCTCGTCTAGAATTCAAAAAAGCTGCTAAGAACACTCCAACACTCCTGTCCTTTTGTATAGCATGGAGATTGGCTGATGGGCTACTGCATACCAGACTAAAGGATTTAGGCCAGGGGTGGGCAAACGTTTTGGCCCGAGGGCCACATTGGGGTTGCAAAACTGTATGGAGGGCGGAGTAGGGAAGGCTGTGCCTCCCCAGACAGCCTGGCCCCCGCCCCATCCGACCTCTCTCACTTCCCACCTCCTGACTGCCCCCCAACCCATCCAACCCCCCTGCTCCTTGCCCCCTAACCGCCCCGTCCCGGACCTCCTGCCCCTAACCGCCCCCATCCAACCCCCCTGCTCCCAGTCCCCTGACTGCTCTGACCCCTATCCACACCCCCACTCCTTGACAGACCCCACCCCAGACCCCACGCCTATTCAACTCCTCCTGTTCCGTCCCCTGACCCCTATCCACACCCCCGCTCCCTGACAAGCCCCCCTGGGACTCCCATGCTTATCCAACTCCCCCGTCCCCTGACCGCCCCCCAGAACCTCCGCCCCATCCAACCGCCCCCTGCTCTCTGTCCCCTGACTGCCCCATCCGGGATCTCCCACCCCTATCCAACCCCCCCGGCCCTGGCCCCCTTACCATGCTGCTCAGAGCAGCATGTCTGGCAGCCGTGCTGCCCGGCCAGAGCCAAACAAGCTGCCGCACTGCTCGGCAGGAGCGCGCCGCTTTGCCGCCCAGAGTGCTGCCCATGCAGCGGCATGGGGAGGGAGGACAGCTGGGGAGGGGCTGGGGGCTAAACTTCCCGGCCAGGAGCTCAAGGGCTGGGCAGGACGGTCCCGCGGGGCAGACATGGCCCGCGGGCCGTAGTTTGTCCACCTCTGATTTAGGCAGTAGTTCATTGGTAGCTTACTCAGAAATGTCTCAGCTGCTACTCTGCACCATGAAACTTCTCTGCCACTTGCTCGTTGCATGACCTTGGACAACTCATTTCACTCTTCGGCACCTCAATTTCCCCATCTGTAAAATGAGGATAATAATAACCACTTCCCTAATTTGCAGGAATGTTGTGAAGACTAACTTTTAAACAAGTTCTTTGAGAGCCTCAGCTGAGAAGCCAACTGTAAGTGTGAATTATTTTGCTCTGTTACAATAGTGTAAAGTCAGAGTTGCTCCATTGAAGTCAGTGGGGTTACTCCATATTCCTACAAATGAAACTGAAGGCAAAATTTAGCTTGCTTTATAGCACTTTGAATACATATGGGAGAAACTCTGATCCGGTACCTACCTCCATCATTCAGACATGTTAATATACTAACAGTTAATAATTTAAAGTCTATTTAGAAACATCGAAGTGCACATATTTTTAATAGAACAATAAAGTTATTTAAAATACAGCCATCAGATGGCAGCAGACACAGCCAGCTCATAAAGCTAAATTTATGGGTAGAGATAGCATCTCCAAGCTTTCTAAATTATAAACTCTTATATTACCTTTATATTGGCTCAGAAAGCTATCTGGCTTGTCAACCTATGATACTTGGGAATTGCATGTGCTTAAAATACATAGTGAAATACAAATAATAGGGCACTCAAGAAATCTAGATTTTAGCTGACAAATATGGCCCTACAGTGAATGTGAATTATTTAAGATTACTGTAATGAAGTTCTTAGACAGTTAAAAATAACATTATCTTTAAAAAGGCTGAGAGCCCCTCCAGGAGTTTCTGGTAAATGATTGGTGCCTAGACTGGTGGTGTTTGATGCGTTAGGTTCAGAAAGAGAATACAATGATATGCTATATATAGGCTGACATCAAAATGTTTGGGGCCTGATTCACCATTCGGTCATACTGGAGTTATGATGGTGCAAAGCTGAAGTGGCCAAGTGGAGAGTCAGGCTCTTGCTTTTTTGACACAAGAATTTCAAGTCCCAGACACACTACAAAAGTAACTGCCTGTTTTATTTATCAGTTGCAGCACTCCAGTGAGAGATGAGGCCAGGCTGAGCTGTGTTAGATAAGATTAAAAAACAGTAACAGCTTCACTGTATTTGAGATGATCCATAAAAAGAAAAATGAGACTCAAAAGTGACTCAGAGATTATTACAAACTTTTAGAAAGGGATAGAAGAGTCCTGCAAGGTAGCCAGCAGGGAAGAATGTGACACTATCCAGTGGCCGGGCATCGGTCCACAATAGCTCAGCTTTATAAGCCTTTACTTTTAGAAAATTGGTCCACATTCAAGGTCTTAAAAACAACCATGTCGCACTGCAAGTGGCTTGCACAGAGTGGATAAGTTGGTCAGTCCAGTAGTCCTGCTGGACCCTGCTTCAAGGATGCCCTAAGAAAAAGCTCTGCCAAAGCAGACAAGATGTGAAGTTTTATTAGGTTAAATCCCAGCAGGAGTGTTTGGAGTCCCAGCTGGCAGTGCCTGCCAGAGCAGAGGGAGTCCAGGTGCAGCTGAGCCTAAGACTAAAATGGGGTTGGACTAATCTCATGAGAGAGCATGAGAGCAAGCACCATGGGACTATAGAGATTAAAAGCTGCCCTGTGTGTCCTCTCTGTGGTTGTTTAAAGTTGACAGACTCAAGCTGCCTGAAGGAAATGTGGCCAGAGACGCTACTTGTTCGTTATTTTGGTTGAACAAGAATCTTGTGACTAAACCACCACTTTTTTTTTAATGCTTAACCTTCACCTCCTGTGACCATTCCAGTTTCTCAGCACTTGGCCCTACCATACATGGAAATATACAGACAGTTGTCGGACTTAACGACACAATTGGTGTCTTAAAATCGTGTCTTAAGTCAAAACGTCGTAAGTCAGAACTGATTTTCCATAGGAACAATGTTATAAATGGGGGATTGGTAAGTGAACCAAGGCCTGATACACTATTTTCACCAAAATAACCCAGATTTTTGTACTCAATTATAGACGAGTAATATAGCTACATTAATGTATTTATATTGTAAATAGCAATCATATTGACATTTTAAAAATCACATACGTTAAAAATACATAAAGAAATATAGTACTGTATATTACCCATACCTACAAATGATCTAAAAAGCATAGACAAATTTTAAAGCTTTAATTTTTTTTACATACCTTGTCGTCATCATTCTTGGGTGTTGGTTCTAATTGGGTTGCATTGCAGGGGGTTTTGAAGTGATTTGGAAGGACTTCTTTGAGGTTACTTTGCTGGACTTTTTGAAGGGCCCTTGTTTGGACTTTTTGAAGAGTTCTTGGCTGGAATCTTCTCAGGAGTCTTGGCTGCAGATTTTTCTGGAGTCTTGTCTGCTTTCTTAAAGAAAGTGTCCAAGGAATTTTGGACAGAAGTTCTCATCTTTTCCTTGTAAATTTCTTTGTAGCAGCTGTACATGTTGGATATGCCCCTATTCACAGATGCACTGTGTTCAATGTTGGGGTCATGTTCCTCAAACAGGGACATGGCAGCTTCCAAATATTGAAATGCTTCAGCCAACACTTCTGTTGTCAAGACTTTACAAGGAGGAGTCTCTTCAACAATGGGTGCATCATCTTCTTCCTCTGCCACTTTTTGCTGTTCCAATTCAATGAGGTCCTTATTAGTTAATTCTTCAGAATGTGATGTCAGTAACTCATCAACATCCTCTGGTACAACATCTAAGTTGAGTTCTTTTCCCATTTCAGCAACATTTTTGGTCACCTCTTCAACAGTGTCTGTAAAGCCTTGGAAGTCAGATACAAATTCAGGACACAATTTTCTCCAAACACCATTCAAATTGGATTGTTTGACTTCGTTCCATACCTCTCTAATGTTCTTAACTGCACGGTAAATGTTGAAGCCCTTCCAGAATTCCTTCAGAGTTGGTCCACCTTCCTTCTCAGTTGCCCTGATGGCCTGGGCGAATGTGCTCCTAAGATATGTGACAGACCCAGACCAGTGGGGTACAGGAGTCTGGTAGAGGGCAAATATACTGGTCACTGGATGAGTAGTTTTCTGTTCCCTGAGTGACCAGAGAAGGGGCTGCACTAGAGTAACCAGGAACCTGCTAGAACCAGTTGAGGCAGGCAGGCTAATTAGGACACCTGGAGCCAATTAAGAAGAAGCTGCTAGAATCAATTAAGGCAGGCTAATCAGGGCACCTGGGTTTTAAAAGGAGCTCACTTCAGTTTGTGGTGTGAGTGTGAGGAGCTGGGAGCAAGAGGTGCAAGGAGCTGAGAGTGAGTGAGTGAGTGAGTGAGTGAGTGAGTGGGCGGGCGGGCTGGCTGGCTGGCTGGCTGGCTGGCTGGAGGACTGAGGAGCACAAGTGTTATCAGACACCAGGAGGAAGGTCCTGTGGTGAGAATAAGGAAGGTGCTTGGAGGAGGCCATGGGGAAATAGCCCATAGAGTTGTAGCTGTCATGCAGCTGTTACAGGAGGCACTCTAGACAGCTGCAGTCCACAGGGCCCTGGGCTAGAACCCGGAGTAGAGGGCGGGCCCGGGTTCCCCCCAAACTTCCCAATTGACCTGGACTGTGGGTTCTTCTAGAGGGGAAGGTCTCTGGGCTGTTCCCCAACCCACATGGTGAATCTCCGAGGCAAGAAAATCCGCCAATAAGCGCAGGACCCACCAAGATAGAGGAGGAACTTTGTCACAGATAATAGGCTTTGAAGGATGCAATTATCCCCTGGTCCATGGGTTGCAATAATGAGGTGGTATTGGGGGGCAGAAACACCACTTTGATGTCAGGATGCATGTAATCAAGGATGGTTGGATGACCAGGAACATTGTTGAAGATTGACTGTTTTTGCTGCAATAATCCCTGACACTTGGCACAAAATGATGATTAAACCAATCCTCAAGAATGTTCTTATCGACTCCCGCTTTAGGATTGGATTTCCATATCACTGGGAGAAATGACTTGGAATATCCCTTGAAAGCCCTGTGGTTTTCCAAACGGTACACAAGCAAAGGTTTAAGTTTAAAGTCTCCTGCAGCATTTGCACAGAGCAAAAAATGAGCCTATCTTTAGTAGCTTTATACTCTGGCATGGATTTCTCCTCTTTGGCAATGTAGGTTCTCGATGGCATTTTTTTCCAAAAGAGCACAGTTTTGTCAACGTTAAAAACTTGCTGAGTACAATACCCATCTTCTTCAATGATTTCAGTCAATGTCTCAGGAAAAGCACGAGCTGCCTCCTCATCAGCACTGGCAGCTTCACCTGAGACCTTGATGTTATGCAAATTGGCCCTGACTTTGAAATGCATAAACCACCCCCTACTTGCATTAAAAGGCTCAGCATTAGAATTCTCCCCCTGTTCTTTCTTTAGATCACCATAGTCTTTTCCTGAATTATGCCTAAACTCACAGGAGTATGGCGTTGACTTTGATTCTCCAGCCAAATGGTTAACAGGTTCTCAACCTGAGCAAAAAGTCCAACACGCTGCTTAGTTATCTCAGGTGATTGCATAGGAGCCAAGCCCTTGACATGTTCCTTAATCCTTATCTTGTCATTCATGATGGTCATAATAGTTCGGGGATATCCAAAGCTCTACTGATTTCAGTTGGCGTCTCACCTTTTTCAGACCTCTTAATTATTTCCATTTTTGTTTTCATAGTAATTGTTCTGTGGTTCTTAGAAGAAGAAACATTACTTGCACCAGATTTATGCTTTTCTTCCATTATTATGGGCAAAGAAACACTACATTTTAAGAAAAAGTTTGGAAACACAAAGATTCACCGTAAATATGGCATCAGAACAGCAACTGAACATCTTGAGTCAGGAGATGGGAGGTGCAGAACATCGATGCGCACATATGAACTTGTTCGCTGGTGTGGCATTGCATCGGGTCGAGCATCATAAAGTCGAAACCAACATCGGAAAGTCGAAACAGGATTTCAATTTATAAACGTAAGTGCTGTTCATCATAACTCGCATGTCATAAAGTTGACGACTGCCTGTATTCTGATCAACCCATGTATAACAGTGGTATTTATACATTTATATCAGTGATACTCGGACTGAGCCTCTTGAGAGGCAGGTGGCTCTTTAATGTGTCCCTTGCGGGTCTTTGCAGCACATGATATCAAAACACTGTGATTTTAATTATTAACCAATCAGAATGCTTTAACTATGTTATTAACCAATTGTAGTTGATATTATAATATTTGGTCAGTCATTTTGCTGTGAGAATAATAAAAACTAAATATTTCTCATCACATTGTTTAAATATGAATATAAATAGTAAATAAAATCACACTACTGTGGCTTTTGGATAATGTTGATCTCTAATTTGGCTCCTGAACCACTGAAGTCTGAGTATCACTAGTATAGATCAATAGCCTTATGTAATAGCAAAGCGCAAGTGGTCCAGGTTAATTGAGCAATAACTTTTGTAGCATTGTTAGGAGTGCATGGTGTTGCTGTTATGTGGCTTTAGAGAAAGTGTGTAGAATTGCAGTTCCTTAACAATTTCTCCACCAGCAGGTTCCCAGCGCTCACTTTCCCTCCACATGAGGCCCCTGGCATTCCCACCACTTCTTTGTACGTACAAAAGTAAATTATTTCTTTGTTGCTTCTGCTCCCAGCCATTTTGATTTAGCTACCAAGGAGCAACAGAGGCAAGGAGATATTACCTGTAATCCGTTTCTTAATGTATTAGGCTTAGACTTGTGTGTTTTGTTTTATTTTGCTTTGTGACTTACTTTGTTCTGGCTGTTATTACTTGAAACCACCTAAATCCTACTTTTTATACTTAATAAAATCACTTTTGTTTATTAATAAACCCAGAGTAAGTGATTAATACCTGGGGGAGAAAACAGCTGTTAATATCTCTCTATCAGTGATATAGAGGGCGAACAATTTATGAATTTACCCTGTATAAGCTTTATACAGAGTAAAACGGATTTATTTGGGGTTTGGATCACATTGGGAGCTGGGTGTCTGGGTGCTGGAGACAGGTAACCTGCTGAGCTGTTTTTAGTTAAAGTCTGCAGCTTTAGGGGTGTGGCCCAGACCCTGGGTCTGTGTTGCAGCAGGCTAGTGTGTCTGGCTCAACAAGGCAGGGTTCTGGAGTCCCAAGCTGGCAGGGAAAATGGGCTCAGAGGTAATTTCAGCACATCAGGTGAAAGTCCCAAGGGGATCTCTGTGACCGAGACCATCACAGTCACCATCAACAACTCAGTTATCCTTCCTATTTCCCAGGCCTACACTCTTGTAATCTTGATTCTTCTCTCTCCTTCCTCCATCCCCCAGCTGTATCCAGACTCTCTCTGAGTCCCGTCATTTCTTCTTTAATGTAATCAAAAACTGCCCCTTGATCATAATCTCCAATCTTTGTCCACACCTTGTTAATTTTACACCCTCAGTATTGCAAACTCTGTTAGTGGATGGATAGTGGGGATGCTGCTTGTGTGTTTTGATAACAGAATAAAGATTATTTGTCCGTACTTTCTGTCTGATTCAAAATACCTGTTTGTGTGTTATGAGTGGTTTGTTATTCCATTATTAAGTGACTGCTCAATGAGCATAATTTAAGATGCAGTACTGTACTATATATTAATTATATTTTAACCCCTTTTGATCTGAGCTGCTATTCTTGAACAGAATTTTTGCATGGTATCTTGGATTTCTTTTTGGCACTAATAAGAGTGCTCTATGTTCTGTTTGCATCTTATTTATTTATTACAGTATATTAATACATTTCACGCCACCTCCTAAGACTGAATAGCCTCCTTCCTCCTACACTGCACACAAGATGCCTCCTCTGCTTTAAATCCCTTCTCCAATTTCACGACTTCTGGCTGGCTTTCCACTGCTAATCACCACTTGGATACTGCTACAGCTGTCTGTGATAAGAGAACTTTCTTTAATTACAAGACTATTCAATAAAAAATTCCTTGGTAGTACACTTTTCCGTCTCCTTTTGAGTTCTTCTCCTTGTATTCTCAACCCACTCCTTCTCCATTCCCTTCTTCTGCTTTGTAGTCATGTCTTGCTTGAGTGCTGTCTGTTTAAATGCCTGAGCCTATACCTATCAAAAGCAATGGAAGTTTAGCTGTTAAATGCAACTGTAGCAGGACCAAATCCGGACTGGGAGATGTGCCAATCAGCCCCAACTCCTATTGTCTTCAGTGAGACTAGTCTGAGTTCGGGCTTTAAGAGCAGACCCTTAAATTTAAGCTCTTAGAAGCCCAAGGATCACAGTCTTTGTCTGTAAAGCTCCATGTGCACCAATGGTGCTGTACAATAGAGGAGCTGGTAGTTAATCCTGTATTTAGATGGCTTAATACTTCCCATTATAAAAATCCACCTGTTTTTGAAGATCTCTAATGGTTGTTACTGTGCTTCACACCCTGATGTTTGGGATATCTTGGTGGTAACAGATATAGTACACAGATCCCCCTGCTCAAAAATAAAATAAAAATAAAAAAAACCCTACTAATTAAGTAAAAATGGACTCTCCATTAGATATTTGCAATATAGGACCTATGACACAAAGTCGAACATTTCTGGTTCCATCCAGTAAAGGACAGTGGACCTATTCATTACAACACATTTCTCTATGTCTGTAATTGAGAATAAAGATCACTGAGCTCTACAAAGGGGGGGGGGGGAGCGGGAAACATTGCACAGACACAGTTCAGGCAAATCTTTGTTCTGACCTGAAGGGGGTGGGAAATCTGACAACTAGTATTTTTTTCAATTTTGTGCTGTGGGCATATTTTACACACGCAATACTATATCAGCATTTTTCTGACACATGCAGACTAGACCTTTCATTTTAGTAAACTGCATTTGTGAACCTAGAGCACCTTTTCTTTTTCATTGGTGTGTGATGGTTGTGTTGGTGTTTTGTTTATTATTGTGTTGTAAATATCACCTTGGCTAGTGTTCTTTTAAAATAAAACTTGAGAACATGCAGAACAGTTTATTTGCCACGGAAGATGGCACTTTTAGTGAAAAAGCCATTTAATTTCATACGCTATTTTACTTTCCCTTTCAACGGAAATGGGAATTATGTAAAACAGATCTTTTTTTTCCCTTCTCTCAGGCCCTTTTAAGACTTATGCTGCTTGTATAAATTATATCTCACATATAACAGGTTTGATTATATTATTTAATCTGCAGCACAGAAGATAATTGTATATTGTATTTTTCAGCATCTCTTTTTTCACCTTTTATATTTTTTCTTGAAATAAACTGCATGCTTTTTTGAGGTTGGCTCTGATGTCTTCATCACTAGCTGCTGGATCCATACATTTTATAACAGAAAAATATAGGCAAATCGGGAACACACCTATAATTATAACTCAGGATTGACTTTGTTAATTTATTATAAAGTTACCAGTCCTGAGCCACTTGGTATATAGTAATAATAGCTTTATAATTCACAATTACCCATCATTTATGTAAACACTAATGATAGAGACACAGGACATTTCATAGAGATTAATGACCAGCTGGAGAGCTCATAACCTGAGGTAAAGCCAAGGTCCATTAACCCCAGCTAGTCATAAATTCCCCAGCACATGCCTTGGGCAGAGGTAATTATTGCTACTAGAAACTGAAATATATGGAAGAAAACGTAAGGCACTTCTTTTTTCCTGTCTCACAATTTCTCTGATATGCATATTCTAGTTGCACAGGAAGTACTGAGCATTGCCAGGGAATTAATACTTCTTATATTATCAAGATTCATTTTTCTATTCTGACTAATCCATTTATCTTACTTTACAGATAGCAAGATGCAGCCACCTGTAAAATAATTTAGTCTCTAGTTTTACCATATCTTGCTAGTGACAATATAAAGAAGAAAAATGCAACATATGTATAATAAAGATTCCAGAAGTATCAATCTGTATCATTCTGATGCCTAGAATGTCTGAGTCAGTGTGAAGTAATGGAAGCAGCTACAAGCATGATGGAGAGCTCTTTTTGTTCAGAATATCACCAGTTTGAATCATCATTGGTTTCTGTGGTCTGTTACCATCCAATTGCTATTTGGTATAGTGTTGCTACCATGAGTACTCCCACACTGAAAGCTTTAATGGAACTGCTCATGGTAGAAAGCATTGTAATGAGTCTGCTGATCAGCAAACTCACCACTGTTCTCGTTCCTTCTCCCCTTCGGGGGTGGAAAAGCAGAGCTGCAGTGGGAGCTGGAGAGTCATGCGGGGAGCAGACAGCCCAGTGAGGGGGCAGGTTGTGACTGGCACACATTGCAGGAGGATACAGGTCTGTGGGGAAAACAGAGACTGACTTGGGGCCTGGCAGATGAAGGCTGAGTAAATGGGGGGTCTGAAAGCAGCTATTGTGGGGGTGGGTGGAGTGGAGGGGGTGGCCAGCAGCAAGCCCAGGCTCTTAAAGGAGCTGGAGCATGAAGAAGGCTCTTGCAGTAAAAGTGACACAATCACCAAGGGAGCAGCCTGAGAAGTGGTCACTGTGCTCTGACTGGGCATGGGGGCCCAAAGAGAAGGTGCTGCTGTTTTTGTAAAAGGCAAATGCATTCGAACACGGACTTGAGCTGGGGACTGTAACCTACCTGCTGTCCACAGGCGGGATAGCCAGCTAGGAGGAGTTGGGTGAAAATCATGGCAGCAACAGGAGGGCCACAATATAGAGGGGCCCCAACAAGACACATCACAGACTGAGTCTGACCAGGAAGCCTGCAAGTTACCTACTTGCCTGTAATAGAGGAATGCACTGGAAAGTGCACACTAGGCATGAGGAGCCCTGACCCTCTACTGGACTGTCCCTATTGGAATGGAAGGCTAAACTATATTTTATTATGTTCACCCACTAGGTGGCACTGCGCATAAAATACAGTATCATATTTAGAGGATCCTCAGCCATGCCTGGCAGAACATTAAAGGGTCTTATGATGAACACATCGGGTGTGTATATAACCAAACTCGGTCGCCAGTCAATACTTGGTACAGACAAACATGACAATTCCCAGGTTAGGAATTGCTGAGTTTTAACTTGAAATATAACTCCATAAGCTATGGCACCTAGTGTATTTGTAGCCTTTCCTTGCCTGCCAGCCCTACTAATATATCCTTTCACGTTAGCCTTTTGGGAGATTATTGGGACCTACTAGGCTAGAGTCTATAGTACAGCTTAGCTGCTAAAGCATCTTCGCTGTTTGTCTTGGAGTCATGGTACAAGCATTGCCAACCCCAGCATTCAAAAATCATGATTGATTTTTAAAAAATAATAAACTTTGGACTCTTTGTATTTGCCTTCTGGGTTTTGAGCCATCAGGGAGCACTCAGGTCATGTTCTTCTGTGTAAGCAGGGGGGCTAGAAATGGACATTATTTTTTAATGAAAGCTGAGGTTCTCGGGTAATTTTATTACTCTTAGCAACTGGGGCTTTAAGAAAAACACCAACTATTGAGAGATTCATGATACAGTAGCAAGGGCTGGAAATGCTGGTGGCCCACCTGGCAGGCTACCAAGCACCGTAAGAGATCTGGAGTACAAGAGCACTGAGCAGCCACATTAATAACAGCACTGCATCATGCTTGCAGGACCTGGCACTTCCTGGGCAAAGGGAATGCAGTAGATTTAATTTACTTTGATTTTGGAGAAATTATTTCATATTGTGTGTCTCTGAAAATCATACTTGGAAACTTAATTACAATTGAAATGAAAATGAGCACTGTCAGATGGACTGAAAACTTGCTGAAGGACCATAAACAAGGGGTAATAAAACATGACAATATATCAAATTAGGGGAAGGTGTCTAGCAGGATTGGTGTTAAGTCCAGTTTTTTTTTATCATCAGCATTAATGATCTGGAAGAGTGAATAACCAGCATGTTAATTAAATTAAAGGATGATACTAAATTGGGAGGCATGAACACCACCAAGGACAGAGACATAATGACAGTGGACAAGCAATTACATAAGAGTTTGCAAGGCGCTATCACAGTGAAAAACAGCAATGTGATTTTGGTTTTTTGGGCTGTGCATACAGAGGTATCACGTCACAGAGTAAGGAGGCTATCATTGTCTATGTGGGTCTCATGAGACTGTACCTAGAATGCTGGTTCAGTTCTGGGCACTTTACTAACAGAAAGATCTAGCATCTAGACAACTGAGGAAGTTCAGAGAACAGTAACAAAAATAATTAAGAGACCAGAGGGATTGACTTGTGAGGAAAAATTAAAAGAACTAAATATGTACAGTGTGGGTAAGCAATGATGAAGTGGGCGGGGGGAGAGACATGAATAGCCCAAGGCTGGAGAGGTTTTTGTCTGGCATGTAAGTGGGTGTAAGTGGAATGATGGTATCCCATATCATACCTCAAGCGCATATCCAGTTAAGAAAAGGAAAATTTAGGCTCAATGGCAGGAAATCTCTGTCAGCTCCCGTTTCTATGAGTTTATGATCTAGATTAGTTAGAAATAGGGGCAAGAAGTAACAAAAATGAGAGTCAAGGTCAGACACTTGCAAGCTGATATGTCTGAGGTAAAATAAACCGGCACAAATATATGTAATGGGGTAACAGTGGGCAGATGATGGTATGGGATGGTGTGGGGGAACAAGGCAATTCTGGGCTGGGTCTCCAGAGGAGGGAGATTCTGATGAGACTGCATTTTAGAATCTTTGTTAAAGATTCCACACGTCTGTTTCCTCAGCTGCCCTAGTAATAGGCATGGTGTAAGCACCTAGACGGATAGATAAAGATAGCCAAGAAAGCTCCCATTCCAGTTCCCAGCGCCTCCAAACAGACCAGGAAAATCAGTGAAGGTGAAATCCTGTCTCTCTGAGGTCAATAGGAAATTTGCAATTGACTTCAGTGGAGTCAGGATTTCACCCCAAGAATAAGAGCAAGGAATCTCAGTGCTGGAAGGGAGATATGGTCTACGGACACATTGATGACAGCATGAATATGAGTGAGTGAGGGACACAAAGGGGCAGTTGCATGTGCAGCTTGGGCAGAGTGAAGGGCACAATGGGACAGTAGTAACACGCAAAGTGGACCATACCAGGTCAGGTGTTGATGCTTTTAGGTCATTTATTTGTGTTTCTTGATTTTAAAAACAGGCAGATTGTAAATAAAGACCTCTTTGGGAAGAAGAAGTATAAGAAAATTCAACCCGTTTTTTGCTGGGAATGTGTGATTAGCTGCCTTTTCTGGAAGCCTTGTTTTCTTGTACCTGATTGTCATGTCACAGCTGTCACTGTATCCCCAGATTGAAGTCTCAGTCCATTTAATTGTTAGTAAGTGTTTAATACTCCCTTACTGATTTGCGGGCTCGCATATCTAGGTTGCCAAGTCCTCTCTAGGTCTGTGTCTGACAGTTATTGTCAGTGAGAAAAAGTCACTCCTCCCCCCTGCTCAGTGTCTCTTCTTCCCCTGCTCCGCCCCCCAAACTCCTTGCTCAGTCTGAGTAGCTGTGGGTGAGGAAGAAGTTTATTTCTCCCCTCCCCCCCATCTTGCACCCCTCAGAAATGAGGGGAGAGTGAAGGGTTGAGCAGCAACTGGAGGGATGGGGTGGGGTTAGGAAGGCTGAGGAAGTGAAGGGTCATTAGGAAGCTGGAGGGCGCCTGGGGCAGCGTGACGGAGGGATGGTGAAGTGAATGTTGGGGGCAATGGTTATGTAATTGAAAGAGGAGGGGGAAGTGTGTGGAAATGCTTAAAGCCATGGAGAGCAGCAGGTACTGTGCTCCCTCTCAACTCCCCTTGCTTTAACTCCTGCCTGGGGTTGTTATGAGAGTCTGGAGCCGTTCTCCCCCATTCTGCCCCTGTCCTCCCTAGCCACCTGTCCTCTTTGAGCCCCAGCTGCTCTATTCTGTCCCCCCTGGTGTTCTCCACCCTTCACCCCTGCCCCCTTTCTCTCTCCCCCTCCTGGTTCCCTCGTATCCCTTGCCAGCAGGGCACTGGAGTAGCCAGCTGCACCAGCTGCCTCTCCTTTCCGGCTGCACCAGTGCTGGCTTGGATCCAGCTGGAGGAACAGCGCAGAGGAAGAAACTGAGGTCACTTGGCTGCTTGCAAGGTGAACAGAAATTAATAGGAGACTGCTTGGTTGTCCATAACACTTGTGTGATAGGTTTCAGAGTAGCAGCCGTGTTAGTCTGTATCCGCAAAAAGAACAGCAGTACTTGTGGCACCTTAGAGACTAACAAATTTATTAAAGCATAAGCTTTTGTGGACTACAGCCCACTTCTTCGGATGCATATACTTGTGTGATATATCTCCAACGCCCTCTACTGGTTAGGATTAGAACTGCTCAATGTCAAGGGCTCTGTACAGATAACAGCTAATGGAGATTTTTCTTTGGCCTAATTTTTGAGGGGTCTTTGCTTTTGGATTAGAAAGTTCATTATGAGTCCTATGCCACCTCTGCTGCTCCTATGAAGTTCTGAGTGGCTATGATGCATATTGGAGCTGTGTGAATCAGTCATAGGCAACAATTCATTTGACAAATTTAGCTTATTGTTTTCTGTTTGTGGAATATACACAAGGAGCTTGCAGTTTCTTTTAATGTAATCATTATTAACATTTAATTAACTGTCTTTGTGGGGTGTCTTTCCTCTCCCCATGGATTAAGCCAACAGTTCTCTGCACGTATTTGATACTCTATTGGAAATTTGGACTGTGTTGATCGGTTGTTTGATATTATTTCTGTTCTAGCTCTTATCATCAGAAACATAGCCTGAAGATGATACAGGGGTTTTGATTCTCTCAAACAACAAGATCAGTGAATTTTAGAAGACTTTAAACCTTTTCCTTTCTGGGCCAAATAGGCCTTGCCCATGGCTTGATTTCTACAAAAATCAGGGTACTGTAAGATGTCTTAGTTTATTGCTGAATTGAAATTGAAACTTTTCTCTGTCCTATTCACACACAATAAGTGTGTGTAGCAGAAAAGGAAATGGTTAGATGCGTGTCTGGCTCATTTAATTACCTTTTTATCACGGCTCTGGCAAAGGGTTCTGGGACCCTTGTTTCCGTGCGGTGTTGAGCAATGTTCCATACCATTAGCACTTCTGGTGCTAATATTCAAGCACTCAACATTAAAATTCACTTTCCTTGGTCACTAGTGTGAGTAAAACTTGGTCACTCAAATGTTTCCAGGAAGGAAAAACACACAGCTAAAGTTTCAAATTTGAGCTAACAAATATGCGGGGAAACATTTTGCTCTTGTGCGCACTGCAGAGAAAATTTTGACTACAAAGTGACCGTTGATTTATTACAATAAAAAAAAAGTGAGCAGTTTGCCAAATTACGAATCATAGGACTGGAAGGGACCTTGAGAGGTCGTCTACTTCAGTTTCCTGCACTCAAGGCAGGACTAAGCATTATCTAGACCATCCCTGACAGGGGTTTGTCTAACCTGCTCTTAAAAATCTCCAGTGACAGAGATTCCACAACCTCCCTAGGCAATTTATTCCAGTGCTTAACCACCCTGACAGCTAGCAAACTTTTCCAAATGTCCAACCTAAACTGCCCTTGTTGCAATTTACGCCGACTACTTCTTGTCTTGCAGTTCTGGACACAACTGATACAAATTAGCTACATTTTAAACAAATTGAACAAATATATTTTCAGTCTTGTAAAGCAGACAAAATTGCTCATTACCTGGAAATGTTCCAGAAAATAATGAACCGGATGGGGGGAAATGATGGGACATGGATTGTCACGACAGGATTAACATTTTGCCTCTCGGTTTTATGCCCACTCTACCCACTGTTTTTATACCAGTGTAACTATGTCAGTTAGGAGTGTGACTTTTTAACCAACATAATTAAGTTATACAGCCCTTGGCGTGGACACAGTTATACAGGCATAAGGCACCTTTATATCTGTATAACTGTATCCCACACTACTGGGTTTGCACTGGTTTAACTATACTATGTAGACAAGGCCTTAAATGGAAAATGGATCTGGGAAGGTGAGGTCTGAGGCCCAAGATGGCATAGAGGTTCAATTTCTTTTAACTCCAAAGAATTTCTTCTCCAGCTCATCGATGAGATCATTAAGGAAGGCACTGGAAAGTTCAAAAAGCAGCTGCCTGTGTGATATGTAGGCTGTAGACAAACCTGTTCCTTTTGATCTCGGCCCTTTTAAACATGGGGTTCATTAAAATGAGATAAAGTCAAGCACTGAGAATCAATGTGCTTTAACTCTCCTCTTTTATTTTTATATCACAAGAAGAATAGCTAACAGGAGCGATGAAGTGACAGGAGCCTGTGGAAAGGGTGCTGTGACCAGATGGCAAATGCCGTACAGTAAATTATCACTCACAACACTGCAAGACTTTGAAGATGTTTCTTTTGGTTTTGGAGAAAAAATCAAATACCCTGAGAATGTTCTGTAATCAGTGACAGGAGGAGCTCACAAGAGACTAGTTCACAGAGACACTTTTTTTTTTAAACTCAGATGCTTTTTTAAAATTCTGGAGCATAATTTCTACACCCAGATCCTAAACTTTCTCCTGCAAAAACTTAATGTACACGTGTATATGCGTGCTCAAGCAAATCCTTCATTTGCCTGTGCAGATACCTGTGTGTGAGTACAATTAACTGATTTCTACCCACAAATACAGATTTGAGCACAATATATACATACCTCACTTTAAAAAAACTATAGTAATGGGCAAGTTGATATACACATAGTATAAGGAGTTTCTTTCTTAACTCTTTCACTGCCTTGGAGCCAAAATTCCCACTGATGTCAATAGTGACCAATATATCACTTAATAATTGTTATGCGCTGCAATTGTACAACCCTTCTGGTGTTATGCTGTCATAAAACTGCTAAACCCAGGCAGCAAAGTAACATATTTCATGTAGGTTCCTTCCAGAATTGCTTGTAAAGGTTAAAACAGGAGACTAATGAACCAGGTTGATGCCCAAAAGGATTTAGGTAGTCAGAATTATACTCTGAGTTATAGTATAGTGCAACAATAGCCAGTAGCAATCCTATTCCAGTAAGTGGAAAATAATAAAATTGTAGTTAAATATATGGAACTCACTGTAAGAAATAAAATGAATTCAGTATCGTACTTACTTTGCATTGCTATAGCTCCTTCCAGCTGAGGATCTCAGTACTTTCCAGACATTAATGAGTTCATCCTAACAATTTCCATGTGAGGTAAGGAATTATTATCCCCATTTTACAGACTGGGAAACTGTGGTGCAGATGCTGAGATCTATTAAGGGACTCAAGTGTTGCAATGACAACATGTAAGTGGAGGAACTCTTATCTTCACCTGGTTTGCAGATCTCACTGGGGCTTAGGTAGGAGAGAACCATCTAGCCATTTACAGTTAGGCATTGTGCCCATGCCCAGAGGCAGAAGCCTAGGCACATGGGGAACTTTTACAGCCAAAATGTAGGTGTTGATGAGTTTAGATCCCTATAGATAGGGTTACCAGACGTCCCGTTTTCAAAGGGACAGTCTCGTATTTAAGCCCTCCTGCTGGTGTCCCGACTTTTTCTTAAAAACAGGCAAATTGTCCCATATTTTCTGTCTTCCCCCTCCTCAATACTGGCAGGTCCTGCTGCTGGCCAGATCCCTGCTCGCCAGCCACTCACCTATCAGTGGTGAGTGGGGGGGGTCCAGTGGCCAACGATGGGGGTGGGTTTGAAAGGCTGGTGGTGGAGCGAAGATGCAGCGTGTGGAGCCGACCACTCCCCGTGCTGGTCCATCAGCGCAGCCCCCGCTGTGTGCCGGCTCTCGGCCAGCAGGGCCCTGCTCCGTTTCCCATTTTCGGCCGGCGCTGGCTACGCAGTGCGATGATTGGTAAGTGCGGACAGGCACCAGGTAGGGGCCAGTTACATGTCACCTCTGTTCCCCACCCATTAGACCTTCACGTGCTCCCCCTCTCACTGTCCTCTCCCTACTTTGCCCCTTTGTCCCCGCCCCCTCAGCCCTGCTGCTCCTCCATATGCCCACTGGTGGGGCGCGTCCCGCTCCCAGCACTGTGCAGAGAACCAACCCCTGGTTGGAGCGCTCAGCTCACCAACAGCCTGGCTGAGAGGCTCCTTCCTTCCCCCACTGCCTCTGGCTGGGCCGGTGCCCTGGAAAAGCCCAAGACCGTCTGGCCTGGGGCACTGGCCAGGAGGAGACGAGCCCTGCACAGCACTGGCACGAGGAAGCCTCTCCACCCCTCAGCTAAGCTCTGGAGTGGTTGGGAGGGGGAAGCAATTTCTAGCCTGTTCATGCCCTGTACCTGCAGGCTCCACAGCAGCCCCCGGGCAGGGGCCTACCACCCTCTTTGCCCTCCCTTCCCTGGGTCCGGCACCCAGGGAGAGCAGGGCTGCTCCGTCCCCTAGGCACTCCCCCTGCTGAGCCACCTCTCTGGTTGGGTTTGCTGAAGCTCCTGCAGTCAGGTTCCCTGGCCCTGGTGCACAGTACATACTTAGGGCTTAACCCCTTCCTGCCAGCACTGGCTTGTTTTTCTCCCACTCCCAGAGTGAGGCATGGATGCTTGTAGAGCAAAGTCAACCCCCAGACATCTAGTCCAATGTCTGAAAATTCCCAGTAGCCACCAGCTCTTAGCCTCCATCATGTTTGATGAAACACAGTTTATGACAATCTGACTGTGGATTTGTCACCAAATTTTTGACGCCAAAATAAATGACTATTTCATTCCACTTGCAACATTCTAGACTCCAGTTCTTTGCAGCTGATTTCCTCGCTTTCATCTCACCTTAAAGTTTAAAACTAATCAGATTGTTGTTTTTCAATTACACAAGGGAAAATGTGTTTTGAATTAAGAATTTTTCTGGTTTGGCTCTATTGACTGCATGTTTATGGCTAAGATTTCAATCTTTAAAATAGTTTCTCATAATGAAATTGGGATAATAATTCCATAATGGCTGGGAGGATTGCAGCCACCACTCACAGGAAGAAACGTAGGGTAGTGGTGATTGATGACTCTCTTCTGAGGGGGACGGAGGCACCCATCGGTCACCCTGACATGGCATCCCGGGAAGTATGCTGCCTGCCAGGGGCACGTATCCAAGATGTTATGAAGGGATTGTCGAGGATCATCCAGCCCTCTGACTACTACCCCTTGATAGTCATCCATGTGGGCACTAATGATACTGCAAGGTATGACCCTCAGGAGATCAGAAGTGACTCCAGGGCTTTGGGAGTAAGGGTGAGGGAGTTGGGAGCACAGGTGGTGTTCTCTTTGATCCTTACAGTCAAGGGTAAGGGCCCAGGCAGAGACAGATACGTCCTGGAGGTGAATGCCTGGCTGTGAGGATGGTGTCACCAGGAGGGCTTTGGCTTCCTTGACCATGGGATGCTGTTCCAGGAAGAAGGACTGCTAAGCAGAGATGAGGTCCACCTATCAAGGAAAGGGAAGAGCATATTTGGATACGGACTGGCTAACCTAGTGAGGAGGGCTTTAAACTAGGTTTGAAGGAGGCAGGTGACGAAAGCCCATAGGTAAGTCAGAAACATGGAGACCTGGGAGAAGGTTCAGAATTTGGGGGCAGCATGGGCTGTTATAGCAGGGATAAAGGCGAGACGACACAGAACTGGGAGGAGAAACAAATCAGTGTCTTAGATGTATGTATAATAATGCAAGAAGTATGGGAAATAAGCAGGAAGAATGCGAAATGCTAGTAAATAAATACAACTATGACATAGTTGGCATCACAGAGACTTGGTGGGATAATACACATGACTGGAATATTGGTATAGAAGGGTACAGCTTGCTCAGGAAGGACAGGCAGGGGAAAAGGGAGGAGGTGTTGCCTTATATATTAAAAATGTATACACTTGGACTGAGGCTGAGATGGAAATAGGAGACAAACTTGTTGAAAGTTTCTAGGTAAGGTTAAAAGGGGTAAAAAACAAGGGTGATATCATGGTAGGGGTCTATTACAGACCATCTAAGCAGGAAGAAGAGGTGGACTAGGCTTTTTTTAAACAACTAACAAAATCATCCAAAGCGCAGGACTTGATGGTGATGGGGAACTTCAACTACTCAGACATCGGTTGCAAAAATAACACAGCAGGAAACAGATTATCCAACAAGTTCTTGGACTGTATTGGAGACAATTTTTTATTTCAGAAGGTGGAGAAACCTACTAGGGGGAGGCTGTTCTAGATTTGATTTTGACAAATAGGGAGGAACTGGTTGAGAATTTGAAAGTGGAAGGCAGCTTGGGTGAAGGTGATCATGAAATGGTAAAGTTCATGATTCTAAGAAATGGTAGGAGGGAGAACAGCAAAATAAAGACAATGGATTTCAAGAAGGCAGACATTAGCAAACTCAGGGAGTTGGTAGGTAAAATCCCAGGGGAAGCAAGTCTAAGGAGAAAAACAACTGAAGACAGTTGGCAGTTTTTCAGATACATTATTAAGATGTAGCGGGGTGACGACTCACCCTGCGGTGCCTCCTGCTGGTCGTCCAGGGAATTAGCTTGCCAGCCTCCGGAGTACCCTCTGCAGACCAGTGTCTCGCCTTGCCACTGGCTCCGGTGTCCCTCCCTGACCCGGTGCTCCTTCTCTTGGGGTTCTACCCCCTGCATTACCCCCCAATCTCACTGGGTCTCCCCTCCCCAGGAAACCCCCAACCCCCACCTCACCTCAGTCTTTGGCTACTGCCAGTCACCATCTAGCCCCTGCTCACTGGGACGGACTGCAGTATAATTGCCACTCATCATTGGCAAGGATGGTTTGGACCTACTGCCCCTACCTACCCTTGGGCTGCCCCTCTGCAACCCCAGTACCCTTCTTGGCCTTTAACAAGGCCTGCAGCCTGGGGGTTTCCAGGCCGGAGCTCCCCAGCTCCTCTGGCCTTTCCCCAGCCCTGCTCCACTCTAGGTACCTTGCCCAACAGCCAGGCCCATCCCTCTCAACATCTAGAAAGAGACTCCCTCAGCTCCAGCCTAGCAGCCCCTTTATAGGGCCGGCTGTGGCCTGATTGGGGCGTGGCCCCAGTTGAATCTGCTTCCCCAATCAGCCTTTCCCCAGCCACAGCCCTCTCCAGGGCTGCTTTCACCCTTCCAGGGCTGGAGCGGGGTGATCGCCCCACTACATAAGGGAACAAGAGCAAACTATCCCACTGCATAGGAAAGATAGGAAGTATGGCAAGAGACCAACCTGGCTTAACTAGGAGATCTTCAATGATCTAAAACTCAAAAAAGAGTCCAACAAAAGTGGCAACTAGGTCAAATTACAAAGGAATATAAACACATAACACAAGTATGTAGGGACAATATTAGAAAGTGCAAGGCACAAAACAAGATCAAACTAGCTAGGGACATAAAGGGTAACAAGAAAACGTTCTACAAATACATTAGAAGCAAGAGGAAGACCAAGGACAGAGTAGGCCCGTTACTCAATGGAGGGGGGAAAGACAATAACAGAAAATGTGGAAATGGAAGAGGTGCTTAATGACTTCTTTGTTTTGGTTTTCACCAAGAAGATTGGTGGTGATTGGAGGTCTAACATAGTGAATGCCAGTGAAAATGAGGTAGGACCAGAGGGTAAAATAGGGAAAGAACAATTTAAAAATTACTTAGATAAATTAGATATCTTCAAGTCACCAGGACTTGATGAAATGCATCCTAGAATACTCAAGGAGCTGACTGAGAAGATATCTGAGCCATTAGCGATTATCTTTGAAAAGTCATGGAAGATAGGAGAGATTCCAGAGGACTGGAAAAGGGAAAATATAGTGCCCATCTATAAAAAGGGAAATAAGGACAACTCAGGGAATTACAGACCAGTCAGCTTAACTTCTGTACCCGGAAAGATAATGGAGCAAATAATTAAGCAATCAATTTGCAAACATCTAGAAGATAATAAGGTGATAAGTAACAGTCAGCATGGATTTATCAAGAACAAATCATGTCAAACCGGCCTGATAGTTTTCTTTGACAGGATAACAAGTCTTGTGGATAGGGGGAAGCGGTAGACATGGTATATCTTGACTTTAGTAAAGCTTCTGATATTGTCTCGCATAACCTTCTTATAAACAAACTAGGGAAACGCAACCTAGATGGAGCTACTATAAGATGGGTGCAAAACTGGTTGGAAAGCCATTCCCAGAGAATAATTATCAGAGGTTCTGGGTCCAGTTCTGGGTTCTTGGTCCGGTTCTGTGCAATATGATTTAGATAATGGCATAGATAGTACACTTACAAAGTTTGTGGACAATACCAAAGTGGGAGCTGTTGCAAGTGCTTTGGAGGATAGGATTAGGGTGACCAGATGTCCCGATTTTATAGGGACAGTCCCAATTTTGGGGTCTTTTTCTTATATAGACTCCTATTAGCCCCCACCCCCTGTCCCAATTTTTCACACTTGCTGTCTGGTCACCCTAGATAGGATTAAAATTCAAAATGATCAGGACAAACTGGAAAAATGGTCTGAAGTAAATAGGATGAAATTCAATAAAGACAAATGCAAAGTACTCCACTTAGGAAAGAACAATCAGTTGCATACATACAATATGGGAAATGACTGCCTAGGAAGGAGAACTGCAGAAAAGGATCAGGGGATCATAGTGGACCACAAGCTAAATACGAGCAGGGCCGGCTCTAGGTTTTTTGCTGCCCCAAGCAAAAAAATTTTTGGCTGCCCTCCCCCCCCCCGCCGCCCCCAGCCCAGGGCTCGCTCTCTCCTCCCACCCGCCAACTGCACCCTCCTGCAGCCCCAGCCCTGGGTCACTGGTAACTCGCTCCCAGGGCGGGTCATTCAGCAGGAATTTTGGATGTGCACAGAACACAGACAGGATTGGTTCCCATATGGTTACAGAACTGCAGTAAAGTGGAACAATTTTCAGCTTGTGTGATTGAAGGATATCTGGATGCATATTATAAGACTGTCCTACATAAATGAGGAAAAGTTGAGGTGCCTTTATTATTCTTTTGTTCCATTCTTTATTTCTATGGGGAATTTGTCAATGCAATATCACTGTCTTTCTTTTAAACAAATAAAACTAAAAAAAAAAAAAAAAAAGCAATGGCTGTTGAAAATAGCAATTCCAGTCCTAATAACCACTGGGAAGCATTTCTTGCTCAATTTATTCTACTTTTTCTACAGCAAGTTACAGTGGATCAGTATATTTGATTTGGGAGAAATGAAGTAATAGCTGCCCAAATTGAGCTTAAGCACTCCTGAATGTTGAGGGTGTTCAAATCTGGAAGGCAGGTGCTAGATTCCCTTTCTGAATATTAGCTAAATCTGGAAAGGAAAAGTCAATTTCTGCTTCCATGGCTCAGAAGTGCAAATCCTCCTATGTGTCTGGTACTGTATCTAAAGCTGCCCCGGTCTTAGTAGAGCCTCCCCTCCCTTACTTTTCATTTTAAATTCAAGTAGGATCCACGTACCTCCCTTGCTAGGCTTCAGATAGAGAGATGCACTGTCCATTTAGTCCACCCAATTCTTTCTTTGGGGGAGAGCCCAGGGCTGGGGCGGCAGGAGGTGCAGGTGGGGGCCAGAGCTGGGGCAGCAGGGGGTCCGGGTGTGTGTGGGGGAGAAGAGCCCAGGGCTGGGGTGGCAGGAGATGTGGGTGGGGGGAGAGCCCAAAGCTGGGGCAGCAGGGGGTGTGGGCGGGGGAGAGTCCAGGGCTGGGGCAACACAGGGGTGCGGGGGGAGCCCAGGGCTGGGGTGGGGGGCAGCAAAAAACCTAGAGGTGGCTCTGTCCCTACCATTCACAGCAAGCTGCAGCATGAGGTTTCAATTCCACACTCCTTCCCCGTCCCTTTCCTGTTAATTGCGGCCGAGGGACTGCTGGGAAATGTAGTTCTTTCCCTGCTCCAGGGCTGGCTCTATAGGCAGGGAGCTAACCAAGGAACTACAGCTCCCAGGGCCCCCTGTTGGTTCTCAGCTCCCATGCTGGATTCTTGCGCCCCTGCAAATTTGCCGCCCCAAGCAACTGCTTGCTTTGCTGGTGCCTAGAGCCAGCCCTGAATATGAGTCAACAGTGTAACACTGTTTCAAAAAAAGCGAACTTCATTCTGGGATGTACTAGCAGGAGTGTTGTAAGCAAGACACGAGAAATAATTCTTCCATTCTACTCTGTGCTGATTATGCCTCAATTGGTAGTATTGTGTCCAGTTCTGGGCACCATATTTCAGGAAAGATGTGGACAAATTGGAGAAAGTCCAGAGAAGAGCAACAAAAATGACTAAAGGTCTAGAAAACATGACCTATGAGGGAAGATAGAAAAAATTGGGTTTGCTTAGTCTGGAGAGGAGAAGAGAAGATTGAGAGGGGACATGATAGCAGTTTTCAAATACATAAAAGGTTGTTACAAGGAGGAGGGAGAAGAATTGTTCTTCTTAACCTCTGAGGATAGGACAAGAAGCAATGGGCTTACATTGCAGCAAGGGACGTATAGGTTGAACATTTAGGAAAAGCTTCCTAACTGTCAGGGTGGTTAAGCATTGGAATAAATTTACTAGGAAGGTTGTAGAATCTCCATCATTGGAGATTTTTAAGAGCAGGTTAGACAAATACCTGTCAGAGATGGTCTAGATAATACTTAGTCCTGCCATGAGTGCAGAGGACTGGACTAGATGACCTCTCGAGGTCCCTTCCAGTCCTATGATTCTGTGATTGTAGGCAAACTTAACTAGAGTGCTGTAAGCTACAATGATGATTCTACTCACCTGAAAGAAAAAATATCTATCTGTGACATGCTGCATGCACCTGGGAATGGGAATCTTTCAGCCTTCATCTAAATATAATTGTGTTGAGGCACTATACTTTCATGACATCAGAGTAGGCCTACTTGTGCCTAATGTTTTGAGACGAATACAAAATTAAATCATTCGACAGACTGCTGGCTATATTACTGTACAGGTGGGATAACCACCTCAGAGGTTGTAATTCACTTATCCAGCTTTATTAATATCATTATCTGCAGAATGCAGCTCAACAATTTATGAAGAGCAGCAGAATTGTGAATTTCACGTGCCTACGGTAAGGGTGTCTACTGTTGTTATGTATTAGATACCATGCAGAAATTGAACATGCCAAAGTAACATGAGTGGATTACTGCTCAGTTGATTGACAGCTCTGAAGAGGCACAGCTCTGGAATACCAGAGTGAATTGCTCACTGGTGGAGATGCAAAGGCACCTTTGAGCACTGACCCTACAATTTACTTTTCACGGCTGGACCCCCAAGATGTCAATGGGGCTCTGGTGAGTCTAGAGCAGATTTCATTGCAGGATCAGGGCTTTGATCAACCCCTGCTTGCACTATGCCTGTCTCTAACCTTGCTTGTGTTATTAGTTTATCACTTTCACTGTAAAAAACAAAATTGTCTGGAAACGATTAGTCAAGGTTTTGCAATGTAGAAAATATGAACAAAACCTAATTTTGTGGATTTTTTTTCACATTTTTCAACCAGCTCTATTATGAATGTTGAATCCATTTATTCTGTATGGATAGAGCTGAGCAAATAATTAAAACTAATACTTTTATTTGATTTGCATCTTTTTCTGTTGGCAGGTTGTCTGTGAAAAGATGAAATAATTAAGTATATTTATTGAAATTCTGCATCACTCACAGGAATAATTTGTCTGCAGCTCACTTGCAAATGTTTAATATTTGTAATGCTGTGTTGATCACTTACAGTAAATAAGTTGTGCAACATCAATTCTTACTGGATGGCTTATGTAACAAAGCAGCGCAGCGGGGACTGTGAACTGCAGCTATTACAGTTGTATTTGCAAATCGCAGATATATTATTTAGCTGTAATAGTTGAAATTCACAGTTCCTGCAGTGTTGGTTACTTAAATAAGTAATCCTATCAGTGAACATAACCAATGTCATTTGACTTATTTAACTAATACAGTAACTCCTCACTTAACGTTGTAGTTATGTTCCTGAAAAATGCGACTTTCAATGAAATGATGTTAAGCGAATCCAATTTCCCCATAAGAATGAATGTAAATGGGGGGGGGTTAGGTTCCAGGGAATTTTTTTTTGCCGTACAGTACTATAGTTGGGAGGTGCTCCCGCCTTACCCCACACAGGCACAGCCCACTGGCACTGGAGACAGTGAGGCAGGCAAGGAGGCTGAAGGTGCTGTAGGCTAGGAGAAGCACATTGCACTGTGCAGCGGCAGCTTCCCCTACTCTGCAAGCACCAGGGGCGGGGGGGCTCAACCCTTAGCCCGCCCACGGCACCCCTTCCCCCGAGCCCCCACCCTTAACCTGCCTCTTCTTCCTCCCTCCCCCTTTACTCTGCACACCACGTCCTCGCTCCTCCCCCCTCCCTCCCCTGCCTCCTGCCTGTGGCAATCAGCTGGCTTGCAGCGTTCAGGAGGCAGGAGGGAGGGGGGAGGAGCGAGGACATGGCGTGCAGGCTTCCCCTCCATCCCCTACCTCCTGAACACCGCAAGCCAGCTGATTGCCGTGGGCAGGAGGCAGGGGAGGGAGGGGGGAGGTGTGCCGTGTCCTCCCTCCTCCTCCTCCCTCCTGCCTGTGGCAATCAGCTGGTTTGCGGCCTTCGGGAGGCAGGAGAGGGAGGGGGAGTCTGCGTGCTGAGTCCTCGCTCCTCCCCCCTCCCTCCTAAATGCCGCAAGCCAGCTGATTGCTGCGGGCAGGAGGTGGGGGGGATGAGGGGGAAGGCACTGATCCGCGGGGACTGCTGGCAAGCAGGATGCACCGGGGGGGCATAGGGGAGTGGATGGGGGGCTGCCAGCTGTGGACAACGCAGGCAGACAAACGATGTTATAGCGAAGCATTGCACAACTTTAAATGGAGCATGATCTGTAATTGCAGGGACATAAGATTGAAATAACGTTAAGTGAGAGGACGTTAAGTGGGGCGTTACTGTACAGCACAAATTTTGAATTATGTATTGGAATATAAAATTTGCAATACAACACTGTTAAGTTATGCATCCAACCAGCTCAATGCAAACTGTGAATTTTTCAATCCAACATAGAAATCATAGAATCATAGGACCTGAAGGGACCTTTAGAAGTCATTTAGTCCAGTCCAGCCACTGATGGACCGTTGTAGATAATACTTAGTCATGGCAGGACTAAGTATTATCTAGCCCAGGGGTCGGCAACCTTTCAGAAGTGGTGTGCCGAGTCTTCATTTATTCACTCTGATTTAAGGTTTCGCGTGCCAGTAATACATTTTAACGTTTTTAGAAGGTCTCTTTCTATAAGTCTATAATATATAAGCTATTGTTGTATGTAAAGTAAATACGATTTTTAAAATGTTTAAGAAGCTTCATTTAAAATTAAATTATAATGCAGAACCCCCCGGACCGGTGGCCAGGACCCTGGCAGTGTGAGTGCCACTGAAAATCAGCTCACGTGCCACCTTCAGCACTCGTGCCATAGGTTGCCTACCTCTGATCTAGCACATTCCTGACAGGTGTTTGTCTAACCTGCTCTTAAAAACCTCCAATGATGGAGATTAGATTCCACAACCTCCCTAGGCAATTTATTCCAGTGCTTAACCACCCAGTGCTTAATCACTCCTCCTTGTAACATGTAACATGATATTTGCTGTTCACAAATATTAGAGCTTAAAGTCAGCTTTTGGTGACTCTGCAAGCTATTGGAGTATTGTATGAATTAAAGTACTGGATGCTCAGATGTTTGCAGAAAGCAAATGTGAAAGCATTGTGAAAAAAGCTGCAATTCTGTCATGGAAATCACGGATTCCATGACGTTCCATGACCTCCGTGAGTTCTGCAGCTGCAGCGGCCAGTGCGGCTGATCCCAGGGCTGCCTGAGCAGCTCTCCCAGAAGTGGCCCCAGAGAGCACTGGAGCAGCAGCAGCAGCAGCCCAGGGAGTGCCCGAGCATTGGTCTTGGGGAGCACCACAAGCAGCAGCGGCCCCAAAGGCCGTTGGGAGAGCAGTTCCTGGGGGTCTTAGAGCACAGGGCTGCCAGTGGCAGTCAGCCCCCCCCAGAGCAGTGGGGCCCCAGGAGCAGTGATTTAGTCATTTATAGTACAAGTCATATTATAGAATCGTAGAAATGTAGGACTCTAAGGGACCTCAATAGGTAGTCCAGTCCCCTGCACAATCCCTGACAGGTGTTTGTCTAATCTGTTCTTAAAAACCTCCAGTGACAGAGATTCCACAACCTCCCTAGGTAACTTATTCCAGTGCTTAACTACATTTATGGTTAGGAAGTTTTTCCTAATGTCTAACTTAAATCTCCCTTGCTGAAATTTGAGCCCATTACTTCTTGTCCTGTCCTCAGTGGATAAGGAGAACAATGTATCACCTTCCCCTTTGTATCCTTTTATGTACTTGAAGACTGTTATCATGTCCCCTCTCAATCTTCTCTTCTCCAGATTAAACAAAAATTTTTTTTTCAATATTTCCTTGTAGGTGATGTTTTCTAGACCTTTAATCATTTTTGTCGCTCTTCTCTGGACTTTCTCCAATTTGTTCACATCTTTCCTGAAGTGTGGTCCCCCGAACTGGACACAGTACTGCAACAGAGGCCTTATCAGTGCTGAGTAGAATGGAAGAATTATTTCTCATGTCTAGCTTTACAACGTTCCTGCTAATAGATTCCAGAATGATGTTTGGTTTTTTTGCAACAATATTTCATTGTTGACTCATACTTACTTTGTGAGCCACTATAACCCCTAGATCCTTTTCTGTAGTACTCCTTTTAGGCAGTAATTTCCATTCTGTATTTGTGCAATTGTTTATTCCTTCCTAAGTATAGTCCTTATTGAATTTAATTCTATTTACTTCAGACCATTTTTCCAGTTCGTCAAAATCATTTTGATTTCCTATGCTGTCCTCCAAAGCTCTTGCAATCCTTCCCAGCTTGATATCATCTATGAACTTTATAAGTGTATTCTCTATGCCATTATTACTTGAAACCACTTAAATCCTACTTTTTATACTTAATAAAATCACTTTTGTTTATTAAATAACCCAGAGTCAGTGATTAATACCTGGGGGAGCAAACAGCTGTGCATATCTCTCTATCAATGTTATAGAGTGTGGACAATTTATAAGTTTACCCTGTAGAAGCTTTATACAGAGTAAAACAGATTTATTTGGGGTTTGGATCCCATTGGGAATTGGGTGTCTGGGTGATGGAAATAAATGACTTGCTAAGCAGTTTTTGGTTAAAGTCTGCAGCTTTGGGAACGTGGACCAGACCTGGGTCTGTGTTGGTGCAGACTAGCATGTCTGGCTCAACAAGGCAGGGTTCTGGAGTCCCAAGCTGGCAGTGGAAAACGGGCTCAGAGGTAATTCCAGCATGTCAGGTGACAGTCCCAATGGGGTCTCTGTGACTGAACCCGTCACAGTCAAAGGATATTAGGTTGGTTTGATATTTGTTCTTGACAGATCCATGATGATTGTTACTTATCACCTTATTATCTTCTAGCTTCTTATAAAATGATTGTTTGATTATTTGTTCCATTATCTTTCCAGGTACAAAAGTTAAGCTGACTGGTCTGTAATTCCCTCAGTTATCCTTATTTGCCTTTTTAAAGATAGGTACTATATTTGCCCTTTTCCAGTCCTCTGGGATCTGTCCTGTCCTCCAAGATAATTGCTAATAGCACAGAAATCTCTTCAGATAGTTCCTTAAGTATTCTAGGATGTATTTTTTCAGGCCCTGCTGACTTGAAGATATCGAACTTCTCTAAGTAATTCTTAACTTGTTCTTTCCCTATTTTAGCCTCAGGTCCTACCCCATTTACACTGATGTTCACTATGTTAGTTGTCCGACTGCTGCCTGATAGCCATTTGGGTGAAAACTGAAACAAAAAAGGCATTCAACACTTCGGCCATTGCTGTGTTTTCTGTTACTGTCTTTTCCTCTTCCATTGAGTAATGGGCCTACCTTGTCCTTGGTCTTTCTCTTGCTTCTAATGTATTTGTAAAATGTTTTCTTGTTACCTTTTATGTCCCTAGCTAGTTTAATCTCATTTTGTGCCTTGGCCTTTCTTATTTTGTCCTTACATACTTGTGTTATTTGTTTATATTCATCTTTTGTAATTTGACCTAGTTTTCACTTTTTGTAGGACTCTTTTTGAGTTTCAGAGCATTGAAGATCTCCTGGTCTCTTGCCATACTTCCTATCTTTCCTGTGTATTAAGATAGTTTGCTCTTGTGCCCTTAATAATGTCTCTTTGAAAAACTCCAACTGTCCTGAACAATTTTTTCCCCCTAGATTTGCTTCCCACAGGATCTTACCTACCAATTCTCTGAGTTTGCTAAAATCTGCCTTGTTGAACTCCATTGTCCTTATTCTGCTGTTTTACCAACAAAGCTGAATAACTCTTTCCTTTACCTGGATGTATTTGTTTTTTAAAGGTGTTTAAGAGGATAGTCCCAGATATTAAGCCCAACAGCTTGCTTAAGTGGGATCCTTCCCAATGGTGACTTACAGACATTGCAGTAAGCTATTAAAATTATGGTGTAAAGTATGAGTACATGGTAAGCTATGACAATGCAAATGTGAGTAACTCTTTAAAGGGATGAATCTGATTTTGCAAAATCTTTCAAGGTCTTTGGCTTAAGTCTTAGGCAGAGAGGCTGCAGACTGACTATCCAGTGGAAGTGAGTTACATTATGTTTTGTGGTGACTAGTGAGATAGATGACCTGGAAAATGGGACTTGGCACTGCTGCCCGAGATTGATTAGTGTGCTGCCTACATGCACAGGTAATGGGATCCCTTGCAGCTACAAAGTGTCTGTTTGGGTCCACGTTTGTTTTTGCCTCTCCCTTAAAAATTGAAATTGAACTCCTCATTCAAACCTGTCCTAGAGCGAAGGATTGTCCTATTGCAATTAAATTAGTAATACTGTGTTTACTATACAAAATAATATCTCATGCTTTGCAGGAGGAGATGATCCTAAACTAAGTAGAAACCAAAAGCTTGAATGAAAAATGTTCTGTTATGATGGTTTGAGGAGGCTTTTGTATTTTAGAGTCAGGTTTTAGGGTGGACAAAAATTCAAACCAGCTGAAGATCTATGAGTCCTTCTTCCTTTGACAGAGTCTGATCCTTCCCTTTCATCTCCTTCTGAACTCCTCCCTCCCATCCCACCCTCTTTTTGGAGGATTTAGCTAAAACAAGTCTGAGTTTTATACTAGCTCAAGACTCTCCAAATGCATATATGATTATGGGCCCGAGTCTCATCTTTCTTAAAGGACACGGGTTTTACACTGTTGTAACTCTGTTGATTTCAGTGGTGTCACTCCTGATTTACACTGCTGTTAAGTGAGAACAGAATCAAACCTTTGATATATGATCTTAACATGTGCTTGAAGAATCAGAGTAATTCCAGCAAAAGGCTGTTTAGATAAAATCAGTATTTGTATGTATTACGCATCATTTCACATCAAGGCACTCAGGATGCTGTGCAATGTTTCATTATAAAAGCACATACAAATATCAATTCCTAAAAACCAGAGAAACAAGATGGGCTGCAAGGAAAAAGCAGAGTTCTGTAAAAGATCTAACACTTTCTTTTCCCCTTTGACACCTAAGAAACAGTTTCTATGACTTTTCCCAGTTATTTCTCCATAGAGCAGAGATCTGGGCCATTATACAACGCACATCCAAAATACTCAAAATGTATAATTTTTGCAGACTTGAAAACTCTTTGTGGAGGGCAGTTTGGCAGGTTCCAACAATCCTTCATGCTTCATGCTCGAGAGCTCATCCAGGGCAGCGTGGGGCTTTAGAGAAGGCCAATTTTTATATTACAGGAAAACAGTTTTTAAAAAACACTAATAAAGGTGATTTTTTAAAATCTAAAAACAGAGTCATAATTGGCCAAAAAGTAAATGACTATTAGAAGAATAAAACCCTAAAGATGGGCAACATATTTCTGACCTACAGAGAGAGCCGCCTCCTGAAGAAAGCCATTGTCAGAAGTATTACTGAAACTTGGTGAAAGAAGTGATTTAAACAAGCCATAGGAGTCAGTCATAAACCCTAACCCAGCTTAAGTTGTCTTCTGAAAGAGAAACCAGGGGCTCTAAAAGTTAGCTCGTTGTGGCAGATAACACTAAAGGGAAAACTGCAAAGGAGGGGCATGGGATGGCAGTAGTTTTTAACTGGATGAAGAAATGGAGAGAGAATTTTTGAATTTAAAAGAAGGTGAGGGTGACCTAGGCCGTGATCCTGTATAATGCATCTACATTTACTTGCATGACTAGTTCCACTGACTTTGGTGGGGCTACTCATGTAAGCAAAGCTATGTGCATATGTAAATGTTTGCAGAATCAGGGCCCCGGTCTTGATTTTTGGAGTGCACTGGTAAAGTAGATTTCTGCAGAATGCTCTGGCAGTGACAATCTGTGTCATCTAAAGTTCAACAAATAGGTTTTTCTGGGAGATCATAAAAGAGAAATTAAAATGATGAAGACAGGAAGTGATTAAAGCATGAATAAGGATTGCAGCTGCTTCAAGGTCTATGTAAAGATGAATTATAAGTATTTTCCAAAGGCAAACTCACAGTTAAAAGATGTTGAAACGTTTAATTTATGGTAAAATGTAACTCCATCTTCTCCACTTTAAATAGATTATAAAGTCAGAAGGGACCATTGTGATCATCTAATCTGACTTTCTGTATAACACAGGCCACATGACTTCCCTAAATTAATTCGTGTTTGAACTAGAGCATATACACCTCTATCTCGATATAACTCTGTCCTCGGGAGCCAAAAAATCTTACTGCATTATAGGTGAAACCATGTTATATCAAACTTGCTTTGATCCACCGGAGTGCACAGCCTCACCCCCCTGGAGCACTGCTTTACCGCGTTATATTGTCATGTGCTCTTCTGAAGCTTCGTCCGTCTATATCTTAACTTGTCCCCAAATTAGGGATGTAAAAGGTTAACCAATAAGCATTAGGTTTACTGTTAACTTACCTTAACCATTAACCCCCTGCACACTGGCCAAAGAAGCCCCAGTCCTGACGGCCCCCACGCTGGCCAGAGGGACCCCAGCCATGGCCACGCCGGGCTAGCCGGCTGGAGCAGCCACAGCCTCAGCTGCCCTGCACCGGCCAGCTGGCGTGAACCCAGCCCCAGCTGCCCCACGCCAGCCGGCCGGAGGGACCCCAGCCCCAGCCACTTCGGTTAACTGGTTAAATGATATAATTTTAATTGTTTAACTGGTTAACTTTTTAAACGATATTTACATCCCTACCCCAAATGCCTGAAAATCCTTTGAGAATCTGCATAGGCTGTCACTCAGAGTCCAGCCAGTCTGGAGGGCAAAGCAGCTGGGTACCGTATAGACTTGCTCATAAGCCGAATATTTTTGGTAAAAAAGTGACGCATCAAAGAGCGGTGGTCAGCTTATAAACGGGTCTACACCAAAATCTGATGATTTAAACTCTATGGAATCATTGAATTGAATATCTAATACATTGTCGTTTTGTTTACCTGGAGCGTCTGCAGGCATGGAGCCCCTCAGCTCCCTGTGGCCTCAGCTCCCTGTGGCCACTTCCCGCAGCTCCTATTGTCTGGGAATGGCAAACCACGGCCACTGGGAGCTGAGGGGCTCCATGCCTGTGAACGCTCCAGGTAAACAAAACGTCCTGACCCGCCAGCAGCTTACCCTGACAGGCTGGGAGCCAAAGTTTTCTAACCCCTGAAATATAGGGTTGGCTTATGAAAGGGTCATACAGTTTTTGCTATTTTTACTTATCCATCTTGGGGGAGGTCGGCTTATAAACGAACGGCTAATGAATGAGTATATACGGTATGTCCAGGGATTGGGAAGATTCAGAGATTTCAAAGCCAAAGGGATCCTTGTGTCCATCTATTAATGTAGCGCATGGAGGACATTCATCTCTATAAGGCAGAGGGTTTTGGTTTTGCAGAATACTGGTCTACCATCTGTGGGGAGAGTGGGCTGTACAGTTTGGATGGTTTACATTTCAAGAGGAGAGGAACAAGTCTTCTAGGAGACATTCTGCATAACACAGTCCATAGAATTTCAGCCAGTAATTTCTGCATCAGTAGTTCAATATCTTATGGTTGAAGTAAAGCATATCTTGAAGAAAGACTTCTAGTCTTGATTTCAAGTGATGGAGAATCCACCATATATCTCTGTAGGTTGTTCTAGTGGTCAGCTGTCCTCTGTTAAACTGTGCACTTTATTTCAACTCTGAATTTGTCAAGCTTTAACTTACAGACATTGGATCTTGTTATGCATTTTGTCTGCTAGATTCAAAAGGATTCTAGTATCTGCTAGCTTCTCCCCTTGTAGGTACTTATAGGCCATGAGCAAGTCAACTCTTAACCTTCTCTTCAATAAACTACACAGATTGGGCTCCTTAAGTGTGTCATTGTAAGATATGTTTTCCAGGCCTTGAATCATTCCTGTAGCTCTTCTGAACCCTTTCCGATTTTAAATCTTTTCGAAGCAGGTGTTCTCTCTCTCTGTCTCCACTGTTGTGTAGCAAGAGGAAATGTATTTGTACTTGGTGATCTTCCTTCTTAAATATAAAGGTTGAGTTTAAAAAACACTTGGCTCAAAGTTTGTTTTTATTTTTTTAAAGTATTCTACTCAGTATTGAGATACAACAGGTCTGTCCACAGTGGCTCTTAACCCATTCTGTGGGTTCCCTACCCTATCACCAGGGCCCTACTAAATTCACTGCCATGAAAAACATGTCATGGACCATGAAATCTCGTCTCCCGCCATGAAATCTAGTCTTTTGTGTGCTTTGACCCTACACTATACAGATTTCATGGAGGAGATCAGTGTTTCTCAAATTGGGGGTCCTGCTCAAAAGGGAGTTGCAGGGGGGTCACAAGGTTATTTTAGGGATGGTTGCAGTATTGCCACCCTTACTTCTGTGCTGTCTTCAGAGTTGGGTGGCCAGAGAGTGGTAGCTGTTGGCTGGACACCCAGCTCTGAAGACAGTGTCCCACCCGCAGTAGCGCAGAAGTAAAGGTGGCAATACCATACCATGACACCCTTATTTCTGTGCTGTTGCCTTCAGAGCTGGGCGGCCGGAGAGTGGCGGCTGCTGATTGAAGGCCCAGCACTGCAGGCAGCAGCGCAGAAGTAAGGGTGGCATTACCACATCATACCATCCTTACTTCTGTGCTGCTGCTGGCGGTGGCTCTGCCTTTAGAGCTGGGATCCCGACCAGCAGCCGCCGCTTTCCAGCTGCCCCACTCTGAAGCCAGTGCCACCGTCAGCAGCAGCGCAGAAGTAAGGGTAGCACTCCAAACCCCTTACCCAGCCCTGAGCCCGCTCCCGCACTCCAAACCCCTTGGCCCCAGCCCAAAGTCCCCTCCTGCACCCCAAACCCCTCACCCTCAGCCCCAACCCAGAGCCCACACCCCCTTCCCCAGCCCTGAGCCCACTCCTGCACCCCAACCCCCTGGAGGCAGGGGGCAGGACAAGGGTGTTCAGTTTTGTGCAACTAGAAACTTGGTAACCCTAGTCACAGCCTGTTCCACACATAGCCCTGCCCACAGTCCTCGGGCTTCTCTCCAACCCCCTGCTGCCACCTACCTCCCACTCCCCAAACAGCATCTTGCCAGGCCACTTCCTCCTGATGCAATGGGGAGGAGGTTGATGAAAAATGTAGTCCCTGCTTAGCCAGGCAGAGAGGGATATATAGAGGGGAGGGGAATGATGGGAGTTGTAGTCCCCTGCTTTGTAGATCAATCACAGCCTTTCGAGTCCCTCCTTTTAATTACATGTAGTTATAGATTGCTGGTTGATTTCTGTGGCCAGACATGTGCTTTTCCCCCAGACCACGCTGCATCTCTTGCTTTCAATCACTTGCCCTCTAACTCAAGTCCTCCTTCATGGGAGAAGAGACGAGACAAAAGAGATTCTTCTACCTTTACTCAATTTACAATGGGACAGATGGATTTTGATCTTTCCTGCCACTCAGTGCTGTCTTCTCTGCAGGCTTACTCTAAAAGGCAAGTAAATTTCTTGTGCTGTGCAGCGTCTAAGAGGGTATTGGAGACAGCTAAACACAATTGAAACTTTCATTAGCTCCTGAGAGAAAGTTTACTGCAACACAGGGCACTCTGACTTTCAAACAATAAGATAACTTACGTCATCAGCTATTCAGTCTCCTTAGTAACAGATCTCCTAAATTTCCCTGCTGTATTTGCATGATCATAAGCATGGAGAAATAAGGGGTGGGGGGAGAGGGGTAATGGGAGTACAGGCTTTGCAGGGCACACAGTCTGATCGTAGCTGGAAATCACCTGTAATATTGTTTACCAATCAGTCTTTGCCTTATTTACTCATCTCTGTTATTTCTGTAGCCCCCTCACTGACGTAGCAGTATTCGTTGTAAGCTCAATGTGTGGGGGTAAGTCTGGAAAATTACTGACATCCTCTTTGGCTGATGTGCTGACACACAGTAAAATTGATTGTGGACTAATCTTTGTATTTGGAACATGTCTCACTACATTAACCTTCACTGAGATTAGATATTGCCAATTGTCCAGGGTGAGGTAAAGCAGAGGAGAGCACCAAAACCTTCATGTAGAAGATCTGTGTTATGCACTGTTTTTAGAATTTCTCTTAAAAGACAGACATGGTTTTCTTACAACAGACTGGGGATTCTGTATCGATGCAGGTATGAATAAACAGCTACAATCTCCTCCTAAACTATTGAGAATTGAAAGGAAATTGTCATATATCAAAGGAAAGATCAGTTCCCCGAGCTTTGTAATGAAGTCTACAAATTGACCTATGACTCCTTTAATCTATAACTGCAAAAGGTCACACTTGACCTGATTGATTAGGAATTGAAGATCATGCCATCTGTCATTCTAAAGGCACCGTTCCTGAAAGATAATTTGCAGTAAAGTTCCAGCTTTCCCCAACAGCCTCTAGAACTTGAACTATGAACCTGCATGGGCAAACTTGAACATTTACTAGAAAATGAAGATTGTGCTGTTTGTAACTGGGAAGGCCACCTTCCTTCCGTTTGCAGTTAAGTCTTGTATTTAGCCTATGGCCTCAATGGCAGAATAATTTGTTGATCTAGCCTGCCCTAGGATAGGTACTTTTGTGAGTTTGGAAATATTTTGAGACATTGACAATGGGACAAAAACAAGGTGGGTGAGTGTGGTTCCTGGACTGAAGGCCAGATTGTGGCATTTTGCCATTTGCCCGCATTGAAAGCAATGTGGTGTCAGATTGCCTCAGTAGGATGGTGCCTGAGTAGGCACAGACCTCCAGGAGGTGCAAGGAGAACAGAGGGAGGGCTTACCCTGCCTTATCAGCATGATGCTCTTCTGTCTGCAGCCAGCCAGCTCTGCAGGCCAGGGCAAAGGGGGAGCAGGGTCATGGCTATCCCCTACTGCTGATGGCGAGTGCAGTCCCTGCAATTCCCCCAAACACAATGACTGTATTTGTCCCTAGTCCTTGCATGAGGATGGAGGAAGGATCCTTGTGTCCTCCCTTCTGTGCACTCATTCAAGGGCCAGGGATAACTTGTCTCTAAGTAAACAGCTAGTAGCAATGTCTAGAGACAAATATCACACATGATTGTGCCTTGCAAGTTCCCCCATCTTGCCAAGCATTGCCAGCTGCCAAGCATTGCCTACAGAAACAGTCAATCAACCAGTTCTGAGAGTCTGTCTGAGAGCAGAGAACTTGTAACAAACAGTGATGTATTTTTGTCACGTAGATGTGTTTGCAAAGGACTGGGCTGAGACCCCTAAATTCGTTTCATAGGTGAACAGGTCTCCAGATCTCTAGAAAAGAAATAATAGTGCATTGTCTAACCCAGACATTGTTTTCTACATACTATATGGAGAAAAATCATATATAATATGTGCAGGAAAAATGAGGAGGAGAAATAATGTTAATGTGTTATGATTTTTGTCATATGATTTTCTTAATCTCTATATATAGTCTTATTTATAGAATGGACTAATGTAAATGTCAGACTAAAGCATCTCTTGCTAAAATGGGTATATTAAATATCAGCATTAAGAAAGTACAGGATATTTTGAGGGCAGTACAATTATATCATCAGGGAATATCATGAATATTAATGAAATGTTGTGAATTGTAATATTGCAGGTAAATGATAAGAAATTAAAATGTTCTTGGGTCCTCACTGGTAAGATAGAGTTTAAGTTTAAGTCATTAAGATGGACACATTTTATTTCAAGGCTGAGTCACAGAAAGATACACTGAATCAGAAAGGAGGGCCCTATTGGTAGAGCTGTGCACCAAGCGCATGAACTAGAGATCTGTCACTCTTTTTCCAGGACCTTAGGAGATAGAAATATTGCAGAAGTGGTTAGCTTGTTTTTCTGGGATATAAGCTCCATGTATCCAGTTGATCGATATCCTACCACTCACTCATACAGTGGCAAAAATTGCAAGTGCTAGAGGATGTTCCATGCAGCCCTTGTGGTAGGAAAGTTGCCGTGATCCAGAGCAGGAAGGGATGGGGAGCATATGGGGTAAATGTTGATATGATTTATATTTTTCATGTACCAACAGTTTTTTCTGCCCTTGCTTTTGAAAAAGTTCTATAGAATTTAGAGATAAACTAACAGTTCTTTGAAATCTATTGAATTTAATAGAAAATACTATATAGTGCACTCCTTTTATAAGATTCACATCTGTCCCGGATTATTTGATTCTTCTAAGTGGTTGATTCTTACAAATGGGGTCTTGTTTAGTATAGCAATGATTTTGTCCCAGTGGTTTTGATCACTATGTGCGGTTGATTCTTATATCAATGCTTCTTAAGAGTGCACTGTATAAGAATCAACCGCATATAGTGATCAAAACCACTGGGACAAAATCATTCCTATACTAATTAAAAGACTCTGCTTATAAGAATCAATGGTTTATAAGAATCAAATAAACCGGGACAGGTGTGATTCTTATAAAAGGAGTGAACTGTATATCTATAGAATTGTTAAACCATTCTAAACAACACAATAGAGAATTATATCTGTGCAGTTATAACTAATCCCTCTCCCCCCTGAACCCCCAGCTTGCTGGGGCACAACCACAGACCTATGATAGGCAGGGGCTCTTGTGCCTAAATCCTCCCACCCTCTCATGCTTTTAGTAGCAGAACCATTCCAGTCCTGCTGTGTATGGGCCTCCCCAGGAATAGAGAAGGGGGCAGACTTTTGGCCTTAGAGAGGAAAAAGTTATTAGAAACAGGTCTCTTTGTTTTTTCTTGCTATGTGCCTAGCACCAATTTCCTGACTGGGGTCTTTAAGCACTCCACTGTTAATTTTGATGGAACAAATGAGCCCAGAAAGTCAAAGGTCACTGTACAGTTGTTAAACAAGGCTTGAGATTTTGCATACAGAGACCTCAGCCTGCTTAGTCCTATGGCAAACACACTGGAAAATTCACGCCAAAGTGTGCAAATTTATTGGTCAGGATACACAAGAGAAAAAGAATATGAGTAAGCCATAAAGCACTTTGGAATTGAGTGGTTATACAGAGCAGATGTAATCAAAACTTGTCAAAGTTCCATTTTCAGAGAAAGGATATTGGTTAGAATCTCTTATTTTGTCAGATGCCTTTTCCTGGTGTGGGAGAAAGATTAGTTTGGTTGTTCAATTCTGTGTTATGAATGATGCTCACTTTCTCTGCTTTTGACAAAACTGACAGACACAGTGGGAAAAAGGAGATAGGACGGTAAAGTACCAGGAGGCTGTAGTTTCAGAGTACCAGGAGGCTGGTCAGACACAAAGGATGCTCCGGGTTGGCAGGTCAGCCACAACAGCTGTTTCTCTGGGTTCTGATCTGTTCTCATTTCCCTGATCTGGAAAATCTGTCTAGCTGATCTCCTCAAGTCCCTCTCCTTTACCAGTCTGTCACAGGCTAGTTGGCCCTCTAAGACAAGCTTGGCTCAGCTTGACAGTTATCCCTCAGCCTTGCCCCAGAGCTAGCCATGAAGGGGAATTAATGATCCCAGCTAGGTGAAGTGGAGTTAGAGTGACTGTCCCCAGCTGCAGAGGACTACTTAAATAGAGCTGAGCAGAGAAGACCCAGGAGTTTCTTCTCTCTCTGGGAAGGGTCTGTGGTGGGTAGACTGAGGAAGGCCACAGGGACAGGACTGATCCCTGTGGTGGGCCCTGGAAAAGGGGAAAGATTCAAGGAGAGACTGCAGAGGAGGCAGGATTCTTCTATGGAGACAAACCATAGAATCATAGAATATCAGGGTTGGAAGAGACCTCAGGAGGTCATCTAGTCCAACCCCCTGCTCAAAGCAGGACCAATCCCCATACAGATTTTTGTCCCAGATCCCTAAATGGCCCCCTCAAGGATTGAACTCACAACCCTGGGTTTAGGAGGCCAATGCGCAAACCACTGAGCTATCCCTCCCCATCAACCACTTCTTAACAGTAACTCTCTCTTGAGGGCATACAGGCTCATCTAGCTGTGGGAGGGGAAAGTCAAACTTGTGTGTGTTTCTTTCGAGTCGCTTTCTTTTTTACCTCCCACAATTCACTAGATCCAGGGACTAGAGCAGAGGTGGACAAACTATGGCCCATGGGCCACATCCAGCCCACGGGACCATCATGCCCAGCCCTTGAGCTCCCAGCCAGGGAGGCTAGCCCCCGGTCCATCCCCTGCTGTGCCCCCTCCCCCGTAGCTATGCTGCTGCACGGGCAGCGCACTCCTGCAGGGCAGCATGGCAGCGTGTTTGGCTCCGGCCGGGCGGCGTGGCAGCCAGACATGCTGCTCTAAGTGGCATGGTAAGGGGGCCGGGGAGTTGGATAAGAGGCAGGGGGTCCCGGGGGCAGTTGGATGGGGCAGAGGGGCGGTCAGGGGACGGGGGGGGGATTGGATAAGCGAGGGAGTCACGGGGGGCCTGTCAGGGTCAGGAATGTGGATAGGGGTTGGGGCAGTCAGGGGACAGGGAAGGTTGGATAGGGGGCGGTGTCCCAGGGGGCAGTTAGGGGCCGGGGTTTAGGGGACAAGGATCAGGGGGGTTGGATGGGTCGGGAGTTCTGAGGGGGGCAGTCAGGGGATGGGAAGTGGGAGACGTCAGATAGGGGGCGGGGGCAAGGCTGTTTAAGGAGGCACAGCTTTCCCTTCTCGGCCCTCCATACAGTTTTGCAACCCCAATGTGGCCCTCGGGCCAAAAAGTTTGCCGATCTCTGGACTAGAGTCTGCTCAGAGACATCAACCTTTGTAAGAAGCAACTAAACTATTAGTGATTTGCAGTACTTGACCTCAGTCATTGTTACAAGCCAACACAAGCCTGGGCTGCTGTTACTCTACAGGAGCAGAATAGCTCCTGTGGGAGCAAGCACTGAGATAGGGTTTGTAAGTGGAAGCAGAAGACTTGAGTGGCCCAAAGGGGACAGATGAATTATTTGGGTTTGTTTGGAATTTCATTTGGATCATTCGGTTACCCAGGAAGGGGTTTGAACTTTGTGACATGCTCAGAGGGCTGAGCCACAGAAGAGCTGGTGAGAGGCAGACAACCTGCAGGAGGTGCTGGAGCCAAGGATACCTGTGACATTACACATGGCCACAAAGGGGTGCACCAGAGGTGAGTGTGCCCACCACATGGTCTTTCTCAGGATAGGCAGAGCTGGATGGGGCATCTCATCTCATTGTGTTGGTGCCTTGCGGTACTATTGTTTTCTGGATCAGATGAAAAGCCAAGAAAGAAGGACAGAGATAGGACAGGAGGAGGAAGGTAGTTGGGGACAGAAAAGGCCAGATGAGGGAACAGGAGACAGAGTAGTGTCTTGTGTGTATCAGGCTTAAGTCTCCGCTGGCACTGTGGCATTGGTTGGGTGTTCTCTGCTGGTGCACTGATGTCTGGGACTTATAATGATGCAATGACTCTTGAGGCTCACAAGGGGAGGACAGAGCCCATGGAGCAAAGCAGATGTTGGACAGTCTTTCCCATTCCTCTGAGAATCCCTCAGCCATCCCTCCCCCTACCCCTCAAAGTATTATTATAGAATCCCAGAAAGGGGTGATGTGTGGAATAGCCCCATCTCCCATTATTTTGTCCACCAGTTCAGCCTAACTTCTGACACACCAGTTTTGGTCCAGTAATTTCTGGTCCCATGCTTCTCTTGTTTACCAGACATGAGCTCAACATAGTCCTTGAGTTATATCAGTAAGCCTTTTTGTTTGGACTAATTCAGACTGTCTTTAACTTCTTTTGCTGACTTTTATATGCAACTTGCTGAACAGGCTGAGTTGGACTTTTACCTTTTCCCATAATCATTTATTGTTACAGATGATTGGATCATTTTATAAACTTTTATCCACTTTCTCACAGTTAAGATCACAATTGGGGTAGGCCCACTAAGTCCTAATTATTACAAAGAACCATCACAATACAAATAAATAAATAGTAACAATAACTGGATACCTAAGTGGACAAACCTACAGTAAATGGGCCACATGGTTTTCTTTCATTCTGGATTAACACCAGTTTAAAAACTTTAACTAGTGAATCTGAGCAAACTCCCTGTGAGTGTGGGAAGCAGGTTGGCAAATCTGATGATTCCCGTTTTACTGACAGTGACTTCCCAAAGCCATATAACAAGTCAGTGCCAGAACTAGGATTAAAAATCAAGAGTTCCTGGCTCCCAGTTCCATGATCAATTCAATCCATTCTGCCTCTGCTAATGTAACTATTGCTGGAGTGAGCAGACCCGTGTCTCAAAGCAAAGCAATGCAAATTCATGTCTGAGTATATTTTTAATGCTGCTCCAAACAAATACTAGTTTTTCTCAGATGCATGGGAGGATATCCCTTTAAGAACATGAAGAGAATTGTCATGTCTGAATTGTTGCTTAGGTTACTGAGGCACATCTGCTGGAAAGCGGTAATATGAAAGGGCTACAGGAGGGAAAGAGCAGTTGAGGTTTTATGGTGTTGACAAGGTAACCTGAATTTACTCATCTCTGCCCTCCCTAGTCACTGGGAATTAAGGTTCATTGCAATGATCCACACATATATTTGCCATCTAAAAATCAAAATACATGTACAAAAATAACCCCCCAGAAGACCGAGACTTGATGCATAGTACAGGATTTTCCTATGAATTAAGCTGAGAGAAGGAGATTTTTTTCTTTTAGGTTCCTAGATGAATTCCTGAGTCAAGGCCAGAAATACATGTGACTGCACACAAGGGTGCTATTAGTAATACTGAGAGAAACTAGGCTTGCCACCTCTGATATGCAGAAAAACTGGCCACTGCCCACCCCCCTACAAGCGTAACCCTCCCCTTCTCCTCTCAGGTGCCCCCCCACTAGCCTGCCTCTCTCTGCCCCCCTCACACAAGCAGCAGCGCAGATGGGGGGCTGTTCAAGGGTGGGGGTCCAGCCAGTGGGGGAGGCTGCTCCAGGCCCTTGTCAAATCCACAGGCAGCCAGCAGGAAAGGTGGCCCCACAACAAACCCACTTTCCCACTCCATTTTATCAACGTGTCAGCTAGAAAGCCCAGCCAACTCCAGAGCATGCCAGGAAGGAGTGGAAAGCAGGGAGTCCTCAAAGGGAGACCTGGCTCTTAAAGGAATAGGCCCATGGAAAGTCTCTGCTGAGGGTGGGGGAGCAGGGAGAGGGCAAAAGCCCCAGCACATCTTCACTGGCAACCAGCAAGGCACTACAAAAAAAACTGGCAACCAGCAAGGCACTAGAGAGAACTCCATAAGATTTCATTTTCATCTGAATTTTCATAACTTCTTTAGAAATGGTGGGGTAAAATTCAGCTTTATACTTAGTTAATATTGTCCCTATTGTAATGTGACAATGGAAAAAAAGAGATTGGGTGGGTATTTTGCAGATGTACATTACCTGCTACAGAGTTATTAAGGGTTAGTCAATCCATCCAGGAACGGCAGCACTATTAATAATGTGGCAGGGTGCCTGTTCAGTAACCTGCTGGTAAAAATACCAAAATGTGGAGTCATAGAAGAGATGTTGGCTCCTCCTTTATCCTTATGCCTGGATGGTGGTGCGCAGCCTGGTGATGGTGGAACAGTGTTGGGGGTGGGATGGTGAGGACAGCAAGATACCAAGGAGACCCTATCTACAGAGGTTACCTAAATCCGTATTTAGGCATCTAAATAAAAATGCTCTGATTCTCAGAGGTGCAGAGCACCCACAACTCCCCTGGGCTTTCATGGGGCCTCTGAAAATCAGGGCACTTATTTAGTGCCTCAATATGGTGTTAGATGCTTAATGTGAGACAAGTGTGAAAATATTTGCCCAAGTGACTTGGTCAAGGTTGCATATTATTTCAATGACAACTGGCAGTAGAACACAGGACTCCCTTTCCTGTGCTAAGGCCAAATGCAAAGCCCATGGAAGTCAATGGAAAGATTCCCACTGACTTCAAAAAGCTTTGATCAGGCTCCAGATCACCGGACAAACTGCTTCTCTAAACAACTTTCAGCAGGATCATCCATAGGCCTAAATCCAGTTTTTAAAGAGTCATCAGCTCCACCTGAGATGAGAAAAGAAAGGCAGTGTGTCCAAAATCTTTGTACCTTCAATGGATGGTGTAAATTTACACACCAAAAAGGATATCTAGAATTCTCTGAAGTCCGTATCCTAGAAGTATGCTGTATGGGGATCAGCTTCTAGGTCTATCATCTCCCCACAACAGTCTTTGAGCCTGCATCTGTGGTGTCCCACATTGCTAGCATGAGTGACAGAGTCTTCGAGTCTGTGAAGTGACTAACTTACAATACGTTTGCAACTGTAAGTGATGTATTCATCCTAATAGGTTACAGAATTGAGGCAGCATGGATATCAGATGGCACTGTGACCAAGGTGAATACAGGTTGCTTGAACTCTGAAGTGGCCCACAGGGAATCCTCAAACAGGGTCCCCTAAAACACACCCAAGAAATACTGTGCCCAACTAGCAACGCCCCCAAGATACCCTCTAGCTCTGCATCTTCCTCTCTGAATCTGAAAGTACTGAAAAAACAGAGATTAACTTGCCTCACTTCTACAAACAAAATGGTGCCTAAACCTGATGGAACACAGCTGATGGCTGTACCAGAACAGGTGGCCACAGATACTGTTGAAATTAAATCTACAATTTCTAACCTACAGACCACCATGACTGAGATTCAGAGTGCACTACAAGCTGTGCAGACAGCTGGGTGAAGCAGAACACAGAATTTCTGAAGTGGCGGAGGATATCAAAGAGAACAAATTTATGAACTGTAATGATATCAAGACTATTAAGACCAACTTAATTGATCTAAAAAGCCATTCATGATGATGGAACATCAGGATTGTGGGTGGTCCTGGAGGAACAGAGAAAGGTAAACCCCCTGAATGTATCCCTAAACTGCTATCTAAGTTGTTGGATCTGCCGGTAGATTTTTGTCTTGATATAGAACAGGCACGCTGGGCCCTTGACTCCAAGCCAGTTCCAGGAGATGGCCTGAGCATTGATTGTGCAGTTCCTGAAGTTTACAAATAAGGGGCTTGTATTGCAGAAATCCAGAGGAAAAGAAAGGAGCTGTTATGGGGCAAACCAGCAATTAAAATACTGCTCTTTCAAGATTATTCTTGTGATGTAATTGCAATGAGGGCATCTTTTAACCAAGCAAAACAATTGGCCAGGAAGATGGACTTGAAGTATTGTATTAAATACCCAACAATGCTCCAAATTAAGAATGGCAGTAAGATGGTATCATTCAGTTCCCCTCAGGAGGCAGAAAAATACCTCATAAATCTCCAAATTCCTCCCTTCTCAAGAGGAGACATCTATGGAATGGTCTGACCATATATAATTCATGTATTGCTGTTTGAGATCTGGCATGGTTGCTCTAAACAAGTTGATGTGTGCTAGTTGATATGTTAGTTTCTTTTCTCTCTCTCTCTCTCTCTCTCTCTCTCTCTCTCTCTCTCTCTTTCATTGGGGTTCAAAGGTTAAAGGGTTATTATCAATTTACTTCCTAGAATCATAGACTTTAAGGTCAGAAGGGACTTTATGATCGTCTAGTCTGACCTCCTGCACAATGCAGGCCACAGAATCTCACCCACCCACTCCTGTATCAAACCCCTAACCTATGTCTGACCTATTGAAGTCCTCAAATGGTGGTTTAAAGACTTCAAGGTGCAGAGAATCCTCCAGCAAGTGACCCGTGCCCCACGCTGCAGAGGAAGGAGAAAAAACCCCAGGGCCTCTGCCAATCTGCCCTGGAGGAAAATTCCTTCCCAACCCCAAATATGGTGATCAGCTAAACCCTGAGCATGTGGGCAAGACTCACCAGCCAGACACCCAGGAAAGAATTCTGTATAGTAACTCAGATCCCACCCCATCTAATATCCCATCACAGGCCATTGGGCATATTTACTGCTAATAGTCAAAGATCAATTAATTGCCAAAATTAGGCTATCCCATCATACCATCCCCTTCATAAACTTATCAAGCTTAGTCTTGAAGCCAGATATGTCTTTTGCCTCCAATGCTTCCCTTGGAAGGCTGTTCCAGAACTTCACTCCTCTGATGGTTAGAAACCTTCGTCTAATTTCAAGTCTAAACTTCCTGATGACCAGTTTATATCCATTTGTTCTTGTGTCCACATTGGTACTGAGCTTAAATAATTCCTCTCCCTCCCTGGTATTTATCCCTCTGATATATTTATATCAGAGCAATCATATCTCCCCTCAGCCTTCTTTTGATTAGGCTAAACAAGCCAAGCCCTTTGAGTCTCCTTTCATAAGACAGGTTTTCCATTCCTCGTATCAATCCTAGTAGCCCTTCTCCGTACCTGTTACAGTTTGAATTCATCCTTCTTAAAAATGGGAGACCAGAATTGCACACAGTATTCCAGATGAGGTCTCACCAGTGCCTGGTATAACGGTACTAACACCTCCTTATCTCTACTGGAAATACCTCGCCTGATGCATCCCAAGACCGCATTTGCTTTTTTCACGGCCATATCACATTGGCGTCTCATAGTCATCCTGTGATCAACCAATACTCCGAGGTCCTTCTCCTCCTCTGTTACTTCCAACTGATGCGTCCCCAGCATATAACAAAAATTCTTGTTATTAATTCCTAAATGCATGACCTTGCACTTTTCACTATTAAATTTCATCCTATTACTATTACTGCAGTTTACAAGGTCATCCAGATCTTCCTGTATGATATCCCGGTCCTTCTCTGTATTGGCAATACCTCCCAGCTTTGTGTCATCTGCAAACTTTATTAGCACATTCCCACTTTTTATGCCAAGGTCCGTAATAAAAAGATTAATAAGAAATGTCCCAAAACCGATCCCTGAGGAACTCCACTAGTAACCTCCCTCCAGCATGACAATTCACCTTTCAGTATGACCCGTTGTAGTCTCCCCTTTAACCAGTTCCTTATCCATCTTTGAATTTTCATGTTGATCCCCATCTTTTCCAATTTAGCTAATAATTCCCCATGTGGAACCATATCAAATGCCTTACTGAAATCGAGGTAAATTAGATCCACTGCGTTTCCTTTGTCTAAGAAATCTGTTACCTTCTCAAAGAAGGAGATCAGGTTGGTTTGGCACGATCTACCTTTTGTAAAACCATGTTGTATTTTGTCCCAATTACCATTGACCTCAATGTCCTTAACTACTTTCTCCTTCAAAATTTTTTCCAAGACCTTGCATACTACAGATGTCAAACTAACAGGCTTGTAGTTACCCGGATCGATTTTTTTCCCTTTCTTAAAGATAGGAACTATGTTAGCAATTCTCCAGTCATACGGTACAACCCCTGAGTTTACAGATTCATTAAAAATTCTTGCTAATGGGCTTGCAATTTCATGTGCCAGTTCCTATAATATTCTTGGATGAAGATTATCTCCGCCCCCCCCACCACCACCACCGATTTAGTCCCAATAAGCTGTTCGAGTTTGGCTTCCACCTCGGATGTGGTAATATCTACCTCCATATCCTCATTCCCATCTGTCATCCTATCATTATTCCTAAGCTCCTCATTAAAGACTGAGGCAAAGTATTTGTTTAGATATTGGCCATGCCTAGATTATCCTTAACCTCCACTCCATCCTCAGTGTTTAGCGGTCCCACTTCTTCTTTCTTTGTTTTCTTCTTATTTATATGGCTATAGAACCTTTTACTATTGGTTTTAATTCTGTTTTTAAGGTCCAACTTTACATGGCTTTTGGCCTTTCTCACTTTATCCCTACATGTTCTGACCTCAATAAGGTAGCTTTCCTTGCTGATCATTCCCTTCCGCTTTTTCTTAATCACCTCTCTGAGATGCTTGCTCATCCAGCTTGGTCTACAACTGCTGCCTATGAATTTTTTCCCCTTTCTTGGGATGCAGGCTTCTGATAGTTTCTGCAACTTTGACTTGAAGTAATTCCAGGGCTCCTCCACCTTTAGATCCCCAAGTTCTTCAGTCCAATCCACTTCCCTAACTAATTTCCTTAATTTTTTAAAGTTAGCCCTTTTGAAATCAAAACCCTAGTCACAGATCTATTTTTGTTTATCCTTCCATTTAGTTTAAACTGAATTAGCTCATGATCGCTCGAACCAAGGTTGTCCCCTACAACCATTTCTTCTATGAGGTCCTCTCTACTCACCAAAACCAAACCTAAAATGGCATCCCCTCTTGTTGGTTCCACAACTACTTGGAGAAGGAATCCATCAGCTATTGCATCCAGGAAAATCTGAGCCCTTTTATTATTACTAGCACTCGTCCTCCAGTCTATAGTTAAAGTTAAAGTCTCCCATAATCACACAATTCCCTTTAGTATTTACTTCATTAAAAACATTAAAGAGGCCTCTATCCATATCCAAATCAGATCCCGGTGGTCGATAGCACACCCCAAGCACTATCCCAGGGGAGGCTCTAGTACAGTGTTTCTCAAACTGGAGTCGCCGCTTGCGTAGGGAAAGCCCCTGGCGGGGTGGGCCGGTTTGTTTACCTGCCCTGTCGGCAGGTCCGGCCGATCGCAGCTCCCACTGGCCGCAGTTCGCTGCTCCAGGCCAATGGGAGCTGCTGGAAGCAGCGCAGGCCGAGGGACTTACTGGCCGCCGCTTTCAGCAGCCCCCATTGGCCTGCAGCGGCGAACCGCAGCCAGTGGGAGCCGCGATCGGCCGGACCTGCGGACGGGGCCGGTAAACAAACCGGCCCGGCCCAGCAGGGGCTTTCCCTACACAAGCGGTGACCCCAGTTTGAGAAACACTGCTCTAGAAGCTTTCTTCCCCAATGTGATTTTTGCCCAGACAGACTCTGTCTTATCCATTCCATCACTTCTTATTTCTTTACAGTCTACCTCATCATTGATATACAATGCTACTCCACCACCTTTGCCTTTATTTCTGTCTTTCCTAAACAGCACATACCCTTCAATACCTGTACTCCAGTCATGACTACTAATCCACCAGGTTTCTGTTATCCCTATAATATCTGGTTTCACTTCCTGCACCAGTAACTCTAGTTCCTCCATTTTGTTACCTAGGCTCCTCGCACTGGTGTACAAACATCTTATTGCTTTAACTCATGGGAAAGGAACATCAATGTAAAATCCATCATTTGATTAGCAATTATATATTTTTATCTTTGCTTTATTAGTCCACAAGGAAGCACTCTCTAATGCAGGCCTGCACAACACGTGGCCCGTGGGCCCACTGTGCGGCCTGCGGGCAAGCGGTGGGGGGCAGTTTCCGGGTTCACCCCCTGCCCGGGGGGCCCGACCTCACAGCCCCGCGCGCCGCGCTCTGACCGCCCTGACAGTCAGAAGCGCGGCTGCCGGGTTCACCCCCTGCCGGGGCAGGGGGGCCCAACCTCCCCCACCCCTGGGCAGGAGGCGAACCCGGCAGCCGCGCTTCTGACTGTCAGGGCGGTCAGAGCGCAGCGCGCAGGGCTGTGAGGTCACCCTGCCCCCCACCCCCACACGCGTCTCCATCTCCCGCTCCTCCTGCCTGGCGTCCAGCGTCACTTCCGGGGCTGCTGAGGCGGGAAGCGCTGGGCACGAGGCAGAGCCGGTAAGTCCGAGCGAGGGGAGAGGCACCCAGCCTGGGCTCGAGCCGCAGCTCACGGGGGCTGGGGTCAGGGGGATGTCCAGCTCAGAGGGGCTGGGCTCGGAGCTGAGGTCAGGGCTGGGGGTGGGGTCAGGGGGGTGTCTGGCTCAGAGGGGCTGGACTCGGAGCTGGGGGTCAGGGCTGCTGGGGGATGGGGTCGGGGGGTGCTTAGCTCAGAGGGGCTGGGCTCGGAGCTAGGGGTCAGGGCTGGGGGGGGCTGGGGTCAGGGGGTGTCAGGCTCAGAGGGGCTGGCGGTCAGGGGGGTGTCCGGCTCAGAGGGGCTGGACTCGGAGCTGGGGGTCAGGGCTGCTGGGGAATGGGGTCGAGGGGTGCTTAGCTCAGAGGGGCTGGGCTCGGAGCTAGGGGTCAGGGCTGGGGGGGGGACGGGGTTCGGCGGGGCTGGGTGGCGCTGGGGGGGAAGGAGGGGGGCCTGTTTCAGCACGGCCGGTGGGTTTCGGCCCTCAGCTATTTTCTTTGGAGTAATATGACCCTCGCCGCTTTACGAGTTGTGCAGGCCTGTTCTAATGTATCCAGGTTCTATTGGTAATAGGTGATTACTATAGTTGTAATGTTTGGGATCCCAAGGGCTGTGAGGATCTCCAAGTTTTACCTGATCCAACTTCCCCCTTTGGATGTCATGTGTATCTTTGGGCTGTATAATTAGATTTTTTTTTTTGGTTGGTTGTATGGTACTAATGTGTATTTCTCTTTCCCACTATCTTTTCCATTTTGTTTTTCAATTATTTAATTCCTCTTTGTGTCCCTTCCTGTTACCCTCCCATGCTGGGAATTTCCTTTTTACTCCTGTAGAATATGTCCTGGGAAGTGATGCCCTATCCCTGGATTAAATAACATTGGCTGCTTAGATATGCAAGAGCTGTGTGTTGCTCAGGAAAATTTGGAATTTCTCATTTATTCACAAAGCGACTTTACAGTTTAGCTGGTTCATTTTAACAATGATGCCTCTGATAATTAAATGTGTCTCCTGGAACAGAAAGGGTTTTAATAACCCTATTAAAAGGAAAATATATACTCAAAGCTTAAAAAAAGAGAATGTTGACATTGCCATGCTCCAGGAGACACATCTGATAGAACTTGAAGCTTGTAAACTGAATTGGTTGGGCCTCTCAGTTTCTAAGTGCTTTCATTCTGAAATGAGGGGTGTTGCTATACTAATACATAACAAGTTGAATGTTAATATTCTGAGTGCAAGGTCTGGCAGTGAGGGCAGATTTACTGTTCTCCAGGCTGAAATTAGCAATTCTATAATCATCTTTGCCAGTCTCGACAGGCCAAACCAGAATGATCCCAATTTTTTTTCATAATTTTTTTTAGTATAAATGACATGGGCCACCATCTATTATTATCGATGAAGACTTTAACAAAACTCTAGATCCAGTCCTTGATAAGTCTTCTCCATCTTCGTATAAAAACACTAATATTCATCAGGTACTTCATACATACACAGCTGATTTAGGTTTACAAGGTGTGTGGAGGGTGGGTAATCCTACAATCAGAAACTGTAGGTGTTTTCTGCTGCAGCTCATTCAACATATTCAAGATGGGACAATTTCTTCATGTCATAAGATTTGATCAGTTCTGTCACTGATTGTGGCATTGGTACTATTGTTATATCTGACCATGCTCCTATACATGTCTTTTAGGCCCTGAGGGCATGCACCTTCCACTAAAATGTGGAGACTAAATACTCTCTGCTGTTTGATACATCATTTGTTAACTCTATCCATCAGGAGTTAGAACTTTTTTTTTTTTTAAACAAATGTCCCCACTTCTTCATCTGTTGCCATGCTTTGGAAAGCCTTTAAAGCTTTCATCAGAAGCCATATAATCTTTTATGCGATGTTAAAAAGAAATGGAGAGAACACAAAACTGATACCCTTGCGAAGGAAATTAAGGCCTGGGAGGTAGAATATATTTCTGTTCCCTTCCCCGAGAAACTCAGAACCCTCATCTATCTAAGATATGAAATCAACAAAATTCTGTCCCAAAAGGCTGAGTTTGCTTTATTGTATTTGAAGCAAAATTACTGGGAATCTGGTGAGAGAGCCGGCAACAGCTGTTGGCATATAGACTTAAGCAAAAGGCTAACAGAAATCAGAGTGCTATTTGCAATAGCGAAAAATTATAAACAACACTGTCAGATATTAATAAACAATTTCAACTGTTTTATTCAAAACTACATCTAGCTGAAAGGGGAATCAGTAAACATGCCCTAAATAACTTTTTATTGGATTGTCTCTGCCATAGATATCTGATTCTCAGAAGGAATTTTTAGGTGCCCCTTTGATATCACAGAACTGACTCATGCTTTAAAAGCAGTAAGGGTCAGAAAGACTCCTGGTGCAGACATGTTCCCAATTGAATTTTACAAAGTTTTCTGAAGCTTTAATGCCTAGATTATTGAATATGTTCAGTAAAATCAAGAACAAACAAACTCTCCCACCTACTCCAAGAGAAGCTGTAATTTCAGTTGTTCCTAAATCTTGGAAAGACCTTAGATTATGTAGTAATTACAAGTCAGTTTCTTTAATTGAGATGCTAAGATTTTAGCTAAAGCTCTTGATATGCGATTGGATAAAGTTATGTTACATGTTATCCATGTAAATCAGGTGGGTTTCCTTCATAATAGATCTGGCTCAAATAACTTGCATCTACTGATTGATATTATTGCTGCTTTGAGAGAGTCTAAAGAACCCTTAGTTGCATTTATTTAGATGCTGAAAAGGCCTTTGACACCTTTCATGTGTTGGCAAAATTTGAATATGGTAAACGATTTATTGCTTGGATTAAGCTTTTATACTCTAACCTGACTTCCAGAATAGTTACCAATCGTATTATTTCTGCCCCATTTCCATTACAGAGAGGTACAAAGTAGGGCTGCCCCCTTTCTCCTATTCTGTTTGATTTAGCTGGAACCTTTAGTCATTGCCATTCGAGCAAATCAGTATATTCATGGTTCAGAGTGAGCCAAACAGAGCACAGGATTATGCTCTGCATGAGGAGGAGGATCTTGTAATTGTATCTAAAACTAAAATTACCATTCCTAATCGTCTATCCACTATTAATAAGTTTGGACTCTTCTCAGGATATAAAATTAATTGAGATATATCAGAAATCTTAGACAATATGCTTACAAAAGCTTTTTCTCAAATTTGGACTTTCAATGACAATCCTCCTATATGAAATATTTAGGAATACTGATTCCCAAAAATATTCAAGACATCCCTAAGATAAATATAGATCCAATTATTGTCCAAGTGGCTAACAATTTGGAGAGTTAATCCCCAGTTTTGGGGATAAAATTAATATACTGAAAATGCTTGTCCTTACCAGAATTTTTTATGTCCAGATGGATCTCCGTATTTCTATTCCTGAAACTTATTTTAAGAAATTCAATAATATTTTCAGAATGTTCCTCTAAGGTGCAAGTAAGAAACCTAGACTGGCTCTGAACAAATTGCAGCACCCTCTATAGCTGGAAAGATTTCATTTCTTCAACTTGGAAAATTATCATAACTTTTTTTTTGTTAAGATAAGCATCTTTGTTGCTGTTAGATATGACCATGCAGACCCCACCTTGGGTTCAGATTGAACGAGAATTGTTATACCTTCTCCCCTTTTCAGGCATTATAGGATAAATTTTTGTAAATTTGATGGCTCCAGAGCTCCCACAATAATGGCTGTGAGGCAAAATTGGCTAGAAAGTTCTGCTTCCATCCATTCTTCCATGTAAAGGTAGTCCTATGGCGAAATCTGGTCTTTAAAATCAGTTGCAAAACCTTGATGTGGAGAGTTTGAATGGACAGAGGAGTTATGACTGTGTCGCAACTAACAGACAATGATAAATATAAACCCTCTTTAGATCTTTAGCAACAACTTGATTGCCCATCTCCGGAGCATGGAAATATCTCCAGCTGACGCATTTATTTATGAATGTATTTGGACTGGATGCACTGCGAGCTCCAGAACCTCCAGAACTTTTATTTTGGAGGGAACTTTCTGGATTTACTCAGCTAGAAGTATCCTTTGACGATATTCTGGCCCAAACCATAGACCTGAGAGAGACTATGGCATATTCATCAAAAGACACTATTTCGAATATTTGTGTTTGATGTTTATGTTAAAATATTTGTAAAATAGAGAAGATGTATCATGATCAGTGGAACTAGAGTCAGAGTTCCCATGTTCCCTGGAGGGTCTGTTATTGATAGGACACCAGGGAAACAGGGCATAGCAGGGAGTTAGGCTGGAAGCAACTCAGCCAAGACAGAGCAGTGCACAGGGTTTAATAAAGTTCTACCTGTTCCACATAGCCTGCATTCAGCATCTGTCTTTGTGAATGAAACAGTCATGAGCCAGGAGGAAGTTGGAGACAGTGAAGCCCAAGAGACAGGGGTGGTATTTGGGCTGAAATTTGCAAGGCTGCAGGCAGAGAGGGAAGAACTCTGCAGTCACTCTTGGTAGTAGAAAATGGAGAAACCTTTGGAAACAGGAAGGCTCCTGTAGGGTGAGGATGTAGCCCAATGCAGGGAAAGGAGAGATGCCAGATTGAAGCAAATTCCTGTGGCTGACCCTGACTCAAGGGTAGGAACCCAACATCTGGGAAGAAGCTTTGAGAGCTGCTCATTGTTACAGAGAGCCCAGGAAGGGGCTGGGGAAAAGGCCCGAAGACAGCTAACAGTAGGAGGAAGTCCAGGGAGGCAGCAGCAAGGAGTTTGATGGGGCTGACTTTGGCTACTGGTTATTGGGTCTCTGGACTGGAGCCCAATGTACTGGGAAGACCTGGCTTCCCCTGTTAGCCACTGGGGAAGGTGGCGTGGGGCCCCTGAGAATAAGATTATTCAAATCCCTGAGTGAAGGAGTATAAGGACTATGTGGCCCAGAGTTGAGGGCCAAAAGACCAGATGTAAAGACAGGTACTATTATTTATTGAACTTCCCTGAAAGAGGGGGACACATGTCCCTTGACACATTCCCATGCCTCCCGTGGGAGGCCTACTCATAGCATGAGAACCTCTGTGCTAGAGGATAGGAGGCTGCTACTCCACTCCCAGCCATGAGGGGGCATGGCAGTGTGAGTCCACTCTTGCGTGAGTTTTGCCCTTTACTTCACCTTAGAGCTCTTGATTCTGAACCTTAATAATGTAAAGGTTTTCTGTAACTTTCTCATCAGTCTCTGCTTAAAAAAAAATAAAAATAAAAAAATCTAGCCTCGTCAGCACTGTTTGAGTGAAACCTGAATGGTGAGATAGTGAACAACACTGTCCTTTAGTTACTTCTCACATATAACTGTCTCTCAAGCCTATCTAAGACTTAACCATATCACTGTATAATTCTTTATTATATCAATGCTGGCCAGTGATGTTTCTGATCAAAATAAATCCTATAAACCATAATCCTACAAAATAATACATGAAAATGGCAAAATATTTGTCATTCGTATTATTAAATGATTAAAAGAAAATCTCTCCTGGTATACAAAGGAATTAATGGCTGCTAAATTAAACCCTAACACAAAACAAAGGCATTTTGTCAATTTACTAAAGCCATTTATTGCTACATATATAACAAAGAGTTAGAGACTGAGGCTGCAAAATGAGTGCTAACGTGGAGGGGGGGGAGAGAGAGTGTCATTTTATCCTTATTTGCGTCTTGTGAGAATTAGAAGGGATGAGTGGCCAGTTCAGAGTCTTCTCCAGCACTTTATACACATGCACGCACATACTCTCTTTCCCTCGCTCACTGTTAGGAATAATTTTGCCTACCCCTGAAATGTAACCACTTCAGGAGTGGAGAAGCAATGCTGTTTAACAGCACCATGCTACTGCAGTGTTCCTAGTTACAGACAGACCCTTCTGTACATCTGCAGAGGAAAACGTGGGGACATCTCTAGTGTTTTCTGATAAAATAAAAATGACTCTTTGAAAGAGACCAAGGGTGGATACAGCATCCCTTGAGCCATGTAAATATCAATAGTTTTATGCACCTGAACATAATACTGTGGGCCAAATGCATCCTTGATGTAACTGCACTGTCAACTGTACCAGGGCAATTTCAATTGATTCCTGTGACCAAGAGGAATCTGGCCCATTGGTTTGAATGGAGCCAACAGCAAATATATTTATTATTAGGGCAGTGATTTGGTCACAGCCTTGACTTCCATGCCAAGACCCAGAACTTACATATTTTTTTCCTGAAAAGTAAGCTGTGGCTGCTATGCTCTAGCTGCAGTGCAGAACTGCCGGAGGACTGCTATCCATGGGACAGCTGAGGATTCTGCCGGATAGAGAGGAGTCGTCTAAAGCATAGAGCCAGCATAGCCACTTCTACCCACCCACTCTCCCACACTCCACTGAGGTGTGTAGGGGACAAGGAGAAGGGGAAGGACTAAACAGTCTGCCTGATCCTCACCTGGTACAACCGACCCTTTGGTGCTGCTACTGGTATAATTTAGAGCATCCCTTGGGTTAATAGGTATAAATTATGCTGGGGGCAGTTTTGGCCCCTTAGCAAGCATGACTGGGGAGTGGAAAAGTGGCTTAAGCCCCCTGTCCCACTCTAGCTGCACAGAATATAAACTTGGCACCGCTGAGGACTGAACCCTAAGTTTGAGCGGTGGAGCAAGGTGAAGCCCAGGCAAGTTGCCTTCAGAGAGGTCAGGCTGCTGAAGAACTTGTGATCTGATTTCCCATCTCATATTGCCCAGGTTCAGACTAGCCAGTTTTGGAGTGTGGCGGGGGGGGGGGGGGTGTCCTGCAGAGCATGTGGCACTTCCCTGACTTTACACATTTGGCAGTGTTTTATTCATGGTTTTATCACTCAAAATAAAATCCCCCTGAAAAAATGACTGCCCTCTGAATGGTGCTCCTATGTTGTTATGGCTCCTGCTGTATGTCTGTTAAATACAGAGTAGACATCTTGTACATAATCCCCATGTCAGGCTTTTCAGTTAGGCTGATGCTTCCTCCCTTTCCCCTTTGGAGGTAAGTGACATAAGTATTTTCATAGAATAGCAGGGCTGGAAGGGACCTCAGGAGGTCATCTAGTCCACACCCCTGCTCAAAGCAGGACCAATCCCCAGATCCCTAAACAGCCCTTTCAAGGATTAAACTCACAACCCTGGATTTAGCAGGCCAATGCTCAAACCACTGAGCTATCTCTCCTACTCAGCAGTATCAGCCCAAGGCTTCATATCAGAAATAAACATATGTTTTAGCCAAGGGTGAATTTTTGATTTCTATTCTTATGCAGAAATAGAAAAAGAAGCCTTTGCTCAGAGACAACTGAATCAAGTGGTCACAGCTGAAACTTAGTCACTGAAGTACTTAGAATGTTTTTTTGTAAAGGTCAGGCTAATACAAGCAGAGAAAAAACTGATCCATGTGATGTCCTGCTCACACAGTTCACTGGCTTGCCATTGGCTTAGCCTTCCTTGGCTTCCCTGAGATGTAGCCCTTCGCTACTTTTTGGTCAAAGTTTCAGAGTAGCAGCCGTGTTAGTCTGTATCCGCAAAAAGAAGAACAGGAGTACTTGTGGCACCTAAGGCCTTGGCTACACTTACCCGCTAGTTCGGCGGCTGGCAATCGAACTTCTGGGTTCGACTTATCGCGTCTAGTCTGGACGCGATAAGTCGAACCCGGAAGTGCTCGCCGTCGACTGCGGTACTCCAGCTCGGCGAGAGGAGTACCGCGGAGTCGACGGGGGAGCCTGCCTGCCGAGTGTGGACCAAGGTAAGTTCGAACTAAGGTACTTCGACTTCAGCTACGTTATTCACGTAGCTGAAGTTGCGTACCTTAGTTCGAATTAGGGGGGTAGTGTAGACCAAGCCTTAGAGACTAACAAATTTATTACAGCATAAGCTTTCGTGGACTACAGCCTATATGCATCCGAAGAAGTGGGCTGTAGTCCACGAAAGCTTATGCTCTAATAAATTTGTTAGTCTCTAAGGTGCCACAAGTACTCCTGTTCTTCTTTTTTTGGTCAAAGTGTACTTCATTTTTGATAAGCTCAAACAGGCATGAAAATTAGATGCATTGGATGTGAAAGTGAAGCTTAGGTTTTGAAGATGATGTTGAGTCACCTTGTTTGAAGAAAGAAAACATGAAACTGAAAAGAGAGAGGCTCTTAAGTTGGCTGCCAATTGCTGGTAGATTCTGTGAATTCTCTGAGATTATGTCCTTTGTACCTGTAGAAATGCAGGGAACATGTGAGAGAAAGACACAAGAAGAAAGGAGATGCTGCTGCAGGAAATGAAATATATCTTAGTTTCTCCTGATTATTAGGCTTATAAAAAGGAAGAGTGGGCAGCTGAGTTGAGGGCTGATATACCAACAGACTTTAATGTTTTCAGGGCCTGGGAAAGTTGTATATAATGGCCCCAATTCTGTAAAGATTTTATGCACGTTTAACTTTATGGAGTGTGAGTATTCCCAGTGGATAAAGTTAAGCATATGTGTATATTTTTGTAGGATTGACTATTTTTGTGTCCTGAAAAGCTCTCTCTGCTACAAAGGTGGACAATGAGGGATCAAATAGACATCTTTGTCCCCTTGGATTTGCAGACTTCTATAATATCCTTTCAGTGCCTGTGTGCAAAACTGCCATCACCCCTACATGCCTGCATTAAGGGGGAAATTCCCAAAGGCTCTTGTTCTCCTCTCACATTAAGGTAGTTTGGAGTAACTACACTGAAATCAATAGTTACATCAGTAAGTGAGATCCAAATCATGCCCAAAGCAGTTCTCATCAGATGTTAAAGTGCAGAATCATTTGTATCAAGTTGATGCTTTAGTTTACAGGGAATAAAAAATGCATCTTATAAAAGATGTATATCAAACAATAACATTTGGAATGTACATAGTGCCTTTCATCCAGGGATGTCAATATGCTTTATAAAGCTGAATAGGTATTATCACAATTTTTTACAGATAGGAAACTGGGGCTTAGCTCTGGACCTGATTTTTTCCTCAGTTAAACAGGTATAAATCAGGACTAATTTCTATATAAGTTAATGAAGTCACAGTGGTTTACAAACCAGTGTAGGTGAAGGCAGAATCAAGTCCAGATTTAGTGATTTGCCCAAGATCACCCAGCAAATCTATGGCACAGCCAGGAATAGAATCCAGCTCTCTTTTGACTCCCAGTCCTCTGATCTTTCTGTTAGAACATACGACCTCTAAAATAAGCCTTAGATCTAAGAAGAAAAGGAGTAAAATCTACAGCCATGTAAGATACTCAAATTGCTCAGGAAGCTATTGTAGAAAAAGCCCTGAGGCATTCAGGTAGTAAGAAGCTAGAATTTGGAATAATCCTCCAAAGATTTGGGTTATCCCAGACTCCCATGCACAGCAAGCAGTTCAAATTCACATGCTTATTGTTTTTCTATACCACTTTAAAAGTGCTGTTCTGCTTCTCGGTCCCTTCACAAGAGGAAGTGGTGGGCTTGTAAGACAGTACTCTTGTAATTAAGGGCTCAGCGGGCGTAATTTGCATAGCACCTGAATATAGCACTATACCGCACAGCGCTGCACTGCTCCATGCTCTGGGAATGATTCCTTACTGGGAATAATTGTGCCTCAAGAATGCATGGACTCTGCACCATCTATTAGGATGCCACAGCTTGTTTGAGACGTTCTGCCTCCTCCTTACCCCTCCCCGCACTGCCTTTCATTAGTGTCCTCATTATTTTTTAATTATACCAGTGCCTAGAAGCCCCAGTTCAAGACCAGCACCTCATTGTGCTTGTTGCAGAAGTAAAAAAAAAAAAAAAGTCCCTACTGAGACATGTTGCCCCCCTTTTAAGATGCCACCTGCTGTGCTGAGATGCCACTGAGCCCACCTGTTCTGCCAGCCTGGGCACCCTTTTTACCTGTCTTGCTGAGCCAAGCTATTAAGTCTCCTCCAGCACACACACAGACAGGGCCACACCCAACTGCAGCACGACACAGACACTGAGATCAGCTCTGGGAAGACTCAGCTTAAGGGACTTGCCCCAGCACTCAGGTGTCCACCTCCCTTGGAGTGCAGAGCCAAAAGTATATTATGAAATCCGCCTCCTCCCCCAATGTGGAGGAAGGTATGCACAGCCTCTTACTCCCCCCCCCATTATGAATTGCACAAACTGGGTTATATTATAAACAAGAAATAAGTTTATTAACTACAAAAGGTGAATTTTAAGTGAATATAAGAGATAACAGACAGAACAAAGCAGATTACTGAGCAAATAAAACAAAATATGCAAGCTAACCTCAATATACTTAAGAAACAGGTTACAAAATGTAATTTCTTACCCTAAATATTATTTTAGGCAGGTTGCAAAGTTTCTGTAGCTTAGAGTTCCAGTTATATCTCTTTTCAGACTGGACCTCTCTCTCAGTCTGTACTCCCCCTTGCCTGCCCTTCAGGTGTCTTTAGCAGTCTTTCTTCTTGGGCAGACAGGCCATGGAGTAGAGTCCCGTTTGCCTTCCTCCCCACCCTTAAATAAGTTTTATATAAGGCAGGAATCCTTTGTTTCACAAACTTGACCCCCCCTCAACCTTTTAGTGGAAAGTTACAAGACGTCCAAGATAATGTTTAGTATCAGGTGACAAGACCAGCTGACTTAGTAGTGTCACTGTTATGTCCCAGGACGCCTCCCAGGAGAGAGAGAGATTAGTACAGGGGTTCTCGAAGTAGGGGTCGGGACCCCTCCGGGGCTCACGAGGTTATTACATGCGGGGTCACGAGCTGCAGCCTCCACCCCAAACCCTGTTTTGCCTCCAGCATTTATAATGGTGTTAAAGATGTAAAAATGTGTTTTTAATTGATAAGGGGGGGTTGCACTCAGAGGCTTTCTATGTGAAAGGGGTCACCAGTTCAAAAGTGGATTAGTATCTTCACAGTCTTGTTGTTCCTTCCTAATGGCCCATCAGATCTGATGGCCTGTCATCCCAATACACACCCAGTTGTAATTGTTACACAGTCCATATTTCTAACTTCAGATACAGAAATGATACATGCATACACATTGGATAATCGCATTCAATAAATCATAACCTTTCCAATGATGTCTTACATGAACCATCTTGCATAAAGTACATCTCAGTTATGTCATAGCCATATCATAAGCATATTTTCATAAAGAATATGGAGTGTAATGTCACACCTACCTCAATAATGTATAGCCAATCTTTATGGCAAGACAAGTTGAATTCAACAACAAAAAAGAGGGTGGGGAAGATGAGATAACAGTGCAGTGAGAAAATTTTGATTCTGCTACTGTGACATTTTGGGGATCACCCACACTAGTAGGGGGTTCTCTCACTGACAGCCCTGTAACTTTGGGGTGCCTTAATGCTGTGCTGCTAGGACTCTGATCCCTGATACCAGTAGAATCATGGAATTGTAAGACTGGAAGGGACCTCGAGAGATTATCTAGTCCAGTCCTCTGCACTCATGGCAGGACTAAGTATTATCTAGACCATCCCTTACAGGTGTTTGTCTAAACTGCTCTTAAAAATCGCCAATGATGGAGATTCCACAACCTCACTAGGCAATTTTTTCCAGTGCTTAACTACCCTGACAGTTAGAAAGTTTTTCCTAATGTCTAACTGTAGTGGGGTGGATTGGCCGCCCACAGACCCAGAGGGGGAGGAGCCCCTCATTGAACCCTGGTGGGTGGAGCCACACCAGGCTCAACCCTCCTGCCGGAAGTTAGTGGGCGGGGCCAGAAGTACAAAAGGCGGGCCGGAGAATTTAGTTGGGAGACAGCCGCCGGAGGAGCCAGATGCCTCCTGTGAGCTCCCAAGCTGAGAGGCTGCTGCAGACCTCGAGGGAGCTGAGGATAGGCCAGGACCGCCAGGGCCATTTACGGACCCGATCACAGAGGAGCTGCAAGCACTGATAGAGGTCTTCTTCCCCAACAACCAGGACAACCCTCTTCAGAGCCAGGTACACCCTGAGGGGGAGTTGGGAAGTGGCCTGGGATAGCTGACCCTGTCTGGCTGCAAAACTGCCAGTGAGGGAGTCAGCATGTTGCTGTCAGGATCCCCGTTCTGCCACTGCTAGGGCCCTGGGCCAGGATGCAGTGGAGTGGGTGAGCCTGTGTCACCCCTTCCACCCCAATCTGTGCGTGGCAGTCTCCCCCTCTCTTAGGCACCAAGCCTAGGCTAGGAGGCCTGATTGTTTGCTGCCCAGCCTGAGTACAGGCCTGAGTCAGTGATTCTTTGCTGCCGCGCCCCGACCGGGGGCTGGGGCTCCGTAACTGTGTTTGTTGTTCAGCCCTGATCACAGGCCCAAGCTCACGTCTCCTGTTGTGCTGCTGATTCCCCACATTAGGCGACACCCAGAGATGTAGTGAGGTGCATTGGCAGACCACAGACCCGGAGGGGGCGGAGCCAACAGACTACACCAACCTAAACTGCCTTTCTGCAATTTAAGCCCATTGCTTCTTGTCCTATCCTCGGAGGTTAACAAGAACAATTTTTCTGACTCCTCCTTGTAACAACCTTTTATGTTCTTGAAACCTGTTATCATGTCCCCTCTCAGTCTTCTCTTTTCCAGACTAAACAAACCCAATTATTTCAATCTTCCCTTGTAGGTCATGTTTTCTAGACCTTTAATCATTTTTGTTGCTCTTCTCTGGACTTTCTCCTAATCAGCATGGAGTAGTGCAGAAGAATTACTGCTTGTGTCTTACAACACTCCTTCTAATATATCCCAGAAACATGTTTGCTTTTTTTTCACAGTATTACACTGTTGACTCATATTTAACTTGTGATCCACTATGATCCTTTTCTACAGTACTCCTTCCTAGTCGGTGATTTCCCATTTTGTATGTGTGCAGCAGATTGTTTCTTCCTCAGTTGAGTACTTTGCATTTGTCCTTATTGAGTTTCATCTTACTTATGTCAGACCATTTCTCCAGTTTGTCCAGATCATTTTAAATTTTAATCCTATCCTCCAAAGCACTTGCAACCCCTCCCAGCTTGGTATCATCCGCAAACTGTGTAAGTGTACTCTTTATGCCATCATCTAAATCATTGATGAAGATATTGAACCTAACCAGACCCATAATTGATCCCTGTGGACCCCACTTGATATGTCCTTCCATTTTGAGTATGAAACACTGATACTATTCTCTGGGAATTGTTTTCCAACCAGTTATGCACCCACCTTATAGTAGCTCCATCTAGGTTGTATTTCCCTAGTTTTTTTATAAGAAGGCCCTGCAAAGCAGCATCAAAAGCCTTAGGCTATGTCTACGCTATGCACCTCTTAGCGACACAGCTGTGCCACTACAGCCATGCTGTAAAAGGTACGCTGGGGCTAGAGGCGGAATTGGCCTGAGGGTGGAGAGGGAATGAGGGCAGAGCTGGGCTGGGGCGGAGCAAGGGGAAGAGTGGAGCTGCAGCTGGGGCCGGGCTGGGGGCAAATGGGGCTGGATGGCACTCCCTCCTCAGCTCCATGAGAGTTGGCCTGGGATCCTCAGCACCCCACTCCCACGAACATTCCTCTGTGCTCCCCTAGAGGACCATGCCCCACAGTTTGGGGATCGCTGTTTTAGTTCATGCCTCCAGCATCCACATGGGGGAGTTACAGTGCAGCATTTTGGTGCACACTACTATTCATACCCCTATAGTCTGTACTGTAGTCACCATTAGACCACATAAGGCAATATTTAGACTTCACTGTACCTGCCATTATTAGTACAAGTTAATACTATAGTAGCCTCCAGCTTACAATCTAAATAGTATTGGGATGCTACAGGTGGAAGACAGTAGTAGGGACACAGGTTGGTAAGCTAAGTGTACAATTTGGTGACTCTATGGTTTGGGATTTTTGTAGGATTTTTCAAAAATAAGACAGTGATTCATTAAGAGCACCTGTTCACCTATCAGGCCACATGTCTAGCCATTGTCTTTACACAGTTTACCATGTGCATCACATTAGAGCAGGATCGTAAGAAGGAAGACAGGCAAATGGCTGTCCAGTCTGATTGAAGCAGGTATTCCATGTATAAGGGCAGCATGGAACAAGGTGTAAAGCTGTATCCAGTGCCTTTGTCCATATTAGAGATAGCCTTGAGCTGCCAAGTTTGAGTTCGGAATTGGATCCAAATCCAAACTTTTTTAAAGTTTGAGGTTCTGGTTCAGACCTTACTCTTGTCGATATAACTCAGAGCATGAGACTCAGCCTGTCCTCAATTGTGACTTATATTTGAAGTAACCCAATTCATCAGTGTCGGAGGGGCAGAGAGGAGTGAAGAATTAAAGAAACTTTGAAATTGAAAAATGTTTCAAATGGATTGTGTGTGAGGAGCAATAACAAAAGGGATCACACTAGGTGGGGACTGCTATGGGGATCACCCTCTCTTGTCAAGTATTGTAGGTGAAAAAAAGTAGCTAAGCAGATAACCTAGAGAGTAAGCTGACAATCTGGGCCCTTTTCGAAACTGACTTGTGTCTGCATGTGCACAGGGAGACAGTCTGATCGTAAGAGCATTCTTACACCAGAAGGCAAGAGGGTCCCTGGTATCTCGCAGTGAGTTTCAGCTGGCCTGACCAGCTCAGAGTACCTCCATTCAATATTGTTATATTCTGTATCTAAAAGATGCCATGTAATATGTCATTGGAAAACTAATAACTCACTGATCATGAATATTCTTGCATGATGTATGTACAGTCAACCCACAAAGAAGTATACAGATGCACTGGAATTATGGCTAAACTGTATTTAAACCAGGCAGGGGAGTTGATAATCAATTTGGGGGGGAGGTTCAGACAAAGGAATGCATTTCCACCTGTTTGAATGTGTCTCCTGTGTAAATTCAGCAAGGTGTGACCAAAGACAAAGAAAAGCACATTTGATTGCAAGGTAACAAAGCCATCAGGAGACCAAGCGAGGAAAAAGTGATCACCTAACAATCTCAATGGGGGTTGCACTCTGCATCCCGAGGAAGCCTTTCTGCCTCTGGAAGCAGGGCCAATGAACTTGGAGAGAGATACTTTCCAAAGGTTTACAGGAGACTATAAGGAGAGGGACAGAGAACCCCTAACTTATCCTTCCCCTGAGGAGACAAGGAAAACCAGCCCCTTGGATTCTGTGGTAATACTGACTTAAGAGCTAGTCAGCCATTGCTGGAAAAGGAGGGCTGATGAGGAATCTACCTCGAACTACCTAGAATCAAGTGTATTTAATCAAAAAGAGAGAGGTTTTAAATGAGTTCAGGTATAAGGGATAAAGATAGAAAGGGTTACAAACAAAAGTAAAGTATCAGAGGGGTAGCCGTGTTAGTCTGAATCTGTAAAAAGCAACAGAGGGTCCTGTGGCACCTTTGAGACTAACAGAAGTATTGGGAGCATAAGCTTTCGTGGGTAAGAACCTCACTTCTTCAGATGCAAGAAGAAGTGAGGTTCTTGCATCTGAAGAAGTGAGGTTCTTACCCACGAAAGCTTATGCTCCCAATACTTCTGTTAGTCTCAAAGGTGCCACAGGACCCTCTGTTGCTTTAAACTAAAGTAAATATGCTTTATAATGGCTATGACCTAACATAGCAAGCTCTCTCCTTTCCCCAGATAGCCCTACCCTCCCTCCTCTTTCCCTCCTTCCACTCACTGCTCCCCCAGAGCCTCCTTCCACCCTCTGCTCCTTTCCCTCACAGACCCAAGCTAGTGAGGCACTTTCACGAAGATCCTGTTCCTTGGGAAAGGAACTGGGCAGCGTTAGAGGCAAGGATCCCCGACACTGCAGCAGCTCCTTTCACTAGGAACAGGATCTTTGTGGAAGTGCCGGCTGATCCTGTTCACTGTGAAAACGATCCTTGTGAAAGTGCCCAGGCAGTGCTTCCACTTGGAAATACCAAATGAAATTCATGGTTTCAGACCTCCTCTTAAAAGCCCTCCATGTGACTGGCTGGCCCAAGTCACCTGCATCGGCATCCTAATCATTATTTCCTACAACAGTGACGTGCCACAGGGAGAATGGAAATGTCAACTACAAGAGTGAGACGTGTGAGCCCAGGAGACAGAGCTTCCCCTGCAGCCAGCCTATGAGCCCCCCAGAAGCGATCAGAGTGACCACAAACCTCAGCATGTTCAGCGTGAAGTGTCAAACCCCACCTTCCACAGCGCAGCCCCCAGCCCCAAAGAAATAAAGATAACAGCCCCTGGGAGATAGAGAGGGAGGCTGATCTTGTGATTAAGGCACTGGAATGGGATTCAGGAGATCTGGATTTAGTTCCTGGCTGTGCAACGGACTTCCTGTGTGATCTTAAGCAAGTCACTCAGGCTCTTCGTCTGTGCCTACATTAGGGCATTTTAACCAAAAGATTCTCACCAGCGCTACCACTGGGTCAGCTGCACCAGAGAGCCATCATGATAATTCCTAGCTCTAATACCTAATATAGACAAGGTTCTGGTGTTTTTACCAGCATATTGGTTAAACCTGCTTAGGAGAGTGACTGTGAATGACATACATCCTTGCAGCGACACCCAAGCACCTAGCATGTGAGTTAAATCTCAGGGAAACGCAGAAGTTGCATAGAGAAGACATTTGTACAGGGACATTGCTGCTGCTGGCCAAAGTATTTCAAATTGCTTTTGCTGAAGAGCAACCCCTGACTTACATATGGAAATACTGCCTATGTAAAAACACAACTATCCTTATTCCGTCTGGCCTATTAGATCTACTCTTCCATCATATACAAATCACTCTGTGCTTTTCTGACAGTGAGCTTTGGGCCAGTTGCATCAATTAAACTAATCAAATCCTTAATCCAGACTGGAGACAAATGAACATACCGTCATTCCTCTTGATACTAATTCTGCCTTATTTCCTGGCCAAAATTTTCAAACTTAGGTGCCTAATATTAAGCATCTAAATCCATAGGAAACTAAATAAGTGGCCTGACTTTTCAGAGGTGCTGATCCCATTGAAGTTGCTTTCCCTGTATGTCTGAGCTATATTAGGATAGAGGGTGCATTCCTCTGTGGGCTTAACCTACATATTTCATATGAGCAAACGACCATCTGCTTGCATTTGAGATACGTACTCTAGCACATGCCTGACTGAGCTCCAGGGCCACACACAGCAGAATTCTGGACAGCTATACACTGAGGAGGGAGGAATCTATTAATCTGTTAATATGACCACAGAACTTCTATTATGGTCAATACATGTTATGGGAATGTTAAGGGGACAATAGTCTGGTACATGGGAATTGTGCAGGGAAAGAGGCTATGTCCAAGTAAATACGTTATTGACTGTGGCTATGTCTTCACTGCAGAGGTAACGCAGGAGATTGGCATCTGGGTCTGAGTGCCTGGGTTCGCCTAATCTTGGTGTGAGCAGCCACACTGCAACATCCTACCCTAGTTATGGCATCCTTATTGGTTTTGCACTCCCCAGTGTGTGTCTCTAGGACTGCTGGGGTGGGGGTAAGCCTCTGATTCTTTGTGCTGCAGTAAGCTAAGTCACTGGAGGATTTTTTCCCTGTGAATGGTGGGTGAATTTGTCAGGGGGCATGGATCAGCGTTCATGTCACACTCCTCGTCAGTATCTGGCCTGGGCCAGGGAAGCTAATGATCCAAACAGCGGACCAAATTCGGTGGTGAACCCTGGTCACATGCCACCTGAGATACATTGTGCATACACTAAGAAGACTTGTCTGTTCTTCTGGGCAGAGGGGGAGAGTCGTGGGATGGCATTAGAGAGTTAGCAGCACTTGAGTGGTGTAGCCTGTGTTTTCTAGCCTGAATTTAGTACCCACACTCTGACGGCGGTTGTCAGTGATTTCAAAGGAAGGGGCTTGAAACTCTGCAAGAGGCAATTGTGGAATAACCTCCCTGCAGGGAAAGTTTCTTCCTACTGCACTTGAATTACAAGTTGCTTTCTGCCTTGAACACTGAAGGTGAAGATTTTTCCAAAACTTGTGGGGATGGCAATTGTTTTGTTTTGTTTTTTAATCCTTTCTAATGAAACTGGATGTTCTCATTATCCAGAAAAATGTCCAGTCCCTTTTTCTGAATCCTACTAAGCTCTTGGCCTCCGTAAAGGCTTGTGGCAATTAGCTCCACAGGCTAATGCAGCACATATGCTGAAATTCACTAGCGATGAGCATTTGTGCCAGGAAGTTGGATCACTCAACTGCTCACAAAAAGGAAATACAAAATAATAGTACCTAGCTCTTATCTTCTCATCCGGAGCTCTCTAAACATTTTGAAAGAAAGTCACTAGCATTATTCCCATCTGCCTAGCCCTTAGCCAGTGACAGAGCTGGAAACTGAACCCAAAGTCTTGGAGGTTTCACAGCAAAGAAAAACCCAAGGCACCAAGTCTCAGAGCCCAGGTCAGTTGACTTGGGATAACAGAGCTTGGGCTGCAGGGCTAAAAATAGCAGCATGGACATTCCCACTTGACTGGAGGCCGGGCTCCTAGACCTTCCACCCTCATCGTGTTTCAGAGCTCGGGCTCCAACCTTCTTGGAAATGTCTACACTGCTATTTTTAATCCTGCAGCACAAGCTCTGCAAGCCCAAATCACTTGACCTGAGCGCTAAGACTCAGTGCTGCATGTTTTTTATTGCAGTGTAGACATATCCTGAGTCCCAGTGCAGTGCCGTGTCCAGTAGGCCACACCACTTCCCACAAAATGGGTGTGAACGTGAGCAACATGAATGAATTTAAAAATTCTAACAAACTGTTGCTGATCATTTTGTGCTCTACTCCTCCAGCTCCGGCATAATGAACTTCTACTCTAAAATGATGTGTAGCTTTGCTGTGTACTGTTGAACAGTTGCCATGGTTCACCCTACAGATGGCTATGTTTCACTGGTGGATGAAATGATCCCTGGGTACACTTTGTTTGTCGGTTAGTAAAGTACATTGGGATGAAAGGCACAATATAAATGTAAGACTGTTATCAAGAGTGATCACCCTGGGTTCTAACTTCAGAGATATTTGCAATAATTTTGGTAAAAAATAATAACTCTCACACAATCCTAAACAGCACTCACAGTATTTCACATAAAAGACAATGAATCTGATGCCAGAAACCGTACGTCTGTTTTAAAAGGGACTTGTATCCAATCCATCTTTTATGTAAAGCACTGCACTAAATCTTAACTCTGGTAGGTGGTATAAAGGTGCTAATATCAGCTGATATGAAGTGAAAATATGAGTAATAACTGAATGTTTCAGAAAAAGCATTTTTCCCATAGTTAGTAATGCATGACTCACTCAAACTCTCTAGCTACTGTGCTGCATGAGTGACTCAAAATTCCACAGAGAATGGAGACACAATCAGTTCTTTCTTTGCCAATGTTTCTTTTTAAAATCATCACTGCTGTAACTCACTTACTTCAAAAGGGAGCATCTGGGCCTATCTTTCTCCCCCCATGCTGTGATTAAAACCTAGTAATTTATCAACATTAATAGCTACCAAAGAGATGCGGAATGAAAAGGGAACTCTGGTGACAATTAAAAAAAAACAGATTTAAACTGACTGCATTGCTAAGTCTCCAGAAGTGACCCATATAGTATATAGGCAACACTATTTTAAACACATGGGACCAAATTATCCTTTGTGGAATCTTCCTGTGTGAGAACTGGAAGCTCAGAGTTTGGTCTCTTAGAGTTTCCATCTGATCATTTCTTGAGGAGTAGGTTTTGAACCCATCCCATGGAGTGGGAAGGACATTTGGCCCTTCAAACCCATCAGTCTCAGGAGATCTGCCTGAGAGAGACAAGGTCCACTGGCAAGGAGGTCCTGTGCTTTTGCAGCCTACCTGCCACACACCTGGTTTCCATGGCATCGTGTCCCGTTAGGAGCAGGATCCTATGGGGTTCCCAGATGCCTTTGTCCTCTAAACTCTCCTCCCTCACAATGGGGTAACCAGCCTAAATTATTGCTGATAGGATCATCATAAATTTATACGAGGGCTCTCCATGAGAGATATGGGGCAGCAATCCCGTGGAAAGCAGCCATCTTCTAGTCCTTCCCTTCTGACACGTGGCCTGCCTCCCTCCGTCACATCCATGAAGCCTCACCTCCCTGGATGCACTTCTGCAGGAGGATCCTGGGAAGAGGTGAATATTTAGCTCATTGTCCTTGAGAAAATATTTTTGTTTTGTGCTTGGGTTTTGATTTTTTTTTTTAAATCAAACAGAAGTGTGCAAATTTATAACAGAACCTACAGCCTTTGCCCAGGGTATTCCAGTTAAAACAATGACCCTTTGCAATGAATAGTCTGTGGTGAAGTTGGCCCATAACTCTTAACAAATTCCTTGTGCCCTGATAGTTTTGGACTCGATATTTCAAAGCGAGGGCTTTGATTTTTCTACTTGCCTCCATTAGACAGTGTTCATACCAACAATAGCATCCACTTGTAATGGTTTCTCATCTGCTGAAGGGTGGCTGATAATCTTCATAGCTCCCCCAAGCAGCATTATGGGATTTTTCTATTAGGTTTCCTTTGGGTCACACAACTTTTTGATCCCTCCACCACCATGTCAAATCGTTAGAAAAAAGATTGTCATATTTATAATAATAGTGAGGCATTTAAAGAGTGCTTCACAGTTGCAGCACTATACAAATAGTAACTAATAGTATAATTCTCTCCATTTTAGGGTTTTCTATAGCACCCAGAATTGTGGTCGCTAAAGAATAAGGATGATCTAATGGCATGGTCTGAAGTCAGTAGACTGGGACTGAGGAGATCTGGGTTCAGTTTCTTCCTCTACCATAGATTTTCTGTGTCCTCAGGCAAGTCACTTAATCTCTCTGGGACTCCATTCCCCATCTGCAAAATGAGGATAATAATACTTCCTTTCTCCAACCCTTTGCCTGTCTCCCCTATTTGGATTCTACACTTTTTGGGGACTGTTTATTATCAGGCCATACAACCCCTTGTGCAATGAAGCTCTGATCTCAGGTGGGGCCTTTATGCATTGGTGTACAACAGTTAATTAATACTAATAGTTAAGTGCTAAGAAGTTGAGGTACGTTGAATTGTTCCCAGCTTGCAGCCAGTGACTGCCAACCTTGTGTGCTCTAATCAAAAAGATCAACATTCCTCTTGCCACAAGACGATACACTCTAACCTGATTACATTTGTTCAAGTTTTTCATTTTCTGTTTAGATTGAGAAAAAGATATATTAGCAAAATCCAGCAGAATAGAAATTGGTGTAATTTACACCATCTTTCAGCCCCCCAATATGTAAATTATGCTAACTTAGACATGCAAATCCTCACACCTCATCTCTAACTATGGCCAGGAGAAGGGATGTTACTTTTACTTGGCCAAGACCTTACTTCAAGGCAGGCATTAGAACGTGGGAGTTCCTAATTCCAGTGTGCTCATTTTCTCCAGAGGTGGTGATATCCAGCCTGGAACCTCAGCATGAGGAGTGCTTACTACACTGATAAAGATTTATTCCATGTGGTTAGTACTCTTGAGATTCAAGCTTCTGTTTGGGTGCTTTCTCAAGAAACATGAAGCTTTACAGCACATCTAGTCATGACCACAGCACTAATCTACTCTGATGCGTCTATGGAACTTGAGAGGTGCAACTGAAAATAAATCTAGAAGCAAAGCAGAAGGCTCTGTCCTTGACAATGCAGACTGAACAGTTTGACTAAACTGTTCAAAAATAACTCTGAAACAAAGTAGAAGAAATCCTAAATATATAACTGTGCGAGTTTATTTTTCTAGCTGGATATTATCCTGCATTTTTATTGCTATTTTAAATAAGAACTAATGATTAAAGGCTCTGCATACCACAAATAAATACAATTACAAAGCATTGTTTCCATTGTTCAAAGGCAACGTTTCACACAGTGTCAGCCTCAGAAGAGCATCCAGGTCTCAAAGGGCCTAGAATGAGATCTCATGGGACTCACCATTGAAAGGAATTGGAGACTCGCGGGAGAATTTGCTCCATCCCTGCAAAGCCTGGCTGCTTTTCAGCAATTGACACAGCTCTGGTGCATCTCAGGTAACCTAGTTTAAACTGAATACACTAAACTAGTCATTCTTTTAATAGTGGTTTGAAAAATTGTCACTCTTTATATTGGGTGAAGCCCTTTCTATAGAGAAAAGTATGGTGACAAGCTTGCCCTTACTAAGGTTAATTTGAAATACTGCACACAGTAAAAAGGATGCCACTTGTTTGACAGATAAGTACTATATGTCTTCGTGTGCTTTTTCTTTAAGAAGGCTTTTATCTGCCTGATTCTGCACACAATTCACTTCATCAATAAAAAATGGAAAAAAATAACTAATTTACCCTGGGGTCACAGTCAAACATAATAAAATCCTGCTATTTACAGTAGTTGATTTTAATTCCAGACCCAGAGTGAGTTATGGCAGTGATAAAAATTAATTTTCAAACATTATTGGTCTCTGGATTCACCATGGCCACATTCTGTCCTTTCTCTGGGCCTGAGCCAAGGCTCACTGGAGTGCAAGGAGTGACTTCCATTGACTTCAAAGGGGTTTGGATCAGATCCTCCATGAGCAAAATGTTACAGAAAATCTGCTTCTTTTGTCCACCCATATAATCTCCTCTTCAGCCTGGTGCCAGCTATGGTACATAACAATGTTATTTAACAGTTAGATAGTGCTTTCCATCCACAGATGCTTCTATCTTTCTAGGTTTTTAAAACACAATTCATCACCAAGCTATCTGAGCACTTATTGACATCTATGTTAGGGTATACCTACCCCGCACTGACAGGAAGGGGTTAATCCCCATAATGTGGGCTAAAGAAGCCATGCCCCCTCGTCTCTGCTGGGCATGCTCCAACTGGAACCACATTATAAAAGGGAGCAGCCCAGCTCAGTCTGGGCTGACCAGTGAGGAGAGAGCACATGTGTTGCAGGTTCTTGCCTGGGAGCTGTCGTAGCCCTGGCCTGAAGAGGCCAGGCATGCCGAGACCCAGGCAAATACCCGGCTGGCCATGGGTGCCTGTGAGGAGAAGGAGTCGTTGGGAACTTTGCCTGCTGACTACCCAGGAGAACCAAAGGGCCTGCGGACTATAGAGCAGGTAGACAAGGTAGGAAGTGGCCCAGGAACTAGACATTAATCCAGTTGTCAAACTGGGAACCGAGTCAGCATGTTTCAGATGGATCCCCGCTGACCCAGTGGTGGATAAACTTGCTGCTGACAAGGCCCTGGCCTGGGACCTGGTGGAGTAGGGAGGATCCAGGTCCCTCTACCCTGGCTGCCAAATGCCCCCTTCTCCACCCTCCCTCCCCCGGGGTGGCAGCCCATCTCCCGCTGGCCACTAGGCCACACTGCCTGAAGCAAAAGGACGGCCCTGTTGACTCTGGCCACTAGGCCCCACTGCCCTGCACCAAAGGGCGTTCCTATTGACCCTGGCCACTAGGCCTGACTGTCCCAAATCTAAGGATAGTCCCTCTGATCCTGACCATTAGGCTTTACTGCCCTAACAGGAGGAGCTGTCTGTTGGATGTGGCCACAGGGTCATTATGCCCCTAGGAGGTGACGGGGCATATCTGCCTTGCAACAACATCAAAAAGATCTCAAAGCGAGTAAGAATTACAATCTCCCAGTGTTACAAATGGGAAATTGATGCACAGAGAGGTTAATTGACTCGCCCAAGGTTGTTACAAAGTAAGTTACCAGCACAGCAAATAGCACTTGGATCTCTTGACCCCAGATCTGGTATCCTATCCACTAGACCACCTAGTTTTCCTAAATGGGGAGGCAGTCAGAACCTGTCAATACACAGGCAAAAGTTTTTTGAGAATGGGTACACATGCGCGTGTAGCTGTAATGCCACAGATTTTCTGTCCACATGCACATACCGTGATTCCTTCTGCATGGCTCTGATGTTTCCTTCCATATCACAAGCAAAGCTCTCCGCTATGTCAGGCTGCCACTGACATCCCTGGTGGCCTTCACATAACGGGGCCAAAGGACTCAGAAGGAGAAACAATGCTGCTCTGTACAGTATTAAGTCATGCAGCATTTTCAGTGAAAATGTTTGAGGTCCCCCTCCACCCCCCAAGGAAGTATGCTGCATAGCTTGGCTGGTGCCTGATTCCTTTGTCCCTTCCTTGGGCTGATCACAATCCCTATCTTCTTGGATCTCAACTCTGTTGCAGTGAGTGCAGTTGCTTGTGGTACTTATTTTGCAATCCACCCCACTTTGAGTAAGACTCATGTGCTTTGCTTGCACACAATTGAGACACGAAAGTTCATTCAAATGAACAGAGTTCAGAGAGGCAAGTTGGTTTGTTTTAATTCTTGAAATTCCAAAATTTGTCTCCTATTTGTGTGAATGTTGTCACGTTGCGAAGGGAATTATTGTGCGTTATTTTATTATTCTACTCTTTACATCACATCTTTCTATCCAGGTGAGTTAGGTGCAAATGACTTTTGATGCTGTATTATGGTTACAGTTGAACAGATACATGGTGGCACACTCTATCAGAACCTACTTGGTAGTTTCATCAATTTCTGCAGAATGTCTGCTTTCAAAAAAAAAAGTTTCACATTCTTTCTCATCCTCTTGGTTGTAGATGTACCCTTCTGAATATGAATTGGATATAGTGCTATCTTGCATAATCTTTATCCAGATGGAAATAATAGCTGAAAGATTGGTGTGAAATGCTTAAGATATATTTGAAGTCTGATAATGCCAGTTTATATCCCAAATTAAGTATTTCACTACTGATCATTTTATATGAACCACTGAGATAATCTGGGATTGTGTGTGGAATTTGGGTAGACATTGATATGGTTAATTAGCTTTTGGAAAGAACTTTAAGGTCCTTGAAAGAAAAAACATTAAGGTGATGATTAGTAACCAGAGTTTTTCTTTTCTTTTTGGCTTATTTGTTTTATAAAAATTGGCATGTAGGCAAATGTCAGGGCCTGTATTAGAAAGTTAGTTCTAACTGACTATACCGTCAGATTTGAAGAAGAGAATACCAACAGGAATTTTTTGTTACCCAGACAATATTGTAGCTCTGTTTTTACTTTCCCCTTCTTCAAGTGATGTTGCTGATGCATAGGTTGTTAGCCATCACTTTCTACTTTTCATAGTTATGACAGAGTTGTAAAACTTCCACTCTCCTTTGGATACCAGTCCATCTGGTGATGTTTCTGATAGAACTGGCTCCCTTTCTTTTTCTTCCTGGTTTGCCTGTGATAGTCTGAGTGCTAGAATCAAGTCGCTCTGCAATCAGAGAGCTATGTGTCTGCAGAAAGATGTTATTCTTTGACCTATGGTCTCAAGTACTTGGGCTCTTTTTAGATTCATTTTCCTTATCACCTCATTGTTCATATTTTTGGTTATCCAGTTAATTTTTAACATTCTTCTATGACACCAAAACTCAAACATTCTGAGTGATCTCTCAGTATCCTTTTTAAGTGTCCATCCCTACAGGAGGGTTGTAGTAGGGAATCTATTCATTTGTTCCACTGCTTGACCACTGAGGTGTAGGTGTTGCCTACCTTGTGTGTTACTGTGTTTACTCGTTACCATATTTTTTATCGTCCTAATGTTGATCATCATTCCGTATTTCTTGCTGCCACTGTTCACAGCAGCAAGCATGTTCTGAAGTTCTTCCATATCTAAGCGATGCAAACTAGGTCATCAGTATATCTTATATTGTTGATGTATACACTATGAACCTTATGCCTTGGTTGGTCTTGGTCTTCTAAACCTTCCCTCATTTTACCTTCTACGTATATGTTAAATAGTGGCAGAGATAGAATGTAACCTTGATGTACATCTTTCTTGATGCTGCAATATTCAAATTGCTGCTTTCTGTTCCCAATACAAGCTTTATATTAACTGTAAATCTTGGGAGTCAATATTACATTCTTCAAGAATATGTATAATGTTATATTGAATTTTATCAAAAGTCTTCTCAAAATCCACAAAGCACATTTAAATTTCTCTTTGCACTTCTATCACACACTCGTATAAAGATCCTCAGGGCAAAGATTGCCTCCCTTGTACCTACTCCTGGGCAGAAATCAAACTGAGTTTTGCTAATTCTTGTCTCAAGACGTTGATGTATTTGTGTGCTGATGATTTTCAGCAAAACTTTGTGTGTGGCCTATTGGGCTTATAGTTCGATGTTTTTCACATTCTCTAACATTAACCTTTGGTAGAGGATTGAAGACTGACCTTTTGAAGTCCTCTAGAAATTCTCCTTGTGTGTATAACTGATTGGAAAGTTTTAGCAGTTATATTATTGAATCTTCATTCAGAGATTGCAGTATTTCAACCATAATACCTTCCTCCCCAGCTGCTTTGCCATGCTTTATGCTTTTTAGCATTCTTTCTAGTTCCCATACTGTAATATGCAGTGCCTTTTTTTCCCTCTTTCAAAGGCTGTATCTTCCAGATCATCAGAAAGTTACTTCATATATTCCATTCATCCAGTATGCTCTTGGTTTCGTAGAACACTCTGCTATCCTAAACAGTGTTTAATGCAGCTAATTCCTTTTCTTGACTTCTGTATTTGTCTCATCGTTTTGTTTTTATGGTGCAATTAATCTCTTTGTTTGTGTAACTTTCAGTATTCCTCACTTCTCCTATCTTTGCATTCTCCTCTTGCATTTATTAGATTTACAATTTCATCAGTCATCCATTGTTGCTTAGCATTACATCTTTTCTTTCCCAGTACCAATATAGTGGCTGCATATACTGTTTTCTTAAAAAAATTCAAATTGTCCTCTATGAAGGAACTGCCATGCTGTCTGGAGTAGTTCATGCCCCTGAGTGCCAACCTCAGGGCAGACTGTCAAAAAGCAGGGCAGACACCCCAAACTGGCTGTATGTTCTGTAATTAGATTTCACCAACATAGTAACAAATGTGAACTCCTGAAATACTAAAACTGTCTTACCACGGAGTCACATACAGTCCCCTTGAGCACTCCAGTCTATCTTGCCACCCAGGCAAGCTGGACTAGTGATAGTTGGTTGCCATACACCAAAGATCACAAAAGATTCAGATTGCTTCCAGGCCCAAGAGCCAAGTCACTTATGCCAGGTCAGTTTGTACCTCAGATCTCATACCAAAGACAATGCTAGTAGCCAATCCTATAGTAAACTAACTAAGGATTTATTAACTGGGGGGGGAAAGAAAAGATTTATTTACAAGTTAAAGCAGATAACATATATACACAAATGAGTTACAGTCTGTTGTTCCAAAAGGTGACAGAGTTGTAGTAAGCTGTCAGCACTGGATGTCTTTTAGGGCTAAGGCAGGTTGACCCTGGGGATCTTTGCTTTCTTTTCCCTGACAGAGTCCAAACAGCAAAGCGATGAAGAATTTTCACATGAGCTATCTTAATTTCTCTCTTCCAGCATTCAGTCTGATGGGGTGAGCTTCCTTGCACGTAGCACCTTCATGAGTGTGAGAGGGCTATTAACCCAGTGTTTGTATCATGATGTTTCACAATGGCTCGTTTAGTTTTGATAGTCCTCCTTGATGGGCAGAGGAACCACTTCTCGTGCCTGGGTACACAAGTTCAGAGCAGACATTTTTACAATTACAAAGCAAAGTTTTCATATTACCTTATAGCATGGGATACAGACATTACCAGTAAGATTATTGCATACAGCAACTTATAAGCATTTTATAAAGTCTAAACACTAAATACATATTTACAAGTCTAATGCCTATCTTGAACAATACTAACATACAGGTGAGCTGGTTTGGTTTCCAGCTATGAATTTTTCAGTATTCAGTTGATGCCTACAGCCTTGGCAAGAACTGGCACCTGGTCTACCAGCATCACAGTGTCTTCATTGTTGTATTTGTGGGAGACATTAAGACTCTGGTTGATTTTTTAAGTGTATTCCATGCATTTTTGTTGCTGTTTGAGTCTGTACACATCAATCTGTAATAGTTTGTATCTTTTAGGGAATGTATTTTAACGTTAGTCTCAGCTAGACAGCAAGCAGATTGGGATCACTATTGCAGTCTGCCAACGGAAACCTTCTGGCATTTAAAAATGTATTATGAAATCTTTTTGGTATTAAAATTTAATTTATTGACTCCATGTCGTGTGTCCTGGTTCATCTCCAGAGCTTCATCATGTATATAATCTTCTCGAGTGATGCTGAAATCATGTATTGCAGATGGCTGGATCATTCCTGCTTGCAAATTCAATCAGTCTATCTCCTCTTTCATTCCTAAATCCTAATTCATGGTCTCCAACTATGTCAGCCACTCAGTCTTTTCCTATCTTAGTGTTGAAGTCACCCATTAATATCAGCACATCTCCCCCTTTTTTAAAATTACTGTTTTCCAATTGGTCATAAAAATAGTCCAGCACAGCTTTTTTGCAGTTTTCCATTGGGGCATAAACTTTTAGCATGCAAATTCTGATCAAAGAGGTGTTAAATCTCAACAGCAGTAATCTGTTTGATACCAACCAAATTCCTGATATACTATTGGCTATGTTTTTCTCTGAGAATTTTTCTTGGGCATTTCAGTTGCAGTATACAATTCTTTCTATGGAGGCCAAGCTTATGATGTCTGTGCTCCAGTCGTCAATTTTTGGTCGCAGTCTGGATTTCCAGTTTTGCAGTACTATTCTGTTAGCAATTAGTAGTGCTCTGCTTAGACAAAGTTTTTCGATTTAATCAGCTTCCAGTTAATATCCATTAGGTTTAAAATTACATGTTAACTTGTCACATAACTTTATTTGCTAGGAAAAATATTACTCTCCAATTCAGTTTTTCCCAAAATCTAAGAGTGCAAGAGCATTCCCAGAGCCTAAGGGTTAAGTTAGCCTCTGCTGCATCATGATGCAAACATTTATCTGACTTAGCGGCACTTGTTTTGAATAGTCAGAGGAGGTTCAGTGCATCCTCTTTATGATTTCTGATGGATTAATTTTAAATGGAGATTCAAGGAGCAGTTTGGAACACTGGCTAAAATTGTTTTCCATTGGTTAGCAGAAAATAATTGGCCTAGTTCCTCCTCCCATTTCTTTTTTAGGGCGTTTACTTCAAATTTGTTGGCCAAGTGTGCATATAGTGTTGCCATCAGTCTTGGCAATCTGGATTATACTTGGAGAAATGAAAGCAGTTCAGGTAGGTCAGGGGTAGCAAAGTCAGAGGGGCTGAACAGATAGGAGATGGCATGTTTAAATTGGATATATTGCAATTCCTTCTTAGTCTCTTCATTGAACCTTTCTTTTAATACTGTAAAAGGGAGGAAAGTATCATTTTCAATAAATTGACTGATGGTCAAAATTCATTCCCTAATTCAATCTGGCTGAAGATGGAGTTGCCTGTTATGCAGAGTTTCGAGTTACCCCAGATAGGAGCCTTGGTATGCAGAAGGGGTTATTTTTAAATTTAGTGTATATCATATGCCAAATATTTCTCGCTGCCGCAATAGTTGGTAATTGTTCTTTAGGGAATTGGTAGTAATCAAAGTGCAGCAAATTGGAAAGGAGTAAAGGAGCAACCAATTCTGCTTCCAGCTAGAGCCAATCCGGAGTCTACTGCATGAGGGAATGAGCCACTGAGTTATTTGGCTAAGAATTACTGCCTGATGGTAAAGTTGAAGGTTCAAAAATCTAAAACTGCCTGTTTTGATAGGGAGCTGTAGTCTTTGTAAGGAGATGCTGGGTTTGTTAACAGCACCCCACAAGAATGACCTGAACATGTTGTTGATTTTTGGTAAAATAAAAGGGAGGAATATGGATAGGGAGGGAATTCAGAATAAAAAGGATCCTGGGAATAATTAGGGCTTCCCTTATATTAGGTGGTAAGGTATCTTTCTTTAAAGCATCTTTGTAAATTTATAACAGTTTAAGGACAGAATTTCTTTGAAACATTGATAGAATTCCATTGGTAGGCCATCAAGGCCGGGAATTTTGCCTGGATTCATTTCCTCCATGGCCTGGATTATTTCCTCTGATTGCAAGGGAGAGGCTAACCTGGCCTGCTGCTCTTCTGAGATTTGTGGGAGGTTAAGAGTTTTAACGAAATTATTCAGTTCTTCTGGGTCAGGTGGGGAATCATTATTGTAAAGAGCCTGGTAGAAATTCAAAAATTGATCATTGAACTCTTTTTGATAAGTAATAACCTGCCCTTGTTCTGATATGAGTGATACTATTTGGGACCTTTGACCTCTCATTGTTAATCTGTATCTGAAAATTTTCCCCACTTTCTCGCTCAACACTCAGTATGTTTAATTCTAAAAAGAGCAAATTCAGCTCATGCTGAAGTCAGTCTGCCTACCTCATACCAAAGCTTGATTAATTTTTTAAGGTTTTTCTTGGGACGAGTAGTTTGAACATTCCAAAACCATAGCTTTAAATTGTTCGGTTAATTTCAGGAGGAGCCTGGCTAGCCCTCTTTCTACCTGATGATTAGGAAATGATCCAGCCTTAATAAAAGCTTTTAGTGTATCCCATGGGGTGGAATGGGCTATCTCCAATGTGTCATTCATTTTCAAGAAAAAACGAATTTGTATGACATAGTTCTGAATTTTTATCTTTCAAAAGAGAGGCGTTCAGTCTCCATCCTTTACAAATCCAATTTGTCTCGGGAGGGGAAAATTCTAATATTGCTGGTGAATGATCAGAGAGCGTGATAGACTTGATTTCATTATTAAGTACTGAGTCCACCAGATTCATAGAAATCAGGAAAAAATCTATTCATGAACATATGGAATGTGGGCAGGAAAGAAAAGTAAAATCCTTCGTTGTAGGGTTCTGCAACCGCCACACATCGTTTAACCCCAATTCTTCCCGTATAGTCTTTTATAATCTTTCTAACAAGTGATTATACATACTGGGGAAGCCTGAGTTGACTGAAAAAAGGTCCAACACCTTATTAAAATTCCCTGCTATGATGATTTATTCTAGTGGAATATTAATTAATTTGGAAAAAAATTAAAAAACCTGGATCATCTTTATTGGTCCATATATATTAATTAGGATATATAGAGCGTAAGATCTTAGCCTTCACCAGCAAAAATCTACTTTCTTCATAGAATCATAGCAGTGTAGGACTGGAAGGGACCTCAAAAGGTCATCTAGTCCAGTTCCCTGCACCCAAGGCAGGACTACGTAATAACTAGACCATTCCTGACAGGTGTTTGTCTAACCTCCAATGAGAGGGATTCCACAACCTCCCTAAGCAATTTGTTCCAGTGCTTAACTACCCTGACAGTTAGGAAGTTTTTCCTAATGTCCAACCTAAACCTCCCTTGCTGCAGTTTAAGCCCCTTGCTTCTTGTCCTAGCCTCAGAGATTAACAAGAACCATTTTTCAACCTCCTCCTTGTAGCAACCTTTTATGTACTTGAAAACTGTTATCATGTCACCTCTGTCGTCTCTTCTCCAGACTAAACAAACCCATTTTTTTCAATCTTCCCTCAGAGGTCATGTTTTCTAGATCTTTAATAATTTTTGTTGCACTTTCTCTAATTTGTCCACGTCTTACTTGAAATGTGGTGCCCAGAACTGGACACAAAACTCCAGCTGAGGCTTTATCAGTGTGAAGTAGAATGGAAGAATTCCATCTCATGTCTTGCTTAAATATTCCTGCTAATGCATCCCAAAATGACGTTTACTTTTTTTTGCACTGTTACACTGTTTAGTAACACTCATATTTAGCTTGTGATCCACTATAGCCCCCAGTTCCCTTTCTGCAGTACTCCTTCCTAGGCAGTCATTTCCCATTTTGTATGTGTGCAACTGATTGTTCCTTCCTAAATGGAGTACTTTGCATTTGTCCTTATTGAATTTCATGCTATTTGCTTTAAACCATTTCTCCATCAGGGGTCAGCACCACCATGTTGCGTGATAGACACTTGACAGTGTAGTTACTGTATGGTTTCACCCACAGAGATTTTATTGGGGCACTTAGTGTACTGGATGAGGTACACCACATATTGTGATAGGCATGTTTAAGAGCCCTGGATCTTGAAAGGTGTGTTGTGTCAACTCCCCCGCCCCGAGTGTGCCATGTGCCTGCTCCTCTGCCTACCTCCCAGCGCTTCCCGCCCCCGGCCACAACCAAACAGCTGTTTGGTGGTGTGCTGGGAGGGAGGGGGAGGAGCAGGAATGTGGCATGCTCTGGGGAGGAGGCAGGGAAGAGGCAGGGCCGGGGTGGGGATTTGGGAAAGGGGTTGAAATAGGGGCAGGGAGGGAGCGGAGTTGGGGCAGGGACTTTGGGGAAGGGGTTGGAATAGGGGCGGAGGAGGGGTGGGAAGAGGTGCAATGGGGCTGCATGGAAGGGGTGGAGTGGGGGCAGGGGCAGAGGGGGAGTCAAGCACCCAGGGGAAAGCAGGGAAGTCGGTGCCCATGTTAAACAGCGGCCACACTGCGCACCTTGCAACAGCGCAGTTGCAGCAGCTCAACCACGCCATTGTAAAGTGCGCTGTGTAGACATAGCCTTTCAAAAGACAGGCCTGAGAGAGAAAATCATAACTCTTCTAGACATTAAAAACATGGTCTTAATAAAGACTTCGGATTTATGGCTTATAACAACAATCAGTAACTCACTAGACCCTCCCCCGCCATTTCTTTGTCCTATGACTACAGAGGTGTAAATGGGCCACTTCACCTTGAATGTTCCCTTAGAATATGTGCTAACTACTTATGCTAAACTATCTGTTTGATCTTGTATTTAGCTGTGACACTCTGAGGCCTTGGCTACACTCGCGGATTCACAGCGCTGCACATTCTCGCAGCGCGGCAGCGCTGTGAAGCGCAAGTGTAGTCGCGCCGCCAGCGCTGCGAGAGCTCTCTCGCAGCACTGCAAGTACTCCACCTCTCTGAGGGGAATAGCTCGCAGCGCTGTGAGCGAGCGTGCAGTGCTGCAGGCGCTGATTACACTGGCGCTTTACAGCGCTGCACTCGCTGTGCTAGGGGGGGTGTTTTTTCACACCCCTGAGCGCAGTGAGTGCAGCGCTGTGAATTGCCAGTGTAGCCAAGGCCTGAGAACCTTTCCCAGACCTGAGGAAGAGCTCTGTGTATAGGGCCGTCCTTACCCATATACAAAGTACGCAGCTGCGTAGGGCACCAGGAAATTTGGGGCACCAAATTTCCTGGTGCCCTGTGCAGCTGCGTGCTGCTCCAGCCCCTGCTCCGCCTCTTCCCCATGGCCCCCGCCCCTGCTCTGCCCCACCCCTTCCCCACCCCAGCCCCGCTTCTTCCCATCCCTGCTCCGCCCCGCCCTGCCCCCACTCTCCTGAGAACTGAAGCAGGGCCGGGCCTGCACTCACCGGCGGCGGGAAGTGCTGCGGCCCAGCCCCAGCTGCGCACCGGTGAGTGCTGGGGGGTGGTTCCCCCCCATCCCCTAAGCCAGCCTTGTCCCCCCATGAAGGCCTGGGGCCAGCCCCACCCCCCTCCCCCGCTGAGGCCTGGGCCCCCCCCCACACACACACACCCATGGGGGGGCTGCGTAGGGCCCCAGAATAGCTAGGGACGGCCCTGTCTGTGTAGCTTGAAAGCTTCTCTCTCTCCAACAGAAACTAGTACAATAAAATATATTAACTCACCCACCTTGTCTCTTTAATATCCTGGGACCGACACAGCTACAACATTTTATGCCATCAGCAATCTAGTGCTATACATGACTCTCATCTCCAGGGCACAGTGCGGGATAAGTGAAAGAAATGTCTCAAAAGTAATCCTCAGGGCATGGGTGAAGAGGTGGTAATTTTGCAAGTCTGGGTAATTTGTGGGAGTAGGCTCAGTGTTTGAGTATAGAACAGGTACAAATAGCTCTATTCACAACGACACCTAAATCAGAGTTTTGCCTTAGCAAAGAGAAGGTGTTAGATTTTGTCCTACCGTGCTCATGTGCTCTGTTCCCAAAGTGGTCTGTAGCATCTGTAAGGGTAGAATGTTAGGCTATGTCTATACCAGCACTTTTGTTGATATAACTTATGTCACTCGGGGATGTGAAAAAACACACCGCTCTGAGTGACATAAGTGACACCGACAGAAGTGCTGCTGTGGACATAGCTACCACCCCTCATTGGAGTGGCAGAGCCGTCCCTTGAGTAGGGCAAATTGGGATGACCACACCAGGCCCCGCACTTTGGGGGGCCCCACACTTCAATAAAATCGGGACTGTCTCATATTTAGCCCTTTGGCCATCACTGGCCTAATGATCTTCTAATTGACACAGGAGCTTCAACTTTGGTTATTGCTTGTATGGAGAAAAAACCCAGCTCTACTTCTGCTTCCTGTGGTAGGGAGCATGAGCCCCACACTGGTAAACTAAGGGTTATCGAGCAGCTCTGGGCCCAGAAGGCCCTGCCAAGCTGCACCTGCTGGGCATGCTCACAGTCGTGGCTGAGCTCAAAATGGAGCAACTCAGCTCAGTCAGGGTGGACAGAGCAGGGGAGCAGTTGTGCACTGCAAGCTCCCTCAGAGAAGCCACTGGGGCTTCAACGACCGGGACCATGCCCCATTGTCAAGCCATCGTAGGCCCTTCATCTGCAGGGACCAAGAACGATAGGCCACGACTGATAGAGGAAAACCCTCTGGAACAAAATCAGAGAGGACTCCAGGGGGAATCCAGACACAGACCATTGGCAGCAGTGGAGGAACTGAAGCCAGGGTAGGAAGTGGCCCAGGGAGCAGGCGCCTGCCCTCTGGCGATACAACTGAACTGTTACTCATAGTGCCCTGGGTCAAAACCCAGTGAAACAGGGAGGCCTCGATTCCCCTATCCTTGGCCGTTGACTTTCGCCGCTAGGCGACACAGCCACTGACTCTCGTCACAGGGAGGTGTTGCCAGGTTTGGACTTCAACCTCCTGACACTTCCTCAGATGCATCTTTGTGTGATGCAGGTTGGCAAAAGTTTATGGGGTTATTTTTCATTTCTCCAGTGATAATGTCAGCAGAAAATTGAGATTTACTCCAGCAAACTGTCTCCTCATTTAAGAAAAGAGTTTGTAACTTTGGGAATTAGTCTATCCATATGCAAAGAGGTATTTTGGAGGCCTTATCAAGATGCAGTCTTCTTACAACAGATGTTGTTTAAAAAAAATAAACGCATACAGCCAAATTGTGCCCACAGCTGCATACTTTCAGCCCCCACTGAAGTCAATGGGAGTTACGTGCATTTACCTCATGTAAAATTTGGCCAATAGTACATAAATGTGAGAAGAATGAATTGAAAATATATTCAGGGTTATAAATATCAGCATCATCAGCTGACCAATTGCTTTAGGAAGCAACAGAGCTGAATTTGAAAGCCTTTAGAATCAGGGCAATCACAGGAATTCTGCCAGAACATTAGCTCTAGTGGTAATAGCAGGTGCAGATGTCGTGACTTGCCAACTTAGAGGAACATAAACTGCTTTATATTCTTGCCCCAGTTATATTAGTCAAGTACTTAAGCTCTTTAATTTTACAGGCCAAGTGTGTACTTAAAAATGTTATTTCTGTGCAGAAATCTCCAATGTATTCATCACTTCTTATACCTCTTTTTTGGCCACAGTATTCCAAGCGCTGAGTCATAGTCCCATATTCTATTCTTTCCATTGCTGCACAGCAATTACACCGTCTATGAGGAAATTATATTTGTTGTTTAATCAGCAAGGGAACCAGCCATTCATGAGGCACTGAAGCAGCAGCCTGAGCAAAAAGATGATGATGTAAGTGAGGGATGAGAGAATCTGATCCAGTTAAATGTTGAGGTAACTTACACACCTGAAACTTTGGAAATCATCATGGAAAGTCATTATTTATTTATTTATTGCACTTTGTTATTACACTTTTTACTTTTAAAAAAGGGTTTCTCTCTTTTGTATTAGAGATGGACCAAACCCTTATACTTTTATCTGAGTCTCCAAAATTGTACAGGTTTGGAATAAATAGAACCTGGATCTAAAAACCAACCTCAGTTGAGGTTTTGCATAATGAAAAGCTCCTAATTTGTCCATTACAGAGATGGAATGCTACCAAAAACTTTTCCCCCCTAAGCTCTCTGCTAGTTCTGGTCAAATGGATTCTGGACCCATCTCACTCCAACATTAGTTTTACCAAAGCTAAAGCTGACCAACAAGTTTCTACAAAACATGGCTACCTTGGAACCATCTCTACCCAGCACTGCAAGACAGTCTTTCCTGTCAAAATATTACCACTTGAATGAAAAAAGGGCCATACTAAAAGATGGCCCCATAATCTTCCCAAAAGTTACTTATATAAAATCAGATTTTAAAAGTTCCAAGAGTGAAAGGAACAAAAATTCAATAATCCATGTCTGCTTCTAGAGAACTGTAAAATGCTTTAAAGAAAACAGCTATTAATGCAGTCCAGAAAAACATAAATATAAAGAGCAATTGTCAGGGTTCCCTCCCCACTCCAAACTCTGGGGTACAGATGTGGGGACCCACATGAAAGACCCCCTAAGCTTATTTCTACCAGCTTAGGTCAAAACTTCTCCAAGGCACAAATCCTTTCCTTGTCCTTGGACAGTATTGCTGCCACCACCAAGTGATTTAGATACAAATCCAGGAAAAAGGGCCACTAGGAGTCCCTGTTTTCCCAAAATATTCACCCCCTTTCCTGGGGAGGCCTGAGAATAATATACTAACCAATGGTTACAAAGTGAGCACAGATCAAACCCCTGGGTTTTTAGGACACTAAAAACCAATCAGGTTCTTAAAAGAAGAACTTTATTATAAAGAAAAAAGTTACAAAAACAGGAATAAACCTCCCTCTTAGCATAGAGAAAATTCACAAGCTAAAACAAAAGATAATCTAACGCATTTCTTTGCTATTACTTACAATTTCTGTAATTTTAGATGTATCATTTCAATAGGAGCTGGGTTACCTGCTTGGTCTCTCTCTCTCTCACCAGAGGGAACAAACAAAGAGAGCACAAACAAAATCTCCCCCCCCCCCCTCCGCCGACTTGAAAGTATCTTCTTTCCTTATTGGTCCTTTTGGTCAGGTGCCAACCAGGTTATTTGAGCTTCTTAACCCCTTACAGGTAAAGAAGGGGTTTTATGCTACCCTTAGCTATATGTTTATGACAGCAATTAATCCAGAAAGCAGTCTTGAGATGAGGGGAGAAGTGTCATGAAATTAAATTCCAAGATACTTCAGTAGATGCAGAACCCTAAAGTTTGTGGGAAAACTAAGGCATCCTAACACTTAGTAAAGAATCTCATCACTTCCTTAAACTTATACTACAGAGTTTGCACTAAAATGAGCTCACTAGAATATCACTCTCAGAGCTCTCTGCTAAAATATCGGCCTTAATTTTATCTAAAAGCAGCTGTCACCGAAAATATGATTTGTCACATCGTCCACCTTAAATTGCACTGCATCTATCACTGAAGTTACAAGATTTTCATTAGTAAAGATCTGCTTAGTGGCTACTCATCCCTTGTTCTTTGCTGTAGTGAAATGGCGAGGCCACAGCAGATCAATATGTTATGCTATCATCAGATGCTGATTTTTTTCCTTCTAGCAAAGGCAACAATTTGTTCCATGTCCCACAAATATAGTCCCCACTCCCATTATTCTTCCCATTGGTGTCAGCAGCAATAGTTTGGAAGTAGAGAATCATCTTTTCCATTTCGACCTTACAATCTGGAGATCATTTTCTTGCAAAGACCTCAACAAGATCTTTATCAATGGGAAAACTCAGTATCTTGCTACAGCATGATTTGCTTTTGTTTTATTTTTCTAACACAGGAATCCTTTAGGGATGCAAATATATTTGCCCTTTAAAATTATAACCTTAATGCTGTATAAAGTTTTCTGAGCATTATGATAAGAAAAATTAAACGTGATTAAAGTTGGTAACATCTCATTGGTGGGTCCAGTAGGAATTTGAATTCTATATGCATCCAGCCTGTATTCTGCTTGAAATATTTTATTTTATTATATCTACTATTACTTTTTATATTATGGTAGTGCCTAGGATCTCCAAATGAGATCATGGCCCCATTGTGCTAGGCACTGTACAGACATGTAGTGAGAGACACTTTCTGACCAAAAGAGTTTACTATCTAAATAGACAAGACTGATAAAGGAGATGAAAAAGAGGTACAGAGAGGCAAGGTATCATAGAATCATAGAATCATAGATTATAGGACTGGAAGGGACCTCGAGAGGTCATCGAGTCCAGTCCCCTGCCCGCATGGCAGGACCAAATACTGTCTAGACCGTCCCTGATAGACATTTATCTAACCTACTCTTAAATATCTCCAGAGACGGAGATTCCACAACCTCCCTAGGCAATTTGTATTTAGGGTCTGAAGATGTAGGTAGGTGCCCAGTGGGATTTTCAGAAGTGCATAAGTGCCTAGCTCCCTTAGGCATCTAGATGCTTCTGAAAATCCCACTAGGTATCTATATCTTCAGACACCTAAAAATCTGACCTTGAATGACTGGCTCAAGGTCACTCAGCAGGTCAGTGGAAGCAGGTAGCATTTGTCACAATGCATGAGGGTACAAGGAGTCACTGGACTCAGTGTTCAAATGACGCCAGTAAAACTTCATGGGGGCCATTATGAAATTTGCAGGAAGGCCACAAGTGGAAAATAAATTGACACAGGTCCGGAAATTTTCCTGTAGCCACAATAAGATAGCAGCAGCGTCATCTGGGACATGACCATTTCCTTTCATCCTGCAGTTCCTGTCATGCAGGTTGGAGGCTAATCTTCTAAAAGTTCCGTTTCCCCACTGGTTGCAATTGCATTGGGATTGCTGGGGCTGAAGTTTAGTTTATTTTGGGGGCTTGTTTGTTTTAAAAAGGCAGCTTGTGTACTCAGATGCTCAGTATGTACAGTATCTGCTGAGGTGATGATTATTGTCTGTTTCTGAAAGAGCCCACAATGTGTTAGATGCCTTCCAAACTAAAAAGAAGGAACAGTATCAAGGGGATAGACTAAAGTGCTGGAAGTCAGTACAAATCCCAGCCAAGCTACTGACTCACACTGACTGTATGAACATGAGTAATTCACTTGGCTTCCTTTTGCCTCGATCAGTTTAGCTGGAAAACTGAGTCATGGCTGGACTTTACTGAATCCCGTTGTAATATCTGAGGTGAACTTTCTGGAATACATTAATTGGTTCATAGCCCTTAAACTTCCCTTCAGCATGATACAGTGCTGACTGCTCCAAGGGGATGGGTGGGACGAGAGTGACGCAAGCCCCCACTTACTGTGGAACCTGTGCAATTTCCCGCTGAATGTATGGGACAGATGTGGTTCCACTCTCTCGCACTGTGGGAGTGCTATGTTTCAGTGGATGGCCCTCCACTTGTATTCTTCCATAATACAGAACACATGATTGATGCCAGGACAAGTAAAAGTGTGCAATAAGAGTAAAAAACATGCTGAGACTGTGGTGCACCAAAGTCATTAATTGTTCATTTATGGCTAAAGAGTTCAAAAAGAAAATAAAAGCATGAGCACCTCCAGACTATATAGTGAGAACATAGCCAATCCTGAGGGGACTCCTCAAAAAGGAGTTGTGATTCTCCTAGAACAAATGAAGCCTGATTATTCTCTCACTGATGCTGCTGTAAATCACAAGTAACTCCACTGCAATTCAAGCAGTTATGCTGGTGTCAAACTGGTATAAGTGAGAGAAGAATCAGGCCCATAGTTTTCGGTTAAGCACCTAAAGGCTTTCTGTACAATGAGGTCTTGAGTAAATGATAGTCAATGTAATTACTATCATTACAAACTAATACAGTGAATATACATGGACTCAGTGGTCAAAAGTTTTGAAGGAGGCACCCCTCACCCAAAGTTGGCTTCCAAATCCATATTTAGGTACTTAAATATAAGCTGTCTGATTTTTAGAAGTGCTATGCACCCGTAAATCCCACTGTAGCCGATGGCAGTGGCAGATTCTCAGCTATCTAGCTCCAAGTATATTGTGATATTATGCATCGAAGTCTTGCTCAGTAGAAATTTGATTGACTAGAATGGGTAATGGTAACACTGTACTACCTACAGGAGTTTCTGGATGAAACAATAATGGCCCAAATGTTGTCTGTGGAGGAAACTTCGCATACCACAGGGTCTGCGGATGCCACAAACTGTCATTTGGAGAGATTCCACCAAACTGTTCCATAGGGTGGAAATTTGCCCTCCTTCAGCAGAAGTGGGAAGGAGTTTGACACCTGCCCTATACCCCTAACCTGTGGATTTTCTGAGAGCCTTGCAGACCTCAGGATATAGTATCTGCACAGGCCAGGAGCAACCATTCAGAGCCCCAGGCCTCCACAGTTTTTCCAAATAACTGCAAGCCTCTCCAACCACCATGATGACTTTTAGGATACAGAAGGAGAGTTACTCTTGGTCCATCTCGGATGTATTGCTATTCCAAAATCTGCCTGGATCCAAGGGACGCCTTTCACTGAGACCACCAGCCCAAAGATACCATGCAGAAAGGATTCTGCACTGCCTAAAGAGGTGAAGGAAATATGCAGCTAGTAGCATGTGATCTAATGCTCCTGCACAGTAAACACACATATTAACACAATCCTGAAACCAGCTGTTTAAAGTATCATTATATTTCATTGACTGACTTAATTACTGTCTCCATTATGTCCAGTCATTTCTTTGCTCCTTTCTCATACCCTTAACTCTGCCCCATTGGTCACCCTGTTCCTGAGTCTTGAAAAACTTCTCTTCCCCATCCCCTAATGATCGCTCACTTCCAACACTTTTTTTCTTCCTTGCTTCCTATCATTGATAAATGATAACCCTATCTTGGATGCCACATTCTTTAAGTGTTATAGTGTGTAAATTCAATTTATATCATAAGGTGTTAGAAGCAGGGGCCAAATTAATCTTCAGGTAGTATACATGGGAATAGCATGAGCATGTAGGGACAAAATCAGGAAAGTCAAGACAAAGAATGAGTTACAGCTGGCAAGAAATGTTAGAGATAACATTAAGAGGCTCTTCAAATATGTCAGGCAAAAAAGAAAGATGAAGGACAGTGTTGATCCACTGACTAATGGAGAAGGTGAGCTGGTAACGGAAGATGATAGGAAGACAGAGCTGCTCAATGCCTACTTTCATAGAATCATAGAATATCAGGGTTGGAAGGGACCTCAGGAGGTCATCTAGTCCAACCCCCTGCTCAATGCAGGACCAATCCCCAACTAAATCATCCCAGCCAGGGCTTCATCAAGCCTGACCTTAAAAACCTCTAAGGAAGGAGATTCCACCTCCCTAGGTAACCCAGTCCAGTGCTTCACCTCCCTCCTAGTGAAAAAGCTTTTCCTAATATCCAACCTAAACCTCCCCCACTGCAACTTGAGACCATTACTCCTTCTTCTGTCATCTGGTACCACTGAGAACAATCTAGATCCATCCTCTTTGGAACCCCCTTTCAGGTAGTTGAAAGCAGCTATAAAATCCCCCCTCATTCTTCTTTTCTGCAGACTAAACAATCCCAGTTCCCTCAGCCTCTCCTCATAAGTCATGTCCTCCAGACCCCTAATCATTTTTGTTGCCCTCCACTGGACTCTTTCCAATATTTCCACATCCTTCTTGTAGTGTGGGGCCCAAAACTGGACACAGTACTCCAGATGAGGCCTCACCAATGCCGAATAGAGGGGAATGATCACATCCCTCAATCTGCTGGCAATGTCCCTATTTATACAGCCCAAAATGCTGTTAGCCTTCTTGGCAAGAAGGGCACACTGTTGACTCATATCCAGCTTCTCGTCCACTGTAACCCCCAGGTCCTTTTCTGCAGAACTGCTGCCTAGCCACTCGGTCCCTAGTCTGTAGCAGTGCATGGGATTCTTCCGTCCTAAGTGCAGGACTCTGCACTTGTCCTTGTTGAACCTCATCAGATTTCTTTTGGCCCAATCCTCTAATTTGTCTAGGTCCCTCTGTATCCTATCCCTACCCTCCAGCATATGTACCACTCCTCCCAGTTTAGTATCATCTGCAAACTTGCTGAGGGTGCAATCCACGCCATCCTCCAGATCATTAATGAAGGTATTGAACAAAACCGGCCCCAGGACTGACCCTTGGGGCACTCCGCTTGATACCGGCTGCCAACTAGACATGGAGCCATTGATCACTACCCGTTGAGCCCGATGATCTAGCCAGCTTTCTATCCACCTTATAGTCCATTCATCCAGCCCATATTTCTTTAACTTGGCAGCAAGAATACTGTGGGAGACCGTATCAAAAGCTTTGCTAAAGTCAAGGAATAACACGTCCACTGCTTTCCCCTCATCCACAGAGCCAATTATCTCATCATAGAAGGCAATTAGGTTAGTCAGGCATGACTTCCTCTTGGTAAATCCATGCTGACTGTTCCTGATCACTTTCCTCTCCTCTAAGTGCATCAGAATTGATTCTTTGAGGACCTGCTCCATGATTTTTCCAGGGATTGAGGTGAGGCTGACTGGCCTGTAGTTCCCCGGATCCTCCTCCTTCCCTTTTTTAAAGATGGGCACTACATTAGCCTTTTTTCAGTCATCCAGGACCTCCCCCGATTGCCATGAGTTTTCAAAGATAATGGCCAATGGCTCTGCAATCACATCTGCCAACTCCTTTAGCACACTCGGATGCAGCGCATCCGGCCCCATGGACTTGTGCTCGTCCAGCTTTTCTAGATAGTCCTGAACCACTTCTTTCTCCACAGAGGGCTGGTCACCTCCTCCCCATGCTGTTCTGCCCAGTGCAGTAGTCTGGGAGCTGACCTTGTTCATGAAGACAAAAAAGCATTGAGTACATTAGCTTTTTCCACATCCTCTGTAACTAGGTTGCCTCTCTCATTCAGTAAGAGGCCCACACTTTCCTTGACTTTCTTCTTGTTGCTAACATACCTGAAGAAACCCTTCTTGTTACTCTTAACATCTCTTGCTAGCTGCAACTTCAAATGTGAATTGGCCTTCCTGATTTCACTCCTGCATGCCTGAGCAATATTTTTATATTCCTTCCTGGTCATTTGTCCAATCTTCCACTTCTTGTAAGCTTCTTTTTTTGTCTTTAAGATCAGTAAGGATTTCACTGTTAAGCCAAGCTGGTCGCCTGCCATATTTACTATTCTTTCTACACATCGGGATGGTTTGTTCATGCAGCCTCAATAAGGATTCTTTAAAATACAGCCGGCTCTCCTGGACTCCTTTCCGCCTCATGTTATTCTCCCAGGGGATCCTGCCCATCAGTTCCCTGAGGGAGTCAAAGTCTGCTTTTCTGAAGTCCAGGGTCTGTATTTTGCTGTCCTCCTTACTTCCTTGTTTCAGGATTCTGAACTCGACCATCTCATGGTCAATCACCTCATAATTCCTTGACTGTGCCAGGACTTGCAGTTCTCCCTGCTTGTTTCCCAGGCTTCTTGCATTTGTGTACAGGCACTTAAGATAACTCGCTGATCGTCCTGCTTTCTCAGTATGAGGCAGGAGTCCTCTCCTCTTGCGCTCTCCTGCTTGTGCTTCCTCCCAGTATCCCACTTCCCCACTTACCTCAGGGCTTTGGTCTCCTTCCCACAGTGAACCTAGTTTAAAGCCCTCCTCACTAGGTTAGCCAGCCTGCTTGTGAAGATGCTCTTCCCTCTCTTCATTAGGTGGAGCCTGTCTCTACCTAGTACTCCTCCTTCTTGGAACACCATCCCATGGTCGAAGAATCCAAAGCCTTCTCTCCAACACCACCTGCATAGCCATTCGTTGACTTCCACGATTCGACAGTCTCTACCCAGGCCTTTTCCTTCCACAGGGAGGATGGACGAGAACACCACTTGCGCCTCAAACTCCTTTATCCTTCTTCCCAGAGCCATATAGTCATTCTTGGCAGTATCATTGGTGCCCACGTGGAGAAGCAGGAAGGGGTAGCAATCATGAATCGTGAATCCTAGCTCCTGGCAAGCAGCACACTTCTCAGTTTTCCTGGTCGTAATGGCAGATAGATGATTCAGTCCCCTTGAGGAGAGAGTCTCTGACCACCACCACCCGCCTCCTTCTCATGGGAGCGGTGGTCATGGAACCCCCATCCCTAGGACAGTGCATGTCATGCCTTCCAATCGGTGGTCTCTCCTCCTGCTCCCTTCCCTCAGATGTATCATCTAGTCCACTCTCCGCATTAGTACCTCTGGAGAGAACATGAAAACGGTTGCTCACCTGTATCTGCATTGTTGGTATGTGGACGCTCCTCTTTCTTCTTCTGGATGTCTTTTGCTGCCAAATTTCTTCACCGTCCTTCTGTCCCTGCTGCGCAGCCTGCTCTGATTCTTCAGGATGTTGTGCCTGTAGAAGTATATCCTGATGTCCATCCAGGAAATCTTCATTTTCTCTTATGCAACGCAGGGTTGATACTTGTTTCTCCAGACCTTGAACCTTCATTTCCAATATGGAGACCAACTTGCACTTTGCTTCAGTCTTCTTACAAAAAATAACATGTGACCAGCCAACTAGCACATTTACCATAAACAATAAAGGGGAAGGGAAGCAGATCAGGATAAGTAACAAACACATCAGAGATCTTCTGACTAATTTGAATGAATTCAAATCAGCTGTGCCAGATGCTGTTCACCCAAGTGTACTGAAGGAATTAGCTAAAGAAATCTCAGAGCCACTGGCAATAATATTCATGGATGACCGGAGAGGCCTTGGAAGACTGGAGACAGGCTAACATAGTGCCCATCTTTAAAAAGGGGAAAAAGGAGAAACCAGGAAACTGTAGACTCACGATCCTGACGTTGATACCTGGGAAGCTATTAGAGCAATGTAATGATTTCCTTCTTTGACAGAGTAACTGGTTTGGTGGATGGGGGAATGTTGTAGACATAATATACTTGGACTTTAGCAAGACTTTTGACACAGTCCCACATAACATTCAGATATGTAGGCTGGAGAAATGTGGGCTCAGTAGAACTACCATTAAGTGGATACATAATTGGTTAAACAACTGCAAACAAAGAGTAGCTAGTAATGGAATGACGTCAGATTGGAAGGAGGTCTCAAATGGGGTTCCACTCTGGGAATCCATTCTGGGTCCAGTGTTATTTAACATCTTTATTAATGACCTGGATGTAGGTATAGACAACATGCTGCTCAAATTTCCAGATAACACAAAGCTGGAGGGTTGCAAACACTTTGGAGGATAGAGCTAAAATTCAAAGGGATCTTAATACATTGGAGAACTGGGCTGTAGACAACAAAATGAAATTCAGCAAAGACAACTGTAAGATGCTACATTTAGGGAAGGAAAACCAAATGCACAAATACAAGAACTCAAGGCCATACTCTGCAAACAATTAGCACTCTCTACCTGGACTTCGACAAGTAATTCATTCTACAAACAGATGCATCAGAGGCAGGACTAGGGGCAGTCCTTTCCCAAGAGGTATATGGAAAAGAACACCCAGAGTCTGGTTGACTTCTCTGGGTTCAGCCGTGTTGTAGGGTGTTGTGTTTGGGCTCAAAGATGGCCCTTCTCTGGGGTCCTCTGTCCCACCGGCATCAGTTCCAGTATCTGTGACCTCTGTTATGCCTACAGAGGGCGTTCCCTCTCTCACCTCCCTTCACTCCTTCCTTTCTATCCATTTTGCTTTGGGGGATTTTCTCCTCTTAGGCCAAGTGGTAAAAAGGTCAGGCTCCTTAAAAGGGAACAAGAACCCTAACATCTCTTCTGGGGTGTCTTCCTCTGGCTTCTGTGTTAAGGGAAGCCTCTGCAAGAGCTCAGGGAAATACGGCCAGTCTTGGCCTAATATCACTGGGTAGGAGGGGTCCAGAGATATGCATACTCTCACCCAATCTTGGTTCCCATCAACCATCAGTCTTATTGTCATGTTGGGATACCTTAAATAGCCTCAGGGATGACACTTGATAGGGGTTTCCCCTTTTTCAGGTTTCCCAACCACTTTGGCTATCCATTTCTGGACAAAAACCTGATCACATCCTGAGTCCACAAGTGCTAGTGTCTTTTGGCCTTCTACTTTGATTGGGATGGTGAGTTTCCCTGGGCTTTTTTCCCAGGCCCTATTGTCTCCAGTCCAGACCTGTCCAAAGTCACACTTTGTGTAGGGGCAATCACAAAATCTGTGCCCCTATTGCCCACAGGAGCAACAGGCTATTGCGTCTGTCCCTTCTCTTCTAGTGGCTGGGTCACCATCCTTCTGTGTCCCACTGGGCCCTTGTTCCTGCATAGGCATGGGATGAGGAGCTTCTTAAAGGTGCAGGGCTACCGTTGCAGGGAAATCTTACCCACAGACCTTGAGGAGTTCACCTGCCCCTCACCCTATCCAATACACCTGCCTTCACTTGCTCATGGTCCTGGGCTACTGCATTGTCAAGCCCCCAGTATGCTGCCTGGCCCTCCCCGATGAGGAGTGGTACAAGTCGAATCAATCACTGAGTCAGAGGCCAGTGGGAAGCTGTGGCTACCCTCTGAAAGGCTACCAGGAATGATTTTGGATCATCACCTGTTGTCATCTTGGAGTGTCAGGATCGGCATGGTCCCCTGAATTACAGGGGACGCCCTCCCCCTACAGATGGAACTCTGAGAGGTAGCGGCCGGTAGTAGTGCTGCCACCCATTGTAACAACTGTTGCTGATGGGATGTCATCTATTCAAACAACTGTTGTTGCCTCTGTTGTTGTTGAGCCTGTGAGTTCACCAGCCATTGCAGTACCTGAATTACCGCCATATTTCCCTTACATATGTATATGTAGAAAAAGGAGGGAAGTTTTTCTCTCTTTTCTTTTTCCCTTTTCTGAAGGGATAGTTAGTTGCCACCCCTCTTCTGGTACCACATTGTCACAGCCTTTTAGGGTGGCCTCTTGAGGGGCCTCTGCTCCACCAGCCCAGCCCTATTTGTTTAATGTCGGTGAGGTTGGTGTTTGGACCCTCACCCTCCTTAAAGCCTGTCACTTACTAGACTTGTCATCTCTGCCAGTCTCCTGCCTACTTTCTTGGAGGCAGCCTGGTGCAGCGCTGTCACCACCTTGCTACCTCAGGCCTTTCTGCCTCCCCTTCTTTCTCTGCCCTCCTCCCATTCTAGCAAGCCCTGTTGGTTGCAGCTGTGGGTGCCTGCCTCCATGATTGACAGCTCTGGCAGGTGTGAAGGGCTGTGATCAAGCTGCTTGCTTGTAAACAGGAGGGACTCTCCTCCTCCCCTCTATGTTCAATATGGGGATTGTAAACCCCATTACACAGCTACAGCCCCCTCCGCAACCGCCAAAGAAGTCATGGAGGTTTGTTAAAGTCACGGAATCTGTGACCTCCATGACTAAATCGTATCCTTAATCATGAACATCTATTGTGCTCTTTATGAAGTATAACTACTAAACAGTCATTTATCATTTCCAAAGTCTCTGGAGCAGAGACCAGCCTGAATCGGAAAATTCAGACATTTGTTCCTGGATGGATTTCAAACTCCTAGAGTTTGTGAGTGTACAGATTCAGGTTCCCATTCAGCCCATTAAAGGGTGAGGTCCTACTGAAGGATGGACTCAGTTACAGATTCTGGAACAGCCATCTCCTCCCCACTGTCACCCTTAGAAAACAGGAGAGGAAAGGAGTTTGATCTGAGTTTTCAGTTTGGGAGGATCTCTACTTATGAAGTGCAGGATAGGTTCAAGGTGGAATCTGCCAAACCAGTAATATAAAGCGGGAGGTCCACACACCTGAGATCTGAAGTAACTAGCCCAGATTCTGATTTTTAAACTAATGTGTTCACCTTGAGTCAATTTTATGATTTATCAGGATCACAGTGGAGACCAAAATGAACACCAAAAATGTTTCTCTGGCCTATATATAATGGTGCTACTTGCATAGAAACTGTTACATTTTTTAAAAAATCAATAGCATTACTTTTGTTACAAAACAAATGAATAAAATAACAGGCCAAGAACTGAACCGTGGGGATTCCAGCAGAGAGAAGTTTCAGTTCACTGCTCTTTACAAAGGGTTTATTTGACTGCAATTTGATAAATAATCTCTCAGCAACAGTCCTGTACTTATTATTTTCTCACTAAAACATTATGCTCAAATGCACTGAGAGCTTTGCGTAGGTCAATGAAATAGCTCCAAGTAAGCCTCTATTATCCAAAGATAACAAAATGTCACTAGTGACCTTAACAATGCAGTAGTTGACGTTGTACTAGCTCCTAAAAGCAGACTTGTTTGACACTGAAGTGCTATTAACTTCCAAAAGATTTACAGCATTCTACAGTATTGAAATTAGATGATGATTTTTCAGTTCCAAAGAGATCTGATTTTAGTTGTCAAATTCTGTCCTGAAAAATACACAAGGCTCTCAGTGATTTCCCAGGGAGCATTAGAACTTTGTCCTAATAGTGGATGTGCTCAGTTTTCTCACTCAACAAATCCCTATTTTTCAGAAATGATTGAAGAAATAAACAGGTTTAGACATATTTAAAGGCTTTCAAGTAGAGGTTGCACAGTAAAATTTATTCTTCCCCCAGCCCCTGCAAAAGGGAAAGGCCAAAATAAAAATTGGTTTCATGAATGAGTAGAAAAATCAGTCAGTGAATCTTGGCTTATCATAGCCAATTTCATTATAATTATGATCCAAAAGGAACTTGAGAGAAACAAAATGAGCATTCAAAGAGAGGGGAATGAAAAAATACCAATTGGAGCACCGCTATGTTTAAGAATCTCATTCTGCCTTGATTGATGTGCACTGTCCATAGACAGCTCTGCTGTCTACTACTTGTATTGCTGACCTGATTCTGCTGCCTTTACTCCTGGGAGCCTCTAGGAGCACAAAAGAGAAAATGTATAAAGTAATTAGTATGAGGCTATCTATCTATCTGTCCGAAAGGATGTGTATGGGAAAAAAGGAGGAGGTATTGCACTGTACATCAGGAATGTATACACTTGCTCAGAGGTCCAAGAAGAAGTGACCAGCAGACATACTGAGAGTCTCTGGGTCGGGATAAAAAGGAAAAAGAATAATATTGATGGTATTATGGTGGGAGTCTATTATAGACCACCAAGAGGAAGTGGATGAGGCATTCTACAAGCAGGTAACAATATTAGCTACCATATGTGAGCTTAGGGTGACCAGACAGCAAATGTGAAAAATTGGGACAGGGGATGGGGGGTAATAGGAGCCTATATAAGAAAAAGACCCAAAAATTGGTACTGTCCCTATAAAATCGGAACATCTGGTCACCCTACGTGAGCTAGTATTAATGGGGGATTTTAACTTCCCTGATATCTGTTGAAAGGCTATTACAGCAAAACATAATATGCCTGCAAATTCTTAGGATGTCTAGGGGACAACTTTCTCATTCATAAAATTGAGGAAACAAGTAGGGGGGCATTCACTTTGGATCTGGTTTTGACCAACCCGGATGAATTACTTGTGACCATTAAGGTGGTCAGGAACTTGGGAGGAAGTGGTCATGATCTGATAAAATTCAAAATCCTAAGGAAAGGAAGGCACAAGAACAGCAAAACAAGAACACTGAACTTCAGAAAGGCAGATTTCAGCCAACTCGGGGAAATAGTAGGTAAGGACCCATGAAAAGACCAATTAGGAAGAAAAGGAGTTGAAGGGAGCTGGCAGTTCCTAAAATACGTAATGCTAGAGGTTCAGCATCAAGTTATTCCGACACAGAGGAAAGATAAGAAGAGCCACAGGAGGCCAATATGGCTGCACAAGGAGCTTTTTAGCTATCTAAAAACCAAAAGGGATATATACAGGAAATGGATGGAGGGGCATGTCACCAAGGAAGTATAAATGGGAATAGCACAAGTTTGTAGGGACAAAATCAGGAAAGCCAAGGCACCGAATGAATTACAGCTGGCAAGGAACGTTAGAGACAACTAGAAGGGGTTCTACAAATATGTCAAACAAAAAAGAAAGATGAGGAATGGCATGGGTCCACTGCTCAATGGAGAAAGTGAGCAGGTAACGGAATATGACAGGAAAGCAGAGCTGCTCAATGTCTACTTTGCTTTAGTCTTCTTACAAAAAAATAACATGCGACCAGATGACTAGTGAAGTTACCATACACAATAAAGGGAAAAGGATGCAGATAAGGATAATTAACAAACACAACAGATATTCTGACTAATTTGAATGAATTCAAGTCAGCAAGGTCTGATGATGTTCAGCCCAGGGTGCCGAAGAAATTAGCTGAAGAAATCTTGGCGCCACTGGCAATAATATTTACAAACTCATGGATGACAGGAGAGGCCCTGGAAGACTGGAGAAGGGCTCCGGGGAGGCGCGGCCTGTTCCCGCAGGCCCCAGCGGCTCTGGCCCGGCTTGGCTCCAGCCCGGCCCCGGCCCTCGGTCCCCGCGGCTCGGATTCCCCCCCCCCCCCCCGGCGCAGCCCCCCTGGCGCGGCTCGGCTCCCCCCCCCCCCCGTCCCCGCGGCGCGGCTCGGCTCCCCCCCCCCCCGTCCCCGCGGCTCGGCTCGGCTCCCCCCCCCCCCCCCGTCCCCGCGGCGCGGCTCCCCCCCCCCCCCCGTCCCCGCGGCTCGGCTCCCCCCCCCGTCCCCGCGGCTCGGCTCCCCCCCCCCGTCCCCGCGGCGCGGCTCGGCTCCCCCCCCCACCTGTCTGCGCGGCTCGGCTCCCCCCCCCCCCGTTGCCGCGGCTCGTCCCCCCCCCCAGTCCCCGCGGCGCGGCTCGTCCCCCCCCCCCAGTCCCCGCGGCGCGGCGCGGCTCGTCCCCCCCCCCCGTCCCCGCGGCGCGGCTCGGCTCGTCCCCCCCCCCCGTCCCCGCGGCGCGGCTCGGCTCGTCCCCCCCCCCCCGTCCCCGCGGCGCGGCTCGGCTCGTCCCCCCCCCCCGTCCCCGCGGCGCGGCTCGGGTCGTCCCCCGCGGCGCGGCTCGGGTCCCCCCGTCCCCCCCGTCCCCCCACGGCGCGGCTCGGGTCCCCCCCGTCCCCCCACGGAGCGGCTCGGGTCCCCCCGTCCCCCCGCGGCGCGGCGGGGCTCGGGTCCCCCCGTCCCGTCCTGTCCCCCCCGCGGCTCGGGTCCCCCCCCACACCCCGCGGCGTGGCTCGGGTCCCCCCCCCGACGGCGCGGCTCGGGTCCTGGGGGCAGGGCTTGCTGCAAGCCCCGCCCCCAGGAATCGGGCCCCGCTCTTGCTAAAGCCGGCCCTGAGCACAGAGCAAGCCCTTCCATGTTGCACAGGAGGTGCAGAAACTCCTGTATGGCTGCCACATCCTTGGAGAGCCTGATCCCACGCCACCCCCCGCACAAACATAGGTATGATGCCCAGTTCTTGGTGTGGGGTCTCTGCACCACAAGTGAATCCCACCCTGTGTTTTCTTTTCCTTTGATAGCATGAAAATAATATTGAGCTTTTTCTGAATAACTACACAATCAGCGGCTTTCTTTGCACGCAAAGTATATAAAAGGAGATAAATAGCCTAATTTGATCCACCCTTGAGTCAAACTTCATTTAAAGAAAGAGACCAGGAGGGAAATTCGAGAATTCTTTTCAGCCTGGAAAAGTTGTGAGGGTGGTAGTATATAAATAGATTAGACCATCTGAAAGTTAATGGTCACAGACAGATCCAGTACAATACTGGCAGGAGGCGTCCGTGACACATGGGTAGAGCAAATCATGAAATGTTCAGTAAAGATCTCCGTCTCCCATAGGATGGAATTAAGTCTACTAATGCTGAACAGATTATTCTTCTAAATAAAGACAAGCTCCAAAGTTACTTGGCAAAATACATTTCTCTGTCTGCTTAGTCACCTGAACGACGGTTGCCATAAATACTGGGGAAAAAAACCCTGTTTTTAATTGCTATGTATTTCTGATAGAAGGAATAAAAACAGTCCTTAAATACTGCCTCAAACATTGAGCTTCACTGTTTAAACATCGAGCTGAACTCTGTTAGTCTTAAAGGTGCCACAGGACCCTCTGTTGCTGTTTAAACATTAACATTTTGTTTAAATATTAAAATAAAAAATTCTAACCGTTGAATTGGCAGGATGTAAACTGGCTTACCATCTCTGACATCTGGCGGTTCACACCTTATTCACCTTTTGGCAATGCATAACACTTAGAAATGGCTCTTTTTTTTCTTCCTCTCTTTTGCATGAATGTTATGCTTATGAAAGATACTGGATTGACAGTCCCAGATACTCATATCTCTTTATGCACAGAACAGGTCTGACAATTGAAATGATGATGAAATCTCCCTCACAATGCCCTGCCAGAGGACCTAAGCTCTCAGGATCACTTTTAGAGCCAAGAGGGTGGGTCAGTCTCCTCCACTGCATTTCAGTCTCCTGGTGCCAGTTGTAGCCTTGATTTTTGCCATTAGGACCACTTGCACTTGAATTGAAGCCTCCAAGTCCATTTTACATACACCACTGAACAGCCATTTCTTTCAGTCACAACAGCCCATGAGCTTGATTTGAATTAGTGATACATGGTGGAAAGGCACTGTCAGTCAATCACACTTACAAATGGTATTTTAATCAAAAATTTCAATTTCAAATGCATTTGACTTCTTATATATAATGAGATGTTTCTTACGTGAAATTTTACTTTATGTGAAAGTGGATGCACTTAAGTACTTCTCTTAAAGAGGTTAGTGCTTAAATGCAGAGCAATGAATCTGTTTCTTTCAAAAGGCTCATTCCACAGCACATTGAGGGTTTTTTTCCCCCTCATTCACCAGTTTTGCACTGATTCTAATTGTTATAATTCTGTATGTTTAGTTACTTAATCTGTGTTTCTATAATTGCAAAGCTCTTGAAATACTTTGGTACTGGAGTAAGCTCTGCAGCATAAACTGTGAGGAAGCCCAGAGGATGTGTCTACATTGCAATATAAACCTGCCCTTACACTGCAGCTCAAGCCTAACCCTCCTTCCACCCACAAACAAATTGTGCTAACCCAGGGCTCAGACCCAGAGTCCCAGGAGACTGAATTGCAGTGGAGGAGACTGACCCACCCTCCTGTGGGGCTGCAGGGTCTGAGCCCAGGTCAAGCTTTGACCCAGAGTTTGAGTCCTATTGCTTTGCAATGTAAACGTAGCCCCGCTTGACTTAGGTCCTCGGAGTCCTCCAAAAAGTATGTCACAATCCATGGGCCAACTGCCTTTGTTCTCTCTATCCAAGGATCTTGAATCTACTCTACTGAAAATGGAAGCAACCACTCTAAGTGTACTGCAGCTGCTCAGTGAGTCAGTGTTAACCCTTCCATTGACTTTTGACCACTGAGCTGCAAACACACCAACAGAAAGTCTTCTGTGTTTGCAATAGAACAAGCTTTTTTGCAAAGTGCGCTGCTTCATAGTCATGGGAGAACAGCTTGATTTTGGTAAATTTCTGGTGCAAGGCCTGCAAAACTGTGGACTTTAGTGAGAGTACCAGAAATGACCACGCATACTAGCAAATAACGAAGAAGCTGACAGCTTTGCAAATTTACTGGACGGGTGACTAGTACAGGGAGCTGATTAAGCAGCTCAAGTGTGAGTACCAGAAAACCAGGGACCAGAACCACATCTCGGGCCTGTTTTATGAGGAGTTTGACTGGGTGCTGGGCATGGAGCCAACTGTGGTGCATTACACATGATGACCTGGGCAGTTGGGAGGGTGCCCTGCTGGCCCCAGAATCCAGCATGGGGACTGATGGGCGCCAGCTGCAGGCACTGAGTGGGGACAATGAAGTCACTCTGTTGCTGAAACTGGCTCCAGAGCAGGCTTTGGAGCAGTAGGAGCAGCAGCGAGTTATGGCTCCATACTCAGGGGAACTGATGCATCCCTTGAAGAGCAGCCCACTGTGGAGCCTGCAGCAGACATGGTTGGGACAGAAGCTGCTACTAAGCCTGTAAGTAGGTAAATAGGTAAGTTTCTGCCACCGTTTTAATGTTTAATAATACAGTAATGGGAGGAATTTTCACTCTTTGAACCAATGCAGACGTTATAAGAAACCTCAGCTAGCAGAGTAAATCCATGAATGCCAACAGCATGGCTCCCCTCTCGCCCCGCATGGAGTTCAAGAAGGCAAACGGGACATGCAAACAGTAAAGAACAGCTTTAGAGTGTATTTTTACTGGAAAGGCACAGACTTTTGCTGGGGCTATTCCTGTTTCTTAAAAATAATAACCTTACATTGCCATCCCTGTAAGTACGTTGCTCTGTAACCATTCTACAGTCTATTGAGCTGCCTGGAAACAGCGAATTCTGTGTATGTGTTTGGGGAAATGTATTCCATTTATAAATCTAGTTCATATAAGTTAGAGGTAGTCCACAGGTGATCATACTCTTATTCGAGAAAGCCTAGTATGGCATGGACTTCAAAGAGGCTGAAGATCTTTCCAGAATAATAGAATTACTGGGAAATAGAGATGGACCTGAACAAAACCCCAAATGCAAAACAACCTGGAATAGTGATGTACAGGTCCATCTCTGACTGAAAATAGACAACTAAAGGTATTGTGTTCGGAAAGCTTAAAAGGGGGAAGGAAGCAGGAAATCCTAGAAAAGCCTTGACTCAAATATTTGTCTTATCCATACAAGAGAATAACTGCTCCTCGTGTGATTCAAGCCTGGTCTACACTAACGAGGTAAGTCAATCTAAGTTACGTTAGTTAAGTTACATAAGTTTCGTAACTTAAGTCGACATAGCTTAGATTGATTTACAGCAATGTCTAAACCACGCTATATCAACAGGAAATGCTCTCCTGTCGACATAGCTTCCACCTCTCAGGGAGGTGGAGTATTGAAGTAGATGGGAGAGTGCTCTCCTATCGACTTACCGCGTCTTCACCGGACCCACTAAATCGATGTTGCTGCATTGATTGCAACAGCGTTGATTTAGCCTCGGATTCTAACACCCATCCAAGTGGAACAATAGAATCAGGAACTATATAGTATAACACCAAGCTGGCCCGGCAGTGGCCAATCTGAGTTCAGTGCAGCCTGGAGGGATGAGGAGAACAAAGATGCTATCTGTCACCTTCGTGCCTCGCAGATTCTGGAGACAACCAAGGACCAGAATTGTCTTGTTGATTTAAACAAGTGTCACCCCAGGAAGTGCTCTAACTTATGCTGCCTACAGTGGCTCTTAGTAAAGCCATCCAGTACTAGGGTTACCATATCTCATAAATAAAAAAAGAGGACCCTCCACGGGCCATGGCCCCGCCCATTTCCCCACCCCTAGCCCCGCCCAACTCCGTCCCTTCCCCCACCCTAACTCCGCCCCCTCCTCCCTCCCACTCCCAGCCAGGGGGAAAGGGCTGCCCCAGTGCTACCAGCATCACGGTTTCCCGGGCAGCCTCCAGACCCTGCGCGCCCAGCTGGCGCTTCCCCAGCGCAGCTGGTGCCCGGGAGGGGAAGTGCCCAGCCGGGGGTGCAGGGTCTGGAGGCTGCCCAGCAAACCGTGAAGCCGGTAGCGCTCGGGCTTTGGGCAGCCCCTATGCCTCCGGACCCTGTGCCCCCAGCCGGGCACTTCCCCTCCGGGGCTCCGGCGGCTCTGCGTAACTTAGACTGTATAAGTTACACAGAGCCAAAGAGGAGCAGAGCCCCCGCAGCTGGAAGCTCTGCTCCTCTTAGGCTCTAAGAGCCGGGCTGCCCCAGCGCTACCGGCTTCGGGCAGCCCCCGTGCCTCCGGACCCTGCGCCGCCGGAGCCCGGGAGGGGAAGTGCCCGGCTGGGGGCGCAGGGTCCGGAGGCAAGGGGGCTGCCCAAAGCCGGTAGCTCTCGGGCAGCCCGGTTCTTAAACAGAGCCTCCAGCGGCTGGGGCTCTGTGTAACTGACACTGGGTCACTTACACAGAGCCCCTGCGGCTGGAGGCTTTTCTCCTCTTTGGCTCTGTATAACTGACACAGTGTCAGTTACACAGAGCCCCGGCGGCTGGAGGCTCTGTTTAAGAGCCGGGCTGCCCAAGCGCTACCGGCTTCGGGCAGCCCCCGTGCCTCCGGACCCTGCGCCCCCAGCCGGGCACTTCCCCTCCCGGGCTCCGGCGGCGCAGGGTCTCCAGGCACGGGGCTGCCTGAAGCCGGTAGCTCTGGGGCAGCCCGGCTCTTAAACAGAGCCTCCAGCCTCCGGGGCTCTGTGTAACTGACACTGTGTCAGTTACACACAGCCCCGGCGGCTGGAGGCTCCAGCTCCTGTGGCTCTATTTAAGAGCCAGGCTGCCCGAGCGCTACCGGCTTCGGGCAGCCCCGTGCCTGGAGACCCTGCGCCGCCGGAGCCCGGGAGGGGAAGTGCCCGGCTGGGGGCGCAGGGTCTCCAGGCACGGGGCTGCCCGAAGCCGGTAGCTCTGGGGCAGCCCGGTTCTTAAACAGAGCCTCCAGCGGCTGGGGCTGTGTAACTGACACTGGGTCAGTTACACACAGCCCCGGCGGCTCCAGCCCTCTGGGCTCTATTTAAGAGCCGGGCTGCCCGAGAGCTACCGGCTTCGGGCAGCCCCGTGCCTGGAGACCCTGCGCCCCCAGCCGGGCACTTCCCCTCCCGGGCTCCGGCGGCGCAGGGTCTCCAGGCACGGGGCTGCCCGAAGCCGGTAGTGTTCAGGCAGCCGGGCTCTTAAACAGAGCCGCCATTTTCCCGGACATGTTCGGCTTTTTGTCAATTCCCCCCGGACGGGGGTTTGACTGCCGAAAAGCCGGACATGTCCGGGAAAAAGAGGACATATGGTAACCCTATCCAGTACCACAAAGTAGCTTGAGTGCAGTGTACTCAAGCCATGTGACCTTCAGTCCTTGGCCACACCCTCAGCGTGCCCCTATGCCAGAGGCTGTGAGGGAAGGCAACATATGGCTGTTCCACTGGTCATGCACCCATGGGCAATCCCCCGTACAGCAGGGGTTTTCGCTTGGTGACCACTATACATCCACAGAGCCAATGTACAAGGGTCACAGTGTGGGGCAGAATCTGCTCTGCTACTTTATAAGCCAAGTTTTGTTCATTCTGTAACACAGAAATTAATTTTGTTGGTGGTGTTCTTTTATGTTTGAGAAATGAAGCTCCAGTATCACTGATTCAGAATCTCCTGCCTTACCTGTGACTGTGATCCTAACTCATGTTCCTAAGGGAAGCTAGGTAATGGTTTCCACACAATCCCCTGTTGAAGTCCACATTGTCAGTCATTGCACAGAATGTGAGATAATTTGGTATGATCAGCGACTTGCCCGAGAGATGTCCAGGGCTGAGCTATCGAGTAGAATGTAACAATATCTCCCTCCATAAGAAAAGAATTGGATGACTTTTCTAGGTCATTGCTGCTGGGTGGACACTGCGGAGAATTTGCAGAATGAATATCTGTACCAGACCTTGCCGATGGACATCTTTAAAACAAAGCGCCTGGCTCTCTGGTGGTGCTAAACCCTTCACGTTCAATGGCATGGATATCCAACAAAAATATTGTAAATATACAATGTTAATCTGCTTTTGTTCCGCAATGAAATGTGCATTGGGAAAAGTCTCAATTGAGAAGACGCATCCTATTGAGCAGATACTATACTGTGCAACAATATGGGACAGAAGGAAAGATCATACACTAGGGCCAATTCTCCCTCAAATACCCATGTACAACTCCCATTAAAGTAAATAGAACTTATGAGCACATTTCTGAGGGCAGAATATTTGGAGCTCTGCTTTGCTTAAGTACCCAAAAGCTTAGTTGCTTTTCCAAATGACAGTATAGAGATCTCTTGCATGTGTAAATCCCAGGTCTGAAATCTCACAATAATAAGACTCTCTCACAAGATTGCCTATATCCTACTTATGATGGGGCTGCAGCTACCTCACCAGTGGACTCTTTGGTGGTGAAAGAGGAAGAGAAAACTAGCGTGAAGATGCACATGAAAATAACAAGAACAAATTAAGTTTGTATTTTTTTGTATTTTGGACCTTCAACACTGAAAAGGTTTGGTTTATGGGTTAAGTAATGGTACAAGATGGTGTAAGCAAGATCTGAATGAGCTTTCCCTGACATCTAATGATGAACTGGGAGAAAAGACTTCAGAAGCAGACCATATTTGCATAAACACATCTACTCTGCCTAGGTGTTCAAAACACTGTGCTGCTTTGCCAAAATGATCAATTTTGGCTGGTTTTCAGTTGCAATTCACTATAGTATTGAATGCTGGTGTAATGAAATGTTGTTATCCTTTTTGCATGAGTAAAAGGCAGCAGACTTATACTTAGCCTGCCCTGATTGAGGGTGTCACCCTAATTTGAACCTCACATGCTAAGCAGGGGGTAGGGATGCCAAGATAGTGGTGATAGATATTCCTAGTTGGTGGGATGGTTCTTGGTTGAACAGTTCTAGACACTATTTATTCTTTCTAGTGTGTAAAGATAGAGCAGATAGGATTCAATTGAGAGTTTTCATTTCTATCTAGTGCTTATTATGAGCAGGTCTAGGGGCTAAGCTTTAGACCTGATGTGGAGATGGTGTTGTATTAAAAGATAACACAGAGATTGCACTAGCACTGAGGTTCCCCCCTGTCCAATAAGGTCATTAAGAATTGAGTTAAGTGGTAGAATCTCAGAAGACAGCATTGCAGAAGTGGAAGTGAGCAGCAAGCAGCAGCTTGCAGTGATAACAGTGGCAGAGATAATGGTGGTGGTAAGTGGCCAGCCGGGGCAGAGATAGAGATAGCAGCAGCAGCAGCAGCAGCAGCAGCAGATTACAGCAGCAAGTGATGGCAGAGACAGCAGCAGCAGTGAGCTGGTTGCAGAGGTAAACACACCTCTGAACTCTGGGTCTCTGCTGACGAAGGACAACCAACTGTGAGTGGGGTGCAGCGGCGGGAGAGAGGAGTGGTGTGTTAATGCGACATTCATTCGGTGGACTTTCACAGCTCAAGGAGGTGAAAGTCAGTGGGGGTGCGCTAATGCATACATGCTTTTGAATTGTGGTTGTGGTATTTTCCCAACTTAACGCTGAGTTCCCTTTTAATTAAAGTTTTCTTTTGTTATATGCAGACTCAGTGCTTGTGAGCAGGAAAGTATTGACTTTTACAGGTGCACAGAGGCGGTGTTTAGTTTTCCCAGATTACTGGGGGGGGGGCGTTGTGTCAGTTCTGTTTGCAATATTAAGAGGAACCCCTAGATATTGAACCCAGCCTTTGTGGCTGCCACTGCCTGGCAGAAGGGTTACAATGGTTTCTTATCTTTTTTGCTAAACTGCTCCATCCATTGGTACTAATAATGGAACTTAGGGAGTTTCAAACTCCACTCACCACTTTGAATGAATGGCCTTGCATTAGACAGTGTCTTGTACCATCAAAGATTCCAAAGTGCATTGTGAACTGATGTACAAACTACACAGAGATCCCCTCATCTACCACTAAAATGCACCAGCGGCTGGAATGGAGCTGGGTAGTTTAACAGTACAAGCAACACTACCCAACAACTTTGGACAGGCAGTGAAACGTACCCATTTTAGATTCTGGGGGCCAGAGTGAGTATGTCTACACTACAATTAGACACCTGTGGCTGGTCTATGCCAGCTGACTCAGGCTCACAGGGCTATTTAGCTGCAGAGTAGACTTCTGAACTTGGGCTGGAGTCTGGGTTCTAGGACCCTGCGCGGTGGGAAAGTCCTAGAGCTCAGGTTGCAGCCTGAGCCTGAGCCTGGAACTCTGTGCTTCAATTAAACAGCCCTGAGCCTCCTGAGCTGGAGTCAGCTGGCATGGGCCAGCCAGGGGGGTTTAATTGCAGTATAGTCATACCCAATGTAGCCCAGCTTTGGAGCTGTGAAGGGACATAAGAAGGATTAAGACACACACCACCATCCACTTCTTCTGCATGGCCTTCCCAGATCACCACTCACGACATGGTGGGGATGAGCAGGTTCTACAGGGCTCCTTGTATTCCCTTCTTCTTGGAGGAAATGAGCAGTGTGTGGGCAGAGCCTTGAGTCTAACGTACCAGCCAGTGGAGCTAAGCCAGGCTGGGCAGGAAGTGAGCTGCACTCGGTAAGAGGCTCTAGCAGGTTACTTCCTGGAGTGGAAACTGTGATTCTGAGTTATCAGGATTTTTGTTTTACATCTATGCAACAGGAACATATTTCAGAGTTGTAATGAAAAATAAACAGAAGTCCATACTATATTTTAATTCTGTGATTGTATAACCAATTTGTTGCTTCCACAATATATCTCTTTCATACAAGTGTTGGTAATTTACATTATTGAGAGATAATAGTAACCCATACCAATCAACCTGCCAATTCCCAAATGGGATTTGGTGTGTGACAAAGACCCAGTCTAAGGGACATGAAAAATATTTATTCAGGTAACAAACTACTGTGAGATTCTTTCTATGAGCTCAATTTCAAGATTCTTTATTTCTGAGGTAAATAATTTTCAACCATGTAAGTGAGGGGCACCGCATTTGTGTAGACGGTTGGTAACTTTAAACCTAAACTGAGGGACATCCCTTGAGATGAGGGACATCTGAGAAGTAATTACTAATGGAATCTCGGAACAGCGCATAGTATAGAGTTATCTAAGGGGACAACAGGAAGACCTTATATGGTCCTGGGAGGATGATGACTACCACCACCAGGGAATGTCAGAAAGGAATAGCTGACCTTTCAGATGCCAACACAGTTGTGCTAAGAGAAATTTCCTTTTACGGTGAGAAGCCAGTCAAATGTCATTGTGAACCATTCATTCCAGAATCAGTCAGAACACAATGCAGAGCTGCAACATTTTGTCACATCAGGGCTTTGAAATAAGCTATTTTCCTTTTCCCTCCCTGACTCAAAGTAGTAGACATAGCATGATAAGTAGCAAATACAGCTCTGAAATACATCTGTAGCTGTTTTATTCAGCTTCCTAGATTTCACATATCTGTATGTTTAAGGTTTCCATAATGTAGAACATGTCTGTATAAAGCATCTCTCAGTGACCTAGATAGCTGTCCATGCCATGTCACATGTTATTTCACATGATGATGAACACTGTCATCTAAATTCAGTGTCCTACAGCGGAAATTAACTCTTTCTTTGCAGTGGAGCAACAGCCATTTGTTGTGCATACTTTTGTGTTTGACTCTTGCCTATTTTAACTTGGGAGTATCCAGCTGAAGCATGTCCTCTGATAACTCAGACAATGAAGCGAGCTGAATACCTAGTCACAATGCACTATCCTGCAACTAACGTCCACTCCCAGTCATTCAGTATCCCAGGGCACTTTTAACAAACATGGGAGTGTTAACCTGGGACCTGACCAAATTCTAGTTTGGGTAAGAGAATTTTTATGGACCTGATTCATCAAAAAAATTGAGTATGTGCCACAGTGTACAAGAGCCGTAAAATCCCCTTAACTAGTTGGGGGAGAATTCCCTGGGTTCAGGCAATGAGACCTTCCCCTCAGCTCCTGCAAACCTTGGCATAGGGAAGGAATTTGTTGGGAGCAGGAGAGGGCAGGGCTATCATCACAGAACTGTGGCAATTATGGGCAACTCCAGGTTGAAATGCTGCTCAGAGGCAGCCCATGCAGGACTTAAAGCAGTATTTCCCAAAGTGTGGGATACGCCTGTTGGGGCTGAGGGATGACTAGCCAAGGACAGGGATGCAGACAGATATCCCACTTGTTCTCCAAAGTCCCAGCTCTCATTTTTTAAAAGAAAGAATAAGGCCTTGTCTACACTACAGAGTTTTGTTGACAAAAGTTGTCAACACTCAAAAAGTGCAATAATAAAAATCGGTATTGCATGTTCACACTCGCTCTCTCTATCGGCAGAGCGTGTCCACAGTTGGGGCACTATCATCAACAGTGTGAGCAATGCACTGGGGGTACCTATCCCACAGTCCAGCGCAACATCTTCGGTTGCTAGGTCTTGTGGGAAGGCGGAGCGGATTGCGGCGCATCTTGGGACCAGGCTCAATGTCCCATGATGCATTGTTTTCTGTCCAGCTTCTTATAGAACCTGCAGGTCTTAGGTGCAGCACCAGAGCAATAGTGCCTCCCTCGTCTTATGGTACGTCAGCCTCAGCTCCTTTATCTTCACTCTGCACTGCAGCATGTCCCAATCATAGCCCTTTTCGCACAAACCTCGAGAAATCCACCTGTAGGTATCAAAATTCCTACGGTTCAAGTGCAGCTGAGATTGCACAGCTTCCTCTCCCCAAACACTGAGCAGATCCAGCAGCTCCACAGTGGTCCAAGCGGGAGAGTATTTGCTGCAATAACCTGCCATGGTCACCTGGGAAGATGTTGCCAAGCCAACAGGAAATGGAATTTCAAAAATTCCCAGGGTTTCTAAGGGGGAGGGGTGAATGATTATTTACCTGGCTGCAGGGCAGTGGAATTCAAACTGCTGACCAGAGCGGTCAGGATGGGCATTGTGGGACACCTCCTGGAGGCCAATTAAAGCAATAAAATCAATTGTGGTGTTTACACTGGCAATTTGTCAATAAAAATTTTGCACTGAAAGCCTTATGTCTCTCATCGGGATGGTTTTATTTTGTCACCAAAACAGGGCATTTTTGCCACCAAAAGTCGCAGCGCAGTGTTTACACATTCACTGTTATGTCTACAAAAGCTGCCTTTTGTCAACAAAACTCTGTAGTGTAGACAAAGCCTAAGTCTCTAGCTGTTATGGTGGTTGCAGAGAAAACCTTCAAAATATGAAGACAGTGTAACCAGTTCAGACACATCAACTGGAGCCTGAAAAAACAGCTCTTAGGTGTGAACTTACCCTTAATTTCAATGAGTGCTAACTTGGATACCAGTGATAATGTTTTAGATGTCAACATTAACAATTTTACCACTTACAGTTTATAAGAAAGGAGACGTGTAATATTATGAAGACCTACACCAGCATCCCCAAAATGTGTTTGTGTGGGGCAGAGGTAGGAGGCGAGAGACATGAAGGACTAACTCAGTGCTTACCAAACTGTGCGGTGCGCCCCTTCAAGGGGCACAGAGGAATGTTCGGGGGGCACGGCAGGCCAGCCCCATGGGGGAGCAGGGAGGAAGTGCCACTCAGCCCCGCTCTGCTCCCAGCCCTGCCCCTAGCCATGGCCTCAGCCCCCGGCCTGGCCCCAGCCCCAGCCCTGCTTCCAGCCTCAGCCCCCAGCCATGGCTCTGCTCCCTGCCCCAACCCCAGCCATGGCCCCCCACTATGACTCTGCTCCTGACCCTGGCCCCAGCCCCTCCCCCAGCTTTGGGCCTTGGCTGAGGCTCCTGCCCCAGCCCCACCTCCAGCTGCTGCCCCAACCTTGACCCCCTTACTTCTAGCCGCACCCCTCCCCCCATAGCTGTGGTCCTGGCTCCGGGGGGGGGGGGGGAGTGTGAACGAGGTAAGGTGGGGGGTGATGTGAAAAGTTTGCAGACCGCTGGACTAGCTAAAGAAGATGTATGAATTAAGATGTATAGGCCTTTAATGCAACATGGTGGGTTGAAGTGTGGGGTGTGTGATTGGTTTAATTTTCTATAAGTGAGGGGCTCAACTTTCAAAAGTTATGCTTTAAACTACCTTTACTTGCCACAAAATCTCACCCTGAGTCTAAAAGTCTCGGAAGAAATTTTGAACCAACAATGTTAAAAGTGGGTTTTGCAATTAGGCAAAATAAATCTTCTTATTCTTTGAGCAGACACATCTGCAGGTGCGAGTGAGTACTGTAGGTACACCACAAGAGAACACAAATAGCCTAACAATTCTCTTTCCAAGAAATAATGATATGATATCCAGTTGCTAGCACTGACATGCTGCTCACATTGTCTGTAAACATCATGGTCTAACTGATCCTTTATGAAGCCTTTTTAGAACGAATGAAAAAAGTATATGACTAAAAATAACATCCTTTTTGTTTTTTCATTTAAATTTCCTATGGTGTAGATCTAGTTTATCAAGGAGGCAGTTCTAAAGTAGGTGCTACTGAAATAGCCAGACCAACGGAATGTTGTCAAAAAATATAGACACCTCCAATTATTTTGCCACAGACTTACCAGCTGAAAATATCTCAATCTTAAAATATCTTGAGAGAGGCCCTGAGGCTGCTCACTCTTCATTTCTGTGGTGCTACTTGTTCCCTCAGTGTATGAGCAACAAATGCAGAGAGATATTTCATCAGAAAAGAATTACTATGACCTCGGTAGAATCATATATATACTTAGTAGGAATGTTACTGTGAAAATGACCATGCTAATACAGATTCAGATGACAGTAATTATTGTTGTATCCTGTATTAGAAGACATAACATTGATGAAATGTAAACTCACTTATTTCTGTAACATGGATGTTATGAGAGACTATCTTATATACACAAAGTGTTTAAGAAATATCTATCTTTTTTCTTCTGAGTAACCTTCTCATGGACAGTTCTTTTAATTTTTGGAAAGCCAGGTGCAATTCATACTAATGGGATCAGTTTGTAAAAAGTCTTATATTTACCTCCTCGACATAGCAGCCCATCCTTAGGCCCATGTGACACTAGCAGATCCACTTTGTGGATTTCCAGAAACGGGCATTATTTATGCAGTTAAAACCATATTTTAGACCTACTTGCACATGCAAAACTTTGTGTATAATTACATACCTACCTTTATATGTACTTTCTTAGCTGTATCATTTTTATGTTATAGTATCTAGAAAGGTGCTAGGTGCTTCCCAGAAGACATAGGACTTGTCTTCACTACCGAGGTAAGTCGACCTAAGTTACACTACTTCGCTGTGTGAATAACGTAGCTGGAGTCAATGTAGCTTAGGTTGACTTACTCTGGTGTCTTCATTGTGCTGCATTGATGGGAGGTCCTCTTCGGTTGACTTACCTTACTCTTCTCGTGAAGCTGGATTACTGGGGTCGACCAGAAAGTGCTCTGTCATCGATTTAGTGGGTCTTCACTAGACCTGCTAAATTGGCATCCGCTGCATCGGTTGCAGCAGCCCGGGCCGGCTCCAGGCACCAGGCAACCAAGCACATGCTTGGGGTGGCACCTGGTAAGGGGCGGCCAATCTTGGGGTGGCAGGGGGCAGTGCGGCGCGGCATTCCGTGGTGGGGGGGTGCTCCGGCGGCGCGGTGCTTGGCAGCGCGCGGTGCTCAGGGAGGGGTTCTAGCGGCGCGGTGCTCGGCGGGGGGGGAGGCTCGGCAGGGCGGCGCTTTTTTTTGCTGCTTGGGGCAGCAAAAAAGTTAGAGCCGGCCCTGGCAGCAGCATTGATCTCCCCAGTAGTGAAGACAAGCCCATAGAACTATCTACTTATAGGGTTACCAACCCTCCCAGTTTTGCTGGGAGTCCCTGGAATCAGGTTCTATCTCCCAGATACCAAACTAGGAGATTTTAGGTGCTCAAAGTCCGGCGGTGCAGCGGGGCTAATGGAGGCTCCCTACGTGCCTTGGCCCTGCATGACCCCTGGAACTGGCCGGCACATCCCTGTGGCCCCTGGGGGGCTAGGGGATCTCCACGTGCTGCCCCTGCCCTGAGCGCCGACTCCAAAGCTCCCATTGGCCGGGAACTGCGGTCAATGGGAGCTGCGAGGGCGGTGCCTGCGGGCAGGGGCAGTGTGCAGAGACCCCTTGACCACCCAACCTAGGAGCTGCTGCCAGAGGGAAGTGCTGGTCACTTTCAGGAGCAGCGTGGGGCCAGGGCAGGCAGGAAGCTTCCCGATGTAAGCGCTGCCTGGCTGGAGCCAGCACCCCAAACTCCCTCCTGCACCCCAACCCCTTGCCCCAGTCCTGAGACCCCTCCCAGAACCAGCACCCCAACCCCCTGTCTCAGCCCTGAGCCCCCTCCTGCACCCAAACTCCCTCCCAGAGCTCACACCCCCGCCCGCACCCCAACCCCTTGCCCTATCCCAGAGCCCCCTTCTGCACCCAAACTTCCTTCCAGAGCCCGCACCCCTCACTTCTTCCACACCCCAAACCCCTGCCCCAGCACCCAAACTCCCTCCCAGAGCTTGAACCCCACACCCCCTCCTGCACTCCATCCCCCTGCCCCAGACTCAGCACGGAGCTCCCTCCTACACTCCGAAACCCTTTTTAACAGCGAGGGTGATTAACCCCTGCAATAAACTACCAAGGGCAGTAGTGGAGTCTCTTATCTCTTGTTGTTCTCAGATCATGACTAGTTATCTTTCGGGAAGATATCCTCAGCCAGACTCAAGTTATTGGGCTCAGTACAGTGATAACTGGGTGAAACTGGCCTGTGTTATACAGGCGGCCATCCTAGATGATGTAATGGTCCCTCCTGGCCTTAAACTCTGTGGATCTAGCCTCCCTCACCTTAGCATCTAAGCACCTCACAAGGATTAATGAATTTATCTTCACAAAACCCAGCCAGGTAGGGAGGTACTGTTACCAAAGTGGAACAGCATCAACAGGAGTGATCGAGAAAGACCCACCTCAGAATATCCCCTAGCCAAGTGGTGAAGGCACCCTCCTGAGAGGTGTGGGAGACCCTGTCAAATATTTCTGCTCCTGAGGCAGAAGAGGAAATTGAACCTGGGTAGCCCACATGCCAGGTGAGTGTCCTAATCATTGGGCTGAAAGTTATAAGGGGAGTGGCGGCATCTCCTCCTCCGGCTGTTTTGCGTGGAATGAGGCAGGTGCCTAATCCCTTCTGACAAGCAACAACTAAGATGCCTAAGCCACCTGACTTGAGAGGAATTTCTGATTATGGATCACTGGCAGAGGTAGACATCACGCCTAAGCGACGCCTGTAGGGAAATGCCTATTTCCATGAGAGGCTTAGCACACACCCCTCTTGTCAGCATCTCCTACTGGCTACTTTAGGCAGCTCCCTGTCTAGCAGGCCGGCTTTCATGAATCCCATTCTTAGGGGCCAATCTCAGCATGGCAACGCCTAAATCCCTGTGGGAATCTACGCCAGAGAGATTAAGTTGCTCAAGGTCACACAGGAAACTTGTGGCCGAGCAGGGCACTGAACCCTGATCACTGAGTTCCAGTTCAGAGCATTAATCACAAGGCACAATCATTCCCCAAGAGGTTACATTGTAAATGTAAGATGTGGTAAAACAAACATGGGTGACAAACAGTAAGCAGGCAATGGAGTACTGTGATACAGTGACATGGTTACTTACTTTAGGTATGTCCACATATTGGCTAGTTTGATTAAGGGTCTTTATATTCTTTAGCACCATTATATTATTTTTCTTTTGTGAGCAGTCCTCTGTCAATTGATAGACTGCGTCCACCACAGTGGTATTTGAACCCTCTACAAACACAACATCAGTCAATGTTACACTTCCTCCCCAATAGCAGGAATTGTTTTGATTTGATCTTTTAAAAATAATGATATTGTGAGTATTGTAGGAAAGATGAGTCATTCATTAAATGAGTTTTATAGTTTGTTCTGGAAGCTGTAAGGTTAGTTGTCCTCTGACCTCTCTCTTAAAAAATTTGGCCTCCAGAGGCTTGATGGAAGCCTCTGGACCAAATTTTTGCTTCAATGTATCATACACTGGGAAAGGGCAAATCTTCTGAGCCATATGTTGACTGTGTTTGTGTTTCATAGAGCTGTTCCCACTCTCCAAAAAAGAGGGTTTAGTCTGATCAAAAGGGAGTGGAATCATTAATGTACAACACCAAACCAGATTAAATCATATAGAAAAATTAGATGAGAGAAAAAAATTATGTGTAAACTTTAATGCTGATTTTAGCTAGCATACTCTGCAATTTTCAGTATCTGCAACATTGTTCATATTACTTAAAGCTGTGCTCATATGCTTCAGAACAGCAATCTGAAATTTCAAAGGACAGGAGCTATTATACATTAGCTGAGAAAATTTACAATTAAATTGGCATTTTTTAACTCTATACTTTTAGAATATCAGAAAAGTAGTTTTCTTGAATTCTGTTACAACACTGTAAGTAAATACGGATACAAAATGGAAATGGATATATTTAGTAGCCTAATAGCTTATTTACTGAAATCTTTGCACACCTGTATTAACAATATAGCCTTTCCTGTTGGTCTTATGTCTTTTTCAAAAGCTAGTGAGAACCACCTGCAGAGGTTGCCAGTTAATGAGCCCCGATCTCTTCCTTCCATCCTAAGGCTCCATCTGGCACCACCATCTTCTCAGGCTTGGCTAATCAATTTCCCCTGCCCCCTACTACTATGCTGGCATGTGCCCTGTCACTGCCTGATAAATACCATCACATACTTCAACATAGTTTATATAAAAATAGGTTGGCATCAAGCTTTCAACAGAATAGAGTCCATGTCTCCCTTGATTTTGTTTTCTCTTTCCCCCTTTCTTTATCTCCATACTTTGTATTCTGGTGTATCCTTTCCTTCTCCAACTTCTTTTTCAGTGTCTCTTTTCTGTTTAATATTTTACAAAATTTTCAGTTTATTTGATCTCCAAGAACTTACTACTTTAATCCTCTTTTTCTCTTCTGATTCTGCCTCTGTCTTTAGCTCCCTGTTTTGTCTCTGTCATTTTCTTCCCACAATCCTTTCTATGTGTGACCTTTACTCTGACTTTTTTTTTTCCCTTAGTAAAAATTCTTCCCTTTCTCTCACAACCCTTTATCTCCTGTCTACATCCCCAATTTTCTAACCTGTGTCCTATATCTCCCTCTCAATATTTTTTTTAGTCTTTCGCTGTGTTCTCCACCTCTACCTCTACTTCAATTTTTGTTTGTCTCACTCTCCTCCCTCTGCTTTCCCCATCACTTCAAATGTCTCCCTCAATTTCCCACCACCACCACTTTACCCATTCTCTAAATCTCTTCTTTCCCCTTTAACTCATTCTCCCTGATGTGCCCCACACCATGAAATCACTAGTCAGAAGTTTGAAGTGGGCAGCTCTTTCTTCTTTTCTCCAGTGTAAGGGAGATAGTACAGGTCTTCTCTTTAGTTCTACCCCCTAGAAAGAGCATTGGAGGTTTGACATTATTATTCACCCCACAAAAGATGTCCAGAATGTGTGTACATTGCTACCTTCCCATTGCTACCTTCCCAGGTAGCAATGCTGTCTCTCCCTTGAAACCCTTCCATCCCTTGAATAAGTTCCACCATATTTTGATCTTGTGACATGACCTAAGATGGTGGTGTCCCAGTGAGTCTCCATCTCCCAGAGGCCATGTGATCCACACGCTACAAGCAGCAGGAACTGGTTGCTGCTGTCAATGACTATCCTTAATTAATTCACCCCTGTCAGACCCAAGGGCCTGTAGTTGAGCCTTGGACAAGCTAGCTCTGGCTCCAGACAGACTAATGAACACAGACGAGCAACAACAGAACTGCTTGATTGGCTGGCCCACCTCATAGGCTGACGGGAACCAGCAGGCATGCTCTTAAGCCAGCAGGAACAGCAAGTTGCTGGCTGCTCACCACTTACATCCACAGCTGTGATCACTTCCGTGCCTGCCTTATTCCCAGCTGTGCTACTTTGCCTGGCTTCTGACCTTTGGCTCTGATTCCTGGCTCCAGCTCTAACTACTAGGTCAGATCGCCCACATCCCCTGCCTATATCACATGAAGAACTTAATGGGTGTCCTGTATAATCACTGACTTTGATTTTTGCTCATTGGCCAGTATGGGCCCACAGATGTTCTCAGACAGCCTTCAGTAAATCATGCAGACCAACCTCCAAGCAATGTGGTAATGCTATTCTGAATTAGGCTTTTCCCAATGAGAAAGTGGGGAATATTCATTCATTTTCCCCCTCTGGAATGAGGTCAAACAGCATATATTCCTTTGTATGCTTTGCCTCTAGAAGATGGTCCTTCTTTTATAAAACGTATGTCAGATACTTCTTATAGTCTGTTAAATAAATCTATTTAAAGAAGGATGCTTAAGAACAAGAATTAATATATACAATAGGGGGGGAAAAGGTACAAGAACACCAAACAGCCATTAACAGATGTGCTTCATTTCCTATTCACAGTTAATTTCTTGCCCTCTGAAAACACAGCTGCATGACAGAAAAGACAAAATATTTAGAGAGTTTAATAATTTTACCTAAACCTCACTCGCCCACGCAGTCCCTTTCTGCCGGCTCTCCCTGAGTCACACAATGCAACTTCCTGGAAGGAATTACTTTAAAAAGTACAGAGCAACCAACTGCCTTCACTTGTAAGAAGTATACATCCTCCTTTGATTTTACCTTTCTACACAACCTGAGGGAACAGGTCAAGAACTTAGTATTGGATAAAGAGGTGTTCATCCAATAGCTAATTACTCTAACTTAGGGCTTTTCTACATGGCAAGTTACTGCATAGCAAAGCAGGCTGTGTAGCTATAGTGCACCAGCTTGCCGTGCAGTAACATCCCATGTGGATACTGCTATAGTGCACTGAAAGTCCTGAAGTGAGGCTTAGCGTACTACTACTTCAACTCTGTTTGATGACCTGTTATATATTATACCCTTCTGACCTTCTTCTGTGTAGTTTATTATGCCAGCTATTTTCTCTTTCTTGTTCTGTTATGACAGGAGTTCTAAGTGAGTGCCATCCATCAACTGCAATTAGCTTAAGTGGTGAGCTAAACATGTTAAATATCTTGCCATTTAGTTTCAGCAAAGTATCATATTGACTCAATACCACCGTCTATTGGATCTAATAATTTTTTTTACCCTAACTACTTGACTAGAAGATTTCAGCACAATCAAACCTCTTTGAGCCAAACTGCAGGTTTTCCTCAGGCCAATTTTAAATTTCCAGTTAATGTTTTTATATGACCTCCGATTTAATAGATACAAATACAAAAGATTTCCAGGCACTAGTTAATTATATTTATTCAATTAGCATAATTAAACAATTATCTATATATCTCAAATTCAATGTGAAATAGCATCTACAGAGATGAATCAAAGAGCATTCATATAGTAATTTCTCTTTCTGGTAAGTGCACTGAAGTTTCCTGGATTTCATTAAGAGTCAGATAAGTGCTTTCTTCCACTCTTTCCCTTTTAAAATAAAATGTAGGTTTCAAGGAAGAGCTGATCTTACTGACAGATACTTTTGTCATTTTCATGCCCAGATTGTTTACCATGTTTACTTCCCAATTACTTCTAGTAACTTGTGAGGCCAGACCATCCCTAACTTCTGCCCCCCTCTATACTCCCCACCCAAGTTCTAGGGACAATAGCATTATCTGTGCTTGGGTTGGGGGTTAAGGTGGAACCATCGACTCGAACCCTTCCCTCCTACTGGTCCACCATACTGGCTAAGAGCATTGTATAGAAAAGACTACTGCAACCCAAGGGAAGATTATATGATGAGGTTGCCTATGATAGCAGGGAACTGAATTCAATGACCCAGGAAGTCTCTTCCAGTTCCATGCTCCTATGGAAAGGTAAATTTCATGCACTCCCTTCTCCAGGGATGAAGTCCTGGCTCCACTGAATTAAATGGGAGCATTGTCATTGACTTCAGTGAGGCCAGGATTTCATCCCAGAGCTCCCCCTGAAGCAATATGGCTCTGAATCACCCCAGTGCTGGTGAGTAGTGAATGCCACAATCTGGCCTGTAAATATTAAGCACAGTTGCACTATGACAAATATGTCGACTTGTTATTGTTCATCTTTTGTCAATCTGTCTCCCATTTATCAATATAACAAATCTTACACAGACAAGTGCACCAGTACCTTGGGAAGTACCCAGCAACTTAAGTTTATTTCATTGTTCCTAGCCTACAGGACTGTAAAATCATTTTTAAAAGACAAAAGTCACAATGGTGTATTTGATACAGTAGCTGGGATTTTTTTTTCTTACTTAGAATAGGAAATGCTATAGATACCATGTTAAATTTAATTTCCAACCCAATAATAAATGTTGATTTTTTTTAAAATCGGGCCACATGTACAGCATACAAACATTTTACACGCACATTAACACACACTTAAAAAAAACATTCACAAAGTTCACAAATCTTTTTAAAAACTGTTTTTTATATCTTTGCTGCATCCCTCCTCAGCTTCCTGCAGCATTAGCATGACATCCTTGGCTGGAGCCACAAATTAAAATATCTCCCTTTCTTGTTGATAGTGCCAACTGCAGAAAACTGAAGCGCATTAGCAGAATGGAAGCAGGCAGTCTGTGACTTTGATTGTCCTATTCTGCAGCAACATTCAAATTTATCCCTCCTGGCTAACTACAGGTCTGTCTCATCTTACGCGGGGGTTCCGTTCCGCGGTTAGCGTGTAAAGCGAAAACCGTGTATAGCCAAAATCCCATTGAGTTCAATGGCAGGCGAAATCGCCCGCACTACAGGTATAGTATTAAAATTGTTGTTTTACTCTTTTTTTGTTTTGTTTTTGCCGACCTCGTAAAGTTGAAATCGCACATGTTAAATGCGAGTAAGATGCAACAGACCTGTATATATAATATAGAATATATAACTAAACTATTGTTGTATGTAAAGTAATTAAGGTTTTTAAAATGTTTAAGAAGCTTCGTTTAAAATTAAATTATAATGCAGAGCCCCCCCCGGACCGGTGGCCAGGACCCTGGCAGTGTGAGTGCCACTGAAAATCTGCTCACGTGCCGTCTTTGGCACATGTGCCATAAGTTGCCTACCCCTGCCTTACATTGTTCAAAGTTTTTTTTTTTTAAACCAAAAATCACCTACATGAAGAAGAAAATTGTCCAGTAGATACTAAAATGAGTAGCTGATCTAAATCGGCCTAATTCCTAGTGAGCAGATGTCTACCTCACAATAGTAATCATGACAACACACATCCTTGTTGCTAGTCCTAGCAGGCAGTCCAGGGACTGAATGGACACAGATGGAACTACTCTCTCAGCCTTATAGAGGGCCCCTCTAAAACAGGATTGAAGTATCTTTCTGCTGAGGTGTGGAGAAGCCTGTATGGCTGCTATCTGCATCGTATTCAGGGCCGGCTCCAGGCACCAGCCTGGCAAGCAGGTGCTTGGGGCGGCCGCTCCGGAGAGGAGCCGCAGGTCCAGCTATTCGGCGGACGGTCCCTCACTCCCGCTCGGAGCGAAGGACCTCCCGCCGAATTGCCGCCACAGATCGCGATCACAGCTTTTTTTTTTTGGATGCTTGGGGTGGCCAAAACCCTGGAGCTGGCCCTGATCGTATTGGCTTTTTGAAGAGTGAGGATTTGTCCACGCTGCAGTTGGGACATGTGATTGCAGCACATATAGACATACCTGAGCCAGCTTTAATCTAGCTAGCTCATGGACTGATAGGAGCAAAGCCACAGTAACGTGCACTTCAGTGAGGACTCTACAAGCCCGCCTGAGACCCTGGGTAATTATATGGGTAACTAGCCGTGCTGCACTAAAGTCGATGCAAGTATACTAGTTTTCCAAAGTTAAGATGTCCACACGTAGACCCTGCAATGCCTTACAAACTTCCTTAACTTTATGAACTGTGAGTAGTCCGAGTCACTTCAAAGGGACTGCTCACAGCCTGTAGAATTAAGCACATAAATAAATCTTTATAGGCTCGGGGCTGTAGTCTGGATATTTCTTAAAGCCCATATTAAAAAATCCTCTATCCACAAAGGAAGAGAAAACATATAATTTTCATGAACAGTGGGAACATGAGCATTTGTTTACAATAGTTACAGACAAGTGGGTGTACCTCATATGTCACAGTACCAGTGAATTAATTCAAATGAAACAAAGAGTTAAAGGCCTTCCTAACAATGAAATAGCTTTGAATGGAGAGCTTTGAAGAAGAGAATAATAATAATAATAATTAAAGAACCCCTCAGTATAACAAAGACAGAGGTTTTCCATGCAGATATGTATGTGCTGGTCAGTTAAATACACAGCAGAATGAATTTGACAGAAAATTACTTTGCTGTTGTGCATTATAGAAATTACTCTCAAAACATCTAGACTGTAATAGATGATCATGATGGTGCCTTAAAGTCTATAAAGAATTATATAATTTCTACAGAATTTTTGAACTATCTTATAGAATTCTACAGCAGGGATATGCTATTAAACTCTATAGTATAGTCCAAGACACCTATAAAAAAGTTATTTTTTTCTGTTACATTCTATGAGACTTTTCTATGAGGGTGAGAAATTAGGATCATAAGCAGTATTTGTTTCCAACCCTTTTGTGGCAGTTGACATCAATGAGGTGGCTACCATCAATGAGCTGAGTGAATGAAATGTTGCATTTGAATGGTGATACAGTATGAATGGAAACTGTCAGCATGCAAACTGATAGCTAGTTGAAAGCCAGATGCTAGGATGCTGAATTTCAGACTTTTTTAGATAACGCAAAATACCTAATCTATTAATATGGAAACCTTCTTCTGGCCCACAAAAATATTTGTGCTACAAATATTATCAAATCTAAGCACTGTGCATCTCTGATAGACCAACATCTCAGCGCCGAATTTTGAGAAACAAGCAGACAGCATGTGGTATCAAATACCACCCTAATATTTGGCAGTCAACCAAAATACATTAATTACATCTAAGTTCTCTCATAACTAATGTTGTGTGGTAGATCTCAAGTGTTATGCTAGTCCAAAGTAGATACCCATGATGAAAAGGCTGGAAACCCCAGGCCTAGAGGCTTGAAAGAAAGAGAGAACATAGCCCCAGACAGACAAAGTCAAGCCACAGATAACCATAGAGCACTGAGTTTCCTTAAGACTAGTGGTTATCAAAGAAAAGAAAAGAATACACCCAGTGACAAGTGAGGGAGGGAGAGGAGAGAAAAGAGAGGTGAAATGGATAAAAGATGCTAAGCTCCAAGGCTTTAGTGATGCAGATTGATAAAAGGTGTTGCAGTTCAAGAACCCACCTCACTTGCAATCTATTACTTGATCACAAAGAGCTAGATTTGGACTATACAATCTGCCCCGAGTAAGGAGCAGCATCTTGTGCTCCACAGCATCAGCCCAATTTTCTCCACTGTTCTGGGTCAGGAATACAGTACATCGGCTCCTTACCTGGCACAACATACACTGCCTGATATGCCAGCACACTTATGCTGCCAGGTGCATTAGTAGGGTGTCTGTCCACTCCGTATGCCTATTTACCCAAATGAACAGGGGGTACTAGATCATGATCTGGCCCTAAATCACGTATGGGGTAGGGTGGGGAACTACACTGAGGCAGTAAATAAAAGAGGCATTAACTTTGAAAATGCATGAGACACTGTGCATAAAAAACTAGAGGAAGCAATTCCATGTCTGGATGAGGAACAGTCAGACTTTATCCAGCAATTGAGGTGATGATGTAGAATGTACAGGTAACCACGACAGACATAATCAGAGAGACACTACAAGAAAGTACCTGGATGATGGAAGAGTCCATCAAGCAGTAACAGACAGGTGAAGGAGTGCTCTCAACATTAAGAGATTCATGGACATGTGGTAAATGTTCATATCTATTGCTGTGAACAATCAGAACATTTATAATTAGGGTTAAAATTTTGTCACAGTTATTGTTAGTAAAAGTCACAGGCAGGTCACAAGCAATACACAAAAATTCACGGAAGCCGGTGACCTCTCCCTGACTTTTACTAACAATAACTGTGACAAAATGGGAGGGGGGATCCAGCACTCACCACAACTGTGGCTCCAGGGTCCCCCAGCTGCCCACAGCGGCTCAGAGATTCAGGGTCCCCCATGCTGCCCTCGGCAGCTCAGATCTGCGGGGGCCCACCATCACCCATGGCGACTGGGAGCTCCAGGGCCCGTGGCCTGTGACAGTTGAGAACTCCAGGGTCCCCCTGCATGCCCTCCTCTATTCCCTACAGATGCATGGCCACCTGTACTATCTGGTGGACTGGGAAGGCTATGGCCCCAAAAAGCACCCTTGGGAGCCTTCCTCCCATGTCCATGCCTCTGACTTGGTGGGGGAATTCCACAAGGCTCCCCCGCACAAGCTGGATTGGCACCACCCCAAAGGAGGACTTTAGGGGAGGGAGAAGTGATGGAAGAACCTGCAGGAATAGAATCTGGAACCACGGGGGTTCTGGGCTGCTGATGCTTCTGCACCACTGGAAGCTTAGGCTGTGTTTCCACTGGAGGGCCCTGTGGAGCTAGGCTCTGCAGGAAATACTGCCTAGAAGGGCCTGAATGGTGGCCCCTTCATAGCCCACTGCTTAATGATGCTAGTGTTTAACCCAGGAAACCATCATGGGGAGCTGTGTGAGCAACAATGCAGACTGCCTGCCTGCCTCCACTCCAGAGCTTGCTTGCAGCAGACTCTACACTCTGACTCCTGACCCTGATTCGTCCTCGACTTTGCTATTTGCTTGCTGTCTATAACCTGGTGCCTGACCCCGACTTCCTGATATCCTGACCTGGCTCAACCCCAGCTCTGCTATGTGCCTGCAACTTGCTGCCTAACCCCGACCTCCTTGTATCCTGACCCAGCTTGCTCCCAATCCTGTTACTCATTTCCTAACTGCAATTTAGCAGCTGACCAGTGCACACAGGCTGTCCGTGGCCTGGCTCTGACACTAAGTTCCTGATAAATGTGAAGCTGTAACAGTAAACTATGTTTTAGGTATTTGATTACATAAAAAACCATGGGGATATTTTTAAACGAATATTTTACTTCTTCCAGTGCCATAATAGTTCTGCAGATGTCATTTTAATCTTCCACACAAAAAATAAATTCACCACTAGAGTGAGATTTAAGCATGGAAAGGTTCAGCTCAAGATGATTTTTTTAAATAAGTTTACTGTTTAAGGGAGTGAAATATATGGCTCCTGCAATTTAACTGTGGAATCATTGCTACATCCCAATAATTATTCTATCTAATGGAGAGCTAAAATCCCATACTCTTTTATCACAAACAGGTATGGCTATTCTGGTCTATCAAAGCCCTTTTCTGCATAAAAAGCTACCATTATTTTCACAACTCAGACCTCATGATACAGCATAATACAATGTGTATGCCACTGGTAACACTTTGACTGCTAATAAAGACCATCTGGTATGGAAGGATCAAAGTAAGGGGGACACTTTCATCTCTGAGCAAGAGTCGTCTTAAGCAACTTAAGGAGAGTGCATAATGCAGCCAACATATCTTTGTCCTTTTGAGCAAATCAGAAATGAATGTCTGTTTAAAATATATGGACATGTTTCACATTCCATAAAATTAACAAACACAATTCTGAATAAATACAGTAACACTCCAATGGATTTTCTCATAGTTAGACAATTAATTGCATTTTGCATTTTTGTGCACAGATCTCTATTTGAGACTCTGATACATAGTTATCAGAGATATTTGCATATTTACCACTGTCTGTTGTGCCAATATTATATTCCTATCTTCTTTAGTCAAAGACTACAGGAATTAGTGACTCACCGAGGAGTGACTGAGTTAAGTACAAAAACAAATGCATATTTTCAAGGAGCTAAAATTAAATCGCCTAAAGCATTGCTGATTAAGTAGGAGGAAATGACACTTCAACAACAACTAGATCAGCTTCTGCTGGTTGAAGTACCAAGCTCTTGCCATGATCACCTGCAACAGGAACCAAATGTCAGTTGCCTGACACCCTTAACATTTCTGAGATTTACATCTTTCCCTGTGCATAACTTTGGAAAACAAAGCCATTCTCTCTGCTCATCCTGGTTTGATTTTCAGTGGTTTCATTATTCTGAAGTAATGACGGCATACTTTGTTTCTACCGTCATACAGCTTTTAGTGCAAACTACTTTTGACAAAGTACACAGATGCTTGACTTTTGGCATCCAGGTTTGAAATTTTTTGGTCTAAATTAATTATTTTTTGTTGTAGAGTTTGGCATATTTAAGGCCAGCTCTGTTAGGAGCAGAGTCTGCCACCCTTGCTCTTGTTGAGTAATATCTTATCACATGAGTAATCCTATTGAAATCAGTGGGACTCCTTGAAAAGTAACATAAGTAAGAGGGGCTCAAATCCGGCGCTTATTGCCAACCTGTATGTTTAACAAGCTGCATTGTCCTATAAATAGGGCTCTACCAATTTCAAAACCACGAAAAACATGTCATGGACCCTGAAATCAGCCCTTCCCAGGAAATCTGATCTCCCCTGCTCCTGGGAGCCCTAGGAGCTCCTAGCTGCTAGTCCCACCACGCTGGGGAGGGACAGGAGTTGTCCTTCCTCTGGATGGTGGCTCTTGGTGGGGAGATCAGACCCACCTCCAGAGGCAGCACAGAAATGAGGGTGATACACCCTCACTTCAGTGCTGCAGCAGCCTGGGAGCTGGGCTCCGGACTTCCACCTGTCCCCGTCCCTGCAGCTCCTGCCACAGCTGCTGGCACCGAGCTTGGGGGTTCCTCCCACAGCAGCTCCTGTCGGGGCTGGGGGCTTCTGCTCCTGCCAGCTGCAGCCAGGGTAGCTCAGGCTTGGGGGTTTCCACCTGGGCTCGAGGCTTGCAGCCCCACTGCCAGGGCTCAGGGCAGTCTGGGTTGGAGGCTGCCCGGGCTCAAGGCTTCAACCCGGCGGTTGCAGCTGGGGCTCAGGGCACCCGGGCTCGGAGCTTCTTTCTCCAGGACTCCTGCTAGGGTTTGGGTGACCTGGATGGGGCTTCCGTCCTGGGGCTGGGGCACTCAGTTTTCCAGGAGCCTCCAAATTGCCCGGGGGTGGGGCCTGCCTTAATCTGTCACTGGCCTGGACTAGCAGCTAGGAGGCCTCAACTGGGGCGTTCCTAGCAGCATGGGGGTGAGCCTACCCACCTCCATCTCCGGGAACCTCCTTTAACTGCCGAAAGCTTGGCAACTGCTGACTTCAGAGCCCAGCTCTGAAGGCAGCACAGAAGTGAGGGTGGCAATTTTGGGACCGCCCCCCCACCACCACAAATTTGCAACTCCCTCATCCCATTTTGCATTGGGACCCCCACAGTTACAACACTGTGAAATTTCAGATGTAAACATCTGAAATCATGAAATTGACCAATTTTAAAACCCTCTGGCCGTGAAATTGACCAAAATGGACTGTGAATTTGGTAGGGCCCTACCTATAAATTGTTAATACTGTATGAGACTCTATCTCTATAATCCAGATGTTGAACACTTGAAATTTGTTGTCTGTGAGTGGATTAGTGTCTTCCATTTAATCTTTCTATTCACCTTGGTACAATAGTTTTACACTTTCAGCTAGTATAAACTTCTCTGTCATCATCCATGTTATTAATAGCAGGGGAAGAAGCCAGACTTGTAACTTGTTAAAGTGTCTGTTAACATTTTAATAAAAGTATGTAAATTAAATCTTATACAGCATTTACTCTTTTGCGATTCTTGTAAAGCAATTTTAGCACTGTATACAATTTATTATAAGAAACCTCATAAAATAGCTTGAATACTGATAAGTCTGTCAAATTATGTAGAAATGCAGTTCATAATGTAAATTAAATCTTAGACTCTTCCCCTTCCTCCATAAACATGGATTTTACCTTTAAATTAAGCATATCCTGTTCTAAACATCTCATTAAACTTTTATTTTGATGCATCAACCTGATATTAAAATAGGATCTTTACAATTTGAATCCTTTTATTGGATCACAAAACCAGCAAATAATTCAGCCTGGCTGTTATTTCTCATAGAATCATAGACTTTGGGACAGAAGGGACCATTATGATCATCTAGTCTGACCTCCTGCACAATGCAGGCTACAGACTCTCACCCACCCACTCCTGTATCAAACCTGTGTCTGAGCCATTGAAGTCCTCAAATCATGGTTCAAAGACTTCAAGATGCAGAGAATTTTCCAGCAAGTGACCCGTGCCCCACGCTGCAGAGGAAGGCAAAAACCCCCAAGGGCTCTGCCAATCTGCCCTGGAGGAAAATTCCTTCCTGACCCCAAATATGGCAGTCCACTAAACCCTGAGCATGTGGGCAAGACTCACCAGCCAGATACCCAGGAAAGAATTCTCTATAGTAACTCAGATCCCACCCCGTCTAACATCCCATCATAGGCCATTGGGCATATTTACCACTAATAGCCAAAGATCAATTAATTGCCAAAATTAGGCTATCCCATCATACCATCCCCTTCATAAACTTATCAAGCTTAGTCTTGAAGCCACATATGTCTTTTGCCCCCAATGCTCCCCTTAGAAGGCTGTTCCAGAACTTCACTCCTCTGATAGTTAGAAACCTTCATCTAATTTCAAGTCTAAACTTCCTGATGACCAGTTTATATCCATTTGTTCATGTGTCCACATTGGTACTGAGCTCAAATAATTCCTCTCCCTCCCTGGTATTTATCCCTCTGATATATTTATAGAGAGCAATCATATCTCCCCTCAGCCTTCTTTTGGTTAGGCTAAACAAGCCAAGCTCTTTGAATCTCCTTTCATAAGACAGGTTTTTCCATTCCTCGGATCATCCTAGTAGCCCTTCTCTGTACCTGTTCCAGTTTGAATTCATCCTTCTTAAACATGGGAGACCAGAACTGCACACGGTATTCCAGATGAGGTCTCACCAGTGCCTGGTATAACGGTACTAACACCTCCTTATCTCTACTGGAAATACCTCGCCTGATGCATCCCAAGACCGCATTAGCTTTTTTCACGGCCATATCACATTGGCGTTTCATAGTCGTCCTGTGATCGACCAATACTCCGAGGTCCTTCTCCTCCTCTGTTACTTCCAACTGTTACTTCCAACTTCCAAAAATTCTTGTTATTAATCCCTAAATGCATGACCTTGCACTTTTCACTATTAAATTTCATCCTATTACTATTACTCCAGTTTACAAGGTCATGCAAATCTTCCTATATGGTACCCCGGTCCTTCTCTGTATTGGCAATACCTCCCAGCTTTGTGTCATCCGCAAACTTTATTAGCACATTCCCACTTTTTGTGCCAAGATCAGTAATAAAAAGATTAATAAGAAATGTCCCAAAACCGATCCCTGAGGAACTCCACTAGTAACCTCCCTCCAGCCTGACAATTCACCTTTCAGTACGACCCGTTGTAGTCTCCCTTTTAACGAGTTCCTTATCCACCTTTCAATTTTCATATTGATCCCCATCTTTTCCAATGTAGCTAATAATTCTCCATGTTGAACCGTATCAAATGCCTTACTGAAATCGAGGTAAATTAGATCCGCTGCGTTTCCTTTGTCTAAAAAATCTGTTACCTTCTCAAAGAAGGTGATCAGGTTGGTTTAGCATGATCTACCTTTTGTAAAACCATGTTGTAATTTGTCCCAATTACCATTGACCTCAATGTCCTTAACTACTTTCCGCCTTCAAAATTTTTTCCAAGACCTTGCATACTACAGATGTCAAACTAACAGGCCTGTAGTTGCCCAGATCAATTTTTTCCCCTTTCTTAAAGATAGGAACTATGTTAGCAATTCTCCAGTCATACGGTACAACCCCTGAGTTTACTGATTCATTAAAAATTCCTGCTAATGAGCTTGCAATTTCATGTGCCAGTTCCTTTAATATTCTTGGATGAAGATTATCTGGGCCCCCTGATTTAGTCTCATTAAGCTGTTCGAGTTTGGCTTCTACCTCGGATGTGGTAATATCTACCTCCATATCCTCATTCCCATTTGTCATCCTACCATTATCCCTAAGCTCCTCATTAGCCTCATTGAAGACTGAGGCAAAGTATTTGTTTATATATTGGGCCATGCCTAGATTATCCTTAGCCTCCACTCCATCCTCAGTGTTTAGCAGTCCCACTTCTTACTTTGTTTTCTTCTTATTTATATGGCTATAGAACTTTTTACTATTGGTTTTAATTCCCTTTTCAAGGTCCAACTCTACATGGCTTTTGGCCTTTCTCACTTTATCCCTACATGTTCTGACCTCAATAAGGTAGCTTTCCTTGCTGATCACTCCCTTCTGCTTTTTCTTAATCAACTCTCTGAGATGCTTGCTCATCCAGCTTGGTCTACAACTGCTGCCTATAAATTTTTTCCCCTTTCTTGGGATGCAGGCTTCTGATAGTTTCTGCAACTTTGACTTGAAGTAATTTCAGGCCTCCTCCACCTTTAGATCCCCAAGTTCTTCAGTCCAATCCACTTCCTTAACTAATTTCCTAAATTTTTTAAAGTTAGCCCTTTTGAAATTAAAAACCCTAGTCACAGATCTATTTTTGTTTATCCTTCCATTTAGTTTAAACTGAATTAGCTCATGATTTCTTGAACCAAGGTTGTCCCCTACAAACATTTCTTAATAATAATAATAATTAATGGAGATATCCCATCTCCTAGAACTGGAAGGGACCTTGAAAGGTCATCTAGTCCAGCCCCGTGCCTTCACTAGCAGGACCAAGTACTGATTTTGCCCCAGATCCCCAAGTGGCCCCCTCACAACCCTGGGTTTAGTAGGCCAATGCTCAAACCACTGAGTTATCCCTCCCCTCTTCTGTGAGGTCCTCACTACTCATGAAAACCAAATCTAAAATGGCATCCCCTCTTATTGGTTCAGCAACTACTTGGTGAAAGAATCCATCAGCTACCGCATCTAGGAAAATCTGAGCCCTATTATTATTATTATTATTTATTATTATTACTAGCACTTGTCCTCCAGTCTATATCTGGGAAGTTAAAGTCTCCCATGATCACACAATTCCCATTAGTATTTACTTCATTAAAAACATTAAAAAGGTCTCTATCCATATCCAAATCAGATCCCAGTGGTCTATAGCACACCCCAAGGACTATCTCTGGGGAGGCTCTAGTAGCTTTCTTCCCCAATGTGATTTTTGCCCAGACAGACTTGGTCTTATCCATTCCATCCCTTCTTATTTCTTTACAGTCTACCTCATCATTGATATACAATGCTACTCCACCACCTTTGCCTTTATTTCTGTCTTTCCTAAACAGCACATACCCTTCAATTCCTGTACTCCAGTCATGACTACTATTCCACCATGTTTCTGTTATCCCTATAATATCTGGTTTCACTTCCTGCACCAGTTTCCTCCATTTTGTTACCTAGGCTCCTCGCATTGGTGTACAAACATCTTAATTCTTGCTGTTTGGCTTCGCTCACATTCTTTACTTGATTAGGCCCAGACATTCTATCACCAGTATCACCTATTAGAATGGTATCTACGCTACCCTTCCTTCGTATGTCCATTCTCCTACCCATGGCTGTATCCTTTCTTACTTTGTTTTCTTCCCTCTCAAAGGGAAAATCTGGCATAAAGATTACCTGGACATCATAGAATATCAGGGTTGGAAGGGACCTCAGGAGATGATTTAGTTCAACTCCCTGCTCAAAGCAGGACCAATCCCTAGACAGATTTTTGCCCTGATCCCTAAATGGCCCCCTCAAGGATTGAACTCACAACCCTGGGTTAAGCAGGCCAATATTCAAACCACTGAGCTATCCCTCTCCTCCCAACCATCACCCCCAATTCCTAATTTAAAGCTCTCTTAATCAGTTGTGCCAACCTCCATCCTAGAAGACTATTTCCCTCCCTACTGAGGTGAAGTCCATCCCAAGAGAACAGTCCTCTGTCCATGAATGCCTCCCAGTGGCCATACATCCAAGCCCTCCTTATAGCACCACTGCCTGAACTATCTGTTGATCGTCATAATCTTGTCACACCTTTGTTGTCCTTTTCTAGGAACAGACAAAATCCCACTGAAGATCACCTGAGCCTCGATTTCCTTAAGCGTCTTCCCCAGCCTGGCATAGTCTCCCTTGATACATTCCAGCGAGAATCTAGCCGTATTATTCGTTCCCACATTAAGGACAATCAACGGATTCTTTCCTGCTCCCGTTAGGATCCTCTTCAGCCTCAGGTCCACATCCCGTATCTTAGCACCCGGCAGACAGCACACCCTTCTGTTCTCTGGATCAGCTCTGGTTACAGGCCTATCTATTCTTCTCAGTAAGGAGTCTCCAATCAGGCAGACCTGCCTTTTCCTGGTGACAGTGTGATTCTCCGGTCTATCCCCTGTTCCCTCTGGCTGCAAGTCCTCTCCATTCCTATTCACCCTTGCAATCCTCCGCAACCCATCCCGTATCCTCCTGGGGCTCATGTTGGGTGTTGTTATCTCCATTGACTCTTCCCCTCTTCTTATAGGACTAGCTGCTCTTCTCTTCTTCCTTGCCCTCTCACCTTCAGCAACCACCTGCTGTGCCCCTTCTTCATTTTCCAACTCCGCAAACCTGTTCCTGAGCTCTTTTTCTCCTTCACTAGCCTGTCTTTTTCTCTGCCTGGTTCTCTTAGTCACATGCTTTCACCGTCCACTTTTTTCACCCAGCAGTCTCCCCTCAGAGTTCTTTGATCCTGCTTCCATCTGCAAGTCTGAGCTTTTCCATTCAGACTCCTCATGTCTTTGCTCCATCATCCACTCGAACCCCCTTCTAAACTCAACCAGAGTTTTCACCTGCATCTCCAATCCTCGGATCTTTTCTTCCATCAGCTCTATCAGGCGGCACTTCATGCAGATGAAACTCCTATCAGGTACCCCCTCCAGGATCATGTACATGCCACAGCTTCCACATCCAGTCATCTTCACTGTGTTTTCCACTGCTTGGGTCATTACCACTGCTGCCTCTGTATCTGTCATAGCCTTCTCACCTAAATCTGGGAAACACAAACCAAACCAAAACACCACCACCCACAGCAAAACAAATCCCCAACAAGTACCAAAACACTGCTAGAACACTCCCTTCACTAGCCTGTCTGATCCTCTGCCTTCCTCTCTTAGTCTTCCCCCAAACTCCCACTCAAACTCCCCTGTTTACAGCTCTGTTTGCTGTCATAGCCTTCTCACCTGGACAAATATGGCAAGGGTGATTCGGGTCTGGATGAAGATGACATATGCCTGTGAAGACCCAGAGCTGACCGTCAGTTTCATGACTACTAAGTTCTCCACCATTTTTTTAATAACACAAGACAATTAGAACTTATTCAGCACATAAATTGTTACTGCTGAGCAGTGCTTGTCGTTTAAAGCATCTATTTTCATACATTATTTCTAGGACTGTCAAGCGATTAAAAAAAATAATCGTGATTAATCACCCAATTAAAAAAATTAATCACGATTAATCACGCGATTAAAATACTTAATTGTGATTAATCTCACTGTTAATCATAATAGAATACTATTTCTTTAACTATTTTTGTATGTTTTCTACATTTTCAAATACATTGATTTCAATTACAACACAGAATACAAAGTGTACAGTGCTCACTTTATACTTATTTTTGATTACAAGTATTTGCATTGTAAAAAAACAAAAGAAATAGTATTTTTCAATTCACCTAATGCAAGTACTGTAGTGCAATCTCTTTATCATGAAAGTGGAACTTACAAATGTAGAATTATGTACAAAAAAACTGCATTCAAAAATAAAACAATGTAAAATTTTAGCGCCTGCAAGTCCCCTCAGTCCTACTTTTTGTTCAGCTAATCACTCAGACAAACAAGTTTGTTTACATTTGCAGGAGATAATATTGCCTGCTTCTTATTTACAATGTCACCTGAAAGTGAGAATAGGTGTACTCATGGTACTGTTGTAGCCAGCGCTGCAAGATATTTATGTGACAGATGTGCTAAAAATTCATATGTCCCTTCATGCTTCAACTACCATTCCAGGGGACATGTGTCCATGCTGATGATGGGTTCTGCTTGATAACAATCCAAAGCAGAGCAGACCAACGCATGTTCATTTTCATCATTTGAGGCAGATGCCACCAGCAGAAGGTTGATTTTCTTTTTTGGTGGTCAGGTTTTGTAGTTTCCGCATCGCAGTGTTGCTCTTTTAAGACATCTGAAAGCATGCTCCACACCTTGTCCCTCTCAGATTTTGGAAGGCACTTCAGATTCATAAACCTTGGGTTGAGTGCTGTAGCTATCTTTAGAAATCTCACATTGGTACCTTCTTTGCGTTTTGTCAAATCTGCAGTGAAAGTGTTCTTAAAATGAACAACATGTGCTGGGTCATCATCATCATGTAACATGATACATAGGCAGAATGCAGGTAAAACACAGAGCAGGAGACATACAATTCTCCCCCAAGAAGTTCAGTCACAAATTTAATTAATGCATTATTTTTTTAATGAGCATCATCAGCATGGAAGCATGTCCTCTGGAATGGTGGCCAAAGCATGAAGGGGCATATGAATGTTTAGCATATATGGCATGTAAATATCTTGCAATGCTGGTTATGCAAATGCCTATTCTCTCATTTTGGTGACATTGTAAATAAGAAGAGGGCAGCATTATCTCCTGTAAATGTAAACAAACTTATCTTAGCGATTGGCTGAACAAGAAGTAGGACTTGTAGGCGCTGAAGTTTTACATTGTTTGTTTTTGAGTGCAGTTACATAACAAAAATAAATCTACATCTGTAAGTTGCACTTTCACGACAAAGAGATTGCACTACAGTACTCCTATGAAGTGAACTGAAAAATACTATTTCTTTTATCATTTTTGTAATCAAAAATAATATACAGAATACAATATACACCTCTACCTCGATATAATGCTGTCCTCGGGAGCCAAAAAATCTTACCGCGTTATAGGTGAAACTGCGTTATATTGAACTTGCTTTGATCCACTGGAGTGCGCAGCCCTGCCCCCCTGGAGCACTGCTTTACCGCATTATATCCGAATTCATGTTATATTGGGTGGCATTATATCGAGGTAGAGGTGTACATGAAAGTGTAGAAAAACATCCACAATATTTAATAAATTTCAATTGGCATTGTATTGTTTAACAGTGTGATTAAAAATGTGATTAATCACGCTTAATTTTTTTAATCACGATTAATTTTGTTGAGTTAATCGCGTGAGTTAACTGCGATTAATCAACAGCCCTAATTATTTCCTATTTTTAAAGTAAATGCTTAGTGGGTCTTACACATATGAGTGATGAAGAGCATTACCTTTTAAACTTAACAGGGGGAAATAATAGATGGGACTTTGAGTAATGAGTTACTATTATCAGTATGATATTTCCATGCAGATAGTTTTCAATGCTACTAACACATAATTCTTTACATGTGCAGGGAATCCCTTGTGACAACAGCAGAGCTGCTACTACCATGACTGGCCTCTTTCCCTGCTTATATGTACATGCACTACAAGCATCCTACCTAGCTATGTAAGGTCTGCAGAAGGGCAGGGCTCCTTCTATCAGCTGTTCTGCTGAGCATAGGAATGCCTGCAGAACCCTAAAACTCAAATCCTCTGCTGCGTTATATGTTTTTTATTTTATCTTTCGAATTGGAGGTTGTCCCCATTCCCCATGAAGATGAAGAGAACGGGAGGGTGGGACTTGTTCCAGTATTCTATATTTTAAAGTTACCACAGGGAACCCCAATCTTGACTGGTGCTACCATAATACACATGTGAAATAATAATATTTTTGCCTAGCTAAGGTTTCAGAATTCTCTGGAGAAAGTACCCTTTTGTTTACTAAAGGGAGGAGAGCCACAGAAGGGAGGCTTTACTGTAGCAATCAAGAATGCATCTGATGGGGGAAAAACAATGAGTCATACCCTATTAATAGTTGATTGAGGTCCTTGTCCTTTGCTGGGCTCACCTATAATATTCAGTTCCCAACTGTTCACCATTAACACTTGGGTGCTCACTGAGAGTCTCCTAGAAACTAAAAACAGATTTCTTCCTCTGAGTTATTTAGCTATGTTATATAAGAGATTCTGCCTTTTGGGCCCCTTTTGGCAAGTCCCCTAATGGATGAAGGGAAGAACTCTTGGCCAGTTCTCTGGAACCTGCTGAGACCTGGATAGGCTGGTTGGCCAAATAAATGATCTCAACCTTACCTCAGCTTTGTCTAATCCGCTGGTTTTGGAAAAATAAATCTATTAGTGCGTGCACAAAAAATAGATGACCATGGCCTTTGTATTGGTCCCTCAGGTTTTCCGGTCACTTAATATTGTCAGTTTGAGTGACTGTTCAGCTGAGTCTCTACTGTAGTTTGCCTTGTAGGAGAGGGCAGAATTGTATAGAATCCCAAAGCACTATGCAAACTGCTTCACTTTACCAACAACTGGGGGACTTGGGGGCGGGGAAGTCAGCAGTTGCTTAATAGCACATAACATTATACATGGTAGGACAGTAGATTAAGAATATATAGTATTCTTATACAAATATACAATATTCTTAATCTACTGTCTTGACTTGCATGGTGTTCTGTTCTGTTAAACAACTGATGTCCTTTGAAACTGCATGGGGAATTTAGGGTGATCAAGGCTCCAAATGGGCCAGGACATACTCTTAGGGATCTCTCAATAATATTAGTGGGTGAAGACCTGATTTTTTTGCATCATCAAAAGACAGCACTTCCAGCAGTACAGTATCACTAATATCATGCAACGGCAGTTGTTCAGTACTGACTCAGAGGGATGAATGCTGTCTAATGAATCACCAGCAGCACTTCCTGCTGTACCTGGGGAGGTGCCTCATCCAAGTACTGATTAGGCCTGACTTTGTTTAGTTTTGAGATCTGACAGATCACAGCCTGAGATACTTTGTCTGCAGGCAGAACATCAGCTAAATCATGAGTTTTAGATGACATGTCTACAGGGAGCAATCAGGAATTTACACATAACATGAAAAAATGCATTCTCTTTCAGTATGCTCTTGTCTTTTGTACTCATACTACAAAGGGAGATATGAACTATGCGGTAATGCAAGCAAAGGGTCACTTTTTAAATTAATTAGATAGATATTGTTAAGACTGCTATCCTATGCAATTCACAGCTGCAGGACGTCATTACGGCCTGGTCTACGCTACAGAGTTAGGTTGATGCAAGTCAGCTTACATCAACCTTACTCTGTAAGTGTCTACACTAAAATGTTACTCCCGCCAATGTAACTTGCCCTCTATGCTGATTTAATAAATCCACCTCCGTGACAGGTGTACTGCTTAGGTAGTTAGGTTGACGCAGTGTCAGTGTTGACCAGGGATCTCAAACTCAAATCACCACGAGGGCCACATGAGGACTAGTATATTGGCCTGAGGGCCGCATCACTGACACCTTTTCATACAAAGATACAAAAGCCCCCCCCGCCCCCTCCCCCCAGCCCTGCCCCCACTCCACCCCTTCCATGAGGCCCCATCCCTGCTCCGCCTCTTCCCACCCCTTCCCCACCCCCATTCCAACCCCTTCCCCAAATCCCCACCCCAGCCCCGCCTCTTCTCTGCCTCCTCCCCTCTCCCTCCTGGAAAGCCCTAAGCGCTGCCAAACTGCCGGTTGGCGGCGGGAAGCACTGGGAGTTAGGTGGAGGAGCGGGACACGACACTGCTGGTTGGCGGTGGGAAGGGCTGGGGGGTAGGTGGAGGAGTGGGACACAGCACGCTCGGGGCGGAGGCGAGGGTGAGGGGAGCTATGGCAGGCCGCGTGTTTGAGACCCCTGACGTAGACACTGAATTACTTTAGTGGCCTCCAGGAGGTGTCACACAATGCCCCACTGTGACCGCTCTGGTCACTGTTTTGAACTCCGCTGCCTGACAGCCAGCTAAACAGGTATACTTCCCTGTAAAGCCCTGCAAGTTTTTGAAATTCCATTTCCTGTTTGCTCGGCATGGAGAGCTCACCTCGGGCCGTGCTGTCTCCACGCTGCAGACGCACTCCTGCCTGGAGTACACAGGAGGTATTGGATCTCCTGGGTCTGTAAGGAGAAGAAGCTGTGCAGGCACAGATCTGATCCAGTTCTAGAAATGCTGATATCTACAAGCAGATTGCATAGGGCATGAGGGAGAAGGGCTACAAAGAAGGACCCGCAGCAGTGGCATATGAAGGCTAAGCAGCTGCAGCAGGTGTACCAGAAGGCAAGGGAGGCTACAGTTGATCTGGTGCAGAGCCACAGAAATGCTGCTTTTACAAAGAGCTGCATGCCATCCTGGGCGGAGACCCCACCCTCACCTCTACCCCAGAAGCCCAATGGATACTCCGGAGGAGCCAGAGTCACAGGTCCCCGGAGTGACCAGTGAGGAAGAGGTGTTGGACAAGGAAGAGGAGGAGTATGGGGGACAGGTGACCAGGGGATCTAGTGGCTCAGCAAGCCAGGACCTGTTTTTGACTCCAAAGTGGTTGAGCCAGTCCCTACAATCCTGCATGGGTGAGCCTGATGCAGGGAAAGGAACCTCAGATAAGTATGCAAGTTTCTTTTGATATTGTGGGGACACATCTGTTCATTTACTCTTTTTTAATCATGCTAGAAGAGGTAGTGAGATAAGCAATAGAGATACAGTTGCTATCTGCTTCTCATTCCCCGTACAGCTAGGCAGAGGGGGCACTGCAGAACAATTTGTTTATGTGCAATGGGACATCCCGTGACTCCTCCATAGAGATCTCAACGAAACTTTCCTGGAGGTAGTCTGCAATCCTTTGCCAAAGGTTTCTGGGGAGAGCTGCCTTATATCTTCTGCTGCAGAAGGACACTTTCATATGCCACTCAGCAATTACTTCAGCAGGCACCGTTGCAGCACATAGGCTAGCAGCATATGGCCCCAGCCTGTAGCCGGAAGTGTGCAGGAGCTGTTCCCTTTCAGCCTCTGTTACCCTAAGGAGTGAAGTAACAGCTAAAATCACCACCGCCTGTGAAAAACGGTGCCAGTATTCAGTTCAATTGCTCTATCCGCATATACTCATTCTGGTGAGCTATTCCCCGCCCTGTTACCCACACAAAATTCTCTGTCACTTGCACACTCTAGGGCACCCACCTCTACGTAGTTCCCAGCAGCGGCTCCAGGTACCAGTGCTCCAAGCGCATGCCTGGGGCTCTGGGTTATACTCCTCCAGGCTCTGGGCAAACACCCATTCCCTGTGGACTTAGAGCAAACACCCATTCCCTCTGGCCTCAGGGCTTAATCTTTTGCGGGTTTATGGGGTCTGTACTGGGCTATCTTGATTATCACTTCAAAAGTTTTTTTTCTCTTACTTAATTGGCCTCTCAGAGTTGGAAGACAACTCCCACCTGTTTATGCTCTCTGTATGTGTGTATATATATCTCCTCAATATATGTTCCATTCTATATGCATCCGAAGAAGTGGGCTGTAGTCCACAAAAGCTTATGCTCTAATAAATCTGTTAGTCTCTAAGGTGCCACAAGTACTCCTGTTCGTTTTGCGGATACAGACTAACACGGCTGCTACTCTGAAACCTGTCATTTATCTTGTGAATACACTCAGAATGGTACCTCTGTGCATTGTACTTTTTGCAGCTGGAAATGTGGCCTTGAGGGTCTCTCCATCCACACCAGTGGAGCAGCTCAGTCAGATAAAGAGGAGAAGGAAGGGGACACAGGAATGACGTATTCCAAGAGATCCTGCAAGCCTCTGGTGCTTCGGATACTGAGCAGAGGGCTTGAAGGATCACCCTTGTGGACAGAAGGGACAGCAATAGAGTGAAGAGGAGAAAACCACAGGAAAAGGAGAGAGATGTGCAGCAGGAGATGCTAGCACTTCTCAAGCGGCAGACATGCTGAAGACTCTTGTTGACCTTCAGGTTCAACAGACCCATGCTTGCCTCCTTCTGCAGCCCATAGAGAACTGCATTCAGGACCTCCCCATTCCATGTTTGCACTACTCTACCACTTCACCACGGGGGAGAGTACAGACCATCACAGCTGCACATACACTGACCTGTGAGATACATAGTTGGTGTATCTGTTTGTGAAATGGTAATGATTGTTATTTCCCCTTCAAAGATTCTTTCCCCTGTATTTATAAAGTTTCATTTAGTTATAAATATGTCTGTTTGCACGGGTTTGGAATAAAAGTATATTTATGGAAACTTAATACATCTTTATTACTTCACAACATATGCTGGCTGGGGCTGACATCATTCAGAGATAATAGCAATTGGTGCATTTGCAATATTATATTACTGCACACACACACCTCATTACAAGGTTCATACTGTGTGCAAATAAACCCATGCCAGCAGGGCCGGCTTTAGGCCGATTCAGCCGATTAGGCTGAATTGGGCCCCGCGCCAAGAGGGCCCCGCGCTGCAGCTGTTCACCCCGCCCACTTCCCCCTCCTCCCCTGCCCTGCACGCCCCGCCCCCTCCCCTGCTTCCCGCGAATCAGAGATTCGCGGGAAGTCTGAGACTAAGCAGCAGGGGGGGCCGGCCGGAAGCACGAGGTAAGCTGGGGTGGGGGCGGGAGAAGGGCTCTGGGGAGGCGCGGCCCGTTCCCGCAGGCCCCAGCACGGCCCCCGTGGCCCGGCTCCGGCCCGGTCCCCGTGGCCCGGCTCCGGCCCGGTCCCCGCGGCTCGGGCCCCCCCATCCCCCCCCGCGGCGCGGCTCGGGGCCCCCCCGGCGGCGCGGCGCGGCTCAGGGCCCCCCTGGCCCCCCTGCGGCGCGGCTCGGCTCCGGGCCCCCCGGGCCCCCTGCGACGCGGCTCGGCTCGGGGCCCCCCTGCGGCTCGGCTCGGGGCCCCCCCGGCCCCTGCGGCTCGGGTCGGGGCCCCCCCCGGCGGCGCGGCTCGGGGCCCCCCCCACGCCAGCGGCGCGGCTGGGCTCGGGGCCCCTCCGGCGGCGCGGCTCGGCTGGGCTCGGGGCCCCCCCGGCCCCCCGGCGGCGCGGCTCGGGTCGGGGCCCCCCCCCGGCGGCGCGGCTCGGGCCCCCCCCCGGCGGCGCGGCTCGGCTCGGGGCCCCCCCGGCCCCCCCCGGCTCAGCTCGGGTCCCCCCCGGCCCCCCCCGCCCCCCCCCGGCTCGGCTCGGGGCCCCCCCCGGCGGCGCGGCTCGGCTCGGGCCCCCCCGGCCCCCCCCGGCTCGGCTCGGGTCCCCCCCGGCCCCCCGGCGGCGCGGCTCGGGTCGGGGCCCCCCCCCGGCGGCTCGGCTCGGGCCCCCCCGGCCCCCCCCCCCGGCGGCGCGGCTCGGCTCGGGGGCCCCCGGCCCCCCCCCCCCGGCGGCGCGGCGTGGCTCGGGTCCTGGGGGCGGGGCTTGCAGCAAGCCCCGCCCCCAGGAATCGGGCCCCGCTCTTGCTAAAGCCGGCCCTGCATGCCAGGCAGAGCACCCTACAGCAACACACATTACTGTGGCTCACTATTAAAATGGTCTTTCAAAGCCTCCCTGAGCTATTTAGCTGCCCGTTGAGCTCTTCTTATAGCCCTAGTATTTGGCTACTCAAAATCAGCAGCCAGCTGTTGCACCTCCACCCTCCACCCTGACAGAAACTTTTCCCCCTTTGCTTCACAGGTATTATGAAGCACAGAGCAGGCAGCTATAACCATTGGGATATTTTTTTCATGAGATCTAATCTCATGGGTAGACAGCGCCAGCAGCCTTTCAAATGGTTAAAGGCACATTCAATTGTCATTCTGCACCTGCAGAGCCTGTAGTTGAAGTGCTCCTTGCTGCTGTTGAGGTGGCCAGTGTACAGCTTCATGAGCCACGGGAGTAGGCTAGGTCTCACAGGATCACTATTGGCCTTTCAACATCCCCAGTGGTCTGGAAAGAAAGTCCTTATTTGCAACTTTCTGAATGGGCCTGTGTTCTTAAAGAGGCACACATCATGCACCTTCCCTGATCATCCCATGTTGATGTCGATAAAACATCCCCAGTGATCCACCTGTGCTTGCAATACCATGGAAAAGTAGCCCTTTCTGTTGATGTACTCTGTCCAAGGCGGTCTGATGCCAAAATAGGGATATGGGTGCCATCTATCGCCCCACCGCAGTTTGGGAACCCCATTGCTGCAAAACTATCCACAATGTCCTGTACATTGCTCAGCATCACAGTCCTTCAGAGAAGGATGTGATTAATGGCCCTGCACACTTGCATCACAGCAACCCCCACAATAGATTTCCTGATTCCAAATTGATTCCTGACTGATCAGTAGGAATCAGGCATTGCAAGCTCCCACACAGCGATCGTCACTCGCTTCTCCACTGTCAGTCCAGCTCTCATTTTGGTGTCACTGCACTGGAGGGCTGGGGCAAGCTCCGCACACACATCCAGGAATGTAGACTTGCTCATCCAAAAGTTCTGCAGCCACTGCTTGTCATCCCATACCTGCATAACAATGTGATCCTACCAGTCAGTGCTTGTTTCTCGGGCCCAGAACTGACGCTCCACCATCTATAGCTGCTCTGTGAATACCAACAACAACCTTGAATTGTTTCTTTCTATGTCCCACAGCAAGCTAGCCTCAAAGGAATCATCATGCTCCCTGAGGCTCCGCAAATACTGCAAGATCAGGTGCCTCATGTTCTCAACGTTTATCACAATAGTGCAGAACTGTGCAGGATCCATACTTTTCATGGATGGTGGACGCACAGGTTTGCAAGGCTTTTGAAAAGAGGCGTGAAAAATTATGGGATTCAGATAAAATTATGGAATGGAGAAAACTGCATCATGGGACGTTGAAATCGTGTTCCTAGTCACCCCTGCATGACTCATTTGCCCCCAGGAAGCATTGCAAACCTTTTCTCCTTATTTAGTCCTTCTCATAACACAAGAACTAGGGGTCACCAAATGAAATTCATAGCAGCGGGTTTAAAACAAACAAAAGGAAGTATTTCTTCACACAATGCACAGTCAACCTGTGGAACTCTTTGCCAGAGGATGTGAAGGCCAAGACAATAAAAGGGTTAAAAAAAGAACTGGATAAGTTCATGGAGGATAGGTCCATCAATGGCTATTAGACATGATGGGCACAGATTGTTTCCCTAGCCTCTGTTTGCCAGAAGCTGGGAATGGGAGACAGGAGATGGATCACTTGATGATTACCTGTTCTGTTCATTCCCTCTGGGGCACCTGGCATTGGCCACTGCTGGAAGACAGGATACTGGGCTAGATGGACCATTGGTCTGACCCACTATGACTGTTCTTATGTTCTCAAAACACCCTGCGCTAGATGGTGGCAAGTTGCACAGTGGGATAACTACCCACGGTGCATTGCTCTCTGCATCAGTGCAAATGGTAGTAGCTGAGGACATGCACCACCAACACAAGGAGCATAGTTTGGACATGCAGAAGTGATTTAATTACTGCGGTGCCTGTATGTTGACGTAACTTAGGTCGACTTTATTTTGTAGTGTAGACTTGCCCTAAGTCAAATACTGTAGCTGGTTAAGTTTGACCCATAATATTGTCTAAAATGATAAACATTAAGCAAGGGATAATCATAGCTCATGATTCAGGCTGCCACTTAAAAACTGTGGTATTAAGAAAGGATAGCACCTCCTTTCCTCATGTACACTACTGAATAACTGGAGATGCATAACTTTTACTCCTTTCCCAGAAGTGTCAGCTGTTAGTTACTGTGGCTGGGGAGAAGGAAGGGCAGCAGTGCTAGAGTATTGGTACCTCTTAGAAGCATGACAGGTTTCAGAGTAACAGCCGTGTTAGTCTGTATCCGCAAAAAGAACAGCAGTACTTGTGGCACCCTAGAAACTAACAAATTTATTAGAGCATAAGCTTTCGTGGGCTACAGCCCACTTCTTTGGATGCATAGAATGGAACATATATTGAGGCGATATATATACACATACAGAGAACATGAAAAGATGGGAGTTGTCCTACCAACTCTGAGAGGCCAATTAAGTAAGAGAAAAAAACTTTTGAAGTGTTAATCAAGATAGCCCAGTACAGACAGTTTGATAATAAGTGTTAGAATACTTACATGGGGAGATAGATTCAACGTTTGTAATGGCTGATTTTTTTCTCTTACTTAATTGGCCTCTCAGAGTTGGTAAGACAACTCCCACCTTTTCATGCTGTAGCCCATGAAAGCTTATGCTCAAATAAATGTGTTAGTCTCTGAGGTGCCACAAGTACTCCTATTCTTTTTGTAATAAGCATGTGCCTGCTGCTTGCTTCTGAGTGCCATAGAGAGCAATCAGTGTGCTCAAAGTAACATGAGCCCTGGCCCTCTCCTGATGTTCCAGGGATGAGACAGTGGGTGGTGTGAGAAGGCTGAAGTAGGCCTCCCATGACTTTTCCCATGAATACTAAAGAGGCCAGTGAAAAACAGGCAACAGGCTATTTGTCCTCCCCTTCCACGGAGGAGCTGAGTGAGGGGCTGCTGGTGCATCAGCCCTGCCTGGGCACCCTGCGGCACCAACCCCCTGAGCACCAGGGACAACGAGAAGGGGCGGGGCTTTCCATGCCCTGCCTCAGCCCCGCCCCCTTTCCCGCCCTGTGCTTCTCCGCGGACAAACACCCCCTCTCCCGCAGCGCAGGCGCACTGCGTGTTGGAACGGAGTCTCTCCTGAGTGAGCGTCTCCCCCTCCCCAGGCTGAGGGTGGTGGCCGCGCTTCCGCGAGCGAGGCGGGGCGGCAGCGCGAGGCGGTGATGCGCTGCTGGGACAGGTCGAGGCGCAGCGCAGGTAGCTGAGGGGGCGGGGAGAGGTGGGGAAAGCCGCTGGTACCGCCCCGCCCCTGCTCCAGCTGCGCCATTGGGAGCTCCCTGCCCGCGGCTGCTGCCGGCGAGGGGCGCCGAACCGTTAGCTGCGGAGCCCTGGCGGTGAGTAGGTCCGGTCCGCGCCCCCAGCAACGGGGGGCGCCTCTGCCTGCGCTCGCGGGGCGGCCGGGCAGGTTAACACCCTCCCGGCTGGGCGGCTCTGGGGAGCAGGATTTCAGCTGCCAGCTCCCTTGGCTCGTCCCCCGCCCCCCCGAGACTGGCTCGTCCGTCCTGCCTGGGCAGGGTTTGGCTCCGGCTCCGGGACTTGGCTGTTCGGGCTGCAAACCCCTCGGCGTAAACTTTGCCCCCCTTGCTCTGTGGCTCAGAGACACGCTGGGCTTCTTCGGCCGAAATGTCCGTGTGCACAGGCGCGGGTCAGGGAGAGCGCGGGGCGGCGGCGGCTGCTGCTGCTGCGTGTGTCGCTCGCGGGATGTAAAGTCCGTTGTCAGTGGAAGAGTCTCTGGGTGAAAGTTAGGCAGTGAAAGGGGTGCATCGTGTTGTGTGGTGGGGGGCATCGGTGAAGCGTTACCAGTACAGATGGTGGGCTCGGCAATCAAGGGGCAGGGACGTGGCTGGCTGTGGTACCTGTTCCTGAAGATGCTGTCTCCCCCTGCAAACTAGAAAATGTGCTCGCATAACTTGTCTTCCCGAACCATAAGAGTTGCTAATGATCGTTTGGTTTCCTATTGGAAATAGTATGAAACCTGCCAGTGTAGTTACGATTTAAAGAGACGTTTCCGGCTAGACTTACACTCCACATTCTTAAAGTAGATAAATAAACCGGTAATATGAATGGAAATATTGTCATGGTTCTTTCCATTTAAAAAATCCGAAACGAAAACCAAAAAAACCCAACCATATAGACATCGGGCCTGGAATGTAAACAAAAATATTATGTTGCTCCCTGGCAATCAGAAAGTGAAACCAACTTGCAGTAAAAGTGAAACTGATGAGCCTATATTTATTGTAGGAACTAGGTAAAAAGTAAACATAAGTGAACAATAAGTTGTTTTCATAACTTAAAAAAAAACCCACCACTTTGTGGACAATGTTTTATGGACATGTTAGTGACTTAATTTTAAATCTTGTTTTTCAAGGTGGTTTCTGACTAGATTGTAAAATTTCACTGTAGACTACCACTTGACATGTAATGCCTCAGTTCAAAAGGTAACTTCTTTTGCAAGTTTCAAAAATACTGGCTTTTTTATTTTTAGAACTTGTGGGTACTCGGTGGTTGGTTTTTTTTAATTATCTGTTTAAATCTAGTACAATGTCTTAAAATTGCTTCTTAAAAATATGTGATCTCAAATACTGTCAACTGCTGTAATACACGTCACAGCCCTGCAAAGACCTAGGTGTATATAGCTAGGTCTGCACATAGGAGTACACTCATTGGAGCCAGGACTTCCACAAGGTCACCTGCTTATATGAAGTTAATTATTTGCAAGATTTGGTCATATATATATGTGTGTGTGTGTGTGTGTGTGTGTACATGCATATTCATATTAGGGGTGTCTGTCTAAAAAAAACTTGGTCCCTAATTGAAGGTAGAGTCTGTCATAGCTCTGTGTGGTGTGTGTATGTGGTAGGCAGCTGAGCAGGCAGTGTCCAAACCATTACTCTGAAACTCTGTGCTAGGTAATCCAATTGTTCATTGCTTAAGTTCCAAGAGCCAATTTTTGAAAGGTATTTAGATGTCTAAATACCTAAGGACTCAGCATGGGGAAAGGCTGAAGGGTCTGGTCTGGAGATCTAAGTGGCTAATGTGCTCCTAGTAGTGGAGTAGTAATACATAGCTCTTTTGCTTCATTTTTCATCAGTAGATAGATCTCAAGATTATTTATAAAGGAGGTTGGTTTCATTATCCCCATCTAGCAGGTGGGGAAACAGAGGCACAGAAAAGTGAAGTGACTTACCCAAGTTCACCCAGCAAGCAAGTGGCAGACTGGGAATAAAACCCAGGTCCCCTGAGTCCCAGAATAGGGGGCAGGTTGTGATGGTTGGGTAGTGGAGTGTTTGTATACAAATTTGAACAGGATCATGGAATGCCAGAAGCTAACTGGGTACAAATATGCTTGTTGAGAAGACCCAGAAGATCATAAGAACGGCCATACTGGGTCAGACCAAAGACCCATCCAGCCCAGTATCCTGTCTACCGACAGTGGCCAATGCCAGGTGCCCCAGAGGGAGTGAACCTAACAGGTAATGATCAAGTGATCTCTCTCCTGCCATCCATCTCCACCCTCTGACAAACAGAGGCTAGGGACACCATTCCTTACCTATCCAGGCTAATAGCCATTAATGGATTTAACCACCATGAATTTATCTAGTTCTCTTTTAAACCCTTTTATAGTCCTAGCCTTCACGACCTCCTCAGGCAAGGAGTTCCACAGGTTGACTGTGCGCTGTGTGAAGAAGAAATTCCTTTTGTTTGTTTTAAGCCTGCTGCCCATTAATTTCATTTGGTGACCCTTAGTTCTTATATTATGGGAACAAGTAAATAACTTTTCCTTATTTTCACTTTCTCCACACCACTCATGATTTTATATACTTCTATCATATCCCCCCTTAGTCTCCTCTTTTCCAAGCTGAAAAGTCCTAGCCTCTTTAATCTCTCCTCATATGGGACCCGTTCCAAACCCCTAACCATTTTAGTTGCCCTTCTCCGAACTTTTTCTAATGCCAGTATATCTTTTTTGCGATGAGGAGACCGCATCTGTCCGCAGTATTCAAGATGTAGGCGTACCATGGATTTATATAAGGGCAATAAGATATTCTCAGTCTTATTCTCTATCCCTTTTTTAATGATTCCTAACATCCTGTTTGCTTTTTTGACTGCCGCTGCACACTGCGTGGACGTCTTCAGAGAACTATCCATGATGACTCCAAGATCTCTTTCCTGATTAGTTATAGCTAAATTAGCCCCCATCATATTGTATGTATAGTTGGGGTTATTTTTTTCCAATGTGCATTACTTTACATTTATCCACATTAAATTTCATTTGCCATTTTGTTGCCCAATCACTTAGTTTTGTGAGATCTTTTTGAAGTTCTTCACAGTCTGCTTTGGTCTTAACTATCTTGAGCAGTTTAGTATATCTGCAGACTTTGCCACCTCACTGTTTACCCCTCTCTCCAGATCAATTATGAATAAGTTGAATAGGAGTGGTCCTAGGACTGACCCTTGGGGAACACCACTAGTTACCCCTCTCCATTCTGAAAATTTAGCATTTATTCCTATCCTTTGTTCCCTGTCTTTTAACCAGTTCTCAATCCATGAAAGGATCTTCCCTCTTATTGCATGACAACTTAATGTACACAAGAGCCTTTGGTGAGGGACCTTGTCAAAAGCTTTCTGGAAATCTAAGTACACTATGTCCACTGGATCACTCTTGTCCTCGTGTTTGTTGACCCCTTCAAAGAAGTCTATTAGATTAGGAAGACATGATTTCCCTTTACAGAAACCATGTTGACTTTTGCCCAACAATTTATGTTCTTCTATGTGTCTGACAATTTTATTCTTTACTATTGTTTCAACTAATTTTCCTGGTACTGACATTTGACTTACTGGTCTGTAATTGCTGGGATCACCTCTAGAGCCCTTTTTAAATATTGGTATTACATTAGCTATCTTCCAGTCATCGGGTACAGAAGCTGATTTAAAGGACAAGTTACAAACCATCGTTAATAGTTCTGCAATTTCACATTTGAGTTCTTTCAGAACTCTTGGGTGAATGCCATCTGATCCCAGTGACTTGTTACTGTTAAGTTTATCAATTAATTCCAAACCCCCCTCTAGTGACATGTCAATCTGTGACAATTCCTCAGATTTGTCACCTACAAAGGACTGCTCAGGTTTGGGAATCTCCTTAATATCCTCAGCCATGAAGACTGAAGCAAAGAATTCATTTAGTTTCTCTGTAATGACTTTATCGTCTTTAATTGCTCCTTTTGTATCTCGATCGTCCAGGAGCCCCACTGGTTGTTTAGCAGGCTTCCTGCTTCTGATGTACTTAAAAAACATTTTATTATTACCTTCTGAGTTTTTGGCTAGCTGTTCTTCAAACTCCTTTTTAGCTTTTCTTATTACATTTTTACACTTAATTTGGCAGAGTTTATGCTCCTTTCTATTTACCTCACTAGGATTTGACTTCCACTTTTTAAAAGATGTCTTTTTATCTCTCACTGCTTCTTTTACATGGTTGTTAAGCCATGGTGGCTCTTTTTTAGTTCTTTTACTATGTTTTTTAATTTGGGGTATACATTGAAGTTGGGCCTCTATTATGGTGTCTTAGAAAAGTGTCCATGCAGCTTGCAGGGATTTCACTATAGTCACTATACCTTTTCATTTCTGTTTAACTAACCTCCTCATTTTTGCATAGTTCCGCTTTCTGAAATTAAATGCCAGAATCCACAGAATAGTGTACTGCTCAAAGTACACTATTCACTGTCTTCAGTAAGCAAAGCCAGGAGTCCTGTGTAGCACAATCTTGTGTGTTAAGCATGGCTGTTGCCAGGCCTTGTCTTGTGTCCTCTCCCTAATCTAGTATACTAACTATTGTATCACTAGATTGACATTAAAGTAAATCTTACAAGTCCCAACTTCAGTTTTTCAATGCACTTTATATTTTTGTACTGAAAAGTTGCCTATTCTACAATTTATCAGGAGGTAGCTTCATCTTTTCACAGCAAAGCAGGGAATAACTAGATTAGGTTTGTTTTTTGCTGCCTAGAAGGCAGATATGGATTAATACTGGGGAACAGAGAGATCTCTTTCAGATTAAGAAGATAAAGACAAGTAGGCACATTGACAAAAGCTGTAAATGTCTGCATACCACTGTAATAAGATAAACAATAAGTGCACTAGAATGCCTAATGATGGAAAGAGGACTTTGGCAATTACTCTCCTTCCTCTATCTTTTCATAATGTCTGTCAATGATATACTGTAATATCTGGCTGTAACTATGTAGACTCATAGACTTTAAGGTCAGAAGGGACCATTGTGATTATCTAGTCTGACCTCCTGCACATTGCAAGCCACAGAACCTCACATACCCCTTCCTGAAATAGACCCCTAACCTCTGTCTCAGTTACCGATGTCCTCAAATCATGATTTAAAGACATTGTTACAGAGAATATACCATTTTATACTACTTTAAACCTGAAAGTGACCTATGCCCCATGCTGCAGAGGAAGGCGAAAGATGCAAGAGTAATACGGAACCTAAAAGATTCCATAAAAATCTAATGAGAATTTCAGTGGTGAGGACTATGCCGTGGAATACTATATTTTCCTCTTATCCTCATTTTAGTCAAGATTAACACAATGAAAAAAATATATACCTACAATACTAGCAAGATGCCTTCTATTATTCTGAGCTCTTAGAGAGAAAACTTTCTCTTAGTTGCTTGTGAGAGGGATTCCTGAAAAGAAATGGTGAAAGAGGGCCAGGAGAGACAGAACTGAATAGTGTAATCTTTCGTCACTATTTATAGTTAGCAGTTTCGCTATGTGCTACAAAATGAGACATGATCCCATACTTAGTCCTGCCATGAGTGCAGGGGACTGGACATTGGCCTGGGATGGCGAACTGCGGCCAACGAGAGCAGTGATCGGCCGAACCTGCGGGCGCGGCAAGTAAACAAACCAGCCCGGCCCGCCAGGGTGCTTACCCTGGCGAGTCGTGTGCCAAAAGTTGCCGACCCGTGGTCTAGGTAATACTTAGTCCTGCCATGAGTGCAGGGGACTGGACTAAATGACCTCGTGAGGTCCCTTACAGTCCTACAATTCTATGTTTCTATAATAAACAGTCTTATTAAAAAGTTGGGGGGGGGTTTATTATGATTTTGGAATAAGGGAGGTAGTCTTGAAACTTATCTTTCCCTTTCTGTTGTCACTGTAAATCCAATGATGTGTGTCTTTATCAGCAGCTGCTGCCATTGCAGTCTTGGAGAGTTCCCCTTCCACACCTGCAGAACACTTGACCCCATGAGGGGAAAGTAGGATTAGGAAGGACATGTTTAGTGAAATCCTGCAAGCCGGTGCTGCATCAGACTGCAACCAAAGGGCCTGGAGGGCTGACACAGCAGAGAGCATTGAGAAGGGACAGGAGAAAGGCCCAAGAAACCGAGAAGGCGATGCACCAACACATAATAGGGCTTCTCAGACAGCAAACACAAATGCCGCAGACCCTGGTTGATGTACAGTCCATGTGTCTGACTCTTCACTTTTTGCAGTCCTTAGAGAACTCCATGGTAGTGGCTCCCTACATACCCCAGCATTCCACATGGCATCACAGGCTGCATCCATACCTCTACCACTCCATGTCAGGGGACAGCAAAGAATGGTATACATGTAGCCACAATGGACTCTGTGCACTGAAATGGACAATTTTTTTTCTACCTTTCTAATTTCAAAGTGCCATTCTGTTAATTTATATTTACAGTTTGTATAGCATTGCCTGTTTTTTCCACATTGTTTTTCTGTACTGTTTTTGCCACTCAATAAATTTTTTTTTTTTTTTTTTTAAATAAAATTGTTTATTAGTTCACAACACGTTGTAGAGTGCATAGGGGTACCCAAAGCATCCAGTACATTGTAAATGTAGAGCACCAGATAACTCATTGGGTATTTTCCTGAGCCTGTCATATTTATAAAAGTACACCAAGCACCGCATTGGTGCTGTTAGGAATTAAAGCTTTAGGCCTAGAGAACTGTCCACCACAGCCTGTTAAAATGCTCTTTTAAAGCCTTCTTTAATGGCATAGTTTCACATTCAGCTCTTGTAATAGCCCTTGTGTCTGGCTGTTCAAAATCAGCAGACAGATGTTCTACCTCCACCGTGGTGGTAGCTTTCCCCCATTTGCCTCAGAAATTTTGCAGGTCACAACATGCAGCTATAACCACTGGGATATTGTTTTAACTGAGATTCAATCTAGTGAGTAAACATTGTCAGCGTCCCTTCAATCTACCAAAAGCATATTCAACAGTCATTCTGTACCTGCTGAGCTGATAGTTTAATCTTTGCTTGGTGGTAACTAGTGTATAGTTTCATGAGCTAGGAGAGCAAAAGGTAGGCTGGATCCCCCAGAATCACAATTGGCATTTCAATATAGTCAGTGGTAATCTACCAGTGAGGAAGGAATGTCCCTGCTTGCAGCTTTCGGAGCAATTTTGTGTTCATAAAGATGTCATGCACCTTCCCTGACCAGCCCCCATTGATATCGGTGAAGTGTCTCCAATGATCCATTGTTTGCATAACCCTTTTTGTTGATGTACTCTATGGCAAGGTGGACTAGTGCCAAAATGGGGATGTGTATGCCATCTATTGCTCCACTGCAGTCCAGGAACCCCTTTGCTGCAAATCTATCTACTGTGTCCTGCATGCTACCAAAGGTCTCAGTCCTGTGTAGCAGATGATGATTAATGGCCGACACACTTGCATGACAATGGCACCCACCATGGATTTTCCAACTCCAAACTGATTTCCCACTGACTAGTAGCAGTCTGGCATTATACGTTTCCAGGGTGTGATTGCCCCTTGCTTCTCAGCTGTCAGTGCAGCTCAATTTGGTGTTCCTTGGTGGAGACCTGGGGAGAGGTCAGCACACAGATCCAGAAATATATATATGGCCTTTTGCATCCAAAAGTTCTGTAGCCACTGCTTGTTGTCCCAAACTTGCATTATGATGTGATCCCAGTAGTCAGTGCTTGTTTCTCAGGCCCAGAAGCAGCACTTCACTGTCTGCAACTGTTCCGTGAACTCCACCAGCAAACTTGAATTGTTTTATCCCTTCAGAATCTGTCCTTGAAGGCATCATCATGTCCCCTGTTGTTGTGGTTGTTCCTGCGAGTCTCCAAATATAGGAGAATCATGTGTCCTGTATTTACAACAATCATGAGAATAATGCATAGCTCTTCAGGCTCCGTGCTTCTGTTATAGATGGTGGACATCAAAAAGTATCACAGGTTTGTAGGATTTAAAAAAAAAAATGTACAAAAATTATGGGATGGGTTGGCAAGCTGCATGCTGAGAACTTGAGCCCCTACCTCCCAGAGATCCCTGGGTGAATCATTTCTATCCCACAACACATTGCAAAAATTTTCCAAAAGGCATTGCTTGGGGGGGGGGGGGGGCGGCGCGGGGGGGCAATACTGGAATTACAATCCATCGTGCTTTGCACTTTGCATTGACACAAGCATTCCTGGTAGATATGTCCAGTGCCACCACAAGCTGCTAAGTATGCATGCACATGAGTGATATACTAACTTCAGTGGCTGGATGCTGCCGTAATTTGTGTCAACCAAAATTTGTAGTGTACGTGTGCCCTAAATTACTTTAACTGTTCATAAAACTTTGATCTGTTAGCACTGGCAAAACAACTATGTAACTTTAGGCTGAAGCATGGAACTAGGCCACTGAACTGTAATTGCCTTCAAAGTTTTTGGGTGGGAGGTTGCTTATCTAGATTCATTGTGTTGACTTTCTGCTTGATTTTTCCCCAACAGCCTCATATAAGCTAGACCCTTACTTCCATACAGGGAAGTCTAATAACAGTATAACTAGACAGTAACTTTACCTCACTGACTAGCTCCTCCTGGCCCTTGGGCTGTGGGTAAAAGAGCAAGTGCCTGCTGGAGCTGGGGACGGAGAAGGAAGGGAAAAGCAAGTTTGAGCCGGAATAGGGGGTAGGAAGAGAAGAGTGAGCTGCCGCCGGAGCCTGGGGGAGCACAGAATGTAAATTTCTGTGCCCATATACAATATCAATAAAACTATTAGATCAGTATTATTTAATAATTACATAGTAGTTCTATGTGTACTACAAAGATCATACTAAAAACTACCACTATAACAGTGAATATTTGAAATATTTTTTTAAAAAGAGGAAGCCAGTCAAAAAGGAGGAAATTACTTGACATGGAGTTCCCTTACTAATATAATTGAGTCACTGTATGTATTCGTACCCTTAAACAAAAAAGGAGGGCAAGAAAAAATGATTACTTGGCAAGGTTCAAGAAGTTTTTGAGCCAATCAGATTCCTTACTAAAATAAATAATTTATTTCCAATCCTTGGGGAGTTTATTGAGAGGAACCTAATGTAATGGGGGGTGGGAGGGGAGGGCTGTAAAATGGAAATTAGGAGGTCTAATAGGTATTTTGAAGAACTATTAATCAAAGGTGTAAAAAAACAAACTTGGGGTCATCTTTCTTTTTTTGCAGCATGTAGTGAAATTGTATAGGAGGGCATTGTAAATTAGTGAAGAAAGGGTACACTGTTCAGTTCTGTGTCTCCAAGACCTCATTCCTTTTGAGGGACCCCTCTCACAGGCAACTAAGTGCTTAAAAGCCCCATTCAGCAAATTGGGGCCTGTTGTGGTAGGCACTGTGCATGCAAAGAACAAAAAGACAGTCACCTACCCCAAAGAGTTTACAGGCCAAGTAATGGATGAGACAATAAGTGGATACAACAAGCGTGTGTGTTGTACTTGTTTGCCTTCTTCAGATGACTGGTTTGTCAAGGCCTAATTTCCACAAAATGATTTTCCTTAGGTGTAATCTATTACCTCTTCAAGAGTTCGGTTCTCTGTATTACCCAAGAAGAATCTACCCTTGCTATGGTTCATACTCACTTTAATCATACTGGCTCTATTCTACAGCAGCTACTCCTTTCCTTCCAGCAGAAATGCCTTGCAGACATGCAAAAAATTTCTATGAACAGACTCATGGGTCAATTGGATCCTTTCTGGAGGCTCCAGGTTTTACCGTTGTCTTTCCATAAGTGCCCTCATTTGAAAACTATGGCTGAAACCTTTGCAGTATTGATTTACAGCAGAGCAAGTTGGAAAATTGAATTTCTGTCCTGCAAGAAATTTTGGCATTTTGAAATTTGTATAAAAAGTCAATCATTAAATATTTTAATTCTAAAGCATCTAATGATCATGTCTAAATGTTTTGGATAATGTTGAAATATTTTAGAATGTAAATACTTTATAAATATTAAGTAGTTACATACTTTATTTTTACATTGTGAATATTACAAATGTAAAAGTCAGAATGAAACAAAATGAGAAAGTCGGAATGAAATACTCTATTTCTATCATTCTATCATTTTGAAATGTCTGTCAAATTTCATTGAAATTGATGCAGTCCTGCAAAACATTTGTTTTCACGAAACTGCATTTTTCTGATGAAAAGCTGTTCCATCTAAATTTTTTCACCCAGTTCTAGTTAACAGCAACCCGTTGTCTAAAATGGAAACAAACATCTTACAAAGGACATTTAAAAAAAATTCCGAAGTAATAGGAGGACTAGTTTGTGAGCAAGATGGAATTCTGTGACACTGGGTTTTGCTCTGGTTGCTGGATCTGAAATCTAGGTGTGGAAACCTGGTGAAACTACAAACAAAAATATTGACAAAACCCCTTAAGTAGCTTTGGGTTGTAGTTCTTGTTTGTGAAAACTAGCGCTGTCAATTGATTGCAGTTAACTCATGCGATTAACTCAAAAATTAATTGCGATTAAAAAAAATTAATCGTGATTAATTGCACTGTTAATAGAATACCAATTGACATTTATTAAATATTTTGGATGTTTTTCTACATTTTCAAATATATTGATTTCTATTACAACACAATACAAAGTGTACAGTACTCACTTTGTTATTTTATTACAAATATTTGCACTGTAAAAATGATAAACAAAAGAAATTATATTTTTCAATTCATCTCATACAAGTACTGCTGTGCAGTTTCTTTATCGTGAAAGTGTAACTTACAAATGGAGATTTTTTTTGTTACATAACTGCACTCAAAAACAAAACAATGTAAAACTTTAGCACCTACAAGTCCACTCAGTCCTACTTCTTGTTCAGCCAATCGCTAAGACAAACAAGTTTGTTTACATTTATGTGAGATAATGCTGCCTGCTTCTTGTTCACAGTGTCACCTGAAAGTGAGAACAGGCATTTGCATGGCACGGTTTTAGCCGGCGTTGCAAGGTATTTACATGCCAGATATGCTAACCATTCATATGCCCCTTCATGCTTTGGCCACCATTCCAGAGGACATGCTTCTATGCTGATGATGCTCATATTAAAAAAAAAAAAAAAAAAAAAATTTAAATTTGTGACTGAACTCCTTGGGGGAGAATTGTGTGTCTCCTGTTCTGCTTTACCTGGATTCTGCCATATATTTCATGTTATAGCAGTCTCGGATGATGACCCAGCACATGTTCATTTTAAGAACACTTTCACAGCAGATTTGACAAAACGCAAAAAAGGTACCAATGTGAGATTACTAAGGATAGATACAGTACTCGACCAAAGGCTTAAGAATCTGAATTGCCTTCCAAAATCTGAGAGGGACGAGGTGTGGCGCACGTTTTCAGAATTCTTAAGAGTAACACTCAGATGCAGAAACTACAGAACCCAAACTATAAAAAAAGAAACTCAACCTTCTGCTGGTGGCATCTGATTCAGATAATGAAAATGAACATGCATCGGTCTGGTCTGCTTTGGATTGTTATCAAGCAGAATCCCTCATCAGGGTGGTTGAAGCATGAAGGGACATATGAATCTTTAGCGCATCTGGCATGTAAATATCTAGCGATGCCGGCTACAACCGTGCCATTCAAACACCTGTTCTCACTTTCAGGTTACACTGTGAACAAGAAGCGGACTGCATTATCTCCTGCAAATTGCAACCAAACTTGTTTGAGCAATTGTCTGAAGTAGGACTGAGTGGACTTGTAGGCTCTAAAGTTTTACATTGTTTTATTTTTGAATGCAGTTATTTTTCTGTACATAATTGTACATTTATAAGTTCAATTTTCTTGATAAAGAGATTGCACTAAAGTACTTATTAGGTGAATTTAACATATTTCTTTTGTTTTTTACAGTGCAAATATTTGTAATAAATATAAACTGAGCACTGTACACTTTGTATTCTGTGTTGTAATAGAAATCAATATATTTGAAAATGTGAAAAAATCCAAAAAAATGTAAATAAATGGTATTCTGTTATTGTTTAACAGCATGACTATTATTTGTAATCGCACGATTAACAGCAATTAATTTTTTTTAATCCCTCGACAGCCGTAGTGTAAACATGTAAAAAGAATTTCTTTAGCATGCTTAATAATTCTGGTAGCCCAGATACAGACCTTGTGGGTCACTGCCTAATTCTATATATTCTGATATCACCCTCATCACTGTAATACAGGGTTCGGCAACCTTTGGCACGCGGCTCGCTAGGGTAAGCACCCTGGTGGGCCGGGCTGGTTTGTTTACCTGCCGCGTTCGCAGGTTCGGCCGATCGCGACTCCCACTGGCTGCGGTTCGCCATCCCAGGCCAATGGGGGCAGCGAACCACAGCCAGTGGGAGCCGCAATTGGCCGAACCTGTGGACATGGCAGGTAAACAAACCGGCCTGGCCCGCCAGGGTGCTTACCCTTGTGAGCCGCGTGTCAAAGGTTGCCAATCCCTGCTGTAATATGTGAGCTCCTTCCAATAGTGCTTTAAGCAGAGAGAGTAACATCTGTCACATGTGATTTGTTCTCTTTAATTTTCTGGCGGAAAATTATGTATGGTCATTTTGTTTTGGTAGGGTTCTGTTTTAGGGTTTTTGGTTTTTTTAAATGTGCATGCTGTTTTGTGTGTGTTAGAGAAGGCTAGATGGAAGAAGTGTGCCTCACACTTGAAGTGGAAGATGGTGAGGTTTGTGGTGGTGTATCAGTTGCCCTCCTGCACAGATGAGCTTTTATCTTTATGGTAGAAATTTCCATTTTGCCTGAGGAGTGAAGTTGCCATTAGCTCCTGTGGGAGCCTAACCACAAAAGAACCCTACTGAAGAAAGTGTGCGCACCAGCACTGCTCTCCGCTGTAGCCCATTGGAAGGACAGTGCCTCTGATTCACAAGAGCTGTAAGAGGACGCAGGCTGAAGCATATACTGACTGCTTCACAAGGAAATTGGGAGACTCCCCTATCTTCAACATTTCTAATACATCACCATGCTATCTAGGCACAAAATAAAACATTATTTAGCATTGACTTCATTTTGAAGGTTCCTGTTGTTCCTTTTATTTGTTTCCCCCCGCTTTGTAGTTTATTATTTATCATAGTGGTAGTACCCCAAGACTCCAATCAAAATCAGGGCCACATTGTATTGGGTGTTGTACACAAACAAGTGTAATTTTTAATGCCTTTTTTAAGAGAGTGTCAGGAAAATAATTAGGTGAGAGCTCCATCTGATCTTCAGTTCTGAAGTTTTGGGGGGCAGATGGAAGGGGGACCTGTCATGGACAGTGCTGTGGTCCTGCTCTCAAGTCTTTGAACCTAGGCTCTGTCAACTTGAGTTTTGGTTCCCATTGAGTACTTTTACCTTGAATTGTTGTGGAATTAGAAAGGGTCTGTAAGGGAGATAGGTCCTGATCTGTTGAGGGCCTTAAAGGCAAAGGCTAGAAGCCATTAGCTATACAAATAACACTGCAGACATTGTGAAGCTCGGTTATGTGCTATGTTAAGAGTGACCAATGTGTCTTCTGCTTCTGTGATCTAGCTGATTTTATTTTTGGCATATCTCATAGAAGACTGTTATATGGATGTGCTGCTAGCTAGCCAGAGATGGAAGTGTAGATTCTGGTATGGTATGTACAAAGGAGATCCAGAACCCACGTGTTTGACCTTTAATATTTCACGAGGTGGCTGAGTAATTGACAGATGTGCATCCCCAGGAGTGAAAGCAGTGCCCCAAGAATATGAAGTGACCAAAAAAACTCAGTGTTATAAGACCTGGGAAGACAACTGGTCCACCTCGGGTAATAAACTTGCCCATTTAATGATAAACTGCATTAAATCCTTCGGACTTGCTCAACCACACAAACTGATGGCTCGATAGCATGCAAATTACTTGTGAGCTAGGTGGAGAAAGAGGAAAACAGGAACTCCGTGAACCATAGGAATGAAGAATCAGACTGCTAGCATCCCATGATCTCTTTGGGAAGACCTGTGCTGCTGACATGACAGAAAAAATAGTAGCTAAGCTGGTTCAGTGGGAAGAGATGATGTTAGACCGTCGAGGTATAGTAGGGCCAATTTCATGGTGATAGGATTTTTAAAATTGTAAATTTCATGATTTCAGCTATTTAAATCTGAAATTTCATGGTGTTGTAATTGGGGGAGGAGGGGGAGTTTGCAGTACTGCTACCCTTACTTCTGCGCTGCTGCTGGTGGTGGCACTGCCTTCAGCACTGGGCGGCTGGAGAGTGATGGCTGCTGGCAGGGAGCCCAGCTCTGAAGGCAGAGCCACCACCGGCAGCAGCACAGAGTAAGGATGGCATGGTATAGTATTGCCACCTTTACTTCTGTGCTGCTGCCTGCAGAGCTGGGCCTTCAGTCAGCAGCCGCCACTCTCTGGCCGCCCAGCTCTGAAGGCAAAAGCGCAGAAGTCAGGGTGGCATGGTATGGTATTGCCACCCTTACTGGCAGGCGCTGCCTTGAGAGCTTAGTATCTGGTATGGTATTGCCACCCTTACTGGCAGGCGCTGCCTTGAGAGCTTGGTATCTGGCCAATAGCCACCTCTCTCCAGCCGCCCAGCTCTGAAGGCAGTGCAGAAGGGTGGCAGTACCACAACCCCCCTAAAATAACCTTGCAAACCCCCTGTGACTCTTTTGGGTCAGGACCCCCAATTTGATAAACACTGGTCTCCCCCGTGAAATCTGTATAGTATAGGGTAAAAGCACACACAAGACCAGATTTCGTGTTTTTCACAGCTGTGAATTTGGTAGGGCCCTAGGTTTAGGACTTGTCTACATGGGGAGTTTAGTGCAGAGTAAGCTAGTATGTGAACTTAAGGTGTACTAGCCACTCTGCACTAACTACTTACAGACCCCCTTACTTCCACTCGTACTCGTCGTGCACTAGCTACTCCACGCTTGCTGCTCTGGGCTTTTTCCCCTGTAAGGTTTCTGTATTCTTCAGCTCTGTGTTCCAACTTAAGCCCAGAGCAGATTTACAACAGAGTTTCAGCCTGGGAGGAGTAAATAAGTTAAAATGGTCAGTTGTGTTGGGGTTTTTGGACAACAAATATATTTTTATATTGTAGGTTGCATAACATCTTTTCAGTTGGTCAAATAAGTATCTCCAGTATTTAGCTGTAGAGGGTTGAGAGCCATTAAGCTGTCTTTGTCAATTCTCATGTTAGCATAAGAGCTTTTCCCTTGTTTGATACTAACAAAGACAAACTTGAAGTGCACTGAAAGGAAATTGTATTAAATATGCTGTGAATAATGAACATCAGCACTGTTGTACCTCACTATATAGAAGATATATCTGTGCTGGAAGAAGTTTAAACTAACATTGATAAAACAGGAAGGCTAGGTTAGCTGGATAACCTAGAAGCAGGAGGGGAAAAAAAACAAATGAAACCATTCCTGGTTATGTTGCTCCTCAGATTATTAGAATCCACTGTCAGCACAATGGTAAGGATGATGGTTGCTTGCTTCTGAAAGTCCTTTGAGTCTTTCTGAGGTGTTCATTGAGTAGATAAATACTGGAGAATAAGCATAATTTGCTAGATAGGAAGTATGAGTTAGTTGTGATGACTCTAAATATTGACACGCTCTAATCAAGGCTTTTTAGGAGGGAGGTGTGTGTTTTACCTTTTTTAAATAAATCTTGAATAATTTTGTGCATTTCCTGCTCATTTCAAAATATGCTAACGCAGTGTGAGTTTTTTAATTCAATTTAATTTTTGTATTGTGACGTTACATTCCATATTCTTTATGGAAATATGCTTATGATATGGATATGGCATAACTGAGATATATTTATTCCCCTTGACCTGTCAGTCACCCACGAAGGCACTGAAAATGCGCCTTTCAAAAAAAATTTCTCCCTTGGCTTCTGTGACTGTCCCTCTCTTGGTTCTTATCCTACTTTTCAAATCATTCCTTCATCATGTCCTTCAGAGAGTACTCCTCATCCCACCTCCAACTATCTGTGGGTGTTCCATAGGGTTCTGTCCTTGGTCCTCTTTTCTTCTCCCTCTAAATCTTATCTCTGGGTAATCTCATCTGCAGATTCAAATTTAACTACCATCAACTGTGTGGACCTTCGCTCCAGATAACTCCTGTTATCTTCTGTACAAATTAAAATCTTGGCCGTCTCTCTGACATCTCATGGATGCCAAGCTTAAATATGGATAAAATAGAGCTCTTAATGTGCCCCCTAAAATGCTTCCTGCTACTTCTTTCTCGATTACTGTAAACACCACCATCCTGCCTATCATTCTCTTTGATGTGGACTTCTCTCTAGGTCCTCCCATCCAGGCTATATTTAAGTCTTGCAGATTCCTTTCTGGATAACATCTCTGATATATGGCCTTTCCCATCCATCCATTCATTTAAAACTCTCGTCTAGGCTCTTATCATCTTGTCTCTCAATTACTGCAATATCCTTTTTTCTGGCCTTGATAAGTGCACTCTTGCCCCACTCATATGTTCAGAATGCTGCTATAAAGATGATCTTCCTAGCCCATCACTTTGACCATGTCACCTCTCTGCATCCCTCCACTGGTCCCCACTACTCTGTCATATCAAATATAAGCTGTTCACTTCACTTTCAAACCCCTGACCTGCCCCCCCCACCTATAATATCTCATTGGCAATCAAGAGTCGACTCTTGCGTCCAATCAGACCATGATACTACCCTTTATTGCCCACTTGTTAAATTTTCAAACAAGCACCTTCATATTTTCTCCTGTGCTGGCCTGAAAGGAGCTCCCTGTAAACATCTGCAAAGCTACCTCATTCAAACCCCTCCTTTTCTGTGATGCTTACAAAAAGATTGGCAACATTTAAGTGGTGGATACGCTGAGACCACTAAACAATGCAATCATGTTGACTAATATTGTCTCATTGTTTTTCTGCACTTCACCATCTGACTGTATCCATCTGTTGTCTCTTATTTTATATTTTGATTGTAAGCTTGACCATGGGCAGGAACCATCTTTTTGTTCTGTATTTATACAGCATCTAGCACCGCAGGGTACTGGTCCAAAACTAGGGCACCTAGATGCGACAGTATTTAAATAAAGAAAGAAAGAATGAATGGACATTAGATTACATTGTACCAGTGCTCTTGTTCATAATGAAGCTAGACATTTGTGCACTTTCAAGACTTTCTAATGTAACATAGTGCCCTTAGATGAGTTGTCAATGAGAATTAAACCTAGGACCTCTGGGTCTAAAACCATTAGTCTCTACTGACTGACTTACAAGGCTGACATCTGTTGGCTCAGAGGCTGCAGTGAACTCAAACATCTGTGGTTCAGCCACCAGAGGGGGCTAGAGACCTACAGAGTATAATTGTGGGTTATGCTAGCAGTGGTTCTCAACCTTTCCAGACTACTGTACCCCTTTCAGAAGTCTGATTTGTCTTGCCTACCCCAAGTTTGACCTCACATAAAATTAGCTTACAAAATCAGACATAGAAATACAAAAGTATAACATACTATTACTGAAAAATTGCTTACTTTCTCATTGTTATCATATAATTATAAAATAAATCAATTGGAATATAAAATATTGTACTTACATTTCAGTATGATCCTTGAGGCTGTTTTTTCACTTGTGGGAATTGTCTGAAGCTCAAGCCCCGCCACATGGAGCTGAAGCATGTAACTTAACTTCATGTGGCTGCCTGTGGTGCGGGGCCCTGTTCCACTACCCTGCTTGCCACTGCCTAATGCAGGGGAGGGCAAACTACGGCCCACGGACTGGATCCGGCCTGTCAGGGCTTTCAATCCGGCCTGCGGGATTGCCAGCCCCGTGGCGCAGCGGGGCTAAGGCAGGCTCCCTGCCTAGGTAGGTTCCCTGCCTGCACAGGCCCCGTGCGGCTCCTAGAAGCGGCTGGCACCACGTCCCTGTGGCCCCTGGAGGGGGCGGGGGTAGAGGGCTCTGTGTGCTGCCCTTGCTTGCAGGCACCACCCCCCACAGCTCCCATTGGCTGGGAATGGAGAACTGCGGCCAATGGGAGCTTTGGGGGTCGTACCCACAGATGAGGGCAGCACGCATCGGAGCCGCCTGCCCCACCCCACCCCCAGGAGCTACTGCCAGACATGCTGGCCATTTCTGGGAGTGGTGCGGGGCCAGGGTAGGCAGGGCATCTGCCTTAGCCCCGCTGTGTGCCACTGCCACCCCAGAGCTGTTTGAGGTAAGTGGTGCCGGGCCGGAGCCCACACTTCAAACCCCTCCTGCACCCCGCTCCCCAACCCCTGCCCTGAGTCCTCTAAGCCCCTACTGCACCTCTCCTGCACCCCAGCCCTTAACCCCCTCCCGCACTCCACACCCCCTCCTGCATCCCTACCTCCTGGCCTGAGCCCCCTCCTGTACCCCTCCCTCCTGTACCCCAACCCCTTGACCTGAGCTCCTTCCTGCACACTGCACCCCAACCCCCTGCCCCAGCCTTACATTCATGGTCCTGCTTACAATTTCCCCACCCAGATGTGCCCCTTCGTCCAAAAATTTTGCCCACCCCTGCTCTAATGCCAACTTTGCACTTGCAAGCCCCCCAAACCCATCCCATAACTCCGTCCCCATGGGCTGCAACCGCCAGGTTGAGAAACAATTATCTAGATGAGTTGAGTATCCCCTGGATGACTTCTGAGTACCCCTAGTGGTACACGTACCCCTGGTTGAGAATCACTGTGCTAGCATTCCAAAATAACCTTAAAGTCATATTTATGGAAAGGTCCTTTGAGATGTTATGAAAAATATTTATACTGGTGCATTTAATTATCTTGTTAACTGTACTTTTTAACACTAAAGACTATTTTAAAGGATACTTACTATGAAATCAGTTTTCATTTATTAAAATATAAAACATGCACATTATGTAATCTTGGTAGTTTTTCTTTACAGGTGATCCTGTGAATTAATGTTCCATCAAAGATGGCAGAACACCCTCCACTACTGGATACCACTCAGATTATAAGTAGTGAAATTCCTCTTCTACCTGCCCCTATTGTTAGTGGGGATGGAGCACAACAGGTAAAGAAACTTCAACACCTTTGCTTTCTTTTATGCCATATAACCACATTTCTTTTGTATATGTACCAGCTGAAGAGGTGGGATATTTGAAAAGCTCCAAATCCTGAAAAACACCAAAATGCTCTTTAGCAAAAGTCTTGAAAATAATAGTCACACCATTCCAGTATCTCTTGAGAAGTCAGTGTAGATCTAGGCTGACTGTTTTTTGTTCACTTTTTAGGCTGTGGAATAGAGAAACTGCAGTCTGAGTACTGCAGTTGCGAGATTCTGATCCTTTTCTTGAGACATTTACATTGCCTATAGAGATTGTAAATATTTCCAAAAATGTTGATATTTAAGATGAGCCTGTTAGCAATTATCATAGAGTTTAAGGCCAGAGTGGACAACCAGATCATCTAGTTTGATCTCCTGTGCATCACAGGTCACAAACACCACCCAGCACCCGCACACTAAACCCAACAACTGAAATTAGACTGAAGTATTACAGCCCACAAGAGACTAAACTGGTGTGTGCCACAGGTAGAGAACAGGCAGTACCGAGATGCACAATGCCAGAGTTTCTTGAAATGGCAAGGAATTGATTAAGTGAGATATACCCATATAATCCCCACAAATAACCCACATCACATGCTGCAGAAGAAGGCACAAACCCTAGGTCACTGTTGATCTGACCTGGGGGAAAATTCCTTTCGAACCCCACATATGATGATCAATTACACCCTGAGCATGCAAGCAAGAACCAGCTAGCTAAGCCCATGAGAGAGAGAATCCTCAGTGCCACCTAAGAGCACTGGCCTACCCTGTCCTATGTCCCATCTCCAGCCATGGTCATCTCTGATCCTTCAGAGGAAGGAGACCAAAAAAAAAAAAAAAAAAACATTGATGGGTGAGGAGTGTGTAGAAATCCTGTCCTGATCCTTGCAATTGACCTGTTGAAGCCCTGAAGCTTGAGATTTGAGGGGCACAAGACATACATGAGACAAGACCCTCAGAGTTGCCAAGTCCTGCCCCCATGATAACATGCAACCCTGTCATATAATCCCATTCATAAATTTATCCATCTCTCTCTCAAAACTAATTAAGTTATTTGGCCCCACAACTCCTATTGGGAGGCTGTTCCAGAATCTCACTCTGAAGGTTTCTAACCTTCTTCTAATTTCCAGCCTGAATTTGGTCACAAGCAGTTTATACCCATTTTGTTCTTGTGCCAACATTGTCCTTTAGCTTAAATAGCTCTTAACCCTCTGTGATTCCCTTTTCAGCCGCCTTTTCATTAGGCTAAAACAAGCCAAGCTCTTCCAGTCCCGTCTCATAGCACAGGCCCTCCATTCCCTGGATCATCCTTGTAGCTCTTCTCTGCACTTGTTCCAGTTTGAATTAATCTTTCTAGAACATGGGCAACCAGAATTATATGCCATATTCCGAATGAGTTCTTACCAGTGCCTTGTACAATGACATTAATATGTCCGTGTCTGTATTGAAAATGCCACGCCTGATCCATCCTAGGATCACATTTGCCTTTTTTGCAGCTGCATCACATTGGTGACTCAGTCATCCCGTGATTAACCAACACACTCAGGTCACTTTTCTTATCTGTCACAACTGATGAGCCCACAGCTTTTTGTAGATATTCTTATTGAAGCTTAAACGCATAACCTTGCACTTTGTACTATTGAATTTTATCCCATTTCTGTGCACAGAGGGTGGCGGCAGTCTTCCTCACTGCAACCATTTCTGTTGCCATCTTCCTGGCTTTATATTAGCCCAGCCCACACCTACTGAACTAAGCTTCATCTTCCAGTCAAGGGTTGCTTCTCCAGCCTGATCCCTGCATGTGTGGCATTTTACATTAATTGGCCCTTTCTTGGCTTACTTATTCCTTTCAGAAGTGATGTGTGGTAAACATCCCATCACACTGGCACAGTCTATACCCCGGTAAACCCATGTTGCATTACATCTTGTTTTCTGTTTACCTCCATATCTTTAATTATTCTTTCCTTTGCAATTTGTTCTAAAATCTTGCATACTATTGAGATCAGACTAACAGAGCTGTAATTGCCCACAAGTATATGTACGACATTAGCTATTCTCCTGTCATGCAGTAGTACCCCAAATAGATTTATTCAAAATCTTTGCTACTAGACTAGCAATCTCATGTGCCAGTTTTTTCAGTATTTTGGGGTGGAAATTGTCTGGTCCCTCTGATTTGAGCGCATTAAACTCTTCAAGTTTTTCTTCCACCTCTGTTGTGGCCATACCTATTTCTATGCACTCATTTCTATCAGCCATCCTGCCTTCGTACCCATGTTCCATATTATCCTCCTTATTGAAAACAGAGACACTGTATTAATTTAGTTTTGGGGCTTACTTAGATTATCTTTAAGCTTCTCCCTGTCCACACTGCACACAGACCTCATCCTTCTTCATTCTATTTTTATATAACTAAAAACCTGTGACTACTTATATTAATTTCCTTGGCAAGAACTAATTCAGCCTGGCTTTTAGTAGTTCTCACTTTATTCATACAATTTCTAACCTCCAAGATATAGCTGTCTTCACTGATCACTCTTTTTCCATTCGCTATGGGCTTTCTGTTTACTCCTAATAACCTTTTTGAGATAATTATTCAGCCAGATGGTTCTGGAGTCTTTCCCTACAAGTTTTTCCCCCCCTTGCTTGGGATGCAAATTAAAGATAATTTGTGTATAGTTGATTTAAAAGAAATTCCAAGCCTCCTCCACATTGAAGCCCTTGAGCTCTTTAGTCCAGGTGACTTCTTTAATTCCATTAGTTTCCCAAAATCTGCCCTTTTGAAATAAAAAACGTCCTTGATGACCCGGTTTTGATTATCCTTCCATTTAATTTAAACTGAATCATCTGTGATCAGTCAATCCAAGGTTATTTCCTATGACCAGCTGTGATGATCGGTGTGACACAGGCTTTCAGTAGAGACCTTACATGACATGCTTTGACAAACTATAGAGACCAGACCCAGGGAATCCCTATGACCCTATGCACTCCTGTGCCCTCTGCCAGTGGATCCCAAGAGGTCCCTGGGTCACATCAAGTAATGTTTCAAAAAACCTGGTACCAATATAGATGCCAATTTTGTTGCTTCAGGAAAGTACTGTATAAAACCTGTTAATGGTGCCTCAAAACTAATAAAGAACATAATATACTTCTTATCAAGCCAGCAGAAAATGTGCACTGTATGGAGCAATATTATGCCACAAGGGAGAAGGACTGCATGACCTATTGACAGTAGATCTTTGCTACAATAGACACTTCATATTCAGTTTTTTCTTCATTCTACATATGTTTGTTTTTGCATTAATGAAAAACAAGATCCCTATAAGTGTCTGTAGTAGTTCCGGGGTGGGGCTCGTCCCTTCCTGGGGCACCTGGGAGCCAGGCCGCCCCGCTACAAAGCTAATAACAGTTAGGGCCCAGACCTTTGGGCAGGGATTGAGCACACAATTGACAGTTCAGGGCTCAGGCCCTTAGGCAGGGACTGAGCACACCATTAACAGCCCCAGCCCTGGATCAGGGCAGGGCAGCAAACCAATAGTCAATCAGCGGCCCAGGCCTTGTAGCGGGGGCTGGGTCAGTTTGGGTTAGCCCAGGCCCTAGGGCAGGGCGGGGCAGCAAACAAATAGTCTGTCAGAGGCCCAGGCCCCTTGGACAAGGAGGAGGAGAGACTGCCACCCGGCGCGGGGTGGCAGGGGGGAACACAGGCCCACCCACTCCACTGTGTTCCAGCCCGGGGCCCTATCCACAGCAGTCCGTCTGCCGCGCAGTCAGTGGGGATCCTGACCGCAACACACTGACATGGGTTCAGGGTCTGCTATCCCCGGGCCACTTCCCATCTCCTCCTCCATGGGTACCTGTTCCTCCTGAGTTTCGTCTGCTGGGTCGCAGATCATGGGCTCCTCCGGGCCCCGAGCACCAGGTAGGTTTGTCGCTCCGTCTGGGCCCTCGGCGGGGGGAAGCTCAGACCGCTCTTCTGGATACCAGGCTCTCGGCAGGCTCGGCCAGTCCTCCTCAGGATACCGGGCTCTTGGCAGGCTCAGGCCCGCGGGAGCTTGGGCACCAGCGTCTGTCCTCTCCCGCTGCCGGCCAGCTACTGAACGCTGTGGCCTGGCCTTTATACTTCCTGTCCCGCCCCTTGACTTCCGGGGGGCGGGGACAGGCAGCGGTGGCTCCGCCCACTCTGGCGGCTGTTCTGGCTCGTCGCTTCCAGGGGCGCCTGGGAGCCAGGCCGCCCCGCTACAGGCCCATTTGGGGAATGCTTGTGAATGCTACTTCTAGCCTTGGGAGAGGGATCATGCCAAAGACACAAAGGGATGCTGTCATGGGTGACCTGCATATGCTCCAAGAGTAACAAGGGAAATGGGAGTGGAAAGAAATTTAAGAAGAGAAGCCTGGTTGCTTGGCTTTAAGGGGAAATGGAGTGAACTAGCCAAACTAAGATCCAGTATGAGGTCAAATTGGGATGAGAGCTGAATGAGGCTTAAATGAAGAGGAGGCGGAACTGTTAAGTGTTATGGTGAGTGTATGGACAGAAGAGTGTGGGGGAAGAAAATATGATTTCCCGTTTACTGTGTCTGAGAATGTCTTCTGCCTGGTATTAAATACATTTCAGAATTTTTACCTACATTGTTTAAAAAAGATGGCAATTATAATATAATACAGGCAGAAATTATTCTGAAATTTTAAAACAGAGCTTTTATTTAATAAAAATACTTCTGCTTTTGGTTAAAAGTAGTTAAAACTGTAAGCCATCCCTGACAACTAAACAACAACCCATTAAGCAAAAACTTGAATAAAAGCTATGGACATATTAAAGTTTACCTACTCACTTTTCTCTCTAGACATTCAATACTTTACTTTCCTCTTTTCATACCCTTTCTTCACATATTTCTCTTTCTTCCTTTACTTTTAGGTACCTACGTAAGTAACCTCTCTATCCCCTCCAAAAAATGAGGCTAATCAATCTGCCCTTTCATACAGCTTGCTTAGTAATGACCTCCAGGGTTTGAAGAAGTTTCTATTTTTGAATGTCCTTTGGGGGAAGTTTTATTAAAAGGAAATATATTCCGTTATCTTTTTACTAAGCAAGAAAAGAATTTGAACCAAGAACCACACTAGAGATTAAACTATGTCTCTTGTTAATTTTTTTAGAAGTAAAAAGTTTGTAGTTTATACAGTATCTATCCTTAGAGAGTAGCCATGCATACAAACTGGATATAACCTTCAGAGGACAGTTAACAGATTTATTTAAAATAATTCTACAAAATATGTTAGCTAGGTTTTCAGTTAATAACAGTTAAGGACCGCTAATACCACTTTTTCATTTCCAAGTTCCAAGTTATATAACAGATTTGGCTACAATTTAGCATCTCACAAAAATTAGCAAAAAACTTTTATCATCAATTGATTTGACTTTGTTTTTCTTTTGTCTGTGTAATATAATACATGACCCTTAAATAATTTGGAAATTATTTATTCAGTATCAGGAACTGGAACTTTACTGGAAACATTTATTACTTTTCTTGTAGTGATTTAGTTAATGCTGATTTCTAAATACTTATGTTCGGAACTTACAAAAGCCAGGACGTTCAGAGTTGTAGCTACAACTCTATCATTAGCTCATCCAATTGAGACCCCATGGTACAAGAGCTTCAGAGCATTGGGTGATTCTGCGAGTTTTGGAATACATTCTAGGGTGACCAGATGTCCCGATTTTATAGGGACAGTCCCAATTTTGGGGTCTTTTTCTTATCTAGGCTGCTATTACCCCCTGTCCGGATTTTTCACACTTGCTGTCTGGTCACCCTATTTTATTAGTTCATAAGAATTTATGAGTATCTCTTGTTTACATCAGTATAAGAATATCCCTCTATATACATTATAGTATTTTGCTGAGTTATGTATGAAGCATCATAGATTTAACTCTGAACTCCATTGCTGTTATGTGAAGGTATCTGTTTCAACCTAAACGTCGTTTCACTGTACTTTTAATCAGTTTCATTGTTTTTTAAAGTTGTGGTATAACTTGCATTAATACTGGTTTTTGGTATTGTGAAAGATTTTCCTAGCTTTACCCTTGTAATGTGTTCTAGTGACTGCAGTGAGAACTTGTGCCATCATTATGCTGATAAACATGGAGCTATACACAATATCCTGAAAACTAGCTATTTCACATGCTTAGCTGCTATTCAAACAAATATTTTGCCCATTTCAAAAACACTTTCACCAAATTACTACAGAGTTACTCCCTCATTCTACAACAGAGTTATAACAGAATCAGGGGATCAAGTTATAACAATTGTAATTTCTAATTGGGACAGAATTTTACTGTGTCACTGCAACCAAGCTAAAGCCTTGGATTGCCCATATCATAACTGGTCCCCAGACTCCATTATAGTTTTATTGATATGGCCTCTGTATTTTAAAAGAAACAATTTTTATTCCTAGAGGCCGGCTACAGAAATATATCTAAAGCCTGGTGGGAAGGAGCTTCAAGTTACTCAGATAATTAAAAATATATATTAAGAACTTTTTACATTAGAAATTGACTATGCAATGTTTACCAGTCCTTCATAGCAAATTGCCATGATTTGAAACATCTGAGATCCTAAACACAGAAAACTAACATTACACAGGATGCAATCTAAAATGTATTAACAGACTATGAAGAATCCATTTATTTGGTTATTGTTTTAATGAAATACTTCGTTTGTGATTTCAAGTTATATGTAGTTTATGCTCTTTCTAGTGAAATACAAAGTTGAGGTGCCAGGTGGGTCAAAATCATACAGTCGTTTCCTGAAATTTTGTAAATATTCCTTTCAAATCAATTAATTTCAAATATTTCAACAGGATATAAAATGTTTTCCTCTAACCCTTAACTTTAGAATAGCTACACAAATATTCACATGTAAATCTCAAAAGATGAAGGGCAAGATGTTTCAGACATTTGTGACAAAGTTCTTCCTCTATCTTGGTGGGTCCTGCGCTTATTGGCAGATTTTCTTGCTTCAGAGATTCACCATGTGGGTTGGGGAACAGCCCAGAGACCTTCCCCTCTGGAAGAACCCACAGTCCAGGTCAATTGGGAGGTTTAGGGGGGACCCAGGCCTACTCTCTACTGCGGGTTCCAGCCCAGGGCCCTGTGGACTGCAGCTGTCTATAGTGCCTCCTGTAACAGCTGCATGACAGCTACAACTCCCTGGGCTACTCCCCCATGGCCTCCTCCAAACACCTTCCTTATTCTCACCACAGGACCTTCCTCCTGGTGTCTGATGATGCTTGTGCTCCTCAGTCCTCCAGCAGCATACCTCTCACTCTCTGCTCCTTGCACCTCTTGCTCCCAGCTCCTCACACTCACACCACAAACTGAAGTGAGTTCCTGTCATAACTATAAAGGGAAGGGTAACAGCTCTCCTGTGTACAGTACTATAAAATCCCTCCTGGCCAGAGACTCCAAAATCCTTTTACCTGTAAAGGGTTAAGAAGCTCAGGTAACCTGGCTGACACCTGACCCAAAGGATCAATAAGGGGACAAGATACTTTCAAATCTTGGGGGAGGCTTTTGTTTGTGTTTTTTGTTTTGGAAGTTGTTCGCTCTTGGGACTAAGAGGGACCAGACATCAATCCAGGCTCTCCACATCTTTCTGAACAAGTCTTTCATATTTCAAACTTGTAAGTAAACAGCCAGGCAAGGCGTGTTAGTTTACCTTTGTTTTCTCAACTTGTAAATGTACCTTTTACTAGGGTTTTTACCTCTGTTTGCTGTAACTTTGAACCTTTGAAGGCTAGAGGGGATTCCTCTGAGCTCTTTAAGTTTGATTACCCTGTAAAGTTATTTTCCATCCTGATTTTACAGAGATGATATTCACCTTTTTCTTTAATTAAAAGCCTTCTTTTTAAGAACCTGATTGATTTTTCCTTGTTTTTAGATCCAAGGGGGTTGGATCTTGATCCACCAGGAGTTGGTGGGAGGAAGGAGGGGGGATGGTTAATTTCTCCTTGTTTTAAGATCCAAGGGGTTTGGATCTGTATTCACCAGGGAATTGGTGAAGAGTCTCTTAAGGCTACCCAGGGAAGGGAATTAGCATTGAGAGTGGTGGCAGCGGACCAGATCTAAGCTGGTAGTTAAGCTTAGAAGTTTCATGCAGGCCCCCACATTTGTACCCCAAAGTTCAAAGTGGGGAAGCAGCCTTGACAGCTCCTTTTAAAAACCCAGGTGCCCTGATTAGCCTGCCTTAATTGATTCTAACAGCTTCTTCTTAATTGGCTCCTAATTAGCCTGCCTGTCTGAACTGGTTCTAGCAGGTTCCTGATTACTCTAGTGCAGCCCCTGCTCTGGTCACTCAGGGAACAGAAAACTACTCATCCAGTGACCAGTATATTTGCCCTCTACCAGACTCCTGAACCCCACTGGTCTGGGTCTGTCACGCATTGAATGGCCTAAGCAGGCTAAGGTTGTGAGATCTTCTGCCGGGTAGGATGATTGATTGATTTTTTTTTTTAAAGCAAAAATCCTGGGAAGGATACAAAACTTGAACGATTCAGACAGTCTTGTATTTACACTTACAGATTTACATTCTGTCCCATCGAAACTAAAGTAGTAGTGTTTGATACACGTTGGGAGTCTTGTGTCCATTCATATGTTACTCTGCTAGACAGAAACGTGCATTTGACTGCTTTTCCTGAATTTGTCCATAATACCTCTGTCCTCTCTTCAAATCCCTCTTCAGGACCCACTTTTACTGTGATGTTTACAGCTATTGCCAGCAAATAAAGATTGGAGAGGACCAGCTGGGTACAATTGACATTGTTTATGGCGGGGGGGAATCAAGCATAATATGTTTTTATCCCTCTCTTTCACCTGTAGTACATTGCTTGTTTTCTTATTCTTAGACTGTGAACTCTTTAGAGTAAAGACTGTGTGACCAGCATATACTTGGAGACTCTCTATTTGCTATCATATAGTTTGATTGTGAGAGAGGAGGGTATCTTTTGTCATGTAATTTAGACCTCTATTGGGCACATGAGTCAGAATTTTCTTCTGATCACTGACTCAAAGCTTGAGTCTATGCTCATTGAAATCAGTGGTAAAGCTCCCATTGATTTTAACGGTGCAGGATCAGAGCCTCATTCTTTTGAGGCTTATTTATCTAGAATACAAGACAATAGCAAGTGGACAGGGATGAGGCTCTGGAGAGAACAACCCCATAATTGAAATGCATTTATTTTATCTTCTAGGAGGAATTTTTTTCTGTTTCTTATTAATAGTGAAGATTAAATTAATTATATTAATTTATTAATATAAAAAGATTAATTGCTTACCATTTTTCTGTATTTTATTCCTGTGATTACTAATCTGTGGAATAGACATGCATTTTTCCTAAGGATAGGATCAATACTTTGAGAGAGAGAGAGAGAGAGAGAGAGAGTCTTTCAAAATGTAAGATTTTTTTCATGTGGAAGTCAAGAATAAGATGCCTTTGTTTACTGAAAACTAATATTCTAAAGAACTTTGAAGAGTATCCCAGAAGGGAATAAACTTTCAAATGTAAAATGAAATCCAAGATGATTAAGACTGAGCATTTGTTGCGTTAACATGAAGCAGCTTTAATGCATTATAAATATGAAAATATAACTTTATGGTCTAGCAAATTAATACAAAATTGCTCACATAGCATATTCAAATGAACATACATATAGTAGTGTACTTACCTCAGTGTGGAATCATTTGATTCTCAAACTGTACAGTGAAATGAGACCACTCATTAAAAATAGCCAAATAATTTAAATTTCCTAATTTCAGGCATTACATTAGGAGCCAGATTGTGATACCTTGACGCATGCTGAATTGTACCATATATGACAGACCCATGAAAGTCAATGAGACTATTGTGCAGGAATATCTTATTCAAAAGTGAGCAAGGACATTACTACTTGGCCAAAAGTGATCTGTTTTTAAACAGGGTTTTACAGAACCTAACAAGAATAGAAATGCTGTTATTAAATCATTTTATATTTAAAATAAAATTGTTTTTAAAATAGAATAAAAAAGGCTTTGCCGAATAACTGTATAATTTACCATCTCAGCCACAAAGTCTGTTTGCCTGCCTTGTACAAATATGATTATGAAAAAAATGATATTTTACTTGGCCTGAGTTAGTGGGATAGTAGATATTTGTGATGCTGTTTATAAACGTTCATCTGCAGCCTTTTTGAACACAACAACCAAAAGGAAAATGTTTATTTCCCATGTTAAACTGCATAAAATAGTAAACTATGGTTTAGATTTTTGAAAATGTAGTTTCTGGGAGGAGCTCTGGAAATTAGGCAGTAACTGATTACATTGTTGCCGGTATGTGCACTCTGATCACCTGCTGTTTCTCTCTGTTATCTATTACCTCACAGGGAGACGTGATAGGATTTTTGTCATGCATTGTCATCACAGAGTCAGCCAGTCCATTCTTTGGTGAGCCCCTCCTGCCTCGGTTGTTCTGTGGGATAGTCTCACTTTCCCAAGAGGGATAGGAGCAGGGGTGAAAAAGTAAATTAATGGGCTTACCGGTACACATGGTGGCTGGAGTCCTGGGCAAGGTGGGTGGGTGGCGCTGGGCCCCCGGAAGGGGCGGGGCTGGGGCCAGACTCCCCCAGCCAGCCCTTCAGCGCTGCCTGGCCTGCAATTTAAAGGGCCTGGGGTTTTGGCTGGTGATGCGGTAGCAGCAGCAGTGTCTGGGAGCCCCAGGCCCTTTAAATAGCTGCCGGAGCCCCAGGGTAGTGGCGGGAGCCCTGGGGCGGCAGGGGCGATTTAAAGGGCCTGGGGCTCCGGCTGCTGCCGGGAGCACCAAACCCTTTTAAATTGCCGTGCCCTGGGGCAGCTGCCCCTTTTGTGCCCTCCCTCCCCCCGCCCCCCATCAGCGGCCCTGCCGGTACAGTTGGCTCCGTATCAGCTTTCTTACCAGATCGCCATACCTTACCGTACTGGCTTACTTTCACCTCTGGTTATGAGACCCCAAAAGATGTAGTCTCACCATAAATAGACATTGGGTAGGCTGCCCTGTTCCTCCTGCAGTGTGCAAAGGCGCACACACTGGGAACAGAGCAGTTAGCTGGTGGAGACACAGTGCCCCCACTTTTTTCCCAACTAATCCCAGTTCTGATGGAATTCCTTAATGCTGTGTGTGGGGAATCTAGGTTGGTGAGGTTACCAGGCCTTCTCACCCCCAATTCCAAGCGCTACCCAGATTCAACTCAGGCTAGTGGAGCAGGGCTGGCAACCTCTGGCTTTTCATTGCCACACCGTTCTGGAAAGTTCTGAGAAGGATGAGTGCTGTTCAGAGAATGTTGTTCTTCCCTTGCCTCAAGAGGAAGCCGATGTCTTGGCTAAAAAGAACTTATACACACTTGAAGCAATGCCCAAAGTAATGGATTTTGTCCTCTGCACAACAATATTGCAGTGCGCTCTTCATGAGTGTAAAGGTTCACCTGTACAGAGCTCAGTGAAGGAGTAGGATGTAAATTGTTAATTCTTTGTCTTCAAACTCTGGATTTGGATTTTTTAGCAGAGTCCCAGATGCCCCAGTGGTAGATCTTCCACTGATCAGTTGTGCTTCATTAATATATCTTACACTAAATACACTATTGCTATTTAATATGGTTAAATACTTGGCATCTGGAAACATTCATGTTTATGTCTGTTTATATAAAACATGCACCTGTCCAGTTAGAAATACAGGGCCAGATTTTCAGCTGGTGTAAATCAACATATATTTATTGGCGTCAACAGCTAAGGATCTGGCTCATAGTGTATTAATAACTTTCAAATCAGTACCAAACAAGGATAAATTCTGTACGTCAATTTGTAACTGAAGTCACTCTTACAGTAAATTTAAAAACAGTTTAACGATGTTATTAATGCATCCAGTATTTAAAGAAAATGGTATTTATTTTGCCTAATTAAGGATGTCCTATGAAAATCACAAATAGCTACATTTAACCCTAAAAGACATAAGATTAATACTGTTAATACAAACCTTCAATGAAGAAACAGCTTGTGAGATATTACAATAATAAATTACTATTCCACAATTATTTGCCTAATTAAATATATTGTACATTAATGCTTCCAAAACTGTTAAAATTCATACCTGACAAAACTTATATAAAAGATCTGTTGATTAAAACGTAATTATTCCATTGTCATAATGATCAGTAGATAGAATCTTGTAATTGTTTTCATTTCTGTTTATTTCTACCTATGGATCTAAGTTTGTAGTGGAAAAAATGCACAGTATGCTGCTACGTAAATAATACAATGTTCAATTTTTTTTTCTACACTTGGACTCTGATCCTGCAACTGTCTCCATGTAAGCAAACCACTGAAGTCAGTGGTGTTCCACATGGGCATAGGGCCTTCTCTCTGTGCAGGATCCAGTCTTTATTTTGCAAGTGGTCTCAGCTAATTTTAATATAACATCAGTTGTGTTATCAGTGTAATACAGAAACTTATTAATTCTAGAAAAATCATGTATTTAACTGAAGAATGATCCTGTTAAATGATTCTGCTATGGTTGAGATTTGCTTTCAAAACCATGTTGACTGGGAAACTTTCTCTCGCTCTTTCTTTCAAGTATGAGTTGAGGTGAAAACATTTGAATTAAAAAGGAGCCTTTAGCATTATCAGGTCTCCAACTTAGTATTTCTGCAAGAAATTGCTCTTTTAAGATTCATAAGTTTTAATATTAAAAGCTGTACCTGAGTGGTATTGGCCTGCAGTAGTAGAAAGAATAATCTTTCTAATCAACAGAGCAATACAAGATAGATATAAAAATGACTGTAGTACTTCAAAGGATATCCACTTTATTACTCTGGCCTTTTTATTATTAAATTTTTAGTTATAAAGTATGAAATTCTTTGTTTCAATGTTCAGAGTTAAGCAGAGATGCTGGTGAATATTTAAACTAGTTTACATCTCATTTGTGATGTAAATTCTAATTAAATTCTAATTTTGACATTTTTCTTGCTGAAAAACATATCATAGATGAGCGATACTCAGACCTTAGTGATCAGCATTACCCAAAAGAGCGACAGTAGTGTGAATTCATTGTTTCATTTACTATTTTTATATATATAATTCCCCAGCGAAATGACTGACCAAGTATTCTACAATTGGTTAATAACATAATAAAGGCATCCTGATTGATTAATAACTTGGTTATTGGTTAATAATTAAATCATACAGTGTTTTAATATCATGTGCTGCACTTACGGTTCCCAAGCCTCAATCTGAGAATCACTGTGATAGATCATCATGCTGTAGCTTGCTTTGTTTGTCCTTTTCTTGCTGCTTAAAATCAGACACAATAATACATGTTATATTAGTCTCTCTTTTTTTTTTTTTTAAGAGAACAAAATCTGTGCTTTTAAAAGTCAAATCTAGCAATATATAATTTTAGCACAATTGAGACAGCATCTCCCCAGGTGGTGTTCTCCTCTCCCCATTCTGTGTTCTGCCTTCATGAAGGACAGCTGCAGCTGTTTCCTTGTCTTTTATTTCATCATTGCTTCTATTGTACATGATACTTTGTGTTTAACTTTATTTTCTGGGATTTGCTGGGGTAGATTTTAGTTGACAGAGAGAGAGGAGAAACTGTCTTCATAATGTGGAAAAGATCTGGAATTATGGTGACTGGGACCTTTCTCCAGAATACTCTCCTAGTACTGCCAATCCTATATTAGAAAGAACTCCACTTTTAGGGTACTGGGTATAGTGGGGAAATGCTCTCCTGGTAGAGGAGATTTTTATAGATGATATTTACACTACTGCTTTCCAATTGAACTCATATTCTGGGGAAACTCTTGAAATATATCAGATTAAAAAAATCTAAGTGCATGTACTTGACAGATTTTTTTTTTCTGTATTTTTAAGACATTTGCAAATCCACAAATGACTTTTTTCTTTAAATGAGGATTTTCTCTTCCAGCCAATTCTGTCCTCCTATACCAGTGGTCCACAGACTTTTCACATCGCACCCTCCCAACCCCTGTCTGCACTCCTCTCCCACTGGGAGTTGTGGTCAGCAGCTGGGGCTGGGAGAAGGGCCATGGCTCCGGGGGGGAGGAGAGGGATGACAGAGGTAAGGGGGCTGGGCCAGGGGCAGAGCCACAGCCAGGCCGGGAGACAGGGGCTGATACTGTAGCTGCAATTGGAGCAGCGCTGGGGGCAGAGTGGGGCTGGGTGGTGCTCCCTCTTCCCGCCCCTGCAGGGTGTGGCTCAGGCCCCTTTGTGCCCCCATGAATATTCCTCCACACCTCCCTAGGGGATGTCAGATGTCATAGTGAGCAGATGTCATAGTGAGCTCATACTGTCACAATCAAGTCCATGGCCACAACAGTGTCATGAATCCACAATTTTGACTTCCTTGCAGGGAAGGGAAGGGAAGGGAGAGATTTTACATATACCTGTGTTTATGAATCCACATGTATAACCTTTTAGGCTTCCTTTTTCCATACAGTCAAATGTGCCATTGGAAGGAGAGGTAGAGAATACAGGTCCATCTGAATGGATATTGCATGAATAATTCTGTTACCCATGGTGTATATTAAACCTATTATAGGCAGCACAGGTCCACCATTTCCCATTATAAGATCCTGGTTTCAGTTGCTTATAACTTTGCCAAATTTAAACTATTTTGGCTGAAATTTTCCATGCCAGATGTTTGCCTCGAGCTTATTTATTAAAAGCGTTAGCTAAAATGATTCAGCCATTTCAAGAAACACATTAGGGAAAATGTTTTCCCCATAGTAAAAAATAAATATTATAACTCTTTTATTAAGAAGCTCTAGTGCTACTTCTTTTGGAGCAGGAACTTGAAATTTGGCAAGAACTAAGGAGCTAGGGGACGGAGCAAAAGGGTCTGTAACCACTAGAGTACACTCCCCTGTAGAACCTGGAATTGAGCCTATCATTCCTGAGTCTCAGCATTCCTTTGCTGTGAATAGCTGTGAAGCCCCCAGACAAACTGTCTTCATTCACCTGTAGTGGCAAGTCCACATAGAAGATAAGTCTTCTATTGTCATCATTTCCTCTGTTAGCTCTGGTAGAAGATTGCTGTGGAAATAAAGATTCCAGCCCTTCTGGTAACACAAGTGGGGAGGTCAATACAATTTTACATAATGGAATTTTTGTTTTCTAATTTTTTCAGTTTTTAAAAAATGTAGGAAATTACATCCAAAATAACTATGTTAAAAGATCCACTTCCTAGACACCACGGTGCAAATAAGTGACGGTCACATTAACACCACCCTATACCAAAAACTCATCGACAGCTACGCCTACTTTCATGCCTCCAGCTTCCATCCCGGACATACCACACGATCCATTGTCTACAGCCAAGCACTGAGGTACAACCACATCTGCTCCAACCCCTCAGACAGAGACCAACACCTACAAAATCTTCACCAAGCATTCTCAAAACTACGATACCCGCACGAGGAAATAAGGAAACAGAGCCAGACGTGTACCCAGAAGCCTCCTACTGCAAGACAAGCCCAAGAAAGAAACCAACAGAACTCCACTGGCCATCACATACAGTCCCCAGCTAAAACTTCTCCAACGCATCATCAGTGATCTACAATCCATCGTAGACAACGATCCCTCACTTTCACAGGCCTTGGGTGGCAGGCCAGTCCTCGCCCACAGACAACCTGCCAACCTGAAGCATATTCTCACCAGTAACTACACACCACACCATAGTAACTCTAACTCAGGAACCAATCCATGCTACAAACCTCAATGCCAACTCTGCCCACATATCTACACCAGTGACACCATCACAGGACCTAACCAGATCAGCTACACCATCACCGGTTCATTCACCTGCACGTCCACCAATGTAATATATGCCATCATAGGCCAACAATGCTCCTCTGCTATGTACATCGGCCAAACTGGACAGTCCCTACGTAAAAGGTTAAATGGACACAAATCAGATATTAGGAATGGCAATATACAAAAACCTGTAGGAGAACACTTCAATCTCCCTGGACACACAATAGCGGATTTAAAGGTAGCCATTCTGCAGCAAAAAAACTTCAGGACCAGACTTCAAAGAGAAACTGCTGAGCTTCAGTTCATCTGCAAATTTGATACCATCCGCTCAGGATTAAACAAAGACTGTGAATGGCCAGCTAACTACAGAAGCAGTTTCTCCTCCCTTGGTGTTCACACCTCAACTGCTAGAAGAGGGCCTCATCCTCCCTGATTGAACTAACCTCATTATCTCTAGCCTGACTCACTCTTGCTTTCATATTTATCCCTGCCTCTGGAAATTTCCACTACATGCATCTGACGAAGTGGGTATTCACCCATGAAAGCTCGTGCTCCAATACATCTGTTAGTCTATAAGGTGCCACAGGACTCTTTGCTGCTTTTACAGATCCAGACTAATACGGCTACCCCTCTGATACTATGTTAAAAGAATGTTACATTGCAAAGTCAAGCACTCAAAAATTAGGAAATGTCAGAATTAAGGTTGCCTGTGCAAACTCAATTACATGATCACATACTATTTTTTTCCACAAGACTGCTGCCACCTGACTCAGGCTGTGGGGCTTTATAATGCGGTGTAGATGTTCCAGCTCAGGCTGCAGTATCAGCTATGGGACCCTTCCACCTCACAGAGTCCTAGATGACATGAAAAACATCTTTATTCACATAAAATCACATTAAAAACCACTAACATGTTATAAAATTACAATATGTACACAATAAAATGAAGCAAAACACATCTTAAGTGAACATTAAACAGGGATCACTGAAACATCATCAAGTTCATTCAAAATACTGTTAACACACTAAGTAAACCAAAAAGAGTCCAGGTTGCAAGTCAATTTATAAAGAAGTGTTATCAATCAACAGCTGGGCCATAATCAGTGCTCAGAAGAGCCCTAGCACATCACACTGCTCTACCTCGGCCATTCTGTTGAGATTTCAAAATGGCTAGTTTTGCCTGACCCAGCAAAAAGTTAGCAGGCAGGAAAGCAGCTGAATGTGAGCACTGTATCTCACTTGGAGAACAAATTAGGGGCTTGGGGAAAGCCAATCTCAAACTGCTGAAACCCCTGCAAAAAGAGGGATCGGTTGGGAGCAGTGTAGGAAAAAATGAAACACTGTGTCTGAAGCCAAACAGAAGGAGCACTGTGCAGACACCCCAGGGGTAATATGGTATTCAAAATGATTGGTTGTTGTGATGCTATGCAGTACCCTTTTGTTAAGGTTCCTTCCCCACTCCGAACTCTAGGGACCTGCATGAGAACCTCTAAGCTTAACTACCATCCTAGATCTGGTTTTGTTGCCACTACCCAAATTATTTGAGTCATTTGGGAAACTCTGTCTACCTCCCTCTCCCCCCCCCCCCCCCGAATATCTTCCTCACAAGTACTATAACCCTTCCCTGGGTAGCCTTGAGAGACTTTTTCACCAGTTTTCTGGTGGACACCGATCCAAACCCTTGGATCGTAAAACAAGGAGAAATTAACCATTCCCCCTCCTTTCCCCCACCAATTCCTGGTGAGTCCAGATCCAACTCCCTTGGATCTTAAAACAAGGAAAAATTAATCAGGTTCTTAAAAAGAAGGCTTTTAATTAAAGAAAGAAAGGTAAAAATCATTTCTGTAAAATCAGGATGGAAAATAACTTTACAGGGTAATCAGATTTAAAGCGCCCAGAGGAACCGCCTCTAGCCTTAGGTTTAAAGTTACAGCAAACAGAGGTAAACCCTCTAGCTAAAGGAACATTTACAAGTTGAGAAAACAAAGCTAAAACTAACACGCCTTGCCTGGCTGTTAGTTACAAGTTTGAAATATGAGCGACTTGTTCAGAAAGATTTGGAGAGCATGGATTGATGTCCGGTTCCTCTTAGTGCCAAGAGCGAACAACCCCCAAAACAAAGAGCACAAACAAATGCTTTCCCCTTATCTTGTCAAGATTTGAAAGTATCTTGTCCCCTTATTGGTCCTTTGGGTCAGGTGTCAGCCAGATTACCTGAGATTCTTAACCCTTTACAGGTAAAAGGATTTTGGTGTCTCTGACCAGGAGGGATTTTATAGTATTGTACACAAGAGGGTTGTTAAGCAGTACCCTCCACTGCAAGTCACTGGAGCGCTTAAGAAGAGGATTGTAGAACATCCTCCAAACTGGGGTCATAGTCACCCGGAGACAGGCATCCTCCAGGTTGTATCAGAGAGATGAGAGGGTGGCATAATGTTGCACCTTGACACACATACCATAGAGCTGCTTCTTAGTCATGGTTGCAAAAGGAACATGCATCAGACCTTTCCAGGAGAACAATCTGCCTGGTTGCACAAGGATGTCATCCACAGAAGGAGAGACAGCTAGTAAGAGAATACAGGATTGTACCCCCTGAAAAGAACAATCGCTGCTAAAACTTTCTGCAAATACTGAGCAGCCCACTGAGGGAGCGCCACCTGGAATTCAAAGAGGACCTTTTTACCAATCTGCTGGGGCTTCAGGTGATCAGGCTGAGGCCGCAGGATCTTTAGGGGAGGAAATGAAGGAGCACGCCAAGTGATTAGTTTTAAAGCTTTATTAATCAAATAATGGGTGAGTGCTGGGTGCGCCCCACATCACTCGGAGGAAGGAAGAAAGCTTTAGGGCCCGAGCCTAGCCCACTTTCATACTCTCACACACACAACACAAGGCTGGCCAAGCCTGGGTGTAACGTAAGAAGAAGATGGGGAAGGGTAGATGAGAATTCTGTCCTGTGCGCAGGCCATCTAGGATCTGCTGTTGATCTCTGACTTGCTTCAGCTCTTGGGAGGGTTTTAAGCCCTGGTTTCTTCTGGGGGCGTTTTCATCTAGGGACCTTCCCTCTCCGTGCTCTCGGTACCAGACTGAACTGGTCTTCCGCAGTCTCTTAGTTTCCCCAAAACACACTGGCTTCAGGGTCGCAAGGCTGTTGTTTTCAACTCACTGGCCTTCACAATCTGTCTAGTTTTGCAACCTTGTCAGATCTGTCTAGTTCAGTTCTCTTTTCTCACAAGCTTCTGGCTGTTTGGCAGCAGGGAGCTTGTTTGTGTGCGTTGGCCTTGGGCTGCAGTTTCGTTCCTTATCTTCGAGCCTAGCTGGATCGTCGAGTTAACCCGTTCCTTTCTCCTTTCCTCCCTCTCGGCCTCTTGCGACCTGCAAAGGAATCTTTCATGCCACACTCGCACCTTCAACCCTTCCCAAGATCCTTTCCCATGTAAATATAAGTGTTAGCAATATATAATGCCATGGGGTCCATTTTTATTGTGACTCTGACAATCTTATCCAAAAACCAACAGACTAGAGTTTGGTCTGAACAGCAAGAGCTGTCACCTGTTTCCAGCTTGACCAACTAAGAACAATCGGGGGGAACAGCTTGGTCAACTCAGCCTGAATAAAGGCAGAAAACAGGCTTCTGGAGGAGAGAGCTTCAGCAGAAAAAGCGGGTTTAAAAGCAGCTGCTCTTTTAAGAGCCATAAACTGGAAAATGGCTGGTCCAGTTGTGCACTTCGCAGAAGTCACTAGGCACAAAAAAGGCCATTTTAGAATGGAGGCAAATCTAGACTTCGTAATCAGTCAGATGCCAACAAAAGTATGTGAGAGTCATGCCCATCCTGTGAGCACGACATAGAGAGAGAAGCCCAGGGACTTTCAGGCCAGTGGGAATTCAGGGTATAGCAACTGCTGAACAGACCAGAGGCGAAAGGCTGCCACCCTGCTGACTAAATCAATGAGCCCCTGGCCCCTTTCCTCTAATGTCAGGAACAGTTAACCAGGTGCAACCAGTGGTGACTATTTTAAAAAATGGTTAATGTGCCTCTAAATCCAGTTCAAAGGGCACAGGGAAGGGTCTAGACATAGTAGCTGGTGCCACAACATTGAGGCCACAAGATAGTTGGCAATCAAAACCTGTCCCTGAAAAGAAAGTCCAGGAAGGAGCCAGCATCATTTCTGCAGGTGGTCTTACACCTTCTCCTCAGCCCCTTCTCAGTTCCTTAATGTATATTGTACAGATCTGAAAAAGATCCACAACACTTTAATCCCAGAGGTGCCCCATTGCTGTTGTTGGGTCAATGAAGGGGGACCACTACACTGCCAAGAGCCCAGTAAGATCAAATTGCTCTTAGCCCAGTTAATGTGGGCAGAAGATGTTCATATCTAGCCCTTAACATATTTGAAGACTTATCATGTCCCTTCTCAGCCTTCTCTTCTCTAAACTAATCATGTCCAAGTTTTTCAGCCTTTCCCCCTTGGTCATTATGACCGGGGTTCTAGTGAGGAGTTAGCTATGGTCACTCAATTAGGGTGAACTGCAAAGAATGGGGCAGCCAAACCCCAAAAAGCTAGTGGATATTCCAATACTTAAATTCATCAAGCCAGCATAAAACAGCTTCTTTATTACCGTACTGGTTACTCAGAAGTCCAAACAACAAGTTCCCTTAAAGTGATCCAGCCTCAGGCCTCCATCCAGGCCTGCAACCATCAAATATGATGAAAATTTCTGTAAATCTTATTTCATCCTATAAAAGAAAAGGTTCTGCCAATCCCAAAGGATCGGACACATTACCTCCAAGGTTAATGAATGCTTCAGATCTTACCCAAATACATTCTACAGCCAATTCTTATTAACTAAACTAAAATTTATTAAAAAACAAAAGAGCGAGAGTATGGTTAAAAGATCAATAGACATACAGACATGAGTTCAATTCATTTAGGTGCAGATTTATAGCAGAGATGGTGAGCTTTGTAGTTGCAAACAGTTCTTTCAGAAATAGTTCATAGTTCAGGGGTGGGCAAACTTTTTGGCCTGAGGGCCACATCTGGGTATGGGAATTGTATGGCGGGCCATAAATGCTCACAAAATTGGGGGTTGGGGTGCAGGAGGGGGTGAGGGCTCCGGCTGGGGGTGCAGGCTCCGGGGTGGGGCCAGAAATGAGGAGTTCAGGGTGTGGGGGAGGGGGGAGGGCTCCAGCTGAGGGTGCGGGCTCTGGGATGGGGCTGGGGATGAGGGGTTTGGGGTGCAGGAGGCTGCTTCAGGCTGGGACTGAGGGGTTCGGAGGGCAGGAGCGGGATCAGGGCTGGAGCAGGGGGATGGGTCGCAGGAGGACGTCAGGGTGCAGGCACCAGGCGGCGCTAATCTCAAGGAGCTCCTGGAGGCAGCGGCATGTCCCCCCTTGGCCACAGGAACTGCAGAGCCTGCTCTTGGGGCGGGGACAGCGTGCAGAGCCCCCTGGTTTCCCTATGCATAGGAGCCGCAGGAGGGACATGCAGTTGCTTCTGGGAGCCACGGCTCGTGCGGAGTGGGGCAAGCGCTGAACCCGCTCCCCGGCGGGAGCTCGAGGGCCTGATTAAAAGGTCTGACGGGCCGGATGCGGCCCCCAGGCCATAGTTTGCCCACCCCTGTCATAGTTTATAGTCCAATGTCCAAATATCACAATCAGGGCATACCAGCATAACTGGGACCTCAAACTTCCCCTGAAGAAGCTTAAGCAGATCTGAGATGACAGAATCAGGACCCAAGGATCTTTTATATAATTTCATGTCCTCTTTGACAAGTTGGGATTTCCTCGGGGAACAAAAGATAATTGGGATGGCTTTGAAGGAGGTCCATCACCAGTACTTAGCTATACGAATTAACATAAGGCCATTTGCTTTTTCCTCCACCATTCACAGTACATTTCAAAGAGATGAATACTGAGATATCCTGGGTTTACAATTCATTTAAATGATATCAGAATACAGCATAGCCAGGGACTGTTGGTTACATTGTCGATCCTACTCATACATATGTAAATACACAAAAACACAAACATTATCTCCCTCAATGTCTTTGGGGAGTTATTTATTTTGCAGAACATTTAACCCTTTCTAGCCATGCGTCACAGTCATGTTTTCTAAACTTCTTGTCATGCTTGTTACTCTTCTCTGTATTCACTCCAATTTTTTCTCATCTTTCCTAAAGTGTGGTGCCCAAAACTGGACACATTATTTCAGATGAGCCCTCACCAGTGCTGAATAGAGCAGATGTCTTACATACCACACTCTTGTTAATACATCTCAGAATGACATTTGCTTTTTTTGCCACAGCATCACATTGACTCATGTTCAGGTTGTGATCACTTACACCAGACTTGCCGTCCACCTTCAGAGTCGCAACCAGTTCCTCCCTGATAGTCAGAATTAGGTCTAAAATGGCTGCCCCCCGGTTACTTCCACCATCTGAAACAAGAAATTGTCCCCAACGCATTCCAAGAACTATTGCACATTTTGTGTTTTGCCATATTACTTCTCTAACAGATATCTGGGTAGTTAAAGTCCTACATTACTACCAGGTCATGTATTTTGGATATGTCTGTTGTTTTTCTAGAAATGCCTCATCCATCTCTTCCTTCTGATTTGATGGTCTGTAGTAGCTACCTGCCACAATATTGCCTCTGTTTTTTTCCCCTTTTATCTTCAGCCAGAGACTTTCAGCTGGTCTGCCTCTCACCTCCATCTGGACGTCAGAACAAGTTTATATGATCATGACGTACAATGTACCGCGTCATCCATTTTTTCCCTGTCTATCCTTCCTGAACAAACTATTCCCCACTATACCAGTATTCCAGTCATGAGCTCTATCCCACCAAGTCTCTGTGGTGCCAATTATATTTTTAGCTTGTGTACTAGGACTTCCAGTTCTTCCTGTTTATTCTGTGTACTCCTTGCAAGTGTATGTAGACATCAAAGATGTTGAGCAGATTCCTCCACTGTTTTTTCATGCTACTCTTATGATCCTATTGTAATTTTCCATATCTCCCCGTTTTCCTGCCCTCTGTCAAGGTTACCTTTTTTAATATTTCTCTTTGGGCTTTTGTCACCTGCCCCCTTTGAACCTAGTTTAAAGCCCTCCTCACTAGGTTGGCGAGTTGGTGTCCCAAGATGCTCTTCCCCTTCATCAGGTGGACACCATCTCTTCCCAGCTGCCCTCTCTCAGCATTTCATGGTCAAGGAAACCAAAGTCCTGTCAACATTGTTTGCACTACCATACATTCAGCTCCAGGATGTCTGTCCCTGCCTGGGTGCTTACCTTCAACCATCAGGATGGATGAGAACGCCACTTGCACCCCCAGCTCCTTCACCCTTCACTACTGATCTGCTCAGAGTCATACCTGGAAGTATCACTAGTGCCCACATGGATGAGCAGCATGGGATAGTGGTCAGAGGGCTGGATGAGCCTTGGCAACCTTTCTGTAAAGTCTCATATACATGCTCCAAGTAGGAAGCACACCTCCTGGGATGTCAGGTCAGGTTGGGAAGTAGATGCCCCCATCTTCCTCAGAAGGGAGACTCTGACAGTCACCACAGTTTGTCTCCTCCTGTTGGTAGGGGTGGTGGCTGTGAGCCGCCCAGCCTTGGAGACAGGTGGCTCCTCTTCCACAACCATGGGGATCTGCTGCTTTCCTGCTGATGCCAGTACTACATACCACTTCTTAACCTTAATGGATGGGGGGCCTGGGTGGTGGGATTGGATCACTCTCTGCTGCGCAAGATGGCTAACAGCCAGTCTCCTCCCTGCAGAGCAGCTTCCTCCTCTGGTGCTGCTGTAGTCTTATCTGGTTGGCTAGCTTTCTCCATCCTGGATGTCTCCATGTTCATCCGGTCACTGAAGTCCTCATGCTCCTGGATGCTACTGGGATGAGCCATCTCCTCCTGTAGCTCTCTTGCCTGCTTCCTGAGGGACTCCACCACCAGAATGGTTCCACCTTCCTGGCCTTCTTCAACAGGGACATGCAGGTCACATTCCTAGCAACTCAAGACCAGGACCTGGGTAGAAACCTCCAGGGTCAGGATTCCTGGCTTGGTAGTGTCTCCACAGGTGCAGGCAGAGGAAGAGCTAGCAGTGGTGTAGGCAGTGTGCCATTTTCCTCCAACTGCAAGTTCTTCCTTGTAGAATACCTACAAATAGAAGAAAAAACTACCTCTCTTGTCTTCCTCTGCTGGCTTCTTCTTTAGTTTCCCAACTGCCTTTGTCTTACTAGCCACTGGGAGCCTGCATGCTTTTTAAAGACTCGCATACTTTAGTAGTCGCAGTTGATACGGGTGACTCGCTCCTTCTGACTCAGCCACCTCTAATCACTGGCTTGTTAAAAAAAACGGCACTGTTCTCATATCAAAGAGCCCTGTTTGAATTAAAGCGCTAACCCACCTAACTTGAAGGGCAATCTAGCCCAAACAGTCCACAACCAAGGCTCAATTTCAAATCCACCCAACATATCATTCCAGTATACCAGCCCAGAATCTTACTAAAATCCTTGATGGCAAATTCCCAGCACAGAAGAAAGCTCTTTTTTGCCTCTCAATGTTACATTCTCATAGAATTTCTAAAAGTGGCATATCACAATCATCAGTGGCTCATAGTTCCTAACTGAAAGCTAGATAAGTTACTCCAGGTATCTCAAGTTTATTTTTGGAAGATCTGAAATTCACTTTCATTCTATTTCTTATCTCTCAATTTTTTCCTAATTGTTATAACTTCAGTAAAGGCGATATTAAAATTGTAGACTATCTGAAGAGCTCCAACACTGGACTTCCAGAAGTATAAGGTGGCGCTCAAGAGTGATTCTTTTCAAAGAGAAATTTGTATTTAACTACAAATTGGAAACATGTTCCCTGAACTGTGCTCTGTGATTTTTAGAGTGAAGCATCTGAATCCTCACTTTCAATATGGGGAGGAGAGAGAGGGCACCAGTTACTTAACTATCTGCCACTGCAGCCCCTGGAGAAGCTTGGCAGTTTGCTACCAGCATTCTGGCTAGCTGCTGTCTCTTCCCTGCTGCCGTTGTTCAGTAGTACCACTGCTGGCAGCTTGCTGTATTGCAGAGAAGAGGAAAAGGAAGAGAGAGTATCTCTGGCTGCTCCCTTATCTGTTTCCTCATCCTCTGTGCTGTGGGAACCTGAGGGAAAGAAGGAGAGGAGCTTAAATGGCTCTGCCCTACCCTATGGAGATAGCTAAAGAATCTGTTTTGGCCCCTTGTCCTTTTTGAAATAATATATTCAGCCCTCAGTCTGAAAAATTTGGAAACAATTGCCTTACACTCCCATTATATTCAGTTTCTTAGTAAGTGAACACCAAAATGATTAAATGCATCTTTGGAAAAGTTCAGATATAGTCCATGAAGAAAGGATATTCTTCTGGTTAAAGCACCGGACTGGGACTCATGAGACCTGTGTTCTATTCTTAGATTTGCAGTTAACGTGTATGTGACATTGGACAAATGTCTTACCCTGTCTCTGCCTCAAATTTTTCATCTGCAGAAGGAAGATATTTACATAGGTTGTTATAAGTCTAAATTAAAGCCTGTAAGATGCCTTGGAATCCTCTACTGGAAGGTGCTTTATGAGGGCTAAGTATTTTCAGTGACAGGGTCTGTAATTATTGTAAAACTGCTCAGCTTGTTTTGAATTAAAATGCTGTAACCTCCTACCCCCAACAACACTAAGCTCCTGGAGACTCATTCAGAGAGATTGGGGAGGCAGCTTTTGGAAGTGTTCCAACTTCCTAGAACACTTGGCAGTACCTATTCTGTGTACAACACAAAATTTGCTGAGCAACTGTTGGCCCTGCCTGCAAATAGGAAGTACTGGGCTTGCAAAATAAGTACAATTCAGGTAACATTTAAAAAATGTGGTTTAGCCAATGGCCAGTTTAAATAATTTTTAGGGCTTTTGGATTTTATGAGTGTTGCAGGAAAGGAAGATAGGGTAAAAAAAAACACTATATTGATAGTTTAGGAAGAACAGTTTAAATCAAGGCGATAGTTGATTTAAATCACTTGATTATTTTTAAGATTTAAATGAGGTTAAAACGTTGTCAAACTTTAAAATTTGTTTTAATTTTAGATTAAAATGTATAATGAACTCCGTTCTAAATGATGACTTTTTAAGGTGTCACTATTGGTAGGTAGGGTGTTTTACTTATATTTTGCAAAACTGCTGGAGGAACAAATCAAAATATTGAAAATTAAGCCTTTGAACCTGAACTGCTCATATGCTTAAATTCAAGCATGTGAATAAATGTTTGCAGCATCTGGGACTAAAATTGTATTTTTATTAAAAACTCCTCTATTATCTAATATTTGTGACTTCAACCCAAACAGCTTTGATATTAACAAGGAGAGATTTTTCTACAGTGGTCCCTGTATGTATCTCATTGTGTGTGTGCGTGTGCTCCATGCACCCAGATGAATTCTTGCATGCACCCTTGCTCTCCTCATGCCTCAAACTGAGGGTATAAAGGACAGAGCAGACACGCCATCTCTCTAGTTCCTTCTTCCCACCATATGGCCTGGGTCAGAACCTCCACTGTCTAGAGCTGCTGCTTCATCGTTATTCTTCAATCTGTAAATATTTCAAAGTTTTCTGTTAGTGCTTTTGTGTATAGCTCTTAATAGTTTTAACAATTTTAGTATGCTTGTAGTTTAACAGAGTTTTTCTAATTACATAGATTCCCTGCCTTGGGGGGTCACCCTTCCTCCCCCATATTCTATTACAGGTATTGGACTAAGCCCAGAACTCTGAGCTTCAAAAACTGTTTCCTGCCCTCTTTCCTTTCAGTTAGCAACAACCATCATCACTGCCTTTACTGTTTCAGGGAGGCACACATCTTGGGTAGGTGCAATATCTGGTCTTTCCCTAGCTGTACCCATGGGGTGTGGGAACTGTGGCTTAGAAACACCTCATGAAGAAGGCCACGAAGCTGTGGTTGGACCCAAACTGAGGGACTCTCCCTTCCTCCCCTCACCCGTACATCTGCCTGAATCAATATGGAGGACACCTTCTGTCACGAGGTCCGACTTCGATGTGAGGGAATCCATACCCACAGACCCTCAATCAGGGTCTCATCAGGAGAGCAGGAAATGCTCTCACAAGCTTAAAAGCAGGTCTTCCTCTAAGACTGCTTCGAAGGCGACTGATGCATCTCTGCCTAAACCAAGCAAGCCTGTTTCCTCAGTCCCTAAGGACTTAGAATGTCCTAAGTCCCAGGGCCATGACACAGAAGCCCATGAACCAGGAGTCTATCAGTACTGCACCCCGTATCAACAACATCAATTCCACTGGTATGATCCAAGCTGAAACATTGAGATCCTTTGGTTCCAGCAAGAAATACACAACAGTAGTCTCAATCACTGATGGTACCGTCGCTGTCTCACGTACCACCAACACCAACACGTTCCTTCCTCTGATCCTGTCAGCACAAGTGGATCAGACCTCTTATACTCCAGGGAGGACAGAGACACATACAACACCAGAAGACCTTTTTGCTGTTCCTGAGCCTCAATTTCCCCCATCATCGGGACCTTCTCTCACTAGGAAGATCTTAGCTCCACCAGGAGATGTTGGCCGTGACACAAGTCTATACCCTCTTCCATTTACCAGCCTAGCTTTTCCTCCATCGGCACCATCAGTACCACTAATGGATCCAGGCCCAATTTTTTCTTCCTTTGGAGAATCCCACCACCAGAGGAACCATCATCTCTTCCTCCAAGAAATACTAGCTCAGACAAGTGATTCAGAATCTCCCAGTACCAACCTGCACGTTGGCATTTACCTTGGGATCAAGAGTGACTTACACACACACCCTCATGGTCCCTGCCTTGGGGACCTCCACAGCCCTCTCCTGACCCAGCTTTCTGACCATACTGGGGCTCATGGGACCCATATGCAAGAGATGCAGAGCTTATACATTCTTCTAGGGAATCACTCTACTTTTCTCCTCTAAGGATACAGCCAGAGCTGGTTCCGTCAGTACAAACAAGATTGTCGTCTTCATCTCACAATGAAGCAGTCACCATACTGTCTCTGTCCTCTCCAGATGACTATAAACAGTTCCAAGAATTTTTGCACAGAGCGGCAGAAGAACTCCAGATCTCCCTAGAGCAGAGGTTCTTAAACTTCTTTGATTGTGCCCTCCTTATTTGTCTGTAGTAGTTTATGCCCCTCTTCCTCCTACCACACTAGTACATATACCAATATAAGCAGTGGCAGTGGAGCTTCATTTGAATTAGTTTTAGTTTTGGCTTCTTTGTTTTTTAGTTGAGTGGGGTTTTTTTTTCTGTTTCACGAATGAGCCAACGATCCATTGTAATAAGAGCTAACGCAAAACTGTGATTGTGTTCCACGCTTACAATTAAATGTGCATACTGTGTCATAAAAAATGGATTAACATATAGATGGCAACATGAGAATGGCCATACTGGGTCAGACCAATGGTCCATCTAGCCCAATATGCCGTCTTCCAACAGTGGCCAATGCCAGGTGCTTCAGAGGGAATGAACAGAAAGGTAATCATCAAGTGATCCATTCTTTGTCACCCATTCCCAGCTTCTAGCAAATAGAGGTTAGGGACACTTCGGAGCATCGTTTGCATCCCTGCCCATCCTGGCTTATAGCCATTGATAGACCTATCCTCCCTGAACTTACCTAGTTCTTTTTTTAACCCTGTTATAGTCTTGGGCTTCACAGCATTCTCTGGCAAAGAGTTCCACAAGTTGTCTGTCTGTGTGTTGTGTGAAGAAATACTTCCTTTTGTTTGTTTTAAACCTTCTTCCTACTAATTTCATTTGATGACCCTTAGTTCTTGTGTTAAATAACACTTCCTTATTTACTTTCTCCACACCATTCAGGATTTTATAGACCTCTATCATATTACCCCTTAGTCATCTCTTTTCCATGCTGAAACAACTTTGTATAATGCTATGCACACTTAACAGAAATCTGTCAAAATGCAAAGCACCATCTGAGGACCTGATATGTCTGGATGAATCAACTTTGCTAGTTATTCATTGCTGTGGGTAAAATGTGCACAGAAAGTTTTTTTCCTAAAGTTTCTCATGCCCGCCCTCCCCCAAATACATTCCATGCACCCTAGTTTGAGAACCTCTGCCCTAGAGGAGGTCCAGGGCCCTCAACACAAACTCTTGAATATACTGCAAACTACCGGATCCAGTCAAATAGCACTTCTAGTTAATGATGTTATTCTGCAACCTGCTAGAACAGTCTGGCATACATAAGGCACATGTGCACCTACCCCCTCAAAGAGGGCAGAAAAACATTATTTTGTTCTAGCACAGGGGAAGGAATTTCTTTTTACCCATTCCAGACCTAGCTTTCTGTCATGAAGGCTGCCATGGAGAGATCTACAGAACAACATCCAAAATCTATTCCTTCTGACAGGGAGGCTAAATAGGCTTATTGGGAAGGAAGATCTTCACATCCACTAGACTTCAGTTCAGAATAGCAAACTATCAAGGGCTGTTGGCTAAGTATGACTATCTGAACTATTCCAAGTTCACAAACTTTGTAGACAAGGTGCCACAGCAAGACAGAACTCAGTTCCAAGATTTATTGAAGAAAATAAGCTGGTGGCCAGAACCCCACTTCAATCAGCTGTTAATGCAGCAGACACATCATCAAGGTCAGTGGTAACAGCCATTCTAACGTACCATGAGTCAGTGGCTACAGGCTTTGGGATTTCCCAGGGAGGTCCAAAACACCATAGAGAACTTGCCCTTTGATGAAGCCCACTTTTTCAATGAGAAGACAGATGAGGTGGGGTGAAAGTAACCGGGGGGCGGCCATTTTAGACTTGATTCTGACTATCAGGGAGGAACTGGTTGCAACTCTGAAGGTGGACGGCAAGTCTGGTGAAAGTGATCACAACCTGAACATGAGTCAGTGTGATGCTGTGGCAAAAAAAGCAAATGTCATTCCCAGGCAGGAAAGTTTTTAAGAACAGGTTAGACAAACAGCTGTCAGAAATGGTGGTAGTACAGGGGACTGGGCTACATGACCTCTCAAGGTCCAGTCCAGTCCTGCACTTTTATGATCTGTGTAAATACAAGAAATCTAGTTTAAATTTAAAAAAACTGCACCTTTTAAAATATTGTTTCCACCACAGTGATGATTTTTGTATGCATAAAAATAATGATTAAATTGTGGTGTTAACGTTTCTTTTCAGCCATGTGAAATAGAGCTCTTGAATTACCAGCAGTTTTAAAAATAACATTGCTTAGCTATTTTTCTTCACCTAACTTGTCTTTCAAAGAAGTTAGAAGTGGAAAAAATCTGGTAGGTCTCCTAAACCAATCTCCTGTCAATGAAGAATTATGTCATAGTCTCCATCTTGTAGAAGTGCAAGCATCCAAGCTGGTAAAGGTGCAAGTAAGGACTGTTGTACTGCGGTGGAGGGGTAATTGGGCCCAGCTGGGGGCACACTTACTCCCAGCACCCACTGGACTCAGAACTGTGCAAGGAGACACACCCACCCCCACACACAAGCACACATTCTGGGGGCCCTTGGACTCAGGCAGAATCTCCCCCAACCATGTGCATTAAAAAGAGGCAGTCAGAGTCTGCAGCCAATATGGGCAGAAACAGCCACAAGCATACCATTGGTTTGGAGAACATTCTGTTGTTTTGACTGGCCTTTCTCTGCCCTGTGCTAATTGGCAGTTTCATCCAACCTTACCTCACCATCCTTTTATCTCATCTTCATTCCACACCTGTCCACACCAGGGTAACTCTTCACACCTGTCCTGTCCCCCTCACCTTTTTCCCTTTCATTTTCTTTCCATTTAGCTAATCCCATCCTAACTAAACTTTCTCCTAAAAAAAAGCCATGGAACTAACATGACATTTGCCACCATCACATTGTTCCCTTAGTATGTTCTAAACATTTCCCCAACGTGTGTCTGCCTTGTCTGTTTAGATTGCAAGCTCTTTGGGGGCAGGGAGTGTCTTTTTGTTCTGTTAGTACAGCACCTAGCACAATGGGGTCCTAGTCCATGATGAGGGCTCCTAGGCGCTACAATAATACAAATAATTTTGCATGGAAGGATGAGATTTTTATCAGCAAATGTCAGTTAACATTGATTTTACCATACACAGACAAAACAATAAAAATATTTCCATTGGTGATAATTGAAATTCACAATTGAATAATTTCACTGTAGCAACTACAAGTAAGGCTGCGAGTCTGTCATGGAGGTCATGGAAGTCATGGATTCTGGGACTTTCCGGGACTTCTACAGCATCTGGTGTGGCTAGTCCGGGAGCCGCTTGAGTGGCTCCCGGACCAGCTGCATTGACCGCTGCATTGACCACTGTTGAGGCAGTCTTGGGCCACCATGCACCTCCCCCCAGCAGCAGCAGGAGTTTGGGTGTGGGAGAGGGCTCAAGGCTGAGGCAGGGGGTTGGGCTTGGCGTGCGGGACGGGGTGAGGGCTCTAGATGGCGCTTACCTCGGAAGCAGCAACATGCCTCTCCCTCAGCTCCTAGGCAGAGACGTGGCCAGGTGACTGCGCGCTGCCTCTGCCTGCAGGCACCGCCCCCCACAGCTCCCATTGGCTGCAGTTCCCAGCCAATGGAAGCTGTGGAGCAGGTGCTCAGTGAATATTAGGGTTGGAAGGGACCTCAGGAGGTCATCTAGTCCAATCCCCTGCTCCAAGCAGGACCAATCCCCAATTATTTTTTTTGCCCTAGATCCCTAAATGGCCCCCTCAAGGCTTGAACACACAACCCTGGGTTTAGCAGGCCAATGCTCAAATCACTGAGCTAGGGGCAGAGTGCGGAGCCCCTCTGGCCGCAACTCCAATTCTGCCTAGGGGACATGCCCGCTGCTTCCGGGAGCCAGGTAGGGAGCCTGCCTGCCCCGCCAGCCCTCCTCTCCCCCCACCAGCAGCAGTGAGGGTCCCGGGCTGCACATCACCGCCCATCCCACCCCCAGCACCCACGGTGCCCCCAGGCCACCTCCTGCCCCAGAGCACCCAAGTTTTAGTCCGGGTATATAGTACAAGTCATGGACAGGTCACGGGTCATGAATTTTTGTTTACTGCCCGTGACCTGTCTATAACTTTTACTAAAAATACCCCTGACTAACACGTAGCCTAATACTTACATCGAAAAGTAATGTTAGGAAAGTTTTTAGTTAATTTTAGCTTCTTAAAGTCTTATCCTTTTATGTAGTGTAACCTCCGATTGAAGTGAGAGGGTGGCTCACCTTCATTTTCAGCTCCTTTTACAGACATTCAGGTTTCTATGTATTTATTTATTAATTGTTTTTCTGGAGTCTGTTCACAACTTTTAAATTATAAATATATTAAAAATTCTAAAATCTACCAATATGAATTTTTCTTTTAAATTTCTCTTCACACAAATTCCAAGCCACAGAATTTTTTCACAAAAATAAAATCCAAGACCCTCTATCCAATCATAGCACAGGACCTCACAGAATCATCCTTTAGTCTCAACCCCTCCACCTGTAGAGCTTATAACCTCACAAAATGCTTGCAAGAAAAGATGGGCTGGGCAGTATGCCCAGAAGGTTAACAAATCTGGCCTTTGGAGGGCCAAGATGGAATGTGTATTCCAGAGTCAAGGAACTGTCATGTGGAAAGCTTTGCTAGTAGCTCCTCTTGTTCAAATAGAGGGAACTCCAACTTGAGCACCTCAGCTGATTTAGACTGTGACATTATAGCCCTCAGAGAGATGACCCTTCCAGTGTTCAGTTCCTGAACTGGGGACAAAGTTGAGCCGTGTGGTATCCTGCAGGAGAGAGCTATTGAGTTGTCAGAACAATTGCTCAAAACCTTTCTTCTGGAAAAGAATGAAGGGAACCTCCCAAGCGACCCCATACATTCTCACTAGTGACAGCAAGTATCCCAGTAATTACCTTGCCATTGGTATCAAAGGTAGCTGACCGATCTAATAAAGTCAGTAAATGTTTTCTCTTCAACCACTGCGAGATCATCAGTCAGCACAAATGAATACAGTGAAAGGGATGGGCACCTGTAGAAGCAGCTGGAAACGAAGTTGCAAATATGACTAGTCAGTTCAGTAGTTCCATTTGGGAACTGCTGCCTTATAATAAATTTTCAACTGCTTTTGTGTTAAGCTTCGCTGTAAAGGTCTCAAGGGTCTACCACTTCCTGGAAGAGACTATTCCACAATGTGATAAATCTTATTCCTCAATTTTTTACTAATATTTTTACTCGGTTTTCCTTTTCCCTGTACCATACATCCTGAGTTTTAAAATATAGGATAATGCTTTTGGGGAGAAAGATGGAGGAAAAGTTGAGGGCAAAGGGAAGGAATAGAAGGTTTGAAGAATAGGAACTTAATGTTCTAAACATAGAAAACTTTTTAAAGAGAACCTGAGGCAGATTAGAATGTCAAAGTTGTTAATTAAAATCATTATTAGGATTTCTTACGGGTTCTGTTCTATTATCAGTGTCCACGTGCAACTCCTACTTACATTAAAAGAAAAGTTAAATGCATTTTTAACAAATCCATTCCTTCATTTCTTATAAACCTTAAATGATCGAAAGAGAACATTTAAAAAAATTAATTTACTTTTCATTATTTTTTCTTTTTGCATTAATGTCTCAGTGCTTTGACTGTAGATACTGCAAAGGGAGAGTTACTTATTTAAAATATTTCTATTAGAATATTTTTTTAAATCGTGGAAACACGTCTATTGGTCTTATGTTTATATTTTTTTCTATTTTAAAAAACCTACTATTTTGGAACTGAAATAAGCCTCATGCTTCAAGGTGTAAGTCAGTCCCCTAACCATTTGGGGTTCGTACACAGCTTTATTGAGGGGAGATTATCCTGTAACTGTGTTCTGCCGGATTTCTTGGAACTTCTTGAAACATCTGGTCCTGGCCACTGGTTTTGCTGGATAAGATGGACCACTAACATGATCTAGTATGGCAATTCCTGTGTTCCAAATACATAATATTTAGGTTATATGTTGTGATTTTATCAGTAGACTTCAGAAGACCAGAAATGCAAATATAATTATTTCAGTTTTACAGATAGGAAAACTGTGGCATAGACAGGTGAAGTGACATGCACAAAATCACACAGCGTGTCAGTGGCAGAGATGGCAATAGAATTTTGGTCTCTTGACTCTCAGTCCAGGTTTGTATTCATTGGACCACACAATCGTCCTTGTGTTTTTATTTTTTAAACCAAGATCTTTGGGCCAAATTTGACCTGATAATTTCCTTTTAAATAGAGTTCTGTGCATGTGGATGGAAGGCCAGACCCTTTAAATCCTAAAACTGAGTATTTTTTTTTAAAGTAGTCATGATGTACTGAAGCTTTTGGCTTGGACAGCTTTTGCTTAAAAATAAATTGTGTGTGGTTCATACCATATTTCTAACTCTTGACATTACACAACTGTGAAGCTGTTTGTTTTGTTTTAGTTGATTGTAGACTTGGTCTTCTCATACATAAATATACATTACATATTTATCAGTTTTCAGGACATCAATGATTAAAATATTGCCTGAAGTATAGAAAACTTAGAAATTATCAGAATGTCTGAATCTAATATTATCATGTCCCAGATATCTGGTGGTTATGACATCTTGTTGAAGACCTTTTGTCCCCCACAGTTCTTACGGTCCTGGAGTTAAAAATCTTAAGTCCAGCTTCATATATATGTTCTATTAGGGTCAGTTTGTTCAAATGTACTGCATCAGGATATCATCACAACCAAATGTCCATAAATAGGTCAGAGAGACAGTGGACCCAAGTTACCAGAGAGATCAAAGGTGACAGAGACAGCATCTTGTTAGCAACCAGTAGTGGCCAATTTGAATTTATCAGATCAAGACTTGAGTGGGAAGAAATACAGGGAGAGCTGTAGGAGAAAGAGGGACACCATCTTTTTCCGCCCCGATTATATTTCTTAAATATGTAACTCTGTTTCTGTATATGATAGCATTTAAAATAAACATATATAAATCGTAAAAATTTTCAAGCAAAATTAGGAGATAGAGAAATAAAAAATGACAAAAGAAAATATTAAACACCTAACATATTATGCATATAAAATATAGAGTATATGAGACTAATGTGAGGAGCTCAGCAGCTGGATAGTGATTTATTTTCTGCTATGAAGCTCATCCCCTAATAAACTGTTGTATTTCTGTTCATTTGTTTGCAAACTGAAGCCACCCACTGCATCATATATCCAGCTACAGAGCCAAAAGTTGGTGCATTCCCAGCTAGCAGAGTCTATCTTGGAATCAGAAGGCTAAATTAAAAATATGACTCTAAAATGGAATATATTTGGAAGCTTTGCTCCCTTAAATCCTAACCTTCTGTTGACTGACGTTATATGATCCAGAAGCAGATGCTGCTGCAGCTATTTGTTGATTTAGTTGCTATGGTGACATGATACATTCGTGTACAGCAGGAAGCTCACTGTACATTGGCTAATTTGATAGGAAGCAAGGCTTGAGGTAGGTATTGCTGACTATACTGATAATTGGTCATACCTTTAACATCCTGCCTCTACATGTGTTATGGGTGCACAGCTATAGAAAGAGATAAAGAGAGATACTTTAAGGAATGGAGTTTAGGCTAGGTTGCTCTGTTAAATAGAAAGAGGCCAATGTCTGGCACGTCAATGAAGATAACCTCAGTTTTTAGTGAATGGAACAGATTGGAACATCCGGAGTGGTGACTGTTGAATCTTCCTTCACCCTTTGTCAGTGTGGTAGCACCAGTTGAATGAGAGAAATAAAAGGATGCGAGCCACAGTAAGTCAAAGTGCTAAGGCTTTTGAATGGTTTACTAGATTAAGCATGTCAGTAACTAACATCTTGATTGGAGCTGTTAGCTGGTTTTCACAGTGGGAAAAAATTATTTGTTATATGTACGTGCCCTGATAACAGTGAGTGTAAACCATGGCTTTGCAAGGAGGTGTGTTTGTATTATGTTTTTTCCCCAAGATCAAACAAAGAAGCCAAATCTGGTTGTATTTCATCTTATCACGGACAAGACTGTTAAAGATGCACTATGCATTTTATAGAGGACTTGGCTGTATCACCCGTTAAGCAAGATAAGTGGAGCATTTAAAAAATCTTTACAGTTGGAATCACTAAGCACATTAGCTATAGCTTTGTTCTAATTTGTAAACTGTTTTAAAATTAATTTACATTTTCACTGTCTGCCTAAAATACTTCTAATTAATATTGCTGAGCTAATTACAATTGCAGCGTTTTTAGACAAAGCTGTACAGAGTACCATTTGTATATTGCTGCAGTTTTACTAGTATATTTAAAGATGATGCAATTTGAATACAAACTGTTTTCCATCATCTGTTCATTTCTGTTGACAACTGTTTGCCAGTTACTCAGCAGCTGTATTTATGAAATACTTAATATAGAGGCTTTCATATAAAAAAAAATTATGTAGCCCTTTTCTCCACTTTTGCAGTAAAACACCTAGGAGAGGAATGTTATTTCTGCTTTTGCAGATCTTGGTCATGACTGGGCTTTTTAAATTGTGGTTTCAGAGCTCTAGAGAAATATACTTGATCCATATTACCTTTAGCAGTTACAGCTAGTCAGCCTGTGGAAAGAAAAAAAAAAAGAGAGAGCTCTGCTTTTCAACAGCACAATGATTTTTTCCCATTTGTAATCAGTCCTATTAACAGTAGCTGTACCTCTTACCTTACTGTATCTTTCATTTGAATATCTCAGACCACAGAGCTGAGTTACATCAAAATATATTTCTTCACAGTATTGTCTGTGACTTCAGTCATAAATAAAGTTAATGTAATATAACAGAATATTTTCTGGTTTCTTCCCTTTAGTAAGAAATATTGTAATTTGTTGTTGCCCTATACCTATTCCACCACATATTCCAATAATTTTAATAGTGATGCCAAAATTTGAGTGTACACGTTACTATTAAAGACCACATTGTTTTGTCAGTGCCATTTATGTTTCTAGTGATAGATGTATCAGCTTTTCCATTACAGATTAATAACTTGCCTGTAAAAATTCATCCCAAGGTATAACTTGTTCCTAAAAACAAAAATTTTAAAATTTCTAAGAATGAATTAGGCTAGTTTTCTAAGGGAAATGTAGATTGTCTTCATGTCTGAACATCCCAAAACTGACTCATTCCCTCCCTCTCCCTCTCCCATATAAAAATAATTTCTACTTTGAAAATACCTCTTCCACCAAAACTAAAGTACAACTCTTCATGATTTGCTGTTCGCGTGATGACATAGGGTACTAGTTTGTGGACAGAACAGGGATTGCGCCAGCTATTCACATGTACAATTGTGTTATGAGCAAGACTGTAGGACATGAAATAAGGAGTAGTGATGTGTTTAGTTTGCTCAGACTTAGAGCCTGTATCCACAAACTATTAGTTTTCTCTTCAAAGCGTTGATGATCCTTTTGATTTTGGAGGGCTGTGTTAGATCAGGAATCTGACAGCCATGTCCCCTTTAATTGATACAAGTTCAAAAATATTTCCTATCTTTTGGGTTTTCCTTTTATCTTGTGCTCCAGTAAATATAAAGACATAATTTTTGAAAGTGAAATGTTGCTGATTGGAAATCAACAATGTAGATTGTCTTCAGAAGCCCAAGCTACCTTTAAAAGTTGTTACTCTGTTCTACACTAAGTACTTTATAAAAGCTTTTAACTGCAGATACAAGTGTCCATATATTTAGGTCCTTATCATATAATCACTTTCTGTCTGAGAGTCTTTGTATTTTAGATACATAGCCCATTGTACATTGTAAAAGATTTTGAAGATGCTGCTATGAATACCAAACCTGTAAACAAAATTTGGCTAAATCATAATTGGGTCCCTTGATATTTAAGTTTATGTTGGCTTAAGTTATTAGTCCTTAGTATGATCATCATATTTCAACTCTGCCCTTTTTAAAATAAACCTATCACAAAATAAGAGTTACCTAATAAAAACATAATTCAAATAATATTAAGACTCCAATTTAACCTCACAATGCAAGGAACTGTCTCTTCAATGCACCTTGTTGAGCCCATGAATTGCAGAGATCTCCTTAAATCAGGTGGATCTTCATATCACATGTACCGTTGTGCCTGGAGAAGGTTGGAGGTGTAGCCTTAACTGTGGTTCTGATTGCTTTTGACCATTTGAACATACATGAGTTTGTTGTGATACCTTTCCTGAGATAGTTGAATTCAAATTGCTTAGAGCTAACCTCTAAATCGGAATGAGATCTGTTAGTACACTGCATAGTGTGTATTTTTATTGTGTATTGTGTAGATTTTTTTCAAATATCTCTGCAGCTGCACAGGTGGTGGATATATATCTTCCTGCATGCTGATGGAGAGAAAAAAATGAGACATCACTTCCCCTTTTTAAAAAAAAAAGACAGTGGGTGGCTTAATTGTTTTTCCAGAGTCCATCAGTTGTCTTCCGCTCTTTTGGCTGGCTAGACTCTTGTTTTGACCCTTTGGGCCTGATTCAGAGAGCTCCCTCTGCACAGGGTACTCTGGGGAGCAAAAGAGAGAAAATGTATATGTTTTACTATGAAGTTTCCTATGCTAAGTAGTTAATCCTGACGAAGGATTGGGGAGATATTTTACCGAAGTAAAAAGGCTTGATTCACTATTGTCACTCCAGTTTTATCTCACTGGTAGATAAGATCAGCATTTTTAAAAATAACCCCAGAAAGAGGTTTAATCCCTACTTTCAGTGCAGTGTGAAATATGGAGTGATGCTGCCATAAAACTGGAATGACATGGTAAATCAATCTGTTTGCCTCTTCTTCCCCTTCCCACCCACCAAAGCCTGGATTAGCAACTTTTGGTATTGGATGCTTCATAGTAAAGTCTATACATTTTATTCTTTTTTGCTCACTGAAGTGCCCTGTGAGTAGCAGGGTTTTTCACCTCTTTAACTGACAGACAGTACTTTGTACAAAGAAGACTTGTGATTGTGGTTTATCCTATTTTTTCCTTAAGTGGCCAGGAGGCCAAGAGCATCTGAGAAAAAGTTGCCCCAACTTCTGAAGTTTACGTACCGTGCTGTGGTATCACCAATCTTATGTTGCTTTTAGGACTGTCAAGCGATTAAAAAAATGAATCGCGATAAATCGCACTGTTAAACAATAATAGAATACCATTTATTTAAATATTTTTGGATGTTTTCTACATTTTCAAATATATTGATTTCAGTTACAACACAGAATACAAAGTGTACAGTGCTCACTTTATATTTATTTTTTATTACAAATATTTGCACTGTAAATAAACAAATAGTATTTTTCAATTCACCTAATACAAGTACAGTAATGCAAACTCTTTATCATGGAAGTTGAACTTACAAATGTAGAATTATGTACAAAAAAACTGCATTCAAAAATAAAACAATGTAAAATTTTAGAGCCTGTAAGTCCACCCAGTCCTACTTCTTGTTAAGCCAATCGCTCGGACAAACAAGTTTGTTTACATTTTCAGGAGATAATACTGCCCAATTGTTGTTTACAGTGTCACCTGACAGTGAGAACAGGCATTCGCATGGCACTGTTGTAGCTGGAATCGCAAGATATTTACGTGCCAGATGCACTAAAGATTCATATGTCCCTTCATGCTTCAACTACCATTCCAGGGGACGTGCGTCCATGCTGATGACGGGTTCTGCTTGATAAGAATCAAAAGCACTGCGGAGCGACACATGTTCATTTTCATTATCTGAGTCAGATGCCACCAACACAAGGTTGATTTTTTTTGTTTTTGTGGTGGTTTGGGTTCTGTAGTTTCCGCATTGGCGTGTTGCTCTTTTAAGACTTCTGAAAACATGCTCTACACCTCGTCTCTCTCAGATTTTGGAAGGCACTTCAGATTCTTAAACCTTGGGTCGAGGGCTGTAGCTATCTTTAGAAATCTCACATTGGTACCTTCTTTGCATTTTGTCAAATCTCCAGTGAAAGTGTTCTAAAAATGAACAACATATGCTGGGTCATCATCCGAGATTGCTATAAAATGAAATATCTGGCAGAATGCGGGTAAAACAGAGCAGGGGACATACAACTCTCCCCCAAGGAGTTCAGGTACAAATTTAATTACCACATTATTTTTTTAACAAGCGTCATCAGCACGGAAACCTCCTCTGGAACGATGCCCGAAGCATGAAGGGGCATATGATTATTTAGGATGTCTGGCACATAAATACCTTGCAATGCAGCTTCAAAAGTGCCATGTGAATGCCTGTTCTCACTTTCTGGTGACATTGTAAATAAGAAGAGGGCAGCATGTAAATGTAAACAAACTTGTTTGTCTTAGCGATTTGCTGAACAAGAAGGAGGACTGAGTGGACGTGTAGGCTCTGAAGTTTTACATTGTTTTGTTTTTGAGTGCAGTTATGTAAAAAAAAATTTGTAAATTGCACTTTCACAACAGAGATTGCACTACATAACTTGTATGAGGTGAACTGAAAAATACTATTTCTTTTGTTTATCATTTTTACAGTGCAAATATTTGTAATCAAAAATAATATAGACTTTGATTTCAATTACAACACAGAATACAATATATATGAAAATGTAGAAAAACTTCCACAATATTTAATACATTTCAATTGGTATTCTATTGTTTAACAGTGCGATTAAAACTGTGATTAATCACGATTAATTTTTTTAACTCAAAAAAATTAATCGTGATTAATCGCATGAGTTAACTGCGATTAATCAACAACCCTAGTTGCTTTCTGAGCCTAGCAGCCTATTAATGAATGTGTCCTGTTGTAGGTATGGTGGATACTGAGGTAAAATTAAAAAACAACAAAAAGAACAGAGTATATTCTATGATTCCTTATTTTGACAGAATCTTTGTCTTGATCAAGCTAGTTCAGACATTTGGGTCTGTCCTAATATTGTTTTTGTCCTTTATTTCATGTAAACTACAGTGCAATATATCTGAGGTAAGGTAGTCTGTCTTTGGGTATGTCTTCATTGGCGACAAGGGTGTGATTTTCAGTTGTGTTAGCTCAGTTGATTTAACAGGGCTAAGAAGCAGACTGACATGTTTGAAGCTGGCTGTGGTCTGTGCTCCCCATCCTTACAAATGTGTGAGCTTAACACAACTAAAAAGTCCCATTAAGATGAAGGCTAACAGATTTGAAAAACCACAGCCTTTTTGCCCATCAAGACAGAGCATTTGAAGGGAATTTTAAGGCATGAATCAACACCATTTTCTGTCACTTGCACTATTCTATCTACAAAGCAATGCCATGGCCGTGCTGGGTAAGAGGAAGTAAATATTTTTACCAAGGCCTCTTATATAGAGATCTTTTTTCATCTGTCTCTGGCAGTCTTTATTCATGGTATGCTGTGTTAGGTCACTTCTAGTCCTGTCTGCAGATGATGAGCTTGGAGGAGCTTCTGGTCTCCAAAGCTCCTTTCTTACCACAACAATTCATTGGGTCAAGATGGTAACAACCCTGACCTAGGCAGATGTCCCTAGGCAGTGTTTCTCTACCTTTGCAGCCTCAGTCTCACACTTGCAGCATTGTTTTACTTTGTCCACTTTGTCCCTCAGGTCCATTTCTTTCATCTTCCAATTTGGTTAAGCATCCAAGAAATATTTACAGTGCTCTTTCAAATTGGAGTTATGGGTCAGATCCTGCTTTAAAAAACAAACTCGGAAAAAATAATCAACAAAAAACATGACAGCACCATCAGAGATCAAGGACATCCCAAAAGTCACCAAAGCATCCAATTCCTTCTTGTCCTGGTTTTGAGGAAATAAACTTTTTCCCTCAGGTGTCCTTTTTTTTGGGGGGGTGGGGGGGGTAATGGAGACCCCATACTTGAGTTTAAGTAATGTAGGAGAATTTTTAATGCTCTCTTAATGTGAAACATGTCTTCCTGTATATCTCCAGTTGTGTGACTCATCCAAAATTTATCTGCCGTGTTTTAAATTAACCCTGGCTATTGAAGTCCCTTCCTTTCTGTATTTTAATTAAGTAAAACTCCCCAAATGGACGGAGTCTCTCTCCATTGGAACTGTGATGGTAGGTTGATGTCAGCAAAATCAGAACTGAAAGTGAATTTAGCAGCATATTCTTAGAAATCTCATGGCTGAGAGATAAATTGAGCCAAACTCTTTCCACATTTTAGGCATTAATCCATATGAGGGCTAGTTTGATACTCAGCAGATGTCACAGTATGAGTTAGTGATACGTTTCTTGTATCTAAATATGCAATATGAATTGAGTAGCAAAGTGTCACTTTGTTCATTTGACACATAGAGCTAAGCAGGGAATCTGCTAAGGGGTTAGATGAGGGAGTTGAGAATTGGGGCCAAACTGAGGGTGCATTTACACCACAAATTAAGGTGTAATTCTAGCATAGTAGGCATATCTGGTATAGGCTAGCAACCCGAGTATATTCGCTGGGTCCCCAGTGGGCTTGTACTGGAGGCAGCTAGCCAGTGCTGAAATCTTTCCTTCCACATCTTCACTGCTTTTGTTACCCATGCAAGCTAAATTAAAAATAGTGCAGTTATGCCTACCTATGCTACAAATGCACCTTAATTTGAAGTGGAGAGGCACCCTTAGGAAGAGAAGACCAAGTTAAGAGGTTGCAAAGAACTCCTGACTAAAAGGAGAGTCAGCTAAGCTTGCATGTTATCAAATTACTAGATAAGTAATTTGCCATTATTTTGACTTCAAAATTACAGCTGAGGCACCATTAACACAGTAGAGGGACAGACTTGTTGCATTGCTCTTCAACCTATGATCAGAGGTCTGACACAGAAGATCCAACTAAACCATGCATTTACACATACATTATAATTACTATGTAATTTACTGTGGTGAATGGTGATAGATAAAGAATTTGAATATTTGAATTTATAATTTTTAAAATTGGTGTATTATGTGTGGGACACTGCTTAATATCAGATGGAGAGCAGTGAACGCCTGGTCATAGAACCTTGACATGGATGCTATTAAAGGGGCTGAGAGAGCCCTTCCCAACCAGGAGTGCGCATGTATGTCCACTATCATCAATTTATTTGTGACAATATTATGATGAAATGTTGGTAGAGGACAAAAAATTAAAGACTAGTAAATTCAATAAATGCACTTTGTAGGTATGAAATACTGATTTATCTAGCATGGAACCCAGTATTTAACTTCAATACAGCATTCAGCTCATTCCTTTCACTTCAGGTCACAATGTTCAATCCCACTCTGATTAGACATCCTAGCATGTGTGTCACCACACCCATGCAGCCCCTGTTGGAGCATAGAACTGATCTACTGAGGGTCAGGCAAGGAAGAAAGAGATTATCTTGAAGTTTAGATGTGTCAGGAGACCTGAGTTTCTATTCTAAACTCTGCTATAAACTTCCTGTGTTACTTTGAGCACTGTGTTCTCTTTGGGCACTAGTACTATCTTAATTTCCTTTTATGCAAAATGGGGATAATACTTATCTATCTCATAGGAGTGTCATGAGTCTAAATTAAATAGTTGAGATCTTTTGGGGGAGTGGGAGAGAAGCTTTGATATGGGGAGGGATAGCTCAGTGGTTTGAGCATTGGCCTGCTAAACCCAGGGTTGTGAGTTCAATCCTTGAGGGGCCCATTTAGTGAACTGTGGTAAAAATCTGTCTGGGAGTGGTCCTGCTTTGAGCAGGGGGTTGGACTAGATGACCTCCTAAGGTCCCTTCCAACCCTCATATTCTGTGATCTATGTGGTCCTTGGATGTTAAGTACTGTTTTACTTGCTTTGAACAGCTGCGTGAGTCTGAACCAGGGATCGGCAACCTTTGACACATGGCCCATCAGGGAAATCCGCTGGCGGGCCAGGACGGTTTGTTTACCTGCAGCATCCGCAGGTTCAGCCGATCGCAGCTCCCACTGGCCGCGGTTTGCCATTCCAGGCCAATGGGGGCTGCGGGAAGCAGCACGGGCCAAGGGATGTGCTGGCCGCCGCTTCCCGCAGCCCCCATTGGCCTGGAACAGTGAACCATGGCCAGTGGTAGCTGTGATCGCCCAAACCTGCGGATGCTGCAGGTAAGCAAACAGTCCCGGCCCGCCGGCAGATTTCCCTGACGGGCCGCATGCCAAAGGTTGCCGATCCCTGTTCTGAACAGTGATTCTTCGAGTGCTTTCTCATATCCATTCCCATGTAGGTATGCATGCGCCACATGCACTGTCACCATAAGGTTTTTCCCTCAGTGGCATCTGTCAGATCAGCTCTGGTGCCCCCTGGAGTCACGCCCTCATGGCGCTGTACATAAGGGCCTGCTGCCCCGCCACCCCCCGATTTCATTCTTTCCGCCTGTGATGGTTGCTGGAACTGCTCGTCCTTGCTTTGCAAGTACTCTCCCCAGTGGACTTTTGTCTTTTTCTCCTGTAAATAGTTAAAATTTTAGCAGTTAGTTGTTACAGCCTAGTTAGTAGTTAGTAGTAATAGAGTAGGACCCAGCTTAATGGGGTTCTTCCCTGGCACCGGGACATGCCTCGGTCTTTGGGGTATAAGCCGTGTGAGGCTTGCCACAAGCCTATGCCCATTAGCAACCCCCACTTAGCTTTCCTCAAGTGTTTGGGTGAATCCCATCTGTGTGACTGCTGCAGGATTTTTAAAGGTTTCAAACCCCAGACCCAGAAAGAAGGGGACCAGAGACTTAAGTTCCTTCTGATGGAGGCGGCTCTTTGCCCTTCCTCGGAGGCACCTAGCACCTCCGCCTCTTTGAGAGAGCACCGGCTTCTTTGAGAGAGAGGCACCACAGCCTGGCCTCTCCGGCACCAAGGAGGGACTCCTCATCTGTGTCCTGGGACTCCCGGCCCCACCAAAGTTCGCCCACGTAGAGGAGGTCTGCTCACCTGGCACCGATCCCATTCACTGATGCCGCAAAAGAAACAACGCAAAATGGACAGGGTAAGCTCCCCTACTCCGAAGCCCGCCAGTCATAAGGAAACCGGCAGAGTGAGACCCGTGCAGGGCCACTCAGGCTCAAAACCTGCCAATTTGGTGCCGTTGACTCCGGCCCCAGTGAGGGGGCCATCAAATACAGTGCCATTGAACTCTCCTCCGAGGGAGAGCCACAGCAGTGCAAGACTGGAGCTTCCATCAATGCCATGAGGCATTCCAGGCAGCACGGGACTTAATATCCCTATTGGTACTGCCAACACCAACCAGGTGCGATCCGGCACTGGGGGCAAGAGTGGCTACAGCACCAAGACCGCAGGTGCCGTTGAAAGGGAAGCCGGCAATGATGCAACAATTACAAACAACATAACAGCAATGTTCTATATAAACAGACGGTGGAGCATGCTTCTCTCACCTATGCCAGCCAGGAAGCCCTCCACCTGTGGGAGTTCTGCATAACTTGATCCATCTCAAGGCCTCTTATCTTCTAGGGGCCCTGAACGTGTTAGCGGATCATCTCAGCAGATCCTTCTCCATTCACGAGTGGTCCATTCGACCGGTGGTTGTGAGGCACATTTTCCAGGGGTGGAGAACTCCCCAGATAGACCTGTTTGCAACACAGTACAACCGGAAGTATCTGCAGTACTGACCCTTGCAGGGTCACATTCTAGGTTCACTCACAGACATGTTCCTTCTCCCCTGGAAGGACCATCTCTTCTATGCATTCCTACCCATTCCGCTCATACACAAGTACCTGCTGAAGGTCAAAAGGCACAAAGTGAGCCTGATCCTGATATCATCGGCCTCACCGTGTCAGCACTGGCTCACCACTCTCCTGTGGTGAGCACTGGCTCACCACATCTCACAGCCTGGAAGCTCCATGGCTGAATCCTCTGGAGTAAATATGCTCGGGGATGGTTCAAGAGGTTGTGTTAGGGAGCAAAATGGAAAAGGTTCTTCATCTGGTCAGTACAGAAAGGGGTCTCATCCATCTGAGCATCAATACCATGTGTTCTGGAATATTTGCTACATCTGAAGCAGCAAGGGATGTGGGTGTCTCTGATTAAAGTACACCTGATGGCTATCTCGACTTTTCACCCGGGGTGAGCGGCAGGTCCATTTTCGCTAATGCGCTCTGTAGCTGTTTTCTTAAGGAACTGGACAGGCTGTACCTATGGGTGAGGCAGCTGATCCCACCTTGAGACCTTAACTTGGTACTATCAAGACTCATAGGAGCCCTGTTTGAGTCCTTGGCAACATGCTCTTTGCTTTACTTGTCATGGAAGGTGGACTTTCTCGTGGCCATCACCTTGGCCAGGAGGGTCTCAGAAATCAGGTCCCTTACTTTGGAACCACAATGCACAGTCTTCTTAAAGGACAAGGTCCAGCTGTGCCCTCACCTAGCCTTCCTCCCTAAGGTGATGTCGCAGTTCCACAATACTAGGACATTTTCCTCACAGTCTTCTTTCCGAAACCACATGCCAATAGCTAGGAGCAGAGGTTTCACTCACTAGATGTCAGGCGAGCGCTGGCCTTCTACATAGAAAGGACTGAATTGTTTAGGAAGACTACTCCGCTTTTCGTTGCAGTAACTGATAGGAGGAAGGGCCTCCCAGTCTCTGCCCAATGAATTTCTTTATGGATTACTTCTATTCGCATGTGCTATGACCAGGCAAAAGTCTCTGCTCTGGCACTGACGGTACATTCCACAAGAGTGCAAGCGTCTTCAGCCACATTTGTGGCACAGGTTCCCATCCAGGATATCTGTAGAGTGGAAACGTAGTCTTCAGTCCACAACTTCGCAACACCCTACGCCGTCATGCAGCAAGCTAGGGATGATTCTGGATTTTGCAGAGCAGTGCTACAGTCTGCTTGTCGTTGAACTCTGAACCCACCTCCTGCATCTGCTTGGGAGTCACCTACATGAGAATGGACATGAGCAAGCACTCGAAGAAGACAAAACGGTTACTAACCTTCCGCACCTGTTGTTCTTTGAGATGTGTTTCTCATGTCCATTCCAAAACCTGCCCTCCTACCTCTCTGTCAGAGTTGCTGGCAAGAAGGAACAGGGAGTGGCAGGGCAGCAGGCCTCTATATATAGCGCCATGGGGGTTTGACTCTGGGGACACTAGAGCCAACCCAACGGATACCACTGAGGGAAAAACCTTCCAGCTATGGTGAACGTGGCATGCGCACATCTACATGGGAATGGATATGAGCAACACAACTCAAAGAACAACAGTTACGGAAAAGTCAGTAACCATTTTTTTTTTTCAGTAAAAACCCAGTGAGCTTTTTAATATGTGATATGATTCAGTCTTGTTAGGAAACTGGCATTTATCACTTAGTTACAGTTTATGTTCCTTGACATGATAGCAAATGGATCACAAATTAAACTTCTGAATGTCAGAAAAAACATTTCAAATATTTGTTGGGTATTAAAAATGTTTTTTAATCTGTGGCAACATTGTTGTTTTTAGGCTCTAGCTCAAGTAGAGCTAGTACGTGTACATCTACCCGAGCCCAGAATTACGCTTCCCAACTGCTGTGTAGATGTACCATTAGGGTATGTCTACGCTGCAGTAAAACACCCGCAGATGGCCCATGTCATCTGACTCGGACTGTGGGGTTAAAAATTGCAGTGTAGACGGCCAGCTAGTTCAGAGCTCACCCAACTCCCATTGCTAGAGGAGAGAGAGCCAGACTAAGCTAAGAGGTGGTGGAGCTGCTGCTAGCTCGAGGGGCAAACAAAGAGCACAGGAACGTTTTTGATTACACACCTCTAAGTCTAGCTGCTTCTGGTGGTTATGTGAACATCATCAAAATCCTACTAAATGCTGGTGTAGAAATCAATTCTAGGCAAGTTCTCTTTTTCATCCCTACTCCCCTGCTTTTATAGTTGCTTGTTAAATCTAAAATAAAAGTTCACTGAAACAAAAAATCATTCCTAAAGCTTTTAATCTTGATAAGATATTTAAAGAAATGTACGGTTTACATTGCTTTAGTTTTTGCCCAGTTTTAGACAGCAACAGTTCAAGTATGCTTTTTGAAGACCCATACCATTTTAACTCTTGTTCCTTTCTCCCCCTTCCTTCAAGCGTCTCTCCATGAGTTTGGTAGCAAAAACTTAGCACTCCTTTCTGGGTTATGGTGAAAATCCTCCTACTGACTTTGATCCGTCTGCTAGTTGAATATAGATACTTTTGAAACAAGAAACAATAACTCACCTAGACATAGCATCTCCTTTCTCTTATTCCCCCCGCCCCATTCCCTTTCTCCAGCCCAGTTACCAAAAAGTGTACAGTTTTATTTAAAAAACTATTTTATAATATGTAGAAGTTACTCTATGTAGAAGAATAATGTCTCTTTTGCTCACCTGATAGTTCAAAAGACAGTAGGCTCTTTGTAAATAAAGTTTTTCTAATAGTTTTAGCATGTAAATATCATTTCTATGTCTGGCCTTATTTCTGTTTGCAGAGGAGAAACTGAAACCATAACCACCATGGGGGGAGGGATAGGTCAGTGGTTCGAGCATTGGCCTGCTAAACCCAGGGTTGTGAGTTCAATCCTTGAGGGGGCCATTTAGGGATCTGGGCCAAAAAAATAGTTGGGGATTGGTCCTGCTTTGAGCAGGGGGTTGGACTAGATGATCTCCTGAGGTCCTTTCTAACCCTGATATTCTATGTGTCTAAGTTCCCCCACCCCAACCACTAACTAGATCCAGCACCCCATTTCCCAATCTGAGAAAACAATCTTCTCAGAATACCCACTAATGTTGTTAGTCCTTTAGCTCAAGTAGCAGAATTCTATACAGTAATGCTGAAGGTTCTGGGTTCAGGGCAGGGGGGCGAAGGAGGGATATAGTTGCACATAATAGAATTTGTTTTTACCTTTCTCCTTTTAGGGAAAAAAAAACCATAGGGTATTACATTAAAAAAAACTGTTAAAGAACGCTACTTAGGTTACAAAATCAAATACTCAGAAATTAGGAAATGCCAGATTTATTGTCATCCTTGCAACCTTAATTCAGCCTCCTTCTGCATTATGATGGTCTTTGATAACATGCTATTTTTCCATAAGACTCCTCCCTCAGAGCATATTGGCACACAAAGGGGCAGAATTAAGGTTGCACAGTCAACTGTAAATGTGGCTTTTACAAGCTTTTGAGTTCTTGACTTGCAACCTCAATTTTAACTTGCAACCTCAAGTTCTTCTTCGAGTGCTTGCTCATATCCATTCCATTAGGTGTGTGCGCGCCGCGTGCACGATCGTCGGAAGATTTTTACCCTAGCAACACCGGCGGGTCGGCTGTGGAGCCCCCTAGAGTGGCGCCTTCATGGCGCTGAATATATACCCCAGCCGACCCGGCGCCCCCTCAGTTCCTTCTTACCGCCCCTGACGGTCGTTGGAACTGTGGAGCGCTGCTTAGCTGTTCTCCACTCTCCCTAGTTTAGTTCGTTATTCGCAGTTATAGTTATAGTTATAGTCCTAGTGTTTATAGTTAAATAGTTCAATAGTTTTAAGAGTTGTCTAGTTGTTATAATAGTTCAGGGGATTAAGGGGGTCGTCTCCCCCTTTCTCCCCCGGCCGCGGGGCCGGGCTCATGCCCAACGCTCCCGGCTTCAAGCTGTGCGCCTCCTGCGCTAAGCCTATGCCCACGAGCGACCCGCACGATTCCTGTCTGAAGTGCCTGGGAGAGTCCCATCAAACAGATAAGTGCAAGATCTGTAAGGCCTTCAGACCAAGGACCAAGAAGGAGCGGGACTTTCGGCTCCGGCAACTCCTGATGGAGGCGGCACTTAGTCCGGACGCTCCATCTACAAGTCAGGCCCCGGCACCTAGCGCCTCGGTGCGCAGTGCCCCGGCGGCACCGGCCATGACGACCACGCGAGTGGCGTCAGATGAGCCTTCCCGGCACCGGACCTCGTCGGCACCGCAAGCACAGCAAGTGCCTCGGCGCCAGTCATTATCCCCGGGGCATAAGAAAGCCCATAAGACGGGGACCTCCGTGCCGAAGACGCTGGCTCCCCCAGTGCCGGGGGTAGAGCCGCGTACGCCGGTAGAGCACCGGAAACAGGTGCCTCCAGCACCGTCGACTCCGGCGCCGAGGCCGTTGAGTCCGGTGCAGACGGCGTCTCCACCGAGGCCGGCGGTGATACAGTGCCTCCCGTCGACGCCAGAGACCTTCGCGGCGGCGAGAGACTTAATAGCTCTCACGGAGCCGGCACCGCCTCAACCACCGGCACCGACGGCACCGTTGCCTCGCCCGGTCCAGTCGAGGGGGAAACCTGCCTTGATGCGCCCTCCATCGCAAGGGCTGGAACCTCGGCACCGATCCAGGTCCCGAAGCAGGTCCCCACGCCGCTCGCAGTCCCGGCACCGAATATCACCTCGGCACCGGTCGTACTCGCGGCCAAGATCTTCTTCGCGGCACCGCTCTACGTCTCGGCACCGCTATGATCGTCGGCACCGATCAACGTCGAGACGTAGTTCTCGGCACCGCTACGGTCGACGCTCGACGTCGAGAGGCCGCTCCCGGTACCGGGCATACTCCAGGTCCTCGTCGAGGTCCAGATCCGACTCCCGGCACCGACGAGGTCATCGGCACCGGTCGCGGTCCCGGCACCGATCGCCGGCACCGCGTGGAGATAGATCATCTCCAGACCGGCACCGTGCGGCACCGCAGCCCACGGGAATCGTCTCGACGCTCTCGGCACCGCCATGGCCATCGAGATCGGGGTCTCGCTCCTCGGAGGACCTCTCGAGATCGGCATACCCCCCTCAGGGGCAAGCCGAGGAACAGGACTTGGGCCATTGGAAGAACATAACAGAGGACCATTCTCATGGCCCATCTCACTGGTCGTTTTGGACCCCGTGGGCGTACCATCAGGCGCAAGGGGCTCCAGTTGCTTCGACCTCTCGCTCCGGTCACTCTGTTAGAAGGGCCCCGGAGTCCACCATCTCTCGGCCTCCGCCAGGGGGCATGGAGGCTTCCGTGCCCGCACCACCTGACGCCCTTGACTCAAGCGCAGGTGATGCTCCGGCCCAGGAGCAGGGAGACCAGGACCCTCCCTTGGATCCTGTTCCACCGGAGGCATCTTCCTCTTCCTCTCCGGATGAGGCAGTGGCGGGCACATCGTGCACAGGTCCACCTCCAATAGATCTTCGGGCTCACCAAGATCTTCTGCGTCGGATGGCCCGTAATATGGGCCTGCAGGCGGAGGAGATAGTGGAGGTGCACGACCCCATCGTGAATATCCTCGGAGCGGATGCCCCATCGAGGGTGGCGTTACCCCTGATCCGCACGATACAAGCCAATGTATCTACGATATGGCAGACTCCTGCCTCTATCCCACCCACAGCGAGAGGGGTGGAAAGGAAATACTTTGTCCCGTCTAAAGACTACGGGTACTTGTATACCCACCCCCAGCCGTGTTCACTGGTGGTGGCATCAGTGAACGCAAGGGAGCGCCACGGTCAGCAGGCCGCAGCGCCCAAATCGAAGGAGGCTAAGCGCCTCGATTTATTCGGCCGTAAAGTTTACTCAGCCGGAGGGCTGCAACTTAGAGCGGCTAATCAACAGGCGCTCTTGAGCCGCTATAGCTTTAACTCCTGGAACTCTATGGGGAAGTTCAAGGAGTTGGTTCCCCAAGAGTCCAGGGAGGAGTTTGGAGCCCTGGTGGAGGAGGGTAAGAAGGTGGCTCGGACCTCCTTACAGGCCTCCTTAGACATAGCGGACTCTGCTGCGAGAACCCTGGCCTCAGGTATCGCTATGCGGAGGATCTCCTGGCTCCAGGTTTCGGGTCTGCCTCAGGAACTGCAGCAAACCCTGCAGGATCTGCCCTTTGAAGGACAAGGGCTGTTTTCAGAAAAGACGGACTCTCGCCTGCAGAGCCTCAAGGACTCCAGGACGCTCATGCGTTCCTTGGGGATGCATGTTGTGGGCCCTCAGCGCAGGCCATTTAGACCGCAGCCTCAGCGCTTCTTACCCCCCCCCCCCCGCCTCGTCAGAGACAGGACTCGACCCGGAGGCGAGGGCGAGGTGGTAGAAGAAGGTGGACCGGCCCTCAACCTGGTCAGAACCAGGGGCCACCTAGACCACCTTCAGGGCCCAGGCAGAACTTTTGAAGGTGCGGTCGAGGACGGCGCCCCAGTCATCCCACAGGATCCAGCCCCATCCTTTCGGGATCGCCTTTCCCATTTCCACCGTGCCTGGTCCCTTATAACTTCGGACCGTTGGGTCCTTCGCACGGTGGACAGGAGATATGCTATCCAGTTTTCTTCAATCCCCCCCTCCTCCCCCCCTTCCCCGTCCCTCTTCAGGGACCCTTCTCACGAGCAACTTCTTATACAGGAAGTTTCCACGCTCCTTGCTATGGGGGCCATAGAGGAGGTTCCAGTGGAGTTAAGGGGCAGGGGATTCTATTCCCGTTACTTCCTCATTCCCAAGTCCAAAGGAGGTCTGCGACCCATCTTGGACTTGCGCGGACTCAACAAATTCGTAGTAAAGTTGAAGTTCCGCATGGTCTCTTTGGGGACCATTATCCCTTCCCTCGATCCTGGAGACTGGTTCGCCGCCCTCGACATGAAAGATGCATACTTTCACATCGCAATTTACCCGCCTCACAGACGCTTCCTGCGGTTCGTGGTAAGCAAGGTGCACTACCAATTTGCAGTCCTTCCCTTCGGCCTATCCTCGGCCCCAAGGGTATTCACGAAATGTATGGCTGTCGTGGCAGCGTACCTTCGTCGGCAAGGGATACAGGTGTTCCCGTACCTAGACGACTGGCTGGTACGCGGTCGCACCAAAGAGCAAGTTCGAGCTCACGTCCACATAATAGTGCACACATTCAACAAGTTGGGCATCCTACTCAACAAGGACAAATCCACTCTAGAACCTACCCAGAGAATAGAATTCATCGGCGCAGTTCTAGACTCCAGGCGTGCACAAGCCATCCTGCCAGACAACCGCTTTTGCACCATCACGAGCCTCATTCAAGGGCTCAAGGCCTTCCCAACTACCACGGTGAGGTCGTGCCTTACCTTGCTGGGTCACATGGCTTCCTGCACGTACGTAACCAGGCATGCCAGACTTCGGCTTCGCCCACTCCAGACCTGGGTGTCATCAATATACCGCCCACATCGGGACAGCCTGAACATGGTGGTCACGGTCCCGAACTCGGTCCTGACCTCCCTCACCTGGTGGCTAGATCGCAATGTGGTTTGCGAGGGGATGCCGTTTCACGCCCCACAACCCTCTCTGCACCTGGTCACAGACGCTTCATCTCTGGGTTGGGGCGCCCATCTCAACGAACACCATACCCAGGGCCTGTGGACTGCACCTCAGATAGCCCTGCACATCAATGTTCGGGAACTGATGGCGGTGCGCCTGGCGTGCCAGGCATTTCTCAACCTCCTACGTGGCCGCTGTGTGCTAGTTCTCATCGACAACACCACGGCCATGTTTTACATCAACAAGCAAGGAGGAGCACGTTCGTCAATTCTATGCCAAGAGGCCATTCGCCTGTGGGACTTCTGCATCGCCCACTCAATCCATCTCATGGCATCGTTCCTCCCTGGAGTCCAGAACACTCTGGCGGACCGACTCAGCAGGTCCTTTCAAACACACGAGTGGTCTATCCGTCCGGACATCATACATTCCGTTTTCCAGAAGTGGGGGTTTCCCCAGATAGACCTGTTTGCATCTCGAGACAACAGGAAGTGCCACGTGTTCTGCTCCCTGCAAGGTCGAGCTCCGGGCTCCCTCTCGGATGCGTTTCTCCTTCCCTGGAAAGACCACCTGTTTTATGCCTTCCCTCCGTTTCCTCTGGTTCACAAGGTACTGCTCAAATTGCGCAGAGACCAGGCACAGGTGATTCTGATCGCCCCAGCGTGGCCGAGACAACATTGGTACACCACGCTGTTAGAGCTCTCGGTTCGGACACCGATCCCGCTTCCATTATGCCCGGATCTCATCTCTCAGGACCACGGCCGCCTGCGTCACCCCGACCTGCAATCACTCCACCTCACGGCGTGGCTGCTCCATGGTTCACCCAGGCAGAGCAGCAGTGCTCGCACTCTGTCCAACAGATTCTGCTGAGCAGTAGGAAGCCCTCAACACGGACCACATACTTGGCCAAGTGGAAGCGGTTCTCCTGTTGGTGCGAACAACGAGCCATGTCCCCGTTACAGGCACCTATTCCTCTCATATTGGAATATCTCCTCTCCCTAAAACAGCAAGGGTTGGCGATATCTTCAATTAGAGTTCACCTGGCCGCTATATCGGCCTTTCACCCAGGGGAACTCGCGTCCTCGGTATTCTCTAACCCGATGGTCGTTAGATTCCTCAAGGGCTTAGACCGGATGTACCCACAACAACGTCAGCCCGTTCCGACGTGGGACCTCAACCTGGTTCTTTCCAAGCTCACAGGTCATCCATTCGAGCCACTGGCCACCTGTTCACTTCTGTACCTATCCTGGAAGACAGCCTTCCTCGTAGCCATCACCTCAGCAAGGCGCGTTTCTGAACTCAGGGCGCTTACATCCGAGCCCCCTTACACAGTTTTCCATAAGGATAAAGTGCAGCTTCGCCCACATCCTGCCTTTCTCCCTAAGGTGGTTTCTCCATTTCATATCAACCAGGATATATTTCTCCCGGTCTTTCATCCTAAACCACATGCTACTCGCCAGGATCAACGTTTGCATTCTCTGGACGTACGCAGGGCCCTGGCCTTCTATATTGACCGCACAAGGCACTTTAGAAAGACGACGCAACTCTTCGTTGCAGTGGCCGACCGAATGAAAGGCTCACCGGTCTCCTCACAACGCCTATCCTCCTGGATTACGTCTTGCATCCGGACTTGCTACGACCTGGCAGGTGTCTCAGTACCACACCTCACCGCTCACTCCACGAGGGCCCAAGCTTCCTCGAGGGCTTTCCTGGCGCAAGTTCCGATCCAGGACATTTGTAGAGCTGCGGTTTGGTCGTCAGTCCACACGTTTACAGAACACTATGCACTAGTGCAGCAGTCCAGGGACGATGCTGCCTTCGGATCAGCAGTTTTGCACACAGCAATGTCTCACTCCGACCCCACCACCTAAGTTGGGCTTGGGAGTCACCTAATGGAATGGATATGAGCAAGCACTCGAAGAAGAAAAGACGGTTACTCACCGTTGTAACTGTTGTTCTTCGAGATGTGTTGCTCATATCCATTCCAAACCCGCCCCCCTTCCCCACTGTCGGAGTAGCCGGCAAGAAGGAACTGAGGGGGCGCCGGGTCGGCTGGGGTATATATTCAGCGCCATGAAGGCGCCACTCTAGGGGGCTCCACAGCCGACCCGCCGGTGTTGCTAGGGTAAAAATCTTCCGACGATCGTGCACGCGGCGCGCACACACCTAATGGAATGGATATGAGCAACACATCTCGAAGAACAACAGTTACAACGGTGAGTAACCGTCTTTTCTTGACTTGCAAACTTTCTTTTAACTTAGTTTTTGGTTTGTGCTTTTTAATGTAATCTGTATAGAGATGTAGTTAAATCCAAATGAGCAGATATGGTTATCTAATGATAAAGTGTAGAAGAAAAAAGTATCCCAAGAACATAGTTCTTTGGTAATCGCTATACATTGGAAAAGTGAGACAGAAAAGCAGCCATTGAAAGAGTGGTCACAGGGTTAGCAGGAGATTGGAGAACAAGGCAAAGATAGTATTATCACAAAAGCTGAGGGTGAGTGGGCTATACAAAGAATGAAAAATAGTGTCAGAGGCAGCTGGAAAGGTTAAGGGGCAGGAGTGAGAATGAAGTAGAGAGGCTAAGACGGGGTGGGCAAAAATTGTATGGAGGGCCGGTTAGGGGAGGCTGTACCTCCCCAAGCAGCCAGGCTTGGCGTGGCTTGGCCCCCATCCCCTATCTAACCCCCCCCCGCTTCTCACCCCCAGATGGCCCCCCGGGACTCCTGCCCCATCCAACCCCCCGTTCCCTGTCCCCTGATGGGGCCCCCCCGGGACCCTGCCCCATCCATCCCTCCCTCCCTGTCCCCTCACTGCCCCCCGCCTTCCTGACTGCCCCTGAGGATCCCTGCCCCATCCAACCACCCTTCTTCCTGTCCCCTGACTGCCCCCGGAACCCCTACCCCTGACTGCCCCCCACTGTCCCATCCAACTCCTCCTCTCCTTCCTGACTGCGCCCCCGGGACTCCTGCCCCGATTCAACCCCCCTGTTCCCTGCCCTCTGACCGCCCCGACCCCTATCCACACCCCTGCTCCCTGACCACCACCCTGAACTCCCCTGCCCTCTATCCAACCGCCCGCTACCTGCCCCCTTACTGCGCTGCTTGGAGCACCAGCGGCTGGTGGTGCTTCAGCCGCGCCGCCCAAAGCACCCGGACAGGAGCCAGCCATGCCACCGCGCTGCACAGAGTACCGGGTCGAGCAGTGCAGCTGCAGAGCTGCGGCCTGGCAAGAGCTCGCAGCCCCGCCACCCAGAGCATTGCACCGGCAGCGCAGTGAGCTGAGGCTGCAGGGGAGGGGGAACAGCAGGGGAGGGGCCGGGGGCTAGCCTCCTGGGCCAGGAGCTCAGGGGCAGGGCAAGAGGGTCCCGCGAGCCAGATGTGGCCTGCGGGCCGTAGTTTACCCACCTCTGGGCTAAGACTTCACTAGGATGAAATAAAATAAATCATGGAATTCAAATGCTTTATAAACATCTGTCTAGGCAGTTTTTAGAAAAGCCCTGAAATTACAATTTTAAAATCTATAAACTAACAATGCAAAAAATTTAATGGAGAGAATAATTATTTACCCTGATTGCATATGTCAGTGGTTGTAGATCACCATGAGCCCTTTAGTGGATTTCCTTCTACTTGTCACTTTTTTTGTACAAGTGTAGCAACATACACAAGGTGTTCTATGGAATTGGCACTTAGATGCCTGACCTGTACACTCCAGGCCAAATTCTGCTCTTTTGAATATATATAAATTTGGAATAATTCCATAAACTTAACTGAGAGCAGAATTTGGCTCTCCATCTCAAATATAAAATATGTCAGAGACATTAATGAAAAAAGTTCTAGAATACGGTGTGCTGTTTTCATTTGTATATTTTATATAAAACATTCATAGATTTAATGTATTGCACATTGATAAAATGGCATTCACTTTTTTAAAAAAAACTAACATGTAGCCATTTGGTTCCAGCAGTCTGGGAGTGTTTCAAAGGCAAGTAACACCGGTAACAAATGGAGAGTTGTACAGTGTGTGAAAATATGAACTTGGATTTTTTTAAAAACAGATGCTTAAAGTTAAGCCAAATCAGTATTTAGGCACTGAAATAAGTGGCCTGACTTTGAGTGCTGAGTATTTACTAACTCCCATCAAGTCGCTATTAAATCGAGATAAAAACTGATTTTTATTTTTATTTTATTTTATTTTGTTTGTTTAATTTGTAAAGGTAATCAGCAAAAAAGGAAAGGAAATGCTTTTGTCCCTTCCCATCCTCTTTCTTCTCAACGAGGTATTAAAAAGGTGGACTGAATTGTGTTTTCTTTTTGGAGTTTTTTGGAAGAGGAGGATTATTAATTGTTTTTAAATACTTTTTTCTTAGTTTAAGTTAGAAAGGCAGACTTTGTTTATTTTATTTGGAATACTCTGCCCTGCTTGAGAACTGGCAGGATTATGAATTGTTAAGTACCAAGCATGTGAGCCTTTAGCAATTGTGCAGGGAAGGATTTCAGTTTATTCACCCCTTAATTTAAATGCCCAGCAAATAGGTGGGAGTTAAGATCTTTGTGAAAGTTTCAGTACCGTTGCCTCTTCAATGGAAGGCTGAGAAAGTTATTTCTCCAGTTTCTGGTCCTCCAAGGTGTCCTCCAGCAAAACAGGAAATCGTGGTTTATTATTCCTAAAGTGAATAAACAGGCAGGGGGGGAAAAATACTTCAAATTTTTGTCCTGCCTTTATTTAGTACACCATAAAAAAGCACAAAGCCAATTTATTTTCCTTAGCATGTTAATTTTTAATGTCCAGGACACTGGTGGATGATATGTATTAAGATATATTGCATTGTAGTTTACATGAGACAAAGGACATATACCATGTTTGGACAGACCCAAATGTCTGAACAAGACAAAGATTCTGTCCAAATAGGGAATCGTGGAGGATACTCACTCTGTTCTTTTTTTGTTTGTTTTTAATTTTAATTAGGTTCTTTTAGTAATTATAAATCCCTTTCCCACACAGAAAGGCAGGCTAATAATTAAAACGCAAAAGGCTGAAGAGGTTGCAGATTTCTGGTTTTGGTACAGATCAGTCGTCCTCTGTTTATTTCAGTTATCAAGTAATGTACAATTGATAGAAAAGCAAGTTGGTTCTGCAACGTTAGGAGGATAAACAGATTTCCATGATTAAAAATATACATACAGTTTTTGAAGCTGCATATCTGATGTTCTTACTCTGTCATTATTTATGTAATATTTTATCTATTAATGAAAGTACAAACATACTAGTGCTGTGAGAGGAAAGAAATTGCACAATATTTCCCTCATACTGAGAGCTATTTGCCAAGCAGTTATGATTAATATTCAAATATTAGGAATTATAAGCTTTCTTTATGAAGCTATCTATAATGTTTTGATTAATGTCCAAGTTAATAGATCATATTTGTAGTTGGAATAATATAACATGAAGTACCTCTTTAAATTTCACCAGCAATCCAGAAAGTAAATTATGTAAAGTTATTGCCTCAACCATTTGTTGGTTTAATCTTTGAACTTTCAAAATGTTTTACATAAAGATTTATATTTAAGTCATGTGTGTACCTTTATGTTAACTTAATTCATTTCTGTCCGGGAAGAAGGTAGCAAGCAGCATGCTCTGGAAAGGAATGTATACATTAAATGGAAGAAAGATGGCCTGTTGGGTGCACTGGGTTATGTGACGCATTCCTATGTAACAGTTTCAAACACCTTTTTATTTTTAAGGTTATTCTGGTGCAAGTTAATCCAGGGGAGGCTTTTACAATAAGAAGAGAAGATGGACAGTTTCAGTGCATTACAGGTAAAGTTAATAATGTATTTCCTTGATATTCTCATTTTATTTCAGTATAAACAAAAGGTATTGCAAGAAATTCTTTCATTGTGTAAATGTGTGGTTTTTGAAGTTGTAGGAAGAGGGTTGAGGAGGATATGATTTTAAAATAGTTTTATAGAAGATTCCAGTTAATGCTAGTGTGTAGATTTTTTTCCTTTTCACTATCATAACCATAACCAGTGCATTTTTACATGTACCATGAAATTAGATTCTGCAAAGGAAATGATTGTAAAGTTTACAGTGCAGATGAAGAAGCACTATAGGAACAATTATGGTTTTGCTTATTTATTAAATGCAAATCTCAATTTTAGAATTTAAAGCTGTAATTCAGTTTTTGAAAGTTACTTACTGACTCTGGAAACGGTTTGTTTGGCAGTCATTTGAAGGTAACTGAAAAATTAATCCTAGGGATTTTTAAGGTAGAGAAGACAATGTAGCAATGATTTTTTTTTTAAATGAACTCTTCATTCTGCTTGTGGAGAGTATTAAACGATTCCCACTATAATAGCAGCAGGACCAGGAAGCAGTGACTATCACAGCAGTCCATGAATGTATAGGCACCAGTTGTGAAAGTAGCAGTGCTTCTGGCATTAGACTGGCCTCTGTGCTCCTGGTCTCCCTGTGCTCAGCAATGCAGGTGTGGTATAATACTGTACTACTTAAAAAGTTGGCACTAACAGGACATGAATCTGTAAACTTCATGCATTCTTAGAGGCACTTACTCTTTACTTTCAGAGAACAACTGCTATCATGGTAGAAACATAGGCCTGGATGAACAAAATAATTTAGGTGCCTAAGTCCCTGTTTTAGGCACATAAGTCCCAGTTTCAGGACCACTGTGAGGCAGAAAACTCCCACAAAACCTTGTAGGCACCTACATTTTTGCAGTAAAAGTTTCCCAGGCACCTATGTTTCTGCCTCTGTGCATGCCCACTGCTGCCTCCCATAGGCCACTGCCGGATGCCTATCTCCTGCCTAACCCCCAGCGTGATTTGCAACCCGGAGGAAGATAGGCATTCGGTTGCCTAAGGGCTTGTCTTCACTTAAAGCGCTACAGCAGCGCTGCTGTAGCGCTTCAGTGAAGACACTACCTACACTGAAGGGAAGGGGTCTCCCATCAATATAGGTACTCCAGCTCCCTGAGAAGCGGTAGCTAGGTTGATGGGAGAATTCTCCCATTGACTTTCTGCTGTCTTTGGGAGGGCGCAGCTAGGTCGATTTAACTGCATCATTCAAGGGTGTGGACTTTTCACACCCTTGAGCGACGCAATTATACCAACCTAATTTCCTAGTGTAGACCAGGTCAGAGTTGAGTGCAAGTCTGATCCAGTAGACAACCTCTGAGCATGCCTACTAGATCACATCCCGCAGATGAGTTCACACAAAATAGCTTGGGGAATGGCGGAGGAGGACCACCCTCAGAATTTTTACTCCAATGGTTAGGGTATTCAAATGCGCCTCCTCCTGCTGGTGAGAAGAAATTTGAGCAGGGATTTCTAACCATTCAGCTATGGGATACTCTGATGTGGGGCTCCCTCAATCTCTCCTGTTGAAGCTGTTGCACTTCGGATAAATAATTAAAGAATAAGTTGGGACAGAGAGACAGCAAGCACAAGCATGAGAATGATTCTATAGCTTTGTGGTTAGAGCACTCATCCGAGATGTGGAAGACTTCAGATCTAGTGTGGCTACTCAGTGACTTTATCCAGAGTGCAACAGCTTCATCAGCATAGGCACATAACTCCAGAAAAGTAGTCACAGTTGAGAATCGCAAGCAGAGATAGGCACCGCCCTGCACTAGATTTAGGCACCGATCTCCGTGAGAGAGTAGGGTTCAGCAAACACCCCTCTAATCGGCATCTTCCATTGGCTAGAGTAGGTGGCTCCCTGTCCAGCATGCTGATTTTTGTGAATCGCAGTCTAAGGCTATGTCTTCACACATTTAAACACCCACGCCTGGCCCATGCCAATTGATTCAGAATCATGGGGCACAGGCTGAGGGGCTGTTTAATTGAATTGTAGACTTCTGGGCTTAGGCTGGAGCCTGAGCTTTGGGACCCTGAGGTGGGAGGTCCGAGAACTCAGGTTCTAGCAATTAAACTGCCTGAGCCCCGGGAGCCCGAGTCAGCTGGCATGGGACAGCCCCAGGTTTTTATTTGCAGTGTAGACATACATTTAGGCATCTCTGTGTCCCTGTTCATTATATTGGGAGCCTAGGTGCCTAACTCAGGATTTGTGAATTGCAGTGATTTTTCTAGGTGCTTGAAAGTTGTGACACTGAACATCACAGCCCCTAACCCCTTTTCTGCATCCAGGCCCATATTCTTTTTCTAAAAAAAAAAAAAAAGAATTTAGTCTCAAGCCTTACTATTAGCATGCTCTAACTTGTAGAATGTCACATTGTAGAAATGAAATCTTACTCACATTATAAGAACATAAGAATGGCCATAATGGATCAGGCCAATGGTTCATCTAGCTCAGTATCCTTTCTCGCAACAGTGGCCAGTCCCAGATGCTTCAGAGGGAATGAACAGAAAAGGGCAATTATTGAGCAATCCATACACTGTTGTCCAGTCCCAGCGTCTGGCACCCAGAGGTTTAGGAGCACCATAGCATAGGGTTGCATCCCTGACCATCTTGGCTAATAGCCATTGCTGGACCTATCATCTATGAACTTATCTAATTATTTTTTAATCCAGTTATACTTTTGGCCTTCATCACATCTCAAGACAAGGAGTTCCACAGATTGACTGTGCATTGTGTGAAGAAGTGTTTCCTTATGTTTGTTATAAACCTGCTGCCTATTCATTAGATTTGGTGACCCCTAGTTTTTGTGTTATGAAAGGGGTAAATAACACTTCCTTATTCACTTTTTCTTCACACCATTTTTAGACCTCTTATCATATCCCCCCTTAGTTGTCTCTTTTCTAAGATGAACAGTCCCCTTTGAAATCTGTCCTCCTATGGAAAATGTTCCATACCTCTAATCATGTTTGTTGCCTTTCTCTGAAGCTTTTCCATTTCTAATCTATCTTTTTTTAGATGGAATGACCAGCACTGTACATAGTATTCAAGGTGTGGGCATACCATGGATTTGTTGATACGATAGCATGATGATATTTTCTGTTTTATTATCTATCCCTTTTCTACTGGTTCCTAACATTCTGTTAGCTTTTCTGACTGCTACACATTGAGCAGATGTTTTCAGATAGAAATCTTGGAGTCATTATGGATAGTTTTCTTTAATGGTAACAGCTAATTTAGAACCCATCATTTCGTATATATAATTGGGATTATTTTTTTCAATGTGCATTACTTTGCATTTATCAACATTGAATTTCAGCTGCCATTTTGTTACCGTCACCCAGATTTATGAGATCCCTTTGTGACTCTTTGCAGTCTTAACTATTTTGAGAATTTTTGTATCATCTGCAAACTTTTCATCTTGCTGTTTACCACCTTTCCCAGATAGTTTATGAATATGTTGAAAAGCAAAGGTCCCAGTACCAATCCCTGGGGGACCCTGCTATTTACCTCTTTCCTTTGTGAAAACTGACCATTTATTTCTAGCCTTAATTTCCCATCTTTTAGCCAGTTACTGATCCATGAAAGGACCTTCCCTCTTATCCCATGACTATTTATTTTGCTTGAAAGTGTGGGATGTTGCCAAAGGCTTTCTGAAAGTCCAAGTACACTATATTAACTGGATGACCCTTGTCCACATGCTTGTTGACCCTCTCAAATAATTCTAATAGATTGGCGATGCATGATTTCCCTTTACAAAAGCCATGTTAACTCTTCCCCAACATATCATGTTAATCTATTTGTCTGTTAATTTTGTTCTTTACTATAATTTTGACTTGTTTGCCTGGTACTGAAGTTAGGCTTACCGGCCTGTAATTGCCTGAATTCCCTCTGGAGCCTTTTTTAAAAATTGGCATTACATTCTCTATCCTCCATTCATCTGGTACACTGGTTGATTTAAGCAATAGATTACATACCACACTTTGTAGTTCTGCAATTTCATATCTGAGTTCCTTCAGAATTCTTGGGTGAATGCCATCTAGTCCTGATGATTTATTACTGTTAATTTATTAATTTGTTCCAAAACCTCCTATATTGACACCACAATCTGGGACAGTTCCTCAGATTTGTCACCTAAAAAGAACGGCTGAGGTGTGGGAATCTCCCTCATCTCCTCTGCAGTGAAGACAGATGCAAAGAACTTATTTAGTTTCTCTGCAATGGCCTTGTCTTCTTTGAGTGCTCCTTTAGCATCGTGATTGTTCAGTGGCCCCACTGATTGTTTGGCAGGCTTTCTGCTTCTGATGTACTTTAAAAAAATTGCTGTTAATTTTTGTGTCTTTTTCTATTTGCTCTTCAGATTCCTTTTTGGCCTGACTAATTTTACTTTTACACTTGACTTGCCAGAGTTTATGCTCCCTTCTATTTGCCTCAGAAGTATTTGACTGCCATTTTGTAAAGGATGCCTTTTTTGCCTCTAACTGCCTCTTTTATTCTGCTGTTTAGCCATAGTGGCATTTTTTGCAGAGGTGCCAACTCCGTAGGTGCAGGAGGGTGCTCTGGGCTGGGATCGAGGGGTTCGGTGGGCGGGAGGGTGATCAGGGCTCAGGCAGGGGGTTTGTCTTATGAACAGAGGCTCACAGCCGAGCCTGGTGTAAAAGGCTGGAAGGACTTTGGGTGAGCATTGCTCTGTAAGACATGAGAGTATCTCGTGAAGTAAGTCTAGGTTCTAGGATGTGTTATGATTTCCTTTTATTTGTATCCATTTGTTTCCAGTATTTCTAATTGCTATCACTTGCATCTCTATACTTTGTTAAATGAACTTGTACTTGTTTTCATTATAAACATATCTATGTGCTGTGTGTTAAGTGGGATGGTGATCTGACATGTAACTGGTAAGCTGGGGTGTACTCCTTCTTTGGAAGCAGCAAATTTGTGAGTACTGAGAGTGTCCGTTGGACACTCCAGGGAGATGTTTGTGGGTTGCTGTGTGCCTATTGCTAACCTGGAAAGAGAGACAGTGGGGCTTGAGGGGATTGTTTGTCTTACCTGTGGGGGCAGATAAGATTTCCTCATGCTAAGGGCAGATGGCAGCAAGGTACCTCACAACCCTAGGTACCTCTGGGAAGCATCACAGGAGGCAATCCAGGGAATAGGCAGGATTTCAGATCCTCAATTGCATAAAAAGGATGGAGAACGTTTTTCTGCTTTCCAGATACTAACAGTGGAGGGGTCAAAACCAGCAGAACTAGTTTTCTGAGATCTATTACTTTCTATTTCTTACAAGGCCCTCTAAGCTCTTTCCATGCACCAACTACCCCTGAGGACATTCTGTGCCAAAAAAAAATAAAAATTCTGTGCACAATATTTTAACATTCTGCAAAATTCTGCAGATTTCATTTGTCAAATAAGCATGGCAGTGGGGAGCACAGGCCACTGGCTGCACAGAGGTGAGAGATCACTGTAAAGCTCCCCCCGGGATACATACTCAGCGGTGAGGCCGCACCCAACCCTGACACAGCGTAAGGACCAGGCCTGCCCCAGAAACACCCCAGGGCCCTTCCCCTCTGTGCCAGGTGCACCAGGTATGGGCAGGCATGCTCAGCAACACAGGATGTAAGTGTGGAGGGGTGTGAGGGTTTGCACCCCTGGTTACCAGGCAATACAGCCTAGTGGCCAGAGTCCATAGAATCACGCCTGGTTGCAGGCCAATGCGGCCTGGTGGCCAGAGACTCTCCCACTCCACCAGGTCCCGGCCTCCGGCCCTAACTGCAGCGTAGGACCTTGCCCTTGGCTCAGCGGGAGGGTCCTACCGAAACACGCTGAGGCTTGCTGGGGGCAAGGTACCAGTCCGTCGCCCCCCCCGGGTCGCTTCCTACCAGCTTGAACATGGAGGTCTCCCACGAGTCCCTAGGTTCCCTGAGGGCCTCCAGGTCAGTCACCTCCCCAGGTTCCTCCTGTAGTAGGGCTTCGGGCCAGCCTGGAGAGGCTTCAGTCCCTGCGCCTCCATGGGTGGCGGTTGGTCCTCCATAGGAGCTTCCCAGTCAGGTCCCTTCCCTGCAGCCTCCAGTCCAGACTGAACTGGGCTTCCTCCTTTTATACTCCCAGAGCACTTGGAGCATGCCCAGTATGGACGGGGCAGGACTTCCACCGTGAGTGCTTCTGGCCTGACGCTTCTGGGGCTGGTGCGGGGCAGTGCTGCCCCGTCACACACCTTCCCGCTTAAGAAGGATCCTCCGGGTTGGTCCGCCTCCTCCGCCCCCTCACTCTGTCTAGAGAAGAAATCTGCGTTAGCGTGGGCCTTACCCGGGCGATGAAACACGTGGAAGTCATAGGGTTGGAGGGAGAGGTACCATCGCATAATCCGGGGGTTTGTATCCTTCATACTATGCATCCACCGTAGAGGGACATGGTCTGTGATCAACCTGAAGTTATTCCCCAGCAGGTAATAACGTAGGGCGTCGATGGCCCACCTCACCGCCAGGGCCTCTTTCTCTATTGTGGAATAATGTTGTTCCCGGGGGAACAGTTTACGACTTAGATACAGTATCGGGTGTTCTTCCCCGTCTAATTGGTGGGGTGGGGATCCGGGTGCGGGTGGCTTGTCGGGATGGTCCAGGTGCAGGGGAAGTGGGGCTCATTGGGGGAGGGGTTTCTGAGTGCACAGGGGGGCTTGGCGGAAGGGTCTGGGTATGAGGGGGGTCTGGATGCATGGGGGTTGGACGGATGGGGGAGCAGCTCCCTGTATATGGATCCCTCCCCCTGCAGCTGAAGAGCGATGGGTGCAGGAAGTGGCGGGGAGGGAGGGAGCTTGCAGAGCTTCCTGCAGTTGGGGGAAATATCTGGGGGTGGGTCTGACCCAGCCCCGGATACCATGCAGGGGAAGAGGAAGTCCCATCCTCCCCAGCCCACCCAGGAATAGCAGCTGGAAGCCACCAGCTGGGTATTCCCCAGTCCCGCCCCCTGCCCCATAGTGATTTACCTCTTTGCCAGCTGCCCTGGGCAGCCGAAACATACTGCTGGGGAAGGTTGCATGACCGCTTTTGTGGCTTCCTCATCAGAAAGTCATTTTTCTGCAGAGAAGCAAAGAAATCCGGCACATGCACAGTGGCACAGAATTCCCCCAGGAGTAACCAACCTGTGAAGGATATAGTTGTTGGACAGTAATATGTCTCTGAAAGAAAATTAGCACTACACATATTGCTAAAGTTGTTATATCTGATTTGGGGAGAAAATGCAGAAATTTTCATAGAGAATCCAAGAGGGGATACATCTTTCTGCAAAGTGGATAAGGGAACTAGCATCTCCTTGAAACCTGAAGCAGAACTCAAGGTCCTCTTACAGAGGAAAATGCAAGCTTCTCTAAAGAGGATGTTCAAGCCTTCTCCATAGGCCATGGAGTCTAAGATCTATTAGATGGCTGCAAGAATTGAGCAAATCTCTGGCTGCCAGAAATAAGTAGTCATACATTGCCAAGACCTCATCCTATCTTAATCTCTTTCTTTAGTGATGGCACATTCTATATTATCAGGATATCTTTTTGTTCTGTGGTCTCCTCTGTCTGAGCTCTAAAGCTTTGGGGGTATTAATTAGGTACCCCCTATTTAGATACTACTATTCATCACTATATAAATTCTTAGCTAGCTAAAAGGTTCTTTGGGTTTGAATCACCTGTCTAAAAAAGGTCACTCTAAAGTCAGACTGGCAGCTGTCTCCCTTCAATGAAAATTCTTGTCTTGGAGGAATTTAAAAAGTTTGAGCAGTCACTGACTAATAAAAAAGACTCAGGGGCTTCCTGGGGAGGAGGACAGATGCCTCTTCCTTTCCCCCTCCTTTCCAAATGCCATTCATACAGTATAACTCTCAAACCTTCAAGAAGAGCCTGCAATACCTGAGCTTATTGCCCAGATGAAAGACCACTACTGTTTGTTCATGTACACCTTAGCCAAGAACTAGATTTGTTGCTATCTGCAAACATAATTGGATGCAACTTTTGTGGGTCATGCAGGCAACTGTAAAATATTAATCCATCCTGAATGTTGGATTTCTTGTACTATTGTGGGAGGTCAAAAACATATGGACTGGTATAGAAGATTAAAGAAAGAAACAGAAAATTATCCTTAGCTGTTAATTTCCTTTCTTCAAGAGCTTGTATACAAGTCTAGAACTTGTCCCTGTAATAATTTGTTTAATGATAATGGTTTGTTTTGTAATTATTCCTAGATTTATGTTTTGCTGGTATGGCTGTTAAAGTTTCAACTGAGTTCTGTGGACTGACAAATCCCTTATCTAAGGGGAGGATGGTGCTGTCAAAACTTAGTTATTCTGTCTCCATCTGCTGGCTGGGGAAATTGTATTTTAGCTGTCTGGAGTGTTAAAAAATGTCAAAGGAAGTAAATTAACAGACAGTGAAAACTATTTTCCCTTTCATTATTAGTTTCCGTGATTCTGCAGAATGTTTAGAAACTAAACTATTTCAGAATAATGTTATAATCAGATTTGTATTGAAGATTCTAACATGACCCTAAAGAGGATTCAAACCTTTTCAGAAATTTGTTTGTTACAGTTTATTCTTTTCCCCCTTTTGAACCACAAATTGGTCAATCTTGCAACTGTTGGTTTTGTGAGATTTATTTGAAACATGTCAGTGTAGTAATTACTTCACAATTTCTGTGGGGAACATAGTACTTTTATACCTTGATATTCAGGCAAAAGTGAATAAAACATATTGAACATGAGACTAAATGTTCATTCTTTTTATTCAAGGTATTGAACTCATCAGTATAACAACTCAATCTTTTTATTGTAATCTTAAATTATGAACAGACTAAATAAGGAGATTGAATCTAAGATGAACAGATACTGCATTTTCATGCACTATAACCTTAAAAGTGTTCCAGTTGTATGGTAAATTGTCATCTATCAACCTTACATGCAAAAATATTACTATTGTCTCTGTATAAATGCCACGGCAATCTGTGACAACAGTAGTTGTCAAATGAATGATTTAATCCTTGCCAACTTTCACAAACTCACCATCCCAATCTCTGGATGGATGCCAGTCTATTGTGATTGGATCCAACTGCTGATTCCCACGTGCTTCTAAACCCCCCAAGTCTGGGTAGTGACTGATCACTGTTCCTAGCTCTAGGCCTCATAGGTGCACTCCCAGATAAAGTTTTAAACCTGTCCTTTCAACAATTGGGTGACATTAAAGTTAAAGAATACGACAATACCAAGGAGGTTTGATTTGGGGAAACATGGACATGGAGGGTAGATTATTGAAACAAGAATTTGGAATAAAGAAAGAAAATAAAATCTAAAGAACTGATCTGAACTTTTAACACTGAGATGTCAGCAAGACATACCAATTTATTTTATCCATCATTCAAACTTTGAAAGAGTTGTCAGAAAGTTTCAAAAATCAGATCTGGAATTTTTTCTTTGTCCCTCACTCAAGGCTTGTCTACATGGGGGAAAAGCCCACAGTAACTGATGCACACTAGCTGCTCTGCACTAACTCCATGTGTGGACACTATTACTTAAGAATGCCTTTGTGCTTATTAGCTTAATGCACTGTGGAAGTGCATTCAGCTAAACCACCCAAGCACTCTCTTCATGTGTAATAAGCATCCATATGGGGAGTGACTGCAGAGTCATTAATGTGCTTGCTGCACACTGACTTCCCCATGTAGACAAGCCCTTAAGAGCTACTGAGTCATTTTCTTTCTTTAGTCAGTGGTTTATAGTAAACTCCACTCACCTTCTCTTTTCTTCATTAGTGCATCTTTTCTATCCTCTCCTCTCTACCTAATTCACCAGAATACCTGCTAAAACTTTTTCTGTTTTCTAGTGTCAGTTTTCTTTTGTATTCTGCTTCATTTTACGTAGTCTTTTTCTGCCTGCAATGAAAGCTGCTGAGTCAGCTCTGTAAAGTTTTCAGTTATGCTTTTTCTGTGGAGTTCTTTGTAGAAAGGAGGGAATGCTGTCTATAGTAATAACAATTGTGCATGTGTGCACACGCACCTACAAACACACCCATCATATATTTGGAAGTAATAGCCACATGATAAATTGTGCAAGCATGTAATAAATATATTATATGCCCACATAATTTATCAAATGCTTATAACAGCATCATCTGCACCAAATCTATCTCCTTGAGATTTATTCAGACATTCTAATTCCAACTGGAGCAGGGTTACCATATTTAACAAATAAAAAAAGAGGACCCTCCACGGGGCCCTGGCCCCGCCCATTTCCCACCCCCAACTCCGCCCCTTCTCCACCCCAACCCTGCCCTAACTCCGCCCTCTTCTCCCTCCCACTCCCAGCCACGCGAAAAGGGTTGCCCGAGCGCTACCGGCTTCATGGTTTGCCGGGCAGCCCCCAGACCCTGCGCCCCTGGCCGGCGCTTCCCCAGCGCAGCTGGAGCCCGGGAGGGGAAGTGCACGGCCGGGGGCGCAGGGTCTGGAGGCTGCCCGGCAAACCGTGAAGCCGGTAGCGCTTGGGCTTCGGGCAGCCCCTATGCCTCCGGACCCTGCACCCCCGGCCGGGCACTTCTCCTCCCCGGCTCCGGCGGCGCAGGGTCCGGAGGTATGGGGCTGCCCAAAGCCCATAGCACTCGGCTCTTAAACAGAGCCGAACAGTCAGGGGAGGAGCAGAGCCGCCGCGGCCGGAGGCTTCGGGCAGCCCCCATGCCTCCGGACCCTGCGCCGCCGGAGCCCGGGAGGGGAAGTGCCCGGCCGGCGGCTGGGGTCCGGAGGCAAGGGGGCTGCCTGAAGCCCATAGCGCTCGGGCAGCTCGGCTCTTAAACAGAGCCGAAGAGTCAGGGGAGGAGCAGAGCCGCCGCGGGAGGGGAAGTGCCTGGCTGGCATTTTCCCGGACATGTTCGGCTTTTTGGCAATTCCCCCCGAACGGGGGTTTGATTGCTGAAAAGCCGGACATGTCCAGGAAAAAACGGACGTATGGTAACCCTAAACTGGAGGGAAGTTATGAGCTGGCTGAGTACTTTCTTCCCTGCTACCCCTGCACTCAAGATGACCTTCCTAACAATACGCAGCAAGCACTCTCCTTTTCCTTGTTAAGATTCCCCTCAAAACATGCTTTTGTGCAGCCTGTGTCTTCATTCACCACCCTATTTACTTAATTGTGATAACTTCATCTGCTGATCACCCAGAGCTCTGTGTCTGTGTTGTCCTCTATCATTTGTCTAAGATCAGAAGCTCATGAGTCAAGGAGATTTGTTGCTTCATGCTTTGTAGTGCTTTCAGCACACTACAAATAATATACCTAATTGCAAGGCCTGAGAAATAAAAAGTAAATTTAAGCATACAAGGGGATTGCTTTAAGAAAAGGTTTGAGAACACTTGAGCACTTTTAGTGTTCTAAGCATACGCACTGGATTTATACTTCTCAATGTGGTGGTTTGCTAGTATTTGTCGTCACTGCTACCTGTCTTTTGGTAGTAAAGTCCTGTAAACAGAAAGGGATCACGTAACATAAAGGAGAAAATTGTTGAGAGCTAAAGAAAAAATTGGAAATCTTTGACAATGCATATGAATTGTCCAAGGGTAGAAAGATTCAAATCTGATTTTGGTGCCAGCCAGGCTATTTTCATAAGACATATAATTAAATTGAAATTGGGTAAAGCCATTTAAAAACATAACTGTGAAAACTGATGGCTGCTGAACTACTAATAATTTGTAAATATACACAATCAAACTTTAAACTTTTACTTATCCCAGTTCATAATTCTTTCTCATCAGCAATGTGGTCCAGCTAGACTAAGGGCCAGTCTACACTAGAAATGATAGTGGTGCAGCTGCACATTGTAGCACATCTGGTGAAGACAGTCCCATTGGCATAATAAAACCACCTCCAGCTCCAATTAAATATGAAGTCTTTAAGGAAAAAAGGGGACAAGTTCCATTCCAGTACACCACTTGGAGTTATGACTCAGTTCATTGAGACTTTATTAGCATGACAAGCTATACAATTGTTGCCAAACTGTGTGCTAAGGAAAAAAGAACAAACCCCTTATCTTGTAGAGGAGGGTGTGACCATCCAGGAGAGTGTTACATAGTATTTGGCCATTTATCATTACAAGCCATTCCTGATCCAGTGGCAGGTTTCTACATAGCATGATGCCAGTTTTCTCCTTTCTCTGTGTTAGGCAGGTGCTTTTTGTCATCATGTTTTATGGGACATATTTTATGATTTCTGATAGTTTGAGGAAATTGTCATAATGTTAGGGTAATTGTCCCTCTGTGGTCTGCTCAAGAAATGCGGTCTCTGGTCTCTCCGCTTTACCTGCCTGAGTAGAGAACTGCGGCCCTTTCCCTTCTGACTGAGGTTTTAAGCTGCAGTCTCCTTTTTTTAGTGTGCTTATCCCAAGCAGGTCTGCAGTTTGTGCTCCTTCGTTTCTCTCCAAGAGCAATAATATTGTCTTTACCAGTGGCCAGACAGCCTTCTTAAGCAGAATACATTTATTTAAGGACAAAAGAATACCGCAAATAGTACAAGAAAACAGTAAACATATCTACACACATATTAAACATACCAACAGTCGCCCATCAGTGCTCTGGGGCCCTGGCAAATCAAAGTCCTTCCAACTGTTCAGCAAGGGTGAGGGCCCGGCCCTCCCTTGAACAAAAGTTCATGTGCATTAGCTGGATCAGAAGGAATGTCATGAGTCTATTTAAACTCAGCTTTTTATACCAAAAGTTCTTCCTCTGTTTCTTTGGGCCTCTGATACCTGCTTGAAACAGAATATGCTAACCACTCCAAGGTGCTATTTTCTGAATTTTTGCCAGCAGATCGAGGAACGTGATCGTTCCCCTTTATTCGACATTGGTGAGGCCTCATCTGGAATACTGTGTCCAGTTTTGGGCCCCACACTACAAGAAGGATGTGGAAAAATTGGAAAGAGTCCAGCGGAGGGCAACAAAAATGATTAGGGGTCTGGAGCACATGACTTATGAGGAGAGGCTGAGGGAACTGGGATTGTTTAGTCTCCAGAAGAGAAGAATGAGGGGGGATTTGATAGCAGCCTTCAACTACCTGAAGGGGGGTTCCAAAGAGGATGGAGCTCGGCTGTTCTCAGTGGTGGCAGATGACAGAACAAGGAGCAATGGTCTCAAGTTGCAGTGGGGGAGGTCCAGGTTGGATATCAGGAAAAACTATTTCACTAGGAGGGTGGTGAAACACTGGAATGCGTTACCTAGGGAAGTGGTGGAGTCTCCTTCCTTGGAGGTTTTTAAGGCCCGGCTTGACAAAGCCCTGGCTGGGATGATTTAGCTGGGAATTGGTCCTGCTTTGAGCAGGGGGTTGGACTAGATGACCTCTTGAGGTCCCTTCCAACTCTGATATTCTATGATTCTATGAATCTGTTTACAATCTTAGACTGCAATAATGAGCCACCATCTTTTTTCTAGTTCCTAGAGAAGCTGAGCTTATGGAGTAGAAATAGAGATAGTGTAGTATTGCATGGGGGATTTAGCAAATCACCATGTGTCAGTTTCTTAGGTTTCTTAATGCCTTGTCAATATTCCAGAGGCCAGACTCTGGACTTCAAGGCACAACTTGATCATCTGCACCATCTAGTGAAGTCACCATATGTTATTTGTGTATGTAATAATTAGAATATTAATTGCATTTTCTTGTGGTATATCTAGAGACCATGGGAAGTTAAGAGATGGGGCACTTCATAAATTTTTGCTGTCGGTTTTTATTTCAAATAAGTGCTCTCATGACTTGGGATGTTGTACTAGATGAGGGTAAAAAAACTAATTAAATTTGAAAACAAATTTGAGTGAATCTCCTACTAGACGAAAGGGTGTGTCAGGGTAGATGTTTTTAGGAATATCCTTGAATTTACTATGAAGCACTAGCTGATGAAAAAGGTGATGCCCATTTTTTGTGAGGGGTAAGCTATTGCAAGTACATTTTTACTCAAGTCCCTGTACTGACTTCCAGGTTGTGTCCAAATGTAATTTAGGCTGGTGATCTGGAAAGCCCTGGATGATCTGGAAGTACATTAGGTGAGAAGTAATTTCAGTTAATGCCTTTTTCATGGAGTTAAGATTGGATGAAAGGTCCTTGTGATCATTTCCTGGGTTTGAAATCTCCAGGGAGGGATGGCAGCAGAACAGTCTTAACTGAAGGGCCCTACCTTGGCAATTCAATCCCTTTGATGGTCCATCAGAGTACTAATGCGCTTCAAGACAAAATAAAATATATTTGTTAGATTTTCTCCAGGTTTTTTTATATTCATCTTTTTATTCCTAAAAAATGACAGTATGGCTGCTAACATTTCTGCAGATAACAGCCATGGATTCTTAATTGCAACCCATTATAGATAGTTTTATTTAAGAACTCATTTTAAAATGAGCACCTAGATACATTAGTGATCAGCTCTCTATACGTTTATAAAAAAAAAAAAGTTACTCACTTTGACTACCAAACAGTCATCAGATAGTAATGACCTCTGGTCACCACTGATCTGAGCCCCAGCAAACTATTGGGGAAAGACTAGCAGTACCATCCCCTGAATATCTGCTTTCCAGAGATAACTTATTTTTTGTTTGTTAGTTAGGTAACAGGACTTCTATCTTAGTTTGTCAGTTTGCTATACTGAAATGTATATTTTTTAAAAGGAAAGCGTTCTTGTAAATCTATATAGCCATTTTTGATAGTAGTAGTGTTTATGGGCTTTTGTGAAACCTTCCTTAAGCCAAAATTTTCTTATTCTAAAGTGGAATTATAAGCTACATTAGAGTGATTCATAAAACAGGGTTTAAAATGTATGAATGGGTTCTCTTTGTAGAAGTGAATTACAGCAGATCGTCCATTCATGAATTCTTTCCACTGCAAAATATGTGAATGAAGATGACTCATCCTGAGCACATTTTATAACAGTCACAAGTTGCAGCTAAGGGCTATTAAATGTTACTTGACATAATAAGAGAGACCATGTTATATATGGCTCTGCAAAAGGAAAATTGCCGTATTCATAAAATGAGAATGTGTGCAAATTAGAATGGATTATAAATACTTCATGTTCTGAAATGAATAAAATATCAGTGTAAGGCAAGTCTCTTGAAAGAAAAATAATAAGCAACCTTGCTTTGGTTTAATTTAGTTTAAAATAAGGAATAAAATATCCATTAAAATGTGTTTTTAAGAGTTGAAAGGGAGAGGAAGTTTACATCCATTATGAAGCAGCGGTAATATGATGCTATAGTTAGAAGTGTAACTTTCTTTCCATTGTTAGCTTAATTTTGAGTCCCCAGCCGCAGCCCTGTCCAGTATCCACAGAGTTAAATAAATAAAACAAACCCCTTTTCTGACTCCCATTTCACATGAGTGGGCTCCTGCCAGTGGAGAATTTTTTAAAGAACACTGTAAATTAATGAAACAAGGCATTTCTGAATTCTGAATGTAACTGATCAGAACTTTTGCTTTTTTTTTTTTGGAAAATCTTATTTCTTCTTCAAGTAGTGTCCCTATGGGTGCTCCACTTCAGAGATTTCTAGCTAGTAGTAACAGAGAGTCCTGTGGCACCTTTAAGACTAACAGATGTATTGGAGCATAAGCTTTCATGGGTGAATACCCACTTCGTCAGGCACTGTTGCTTTTTACAGATCCAGACTAACACGGCTACCCCTCTGATACTAGCTAGTAGTGTCCGTTTGGCCCATGCATGCTATATACAGATGCTTGGGCAAACTGCCCTCAGCTCCTTCTCTACTGCCTTGCCCCGAGATGGAACATTAGCATATCCATCTAGAGCATAGTCAGCCTTTTCTTTTTTCTTCAATGTTAGTTTATGGTAGTAGATTGTTGTGTGGTGTTTAGTATGGTTGATTAGTTTTGGGTGAGAGGACTGTTTTCTACTCTTTTCCCCTGGGAGACTTGTCTTCTCCTGGCAAGGTATGCTTGGTTCACCAGGCTTCAAATGCTGCTTCTCTTGCCAGGATGCTATACCAATAAGTGATGGGCATTCCAAATGTGTATATATAGCCTTGATGTCTGCCAAGAGGAGGCATAGGGTGCATGCACGGACTGAAAGGACATTGCTAGCTAGAAATCGCTGATCAAGGGCTCAAGAGGAGCATATGCATCTGAAGTGGAGCACCCGTAGAGACCCATATCTTGAAAAACTACAGTTACTGCCAGAGGCGGATTAGGGTTTTTTTTGGGGCCGTGTGGCCCTGGGCCAGAGCATGTGTGGGGCCTTCCCCACCCCTTCTGCCTGCAGTCCACCCACCCCTCCTCCCCATGCTCCTGTGGAGGAAATGGGGTCGGGGTGTGGGGGCTTGCCTCACTCCCCCCCACACCTGGCACTCCTGCTGGAGAGCTGGGTCAGGACACAGGGGCTTCCCCCGCCTGGTGCTCCTGCCGGGGAGCTGGGTCGGGGCGCAAGGTCTTGCTCCACTCCACCCGGCATTCCTGCTGAGGAAGCCCCCCACACCCCAACCCTGCTCCCCAGCAGGAGCACCGAGCGAAGCAGGGCAAACCCCCACACCCTGACCCCGCTTCCCAGCAGGCGTACCAGGCGGAGCAGGTAGGGGTGCAGGGATGCCCATTTTTATGCGGGCCCCCATTGGCTGGGACATCTGGGCACACGCCCTGTTGGCCCAGTGGCTAATTCGCCACTGTTACTGCACAGGGTGAACAATTCCTTCTTATGCTTTCCACCTCCTTGGGGGAGGGGGGGGGAAAAGAGAGAGAGAGAGAGAGTGTGTGTGTGTGTGTATACACTGTAACTTTCCCTGTTGCATTCTAAATAGAAACTAAAGTATTAAACTTTGGATAAAACTTTTTTAAAATACCTGTTTTATCCGTCTTTCTAGTAACAGCTTAAAATCAGATAGCTAAGAGAGGAAATGAAATGTGTATTCTGTCAAACCACTTTCTCGCTAAAGAAATAATAAGTTGGCTATAGATTAATGTTGGTAGGAGAGATGAATGATTTTCCAATCACTGATTTCTGTTTAATGCATGTGCATAATTAATAGTATTACAGCATAAATGGACAGATCTAAAAGCTAAGAAATTAAACAGAATTCAGATTTCTTCATCCTAGCTGTTAAAATATTGTGGTGATGGGTGTTTTAGGAATCTGTGAAATAAAATAAAAATTATCATGAGATTATGATTCTCTGTATTTACTCAATATAATATGAAGCAATCACCTCATTTTTTCTTTTTAGGTGTCTACAATGTACTCGGTTTTCATTAGTGTCTGTGGGTACGTCTACATAGCAAAGAAAAACCCATGGCTGGCCCGTGCCAGCCAACTTGGGCTCACGGGGCTCGGGCTGCAGAGCTGTTTCATTGCTAGGTAGAATTCTTGGCACCCTATGGTGTCCTATAGCCCAGTTCCAGCCCCAGCCCAGAAGTCTACACAGCAGTGAAACAGCCCTGCAGTCTAAGCCCCGTGAGCCCAAGTCAACTGGCATGGGCCAACCGTGGGTGTTTCTTTGCTGTTGTAGACATACCCTGTGTGTCTAGCTTTTCTCTAAAAAAAGAACAGGAGTACTTGTGGCACCTTAGAGACTAACAAATTTATTAGAGCATAAGCTTTCGTGGACTACAGCCCACTTCTTCGGATGCATACAGAGTGGAATAAATATTGAGGAGATATATATACACACACATACAGAGAGCATAAACAGGTGGGAGTTGTCTTACCAACTCTGAGAGGCCAATTAAGTAAGAGAAAAAAAACTTTTGAAGTGATAATCAAGCTAGCCCAGTACAGACAGTTTGTTAAGAAGTGTGAGAATACTTACAAGGGGAGATAGATTCAATGTTTGTAATGGCTCAGCCATTCCCAGTCCTTATTCAATCCTGAGTTGATTGTGTCTAGTTTGCATATCAATTCCAGTTCAGCAGTCTCTCATTGGAGTCTGTTTTTGAAGTTTTTCTGTTGTAATATAGCCACCCGCAGGTCTGTCATTGAATGACCAGACAGGTTAAAGTGTTCTCCCACTGGTTTTTGAGTATTATGATTCCTGATGTCAGATTTGTGTCCATTAATTCTTTTGCGGAGAGACTGTCCGGTTTGGCCAATGTACATGGCAGAGGGGCATTGCTGGCACATGATGGCATATATCACATTGGTAGATGTGCAGGTGAACGAGCCCCTGATGGTATGGCTGATGTGATTAGGTCCTGTGATGATGTCACTTGAATAGATATGTGGACAGAGTTGGCATCGGGCTTTGTTACAAGGATAGGTTCCTGGGTCAGTGGTTTTGTTCAGTGATGTGTGGTTGCTGGTGAGTATTTGCTTTAGGTTGGGGGGTTGTCTGTAAGTGAGGACTGTAAGTGGCTGAACTTTGTGATTTTGTCCTCACCCACAACTATTTCACATTTGGGGACAATATATACCTTCAAGTCAGCGGCACTGCTATGGGTACACGCATGGCCCCACAATATGCCAACATTTTTATGGCTGACTTAGAACAACGCTTCCTTAGTTCTCGTCCCCTAACGCCCCTACTCTACTTGCGCTACATTGATGACATCTTCATCATCTGGACCCATGGAAAAGAAGCCCTTGAGGAATTTCACCATGATTTCAATAATTTCCATCCCACCATCAACCTCAGCCTAGATCAATCCACACAAGCGGTCCATTTCCTGGACACTACTGTGCTAATAAGCGATGGTCACATAAATACCACCCTATACCGGAAACCTACTGACCGCTACACTTACCTACATGCCTCCAGCTTCCATCCAGGACACACCACACGATCCATTGTCTACAGCCAAGCTCTAAGATATAACCGCATTTGCTCCAATCCCTCAGATAGAGACAAGCACCTACAAGATCTCTATCAAGCATTCTTAAAACTACAATACCCACCTGCTGAAGTGAAAAAACAGATTGACAGAGCCAGACGAGTACCCAGAAGTCACCTCCTACAAGACAGGCCCAACAAAGAAAATAACAGAACACCACTAGCTGTCACCTTCAGCCCCCAACTAAAACCTCTCCAGCGCATCATCAGAGATCTACAACCTATCCTGAAAGATGATCCTTTACTCTCACAGATCTTGGGACCGGTCCTCGCGTACAGACAACCCCCCAACCTAAAGCAAATACTCACCAGCAACCACACATCACTGAACAAAACCACTGACCCAGGAACCTATCCTTGTAACAAAGCCCGATGCCAACTCTGTCCACATATCTATTCAAGTGACATCATCACAGGACCTAATCACATCAGCCATACCATCAGGGGTTCGTTCACCTGCACATCTACCAATGTGATATATGCCATCATGTGCCAGCAATGCCCCTCTGCCATGTACATTGGCCAAACCGGACAGTCTCTCCGCAAAAGAATTAATGGACACAAATCTGACATCAGGAATCATAATACTCAAAAACCAGTGGGAGAACACTTTAACCTGTCTGGTCATTCAATGACAGACCTGCGGGTGGCTATATTACAACAGAAAAACTTCAAAAACAGACTCCAACGAGAGACTGCTAAGCTGGAATTGATATGCAAACTAGACACAATCAACTCAGGATTGAATAAGGACTGGGAATGGCTGAGCCATTACAAACATTGAATCTATCTCCCCTTGTAAGTATTCTCACACTTCTTATCAAACTGTCTGTACTGGGCTAGCTTGATTATCACTTCAAAAGTTTTTTTTCTCTTACTTAATTGGCCTCTCAGAGTTGGTAAGACAACTCCCACCTGTCTATGCTCTCTGTATGTGTGTATATATATCTCCTCAATATTTATTCCACTCTGTATGCATCCGAAGAAGTGGGCTGTAGTCCACGAAAGCTTATGCTCTAATAAATTTGTTAGTCTCTAAGGTGCCACAAGTACTCCTGTTCTTTTTGTGGATACAGACTAACACGGCTGCTACTCTGAAACCTAGCTTTTCTCTCTCTACCTTCACCCAATCTGCTTTTCTCCCTTACCCTCCCATCCCATACCCCCACTATACTATGCACTTTTGGGGCACGTGACTGAAATACCAATGTTGGATCACATACATTCCATTACTGTGTGCGTACTATGCACGTGCACACTTTCATGATTATGTCCTTGACATGTGTCTTACAGTACTGATGCTTCCAATTGTGTGTCCAGCCCATTTCATTCCTTGTTATGAAACCATTGCTGGAAAGGAAGTAGCCCAACACATTTCTCATTGCGGAGTTAAAGAGGCAAAAGTGAAATAGAAATTAAGAAGTGAAATTGATCCAAATAGGAATGTGATTGGGATTTTTTATTAAATCTAGATCAAAGATACCACGCCAGTGAACTTGCACTTAATTGATTTAAATGTGCACACATGAAAAAAAAGTTGCAATCAGATTTTTTAAAATTCTTACTTGGTGTTTTCACTTAAGGTATGTTACATTGAGAACACTTTACTCTCATAGTATTTCTTATGGCATCATATAATGAAATCTCATTGACATGAGATTCTTTTTAAACAAAGATAACACATCTTCCTTTTTACTGAGCAGAAAACTACTTTTTTCCTCAGTTTAATCATCTGATGAGTATCCCCCCTGAGGGCTTGTCTGTATAGGGCTTTAGTCTGCACTAATTTGAGTTAGTCCAGTCTGAAAATCCTTGCACACACATGATGCAATTCCTTAGAGTGCACTAACTCTGCATTTATTGAAAACTCTGTAGTCCTTTTTCAAAGTGTACGAAGTTCAGTATGAATTGAGTTAGTGCAGTCTATTGTTCATTTGCACACAATGCTGGTGTGCACTACTTTGTCTGTACTCCAACTGCTATGCCACACTGCTTTGTGGATGTCTATTACTGACCTGTCTGTTTACTTGGGTGCCCGCCACTGTTCTGGGGTCAAGTTCACTGAATGTCCCCTTGTCCATTTAAAAATTGGCACGGTGCCAAGATCGGCACACTTGGTCCTGGATTCCAATATACTGGCATTACAGCAATATTACTCCAGCAGCCTTTACAATATGCCTTGAGCAGCCGCTTGGAGCCATGCTGAAACCCTAGATTTCATCGCCATCTGGGGAGAAGCATGAGTTCAGCATGCCCTTGGGGCATTCCTGCTGAGTTGTATATGCCCTGTAACAGGCATTCGTACAAGAAAATAAGTTTCCCTTAGCAACAGCACAGTTGTACAGCTCCAAATGACTTTTCACAGGCTTATACAGAAAAAGACTAGGAGCAGTTCAGGCTTCAAACAATCAGTGCAGAAGCCAATCTGTTTTTCTCTGTACTTTCAGCATGTCTGCAGGGGAGATAAAGCAGAAACTAAATTGAGACATTGCTCACTTTTGGTTTGGACATTATGGGGAATCGCTCTATGGTTATTGCTCCCAGCATCTCTCACAACTCCCTTCCACTCCTTCACTACTTCTGGAGGGACCGTCTTGGTGAATAACTTCACAGTGTATCTTGCTGATCTGCCCTTTGCTTTTCTGAATAAGGCTGTTCTCTGCCTTCTAGTCACCCACCTCAGAGTAACATCACTGAGAGTCAGGACAGCCTAAAAGGGATGTAGAGGGGTTTACTATCTAGTTTGACCCCAGAAGCCCCCTACTAATCCCTCCAACACCTCATCAGCACTTCCAAGGCACAGCCTAAACTGCAAAGCCAAACCCTGAACATAATTCCCAATACCCACAGCCGCCGAGGCACAACTGCAAACTCAAACAGCATCTACGGCACACCAAAAAATCCTAATCTAGCCCCATGCACCCACCGCTTACCATCTGGAGTTCCCCCACAGTGGGAAGAATCTCAGGGAGGGGAAATGAGAAATACGTATTAGAAAAATACTATCATAGCCTCTCTGGAATATGAACCACCAACACTTGGGTGTTTTCCCCTACGCTCACAGCCAGAGCACCTGCACTGGCCAGACTCTCAAGGACAGGGCCTTTATCAATAAATGAGCAGCTGGGTAACTTGAGGGGGAAGAAACAGAGAACTTGGAATGAACCGTTTGCAGACCTCATTTCAGACTCCCCTACCCCCACTTCCCAAAAATGAAAATAATGGAGAGCTGGAGATTGTATTTGAGGTTGGAGGGGCGGGGGGGAACAGGGAACTATCCAAAGAGCTTGGGGAGAGAGCATTGAAGTGACCAGAGACAGCATTGCCATGGCAAAAGACACTGAGTGTGGCTTGCTGTAGCCTGCCTCAGTTTCTACCCTCAGTGAGGTCAGAAACAGTGCAGTTGAGGAGAAGCCACTCTGCTTTACAGTAGTATATCTCCCTTTAATAAAACCTTCTGAAATGAGCACGTATACAGTGATTTAAAGGCTCTTATCTAAGAGCCCAGATAAAACTTAAGTTCCAAAACAAAAGTCTCTAGGTGCCAGCAGCAGCTACTTCAGCTGTAAGGCATCAGGCTTCTCCGCTGCCTAGAAAGCTCTGAAGTCTTTCCCCTGCTTGTTGAGGGACTCTCCCAGGCCTCGCTGCTTGGAGAGCATTTGCCTAATTTGGGCTCCCTGGCAGTTCTTCTCCTCAGGAGCTTCCTTTCCATTCTCCTTGTCTAACTTAAATCCTTAGCCATGTTCAGCTGCTTCCTTGTCTAATTAAACTACCTCCCAGTTACTCAGTGAATTAACTACTCCCATTCCCTTCAGGATTGCCAACTGTTATAACACAAACCCAAACACCCTTGTCCCGCCCCCTGCCCCTCCCCTTCCCCAAGGCCCCACCCCAGCACCAACCCTGAGAGGCTCTGAGAGGGAGTTTGGGTGCATGAGGGGGTTCAGGGCTGGGGCAGGGAGTTGGGGTGCGGGCTCCAGCCGGGCGGCACTTACCTTGGGCAGCTCCCGGTTGGTGGCGCAGCAGGGCTAAGGCAGGTTCCCTCCCTGCCCTGGCCCTGCGCCGCTTCTGGAAGCCGCTGACACATCCCTGCAGGGGTAGGCAGGATCTCTGTGCACTGCTCCTGCCTGCAGGCACTGCCCCCACAGCTCCCATTGGCCACAGTTCCCAGCCAATGGGACCTGTGGAATCGGCACTTGGGGCAGTGCATGGAGACCCCTGGTTCCCCCCCAGGGGCCGCAGGGACATGTCAGCTGCTTCTGGGAGTTGCACAGGGCCAGGTCAGGTAGGGAGCCTGCCTTAGCCCAGCTGTGCCACCGGACTATTAGCAGCCTAAAATCTTCCAGTTTGGTTTCAGTAGCCTCTGGGAGATAGAGCCCGATTCCGGAAGACTCCCAGCAAAACCAAGAGGGTTGGCACCCCCCCCCCCCTTGTGGAGCTTGTCAGAGGTAGGTTGGGCCCCTGACCTCTTCAGAGGTCCAGCTAGGCCTCTGACACAGGGATACGCAGAGGCAACTCCTGGAGGCAATACAGAAGTAGAATGCTCTGCTGCAGCGCATGCTGCTAGTGGGCACACAGACAGTCGAAGCTCTATGCTGAAGCCCCTGGACAATACAAGGTCCTGGGAACACCAGCATGCGTTTCCCACTGTACCCCACAGCTGTGCTCCCAGATGCCATTCCCCTCCCTAGCCCAAGTTGAGGACAGCAAGAAGAATTACACCCGGGAGCCCTGCTCTTTCAAGCCCTTTAACGCCCTGATAACTTTGAGCCCGACACTCAACACCAGAAGGTCCAAGAACAAGAGGCAGAGACAAGACATATACTTGCCTGTGAACTGGAGCTCTGCCCCCCACCCCATTGTTGTGCATTGCTCTCCACTTCACTGTGTCACTTAAACCTGTGTTTCACTGATGTTTTAATTACATGTTTCTGGTTGTTATATAATAAATCATTGTTTAATAATAAAAACCTTTCAAAATCATTCATAAAGAATCTGCAGCGCATGGTAGACAGAAAAAACTGTCAATTTTGCATAAGTCAGAGATTTTTACAAAAGTATAACAGCAGACACAAGATAACATAAGGAGCTGCACAACGTGCCACTTCTACCACCCCTAAAAGACACTGCAATGCTCACATTCCATGCCCCCTGCTTCCCCCTGGTTAACAGCTGGATGTACAGCAGGACATTTTCAGGCCTGAAACTCAAATTAAGAGCAATAGGCATCTGTAAGGTAGTGTACTCACCACCTGTAGTACCCCCTTGTATCAGCGTTCAGTGCTGCGGGGCATCCCCGTTCTGGCACTTTCTCCTGCCATCTGCCTCTTGCTGGGTCTTCCTTGGCTCAGACCTCCAGTCAAATCACACAAAGCTCAGTCCCTTTCTGGGGTAACAAGATCCAACTGAAAATCCAAATCAAATGCAGGTTCTTCTGCCCCTCTCAGGTTCCACTAAAGTCCTCTGCTTTGTGGTCTCTTCTCTTGGCCCATGCAGAGTTTCTCTTATCTTGCTTCTTCCCCTACTGCCTCTCTTCTCCCAGGGACTTTGACCGCTTTCCTTCGGAATCTCCCTGATCGTTTTAGGCCCTGTCTTAGGGCTCCTCCACAGGAGCCTACTCTGCTTTATGTGTGTTCTCCTACCTGACTTCCAACCTTTATAGGTTTGTTTACACTGGAATAAAAGGCTGGCGGTACAGCCACAATTGGTCCAGGTCAGCTGAGTCAGGCTTGTGGGTCTAAATATTGCTGTGTAGACATTCAGGATCTGGCTGGAACCCGGGCTCTGGGATCCTCACCTCTTGTGGGACTCCAGAGCTCAGGCTCCAGCCTAAGCCCAAATGTGTACACTGCAGTTTTACAGCCCCACAGCCCAAGCCTGAGTCAGCGATCCAGGGCAGCCCTGGGTGTTTAATTTCTGTGTAGATATACCCTATGAACTCTGTCTCGGTGCTTTCCCCACTCTCATCCCCAGGAGCCTATCCTGTGGGTTCTTCCTGCAGGAGAGTCCTGCATTCTCCAGAATCTTTTCCCCATAGACTGTTCCCAGCTCTATTTCAGTAGTCCTCTGAAGCTAGAGTCAGTCACTAACTCCATTACACCCAGCTGGCATCACTAATTGCCCCAAGTAGCTATAGGTAAGTCTGAGCCCACCTGCCTTAAAGGGCCAGCCAGCCTTTGGCAGCATCCCTGACAGTATTGTTCTGGCTGTTTCCATTTTCTCATGGGTTCCTTGCTGGCTGCTTAAACTGCTGAGCAAGTCTTTGCACCCCAGCCTCCCGCCCATCGTTAAGACTTCCTTACTTTCAAAAATATTGTGCAAAATACAACATGCAGCTATAATTTTAAACAAAAAACTCTGCAGCTTCCAACCTAGCCCATAAATAGTGCCACTTTCCTTTAAGGTGGCCAGCGCACACTCCACTGTCATTCTGCAGCTACTATAACGATAGTTTAACAGTTCCTTCGTTCTCTCCAAGTAGCCTGTGAATAGCTTCCTTAGCCAGGGAAGCAGAGGATAAGCCAGGTCTTTCAGGATAACTAGAGCAATTTCCCTACCATTAATGTCCACAGTGATCCTGGGGGCAGTCTCCTTTATTCATTCGGGCAAATAGAGGTGAGTTCCAAAAGACTGTGGACCTTTCCAGATCCCTCTGCATTTATGTTTGTGAACCTGCTCTGGTGTTCAACCAGCCCTTGGAGCACCATGGAGAAATACCCTTTTCTGGTTATATACTTAAAGGCCTGATATGGGAGATAAATGATAGGCACGTGGTCCCATCTATTACCCCAATACAGTTTGGGAACCTCATGCATGCAAAGCCATCAAAAATTTGAACATTAACAAGTTTTGTAACCTGATGCAACAGTACTTTATGCATGGTATCACACACCTGCATGACAATGGTCCCAATGGTTGATCTCCTTATGTCAAATTGGTTGTTTACAGACTGGCAACATTCGGGGATGGCCAGACTCCAGAGAACAATGGTGACCCGCTTCTCAGTGAATATGGGGCCCCACACATTGGTATGCTTCTGCTGCAGCTCCAGGGTTACTTCAGCATTCATCTCATCAAAGGTTGCCTTTGCCATCCTGAAATTCTTTTGTCACTGCTAATTATCCCAGGTCTGCAGAACAATCCTTTCCCACACATTAACACTGGTTTCCCAAGCCCAGAAACAGTGCTGAATTGTTTGAAGTGGCTCCAGGAAGAGCTCATGTAGTAGCAATTGCTCAGTGGGCTTCTCGGCTTCCTCGTCCTTCCTCCGCTGCCGCTGCTGCTGCAGGAGTCACTGCTGAAAATTGAAAATGGTGCTAGCCTGCCCAGAAAGAGAAGACGCATGGGACAAAGGGAGCAGAATCATGGGATTCTTTTAATTTGACCCCAAGTCCAGAATTCGCCATTGGCTTCTTCCTGGCTTACATTATGCATTCCACAGTGTGCAGTGAGAAAAATCCCAGCATGCGCACAGTTCACCAGCAAAGCCAAGGACCATGGGATATCCTCCCACAATGCCATCTGCTTAGTTCACACAAAGCCCCTTCTGTATATACACAGTGATGCAAATTGAAAGTGGGCACAGCCATCCTGTGTGCACATTATTAGTATGGCTTACATATTATGCACCAACTAGTCTGAGTCAACTCAATGAGAACTAAAGTCCCTGTGTAAGCATGGTCAGAGTTACACCGCTTACATCTGCTTAATAAAAATAATCTGTTGTACAAAGGAAGAAAAGGAGATGTAGTTGAGGGGGAAATTACTTAGTAATACTTTTGTTAGTAGTAATTAGGGCTATCATGCGATTAAAAAAAATAATTATGCGATTAATTGCACTGTTAAATAATAGAATACCATTTATTTAAATATTTTTCTACATTTTCAAATATATTGATTTCAATTACAACACAGAATACAAAGTGTACAGTGCTCACTTTATATTTATTTTTTATTACAAATATTTGCACTGTAAATAAACAGAAATAGTATTTTTCAATTCACCTAATACAAGTACAGTAATGCAAACTCTTTATCATGAAAGTTGAACTTACAAATGTAGAATTATGTACAAAAAAACTGCATTCAAAAATAAAACAATGTAAAATTTTAGAGCCTGTAAGTCCACTCAGTCCTACTTCTTGTTAAGCCAATCGCTCAGACAAACAAGTTTGTTTACATTTTCAGGAGATAATACTGCCCGATTGTTGTTTACAGTGTCACCTGACAGTGAGAACAGGCGTTCGCATTGCAGTGTTGTAGCCGGAATCGCAAGATATTTACGTGCCAGATGCGTTAAAGGTTCATATGTACCTTCATGCTTCAACCACCATTCCAGGGGACGTGCATCCATGCTGATGACGGGTTCTGCTTGATAAGAATCTAAAGCACTGCGGAGCGACACATGTTCATTTTCATTATCTGAGTCAGATGCCACCAACACAAGGTTGATTTTTTTTTGTTTTTTTGGGTTTGGGTTCTGTAGTTTCCACATTGGAGTGTTGCGCTCTCTTAAGACTTCTGAAAATATGCTCTATACCTCATCCCTCTCAGATTTTGGAAGGCACTTCAGATTCTTAAACCTTGGGTTGAGTGCTGTAGCTATCTTTAGAAATCTCACATTGGTACCTTCTTTGCGTTTTGTCAAATCTGCAGTGAAAGTGTTCTTAAAATGACAACATGTGCTGGGTCATCATCCGAGACTGCTATAACATGAAATACTGTATATGGCAGAATGCGGGTAAAACAGAGCAGGGGACATACAATTCTCCCCCAAGGAGTTCAATCAAAATTTAATTAATGCATTATTTTTTTAACGAGCATCATCAGCATGGAAGCATGTCCTCTGGAATGATGGCCAAAGCATGAAGGGGCATACTGTTTAGCATATCTGGCACGTAAATACCTTACAACAACGGCTACAACAGTGCCATTCAAACTCTTGTTCTCGCTTTCAGGTCACATTGTGAATAAGAAGCAGGCAGCAGTATCTCCTGCAAATGTAAACAATCTTGTTTGTCTTAGCGATGGCTGAACAAGAAGTAGGACTGAGTGGACGTGTAGGCTCTGAAGTTTTACATTGTTTTCTTTTTGAGTGCAGTTATGTAACAAAAAAAAATCTACATTTGTAAATTGCACTTTTACAACAAAGAGATTGCACTTCAGTACTTGTATGAGGTGAATTGAAAAATACTATTACTTTTGTATATCATTTTTACAGTGCAAATATTTGTCATCAAAAATAATATACACTTTGATTTCAGTTACAACACAGAATACAATATATATGAAAATGTAGAAAAACATCCAAAATATTTAATTAATTTCAATTGGTATTCTGTTGTTTAACAGTGCAATTAAAACCAATTAATCGTGATTAATGTTTGTGAATGAATCGCATGAGTTAACTGAGATTAATCAACAGCCCTAGTAATAATTTTTCTCTTCCCCATCTTACTTCTTTCCCACTTCACCTTGAGGATTGATGAATAGGTAGCAAATCTGCTTTCTTTCCACAATTGTACTTCTGTCTGTATTAGTTTGTTTGAAAAGATGTAGATCTGAGATTGAAAAGGGCAGGTTGGTGCCTCTATAATGTGTCTGTTAGTTATTTGATTCTTGGTAGGTGGAGCCTTTGTGTAAGGAAATGTATTTTTTTTATGACAAGCAAAGGATTCTATTATATCTCTTCTGATTCTATGATAGAATCAGGAAGTGTTTTCCCTTTTCATTATAGAACCAAAAAAGATGAAAGGGGAGAACCAATTCTGGACTTGACATGGTAAAACCTGTTAAAAATAATGTAGATGGAATAGATTTTTAAAAGTGTCTTTGGCAGTCAATCCAGGGGATTTTCTTGCATCCCTAGATCCCCAGGAACCCTGGTTTTGCAGGGTCAACATCAGAATTTGAAGTTTGCTCCTGAGGGAGTGGGAGGAGCAGCGGTTGTTTTGTGACCTAAATGATATTGTAGAAACCACTTCATTAGGGAAAAGGTCAGGTGTGTGATGTAGATCATAGTACCTCTCTATGTTTAGTTCAAGCATAATTTTTAAATCTAACCAAAAAAGCAATGTCCTGGACTCTTCAGATGTTCCAAAGCCTTGGGCTGATTGACCTGGAACAAGAGTTCCATAAAGTTGTTTGATCAGTGAAAACTATACTCCTCTGTGTTTACTTTAAAAGTGACTGCCAGAATCAGGAATTTCATCTAGCTGTATAAGTATGAATAATGCACCAATCACCATGTTATATAGGTGCCAAATAAAATAAATGTTAAGATCAGCAGTGTTTTAGCCAGACTTCATTCTCCATTCTGTCTTCAGAAGGGTTGCATACTATAGTTGTATTCACATAGTTGTCTTGTTGTGGATGGACAGAGGAGGGGGTAAATATCTGTATCTGGTTCTTTTTTTTAATTTTCATACATGGATGTTGTATGATTGATCTGGTTTTGAGCTTGTTTTGTGCAGCTTGGGTTGCCTCAGAGGGAGCTTGCATCTGGGACAACTTCTTCTGTTTTATCCCATTTGCTTCAGACAGTTTTCATCCTCCTTCAAATGGTGGAGTAAAGACTATTTTCAGAAAGATGTGACTTCAAGAACACACATGAAAGGTTCTTGTAGATACAAATCTGCAGAGTTCAGAGGTGCATATTGAACACTTTCTAGTGCAAGGCAAATGTTCTGAACACAAGTAGAATCTGCACATCAGCTTACTGGAATTAAGAAAATTCAGGAAATTCCATCTGCTTTTGTCATTAGAGGGCTAAACTGTAATTCCATGTAGTGTCTATAATCAGAAGAGGGGGATGAGATCAGTTCTTAAGAACCTATCTCCATTTCTGTCAGCTGTAACAAAAGGCCTTTTCATCTGGTCAGAAAAGCAAATTCGCTGGCTAATGGAAAGAGAATGTTGTCTATACATTCAATGAAATAGATTTTACAGGAACATTGAGCTATTTGTTTAAAAAAATAGGGACAGTTGTCATTAAACCTTTTTGTTTTTAATGGGAACTAGATAGTAGCCACTTTTTGCACCAGCTATCCTGGTCCCAGAACTTCATCAGTGGAGGCCACCTTAATCTTCAAGACTCATGATATCAATTACCTAGTTGTCACTCTTTTTCTGATAGATCACTTAGTAAACCAGCTGCTCTGTCCTACAAATTTTTCTCCACTCTGTCTTGATGAAAAACCGATCCTAAGCCTGTCACCTTCTGCTATTTAAGTTTTGCCTCTGTTCCAACTTACCTAAGAAAATGGTCTTCCCAGTTTCTGCCCTAGTCTATTTACTAGGAAGGGAAATAGTGGTGGTACTTTATTGTCCTCAAAATGGAGATAGGGCATACAAATCTACCATTAGATTTTCTTGTATATCTTTGAAACCTACACATTCAACAGATCCCAATTCAAAGTGAATTCAGTTAAATGTATAGCATTTTTATGACCAGAAAGAGGAGAAAATATCTCCTTTGAAGAAAAGATCTGTACGGTAGATATTTGGCTTTTCCTGTGGTTATTCACCAAAGTATCACAACTTGGATACCTTCTACTTTCTGGACATACCCTATGGGTGTTACTTTCTTGTAGCAGTGATGCCTTCCTGACTTTCTCCTATCCTCCTAGCTAGATATGTGGTTTAATAGTCAAAAACCATCAGTCATTAAAATACAGAAAATAGAAGTTCATTGCCTCCCGAAGGCATCTTCCATATAATCTCAGTCATAACTCTGGAATGTCCCACCCTGAAAATAAGTATTTTGGATACAAGCGATAATATGTATAGTTGATTTGCATATTTATGACCTGCCTGTATGCAGATTTTATTCTGGGTTGTTGTTGTTTTTTTGGAGTATTAAGAAATTCACAACTGGAGAAAGAGGATTCCTTAGATCAGGGTTAGTTAATTGTGGACTGCAGGCCAAATCTGGACTGCCAGATGCTTTTGAACGGACCCCAAAATCTCTCTATTTAATTATTAATATATTTCCTTATTTCCTGAGAAAGCAGGAGATGTGAAAAAATTCTGCTCTCTAGTTAGGTATTAGTGCAGCCTGCTAAGATGTGATAGAAGGAAATAACCCTTTAGTGCAGAGAGTTGGATATAAAGATACAGAAAAGAGCTTTTCAGGTAATAAAACTTTTTTCTTTTGAAAGAATTAAAAAGGGAAAACACGTAAAAAAATGCTGAACTGTGTGGCTAAAATCTTTTAGATGATGTGTATATATATTCCCTAGCAAGAGCTGTTTTAAATCCCATCAGGTGGCCAGATTGGTTGCTTAATTAATTCGGAATCACCTCAGTCTTATTGTACATGCACCTATTGAGTATTATGTGCAAATGTGAAAGTCCTATCATGTAAGCACTGCACAAAGGCAATCTAGGGAAACTGAGAGGCTCTCACTTTTTCCCCAGTTAGTTTTTTGTGTGAGAACAAACTGTAAGACAAATACTGCTGTTTAATCACATTAAAGAGCCAGTGGAGATAGTTGGATTTTTACAACTGAGGATAAGAACATTAAAATGGAAAAATTGCTTGTGTTCAGTCTAATATACTGTATTTGTCTCCTTGTGATGCCTGGTGACTTATGGATAGCCAGGTATTTGGATCAGGACAAGATATAGGAGGACTGGAGACATTTAACATAAATGTATTGGAAGTGGTAAATCATAGAGAATCATAGAATATAAGGGTTGGAAGGGACCTCAGGAAGTCATCTAGTCCAACCCCCTGCTCAAAGCAGGACCAATCCCCAGGCAGATTTTTGCCCCAAAACCCTAAATGGCCCCCTCAAGGATTGAACTCACAACCCTGGGTTTAGCATAGATACACAATAATTACTCGAGACAAGTTTGATACTATCCATAAAAGAAAGGACCCAAACTGAACATTTTGAGAGTCTGGAACAGAGACTGTATAATAATTCCATAACTCCTCATTCAGATGGGGTAGGGTGGTATTAGTCTCTGATGTGCGACAGATCTGTCTAAGCACCTTGGATGGCATACATTCCCCAGTTAGCATAGGCTGATCATCTGCTGCAAAGTCCAAGATTTTATTTTATATTTTGAAGATTATATTGATTAAAGAGTAGGCCTGTAACTGGCAAAAAAGATTTCATTATGGTCACAGAAATAATTGAAATAAAAGTATATTTGATGCTTTGGGCAAGGAAGCCTGTATCCTCTGTTTTCTCAAAGGTTTGGGCCAATATAGGACAGAGTTGATTGGTTTATTGATTGTAAAACCCTACAGGGAATCTGTCCTCTCCAGGCAATTTGCTCTGTGAGGGGATTTGATGGCCTCCTTTTATTTTCTCAGTTTGAATGGGTGTGCACTCTCCCCATGGAAAAGCCTGGGGTGTTTTTGGAAGGGACTCTTCAGGCGTCGTTGGAGATGATCACGTTTCACAGCTCTCTGTCCTTTGATCCATTATTCCTCAGTCTCTTTGGATGAAGTTGATGGGGTTTTTCCAATTCTGAAGGTATCTGCTTTGTTTGAGCGTTTTCCCCTTGCATTCTTTCTACTATCCTTTTATTAAGATAAGCTTCCCTGTTCACTGCAATCTACTCATGGGTAGATTTAATACTCAATTTAAAAGTATATATTGAAATTGGCCACCCCAGTTTGCGAGCAGCTACTACATATCCTTGATGCCAAAGCTAGACTGATGGGGGGAGGGAGGTGTTTTGTCAGTGTGAATTTAGGGCTAATGGAAAGTGTTAGATTGATAGCACTGTTTGTCCACATCCTTGTAGTGCTCACAGCTCCTACTGGTGCCTCTTTCTCAGCTCAAGTCCCAAACTTAGATTATATTATCTGCTTATTATAAGTAAAATTCTCAGTTCTTTCTTTGTAGCACTTTCTAGTGCCTGTCACTTAGAGATGATACTTCATGGTATCTTACAGACAGAATTTAAAGAGATATAGACTTCTTGTTTTTTGTTGTTGTTGCTGCTGTCTCTTGTAATTACTGTAGCTGCTGGAAGCCTAAAATAAAACTTCCAAGTCTTAGCTATTATATAAAGAAAGAGTGGTGCAACTATTCTTGGCATCGGGGACTATTGATTTACTGCAGTCTGTCAATGTTAGATGGGCATGCTGCTACGTCAGTGGTGCACTGTATTGTTTCAACTGCTGTGGCCTTTGTATTTGATCCTGGCAGTGCTTGCGTCAGTGATGCATATCATTGCCTGTGTGATGTCAAAGTGTGGGTGTTCAGTTACAGAGACATAGTTAAACTAATGTGCTGCAGTAAATCCTGAACACTATTTCCTCCTGGGAATAACAAAGAGAGAGTGAATCATCCTTGTTCACATTAGACTAATGCTAAGTATAGCAGTGTTCATGACCTGCAGCATCCACACAGATTAGTATCAGAACTACTGCAGCTTGCTAAACATGGTGTCAAAATAGTGTTTGTTTAAAAAGAGGTATTTATATGTACCTACTTCCCCAAGGGTTCACTGATTATCAGCTAAAGGTAAACCCTCCTAATCAGAAAATATGTGGTTAAAGTAATTCTTTAAAACTTAATTCTGTTAATTAAAATGTAAAAATCTTTCAATTATAAGAACTTCTGTAAATAATCACATCAGATTATGTAGTACTTAATAGATTGCAAAAAAAAAAATCAGAGTATACATAATGTAAAACAGTAAATGAAGTGTTTCGCTGAGGGATATTCCACTGAGAACAGTTGTCATCTTCTTTAAAATGAGCTACTTTTATCACTTGTTTTGACAGGCTTTTGAATCCACTTTTAGTACATACTTTCAACTGCTGTGCAGAAAAAGAAGTGCAGTGTTTACAAAGAACAAATCACTCTGCTGCATACCTGAAGCTTCCCTTTTTCCCTTTCTCAGTAAGTCATGTGATGATGATCATGTGACTCGGTCAAAGGAGCTTTTCCTCAACCATCACAAAAACGAAAGCATTCTCCCAATTAAAGCTGCTAACGTGTCCAACCTTGGATCACTGGATCTTGTTTACACTTCTGCTATTACAGTAAAAACAAAATGAGTGGTAAGATTTGCTGACTGTATTTTGAAAGAGAGTTCTGCTTTTGTGTTAAAACATGAAAAGCATTACATAAATCTAAACCCAGTCTGTGTTTTCAGCAGATGCCAGATATATAATGGCTATAAAAGGTAGAAAAGGGTTGGTACATTTAAACATAGATCTGGTGATATGTAAAATTATGAATTGTCTTTATTATTATGTGGGTTCAGTAGATTAATGTGTACCACTGTGTATCCTGTTTTAAGGACCTCTCTGTCTGTCAGAACATAAAATTAGAAGCAAGTATTGCATTTGGAGGACTTTATGAATACTAGTTTTATAAGAGCACTATTATATACAGTTACTGTCCAGAAAGAATCTTTGTTTATAGACTGATAAAACGTTTGGTTTTTATTAAAAATTCAGTCCATTTAAGTTTACAATCTCTTTACTGAATTCAAAATTGAATGAGAAAGTGAGATTTGAAAACTAATTGCATATCTCATTAAATAAGTTTTTTTCAATATTTTGAAGTTTACAGGTTTGAAATGTATTTTCATAAGATTAAATTATGTCTGGGACAGTAGGAAGCATACATCATATTAATTTTGTTTCCCTCTTTATACTGTTTATAAGAGGCATGATACATTTTCTTTTACATTCTGTTCAAATAGGCATGCTCAAGATTTTAAGCAACCTGCTACAGTTAATATGACCTAAGCTGTTGTGTTTAGGTTTCACTGCTTCTTGCAAATGTTCTTAATTTTCATGAACTCTGTAACAAATGTCTCAGGAGACTTGTTCCCTACCATGGTCTCTTTATTTCCCCTTGGGATAAAATGCTTATCACTGCAAAAAAAAAAAATTACAAGCTAGGTCTGCCGTAATAATTTAAGGGAAATGTGAACATTCTGATACAATGGCACTATTGAAAGTATGGGAAAACATGTGTCTTCTGTTTTAATATGATATTTTTAGTGTGTGATAAGGCATTTTTCAGGCAATTATATTTTAAACCAGGGTATCCAACCTACAGCCTGCAGCTGTACACAGTCCACCAAAGCATTTCATAAGGCCTGCAGCCTGCTTTAACGCAATATACTAACGTGCAATTTATTAGCACTGTGTCGTCATGTTTACATAATTTTAGTTTACACAAGTGTGTAAATAGACAATACTGTACATGGGTTGTTTCTCTCTAAAATCATACAAAACAAGCTGAACTTAAAATATAAATCAATACAGGTGACTTTAAATCATATTAAAATATGTAGAATCTGTTTGGGCCACACAAGGTTGTGCGTAGGTTTCTGTGGCCCTCCTATGTGAGAAGGTTGGGCACCACTGTTTTAAACTATAAAATATTTCTATCAGATTTTTTTCTCTGAGTCCTTCAATTTTACTTTCATAATGAGATTCAGCATGGCGCAATATATAGAAAATTCCAGACTAGCAATTTAGATAATAGAAACCTTTGACATTAATAATAAAATCATCATATTAAGGAAACACTTTCTAAAGCAGAATGTCATTTGTATACACTATAAAAAATTAAAGTGTTAACACGTCCTAATAATGTCATTATTGGCTGATAATGTGACACCATTACTGTTTTTCATGGCTAGGAACAGTAAATTTGTCATGTATACTTATCAACAGTATAACAAGTAACTTGAAGCAATAGCAAATAGAAACACAAGAGTTTCTTTTACAATGTATTATGCCTAAATAAAACCAAGATCTTCACGTTAGTAGTAAAAACAAAAAAATAAACTCAATTTTATATTTTTAAAAATCTGGCATTGGCATTTTATCCTAAGCTCTCACAAAAAAAAACTTTTTTTCCCCAAGTCATGCTAGCAGTACCATATTTCTGGCAAAAACATCACAGCAAGGAACGCCGCCAAGCTTTTTTTTTTTTTTTTTTTTTTTTTTTTTTTGAAGTTTATCTACCATTTATTACATTTTACAATGATTTAAAAACCTAATCAGAAGTATAATGGAGTTTACTGTTACAGCCTGAGTGAGAAGAAACCATCTTTTCTCTATTTTTAAAACTTCCGAATTTTAAAGTCAGGATATAAATATTTCAAAGTTAGCACCTTGTCTTAATGCTAACACCACAAGTGGGACTCATTCAAGTTAATAAATTGCCTTGAGTCTCTTATTTTCTGGCTGCTGGGGGAATAGGTGGTTTGTGAACGTGGCTGTATTGGGAGCAATGTGTTAATGCCACCATATGGCAACTTTTGTATTGGCTTTGGAGAAAACTGCTGCTTATATCAGTCAAGACACAAAGGCATTAAATACACGAAATTGGTGGTCTTCAGAATGAAGTATAGTTTGCTGTTCAGAACACTCTACTTAATTTGGCCAGATGCAGCAAAAGTAAACATCCATTGATGTGCTTATCATCTATATGCATACTATATATATATCTTTCTTCACAGATGTGCATCACCAGAGTTTCTGGAGCAACTAGGATGAAGGGTTTTAATTAGACGTGAGCAGGTGGGCATGATTCTCAACTGACTTATAACTTGTGTAGTCATTTATATTTGTTTAAAGTGAGTGGTTTAAAGCAGAGTGGTATCATTTTGTATCCACTTTGAAAACATTTTTCTTGGGTATAAATGGCTACAAGATACAAGCAGCAGAGAACAGACCCCTTGTTTTTATTTAAAAATGTAAAGTATTTTCTGTTTTAGGCTGATGATACATTTAATATGCCTGCAGCTATTGCTATTGACTTTATTTTTTTAAGTAGTTCCATCTTTGTTTTTCTTCTTAACTATTCTGTTTAAGAGAGACTGTTTTAGGATTAGGGACAGTAGCAACCCATTGTAGGCTTATATATTTGTTATATTATTTATGGTCCTCTTCAACACTCCTTACTCCAGCAGAACTCCCACTGCTTCAGTTGCTGAAGAAAATTTGTAATTCCAAGTTAAACAAAATATGGAAAAGGCTACATTAAAGTTTGCTTTTAACCCATCTTTTCCCATCTGCAACTAAAGACCTTGCTCTTAAAATTAGAGAATTTTTCTTTGCTGTCAAAGTCATGGACTACCAATTGCACAGAAAATAAAACTGAGTTTCTTTGCAGATTAAAACATTTATAGAATTGTATGTTTTCTGTTGAGGATCTTGTATAAAGTTTTCAAATTTGATCAGACACTAAGTTCAGAAATATTTTTGTTGCTCTAGCCCAGTTTTTCACATTCAGGCAGAATTACTTTTATTTTTCTTCAAGCATCTTTGCTTACCAACCATAGGATGGATTAATCTGCTTATACAGATAGTACTTGGCGTTTACTTAGCACCTTGCATTTGCTGATCTGATCACAGTTTACAAGCATTAATGTCCTAAGTCTAAGCATAAGAACACACTCTTTTGGGGCGGAAAAGTATTATCCTGGTTTTACAGATAAAGAATCAAATGCATCCCTTTTGTAACTGCTTTGAAATAGTTGGGAGTTCTGGGTACTCAGCACCTCTGAAAATCAGCCTATGCATTTTACTTTCCCTAAGATTACCCAGGAAGTCTGTTGAGAATAGAACACAGACCTCCACACTCCCAATCCTGTGCTTTTGCCACAAAACCTTCCTCAAATATTTTCCTAGGAAGAATACACATGGATTTCTGTTCCTTTTAATTATTACCTTTGGTGATTATAGCTTTGTGTGTTTAAAAAAAGAAGCTTTATTTCCAGAAAGAGGGAAATATTTGCAAGGAAATAATTTTTCTATGTGCCATATCTGTTGTTCACATGAATTGAGTACCCTTCACTATAATTTTATCTTTACAGCCCATGTGCTCTGCTTATCCATGTTATCTTGTATATTTCTTTGCAGAGATATTGCAATTCAGAATGGACTTAGAACTTTTAAAGCTTGTTAAACCATGCTATACTGAAATACTTCTGTAACCCATTTAGGTCCTGCTCAGGTTCCAATGATGTCCCCAAATGGTTCAGTGCCTCCTATTTATGTGCCTCCTGGATATGCCCCACAGGTATGTCCAAACATCTGATTCATATGGCTTCATATATTCACATTACATTTGCAGTTAAATAAAACATACATAAAATCCTGGGACTAACATAACAATAAGCTGACATGGCTAACCTGGTAACATGACATGGTAAGTTTCAGAATTACAGTGATTTGTACAAGTAAATATGGTGGTGTCCCATAAAGTCTCTTCAGTAGGAGTCGTCTTGTATGCTTTTATGAGCCTCCTTTTTGATGTATGTGTATAATATTTATTTTACTCCCAGTTATTTATATTGTAATAGCATGCGAAGTTCCCAAGCGGGATCAAGGAACCCTTTTGCTAGGCATTGTACAAACATATAGGAAGACATGGTTCCCTATTCTATTCTACCTTCCAAGACTCCAGTCCTGTACTGAGCTTCATGTTGGTAGATCCCCTTCATCTGTGCAAAGCCCCACACACTTCAGGTGGGCACCATCTGGTTAAGTGTTCTGCCACCAAGGAGCTCCCTGCAGAACTGGAACTTAAATGGACAAGACAGACGAACAATAATGGACAGAGAACATGTAAGACCAAGTGCCAAGTAGCTTTTGGGGATATATTGTCATTTATTATTTGTTTCTACAATGCCTAGCCGAATGGAGAACCAGCCTGGTTGTGGTCTTTAGGCACTACTGCAATACAAATCTTTGATAATTGTCAGTGTATTGTCTTAATTAAAATTTCCCACAAACCATACAATTTTTTCTCTTGCCTCTGTACTGAATCTGCAGCTAACCTTCTCTACCTTTGCTGATCCAATGTGCACAGCCTGTGTTATAGAATAAGGAACGAACAAACAACACAAAATGCAACCCAAAAAACCAAAGCCAGTCAGATGGTGCATACATTAATGAAAGAGTATAAAATTCTGTCCGCCAGCAGAGTGCTTGCATACAGGGCAGAGGCCCACCTACTTTCACTTACTCTCTGCTGGGGAAAGTTTGTGTATAAAGGCTCGTCTACATGGTCATTTAATGTGCAGCAAGTCGGGTGAATGTACAGTGCTCTAACTTGCTGCACCCTAACCTAATTAGCTGTGTGGACTCTGCTACTGCGCACTAAATATACCATAGTCAGAATTGTTAGTGTGCAGTAGCATGATCCGCATGGCAGGCTCACATGCTGTATATTCATACCCTGTCTTGCCACACGCTAACTGACAAGCCCTTGGTTGGTTCTTAAATCTTTAATATTAGAATATCGAATCTGGCAGCAAAATGGATTTTGTGGTTTTTAATTGTTTCATTTTGTTTTAGATCATTACAGAAAGGCATGTTTCCTGTTAAAATTCATGTTTTATCATTAGGAAAAATAAAAATCCTGACATCTTTGCTGTGAGCTAGTTTCTTCTGTATTTTTTTTTATTTCAAGTGGGTTACTTAATGCTAAAATGTTATAGAATACATGAAAGGCTAAATAATTTTAGTGAAATTAATATATACTGTTTGCTTCCATTGAGGGCACAGAGCCTCCCAGAACCCAGAGTTATCAAATCCTGGTAAAACATTTATGTTGTAAGAATTCTGAAATGCTTATTGCTAACAGAACATACCATTGTGTAGTGATTTATACGAAAAGATTCTGTAGCAAATAAAAAAAATTGACAACAAATAGATAACTTGCTGCCAGTGGAAGCAACCAGTACCAAGCTCATAGTTATCCCAAAACAAATAAAGAGATTTTAATTTAGAATTATAGAACTGTAGGACTGGAAGGGACCTCAGTGGGTAATCTAATCCAGTCCCCAGCACTCAAGGCAGGACTACGGAATAACTAGACCATCCCTGACAGGTATTTGTCTAACCTGTTCTTAAAAACCTCCAGTGACACAGATTCCACACCCTCCCTAGGCAGTTGGTTCCAGTGCTTAACCACCTTGACAAAAAGTGTTTTCCAGTGTCCAATCTAAACCGCCCTTGCTGCGATTTAAGCCCATTGCTTCTTGTCCTATCCTCAGAGGTTAAAGAGAACAATTTTTCACCCTCCTCCTTGTAATAATCTTTTATGTACTTGAAAATTATCATGTTCCCCCTCAGTCTTCTCTTCTCCAGACTAAAAAAAAAAAACCCAATTTTTTCAATCTTTCCTCATAGGCCATGTTTTCTAGACCTTTAATCATTTTTCTTGCTCTCCTCTGGACTTTCTCCAATTTGTCCACATCTTTCCTGAAATGTGGCACCCAGAACTGGACACAATACTCCAGTTGAGGCCTAATCAGCATGGAGTAGAGCAGAAGAATTCCTTCTCTTGTCTTGCTTACAACAGTCCTGCTAATACATCCCGAGATGATGTTTTCTTTTTGTGCAACAGTGTTACACTGTTAACTCATATGTAGCTTGTGATCCACTATGACCCCCAGATCCCCTTCTGCAGTACTCCTTCCTAGGCAGTCATTTCCCATTTTGTATTTGTCTCCTTATACTTAACATTAAAAAGAAAAGAAAAAAACCCTGAAGGTGCCCTGCAAATGTGTATATATTAAGAAAAGTTGAACACCTGCAGAAATATGTGCTGAATGACCAAAACCACCAGGCTAGGAAGGCTATTCAACATATCTATCATTTATGTATCATTTTAGTTTAGGTCTCTTTATGCCTGGATTTGCCCCAGCTACTGAATTTGGTGATTTCACACCATACTTTTTGCTGCTGGTGATTAGAGCCAACATATCGGATAAGACATGTCTTGGTTTTCACACATTGTATACAACTAATAAGTGTTTCAGAAAACGTGATATACTGTTTAAAAAAAACAGGGCTTGCTTTACCCCCAATATCGTGGGAGTGAAATTCATTCTGTGAAGAGAGTGAAATTACACTTTTAGTTACTGTGTGTGGGCCTGCCTGCTCTATAGAGGTAAGTCTGTCTACATTCATTGATCTGTAGTGGATCTCCCAATGATGATGATAACTTTGCACAAAGATAGAGAGTATGGGCCTTATGCCAGAATTAAATGTTTAGCTTGTAAGGTTATTGTTGCATTCAGCATCCCTCAGTGCTGGGGGTGGAAAAATCATACTTGGCCACTTTTTTTTGTTTGGTTTTTTTTGTACATGTGCAGTTATCTGATTTGCACACACAATTGCAGGTAATGTTTAAGTGAGACACACAATTGTGCATGTAAATTATTTGAAACTCTAACCTTTAATTATTGGACTTTCAGAACCTAATGTCATGAATGGGGCAGTTACCCAGGAGGACAGCATTATATTGGTTTGCGCTTTGTTTACTGTCAGATCATATTTGGCATTTTTTTAAAGCCCTAAGGGCAAGAAACATTATTTTAATGAAATTTTGCTTTCTACAGAATTTGAAGCTGTTATTGGGCTGGATAAATACCTTAAACAGGCTAGATCCAACCTCCAGGCTGGGTGTTTGACAACACTGCCATCTAGGTTGTCTCCATTTTCCAGCAGATTATATGTTAAGTAATATTTGCTGTAGAAACTGTGCTGGGGCATCATGGAGAATAGGAGCTGGCACAGGTCCAGGTGTGGCAGAACCTGAAAAGTGAGATTTTAATAAATTATGCTGTGCTGAATACCTTCCGTAGCCTTATGATTTGCTGCATTTTGCAGTTTAACTTTTAAATATATATGTGTATACACACTTGAAGTTCACCTTTAATTTAAAGGTCTTCATTTAAATCCATTGCCTTATCCTTCACTTACTCAGACATGCTGAGATACCACAGGAGTCTGTGAACTAGGCATAATCGTACACACCGTGTGTGCCTCAATAACTAAGCGCAGCAGGGAAGAGTAAGGACGAAGTGATATCTTTAATTCTTTTTTTTCAGTTTGTCAGACTCCAAATGTTGCTGTAATATGTAGTATAATTTTTATATGTAAGGCCTGGTCTACACTGGGAGGGGGCGGGGGATCAATCTAAGTTAATCAACTTCAGCTATGTGAATAACGTAGCTAAAGTCGACGTACTTAGATCTACTCAACGCGGTGTCTTCACTGCGGTGAGTCAGCAGCTGACAGTTCCCCGCTGACTCCACCTGCACCTCTCGTTCCGGTGGAGTACCGGAGTCGACGGGAGAGCGCTCGGTGGTCAATTTATCACGTCTAGACTAGACACGATAAATCAACCCCTGCTGGATCGATCACTGCCCGTTGATCCTGCGGGTAATGTAGACAAGCCTTAGAAAGCATAACCCGTATGACTATCCTTGCTACAAACATGAGGGACTTAAAAAAATAATTAAAATTACATCTTTATGTTTGGGGAATTAAACTGGCCAACTCTAATTATAGTTGCCTATACTGTTGTTGTTATATTCGAATTGCAAGGATAGGACTTCTTCAGTTTTGGTAGCTTTGAGGAATGTTGTTTTCTTTTACAGCAAGGGACAGTTTCAAAGTACCAAATCCTTTGGAAAGTCACATGGTATTTATTTTAAAGCTAAGTTATGGCTAAAAAATTAATCTTAAATTCAAGATAAGTATTTCTGTAATTGATCAATCCAACCTTAAATAGATTTTAACAACTTCTTTATCTTAATTGTTGTGTATTCCTGTTCCCACACCTACATCGCAGTAGGTGGTCCTCTCACCAAACATCATTGCAACTAACAATATATTCCAAGTGGTCTGTCCCCTATTTTAGGAAGCTATTTAGGATATTACAGTGGGCACATAGGTTTTCCTCTTTTTCTGAATGGCTATTTCCTCCCCCCTCCCCCCATTTTACATCTATCGCACCCTGTTACATATCTACTACAAATTCATCAGCATGCAAACCTGCCAGGTGAGAGGCTTGGCAACTTCCTCTGAGGTATTCTATAACACTTGTTATTGGGCTCTTGAAGTCAGTGTAATTTTTTTTTTCTTTTTGGCACTCCGGAGGCTGAGGTTACTGCCCCCACAATACTTCCAGCTATGGTTACTCCAAGCCAGATCCCCTTTTAGGTAGTAGGTTGTACTACCAACTGAATCATATTTAGTTTTCCACTTTTTTTTTAAATGGATTAACTACAGTGGTGAACCTCAAAATGGCCTGTATAAGAACTGTTTATAAAATTTTGTTGCGCACAGCTTTCATTTTAAGGGGGGTGGGGAGTATTTTCTCCCCATTATTTTCCCATCCAGAAATCAGTTGCAGTTTTACACTTTCCTACAAGAAACCCTCTGAAACATACTACTAAGTATCCCTCATTTTCCTCTCCCATGTTCTTTTTTTTGGTCTTATCATCTCCATTTTGTTCTACTTATACCATTGAAGATTCTTTTGCTCTTATATTCAAAACGAAACATTCTCTTTTAAAAAGATTTATTGATTTGTTATCTTTCAGACTGCATAGTTCCAGACTCCATTTCCTCTTTGTGGCATATATTTGTAATAGCTGTTTGCTATCTAAGAAGCAGTCCTTTACCTGATCAATGTTTTGTTCTCTTGGCTTACAGGTTATTGAAGACAATGGTGTTCGAAGGGTTGTGGTGGTTCCCCAGGCTCCAGAATTTCACCCTGGCAGTCATGCAGTAATACATCGGCCTCCGCATCATCCGTTGCCTGGTTTCATTCCTCTTCAAGCCATGATGCCCCCTCCACCACGACATATATACTCAACAGTGACTGGAGCAGGTGATATGGCTTCGCAGTATATACCACAGTATCACACTTCACAGGTATATGGAGATCTGGGTAAGTAAATTATCGAAGAGTTACATATCCTATCAAAGCAATGTGTTCGTGTTCTTCTGGCGTCTCCAGTCCATTCAGTATTCTTCTATTGTGTAACTGTTAGCTTTAAAGCAGTACTATAGCCTAAAGTAGAGCTATTAGCTAGAATCCTGCAGTACAAATAAAGACAGTATCAGGGAACCATATAAGTTTTTATTAAAGTACATTAAGTATTTTATTTCAGAAAATTGTCTGATATCCCAATCTAAGCAGAATTAGGCCTGGTGAGTTATAGAAGGGAGCCTCATACACTGGAAAAGGCAAGGCGCTGTATGATGTAATTTTAGTGATTCAGTGAGTGTCACTCTTTCCTCTGACTCAGTATTTAAATCCATTGCCTCAGCATTATAGGTAGGCCCTTTGTTCTCTATGGGACACTGGATCCAAATTCTGTGAATTTCTACCACATAAGCAGTGTCGAAATCTGTGACGTTGAAATTTCCATGGTTACTTCAAGTAAATTCAAAACTAGAGCATCTGTATTAAATTAAATATGTGAAAAATAAAACAGTACATTATTCCTTGTTTATTTTCATACTAAATTCAATATATACCTGAGTTTTTGAATGTTTTTAAATTTTGCACTGTTCCAATATTTATGGTTCTTAGCAAAGTTGCACATTTTTGTATTAACAGCAGCAAACTGCATTCCAGAAGATGTCAGGAGTGGTATCTGCAGGTTTTGACTGCTGGGTGTGGGGTTGTTGGAGTTTTGCTTCCTGGGATCCAGTGTGGAATGTGGCTTGGGTTTTTGGCAGCCAGGAGCTAGCAGAGGCTTAGGCACTAAGAAGATGGGGGTCAGAAATAGGAAAGGAAGAGTTTTCATCTTCTCTTTCCTTCCCCTTCTGTGCAGAAGCAAAAGTGACTTGGAATTTGGGGGAGAGCTTGAACTCCTAGGTTACCACCCCAGTAATCTGATCACCCAATTGGCCGCTTCTCAAATATCTACCAATGCATCAACAACCATAAATAAGCACATTAGCAGGATTTTTCTACTAAAATGATTGGTAATAAACTGGTTAATAAAGTTGAGATTCAAAATGTAATCCGTACACTTCAAAGCCAACTCTCAGTTGCAATGAATGAGTTTGCACTCTTCGGGTCTGCTCTTTCGGGCTGTTTTCAGGCTCTGGAGGATAGTATTTCATTGCCCAATAATGGCTCAAAATTTATTTTTGTAAATAAAATTGACTACACTAAAAACTTATACTGATTAAACTAAATCGGTTTCTAAAGCATTTTAGTTAAATTAGTACAACTCTCCCTCCCATCCCCACCCCTCGTGGACACAATCTTATTTTGGTTTAAAAGTGTCTTATGTTGGATTTAGCTTCAGTTGATTCCCTACCAGCTTATACTAAATCCAATATAAGACTCTTTTTAAAATAAAACAAGAGTGTCTACACAAGTGGTTTGTACCCATTTAACTAAGTCTATTTAGAAACTAATTTAAACAACTAAAACTTTCTCATATATTTAAGGCCTTTAATTCTGCTGCACAGTTCTATGGTAAGGAATTGATTCTGCAGCCAATTCCATGACTGCAGAATTGTAGAACATATGTAGCTCTGATCATAATTGGTTTACTTATTATATGTAGATTATTTCACACAGTAGAAAGATATAGTTCATGGCAGTCATTTATATATTTTTAACTAAGCTAGCATTCCACCCACAGATTGTTCTGAATAAAGTGGTAAATATTGAAAGAAAATATCTCTCAATTTTAAAATTTTCAGACTAGAACGGGCGCTAGCTCTTGTTTTTTCTTCATATTTGAGAATTGAATTAATATTTATATTTGTAAGTGCACTTCACAGTTATTTTTTCAGATTATGTGCAACAATATGGTACATCTACACAAGCTAAGATGCTGGTGTGTTACTTCTGCCCATTTAAAACGTTAGTGATAAATCAAAATATCCAGAAGGTTTATTCCCTCATAGTTAGATTGTTTATGTATATTGTAATGAGCATTATTATAAGTATTGTGTGTATACATATATATGTCATGTATATCATGCAAAGAATACATTTTAAAAAGCTTTTTCATTTTAAGTAATCTGTCTTAATAAAATGTCTTTGCTACCAAAAGTTGATAAGTCAACCGTCTCGTCCATCTGATACCTGTCTTCCCATTTCTAAACTTTTCATCTAAATGCAACCAGTGCATAAATTGAGAAAGTAAAATGACAGATTGTTCACCCTGAGAGGAATCTCCTTTTCCCATAAGTATAACAAACACCAGCTGTTTCCTTTACTAATGACAGATAGGATTACACTGAGAAAACAGAGCTGGTGCTGTGGTGTGTACCTTTTAAAAGGCTGCACTGTGTAATTAAAGCACTTCTGTATGTGATGTTAAAAAAGAATGGAAACGTTAGCGCTGGGAAAGGAAGTGGAATCTTTAGTACAAAATTTGACAAGAATGAACAGTTCTTTCATGTTATTAGTCATTATTTGTCCAAAACCATGTTCTGTTTGGGTGGTTGGGCTTTTTTGGTGAAGTCACAGCTGTACACCAGTTCGCCGCTGTTCACTGTTTTGACCGCCTCATCAAACAGATTAGGAGAATAGCTTTGCCCATGATATTATAAATCTATAGAAATCTACTGTTAATTTTTAAACAGAGATTAATAGTGTGCTGAGCATGCCTGGCTATACTAGCTTCATTCCATTAGTATCCTTCAGCTGCTGGGAGTTTTTTCTACTGGTCTCTGTTGGTTTCTGCTGAAAGACCATTAGAATAGTAATTCATTATTCTGTTCCAAAACTTAGTTGCCAGTTGCAGCCAGTAGGAGATAGATGAACATTTTTGACTGGAAACTCCATTAGGGTACAATGTCCCCTGCTGTGGCTTATTGCTATAGTAAAATGCTCTCTAGTCCCAATTCAACAAAGTCAATTCTTCAGTTTGCTTTGCTGAATGACTGTGGTCTGCTTAATCAGGGCTTAAGTGCTGATTCATTTTGTTTGCTCAATATGTGGTGTTTCAGCTGCCCTGAAATGAGATCTTCAAACACTGAGGTAAGTGAATTTATAAGAGTTGTATGGTTTCACTGTGGTTTCTCCATTTTCTGTTTTAATACTTCTTTACAGCACTCTATTAATAAATCAGAATAGGTATTACTATGTCTGTTGCACCAACAGGACCTTATTGAGACTACTTGGCCTCTAATTCATTGGTGGAGGGAGACAGATGTCATATTGGCAAGCACTAATTTTTCCACATAGGTGCAGGATTTAATAGTATCAAACAGGGCAAAGCAGAATTTGGAATATTTAAGATCTCTTGTATTAACTAAAACAGGAAGAAGAGTTACATTTTTATCCTTAAAAAAAAAATTATATGCAACAGTTAACATGTGATTGAAATGCTAAGTAGGTAAACTTTTGTGCTAATTAGGTTCACAATGTGAAAAGAGCAGATGTAATTTCAAGATATATATGGAGTCTCTTCAAATGAAACTGTAAATATATTTTATACGTTATGATATATTCTGAGCATTTTATGTTTTTGCTTTAATTTAGATGCTCTCTCTACCCATGGAAGGTCCAACTTTAGAGATGAAAGGTCTAGTAAAACATACGAACGTTTACAGAAAAAATTAAAAGATCGGCATGGAACACAGAAAGATAAATTGAACAGTCCGCCACCATCACCTCAGAAATGTCCTTCTCCCACAAATGAACATAATGGACTTGTGAAAGGACAGGATGCAAGTAGTGTCAGCACAGGATCTACAAAGAGCAAGTCTTCGGGGAAAGGAAAATGTAATTCTCAAGTGGATACAGAAGTAGAAGGTAAGTGTTAGCCTCCCACCTCCAACCTCATCATCAGACGCAAGCTCCCCATAGACCAGGACACACCAGCTCAAAGCAGCACCATACCCTGCCCGAACAGATGCAAAACCTGCAGACATATCACCACTGCTACAATGATCAATACCAACACAGCACACCTTTCAAGATCCACGGGTTCTATTCATGCCTGTCACAACATGTTAGAGAGACAAGGTGGGTGAGGTAATATCTTTTATTAGACTAACTTTTGTGGGTGAGAGAGACAAGCTTTTCAGAAGTTGGTCCAATAAAACATATTACTTCACCCACCTTGTCTCTCTAATGTCCTGGGACTGACACAGCTACAACTACACTGCATTTCACAAAATGTGATATACCTCATCTAATGTATCGAATGCCTAACAACAACTATGTGGGTGAAACCAGACAATCACTGCTCTTTCAAATGAACTCACACAGAAAAATGATAAAAGGCAAAAACACCCTGTCACCTATAAGCAAACACTTTTGACAAAGTTTTCACTGCACATCTGATCACTCAGTCCTCTTCCTCAAAGAAAACTTGCACAACAACTTCAAAAGATAAGCCTGGGAACTTTAATTCATACCTCTGCTGGATGCTAAAAAACATGGATTTAACAGAGACGCTGGTTTTATAGCTCATTACAACGTTGCACCCATATCTAGTTAGGATGTCCTCAATATTTGCTAGTGCAGCACTGAGCCAGTGAAGAAAGAAAGCGGTCATGCTGCTGCACAGGAGAGGGCATCCCCTCATCATCACTTGTCAGGGGCCAGACCAGTTGCTAACCTGCTCCCTGACTGACTTTGCTGCTAGGCAGCCAATTAGCCCAACTGCACTGCCTTGGAACTGACAGAGTAGCCACAGCACCTGATTGGCTGATGATTTAGCAGCCCTCTTTTAAGCTTAGCACCCACAGCAGATAAGCAGCTGTTCAACACATACCACGCTGACAGCTGCGCTTGCCCTGCTCGTTTCCAGTCCTTGCTCCAGCCATTCATTCCAGTCCCTGCTCCTGCCTGGTTCTCATCCTGCTCCAGCCTTGTTTTCAAACCTGCTCCTGATCTACCTATTGTCCGCTCTCAAGCCAGCCCTCGTTCTGCTCCAGCTTTGGGCTTCAATCCTCAGCTCAGCCTCTGGCTTACGATTCTGGTTTACCCTCTGGCTCTGGCATTCTGCTGCTCTCCCTCTAGTACTTACCCTGGGCTAGTTCCTGAACTCTGTCCCTGCCCCTAACCCAGCTCTAACCAGTATGCTGAACTGTTGTCTCAACGTCTAGGGCTGACCACCCACAGCTTGGCTGGCTACATCACTTCTGTGTTCTCCCTACTGGAAGGGGCAGGGTTGTTGCTGGGGCTGATCTGTTGCTATATGACTGTTGCTTGATTGCCTATTTTCACTGTGTGGGAATAGTATTGCCCTTTATGTACACTGTGTTGCAGCTTTTTAGTAAACTTAAAAACAAAATAGCATATTAGTAAGAATAGACTTCTTAGCTGTCAATAGTCTATGTGGAATACTAAGAAAAATGCAATTCTCACCCTTTTACTGAGAGATGTCGAGCAGTTTTATTTGGAAGGTTACAAAATAAATCAGTGAAGCATCTTACAGTGCAGTTATAAACCTTAAATATGTGCTGTGTATTTAAAGTAGCCAAACTTTTTAGAGTAAGAAAACAGAGACTGTTCAAATTTTGGCTTGATTTTACCTTTGTTGTTTTAATTTGCACATCATCTCATTTCATCATACACACTTTTAATAGACGACATACCTCTGTTGTACATGTATATAATAGATGTTTCTCTTTGAGGCAGCATCCAAAATTTTATTGTCTAACAATTGAGAATCTTAACAGTAAAGGTATTTCTGTGTAATCACTTATAAACTGTAATTGCTATTTTTCTCCTAACAGCATTGCACCTCTGTGTACCAAAAATTTTTCTTTCTACTTTCATCTTCGCTTCTTTCCTTCTCTTTTTGGTTTTAATGTTCACAGTTGCACTTGTTTATCATTGATTCAAATGCAATTATTATGAAGTTTGGTTTTACTCTGATATGACTAAAAATCATAAAAAAATACACATACACAGCAGGCCTTCTTTGCAAATCTACTTTATTTCAGTGGATTTTATGTCAAATTTAAAGTTGATTTAAAAAGATGAAACACTTTATAATGTCACCTAGAATTGCAGTAACAAGGGCATAACAGGTCACAGATATTTTTAATCAACTTTTTAACAAGAAAAATCTTATGAATATAAAATAGTGAATTGACTTGATCTCACTTTCTGGTGGGAGATTTAGCAAGTCGGGAGGGTTCACTTGAAATTTGCTCATTTTTAAAACAACAAATGAAGGAAAAATACCCTACAACTCCCATCTAACCTCTAATCTACCTAAGCAAGGTTAGATCAGTTCACTCAGTAGTACATGTGAGAAAACATATGAAGCATCTTAAATAAGTGTTTAGTTAGTGTAAACACTTTTTTTAATATATTACGAAAAAATAGGGTAGGTAACTGAGATATCTAAGATGTCTTCTAAGCCCTCCAAAGCAGTGGGTTATTTAAACTCAAATAAATATATTTTTAGGAGATGGTCATGCCTCTATAATCTATGAAATGTATACAGCCCCCTTGTTTAGGTACTCTTATTTCAGTTTTAGAGTGCCTTATATCAATGTAGCTTAAGTTGATAAGAAGTTCCACTTGCACACATCTAAATGTGTGTGTATTGTCTAGATTTAAAAAGATGCTTTATTGTAAAAATGTTAAACAATTATTCATGGACTTTTGTTTGTTTTGTTTTTTAAGAAAAGGATGAAGAAACAAAAGCACTCGAAGCACTTCTTTCGAATATTACCAAGCCAGTGGTAAGTAAATGCTACTTTCCACACAATCAGAATTGAGCTATTCATGTTTTACCCTGTAGTGACACTTGGTTTTTTGTTGTCCAGGTCTGGACGACCTTTAGATAGCAACAATAATGAAAAATCACCAGACTGAGGGATCTTCAGTCACTGAAGTTCAAATTACTTAAAGTGGTCATTTCATAAATTTTAGAGAAACTGACTTTTTTAAGACTTACTAAGCTGAATTCTTTTCTTGCTCACCCTGATACAGTCCCAGTGAAATTAAGAAGAGAATTTCGCCCACTGTAAACTTGTCAAGGTTAAAATCATTCAGACACACAGAGAATCCCGTTATTTTGTTGTTTCTGTTCTGTGTATGTAGCATTAATGCAGCTGGCACAATAACTATACAGGTAAAACTCTCTCTTATAATAGGCAGTTTATCATTAAAGGAAGCAGGGAAATGTTTGTTAACATTCAAAATCAGTTTCAGAAGTAAAAATGTTTAGTAAATTTTCAAATAATTATTCAGTATATTACAAGCAGAAATTTGCTAATTCAGTACTTCGGCAGGTGTATGTGGATCGCTGAGGGGAATAGTCTTTGTAGCTTGAAGTGCTATCAGTATGCTGGTTGAGCTGCAGCTTTACTACATCTTCTTTTAATTGAAGTTGAATGGCATGATGTCCATTTTCCCAATTCCTGGGTAAAAATAGGGCCTTGGACGTGGAAAATCGACTAATTTACTATGCAGTGAAAAAAGTGAGACTCACCCTGAATAAAGTACTGTCAAATGCACAAAGTAAACAAACGGGGAAAATATTTTTTTTAGTCTGTAACTGTATGTTCACCTCCAGACCTGTACTTGCTGAGTTCCATAAGGATCAGTTCTTTCTCAGTTCCTATTCAACATCAAAGTGAAGCCATTAGCAGAACTACTGAGACCTAATGAGCTCATATGCTAACACTATGCAGATGAGAGCTCTTTGTATCCTTCAAAACATATGGCAAAACCATTTCCATCATCCTAGCCCAATGCCTGACAAGGATCCGCTCATACATGAAGAAAAGCTGGGTTAAGTTAAACCTGTTCGACACAGAGATGCTTCTGGTTGATAGAGTGTAATGGTCCTCACTCAAGGATTGGTCATAAAGCATGGCCTAGTGGTCAGGGACACAACCCATGAACAGTAGGGGAGTTGTTGTTAGGGGAGCCAAGGCCCTTCCACTCCACCAGGCTCCACCCTAGAGTCCTTTGGGGCTACCAGTGGTCTGGCAACTGAGGCTGCTTAAGGCTGCCTTCCCTGGGCCACTTCCTATCTCCCCCACCTGAGGCCAGCTCAGTCCAAGGCTTTCCCCTGCTGGGATAGTCCAAACTAGGGATGTAAATAATGTGTAAAAACAGTAATCGTGTAACCGATTAAAATTCTTTCGGTTACATGGTTAAACATTTACCCAGGGAACGAGGGTTGCGGGGGGTGATGCTTGACCCCCATGTTTTACGAGGAGCTCTGCTATTGTCCCGCGTCCGGGGATCCCCTCTGCTGCCCCCATGCCAGGGGCTCTGCTGCTGCCCATGCCCAGCATCCCGTGCGCCCAGCATCCAGAGTCCTGGCCCCACACCCAGGGTCCCAGCTGCTGGCCCCGCACCCGGGGGATCCGTGCTGCCGCTGCGTCCATGGCTCTGCTGCTGCCCATGCCTGGCATCCCAGCTGCTTCCCCATGCCTGGGATCCTGGCTGCTGCCGCCCAGTGCACCCAGGGTCCCGTCTGCCAGCGCTTTACCTAGGAGGTGGGGTCAGAGTTCATGGAATCGCAGACTGAAGCACTGCTCTGCCAAACGCTGGATCGTCCCTGGCGTGTTGGATGATAGAGTAATGGGAAGTGAAGGTGTGAACCAAGGACCACGTTGTTGCACTGCATATCTCCTGGATCAGGACCTGGGCCAGAAAGGTTGCGGAGGACGCCTGAGCTCTGGTAGAGTGCGCTGTCAGAGCGGGGGCAGGGACCTTTGCCGGGTCATAACATGCCCAGATACAGGATGTGATCCACGATGATATCCTTTGTGTGAACACCAGGAGGCCCTTCATCCTGTCCGCCACCACAACAAACAGCTGGTTCGATTTGCGGAACAACTTAGTTGGTTCAATATAAAAGGCCAGTGCACACCGCATGTCCAGGGAATGGAACCTCTGCTCCCAGGGATGACGGGTGACAGCAGAGCCTGAGGTGTGGGGCCAGCAGCCGGGACCCCAGGCACGGGGCACACATTCGATGGTGAGGCTACACCCAACCCTGACATAGCACAAAGGCTGGGCCTGCCCCAGAAACACCCCAGCACCCTGTTCCTCCGCATTGGGCACACCGTGAGAGGGATAGAGTCTCACACGCACGTACAGCCCTGTTTCCCCAAGCCAGTGATTTAAGTCTCCCCCAAACTGACTCACCCACTTGGGACTGCTGCCCGGGACAGCGAGCAAGGAGGGATGCAGGTCCCCTCTTGCAGCTTCCCTTCACCTCACCGTCAGAATCACAAATTCTGTGGGGAAAAATATAATTCTTCTTCAAGTGATTGTTCACGTCCATTCCAATCAGGTGTGTGCGCGTCGCGTGCATGGACGTCAGAAACTTCTTCCCTTAGCAGCTTCCGTCAGGACGGCAGGAGAGCCCCCTAGAGTGGCGCCCTTATGGCGCTGTATATATTACCCTGCCAGCCCGACCCCCTTTCAGTTCCTTCTTACCGTCCATGGCGGCGTTGGAATGTTCTCTCTCTCTCTCGCTTGCGAGTGATCCCTTAGCCTTTCAGTCTTCTAGTTAGAGTGGTTCTTAGATAGTTATCAGTTAGTTAAATACCATTATATTCAGGTATCTGGAAGCTAGTTCCAGCACCAACCTTGGGCTGCGGGGCATGCCGCAAGCCCAGGGTTTCAAAGCTTGCACCACATGCTGCAAGTCTATGCCTAACAGCGACCCCCACGACTCCTGTCTCTGGTGTCTGGGAGAGTCTCATCAGGCAGAGCGCTGCAAAATCTGTAAGGCCTTCAAGACACGCACTAAGAAAGAAAGAAACTTTCACCTTAAGCAGTTGCTCATGGAGGCCGCGTTACAACCACCGGCCCCTGACCAACCAGCACTGGCCCCAGCTTCCTCGGTGCGAAGTGCCCCGGCATCTGTGTGCGACCCGGCACTGCCCAGGCACCGAGACGGGACGACCAACCTCGGCACTGGTCGACCTCTCCTGCACCGACTAAGCGTCACAAGAAAGGGGAAAGAGGGCGCTCTCCCCAAATAGCTACTAGCTGCTCAAAGAAGCTCCCGGCACGCAAAGACAGATTGCAGGCCTGAGCCAAGAACTGGCACCGGTGCCACAGGCCCCGTTGAGTCCAGTACCCAGTGGATTCAGTGCCAAAAAATGTCTGGAGGAGATCCTCGAACACCCCTCCATGCCCAACACTTTCGAGGCAGCGAAAGACCTCATTGAGTTGTTGGCGCCAAATCCCCTCCCGTGCAGGAAGAAGCACAAGAGGGTGCCGTCCAGAGGGAAGCCGGCAATGGTGCGCCGCTCGTGGTCACTGTCTCGGTACCACTCCCGTTCAAGCTCGGCGTCCTGTTATTCCCCAGCACCCGCGACCCACCGCTAGGTTACGGCACTGGAAGCGAACCCACCAGTGGCGCCCGTGGCGACTGCATGCTAGTCCACAACGCCATTGGTCGCCTGGCACCAGAGTGCGGCACCAACAACCTCACCAGCATCGAGTGAGAGGCACCGGTCCCAGTCCCGAGACTCCCAGTACCGTTCGAGGTCCCGGTCAGCCATACACCGCTCCCCAGCTCCGCGGCACCCTGCGGCCACTCAACGTTCGGCATCACCCTGGTCCTCTCTGTTGACAACCTCCAGCTCCGAGGCCGACTCCGGTCACTCCAGCTATAGCAGACATCGAACCATGGCCAGCAGAGAATCCCACTCAGCATGGCAGCCACAATGGCCTCCTTCAGGTCAGTGGCCCTTCTGGACCCCGTGGGCCTACCGCCAGCAGCAGGGCATCACCTCCAGAGCCTCTAGGTCCGGGCAATCCATGCGACACCATTCCAGGTCGCCACACAGGCACGCATTAAGGACAAGGGAGGCCACTTTCTCCAGGCTCCCCCGGACCCTCAAGAGCAACCGGCGCTTCCAGGCCCAATGCCCGAGGCGGTGCCAACCACTGCGACACCTCAAGAGGTGTCAGCCCTGCCGTGCCCTGAAGTGATCCAGGCATATGGGGACACACAGGAGGGTCTAGATGAGGGCAACCAGCAGCACCTCACTTCCTCCTCTTCCCCAGATGAGGTGGTGGCAGGCACATCAGTCTCAGGACCGCCACTGATAGACCACAGGGCTCACCAGGAGCTACTCCACAGGATCACCCGTAATATGGGACTCCAGGCGGAAGAAACAGTCGAGTAGGGGGATCTGTTGGTGGACATCCTGATGCCCGAGGGTCCCTCCTGAGTCACGCTCCCTCTCATAAAGACCATACAGATGAATTACAATGCTATATGGCAGACCCCGGCCTCCATCACACCAACGGCCAGGGAGGTAGAAAGGAAATACTTCGTCCCTTCCAAGGGCTACGAGTTCCTGTTCTGCCATCCAACTCCCTGTCCCCTAGTCATTTCAGCAATCAATGAGAAGGAACAACAGGGCCAACAAGCCTCGGCCCCAAAGGCCAAGGAGTCCAAGCGTTTGGACTTCTTTGGTAGCCTCCAGCTACGCATAGCCAACCAGCAGGCAATCCTTATAGACATAACTTCAACTCTTGGATGGCCGTGTCCAAGTTTAAGGATCACCTGCCCCAGGACTCACACTCTGAGTTTGCGGTGTTATTCGAGGAAAAAAAAGGCGGTGGCTAAGACTTCGTTACAAGCCACCCTCGATTCAGCTGACTCTGTGGCCAGAACCATTGCCTCGGGGGTAGTCATGCAAAGTTCAGTGTGGCTCCAGGCATCAGGCCTCCCTCCAGAGGTCCAGAATACCTTCCCTTTGAGGGCTCGGGCCTTTTCTCAGAGCAAACAGACTCCAGGCTGCACGGCCTTAAGGATTCTAGGGCCATCCTGAAGTCGCCAGGGATGCATACGCCGGCAACCCAGAGAAAGCCCTTCAGGCGAGCCTCCACAGCATTGGCAGTATCAACCCCGCCCCAAACAGGAGCCGTATCGCAGGCGGGGCAGAAATAACAGGTGTAGACAGCAGAATAACGCATCTAACCAAGGCCAGAATAAACCCCAGCCCAGAAACAAGCAAGGGTTTTGAAGGCGCTCCCGAGGACAGTGTACCAACCCAGTTCCCGGATCCATCCCCATGGTTTTTAAACCGGCTATCCCACTTCTACCATGTGTGGTCCCATATAACATGGGACCGCTGGGTCCTACGTACGGTACAGGTGGGATACTCCCTCCAGTTCTCATCCTTCTTCCCTCCCTCCCACCCACCTTCCACGTCCCTCTTCAGGGACCCCTCTCACGAGCAACTCCTTATGCAGGAGGTTCGTTCTCTCCTCGAGATAGGTGCGGTGGAAGAGGTTCCACAGGAACCTCTAAGGGGAAAGGGGTTTTACTCCCATTACTTTCTAATTCCCAAGGCAAAGGGGGGGTCTTTGACCCATTTTAGACCTTCGCAGACTCAACAAATTTATGGTCAAACTTCGGTTTCATATGGTCTCCCTAAGCACTATCATTCCATCATTGGTCCAGGGGATTGGTACGCTGCCCTTGACATGAAAGATGCATACTTCCATATTGCCATTCATCCGGTGCACCGACGCTTCCTCTGGTTTGTCGTAAACCAATATCACTACCAGTTCACGGTTCTCCCGTTCGTCCTGTCCACAGGTGTTTACAAAATGCATGGCGGTGGTAGCGGCCTTCCTGCGGAAAAGGCAAGTTCGAGTGTATCCGTACCTCGACTACTGACTACCGACAGGTCATTCCAAGGAAGAGGTCCAGTCCCACGTGATGATGGTCATGGACGCGTTTCACAGACTGGGGCTCCTCCTCAATGTACCCAAATCGTCACTCATACCTACCCAAAGGATAGAGTTTATAGGGGCAATCCTGGACTTGGTACAGGTGAAAGCGAGCCTTCCAGAGCCCAGGTTCCAAGCCATAGAGCAGATTGTCAAATCAATGCTTCAGTATCCCACCACGACAATCAGGTGTTGCCTGCATCTAATAGGGCATATGGTAGCATGCACGTACGTGGTCAAGCATGCCCGATTGAGACTCAGGCCCATACAAGCGTGGCTCGCACTGTCTTCCCATCCATACCAAGACCCCCAGGACCATGTGGTGACGATCCTGGGACAGGTTCTAGAATCCCTGCTGTGGTGGCTGGACCGACCAGTGGTCTGTGCAGGGGTCCCCTTCGCCAAGCCCAAACCTTCTCTGACGTTAGTAACAAACGTGTCAGATCTGGGCTGGGGCACACACTTAGGGGATCTGAGGACACAAGGCTTGGGGTCGAGGGACAAGATACCTTTCCATATCAACCTGAAGGATCTCAGGGCGTTTCATCTGGCCTGCCAAACCTTTCACGCCACTTTGCAAGGTCACAACATGACTGTCCTGACAGACAACACCACCTCCATGTTCTATATAAACAAACAAGGCGGAGCCCACTCCTCACCTCTCTGCCGCGAGGCTCTTCTTCTCTGGGACTTCTGTATAGCCCGATCCATTCAGCTTGAAGCATCCTACCTTCCAGGGGTACGGAACGAGCTGGAGGATCGCCTCAGCAGGTCATACCACATGCACGAGTGGTCAATCAGATTGGACATCATACAGTCAGTCTTCCAAAAGTGGGGTTATCCCCAAGTATCCTCTTCGCACCAAGAGCAACAGACTGTGCCCTCAGGTCTGCTCATTCCAAAACCACAGTCCAGGCTCAATCGCTGATGCATTCCTAATACCATGGGGCAAGAGTCTGAAGTATGCCTTCCCTCCTATCCTGCTCGTCCACCGGGTCCTCCTCAAAATTCGCAGGGACAGGGCGACGGTAATCATGATCGCCCCGTCTTGGCCCTGGCAGCATTGGTACACAACCCTCCTAGAGCTGTACGTAGATGCCCCGATAGCCCTGCCTCTCCACCCCGGATCTGATCACGCAGGACCACGGGCACCACCTCCACCCGAACCTGCAATCTGTACATCTCATGGCTTGGAAACTCCATGGCTAAATCACATGGAGCACTAGTGCTCTCAGTCGGTGAGACAAATTCTTCTGGGTAGTAGGAAACCTTCCCCTAGGGCTACCTGGCGAAATGGAAAAGGTTTTCCTGTTGGTGTGAACCCAAGCGCCTTCAACCGCTCCAGGCTCCTATCCCAGTTATTTTAGACTACCTCCTACACCTTAAGCAACAGGGTCTATCCCTTTCCTCCATCAGAGTACACCTGGTGGCCATTTCAGCTTTCCATCCAGGGGAGTCTGGGTGCTCGGTGTTTTCAAATCCCATTGTGGGGCGATTCCTCAAAGGGCTGGAGAGGGTGTTCCCATATTCTCACCCACCAGTCCCAACCTGGAACCTGAACTTTGTCCTCTCCAAACTCATGAGCCCACCATTTGAACCCCTGGCCACTTGTTCCCTCCTCTACCTTTCTCATAAGGTGGCGTTCCTGGTGGCCATTACATCGGCAAGGAGGGTGTCCGAGCTGAGAGCCCTCACCTCCGAAACATCTTACACGGTGTTTCATAAGGACAAGGTTCAGCTTAGACCATACCCCAATTTCTCCCCAAGGTGGTCTCTCAATTCCACATAGGTCAGAACATTTGCATACCGGTATTCTTTCCAAAACCTCACACGAGCCCGAGACACCACAGCCTACACACGCTAGATGTCCGGAGAGCCTTGGAGTTCTACATAGAGCGCACAAACCTTTCCGCAAGTCGACCCAATGGTTTGTCGCCATAGCCGACAGAACGAAGGGCCTTCCTGTGTCTGCGCAACGCATATCCTCCTGGATCACAGACTGCATTCACACATGCTATGAGCTGGCCAAGGTCCCAGCCCCAGCGATTACGGCACATTCAACCAGAGTGCAGGCATCTTCGACAGCCTTTCTGGCTCAGGTCCCTGTCCAAAAGATCTGTAAAGCAGCTACCTGATCTTCAGTGCACACATTTACAGCCCACTATGCTGTCAACCAACAGGTCAGAGATGATGCAGTAGTCGGCAGAGGTGTTCTTCAATCAATCGTTCCATGACTCCTACCCTCCTCCAATGGTAAGCTTGGAAGTCACCTAATTGGAATGGATATGAACAATCACTCAAAGAAGAAAAGACGGTTACTTACCTCTCATAACTGTTGTTCTTCAAGATGTGTTGTTCACATCCATTACAATACCCACCCCCCTTCCCCTCTGTCAGAGTCAACAGCAAGAAGGAACTAAAGGGGGGTCAGGCCAGCAGGGTAATATATACACCGCCATAAGGGTGCCACTCTAGGGGGCTCCCCTGCCATCCCGACGGGAGCTGCTAAGGGGAAAAGTTTCCGATGTCCATGCACGCGGCACGCACACACCTAATTGTCATGGACCTGAACAACACATCTCAAAGAACAACAGTTACGGGAGGTAAGTAACTGTCTTTTCTGCGGGGAACGTTCTGCACAAATTTTGCGTTGCGCAGTGGTGCAGAATTCCCCCAGGAGTACATAGAACAAAATACAGTAGCATGCCTCTTGCACAACAAGGATTACCATGAGCTCATCAGAGATGTCTTTTACTTTCTACTTTGGTTCCCCCCTAGAATGTCACATCAAATTCAAACTCTTGGTCTCTATTTGGGAAGCTTTTAAAGGTCTGGACCCGGGATACCTAAAAGACCACCTAGAGCTCTGCGACAAGAACTGGACTTCAGTCAACAACTCTGCTCCTGTGGTACAACATAGCTGTGTACTGCAAGGGTGAGACTTGTTTATGCAGAAGACAGAGCTTTCTCAGAGGACTGATTCAAGATTGCAGAAGAAACTCCTGCAGGATCAAAGAACCACTGCAAACCTCACCACTTTCCATTCAAAGTTCAAATGCACTTTAAACTTACCTTCATTAATAATAACACTGCATACATATGCTTAAAAAAATTAAATGAAAAGAAATCCATGCACAAATTTCCCCTTGGGGAGAGGAAGGAAGAAAGGGCATCACACTCAATAAATGTTAATCATGTCACTTAATGTGCTTCTGGAAGGCACTCAGATACTATGGTGATGGGCACAATACACAATCTTGAATATAAAAGAAGCTTTTTCAGTTTTAGTAATATTAAATGTTACATATAACAATAGATAATAAATGTTCAGACAGAGGCGTGATTTTGTTGTTGTTGATGGTGTCCCTTTAACTTCATGTCTTAACAAGTTTAATAAAAAAACTTTAGAGCCTTGTTAAATAAAAAAAAATTATTCCCAGAATTTATTATACACAAGAATGACAAACAAATGTAACCAGACTGTTCACTTGTATTTTGCCACTAGATGGCTCTGGTTACTTATCTATGTTCTTTGGTTGCAAACAGCTTTGTGTCCGAGGATGGAAGTGATCATGACATTTCCTGTATTTCCAAATACATAGTTTGGTCCCACTTGTAGCCTAACCAGTGAGTTATTGTGACTTTTTCAGAATATTTGTTCAATTACATTTTCTGTTCTGTTTTAGTTGTACTGTTTAGTTATCAGTATTTGCACACAATTGAAGTTATATGACAGAGTTCTTAAATGTTATGTTTCTGTAGATATCAGACATTCAGGCACGGACAGTAGTACTTGCATGGTCCCCTCCATCCAGTGCCATCAATGGGGATGCTGACAAGAATAATGTGCCGGAGGTGTATGTTTATGAAGTTCTGATTTCAAACACCGGAAAAGATGGAAAATACAAAACTGTATATACGTAGGTATTTGTTATCTTTATTAGATTACTGATGCCCTGAACTTTGTACATAAAAGCCTGTTTTAAAAACTGCCTTTTATCTACAGAGTGAGATAATGAGACGTCTCACACAACTTCACTTTTGAGGCAAATTGTTTTAATCAGTAAGATGAAACTGCTTTATTTCCCAAATCTTTACCAATAATTTACTATGTAAAGGCTTGACCCTTTAAGGAACAGAATGCCTTCATCTTCTACTGACTGTGCTTCTGTTGACTAAAATGGAAGTTAAGGTTTCTGAAATGATACAGTATCAGAGCAAAATCTTTTTTATTTACTTACTTCAATTTGTACTACTACTACTATCACCAAAACACAGGTACCTTTCCAAGGTTCTGGGACCCCGTGACAGTCTTTTTTAACTTTTTATTACTTCCAGAACACAATACCCTGACAACAGCGAAATGTAAGCAAAACTTAAGCCTCACCAACAGAATCCTAGACCCTTGCAACTCTTTCCCTAAAACAAAGGGAGAAGAGATGAGCCTTCACAACATAATCTAAAAGCTACCCAAACCAGGCTAATGGACACCTTCTTGGGGGCTGCACTTCTTGCTTGCCTCTCGCAAGTAGGAATATGCAGAGGCCACCTCAAAGAATAAAAAAAGTATTTACCATAGTAATTGTGGTTATTCAAGTGTGTTGTCTCTATGTGTGCACACTACCTGCCACCATCCCCTCTTCCTCAAATGGGACTTTTGGGTTTAATGGAAGGAATGTGGCTACACTGCCCTTTTAAAGCCTCATTCTGAATGTACAGTGGTGTGAGAACTAGTTATATAAATTGAAGTAACTGGGGCTCATTCAGCCCCAGTAAGAACTATTCCAGGTGTGCCGGTGTTCCCACAAATGTGAATATACTGTGGCAGCTCTCTTGAAGAATCAGTTACTATTTTAAGTAATGATTTTATTTACCTCAGGGAGGTGTGAAAATCAGTGTTGATAAAGCGTTTATGTACATGTTTAGTATTTTAAGATATTATTGTCATATAGTGTCCACCTAAGGATGGGACTCAAATTATATCTCACACATTAGGTGACCTAGTAAAGTGGAGGACAATCTTTTTTATATAAAAGAACTGGAAACCAAAAGATAAATACATCTTTAATAAAGCACCACTAAATATACTAGAACAACAAAGCACTAGGAAATAGCGGGAAACAATCCTGCACTGCAAGGTGGATTGATTAGATTATTTCCATCTTTAATTTCTATTATTCTGAGACAATATTTTAAACAAAATTGTACTTCTTTCCAGTGGAGAAAAAACTAGTGTTACCATAAATGATCTCAGGCCAGCAACTGATTACCATGCAAGGTAAGTACCCTTCTTTTTATCTATTAAATGCAATGGAAATTTTTAAAGTAACTTTCCAAATTTGAAACTATTCATTGTAATTAGTATGTATAACAGTATGAACACAGTAACTGACTTTGATATCTTCAGTCTTTACCACCAGACATGCTGCTCTTCCCCTGATGATCACTGTAATTTATGAACTAGCCACAGTTGAAATGTTGATACTCTCAAATGAAGAGTAATGAACTCTTTCTCCCTGAGGTCCAAGACTGGCAGACTCTGGAAGCCAGTTGTGGCGCCCACTACACCATGCTCCCTCCTCACTTCATACAGGACGCCCCTGACATTCTCCCTTCCTTCCTTTTATGGCAGGGTTGGCACAGGAGGTGAAGGAGCCATTTCTGCCAGGTTTCCACCAATGGAGAGCTCACCTACACAAGGGGAATTCTCCACTGGCTATTTCTGGACATTTTAAGGCCACTTTGTACAATTTACACAGTGTGGTAGCGGGCAAGAAAATCTGACCGATTATGCACTGTTACAAGGGTCCCTAGTTCACTATAATTCTGCAGCTCCAGCAAAAACTGCTGCACAATTCATGGCCCATGGAAGCAATGGCAGAGGGTGGGGAGAAGATGCCATGCTTGGTTCCTTTTCCTCTCTCTCTATCTCTCTCTCTTGTTTCTAATTTAGATGCTAGTTAATGAGACTTCAGACTAACAAAAGGAGGTGGAGAATACACATTTAACTGGATAAATATGTATTTAAGTGCCTAACATTAGGTATCCAGGCATGAACATTTTGGCCTAAGTATGAAACATGAAGTCCTTAAACCACAATGGTTTTTAGGTTTTTCTCTAATTAATGCAGGTAGGTGGTCAATAATAAAGACCAAACTTGAAGTTATGATATGTTATGTTTTTCTTTCTGGTGTTGCACAAATTGTGAAAATTGGTGGAAGTTGCTTAAATTCTTTCATGTATCTGATATTCTGAATATCAATACATCTCATAATGTCTCTTTTTTAAATAATTGGCATTTACTGTTCTTGTAGTTTACTGCATATTTATGGAATGTGTACAATATTAATCTGCTAATATCTGAAAACAAAATTTGGAGGTTGACCAATAAATTTCAGTGTTTTTGTACACTTTTACCTTTGGATAATTTTTTTTTAATACATTGGTCGCCATTAAAAGTCCACCATTAGTCGAAAATAACCACCATTAACGTTACCTGCGGTTATCACATAGTGGTATCCAGTATACTGCAAGAGGATAACTGTGGTTTCTCATATATAACTATAGGGAGGGTAATTGTTGACTGATGGGAGCCACTATTTATGTATATCCAAAGCAGTGTATTGCATTTCCCCTTTTCATAAATTGTATTGAGCAGAAATTTTCCACCTTTTTTTATTATTTACTTTTAACTATAACATTTGGAGGGGATGGGAATATGCTGTTTTTTGAACGTTGTAAACTCAAAATATTGTTCAGGTTCTACGGAAATTGTATCTTTACATTCTGAAACAAAATGTTATTGACCTCTTTTACTATTCTAGAGTCCAAGCAGAATGCAACTGCATAAAGGGAAGCCCTTCAGAAGCTGAGAGTTTTACAACAATGAGCTGTGAACCTGATACTCCAAATCCTCCAAGGATAACTAACCGGACCAAAAATTCTCTCACTCTGCAATGGAAGGTAAGACTTGTTTTAAATGACCCCAGAATGAGATTTAATACCTGCTTTAAGTGCAAATCTCAGTATAACCTTAAGTGTGGAATTACAGTAGTTGGGAGTAATGCAATATTGAATCAACCCCAAAGGATGTTTTCAAAGTTTATTATTGCATTCATTTTTATGTGTTATTTTTTTCAGTGACCATCAGCAACTATTTATATTGTAAAATATTTATCAAATGAATGCTTCAGTATCTAAGCTTTTGCATTTGAAAAAGAAATTTATAAATTTTGGTGTTGAGACTCCTAAAAACATGAACCCAAGTATAAACTAAGTGTTATCTTTGTGAGACTGCAGACATTCTGAACCAATAGCCTAAAGAAACATAAATTGCTCTGTTCATCTCAGTTGAATTGTTCACACTCTGAAACTTAAAGATGGCCAACTTAAGTGTCAACATAGCTAAATAAATCGCCACTGATCATTTTAGCAGTAACATCCAGCTAAAGTAAAAAGTGGAGTTGAGGACAAATAGATATGTCACTTAAAGTTTCAGCTTTTAAAATTTAAATAAGAACTTGTCTCGTCATTGGCAGATTATTTCAAAATCTAAAACATGGACTATTTTTTAAATGACTTATTGATGTGCAGTATTTTTGATTATTAAAACTTAGTCAAAACCATTTCTATTTGCACTTCAGTGTCTGTACAGTATATTTTTGTCAAATTAATTTGTTACAAAATGTATTTTACAAAGACTATTGTGCATTTAACTGAATTTATGTTGATTCTCTGTTTTCAGCAGAAAATGGGGTGTACAACCTATTTTTGTAGGAGTAAGTCACTTATGGAAAATAGTTCCTGTCCTATGGACTTTCGTAGGCCTGGAGGAGTATTTTGGCCGCTTTTCAGGATTCAAAGATAAATGCACAAAAATCAGAAAAAGAACAAGTTAAGGCTGTCATAATCTATAGGTTTTTTTTTTAAATGTAGTAAAGAAAATGTAATAGGCAAGATCATCAGCCATCACGCTAAGAAAATCTCTGTGGTCGTAGTTTGGCTCTTGTTGGAATTATTATTATTAATACATAGTATTGCCACATCACCAATTCAACCATAAATTCCTTTATTAAATCTAAAGGCCAAATGGTATTTGTACAGCTGCTCTAAACATGTCTAAAATGCCTACATAATAAGCAGTTCTTCTTCGAGTGCTTGCTCATATCCATTCCATTAGGTGTGTGCGCGCCGCGTGCACGATCGTCGGAAGATTTTTACCCTAGCAACACCGGCGGGTCGGCTGTGGAGCCCCCTAGAGTGGCGCCTTCATGGCGCTGAATATATACCCCAGCCGACCCGGCGCCTCCTCAGTTCCTTCTTACCGCCCCTGACGGTCGTTGGAACTGTGGAGCGCTGCTTAGCTGTTCTCCACTCTCCCTAGCTTAGTTCGTTATTCGCAGTTATAGTTATAGTTATAGTCCTAGTGTTTATAGTTAAATAGTTCAATAGTTTTAAGAGTTGTCTAGTTGTTATAATAGTTCAGGGGATTAAGGGGGTCGTCTCCCCCTTTCTCCCCCGGCCGCGGGGCCGGGCTCATGCCCAACGCTCCCGGCTTCAAGCTGTGCGCCTCCTGCGCTAAGCCTATGCCCACGAGCGACCCGCACGATTCCTGTCTGAAGTGCCTGGGAGAGTCCCATCAAACAGATAAGTGCAAGATCTGTAAGGCCTTCAGACCAAGGACCAAGAAGGAGCGGGACTTTCGGCTCCGGCAACTCCTGATGGAGGCGGCACTTAGTCCGGACGCTCCATCTACAAGTCAGGCCCCGGCACCTAGCGCCTCGGTGCGCAGTGCCCCGGCGGCACCGGCCATGACGACCACGCGAGTGGCGTCAGATGAGCCTTCCCGGCACCGGACCTCGTCGGCACCGCAAGCACAGCAAGTGCCTCGGCGCCGGTCATTATCCCCAGGGCATAAGAAAGCCCATAAGACGGGGACCTCCGTGCCGAAGACGCTGGCTCCCCCAGTGCCGGGGGTAGAGCCGCGTACGCCGGTGGAGCACCGGAAACAGGTGCCTCCAGCACCGTCGACTCCGGCGCCGAGGCCGTTGAGTCCGGTGCAGACGGCGTCTCCACCGAGGCCGGCGGTGATACAGTGCCTCCCGTCGACGCCAGAGACCTTCGCGGCGGCGAGAGACTTAATAGCTCTCACGGAGCCGGCACCGCCTCAACCACCGGCACCGACGGCACCGTTGCCTCGCCCGGTCCAGTCGAGGGGGAAACCTGCCTTGATGCGCCCTCCATCGCAAGGGCTGGAACCTCGGCACCGATCCAGGTCCCGAAGCAGGTCCCCACGCCGCTCGCAGTCCCGGCACCGAATATCACCTCGGCACCGGTCGTACTCGCGGCCAAGATCTTCGCGGCACCGCTCTACGTCTCGGCACCGCTATGATCGTCGGCACCGATCAACGTCGAGACGTAGTTCTCGGCACCGCTACGGTCGACGCTCGACGTCGAGAGGCCGCTCCCGGTACCGGGCATACTCCAGGTCCTCGTCGAGGTCCAGATCCGACTCCCGGCACCGACGAGGTCATCGGCACCGGTCGCGGTCCCGGCACCGATCGCCGGCACCGCGTGGAGATAGATCATCTCCAGACCGGCACCGTGCGGCACCGCAGCCCACGGGAATCGTCTCGACGCTCTCGGCACCGCCATGGCCATCGAGATCGGGGTCTCGCTCCTCGGAGGACCTCTCGAGATCGGCATACCCCCCTCAGGGGCAAGCCGAGGAACAGGACTTGGGCCATTGGCAGAACATAACAGAGGACCATTCTCATGGCCCATCTCACTGGTCGTTTTGGACCCCGTGGGCGTACCATCAGGCGCAAGGGGCTCCAGTTGCTTCGACCTCTCGCTCCGGTCACTCTGTTAGAAGGGCCCCGGAGTCCACCATCTCTCGGCCTCCGCCAGGGGGCATGGAGGCTTCCGTGCCCGCACCACCTGACGCCCTTGACTCAAGCGCAGGTGATGCTCCGGCCCAGGAGCAGGGAGACCAGGACCCTCCCTTGGATCCTGTTCCACCGGAGGCATCTTCCTCTTCCTCTCCGGATGAGGCAGTGGCGGGCACATCGTGCACAGGTCCACCTCCAATAGATCTTCGGGCTCACCAAGATCTTCTGCGTCGGATGGCCCGTAATATGGGCCTGCAGGCGGAGGAGATAGTGGAGGTGCACGACCCCATCGTGAATATCCTCGGAGCGGATGCCCCATCGAGGGTGGCGTTACCCCTGATCCGCACGATACAAGCCAATGTATCTACGATATGGCAGACTCCTGCCTCTATCCCACCCACAGCGAGAGGGGTGGAAAGGAAATACTTTGTCCCGTCTAAAGACTACGGGTACTTGTATACCCACCCCCAGCCGTGTTCACTGGTGGTGGCATCAGTGAACGCAAGGGAGCGCCACGGTCAGCAGGCCGCAGCGCCCAAATCGAAGGAGGCTAAGCGCCTCGATTTATTCGGCCGTAAAGTTTACTCAGCCGGAGGGCTGCAACTTAGAGCGGCTAATCAACAGGCGCTCTTGAGCCGCTATAGCTTTAACTCCTGGAACTCTCTGGGGAAGTTCAAGGAGTTGGTTCCCCAAGAGTCCAGGGAGGAGTTTGGAGCCCTGGTGGAGGAGGGTAAGAAGGTGGCTCGGACCTCCTTACAGGCCTCCTTAGACATAGCGGACTCTGCTGCGAGAACCCTGGCCTCAGGTATCGCTATGCGGAGGATCTCCTGGCTCCAGGTTTCGGGTCTGCCTCAGGAACTGCAGCAAACCCTGCAGGATCTGCCCTTTGAAGGACAAGGGCTGTTTTCAGAAAAGACGGACTCTCGCCTGCAGAGCCTCAAGGACTCCAGGACGATCATGCGTTCCTTGGGGATGCATGTTGTGGGCCCTCAGCGCAGGCCATTTAGACCGCAGCCTCAGCGCTTCTACCCCCCCCCCCGCCTCGTCAGAGACAGGACTCGACCCGGAGGCGAGGGCGAGGTGGTAGAAGAAGGTGGACCGGCCCTCAACCTGGTCAGAACCAGGGGCCACCTAGACCACCTTCAGGGCCCAGGCAGAACTTTTGAAGGTGCGGTCGAGGACGGCGCCCCAGTCATCCCACAGGATCCAGCCCCATCCTTTCGGGATCGCCTTTCCCATTTCCACCGTGCCTGGTCCCTTATAACTTCGGACCGTTGGGTCCTTCGCACGGTGGACAGGGGATATGCTATCCAGTTTTCTTCAATTCCCCCCTCCTCCTCCCCTTCCCCGTCCCTCTTCAGGGACCCTTCTCACGAGCAACTTCTTATACAGGAGGTTTCCACGCTCCTTGCTATGGGGGCCATAGAGGAGGTTCCAGTGGAGTTAAGGGGCAGGGGATTCTATTCCCGTTACTTCCTCATTCCCAAGTCCAAAGGAGGTCTGCGACCCATCTTGGACTTGCGCGGACTCAACAAATTCGTAGTAAAGTTGAAGTTCCGCATGGTCTCTTTGGGGACCATTATCCCTTCCCTCGATCCTGGAGACTGGTTCGCCGCCCTCGACATGAAAGATGCATACTTTCACATCGCAATTTACCCGCCTCACAGACGCTTCCTGAGGTTCGTGGTAAGCAAGGTGCACTACCAATTTGCAGTCCTTCCCTTCGGCCTATCCTCGGCCCCAAGGGTATTCACGAAATGTATGGCTGTCGTGGCAGCGTACCTTCGTCGGCAAGGGATACAGGTGTTCCCGTACCTAGACGACTGGCTGGTACGCGGTCGCACCAAAGAGCAAGTTCGAGCTCACGTCCACATAATAGTGCACACATTCAACAAGGTGGGCATCCTACTCAACAAGGACAAATCCACTCTAGAACCTACCCAGAGAATAGAATTCATCGGCGCAGTTCTAGACTCCAGGCGGGCACAAGCCATCCTGCCAGACAACCGCTTTTGCACCATCACGAGCCTCATTCAAGGGCTCAAGGCCTTCCCAACTACCACGGTGAGGTCGTGCCTTACCTTGCTGGGTCACATGGCTTCCTGCACGTACGTAACCAGGCATGCCAGACTTCGGCTTCGCCCACTCCAGACCTGGGTGTCATCAATATACCGCCCACATCGGGACAGCCTGAACATGGTGGTCACGGTCCCGAACTCGGTCCTGACCTCCCTCACCTGGTGGCTAGATCGCAATGTGGTTTGCGAGGGGATGCCGTTTCACGCCCCACAACCCTCTCTGCACCTGGTCACAGATGCTTCATCTCTGGGTTGGGGCGCCCATCTCAACGAACACCATACCCAGGGCCTGTGGACTGCACCTCAGCTAGCCCTGCACATCAATGTTCGGGAACTGATGGCGGTGCGCCTGGCGTGCCAGGCATTTCTCAACCTCCTACGTGGCCGCTGTGTGCTAGTTCTCATCGACAACACCACGGCCATGTTTTACATCAACAAGCAAGGAGGAGCACGTTCGTCAATTCTATGCCAAGAGGCCATTCGCCTGTGGGACTTCTGCATCGCCCACTCAATCCATCTCATGGCATCGTTCCTCCCTGGAGTCCAGAACACTCTGGCGGACCGACTCAGCAGGTCCTTTCAAACACACGAGTGGTCTATCCGTCCGGACATCATACATTCCGTTTTCCAGAAGTGGGGGTTTCCCCAGATAGACCTGTTTGCATCTCGAGACAACAGGAAGTGCCACGTGTTCTGCTCCCTGCAAGGTCGAGCTCCGGGCTCCCTCTCGGATGCGTTTCTCCTTCCCTGGAAAGACCACCTGTTTTATGCCTTCCCTCCGTTTCCTCTGGTTCACAAGGTACTGCTCAAATTGCGCAGAGACCAGGCACAGGTGATTCTGATCGCCCCAGCGTGGCCGAGACAACATTGGTACACCACGCTGTTGGAGCTCTCGGTTCGGACACCGATCCCGCTTCCATTATGCCCGGATCTCATCTCTCAGGACCACGGCCGCCTGCGTCACCCCGACCTGCAATCACTCCACCTCACGGCGTGGCTGCTCCATGGTTCACCCAGGCAGAGCAGCAGTGCTCGCACTCTGTCCAACAGATTCTGCTGAGCAGTAGGAAGCCGTCAACACGAACCACATACTTGGCCAAGTGGAAGCGGTTCTCCTGTTGGTGCGAACAACGAGCCACGTCCCCGTTACAGGCACCTATTCCTCTCATATTGGAATATCTCCTCTCCCTAAAACAGCAAGGGTTGGCGATATCTTCAATTAGAGTTCACCTGGCCGCTATATCGGCCTTTCACCCAGGGGATCTCGCGTCTTCGGTATTCTCTAACCCGATGGTCGTTAGATTCCTCAAGGGCTTAGACCGGATGTACCCACAACAACGTCAGCCCGTTCCGACGTGGGACCTCAACCTGGTTCTCTCCAAGCTCACAGGTCCTCCATTCGAGCCACTGGCCACCTGTTCACTTCTGTACCTATCCTGGAAGACAGCCTTCCTCGTAGCCATCACCTCAGCAAGGCGCGTTTCTGAACTCAGGGCGCTTACATCCGAGCCCCCTTACACAGTTTTTCATAAGGATAAAGTGCAGCTTCGTCCACATCCTGCCTTTCTCCCTAAGGTGGTTTCTCCTTTTCATATCAACCAGGATATATTTCTCCCGGTCTTTCATCCTAAACCACATGCCACTCGCCAGGATGAACGTTTGCATTCTCTGGACGTACGCAGGGCCCTGGCCTTCTATATTGACCGCACAAGGCACTTTAGAAAGACGACGCAACTCTTCGTTGCAGTGGCCGACCGAATGAAAGGCTCACCGGTCTCCTCACAACGCCTATCCTCCTGGATTACGTCTTGCATCCGGACTTGCTACGACCTGGCAGGTGTCTCAGTACCACACCTCACCGCTCACTCCACGAGGGCCCAAGCTTCCTCGACTGCTTTCCTGGCACAAGTTCCGATCCAGGACATTTGTAGAGCGGCGGTTTGGTCATCAGTCCACACGTTTACAGCTCACTATGCACTAGTGCAGCAGTCCAGGGATGATGCTGCCTTCGGATCAGCGGTTTTGCACACAGCAATGTCTCACTCCGACCCCACCACCTAAGTTGGGCTTGGGAGTCACCTAATGGAATGGATATGAGCAAGCACTCGAAGAAGAAAAGACGGTTACTCACCGTTGTAACTGTTGTTCTTCGAGATGTGTTGCTCATATCCATTCCAAACCCGCCCCCCTTCCCCGCTGTCGGAGTAGCCGGCAAGAAGGAACTGAGGGGGTGCCGGGTCGGCTGGGGTATATATTCAGCGCCATGAAGGCGCCACTCTAGGGGGCTCCACAGCCGACCCGCCGGTGTTGCTAGGGTAAAAATCTTCCGACGATCGTGCACGCGGCGCGCACACACCTAATGGAATGGATATGAGCAACACATCTCGAAGAACAACAGTTACAACGGTGAGTAACCGTCTTTTACCACATCCACACAGTAACAAATATTCATAAGCATTTGATGAGAATGTTCACAAAAGGATCAGTCCCAGAGATAACCCTCTCATCCTGATTTACTTCAGCATCATTAGATAGGATCTGCTAAATACCCCTAGGAAGCCTGATTCTTTTATACAGTGTAAGAAACAAGTGATGTCATGTTGACTGTTATCTTATCTTAAAAAACAGTTTTTGGCTAGTTTGGGATTGACCCTTTTCTTAAGCTTGTAGACAAGAGTTTATGAGTGGACCTCTTTCTTCAAGATAACATTGCTGTATTAGGCATCATTATAAGTTAATCATATCACAAAACAACTTTTCTTTGTCTGTTAGAACCAATTCTGATCATTAGATGCTTCTCTTCTCTTATTAGCCACATTTTGAGCTCAGCATTTTTACAACTTACCTTGTAACTTGCCAGTTACATTTTTTTCCTCAAGACCTTTCCATAGCTGCTAAAAACCCATGGCTTCAACTACAAAACACATATCTTTTCCTTCATTAAGATAAGCTAACGTGACCCTTTATATACCTATCTAACACTACAGCTCCTCAGAAAATTGCTATAGGGTGATATTTGACACTGTTGCCAGAATATTTTTCAGAGGTGTGTGTTGCCAATAAAAGGAGAGTTGAGGGAAACCTCAAACAGCCAGCATCAGGGAGCAGTTGGTCACCTCTGATCTTGACTTGATTGGAACAGGTGACCTATAAATGAATGTCTCTAGCCCATTGCCATTTTTCTAAAGTGATCTTGTCCTCCTGCTATTGTGTCCTAATTTTATTCTTTTCTTGATATAGACATCTTGTGACAATGGCTGTAAAATCCACAATTATCTTTTAGAATGGGACGAGGTAAGCAGGTTTGCTGTATTTATACTATTTTTCTCTTTGTATTTTTTTAAAAATAGCTTTGTGTGAATGTGAACATATTTTCAGAGGAAAATTATGACTAAGGTTAAGATTTTGGCAAGGGGATTTTTATTAAAATTCATGGGCAGGATGCAGGCAATAAACCATAAATCATAGAATCTAGATCCCAGTATCATGGGGCTGAACCTGAAGCCCCACACAGGGGGTAGGGAGGCACTGACAGGGTAGGGAGCCTTGCCAGCCGCAGTGAGGGCTGACAGCTGGAGCCCCGCTGGCCACTACGGGGTGGAAGCAGAAGTCACGGATGGAGGTTTGTTAAAGTCACAGAATCCGTGACCAAATTGTATCCTTAATTGTAACCTATATCTTTGAGGCAAGTATACAATTCATTCCTAAGAAGGTATCAAAAATACAGCTATATTTCCTCAAATTTTGCTTGCTGAATAGAAAATGGCAGTATTATCAGGTGGCTCTTAAAACTTATGTTATTGGGTCACTGTTTAGGGTGGCTTTTTCCTTTCTGGTGGCCCAATTCTTCCTCCCAGGATCTGCGAGCTGAGAGTCATTTCTGTGTGAAGATCTCCTTCCTTGTGTAAGGATGGCTCAGCTGTCTCCCAACCCATCCCCTAGACACCTAAGAGGTTATCAGGAAAGGAGTTAAGTGGGCTGTGGGGTGGAACATGCACAGCCTCCTTCATCAGCCCTGTGGAGCTAAGGACTGAAAGAACAGCATTTTGAGTTCAATATTCATAACAGTGTGATATAACACTTACCTTCTTTTGGCTTCTTTGGCTTGTTTTGATTTTAACTGGATGAACATTCTACAAGATTTAGCAAGCTGTTTTAATCAGTAGATGTACTTATTTAATGAACAGTGTAAATAATATGAGTTTTAATTGTTCCTTTTAGGGAAAAGGAAATGGAGAGTTTTGTCAGTGTTACTATGGCCAACAGAAGCAGTATAGAATTACTAAACTATCACCAGCAATGGGGTACACCTTTAGACTGGCAGCCAAAAATGACATGGGCATGAGGTGAGTATTACCATGTTATATACATAAACAATGCAATGTGTCTACATCCACGTGCATGTGTATATAGGAACAACATATAACAGAATGCTGCTGTAATTAAATAACATTATATGCCCACCTGATATACACAATAAGACACAAGACATATCATTGAATGCTCTTAAACCTCTTAGAGCTTCATATCACTACATATGATATATTGCTCCTGTTATTAAACCATTTTGATTTTAAAAGATTTAAAACAGAAATCTTTATTTTGAAGTAATTTTAATAGGTAACATTACACATAAACAGTTATGATAAAATCTTGAAGATTAAAATAAAAACAGACAAAACATCTCCTAGTCCATCTGTGAATATCTGGACATATAGCTCACATTTCCTGTATTATAAGCTAGTGAATGGCATTACCCTGTATGGTTGAAAATCCTTTTAAAACTAATCAGTCTCTAAACATTTTTTAAATCACATATTTTATAGACATAAAAATACACTACTGGCTTTATAGTTCTGTTTAAGTAATAAACAATGTTTAAGGAGAGCTCTTACAAGAGGAGGGGCCAAATTTTGCCCTAGGTATGATTGAGGATGTCTTTTATTAACATTGTTGGGAACGTTATGCATCTGAGAGCAGAATTTCATCTAGATGATGTTACTGACCAAAGATAAATGTTCTGTTTTTATAAGTTCTATATGTGTTTAAGTTATTAACCATTCTTAATTTCAGCCACATATGAAATACAGCACAAAAACATTTGCTAAATAGGAAAAGTACAAAAATGAAGCAGAGAGAAATAGCTAAAAGAAAGTTTCTGAGTGAATTGTCTGGGGCCTGATCCATTGCCCACTGGAGTCAGTGGGACTCTTTCCATTGATTTTAGTGCGCTTTGGATTGGGCCCACAGAGAGTAAAAATAAGAAATTAAGAACTTTTTATTTAAATTGACACTTTATTTTGTTTTAAGGTACCCATTAGTTAGATCTACTCACTGGGTGAATGCTTAGGCATTAATGGGGGGTAGACGGGTCTGCCCTTTTGTTGGGGCCAGGATGTAGGTGGCTGGGTAATCTGGTTGGAGCAGGAGTTGGGGTTGGGGTCAAGCAAAGGGTCAGGGTCAGAGCCAGAGTCAGAGAGAGTCAAGCCCAGGGTCAGAGCCAGAGTTGGAGACAAGAGGCAAGAATCAGTAACAAGGCAGGAACCTGGAGTCCAGGCAGAGAGGCAGGAAGCAGGGTCTGATGTAACAGCCAGGTAGAGCCCAGTTATATGGACAACTTCCTGTGCCTCTCTTTGGGTTTAAATAGGAAGCCCTGACCAATCAGAGATCCTGGTGTTCCTCCAATCAGGGCCTGGGAGGCCTCCCTGATGTAGCTTTTGTTTTCATGGTTTCTCTGCTTGGTTGGTTAGTAGCAATATGCTGGGTGGGAGCAGGGAGATGACTGTCAACTGGCAATCCTGTGGACCCAGCCTCCAGGCCTGCGGGGTCATGACGCCTTTCCGTTCACTCCATGCATTTAGCATACCTAGATGTAGATTTGGGTTTGTTTGTTCGTTTGTTTGTTTGAAGTAACTAACATCATGATATACACATCTCTGCATCTCTGTTCTTGGGACTTTCTTACTAGTGATTTAGTGCAAGTACAAAAATTAATACCGTCCCCAAAATTAGGAAAGTTCCATCTTGTTTTGTGCTCATTATATAGTAATTGTCAAGGTCTGATTTGCATGCTGCCTTTGTGGAAGCTTTTATGACATGTTGTCTTTTAGTTTTTAATTGTTTAAAAAAAAACTTAGTGAAATTATGGCTCATCTGTTATACCAAAAAAACACAACTTTTGATTTATAGTAGTCACATCATTATAATGTGTTTGAGAACATAAAAAACAAAAGTAAATAGACATGTGCAGGGAAATTAAATGGTATCATGATGGATTCCACTTTAAAAAGACCCAGATAGTCCAGGCAATGTAGAAGAAATCCAAGTTTTGAAATCAAAGTTGTTAGGTTGCTACCTTTGTTGCATAAGCCATACAGAGAACTATATTTTCCAGGCTCCCTAATAGTCCCTCATTCACTCTTGCATCCTTCCCTAATGATTCTATTTCCTAATGTCTTTCGTTCTTTCCTGTACCCTTTACTTGCCTTTTGTCTCCAAATAAGGCTACCCAAAGATATATCAAGTAAGGCTGACAAATCAGGTTTTGCCAGATTAGTCAGTGGTCTACACTGTATTTTCATTTACTACAAAATACAAATTTTATATTGGCAATTCCACAGGAAACTTAGCTTTCAGAGAGGCTTTACTGGTCCCATTTTTTTGGACCCCTGGAAAATTAACACTTGATAAGTAATAGGCTCACTTAGAAGTGTACAAGTGTTTGCACAGGTAGCTGGTTAGGGAGCAAAATGAATTTGGTTATTTTTTTATTAAATCTTGGACAAAGGAAAACAGTGCAGGCAGAGATGGAAAGAATAAGCTTTGGCATTAGTTGGATAAAGTACATAAACGTACAAGCGTTTTAGAGACTTACTGCTGTGCAAATAATGACTGTTCAAAGTGGATTTTAAAAAACAAATTGTGTTCTTGGTCTATTTTGTTAACAAATATGTATATTAATTCCAGGCCAAACTTTCAAGTATGGGCATGTATAACCTGTATTAGCATGAGTTACACACACAGGCACAATTTGTTTGTATAGGATGGTCAACTGCATGTACCAACATGCAATTACCAGTGATGTGCATATCTGACAAATTGGCCTGAAACTGTTGTATAGCAATTCCGTATTATTCTTGTTCCTACTTCATCCTATTTAGTTTATATACTGTTTGTTTCAAAACAGTGGTTTTAGTGAAGAAGTCCTGTATCATACCTCAGGCACTGCCCCATCAATGCCAGCCAGTCCTATGCTGATTAAAGCTGGAGTTACCTGGTTATCCTTACAGTGGACTAAACCCTCAGGAACACCAACAGATGAAGGAATCTCTTATATTTTAGAGATGGAGGATGAGACCTCAGTAAGTGTGAAATAAATATTCTAAATAAGAGAAGAGACCATAAATGAATGTTTTAGCACACTTAATAGTATCTCAGTGTAATAACAACACTTGCCATTGACAGAATCTTCTGTTGGGGATGTGATGTTGTTCTAATGAGACTTATGGGTGCTTTTATTACATATACATTACATGTAGAGGGAGAAGGTAAATTTCATATCGTAAAATCAAAATTGGGGAAATATCTGCAAAAAAACATTCACTACAGAAATTAGTGTGCAGTTGTGATTTTTGTAATCAGCAAGGTTTTTTAGTAATGGTTAGGTGATATCAGTAAAAAAAATTGAAATGTTTAATAATGTCCTTCCATTTTAATGAAATTATATTCTAATATTAAACGTTCATGTATCTTTTGCCTTACGGACACTGCAAATTAGGCTTTGGCCTTGGCAAGAATATACCTCCTCCTCAATCCTGCAAAGGGATGAGTGTTGCTAGAAGTAAGAAGGCATTGTTGGAAGGATGTTCTCACTTTCTTTGTGTCCCTGTTTGTTAAAGGGATGTATTTGTAAACAATGAGCAAGTAATTGGTGTCAATTTTGAGCACATCCTTTCTGTAGAAAACCATGTCAGAGATGGTATGAAAGTGTCTGAGTTTGTGCAATTTATACAGGCTGTATCCTACTTATACCATGACGACCGCAACAGCTAATCATACGGTTTTGACCATGAGGCAATTGGTTATTTTATTTTTGCATGCCTCCCAGCAGTGCTTTTCATGAACAAATTCAGCACATTTGATCACTGTCTTACACTTCAGCATCCCTTGCATTGACTATAGATAAATTACAGATTAAGTTGACCCTTCTGGTTTTAAGTCCCTTAATGGTTGTAGCTCGTGACTAAGGCCCAAGCCCTGGAAAGAGAACCATACAGGCATAGAGATCTGCCCATACAGTTCTCTTTGTCTATTTTTGCAGTCTTCAGTTTTAGCCTCATCTATATGAGTTTTGTGATTATTTTTATACAAATCATGAACCTGATTTTCATTTACAGTAAGGCTCCCTTTATGCCATTCTGGCAGTGTAAGATGGCCATAAAGGAAATTGCATTTATGCCCACTTCAAGGCCCCTTTACACAGCCAGAGCAGTAAGGAACCTTACATAAAAGAATCTTGGGCTTACGGTCTTTCAAAGGACTGTTAAATAAAGAAGTTATAGCATTTGCCACTCCCATCAGTCCCCTTCTGAATAAGCCACCTTCATTAATTTTTACAAATTTTGCTCTATGTAGTAGAGTATGGGCTTTTAAATAATTTTCAACAATCATTTTAAAATTAAACAAATTTTATTGTAAATTAAGGTTAATTACTTGATTTCCCATAATTTCCAAGGAAAAACTGTTAATATTGAAACATCATTTGTCATTACTTTTCCCTCCTCTTAAATGAAAATTATGACTTGCTTTTACTGTGACAAAACCATATTGTTTTCTTTTCTTTTGTTATGTCAAACAATCATCCTCATCAGTTATGCTTTTGCTGTTAAGCCCTGATCCTGCAAAGACGCACACATTGTTTAGCTTTGTACACACGAGTAGTATTCTTGAATAGAAAGTCAAGTACATGTGTAAATCCTTGAAAGATCTTGGCAAAAGTCCCTGTGGTTTGGAACTTGCTCCCCTTGACAATCATTTCAGCTTATCTGCCTTCATTTTTCAATGAATCCTACTGTGATTTCCCCTCCTCCTCTCAAAAGATATGTTAGTATGAGCAATATCGGCTACATATTATTTTCTCCTTTTCCCTTTTGTTGCATTAGAACTTCTGTTTTATAGTCAGAAGATGATGAGTTTATTTTTATTTTATTATATTGTTTTGATCATAGTTCTCTTATTTCCATTGTACACCATCCCAAATGGTGACGGGTGACTCAAAAATATTTGTTTACAGAATAAAAACTTCACTCAAAGCAGCCTAACAAGTTACTATGTTTCAGATTTTACGAGTTCTGCTATATATAGTCTGGTTTATAAATATATTTCAAGTATTAATATTTTATTCCTTCTATAGGGATATGGTTTCAAACCAAAATACGATGGAGATGATCTCACCTGCACAGTGAAGAATCTTAGACGTAGTACAAAGTATAAATTTAGGGTAATATTCTTCAGATTATTTTGGTTTTATTCATTGCAAAGTTGCTCAGTGTTAGCAGTTGTTTTTTACAGTTGGTTTCTGTGATGAAACAATGTGATGTTACCGATACTTTTCTAAAGTACTGTTTGGATAAACTTAAAATATCACTTCATACATTTATTGGTAAGAAATGAGTGCTGCCCAAGGAGAGCATACCTTCTCCGTAATATGAGAGGGAAAGCTATTTGATCTTTTAGCATAAGTAATACTTTTTCAATACATTTTGAAATCTCCATTTTATAATTTACATAGGGCATTCCCTTGATTACAGTAACAGCTACTTGTTGCTTGAGATTGCTGAAAATTAGGCCCCTTATTTAGGAACCTGAAAAGATTTTTGGACGCAAACTTCAGGGTACTCACTGTAGAATATGTTGGCCTAATCATTTTAACTAGTGATGCTACAACGGTTAAAAAAAAAATTATGAAGGACCAGGTGTGGGAATGCATTAGTTGTGCATTGTTTTGAGCAGGATATCCCCAATATAGTATAAAATTGGGGCCCCAGCGGTTGCATATGTATTTAAGCTGGCAACACTTAAAATACTTCTTGGAGATAGATCTGTGGGGATTTGATCTGCTTTTTACGTTTAATGTAGTTGAATACTAACTGACTGATGTATCTGCAGTTAAAAAATTTGCCTCTGTGCATATGCAGTTTATATTTGTATTTAAGGATCATTTATTTAAAAAATACCCCTAAGTATCTAAGACTACCGAAAATACTATGGCCAAATTTTCAAACCCTTGTACCTATAATTAGATTCCTAAATTCATACTTGGGCACATAAATAAAAGTAGCGTGACTTTCAAAAGTACTAAGTGCCCACAAATTCCATTAAAGTCATTGGGAGCTGCAGTTTCCTGAGTGTGTCTTATCATCAGGCTACTTTTACATGCCTTGAATATAGATTTAGGAGCCTAACTTTAGTCAGGTGGATATGTAAATGTTGGGTTTTTGTTCATTTGTTTTTTGTTTTCTTTACAACTGTTGTAAAATGCTAATTTTTTAATTTTAATTTTTTTAAATATTAAAATTTCCCTGCTGGCAATTCTCTGCCTTTTTTCATTTCAGTAAAGTGGTTGACTACTAAAATGGTATAATATACAAAAATGTGTGATAGTTTTCTTTACTTTGTTGATTTATAACCTATGAATTAAGCATATATATAAATGATTTGGACACACTTAGCATTAGCAGCTTGTAGAGTACCAAAAATGTACATATGCTGTTTATAGAATACTTTTATTTATATATTTATATTTATTTTTACAGGTCATTGCCTATAACTTGGAAGGCAAAAGCAGTCCAAGTGAGGTAGTCGACTTTACTACTTGCCCAGACAAGCCTGGAGTACCTTCAAAACCATCAGTTAAAGGAAAAATTCATGCACAAAGTTTTAAAATAATTTGGGGTAAAGTTTTTGTTCAGTTCTATTTTGATACTTTCTTCTGTATTTATGTACATTTGTATGTGAAGAATTCTGCTCTCAGTACTACTGCAGTCAGCAGTTTTTCTGGATTAACAATAGTGTAACCAAGAGCAGAATATTGACCCAGTGACTTCAGGGTAGTTAGGAGGATGTCACAGTAGTCTAACTATCAGGTGTGAAACAGAGCTATAGGAAATTTAGCCTTTTTGGTTCACAGGGGTTCATGGGAAACTTTTTTTGGTTTCAGTTTTCCTGGGTTCACTCTACTACTGTCCCTGAGTTTAACTTGGAGTTCTATATTTGAGTTAACTTAAAGGGAAACTTTTCCAAAACTACAATTTTACCTGGTTTCTGTTGAAAATGTATGAGTGAATGTGTTTCATTGCAGAACTATAAATTGGCCTAGATTCACTTAAAACTGGACCTAGGTTCACAAACCTTTGGATGAACCTGGTCTGAGCTTTGGGTTTATAATGAAACCAGCAGAGTGAAGAAAACTTTCAGGTTTTTCTAATGAGAGCTTCACACAGCTCTAGTTTGAAATATATATGCTTCCTGAAGTCCAGGTACAAATTCCCACACAATCTGTCAACCTATGAGTATTAGGTGAATAGAAAAATACTATTTCTTTTGTTTTTTACATTGCAAATATTTGTAATAAAAATAAATATAAAGTGAGCACTGTACACTTTGTATTCTGTGTTGTAATTGAAATCAGTATATTTGAAAATGTAGAAAACATCCAAAATATTTAAATAAATGGTATTCTATTATTGTTTAACAGCGTGATTAATCAGGTGATTAATTGCGAATAATAACAACAAAAGAAATAGTATTTTTCTTTTCACCTAATACAAGTACTGTAGTGCAATCTCTCTTTATCAGGGAAGTGGAACTTACAAACGTAGAATTATGTACAAAAAAAACTGCATTCAGAAATAAAACAATGTAAAACTTTAGAGCCTACAAGTCCACTTGATCCTACTTCTTGTTCAGCCAATCACTCAGACAATTTTGTTTACATTTGCAGAAGATAATGCTGCCCTTTTCTTGTGTACAATGTCACCTGAAAGTGAGAACAGGCGTTCGCATGGCACTGGTGTAGCCGGCGTCGCAGGATATTTATGTGCCAGATGTGCTAAAGATTCATATGTCCCTTTATGCTTCAACTACCATTCCAGAAGACATCATGCATGCATGACGGGTTCTGCTTGATAACGATCCAAATCCGTGCGGACTGATGCATGTTCATTTTCATTATCTGAGTCAGATGCCATCTGCAGAAGGTTGATTTTCTTTTTTGGTGATTCAGGTTCTGTAGTTTCTGCATCAGAGTGTTGCTCTTTTAAGACTTTTGAAAGCATGCTTCTCAACTCGACCCTCTCAGATTTTGGAAGGTACTTAAGATTCTTAAACTTTGGGTCAAGTTCTGTAGCTATCTTTAGAAATCTCACATTGGTACCTTCTTTGCGTTTTGTCAAATCTGCAGTGAAAGTGTTCTTAAAACAAATAACATGTCCTGGCTCATCATCCAAGACTGCTATAACATGAAATATATGGCAGAATGCAGGTAAAACAGAACAGGAGACATACAATTCTCCCCCAAGGAGTTCAGTCACTAGTTTGTTTAATGCATTATTTTTTTAACAAGCATCATCAGCATGGAAGCATGTCCTCTGGAATGGTGGCCAAAGCATGAAGGGGCATATGAATGTTTAGCATATCTGACACGTAAATACCTTGCAGTGCCAGCTACAACAGTGCCATGTAAATGCCGGTTCTCATTTTCAGGTGACGTAAATAAGAAGCGGGCAGAATTATCCCCTATAAATGTAAACAAACTTGTTTCTCTTAGCATGGTTGAACAAGAGGTAGGACTGAGTGGATTTGTAGGCTCTAAAGTTTTACATTATTTTGTTTTTGAGTGCAGTTATGTAACAAAAAAAATTTAACATTTGTAAGTTGTATTTTCACGATAAAGAGATCATACTACAGTACTTGTATGAGGTGAATTGAAAAATACTATTTCTTTTATCATTTTTACAGTGCAAATATTTCTAATAAAATATAATAATATAAAGCGAGCACTGTACACTTTGTATTCTGTGTTGTAATTGAAATCAATATATTTAAAAATGTAGAAAAACAACTAAAATATTTAATAAATTTCAATTGGTATTCTACTATTTAACAGTACAATTAAAATTGCGATTAATTTTTTTAATCACTATTAATTTTTTTGAGTTAATCACATGAGTTAACTGCGATTAATTGACAGCCTTACATTTAAGTAATTAAATCTCTGACCTAGTCATTAAAATAAATCTGCTTAACATCTGATTTTTCCATTTAAAAAAAAGCAACTTCTTCTGGAACCCGACAAGGCCGCAACTCAGCGAAGTACTTAAATATGTGCTTAAGTCCCTCCCTAATCAGAAAAGCACTTAGGCCTAGACTTTTAAAAGTATTGCTTCTCTCAGCATTGTAAAACCAAGTGATTTAGGAGCCCAACTCTCATTTTTAAAAGTGACATAGGTGCTTAAGAGCCTATGTCCTGCTTCTAAGTCATTTAGGCCTTGCAATGCTGACCAGAGCAATGCCTAAATATCTTTAAAAATCTGGGTCTTAGGCACTAGCTTAGGGTTACCATATTTCAACAATCAAAAAAGAGGACGGGAGGAGCCCCGCCCTAGCCCCGCCCCTGTCCTAGCCCCGCCCCCATCCTGTCCTAGCCCCGCCCCTGCCCCTTCCACTCCCTCCCACTTCCTGCCCCCTCAGAACTCCCAACCCTCCCCCCCACTCCTTGTCCCCTGACTGCCCCCCAGGACTCCACCCCCTCCCTAAGCCTCCCTGCCTCTTGTCCCCTGACTGCCCCCTCCTGAGACCTTCCCCACATCCTAACTGGCGCCCTAGGACCCTACCCCCTACCTGTCCCCTGACTGCCCCAACCCTTATCCACACCCCCACCCCCTGACAGCCCCCCCCAGAACTCCTGACCCATCTAAACCCCTCTGCTCCCTGTCCCCTGACTGCCCCCTCCTGGGACCCCTGCTCCTAACTGCCCTCCAGAACCCCACCTCCTACCTAAGCCTCCCTGCTCCTTATCCCCTAACTGCCCCTTCCTAAGACCCCCCCAACTGCCCCCCAGGACCCTACCTCCTACCTGTACCCTGACTGCCCAAAACCTTATCCACTCTCCCCCAGAAAGTCTGCCCCGAACTCCCGGACCCCCCCCCCCGCTCCTTGTCCCCTGACTGCCCCCTCCTGGGACCCCTGCTCCTAACTGCCCTCCAGAACCCCACCCCCTACCTAAGCCTCCCTGTTCCTTGTCCCCTAACTGCCCCCTCCTGAGACCCCCCCACCTGTACCCTGACTGCCCAAAACCTTACACCCCCAACCCCCAGACAGCCCCACCCAGAACTCCCAAACACCCCCCCCCCCGCTCCTTGTCCCCTAACTGTCCCCTGAGACCCCCCCCCACCTGTACCCTGACTACCCAAAACCTTACACCCCCAACCCCCAGACAGCCCCCCCCCGAACTCCCTGACCCATCCAACCCTCCCCCCTGCTCCCTGTCTCTTGATTACCCCCCCCCCAACCTCCCTGCCGCTTCTCTGGCCCCCGGCCCCCTTACTGTGCTGCAGTAAACACAGCGGGGGGGAAGCATGCTCTGAGCTCCAGGCGAACAGCCGGCGATCTGTGAGTGCAGGGCGGGCGGGGGAGGAGGGGAGTGGTGTCAAGTTTCAGGAGGGAGGAGCGGGGAAGTGCAGCTCTGGCTCTGGCTTTTGGAGCACCGGCTGCCCTGTTAGCCGCGTGCACGCTCTGCATGGGGGGGGGGAGGAGGGGAAGTCCGGACATTGACAAATTCCCCCCGGACGCTATTTTTAACCTGAAAAAGCCGGACATGTCCGGGGGAATCCGGACGAATGGTAACCCTACACTAGCTTAACTTCCTTAAATATTCCTCAGAAGGTTTTTTATCTCTGTCATGTAAATACAATAGTGTCCAGAACAGTGTGTTTTGCCTGACTTTTTGTTCGTATTTGGTAGATCCACCAAAAGACAATGGAGGGGCAGCAATAACTAAATATGTCGTGGAGATTTCTGAAGGCTCAAATGGTAAGAATTAATGTAGGAACTTTTCAAAGGCAGCATGGTGTTCCCTGATTTTGGCATTTTGTTATATCTCTGATATTCCTTTTAAATGCTGTAGATTGTAAATTCTGTGGGGCAGGAACTGTTTTTGTATGCTTAGATGATTGGCACCTCTGGGAACTACTATAATAGAAAAATGAAAGGCACTAAAAGGCACTCTGTTTTTCTGAATGTATGTATAAAGAATACTCTTGCAAGTTGTAATTACTAGGCTGTATGTTGTATCCTATTCTGTCTAAAGAGATGGCCCAAATTTAATCCTCGTATTACAGGCATTCTGTGTGGGTGGCCAAATTACAGATTAGACCACATAGTACCCTTGGTTCATGGCAGAGATCAACCAGAGCTGACACTTTTCTTGTGACTGAGCTTTTAGTTAATAACATTACTGTTGCATTTACCATCATTAAATGGGGAAAATGATGCAGAGCACTTTTGGAATAACAACTGTTTTTGCCCTTAGTTTATAGCTAGTTGTGTGTAGTGTGGTTCAGGCTAAGACAGCGCTATGGTCCCAGTTCAGAAAAGCATCCCTATTGTGGAAGGGTGCTGAAGCATGGCTTTTAAGTTCCATTGTAGTCAATTGCAAATGAACTAAAGTTCAGCAGTTTCTCTTTGGAGTCTGGTCCTGAAGTTTTTTTGCTGCAGGATGGCCACCTTTAAAAGTTCATTTGCAAATTTGACACCATCAACTCAGGATTAAACAAAGACTGTGAATGGCTAGCCAACTACAAAAACAATTTCTCCTCCCTTGGTGTTCACACCTCAACTGCTAGAAGAGGGCCTCATCCTCCCTGATTGAACTAACCTCATTATCTCTAGACTGATTCTTGCCTTCATATTTATACCTGCCCCTGGAAATTTCCACCATATGCGTCAGACGTGATGAAGTGGGTATTCACCCATGAAAGCTTATGCTCCAATACGTCTGTTAAGGTGCCACAGGACTCTTTGTTGCTCTATAAGGTGCCACAGGACTCTTTGTTGCTTTTTACAGATCCAGACTAACACGGCTACCCCTCTGATACTTGACACCATTTCTTTCAGTGTTTCTTCTAAACATTTCCTATAAAATAGTTGTATAATAGTTAGTAGTTCCCTTAGTATTAGTTCTAGTTTAGTCAGTCGCAGATGGGACTCAGCCTAGGGACGGGGCATGCCCCAGTCCCTAGGCTTTAAGCCCTGCGATCGTTGTAAGTGGCCTATGCCTATGCCCATCAGCAACCCACATGCTAGTTGTTTGAGGTGTCTAGGCGAAGGACACGTACGCGACAAGTGTCACATCTATAAATCCTTCAAACCCTGAACAAAAAGTGGGAGAGACATCTATCTCAGGGCGCTCCTGATGGAGTCAGTGCTGACCCCAGCACTGGAGCAGAGGTCCGACTCGGCCCCGAGCACCACAGCATCGGTGTGGAGCGCCCCACGGCGCCGTCTTCGAGCCTGCACCGATCCCCCTCCCCAGCTCTGGCCAAGAAGCCGAAGAGAACCACAAGGGAAGGATTTCCCATTTCCCGTAAGGGAAAGGACAGGGCCGGAGGAGAGCCAAGACCCTTGCTGGGTGGCTCAACACCTCCATCAGGGAGTCGGGCCCCAGCTCAGGTTGAACGGTCCATCTCATCCCGTACCATGCCTGTCACCCCAGAGAGTGACAAGGGCCTCCGTTATCTAGATGTCCTGTTGACACCCGAGGCCCTGCAGGCAACAAAGGAGATCCTGAGGCCCACACTGGCTCCAGTGGTACCCCAGTCTAAGGGTAAACCCACTCTGGGACCTTACCATGTGTCCCCACCTCAGTAGTACTGTTCCCCACTGCGAGGAACGTTCTGCCAGTGCTCGCCCGCTCAGAGCCGTCACACCTCGAAAGCAGGGAGGAAGGCTCAACAAAGCCCTCTTTGGTCTCCGGACCCTGGGCACCAACAGCGGGATTCGAGGCGTGGCTTGCCAGTAACCTGGCGCAGATCTACTGAGGCTCATGCCCCCAGGCAAGAGCGGCGAGACCGGCCTTTTGTGTCTCCAAGGCTGCGGCACTGGTCACGCGAACCATCCTTTGAACGTGGTCACTGATACCTATTGCCAAGACTCGGATCCCTGCAATGAGGGAGATCCTCCTGACGACTGGCCCGCTCCAGCACCCAATCCCGTTCCATGTCCCAGTACCAGTCGAGCAGCGTGAGGTGTAGATGGACAGATTACTGATGCCTATCCGCCAAACACCAATGGTCCCCAAGTTCCCGCGCAAGGGACTCATCTCGGTTGGTCAGGTCTATGTCAAGGCATAGCGGCCGGCAGTGCACGGCGAAGGAACGTTGGTGCGTTGGATCATGGTCGCCTGGCAGTGACCACTCCACCTCCGACTCTGGAACTGAGCAGGAGTCCTTGACAGTGGGACAAGCCCCAGCACCAGCAGTACTGTCTACAGCGTCAGCACCGCAACCGACCCTATGGCCCCAAGGCCAGTGGCCGGCAGCAGCCTGGTACCCCTGGAACCGTTGGGGGTTTCCCCAGCCCTCGCAGACAGTCAGGACGGTGACGGGGGGCCTCAGATAGGCCATCAGCCTCAGCATCCCTCCCTCCACCAGACAGGACCCCCCAGGCCCATGAAGAGACAGGGGAACAGCCTGCTGGACCACCAGGCGACGTGGTGGGGGGACATGTGGCTCCCACAGCACCAGCTTTGTCCTCATCGTCGCTGGACAAAGCCATCACGGGTCCCCCTCACCCAGTTCCACAAGATGATGCTAAGGCTCATCAGGAACTATTGAAGAGAGTTGCCTCCAACCTGGGGCTTCAGACGGAAGAGCCATCGGACTCCCTATTTGACATCCTCTGCTCCACCGCACCTGCTGGGGTGGCTTTGCCCCTACATGAACGGGTATCAAAAATTATTAATGCCCTGTGGCTAACCCTCTCCTCCCTGCCCCCCCATTTCAAAAAGGGCTGAACGTAAATACTTTGTGCCAGCTAAAGGCCACAAGTATCTCTACACCCACCTGGCCCCAAACTCTCTCTTAGTTGAGGCTGTTAATCAAAGGGAGAGGCAGGGGCAACCCGGGCCCAAGCCCAAAAATAAAGACGCAAAGAGATTGGATCTGTTTGGGCGAAAAATGTATTCGTCTTCCAGCCTTCAATTGAGAGTGACCAACCACCAAGCCCTCCTCGGCCATGACGATTACAACATGTGACAGGCCATGGCCAAGTTTGAGGTTTCGCTTCCTGAAGAGTCCAGAAAGGAATTCTGGGCAATCCTCGAGGAGGGCACGGCTGCATCCAGAGCGGCCCTCCGAGCAGCTTCAGATGCGGCAGACTCCGCGGCTCACACCATGGCCTCGGCCATCTCCATGTGGCCAGCATCCTGGCTACTCCTCTCTGGCCTGTTGACTGAGGCTCAGCAGTCTATGCGGGACCTCCCCTTCGACGGCCAGGCCCTGTTTGCGGAGCAGATGGACAGCAAGCTACCAGGGTTAAAAGACTCCCACACTACCTTGAAAATTCTAGGACTGTACGTCCCTGGTCCAGTCCGTAAGCAGTTCAAACCGCAGCCATCTCAGGGCCAAGGGAGCCAACCCCGGCGGGAGCCATCCCACAAAAAGAGCAGCGGCTACAAATGCCACCCAAGCCACCCGCCTCCACCCCTCCACCCAAGTGGGCTCGACACGTACTAAGCATGGGAGCAAGCGGGCATTTTGAGGGTGCACCCAAGGGCTACCTACCAGACTATACCCTCGATCTATCTTTCCCGCCTTTCTCCAATCACCTTTCTTTTTTCCTCCCGGCATGGACCACCATAACGTTGGACCACTGGGTCCTCAATACAGTGGCGCAGGATTATACCCTCCAGTTTCCTTCTACCCCCCCTCTCCCACCCTCCTTCCCCATCCCTCTTCAGGGATGCCATTCACAAGAGTCTTCTCGTGCAAGAGGTAGAAGGGTTGCTGCAGCTGGGTACAGTAGAAGAGGTTCCTCACACGTACAGGAACAAGGGGTTCTATTCCCAGTACTTCTTAATCCCAAAGGCCAAGGGTGATCTACGGGCCATCCTGTGAGACCTCAACAAATACCTAAAGAAATTGAAGTTCTGCATGGTCTCCCTGGCCTCCACCATCCCCTCTCTGGATCCAAGAGACTGGTATGACCTCCTCAACTTGAAGGATGCATACTTTCATATAGCGATCTTAGAGGAGAGGAAGGTGATCAGGAACAGTCAGCATGGATTCACCAAGGGCAAGTCATGCCTGACTAACCTAATTGCCTTCTGTGATGAGATAACTGGCTCTACGGATGAGGGGAAAGCAGTGAACGTGTTATTCCTTGACTTTAGCAAAGCTTTGATATGGTCTCCCACAGTATTCTTGCCGGCAAGTTAAAGAAGTATGGGCTGGATGAATGGACTATAAGGTGGACAGAAAGCTGGCTAGATCGTCGGGGTCAACAGATAGTGATCAACGGCTCCATGTCTAATTGGCAGCCGGTTTCAAGTGGAGTGCCCCAGGGGTTGGTCCTGGGGCCGATTTTGTTCAATATCTTCATTAATGATCTGGAGGATGGCGTGGACTGCACTCTCAGCAAGTTTGCAGATGACACTAAACTGGGAGGAGTGGTAGATACACTGGAGGGTAGGGATAGGATACAGAGGGACCTAGACAAATTAGAGTATTGGGCCAAAAGAAATCTGATGAGGTTCAACAAGGACAAGTGCAGAGTCCCGCACTTAGGACGGAAGAATCCCATGCACTGCTACAGACTGGGGACCGAATGGCTAGGCAGCAGTTCTGCAGAAAAGGACCTAAGGGTTACAATGGACGAGAAGCTGGATATGAGTCGACAGTGTGCCCTTGTTGCCTTTTTTTACAGCTATATCACATTAGCAGCTCATAGTCATCCTGTGATCAATCAGTACACCCCAGGTCTATCTCCTCCTCTGTCACTTCCAACTGATACATCCCTAGCTTATAGCAAAAATTCTTGTTGTTAGTCCCTAAGTGCGTGATCTTGCATTTTGCAATATTAAGTTTCATCCCATTTCTATTACTCCAGTTTTCAAGGTAGTCCAGATCTTCTTGTATGATATTCTGGTCCTCCTCCATATTGGCAATACCTCCCAACTTTGGTGTCATCTGCAAATTTTATTAGCACCCTTCCACCTTTTGTGCCAAGGTCCATAAGAAAAATAAGATAGATCCCAAAACCAATCCCTGAGGAACTCCACTTAATAACCTCCCTCCAGCCTGACAGTTCAACTTTCAATATGACCTGTTGTAGTCTCACCTTTAACCAGTTCCTTCTCCACCTTTCAATTCTCATATTAATCCCCATCTTCTCCGATTTAATTAATAATTTCCCATGTGGAACTGTATCAGATGCCTTACTGAAATCCAGGTAGATTAGACCTACTGCATTTTCTTTGTCTAAAAAGCAGTTATATTCTCAAAGAAGGAGATTAGGTTGGTCTGGCACAATTTAATTTTTGTAAAACAATGTTATATTTTATCGCAATTACCATTTATCTCTATGTCCTTAACTACTTTCTCTTTCAAAATTTGTTCCAAGACCTTGCATACAATTAGGTTAAACTAACAGGCCTGTAGTTTCCCAGATGGTCTTTTTTCCCTTTCTTAAAAATAGGAACTATGTTAGCAATTCTCCAGTCATAGAGTACAACCCCTGAGTTTACAGATTCATAAAAAATCTCAAAGAACTCCAGTTACAAAGGGTAGGTAACTTCCTTTTATCTCAGGTGCTGCAAGCCCCTTCCTACTGCTCAGGAATCAGGCTGGCTTTATCAGACTTTAATTTTAGGAAGTATAGACTTGCTGTGTAAAATGAATATATATGATTTAATTAAAGTATCTTTTCCATGGGCTCGTCTATTATTTTTCTTCCATCTATTTAGTTATAACATTATTACTAGACCAGTAAGCACATTTAAACTGCTTTATTAAATACAAATTATACATCTTAGTTAATGGGTATGCCAGATAAGGGAGATATTTCACTTCAGCAAATCTACACAAATTTGTCTAGGAAACTATCGTCATGAGATAATTAAATCATTTCCAGGAAATTCAAAGCAAGCTTTGAATTTGTCAGACAAATGACACACACGTTTGCTTAGTGAAATTAGGATATGTGCTATGTCTGATACCGAAATGCTGAAAATTGCACCTTTGTTCATTGTACACTAATTCTTAACCTTTCAGGAAACAACTGGGACGTAATATACAGTGGAGCTGCTAGGGAACATTTGTGTGATCGACTACATCCAGGCTGCTCTTATCGCTTACGTGTATACTGTACTGGGGAAGGAGGGCAGAGTGCGGTAATATTGTCTGATATTTTATATATAAATGTGACACTTGTGGAAAACCTCTTTAGCTTTAAGAAAGTCTGATGGTCAAGCTAGGAACATTGAATGTTGTAGAATAATCATACAACCAATATGTAATACAGTATCTATAATTGGGGACTCAAGAAATTTTCAGAAAATTTTGCCCAAAGTTTAGAGTTTCTGCTCCCATTTCTTAGAGAAATAAAATGTGAACATTTCTCTGTACAAATGTTTTACTTAATCCAGCTGCTATTCAAATTTACAGAAAACATGACAATATAATTGCCCTACTTTTCTGATGTGATTTATTGGAAATAATAAAACTTTCTTAAAGCAGTATCTGTTTAACTCAGCACAGCAATGTAAATATTCATTTCTCCAAGAGCCAAATCATCATTCTAGCACCCAGTCTAAATAGCTGGGCTGAATACATGTGAAGGTGGGGCACGGAATGAATGTTTCCTCAGGCCACAGAATAGTGCGCTGCAGTCACCTCTGATCCCTGTGCAACAGTGTGCATTGGCAGATCGGCACAACCTCTGATCCTCTAGCCTGCCCTTGCCTGAGCATATGCAGGGAATCCTTATGGAATGGACCTCCGTGCTACACAAGGGGTATGCTGTGCATTCCTGTGCACATCCCCAAATTGGAGGTGGATATTTACTGCACATTTAATTATAAAAAGCAGTGCAAAAGTGGACAATTCAACTTTGCTATCAAAAAAAGCATTGCTACTTTTTGGTTACAATTTTTACTTATCTTCTCTCTCAGGCCTTGTTTAAAGCAAAACCTATACTGGGATAGTTAAAGTGGTATAACCTCTAGTATGGACACAATTATATCCATATAAACATGCTTATACTGATACAGCTTATTCCCCTATGGGATGGGGAATAAGTTATACTTGTGCAAGGCACCTTTATACTGGCATACCTGTATTTACACTAGGTTTGTACCAGTATAAATATATCAATAAAAAAATCACATCCCTAATTGACATAGTTACAGCAGTGCAAAAATTGTATGCAGTTCCTACTGTCCCTGGTTATTGATCTCTTTTTATAGATCTTCTCCTAAACTGGGATCTGATGGAAATATTTATCAATATTTTACCTCACTGATTTTTATGACATTTATTATATTTATTTGGAGTTCAAAGTATTCTCATTTTCTTTATGAAGTAAGGTCAAAATGCATCCGATTATATTACGGCCTTTGTCAATTTTTCCTTTACAGGCATCTGATTCTTTATTGGTGCAGACACCAGCAGTGCTTCCTGGTCCAGGCCAACCTCCCAGACTACAGGGTAGACCAAGAGCAAAAGAAATTCAGCTGAGATGGGGTAATTGTTATTGCGACTATCATCTGAGGCCAAGTCTATGCTAGGAGGGCTTTACCAATGTCGGTATATCAGTATAGTATGCCAGCCAAGTTCTCCAAGTGTGGATGCAGCTATATCAACAAAGCTGTGTTTTGTACTAGTATAGTAAAACCACCCCCCACGAGTAAAACAAGCTGTAGAGGTAAAAGTACAGCTTTGCCAGTATAGCTGCATCTACACTAATGACTTCTGTCAGCACAACTGTGTCAGTCAGAGATCACAACTTTTCACACCCCTGACTGACATAACAAAGCTGGCAGAAGTCTATAGTGTAGATATAGCCTGAGAAATCAAAATGTGCTGATATATTTTTAAAACCATATAATCCTTTTCCCTGTTTTTTAGGACCACCTCAAGCAGATGGTGGATCACCTATTACCTGTTATGGTCTGGAAATGTCTTCTGTGGAAACAGATGAACACAGAGAGGTTTACCAAGGCTCTGATGTTGAATGCACCGTAAGCAACCTTCTTCCTGGAAAGACGTACAGCTTTAGGCTGCGAGCAGCTAACAAAGCTGGGGTAAGGAGGCCGTCTGAAATCAAACGAGTTACATCGAGTGCAATCATTTTTATGCATGTTGTTGTTTTCAAAAATTTTAGATATTAAGTTTTGTCATGCAGATTCTTAATGGAGATTTAATTGGTTCAGATGATTTACAGCAGCACTGTAGTACCCAACAGTTAAAGACCAATTTGAATAAACCTGGGTTGTTTGGATGAAGGAAAGAGAAAACATCTAATTACTACTTAAATCTAAATGATATTGTTGATGATATAACATTGATTCAAAGCACTGTACAAACTTTACTTCACAGGGTGTTATGATAATTTATTAAGTAGGTAAATGATTTTATATACACCTCTACCCCGATATAACGTGACCCGAAATAACACGAATTTGGATATAACGCGGTAAAGCAGTGCTCCAGGGGAGCGGGGCTGCGCGCTCTGGCTGATCAAAGCAAGTTCGATATAACACGGTTTCACCTATAACGTGGTAAGATTTTTTGGCTCCTGAGGACAGCGTTATATCGGGGTAGAGGTGTACTGTAGTTTTGCACATTGATTGTTTTGTGTGCATTCCACAGCTGAAGGCTTTCTGGAGCATAGCAACTAGCATTTTCTTACTTTTTTTCCTGTGTTTTTTATCTATTAGTGTGTACTTCACAAAGTGTAAGAAAATGTTCTCTAGTTCCTTATATTTTGAACATTAACCTTACATTAACTGCTTTAAAATCAACCATTGCTTTAAAATATTTGATTTTATTAAATAGCCAATACCCTATTTTAAAACTAAAATGAGTGGGCATCTCAGTTCAGTTAAGTATCAGAGGGGTAGCCGTGTTAGTCTGGATCTGTAAAAAGCAACAAACAGTCCTGTGGCACCTTATAAACTAACAGACGTATTGACCCACGAAAGCTTATGCTCCAATACGTCTGGTAATCTATAAGGTGCCACAGGACTCTTTGTTTCAGTTCAGTTAATGAACAGGAGTCACAGAAACCTTTATTACGATTGTCACTAGTTGTCAATGTTGGCAGAGAAGCTGAATGCTGAATTACTTTCTAACATCCAGAGGAAGAATTATAGTTGTAGCCTATTATTTGGAGTCTTCTGTTTCATTTAGATTTAAATAAATACACAGTTGTACAATATTCTCTGTTACAGGTTAGCTGTCATATGTAACCTGGCAACTGTGACTTACAGAGTCATGTGTTCTTCTGAGTTAGAGTGTAAATTGTCATGTTTATTCTCACTACATCTCCAAAAGAGGAAGAATAATATAGTAGTTCTGAAGAATGCTCAAACATTGAAATGAACCCTGAAGTCATGACAAGTCATCTTGCAAATTAGTCACACAATATTTGATGCTGACTGTCAAACACTAATAGTATATACAGCTACTGTGGGCAAAACTTCTATTTAAAAACATGGTAATAATTATGTCAACCTATTTTTAATAGTTTGGACCCTATTCAGAGAAATGTGAAATTACTACAGCCCCTGGACCACCGGATCAGTGCAAACCCCCTCAAGTGACATGTAGATCGGCAACATGTGCACAGGTGTATTGGGAGGTAGGAATATTTTAGGCTTATTTTATGTCTTACGATAGTTACCTTTTATATTCTTTTGTCAATTTTAAAAAGCCTAAACTGTAACTAAGACAACATTTTAAAAAAACCAAAACAGAAACAAGCTGCCTGATTATGGGTTATCTTTACATTGAAACTTAAACATAAAATTTGAAAGTCCTCAAAGCATCATTTGCCATTTCCTTTATACAATATTTGTAACTAAATGATCTACACATATTCAAACTTCGACACACAATATCCTCTTGTTCCTTTGTTTTTATTATGGGTTTTTCCAATAGTGCTACACTGTGAGTATGAATTTGATGCAGATTCTTTTTAATTTTTTTAAGACCATTTGTTTCTTCCTTTGCAGAAAACCCAGATAGCCACACAACACAAATGATGGCTTTACACTCACCACTTTTCTAAGCTGATTTGTACTTTATATCATCACATCAGTAATAATGTAGCAAAGGGTCTATCTGTTAACCTCCCAGTTTTCAGGTGTGTGATTTTTAGTAAGCAAAATAAATCTCATCAAGACTAAATCTGAAAAAGATTGTCACTGAAGGGTGGGGAAGAACTCTTAACTTTTAAAAAATTTGCTTACTATGGGATGGGGATTTAGCATTGTAGATGAATGCAAAAAGGCTGAAGACTTTTCAGATGCATTTTTGCATATATAAAATGTTCACTTTTAAAAAGAAAAAAAAATAAAATACTTTTGCACAAGCCCACATGGAAAGTTCATATTATGTAATGTGGTCTCAGTGAGCATAAATAACAAACAAATTAAGTGTTGGATGGAATCCCACATTACAGGAGAAAGCTGGTAGAAACCTTTATATTTAGGCTGCCTAACACTTTTCATGAAAAAGAGTCTTGAAACTTTTTTTAAAAAGAATCTCTAATACTTTCATTGTTTGCAACAGGACTTTAAAATTCAGCAGGACGAAAGTCTTGGGGCCAGAGAATCACCATTCTCTTCTGTCATTTGCATTGTCAGCAAAATTTTGGCAGCATATCAAAATAATAACTGCATAAGAACATTGTAATCTAAGATGCCCACACTGCACTGGGAACAATGCAGCAGCAGCATGTTGCCCTGTGGACTCAGGGAGCAGGCATCCTCCTCCAGAGAGGGTACCCCCCGTCTCTGACAATCTTTGCTGGACCTAGGGCATGGCCCCAGTGGCTTATGTCCCCTCTGGGGGTACCACATGGGGAATGAGCTCCTCACATGTCATGGGAGAGGAGGGGAGGAAAGAGCCAGACTGACCATCCCTGAACCCAGCATGTGGCCTCTTTCCTACTTCCACACCTCCAGGGATAATGGCCTTCTATTGCATCCTAGCATACTAAAGGAGTTGGCGGATGTGATTGCAGAGCCATTGGCCATTATCTTTCAAAACTCATGGCAATTGGGTGAAGTCCCAGATGACTGGAAAAAGGCTAATGTAGTGTCTATCTTTAAAAAAGGGAAGAAGAAGGATCCGGGGAACTACAGGCCAGTCAGCCTCCCCTCAGTCCCTGGAAAAATCATGGAGCGGGTCCTCAAGGAATCAATTTTGAAGCGCTTAGAGGAGAGGAAAGTGATCAGGAACAGTCAGCATGGATTCACCAAGGGGAAGTCATGCCTGACTAACCTAATTGCCTTTTATGATGAGATAACTGGATCTGTAGATGAGGGGAAAGCAGTGGATGTGTTATTCCTTGACGTTAGCAAAGCTTTTGACACGGTCTCCCACAGTATTCTTGCCAGCAAATTAAAGAAATATGGGCTGGATGAATGGACTATAAGGTGGATAGAAAGCTGGCTAAATCATCAGGCTCAACGGGTAGTGATCAATGGCTCCATGTCTAGTTGGCAGCCGGTATCAAGCGGAGTGCCCCAAAGGTCGGTCCTGGGGCCGGTTTTGTTCAATATCTTCATTAATGATCTGGAGGATGGTGTGGATTGCACCCTCAGCAAGTTTGCAGATGACACTAAACTGGGAGGAGTGGTAGATACGCTGGAAGGTAGGGATAGGATAAAGAGGGACCTCGACAAATTAGAGGATTGGGCCAAAAGAAATATGAGGAGGTACAACAAGGACAAGTGCAGAGTCCTGCACTTAGGACGGAAGAATCCCATACACTGCTACAGACTAGGGACCGAGTGGCTAGGCAGCAGTTCTGCAGAAAAGGATATAGGGGTTACAGTGGATGAGAAGCTGGATATGAGTCAACAGTGTGCTCTTGTTGCCAAGAAGGCTAACGGCATTGTGGGCTGTATAAGTAGGAGCACTGCCAGCAGATCGAGGGACGTAATCATTCCCCTCTATTCGGCATTGGTGAGGCCTCATCTGGAGTACTGTATCCAGTTTTGGGCCCCACACTACAAGAAGGATGTGAAAAAATTGGAAAGAGTCCAGCGGAGGGCACTAAAAATGATTAGGGGGCTGGAGCACATGACTTATGAGGAGAGGCTGAGGGAACTGGGATTGTTTAGTCTGCAGAAGAGAAGAATGAGGGGGGATTTGATAGCTGCTTTCAACTACCTGAAAGGGGGTTCCAAAGAGGATGGATCTAGACTGTTCTCAGTGGTAGCAGATGACAGAACAAGGAGCAATGGTCTCAAGTTGCAGTGGGGGAGGTTTAGGTTGGATATTAGGAAAAACTTTTTCACTGGGAAAGTGGTGAAGCACTCAGATGGGTTACCTAGGGAGGTGGTGGAATCTCCTTCCTTAGAGGTTTTTAAGGTCAGGCTTGACAAAGCCCTGGCTAGGATGATTTAGTTGGGGATTGGTCCTGCTTTCAGCAGGGGGTTCGACTAGATGATCTCCTGAGGTCCCTTCCAACCTTGATATTCTATGATTCTGCTAACAGCTAATGTCATTAATTCTTCTTCGAGTGCTTGCTCATGTCAATTCCATTCTAGGTGTGCACGTCCTTGGTTGCGATCGTCGGAGATTTTTGCCTTAGCGGTATCCATAGAGTAGGCAGTGGTGCCCCCTTGAGTGTCGCACTCATGCGCCTGTATATCAGGCGCCACTGGCCCTACGCCCTCTCAGTTCCTTCTTACCGCTGTGAATGCCTCACAGGAGAATTCTGTTCTATCCCTGCTTCTGCCCAGTCTTCCTATATGATTTCAAACAAGTCATTTAAACCAACATTTTAATTGTGTGTTCCTCTTTTACTGGTGCCCAACTTAAGATACCTGCAAACTGAGACACAGAAGTGCTGAGCGTTCACAAATGCAACCAATGCTATTGGGAGTTGTGGATGCTCAGCCCCTCTAGCAGTAAGGTAATTTGGTATGCAGGACTGTGCATAGCACTGGGAATCAGGAGGTCCTGAGTTTTAATTCTGGCCCTGCCACTGAATCACTGTGTGGCCTCAGCCAAGCCTCTTTGCCTTGATTTCCCCATTTATAAAATGGGAAAAGTAATTCTGTCATCTTGTAGTTGAGATAAATTAATTAATGTCTGTGCAACACAGATACAATTATAAGTACCATGATCAAAAATACCATGAGAAAAATAATTCTGTGTTGCTCATAGGCTTTGAACACTGTGGAGTAAGTAAGGCATGGAGCCACCAATTGAAAAATGAGAATAAAAATATTTGGACAGCCGCCTCATTCCTTGATTGTCCATTCTGTGGCCTGAACGAGGCGGGGGTCCTCTGGAAACAGTAGTATATAATTATATATTTAAATACTGTATCGTGATGCATACACACAAGGGAGCAGAATTAAAATGTACATAGCCAACCTAGTTTCTGGTGCATCCTAACTTTCTAGTGTTTGACTTTGCAACTTAAATGTGTTTTAACAATTTTAATGTCATCTATAAATAGTCCAGAATATGCCACAATTTATTGTAAATTACAGAAGAGAGAGATTTCTGCCAATCATAGCACAGGACATCAAACACTGTTCTCTCAAATGTTGTTTATGTTCAATCACATTCCTTTTTCATATAGTCCACTTCTTAAACTAATGATTCTTTTTTAAAAAAACTGCCCTGGAGCAATGATTCATAATAGCATATCCTCAGTGAGAAGCAGTATCTTAGACTGGTAAGTCCTCCATGAAAGAAGAGAATAATTTTTATTTCATTATTTGTAATCTAGTTCTTTAAGAGAAATCACTTTGAAGTATATCCACATTTAATAGATTTTATGATTATCGCTTAGTGTCACTTCAGTATTTAAGCAACTGAAAAAGCAGTTACTGCTCCACATATAATACTCTGCCACCATGAACATTATCCATTAGTATTTTAATGTGCTCAAGACCAATAAAATAATGCAGTGTTTTGCTTGTACTGTAATAAATTGGAGATTGCTGAAGCTACCATAGGGTGACTTTCCTGTGGAAATGCAGTTTCTACAGCTTTCTGGCCTACTTTTATGGCTTAAAATGCTACATTCATTATCTTACTGTTTTATAGAGAAAGTAGTCAAGATTTGGTGAGTTTGGTCTGATTTTCAAACAATGAATTTAAGTCCTAATTATTTTCTGTTAACTTTAAAGGTCCCAGTAAATAATGGAGCTGACATCACAGAATACCGTTTGGAGTGGGGCAGTGTGGAAGGATGCATGCAGATCTGTTACTGTGGGACTGGACTCAATTATGAAATGAAAGGACTTTTGCCTGCAACTATATATTACTGCAGGGTTCAGGTAAAGAGGAAGACTTACTGTTGGTATCCTGCTATTCACAGATCTCTGTGTTTCCATGAATATTTATTTTACTTTCTCAGGGAAGGAGAACATCAAGGTGGAACGGAGAGAAACGGTCCCTCTCTCCAGATGATGTCATGGTATCCTCTCACACTGAGGATACCTCTCTGGGGAAGGGAATCCCAGTTATTAGGAAGAGACAAGTAATAGTAATGGGGGATTCGATCATTAGAAATATAGAGATGGGTTTGTGATGGTGAATTGCCTGCCAGGTGTGAATGTTGCAGATCTCTCAAGACATCTAGACAGATTTATGTGCAGTGCTGAGGAGAGCCAGTGGCCGTGGTACATGTAGGTACCAATGACATAGGGAAAGGTAGCAAAGAGGTCCTGGCACCGACGGCCCAGGAGACGGCACCGTTGACTTCGGCCCCACAGGGGGAGCCGTTGAGTCTGGTACCTCTGGTCTCTCCTGATCAAGAATGCCGGGTGGAGGACATAGAACTTCCATCTAACCGGGATACCTTTGAGGCCGCTTGGAACTTAATTACCACGACAGCTTCTTGGTCCCTAGCCAGTCGGGATAAGGTCCCCGGTGCCGCAGCGCGGGGTATCTTCTAGAGGCAAGCTGTCGATGATGAGGAGATCACCATCCCCCAGTCTTCGCTCCCCATGCCACCACTCCCCATGACGGTCCCCGTCTCAGTCTTCAAGGCACCGATCACCGCTGACAACACGGCACCTGTCCCCTGCACCGGACGGACGGATGACACCGCTCTCAGTCGCAGTGCTGCTCTACATTCCAGCACCGCTTTCCATCCTGGCATCGCTCATCACGGCACTATTCCCCATCTCCCCATCGCAGCACCGCTCCCCAGCACCGTACTCACGGCATCAATCCCCGGCACCGCTCCGCTCAGCACCACTGTGGCCTTCGCACTCCAGGTCCACATTGTCGGAGGCAGAGTCCCACTATTCGCGGCACAGCTGGCGCAGGTTGGGTCGTCACAAGCAGGACATGAGTGCAGTGCCATAGCATGTGCAGTGGCAGGGGCCCTTTTGGACTCTGTGGGCCTACCACCAGACCCAGGGCACTCATTCCAGGGGCCCTCACTCAATGGTATCGGAACCACGAATGCCCCCGGCAGCCGCGGGTTGTCTCACCCCTGGAGGCTCCGAGACTACATCGGTGCGGGCCGTACAGCCACCTCCCAATCCCGTGCCCACCACCAGCACCGAACCTGCAGTCATTGCAGAGGAGCCTGTCACCAAACAGGACATCTCCAGGGCTCCAGATGGCCAGGAGGGCCCTTTGTCCCCCTGGCATCGTCTTCGTCCTCCCCGGAAAAAGCAGTAGTGGGGTCTTCCTCCTCTGGGCCGCCCCCAATCGACAGTCAGGCACACCGGGACCTGCTGTGCAGAGTGGCTCACAACATGGGGCTGCAAGCCAAGGAGGTTGTCGAGCCAGAGGACCTGAGGGTGGACATTCTGGCTCTGGAGGGCCCATCGAGGGTGGCTTTGCCCCTCATTAAAACGATTCAGGCTAACACCAAAACCCTGCCTCCATTCCCCCGACTGCAAAGGGAGTGGAAAGAAAGTACTTCGTCCCCTCTAAGGGGTACGAGTACTTGTATACACACCCGCAGCCCTGCTCGTTGATGGTGGCTGCGGTAAACGAGCATGAAAGGCAGGGGCAGCAGGGTCCAAACCCAAAGTCTAAGGATTCTAAAAAGCTGGACCTATTCGGCCGGAAGGTCTACTGGACCGGGGGGCTCCAGCTCAGGATTGCCAACCAGCAGGCAATCCTGAGTAGGCACAACTTTAACTCCTGGAGCTCCATCTTAAAGTTCAAGGAGTTACTACCCAGGGAGTCCATGGAAGAGTTTGGGGCCATAATGAAGGAGGGCAAGGCAGCGGCATGGACCTTGTTGCAAGCCTCACTGGATGCTGCAGACATGAGAAGCAGCTCATGGTGGCTGGGCTTCCCCCGGAAGTGCAACAAACTCTGCAGGACTTGCCATTTGATGGCATGGGCCTCTTTGTGGAGCAAACAGACTCCAGGCTTCACAGCCTAAAAGATTCTCAGGCAATGATGAAATCGCTGGGCATGCATACACCAGCCACCCAGCGCAAACATTTTAAGCCCCAACCCCAGCAGCGTTTCTACCCTCCCCAGCCTAGGCAGGACTTCTCGAGGAAGCGTGGCAAGAATGGCAGGTGCAAGCCTTCCCAGCCCCCGCCTAGCCTAGGCCAAGGCCAGGCGCAGTCTTCATCAGGCGCTAAACAGGCCTTATGAAGGTGCGCCCGAGGACAGCATACCAGTCAGTGGACCAGATCCTCATCCCTTTTTCCTGAACCATCTGTCCCACTTTTACCGTGCTTGGTCACAAATAACATCAGACCGCTGGGTCCTTCGTATGGTAAAAGTGGGATATTCTCTCCAGTTCTGCTCTTCTCCTCCCTCCCAGACCCATCCTCAACCTGCAAGGCCTCAACAGCTTCATAAAAAAGCTGAAGTTTTGCATAGTCTCCCTAAGTTCGATCATCACCTCTCCTGATCCAGGAGACTGGTACGCTGCCCTCGACCTCAGGGATGCGTACTTCCACATCTCGATACATCCTGCTCACAGACATTTCCTCATGTTTGTGGTCTACAACAACCATTACCAATTCACGGTCCTCCCTTTCGGCCTATCCACAGCCCCACGAGTCTTCACCAAGTGCATGTCGGTCATGGCCATTTTCCTACGTCAGAGGCAAGTGCAGATATATCCATACCTCAATGACTGGCTGCTCAGTGGAGATTTCAGGGATCAAGTGGAGGCTCAGGTCCACTTTGTGAGATCCACCTTCGACAGGTTGGGTTTCCTCCTCAACGAACACAAATCGACCCTATCACCAACTCAAAGGATAGAGTTTATTGGCTCAGTGTTGGACTCGGGCCGGGCCACGGCGTCACTGCCAGAGGCCCATTTCCAAGCAATGACGGACATCATTCAAAGCCTCAGACGGCACCCTGTGACCACAGCAAGGGGTTGCTTGAGGCTCCTCGGCCACATGGCAGCATGTACTTATATGGTACAGCACGGCAGGCTGAGGCTCAGGCCTCTACAAGCTTGGTTAGCATCGGCCTACTGTCCAGGGCGAGACTGCCTAGACACAGTGGTCACTCTTCTGGTGCAGGTCCTCAAGTCCCTCTGCTAGTGGCTCAACCCGCAGGAAGTGTACGAGGGAATCCCCTTCGACAGACCCCAGTCCTCTCTGTCTCTTGTAACAGATGCATCAGCGCTGGGATGGGGCGCTCACCTGGGAGAACTACAGACGCAAGGCCTCTGGTCGCAGGATGAGCTCTCACGCCACATCAACATCAAGGAGTTGAGGGTAGTCCGACAAGCATCCCAAAGCTTCCAAGTCCAATTGCAAGGGAAGTGTGTGGGAGTCATGACAGACAACACAACTGCGATGTTTTATACAAACAAGGAGGGTGGGACTCGTTCTTCTCCCCTACGTTGGGAAGCCCTCAAGCTGTGGGTCTTCTGCATAGCCCCCTCTATTCACCTGGAAGCGTCTTACCTCCCAGGGTCCCAGAATGAGTTGGTGGACTACCTCAGCAGATCCTTCCACAACCATGAGTGGTTCATCCGCCTGGACGTAATACACAGCATTTTCCAAAGGTGGGGAATTTCCCAGATCGACCTGTTTGCCACACGGGACAACAGAAAGTGCCTGTGATTCTGTTCCTTCCAGAATCACAGTCCGGGCTCACTCGCGGATGCATTTCTCCTCCCCTGGATGGACCATCTGCGTTCCCACTCATCCACGAGGTTCTGCTCAAGATCCACTGAGACAAGGCAGCGGTCATACTGGTGGCAATGACTTGGCCTCGTCAGCACTGGTACACCACGCTCCTGGAGCTGTCGGTGGACATTCCAATCGCACTGCCCCCGTCCCGGACCTGATCACCCAATACTATGGTCGCCTTCAGCACCCAGACCTCCAGTCCCTTCACTTCATGGCTTGGAAGCTCCATGGCTAACCCCATGGAGCTCAGGTGCTCAGGGCCTGTTAGGGAGATCTTACTTGGTAGCAGGAAACCCTCCAGCAGGGCCACCTACCTGGCCAAGTGGAAAAGGTTTGCAATCTGGTGCTCTCAGAGCCGCGTACCTCCGATGCAGTTGCACATACCGCTTATCCTGGACTATCTTCTGCACTTGAAACAGCAAAGCCTGGTGGCACCATCCATCAAGGTACACCTAGCAGCCATCTTGGCCGCCCACCCGGGAGCGACTGGGTGTTCCGTCTTCGCCAGTCCCATAGTTGGCCATTTCCTAAAGGGGCTGGACAGACTGTACCCATGGGTTAGACAGCCAATCCTGGCATGGGACCTGAAGCTGGTCCTGTGCAGACTAACGGGGCCACCATTTGTACCCCTGGTGACTTGCTCGCTCCTCTACCTGTCACTGAAGGTGGCCTTCCTAGTCACCATTACTTTGGTAAGGAGGGTATAGGAGCTACAAGTCCTTACCTCCGACCCTCCTTACATGGTTTTCTATAAGGACAAGGTGCAGCTCAGGCCTCACCCAGCCTTTCTCCCAAAGGTTGTGCCCTAATTCCACTCCAACCAGGACATTTTTCTACCTGTTTTTTACCCTAAGCCTCACACGGATAGCCAAGAACAAAGGTTTCACTCTCTGGACATTAGGTGAGCGCTGGCCTTTTACATTGAACGCACAAAGCTGTTTCGTAAGTTAAACCAGCTGTTCGTGGCAGTGGCAGACCGGATGAAAGGACTCCTGGTCTCATCGCAGAGGATCTCATCATGGATCACGTCCTGTATCCAGGCATGCTATGAGTTAGCCAAAATTCCAGCCTCTGCACTAACAACACATTCCAAGAGAGTGCAGACCTCCTCGGCGGCGTTCCTGGCCCAGGTTCCAGCCCAGGCTTCCTTTACAAATTGGAAGTTAAATCCTACTTAGGAAAATAGAAAGGAGCATGAATTCTGGCAAGTTAAGTGTAAAAGTATAATTAGGTAGGCCAAAAAGAATTTGAAGAGCAACTAGCCAACAACTCAGAAACTAACCGCAAAGAGTTTTTTAAGTACATCAGAAGCAGGAAGCCTGCCAGACAATCAGTGGGGCCACTGGACAAAGGACATTCTAAAGGAACACTTAAGGAAGATAAGGCCATTGCGGAGAAGTGAAATGAATTCTTTGTATTGGTCTTCCCTGCAGAGGATGTGAGGGAGACTCCCACACCTGAGCCAATCTTTTTAGGTGACAGATCTGAGGAATTATTCCAGATCGAGGTGTCAATAGAGGAGATTTTGGAACAAATTGATAAATTAAATAATAATATGCCACCTACCAGATGGGATTCACCCATGAGTTCTGAAGGAACTCAAATATGAAATTGCAGAACTACTGACTCTGGTATGAAACCTATCATTTAAATCAGCTTCTGTACCAGATGACTGGAAAATAGCTAATGTGACACCAATTTTTTAAAAAGGCTCAAGAGGCGATCCTGGCAATTATAGACTGGTAAGCCTAACTTCAGTACCAGGCAAATTGGTTGAAACTATAGTGAAGAACAGAATTATCAGACACATAGATGAACACCAAAAAGTCAACATGGTTTTTGTAAAGGGAAATGGTGCCTCACCAATCTATTAGAATTCTTTGAGGGGATCAACAAACATGTGGACAAGGGTGATCCAGTGGATATAGTGTACTTGGACTTTCAGAAAGCTTTTGACAAGATCCCTCACAGAAGGCTATTAAGCAAAGTAAGCAGTCATGGAATAAAAGGGACCTCCTCTCATGGATAAGTAACTTGTTAAAAGATAGGAAACGATGGGTAGAAATAAATGGTCAATTTTCACAATGGATAGGGATAAATAGTGGTGTCCCCCAGGGATCTGTACTGGGATCAGTGCTGGTCAACATATTCATACATGATCTGTAAAAAGGGGTTAACAGTGAGGTGGCAAATTTGCAGACGATGCAAAATTACTCAAGATCTCACAAAACTGTGGGACGGAGTGAGCAACAAAATGGCACATGAAATTCTATGTTGACAAATGCAAAATAATGCACATTGGAAAACATAATCCCAGCTATACATACAATATGATAGCGTCTAAATTAGCTCTTACCACTCAAGAAAGAGATCTTAGAATCATTGTGGATAGTTCTCTGAAAACATCCACTCAGTCTGCAGTGGTAGTCAAAAAAGCCAATAGAATATTAGGAACCATTAGGAAAGGGATAGATAATAAGACAGAAAATATCATAATGCCACTGTATGAATCCATGGTATGCCCAGTCCTTGAATACTGCATGCAGTTCTGGTCGCCCCATCTCAAAAAAGATATATTAGAATTCAAAAAGGTACAGAGAAGGACAACAAAAATGATTAAGAATAGGGAACAGTATGAGGAGAGATTAAAAAGACTAGGACTATTCAGGTTGGAAAAGAGATGACTAAGAGGGGATATGGTAGAGGTCTATAAAATAGTGACTGGTGTGGAGAAAGTGAATAAGGAAATATTATTTACTCCTTCACACAAGAAACCAGGGGTCACCCAGTGAAATTAATAGGCAGCAGGTTTAAAACGGACATAAGGAAGTACTTCTTCACACAGCACATAGTCAATCTGTGGAACTCATTGCCCGGGGACATTGTGAAAGCCAGAACTGTAACAGGGTTAAAAGAGAATTAGATAAGTTCTTTGAGGATATGTCCATCAATGGCTATTAGCCAAGGCGGTCAGGGATGCAATCTCATGGTCTGAGTGTCCCTAGCCTCTGATTGCCAAAAGCTGGGAATGGACAACAGGATGGATCACTTGATGAGTACCTGTTCTGTTTATTCCTTCTGAAGCACCTGGCATTGGCTACTGTGGGAAGACAGTATATTGAGTTGATGGACCATTGATCTGACCCAGTATCACCATTCTTATGTTGCTTTGCATTTGCAGGCCGTGAATGTTGCAGGCGCAGGACCTTTCAGTGAAGTAGTTGTATGCATGACACCAGCCTCTGTACCTGCAGTTGTGACCTGTCTTCAGGGAAGAAGTGAAGATGAAGTGGAGAGTCCACACTATTCACCTTCCACATGCCTTGCCATAAGCTGGGAAAAGCCCTGTGACCATGGTTCTGAAATCCTTGGCTACAGCATAGACTATGGAGAAAAGCAGCCTGTAACTGTTGGGAAGGTTTCAAGCTATTTCATAGACAATTTGCAGCCAGACACAACATACAGGTATGCTGTGCAAAGTGATGTGCCTTCCTTAGCATTTTACATAGAAGGAAAATAATCTATTGTCTTTGTTCCCACATTGCTTCAAATCACTACCACCCTATCAAAGTATTAGTATGTAGCTATGGTCAGAAAAGAGACTATGTAATGAACTCAACAGATCTGGTCACTATGGACATTTAGTTGTATCTACCAAGTTTTTGCTCCTGTTAGCATGGCAGAACCAATACATTTCTGGAAAAAGAGAACCTAATTCCATTCATGCATCAGCTTCATATTGGTTAACAAAGTTCTGATTGTAAATTCAAATTCAATGAGACTTTGTTGTCATGAAACAAGCTATACGGGTGTTGCCAAAGTATTGAAAAAAGACAGACTCCTAAGGTATCTGTCAAATTAGGTAAGATCTGTCCATGGTAGGACTGTACATCATTTGATCTGCTGTGTCCATTTGTCATTATTTTCCATTTCTGATCCAGTGCCTGGTTGTTACAAAGTGTGATGCAATTTCTGCAGAACCTTTATTGCTGGTGGTGATACATCTAGGCACAAAGAGCATAACTTTGAGATCCCTGGTGGTGTCTACAAAAGTGATGGTTACAGAAAACATCCTTTTCCTTGTAAATCGGTTAAATTTAATATGGCAGTTATTAAAAGACGATGAACACAGAATTCCACTGTGCCACTTTAGTCATTTTTACAGTTGAATAGCATTCTATGCTCATGTTACAAACACGGATCCTCTACATTAAAATATATTGGGTGAAATCTTGACTCCATTGAAGTCAATGGCAAAGCTCGCATTGACTTCACTGGGGCCAGGGTTTCACCCCATGTGTATGATGATCATTATAGACTGCCAGGGTAACCCTTAATATTTTTTTAGAAATAAAATACTTTTGTGTTACTATTACTTTTAAAACTGTTATATTAGTAATTGAAGAACTACTGCCTGCCACATTATGAGAAATTGTAAAATATATATATTACCGAAGAACTGGAAATTGACATTGCAAAGATATTTTTGCATTTAGACACACAAAAGTACTTTTATATCACAGATTTGCTAAACCCTGCCAGCTTCTTGTGAAAATAAACAAAACTCAAATATGTGGTCGCCAGTTCTACAGTGTGCTAATAAATTAACATACTCAAAATTAAACTGTTCTATAGTGATAGATATATAAGGAATGAAATATGTGCAGACAAAGGGACCCCAGCATTTTGCAATTGTGACCTTAATTTTTGCAGTTGCTCAAACATTGATTTTTTTCAAAACACACAGACATTAATGTATGATATTTTAATGGAAAAAAAGGTGCCTTAGAGTCATGAAGTGTTGGTCTAATCAAGGTACCTTTGAAATCCATAAAGCCTGCAGCTATGTCCCCCAATTTCTATGCTCTTTAAATCTCAGGGCTATTTTCTGTTTTTGTTTTGTAAAAATAAGGTTCTAATCTTCTTTGTTGAGTCACAGACCTTCAAACTGTAAACCTGTTCCTGAGATTGAAAGTTTGCAACATTGACTTCCTGAAAATCACAGATTATTCCTAGTCCCTACCGCAATCACAATGGCCTGCAAAGTTCACAGCTGCTAGACCTCTGATTTATTGTTTTCTTTCCCTCTTTTCTTGTGGACCCCTTGATAATTCATTGTTGGGAGTGACCAACTGTGCCGCTACCAGTGATACCAGCACCACTGCAACATCCCTGCAAGAGAAAAAAATGGTGGCAGCCCAAATATTCCCTTCCATTTTTAATGAATTAGTTCAGTTCTAGGAGGCTCTCAGAACTTCTCTCTGGCCACCCCAACTCTCTTAAGGCTGGTCGTAACATGGATGTTTATTATCAGAGAAAGCTGAATGTTGATCTGTTGCTTATTACTTCATTTATTAGTATAATGAAAATATGCAGTAATTGGAAGGGATTCAGAAGATCATGGCTTTCTATTAATATAATTCCTATAAATATAAGTTCTTGTGCTGAACTAGGATCACTTGATGTCCCAGGACCCAAACATTAGAACTTTTATTTCCTGTCATTATATGATGACCCTTATGTTAATATTCTTTACTTTTAATAGAATAGATTGTTTTAAAGTACTGCAAGATGAATGCACATTCATTAATATTTATGACTAAATCCAACAGCTCTTAGTGGTAAGGGACATATATATCATAAAAAGTATTATCTGTACAATGACCTTATTATTCTCTACTGTAACACTCTTGAATATGAGTGCTGGAATTAATCAGTTACCCTTTTAAATCTGTATTCATGTTTACATGGATAATTTTTTTCTTTTTAATTATTAGAATACGAATTCAAGCCCTAAATAGTCTTGGAGCAGGTCCTTTCAGCCACACAATAAAACTGAAAACAAAGCCACTCCCTCCTGATCCGCCTCGCCTGGAATGTGCTGTATACAGTTCTCAGACGCTCAAGCTAAAATGGGGAGAGGGAACTTCAAAAGCATTAACTGACTCCATTCAGTATCACCTTCAAATGGAAGATAAGAATGGAAGGTTAGCACTAATATCACTTCCTTTTGTATGTGCTCTGCATTATACATGGTATTGTTTAATGGATTAAGGACGTATCAGAAAGACATAATGGAAGAAAACACCATACCTTTGGTTTAATTTAAAATGAATTTAAGAAGTTGTCTATCTTGGGAAGAAAATGGGAGACTCTGATGTTCAGCATTAGAGGGTGCAAGAAATTAAAACTGAACAGTTTTCATAGTGAAGGTTCAACATGAGGAGCTTGATGTGGAGATGAGATGGCTTGTGCCACCATGCTCTTCTGTTTTCTATGGTTTTGTTAAGTATTTATGTTGATTAAGTTTGATCTAATTCTTTTAACTTGATGTGCCTCTTGGGGGATGAGGGGTGAGTTCTCACCTTGTTGCTGCTTTCTTTATAGGGTGAGGAGCTTAAGGATTTAAATTCATTAATTTTTTACTTGCACCACTTTTCCCTAGATAGCAAAACACACAATACCACCGCACCACATACACTACCCTAGTATGAGCATATGATAGCTTGAGAACTGGACAAAAGTAGGACAGGGTAGATTATGGAACCTGCCCCGACATAGGGAGAAACAGAAATGGAGATCCACATAGCAGGGAATTCACCATCGCCCCAAAAAGTAATTCATGCCTGCACCCCAACTCAGAAATGAACAGGAGTAGAATATGGTAACAAAACTTCTCCACTCTCTCTGAGACAAAACCTGTGCTATGTATTAGAACCCCCAAGACTGAAAAGCAAACAGATGGGCCAGTGAAACTAACCTGCTCCAGCATCATGACACAAGAGAGTGTGGCCAATCTAGAAAAACCCATCAGAGTGGGGCAACAACGTATGTTGCAACTGTGACAGATCCCTCCCACACAGATGTGACATTAGCGCCATAGCACATCTTCCCCGCAAAAATGTGGAAGAGCAATGGGAACCACAGAGACTGGACCATTCCTTGGAGCTAGTGAGGAGTATTGCTGAGGTGCAGGTAGCTAAAATCCAGGCCCACTCACTTTTGATGATAGGGGAGCAATGATAATGAAAGCACCACATACTAAACTAATCCAGAGCTCTCCCCCTTTCCCACTCCAAGACGAAATAAGACCAGTAGCAGTTACTGCTTATTGAAAAGTGAGCTCATTGTTTTGTATTACTGAAAGATCATAAATTAACTTGGAAATCAGTATTTGTGAGCTTCTCATTAAGTTCCAGGAATTAAAAAAAAAGATGAGTGAATTTAAAACAAAAATAGAAATCATGCAGACTACTTTGGAATCTATTTAGTCTGTTTACATAATCACTATGTCTACTTTCAGATTTATATCCTTATACAGAGGACCATGTCATACATACAAAGTACAAAGACTCATTGAGTCAACATCCTACAAATTTTGTATTCAGGCTTGTAATGAAGCTGGTGAAGGTCCACTTTCTCAAGAGTACATTTTCACAACTCCCAAATCTGTTCCAACTGCCTTGAAAGGTAAGCATTGTATTTTCACTTGTCATTTAACTGTAATGTCATTTTTCTCACTACTTAATAAATCAGTACTACTAGTCCTAGTCAATTTAAACAAGCTTGCAGTTAAGGAGCAGTGCTGAGTAGTTTAAGTCCCAAATCCATGTTAAGGGTTTTTTTTTTTAATTAAAAATCAACTGAATAGAAAGGACTTTGTGATCATATTTTATTCAATTAATTATTTTTATGGGGTTTAAACAATTCCGCTTTAAAGTGCTCTAAACAAACACGATACATTGTGGTATCCAGAGACTCCATAATGGGTGCATTAAAATATATAGATTATGAAGGTATCATCAGCAGCTCCATACTTAATGGGACATGTAATTTTTCAATTAAAGCAGGGTTGACAGCCTTTTGTCAAGCTTGAACACAAATCACCAAAACTGCACATCTCCTTCCATACACTTAGGGTAAAGACTTAACTTTCTGTGACATCAGAAATAAGTTTGCCTAGGCATTTGTAGTAGTATTCCTTTGGAAATGTTTCTTTGAGTCTAGCATTTTTGGTGTCCTGGTTGCAGGGCTGGGTCAGATCCATCCAGAACACCTGCAGACCAACTCATTTGAGGCCCCTTCCTATGTCATCACTTGCTCCTTCCTTCCCTTGTATTGTTGAGGAATTTATAAAATGACTACTACATACAACCCGGCACCCGGTCTCTTCCATAGTGTCTCACGTAGTCTCAGACTCACCCAGCCCTCACTCACTGTACAGATTCTTCTTTCTGTATTTGGTGGGTGGGGAGGTATCAAATTATCCTGTCTCTGCCTGCTGCAGGGTTCTTATGCTATCCTCTGAAGCATCTGGTTCTTTCCACTCTCTGATGGTTGAGTATGGCAATTCCTGTGTTCAGACTCGGTCAGTTGATCTTAAACTGCAATTCTTTATCTACATTTATTACTTAACACTTCTCTGCAATAAAAGTTCTTTCAGACTACTTTCTTCAACTTACCTTTCTTATGATATTAATTCATGAGAATCATAATTGTCCTTGCTTCCTTGTGGAGGAAACAGAACATGTAAGCAATGTGCTAGCATCCTTGTTTATGTAGTGTTAGTCAACATGAGAAGTGGATAAGAAAAATATCTTTGCACTTAAATCTTTTGTTTCTGTGTTTCAGAAACAAAATAAAATACCATAGAGGCTACAGTTTACAAATTAGTGAAAACCACTAACTGGAGACAGTACACAGTTAACTAATGTATTTGCTTTTTTCCAATAGCGCCAAGAATAGAGAGAGTAAATGATCACACATGTGAAATCACATGGGAGGTTTTGCAACCAATGAAAGGTGATCCAATTATTTATAGTCTTCAGGTCATGGCGGGAAAAGATTCAGAATTCAAACAGGTATAGTTCATTAAAAAAGTATAATATATTTATGTGAAGTATATTGGTGAAGGTTAATTGCAATTAAAGAATGTGCAGGTCAAATGTTATATTTATCACCCATGCTGATTTTGTGTTAAAAGCTAATCCTCCAGGTTTCTTCTTCTAAAATGTTTACAGAGGGAAAAGACTTCAGTAAAAGGATGTTATAGTTTCAGACTGGAAACGGGGTGTACGTTTTTAACAGTGAGGGTAATTAACCATTGGAACAGTTCACCAAGAATTGTGGTAGATTCTCCATCACTGACAATTTTTAAACTAAGATTGGATGTTTTTCTATAAGATCTGCTCTGGGAATTATTTTGGGGAAGTTCTATGGCCTCTGTTATACAGGAGATCAGACTAGGTGATCACCGTGGTCCCTTTGGGCCTTTGAATCTATGAATCTGCATTGTACTGATGAGTCATCTTGAATACTACGTACAGTTCTTTGCACCTGAGGGTCAGGAAAATGTCCACAAATGGGACAAATTGAGAAAAGGGAAACAAATTAATTAAAGGAATGGAAGCAAGATTTATGAAGAAAGAGTAAACAAACTCAATGTTCACTGCACATCATGAACTGTTCAAGGAAAGCTGTTGATATTCTAGAAAGTTTCACTGTATTTTCTGTGTGTATGGAGAGCACAGTAGAGCAGACAGGCCCTGCCCAACAAGAAGAATTCCATAGGCAGTGTAGACACAGTGGAATGTTGGCTTGCGGGAAGCTGCTCTAACCCATTCCAATCATTAGTTTCTTGCCGTTCATTCCCTTCCCAGTGATAGGGGATGCTGCAACCACCAGTGCCAAACAGTTAAGAATGTTTTCAGTTAATTTCAGTTTTTACCATGTAGATATGCAGTTTGAGATGCCAGATAACAAAATAGGCTGCTTTTAACAGAGGATGTACAATACCACCTTAGCTTCTGATGTCTTTCACTATAAACTCTCAGAAAATTGACATATAATTAGACTTGTGAGCTCTGTTTCACACTATTAAGCAAGCAGGTTTCCTTCCAAAGAGGAAGCACAATTAATTTTGAGATACTGTAATTTTATTATGGGCCCAAATTAAATAAGTGTAGCCCTGTGTTTTGGTAGATTATGCACATTACTAGTCTCATAAATCAGTACCTACAATGTAGTGTTACGTATTTTACTTATTGATTTTGTAGCTTTAAAGTTGCAAATGCAGCGTTCAGTATGTTAGTAGAATTCATTAAATGCTGTGTAATTGCCTCTAGAGACAGAGTTGGACTGGTTTTTGGGTACGTCTATACTTACCTCCGGGTCCGGCGGTAAGCAATCGATCTTCTGGGATCGATCCTGGAAGTGCTCGCCGTCGACACCGGTACTCCTGCTCCGCGAGAGGAGTACGCGGAGTCGACGGGGGAGCCTGCCTGCCACGTGTGGACACGTGTTAAGTTCGAACTAAGATAGTTCGACTTCAGCTACGTTATCCATCGATTTAGCGTGTCTTCACTAGACCCGCTAACTCGACACCCGCTGCTTCAATTGCAGCAGTGCTGATCTACGGGTAAGTGTAGACATGGCCTTAGAACCAGATTCTCTTGTCCATTAAGGCTGCTTTTTGCTACTACAGCAATACAAAAAAGCGGTCTGATCTACCCTTACATTTTAGGTAAACACAGCTGAGTGCAATAATCCACACCCCTGGCACCATAATTATGCAGACCTAATCCCCGGCATAGATGCAGCTAGGTTGACGGACGACTGCTTCCATCAATTTAGCTACCAGCACTCAGGGGTGACAGCGACAGAAAACCTCTTCCATTTCCATAGGCTGTGCATACAGTCTGGGGTTATGCCAGCAGAGCTACACTCTGTAGCTCTGCTACTATAGTCCTTGTAGTATAGACATGGCCAGCCTTAAGACCTTCTAGTGTAGGGTGCCCTCTGTGTAGGGGAATCCTCTTGTGGCATTGATCTGCTGTAGGGTTTCCTATACAACCTGTCTCCCATCCCTTGGTGTGGGAACTGTGTCTAGGAAGAAGGGGAGTCTCCAAGGTGTCTATACATTCTAGCAATCCCTGGCTGTCAGAATGGTCTCTTGGGTCCATGGGCAGCCAGCTGTAAAGTAGGGCAGCTGTCAGTATAGCTGGACCAGACCAGAAGATCTGCCCTTAATGTGATGTGAAATGTTGGTTATTGTAACACTTTATGTAGCAAGTAGTAGAAAGAGTTCTCATGTACTATTTCTACAATCTTCAAGCAAATTCAGTTTGAGAAGTTTATTACTTTGATAGCATACACCTAATGTACTGTATTTCCTCTGAAAATATATTATACCTATATGAAATTTGATTGTACATCTGATTAATTATATTAGTTCATGAAACATCTTTAAATCAAATTTTGCATCAAGACAAGCAAAACAGGGTCACATTGAGTTTAGATTTATTAATCTCTGAAAGAAAGCATTTATTTATGCAACTAAATTAACCCCATAAGGATAAATAAGCAACAGCATCCAGACCTAAATCTAGAAAACAGGTTTTGATTATTTCTTCCACCACTAAACAAATTCGTAGTTGCACACATTTGTTTGCTACACGATGTTCAATACTGTGAAATCAACTATAGGAAAAGGTTTTGGATTATTTGATGTTTGTTTACTGCTACCAGTACTCCACTTAAATATGAGATCGAATAATGGGAGAGAAAAGGATAAAAGCATTTCAAGAGAGGAATTAGCATATGCTGTGTTTGTGATGGGCATCCACACAGCATATGAATCCACCCACCCAGACCATTATGCCTGCAAGGAGTCTTATTGGCTTCAATGAGACTTCCACAGACATAAATGGATCTACAAACATGGATCCTTAGGAGACCGGGCCTCAGCTTTCAGTGAGGCAGGCATTGAGAATGTAGAAGAAGAAGTGAGTTCAGTGAAAGATAGGGCCTAGTCACCCAACAGATAGATTAAGGAACAGTGTGAATGAACACTAACAGCGTGTTGGGACCACTGAATTGGTGAGGTTAAAAGAATCACAAAGAGGGCTTTTCAAGGCAGGGCCAGCCCTTGACCAAATGGAGCCCCAGGCAAGGACCGTCTTCGGTGCCCCCACCCTCCATTTGTTAAACTTCTGAATACCTTATTTTTTATTGCATTTGTAGCCCATTTTACAACTCTGATGCATGATTTAGCCCTCACATATAAGACAATAAATATGCATGCTAGGATCTGTAAATCTATATTTATTCATGATAACAACAAAAATGGCACCCCGGGCAATCGCCTGCCCCCAAATCCAGCCCTATTCAAGGCTCTTTATTGGATCCAAAGTTTGCTAGGAGAATTTATGGTGGTATTTTTAAGAGAGCGTAGCTTAAATATAGCAAAAATGTGTTGGATTTGGTTAGAATTGATGAATATGGTAATCTGACATCTAGAGACAAGGCGGGTGAGGTAGTATTTTTATTGGACCAACTTCTGTTGGTGGCTATTAGGGAGACAAGCTTTTGAGCTACTCGGAGTTCTTCTTCCTCAGATTAAGGAACAGTGTGAATGAAGAGCTGAGGAAGAGCTCCGAGTAGCTCAAAAGCTTGTCTCTCTAATATCCATCAACAGAAGTTGGTCCAATAAAAGATATTACCTCACCTGCCTCTTCTCTCTAATATCCTGGAACTGACACGGCTACAACAACACTGCGTACAATCTGACATCTAATTAATCACCTAGAAACCCATTGTGAGACAATGAGATTTACATCAAATTTGACACTTAAAATGTTTACTTAAAGTGAAGGCTTCTTACAGGAGCTAAATTTGGTGCTTTGCAAGTTATGATCTAGTGGAGTTTGTAATGCTACATATTTTACCAAAAGACTGAAAATAAATTTAATTAGGCATTAAAGTTCTTTTCCATTAATCTTTGTTAATTTTTTCTGCCTATATGGCTAGAAGAATGTCATTGAAAACACAGGTGATTAAGTAGCACTTGCTATTTTCACAATAACTTCAACAGTAAACATAGAGACATATTAAACCAGGGATCGGCAACCTTTGGCACGCAGCTCGCCAGGGTAAGCACCCTGGCGGGCCAGGCTGCTTTGTTTACCTGCCGCATCCGCAGGTTCGGCCGATCGCGACTCCTACTGGCAGTGGTTCGCCGTCTCAGGCCAATGGGGCTGCCGCTGCTTCCCACCACCCCCATTGGCCTGGGACGGCGAACCGCGGCCAGTGGGAGCCGCTATCAGCCGAACCTGCGGACACGGCAGGTAAACAAACCGGCCCGGCCCGCCAGGGGGCTTACCCTGGCGAGCCACATGCCAAAGGTTACTGATCCCAGTATTAAACTATAGGTATGACATTTTGTTTAAATTTTTACAGTAAACACAATGTGCCTGTTTGCTAGAAGTGTTTTTGTTTATTTTTATTTTATTTTTTTTCTTGACAGATTTATAAAGGGCCTGACTGGTCATTCCGGTATTCAGGCCTCCAGCTGAACTGTGAATATCGTTTTCGTGTGTGTGCCATTCGACAGTGCCAAGAAACAGTAGGTCATCAGGACCTGATAGGCCCCTACAGTACCACAGTACTATTCATCTCTCAGAGAACTGAACCACCAACCAGCACCAACAAAGACACTGTGGAAATCTCAAGGACACAACAGACATTAAGTGATGAACAGTGTGCTGCTGTCATCCTTGTGCTCTTTGCTACCTTTTCCATTCTGATTGCCTTTATCATTCAGTACTTCGTAATAAAGTGAGAAAAACCATTTTCTTTTAGAATGCTGCCCATTACATTTTACATTCTCATATTCTAAAAATATTTCTGTTCTCTTGCTTTTACAAAAACAGCCATTTAGCATCAGCATTGGGACTGTAGCACATCTTTTCAGCCACTTAAAATGCTTATTAAGTAGACACTGGCACAGATTATAGAATGCAAGCCACAGAAATATTTCTTTTAACATGCCTTCTTGCAGTACAAACTTTATATAAGGCAAGCAATGTATCATTATAAGGTTATGACCAATAAGCAGGAGCGTAATAATGGTAACCTGGTCCACATTTTTAAGGATTAGTACCTTAAGGGGGGGATGGGGAAATGAGTAAAATGTATTTAAAAGTTACACTAACAAACTTGTGCTGTATAAAATGTTAGTCTGATGCTGTGAAAGCAATCTAGCGCTGTATTTCTACCTCCTCATTTCTCTTAATTATTTGGGAAGCAGGATTATGATGAAAATAGAAGGGGCTTTTCTCAGGCAGTAAACTGGATGGAAGTGAATGCATGAAAGAAGATTCTTATCGAAATGTAGAGTTTTCCACTGCAAGTATACATTTTGTAAGACTAAAAAGATATGGCACAAATGGTTTATCTTGGCCCCGATATGTTTACTCATAAAAATGCCTCTTTAGCTTCCTACAGACATGGAAGAGAGAGAGCTTTTTTGATCTAACACTATAAAGAAGTAAGTTAAAAATCATTTTTGAAATAAGACCTTTATTTGATTGGGTGCTGTTTATATAGATATATGTGCCCTCTATTGATAATGTGTTTAAATTTTCTTGGATAACCATAATTTTTGCTGTTACCCCTACATTCACTTGCCGTGGCCACCGGAATGAAGCACTGCCTTTGTTCTTTGGGGCACCAAATCGGGCGAAGGGGGGATTGTAATAATTTGCACCAGAAAACTTCAACCTTCTTTTTCCTGAGAACCTAACGTTTAATGTAATGTCTCTTTGGATACTGTACCAAATTGTTGATTGCATGTAGTTAATGTTGCATTAGAGCACTTTGCAATTGCATAATTCATCGATGTTTTGTGAGCTTGCATTTGTGAGTTCTTGAATGACCAGACTTAACTTTATCAAGTAGCCCGTGGAACATCTTGCCAGATGTCAATGACTGCCAGTTACATAAAGCTTGTAGTGAAACTATCTTAAAAAAATTCTTGTCTCATCACACTTACAATTATCTGTTATCCATTTTGTAATTAGCTTTAATTTATTTCAGTTACAAGATAGTGGATCACTAATGACTTCTACTTGTGTTGGATTTAGCATTTTAATGGTATTAAGCACTTCTGTCAGTCTTAAAATAATAATAAAAAGAACCTCTGTCTTGTGTTTTGAAGATCTCTGAAGAATTTCTCTTATATTAGAACGGGCATGTATTGTAATTGTTTCTACGTCCAATGATCTGTGCTGTAGAATAATGTTGTTGAGTTTTGTTTTAAAAAAGAAATGGATAAGAACTTGGCCCTCAAGTGGTAAGAATGATCTGTCTTTAAAATGTACTGTATGTTTACATTTTATTTTAAATTTGTCACTTTTATGTAGAGGCTAATATCTTCCCACAAAATACAGTGACAGCAGATATTTTCTAGAACCTTCTTAAAGTGCCATGTTCGGCAGTACAAATGAGATTGAGTGTAATAGCCCAGAGATTTCTATATGGTTGAATGTCTAAAATGGTAAGATTTGTCACTCCAGTTAAACTGCAGTGGCTTATGTTTTTCATAGTAAAATTCAAATGAACTCCTATTTTTGATAGTAAATGTCATTTAATAGTGTATTTGCCATTTGAACCTCAGTGCAGATTACTGCAGTGAAGACGGTTTTTAATGTAATCTTAATTTTACCTCATATACTGTACATTCCAAAAAAACTCTAAACTTTTTAAAACGTTATAGATACAGTACCAAACATATCACTTTAAACTTGTATAATGTTGGACTTCATACAGATTAAAAATGTATAATCTCATAGAAATATACACAAACTATGTAGCAAAAGTATCTTTAAAATGTGTGGAAAATAAAAGTATCATTCTTTTTCCATGTTTGTTAATTGATCTTTGGATATAACTGAACTATTCCTGGACTTCCCCACTTTTCTGGCAGACAGACATAGTTTTTAACGAGACAACAATTCATGTAAAAGAGTATTCTCCTCCTTTTGCCAGGTTTTAAGCATTCTGTCTATTTTATGACAAGATGAGTGTGACCAGACACTGTCTCAGACATCAGTCTGATAGGGAGATTAGGCAAATTCCTCATTGCTATACTAAGTGCCTTTCTTAAAATTTAGCTTTGCTCTCCTGTAAATTATTTTTCCTTATTGCTTTCATAACCATATTGTTTTGTTAGTGAAGCAAGGAATGGGTATTAAATGTAAACGCTGATTTGAAAATCACAATTTCATTGAACAATATTCCATAGTTCCTAAATATTGTATGTAGCCTACTTTATGCAGTACAAGAAGTTAGTGCAAGAAGACTAAGAAGCAGTGATTTAAAATAGCCATTACAGTACAAAAAGCTAATTCTTGCCCAGCAGAAAATTATCTATTTTTCCACATGATCCATTCATACAAGCTCTTTTAAATCTATTTTTGTCATAGGGAACTGCTGCCCCTGTTTAGGCAAAACTTCCACAGGGAATTTTGTGAGAGTAAGGTCAAAGCAGGGACTGCAACTTTTAACCGGATATTTCAGATTCTAAAATGAAGTTGTGTATATACCAGCGCAACATTGTGACCGCATCCAAAATTCGAGGTTTTGGCTGAAAGCAGGAGAAAATCAGTGGTTTCCACTCGGTTTGTTTTGAGATTTGTTGGAACGTGATGTTCAATTCATGCTGAGTTTAAAAGAAAGAATGAACAACTCTACCTTAAAAGCCAGGGTTCAGTTCGGTTTTTAAAGCACAACTGCCCAGGTCTGACTAGTACTTTTCCTCTTAAGCCCAGGCGGGGCGCTGATTCCTGACTCGACGGAGCTCTTCAAAGCAAAAACTGCTGGCGACAGGTGCACGCTTGGGGCTGTCCTGGCTTTCGCGGTCACTTCCCAGCAGTGAGAAATGGGCTTCCGATGTGCTGGGGCCAGTCATTAGATTAGACTTTGAAAAACGTCCGCTCTGAAGCAGGAGCCATATAAGCTCCGCGGGGAGCGGACGGGACAGTGGCGCCGAGCTCAGCCCGACCCACGCCTCGGAGCGGCGGCAGCTCCTAGCTCTGCCCCCGGCCGCAGAGGAACAGTCCGAGCGGAGGCTCCTGCTGCCCCTGCCTCGCCGGAGCGGGGCCCAGCCCTGGCAGCGGGGCGCTCGCTGCCCACCATGGGCTGCGGCCAGGGCGCCTCTCTCCCAGCTCCTCCGGGCAGCGCCCCCGAGCCCCAGCCCCAGCCCCAGCCCCAGCCCCAGCCCCGGGCTTAGCCGCAGCGGCCGGCGCCATGGGGGGCGGCTGCGAGAACGGCAGCGCGCTGAGGGTGGAGGGCGAGGCGTGGGCGGGGTCCCCGTGCGACGAGCGCCTCTGCAGCTCCCTGCCGCTGCCCGCGCTCATCCCGGTCACCGCCGTGTGCCTCGGCCTCTTCGTGGTGGGGGTGGCGGGGAACGTGCTGACCGTGCTGATCCTGCGGCGCTGCCGGGAGCTGAAGACCACCACCAACCTGTACCTGGGCAGCATGGCCGTGTCCGACCTGCTCATCCTGCTGGGGCTGCCCTTCGACCTCTACCGCCTCTGGCGCTCCCGGCCCTGGATCTTCGGCCAGCTGCTCTGCCGCCTCTCCTACTACCTGAGCGAGGCCTGCACCTACTGCACCATCCTGCACATCACGGCGCTCACCGTGGAGCGCTACCTGGCCATCTGCTTCCCGCTCAAGGCCAAGGTGGTGATCACCAAGCGCCGGGTCAAAGCGGTGATCGGGACCCTGTGGGCCTTCGCCCTGCTCTCGGCTGGGCCCTTCTTCTTCCTGGTGGGCGTGGAGCAGCGGGACAACCAGACCGACTTCAGCCGCGAGTGCCGGCTCACACCGCTGGCCACCGAGTCCGGCCTGCTGGGCATCATGTTGTGGGTCACCACCAGTTACTTCATCCTGCCTGTCCTCTGCCTCAACGTGCTCTACGGCCTCATCGGCAGGGCGCTGTGGAGGAGCAAGGTCCGGCCCCAGGGCCCCAACGCAGCCCTCAGGGAGAAGGGGCACAGACAGACCATCAGGATCCTGGGTGAGTTCCAGGGAATCAGCCCCTTCCCTCACTCCATCCCCAGGTACCGCCCAGCTCCCCCTAGGCTGGGCTCAATCAGCCATGTACAGACGAAGGCAACCTGGCACCCTCCCCACAGCCCACTTCTGCAGGGTGGCTCCAGGGTGAACTGCAGAGTGAAAAGGACTGAGAACCTCATAGGGCACAATTCGGCCAGTGTCTGCACCCCACCGATTTCAGCAGGGATGTCTCTGAGAGCAGGGACATCAGAGGTGGAAAAATCCCTTAGGTCAAACTGCTCAGTGTAGGGCCTGGTGACCTCTGACCTCAGCAAGCCACCACTGGTCCCTATAGATGTACTCGGCCAATGTCTAGCAGTAGGTGAGGTTCATGCTCTCTCCAAAGCTTTGTCCAGTTTAAAATTACTCTAATAATGAGGCTTCTGCCTCTTCCCTGTGGAGATTTTTTCCCTTGCCTAATAGGTTTCCCTGTTAGCAGATTTTTCTGGTGTACTTGCTAAATCTTGCTTTCATACATTTGAGTGCACCGTAGTCGTCAGCACTGCTTTGGAGGGGCCACCCCCCAAATGCACTTAGTTATAATATTGAATTTTAAATAATATTTGGGATATCTACTACCTAAAATACTTCCTAACAGCTAACTAACTTCACTAACTTTATTTATGTAGCACCACTGAAATTCAGCCGTTTCAGAGGTGGATAACCAGGATGGCAGCAAAGGAATGGAGAATTTGGGGTCAGGTGCATGTTTATGAAAAGGGCTAACAAATCATGATGGGCCCATGCAGCAAAGAAGACTTGTGATGAAACCCTGGCTCCATTGAAGTCAATGGTGATATTCCTTAACTTCTAAGGCTTCAACTAACGCACCGATTTTGTATCAGACAGCTACATGAGAAATACAAAGGGCTGAACGGACCCTGCCAGTATTTGAACATGTGGCTCCCAGCTGTCTATGTATTTAGAAAATATTGATTAGACCACAAAGCCATGCTTGCAGGAATGCATAACATTTATTTGCAAGCAGAGGAGATACTAAAATACTCTGTGATAACTGTGATATAAGTGCTTAGAGAAAAATGTATACAATAGATTTTAGACTTTGCCCTTTTGAAATTGATTTCTCATTAACAAGATCTTGTTAAACAATTCAGTTATTTACATGCATTGACACAGTTAGTTTTAGGTTCTTAACAGCTATAGAGTTGAATTAACATTGCCAGTGTTAATTTTTGTAATATATTGGCTAATTTTAAAAGATTCCAGTTGTTGATTGAGCATCATTTATACATTATGGGGCCAATGTTTTTCAGAAGGTTTTTCTGCCTCTGTTGCCATATGTAAAGCTCTTTCAACAAGAGAGAAACTGACTACATACAGAGCGCTGTCAGTTGCACAAAGCAAAGAAATTAAAACCACTAGAGAAAAATAGGTGTTTGCGAACTTCTTTCAGGTGTAGTAAACTTAGATATTTCTTTTAACTAGAGTAGGACCAAGTTTTCTGACAGAAATGTGAATTTCAAGTTGATAGTGTCTTTTGACATATGGGTCAAACTGATCCTTGGTTATTCCTTTGAAACTAGTGGAATTATGCAAGGGATGAATTTGGACCATTAAACTTTTTCTATAATTGACTAGCCATATGTTGTTATCTTTTGAAAAGTCACAAGTAATACAAAGGAATTGTATGTGTTTCCTGAACTTGTAAATAGAAATAATTAAAAATAATGCACACGGTAGATTACAGTAAGAGCCCAGTAGAGAGAACACATTAACTATACAGTGTGTTACAACAGGCATAACAGTACAGCCCTTTTCAACATATCAATGTTAAAGAATAAATTGATGACAAGAATAGATTTGCTGTGCACTTTTACAAAAACTCTCCTCATTCTGGTTTTCCTCTTAGTTTTCATACTATATAAATGAAGTTGAAAATGTTACATAAATTCATTTTTATTGTGTTTGCTATTACAGGGAAGATACAATAGTTTACAATTTCATATTCACTAAAGTATGTACTTTTCCCCGTTTAAATAATCTCTAGGAATTTTGCTGGAGAGATTCCCAATTACCTTATTTTGTTCTGAAAAGTAGTTAATGGATGTGATGCTGTTCCCATTTTCTTACACCAATATAACTTCATTACTTAACTGGTGTTTCTCCTGATCTACATTAGTGTAAGAAGAGGAAGTAATGAGAGCAGAATCAGACTTATAATATATTATATGTTTTGGTACCTAGACGTTCAGAATGTTAGTGGTTTAATGAGTCTGAATCCTGACCCTTAACTATTTTGTGTGTGTTGTTTTGTCTTACAGCTGTGGTGGTTCTGGCGTTTATAATTTGCTGGTTGCCATTCCATGTGGGCAGGATCATATTTATAAACACTCAGGATACCAGCATGATGCTTTTCTCCCAGTACTTTAATATATTCGCTTTGCAGCTTTTCTATCTGAGCGCATCCATCAACCCAATCCTCTACAACCTCATTTCAAAGAAATACAGGGCAGCTGTCTACAAACTCCTGCTCCCACGCAGATCTGGAGAAAGGGCTTTCAGTGCTACCCGAGATACTGGTGGCTACACTGAGACCAGCACTAGCATAAAAAAAGAGTACATAACCCCCTTCTGAGACTGCTTCACGGATGGACTTCTAGAGAGATAATCTATAAAGGAAGGGCAGTTAATTCTAGCAGTATAGTCATAAAAGACTAGATTTTTGTTTTGCTATTTGTGGAGTTTTATAATTCTTTGTATTTTTTCTTAATACTTGTATTGTTCTGTTAACAGAGAAAATGAATAGGCAACTTAGAACTGTGAGACTGGCATAGAACTAGTGAAAGGCAACAAAATAGCAAAGGGCAAGGTGACGTCAATTACCTAGAAACCCCATTGTTAACTTATTACATGTCAATCAGTAAAAATTGCTATGTAAAAGTGTGTGAGAGACAGTGCCAAATATTGAGGTTGTTCTGTTTGGGTTTGCTAGCCAAGGAACCTCCAAGAGCGCCTTTGCCCTTTTGAAATTGATTTCTCATTAACAAGATCTTACAAACTATAAGAATCATAGAATATCAGGGTTGGAAGGGACCTCAGGAGGTCATCTAGTCCAATCCCCTGCTCAAAGAAGGACCAATTCCCAACTAAATCATCCCAGCCAGGGCTTTGTCAAGCCTGACCTTAAAAACCTCTAAGAAAGGAGATTCCACCACCTCCCTAGGTAACCCATTCCAGTGCTTCACCACCCTCCTAGTGAAAAAGTTTTTCCTAATATCCAACCTAAACCTCACCCACTGCACATTGAGACCATTGGTCCTTGTTCTGTCATCTGGTACCATTGAGAACAGTCTCGATCCATCCTCTTTGGAACCCCCTTTCAGGTAGTTGAAAGCAGCTATCAAATCCCCCCTCGTTCTTCTCTCCTGCAGACTAAACAATCCCAGTTCCCTCAGCCTCGCCTCATAAGTCATGTGCTCCAGCCCCCTAAACATTTTTGTTGCCCTCCAGTGGACTCTTTCCAATTTTCCCACATCCCTCTTGTAGTGTGGGGCCCAAAACTGGACACAGTACTCCAGATGAGGCCCCACCAATGTCGAATAGAGGGGAATGATCACGTCCCTCGATCTGCTGGCAATGCCCCTACTTATACAGCCCAAAATGCCGTTAGCCTTCTTGGCAACAAGGGCACACTGTTGACTCATATCCAGCTTCCCATCCACTGTAACCCCTAGGCCCAACTGCAAAGAGGTCTGTGCAGGTGCAGGGGTCCATCTATATGAGTGTCCTGCAAGATTGGAGTTTAAGATTTTAGGGTCTAATTGTGCAAACATGAGTAATTTTACTCACATGAATAGCGTCACCAAGCTCCCCCCAAGTAAAGTTGCTCATGTGCATGCTTGTTTCCAGGATCAGTCCCTTACATATGACCTGTACAATTTAATGGTCTCTAATTTATATAATATGGACCAATCCTCTGTAATAATTTTAATAGCAGTGTTGTTCCTTATTAAATATATGCAATAATTAGCTCACATTAGGTTAACTTTCTAGTTGTGACCGAGACCACAAATTTAAACCCAGACTAAAACGAGATGATTTAGTGAGGAATGTGGTGGTGTCAGGCAGAGCTGTAGGAAGACAAAGTATCGTTATCTACGGAGAGTCAAAGCATATTGCTCATACATGAAGAGCCAAATTCTTCTTTCAGCTACATTGATGTAAATCAGGAACAACTCGATTGAAACCAATGGAGTTAAGCTGCATTCACATCAGCATAATTGATCACATGGCTACACTTTAATTTTACTTGTGTTTTAACACGTTAGTTAACCCATGTTAACTACCGTGGTTGTGTATCCTTAGTGTAGTAACATGTGTGTCCTGTCTACACTAATGTTTACAATGGTACGAGTGGACATGTTAAAACATGACTAAAAAATTCCAGCATAGACGCCCCCAGAAAGCAGTGTTTGACCCTTCCCAGGCGTTAAAATTCTCGGACAAAACCCTTAGTTTAACGAAAGGGAGCACTGGCTGGTTAGAGTAAAGGCCACGGGGCAGAGGAGCCAGTTAGCTCATGGCGTGCCATACACATACAGCCTTTGCCTTGCAGCAACTTCTCACCCCTGCCAGGCTGGATTTTTTGCCCTTCAAAATGTTAAATTAACAACAGAACAAAGAATAGTTGCTAGTTTGTGGGTTTGGTAGAACACGTCATTTTCTCTTGTGAACTCTGTAAATAAATAGAGGTATATAAAACAAAGCCTTGTGACACTGATTTGTGAGCTTCACTAACCTGATACTAATTTGTCTAATCTAGATTGGATAATCCCACATTGTGGTCTGCTGAGAGCTGGCGGGTTACATGGTGCTGGCACCTCCTCTCCATTTCCATTTGCTAAATGTTATTGAAAGACCTGCTAAAAGCACTTTAAATACTTCCTCGGTGTTACTTTTCCTTATGAGCAATTCTTGTAGCTTCCACGGGGATCATAGTTAGGAGGGGAAGAGTCCCCCCTGAGGACAAACAAGAGGGGAGGTGCCCCAGGTGATTGTGAATAGAATGGAAAACCATCCACCAGACACTCCGTATATAAAATGTGCTCCTCACTTTGAAGAAGTGTCAGCAGCTCTGTTCTGTCTGATCTATAGCATTTATGGCACACCAGCCACTGTAATGTCAGTATAACCCTTTAGTGTTGGGACACTGCATTCCTGCTCCATATCAGCTGCTGGCAAGCTATTTAGAAGTTGCCTTGTCTCTTACTCATGGTACACCTTGGGCTGGATATTATGATTGGGAGATAATGCATTGCTGCTGATCAGCAGAAAATGCCAAAAGCAAACTGGTTTCTGGTTACCGTGATGGCATGAAATCTGCCCTGTTTGGTAGGAAGATCATTTGTGTCCCCATTGTAAATATCCCTTTTTCAAGCATCGCAGAATAAATTTATTCAGAAAACCACAACTGCAAGCTTGTGATGTGCTTTACTTGAAAACAAATACATATGCACATAAACTAACCAGAGCTTAGAGTGGTTGTACAGAAATGCTGGGTCTGACATTGCATTGCCTTGGCAGTCAAACAATACAATGTTAAGGACTGGGATGGAGAATAATATTAGAAATATTGTAATGCTGAGCTATAAATCACTACTTCATCCCCACTGTTGTCAGCTCTGGCCACCCCACCGTAAAAACAAGATAGAGCAGAATAGATTCCAATTACATTCCAAGATGGGGAACGAAACTAATCAGCAGCATGGAAAGCCTTCCATATGAAACGATTGGGATTGTTTAAAGAGGGGACAGATAAGGAGGGACATAGCAGGAGGTGCACAAACAATGAATGGTAAAGAAGAGGTATGTCAGGGTGCTCCGATTTACCCTCTTGAAATACAAGAATAAGGGGACATTTGATTAAAAACTGAAAGGCAGCAAATCAAAAAAGTGACAGAGGGAAACAATTTTGCACAACTTATGATTAGTCTGTGGAACTCATTGTCACAAGAGATCGGTGTGGTGTTGCTTAGCTGGAGTTATCAACTGGCCATTTCTCTGACTAACAAAGCACCCCACAGTCACATACCCTATTGGTTTTTGGTTGGTTGTTTTTTTAAGCACCTAACGTTTGAAAAGGCTAAAACACTTCATGCTCCAAGGTATAAACCAATGTAATCGAGGGGACTGGGAAGAAACTCCCTGCCCCCCGCCCCCGGGAGTAAGTTATTCCCAAACTGTCCACTTTGGTGTTTCTCACCTTATTCAGGCATTGGGTAGAGGCCTCTGCTAGAGACAGAAAGTGGACTTAGGGCCTGCTCCTGCTCCCACTGAAATCAATGGCAACACTCCCATTGGCTTCAATGATGCAGGATTGAGCCCTAGATGAACCACTGCTCTTACCCAGTGTGGGAGTTTCCATATTCCTTTTAGGTTTCAACAAAATATTAGGCCTCGGGCATTTCTTTAAATAAATGTATTTTGTGCCTCTCCCCCAACAGACCTGCCTGTGTTATGCCTTGGCAGTTTATTTGTGGCCCCGTGCAACCAGATCTGCACATTCTGCAAAACACAGGGGTTCTGGCCATTGATTTTTACTGATTACTCACCAATTTAGATATGCATCGGTAAGGTGAATAATGGGGAAAGTATCAGGGCTTGAGCCAAAGGTCACTGAAGGCAGCCAAAAGACACGTGTGGTTTGGGGTAAGGTCCGTATTCCCACAGAAAAAGGCTGGTTAGTCAATGGTGCAGAGGGTGAACAGTTACACTCCAAAATTCCATGCAGCCCTTCTCTTTTTCTGGAGCAAGGTAATGTCTGTGAGCTCGCTGTGGCAGTTGGGTCCAGAAAGCTGTTTGATTTTTGTATTATTTATATTATGGTAGTATCGATGCCCCAGCTGACATCCAAGGCCCCATTGTGCTAGGTACATAAGAGACAGTCCCTGCCAGAAAGGCTTTACAGGCTAAATACACAAGACAGATAAACAATGCACAGTCAACCTGTTGAAATCTTTGCCAGAGGATGTTGTGAAGGCCAAGATACTAACAGGGTTTAAAAAAGATCTAGATAATTTCATAGAGGATAGGTCCATCAATGGCTCTTAGCCAGAATGGGCAGGGATTGTGTCCCTAGCCTCTGTTTGCCAGAAGCTGGGAATGCGCAACGGGATGGATCACTTGATGATTACCTGTTCTGTTCATTCCCTCTGGGGCACCTGACATTGGCCACTGTCAGGAGACAGGATGGGCTAGATCAGGGGTTTTTAAACTGGGGGTCAGGATCCCTCAGGGGATCACGAGGTTATTACATGGAGTCGTGAGCTGTCAGCCTCCACCCCAAACCCCGCTTTGCATCCAGCATTTACAATGGTGTTAAATACATTAAAAAGTGTTTTTAATTTAGAAGGGGGGTTGCCCTTCGAGGCTTGCTATTTGAAAGGGGTCACCAGTAGAAAAGTTTGAGAACCACTGGGCTAGATAGACCTTTGATGTGACCCAGTATGGTCATTCTTATGACTAAAGAAGAACTATGGGCCCCATTTTACAGCTGCTCTTCTACAGCACTTTTCATCAGTAGAGCTCAGAGCGCTTCAATGGCAGTGAATATCATTAGCCCCATTTTACAGACGGAGAAACCGAGGTACGCATAGGTGACGTGACGTGCCCAAGATTACACAGGACGTCTGTGGCAGAGACCGGCACTGATCCCAAATTTGTGTGCCTGTGCAGTGCCTTATCCACAAAGCCATCTTTCTTTCAGGCTGGGAAACAACTGTGTTTTTCTCTGGTCCTTATGGAATTCCTACTTGGTTTTGTTTTTGTTATAATACAATAAACCCAAATCCTGCTTGCCTTCTTCACATGAGTAGCCCCTTGGAAGTCATATGAGAAAGGCAAGCGGGATTTGCTCCTACGGCATTTTCTATGAGGATTGGAACTTTTAAAATATCCTTTCAGAACATTACAATTCCGATTACTCTAGTAAAGGCGAAAATCCAGGCAGAGCAGCATTTAATGGATTGTTCTGATCAGAAAAAAATAGTGTTTGTAATGGACTGGAGGGGTTCATTCGAGAAGTGATTAGATTGCCTGGCTGGCTAACCTGTGCTTTCTATGGAGAACGGTGAATGTTCCATTCTTTCTCCACCAGTCTCTATGGAGACACAGCTATGGGCAAAAGAATTATGCTGAAAAGTAAATTAGCCCAGATATATTCACTCTTTTGATGGCAGAAATTCTCCCCATGAGTTGTATAGTCTAGTATGCTGAATGGCGTTTACGTCTTTTTTAAAAGCCTTCACTAATGTAAGCTCTAGTGATCCTTGTCCCTTCCACCTGGAGCCTAGTCCTGGCTGGCATTTGCCATCTGCTCTTTCTGGATATTGTACGCGTATCTCAGGGCAGCAGGCAGTTGTGTCTTTGTTGTAGTGGAGCCTAGCAAGACGAACTCATTCCCCATTGACATCTGTCTCAGCCAATCCCTCTTCACTTATAAAAGGCATCTTCAAACCATTTTCTGAAGGTATTTTGGCCCTGCCAGCAGCCCCCTCATTGATAGGTGTTTTATACACTGTTTTTCTGCAGTTGGGGAAAGACACTTTTGAAACTAAGTTCCTGGCTCAGGACAACACTTGAAGCATGTGTTTGACTTGAAGATGAAGTGCAGTCCTGAATAGGGGCCTAAATTACTAGGATTATATCTAGTCATAGCAGATAGAATCTCTTCATGTCAATCACTCCTAGGCACTTATATGGCCCTGCCACAGGTGGCTGGCCCCAGTAAATGAAGTCGCTCCAAAGCCCCGGTGCCAGAGCAGGTGCTCCCATTTGGCCAATTAAGAGGGTGGGACAGTATCTTTGGGCTATAAAGAATCAGGGAGTCCCACTCTGCCAAAGTAGGCTGCTTCAATCTGGAAAGGTAGGTATGAGCTGCTAGAGACCAGAGGACTGTGGCAGAGCCAAGAAGGAAGCTGAAAGTAGAGGAGCATGAAGAGAGGTTTGCTGGCCTGCCAGGGCCAGAGGGCTGAAGGTAAGAGGAACAGCAGCAGAGGGAGCTGCCTGCTAACTCTAAGCCAGGGGTCTCAAACTCAAATGACCATGAGGGCCGCATGAGGACTAGTGCATTGGCCCGAGGGCTGCATCACTGACACCCACTCCTTGCTGACCCTACCCCAGCCCCCACTCTACCCCTTCCATGAGGCCCTGCCCCTCCCTCTTCCCTAAGGCTGACTCCAGGCACCAAGCCTGGCAAGCAGGTGCTTGGGGCGGCCGCTCCAGAGAGGGGCGGCACGTCCAGGTATTTGGCGGCAATTCGGCGGACGGTCCCTCACTCCTGCTTGGAGCGAAGGACCTCCCGCTGAATTGCCGCTGCAGATTGTGATTGCGGCTTTCCCTTTTTTTTTTTTTTTTTTTTTTTTTTTTGCCTGCTTGGGGTGGCCAAAACCCTGGAGCCGGCCCTGCTCTTCCTGCCCCTTCCCTACCTCCATTTCAACCCCTTCAATCCCTGAAGTCCTCACCCCAACTCTGCCCCCTCCCTACCCCTAGGAGTGGTGCGGGGTGTGATGGGGGCTCAGGGCAGGGAGTTGGGGTGAAGGATGGGGTTGGGGTGCAGGGTATAGCAGGGGGCTGGGGGTGTGTGGAGTGTGGTGGGGGCTCCATACAGGGGGATGGGGTGCAGGAGGGGTGTGGCAGGGGCACCATACAGGGGGTTGGGGTGCAGGAGGGGTGAGGGGTGTGGTGGGGGCTCCGGACAGGGGGATGGGGTGCAGGAGGGGTGTGGCGGGGGCACCATACAGGGGGTTGGGGTGCAGGAGGGGTGAGGGGTGTGGTGGGGGCTCCGGACAGGGGGTGTTTGAGACCCCTGCTCTAAGCTGGAGAACCAGAGCCAAGGGTTGGAGCAAGTTGATGGCAATGAGGCAGTAGGTCTATTACCTGCTGATCTCTCCAAGGCTGGTGAGCTAGACCAAGAGGAACTGAGGGTGTGGGGTGAAGGATGCTCCCTTGGCAAGGATGCATCTAGCAGAGAGATTCTGGGATGAGTGGGATTATACTGTGGTTGGAGGGGCTAGTGTGGCTGTCCTGGTACAGGGAGAAGAGAGGGCTAACAGAGAATGTGTGTGTATGTGGTCAAAGGTGCTGGTGTGGTACATGGTGGGGGGGGTACTGAGGTATGAGAAGACTTGAGGGATGAGAGGACTACTTGTACTGGGGTGACAACTGGCCTATGTGTTTGGATTTATATTATGGATCATTGACACATTGTTTGAGTAATAAACTGCCCCCAAGAAGGGGTAGTACTGGGACAAGAGAGACTGAAGGGAAGTTTTATGGGTAACCTGAAGCGGGGAACTGAGGCAGTATGTCTATTGTGCCATGGCCTGCTACAGGATGGCACTTCAGGCAGGACCAGCCCCCATTCCTGTAATATCTGAGCACCTCTCACTCTTTAATGTAGTTACCCTCACAACACCCGTGTGAGGTCAGCAAGTGTTCTTATCTCTAATCTTACAGAGGGGGAGGGGAATGAGGTCAAGAGAGACAAATGACTTCTCCTAAGTAGCCCACAAAGGCTTTGGCAGAGCAGGCAATTGTAATACCATGACCAATGGACTAGACCATTCTGAAGGAAGATTTACAGTTCTGAGGTGTGGGTGAGGGGTTTAGAGAGTAGGTTGTGCTGGGGGTCAGTGGCACTCTATGTGAAAGAGTCAAATCTAATAAAAATCTCATGAATCAAACTATACATAGAATCTCTATGGATAGAAATTCCATGCTTGAATAACAAGAATATAGCAGTTGGAATATACTACCAACAACCTGACCAGGATGGTGATTGCGAAATGTCTTGGAGATTATTATTGCATTTTCTATTTGTAGAGCATCTCTAATGGGGGATTTCAACTATCTCCATATTGACTGGGTACTTGTCACCTCAGAACAGGATGCAAAGAAAGTTTCTTGACACCTTAAATGACTGCTTCTTGGAGCACTAGTCCTGGAACCCCCAAGCAGAGAGACAATTCTTGACTTGCTCCTAAGTGAAGCACAGGATCTGGTCCAAGAAGCGACTATAGCTGAACTACTGGGTAACAGTGAACCAAATGTAATTGAATTTAACATCTTTGGGATGTGGGAAGACACCAAACACGCCCATCACATTTAACTTAAGGAAGGGGAACGTCACAAAAATGAGGAAGCTAGTTAATGGAAATTAAAAGGTGCAGTCACAAAAATGAAATGCCTGCAAGCTGCATGAAAACTCTTTAAAAGACCACAATACAGGCTCAAACTCCTAACCCAAATTAAAACACATAAGAGGACCAAAAAGTGCCACTGTGGCTAAATAAGAAAGTAAAAGAAGCAGAGACAAAAAGCCATGCTTTAAAATTTGGAAGTCAAATTCTACTAAGGATAATAAAAAAGCATGAATTCTGGCAAATGTAAAAGTATAATTAGGCAGACCAAAAATCATTTGAAGAGCAACTAGCCAAAGACTAACAAAATAGTTAAGTACATCAGAAGCAGGAAGTCTGCCAAACAATCAGTAGGGCCACTGGACAAATGAGGTGCTAAAGGAACACTCAGGGAACATAAGACTATAGCAGAGAAGCTAAATTAGGGTTACTATATGTTTGGGTTTTCCCAGACACTGCCTCTTTTTTGACCTTCTGTCTGGGTGGATTTTTCAAATAACAGGCAACGTCTGGAATTTTTGCACAGCAGTCATTGCAGCTCAGAAAGATCCCTGACTGGTCCCTTCTTGTATCCACAACTGATTGGTCCATTCCCCTGCAGCCACCGCTGCCAGACCCCAGCTCCCAGCCCTAAGGAGGGGGATCCCGCAGGGAGATGCTGACTGATAGCTGGTGCTGCATCCTGGGCTTGCTCCAGCCTCCCTGCCACCATGACAGGGAGCAATACTACCCCCCCTCTAGTCCCCCCCAGGTATCCCTTCCAGTACACACACCCCAATTGAACCCCCTTCCTCTCCAGCTTCCCCCTGCCCCATCCCCACAGTCAGTGTCCTCTTTTGGGGAACATCAAATATGATAACCCTAAGTTAAATTAATTCTTCATCAGTCTTCACTGCAGAGGGTGTGAGGGAGATTCGAGCTAGTGTTTTTAGGTGACAAATCTGAGGAGCTGTCCTAGATTCAGATGTAAATAGAGGAGGTTTTGGAACAAATTGATAAATTAAACAGTAATATGCCACCAGGATCAGATGAGATTCACCCAAGAGTTCTGAAAGAACTCAACTATGAAATTGCAGAACTACTAACTGTGGTATGTATCCTGTCACTTAAATCAACTTCCATACTAGAGGATAGCTAATGTGACACCAATTTTTAAGTCTCCAGAGGCAATTCTGGCAATTACAGGCTGGTAAGCCTAACTTGAGTATGGGGCAAATTGGTTGGAACTATAGTAAAGAACAGAATTATTAAACACACAGATGAACACCATTTGTTGGGGAAGAGTCAACATGGTTTTTGTAAAGGAAAATCATGTCTCACCAATTTATTGGAATTCTGAGGGGGTCAACTAATGTGGACAAGGGTGATTCAAGTGGATATAGTGTACATGGACTTTCAGAAAGCCTTTGACAAGGACCCTCACAAAAGGCTCTTAAAGAAAGCAGTCATGGAATAAGATAGAAGGTCCTCTTGTGGAACAGTAGCTGGTTAAAAGACAGGAAACAAAGGGTAGGAATAAATTGTCAGCTCTCAGAATGAGGAGAGAGAAATAGTGGTGTCCTCCAGGAATCTGTACTGGGACTAGTGGTGTTCAACATATTCATAAATTATCTTGGAAAAGGGGGTAAATAAGCAGCAGAACTTGCTGCTGATACAAAATTACTCCAAATAGTAAGCCCAAATCTGATTGCAAAGAATTACAACAGGATCTCCCAACATGGGAGACTAGATGACAAAAAGACAGATGAAGTTAATTGTTAAATACAAAGTAATGCACATTGGAAAACATAATCCCAACTATATATTCAAAAAGATAGGGTCTAAATTAGCTGTTACTACTCAAAGACCTTGCAGTAACGGTGAATAGTTCTCCAAAAACATCTGCCCCATGTGCAGCAGCAGTCCCAAAAAAAAAAACCCCCAACCAAAACCAACAGAATATTATGAAAGGGATAAATACTAAGAAAATATCAAATGCCACTGTATAAACATGGTACACCCACATCTTGAATACTGTGTGCCGTTCTGGTCTCCCCATCTCAAAAAAGATGTACTAGAATTGGAAAAGGTACAGAGAAGGGCAACAAAAATGATTAAGGGTATGGAACAGCTTCTGTGGAGAGATGAACAGTCCCAGTCTTTTTTAATCTCGGAAAACAGATTAAGGGGAGATATGATAGCGCTAGAAGATCATGACTGCTGTTGAGAAAGTGAATAAGGAAGTGTTTACTCCATCACATTACACAAGAACTGAGGATCACCCCATGAAACTTCTTCATACAATACAGTCAACCTGAGGAACTCCTTGTCAGGGGATGTTGTCAAGGCCAAAAGTATAACTGTGTTTAATAATAATAATTTAAAAAAAAACCCTCAAGTTCATGGAGGATTGGTCCATCAATGGTTATTAGTTAAAATGGCTGGGGATGCAGCCCCATTCTCCAGTTGTCCCTAGTCTCTGACTGGCAGAGATTGGGAGTGGATGACTGGGTATGGATCACTGGTGATTGCCTGTTCCATTCATTCCTTCTGGGGCACCTGGCATTGGCTAAGCGGACCATTGGTCTGACCCAGTATGGTTATTCTTGTGCACTGAAAAGTATCTTTTAAATGTATAAATTAGTGCAAGAGGAGACCTGTATAAACATAATCATCACTTTGTACAAATGTTTGATGTACACGTCTACAGAAATAGTTTGTTTAAATACAAGCAAAAGTCTAATCCTCCAAACTCAAACATGCTAGTCACATGAATAAATGCTTCTCACATAAGGCTGGCTGCTCTTCTTGCTGTTGTCTTATTTCTAAATGACCATTTCTCAAGCCATTTTGCTGTTAGTGCTAAGAAAGTTAATGTAGAGGGGCTTCCCCCCTGCCCCCCCCCCCCCCTTCATGGCTCCTCTTACTAAAAATGAGTGTACAGTGCCTAGACTAGTTACAAAGGAAATAAGTTAAGATTGAAGAATTTACCTTCCTCTCAAATGAAGGAGTTGTTCAACTAAACTTCTATAAACTGGGGTTAATCTGATGTGAGTGTCCACAAGCAACATTGCACCTATTTAACTAAACTGGTTTAATGTTACATGTGTGTAGTAAACAAGCCCCTAGAGCATTGCCTTATGTGGCACAAAGGCAATTGAATGAGGTGGAGAAGTTTGAAAACAGAGACACTATCTCCAGACAGTAGAATGGAGGGGACTGAGATAAAGGTATGATCTACACAAGAAAGCTGCAAGGATACGAATTAAGAAGTGAATTTAAACCAATATAGATAAACGGGTACAGAGCCCTGTGTGGACACTTACTGCTAATCTAAAATAAGTCATTTTTTGGTTTAACAGGTTTCACTAAAACAAAATGTCCTCTCAGCCTTTTGCACCAATTTAATTATGTCAGTGAATGCAGGGTTAGACCCAGAGTCTGTCACTGTATGACCCAGGGACCTCTTTGTGCCAACTGTCAGAGGGAACAGAGGTACCTAAGAGTTGCAGGGATCCCTGGGTCTAGGATCTACGTACTAGTTTGCCAAAGAATGTCATGTAAGGTTGCCAATGGAAAACCTGTGCCCAGTGGATAAGGGGCTGGGTGCTGGAGGGACACTCAGAGGCCTTAGGTGTTGGAGAATTATTGCTAGCCAGCTTGAGAAACAGCAAAGCCCATGGGCTGAGAGGGGAGTGCTTTGTTGCTTGTGGCTGGGAGAGCCAGGGAACTGGCCCCCAACAGGCAGACAAGGTTCCCTCTCACTAAGGGCAGGTGGTAGCAAGGTGCCCTACAACCCTGGGTGTCCCTGGGAAGCATGTCCCTGTGCTAGCTGAGGGAAAAAAACACACAATTCTTGCTGAGAGGCCCATATTTCAGTCTAGGAGTGCATAGATCCAAGGTGGCCTGCCTGCTCTTTCATGGCTCTATTCAAATCCTATTCCAAAGAAATTGTACATATTGTAAATAAAGTTGATTAGGATAATCTCTCTTGTTACTATCCATTCATCACTCTCTCCAAAAGCAAATAGTCCACTCTTTCTCAGAGTCCAGACTTCCCTGATCACTCTGACTTGCACCTACCATGCGGAAACAAACGTAGGCAGTCTCAATAGGCTAGAAAATGAAGGCTTTTGTTTCATATGCCTGTTCTATCAAACCCATGTGCTCTATGCCTACTGAGGCTGTAATAAGAAAATATGATTTGGTAAATATTTAAATTTGATAGCTTTATGGCCAGGCGTGTGTTTTCAGTTGTGAAATTCTGTATACAAATATTCCCTGTCAACAATATCATGTAGTGTCGCTTTAATATCCAGCTGGTGGTGTGAAAAGCACCTAAAATAAGGTTAACTGTTGCAATGGAGTTAGCACTATTTTTAAAGTCTATGGGCCAGACGTTGCCATTAGTTACATTCCTGTAACTATATTGACATGAATGGGTTTTCCTGGGTCAAACTGAGGGTGGAACTTGGTCCTTGACCTCTTCCTTCCCTCATATCAAGCCTTTCATTAATGGCCTGATCCTGTGTGACCAGTGGAGTCCATGGGAACTGTTGGTGCTTAGCAGATTGCACCATTGGTCCTTGGCTGCCTTAAAACGAACTGGGTAGAGATCTCACAAGGACTGAATATGGTGTTCTTAGTGCTCTCTAACTGATGGACTGTCATTCTCCAACAGACCTCAGCAAGTCACCATTAGTCTATCCCAAAAGCACTTCAAGTCTTCTTTAACTGTATGTCTTAAAGATGATCCACTTAGCTAAGACAGTGGTTCTCAACCAGGGGTACATGTACCCCTAGAAGTATCATAGAATCATAGATTATAGGACTGGAAGGGACCTCGAGAGGTCATCGAGTCCAGTCCCCTGCCCGCATGGCAGGACCAAATACTGTCTAGACCATCCCTGATAGACATTTATCTAACCTACTCTTAAATATCTCCAGAGACGGAGATTCCACAACCTCCCTAGGCAATTTATTCCAGTGTTTAACCACCCTGACAGTTAGGAACTTTTTCCTAATGTCCAACCTAGACCTCCCTTGCTGCAGTTTAGACCCATTGTTTCTGGTTCTATCCTTAGAGGCTAAGGTGAACAAGTTCTCTCCCTCCTCCTCATGACACCCTTTTAGATACCTGTAAACTGCTATCATGTCCCCTCTCAGTCTTCTCTTTTCCAAACTAAACAAACCCAGTTCTTTCAGCCTTCCTTCATAGGTCATGTTCTCAAGACCTTCAAGTATGTAGAAGTCTTACAGCGGGTACATCAACTCATCTAGATATTTGCCTAGTTTTACAACAGGCTACATAAAAAGCACTAGCAAACTCAGTACAAACTAAAATTTCATATGGACAATGACTTGTTTATACTGCACTATATACTATACACTGAAATGTAAGTACAATATTTATATTCCAGTTGATTTATAATTCTATGGTAAGAGTAAACAATTTTTCAGTAATAGGGTGCTGGGACACTATTTTTATGTCTGATTTTGTAAGCAAGTAACTTTTAAGTGAGGTGAAACTTGGCATACACAAGACAAATGGGACTCCTGACAGGGGTACAGTAGTCTGGAAAGGTTGAGAGCCACTGAGCTAAGCCATTCACTGCTATAATCTACTGTTTACCATAGAAACGTAAGGCTGGAAGGGACTGCAAGGCTAAAATAAATAGCAAAGCCTAGATTCCATGGAACTATTTAAGGACCCAAGGCCAGAGAAATACCCAAACTAATACTAACAGAGAATCTTATGAGGCTGCTGAAAAAGATATAGGTGGGATCAAACACAAAGGCTTGAAAATAAAATGGCAGGAAATGAAGACCATGAGATCAAGAAAACTGGCTGGAATTCAATAACACCTGGGAAATCTACAATGGAACACAAGGATGTGCCTAAGCTACAGGTAGGAAAGATTCCTTCAGACAGGAGGAGAGAAACTGGGAAAGGTGCATAGGCCAACAGAGAAATGAGAGCAGTGAAGGAATAAAAACAAAGCATGCACTTTAAAAATCTCCAGTAACAATCAGGGCTCTTCAACTAAATGCACAGTGGACAAAAGATTAAAAAAAAAAAAACCCAATAGAGTGAATAGCAGGAAGTTAGGAAATAAGTTAGGACCAGAACTTCAGCTAGTTTAAACTGGTCTGACTCCACTGAAGTCAAGGCAGGGCATAGAGAAGTTGGGTTTAGTGTGTTTCTCAAATGCAGCCACCAGGGGCTTTTCTTGTGGCCACAGCCTCTTGGGCTGTGATTGGAAGGGGTGGGGACAGTGGTGAGCTGGAGTTGGTTTGCACCAGTTTGCAAGAACCGATTGTTAAATTTAGAAGCCGGTGTAGAACCAGTTCCTAAAGGGGCAGGTGGGTGAGTAAACTCCAGTCCATGGGCCACATCCAGCCCGCAGGACCATCCTGCCTGAGCTCCCAGCTGGGGAGGCTCCCCCCGCCCCTCCCCCAGCCGCCGAAGACCCAGTAGGGAACCAGTTCTTAGGATTTTGGGAGCTCATCACTGGGTGGGGAGGGCAAAGTAGGGCCTCCTGCCCCTCCCCCGTTGCTCCTGGATGCACTGCCTTGATGTTGGCTGCTGGGGCCACCATCAGGGGTTGGGCCCTGCACTGTCTGGAATCACCAGGGGCACAACGCTGTAGGAGCAGGCAGCCAATGAGTTCCCCACCTTCCCAGGGGTAGTGGGGGTCAGGCTTTGGGCTTTAGCTCGGGGGTGGCAGGGCAGCAGGTTCTGGCTGTGGGGCTTTGGGCTCCAGCCCCAGGCACCGGCTGTGTGGCAGCAGGCCCCAGAGTCCAGCCCATTGTCCTCGGGCTCCATCCTCTGGCCCTGTCCTCCAGCTGCAGGACTTTGGGCTCTAGCCACAGAGCTTCAGGCTCCAGCCCTCGCTGCCTCCCCACTCCCATCTCCTTGGCCCTTCCCCAGGGCTTAATATGTCCCAAGACTTACTGGGGCTGAGTCAGACTGCTGTAAAAAGTGATACTTGTATGCTTGTTGTTATCACTTTTCACAACCGACTTACTAGCTAGCAATAAATAAATTGCAATGATTTGGATATATATGTGAGTATTTATTTGGTTTTCCTAAAGCTAATTAAGTATTTTAGGAAAAAGTGAGAGCGGCCACCAGCCAGAGTGGGTGTCCGCACTCTAAGGCCACCAAAAAATTTGTCCCGAGAACCCCTGGTTTAGAACCTAAAGTTCTAGCTGCATATTCACCACACCTGGCAGAGATGGAACCTGGTATTGTGTAGTAAAAATAAACAAAAGCACCAACACCAATGTAACAAATTGACACATTTTCTAGATGGTTAATTCATGTACTAAAATCTCAAGGGCAGTGAAATGGCAAACAAGCTCCACTACTGAAAATAAAATCAAGACAAACCAGAAAACTCTAGAGCTGTAGTTTTAACAATTGTTCAGGAACTATTGGAAAGCATCCAAAGGCATGTGGTGGGAGCAGCCCTGTTTGCAATGGGTAGCAGTATGCATTAAGACAGGGGAGGTCCTCCTTAACCAGCCTGCTGAAGTACTCTGGAGATTACTGCTAAAATAGATGAGTGATACTTAATGACTGCTTAGATTTTCTAAAAGCATTTGATGAGGTTCCCCATTGAATATGGGGCCAAATCCAGCTCTCCTTGCTCAAGTCATTGGAGAAGGATTTGGCCCATCATGGTTAATGCAAAGAACCATAGAATAGATTAGTCATGGGTATCTTACAAATTGGAGAGCGGTTAGGAGTTAGTTCAGGACCTGTTACACTCATTGCTAAGCACAGTGCATTAGGTAGTCTGTAAATGAGGTGTGTGGATGTACTGCAAAGAGATCTCCAGACTTGCAGATGATACTAAAATTGTAGGCAGAACAAATAGTGAGAAATTGTACAATCAGATACAAATGCTTGTGCATTGATTAGGAGATCAGATGGCAAATGCAGTTTTTTGGTTGGTTGTTTGGTTTTTTTTGGGGGGGGACAGGGAGGTGTTCACAGGGGCGGCTCCAGGCACCAGCGCAGCAAGCGCGTACCTGGGGCGGCAAGCTGCATGGGGCGGCCTGTCAGTCGCTGTGAGGCATGCAAGCAGGAGGTCTGCCAGTCCTGCAGTTTTGGTGGCAACTCTGCGGCGAGCATGCCGAACGTGGGGGACCGGCAGATCACCCGCAGAAACGCCGCCAAATCCGCATGACCAGCAAGGTTGCCTGACTGCTGTGCTTGGGATGGCAAAAAACATAGAGCCGTCCCTGGGTGTTCACAAGTGCTCAGGGATGCTGAATGTATGAATAGTTGGACCAGAATTCTTTGCAGACTGCTGGGATTTGAAGGTTGTATATATTTGGAAAGGTGACTTTTTTTTTTTTTTTAAATGTGCAGTACATTCTTGAAGTGCACTAGGACCTTAAGATCACAGTAACTTTTGGTTGTTAATGTAGCATTTCTTCAGCAAGATAATTCCTGTCTGTGTAAAACAATCTGAGAGAGAGGAACAAATCTAGAGAACACCACTTTGAACAATCAACCAGAAAACTGATCAGGAGAAATTATTGGGTATTTAACACATTAAAACTTTGTTCTTGTATATATGGGAGATCTGAAGATATCAATGCAATTTTTAATGAATTAAGCCTCACCTTCAGTGCATGTGCAAAGCAGGTAGACTGTATTATCCCTATTTTACTGATGAGGAACCTGAGATATACAAACTGAAGACTCAGTACTAAAATTTTCAAAACAGACTTGGATTTTTTCAGTGTTCAGTTTCAGACCCCAGCTGTTTGAACGCCTACCACTCCAGTTAAGTCAGTGCTCAACCCTTTTGAATTCACCTCAGACCTTTTTGTGTCTAAAACAGAGGCCACTTCTTAAAATTTGGCCTAATTTGCTTTGCCTACAGCCACTCAAGAAGTAAGGCCAAGAATAGAGCCTCGATCTCCTGGATCTCGGACTCATGTCTCCACCAGAACATCTTGTAGTTCACAATGAAGACCTTGAATGTGACGTAGTAAAAGAGGCCAGGGCGTCATTGAAACCATCAGCACAAAAAGACAAACAAGATAACAGGTGTGCTTATCAGGGGCTAGAATGAAAAACAAAACAGATGATACTGTTATTACATAAGGCACTTAGATCCAACCAGCATACTGTGCAGTCACCATATCACAGACTATTGTTGCCTTGGTGAGGGGGCAATGTAAAGCAGCAAAGATGCAAAGAATTTTTTTTTTATGTAGAATGTTTCCTATCTTGTAGAACCATGTGCCAAACTACAAGGAGTACGGTTGGATTAGAGCTCATATCCAGTATATAGAAAGCCACAGTTTGTCACCCAGGCTTTCTCCTCTGCTTCCATGAGCAGAGGTGATTCTGTCTGTGGGATGGTAGATGGGGAGAGGTGTGTGTGGCATGCTCCTGCTTTACCCCAAACCTCAGACAAGCTCCTTCATGGAGATCCCTGTGTTGCAGGTGGGAGGAGGTACAAAAGGAAAGCAGGATGTCCTCTGCCAGATAGTTTCCCCTTTGGGCAAGTGAGTCTGCAGTATGGTGTTCCCAGTCACAATCTTGAAGCTCTTCTGCACTGTTAAGGGCAGTTTCAGGTGCAGTCACCATTAGAGGAGTCCCTGGCATCATAGCTCCTGCACGTTCCTTGCTTGGTAAAGCCAAAGCAGTGCTGAAAGGGGCTGTCCTTCTGGTGTAGATGTGGCCATCTGAGTACAACCACCCAGTGTAGGTAAGCATACTAGATCATCAGGTCTGATTCTCACTATATTAAATCCTCTTTGAGCCATTCTGTCAGTGTAATGGGACCTTAAAATAGGTACCTGCATGTATGCCCATAAACACAGATCTCAGGAATCCCAGACCACTGCCTTAACCATAAGACCACTTCTGGTCATCAGAGGGGAAACTGCTTTAACCTCAGTATCTCACGGCATTATAAAAGTCAGTTTCTTCCAAGTGAATCTTATGATGTCCAGCATAGTTTCACAAGACGGCCCTACAAGTTGTGGCGCTCAAATGCTTTGTCTGTGAAAAGCTTCTACAAACAGCTTTACAAAGTCAAACAATTCCAGGAGAAAAATAGGCCCAGTTCTCTGGGATGAATTAGGAATAACTCCATTGAGAAGTGGAATTAAGTGGTTTAAAACCACTGTGAGTGGAAGAATCAGGCCCAGTATCTGCAGATTCCTTGGGTCAAATTCTGCCCATGCTTGCATACAGCTAACCCTATTGGTTCCCTCATTTCAACTGAGGGCAGAATTTGCCCTTTGTCTGAGCTGCATGTAATATATTCTGTTTATAAATGTATGTGTAAACCTAGAGTGTGTCAACCCTCCATTCCCTAAGCATACTGTAGGGAACACTTCCAAAATGTAAGGACCCTTTGCATGCCACTAGCAAATTTACAGCCTATTTAGTAGCAACCATACAGCTTAATCCCATAGCTTTCTACACAGTAATGATATACATATTTGGACAGAACAAAGGGTTTCAGCAGATCATGCTCTTTCATGTACCTTACATGGCATGCTTTGTATGAAATATCACAACCATATATGAATGAGTATGGGAGTTAGTGTCACATCCACCCAATAGGGATTGCTTAACTCTGACTCAACAAGACACCTGATGCTTGACTCCATGTTTGAGCCAGGATTTTTCCAGGCATATAACGGAGTATAAAATAAGGACTGTGGCCTCATTAGTCCACCTCTCTCTTCCCCTATCTACTCTGAGGGCAACAAGAATGTTTGGAAGAAAAGACTTTGAACTGGGAAGATTGGGCCCAGGCTGAGGAGGGAATGCAGCTTGCGCAATAAGAATTGTAAACTGCCTGGAACATCTAGCAGGGTGAGAAACTGTTTAATTTAAATTGTGCTTAGTCTGAGTTTACCTCTTCTTTCTTATGTAACCAATTCTAACCTCTGTGCCTAACACTTATAATCACTTAAATCTATCTGTCTGTAGTTAATAAACAATGATTTATCCTTACCAATGAGTCTGTCTAAAGTGCTTGGGGAATCTGCTCAGATTACAAACGCTGGTGCATGTCTGCTCACCTTTGACGAAGTGGTGAACGAATTAATGAGCTTGCATTGTTCAAGAGAAGGTTGTGAGCAGTGTAAGAGGGTACGTTTCTGGGGTGCAAAGCTGGGGGGATTTGCTGGTGTTTCCCTGTGTATGGTTCATGAGTGGCTTAGACCATTCATGCAATTTAGCTGGGTGTGTCCCTGCATGTTGTTGACTGAGTGATCACAGCACCTGGAAGAGTTTGCTGCTTGACACTAACAACGCATCATGGGAGACAGCCCAGGTGGGAGAGTTAAGGGGGCACAGTGGTCCCACAGTTCGAGGTTGTACCCTGGGGATCTGTCAATTTATCAGGTAGTATCTATGGAACTCTCAAAGTTTAGAATATTGTCACCCCAACTCTCCAGGTGGCTTGTATCCTCACTGAATGCTGTGCCTCCAGAAGGAGCCCATGTGGTTATTTACTGCAGGACTGACTGACCCCCACATGGCCAAAGCATAAAGCTATGGGATTGAATCGCCCTGATGCCAAACTCCACTTCATCTCCTCAATCCTAGATAGGCCCCTAGTAGCCTGAACTTTGACATTTGGATCTTTGCAAGACATCAATTACTGTACTGCACTTCAGCAGCCCATTTCCAGCATCCCCAAACCCCAGCCTATGTAAACGGGAGCCTTTCAGCAGCAGGTAAATGAGAAAGCACAAGAGATGCACTCGCCTTTTGGAAAGGTAAGAATTTAAAAATACACTTCCTTTAAATGAGGGTGCATTGATTAGATGCTGCTCTCAGTCATGTGACGCTAAAGGGATTGCACTGAATTCAAAAGACATTGGGGACCAATTCACCAGTGCCTTGCCTCTTGTGTAGTCACTTACCCCTGAGCCATGTGGCCTGGAAAACTGACTTGCTGGTGTTTTACAGTCAGCTTGCACAGGTATCAGTAACTATCAGTGCACGACAATGGAGAATCAAGCTTCAGTAGAGTTAATCTGGATTTAAACTGGGGTTCCTGAGAACAGAAGCTGTCCCTATGTAAAACAAATGAATGATCCCTTTCTCTTCCTGAAGGAGCAGAGGCCACGGCCACCCAGAGGATTCAGGGGGCCTGGGGCAAAGCAGGGGAGCTGCGGCACTTGTACTCACCCAGCGGCGGTCCAAGTCTTTGGCATTTTGGCGGCGGAGGGCCCTTCAGTCACTCCGTGTCTCTGGCAGCACTGAAGGACCTGCCACTGAAGACCCAGACCACCGCCGGGCCAGGGCTCACGGGGCCCCTGCAAGGCCCGGAGCCTGGGGCAAATTGCCCCACTTGCCATTCCTCCTTCTCCTCCCCCCGGCGGCCCTGGCAGAGGCACAGACTTTGGAATAAATAAAACTAGCTACAACTGCTCTTCCTCCTACACATTGTGCTCACTTCCAAAACAGCAAAGGATGCTTCGCTTCATTTCTCTCTAGCAGACAAAACAGATGTCTAGCCTGTGGGGTGTCTACTGCATTCCAGCAGAGCTGGAGTATGGGAACATGGCTGCAGCCAAGAGGAAGTAGATGTTGCCTGAGAATGTGGCCTTAATTGGAATATGTCAGAGAAAGGTATTGCAGCCAGGGAACTGTTAAAGTTAAAGGCTTGCAGAAGCAGATCAAAGCAGCAGAGCTCCTATATTATACAGGAGAAGAGCCATGCCGCATTGGCTCCACTGGGAGCTCCTGGCTTGGTAGGAGCTCTGGAAGACAGGCACCTAAGTTCTGGTGGAGTATAACTCTGCACCAGTGTGGCTCTGCAAGGACAGCACCTCCTCCAGAAATCTCATTGCCTTTTTTTTGGCTTCCTCACCGCCAAGACCCATTGCTGTCAATTTCTGCAGCATGAACAGGAATTTATGTAGCTGCTTTGCAAAACTGGAGAATTATGCTGTCCCATAGCTCAGATGGTGGAAAGACAAAATGCAGTTCCTGGCTTGCCTCGCCTGTGATCTAATGTGCATTTCTCAGTAACAAATCTTTCCTTATGTTGCTCTCAGCTTAGTTTTGCTCTTTGTCCAGCCCCATGAATCAGAAGGTAAAGATGGAATGATTATGTCAGCTCATCTTTAGAACATAAGAACAGCTGTACTGGGTCAGACCAAAGGTCCATCAAGCCCAGCATCCTGTCTTCTGACAGTGGCTAATGCCAGCTGCCCCAGAGGGAATGAACAGAACAGGTAACCATCAAGTAATCCACCCCCTGTTGCCCATTCCCAGCTTCTGGCAAACAGAGGCTAAGGATACCATCCCTGCCCATCCTGGCTAATAGCAATTGATGGACCTATCCTCCATTAACTTTAGTTCTCTCTTTTTTTTTTTTTTTGAACCCTGTCATAATATTAGCCTTCACAACATTTTCTGGCAAAGAGTTCCACATACTGACTGCGTTGTGTGAAAAAAATACTTCCTTTTGTTTGTTTTAAACCTACTGCCTATTAATTTCATTTGGTAACCCCTAGTTCTTGTGTTATGAGAAGGAGTAAATAACACTTCCTTATTTACTTTCTCCACACCAGTCATGATTGTATAGACTTCAATCATATCCCTCTTATTTGTCTCTTTTCCAAGCTGAAAAGTCCTAGTCTTATTATTCTCTCCTCATACGGAAGCCATTCCATACCCTAATCATTTTTGTTGCCCTTTTCTGAACCTTTTCCAATTCCAATAAATCTCTTTTTGAGATGGGGCAATCACATCTGCACACAATATTCAAGAGTACAGAAGAGTCCTGATGGCCTCTTTGTTTGATCACACCTGTTCTCAGTGTCTGTCATATTTAGCCAATGTAATAATCAACACTTAATTACCCAGGTACTGTCATCTGAGTGGGTCACCTGAGAACCTGAATAGCAGAAAACTTTTCCTTTCATTTAGGCTGGGATAACTGCTTCAGTTTCCACTTGTGTAATTGTCTAATGAATATAGAAGAAATAAGTTGGAGTGACTCAGTATATTTCAAGGAACTAAAAGTTGATCTGTGTGTAAGGCGTCAACTTTGTCATATTTCTTCAAGGTAACCAAATCCCCAAGCAGCTGGACATTTAAAAAACAGAGCAAAAAGATTCAGAATCCAGTAAAACTGGGATGCTGTCAGGTATTGTAGTATACAGGAGGAATTGGATAGTGTCCCCATAAATAGCTTGAGCTCTCCCTGCCTTCCATTGCGGAAGCCAGCAGAACCTAACAGTGTACATGTGTAGTTAGGCCTTGTATGTTTCTATATCGTAAGTAAACATAGTTATCTGAAACATATATGTCTGTGGTTTCCTCATTCTTAATGTCGTATAGGGAGCGCAGGCACAATGGGTATTGACAGACTCCATGCTATTTGGCCTCATACCGTGTTTGTATACTTTGTATAACAGATGCTACACAAAACAAAGTTCTCCTGTACAAAGAAAAGCTCTGTGGATACTCCTGGCTGAAAAAAGCAGGTAAGGAATTGGTGCATAGAAGAGATGTCAAGAACTGAGATGCAATTCCAGGATCCAGTTCAAAATCACTTTTCTTGGGTGTGTTTTCTTTTTGGGGGTGTTTAAGACTCACTTTGGTCCATGAAGAGTTTTTTATCTTGCAGATCTCTTCTTTGGGCGAAATCCACTCTCGTGCAGAGGCAGCATGAGGCCGACATGCCTTGCTTAAGTCCCAGGGGCAGTACTCTGTGGCGCTTGAACAGCCCTAGCACTAGCTCTCTGCCTGGGGGTGAATTTCACCCTCTAGTCTTTATTTACTAGGCTAACGGTAACTTTCCCTCTGTCCTTACACAGAGTTTATTTTGCCATGGCTGGTGTGACAGCCATCTCTCTGCAGCACATACCTTAGGAATATAAGAATGGCCATACTGGATCAGACCAATGGTCCAGCCAGCTCAGTATCCTGTCTTCTGACAGTGGCCAGTGCCAGATGCTTCAAAAGGAATGAACAGAACAGGACAATCAAGTGATCCATCCTCTGTAGTCCAGTCCTAGCATCTGGCAGTCAGAGGCTAAGGGACACCTAGAGCAAGGGTAGTCAATAGGCAAACCACATACCAAATCCAGAGCAACAGACACTTTTGAATGGACCACACAATCTTTTTATCATTCTTGTGGTGGTGGTGTGAAAAAATGTTTCTCTATAGTCAGGAACAGGACCAAGAAATTTTGGACCTTGATGAAAAATAGACTATCCCTGATCTAGAAAATGGGGTTGCATCTGTGATCATCTTGGCTAATAGCCATTGATGGACATATCTGAAGTTAAATCCTTCCTCTCTTCTACATCATCACTCTACTTTGTTTCTCTCTCCCTCTGCCATTATTTCTTAGTAATTATTATATCGACCTGATTTCTCTGAAGTATTTGGGGGGAAACAGTTTGTTTGAACATGTATGGCCTTGTATGAAAGCAGCTGTTGTAGTCTCAAAACAGGCAGCTAGCTGCCCAACAGTTATGCAATTACCAGGTACTGTCATCTGAGTGGGTCATGTGTGACCCAGAATAGCAGAAAACTTTTCCTTTCATTTAGGCTGTGATAATTGCTTCAGTTTCCTCTTGTGTAATTGTCTCACAAATATGAGAAGAAATAAGATGAAAGGCATAATATGTATTGTGTGCTTTGTGCAGGACTCTGGATGTTCTGCATTATTTTCAACAAACTGAGACTAAACTAAATTATCCCCTCCTATCCACTAGAAATTCAGGCTAGAAAAATGAAGGAATTTAACCTCTGATATGACTGGTTTGGCTTTTAAAAATTACAGATGCTCTTTGTGAAAAGGGAAAAAAGCCAAAGTGATAATACTTCACAGCACGTGTTCGTAAAACTGCTGTATTAGAACTGATATGGTCTAACAATCACAAGACCTACCCTTGGAACAAATTTCCTTCTATTGGCTTGTAGACTTTAAAGGCAAACAAGGGTATTCATTGGAATGTACAGTCTCTGAATGATCTCTGCTCCCCAATTATGCATTTTAACCCATTCCTTACTGAGTTCAGTGGAGTTAGACCAGGGCTGAACTGAGCCCACTAACAATTCAAACACTTACAGTAGGGCATGCATGGTGCTGAGTACCTTCAACTCAAAGTGATGTCAGTGGGCAAGTGCTGACAATAGTGAGCACCAGTGACTCCCACTATGGAAACCCCATTCACTTGCACCTTTCAAAATGTGCCCTAACAGGACTGGTGGGTGTTCATCGCCTTGCACAATATAATCCAAATCAAAGGGAGTCTGGCAGGCGTCTAGGGCTGAGCTGTGTAATCTGCTAATGAGCATAATCGGGCAGAAAGGTGGGGGTCAGCAGTTAATTATGGCATCTGTCACGGTATGAATCTGACCAGTGTCAGTAGGAATGAAAAGTTGCCATCAGTATTTGGTGGCCAGTGTGAAAAACATCTTCATCCAATTCCCCGGGGAGCGGTGTCCATGTCACAAGTGATGGTCCATGGGCCACTTGTATAACTGTTGGGCAGCTGCCTGTTTTGTGACTGCAACAGCTGCTCCAGTTCCAGGGCTGTCAGACTGACATGTTTCCACCACTAATCTCACGTTTTCTTTTTTTATGACCCTGAAAAAGGAAAATAAGTGCTGATGACAAATACAGCTCTTGATTTAAAAGGGCTCTAAAGTTAAACCTAAAGGTTTGGCGCAAAATAAGTTCTCTGTGGCTCAACTCTACAGCTTTAAATCTCCTACTCCAGTACCTGCCTAGAGTTAAACAGGCCAAACAGCTGTATCTCCCCTCTTTCTGGTTCTTAATAAATGCAGGTGGTGCCCTCAAGTTCCATGCACAGAGGGGACCCCCCCCCCCCTACGTGGTTCTCACATACTGGAAAGGGCTGAGTGTCAGCCAGCTCCACTTCACCAGCCTCTTCTTTCTCTTCTTCTTCCGCCCCCCGAGGTCTCTCCACAGAGTTAGAATCTACCTGAGGATAGGGGCCCCAGACTGGGTGATCTGTGTTACATGGGGATGAGACCGACAATGAGGTTGACAGAGGATGCACATCCTCCCTTCTTTGTCCCCAAGGAGATTCCCCAGAAAAGATAATACAGCCTAACCTACATTACCTTTCCCCTGGGGCCTTCTCCACAGCCAGGATCTTGGAGCAGCTGCACAGGTTTTACTGCCCAGTGTAGCAATCTTGGCTAACTGCTTTCCTGCAGTCACTTTCTAAATATTTTCATTTCCACTGTGTGTATTTTGACATGCTGCTTCATAAAACAAATAAGTCTACTGTATATTCAAAGTTTGGTTACATTATTCTTATTGGCTTGACATCCTGCCCATGATCTCTATCAATGCTATGTAAATAACTTCTTAAAATATTTTAAACACATTGTGACCGAAGTTTGTCATCTAGCCCATAGGTTTCTCTGGCCATATTGTATGTGACCTGTATTATGGTGGTCTCCTTCTGAGCAGTGCTATATTTGAGTATATAGTGAGACATGAAAACGGAGCTTAACATTTTGGTGTATAGGGATCACACTTCTTAAGACTTGTTAACTTTCAAGTGCGGACTTGAATTCCAGGAGTCAGAGAATTGAAAGCCCAATAGCTATTCTGGAATAACTCAATGTGTAGACAAGCTCTTAGCTTATTACAAAGAAGCCCTAAAGTAGTTCATTCCCAACGAAAACCGAAGTGCATACTCGCTTTGGGCCAGAGGCTCAGCTGGTGTAAATCAGCATCCTTTCGTTTAAACCAAAGGAGCTATGCTGCCCTACACCAGCTGAGCCTCTGCCCCATACTAGCTTCTCTATTGAACGTCCTTTGTTTAGTAATAGTCTCATGTGCTTAATAAGCTTGTGAGTGATGTGTATATCCAAGGGGGATGTATGTATAGCACAAATGCATAATTTGGGAATGAAAAATGTATTTGGTTAGTTGGCATGTCACCGCTAAATAGAGGATTATTCCTCTACTGCTGGTAAATTCTGAGAATGTAGCCTAGGCACTGCTGTTCTAGTCAGGAGCGGCGCCAGGGTTTTTGCCACCCTAGGCAGCAGCTCCTCCTGTGAGCATTCAGCGGCGAGGGGTCCTTCCGCTCTGCGTCTTCGGGGCACTTTGGCAGCGGGTCCCAGAGCGAGTGAAGGACCCCCCACACACACACCACCGAATTTCCACCGAGGACAGCAAAATGCTGCTGCCCCAGGCGACCGCCTAGGGTCGCCTAGTAGAAGCACTGGCCCTGGTTCTAGTTGGCCTCCTTACACCTTCCTGTCCTGCACAGCCACTTGAGGCCCAAGCAGACTCTTCCCTCAAAATGTTTAAAATTCAGTTAGAGGGACAAGCTGGGTGAGGTAACATCTGTTATTGGACCCACTTCTGTTGGTGGAGGGGACAAACTTTTGAGCAAGATATTGGTTACCTTCCCCAGACCTGAGGAAGAGCTGAGTGTCAAAGCTGAATACAAGGTGGGACAGATTGTTAGGCATCAGGGGTTCACACATGCTGAAGTGTGCAATTAAGGGTTAGCAGGTGGTAGGCGGTGTTAAAAATTGTGGCTTTTATGGCTCATTACAAATGTCTTAATGTATTTCCTCTGTTCAGGGTTAAATAATGTTTTTTTTCTGTTTATAAATGCAAGTATCATTATTGATCCCCAAGTGCCTTTAAATAGATATGCAAACTATACGTAAGGGGATTGCTACAGCCACCTCTGAGGCAAAACACAGCAGTTGCATTTTCAACACCACACAGTTTGTTAGGAAGTGAAGAAAAAATGTAATAATGCACTTAGTCCTTTTAAGTTTGGAGTGTGTGAGTTCATGTTAATGTAATGTGCTGTAGCTGACCTGATTTGTACCAGCTGCCTTTCCCCATGAGCAAATTCTGTCCTCTGATATGTGCATGCAACTTCCATTTAAGTCAGTGCACATTCAAAGCAGAAGGAAGAAGTTGCCTCCATGTTAAAGTAATTTACAGTATCCTCAATTATCCTATTTGCGTATTTGATATTTTACTTATTACAATGTATTAATTTGTCTCTAATGAAGACAATGATAAAAGGGCAGCGGGGTTTCTATTTGTTTTTTTTAGCTGGTGATGCAAAAGCTTTCTTTCCATAAGCTGCCAGTGATGCATCATCAGGGAAGGTTTCAGACAGAGTTCTTAAGGACTACACAATTAAAAGGGAGACTTAGCACTCTTGTACTACAGAAGGAAACAGCCTGCCCATGTATCTCCTGAATCAATTGAAGAGCTCACTCTCATCAGTACTACTCATTCACTTTAACTTTCATGCACAATCAAATGCAGGAAGTCAACAAATGAGAAGGATGAGACTACTTGAATTAACAATGGACATTGTGTGAGGAAACACAAACCAGGGGCTTATTTATGAGAGATTCCCTTCATCTAAGACAGTTTTTAAACATTCTGTCCTTGGAGGTGTGAGAGACCTTAATAAATGATGATATTGCTGCAAAGACACTGGAGCAGGAGAGATGTCGTGTGGAAATCCTGAGAGGTTGCAAGAAAGTATTATATGTAGCTACGTTTCAGAGTCTGAAAACTGTAGTGCACAAGGAGGTACAGGAAGAGATTGTAAAGCAATTGTGAGATGCAGGTGTAACTGATGTGCCTAATAGGGGGAGATCTCGTTAAGAGACCCATTGGGGGGAAATAGGAGTGAGTTGTGTCTGGGTCATTGTTGCTAGGCAGATTTAGCACTCCACATCCAGAAGCTTCTGGAATTGGGTGTGGTAGTTTTGGTATGCTCCACTAGGTTCCCTGTTGCTGGGGTCTTTTGGGAACTCTGAGTTTCTTTTCATTGGGTTTCTGTGGGGATTGAACTGTTCAGATTTTAATTTGTTTGTTTTATGTTTATGTATAATTGTGAAGATGTCATCTGTGGATTATAAAATAGCCATTTTATGCTGTAAAAATTTGATTATTTCTTTATCATAAGATTTTATAAAGTTTTATTTAATTAAATTCATTTCTTTAGTTCCTTTTGGGATTCGAATGTCAGGAGGTTGACCCTGTGCAATCCCTGCTGAAAATCTTTAGAGACTGAACTCTGGGTCTCCAGCTACTTTCTATGGGAGTTGGGGGTTTTAGGCATTGAAAGAGCAATGAGGTGAACTCTAGCCCACCCAAAGGTTACACAGGTACAGGTGTTCTAAGCTAATAAGCCTGAAAAGAAGGTTCAGGCTGGTGACTAAATGTGAGAATATCATATAAGAACAGCCATACTGGGTCAGACCAAAGGTCCATCTAGCCCAGTATCCTGTCTTCCGACAGTGGCCAATGCCAGATGCTTCAGAGGGAATGAACAGAAGGGTAATCATCAAGTGATCCATCCCCTAACACAGCTACCCCAATACTGTTCTACTCAGCACTCACAGCTGCTGCAAGAGAGATGGAGTGAAATCTTGACTCCTTTACAAGCAAGAGAAGTTCCAACTTTCCAAGACTCTCTGAAACAGAATTCACTGTAGGGGTTCTGCTGAGTAAAACAGGTTCCAATGGAGAATATAGGATTTGGTGATCCATCTATTAGAGTGGTCACTCAGGGACAAACTGCAGCCCTGAATAAAGTAGTAAGCTTTCTCTAGGACTCCTGCACTGAAGCATATCTAGGGTCAAGATCTGGGAATGGACTTAGCTGAAACAGCTTGCCTTTAAGCTAAGCTGCTATGTGACAACTAGAAGCTTTGTTGGTCAAATGTAGAAGCAGTGTGCTGTAAGTAAAAGGAATAATAGACTCATACCTTAGCTATGTATTTCCACAGTACCAATCAAAGTAGAATTTACATTTCTTATACATAAGACTCAGATACATTCTGCCAAAAGAACAATGTCCTCCTCTGCTCCCTTGACTTGGCTGTTCTCTGCAGGCTTGTTTTTGATAGCCATCTTCCAGGAAGATGTTGCTATACCATTCTGAAGCATCATTACAGGGACAGACCTTGTACAAATGAGTATCTAGCTTTATAGAAACAACAATGGATGACAATATTCAGGCTTATCCTGATCTCTGGTGTTCGGGAATTCCACCACTCTCTTCCATGCCTCTAAAAGGTTCAGCCAGGGAACCAGCAATTGGAATGCACCTTTTAATCAGTTTTCGCTGTGGGGCACAATGGAGAAGCAGTTAGTGAGTCTGCTTGGTTCTAGCCCCTTGGGGGCTTTCGGATTCAGGACCAGAAAAAACCTGGATCCAGAACTGGATTAGGATGCTGTAAAGAATGGGAGAACACCTATAAAGTAGGCTGTCTCTACTTCATCCTGCTTAGGATCCATGTGTCCTTTTGTGGTGAGGTTTGACGTGCGATGGACCTTGTGGTCCAAGTCACGTAGGGACTTTCGACAATCCCATCCTGTGCCTAATGATGAATTTAGGACCATAACAGTGGGGACCCAGGTTGGAATATTTTGATAGACAAACAACTAGTAATAGGTATCAATGCCTCAGCATGGCTGAAACACTAGATGAACTTAATAGAGCAATATTTTTCATGAGTTTTGATGTGGTTACAAGATATCACTAGAAGATCATACAGAAGATGGACAAGGCATATTTGGTTTACCCTATGCCTGTGTTTAATATATAGTATCTCCCATTTGGTCTTAACACTACACCTTTTAGAGAGTAAACAACCCAGAGGGGGGCTGAAGATGTATTTGTTAACTTGAATGCTTTTATTTGCATCCATAAAGAGTACCCAGAGCTTTCAAAAATGTTTAGAAAGTAATTTTTACTGTATGCAGAGGAGCTCATCTTAAAAGGTCTGATAGTATGTGCTGCTTTGCATGGTAGAGAGAGGTTTTTGGTAATACTGTTAGTGAAGCAGGATTAGAGTTCTAAAGAGAAGAAATAAAAGTGTAATGCAGAACTGCAGGAACTCAGCCAGTTCCTACACTGAAATAGATTTTATCTGAAATTCCTAAAAGGTTTTGCAGAAATAACTACTTTGATCACATCACCAGAGAGATCATTGCTTATTCTGCAGCAAATTCTAGTCTTTCAAGAGGTTCAGATGTGATGCCTTAAATATGCAACTTTAAAACCATAGAGCCAAATAATCCAGTTGTTTCCATATATGACAATGATCTTTGTATTTAAACACCAAAAGGGCTTGACAGCCCCTGGCAGCTGGAAGTAGGAAATCAAAAGCAAGAGACCCGGATCCTTGCTCCACTGTGTTACAATGCCTAGCCCCTAGGAGGTAGACTGCTAAGCACTAGAGTTTTCAGTCCTAGGGTAGGTGTCCAGGATCCCCATACAATGCAGGGGAAGAGGGGGAGTTGCCTAAGTGACTTGGTGCGCCTCTCTCATGGGTATCCCACCACTCAAGAACCTCAGTTGTGAATCCTCTCCTAGAGTTAGACCCCTAACCAAGATCAGCTGTTTAGGTAGCCCATGTCCTAGCAACCAAAAATGTCTTTCTCTCTGTCTCCTGTTCCAGCTTGATATCTCTCATGCTTTCCCTGCATCTCCCTGTGCCAGGCTCTCTTGCACAAGCCCTCTGCTGCCACCTACTGCGTGGTGGCCTGTAGGTGCTGGCAGGTAACAGGTATTGGTGGTACTCAGTGATGCAAGTAGGGTGGTACTCTCCAGTACGCAGTACCAGCAAGAGATTTTTAGGGTGTATGGGGTACCAGAAAGACTTGGGGCTAGCTCCCCTGCTGAAGGGGTGGGGTGGAGCAGGGCTTTGCTCTACACGGCTAGGGAGGGCATTCATTCTTTATATGGCTTTAACAGCACAATGCATATACTACCAAACTTAAAAGCTTTGTTTAAGTTTGTTAGCATATGTATTGTGCTGTTAAATTGGTCAGGAGCCCTTAAGAGGGTAGGGATGGGAGACAGAAGGTGTTTAAACAGTGTTTTTGATTTTTCTCCCCATTGGTCTGAATTATCCATGACATTCATACTGCATCACATCAAGTCCAAATCATTAGAGGAATGCCTCTGCTTGCACTGACCAGAGGATGTTTGGATTCTGATGTCAGCCCCGTTCTGCAGCCTGACAGGAATCTGGTGTTGTCACCAGCATACACCGAATTCTTCCTTGCAGCCAAACTAGTCTAACATACATTTTGCTAACTGGAGCAGCAAAACAAAGAAAACCAATACCTCATTTTCCAGCTTTGTGGGTGAGAGAACTCTAAGTGAAGATTATAATGCCTGACACTGTCAACCTTAAACGATCTGCCTCAGTAATCTGCCAATAACTTTGCTGAAAATATGTTCCTCATCTTAGCAATGGAGCGAAGACTTATCACACATCTGCCCACCTTTATTCGAATCACTCTCAGTTCAGGCATTGTCAGTTTTTCCTAGAACAATTTACAAACTTGGAACCTAATCCTGTAAACCCTTAGGCCTGGTCTACGCTACAGGGTTAGGTCGAATTTAGCCGCATTAGGTAGATTTAAAAATGACCACGTCCACACAACCAACCCCATTCCGTCAACCTAAAGGGCTCTTAAAATCTACTTCTGTACTCCTCCCGGACAAGGGGAGTAGCACTAAAATCAACCTTGCTGGATTGAATGTCGGGTAGGTGGCGTCAAACAAATTGACGGTATTGGCCTCTGGAAGCTATCCCAGAGTGCTCCATTGTGACTGCTCTGGACAGCACTTTGAACTCCAATGCACTAGCCAGGTACACAGGAAAAGCCCCGGGAACTTTTTGGATTTCATTTCCTGTTTGGTCAGCATGGCAAACTCAGCAGCACAGGTGACCATGCAGTCCCAGAATCACACACTAGCTCCAGCATGGACCGAAAGGGAGACACTGGATCTGATTGCAGTATGGGGAGAAGAATCTGTGCATGCAGAACTCCAATCCAAAAGAAGAAATGCTAATATATTTGCCAAAATCTCACAGGGCATGTTGGACAGAGGCTACATCAGGGACACACAGCAGTGCCGCGTGAAAGTTAAGGAGCTCAGGCAAGCCTACCAAAAGACAAAGGAGGCAAATGGTCGATCCAGGTCAGAGCCCCATACATGCCACTTCTATGAACAGTGGCATGCCATTCTGGAGGGGGCCCTACCACTATCCCACCACTGTTCGTGGACATCTGCGGGGGGGGGGGGGAGGTCTCACAGAACACAGAGGAGGATTTTGTGGATGAGGAGGAGGAGAATGCACAGCAGGCAAGCAGTGAATCCATTCTCCCCAGCAGCCAGGAACTTTTCATCACCATGAACCCTCCCAAGGCAGGATCCCTGACCCTGAAGCCAGAGACGACACCTCTGGTGAGTGCACATTTGTAACTACAATACAGGTTTTAAAAGCGATAGTGTTCATGGTCACCTAGTTGAAATAAGGGAAGTTTTGTAAGGTGTGGTGGGGCGACTGCCCCACACCCAGAGAGAGTGGGCTGCGGCAGGCCTAGGCGCCTGCGTAGATGCACGGCCAATCAGGAAACTGCTTACTGGGAGCCAATCAGGGCCCGGCTTAGCCATATAAAAGACTGCCCAGAGCAGGAGCAGTCAGTCTGTCCCAGGCCTCCAAAGGGGAAGGTCTGTCTCCAGAGCTGGGAGGCCAGCACCACGGACAGCGCAGTGCAGGCCAGCCTGAGAGAGTGGGAGAAGGCCCTACTCCATAGCCTGCCAGGCGGCAGGCCTGGGAGGAGGAGGCCTAGCGTAGAGAAGGGCTGTTGGGGGAAGCGGTCCAGAGGGATAGACAGAGGAGGAAGGAGAAGGAAGACAGCGAGACTGTCACCTGAAGGCCTCTGGACCGGGACTCAGAGTAGTGGGCGGGCCTGAGTCCCGTCCCCCCCCTTTGTTTGCTGTGGTGCCCTACGCGCGGCCGCAGGGAGCGGCCAGCCAGAACCACGCCAGGTCCTGGACTGTGAGGATCAGGCTTGAAGGTGTGGGGCTGTTGTTTACCCTCCCCCCCCCCCCCCGGAAGGGGGTGTGAATGGACAAAAGGGACACTGTCGGAGGACAGTGTTCCGGAAGAGGACGCCGTACGTTGAGAGCAACGCAAGTCCGCGCACCCAACGAAGGCGAGACGACAGGCGGGACGCCACCCAAAGAGGGCGCTCTACTGGCTCAAACTAATTCCCTGAGACGACCAGGAGGAGGTGCCGCAGCAGTGAGCTACCGACCCTGTCACACGTGGTGGAGAATGCGGGCATAGCGGTCCGCCCCTGATACGAGGGGCCAGCGCCAAGACTGCGGACTATTGCCCAGAGCAGTGCCTTGCGCAGACAGACGGTCGACCCAGACTGTGGGTGCAGACCCGGACCCACCAAAGGGGTCCAGAGTATGGGGGTTGAATCGGGAGTAACCCGCTGAACCCCAACATGGAGGCTGAGAAGCTATTAAAATGGATGCTAGAGAAGCAGCAGGAGCAGTCGGCCCAGCAGCACCAGCAGCAGGTGCAAATGACTACTCAACAGCAACTGCTGATGACGCAGCACCAAGAACATCAGCAGCAGCTCCTCCGGGAGCTGGCCACCCAGCAGCGGGTGCAGCAGGAACATTTGGTGCAACAGATGGCCGCACTATTACGCCCGGCAGGAGGCACCCCTGCCGCCCCCATGGGAACCGGACTGGGGGATACCTCGGGGGCACTACCGATACGCCTCACCAAGATGGGGCCTGAGGACGACCCAGAGGCCTTTCTGGTGACGTTTGAATGGGTGGCGACCGCTGCCCGGTGGCCCTCAGAACATTGGGCCACGTTACTAGCCCCTTATTTGACGGGGCAGGCTCAGGCCGCATATCGTAGCCTCGACCCCCGGGAAGTGCTCGAGTACGCCCGAGTGAAGGCGGCCATCCTAGACCATACCGGCATTAGCCCGGAGACCTACCGACAACATCTCCGCAAGGAACAATATCCTCCGGGGGCCCGACCCCGCGCCGTGGCCCAACGCATCCGGGACCACTGCTGGAGGTGGTTGAACCCAGAGGGCCTGACGGGACCCCAGGTGGCGGAGATGGTAGCCTTAGAGCAGTTCACCCAGATCCTACCCCCGGGAGGGAGGGCCTGGGTGTGACGGCATCGACCGGCCACCCTCTCCGCAGTGGTGGCCTTAATGGAGGACTACTTATCGGCCGAGGGGGCGGAGGCGCCACCCCGAGCGGCTGGGAGCCTTGGTCGCAAGGGCGGAGCAGAGAAGGGGAACTCTCGTGGGGCGGGAGCCTCCGAACCATTGGCAGGCAACAGCCATGGGCATCCGAGGCCCCCCAACCCTGAACCCCGACCCAAGTTACTACCGATGACAACTCGGAGGGAGCGACAGCCCCCGGAGCGAACAGGCCCCCTTGGAGGAGGCCCAAGCCCGGCAGAGACCCGAGAGAGGTGCTGGGGCTGCGGTCCAGAAGGACATTTCCGGCGAGATTGCCCTTTTATGGACTGCAGCTACGGGCAAGCCTGGATGGCCGGACAAAGGGCACGGAAGAGAGGGGTAGGAAAGTTGATAGTCCCTGTCCGGGTTGAAGGGAACCCCACAAATGCCCTCGTAGACTCGGGGTGTAGTCAGACCCTCATACGAGAGGGGCTGGTCCCAAATCTCAATCTTTCGGGGCCCCCAATTTACCTACAGTGTGTGCATGGAGACATCCGCCAGTATCCCACAGCCTGGGTTAAGATGGGAGTAGGCTGCCGAGAGGAGGGTCTCCGGGTAGGAGTGGCTCCCAGGCTGGCCTACCCGGTGGTGCTGGGACGGGATTGGCCCGGCTTCGGAGAGGTCCTCCTGAGATATCAGCCGCTCAAGCCCTGACCAGACAGGACTATAGCACCGGGAACGGGGCTGCTCGGGCGCAGACCAAGGGGTGACCTCGGCGAGGGGCCCTCCTCGACGGCGGAGACCCCCGTGAATTGTCCTGGAGACAGGCCCCGTTCGGTGGAGGACGCCCAGGTAGAGTTAGAGCGTGACGGGGACTTCTTACGGGAGCAACGGGAAGACCCAACCCTAAGCCGAGCCTGGGAACAAGCCACCAACCCTGCTATCGAGGGGGACGTGACGCTACGGACTCCACAGGGCCCCCGCTTTGAGGTATGGCAGGACCGCCTGTACCGAATAGCGCAGGAACCCCAGACCCGGGAGACGTTCCGCCAGCTGTTGGTGCCCCGGAGACTGCGAGCCGGCCTCCTCCACTTAGCCCACGCGAACCCTTGGGCTGGACACCTGGGGCGCGAGAAGACCCTACAGAGAGTGGCCCGCCGGTTCTTCTGGCCAGGCATCCACCGGGAAGTGGCAGACTTTTGCGCCTCGTGCCCAGAATGCCAGCGAGCCGGACCGAAAGGGGCAGCCCCTGCACCCCTGGTACCCATGCCAGTCATGGGGGTACCCTTTGAGCGGATTGGGATGGACCTCGTCGGCCCCCTTGAGTGAAGTAAGACAGGGAACCGCTTTATACTAGTAGTCGTGGACTACGCAACGCGCTATTCCGAAGCCGTTCCCCTAAAGACAGCGACGGCACCGACCATCGCGAGTGAATTGTTAAAGATTTTCGCCCGGGTTGGGATACCCGGGGAAATATTGACGGACCAGGGCACCAATGTGTCCTCCAAGTTAATAGCCGAGCTATGTCGCCTCCTCCATATACGGACCCTCTGGACATCGGTGTACCACCCGCAGACCGATGGCCTGGTAGAGCGGTTCAATGGTACGCTAAAATCCATGTTGCAGAAGTTTGTGGAGGAGGACCCCTCGCATTGGGACGCCTTGTTGCCGGCCCTGCTGTTTGCAATAAGAGAGGTACCACAGGCCTCGACGGGGTTCTCGCCTTTCGAGCTCTTATATGGCAGGCAGCCCAGGGGAATACTGGACCTCCTGAAGGAGGAGTGGGAAACACAGGAAACGCGGGTCCTTGGAACCACACAATATGTGCTACAACTCCGGGAGCGACTCCAAACGTTAGGGGCCTTCACCCGTGAAAACCTGGAACGGGCCCAGGCATGCCAGGAGCGCCTCTATAATCGAGGGACTAGAGGGAGGAAATTCACCCCAGGCGATTGGGTGCTGCTCTTACTGCCCTCTGCAGAGTCGAAGCTCCTAGCCAAATGGCAGGGTCCCTATGAAGTGATCCGACGAGTGGGGCCAGTTGATTACGAGGTCAGACTACCTGGTCGACGCAAAGAGACGCGTATTTATCATATTAATCTTCTAAAGGCCTGGAAAACCCGAGAAGCCCTGTTCATTGGCCCGTCCACCCGATTCGGAACTTGGACCCCTAGCAGGGGACCTTCCCGACCCCGGACCGGCCACATTGGGGTCAGGCCTCAACCCCAGACAAAGGGGGCAACTACAACAGCTGGTAGAGGAGTTTTCAGAGGTTTTATCGGCCCGCCCGAGCCGGACGACTTTAATGAGTCATCATATCGCCACCGACCCCGGGAAAAGGGTGATGGATAACCACTGACCGTTGCCCAAGAAAATGTGGGATACAGTTCGACGGGAGGTAGAGATGATATTGGAGATGGGAGTGGTAGAGGAGTCGACGAGCAAGTGGCGAAGCCCGATCGTCCTAGTTCCGAAACCAGACGGGACGACCCGGTTTTGCATCGACTTCAGGAAGGTCAACGCTATCTCCCGTTTTGATGCCTATCCAATGCCAAGAGTGGATGAACTGTTAGAGCGCCTCGGGGGAGCCAGGTATCTGTCAACCTTAGATTTAACTAAAGGATATTGGCAGATCCCACTTACGCCAAACTCCCGTGCGAAGACGGCCTTCCCCATGCCTTTCGGCCTCTTCCAGTTCATAACCATGCCGTTCGGGTTACACGGAGCGGCGGCCACGTTTCAACGCTTGATGAACAAGGTCCTCCAACCACACGACCAATACGCGGCGGTGTACATAGATGATATTGTGGTTTACAGCCTCGACTGGGAGAGCCATCTACACCACCTGGCAGCGGTGTTACAAGCCCTCAGAGCGGCCGGCCTAACGGCTAACCCGGCGAAATGCCACTTAGGCCAAGAAGAAGTGACCTATCTGGGATACACGGTAGGAGGGGGGAAACTAACACCCCTGATTAGCAAGGTACAAGCCCTCAGAGACATACCCGTCCCCACGACGAAGAAACAAGTACGTCAGTTTTTAGGACTAGCTGGGTACTATCGTCGTTTTGTGCCAGATTTCGCATCTATAGCTGCCCCCTTGTCAGACCTAACTAAGAACTCCCAACCTCGACAGGTACAGTGGACTACACAATGCGAGCGAGCCTTTAACACACTCAAGGAACGGCTCACTCAAGAACCAGTACTACGACACCCCGACTTCGCGAAGGAGTTTATACTACAAACAGACGCTTCGGAAGTCAGCCTGGGCGCAGTACTCTCCCAGGAAGTAGACGGGGAGGAACATCCCGTACTGTAGCTAAGTCGGAAGCTGTTCCCCCGGGAAAGATATTTCTCAACGATAGAGAAAGAGGCCCTGGCGGTACGGTGGGCTATCGATGCCCTATGTTACTACCTGCTAGGTAATAGTTTTAAATTAATCAGAGATCACGCCCCTTTGCGATGGATCCACAGCATGAAAGACACGAACGCTAGAATTATGCGGTGGTACCTCGCCCTCCAGCCTTACGACTTCCAGGTGCTCCACCACCCGGGTAAGGCCCATACTAACGCCGATTTTTTTTTTTCTCCAGGCTAGGGGAGGAGGGCGAAGAAACGGACCAAGGAGGGGGATCCTTAGCGCAGGGGGTGGTTTGCGAGGGGACAGCCAAGCCCCAATCCAACTGCCGAGGCCCTAGACAGTTAGCCCTGACGGCAGAGGATCCGTCACGCTCGTACGGGGTGTGTCCCAAATGCACAGAGAGTGCGAGAGGAGGGAGCATACCCCAGCCTAGGCAGGCGGCCGTGGGAGAAGAACCCACGCGGGAAGCCCCGGTGGAGGACCAGCCTGCACTCCTGGAACCGCCGAGGACTGTGACTTCTCCAGGTCGAGAGGGAGCCTCACCGTGGGAGAGACCAACAGAGGCGGTGGACCACGAGACCCGTGGAGAATCAGGAGACCCGTGGGACACTCCAGCAGCTGAACGGATAGGAGGCAGTTTAAGGGAATCGACGGACTGGTACGTTGGACCCGGTAAGCCTCAGCGTGTTTCGGTGGGACCCCACCCCCGCTGAGACGGTGGATAGGCCAGGTTGCCCGGTGGCAAAGACTAATTTCCGGGACTTTGGGACCAGTAGGTCATAGGGCCCGGTGACAAGGGCTAAGTTCCTAGACTTTGAGCCGGTAAGCCGAGCCACTGTGGGACAAAGGCTGCTTTCCGAGCTCTAGACCATTAGGCCGGTTAGGATACCCACCCCCCGGGAGGGTTCTTAAGGGGGAGGGTGTGTGGTGGGGCGACTGCCCCACACCCAGAGAGAGTGGGCTGCGGCAGGCCTAGGCGCCTGCATAGATGCGCGGCCAATCAGGAAAGGCCTTACTGGGAGCCAATCAGAAGGCAGATTGGGGCCAGCCAATCAGGGCCCGGCTTAGCCATATAAAAGACTGCCCAGAGCAGGAGCAGTCAGTCTGTCCCAGGCCTCCAGAGGGGAAGGTCTGTCTCCAGAGCTGGGAGGCCAGCACCACGGACAGCTCAGTGCAGGCCAGCCTGAGAGAGTGGGAGAAGGCCCTACTCCATAGCCTGCCAGGCGGCAGGCCTGGGAGGAGGAGGCCTAGCGTAGAGAAGGGCTGTTGGGGAAGTGGTCCAGAGGGATAGACAGAGGAGGAAGGAGAAGGAAGACAGCGAGACTGTCACCTGAGGGCCTCTGGACCGGGACTCAGAGTAGTGGGCGGGCCTGAGTTCCCCCCCACACCCTCTTCCCCCCCCTTTGTTTGCTGTGGTGCCCTACGCGCGGCCGCAGGGAGCGGCCAGCCAGAACCACGCCAGGTCCTGGACTGTGAGGATCAGGCTTGAAGGTGTGGGGCTGTTGTTTACCCTCCCCCCCCCCCGAAGGGGGTGTGAATGGACAAAAGGGACACTGTCGGAGGACAGTGTTCTGGAAGAGGACACCGTACGTTGAGAGCAACGCAAGTCCGCGCACCCAATGAAGGCGAGACGACAGGCGGGATGCCACCCAAAGAGGGCGCTCTACTGGCTCAAACTAATTCCCCGAGACGACCAGGAGGAGGCGCCGCAGCGGTGAGCTACCGACCCTGTCACATAAGGGAACAGTAAAAGGACCCTGTTCATGCTGGGCTGTTTGCGCTTGGCTAAAATGGATCATCCCAGAGAATAGCCACGCAGTGGGGTGGGGGTAGGTGTGTGCTGCACATCTACCCGAATACTGCAGCCCCTCCTTTTAAAGGTGAAACCTAACCCGTTGCTCCCTCTGGGAAAAGGGGGAGCTGCAGTTTGAAAACCTTCCCACATGTTATGAAGGTGTAAGAAGCCAACCAAATTTTACTCTCTTTTTATCTCCCCCAAGTGCAAATGTTTCTCCACTCCCCCACCATCTCTTGTCCCTGCGGTTATCGCAGATTAGAAGGTGGAAAAAAAATGCACTCATGATGACATGTTTTCCAAGCTGATGCAGTCCTCCTGCACTGATAGGGCACAGCTTAATGCATGGAGGCATTCAGTGGCAGTGGCCAGGAAATAATTGATTGAGCGTGAAGAGCAGAGGCAGGACACGATGCTGAGACTAATGGGGAGCAAAAGGACATGCTGAAGCGTCTGTCTGTTGGAGCAAACAGACATGATGAAGTGTGTGTTGGAGCTGCAGGAAAGCCAACAAGAGCACAGACACCTGCTGTATCCACTGTATAACCGCCAACCCTCCTCCCCATATTCTATATCTGCCTCACCCAGACGCCCAAGAAGGTGTGGGGAGGCTCCGGGCACTCAGCCACTCTACTACAGAGGATGGTTCAAGCAACAGAAGGCTGTCATTCAAGCAGTTTTATTTAATTGAATTGTCTTGTTAGAACTGACCCCTCATTTGGTAAGGCAACTCCCATCTTTTCATGTAGAGTGTGTGTGTGTGTGTGTGTGTGTGTGTGTGTATATATCTTCTTACTGTATTTTCCACTCCATGCATCTGATGAAGTGGGGTTTAGCCCCCAAAAGCTTATGCCGAAATAAATTTTAGTCTCTATGGTGCCACAAATACTCCTCGTTGTTTTTACACTTTGAAGTAGTACGCTGAGCTGCATTTGAGAACTTTCACTACACTATAGCAGTGTCCACACAGGAAATTACTGTTCAGCAAGCTGGCGTGCTGTAAATTCACATGCTGACTTGCAGGGTAGACAAGCCCTAAGAAAAAGAATTTGGCAGACCATGTGTAACAGTGCCAGGTCGTGACACCTGCCATCACAGTGAAATGAAGTGAAGAAGAGATGTGTTTCTGTAAATCAGGCTAAGAGTTAGTTTCTTAACCTTGCACCCTACAGCACCCTGTATTTGTCAGGTTGTGTCACATGTGTAAAACTGAAGGGCTAGTTTGTGCCCTTAATGCACATGTTGGAATTTGAAGAAAAATAGTTTCTTTATGCTGGGGTCCTCCAAGAGCACAATGCTTCCCAGAACAACCCAAAACATAACCCTGCTGTTAACCCCATACTCCACATTTCTTTTGCAACTCCCCAGTCTCCTCCTTACCCCCTCAGATATCCCTGCCCCCATATTAACCTGCTTACTAAAATGCCATTCTTTTCCCCTCTGGTGAATTATACTCATCAGTTCTTCACAGCCTCCCTCCTGCATTCAGCCTCCCTAGGTTCCCCTGCATATGCAGTCATTGGATTGTGATGGTTCCTTTGAAGACCTATATTTTTGGGCCTGATCTTCCATTTCTTATGCATTAAAAAAATCTTATTGGCTTCATTACAAGTTTTGGATGTAGCAGGAAGGCGGCATCAGAGCCATTACTGTGTCAATTTGTATTAAGTATCACATCAAGTATTGAGCAGCTCAGTGTTAGTAAGGATGTGATCATACAAGCCAAGCAGAGAAGTTACCCCTCCTATGCTGCAATAAATTTTCATTTTACCTCAAAGGCCCTTCCTTTCCCCCAATAAACTCCCCTTAGCTTCAAGAAGAGCAGGCTCTGTACTCTGATTTGTAATGTGAGGGTTCTGAATGTACAGCATGAAAAAACAGTTAAACACAACATCCTCTGAGACTACTAGGAGCTGAAGGTCTGAGATTTGACTTATGCCCTTAATGTCATTTTATGGATTTCTCTGTTGGCAACATGCTGCCAAACAAATCTGCAACATGTTGTAGATTTTCTATAATGTTATTAATTTACAAGGATAAACTCAATTATAGAAGCAAACTGAATTTTTTTCAGGGAATACTTCTTCCCCAGATGGGTAGCACCACTGATTAAAAAGTAGTATCAAAGGCTCTTGATCCACATTATAGCCCCTGGGCCTCCCTTTTAAAATAATCACAGCAGTTTTTGGCTTCAGTAGTGCCTGACTCTTAAGAGAGCTGGCAGCACTAATATGCATCTGAAATATAACTTTTTTTACGGTGATATTTTTGACACAATATAAACCTCAATGCTCAGTTATGGAACATATCACATTTAAAGTGCTCTGAAAGACCCTACCAGTGCAACATTCCAATAAGCCACATATAATACATAAGCGTTTAGAACCACTTCTGCAGCATTAGTCAGCAGGTGGCAACTGCCTCTTTTAAGGAGGGACAATTTAAAAGTTTAAGATCTATTTAATTGTGTGATAAATAGTGGATAGTTTAATTTGACATATTATACACCTCTACCCTGATATAACACAGTCCTCGCGAGCCAAAAAAATCTTACCGCATTATAGGTGAAACTGTGTTATATCAAACTTTTTGGCCTCGAGCATTTCCGTCAAAATTGTATGGAGGGCCGGTTAGGGAACGCTGTGCCTCCCCAAACAGCCTGGCCCCACCCCCTATCCGACCCCCAGCTACTTCCCGGCCCCTGACTGACCCCTCAGAATCCCTGACCCATCCAACACCCCCCCGCTCCTTGTCCCCTGACCGCCCCCTCCAGAGACCCCCCCTGTCCCTAATCACCCCCTGGACTTCCATGCCCTATCCAACACCCCCATTCCCCATTTGTCCCACCCCCAGAACCTCCAAACCATCCAACCCCCCCTTCTCCCTGTCCCCTGACTGCCCCTTATCCAACCCTCGGCCCTGGTCCGGCACCCTTAACATGCTGCTCAGAGCAGCATGTCGGAGCCAGACATGATGACGCACTGATCCGCCGGAGCGTGCTGCCCCGCCCCCCAGAACACTGCTTTACCGCATTATATCTGAATTCGTGTTATAGCGGGTCACATTATATCGGGTAGAGGTGTACTTCACTTTCTACACTCAGCTGCTTACTATCTCTGAGTTGCCTGGAGGGATCAAAACAGTTTCTATTAGAGAAAGGGACCAAGTGACCTTCTCCGTTGGATCATATGAACTGGAACCATAAACTCCCTGAACATTAAATCTTACCAAATGAGGGTCAATCCAGCCTCATCATCATATCCACTCATTATACTCCACACCTGAACAGATCCACTTCAGGAACTTCATAGCCTCGTATCTCAATGTCTGTACTTTGACCCATCAACCCTTTACCCCCAATCGAGGATATTGCAGATTATGTATTCCTTATGCCACCTGATCTTAAACCAAACTTTGCACCCTCGATAATCTGTACGTTATTCCCTGATAACCAGAAACTTCTATACTCAAACTCTGTTCACTTTTTTTTTAACATCATCTTAATAAAATTTTTAAATCTGTTCTTATTAATATAGGGATGCAGATTTTCAGTAATACTCTGGGGATTAAATTGTATTTCCTTTTTCAAGGTAGATAGGGAAATAATAGTTTCACTGGCTGCTCCCGTAGACTTCAATTGGAGCAAGCTCAGACCTTGTTTCTCTTTGAGTTGGATCCATCATTGGTAAAGAACTGATGCAGCAAGAATGTCAGACGATTTGTTAGCACTAAGCGTCATATTTTGCTGCACATTTCCCAAGTACAGTTACATTTGCCTTAGGAAATAAAGGTAAATTAATTTATCTGATTTGGGCTCTGTCAGTTACTCATGATATTACTTCAGTAGTTTACTGTGAAGTGTGAAAGTTTGGTATATTTTAAGACCATATTCTCAGCTCAGTACTGTTTTCCATAGTCTCAACTAAGTATTGTACTGTTCTTTTATTAAGTAGGTCACATAATGGCAGTTGATAGGTTTGTACAGAGAAGACTGGGTTTAAAATTATCTGCCCGGAGAGAGGACATCTATAAACAAAACCCCCCACCTGGAGTCTCCTGCCCTAAACTAGCAGGCTTAGCCATTTAGCATAGCTAGTCCTCACCTAGAGAGTCCTAAATCATCCATACCACTGAAGTCAATCAGAGTGCAGTCAGGGAGGGAGAGGACTGCATGATCAGCCCTTTATTCATTATTACCTCTCAAAACAATAGCCAACAATTGTTTCTTATAATTTAGTACTTAACTTATAGTTCCCCCTGGTGTTCCTTCCCATCACTACAAAAAACACTTTAAAAGGGACTGGGAGGAGGTTTTTTGTGCCAACATAAAGTAAGTTACAGAAATGTGAGAAGCATAAGCAAAAAAAAAAAGAAAACTCAGCATGTACTTTTGTTCCCCAAAATTAAAGTGGATTACTAGGCACATATAGTACAAATATTTCTTTTTTAGACAGTCCATTGAATGTTCCGTAGGCCATACTGGTTTAAAAAAAAATGTGATTTCAGGTGGAAGTGAAGGTAACTATAACAATTTTTTAAAAATATAACAAATGAAAGAAAGGGGAAGTTGATAGTACTGAATATAAATCAGACGCTAGGACTTGCGGAAATTTGATAAGGAAACAAAGGGACACAAGGTGAAAACTTTGGCCAGTAGAGTTAAGGACAAAAAGGAGGACTTTTTAAAGTATATTAGCTACAAAAAGACCCTTAACAATGGTATTAATTGATTACTAGATGGAAATGGTAGAATTACCAGTACTGATGCACAAAAAGCAGACATGTTCAATAAATATTTTTGTTTTGCATTTGGGGAAAAAAACAGATGATGCAGTCATAGAATCATAGAATATGAGGGTTGGAAGGGACCTCAGGAGGTAATCTAGTCCAACCCCCTGCTCAAAGCAGGACCAATTCCCAACTAAATCATCCCAGCCAGGGCTTTGTCAAGCCTGACCGTAAAAATCTCTAAGGATGGATATTCCACCACCTCCCTAGCTAACCCATTCCAGTGCTTCACCACCTTCCTAGTGAAAAAGTTTTTCCTAATATCCAACCTAAACCTCCCCCATTGCAACTTGAGACCATTACTCCTTGTTCTGTCATCAGGTATCACTGAGAACAGTCTAGATCCATCCTCTTTGGAACCCCCTTTCAGATAGTTGAAAGCAGCTATCAAATCTCCCCTCATTCGTCTCTTCTGCAGACTAAACAATCCCAGTTCCCTCAGCCTCTCCTCATAAGTCATGTGCTCCAGCCCCCTAATTATTTTTGTTGCTCTCCACTGGACTCTTTCCAATTTTTCCACATCCTTCTTGTAGTGTGGGGCCCAAAACTGGACACAGTACTCCAGATGAGGCCTCACCAATGTCAAATAGAGGGGAATGATCACGTCCCTCCATCTGCTGGCAATGCCCCTACTTATACAGCCCAAAATGCCATTAGCCTTCTTGGCAACAAGGGCACACTGTCGACTCATATCCAGCTTCTCGTCCACTGTAACCCCTAGGTCCTTTTCTGCAGAACTGCTTCCTAGCCATTCGGTCCCTAGTCTGTAACAGTGAATGGGATTCTTCCGTCCTAAGTGCAGGAATCTGCACTTGTCCTTGTTGAACCTCATCAGGTTTCTTTTGGCCCAATCCTCTAATTTGTCTAGGTCCCTCTGTATCCTATCCCTACCCTCCAGCGTATCTACCACTCCTCCCAGTTTAGTGTCATCTGCAAACTTGCTGAGAGTGCAGTCCACGCCATCCTCCAGATAATTAATGAAGATATTGAACAAAACTGGCCCCAGGACCGACCCTTGGGGCACTCCGCTTGAAACTGGCTGCCAACTAGACATATCATATGATAACACACTTTCCATTCCACCTGTATCCCAGGAGGATATTAAATAGCAGCTACTAAAGTTAAACATTTTAAATCAGCAAGTCCAGTTAATTGACATCCAACAGTTTTTAAAGAACTGGCTGTTGAGCTCACTGGACCATTAACTCTCATTTTCAATAAGTCTTTGAACACTGGGGAAGTTTCAGAAGACTGGAAGAAAGCTAATATTGTGCCAAACAATTTAAAAGGGTAAATGGGATAACCCAGGTAATTATAGGCCTATCAGTCTGACGCTGATCCTGGCTGGGCAAGATAATGGAGCAACTGACACAGTATTTGATTAATAAAGAATTAAAAGGAGGGTAATATAAATAATGCCAATCAACATGGAAAATAGATCCTGTCAAACTAACTTATCTCTTTTTGATTCAATTACAAGTTTGGTTGATAAAGATAATAGTGTTGATGTAATATGCATAGATTTCTATAAGGCATTTGACTTGGTACCACATAACATTTTAAGTAAAAAAACTAGAAAGATATAAAATTAACAGAGCACACATTAAATGGATTAAAAGCCGGTTAACTGGTAGGTCTCAAAATATAACTGTAAATGGGGAATCATCATTGAATGGGTGTGTTTCTAGTGGGAACCTGTAGGGTCAATTCTTGGCTCTATGCTATTTAACATTTTTATCAATGACTTGGGAGAAAACATAAAATCATCAAGTGTGCACATGACACAAAAATTACAGGAATGCTAAATAATGAAGAGGACAGGTCACTGATTCAGAGCAATCTGGATTGCTTGGTGAACTGAGCCCAAGAAAACAATATGCATTTTAGTATGGCTAAATATACACATAGGAACAAAGAATTTAGGCCAAACATAGAATCATAGATTATCAGGGTTGTAAGGGACCTCAGGAGGTCATCTAGTCCAACCCCCTGCTCAAAGCAGGACCAATCCCCAACTAAATCATCCCAGCCAGGGCTTCCCCTCCTGTACCCTAGGGATGGCTCTGGTTGTGGATGTGCGGAGTCAAAACATTTAATGTCTGTCCCAGTTTAATGACAGGCTGCCCAGATCTCTGGTGCTGCTGAGAGATCAAGTGCTGGACCTGACCTGGTTTATTTAAAGAACTTTAGTGCTGAAGCCTGACTTTGCTGTTTATGCTCTCACTGAAATGTATCCATTTTCTCCTGACTTTGTATTACATCTAAATACATGATCGCTTTGTAGTTAATGCTGAAGCAAGGTGGTGCAAGGCCAGTTTTCACATCCTCCCCAAGTTTGATAAAATAAAAGCATTCCCCCTGAAATTTCAGACTACACGTGCCATGGCTAGCTGTATCTGTTCCCTTTTCCACCTCTGAGTGCACCTCCTCAGGTGTCAGGCCTTGGGCCTTTACCTTGCCTGGGGTGGAACCCCTGAGTGTCCTTCTCTGAGCCTGGGCCCCAGACTGTATAGAATCATAGAATATCAGGGTTGGAATGGACCTCAGGAGGTCATCTAATACAACCCCCTGCTCAAAGCAGGACCAATCCCCAGACAGATTTTTGCCCCAAATCCCTAAATGGCCCCCTCAAGGATTGAGCTCACAACCCTGGGTTTCAAAGTAGCAGCCATGTTAGTCTGTATCCGCAAAAAGAACAGGAGTACTTGTGGCACCTTAGAGACTAACAAATTTATTTCAGCATAAGCTTTCGTGGGCTACAGCTCACTTCTTCAGATGCATAGAGTGGAACACACAGACAGAAGATATTTATACATACAGAAAACATGAAAAGGTGGAAGTATTGATTGGCCTCTTACAATTAGTATGCGTATTTCCAGCTTTTCATGTTCTCTGTATGTATAAATATCTTCTGACCCAAGCAAGTCTGACTGATTTAGAAGTGAGGTTTTTACTCACGAAAGCTTATGCCCAAATAAATCTGTTAGTCTTTAAGGTGCCACCAGACTCCTTGTTGTTTTGATATCTACTGTTCTCTTTGGGAGTCTATGACCTGTGGTTAAATTCAGTGAGCAGAGACAGCCTTCATAAAGCATTAATCTTACCAGTAGGAACAAAGCATATCATAAGAGAAAAAGGATTTTAAAAAGTCTACAGCAATGTCTACCTTTCTGAGAATTTTAGGCAGATGTATCTTATCCCAGACTTCCACCTGGTAGGAGTCAAAAGTTGCCTTCTATCTTTGGGTGTCTCTTTAAACCCACCCAGATCCTTTGATTTCCTCCTCCCCCTCACCACATGGATTGAATCATTCCTGGGAAGCCTGTCTGGCAGGCCCAGCAGGGGACCAAGTCAGGATATCAGAGTGAATGCCTTTGTGTGGTCCTTCAAGTGTTTGCTGAGAATAATATATCAGGATCCATCTCACCCTTTCTGGGTACATATACAAAATTGCATCCCTCAAATGGATAATTTTCATACATACTAGTGCCATACACAGATTTTGTACCTGTATTCATAAACTGCCTAAAATTTTCTAAGTCTATCACTCCCCATCCATATATAGTCACAATACATTGCTCTACAAGTCTAACTTTATACTGCACAATACTGTACCTATGAATTTTTTTATTTTCCCACTAGGTAAAACAGTGTTTCCAATTTCCAACAGACATTTCTGCAGCACTTCTCTTACACCATTGCACAGTGGAATTCTGACTTCCACCCAGCCCTATACACATACTCGGGAAGGATAGCTGTCTGCAGGAAGCACATAGGGGTTCTAGGGAATAGTGCAGAGGAATTTATCGCTGCAAATAATCCAGCCCTCCATGGGCATCTTGAGATCTGAAGGCTTTGTTTGTGGATCTCAGTATATTTGTGGGTTTGGAGGGTCTATTTCTGCCTACCCAAGCTGACAGAAAAATATGACAGAACCTCTGTGAGATAAAGTCAGAGTATCTTAACCCCTCAGTTTTCCCATCTCTGATACAACTTTGGGTATAGTCTTTAGACCAAATATAGATTAATAGATTCCAAATCTGGAACAATAACAAGGAGTCCTTGTGGCACCTTAGAGACTAACACATTTATTTGGGCATAAGCTTTCGTGGGCTATAACCCACTTCATCAGATGCATGGAGTGAAAAATACAGTAAGCAGGTATAAATATATAGCACGTGAAAAGATGGGAGTTGCCTTACCAACTGGGGGTCACTGCTAATGAGGCCAATTCAATCAGGGTGGATGTGGCCCATTCCCAGTTGACAAGAAGGTGTGAGTATCAACAGAGGGAAAATTACTCTTTGTAGTGACCCAGCCACTCCCAGTCTTTATTCAGGCCTAACTTGATGGTATCAAGTTTGCAAATTTATTCCAGTTCCGCAGTTTCTCATTGAAGTCTGTTTTTGAACTTTTTTTGTTGAAGAATGGCCACTTTTAAGTCTGTTATTGAGTGTCCAGGGAGATTGAAGTGCTCTCCTACTGGTTTTAGAATGTTACAATTCTTGATGTCTGATTTGTGTCCATTTGTGCTTTTGCGTAGAAACTGTCCGGTTTGGCCAATGTACATGGTAGAGGGGCATTGCTGGCACGTGATGGCATATATCACATTGGTAGATGTGCAGGTGAACGAGCCCCTGATGGTGTGGCTGATGTGGTTAGGTCCTATGATGGTGTCCCTTGAATAGATATGCTGACAGAGTTGGCAAAGGGGTTTGTTGCAGAGATTGGTTCCTGGGTTAGTGTTTCTGTTGTGTGGTGTGTAGTTGCTGGTGAGTATTTGCTTCAGGTTGGGGGCTGTCTGTAAGCGAGGACTGGCCTGTCTCCCCAGGTCTGTGAGAGTGAGGGATCGTCCTACAGGATAGGTTGTAGATGCGCTGGAGAGGTTTTAGTTGGGGGCTGTAGGTGATGGCTAGTGGCATTCTGTTACTTTCTTTGTTGGGCCTGTCCTGTAGTAGGTACCTTCTAGGTACACTTCTGGCTCTGTCAATCTGTTTCTGATTTAAAACACAGCCAGTATTCACGCACCTGTCACTAACTGGCTGACTACAGGCAAGTACGCATGAGCCATAAGACCCCCAAAATGATCAGTAGCCACAGGGACAGGGTAAATCAGTTTTCCCGGACCCTGCTGCTCATTGGGCACTTGGCTCTTGGGGAGAGCCAGCACTGTTGGGGGGGGCTGATAATCATTCCTGTCCCCACATTTTCCACAGGATATGATCATTATGGAAGATATCTCGCTGCTGAGGGTGAGCAGAGAATCAAGGGAGGGTCTTCTCCAAGACTGCTGCTTCCACCCTGGTCCTTATGCAGCTTGCCTGTGTGCAGCAATGGTTTCCTCCTCCCCCTCCCACCCTCCTGTGATGGCACAGTGGCATGGGAAAGTTACCGTTAATGGGGCAAGAAACAAAGCAGCTCTGCCAAAGAACCTGCGGCAGTGGATTGCTCAGTATCTCATGAGAGTTTCCTGGAGATCTCTGAGGCAAATTCCCATGAAGTGAGGGAGTCAATCAACAGCCTGTTCCGCCACTCAGACTAGGCATGTGGTGGGACCTGCATCATACAGAGACAAGCCTGCTTTCTGAAACCTCCTGCCCCCAACAACTCGCCTCAGTGATTCCCAAAATCAAAAACACTTACTGGAGGCCTCCTCTCCTGTTTGCGCTTCACCAACATCTGACAGCTGTGACTGGCTAGCCTCCTCCAGGGTAGAAAAGAGCTCCTGGCTTCATGCATCTCTGACCTCCGAGTCGTCCTCTGCCTCTGGATCCCCCTCCTTCTCCTCATCCAAGATTTCCTCCTCCTGGCTCAGTCCACTCTCGACTGGCACACAAGCCACTGCAGTATCCACAGTGATCTTCACAGTGGAGGTGGGGTCGCCACCAAGTATCGCACTGAGCTCTTTGAAGAACTGGCAGCCGATGGGCGCAGCACTGGAGCTGCAATTTGCCTCCCATTCCTTGTGGTAGGCGTTCTGCAGCTCCTTCACTTTGACCCTGCACTGCAGTGTGTCCCAGTCCTGGACCCTTTCCGTCATACATTGTGAAATCTGGCCGTAGGTGGTATAATTCCTACGGCTGGAGCGCAGCTGGGACTGGACAGCCTCCTATCCCCAAATGCTGATGAGGCCCAGCAGTTCGGCACTGCTCCAAGCGGGTAATCGCCTGGTGCGTGGAGCAGGCATGGGAACCTGGAAAGATGTGCTGAGACCACTGTACACATCACTGAGCAATCAGGAAGGGGACTTTCAAAAGAATTTACGGGGTGGGGATGATGGTTGGTCACCTGAAGACAGGGCAGTGGAGTTCAAAATGATGACCAGAGAGGTGAGAACAGGCATTGTGAGACACCTCCCAGAGGCCAATCACAGCACTGTAACCGACCACGGTGTCTACACTGGCACTGCAGTGCTGTACCCCCGTGCAGAAAGTTGTACGCCTCTCATTGGGGTGGTTTTTTTACAGCACTACAATTGCGTACTAAGTGGCTTGGCAGTGTGTATACCTCTGGAGTTACAACACAGAAAGCTGCTTTACTGCACAGAAACTTGCCACAGTAGACAGGGCCCAAAATGATGCCCCAGACAAGGAATGTCTTTGACACCTCCCCTCCACCCATTTGTTAAACTTTTGACTACCTTATTATTTTGTATTTGTAGCCCATTTCACCACTTTGCACAATTTACATGTGTGATTTATCCGTCATATAAGATGATAAATGTGCACGTTAGGATCTGTAAATCTGTGAGCCTAGTGCCCCCCCAAGCCTGGCACTCCAGGCAGTTGCCTGGATCACCTGCCCTTAAATCCGGCCCAGGCCATTTGTCAAGCCCTGTGCAGATACAAAAATGTGGATCTACATCTGATATGATCAACCCATTATCCGACCCGTGATCCACTAGCCGTCTTTTACCTGTATCTGCATCTGCACCTGCAGCAACAAGCCCTCTCACAAGGGTTGGTGTGTGTGTGTGGGGGGGGTGTCTTGCAGGGAAGAGGCTAGGGGTAAGGGACAGCACGGGGGCAGGGTCTCAAGAAGGAGCAGCACTGAGGGGGGGCTGGGGAAAGGGGTGCATCCTGTTCCCAGGGGCTCACGAGGGATGGCACATGGCAACAGCAGTGTATTGTATCACAGTGGGGTGGGGCACTGGGGCCCCACCTGCTCCAATCCCTGTGGCCAGGGTGGGCCCTGCTGCCCAGGAGCCGGCAGGCCAGGGCTGGGAGTGCGGCTAGTGCTGCTGGGTTGGGCATGGTGGGGATGCTGGTGCTGCCCGAAGGGCCCAAGCTTCTGGACGACACCTGACAGCCCCTGGCCCCGAGCGTGCTACGTGCCCCCTGTGCTGCCTGAGCCGGATGCCGCAGGCCAGGTGTTGCCGGGGAGTAGAGCGCTGCGTAGTTGTATCTGCATCCGATCCACTACCTGCAAAAATGGTCTGTGGATGTGAAGCGGGTATCGGCGGATTGCAGGGCTCTAGCCATTGGAGATCTCTGTGCCTTGAATAGCGCGTGCGGCGCACGAGGCTGGGGCCACACGCCCCAGGCTCCCTAAAAACAAACCCACAAAGTGAAAAGTAAAAGCTGCCCGAACCCCTTGGGGGAGGTCAGAGCCCCTGGGGCTGCTGCTCCCTCGCCGCCCCAACAGCGCTGCTTCCAGCCCCGCTCCCCTGACATGCCCGGGCCCTCCAACGGCTCCAGACAGCCGTTATATGTCTGCAAACGGGTCCGGTTTCCACACAAAACCGTCGCACCGCTAACTGCGCTTCCCGCCCTGCCAGCGCGGCGCCAAAACATCCCTGCGTGCGACTGAGCCGGCCCCGCGCGAGAAGCAGCTCGCCAGGCCGGGCCCGCGCGCCGTTGCTGAGGGGAGCATGAGACACCGCCAACCGCCCAATTCCCACAGCAGCCCGCTCAGCTCCCCGCAGCCCGCCCCGCCCCATATTGAGCCAACCAAAGGCCGCTCATTGGAGTGACTTCACCTCCCCCTCCCCAGCGCCTGAACCGGCCAGCCACGCCCCTTCGCGGTTAAGGCAGCAGCTTCATGATGACTCGGTGATGCTGACGCAAGAGCTCGCGCCGCGCTAGCTCGTTGACGGGTGTTTGTTGCCACAGCAGTTATGTGGGGCGGAGCTGAGTCGCCGGAGCCGCTAGCGGGCGGGTGAGGCCAGCGAGACCAATGCAAAGTGCGGAGGGTCCGGGCGATGGACAAGTGGCGGCCGGGCGGAGAGTCAGCACCGCGGGCACCCAGACCGACAGCGTGTCAGGTGAGCGCCCCTCCCCCACCCCCAGACCGAGAGCGTGCCAGGTGAGCGCCCCTCCCCCTCCCCCTCCCCCAGACTGTGCCAGGTGAGCGCCCCTCCCCCATCCCCCACACCTGAGAGTGTGCCAGGTGAGCACTCCTTAATGCCCTTTCTACTGAGACTGCCCCACCCCTAGCCCCGGTCAGACAGCATGTCAGGTGAAAGCTTCTCTCTTCTGTATCCCCAGCAGACAGCCCTCCCCGATATCCAGGTTGACAGATAAGAGGGAGCCCGTCTCCCCCACAATGTGATATTTCCATGCCTTCAGGACTGAGCCTGGCAGCATGTCAGGCAAGAGCCCCCTTCTATCCCACTTGCCTCCCCTCACCAAACTGGCACCTACTCCCCACCTCCTTGGAGTCCTCCATCACTAGAAGTTGATCAACTAGGGCTGTGCGTCTTTCTAACAGATGTGCTGTAGTCAGGGTGAAAGTAACGCGGTACGGTCTGGTATGGCGTACCGGTAAAACGTGGCCGCCGGTACCGGCCCCTGCCACCTTACTTTAACATCACTGCCACTTTTGTGTCCCCTGTCGTTGGCCTTGCTGGGGCAGCGCTTTATCGTCCCTGCCCCTTTTGCCCCCCCACCCACCCACCCAGGCTGCCAATGCGGGGGGCAAAAGGAGCAGCTGCCCCAGGGCCGGCGATTTAAAAGGGCCCAGGGTTCCATCTGCTGCTGCAGTAGTGGCAGCAGTGGACAGAGCCCCAGGCCCTTTAAATCGTCCCTGGAGCCCTGGGCGGCATGGGCCAGTCAGCCTGGAAGGGCTGGCTGTGGGATGCTGACCACCAACCCTTCCAGGGGGAGCAGAGCCAGCCCCGCCCCTTCCAGGGCCCCCGTGCAAGTAAGTTTTCAGTTTTACTTTCACTCCTGGCTGTAGTTGAAACAGCAGTTATAGGCCTGATGGAGAAATCATTGGGTGAAGTTCTTGGCTTGTGTTAAGCAGATCAAACTAGTGGTCCTTAAAATCTATGACTACAGTGGAGGAGGCTCCCCCACTGGGACATCGACAGCATGTTAACTGAGTCCCATTTTCAAAGAGCTTACCATTCAATATGTAAATACATAAAAGACGGAAGAATATTCTGGAAAACAAGATGTGTGGATGACTGTTTTCTTCTCTCTTTCCTTCCACTCCCTTATTTTTTCGCACATCTTTTCAAATTATAATCTCATCTAAGTTTACACTATGGTAAAATCTTTTCTAGGTAACTGGTCCTAATTTGCTATTGCAAGAGCTGTAAGTGTAGGAGTATATATTCTCATGTATGCTAGCAGATCTTCCTTTGTAGTTCTTTGTTTACATGATACATACACTTTAAAATTATTTAATGATTAGAAATGTCGCTTAGCCATCTATTATCTTTTGAAACACTCATTAGGGAGTTTGTAAGTCTATTTCTGCCTGGTAACTGCTTCTTTGGCAGGACGGCTCAGAGATTTTTCCCATCATTCTTCTTGACGTTTTCCTAGCATTACTAACAATGGGTGTTTCCCATTAAATTTTATTTATATGGTTTCCTGCTAAACCAGTACTACTTACTTGAGTTTGGGATATAGTTTTATCTTTTTCCTTGTATTGTATGTCTTAACTGGGTTTTATGGCCTGTGTACTTAATTATGAAGCATTCCTTTTCTTAAAAGTAACACTGTTGGAATTGACAGTCCTGTGGCACCTTATAGACTAACAGACGTATTGGAGCATAAGCTGCGTCTGACAAAGTGGGTATTCACCCACGAAAGCTTATGCTCCAATACGTTTGTTAGTCTATAAGGTGCCACAGGACTTTTTGTCGCTTTTTACAGATCCAGACTAACACGGCTACCCCTCTGATACTGTTGGAATTATTATTATTAATACAGGATATTACCATGACACCAATTCAATCATAAATTCCTTTATTAAATCCAAAGACCAAATTATTCCTGAACAGTTACTCTAGCCATGTCTAAAAATCTAAATATGCCTTCATATGCCTACAGGCATGATCCACCTATAACATGGCCCAAATAGAGGTTTTGCAAAATAATCTTGCAAGAGTGTTATGAAATTCTAACTGAAACTAATTTTGATTGGCTTCAGATTTTCCCTTAGTGTTTGTGACCCAAATGTAGCAGGGGGAATAAGGTGTATGTGCAGACTGCCCATGAATACCACACTTATGCTGCCTCAGCACCATGGGAAATAAAGATGGTGCTGCTAAAGCTCTGCTTAAGAAGAGAACCATTCTCCCTTCTGCTTGAATTCCTCTGAGAAACCCAGTCCTTATGGTGGGTACAGATGGGAAGAAAACCTTCTATCCAGCCTTGGTTCTCTTTCTGCCAGTGTAAACCCTTGGAATTGAATAACAAGCGTTTGTTTTCCCTGCTGTTGCGTGATACTGAAATGAAGGATAGTGTTACTTCCTGGATGACATTTTATGTGACACAAAGCTTGGCTCCTATTCATTCCCGACCGATACTCTAGCCAGGAATCGCCCTTTGACACTGCTTTTGCTGAGTCTTGTAGTGGGGATGAGATCAGCATCCCCAGGATTATTTGGGAGGATGATGGTGCTTTGATACACCTGCAAAGTTCTCTTTCAATAACTATACATTGGCAGCAGTTTAAAAAAAAAAAAAAGTGGCTTGATTTTTCAAAGGTTCTGAACTCTTGCAAAAAGGGAAGGAGGAGGATCCCGGGAACTACAGGCTAGTCAGCCTCACCTCAGTCCCTGGAAAAATCACGGAGCAGATCCTCAAGGAATCAATTTTGAAGCACTTCAAGGAGAGGAAAGTGATCAGGAACAGTCAGCATGGATTCACCCAGGGCAAGTCATGCCTGACTAACCTAATTGCCTTCTATGATGAGATAACTGGCTCTGTGGATGAGGGGAGAGCAGTGGAAGTGTTATTCCTTGATTTTAGTAAAGCTTTTGATACCGTCTCCCACAGTATTCTCGCCAGCAAGTTAAAGAAGTATGGGCTGGATGAATGGATTATAAGGTGGATAGAAAGCTGGCTAGATCATCGGGCTCAGCGGGTAGTGATCAATGGCTCCATGTCTAGTTGGCAGCCGGTATCAAGCGGAGTGCCCCAAGGGTCGGTCCTGGGGCCAATTTTGTTCAATATCTTCATTAATGATTTGGAGGATGGTGTAGACTGCATCCTCAGGAAGTTTGCAGATGACACGAAACTGGGAGGAGTGGTAGATATGCTGGAGGGTAGGAATAGGATACAGAGGGACCTAGACAAATTAGAGGTTTGGGCCAAAAGAAATCTGATGAGGTTCAACAAGGACAAGTGCAGAGTCCTGCACTTAGGACAGAAGAATCCCATGTACTGCTACAGACTAGGGACCAAGTGGCTAGGCAGCAGTTCTGCAGGAAAGGACCTAGGGGTTACAATGGATGAGAAGCTGGATATGCATCAAGAGTGTGCCCTTGTTGCCAAGAAGGCTAACTGCATTTTGGGCTATATAAGTAGGGGCATTGCCAGCAGATCGAGGGACGTGATCGTTCCCCTCTGTTCGGCATTGGTGAGGCCTCATCTGGAATACTATGTCCAGTTTTGGGCCCCACACTACAAGAAGGATGTGGAAAAATTGGAAAGAGTCCAGCAGAAGGCAACAAAAATAATTAGGGGGCTGGAGCACATGACTTATGAGGAGAGGCTGCAGAAGAGAAGAATGAGGGTGAGATTTGATAGCTACTTTCAACTACTTGAAAGGGGTTCCAAAGAGGCTAGATCTAGACTGTTCTCCGTGGTACCAGATGACAGAACAAGGAGTAATGGTCTCAAGTTGCAGTAGGGGAGGTTTAGGTTGGATATTAGGAAAAACTTTTTCACTAGGAGGGCGGTGAAGCACTGGAATGGGTTACCTAGGTAGGTGATGGAATCTCCTTCCTTAAAGGTTTTAAGGTCAGGCTTGACAAAGCCCTGGCTGGGATGATTTAGTTGGGGATTGGTCCTGCTTTGAGCCGGGGGTTGGACTAGATGACCTTCTGAGGTCCCTTACAACCCTGATATTCTATGATTCTAACTGACATTAACTTCAGTGGGTTGCAGGTGTTCAGCACCTCTGAAAATCAGGTCACACTATGTTTGTTTAAGGTCCACCTTAACAGATATTTGGAGTTGCCCTTCAGACATATAATACAAGCTATCCATTGTGCTATACACTTTTGTTTACCATCTATAAGGAATATATATGTTCTGGCTACAGAAGGGCTCTGAAATTCATAAATGCAATAGAAATATAGATTAATGGGATAAACTCTACAACCCAAAATTACATGAAGAGTAAACCTATTTTACTGTTTTGTTTTTCTTTAGAAAATGTGAGAACAGGAATTTCCTCACACTTCTTATATATTGCATAACAATTGGGGTCCCGCAGGGATCAGTTCTGGGTCCAGTTCTGTTAAATATCTTCATTAATGATTTAGATAATGGTATAGAGAGTATGCTTATAATGTTTGCGTATGATACCAAGCTGGGAGGGGTTACAAGTACTTTGGAGGATAGGATTAAAATCCAAAATGATCTGGACAGACTGGAGAAATGGTAGTACTGAAGTAAATAGGATAAAATTCAATAAGGACAAATGCAAAATACTCCATTTAGGAAGGAACAATCAGTTGCACACATGCAAAATGGGAAATGACTACCTAGGCTGGAGTACTGCAGAAAGGGATCTGGGGGTCAGAGGGACCACAGGCTAAATATGAGTCAACAATGTAACGCTGTAGCAAAAAAAGCGAACATCATTCTGGGATGTATTAGCAGGAGTGTTGTAAGCAAGACAGGAGAAGTAATTCTTCCACTCTACTCTGCGCTGATTAGGCCTCAACTGGAGTATTGTATCCAGTTTGGGCACCACATTTCAGGAAAGATGTGGACAAATTGGAGAGAGTCCAGAAAAGAGCAACAAAAATGACTAAAGGTCTAGAAAACATGACTTATGAGGGAAGATTGAAAAAATGGGGTTTGTTTAGTCTGGAAAAGAGAAGACTGAGAGGGAACATGATAAGTTTTCAAGTACGTAAAAGGTTATCACAAGGAGGAGGGAGAAAAATTGTTCTTTTGAACCTCTGAGGATAGGACAAGAAGCAATAGGCTTAAATTGCAGTAAGGGCAGGTTAGGTTGGACATTAGGAGAAACTTCCTAACTATCAGGGTGGTTAAGCACTGGAATAAATTGCCTAGGGAGGTTGTGGAATCTCCATCATTGGGGATTTTTAAGAGCAGGTTAGACAAACACCTGTCAGCAATGGTCTAGATAATACTTAGGCCTGGTCTACACTACGGGTTTAGGTCGACTTTAGCAGCGTTAAACCGAATTAAGCCTGGACACGTCCACACAACGAAGCCCTTTCTTTCGACTTAAAGGGTCCTTTAAACCGGTTTCTTTACACCACCTCTGACGAGGGGATTAGCGATAAAACCGGTCTTTGCGGGTCGGAATTGGGGTAGTGTGGACGGAATTCGGCGTTATTGGCCTCCGGGAGCTATCCCACAGTGCTTCATTGTGACCGCTCTGGACAGCACTCTCAACTCAGATGCACTGACCAGGTAGACAGGAAAAGACCCGCGAAGGTTTGAATTTCATTTCCTGTTTGCCCAGCGTGGAGAGCACAGGTGACCCCGCAGAGCTCATCAGCACAGGTAACCGTGATGGAGTCCTCCCAGGATCGCAAAAGAGCTCCAGCATGGACCGAACGGGAGGTACGAGATCTGCTCGCCATATGGGGAGATGAAGCAGTGATAGCTGAACTCCGTAGCAGTAAAAGAAATGGAAAAGTATTAGAAAAGATCTCCAAGGCCATGAAGGACCGAGGCCATAACAGGGACACACAGCAGTGCCGCGTGAAAATTAAGGAGCTACGGCAAGCTTACCACAAAGCCAGAGAAGCAAACGGAAGGTCCGGGGCAGAGCCGCAAACTTGCCGCTACTACGCGGAGCTGCATGCGATCCTAGGGGGTGCAGCCACCACTACCCCAACCGTGTGCTATGACTCTCTCACTGGAGAAACACACAGGGAAGACGGTTCGGGGAACGAGGAAGATGACGATGGAGGTACTGTAGGTAGCTCACAGCAGCAAGGAAGCGGAGAAACCGGTTTCCCCAACAGCCAGGATATGTTTGTGACCCTGGACCTGGAACCAGTAACCCCCGAACTCACCCAAGACCCTCAGGGCACACAGGAGACCTCTGGTGAGTGTAACTTTGTAACTATTTGTAAACATTACAAAAAAAAAGCAAGCGTGTTTAATGATTACTTTGCCCTGGCAATCGCGGCCAGTACATCTACTGGAAAAGTCTGTTAACGTGTATGGGGATGGAGCGGAAATCCTCCAGGGACATCTCCAGAAAGCTCTCCTGGTTGAAATGGGGTGATTTTATTAAGGGGACATTCAGAGGCGCCCGTTCCTGCTCTTCTGACCAGAAATGTTCCCCGCTGTTAACCACGCGGTGGGGGGAGGGGTGAAGTGATCATCCCAGAGAATCGTGGTGGGGGTGGGGGGGTTTACTTGTGTTTGTGCCGCATGTTAACCGGGAAACCGCAGCCCCCTCCTTTTACATTGAAACCCCATTTTAAATGGACAACCCAATTCATCCTTGATATGGGAAATGCGCTGCTGTTTGCAACCTTTCCCGCATGTTAAGGTTAAAAAAGCCAAAACACTGTGGCCTACGATGGCTGCCTGCAAGCCGAAATATGCGACCTTGTAATGAAAGAGTGTACCCATTGTTCTCTAAAATGTGTCTTTTTTAACCACCTCTCCCTTCTCCTCCGCCAGCTGCAAATGTTTCTCCTTCGCAGAGGCTCGTGAACATTAGAAAGAGAAAACGTAGGACGAGGGACGAGATGTTCACGGAGCTGCAGATGTCCGCCCAGGCTGATAGAGCACAGCAGAATGCGTGGAGGCAGTCAATGACGGAGATGAGAAAAGCCCAATATGAACGAGAGGAGAGGTGGCGGGCTGAATCGCGGGAAGAACAGAGCAAGTGGCGGGCTGAAGACGATAGGTGGCGTCAGCTTGCAGACAGACGGCAAGAGGCAATGCTCCGTCTGCTGGAGCATCAAACTGATATGCTCGAGCGTATGGTTGAGTTGCAGGAAAGGCAGCAGGAGCAGAGACCGCCGCTACAGCCCCTGTGTAACCAACAGCCCTCCTCCCCAAGTTCCATAGCCTCCTCACCCAGACGCCCAAGAACACGGTGGGGGGGCCTCCGTCCACCCAGTCACTCCACCCCAGATGATCGCCCAAGCATCAGAAGGCTGGCCTTCAATAAGAGTTAAAGTTTTAAAATGCAGTGTGTCCTTTTCCATCCCTCCTCCCCCACCCATCCCAGGCTACCTTGGCAATTATCCCCCTACCTCTGTAAGGAACTAATAAAGAATGCATGAATGTTAAAAAAAAATGACTTTATTGCCTCTGCAAGCGGGAGGGGAGGGTGGGGTGGGGTGGTTGGTTTACAGGGAAGTAGAGTGAACCGGGTCGGGGGGGGGGGGTTTGGAGGGTTCATCAAGGAGAAACAAACAGAAGTTTCACACAGTAGCCTGGCCAGTCACAAAACTCGTTTTCAAAGCTTCTCTGATGCGCACCGCGCCCTGCTGTGCTCCTCTAACCGCTCTGGTGTCTGGCTGCGCGTAATCAGCGGCCAGGCGAGTTGCCTCAACCTCCCACCCCGCCATAAAGGTCTCCCCCTTACTCTCACAGATATTGTGGAGCGCACAGCAAGTAGCAATAACAATGGGGATATTCTTTTCGCTGAGGTCTGAGCGAGTCAGTAAGCTGCGCCAGCGCGCTTTTAAACGTCCAAATGCACATTCCACCACCATTCGGCACTTGCTCAGCCTGTAGTTGAACAGGTCCTGACTCCTGTCCAGGCTGCCTGTGTACGGCTTCATGAGCCATGGCATTAAGGGGTAGGCTGGGTCCCCAAGGATCACAATAGGCATTTCAACATCCCCAATGGTCACTTTCTGGTCCGGGAAGAAAGTCCCTTCCTCCAGCTTTCGAAACAGAGCAGAGTTCCTGAAGACGCGAGCATCATGTACCTTTCCCGGCCATCCCACGTTGATGTTGGTGAAACGTCCCTTGTGATCCACCAGGGCTTGCAGCAGCATTGAAAAGTACCCCTTGCGGTTTACGTAGTCGGTGGCTTGGTGCTCTGGTGACAAGATAGGGATATGGGTTCCGTCTATGGCCCCGCCACAGTTTGGGAATCCCATTTCAGCAAAACCATCCACTATTGACTGCACGTTGCCCAGAGTCACTACCCTTGCTATCACCAGGTCTTTCATTGCCCTGGCAAATTGGATCACAGCAGCCCCCACCGTAGATTTGCCCACTCCAAATTGATTCCCGACTGACCGGTAGCTGTCTGGCGTTGCAAGCTTCCACAGGGCTATCGCCACTCGCTTCTCAACTGTGAGGGCTGCTCTCATCTTGGTATCCTGGCGTTTCAGGGCAGGGGACAGCAAGTCACAAAGTTCCATGAAAGTGCCCTTACGCATGCGAAAGTTTCGCAGCCACTGGGAATCGTCCCATACCTGCAGCACGATGCGGTCCCACCAGTCTGTGCTTGTTTCCCGGGCCCAGAATCGGCGTTCCACGGCATCAACCTGCCCCAGTGACACCATGATTTCCACATTGCTGGTGCCTGTGCCTTGTGAGAGGTCTATGTCCATGTCAATTTCCTCATCACTCTCGTCGCCGTGCTGCAATCGCCTCCTCGCCTGGTCCGGGTTTCGCTTTGGCATGTCCTGGCTCTGCATATACTCCAGGACAATGCGCGTGGTGTTCATAGTGCTCATAATTGCCGCGGTGATCTGAGCGGGCTCCATGATCCCAGTGCTAGCTATGGCGCCTGGTCAGAAAAAAGGCGCGAAAGTAGTATCTGATGGACCAGGAGAAGGAGGGAGGGAGGGAGGGAGGGCCGAGTGACGACATGGCGTACAGGTACAGGAACAGGGAGAAACACAAACAACTGTCACACAGAATGGTCCCCCCAAAGATTAAAATGAAAACCCTGGGCTTAGCAGGCCATTGATTTCACGGAGGAAGGGGAAGCATATGAATACAGAACAAATCTATTTTTTACATCTTAAGGTGGCAGCCGACGGTGCAGCATGAGTGACAGCCATACCCATACCAGTATGACGATGACGGATACCAATCATAAAATACCATCATCTGCCAAAAGGCAAGGGGCTGCTGCTGTGTAGCAATGCAGCCCCACGTCTGCCAGCCCCACGTCCGCCAGCACCCAGCATCGCCCTCGGCCTCTTCTGGGTGCTTAGCAGACAATACTGGGCAATTGGCAGAAAATAGTATATTACGACTGGTAGCCATCATCATCGAAACAGTAGCATGTCTGCCCAGGTGGCCATGATTGACAGCCACACCAATACGATGACGACGGGTACCAGTCATAATATACCATCGCCTGGCAAGGGGCTGGTGCAATGCAGCCCTACGGCTGCCAGCCCCATGGCTATCACTCATGCTACACCGTCTACCGCCAAAAGGCAGTTAGCAGCTGCTGCTGTGTAGCAATGCAGTCCCACGTCTGCCAGCACCCAGAGGACATATGGTGACGGTGAGCTCAGCTGAGCTGAGCGGGCTCCATGCTTGCCGTGGTATGTTGTCTGCACAGGTAACCCAGGTAAAAAGGCGCGAATCTATTGTCTGCGTTGCTGTGACGAGGGGGGAGGGGCCTGACGACATGTACCCAGAACCGCCCGCGACACTGTTTTGCATCATCCGGGCATTGGAATCTCAACCCAGAATTCAAAGAAAAGGCGCGAACCGCTTCTCAGCTCTCTGAGCTGTGGCGCAAACGTAGTATCTGACGGACTAGGGGAAGGAGGGAGGGCGGGCTGAGTGACGACATGGCGTACAGGCACAGGGAATTAAAATCAAGAACGGTGGCTGTGCATCAGGGAGAAACACAAACAACTGTCACACAGAATGTTCCCCCCAAAGATTAAACTGAAAACCCTGGGCTTAGCAGGCCGTTGATTTGACGGAGGGAGGGGGAAGCAAATGAATACAGAGCAAATCTATTTTTTACATCTTAAGACGACGGTGCAGCGTGACTGATAGCCCTCGGCATCTTTCTGGGTGCTTGGCAGCAAATACGGGGCGGCGTATGACGATGGTCTTCAGGCCTATTGCACAATCGGCTGCTCAGGGAAGACTCTGCTAACGTGCGATGACCCGACTTGTAATAGGACGGCTAATAGTCGTAATACACCATTTACTGCCAAAAGGCAAGCCCCACGGCTGCCAGCACCCAGATCGCCGATGAAGGCTACCAGTCTACTGCACCGTCTACCGCCAAAAGGCAGTTAGCAGCTGCTGCTGTGTAGCAATGCAGTCACACGTCTGCCGGCACCCAGAGGACATATGGTGACGGTGAGCTGAGCTGAGCGGGCTCCATGTTGTCTGCACAGGTAACCCAGGAAACCCAGGTAAAGAGGCGCGAATCTATTGTCTGCCGTTGCTGTGACGGGGGAGGGAGGGGCCTGACGACATGTACCCAGAACCGCCCGTGACACTGTTTTGCATCATCCGGGCATTGGGATCTCAACCCAGAATTCAAAGGGGCGGCGGAGACTGCGGGAACTGTGGGATAGCTGTGGGATAGCTACCCATAGTGCAATGCTCTGGAAGTCGACGCTAGCCTTGTACTGTGGACGCGGTCCGCCGACTAGAGCACCTAGAGCATTTTATTGTGTGGACACACACAATCGGCTGTATACAACCGATTTCAATAAAACCGGCTTCTATAAATTCGAACTAATTTCGTAGTGTAGACGTACCCTCTGTCCTGCCATGAGCGCAGGGACTAGGCTAGATGACCTCTTGAGGTCCCTTCCAGTCCTATGATTCTATGATTGTTGCTGTAATGTGCACATATTACTTATGTTTGCATTGATTCTAATTAGCTGTGATGCTATTTGTGATTCTTCTGTGGAGAGAACTCTAAAAATAAACTGTTGCTTTAAAAGGTCAGTTACATTGGGTTGTATGCAAACACATTTCTTTACCTACTTGTCTCTCTATCTGGGTTCACATAACAGCACCCATCGCTACAGTAGCCAAATGCCCATAGCCTCTCTTCCTCCCCCCGACCCCCCCCCCAAAAAAAGAGAGAGAGAGAACATCAAAATAGGCCACTGGTCTAATTGTTCTTCCTACTTTCCCTGAGGCAGTTAGGACTGTTTTAAAAATAAATAAATACAAATTCCCTCTTCTATCTCTTCTCGCTTTCACTTTTTTCACCTTCCTTCCTATAAGTATTAAAAAGGATGGGAGAAAGGATTGAGCCTTGTGGGACTTAACAGGTGACTGCTCTGAAGTGTAGAGGAGCATTTACTCATAACAGCTCTCCACGCATCCCTAAAGGAGGGAGTGGAAGCATATCAGAGCTATTGTCTCTGAGGCAAAATAGTAGTATGCTGTGCCAACTGTGTAAATGTTACAGATAGTCCCAAGACATCCTCCTATCTATGTATGGGGGAGGTCATCCATCAGCACTACCAGAACTGTATGTTCCAAGACCAGGCCTGGATATTGAATAGAAGGAGTCCCAGATATTGGTGGTGGATAGGTATGTTTGGAGGTGACTCTTTTTTTCCTAATTTCATAGTTATCTTGATCAGAAATTGAATATTTCACACCAGGTTGTAGTTTGTAAGATCTGCTGGAACCAAAAATGGTTTCTTGAGAATTGACCAAACTGTGTGGTACATTTTACTAGTTTCATTGGTGGTGGTGGTGGTGATGGTAACAGTCTGTTACCCAAGAGCACCTAGTAACTTTGCTATCTTTCACCACTTGTTAAAGGCATGTGTCTGACTCACAGGAGGTGACTCAGATTTCTTTCAGCACATTTAATGTGCCTTTCTCCATGAATGTGCCAAATTCAGTGGGACTAAGTATATGGTTGCTGCTTTCCCCCCACAAGTGGGATGACTTCTGTGAAAAGTATGTTACCAGTTCCTCACATTATACAGAGCTGGGTAGACAAAGCAATTTGTGTTCCAGAAAAGTTCTATGTAGTGGGATTTAGCCACAGCAATAGTAGAAGCAAAAGATCCACTATGCTCTACCATGGCGGGTGTAGAATTTCTAGGAAATCTTTGTAGTTTATTTGCATCTAATCATATTTTCTGCTGAAATTTGTTTCATTTCCTTCTTGCTTCATTTGATGGAAATATCAGAAAAGCATGGTGATCTGTGGGGCTGGTGTTGGGGAGAGATGAATTTAGGCACTAGTATTACTAGTGGCCACTGAGTGATTATAATGCCTCACTAGCTCTTCCATTGCTTGGTCTATAGGACTAGGGAAAGTTTTCGTGGTAGATGCTTGGAGTAATATTTAGGTCATTAAAAGTGTGAAGGAATTTTTTATTTTAAAAACAAAAGTCACAATTTTTGCTTGTTTTTTGCTTTTCAGTTTTGGTAATAAAAGTAGGTGAAATCGCTCACTTCGTTGTTTTCACTTTCCAGATCATACTTTTGCAATGTTTGAATTTTAAATTCTGCATATTTATTTTACTGTTTTTATTTGTATATTAATTAATGGAACAATTTCTTTGTATTTATTACCGTTTATATAAATACATACTTATATTTGAATTACATGTGTGTACATTTAGAAAAATTATATATTGAGTACATGCCAGTTTAAAACAGCTTACTACATTTTCTATAGAGGAAACATCAATATTAGTCATTGGCTTTATAAATGCTTGTTTTTACAAAATTTAATTTGGAGGCCAAATTTAAGTTGAAGATGGCACTTCAAGCTACACTACCATCCAGTGTGTATTAAGCAAGGTATTCCATCTTTTTCTACCTACACTATAGAACACCAGTTATGAGTCTTAATCATTAAAGCAATACAATATTTTTATCAGTTAATATTTTATCTTTCATCTTTTTTCTGATGACAGGTCAAACACCAAGGCTTTCCAAAGTCAACCTTTTTACTTTGTTCAGTCTCTGGATGGAACTATTTCCCCCAGTTGAACAGCAAAAGAAATCGCAGGTAAAATATATTGCTTGCAGTTTAGTTGTCCTTCCTGAACAGCTGCTAACATTTAGGCTATGAATACACTTAACCAGACTATTGTGTGTTATTTATACATATAATAAATACTTTCCAGGTACTTTTTTTTTAAAGTACAAAAATTGTATTGATTGTATTTCTGACCATTTTTTCTTCTGTAGTAAATGGCAGGAGGAATAAAAGTAGAACCTGAGAGCAAAAATTTAAGAATGCTATCTATTCACCATCTAAACTTAAATGTAGTTACATACATTTCTTTTGTTTATATCCAAACCTTGTTCAAACAATAGGATTATTGTAAATGCTCTTCTGTCTAAGGTACTATAGATGCTATAGCAGAAAAGAATTGAGATGTCATATGTACTACAATAGATAAGGAATTCCAGTCAGCAACATTAACTTTGGTCATATGATCTCAAAAGAGGCTTGGTATTTGCTGACCGATATTAAATTAGAAAGATAGGAATGGGGTTATACATGTGGCAGAATGGTGGTCCAGATTTAAAAAATGGGGTTGAAATGCTAAAGAATCTCTTGAGATTGGTGGTCCCCTGTATTTTTCAGCACATGTTACAATGTGTTGCCATGTGATGATTTCTTGAATTTTCTATACCTTACTCAAATGGTAAGAGGGTGTACGCTGATGTAGTGTTATGGAAAACATTATGATGTTGTTTGGAGTCTACCTCCATGGATTTTCCTGTAGTCCACCAAGCTGGCCAATGGTTCACTCAACTGGGGCTTAAAAACATGGATCCCATCGACAGAGCAGACTCTCTTTAAAACACAAACCTTCTTGTATAGTTATAGGAAACTGTCATTTTAAAACCAAACTCTTGAGTGAATGGTAGGTGCATGGAGCCATTTGAAATGTCCATTGCACCTTTTTAAGGCTAGAATATCTGGGTGTTAGTGAAAAGGGTATTTATCTGTGTCAACTGGTCTCCTGGATAACTGAAAGACAGTGATGCTTCCAATTCGAGGTGTTTTTTGTAAGCACCTTGTTACAGGGTTCTCTCTAAGCGATCCCTTTGGGATCAAGGATTTTGTTACTCTTCTTTAAAAATAATTAATTTTTTATACATTGCATACCTATATGCCACATGATGGAGTCAAGATAAATCTTAATGTACTCCTCTAGTCTAGTGCCAATACTCTTACACAAGTGTAAATGTTATTTCTTCATTTAAACTGCTTGAAGGGGAAATGGCAATACTCTAGCTCGTGTATAAACTAGAACAGGAAAAGGAGGGTAAAATAAAAATTGGTAATAATTAGAAATCTGACCCAAGCCTCAAAGTTAGGTTCCAAATTTAACTAACTTGCTGTTCTAGGGTATTCAAACCCACTCTTCTGATTCTGCCTATCATAGAGATATGGGCTCCTTATGAAGTTTGAACCCAAATTCAAACTTAGACAAAGTGACTAGGACAGGGCAGGTAGTAGGCAGCTACATGGGGCTGTACAAAAATCCCAGATACAGAACTATCACTAACAATGGAATTTCTTCATAAATCTTAAGCAACTGTAGTCTTTCAGTTCTCACTCTTAGTAGCTGTAACACCATGATGGCCATTATTAGAAAAATCTCATTGGGCTAGGCTGTCTCCTATTTTTCCACAAACACAAATGATCCAGATGTAGCAAATGTTGCTTGCAATGTACAAAGGGAGGATTTGTCTTCCTGATTCCCCAGGCAGCCTCTGCCGATGAGGAGAGGCGAAACTAGTGTTCAGGGCCGGCTCTAGGCTTTTTGCCGCCCCAAGCAAAAAAAAAAATTTGGCTGCCTCCTACCCCAGCCCTGGGCCCTTTTCCCCTCCCCCACCCGCACCCCCTGACTCCCCAGCCCTGGGCTCTTCCCCCCGCCACCTGCACCCCCTGCTGCCCCAGCCCTGAGCTCCCCCCCCCCAAACATGACCTCCTTGTTCACCACAGCAATCCCCATTTATACTTGCAGTGGGGATCAAACCGTTTCTCTTATTTTTATTTCACTTTAGTATAAATCTCGCCCCCACAACCCCATCTTTAGTGCTCCAAATGCACATGGAAGGCACAGGGACTAACCCTCAAACCTTGTACCCAGAAAGGGATGGGGAGCTAGTAAAGAGGGTTCAGGCAGAGGAGCGGGTGTGGGGGTGCTTGGGGGCTCTACACTGGCAGAGAGGCGGGGTGTGATGTACTTGCGGAGGAGGAGAGGGGGTATCAGGAGGGTTGCGGGAGAAGAGGTGCAGGGGAGGGGGGAGGTACGGTAGGAGAGGACTCTGGGAGGGTACAAGGGGAGAGGTGTGGGTGAAGGGAGAGTACAAGGGGAAGGGGTGCAGCGAAGGAGCAATGGGGGAGGTACAAGTGGAGGGGCTGTGAGTGGGATGGGGGGGTACAAGGACTGAGAGGGGCAGGCGCTGACAACTGTTTCCCCAACCCTGTGCAGGCAGAGCCGAGAGGACAGACAGTGACCCCCAGGTGCCTGAGCTGCGGGGGTCCCCCGGCAGGGCAGTATTCCCTGCTGCCCCGCTCGGAGCCGGTCTCTGCCTCTCCCCACCCAGGGCAGGCAGCGCAGGGCTGAGGCGGGGGAGGTGCGCGGCGGGCTGGGTCCGGGGGCAGGAGGGGACGGCGGCAGCTTGGGCTGCCCAGCCACTTGCCCTATCAGCGCGCGAGCCAGGATCTGCACTCCCTGTACAGCCCGGCGGCGCCCTGCACAGCCCACTCGGGCGGGCAAACGCCGCGCTGCCCTGGGGAGACTCAGAGCAGCAGCGGCAGCAGGACCCCTCCTCCCTCCCTCCCAGGCCCCACTTCCCTTCCTCCCTCCCTCCCTGGCTCCTCACACCCAGGCTGGACTGCAGTTCAGGTTGCCCGGCCGCTGGAGAGCCAGAGCATCATCCCCCGGAGCTAGGGTGACCAGATGTCCCGATTTTATAGGGACAGTCCCGATATTTGGGTCTTTTTCTTGTATAGGCTCCTATTACCCCCCACCCCCGTCCCGATTTTTCACACTTGCTGTCTGGTCACCCTACCCGGAGCTGAGCCCCTCTCGCTGCTGGGCTCAGCTCCGGGGGATGATGCTCCGGCTCTCCAGCAGCAGGGCAGCCTGAACTGCAGTCCAGCCTGTGCGACTCAGGCTGCCACGAGCGCCATCTAGTGACTGCTGCCAGAACTGCAGCGTCAGTTCCAACTCAGCCTGAAAGCTTCAGCTGACAGGGAACATCTTGGTTCAGGGCCGGCTCCCGGCTTTTTGTGCCGCAAGAAAAAAAATGGGGGGGGGCCTGGAGTGCCACCCCTTGGAAAGTGCTGCCCCAAGCACATGCTTGGAGCGCTGGTGCCTAGAGCCGGCCCTGCTAGTGTTGGAAGCTCAGATGTTCTCCAGCATAACTTCATCCTCGTCCTGGGAGAATGAATAAGAGTGCTGAACTCATCAGCATTCTTACATGGAGGGTTCACTGTGCAACAGAGAGGATTCAAGAATGTAGACAGTGACTAGGATTGGAGGCTGTACCCTGGCCTTTCCACACAGATCCCTTGAGCCATGGTTTTAGTTTCTGTGGCTGGAAGGGAGGGAGACGAACCTCACTCAGATGGAATCATTCAAAAGATACTGACTGGAAATTTGTGGGATGTCCCATCCTCCATGTGGATTTTCAGGGAATAATCTGCGCCAGGAAAAAAAGACAGTAAGATTCAATGTGTTTTGACTGGAAATTTGATACAGGATCTGTTAGATGAGTAGAATGACTAAAAAAGATTAGCATGTACTTCCAAGATCTATAATGAACGGCACTGCCTAAAGGAAATGTAACCAAGAGATGTATCTGCCTATTAATCTCTGAGAGACAAGGTGGGTGAGGTAATATCTTTTATTGGACCAACTTCTGTTGGTGAAAGAGACAAACTTTCAAGCTACACAGCGTCACAGCTGAATACAAGATGGAACAGATTGTTTAGCATAAGTAGTCCTCCTTGTATTTAGCTGTAACACTCTGCATACCTTTCCTAGACCTGAAGAAGAGCTCTGTGCAGCTCAAAAGCTTGTCTCTTTTACCAGTGGAATTTGGTCCGATGAATCCACCTTCTCTCTCCAATATCCTGGGATCATGAAACATGTTTTGACCATCACTGCATTATCATAGCCCAAAATTCAAAGAAGTGCAATACTGCATGTAGGTAAGTCCTTGCTTTGTGGAACACACTGAATGAGCTATGGCATCATTATGAACTTTTAATTTATAACAAAAATTAATACTGTACTTTTTAATAGGTAAAGAAGACTGGCCTGGTCGTAGTGAAAAATATAAAAATGGTTGGTCTACATTGCTCCAGTGCAGACTTACATGCTGGTCAAATTGCTCTGATTAAACATGGATCAAGGCTTAAAAACTGTGATCTTTATTTTTCCAGAAAACCATGTTCAACTTGTTTAAAAATGATTGTAAATGGTAAGTTACAGACTGTAGTATGGAAAGGGTAAACATGTTAATTTAGATGTTTTGCTACTTATGACTGACTGACAATACAGAAAACTCATACTCCCTGGGGATTGCCCCAGTACTGTATGTAAATGTTTACCTCATTGGTTTGCATAGTAAGCCTTGATATTTTCATTAGGGGAAACCAGCATTAAATGTCTCTATTCTACAGTTGGTGATTCAGGAAGTGGGACTCTTTCCACTGAGCCAGTAGCCTCTCAGGTACTGATAGGTGGCACTATTATGTTCATTACTTGGACATAAAACTTAGGCCTTTGACCACTGACACTTTGCAAGCGTAGCAGTGTTAGCCTGGGAGTCCTGGTTAGTTTTATCCCAGGTAGTTGCATTCTGCTTGCCTACCTGTAATTTTACCAGAAGATCCTATTGCGTGCTAAGTATTAACTGCAGCAAAGAGGAATGTGAGTTGGTGTGGAATTCAGATGCAGTTCTTCGAAATTCCTTTTCCATTTAAGATGAAGACCAAGTGCATTTCACAGATCATTTTCTTCGTCTTTGTGTGGTGTGGACTGACTGCACTGTCCTTCAGCAACCCTTGCTTTTCACCACCTAGAGCACCACTAACAGTAGCTGTTTTTTTTGTTATGCACTGGCAATGTGGTCAGGTGGTACAAGACACAAAAGTAAAAGTCCCTGCCCTGAGGAGCTTACAATCTAGAAAACAATCAGCTTCAGTCTATTGGAGATGGTGCATCTTGGCCTTTTGGTTGCCAGAACTGTAAAAGCATAATAGAAGCAAAACTAGCTAATCTAAGACACAATAACCCCTTGAGGCTGATATTTGCCAGCACATATGCTCAAATACAGTTTGAAGAATACCCACTCCTTGTTGTTAAAGGGGTCAAAATGCAGTATTCTATGGTAATGTTTTAAAGTTAAGGTTATGAAAAATGTTTTTAACACCAGTGTTTGCACACTTCCTGTTAACCATGTGTATCTTCTGTTTCAGCTGGAGTGAACAGAATTTCTTATTGGCCTGCAGATCCTGAAATAAGTTTGCAGAATGAAGCCTCCAACCCTACTAGTACTGAAGATGCAAAGCTAGATGCCAAAGCAGTAGAAAGATTGAAGTCAAATAGTCGAGCTCGTGTGTGTCTCTTGCTTCAGCCTTTAGTGTGTGATATGGTGCAGTTTGTAGAAGAAACCTCTTACAAGTGTGATTTCATTCAAAAAATTGCAAAAACTCTGTCTGGGAATAACGCTGACTTTTATACTGAGTGTAGACAAGAAAGAATAAAGGAGTATGAACGTTTATTCCTAATTTCAAATGAAGAAATGCACAAGCAAATATTGATGACTATGGGTCTGGAGAACCTCTGTGAAAATCCGTATTTTAGCAATCTTAGGCAAAATATGAAAGATCTTATCCTGCTTTTGGCCACAGTAGCTGCCAGTGTCCCTACCTTTGGCCATTTTGGATTTTATTGTAATGGATCACAGCAGACAAATGACATGCACCATCAAAGCTTGCCCCAAGAAATTGCAAGGCACTGTATGATACAAGCCAGGTTACTGGCGTACCGAACTGGTGAGTTTCTATGTGAATGGGAGAAAAGCCAGTCTTGTGGTGATCATGGGACTAGAAGTCAGGAGCCCTGGTTACATTCCTGGCAGTGCCAAACACTTCCCATCTGACCTTGGGCAAGTTCCTACATCTGTAAAGCGGGGGTACCACTTAGAGTACCTCACAAGGGGCCTTCATTAATGTTTGTAAGGGGCTTTGAGCTCTTCAGATGGAAGGAGCTCTCACAGTGCAATTATCCTACACTGGCAAAGCCTCAGCCAGCGTGTGCACCCCCATCTCAAAGATTGAAACGTTATCTAATTTATTGGAGCCCCTGCAAGATCTTTTATATACGAACACCTTCTTGTCAACAAGTGACACCTAGTGATCAGTTGGCATTGTAGTAAGCACTTAATACACTTAAATAGAAAATAATAGTAAACAGAAATAGAGATGCTCTTCCATATCTGTTCATTACCCACCAGCAGAATACTAGTTAGTTTTGTATAACAGCATTTTCCTATTCCCATTGTTTAGTAGTGATAGTCATTACACACTTGACAACTGACCGTTTCCTACTTGCAAAGATTCTGGAGTTTTGAAGAACAGAATACTTTTTTTGTAGAGGACAGAGGCTATGTATCGACTTTGGCCTACTTTTGATACCAATGATTTCTAATCCCCTTATTCTCTAGTTAATTAAATAATGGCAGACTTGTGCAAATTCCCCTATTAGAAACTAAAATTCTTTGTGCTATTATGCAGGACTCTGAGAAAAAATATATACTCTACATGATAACCCTTAGGAAACTTAAAATTGACAATACTTTCCTTACTCATTTTTTGCTTCCTCTATGTTGGTTAGTTACTGTGTTTGCCAGTGTTGTTTTTTATTTTTCCATTAATAAATGAAGCATTTGTTTGAAAAATCCATCCAAAATTGGTTAGATTGATTTTTTTTTTCAAATACTTTAAAATAGGTCAAATATAACAAATTGCTTGTTCTATTGAAAAGGGATGTAAATACAGTATATCCCTTATATTAATATATCCTTTTCCTTGGCCTGCACATTTAAAGTTTGAAGTATTGTATATGTCACATCCCCTAGGATGTACCTGGCAATAAGAAACTTTTACATCTTGTGTTTTGTGAAGAGGTCTCATCACATTTAGAATTATTTCTCTTTCCCTTCTCTGAAATCTATCACATCATTAGTCCCCATGAGTCTCTGATGTGATGAAGTTGAAAATCAGTTTGACTCAGACTGACTCAGATGTTTGGTTTTCTCGAGCAAAGTATGGTTTGTTTTTGTTTTGTTTTTTCCTTCCAGCTTTTGTTCTATAGGACAAGGGGAAAAAATAACAGATGGCAGTAGGGTAACTTATAGAGAGAGCCAAGTACCAAGAGATCTGCACACTTTAGGGTTATTTCATAGTGTGTATGCATTGGTACTAGATAGCCTAAGTGTCTCCTAGGACTTAGAGAATGTTTGTTGGACAAAGGGTGCAGGAAACCTTTCTTATATTAAGTCCTACCACCTCTAACCTGTAGATCTTTCATCCAGCCTCCTGTTCCTTGCCATTTCTAAGTTTCCTTAGTGTGAAAGAGACCTCAGCATAAGTCTTGGGTTTTTACGTAAGATTGGCTTCAAGAAGCACAAGCTATTCATTCTTCCTGGCATCATACACCATAAGCCCCTAAACCCTCTACATCCTGCCACCTGCACAGTTGAGAGCCACAAAGCATCCAGTTTATGCATTAATGTATTTGTGAAAGTCCTGGAAATGGGGCAACCATCAGAGGTCTTGATAATGTGGTCATAATTAAAGTGTTATATTAAATAAATGACATGCAAACCACAGGCAGATCAGTGGTATAGATGCCCTGGCTGGCACTATATAATTTTTATAGGAAGGGTATTTCCCATACTTCCTTCTGCAGGTAAACCACTGCTCCCCAAACCCAAATGCAGCACTGACATAAGCTAGCGTAAACTCCATCTAAGTTAATGGGCACTCCACCCATGTACAGCTGGGCAAAATTTGGTTCGTTATTCCAGCCTCTCTTCCAGGGAATCTGAGGCAGATTTCTGGTATTTGCATGTAATTGGGCTCAGGAAGGTTTAGAAAGTTTCTCTTTTGTCTAGTTCCTAATTATCCTCGAGGCTTTTGTGCCTCCAGAACAGCAAGAGGAATTCCTTCCAGAAATCTGTCCTTTCTTACAAGTGACTCTGGTGACACTTCTGCAAAAGCAAAGGAATTCCATTCAATTCAGATTTGTAAACAAAAATTGTCCGCTGGTGATCAACTCTTCCTACACTTCCAGTACCAATTTTTGAATTGATGAGTGATGTGCATATAGCGGTGTGGGCTTGGGATGCTGTTCAGGTCTGGCCATCTGTCTGCATGTTCCTCAATAACCATAAAATAGGGAAATCTCTGAGCATGATAGGTACTAGCTAACAGGAACTCTCCATCCCTATGCCCACAGCAAATGTGGCACCCATGCATCTTATATCCTTTCAACCTGCTCTGGAGCCATAATGAAGAATTTTCTTTAAATTACATATTTTTAAAACTCCCACTCTAGCTCTCTTGCCTCCCTCTGAAAAATTGTATTTATTTAAGGTTCCAATTCTGCCCTCAGTTACAGTTGCAACTTTAAGTCAAGAGAAGCTGCTGGGTGCTAAACACTTTGAAAACCAGACCATTTATTTAGATGCCTAAACATCTTTTTTGAAGCCTGGCTTTATGCTTTTTTGCAAATCGTGCCCTTTGAAAGAATGCTCATTTTGGAAAGTTAGGAGGCAGGGTTGGCACAGAATAGAGAGAGAAAAGGATCAAAGTAGGGAGCACATGCCAGGATAAGTTGAGGCAACTCCCTGTTAACCTGGTGATGATACAAGCCTGGGCTGCCTAACCCTTTGGACTCAGTTTTAGACCACAATATGATGGCCATCTTTTAAACCAGAGAGCATTATCTAAACAAAGAGCACTGATTGGTTCAGGTAAGGGGGGATAAAACTTGAGGAAGAAGGTTTACAGCCACAAATTGTTCTTCTGTTTTACCTTTATTAACTGAAGATATTTGGATAAGTGTTTATTATGTCCAGCCCAGCTTGTCCTATTTAGGCTAGCAGTGACATCCTTATCCTATGTTAACTGATATTGAACTAATGCTACAGCTCTAGTTATACCATGTGGTAAAGAAGGGATACAAGGAAGGAGAACAATTCATGCTGGCTAATATATAGGAATAACTAAGAAAAACATGTAAATAATTTGTAAGACCTGGTAAAAACATTTCCTTGCCAGGAAAGTCCCCCTGTAAGTGATTGCTGAATTCTACATGGCACTAAGAATGCTGGGAGATGGTTAATTGGAACAGCACTGGTTGAAGTGTTCTGTACCGAAAGCCATAATGTTCTTTACCACCGGAGCACACCCCATTTTTAACCAGTTAAAATGCCTCCCATCAGAAATACCTTGGAAGATTGTCCAATAACTTAAATGAAAGTTTTGTTCAAACTCCTGCGTAGTGTGTAAGAGAGAGCCCACAAAACTCTACTGTACTAGAGCTTGATTCTGTATGTGGCTATTAAAAAGTTTGTCTTTAAATAAATTTTGATTAATTTATTCTTTTTTTTTTTTTTTTTTTTTCTTTTTTAAGTTTCCAAGTGATCTTCTGCCATCCATTAAACTCCTTGGTGCTATGGGCTAGATTCCCAACACACAGTCCTTTGCTTTGTGTAGGGTGATCAAAGCCAATCACAAAGCACCTAGTGTTTCTAGGTAGCTATCTTCTTAGCACACATTGCGTTAGTAGTATCTAATAACTGTCAAAAGAGACCCAATGCTTATATCTCTCCACACTGTAAAGTAATTAAATTATTTAGTCAGCTAAGATGTTGGGGAAAAGACAAGGCCTGAGTCAGGAGGGCTGCGTTCTGTTCCTGTCTTTGTCACAGACTTGCAAACCTTTGGTAAGTTTCTTAATCTTTCTGTGCCTCATTTTCCCTATCAGCAAAGTGGAGCTAATACCTCTCAGATGTACCATGAGGCATCATTCATTAATTGTTAGGTAATGCTATCAGATTTCCAAATGGAAGTTTTCTACAAAAGTGGCTATTACTTATTACTTATACATTCTATATTTTAGAGGATCACAAAACGGGTGTTGGAGCGGTTATTTGGGCAGAAGGAAAATCTGTGAGTATGGAAAAATTGTCACTTTGTCTCACACTGGCAGTTTGTACTTTAATTTTGCTCAGCATTGACTATATAACTTTGTGGAAGAGGTGTTTATGCCTTATGTTATTAAAAATTGCATTTTTTATTCTCTGGTAACCCTAAATTGGTTGATAATTGGGCTGTCAAGATGGATTAGTATGATTGAGTTGGTAAATGCCACAATGTTTGTGCCTAGTTTCTCATCTGTTAGACTCCATAGTAACAGAATTACGGTCATTCCAGGTGTCCTAGCTACAAAGCTTTGCCAGTACTACTAATCCAGCAACCTGTGCTGTTCAACAGTGTCACTATTCAGTTCTTCTCCCCTAGAGAAGTCAAAGGGCAACAGCTTACCTGACAAATCCTTGTTTGATGCAACTGTAGTGTTACACCACGTTGAACTTTTTTCTGCAGCAAATGTCTGGTGAACATGCCTCCTTTGGCTCAGAGTAGGGTTTGAGGGAATGGAAAAATGCCAAAACAAGGCATATACTAATGTGCAGCATTGACTCATAAACCTAGCCAAAATGCATTCATGTACTGCACTATACTGTTGTGATGCAACAACAAAGAACTATAGCAGTGCTGGATGTATCAGAATGACAGGTTATTTTACTTCTGTGGAAAAGTATCTTAGATATGTGTCTCTGCTATTTCTCCTGCTTCAACTTGCTTTCTTGGTTCTAGCTACTCTGCACTGGAGCAGTACTTTTTGAGAACCACGTCTATTTAGTGACTAATTCATCTGCATAGCAAAATAAGAACTGGAACCTGAATTTAAGTCACAGAACTTTAGTCTCCGATTTTATGCCTTGGTTCCGCACATGGCACTAGAAAGATAAATGTAAAGTGTTATTACTCGCCTTTTCTTTTCATGCCTGGGCATAAACTTCTTTATGCTAGAGCTCATTTCATAGGTCTTTTCCATCTTTGATTATTCTTACTGTATTAAGAGAAGTAGTGAGTCCTCCTGCAAGTGCAAGATTATTCCATGATGTATTTTCTAGCACTCGGTTTGGATTATTTCATTCTAGTCATCAGATACTTACAGTTGTACCACAAACTATTCTAACTTCAGCCACTAACTTCTTTACTATATCAACACGTCTGCCATCTGATAGATCTCCATGCAATGGCCGAATACAGGCTTTTGCATCTCGAGCTCACCCTGTAGCTGCTCTTTCCTGCTCTCACATATTGCAATGTGGCTTAATGACTTAGTCATTCATACCTTTTATTGCCTCTATCAGTGCTGCTTACAAGGAGAAGTAGCCAATGAGGACAACTTGCATTATTTATTTTGTTCGTGTTATAATGTGACCACCCAGTGCCATGGATGGAGATGGATAGATATAGATATATAGATGGCACTGGATGGTCACATTATAACACGAACAAAATAAATAAATAAATATATAGAACCCCCACCACTACATACACACACTATACTGCTAGTGAAAGCCCAGCTTTAACTCTACAACTCAGAATTTGAACACTGAATTAAATACACCCTGCAGATGTTCAAATAGACTGCATATTAAATCAATCTTGATGGTTCACTTTTGCAGAGCTGTGATGGAACAGGAGCCATGTATTTTGTAGGCTGTGGTTATAATGCCTTTCCTGTTGGATCTGAATATGCTGATTTTCCACACATGGATGATAAACAAAAAGACAGAGAAATCAGAAAGTTCAGATACATCATACATGCTGAACAGAACGCCTTGACATTCAGGTATATGAATCTATTATTTTAATATCAGAAAAGAAAAAGGCAGCTCAGAAATGAACAACTGATAGATGCAGAGCATGATGTGATGATGAAAGGTGCTATGTACAATCAAACTACACATTTAAACGTGATGTAAAATTTGAACATTCACAGGTAAAATAGTTTCTGTGAATTCTTCAAAACTGAAGGACTTGACTTAAATTGTTCATTCTTGTGTGTGTGATGGGTACCATTAAAACTCAACAGTCACCATCTCTGGTACCTGTCATAACCACATTATTGTCCTGAAATGAAATGCTGCAGAATGGTAAATGCTGAGTCTTTAACAGTGCTGTGTTTGTCATTCAGATAGCAAATCCTAACCAAATGTGTCCTCTTGTTCCCAGGTGCTTTGGTAGGAATAACAAACCTGCTCCGAAGAGCAGAATATAATATGATTAACAGAATTTCTTTGCTCACCCACTTGAGCCTAAATCACCACCATTCAGAATTGTTGAGTTTTTAATTTCAGAATCTTTTTCTGACTACTTGTAGGTGTCAAGAAATAAAACCAGAAGAGAGAAGCATGATTTTTGTGACAAAATGTCCTTGTGATGAATGTGTGCCTTTAATCAAAGGTGCTGGCATCAAGCAAATCTATGTAGGAGATGTAGATGTTGGAAAGAAGAAAGCAGACATATCATACATGAAGTTTCGTGAACTTGAAGGCGTTAGCAAATTTACGGTAAATGGTAGAACGTAGTGAATTTTTTTTTTTTTAAATCTTTAAGTGTACAGGAATGTTAGGAGAGCTGTGGAGACGGGGCGTAGAAGTTCTACCATCATGTCACCTAATCCTGCTTGGAGCAGGGTTCAAAGAGATGGTAGTAAAAATGCCTGCACTCTGTCTACACTGGTGTTTGCACCATTGCTGTGCTAGTGTGAGACCCATGATGGAAAGCGTGCTAGTGTAGACAAGGCTTCCAATACAGTTTTTTCAATAGGAGCATTTTGCAGTTAATAGCCCATTTTTAAAAACCCTCCTGCCGCTTGACCAGATTCAACAAGCTCAGATATAATCCTCTCATACCTTCAGTAGCTTGGAAGATTGGTTTCCAATGTAAATGCTTCCAGATGCATCTGGGAGATTAAAATGGGACCTTCCTAACTACATAAGATCCCTTCTTCAACCCTCCCCACAAAATCTGGGTTTTCAGTAACAGGCTGGGAGCTGAGGAAAATATCATATATGACACACTCTGCTCAAGATTCTAATCTTCAGTATTTTGTTATGAGTGCAATTGTCCCCTCTGCTACCATATGGGGAGGCCAGGGTACGTTCACACGGAGTAGATGTACAGAAGAAAGAGAAGGGCTCTGTGGCATGCTCTCCTGATCCTTTGGAAGCCCGTCTAAAGGGACAGTATATGGTGCATACTCTGCAAAGTGAAAAGGGGCAGGCCAAAGGCAGAGCTGGGAGTATCTCCATGGTATCTCCCTACAAAGTTTTCCCTTAAATAAGATTTGCTAACTCAGTTGGTACTTTTGTATGAAGTGACCTCCTCCAAACCCTCCCCTTCATACACTGGGGTGGGGTTGGAGGTATCCACTGGAAGGGCCCATTCAAGAACATAGCTCTTGGAGGAGTCACAGTGCATAGGGTGGAAGGTGGATCTAGGCACCTGTTCTGAGGCACTGGGCCTTGTAGGTGTTCAAGATCATGGATGTTGGTGCAACTCTCCCATTCCAGCAGGCAATTCCGCCTCACAAGTGGAAGTTGTGGCCATACAGTTTTAACAGAGCAATAGCTTTTTCCTTCAAAAGGTGAGGTGTGAAAAGAAAGCAAACCTTGTTTGTAGTTTTATAGTGTCAGAGGAGCTCACATCCTTAAAATGAAGTGATGTCCCAAATGTCCTCTTCCTCCCATTGTTTGTTTTTTGTCCTCTAGAAAAAATGAAACTTTTTCTTTTTCACAGTGGCAACTAAGCCCATCCCACACTGGTGTTCATGAGCCCACATCCAGAGAAAGTAAGTATTTGTAGTAACAGGTTGTAAGTAATTACATGCAATAAATACAACAGATTTTGAAAACAAACCCGGAATACTTGCAAGGTTATAGCTTACTTTTCAAATTCTGACAGACAACGTGCCTATTTAAACTTTCAACTAGATACTAGTGGTGAGTATAAAACTTCTGTATTCATTTAAAAAACAAACAAACCTGGTACCCCCCACACAACATAAATATCCAGTAGTGCTTTATCCAGATATGTAAGTTATCCATAGTATCCTAGTTTTTTGCACTGATTCCATCCTATTGGGAGGGTTTTTGAAAAGCCTTCAAGTGACTTGGAGCACAAGTACCAGTAACTTTCAATGAGATGTGAGCTCTGAAGTCACTTAATGCTTTCAAAAATTCAAACCACTGTCCACATTTTATAAATAACAAAATGCACCAATACTTTTTCTCAAGCAACTCTCATTTCCATGGCAGTTGGTCCCCAGATCACTGCATATGAGCTGTTCCCCACTCCTTCAACCCCAAGCAAGTGTATGTGCCAAGTGAGCTGTCACTTTCCAAAGACAGGAATTAAGTCACAGTGTCATGCTAAGGCCCTTTCTACACTAGGGGAAATGATCCATTGCAACAAACTAGCATCAGCTGTTAGCCTCTGAATCAGGTTTGGAAATGATGTAAACAGCCAAAATATTTGTAACACCCAATGCAGAAGGCATGCTAGATATCTTGTTCCGGGGGTAACTGGGAATACCTTGACTGGAAGTACTGAGTCTGCATACTGTATACACAGCTAGGAGTTTCACTGATTGTTTCTGGTCTGTGAGAGGCCACAGAGCACTGACTAAACTCCAGCATGCAGTGAGGTCCATGTGAAATTTGAGATTGATTCTCAGGGGCACTCTCTTCTTTGGTTGTTTGGTCAGGAATTCATCAGATATTACATAGGTGTTCACTAACCACTGCAGAATACCAATAACTGAACTATTTTCAACCCTCACTGAGGAGAGGTGCATAAGGTCCCAGTGCTTGACCGCTGTTGTCAACAGGTTATTTTCCAAATGTTTATTCCTTTAATGTGGTGCCCTTGAGTTTTAAAGCCATCTCCATTCTGGGCCACTCAGTATACTTACCTCACAATAGCTGTGCTTAAGTGGAGTAAGCTCCTCCATCTTGGGAAAGGTGCTCCCTTATCCTTGCTTAAGCTAAATGTGCTACCTCTGTTTTCAGCCCAAGGTATGAGAATCCTGAAGTGCTGTGTGCACACACAATGCTGTGCCTGCATAGAGTGTCTGTCCTAAAGTAGATTAAATATTTTAATTAATTGATTGCAGTTTTAAACCCACTAATGACAAGTATTCATAGTTGGGAATGTGGCAAGGGCATTGACCTGTGCCTTCCCTGGGAACTTGGAGTACATATGAAAGAGGAAGACCTGTGTAGTCCCTGGATCCAGACTCAGACCCATGTGTTATAGCAAATAAAAAGGGATAGACATTTTTATCTAGAGCTCTCGACCCCCATTGCTGTGTGCTAATGACTGTATGAACAGCGTGTGCTGGCATGTCACCAGCATTCTTTCAGTGGAGTAATAGCTGAGTAATTCTCAGTTGCCTGATACTTTGTATAGGTATCTCTTAGGGTTTGAGTCTGCTTAGCTATCCCCACAGACAAGGGGGTGAACTAATATCTGTTATTTGACCCACTTCACCATCTTTTGTCTCTAATATACTGAGAACAACATGGCTACAACAGCAGTGATATGGTCACGATACATTTGAGTGTTTAATGTATATTTAATATTCTCTTAAAACATCTTGTGTTTTAGATGGCGTACAGAAAACAAAATCACTAGATGAACAGCAGCACCAGAGCAAGAAGCTCTGCCTCGGAAACCATTGAGCAACTAAGCACGAAACAAGCAAGGTCTCTGCAGATTCTCCATAGCACTTTTATAATCCAGCCTGTTTGTGCTAGCAAATAAGGATGGGTTTTATTTATTAATTACTTGAAAGGAGATTTTTTAGAATAAGTTTATTTATGATGTCTTAAATGTTTTATAGCATTTTTAATTTAGATGTTTATGAAAAGAATTTCTGGAAAAATGCTGCTTATATCATATACAACATGAATTTGTTGGCAACCACTAAGATTGCTTTGCTGGCTGGTCATTGTTAATAAAAATTCAGATCAGAGGACTGGAAACTAGCTCATTGCTCATAGGACAGAAGAATTTTGGGGAAAAATAGCAAAATGGCATCCGCTTGGCTTGCAGGAATGGATTGCCATGCTTCAGGCAATCAGAACACAGCTTTGCAGAAATGATAAGGCCTGATTGTTCACATGTTCTGCTTGTGGAAATGCCACAGCATACAGGGTTTGTAGACACTAACTGTAATTCTGTTACACTAAAGTAGGTTTCATTTTGATTTCCAATCCTCTGGTATAAGGGCTATAAAGTCATTGAATGTCCTCACTAGATAAATGACTCCCAGATAAACCTTAGAGTGTTTTTGATAAATTTCTCTCTACAATAGCAGCAGGAGTTGCTATTCTGTGACAGCGTTCTCTTGCATTGACTTTATTTGTTATGGATGCTTTTAAAAATGGACTTCAGTTGAATACTCCTGTACGGAGATCAGTTTGTCACTGTTTAAAAACTGGAGCTAGCTGACTTCATATGTGACACACTCTGTACCTTGTGTACAACACACAGGGATGCTTGGCTCTTAGGTCACATAGGAAGAATTTTTTAAGACGTTATTAACAATGTCTTAGAACAGTCATTGTCCTATAGGAAACTCACTGGCTAAATTACCAGATTTCCTTATGTCCCTTGTTAGACAGGAAGATGTGAACCAGTGAGACAGAATGGTTTCTCATAGAGACCAATACTATATTGATAATTAAAACTGGAGAATGGAAAGTGTATTAGAAACCAGACTAAACTTACAAACTCATCTCATTAATGGCTCTGAGGTCGCACTGTGTACAGTTACCAAGTGACAGGTGTTTGCACTCTGTCAGAATACAAGGGCATGCTCAATTTTTTTGGTCAGAGGTTAACCCCCCCCCCCCCATCCAAGCTACATTTGCTGGTTTTGACTGACAGCTGGTCCATAAATCCCAGGAATCCCTCTCCCTTCACTCCCCCCTGCCAAGCTCCCAAGTGTAAACTCCTAAAACCTCTCCCTCCTCTATTGCTAGCAGGGTATACAAGGGGCTTCCACCAAAATGTAACAGCAATTCACTAACTAGTGGCTCCTCTTCCTCCTCGTTCTCCTGCAAACCCAGCAGGAGGGCAGGTTCCCAGGCTGGGAATATAAACTCGAGTCTCTCTCCCCCATGATGATGCTGATCATGACTAGACCCTGGGGGCAGCCAAGGCTTTTAGAAAAAATGTAATACTGGAAACATATGCACTTGTTAAGAGAGAATTTGCTCGTCCAGCAGTAGCACTACAATCTCCACTATAACTACACACGTTATGCCTGATAAAAACCATGGTATGTTTTAAATAGCAGTGAAACTGCAAAGCAAGGCATGCCAGTGATTTCAATACTGTCTATATCTGCTCTTTTCTGTTACTGGTTTCCAGCTGCCCTGCTAACTGTAGAATATACAGGACCTTCCGCTTTCATTTTGCCTACTATGGAAGCCATATATAGAGTCTCATAAATTCTTGGTCTTTCTAAAAAGTTAGCATGCTGGTAGACAGGGCTGACCAGACAGTAGGTTGTTTAGCAGACGTCTGCCATGGAACATGTTTTTTACTGAGAGGCTTTTGTGTCATTGTTACCCGGTTTGGCAGAGGGTCCCAACTCTTAATCTTCATGGTCTGTGGTTAAAGTCTCTAGGTTCTGGTTCTAGATGCTCAGAGTTGCTGCCTGTGACTCCCAAGGTGCAACATGTTGCTGTGATTCCTTCTGGGCTTGCAGTGCCTGCTTACTCCGAAATGCCTGGGACCTATGGTCTGGGTAGCCGGTGCAGAGCCTTTACGGGAGCTTTTATTCCCTTACATGGATATGTAGTTTGAGTAACAATGTAACCCTCAGTGGAGTAGCAGGAGCTGCTGTTTCCCTTCAGCCTGTTTAAATTTCTTTAAAAAAAAATATTCTGGAAACTGTCTGATGCCAGATGATGTAAGTGTGTTTTGGGTGGAGAACATTCTGCCACTAACATCTGTGTGTTGAGTAATGTCCGTGTGCTGCTGCAAGTGTTAGTGCATTTCAGGATTAAGTTGTTTACAGCTTCATTTCATCAGGCCAGATTCTTGGCAAGTGATCCCATTGAAGCCAACTTCATTGTAAATAATGGTGGCAGAATCTAGGGCTTAATGAGAACTTTGAAACCATGCTAAAGAGCTAGTACAACAGTGACGCAGAAGGAAGTCCATGACCTGAAATAACTTGCCTGTCATTGTGCCACTAACTATGTGCACTTTCATGCACTAGGATAAAACAGGGGCCTTGCTCTTGTACCTGGATCTGCACAGATGGATCTCTGTGCCTGCTTCTAGCCTCTTTGGCTTCAGGGGGCCTGCACAGGTCCAGTTGCAGCATTCAAGCTAAATGAGGACAGCAAAATTTGACCCAAATTGTTAACCCATCTTTAAAGCATACAATGCTGCACCAAAATATTCTGAGAGCAGTAGCAGGCCAGTATTCCAGTGAAAACAGATTCTCTTTTAAACCATGGGTAGTCCAATTTTAAATTAGTCTTGGGACATTCTTTCCCCTTTTGACATTATTAAATTAATCTTAAGTAGCCCTGTGTATTAAAGGGACACTGTCAAGGTTAGTACAGTAAACAAAGAAATTTGAACTTTCCTTTTCCCTAATCTATTTGCAAACTTCATGTAATTCTTTACATGCATTTTTTTCCTGTAGCTAGCGGTCTGATGTTCCTTCAGGTTTTATACAGACTTCAAAGTAGCTGAGGATGTATTAGTAACCCTACAGTAATAAACTAGTATGTTCATCGGATGACTTATATATTTTTGTAAGTAAACAGATTTTGTGTCTACCATTGAAGTGGCTGTTATAAACTGCAAGGAACGAGGATCTGATAGTTATCACAATAGAGGCAAAGAGAAAATTCATCAAAAGATACATTCTTTGACAGTTCTTTTAAAATAAAACTTCAAATGAAGACTTGTCTGAATCATGGTGGAGGTTTGTACTTCATCAGTTCTTTTAAATTTTAAACCTTTATTTTTGTAAAAATTGCTTTTAAAAAGGGAAATTATTCTGGATTATTTGTACAGCTTTTGTTTTGAAGAGGTTGATGGTGACATTTTATAATTGCTTTTAACACAGAGTGTGTGGGGCCTGCATTTCTACAATGTTCTATCATATTATTGCTACAGCTCAGACTCACCTTCTGAAGCTCTCAAAGTTTTTAAGAGTCTGGTCTTGCACATGTAACTCCATTAAAGTTCTACACATAGGACTGGACCCTTACCTTGGCTTGTGGCTACAGTGTGTCCCCAGCTCACTTTGCCTCTCAAATCATGGCCCATTTAGATGCAGCTGTGTGCTTTATCTATTGAAAGATGCAAGGAACACTTTGATGTTTTCTACAACATTTACATGAGCATGTATGCGAAGAATTTTCTCTGTCATCCTATGTAAAGATATAACTTTAGCACACCCGCTCTTTAAAAAATGTTATTTTACATTTTATATTAAAGTGTGAAATTTCTACATATGGAAGTTTTGCTTGGTCCTTTCAGCTCATGTGAGAACAAGTATATTGAAAATGTTAAATATCAGTAACTTGTCTCTATGATGTGATGAGAATTACAGAAATGATCATTCTTGGTGTCTGTCTTATAGCAATACATGTTTTTTGCTAATAAATTACTCTAAAGATAAGTATTGAAGTGTTTTCAAGTGGCTTTGGCTTATTAAGAACAGTATTAATGCTTTGAAATACATGCACTTTATTTGCTAAATATAAAGCTACATTGGTGAAATATTGTTCATCCACAAAACCTGGCTCTAGTGCCATCTTGTGGTTTGAGTGAGGCATTTATCGCATCATAATGCCATCGGGTGCTGACACAACTTAGTGGTTCAGCTGTGTGTGTGTGTGTGTGCGCGCGAATGCATCTTTTATACACTGACGCTTCCACCTCCCAAGATGTTAAAATTCTCCATTTCATTCTAGACATCACACCGGAGAGCTTAAAATTCTTTCCTCTGTTCCATCCTTTCTGACCAAGTGGGGTGACCTCCCTCGTTCAGCATGTGAAGTCCACAGCTGTGATGAGGAAGAGCAAAATAATAGAAGCAGCATTGGCTTGGTTGCAAAAGTGTGATTTAATCCCAGTATAATGACATTTTAAATTTAAAAAATACACTTGTATAACAAAAGCCAGAAAGAACAAACCAAGAGGCAAGTACCCTAGACCTATCTTTCAAAGTTAAATCTTCTTTCAGAGTTTGAGAATTTTATTTTTAAATTAACATATTGGTAGAGTCAGGGAGACTGTTGGTAAAAGATTGATTCACACACTAAGGCTCATTTACACTAACTTTGTAAAATACGGGTTCTGATACTGCTCTCACTCACATGGGTGTAACTCAAGAGTCTAAAAGCAGTGAAATGTGTGGAGATGCACAGGTGTGAGAACAGAATCGGGTCACTGCAGAAGTCTATATTCTGCCCTTTGGGCATATAAGCTGAGGAAAACCAAATATGTAAGATCTCACAGAGGGATACAAACATGGGGAGAGCACAGGCTCTGCAGTCTGTTTCTTCCCTGCCCCCCAGAATTCCACAGAAATCCCTTCCAAGTGGTTTGGGAGGAAGGGGTAAAGGTGGTGCACCCTGGAAGCAGCTGCCCTCTTTCCCTTCAAGCAAGAGTCGTTCTGCATCTCTTCAGCTATTATTGTACATAGGGTTGCCAGGCATCCGGTTTTTGACCGGAATGCCCGGTTGAAAAGGGACTCTGGCGGTTCCAGACAGCACTGCTGACCGGGTCGCTAAAAGTCCAGTTGGCAGTGCAGCGGACCTAAGGTAGGCTCCCAGCCTGCCCTAGCTCCGCACAGCTCCTGGAAGTGGCAGCATGTCCCCTTTCTGGCTCCTAGGCACAGGGGCCAGAGGGCTCTGCATGTTGCCACTGCCCCAAGTGCTGGCTTTGCACCTCCCTCTGGCTGGGAACTGCGGCCAAAGGCAGTTGCAGGGGTGGCACCTGCCAGGACGGGCAGCACGCAGAGGTAGGAGCCAGCAATGTCGGCCGCTTCCGGGAGCCACATGAAGTAAGCGCCGCCCAGAGCCCAAACCAACTCCCGCGCCCCAACCCCCTGCCCCAGGTCAGAATCCCCTCCCACACCCTAACTTCCTTCCAGAGCCTGCACCCAACCCTGAGCCCACTCCTGCAAACTAACGCCCTCCCAGAGCCCACACCCCCTCCTGTGCCCCAGCCGAGCCCACTCCTGCAACCTAACTCCCTCCTCCTAGAGCCCACACCTCAACCTGTGCTTCAGCCCAGAGCCCCCTCCTGCACCCTAAACCCCTCATTTCTGCCCCCACCCCAGAGCTCTCGCCCTCAGCCAGAGCCCTCATCCCCTCCCACACCCCAACCCCCAGACTAGTGAAAGTGAATGAGAGTGATGGAGGGAGGGGTGATGGAGTCACCGGGGGGACAGGAGCGGGGTAAGGATGTTTGATTTTATGCGATTAGAAAGTTGGCAACCCTAATTGTGCACCTCGCAGGAGGCAGCCAATGTCAATCTAGATATTTTAGGAACAGTGGGGAGTTGGCAGTACTGGCTTCTGTGAGTATTGAAATGGCTTATGGGATATGAACTCTTCTCTATGTAAGCACCAAAAACCTAACCAGGAAGAAGAAGTAGTAGATGAGGCTTTTATAAACTAAGGCTTGGTCTACACTAAACCCCCAAATCGAACTAAGGTACGCAACTTCAGCTACGTGAATAACGTAGCTGAAGTCGACATACCTTAGTTCGAACTTACCGCCGTCCAGACCCGGCAGGCAGGCTCCCCCGTCGACTCCGCGTACTCCTCGCGGCGAGCAGGATTACCGGAGTCGACGGGGAGCACTTCTGAGTTCGATTTATCACGTCCAGACAGGACGCGATAAATCCAACCCAGAAGTTCGATTGCCTGCCGCCGAACCAGCGCGGTAAGTATAGACAAGCCCTAACAAAATCATCCAAAGCACAGGACTTGGTGGCGATGGGGCACTGCAACTACCCAGACATATGTTGGGAAAATAATACAGCAGCACACATTATCCAACAAATTCTTGGAATACACTGGAGACAATTTTTTATTTCAGAAGGTGGAAAAAGCCATTGGGGGGAATCTGTTCTAGATTTGATTTTGACAACTAGGGAAAACTGGTTGAGATTTGAAAGTGGTAGCTTATGTAAAGTGATCATGAAATGGTAGAGTTCATGATTCTAAGAAGGAATGGTAGGAGGTAAAACAGCACAATAAAGAAAATTGATTTCAAGAAGGCAGACTTTAGCAAACTCAGGGAGTTGGTAGGTAAGAGCCCTTGTGAAGCAAGTCTAGGGAAAAACAGTTCAAGCGAGTTGACAGTTTTTCAGAGAGTCATTATTAATGGCACAAGAGCAAATTATCCCATGTAAGAAAAATAGGAAGTATGGCAAGAGGCCACCCTGGCTTAACCAGGAGATCTTCAATGATCTGAAACTCAAAAAAGACTCCTACAAAAAGTGGAAACTAGGTCAAATTATTAAGGATGAATATAAATAAATAACACAAGTATGTAGGGACAAAATTAGAAAGGCCAAGGCACAAGGCCGGGATTAAACTAGCTAGAGACATTAAAGAGTAACAAGAAAGCATTCTACAAATACATTAGAAGCAAGAGGAAGACCAAGGAGAGGGTAGGCCCATTACTCAATGAGCGAGGGGAAACAATTACAGAAAATGTGGAATTGGCAGAAGTGCTAAATGACTTTTGTTTCAGTTTTCACCAAAAAGTTTAGTAGCAATTGAACAGCTACTTTAATGAATGCCAGTGAAAATGAGGTAGGATCAGAGGTTAAAATAGGAAAAGAACAAGTGAAAAATTACTTAGACAAGTTAGATGTCTTCAAGTCACCAGAACCTGATGTAATACATCCTAGAATTCTCAAGGAGCTGACTGAGGAGATATCTGAGACATTAGTGATTATCCTTGAAAAGTCATGGACAATGAGTGAGCTTCCAGAAGACTGGAAAAGGGCAAATATTTCGACCATCTACAAAAAGGGAAATAAGGACAACCTGGGGAATTACAGACCAGTCAGCTTAACTTCTGTACCCAAAAATATAATATAGCAAATAATTAAGCAATCAATTTGCAAACACCTAGAAGATAATAAGGTGATAAGTAAAGGTCAGCATGGATTTGTCAAGAACAAATCGTGTCAAACCACCCTGATAGCTTTTTTTGACAAGGTAACAAGCTTTGTGGATGGGGGGAAGCGGTAGATGTGGTATATCTTGACTTGCGTAAGGCTTTTGATATTGTGTCGCATGACCTTCTCATAAACAAACTAGGAAAATGCAACCTAGATGGAGCTACGATAAGGTGGGTGCATAACTGATTGGGAAACCGTTCCCAGAGAGTAGTTATCAGTGGTCAAAATGGAAGGGCATATCAAGTGGGGTCCTTCAGGGATTAGTTCTGGGTCCAGTTCTGTTCAATATCTTCACCAGTGATTTAGATAATGGCATAGCGAGTACACTTATAATGTTTGTGGACAATCCCAAGCTGGGAGGGGTTGCAAGTGCTTTGGAGGATAGGATTAAAATTCAAAATGATCTGGACAAACCAGAGAAATGGTCTGAAGTAAAGAGGATGGAATTCAATGAGGAAAAATGCAAAATACTCCACTTAGGAAGTAGTTGGTAGCACAAAACCTAGGTGTACTAAGGAAGACAGTCCTGAAAAGTAAAATGCCACAGTTTGATCATGTGGTTGCAAGTGTGACTTTTTTTTTTTTGGTACAGGACTAGCCTCAAGTTGGCAAAAGCCTAGCTTCTTCCTGTAATCTTGTCTGACTAGCTGCCATGTGATGGTAAACTAGATCCCTGCTTCTTTAATACAGATGTAGACAGCAATAACAACACAGGTAATGCTATGCCTGGGTCAGGCCCTACTGAGAGGCCCACAAGCAAGTATCCACATGATTGAAGTGTAAAAGTCTGACCCTGGCTTGCCCAGTAGTTGCTTTGTTTAGGTTGCAGGCAGGCAGTGTATCATCCAGGGGGCAGCAGGATTATTAGGTATACAGGTGCACATGCTGTACAAAGGGGGGGGCAGGGAGCGACAGAGAGATGCTTATTGCTGTACTAGCTACATGGTTGGTTGAGTGAGTCCAAATCTGCTAATCAACTTTAGGAATCTTTACTGCGAACTGATGCCTTCATGTCATAGCAGGCACAAAAGGCCTCACGTGTTAATTAGCCGACTCACCAAAAGGCTAAATGCAAAGCTGCATGCTGATATTTGGCATAGCCACCAGAGGGCAGTGTTACCAGATCATTAAGTTGCTGATTGCTAAACTTCACTCACTTGATTCACAGCAAGCTATTCTGGTGAAGCATTTCCCCCAAGCCCTGTGGCCTTGCGTTCTCATGTGTGGTTTCTCTGCACGGGCAGGGCACACACTGCCAGTGTCTGTATTGCAGCAGCAGGACTCTAGTGATATGGCAGCTAGTCAGAAAATTCCACTGGGGCAGACTGTGAAGGACAAAGCAATGTCTGATAAATGCCAGAACAGTTGAGCCAGCACAAAACTAATAACCATGGAGGGTAATGAATGACCCTAGCTTGAATGTAATGTAGGGGCCAGGCACTGCTTGAATCCCCAAGCACAGCCAGCGTTGTGTTTGGGCACTGAGCTTCTGAGTGCTAGTTACTTTTTAGTATAAAATTGTGTTTTCTTTACTCTGCCCATCTTAAAATCCATTTATTTGGGCAAATTCTGGCCTTCCTGCTCGCTCCCCTTTTGCAGCTGATGAATTGTCTGGCTCACCTTTGATGGCTAGTCCAGTGTGTGGCTCTACTACAAAGCCCTTGCTACTGAAAAGGGCAGCTGCTCCCCCCGAGCCCACCAAGACATGGACTCCATGACTTTCCAGGGCCTCCATGATTTCTGCAGCCGGCAGGTGAGACTGACTCCAGGGCCGCCCGAGCAGCTAGGGTGGCCCCAGGTCCAGCCGCATCGCACACACACCCCCACGCCGCCCCTAGCAACGGCGGCAGCAGTCCCAGGCCGCCACCCCCCCACCAGCAGCAGCGGCAGTCTCAGGCCAGCAGAGCTGTCCCCCACCAGCAGCAGCAGCAGGGGTCCCAGGCTGCCCCTTGCCAGCAGTGGTAGCAGCAGTCCCAGGCCACCCCCACATCCCGAGCACCAGCGCTAGGGTGACCAGATGTCCTGATTTTATAGGGACAGTCTCGATTTTTGGGTCTTTTTCTTATATAGGCTCCTATTACCCCCCACCCCCCAGCCCTTGTCCTGATTTTTCACATTTGCTGTCTGGTCACCCTAACCAGCGGGCACCCAGGAGCTTCCCCCCCCACCAAGTACCAGAAGGTGCCCCGGAGTGCGCCCCCCCCTGCTCCAGAGCATCAGCTGCCCCCCCAGAGCCCACCAGAGCACCCATCATTTAGTCAGGGGTATAAAGTACAAGTCATGGACAGGTCACAGGGCCGTGAATTTTTGTTTATTGCCTGTGACCTGTCCATGACTTTTACTAAAAATACCCATGACTAAATTGTAGCCTTAATTATGATGCTTAACTAACAATTTCTGAACTGAATTTGGTGAATTGTCAGTAGAGCTGGGTGACTAACTTAAAAGGAATTTTTTAAAGGGTGGGAGGAATTATGTCCTGCTTTTCTTTCTGATGTGCCCTGAGACATGTGACAGCCTCTCCCCCTCCCACCCCCTCCCACTCCATAAGAACAGAAAGAGGACTCACTCTTCCTTTTTTTTGGCCTCAGATATTAGCAATGGGGGGGGGACTCAACATTTGCCATTTTAATTTAAAAAAGGAGGGGGGGGGGGCTCATTTTTCTACAGTGTGTTTGTGAACCATGTGCCACTTTTTTTTCAGCCAGCTCAGTCAGGAGCCTACCGTCTGGTTTTGCTGGCAGGGCACGGCACGCTACGCTGGGCTGAATATTGAAAACTCTTCCATCCGCACTGAAGGGCTGGTGAAGCCAGGCTGGCTGCAGACTGTCAGGCAGCGACGTTAAACAGCTGGTACCAGACGAAAACTTTCCGCCAGCTGACTAACCTTCCTTCCACCTCAGGGCTTAGCTCGCTCCTGCCTCTTGGGACAGGGCGTGGCCAGTTTGGTCAGTAGGTGCTATGGGGCGGGCTGGCCTACAGAAGGGAGCATGGCCTATAGTTTTGGCGGAGGAGACAAGTGCGGAGCTGGCTCCTGTCAGAAAAGCAGCCAGTTCCTCGGGTGGGGGAGGGAGAGGCACTGAAAAAGAAGGGGAGACACTAAGGGCTTGGCCTTAAAACTTGGCATTGCTGTGGCTCTCTGTGTGGTGTTTGGCCAGACCTAGTGCCCCTGCTCTGGGCCCGAGTGGTTGGAGCGCAGTTGCCGAGGGCTAGACAAACCCTCCCTTCGTCTCACTGATGAGTGTAAGCACAGTGCTGCAGCAGTTCCTTTTCCAGGCAGCACAACCCCAGCAAAGTCGCAGAGAAAAAATCCCCCAGTTGATGGCAGAGATTGGAAAAATGACTGGGGACTCAGCCGCCACCTCCTCCCTGAACTGTAGGCCAGGCCTGAGGCTTTAAAGAAGCTCATCAGGCACCATGACTAAGTAGCCAGTGTCAATGCTGCACGGATTTTCAACATGCTGTCAAGGCCCCATGGCACAAGAGCAATAGGCAGACACCCTCTCCTATGCGTGTTTGTGCAGCCTGTACTTGGCACCACGGTCCCATACCCAACATAGTCCCTTCCGGTCATGCGTGCCCCCATGGGAACGTACAGCAGGATGAGAGAGACGGATCATTATAATGTGGACTCCTGAGTCTCAGACAGGCTGATTGGATCACTCCGTAGCTCTGAGCTACTCATAAGTAGCTTACCTGTCAATTGTTTGCATTACGCCTAGAAAAACCTCTGTTGCTTTCATTTTTGTCTTTAATGAACGGGCCAAGATTTGTACTTTCTCAGCAGGGATTTTTCTCGTTCTTGGCTCCCCCCCGTGCACTGTTGCATTACTGTGCCTGACCCACAGAGGTTTGTGGATCGGGTACAGTAACGGGTGAGACAATGTGCATCAGTGGGCTCGGCTACACACAGTCCTATTCTAATGCTAACTCTGACAGTGGCCTTAGGCAAATCGCCGATCTTCTCTCCATAAGTTTCCCCATGCTCAGCTTTAAAATGGGAAGACAGTTGATTCCACTACTTTACCTATCTTTGTGGGGGTAGTGCGAGAACATACGAGCAGCGTTTTGCCTTTGCTATGCCTGCTTGCAGGTATACGCTTATGTGTACAGGTGGCCAGGTTGCCATCCTGCCATGTGCAGCAGCAAATGGCTGGCGTGTGTTGGTTCACTGGGTATTTGCATATGGAAACCAGGTGCGTGCAGCAATGCAGCTAAGTGAGCCTCATGGTAAAAGGTTGGCTCCACTTAGTTCATGTTTGCCCAAAGCTTTGAACAAATGCAAAGTGCTAGGGCCTGATAAGTATTTTTGTTAAGCAAGTTCAAAGCCTTGTCAAGGCAGCTGTTCTCAAAGTGAGTTCAAGGACACTGGTATAGTTGTCAGAACTATATGAACATAGATAAGGTCCCCACTAGTTTGGAAAGAATGGGCCTTTGTCATAAATGGTGTAAAGGTCAGTTCTGTGTAAATGTCACAGTCTCCAGCATGCAAATGTGCCGATCGGTCGTCTTTTCTAGAAGGCAGCGCCTCTTCATTAATTTATTAGCCTCTTTCCTCACCAGAATGAGTTTTTTTAATTGCAGGAAGCAGAGATTGCATGAAGAGTCCATGACTCTGGCACTGAACAGACAATGCTACACATGGGAGACTATCTAGCTGAAGGGTTTCGATAGTGCCCACCACCTTAGGAGTCAAGCGCTTGGCACTGGCCAGTTATTTATGTATTAAATGTGCAAGTGTCCACTGACGTGTCATCTCGGTGTGATTAAAATAGTAAACTAAGTGGCAGCATGGTCCCCTGGAGGAGATGGACTGATGCATCTTTGCTCTCTACTCTCTCAGCTGCTGAGACTGCTCCTGTTCTACTCTTGGTTGTTTGTTTCTGCTTTGTTTAAATCAATCCTGACTCATGACCACAGGAGATTCTTCCCATTCGCATCCCTGGAAGAAGCACAGCAGGAAGGAGGGGGATGCAGTTAAGGCACAGGACTGCTAGTCAGGAGATCTGCGTGATCTTGGGCAAGTCATTTCCCTGGGAGCTGCGTAGCATAATGATGAGCACAACAGACTGCTGACAATGACTCCTGAATGTTTAGCAACACATTGCCTTTTGGGTAATATAGCAAATGTCTGCACAGCATCTGGGAGCAAAGCTCCCAGCCCGGGGCCACAGGGTCACACTAGCGCTCTAAAAATAGCTGTGTAGGCAATGTTTTTATATTGTGTAGCTCAGGCTGTAGCCTGGGCTCTCACACCAACCCTGCTCCCTAGGCCTGAGAGCCCAAGCTCTAAGGTATAACATAAAAGCACTGTCTACACAACTGTTTAGAGCACTACTGTGAGCCCTGCTAGCATGAGTCTGGGGACTTGGGCTGAGCATTCCCCGATGCTTTGTAGACATACCCACAGAGAAAGTGTAGGCCACATTCTTCCTGAAGGTGCAGGCACTTGCCCTTCCTTGCTTTCAAGGGGAGCTGCTGGTAATGTGAGAAGGGGAGACAGGAACATGCCCAGCTTTCCTGATTATGGATGAACCTAAGGGAGAAATCCTTAGAATACACAGGATGTTTCTTGTCATTTTGTGCACTGTAGCCTGTTCACATAAAAATATTTGACGTGTCTCCCTTTCTTAAGTTGATCTCACATTTGCTACTCAGAAAATGTAATCCCTTACTTGTATATATGGCATGAGAGAGAGATGCTCCCTAGAAAACACTATAGCACTTCGAAACTACAGTAGGACCTCAGCGTTACGAACCCCTTGGGAATGGAGGTTGTTCGTAACTCTGTAATGATGGTAATAAAATGTTATGGTTGTTCTTTCAAAAGTTTACAACTGAATATGGACTTAATACAGCTTTGAAACTTTACTGTGCAGAAGAAAAATGCTGCTTTCCCTTTATTTTTTAGTAGTTTACATTAAACACAGTACTGTACTGGCTTCTTTTTTGTCTCTGCTGCTGCCTGATCATGTACTTCTGGTTCCAAGTGAGGTGTGTGGTTGACTGGTCAGTTCGTAACCCTGGTGTTCAGAACTCTGAGGTTCTATTGTAATCACATCTGGCCAATAAAGGTCTGACCATGCTCCCAGTGACCTCAGTAGCAAACCCCTCACTTACTTGAATAGAAGCAGCTTCAGAGCCGCTGTGCTGATGCAGGCTGCCTTGTTCTTGACAAAGCAGAGTTCAGGAGCCAGCATGCCATCCTTTAAGTCCGTGCTGAACCATTCCTCCCTACATGATTTGTGAAGTGGGAAGGGTCTGGGGTGACTCACCCACGCCCCCTTTCAACTCCAAAAGGAAGGCAGAGATTTGAAATCCTGCCTCACTGAAGTGTATTCAGATGTGTATGACAAGTAATGGGCCAGTAACATTCCCCAGGGCACACCAACCTTGTATATAAAAAAAAAGATACACAAGCTTAAGTCATCAGCTATTTCAAAATACACCCCTACTAGCTACTCATCATGGACTCCAAGGTAGAGTGGCTAAGTCAATGGTGCGCACAGCAGCCTTCCAAACGGTTTGACTTGGGTTCAATTGCCAGCCTGAATATTTCAGAGGCGGTACAGTCTAGCAGACAGGATCCTTGACTGCAAATCAGGGGCTCTGGCTTCTAGATCCTGGGTTCTACTGGTCTGCTGTGTGAACGTGAACAAGACACTTCATCTTTCTCTGCCAGTGTCTTCTCCCACTTTGTCCGTCTTGTGAGCCCATGGGGGCAGGGCTGTCATGTGTCTGTACAGAGTATGTGGCCTGGAGCTCAACTGCTGTCACTAGGTGCTACTGTAATATAAATGTTCAGTAATAAATATTGATCTATCATTTAAGTGCTATCAGCAATAGATGGGGTGGAATCCTGGCCCCACTAATTCTATGCGAGTTTTGCCATTTACTTCAGTGGAGCCAGGATGTCACCCTAGACGAATGTCATTCTGATGGGTAGCGAAGACTTGTGGCTTACTGTTGAAATTACTTAAGGCATGTGGAATCATGATGCCAGTCTCTCTCTCTCTCTCTCTCTCTCATAGTTTTAATTACTGTATGAAGCATCTAGATACTACGGAGAAGAGTGCTTTCCAAAAATACTAGATGGGTGTAGGGCAAACACAACTGAGCGGAACTATTTACTGTAACACTCAGATGGAAAGAGTGTGCCAAATTCCATAATTAGTGAAGGCCCAAGTTCCCTATCAGACAACTCTTTCCCCATTTGTTGAAGTAGATTGAGAATGGATAGCTTATTTTTCATTACAGGAGGAGGACTGTGATGCCTGTTTTAGTCAAATTCTTCATATTTGAATAAACTGTCTAAAAACCTCAGTTAAATGGGTTGGTTTGTAGTTTCCGGGCACTCATCTGTATCAAAGAAGGTTTCTATGTACAGATGTAACAGCATTCTGCGAGTTGCCACAAACCAAGTCTCCAGATCCAAACATCCCTTGACCTTCGGGTGGGATTTGGAATCTGGATTCTGCAGCTCAAGCCTCTCTGGTTTATTTTTTCCTCCTCCCTCCAAGTGTTCTTTTCACCTCTCTCATTGATAAATTGTGTCTTGGAATCACCCAGCTCCCACCGATATTAATTTTAGTCCCTGGGAGAAATTGCGATTTCCTGTCAGGAGCTGTTTCTGAGACAAAACAGGAGCCCTGATTGACGCACAAAAGGAAATTGAAAAGTCTATCTTTACTCAAGATGAATCAGAGAAGACCTCATCTTTCAACTAATTAGAAATGTGTGTCCCAGCCTGCTGTGAAATATTATTATGGAGCCTAATGGGCTCCTCAAGCTTAATTTAATCACCATCATTTCTGGTGCTCTCTCCTTTTACAAATGCTAAACAAGTTGAGTTTGGGAAAGATTTTTGCATTGCCCTGAGTGTGCTGGAAATAACTTCATACTAGCCTGAAAACACGGAGCCAGCCCTATGTGCAATAAACTGGAAGGAGGTGGATGGGTCTGGCTCTGTACAGGGCCACATTAACAATCTGGAATTCTTGGCCCACCAGTGCATGGGCCCCCTTAGCCCCTATCCCAGCCCCATGCTGTGGTCCCACTTCTGCTTGTGGTGGCAGTGGCCACCCTTACAAGAGCTGGCTTCTGGAGTGCCCAGTGTCACTTTCTGGGGCAGACTGGGGCCTCGCTGCTCTTTGGACCACTGTGGGCAGGCTGGGGTATGTTCAGGACGACAGATGACACAGCTCCACTTACTCCGCTGTAGGCATGAAACTCTCTGTATGGGTCCCTCTTCCCCTACGGGAGCCACAATGGGGGAGAACAGCTAGACCATCTGCCCACACCGAATCTTCTGCTGGGGCCCCTCAGAGCAGTGGGTTTCAGAGTTAACAACCCACTAAGATGGATGAGGCCATTCACACCTTTCAGAGCTACTGTTTCAGGCTGCCTGCAGCCTAAGGCAGACGTCACTGCATCAGTTATACGTGGCTGGCTTCGCAAACATGAGAGCTAGAACATTTTTTGTAGATGAAGGCTGAGATTCTGATGTTATCACATGACTCTAGGAGCTGAGGCCCTATGCTGCCTATGTGTTAATGCAGTCCCTGATATGGGCCCCTCCTAGGAGGTCCTGAGCACATCCTGAGACACTGAATGCCCCAACTCCCATTGGTTTCAGCACCTTGCAGGAGACACTCCACAGCTCAGAGGATCAGACCCTTTAGTGAATAGCTCTGAAGCTTTTCCACACAAAACCCCCCTCGCTACTCTAGAGAGGCCCCCTTATCAGCAGTGAAGCGCAGTGTGTCAGTTCCAGCCATGTGGCATGGCACTGAAGGTCACAGGAAGGCCAAATTGGATTGTAGCCTGGGACTGTCAGGCCCTGGGCCAGCGAAGACTGCAAATGTGATATTTGCAAAGCACGTTGGCTCTGAAGGAAGTGATCATCTGTCCTCCTCCATCTGTGGAAGTTGTGGCTTATGGATGGGAGAGAGAGAATTTATCAATGAAAAGATTCTAAGTGAAGGTGTTTTTTGAGAAGGTGGGGGGGGAGTGAGGGAAGGAAATAAACAGTGATTAAAAAGTGTAGATTAGTAACCATGCCTTTAATAACTTGTAAATATAATTTTAAAATTTCAAGCAGCTAAGATATACATTTGTCGTCTATGCCTGACATCTTCAAAGTAAACCATGTGTTGATGACCTATTTGTTTGGTTTCACCCCTTTTCTAAAGCATACAAATTAAATTCTCAATCACCTTAATATACAACAGTTTTATGGACAAAAATCTCACCTGATTTCTATCCTTTCACTGAAGTGTTTGCTATGCAATTATAGCTGGAGAACGTAATATTTCATTCAACAAACAGAAAAACCCAGATTTAAGCTAATAGAAGAAATACTTCAAGAGGTTCTCTCCCCACTCTCAACCTCCTCCACCAAACAAAACACCCAGAATCACAGCGCCCATTTCCTAGAAGAAGAAGAAAAATGGCAAGAATATCTAGGCAACTCTTTTTGGACCCAAGGCTTTATTTATCTCAGACATCACAGTGCAATGATTTCCCCTTCCACAATGTTCAGCCTCTAGCAAAGAAACTGCATTCACATCTGAACAAATCAAATGGAACCACATAGGGCAACCCTGCGAGCCCAAAGTTACACTCCTAGAACCATGTTCCAGCTTCTTCAAGAAGTGGCTTGATTTGCAGAGGGGCTGCACCTCTGCAGCGTCCATTGACTCTATGGGAGCTGGGGTTGCTCAGCTGCTCAGAGTTAGGCCATTTCTATTTAGATGCCTAAATAAGAATTTCGGAGTCTGATTCAGGTCCCCAGGTTTGAATGTTTTGGGCATGATGTTCCCAGCACAGGCAAGTATGAAGGAGCAGTAACTGAACCACTCCAGAATCTACGTCAGAGGGTTCCCAACCATGGCACAGGTACTGTATTGGCACAGGTATTGGTACTTTAGGCTTGTATCATTGATACGCTACCTGGGCTTCCCTTAGGACTCAGCTTAGGGTTCACTCCTGTGAAGTGCTGAGTGCCCCCACTGACACTGAAGTCAATGGGAGATGCACGCTTCAGGACTGTGCCCAGAATAAGAAGTGGTGAATAAGGCCCAATTCTGTTTCCACTGAAGTCAATGATAAAATTTCCACTTATTTCAATGGGAGCAGGAGCAGGTCCTTAGCAATGCACCTCTGCCCTTAGCCCTGATGTATTGCCTGGCTCCCATTCAAAGTGCATGTTCTAATTCCCAGTGGAGCTAGGACTTCTCCTGATCAGTCTTATTACAAGACTGGAGTTTGGGGCAGCCTAGGCTGCATTGTAGGGTTAGATCAGATACAGAGGGATGGGAGACAGTGGGCACTGGCTGCCCCACCCAAAGTATTAGCCTAATTCCCAGGTTCAGTTGGTCAAACTGGTGGGAAAGCTCTGAGCTTGAGTGAAATCAAAAAGACTGAAGGAATGAGTGAACATAAAAATAAAGTGAAAATGTGAACCTTATTTTTTTCAAATCTATCTCCCACTGCTTTAGCTAACAAATCTACTACATAAGTGCAGATAAGTCAGTCGCCCAACACCCTCTTTCACAGTCCTCATGTGCACGCAGAACTAAAACAAATTCACAACTACAAGTGCAAAGAAAAAGATAGTTACAATCTTCCGAGCTCCTACTTTGTGCATTTATGGAGAGCTCAAGTTTGCTGATAAAAGCAAGAGCAAAGAGGTTCATTCTTCTGGAGTGCACAGATGAAAATCTGCCTTACCAGCTTCTAATACAGAGGGTGTCTAAACTGACATAAATAATCACAGACTTGATTAGAAATAATATATTATTCTAGACTTTTTTTTGTTTTTTAAGTTTTCATGTAAGACCTTTATACTCTTGACATCTATGTGAACAAAGAATCAAACTAAAACAGGCACTTCTCAAGCGCTATTGTGTTGTTAAATGGCATGTGGGAGGAACTGAACAAATATGATTTCATGCCTATGATGGGAAATTAGGGGAGATCTTCATGGTGTTGGCTTTTTCAAGTCTCGGATCTGTTTAATCAAGTAGTTCTTCTCATCGGTGAACTGTTCATCATCTGTCCTCTCTTTCTGGAAATTGCTCAGAAACTCAATTAGCTTGGGTTGGTTTTTCAATAGAATCTCCACGATAGGCTGCGTTTTGTTTGGACTGGCCACAAATACCTAATATGCAAACAAAACCACACACACAGAGAGACAGAAAGAGAGGGATGAACAATCAGAGTCATGACACTGCCCTACATCATTCTCTGTTGAGTCAACTGAATGCTGGTGGCCAGATTCTCTGGTGCCTACTCTGTATCTACTGAGCGCAGTACCCAGTGAGGGGGAGAGGGAAGGGGCTGCATATTTGTTGTTTGCAGCTACCTGACCCTGTGGCCAGTTCTATACTGACCTCAGGCCCAGCATACTTTATAGTAGCCTCCAAGATCCTTTAGTCTAAAGTAGGACAGCTGGCTATGGTTCCCAAGAGGTTGTCTGCCAGCTGGAGATTAGTGCAGTTGCACTCTGACCACGACCCTTCCATTTCTGACAAGCATCAATGCCTCCGGAGCTGCAGGGAGGGCATAGGAACAGATTGTGCTAGCCACATATTAGCTGGGGAGCTCCAACAACTTTCTTGGCCCTTTAGTAGCACAAAGCGGCCAAAACAGGAAAGAAAATCTGACCCTGTATCTTAAACATACGTTAAAGTTTCCCATGATCTTGCTCATTAGCAGCTGGAAGTGAAGTTACACTTGGCCTTGTTATCACTCTCCCTTATTCTGTTCCTTTTATTGACAAATGGTTTGATTGTAATGCCAGCTGTTGAAAGGTGGCTATAAATCCCTGATCACTTCCACATATACAGCCCTCCCTCATGAAATGTCTTAAATCCATATTTACTGGGAGAACAGACGAGTCTTGTGTTGGTGATAGAATTTCCATATTAAACTGAAATGGCCTAAAATTAGACCAAGCAGATTTGTTTTGGTTTGTGAACTTAGGTCACATCCTCCACTGCACCCTAGTCCATTTTAGCAAGCAGGCTGTGAATGGAAATTTACAAGAGCAGGATCCACGTACATTTCAATCTGTTTGCTAAGCTCACAAGGACACAGCAGTGAGGCAGAGCAGAAGGATAGTGTAACACGCTTACATACGCAGCTCACTGCCAGCCCAGTACCTTGGAGGTGCTGTCTGTAGGTCACCCAGGTGAGAAGCTGGGATCTTCCCTTTGTAGCAATCCTGCACTTGGGAGGCACTTGCCTTTTGTCCTCCCTGTAACTCTCTTTTGGCTCCTCGTTAGTCTGGCTCTGAGGGCTTCTCCTGCTTACATCTGCAGCCTCCTTCAAAGGGAGGTTCCACAGCAAGAAGCCGTAGCCTGTACTGATGCCTAAGCATATGTCCCCCCAGCCTAGATCCCAGCCCCTGTGCAGGAAGGACAAGGCCACTGAAGCAGCTCCCCCACCATACCACAAGGTGCAGATTTGCACCCACAAGAGTCCTCTTTTCAACAATCCGGCCCTTTGTTCAGAACTTTTAAAGTCATGGACTTCTTTTAATTCCTGGTGACCTCTAGATGTTTACAAGCAATGGCACCTGACTCAGCAGTGCAAGACTTCACCACAACCCCTTTAGAGCCACCTCCTTGCCAGATGCTTCAAGTTCTCAAAAAGTAGTGTCTGTTATTAGGGGCATGTTCCTTGTTCTGAGAGGTAGTCAGCTCATGGCCCCTTTGAGTGCACTGAGAGGTACAGATAGAGTTTGTTCAGCCACTGCTTTGGCCATTTAAAAACATTCCTTCCATTACAAATAATCCTATTATACAAATTGCATGTTGTTTCCCACAGTTCAGATAAATAAAATAATTGTTTGAGAGAGCACAATGCAAATGTATTTGCAATGTCTTGCATTTTCAGAAGTATCTAATGATTTGGGTGCCCCATCTGAGACACCTTAAAGGAGCCTGACATGCAAAAAGCACCCATCCACAGAAAATCAGGCCCCTTTAAGATGTCTCAAGTAGGCCACACAAAAATTAAAGCACCAAAAATGATTAGTCAATTTGAACATTTAGACCACCACTGTATCTACACAGTATGAAAGGAACAGCCTGTGAACATGCTTGAAAGGATTTAATTTTAACACTGGCTGTAGCCTAAAATATGTATTAGCATAGCAAATGATTAAACGTGAGATGTCTCCTATTAGACTGAATTCTTTAGCTTCTTGTCTGATTGCTTATAGGTTATAATCCTCCCCCTGAAAAACTGGCATAAAAGATAGAAAACTCAAATGTAAATCATCTTTTGACTACTAGACCTACTGCAGGACTCAATTTCAACTCACAAATACTTTTTTCAAACCCTGGGATCATAAAAGGATTGTAAAACTGAATGACCGGCTCCCTCAATCAACTACAGTACCACAATGTCACAGTATTGAAACAAAAACTTTACACATATCTACAACAAACAATCTTTATACCTTGAGGCTAGATCCAGTATGAGGTTTTATTTTTTAAAGTCTCCTGCTAATGCTTCACTTGAAGACAATTAAAAAAAAAAAAATCTCTCTCTCTCTCCCTGGAAACAACATCAGTATTCCAGCTAGTTGGAATATTTCTGAAAAAAATAATTTTGTGGAGATATATTAGTTTCAACAACATATCTGTCAGAAGGGTTTTGTGATTGAGAGTTCTCTGGTCACTTCGGAGGAGTTTTGACACAACTCCACTTTGTGAAAATGTTTGAAAGGTTGTTTTTCATTCCAACATGGAATGAAAACAAATGTCAAAACTCAAAAGTTGCCATGAAATAGAACTGTTGTCCTCTAGCTGGCTTTAAATCAGTATTATCCATCAAAATTGATAAACTGTACACTCCATATCCACTCCATAAAGTATTTGATCAGAGAGTTCTGGAGTCTGACCTTGGTTCTCACAATTAATGACAACGCGTCATCATCATCCCAAGGGAACACAACAGGGATAAAGATACTAAAATGGTCTGATGCTCGATGCGTCATTGTGTTGTCACTAATAATCTTTGTTTTTTTAAGCACGGAGGCCAAGGCTACTGAATGTCACAGGATCTTGATGAGAATAGTTCACTGCAACCTCTGACCTACTTTCAAATGGTTAGAGATTATGGTCCAAATCTAGCATGCATAACTCTATACATTAACAGGCCAATTGACCCACCAGGGCTGAAACTGGTCCCATGATTTTCTCATATGCATCGCAGGGGGATTACCACCTCGCTAGAAGTGCATGAAAGCTCACGTAGCTGCACCTACAACATCCCCCACAGACCAAGAATTATCAAGTCTATAGCTCAGAAATAACACAAACTCGGCTTCTGCCCCATGCTGAGCAGAAACGGTCAGTATTGTCAAGTTATGCAGAACCGTTTGCAGAGTGAGCGACAGGAGGTAGCTTTGTGGTGTGCATGAAAGAGAATGGAAAAATGAAGCTAAGGTCAATCTATTTTTAGATTTAAACACTAAAACCTATCTTGCTACATCTCTGCTTAAGAAAAATGTGATCTTATCCTGAACCACCACTGTGGGGTGAGTTCACAAAATAATTGAATTGTTTAACATGATAGTCAAAAGAGGCTGATACTATTCTATATTTGTATGTGCATTGTGTGCAATATACTGCAGTGTGCTTTACTTTTGATTGCCTGCAAGAGAACAAAGAAGCAAAAATCACATACTTGGATGGACCAATAATAGTAACACACATATTTGTCAAAAGAAAACACATGAGTATTCAGAAAGACTCTTTTATTGTTCAACTTCCAAACCAGATATTGATTCTCCTGCTGGAATGGAGAGGGAGAAAAGGTGTGTGTGTGTCTGTGTGTTTTATTAACACTTAAGATAATCACTAATCCCTTTGTTTTTGTTACTTGGGGTCTACCTATATTCCCCAGGCTTTTAGGTGGCCATAAGTGGGTGACTGGTTGTGTGGGGTGGAGGCTAAGGGTTGAAGAGGTCTCATTTTGTTCAAGCAAGGGTAAGGGAGGGAGCAGGAATGATGAGGGAGGTAGAGGTCATGCTGGTGAGGGAACTGGGCGGAAGTACTGAAAATTAGACCTCATTACTTCTTTTCTGTACCTCTGGGCAGAGTACTCTGGATGAGTACGACTGTCCTCTGGGCTTGAAGAGTTAATTGCATTTTTAATTACCATCAAACTTAACTGTAAAATATTGAGAATTATAGATGCTCATGGTTCTAGTTAAAATATTGCAGCTTCAAACCCTCAATAATCAGATACTGCCTCAAGGAGCTGAGAGTCATATGCCTTCTTCAGGGTCAACTGGGGCCTGGGAGAGCTGGAATTTGGATACTTACATAACAAGCACTTTTTTCATTTCAAATGTGCCTAGCTGCAAGAACATCCAAGTCAGGTAATTTAAACCCAAATCTTTTGGCAGCTCGCAGTAAGTAGCAAGTATCAGCTGCTTGGCAAATCTTTGATTTCATATCGGTATTGGCACTCTGTGGTAATTTAAAACCGGACTAACTGGATACTTTCAGCATAGTTTTAAAGTTATGTGAAAATAAAGACAGAGAGCCCGACTTCCTCCCCCACCCTCGGTTACACCAGCATACAGCTAGAGTAACCAGGGGGAGAATCAGGCCCAAGGACTCTGCACCCAGAGCAACAAGGCACATCACTGCCTTTCACCTGCCAGAAAGGGCGTCGGGACAAGGCAGTAGTTTTTCCATGAAGCGTACATCCTCTTTCATATTTAGGGATTTCCTGGATTGGTTCCCATCATCAGCATAGAATTTATGAATAAAGGAAAACTCAGGACAAAATGCTCAGTGCCCTTCTCTCGTGCGTGTAGTAAGTGAAGGCCCTGATGGCCTGACTGGGACTTTTGGCACTGCACAAAATACATGGGTAGGCACTGTCCCTGCACTGAAGAGCCTACAAACTGGATGCTCCGAGCACGAGAAACAAAAGGACGGTGGACACTGGGAGGAAGGCTGAGGGTGACAGTAATTATATCATATGGTTACATAGATAGCTATGATTACAGATCACTCCAAATCCTCAAATTTCTATTTTAAACAAAATAAATAAATAAAATCATCTATTCATCACTGTCTGATTTCTTGGAACAGCCCAGCAGAACTGGGTGCTTAAGAGGAATCTGAAACAATAGATGGTAGTGGCCTTATGAATTAATTCAGGGACTGCACTTCATGCATAGAAGTTCCATGCATAAGTACGTGACTATTAGTAAATATGAAAAAGTAGCTAACAGAGACCAAATCTCTGTCTTCTCTTCCCTCCCTTGACATTTGAGCTCTTAAAGACTGCAAGTATTTGGGATTTGCTCTCCCCAACTTATGTTTGAGCTGCATACCTCCTGATAAGGGGTAAGAGCAGAAGCTACTCACAGCAGTTTGGTTGTCAAGAATAAGTCAAAGGCTTACACAAGTAATTAAGTGCATCACTGAGGTTTATTATGCAGGAAGCAAAATATTGAAATATGTTGGGAATCCCTGTGATTACTTTACGTAGATGAAAGATTGTATGGAGCAGCCATACCATCCTTCAAGCCGCATGCTGGAGATGTAAATGCCTGCTGAAAGATCTTTTGCACAATAGAAATGGCAGAATCAAAGGCCTCAAAAAGCCTTTTTGAATATTCTGAGGATGATGTAATTTTTGAAAATACTTGCCATTTGGTGCAATGTGGTCTGTTTTATAAACATCTCCCAGGGAAGGACATTCTCCCCCTCCCATAGGTTTTATCCCTCTTCTCTGCAAATTAATCTGTTCAAACTATGAAAATACAGCCATGCATATTTATGAGTTAATTTTGCATTATAGTAGCTCTGCATAATAATAATTCTACTCATCTTCTTGCTCAGGGCAAAAAACTTTTTTGATGGGTAAATAAAATTTAAAAAATTTAATCAAATCATGATGATAAAAGAAAGTAGTGTATGTGCCTGGGCTGATAATATTTTTATGACAATTTTGTAAGGCTGCATTAGTGATCAGTGCAAAACAGAACCAGAAAGAGGAGGATTAAGCATATGCTGGGCTCAAACTTATCAAAGGCAAATCTCTTGAAATAATATAAAAATTCCCACTTGCTTCTGCCTCACCCAGAGAGCTAACACTGTCTATCTAGGTTCTTACCCAGCACTGTAATATCTGATTGCTGGGTGCCATCCACATCAAATATTTTGGAATCACATGACTCCCCCAATTCTTACCCAAAGTCACTGTGACATGACCTGAGAAGAGCACCATCGACCCCAGCAAGTGGTTACCTGCAGCAATCAGCCAGGCAATTTGTCATCCCTTTCTAATAATGCATTGCTGTAACAAGGGCCCCCTCAGATCACTAGGCCCAGATCCAAATGACCCTGCCTTAGACATCACCTAGAGAGGGCAAGCAAGCGCAAGAGAGAACTGTCAGGGACAAATTTCTTATTAAAATATTTTCAAATGTTTGAAATGGTTTGTAAAACCCCACATTTTTCTGGGTTCTCCTCCCTCCCATAGTGAGAGAGAGGTTACTTCCTCTCTGAAGGCCATGCTGAGTTACCTTGAACACATGGAATGCTTCAAACTGAATGTTGGGGCTTTTATCTCGCAGCAGGTTCATCATTAGCTTCAGGTTCTCTGGTTTGCTGATGTATTTTGTCATGATGGCAAAGTTGTGTCGGTCCAGAATCAGTTCACCCAGCAGCTGTGGGAACATTTACAAAAACAAAGGCTTTGTGACTCACCACAGAATTTATGATTCAGATGAAAGCACCACATTGTTATCTTCACTCCCAGAGGTTTCAATAGTGTCTTATCTTAGGCCATGGTGGCTTAAAAAATGGAGGGCCTTTAAAAAAACTGAGGTGAATTTGCAGTACATGCAAGTGAGATAACTGTCCAATAGCACTGATCATGCAAATAATGCAGAGCTAGATACCATATTAATGCATAGAGTAACAGTTGGATTGAGCCAGATAAAATAAAAGCAAGTACAACCACCCCACATTGTTGTGCTAATTCACCTCAATCCTTACATGCCCCATACTTTCCTGTTCTAGTCATGAGAAGACTGCAGATTTTACCAAATTGCTTGGTGCATGGACAAATGGGGACTACAACGAACCTACCAAACTCACTCCCACCTGTGTTCTGAACTAGGCTGTGAACTCAGGTGACTCTGAGAAAAGAGGATGACACCCTCATTTCAGAGAAAGGACTCCAAGCTTTGCCATAGGAGTTCAGGAACTACGACTTCTCAATGCTAACCCCAATGCAGTAACATAAAGATACCTCCTGATTTGCACAAGCACTAGATTAATTTAAAAGCATTTCTTTTGTAACCAGAAAAAGAAGTATACAAGGCCACTCTGTGACAGTCTGTGTAATAGTCTGAGCATGTTATGGCTATTCAAAGAAAAGTGTTCAGGAATTTTACATTACCTTTAAAGATTGTCTCTTTGTGACATAATTCTCAGAATGAAGCAGTTTTTCATAGTCCTCAAAGATCTAAGGGAACAAGAAAAAACCAGTGTAGCCATATTCTTCCTTCTCCCCATCCCCCTGTACTGGTCCTTCCTGCACTAAGCTTTGCGATGGCAGCAGCATAGCTGTGGCACTTCTTTCTGATGCCAGAGCCCAGCCCATATTGACCACTGATTAGCAACATCCAATCAGTGTTTGCTTGCACATGTGAATCCACCAGAGAATCAGGAACTTAGTGCCCTTGTGATTCACACCTTATGCCATCATCTTATACAAGATTATGAATTTGCTGCCAAAATAGAACACACAAATATAACATTAGTAACCAGAGACCATCTGCGGTAACTGTTATACCAACATAGGATTATATAAGTAGAGTGCCATCTATGTCCCTGGAAAGGCAGACAGAGAAGGATGGTGGAAGTCTGGCTTGTTAGAGTGACATTGCTATTTTTAGTGGGTTTCTATGCATGCATCTAACTTGCCAATTTTCCTTTTTGCTTCACTTCAGTTGTCCTCATTGTCATTACTATTCGCTATACCTTGGAGGCTTAAAGATCAAAATGAAGGCACTGCAAACACAGCATGGGGCCGTATAACAGACACAGAGAAATGTAATGGAGTCATGTAATGTTTATAATGCCTCCTCTTAATGTTACAGTTTCTGGGCCTCACTAGGTTCTGAGGACTTTCAAAGTCCCATTGAGTTAGTGGGAGTTGAGGGTTGCTCAGCACCATCCAGGATCAGATCTCTTGTGCTAAGACATTTTGTAGTTCTTGTTCATTAAATGTAGACAGAGCCATAGGTGGGCATAGTGATTTACAAACAGATAATCAGCGCTGAAAAAAAAATGAATTTGGAGAGAGACTCAACATGTTATACCAAGTGGTTAGAATGGGAGGAAAAGGTAATGAGACTACTACTTTGTGTAGTGCTTGCATAGTTTCATTTATTTTATAAAAAATGTAATGGGCCAAATCTTAATGAAACTAAAATCAATGTAGCTCCGTTTATTCATAAGTGTAGCTTCATTGGCATATGACCCAAAGATCTCCTAAAAATGGGGCAAGACTCAGGGCCATGAAACCTCAGCCAAGGGTTTTAATTAATGATTGTGGGAAGCAAGAGCCAATCACTCAGACGGCTAGACTGTGCCGCTGTCTATGCTGCCATGGCCACACTGCTATTTTTAGCAAACTAGCTCACACAGAGCTAGTGTGTGTAAGCCTGCCTGTGGTGAGACGCAGACGCTCAGCTGCGATGTAGATGTGCCCTCAGGCTCCAATCCTGCACTGAGTACCAGATGGGTGGAGCTTTGTGTTTGCACAGAGCCCTGGGGAGTCAGGGCTCCATGCAGCGATCAGCTCACATGATTCATAATGCAGAGGTTTTAAGTGACTTGTTCAAGTTCATCCGGCATTAACAGCAGTTAGGAAAATAATATACAAGAGCCATGACCTGCAGTCCCCACTTTAACCACTAGATCACACCATGTGATGCAAGTTCAACGTGGCACTCAAATGCCTTACCTGCACATTACACTTTGGCCATTAAAATGAGCAGCACCTTGGAAAATTTGGTTAACAAAATGTTTATTATTGTTAACCAGACTTAAATGGCGATGGTGACAATTTGATGGTCACAATTTCTTCTTGACCTGGTTGATCTTTTTAATGTTGAAATATCATTCACTGTTTTTGCCTGGTTGGTATAGCTGTGTATTTGAACAATGAGGTTATATGCAAACAAATTTAATGCATGTCTTATTTGAAGCTAACTTTAGCTTGTTCATACTGTTGCAATTAAAAAAATAAGCAAAAATATGTTTGTTAAAATGAAAGGGTGCTGTGTCAAAGAATGCAGTCCCTGGCTGTCTCATCACTCAAGGAGTGAACATGGAATGATACCTCCCATCTCGCTACATGCCAATGGTGGGCATTTGTCTGCATTGCCACAAACTTCATTCTCAGAGCCAAATCTGAGCTCAGATGTATGTGTTTAACACACCCTGATTTCAGTGGGAGTTGTTCATTTGTATCTCAGGGCACAATTTGTCCTTTATTGTTTAGGATATAATGGGAACGTCTATACAGCAAAGAAAACCCTGCGGCAGTGAGTCTCAGAATTCAGGTCCACTGACCTGGGCTTGTGCTATAGAGCTAAAAATGGCAGTATATACTCCTGAAGGAATTCTGTGCCAAAAAATTAAAAATTCTGGAAGTTTTATTTGTCAATAAATAAATGCAGAGGCTCCAGCATGGCAGTGGGGAGCACAGCCACTGGCTGCATGAAGGTGAGAGATCACCCTGCAGCTTCCCCACTCCCCACCCCCAGGACACAGACACAGTGGTGAGGCTGCACCTGACCCTGAAACAGCACAAGGCCTGGGCCTGCCCTAGAAATACCCTAGGGCCCTGCTCCTTTACCCCAGGCGCACCACATGTGGCACAGGCAGGCTCAACCAGGCAGGATCCAAGTGTGGAGGGGCTCAGTGTGGGGAGATCCAGGTATGGGGTGACAGGATTCTGTGTGGGACAATCTGGGTGCAGGCAACTCAGTGAGGGGTCTAAGTGTGGGGGGGATCTGGATTCACAGAGGCTCGCTGGGGGGGTTCCAGGTGCAGGGGCAATGGGACTCTGCAGGGGCTTCCAGGTGAAAGTGGTTGGGGCTCAGAGGAGGTGTCTTGGTGTGGGGGTCTCAGCTGGGGGGTCTGGGTGCTGGGAGAATGGGGCTTGTTGGGGTGGGGGTCTGGGTGCAGCTAGTTGGGGGTCAGTGGGAGTCTGGTGCAACTAGCTGGGGGCCGGTGGCATGGGGGTCTGGATGTGGGGGCTCAGGGTGGAGCAGGGGATGGGGCTCATCAGGGTGCGGGTTTGAATGCAGGGAGCTCAGTGGGGGGTAGTCTGGGTGCAAGGGTCCGGAGGCAAGGGGTCTGGATGCAGGGGGTGAGGCTTGGTGGAGGTATCTGGGTATGAGAGGTCCAGATGCACGGGGTTTGGGAGGATAGGGGAGCAGGTCCCTGTACAGTGACCCCTCCCCCTGCAGCTGGGGAGCAATGGGGGCAAGAAGCAGGGGAGGATGCTGAGCTTCCTGCAGCTGGGGGAGGTTTCTGGGGGTGGGTCTGACACAGCCCCAGCCACTGCTTGCAGGGAAGAGGAAATCCTGTTCTCTCCTGCCTCCAGCCCAGCCGGGACTAGCAGCTGATCCCAGCTCAGGGTAGGAGCCACTGGCTGGGGTGTCCACAGCCCTGTGGTGATTTACCTCTCTGCCAGCTGCTCCAAGTGCCTGAAATGATGCAACTGCGCAGCTAAGGAGTGGTGTCTGGCTGCTGTTGCAGCTTCCCTGTCAGAAAGTCATTTTTCTGCAGGGAAGCATGCACAGTATTCCCCGAGGAGTAAATATAGATGTTCCAACTTGGGCTGGATCCTGGGCTCTGAAACCTGGGAAGGGTAACAGAACCAAGGCTCCAGCACAAGCCAGAATATCTACACTGCTATTTTAGCCACAGCAAACTTGAGTCAGTTGACCCAGGCTCCGAGACTCACTACTGTGAGGGGTTTTTTTCCTTGTGGTGTAGACATACCCAATGTCTCCATTTATTGAAAAAAGAGTGAGCCCACTCTTGCAAGGTGGTGTGGGTGCCTCCTGCAAGATGCTGCCTGCCCTCAGCTCCACTGGCTTGAACACACCCCACAGGCTCAGGCCAAACAGGAACAGATTATGCTTTTGGTCTCCAGGTATCTTATTCTCATGGGGGACTTCAATCACCCTGGCATCTGCTGGGAGAGCAATACAGCAGTGCACAGACAATCCAGAAAGTTTTTGGAGAGTGTTGGGGACACCTTGATGGGGCAAGTACTGGAAGAACCAACTAGGGGCCATGCTTCTCTTGACCTGCTGCTCACAAAACAGGGAAGAATTGGTAGGGGAAGTAGAAGTGGCAACCTGGGCAGCAGTGACCATGAGATGGTCGAGTTCAGGATCCTGACAAAAGAAAGAAAGGAGAGCAGCAGAATACGGATCCTGGATGGCAGAAAAGCAGACTTTTCCCCCCCCCAACTACAAAAAGGATGTGGACAAATTGGAGAGAGTCCAGCAGAGGGCAACGAAAATTATTAGGGGGCTGGGGCACATGACTTATGAGGAAAGGCTGAGGGAACTTGACTTATTTCCTCTGCAGAAGAGAAGAGTGAGGGGGGATTTGATAGCAGCCTTCAACTACCTGAAGGAGTTCCAAAGAGCATGGAGCTAGGCTGTTGTCAGTGATGGCAGATGACAGAACAGGAGTAATGGTCTCAAGTTGAAGTAGGGGAGGTCTAGGTTGGATATTAGGAAAAACTATTTCACTAGGGCGGTAGTGAAGCACTGGAATGAGTTATCTGAATGTGGTAGAATCTCCATCCCTAGAGGTTTTTAAGGCCCGGCTTGACAAAGCCCTGGCTAGGATGATTTAGTTGGGGTTGGTCCTGCTTTGAGCAAGGGGTTGGACTAGATGACCTCCTGAGGTTCTCTTCCAACCTTAATCTTCTATGATTCAAAGAGGTACCAGTGATAGTTTTGAACATGTAGCAGTCTGTCTAGCTGAAAAAACAGAGTTCTGTTTGTTGACTGGAAGTCCTTTGAAGAACATTATTCTCCACTACATGTACTTTGAGCATCAGTGTTACACAAACTCAAGACAGTCATTTTATCACAGTGCTTTAGTACAGAGATATAGAGAATAAGTGAAGATATACAAATTGCCTGAGTCACACTGCATTTGTGACTCAGCAGCATGCAAGCTTGAAGGTAACATGACAACTTAATCTTCTGTCGAATTCCACCACCCATGTCAGCCCAATTTCAGTTGATTCCAACAGAATTTTCTGACCTACACTTGATTTTCCAAGATATTTTAAACCAAAGAGAAATGGCAATATACCAATAGACTAACTTACTTAGGATGATAACAGGTATATTCACATCTCAAAATCCCTTGGGATTTACAGAGACATAATTTCCAGTAACACTAAAATAAATTCTAGTAACTCTTGTCCTCTATCCTGAAGCATTACTGGGACATGAATGACCACTAGCTATTCCCTAACACTGACCAGATGGAATCAAACTGTAGCAAAAGGTAAATATTTTAAAAATAAAATTGGTCTAATATCTGTACACACGTGTAGCTCCCACTAGTGTTAATGTAGTTATGTTGTGTGCAATGAAGCGAGAATAGATTCTTCCCCTCTACTGTTCCACATCCTAAACAAGATTTGCTTTTGACATGGAGTTGTACTAGAAATCTGGAAGCCTGTAAACAGGATATAAGCGTTATTTCTACAGATGGCTAAGGAGGATTCTCTCTTGGTAAAACTAATTATTTTGGCTTATAGGGTGCAATGCTTGGTTCTAAGTAAAAGTTTTAGGTGGAGCATGTAGCCCTCAGCTACACATGCTCTGTTTATGAGCAGATTAGAAAGTAGGATTCAACTAGCTGCTGAAGTACAGGCATCTTCCCTGAAGTCCCGCTGCTGTTGTCCCAACTGGATCCCTCGCCTGGGAAATGGAGGAACTGTGCTGTTAAATGAACAGTTCTGATTGACACAAAGAATCAAGAAGATCCACTTATTTTTAATGTTTTTTTCTGAGTGGAGCCGAAATGCCACTACAAAAGGTTTCCAGTTCAGATCCAAGTGAGGGTGGATTCCTCACAGTAATGTTTGCAGGAACATATATGAAACCATTAAGGATGGAAATTATTTGTACTTACTGTGTCATAATTTTGTTCTAGGAAATCTGCTACCAACAATTTGTGTCTCGTTAGCAGGTCCTGGAAAAGAAACAAACAACCAGGGGAAAAAAATCACTATCTGAAGCATTTTCAAACTCAACCAGCTTTTCCCCCCCACTAGTTTGATCATCCCTTTAATCTTCAGTTGTAATGGCTCGGGGAACATTTTAAAGCAGCTCTTCTCCTTTACAAGAATTTCCAGCATTATCTCAATGAAAGAATAGGTAAAAGGAGTGACAGTGCACCATTTAATATCAGTTGCTGATTCATGTTTACTAGTTCAGTGAATAAAAACAAAACAAATACTATATTTAGAAAATATGTATCCTTAGATATTTTTGCACCTATCATATGGTCTGTGGGCACATATGCATATATTAATTTTTAAAATGCCAATTGTAAGTTGGAGCTATTTTACCTTTATAGAATCTACCTTTCAGAATACAGTGTATACCACAGGGACAGCCAGACTGTGGCCTGAAGTCCAAATGTGACCCATGAAACCTAAAACATGCCCCACAGATGCTCACTGTCACTCTCTTTCTGTAGCTGCAAAGTGATGACAAAGCTAATCAACTCCAGATTTTTATGGTTTATGGAGGCAAATAAGCAATTTAAATTAATTGATCACAGCAAAAACAATTACCAATTGCCCCATCTCAAAAAAGATATATTGGAATTGGAAAAGGTTTAGAAAAGGGCAACAAAAATAATTAGGGGTATGGAATGGCTTCCGTATGAGGTGAGATTAATAAGACTGGGACCTTTCAGCTTGGAAAAAGAGACGACTAAGGGGAGATATGATTGAGGTCTATAAAATCATGACCGGTGTAGAGAAAGTAGATAAGGAAGTGCTGTTTACTACTTCTCATAACACAAGAACTAGGGGTCACCAAATGAAATTAATAGGCAGCAGGTTTAAAACAAACAAAAGGAAGTATTTTTTCACACAATGCACAGTCAACCTGTGGAACTCCTTGCCAGAGGATGTTGTGAAGGCCAAGACCATAATAGGGTTCAAAAAAAGATAAATTCCTGGAGGATAGGTCCCTCAATGGCTATTAGCCAGGATGGGCAGGAATGGTGTCCCTAGCCTCTGTTTGCCAGAAGCTGGGAATGAGAGACAGGGGATGGATCACCTGTTCTGTTAATTCCCTCTGGGGCACCTGGTACTGGCCACTGTCAGAAGACAGGATACTGGTCTAGATGGACCTTTGGTCTGACCCAGTAGGGCCATTCTTATGTTCTAATAAATATTGTCTACATTTATTTATTTAAAAATAAATTTCTATATGAAGAAGGAGTTTGAACCCGAGAGGTTTTAAGCACCACAATTCCTATTTGGAGTTAAGAGAAGACCAGGACCATAGATTTCACTGAAAGTTTATGTTGCTAAACATCTCTTTGGCTCAAGAGTAGCCCTCTGCGTAGCCCTCTGGCTCCTGGCAAATGCTAGTGTGGCCCTTGGCATCACAGAGTTTGGGTCCCCTGGGACCTGACTCTCCTCTTTGGCAGTTTTAAATAGTGTAACTCCATTGCCTTCAAAAGGGTTACTTTCCATAGGAGTGAGAAGAGAATCAAGCTCCTCATCTAGTAAATTGACCTAAGCCATTTTTTTCAAATTTGGGTGCCTAAAAGTTAGCCACCTAAATCCATATTTAGATACCTAAAGAAAAAAAAAAGGCCTGATTTCCATACAGGCTGAGCACCCACCTTCCCTACTGAAGTGTATGGGAGCTGCAGGTACTTGGCACCTCTGAAAAATCAGGCCACTTATTTAGGAGTCTAAATATGGATTTATGTGGCTAATTTGAGGCATCCAAATTTGAAAAATTTTGTCCTACTGCTCTCTTCACTAAATTGCACTGAAATGCAATAAAAGCCTAGATCTAAAGCCCATTCAAGTCAATGAGAGTCTTTCTGTGGACATGAACAGAAAGGGCTTTGAATCAGGCCCTGTATCTTTTTCTTTAAAAGATCTCTCTTCTTTTAACAGCTTTGCTACTCACTGTCAGAAGTTGAGGCATATGCAATTGTCTTTACACAGAAGTGTTCTCAATAGCTCCAAAAATATATTTAATCTGATGGTTCTTCAGTTTTTAATTTGATTTATAATGAATTATATTGAAAGGATTAGTATTTAAAGGATTTGTATTTAGCAGCCATTGAGAAGAGGGAAGAAGAGGTCCTCATAAACATGGTTGCTATAAAAACTAGTATACTATATAGTTAGTATATTCTTTTATTCAGCATGGATGTGATGAATTCAGGTTAATTAGCAGAGTGGACTTCAGCCTGCTTCATATGCAGGGAACTTAGCAACCAAGCACAGCATTTTTCATTGTGTCCAACAAACTGCATATAGTCCAAAAATTAGTTTTGTTTTTATTCATACAAAATCACAGGACAGAGTGGTGCAGCAACATTTGACCAGCATTCTTCCCACCTCCCAGCTGCTCCTGATACCTCCATAGCAGATTATGTCTCTAAATACAAGTCTGTTTTCCCCAATCCCCTTGCATTGCTCGGCAGCTCAATCACCCTCTGCCGTGCACCTGGCTGAATTTAATTAAAAAGTATATCTTAATATCATCAAAAATTCCAATATTTCCCTACTACAAATATCCTTAGATATTAATGCAAATTTAATTAAGCCCTTCTCTGGCCCCTGCAACAGACGAGTCTTTCTTCTCTGCACCAAACACCCATGTGATTACATTATACAACCCAACAAGGGGGTGGCAAAACCCAGATCAACAGGTGCAGTAATCCACCGAATGAAAAACTGTAATGCTTGTTTTTACAGTCTTAGTAGTCAAGATATAGCTATATGTTTTATAATTCCTGTTACTTTCACATCACTTATTGCTATTCCAACTTAATGGAGATACCAGGATCAACCAATGTTTAGCTAGACCAGTGCCACGTCTCTGACACTAGTCAATACCAGGTGCTTCAGAAAAAGGGGCCAAAACAAACAAAAAAAACCACCCCAACAACCCATAATGGACAATTATGGAGTAACCTGCTCACAGAGGAAAAGTTTCTCTTAACTTCAGGAAATTAGTAGCTGCCTTATGCCCTGAGCCATGAGGGTTTATGTTTATAATTTTTTCATCTATTTAATGTATCTATGGATGTTACTATTCATACAGACATACAATTCTATTTTTAAATCCTACCATGCTTTCAGCTGGTGGGTCCATGACTATATAGGTCCATTGGTTATACATGGCAGGGTCCAGCAGTCTATAGTCCTTAATACAGCTCAAAAGTGCTTTGTCCCATGCCCTGCCTTGTGGCTGGGGGAAAAGGAGATTCTGTTACCCACCCCCACCCATATTTTTCTCTTGCTTAAAGCCTGATTACTCTGATATTGTGCAAAGGATATGAATTTCTTCCACAGTAAATTAATGGCAGAGCTGGAAATAGAATCCAGGAAATCTTACTCCCATCCCCATGCCTGACCAAAAGACAACACTTCCTCTTTGAATACAAAGAGGGTCATTGACGATCAAAAACTTGAGTCATGTGTACATCTTTGTAAAATAATACTGCTGTACATATTTTAACTTGGAATTCTCTATATTTATGCATTAGTTCAAGTATCATGATATTCAGCTGGAGATAAAGATGGATAGCAACTTCAAGTCTTCTTTATTGCTTAACAGAGCTGGTTTGTATTGGAAATCTGGCCTCACTGACCACTTAGGAACAAGGTTACTCCCATTAAGCAAATCTTTACTCCACTCAATATTTCAAGGATGACAGTAAAAATTAAGACCAGGTTTCGGGATGTGCCTTACATTGGTGAGTTGAATTCGCTATTAGACTTTCTTCTAATTACATCCGAGGTTTCTCTCATCATGTTTCTAATTAGCTTTTCAAGAGGAAAGAAATAACTTGTTTCTATGACAGCAAAAAATCTACTGATAGGAGAAGGAAAAAAAGAACCATATCTATATTTAGAAGAATCTCTCATTGCAAAGATTTCCCCCCAGCTTTTTTAGGTGGTTTTTACAGAGAATAACCAAACTGTTCCTACGCATTAAACCTAATGGGCAAACAAATTTTGCTCAAGGACTACACTGGCTATTGCAAGTCACATATACATCACAGTCACATATACATTGCATAAAGTAAAGCACATTGCAGCCAACATCCTCTTTAATAGGGAGATATGGCCTGTGGAGACTGCAGGTCCCAACATGCAATGCCGCATCTGGACCTGAGCAGCAACCACAGACCACAGAATTTAATTTTGCATCTTGCATTTGGTCCACCTCAGCCCCCCATTAGAGGAAGATTTAACAGGGGGATAGCAGAGCAAATTCCAGTCATGCCCCTCTTCTTGCTTTGAGGGACATTTAAATAAAAAGGTCGCAGTGTTTCAGTCAGTGCTGAAATGGTTTGATCTAACCTGTTGCTCTCCCGTCTCTCTCCTCTTGGCCTACCTCTCCAATTTCTCAGTATTGCTATCCCCCAAGTTCCCAAAATAATGAAATTGGCATAAAAGGTCATGAAATTTTCTGAAAACAATAGATTCGGGGTTCTTTTTAGTTGCCTTTTGAGTCCTTAAGGTGCGATCAAGTCATGTTTTCAAGCTTTTTCCTGCAACCACAATGGCTAGATGCTTTAAAAAAATGAAAGCAGAAATTCTAACATAATCACATGAAATCAGGAGCTGAGACTTTAAAAAACTACAAATATCACAGGACTCTCAATAATATTGTGAGAATTAGCAACACTGGTTTCCGCTTGTCAAAGTGGTTGCTACAGCTGACCCTCATGTTGCCTCTCCAGCTCCACATCACCCTTCTCCTGACCCGAGTGCCATTAGAAACAATCAGTTGCACACACAGAAAATGGGAAATGATTGCCTAGGAAGGAGTACTGCGGAAAGGGATCCGGGGGTCATAGTGAATCACAAGCTAAATATGAGTCAACAGTGTAACACTGTTGCAAAAAAAGCAAACATCATTCTGGGATGTATTAGCAGGAGTATTGTAAGCAAGACACGAGAAGTAATTCTTCTACTCTATTCCGTGCTGATTAGGCCCCAATGGAGTATTGTGTCCGGTTCTGGGTGCCACATTTCAGGAAAGATGTGGACAAATTGGAGAAAGTCCAGAGAAGAGCAACAAAAATGATTAAAGGTCTAGAAAACATGACATATGAGGAAAAAGAACAGGAATACTTGTGGCACCTTAGAGACTAACAAATTTATTAGAGCATAAGCTTTCGTGGACTACAGCCCACTTCTTCGGATGCATACCAGAAGTGGGCTGTAGTCCACGAAAGCTTATGCTCTAATAAATTTGTTAGTCTCTAAGGTGCCACAAGTACTCCTGTTCTTTTTGCGGATACAGACTAACACGGCTGCTACTTTGAAACATGACATATGAGGGAAGACTGAAAAAAATGGGGTTTGTTCAGTCTGGAGAAGAGAAGACTGAGAGGGGACATGATAACAGTTTTCAAGTACATAAAAGGTTGTTACAAGGAGGAGGGAGAAAAATTGTTGTTCTTATCCTCTGAGGATAGGACAAGAAACAATGGGCTTAAATTGCAGCAAGGGCAGTTTAGGTTGGACATCAGGAAAAACTTCCTAACTGTCAGAGTGGTTAAGCACTGGAATAAATTGCCTAGGAGTTATGGAATTTCCATCATTGGAGATTTTTAAGAGCAAGTTGGATAAACACTTGTCACGGATGGTCTAGATAATACTTAGTCCTGCCTTGAGGGCAGGGGACTGGACTAGATGACCTCTCAAGGTCCCTTCCAGTTCTAGGATTACCATCTAACCTTGCCTGTCACTGCTCTATTCCCACATCCATACTCACTGTGGCTCTGCTTCCCCTCCTCCCCATCTAAATCCAATCTAGAGACTTACTGTTACTTCTCTACCAAGTTCATTTGCCAACTTGACCTTTATCCTAAAAACTTCATGTAATGTAAGATGCAGCACTATTCCCATTTCCAGAATTATGGGAAGAGATTTTTTTATGTACTGCTACAAATGTGCATTGTGAAGTATCATTAAACATTGAGGAAAAGGGAAGAAAAAATACTGAGGTAAAATGAGACTGAAATGACACCTACGATTTTGCATGAATTCCTCTATTTTACAACCCTCACCTAACATACAAAGTAAATATAGACCTACATGGTAAGTACTGTGTAATCACAGGGTAATTATTTTCACCAGTTTATTTCTTTATTCTAAACTAGTCTCATGAACTACAAGTTTACAGAGTCATCAGTTAAAATTTGCCGCATCGCTGTACTGCAGTCCTAGGACCGTGTGACCAGTACAGGTGCATGTGGCACCTTTGATCCAGTCAGGCTGTATTGGAAATATTTTCAAGTTACATGGATCTGCTGATTACACACAGGAGGCAAAGCAGTCTGCAGTCCCTAATACAGCTCAAAGGTGCTTTGTTGTATAGCCTGGCACCAACTCCATGACCACAGTGCTGGGGCTGGGAACAGCAGTAATGCAATTAGTCATTCTTCTTTTTAAATGATTGGAATACTATTGAAGAGGTAGGAACAAAGGGAACCTTTTGTGGACAAAGCAGTAGAGGAAATGAGCATGTGGAACCCTCTATTATGGGGTGGGAGACATGTGATTGAAGCTGGTGCCCTCTTCAGGGATTCTTATATTTCTTCTAACAATATACTAAAGGGGCATTGGCGATAAGTTTGCAGACTCCTACGTGGTATTGCTGGATCTACCAGTTTTGTTTTTTTGTTTAAAAAAGAACTACACTGACCCAAGTACTCTCTTGTCCAGAGTGCACATTATAGTAACGTATGCACGTTCTCCATCCTTTTGAGATGGCAACATACATAAGGAGTAATCTCTGAATTACTTGTCAGCCAAAATTCTTACATTATCTATTAGTGGACAGTACAAAGCCAGACCTGAAGCGGAGCTCGGTGTCGCTTGAAAGCTTGTCCCTCTCACCAACAGAAGTTGGTCCAATAAAAGACATTACCTCACAGGCTTTGTCTCTCTAAACTGAGTAACAGGCAGCATGGTAAAATAACACAGCATTTCCTACTTCACAACCATTCCATGGACATGGAGGTCCCAGATGCCAGGCCTGTCAAAGCCAGCGACAACCTTGTTTAGGAAGGTCCCAAAAAATACCTAGTTGAGAAGGCATTGCTTTCCAGTGAGTCTTCCTAATGCTGCTATCAGAGTTCACAAATGACATTGCAAAACCAAGACAAGCTGTGGGAGGCACCACCCCAGAATTGCTTAGAAGAAAGATTTAGGCAAAGTTGGTCAGATGAAATAGCTGACTGATTGGAAATTATTAGTACATGGTACCATCCTGATCTGATGAAAAGCTGATATTAAACCAAGTGGCAGAGATGTCAATCAGAGGGGAACAGGAGGACTTGTGGCACCTTAGAGACTAACAAATTTATTAGAGCATAAGCTTTCGTGGACTACATCCGAAGAAGTGGGCTGTAGTCCACGAAAGCTTATGCTCTAATAAATTTGTTAGTCTCTAAGGTGCCACAAGTCCTCCTGTTCTTCTTTTTGCGGATACAGACTAACACGGCTGCTACTCTGAAATCAGAGGGGAGATGTTTCAAATCCTCCCTCTTGGTTGTTCTTATTCTCACTTGTGCAGTGTCTAAAAATTGACAATTTAAAGTCCTTAGGGCATGGACCTTGTTCAACTACCCATGCTACCAATCTCCTAGCACATCTTTGGAAGTGGTATTAATAATTATATCAGCCTTTTGTCCAGGATGGTTAAGCAAAAAAAGAGCTTTTTTTTTTTAATTATGTGTTTAGCATGTCACTCACTTCAGGCATGGAATGAGTACATTTTGTTTGGGCCGAAGCTGGCAAAATCTGCTTTATTATGGGATTGGTATTATTTTTCTGCACAGCATCTGTTATCCTGTTGCAGTCACAGAGCCGGGTTTGAAGGTGTCTGGCAGTCATTCTTTCAGTCTGTTTTTACTGCTGTTTCAAATATGTGGTGATGTCTTTTCTATTGATTAAGATTTATATTATTCAACTCAGCAGAAGCATCAGTCCACAAGGACTTAGTGAGGATAAACTTCCACATACAATGTCAGCACTCAGTTCCCTGAAACAATAATGAACTAAACTGTGCCATTTAAACACAGCCTATGGTAAAAAGTGGTATGTGGCCACACCTCCCCATGGAGACCACTGGGAGATATTCTGTGTCATGGAGGCAGAATACCTCCTTGAACGATGCAGTACATAGGGGACTCAAAACCACTACTACACCCCTTTCGGTGGTGTGCCTTGCCAGTTTTTTCTTCTGTGTGTGCCAGGCCCACTCCATGGAATGGTGCAGAGGAGGGGAACAGAGTCTTGATTCCACCTCCCTGCTCCTCCAAGAATATGGAAGCAGTGCAGATACAGCAGTTACATCTGGCCCTTACATGGGCCCCCCAAGGTGGGGAAGGTCCTTGCCCCTTCTCAGTTTGTAGAATGTCTGTGCACAGATTAAGAAAGTCACATATTTTATTTATTCATCAAAATTATTCAACAAAACTTTCATTAATTTTTGTTGACTCTGTAGCTTGCTATTTGAATTGTGTTGTTGCATTGTGATTGATCACATTAATCATATGATTTACATCTGTTTTGTGATCGGATCAATGTAACAACCAATTTGCAAACGTATTCCAAAAAGCATGCTGATGTTTTGGTTTTGTAATTATTTTAAATTTAACAATAAGGGCACCTAGAGCCCAGACAGGATTTCTTTTAAGTTGTACTTAAATCTGGATACAAACTAAATAAAGGATTGTGAATACTGTGAAAGGTACTTCATTAACTATTCACGCAAATATTCATGGAATTTATTTGCCTAACTCTGCTTCTGAAGAATAAAAACCTAAAGGCTGCTGCAGCCTCAGGTTCCTGAACTTTAAAGAGAATGATTTCTTTAATCTAAGAACAAGTCACCTGAGTCTGCATAGCAATTACTCTCTTAGGCCATAATCCTGAAATTCATTGCATGTTCCAGACTGCTGCACCCATGCAAAGTCCCAGTGACTTCATTAGGGTTCTGCGTGGGTGTAGTAGCCTGTCTGCATGCAAGAAATTGCAGTGATCAAGTCCTTAAAATCTGAACCTGCTTGGTGCTCCAAGCCCACAGATCCCCAGGGAGAAGGCAATGAGTACCATGTAGGACTGGATTGTAGAACTGCCAATATTTTAAGATGAATCTATGAGAAAAGCTTGTCCTATCTAGAACTATGGCTAAGCAGTCTGGTGTGTAAGGACCAAACTCAGAGCAGTAAGATGAAGTAAGGAACATTGTGAATGACTAAAATGATTCATCCCATATATTATTTTTAAGGGATTATATGTGATACATGGCTAATTTTAGTTTTAAATGGTTATACAAAATGCCTTGGAACATCAGGATGAAGGACATCAAAGAAATATAAATCTGGATTAAATTAAAGACTCTGGACTGACTCTACCCCTGCTGTAAATCCAGTCACAATCTGACCAGGGATGAATTTAGTCTTCTCTATCTAACAGTAAAAAAAGCAGTCTACTAGAAAGAAAAACCCAATCCCTATGTATTATACCACATCCAACAGTCTAAAGCCAGTGAGGGAGGAGTGCTGTTTTAAACCCAACATTGTAAAGTTCCCATAGACATCAAATAATTTACCTTAAATGTAGCAAAGGCATCAGAAGCGATGTCAAACGTTGACATTTCCACATATTTGAAAAAGTCTCTGAACTGTTCTGAGAAAAGGATGATTTTGGCAAGTGGCTCATGCCGGATACATTCTCTCAGCATAATTCCACAGCGTAAGGCAATATGTGGTGCTTCGTACCTAGAGTATGAAAAAGCACCAGACAAAGAGGGTTATTTTAAGCATAAATGGGCAATTGCCTACCACATATAAGATGCATCTACCAACACATACTAGAAGGCCCTAATACAGAACACTGGATCCAACCTTCATGGCTTGGACCCATACTTGAGAAACATCAGCAGGTCTCAAATTTTTTTTTTTTTTTTTACAGGCAACCCCTTTCACATTGCAAGCCTCTGAGTGTGACCCCCCTAATAAATTAAACATACTTTTTAATATATTTAACATCATTATAAATGCTGGAAGCAAGTGGGGTTTGGGGCGGAGGTTGATAGCTCAGGACCCCCCATGTAATGGCCTCGCAACCCCCTGAGGGGTCCCGACCCCCAGTTTGAGAACCCCTGAGCTATATAATTAAGGTTGCTAATAGTACAAAAAAAGGGGGGGAAGGGGTTGGAATGAAAACTAAAATTTTTGAAATACTTACATTTCCATTGAAATTTTTATGCTTGGCCTCTGCTGAGAGGTGATTTTGGGGGGTGTTTGAAAATTTTGAACAGAATTCCTTCACCATTTTGGAATTGAGAGGGTAAACCAAATACAGTATATTCCAACTCCCTTTTTAAATAACTCGGAGACCCTTAACTTTTATAAGTAAAATATATACCGCCTCATAGACCGTGTTTTTGCCCCCCTCCACTCTGCAATAAGAAAAGACTCCACTGGAACACTAATCTCTAACAAGCAAGAGAGGAAGAGTTTATCCATGCAGCCTCTTCAGTGTCTGTCTCTCTGCAGTTCTGATGACCTATTCTGTAGCCTGGGAGTTTGAGCAGAATTTTGTTCATCTCAGTCTCTGTGGAGATTTGTTCAGAAGACCAGCATTTGGCCCTCAGGTTGTAACCACCTTATGGCGAAGACACTGTATCGTACAGCAGCAAGCACACTTGTAAACCCCGGGGGGAGGGGAGGAGAAGAGTCATCTCTCTCTAATTCCTATGTAACACACTGTATCTCCTTTAAGTCAAAGTGCATACTGAAATAAAGCATGCAAGGTTTCAAGAAAAAAATGGATGTGATTTAGCCAACCCAAAAACCTCCAAACCTCTTCCCGCTGCAACATTTAAATTACTACACAATGAACAATGTTCATTTAGCTGAAAATGACAGGGCCCAAATGAACAGAGAGGAAACTCTGCTTCAATAGGTTGACTGTTAGCCAAAGCTTATTTACCTTATTGTTTCTCTGCACAATTAATTTCTACTGTCAGGCTAAAAAATAAGACAGACTGCCATCTGTGCTGTGAGTGAGTGGGCCTTTCAAATTCACCACCAGCTTCCACGTTAAAAAGAATGGTAGTGTTTCCAGAGCATACTAAGGCTGCATATTTCCATGTGATGACTACAATAGCTGGCCTAGTGAAAAATGAACCACTGATTCAAAAGTCAAATGAAGCTCCTCTTGCCTCAAACGAAAATAAATCCCAAGCAGCTGATGACAAGCATGTCTCTATCATTTGGGGGGCCATTTGCACACTAAACATATGACTCTTTAGATAGTAAATGTCCACTGATGTTTTCTGCTAAGAGTTTCCTCTTCTCTACTGCATCAGGTCATATTAGTACAAAGGCACATTTTCAAACAGAAGAGGCAGAGTCACTTCTAGGAGTGTGGCCAGGAAATGTTTAATGGCTGGGCTGGTGAACATTTTAGGAGGAATATAAATAAATGTTTTATATTTTTGCCAACACAATACACTTCCAAAAACACAGGTATCATTGTAAGTAAATGCAGTAGAACCCTTAAGTAATTTGGTATGTCACTGGGGCTACATAAGCAAGGCAAGTTGTACTTGGCTCCTGGAATATACCTGAAAGAAGATTACCAGCTGTCTGGCCATAATTAGCACTTTGTCTGCACCAGCAGTTCCATTCAGCACCACTGTGGAATTTAACAGAGAACCAGAAGGGAAAGTAATCCATTACCAGATGCTAATACAGCATTTTTAGTGATGATGATTAGTTATTATTAGCTGAAATGTGCTCAATGGTATAAAGACACAAAATGAAGATCCTACCTGCTCTGAAGAACTTTCAACCTAAAAGTTAGACACTGAACACGGGATGCACTGGGAAACCCAGAAGAAATCAATCACCTTTTTAATATTTACAACCCATTTTTGTGGACACTGTGAAATCAGCAAGTCAAAGAGAGACTTGAAGGAGAATAGAAGTCAGTTGGCACAGTGGGGGCAGGATAGAAGAAGGCACGGAGATAAGGGTGGAAGGAGACAAGCAGGGCATCAAGACTGGAGGGGCACAAGAAGAGACTTCTTGACAAATTGCCACATCCCCCTCAGCTTCTTAGGCCTGACCTTATACCACTGAAGTCAATGAGAGTTTTGCTATCGACTTTAATGAGCACACGATCAAGCCTTTAGTGATGCTGTAATAGTACAGATATTATCCCTATTGAGAAAGGAGGCAGCAATGGAGCACAGCACAGAAACACAGCATGGCAAGGTAGCCCATGGAGATTTTGAACTCTGATTTTTTTCATGTACAGAATGCCATCCTAGCAGCTGCTGTAATTTTCTCTGGTACAAAGTTATACATTATTTTACATCACAGGGGACTGAATTCATCCCTGGTCTAACACCACTGAATGCAATGGATTCCAATGGACATCGGGGATTAATTTGGCCCAAGGACATTTGCTAATTTATATATCAAAAGCTACATTCATTTGAAGTCCTATTTGCACTCTGCAAATCATACTGAGCCTCCATAAAGGGAAGATACAAAACCATTAAAAGTTAGTCCCCTTGGCAGCAGGTAAGTCAATTATCCTATTCTTTTTATATTATACACACACCACACACACACACACACACACAAAAACAACCAACAGTTTGCTGAGTCTTTTTGTGAAGCTAACAATTTGGGAGGGATTAACTGAGAAGTAAAATGAAGACCGGATGTAATAATAGTTATCTCAAGCTGGCAGTGCCACTGCAGTATTACACAGGAAATGCTGGGAAGGAGAGCTTATTCAGGAATCTTCCCACTTAACAACAGAGCTCACATTATGCAGTGAAAAAAAGTGACCTTTTGTTGTTGCTGCTGGGAACTGACTGTCAGGTGGCAATGGAAATTTTTCATTCAATACTGCGCAAACAATGACTTGCCTTCATGATAGTTCTGTGTGGTTTTTTTTCTACAATTGTATGTAAAACATACATCCTGATTGACTTATTTTTTAAACAAAATATATGTCAGAGATAGCATCCTATAATTTTATAACAGAGATGGCCAAGTTCAGGGAGATAACAGGGAGAGAATACTTGTGGCACTACTTTGGGTTTGTTTCAGTTTTTCTTCCTTTTTTAAAGAAATATTATATTATATTCACAAGAAAATACATAATAAATAAAAAAGTAAACAAAGGAAATACAGGGCTGAGTTAAGCACATAGACCCAATCTTGCAATTCATGGCACATGAGCACAGAAGACTGGTCACATGCAACAAATTGCAGGCTTGGGGCCCTACCCCTACGTTAGGCACTTACTATAAGTTGTGGAAGTTGGAACTCAACCCCAAAGTTGGATCCATGCAGATAGGTGCCTCTGTTCGCTCAAATGTATTACAGGCTCAAGGCATCTTATTAAGATCCCTTGTATAAAAAAGTTTTATCAATCAAGAGAGAGCACAAAGAGTTCTATAAAGGAACAGAAAGCTGTGTTCGAGTCAAAGACAGATACATGGCATGGTTTCCTATCTCCATGGGAGTTCAGCAAGGCTGCATTCTGTCACCATCTTTGTTCAATACTGGTATTGATTGGTTGATAGATAATCTTCAGGAGGCAGCCATCAGTGGCATTGAAGTGAACACTATTCTGCTTTGAGATCTTGAATACACCAATAACATGGTCTTGTTGGATCAGTGTGGTGAATTGCTGCAGCTGATGGCCAATCTGGTCAGGAAAGAAGCAGTGCATGTTGATCTGGTAATTAATCTGGATAAAACTAAGCCTCTGGCCATTCCCATCAAGCAGCCCTCAGATCCAGATTACAACCAGTTCAGTAAAAATCTGTCCAGGTAGCAGGTAGCAACTGTCAAATACTTGGGCAGTGTCAGACAGCACTGGAGAATGCTCAAAAGATGTAGATGCTTGGATAGGTGCCGACTCCATAGAGAAAAATAAGCAGGTGCTTAGCACCCAGCGGGAGCCAAGCTCCCCCCCTTCACTCTCGCCCGCTGGCGGCCCGTGCTGATCATCTCCTCCCCCTCCTTGCACACCGTGGCTTGCACACTTGGGGGAGGGGGTGGAAAGAGGTGGAGAAGAGGCCGGCGGGGTGAGGCCTTGGGGGAAGGGGTGGAATGGAGGCATGACCGGGGGTGGAGTGGGGGCAGGAAAGGGCTGGGTGGAGTGGGGGTGAGGACAGGGGCTGAGCAGGAGTTGAGCACCCCCGGGGAAAATTAGATGCCAGCGCCTGTGGATGCTTGTACGGCAGCAGCTGCTGTCATGTTTCATGCCGTTCAGCAGCCTCTGAGGGGACATCAAGCTTGCTATGAAGCTATGGATCTATGGAACCATGGTTATATCAACTCCATCGTATGGAAGCGGTGCTGAGAAAGGCTGAAGAACATCAGATTGATGTTTTCGACCTTCATCATTTTTGTCAGTTGTTCCATATCAAGTGGCAGGACAAGTTCAGAAATGAGGATCTTCAAAGCCAATAAACCCAGCAGCCACCTTCATCAGCAACGGTTCAGTTTCAGCTGTTTTCTTGGTATGGACATATAATAAGAATTGAAGACCAATGAATTCCGAAGCGTGTATACTAAGGAATGTCACTACACGGCCAGTGATCACATGGTGCAAGAAGATTGCTAGTGAAGGCCATAAGCTGAATGTGCAGCTAGACCACATTAAGCACCTTGACAGAGATCAGTTCAGGTGGTGCTTGATTTACAAGGAGGCCATGTACCTTTGGGATTTGCCACAATGATGAGGAGTATATAAAAGTTACAGCATTCAGCAGCAATCCCCAAATATTGCTGTGATATTGTAAACGTGAGAGTTTTGGACCATTCTAGTAGAATTCTTTAGTTCTTTCTTATAAGGTTCTCCAGGACTGGCATACATTAATATTTTGGCACAGTTAATAGTGCTATTCCCATTGATATTACAATATACATTATAAGCTTCCATATTATCTTTTTTTCCCTATTTATTTACAGAGAATCCAAAGAGTACTTGGGACACGATCCAAAAATATTTTACAGAATTGCGCCACACTGTATAAAACCAGGCAATGTGCCAAAGAAAATGGGAGGAGGAAGGAAAGAAGAATCCAAAGGATAGAGCTAGCAAAAAGGGGTGAAAAAATGGTTTAAAAAACTGATTTAAAGATTAGACAAATATTTATTTTTTACTTAATCAACAGAAAAATTTATGAAATTTACCTAAGCAGTGATTAAAGGAGCTATTATCACTGTCACGTGACAAGGCAAAAGGGTCACAGAGAGTTGCTTTCCTCTAACTCTGAATAAGAAACTTAATCAGCACGAGAAAAACATTATTTCTTCAGCTCTTCTGCCTCTCTCTACTTCACTGTCAAATTTCTGCGTAGAACCTTGCTTAGCCCCTCCTACCTGGATTCCTGCTAGAAATTTAAAGGAACAGCATACATATCTTCATAGCCATTTGAAGCTGGACTGCCAAACGGTAGACTGAAGAAATCCTTAGCCCCACAAGTTGTTTATAGATGACTACTACTGATGCTATATCTACACTTAAAAACGCTGCTGCAGCTGTGTTGCTGTAGCACTTCAGTGTAGACATTCACTACAGCAACAGGTGGGGTTCTCTTATTGCGGTAATTAATACATCTCCCTGAGAGGCGGTAGCTAAGTTGATGGAAGAATACTTCCATTAACCTAGTGCTGTTTACACCAGTGGTTAGGTCAGCATAGCTGCGTCTCTTGAGACGTACCTATGCCAATGTACCTTTTCAGTGTAGACCAGCCTGAAGTATTTGGGATTGGGGAGCAGCAGAGATGGTCTTCAAATGCCCCTTTCTGTAGGATTTGACCCATGCAGATCCATGCTGAGCACAAATCACATTTGTGGGAGATACTCACTTTCTTACTGCCTATGTTCTCCTGTGGAGACCTGCCAGGGAAGTCACATCTACAGCCAGCAGAGAAGAACAGAAATCCCTCACACAAATCTCTGCAGACTAGTCTCAATGCAACAAAAATGTAGCTTTTCATTTGAGCAATGTATTCGCAGGCAGGGTACTTCAGGATTTGACCACATCAACATTAAATAGGCAATACTTTGAATGTATCAAAACGAAGCAACTATATAAGTGAGCTGTAAAGTATTTCCTTTGGGAATTTTGTTTTACTTATTATCATCCAACTCACTTTGTAGTTGACGCCCAAAATCTGTGTGCCTTTTTGCACATCATCTTTTGTATATGCAGTCATTACAACTGGACATAAAAGTCACATGCAAATGCCAAATTTGTGCAGACAAATGCATTATTGACACAAGTAAGTGAATGGACTTCATGCCTTGCTTTATTAAAATCTGCTATATATATTTTAATATCATTAAATTTAACAAAATGCCAATATTTTATAGAGAAACAAATTAGCATAATCATTAAGACTAGTTTTCTGAAATAGAGTATTCACCCAATACATAATCTGTAGTTTGACATTAATTAATTAAAATTCAGCAACAACAAAAATCCATATAGCTGGCTGACATCCTTTTGAGAAATCTGCTGCCTCCGTAACTCAGATTAACAGATATAAAACAAATCTGAGTTTCAAGGTTAAGGATAAAGTTAAACATATCATTGGATTTAATAGTTAAGACCAATGAGTGGCTCAGTTTCTGTATTTATCACGCAACTTTATCAAAAATAGTGGGCCCAATCCTGCTCCTATTGAAGTCAACCAGAATTTTGCCACCAATTTCAACAGGAGCAGGCTCCTAATTTGGAAAATCTGGGGGGAAAAAATCCCAACTAGTAATACAGTCAAAGTCCAATTCTTTTTTTTTTTTAAATCATTACCAGAGCTGTGAGCATATTGCCGGCTCTTGTGATTTCATTGTAAGTCTTGCAATATTTGGGATTTTTCTTAAAGTCCCAGCTCATGGAGCTATGTTGTTATATGAAAATCCCAGAGTGCATTTTTTGTAAACAGTAAATTGCTATCCATGGTTGCAGAGAAAAGCTTGAAAATTAAAACCCTAAAGGCTCAAAAAAGGTAATTAAAGACCCCCAAATGTATTTTTTTAATCTCAATTTTGGGGGCCATTTCCTGATTTTTGAATGCCTGAGTTTAACAGTACTGCTATTATATGGTTAACCAAGAGATTAAACTGGTTATATTTATTAACTGACCAATATAATGTCTTATTTTTACATAGTAACTTTCATCCAAAACAATCCTAAAGCTCTTTATAAACAAGGGCCTATATTCACCCTCCCCCAGGAAAAAAAAATGAAAGGGTGATCAGAAAATAGCAGCTTTCAAACCATGGAAAAGCTAAGATTCTCAATATAAGGGCAGGGAGATTTGTGGCCTAGCAGAGAGAACAGAAGCCTCAGAGAAGTTTGGCCTCACTCATGCATTCCCATGCATCAATGCAGTTAACATCCCCTCTGTGCTGCTGCCTAGTCCCCTTTCATGGCAGCATAGCTCACCTTGGAGGCCTCTGAGCTGAGCACTAACTCCTTCTGTGAGACAGAAACCAGAGGGAGAATTAATGCTGAAAAGAGCAGTGTTAACTTCTGCATTGATCTGCACTTGGGAATCTGCTGGTTGTTGAGGGGAACATGTTCCCTGATTCCATCCCCCTCTCTAATGTCAGTCCAAAACTCAGAGCCCCAACTGTGCAAAGTCCACGAGGAAGAACTTCCATGTGGTCACGAGGGGTTGTAGAACATGTCTTTCAGACACCAGTACCTTTCTTGTAGACTTCTCAACACAACATGCAATAGTCCAGAATTTGGCCAAATATTTATAAATATTTTGCTCACTACTGAAATGCAGCCACCTGTGAAGGGAACCCAGCAGTTACTTAGCTGCACCCATCAATCCAACACAACAGTTTAGGGCAGGAATGGAAGAGAGTATCTCATGGAAAACAGAGGCGGAAAGCAGTCAGAATGTAATTACCCCAATATGGAGTTTGGCCAAGAAATCATGACCAAATAAATAATGCAGGTACTGAAATGTGTACAAGTGTCCATTTAAGTAGTAGCAAGTCAACAGAAGCCAAGAAATCTGAAATTAAGGCTGAAATTTCATCCACTTTTTTTTTTTAAAACCATCGTATAAGGTAGATCAAATGCCATACAAGCATGCTCCAGACAATCCTGCTTAATGGAAATCAAACTCAGATTAAAATGAACACCCACCCTTTTAGAAGCATAAATAGGATATGTGGATGGGCACTAATGTATTCCACAGTAGGGCTTCGAGTGCCAATTTGTCTTCTCAAGATGTTGTTAAATATCTGGGACACATCCTTTTTGCCCTATTAAAGAAACAAAACATAGTTGCAAGTGTGAAAACATGAAAGAATTTGATTATTCATTAGAGTCTTTATTTACAATAGGAAAAGAGACCCAAAACAGAACAAGTCAACACCAGCTTGCCCTACCTGTCTTTCTTTGCTGTTGACCCCCCACATCTTATTGCTCGAAAGATGGGTGCATCTTCAATGGCTCAACAGGATCCTTTGGTTCCCCCATCTATTTGTTCTGGACAATACCAATTCCACCATTTGCATTTTTCTTTTGCCAAAAATGCAGACAAAAACCAAATCCTTTGTTCTGTTAATTAGCAACATGTCTCACCAGTGATGCACATCTGCTCCCTTAGCCCCCAAATTCTGAGTCCTCACAGCAGCACTCAAACCGAGCTCCCAATGGGGCAGTGCAATGCATGGTTTTGACCCACTTGGTCAGACTACTTTTTTTCCTTTTATTACTATCACAATCAAAATGATAGCTCAAATTTAGCTAACTCTTACTCTTAAAAAAAAACTATTTTTTATAACTTAATTCCAACCCCTAATATACAGCAACGTGCCTGGTGTACTGAAGGACAGGACTAGCATTCCTCTTATAATCTTTATGTTAACCTTAAGTATAAGACAAACGTTATTGTCATTATCTGTGCTCTGGTTTTTTGTTGTTGTTGACTCTACTTTATTCCCCCAAAACTGGACGAGATTGGTCCATAACTTCTCTGAAGCTCCGAGGAACCCTCTCATTTTCTCCTGCTATTACTCTCCACATATACATCTTCTGAATCTTGTACCACATTAACCGGAACGATGATGACTAAAGACTTCTGAGAAGGCCCTTCTGAGCCATTTTGTAATCACCCAGAGAGGTTGCTGTTGCAAAAGTGGAGAGAGCCACATTAAAAGTCTTGTAGTGGATAAATATTGGGTCATAATGGACAATGCAAACCATAGGAAAGTGTTATTTATAATCTGTATAATATTCATAGATGCATTACAAGAAGACAAACACATTCCTTGGCTGGGAAATTAATGAAGGTCTCAAGGCAAAGGGCAGATAGTTTCACACAGCAGAGAATTTTCCTAGCTTCATCCTTGCAAATAAATCACTCTTGAGAAGGACTGAATATTCTGCCTTCCTAGTTGTTCCAGCCCAGCTGGCCTGGAGAGTAAGAGACTAAGGCCTTGGCTACACTTACCCGCTAGTTCGACGGCTGGAAATCGAACTTCTGGGTTCGACTTATCGCGTCTAGTCTGGACGCGATAAGTCGAACCCGGAAGTGCTCGCCGTCGACTGCGGTACTCCAGCTCGGCGAGAGGAGTACCGCAGAGTCGACGGGGGAGCCTGCCTGCTGAGTGTGGACCAAGGTAAGTTCGAACTAAGGTACTTCGACTTCAGCTACGTTATTCACGTAGCTGAAGTTGCGTACCTTAGTTCGAATTAGGGGGGTAGTGTAGACCAAGCCTAAGAAAGGGAATCAAATCAGTAGGATGGCCCATCTGCTGCTGTTTGAGATATTCTTGACACTTGGACATTCCTGTAATTAAGCCAATTTCTTTTTAAAATTGTTCCCTTTTAAACTGTAACACTCTCCACATAAATACGGAATGCTGCACAATTAAATCTGTAAGTCATGAGACCTGTTCCCAGGAGTTCCAAAAGTTAGTACACAATGAAAATAATCCAGAAAAGAAGAGCTGTTGAAAAGGGGAGACAACATTGGCCAGAAATGTAAATGATCCTAGCTGCATAAGCACAGGATTTGGGGAGAGATTTCTCAGACCATTGGGACTGCCTCTCGAGTGTCTGGACTCCCAGTGACATCAGTGAACACTGAATAGACTAGAGAAGAAAACAGATATGAGGCTTGTCCCAAAGACGACAGATCCTGAGCTCCACCAGCATCCAGATTCCTGCTAAGTGGGGGATATTATTTTCTTGATTTAAAATAAATCGTGTTCAATTATGTTCAAATGTCAGACAGAAACCCATGTATGTTGGTGGTAGTGGGGGAGGTCGCCTGAAAGAAAAACCAAATTTCCCATTGTAGGTAGGTAGGTAGGTAAGTGCCAAAACAAAAAGGCCTTATACAAAGTCCTGAAGTCAGCCTCAGAGGGACTCTGGAAGACTCATTTAGCGAAGAATGTCCATAGAGTGGGGGGCCCTGAACAGACAAAGCAATGGCACTATCCAGTCTGAACTTCAGAAAAGTCAGCAAGGACAGGCTGGTCAATCACAACTGCTTTACAGGCTCACAGCAGAGGAATAATCACCCAGGTTCCTTAGGCCTAAATCATGAAGGGCTTTACAAATATCAGCCACATAGTTCACCATAACTCTCAATTTAAATTTTGGAATCACCACCACCTCTGGCCAAGAAAGAGGAAGGAGTGCCAAAAACATTATATTCAGTTTTAAACACTAGGTGTACTACAATTATGTGTTTTAAAATGGCACATCCCCTAGAGGCTAAAGGCAGGCACCCATCAAAAAATGTATGCAAGAATTATGTGATTTTGCAATGCTTCCTTTATGTGGAATTTGCAACGCAAGTTCTCTTTACAATGAAAAACGCAAGATACAATAGAAGCAGAGTACAGGAGGGGCAAAATTGAAGCCAAAGCTCAGTGACTAGATATGAGCAAGGGATAATAAACTCATCCTGTGGATAATAATTTACCAGATTCCTCCACCATAAAACAACCCAAGCCAATATGATATTTTAAAAGAATCATTGACAAGAAAATGAGTGTAGGATCTCTGTAATGTAGCAGTTTTATGTTATCATTTGTCCTGGGCTACTGGCTATTTCTCACCCCCTTTATTAGCCAACTAAGAGAGGTTTTTGTAGCTACTGGCCCAAGCTATAAAGTTCAGATCTGAATTCGAATTAGAACTTCCCAAAGTTCAGTTGTGTTTGGGTTCATGATTCCTGCTCACGGCCATCTCCACTGTTTTATAAGGGCATCAATATTCAAAAAAGCCAGATTTTAAAACATGATTTATAATGGTACAAATGGGGATTAAACACAGAAAACACATTTGCATGCTGACAAGTAATGAATTGCACAGACAATCAGTTATATGTGGGTAACAATTGGAAGACAGCAAAATAAGGCTCAAATGTGGCCAGGAAAGTTTAGAAGCTCAAAAATTATGGGAACCTGAAGATACAGTGGGCATATACTGTTACTAAACTCCTTTTCAATTACATTTTACTGATGCCGTATACATTTCATCCGCTTGATTTGTCTAACAGTAACACCGGTGGCAAAGCAGAGAGTTTGCTGTGTGATTATATAACTTTGTCATGGATGAGGCTAATTTCACAAGTGAAGTATTTAGAGTTCTTTTCACAGTAATAATAAATACCACATAGTTGCTGGTTCACAGTTGACACATCAGACAGAGTCCTGGCTTGGAAGACTGTACTCTGGAGAAATAAGCCAAGGAATATTCCCCATTTGATATAAACTATACAGAATGCCACGCTTTTAAAGCAGTAGTTATCCCATGATTTGAGAAGTTGTATGCTGATGGTGCCTTTAATTTTTTACAGTTTGCAAACTATGGGATTATTTTTCTGATTTTAAAGAAAACATTTAGAGACTGACACATTTAGCAATAGCAAGAGAACAACAACAAACAACTGAAGAAATTCTATGATCAAGAAACCTCTCAGCTCAAGAATAGAGGGAGAGGAAGGAACTTGTGTTAACAATGGAATTTTTATATTAAAAAGTAAATGAAAATAATCTATCCCTAGAACATAAATCTCCCAAGGCTATGCCATTTAATACTGCAAAATGAACATTAAGTCTCACTGAAATGCCATCAGAAGGAGCATATTTTTCATATTTTCCAGTGAAATACCACAAGTATTTTTTTCTTACAGCATTTCAGTGAAAGCCACCGTTACAGCTCTAAAGGACTTCAGGTTTCACACAGAGGAAAATGTTCCTCCGCTTGATTCATTTTCAAAGGATGCGGAAAGTAACAGCACAACAAATGGTTCTTTCCATTAAATGGGGGACAGTTCCCCACAGGAACTCTCACAAAAGGTGACTCTCACAGGATTGCACAGAATCACCCCAGGAAACAAGCTAAAAGGATGATGCTCCCTGGAACCTGGTTTTAATTTCTGAGGTTCCCCCTACAACACATTCAGTTAGTGCCCCCACTTCAAACTGTAGCTAACGGGAGGCACTGTGTGAGCATCCTGTAGGACTGGAAGTACGGAATTCCTGAGTTCTAACCCTGCACCAACATGCTGAATTATTTGTGATGATTCATCCGAGCAAGTGGGAACACAGGAATTTCCATATTGGATCTGAACAGTAGCCTCTCTAGTCCAGGATCTTGACTTTGACAGCATCTTCATAGGTAGTGCAAGAAATGCTGTAGTGAAGTTCTAGAATAATCTCCCTACGGGGAAGTGTCTTCCCAACCTGCATCAGTCAGAGATTGGTTATGAGGGTTTATATCTATCCTAAATTATTTTTAATAATTTCTAATGTAAATGGAGATATTCTCATTGTCCTATGAAAATCTAATCCTTTTCTGAATTATTCCCAGTTCTTTTCCTTAACGTTATACTGTGGCAATGAATTCCCAAGGCTAATTACGAGTTACGTATTCCCTTATTTTACCAATATTCAGTTTGCTGCTTTGCCATTTTATTTAATGTCCCCTTATTCTTTTACTCTGAGAAATGAAAACAGGATTGAGCCAATCTATCAAGCCATTCGTTATTTTGTATACCTCTATCAACTAGGCTGTCTCAATCCCCTCAGTCTCTTTTCATAAAGAAATGTTTATATGGCTCCACTCATTTTCATTCTGTCTCCAAATCCCCTGTATCTTTTCAGAGACAATGAGACCAGAATTTAACCCAGTCAGGGTGAGGGTGCACCACTGAAGTATATTAGAGCATTATAATATTTTCAATAGTATTTTGCATCCCATTGCCTTACGCATCTGAATAGTCGTTTGGTCATTCTGATACTCCATAGAGTTATGCCAAGAAAGAATCTAATGCATCATGTGTAATTAAGACAGAGAGGGCACCTGTGTATCAGCATATTGATCACTACACAACAACAGAGGAATGCTCTATTGAAAAAAGCCCCCCAGCTTTCAGCATGTCTAAAGGTTTATAGCGAAAGTGAATGTTGGGAAGACCTAGCTACACAAATCAGTTAAACTTTAGGAAACTATAACTAAGCTAAATGATAATATCAGGATCAAAAAGATGGAATTCTTCTTTTCTGAGAACTAATATTGACCTACCTCGAAATCTATCAGCTGCAAGTTGGCTATAAGTGTCACTAGCAGGCCACTGTTGTATAATTCTTGTGCCAGTTGAGCCACTGTTTCCGTAGGTGGCTCCTTGTCACTAGTACCACACAGAATTTCCTTCATTGCTTGCAGTGATTTTGACACTTCTTCTGATGCCTGGTAATCAAACAGGACATTAACAGTTAAAGAACAAACCAACTTCAGTGTAAATAAAATTGGTAACAGAGAAAAACTGTTCAAACAAAACTTCAAACAGATTCCAGTACAAAAAATGGTTAATGTTATTAAATGGTTTACTAGATTTTTGCATACACTGGGGCTGGAACATTCACGCTGGATCCTGCAGCCCTTACTCAGGCAAAACCACATACTAATTCAGCTGTCGGTGAACTTAAATGCAACATACCATATATTCATATGTGTAATATGCATAAAATGGGGTCAGATTCTGGGGTAAAGGTGTAAGATACACCTCCCTGTGTTAGCAAGGCCCCTTTATGTTTCAGGAGGCATTCACTCCAAACTAAGGCAGGGGATGTTTCAGCTGCCATCTTCCCTCAAGTTTCCAGCAAAGGACTCCACAAGAACTCCGCAAGAAGGAGGTGTTGAGGGACACACTGAATCAGCACACTCCCCAGCTGCCTTGGATATATACCTTTTCCGTCTAAAGCCCCCTATTTTTGGGGCTGCACTGGCCTCACTACAGTTGACCGAGTAACTCCTTACAGACAGTGTCAGCTTTGCACCACTGCAACCTACTCTTCCCATAACAGTGTTTTTGCCACTTAGATCCTAAAACCAACCAGCAAGCCTGGCCCATTACCTTTAACTAGGAACTTATCGATGGAGTGTACAGATATCTAGATTGCAGGTTAAGGTAAACAACCTAACCTGCTTCCATTAAAACAAAACAATTGTCACTAAGCAAAAACAAAGCCAAATATCCTTCATCCTCCACTCCTTCACAGTTTATTTTAAAATACTTCTGATGAGCACAACTTTTCAGGTGCATCAACCATGAGTGCAAGATACAAAATCTGGATGATGCTTCAGATCCACTAGAAGGATTTGAATCCAGGGTTTTGGTTTGGCCAAGAAGAAAGACTGGAGCCATTTGTAAAGTCTGATTCCAAACCAGGTTAAGATTTTGAACGTCTCAAATTTTGGTGGATATTCATAGAATCCAAGGCCAGAACAGACCACTGTGATCATCTAGTCTGACCTCCTGTATAACACAGGCCATAGACCTTCTCCAAAATAATTTCTAGAGCATATCTGTTAGAAGAACATCCAGTCTTCAAACATTCAGATCCAAGCTTCTGGTCTGAGCCTCTCTCTAGTTTTACTCCTGAGGGTACTCTGCGCCAAAAAGTTTAAATTTCTGCACACAATATTTTAAAATTCTGCAAATTTTATTTATTTGTCAAATAAACATGGAGGCTCCAAGCATGGCATTGGGGAGCAGAGGCCATTGGCGGCACAGAGGTGGGAGATCACTGTGCATCCTGCCTCCCCCCCACAGTACACGGACTCAGTGGTGACGCTGTACCCAACCCTGACACAGCACAAGGACCGGCCCTGCCCCTCCATGCCAGGTGCACCAGGTGTGGGCAGGCAGGCTCAGCAAGACAGGATTCAAGGGTGGAGGGGCTTAGTGTGGGGGGATCCAGGTGTGGGTTGAGAGGGTTCTGTGTCGGGCAATCTGGGTATGGGCAGCTCAGTGGGGAAATCCACGTGTGTGTGTGTGTGGGGGGGGGAATCTGGATGCACGGGGGCTTGTTGGGGATTGTGGATGCAACTGTAATGGGACTCTGCAGGGGGTCCAGGTGAAGGTAGGTGGTGCTCATCAGGAAGAGGTCTAGGTGTGGGGGTGATAGAGCTCAGCAGGGGGATCTGGGTGTGGGGAGCTCAGTGGGGCAGTGATCAATGTGCAGCTGGTTGGGGCTTGGTAGGGTGGGGATTTGGGTGTGGGTGGCTCATTGGAGTGATCCAGGTGCAGGGGGAGTGGGGCTCGGAGGGGGTTCTGGGTGCGGGGATGGGTGAGGCTCGACAGGAGGGTTTGGGTATGAGGGGGTCTGGATGCATGCATGTTGGGCAGATGGGGGAGCAGCTCCCTGTACAGGGATCCCAGTCTCTGCAGCTGAGGAGCTATGGGTGCAGGAAGCACGGGGCGTGGAGTTTGCAGAGCTTCCTACAGATGAGGGAGAACTCTAGGGGTGGGTCTGACACAGCCTTGGATGCTGTGCAGGGGAAGAGTCAGCGCAGGGTAGGAGCCACCAGCCCAGTCTTCCCTAGTCCCGCCCTCTGCCCCATAGTGATTTACCTCTCTGCCGGCTGTCCTTGGCACCCAAAACATACTGCTGGGGAGGGTCGCACGACTGCTCTTATGGCTTCCCTTTGCTCCCCCATCAGAAAATCATTGTTCTGTGTGGAAGCAAAGATATCTGCCGGGGACATAAATTCTGCACATGCGCATTGGTACAGATTTCCCCCTGGAGTATAGTTTCTACTGAATGAAAAGTCTTTCAGTGTTTGAAAGAACAAGATGATAAAGCTACATAAATAATCCCCACCGCATGCTAGAGAAAACCACATGATATATAGATTGTAAGCATTTCAAGGTACAGACTTTGAGATGGGTCTGACCTCACACCACAATTATACTGATACAACTCTATTAACTCCAATGGAATTAATCCAAATTTACAGGAGAGACACACTGGAATCAGCCCCCCCTTCCTGATTTCATACCCAACTGCAAAGCTTCCAGCATGCACTTTGCACTATATAAAATAACAAATACTATTTACCTCCTAATTGTACCAGGTTTGCAGTTGTCCACTAATTTGGATAGGTCAATATGTGATGAGATTAATCTACATTCCCTTCCCAATGAAAGTTTTATTTGGCCACAATAGAAGGCTTTCTTCTCTCAAACATTTCTCATGGTCACCGTCTTTGATTAAGACAGCCCACTCTAAAAACATGCCTATTTCTAACCATCGGATGTTAATGGCACATCACTAGAGCTATCAAACAGAGTACAAAAGGACTTAGCAACGGGGATGTTATCTTGTGAATTGAAAACCTAAGTCTTTATGAAAACTGTGCAAATATTTTCATATCCAAAGCAAAACCTGTACATTTTTGGCTTTTCACCAGTTCTGGTTGGCTGGGTGTGAAAATTTCTGGCATTTTGCAGTAAAAACACAAAACAAAACAAAAAACAAATCACCACCCTGCTTTTCTCTCTAAACACAAATACTCCTTTCTGCCAGGCAGAAAATATTTGCAAGATTCAGACTTCAGTTGTAGCATCATAGAGCTATAGATAGGAAAATAAATAATTTAAAGGAAAAACAGACAAAAAAAACCTAGGAGTTACACAGCATCTTGACTCAAATTCTGTCTTCATCTGTCTCATATCCTTCCTCTCCTTCACCTCTAAACTCCTTGTACATGTGGTCTACACTGACGACTTCAACATCTTCTTTTATTCACTCTTGGATACACTGCAATTTGGCTTTCACATACTCTCCTCCTGCAAAAGGATAAGTGTTCTTATCATGGTCAACAATAACCTAGGGTGACCAGACAGCAAGTGTGAAAAATCAGGACAGGGGGTGGGGGCTGTAATAGGCGCCTATATAAGAAAAAGCCCCAAATATCGGGACTGTCCCTATAAAATAGGAACATCTGGTCACCCTACAATAGCCCATTCCTGGCCAAGTTTAAGGGCCTGTTCTCTAGACTTAACCCTCATAATCTATGCGCAAAGAGACCCTGAAGCCTCAAATGCAGGTCCTTAATTTAAAGATCACTTCTAGCCTCTATTTTGCCACTTGTATTTAAGCTTCATAGTTCTTTATAATAGCTCCCATTGCTGAAGTACACAAGCACTTTGTTCCTTGGAGGGAATCCCACTCCAGCCTTATATGCAGAAGACATTCTGTTCCAGGAACAAAAGTATCTGAGTACATCCATATGATCCAAGAAGCAAAGGACAAGAGAAACCTACAAAACCTAGTAGCTACAGACTGTGGATTTTGGAACTGTGCCTTTAAATTGTTTAGCTTCCCAAACCAGAAGTCTGGAGTAGAGGTGCAGCAGATTCCCAAGTTCTGTGATATAGAGACAGTTGGGGGAACTGTGTCACTGAACAAAGAGGCTCTCTTTCAAGCATCTTGGGCCTAAACTGATTATTGAATATCAAGATGAAATTCAATAAAGACAAGTGCAAAGTACTTCACTTAGGAAGGAAAAATCAAAAGCACAACTACAAAATGTGGTAGTACTGCTGAAAAGGATCTGGCCAGATAGTTGACCAGAAACTGAATACGAGTCATCAATGTGATGCAGCTGAACAGAAAGCGGATATGATTCTGGGGTGTATTAACAGGCGTGTTGTATGAAAGACACAGAAGACAATTGTCCCATTGGACAAAGCACTGGTGAGGCCCCAGCTGGAGTACTGTGTCCAATTCTGGGCACCACAATTTAGGAAAGATGTGGAGAATTGGAAAGAGTCGAGAGGAGAGCTACAAAAATGATAAGGTTTTTAGAAAACCTGACCTATGAGGAAAGGTTAAAAAAACTGGGCATGTTTAGTCTTGAGAGAAGAAGATTTGGGGGGCAGGGGACACCTGATAATAGTCTTCCAATATGTGAAGGGCTGTTATAAAAAGGACGATGATCAGTTGTTCTCCATGTCCACTGAAGGCACTAACAGGCTTAATCTGCAGTAAGGGAGATATTAGGATTGTAGTAGTAGTAAGGGTAGTTAAGCTCTGGAATAGACTTCCAAGGGAGATTGTGGAGTCCCCATTATTGGAAGCTTTTAAAAACAAGTTGGACAAACACCTGTCAGGGATGGCCTAGGTTTATTTGGTCCTGCCACAGCACAGGGGGCTGGACTCGATGACTTCTCGAAATCTCTTCCAGCCCTACATTTTTATGATTCTATGTTGTACCAGGAATAAATAGAAATGAGAGAAAATAATCTGAGAGGAAAAATGAGCAGATAAAAGCTTTGTTCTTTAGATAAGCACACCTACCAAACTCCTTGAAAAATGCAATAGTCTGTCCAATCCTCAAAAAGTCAACATTTGACCCTGAAGATCTCTTCAACTTCCTGTTCCTCGAGGAAATAACTGAGAAAATAATAGTCCTCAAGCTTCAACATGACATCAGCCAACATTGGGAATGCTTCACAATCAGGGTTCAGACTAGAGTACAGCACAAAAACAGCTCTAGTGGCACTAAATGTGCCAACATTTTATGGCCAGGGACACAAGTAAGATCCAGCAGTGTGAGCATGGAAACTTCTCTGCAGCCTTTACCACAATGGAAAATAGGGTACTGCTCACTAAAGCTGGGCCAAATTTTTCAATCAAATAGCAAATTTGCTAAAAAATACAATTTCAGAATGACCAGAACTAATTTACTAAATTTGGTAAATTTTGGCTGAATAAAATATTAAGGGAATATTTAAAAAAAAAAGTCAAAATGAACCATTTTGTTATTAAAATGTCATTTCAAAATGATGTTCCAAAAAAAATTTTTTTTTTTTTGGGTTGAACAAAGTTTTGGTTTTTCATTTCAGCAAGGAAAAACAAAAAAAAAAATCAGTTTTGGTTCAAAACTCTTTTTTTTTTAATTAATCAATTTTTTGCTTTGGCACCAAACCAAAAAACCAACAACACCCCACAATTATTTGCTAATCCACCTACAGGACATAACAGGAGTATATGGCCCAGAATTACAGAGGTTTCAGTTGTTCCTCTCCAGCAGAGCTCAGTGAGTGGTGATGGGTAACTGCCCCTCCTCTTCAAAGGCCTCACGTGTGAGGTCCCACAGGAATCCTACTTCTCTTCAATATCTAGATGAGACACCCGGGAGAGATAGTGAGACGCCATAAGGTGTGCGGCCAACAGAACACCTTTAACACTTAACTATATATCTCATTCTCTACTAATGCAACCATCACCATCATGTCAGAATGTTTACAGGAGATTAGCCCCTGGTTAAAGAGCAGGTGGCTCAAACTAAATCCAAGCCAGATTCTGATCAGCACCACTTCAAAGGGGAAATGCTTTGAAAAGATGGCCAAGATGTTGTCTCCACCACCTTCCATTAAAGGCACACAGCCACAGTTTGTCAAAGTTGTGAAAAGCCTCTGGGTCCTGTTTGACCCCTCACTAAGCTTGGATGACAAGATAGAAAGCGTTGTTGGAAATTGATTCTTTCACTTCCAGCTTATTCGGAAACTTTGTCCTTCCCTCCTGGACAACAACCTGGACACAGTAATCCCTACATTTGTCACCACCCAGGCTGGACTGTAACTCATTGTATCTGAAGTTGAATGTGAAGATGATGCACAGGCTCTAGTTGGTACAGAATGTGGCTGCCCAATTTCACCATGCTTGAGGCGGCCACAAGCACATCAGGCCTATGTTAAAATCAGACCACAGGCTCCTAGTCAACTTCCAATGCCAATATAAGGTCGTGGTCCTAATTTGCAAAGCAATTTGCTTTCAAAGCAAAACCAGAGACCCCAGGAAGTCCACCAGGGACTTTGTTATTGCTGCTGTTGATTTTACGTGCAATGTGACCAGATACTATGGTGCTGGATGGTAGTACACAACTTTACTCCTTAGGGCATTCTGCGCTCAAAACTAAAAAATTTTGTGCCAAAAAATTAAAAGTTCTGCGCACAATATTTTAAAATTCTGCAAATTTTATTTGTCAAATAAATGTGGAGACTCTGACATGGAAATGGGGAGCACAGGCCACTGACTGCACAGAGTTGTGCTGCTCTCACCCATGACACAGACTCAGCCTTTGCCATGGAAGATCATGTAGAACGCAATATTGATATGTGGGTATATTCAGAGGTGGGTTATGTTGATTTTAACTAGGGCTGTCAAGCGATTGCAATTTAATCACGCAATTAATTTTTTTACTGTTAAACAATAATAGAATACCATTTATTTAAATATTTTTAATGTTTTCTACATTTTCAAATATATTGATTTCAATTACAAAGTGTACAGTGCTCACTTTTTGTAATAAAAATAAATACATATTTGCACTGTAAAAAAACAGAATAGTATATTTCAATTCACCTAATACAAGTATTGTAGTGCAATCTCTTTATAATGAAAGTTGAACTTACAAATGTAGAATTATGTACAAAAAATAACTGCATTCAAAAATAAAACAATGTAAAACTTTAGAATCTACAAGTCCACTCAGTCCTTCTTCAGCCAATCACTCAGACAAACAAGTTTGGTTACAATTTGCAGGAGATAATGCTGCCCACATCTTGTTTACAATGTCACCTGAAAGTGAGAACAGGCATTCACATGGCACTGTTGTAGCCAGCATCGCAAGATATTTATGTGCCAGATGGGCTAAAGATGCATATGTCCCTTCATGCTTCAACCACCATTCCAAAAGACGTGTGGCCATGCTGATGACAGGTTCTGCTCGATAACTATCCAAAGCAGAGCGGATTGATGCATGTTCATTTTCATCATCTGAGTCAGATGCCACCATCAGAAGGTTGATTTTCTTTTTTGGTGGTTCAAGTTCTGTAGTTTCCGCATCGGAGTGTTGCTCTTTTAAGACTTCTGAAAGCATTCTCCACACCTCGTCTCTCAGATTTTGGAAGGCACTTCAGATTCTTAAACCTTGGGTTGAGTGCTGTATCTATCCTTAGTAATCTCACACTGGTACTTTCTTTGCATTTTGTCAAATCTGCTGTGAAAGTGTTCTTAAATCGAACATGTGCTGGGTCATCATCCGAGACTGCTATAACATGAAATATATGGCAAAATCCGGGTAAAACAGAACAGAAGACATGCAATTCTCCCCCAAGGAGTTCAGTCACAAATTTAATTAATGCTTTTTTTTTTTTTAAATGAGCATCATCAGTATGGAAGCATGTCCTCTGGAATGATGGCCAAAGCATGAAGGGGCATATTAATGTTTAGCATATCTGGCACGTAAATACCTTGTAACACCGGCTACAAAAGTGCCATGTGAACGCCTGTTCTCACTTTCAGGTGACACTGTAAATAAGAAGCAGTCAGTAGTATCTCCCGTAAATGCAAACAAACTTATTTGTCTTAGCAATTGGCTGAACAAGTAGGACTGAGTGGACTTGTAGGCTCTAAAGTTTTACATTGTTTTGTTTGAGTGCAATTATGTAACAAAAAAAATCAACATTTGTAAGTTACACTTTCACGATAAAGAGATTGTACTACAGTACTTGTATGAGGTGAACTGAAATTTTTTTTTAAAATTAAATTGTAAAAATATTTTTACAGTGCAAATATTGGTAATAAAACTAATACAAAGTGAGCACTGTACACTTTATATTCTGTGTTGTAATAGAAATCAACATATTTGAAAATGTAGAAAAACATCCAAAATATTTAATACATTTCAATTGGTATTCTATTGTTTAACAGTGCAATTAATCACAGTTAATTTTTTTGAGTTAATCACATGAGTTAACTGCGATTAATCGACAGCCCTAATTTTAACTCCCCCCTTTTACAGCCTTTACATCAGCTTCTTTACCTCCTCTGCAATTTTACTGCACAGTTTAGTCACTAGAAATTACCACAGTATAGTCTCAAATGAAAACTAAATAAGGTATTTTTATCATAACTTCAGAGGTTTATTTTCTGCATTGTTCTGACATAAACAACACCTGCTGGTCCACGAAGTGTAATTCATAATTCATGAACAGCATATATAGCAGCTTTACTTCTGCTGATTATAGAGTACTGAATTCTCTGTTGCAAATGCAGAATTACAACAATCTTTGAAGCAGGCTACCAAACTGACTAGCTCACCTAAATAGTGTAAGATGTCCCTTTGTGGTTATAGCATGTACACAAGTCTACTATCTCCTCTGAATAAAGTAACATAACTCCTCTGATTTAAGGAAAGTTATGCATGCATTGACACGCCTCTGCTTAGAAAAAAGTTGTTTTCTGGTAGTAACATGTCTTCATATTTTTTGACAAATTAAACAATGTGAGTTGAGACTAATACTTTGTGTAACTTATAAAAAAAACAACCCAGATTTGGTTCCCTCACAAGTGAAAATCAAATTATTGTAATTTACTTGATAGGATCATAACAGAAACAGAAAAGACCTTTTCGATTATAATGTCTTTGCAAGTGCAAAATATAGTCACCAGAAGATGTATTTAGGGTGAGCAGATGTCCCGATTTTATAGGGACAATCCCGATTTTTGGGTCTTTTTCTTATATAGGCGCCTATTACCCCCCACCTCCTGTCCCGATTTTTCACATTTGCTATCTGGTCACCCTAGATGTATTAGACAAAAAATTAATATTATACTTGATCTTAGCTAGACTGTAAACTCTGAGACAAGGATTTTTTTATTAAATTATTAATTATTATTATTATTATTGTGTTTGCAGAGTGCAGTGCAATTGGGCCACAATCTTTGATTAGGGCCTTTAAGTGCTACTGCAATACAAATAATATTAAAAGGCCATTTAGACTCAAAGCAATATGAGAAAGAGACTTCCTCTGAGTTTTGTTCCTGGACAAGCAGCACACTGTTTCTATTTAATTTAACAAATAATAAATAAGAATTTATCAGTCTTGGGATGGGGGAAGTAACTCTATGATTGGGAAATATGCACTATTTTTCTGTTCTCCTCCTAGTTTCCCTTTATTATACTTAAAGTGGCTTGGAATGCTTATGACCTTGTATTGCTAAGAGGTGGGGCAGAGTTTTAAAAATAGTCTCCTTTGTTTCTGACAACCAGCTATTTGAAGAAGCTTTTTGCTGAAATGCTTCAGGATCCAGTCCTAGCCTTGCTCCCGACCCACACAGGAACATAATTATAATTGCAGACCTGGTTGCTGGGACACAAAGGCCCTGTCCATATTATAGATTTGACAGTGTTTAAGCTGGTTTCGTAAATATATTGGTGCCCCTACTGTGTTATAAAACACTGTTGGGTCATGCCTGTGGCATGAGACAAAGTGCTACATCAATTCTAACAAATGATGCTCAAGATCAGAGTGTTCTGCCAGACTAGGGCATGATAATATGGCTTGGTCCTGTCTGTACAGACAACAAAAAGATGTGCTTTAACACTGTTGGGGCACTAATCAGGCAATGGTTGAGCACTATGAATGTGTCTACACTTAAAACCAGAGATGATTCATGTCTGCTGACAGGAGGGAAGGGGAATGACACAATGTAAAGAGGGGCCACATAACCACCCCATCTGTCGCCTCTGGGAGGAACCTTCCAGTCCCACCTCCCTGGGCCAGGGCAGCCAATCCTGCTGGCTCTTAGTGAGGAGCACGTGCCTCTCGGCCGGGCTGGGGAGACTCACAGCACCAATGTCTCCCCAGAGCACCTGCACCCTCACGGACACCTCAGCAGGGGGGAGGGGCGTGGGCAGTGCCCCTACCTCCGGCTGAGCAGAGGGACCCTGCTCCCAGCGCCTTCCCCAGTGACCCCCTACACACACCCTGCACCCAGCAGCGCCACACTCTGCCCGCCAGAATTTCCAGCTGGCTCAGTCTCTGTCCCTGGCAGGGAGCAGGAGAGAGCCACTTCTCATGTTGGCTAAGGGTGACTGCCCAGAGAGCTGGAGCCCAGCTGAGGAGGCCAAAGCAGCCCGTTCCTTCCGCTCCCCACCTGGGCCTGGCTGCTTGGGGATAGGGGCCAAGAGAGCTGAAAGTGCCGAGGGAGAGGCACAGCAGAAGGACAAAGCCTCCTCATGCTGGCAGGCCAAGCAGAGCAAGCCCTTCAAGGGCAGCTCAGCATTCAGAGAAATCTGGGGGGCACATAATTCCAAATCCCCTCCTCCCCCCGCATTGCCTCTGCTTAAGACGTTACAGTAGTACAACTGCACCGCTTCAGTGTATACACTACCTATGCTAATGGGTGGGCTTCTCCTACTGGGGTACATAATCCACCTCCCTAAGAGCTGTTAGCTAGGTTAAAGGGAACAATTCTTCTGTTGACCTAGCACTGTCTACACTGGGGGTTAGGTTGGTATAGTAGCATCTATCAGATGTGTGGATTTTTCACACCCTTGAGAGATGTAGCTAAACGGATGTAAATTCCTAGTGTAGACCAGGCCTATAACTTTGTCAGGGCTTTTTTTTTTTTTTTTTTTTTTTTTTTTTTAAACACAATATAGACATGGCCAAAATCAGGTTATTTTTACATCATCTTGGCCTTTTGGAAGTATTATCATGAAGTGGGTTTTTTTTTTACCCACGAAAGTTTATGCCCAAATAAATCTGTTAGTTTTTAAGCTGCCACCGGACTCCTCGTTGTTTTTGTAAATAAAGACTAACATGGCTACCCCTCTGATACTTAATATTAGATACATCCTATATCAAGCGACTGTATCTTGCACTTGTAGGGAAATGAACTCATTGATCCAACAGGTCTTTTGATCATTAACTACTATGATCCTATGAACTAAATTAAAGGGAAGTTTTCTGTTCTTGTAAATGTATTCTCATTTCATATGGAGAGATTTCAGGAAGCAACATGTAAAAGGTTAAAACGACCCACCTGTCTAATCTGTTGTTCACTCAGACGATTGATTTTTTTCCCATAAATACACTAGATACACTTTTGTACACCCACAGAAGCCAAGCTGCCTCCTCTGCAACATCATCTGCCTGTCTGCAGTGGGAGGAAAAAAACCACCCACAACAAAAACAGCCCGTCTGATTCAGAAACATAACCAAGTACAGACAGCTTTTGCAGCGTCCCATGGAATATCAGTGATGTGTTTATTGCAATCAGTGAAATGGTGTAAATTGAGTTCCTGGCTTCAGCAGCCTTGTGCTCATTTCACAACGATCCTTACGTGCAATCTCAGATAGCAACGACAAGGACCTATCATCACCCTTATACTGCTGATAGTATTTATAGTACAAGCAAATGGATCTCCACAACTTCAAGTGCATCTGGATTTTCCTTTTTGATGTTAACTATAAACATACAAAATAATTAGGACAAAATCTCAGATCTTGAGAAACTGACACCCATGAGAACTCCAAGGCCTAAACTTCAACTTTCCAACCTCTTTAATGAGTTGACTCCGGTTTACTTCTGTCCCAGCTGACAGTATCACTAGCAGGAAGACATATAGTTATACTCAAGGTTGGGAGGACCTGCTCTCATTTTACCCCCCAGCAGTCCGCAGGAGATACCACAGTGCCAGCTGGTGAGGAACTGAGACCAGGATCCATTCCCCCACCTGATCCCTCCGCTGGGGCAGGGCCCCTTCACACCCAGATACCCCTCTGGGGCAGGGCCCCCTCATGCATCTGCTTGTGTTCTAAGCAGCAGCAGCACAAGCTACTGTGCTGACTAGAGTGGGGGCAGATCCCAATCTCAATCTCCCGCCAAACCTGCCAGGAGCCACCGTGGAGCAGGCCTGGGCTCCAAATCATTGCATTGTCAGCTCCACCCCCAATCCTCACCAGCTGGACAGGAAGTAACAACAGTGCATGGGCTGGAGCAAGCCAGCACCATGGCCGGCACTATGTGGTCACACTCCCTCCCCAGGATAGAACTGACCTGCCACCTCCCTGCTCCTCTCTGGGATGATCCAGCTCGCTAACCTCCCACAAAGCCACAGCCTCATGGTACTGGGCTAATGTCATGATTTCCATGCAGTCTGTGAAATTATGATCTATCCAGTGCCTTACACATAGCAAACTAGACATTCTCAACTGTGCACAAAAATCTGGAAAAGAGGATTTGATAGCCAGTTTCAATCTGAACCTCTGGAATATTTCTAGTATGGTCTATATAAATAATATGGTTATTTTTTTGAAGTTACTGCTTCTCAACCTTGAAACCTACTCACTGCTTGACACAAACCACTGAAATGTGGCCAGTGACCAAAGTATGGAACACTGGTGTTTGTTGCACATCATGGCAGAATTGATGGAGTGTAATGGTTTTAACTATAAAACCTATTTTTAAGGGCATTCTCTCACTGGGGGAGAGAAATCAACCAATTTTTTTCAAGAAGAAAACTCAGAAAAACATATTCCATCATGTGCAGTCACAACGACCTCCACGAGCCACCAGCAAGGATTTTCAATGTAGGATTTTCAGAACCCTAGCACTGCCTTGTGCTCATGAAGGAGTATGTGAATCGATCCCTGGTGGGGGATATGATAAACACTCTGCCAGTAGGTTACACAGCTCTTTGCTAGACAGCAGTAGAATATTTAAGGTTGGGATTCGTGAGTTCTGTTCCTGGCTTTGGGTGAAGAATGTGGCCTAGTTCTTAGAGCAGTAGTTAGCAACAGGATAGCCAAGCACACAGATTTGGAACACCCATTCTGAAAGGCAGCATGACTAAGTGGAAGAGACTTGGGTCTGCCATACAAAGACCTGAATTTGATTCCCATTTCTACCACAAGTGTCCTTGTGCAACCTGTTAGGGAACTTACTTGTAAAATGAAGGGAATTATACTTAACTGTCTCCTAGGCGTGCAATGTCTTGATCAATACGAAGAATAATGAAGCATACAGAAATTTAAAAAAAGCAGTCAAAAGAGGGGAGACTAGAACTCCTGGCTTCCAACTCAGTTACAACCCCCTACACTAAAGGATACTTGAAGTCTCACTCATCCTCACTTGGCAGCAGAAGAGACTGAAATGTGAAATGTCCCACAAAATCCAGTACACCTGAGAGCTTTTGCAGCAGCAGACATGACGAAAGGCCAAGTCCTTACCTTACTTACACAGGACCAGATTATACACCATTGAAGTCAAAGGGAATTTTGCAACTGACTTCAATTGTTGCAGGATCGTGCCCACAGACAGTCCTATTAGAGTCAATGATAATCTGATAACGATTCCAATATGCTCATCTTTCATCATTCTTCACACATTGCTCATCTTACTTACACAAGGATTCCCTCTGTCTTTATTAGGACCAGATGTGAGTGAGATGAACAGGATTTAGGCACTGTTTCTTTAGCACTGCATAAAAGAGCAGGTGTAGCTGGATGATTTGGTCAGTCATTAGGCTTAGTAGCCTAGCTTCTGATTCCAATCTTTCTAACAGTTCAGGGCATCTTAGCTCTCTGGATCTGGTCTTAGCTAGACTGGCTTCTTTGCTCGTAACCCCTTGGCCTGCCCTCAAGGGGGACAGGAGCCATAGCTCTTGGGTGGGTAGGGGGACCCAGGCCCTCCCTCTCCACCAGGTCCTAGCCCACGGCCCTGAAGGTTGCAGCAGTGGGAGATGGCCTAGGTTCAGCATTCCCCAAGGCCACTTCCTACCACATCCTGCATCTCAGTTTCAGATGTGGCCATATTTGACAACGTTTTTACTTCAGCCAAAGGCCGATACCTGCAGCCCTTTTGTGCCCCTTACTCATGGTTCTCCCTCTCTTTTGGGGAGTGTCAGGGAGAGAGCAGGGACACACAGTTGGATCCCCTCAGAAGATACTACTTCTCCTGCTGCTGCCGCCGAGTAGTGCTCCTCCATGAAACGGCCTCTCTTTCCCCCTTTTGCTTAGAGTTGCTGAACTGAGCTTTCTTTATATTGATCTTTGCCACAGCATCATGCTTGGCAGTGGCCAAGGGATGGAACCCAGTACTGCTCCGATCCTCTTCCCCTGCCTCAGTCTAGTGTAGGATTCGTAAACCCCATCACAGCAGGATTGGGTTTTGTTTTTTAAATATAAATGCCTCATTAGGAAAAATCCCTAAGACTACAATTGAAATGCTGCTAAAAATCTAGCACTACAGATTCTTATGAACAGTTGTGAACCTCTGCTACAGCACACGGAAGTGAAATGCGAAGACATGCCACACTGACCTACCTACATGAATTTGCCTAATTAAGTAAGTTTAAATGTAAAGGGGAAGGACAGAGGAAAAAAAAGTTTAAAATGAATTTTTACCTAGTTGATACAGTGTTTTTGAACAGTGAATGGATCCCTGAGGCGAAAACAAAAAGGGTGAGGTTACTGTAACCTCAAGTAGTCTTGCTGGCTGGCAGAACCATAACTATTCACAATAAAACCACTTATTTACAACTTGCCTGATTTCAGATTCCTTTACAAATCAAACTTTGGTCAGCTTTGCACACCCAAGCCAAATGCAGAGGGAACTTGGGCCAACTTTCAAATTACTATGGATCAGTTTATAATTTTCGATTAAAACCTTGTAAAACTTGATGGATTTCCTTGCAGGGCTGGTTCAGAAATGTTGCCAAACCTGTAGCTGCAGGGAGCCTGAGTTATCAGAGCCCCAACCCACCAAGGATGGGTGAAAAATACAGGTGGAATGTTTACTGTTCATGCTTCAATGCTGTATGGCATGCAATATGTCCTCTGGACAGTGCTTTGTGGTTGTGATCTTGAGACCTTTAGGGAGTCAGGATGTCACCCTTTATATTGTGGGCTGGATTGAGAAGTTCCCGTTCATTTTGTTTAACAAACCTCCCACCCACTATTCCTCTAACTTCTTCCAAAGACAGACGGTATCACCACTATGAGACTAAACTCACCCTACCTGTCTGGCTTGGCACAGGAACTTGTGGTAGGTGGAAGGGGGTGGCAGTGGGAATATAAGGACATGCAGGGATTTTGGGTCTTCCAGCAAGGTGGTCCAGGCAAATGGCTTTGCAGGAGGCTCTAGACTAGTTGAGTTTTACCCCTAACCCAGGCAAAAACTGGCAGTTTTGGATTAATTTCGCATTGAAATTCAAAGCAAAACTCAAGTGGTGTGAATCATACCAAAAAAACAAAACAAAAACAAAAAAAACACCCACCAAACCCAAACCACAAGGTAAGTGCCAAGTCTACACAACTCCAAACTATCTGATGTATCCATCCACAGGCATCTTGAAAAAATAAGCTAGTCCAATTTTACCTGATGTATAATTACATCAAGTACAATTCTTAATGATGTGTTTGATTGCATGCTTATCAATCACTCCTGGTTAATGCGGAGTGCCAATGCTGGAGTTAAATCAGGGATGAATTTGGTCCCATATGACTGGGATTATATTACACATGCACACACGCACTGGCTCCTCACTATATGAAGATCCATGAAGGGGAATCCATCAGGACAAACGCACACTTTCTAAGGAGCCCCTGTTCAATTCAAATGTTGGGTGAGAAGTGGATGGGGTAGAAGAGAGGCTTTATTCAACTTTTCCAGATCTAGAGAATTACCCTTCTTAATCCTCCCAATGTTATGCTAATCTTCCCATTATTAAAGAATCTTCATTCCGTTTCACATCTGATTGATTCAAAGAGGACTTTAGAACAGTAGGAACTGGTTTTGGTATATGGATTAATTAGACCAAATTTTATGTAAGTGGATGCAACAACATTAAGGTCAATGCACCTGTGCTCACTAAGAGTGTCAACATAACCCATTATATGAATAACAACGATAATTAACACTAAGTGAGAGAGGGTGTATAAATAATATATTAGTGTGTGTATTCCACAGAGACACTCCTCTTGAAAAGATTTGCAACTGCTTTTTAACTTACAATTAGCATTTTCACAAAAAAACTGTCTATAAGTGATGTAGGCCATGCTTACAGGATGGGGGTGAGGAGGGTTTTATTCTGGTAAGCAGTGACTCTGAAAAAGATTTGGGGGTCATGGTGGATAATCAGTTGAACATGAGCTCCCAGTGTGACACTGTGGCCAAAAGAGCTAAAGTAATCTTTGGATGCATAAACAGGGGAATCTCAAGTAACAGTAGAGTTTTTTTTTTTTTTTTAACCACTGTATTTGGCACTGATGCAGCTGCTGCTGGAATACTGTGTCTAGTTCTGGCATCCACAATTCAAAAAGAATGTTTCTAAATTGGAAAGGGTTCAGAGAAGAGCCACAAGAACGATTAAAGGATTAGAAAATATTAGAAAGACTCAAGGAGCTCAATCTATTTATCTTAAAGAGAAGATTAAAAGGTGTCTTGATTATGGTCTATAAGTATCTACATGGGGAACAAATCTTTAATAATGGGCTTGTCAATCTAGCCAAGAAAGGTATAACTATAACACACTCCAATAGCTGGAAGTTGAAACTAGACAAATTCAGCCTGGAAATGAGGTTACATTTTTAATGGTGGGAATAGTTAACCATTGGAACAGTGTGCCAAAGATCGAGATGCATTCTCCATGACTGGCAACTTTTAAATCAAGATTGGATATTTTCCTCAAAGATCTGCTCTAGGAATTATTTTTGGGAAGTTCCATGGCCTCCGTTATACAGGAGGTCAGACTAGATGATGCATCTGAAGAAGTGAGGTTCTGACCCACGAAAGCTTATGCTCCCAGTACTTCTGTTAGTCTCAAAGGTGCCACAGGACCCTCTGTTGCTTTTTAGATGATCACAGTGTTCCTTGCTGACCTTGGAATCTAGAAATGCTATGGGGGTATGGTTAGCTCTGTAGTACTAATAAATTTTTGCATTATTTAACAATAGCACGCATGCAATAAGATCATACACTTCACGTGTGCTAATAAAATTTCACGTTTTTCAAATTCTCTTCCATCTGACCTCGTATCATTTGAGGGCTGCTTAACACCACTTCCTTGTAGTTTTGTATCTTTCAGAACTGCTACAGAGCTGGAAAAGAAATTCTTCTCTGGGTTGGTAGCCTCTAGGCCAGGGAATCCAGCCCCCTGCTTAATTTCATCCAGCCCATGGCAAGTCTCCATGCCGCGGGCCAGAAGCCCTGAGCCTCGTTGCCCCTCCCCCCCACAGGGCTGGAGCCATGAGCACCGTCTCGTCCTGCTGTAGGGGGAAGTTAGGGTGCCAGGCCGGTCAGTCAGCTGACCCTAGGTGCAGGGGTGATCAAGAAAGCTCTGAGTCCGCGTATGCTTATCCCCGCCCTCAGGCACTGCCCCTGCAGCTCCCATTGGCCAGGAACCACGGCCAGGGCGGGGTGGAGGGAGCTTGTCTTAGCCCTGCTGCTGACCAGGAGCTACCTGAGGTAAGCAGTGCCCGTCCAGAGCCCGCACCCCTCACCCTCTCACGCAACCCAACCCCCTGCTCCAGTCCTGAGCACTCTCCTGCATCTCAACACCCTCCCAGAGCCTGCACCCCCCACCGAGCCCTCTGCCCAAGGTCAGAACCCCCCTGCTCCTCCCCCCTAACCCTCTGCTCCAGCCCTGAGCCCGCTCCCTGAACCCATCATTTCTGGCCCCACCCCAGAGCCTAGGGGAAGCCCCAAGCCTCCGCACCCCCCACCCCCGCGGGGCTGTGTGTGGCCTGCGACTGACTTTTTCTGTGGGTCAGTGGCCCCCAATAGAAAGAAGGTTCCCCACCCCGCTCTAGGCACTGGTGCTGTATCAGCCACTTTCAACTGTCCAAACATGCATTTCCAACTACATATCCACACTACAGTTATAGCCATCTAAATAACTGCAGGATAAATCTTTAAGGCTTTAGACTTTGAAGTTAGTTCTATCTAGCTGGAATCTATTTTGCTAGCAAGCAATACTGTATGTTTAGCCCTGAAAAGAAAAGGCTTTTAGCCACATGAAAAATAGGTATTGAAAGTGAAAGTTATGACAAGACAATGTTTTAATTAGCTTCAAGAAAGTGAAAGATGTGGTGTTTTTGCACTGAATTTCTCACTAGAATAATAATTAGTTTTCAAACTTTCTCAGCCCAGAAGAACAGCTGAAAGTTGCACACAGATCTCCTTCCCTCCCCACAATGAATGCTCAAAACCACATGAATGGCAAAGATACTGAATAAATGCAGATCGACGAGGACCCCCAAAGTTTTGAATGTGCAGTAGCAGACATCAGAATATTTTTTATTTTTACTTTAGTTTTTGAGAGACTTTTTTCCTCCAAATTTCCTATACAGCTTTGTTTTAGCCCTAAGAATTTCCCCGCTATGATTTACTCCCCCAACATTGACTACTCAGAACATTTTCCTTACTGGGGGTGACTCTTTTCAGTCACTTCAGAGCAACTCTTGACTAAAGGGGACATCTATTGTGTGACATGAGGTATTTTCCTCTGACCCAAGGGGAATGAGGACTCTCCCTGCTCGGCAATCCAGATCAGAGAGTTAGGCCCCAGTTCAACAAAGCATTTAGTCATGTGCTTAAGTACTGTCCTGAATAGTGCTGCCTTCTTGAATTGTGCCTGAAAGAACAGAACTAGGAACAAACCACTTTCTCTTGTAGAGGGGTTTAATTGAAACTAGACGTGAGTAAGTCTGCAGGACTGGGATCATAGATAGCTAAATGATTTAATATTCAATTAAAATAAAATGCCATTTTCAAATTTGTAAATTATTTCCGTACTGACAAACTGGATAAAATCTTCCACATCTATAACCCTTTTATCTTGTGAGAAAAAAAGTGTACCAACAGTTCAGACTTTTTAGAAAGCAGAAAAATTGTCAAAGTTCTCATAAAACGTTAGAATTCCTTTTAATTCTCCATCTCCAGAGTACGCCCCACCCCACCCCAAAAGCACAGCTCAACCAGTGGAGAATTTAAAGTTGAACTGCAAAGCAAAAACAAAAATTGATTTAAACCCAGATTTCTGCATTGAATGTCCCCATTAATTAGGCTATGGGGACACATTTAGCACAAAATTAATCTTTTATATATTCTCTCTTTCCCCTTCCTGAAATTATTTTGATCCTTCACAATTAACTGAAGGTATCCCAAAATGAGACATCAAATACCAGAAGTCTCACTGGTATCCATGTTACAGAAATAAACACATTTGGAGTATTGTCTGTGAACCCAAAGTACCAAGAAGATTCCACTGAGAAGGAAAATGTGCTTACCTTTTTATTTTTGGTTCACTTCTAATATGTAATCGGATTGAGGAAAAGTACAACATTTGCAGTCAAATGACAGAATTGCGTAAGAAGTGTTTTAATATTACCTAACAATTATTTCGGTTTTAATTTTATTTTTAGTCTCATCCACATTTCTACTATTGGACTGTACCCATGACAATTCTTTTAGAGAATTTGAAATTCTCTGGTGCAATTAAATGTACTTAAACAGGTTTGTGATTATATATAAGTGCACACACAGACACTCACTCTAATACGGTGATAGATACAAATACATATAACAATTATATATAGGGTGTATATAGTACATATGAACATTGCTGTATTTTTATATAACATTGCATGTGCACACACACACACTTGTAGTTTGTCAGCCTACAAGAACAGTAAAGCCTAGAGTACTTTTTAAATGGTCTCATCTTATTTTGTTACATGCTTGAGTAATTAAAAAAATAATACAAATCACTTATTTTTTGGATTAGTCTGTTGGATATAGAAATATTAAGTTATTTGTTACCCAATTCTGGTTAACTTTACTCAGATGAAGTAGTCTCATTGACTGCTCATTGTACATAAAGTAACTCACATGCATAAGTGCTTGCAAGATCACAGCCTTGGTGAACAGAGTAATTTCAATCTCTTCAAATTGTTGTTCCCCCGAGTACAAATAAATACCTTATCACTAGTCTTTTAAAAACCATGATCTCATACCTTGTCTGTTTTTTTATCTTGCTTTTCCAATATGGCCATGTTTTCTTTCAGAGTTTTTACAATCTCAGCAGGATTTTTGTGTGATTTACTAAACAAAGGCATGATTTTCTTCACCTGAATTTCTTCTTCTGATATAGCTGAGGATTGCTTTAAATCAAAAAGGACAAAAAACAAAAAGCAAAAATTAGCTTTTAAGGTTTTGTTTGCAGCTATGAGTCAAATACAGTATGCTTTATGTATAAATTATACTGCAAGCTCGGACTGTAAGAGCACTCTGAGCTCCAGTTGCTCACATCTACTGAAAATTCCAGTAGACTCCACTAGATCCTTCAACTAGTCTCGGTTGGTTTCTACAGGCCTTTTAAGTTTTGATTGGAAAACCAGTAGCTCCAAGAACCAGCAGACAAATATATCTGTTGCTTGGATCATTGCAGGATTGGGCCTCAACTTTTCAGTCATTGCTTACATTTTATTTCGTTTCTCTCTATTTAACTTTTTAGTTAAGAGGATGTCAATATCGAATAGTTTAAGTCTCCCCAAAAAGGGAGCTTGCCAAACCTTGAGAGGCCTGCACTCCTTGTGACTCACTTTCTACTCATTTAAGTCCAGGGGAGTTTAGATGAGAAAGGAATATAAAATGAGTCCTAATATAAATACAAATGCTTACATGAAATTAAAACATTTAAATAAAAACATTTTAACTTATACATTCCTCCCTATTCTGTTGGAAACCCAAATACCCATCAGTGTACTACTGCATGAGAACCAGAAAGAGAAAGCAACCAGTTTAGTTTTAATGTGTCAGCAGGACCTGAGCCTGGAAGGTGCTGCGTGTCCTAAACTCCCATTAAAGCTAATGGGAGTTGAAGACTCTAAGGGTACGTCTTCACTACCCGCCATATTGGCGGGTAGCAATCGATTTATCTGGGATTAATATATTGCGTCTCGTTAAGACGTGATATATCGATCCCCGAACGCGCTCACCGTCGACTCTGGAACTCCACTAGAGCGAGCGGCGGTAGCCCAGTCGACCGGGGAGCCGCGGCCATCGATCCCGCGCCGTCTGGACCCCAGGTAATTCGATCCAAGATACTTCGACTTCAGCTACGCTATTCGCGTAGCTGAAGTTGCATATCTTGGATCGACACCCCCCACCCCCAGTGTAGACCAGCCCTTAGGGCCCAATACAAAGCCTAATGAAGTCAATGGAAAGACTCCCATTGACTTGTATGGACTTTGGATCACGCCCATGTCACTTTAAAGAGGGCGCACAGCACTTTGCAGGATAGGTCACCAAGCTGAAGAACATGCAAATAGTAAAAACACACTGGTAAGAAGTAAATTAGATGGGGGGGGGTGTGTGGCAAAATTGCTCCAATTTTCATATACGCTATGGTCTCATACAAATAAGAAATGTTATAACAGAGATTGAGAGGGGAGGAACAAAAACAGATTAAAATATACATATGTAAAATACTCTGCATAACACTCACCCTTACCTCAAAATCTAATGGTCTTATAGAACACATTTTTCCTCCATGTACACATGCTATTAATTATTACATATCTTATATGATTAATAAAAATAGCTATAGTTTTTACTTATACACCCTTATGGATATTTGAGAGAATTATTTGAAAATGTATGTGATGTTTTATAAAATAAGACAGATTCTATACTACAAAGCTTTTAAGTGAAACATCTTAAAGCACTTAGAGAGAGAGATGTTGTGTAATTTATCTGTGACATAAAGGAAAGATTATTTGAAGAGTGTCATATTTCAATTAAAAGTTCCTAGAGTAGGAAATAGCATCAAAAGTAGATGAATTTATATGTAGTTTTTCATTAATGATTTGTTGCTAGGCTGGTTCTACAGAAATATTTTCACATTCAAATTCTGGAAATTCAAGTCACTGTGTCTCTTCAATATTCAAGCTCCTTAGGGCACTGTTCAAACTACATTTTTATTTCTGCGGTTTTGGCTGTGTAAGCCTAAATACTTGGCTCAGATCTCGACTAGGAAGCCAAAAACAGTGCTCAGCACTGCTCCCATGGAACTCAGGCCACAGTTTGGCAACACCCTCTGACTAGCACAAAGCAGAGTCAGGCCTCTCAATTTGCTGATACACTACACTGAAGATGGGGGTATACTGACTAACTCATCTAGGAATGTTCAGCGATATTCACATACCGGGAAAGAAGGGGCCTCTCACTGGCTGACTTGCATCATCCCCACAATTTTGCTAAATTGAAAGGGTAATGCAATAACATGTCTGTCTGCATGCTGCTAATAAGCACTTGGGACTCCACAACCCCATGGTTAACGACTCGATATTACAGGGAAAGAACATTTTTAAAAATTAAAACACTGGAAATAGAAAAGGGTCAGGACCTGCAAGCTTATTAACCCCGAAGACAAGACATGAGGGGTGGGAGTTGGATTGTCAGCCTTTGAATTCTATTTAAAAAAAAAAAAAAACTAATGAAGGACATTTTAAAAAACAAACATCACATTCAGGTGGGGCAGGGTAACTTTGATTATTCCGATTTTTAAATAAATTAACCACTTTTTGCTAGTAGGTTTCTTCTTTTTGTGGGGAGAAAGGGGAAGAAGTAGTAATTTTTTATATGTTAGCTTCAAGGATCACAAGGCTTATTAGCTACCTTTTCCCAAAAGGAATTAACCTACATACATCTTCTGAACATAGCCTCTGTACTACATAGTCACTATTTTCACTACAATTCCAACAGGATTTTGTATCACTAGACAGGTAAGCTTTTTTCCCCATCCTAGATGGAGTCCATTGAATTCTAAGAGGCCAATATTTACAACAATGGGAAGTATTTTGGTTACCTTGATTTCCAAATGCCCAATCTGAGGTACCCCAAAGTACTGGTGTGATGCTGCACCCCATAATGCTTTATATAAATATGCTTATGAGTGTAAATATGACAACTGGAATATGTTTTATGCTAGATATGCCATGTAACATCTCTCTGCAAAGGTTATGATCTACTGAATATATTCATCCTATTTGTATGTATGTATCATTTTTGTATTCGAAGTTATGAATATTGGCTATGTACTTGTTTGATTTTAAGTAGCCTCAGTGAAGCATTTGGTCAGCTTCTTGAGAAAAGACTATTCTCAATAAGTGCCCAATCAAGAAACACTTAAGCTGACAATGAACTTTGAGAGATGCCAATCCACATCTGAGCTTTCCTGGGAATGTGGCGTCGGCCTGTAAAGTTCTGAGTCATGCATGGACATGTGACTTGCCCATTTGACTCCAAAACTCCATCTTGCCGCTCAAATAACTCTTTCAGCCTTGGAGGTGGTTCCTCCAGTATAGGAATGAGACACATTGCAGGGTTGTGTGGGAAATAATATACTTCCACTTCCTGAGGTTGTGACCTGTAGATAAACAGAACCTCTCAGTCTCCACAGCTAGAAAGTCCAACATCTTTCATGCGCTCTAAATTCACAACAATATTTCAGTGACAAGTATTCAGTTAGGGATTGGTGAAAGAACATGCTTGCTTTTGTTTTATTTTAGGGGGGAAAGTGACAAAAATAGTGAAAAGCAGTTTTTAAAGCAACCTTTCTCAGATGTTTGGCTGGGCCTGTTAACATTAGAAAGAAGAGTTTCTTTATGATGGGCAGTAGGCATGGGCAGGGCAGGTGTGTTTCATTCTTGGTGAGAAATTCTTCTGCTCTCTTATATTTTACCAAGTTATTTTGTCATTCCCGTGACATCCTCATGATCATACATGCACAAAAGGCAAAAACTTAATACTCAAGCTCAAGCATTCAAGAAGTCCAGAGACTAATAAGATCAGCAGTGCGCAGGTACTAGGAATAGTCGAAGGAATGGCTGAGATTGCAAAGTGATATTATGCACTCACAGTGCAGGCCTTCCCCGAGATCTTAAAGACTTTTACAAACATTAATGAAGCCTGACATCATACCAGTGAGGGCATTTAAGTACAACTATCTCCACTTTTACAGTGGGGGAACTGAGGCACAGAAAGATTAAATGACTTGTCAAAGGCCACATAAGAATCTATTGGGAAAGTCAGGAATAAAACCAAAATTTCTTGGCTTCCAATTCTGTGCTTTATTAACCACAAAACCAAATCTATTAGTTTTGTAGATTACCACAGGCCTATCAGCAAACATTTATCAACCAAGACTTGGGGTGGTGTAGAATGCCATTCAATAGGAACAAGAGCCTAAACTAAAGGTTCCTCTTCCCCTCCGGCCCCATCCAGGATTCTGAGACCTAGACAACTAGACCTCCGGTAATTTTGGGAACATGCAAGATGGTAAAATCTGTTTTTTAATCTCAGCAAATCTGTGGGATAAAGTTTAGCAGACTGATTTTCATGTGAATCTGAAAGGGGGGAGGGGAGAAGATCTGACTATTTACACAGATCTGAGTTTATGTTCCTACAGCTCAGAATAGATGATGTGCCATTGCTAATCCAATTAATCTAAAAGAGCATTTAATAAAAAACAACCAACCCACATCCACCAAATAGCAAAACCCAACAGCTTCAATGGGAAGCTTGGAGTCAGCTTGTCAGGTGGGAATGCTAAAATGAGGTAAAGAAAAAACACTGATAGGCCACCACCCCTTTTCCATTCTTGAAGATACTATTATAATGGGCCAAAACAAATGCTCTCAGCCCAGCTGAGTTTCCAGTGACTAGACTGGCAGGTACAGAAACCTGTTCAGCCAGCTTACATGTTCACCAGCGTGACATACGGAAATGTTTAGTGTGACTAGAACTCTTTAATACAAATATAAACTTAATCAGATTTCTTTTCATACACTTTATAGGCTCCCCCCTGAGCTCTCCTTTATTTCTTGATCACAGTCTTCCTTAAAAGAACCCAGTATATCAAAGCTTATAAAGACAATAAAGGAGGGAGAAACAACGTGGGTGAGGTAATATCTTTTAGTGGACTAACTTCACTATTGGTGAAAGTGACAAGCTTGAAGAAGAGCTCTGTTTATCTTGAAAGCTTGAGTCTTTCATAAATAGAAGCTGGTCCACTAAAAGTTATTACCTCACACTCCTAGTCTTTCTAATATCCTGGGACCAACATGGCTACAATAATATTGCAAACAAAGAAGGAGGCATGCAGACAGCAATATTACTTCAGTCATCAGCAGATCCCATCATTATACAGTAACTCAGTTAAACAGTTCAGTAACAAATACTTCCTCCTCCTTCCCACAAACACAAGAATGACAGCATGTGATTCATTCAATCCATTCTTCTTACATGTTACTTGAGATAAGCAGTTTAGTACTGAAAGTGAATAATTGTATAACATTTTACACAAATTCAGGCAAGAAAACGTTGTATGTTTTCTTATCCTTTTAGGTATACAGTATCTCCCTGTGTACCAGAATCACAACATTCTATTAACGTATTTACCCTGAGATGAGTTATTTTTTAATACGTAAATAAAATATCTTCATTTCCTCCCACCCCATCACTGTATTAAAAAGCATTGATGGCTTGTAGATTGTGTGCTGGTAAATTTCACTATCATTTTGCAGGCTAATTATGTATTCTTGCATCTCCCTCACCCCCCCCCCCCAAAAAAAATGTTAAAAGGACAATTAAGGTTATAAACTCAATCACTCAGATTAGGAAATGCCAGAATTCAGGCTGCCCATGCAATGTTAATTCAGCCCTTTTGTGTATATGTGTTACATTTATACTCTTTAATTACATGATTACATACTAATTTTTTCCACAGGAAAAGGCACTGAATGGACAGTGTTCTAGAGATGAATCAGGGGTGTGCACCAAATGAGGCTGTTATTTGGATCAGAATTGGGAAGTTACATGGTGAATGAAGCAAGGGATTACAGGAAAACTAGGGACTGTCCCATAGTTAAAAGCAGTTGTATGATGCCCTGGAGAAATGGATTCTATCCTGCCTCTGCCACAGAGTTCCTATATTATGTTGGACAAACCATAAACCAAAATTTTCACATTTGCTTACTAACTGTGTGTTCCAATTTTCTGGGTACTCAGTGTGAGATACATGGGGTCAGATGTGCAGGTGTGCTGGAGCACTCACAATCCTGGAAAATTGAGATAATAATACTGCTTAATCTCACAGAAATATTCTGAAGATAAATGCATTAATGTTTGTGAAGCACCCAGGTACTATGGTGAGAATACTATAGAAACGCACAGGAGGAAATTAATAATTTTGTATTCAATGTAGGCTTTGGATTGTGTGCATTAAATAAGGCCTGTGAGCAATGAGGAGAATAAAAAAATAAATATAGAATAATTCCCATTCACTTAATGGGTATGGGGTCCTGCGGAAAAAATAGTACGTAGTCTATCTCATAATGCAAACACACAAAGCGGAAGGGGGAGTGAATTAAGCTTGCACAGGTACCTTAATTCTGGCATTTCCTAACTTTTGAGTGCTTGACTTTGCAACCTTAACAATGCTCTTTTAATATAGTTTTTTGTTGTTGTAATTTCCTAGGCTTTTAAAAAAAGAAAACAGAAAAATTCTATCACATGGAACTATCCTGACACTCACATAGATCATCAGCAGGATTGGAATCTTTAGATCCACCACATAGACCTCTGCCACTTGAGCTAATGTAGTTACTGACAACAGTAGTACTTTATCTTCTTTAGGGACTAGTGCTAGAAGGTGATGAGAAATGTAACTTGCAAGTAGGTTTTGCAGATACTTGCTGACAGCAGAAGAAGGGTAACACTCAGGAGTCTTTGGAATCCCTACCTATAGCATGGCAACAGTGATGTTTGTGAAACATAAGCAGAGGCCAATCCTGCCCATTGAAGTTCACAGCAAAATTCAAAGTCTCTAATCATGCAGGATCAGGTCCCTTAACAAATTAATGTTTGGGAGATTAAAGCCATTATTTAGGTGCTATTATTATTTACCTATATACAAGGGGAATTTTAGCCTAATTTCCATTTAGATTAGTAGTAATAATTATGGAAGCAAGAGAAACTGGTAATAGAACACAAATTAAAAAACAACAACAACAACAAAAAACTTGAGACAGCAGCCAAGAGGAGAAAAATAACACTCTTGATCCAGCAGTTCAAACAAGTATTTATTCTTTTTTGCTTTATATTAGCCATTATTGGAAAGTGACCCATACCACCTCCATTCACTTGGTCATATCTTTGAAAAGAGTCATATCACTTTCTGTGACACTATGATGCATTAAATAATTTGGCACTGCAATGGGTTTACCACCACTAAAAATGGGCCAAGTTCTAAAGTCCTTACTCAAGCAAAACTCCCCAGAGACTTAAATGAACATTTCGCCTGAAAAAGGACTTTCAGACTGGCCCATTACTTCAGAGAAACCTAGAAGCTAGAGATGGAAGAGACCTATTAGATCACCCTCCATCTCTTTATTTATAATGATGTATGCAGTTACACGTGACAATTTGAATATATACTCGAATTTTATATACTTAACAGTTTCTGAATTTCTTACGCAAGTGACTATGCTCTCATTTCTCTGTATCTCAAGAGCAAAGCTGCATCTGCAAGCACCTCACTAGAGAGAAGCAAGAGAAGTGATATATTGCAGCTATTTTATTTTTGGAATCCCCACTGTAAATAAAACCCATTTCCAAAGATATGCCATGGATACAGAATATTTGTTAGCAGAGCCAATGCCTTATGTAATAGAAGTAGTACTGTTTAGGACTGCTTTTAACATACAACACACAAACACCATACTAGTTTACAATGCTACAAAAAGGTAACAAGAAGTAAGTGAGAATTTCATTACCAAAAAGCTATTGATAAACCAAAAAAAGAAGTCTTAATTCATTACCTAATTTTATTTAATTCAGACTAGGTAATCTTAGCTGATACTCACTGTGTACAAAAATGTCCAGGCTTGTCTAAACAACAAAAAGCAGATACATGATGAGGTGCTGAAGACAGCTCTCTGCCAGACCCAAATCAGCAGGCCAGTTGGAGGACCCTTTACTTATCTTCCATTTAATATAAGTTCTTCCTTATTATTGACACGTGGCAGAGAAAACAAATTCCAGAATTCAGTCTCAACTTGCTTGCTGAAGACAGAGTAACTGTTACCTTTTGGAAAAAACGTTAACAGAGATGATCACTAAAACACGCACACTCACTTAGAGTAGCTGTAAATTTCCACTCTCCTTTTCCTGGATTCAGATTCCAAACCTCATTTGTCTCTCTAATCTGCCAGGGGCAGTTCTGTTTCTGGTCAGACTAGCTCTGTGTATGTATGTCTTCCCTCCCTTCCCAGCTTTCTCTCTCACATACGCCACACACACCCTCCCTCTGTAAACTGAGTTCCACGTCAGAGGAATGTGTGTAAAGCGAAAGACAAAGTAATGTCTCTGCCAACAGAATTTTCTAGGGTTAAAGTCACAAATGCAACAAATCTACATCAGTCACATAAGTTTTCCCTTATCGGTCTTTTAGTACAAAAGCCCACCACAGATGCCTCTTTCACACCCACAGTGTGGTAGAGGTTGCTACAATTACATTATTCACCTTACCCTTCTGTTTAGAATGTAAATAAGGGCTTCTAAACAGTTAATGGTTTATGGTTACAAGACACTAAAGTCAACATGCTACCACAAGAGCTCTTTGGGCACAGGGGATCTACCCATAGGCTGCTGGTTCCTGTTTGAAAATATATATATATATTTTTTTTCTTTACTCAATATTTCAGTGCAAAACGCAGAATTTATTCTGAGCAAAATAAAATCCAATAGACATCAAAGGTGTTTCTCAATCCAAGTGTATTTTAATTTTATGACAATGTCAGTATAAGACAGGAAGGAGAAATTCACATAATAAAAATCTACTGAAACAACATATACTACCAACTATTAACAATCATGGGAAAATATAGCAAACTGCAATTAACTTAAAGGCTCTTCTTGGATAGGTGGGGGAAATGGAAAGAATGTGTGTGTGCACGCTTCTGTGTGTTATTTTAAAGCTTCATTTTTCTCTAACACCAGTGATTCTTCAGGCTGTTTCACATATGTCCAGAGGGAATTACATATGCTTTTTCCCTACAGCTAATGTCTAATGTACATTAAAGACCATGCAAAGAAAATTGTTTTACTAACTATTGCTACCAATGCTGTGTTTTAAATTCCTTCCTCATCTTATTTCTGCTCTGTTTTAGCATTATGATGAGCGATGATATATACATGTGCTGAAAACAACAGTTCAGGGTGTAGCTTGGGGCTGAATTCTGTATCTCAGCGTTTTGTCAAGTTCATTATGATCTCACATTATTTAAAAAGTGTGTGTGCACATAGCAGATTTATTTTAGAAACCTCTCTCTGTGTCCACCACATGTTAGTGCTACCTTCCCCTGTCCTGTCATGTCTCAATTTAGGACTCAGTCGTGGTAATTAACCACAGCCTTATCGTGGAGGCAGTGCAGAGGAGTACCACCACACTGGGAACTCTGGGAGGCACTGAGCCTAGAAATCTGAGGAACGCAGGTGCAACACCACCCTTTTAAAGAGTGCAGCTTCCGTTTGCAGTCACCAAGCTCAGCTGGCCAGGGCAGAGACAGGGTTGGGAGAGAGACTCAATTTGGAAGAACCTAGAATCAACAATCTTTAGTCTTTGTACTCAAAGGAGAACAAGGACTAAAATATATATGACCCTGCTCCTGGCACCATCTCCCATCCTTATGCATCCACACAGGAGGCACTACTTTGTCCTCAGAAAGATCTTCTTTTACTTGCTTGTAAAGCAGCACACACATTTATGCTTAAAATAATAAAGCATCACTGAGGCACCTAGGCCCCAAAGTTTTAGAACCATATATTGAGATGGTGCTGAAACCATGGTTAAAGCCAACTTCTGAAGTGAAATGTCTTACTACTAGTTCACCCACACCCAAAAAGGAGCTTCAGGAAGAGGCACTGGTGATTCAGCAAGTGGCACTCTTAGCACCAAGTCAGTTCTAACACAGTCCCCCAGCACGTTATGGGGCGCTTTGCTACTGGAGGTTCCATCTTTTGAATAAGACCTAAACAAATCTAACAACATGTAGTAAAAGATGCAATTGCACTTTTTGTAAGGGTAGAGGCATTCATTGTTATTTCCCAGTCAAACGCCATCTAGCATAATTACGTCCTCCCCACATCACTTCCATTGATGTTTCAGATGGAAAAAGGTGCTCTTTCATTCCGGTCCTAAACTGAAATACAACGGTGGTGTGCACTATAGAATGTTTCCTGAGTTTCACCACAGAGAAAAAGCCACATTTCAGTGGTAGGTTAAGTAAGCCCATTGGATGGTTTGTATATCATTACATTTGTAGAAGCATTTGTGGTATATACCGAATAAGAAATGCTATATAAACATAAGATTATCATAGAATCATCTAGTCCAGTCCCCTGAGCTGAAACAGGACCAAGTAAGCCTAGACCACTTCTGACAGGGATTCGTCCAACCTGTTCTTAAAAATCTCCTATGATAGGGACTCCACAACCTCCACTGAAAGCCTATTCCAGACCTTAACTACCCTTAGCCCCGGTCTACACTATGAGGTTAGGTCAAATTTAGCTGCGTTAGGTCGATTTTATAAGCAATGAGTCTACACAACCAACACTGTTCCGTCGACCTAAAGGGCTCTTAAAACTGACTGTTGTACTCCTCCCCGGCGAAGGGAGTAGCGCTAAAATTGACCTTGCTGGGTTGAATTTGGAGTAGTGCAGATGCAATTAGACAGATTTGGCCCCCGGGAGGTAGCCCAGAGTGCTCCAATGTGACTGCTCTGGACAGCACTTTCAACTCCGATGCACTAGCCAGGTACACAGGAAATGCCCTGGGAAATTTTGAATTTCATTTCCTGTTTGGTCAGCGTGGCGAGCGCAGCAGCACAGGTGACCATGCAGTCCTAGAATCGCAAACAAACTCCAGCATAGACCGAATGGGAGACACTGAATCTGATTGCTGTATGGGGAGAAGAATCTGTGCAGGTAGAACTCCGATCAAAAAGAAGAAACGCTATATATGCCAAAATCGCACAGGGCATGGTGGAGAGAGGCTACAACAGGGACACACAGCAGTGCCACGTGAAAGTTAAGGAGCTCAGTCAAGCCTACCAAAAGACAAAGGAGGCAAACGGTCGCTCCAGGTCAGAGCCCCATACAACCCGCTTCTATGATCAGCTGCATGGCATTCTAGGGGGGGACCCTACCACTACCCACCACTGTCCTTGGACACCTGCAAGGGGGAAGTCTCACGCAAGAGGGAGGAAGATTTTGTGGATGATGATGATGAGGAGGAAAATGCACAGCAGGCAAGGGGAGAATCTGTTCTCCCTGGCAGCCAGGACCTTTTCATCACCCTGGAGCTAATACCCTCCCAAGGCAGGATCCCAGACCCTGAAGCCAGAGAAGGCACCTCTGGTGAGTGCACATTTGTAACTACAATACAGGGTTTAAAAGCAATTGTGTTTAATGTTTGATTTGCCCTGAAGAATTGGGACGCATTTGCGGCCAGTACAGCTACTGGAAAAGTCTGTTAATGTGTCTGGGGATGGAGCGGGAATCCTCCAGGGATTTCTCCATGAAGCTCTCCTGGAGGTACTCTGAAAGCCTTTGCAGAAGGTTTCTGGGGAGGGCAGCCTTATTTCGTCCTCCACAGTAGGACACTTTACCACGCCAAGCCAGTAGCAAGTAGTCTAGAATCACTGCAGCACAAAGCATGGCAGCAAATGGTCCTGGGTTTTGTCACATTCAAGCAACATTCGGTCTTTATCTTTCTGTGTTAGCCTCAGGAGAGTGATATCATTCATGGTCACCTGGTTCAAATAGGGGAATTTTTGGAAGGGAACAGTAAAAGGACCCCGTTCATGCTGGGCTGTTTGCGCTTGGCTAAAAGGGATCATCCTGAGAATAGCCATGCAGTGGGGGGAGGGGTGAAGGATCATCCCAGAGAATAGCTACGCGGTGGGGTGGAGGGAGGGGTGTGCTGCACATCCACCCCAAAACCGCAGCCCCTCCTTTTAAATGGCAAACCCAACCAGCATTGTTTGCTATGGGAAAGGAGGGTGCTCCAGTTTGAAACCATTCCCACATGTTATAAAGGTGGAAGAAGCCAACCCCGCGTACTCTTTGGCTTACTATGGCTGCCTGGAAACCAAATTCTGTTGCCCAGCCGTGTGTGATGTGTCACCATACAGGCAAGCGCTCAATATAAAAGGCAAAATGTGACCTTGTACCTAAAGCACATGTGCTGTCTGCTGTGAATTGCTTGATTCACTGTGAAAGAGTCTCCCTTTTGTTCTCAGAAATGTACCATCTTAAATTTTACTCTTCCTTTTTATCCCCCTGCAGGTGCAAATGTTTCTATGCTCCCCCTATCATCTCCATCCCTGAGGTTATTACAGATTAGAAGGCGGAAAAAAAAACGCACTTGCGATGACATGTTTTCCGAGCTCATGCAGTCCTCCCACACTGATAGGGCACAGCTGAATGCATGGAGACATTCAGTGACAGAGGCCAGGAAAGCATTAAGTGAGCGCAATCAGAAGACGCAGGAGGCGATGCTGAGGCTAATGGGGGAGCAAACGGACATGATCAGGCATTTGGTGCGGCTGCAGGAAAGGCAACAAGACCACAGACCGCTGCTGCATCCACTGTATAACCGCCTGCCCTCCTCCCCCAAGTTCCATATCCTCCTCACCCAGACGCCCAAGAACACGGGGTGTGGGGGGAAGGCTCCGGGCTCCCAGCCACTCCACTCGAGAGGATGGCCCAAGCAACAGAAGGCTGTCAAACAGTTTTGATTTGTAGCGTGGCTACAATAAGCAATGTGGTCTTGTCCTTCCCTCCTCCCCCACTCTACCCGGGCTACCTTGTCAGTTAGCTCACATTAATAAATAAAGAATGCATGGTTTCAAAACAATAGCGACTATTTCCTTTGCCAGCTGTGATCAAAGACGGGAGGGGGATTGGCTTACAGGGAATGAAAATCAACAAAGGGGGCGGGTTTTCATCAAGGAGAAACACACACAACTGTCACACCATAGCCTGGCCAGTCATTAAACTGGTTTTCAAAGCCTCTCTGATGCGCAGTATGCCTAGCTGTGCTCTTCTAATCGCCCTGGTGTCTGGCTGCTCAAAATCGGCCGCCAGGCGATTTGCCTCAACCTCCCACCCCGCCATAAATGTCTCCCCCTTACTCTCTCAGATATTATGGAGCACACAGAAAGCAGCAATAACGATGGGAATATTGGTTGAGCTAAGGTCTAACCTAGTCAGCAAACAGCGCCAGCGAACTTTTAAATGTCCAAAGGAACATTCTACCACCATTCTGCACTTGCTCAGCCTACAGTTGAACTGCTCCTTACTACCGTCCAGGCTGCCCGTGTACAGCTTCATGAGCATGGGAGCAAGGGTTAGGCTGGTTCCCCAAGGATAACTATTGGCATTTCAACATCCCCAACAGTAATTTTCTGGTTGGGGAAGTAAGTCCCTTCTTGCAGCTGCTTGAACAGCCCAGAGTTCCTAAAGATGCGAGCGTCATGCACGCTGATATCGCTAAAACGTTCATTGTGATCCACCAGTGCTTGCAGCACCATTCAGAAGTACCCCTTGCGGTTTACGTACTGGTTGGCAAGGTGGTCCGGTGCCAAAATAAGGATACGCGTTCCGTCTATCGCCCCACCACAGTTAGGGAACCCCATTGCAGCAAAGCCATCCACTAGGACCTGCACATTTCCCAGAGTCACTACCCTTGTTAGAAGGTCAGCGATTGCATTGGCTACTTGGATCACAGCATCCCCCACTGTAGTTTTGCCCACTCCAAATTGATTCCCGACTGACCGGTAGAAGTCCGGCGTTGCAAGCTTCCACGGGGCTATTGCCACTCGCTTCTCAACTGTCAGGGCAGTTCTCATCTTGGTATTCCTGCGCTTCAGGGCAGGGGGAAAGCAACTCACAAAGTTCCAGGAAAGCGGCCTTAGGCATGCAAAAGTTTCGCAGCCACTGGGAATCATCCCATACCTGCAACACTATGCAGTCCCACCAGTCTGTGCTTGTTTGCCAGGCCCAGAATCGGCATTCCACTGTATCAACCTGCCCCCCTGCCGCCATGATGTCCCAAATTGCCACATCCCATGCTTTCACAAATGTCTGTGTCCATGTCCTCCTCACAATCGTCCTCGTGCTGTCATCACTTAGCCAGTGTTTACAATGCTCATAACAGCAGCACTGAGCTGAGCGGGCTCCATGCTTGCCATGCTATGGCGTCTGCATGGGTAACCCAGGAAAAAAAAAAAGACGCGAAACGATTGTCTGCCGTTGTTTTCACGGAGGGAGGGAGACTGATGACATACCCAAAACTACCCACGACAATGTTTTTGCCCCATCAGGTATTGAGAGCTTAACCCAGAATTCGAATGGGCAGCGGAGACTGTGGGATAGCTACCCACAGTGCACCGCTCCGTGAGTCGATGCTAGCCACGGTATTGATTAGGGCTTTGGAGCGGAGCCCGGAGCAGCTCCGGAGCAGTGGAGCACACTCCTCCGACTTAATGCGCTTAGTGGGGACATACACAATCAACTGTATAAAATCACTTTCTAAAGATCGACTTCTATAAAATCGACCTAATTTTGTAGTGTAGACATACCCTTATAGTTAAAAAGGTATATTTAGGGAGTGAGTGATATATTGAGCTCTGTTGAATTATATGGCCTGGTTATTTTCATTCAGAATTTAGATTTGTTTTGGGGACTTTTAATTATAGGCACTACAGGCTGTGATTGTGTGTGCAGTCAAGTCGGGCACCCTACTGCAAGTCTTCTGCCTATAGAAATTCCCTTTAACAGGAATTCTGTGCATGTACATCATGCAGCAATGAGTCTTTATTCTGAGGGGCTGCATGAAGTTGCTCAATCCTCACCCCTGATTAGTACACTCAATGAAGAGAAATATTGCAGATTTTTTTTTTTTAAATCTATGTACCACCTTTCTAATGTGGAATTTTGTCTGGAATAGCTTGTGTAGAGAGTTGAGGCCTTTACAGTAGTTGATCTTCAGATAACAGCTAAGGCCCTGATTCAATGTACCCCAACATGGCATATTTATCCAGCTGCTGTTTCCTGAACCTCTGGCTGCTGCTAAGTAGTTAACTATTTCCTTTGACAAGGGCTTCCTTTGATAATTTAGTTTTGTTTCAGTATATAATTTGTGCTCATCTCAACTCCTAAATTTAAAGTCTTGTCAAAATATACTCAACAACTTGTTTGCACATGCTAACGAACTCTGACTTCTACCTATTTGAGTCCCATTACATTTTTTCCTTCTTTATGAATGCAGATCTCAGGCTGAATGTATGGGTAAAGTTCTTTTTTGAAAGAAATGACCTTATTTTCTTAACTTAAAAATCCCTCCATCTATTAGAGCAAAGAAATAAAACACACATTACCACATTTGCCTTTTATTTTCTACAATGATAAAAGGAAATCTAAAAAGCTTTGAACCATATGTGGTAGTGATAAATTGCGGCATCAGGAAATAAATTTATAAATCTAAATTATATTCATGTTCAACATCTAATCATCCATATGCAAAGTAGTTCCAATAAAATATTTCTAGAAACTATTACTAAAATTATTTCTTTGTTAAAATGTGTGGGGTAGACCGAACACAGCATGATGTGGTATAAGTAGGCTTGGCAGAATCTGGTTTTTTTTTATAATTTTGATGGATAATATCAATGCTTATTAATAATTTTTATTGATTTAGATTTTCACAGTGTGCGAAATTATGGCCGCAGTCAGACAATTATATAATGACAGTAGATGTTGAAATTCAAAGAGTTAAAGCTTTATAACCATTAAAACACAACTGTCAATACCACCTGTCAAAATATACAAAGTAAATATCCTTAAACTAAATTAAGTTCTCAAACACTATTTCTTACTTTGTCTATCTGTAGATTTTGATAATCATTTATATAAATATTTTTTTCATCCATTTGTGTGTCTACGGTGAAACTGATGTTTACCACCATTTACCGATAAAAATCTAGTCCTTCCAAGTCTAGATATAAGGTTTTTATCAGCATTATTAGGGATGGCCTAAAACAAAACAAAAACAAAACCAAACCAACAACCCACCACTCAATATGGCCATCCCAAATTCATGTCAATAAAACCTTTCTACCCCCTCATCACATTCTTTCTGACCCTATAATTTTTATATATAACCCCCCGAGGAGGAGTGTGGATATGTACATTATGTAAATTGTGTACACACACAAATCCTGTTGTCAAGGCTGCTTCCCCACTCTGAACTTTAGGGTACAAATGTGGGGGCCTGCATGAAAACTACTAAGCTTAACTACCAGCTTAGATCTGGTCCGCTGCCACCACTCCCAAAGTGCTAATTCCCTTCCCTGGGTAGCCTTGAGAGACTCTTCACCAATTCCCTGGTGAATACAGATCCAAACCCCTTGGATCTTAAAACAAGGAGAAATTAACCATCCCCCTCCTTTCTCCCACCAACTCCTGGTGGATCAAGATCCAACCCCCTTTGATCTAAAAACAAGGAAAAATCAATCAGGTTCTTAAAAAAAAGGCTTTTAATTAAAGAAAAAGGTAAAAATCATCTCTGTAAAATCAGGATGGAAAATAACTTTACAGGGTAATCAAACTTAAAGAGTCCAGAGGAATCCCCTCTAGCCTTAGGTTCAAAGTTACAGCAAACAGAGATAAACACTCTAGCAAAAAGGTACATTACAAGTTGAGAAAACAAAGATAAAAACTAACACGCCTTGCCTGGCTGTTTACTTAAAAGTTTGAAATATGAGAGACTTGTTCAGAAGGATTTGGAGAGCCTGGATTGATGTCTGGTCCCTCTCAGTCCCAAGAGCAAACCCCCAAAACAAAGAGCACAAACAAAATCCTTCCCCCCACCAAGATTTGAAAGTATCTTGTCCCCTTATTGGTTCTTTGGGTCAGGTGTCAGCCAGGTTACCTGAGCTTCTTAACCCTTTACAGGTAAAAGGATTTTGGAGTCTCTGGCCAGGAGGAATTTTATAGTACTGTACACAGGAGGGCTGTTACCCTTCCCTTTATAGTTATGACCCCTGTGAAAACACAACCTAGAGTGAAAGCCAAACTAGTGGTCTGCTGCTCACCAAGGTACAGAACAACAAGGTGAAGACGGACCCTACGGATAAATCTACGCAGCAAACAACCACCCACCGCACCAAGATTCAGAGCCCAGGTCAACTGCCTTAGCCTCATGCTGCGGGGCTAAAAATATCAATGTAGACATTCACACTTGGGCTGGAGCCCGGGTTCTGAAATCTGGGGATCTCAGACCCCAGGCTCCAGCCTGAGAGGGAACATCAACACTGCTATTTTTAGCCCGGCAGCCCAAGCCTTGCAAGCCCGAGTCAATCGACCCTGCCTCTCAGACTAGGCTAGGATGACCAGATCACCCAAGTCAAATATCGGGATGCAGGGGGGCGGGGCCAAAACAAACAAAAAAACCACCCTTCCTCCACAAGCACTGGAGGGAGGCCCAGGAGACGCAGGGGAAGCGCGGGGACAGGGTGAGTGAGAGTCCGGCCTGGCCCCGAGCAGGCAGGACTCAGTCAGGCGGTAGGGAGAGATGCGGGGCTGCCCGCGGGGCCAGGCGGTAGCTGTTCTCCCCCCCTGGGCAGCGGGACTCGGGAGCAGCCACTGCTACAGCTCCCACTGCCGCGGGGGGAGGAAGCGGCTGATGGCCAAGCTCGGCGGCTGCGGCTCTGGCGCCCGGGCCCGAACCTGGGCCTGCTGCGGGGACCCTGCAGCACGCACGCTGTGCCCAGCCCCTGGCCAGTCGCGTCTGGGCTGCTGCCCAGCTGGTGTTATCCTGCAGCGGCCCCGGAGTGGGGGCAACAGGCCCCAGTCCCCCCCGTCCCGCTCGGGTCCCGCAGGGGAACAGGCTCTGGGGGTTCGGGCCCGGGCGCAAGAGCCGCAGCCGCCGAGCTTGGCCATCGGCCGCTTCCTCCCCCTGTGGCAGTGGGAGCTGCAGCAGTGGCTGCTCCCGAGTCCCGCTGCCTGGGGGGGGAGAACAGCTGCCGCCTGGCCCCGCGGGCCGCCCCCCTACTCTCCCTACCGCCCGACTGAGTCCTGCCTGCTCAGGGCCAGGTCGGACTCTTACTCACCCCAGCCCCGCGCTCCCCCTGCATCTCCCGGGCCTCCCTCCAGCGCTTGTGGAGGGAGGAGGAATGGTGAGCCTGGGGAAGAGGCGGGGATTCGGGGAGGGAGCCAATGGGGGGAGAAGGGGCAGAGTTGGGGGGGGGAGCGCGCGAGCACTTCCGGGCTCCAGATCATTTCCTTGTTTGTCCAGTGTCCCGACTGCACATCGGTCGGGATGCGGGACAAACAAGGAAATATCGGGACAGTCCCGATAAAATTGGGACATCTGGTCACCCTAGACTAGGCACTGTGGGTTTCCGTAGAGAGAGATTTCAGAGTGGTAGCCGTGTTAGTCTATAGCAGCTGTATCAGTTAGTCTCCTCGTTGTTTTTGTAGAGAGGCGCTCCATCCTCGCCTGCACCCAACTGGAAGGAAAAAAGAGGAAGGAGCAGAGCTTCCCATGTCTCTGAAGAACAGAAAACTGGTATCCATCTTTACTGGCTCCCAGTGCTCAAGTCAGTGATGTTGCCTCTGTGATTGCTGTAGCTGAGTTGCTGCTATTGTATTTTGGCTAAAGCCGAGAGCAGGATTGAAATAGTTTCTTCATATAAACTATTTCAAAAAATGTAAACAGATCATCATGATCATGTTATTCCTTCTCCCTCCCCTCAGCTCCCTCTAGTGTTCCCCAGCATGGACTGCATTCTTTCCTGTTCTATTCAGTTTGCATTAAATATAACTGCAGAGGAGAAGAAAGGCAATGTTAATCTTTCTAAAGAGTTCCAATTCCTGGTATGAATCCAGAGCTCACTCCACCAGTTGGGTTCCTCTTCATTTCTGCAGCAGTCCCATACTTACAAGAGCAGTGTGAGCCCCACTGGCTCACAGAAAACTAAAAAAAAAAAAACCCCACAATCAGAAACACTGTACCAAAACAAGACATTTGTTGCACACATCTCTCCCCCTGGAGAGAACATACACGACAGATGATAGTCATGTTGCTTAATGCACTACCGGAGAGCACTCAGATACTATAGAGATTAATATGGTATAAGAAGCCATATAGAATACAACAGAATCTGGTCTAGGCAGTAGTAGCTGGAGACATGATCAACAGCCTTGTCTCAGGGCTTTAAGCAGTGCTGGGGAAGGGGCCAGAGGTGATATGGAGTCCTGTATCCAACCACCAGTAGTCTTCTTGGAGCACATCATCCATACTGACTTCAGTCCCAACACTCACTCACCTGCACTGGGCTTTTTCTCCACATAAGTGCAGTACTATCATACTGTATATAAAATAAGAAAAACTTCTAAAAAATTCAATTAAACAACTCCTTCCCCACCTCCCCCATCCCCACAGTAAAAATTAGAGGTAAAGCAAGCAGAACTTATTCCTCTAATACAAATATTTTAATAATATCTTGTACTTCAAAACTAAGCCCAGCACGTGAAATAGAAATACAGGATTCAACTTAATCATACCTGCTCTGAAAAAATTCACTTACAAGATACACTGGGACACAGAGAGAATGTAATAACTTCTTCTTGGCTTCTCAATACCATTATAATCATAACTCTACTTCCCATTTTATGAGTGGAGAGAAAGAGATTAGATTGAGGGATACACGAACACAATTCTACAATGTGAACTTTTATCTGGAGCCTTATTTTAAAAGAATGGTGGTAAAATCAGCAACATGCCAAAGAGATGAATAGGTATATTTTTACATTTCAGCATCCCGACCTGTTCAAACTGCACCTGACCCAAGTCCATATTAATTGAACACCAGTTTCCTAAAAATATCTTGCCATACTACTCAGAACATTCAAAAAGAAATCTAGAAGCATATGTGAAGAGGGAGGCCAAAAAGTGAAAGAAAGGAGCAGTTTAAAAGGGGCTTTGTTGAAGATCTAAAACGTATGCTATCTTGACAGATGCCCTCTAACACAGATCAGAGCTTACTGTATTTCAACAACGAAAAAAAATATAAAGAGGAAAGCATTGCCCAGTGTGCTGAAAGATAATCCTAGGTAACAGTATTAACAATGATGATTATACAGTGCATAGTGCCATTATTCTCCAATATCCCATATTTGGAAACAGGCAAAGAATGTAAATAGTGTCTGGTTTCTTCAAAATTAGCTGTTTGTCCCTAGTTTCAGCAGAACATTGATGGATTCTTTTATTAATATCAGACACAACAGTAAAGTGCTTTGGGCTACCGCAGGTGACTATTTCTCCTTTCATCTGATATTTGAAAGGTATGACATTTTATTATTCTTGAAAAACCATGTAAAAGACTGAACTGCAACAAAGCATAATTGAATAGGACGCCCATACCCCTAACAATTCTTGAAGCTAAAAATTATATCACCAGAAGTATAAGAAGATTTGTTTTCATCCAGTTATGACTGTTTTGAGCCCCAAATGCAATATTCTCTGAGCAATTTCCATTCTAAGAGTCTTTACACAGTGCTTTAAAAAAAAAAAAAAACAGTTGTGGAAAATGGAGAAAACACCCCCCCCCCCCACAGAATCAAGACTCTTTCACAGAGAATAATGCCCTATGTTTCTACTGTGCCTTCCATCACATGATCAAGATATTTTACAAACAGAAGAAAATTACGTCTCACAAAATTCCTGTGAGATAAATATTACATCCATTTTACAAGGAAACTGAGACAGAGAGAGCAATGCACACACGCGCGCACACACACCCCCTCCCGCCAAGGCCTGATGATAACAGGAAATATGGGTACTTCAATATCTGTAAAAATGAAGCCCTAGTATCTCAAGTTGCCCACCTAAAAAACAGTGGCCATTTTTTAAAGCATTGTTTTAAACTAACTTGCTCAAAGTAAAAACAGAAAACCTGTGACAAAACAGAACCTAGATCTGCTGATTCTGAGTCCTGTCCTTTACTCACTAGAGTCTTATGATCACAAAGGACTAAATTAAGCTATGTAATCTGTACAGTGTTCGAAGAACCTCAAAACTTGCAAGTAGTGTCAAAATTTCCCCAGGAACATGGTCTTATTGTAATGATTAATGTAGATAAGACCTTGATCAATAGATGGTACTGTAAGTTTATTTCAGTGTTAAGTTGTTCTCATCTTGTATGTTAAGTTGTTGAATCTGACTTGGGGGAGAGGGGTTAGCAGGAAGTTCAGTCCTGATTGTGGGTGCTGCAGTGTTCCAATAAATCCCATGATTCTACAAGAGTGTTACAATGGGTGGCAGCAGCTTCAAGATTGCAAAAGCACTTTTGCCTGAGAAGGAATTTACTGGTCATGCAGATGAAACTGGAATTCTGTGAGAACTTGAAAGACTTTAAGCTACTGCTCTCTACGAATGAACGGACTGAGAGCAAGCAGCATGGTACCTACCAGTGCTTTTCAATGGTGATGTCAAAGCATTTTACCAGCAGCATCCCAGCATGGATCGTGGTTCTTACAGACAATTATGCAGAAATACCAGAAGGAATGGCAAGTCATTACATTGTAATCTTACACCCCCATTACTGCTGGCAGTAAGCCTGGTGCATAACCTGTTCTGTGTGAAGCACAGTGCAAGAGCTCTGCTAATAAAAGAACATTAACTCCTACTTGTGTATATCTGGATTTACTTTCATAAAGACTACATAATTCTTGATTTAGTCACAGAGTACAGTGCTTTATTTACAGCACAGGTAATGGCAATACAAGCTTACTTATCTATGTGCCTCAGTCTTGTTATGAGAAGATCATTTCAGAAGATTCACCTCTCTGCTTACACTCCCACTACTTACAGTGTTTTTCTTGATGGGGACATTTGCCATTAGGAACTAGACTAAGATCATCAATCCATTTCACATAGGCCCCTGAGCCATCAGATGGAAACAACTATTAAATCACTACTACTAAAAACTACTGGAAATCACTACTAAATTAATTCAGATTCAACTTGGGACCTTAAGGCAAAAAGATTTGTATTCCATTATCAAGCCTCCAAAACATCAAGTCCCCTCCCTGCTATCAATTGGTCACGTGTGTGTGTGTTCTGGTAATTATAACCAAAACATTTTTGTAGCTGTGATATCACAAACATAGGCAACAACTTCTGACAGAAGAACAGTGGTTTGAAAGCTGGCTGAATCTGGCTAGATCACAACATGAGAGCAAGACTACTGCCAGACACTCCTCCTTCCTTGTAACTTACCAAAGCAAAACAGAAAGACAGGGATGCAGAAAGGAACCAGGGTGGATAAAAATCAATGATTTAAAAAAAAATCAGATTTTTTAAAATTTAAATCGGATTTTTTTGATAAAATGCTTTTAGAGAGGAAAAAACCTATCTAAAAATAGTTTTAATTAAGATACATTATAGCTCAAAGATATCTCATCATGGAATAGGGATTATAAAGTCTAATTCTATAGTATGAGACAATATATGATATGCCAGCAGATCGAGGGACATGATCATTCCCCTCTATTCAACATTGGTGAGGCCTCATCTGGAGTACTGTGTCCAGTTTTGGGCCCCACACTACAAGAAGGATGGGGAAAAATTGGAAAGAGTCCAGCAGAGGGCAACAAAAATGATTAGGGGGCTGGAGCACATGACTTATGAGGAGAGGCTGAGGGAACTGGGATTGTTTAGTCTGCAGAAGAGAAGAATGAGGGGGGATTTGATAGCTGCTTTCAACTACCTGAAAGAGGGTTCCAAAGAGGATGGATCTAGACTGTTCCCAGTGATACCTGATGACAGAACAAGGAATAATGGTCTCAAGTTGCAGTGGGGGTGGTTTAGGTTGGATATTAGGAAAAGCTTTTTCACTAGGAGGGTGGTGAAGCACTGGAATGGGTTACCTAGGGAGGTGGTGGAATCTCCTTCCTTAGAGGTTTTTAAGGTCAGGCTTGACCAAGCCCTGGCTGGGATGATTTAGTTGGGAATTGGTCCTTCTTTGAGCAGGGGGTTGGACTAGATGACCTCCTGAGGTCCCTTCCAACCCTGATATTCTATGCATCCGAAGAAGTGGGCTGTAGTCCACGAAAGCTTATGCTCTAATAAATTTGTTAGTCTCTAAGGTGCCACAAGTACTCCTGTTCTTTTTGCGGATACAGACTAACACGGCTGCTACTCTGAAACCTATGATTCTATGATATTCATGTAATGTTTAAGAAAAGTTCATGGATTAGGGACCCAAATTTATGGGGCTCCAGGGACCTCTGTATAGATTATTATCTTTCTATCTACCCAATGGGACTCAGTGCTCAGTCTAGAAGATACCATCAGAAATGCATAGCTTTGCAGTTCTCAAACTGTGAATTTGTGGCTCCAGAGATAACATGCTTGTTAACAGCAAAAATGTTTTTACAAAAACAAATAGAGGTGAGAAATAACAGACCTAAAACCTACTGTCCCTCTGCAAATTTGTGTACACCGAGTCAATCCCTTAACTCTCTCTAAAAGTGTAAAGTTTCAAAAAGTTCAGTGAATAGAAGATTGTTGGGGGCAGAATAGATCTGGACAAGGAGAAGAAGTCTGGAAATAAATGTGAGAAGGGAGGGACAGGCAGTAGAAACAAAAGTGAAACTGTTTGAGCAGCATATCCAGAAGTCTTGAGGTCTTTCTGAGTGTAGCCTTCATTGATTTGAGATCTGCCATACCATTCTCTCACTAGAAGGGAAAACCTGTAATAGCAGCAGGACATAAAAGAGACCCAGTTTGGGAATATTTTAATGAAGTTCCTCTACCTATGGGCAAGACAGGCATGCATGCAAAATGCAAACAGTGCAACAAAGAAATGCAAGGCCTGGTTGCCCCAAATGAAACAACATCATGAGAAGTATTCCTTCTCAGGAGGCAGCTGCATTGAAGATGATGAAAGGAACATGTCTGAACATGCAGGAACTTCAGGTTCATACTTCTTTCTTAAGGACTGCCTATCTTCCTTCTGGACTATTCTTGAATTCTCATGTTTGAGCAAAAATTACAGTTGTTACTCTATGGTACTATCATTTTAGATGCAGTTGTGATAAAAAATAAGTATCTGAAATAGGCAGATCTTCCTTTTACAATTTCACCTTTAAAGTATTATTCAGTGTCAGTGAATGCAATGAGTAATACTAAATGAGCAGTATGGTAATAATAATTAAATAACTGCATGAGAACCAGATTACAAAAAGAGATAATTGATGACAAAATTGCCCTGTTTGTTTATGCAACAAACTCTCTGTATGACTGAGAACCCACACTTCATTAACATGGTTCAGTCATTAAGACCAGGATACAGTCCACCCAACAGAGCAGATGTCGCAGGCAAATTGCTGGATAAAGTGTATGAAAGAGAAATTGAGCAGCGTGCAAAAGGTCTAGAGGGTGAAATTGTTAACCTGAGTCTTGATGGGTGGAGCAATGTCCAAAATGATCCTGTTGTATGTACTTGTGTGACAACAGAAGAAGGGAATGTCTTCCTTACAGAAACATTTGATACATCAGGAAATGCACACATAGCAGAATACTTACTGCTACTTCTTGTAATAGCTATAACAAACTGTGAAAAATTCAAATGTCTAGTACGCAGCTTGGTCACAGACAATGGTACAAATGTATCCAAGATGAGAAGAAATTTAGAAGAGAGTCCCAAGCTAATAACATACAGTTGCAGTGCTCATTTGATGCACCTGCTAGCCAAAGACTTCAGTATTCCAGAAATAAAGGCTAATGTTGTTGAAATTGCAAAATACTTCCGTAACAACCACTTTGCAGCGACTGCTCTGAAAAAAGTGGGAGGAACCAAGCTAACTCTCCCACAAAATGTGCAATGGAACTCAGTAGTGGACTGTTTTGAGCACTATATCAAGAACTAGCCTAATCTGATGACGGTTTATGAACAAAGTCGTGAAAAAAATAGATGGCACTGTCAAAGCCAAGTTCTCAACATTGGACTTAAGAGAAATGTTGAACACATGCTGAGTACCCTGAAGCTTATTTCTGTAGCCTTGAACAAAATGCAGGGAAATAGCTGTTTTATTGCTGACGCTGTTGAAATTTGTAAGGAACTGAGTGAGACCTTAAAAAGAGAACTATGCAATGACAGAGTTAAATTACAAGCATAAAAAAAAACAAATGGGACAAGCACTATCTCCAGCTCATTTTCTTGCAAATATTCTCAATACTCGGTACTAGGGTCAAAGCTTAACTGCTGAAGAGGAGTTGGCTATGACATGGACATCCAGCAATCATCCCTCCATAATGCCAACTATAATAAACTTCAGAGCTAAGGGTGAGCCATTCAAGAAATATATGTTTGCTGATGATGTTTTAAAGAAAGTCATCAGAAACTGCTGAAGTGATAATCTCACTTTTAGCAGCAGTAGCTTCTTCTGCCAGTGTAGAAAGAATATTTTCTTCCTTTGGACTAATTCATTCCAAACTGAGAAATCGTTTAGGACCTGAAAAAGCAGGAAAGCTTGTTTTTCTTTTCCAGATTATGAACAAACAGGAAAATGAAGAAAAAAGACGACTTAGTTAGCTGCAGAAGCCAATATTTTAAGTTTCTCATGTTGACCTCGCTGACAGAGTCAATTTAATTTTTGTTGTTTTTTTAAAATGTTTAATTTAACTATTTTAGTTAAAAACAATTTTAACAAAAACAAACCTGATTTTAAGAAACTTGAATGTTTAACTAAGTTCAAAAATTCATATGCCTGTTTTGTTAAAATATTATATGTTTGCTGTTGAAGAAAAAAAAATCCAGAATAAATAATGATGTTGTTTTAGTTAAATAAAACAATTTAAATGTTTGTCTGGTGATGTTCTCCTCCTAATACAGAATAGCAAGAAAATTCTCCAAATATTAATGATTAACCTGTTGAACTGGAGATAGTTTACCTCCCAATGACTTCATAAATATCTGCTTCAATTACACTGCTCTACAGCCAAAATGCTTCTGAAATAAATGTAGTCAAACTTTACTAATTCTGGGTCACTGAGAACGAAAATGATGCTTAAAATTGTTGATTGGCTCTAGTTTTCAAGATATGCTATTGGGTCAGTATATACGACCCTTGACTTGGGAATGGCGGAGGATAAGTGAGTTATAAAGGGAAGCGATCTCAATTTAAACCAGGAATGACTAAAATACATATTTGACTGGAGATATGAATAAATCTATGACTGGGTTTGGACAGTACTTGCTTTTTAGGCAAAACAATGAATGATGCAATCTGAAGCTGGTATTGCGTCATACATGATATGAATTGCATCATGTTATTCCTAGAAGTCATGGATGATGCAATCATAACGAAGCTTACATCACTCTGCTGAACAAATTGCCCTATATCAGCTCTAGAAATCATACAGTGTCGTGCTCTCTTATTTGTCAGTGTTTGATTTTGCAAAGGGACACATTTCTGTTTAGCCAAAGTGAGCAGAGATGCCTCGTACTTGTGTGAACAGTGCAGATAACTTCTGCTATGTTTGTGGTGAAGTGACTTTTGCATCACAAAAGCGCAGTATAACCACTATGGTTAAGAAAGCCTATCACCTTTATTTTGGCTGCAAAATTGGAGATCAGGACAAGAGGTGGGCCCCACACGTATGCTGCAACACTTGTGCAACAAATCTTCGCCAGTGGTTGAACAGGAAAAGGAAATCTATGCCTTTTGCAGTGCCAATGATTTGGAGAGAGCCAACAGATCATACCAGCAATTGTTACTTCTGCATGGTGCCTCCAGTTGGGAAAGGTGTGTCAAAGAAGAAAAAGTGGACTGTGCATTATCCAAACATTCCATCAGCTATACGCCCAGTACTCCACGGAGAAGGACTGCCGGTTCCTGATGCACCAGAATCACTCTCACTTGAGTCAGACGAGGAAGAGGAAGAGGTTGAAACTTCTGGTCCTGAACCATCAATGTCACAGGACCCACATTTTCTCCCATCCTCCTCCTCTGAACCACACCTCATAACACAAGATGAACTGAATGACCTTGTCAGGGATTTGGAACTACCCAAGAGTAAGGCAGAGCTGTTGGGCTCCAGACTACAGCAGTGGAATCTCCTGGCAGGTGATGTTAGGGTTTCCATGTTCCGTGACCGTCAAAAAGATTTTGTCCCATTCTTCTTCATGGAAGGTGATCTTGTAGCCTGCAACAACATCGATGGTGTGATGGCAGCCCTCAACACTGTTCACGATCCAGATGAGTGAAGACTGTTCATTGATTCATCGAAGACGAGTCTTAAAGCTGTTTTACTGCATAATGGCAATGTTTTGCCATCAATTCCAGTTGGTCATGCAGTCCATATGAAGGAAACCTATGACAACATGAAACAACTTTTGAGGTGCATAAACTATGACCAACATCAGTGGCAGCTTTGTGGCAATTTGAAGGTTGTTGCTCTCTTGCTTGGTCTGCAGACTGGATACACAAAGTACTGCTGTTTTCTCTGCGAATGGGATAGTCGTGCAAGAGATTCCCGCTACATCAAGAAAGATTGGCCACTCCGACAGTCATTGGAGCCTGGGAGGAAAAGTGTTCAGCATCCACCACTTGTTGAATCAAGGAAGATTTTGTTACCATCCTTACACATCAAGCTGGGTCTGATGAAGAACTTTGTCAAGGCCATTGACAAAACACAAGCAGCTTTCAAGTACCTCCATGGAAAATTTCCAAGGTTAAGTGAAGCTAAGATAAAGGAAGGCGTCTTTGTTGGTCCTCAGATTCGTGAACTTCTTCGAGATGATGCATTTGACCATGCACTGCATGGCAAGGAAAAGACGGCATGGAAAGCCTTCCAGTTAGTGGCAATACATTTTCTCAGAAACAACAAGGCAGACAATTACAGGTTGTTGGTGGAAAACCTCCTCAAGGCATACAAAAGCCTTGGTTGCAACGTGTCACTAAAGATACATTTTTTGCACTCTCATCTAGATTTTTTTCCACTGAACTGCGGAGCAGTGAGCGATGAGCACGGTGAGCGATTTCACCAGGACATTGCAACAATGGAGAAACGCTAGCAGGGCAAATGGAGCCCATCAATGCTTGCAGACTATTGCTGGACAGTGACAAGAGATGCTCCATTTAATGAATACAAGAGACAAGCCAAGAGGCGCCGAGTAGACACTGAATAGGACTAAACTATGTACATAATAGTTTTTTGCCTTTTGTTTCATAATACATTTTATTTATATAACCCTTTTGCTGATTTTTAAAGTGTTACATAAACAGGACAGGTGAAATATTATCATGTAAAGCAACCATAAACACATGAAAAGACCTAGGTTTACATTTTATGATTAAAACTCTACTATCTACACAATATACATAGACATAAAATGTAAAAACTTAAATATATTAGAAACAGTAGCCAATCAGTAGTTTTAATTATCATATTTGAATTCAGCACATCAAAATACATAATAAATAGCACATTTTATCTCTGAAGCAGACGACTTCTCAAAAATTGTAGACCAGTGTTACCTTTGGTAAATTAAATAACCAATCATTCATTTTCTGATATAGCTGTAAAACTAATCAGAAAAGTTTTCAAAATAAATCACTTAAAATGTATAGTGTGTACCTTCTAAAAATGAAACCTACTTCTCTGAGTTGTGAAGAATATGTATTAAGGTTATAATAATCAACAAGAATGCACTTTTATGTAGAAATCCATGATTAAATCGAGTCTTCCTGACTAGTGATTTCATCAAATCCACCCTGAAAGGAACAATGGCATAACTTGACCCATAGTGCACCTATACATAATTTGAATGAAATATCAGTGTTTGACCATGTTTAGATATAGTAGCAACACTTTCTAATAGTAATATCTTACCTGAAAATTGAGGTAAAATACATAGGTGGTTTTAAAACCAATGATTGTTAATTTTTTTTCCTAAACAGAAAAAAATTAATGTATTCATTACCATTAGTAGAATTAATTAATAGAAGGCCAGAAAAAAATTATTATTCTCTAGTCTGACCCATGCAGGTCACAAGCCATCCAGACAGAAATTCATCGAGCCCAACAACTTGTTGAACTAGAGCATCTCTTTTAAAAAGACATCTAATCCAGACTTAAAGACTTCAAATGATGAAGAAGCTACATTATCCCTTGATAAACTATTCCAACAGTTAATTACGCTCATTATTAAACATTTGTGCCTTACTTCCAGTTTGAATTTTTCAAGCTTCAACTTTCAGACATTGGATCTTATTATGCCTTTGCCAGCTAAAGTGGAGAGCCCTAAAATATCAGACATCTTATCCTTGCATCGATACTTCTAGATCGTGATCAAGTCACCTCAATCATCTCTTCAAGAAGCTAAATACATCGAATTCCTTAAATCTCTCATTGCCAGATGCATTTTCCAGATCTCAAATCAGAAACCGCTTCAATTTTTCAAGCATGTCCACCAAAACAAGACACCGCGTTCCAGTAGTAGACTCACCAATGTTTTAAACAAAGACAGTAACCCCTCCCTGCTTCTACTAGATATTCCAGTTTACACATCCAATGACAACATTATTGGGCTGAGACCCAACCTCTGCAGAATCCCACTGGTTTGGTTCTCCATTGACAATTACATTTTCAGAACTATCAGCAAGCTTTTCATTCATTTAATTAGTGTTTTTATTTTTTAATCACAATGCCCTGCACTACTAAGTCAGAACCTTTACAGGAGTCTAAGTATATTACATCGCAGTTGGCTTTATTAACCAAAGAGAATCAAATTCATTTGATGAGATCTATAGTCTACGAAATTATGTTGAATGACACTTATATTTCCATCCCTTAATTCTTTGATAGAAATATTTAATAAAACACTTCTGCCTTTAATGCATCATTGACAATTTTAGTGTCTTCATCTAGTAATGAATCTATTCTATTGGTAGGGTTTCTTTTGTTCTTGAGATTTTAAAATTCCTTATTGGCCTTACTCCTATTGAAAATAAAATTTCATTGGTACCTTTATCCTTCCTTATCAATTGTATGCTTTTTTGTGTGGGTTCTGATGTATATTCATTGCCATATATTGACAGCTACTTTCAAGTCCCTTCTTAATCAGAATGGAATTATTTTGTTTTGCTTAAGAAGCTTTTGGTAGTATTCAGCTTCATACTGTTTTATGCAGTCATTTATTCCTTTAAAAAACACATCAGGCACTGATGAGTTCCACCAAAAGTCTAGTGGTGATATGACAATGCGTTGTGCAGAAGTTAAGGATTTAGTCAGTTCTTTGTGCTTTCGGCCATCAGAAGAGGGGAAAAAAATATGTCACTCATTAAATCTTTTCCAGACATCCTAAGAGTTGTGCCAATGGACTCTGGAGGGTACCGTAACCAGCCCTCTTTAGCTTAGAGGACAACCAACCCCAATAAGGGGCAACAGAATAAGTAAAAATGGGGAAGAATCTATCACCACCTAAGAGACTCTTCATATAACCTCATAGTATTTAACTGCTTCCCAGGTAAATTAGATCTGCCCACAGATGTTCCCAATGGACTTCATAGTTCTCTCTGCTCTTCTCCCTGCCCTGGTAAAGGAGATTCTGTTACCATATGCATGCTTTTATTAATCATCTCTTCCCTCTTTCACCAAGCATTCTAGTTTTAGAAGGAAAGCTTTTCAGAGAGCATGCCCTAAAAGTGAACTCATTCTGGGTTAGTCTGACTTCTAGGAAATCATTCTGTAGCCTAACCCCTTTGACCCCTTCTCTCACACGTTTTACCCTGGACTGTGTGAGCTGCTTTGTCCTAGAATAGTGCAAGTCTCTCAGTTGGCCACATCTGCAATTGCATTTAGAGTCATGACCTATTTTTAATGGCTTGGGGTGGGGGGGGTGTCAAATAATTTAACACACAATTTGTGATTTTCATTCACAGACCTGAATCTTACTTAACTCATTTGCTAGAAAGTTACCACTGCCCAGAGAAAGATATTACACAATATATGAAGTATACATCTACCATTTGCTATTTGAACATCAAAATAATCTGTATACATTATTACATGACCACAATCACCCACTAAATACAATTTAGTGCCTAGTTACCACTACAAATACAGCAAACACCAGATATCGCAGAGGACCTCCTCTGCGCCCCAAAACAATAATAATCAGCCAGTTAATGACTGACATTGTTGGCTACCATCTTGCTTTTTCTTACTTGCAGAAGAATAGCAATAGAGGCTTGACTTTGACACCAGAACTATAGAAAAAGAAAGTATGTGATGATTAGGTGTGTGGTAGCAGATCAAAGCAGCACAGCTACGCTTACTGCCAAAAGATAAGAACAATTCAGAAGTAGGGGCTAGAAAATAGCATGTTACATGTCATTCGGGATACCGGAGCTGCTGAAAACATAGTGAACTCCCCATCTGCAGTCGGTCTTCAATAATCTTGAACTTTAAGAAAAAAAATACACTTTTATTTGTTTAAAAGACTAAGGGCTGGTCCCCACTTAGTCCGGACTTCGGACTAAGGTACGCAAATTCAGCTACGTTAATAACGTAGCTGAATTCGAAGTACCTTAGTCCGGACTTACCGCGGTCCAGACGCGGCCGGAAGTCTCCCCCCGTCGACGCCGCGTACTCCTCTCGGTGAGCTGGAGTACCGGCGCTGACTGTGAGCACTTCCGGGATCGATCCGGGATCGATTTATCGCGTCTTAACCAGACGCGATAAACCGATCCCAGAACATCGATGGCGTGCCGCCGGACCAGCCGGTAAGTGAAGACTAGGCCTTAGCCTCCACATCAAGGGTACTGAATTGTTTTTAATGTTGCATGATGGATAGGGTTGCCAACTTTCTAATTGCACAAAACCGAACACCCTTACCCCGCCCCTTCACCAAGACCTCGACCCTGCTTGCTCCATCCCCCCTCCCTCTTTCACTCACTCTCCCCCACCCTCACTCACTTTCACAGAGTTGGAGCAGGTGTTTGGGGTACGAGAGGGTAAGGGCTCCAGCTGGGGGTGCGGGCTCTGGGGTGGGGCCAAGAATGAGGGGTTTGGGGTGCAGGAGGGGACTCCAGGCTGGGGCAGGGGTTTGGGGTGCAGGAGGGGGTGAGGGCTCCAGCTGGGGATGCAGGCTCTGGGGTGGGGCCAGGGATGAGAGCTCCAGCTGCTGATGCGGGCTCTGGGGTAGGGCCAGGGATGAGGGGTTTGCGGTGTGGGAGGGGACTCCAGGCTGCTGCAGGGGGTTGGGGTGTGTGTGCAGTGCAGGCTCTGGGTGGGAGTTTGGGTGCAGGAGGGGACTCTGGGTTGTGGCGGGGGGTTGGGGTATGGGGGGGGGGTGGGTTCGGGCTCCCAGGAAGTGGCAGGCACTGCTCATGCAGCTCCCATTAGTTGCAGTTTCCGGCTAATGGGACCTGCGGAGCCATCACAGTGCACAGAGCCTCGCTGGCCGCCTGTGCGCATAGGGGCTGCAGGGACCTGGCGGCAGCTTCCAGGAGCTGCACGGAAACAGGGCAGGTAGGGAGCCTGCCTTAGCTCCGGACTCCTGCCAACCGGAGCCGCCAGGGTCCCTTTTCGACCAGGCCTTCCGATCAAAAACTTGACTCCATCATTAGGGTTGCCAGGCGTCCATCTCTTTATCCACATATGCCAGTTTATTACAATAGCAACTTTTGTTGAAATGGCAACAAAAGCAAAATCTGCCTTTGAAGACTGTCAAGAAGGGTATTTCACACATCAAGCTTAACACTCCAAATTCCAGTTAGGAAGCATTGTGTCTTAGCTGTAGTTTGAGAAATGCAATGTCTTATCCCTTAATTTAACACTCCTACTCATCCACTACTTTTCCTCATTCTAATTCATTATCTCTAGGAACTGGAAGACCAAGAGACAAATTTATCTGAAATATCATTTTTCAACCAAAACCTTGAAACAAAGTCTAAAAATTTATTCCAGTTACCAACGTATCCAGAATCACATGTTGGATGAATTTTCTCTACGTATACCTATATATTTATTAAGTGCTGCTTCTGAGTCAGCTAGAGAGGATACGGTTTTCCTAATACCAGAAAAACTTCCACATCATCTAGCACTATTGATTCATAATTATATAACAATTTTCTTGCATCTGCAAACTCCTACATTCTTACCATTACTACAGAACTGCACTATAGCAAAAATTACTGTCAGAAAACTACTATCAGAAGCCTGTAAAACTACAGGCAGGAGCTATGAAAACAGTTCTGACAAGAAGTGGGACTTTAATAGCAGAAAGAAAAAAAGATCTGCAAAGGTTTAAGGAGTTGAGAAGCAGACCAGAAAATGTCATTTTTTTTAAAATGGAGTTTAAAACTCATTGAAGCCTTCTCTTTAAAAAAGTTGAAAAAATCATTATTAAATTGATACAAAATAAAAGCTTTCTTGTACAGTCTAATTTATGGAAAAGTCAATAAGAACAACTCAAAAGTGCCGGTAAATGACTTTCAACATATTTAACATTAAACTTAGCTTTTTTGTCAAATGTGCTGGAAGCTGTTTTGCCAGAATCTACCAGGTCTATTGTTTAATATCACATAGGGCTTTTGAAATTATTTTTTGTACAGTACAACTGAAAATAGTATCAAGAATTGTATTACTTCTTAAATTATTTAAAGCTAACATATTTACAGTATCACTACTTTAATTTGTTGTCAGTCATTTCAATTAGAGCCACAGAATTTATTTGGTTTCTTTGGGACTTTTGAAAGAAACCTTACAGTGTTGTCAGTTTAAGAGGAGGGTGGTGGTGCTGGTGGTGGGTGGGTGGGTGTGGGTGTGTGTTTACAGCTATGTGCAATAGCTAGGTTAGCAGACCTTGACAGAACTGCCTGGAAAGACTACAGACTCAATTTGGTGGCAAAGGCGCTTGGCCAGATTTATTGTTGACGAAACGCGATGCTAGCGCCCCGGGCTCAATGGTTACAAGTACACAAACACATGAATGCCCATTACAATGGAGCACCTTAGTCAGCAATGGGACTTTTTCCTGCCCTCTAGGACAAAGGGTTAAGGTGGGGTATTTTAACCTTTATAGACAAACAATTTGGGATAAACAATTTATGTACTACCTTACTTGTTTTATGATGTTTATTGCTTTTTTGTATCTTTCTGATGTTTTAGATAAAACATTTTTATTTACCACTTGTTTTGTCTAAAACATCAGAAGTACACATAGACATTTATTATTTTAGTTAAATTGTTTTATTTTGTGCTAGGTTAGGATGTACTTGTGCTAGCCTGCTGGAATGTGTTTACATATTCACTGTGTAATATTAAACTTGGCACAGGTACCACTAACATTATGTACTGGATACTGAACATATAGGCATTTGCTTTAATACATGGACTGAATTTGGTTTACAGCCTTTGGTTTAGGCTTCATGTCTCGCACCAGGCTTAATGCTTTAGGCTCGCTGCTATGTTCAGGATAGGAGATTTTCTATGAATTCACTATCTATAGGTGTTAAGTACAAAAGAAGGCTCACTCTGAAACCTCATAGGACAGCTGATAACTGGAAGAAGAAATTCTTCTGTACTTCAAAACAATATTAAATCCTCCTTGTTCAAGAAACTTTTTGCTGGCTTGTTTAATGTTTCTTATAAGATTTGTTTCTCATGTGCTCCCCCAGAAATGTAAACTCTGAATGGAAAATGTATTAATAAAATTTATATCACCAATTGTTGCTCAAGCATCATACTGGAGTTCAGTTGCTTGATTGTAAGGTTGATAATCCATCTGCACAGCAGACAAAACATATCCAAATAATACTGATTTAATCCAGAGAACCATAAAACTGTCCTCTCAGATCTAGCGCCACTCAATCCTACCCAATCACATTTAGACTAATTTAAATTCTGCTAACATTTTGAGCAAACTCTGTAATTAGACATATTAAGTAACATATGCATCCTTTTTTGTAAAACAGGTACAGGCCTTTGATCTTTTATGTCAATTTTACCTGCAATGAATGCAAGTGACCAGCACCCTGCTGGAAAACCAGTGGGACTTCTCACATATGAATAAACCTAAATCTGCAGCCCTTAGTTCTTCTCATACACACACTGCTGCTCAGTTGCTGTCTCTCAATGGATAATTTCCAGACATGCGCTCTTCAGTTCCAGTCACTCAGTATCTTATATCAAACAACTCAGGTCTCCTGACTCAGTGCTAAACAACTTAATGTGATTGTATAACCATAAGGTACACCTCTACCCCAATATAACGCTGTCCTTGGGAGCCAAAAAATCTTACCGTGTTATAGGTGAAACCGCGTTATACCGAACTTGCTTTGATCCGCTGGAGTGCGCAGCCCCGCCCCCCCCGGAACACTGCTTTACCACGTTATATCTGAATTTGTGTTATATCGGGGTAGAGGTGTAAAAGGACTATCTAGAAACAATGGTGGATGAAGGGTTGCTTAGGTTTTATGACAGAAAGAGGACTAAAAAGGAGATCTGCAAGGGCAACATATGTGTAAAAACCCCATATTATCAATTGCCAATTTCAGAGCTAGAAAGATATTCTGGCTACTGGAGGATTAAAAGAGTTCCAGCACATTTGGCATCCAAGATAGTTGGTAATTAACAGATATCTAGGTCCTCCATGTGAAAGAAGTTTGTTGTTTACACAGGGACAAAAATTGTTCTTTTCCTTTGGAGAAAAAGATATAGGTTTTTTTGCTTTAAAGTTCTTCTAAGAATCTTGACATCCCACAATTATCAGAGGCTCCACTTCTCAAAAAAGAAAAGCAAGCTATTTGTGTTCTCTGCAAATACTTTACAATCTAAAAGTAACTTTGTAGAAGTATCATGAGCCTACATCAGTCTTCCCCCTCTCCCTTTCTTAGATTAAAAACAACTAGCAAAATGAACGTCCAAAATCTAAACAAAATAATAGGGTAGCCCTTGAGAGCCTAGGAGTGTCTACTCAGTCAGTACTATAAGAATGGACTTTGCAGATTCCTTAACATATGATTTTTTTACATTTCTACTACAGAATAGAAGAACTCAGCCTAAGTCTCAGTGAACAGATGCTTGAATAAGAAAATCCATCACCACAACTAGCCCTTTTGTCATCACTCTCAGAAGAGGTGCTAAAGAATGTAAAGATGTAAGGATAGTTCATTCTATTCTAGAATTGGTTCCTCCCTGTAAGGGTGGTGGGACATTGCTGGGATACTGCTAGGAAGTTTGCTTTGCTGTTAGCTTAGTTCTGTGAATAGAGGAATTCAGTTTAGTAGGGGCTAGTCTACATTACCGTTTAAGCCAATATAAAACTTACATCGCTCAGGAATGTGAAAAAGACACACCCCTGAGTGACTTAAGTTACATTGACCTAAGTGCTGTCTACACCAGCACTATGTTGGCAGGAGACACTCTCCTATTGGCATAGCGCATCTTCACCAGACATGCTACAGTGGCGCTGATGTAACACTTGAGTGTAGACTTGCCCTGGGATGTCTGTCCAACATCTATCATGAGCATTAATCACAAATTTTAAAAGAAAATGTTTATATGATCTGTAGTAAAAATGCTGATGTAGAGTGTACTTATCTTGGTACTATGTAAGACAGAAGTTCCTATGTATTCCCACATTTCCTCCTCCTGTGCTCTAATCTTCATTTTTGATTAGAAAAGTTTTTGCCCTCCATTTCAATATGAGAGCCAAATCTTATTACCAACCCTTCATTAGTTTCAGACAGGCATTCAGTCACGCATCTTCAACCATTTACTTCCATTGTCTTGCTGACAAAAGCCCTAGGGTGTTATGCCTGGCACAGAATACTGCAGTGTCACAGTTGTGCATTTCCTGTATCCATCCCATCTTCATTATTAAAATACCAAGAACGAGTCTGTTCTCAATTACATAGGCATAATCCAGATTTTACACTGCTGTAAGAGTAGATGATGGTTCAAAATCCTCCATAAACTGGTTGTTTTCTCAGTGACAACTTTAAGATGACTTTTAACATAATTTTAAGTCTTTTTAATGAAGTTATTGCTGTTGCCACTCCTACTGGCCTATTCACCTCCTTATTCCCTCTTTAGGGCTAGTGCTGACTGTGATTATCGAATGTTACATCCAGCAATGCTGATTTACCCAGTGAGGTAACCAGTCGGTGTTGCTTTTTGTAATCAACTCTCACGTGTCTGAATCAATTAGACTACTCATGCAGTATAGTTATACTCCACAACAAAGTTAACCAAGTCAGGGTTACTGTGTCAGACAAAGCAGACTAGACAGTTTTGGCAGATGGAACAAGCTCAGGGCGGCTGGCTCAGGCACTGATGAACAAATGGAACACTGTACTTATTGTTGTATGAAAACTCCATTAACTCCCCTTACGTGAAGTAATCATCAGAAAAATGTGGGTTAATTGAGAATTGTTGAAGGACATTTAACTAGAGGCCCAAAATGCCACAATTGTAGAATTGAGGAAGAAAGTCATATTCGTTAAAAATCTGACCTGATTTAGAGGGGAAGTGAAGGCAGCTATAAAAAATAAAATATGCCAAATGGAAGGAGGAAGTTGATAGCAATGAACATAAATCAGACACTAGAAATTGTAGAAAATTGATAAGGGAAGCAAAGGGACACAGAGAACTCTATGGCCTGCAGAGTTAAGGATAATAAGGAGCAGTTTTTAAAATATATTAGGAACAAAAGGCATCCTAATAAATATTTGCCATTACTAGATGGAAATGGTAGAATGATCAATTATAATGCGGAAAAGGCAGACATGTTTAACAGAAATTTCTGTTCTGTATGTAGGAAAAAATATGTCATGGCATAGGATAACTCTCTTTCCATTCCACTAGTATTTCAGGAGGATGTTAAATAGCAGCTACTAAAGTGAGACATTTTAAAATCAGGTTTAAATAACTTGCATCCAAGAGTTTTAAAAGAGCTGGTAGAGAAGCTCATTGGACTGAATTTTCAATAAGTCTTAGAATACTAGGAAATTTTCAAGAGACTAAAAGAAAGCTAATTTTGTGAAACTATTTTAAAAGGGTAAATGGGGATGACCGAGGTAATTATAGGTCTGTCTGTCTGACACTGATCCTGGACAAGATAATGGAGCGCTGATATGGGACTCGCTTAATAAAGAATTAAAAGAGGATATGGTAATGCATATCAACATAGGTTTACTCTCAGTTGGCTTCTTAAATACCTTCATGCTGTTTTACATCTGATATTCCTTGATGAAACATAGGAGCCTTGTCTTATAACAGGCCTATTCAAAATGATACGAGCTACGAAAGTGAGATCTTGGAAGAGTGTTGCCGTTTTCATAATGTAATACAAATACTGTAATGATAAATAATAAAGTGTGTAATAAGCATGTCATAAAAACAAATTTTATATTTCCAAGATCACTGCTTTTATAATTTATAAAAAGAACAGGAGTACTTGTGGCATCTTAGAGACAAACTTCTTCGGATGGGCTGTAGTCCACGAAAGCTTATGCTCTAATAAATTTGTTAGTCTCTAAGGTGCCACAAGTACTCCTGTTCTTTTTGCAGATACAGACTAACACGGCTGCTACTCTGAAACCTTTATAATTTATACTCAGGTAAAGGAGAAAATCCCTGGAAATATTCATTTTTAGGAGGGGGTTCGCGAGACATTTTAGCGAAAGGGGTTCACAGGTTGTTAAAGTTTGGGAACCACTGCATTAAAGTATAATATAGGTGCTGGGAAAAAAATATCTATTTGTGAAAAGTATTAATTTTTTTCCAAAAAGTATCTTGTAAACTTTGTATGTGCTTTTTAAAGTTTTTTTTAATGTCAGATTTTAAAACTGGTATAAAATCTATAGTAACAATAAATTAACTTTTTAAATAATTAAGTTATTGTAAGAATTTGTATTTGCACACAACTGCAATCTCTAATTGTTAAGTGGTACTAAAGAGAAGTCACAGGTGACATCCTGAGAGGAGAATTGAAGTGTCGTATATACTCGTTTATTAGCCCATTTGTTCATAAGCTGACCCCAAAAATGGATACGTAAAAATAGCAAAAACTGTATGACCCTTTCATAAGCTGACCCTATATTCAGGGGTTGGAAAACTTTGGCTCCCAGCCCGTCAGGGTAAGCCGCTGGCAGGTTGGGACGTTTTGTTTACCTGGAGCGTTCACAGGCACAGAGCTTCAGGTAAACAAAACAACAATGTATTAGACATTCAATTCAATGATTCCATAGAGTTTAAAATCATCAAATTTTGGTGTAGACCCTTTTATAAGCCGACCCCCGCTCTTTGATGTGTTACTTTTTAACCAAAAATATTCGGCTTATGAACGAGTATATACAGTAATTCATTTTCTGTGTTCATTTATTTGTCCGACAGCTAATATTTATAAGTGCCTGTCGCTTATTTACATTTGGTAGTTGACAGGGTGAGCATGCAAACAAATATGTCTCTCAGTGGATGACACCTGAGTCCTGAAACTTACTTGATAGTAGTTTATTTTTAGATGTTAAGTTTAAGAAACTTTCTAGACCTTCATAGGTTCAATTCTGCAAATGAGACTACTTGCATTAAGTAGCACGTCTAGGTATCTGACCCCAAGTGATCACAAACATGGAAAAGCTTCCCTGTATCTGAACATAAGAACGCCCATACTGGGTCAGACCAAAGGTCCATCTAGCCCAGTATCCTGTCTTCCGACAGTGGCCAATGCCAGGTTCCCCAGATGGAATGAATAGAACAGGTCATCATCAAGTGATCCATCCTGCCACCCATTCCCAGCTTCTGGCAAACAGAGGCTAGGCACTCCACCCTACCCATCCTGGCTAATAGCCATTGATGGACCGATCCTCCATGAATTTATCTAGTTCTTTTTTGAACCCTGTTCTAGTCTTGGTCTTCACAACATCCCCTGGCAAGGAGTTCCACAGGTTGACTGTGTGTTGTGTGAAAAAATACTTCCTTGTTTTAAACCTGCTGCCTATTAATTTCATTTGGTGACCCCTAGTTCTTGTGTTCACTTCCTTATTTACTTTCTCCACACCAGTCATGATTTTATAGACCTCTATCATATCCCCCCTTAGTCATCTCTTTTCCAAGCTGAAAAGTCCCTGTCTTATTAATCTCTCCTCATACAGAAGCCATTCCATACCCTTAATCATTTTTGTTGCCTTTTTCTGAATCTTTTCCAATTCCAATATAGCTTTTTTGAGATGGGGCGACCACATCTGCATGCAGTATTCAAGATGTGGGGATACCATGGATTTATGTAGAGGCATTATGATATTTTCCTGTCTTATTATCTATCCCTTTCTTAATGACTCCCAACATTCTGTTCGCTTTTTTGACTGCCGCTGCACATTGAGTGGATGTTTTTAGAGAACCATCCACAAGGACTCCAAGATCTTTCTTGAGTGGTAAGTTAATTAGACCCCATCTGCAATTCTAATACACGTTAAGTACTGCTTGCAATCTTACCCTGCAGACTACAAGACTAAAACAGGCCAAAACACAACTGTAAAACAAAACTGGTCTAAAGTGTAAAACATAAGAAGGTGAGGGTGAAATCTGAATTCCACCTCAGCCTGAAGCACAGCTCAGCTGCCAACCCTGGAAATGGGTCTTCTGAGTAACCACCAACTGCAATGCCCTCTCTCTCCACTGCACCTCTTTAGGAGATTCATCCCCTCCCATTGTTTCCAACCTACAAAAAGCCAGTGTTATTTCACTCTTTATTTTACTACAGTAACAGAAATCAGGACTTTAAGATCTAGAAGCCAGGATAACTGAAAACACTGCGCAGATTAAAGGGAAAAAACACAACTCTCAAACTAATCCTGCTGTAATCTTTATGTATCACAATTAGCATCAAACACAATAGGAAGGCCAGCGTCACGTATATGGGAGTTCAGTGTAAAAGGAGCCCAGGCAGCGCAACAATGGGCACGGTACAAACAACTATATAAAACGGACTAGAGGGGTGGTAGGCTTAGGGCACTCCCCATCTCCTGGGGCATGTTAGAGCAATAGCGGGAAGAGCAGAAACCCATATTCGCTCTCTTTACGGCGGCCATTCCACCCGATGGGAACTAAGATAACGGAATAATTCGAATCTTTGAAAGAAAACAAACAAACCCCTTGAATAAAAAAATCCGCCCCGTGCCCGGGGTGAACCCGCCTCGGCCCCAAATCCTCCTTCTCTCGGATTAACCCTCCTCGTCCTCAAAACGCCCCCCCCCCATTGTTGGGGTTAACCCGCCTCTGCCCCAACTCCTCCCCGGCTAACCCTCCATGCCCCAAATCCCCCCCTTAGCCCTCCCCATACCCTCAAAACACCGCCCCCCATCCTCGGGGTTAACCCGCCTCAGCCCCAAATGCTGCCCCGCATGTTAACCCATCTACCCACCGAAAAAAAGCCCCCAGCCCCAGCGCCCGCCTGAACAAACTCCGCCCGAGTTAGCTCCACCCCTTTACCTCACCCAACATGGCGGACGAACCTACCTTAGCCACCGCCGCTCCTCCGACTCTAGTCCTGATGGCCCGATTTCATTGGCCACCGTATGGCAAGACGAGAAGTCAGTCGCAGCCAATGAAAGGCGAGGACGGCGCACGAACCGCGGAACCCGTCCAGTAGCCGTTCCCGATAGCCATTGGCTCACTTTGCTCCGCCCCGTTGCGCGCGCGCGTCTGCTACTCTGCGCATGCGCAGACAGCTGGTTGTGTCCAATCCGCTCATGGCTTTCGACCAACACCGGGTTCAAACCCCGCCTCCTGCCCGGCGGGGTGTGGTTGGTGGCTGTGGCCCCAACTGAGTAGCCTATGCCGGGCGGGCACGTGCGCCCAGCGGAACTGAGGGGTCGAACGCCGGGATGGAGAAGTGCCGTTAGCTCGGGGTGAGCCTGGCCACGCCCACAGAAGGTGTCTCCCTCCTGCCTTGGGAGGTTCGTCCCGCCGGGGCGTCCCGAGCCCGCTATTGCAGGCGCGCGCACCAGCACGGCCTCGCCCGCAAAGGTACCGTGCCCAGCGGTGGGGATGCGGCATTCGCTCTGCTGCCAGGCCCCTGCCGAGCCCGTGTGGTTTGGTAACCGATGCGTGTCAATGGTCCCCGCTCACGGAAAGGCGAGTGGAGGGGGGTGTTCGCCGCTGCGGGGTCTCGTTAATAAGGCGGCGGGGTCTGGCCTGCCCCGGGAAACAGGGACTGTTGATGTCGGGCTGCTGTTGGAAGGACCCTGCTAGTGGCAGGGAAGTTCCTGTCTCCCCAGTTAACAGCTGCTGTGCTTTCCTATTGTAACTTCTTGTCAACCCTCCCCCCAACCCCCCCACGGGAAAATGCACTTGAGGGGAGGGATCAGATCTAGCTGTAATTCCTGAAGTTCTCTTCTCCTTTTTTCATTGCCTAGGTTGCAAATAGTTAAAAACCTCTCTCTGTTAGATCTTTCGGAGCAGTTCTTATTAAAGAACCTTTCCCCAGAAGTTTACAGATGAATGTTAACCAACCACTCCAACATGCCAGTGTTCCTATTTAGGTCCTGAACCTGCAATCAATAGTACACATGCCTAAGTGACAAGTATCAGAGGGGTAGCCGTGTTAGTCTGAATCTGTAAAAAGCAACAGAGGGTCCTGTGGCACCTTTAAGACTAACAGAAGTATTGGGAGCATAAGCTTTTGTGGGTAAGAACCTCACTTCTTCAGATGCAAGAAGAAGTGAGGTTCTTACCCACGGAAGCTTATGCTCCCAATACTTCTGTTAGTCTTAAAGGTGCCACAGGACCCTCTGTTGCTCTTTATGCCTAAGTGAGACTTCTCACATGCATACAATCCAGTCAACGTGCATACAGTTAAGCATGTATACTATTGGTTGCAGGATTGGGTCCTCAGATGTTGCTGGATATTCTGATTTGATGGCAAGAATGCATCCACAAATGTGCACCTTGAAAAATTTACATAATGAAATAAAAACTTACACAATCAACTTTAAAAAAAAAATCAGATTTCTGTGTGTTGCATCTACTGTTGTTATAAGTAACTCCCATATCACTAAAGCTAAGAGATTTAGAGGAAATAAGCCAGCTTCACTGTTTTCCCTGTATAGTCTGTCTCTTTCCAGCAAGGGAATGAAGAACATTCTTTTTAAAAAATGTGACTGGTAGGGGGAAATATGTAGGACTCCAGGACAGATGTAGTTCCTGAAGCTACTGTAAATACTTTTTTAGATGCTGACTAGATTTTTAAATTGAGTACATAAAATGTCATCAATTATATGTGAGATTATTACATAATCTCATCAAGGTTCTATTCTGGGGAATTTGGCTGTACAATGCAGAGAGGGGGTTGTTGCTCTTCTGTCATCACTCTCTTTCCTTGGTTGCCGGTACAAAAGGAAGAGGATCTTTGATAATATCACTTTTAAGTAAACTGTAAAACTGTTCAATTTTAGCAGCAGTTTACTCATAGACCAGAAATATGGAAGTAATATCTGTGGTGGAAAGTAATGCCTGATCTTGAAAACAATCACTGTAAATTACTTCAAACCTTCTTTTTCTTTAATTTACAGAGGAATGGAATTTTCTTGGCCCAAAGGAGAATGAAAAGTAGTTTTATGAGACCAAAAGAAGTACTAAGGATTTTGGAGAGATCTCATTGTAACAATAAAGAGTTGCTGGCAACTGAAGATTCGTTTCATGTTTCTTAAATCTTGGTGGTTGTTGGAAATTTAATTGTGCCCCTAATTCAGAATGGAATCTGGCACTTCCCCCAAGAACAACGTAATAAATTGGGGAATTCAGTTCTAGGACAGCAAGTTCATAATGTTCTATTCTAGCCTCAATTTAGTGCAATTAATGTTCTAATTGTTTTTTGAAGCATAACATACATGCATTCAACTACTTCAAAGAATGGAAGAAGAAAAAAGTAAGTTTATTAAAAATAAAGCATTTTTTATAATCATTAGGCAGATCTTTTGAGGGAGTTTTTTGTAACTAATCTGGGTAGGATTGGCCTGCCTTCATTTGAAAACAGGACCCCAACCTAACTAAATTAGAGTGATTAAAGCTGCTAACGTGACACAGTTTGACTAAAGCCACCGAGTGTGTGCTGACATTTTTTTTAAAAGAATGTATATATCATAGTGGACTAGAAGCAATTTACTTTTCTCTGGCACTTCTGGTTCTATATTTGTAGTACACACCTTGTATTCTTTAGATTATTCAGCACTCTCTTGTGTCCACAATAGCACTTGCCAGAAATACTATATCCTTCCTATGGAGAAAGAGTGCCATCTTATGTGTGCCTATAATCTGTTACTCAAGAAGAACAACTTTAATTTGCTGAGCATTTCTTGGAGTCAAAATTCAGGGTTTTTTCCGAAGCCTATAAGTCTGCCACTGTTTCTAGAGAAGTTTACTTTCAATGCAATTGGTATTTGGCAACTTTAACAGAAAAAAGAGAATCATACACTAAAAGGAAGCAGAAAATGGACATGCCTCGCTGAATACTACAGAAAGTATTGCTGGTCTGGCAACATTTGGTCACTTTTGGGCTGGTAGGAGATGATTCTTGTATAAAAATGAGTACAACCTCACAGACTCCATTTCAACTTGCTGCTTTTAGTGGCAGCTTACCAAGGTCACATCCTAACATGTGTAGCCATAACAGTGGGATGGTTTTCTTTTTCCCCTGTAAGTATGTTCTCAGGCAGTGCTCTCTCAAATGTCTACTGTAGGTAAAGCTAGCTGAATGAAAGCTGTTTGGAGAAACTTGGTAAGAAGCAAGAGGCTGCCAGCATATAATGTCTCTCTGATCTTTTTATCTAGCTGTTTATACTGTGCCTGTCACATCTGAATGTCTGGATGTGGAGACCCTTAGCAATGTCAGTGGCGAGAGAGGTGAAGGTGATGTCATCTATTTCTTTTCATTATGGGGGGCAGAGGGGACGTGGTGATAAATGAGTAGTGCTTGTGGAAATTATGGTGGGAATGACAACCTGAAGGCTGAAATAATGTCTACCACAGGATAAATATAGCAGGCAGCTGCAGTGCAAGTTCCCTATCCTTAGCTGGAGAAAGACCACCTTGAAAGCTAAGAGAGTGATTACATCTCCATGGCCATTCAGTCCTGGGCCTCTCTGCTGGGACTGCCAAGAAAGGTGCCAAATGTGAGGCGACATCAGTAATGTGGACACCTGTCCACTGAGAATTGGATTGAGAATGTGAACTTGTTTCACATAGGGGCATCAAGCAGCCATGATTCTTTAAAAATAATTATACTAAACTTATTGTCCTAGGATGTTAACACAATAGGTAAAATATGTGAAGTTCTTTGAAGAGAAAAAGCACTAACTGTAATATCAGTAATTTTTATTCACTGTTGACCCTGGGTTGGATTTGAACTGCAGACCCAGAGATGAAAGACTGTGTACCATTGCCAATCCTTTGAGGTATCTAGTTCATCATTAGTATCCAGCCATAACAATTGTTGAAACAGCTGAAAAGAGATACATCACGGAAACAACAGTACAGGGTTGTAATCTTGCTGTGGTGAAACCTGCTATTGAATTTGCTAATACTTAACATAACTTTTTTTTAAATAACCTTTTTTCCACTTTTTTTTTAACAAAAATCCCTCAAGGAATAAAAGCACTTATAGTAGTGCAGGGATGTCTCTCAGGATTTGTTGGTTGTTGGAGCTCTGACGTGGGATTCCACCTGACCAGTTTGTGTGTTTTCAGGGGTGGACATTGGTCTTCCTTGTGTTAGCTATCTCTGTGAATACAAGGGTTAGGGAGAAGGTATTAGCAGATGGCAAGTGCCCTCCCCATCCAATCAGCTTAATGGAAAAAGCACTCTCCAAATCTTGCCTCTTAATATTAAAGGTGAGCCCATTGCTGCCACCCATACAGTTGCTGATCTTGCACTCATAAGAGAGCTTTGTGTTCCCCTTCCCCCTCCAGAAACCAGCTTCCTTTACATTACTCAACAGTTGCCATCTTTGGTAAATAGAAACCATCCTGCCTAAGGAAACTATACCAGCTGTGGAAATATTTATTCATGTTCTTGCAAATACCCAAATATGTTATCCTCTGACTTCTTAGCTAGAAGATAATATGCAGAGCCATTTGATGTCTGAGGATATTTACCCATCCAAATTAGCAGTCTGAGACAAGAACATAGAGATTCCTCTCTAAATATGATACAGATATTTAGAAATTAGTTAAGAGATAAAATAGATCTAGTTCTTCCTGGATTCTTTCATAGGCAAATAAGAAGCATCTTAATACCAATAATACATTTCCTTATCCTGACTGATTATGTGACATATTGAAGCAATACACTTTTTATTAGAGACCTTTCCAGTTAAAATATTGGCAGCACTAGGCATTCCCACAAAAGGCTTCCCCATTTAGACTGTAGACTGCGGGCTCGTGCTTTGCAAGAGAGAGGAGGAGTGTGAGGACAGGGACTCTTATTAATTGGTTTTTCCATTTTAAAAAGAACACTTTTTATGACCATATCCAAGGAGGGAGGTATGCTTCTTGGTGTGGTATAAGTTAATAAAACGAACACCACTTGGCAAACAAACTTGTTAAGGTGCACTTGCCTGAAAATGTTTTTTTTTTCTGGTAAATATACTGAGTATATTCTTAGGATAGCACAGTTATCAACTTGTGGGGATGTGAAGAACATGTAAAAGCTTGGTAAAAATACCTATTGTGTGATGCAATCCAGTCAACTAAAAATTTTGTTCTTCTTAATTATTTTTATGAGCCTCAGTGATAATTCATCTCTAACAGAAAAAACAGCACCCAGAAAGAGGAAGAAGATTATAAACTTCCTTCCTGTTTGATGGTACTAGAATTTTAACAAAGGACACTTCTGAGCATAGCTGCTGACTCTGTGGATGCTCAGGGGCTGAAGCACCCACAGAGGAAAAAATAGGGCGTGCTCAGCACCCATGGGACTGGCTGAGGCTGCTGCTCTAGTGGCCTTGGGGCTGCCCCAACCATCCGCTGTTGAGTGGGGGCTGCCCCGCCACTCACTCCTCTCTGTCCCCCCCCCCCCACTTCCCTGTTAAGGCAGTAGGGGGCAGAAAGGAGCCAGCAGAAGGTGCTCAGGGGAGGGAGCAGAGCAGGGGTGAGGCCCCGGGGGACAGAGGGGGGGCCGGTGTGCAAAACCAAAAGTCAGCGCCTATGCCTCTGAGTCTCCAGAAAGCCCCTCGAGCACATCACTAGATTACACTTTCATTTTCAGTTTATATTTAGGGCCAGATTTTTAAAAGTATTTAGGTGGCTAAAAATGTAAAGAGGGGTTTGGTGGGATTTTTAAAAGTGTCCAGGAGCCTTTGAAAATCTCACTGTGTCCCTATCTGCATGTTTAAAAAGCATTTAGGTGCCTAAAATCTGGGCACAAGAAACTGTATGCTCTTGTTGTAAACAGAAATGTGCATTTCAGGTGATGCACAGATGTTTTGGAGGCAAATGGAAGATGAAAGAGTGGACTTCATATTTGAGCGAGTGCAAAACGTATTGCTGTCTCTGAAACAAAAGATCAAGGATGGAACTGCAACAAATGAAGGTTTGAAACCTTTATAATAGTTATGCATGACTAGAATCAAATCTTGGCCCACCTTACCTGAAGCTGTTCGTTAACTTGCCAGACCTTAGCTGTAAGTGCCCAAAGATGGTGGTATTATTACTTATTATTCATATTATCATAGCACCCAGGAGCCCCAGTCTATGGACCAGGACCCCATTGTGCTAGATGCTGTACAAACATGGAACAAAAAAAGATAGACCCTGGCCCAGAGAACTTGCAGTCTATGGGTACATCTGCACTAGCGACTGTACACGTCAGTGCATGTCCATAACCCCCCTACTGTCCACACCTAAACTCCAGAAGCACATGTCTGAAGGTGAGTAGAGGGTGTGTAAGCTGACATGCCCGAGGAGTTTGAGTAAGTACCTGTATGGCCCCACACCCGTGCCTGTTTGCAGTGTTGACGGGCATAAAGGGGCATGTATCAGGTCTCGAGTTTCACTAGTCCTCCATCCCCATTCCCACAATGCACTGAACTTGTTTCTTCCTCACCCTCCTTACCGAATCTATAAAGGTCTCTGTGTCGTCTGTCTGTCCTCCCCCCGTCCCCCATTTTCACGAGTAGTAGCAAGTTGCACTGACTACATCAAAACAACTTTCCCCGCACTCTTTAGCTCAATATAGGTGAATGTGAATCCTGCTCCAAGAGCAGCCGCCTGACCCACCAGCCACATTCACGTGCCGATCAATGTGTGCTTGGAGTACAATGTCCTCTACTATTTGCCTGGAGTGGCAGGAACAAGTATCTGTACCAAGAAATTTCATGGAGGCTGGAGTTCAGGAGACTCTGTCCTTGTACTGGGAACACATCAAGCACTTGAGGCTCCTGGACAGAAAAGCAAAAGACTCCAACAGTCGCTCTAGGAAGGCTCATCGTACATGCCCCTTCTATGATGGTCAGAATAGGGTGCTGTTGAGGGCTCCCAGTACAAAGCCTGAAGTGGCTCATGCTCCCTTCCTCAAGTCCCCCAGCCTCAATGTCCGACAGGAGGCCAATGCGGGCCAGGGTGAGAAGGCAGCAGGGACTGTAGAGGATGCCTGGAAGCCCCAGAGGACAAGGAGTATTTGATTCTCCACCGCTACCTAGAGGAGCTGGTTAAGGAAAGCCTCTCCCCTGATGAAACTGAGGAGGACCCCAAGCTATGGCAGGAACCAGAACTGAAGGCTGGTAAGTTATAGTGGACCCCCATACACACCCTCCTCGCCAATATCCCCTCTTGCTCTAGTGCTGTATTCCTGATTTTAAAATTCAGGGCATTTGCAGTACTTGTGCACTGACGTTTCCTCCCTGGATTAATATACCATGCATTGCTATGTCTCTGAATTTGAACTGCAGTGCTGTTCAAACACCCTGTCCTCTTACCAGATTCCTTCAACTCTGCCGACCTCCATCCAGCCCCTGCTCTGCTCCACCTCAAAATGCCCCCCCCCCGAAAGACACTGCTATAAGTCAATGCTTTTATTGATTTCCAATCAACAATTATGCATTTAGCTAAAGCAGTGTCATGCAAACAGATTATTAACGAAAAATCATTGTGCATTTCTCAGCCAGCAGTCTGGCAGCAGTGGTCCCAGAGATACCTGGTGCAGGGGAAAGGAAGGGGCAAGTTAGAAAGCTCCCGGTTGGGGATGGGACAGTTGTAGAAAACTTAGTTGTTTGTCTAAAGTTAGTGACCGCTGTCTTTCGTCGCTTAGAAGATTATACACTTCCCCCCCCCCCCCATCTTACCGTCCCCTTACAAATGGGAATGGCACAGAACGGGGATGGTGTGGGTGATGTTGAGGGACAGCGGGGTTAGGTCTGGGCTAGGGAAGGGAACAGAACACAGTTATAGAATGCTTTGGTTATTTTGGGGAAAAGTTACTCACAGGAGTCCTTTTTCCCATGGAAGATTACAACATTTTTACTACCCACGTTCCTGGTGTCTGACCTCTCCCTGCTTTGAGCCGTGGTGCACAAGCCAGGGGAAATGAGGGAAAGAAGAATCAAGTCTGGTCTGGGATAAACACGGTGCGGTGTTCCTTTGCAGTGGAGAGCTTGTGGTGGTTACCTGAAACCACAGGGAAACAAAGTTGCAGCGTGGCTCTTTTTTTCCCCCATGTCCATTTCATCATTGTCAGTGACTTCAACATTGGCAGTCATGCCTAGTGGTTAGAGCAGGAGTTTGTAGTCAGAAATCAGAGCCAAGGGTCAGAGCTGAAGTCAGGAATCGGAGCTGAGAGTCAGGACCAGGTTTCCTGGAGTGAGCTAAGGCTGCATCGAAGGCAGAAGCAGGGCTGGATCAAGGCAGGAGCAGGCTGGGAACAGGTATGCACAGGAGCTGTTGCAACTGTGGGTGAATACTTTGAGCAGCCATTGAACTGCTGCTTCTGGGTTTAAGAGCCAGTCTGCTGACTCTTCCCACCAGTCAGGTCTTATAGCCAATCAGGTAGCCTACTACAGGCCCGCTGGGCTCATTAGGTTATCCAGAGACTCGCTCTCCTGCAGGTCCTGCTTCCTGACAGTATCCCCTGACCCCCACCCCCAGGGTGCCTGCTTGGGGCCTGGTTTCTTGGGGAACTTCTGATGGAACTCTTGCAATAGGTCCGGAGTGTGGATGTTCTCTACCAGTTCCCAGTATGGCTCCTCCAGACAGTGACATTCCTAGTCCACCAGGTACTGGAGTCTTTCCCTAACTCGCCAAGAGTTGAGGATTTTATGAATCAAGCACTCCTCCTGTCCACAGACTGTTATGCATGGCGCTAGCATGTTGGAGCGGTTTGGGTATGGGTCATCAGTGCAGGGCTTTAAAAGTGAGATACGAAAGACGGGATTGATCTCAAGGACTTGGGATGCTGTAACCTGAAAGCCACTGGCTTTACCTGTTCTATAATCTTGAAGGGGCCCAGGTATTGGTAGTTTAGTTTGGTGGATGGGCAGCTCAATTTAAGGTTCTGGGCAGAGAGCCACATGTGGGCGCCTGTGGCCAGATTGGGGGGCAGCCTGGTAGTCTTGGTGTGCATGATGTTTATAGACTTCTTTGGAGGGACTGCAAGTATTCCTTGAGCTCTTGGTGCACCTGGTGTAGGTGGGAAGCTAAATCTGCGGCGGCTGGTACTGGGGAGCTCACAGGTCAGTCTGCATGGAAGTGAGGGTGAAAGCCATAGTTTGCAAAGTGGGTTACTTTGGATTGAGGTGTGGACTGCATTGTTATATGCAGAGTCGGCACAGCATAGCAGGGAAAGCCAGACATCTTGGTGGCAACACAAAAGCAGCAAAGATATTGCTCCAGGATTTGATTGACTCTGCCCATTAGTCTGCGAGTGATAGGCGGAGAATGTGATGGGCTCGATGCCAAAGAGTCTGAAAAATTCCCACCAGAATTAGGAAATGAACTGGGGACCCCAGCCCAATACAATGCCCATAAATACCCCATGATAGCGGAAGCCATCTCCCAGGAAGAGCTGATGAAGCATCCCATCTTTGTTAGGAGGTTGACGACAACCAGGATTGCTGAGTGTCCCTAGGAGCATGACAGTTCTATGATGAAGTCCATTGATATATAGTAGACCATGGCTGTAGAGGTAAGGGAAGAGGCTGGAGGAGACCTAGGGGGTTTGATTGTGGGGTTTTGGTATGGGCACAGAGATCGGAGGACTTTAGATAGTCCTTGATGTAATCTTTTAGGCCTGGCCACCAGAAGCTCCTCAAGACCAGATTCCAGGTCTTGAACTGGCCAAAATTCACCCTCCTTCAGGGAATCAGGCATTGTTTCAATAACTGAAGCCTAGGTTGTTCCGCCGGAACACAGATACAACCCTTGCGACAAAGGAGGCTATTCTGCAGTCTGATCCCTGAGTTGCGTTGCGCATCCACGTTGTTCAGAGCCTGGCGGATCTGGATTATGAACAGGTCATCAAGGAGAAGGGAATGGATGAAAGACATTGGACTGTTGTTGATTGTCCCATTAACGAAGTTGGACACCTTGAGCATGGTGGCAGAGGGCTCTTCACAAAATTTGAGATATTCATCTTTATGGGATAGGGCAACAGCCTTCCCTTTTCTCTTCCCCGGGCGATAGGTCACAGCAAAGTTGAAGTGAGTGAAAAAGAGGGACCAGTGGATTTGGTGTTGGTTAAGGTGTCTAGCAGTCCATAGATACTCCAGGTTTTTGTGGTCCATGGGAATCGGGCTCCTTCTAGAGGTGGTGCCACTCCTTGAAAACTGCCTTAATAGCCAGTAGCTCCATGTCCCAAAGATGGTAATTTTCCCCCAACAGCATTAGTTTCTGAGAGTAAAAGGCACAAGGATAGAGTAGATTGCGGGGGCCTTTATGTTGAGTTAATACTGCAACTATGGTGTCGGCCTCAATCCTAAATGATTTAGTGAGATCTGGGTGAATCATGATTGGTATTGAGGTGAATGCCTTCTTCTGTCGATCAAAAGCCTACTGAGCCTCCATGGACCAGGTGAACAAGGCTGCTACTTGTAGGAGGACTCTTAAAGGTGCAGTCAGGCTAGCGAATCCTTTAATAGATGGTCTGTCGAAATTGGCAAACCCCAGGGATCACTGGATCCTGCATATATCCTTGGGCACAGCCCGGTCAGATATTGCTGCCCCGTCTGTGGGTCCATGGTGAGATGATATATCCCAAGAATTCCACTGTGTCCTTATCGAACTCACATTTCTCAAGCTTTGTATAGAGGTGTTTTTGGCAGAATCTCTCCAAGACAGTGTGTGCATGATGATTGTGGAGGTCCTGACTTTCAGAGAAAATGAGGATGTCATTTAAGTAATTGACAATAAATTGGTCCAGCAATCTGTAAAGATGTCATGTCTGAAATGGTGGAAGGTCACAGGGACTTTGCATACCCAAATGGTATGACCAAATATTCCAAGTAGCCATCCCTGATACAGAAGGCGCTCTTCCATTTGTCTCCTTCCAGGATCCTCACCAAGTTCTAAGTTCCACAGAGGTCCAACTTTGTGAAGACTCCTTGGTGAAGCAGAGTCTTTTGAGCAGCTTGTTAATAAGTGGTAAAGGGATACTGGTTTCAGACTGTAATCTTGTTCAGAGCTCAGCAGTGCACACAAGGCTGGAGGGAGCCATCTTTCTTTGCCACACAGAAGCTCCGGGGATGTGGAGATACAAATGAGGAAAACCTTCAGAAGAGGTTCAAGATTGGCCCAGAGTGCCTGTAGTTTGGGTTCGTAGTGCACGTAAATGCACCTGAAGGGATACTCTGCTCCCAGCTGGAGGTTGATGGGGCAGTCGTGACTCCAAGGGAGGGGTAAGATGTCAGATTTCTTTTTGTCAAACGTGTTGGCAAAGTGTGGATATTTAACAGGAATCCATGGAGTCATTTGGGACGTGGTGGGGGTTGGTGGGGTTGCTTTTGAATCCTCCCTTTGCATCTCTGAATTCCTTGGACGACCAAGTGTGCCACAAAGGGTTGCTGGTCCCAGATCGTCTCTCGTGAAACAAGTTTGTCGGCAAGATGGAAAATCAAAGCGTACTGTGCCTGACTGCCAGTGGACGCGAAGGTCGTGGGTGATGGGACAGGGGATGTCAAGGACAGCTGATGAATGTGGTGCACAAATCTGTCCAAACCGGAGAATTTCTTGGTGGCCTCAAAGGGCAGTTACCTCTAAGGGAGCTGTCTGGTGGGTGATTAGTTCAGATGAAAGGGGTGACCAGTCTGTGGACTCCACTAACTCAGGTCTTTGTACTGGGTGAGGATACTGTGTGGTCAGGTGAACTCCAGGTCTGTGAAATTGCCTGAGGCACCCAAGTCCACCAGTGCCTCTTGGTTGATACCAGGCATCTCGGGGTGCTGGAGCTGGAGAGGGAGTTGGATTGGCCATCACCAGGGTACCGGCATATGAAAGTTGATGTAGGTTGCTGGGAGATGGGAAGGGCACGTACCCAGCCTGGGGCCTCCTGTCAAGGTTGGGGTTTGGTGTTTCCACGAAAGCTTATGCTCTAATAAATTTGTTAGTCTCTAAGGTGCCACAAGTACTCCTGTTCTTCTTTTTGCGGATACAGACTAATACGGCTGCTACTCTGAAATCAACCAAGGTGTAGATTGGACCCTGATGCAAAGTTTGCAGTATAGGCCTGAGGCCTGGCATCAATTCTGTAACCAGGCCTCATTGACTTGCATGGATTCGGGCAGTGGAGCGAGGACTAGTGATTGGGGGAGGGGGGGGCAGGACTGGTGGGAGCCAGGAGGGCTACCTTTTTTCTTGGTGGTGTTCAGTCAGGCAGTTGTTGATCTTGATGCATAGGTTGACTAAGGCATCCAGGTCAGAGGGGGAGTCTACATATGCCAGTTCATCCTTTAGGCCAAGCCAGAAATGATAACACGACATTAATATTGTCATTTAGGCCGAGAGGTAATAGCACTGGGTGGCCTTTTTCCACTTGAGGTCTACTACCCAGTTCTAGAATTCTGCTGTGTATATATAGCAACTGGCCAGCACCCCTCTCATAGCACTTGAAGCACGGTTTTGGCCGTACGCTTAGAATTTGGGTCAGCGAAGATCACTGCCATAACTTGAATGAAGTCCTTAAATTGTCCCAGAAGCAAGCTTGATTTTTTTCCAGCAGTAGAGACGCCCAAGGCAGGGCCTCCCCAGTTACCAGGCTAACAATCAGTCCCACTCAGGCTTGGTCAGTGGGGTACAACTGTGAGAGTAGCAGAAGTAGGAGCTTGGGCTTGTTGAGGGATGGGGCGGGGTGGAGCTGACAGTGGTGCAGCTTGGGCTTGCAGGACTGCATTCTGCACCTGGTGGGTGACAGCTTTGGCCTGCAAGGTCTGTAGGGCTCCTGCTGTGTGTTGGCGAGAGATTGGCCATTGTAGAATCCATGCTCACCGTATCAACTCTAGTTCCCTCCAGAGTGTTTGTGCTGGGGCTGCTGAAACTGTCAATGGCTGGGACGTGGGTGGTCATGCCTAGTGGTTAGAGCAGGAGTTGGTGGTCAGGGACTTGAGCTCAGGGTCCGAGCTGGAGCCAGAAGCTGAAGGTCAGAGGTCAGGAATCAGAGCTGAGGGTCAGGACCTGGTTATCTGGAGTGAGTCATGGCTGGGTCCAAGCAGGATCAGGGCTGAAAACAAGTAGGCATAGGAACTATCACAGCTGTGGGCAAATGCTTTTGGCAGCTGCCAAACTGCTGCTGCTTAAGAGCCAGTCTGCTGATTTTTCCAACCAATCAGGCCATGTAGCCAGTCAGGCAGCCTAGCTACAGGCCAGCTGTGTTCATTAGGTTGCCTGGAGACTGGCTCTGCTGCAGGCCCTGGTTCCTGACAGACACAGGGCAGGATTATCTGGTAAGGCTGAGGTAGGTGGGGGATGTTTGTGGTTTGCCTCTCGGCACAGAAATCCTGTACGCTAGCTGAGACTAGCGTCAATTCCCAGATGAATTGCTTCCCAGTCCTGTAAGCGTATTTCAGCAAATTTCTGATGCAGCTCCAGCTGGGTCTTGAGGTTCAATGGCAGTGCAAATCTGCTTGGTCCACCTTCATAGCTGACCAACTCCCTCCATTATGTGGGGGGGCGGAGGGAATCAGTAGCAGAAAGATCTCTATGGCACTGGTTGCCCGATCTCCTCCAGAGGACTGGAAAGCCACTTCTGTTTTCAATTTTGGTACCTTGAAAACTGCTGTGTTCTTTAAAGGATGGCTAACATCTGGAGAAATTGCAAACTGATAACATAACCCCTGGAAGGAACTGCCCCCTCCTCATCCCTCCAGCCCCATGAGCCACTGTGAACATTTTGTATATAAAACATTAGTACATTTTTCTTAGCATTGTTAGCCTCTCTTCCTTCCTCATGGGCTGCAAAAGTCGTCTGACAAGCCTGGATAGTCTAACAGTTGCATTTCTGAAACCCTGAAAAGTATCAAAATTGTAGCCTTTTACAGCAAAGTTGTGTTATGGGGTGGGATTTCTTGGCTTCTTCCAAAAGAAGAAACAATTTATAATGCTGCCCTTTTCTTCTACTTGGCAGGACCTTTGGCTCCCAAGAGGTAAGCCATTCCACCAGGAGTGTAGGAGCAGTAACCCAGAGATGGTAGAGGCAGACAGAGAAGGACCGGGGGAAGAGCTACTCCTAGAGATGGACAGGAGGAACCAGGAACAGTTTGAATTCCTCAGAGCACAGGAGAATTGGGCTCTTCAGCAGGAAGAGACATTGATGAGCCAGTTCCTACAACTGGAGGCACTTCATAGGGAATGGGAGCATTCCCTAATGGAGAGGCTCTTTGAACTGGTGGCCAAATGAGTTCGGGATTGCCTGCTGCTGGAGCCACTGAACCTCCAGCTATCGCCACCACCTCTTCCTCTGGTTGCAGATGGAGGATCCTCTTTTAAGGACCCCCCCTGAGTGATTGGGTAGAGAGCCTGCAGGACTCCTGGAACTTCACCCTCACTCAAAACCCTTTTTAGGGAGACCTCTTGTTCTCCTGGACGGTGAGCCTATGGGAGTCCTAGAGCCCTACCAAGTGCCCACTCCAAAGCCCATGCAGGAGACCTCTCCTGTTTTCCCCAAGAGAGATTTTCTCATCATTTCCCCCTTGGTGGGAGGAGAGCAAGGAGAAGGGTGCAGAGATTGCAACGTTTAGTCAGTGCTCACAAATTCATTCCTTTAATGTTTTAAAGATTGTTAGCTGACCTTTCTTTTTAAAAATATTTTAATTACACGTTCCACATAGTACTTTTTAATAACTGTTATCGTTTCCTTGGCTTGCCTGTGGCCCCTCTCTCTTAAATATAATCAACAGAAGATGTTTTCAGGTTCGGGATTGGGCCCCACACAGCACATGAAATTGAATGACGTATTACTCTCTGTTGCCATGATATTGCAAATACTTTTCGGTCTGTCCCAAACCACACGACCTACCCAGGTTCAGAAATATCCCAAGTCCCAAGGATGCTCAGGAGGGATGGGGAAAGTGCAGTGAGTGTTATGTGCTTACAGAAAGCACTAGTGGTTTACAACACAGTAGAACTCTAGATAAACAACGTATGGCTTAGTTCACATGCAGAAATCAAAATTCCAGTAACAATACAGCAATGACAGCATCTGCCACTACCCTGTCCGTAAATGGCCCCTCCCTTCTCCCCCAAAACCTTGACCGGTTGCCGTCATTAGCACCACTAACAGCAAACAATTAAAAGAAGAGAATGGCTGCATACTCCACTCCTCCTCCCCCCATGCCTTGCAAATATTGATAGGGTCATTAGCAGAGATTGAGTGCTCCGGATAACAGAAATTTGTAAACAAGTGTGACTAGTGAAGACAAACATTTTACAATGACTGCATTACAACTTGGCCATAGCACAGCACAGACCCAACCCTAAGGTGAGGTGGAGGTGCCCTGTTATAATTATCATTAATGTGCGCAGTGTCACAGTAATGAGCGGCTAAAATGGGGTTCTCACAACAAATATTTTGGTGGCCTCAGAGTGTGGCCACCAACTCTTGCTGGTGGCTGCTCTGACAATTTTTCCTAAAATACTTATTTAAGTTTAGGAAAAACAAATAAATATGCACATATCCATATCCAAATCATTGTAATTTATTTATAAAGGTGTTTTTTTTTTTGCAAACTCAATAATAAAAATAATGTACAGTTGTCTGTGTTCTTTACTGAACCTACACAGAATAAAAACACAAATAAAGTGCTTTGCATGTTCTTGTCTGTTGTTGTTTGTTTCCTTTGCTTTTAGGTTGCCTTTTTTTAGACTTGCTAGCTGGTAAGTCTGCTGCTGTGAAAAGTAATATTTGTACATTTGTTAATATCACTTTTCACAGAAGCAGACATTAGCTAGGAGGCAGTGAAAAGTGATATTAACAAACATACAAATATCACTTTTCACAGCAAATTTACTCAGCCCCTGCAAGCTAGGGGACAAATTAAGCCCTGGATGGGGAGGTGGGTAGGGAGACAGCAAGGGCCAGGGGTGGTGAGCCCAGGGCTGGCACCCGCTGCAGCATGGCTGGGGCTGGAGCCCGAAGCCCCATGGCCGGAGCCTGCCGCTCACCACCCCAGCCAGAAGCTGGAGCCCCACCGCCCTCGGGAATGTGGGGAACTCACACCGGCTGCCTGCTCCTTGGGCGTTCGTGGCTTCAGAGGAAGGCAGGGCCCAACCACTGCTGGTGGCCCCGTGGGAGGGGTTGCTGCTCTCCCCCATCACCACCCAGGAGGCTGTGGCCGCAAGAAAAGCCCCTGGTGGCTGTGTTTGAGAAACGAATGACAGGCACTAGGGGGGAAAAAACTCACAAAGTTATGTAGCCCTACAAGTATGTACCAGTGTTACCTCACATGCTTGTCCCACAGCTGCATAGGGTATGAGGGTGTCCTTTCAAAGAAACAGATGTCGTCCTCTGCCTCCCCGTGTGATCCCACCACACTGTGCCAGTTCTTCATCTTCCCCTGTGCAAGATGTGTGCAAATATGGCATCCCCTGATTTCCTTTGACTGCTGGGAACCAGGGCCAGTGTGCTCATGCATGGGATCCAGCTGCCTGTGCAGAGCTTGTAAACCAGACTTATCCTGTGCCCACTCGGGACGGAAGCAATCCCCTTCACCCTTACAAAAGCTATACAGTGGGTGGCACGCAACGGCATTTGCCACATTGACATCCAGATGGGTGCGTAGGCTACACCCATAGGATTTGAGTCTACCAAATACATGCCCTTCTTCCTGTGTTCCCCAAGTTTGTGTTCATGAATCTGTCTCTGAGGTTCACGAAGCTTTGCAGAATGAGTTAATTGTAACCTTTTTGCTTCACATACTCACCCCTTGTGTTGGGCAAAATATTGGGATATGGGTGTCATTGATGGCCCCTGCACAGTTTGGAAACTCCATCCTTGGAAATCTTGTTATTTCTAGAACTTTTCTTATGGCACCCACCCATGGGTAGCTCACAGTGTTACTTGCCTCAGACCTGCACAACCACAACCCTGACAGTGGACTTTCCAACCCCAAAGTGATTTGCAATGGACCTATGGCTATCTGGTGTTGCCAGCTTCCACAGGGTAATAGCCACCCTCTTCTACACCAGAATGGCTTCCCTGAATCAAGTGTTCTGGCATTGGAGGTTTGGTGCATGCTCCTCAGATGGCTCCATGAAGGTCTGTTTCCTCGTTGGGAAGTTCTGAAGCCACTGCTGGCCATCTCTGTTTTCCGAAACGATGTGATCCCACCACACTTTGCCGGTTCTTCTTCACCAGAAGCGACAGTCCACCCAAGGGCATACGGTGGCAATACTGGCATTTACCATATCTGTATCATGTGAGCTGAATGAATTGTCATTGACCCTCAGGGTCAGTCACCTTCAACATGTCAAAGTTCTGCTCAAATTCCATTGAGCATTTCACCGATCACCTACTCCACTGCATAAATGTTTGTCTCGCAATGAGCAGGAGCAGAACCAGATCACCATTCCTTTGCTCCAAGTCTTCCACCCAACTCATCAGGAATAACAATGAGGAGCGACGTGATCAGGAACTGCCATTGGCAACTATGTGGGAGATAGTATCAACAACACACAGCAAACTGGTTCCTAGAGCATTTCCCTGTCTGCACAGAACCCTGGGACACCATCCCTGAATTGGTAGCGCTAATGTCGCCTAACAGCAGCAGCAGTGTGGACATGGGTGTATACGTTTACACTGCATTTCACCCATGTCCAGCACAGCATAATGTGGACATTTCGGCATAGTGTGGGGAACATGCATGAGCATGTACATGATCCAGTACTTGAGTCTGCATGCAAAAGCATCCCCATTAGGTGGGGAGCCCCAGGCCTGAACGAGTAAATGGGAAGGGAGACATGATCAGCAAAAAATTCCTTGCTGCCTCCAAAGGGTGCTTAGTTTGATTAATATGCGTTTTGACAAGCTCGCTTGAAAACCTGTTTTTCTGCTTTTATTAATATAATTTGCCAACAACTAATCCTCAGCATGGCTTTTTATGTATCCGGAGCTGAGATGTTCATGCATGAGAAATAACTCTGGAGCCTTGTGTATTCATTTCTCTTTAGCATGTTTTGCACTAGAAGCTGAATTCCCCAGTTAATTGAATGGGTTCACATTGTAATTATGATCTCCTGAGAGTCTTTGTTAACTTTGGAGACTCCATTTTAACTTTAGATTTCACTAGGAAAAACTTTATAACGGAAGAACTTGGGGAGTCCATTACAAGATCGCTCTGATGGCATTAAGAGGTGAAACTAATTTTGATGCAAATCTTCAGAGATTCCTTAGGCCTGGTCTACGCACAGTGTTTGTATGGGTTTAACATTTTGGTTGGGAGTGTATGTTTTTTACCAAATTAGTTATACCAGTACAACTCCTAGTGTAGATGGCAGTTATACTACTAGTATAGCTTATTCCCCTTCTATGAGAATAGCTGTACTAAGGGCTGGTCCCCACTTAGTCCGGACTTCGGACTAAGGTACGCAAATTCAGCTACGTTAATAACGTAGCTGAATTCGAAGTACCTTAGTCCGGACTTACCGCGGTCCAGACGCGGCCGGAAGTCTCCCCCCGTCGACGCCGCGTACTCCTCTCGGCGAGCTGGAGTACCGGCGCCGACTGTGAGCACTTCCGGGATCGATCCGGGATCGATTTATCGCGTCTTAACCAGACGCGATAAACCGATTCCGGAACATCAATGGCGTGCCGCCGGACCAGCCGGTAAGTGAAGACTAGGCTTAACAGAAAGTGCCTTTATACTGGTATAACTGTGTTCCATGCTAGGAGGACTGTTCTGCTTAAATGATACTAGTGTTGCTAAAGTGGTGCAACTTTCGTGTATACAAGCCCTCAGTATCGGTATTATGCAACATTACAGCAGTACAGTGTTGTACAAGTAAACTTAAACTCCTGTGCTGATGCAATAAAAATGTGAGATAAGACTTTAATTCTCACGCTGCTGATCTATAAAGTCCCTGTTATGGTATTACCATGAAATATCAATGCAAGCTTTTACTGCCATTTAACTGCTGGTTTAGTGGTAGTACAATAAGTTACTATATGGCAAACTGGAGTTTGAGACTGACTTTCTCTCTTGCTTCCTTGCATTGTCCTTGCTCTTTAATAAACATTCTAGCTAATTTGAAAATGGTGTTAATTGGCTTTGGCAGAAACAGCATCCATCCCTTCTCAGCAAGAACATGGTTAGGAGAGAGGGTGTAAAGACATTAAACTATACTAAAATGTATTATGGGGATGGAGATTTCTGAAATACCCATCAGAAAAAAAAAACCTCCACAAATTCCCCAAAGTCCAGGGAATTCTTAGTTCTGAGTTACAACTATCAGGACCAGCTGTAACATTATTGTAGCAAATGTAGGCCTCTATCAGGGGATGTGTTGCAGTGCTTCGATTCTAGTGTAGCAGGGATAGAAGTTACTGTGGGAGGCTTTTGCTCTGAATTTCCTGTTATTTGTCAATCATTCCTTTTAATTACATTGTTATTTAGAAACAATATATCTGTTTTGTTTTGTAAACAGAATGCTTCCAAGCTTTGATATTGGTGGATAGAGCTGATGGAAGCAATCTCTTAGCATTGACAAATGGTATGTATGCATCTCAACTCCATTTATTCTACACTCTCCAATATTTTATCATCTTGATTTAATCAGCAGAAGCATAAAGTTGAATAAAATAAGCCTGAAAAATCAACTACTATTGCACGTAGACCAACTGTAGTGTTAATCAGGCCCTACTGTGTTTTCTTTTCCTTGGTTTTCACAATTGTATGTATGTATGTATGTATGTATAGTTCCCTTCAAGTGAAGCTGTGACACCTTAAATGAGAAGCATCATGTTTTCTGGTATAGCAATTAGGGAGAGAAGAAAGGGTGAGCTCTTGATGTATTTCCTTGTCAAGCCATAAAACATGTGGGGATAGATGTGAGTAGCTTATTTCTTTCGGAAGTAAACAAAGGGTTTTGGAAATGGGGCAGGGAATTCATAATGGAAATGACTAAATTTTTTTGGCTTATCACGTTAGTAATTCCTAAAAGAGCAGAAGAGGAAGGAGGAAGGGGAAAAGCTTGCTGCAGACATTAATGCACTGACAAGCAGCTCATTCGTGGCCTGATCCTACTTCAGGGTTTCTCGAACTTCATTGCACCACGACCCGCTTCTGACACAAAATTTACTACGCGACCCCGGGAAGGGGAACTGAAGATTGAGCCTCTCTGCCCTGGGCGGGGGTCAAAGCTGAAGCCTGAGCCCCGACCCCCCCGGGGGCGGGAGGGTGAAGCCGAAACTTGAGGGCTTCAGCCCTGGGTGGGTGGGGGCTGTAACCTGAGCACCACCAACCAGGCTGAAGCCCTCAGGCTTCAGCTCCAGCTCTGGGCGGTGGGGCTCGGATTTATGGCTTCAGCCCCAGGCCCCAGCAAGTCTAACGCCAGCCCTGGTGACGCCATTAAAGCAGGGTCGTGACCCACTTTGGGGTCCTGACCCACAGTTTGAGAACCGCTGTCCTAGTTGCTCAAGTTTCCCACTGATGTTAAATGAAGGTTGCAGGATAAGGATGTGAAACTGCATGAGGCATCAAATCTCAGGCTATGTGTACACGACAGACCTTACAGCAGCACAGCCACTATAAAGTCTCCCGTGTAGCTGCTCTCCTGTCGGCATAATTAAACTACCCTCAACGAGCAGCGATAACTATGTCAGTGGGAGAGCGTCTCATGCCAACATAGCTTGTCCACACTGGTGCTTTTGTCAGTGAAACTTTTGTCGGTCAGGGGTGTGAAAAAAAACACTCCTCTGACCAACAAAAGTGCAAGTGTAGACATAGCCTCAGTCTTGTATTAGCACCTAAATTAAAAGAATGTTGTTCACCTGGTTTAGGTCCAAAATGTGAATTCTCTTTAGTCTAATGATCTGGGGGGAATGTCTGTTCATGAACTGGTGAATCTAAACCTCTGTAGAAGTGATGAATATTCTCTCTTCCTGTCTGCAACCTGTTGAAACCCACCATTTGTCAAACAGAAATTATAAATATCAGACTTCTCCCTTGCCCCACCCTCTGCCCCATACTTTACTATTTCTGTAAGGCCTCAAGAAAAATGTAGTGATTTGCCTTAGAAGAGGAAGCATTAGTTAACCAATCCTATTCCCAGTGCTGACAATATCAATGATGCAGGTTCGTAGGGTTTAAATTATTGTATTAATTGAGGGCGATGCAGGTGTGCAGGGTTTAAAATTACTGCATATTAAGAGAAGTTATTTATTTTTTGCCTTTGAGTAAAACTTTTGTAAGATCCCTTTAAATTTGATGTTTTATTTCATTATACTTTTAATCTGTCATTAGTTAATTCTATTTAAAATATAGTATTGCATCATGTGGTGTAGAGGAGATGATAAATTGAGAAGCTTGTGTATGTGAATAAATGCTCTGAAGAGTATTTCGGTAAAGCATTTACTGAGATGAGGCAATCAGTCTCCCAACATAAAAATAAAGGGCCAAAGTGTGTCCTGATTTGCACCCTATAAAACTCTACACGCTACAGTGGGATTGCATAATATGCGAGTCAGTTCACAATGTGGCTCAAACTATGCAATCTCTGGGTTATATTTTGTCAGTTTTTTTAATAAATCAATATCTCTACTGTCGCTCTGTGTATGTATATTTTTTATGTATAGTATCTATATGAACTTCCAGGGTTGCAGCTTGATCAAACTTAGAAGATTTAGGGCAGATGCAGTTCAATATTCTGATCCTTGAGGGGAAGGGGGAGATGGTAGCCCATTTCTCTTCAAACTTATCAAAGTCCTGTAGGTGGCACACTGAAATCTGTTCCACTGGAGATTCTCTCTTTAGTAAGATTTATCTAAGTTCTCCATTGTACTTTGTTTTGATTAAACTGTTTCATTAGCACACGCTCTCTGTTTTTCTTTCTTTTTGGCTAGTGTAATTCACAAAAATGAAGTGTCTTTAATGTATTTTGGTATCTGATAATGTGGTGACTTGTAAGTTTAATTGTAAAAATGTAATGTGGATTGCTGAAGTCTTTGTATTTTAATGTTTAAAGTAAACGATGTGACTACTGAAGATGGGATGCAGAAAAGCAAACCTAGGTTACAGCCTTCTATATCAAATGAAAATACAACAGGTTCTCCTTTGTGAGTATACAGGTTACATTTCATTTCAGTTTACTATAGCCAGTTCTTTTAAATATTCATTGTCTTGCACAATAGACTTTGGCATTAACACTATAAAATTAACTGTTTAAACACAATTTTGAATTGTGGTTATGAACGAAGCCTCAATCTGACCTGTGTGGAAGACTTGAATGTCCTCCAAGTTACAACAGGAGGGTGTGTGTCTGCCTGTAGCTAGAGAAGGGATAGAGTGATACAATTTCGCTGTATATGAAGGTGTGCAGTTAAAGCCGTGGATAATTAAGGTACTGGTCTGGGACTCAGGAGATTTGAGTTCAGTTCCCAGCTCTGCCACAGACTGTGCAGGACCTTGGGCAAGTCACTTAAACTCTGTATGGTTCAGCTGCTGTTCTGTAAAGTGGGGTTTATCATATTTCCTTTGTCTATCTTGTCTATTTAAAGTGTAAGTTTTTTGGGACAGAAGCACGCTGTAACAGATGGCTCATACAGTGCCCAGCAAAGAGGCCTTGATTGCCATTGAAAGCGCATGGCACTAGCTTAATACAAATAATGATCCATTGAAACTGTGGACTTCATGATTGGGACCAAGAGTTATTTTCTCCCCCTACTGAAGAAGTTTTAACAATTAAAAACTGAATCTTTGATTGGTAACACAAGGCACGGTTCAAATTATTATTTATTTTTTTGTGATTCTAACAGAATGGAGGCAAAAGAAAAATCACACTTGGGGAATGAAGACGTATGTAGTGAAACAAGGGAGTTACCTTTAAAGCTATGTTACCAGAATCATGACTGCTCTAATGTATGTCTTGCCAACAGACCACTGAACTCATACAAGGGGGAAAACCCTCTTAAAATACCAATCCTGTGTCATTTCCAGAGACGACATGCAAAAGCAGACTCGCTTTCAAAGTCACTTGATGTGAATTATAAGGCCCCCTGTGGGAGGAGTCTGAGAAACTTTCAAGATGTGCAGAGTTACCTGTTTGAAACAGAGTGCAACTTCTTATTTGTCGATCACTTTTCTTTCAACACATACGTACAGCTGGGCAGAAACACTCTGAACCGAGAAGCACTTGTATTTGATTTTGATATCAGCAATGGAGCTGAGTCTGTGCCCATTTCCTTCTGTAATGAAGTTGACAGTGCAAGATTACCTTATTTTAAATATAGGAAGGCCTCGTGGCCACGTGGGTACTATCTGAACAATTTCTCCAGCATGTTTCTTGACTCATGTGACTGTACAGATGGCTGCACAGATAGGTAAGTAGAAAAAGTTGACCTCTAACTAAAGCCAAGTCATACAGGTGCCCTGAATAACATGTAGGGAGACTGTCAAATTTACTGTGTGCATTTAGTGATATAGTCACTTTGTCTAATAATACGCAGGGTAACAAAAGCCTTCGATGGTCCAAATTAAAAGCTCTAGCTCTACTGTATGTGCAGAAGAGTGGGGAGGAGCAGATCAGTTGCATGCTCCTCTCATCCACTTGCAGGCTCTTTTTCCACAGGAGTTGAGTCTCTCTGGTTATGTAGGGAGTGAGGCCAGAGCCAGGCCAGGCGTTGTTCACAATAAACCTTTGCGGCTATAAGAGTGTAAGATAATAGTGACAGAGTCAGTGTTATCTTCTGTCGCTCCCCAATCTGTGTTGTGAACTCTAGTCATTTTCTGGTGGGGGGAGGGAGATGGCGAAGCAGTGGCAGGCACGGATGCCATGATAGTACAAATTTTGTTCAATTTGTTTATTTTGTGTATTAGATAGTATTTTGTGTAGTCAGTTTCGCTATGTCCCCCGGTGTAGTTAGTCCCCACCCTCCCCCGTTGTTGTTTGGGCCTTCTACAGGACACAGGCAAAAGAAACATTCTTAAAGAAGTAGGAAAATGTGATCGTAGACCAAAAAAATTTGGGGGGGGGCTGAAAGTACTTAGAAAAACATAGGTTTCAAATTGACTAGATTTAAAGTTCACTTTGTCCCTTTAATCACATCCTTATTTTCACATGACATTTTACTGTTGCCCTTCTAGGTCAAAATGTGCATGCCTACAGCTGACTGCAAAAGGCTGCAGTGAAAATTCTGCCTCACCAAGTAACAGAGCATCTTGTGGTTACAGGTATAAAAGACTGGATGGACCTGTCTCCAGTGGGTAAGACACCTAGAGTTTACACTGGTATTTTATCCATATACAGTTATAGTATTCAGGCCACGCTTAAACAGCTTTTGGTTAGCCAGCATCTTGGGGAGGGAGGCATTATAGTGATTGTATTGAATGATCATGGTGAAATGGGAAAAGTACTTTTGTTTTGAAAGCCACAGCATGGGTTTTGTATTATAGGAACTATTTGTTATACTTAGTTCAGCTTGCAAGACTAGCATGGTAGATCTCAAAGCACTTTACAAAGGAGCTCACTATCTCCTTACAGAGAGAGAAGATGAGGTACAGACAGGTGAAGTGAATTGTCCGACATCACCAGCAGGCCAGTGTCAGTGCTAGGAATAAAGCCCAGGTCTCTTGGGTTCCAGTCCAGTCCATACTCCACACTTAGGGTATGTCTACAACTGCAGTTAGACACCTGTGGCTGGCTTGCGCCAGCTGACTCGGGCTAAGGGACTGTTCAGTTGCAGTGTAGTCGTTCAGGCTGGAGCCTGGGCTCTGGGACCCACCCACGTCTTAGGGGCCTGGAGCCTAGGCTCCAACTCAAGCATGTACACTGCAGTTAGCCTCTTAGCCTGAGTCCTGCGAGCCTGAGTCAGATGGCATGGGCTACCTGCAGGTTTTTAATTGCAGTGTAGGTATACCCATAGTGCATGTACTGTGGTAACATGGCATTGAACCTGGGAGTTGCCAGATCACAACTGGCCTTACGGAATGGAAGCTCTCACTGAAGTTGTTCCAACGTTTTGACAATCAGCTTCACCCCAAAATGTTACAAGCTGGGGATATTTTAAAAATCAGAAAAATCCAATAGTCCCTGACTGCCATGACAAAGTCCATCCAGGTTGATTGATTGCTCTTTTACGCTTTTAAATCTGTTCCAAGGGTCAAAGGGGGCGCTTCATTAAATCACTTGTCAAGGCTGCAGAATCTATGGTGCATAGCTCACTTAGGTAATATAACTATGGTATATATTTCTCACTCATCCCTTAGGGTGACCAGATGTCCCATTTTTAAAGGGACAATCCCGTTTTTTGGGATTTTTGCTTATATAGGCACCTATTACTCCTCACCCACTGTCCCGTTTTTTCACAGTTGCTATCTGGTAATTCTGTCATCCCTGAAAATCTGATGGACTCTTGTAAGTGTTCAATCAGGAATGGGGAAGGCTAAACTCTAGAAGTGCAGTGATTTGCCCATTCTTTTCTAACCAGGTGTCTTTGTCTTTTCAGTGAGCTGCTCTTTTATTTGCTTTTGCCAGATATGAACAAGTGATATTTTTTTATTTCATTTTTCTTTTTTTCTGGCAGAATTTATGAATGCAACTTATCGTGCAAGTGTGACAGAATGAGGTGTCAGAACAGAGTAGCACAGCATGGCATTCAAGTTCGGTTGCAGGTGTTCAACACAGACCGGAAGGGCTGGGGCGTCCGCTGTCTAGACGATATTGACAAAGGAACCTTTGTTTGCACTTATTCAGGTAACATAAAACAATGCCTGAAAGATTCTAGCACTGTCATTCTCAAACTGTACTTTGTGGAGCCCTTCCTAGAGGTCTGCAAACTGCAGCATTTTAAGAACCAAGCAGTGAGCAGGATATGCTGGGTTGAGACGCCAGATATGTCCATAAAATCTGCTTTTCAGTGTGCACTAAAGAATAGAAAAAAGCTTAGAAAACAACTGTAATTTAATGGTGCTAGCCAAGCACTCGGACCATTCCAAGGCTAGATTTCTGAGACTACTGTCTCAAAGGTACTACCCCTTACCCCACAAGCTTGTCTGTTCTGTGCTAGATTCCACAAAGACAGCTCCCTCGCTGAATGAATGGTGTTTGCATTTCACACTCACAAATAGTGGTCTTGCCCCTGCTAAAAATATAACTGCAAGGTGGGTCAGAATGAACATGGACTAAACTAAAAACCTTCTGCTTTTCTTCTAGGCAGGTTAATGAGCAGAGCCGAGCCTCAGGAAACGAGAGATGTCAATTGTGAGGCTGAAAAGAAAGATGCTGTGAATGACACAAGTCCCAGCTCACTTTCAGTAAAGAGAAAACTGGACACTGCTTGTTCAGATTCTGAGATAGAACTTGTCCAGACGGGTAAAGACAGCATTAGCAGGAGCAGTGAAACTTCATCTCAGCCTGCGGAGGATGAATATAAACCAGTTGTGTAAGTTGTAGTAGCAGATTTAAGGTAAAGATAGACTGTATGCTACTATTATAGACTATTCAAAAAAGAACTAGATAAGTTCATGGAGGATAGGTCCATCAATGGCTATTAGCCAGGATGGGTAGGGACAGTGTCCCTAGTCTTTGTTTGCCAGAAGCTGGGAATGGACACCAGGGGATGCATCACTTGATGATTACTTGTTTTGGTCATTCCCTCTGGGGCACCTGGCATTGGCCACTGTCAGAAGACAGGATACTGGGCTAGATGGGTCTTTGGTCTGACCCAGTATGGCCATTTTTATCTTCTTATCCCATAGCAATACCCACAGTGGAACTTGAGTGTGTTCAACTGAGCAGCCCTTTTCATATTTTTTTAAACTTATTTTTTCTGATATTTCTTCAGGCAGGACACAATTGTTTCTATGAATTAACTTTATTCCCAACCCATCTGGAACTTTCTTGGCATTTTCCAGGAATTGCATTAGTCTCCTGAATGAATACATGTTTGTACTTGAGCTTTCATGGTTATAGCTCATTATGTTAATTTGAAAAGGGAGCAATGACTTTCATATTTTTCTCCAACCGTGCAGTATTTTAAATTAATCACTAATTGTTCTGTCCTCTTCCTTTTCCCCCCCAATCCTTCACTTCTCACCATTTTGAATTGTTGTAGCAAGAGACTAAGGTCTGGTCTACGCTACAGGGTTAGTTCAGTGCAAGGCAGCTTATGTCGACCTAACTATGGAAGTGTCTGTGCTTAAATTTCACTCCCACCAAAGTAATAACTCCACATCCATGAGCGGCGTAGAGTCTGGGTCAATGTAGTTAGGTCAACATAACACAGTGTAGACACTGCCTTGCTTACATCAACTGTTACTGGCTCTCAGGAGCTGTCCCACAATGCCCCACACTGACAGTACAATTGATACAAGTGCTCCCGGTGAGGATGCGCATTGCCGACGTAAGTTATGTTGACTTAATTTTGTAGTGTAGCCACGGCATAAGTCCCCAATCTTGTAATCAGTTTCATGGAGATGCAATAGCGTGTTCAGTGAGGGGAGCTCATCTTGGGAGCCTTAGTAGCCAATGAGAATTTCCAAAAACAAACAATGGCTTGTCTGAAAAGTAAACTTGTTACTTTGGCAGCATGTGTGGCGGGTGAAGCTTCCCCTGAGGGAGGCTAGCTCCTTGCCCTGCCTCTTCTGCCCGCGACCCCACACACACTCCATCCCTGCTCCACCCCAGCCCTGCCCTCTCCCCGCTTGTGGTGTCCTGTCGTGAGACACACTCCACAAAACCCTGTCTCTCCTCACCCTCCCACCCAGTCCCTCGCCAGGTCACCCACCCACTGCATACCTCCTCACCCCTCCTACCGATCACTTCCTCGCCCACCCGCTGCGAGAACCCCCCCACCTGTCACTTTCCTCCACCACCCCGCTCACCATGTCCCTCCTCACCCCTCCACCCTGCAGCTTTTGCAGTAACATGGTCAAGACTGTGTGGAGAGTCAGAGCGGGGAGTAGAGAGAGAAGGTCTGTGAGGTAGGCTGGAGCAAATCACAAGTGATTCAGATGCACAGTATTTGTATTCACAAACTATAACTATTAAATTGATAGCAAAGCTGACACACACTCGTTTCCATAAACCAAGCCAATTGTCCATATTCAGACTTGCATTTTCAACACCACTGAAACCTAATCCAATTTGGAATGAATCACTGTTATCAGTGATTAGCCAAATTTTACTAATATTATACATATTAAAAGGTACAGGAAACACCATTTTTAAGCTACATTTACTGCACCACTATACTAGATTTTACTTGATTATTTCCAGTATTTAGAATAAGAAAGATTCAAACTCCTGTGTTAAATTCTTACCGGCAGGGAGCACTTTTTTTTTTTTTTTTTAATCTTTCAAAAATAAAAAATAAACCATCAGACCAGGGATCACAAGAGACTGTTAACATGATTGGCATAGGGGTCATGAATACAGGTTATGTTGTACAGGATAAATAGACTGTAATCCACCTACCAGTGTCGCTGCATATGTTGTATCACTTCAGCTTCTGAACTTAACATAGGTCCCGCAATCTTAAAGAAATCTAAAAGGATAAAATTTGTTTGCTTCCATCTGTAGCACAGGAAAAATCATGACCTCTGTATGAGGAGTAGGGTTATATTAATTTTTTAAATTCTAAGATTTCTGGAGCAGGGACTGTCACTTACTGTATGATCCTACAGGTGACTAGCACTACACAACTCCATCCTGGCTGATGCCTGTAGATGCAACTGCAACGTAAATGGCTCATAATATTAAACCAAAGCTGACTCATATCCTGTCTCCCTACCTTTCCCTCCTGTTAAGGGAGTGTGCTGGGCTGCTCCACTCACTGCTAGGATGGCATCTCCTCCTGGTTACTCTGGGGAGTAGCTGATCAGGTCAGCGCCCCTTCCCGCAGTTGCTAGCCATCCCTCTGTCTCTGTCTGCCAGTCTGTGGCCCCTCTCTCACTCCACCTCTTTGTGACTTGACCCTCCGGCCAGGTCAATGAATGGTTTCCCTTTCTGGGGTTGGAAAGTCTTTCCTTGCCAGCAATCCTAGGCAGTCGTCCCATTCACTGCCTCGTAGTGCTTCTCCCTCAGTGGCTAGCAGGGGAACCCGGGCCCACCTTCTATTCTGGGTTCCAGTTCAGGGACCCTCTAGCCAGCAGCCAAGGTCTGTTCCCTTCTAGATCTTACTGTCTTTCCCTGAGCCCTGTTCTAACTTCCTGGCCTCCTCCCTCTCTGGGTTGGCCAGCCCAAACGCACCTCCCCTTCTCCCAGGGAGTGACTGCAGACTTTCCCAGCAGTCCCCTTTCTGCTGCCAATTTCCAGCCTGCCTTTATAGCCCCAACCCAGCTCCTTCCTCCTCAGCTGGGCTCCCTCACTCAGTTAGGGGATTGCTTGGCCACCTGACTCCTCTCAGCCATGGCCCGTTGGGTTAATTAGCCCCCTTCTTAGTCTGCATTAACCCTTTCAGGGCAAGTGTGGGGTGAACACACCATCACAGGGAGTTACGGTTCTTTTAGGCTTTGTAGGATTTTGTTTGTTTCAGTGGTATGTTTACAGTCTCTCTCCTTGCAAATTGTGCCTTCCAGTTTGAGGTATTAACAGCTGTAACAGGGAAAACCCAGAACCCTGAATGTAGATACTCTTAGTTCAGTGATGAGCATGATACAAGAACCTAGATGGATGAATAGATAGAATTTGGCTCTTGACAGGAACATTAAGGAAGAACTGCTTCCGTTTGTTTTTAAAATGTCTGTGGGATATACAAGCAACTCTCGCTCTCCTTTAACAATAAAGCATGAGCAGTGTATGATGGGCTGCCTTTTAAGAATATCAGTGAGGCCAAAACCTGCAGTCTCTGCTGGGGCAAAACTGCCACAAGATTTCTACTGAGTATTGACTGCAGGCTTTGCAGTCTGTTCTTTACAAACTGGAAAATATTAGCAAAATAGGTGTTGCAAGAGTTCTTTTATCGGTCTTTAGTTTTGCATAAAATCCTTTTCCCATCTCTGTGCAGGGTTCAGAACTATGGATATAATCCAAGGAATCTGAGGAGTCCAGCCATTAGGCCTAAAACCAGAACTGCTATTCTTCAGACTCGCCGGCTAAAACTGGTAAAAATGCAGAATAACAGATTGTATTCAGAATTATACATATTCAGTGAAGTGGGAAGGGAGTTATTTATGACCTTATATCAGTACACACGGCAAGATTTTTTTTTAAACAGCCTTTCTTACTTGCATCTATCATGGGACTTCTGCAATACTGCCCTGCCTGCTGCTGGCACTGGCCTCATCCCTTTCCCCATCTCCCTGCCAACATGTGCACAGTATGTGCTCCTTGAGCTGTCTCTGAGACTAGCACTAAATACTCCCACAGCCTCCTCACTTTTCTTCCCTGTACATGTATGCAGCCCCCAGGACTGTCTCCAGGAAACAACCCTCCCTCGAACTGTAAGCAACTATCTCTCCTCCTTGCAACTGCAACATATTCCATGTGCCTCCTAACTAATGAAATAGGAGAGGAAAAGATAAACACTGTTGGGAGCCAAACTCAAAGCTGCAGCATCCCTTGCTTCACTAGTGGTCAGGGTCTTATGCTCTGCTGCTACGGCACAGACTGGAGAATTTGATCTGCCACATGATCTAATATGGAGAGGCAGGAAGTATCCGCTCAGGACCTGTGCACAAGAGGAGGTGCTGGTCGCACTTGAGTTGGCCGTGCTAGTATCAGTGAGTGATAGCTTCACAGCTGATTCAAACAACATGTATGAGAGCTTCATACCAGGAACAGACAGTATTGGAAGTCCCATGATTAGTCACTGGTTTGTAGTGAAAGGGGAGGAATCTTGCTGACCCAGTCCATTTCAGTTAGCTCCGCATACAGAGCTAGCTTAGGCCCTGATTCAGCAAAACACTTAAGCGTGTATTTAAGCATGTGTTTAAATCCTGTTGAAATCAGTGGGCGTTAAAGTGAAACCCATGCTTAAGTGTTTTGCTGAATTGGGGCCTATGTTCTGGGAGGCTTGTCTGAATAATTCTGAATTATGAAGTCTAGGCTTGGAATTTAGCCTGCTAAAACTCACTCAGTCAAAACAACAGATTACAGTAGATTTGAAACTTGAACTCCAGGGCCTTAAAGCCCAGTTGTCTTTGGCTCTTGATGCATAGAACACAGTACCTCACAACCTTATTTCTTTTAAGGGAGTTGCTACACTGGTGCACGATGCCAGCTCAGATGAAGATGATAGTTCTCAGTCCCAGCAGTCAACCAAAACGAAACTAACCACTGGAACCAAGAAAGGCAAGGAAAGTAGGTTTGCAGAGTTATAAATATGACACTGGTTAGCACACTTGTGCCCAGTCAGGTGAAACATTTGCATTGTAGAAAACAATCTTTGAATGTGTGCAAACCTCTTCAAATGCCACATCTCTGACTACAATGACATTATCTGTATAGCACTTAGTGTGCTCTACCAATAAGCCTTAGCAGCCACTCAGGTTATTACTTATTACACATAGATGTGGATAGTGCTTAAAGACTCAGAATTTAAAGATAAATACAAGTTCCCTGCCCTGAGTAGTCTACAGTGTAATGGCCTGATCCTGTAAGATCTGAGCACTCCCGGAAAGGTGGTAAGCATCCTGTACTTTTGCTGCCTCCGGTGGGGGGGGCGAAGGGCAGAATTGGGCTATTTATTAGGCATGACACAGCAATGGTTAGCAATAAGCAAAGAGGGGCAGGGAGATATGGGAGAAAGAAGGGCACAGCTGTAAAAGATCCTGGGAAACATTTGCTGTTGAATATGCATCCTGTTAGCGTCTTATTAAAATATGGGATGCTGTGCAGAATGCAGGTGGAGACTGGCAATAAAATACCAGCTGGAAGAAGTGAGTTCTGAGAGAGGATTTGAAACAGGGGTGCGGGGAGAGACTGGATCATGCACAAGGTTTGGGGGGGCTGTTCCAGGCACTGAGGGGGAAGCATAGGTATTTATGGGAAATGACATGGGAAGCAAGAAATTGAGCGGGTGGGTATTTAGGGTCAAGTAAGCCAAACGCATTTAAGTTTGCAATGTTACCCTTAGTATCATTGCTGAGTCATTTTCAGTTGATGCAAACAAATAACGTGTTCTTTTGATCTCTTGAAATTTCTGTTGACAGAACCCAACCTGCAGCAAAAGCTAGGAGAACATGAGGAGGCCATGCAGTCTGAGCCAAGCACCACAGATACTGCAAAATCTAAAGAAAAAAGGCCATCCCCAGAAGATGCTAGAGGTGGTAAATCAGCCAGGCTAGATGATGCACATGTTATGAAACAGTCTATGGGCCTACTCCAAAGAGAGGACTTCAAAGAGGAAAAAAATAGGAGGTCCAAACAAGATCCTCTTTGTAATGAGGAGGCAGAAGGTGATGAGACACCTCTGAAGAATTCTAATAAAGACAATATTTATTTATTGGATGCCACAAAAGAAGGAAATGTGGGCCGATTTCTTAATGTAAGTAAAAATGGTAAATGTGTGTGCTGTTAAATCACTTAATTTTTTTTAATTGCTTATTTGCACAAATGATAGGTATTAATGAGTTTTGCAAAATTCTACTCTTCTTTTTTCCCAGGATGGGCAGTGTGTGTTTTTATTTTGGGGCAGGAAATCAAATAGCCCTAGATGATGAGGATTCTCTGTTTCCTTGCTGCATGTTGAATGGCCTTGCCACTGGGTGCTACACTGGATCAGAGCATGGGCTGGATGCTTGACTAGATTGCGGGTCTCCTTTCAGCCCATCCATGTTCCGAGGCTGTTGTAAACTGTCGTTTGTGTCAATTCAGGGACATGTTACATAATGCTGTGTGAAATTTCCATCCTTACTCCTGATCTGTACAGATGTAAAAACTGTCTACTAAAGAATCCCTCCCAGGTTTCACACTCAACCTAGTGCATGCTGAGAGGGGACCTGGCTGTTCTAGGCGGTGCTGTGTAGATATCCACATTGTCCAGGTATATACCCAATAACTCTGCCAATTGATTTAATTCAATTGATTGAATTTTCAAAATGCTCCCAGCAAAATGCTCCCAGTATAAGTACTACAAACTTTCATCTTCACATGCATAGCACTGGCCTTGTTTTTCCCATGGGCATTTATAGGTATGTCAAGCCAAAATCTGCACAAACATTGAAATTATGCTCCTTAATATAGAACAGAGACAATGATAACCTATCACATGACCGTCCATGTGCACACACCTGTATGTGTGCCTAACTGGGCTTGGCAGAATTTGAACTTTATTTTTTTGTAATTTTGACAATTGATTATCAATTTTTATTTAAGCATTTTTTCAATTTTTAACCATTTTAATTTTCAGTTGTGAGAAATTCAGGGGGGTTGGGGTTAGTGCAGTGCTGATAGCAGGGCTGTGGGGGGCTCCTGTGCAGGTGAGGGGCCTGAGACGCCCAGGCACAAGGGATGCTGTGGTTCTGGCCCAGCCCCAGGCCAGGGCTGCGAGGAGCAGGATGAGTGAGTGAATGGGACCATGGCAGCGAAGCTGCAGAGGTCTCCCAGCACAGCTGAAAGCTAGTGACACCTGATCCCTACAGGTGCAGGCTGCGGTCCTGCTGGGGCAGAGCAAAGACCCCTGGCCTGGGCTGCAAGGAGGCCTCCCTGCTGCTGAACAGCTCCTGTACTCTGTGACAGCAGAGCTGCAAACGGCTCCCTGCATGGCCGCAGGGCCAGTGACACTGGATCCCTGCAGGCACTCGGCTTGAGAGAGGCAGCCATTGACGGATGTTTTTTTGTCCATTTCTGTGTTAGGGGAAATCAATATTTACTGGTACCTAACTATGTAAATAGAATCCTGCCAACCCTCCCTAACTGTATGCACGCCTCACCTCTGCCTGACAATTTCCACACACTTGGAATTATTTTATTTATGCATGTGCTCCCAAAGATTGCTCTCTTATCTGACAGCGCAGCATCTTTAATTTATTATTGATGGTGATGACTTTTGTTCCTGTGTCAAATGAAGAGAGAAAAATCTCACCATAAACTATTTAAGTGCAGATTGACAAAAGAATGTGATTTTTCAAGACAAAATTGTTATTTTAGAAATGCTGGAGATATTCCTTCCCTCGAAGTGACCTAATTATAGCAAAAACTGCTGCATGTTAAACGCGGGTGATGAAAGAGTGGCAGTGGGGATGTCTCTTCTCTTTTTTTAAGCATGTTACAAATGTTTTGGGGAAAAAAACATATAAACATTCTACAGCCAGAGACTGAACATCCTACTGATTAATTTTAAATCAATTATTTTGTTTCCCAGCATAGCTGCTGCCCAAATCTCTTTGTACAGAGTGTCTTTGTAGAGACGCACAACAGAAATTTCCCTTGGGTGGCATTCTTCACAAACAGGTTGGAACTATCTTTTTTTTTTTATGTTCATTCAAAGCAAAACGGTTAGAAAAGTATTGCATTATTTTCCAGTAGACAAATGTCACGATCATAAAAACCACATTCTTATTGGTGATCTCATCAGAGACCAAGGCCTGAATGGGTAAGGGAACTAAACTACATTATCACCACAAGAGAGATTTTCTCTAGTGCTGTGTGAGGAAAGCTTCCAGTGCTGTACCTGTTCTGTGGAAATATGGGACTTGTCTTCAGAAGTGTCAATTGGCAACCATTTATAAGCATTCTATTCACTGCACAAAAAATAATTGTTCCTTTTAATATATTCTCCTAGTGGTTGGCTCAGAGAGACAGCATGAGGAACTTGCCATTACCCTAGGTCTTGCAGTCCTTAGACAGAATCATTCCAAAGAGCTAATGTGGTCCCATTAAAACCTATCCTCCAGGAGTTCTTGCAGGCCACAAAGGCTATGTTTACACAGCAAAGAAAAATCCACGGCAGACCCGTGCCATCCGACTCGGGCTGATGGGGCTCGGGCTGTGCAGCTGTTTCATTGCTGTGTATACTAACAGGCATGGGGTGGGAGGTTTCCACCCGAGCCTGGAAATCTACAGCAATGAAACAGCCCTGCAAGCCTGAGTCAGCTGGCATAGGCCAGCCGTGGATTTTTCTTTGCCATGTAGACGTGATGATCTCCATATCCAGTGTATGGTATTCCAGGGTTTGATTGATGATACACTATAGTTAGTGAGACTAGACTACGTCTACTACCATTCAGACACTTATACTGATTTTTAACTGAATTTATGTAGACATCAGAGAAAGTTGTGTTTGACCTCTGCAACCCAGATCCCAGGACCTGATAAGTCTTAGCACATCCTAGGTTTTTCTAATAGAACATTCATAAGGTGGTTGCACACACGGTTGCTTCGGAGGCAGAGCACGTTGCATTCCTTCATTTCCCACCTGCACCCCTCACAGCTCTCTCCGTGCCACCCTCCCTTCTCCCCACTATTTCAGGAACTCCCTACAAGTAGTTGGTGGCAAATTTGCAAACACAGTACAGTGGTAGATTCAGTTAACTAATATATTAACTGACAGTGGTTTTGTTTTCTAGGCATGTGAAAGCTGGAACCGAACTCACGTGGGATTATGGTTATGAAGCTGGAAGCATGCCAGAGACAGAGATCTCCTGTCAGTGTGGGGTTCAGAAGTGTAGGAAAAAAATATTATAGACAAATGTTTACAATTACCACCATGTCCATGTAAATTTGAAATTCACTTGCAAGAAAGGACTAGACTGTGTGCACAGAATTACAATTCTCCAGTGGACTCATACAAGCCTGTCCCCTAGACTAATTTAATCCCTTTCAAGTAAAGGGCCTGTGCTGATGAGATGTGTGAATCTGATTATTTTTAAATGTGCCACTGCTTGCTTTTTCGTATGTAGCAAAAGAAACGTGTTTGTCATAAGCAAACGCGTAAAACTGTACCTAGGCTATTCCTTTGCTCTGGGCTTGTTTTTTCTCATTCAGAAATGGAAGTGAGTGGCATTGTATCTAATAAGACATAAAGCAACGTTTATACAGCAGCCTCAGTCATTTGGGTTTTTTTTATTTTTAATTGATTGGAACTTCTGGAGAAAATATGGAAAGATCTGCTGTGTTTGACTGCTTGTAGCATCTTCTACAGTTTATTTAGCACAAGTTATAGTCTATTATGATTCATAAGTATGAAACAAGCTGGGTCTATGCACCTTCCCTTAGGCATCAAGATATTTTGTGAGTGAATAACTTATGGTCTGAGCACTTTAGCTCTGAATCAGCTCTCAGCACCCTATGCCTTTAAGCCAAAATTGCTTTTTGCTGTAGAGCTAAACAATATATGTAATAATTTTCAACTAATAACTTGCAAGAAGCTGTTTCTGGTCCAGGGGAAGTTCAGGGATTTCAGTGTTGTGTGAATTCTTGTCACAGTTTGCTCTTAAACTGTGCACAAAAAGTTTTATAAGAATCTGGTGATTTAAAAATGGGTCATTTGTGGGACCTGCTCTATCTCGGTAGTACCTTGACTGAATGACCCCAAATTTGCATCACCCACTGTACCCCTGCTCCTGATACTGTACGTACTTTTTCAAGGTAGCCTGCCTAAGCCATCTAGATTTTTACAGCAAATTGAAAACGCAGCTGTAAACAGAAACTCCATTGCAACTTTAATTATTGTGTGGCTAGGTGCCATTCCATAACACTACAAACCAATCGGGCATTGGCTGTGCTGCTCAAGAAGGGGAGAGAGGTTCTGTTTGAAACCATTGTGCCTAAATTTGAAACAGAATGTTTTTCTACAGTGAGTGAGTTACAGCAGTGAGACACTTTACTATAGTACGTAAAGTAAAACTCAGTGAGGTATCAAGACCTGCATAGTTTCAGAAGATGAGAAGAAAATAAATCTCCTAATTACAGCTATCCTATGAGGAAGAGTCTAACAGAGAATCCTGTAATGAAAAAGGCATCTTCAAAGATAACCTTCCTAAGAGGGATATTTGCTTATAGACTTGTAAAAAAGCTCCTTTCAAGTTGAAAGGGACAACTTTAACACCAGTCGCAAGATGTTGCTAATACTAAGCCAAAGTGGACAGTATTTAGGTAAAGACAGCTGTGACTAATAAAGCAGCTAGAACATCACGAGGCAGTTACAAGTGGAGAATAAAGATTCCCCTGTTTCTGCTAGCAGGTGGTAGAACAAGATGATGCCTCACAGCCAGTCCACTATCCAAAAAAAATGCTACAAGGAGTAAAAAACCCACTTTTTTTACCCACGAAAGCTTATGCCCAAATAAATCTGTTAGTCTTTAAGGTGCCACCGGACTCCTCATTGTTTTTATGGGTACAGACTAACACGGCTACCTCTCTGATAAAAAAAAAAAAGGCTGTTTGATTTCCTGCCTATGGTGTGAAGAATGCAGAAGGCTGGCACAGAAGTAGACTGTATGACACATATTAGATTAATGAATGTGGAGAGAAGTCATTTAAATTAAAATGGTTGGGAATGGGTATGTTTGGACAGTGTATGTAATGGACAGTATGTGTCATGGACAGTTTTTTAGTGAGTGCTTTTGTGATATTCACCAAGTTATACAGGAGGGAGGCTGGGCTTGTTGTCCTCTCCCTCAACCCATTGATGGGGCTTAATTTACATAAGGGTGAATATGATAGAATAAACTATGGCCTACTTAACTCCAGAATGCCAAACAACTTTCAGCTATGAGTCTTGTGTACACAGACAGGAGAACACAAATCACTGATTAGTCTCTATGCCACGACTGAAAAGTTCACTGATATGTGTGCAAGTGAAACTGCAGTATAAGGCCCTGGAAATACAAATGATAAAATTATTGTAGGAGAAATGCCAGCTTTCTATTTATTTTTCCTGGGGCAAAAAGGAAATGTTTATTAATTACTTGTTTACAAATTAATTTTTACAAAATAGATTTAGGGCCAAATTCTGCCCTCCTGTGATAAAACCTGATGGATATTGACTGAGCCAAAGCTACTTCAGTGGTTCACCTTGTAGAATGTCTGCCAAATATTCCCTCAGGAATGAGGATTGGAGTGTGGGAGCATTTGCTATATGAAGCTCTCATGACAATGGTAGGGTAGCTATGCCACTGAATGGGGCCAGGGCCTTCCTAGATAGGTTTCAGGTGTGGGTGGGCAGATGGAGCCTGGCTCTCTAGGGGTTTTTGGGAAGGAATCTCTTTCTCTGGCTGGAGAGCTAACTGGATTGTCAACTCCAAAAGTTCAAAAAATCAGAGGATTGGCCCCAAAATAATATTTTCTTTTAAATTTTTCTTTGATTTTTGAATTTCCCCTGCCAACCACCAACATGCACGTGAGAATTGTTGCCAACGTTTCAAGTTTATAGTGAGTAAGGTGATTTTGGCCCCAGCTAAAGGAGCTTTCACACCAGGGAGCCCAACCCAGATCTGGGCCCCATTGTGCTAGGCACTGTACAAATGCATAGTAAGAGATGGTCCTTGCTCTGAAGGGTTTACAGTCTAGTGCAAAGCATAGCGGTCAGTTTGACTTGGGATCTGGAATTGGGACTAACCAAACTCATACGGAAGCTAGCTAACATCCATTAGATGGAAATAACTTCTTAATCCCTCCTGAAGCCAGTTCTCAAAATGGCATCCTCGGTACAGTGTGACCTCTCGCACTGTGCATGAGAGGTCATGCTGATTGGGCTGTTCTCATGCTGGTGGTGGCATTCCAGTAGCACTGGAAATGAAAAGTGTCCAAACACTTAAATGCCAAGTGGTCTTTTGCAGGGGAGGAAGTTTGGGAAGCCCTGCTATAACTCATTAGCAATGCCCTGAGGCATCAAATCCCCATTAATACTCAAGTTGCAACTAGATTTCTGGAAATATAAGTTTATTACATCAAGTTCTGACCTTTTAGGAGCTTATATAAGCAGGATCTGGAAACAAGATTTCCCACACATTGCACTCCATTTCAAATACAATCTAAGGGTTTGCCTACATGGAGAAATTGACCAGCAGTTATTCCAGAACAACTAATCCACAACAGCTTCCCATGAGGACCTTCTATTCCAGAATAAAAGTGTTTTTATTCCAAAATAATTAGGGCTCGTGTATGCAGGAAAGTATCTTCAGGATAAGCTGCTCTATGTCTACACACACACAAGTGCTTTTTTCAAAGGATCTGGTATCTTTTTACATTAATCTACTTTAGAAACAGATTAAATATATATTGGAATGATTTACCCCAGAATAAGGTTCTATGTGGATGCAGCTTCATTTCAAATTAACTGTTCTGCTTCTAGCAATCCTCCCACGGCCATCCCACACTGCACACCTGGGTTGGCCTGTCTGTTTACCTTTGTGCCATAAACTGTTCCAGGGTTATGGTCAACAGCTCTCACCTCCCTGTTTAAATACTGGCACACAGCCTGGTGTGGCTCTTTGTGATTCCAGCTCATAATCAGTTCACACGCTCACAATCAGATATTATAGTAGCCAGGCCCTGTGCTTCCACAGGGACCTATAGGGAGGTGCTGGCCTCTGGGGAGGGGAACATGTCCAGTCCCATCTTCCAACAGTCATCGGAATGCCAAGACATCTGAGCAGCTAGCAAAGCAAATGGAGAGATGGCACTCCTTGGACACATCCCATTGCCACAACAAAGCAAAAGAGCTCTGGGAGGATTATAAACATGCCAGACACATCAACAAGGCCTCCAGCAACAGTTGCACTACCTGTGCCTTCTGTGAGGCACTGGATTGCATTTTTGTCAAGCAGACCCCCTCCCCACCACCAAACTCTGGCATACATTGGACAGCACCAAAGACCCACCAGCCAACCACAGACCCTGAACGGGACCCCAAGCAAAAATAAATTGCCCTGGACAGCCAGGATCTCTTCAGCACACACAACCCCAAGCCAGGGCCAGGGCCAGAGATGGCCCCCATATCCCAAGCCAAGACCCAGCCTGACAGTGCTTGGAAGAGAGCCTCTTCCAGTAAGTAATCTGTGCTATTCTACAATACAACCATATAGGGCAGGGGTTCTCAAACTGGGGGTTGGGAGCTGTCAACCTCCACCCCATCCCGCTTTGCCTCCAGCATTTATAATGGTGTTAAATATATTTAAAGGTGTTTTTAATTTATAAGGGGGGTTGCACTCAGAGGCTGGCTATGTGAAAGGGGTCACTAGTAAAAAAGTTTGAGAACCAATGGTATAGGGGGATTTAAACAGCAGCTTTTTTCTGGTCACTGCCATGTTATGCAGATAAGGTGTGTGACAGTGAGGTAATATCTTTTAGTGACCCACTTCTGTTGCTGAGAGAGAGAAACTTTTGAGCTACACAGAGCTCTTCAGCTCTGGGGAATGTTACACAGATGAAAGTTAGGAGTCCCTCTCTGCCTACTCTGCTTTTATTGTATCCCATTCCCCTCCTCCCATCCCCCTAGCGTGCTCAAAACAGTGCCTGTGCTGGAGAATTCAAGTTCTAATGCATTTATTTCTGTGAAATACTGAATCCCATAATCATTGGCCAAATGTGCCAGCCCCCTCCCACACCTCTCCTTTCCCATTCTGCTTAATGCCCCTTCCCCATTGCATGGTGGGTATGTTTACTGAAGCAACAGTTAGAGAAGGAGCACTTTAGCAGACAGTTTATCAATGCCCTGTGCGTTTACCTATCTTTACATTTTAGGAGGTAAATTGCCCAAATTAGGCTAGAGACAGTTCAAAGTGCACAGCGATTATAAAGCATTCAGAGCTATTTTTAATCACAACCTCAGCATTGTTAACCATTTGGGTTCAGGACAGTTATTCCAAAAATCTGTTTATTTTGCAGTGCATGTTGTGCTGATCTGCTAGTGTTATCACAGAGAACTTGAGGCAGAAATAGTGCTCTGTATTGAAAGGCACCCTGCCAGGCAATGCAGCTTTCTTGGGGCTGCCCTTCCACTCCTGCACTATCTGGTCTGGGTGGGGGAACCATGCCGGTATATAGCAGTACAACATAACTTTCTGGTTTGCCCCTTACCATTGTGAACAAGATCCTTCTCTGCCTTTTAGGGACATACCTCAGGATAACATCCTCCATCGTAAGGACAGCCTGTAGAGATGCACATGCAATTACTAGTGTGGCCCCTCCTGCTGCTGCTTGCCCACCATCAATCCAGCACCTGTATAGGGGTTCCAAACAAAGGAGAACGAAATTGGAAAATGTCTTACCATCTCCAAGCTCACCCAGACTGGGAAAAGACCAAGGAAACAGCATCCCGGAATAAAGAAAAAAGCAACATTTTATCATTGTTGGCATTGATAGACTAGAACGACCTGTGTTCTTTCTCTGCTCTCCTAGCATTCAATACACTGCACAAACAGGAACATTATCATTGTCTGAATGTCTGGAAAATCTCTGGGGGCGCAGAAAGGGGACAAAGGAGGACAAGTTTAGTGCCCCGGAGCTGCATGCCAGCAGAGGGAGAAGACTAAAGAGTGAAAGGGAAGATTTCCTTCAGCATGATACATAGGAGAAAGAGGCAGACAAGGAACAGGCTAAAGCACATCCACAAAGGAAAGGACATGCAGGCACAGCTATTGGAAATGATACAGACAGCTCTGCTGGAGAACACCGTGGCCAACATTCCAACCTACTTAGCCACATCCTGCAGCCCTTTGAGAACACTGCATACTGGGAGCACCCCTCCACTTACTCAACTACTACAGGCAAGCCCTTCCTTCATCATGCTACATGACATTAAGAACAGTCACAACCCCCCCACCTACACGTTTGTGACCCTATCAGCACAAACATGGTTGCACTCAGTACTTCAGGCATGTCTGCCACAGTTCCACTGGCTTTAAGTATGTACTATATGTTCAATTAGGTTTTTTATTATTTACAACTCAGTTTATTATTTATTCGTGACTTGGCTGAAAAATTGCATAAAAGCATTGCACAAAGCATAAGTGAGGAATGCACTCAAGGAGGACAGGTGAGGTCCCAGAGGACTGGAGAAGGGCAAACATGGTACCTATATTTAAACAGGGGAACAAAGAGGACCCAGGGAATTATAGACCAGTCACAACCTACTTTCCATACCTGGAACAAATGATTAAATAATCAATTTGTAAGTACCTAGAGGAGAATAGGCTGATAAATAATAGCCAACATGGATTTTTCAAGAACAAATCATGCCGAACCAACCTAATTTCCTTCTTTTGACAAGGTTACTGACCTAGTGGATAGAGGGAAAGCAGATATGATTTATCTAGATTTTAGTAAAGCTTTTGACCCAGTCCCACATGACATTCTTGTAAACAAACTGGTGAAATATGGTCTAAATGAAATTACTATAAAGTGGGTACAAAACAGCTGCATATATTTTGAAACTTCCCTCCTTAGCTCTGGCTGAACTCAAACTTGTTAAATTCCTATCAAAGTTATGTGCATAGCACCTCACTTTCAAATTAATTCTTTCTTGAAAACTACATTTTAGAGACTCACCTTAATCCTGCTTTCTGATGACAGGGATGGGGAAAGAACCTTCCCATATTTAAAATAAAGGGAGAGAACTGGATATAACCAGATGGCTGTCTAAGTGTTATACCAATAGAATAAAAACCAGCAGGATCTTATTAAGAGGGATAAGGCAAAGATGCCACATTTATTGTAAATATACTGATAATGCAAAAGATAAAAGTAAACAACGTTGTTTGACTACTTATTTCTTATACATACACACATACATATATATATATATAGAGAGAGAGAGATTCATTCACACAATCATTCATTCAAGTTCTGTATAGGTGTTATAGTTACCAGCCTAGAAGTTGCTCATGCCAAGTTACTGGCCAGGTATCTTGGTCATGAGGATGGAGTCGAGTCTGTGTCAGGTGCACCTGATGCTCCTGGAGGCTGGCAGCAGAACCAGAGACTCAAAGTCATCAGTCTTTAGAGTCCATTCTTATAGGAATTAGTTCCTATGTTAGTCTATGGGAGCTGTTTCATCCTGCTGTTGCTGACTCAATCAGCAGATGGCACATTCCTGTCCAAAGTGGCACATTCCTGGTGGCTCCACAATGTCCAAAGTTTGTGTTTCTCATCCTTCCAGGTGATGGGGTGGGTCCCAGTTTACCCTCCGGGGGTTTCTGGTCATCCACTTGACACATTCTTTGGCCGATGGATACTCCTTTTCTAGGCTGGCACCTCCCTAACCATCCATGTATATCAAGCATTCATCAGCATACATTCCATCCCTTAACCATATTTTAATTTACTGTCTCCACCACTTTCAGAGTGTGTGCTAATTCATTTGAGACTCCCGGCCCTTTAATCACAGAGGGTGGGGGTCTGTCCTAGGAGCAGTTGTGAAAGACACTTAACAGCTTATAGTGTTTGTTTACATTGTATAACAAAGTCAGTTAACTTGTTTGTAAATTTTACATAGTAGTCACAGGATAGATATAATCAATGGTTTCTACAGACAGTAGCTTACAAGTTTTAACAGAAGACCCAAGAGATTTTTGTATTTGGTGAAACTGTTGGATTTTAAACTGTGGGGGCCAAATTATGAGGGGGTCACTGTCTCTTGGGGGAATCACTGTTAGTACCTTCTTTAATATCCCTACATAAGTACAAAAGCAGAAGCTCTCTTCTCTCAAGCATTTAGGGTGAAGGAGGACTGATGGGCTAAACTGATGGGAAGTTTCAAAATATATGCAGCTGTGAAACAACCAAGGAAGTTTTGATGCAATCTGAGGTGGTAAAGGGGACAGGAATACTATTTACTGGATCACACAGGCCTGCAGGCTTATTTAGCAACAGACTGAAACAACATTATTCTAAAATAAATTCACAACCAACTAGTTTACAAAATCCTGAGGAATGTGGCAGCTGCCTTCTCCCTCAGCTTCTGCCATACACAGAACAGCTCTGGAGAAGTCCAGGATGCTTACCTGGTCTGTCTGGAAGAGCATGCATACTGCACAGTGAGTGGGCTGCTGAGCCATGGGGTGATTATAACCACCAAATGTTTTTTGGGACCACCATGATTGTGTTAGATCTAGAAATTAATATATTCACTTCTGTATCGGAAAGGAAAATTAAATGTTTTGGGCAGGTCTTTATTGAGGTTATGCATCCTAGGATGATCACTCTGAGTTTTGTGACAAGCATATAGAACACTGCATTCAGAGGGTTAAAATGTAAAGGAAAGAATGAACAGTCTCTAAGTTCTGCCTCAAAGAAGTTGGATGCCCCAGGTCAGGTGCAAGGAGACTGTGTTTGGCTCTTGCACGCGTTTTGATAGCTGTAGACAACAAAATGCCCAGGAATTTTGTTAACTCCTGCAACACATACAATCACCCATTTGCACAGATAATTCCAGTTATTGTGGTCTCATCTTGATTTGTAAATGGCATAAGCAGATACTTGGGCAAAAATAGTTGGGCAAAGGAGCAGCTAGAGGTATCTTTTTACACTAGGCAGGAAAGTTTTTCCAGAGGAGTGAGCCTGAGATAGGGAGTTGCGAATGCCTGAGTTATCAGTGCTTAATTTCAATTACCTAGTCCTCCAGAAATTGGAGTTGCAGTCCATTAGAAATGCCTTACATTTTAATCTGTAATCTTGCAGCCTGAAGAAGAGCTCTGTGCAACTCGGAATCTTGCCTTTCACCAACAGAAGTTGGTCCAATAAAAGAGGCTACCTCACCCATCTTGTCCCTTTAAATTTTAACTGGTGTCTAATTTGACATTGAGTTTATAAAAGTCTCTTGGTTTTTCAATGGAGAAATGCATTTCCAGGGTTGGTCTGCCCAACAACAAATATCCGTTTGAGACAGTAGTCCTGCTCACAACTAGGCTAGGTGGCTTGTTGAATAGACACTGCGCAAATAGCTAGCTGAGTATAAATAGGAATGTAAATGATGAGACACTGCTTAGGTGAATAGAATACAGACACACCAGAACCTTAAGGTATATATCCTGTGCAGCTCTGAATATGCCCAAGCAGTGCCTCCCATGTCTACACTGCTCTTTTTAGCAGTGTAGTGTCTCACTGCCACCCTGCTGCCGGAACTTTTCCCAGCCACCATGAAAAGCTCCAGCAGTGTGAAAGGCTTGGGTAGGGGGGAGGTAGAAGGGAAGGGTTCCAGCAGACTTTCTCTGCTTCCTCCCCGCCAGAGCCTTTCACATGCAGCTGTGTGGACACAGCCTACTTTTCACTGTAGCATATCACTGCGTGTAGCCTACACACTGTTGCAAGTGTAGACAAGGCCCTAGAGCAGGGGTCAGCAACCTTTCAGCAGCGGTGAGCCGAGTCTTCATTTATACACTCTAATTTAAGGCTTCGCGTGCCGGTAATAAATGTTAATGTTTTTTAGACGATCTCGCTATAAGTCTATAATATATAACCAAACTACTGTTATATGTAAAGTAAACAAGGTTTTCAAAATGTTTCAGAAGCTTTATTTAAAATTAAATTAAAATGCAGATCTTATCAGTTTAGTGTGATCCTTGCCCTTGCTTTTCCTTGCTGAGTTTTCCAATGTCTGGCACGTAATTGGATACTTTAAGCTGCACACAGGTTTCTGAGTGATCAGTTGTTAACCGGCTGGAACCCCAGATCGGCAGCTGAGGTGAGTGGAGCAAGTGGCTGGTAGGGCTGAGCAGGGCCGGAGGTCTGGACCCTGTCTGGCAGGGGGCCTGCGCTGGAACTCCAACCGGAAGCAAGGTGAGAGGGGCTGTGGCCGGGGGCACACCAGCTGGCAAGGGGCCAGCAGCTGGAACCCCAGAGCAGCGACTGAGCGGCTCAGCCCGCTACCGCTCTGGGGTTTCGGCCGCTGGCTCCTGCCAGGCGGGGTCTCAGCCCGCTGCCAGCCTGGGGTTCCTTCACCCAGGCCGGCAGTGGGCGTTGAGTGGGACCGGCAGCGGGACCCCATCTGGCAAGGGGCCAGGAACGGGAACCCCAGAGCAGCGGCGGGCTGAGCGGCTCAGCCCGCGCCGCGTGCCATCAAAAATCGGCTTGCGTGCCATCTTTGGCACGCGTGCCATAGGTTGCCGACCCCTGCCCTAGAGTATGAAACAGCTATGGGGATGTTTAAAAAAGTTTGTATATTCTTTAGAATCTTAGGCTATGTCTACATTACACAGCTTTTAGCGACATGGCTGTGTCACCACAGCCGTGCCGGAAAAAGTCAGGCAGTGTAGCCGCTCTTTGCAGGGCCGGCTCCAGGCACCAGCTGAGCATTCATGGAAGAATTGTAAAAATCCCCAGGCCTTTAAACAGAGGAGGGGCGCGTACCTGTGTACCTTCAAGGCAGCGGAGTTCAAACTGCTGACCAAAGTGGTCATGATGGACATTGTGGGACGCCTCCAGGAGGCCAATTAAGGCAACACAACCTAGTGAGGTGTCTACACTGACACTGTGTCGCTTTAACTGAGCTCTATGCCGCTGGTCAAGGTGGTTTTATTATGTCGGCATAGCAGAGTAGTTACATCGGTAGGAGGAGCATTTTAGTGTGTACACCTCCACTGTTTTGTCGACAAAATTTGACTTTTGTTGACAAAACTGTGTAGTGTAGACAAGGCCTTAGTCTACCATGGAGGCAAACAGACAACAGAGGCAGCAAAGGGGCAGCACACTCAAAATGAGTTTGCTGCTTGGTACAGGTACACACAGAATTCAGATTGTATAGCGGTTCCTAAGTTGTCACAAGTTGTCATACATTCCAGTGTGCACGGCTGAACTACGTTAATGGTGTGACTCCTTAATTTGTCTACTTTAAGTTTGAAGTTCCTACTAATTTTTATCAGGATTATTACTGAATATGAGCCATAGTCTTGGCTGGGGGTGGATGGGCTTTTCTTGGGCATCAAGCAGCGTCAGCTCCAGCTCTTGCACCTCAGCAGCTCCAGCCCCTCCCCAGGCAGGGTCCATGGATGCCTGCAATGCAAAGACGCAAACACCAGCCAGCCGTTCTGCCACTGAAAAGCCACGTTCTCCTTATTCCTGTAGCCAGGCTGTAATGCACTGGAGCCAACTGACCACCCTAATGTGCCACTCTCACAATTTTATTACATATCTTGTGATTTTTGGTGTGTTTCCTTAAAGCCCCAGGTCCTGAAATCAAGAGATTGAATGAGACTCGCTGCTCCCAGTTAGAAAACAAAAAAGTATGTTTCAGTCATTCATGGCTTGAAAACGTGAACAAGGGCAGCCTACCAGCTCAGCGCCCAGATGGCAACCAAAATAGAACCCAAATACATATATTTAATAAAATCCCCTCATGATTGTCTGAGCCTGAGGTTTTCCTATCAGCGTCCACCAGCTTGAGCTGTGGAAAATGGCCAAAGGCCCCGAGCACAGCGCAATCGTCCAGTCTGCGGTCAGGTGACTCCCTCATCAGGTGAGCGGGGACCCCCGGCACGTGATTTCACTGGCACGGTGAAGGCGAGAGATTGGCAAGATCCGCCTCCTTCATCCCACTAAGGCGAGGATCTCCCGTGCACTCCCAGCCCTGCGGGGGCCAGAGGCAGCGCCCGCTCTGCAGCGCCTTCGGGGCCCTTGGATCCAGCCCCTGGCAAGCTCGCCGAAGCCCGGCAACAGCGCGCCACACCTCAGCCTAGAGCCTGGGCGGCGGCGGCGTTTGCCGGGCTGCCCCCATCGCAGCTGGCGCCACCCGGGATTCGAACCGGGATCTCAGACCGTCCCAGCCCGCGAGGATTGGAAGCCGGCGCAGCCGCACCCCGCTCCTCCGCGGCCCCATTTCGTGTGGGGAGCGAGGACACCGTTAGGTTCAGCAGCTTCGGCAGCAGCTAGTGAGCATGCGCACTTGCGCAGCTAGCTGGCACATGCTCAGTCCCAGGGAGCAAGCCGGGTCCTTCCAACACTCTCCCAGCCGGGCACGCCCATTTTCTGGCCCCTCCTCCTTCCCCCCACCCCTTCGGGAGTTTCTAGGATCCTGTCTTGTGTTGAGGCAGAAGCAGCAGCTCAGGCGGCAGATGATTCTCCCTTCCCCACCCCCGGTGGTAAGTACCATTGGGGTGGGGGGCGGGATCCGGGCTGTCCCCTCTTGCGCCCCGCTTTGTGCACCCTCGGTAATGACTGATTCCCATCCCCCCCACGGCTGCAGCGAATGGGCCGTTCCGCCCCTGCCTCCCGGCAAGCGGTGGGGCTGGCAGGGGAGGGACCCCTAGCATGGGGCAGGCTGGGCGTGCTGTCCCTCAGGCGGGGCTGGGATGTGCTGACCGACTCTCACCTGCCCCCAGGGGGGCCTGGGCCAAGCAGGCCTCCTCCCACCGGCCGTTATACCCACCACAGTGCCCTCCACCTAGCCTCAGCGTGGAGGGAGCTTGCCAGGGTGGTGCCTGCGCCACAACACACCCTTCGCACCTCTAACCCCTGCCATGTGCCATGATGTAGCCCTCGCTGTGCACCATAATGCACCTCCTGCCATACTTCATGCCACCCCTCATGGAGTGCCACAAAGCGCCCTACTCACTGGGCACCATAACACACCCCTAGCACCTCTTGCTGTGCTCTATAACGCCTCTCGCACCTTTCGCTGGGTGCCACGATTTTCATGACGCCTGCCACGTTGGGGTGTCAAAGCGCTTGGCATGCAGCAGCTTGGAAATCCTGCCATGGACCTAGGTATCAAATGCACTCCCCCACTCTCTTACTGCAGTGATGGGGCTGATATTTTACACACCTGTTTAAAACAAATCAGGAATTTTCACATCTGCAGCATGGAAACTCAGTCAATTCAAAACCACAGCAAAGTCTAGAAGATACTGACTCACTGTGATTACAAATGACACAGAAATTAACCAGAACTGGAAGAGATCAGAAAAAAACAACTTTCTATTTTTTGTTTTCCTCCCCATTTGTTTGTTTTGTGCAGTCAACAGCAGGTGGGCAGAGACAGTTTCACTTTTGTGGATTATCAGTTTCATTTCCTCTTTTTGACTAGCAAGTGATGACGTTATCTTCATGCTCTGAGTGGAGTTCATATGCATCCTTTTCCCCCAGGCTCTGAAATATGGCATTTAACAGTCCCACAACAACAGGGAGCTGCTGGTGTTTTGGTGTCTACATAGCAGTATTTCAGAAAATTGAAGTAGTAAATAAATAGAGGAGGCTGTATTAGTGTGACAACCAGACTCTTGGCCAACACATGGTATTGAACTGAGGAATTTCAGAGCTAACAGAATAGGTTTTTGGTCCTCTCCTTGCTAGAAGAGGAACCAGACTCAGATACAGACTGGCTAGAATAGCCAGGCGGGGGTTAAACTAATAGCAAAAGGGGAGAGTAAAAAGAGGGGATATATGAGCTCTCAGCACAAAAATTTAGATGCTGAGAACAAGATTAATCAAAGGACACAAAGAGAAGAAATTCTTGAATTGCATATCCACCAATGCTAGGAGCCTGAGTACCGAATGAGGATTGGAATTGCTCATTTGTGAGCATAAATTCATTTGGTACTACTGAAACTTGGTGGGATGAGTCGCATGATTGGAATGTTAAAAGCAATGTTTATAATCTGTTTTGGAAGGATTGAGTGGGCAAAAGAGGAAGGGGAATGACAATCTATATAAAAAATAGTATTACCTTTTTCTGAGTCACTGTTAACTCAGAAGAAAGTGAAGTCCTAACACATAAAGCACAAGATGGGGTATTAGTTGGTGTCTGCTAAAGACCACTAAGTCACAATAAGGAACAGGATGATCACCTCTTTACACACCTATCTATAATGTGTAGGGGGAAAAATGCATGATCATGGGGTATCATAGGCGCTGACTTCCCCTCTGCCCAGTGGGTGCTTGACTGGCTCCCCCCGCCCCTCCTCTTCCCGCCCCTGTACCTCCCTTGCCCCGCCCCGCCCCCATTCCACTCCCTTCCCCCAAGTCCCTGCCCCTTCTCCACCTCCTCCCCTGAGTGCGCCGCGTCCCCGCTCCCTCCCAGAAAGTCCTAAGCGCTGCTAAACAGCTGTTAGGTGGCGGGGGGTGGGAAGCGCTGGGAGGGCGAGGGAGGAGCAGGGACATGGTCCGCTTAGTGGGGGGAGAAGGAGGCGAGGAGGGGGGAGCTTGGCTGCAGGTGGGTGCAGAGCACCCGCTAATTTTTCCCCATGGGTGCTCCAGCCCCAGAGCACCCACGGAGTCGGCGCCTATGTGGGGTATCCTTAGAATTTCTGAACATTATATATGACAATTTCCTAATACAAAAAGTGCTGGAGCTACATGGGGGAATTCTTTATTAGAACTTGTCCTAACAATTAAAGAGGAACTGATCACAGAACTAAAAATTAATGGTAGCTTGTGCAAGCAGAATAAAGTCCAGACCAGTCATATAGAGACTTGGTCCTTTTATAAGGCCAGTTTTACAAAGCTAAAATAATTAGAAGCCAAATCAGTTGGGAGGAAGAATTTAATCAGAAAAATGTGAATGATAATTGGGAATCATTTAAGAACACCTTACTAGATGCCCAAAAAGCCACAATCCCACAACTGAGCAAGAAGGTTGTGCTGGTTAAAAAACCAACTTAGTTTAGAGGAGAAGTGAAGGCAGCTATAAACTATATAAACAAATAAAAGACAAGGAAAGTTGATACTTATGAATATAAATCAGAAGTTAGGAATTGTAGAAAATCGATATGGGAACCAAAGGGACACAAGGAGAAATCTAGGCCCAGCAAAGATAAGGACAATAACAAGCAGTTTTTAAAATATATTAAGAACAAAAAGAATCCTGACATGTTATTGGTCTATTACTAGATGGAAATAGAGTTTTCAATAATAATGCAGAAAAGGAAGAAGTGTCCAATAAATATTTTTGTTCTGTATTTGGTGAAAAAAACGATATAGACTCATCGTATTGTGATGATAATACTCTTTCCATTCCACTAGTATCTCTGTAGAATGTTATATAGAGTTTGATATTTTAAAATCAGCATGTCCAAATAATTTGCATCCAAGAGTTTTAAAAGAGCCAACTGAGGAGCTTGCTGGAATGTTAATGTTGATTTTCAGTAAGTTTTGCAGCACTGGGGAAGGTCTAGACCAGTGCTTCTCAAAGCCGGTCCGCCGCTTGTTCAGGGAAAGCCCCTGGCGGTCCAGGCCGGTTTACCTGCCACGTCCGCAGGTTCGGCTGATTGCGGCTCCCACTGGCCGCGGTTTGCCGCTCCAGGCCAATGGGAGCTGCGGGAAGGGCGGCCAGCACATCCCTCGGCCCGCGCCGCTTCCCGCAGCCCCCATTGCCCTGGAGCGGCAAACCGCGGCCAGTGGGAGCCGCGATCAGCCGAACCTGCAGACGTGGCAGGTAAGCAAACCGGGCCGGACCGCCAGGAGCTTTCCCTGAATAACTGGCAGCCCGACTTTGAGAAGCACTGGTCTAGAAGGCTGGAAGAAAGCTAATGTGACAATTTTTAAAACGGGTAAACAAGATATTATAAATCTGTCAGCCTGACATCAGTCTTTGGCAAGGTAATGGAGTGGCTGATATGGGACTTGATTAATAAAGAATTAAAGAAGGGTAACATACTTAATTCAAATCAACATGGGTATATGGAAAACAGATCCTATCAAAATAACTTGATATCTCTTTAGGATGAGATTACAAGTGTGGTTGATAAATGTAATAGTGCTGACATAATACACTGAGGTTTCTGTAAGGCTTTTGACTTGGCACCACACAGAATTTTGTTTAAAAAGCATAATGATATAAAATTAACATGGTACACATTAAATAGATTAAAAACTGAGTAACTGATAGATCTCAAAATTATTTAATGGGAAATCATCACCAAGTGGGTTTGTTTCCAGTGGGGTCCTGCAGGGATCAGTTCTTGGTCCTATACTGTTTAACATTTTTATTGATGACCTGGAAGAAAATACAAAATCATAAAATTTGCGGTTGACACAAAAATTAGGAGATCGCTAAATAATGAATAGGACAGGTCACTGATTCAGAGTGATCTGGATCAGCGGTTCTCAACTGGGGGTCCGCAAGTCCTTTCAGGGGGGGCTGCAGGGCCTCGCGGCTGAAACCTGGAGCCCCAAGCCCCGGCACTACACCGGCACCCCCAAAAGCCAGGAGAGGCGTGGGGATGAAGCCAGCAAACCTTCCCCCCCACCCCACCCCCAAGCCAGGAGCAGCAGGGGGCTGAAGCTGGGATCCTCACTGGGAGCCCCCCCCCCCGCCCGTACACAGCCCTTAGCTACCCCCTGCCTGTACCCTGAACTATTTTTTTGCCAACACACAGCCCCTAGTACCCCCTCCCTGCACCCTGAGCTATACCCCTCACTTCATACAGCCCCTTGTTACCCCCTGCCTGCACACAGCCCTTAGTACCCCTCTCCCTGCACCTTGAGCGGTTTTCACACTTTTTAAACTGAATCTCCCCTTTGAGTTATATTTTTTGTTTGCATCCCCCCCCAGCCCAGATAGGCTGGGAGACCTCCTGAGTGAGTCGGGGTGGAGGTGGCACTCCCTCTCTGGACCCTGTTGTGTGGAGCTGGCTCGAGCCCCATCAGCCCTTGCCCTGCCCCAAAATAGAAGTAAAACTATGCCTATGCCCAAGGCCCACCACCACCCCCCAGCCCGGAGTCCCTCCCCACCCCCACCCCTTGCTGGGTCATGGAGCTTTTATAGCATGTTGAGGGGGGACTCAGCAAGAAAAAGGTGAAGAACCCCTGATCTGGATCACTTGTTAAGCTGGGTGCAAGTAAACTGTGTTTTAATATGGCTAAATGTTCCTAGATGTATACACTTACAAAGAACAGAGGCCCTACTTACAGACTGGGGGACCTTATTTACTTTACATACAACAATAGTTTCATTATTTATTATATACTTATAGAAAGAGACCTTCTAAAAAGGTTAAAATGTATTACTGGCACACAAAACCTTCAATTAGAGTGAATAAATGAAGACCCGGCACACCACTTCTGAAAGGTTGCCCACTCCTGCTCTAGTGCTTCCATTACATGTGTGTTCCTCCCATTCATGTACTCTGACACCAACTTCTGTACCTGCATGCACACTCCTGTTTGGGGTTTTTTGATAGTAACAGAAAAAAACATCAAAAATATGAACAACTGGTTTAAACAAGTAAAGAAATATTTTTGCAAAGGAACTTGGGGATAGTACAAAGCTGCTTTACTTCCTTTTGCTGAAATTGACCAATTTCAGTTTGATGATATCCCTTAATGAATTGACCCTGACTGTACCCCTGTGAAGTATAATTATCACCGTTTTACACAGGGGGAACTTAAGCACAGAAAGGTTAAGTGACATGCACAAGTCTGTGTCACAGCCAGGAAAAGAACCCAGATCTCCTGACTCCCAGTGCCAAGCATGAACAATTACGAGAAAAGAAGAACAGGAGGACTTGTGGCACCTTAGAGACTAACAAATTTATTACATCCGAAGAAGTGGGCTGTAGTCCACGAAAGCTTATGCTCTAATAAATTTGTTAGTCTCTAAGGTGCCACAAGTCCTCCTGTTCTTCTTTTTGCGGATACAGACTAACACGGCTGCTACTCTGAAACCTTTAATTACGAGAAAGCCATCCTCATTATTATTCTGCAGCATCGTTTTACATTATTGCGAAGTGCTTTTCAGTCTGTAGATTAGCAAATAATATTTAGCATTTATGTAGGAATTTTCATCTTCATAAGTCTTAGCAAGGTGGAGGTAGTGCTGTTATTTACATAATGCCCAACAGTGATCTGTGTACTCCATAGATCTGTGAGAAGATGAACCCTCCCCAAAGACCTTACTGCAGCCCGAGGGCCGCAGGTTGCCCACCACTGCCTTACGGTCTAAGAGCTAGATCCTACAACTGGATCCACACAGGTAGACCCATGTACCCACACAGATCCAGTTCCAGGATCTAGCCCTAAATGGACAACATTCAGGAACAGGAGGGATGCAGCACAAACCCTTTTCTCACTTTTCCTGTTATCCGTTCTGTGTGGGGCATTTGTTTTTATCCAGGCCCTTTTGCATTTTTGACTGTGATTAGCCTTTGTGTGACTTCTCTTTGTATTTTAATCTCTGCCTCGTTGTCTTTTTAACCCTTTCCTACTTTTTATTAATTATTTGTGTTAAGATAGCGCCTAGAGTCCCCAGCTGAGATCAGGCCCTAGTGTGCAGACAGATAGTGAGAAACAGTCCCTATCCCAAAGAGCTTACAATCTAAATAGACAAGTCAGAAACGGGTGGGAGGGGAACCAGAGGCACAGAGTGTGAAGTAACTTGCCCAAGGTCACATAGCTGGTCAGTGGCAGAGCCAGAAATAGACCCTCAGTCTCCTGATTCAGTCCAGTGCTCTACCACGTGAACAGTGCTGCTTCTATTGTACAGATGGGAAGACTGAGCTTGCCCAAGGTCACAAATGGAATGTGAGTCAACAGCTGGGATTAGAATTTAGGAGTTCCTGGTTCTTGGTGCTGTATTTGACCATGCTGCCTCTCTCTCACTCATGTATTAAAAATAAACGTTTAAAGCCCCACAGTCCTGGAGAAATTAAACAAGATTTTCTTTATCCTTACAGGTAATAGGCTCCAGCACTCTCTGATGTGACATCACCAGCAGAGAGCATCTTGAAACATCACACCTAGTGGGAGCTAGCAGTTGCTGAGGCTCTGAGTGTTGGGGATTTGCATGACAACAGAAAAAGTGAAGTTTATATTACTGGTGTGTTGAATGAACATCTTACCTGGGTCCTTGGGGACACTGGACACATTGTACTGAAAGAGTTTGAATTATGACTTTTATTTGCAGATGGCCTTAAAAAATTATTGCAGCTGCCAGATAAGAAAAATGAGATAATGTGGTAAGGCAAAAGAGGATGAGAAGGAAAACACTGAAAGGATAAGGACAGAAAAGGAGAATAGAGATTCACTATAACAAGGCTAGGGGGTTAAAAAATTTCTGGTTTACAGAAAATGGGTATTGCCCAGGGTGGTGCTGGCCTTGACAATGTTTTAGTGGCAGTGGTTGCAGACCTCTGACTTCCTTCTGTTATTGAGGAACCATCTAATTTCACCTTCCTGTCTTTTCCTTTCCCCTTTTTACTTGCAAATCTCTTTTCTATAATCCCATTATGTTAAAGAAACAACATTTCCTCCTTCTTTCCTGTGAACTCAGGGAGGAGATTTGTGGGAGTTGGCGGTACTACTTTGCTTATTTAAACTGTGACAGATACTTTAATGCAGCTGCAGTTAGATGTGTGAAAGAACAAGCTTGAGGTGCTGATGGCAGCAGACTAATATCTTCTAAACTAAAGGTGCTACACATCATATGAAGTGACTCACAAGCCCATGCAAGGTTGTTGGTATCTGCATGAAATGTTCTTCACTGAGCCATGTATTGCTGAGCAAGTTTGGAAGTTTTCATATTGATCCCTGCCCCCACCAGTGGCTTTCCAAGAAAAAATTCTAGTTCTCATTCCTCCAATCCCAGTTGCTAGAGCCCCTAGCAGCTAACTTCTGTAACGATGCTGGTTCTGGTGGCATCCAACTGAGAGTGCCATTTCAGAACAAATTGCTTAAAACAGGGCAGTTACAGCCCAAGGCTGGGGTTTTTCCACCTCGAAGGCAAACCAAACCAGCCAGACAAAGAGGACTTTGGTCTCACCCCACTAGCTAACCACAATTCACACAAGCAATTCCCTTAGACACTCCAGTTTCCCAGTATCACCACCAGTGCCACTCGTTAGGGGGACAAATGGTTATGAAAACCAATACCCCAGTAAAAGAAAAAAGGCTCTCTCGATCCAAAAGGACCAAGCCCCAGACCCAAGTCAATATACAAATCAGATCTTACCCACAAATCACGCAGTTGCCAATCCTTTCGAATCTAAAATCTAAAGGTTTATTCATAAAAGGAAAAAGATTTAGATGAGAGCTAGAATTGGTTAGATGGAATCAATTCCATACAGTAATGTCAAAGTCTTGGTTCAGGCTTGTAGCAGTGATAGAATAAACTGCAGATTCAAATCAAGTCTCTGGAGTACATCCACAGCTGGGATGGGTCATCAGTCCATTGTTGAGAGCTTCAGTTTGTAGCAAAGTCCCTCCAGAGGTAAGAAGCAGGATTGAAGACAAGATGGAGATGAGTCATCAGCCTTTTATAGTCTTTTCCAGGTATAAGAACACCTCCTTGTTCTTACTGTGGAAAATTACAGCAAAATGGAGTCTGGAGTCACATGGGCAAGTTCCTGCATACTTTGCTGAGTTACAAGGCGTATCTGCCTTCTCTCAATGGGTCAATTGTATAGCTGATGGTCTTTAATGGGCCATCAAGCAGGCTAGGCAGACCTAACACCAACTTGTCTGGGATGTCTCCCAGAAGCATAGCATAAGTTTGAAATACAGACAGTATAGAGCCAATATTCATAACTTCAACTACAAAATTGATACACACATATAGACAGCATAATCATAACCGGTAAACCATAACCTTGTCTTAGACACCTCATTTGACCCCCTTTATACAAGATTTGGTGCCACAACAGGACTTTGGTTGCAACCATGTTCTATACGATCCCAGTTCAAGTCAATAACGTGACAACTTCTATTCTGTTTTTATCTCAGCAAGTCATGTTTTATTCATGCCAGTCAATCACTGCTAGAGTGGCTGGGCACAAAGTTTACTGGGATGCAAGTGGAATCGAAGCTAGATCTGGAAATGCTGTGGGCCCTCACCAGCTACACTTTCTGTATTCCTCCCAGCTGGTATAGGGTGGTTGCATTAACAGTTTTATGTTTTGTTCCACAGTCTCTCTCCAGGTGACTTCCAGATAATGGAGAAGATGGTGAAAAGGAAGTGTGCATTTTGTCCAGCAGATGAAGAGTGTGCTATAATGTACATTGCAGAAAAGCAAAATCTTGCAGTTCATCAGGATTGTTTGGTGAGAGTTTTTCTTAACATATGAATAATATTAAAAGAATCAAGAAGGACCAAAAGGAAACATTTCAAAGACAATATGGACATTGTACATAATTGTTTACTCTAGAACAGTGGTTCTTAATGGGGAGTATGTGTACGCCGGGGGTACGCAGAGGTCTTCAGGGGTTACATCAACTCATCTAGATCAGGGGTGGGCAAACTTTTTGGCCCGAAGGCCACATCTGGGTGTGGAAATCGCATGCAGGGCCATGAATGTAGGGCTGGGGCAGGGGGTTGGGGTGCAGGAGGGAGTGCGGGGTGTGGGAGGGGATGTGTGGGGTGCAGGAGGGGTTCAAGGTGCGGGCTCCGGCCCGGCGTTGCTTACCTGGAGCGGCTCCGGGGTGGCAGCAGCGCGCAGCAGGGCTAAGGCAGGCTCCCGGCCTGCCCTGGCCCCACACCGCTCCCGGAAGTTGCCAGCACCACGTCCCTGTGGCCCCTGGGGGAGGGAGGAGCAGAGGGCTCTGCTCGCTGCCCTTGCCTGCGGGTACCTCCCCCGAAGCTCCCATTGGCTGCGGTTCCCCATTCCCAGCCAATGGGAGTGGTGCCAGCTGCTTCCGGGAGTGGCACAGGACCCGCGGCGCCATGAAGGTGGCAATCCTGTGGGCCGGATCTAAAGCCCTGATGGGCCGGATCCGACCCGCGGGCCATAGTTTGCCCATTCCTGATCTAGATATTTGCCTAGATTTACAACAGGCTACATAAAAAGCACTAGCGAAGTCAGTGCAAACTACAATTTCATACAATGACTTGTTTATACTGCTCTATATACTATACACTGAAATGTATTTCATTTGTATTCCGATAGATTTACTTTATAATTATCTGGTAAAAATGAGAAAGTAAGCACTTTTTCAGTAACAGTGTGCTGTGACACTACGTCTGATTTTGAAAGCAAGTAGTTTTTAAGTGAGGTGGAACTTTGGGGTACACAAGACAAATCAGACTCCTGAAAGGGGTACAGTAGTCTGGAAAGGTTGAGAGCCAGTGCTCTAGAAGAAAAGAGAACTCTTTCCCTCTCTGTATCAGAAGGCAATGAATGATCTACAATTTCATGGTCTTCTGGTGCTCCAATGATTAGAGCTTCAGACAGTTATATATATATTTTTTTACTTGTCCAAATGGTTGGTGCATTGAGGTAGAGGGGAATAAGAAGAGTAATACAGGAGTTGGGATGGAATGTAGAAAGAGTAAAAACTAGCCCAATTCATCATTGCCTTGCTCTTTGTATAGTCACTTTACACCAGTGCAAAGTGACTGTAAAGTGTTACTAAATCAGAATAGTAGCATTTTACATCCAATTTTCACTGGTATAACTAGCGACGTAAGTTACAGGACAATGCTGAATAGGGCCCAGGAGTCTGGGTAGGCAGTAGAAGGAAGGACAACAAAAAAGCAGGACTGAAAATATCTGTTTTGTCACTTAAAAGAAAACCCTGGCAGTCAAAGGATTTCAGAGTTCAAGACAAGTTCAATATTTTGGTTAGCCATTGTTAAATTTAGAAACTATAGAAAGTGCCTTAACCTTAGGTAAGAATTCAGAACAAAAATGAACTTGTTTCGCAACAACTTTGAAACCCTTTGACTTCCAATGATTTTGAATGGCAAAGCAGTCTTTGTGGCACCTTAGAGACTAACAAATTTATTAGAGCATAAGCTTTTGTGGGCTACTGCCCACTTCTTCAGATGCATATAGAGTGGAACATATATTGAGGAGATATATGCATCCGAAGAAGTGGGCAGTAGCCCACGAAAGCTTATGCTCTAATAAATTTGTTAGTCTCTAAGGTGCCACAAGTACTCCTGTTCTTTTTGTGGATACAGACTAACACGGCTGCTACTCTGAAAGCAGTCTTTCAGTCCCTGTCCCAATCCTGCAAAGACTTATGCATGTGCTAGATTGGCTATAATGTGAGTAGTCTCAACTGAAGTAATTGAATCAGACTCCTTACAGTGCGAACAGGTAAACATGTCCCTAGTCTTTGCAGGATCAAGGCCGTAATTTGCATGATCAAAGTGGCAAGATGGCAGCTTCTTGTGTGTGTCTTAAATATAAGGAATAATTAAGTGGGGTTTTAATTTAAGAGTTGGCTATGAAAAAATGTCCTTGTGAGGTTCTAGGTTTATTGTGGTTCTAGAACAAATTTACTCAGTTTGCAAATAGAATCTGTCTTCTATCTGCTAGCCCTTTAATCTTACCCTTGGATATTTCTTCCTTTCACATCGGCACCAGTAATAAAGATTCTGGACATCATATTCTCACCTCAGCTAGGTGTAACTAAGGGCAGAATTTGGCTCCGCCATTGGAACTTAGTTAACTATTCTGTATACTTTTATGAGAGCCCTCTTCCTAAATTTATTTGTTCTGCTATAGTATCAGGAGAAAAGTAATATAAACAAATAGTCATTAAATATGCAGGTATGTTTTTAAACTCACAGAGTGCAGATCTTTTAAGTTAAAAGGTGCCATCTTTGCAGTCACTTTCCTTGCTATAACCACACCTATACCTTGATATTTTAGTGTGTAGGATACCTATTACATTAAACTGGAGCTTTTCTTTTTTTGATATCATACATCACAAATCCTTTGCTCCACTTTTATTTCTTCCCCTTATAGATCAGCTATCTATTGTTCTTGCTACATTGTGTTTATAGCTTTATTAATTTGATTACTTTTATTTTGCATTTTACAGTGTTATATGTTTCAAACATTCAGATTATTGAAAACAAACCAGTGTTGGTTTAGCAACATTGTTACAGCTTTACTAGTCACTCTGAACCCATAGTAACATGTGCTAAGTGGCTTCTTATCTCTAAGGCCTTGGCTACACTCAGGATTTCCCAGCGCTGCCGTGGCAGTGCTGTGAAGCGCGAGTGTAGTCGCACCGCCAGCGCTGCAAGAGCTCTCTCGCAGCGCTGTAAGAACTCCACCTCTCCGAGGGGAATAGCTTGCAGCGCTGAGAGCGAGCGTGCAGCGCTGCAGGCTCTGATTACACTGGCGCTTTACAGCGCTGGACTTGCTGTGCTCGGGGGGGGGGGTGTTTTCACACCCCTGAGCGCAGCAAGTTGCAGAGCTGTACACCGCCAGTGTAGCCAAGGCCTGAGTTTATGTTCTTATTCCTTTAGCTGACCAAGCTTTGTGTCTTCTTGTAAATTTATCATGTATTTTAAGTAACAGTTTTGGTGCTAGGTTTTGTTTAAGTATGATCATTTGTTTTCTTATAATCAAATGTAGTTATTAATTAATTATCCCTTCTAATTTGTTGTCATAGTCCAGTACATCAGCAGGTATTCATGCATACATTTCTGCTATATTTTTCCAGCCACTGTTCAACCTGTTTAAGTTGCTTCTCCAACAATTCACTGCCAGTCTTTGCCTGGTATCACATTGCCAGCGTTAATTCTGTTGTCACTTCCAACTGAGTCCCTCCCGAAAGATCCTGAGCTCTGTCAAACCTGCTGGGCTAACTGGCAAAAGAGGACATGGATAGGATGATGGCCTCCTTGATGAGCCCTGTAAAAATGCCATGTTCCCTTCATATGAAACCTCCTTTAACAGTTGGTGGAGTCTAGTATCGCTGGTCCAGTCTTGTAGGAGGGTGGAAAAGCTAAGCAGTGCTCCCCCACTCAATATGGGACAATGTTTGTTAAAAACAAAGACATAAAAATGTACCTGTCATCTGTTTCCTGGGCTGTAAACTGGCAAACGTTTAATTCTCTGGAATAAAAGGGCTTTAGAGAATTAACATGGTATACCTTAGGCTTTATGTTGGAGGTGGGGGAGGCTATGAGATAGTTAACAGCTCCTAGGCGCTCCTGGACCATGAATGGTCCTTTCCACGACGCTTCCATTTTATGGGCCTGGAGCGCCTTTAAGACCATGACTTGGTCTCCTACTTTGAAGGACCGTTCTCTGGAATGTTTATCATATCAGGCCTTTTGCTCTTTTTGAGCATTCTTTAGGTTTTCTTTAGCAAGAGCTAAAGAGTATCGGAGGGTGCTTTGTAGGTTGCTTACAAAGTCTAGAATGTTAGTTCCTGGAGAAGGCGTAAACCCCTCCCATTGCTGCTTCACCAACTGTAATGGCCCCTTAACCTCGCGGCCATACACAAGTTTAAATGGTGAAAACCCTAAACTGGAATGTGGTACAGCCCTGTAGGCAAACAGCAACTGCTGCAACACTAGGTCCCAATCATTGGAGTGTTCATTTACGAATTTACGTATCATGGCCCCCAAAGTTTTATTAAACCTCTCCACCAGGCCATTGATTTGACGGTGGTAAGGGGTGGCAACCAAGTGATTCACCCCATGAGCTTCCCACAGGTTTTTTATGGTCCCTGCCAGGAAATTAGTTTCCGAATCTGTAAGGATGTCGGAGGGCCAACCTACCCTGGCAAAAATGTCTGCTAATGCCTGGCACACACTTTGAGCCCTGGTGTTGCTTAAGGGTACTGCTTCTGGCCATTGGGTAGCAAAATCCATGAAAGTCAGTTCGTACTGCTTTCCTCTGGGTGTCTTTTTTGGGAAAGGACCCAGAATATCCACAGCTACTTGCTGAAATGGGACCTCAGTTATGGGTAGTGGCTGGAGAGGGGCTTTAACCTGGTCTTGGGGCTTTCCCACTCGTTGGCACACCTCACAAGACCGGACATAATTAGCAACGTCCTTGCCCATTCCCTCCCAGTGGAAGGACTTCCCCAACCGGTCTTTGGTTCTGTTCACCCCAGAATGGCCACTGGGATGATCATGGGCTAAGCTCAAGAGCTTTACCCGATACTTAGTGGGAACTACCAACTGTTTTTGAGGATGCCAGTCTTCCTGGTGCCCACCAGAAAGAGTCTCCTTGTATAAAAGTCCTTGTTCTACAACAAACCGGGATTGGTTAGAAGAGCTGAGAGGCGATAGGGTGCTCCGCGCCGCCGCCCAAGCTTTTTGAAGGCTGTCATCTGCTTCCTGCTCGGCCTGGAACTGTTTCCTTGATGCTGGAGACATCAGTTCCTTCTTGGACTGTGGACTGGGGCTTGGTCCCTCTGGAAGCGATGCAGGTGCTGAGGCTGTTTCCATTGACTGTGAACCGCTGTCCGCTGGTGCACTATGTGGTATTTCAGGTTTTGGCTGAGCCTCTTGGGTAGAGTTATCTGCTGCTTCCGCCAGGTCAGGCTTGCTGGTGCCCTCTGGCGTTGAAGTTGTAGACGGGTTTGCAAGCGCTGGACTCAGTGCTGGCAATGGTGCTGGTTGCATTGCCAGTTCCGGTTCTGGGACTGGCTTTGGCTGGGTCTCTGGGATTGGATCCACTACGGCTGTTGCAGTCGTTGGCAGGGGATCCGGTTCCACCACCTTTGTTTGGGTCTCTGGTAACACAGACGGGGCCCTGGTGGACGGCTCAGGAACAGGGATGGGGGTGAAAGCTTGCTTAACCTGGCTGCGGGTGACTATTCCCACCCTCTTGGCTAGCTTCACATGGTTGGCCAAGTCTTCCCCCAGCAGCATGGGAATGGGATAATTGTCATAGACTGCAAAAGTCCACATTCCTGACCAGCCTTTGTACTGGCAACTTGGCTGTAGGCAAGGTTACAGACTGTGACACGAAGGGTTGAATTGTCACTGGAGCCTCCGGGTTGATGAGTTTGGGGTCCACTAGGGATTGGTGAATAGTTGACACTTGTGCCCCAGTGTTCCTCCAAGCGATAACCTTCTTTCCGCCCACTCTCAAGGTTTCCCTTCGCTCCGAGGGTATGAGAGAGGCATCTGGGTCTGGGGATATTTGGTGTGATTGTGGTGTAATGAACTGTAATCGGTTGGGGTTCTTGGGGCAATAAGCCTTTATATGTCCCAGTTCATTACATTTAAAACATCACCCTGCTAAGGTATCACCAGGGCGATGTTGGTTGGTGGAGACTGGTGTGGTGGGGTGAGAAGGCGCCTGGGGTTTCCCTTGGGATGTGGGTGGGACCTTGGGTTGTCCCCGGTGGTAAGGTTTTGTTTCGGCTTGCCCCTTCTGATATTCGCTCCAACTGCTACTAGCTTTTTTTTTTCTGTCACCTCCACCCATTTGGCTCCAATCTCCCCCGCCTCGGTTACAGTTTTGGGCTTCCCATCTAGGATGTACCTTTCTATTTCCTCAGGAACACCCTCTAAAAACTGCTCCATTTGCATTATTAAGCGCAACTCTTCCGTAGATTTAACATTTGCTCCTGATACCCAGGCATCCCAATTTTTCCCAATGTGGTAGGCATGTCGGGTAAATGACACATCGGGTTTCCACCTTAGGGCTCTGAACCACCGACGGGCATGCTCAGGTGTTAGCCCCATTCTGATTCTGGCCTTGTTTTTAAAAAGTTCATAACTGTTTATGTGTTCCTTAGGCATTTCAGCCGCCACCTCTGCTAAGGGTCCACTGAGCTGCGGCCTCAGCTCTACCATGTACTGGTCTGTAGTGATGCTGTATCCAAGGCAGGCCCTTTCAAAATTTTCTAGGAAGGCCTCAGTATCATCGCCTGCCTTGTAGGTGGGGAATTTTTTGGGATGGGAAGTGGTACCTGGAGAGGGGTTGCTAGGATGGGCTGGTGCATCCTGCCTAGCCCTTGCTACTTCCAGTTCATGCTTCCTTTCTTTTTCTCTCTCCTCCATCTCTTTTTCTTTCAGCTCCATATCCCTCTTGTGGGCCTTCTCTTTGGCTTTTTCTTCTTTGGTAGTCATTTTTCTGTTTTCTTGTGCTGGGTCACACCCCTCTGCAGTTGACTGAAACTGGGATGCTCTCAGCTCTGGCTGCTGCTGAGTTAACAGAGACTTTCTAACTAGCTACTCCCGAGGATGTAAAAAAAAAAAAAAAAAAACAATTCAGCTTGTAAATTCCTTTTACCAGTTTGCTCAATGATTGAACCCTTCTCTTAACAAAGGCCCTTGTTAAAAAAACTTAACACCTCTGCCTTCAGGCAAGGAGAGATAAGATATGCATCTACCTTCAGCTCTGCTTTCCAAGCAGCTAGAAGGAAAAAAAAAATCTTACTGGCTTTTGGGTTTAAAATGAATCCCACCCCTGCCACCATGTCAAGGCTGTTTCCCCACTCTGAACTTTAGGGTAAAAATGTGGGGGCCTGCATGAAAACTTCTAAGCTTAACTACCAGCTTAGGTCTGGTCCGCTGCCACCATCCCAAAGCTAATTCCCTTCCCTGGGTAGCCTTGAGAGACCTTTACCAATTCCCTGATGAATACAGATCCAAAACCCCTTGGATCTTAAAACAAGGAGAAATTAACCATTCCCCTCCTTCCTCCCACCAACTCCTGGTGGATCAAGATCCAAACCCCTTGGATCTTAAAACAAGGAGAAATTAACCATTCCCCTCCTTCCTTCCACCAACTCCTGGTGGATCAAGATCCAAACCCCTTTGATTTTTCCTTGTTTTTAGATCCATCAGGTTCTTAAAAAGAAGGCTTTTAATTAAAGAAAAAAGGTAAAAATCATCTCTGTAAAATTAGTATGGAAAATAACTTTACAGGGTAATCAAACTTAAAGAGCTCAGAGGACCTCCCTCTAGCCTCAGGTTAAAAGCATAGCAAACAAAGATAAACACTTTAGTAAAAGGTACATTTACAAGTTGAGAAAAACAAAGTAAAACTAAGACGCCTTGCCTGGCTTTTTACTTACAAGTTTGAAATAGGAGAGACTTGTTCAGAAAGATTTGGAGAACCTGGATTGATGTCTGGTCCCTCTCAGTCCCGAGAACGAACAACTCCCAAACAAAGAGCACAAACAAAAGCCTTCCCCCCCCAAAGATTTGAAAGTATCTTGTCCCCTTATTGGTCCTTTGGGTCAGATGCCAGCCAGGTTACCTGAGCTTCTTAACCCTTTACAGGTAAAAGGATTTTGGAGTCTCTGGCCAGGAGGGATTTTATAGTACTGTACACAGGACAGCTGTTACACCCTTCCCTTTATAGTTACACCCTTCCCTTTATAGTTATGACAGGCCTCCTTGATGAGCCCTGTAAAAATGCCATGTTCCCTTCATATGAAACCTCCTTTAACAGTTGGTGGAGTCTTGTAGGAGGGTGGAAAAAGCTAAGCAGTGCTCCCCCACTCAATATGGGACAATGTTTGTTAAAAACAAAGAAATAAAAATGTACCCCTTTAGGGGGCTTTGTGGGGTGAATAAAAATGCAGATTTTTTTTTAAAGTGCACAGTTCTCATGTCTGACATTGAACTGAAGACCCATCTACTTTCTATCATTCCTTACTGATACACATCAGAGTCTCTCACTGGCTGAGTCACTCTGTTAATTACTGCTGTCTTTTGTTTTGTTTGTAGTTATATTCCTCGGGATTTGTAGAATCCGAAGAGCATAACCCAGAGAATCAGGATACAAGGTTTGATGTGGCCTCAGTTCAGAGTGAAATCAGGAGAGGAAAGCGGCTGGTAAGGCAGCTTCTTTCAAATATTGCCTTGTTTATAATTTATAGTAAGAACAGCAGCACGTTAGATCATGAAGTCTGTTTGTCACATTTTTATGACCTTGTGACATAGAAGCTTGAATAAAATGCATACAAGAACCCAGTCATTCTGACTTACCAAAGATCAGAGTAATTAAAGATCAGAAACATGAGTCTGATTCTGCACTTAGTGGAACCTAAAGTATATAGCTACTTTTGTCTGGCAGTAGAAATTAAGGCTGTTTTGGTTCCTTTCTAAGAAAAGGCACATTTTGGCAGAGGGCAGATTTTGGGTCCTGCTAAGCTTACACATAAGTAACCTCCTGATTTGTGGGACCTAGAAAAGGAAAAGATTTCTTATTAAATGAGAGCTAAGTTTCTAGTCCTTTTGCTTTTGAATTTACTTTTGAAAGTGGAGCTTGGGCGTTTTTGAAAATTGTTCCCAACATCTCCATACTTGTAAACTGAGCAAATTTAATGTGAAATATTTACAGATGTAAAGCCCAACACTGTCACTATCATTGAGTCCCTTCTAAGAATATTAACTGATTTTAATATAATTGTGTAAGAGCAGAGAGAATAATAGAAAGTTGGTTGAAAAATGAGCTGAGCTGCGGTTTGGAGGAGTGACTTTGCATGACGAACAGGAAGAGGGAGGCTGAGAGTTAAAGATTTAAGCACGTTCACTGATGAAGCTATTTACTCTCAAGTATAAGATTTTAGTTACTAATTATAAAGTGTCTATATCTGCTAACAACTTAACTCCGTCTGCTGTAGATGTGCAACTTCTGTCGCAAGAAAGGAGCCACTGTGGGATGTGAGATAAAAACCTGCCGGAGGAGTTATCACTACTTTTGTGCACTGTGTGATGATGCAGCGTTAGAAACTGATGGAGGGCAAGGAATTTACCGGTATTTAACAAACCATTTTCTAATTTTTTGTAGGTTATGGTGGCATTGTCAAAAAAGAGGTTAATTTTTTTTTAAATGCAGAAAACATTGATGTGTATGTCCCCCTAAAAGGTCCTTTGCAACCCAGCTGTGTTTGAAACTCTGTGTGTTTGAGAGCAGTAGAAAAAAATGTTTCTATCTAGCACTGCAATGGAAAAAAACTCCATTTAATGACAGGAATATATAGATGGTTCCACTCACTGCAGTAGCGCACGCTGGTGTCAGGTTGTGGTGCACCATTGACCATAACGTCTTTGGCCGCGTTGATGTTTTGTCTCTATTTGTCTTCCACAGCCCAGCCTTCCGGCCAGGTCATATTTAAGTTCCGTCTCCACTTAGGGTAACAAAAGTCCAGCTAAAGAATGCAAATAAACCTCCAGACAAATGATCTTTCTGCCCCTTCACGCTATGTTGAAGTTTCCTGTTCTGCACCCCTTACTCCTCAGCACTGCGGAGTTCCTTCTTTGCATCTTAGGCTGAGCACTGTCTGCCTCCCAGGGCTTATTCTCTGGACGCCCTTCTTAGCAGGTTTCCCCACTGCCTTCCCCCTCCAGGGACTCTGGCAGCTTCTCTCAGGGACCTCCCTGCTTCTTACAGGCCCTATCTCAGGACCTCCCACGGGAGCTAACCAGCTCCCTGGGGTTCTCTCCAGCCTGCCTCCACGAGGCCCTTCCCAGAAAGAGAAAATTCCCCCTGCTTCTCTTTCCTGGGTCTTCACCCTTTAAAGGCCAGCCACCCTGTGACAATATCCATCAGTCTGACAGAATCCCGAAAGACCATGGAGCTAAAATTGAGACGCAGTTTTCATTAGCCATCTGGTCAGTAAACATTTCTGCCCCACAAGGTAGAATATTGCTTCCACCCAAATTCAGGTTTACTCCGGGTTCACATGCTTCAGTGAATAGTCTCAGTACAAGGACACTGCCGCGCTCTCTAAGACCATCTACCTTAGAGAGCTTTGGTAGTTTCCCCTCTGGTTCAGCACCTGGAATGCTAGTGGAAAACTTTGTGTCCCCATACAAAAGAACTTCTCCTGTTTCATATGTGTTCCCAATACCAGCAGAATTGAACTAGCTTTGAGCAAGTCTTCTAAATGCCTTCCAAACCCACTGTAATGGTGGTATACGCATATACCAGAATTTTGTAACATTTCAGCCAGAGATGGTGCTGGTTGTTCAAAGAAAAGAGGTTCTCCCTCATTGTTCTAAATGTTGGGATTGCAGCTGACTGTGGAGGTGGCCGATATATTTTGGTAAAGTTTGGAGTGCTCAGAATCCACAACGTCTGTTTCTGTGCTATGGAATGATGACAGTTGAAGCTTACTCTGTCATTTTAGGGTGTGGACTTTATTATTGTTACCTCTTCCAGGAAGAGGCAAGGCACTACAACCAGTATGGGTTTTCACATGACAAAATACATGCACCATTGGGTTATTTGGTAGGGCTGTCAATCTGGCATGTTTCACAAGCACAAAAATAGTCCTTTCCCACTGATTCCGGTAGCAGTTTAACTGTCCCAGCTCTGCCACTGGCTTGGTATGTGATGCTAAACAAGTGACAAGCTCTGTGAGTCTTAGTTTCCCCAACTGTAAAATGGGGATGATGTGACATTTAACTTGTTAACTTACTAATGTTTGTAAAGCACTCTACAGACCTCAGTTCAGAATCTCTGAGGCTGACGAAGGAGAGTAGCCTAAAAGAGAAACTTTCTGGGAGCAGAAGACAAAGCATGGCTGATGTAGGATGGCTTTAGAAAGTGTGGAAAAAATATGTTGGCCCAAAATAGACTCCAGGATTCAATTTCTGCATCCTGAAAGCCTATCATTGAACAGCCGTTAAGAAATGAATCAAATAGCTTCAGATTTATAAAGAGGTGGTTGTGCTTAGAATTTGATTAATTTCTGCCAGGAGGTGTGACAGTGAAAACTATTAAACGTGAAACATAACTGATGAGGTCTTAAGACTTTTAGTAAATTATCAGATTAAACGCTCATTAAGTTGAGGAGCATAGCATTGGTACCAAATTTCTAAATCGGTGGCTGAAGAATGATACATTGATACAGATTAGATTGGAGCACGATGAGGGGGAAAATGTGGGGATTAGACACAAACTTTTTTTTTTGTTTTTGCATTATACATAGGACTTTATCAAATTCATGGCTGTGAAAAATGAATCACGGACCATGAAACCTGATCTCCACCGTGAAATCTGGCATGCAGCCTGGAGCTCCTACCCTGCACAGGGCTCCAGTTGCTAGTCCCAGCTGGGGATGGGGAGGGACAAGACTTTCTCTTCCCCTTTGAGGCCACTCCTGGGGAGGGTCAGACTCACCTCCAGGATCTCCCCTGGCTACGAGAAGCTGGCGGCCCCAGATGCGGAGAGGCTGCAGGTCCAGCTGTCAGTGCCCCACTCAGGCAGGAGACTGCTGAGAAAACCATTACTGCTATGGTAACACACACAGACACACACACCCCATACCCTGTGACCCTCACTGCTGCACTGCTGGCGGTGGCGCTGGCTTTAGAGATGGGCGCCTGGCCAGCAGCTTTCCTCTCTGGCTGCCCGGCTCTGAATGCAGCGCCCCTGCCAGCAGCAGGGCAGAAGTAAGGGAGGCAATCCCACAACTCCTCTACAATAGCCTTGCAACCCTCCCACCCTGACCCCCTTTTGGGTCAGGACCCCCACGGTTACAACACCATGAAATTTCAGATGTAAAAGTCTGAAAACGTCAACTTGACTAATTTAAAAACCCCTGGCTGTGAAATTGACCAAAATGGACTGTGAATTTGGTAGGGCCCTAATTATACATCAGTGATGCACATAAAGGGACATGCAGCAGCATGCACAAGTTTGAAGCTAAGCTAGCAAACCTAGGCGGGCCAGCCACTGCCCAAGAGTGGAGAAATTAGAGACATGAAAAACTGTGGGCATGGATTGACGACACATGCAATTGTGCATGGAAAAAACGTAAAGTAATGAGTATTGTGTCAAAATGGATAACGTCTTAAATGGATATGACTCGGATGGGGATTTAGAACTTAAAACCATCAGCATGATGATTAGTGTGATTAGGAAAGCAAATGGAATAGAGTGAAAATGAAAAGTGGTCATTATAGCACTATATAAAGAAAACAGCTGCAGAATTTAGCATAACTTGGGGAGCTCATTTGTAGAAACAGTACTGGAGCGTTGGAAATGCTCCAGAAGAGGGTAACCAGGATGATAAAAGGTGGAGGGATTATAAATATGTGAATTAGTAAAAATGTGTTAAAATGTGTTAATTGTATTTTAAAACATGTTAATTAGGAAAGAACCAGATAGGGCTGTGAGCTATTAAAAAAATAAAAATGTTGTGGTAATAAATAGGGCAAATTATTTTTAATGTGCAATTCCATACCTAGCTTTCTGGATTTAATTATTGAGAGTGCACACATCTGGTATTTGTGTGAGAAAATGAGCAGTCACGGTAGTTGCACATACAAAAGTAGGCCTCATTTTTATAAAAGAACAAAATGTGGACCTTTAGGATTAGGACGGTGTTAAAAAAAATTAGAAAATACACAGTACATTATTGCACCTCTGTTTTTGACAACATTTTCTTCAAAACATTTCAGTGCTAGTTTCTGAAAATAGGCCATCTCAGCCGTAATGCCAGCATTGTAATACAGTTTGAAAAGTGCATTGGGATCCTTCTGGAAGAAAGGTGTTCTATAAATGGTGGGCAGTTGTTTTGTGTTCTTCAGGAAAGCAACTGTTATATATTGTTCACCCTCTGGTAAACACAATTATTATTTACTATACCTGTCCTTAGTCTCTTATAGTAGACCCATGTTGCCCTCCAAAAATCTGCAACAACTGGTGGTAGCAGGGGGATTCCCCCTCCCCCCCCCCTTTACTGAACTCTCTAAATCAGGTAAAAAGGAATTAATGGAATAAGCCGCTGTTGGCCACTCTGCCTAAGCAATGGGTAGGGGTATGTCACAAGAGAACATGCTGGTTTAACAGTTAGTTCAAAACTGTACCATAACAGCATTTGAATCTATTCAAGCTTTGCAAATAAAGTTACAGGAGCTTGTATTATAAAAGTGCCTGTGGTAAGGCTCAACATGGTCAGATTTCATAGCTGAGGAAGATAATGCTCAAATTTCAGTTTTAAACAGGTTCAGTTTTGTGTTCAGATTTTTTTGTATCATTAGTATAGGTGCTGGTGAACAGAGGGAAGATATCTTGAAAAACAAAGTTAGTATATCATTGTTTACATATTAATTAATACTGTTTCTCTCTCTTTTAAAATTGAACCAATGTTTTAGAGTGTTCTGTCCAAAACATGACCCAGGCAAAAGGAGCAATCATTATGGTGAGTTTCTTTAATGGTTTGGTTGATTTCATTTATTTTTTAAATCTGCATTCTACATTATTTGCAGTGGGTCACCAATTCATATGAATAAAGTTAGTGTCACTCCATTCCCCTATAGAATTGTGGGTTTCGTAAAAAGTTACAACCGTGTTTCTAATCTTGCAGTAATGGTTCGGCTGAGATCCATGTATTTGCATAGAAAAGTCAAAGCATTTTACTTAAGAAGTATTTTGTATGTAAGAGTTGCCCTGAGCTTTTCCAGATAAATGTTAAAACTATAAAATAGAAACATTGTGGACCAGATTCTCAATAGAACTACATTGATTTGCACAAGCTGAGAATCTGGCCCTGTATTTAACATTATAGCTTCTTTCTATACTCCTATACCGACAGGGTCACATTCTAGAAAGTTGGCTGGCACCAACATTTGACTTAAGTATTTTGTTTTAAAATACATTCCACAGTTTCACAAGTGCTTCTTACCGTTTGTACTCTGAGATTGCTGGGCTGAGCAAAATGACTCGTAAAACATGAGCACAGTACTAAAGATGCACAAATTAACACTTGATTTGCCAAAAGAGAGCTGTTACAATACTAGTCACTTGGGATTCTTATCTGTAGTTATATTAAACCTTTTCAAATTAGCATTTTTCACATTCAAAATACTTTATAGTAGTGCCTTTCATTCTGCAGGATCCCAAAGAGCTTTATCAATGTAACACTGATATATAAACTACATATAAGGATCACTTCCTCTACCACTGAAACGCAGCAGTTTGAGCATGAAACACCTCAGCTTTCTAACACATTACAGCCATTCAGAATAGAAAGTGAAGAACCTGTAATAAGAACTGGGGAGAAGTGCCATGGGTTTTGTAATGACCACAAGAAGGCAGGGCCAATTTCATATCTCATCCAAAAACGTGGCCTCTTCAGCACCATAGTGTCATCTAATATCATTCTAGGACAGTAATTTAATGACCACTCATACAGCTGAGTACTGCTCGCTGAATTGGCAACACAAATTTCTGCCATACGGAAGATTTAATAAACCTCAGAGTTAGGACAAGCTTCGTTAATGTCTGTAAAATGCTGTTTAAGTACTTTTATGAGCTGGGTGAAACCTTGTTGTGGTTTGAGTTAAAACCCCATTCAGAGTGGTAGGTGTGAATTCACCCTTCAATTAACATAACTGTAAACATAAGCCCTCACCTAAAATAAAAGGAGGGTGAGCCCGCTCAGAAGCTGTTGGTGGAGTATTATTTTGGGTAGGGAGAATGTGTGTTTGTGTGAAGGCAGAAGAGACAAAAGACTGAAAAAGACAAGAACAGAGAGAGAGGCAGAGGCAAAAAACAAGAAAGCCAAGCAATAGCCTGAGCACAGTGTGACCCTGGAAAAAACTAGAGAGCAGTTTGGGGTTGGTTGGCTAAAGAGGCTTGAGGTTGTAAGATAAGAAATTGATCCTTTTGTTCTTGATTCCTCCTGCATTTGGGGAACAAGGACTTTGCACATGCATCAAAAGGAATACCAAACTCCATCAGTTTCTGCTTCCAGCTGGAACGTTCCCAAGGCCCTGAAAGGTGACTAGCCGCTCTGACTGAGAAGTGGCAACATTGATTTCAGGAGCAAGATCCAGTGTCCAAGGAGAGAGATCGTTAGCTCCCATAAATCAAAACTGGCCAGTGGGATTTAAAACAAGTCGTGAAACAGGAGTTGAAGGCATCACAAAATAATTTAAAACAAGAGATGAAGGCTTCACAAAAGGAACTAAACCATCGTCTGGAGGATTCCCAGAAAGGACTGCGGGTTGACAAGCAGGCAGAGGTCAAGTCTCTACAAAGAGCCCAGACAGGTTGGGAAGCCCAGTTGCAAAGTTCCCAGAATGGAATTGGAAGGTGATCAAACAGGTGACCAGTAACCTGACTGCCACAAACCAGAAGTTTTTTTCCATGAAATAGTGGAGACCAGGCAAGCGTTAGCCTGCTTGGAACTTGCTAACAGAGATGTGCTGCTGCAATGACTCAAGCATCGGAAAATTAAGCTCCAGAAGGAAATCAACAGATCACAATGGAACACAGCCACCTGAATGAGGAATTGAGCTGCCAGAAGACAAGTTTTCTATCTCATTTGTAACCTACAGAGGCCCAGAAGGGAGCGGTTGGGCTGTCCCAGCTCCAGTGATGCAAAATCCTATTATATCTTTGAGGGAAAAACTCCCTGGGAGGTTTATTTGGCTCAATCCAACAACATAGCTTATGGGGAAGATGGTCAGAAAGGGGGGTTACTAGTAGTCAATTTGGGTAGCCCAGCACTAATGGTGCTGCAGAACTTAACTCCATCTCTTTTCTGGGGGTATCTAGACCTGGTACAAGCCTTTGACATGTAGTTTGGAGCTAGCCATCAATCTGAGTTGGCCAGTGCACAGCTAAGACTTAGAAGGAGAGAGAAAGAAGAGACCCCACCTGAATTGGAAGAGGACCTGCAAGAGGCTTGTGTTCCTGGCATATCCTGATGCTACCGAGGCATAGATTAGCAATGGATCAATTTATAGATGCTCAGCTGACTTGGACTTGCAAATCAAGATCAGTGAAAACAAGGCAAAGCCACATTCTGAGAGGCTGTGGAATTTGCCACAGAACTTACCGTAAATGTTTTCTTGTAGCAGTTCATCAGAAAAGGAAGTAGCTGCCAGTGAGGAAGATGGAAACTTAATGTCATAAGCCCCGTAAGTATGGCTCTGTGTCTAACATGTATGATGAAAGAGGGGATTTTAATCTGATTCATGACTACACCTCTACCCCGAAATAACGCAACCCGATATAACACGAATTCGGATATAACACGGTAAATGTAAGAGTTTACATCTGGGGGGGCGGGGCTGCGCACTCCGGTGGATCAAAGCAAGTTCGATATAACGCAGTTTCACTTATAACGCGGTAAGATATTTGGCTCCCAAGGACAGCGTTATATTGGGGTAGAGGTGTATATTGAACAATTAGAACAAAGGATAAATTTGGTTTGTAAAACAAAGAAATTGGCAACAATGCAAAAATTAAAGGAAACAGTTCAGTTAAATGGTGGTACTGTGACAAAACTGGCCACAGAAAGGATTGTTATAAATTTAAGATGGGCCAGCACAGACTGGCACAAGTGTCTAGTGAAAGCCTTTCTCCTAGTAGGAGAAATGGGGGGGACACAAGCTGAAGAGGCAAAGCTCAGAATTACACGGATCAACCCCCGTACACCCACAATCTGATGGGTTGGTGGGGAGGTTCAATAGGAATCTGGGGCTTCAGCTGGCTACCTTTGTAGAACAATACCAAAAGGACTGGGACTAGCATATCCCATTTCTTCTAATGGCTTATAGAGCAGCAGTCAAAGAGAGTACAAAATGTACTGCAGCACTCATGTTTGGACATGAACTAAGGACCCCAGCAAACCTCTTGTGTGGAGTTCCTGAAGAGTAACAAAGGGAGTTAAACAATGTAGAAACCCTGCACTCCAAAACGGAAAAAGTTCATACCTTTAGAAGGTAGCCTCTGACAAAATGGAAAGGCTGTATGATGTAAGAGGAAATTTTTAAAAGAGGGCACCCTGTCTGGTTCTACAGTCCTAGAGGAAAGAAGAGTAGGAGCCCTAAATTGGATGAACCTTGACAAGGACCCTCTACAGTACTGACCCTAATCAGTGAAGTGGCGTACAAGAACACCGTTGAGGGCCAGAACTAAACCAAAAGTTTTACATAAGGACCATTTGAGAAGATATCAGAGGGACAGAATTTCACTTTGGCTGCCCGTTGAATCTGAGAATGTAGCTGTGGAAGTTGAGTCTTGAAAAGTTGTTACAAAAGTGAATTCACCGTTATAATACAATGAGCAGGGTCTGCCTCAGCCAGCAAATTCCACAGAAACAGTAGATGTCCCTCAGAGGCTGAAAGGAAATCCAGGGAGAGAAAAGCCCTAAAGAGGTTTGGGTGGGAATAAAATTATTTTGGGCTGGTAACATGAAAAACATCTGGATAGAAAGACACTGTACATATGTGAATAGTTAACGTGTATAATTTTTAATTTGTTAAATTATTGATTTCTCTTTGGTCTGATTTGTGAGTGTCACCATTTTAGGCCTCATCAGGATGATGGACAAAGCTGAGGTAGGAAGAGATGTTGTGAGGTAGGTGGGTTGAGTTAAAACCCTATTCAGATTCATAAGTGTGTATACATGGCTCCTTGCACTGTGCATACGCACCAGGAGTGCTTGTGTAGATGCACTCTCTGTTGCATCAGGGTAGGAATTCTATTGGGCAACTCGCCATCATCTGGCATGCTGTCTGTTGGGAAACTTTGGCGATGCATGATGCGGCAGAAACTAGTGCAGCGACGACTGGAAGCAAGGGGTTAAGTTCCCATCATGCAACTTTCTCCATCCCATAATGCCATCCATATCCCATAATTTTTGCACCTTTTTTAAACCCCCCACAAAACTGCATAGCACTTCTCACTGTCCGCCTTCTCTGACAGAAGCATGGAGCCCTCACAGCTCTGCACTATTGTCATGAGCGTTGCAAACACAGGATGAAGAATCCTTCAGTATTTGCAGAGCAGGAAGAAGCGCAACCACGGGGGCCATGACGATTTTGTGGAAGACAGATTGCTGTGGGACATAGTGAAAACCAGTTTAAGGTTGTTGGAGACATTCACGGAGCAGCTGCAGATGGTGCCGTGCTGCTTCTGGGCCCGAGAAACAAACACCGACTGGTGGGATCGCATCGTAATGCAGGATTGGGATGATGAGAAGTGGGTGCAGAACTTTTGGTTGCTGAAGGCCACATTTCTGGATCTGTGGGCTGAGCTTGCACCAGCCCTTCAGTGCAGGGACACCAGAATGAGAGCTGCACTGACAGTTGAGAAGCAAGTGGCATTCGCTCTGTGATAGCTCATCATGCAGGATTGCTACCATTCAGTGGGAAATCATTCTGGAGTTGGAAAATGCCACTGTGTCATGCAGCTGTATAGGACCATTAATTGTCTTGTGCTGCATAGGACTGTGACTCTTGGTGATGAGCAAGACATATTAGATGAATTTGCAGCAATGGGGTTCCGGAACTGCAGTGGGGCAATAGATGGCACGCACATCCCTATTTTGGTACCAGAGTACGTCAACAGAAATGGCTACTTTTCTGTGTCAAGTATCAGAGGGGTAGCCGTGTTAGTCTGAATCTGTAAAAAGCAACAGAGGGTCCTGTGGCACCTTTGAGACTAACAGAAGTATTGGGAGCATAAGCTTTCGTGGGTAAGAACCTCACTTCTTCAGATGCAAGTAATGGAAATGGTTACCTGCCTCTGGAGATTTCCATTACTTGCATCTGAAGAAGTGAGGTTCTTACCCACGAAAGCTTATGCTCCCAATACTTCTGTTAGTCTCAAAGGTGCCACAGGACCCTCTGTTACTTTTCTGTGGTTATGCAAGCATTGGTAGATCACCAGGATGCTTCACCAATATCAATGTTGGCTGGTTAGGGAAGGTGCATGACATTTACATCTTTAAGATCACAGGACTGTTCAGAAAACTACAAGCAGGGACATTTTTTCCCAACCAGCCGATTACCATTGGTGATGTTGAAATGCCAGTAAAGATCCTAGCGAACCCATCCTATCCCTTTTTCCCCTGGCTCATGAAGCCATACACTAGCCACCTCGACAATGCTAAGGAAAGAGTCAATTACCAGCTTAGGAGGTGCAGAATGAGAGTTGAATGTGCTTTTGGTAGATTGAAGGGATGCTGGTGGTGTTTATGCAATAGATTGAATCTCATGAGAAAAATATCCCAATGGGTATAGCTGCCTGTTCTGTCCTGCATAATATCTGTGAGGCAAAGTGGGGAAGTTGCTGCCAGGAGGGAAGTGGTGGAGTGGCTATCTGCTGAGTTGAAATCGCCAGACACAAGGGCTAGTAGAAGACCTTAATGCAGAGCTATGTGGCTGAGGGAAGCCTTGAAAGAGCACTTAACAGTCAGGCACAGTAATGTGGCATGGCGGACTGTTGTGCTGTACCTGGCCCTGAACTTTTGGTGGCTTTTAGGAATTGTGTGGTGCTTGGTGTACATTTATGAATATAACACTGTCTGTTAATGCACCTAATAATTCTGCAGTACTCGCTGTACAATTATGATTAGTACCCTGTTTGTCACTGATCCTGAGTTCTGTCACTCTGTGCAAGAACTAGTAGTGGGTGCTTTGAGAGGCAATAGGCATTCTGCAGCATGTGTTGTTAAGTAATAAAGATGATTTACCAAAAAATAGATCTTTCTTGCATACCAAAAGCAGTGCAAAAAACCAATGTGCAATTAAAAAACAGAATAAAAATGGGGGGGGGGGGAAGAAGGGAGAGATAGCTTAGTGGTTTGAGCATTGGCCTGCTAAACCCATGGTTGTGAGTTCAGTCCTTGAGGGGGCCATTTAGGGGTAGGGGTGTGTGTGTGTGTGTGTGTGTGCGCACCTGTCAGGGACAGTACTTGGTCCTGCTAGTGAAGGCAGGGGACTGGACTTGATGACCTTTCAAGGTCCCTTCCAGTTCTACGAGACAGGTATATCTCCATATATTATTATTATTATGTCTGAAATAAATGAACATAATAGGGGAAAGAACGTTCATGGCCATTTTCATTCATTTTGGCTACATATACAGCAATCATAGCTCTCACTGGTGAGCGTATGTGAAGCTGTGGTTCCCCTTATTGTCCCCCAGTGTGTAGAGGTAGGCTTAGGGATGAAGCCCTTGATGCCATGTGGAATGTTGAGAGGTGTGGAGCAGGTGCTAGAATAGAGTTCGCCACTGACTATAAAGTGGGAGAGACTGTGACTGTTGGATCTGTAGGTCAGTAAGAGTGTGCAGCATTCGTGTTTGCTGTCAGAGATGCATCTTCTTCCACTCCAGGGCCTCTCTCCATACTGTCTGCAACATTCACCCTTCAGTCCCAGTGCAGCACTGGCTTGCAGGACCTCACTAGAATAGATCTGCCTGTGTCCTCTTCTTTCTCCTTATTATGGTCAGGCATTCTGTGTGGGTGGAGGGGGACCCCTCTTGGCCATAGCAGCAGCAGTTACAGATGGAACACCCAGAGGTATCATTGTATTTAGAGCCACAATGGGAAGTGAAAGTTAAGTTTCAGAACTCTTTTCCCTTGCTCCGCTAAAGTTTTAAACAAGACATGCTTATTGACACTTCAGCCTTAATGCGATGGTGCTGTGTGGCCCAGTGAGGGAAGGACTGGCAACAAGGAAGGAATCGTTCTGTTGCATGAAACAATAAAATTTCAGCACATATTTCTATGAGTATGATGCAGGGTAATGGCACTGAGCACTTGTGCTACTTTCCATAGGCGGTGATTCTAGCTGATATCTTGCTCCTGAGGGCAACAAAGACACAGAGAGCACAGCTGCTGCTGGTGTCCCTAAGCTATCCAGGCCCATACACTGCTAGTCTGTTTACTGCAATGGTGCCTGCCAAAGTCATTGTGGAGTGGCGTGGGGAAGAGTCCTACTATGGAGGAAGAAATAAGGCAGCCATCCCCAGAAGCCTTTGGGGGCGGTTTCCGGGTTATTCCATGAAAGTTTCATTGCGACCTCTCAGCAGGATTCAAGGGACATCCCTGTGTACACCCACAAACTGCTCTGTATGTGCCTCTCTCCCCTCCTCCCCAACTAAGTCTACGGGGGAATGAAAAGCAGATAACAACTCTACCTCTGTTTGTTGTACTGCTACCTCTTCTAGTGTGAGCAAATGACTGAAAAGTCAACACCTGTGTCCTGCTACACTGGGGTTGGGTAGCATCTGCACATTTAAACATTGTAATGGGACATGCGTTCACACACTTACCTGAGGTTCCTTCCCCGACATCGGGCTCACCCATGCTCAGCTGCTGGGATTGACTAGACTGCAGTGGAGTCTCGGAAAGATCCTCTCTTGTGGCATAGCTGGACCCCCAGGTTGCATGTCCCCCATTCTCGTTGCTGGGGGAACACAGCAGGGGTCTGTGTCTGGGGCTCCTTGGAGGTATCCAAAGTGCTCTGTGTGTGCGTGTGTGTGTGGGGGGGTGTCTCTGCCAAATATGGCATGCAACTAGTTAAAAAAGCAGCAGGTCTGCAGTTCAGCACCAGATTTATGTTGGCCTCCCTGGCCTTCCGGTATGCCTGCCACAGATCCTTCACTTGCACACAGCACCGCTGCTGAGCCCTGTCGTACCCTTTCACCAGCATCCCCCGGGCAATCTGCTCGTAGAGGTCCATGTTTGTATGATTGCTCCATAGCCTCTTCTTCCCACGGGCCCAAGAGAGCCAATGCCTCCTGTCTACTCCAAGCAGGAGCACATCTGGAGAATGTATCCGGCACGGTCAGTTGAGCAGCTGCACACAACAAAGGAGAGCTGCAAGGTGGGCTCACCAAGCTGGGCAATAAAGAAAAGTAATTTTAAAAATATGTAGGGTCTTAAAGGGGGTAGTGACTTCTGGTCTCTATGACCCGTGGAGAATGGAGTTCACAACTGTGACCGGAGTGGTCAGTGTCAGGCATTGTGGGACAGCTGCTGGAGGGCTGTTAAGGGTGGACATAGGTTACATGGTGTCTACACTTGCACTGCATTGACCACAGTAGGTCAATCATGACTCAATGCTGTTTGGGAAGATGGTGTTACTGCATCCCCGTAAGGGGGCACTTATGTTGGTAGGACACAAATTTAAGCATAGACACATGCACAAATAGGTTGATGCAAGATGACTTAGGTCAAGTTAACTTCATAGAGTGTAGACCAACCCTAAGGAACTGCTCCTTTTTTTTTCTTGGTTCCTCCTGCATTTAGAGAAGGATTTTGTACATTCCTTGCAAGTAAACAAGATTGCATCGAAGACCATACCAAACTCCATCAGTTCCTACTTCCAATGGGAATGTCCTCCTATTTAGACTATTTAGAAAAACTGGACGTGCACAAGTCCATGGGGCCGGATGCGCTGCATCCGAGGGTGCTAAAGGAGTTGGCGGATGAGATTGCAGAGCCATTGGCCATTATTTTTGAAAACTCATGGCGATCGGGGGAGGTCCCAGATGACTGGAAAAAGGCTAATGTAGTGCCCATCTTTAAAAAAGGGAAGAAGGAAGATCCAGGGAACTACAGGCCAGTCAGCCTCACCTCAGTCCCTGGAAAAATCATGGAGCAGGTCCTCAAGGAATCAATTATAAAACACTTAGAGGAGAGGAAAGTGATCAGGAACAGTCAGCATGGATTCACCAAGGGGAAGTCGTGCCTGACTAACCTAATTGCCTTCTATGATGAGATAACTGGCTCTGTGGATGAGGGGAAAGCAGTGGATGTGTTATTCCTTGACTTTAGCAAAGCTTTTGATACGGTCTCCCACAGTATTCTTGCCGCCAAGTTAAAGAAGTATGGGCTGGATGAATGGACTGTAAAGTGGATAGAAAGCTGGCTAGATCATCGGGCTCAACGGGTAGTGATCAATGGCTCCATGTCTAGTTGGCAGCCGGTTTCAAGCGGAGTGTCCCAAGGGTCGGTCCTGGGGCCGGTTTTGTTTAATATCTTTATTAATGATCTGGAGGATGGTGTGGATTGCACTCTCCGCAAGTTTGCAGATGACACTAAACTAGGAGGCGTGGTAGATACACTAGAGGGTAGGGATCGGATACAGAGGGACCTAGACAAATTAGAGGATTCTGCTAAAAAAAACCTGAGGAGGTTCAACAAGGACAAGTGCAGAGTCCTGCACTTAGGACGGAAGAATCCCATGCACTGCTACAGACTAGGGATCGAATGGCTAGGTAGCAGTTCTGCAGAAAAGGACCTAGGGGTCACAGTGGACGAGAAGCTGGATATGAGTCAACAGTGTGCTCTTGTTGCCAAGAAGGCTAACGGCATTTTAGGCTGTATAAGTAGGGTCATTGCCAGCAGGTCGAGGAACGTGATCGTTCCCCTTTATTCAACATTGGTGAGGCCTCATCTGGAATACTGTGTCCAGTTTTGGGCCCCACACTACAAGAAGGATGTGGAAAAATTGGAAAGAGTCCAGCGGAGGGCAACAAAAATGATTAGGGGTCTGGAGCACATGACTTATGAGGAGAGGCTGAGGGAACTGGGATTGTTTAATCTCCAGAAGAGAAGAATGAGGGGGGATTTGATAGCAGCCTTCAACTACCTGAAAGAGGGTTCCAAAGAGGATGGAGCTCAGCTGTTCTCAGTGGTGGCAGATGGCAGAACAAGGAGCAATGGTCTCAAGTTGCAGTGGGGGAGGTCCAGGTTGGTTATTAGGAAACACTATTTCACTAGGAGGGTGGTGAAGCAATGGAATGCATTACCTAGGGAGGTGGTGGAGTCTCCTTCCTTGGAGGTTTTTAAGGCCCAGCTTGACAAAGCCCTGGCTGGGATGATTTAGTTGGGAATTGGTCCTGCTTTGAGCAGGGGGTTGAACTAGATGACCTCTTGAGGTCCCTTCCAACCCTGATATTCTATGATTCAATGATTCATCCTCAGGGCCCCAAAATTTTACTAGCCGCTCAGGTCAAAAAAGGGCAATAGTACCATTTGTTTGCCTGAGAACAGCCTCTTTCCCAATGCAACACTGCTGTAACTGATATCAGCAGAGGTGCTTAAGCTGGAGGGCTTCAATTTAAAAGGGGAGGGAGGCGGAGTGTTGTCCTTGAGGGAGTCTTTGAAACATATTTCTTCCTTCACCTTGGACTTAGATAGTTTGGAGCAATTGACCTGCAAAGAATGCTGAAAATTCTATCTATTTTCATTTGGAGAATGCAGTGAGAGTCGTGTTTCTGGAAAAGGGGAAGTGCTTTTGTTTTTTCGTTGGGGGTGGCTCTGCTGATTTGTGTACATTTTGTTTTATGAAATTGTGTTTTTAATTGATGCCCCGGGTGCTTTTATATTGTGTACTAAACCCAAATGAATATTCACCAAGTACTAATCTTGCTTAATTTGTGAGATCTGATGGGATCATACCACAAGATGTATGGCTACAGGTCAACGAGGCACTCTTAGACAGTGGAGCACTCTTAGTGAACAGTACGTTATGTGCATGAATGAACATTTTCAAACTTGGATGACTGAAGTTAAGTGCCTAAATAAATGATACAATTATTTTTAAACAGTTCTGAGTGCCCACAACTCCTTTTGAGTCAATGGAAGCTGTGGGTGCTCAGCACCAATGAAAATTGGGTAACTTAATTATATACCTAACTTTAGGCTCTCAAGTTTGAAGATTTGGCCCCACTGTGTCAAGAATGGACCAATTAGTTCCTCCCAAAAGAATGGTGTATAGTAAGTGTAGGTAGTCTCTTGGTCTATCCAAGGCCGTGATCAAGTGTCTTGATGTTTTTGGTCTTTTGGCCTCAAGATGAAAACCTTGCCTTTGTTTCTGGGACCTTGAAGTGAAAAAATTCTCGAAGTTATACCTTCACAGATTTGACCACACAGGAGGCAGTTGATTCTAAAAATAAAGAGGGACTGTATAGCCTCTTTTTCATTTCTCTTTCCAGATGGTGGGTTGGTTTGGTTTGTTTGTTTTTAGTTACTAGGGACATTTACATGAAAACAGAATCTTTGTTTCTCAATACTTCACCTGCTCTTGCTGCTTATTCCTTGCCAGAAGTCATTATTCTCTGTTTTCGATGGTGGAATCACTTCCATGGGAGCGAGCATGATATCTAAGAAAGTCTGACACATTTTGGCAGCAAATACGAAGTGGGAGCAGGTGAACTTTCAAGACCAAAGTTCTTGTTTTCATGTAAACGTTATTAAACACTTTACAAACAAACAAAAATCTGCCACACAAGTAAAATGGTTTCTGTATAGGATTTTTTCCCGAGTTTTTCAGGAGGTTGCTTGGTTAAAGTTTGAAAGACCACTGTATATGAGGTGATATATGCTAAATTTCTCAGAGTAAATTTACATGCACAAAATAGTTCTAGTCATGAGTTGTATTAAAATAAACATGGGTTCATTTGTAGATTAAAACTGCTTTCTGAACTATTTATAACAACTCTTATTTGAAGTTTTTCTTTTTTTTAAATAAATCTTTTACTTCCTTCTGTTAACCCTAGCTTGGGAGGGGTAATTTACTCTGCAGTGCAGAGTTAAAAGTCTGAAGTTTGCTTTATAATCAAATTAGGAGGAAGGAAATCCTAGAGGAAATTTACAAAGATTTACATGTCTTTTTTGGCAGTTCTAGTGATTAGGCAATATGTTAGATTTCATGGAAATAATGTACATCCAGCTGAAATGTCAGAAAGTCAGGGAAGCTAAAATATACTGTGACTATTATCCAGAGTGTCTGTCTTTATAGTCCTCAGAAATAGAGATGTCAAAATTAAGTGTGAAATGATCTATCTTTTGTCTAAGAATGTTACATTCTTACAGAATTGTCTCTTGATTTCTAGATGCAGACAATAAGAGGAACAGGCATGGAATGAAATCTTCCACCTTCATGGAAAAAAGGGTAATTTGAATCCAAGCAGTTTTATTTAAAACCTAAACCACCACTGTAGCTAAAGACATGGAGGAATCCACTTTGTGTTGTTACAAGTTTAGCTAGACTTCTGCAAGAGATTGTGTTAGCATAGTCCCAACATGGGAAGTCAGGCAATGACTTGTGCCTTGCGCACAGGAGCAGCTGCATTTCCTAAACAGCGGTTTCTCATTCCTTACTTCAGTCTTATAATTCCCTTGAAGCAATACGTTTCACATTCACAGTTACTTTGGGTGGAACTAATTCCACCACCCCGGTGTCATCTGGTGCAACTGCAGCCACTTAAACCAAGGGTGATTTTGGCCCCATGACTGTGATCTTGGCTTATACAGAAAGTTTTTTTTTCTCCTGAGTTGTATTTCTTCTGTAAAGTACCAGGATACAAGAGAACACACCAGATGCCATGACACCATCGGCTGATATGACAGTCGGCAATACCAGAGCACTAGGATTCTGAGGCATAGGGGAAAAGTGATTTTTCCTTAAACACAGAGGTCTTGCGTGGCCGAATAGCGCATTACCACCAGGCCAGTATCGGGTGCAGTTACATCTCTTTATTTTTAATAAGTCACATTGATTTCAACTAGCACTGCTTCATTTGAGAAACTACAACTATATGTGCAGATTTTAATTCTTAACATGAAGGTTCTCTCAACCTTGGACATTAAAACTGCATCTGGACTCTCATGAAGGCCATAGGCCAAAACATGCCTGCATTTTTTGTACCTCTTGTAAAGCAGACTTCTAACTCCAGTTTATTTAGACTCTCAAGGTGATATCCCGGCTCCATTAAAGTCCACATCAAAACTCCCATTGACTTCAGTGGGGCCAAGATTCCACCCGAGTGCACGTCAAATATACATATATATGGTCTATGGATATAAAAAGCGAAATGGAGCATCCAGCATCCTGAGTTGCACCCATGATTATGAAGATATTTAAAATGACAGGCCGTGCAGACTCATGTCTTGATACATTTGAAACATGAAAAATGTGGTGCTGGCACAGGAGTCTCATTGGATGCAGTGCACTGCCACACCGAGATCAGCGTTCAGGACAAAATCATAGCTCAGTCTTCTGGTTCTCAGCTGAAGAGCAGCACGCTGACTTCTAGAGAGCAGGATATCTCTGTGCGTGGTGACATCCCCTCTAGCAGACAGGAGGAGAGTTACTAACTGTTTCCAGGGAAGCCATATCAAGCTTTCCTCAGCAGACGAATAGTTGCTACAACTCTAAGATCTTGAGGTTAAAGGCAGACCAAAAGAGGGTGTATGGAGAATCCACAGCTTTCAAAGTACTACTTTAATTGGTATATAAGCCTATTGGGACAAATTAATCTCTGTCTGTAAATCCACTTAAATTGGAAAATTTCTTACCCATAATTTCCTTTCTGCTAGCAAGTCTCCCACAATTCTGGACGCCTGGGCTGCTCCCTTCATCTGTAGCTAACAGAGACAGATCAAAGTTTTGGAACCATTTGCTTTGGCCACACTCCCTCTGCTCATACTTGCTGGCAAATGAGTTATTCCAAAGCTGTCCCACTCAGCGTCTGATCGTTTGGCTCATAAGAGTTGTGAAAGACACTGCTCGCAGAAATGAAAGTATCAATAAGACATTTTCCGTTCTGCAGCCCACAATTCTGGATGTCTGAGAAGCAGGAGACAGTGAACAGATGTCAGGAGGGTTCTAGAAAAGGTCAGAAAGAAGAAAGGAAAAAAGGTATCCTTTCTCGTTCATCAGCTTTGCTGAAAGGGAAAAATTTCTGGGCCCCTGCCTGCAGAACCTTCCTGCCAAAGGAAGCCTCTGCAGATGACAGGATGGCCAGCTGATAGTGCATGATAAAGATAGTAGCTATTGACCAGGTGGCTGCCTTGCAAATAGCCAACGTGGATGTATTTTCTCTTTCTGCCCACGCAGAGATCTTGTGAAGTGTGCCCTGACCCCTTCCAAGACTGGAATCTCTGATGTCTTTTTATCCTCCACAATGCATAGCATAATCCATCTAACAATGGAGGACTTGGAAGCTCTGAGTCCTTAGCATTTCAGGTGGGAAGATATGAATAGGGAGTCTGATCTTCTTGTGTAGTCTACTACTACTCTTAGATCCACCAGGTTTATTCTTTCCTCCAGGCTCCAGATGCCTTGAGCTGTTTGGGTTCCCATGTGTGCTTCCCAGCACTCCAGGCTGGTGTCAGTTGTGAGAACCAGAGGATCTGGAAAGCGTATGGGCATACCTTTGTGGACATTGCCCTGGGCTGACAACGATTTTCAGGAGCTGAGCACCAGCGTCGGGATCTTTACTTGATCCTTCCAGTGTTACGGGAAGCGGTCGCACACCTTTAAGATGAAGCTGTGATGGCGCCTGATGTGTGATTGTTCCGATTCCCCTAGGGAGGGAGGAGGGGATACGATGCCAGAGTCCTACTAGTTGAATTAGGAAAGAGGATGGCTGTTTATGAGCCCTGCTTCTTTTCCCTGGGCACTCAGGACCCACTTTAAGATTTGGAGGAGAAGGGCGGGGAATTTGTGGCTCCACAATGGGGCCCTTTGGGACTTCCCCCCGAATTGGCTGGCTAGGGTCCTCCTCATCTTCAGAGCCTCTTGCTGCTCTGCTCAGAGACTCCTGGTCCATTTTCCCCACATCGGAGTTGCAGCTGCTCTGGTGCATACAGTACCCTGCATACCTGTCTGACTCATAACCCTGGGACCTGACCGAGTTAGGAACAGAAGGCTGGGTACAACTCACCATCAGCCAAGCCCAGGAAGGCTGTCTCACAGGTGGAGCACCATTTAGATTTGATTTGGTGCTTTTTAGGCTGCTCTACCATGCCTGAGAGGAGCCACAGCGAAGGCTCAGGGTGGGTTATGTCACCCAGCTGGGAACAGGCCCAGGGAGGAGGGAAAGGCTAGAGAGGGAAAATACTGCTCACCACTGCCCTAAAAATAGCCAAACAGAACCCTGAAAAGAAGAAAATAGGCGGGAGCAACAGAACCACCATCCACACGCTGCCATGGAGGCAGAGAATGTAGAGTGACCAGATGTCCCGATTTTATATATATATTTCTTATATAGGCTCCTATTTTACACCCCGCCTCCCCCCCCCCCCCCCCCGGTCCCAATTTTTCACACGTGCTGTCTGGTCACCCTAAGAGAATGTGGCAGCAAGCAGGAACGGAGGGGGTGTGGCCAATGCACGCTGCACCAAGACTTTGATTCTCCTCCATGAGCTGCACAGAGGAGGGCAGCAGCCCAGAGGTTCAGAAATGTAGGTGACGCTGGGCTACAAAACAGTGGAATTACTCCAGGGATGAATTTGGCCCAGTATGCATGCAGCACTGCTTCCGCAGTTCTCCCACGTTAGAGTACTTCCGAAATGAATACAGACACAGGAGATAAGACGTAGAAGGGCTCCATATGCATTTAGTTAATTCAACGTAAATCACTTGTCACAGGACTAACCAGAAACACCTCCATGATCTGGAATAGTCCAAGTGTAAACATTTTTTCCCAACAGCTTTGTGCCTTTCTGAGACCTTATCCACTTCTATGGATGTGTGGTTAAATGTTAGAATGGCACGTCTGTTATACCAGCACAGCACGTTATAAATTCACGTACAGATCATATCGGTATGGGTTTATTTTGGTTATTCAGAGAGAACAGAACACTAACAATAGAAAAGGGTGGTGTTCACTTTAGAGGGGGGTTTTTTTAGTCAGATTATTTTTGTTGCCTTTCTTTAGTTGTTTACTTTTTAATTGACTGTAAACAAACAGAATGAATGACGTTTTGAAAAACTGGTATAACTATTTTAATACTGGCCGTTTTTCTCTTTCAGGCTTTGTGTACACTAGCACTGTTGTTGGCAAAACTTTCGTCGGCCAGGGGTGTGGAAAAAAACCACCCTGACCAACATAACTTTCACCAATAAAAGTGCCCGTGTGGACAGCGCTATGGTGGCGGGAGACACGCTCCTGCCAGCATAGCTACCGCTGCTTGTTGGGGGTAGTTTTGGGAGCACTCTCTCCTGCCGGTGTAGAGCGGCTACAGAGGAGACCTTACAGCAGCGCAGCTGCAGCGATACAGCTGTGCCGCTGTAAGGTCAGTTGTGAAGACACAGCCTTAGTAAATGTGGAAATAGTTGTTTTCTTTCCTCTAAACAGTAAACGTCCCTACTGGTATAAACGTACAGTGTTTTGTTTTGTTTTCAACAGAGCACAGAAGAGACAGCAGCAGAAAATAGTTTACGACTTTTAAGGAAAAAACATAACAAACACAAAGGTTTGACAAATAATTAATATTATTACCACAATTTGATGCTATAATAAATTGTACTGAAATGGCCAGTGTGAGGTCAGGTCACTTCCTAGCAGCTGAATCACAGCTTTACTTTTCCTTTTTTTCTCAGTCGGCCAATTCTCTGCGCGCTGGCAAGAGAGTGGGGTTCTGATTTGCAGAACAGCTGTGTGATTTCAAAATAATTGTGCAGGAAGCAAATCCCACTGCTTTGGCTGAGGGCCATTATTATCCAATAAGAGTCAATTATTCCCCAGTGGTTATATAATCCCTTTACCCTGAGTGGCTGCTGGTCTCAGAACTCCTCATCTGTAGGCCCACAGCAAACATGGATGGCTAAGCTTCTGCCCCCTCCCCTCCCTCCAGATATGAAATGAGATTACATTTAGAAAGGAAATTTACTCTTAGCTGGAAAATTAACATTAGCCTCCTTTAAAGGGGAAGGAGGAACAGGCAGTAGAGTTATTGAGAAGGCTGGTGTGACATGGGTTAGTGGGGCCAGAAGTTGAGGTAACCATTGTAGGGGATATTCCTAAATTATAGAACACATGCTTAATTCTGCATTTGTTAGAGTGTTACAAAGGGGTAGATGGGTCTTGAGAGTCACCAAAAAAATGTGTTACCTAATTTATGAACAGACCCTTAGTTGTGGCTAGGAAGATGTGGAGACGAGGCCAGTAGCCAGTTAAGAGTACAGGTGAGAGGATGTTAAGCCCATTTCAGTACAAAAACTATTCAAAGATGTTTCTAGTTACAGCTGGTTGATAACCTGCCCCTCAAAATGTTTTAGGCCACCATGCAGTTATTACCTCAAAGGGAAGCACAGTCTTTGAATAGTGGATGTACACTGTAGTATAAAATGCATTGTAACGTGTGTGTTTTATTTGATTTATCTGTTGTAATTGCATCTTTCTGTAGTAAAGCAAGTTGTCGAGCAGCCTGCTTAGTAGGTAGCGTTCCTTTCCAATGTTTTATACTGCACAAAAAGCATTGTTGTAATTACCCATTGGGATTACTCTTCCAAATAATGAGAGAGTTTCTATTAAAGAGGCAAAAGTGGCATTTACCTACAGTGTATGGTGGCTAAATTCAGTGTGCTTGAAATACATTACCATGTATTTTTTTAAAAAATTATACCACTCTGTATTACTGCTACAACTGTACTTCAACGAGCAGAAGACCCTCAGAGAAAATGCTGGAACATTTTATTTATATATTATAGGATATCTGGTATAAGCAGAGCTGTACTTTCTTTCTCGCAATGTCCCATCAATAACAAAATTATATATAAATTAGTTTTTTAACTCTGACACTTGCTCCTGTAATTTATTCTTCACCTGCAGTCCTAAATCTTAGAGCTGCATCCTCATAATCCTCTTCACAATAACTAACTGATGTCAAAACCTAAGATCCTGATTTGAAGTGGGGGGGAAAAAACTGCAGGAACAAATAATCCTGTAAAAACAGCCTGTTTTCATGAAAATGGCCTGCGGAAGAAACAAACCCAGAGGGAAGAGTAATTTTTTGGTTCCCCAAAGTTGCCCAGATGTGCTCAACAGCCCTTTTAATCGAGGACCCATGCTTTAATAATGGGATTTGTTATACCTTCTCCTGAGGTCTTTACTCAAACCCTTCAAATAAAGAGACAGTTTATCTTTTTTCAAAACAAAGGAGGTTCCCACTTTAATACAAAGTGTACACATGTCCCTCCTTTCAAACAGCCCATTTATTTTAGCATAATTGAGGACTGTCCTGAGACAGACTGGGGGGAAAAAACAGGTACGTATATTTTCCTAGTTTCCCAACAGCCGCAAAGTTGCCATATAAAGTGGACCTGCAATATAAGGCAAGTGAATTGCTGTCATTTGGGAGATCCGTGTTCAGGAACGGATACTATTCTTCAGCCAAATCCTGTTCAAATTGTTCCTTATTAGAACTATTTCTCCCCCTTCCTGATCAAACCATGCAGCAGCATTAAGAGAGGAGGTAGTGAAAGCTATCTGATTTACCAGACTGAGAGATGCATGGAGGAATATGAATCTAACGAAGGATTGTGGTGACACACTTTGCCTGCCTGGAATTGAGAGGGGTTTATTACTGGCACTGTGCCTATTGGCTTCTGACCCTTTCAGAGCCTCATCTGAAAGGGTTGAGGAGGTAGAATTAGAACCATTAGTTTAGTCATGTTCAGTCACATTTAGGAGAGCGCGAATAGGAGCTGCTACAATTAGTGTAAAGGACTTTGAGATGCAATGAACTACAGTATCTGTGCTGAGACACAATTTCAGTAGAAGTGTGTGTTCTATATTTTAACAGCAAGAATAGACTTTCTTAGGAAGTGCAAGCAGGCTGGACTTCTGGATGGCATATTTAAAGAAATGCTAGACACACTTCACCTTGCAAAGGAAAAACTGATGGATGACAACACTTCAGAAACAGGTACTCTGAACAAATAGGAACTCTGCTTTGGACAGATTCTGAGCTGAGCCATTTAATTCTTGGTACCTTTAACTCGGGGTCATTTTCACCTTTTTAGAGCCCTAAATGGTTTGGGTGTTGATTACCTAAGAGACCATCTCTCGCTTCCTTTGCATACTACTTCAGTGTTAGTGGCATGGGGGCAAGGAGCTGTTAACAAGTCATTCTCTGTGAAAGCGCCTCAAGTCGGGAATTTGTTAAACAAGCCCTTTCCCCCAGCATATACACACAGCTTAGTCTGCCAGATCCCAGGGATGCTGCAAGATGTACCAAGCATTTTAAGAAAAAAGTGTTTGAAGGGTTGTGAAGATTTTATCTGAACTGGGGTTGTGTTTTAGTTCATCACAGAGGGATGAGCAATCTATACAGTATATGAAAAAAACTGCATAAGAATGCATTGAGTCTTGTAATAGATTATTTAGATTAACATTAATTTAAAATATCTTGGGGGTTCTGATATAGCTACAGTACTTGTATAAAACACTGTTCTTGAAGCAGTCAACCCAGCTTAATAATCTTATGGACAAAGCAACATTAAAGAGAATTTCAAATTTCACTCTGTGGGATTAGCCTTCTCAGTTTTCAAAATAGTCTGCTGCTATATCCTTTTGGGGATGAAGGATATTAATGTCGTCAACATTGTTAAGGAAAGAGAAATAACCCAATTAACTAAATCTCCCTCATAAGAGAAGAGGTTTTTGCATAGCAAAAGTTGCCAGAAGTAATAAAAAAAATACTTATTCACATCTTAGAATCTCACAGCACCTTGTAAACATGAATTAAGTAATCCTGTGAACACCCATGTGAGGTGTGTAAGCATTATTTGTGTTTTACTGAGGGAAAACCTGGCACTAAAGCTTACTTTAATGATATTATGTTAATAAACATTATTTAAGGATGCTACAAAGTCACTTCATGCATTTAGAAATGTAAACAATTTATTAGCGTCTTCGACTGGGCACTTTCAAATCATGTGATTTGCAAATAGCAATTAAATTGGCTTCCAGCCACTTCTATCATCTGGCACATGGTCCCAGAGGTGACCAATAACTAGATTTTAAAATTTAGTAATTACATTACATGAGCTTGGTTACCAGACAAATAGCTCCTATTTAAATAGATCCCTATTAAAGGGGTGCAGACTATGTAAAACATAATGAGAATCCCATTTATATCTTATTTTCCATAGGAAATTAGTGAAGTAAAATTGTGAAATTGACACTTCTTCCTTGGTATAAAATGGCAGAAGGGAGATTAGTATTTTTCCCAGCATTCTATCTTTCTGAGCTTAAAAGCCTCATAACTGAAACAACTGGTGTAGTATACAGATGGGTAGTTACCACTGGGCAATTTTTAAGTTCTATGTTAACATGTAACAGTAAATCAACTTTTTTTTCAACCCCTAGAATACGAGGAAACAGTAATATCACTTTTTGACTGTAGCCTGTTTGAAAATATACTTACAAATGTTCATTCAGGTATGTAAATATATATATGCTACTATATAAAGTAACCCTCCCAAAGGAGTAGTTATTAGAATTAAGGTTATTCTTCTGATGGTTATGGTATAGTATCAGTTTAAAATCAAAGCTTTCTTAATGTTGTATGAACGCCCAGGTGAAATCATTGGCATCACTATCCTTAGAAACATAATATTGCACAGGTTTGTCTGTCTTATTTGAATCAGGACAAGAGGGTTTTCTATGGTTTTAACTATTTGAGTATCAAGAACCTCATATGACTTCTTGACTCAGCGGACCCTGCCTCTCTCCTACATGATGCGCTGATATCACAGGATTTCCCAATGCATTGTTTCTTCTCCTATATATCTCCAAGACCCCCACTCAGCCAATCGTTTTAGACAGAACTCATATCTTTCAGATTTACAGTGTAAACAGGTTCTTCTCCTTCCCTGATTGCGATAGGTAGTTCAGGGAGCTCCACCCACTTTAAATGGTACTTATTCAGAAGTTGTGCAAACAGTCAAAAGCTTTGAAAGAAGTCTAAAATGAAAATGGGGGAAATTAAGAGGAAGATAGTTGAGAAGGCAGCTGAAGTGTATTGGAAGGAATATGTTCCCCTTCTGTTGAGTATTTGTTAATGTATTTACAGAAACAACCAGTTTTGAAAACAGCCTATCAAGGAGAAGGGAGAATACACTGTTGTGGATTTTGGGCCAAATTTTTCAAAGGAGTCTCTGCTCAGTCTCTGTTTGTGCATGCACAACTTTGCAAATGCCTCCCTGCAAACTTTCTGAGCACTGATACCAGTGTGCTTTGATAACAAGATGATAGATGCTTTGGAAATTAGAGCTGGAGCATGTGCATCTAAATGAAGGCTGCTCTTTGAAAATTTGGCCCTTTCCCCTGCTTGTCCTTCAGTGTTGACTTTATGGCATTCTGAAACAGCCATGGAAGTCATGAGAATATACAAGCTACATCTGACTGCACAGAAGGGAGTATTTTTTAGTCATAGTTCAGACCTAGGGCAGCAGCCAAGTCTCTCTTTAATAATTTGATGGCCTGATTTGCAGAAGGGCTGAGTATCTAGAAATCCCATTGAGGTAAATGGAAACTGCAAGTGTCATATATATTAGGCTACCATTGACTATAAATAAAAATTTTGTGCCTTTTAAAAAAAAAGTTTAGGACTTTTAAATTAACCAGGTATCTTTACCCATAACTAATTGGTCAGACCCAGTCATTCAAAACCAGCAGCCATAAGCATTTTTTCCCCAATTGAGCTAAATGACTTTCCCACTTTTGAGGTTTGGAAGCATAAGAAAACACTCTACCTCTTTCTTAAAATTGAAATTATTGTGTGTGACATAATTGACTTGGTTGAAGCTAGGAACTTCAAGTTTATCTTTTTGTAGATCTCATTGATGGGGGTGGGGAAATCAATTCAAGTTCTGAACAAAATCTGGTCAGTAACTTTAAGGTTGTGAATACATAACCATGATACTTTGCATGTTCCTAAGAACTGTTCTGTTCATTATTAATGCAGGGCACTTCCCTTAGATACTCTTTCCTTAGCAGCTTCCTTAAATGCATGAAAGACTACCCAGTCTTGACTCATTTATTACCATTAAAGATCAATATGAATCTGAGGGCACTGTGACTTATTTGCTGTATTTGCTTCCCTTTTAAAGTCAAGGAAATGTAAATGCAAAAGACAACATGACAGCAGTGTCAAGTGAAAAATGAAGTTACATTCCAGACATTTTAAAGTTAAATTTGCAATTGTACCTTCACCTTGTACATGTTCCTTTGGAAAAAAGTGTATTTTTAATGATGCAATGGACTTTATACAATAGAGGTATCAGTTGTATTGTGAGGTACAGATATATTTGCTAACTTCAAACATTCAAAGTTACTTAATTGACTTTCCTCAAACATGTCAGTTTTTTAAAACCTCAGATCTACAAAACAATCCAAGTTTTAAAGGAAGCGGTTTTAAGCATTTAACATATTTAAAGATGGCATGTGTGGCCTCAGCAGTTGAGTCCCTAACAAATGGATCCTGAAAATAGAACAATTATTCTCATGTACAGTGTTAGCAACTTGAAATATTCATAACCTAAAAAACACGTTTTTACACCTGGCTTGATTTAAATCTCTCAATATGTTACTATAATTTCAGATATGACAGAATAATTTCTGATGGAACAGATGCACAAATTATTCCCCCGCACCCTCCTCCCCAATTCTATAACTCCAGTGCTTAAACTAATTTTGCTCAAATGAAATAAAATTCCACCTTTTGGTAGAGACCAAGCATAGTAGTAGTTAGCCTAAGGAATTTTATTTGAGAAAGGTATGGAGATTTAATGTGAAGTCACAATTCTTACTCTAGTAATAGAGTGATACCTGTGGCTTTAATAATTTGAATGTGCATATATTTATGGTCTTTACTGTGAATTTTTTTTTCTTATTATAGGAACAGAGGAAAAACTTCAGGAGCTTCTGGAAACCCGGAAAAGACTGGATACTCAAATTGAACTACTGCAAGATTTAAAAGAAGTAATTCCTTTCCAGGAAAATATAGCTAGTGCATCTAGTTCAGTGTCTGAATAACCAATACTTCTCTTGATATCAACTTCCATATTAAAGATTTTCTACTGACAGAAACAGCATCTGGTCAGTGTATAAAAGTGACTTTCAGAGATAGGGGTGCACAGAAAAACAATTGGGTGTTTTACTCATATTTTATACCTCACTTTTGCAATAAATTTATTTGTCCTTTTCCTTTTTAATTTTTACTGTGGCTCAAGGAGTGATAAACACTTAAATTTAAATACCTTCCGTACAAACTTTTTTTAAATACTCCACAAGCCACTTTTTAAAATCACTTCAGTTGCGGCAGCCCCCTATCATGTGATGTGTCTGTGATTCAATGTCTGCTCATCGTAGCAGACAAAATCATTATTAAAAATTAAGGCTTTCCAAAGAGGAATTTAACAAGACTTGCACTTGAAGAAGCAGAAGGTTTTTTTAATGAAATTTTCTCAATTTACGGTGTGTTAATGTTTAAGTAGTTCCGTTTTAACTGCAATGGTGAGAGGTGGTGTCCATTAGTTGCTTGCAAACACCTGAGGCTGGCTGGTGATCATCCTCTGAAAAATCATTCTACTATGTAAAATAGTTAGGGAGTCAAATATTGCAGTAAGAACATTTATGGCTTCCATGTGTTATTTTGTCTTATATTAAAATTGTTTGAATACAGAAAAGCAGTACATTTAGTTACAAAATTGCAAGTTAATGAAAAACTTGACAATAAAATGTTTTTGTAAAGAAAGTTGTGTATTGAAGAAAACTAGTGATAAAATCAGTTTATGCACTAAAATACTGTTTACAGTACAGCCTTGTAGGTTCTCACTGCTAATCCACAGCCTTGCTGATTCTCACAAAACCCCTGGTTTCGTCATACTTCATAGCTCAGCTTTAACAGAAGAGACAGTACAATAGGAGATTCATATTAAGATTTTATTATTCTTAAATATACTAAAGAACCTTTGCTGCTGTACTATGAAATAAATGAAATTAAACTACACTTTAGAAACTAAGTATATTTTAGTGCATTTAACACTTCACTTACTATTTTACAAAGTTAACAATGCACTCTGTCATTAGTGTAAATCAATAGTTCTATTGCATAGCGCTACTTGTTGCCTGTAGACAGCCAAAATATGACTTTTCCAACCCCTCTTTCTGATCACTCTGGTCTGCCTGTCAGTGACAGTTGCTGTCCAGATAGCAGCCACCCTTGTGCTGTCCCTAGGGCTTGCTTTTCAAGTCCCTATCACAGGGTCAGCTTGTATGTTCAGACACGCCTCTCCCTCAGTGTCCCTCGTGTGTCTGTATGCAGCAAGGCAAGCTTTTATTAACTACAATTAACTTTCATCAGGATTTCCATTTGGGTGGCAGAAAACCCAAGAACAATGATTAATGGCGGCCTTTCAAAGGCTTAATTAATTTTCCCGCTGCCAGAGCCTTTTGCTGCAGTGGGAATGGCTCCAGTAGCAGGACACTACACTACTAAAAGTAACAATGTAGATGGGAGCAGCACTGCTGGGCAGAGAGAGGCATGTAGGGTTTATACCCTAGGATTCAGGCATGTAGGGCACTCTATTCACCTAAGCTGTGCCTCACCATCTACACTGCTATTTATACCTAGGACCTGACCAAATTCACAGCCATGAAAAAAGTGTCAGAGACTGTGACATCTGGTCTTTTGTGTGTTTTTACCCTATACTACACAGATTTCACAGGGGAGGCCAACATTTCTTAAATTGGGGGTCCTGACCCAAAAGGGAGTCTCGGGTGGGGCGGGGGGGGGGGGTCGCAAGCTTATTTTAGGGAGGTCGCAGTATTGCCACCCTTCTGCGCTGCCTTCAGAGCTGGGCTGACAGAGAGCGACAGCTGTTGGCCAGGTGCCCAGCTCTGAAGGCAGCGCCCAGACAGCAGCAGCATAGAAGTAAGGGTGGCAATACCACACCCTCCCCCTACAATAACCTTGTGACTCCCCCCCACAACTCCTTTTTGGGTCAGGACCCTATAATTACAACACTGAAATTTCAGATTTAAATAGCTGATATCATGAATTTTACAATTTTAAAATCCTATCTTGAGTAGTTTCGTATCATCTGCAAATTTTGCCACCTCACTGTTTACCCCTTTTTCCAGATCAATTATGAATATGCTGAAAAGGAGTGGTCCCAATACAGACCCCTGGGGAACACCACTATTTACCTCTCTCCATTCTGAAAACTGACCATTTATTCCTACCCTTTGTTTCCCATCTTTTAACCAGTTACCGATCCATGAGCGGACCTTCCCTCTTGTCCCATGACAACTTACTTTGCTTAAGAGCCTTTGGTGAGGGACCTCGTCAAAGGCTTTCTGAAAATCTAAGTACACTGTATCCCCCTTGTCCACATACTGTACTTGTTGACCCCCCTCAAATAATTCTAGCAGATTGGTGAGGTATGATTTCCCTTTGGAAAAAACATGTTGACCCTTCCCCAACAAATTATGATCATCTATGTGTCTGACAATTTTGTTCTTGACTATAGTTTCAACCAGTTTGCCTGGTACTGAAGTCAGGTTTACTAACTTGCCGGGATCACCTCTGGAGCCCTTTTTAAAAATTGGCATCACATTAGCTATCCTCCAGCTGATTTAAATGATAGGTTACAGACTACAGTTAGTAGTTCTGCAATTTCACATTTGAGTTCCTTCAGAATTCTTGGGTGAATACTATCTGGTCCTGGTGACTTATTGCTTTTAGTTCATCAATTTGTTCCCAAACCTCTAATGACACCTCAATCTGGGACAGTTCCTCAGATTTGTCACCTAAAAAGAATGGCTCACGTTTGGGAATTTCCCTCACATCCTCAGCCATGAAGACTGATGCAAAGAATTCATTTATTTTCTCCACAATGGCCATATTGTCCTTGAGTGCTTCTTTAGCATCTTGATCGTCCAGTGCCCCCCACTGTTTGTTTAGAAGACTTCCTGCTTCTGATGTACTTAAAAATGTTTTTGCTCTTACTTTTTGAGTCTTTGGCTAGCTGTTCAAAATCTTTTTTTGTCTTCCTAATTATATTTTTACACTTCATTTGCCAGAGTTTATGCTCCTTTCTATATTCCTCACTAGAATTTAACTTCCACTTTTTAAAGGATGCCTTTTTACCTCTCACTGCTTCTTTTACTTTGTTGTTTAGCCCCAGTGGCTTTTTTTTTTTTGGTTCTCTATGTTTTTTAGTATACATTTAAGTTGGGCCTCTATTATGGGTGTTTTTGAAAAGTTTCCACACCGCTTGCAGGGATTTTACTTTTGGTGCTCTACCTTTTAATTTCTGTTTAACTAACTTCCTCATTTTTGTATAGTTCCCCTTTCTGAAATTAAACGCTACAGTGTTGGGCTGCTGTGGTGTTTTCCCTGCCACAGGGATGTTAAATTTAATTATATTATGGTCACTATTACCAAGCAGTCCAGCTATATTCACCTCTTGGACCAGATAGGACTAAACGAAGAATTGCCTCTCCTCTTGTGGGTTCTAGGACTAGCTGCTCCAAGAAGCAGTCATTTAAGTGTCAAGAAACTTATCTCTGCAGCCCGTCCTGAGGTGACATGTACCCAGTCAATATGGGGATAGTTGAAATCCCCCATTATTAATTATTATTATTAGAGTTTTTCCTTTTAATAGCCTCTCTAATCTCCCTGAGCATTTCACAGTCACTATCACCATGCTGGCCAGTAATATATCCCTACTTCTATATTCTTATTATAAGAGCATGGAATTACCACCCATAGAGATTCTATGGTACAGTTTGGTTCATTTAAGATTTTTACTTCATTTGATTCTACACTTTCTTTCACGTAGAGTGCCACTCCACCACCAGCACGACCTGTTCTGTCCTGCCCATATATTTTGTACCTTAGTATTACTGTGTCGCACTGATTATCCTTATTCCAACAAGTTTCTGTTACACCTGTTATATCAATATCCTCATTTAAGATGAGGTACTCTAGTTCACCGATCTCATTATTTAGACTTCTAGCATTGGCATATAAGCACTTTAAAAATGTGTCACTTTTTAGCTGTCTGCCATTACATGATGTAATTGAATGGGACTTTTTTTCATTTGACTGTTTCTCATCAGATCCTATCTGTATTTTATCTTCCATCCTCTCCTCCTTCTTAGGACATAGAGAATCTCTCTTAATAGATCCTCCCCTAAGGGATGTCTCTGTCCGAACCACATGCTTCTCTGCACCTGTCGGCTTTCCCCCCAGCCCTTAGTTTAAAAACGCTCTACGACCTTTTTAATTTTAAGTGCCAGCAATCTGTTCCATTTTGGTTTAGGTGGAGCCCATCCTTCCTGTATAGGCTCTCCCTTTCCCAAAAGTTTCCCCAGTTCCTAATAAATCTAAATCCCTCCTCCCTACACCATCATCTCATGCACGCATTGAGACCCCACAGTTCTGCCCGTCTAACTGGCCCTGCGCGTGGAACTGGAAGCATTTTGGAGAATGTTACCATGTAGGTTCTGCACTTCAATCTCTTACCTCGCAGCCGAAATCTGGCCTCCAGGACGTCTCTCCTACCCTTCCCTATGTCATTGGTACCTACATGTACCACGACCACCGGCTTCTCCCCAGCACTTCAGATAAGTCTATCTAAATGCCTGGAGAGATCCACAACCTTCGCACCAGGCAGGCAAGTCACCATGCGGTTCTCCCGCTCATCACAAACCCAGCTATCTATGTTTCTAATGATCGAATCACCCATTACTAATACCTGTCCCTTCCTAATATTCTACCACCATCAAATAGTCCTTATTGACACTAACAACTAGCTCGTACTTGAATAGTCAGGTGTAAATATGTGATTTTTTTTTTTAAGAACAGGTTTTTCAGTGTCTATGCTCTCCAGGTGGGCCTGCCTGTTCCCCAGGCCTTGGCTCCTGCAATATTGTCCAGGCAGCCCAGCTCAGAATCTCCTTTCTGGTAGGAGTACTGGACAACCATAAGGCCAGAATAAGACAGACAGACTTTAAAGGAAAGCTGAGATTCTGGAGCCCAGTTCCTGGCTGCAATATACATAGGACCTGGCTCATAACACTGGCAGAAAAAATGGTTACTAACCCGTAACTGTTGTTCTCGAGATGTGTTGCTCCTTTCCATTCCAATGTAGGTGTGTGCTCTCCCAGAGCACCACTGCTGGAAAGTTTTTCCCTCAGTAGTATCCGTCAGGTCAGCTCTGGTGGCCACTGGAGTCGCACTGGTATGTAGGGCCTGCTGATCCCTCTGTTCCTTCTTGCCAGCTAACTCTGACTGAGGGATGGGGGAAGAGGGGGTTTGGAATGGATATGAACACATCATCTCTAAGAACAACAGTTATGGGAGGTTAGTAACCATTTTTTCTTCGAGTGCTTGCTCATGTACATTCCCATGTAGGTAACTCACAAGCAGATGTAGCGGGAGGGTTCAGAGTTCACTGACAAGCAGACTGTAGCACTGCTCTGCAAAACCCAGCATCATCTCTAGCCTGTTGAATGATGGTGTAGTGAAATTCAAAAGTGTGGACTGAGGGGGAGCAGCGCCAACCAGTGCTGGTGAGCGGTGCCAGGAGGGAGCGGACTGGGGTTGTGCCATCATGGCTGGTTTCCCCTTCAACATTATCTGAGGCCTTGTACCTGCAGAAGTCTTTCCCATCAGTGCCACTACTGACAGCTCCCATATGACCAGGGACATTGGCACCAGTAGCACAAGTCCCCCGCCACCGGCATTGAAAGTATGGGCAGAGTTGTAGGGCCTGGTGCCTCCCTCGTGGCGGAGAGTCTTTCGGCGCTGGACTCAACGGCTCCTGTTCCAGGACTGGAGTCAATGGTGCGGCACGGGTTGTCAATGCCACAGGGTGGCCAGACGTGGGTCACACATTGGTAGTGTTTCTCTGTCCCCCCAACCTCAGTGTAGGTGATCAGCCTCTGTAGGTCTTCCTTTGCTTCTTTCTAGGCACCGGCGATGGTGGAGGTCGGAGTGCTGCCTCCAGGAGTATAGAGCAGAGTCTAGCATCTCTTCTTCTTGGTGCATCAAATCAAATCCCTACAGATCTTGCACCGCTCCCACACATGAGCTTCCCCCAGACACTTGAGACAGCTGGAATGGGGGTGATGCACAGGCATAGGCTTGTAACAAGATTCCCAAGGCTTGAAACCCACAGACTGAGGAATGCCTCCGTGCTGGAGGTTAACCCCATTTAGTTATTTATTTAGTTAGGAACCTTGTTAGTAATTAAGTTTCTGTTGTTAAGTTAAGTACAATCAACTACATACAATAAGAGTAGAGAAAAATTGACTGAGGAGTACTTCCAACAACAAGAATGAGTCATAGTTCCAGCAACCCAAGAAGGAACTGAGGTGTCAGCGGGTCGGCAGAGTCTTTTATACTGGTGCTATAAGAGCATGACTCAAGGGGACACCAGAGCCGGCACAATGGAGACCACTGAGGGGAAAACTTTCCGGTGGCGGTGCTCAGGGTGAGCACACCCCTACCCTGGAATGGACATAAGCACGTCCTCGAAGAAGAATGGCTTTGTTCTGTGTTCATGTAGAGATCAGAGGAAGCATCCCAAGTGATGTGGCACCTGGCTTGAGTAGAGGTTTTCTAGCGCTTTAGCAATTTCTGCTCCCATTGAAGATGATGGCAACACTTCAGTGGCAGTAAGATGGGCTCTGACCTCACAGGGAAAAGAGGAAGTTAATGAGAGCTTCAGCTAATTAAAGTATATACAAAATTGGGTGGAGAAGAAGTCTTCTTCGCCAACGCCTCACCCTCAAACATCTATTGGTGCCTAAACCAGGGCACAATAATTGAACTGAAATCACCCCTCATACAAACATTGACTTTCATGGCTAGAGTTTCCCTTAAGTTTAGAATTTTGGTCTCACCATTTCAGTCTAGAAACCCACCTTTTCTCCTGTTTCTTTTACAGGCTAAGTAGGGACATTTCCAAGTGATTACAGCACATCCCAGATAGCCTAGCCACCTCTCTTCCTGACTGGGCAGTTGACCTTGGACAAGTCACTAAACCTCATTGCGTCTCAGTTTTCCTATCTGAAAAATAATAATTTTTAGTTTACCTCCCTTATGCTGTAATACATAGAGTAGTTAATGGGTTGTAAAGCACTTCTGAGATCATGGTGTGAAAGGGCACATGGGGTGAACGGGGTTATTACATTCACTTTTAAGACATTTCTTTGTGGCTCTTTACATCAAGTGAAGTACTGAAGTTTGAAAGCATGGCGAGAATCCACTGGATATGGGAGTAGGGAGTCCCTACCAGCCAAACAGATGCAATTCAGACTATAGAGAACAAATTCAAATTGTTCCAACAGGTGTATTACAATTCTAATCTTAATATCCTTTATCTCAATTTCATGTTAATGTACTCATTTTTTTTTTGCAATCAGAAGTGCTAGGAAGGAAGAATGAAATGGGATCAGGTTAGTTTGAGCTAGTGATAATCTTGTACAGTCCTTGCATTTCCTTGGTAGATGATGCATCATCTACCATTTCTATAGCTAATCCTAATGCTCAGTTTCTGTTGGGCGGTCTAGTAGATTAGAGATTCTTTAGTAGAATAGAGAATCCCCAGGTACAATACCGCAACCAAGTGGAATGTGTTGAACTGAGTCAGCTCCCAGCAACCTACATGAATTTGTCCACATTTTTCCTGAAGTGTAGTGCCCAGAACTGGACACAATACTCCACCAGAGACCTTATTAGTGCTCAATAGAGTGGAAGAATTACTACTTATGTCTTGCTTACAATGTTCCTGCTAATACATCTCAGAATGATGTTCACTTTTTGTGCAATAGTATTACATTGTTGACTCATAATTAGTTTGTGATCCACTATGGCCCCCAGATCCTTTTCTGCAGTACTCCTTCTGAGGCAGTCATTTCCCATTTTGTATGTGTGCAATTGATTATCCCTTCCCAAGTATAGTACTTTGCATTTGTCCTTATTGAATTTCATCCTATTTATTCCAGACCATTGCTCCAGTTTGTCAAAATTATTTAGAATTCTAATACTGTACTCCAATGTGCTTAATACATCTCCCAGCTTGGTATCATCCACTAAGTATATTTATGCCATTATATTCACCCCTCCCCCCAAGCTAAAAGCAATTAAAACTAAAGATGGGGCAGCTCTGACTGGCTGCCTTTATTCAGGAAGCAGTAAAGACAAGCCAATTACCCCTCTCCCCCAAAGACTGACTGGTTTTCCCCCATCAATCCATAGGAAGATCACAAAACCCAGAGGTAGGTTGTCAGCAGGGCTTGAACCCCGGACCCACTAGATCTAAAAGCACGAGCCTCTATTGCTTGAACTAAAGGACTTGCACACTTTTGGCAGAAACCGATTCAAACTTTCTATGCAGAATAGCCACTAGAGTGGGAAGAAAGACCCAAACTGTTAATGGGGTACACATTTGTCCGATAGGGAATAAAACTAAGACAAAGCCACAAGTGATCTAAATAAACTGGAATCTCTGGGCAGGTCTGCACTACAAATGTACAGCGGCACAGCTGTGGTGCTATTGTGATTTTGATGTAGACTCTAAGCTGCCAGGAGAAAGCTCTTCTATTAGTTTAGTAATTCCACCTCCACGAGAGGGGGCAGCTATGGCGGCGGGAGAACTCTTCCTGCTAATATAGTGCTGTCTACACTGGTGCTTAGGTTGGTATAACTACATTGCTTAGGTCGGTATAACAATGTTGCTTATGGGTGTGGATTATTCGTACGCCTGAGAGACGCTGTTATACTGAAGTAATTTTGTAGTGTAGACCAGGGCTAAGTCCAATTACAGCTCTCTTTCCTGTCTTAGTCAATAGTGTAGATTTTTCTATTGCTGTAACACTTGAATGGATTGTCCTCTAAAGGAAACTTTCATTCCATCTCTGCCCCTCCCAAACCAACTTTTTATAGTACTATAATTCACATTGGTTCTCTGAACTGTTTGTTTTGCTTTTGGCTTGCAAAATAAATTCTTTGAGGCACTTAAATGCATTACTTTAGAAGAAGAATCTACAATGCAAAATATCACATTCCAAAGAATCTTTGGAATAACAATAATGATAAAAACCAGGCATACTGATCTCTGCCACGCTATGCAAGAGAGTTGTCGTAAATCAGAGAGGAAGGATGGTTCTGTGGTTAAAGCACTGAAACTCTGATTTTGGAGCTCTGGGTTCACTGCTTTGCCACATTCTTCTTGTGTGACCATGGGCAGGTGGTTACTGTGCCTAAGTTCTTCTGAGAAATGGGCGTATTTTCCTACAATTTTTAATTATTTACATAGCATCCACTGTGTGCTAGGCACTTCCCAAACACTTAAGGGAAGCCCATACCTCATAGGAGTGTCATGATAAATTCATTGACATTTGAGAGAGACCGATATTACATTGATGCAGGCCAAGTACGTACGTGGATAAATTCTCTTCTATTTCCTGACGTACGGATTGCAAGTGTAACACCGCTTGTTTGGCATATAGAGTTGGATTGGGACTGGATTCTGTCAATACACATTTGCCACACTATTTGTAACTTTATTCTGTGGTAGATGCAATAAAAGATATGACATTTCCTTCAAGTCAGAAGAGTTTACAGTGGACAATTTGAAAAAAAGTGTAATTTTATTACATGTAATTTTAAAGTTTTTATACAATACTCCAATGCAAAAAACAATAACTTCCCAACAGTTCTCTCCCCTTTTATTTAGAATAGCCTAATTAACTTGATTTGGCCCTCAAAACAGGGCAATAAGTCTTTCGATTACTATTATAAATAATGTTTGAACATCTAGATTATATGTTGCCCTTTGCATGTTAAGGTATCACCGATGAGCAGCTTTACTTCCAATTCAATTAGTAAATTTTCTCTGAGTATATTTTATAGCAACATTATCTTTTCTGCAGTTTCCTCTAAGCCTTGAATACATTTGATTATTTATACATAGCAAAATTGTCACAAATTCATAATCATGCAACCACAATACAAAAGAAATCAGTCCTGTTTGTTCCTTCAGGGTAACTCTACAGAGCTAACATTTACATGAAATGTTTCAATGGCTCAGTTCAGCCTCTGCTGCAACTCCCTGGAGGTCCCAACAGATCAAGTTAAGAAATCCCAATTCCAGGCACCAAATGATTAATCCTCTCATCAGCACTCAAAACCATCCTCCTGCTTCAATTTTTCCCACCTCAGAAGTACAGTAAACTCAAAAACAGCAACGTGAAGATTTCCAGCTCTCCAAATGTAAGTTAATGTTAACCTTCTAACTTGCATCTCTTGCAACAGTTCACTTTTTTAAAAGCATGGATACAGCACACAGAACATTTGCTGCAGTTTCTGTATAGAGTTTTATAACCCCAAAATAATGCAATCAATTAGGTTTGTTTTGTTTTTCTTCACCTGCAGGGTTACACAAGCCTGTTATTCATGAATACAGCAAACCAGCTATGACTGGTACAACCCTACGTCACCCAAAACTTACAGCCATGTGTTTCAGTTCTTAAAGGCTCCACATTTACTGGCTTTAGCAATGAATTCCTTTAGCAGGGGGCCATCCATTTGCCAAAACGCTGCAGTCTGTGTCACTTCCGTCAAATGGTTGACACAAAACTTAAAGCAGAATTCTTCTAAATCCTAGACACAAAACAAAACAAAAAGCCTTTTTATTAGCTTTGGTTACACCATAAGAGACTATTTAGAACCAGGCTCAAATGCTTTTACATCTCTTGTGTAATTACAGTGGAATTATAAACAGATTAGAGAGTTATGTAAATACATTATCCCATCTGTTCTCAACCTTTTCCATACCGTGCCCCACATTGCAACAAAAAGTAGATCCTCCAAACTAGCCAGAAAGAACAGAAGGTGCTCATGACCGTTTCAAACATGTTCACAACTCTCCCTTTGAGAGCCCAGGTACTATTCACAATAGCATATTTTACTTAAAACAGATTGAACTGCCTCATCTCACCTCAAAAGTTTCCCCTACCCTGGTCAAGAGTGTTCGCAGACTGGATTGGTTTTAGCTATTTCAGAGGAAGCATCCAGGGTGGAAATTATGTCTACATTCCACTGACAGCTAACGGAAAGAGGAGTAAAAGCCATCTTTGAAAAACAATACCCAAGACTGGATTGAGAAAATTCAGTTCTTCCATTTCCACATTAAAGCCTGGTCTAAATACAAAGTTGCACTGGTTTACCTAATGGAGCGATGTTGCACTGGTTTAGAGAAAAGGCTAATTACAGCATAGTATATCTAGATCGGGGTGGCCAACCTGTGGCTCCGAAGCCACATGCAGCTCTTCAGAAGTTAATATGCGGCTCCTTGTATAGACACTGACTCCGGGGCTGGAGCTACCAGTGCCAACGTTCCAATGTGCCTGGGGGGGGCTCACTGCTCAACCCCTGGCTCTGCCACAGGCCCTGCCCCCACTCCACCCCCCCCCCCCCGAGCCTGCAGTGCCCTCGCTTCTCCCTCCTCCCCTCCCAGAGCCTGCTGCACTCCACAAAACAGCTGATTGGGAGGTGCGGGAAGGGAGGGGGCGGCGCTGATTGGCAGGGCTGCCGGTGGGTGGGAGGCGCTGGGAGTGGGAGCTGATGTGGGGCTGCTGACGTATTATTGTGGCACTTCGGCAATGTACATTGGTAAATTCTGGCTCCTTCTCAGGCTCAGGTTGGCCACCCCGATTTAGATGGAGATGTCTTTAAAGAAATCTATAAAGTTCATGCAGGATGCCTTTATGTCCACTAGGAATAAACCAGTACTGAAATGGCTCTATTTGTTTCTCATGGAAATATTTAGCAGGAATGTATTGGGCACAAGGTAGCCCAAGTCCCATACTTTAATTCTACATCACACTAAAGTCTGACCCACAGCCTAAATGTTTATAGAATGCCTTCCATCTAAAGATCAAAAAGTGCCTCAAACAATTCTCACACTGCACCCAGATGGTATTAATATTACACAGAGTTACTAATTCTGCAGCCCACAGCAAAGTCAGCCATAAACCCCAGATGTTGTCAGATGATCAGATGATTAAAGTAGCCAACTGTTCCATTTAGAGAGGAATCTTCTCTTTCATGCTACAATTCTAGGTTCGGACAATCTGTTATAGTAAGGACTATTGCATCCTATTTAAATATCTCCCCCTCCATCCCGGCTCCCCATGGAGTAGAATGTTAATGTGACAGACCCCATCTAGTCTAGTCGTACTTCAATATCCAGCCTACAGAATATACAATAGTTTTAAAGACAATCAAGCCACTTACAAGCCACTTGCAAGTGTGATTAGGTAAAGCCATATTTGCATTTCTGCACTTTCGGCCAGGATGGAAAGTAAGCTCACTGACACCAAGTCAACCATTCTTGACACAGCAATACAGAAAATGCCCTGGTTTAAGATCAGGATCTCTGGAGCTGCATGCATGTTTTGGTTTGTGTTGCGTCTATGTAATAAGTAACAGGTTTATGAAAGGCCGAACATAGCTGTGAATTTTTATAACAAATGGACTAAACCGATTTTAAATAAAACTACATCACGTACACATTTACTGTATTACAGTACTTTATTAATAAGATTCCCATGCTCCAAGTCAGAGTAACAAAAATACAAGCAGTATTATCATTACAGGAAGACACTTTGGAAAGTTTAGAATTCTGCAGAAGAATTAGATAAGTCATATTTGCACACTGGATCACAAAGTAAAACCTCAGTGCATATAGTGATAAATGATAGAGGCACAAGATACTTTCAGTGATTAGTTAGCTGCAGGGAGAAACTGGACCTACAGTGTAACGCTGGCCATTACAATTCAGCCAGTCATTAATCCCAGAGAAACATACTGCATCTCAGTACTGGAAAAGTAGACAATTTCATGATATGGACGTATTTTAAATAGATGATGCAGTTGTAACTGAAGCTTTCTAGAGAAAACATCCCATGAACTAACTACATTACTAAAGTCATCTGAACTTGCCATTTAGCTTACTGCGCATGTAATTATAGATTCTAGAGACACTTAAAGTCAGTCTTCTGAATGTTGTAGATGCCCAAGAGAAGCTCAGAACCACAGTGCAGAGCCTTCCATTTTGCTTTGGTTTAGCTTTTACACCTGGCAATCAGTAAGGCAGACTGTACACAAAGCTCAATCAGCAAAAGGCAGAATGTACATCCTGCAGCGGAGTAACTTTCTTTTCCCACTCTTTAAAAGGGAGAATCATGAAGGCACACGGGAAACGCATTCTGCAGGACTATTTCACCTCCACCTCCCAAACCACATCCATGGATGTCACACCTGGCTTTGTGAAATTAAAATAGATAACCTGCCATTTCAAATAAAAAGCTTTGTATTGTGTCTGTTATCTCCAAAACAAAAAAGGGTTGAGATAACTGCAATTCCTTTAACAGATGAAGTTAAGCTTCGAGGTAAGCACAACTGCACATGTATATGTATGCGCATTTTGGTCGCTACAAAGCACATGATGTGTGATCTATGAAGCAACACAATCTTTCGTAAGAGTGAACAGCCTATAGAAAAGTATCTAGCTGCAGCAGAGTCGCATATTTAGTAACAAAAGCTAGTCTGAGTAACAAATGCCAAAGGAAATCGAGAAGTAAATACCTTCAGGACCTGCAGACCCTAGGAGAGGAGTCTGCCAGCTGATCTGATTAAACAGCAAAATAGTTAAATATTACTTCATAATGCAAAAAATGTCATTTGCATCTCCCCTTCATATACCATTTGTCTGACTTCATAGTTCAGTTAGCTAGCTCCATGATGAGCTTTACTTCCTGCCATTTTATTCCATTGTAGGAACAGATATTACACTTAAGGTATTCTACTTTGATTGTAATCTGATTTTTATTGTTAAGTTAAATATAATGAAATAAACTTATTTCCATTATCAGTTCAGTAATTAAAGAGTTTGGATATGTCATTCTAGATGTGTACAATGTTTGATGCCTGAATACCCAGACACAATTGTCTTCTATTCCCAGAATTGTAGTCTCTGGCTCCCACATAAAAGGAAAATGCAATTTAAATTCAGTGAGGATAAAAATAAAGAAGTCAAGATAACTATTTTTAATTTAAACCAGATTTAAATTAAATAGGCTTATTTTTAAAAAGAAAAGTGTATTTAAAATTAAAATTATATATAAAGTTATGACAAGCTATATTAAAAGCCTAAGTTTAATATAGTCTATTAAAATGATTGTAAATTGAATACAAATATTAAAGCAGTACATGTTTGCTGCCAAAGTTTTAAAGAAAGCCAAACCAGTGAGCTGGTAGAAATCACTGGCTAAACAATCTATAAGCAGTTTGTTGAAGCGCTAAACCAGCTTTGACAGCTGTAGAGAATTACAGGTACAGAGGACATTTTTCTTCATTTTAGTTTGTTCAACTTCTTCAGCTCAATGCCTAGTTATTTCAAAACTGAGACACTGATTGGGAGTTGGAGAAAAAGCAGGAAATACTGTTTTCCCTTTTCCAATCTACGAATAAGAAATGCCATGAGAATGGCTCCACCACTTACTCAACATCTAATTCATTGTTTGTGCCCTCAGAAGCCACATGCCAGAAGAATAAAAACCAGGTGAGAGGATGAGTTCTACTAATTCTAAAATCTTGATGGAGATGGTCACCAGAAGAACAGTTTATTTTACTAACTACAGATAATACTTCCTTTGTTGAATAAATCAATGTTTTAAATGCAAAACAGGTATTGATAGAAACTTATTTTTTCTTACGCATCTAGCACATTTAAGGTAGTTTCATTTAACTAATGAAAAGCAATTTTAAATTACAGTTTTTGTGCATTTTTAATTGCATTCCCACTTCCAACCAAATGCAGCTTGACACAAATCATGACTAAAAAAATTAATCTGTTGAGTAAAAAAATCTACTAAATACATAAAGCATCATTCACCATTTACTAACTTAATAAAAATGCAAAAATTAAGACAGAATACAGTTATTTTAAGCTACATAGTTTCTTAAATAAATGTGGATAAAAGTACCACCACATTTAGTGTAAAGGCTATATTTAGTTGCAAATCAACATTTAATAGTTACCAACCAGTGAGACTCAATTTTTTTTTTAGGAAATAAAAGTACAAATGCAAAACAAGATTAAAATCAATGATTTAATCAAAGTTTCCTGCTTGCTGATTTAAACTGGTGATTAAAATTGCTTTGATTTAAATCAATCTACCCTGTGTACAAGATAATGGAAGTTTTCATGGCACCAAAATGCTGATGTCTATGTCTGTATCCAAGCGTAAAACAAGAGGGAGCAAATAGGTCCATCCGGTGCCTATTATGTCACCTACTTCCAAACAACTTTGTTAACAAAAGTTCAGACGCAGCTGTCAGTACCCTGCCATCAATAATATTACAAGAAAAATCCCAAACACATGAAGAGGATTTAAAAAGCTGCAATTTGTACTGTGTACATATTTAAACGTATTAAGCAAAGATTAGTGTTATAAAACCAATTGGCAGAACTTTTAGAATCTCCAGGCTTAGCTTTCTTTTTAAAGCCTGCCCTTTATTTGCAAAGTAATATTTTCAGCCTCTAGATAGAAAGTTTTCAGCACGGAATTTTTTTCCAGATAACATGGAGCGATGCATTATGAAGCTAGGCAAAACAGCACAAAATGGCTACCATGAACTAGACAATATGAAAGTTATTTATATTGTGCTTCATGCAGTGGCTTGATTAAAATAAGTCTTTTTTTTTTTATATAAAGTGCTAGTTAATTTGTCTACTACAAGTTTAATACAAAGATATGGCTTTTGCTCTGAACAGAATGACTACAGAGTCCAAGGAACAGCACCAGAACCCTACTGCTCAAATTCTCAATGCAACGAGCAATTTTCCCTCAATCAAAATGGAGATAAAAAGCTGTGTGCTATGCTCCATGGTTCTGGTCAAAAAGAGGTAGTCTATTTAGTGAGTTTAATCTTTAGAAGTTTACCTCTGCATCATATCTCACTGCAGCAGAGAGCAATGAAAATGCATTTTCCACAGTAATTCCTCTCTTGATAATGTGTTGACACAGTTTTTTCAATCTGTTTTCACAATAAGATGTAGCCAAATCCAGAAGTCCTGAAATTAAAATGCCATTATATTAGCCACTTTCAATCTCTGCTTTTACAGTATCAAGGCACGCTCCAAACGGTCTTCATTCTCTGTGTGAAGTATGGTATATCTATACTACTGAGAGCCTACCTCCCAGCCTGGGCAGACACGTGCTAGCTGTGCTTGAAGTGGCACACTAAAAATAGCAGCGTGGACATTGCGGAGTGGGTGGTGAATCAGGCTAATCACTCACATGAGGACCAAGGGGTTGAGCAAGCCCAAGTTGCCGCCCGGGCCACAACCTGCTATTCTTAGAGTCCACGCTTGAGTGGAGCTGGTGCATGTCTGTACCTCCTCAGGCTGGGAAGCACACTCCCAGCTGCAGCACAGACATTCCCCAACACACAACACCATATATCAATTCCATTGGGTGTTATTCAGAAAATCAGCTTTACTGACATTCAAAAAGAGAGAGGCCTTTTCACTACTTTAAGCCCCATCCTGCTAACACTTACACAGGAGCTTATCCCTAAGCACAAGTGGTTCCACTGACAGCAACAGGACTACACATGTGCATAAAAGTTAAGTACATGGTTACAGAACAGGGAAAGTACCAAGTGCACAACTGTTGCTATCAAAGCTAGAATTTAACTCAGAGCTTGTCCGCTGTGCTGGGTAAAAATTACCCCATTATAGGGACTAAATTTTTTTCTTGAAGTCATTTCAAAGCATAATTGATTCAATTTAGCAAAAGGTACGAATGCTTATTTCAGAAGAGTAATTTAAACACCTCCTCTACCTTTTACTCTCCGATACTTGCTGCTCAATTTATTCAGAGTTACACAGCACTATTTCTGTAGCAAGTTGTTAACAGAGTTTACTTTAGTTGTGCTTTAAATGTAATCACCATGAAACTGATCATATGTTGGTCTTAGGACCATACATGCACCATTTATTCCCCCACTTTTTCGTCCATTTATCAAGTCTCTGGATTTATCATGTAATTTGGCCAAAGAAGACTGTGCTACCTATAGCATCTTCAGGTGGCAGATCAACGCTGTCTGTATATAGGTACTCAAGAAAGGCACGATACACTGGGTAAGAAAATTGGTCTATTTCTATCACCTCCTTCATGTCCTCATTCCAATATGACTGGAACATGGTTCTGAAGTGTTCACATCTAGAACAGGAAGGCAGAACATTTATCTGGCATAACGTGATAGGATACATGTATACTATATTAGAAACCATTTGAAATAAAGCTTCCCTTCATTTTCTCTACAATAAATTAAGATCTCTAAATATAAATGTCATTAAATACCAAAAGGGTATGTTCTCTTCTCAATACTGGGGTACAACAAATGCAAGTAATATTTGTGCATCGAGAATAAAGCAATTATTTTGTGTGTGATACAACAGATAAGAATTTGAAAAAAAGAATTCAGTTTTGTACACATGGAATTTAAAAAAGGGCTTTAATAATTTTTTAAATAAAGAAATAGGCCCCTGCTGTGACATCTGGATATTGATCCACACTCAGAAAATGTCAAGTATCAGGGGGTAGCCGTGTTAGTCTGTATCTACAAAAACAACAAGGAGTCTGGTGGCACCTTAAAGACTAACAGATTTATTTGGGCATAAGCTTTCGTGAGTAAAAACCTCACTTCTTCGGATGCATAGAGTGAAAATGTTAAGAACTGGTATTTCGGTTCAGCCCCTTCTCAAATTTAGTATTTAACAATCTCATTCTAGTAAGTTACACTTAGAAAAATAAAATGTAAAAACAGCATGTCTCGTTCATATGTATTCAGCCAGTGCAATTAACTATTTAGTTACTTCTCTTTGTTTTTAAAAGATCTGGTTAACTATGTGGTTATATTACCTGAGAAATTTCCAGGACAGCTACTGGCCCATGAAAAATAAAAAGACATCAAAACACTAATTCAGACAAATCCCCTCATTTCTAAAGATCTTCTTGTGTCACCCTCATCCTTCCCAGCAGTCCAAAATACAAGCTTAAACAATTTCAATAATAGTGAACAGTCTTAAAAAGTCTAACTACACCTTCGCTTCTGACAGCACTGCAGATGGCTCTCTGAGAGGACAAGTTAACGGGTTGCTTTCTATGCAGTAGAGGGATTGCTGACCAAGAAGCCATGAAACATGAACACTACCTGATCTTTAGAACAGCTTTATGAACATGGATGTATTTTCCATCTACGCGGAATTTTAGGTCTGAGGTTTCTGGACTGTCAAACTCTTTCTTCAGAGACTCAGCTACTGTTAAGGAGTCTTCATGCTCTAAAAAAACCAAAGGTTTTGAAAACCAAATACATTCTGTCTAATACATACATACATACATATGCAGAGTGGCTTAATTAAACAGGCTAGTCAAGAAAATATGGTCACTGGGTAACTACGCGATGTTTAGGAAGTAAATGTCTGGCAGATCTATGTTGGTAGTCCTGACTGGGGTTCAGTGTTGTCAGCACTCATTTTATGAGCCAATTATGAGAGCATAACATCTGATAAGCATGTCATGAAAAGTGAGGCTGGTACAACAGCCTTGCAACTGCTACCAAGGAAACTATTCAAACTGGAAAACTATTAAAATTACCCACTTGAGCAAACTCCCAAACTGAGTTTCCTCAGCATTTGGACAGATCCTATGCAGGTCTGGAAAATGTAGATTAACCTTCCTGCGAGGAAATGCAGTACATCAGACCCAGCTATGAAAAAAGTGTCCTCGTGTATTATGAACTTGTGGTGCCCAAGCTGACATTGCTCTCTAAAAAAAATAATTATAATTATAAAAAAAAACAAAAAAAAAACCCTCAGATTTACTTTTTAAAACAACCCCAAAAAACTTATGTTAGCATTTGTGAAAGATGCTTGATTAATAGCACTGGGGATTGAAGTCCTCCATTTACCTATAAAAATGTACAATAGTCAGTAGTAGCACAAGCTTTCAGAGATTTGTGGCATTGCAGGAAACCTAACTATGAGCTTAGCAACCTTAATTCTGCCCACCCCACGTGAACTGGCAAGAGCCCCTTGGAATATATTGCAAGTATGTTTCAGCCAAGGCTGCCCTACAATAAGAAGGCATGAAGGAAGATTAAGTAAGAGTGTCATTTCATGTGGTGTGCTGTGCCCCACAATACTACTCTTTTATTTGAGTGTGCTCCAACTGCCTGCCACTGTGTTAGTGACAGCTATGCTGACTGGTGCAGGGATTACTGTCAGCAAATTGCCACTGCTCATGGTGTGATATGAGAAGTGCATCTGCAACCAAAGGCAACACAGACCCTTCACTTCTATGCTGAGTTGTGAGTCATGCAAGCAGAGAAGCACAGTGGTCTATTCTATTTTTCCCATGGTGGATTTCCAGCAGTCCAGTAGTGTACATGACAATGGCAAGTGCACATGATGTGAATTTTAGAGCACTTAAACATTGATTGCTAAACAGTAAGTTGCTTTCACCCTTAGCTATCGCAGAGCTCCCACCCCACTATAATATACAGATTCTAATAAGAAAGCACATTTTCTGAAGGTGCAAATATTTATAATTAAATGGGAAATCTGTTCCATACAAGCATTAGATTTTTTGGCTGTAGCACTGCATAACATGTCCCAGTTTGCTCTCACCTACGGAGAGGAGGCGCCACATCACAGCAGGAGTAGAAAAGCAAGCAAACACATCATCAGTGCAAGTGAAGTGAGTGAGGTGAGGAAGAACAACAGACTGGCCACGGCACTGGCCCCACATATACACCTGGCCACCTTGGGTCTTGGCAGCAGAAGTGTGAGAAGAGTGGCAGGCTGCAATCTCTACCACCCTGTGAATAGAAAAAAAATCAAAAGAAAATGCAGGAGTTTGTTTACAACATATATTTAAAATCACAGAAGCATAAAATTAAAGACAATCTAATTATATTAGTGGGAAAAGTAGAGAATATGCTATCTGTAGCCCTGTATTTTCTTTTGACTGGGTATCGATTCGAACTGAACAACCTTCACATAATCAGATTCAGTATTAAATTACAGAGATATAAGACAATACAATATCAGATTACAATGACATTTACAGAAAATGATATTCACAAGTCTTTCAACCAACGTTCTTCATACCTCACCCACAATAGGCACTTAACAGGCAGAGATTTCTAAAACAAAGGGACATCACCAGATATTGCAATACACGTAAGCAAAGCCTAAGGATAAGCATGAAGAAATTACTACATCTATATTTTGTAACAAAACAAGATTTGAGAAGTAGCCTGGAAAGCTATTCCCAAATTAATGGTGCATGTTCCAGGCCTTGTCTTCAAACAGCACTTTTATGAGATAGTTCTCTCATTTTAAATTATTAGTGCCAGTGCAGTGAAAATGCCTTTTGAAACAAGCACTTAAAATACTTCACTAAAGAATCTCCCAGTCCCTCTTTGGATGGGCTCTGATATTTAGACAGAGATATAGCCTGCTGTAAAACATGCCTTTATTTTTGGCCTCACGTGTTGTATTTAGTTCCCTCCCGCCCCCAAGTGTTTAAAGCCTGTTTGGAAAATAAATTGACAAGATTATCATTTTAAATATTCACATTATTCAATAATCACATTCTTTAAAAAAAAAAAACCTATTGTTTTTCAGTTTTTAAAAAAAACTATGTCCACAGTGTTTTAAAGAACTGCAGCTGCTGCTGTACACTTACCTATTCTGTTCTCCATTTACTCAAATAATCCCTAAACTGTTATCTGAAGTGATTATATATGAACAGAGAAGAATCACATTCCCATTAAAAGAATTGCAAGGATGTATCCAGAATCTCTGTTCAGCTGGTGAACAATGCCACAGAAATGAAAAATTGGGAGGGAAGTTCTAGAGTTAGTTTTAAAGTAAACTGGGTCTTCTTGTTTTCCCATGCTAAAAATATGCATGCCAGGGTTTCAGGTTTTGTCCACATTAAAAAAAAAAAAAAGTCAGTGGAGAACATCAGACAAAAAACTTCCAATAAAACCTAATTTATCATATTTCCTGGCAGTTTTTCTTCTGTATATCGAAAGTCAGTATCCCAATATGACAATCTAGGAGTAGCACAAATATCAGATTATAGATCAAAAATTGTCTTTCAGCATAGAGTATCAGGTGGTATATCCTGAAATTTGATACTTTCATTGGTAAATCCAGTGTTTAAATTTGTAATGAAAGTGGTGCTCGTGCTCCAGCAATATTTTTTACATTCATAACTGATGAAGCAAGCCCAGAGGGGCCGGGGCTATGAACTGCCAAGCGCAGAGGGGCCAGGACTCAGCCCTGACACAAATTAAGCATTGAGTAAATCCTAATATACAAAGAAAACAAGTTAAGTATTTTACACACAATCATTGTTTCACTTTAAAATAGTATTAAGACCCATCAGACAACAAGATTTTGGAGCATCCCACAGGATCCACAGCTGGTAACTCCAGCAATTTAGCACGCTGCCTCTTCTCACTCAGGAATTACTACTCTCAATTCACCCCCCACAATACCACGACTATAACCTCACCTCTACCAAGACTGCCCATCCCAGCCAGCAACAGCAAACTCTCTCAACATTAAAATCATTAAAAATAAAGTTCTGTTAATAACTCTTCCTCTCCTTCTGAGGCCACAACCACTCCTTGCCTTCAGATCCATGCACGACTCCACTGTGCCCTCAATTACCCGTGTTTCCCCAACTGGACTCCACCAACACTGACACTACCCTATTTTTTGACTTGCCTTATCTCTGCTCTGTTCTAGAATGTAAGCTCCTGTGGTCAAAGGTGGCATGTGTCTTGTAGAGCACCAAGCACATGACCTTTTCTTTCTTTGATAAATAGAGGTCCTTTACCTGCTGGACATCTGCACTCAAATTCTTTCCTTCAAGGTTGCATCTCCAGGGGTTAACTCAGATTTCCTTTTAAGCTATTAGGCTTCACCCTGAATGTAAAACTCAAATTTAATGATACACCATACTTATTCCTTGGGACAGCATGGCACTCCGCTTCAACAGGATCTGCTTGTAGCCTCTATTAGTAGCATTTAACATAGATGGCAGATTGGGTAGTATGTATAGACAACAGGAGCAGCAAGAATTAAATGTATCCCACCAGAAAACGCTGTCACATAGGCACTGACTCCAAGAAAGACTAGTCAAATAAGTTCAGTAGGGGAGGGTAGATTCATCGAAATTTAGCACCACAAATTGCTTTTTCTGGAACATTTTTTCAATTTTATCATTAGCAAAGCATTATCCACTTCATATTTCTGAAATGAAGACTTAAAAAAAAAAGCCTGAAGACATGATCAGTTCTGAATTTAAGTTCTGCATGCACCTCACTTGAACGATTATTTAAGAGAAAATAAAACCCTATTCTGTATTATCTTTCCTTCCACCAGTGTTCTCCATCATCCAATTTCGTTTCTGATTCTTTATCACTTCAAGAAGTCCTTCACAAAAAACACACTATTTTCTACCATCTTTAGTTTTGTTGAACTTTTAGCAGGCTCACTACTGAAAAGCTTTGTCACCTCACTTTTATAAAGATGCAAAGACATCTTACGAATGGCCTTGGTTTCCCAAATGGAAAATTTAGCTGTATAAAGAAAAGGCAGCCAGAAGCAGACTGTTTGCCCATTAGATAACTACACAAACAGAACTAGGTAGAATGAGAGCAAGTCACTTATTAAAAATTGACATAGAAGTCCAAGTGTTTCAGAGTTAAGAGGAACTTACAAAACACATTGTTGGCTTTTGACTATAGAATCTCAGACAGCTGACTTTCCTAGTGAATCATCACATACCAGGCTTTTTTTTTTTTTCTTCAAATATAGGCATCAATATAGTATAACAACTTGGCACATATAATCCAAATGTTTTGATTAAAGAGGTCATCAGTGGAATGGCTTGTTGAAATTAACATTTGGCCTCCTTGTCCGTTACATCTCTGCACCAGCTATGTATAGAATATACATAGTTTCGAACGTTAGCATAGGAGCCACCACAAATACCCTGTCTAGAATTTAGAGGAAAAAAGGTAGGATAAGAGTATGGTATAGTACAAGATTAACAAACAACAGGAAGAAGTATCCATAAAGCAAGACACACCTTTCTAGAGCTACAGACTCCATAATGCATGCTCCCACAACCCAATCTAAAAATGTGTTAGCTGCAGCAACATTACCTTTCCTTTTCCATCATGATCTGCGCCGGGCTTAGCTGGTTACTTTTATTGCCAGTTCCCAGCTGCCCATAAGTGTTAGCTCCCCAGGAATAGAGCAAACCCTCATCTGTTAGTGCTAGTGTGTGCGCATAGCCACAGGTAATCTGTAAATAAATTTACAAAGATTACTACTAAACAGAAACAAATGGAAGACAAATTATTACACTCATTACATTAATCTGTCTGAAGTCCGTTCAATACCTCCATCATTCTCCATTTAGGACCAGAAACTGCTATTTCCTGATACTTCAAGCTAACATGAAATACATTAGCAATAAGTACTAGACAACCTCAAGCACTGGTAATTTAGTGTTCATTGGTTATTCTTCCCTGTTTGCTGCAATTCTTCATTTAATAAATAGAATTATAAAAAAAAAAAAATCTAGTAACATTCTTTGTCCACAATAGCTAAACAATTTGTCTTAGGTTTTTAACCTTGGACTACTTTGTATAATCCCCTTGCAGTCTCTCTGACCTCTGAATTACAAACTTCAGTAATTCCTCCAGGACACAGTTAAATCTTTCACACGAGACAACTACATACAACTTTTAATCCCAAGATCTCAAAGTGCTTTACAAACTAATGAACTGAGGCTTGAACAGCCCTGTAAGGGGGGGTTTATCTATTGTAGAGGTGGAGAAAAAAATTGGGTGGGTCACACAATCACTTACCCTAAGTTATACAAGTCTGACAGTCCTAACTAGAACCCAGATCTCTTGAATCCTAGCCCTATGCTTTCACCGTAAGACACTTCTCGCTAGCCTTTCACTCCTAACCCACTGTCTAGATAGGATATTAAGACAAATCCTTTGAACCTCTTAGTTTCCCTGTTCTTGATCATTCCTTACAAGCTTGCCCTCTATACCTCACTTCATCATGCCCCACAATATACAGAGATGGTACCTGCATGACATTGTATGCATAGTTTATTTACGTTATTCAGCAATGAAGCATTTTGACACATTCACAAGGTTATACAAAAGCAAGCATTACAAAGATTGTCCACAATCTTTCAGTTTTAATAGATTTTACAAGAACTAGAACACTAAAATCCTGAATTTAGAAACATGCTTATGACTCAGATTGGGTGAAATTTTTGAAAACGTATACAATATTAATGCACTGTTTACTTCTACTTTGGACTTACCTGAAGTACACATACACCATGTAATGCTGCCACTCTACAAGGTGTGAGTTGATTACCATTGTTTCCCAGACCTAGCTGACCATTGCCATTGTAACCCCAGCCATATACCTAGATTAAGAAAAATAAAGATTAAGCTACCTGTTCTGTTTGTAGGAATACAGAAAATATGAGTTGTAACCAGAGACAATAGAAGTCTGTGGAGAAAGTCCCTTGACATAATGTCAAATCTTCACAAATCTAACAAGAGGAAGGGCAATGGAGATGAGGGCATATTATATTAATTTGATCAATTTCTCCAACTTCTCTATTCTCCAGGTTTTAAAAGGAAGTTGGCTTTTTAAAAGATGCCTGCCTTTACTGTACTGAGCTAGTTTCCCAGAAGACATACAATACCACAAACTCCTGCAAGTCTTACTGTGCTGGTCTAAGATTTTTCAGCGGGCAGAACTGTAAAGCAATCATCTTGATCAACTTAAGGTATGTCCAACAGCAGAGTAGTCCATTACTTCCCTGTTCAGGACTTGTTACTTTACTCCTAGTGTCCATTCTAATGAAAACATCAGAACACCACAGGTACAGTGCAACCCAATTATCCACAGGTCTCTCAGGAAAACTAAAACCTTGGAAAGACTGAGGGTCCTCACAGCCCCATCCGTCAGTTGGTGATGCTTTGCTCTGGGACTGGGGTATCTGAAGCAACGTGAAACAGATATCCAACTGGCTGCTTCCAGCAGTGAGGCTGCATTATAAACTTTTTGGGGAACACTAAGTGCAGTTAGATAACACTAGAACAACTCTCAGGAAACATAATTCACTTTCAGCTAATGGGATTGCATGGTGTATTGAAGTACAGAGGACCACTGTATTAAATGGAAGTTTAACTATGCTAGCTTTTAGATTATCATAGTTAAGCTTCACATTTAATATCCTATTGAGATGAATAAATAAATTTATACTTAGGCCTGGTCCCCACTAAGCCCCCACTTCGGACTAAGGTACGCAAATTCAGCTACGTTAATAACGTAGCTGAATTCGAAGTACCTTAGTCCGAACTTACCATGGGTCCAGACGCGGCAGGAAGGCTCCCCCGTCGATGCCGCGTACTCTCGGCGAGCTGGAGTACCGGCGTCGACGGCGAGCACTTCCGGGATCGATCCGGGATCGATTTATCGCGTCTTAACCAGACGCGATAAATCGATCCCAGAACATTGATTGCCTGCCGCCGGACCCTCCGGTAAGTGAAGACGTACCCTTAGTGTGGTTGTTTCAATCCCTCTACAGACTCAGGAAAACACTCTTATCAATGCAATCTTTGCAACCAGAAAAACTACAAGTTACACTGAAAAAATCATATTCCATATCTGGAAAGATACTGAAACAAGTTGTTACACAACCAATTTGGAAGCACCTGGAGCATAACAGGGAAATAAGGAATAGCCAGCATGGATTTCTCAAGAACAAATCATGCCAAATAAACTTAATTTCCTTCTTTGAAAGGGTTACTAGCCTGATGGATAGGGGAGGAAAGAAGTAGATGTAATGTATTGATTTTGACAGTTGCACATGACATTTTCATAATGAAACTAGGGAAATATGGGAAAGCTACAAGGTGGATGCACAACTGGTTGAAAGACTACTTAAAGAGTATTTATCAATGGTTCGATGTCAAACTGGAAAAGTTGATAAAATATAGGTAGAAACTGTAGTGAAACAATCAAATGAAAGAGTCCCATTCACATGAAGGCACGCAACTAAATCGACAAAGTGCTTGTATATAAATGCAAGAAGTCTAAATACTATGATGGGTGAACATGAGCACCTGGTATTAAATGAGGATATTGATTAATAGACATCACATGAACTTGTTGGAATGACAGTAATCAGTGGCACACGGTATAGAATATACAGGAATGACAATACGTTATGCTGGTTGGGAGTGGCACTATATGTGAAAACATAAAGTCTAATATAGCAAAAATCTAAAATGAAGTAGACTGTTCCATAGAATCTCTATGGATAGAAATTCCATGCTTGAACAATAAGATTATAACAGTAGAAATATACTACTGACCATCTGACCAGGGTGGTGACGGTGATTGTGAAAAGCTCAGGGAGATTAGAGAGGCTACAAAAACAGAACACACTGTAATAATGAAGGATTTCAACTATCCCCATATTAATTGGGTATACATCACCTCAGGATGGAGTGCAGAGATGAAATTTATAGACATCATTAATGACTGCTTCTTGGAGCAGCTAGTCCTGGAACCCACAAGGGGAAAGGCAATTCTTGATTTAGTCCTAAATGGCACACAGGGTCTGGTCCAAAGGTGAATATAGCTGAACCAACAGTAATAGCAACTGACAATGTAGTTAAATTTAAACATTCTTGGGGGGAAGGGGAGGGGGGAGCATTTAATTTCAAAAAGGGGAGCTACACAAAAATGAGGAAACTATTAAATGGAAATTAAAAGGAACAATCACAAGAGTGAAATGCCTGCAAGCTGCATGGAAACTTTTTAAGAACACCATCATAGAGGCTCAAACTATACATATATCCCACATAAAAAACAAAACCAAAAAACAGCAAGAGGACCAAAAACTGCCACCATGGCTAACCAACAATAAAATATGTGGTTAGAGACAAAGAGACATCTTAAAAACTGGAAGTCAAATCCAACTGAGAAAAACAGAAAAGAGCATGAACTCTGGCAAGGTTAGTTTAAAAGTATAATTAGGCAGGCCAAAAGAGAATTTGAAGAGCAACTAACAAAAGACAAAAACTATATTTTTTAATAACATCAAGAGCAAGAAGCCTAACAAACAATCAGGGAGGCCACTGGACGATCAAGGTGCTAAAGTAGCACGCAAGGAAGACAAGGCCATTGTGGAGAAGCTAAATAAATTCTCTGCATCAGTCTTTACTACAAAGGATGTGAGGGAGATTCCCACACCTGAAATGTTCTTTTTAGGTGACAAATCTGAGGAACTGTACCAGATTGAGGTGTCAGTAGAGGAGGTTTTGAAACAAATTGATAAATTTAACAGTAATAAGCCACCAGGACCAGATGGTATTCACTCAAGAGTTCTGAAGGAATTCAAATATGAAACTACAGAACTACTAACTGTGGTATGTAAGCTATCCTTTAAATCAGCTACTGTACCAGATGACCAGAGAATAGTTAATGTAACACCAAGTTTTAAAAAAGACTCCAGAAGTGATCCTGGCCATTACAGGCCGGGAAGCCTAACTTCAGTATCAGACAAACTGGTTGAAACTATAGGAAAGAACAGAATTATCAGACACAGATAAACATGATTTCTTGGGGAAGAGTCAACATTGCTTTTGCCTCACCAATCTATTAGACTTCTCTGAAGGGTTCAACAAGCATGTGGACAAGGGTGATCCAACGGATATAGTGTACTTGGACTTTCAGAAAGCCTTGGACAAGGTCCCTCACCAAAGGCAGCAGTCATGGGGTAAGAGGGAAGGTCCTCTCATGGATCAGTAACTGGTTAAAAGGGTAGGAAACAAAGGGTAGGTATAAAGGGTCAGTTTTCACAATGGAGACCAGTAAATAGCAGGGTCCCCCCAGAGATCTGTACTGGGACCACTGCTGTGCAATATATTAATAAATTAACTGGAAAAAGGAGTTAAAAAGTGAGGTGGCAAAATTTGCAGATGAAACAAAACTACTCAAGATAGTTCAGTCCAAAGCTGACTGCAAAGAGTTACAAAGGGATCTCGCAAAACTGGGTTGACTGGACAACAAAATGGCAGATGAAATTCAATGCTGATAAATGCAAAGTAATGTACAGTGGAAAACATAATCCCAACTATGCATACAAAATGATGGGGTCTAAATTAGCTGTTACCGTTCAAGAAAGAGCGGTAATTCTCTCCTGCCAAAAAAATGAACAATATTAAGAACCATTAGGAAAGGGATAGATAAGACAACAGAAAATATCATAATGCCACTATATAAATCCACGGTCCGCCCACATCTTGAGTACTGCATGCAACTCTGGTCACCGCATCTTAGAAGAGATTATTTTGGAAAAGGTGCAAAGAAGGGCAACAAAAACTATTAAGGGTCTGAAACAGCTTCCACATGAGGAGAGATTAAGACTGGGACTGTTTAGCTTAGAAAAGAGATGACTAAGAGAGTATATGATAGTAACATGTAACACAAGAACCATAAGGAAGTACTATTTCACACAATACACAGTTAACCTGTGGAACTAAATTGCCAGGGGATGTTGTGAAAAGGTTAAAAAAAGAATTAAATACGTTCGCGGAGGATAGGCCCATCAGTGGCTGTTAGCCAAGATGGTCAGGGACACAACCCTATGCTCTGGAAAAAGAACAGGAGTACTTGTGGCACCTTAGGGTGTCGCTAAACCTCCAACTGCCGGAAGCAGGGCCTGGATGATATGGGATGGGTCATTCGATAAATTGCCCTGTTCTGTTCATGCCCTCTAGATCATCTGGCACCAGTCACTGTCAGAAGCCAGGATACTGGGCTAGATGGACCATTGCTCTGACCTTGTATGGCCATTCTCATAGTCTTATAGAACTAGGTATTATAAATTTGCAGACTTTCAGACCCTGTGACTTTCTATTTTCTCAGGTTACAAAAATACAGAAGACATTTTACAATACAAACAGATCAATATATCTTTTAGAGACTGGAAACTGGTTACTCAACCTTTGAGCCACATCTGGAAGTTATTCTTATTTCAGGGAAGGCACCTGAATGGTAACTAGGAGGTGGAGACTTAAAATAATTTCTATAAAAGAGTAACCCATTCTGTGAATTTTGTTAAGTGAAAAACCCTGTTAACAGCTTAGACAAGTATGCAATTAACTCTCCCTTAGCAGAAACTTCCTACTGTTTATGCTCAAGTTGTTGAACAGTTGAACCGTTATACTAAGGTATTTCTTGTGGACCATAAAATTCCACAGTAGTTACTGATGTATCTTCCATAACTGAAGGGCTCTCCATGTCAGCATTTCTCATCTCTATTCAGTCATAAGCAGACAACAATGTATTATATTATTAGGTTCGTGGAGAAAGCTTACCTCACCATTGTCTATTACAGCCATAGAGGAGGTCTGACCACAAGCAATACTGACCACCATTTTAGTCTGTAAACAATTTGAGACTTTGCGAGGAGTTGGCTGATTTGCTGTAGATCCAGATCCAACCTGACCGCAGTTGTTATAGCCCCATGCATATACCTGCCCATGAAAAGAGAAATACATATCTGAATAGTTTAGAGCTAAAATGTTTAGTTTTGCTACTAGGTTCTTCTGAAGAAATAGGACTTGCCCAACCCTAGCTAAATCCAAATCACGGACTTTTTCTTTTAATTTAAATATTATGAGCTAGATCTGATACTGTATAAACATGGCAGTTTTTTCAATTACTTATTCCAAAACAGGAGCATCCAAATTTTGTCAAAAATAAGGGACATTTTTCCAGTATAAAAGATAAAGGTGGCAGTAGGACATATACAACTTTGTGGGCTGAATTTGAACACCCCTCTTCCAATATATTTCAAGACAGTTAAGCATAACGGGGAATGCAGTGAAGGATGTCATTTATTTTCCAGCTTTACAGAATTACCCCCTTCTCACTTTTCTTAGCAGTCTGTTGTTTCAGGTGGATAAGGGTCTAAAAAGTGTCCTTGGGGTTCCTTATTTCCCACAACCTGCCATTGGAGCTTGTGAATGGGGAAGTTTTGGTTCACCATGCAAGTTTCAGCAGCTATGATACTTGATAAAAATTGCATGAAGGGAAGTACTGGTTTTGGTAGTTGTTTTATAAAAAAAATTGTTGCTATTGAAAATGTCTCAAATTAAGAAAGCAAGATGTTGTCTGGGTTCATAAAATCCTAAAAGATCTTGAAATATATACGGCCTCAGGAGACTTTTTCCCCTCCTCTAAAGTTTCTAATATATGTATGTTATTTCATATTTGGTTATCTAGTCCATCCCCAGAGGCAAATGTAGGAATATTTCCTACAGTTTACTATCCAGTGTTTTGTCCTGCTTTAAATTTACCCTTATGGAAAAGATGTTACCAGACATGCTGCTGACTGCAACTGCAAGACCGAGGTTGCCTTTGCATAAATTCAACATATCCTTTTTGGTGCTAATTGAGCGCTTTACTTTAATATCTATTGCTAGAAAATAAATGGAGAAAAAACTTTATGCAAAAGCACCAGCCACACACATTATAACATTACCACCATGAAAAAAAATAAAAAGCATGAGGTTCTTTGTCCATAACTATATTACAGCCTTTGCTTTTATTAACTATTCTAATTCATCTAAAACTAAACACCTACTGAATATATGGAGGGTGGTGGTGGGGGTGTATTTCAAGGTACAGTAGAACCTCAGAGTTACAAACACCTCAGGAATGGAGGTTGTTCGTAACTCTGAAACATTTGTAACTCTGAAGAAAACGTTATGGTTCTTTCTAAAATTTACAACTGAATTTTGACTCAATACAGCTTTGAAACTTTACTATGCAGAAGAAAAATGCTGCCTTTAACCATCTTAATTTAATTGGATAGAAAATTGGCTAGATTGTTGGGCTTAACATTTAGTGACCAACGGCTCGATGTCTAGTTGGCAGCTGGTATCGAGCGGAGTGTCCAAACATCTTTATTAATGATCTGGATGATGGGATAGATTGCACCCCCAGCAAGTTGGCTGACAACACTAAGCTGGGGGGAGAGGTAGGTACACTGGAGGGTAGGGAAAGGGTCCAGAGTGACCTAGGAGGATTGGGCCAAAAGAAATCTGATGAGGTTCGACAAGAACAAATGCAGAGTCCTGCACTTAGGATTGAAAAATCTCATGCACTGCTACAGGCTGGGGACCGACCAGCTAAGCAGCAGTTCTGCAGAAAAGGACCTGGGGATTACAGTGGACGAGAAGCTGGATATGAATCAGCAGTGTACCCTTGTTGCCAAGAAGGCTAACGGCATATTGGGCTGCTTTAGTAGGAGCACTGCCAGCAGATTGAGGGAAGTGATTATTCCCCTCTATTTGGCACTGGTGAGGCCACATCTGGAGTATTGCATCCAGTTTTGGGCCCCCCACTACAGAAAGGATGTGGACAAATTGAAGAAGAGAGTCCAGTGGAGGGCAACTAAAATGATCAGGGGGCTGGGGCACATGACTTACGAGGAGAGGCTGAGGGAACTGGGCTTGTTTAGTCTGCAGAAGAGAAGAGTGAGGGGGGATTTGATAGCAGCCTTCAACTACCTAAAGGGAGGGTTCCAAAGAGGATGGAGCTCGTCTGTTCTCAGTGGTGGCAGATGACAGAACAAGGAGCAATAGTCTCAAGTTGCAGTGGGGGAGGTCTAGGTTGGATATTAGGAAACACTTTTTCACTAGGAGGGTGGTGAAGCACTGGAACGGGTTACCTAGGGTGGAATCTCCATCCTTAGAGGTTTTTAAGGCCTGGCTTGACAAAGCCCTAGCTGGGATGATTTAGTTGGTGTTGGTCCTGTTTTGAGCAGGGGGTTGGACTAGATGACCTCCTGAGGTCTCTTCCAATCCTAATCTTCTATGATTCTAATTGAAATGAAACAAGCACAGAAAGTTTCCTTACCTTGTCCAATCTTTTTGTTTAAACTTTCCTTTTATTTTTCTACTAGTTTATGTTTAACACAGTACTGTATTTGCTTTTTTTTTTTTGGTCTTTGCTGCTGCCTGATTGCACTGTGTGTGGTTACCAATCAGTTCACAACTCTGGTGTTCGTAACTCTGAGATTCTACTGTATTAAATGTATCCTTTGTATAACTAACATCCTCTATGTGTTAAGCTATAATGAAGACATTTTCAAAGAAGACTTACCAGCTTTATTTTTCAGAATTATAATGGAAGAGTAAGCCTCTAAATTTAAAGGTTCCTAGAGGTTAAATTGCAAGTAAATTTAAGCATATTTTCTCCCCTCCTAGCAAACCACCACAGGAATGTGAAATTTAAGCCACTGTTTCCCCATATAAGACAGCCACCTGTGATAACAGCTTCTGCTCTTTAAACCATGAAATGAACTAGCTGCCTCTATTCATCTGTTCAACAGTTCTCCCAATTTGGCAATTGCTGATAGTTTGTTTGCCCTTCACCTACCTTTATCTACTCTAGAGCTCATCATTTAATGCCACAAGAACAGTGTCATGTGACACTTCAAAGACCTTCTGAAATTCCAGAGATTAAAGTCATTTACTTTTGCAGCCAATTCTTTCTGTAAATATTATTCCATAACACATTCCCTTATGTTTTGTACAATCAGGGTTATATGTCTTGTAACGACAAAGCCTCAAACACCAAGAGAATGCATAATAATATAGGTCAAACTAAATGTTTAAATTTCAGGAGGTTAGCATTGTAATTAAGTACAGTTTAAATATACATTATATTCAAAATATGCATTACAGGTCTCATTCTTCCCTGTAGAACACCCTTTCTCCTATTTCTCATCTTATCTTGTTTGGACCATATCACTGCTGCCTAACGAGGTGCACTAAACTTCCAAATTTCATGCCCTATGCAAGGCAAAGAAATGAAAAATCTCAAGATCTTTCCTAAGCACAAGCTCCTCTCAAAAGCAGCACATTATCAGCAAAAAACTAGCTTCTGAATCTACTTTCCCTCCCCCTCATTACAGACATTGATGTGCTACTGTGTGTCATAATGGCAGTAGTATGATTTTGTATTAGAACAGGATATGGAGGTGCTCAGATACTATGGTTCTGGGGGCCCAGTACATAGACAGAATTATGCCTATTTTTAATTCCTCATCGTAACTATTTTAAACTGATTTTAGAATCAAACAATTCAGATGAAGCCTTAAAACAGCATTAGATCAGGCTGATTACTCGCATTCTAAAAATACCATTTTTACGCTCATTTGAAAAGGAAACATTGACTAGTCAGTAGTACTGAAAGAAATTTGTGATTTACACTTTCCAGGTAACTAGACATGGACAAATTAAGCCTGACTCCACTCATTTCTGCAGGGATATATTTTCTACAACATATGTAGCATAAAGCAGAACTTTGATATAAAACCAACTATGCCCAATCCCTCTCAATGTATGTGAAGGTGGATAGAGCAGAATACTTCCACAATAATGAATAATGCAGCAATCAGATACAGTATTAAAGAGAACCAAAACACTTCCACAGACTGACCCATCCGTGTCAGTGCTAGAACAGTGCACACAGAGAGCAACTTTAAATTTGTATCTTTTGGAAGATTCTACCATTTCTGGTACAATTCTCTATTATACAGATAGGGAATACAAATTACATTGCTTTTTAGATGCAGTGTTCTTTCCAGTTTCAGACTTATTGATAGGTGTCCAATGCACAAAAAACCCACAAGAATACTCACTGGCCACAATTTTCAAATCGCAGTAGGGAAGAAGAATTAAAATTGGCCTGGAGAATGAACTATCCCTCCCACCGCTAGAGAGAAGGTGCCGTGGGTTTGAAGCACATTGGTAGGACAGCATGGGTAAGGTTACTTTGTACCTGTACTGTGGATAGAAAGGACTTCAGCCTCCAAAGCTATCAATCTGATTCCTTTCAGGAACTCCAAGTTTATTGAAAAAGTTAAATAAGAAAATATAAGACTTACATCTCCATCAGATGATAGGGCCATAGAATGATGAGAGCCACAAGCTACTTCAATCACCCTCTTAATTAGCAGGTTGGTACAGACTTGAATAGGAGTAATGCCCTGATTGGTTGTTCCATTCCCAAGCTGGCTGTATCCATTATGTCCCCAAGCATAAACTTCACCATCTGCACAAAATATGCATTTTTATGATACCACCCCCACCAATTGAGATGTTAATTGATTCAAACACTATTATCTTTAACTTCTATAAAAGCATAAGTACAGAGCTATAAGTGAAAGTGAGAGTAGAATAACTAAGTGGTGAGACTAGTGTAGTAATTGTTCTACAGTTTTTTTCTTTGTACAGTTTTTAGCCTTCATTTTCAAGTCTAACTATTCATAACTATAACATAGCATGAGCTCTGGGTTATTTGAGAGAGATAAATGGTGGCACATGAATATAATGGAGGACATTAACAAATGGTTTCACTAACCTTATTGCAGAATTAAAATGCTTCCCTCCCGCACCCAACTGTAATTGGCAGTAAATATCATTAACTATTTAAAACTGATGTCAGCTGTCTGATCAGACAATACAGACAAAAGCTATTTTCCCCAAACCAAACCAGCTTTCTATATGAATTCACTATTCTATAAGGGAAGCCAAATAGGAAGCAACTTTGAGTGGACATTTCCTGAACTCCATTTAGTTTCCTTCCCTTCCTTGGGCTCAGCATTCTTCAACCTTGAGAATTTCTCAAGCAACCTCTCTGCTCTTCTCTGACTTTCTGCCTTCCCCGAACTTCCTTTAAACAGATTCTATCTTGCCTCTTGTCAATTCAAGGCAAAGAAGGCTTTGTCCAGTGAGTCCATATTAACTCATTTTGATTTTAATTATTTTTTAATATCCCCTTCCCAGGAAAAAAAAACTGAGCAAGGTGTTTCAATGTGCTCATAATCCAACATTAAATAAAGGAACCAGGAAAACAATTTAGAGGAGAGAGTGAGCAGTCTGTCATTTTATTCATATTTCAGAAGCTTGAAGCCACATGCTACAAGCACATAAGAATAGACTATGACAAATTTAACTCAAAACAACTATTTAAAAACAAAGAAAAGTTTAATGTTAGGGTTTGAAGCCATTAAGTCCAGACCCTTTTAACCAGCACTGCCTCGCTAGTCAGCCAATGAACTTTACAACTTCATGTTGGAGTCTGGTTTCCAATTTTATGTTCAAAAAGTAAAATGCATTCATTCCCTTGCCACAGTTTACTACCCACCCAGTTTTGAGAAATAACCTGCGTTCTTCCTTTTGTAAAAGTTGGTTGGCTAGAAGGCCACTAAACTAGAACATACTATTTGATTCTGATGGCCACCAGGTTTGGAAAATGTTATCTGATCATGGAGTTCTGATAGTTAGTAATTTACATAGCTCCTCCATCCCAGAGGGAAGACTAAGCATGTTACCATCATGGTATGCTTTGGGCCAGTTCCTCAGCTAGTGTAAAGTGACTTCAGCAAAGCTATGACCTATGTAAGTTGAGAGATCTGGCCTTTGAACTTTGTTGACCCAGGATCAGAATTTCCAGAAGAGCAACACAAACCCAGCACATTGCTACTTGGCCAATCTACCAACATATTTCCATTTCCATTCTTGGTTAACCCTGATAGAATATGTAACTGATTATTTCACATACTAAATGTTTTCTACCTTCAGTGCTAAGTATAACATGTGGTCCACTTCCATAACTGAGATTGTTAATCTTCTTTCCACATAAGGCTTCTAATTTCTTTGGTACTATTGTGCTTTGATTATCTCCAGTCCCCAAACAATTACTACAGTTTAGTCCAAACACAAACACCTGGGGGGAAAAAGAAACAGTTTGCATTTTAAACTATTTAGATTCATATTTATGGAGAGGGAGATAGACAGAAATATAGATATATAGGGTGAAAACTGGCCCTAGTGAAATGAATGGGAGTTTTGCCATCAACTTCAATGGGGCAAAGATTTCATCCATGGAAATTTATTGCTGGTTCAAAGGGTTCTACAACTAGTTCTAGATTCAAAATTTAGATTTTTGTTTAATACACAAAGAAGGAAGGTTTACGAACCCTAATTGAAATAATTCTACTGAAATCATAGGTCTTTAAAAGTTTACGGAAGTGTTTTTATTGTGTGTTTTGTACGCTTTAAAGGCAGGCATCCAAATATCTCCCCCTTTTGGGTGCCTAGGCTTATTTAGGGCAATGCACTACTTCTCTTTCCATAAAAAAGCTGTGACAATTCTATTTTGATTCAGAAAAAAGTTACTTAAATTTAAACGGATACCTCTAAAGGGGGCATATCCTGGACTGGAGATTCATTTTTATTACAGCTGCTATCCTTTATATCACTATTGGATATAATAAGTTCTAACATTTGTCATAATAATTGTCCGGTTATATTTAAATGTGCGCTAGTGTAAGAGATCCAAGAAGTGAAACTGACCAGTCTAGTTCAGTTGTCCAAGTGAAATGAAATGTAAAGAGACTCCGTTTATGTAGCAAGTTTTTATTTTTTCATCTTTACTAATCTATGACATTAATATTAACGAAAATTATTTTCATTACGAGTGTTTTATTGTGAATCCTTTTACTCTCTTCCCAGTTATGTCCCGATGCAAGATTTCAAATATTTGCAATTCATTCCCACCACATTCATTCACAGACTGGGACACAGTTTCATGCAGTGTCTTTTGTAGCCTGCTTATTTACAGGCATTCAAAGGGGTTAGAATTACATCCCAAAACAGATCAGGTATTTCATTTCCTTATACACTTACCTCATCATTATGGGTTATGTATATAGCTTCATTGGCCGATGTGCCAAATACACATGCTTTCCGAATAGATGCTATTTCTTGAGGTGAAAGCAAGGTAAATATTGGCCACTTTCCTACATCCACCATGACTATGTTGGGTTTCATATAATTCCTATAAGTAAGTTGACATTTCTGCGGTAATAAGGAAAAAAAAACACTGTTAAAAAGGCTTATTTTTTGTTTCAACAAACGGCACAAGATATTCTTCTTTAGAAAAGAAAAGCACTTAAAACTTAACTACAGGGACATGAGTGTCTCTGATGAATGAATATTCTATTCCTATACAAGATGTGTAATCAAACACCATACCAAGGAAGAACAAAAATAGCTAGTCCTAGACAGGATATTAGAGAAATATCATTAAAAACAAGTATCTGCTGGGCTACTTTGAATTAATAACTACTGGGGGGAAAAAAAACAGATAAAGACACTGTTCTACTTGAAAAAATCCATTTGTTAATAAATATGCAACCTGTAACCTAGCAAATGTTGCCTTTCAGTGGCAGTAGATTTCTGAGCTATATTTTGGATCTTATTTTCTTTTGTATTACATTCAATTCTCTTGTAAATGTGAAACAGTATTCCAAGCCTATATTCCATTTAAATAGAGACAAGCAGATCTTAAAGCAGAGGCGGGCAAACTAGGGCCCGTGGGACAGTCCTACCTGGCCTTTGAGCTCCGGGCCGGGGAGGCTAGCTCCCTCCCCCGCAGCCTCAGCTCACTTGCCACCAGCACTCTGGGTGGCGGGGCTGCGAGTTCCTGCCAGGCAGCATGGTGGTGTGACTGGCTCCAGCCGGATGGCGCAGCTGCCAGTCCTGCTTCTCTGAGAGGCATGGTAAAGGGGCGGGGAGCGGGGGGGTTGGATAAGGGGCAGGAGGTTCCGGGGGGCCATCAGGGGACAGGGAGCGGTTGGATGGGGCAGAGGTTCGGGGGGGGGGGTGAGAACATGGGGGATTGGATGGGGGTGAGGTCCTGGGGGGGCAGTTAGGGGCGAGGGATCCCGGGGGGGTGTCAGGGGACAAGGAGCAGGAGGGGTTGGATGGGTCGGGTGTTCTGAGGGGGACAGTCAGGGGGTGGAAAGTGGGAGGGGGGTAAGGGCCAGGCTGTTTCAGGAGGCACAGCCTTCCCTACCCGGCCCTCCATACAGTTTCGGAACGCCGATGTGGACCTCAGGCCAAAAGGTTTGCCCACCCTGGTCTTAAAACAAAATATCTGTCTCCTCCAACTAGAGTGCAATCCCAGTTTAATTTTGGACAGTGTGAAATCCCAATATATGTAAGTAGCACATGATGCCAGCTTGTTAGGGTTTTTTGTTAAGTATTGGGGATGTCCAGGGGGCAGGGGCTGATTTAAAACTTTCCTTGTGGCCAAAAGTAACTATTTTTGAGCATGAGAGAATTACAGCACAAAACCATGATCTGTTTGCTTCAGACTACTTGCTGAAAACTGTTGGCAAACTCAGCATAGAGAAACTAGTCATTATTGGTTAATTGGGAAACACTTTGGATTGTGTTAGAACATTGGAAGATGAGCAAAAGATAAAAGTATCATCAAATCTGCCAGAGAAACAATATCACTGTGTATAATTTACAAATTTCTGCCACCCTCATCACCTCTAGTTTGCGCATGGAAACTGAATGGATTCAAGGAGGAGATAAAAAGACTCAAAAAAAGAGCACCTATGTAAGATTTTTTAGGCCTGACACAAGAAAAGTCATGTTAGCACTGATGCTCCAAAGATATTCTGCTGTTAGTACTTGTCCACATTTATGTGATAGGCTGGTACTTCATTGGTATGGATCTGTGCTCTCACCAGAGCATTCCATAAAATGACAACACTATGGTATGCATTGGTCATGTATGACCCAGGAACCTCTTAGTGCCAACTAGAAAAGGACACAGAGGGGTGCCTAGATGTTACAGGGACCTCCTGGGTCCGGAATATACATTCTAGACATATATGGGTGTTGTTAAGGAGTTACATATCTGTGTGTGTGGCACACACACACAAAATTATGTTAAGGTCTGTATTTAGGAACTGATCACCAGCAAAGATGAAATACAGGTTCTGTCAGAAGAGAAATTGTTATCTAGCGGTCTGAACTATACAGTGCTTAATTTACATATAAACAAAAGGGCCTCTTCTCACCAGTCTAAACTGAATGCTAATGAAGGATTGTGAAAAATTCAAAAGACAAAAGTAACAGGAGGAAGCAAGCAGCGGGAGAGCCGGGGAGACAACCCTATTCTGACCCGCACACCAAAGGGCTGCTCTAATAATTTGGGGGACAAAGAAGACACCCTAGCATCCTTCACTATGGAAGCAAATGGACAATGAGTTTGCTTCATGAAAGAGGGATCTCAACCACACCTGGCTGAAAACGCTGGAAAGAACCTTGGATGAGACCAGCTTCTTTAAACAAGATGTTAATCTGTTAATTATGTTTAGTCTCAAGAAAGCGTTTTATGATTTTGTTTGATATGTAACCATTTGTTTCCAATATTCTTATTCACTTGAATGTCAGTTCTTTAACAATAAACATAGATTTATTTATAGTGAATAAGATTAAATGTTTAGCAAGGTATAAGTAATAAATTGGTGTTTACTGTTCCTTTGGGGACAGCAGGCCTGGTAATTTTGAGTGCTCAGTGGATAAGGGGCTGGGCACTACAGGGAATGCTCAGAAGACTCAGGGATTGATGTATGCCTAGAACTACCCTGTACAGAGACAGCAAAGCCTGAAGAGGTCTGGAAGGCAGTGATTGGATTGTCAGAGGCTGGTGATTTCAAGGAGCTGACCCACAGAAGGCACAGACAACACTTCCTCGCACTATGGGCAGATGGTGGGGAGATGCTTCACGACCCTGGGTACAGTCACGTAGAAATAATACTGTTAACATAATATCTATTACATCTAAAAGACTATGTTAAAAGATAGTTAAAGTTGCAGAGTCAAGCACTCAGTTAAGAAGTGCAACCTATATCCTGTCCCATGCAGCTCCTATCCAACCCCCTCCAGCTCCTCCCTCCCTCACTTTCTGGCTCCTGCAACCTCCCACCCTGCAACCCCATTTTCTCCCGCCCCTCCCATTTCTCATCCCTCTGAATTCAAGACAGGCTTCTCCCCCTCCCGCCCATGCTTCCTGGGCACCAGAAGTAGAAGCAATGAGAGCAGTGAAGAGAATCCCCCTACTCCCAGTTCCTGATACCATAGTGTTTCAGGATGCCAAGAGGTAGGGTGACCAGACAACAAGTGTGAAAAATCAGGATGGGGGGGGGGGGTAAATAGGAGCCTATATAAGAAAAAGATCCAAAAATCGGGACTGTCCCTATAATATTGGGACATCTGGTCACCATACCAAGAGGAGCAATGGCATGAAAAGTCCTGCTCAGTCCCTGCAGCCCTTAGCAGGAGCATGCTTAGTGCATAAAGAATCTTCAGAAAACTTAGCTTCCAAACTCTTACAAGTCTGAGTTTTTTCAAAAATGTATAATTTGGCCAAGTTTTGACCATTTTCCACACAGAGTAAATGAAGATTAGTTACTTGCAACCATAGTTCTTGATGATTGACTCTGCATATTCACACTCTTGGAATGCTCACATACCCTTCTCCCCACTTCCCTAAACATTCTAGCCCATTCTGAGGGCATGGCTGTCAAAGGGGCTTGGTGACACAAGCAGCTCAGTTTCTTCCACCCCTATTACAGAATCCAGTGATAACCTTAATTGGGACTCCACAGAAGAGGGGAAGGTGGGCAGGGAGTGGAAATATGTAGAGTTCATCTTGAAGAACTACAGTTACAAGGAACCTCCATTTCCTTCAAGAGTCCTCTGAATATTCCCACTCTTGGGATAGTTTGGCAAGGAGTACGTAAAAGGTGGATGTAGGAACACTGAGTCCTAATTAAACAACAACAACTGAAGTATCACTTTGCCAAACTGTGCATCAGATCTGGCTGCCAAATCTAAAAAGGCACACTGTTTAGAGAAAGTGTGACCTGAACTCCATATTTACATATTTCAATAATGGGAACATGTCTACCACATGCTACAGTTGCAGCAACTGCACTGGTAGAATGAACTCTAAGAACTGCAGGATGAGAGAGAGAGTGAAGAACTTTTATAACTCTCTTCTATATACACTATCTGACCCACTGACGAGGAATGGGAAGAGACAGCTTGACCCTTGACCAACATATGATATAAACAACGTAGCAGTTGTCTTTAGTCCTGTTCCGATCAGAAAGTATTCTCTGGGTCTAAAGAATGTAATTTAGATTTGCCCTTACGTGCCCATGGTTTGGGAAAGAATACTGGTAAATTTATACACGGATTTACATCAAAGTCTTAAGTTACCCCAGATTCCTTCTGGAAGTGAGGTATCTGATATCTATTTAGAAGTATCTGATCCAAGAGGCTGGACCAACAATGTTTCTTGTAACAGAAGAGCCTGAAGTCTTGTCTAGCTATGTGGGCCTGCGGAGGGCCCCAAATAGCACAATACGAACAAGAATGCCTTTCTCCTAGGCATTTCAGCACTGAACATGCACAACGGATGCCACAAAGGGGAGGAGGGATAGCTCAGTGGTTTGAGCATTGGCCTGCTAAACCCAGGGTTGTGAGTTCAATCCTTGACGGGGCCACTTGGGAATCTGGGGCAAAATCAGTACTTGGTCCTGCTAGTGAAGGCAGGGGGCTGGACTCTATGACCTTCAAGGTCCCTTCCAGTTCTAGGAGATGGGATATCTCCATTTATTATATTATATATTATATTATATTATAATTATATTATAAAGACAGCCAGGCATGACAAACACCCTTTAAAACAGTGTTTCTTGATCTTTAAATCTGCCATGGTATTGTGTAAGTAACTTACTTTAAACTGAAAGTTAATCTAAACCTATTTCTAAAGCTAGCTTAACCTAAAACTATTAACTACTAACTAATCTAAGAATGGAAAGATTTTATATCCCTGCAATCTGGAGAGGTCTGTGTACATTCACTGTTGCAGTTGGAAGGAAGTGAGACAGCAACCAGCGCCATGCTCCCTTTTATAGCCACACCCTCAGAATGTGTTAGAACAGGGGTCAGCAACCTTTCAGAAGTGGTGTGCCGAGTCTTCATTTATTCACTCTAATTTAAGGTTTCGCGTGCCAGTAATACATTTTAATGTTTTTAGAAGGTCTCTTTCTATAAGTCTATATTATATAACTCAACTATTGTTGTATGTAAAGTAAACAAGGTTTTTAAAATGTTTAAGAAGCTTCTTTTAAAATTAAATTAAAATGCAGATCTTGTCAGTTTAGTGTAGTGGTTCTTAACCTGGGGTGCGAGATGCCCTTTCTGGGGGTGCGAGACATGCGAGATTTTTTTAGAAGGTAAATCGTCGAAAACACAAATTAAGCACAGGCACATAAGTACAATTACTTTGTTTCATCAAACCTATGTATTTATTAACATTATACATTTTTTAATGATTACTGTAATATACAAAGTTTTCAAGTTTTTAAGCTAATTGTAGTGTAATTTTTGATAAGGGCTGCAAGAACATATTCTGAGAAGTCCAGACCATCAGCAGGCTGAGCGGAGCCGGGTGTAGTGTATTAAATTGTTCCCCACAGGAATGTGCTACTTACAGTGTAGTACTTAGGGCTGCCAGTCCTGATGCTCTGAGCAGCACTTGAAGAAAAGGCACCTCCCATGACACTACACAATCTCACTGCCAAATTGTATGTGTCTACGCCAACGCAAAGAAGTGCTAGAGCTTCTCAATGAAATGTTTGTAAGCATTTTTTCCCACTATTACGGAGAGATACCTTGTTTGCTCAGCTCATACTTAGAAATGAATTAACTGCTCTAACTGAAATTTTTCAAAAATTCAATGGACAGTTAAAGTTTGCAAGAGTTACAAGCAACTGAATTCAAGTTCTTATAATGTCAAGTATCAGGCAACCTTAACTATAGCTGGTGCTACAAGCTCAGCCTACAATAAAACATGAGATTACATTTAAAAAAAAAAATCACATTAAATCAGACTGCGTAGCTGCACTCTGTTAAATGCAGTATTGTTGATAACTGAGAGCTGCACAATTGTGAAACTTTTGTGATGGACTATAATCAACTAGAGCTCTGATCCAGGAAGTCACTCTGAGTGAGTAGACCTCCGTATCTGTATGGTACCTCAATGAAGTCAATGGAAGACTATATGGACACAGGGTCTGCCTGTGCAGAGTAACACATCAACTACTGACTCCAACTCAGGAAGACTATTCTCCTAATTAGGAGCCGGAGTGACAGAAGTTGATGGTACTCAGAATTAAATTTATGTGGTTGTAAAATGGGGAATACACTTGCCTCTGCCACATGGGGAATGATGAGTTAAATGTTCAAAACACTCAGCAATGAAGTGCTATATAAGTAATTTTTAGCTCTTTCACATGAGATTAACACTATAAACTAAGGCATGTAAATTATTTGGACTGGCTGCTTATGACATTAGCACATGGTCAAGTACCAAAATACAAATCTGGAAAGTTTATTCTGGATATTGCAAAATCTCACACTTGGGTGTTTTTCTTGAAGCCCCACATTCTTGAGTCAAGCTATTACATGAGAATCTCAGCTTTTTAAGATGAAAGTTTCTAGCCCGCAAGTTGTGCAGAAAAGCCGGAAAATGAGAGCCAAGACTAAATGCTTGAAAAACAAATAAAGAACCCTTTTTTTTTTAAATGTCATGATTGGTTGGGGCCAGACACAATATCTGAATGCTCAGAGTCGACTATACTATTGTGCTTCATTCTGTGTTTACAGTTATCTTAAGCAAACTCTTCTTATCAGAGCTAGTTTACCACAAAACCTCAAAAAATCCTCAAGATTTGGAAAGGAAAGATTACATTAATTTAGATGCAAGAGAAAAGGACCACATGTAAGAGCCTGCTTTGTCCACAGAGGACCTTTTGTAGGCTCAAAATGGAAGAATGAATGAAAAGGAGATGCATATCAGTAGTTAGGAATGAAAATGTCATCTACCACCCTGACCTGACAGTTTATAGAACTTTAAAAAACATAAGATCTACTCTGCCACTGAAGCACTGTGTGACCTTGGGCTTGTCACTTCAAATCTGTGAGACTTTGCTTCCCCTTTGTCTACTTAGCTTGAGAGACAGTCCTCACCGCAAAGAATTTATGCTATGTTACTACAGTCTTTAGCACAATGTGGCACCAAACTTAGGTCAGACCTCTAGATGTTACTGTAATACAAATAATGAAGACTTTCATAGAAGTGTATGAATATTGGTAGGATTACTCACCATTAGTCTGCAGTGAAAATATTTCACACATTTCCCCCCCCCACACACACACACAGTTAACTTGGAGTGTTAAAACTGATGCAGCTATTGTGGCTTACATTTCTTTTCATTTCTATCTCCAATAAAAAACACTTGAGCAATATAATTAAAGAGCATTAACTCCAAAAGATTAGAAAGCCTACAATGGGTGAGGAAGCAAAGAATCACCAAACAGAGGAACTCTAGTGAACCAAAGGCCACATTTATGATACAGAATTTTATCAACAAATTCTCCATTGACGATACTATCAGTTCAGCTGCAGGAGCTAGTTTGGCACGGATGGTAGCTTCTGGCATCCTTACCTTACCTATAGGGAGGGCTGTCATCAATGCAGCTGAACCAGTGGAAATGTTTTGGTGGAATTCTTTAATGCAGACAAGTCCTAAATAAGTAGCAATCCTAAGTAAATTGTGACACTAAACTGCAGAGCAATGCACATGACAAGTTTCAACACTCAGTTACTGCAAATTGTTTGTTATTGTGTTTTAAGGTTAAAAAAAAAAGCTATGAAACCATGACAACCTTATCCCTAGATCTTTGACAAGATATTTAAAGGCTATAAAATCATGAGTATTCAAGTACACGTTTTAAAGGGATATCTCCAACATCAGGTAAAAAAAGAAAAGAAAAGTGACTAATAATGCAACCACCACCTAAAATTATAAAAGAGCAAAGAAGTTGTATGTTTATTTTATTTGTTTACTTTGTGACCGTACTTTCAGTATAGTCAGTTCCTCCTTTTGTGTTCCTGGATCTTCACACAGTAACAGGAATAAACACATTTAGCAGTTTTCCTACCTTTTTTAAAAAAGGCAGAAGTTGGCAGACCTCACAGCAGCAAATTTAGTACCTGAAACTACTTTTAATTCATTTTTTAAAGTTGACTACAGCAAAGATTTTTCAAAAATAGTAGCCTAAAGTTGGGCTCCCAAATTCATACTAAGGCACCTACTTCATTTTCAAGAGCGCTGAGCACCCAAGAGGAGGCTGCTACATACTCAGCACTCTTGAAAAATAACCTAGGTGCCCACATATGGATTTAGGAGCCTAACTTTAGGCCACTATATTTGAAATCTGTGACCTAGGTTTCAAGTGTATATAGCAGGGGTGGCCAACCTGAAAACTGAGAAGGAGCCAGAATTTACCATTGTACATTGCCAAAAAGCCACAGTGATACGTTAGCAGCCCCACCCCCCTGCATCAGCTCCGGCCCTCCAGCGCCTCCCGTAATCAGCTGTTTCACATGCGCAGGGGGCTCTGTGGGAGAGGGGGAGGAGTAAGGGCATGGCAGACTGGGGGGGAAGGGGCAGAGGCCTTGGGGAAAGGGATGGCGTGGGGGCAGGGCCTGGGGCAGAGCACGGGGTTGAGCAGTGAGCACCCCCCAGCACGTTGGAAAGTTAGCCTCTGTAGCTCCAGCCCCAGAGTCAATGCCTATGCAAGGAGCCACATATTAACCTCTGAACAGCCACATGCGGCTCCAGAGCCACAGATTGGCCACCCCGGTATATAGTCTCTATCTAGTTATTACTCATTCCACAAAAGCTTGTTTACAAAGTTCTTTCAAAACTAAACACGAGAAAATTTATTCAGCTTAACAATGAGCTTGCATTTAGACTCTCTTAATCAGTAACAATTATCTATTGGAAGCTAGTTAGTTGCCAAGATCTAAAAACCCTCACAATGGTTTACCAATTTTGACAAATCTTTAACCTAGACTGCACACACAGCACCATACTTACAATCACACCATTTCTTATAAACCATCACCTTGACTTTGAACACCACCTACTTTGATTTATACTGAATTCCTCTAGCATTGCAGTCCGACATCCTGTTTACTCTATGTGGAGAGAGCAAAGGTCTATTCAGAGGATAATGTCTCTCTTAGACCTCTCCGGCTGGAGAGGATATGCTATTTGTCTTTGCTCCCAACTAAAGAATCAGCTCCTGCTAGATACAAAGTGGCAACAAAACAACTACATATAGGACTTTTACACCAGTGGTTTTCAAACTGCGGGTCATGACTGGGTCGTGGCGGCTCTGGTGAGTACCGCCGACCGGGCCGTTAAAAGTCCTGTTGGCGATGCTGCCGGCTAAGGCAGGCTAGTCCCTACCTGTTCTGACACCGCGCTGCGCCCCGGAAGCAGCCAGCAGCAGGTCCGGCTCCTAGGTGGAGGGAGGGGGAGGGCCACGGGGTTCCGCACACTGCCCCTACCCCGAACACCAGCTCCGCACTCCTATTGGCCGCTGGGGGTGGTGATGTTTGCAGTCGAGAGCTGCGAGGAGCCGTTTACGCACCTCCACCTAGGAGCCGGACCTGCTGCTGGCCATTTCCGGGGCGCAGCGCGGTCTGCAGTGCCAGGACAAGCAGGAAGCCTGCCTTAGAATCCAAACTTCACCACTGACCAGGAGCCACCCAAGTTAAGCCCGCGCCCCAATCCCCTGCCCCAGCCCCCCCACAAACCTGGAGCCCCTTCCTGCACCTCCAGCCGAGAGCCCTGACCCCCTCCCAACCCCAGCCCAGAACCCCCTCCCACACCCTGAACCCCTCATTCCTACCCCACCCTGCAGCCCTCACCCCAGCCCTCTGCCCCAGCCCTGAGCTCCTCCCACACCCCAAACCCCTCATCCCTGGTTCCGTTGGGTTGTGGGCATCAACAATTTTCTTCAACTGGGTCTTCAGAAAAAAAGTTTGAAAACCAGTGTTTTACACTACAAGTGCTTTAGGACTGATAGACAAAAAGGTTAGTTCAGCAACATGCTTTGGGAGAGGAACATGATGAACTCGTTAGCTCAGAGGACTTTGAGTCAGGAATGCTGGCTTCACTGGTGTTATTCAGGAGGTCAGACTAGATCATCATAACAGAGCCTTCTGGCCTTAAACTATTAGGATTTCCTCCTATATGCACAAATTTGGCAATCATGTATATTCCATGGACAAGCCATTAGGAAAGCTTTTTTTTTTTTTCTGGTTAAAATCTTTCTTCAGTAAATGTGTTACTACCTTTAAATGTATTTGAGTTATGAGGCTCACAGCAACAAACATAATTTCAACCCAGAACATGTTGCTTTCTGTGAAATGGTGGTCTATGAAAGTATGCCTAAACTGCAAAAAACAAAAACTCAAGGCAGCAAGTCTCTAAACCCAGGTCAACTAACTCAAGCTCACACTACCCGGCTAAAAACAGCAGTGTGAATGTTTGGGCTGGGGATGGGCTCTGAAACCCAGTGGGGAAGTGGGGGGAGGGAGGGGAGGAGAGAAAATGAGGGTCTCAGAGCTCAGGCTCCAGCCCAAGCCCAAATGTCTACACTGCTATTTTACGCCCAGTAGCACGAGCTCCGGTTGGCTGATCCGGACGCAGAGACTTATTTCCACAGGTCTTTTTCTGCAGTGTAAATATACACTTAGAATTCCTAGCAATTCATGGCTGACCTCGGAGTTTACTTGGCATATTTGCAGACTAACTAGCCACATGATTCAAGAGATAGACTCTTGTGCACACTCTATTTGGCACATAGAAGTAAAAAGACTGGAGGTGAACGCTATAAGAATACAGACAAGCTTGAGCAATACAAGACCTGGAACCTACTCAAAGATGTGAAGTGCTATGGAAAAGAGATTACAAACAGATTTGTCATGGAATGAAATTAAAGCTAAGTCCGCCCACGGCCGTCCTTACCCATATGCAAACTACGCAGCTGTACAGGGCACCAGGAAATTTGGGGCACCAAATTGCCCCAAATTTCCTGGTGCCCTACGCAGCTGTGCGCTGCTCCAGCGGCCAGCCCAATCCCCCAGCCAGCTAAGCTAGCCCCCACCCCTGCTCCGCCTCTTCCCCAAAGCCCCCATGCCAAAGACTCCGCCCCTGTTCCGCCCCCACCCCTTCCCACTCCACTCTGCCCCAGTCCTGCCCCCACTCCACCCCTTCCCCTGAGCTACGTCCCGGGGGACTGCAGCAGGGGTCGGGCGCGCCCTGCACTCACCAAGCAGCAAGAAGTGGAGCGACCTGGCCCCAGCCCGCTCCACCAGCTCCCAGCTGCGCTGCCGGTGAGTGCTAGGGGGCAGTCACCCCTCTGCCCCCAAAGTCCCAAGGCTGGGAGCCAGGGGAGCAGAGCAGAGCTCCCGCCGCCCTATGAGTGCGGAGTTGAGCCCGCCCTGCAATTACTGGGCAGCAGGAAGTGGAGCGACCCAGCCCCAACCTGCTCTGCTGGCTTGTGGTGGGGGGGATGGTTCCCCATTGCCCCCCAAGCCTGCTCTTGCCCCCCACAGACCTTGGGCACAGCCCCACCCCTCCGCCCCCTGCAGAGGCCTGGGGATGCCCCCCCATGGAGGCCTGGGGCCAGCCCCCTGCACGTGGGGGGGGGGGGAAGAGGGGTGCATAGGGCACCACAATGCCGAGGGATGGCCCTGAGTCTGTCTATTATTTTCAAGAGTAGAAGGAATCTCTTGAGATCAACTTTTTACACAGTAATAGCTAAGAAAGGTATCTGAGCTCAGTGAAACTTCAGATTCACCTTGCATGCCCAGGATTGATTGTCCATTGTTTTGTCAGTACACCTCTTAGCAGCCTTTACATTCTAAAGGTATGTCCAGACTACCCGCCGTATCGGCGGGGAGCGATTGATTTATCAGGGATCGATATATCGCATCTCGTTAGGACGCGATATATCGATCCCCGAACGCACTCGCCATCGATTCTGGAACTCCATCGGAGTGAGCAGTGGTAGCAGAGTCGACGGGGGAGCTGCGGCCGTCGATCCCACACCATGAGGACGGGAGGCAAGTCAGAATAAGATATGTCGACTTCAGCCATGGTATTCCCATAGCTGAAGTTGCGTATCTTACATCGACACCCCCCCCAGCGTAGACCAGGCCTAAGGCTACCTCTAAACTACAAACACTACAGCAGCACAGCTGCAGCTATGAAGGAAGAGCTTTTTCCCCGCGGATATAATTAATCCGCCTTTCCAAGAGGCAGTAGCTCGTTGAACAGAAGAATTCTTCTGTTGACCTAGCTGCATCTACACTGGGGGTTAGGTTGATCTAACTATGGTGCTCATGGGGTGAAATTTTTCTTCTAATTTTTAAGTGCAGACTAAGCCTTTGTCTAGCTTCTTGCTCCTATACTTAGTATTTTTACAAGTAACCACTTTATTTACCATCTAATGGTGCTACCACCTTTATGATCAAAATATTTTAAAGAACAGCGACATTGTTTTTGTTTTGTTTTTTAATTAACTGTACTACTCCTAACATTAACTGTACATTTGGAAGTCTCATTTTAAAAGCCTTATTTTAGAGTGAAATCTATTAACATCGATATTTCTTTTCTGGCTACTGTAGCAATTAGCTGAAGACACCAGTGTGACTAACATGCACTATCAGGAGGACTAAAAATTCATTGGCCATTAAGATAGGCAATTATGGTTAATAGCACTTTTACTATATGTTAGAAACAGTGTCCTAAAATGGACTCCTTATGTATCCCACTTGACCATATCAAGCAAGAAAGATACCATACATTACTCAACAAGGAGTCCGGTGGCACCTTAAAGACTAACAGATTTATTTGAGCATAAGCTTTTATGGATTAAAAAAAAAACAAAGAATAAAAAACAAAGAAACAAAACTGGTTCCCTTTTCTCTCTTGATCTTCAGGTTAGTTTTCTTTTCCACATTATATAATCTGATTTTACCCACTGATCTCGGACATGGGATCTTGTCAAATACTTGAAAAAAAAAAAATCTAGCTCTATTATAGTCACTGTATTTCTCATCCATAGTGGTAGTATTTAACAAGAACTCCAGCAGCTTATTCAAATACGACTTCCCTCTACCGGAAGCCATGATGGCTACTCTAAAGCTGTGATTGTCCAAGGCTTACCATTATACTACTTAAAATAGTTTCAAAAATTCTTTTTTCCACCCATCACAAATGAGTCTTTTGCCTATAATTTTCTAGTTTCTTTCTTGACCTTTTGCTAGAATGAAATTGTGTTTACCAATTCACAATCCTCAAATCTCTCTGAAATGTAGTGACCAATGAAAAATTCACAAATGTCCTAGTTAACGACTTCCTGCCTGCTAGGTGATACGAGAGTACAGTATTCTTTATTACAGTGGGTTTCCCATCCCCACTGCAGTGGTTAGCTATTGCCAGTAGATGGTGTAGTTTGCTACAGTATTTTGTTATGAATTGGCATTTTTTACTTTAATATCAGGGCTCTTTTTGTTTTTTATTAAGTCTAAATTAATCAAACATCCTTTGAAGCTCATTATTTCACAATATCTGACCTACTGCGTTGTCAGCTTTAATAGCACCCAACTGTTTTAGAATCTGCTAGTTGTACACTACAAGTGCTTCTGTTGTCGAAGGAAAATTAATTCCCAACCTGATCATAGGTCCATCCTTTCCCTCTCTAAAGAGAATAGAAAATTTCCATACGGAGGAATAAAAACTTGTTTTGGAAAGATGTTAGCTTATAGTTACACCTGTTATCAAAGCAATCTCCCACTTAGTTTCTGAATTCTCTGACAGTTGGTGAAGCAAACCTTCCAGGAACTATACAATTTGCAATATATTATTTTTGTCCCACCCCTCACCATGTTCTAAATATAACCTCAGATTCCTGTGCAAGGCTCTCTGTGCAAATCATTTATTATTTTTCCAGGAACAGCCCAGAGGAAACTACACAGCTATGAAAGTGTAGGAATGAATGTTCATCCTTCAGAATCCATCCATACTATGACAAACTGTGGAACAGGATAACACTACCTTATTTGGTTATCTTTTTTCAGGTCCACTTTCATCAGAAAGGTAACATTTGATTATTATTTATTTGCACTGTGGTAACCCCTAGAGGCCTCAGCCCATTGTGCTAAACACTATACAAACATAACAAAGACAGTCCTTGCCTGGAGGAGCTTATATTCTAAGTATAAGAGAAGACAAAACAGGTGAAAACAGACAAGGCAGGATTTGAAGGCATCATGACAGAGGTCTGTTTTAAGGAGGATCTAGGAAGATTCTGAACTTCATCCCTGTATCAGATTTAGCATCCCTGAAGTGCACATTTTAAAAATTATTATACCAAAATACACCTCTACCCCGATATAACGCAACCTGATATAACACGAATTCTGATATAACGCGGTAAAGCAGTGCTCTGGAGGGGCAGGGCTGCGCACTCCGGCGGATCAAAGCAAGTTCACCTATAACGCGGTAAGATTTTTTGGCTCCCAAGGACAGCGTTATATCGAGGTAGAGGTGTATTCCTGGAAAAATAGCACATGAACAAGTTAGTATTTTCATTTCTAGGCCCTCTCAAAAGATCAAATTGATGGCAAGCAATGATAATTCAGAGCAATGTCCTCAGGATTCCAAATATCTATTTTCATTCCTGTTATCTGATCCACTGACAAACAAACAATTTAAAATAAGAGTATACAGGACCTGCAATGCTTTGTGTTCCACTATGACAGAACAAGCCAGCAGAGGGAGCATAAATTCATTAATTAACCCCATTCCCAGGGCTGTGATGACATCTTTGAAATGATCCAATGTACTAGTGCTCAAACAAGGACAAAAACAAAGAGCCATATTAATTTCAGCTTCACTGAAACACAGAAAAATGAACAAAAGTGTTTATCAAACAAAAGGAGGAGATTGGTGGGGAATAAAGCTGAACTTTTACACATCGTACTGAAAATAAAAAAATGTAAAAACATCAAAAAAGCTAAATCCACCATCTTTAACATCGGGGGGGGATCCAGATTTGTACAGATTGAACAAAATTGAACAGATTGAACTGCTCATGAATTCCCCTCATTAGTTTGCTTTTCACAGCAACATTTTGCAAGCTGATTGTCACGGATGTGGAGAAGGATCATTTAGGATTCCCTCTCCATCCCCTTACAAAGTCAATAAAGGGAAATATTTACAAAATGCTTTCAACTGATTGTTTAAAATTATTCCTAACATTATTTTAGAATCCAGATTAATTAAATTATGCTTTAAAGGACACAATCAACTTAAAACACACTTCTGCATGAAAATGGTGTACTTACTATCGTTATAAGTAACACCCAAGCGGACAAACTGAACAAGTTTAGAGAAAAATATTTCTATTCTTAAAACGTATTTACTTTGAGCATTTGCTAGTGTACTGTTGGGTATAGCCACTTCCACTGTTTCCCTCAGTTGCACCCTAATCCTGCAACAGTTGTTCCTACAGGCAAAGCCCTGCATCTGCAGAGAAAAATTTGCAGGATCAGAATTTTAGTCAGTTTCCTAGATGGATAGGTCTTTCATAAATTAACAGGGGAAAGAAACATTTTAAAAAACCAGAACAAAACCAAAACAGGAAAATCTGGTTGTAAAACCACAAGAGTTGGCAGGGGGACTCAAGAGCAAGTACAGTAACAAACTTTTAACCAATTTTTTTAAAGAATTAAGTTTCAAGGTAATATTTTTAGGGATGCACCAACAAACATGAAAATTCAAGCTTAAAGAGTGTCAGTGTCATGTTTGGCATTTCTTACTTTTGCAATTTTATAATAGCAACATAAACGCAAAGAAACAGCAATAAGAACACAAAGATTGCATTAGACATTTGAATCAGATATTTTTTAAAGCGTTCAATTTCTCCTATACCACTAATTTATACTCTTTCCAAGTGTACATGTTTGGTCTAAGGCTCTTTTCTTGTGTGTCCCTAACATAGGTCTTACAATTGTATCATAGTAACTGCCTTTATGGTATGTTTAAATCCCTGCACATTGCTGCTTTATTTTTGAATATCCTCCACTAAGTTTGGGGAAGGAGTTTGTTAATTTTATAATGATTAAACATTCCTAACTATTTGCCTTGAGTAACTGCCAGAAAGATAGATAAAATGGGGTCATCATTAGATCCTAGGTTATTATCCCTAAACAGTTAACTGTTTTAACAGTTTTAACTATGTAAAGTACTTAAGTACTACAACGAATGCCAAACGTTTTTATAGTATTATGGCTACAATATGCTGATTTTTGTTTAGCTGAATTATCATTACTTCTGAAGCAGACCAATTATCCTAAACAGCTCCTAAGACAATATCTATTTCAATTTGGCTAAACACAGAGGAAGTCATTTTAAACTTATTGTTTGTCCCTTCTATGGATTGTTTTCCCAAGAGGGTCAATGATGGATTTGGTTCTCAAAATATACAGGTGTCTGTTTATGGTTACCTGTAGTTTAGAAGGGTGCAATATCCCCACTTTTATATTACATTCCTTCAAAAACTTTTGCATGCCCCACACTTCTCCTAGTCTTTGCTGTGTAAATATGAGGGAGACACAAGGCTCTTTATATATTTAATTTGTTAGGATCCTTTCATGTGCAATGAAAGCTATAATGATACATTTCAGAGTAGCAGCCGTGTTAGTCTGTATCCGCAAAAAGAAGAACAGGAGTACTTGTGGCACCTTAGAGACTAACAAATTTATTAGAGCATAAGCTTTCGTGGACTACAGCCCACTTCTGCATCCGAAGAAGTGGGCTGTAGTCCACGAAAGCTTATGCTCTAATAAATTTGTTAGTCTCTAAGGTGCCACAAGTACTCCTGTTCTTCTTTTTGCGTATAATGATACAGATGTTACAGGTCATCTCTGCATTCACTTCTATATTAAGATTCTTTAAAAGTAAGATCCCAAAAACTTTTATATGAAAAAAAAAATCCTGTTCCTTAGACTAAGGGTTTACATTAGAAAGCATCTAAAAACCTTAATTACTCACTTGAGTGGAAGTTTTACAACTTTGTCCCGACTGCAAGAGATGGAAGGTGGTGGTCAACAACCACTACATCAGAGATGTCACTTGAAGACACAGAGTTATCGCAGAAATGTCCAAAGTCCAAATTTCTTAAGAAATTAGTTCTCCATTTCCATGGAGCAGGAAAGAAAGCAAGCCCCGCTATTATTAGCAAAGAAGGATGAGCTGAACAAAAATATTTAGCTAGCAGAGATAGGGAAAAGACTGGTGGGAGAACTATTGTGAAGGAAACTTCCAGCATAAATGAAAAATTCAAGAAGGTTGGAGCATGTTACCCATCTAAGTACCAGCACTATAGAAAGCAAACACTTATTTAATTTAAAAAGCATCTGTGCTCATAGGATTAGAGTAAGAATCCTATGATGGTGGAATCTCCATCCTTAGAGGTTTTTAAGGCCCAGCTTGACAAAGCCCTGGCTGGGATCATTTAGGTGGTGTTGGTCCTGCTTTAAGCAGGGGGTTGGACTAGATGACCTCCTGAGATCTCTTCCAACCCTAATCTTCTATGATTCTAAGATGCTTGCATACCAGGAACAAGGGAACAACCTCCCAGGACTTTTGTAACCTTACACTCTTATAGAACTCTTTGGGGGAAAAGTTATATGCTTCTATACTGGCTAATACAGTGCAGAGTCTGTACAGTAAATATAATGGTTTCATTATCTTATACAACAGCAGCACTCTAAATGATTACATATTTCATTATCTTTACTACTCAAATTTGGAAATAATAATATAACTATCATAGCAAAATAGCATGGTTGTTAGTGTCAACTACCTTTCTGTGACTAATTTCCAGCTTTACTCTCTTCAGTACTGAATGAAGTACCTTCTCCTTTTAGAAAACATTCCCCTAGTAGAGCATTCTGACACATTAAGTATTTCCTGATCTTTCCTTCAGGTAATCACTGGAGAATTACTCAGGTTTCTGCTAGAAGCTAGCTTACTAGTGTTCTGCAGTGCCATCCAGCTAATCCCAGTTTGATTCCTAGCCTATTCCTTTATAAATTAAGAGTACTGCAGTCATAGAACAGTCATCCCTTAAGGGTGAAGAAGTCATTTATTTCATCCATCTATGAAGATGCATTAGCAAGTACTGAACAATCCTGTGGAGTTCTCTGAAGAAAGAAGGGTACAAGAATTGAGGTCCTTGATGGAGAGAAAGGTAAAGTGGGAAGATGGAGAGAACAGAAAGGACAGTACTTAAAGTTCAATGAGGGAAGCAGAGGACACCCCAGAAAAACAGATATTTCATAAGACATTCACATTCCAGAAAAGTGCAAGGACTTCAAACAAGCATTACAAACTCTAAGAACGTTTGGTCTTGCAGTGCAGTGAAAGGGTAAAGGCTGTCACTTCATCTTTAACTCACTCCAAGGTAGTACAATTCTCTATTTATGGGGGAGATCTCAGAACAGTGCATGGCCTGATTATACCATATATGCTAAAATGGCTACACAATGCAGGATAGCTGCAGTGCCCTAGGCAGAGTGTCAGCCTTAATTTCAATTTGAATTTCATTGAGTTCAACTATATCATACGAACCCAAGTTCTTGCTTTTCTTTTGTGACAGTCTCTGGCAGAGAGCCTTGGGCATTAACAGATGCTTGTTCACCCGTGAGTTTAAGCACTAAGATATGTGGAATGTTTTTCTTTCCCCTTTTTCTTAAGTTTTACTTGAGCATCCAAGAAACAGCAAAAAGATCCAAAGCAAACAACCCCTCTTACATGTCTGCCGCACAAATTTGGGAAGAGGGAGCAACCCACCCAAACCCCCAGGTAGACAGACATAGGCCATTCAACCCGCCCGGGAGTCACTCCGGAGCACGGATCATCTGTAATAATCAGGTCCCAGCCCGCGGGAGCCGTAGCGCGCTGCACCGGCTCTCTGCACAACAGCACTGAAATGCAGCCACCTCTGGGGAGAGCAGCCAACGCCGGGAGGGAGCTGCAGGCAGGGCACCAGGCAACGACCAGCCCCGCACATAGAGCCGGGGTGGGGGTCAGCACCCACACAGAGCACCCCGTGGTCAAAGGCTCTGCCCTCAGCAGCTACCCCCACCCCATTCCCACGCTCTCCCCACCATCACCCCAAACTTCCCCTCGCCCCGACCCCCCCAGGAGTGAAGCCTGATTCCGCCCGCTCCCGGCTAGAGCAGAGCCAGCCCCCTGCCCTCTGGAGCAGCGGCCGGGCCACAGCCAGCGCTAGGCAGAAGCAAACCAAACAGCTGCTTAGGGCCCCGAGCAGCTCTGGGGGGGAGGGGGTGGCTATTAATTTGTGTTGTGTGCAGAGGGGGGCCCCCAGTAAATATCCCTGCTCAGGGCCGCCCGTGGGTTAGCACCGGCACTGCGCCGGTCCCGTGAGCGGCACCAGGAAGCCGGAGCCGCCCACAGCCCCGCCGGATACCTGGAGATGAGCTAGGAGCGTCCTGCCCGGCCGAGCGCCGGCCCGCGGCGGGGGGCAGGGTCGCTGCTGCCCCGAACCCCCCACGAGGCACCTGGACGCGGCCACCCCGGCAGCGCGCGGAGCAGGAGGCTAGGAGTGTGCGGGACGCTGCCGCGACCGGTCCAGATCATGTGACGGGAGAGAACGAGAAACCCAACATTCGTCACGTGCTACCAAACTCCGCCCCTTTCCCCGTTCGGGATCCGGGTGCAACGAACTTAACTCCTCCTCTCAGGCCTCACGCGGACAGTGACAGGTCCCGCCCGCTCTCACCGCCCATTGGGTGCTTGCCCCGGCCTCAGAAGCTGACGAGACTGAGGCGCTGCGCTCTGATTGGCCGGCGGTGTCGGGTTCTGACAGGCCTAAAGCAGGAGAGTAACGGAACCACTCTCCGCCGGTGTATCACCACAAAGTGCTCCCCTCCCCTTTTGCTACTGGGAGCGGTTTCTGCCACGCAGCGTAGCAGTTTGGTAAACTGTTTGTTAACTTGCTACCGCCTGTCCATGGGGTTGCGAATCAGGAGGGGATGGGGTATGTGGTCAAAAACGATCCCGATCTGCTTCCTGACCGGAGTGGCCGCTTTCATTGCATTTGTGAAAGGGGAGGTAGTGTTTGTAGGTATAGAGCGTGCCCCTGAGCCCAAGGTGAGACCACAGTGGCCCCTTTTCATTTTTTCCACTGGCTTCTCCTTGCTTAGTTCCAAGAACTGGGCTGCTCATGCACCTGTCACTGGTCCAGGGATGGTTGCAAAACAGGAGGGATGGGGTTGTGGTGGAAAACACTCCCGGGCTGCTTCCTCTGGGGGGATGGTTGCAAAACGGGAGGGATGGGGTTGTGGTGAAAAACACTCCCGGTCTGCTTCCTCTGGGGGGATGGTTGCGAAACGGGAGGGATGGGGTTGTGGTGAAAAACACTCCCGGTCTGCTTCCTCTGGGGGATGGTTGCGAAACGGGAGGGATGGGGTTGTGGTGGATGGTAGCGAAACGGGAGCGGGAGCACTTTGTGGTGATACACCGGCTGGCGCCGCTGTTATGTAGTCTGGAGGCCGGAACCAAGAGCGCCGAACCGCGAGCTGGCCAGGGGCAGCGCGTGCCCGGCGCATAACCCTTGCCCCTCCCCCGCGCTAGCCGCTCACTCTGCCCGGCGGGGGGGAGAGGGGCGCTCCCACTTCCTTGATGGCTGCGGGACGCAACCGGGGGGGGGGCTGCAGGTGGGGGGCAGAGAGTGAAGGTGGGGCCCGGCGGGCGGTGGCTGGGGAGTGAACCCGGAGGCAGGGGGGAGACGGGCGGTGGGTGGGGGGAGGGAAGCAGTGCGGGGGCAGCCTGGGGGGGGGGGAATGGGTGGGGCAGGGGCTGTGCCTACCAGGTGGTGGTTACAGGTTCCGGAGCCCTTCAGACGCTCCGCGGGGCAGCCCTGGGGCCAGAGAGGCGCCAGCCATCTCCATCAGCCGGCCCCGGTCAGGCAGCAGAGCGGGGCTGGAGCAGCTCCCGGCATTTGGCTGTGCCCAGCCCTGTGCCCCGCTGCTGCAGTGGCGGTGGGGAAAGCGCGCTGCACTGCTCCGTCCTCTTCTGTACGCCCGTCCCGCTCCCCGCACAGCTCCTCCTGGGCACGGGGCTGCTATGCAAACATAGTGAGCAAGAGCAAATAGACTGAAGGCGGCTTGGCTTCCTCTGCAGAGGTAAAGTAGCAGCCTTCTACCTTGAGCAGAGCTCAGCAACATCATATAGCATCAGCAACATTGTGGTTGCTTACTTAGAAAGTTAACGTTTTCTAAAACCAAAAACCCAGTGACATTATGCAGGGAACAATCTGGACTGATGGACAGCTCAGTTCTCCAACATGGAGTGCCTTTCTCACTGCTTAACAGACAGCAACCACTCCTGGTCATGTAAATCACTCAGCTATATTGTAGAAGTGCTATAGCCAGCGACTCTTGAATCACACCAGCAAACTCCCAGTCCCAGACTTTCCCCCAGAAATGGATGTCTTGTACTGCCTAGCAACCTTCTGGACACTACAAGCTCATATAAAGTTAATTATTTAATTCATAGAAAATGATATACACAAATCCTGTTATCCCAAACACACCGGTTTAGATAAAACAAATGTATTAACTAGAGAAAGATTATTTGTAATCACTTAAAAACTAAGAAATCAAAAGGTAAAATGCAACTAATATCTAACTTAACAAGCTAAGTGAATTTTAAGCAAAGGTCTCTCTCACCACAAGTTCCAACAGTCTTCACTGGCTGAATCCTTCAGTCAGGATCTCCCCCCAGCCCAGTACTGCTTCCTTTCAAGTGTTGATGCCATTAGTAGAGAGAAAGGGAATGATGATTTGGGGTGGCTGTCCTCTCCTCTAAGAGCACTTTGTCTTGCACAAGAATCATCTTGGGAAAGTCTGTGTGGACAGGAACCTTAAGGTGCTTCTTTGTCAAAATGTAGACTTTTTGCCTACATCCTCTTTCCCGTGGAAGAATGGCCACTGAATCAGATGATGGTCCACGTGATCTTGTTGACACCTGGCTGAGACGTTGATTAGCCTTTTGTCTCTAGGGAACTGGTGTGTGACTGCCCTCCAGAACATGGTTTAGTAATATCATATAGTGGAATCTTATAATTGTATATACAATGTTGCCACACATTTTACCAGGACAATAATGGCCAGCAAATAATCTGTTTTAAAATGATACCTCACAAGGCCAACTTTGTACAAAATGTATAATAGTCCTATAAAAGGGGCAAAATAGGGGTACCCTCCCTGCAAGCAACCTCACTATTCCCACCTGCCCTACATCCTGAGTAGCATGCTCCTCCACTGCTGCATCTCATAGTTCAGCACACATCCTACCCACCCATCCCCATACCTGTAGCTGCCCAGCAGTTGGAAGATGGCCTATGGATTTTCCCTTGTTCTAAACATCTCTTTGAAGAATAAAGGTGTCAAAATGTTCAACTAATACAATGATACAATATTGTTGAGCATTCTTGGACAAAACAGCACTTTATTTTTATACTTCTGCTATGGTTCTCTCTCACATTGTTGCAAAAGGGAGAAAATATTTGAAAAACTAGAAAGAGCTCTCCCATTGACATAGCGCTGTGCACTCTACCACTTATGCTGACGTAATTTGTGTCACTGAGGGGGGTGGAATATTCACACCCCCTGAGCGACATACATTTTGCCGACGTAAGTGGTAGTGTAGACATTGCCTAAAATCTTAAGCACTATAATTTGGGTATCTATTCAACTTGATGGTGTGTTATTAACAATTAAGTGACTAGGGCAGGATTGACCATTGCTTGTTTATTCAAACATCTGACTGCATCTGTCTGAAATTCTAGGCACAATACAGCTATAGATAAACATAGGAATCAAAGCCATGGTCATATATAGTGCCTATCTATAGAAAGGGAAATAAGGACAACTCAGGGAATTACAGACCAGTCAGCTTAACTTCTGTACCCGGAAAAATAATAGAGCAAATAATTAAGCAATCAATTTGCAAACACCTAGAAGATAATAAGGTGATAAGTAACAGTCAGCATGGATTTGGCAAGAACAAATTGTGTCAAACCTGATAGCTTTCTTTGACGGGGTAACAAGCCTTGTGGATAGGGGGAAGCAGTAGACGTGGTATATCTTGACTGTAGTAAAGCTTTTGATACTGTCTCGCATGACCTTCTCATAAACAAACTAGGGAAATGCAACCTAGATGGAGCTGCTATAAGGTGGGTGCAAAACTGGTTGGAAAACCATTCCCAGAGAGTAGTTATCAGTGGTTCACAGTCATGCCAGAAGGACATAACGAGTGGGGTCCCTCATGGATGAGTTCTGTGTCTGGTTCTGTTCAATATCTTCATCAATTATTTAGATAATGGTATAAAGAGTAAATTTATAAAGTTTGTGGCGATACCAAGCTGGAAGGGGTTGCAAGTGCTTTGGAGGATAGGATTAAAATTAGGGTTGTCACGTGATTAAAAAAATCACGATTAATTGCGTGATTAAAAAAATTAATCATGCTGTTAAACAACAATAGAATACCAGTTATTTTAATTATTTTTGGATGTTTTCCTACATTTTCAATATTGATTTCATTTACATCACAGAATACAAAGTGTACAGTGCTCACTTTATATTATTTTGATTACAAATATTTGCACTGTAAAAATGATAAAAGAAATAGTATTTTTCAATTCATATAAGTACTGTAGTGCAAGTTCTTTATCATGAAAGTTGAATTTACAAATGTAGAATTATGTACAAAAAAACCTGCATTCAAAAATAAAACAGTGTAAAACTTTAGAGCCTACAAGTCCACACAGTCCTACTTCTTGGTCAGCAAATCACTTGGACAAACAAGATTGGTTACAATTTGAAGGAGATATTGCTGCCTGCTTTTTGTTTACAATGTCACCTGAAAGTGAGAACAGCGTTCACATGGCACTGTTGTAGCCAGTGTTGCAAGATATTTACGTGCCAGATATGCTAAACATTCATGTGTCCCTTCATGCTTCAATCACTATTCCAGAGGACATGGTTTCATGCTGATGATGGGTTCTGCTTGATAACGATCTGGAGCAGAGCAGACCGACATGTTCATTTTCATCATCTGAATCAGCTGCCACCAGCAGAAGGTTGATTTTCTGTAGTTTCCACATCAGAGTGTTGCTCTTTTAAGACTTCTGAAAGCATGCACCACACCTCGTCCCCCTCAGATTTTGGATGCCACTTCAGATTCTTAAACCTTGGGTCGAGTGCTGTAGCTATTTTTAGAAATCTCATTGTGACAGGTTGGATCACAGAAACCTCCTTGGGAACTGCCAACTGATGTGCCAAGACTACTTCTGCCCCTGCTTTCCCTGCCAGCCTGGGAATCCAGCACCCTGTCTTGTTGAGCCAGACACACCAGTCTGCTCCAACACAGACCCAGGGACTGAACCACGTGCCCCAAAGCTGCAGACTTAACTGAAAGCAACTTACAGAAGTGTTCCTGTCTTTAACACTCAGATGCTCAACTCCCAATGGTGTCTAAACCCCCAAATAAATCTGTTTTACCCTGTATAAGGCTTATACAGGGTAAACTCATAAATTGTTCACCCCCTGTAACACCGATAGAGAGATATGCACAGTTATTTGCCCCCTCCCCCAGTTATTAATACATACTCTGGGTTAATTAATAAGTAAAAAGTGATTTTATTAAATACAGAAAGTAGGATTTAAGTGGTTCCAAGTAGTAGCAGACAGAACAAAATGAATTACCAAGTAAAATAAAATAGAACACGCCAGTCTCTAAGAAAAGTGAATACAGATAAAACCTCACCAGTTCCAGTAAGCTTCCTTTTACAGACTAGTCTCCTTCTAGTCTGGGTCCAGCAATCACTCACACCCCCTGTAGCTACTGACCTTTGTTCCAGTTTCTTTCAGGTATCCTTGGGGGTGGAGAGGCTCTTTCTTTAGCCAGCTGAAGACAAAATGGAGGGGTCTCCCAGGGGTTTAAGTAGACTTTTTCTTGTGGGTGGAGACCCCCTCCTCTCTCCTATGCAAAGTCCAGCTCCAAGATGGAGTTTTGGAGTCACATGGGCAAGTCACATGTCCATGCATGACTGAGTTTCTTACCAGCCAAGCCACATTCCTGGGAAAGCTCCGATGTGGACTGGCATCTTCGAGTTCATTGTTGGCGTAAGTGGTTCTTGATTGGGCACTTAATTTGCACATTCCTTTCTCAAGAAGCTGACTAAATGTTTTACTAAGGCTATTAAGCAAATATATAGCCAATATTCAGAACTTCAAGTACAAAAATGATATATGCATACAAATAGGAAGAATATATTCAGTATATCATAACCTTTACATAGATATGTTACATGGCATATGTAGCATAAAACATATTCCAGTTATATCATATATACATTCATAAGCATATTCCCATGAAGCCTTATTGGGTACACTGTCATACTCATATTGGTACCTTCTTTGCATTCTGTCAAATCTGCTGTGAAAGTGTTATTAAAACGAACATGTGCTGACTGGGTCATCAACCGAGACTGCTATAACATGAAATAAATGCAGACTGCAGCTAAAACAGAGTAGGAGACATACAATTCTCCCCCAAAAGAGTTCAGTCACAAATTTAATTAACTTTAAAAAAAAAAAAAAAAAACGAGTATCATCAGCATGGAAGCATGTCCTCTACAATGGTGGCCAAAGCATGAAGGGACATACAAATGTTTAGCATATCTGGCACATAAATACCTTCCAACGCCAGCTACAAGAGTGCCATGTGAATGCCTGTTCTCACTTTCTGGTGACGTAAATAAGAAGCAGGCAGCAGTATCTCCCGTCAAAGTAAACAAATTTGTTTGTCTTAGTGATTGACAGAATAAGAAGTAGGACTGAGTGGACTTGTAGGCTCTAAAGTTTTACACTGTTTTGTTTTTGAGTGCAGTTATGTAACCAAAAATAAATAAATCTGCATTTGTAAGTTACACTTTCACGATAAAGAGATTGCACTTCAGTACTTGTATGAGGTGAATTGAAAAATACTATTTCTTTTGTTTATCATTTTTACAGTACATATATGTGTAATAAAAAATAATAATATAAAGTGATCATTGTACACTTTGTATTTTGTGTTGTAATTGAAATCAATATTGAAAATGTAGGAAAACATCCAAAAATTTCAATTGGTATTCTGTTGTTATAAGTGCGATTAATTGCGATTAATTTTTTTGAGTTAATTGCATGAGTTAACTGCGATTAATTGACAACCCTAATTAAATTTCAAAATGATGCAGACAAACTGGAGAAATAGTGTGAAGTAAATAGGATGAAATTCAATAAGGACAAATGCAAAGTACTCCATTTAGGAAGGAACAATCAGTTGCACACATACAAAATGGGAAATGACTGCCTAGGATGGAGTACTGTGGAAAGGGATCTGGGGGTCATAGTGGATCACAGGCTAAATATGAGTCAACAGTGTAACACTGTTGCAAAAAAGCGAACATCATTCTGGGATGTATTTGCAGGAGTGTTGTAATCAAGACACTAGAAGTAATTATTCTGCTCTGCTCTGCGCTGATTAGGCCTCAACTAGAGTATTGTGTCCAGTTCTGGGCACCACATTTCAGGAAAGATGTGGACAAATTGGAGAGAGTCCGGAGAAGAGAAAGAAAACATGACCTATGAGGGAAGATTGAAAAAAATGGGGTTTGTTTAGTCTGGAAAAGAGAAGACTAAGAGGAGACATGATAACAGGTTTCAGGTAAAAGGTTGTTACAAGGAGGAGGGAGAAAAATTGTTCTTAACCTCTGAGGATAAGACAAGAAGCAGTGGGCTTAAATTGCAGCAAAGGAGGTTTAGGTTGGACATTAGGAAAAATTTCCTAACTGTCAGGGTGGTTAAGCACTGGAATAAATTGCCTAGGGAGGTTGTGGAATCTCCATCATTGGAGATTTTTAAGAGCAGGTTAGACAAACACCTGTCAGGAATGGGTCTAGATCAGGGGTGGCCAATCTGTGGCTCCAGAGCCACATGCGGCTCTTCAGAAGTTAATATGCAGCTCCTTGTATGGGCACCGACTCCAGGGCTGGAGCTACAGGCGCCAACTTTCCTGTGTGCTGGGGGTGCTCACTGCTCAACCCCTGGCTCTGCCACAGGCCCTGCTCCCACTCCACCCCCCCGCCCGAGCCTGCAGTGCCCTCGCTCCTCCCTCCTCTCAGCCCAGCCTTTTGCATCCCTCAGTTAACCCCCAATCAAACCCTCTTCCCTAGGGAAAGTAGCTGGATGTTGTAGCATATCGTGAAGGTCTCCAAGACCAGGTTCTGCCATATAGAGTGCACTGCAACAGTCTAAACTTGGCAAGTTCCACCTCCAAGAGAAAAGGACACAGCCTACTTACTATTATTTGTAAAGCAGCAGAGCCCATGCTCCATTGTGCTAGGCACTGTACAAATTTATAACAAAAAGACAGACTCTTTCAGAAAGGGACAATTTACAAGATTATGCTTGCTTCCTAAATTGCTCTTCTAGCCTCATTGCCATCCTTACTCTATAGCTCCAAGAATTTATTTCTTTTTCTGCTCCCATGCTTTTTGGTCACACACAGGATAACTGAAATGTTTTATCCCTTTTTAATCTGCTATTTTCTGCTGCTGAATATTTGCACTTTGTCATATACACAAAGCTTCTCCCAGAAGAGCTTAAAGTGTGGCAAATAAACCCAGGATCTAGATTTGAGTGGGATAGGTTTTTTATTCCTGTAAAACTAGGGTGTGTCCTAGCCATAGTGAAGAGCTTGGTATAACGGAGATTAAATTAGAGTCAGATCCTAATGAAGCACATCAGAAATTAATCTGGTGTTTTTATCCTAGTCCACATCCAAAACCACTGCATGATTATCAGCCTCTTTTCGGGAGGGACTGGGACTGTACACTAGTATTTGGGATCCCAATTGAAGTACATTAGCAGTGATTTGAAGGAAAAATTTACATAACCCCTGCCAGGCTGTAGCCAATTATATTTGTCTCTGACAGACACAACAAGCCTCACACCTATACAAACATTTAGTAAAGAAATAAACATGATCCGTAAATAATGGCTTTTAAACTTAATTAAATAAAAACAGATCAAAAAGCCACTAATTGTTCTTGATTTCCCTGTAGAAGCCAGACCAGAGTGTAATCAATTCTCCATTTTTATAGCTCTGATGTGATGCCTCCCTTCCTATTTATCAAATTTAGGTGCCAGTCCTGCAGTGAGCTTTGCATGCACACAGGATTCTGCCTGCACAGACTTCACTGTTGTATTGTAGACTTAGGCCTTGTCCACACTACACAGTTTTGTCGACAAAACATTGGAGGTGTATGCATAACGATGTTCCTCCCACTGATTTAACTGTCCTGCTACGCCAACATAATAAAACCACCTCAACTAGCGGCATAGATCTTTTTCTAACAAAGTTAGAGCGAAGCAGTGTCAGAGTGACCACTGTGCTTGCTTATGTCGCCCTAAGTGGCCTCCAGGAAGTGTCCCACAATTCCCATCATGACCACTCTGGTAAGCAGTTTCTATTCTGCTGCCCTATAGCCAGGTATACAGGCACGTGCCTCTCCCGCCTTTAAAGTCCCAGGAATTTTTGAAATTCCACTTCCGGTTTATTCAGCGTGGACAGCTCACATCACATCGTCCCAGCTGACCATGCCGACTTTCTGCAGCAAATGGGCTCCCATGTGGAGTACATTGGAGTTGCTGGATCTGTTGGGAGAAGAGGCGGAGCAGTCACAGCTCCGATACAGCCATAGGAACTTTGACACTGAGGAACGGATTGCTTGTGGCATAAATGAGAAGGGGCATGAAAGGGACATGAAGCAGTTCCATGCTAAGATCAAGGAGCTGAGGCTGATGTACCAGAAGGCAAAGGAGGCCAACCGTTGCTCTGGTGTTGTGCCAAAAATATGCCACTTCTACAAAGAGCTGCATACCATCCTCAGCAGCAACCCTACCTCCACAGCCAAGAGCCCTGTGGATACTTGGGGGGGGGACCGGAGGCAGTGGCCAGCAGAGTCAACCCCAGGGACGAAGTGATCGATGAGGAAGTCAAGTTGGAGGAGGATGTGGGACAGGCAACAGGCTTGTCTGGTGGTGTGGCGAGGCGAGCCGAGCCAGGATCTCTTTGTGACTCCAGAGGGGTCTAGCCAGTCCCAGCAGTCTGGCTCTGGCATGCCTGAAGCAGGGAGGGGAGCTCCAGTAAGTACTCTTTGTTTTCTTTGATAGTGCATGGTTACATGAGGTAAAGGTATCCTTTATTTGGTTACATGGTGCACATGGGAGAAAGGATTGAAAAGTTAACAACATTAAGTACTGTTTGCATCTGTTTCACATTCCCCTATGCAGCTACACAGCAGAGCCCTGTGGAAAAGTTTGTTAATGGACACCGAGATCTCCTGGGAATCCTCTCTATAGAGATCGCTAGGAAACTTTCTTGCAGATACTCTGCAATCCTCTGCTGAAGACTGCTTAGCAGAGTTGCTTTGTTTCTTCCCCGGTTGTAGGAAATGTTGCCACGCCAATCAGCAATTACTTCTGGAGGAACCAAAGCAGCATACGGACCGGTCTGAAGCTGCTCACATGCAGGAAATGCACCCTTGCATTTTCAGTTACCCTCAGTAGTGTGATTTCAGCTTTGATCACCCCCACCTACGTAAAATTGTGCCAGTATTCAGCATAGTGTCCATAAGCCTTTTTACTGATCCCCTTCTGAAACTACTCAGACCCTTTGTCCCGTTTTGCACCACCCCCACCCCCAAGGCTGAACTCAACATATTTAGTCCTCTGGCCATGCTGCATGCTTGCCAAGGGAAAGTGAGAAAGAGGTGTATATAACTCTTATGATTCAAGACTATGAGTGCACACACAATACCGACTCTGTGTATTGTTTCTTTTGCTTCTGCAGATGTGCCCTTGAAGGCCATCTCCTACACACCAGCAGAGTGCCTCCATCAGATAAGGGGGCGAACGAGAAGTAAGGAGGACATGTTTTGCAAAGTGCTGCAATCATCAGATCAGGCTGATAGTGAGCACAGAGCATGGAGAGAGGCAATAAACAAGAAATGGATAGCCAGGAGAAGAGACTGGGCCAGGAGCAGATAATACAGGGCAGGAGTGAATAATAAAGCTCATGGAGGACTAAATAGAGCTGCTGAGGTCCCTGTTTGTGCTGCAGGTGGAACACATGCATGCTCAACTCCCCGTGCATCCCATACAGAACTGCCTTCCTTGTCCTCCCCAAACTCCCCTTACACATTCCTCTCACATTCCCAGCCTGTCACAGTACCTCTTGCACTCCACCCCTAGGGACATTTTCCATAACGACAGCTGGACTTACACACAGCTGTGAGTTCCTCACTTCAGAGAGTGCTGCTCACTGTCATGTCCCTTGTAAGAAATGTTAATCTGTGTCATGGGCAGTGGGTATAATAGGCCAGGGGAGGCTCTGCTTCCCCTAGTGCTGTCATAACTGCTGGATCTCTGGTTGCAGGGTTTGGCGGCAAAGTTTTTGCTTTATTATACCCCATGCAGGTTCCAGGGTGGTAGAGGAGTCACATACTACCTCCTTAACTGCCCCAGAACCTGCATGGGGCATATCAAAAGTATCTTCTACAGACACTTTTCCCCTGGGCGAGTTGGGTCCGCGAAGGGGGAGGCATGACACGGCTTTGGCCAGCCCTGGGCTCCTCTAGGTCAGGGAGGGGGAAGGCTCAGGGCTTCGGCCAAACCAGGGCTCCTTCATGCGGGGTGGGAGGAGGCTCGGGCTTCAGACAGCCAGGGGCTCATCCGGGCGGGGGGAGGGGGGTGCAAGTGGTCCAAGGCTCCTCCTGGCAGGTGGAGGGGTTCAGGATTTCAGCCAGCCCGGGGGTCCTGCGGCCGGGGTGAGGGGCCTCTTCAGGCGGGGGAAGGAGCTTGTGGCTCCGGCCATGGGGAGGGCATGGGAGGAAGGGGCAGATAGCCTCCCCACAGGGGGGCTCCATCTGTCGTCCATGATCTGTGTATTGATGTTTAACAAAAATTTAGTCTTACAAAGACAGTGATTATTTGTCACCTACACAGTGTGGTTGCAACAGAAATTCATACACAGTGGCAATCGGCACATTTGCCAACTACAATTAACACTCAGCAGGAATCATTACAGGAGACATTCAATGTGGCAAGTAAATAATGCCTGGCTCAATTCATTGCAGAAGAATGCATTACTGGGGCTCATGGTCAAAATGCTGCTTCAAAGTCCTTTGATTTGACTAGCCCCCCATTGAGCCCCTCTAATAGCTCTAGTGTCTGGCTGCTCAAAACCAGCTGCCAGGTAGCCCACCTCAATGTTCCACCCCTGCGGAAACTTTTCCCCCTTGGCTTCACAAATATTATTCAGAGCACAGCAGCCTGCTATGACCATGGGAATAATTTCCTCATTGATGTCTGCCAAAAAGGTAGCGCCACCTACCCTTTAATCTGCCAAACTCACATTCTACAGTGATTCTACACCTGCTGAGCCTGCTATCAAGATTTCTGGTGTATGGCTTCATGCGCCACAGGAGTAAGGGGTAGGCTGGGTCTCCCAGGATCACTAGGATTGCCACATCCCCTATTGGAATCCTCTGGTCTGGAAAGAAAGTCCCTGCATGCAGCTTTCTATACAGGCTCATGTTCCTGAAGATGTGTGTGTCATGCACTTTCCCTGGCACCTCGCATTGATGTCAGTGAAATGACCCTGGTGATCCACCAGTGCCTGCAAGACTATGGAGAAGTAGCCCTTTCTGCTGATGTACTCCATTACAAGATGGTCTGGGCCAAAATTGGGATATGCGTGCTATCTATCTCCCCACCGCAGTTAGGGAATCCCATTGCCACAAAGCCATCCACTATTTCCCACACATTGCCCAGAGTCACAGTCCTTCATAGGAAGAGGTGATTAATAGCCCTACAAACTTGTATCACGGCAACCCCCATGGTGGACTTCCCAACTCCAAACTGATTCACAACTGACTGGTAGCAGTCTGGAGTTGCCAGCTTCCACACAGCGATCAGCACATGCTTTCCCACTGTTAGGGCAGCTCTCATTTTGGTGTCCTTGTGACACAAGGCAGAGGTGAGCTCCGCAGAATGTTCAAGGAAGATGGCTTTGTGCCTACAAACATTTTGCAGCCACTGCTCATCATCCCATACCTGCATCACAATCTGATTCCACCACTCAGTGCTTATTTCCTGAGCCCAGTAACCACGGTCCACTGTGTGCAGCTGCTGCTCCATAAATGCCAACATCAATCTTGAATTGTTTCTTTCCATAGTACACAGCACGGCAGGCAGCACAGATTCCTGCTCAGATTCTCAGCTCATGAAATACTGCAGGATCAGTCGCATTGTGTTCATAACACTCAGGGCCGGCTCCAGGCACCAGCCGACCAAGCATGTGCTTGGGGCGGCACCTTATAAGGGGCGGCCAATGTTGGGGTGGCAGGGGGTGCTCGTGGTGTTTTTGTTTTTGTTTGCAGGGTGGCGCTCGAGGGTTTTTTTTTGTTTCAGTGGCGTGGTGCTGGGGGGGTCTTCGGCGGCGTGGCGCTGGGGGGGGGGGTTGGGCGGTGCGGCCCGGCCCAGCCCAGTGCGGCGCAGCACTCCGGGGGTTTGGGCGGCCCAGCATGGTGCTTCGGGGGGGGGGGAGGGGGGCGGGGCAGGGGTTTGGGCGGCCTGGTGCGGCGCTCGGGGGTTTGGGCGGCCCGGCCCGGCGCTTGGGGGGGGAGGGGGCGGGGGTTTGGCCGGCCCGGCGCAGCGCTCCGAGGGTCTGGGCAGCCCGGCAAGGTGCTCGGGGGGGCGGGGGTTTGGGCGGCCCGGCGAGGCGCTCGGTGGGGACGGGCGGCCCAGCATGGTGCTCGGGGGGGACGGGCGGCCCGGCGCTCCGGGGGTTTTGGGCGACCCGGCACGGCAATCGGGGGGGGGGTGTTACGGCGGGGTGGCGCTCTTCTTTTTTGCCTGGGGCGGCAAAAAAGTTAGAGCTGGCCCTGATAACACTTATCCCAAGACTGGTGAGCTGTGCAGGATCCATGCTTTAAGGCAGAGATGGTGGGTATAAGGTTTACAGGGGCAGTTGAAAAACAGTGTGAAATGCAATTGGAAGCCCTTAGAATTATGGGATGGAGAAAATTGCATCATGGGATGGTGATCCCACCCCCAAGATGCACTGCGATCCAGACCCAGAAGTCCTAACGGGAGAAAGTGGCGATTGGCAGTGGGATAGCTACCCACGGTGCTCTGCTCTCTGTTGGTGCTAGAGCACCACCTGTGGATGTGCTCCGCCATCACAAGGAGCATTGAGTGAACATGCACAAGTGATGTAATTATAGCGGTTTATGATCGTCGCCATAACTTAAGTCGACTTAACTCTGTAGTGTAGACATGGCCTCAGAATTCAAAGGGATGTGCTCAAGCTGTTGATCATGCCATTATATCAACAGGCAATCATTTTCCAAAAAATGCACACCATTTGATTTTAGTACCAACACATAGTAGAGCCTATGATGTATTCCAGGCTAGCCCTAGGCAAGGCATCTCTGTGGATCCTTTGGCAATTTCCTAGGGCCTCAAAGTGGAAATAGGACTGAAGTACGTTTAGCTTTCATAGTCTCATGGAGCACATCGGAAAGGCTCTGTGTTTTTAGGAGCTGTACATGAGTTTGGACTAAGCCTGAAATAGGACCCACCTACCATCTGGTTGGAATGCTTTCTGTTCAGCCAGGTGCGGCTCTATGTTTTTTTGCCGCCCCAAGCAGGGCAGTCAGGCGGCGCACCTGCAGGCGGTCCGCTGGTAACGTGGATTTGGCAGGAGGTCTGCCAGTGTTGCGCCTTTGGAGTCCCTGCCGCAGAATTGCTGCCAAAACCGCGGGACTGGCGGACCTCCTGCAGGCATGCCGCCAAAGGCAGCCTGACTGCCGCTCTCACAGGGACCGGCAGGCCGCCCCCCGCGGCTTGCCGCCCCAGGCACACGCTTGCTGCGCTGGTGCCTGGAGCCGACGCTGAGTTCAGCTTAGGTCTGGTTTGTATTTAGGACAAGAGGATCCAGCCCTCAGTTTATAACTCACATAAATCTAAGGAGCCTTGGCACTCAAACTGTTCATTGGGATTTAAAATGGGACTCAGAGGAGCCAGCTGGTACCTATAATTTTATCTGGCTATGAAGTACCATGCAAAGCTTTGATGATGTATAAGAAGTGCATATTAGAATATTGCTAAAATTTCCCCATCTCCTTTGTGCCTGAATTTCATACTGACTAAATGTGATAAATTGACAATTCTGAAAAAATGAGGCGGTCTGTTTAGCCGCGGAGGAGACACAAGCAGTGGCGATACAGGCTTCCTCATGTCATCCAATCAATGTAACTCAACACTAACCTCAACAGAATATATCTAGGGGTGGGTAACAATGGAATCTTGCAAACAGCTGGTCTTTACTAGGAAATGTTGTCATGTTAAAACACAATCACAAAGAGTCAAGTTAGCAAGTATGATGCTGATTGCTTAATTTATAAGTCAGGGCACAGTGAGTTCAGCATCATGTCAGCTAACTGTGGGTAAACCCTGGTTCCTGCTGTAAAGTATTGTGGCCTATCTTATAGCACCTCTTCCTACTGGACCAGGTTTTGCGCTTACTGAGCCAGCTCACTCCCTGGGGTAATTCTGTCTGAAGCTCTGTCACAGAATCCAGGTAAGCAGTTTCCAAAGTTAATTGTTTCCCCCCTCCCTCATTTCAAGCCTGCCTAGCAAAGGCAAACTCTTCCTTCAAAGGCTGTGCAGGCTGAATAGTCCCTTCCCCACCTCCACCCCTCACACCAGTAAGTTCATCAACCCAAATTTTATGGCCCTTACCTCCAAGCCCTAGAGATACAGTTGCTCTAGCAGCAGCCCATTAGGTGCATAGCAACTAGCCCCTTAGCTTTCTGGGGGGAATTGCTGTTTCTTTCTCCATTTCCTGCTGCCTTCTTCTATGAAGATCAGCCAATTAAGTGCCAGCTCTTTTTCTCAGGTGCAGCAGCAGAACTAATCAGCCAGCCTGTCAGCTGCAGGCCTCTGACCCCAGAGGAATGGTATCCCTTATACCTTCACACCAGCATAATTAGATGAGATATGAACACAGCTTCTCTTTTTGTCCTGACCAGTCATGGTTGGCATTGTATTATCTAATTCAGCTCCCTGTGTTCATGATGAAGCATGATAAAATTTCCTAGGGAAAACAAGTTTTGAGTGGGAAGATTGTGGTCTTTGAGGGGGAAATGGTGGAGATTTTTAAAACCCCTATTTACATTTTCCTTGGCTGTAGTTACAAGACCCTGAGGTCTGAACTTCCCTCTTGCCTCAGTGACTAGAAGGACAATTCTCTCTCCATTATATATAGTACGTCAGGCATTCTGGTCTGTTTGCTAAGTGGTAGTTAATACAGAGTTGCATACCCTTACGTTTCTCTCTGCATTTATACCTGTCGATCCAGTGCTAGAGCCCCAAATTCTCTGGAAGGATCAGAGAAAGAAGGAGCACACCAAATATCCCAAAAGAACTCTTTTGTAATGGAGAAGCTGCTATCTGGAATTAGATCAGCCTAGAATAAACCATTTTGAATAAGGAAGGGGATTGCTTCCTCGCTACCTCTATTGATAAGGTATCATAAGGCAGGCTAGGAAACACAGTACTAGTGGTGAGCAGAGGACTGGCTGTTTTCAATGCATGTTTGAATCCTCAAGCAGTGGATGGAACCTACCAGCACTAAGGGCCTGCCCCCCTCAGATGAGGGAGGGGCCACAGGAATTAGGAGACAACTGATTGCAGGCGACAGAAATGGAAAAACACATACAGGAGTGAGGATCTAGGTGTAAAATGAGGGAATCAGATGGGGACACCGAGCAGAGAACCCCAGATAGTGCCCAGAGCTTTGCAGAGTTTGAGGAGTGACTGGATGCAGTCCAGGAGAAGTGTCCCCAGATATGTGAGATGAGTAAGGAACAGAAGCAGCCCCCACAGTTGTAGGGAACCTCTCTGCTGAGCTTCCTCCTTCTGGTTGCTGGATGGCCATCTTGGCCAGCACCAGGAGGAGGTAGACAAGTAGGTCCTGCAACTTTGTGGGGCCACACACAGAGAGGGCATAAATGAGAAGGTGTGGGGAAAAGTGCAGCCAGAACCTCAACTAAGTTTAGCTCAAATATTTCAGCTCCTGTATTGAGAGAGCTCCAGCTTATGACTCTGCTGACACAGCTGGAGCAATATGATACTAGAAGAAAGATGCTCTCCCGGGTACCCAGACTCAAACCACTGGTGACTTCAAAGGTCAATATCAACATAGTGAATTCCACCCAGAAGCCCAAAGGCAATTTGAATCAGCCACTTCACATCTAAGTACAGAACATTGCACTAATAAAGCCTGGAGATCATGAATGTGTGAATCACTATGACTAGATCCAAATTCAACATGAGAGGACACGATCTTTTGTGGGCTGTCGATGGAAAAGGGTGTGTTTTGTGTCCATGGCTATTTGGGTATCCAGAAGCACTGAGGAGTCCCAGTGAACATCAAGGCTATGGACGGGCAGACACCCTCTAAGAGGATAATGTAATAAAGGTGGAAAATTCTTTAAAGTGCTTCTCTATTCCCTAGCCAGTGTCACCTGAGTTTTTCCAGGATTCAACCAGCTAATCTTCATCCAGTTGCAGATCCCAATCATAATTGGAAAATGGTGCTATCTGAGTCTGATATGAAAATGATGTAGAAGTGAGGGTAATCTTGCTGGCATTTTAATCCATCCTATTTCACAATCTTCACTAGCTGCTTTATATAGACATTGAACAGGATGGGGGAGAGACTGTATCCCTGTGAGACAACCACAGAAAAAAGCGCTGGCGGTGGAGGAGCAGGTGCACATCAGAACTCTGAGTGTGATGTGAGAGGAATGTGTGACGTAATCTCACAGTGATCCCTAACCCCTGCCATATGTCTCAGGTGAGGAGGAAGGATACCCTGGGTCTAGGCTGATCTCTAGAATGAACACTCTTCTGAGGCTACATTTACACTACAGTACTTACAAGCTGCAGTGCTTGTGGTGGAGACACTCTAAGATGACAGGAGAGAGCTCTCCCGTCTGCTTAATAACTCCTGCCTCTGCGAGAGGCAGAAGCTATGTCAGTGGGAGAAGCTCTCCCGTTGACATAGTGCTGTCTACACCAGCTCTTAGGTCGGTATAACTTATGTCGCTCAGGGGTGTGGCTTATTCACATTCCTGAGTGATGTAGGTTATACAAAAGTAACCTGTAGTGTAGACAAGATCTGAGTCACTGAAATTTGAAACTGGTTCCTTTTAAAGAACAGTTTTCCTACCCCTTAGAGATTGTGTCTCATTGAAAAATATGAAGAACAGGAGGACTTGTGGCACCTTAGAGACTAACAAATTTATTAGAGCATAAGCTTTCGTGGACTACAGCCCACTTCTTCGGATGCATATAGAATGGAACATATATTGAGGAGATATATATACACACATACAGAGAGCATAAACAGGTGGGAGTTGTCTTACCACCTCTGAGAGGCCAATTAATTAAGAGAAAAAAAACTTTTGAAGTCTGTCTGTACTGGGCTAGCTTGATTATCACTTCAAAAGTTTTTTTTCTCTTAATTAATTGGCCTCTCAGAGGTGGTAAGACAACTCCCACCTGTTTATGCTCTCTGTATGTGTGTATATATATCTCCTCAATATATGTTCCATTCTATATGCATCCGAAGAAGTGGGCTGTAGTCCACGAAAGCTTATGCTCTAATAAATTTGTTAGTCTCTAAGGTGCCACAAGTCCTCCTGTTCTTCTTTTTGCGGATACAGACTAACACGGCTGCTACTCTGAAACCATTGAAAAATATGTGGAATAAGGGTGACACTCTGTGGTAAAACAGAAGAAATGCAGTTTCTTAACACTGAGTCTCATGTGTTTGCTTTCTTCTATCTTATTGGTCAAGAAGGAATTAAAAATTGGGTTGGCGTTCTCATTTTAGTGGCTATTTCCATTATCTATGAATAACTCTCTACATCAGGAGTGGGCATACTTTTTCGCCCGAGGGCCATATCTGGGAATAGAAATTGTATGGCGGACCATGAAAGCTCACAAAATTGGGGTTGGGGTGCGGGAGGAGGTGCGGGCTCTGGGGTGGGGCCAGAAATGAGGAGTTCAGGCTCCAGGCTGGGGGAGTGGGGTGCAGGAGGGGTGAGGGCTCTGGCTGGGGGTGTGAGCTCTGGGATGGGGCTGGGGATGAGGGGTTTGGGGTGCAGGAGGGTGCTGTGGGCTGGGATTGAGGGATTCAGAGGGTGGGAGGGGGCTGGGGCAGGGGGTTGGGGTGCAGGAAGGGGTGCAGGCTCCAGCTGGGGGTGCAGGCTCTGAGGTGGGGCTGGGGATGAGGGGGTTGGGGCGTGGGGAGAGGCTCGGGGTGCAGGCTCCGGGCAGCGCTTACCTCAAGCAGCTCCCGGAAGCAGCCGAGGCACAGTCAGGTGGCTCTGCATGCTGCCTCATCTGCAGGCACCGCCCCTGCAGCTCCCATTGGCTGCAGTTCCCAGCCAATGGGAGATGCAGGGGCGGCGCATGGGGTGCGGACAGTGTGCAGAGTGGAGCCCCCTGGCTGCCCCTATGCATAGGAGCCGTAGGGGGGGCCATGCCGCTGCTTCTGAGAGCCACATGGAGCAGCCCCTGACCCTGATCTCCGGCTGGAGCACCAGAGATCCCAGCGGGAGCTCGAGGGCCAGATTAAAACAGCTGGCAGGCCGGATCCAGCCCGCGGGCTGTAGTGTGCCCACCCCTGCTCTACATAGACCCTTTCCCTTTATTGTTGTACAACATCCTGATCATGTAGGGTAAAGTAGTAAGAAGGAAACTAAAAATAAAATTATTATATAATCTGAAGGGATGGCCCTAAACAAAATCCCTAAATATTGGGGACATTCAGATTAGGATCCAAATGTTGTGACTCTACTATTTATCAGAACTCTGGCTGTTTGTATGAACCAAGTTTTCAGATTCGTATGTGCTGGCCTGTTTTGCACTTTGTAATTTATGTTTCTTCCCATGCCCTTCGAACAGGGCCAAATACAGCATTTTCTCCTGGGTATTCTGTATGTGCAAGTAAAGTCTAATTCAAAGTACATTAATAAAGTTACCCCCCAACTTTTGAATGTCAACTTTCCACAGCATTAGCAGCTGCAGAAGAGTTTACTGTATTGGCTCATCATTATTATTCTAGGTGGTGCAGATGTGTGCATATGTATAGTAGTGCCTAGATTGGGTAACTGCTAGGTGCAGTACAAGCACAGATTAGGACAGATTTTGCCTTGTGGATCTCAACATCTAATTTAAGACAAGACAAGAACAGACTATTGGTCCATTGAGTCCAGAATCCTGCATCTAATAATAGTGGCCTGGCCTATACTTACGACCCTACCAAATTCACGGCCATGAAAAACGCATCACAGACCATGAAATCTGGTCTTTTGTGTGCTTTTACCCTATACTATACAGATTTCACAGGGAGACCAGCTTTTCTCAAATTGGGGGGTCCTGACCCAAGAGGGCGTTGCAGGGAGGTCGCAAAGTTATTTTAGGGGAGGGGGTCACAGTATTGCCACTCTTACTTCTGCGCTGCCTTCAAAGCTGGGCAGACAGAAAGCAGCAGCTGTTGGCCGGGTGCCCAGGTCTGAAGGCAGTGCCATGCCAGCAGCAGTGCAAAAGTAAGGGGTGTAATACCATACCATGCCATCGTTACTTCTATGCTGATGCTAGCGGCAGCTCTGCATTCCGAGTTGGGCTCCCGGCCAGCAGCCACCACTCTCCAGCTGCCCAGCTCTGAAGGCAACGCCACCGCCAGCAGCAGTGCAAAAGTAAAAGTAGCAGTACCGCATCCCCCCTACAATAACCTTGTGACCCCTCCCCCCACGACTCCTTTTTGGGTCAGGACACCTATAATTACAACACCATGAAATTTCCGATTTAAATAGCTGAAATCATGAAATTTATGATTTTTAAAATCCTATGACCATGAAATTGACCAAAATGGACTGTGAATTTGGTAGGGTCCTACCTATACTTGATCCTTCAGAGAAAGGTGAACTCCAACTATGCATCAGCTAGTTGTGCAATGCTTTATTCAGGGGGCTCTTTTCCAGGCCCCACAGACTAACACCATATATTCTGAATCCTTGTAAATTTCTGGTCAAGGTAGCACATCAGTGTTATCCCTCTTAGCATAAATATCAAATGCCTTTTCAATCTACCCCATTGCTCCCTCAGTAACTTCTCATATTTTGTACCTATGCCACATTTTTAAAAAGATTTCATTTTATTTATTTTAAATCTTGTTGCCCTCCAGTTTTGTCATATCCCATGTTCCCATATTATGGAAAACAAAGTCATCTGATTATTTTTCAGTCAACAAGAGCTGGTTTTAGCTCTCTTTTAATACATGAAATGAGGGGGGCTGGGTAGAGTAGAGCTAAAAAGGCCTCATTCTATGTTACAGTTGTAAGAGCATCCCCTGTCCAAGCTGAAGCATGGTTAAAATTGTAGCATGAATGGGACCTAACTGGGTCTCCATAGTTGGATAACTTTTGCCTAGTCTAAGAGAAACAGTTTAGTCCCATTAAAACTACAGATTTTACCCACATTGTAACAAGATCTCCTTGACTTGGTGATAGCTGAACAGACAATGGGTAGAAGCGATTGATCCAATCAAACATCAACTAATGACAGGAAATATTTCCCTAAATGCCATTTCATATATTACACTTCAATTCACACATTTTTAAAGCCTTTGGATTACACTCCAATTATTTGAATGGACCACCTTTCAATACTGGGGACCATACTGTACAACGTGTATATGGTAATCATAAATATATATATTGACTGAAGTGTAAGATCAAAAATGAAAGTATCATCCACTGTTTTGTTTATTGGAAATTGGATTTAAGTTTAGACTCATTTCAAACTAAGCAGTAGGGGTAGTAATACTAACTAACTAACTAACTAAATTAAATAAGACTTCCTTGATACGCTATAGGGCTGAGTGCATCCTATTGTACAAAAGTGGATAAGAATACCAAGAACAGTGTTATAGTTGAAAGAAAATATATGCACCATGTGCAAACTTCATTGGTTATACTCAGACCCAATGCAGAATTTGCAGGGCAGCAGTTTTGGGCTAGGTGATATTGCTTTTCTGTTTGAGATAGTCTTGGACATTAAATCAAGAGGTCCCTGCCTGTCTCCTGTGGCTATGCATACAACTATGTATTACAACCATGCCATCTAGAGGACCCCCCAAAATGGCCAAGGGTTCATTTTAATGGGAGTTGTACAGACATAACAAAAGACAATCCCTGCCCCAAAGATATTACATTCTGAGTTTAAGACCAGATGCAACAGATGGGTGAGCCATTGGTGGTAGAGGTGAGGGAGGATGGGATGACGGTAATTTGAGCACATTTTGGCATAGGCTACTTGTGTGAACAATTTGTAGGGGGTAGAACATTTGTTTGTTCTATTAATGGAGACATGCTGTAGGCATCATGATAGCTGTGATTCTTAAGGAATTTCAAGAAGGGTATCCTAGGTTGGAGGGAAGGCACTCTGTGTATAATGGGTGGCATGGAAAAGAGCAGAAAGGTACTTGTAAGAGAAATAGACAAGAAGTGATGAAGTCTGACATGCTGGAGTTGATGAGAAGATAACAGAGCAAATAGGCACAGGAGGGCTAAATTGTGCAGGGAAAAGCAAGTAGAGGAACTCAGAGAGGAGGAGTGATTTGGTCAGAATGGGCAAGAAAGATCATCTTAGCAGCAGAGTTTTGAATGGACCTGAAGGAGGCAAAGTTATGACACTCAAGACCAGAGAGGAAGAGCAACAGAGGGTCCTGTGGCACCTTTAAGACTAACAGAAATATTGGAGCATAAGCTTTCGTGGGTGAATGCCCACTTCATCAGACGCAAGAGAGGAAGAGGTTGCTGTAGTCAAGATGTGAGACTATAGGGCCTGGATAAGAATTTTGGTGATACAAAGAGAAAAGACTGGAGCTTTGATATGTTATGTAGGAAGGAGCAGCAAAATCTGGACATTAAAAAAATGGAGATATCCCATCTCCTAGAACTGGAAGGGACCTTGAAAGGTCATTAAGTCCAGCCCCCTGCCTTCACTAGCAGGACCAAGTATTGATTTTGCCCTAGATCCCTAAGTGGCCCCTTCAACAACTGAACTCACAACCCTGGATTTAGCAGGCTAATGCTCAAACCACTAAGCTATCCCTTCCCCCTGGGAAGGATAGCTTGGATGTGCAAGTCTAGAGAGAGAACCAGTGTCCTGGCCAAATTCCAGACAGTTTAGGTAATTATAGATTCACAGACTATAATGAAAAATGTTCTAAATAAAAGGTATGTTCTAGTTCAAAAAGGAATTAATTCAACATAGATAATTATCTCCTTTGCAGCCGTTACACTATACAGCAATCAGCAGTGGTCTACCTGAGGTGACAGTGAAAGGGGAAAGCAATCACTCTTTATCATATTTCTCCATATCTACTTCACAAGGGTGTTGTGAAAAATCTCTTGGGTAATCTTTGTAAAGTACTTAGAACTCTTTGGATGTAAACCAAAATACCATCATCTGTGAAGAAATAATCAGTTGTTGGAGGAAAATCTGCTCACATTTTAAGTTAAAATTTATCAGCTGGCTTCAGTCTCAGTAAAACTAAGCTTTCATCTGTCATTAATGTTCCTTTCTGATGCAAAAGTCATGGCATGTTTGAATTAAGAGAGAGGGAGCGGTAGTAACTGTTTATAGTGCAAATTAGCTCACTAACTGGAAGGGTCACACATTACCAACTTGGAAGCTTCTGCCTTGATTTTTTTGGGGAAGCTTTTGACAGGAACAATGCTCCACAATCAGCACTGGCTTCCAGTGACTTTCTTGGAGCAGTCCTGGTTAGCTCAGATTGTCTCTCCCTGTGTGACAGCACAGTAGCAGAGATCAACTGAGGCATTCATGCGAAGGGCCTCATGGTTTAACCCTGAGGGAAGAGGAAACAAGATGTTTTCAGTGAGGAATCCTCAATTGACCCATTCGCTTTCCTTTGTCAGTTCTCCAGAGCGTATATTTGTTGACCCATACTTCATACTGCAAGTCCCACTTGTCTCCTCAGGCTTTTTTGGTAGAGTTACAGAGAGCTCTGGAGGAGGTGGGTGGGGTTCTGTTTGTAGGACATTGGGCTTACTTGTTGTTCTTTATAATGAATGTCAGTGAGCCAGAGCACTGGATCAGCACACTTTTGTAAACTGAAATAAAATCAAATGTAAACATCTGAGTTTTCCCCCTTTGGTTTTTGATCAAAATGAGCTACGGCAGTTTCTGTTCCTATGTACCCTAGGATGCACAGCACAGGAAAATAATGCCTCATAGGAGCAGTTGAATGTAGCAATGATCACTTCTGGACACAATGATGGGCTTTCTGAATTATTTATAGCATAGCTTTTCTTTTCTGGTAATAGATGTCTGTCTAGACTCACAAAGAGCTGGTCTCATCTGCTTTTTATTTATTTTTTAACAGACATGTAACTATATATTATTTATAGAAAGTATTTGTTTCTGATTGTATCCACCTGGAGCTGGTGTCTCTCTGTTAGGGACTTGTCCTCCATTCCCCTGTATGTTTCCACTATCTCACTCCAACACGCCAGCTCCCCAGTGCTTAATTGGTAATGATAGAGGTGCCGGGGCTCAAGCAATGTTTTTAGATTCATAACTGATGCAGCAAACCCAGAGGTGCCCGAACTATGAACTGACAAACCTGGAGGTACTGGGGCTCAGGCCTGGCCAGCCCTGGCACAAATTAAGCTTTGCAGATCCCGCTTCCTCCACTACTTGTTTACCTCATACTGAGCCACTCTGCTCCAAAGTGCTCTGCTATTCCTGCAAGGTGACTCTTAGAAGAGTAGTGCATTCACTCCGAACACTGGTGGAGGAGGGATCACACAACAGACTCTGTGTGGTGTTCCATGGGAGAAAGGTGTCATGACTGGGATGTGGGCACTCTGACCTAATGGGTAGGATCAGGAGTCAGAGATCAGGAGTCTAGTCAGGGATCAGGAATCAGTCCCAGAGGCAGAGCGCAAGCCAGAAATCAGAGCCGAAGAACATATCTGGAGTCCAAAGCAGGGACTGTTGTAGCAACAGGCCAGGTATTGCTAGGTCACATAGAGAGCTTCCTGAAACACCTTCCATGCTTAAATAGTGCGCCTGCTGATTGGGTCTTCCGTGGGTGGCACTTCCTGTGGTGCTTAGTTCCCTCCAGGGTTGATAGTGCATGAATTGTGGCTCTGCCATGGCTACCAGATGGTGACATGGAAGTGTTAGTCAGCTGGAGCCCTGCAGACCCATGTTCCAGGCCTCTGGATCCTTACGAGGGTATGAAAAAAGCAGAGAAGGGGGATGGAATAGACTGTGCCAGGTGGGTTTGTGCACAGGTGGTTGGCATGAGTGGCAAGGATAGAACAGCCAACAGCCCAGGGACAAAGAGCAAAGAAAATGCAGAAAGGGGAGCTGCAGAGTTGCATTAGTGTTCTCGTAGAATACCTGCCAGCAAAGAGAGATTTACTCAGCTTTATTCAATGATGTTTCTAGGGGGTGGGATTTCCTAGTTTATGGCTTTATTATGAACAGTTTGCTGTGAATGTTCAATATGACACATTTAAAATTTGAGCTGTGCTGCTTGGTTGGGGTCACTGACCAGACACATCCCAGGGTAATGTTTCTGTGCCCTGATTGGATGAAAATGCACGTACTTGCGGCCTGAATAGCTGCTGCACATGCAAATGTAAGACACGAGTTTCATGAACACTCCCACATTTGGTCAGATACGACAGTTGTGTGTGTGTGGGTGGGAGGGGGCACATCATTAGATAGGGCAGGTAGCTGCAACTTTGAAATTGGTTTTGACACTTTCTTCCCATTATCTTCCGGAAACTGCCTAAAAATGGGAATACACTCTGAATTTTAGAGAGTAAAAATATCATGATCCAGTTGAAATGACATCTGAGAGCATGTTATTGGGGCAAGCAATTTAGAGCCAGGCCCTCCACCTGGTTGCTTTCTATTGATTACTCCTCTTGTTCATCAGACTTCTTGGGTCGATGCTGTTCACAATACTGTCTGTGTGTTCAGCCTGGAAAGCTTCTCTCAGATCACACCCCGCCCCAAGATACTAATATCCCCATACCTTAGGAAGTCTGGCTCCAGTTCAAAACTTGCACAGCTGGCATCTGACTCTACAAGAGATGACACCTGATCCATGTCTCCACTCCCTGAACTTGGGGAGTGTTTCGATCCAGATCTGAACTTTGTGGCTAAGGCCCATCGCTGTACTGTTTAAATCCTATGCTCTGCATTTTGCTGCTGGGAGAGACGATATATAATGAAGCAGATTCTGATACAATATCATTTTGTATAGTGTCTTCCCCACATCTGTATCCCAGTGACATTGGCTCTTCAGACGATACCTATTTCTGTAGCATACCAGATGATGATGCAATAGAGACCCATTGCATCATATTTGCAATACTCAGTTATTCATGCATTTGTAGAAACCCCACCCTCACTTACTGTATGTGTATTTCAGCTTCCTTAGAGGAACTTATAAAATGCTACATAAACCTGGCTAGATAGAATGAACTTGTACCATCAAGCCACACAGAAGATGTGCAGGAATAAAGACGATAGGAGCACGTGAGTACCAAGAGCTGTATTCCCAGATCCATTAGCATTTAACAAAATATTTATTGATTGGCCTTATAGTCCTCTGCATCAAATCTGGGTTTCATTCCTAGCCTCTACTCTCTTAGGTGCCTTTTAGGCTCTGGGCCTATCTACCTCTTTAGGTGCCACCGACATTTTCAAACCCACCGCTTGACTGCTGGCTAATCCCATAGGCACTTAAATCCCTAAGGTGCCTAAATTTCTGCCACTCAGCATTTGCAAAGCCACCTAAGCCCTGACACCACCCCACAGCTAATGAGCAGGTTGGAGTCCTGGCTCAAGCTGAAGTCCCAGAGGCCCCACAGTAGGATTCTCATACTAAGCAGGGGAAAGCCAGTCTCGCCAGTGGCACCCAAACTGGTAGATGTGCTCTGGGCACATGTAATACTCCTGGGGAAATTCTGCACCAAAAAATTAAAAATTCCATGCACAATATTTTAAAATTCAGCATATTTGATTTGTCAGAAATAACACAATATAATCACGCCAGTTTCAATTATTTTGGTAATTTGTTTCAAAATACCTGTCAGCAAGTATGTCTGTAACAATAGAGACAACAAAAAAGATCCAGGAAATGTTTTTGACCAATAGATTCTTTACTAGGCATGTTAATACAGAACTCTGAGTAATAATTCATTTAAACTTCAATATAGAAACGTATTTCCCGCACCCCTCATAAGCAGTGCAAAGGCTTGGAGGAGCCAGGGGTAATGGAGGAGCTGAGGGAGAGGGAAGTAAGTGCTGGGAAGGAGCCTGGGAGTGAACCTGGATGGTTGTTGGGTGTGGGTGGGAGAAGTATGGAATAGGGTGTTTTTTATTGGGGGGGAGGGGGAGTAATTGCTAGGGAGTAGGAGAACCTCCCCCATGCAGATCCTGACTGACCCCTGGCCTTTTCCATTCAGTCAGGCACATCTGCCTCTGTCGCCATGTGTCCCTGCACCCCCTCAGCCATGCCCCATCACCATGTGACCTGCATCCCCCTGGTCCACAGTGTCCCTGCACCGCCACTCCCATTCAGCTCCCACCCCAGTCTGGCCCCCCCACTAGCCCTTCTGAACCCCAGTCTATGTGATCCCCCCTCAGCAGCCCCATGCCCCCCACAGTTTGTCCCCCCCATATGCTATGCCTCCTCACCTGGCCCCACGGACAGGGTGCTGTGAGGAATGCAGCCTCTCCTCCTCTCTGCTGGCTGCTACAGTGAGCTGTTCTGGTGCCACAGCAGCCCCTGGTGGGTGAAAGGCATAACTGCAGCGCCTCTCCAGTAGAATGTATTTTCTGCAGAGGAAAAAGGTCTGCAGGGTCCATTAATTCTGCACATGGTCAGTGACACAGAATTCCCCCAGGAGTAACATATGACCTGATAGTTGTCAGACCCTGCATCAGGAGGGCTGGATGCAGGCCACCATTAGGGGAGGCATAGCACAAAAGACAGCACACAAAAGAGTTGTGGGCACACAGAAACATAGGGCAAGTGTGAGAGAGCTTTCACATGAGAGAGACAAAGTCTGTTTCGGCTGCTAGGACGCGGCTTACGTAAGTGACTGACCTGGCTTAGGTGCCTAATTCCAGGAGAGGGCTTGGAGCTGAGGATCCTGAGCAGAGGGAGGCTCATCAGCCAGACATGCCAAGTCAGCTGCGTAGGTGCCTAAGCCATTCTCCTCTAGATGTCAGCTCTGGTGAGCTTAGGCAGCTCGTCAGCTTCTCAGAATCCCTTTCGTAGGCATCTAGCTCTCCCCATGCATTGAATGGGTGCCTAGGCAGCTTGCTGGAGGCTGAGGACACCACTAGGCAGCAGACTGCTTAGGGGTTACAACACTGAGTGAAGCAAGACTTAAGTACCTTTGAGGCTCAGTGCCTTAATCGCCAGACCACCGGCGGCCGCGAGTGCTGCAAAGACAACACAAGCAGCCCCGATGGGGGCAAGTGCCTACCATTGTTCACCAGTGACTTCTACAGCTGATCAAGGAGTCACTTCCACAGGCTATAATGAAAATCATCCAGTCTGGCCGCCCAGAAAAATGGTGGTTTGTATTGTGGATCCTTCACTCGGGTAACGTCAGATGATATTTGCAGCTTCCACAGGAATGTGGAAGACACTCAGGGGTTTATAGAAAAGAAAATGAATCCAATTCCTGCTTGTTTCTTTCTCTACATTTAGGTAAAGTGGTTGGAGACACAAGCTCTCTGCTGACACAATAACCAGAGATTTACAACCTGCCTGGCTTGCGTTGTCCTGTGTGTATCTGACCAGACTGTTAGTGTGCAAATCCTGCCACAGTTTGTTAAGGATCTATTTTGCTGGCGCACTGCACAACAACCAGGCTGAAAAGAGCAGCTCTTGTCTGAGTGACTCTGCAAGATATTCAAGTACCACAAAATCTCTTCCTATTCATCCTACCATTCTATTGGTATGTACCGCTCTCAGGTTGTCTCTATCTAGCTAAACAATGTACTGTTTTAGTGATAAAGTATTTGCTGTTGCCATAGAAGACTGACCCATATTTCATGCATTTGGGCTTCACTGTAAAGCACTTTAGTCTTTCCACCTCTTGGTTTTTGCTGGCTGCATTTCAATGAGACATTTAAAATATCATGTATATATTTCTTTAAATCTCCATTTCTTGTTGTCTGCACTGCAGCTGGTGAAAGCCGCTACTATGGGGAAGATTATTTTTCTTCCCTTAACTTAAGAGTGGCTCAGAAGCCTTTTCACCGTCTCGGCTGCTGTTCTCGAAAGTGATGACCTACCAGCCTCTGATTGTCACGAGTGATGCTTGCTTTGCAAACAATTCAGTTCCCTCTGCCCTGTGATGGGGGTGGATTTCCCCTGGAGAGGCTGGTGGACAAAACATCAGTTTTGTTTCTGGGCAACATGAGGAGGAAACTGATTACACAGTCTCTTCACCTCTCCTTAAAAGGTCTCTTTCCCCCCTAACCCTGGGTAGTTTTGGGTTGCAGATGAACATGGAATTTAGAGACAGCAAAGCAGGAACACAGAGGCCATTTGTTATTTCAAGCCACATTTATTGGCTCTGCTGCACCCCGCATAAATAATCTCACTCACCTTGTTTTAGCTACAAAGGAAAGGACGGAAGCTGATTGTTTCTTTCTGCAGCAAATATTAACACGTGAATCCAAAGTGTTCTCTCAGACCGACGGGCTGGGGGCCAACTGGACCCCCCCCCTTCAAAAGTTTTAGTCACTCTACCAGACAGCACCATTATTAGATGCAGTAAGAATGTTTCTCTTTGGAAAGGAATAATTTTTTATTTACAATTTTTCAACAAGATTTCAGCAGCATAATGGGGACCTTGAGCTCCAAGGTTTGGTACAAAAGAGACGCCCGGGTGGTGATGCTGGGACTGGATTTTGCGGGCAAATCCACCATCTTGTCTAAATTGAAGAGCAACGAGCTTGTGGAGACTTTCCCGACAGTGGGCTTCAATGTGGAGTCCCTGAAAACCCCATGTCATCTCCCCTTGACTCTCTGGGATGTGGGTGGTCAAGACAAGCTCCGCGCTAGCTGGAAGGACTATCTGGAAGACACGGACGCTCTCATCTTTGTGCTGGACAGTGCCGACAAAACCCGGCTGCCAGAGGCAATGGCTGAATTGGAGAAAGTTCTGAACAATGTACACATGACTGGGGTTCCAGTCTTGCTTCTGGCCAACAAGCAGGAGCTGCCAAATTCCCTTTCTCTCTCAGAGCTGCAGGAGAAGCTGAATCTGGAATGGTTCAGTGGCCGAAGCTGGGAGCTGAGAGGGTGCAGTGCTCACACTGGCGAGGGGTTGAGGGAAGCCTTAATGGTCCTGGCAGGACTTCTTAAGAGCCGGGATAAGAATTCCCCTGAATGCGTCTGTGCGCCACTGCAGTGATGAGGACATCTTTAAGCTCGGACGTGACTAGAGGGGTCAACTTGAGCATGAAACTGGAAAATCAGGTAACTTCCTCCACTAGTAATCCCTCAGCACTCTGTTCATCTCAGAAATAACCATACCAGGAGCAGAGGAGGTAACGGAACTCCATATGGCATGTGTAATATTCCAAAATATCCCATAGTTCTACTGCACCATGAAATCACATCAGAAAACCCCCTTAGCAAAGCTGCATTTGTGGACAGCAATGTTCTTGACCTTGCCTTGCCAGTTTTTCCTAATCTGCTGTACCAGTAAACTCGGCTCTCACTACAGGTATTACTCGGGTGACATTTATTATTTTGTTCATGTTAAATGTCTTACTCTATGCGTTCTGGATACGAGTTTTGACCTGATGAAGAAGATATTGCTGGGTGTCAGTCTTTATTTTTATTCCTCTAAGCTCAGATGCACTCAGTACAGAGTAAAAGTCCCCGAAGGGATATATTTGAATGACCTCAGTTCCACTTCTCTTACAATTTATAGCAGATGTTTGTTGATCTGAAACAGAGCAGAATGGAAAGAGAATGGCTGAACAAAAGAAATTAAGCACAAGAATTTAAACAACTAATTGGCAATCGGTTTTAGCAGTGTCCTTTGTGAGCATCATGCTAGGCCACTGAAGCGTGATCTAGATTAGGTTGTGTGTTATGTTTTTAGAACGTCTGTGTGGATTTGTGCGTATCCTGTTTTGTATAATTTTTGACATGTATTTAGACATGCTTCATTTTTATTGAAACAAGACTATAAATGATAAACATTTGTCCTTGGGTTAATTTAAAACCTGAGGAAATCAAACAGGAATGAGCACCATGATGAGTTTTAAATGCTAGGAACAGATGTATGCACACCAGAGCTCTAATCTGTCTCAAAATATCCTGATGCTGAAATCTATTAGATGGTGGACTAGTCTGACAAGAGGAGTGCTAGGAGATCTGTCTATTGGGTGTTTTAAAATTAGACTAAATAAAACACTAAAAATGCACTGTAGAAAAGGCAGGGTGATAGTCTAGACTAGAGGACCTTAACTTCTGCTGTTTTCAGTTGGAGTTGAAGTACTCAGCAGCTGTCAGGTAGTGCTGGGCACATTTCAGGATCAGGCCCCTGCTATGTAGTGAAAGTCTCTATTTGATTCCATTGACTCTTACACTGAAGAGTACTAGGGTGACCAGATGACAAAGATGAAATATCGGGACGGGGGGCGGGGGAGGCTGGCGGAGAGAAAAAAAAAAAAAAAACACCGGAGCGCCTTCCTGCTGTTGCCATTGCCGCCGCCAGGCGGCACAGCCCCATCTCCACCCGACTCTATGGTGGCCGCAACAGCTGAGCCCACCCCGGCCCAGAGCTCCCAAGCCCACATGCTGCGCTAAATTCCCGGGGCAGCCTGGCTCGCTTCCCGGCTGCCCTCCCCGCCCGGGCTGGGTCGGGCCGCTCCGTGAGCCATAGGCGCTGCACAGGAGGACCAGGCCTGCCTCGCCTTCTACCAGGGGCTCGGGCAGAGGGAGCTGCTGTGGGATCTCTGCCGGGCCGTGCTCACCTTCCTGGAGAAGCTGGACTGGAGCAGTTCGCAGGGTGAGTGCTGGGGGCCACCCCCTCCCTTCAGACTTGCGTCACCATACAGCTGATCAGTGCAAGCCTGGGAGGGAGGAGGAATGCGGCATGCTTGGGGAAGAGGCGGGGCCAGGGCGGGGATTTGGGAAGGGATCCAATGGGGCAGTGAGGGGCGGGGCTGGGGGCGGGACCAGGGCAGGGATTTGGGGAGGGATCCAATGGGGGAAGGAGGGGGCGGGGGGGTCCACCTGTGCGCCGGGGCGGAGGGAAAAATTGCTTGTTTGTCCGATGTTCGGTCGGGACGCGGGACAAACAAGCAAATATCGGGACAGTCCCGATAAAATCGGGACGTCTGGTCACCCTAAAGAGTACTTTTACACATGCATCTGACGAAGTGGGTATTCACCCACAAAAGCTTATGCTCCAATACATCTGTCAGTCTTAAAGGTGCCACAGGACTCTCTGTTGCTTTTTCCAGATCCAGACTAACACGGCTACCCCCTGATACTTTACACTGAAGAGTGGCCCTGTGAAGCCACTCCTGTAGGGAGGGCACATACAAACAACGAGGAACCTTTTGTTAAACTTGGAAATTTAAACCAAACCAAAACCACATTGATTAAGATGAAAAACCTTACTACGTTTGTTAGCTTGTACTAGATTATTATGCTATCAATGGAAAGGGGGAGGGGACCCAACCCAAGAATATTAGGCAGCTGGAGTCAGCAAGTTTCAAAGAGGAATGTACCCATGATGCAAAACCAAAAAGAAACATGTACTTTTCTTCTGATCACGCCAATGCACTTTACAGACATTAATGATTTAAGCCTCAAAACATTACTGGGAAGTAAGGCGGTATTATCTGCCTCATTTTACAGAAGGTGAAACTGGGGTCAGGTTAAATAATGTGACAAGAAGCACGTGGCAGGGTAGCAATAGAACTGAAGCCACCTGACTCTGAGTGATATGCTCTAGCCACAAGATTATTGATGGGAAATCCTTCCTAATGAGACAGGCCAGAATTTTCAGACAAACTAAACTGTATAAGGAATAGTATGTGCTATGTTGTGAAAGTAAATAAATGGCCCAGTTTTGATTTGGCATAAATGATTGTTGCTATCAGTAAGAGTGCCATATACTAGACTTGCACTGAAATGCATAGTGAACCTGTGTTCTAGGCAAGGCTGTAGCTTTACGTTACAAACACACACACGATCATTTGAAGGATACGGTCGTAAGAACAGTTTGAAACTGCCGTTGCTGTAAACGGGTTGATTTTCCCATTGTTGGTTGTAAATGCAAGATTCCAATAAACCAAAGAGATCACTGAGACCTCACATACGAACTGAATCATTTTAGCTTCCACTTGTCACTGTGGCTTTTTCACAATCTCCTTGCACAGGCATCTGAACGCAATAGGTCAGATTCTCACTCCCCGCTCCAGCTTCTTAACACCAGGTAAAAGGGTGGAAGGGGCTTTACAGCTGTAGGTCAAGCTGGGAGAGAATTCCGTTAGAGCAAGAACTGAGACTGATGGCCTCAGGTAGTCCTTTTGAGGGCCCCTTTCCAAGCCCTGCTGTAAGGGGCATGGCTGAAGAGGTGTGTAGCTGAAAGGATGTTTCAGGCCTGGGGCCATATCATAAAGGGCTGCTGCACATAGGCAGCCAGGGACAAGCTGCTGTAACCCTATCTACATGGAGAAATTGACTGGCAGAATGATAGCAGTATAATTCTAGGACTATATCTATGCCAATGTAACTCTCCATGTAGATTCTCTATTCTGGAACAAAAGTGACTCTCAGTATAGCTTTATTTCTGCTGACCATTTTCCCTGTGTAGACATGCCTTAGGCTGGGCTGTTTAAATTTTGGCAGGGCCACTCTGACCCTTGGAGCAGCTTGTTGTTGGGAGAGTGCAAAGGTGCCTTAAAGCCCCCTGAGCCTGCCCCCCTCCGGTACTGCACCTCTTAGAAACCCAGCCCAGCAGCTCACCCAATAGCAATTAAAAAATTGATCTGGAAGGAGGGGAAGCTCTCATATGCAGACAATTATCTCAAAGCGTGTCTTGGCTTCTCAACTGTAAGCTCTTCGGGGAAGAGACTGGCTTTGTTTTTGTAGGCTGTATAGTGCCAAGCACACAACTGATGCTGACACAATAACAGCTACTGAATGTTCACACACTATGCTCTGTGGTGCCTTCATTCCCTCTTTATTATACAGTGTGTTCTGTATTCATGACTTTTCCTAAAAACAACAAACCACACGGTTTCTCCCTTGTACCCCAGCACGCGAAAATACAAATCAAGTACCAGATAAACAATTTTACGGAACTAACTGAAAAGGCACTTGGAGAAAATACAGGGCAGTTATTAGTATTCAAAGGCCTTCTGAGGAGTAAGTGTTTAAAAAGAATAAAAAACTATAATTCTTCCATCTGAGTTACTGCATGGTCTGATCCTATCAGATTTCACCAGGGAAGTATGTGCTTTCCATTCACACTGAGCAGCCACACACTGTCCGTTTAAAACACTCATTTTATTTTAGCATAAAACAAACGTAGTTTCCATTAGAGCACAGTAAGCTGTAACTGGACTGAACACGAAATTGCAGCTGCTTCCAGCAGACTCCTAGGCCATGTCTACACTAGCACTTATGTCGGCAAAACTTTTGTTGCTCAGGGGTGTGAAAAAACGCCCCCACCCAAGCAACATAAGTTTTGCTGACATAAGCACTCGTTTGCACAACGCTCTCCCGGCACCACAGCTACCGCCGCTCGTTGAGCTGGTTTTATTATGTCGATGGGAGAGCGCTCTGCCGTCGGCATAACGCGGCTACATGAGCGATCTTACAGCGGCACAGTTGTATCGGTACAGCTTGTCAGTGTAGACATGGCCCTAGACATTTAAAACTGCAAGACAGAGAACAAAATCCTAACAATTATGTAGCTACATATACCACAACTAGCACTTGGCTGGAAAGGGATTCCTCAGCACTGCAGGAGTTAGGTGCTGCTGTTTCAGAAGCTGGCCTTCTTCCCATTGGGGGATGTGACAAAAAAATAGGAGCACAGAACTTCACAGGTAAAGCTGAAACTTCACTGGTTAAACCAAGTGAATCTCCTCTTTGTGCTTGTGAAGACATTAGCCTGAGACTGAAATCCTCCATTTATCCATATACAAGGGGCCTTACTGGCAGGGTCGCCCAGAGGATTCAGGGGGCCTGGGGAAAAGCAATTTCAGGGCCCCTTCCATAAAAAAAAAAAAAAAATTGCAATACTATACACAGGGCCGGCTCCAGGCACCAGCCCACCAAGCTTGTGCTTGGGGCGGCACCTGGAGGGGGGCGGCGCGGTGCTCCGGCTCCGGCCGCCGGGGAGAGCGGGGCCACGGCCAGGGCTCGCCGCCCTCCCCCGGGCGCTCTGGACGCCGGGGACAGTGGAGCCGCGGCGGGCTCGCCGCCCTCCCCCCGGCGCTTTGGCCGCCGGGGAGAGCGGAGCCCCGGCCGGGGCTCGCCGCCCTCCCCCCGGCGCTCTGGCCACCGGGGACAGTGGAGCCGCGGCGGGCTCACCGCCCTCCCCCCGGCGCTCTGGCCGCCGGGGACAGTGGAGCCCCGACCGGGGCTCGCTGCCCTCCCCCCGGGGCTCCGGCCGCCCTCCCCTGCCGCGCTGGGGGGGGGGAGGGGGCGGCCGGAGGCTTTTTTGCCTGGGGCAGCAAAAAAGCCAGAGCCGGCCCTGACTATACAATGCTGTATTCTCGTGGGGGCCGCTGTGGGGCCCAGGGCAAATTGCCCCACTTGCTTCCCCTCCCTCCCCCCACGGGCGGCCCTGGGAAAAATAAACCTTCCGCATCTCGGCACAAACCCAATTTTGAGAAAACTTCTTTACAAGGTATTACTGGTTCTCAGCCCCAGCTAGTGCTAAAAGGCACTAAATGTAAGCGGGGGAATGCTCCCGCTATTGTGGGGAACTTTCCTGGCTTATACACTACCCCGGTGAAGTGGGCTAGCGAAAGGATCTGAGTCCTCGCTCCCGCTTCCTTTACCCAGAGGCCTCCCTGCCCTTGAGGACTCCCCTTCCACTCTCCTGTCTGGCAGAATGCTCGTAAACCCCGACAAGGCTGGGCCCAGGGTTCCCAGGGGGCTCGACCCCCAACCCTGCTGTGGTCACCCAGGACAGGTGTCCCCACTCCAGGGTACTCTCTCTGCACTGGGCACCTCCCTGACCCACTGATCATTTTATACAATTTAAAGCAAATACAAGTTGTTTAATTAACAATTAATTTTTAAAAAAGAATAAGGAAAAATGGGAAAGGTTAAAGGAAAACACATCACCCTGCTCTGTGGCAGGGAACATCACAAACAGTGTCTCTGGAACATCAGGGCAGGTCACAGTCTGTTCCTTGTAGGTCCCAGGCCTCCTTCTCAGGACCTGGCTGTGCTGCAGAGACGCTGCGGGTCGGACACATGCTCTGGCGGTGGCCACACGCCCTCAGGCTCTAGGTGGCAAGAACCTTTCTTCCCAGCATCGCCCCCATCCTGTCAGGGTTATGATCCCCCTCCAAGTCTGGCCTGCAGGGCCTCTTGGCTGAGAGGTCTCCCTGCGCTGGGCCCACTGCCCAGGGTCCTCCTCACTCTCCCCAGCTGCTCACCGCACCCGGCTCCACACTGCTCCAGTCCCAGCCCCAGCTCCAGCTCCACCACTCTGCCTCAGTACAGCTGCTGCTCTGCCTTCAGCTCCCTGGGCTGCTTCTCTGGCCCCTTTGCTGCAGCTCTCCTCCCAGGGCAAGTCTGCTTGCTCTGGCTTTGGGGCTGCAGCTCTGCTTCCAGCAGCTTAGCTCAGGCCCCTGCTTTTTCCTTAGCTCGGCCCCATTCTGTCTGACCCAGGCAATTCCAGTTCCCACGGAGGACGGGACCCCCTGGCCTCCTGACTCTCTGATTAGCCTGCCCGCCCTGTCAATCAGGCTGATCTGGAGCATTGGCCTCTCCCCATTGTTCCTGGGGATGTCAGTCTCAGGCTCCTGATTTGCCATCGACCCTTCCCCTTTTAGTAAATAATAAATAAATTAATGGAGATATCTCCTAGAACTGGAAGGGACCCTGAAAGGCCATCAAGTCCAGCCCCCTACCTTCACTAGCAGGACCAAGTAATGATTTTGCCCCAGATCCCTAAGTGGCCCCCTCAAGAATTGAACTCACAACCCTGGGTTTAGCAGGCCAATGCTCAAACCACTGAGCTATCTCTCCTCCCTCCCTTAGTACTGGGAGCTAGCCAACCAAAACAACCCACTGAATGTTAGTAATGGGGCAACAGTCCCCTTACATAAAGGTCATTAAAAGGGTTGGACAAATGTTTTTCCGTCAAAACTTTTTTGGATCAAAAACTAGGGTTTTTTAAGAAGCAGAAAAAATCACGGACAATGTCTGCTTTCCTTCAAAATTTGTTGTGGTTTTTTAATTGAAAAGCTGAAATTAGTCTGCCAAAACCTGAACATGGTTTGGGGTTTCAGAAGTGTGTGGCCAAATATTTGCTGCTTGCTGTGTTTGATTGTTTAAAGAAACAATAAAAAAATTCTGCTTAAAAAAAATCCAAAACTTTTGAACCACCTCAGCTTGTGACCAAACGCCTGAGCCCATCCAGTCAGAGATTTTTCCAGGTTTCTGATACTTTGCTGGCTTCCTTGACTCATATCTGTCTCCATAACATTGGGTTCATTTAGGTTAGAACATAAGAACAGCTATACTGGGTCAGACCAAAGGTCCATCCAGCCCAGTATCCTGTCTACCGACAATGGCCAATGCCAAGTGCCCCAGAGGGAGTGAACCTAACAGGTAATGATCAAGTGATCTCTCTCCTGCCATCCATCTCCAACCACCCTCTGACAAACAGAGGCTAGGGACACCATTCCTTACCCATCCTGGCTAATAGCCATTAATGGATTTAACCTCCACGCATTTATCTGTTTCCTAGAGACTGGCTCCATGGGGTCCCTCACAAACTGGAGACAGTTACTGTGGGTTTGTCTTTAGTATAGCTTATGTACATACTCCACGAACTGAGCATTTGAGCTTGTTCCAGAATCTGGGATGAGCCTATGTTGTGAAAACTGAAATGCTCAAAGTAGCACATGCATGTGAATGGACACAGGGTGCTAAAACTAAATTAACCCAGGGGTTCTCAAACTGGGGGTCAGGACCCCTCAGGGGGTCATGAGGTTATTACTTGGGGTCGCGAGCTGCCAGCCTCCACCTCAAACCCCGCTTTGCCTCCAGCATTTATAATAGTGTTAAATATATTAAAAAGTGTTTTTAATTTATGGGGGGGGGGGGGTCGCACTCAAAGATTTGCTATGTGAAAGGGGTCACCAGTACAAAAGTTTGAGAACCAGTGAATTAACCCCTCTCGAGCCTCGGGGAATGCAGGGGAGGGGGGGGGTCTCCCTTTGTAGGGTTGGGAAGGAGGTAGGTGGTGTCGGATATTGCTCTTTTCATGTGATTCCTCTCCCTAATTTTAAATGAAGCTACCCTCCCCTGACATGGCACTGAAATTAAATATAGACTATAATTTGGCATTTGAGAAGTGAAAGGGACAGCAGCCCTAATGGAAAAGCTAACAGCTTGGCTCTTCTGCAAGCCTCAAACTGCTGAATGAGCTTTAGGGTAGGGAAGGCTGTGCTTCCCAAACAGCCTGGCCCTGCCCCCTACCCGACCCCCACCCACTTCCTGCCCCCCAACTGCCCGCCCCCCTCAGAATCCCCTACCCATCCTGCTCCTTGTCCCCTCACCGTCCCCCAGAGACCCCCCCAGCCACCACCCCAGGACCCCACCCCCACCAACCCCCCTGCTCCCTGTCCCCTGACTGCCCCGACCCCATGTACCCCCCCAACCTCTGCCCCCTCCCTGCCCCTTATCCAACCCCCCCCGGCCCTGGCCCCTTACCCCCGGCTCCCACCTCACCCGGAGCCTCAGCGCACCACATCCAGGAGCATCCCTGGACAGCGCTGCAGTGTGGCTCCGGTGGGGCCTGAGCTCCTCCCCGCTCAGAGCTGCGTGATAAGGGGGCGGGGCTGCGAGCTCCAGCGGGGCCTGAGCTCCCGCCACTCAGCCTGGAGCTCGCAGCCCTGCCCCCTTACCACACGGCTCTGAGTGGGGAGGAACTCAGGCCCCGCCGGAGCCAGGGACGCTCCTGGATGCGGTAGGGTGCCCAGATGTCCTGATTTTATAGGGACAGTCCCGATTTTGGGGCCTTTTTCTTATATAGGCTCCTATTACCCCCCACCCCGTCCCGATTTTTCACATTTGCTGTCTGGTCACCCTAGGATGCGCTGAGGCTCCGGGAGAGGGGCGGAGGCGGGGTTGGGCCGGGAGCCTCAACCATTCTCGTGGGGGCCCCTGCAGAGCCCGGGGCCTGGGGCAAATTGCCCCACTTTCCTTTCTCCCCCCCCCCCCCCGGGTGGTCCTGCTTACTGGCAGGAAAAGTGCAGGCTCCCCGAAGCTGCCTAGCCAGTGCACTACAACTACACACCTTCAGGAATCAACTCTACAGGCCTAGCACAATGGGGCCTTGATCTTTACTGGAGTACTTTGGTGGTGGTTTTCATGAGGATGACACACACACACACTGGCAACTAGCCTGAGATCACCAAGCTCAATTCATATAAGCCACCAAACAGCTATTGAACAGTAGTGATTTACCTTTCCAGGTACTGATGTAGGCTGTGTTTAAATTAATATTCTAGAGGTACAATAAAAGACTCTGTATCTCCTTATCAAGCCAAAACACCACCCTTAATTCACCTGCTGGCACTTGGATATTGCAGCACTCATTGCATGCAATGCACTATCATGACTAGGCTCAGACCTCTGCATTACTTAGACTCAACATTGTGAATTACAGACTGACTGACTGACAGCAGCGCAAGGACAGAGTCACTGGCTTTTGTTATGCACGTTAAATACAACTTTACAGAATTACTTTTTCTTTTCTTTTCTTTGGTGACTAAAGAAAAAACAGAAGTTCCCATTAGACGAATGTTTAAAAACCCAGCTAAGGTTGCCAAATCTGTTTGTGCTGAAGCCAATGGAAGCAGGAACGGGTTTTGAAGGAGGCGTATTGGTTAAATATGTAAATCCACAAGTAGGAGGCAGATTTCTGTTCCCAGCAGTAGGGACCTTAAGCATCTTAAGCTGACTTATCAACATCCTGCTTACAGAAAAAACTCTCACTTCCCTCTAGGCAGTGACTTGACAGTGTCTCCTGTCTCAGAGGATGTCCTGAGACTTATCACCAGCTTCATTTTCTGGGGTAGAGATTTTTCTTGAGACTTATTATTCATATTGTTGAGCTGATTTGCAGCACTCCTTGAATTTATCTGCATTGTGTTGGTTCACAACATGCCCAAGTGACAACGTATACTTTGCTTTTTTTCCTATGCATTTTCCCTTGCAATGGAAAAGTGTATTAAATGTCAGATCCTGCTTCTGCTGACTGTTTTACCATGCCCATGCCCAAGCCATCTCAGGGCCTCATTGTCCAAACGCCTACAGATTTCAAATGAAGCAGGATAAGAACGGCCATACCGGGTCAGACCAATGGCCCATCTAGCCCAGTATCCTGTCTACTGACAGTGGCCAATGCCTGGTGCCCCAGAAGGAATGAACAGAACAGGTAATCATCAAGTGATCCATCCTGTCACCCATTCCCAGCTTCTGGCAAACAGAGGCTAGGACCTCTCACTTTAAAAATCCTTTTCTTTTTTTCCCTTTGAGACACCATAAAGGATTTTGTAATGCTGCTTATAAGGGACACTGTGTACATTTTCCAGTGTATACACGGATTTGATAGTTATTCTCCCCCGCCCCCCTTAGGAATAATTTAAGCTATTTTAGTTACTTTTTTTGTTTGAAAAAAGCAAAACTTTAAGAAACTATTTTCTTGAATGCAACACAGATTAGATTATTTTTTAAACAAGCAATTTCCCACCATCTCCCAGAGACTACGATAAGCTAAAACCAAACAAAATTAAAACCACTAAAGTAAGAGACAATCTAGCCTTCACTTTATTACTCAGCGATGTCTATACCTCACGTCAATTAATCCATGAGTTTTGACTATAGAGAATTATTTCTAACCGAGCATCATAGAGTATTTTTACTCTTCTCTGAGAGGGGCAATGGTAGATGTAATTTAGGAATACTAATGTATAATAATTTTACTGACCAGGTACCTATGGTATTAATGAGAGAGTCACTGTATAGCTATATTGAGTTACATGACTTAAGAGGTGGCTGTTGGAAACCTTCCCCCCCCCTCCCCCCCGCCCCAGAAAGTCACAAAATGGGTCTAGATAAGCAGCCTCCCAAACACACACTTAGGGGGCAATTACAAGACAAATGTCAAGCTATTAGCAGGGAAGATGCCACTTCCAGGCTCCAGCCCAAAGACACACAGCCTTTTTGCCAAGGCTGGGAACTGAGAAATCAAAAGATCACGACACAGTTACAAAGACTTTCTGGAGAGAGGGAGGGGGAGTTGTTTGTGTGGGGAACAGACTAACATGGACACAGAGACAGGTCCTGCGGCAATGTCTGAAGGAGATGGGCCCTTCTGCAGCTTCCAGGAGGTGGTGAGCCTTAGGCAAAGGCAGGCATGCTTACAGACTGGCTATCGTTTTAAGATGTTTTTCTCTGAAATGCTTTGATCCTAAATAAACAATACAGTGCTTTGAGAAGGCTGTTTGGTCATCGGGTATTACTGGTCATAGCTCCCGAGGAGCAGAACTGCAGGCACTAAACATAAGTCAGACCTGCTGAGGAAATCAGAGCTAGTACCAGGACTTAGCAGCCCAAGGCCTGGTCCGAGAGTGGGAGAATCACATGAGCCCACCCTGAGAGAGGTGATGGCCAGCAGTTGGAGGACCTGATGGGGGCCCACTATGGGGAGAGCAGGAGAGGTCAGAGAGGCAGTTAGCCTGGTTATTGGGACAGTAGTACTTGACCAAAGGACTTAGCAGCAACTGTTTTGTGGTGGCAGTGTCATTACATGCACTTAAAATAGGGCCTGGACTTAGAAAAATTATCCTTTTCTGGACAGCGCAAGTTAACCTGACAAAACCCCACCACCTAATTTAAAAAATATTGTAACAAAGAATGCTCAGTGGATTGATTTTTCTTTATCTGGGGCTAGATGGTAACCCATTCTGCAGGCCTGCGTGGGGAAGTACGGTGCCCCTTTACTCCACTGCATTGTCTACCTGCATTGCATGACAGGGGAAGCAGCCTCAGTAGAGCCACTGCACCACCAATGCAGGTGGGCTCGCAAGGGTGGGGAGTGGACTGAGCCTTGGCTCCGTCTCCCTAAAAGCCAGGCAGAACAGCTGCACTTGGGGCGATACACTGTCCTGCCTCAGCTTCCCAGGTACACTGTGGAGCACTGGAATAATATGCTTCCCTTTCCATGGGGCTCATGGCAAAGCCCTCTATTATTCTCCTGTAAAGAGTGACCCATATTAACCAATGTATAGCTATCACACACTTCATTTCCTTCCCTGATAAGGAAAAAGAAAAGTAGGTAAAAGTATCATATACCCTTTGTAAAGCATACAGATTTTTCTGAACAAAATAAATAACTCATTTGTTTGTTATAAGCTGTTAGTTGTATCAAAGACTGCTGCTGCTTACCTAGTCTCCACAGTTTGTGAATTAATCCGTGAACATGAAACTGATGAAATCAAATAGAGGAAACATTTTAGGAATTTACTGTAGGTAAAATTTCACCAGCACCTGAAATGTTTAATCCAATGTAAAGTCATATATGCAGCCACAACACTCAGAAGCAAATACATCCCTGGAGCCAGTCAGGTCTGTTTCAATAGTGAAATGGACATTTTTAGAGGTATGGGGAGCGCAGGGAAGGAAAGGTGGAGGGCATTTATCAGAACCCTCTCCTGAGGCACAGATAAGCAGCAAGTTCTCATTCAGATTTAATACCTTAAGTAGACAGATTGCTTTACTAATACTTTATGTATAAGTCAAAATTTGTTGCTAAGAGTCTTGACATTTGAAAAACAATCTGCTTCAGATATAAATGAAACTCTGGACTTTGATGATACTTGGAGATTGAAGGATGAACAGGACTGTGAAATCAGGATGTAAAGCCAACTTGAGTATTTCACTGCTTGCTTGCTTCAGGCGGTTCAAGGATTCCGGTTTGATAAGAACATTTTTCTTTTGAGGGGGGAAGAAAAGAAAAATATCTGCACACCATTTTGTTATAAAATATATTGTTTATTATTGTATGCAGTGTAGTAATATGGCAATTGGTTTGAGTACTTTTATGTACGTCATTGATGATGTACATTATTTTCCTCCTCTTAAGAAAGGATCAGCCTGAAATACAATGTCCTACAACAAAATTTACATGTGAGCTACAAAGATGAACAGTTGATTGCGTCTCTGCAAAAACAATAATGCTGCTTACACTCTCAATTTAAAATCTCTCAACTAATGGGGTTAATGAAGTGGGCTTATCTTCATCTAATCTTCTTTCTAGTATTTGATTTTTCATGATGCATTTGCTTAAGTCCTAACCAGGACTGCCACAATAAAAGTCCAGGTAACACTACCCATATGCCATTAAAAAATACCAGGTAGACCCACAGGTAAAGCCAGTTACTGGTGTTTAGGTTAGGACTTCCAATGAGCCAGTCTGGGCAGAATGTCATCCACCCACCATATAATTCACAAACACACAATGTAATCTGTATGAAATGCCTGTAAAGAGGAAGAAGAAAAAACAATTAGGCAACTGCAATAAAAATTAGTGTTGTCCAGAAAACTATTCTGTTTCACACATAATTTTCAAGGTTTTGAAATTTATTTCAGTTCTGATGCAGAACAAAAACGAGACCTTTGAAGTTTCCCTCCCCGCAAAAAAACAATCATGAAACCCAGCCCAGAATAGCCTATAATCTGGTGAAAAGGTAGAGCAGGGACATGAACCTGGGTCTCATCTCAGTGAGTATCTTTTTCTGGGGTGTCTCTCCCCAGTTTTCACCAAAAATTCCATCCAAGATCTGAGAAATATTCTTTATGATTTTTTGTCAAACCCTATATTATTCCAAGAAATATTTTGGTTTCAACAAAACAGCATTTTTCAAACAGAAAAAAAGTTGTCAACAAACTTTTGGCCACTTTATGCTAGCACTTATATAATGCTTCACATTATAGAGATAGTATCAGAGGGGTAGCCATGTTAGTCTGAATCTGTAAAAAGCAACACAGGGTCCTGTGGCACCTTTAAGACTAACAGAAGTATTGGAGCATAAGCTTTCGTGGGTGAATGCCCACTTCATCAGACGCGTCTGATGAAGTGGGCATTCACCCACGAGAGCTTATGCTCCAATACTTCTGTTAGTCTTAAAGGTGCCACAGGACCCTGTGTTGCTTTTTATAGAGATAGGGACCAAATATCTCAAAGAACCTCCAGTTACAGGTAACTAACCTCCATTTCTTCTTCGAGTGCTCGTCCCTATGCATAGTCCATGTGTGGGGGATTATTGCAATCCTTCTGTTTGCCAGACAGAGTCGGTCAAAGCACTAATATTCTTTTTAACCTGTACAACTTAACCAGCTAATTTTTTGGTCTGCTAATCTTTACAAGCAATATTTACATTAAACTCACAGAGTTTACTAAGCCACCATAAGTGGATGAAATATGCTTACTTTACCAGTGCCGCTTAGGCCCCAGCTTCTATCTATATTAAAGAACCACATTAAGATTCTGTACAAAATAAAACTGTTTTTAACATGCCAGGACACAACTGTGTGGTAACCAGGTTCTCAACACTGTTGAATGTGTCGGTAGACAGGACTGACTGGCAAACAGTTTTGCAATAGTGCTATACCTAGTTCAAGGTGCTTGTGTGTATATAAACATACATGAACCCAGTATTTATTTTCTTATCCAAATAATTTTCAATATGACAAGACTTTAAGAAGAAAATAGAGGTTACTTACCTGTACCTGGAGGTTCTTCAAGATGTGTGATCCTTACCTGTATTCCACATGGGGGTAAGCATGCACTCCATGTGCCTGAGACCAGAACACTGGCAAATAGTGTTCTTTGATCCACACCTGCACTCTGGTGTTCCTTGTGCTCAGTTCCAAAGGTATAAGGAGAGGTGAAGACTGACCATTTCTCTAGTTCCTTCTTTACCACAAACCCAGATGTGATGTGAAGCAGATGGGGTGGAGGGCAGGTAGTGGAATACAAACAGATCGGGACCAAACACCTGTAATTGGAGGTTTGATATAAGTAACCTCCATTTCTTCTTCTTCGAGTGCTGGTCCCTATGCATATTCCACGTGTGGGTGGCTATGACTGGTAAGCAGTATTTAAACAGGAGGGAGGTGCAGGAATGTGGCCAGTACAGAGGTCTGTAATATCACTGTCCCAGTGGCTGCATCTGTGGAAGAGGCTTGGACTAAAGCGTAATCCTTCGTGAAGGTGTGGATGGAACACCCGGTAGCCACCCTACAAATGTCCAGTAGAGATACTTCTCAAAGGAATGCCACTGAGGTTGCCTGTGGTCTAGTGGAATGGGCCCTCATCCCATCTGGGGGAGGGAGCTGGGCTAACTGACAGCGAAGATGATGCAGCCAGAGATCCACTTAGACAGCTTTTTGAGCAGATAACATTTGTCCCCATCATCGCTCTGCTACAAGGATGAATAAGTCCAGGAGTTCTTCTAATTGGTTCTGTTCTTTGTAGGTAAAACCTAAAGCTCATCTGACATGGAGGGGGAAAAAAGCCTCCTCTCCTCATTGGAAGCATAGGGTTTTGGAAAGAATACTGGTAAGTAAACTTATCGATTGATGTGAAAATCAGACACTACCTTTGGGGTGAATTCTGGGCAAAGGGAAGCCTTTTCCTTACGGAATATGGTATGTGGCAGGTTGGCCATGAGTGCTGCCAGTTCACTCACCCTCCTGGCTGATGTGATAGCGACAGGGAAGGCAACCTTCATAAACAGATGGGACATTGAGCATGTAGCCAACGGTTCAAAGGGTATTCTGGTAATTAGTAAAAGAATGAGATTGAGGTCTCACTGTGGTGTTGCACTACTGGTGGGAAGGTCCTAGAAAGACCCTTCATTTATCTGGTTCTTATCAGGTGAGTAAAACTAGACTAGCCCTTTACCAGAGGGTGGAAGGTACTGATTGCTGCTAGGTGGATCTGAAGCAAGCTGACAGAAAGGCCTGACGTCTTGAGAATAAGAAGGTAGTGTGGAATAGCAGGAACACCTGCTGTGTCTGGAAAGAACTAGTTCTGTTGCATCCAGGTAGAGAAATACCTCCATGAAGCTAGATGCATCTTCTGGTGGAGTCTTTTCTGGCGTGGTTGAAAAGAGCTTGAATGGCCTCTGAACATGAATGCTTTAGATTTGAAACCCATCCAAATACCAGGCTATGAGGTTTGGGTTGGGCTGTCTGATCCCACTGTTCTCTTGAGTTAGCAGAAGTGGGAAGGATTGAATGCTAATGGGAGAGTGGGTTGACACTCTCAGGAGGTTCAGAAACCAAAATTGTCTGGGCAGTGGGTGCAATAAAAATGAGTTATGTTTTCTTATGGCAAATTTTCCCCAGAACCTGAGGAGCAGTGGAATGGGAGGAAAGGTATACCTCAGGTGTTCTGTCCATGATAGAAGTCCTGAGCTAGTACTGCTCTGGAGCAGTACTGGTTGACCTTCTTGTTTGTCTGGGAAGTGAACAGGTCCCAGGATGGCATTCCTCACTGAGTGAAGGTTTAGTTTAGGACTGAACTGTGAATCTCCCACTCATGATCTGCGGAGCAGTGTCTGCTGAGATTGTCTGCCAGAGAGTTTTGTGCACTGGGGAAGTACATCATTGAGAGTGTAATGTGATTCTGCAGCTTGCTAGTTGGCACCAGAGTTGCGCACCTTATCCTTATGGCTGAGAGGTTTAAGCTGGCCTAAGTCTTTAGGACCTGAGCCTGAGGACTCACCCAGTTTGGAAGGAGTCAAGGAGGGATCCCCTTTCTTTTGTGAGCAGATCTGGAAGTGGATCTGGTTTTGTGTCCGTGAGAGTGTCCCTTAGTCTAACGAGAGGCCTGAGACGAGTCCTTAGGCTTTACAGACCTGGTCTCTGCTCCAGAGATCGTGGTCAGAGGGATGCTGCTCGCAGATTTAGGCTGATGTACAGGAGGGTCCTCCCAGCCTGGATTTCACTGGGATCTCCTGGCTTTCTCCATGAGGTGCATCCTCAGTTGAAGCTCTCCTCCCTTTTGGGTTTGGGTAGGGAAGGAGCAGCAGAAGCTGAACTTGGCAGAGACCTGAGCCTCCCCAGGCAATAAGGACAGCGTGGATGGCTAGCGCTGGCAGAGAAGGAACGTGGAACAGAGAGACAGTTCTTAAACCCCAGAACTCTGGGCACAGACCTTCTCCTGGGGGTAGGGAGGGGATTGGGAAGGGTCCCTGAGGTGGGGAAAAACTACTCTATTCTAACTAAAAAGCAACTAGAAAAGCACTAAAACCACTAAAATTCTAAGAACTATTTACAATATGTTTACAGGTAAGATGATGAAGCTGCTTCGGACACAGAGGATTCCGACTCAGGCCATGTAGTGGTCAGAAGGAACTGGGGAGGCCGACAGGCCACACCTCACCTTATACCCTGGGTACTGAGCACAAGGAACGCCAGGGAACAGGAGTGGACCAACGGACACTAATTGCCAATTCTCCAGTCTCAGGAGCATGGAGTGCATATATACCCACATGTGGAATACACACAGGGACCAGCACTCGAAGAAAAACCACCAGAAGACCCCAACAAGGGGAACTAAGAAAAACAAGACTGCACATACCCCAAACCAAAGAATAGTGAAACTAACAGAGCTAGGTACCCATGCAGGAGGGGATAATATTTGGAAAGACCAAAGGCCTGGGTTTCCCTTCAAAAAGCAGATAATCTCCTCTTAGAACAAGGATCATTGCCTTTCAGGCTACTATTAGTAGATAGCTCCAAGGAACAGCTATGAATGGAGACACACTGATAATAGCAAGTAAAAACATAACTACGCATCCTTCACCTTTGTAGCTTAAGTTTTGATACCTTCCTCTAGCTGTGTCCACATGGGACTAAAAGTAAATGCCTTCTTTTTTAAGACAGAACATTGTTTAAATGACACTATAATTAGGATCTCTTTGTCGATCAGGGAGTTACAATTGCTGCCTGCATGTTCCAAGGAGTGAAAGATCCTCTGCTCTCAAGGAGGTATCAGGTGGAGGTAGCTGTCCTGCAATCATCTCAAATCAGCAAAAGGGACTCATCTAGGGGCTGCAGGCTCTACCCTTGCAGGTGCTACAGCATTGGAGTGGAGGCTCAGGTTATATAAAGTGACCTTAAAGTTAGTAGGACATGGTTGCCCACCATTACAATTGTCCTTGAAATACTCGCTGGAAACAGATTAAGCAACTTCTTGCACAGCGCACAAAGCTGTATAGTCAAATGTCATCTCTCATAATATTCTCCTGTGTCTTCTGCAGCTTGAAGGCAGCCCAACAGCCCAAGTGTTACTTCAGATCATCGTTTTCTATAATACACAATTTTTCCCACCCAAAATACTGATGCAAGAACCTATTCTATTCATGTACTTTGCACCAAGTAACTGTTGGATTTCTAACACGACTTACCTGTAGTACTTATCTTTGATAATAGCATAAATGAGGATCAGTGCTAGAAGGCCATCCAAAACAACAGTTAGTATTTCCAGAGACACAATGGTTGGATCAGAATAAAGCCACCTTGCATCTGCTCTTCCATATTCTTTCCCTAAAAAATTAAACATAACAGTTAATTCCACTACTGGTATAATCAATTCAAGAAGATAACTTCTTAGTGGGTGGGAGAACAGACAATACTGCTCCCCTGCACTGAGGGAAGATTATGCGTAACATTTTCAAAAGCACCCAATGGACTTAGGTGATTAAAAATTTTACTCTATGAAAGGATGTTTGACGTGAGCATCCAAGTGCTTCAGAAATAAGATTATCACTGTTTGTTTGCTAAAGTGACGGATTATACACCTCTACCCCGATATAACACGACCCGATAGAACACGAATTCGGATATAACACGGTAAAGCAGCGCTCCGGGGGGCGGGGCTGTGCGCTCCGGCAGAACAAAGCAAGTTCAATATAATGCAGTTTCACCTATAACGCGGTAAGATTTTTTGGCTCCCAAGGACAGCGTTATATCGGGGTAGAGGTGTATTTCTTTCTATTCTATTTCTTTCAAAGGAAATTTTTCCCTGAATGTAGGCGTCCATGTTCATCAAGTAACTTCTATAGAGAAAACCCGCACAAATCTAGAAAAAGACTTTCCTTGTGCTATCTTTATTCCTAAAATACACATGAGGAAGATGAAAAAGCTTGTTAATCACTGGGGATAATGGTGGTTAGACAAATCCTGGAGATTTGTTTCTAGAACTCAGCTATTTCCCCCCCAACACCTTAAAATTAGTCTTATATTTTAGTGCTCCAGGCTAAGGACAGCCAAATTCTGATCTCAGTTACACCCGCAGCCCTACTAGCTATATTAAATGAGGGAAGAATTGGACTCTTTTTCTAGTTTATGTCCACAAGGAATCAACATTTAAATATAGGGTGATCAGATAAGAGGAAGAAAATATCGAGACACATGGGGGGGGGGGGTCACTGGCGGAGCAAAAAAAAAAAAAGGGGGAGTGCTGCCGGCGGAGCAAAAAAACCAAAAAACCCCAGAGTGCCGCGAAATATCGGGACAAATTGCGTCCCAACCAAACATCGGTCGGGACGCGGTACAAACGCCTAAATATCGGGACAGTCCGGATTTTATTGGGACATCTGGTCACCCTATTTAAATAAGGCAATAACTGCAAATGGACTGCACACATTTGTCTATAGAGCCAGTTGCCATAATTGAGAGAGAAATAATTTCCTCTAGAGTTGAAGGGGCAGATTCTCTTATACTAAGGTGATGAAGGCCACAGAAATACCTAAGTGGATAGATGCAGAAATTTCTAATAAAAAAATGTCCTAATGGAAAAGATAGTCAATAAATAGGATTCAATATTTAATGACATAACACACACTGGCATCATGGAGGGAAGAGAACAATCTTTAAAGAAACAAAAGTCAAGTAAGTCAAGCTGGCCTTAAGTGACAGTCTGTATTGAGTTAGAATGACAGAACAGTTCACTAATCTGTTTGATGTACAGGTTTGTGTTCATTTCTGCAGCGCAAAGACAATTATTCAGTTTTATCAGTTCACGCTACAGTATGTTTATTAACAATGTGGACTGGTGTCTGCAAAAATAGCATTGCAAAGACACAACCATATTTGGGATTGTTTTGAAGTGTGTAAAGGGTTTTGAAAAGAAAATGGTCATAGTCCTGTCTGTCTCACCCTGCATATAAGCTCAATCCTGCATTCTCTGTGCACCCAGGACTCCCATTCTAAGCAATGCATTTTGGGCGCACAAAGATGACACGATCAGGCCCTTTATCAAAACAAACAAAAGATTAAAAACTGAAGTTGTCATTTTGTTCTGTAGCCCTATTATGATAGAAGGGTCACAGATGCTGCATTTTAACTAACAAGACTTCTTTACAGCAAGAACAAATATCAAGAAAATTAGATGCATTAAGTTCCCAAAATGTCAGCTTTAGACTTCATCATGGAGGGAGGGGATATGAAATCAGAATTATGTCGCTCTCTTCATTAAATTAACAAGCAATGCGTTAGCCTAAATAATAGCCTAAACATTAGTCTTTTCAAAGATGCTGCTCCAGCAGTGCGTTTTTAGCCACTCACATGTCATCAAAAGCAACATAAACTTACCGCAGAGGAAACTCACAGGCTATTGTATAATCATATTAAACCTTACTAATGCTGGGTTTTCCTCCTTACTTTCTCAAAGGCAGAGTGGTTGCTGGGTTTTGTTTTTGGAAACAGACGATTTGGACTAAAGGGGACATTCCCTCAGACCGCCATCGGGGCATAAAGTAAATCAAATGGTTGGATATAAACTACCAGGTTCCTCAAAGCTTTTCCTATACATAAAAATGAACAACTCTTCTTCTTTGAGTGACTGTCCACATGAATTCCACTCTTAGTGTGCATACACCCCATGCACATGAAATTGGATTCTTTGGCTACCAGTGTCTGTTGGGGCTGCATATGCGCCCTATGGTTCCTTGTGCCACCACAACCAATCCCCCTACACCTGACAAGTACTCCTGCCGTCATAAAATGAAAATGATACTTACACAGAGAGGCAAATATGTTGTCTGACTCTGCCACTGTTCCTATTAAAGACAGGTACACAAAGGGGGCCTTCCTAAGGGGGGAAAGCAAAGCAGAAATATGTTCTAATTTCACTGAAGCAAGACAACACCCATATTAGCACTCAGAATATGGTGTATGACATTCTAGGAATGTCATAGATTAGATAAGGAAACTATTAATAAATATAGAAATCCCGTGTGTAAACACCTCAGCAGTGCCACATACTGGACATGCCTTTCAATGCATTTTATACAATAATCAACCAGCATGCATTCAAGTAATCTTGTAGTGCCTGAGACCTCTCTGTTTAAAAAAAATATGACCATTTTGAGCTGTAAAGTGTCAACTGTATTATTTTATGTCCACTCTCCACACTTCTTTTCCATTTCCCTCATACGCATAAGCCCCCTATGCAAACACATTGTGGATATGCAACAAATTTGACATCAGAACCAAGACATTTAAACTTGCAAATTTGAACAGGCTACAAAACCCACTTTCCCAAGATCCAGAGTCAACTATAATATAATCTTGCACTTATATCACACCTCAGTCAGAAAACATCAAAGTATTCCATAAGAATTCAGTTGGTGAGGGAAGGAAGAGAGCTCTGACAGGAGTGCAGTGGCACCAAAAGGAGGAGAGATGGTTAACTGTTAGCCAGGAATGTTTCATAGTAAGCCAGGAAAAGCTTGTGAGAAGAACAGTGATAGGGAAGTGAAAGGGAATTGGAGAAAGGAAAGTTACAGAGCATAAGAATGCATGAGAATCAAAGACTGTGATAGCAAAGAAAGACAAACAGCCTGTGAAATCTCCCTGAAAATATAAAGTTGTTTTCAATTCTATCCTTGCACTAACAGCATGAAAGGTATGAACTACTGCCTGACCTCACTCTAGTTAAAATTTAAAAAAAGGTTACCCCATGAGTAAACTCTAAAAATAATCAGTTCTGGTGAGGGCTAAGTCCAGTGACTAGGACTAGTACCAATCTATTTATATAAAAGCTCTGGAGTTGCGGGGGATCATACCAATGACTACAAGAACAGGGAATGCCATGTCAGCCCCTCTGGATAGAACACCAATAAGAGACAAGAGGGAACTGTTCTGTCAAATGTAGCATTGGGCAAAGTTCCAGGTTGGCAGCCCTGCAGGATGAAGGTGTCTATTTCTGCCCAGAGCAGTACAGCCCCGGCACCAGATGAGCAGGCTTTATTGCAGAGCTGTACCAGCACGCTGCATCCCTGTTCTGGAGGGATCACCTCTAGATAGTATAGGATAATTCATTTATCTTCAATTCTCTGATGAGGTGTTGATTTTTGTGATATCTGTCCACTAGGAACTGCAGTGAGACCACCAGTTCATTCTATATCAGAGGTGGCAAACTACGGCCTGCGGGCCACATCCAGCCCACAGGACCCTCCTGCTTGGCCCCTGAGCTCCTGCCCCGGGAGGCTGGCCCGCCGGCCCCTTCCTTGCTGTTCCCCCTCCCGCGCAGCCTCAGCAATGCTCTGCGCGGCGGGGCTGCGAGCTCCTGGGGCAGCGCCACTGCAGAGCCCGGCCTGACCCAGTGCTCTGTGCTGCGCAGTGCATGGCTGTAGCGCTGCTAGCCACCAGTGCTCCAGGCAGCGTGGTAAGGGGCAGGGCCGGCTTTAGGCACCAGCTGACCAAGCACGTGCTTGGGGCGGCACCTTATAAGGGCGGCCAATGTTGGGGTGGCGGGGGGCGCTCGCGGTGTTTTTGTTTGGCGGAGCCGTGCTCGAGGGGTTTTTTTTTTGCTTTAGTGGCGTGGCGATCCGGGGGGCGGGGGTTTGGGCGGCCTGGCCCGGTGCTGGGGGGTTTTGGCTGGCGCGGCGCTCCGGGGGTTTGGGTGGCCCGGCCCGGCACGGTGCTTGGGGGAGCAGGGGTTTGGCCAGCGCAGCGCGGCGCTCCGAGGGTTTGGGCGGCGCGGCGCGGCCTGGCGCTGGGGGGAGGGGAGGGTGTTTGGCCGGCGCGGCGCAGCGCTCCGGGGGTTTGGGCGGCCTGGCCCGGCGCGGCGCTGGGGGGGTTTGGGCGGCCCGGCCCGGCCCTCCGGGGGGGAGGGGGTTTGGCTGGCGCGGCGCACCGGGGGTTTGGATGGCAAAGCGAGGCGCTGGGGGGGGCAGGGGTTCGGCGGTGCGGCACTGCGCTCTCCTTTTTTGCCTGGGGCAGCAAAAAAGTTAGAGCCGGCCCTGGTAAGGGGGCAGGGAGCGGGGGGGTTGGATAGGGGACAGGGGAGTTCGGGGTGGTGGTCAGGGGTGGGGGGGTGGATAGGTGTTGGGGTGGTCAGAGGGTGGGGAACGGGGGGGGGGGGTTGGATGCGGTGGCGGGGGGGCAGTCAGGGGACAGGGAGCAGTGGGGGTGGATGGGGTAGGGGTCCCGGGAGTGGGCCATCAGGGGGCGAGAAGTGGGGGGAGTGGGCAGATGGGGGGGGGGCGGGCCATGCCTCCCTCCCCTAACCGGCCCTTCATACAATTTCCAAAACCCAATGCAGCCTTCGGGCCAAAAAGTTTGCCCGCCCCTGTTCTACATTCAGAAGGCACTGAACACCTTCATGTGAGAACACCTTTAGGGAATTACAACCTGGGCTGGATTAAAGAAGGTTTTCTAGAGGGGAAAGAGTCCCTCATTAGGACTGTTTAAAACAAACAAAAACAAAAAAAACCCCATAAACATACATGGTTGCATCATGGCAGATTTGGAAAAATGTACTGGATTTGTAACTGAACCATGACAACGATGCACTATTTTCCATTCTGGGCCCTGGCCCCAACCTGACCTCCCAACTGCTTTGCCCAGTATTTTTTCATCCCCTTGCAAGGAATGAGGAGTGAATGACACATGGTAGGGAGAGACACAACTGTAGGGTTACCATATTGCAGTCCTGGAAAAGGGAGCCACTCCAAAGGGCCCGACCCCGCTCCAACTCTGCCCCACCCCTGCTCCAACTCCGCCCCTTCCCCAAAGTCCCCGCCCCAACTCCACCCCCTCCCCTGAACGCTCCGCCCCCTGCTCCTCCCCCTCCCCTGCTTCTCACGAATCAAATGTTCGCGGGAAGCCTGAAACAGGCAGGCAGCAGGTAAGCTGGGGCTGTGGCAGCGGGGGAAGCGCGAGGAGGCGCGGCCCAGTCTGGCCCCCCCCGGCTGAGCGGCTCCCTCCGGCGGCTGGCCAAGAAGCTCTAGCCCCGGTAGCTCTGGGCTGTTCCTCACTGGCTCAGGTGCAGCTCCTGAAGCCCTGGATCGCAGGCTCTCCTCCCATATGCTTTCTATAGTCCAAGCTTTGCCTGCAGAGAAGCTGACTATGGGGGTTGTGGGGAGAGCTATGGTGCCGAGCACCCCTCTTGCCAGGCCCCCCAGGCGGGGGGTGAGGTGACACCCCCACATACCCCGGGCCGGGCCGAGCCCAGGTCCATGTCCCTTTAAGAGCAGGGCCTGGCTGAGCCGAGCCGGCAGGGGGTGGCTCCGCTCCCTGCTGCGGGCTGATGCCGGAGCCTGGGCTGAGAGCCCCGGCTGAGAGCCCTGCTCGTCTCCTGTACCAGCTCCGGGCGGGGCTTTGCTGTGGCTCCCCCATTCCCCCAGAGCCGGGCTGCCCCATGGTAGGGGCGGGTTGTTTGAGGCAGAGCAGGACCCAGTGGCGCCGAGGGCTGAACAGGCCAGGCAGGGTGATGCGGGGGCTGCTGGAGGGGGAAGCTGGGGAAGGGGTGGCATGGCCTCAACCTCCTGGGGCTGCCTGCCCCGTGGAGGAGGCAGAGGGACGCAAGCCGCAGCAGGACCCAAAACCACCGGGGGAGGGGATCTGGGGCCACACCAGAGAGGCAGGAGCAGCCCCGGGGGTGCTGGGCGCGTGCAGGGCAGAGCCCCGGGAGAGCCCCAGCCCCGCGGTGGGCGAGGGGAGCTCCAGGCAGGGGGAGCCGGGCCGCCCGCACCCATCTCTCGCGGCCGCTCCATGCTGCTCCCGGTACCTCTTTCCGCCAGCGCAGCTGCCCTGTCAGCTGCTTTTGGGTCTTTAAACAGCCGTCCGGGGGGAAATCCCAGACATTTTTAGCTTTTTACAAATTCCCCCCAGACGGCTATTTAAAGACCCAAAAGCCGGACATGTCCGGGGAAATCCGGACGTATGGTAACTCTACACAACTGCATCAGCAACTGTTCTTCATACACCTGCTGCAGAGAGGGAAAGGCAGGAAGAGAAAGTCACAGGGGCTGGCAAAAGAACAGGAAGTCACCAAATCTAAGGCAAAGCAGCACTCTCTGACTCTCCATGGCCAGTCTTCTGTCCATCCATATTGAACATAACAAGTAGGAAAGCAGCAAAGGGAAACCCGTGTACCCAACAGCAAAGACAAAAACACAACATTTACAATATGGCTGAATTACTATTGTTATAAATGCACAACATTCTCATCATTCCACTCCCAGCTTTAACACAGGAGGGTTTTTGTGCATAATTTGATTATATTTCAAATCTATCATTAAGTATGTTTTTGATTGACTCTCAGATGAGGTGCTCAGGTACTACAGTGATGGAGGCCATATAAATTCCTAGATTAGATTGTTTAGTTTAGAAATCCTGTAAGTAAAGTTCACTTTAATTTCTGATGACATGATAAAGCGCCCCCCGAACCTGAGGTTCCTATTCTCAGGGACCCCTGTTCTTTAAATACAATTCTGTGCAGCAGCTGCACCTTCATTAGCAAAACTGAACAAGAACACAGAATAAACTGTATTTTGAAAAAGGAATCCAGAAAAACAGAGGGATACTCTTGTAAATGTTTTAAAGCAGATATTGGGTCAATTACGAAAACTGATCAAGCAAACTGTTCTACATAAAATGAAGTATTATTAGTCCCTTGTGCATATATTAGTAAGCTATATCCCTGCCCTTCTAATATTTTTAAAACCCACATGGCTAAATATTTTTTCTAATTATATGTCAGTGACATTTTAGTATTGCTAAGTCACATTCCAAAACTCAAGCAGTAATAAAATTATTAGAACGGAAAAGGACAATAGTAGAATGGTTGGCTCACTGCTGGTGCATCCCCTTGTGGCTGGGCACAGCGTAGCTGCTCTTTCACCTCTAGGATTTCCTGTTGATGGCTGCTCCAGTCCTGTGGCAATCTGCCTCTTCTCGCAACTTGGGCCCCTGGCCAGTTCACATTTTAGTTCTACCCCTTCTGGGGTTATAGAGAATCCAACGATAATCCTTACAAAAGGTCTTCAGCCCCGGGTCCTCACATCCTCCTCTCAGGGTTCTCAGTTGAGCTTATTCCCATCTCAGGGGCTTCCTGTCACCTCACCAGTGGCTGGTAGGGGAACCCCAGCCGCCCTGCTACAGTGGATTCCAGCCAAGGTCTGCTCTGTCGAGCGACTCCCTTCTGCTGCCTCCCTGGAGTTCCTCCTTCCGTAGCCTGTCAGCAGGTCTCTTCCACAGCCACTCTAAGTTCACCCTTTTTTCAGAGCCAGGACTCGCAAGGGTCTCCCCGGAATCCCCTAATAAATCTCACTCCAAAAGTACAAACTTAAACCAACTTCTGCCCTCCTCAGTATTGGCCTTTCATGTCTCAAATTCTCCTTGCTCTGTTCCTCCATCGAACACCTGCCAGGTCTCTCTCACCTGCCACACCTTGCCCTTTTATCAGGGTGGCACACCACTGCAGCCTGCTCCACCTCCCGTACTGCTCTGTGTCTCTCCTGCCAGACTTCTCTACTTAGGGAAGGATCCCAGGGCCAACTTTCTCCCTGGGCTTCCTCCTCTGCCCGCCTAACCTCTCCACTCTCTAGTTCCAGAGAGTTTCTCCCTACAGCTCCCTTCTGCTCCAGACTCCCTTTCTTTATAGTCATCACCCAACTCCTCCTTCAGCTGGGCTTTAATTAACCCTGGCCCACTCTCTAGGTGCAACAAGATGGGTTAATTGGCCTTTCAGGCCCAAAATAATCCCTTCAGAGGCAGGATGGTGTATATATCCCAACACAACAATGTCAACCCATTGCCCACTTTGTCATCAGACCTCATTAAAACAGATCTAGCCATTTCACTTGTGGTTTATTTTATTTATATGCTGCAACTGGTACTCTTTGTGAAACAAAAGCAATGAAAAAAACCACCTGATCTCAATATTAAACTTCTAGTAACACTGAAATATGACCTGCATTTTAAACGCACGACCCTAGTGAACAGACTGATTTTCTGTTGGGAGAGATGAGGGAAGGAATTCAGGGCCTGAGCTACCATACAAGAAGACACAAGATGCCAGGACATCATCGTTGGACGTGACAGACAGACATACCATACAAGAAGACAGGTGGCTTCTCATAGCAGCAGTGTGCTTTAGCATCAGATCAGCCAGGATCCAGGCCATATATATCAAATAGTTTACTTACCATTCCTGCCAATGCATCTCACACAGTACCATCTCCATTCAGACAAAATGGGCAAGGATGTTGATTGTGTGCCATCCAAAGACTTAATCTGATGCAGCTCTTAAGGACTGCCACTATGTGACAGCACTGAGCTGAGAAGCAGCGATCACTATGAAGATCTAGGAGTGGTAGCTGTGTTAGTCTGTATCATCACGTCCTTTGTCAGCGATAGTCAGCCTTTTTGATTATGATGTCAGAGTTGTTCCTGAGGCTGTGGATGGCATTGTGTTCTGCACGGCTGAGGTTAAAAACTATTTCCCTATGCTAATTTCCGCCCCTACTGTTACTCACACCTTCTTGTCAACTGTTTGAAATGGGCCATCCTGATTATCACTACAAACGGTTTTTTTCCTCCTGCTGATAATATCCCACCTTAATTGATTAGAGTCGTTAGAGTTGGTATGGCAACCCCATCTTTTCATGTTCTCTATATATATATCTTCCTACTGTATTTTCCACTCCATGCATCTGATGAAGTAGGTTTTATCTCACGAAAGCTTATGCCCAAATAAATTTGTTAGTCTCTAAAGTGCCACAAGTACTCCTCGTTCTTTTTATGAAGATCTAATCTTTCATATTTATCTTTAAGTTTTTATTTGAATGTTGATAAGCTCAACCCCTATTGGCAGCTGATGAAACAGTCCAAGAAGGTGGAAAGGCTCTGAGGGCACAAGAAAGAGGAATGAGGGGAAGGGAATGAGACGATTCAAGGGATTACTAATGAAATAGGGAACCTTTCACCTGTAGGCCTTTGGTTTGACTCTAACCCAGATCAGCAAGGAACTGAAAATTTATTACAAATCAGTTTGCTGTTTGGAGGTCTACAGGGAATGAGCAAGGAACCTTAATCTGTTACCTACCCCCAAAACCATCACAAATTACACCTTCACCAGAGGTGCCAAGCACTGAATGAGCATGAAAACTTTTGCACACATAAAAACGGTCCTTTTAGGGAATAGGGTCCACAGTTTAGGGATGCTTTTAGACACCCCCCCCCCAAGCTGCTGTATGTCAACAGCATTACAGCAGTAACCCAGGCAGTTTTTTGCCATCTGTGACTTGCTAGGAGGTTCTGACCTGTCCTTTTGGATGCAGACTTTGTAACCGTTATCCAGGATTTTGCTACCTCAAGATTAGACTATTGCATTGTGCTCTAGGTGGAGCTACATTTGAAAACCATTTGGAGACCGAAACAGGTTCAAAACGTAGCAGCTCACTCACTGAATGGGAATTCACACTGGGAGCATGACACCAGTGCTTCAGGATCTGTGTTGGCTGCCAACTGGCTTCTGATTGAAGTTTAAGATGTTGGTTATGACCCATAAAGTTCTAAGCAGTGGGACTGGCCTATCCGAGGGATCGCCTCTCTCCCTGTGCCATGCCATCACAGTTGCTGTCAGGAGAGATGCTCAAGCTGAGATCTCCTTTGTTATAACAGTGTGGGAGGCTGGCAGAGCGTTCTCTGTGAGGGCTCCAGGACTCTGGAATTTGCTCCTCACCTTGGTCCAAAGAAGCCCAAATTTGATGACTTTTTGGTCATACAGCAAGAGACATCTGTTTGACTGGGGGTTTTGAGAGGGCTGAAGATATGCTTCCTAGCCAATGAAGAGATAGAAAAGAGTTTCTGTAGGTGACATAATGCGATCCTGGGATGCATAAACGGGGAAATCTCAAGTAGGAGTAGAGAGATTATTTTACCTCTGAATTTAGCACTGGTGCAACTGCTGCTGGAATAGCGTGTCCAGTTCTGGTGCCCACAATTCAAGAAGGATGCTGATAAATTGGAGAGGGTTCAGAGAAGAGCCACAAGAAGGATTACAAAACATGCCTTATAGCGATAGACTCAAATCTGTTTAGGTTAACAAAGAGATGGTTAAGGGGTGACTGTAAGTACCTTCATTGGGAACAAATATATAATAATGGGCCCTTCAATCTATCAGGGAAAGGTATAACATGATCCAATGGCTGTAAGTTTAAGATAGACAAATTCAGACTAGAAATAAGGCATACATTTTTAAAGGTGAGAGTAATTAACCACATGAACCATTTACCAAAGATCACAGTGGATTCTCCATAACTGACCATTTTTAAATGTATGTTCTTCTAAAAGATATGTTCTAGGGTTTATTTTGGGAAAATGTTATGGCCTGTGTTATACAGGAGGTCAGACTAGATGATCACCATGGTCCCTTCTGGCCTTAGAATCTCTGAATCTATATTCAGAACAACAACTGCCTCCACAAGCAGAAATTTCTATAACCCCAAAAAAGAAGAGAGAGAAAGAGATTCTATAAAGTCCACTAGGGACTATGTTATTGCCAATCCAATTAATGTGGAAGGCACTCAGATACCTAGAAAACATAGCCTAGAACAGGGTAGGAGGAACTCAGAGAAGACTGCCGGCTTCCCCTTACTACCTCTTCCACGCAGTAGTTCCGCCCTGAACAAAAGGAAGGAAGGGATGGGAGTTAACATCATCAGGTTGTGGGGAAGAAAGGAGAGGAGCAGAGCAGTGCCCAGTCTCATGGCCCCCAGTACAGGCTGTAGGGGAGCACTGAAAGATGCAATGCGGGCTTACATAAACAAACATTCTTCAGATGTTTATGTCCCATGTGCCTGCTCATAATTTGAACTTAGTTGACAGTGATGGATAACATTCCTTGGAAATTGCTCAATCATTACAATCTGTGCATTTCCTCACCATGTCACTAGCAAATCTTAAAGGAGCATGTTGCTATGAGATCAAAGCCACTTTCTGGAACTAGTAGGATGGCAGGTGGAGTTCTGTGAAAGCAACTGACTATCAGCTGAAAAGTTTTCTGGATGCTTTGTTAAAGATGTGTAAAATATTGATATCAACCAACTCTGAACTCTATAAAAATCTGTCCACAGTATTAAATGGAGTGTTGCCCTGCACATTCACAGCCTGATTTTCAAAGGTAATGAGCAACTTCAGCTCCCACTGAAGTCAGTGAGACTTTTGAAAATCAGGACATAATTATGTGCTATGGGCAAGATGCATTTGCTGAAGTGACCCATTACCCGTAAGATATTGAACAGTGCTTGGATTCATGGTTCTGTCTCAGGACTTAGTGATGCAAGTCATGATGTGCTACAGAAGCACAGAGAAACTGATTGTATGTGTTTTGGTTGATGTCTCAGACACGATAAAAGAGCTGAATATAACATTTTGATTTCCTGAGACAAGTGAAAAGTGAAAGGCTGTTTGATTACAAAAGACATACGTGGTACAAATCTCAAACACATAGTGATTTTTCCAGTGCTTGGCTGGATACAAGAACTAGTCTCACTTGAGTGTTTTCAGCTACCCTCTAAATTTTAGCAAGAGTTAGGATTTATCTGTAATATCAAGTGAAGCAGTAAACTTTCTGTGGAAGAACAACAGAGTTCTCAGGAAGCTTGTCTAATCAATTAATATATGGAGATATACCTATCTCATAGAACTGGAAGGGACCCTGAAAGGTCATTGAGTCCAGCCCCCTGCCTTTGCTAGCAGGACCAAGTACTGATTTTGCCCCAGAGCCTGAAGAGGCCCCCTCAAAGATTGAACTCACAACCCTGGGTTTAGCAGGCCAATGCTTAAACCTCTGAGCTATCTCTCCCTTAAACAAGCTAACCACTGAGCTATCCATCCCTTAAACAAATCATTCTGACTTTTGACTTGAAACTGACAGAGCAACTACAAAGCCCTAAGAAGATGACACAGCCTACCAGTTCGACCACCACTAGGCGTTTTTAATTTTCTTGTGAAGAAAAGATTGCAGCAAGTTTTCCCCCGCGCGCCTGTCCGGTATGGTGGGTGCAGCTTGTTGGGTGGGCGCATTGACTTGGCTGCTGCAGAATGAAGTATTTTAAAATGTAAAACTGATCAAATCCTACCTGAAGCCTAGTGACTGAAGAGACTGAGGACTTGTAAGACCAGCAGCAAACCATGGTGTCTCCAAACTCTTGCCCAGGGTAGTCAGATTTATAGGACCATGGCCAGTAATAAAGTAGGACCCGGCCCTCTGACAGCTGGAGTTACTGCCTGTGTGTGCGGGCGGCTGAAATATTGAACAGCCAGTACTGAGGTGTAATAGTGGGAGGCAGCGTCTGTGCCAGGAGAGTAGTTTGCCAATGAAGCGGAGACATGGGGGTGTATTTACCACGCGGAGGGCAGCGGTGTTTTGTTTGTTGGGGGGGGGGGGGAGTACTTCTGACAAAATGCCTCAGGCTGGGTCTGGTTCACACCCGCCTGTGTTGGGCTGCGGTAGGGAAGCCGCGTCCCCCCCATTCCTCATTGCAGCGCCCCCTTTTCTCACCATTGCAGCGCCCCCTTTCCTCTCCCGCTCCCCCACTATGGGCCCGGCCATTCCCTCCCTCCTGAGCCCCGGGCCCGCACTCACCAGCGTGCAATGCACCAGCACGTCGTAGCAGAGCCAGCCCAGCACCCAGCGATCCGCCGGGGCGCAGCGCCCGCCCAGCCTCCGGCCCAGCGCCCAGGCCAGGCCCAGCTGCACCGCGCACACCGCCAACGAGCCCGCCGCCGCCGCGCCGAACAGCGGGGGAGCTGCGGCCCCGCGCCCGGCCATACCACGCTCACCTGGCGGCCACGGCAGCGACTCCCTCCCCCCGCAGCACAGCCCCAGGGCGGGCGGGCTCCGCCAGGGACAGGGGGCGGGGCCCGGCCACCCTGCGGCAGCTCCGAGCACGGGGGGAAGACACTGCCAGCCTGCGGCAGTCCCGGACCCAGAGAGGCAGGGGCACTGCCAGCCTGCGACAGCCATGGCCACAGAGAGAGATGGGGGGCTGTTAGGCTTATGGGCACCCACCAGCTGCCTTGGGCAGGAGGGTGGGAAGGTGGCTATGGGGTGTCACTGTCTGCAGAAAGGCTCATACAGATTGGGTTTGGTAATATCAAATTCAAGCGTAAAGAAAAAAAGTCACAGGGGTCCTAGAACGTAGTGTTCTATTTGGGGAGTTGAAAAAGGACACTGTGTGGTGATAGAGACTGACACAGTGGCCGTCCCTAACTGAGGCTGCTATCCTGACAATCAGAGGCTGAAAGGCCTCTTGTCCCACTGTCTGGAATACAAGCTTTAGCCTGAGCTTGTCTCTGCCCAGAAATTGCACAGGGCATACAGGTTTCAGAGTAGCAGCCGTGTTAGTCTGTATCCGCAAAAAGAAGAACAGGAGTACTTGTGGCACCTTAGAGACTAACAAATTTATTAGAGCATAAGCTTTCGTGGACTACAGCCCATGTATGCATCCGAAGAAGTGGGCTGTAGTCCACAAAAGCTTATGCTCTGATAAATTTGTTAGTCTCTAAGGTGCCACAAGTACTCCTGTTCTTCTTTTTACAGGGCATACAGGCCGTAGAATTTCCTCCAGCCATTCCTGCTTTGAGCCCACTATCTTGTGACTGAGCTAGTACGTTTCTTTTAGGATAGCCACTTTTAGGATCCACACTCGATCACACCCAGTCTGTTTAGTCCATATCCTATCCCCAGCAGTACCAGATGTTTTCAAGTGAACAAAACTCACTTCACCTCAGGGCAAGTTTCATTTTATAGGTACCTACTGTATCATAATCCTACTAGCTCTTCATCTGTATCTAATTAATTGTGCAGCCATTTGCCATCAACTTATGCTTCTATTTTCCATTAACCAAATAGAAAGACAATGTGATTGCATGTTAACTAGGTACTCCAGTTCAGCTTGTGGTTGACCAATAGAGTAATATAAATGCTTTAGGCTTAGGGACCAATATTTATTTTAGTGCAGGAAAATACTCTAATTTTTCCATTTGATACATTGCCATTTAATTGTTAGTTATTTTTTTCACTTGGCTATTGATGCTCCTGAGTTCATCTGTAACATCCTTACCTTGTCCACTTGTAAGTCCTTGTTAAAGACCCACTCCTGCCATACTGCTTAAAGTGAATCTAATATGCCTGGTTTTGTTCCCCTTCCCCCAACCTCCCTCTCTCTGTGTCTGTCCTTAGATTGTGAGCTCCTCAGAGCAGAGTCCATGAGAGTTTAGAAAGCTCCTTTCACATAGCGGGCATTAACATTAAGTAAATAAGGTGATTTGAGAGACTTTCCCCCTAGTGTCACTGAGGGCAGAGGCCTTGCTTCTCAGGGTACCCGAGCCCTTTCAAGCCATTTTAGTAGGAGACAAATTTAGAGAGCAGAGGGTGGTCCTAAAGGAGTTACACTGCCATCAAAAGCAGTTTTCCAAATGCAAGAGTACAGTATAAAAGTCTTATGAGGTGTCATTAATCCTGGAGTTAAAATCCCATTAGTTAATTTCTCACACCATGCCTTCATCAAGATAGAGGACCTGGCACTGCAATTAAATTAGAAGGAACCATATTTGTCTACTAACTTGGATGTGGAAACAGAAGGCACAAAGGACCGAACAGTAGTGCAGACTGTAGAGTTGGCCTTATCTGCTCAAGTCTCGTAAATCCTAGTGTAAAGGAATGGCCTGGTGGGAAAATATGTACAAGTTGACCATGGGTTCCAGACTTTAGTCCCCTATGTACTACTATAGCTATTGCAAAAACCTGAAGCATCTGGTATCAGATGGTATCAACATGGATACCAACTAGGCCTGAAGAGGGATGTCTCCAGCTGGATGTCAGGACCAGGATCAGCAAGCAAAGGGGAACTCACTTGGGAAAACTGTGTAGCAGCTCAGACTACATGCAGGGTGATTTGCTGTACCATAGTTCAATATCATTTCATATACCACTTTCATTATTATTGAGTACGTTACAGTAGTGTAACTAGGATCACAATTAATATCTGTCACACAAGGGTCATTCTCATCCTTTCTGCATGGGGAAGGCTGTAAGTGCGGCATAGTGCAGTTTTGCTTTGGCAGGTTTTTTTTTTTAAAATATACACACAGTTATGTAGGGGTTAGGAGTTCATTCCAGTGTCTCAGACCAACCCCTGAGAAAAGTCTCCGACCTAGATGAGCTTTACCCATATGGTTAAAGTTCCCCTGTGCCTGAGAAGCAGACTTGACAACCACGATTCTTCATCCCAGAGCTAAGCAATCTCACAGGTACTTGGCTCCGCACCACGGAGCAGCTTAAAGATAAGAAACAAGACCTTGAACTTGACCTGCTATTTCATGGGAAGCCAATGTTAAGAGTGACAGAAAGGTTTGATGGGCTTGTGATAAGCCTGGGTTGGTGAGGGAAGATGTAGTAGTTTTTTTGTGCCACTTGGAGTTTTCTAAGGCTGATGACTTCATGTCCAGGTACGTTGCACTGCTGTAGTCCAACTAGGAGGAGACAAGAACCTGAATAACTGGGGCTGTTTATTGTCCATGATAGGATGGAATTTCTTAGCCAGCCAGAGATGAGAGGAAGCACTAAACTCTCAGGTAGCAGTGAGAGGCTATCAGCAAGGAATCCAGGAATCTCTAAACTATGGTTTGATTCAGTGCACATCAATATTTCTTCAGCTAAACCACCAGTTGGGGTATTGGCCAGACTAAAACTGCTTTGCAGATCAGGAAATCCCTGAACACTAATCTCAATATCTGAGTTCCAGCTTGTTGCAATGTATCTCATACCTTCATCCCAGCAGACTGGTTGTGTGGTTACCATGTGGCTGGCAGGTTTTGAGAGACCAACCAATTCCATGCCCGTGGCCCACCCCCTGCCCAAAAAGTCTTTCCCATAGAGAGAACCAGAAAGATTTACTTGGCACTAAAGATGCCTCGACTCTTGAGTTCTTTAGAAAGGTGTGTAGGGTGACAAACCTAGAACACTACCTCAACTCCAGGAACTCCAATAGCTCAAGCCCCAATTGGACAAGGCTGGCACTAGAGCCATACAGGTTTGATCTTTGCTACTCTCAGTTAGAGTCAGACTGCTCTCATTGTCAAGAAGCAGACTCCCAACTTAGCTATGTTCTGTGGAGGATGGTCAACAAAAGCCAACTATGGTGAAAGGCTGCTAGCATACACAATTACCATCAGTACTCTCAGAAGAGAGGATCCTCTGTAGGTCACCCCCAAAGTATTAATAATACTTCCTCGTTTTTATAAATGGGCAATGAACATAATTAGTTTTGTGGAAATATGGGAAGCTTAGTGTAGGATAAGTGGGAGGATAATATACTGTAGCAACAGTTACATGGGTGGCAGCCCAGGCAAGCCACCCACCTACAATCCTGTCCAACCCCTGGGTATGTACTCAGACAACTACCCCAGCCACTACCTGTACAACAGCCACACTACTAGTTTTAGGCAGTAGCTTGAGCCAAACTAGCATGTACACCTCCCAGCTGCAGTGTGGGCACACTATTAGTCCACCCTCTCAGTGCATCAGTGCTCCTATCCCTAGTATTTCATACATAAGCTAGTTGCTCCTCAGCAATCACAGCTTTTTCCTACCCCTGCTGGCTGCTACTCCCCTCATCTCCTGAGGTAAAAACTAGCTTGTTGCCATCCCACCCCCCCCTTTAATCCAATCACCATGGAGCTCTTCCCCCATCTTTCCTCCAACCTCCCGCAGAACACTCAATTGTGAGGCAAGCAAACCTGTGCTGTTTGAGATTGCTGAGTACTTCACAACCTCTGTAAATAGTGCAGCCACAGGGCTGAGCATGGTGCAGGGATGGGAAGGAGGAGGCAAATATCTCATCCAGAATCCTAATTTCAACCCCCACACCCAATCCTAGCAATACCAGCAGCCCTACACCCAGCCCCTACATCCTACAGCACCCAGAAAACTTCCCAGTCATTCCAGGGACCGAAATCCTAGAATATGGTGGATCATGAGACGACTGCCACTCTGTGGGTTTCAAGCCAAAACAGTTAAAAACTCCTTGGATAGGAGAGTCTGGGTCCTCATTTTCTGGAAAACCAAACAAAAAACCAGACTCATACTCACCAAGGTTTGAGGGATTCCAGCTAGCAGAGTGGAAGAGGAATAGATTGTCAGATAAGAGATCTTGGTTGCTGTGTTGTAGCCATGTTGGTCCCAGGATATTAAAGACAAGGTTCTTTTATTAGAAGATAAAAATTAGACTATCTTTGTATTAGAAGTTGGTCCAATAAAAGATACTTCACCTCACCCATCTTGTCTCTAGAGCTCTTGTCCTTGGTGAATAGCTGATTAAACTTTTCCCACTCATTTTTAAATGGGTCTGTAAAGTGTAGAAGGAATACACTTGGGAGGCAGAGCAGCAGTGATTGTAGCTTGAGATTAGCACTGCTTAGGTGGAGGTGGGTTGGCTGAGGGCACCAGCTTGTCCTCTGATCTCAAAAGCCTTTACCAGGTTTGGCCTGACAGTAGAGGACCACTGGATGGCCAGCAGAAATTACCCATCTGCTGAAAAATTAAATAGAAGAGTTACATCTTTTGTAGGTTACTGTACTGGCTTGTCCATGGTGTTAGTTGGCATTGAAAGTCCTTTGTTAACAAATGTAACAGACTTCCTCATTTAACAGTTAAGAGTCCCGGGGACAGCTGTGGGCTTGTCTACACATGGAGTTGTTCTTGATTAAGAACACTTAATGGACACTCTTATTCCATAGTAAGCATCCACACATGGAGTTTTATCAGGAACAACTCTATGTGTAGACCAGCCCTCAGGACAGAGACAAGCAGCAGTCAGAAACGTTGAGACTTTTTGCCCCTTCCATCCCCACCTTCGTTTCTATGCTCAGACTGAGTTTTGAAACTGTTTAGTCACATTCCAGCAGCTTGTTCTTTTGACCAGCTCTGAATGAGAACAAGGAAAAGCAGGAGATACCAGGAATCCTTAGTGCCAAAATCTTCAGTGCCTACTGCCTCCCACTCACCTATGAGCAAGTGATCCAGAATTCCAGGTAAAGTGTATCAGACTGCAGAAATGGAGAGATCACTTCTTTGGCTTGGATAGGATTAAACAATATCGTCAACCTCAAATCTACAAAAAATCATGAAGCAGGTTCCAACCCTCCCCCACTTCCCCCGAGATTTATGAAAAGCAATGAGATTTTAAAAATAATACATTTGGGGGATTTGTCTGTCTTGCAGTTTGAGCTTTTAGGGTTGTTGTTTTCAAGTTTCTCTCTGCAATCATAAGGACCAAAAAACTTTGAAAGTATGAAAACTGAGATTCTCATAACTGTAGGAAAAATTAAAATGTTTTGACTAAAAATGGTTATGGGGAAAACATTGTTTTGCCCACGTAAAAACAAATTCTTACAGCCATTACATTCAGCAGCTCTAGCGGGGCTCCAAGACCCTGTTCCAAAGCACAAAGTTTGGCAGGAGGTGACTCTGGTGACAGGGATGTGCCTTAGAGATGAGTCTTGTGAAAGACTGGTAGATAAATTCTCCAAGATTCCAGATACACTGAGCATGCTCCATCCCCAAAGTTCCTCCAGGCCAGACTTACACCTGCCATTCCCACAAAGCAATTGAGCATGCTCTATCCCAAGACTGCAGAGACTGAACAGGACTTTTCCCCCTGCAATTACTTCTCACAGTGGCCCGGCAGCCACAGAGGCACTGGAACCAATAGCAGAGACACTTTTTCCTTTGCTTTATTTTTGCTGACATCAAGGCAGCTAGAAGGCTGCTATACTGGAATATAGAGGGATGACATATATTAGGGGAAGACTGAGAATAGACAGTTGCAGAAGTCAGGGATGGGTAGGCACAGAGGTGCTCTGGGAATAAATCAGGGTGGTGTAAGAAGCGGTTGTCAGTAGGACTCCTGCTTCATTTGGTGCAGAAGTCAGAAGATGTGTAGTTAATGAGGCAAGGGATTGCTGGAAGAGAAAGGATAGTCTCATGGTTAAGGCATTGTTGCCCCGGATACTGCATTCTATCCCTGCCTTTGCTGGAGTTTCTCTGTGATGCTGGTCAAGTAACTTAAACCAAACTTTTCACAGGTGGTCATTGTGTATTCCCTTTTTCTGGGTGCCCAACATGACACACCCGGGGCCAGATTTGTTAAAGTATTGAGTGCTCACAGCTGCAACTGAAGTTGACTGGAGCAGTGCTTTGAATATATAAAGTGCTATATAAATGCTAAGCACTCTGAAAAATCAGGCACTAGGTGTTTCAAGCTGGGCATCCAAAATTAGTGATTTAGAAAGAAATCTAAAGGCTAAAGAAGTTTAGCCTTTTTCTGTGCCTTAGTTCCCCAGCTGTAAAATGGAGATTCCACCACCACCACCTAATCTCACTGGGGTGTTGTGAAGATTAAGTTAATGTTTGTGAAGCATGCAGATACTATGGCTGAGAGTACCATGGAAATATCCATAAAGAAATTAATGTAAATCAGTGCAGGGTTTGTATGGCATGCAATAAATAAAGCATGGGGCCACACATTGAACGTGGAGGATAAAGAGAAACACTGAATCATTTAGCAATTCACTAAATGAGGCATTGTGGAAAAATATAGTATGTGACCATGTAGTTAAAGACTGTATCCTAATGCATATGGACAAGGGAGAAGAATTAAAGTTTGCACACCCAACCTAAATTCTCATTATTTGACAGTGCAACCTTAAAATTCTTCTAATAAAGTTTCTGGAGTGTAGCATATATTTACTTCAACTACTGCACTTAAGTATATCACCAAACAGGTTATGGTAAAGCTTCATCAAAAAGCAAAACCAAAGCAACTATAAATGTTCTAGTTTTACAAAGACAAGACAATCCAAAATATTTTGTATATCTGATGATCTCTATTTGCCAACTGCCTCTCAAAAGCAAAGAATGTTAAAATACAACCTCTAGTGATTTCATACCGTTTTAGAAACTTGGAAAATATACTCCCATCCTAATAATTTTACACTTTCATCTTGCAAATATTTCCATTTCCAGTTGAATACATCATTTTTTTCCTATTTATGTTTGTGAGCATAAGTACAATCAGTATTTCAGAAAAAGGTTCACTTCTACTGCAAAACTAACAGAGGAACCCAACTGAACTAGGCTATTTAGGTAGAAAGCTTTTTAATGGAATTAATATCTATTTTAAATATTCTGCATCAGATTAGAATAAGTAGGTCAAATCTGGGACCTGAACACTTGACAAACTCCTTTGAGATTTAGAAAAAAAAAGCATGTCGGTCAATGCATCTCCTCACACATCCATTGCTTAATAGATCCATAAAGTAAAACTGAAAAGCTATGTCACCTTGAAAAAGATAAGGAAGACATTCTTGTAAGATGCTTTGTAAAAGATACAAGACATTTTCTTTAAAAAAACATTGCACAACAAATTCTAACCTAGTAGCTCTCAAAATGTTCGTAAGTAGGACCAGCTGTATGGTTAACAATTTATAGGGTAAAATTTTCAAAAGCACCTAAATGACTTAATAGCCTAGGTAACATTGTCAAAAATCAAAGTGAATAGGAGGGACCCCAGTACCTAAATCACTTTTGAAAATGGGACTTAGTTTTTGTCTGAACTAAGCAAGTAAGCCAAAGGGAGAAATTTACAGAAGAGCCTAACATGCAAAGAATAAGATAAGATAGTGCCTATACATTTTGTGCTATTCAATCTTTAAAAGACAATGGTGAATAAGCAGGTAGAACATAAATACCTGCAACCTGGAAAGGAAGTCTTCTGGAAGTTCTAGCAGGCTACAGTGTTTAAAAAAAAGTGTTATGAAAAAGTCTGCTTGCTTCCCAATTTGAATTACTTGTAATTTATTCCCTAATTTAGCATATATGTATATCATGTACACATGCCATTTGACTCAGACAACTGACAGAATAAATTGGCCTTTAGCTTTACTGCAATTTTTTTCCTTTGTAACTACAAAACTGCTAGAAATTGGCAGTCTGAAAAGCACCACTTTTGTCTTCACACCACTTACTATGAGTGTAACACAACCTTCCTCCACTGGATGGTCAACTCTATAGCAAATATAAAACTCCACATTAGAACAGTATTCAAAGTTTCAAAGATCACTGCATTAGCTTATTTTGTTTAAGTAACATACTTCAAACTTTGATGTGGAGTTCTACTAGCTAAAATTTGGTCAAAGACAGAAAAAAACCTTAAATCAATTTGAAAAGACAGTTTGATAGTTTTCAAAATAAGTTTTTGCATGTTTTATAGTATTTGATAGCAGCTTTTTATTGGTTACAAAACCTAAGCCCATATACAAAATTAGGAACACATTTAGATGCCTCTTTTGAAAGAACGTTTTAGTCTATTTTAACTGATAGTTTAAAAAAATAATAAAAACAATGCAATTTTTAAACACTTCTGAAAACGTAAAAGTGCAGCAATATACTTGGTTTCCTTTATTAACTATGAAATGGTGCAATCCCAATCAAAAGCTGATAAGGTCACAACAGAAAGAAATGAGCAAATGCTTTGTAGTGCTTTACTCAGTTCTCCGATGTTCACTTTTAATGTGATGCACTGAGTGCAAGAAAAAAAATTAGATCTTCACAGTTGTGGAAAATCATGAATGTAATCTCAATTTGTATGTAATCTCTAGGAAAATCGTGAGTGCAGGCTGAAAAGGGTAACTGTCAGTCTATATGGCATATAGAGAACTAAATTGAGAATAAAGAGGGGGAAGATTTGTTCACATCATCATCAGCTGGAACTCTAATTTCACAAAACTTTGTGACCTTACTAACTTTGACTTTATATTGTTTAGTTTTAGCAAACACCACACAGTTTAAAGATTTTAGACTATAGTATGTGACTAGGATGCAGTTACCATATGAAGCTTCAACTCAACTTTTGGGAAAAGAAAAAAAGGCACAATGAACTTCAACTCAATTTTATGTGCACAAGAGTTGAAAAATCTGAGCCACCTTAAAGAGAAATTGATTCTAAAATTTATAAAACCTATAAATAATCAGAGGCCAAACCACTATATTAAAACAGATTATCTAGCAAGTAAAAATCTTGCATTTTAAACATACGCTTGTATCTATTTAAGATACAAGACAACTCGCTCTTTAAAGTGGCTCCACCTTGGCAGATACATATTTAATGAATGCACACCTGCTATGTGTTGTTCATCCGTGGAAAAAAAACAGCTGATCCACAAAGCTCTGATGGCATCTGTCCTTATCTTCATCACAGTAAATACAACCCACATCCAATAACTAAATTAGTTTAGATTTTTCTATCCCTTCACATCAATGCATTGGGAAATTACACCCAGTAAACAACGGCAACAAAACCAGCTTGTGTGATAGCTTACAGAGTTTCAAATTATTCATCTTCACCCCACCAAAAGCAAATCCCTTTGAAAATAACTGGGCCAGACAACTTTCCGAAAGCAATGACCTCTCCTATTACCAGCTTATATAAAGTTACTTAATGTGTGCTGCATATCAGGCTTATGCTGAAACACTGCAGCTTCTAAACAGCCTCACACATCAACTAGCTTGTAATTTTTTAAAATCAAGTGAATACCATTTTAGACTCATTTCTGAATTACTCTTCCAATACTCCAAGAATGAAGCTTTTATGATGCTTCTAAATAGCTGCTGGTTTGTTGCCAACCACATCATCATAAGCACTGGTTACTAAGTAAAAAATAGTTTAAGACTAAATTACAGTAAACATGAAAGCTCCACAGTTTAAACCCAATATAAATCAACCTTATCCAATTATCAATTTAAAATGAAATATACTGACTACTGGAAGTTGAAAGCAAGATTCTTTTTAACCAATGCGTGGTTTTGGACAGATTTTTTTTCTCGTCAAGGACTCTTGCTTTCAGCTTAAACAGAAGTTCAAGTCCATAACAGGTTGTAGCTCAGGTAAAATACCATGCACAGCATCTGATTACTTCAAAACAGCAGGAACACACAGGCTGAAGTGAGTGGTCAAATAGGGCTCGCTGTTCTCAAAAATTAGGTATAACGGCAAAAGCTTTACCAGTCCAAATCTACAGTTCATTCTCCAACCCTGGTTTCTGAGGCAGTTAATGAACACACATCAATTACTGATAGATGAAGTAGTTTGTTTTTTAAACTTAACTGTTTAATCAATTGCCAAGTGTAAGTTACTTTTATTTCAGTTTCACCAATGAAATTCATTTGGCTTGCATTTTTGAATCTATTCTTCCACATAAAGTATATGAAAATATGTTTGTGGAGGACGATGGAGGCTCAGACCAAACTGTGCCCCTGTAAAGTCTTCCAAAATGTATGCATCATACCAAAGTGTCTTGATCCACAGCGCACCATTTTCCAAAGAAGTTACTTTTCCGTGGAAAGCAGATGTGCCACCACTATGAAATTTTCTTAACAAAACTGCAGATTGCGGTTGTCAGCATGTGGCACCAGGGAAAAAGGCAAAAAAAGAAGGTAATTGGGACTGTTAAAAAGAATTGTAAAACAGTTTAAGAGATCATGCATATGCATTTACAGTCCACGTGATAGTGACTTTTGGCAACTGCAAAGTGACCGATACATGGCTTGCTTTAGAAGCATCAAAACGAGGAGGCATGTGTGTCTTGGAGCCTTTTTTTTTTTCACTTGGTAGCCATTTGGTGGTGCTTCGTATTGGTGTGGGACAGAGAAGCTGCACTGTATTGAACTTAAAAATTAAATTCTTTTGTTTGAAGATTGGCTGTTGGGTCAAAGTTGTAAGTACCTCCTTGAGTGGCTTCAGGAATGAGGCTGGGATCTTCATCAATCTATAAAGATATAATAAAAAGTAATCCATACAAACCCAACACCTTGTACAAGTCATTTAACATACAGGGATGCATAAATATTTCATAAATTATTGGCCAACTGAAATATTTTGTTACTAAAAAGTGAAATGTTAATAATTTTAGCCAATTCAATATAACTTTTTTTTTAAAAAAGAAAAATCACGCTTTGTTCTAATGCCATTAAGGAAATAGATGCATCAAATCCTTATTGATTGTGTTACCACTTAATTACAGCAAAGACTCAACTACAAAATTAAGATTGAAATTTTAGCTTTCTACTATATCATCTAATCAATATTAGTGAAATCTAAAAACTAGTTTTGTGCTTTTCTCAGGGTTACCTATTGTATTAAATTGATTTTTATCTATAGCCGATAGGAATTCTTGTCTTTTTTTTTTTTTTTTTTAAGTAATCAGTATTTCCTCTTTGATTCTGAAGATTCTAACTTAAGTTATTTCAGAGTGATTTATTTTTTAAACTTCTCAAATTCCCAGTTGAATATACTATATTATTTTACAAAAGAAACAAATGAAGCTTGGTGTAGCATGCAAGCCATTAATATAGAAGAACCATGATTCAATTTCCCCTCTCAGAGTTTTAGAAGTTAGGCACACAGGTAACATTTTGTTTCTAGTGAAGGCTAAAATTGTTAATAGCATTACAATATGTACACCTGATTTCCAGCATACAGTCCACTGGCAGCAGCATTGAGCATGCTAGGAAAAGGTTACTTGCTGATATTTGTTCTGAATGTACTGGCTCTGAAAATCAGACTTCAGGAGCCACATGCCATGTCGCATGAGTTATTGAACCATTCAAAACAGTAAGGCCATCTGAGGGTGCATATACTGTTTACACACTGAGATCCAGTATTCTGAAACACTACAAAGATAAGTCGACCTATATTAGGTCGACTTAAAGCCACTGAATTAATTACTGTGGTGACTGATGTCCACACTACCCTCCTTGGGTCAGTGGTGTGCGTCCTCACCCTGAGCCCTTCCACCTACCTAAGAGGGGGAATGTGGGGAGCTGAGAGTCCGGTCTCTCAGCTCTGTTGGCAGCTCCCTGCTGGGAGCCCATCTGCCCTGTTGGGAGAGGAGGGGAAGCCACCCGGGGCTCCCAGCTGGGAACAGCGTCCATTCTTGCCCCAGCTCACAGTATCAACACAGACACTGCGCCGCCCTAACACCACCAACATAAGCCCAACACCTCTGGTTTTATTATGTCGGCACAGTAGGGGAGTTACATTGGTGGGAGGAGCATTTCAGCATGTATACCTCCACTCTTTTATTGACAAAAGCTGACTTTTGTTGACAAAACTGTGTAGTGTAGACAAGGCTTTAGGATTTTGGAGTGCTGACCCCTAAAATCCTTCAGTCCCTCTCTACTTCAGGAAACTCATTAACTCCTAAAGAGAGGGGAGGAGGAAAGGCTGTAGATCTGCTGAGCAATACATCTGGAGAACAAGTTACTGGCAAATAACTTTTCTCCATCATAAGAATGCTTATTACTCTAAATGGATGCCAGTGAAGCGCTAGAGGCAGCGACAATCCTCAGCAGAAAAGCTGAGTGCTAATTAAGAAGAACAAGAGCACTTTCCCAAACTGAGGATCCAATCTGGATTTAGAGTTGATACTATGCTTTGTTAAGTGTGATTGAACTACAACTAGCAGGACTGTCTTCTTCTACAAAGACATTACAAAGCAGCACACCAAGGTTGATACTTCTTTAGTACAAGGGGTCTATCATCCCTTAGGAAGTCAGGAGAGGGTTAGTCTGGTTTCTGAAGAAAAGGACCACACCTGCATGCCCTATTGCAGTGAACTACAAGGGAATAATGTAGAGTTAGTGGCACAGAGAGAATCAGTGGCCTCCAGTCTCCTCCAAAAGGGGAGGAGAAGACATTCCACAGGGGGTGGGGAAAGAAAAAGAAAAAAAAGATGCTTCTGGGCTGGGAGCCCTAGTACTATCAGGCAGGTGAGGTAAATATAGCTTCTTTTCTCCTCATTTGTGTAATCCTGTGTGACAGACCCAGACCAGTGGGGTACAGGAGTCTGGTAGAGAGCAAATATACTGGTCACTGGCTGAACAGTTGTCTGTTCTCTGAGTGACCAGAGCAGGGGCTGCACTAGAGTAATCAGGAACCTGCTAGAACCAGTTAAGGCAGGCAGTTAATTAGGACATCTGGAGCCAATTAAGAAGAAGCTGCTAGAATCAATTAAGGCAGGCTAATCAGGGCACCTGGATTTTAAAAGAAGCTCACTTCAGTTTGTGGTGTGAGTGTGAGGAGCTGAGAGGGAGAGCTGCTGGAGGACTGAGGAACACAAGCATTATCAGACACCAGGAGAAAGGTCCTGTGGTGAGAATAAAGAAGGTGTTTGGAGGAGGCCATGGGGAAGTAGCCCAGGGAGTTGTAGCTGCCATGCAGCTGTTACAGGAGGTAACATAGACAGCTGCAGTCCACAGGGCCCTGGGCTGGAACCCGGAGTAGAGGGCGGGCCTGGGTTCCCCCCCCAAACCTCCCAATTGACCTGGACTGTGGGTTCTCCCAGAGGGGAAGGTCTCTGGGCTGTTCCCCAACCCACATGGTGAATATCTGAGGCAAGAAAATCTGCCAATAAGTGCAGGACCCACCAAGATAGAGGAGGAACTTTGTCACACCTATTAAAGGGCTTGGTTTGTTTGCCTTAGTCCTTAAAAGGGACAGAATACTGTTTTGGGTTTGATAGTTACTTGTTATAAATAACCACCCGAAGAGTGTTATCTAGCTTCATTTTGTGTTTCTACATAGGACCCTAAGACATACTGACATTGAAAATCCAGTAAAGTTATAACAGAGCTGCCCAAAAAACAAAACAAATAATCCACTGACTCAGTGTCCTATTTACTCCTGGGGGAATTCTGCAGAATTCATGTCCCCCACAGATTTCTTTGCTTCCCTACAGAAAAATGACTGATAGGGAAGCAAAGGTAAGCTGCAAGAGCAGTCACTTGCCCCTCGCCAGCAGTGCAGGTGTGTCATTTTGAGCAATGCAGAACCCCCACCCTGCCAAGCCTTATCCCCTTGCATCCATTCAATTGGTATTCAATTGTTTAACAGTGTGATTAAATCACAATTAATTTTTAAAATCATGATTAATTTTTTGAATTAATCGCGTGAGTTAACTGCGATTAATCGACAGTCGTAGTCTAAACCCCTAATTACCTGACACCAAGAGTCAAGTTTCCTTGAAAACAGACTGCACCACAGCTAGGTGATTCTAAAGCAAACCTTCTACAGCATCTAGAAGCCCTTTGTTTGTGGGAACAACTACCTGGCTCCTTCAACACCAGAAGGTCAAATATCACATGATTTACTATGGACTGAAACAAGAGGAATGTCAGACGCTGCCATCCTTTCTACTAGATCCTAAATGCCTTCAGGTCCCTCTGAGGAGAGGAGAGGAAAGGACAGGAAGGGGGGGGGGGGGGGGGAGAGGAATGGCTCAGTGGTTTGAGCATTGGCCTGCTAAACCCAGGGTTGTGAGTTCAATCCTTGAGGGGGCCACTTAGGGATCTGGGGCAAAATCAGTACTTGGTCCTGCTAGTGAAGGCAGGGGGCTGGACTCGATGACCTTTCAGGGTCCCTTCCAGTTCTAGGGGATAGGATATCTCCATTTATAAAAAATAATAATAATAAAAAGAAGCATCAGATGACAAAGATGGGGGGAGGAATACTTCTGATGAATGACACCCAGCCTGTTACTCTGATACCAAATCCTTCAGGACAGAAATGGAAATTCTTATCCTGACAGCACTCTGCTAAAGGTATGGAATATTTTGGGGGAGGCAACCTAGATATCAGTTTTCCTTCATCCTTTTTGCTGGAACCAACTCTCCAAAAGAGCCTGAATCAGGAAGAGCTGGAGCCCACGAGGGTCAAAACTCCCAAGGAGGACAAAAGACAAGAAGGTGGATATACATCTTATTCTGAAACAATTGACTCCCACGGGCAGCAGCAGATGGCCAGAGTGACAAAAAGGTATCTAGAGGCAGGAATAACACTGCCAGAAATACAGCTTCAGAGCCTTCAGCTCTGTTCTTTAGTGGCTGCTCCTTCTCCCCACAGAAGCAAAACCATGACTGATTAGACCTCTCTGAGATGGCGATTTCTCAGTAAGAAAGGATGCCAACATAGGAAAGACTGTTTTTATGAGAAAATAAAGAGGTTATTTAGAAGACAGATCCAATCTGACTAATAAATCCCATTGCAAAGCCCAAGGAGTGCAGGATCCAGACACCCAGCATCTGAGGAAGTCCTAACTGCTTTTGACATCCCAGGATTTGAAGAAATGCGTGCAACTAAGCAGGGCTGGACCTGAACCAACCTTTGGATATGACTGACTTATATCCTGGTGCCTTTTTTCATGCAAATCCCTTGAACTTTTACACACTTTTTAGAAACTCTGGACAGTGACTTAGGATTCCCTATAATCTGAGGTGCATAAAATCACAGAATCAGAAGTGTAGGACTGAAAGGGACCTCAATAAGTCATCTAGTCCAGTCCCCTGCACTCAAGGCAGGACTAAGTAGTAACTACTAGACCATTCCTGACAGGTGTTTGTCTAACCTGCTCTTAAAAACTTCCAATGATGGAGATTCTATGACCTCCATAGGCAATTTGTTCTGGTGTTCAACTACCATGACAGATAAGAAGTTCTTCCTAGTGTCCAGCCTAAACCTCCCTTGCTTTAATTTAAGCCCATTGCTTCTTGTCCTATCCTCAGAGATTGAGGGGGAAAAAATTTCACCCTCCTCCTTGTAACAGTTCAGCTGCTTTACATCCAGAGGACGGACCCAAAAGTCTTGGATTCTTTGTCTGGTCCTAGGGCCTCCAACTCAGATACTTTAGACTGTAGACGCAATCCACTCAAATCTCCAGGAGAAAGCTCCTCACTCCACCAAGCACTCCAACAGGATGGACTTCATCCCACAGTGGACCTTCTAAAGAAGCCTCAAAGTCATTTGAGTAAACATATCTTGAGCTAACATTTCATGGTGATCGGATTGTTGGAAACTAATATTTTGGAGGAACAAGATCACCAAGCAGTCAATTGTTGCTATACCTGCAATTATAACAAAATACCACTCAGGACAAATGTCCAAGAAAATGTTAATCACCATAAAAACTATTGATTTCACTGTGCAGGAATAGTTGGCACAGATTGAAACAGATTTGTGGTCACAGAACGAAACCCAATAAGAAGAGTGGAACTGAGGGAGTAATGGGGAAGGGACCTCTTCCTTGGCACTGAATTCTAGGATTATACATGCACCCCTTAACAGTTTTACTGTCCTGAATGGTTCCATAGCTTCTACACAGGACACGTGAGGCCTGGCGTGGTAATCTGAAGGAGAACTGCTGGCATCAAACAATTTTTAAGGACCGTGCAGGGTTAATCATAATATCTGATATAAATCTATTTTTAAATAAAGTATATAAAACTTGATTTGCAAGTACATTTTCTTCTAATGATAAACTTTTCAACTTTAGAAGATGTTGTAGTGTGGGCTAGCTTTTACTGGTTTATTAGGCAAAAAATGAATTGCCCGTCTTAGTCAATGTCTGTTTGAGGCAGTTTCTTGGTGCAAGAAAGGAATGAAAAAGATGGAGTAGGTACAGGTCAAAGAAGTCACAGAAGGGAAGGAAACCATAGAGGGAGAATGGAAGATTGAGAAAGTATCTTAATTAAAAGATTAAGACAAGCTGTACAGAAAAAGGTAGGAAAATATCCTCCGAACAACCCATGTCCATAAAGGGGGATGACTGAAGTAAAGCTGACAATGTAGTTACAAAATTAAAATATGGAGTACAAAAGCATTCACACCAGACATTTCATACATCTATAACCACACACAGAGCATTCTTTAATGTACTTACATCATCACCAGAGAAATACTGATCTATGATTTCAAATGCTAGTTTATAGATGTCCTCATTCTCGTGCTGTTGCAAGGCTTCAATTTTCTCTAAACCTGGCAAAATGACAGCAGGAATAAAAGCGTTCAACGGGTTAAAATGAAGTTTGTTAGTAGCTACTTTAGGTTAGCATTTTAGACATAACAAAATACGGTCTTTAGTTACATTAGTACCTCTCAAGACATACTGGAGTACAAGGATGGTCACGATGGAGCCTAGTTTTCAAACATGACCCAGAATGTTCTTTCAAAGTTGTCATTTTCATCTTTAAGACAGAGGTGTGGCTTGTGGAATCTACAGGTCTTGGCACAGCCCGCTTCCATAGGCCACCCACCTTAATGATGATGCGGAGTCAAACCTGTTCTTAAAAGCCTCCAGGGCAGCTGCAATCCATTCCCTTTTATGTAAGTTAGGTGAAGCACTCAGTTAAGCAAACCTTGTGCATTTCTGCTGTATAGCATGTATCCTTTGTCCCATACAGACATTGTACATCTTGGCAGGCTAAAAGTGGTTCCACATTAGAGTAGCATACCAAGAGTGAAATGCAAACAAGGTGACAGAAGAACATAGCTACAGTAGTTTAAAATCATAACTTCATTTTTGAACAGGGGGGGGGACCTTTAAGACATTCATTTGTCTCTAACTTGCTTTTGAAAAATTAACTTGCCATCATATCTAAACTGCTGATGTGTGATTTAACAGGGACTTGCTACCTCAAGCCCAACTTCTCTTTCTATTTTAATTCTGCAGGGAAGTCAAAATACTAACATCCATTCCCACTGCAATGGAGTGATACAAAACCACGAGTTTTACTGCCTGTGCTTGATCCTGCAGGAGTTGGGTGGAAATAACGCTCTCTTTAAAACAAATCTGAAAAAGATACAGAAAGCTACTACTGAAATACACTGGTCTGTGGAAGTATGTCCTCGCCCCACCCTGCCACCAAGTGTCCGCCAATGTGAAAATCACTCTAAATAAGTTTCACTAAATAGAAAAAAGCTATAATAGCTACAAGGTAATGTATTTTTTTTCCCTTTCTGACAGTTTCATCCACTTATTCAAATACCACATAAGGACCAATTGCTGGTGTTATGTGGCATGTGTCAATGGCCGTAAGTCAGGGGTTCTTACAACAAATTTTTTGGTGGCCTCAGTTCAGCCACCACCTCTTGCCACAGCCCTGGGGCTAAGGCCTGAGCCTCGCTGCCCCTGGAAAAGTGGGTCAGGAATTCAGTGGTTGCCCGGCCCCCTGTGTCGCCAGAGGCGCTGCCCAGATCCCCTGAGGAGACTGCAGTGCAATGTGCTGATCCTGTTGGCAGTACCAGCAAACACCAAGGCAACACATCCAGGAGCAACACTGGGCACTGCAGGGAGGAGCCGCTGCTTTGCCTCCCCTCCCCCCCCAAATCACTGCCTAGGAGATTATCGTGGCAGCAAAAAAATCTGGTGGGGGCTACATGTGGTCACGGTGGACATGTTTTAGAAACACTGCCTTAAGTACTGCACTGGTTCTGAAGAAGGAAGACAAAGTGATCCATAGCAAATAAAAGTTTAAAAAAAGCCCAACAAATAAAATCTTACCTCCACATTCTTCTATAATTTCAGCTATTGTGCTAGCCTCATCACCAGCCATTATCAGAATGTTTTTCAGCCCATCCAGGACCACCTGGACCACCTGAGAGTCTTTTACTGACAGTAAATTACAGAATGGTGGTATTACGTTCTGCTGTACAAGATATTCAACCTAAATAGGGGGGAAATGCCTTCAGAATTATATACGATTAATCTTACAATACACTACATTTTAACAACAGCCTGAAAGTCAGTCACACACACCTGATCTTTTCTTCCACTTATCGTCAAGTTGCTAATTGCCCATGCAGCTTCCTTTTGTGTTCCAAAGTCCCCCTGAAGGGTAAAATTGATAGTTCATTAAAATTAGCAAGCATACAGCTGTAAAGCTTATTAACTCAAATATTCCATGTCAGACTTATAAAAAGATGATGATAAACTTGCGTAACTGACAGCTTGACTGACCTTAGCCAGCTGGTGTATGATCATAGGGATTAGTCCAGCATCTATTACAGCTTGAACTTGTTGCTGGTTTCCTGCTGTGATATTGGACAGGAACCAAACTGCTTCCTACAATCAGACAAAATGAGAAACCACCTTTCTTTAGAAATAATTTAAGTCTTTATACATGGCTAAAAAGCATTACCTATGAACTACAATGACACAAAAATAAAGCATTAAATAAGTCCAGCAATTCTTCATCAATCTGTTCCACCATGTGTTCCTTGTCCTAGAAACACTTATTCCCTGAAAAAAAAATCAAGGATGGTCTTCACTACAGGGAGATAGATGATGCTGCTGCAATCAATGCAGTTGGGGTAGATTTAGCAGGTCTAGTGAAGACCAGCTAAATGGACATCAGAGCCATCTCCGGTAGACCCTGGTACTCCACCTCTCAGAGAAGAGTAAGGGAAGTTGACCAGAGAGCGTCTCCCATCAACGCAGCGCAGTGAAGACACCAGGTAAGTTGACCTAAGCTATGTTGACCAGTTACATTATGACTTAGGTCCAAGTAGTAATGACAAGCCCTCAGAGGCATTCAGTGAGCTTTAGAGTAAATCTGGCTTCTGTGACTGCAGTTTCAATTTGGCAAACTATATAGGCCAGGGGTTCTCAAACTTGGGGTCGGGAGGTTATTATGTGGTGGGACATGAGCTGTCAGCCTCCACCCCAAACCCCGCTTTGCCTCCAGCATTTATAATGGTGTTTTTATTTTATATAATAAATAAAACATATTTTTAATTTATAAGGGGCGGGGCGTTACACTCAGAGGCTATGTGAAAGGGGTCACCAGTACAAAAGTTTGAGAATCACTGATATAGGCCTTCAAATGACACACTTAGGTACCAAAAAGCCAGACTTACACCCGTGGCCCTCTGTCTGTCTTATCCCATGTGCTAGAACATCCAGCGCTCCCCACCTCTCCCCCAGACAGCTTCTATAATGCAATCATGTGTTTCCAATACAAAATTCTGCAACACAGTGAAAGCTAAAGACATAGGGGTCAATATAAAATAAAGTTTAATGGGACTTTAAATATACACTTAGTACATTATCCACTGGACCAGCCTCATTTACACTAAGGCCCCCCAGTACATTTTGCAGTTATAGTTGAACCCACTTTGACAACTCTGCACTGCTAGAGTCAGTATAATTAAGGATCTGACCTTCTGTATTTATTGTCAATTTAGTTAAATAAAACTATATTGAGTCAGGGAATCCAGAGGCCTGACTGCAGATTTTAGCTCAAATATGCTTTGAATTACTTGGGAGGCGGGGGGAGGAGAGGGGTTTGCTTATACTGTTTATTGAAACTCAGATGTGAGAAGTTTTAATCTCTGATTTTTGCATATAAAACTAGAAATGAATAGAAGACCCTCATCCTAAGAAAATGAAATAACCAATAGTTTAGTCAGTAGTGGTCTTCTGCACTGGCACAAAAAAAGACCTGGGTTCAGTTCCTATTTCCATTGTCTTCTTGGACCAGGGAGTGGTGTTGATGCAATTCATTCAAGGCCCCCTCACTGGGCAGACAGGTAATCCTCATGTTGCTCAGTTATCTTTTCAGCAGCAGAACCAAGTCTCAAGGAAATCACACAGTTCTTTTTTAAAAGGGCTATATAGGAAGAGTTACCAAGAACTCCCATAGCAGATTCAGAGAACACTCCCAGACGGTCCTTTTGTAAAAGGAAAAATAATTCAAAGCTCAAAATAACGAGCTCATATGGTTCTTTCCTGGGAGCAGCTGTATCCTGAGCCTCACTCTCTTCAGGGTTACTAGCGTCCAAATGTAAGCTGTTTTTTTTTTTTTAAAGAGGGGGTTATGACCCCCTTTAAATAAACCCAGAAATAAGCCCCACTCCTTGTCATGACATCTAAGAAGCAGCTCCTAGAGTCCTTTCTGGGAGCAGAAAGTAGTAGGATACAGCCCAGCAACTGCAGCTGTATGTCAGAGAGAACTCCTTCAGGGCTCCTAGCAACTGGCAGGGGCTAGGGGGAGCAGAGGGCAGTCACCAGGGGACCTCCTCTGCAGATAACACAGGGGAGGGAGTAAGTGTATGTATCCTGAAAGACAGGAAGCTTTTCCTCCATTCACCTGTCTTTTTGGTGGAGGGGGCATCAAAGAGGGGTGAGGCAGCGCTTACTGAACACAAACTGCCCCACCCACACCTAAACAAACAAGTAACCATAGCATAGGAACGGCTCTGAGTACTTCCTCCCATTAACTTCTCCACTTCCTGCACACACAACAGGGAAGCCCACTGACAAAGCTGGAAGGAGAGAGGAAAGGAAGCACAGGCTGTCTTTCCCCTTCTCTTCAAAGCAGAGGAATCCATATCCCCCTGAAAGCACCAAAGGCGGTGACAGGAAAAGGGAAGCTGGGCAGAAGGCAATAGGTCTGCTCTCCTCCGGGTAGTGCTTCACAAGAGTGCTCTGCTATATGAAGTGAAGAAGCTGGAGTGACCTTGCCTGTCTCAGTGGGAGGGAATAGGATTTCAGAGCCCGAGTGACTGTTCCCATGAAGAAGATAGTTTGCATACTGAGTAACGTCAGACAGGATGTTTGATCGGCAGGAAACTAACTGCTCCCATCCTAGCAGAGGCACTTTCTCCATTCTCCATGAAGACTATTTAAGCAATATAGAGACGTTTTAATGGTTTGGTAGGCACTAGTGGTCAACATTTAGGGTTCTCTCTGCTCTACACATCCTGCAATGGAAGCTGGTAGGATGCCAGTTGCTGTCAGAAGCCTCAGGATGCTCCTCAGATGCCGCAGTAGAGGGTATGATTTATTCCTGGTATAAAAATGGGGCTTCTAGAAGGCATTTAGCTCTCTTCTCCCTTTAACGAAAATCACTCTACCTCCATCTCCTCCCCCACAAAAAAGGAAAACCCCATCTTCCCTTTAAAATGACACTTATGTTGGGCAATTACTAACAATGGCCTTCCCTTTCTTCAAGTGAGGCTCAGAAAACCATCTTAGCGGAACTAACAGAGATTCTACTCAAACAGTAGCTGCCTTTAAATCGCCAAAAATAAGCATAGGTAAAAACTTTCCAGAGAGCCAAAACTGGGAAGGTGGCGGAGCAAATATTATAGTGCTGGATGAGTGATAGGCTAGTAATTATAATATTTTGAAGGGCACATTTGCTTTTCCTGTGGGCTCAACTGAAAGTGATAATACTTATTTATGAATATTAACTGCAATGCAGATGACTCAATTCTCATATAGTGATATAAAGTATTGTATTTCAATGCTAAGATTACACTTAGGATAGGTATCTTTAGATCACAGGATAGGTATCTTTAGATCCTTGAAACAGATACGATGTACAATAGGGCACTGGAGCCAATGTGTGTGTCCCTGTATGCCTGTTACAGCCCTCAGGCCCTTACACCTGGAAGCAGTAGTTTCAGGTCACATGCTTGTTCCTAGTCATGTGCCCTAGAGGTAGCTGGATAGAAGGCTTCCTGCCTCTTAAACAGAAGAGCAAATAGGAGAGACCCAGCCTCTCCCAAGGAGCTAGGAGAGGGGTGGGCAAACTTTTTGGCCTGAGAGCACCATCGGGTTCCCAAACTGTATGGAGGGCCGGGTAGGGAAGGCTGTGTCTCCCCAAACAGCCTAGTCCCCGCCCCCTATCTGCCCCCTCCCACTTCCCGCCCCCTGACTGACCCCCTCAAAACCCCCAACCCATCCAACCCCCCCCCCAGCTCCTTATCCCCTGACCGCCCCCTCCTGGGACCCCCCCGCCCCTAACCTCCCCCCTAGGACTCCACCCCCTAATCCAACTGCCCCCATGCTCCCTGTCCCTGACTGCCCCCCAGGACCCTCTGCCCCTTATCCAACTCCCCCCTGCCCCCTTACCATGCCGCTCAGAGCCCGGCCGGAGCCAGCCAGAGCACTGGCGGCACGGGGAGCTGAAGCTGCGAGGGAGGGGGGACAGGCTGGGGGACAGCCTCCCCAGCCGGGAGCTCCAGGGCCGGGCAGGACGGTCCCACAGGCCGGATGTGGCCCGCGGGTCCTAGTTTGCCCACCTCTGAGCTAGGAGATGCCTTTCCATGTGTCAGGCAGAAGGCCCGGGGAGGGGACCACGAAGAGCGAGCAAGAGCACACAACGGGAAGCCTCTGTTGAGGAGGGCTGTGAAGCTCTGGAGATAGCTTTTTATCTTTTTACTGTGCCCTGTTGGGAAGTAAATCTGTTTTGGGTTGCTTTACATTTGTTTCTAAATTAATAAAGAAAGCCCTGAAAAAGGAACTAGATCTGTGCAGCTGGTTTGAGTGAGTATAATTTTCCTCAGTTGGTGGATCAGACCACCAGCTCACACAGTCTTATTAAATCTGTGCACACCTCTGGCACTATATAAATAAGTCTGCCAGGAGTGAAAACTGGAAAAAAAAAAAAAAAAAGTGTGTAGGTTTCAATATTGCTTTCACTGTTGGTCTGAAGCAGAGGAGTTCCAACCACATCTCTCCTACATGTACTCACCTTTGGTATTTATATGCTGTAAAATTTTACAGAAGCAACATTTTTATCTGAAAAGACAGTATTTTCCGCTCTTATTAAAGTAGTCCCTTTAAGTGGGATTGCCAATCATATCTCAAAGAGAATAGTTTGTGGCCACTATGCAGACATGGTTATTAATGGAAGGCTTTAAACTGTTTTAAACTGTTCCCTAAAGTTAAAAAGAATAAAATAAATAAAAAGTAGTTGGGAATTCTGCTTGCCACGTGCTACAAAAGGAGAGATATTTTGTTTTGTCAACCTAAAAGGTGAACCTAGAAACAAAACAAAAATGAAAATAAAACCAAAATATACCTTGTTTATCTTCTCTTTTGGATGCGTCAGGAGATTTGGGAAGTGAGAGAGAACGTCACAGTTGAGAACAACTTGTGTTTGTTCATCAGTACCAGTTACTATGTTGCCTACTGCTCTCAGTGCTGCTGTCTACATTTGAAGAAAAGAAAGTAATAAGACATTACTGCATGCATTGTAACTAAAAAAAACCATGATAGTGTTCCTTTAAGCCAGTCATTTCCTGAAATATAATTTAACATTGTATCTTCAAAACCAGGCTCAGCAATATGCTGAGAGTGAGCAAGGTGGAGTTCTTGCACCACCTCTCCGCAAAGTGAAAAGGCAGAGTACAAATATTTTCTTGAGTGAAAAAGTTCCATCAGAAGTCAAGGAGAGTGCGAGATTTCAAAGTTATTAAAAAGAAAGATTAAGGAACTTGAAACTGAAAGAGAAGAAGATGACTGAGAAGACCAATTAATTAAGAGGTCTGATTTGAGTTACATTTAATGTTCCCATGCTTTTTCTGTATCTCCCCAGACAGCTATTCAACTCAGATCTGTGCTACAGTAACATTACAAGAACTCCCCATTTTTCCCCTTCCTACTAAGTACTGACTCTCAAATTGCTCTCAGTAGGCTCTAGATCTTTATTCATTAGTCAAGTAATTAATGTTTCACAACTGACAATATATTCAAAATACTCATATTTTTTTTAAGTAAAAAAATTCAGGACAGCCAAAGGAAATAAGAACTAAGAAACATGATAAGCATACAGATACCACAAAAAGGTCCTATTTTGCACCATGGCTTCATAGTACTAAAATTTTTAAAGGTGAAAATTTTATCTTAAAGATCCTCTCATTTCATCACATTTTTGACCTGGCTAAACTAGATTGGGTCCCTACCTTCTACAGGGAAATACCAATTTTCCTTACTAAAGAGGATTATAGCATCTGAGTTTATTTTGGCACTCAAAGGTCCCAAAATAACCATTCTTATCTCCAGGATTAGGTATCAGCATATACAGCACCTGCTCTTCTTCTTCCTATACCCAAGGTAATACATGCACCAAATAACAGAGGATTACAATTCAGGAAAACTTGAAGGTTTTCGCCCTTGCAAGAACAATGGCTAGAAACAGTCTCAAAGTTAAATAAATAGATTGGGGGGGGGGGGGGAGGGAAGAGAGAAAAGACCCTTTAGGTAATCTCTTTCTGATGCCCTACTAAATTATCTATCAAACCTTTGTAGATTAGAGTGAAGTTTAGGGATTGTTCATTATATATTCCTTATGGTAAATTAATGTTTGAATACTATGTGTCATATATCATATATACATAACATGTTCAAGTTTTACTTTTATTTTCTTCAGTTCTCATCAACTTGAAGTTTTTTCTACCATAGAACATTTGTAAGACTTAACAATGTGGCTATCTGAAGATCTGTTTTGTTATAATTTAATATTTTTAATAATTTAAAAAAAATTAAAAAGGTGTCTGGGATTTGAAAGCTCAAAAGAAGAATCAACACAAGTACGAGAGCAGCAGAACTGATAAGAAGCCAAGAGTCTCAGGACATCACTGTACAAAAGAGACTGAAATTTTAGGGATAAGGCAAGAGTAAAAGAGATTAGACTGGATAAAAATGCATTACAGATTATAGAAGACGAAACATAAAAATACTAATTGATCAAAAAATATTTTGGTACCACAAGTCTCATTATACTTTTAAAAAGGAATGTGAAGTTGACAACCACTCAATGGAAGACATTTTAATGGGTATCATTTCTTGCACAACTTGTATTCATTTTTTTTACACAAAGGTCACACACCAGGAGATTGTACATATACCTTCAATAGACGGCTATGGAAATTCTATTAAAAATATCTACATATTAGAAAACAATTTAATCTGAAGAGTTTCCTACAACTAAACTAGGGCCTGACAGATCTTTCAACAAGACTTTAGTGACCTGCACAGACCTATTTCTATACCAAAAACCTTGGATTAATGTAGCATGGCCCAATCCCCCAACATGACTTCTCACCCTCACTACATCCCCAGTTCACTACTTACCATCACCTCCTCCCACTTTAGGTTTGTGTAGTGCAGACATGGCAATTTGTATTAGCTAGTAGGGGTTGACCTTAGGAGGGGAAGCCTTGGACTGATCCCCTCCAATACACACATTAAAATACAAGCTTCCCCATCTACACAAGGATAGTAACACATTTCAAAAACATGCCTTCTTTCCTAGTAGGGACACTGCCTTTGGGATCCAGTTTTAAATCTAATTAACTAACATGATTGTAAATGCTAGTCTCACCACTCAACAAAAATTTTTTTTTTTCCAGGACACATGGAAAATAACTTACTAAAAGTATTCATAGAATCAAAGAATATCAGGGTTGGAAGGGACCTCAGGAGGTCATCTAGTCCAACCCCCCTGCTCAAAGCAGGACCAATCCCCACCTAATCATCCCAGCCAGGGCTTTGTCAAGCCTGACCTTAAAAACCTCTAAGGAAGGAGATTCCACCACCTCCCTAGGTAATCCATTCCAGTGCTTCACCACCCTCCTAGTGAATTTTTTTTCCCTAATATCCAACCTAAACCTCCTCCACTGCAACTTGAAACCATTACTCCTTGTTCTGTCATCTGGTACCACTGAGAACAGTCTAGATCCATCCTCTTTGGAACCCCCTTTCAGGTAGTTGAAAGCAGCTATCAAATCTCCCCTCATTCTTCTCTTTTGTAGACTAAATAATCCCAGTTCCCTCAGCCTCTCCTCATAAGACATGTGCTCCAACCGCCTACTAATTTTTGTTGCCCTCCGCTGGACTCTTTCCCATTTTTCCACATCCTTCTTGTAGTGTGGGGCCCAAAACTGGATACAGTACTCCAGATGAGGCCTCACCAATGCCAAATAGAGGGGAATGATTACATCCCTCGATCTGCTGGCAATGTCCCTACTTATATAGCCCAAAATGCCGTTAGCCTTTTTGGCAACAAGGGCACACTGTTGACTCATATCCAGCTTCTCGTCCACAGTAACCCTTAGGTCCTTTTCTACAGAACTGCTGCCTAGCCACTCGGTCCCTAGTCTGTAGCAGTGCATGGGATTCTTCCATTCTAAGTGTAGGACTCTGCACTTGTCCATCAGATTTCTTTTGACCCCATCCTCTAATTTGTCTAGGTCCCTCTGTATCCTATCCCTACCCTCCAGCGAATCTACCACTCCTCCCATCTGCAAACTTGCTGAGGGTGCAATCCACGCCATCCTCCAGATCATTAATGAAGATATTGAACAAAACTGGCACCAGGACTGACCCTTGGGACACTCCGCTTGATACCGGCTACCAACTAGACATGGAGCGATTGCTCACTACCCGTTGAGCCTGATGATCTAGCCAGCTTTCTATCCACCTTATAGTCCATTCATCCAGCCCATACTTCTTTAACTTGCTGACGAGAATACAGTGGGAGACTGTATCAAAAGCTTTGCTAAAGTCAAGGAATAACACATCCACTGCTTTCCCTTCATCCACAGAGCCAGTTATCTCATCATAGAAGGCAATTAGGCTAGTCAGGCATGACTTGTCCTTGGTGAATTCCTGCTGGTCACTTTCCTGATCACTTTCCTCTTCTCTAAGTGCTTCAAAATTGATTCCTTGAGGACCTGCTCCATAATTTTTCCAGGGACTGAGGTGCGGCTGACTGGCCTGTAGTTCCCTGGATCCTCCTCCTTCCCTTTTTTAAAGATGGGCACTACATTAGCCTTTTTCCAGTCATCTGGGACCTCCCCCGATCGCCATGAGTTTTCAAAGATAATGGCCAATGGCTCTTCAATCACATTCACCAACTCCTTTAGCACCCTCGGATGCAGTGCATCTAGCCCCATGGACTTGTGCTCGTCCAGCTTTTCTAAATAGTCCTGAACCACTTCTTTCCCCACAGAGGGCTGGTCACCTCCTCCCCATACTGTGCTGCCCAGTGCAGTAGTCTGGAGATGAACTTGTTCGTGAAGACAGAGGCAAAAAAAGCACTGAGTACATTAACTTTTTCCACATCCTCTGTCACTAGGTTGCCTCCCCCATTCAGTAAGGGGCCCACACTTTCCTTGACCTTCTTCTTGTTGCTAACATACCTGTTTAATTATTATCAATGAAATAAAAAAACAGACTTACTTGAACTTTAACCTCCTGATGGCTCAGAAGGGGAACTAGGAAAGGTACAACGCCTGAATCAATGACCATCTGTATCTGTTCATTACCACCATCTGTTAGGTAGGACAAAGCCCAAACAGTGTCCACAAGAATCTGCAGGAAGCAGAAAAGAACAGACAGCTTATACACTGAGCGTAAGACTGCATCTGAATTGTGTGATCAACACTCCACAAGTCTTTTTAAAAAAAGAGCATGCAATTTAGCCATAGGAAGAGCTCAGAAATGCTACCAGGAGAAACAGTTAGCTAGAATGTTATGATGGCAACTACAATGGTTAAACAGATGGTCATTTGTTCCATCAATAGTTCAAATGCATCACATGTGCTCGTCACAAACTTGGGGGGGGGGAGGGGGGTTAATTAAAAAAAACAAAACACTTTTTGGGTACAGTTGGGCCTGGTCAGTATTTCAATGGAAGACAATCAAGGAAATCCTAAATCCTAGGTGATGAGGATTACTGCTGGAGTTACTATCTGTTGATTAAGACAGAAGTTGCCTTATGGTCATATTAAGAGAGACCATGTGTTGGTTTTAAGAGTTGAGCACTGAGTCGGAGAACTAGTCTAATTCCTATCTAAAATTCTAACTGCAATTTTAGTTAGAAGAAGTCTTATTCAAGTCCTGTTCTAAACTGTTGTGCAATGTTACTTGGTGCTTTTAAACAGCTACTGCAGTCTATTTGAGATTGCTACACTGCAGTAATAAGTGAATGTAGTAAACACACAGAGACTTTAATCCTAATCTTGAAGGATGCATGAATATATATACATACATATTAATACACTGGGTTTATTCTGGAAAAGAGATTATTTATATTATAGCTGGAGCTGGTAGTGATCCCTATTATTTAGGGTGCCTAATACTTTCCATTAAAGAGAGTCTTGCAAACTTTTGTTTTTAAAAGCTCTCACCTCTCCAGTGCTTGCAGACGACCTTTGAAAATTGGCTGAGAAATCTTACAGAACTAGAAAGGTGTTTTTTCTTTGACCCATGAATTTCTGTTTAGGTTTGGTTAAGTTATAAACTGTGAAGTCACAATTTCCCATCTCTTACTTGTGTTCCATAGAAATGTTGACAACATGCTAAAACATTAACTGAAAACGAACATTCAAAAGAGCCAGGTCCATTATCAAAACAGTAGCAGCACCTCCACATCACACTGTGCAGGTGACTGCTGAACCACCTCCCAGACCAGGGGTGGGCAAACTACAGCCCGCGGGCTGGATCCGGCTGGTCGGGACTTTGGATCTGGCCCGTGGGATTGCCCCCCGTGGCGGAGTGGGCCCTGCGCCGTTTCTGGAAGCGCCCAGCACCACATCCCTGTGGCCCCTGGGGGAGGGGAGGGCTCTGCGCGCTGCCCTCGCCTGCAGGCACCGCCCCCCACAGCTCCCATTGGCCAGGAACGGTGAACCGTGGCCAATGGGAGCTTCGGGGGAGGTACCCACAGGCGAGGGAGGCATGGGGCCCTCTGCCCCCCTCTCCCTCAGGGGTTGACCTTAGGAGGGGAAGCCTTGGACCTACCCCCTCCAATACACACATTAAAATACATTTCATAAACAGGACAATCAAGAGGAAGAATTAAGGGAGCACAGGCAAATGTAAATCTGGCATCTCACAAATTTCAACCTAAATAGCTAACTTTTGTGTATATAGTTACTATGTAAAGGGTAAAAAGGTTTCTAAATTTCAGAAATGGTGTTTGTGCTTCCCCCTTTACTCTCCTGATGACCGGAATCTATTATTATGAAAATACTGACAGTAGTGTGTTCACTTAATTATACTCAGGTTAACGTACAAAACAAGTTTACTATTTAAATACAATACACAAACATTTTTGTCTCTAGAGAAACAAAGAAAAAATATCCCAAAACTCAAAATTTTAAGGTATTTGTCTTGTTTTTACTTACATTTATATCTGTATGGTATATAAGAACACACAATGCTGGCAAAATCTGAAAAAAATAAACTATCAATAATTATAGTGGCACCTGTCCATCACAAAGTAACATCAGCTGTGTAAAAGCAAGTTAGAGTAGAACATGTAGAACAGTATGGTTTGAGGATTTATTCATGTATTATACACGTATGTTTCCTAACAGATGGCATTCACTCAAACGTCATAAAAAAATTAAATATTTTGCAGGAATTTTGTACAAATGCAAAATAAAGTTGCAGCAATGCTATACTTTAAAGGAGTAGTGAGAGAGAAGAGAACAATTTCAGGGAATATAAGCAAACTTAAGAGCAAAGATAAATTTTAGTGATTTTCCCAGCTACTTATCAGGGGTGCTGAGAGCCATTGAACCAAAATGTAAACCCTGTATTTGATGGAAACCATTTCAAGCCAGGGGATGCAGCAGTACCCCTAGTTCCAGCACCTATACTACTTATGAAAGCTTGTGTTTAAAATTACCAGGTATAGTAAAAATGTAAGCACAACAAAACCCCCACTTGTTTGGGAAGTTACTAGGATCAAAATAAAATGTTTTTTTACATGCATTTGTGTAGAGCCAAAGCAAAGTCACTCTTACTACAATACATAAACCCTTGTTTGGTAAATTCTCACTTTTAAACAAAAAAGTGTTCTGCTTATACAGTCTCTCAATTCTGAAGTTCCATCATACTTCATTTTGCACTAAAATGATACTTCAAACTGCTTCAAAAAGACTATAGACATCAGAATATATTTTTAAACAAAGTAGAGCTTTAAATAGGTTGGTAGTATAACCCACAGTAAACCAGCATCCCTCTTTTTACGATTGGCCGAAACGGTCTTCAAGTCTGTATTTTTTTTATATCTGGGCAGTCAAGTATTTTCAGGTGCTTCAGTTTTAAAATGGGGACATATCACTGACACTATATATTTTGATAAGTACTCAAAACTTAAATATATATTAAAATGACACACCCACTTAATTATTTACTTACATTTCACATAATTAAAAGTAATTTCATTTGAATAGCTATTTGTATGTAGTAGTCTCTTGTTTGGTGAAAGTATGAAATGCTGCAAATTAAACTAACTCTTCAAGTTAACACTTTCTACAGTCTTCGCTTTTCGACAGTCTATTTCAACAAATTTTCCAAAGACTAATTAGTCAGCATACACACTCTCAAATGGTATAATTAGTTTAGTTATAACCTCCAATTAGATTACATAAATAGACACTTTGATACTTTTATTAACTGGTAATTAATACCAGGCAGCATCATAAAACATGCATTAATTTGTAGCACATACAGCAGCATAAAAAAAACTGTCCTGTAGCCCAGAGATAAGGTGTAAAAATCAGTCCTATTATAATTATTTACCTCCTGAACTGTCTCCATAGGCGGTGGGGGGTCCTTATTCCTGCAGAGATTTACAATGACCCATGTGACGTTCCGAAGGAAGGTGATGGGAATGGAGGGATTGATGAAGGACAGAAGAGGTTTGACAACTCCCAGTGATATGACATAATCTCTACACTGAGGACCATCACCTACAGAAATGAAAATTGTTTTAAAAAAAATTACATTAAAGATGGAAAACCTTGAAATGTATGCAATGACTTATGTTGGGATACTGATATTCTATGTTTCCTCACCAGAAGTTTAGTACCAAAAGCTGCTGTTCAATAAAAATATTTTAGGAGGCATAAAATTTATATTAAAATTTCTTATAGCAAATGAAGTCACTAACTCTCCAAACTTAATAATTAGTATATACATATGGATTCTTGCCATGTGGAAAATTATATGAAACCAGAGAATATAGAGGAAACATAGTCTCATATGGTAATGCCAATGTTCAAAAGTTAGAATCTAAAATTCCTATATGTCCCCTGATTTAATTTCAAGTACTTTTAAAAAGACAGTTAGCACTTACCTATAATATTTCCAAGAGCCCAAACAGCTTGCTCACAAACATTCTGATGTGGTGAGTGAAGCAGTCTCAAAAAGAGGGGTACTGCATCTATACAATGAAAAGATTCGACCCTGTTAGTGGAACATAGAAGAAACTGTACACAATATTTTAGTCTATTATTATTAAAATTTATATAATTCCATAACTTTGCCTGACATTAAGACCTTACAGTTTAAGTTAGAAATATACATAAATTCTCAAAAATGTTTCCTTTCAGAAAACAACCAAATGTTAAACAATGGTCCCCGCACCTAAGCTCCCCTCCCAAAAGGTGGGAGTCAATACACTTAAACAAAATTTTAAGTTAAAGGTACAAAGTCCAGTGTCCTGGAAATTGAGATCTTCTATTTACCCAAAAAACAGGTGCATAACCAGAGCAGAAACACAAGCTTCCCATGCTGCCTTGACAATGTGCCTCAACACCATGACCTGGAAAAACCACCTCTTTAAGAATTCATATTGGTACTATTCCCCTTGAGCCATCCATTTCCCCTCACATAACCCATTCCTTGAAAGCATGAGGAGTCTTAATGGTAAACTTTTCATTTGCACACTATCATACTTTATCATGTAGACCCATCGGGCAAACTAAAACTGATTAATATGCTGGTGAATGAGTTAGCACTCACAAGAGAAAATACTACAAACATTAAAATATTAAGAGCTAAGAAAATTAAAGTGTGTTTTTAAATAGAAAATTTGCAATATAAAAAAATTCCAAGTGGACACAATTGTTTTATTTTTGATAATTTAACACGAGGTAGTAGTAAGCCGAAAAAATTGAACAGATTAATGAACAAAATCTATGGAAAAATTCCATGCAGTTAAGACAAACTGCAAAGGAATTTGTTCAAGTTGCCTCAAGATTAGTAACAGTGCTCAACAGATATGAGAGACATCCAACACACTGACACCTAAAAACTTCACTTCCCTCGGGTGCTGTGACATTCAATCCTACCTGGATCACAAGGTCCTACTTTAATGGAATATTCTTGCCTGTCTTTCTTTACAATCAATGGCTCAACCAAATAACTCTGCTGGTACACGGAGCCAGCATGTCTGGATTGGGGAGGATCAAGTAAGTGTTATTTCTTTCGATAGCACAACTTTTGTGTTTTTAGAAGCGGGATGAAATGTTTCACATCTGCCCTCCAACAGAAGGTGAATTTTTGCAAAAATCTGTTTAAGTAATTAGAGAACAAAATTAGAGGGTTCCCCCCACAAAAAAAGTGTAAAGTTTAACTATACTTTCTTTTCAATGGCGCTGGAGCAAAAATAGCTCAAGTTTGATACCCGGAATGGAAATAACTCTGAGGACTACCGACATTACTAGATTTGGAAAAAGACAATTGAAGAAGTAATAACTGAAAAATCACTGAGCGCACACAGTTGGCATCTAAGTCTTGCACCTTTTGTAAAATCACTGCATATACTCTGTCTAGCCTGACAGAAAACAGCCTGTTCGGATAATTTGCATGAGAACTGTCTTACTGAATAGTATCAAAATCCTTGAAAAAGCTGCTTTAGCATTGAGACATGAGAAAAACTGCAGGTGCGATCCTGGGATTTTATTGTTTCTCTGCACTTTTGACAACACTGCAAATTCTAAACTTGCATTTCTCTTTTCCAAGCTGAAGAGTCCCTGTCTTTTTCATCTCTCCTCACATGGAAGCTGTTCCATACCCTTAATCATTTTTGTTGCCCATCTCTGTACCTGTTCCAATTCTAATATACGTCTTTTTTGAGATGGAGAGACCAGAATTGCAAGCATTATTCAAGGTATGGGCATACCATGGATTTATATAGTGGCATTATATTTTCTGTCTTATCTATTCCTCTCCTAATGGTTCCTAACATTGTTAGCTTTTTTGACTACTGCTGTACATTGAACAGATGTTTCCAGAGAACTATCCCAATGACGCCAAGATCTCTTTCTTGAGTTGTAACAGCTAATTTAGACCCCATCATTTTATATGCATAGATGGGATTATGTTTTTCAATGTGCATTACTTTGCATTTATCAGCACTGAATTTATCTGCCATTTTGTTGCCCAGTCACCCAGTTTTGTGAGATCCATTTGTAGCTCTTCAAAGTCAGCTTTGCACTTCACTATCTTGACTATTTTTGTATCGTCTGCAAAGTTTGCCACATCACTGTTTACCCCTTTTCCAAATCATTTTTGAATATGGTGAATAGGACTGGTCCCAGTACAGATCCCTGGAGGACACCACTATTTACCTCTCTCCATTGTGAAAACTGATCATTTATCCCAACCCTTTGTTTCCTATCTGTTAACCAGTTACTGATTCCTCTTATCCCCATGACTGCTTACTTTGCTTAAGAGAATTTCATGAGGGACCTTGTCAAAGGCTTTTTGAAAGTCCAAGTACACTATATCCACTGGCTCAACTGTGTTGCATGTTTGTTGACTCTATCAAAGAAGCCTAATAGATTGGTGAGGCATGATTTCCCTTTACAAAAGCAGTGCTGACTCTTCCCCAAATTGTGTTAATCTAGATCTCTGATAATTCTGTTCTTTACTATAGTTTCAATCAATTTGCCTGGTTCTGGAGTTAGGCTTACCAGCCGGTAGTCGCCAGGATTGCCTCTGGAGTCTTTAAAAAAAAATTGGTGTCACATCAGCTATTCTCCAGTCATCTGGTAACAGAGGTTGATTTAAATCAGAGGTGGGCAAACTATGGCCTGCGGGCCATATCTGGTCAGGGAGAAGGGGGTGGTTAGATGGGGCAGGGGGGCGGCCAGGAAGGGTGGGGGGTTGGATGGGGCGGCGGGGGGTAGTCAGGAGCAGGAGTTCCAGGGGCGGTCAGGGAGCAGTGGAGGTGGATGGAGCAGGGGTCCCCAGGGGGCAGTCAGGAAGGAAGGGGGGGGGTTGGATAGGGCGTCAGGGGGCAGTTAGGGGCGGGAGGTCCAGGGGCGGTCAGGGGACAGAGAGCGAGAAGCGGGGGGGGGGGGGGGGGGGGGTTGGATGGGGGGGGGGGCCACGCCTGGCTGTTTAGGGAGGCACAGCCTCCCCTAACTGGCCCTCCATACGATTTCTGAAACCCGATGCGGCCCTCAGGCCAAAAAGTTTGCCCACCCCTGATTTAAAAGATAGGTTACATACCCAGTTAGTAGTTCTGCAATTTCATATTTGAGTTCCTTCAGAACTCTGGAGCGAATACCATCTGGTCCTGGTGGCTTATTACTGTTTAATTTATCTATTTGTTCCAAAACCTCCTTTACTGATACCTCAATCTGGGATAGTACCTCAGATTTATCATCCAAAAAGAATGACTCAGATGTGGTAATCTCCCTCACATCCTCTACAATGAAGACCAATGCAAAGAATTCACTTAGCTTCTCTGCAACAACCTTGTCTTCCTTGAGCGATCCTTTAGCACCTTGATCATCCACTGTCCTCACTGATTGGCAGGCTTCCTGCTTCTGATGTACTTAAATGTTTTTGCTGTTAGTTTGTGTATCTTTTGCTAATTGCTCTTCAAATTCTTTTTTTGCCCGCCTAAATATACTTTTACACTTGACTTGCCAGAGTTTATGTTCCTTTCCTTTTTTCTCATTAGTTTAATATTAAAAACAGTTCAAAACTGATTGGGGGATTTATGCAATGCTTTTGACTATGAAAAGCAGTTCCTAGTGGAAGGACAAGGGAAAGTTAAAAACACCTTTTCTTTGATATTCTGAATATATTTGTTAACTTTAAAAAAAAACAACAACAACAAAAACCAACTCCTCCTTGGACTTAGTTCCTTTCTACATCCTGTCTGCCACAAGCCTGGCTGGCCTTTCAGCTGCAGCTTGTGGCTAAACCACCACCGTCTGTTGAAAATATCTAATTATGAGACTAATATAGCTACCACCCTCTTACCACCGCCCCGCACCAAAATGCAAAGAAAGAAATGAACATGGCTGCTGAGACACAAGCTGCAGCAGAAAGGGTAGCTGGGCTCATGGGAGATAGGCAGAGAGGGGCAGCTTACAGTTACCATTTTTACCCCTTCCTTCCCTCCTTTCCTCTGGAAGGTACAGGCCAAACTGCAGGAAAGTAATTCAAATCCTTCAATTCCCATCCCCCCTCAACCTCACCTTCAGTCACATCTAATCAGCTATTCCCTCCACATCTTTGCCCCCTAAATAAATAAATTCTAGCTCAATTAATCTCTCCACACCAATTTCCTCCTCTAAATTTATTCTCCCACCAAGCCAGTTAATGCATCTCCTCTCAAAAATCAACTCTCCTCTTCTCCTAAACAAAATTAATGCTGTCTTTCAAATTACACTGCATGCATTATCTGCCCCTCTAAAAATCAATAAAATCATCCCTGTTTTCACCTCTTTAAAATAATCAGTCCCCATCTCTTTTTGTGAGGCCCCTAATGCTACTGCCCCTTTTCTGGTGTTCTCTTCTGATTGCCAACAGCCTTTAGCCTCCTAGCTCCTTCAGTACCTAAGCTAGCGCAAGATAAAAGCATAGCCTCTTTCCTTCTACAACAGCACCAAGGCACCCTTTGTTCCCTCACTCCTCATCCCTCTTAAAAGAGGAGCAGCTCAGAGGCTGTTTTGCTTCTTATTCCCCCTTTCTTCCTGTGGAAACAGCAGAAGCTCCAGCAATTGCACTTTTCATTCTCATTTGCTCTCCTGAAACAAAATACAGCTATTGACACCTGAGTCACTTTCCCTTCCACTCCCATTAAAAGTGCAGTAGACACCTGGACTGATCCTACCCTTGCATTTTCCCTGCCAGGTATTAACTGAGCAGGACATCCAGCCAGATTTTGGGAGAGGACATGTTCCCCTCATGCCTCTCAGTGGTCAGTTATATGAAATCATTAATTAGGCTCTGTCATGTGTATGGATTTCCTATTTTTATTACTCTGCTTAAATACACAACTTCATATATCACTGCTTATGACATAACACAAAGATGTCATGATGAGCACAAGAATTCTAGATAAACTGAACAATGTGCTCATGTTAAAGCTGCTATTAAAATCTTCAACGATTGCATTTCCTGACTAACTTCAACTGTGCAACCCTAACGCAGTTATCTGTATTTAACAGCATTTTTAAAACTGTAACATTTATAGTATCTTTTTAAAGTAGGAAGAATTATTCATTAAGCCTTCTGGTTCTAGTCCTGTGGAGAGTAATAGCACTCAATTTCAGGAAATATCTTTTCAAGAGTGACAAAGAATTAACATTTTCTGTGATGCTCATAAGATGACTCTTCAAACTTCCATACTCAGGCCTCAATTTCCTAATGCTAATCATTGTTGGCAAATACCTCAAGGGTTACAAGCAAAAGCACGACTATTATTTCTAGCACCTTTCTGCTAATTTCTTTTTCATGGTTTTAATATAAAAATTCCAAATGGAAGACACTTTTCACCTTTACCCAGCAACATCCACATATCCCACAAATGAGCAACTTTTAGCACTTACTTGACTGTACCACAGCTTGGGTCTGTGCAGAAGTGCCCGATGCTATGTTAGTCAGTGCCCACGCAGCTTCAAATTGTAATGAGGGACTGTTTAAAAAAAAAAAAAAAAAATTAAGTCAAGCAGTAATTTGAAGTGTGCTCATTAGGCTATTATATGGTTGCCCTCTACAGCTATTAGCTGTGTCTATATATAGAAATTGCAGAATTTAATACTGTATTGTGTAGTTTAAAAAAAAAAGACTAGACATTTCAGAAGAATTGAGAAGTTTAAGGGAATGGGAAAAAAAATTATACTTGCCAAAGCCTCATCTACTACTCCTCACCACTGAAAACAAGCCAATTGATTCTGTCCCTCCCACAACTAAGGCACCTCCCCATATTTGACAGATCCACACACTGCGGAGCCTGCCCCACACACAGCTGATACAAATACCCCTTCCCCTAAGCTTTGGGAGGGAGGAGAGACCAGCACTGGGGGATCTTTGTCCCCCTCTGAGGCCTGGGGGGAAGGTAACATCATTGGGGGATCTTCACTGAGTGGGGAGTGGAGGGGCAGGAGCTGCTACTCCACAGCCTGCTCTGACTTTGCATGCTCTAACCCCATGCATTCCAGTGAAGTGGAAGGGAGCACTAGTTGCTCCACATGCTATGGGACCAGTTGTTAATCACATGAAGCAGCTCTGATTGGCCTGTGGAGCTGACAGGGGTCGGACAAGAGAGTGACAAGCGTGCAGAAGTATGGGCCTGTACTTGCCATTTCCAAAACCTGCCAACATTTGTCTTACATATCTTTAAGATCTGCAACACTCCTCCCCACCACACATGCTATACTTATTGTATTGACGACCATATTTCTAGCCAGGGATTCCATCCACTGCCATGTCACTCCTTAATTAGTTGGAAAAGTCCATTATCTTTCCCCAAGGGATGAGTGTGCTGCCTCTGCAAAGGGCCCAGAGAGCAAATACCAGAAATATAACCAAACTTCTTCCAATTCCCCCTGCCCTTGTTGAAATCACTACAGAAATTCAGTCCTATGTTGTTGGTTTTTTGGAGGGGGGGGGGATTGGTTCAAAAACAGGAGTTTGTACACAGTTAAAGCAAATACTGACAATACAGGGGAGAAAATAACTGTCATGTAACATCTTAAATTATCATACAGACCATTTCAGGTTTTAACCTGGCAACTGAAGTCTTTTAGGGCTGGTCAGCTCAATGTGTTTGTCCTGTAGAGTGGGGTGAGGAAACAGAAGCAGGCTGTTCTCAGCAGAACACCCATTATGGAATGCCCATAATCTCTTTGTGCAACAGAGTGAATGTTTGAAAGCAAGATGCAAGGGTCCTTGGTTTTGCCACATTTTCAGTGGGGATTGTGGGGTTTGGTCTGTTTTTTTCTATAAGTGGTAGAGGAAACAGTTGCATTGGCTAACATGGTGTTGGTAATTTCACTGTAAAATATCGTAAGTATCTAGAACAGCGGTTCTCAAACTGGGGTCCATAGACCCCTGAGGGTACTCCAGGGGGTTTGTGAGTCCTGTCCGGCTCCAAGGGGTCCGTGAGTCATGTCCAGGGCCACCGGCTCCACTGATCAACTCCTCACCCTCCCTCCCAGTGTCTTCTGCACACCACGGAATAGCTGTTCAGCGGCGTACAGGAGGCGCTGGGAGGGCGGTGGGAGGAGCGGGGATGGGGAGCGCTCGGGGAAGGGCAGAAAGAATTGGGGAAGAGGGGTGAGGGCGTGGGTGAGGCCTTGGGAAAAGGGGTGGAGTGGGGGCAGGGCCTGAGCAGGGGTTGAGCACCCCTGTGGAAAATTAAAAGCCGGCTTGGGGGGCTATGAAAATTTTTAAATCAAAATGGGGGTCCTTGGGTTGCTAAAGTTGGGAACCACTGATCTAGAAGGTATTAGATATATATTATATTCATTTTTGACATTTGCATATTTCTTATTTCCAAAAAGAAGACATCTGAAAGGAAGAAAAAAACATAGCACAGTTTCAACTTTGACTTATTTTTAGAAATAACCATCTCTAAATGGACTACTTTGGATGGCCTAAGATAAACAGCGCATTTATGCTCACTAAATTACAGAATAACTGGACCAAACAGACGGACTGGTCATATAAACACAGTCCTGGCAACTATGTGGGTAAGAAGAGTCCAAAATATCAAGACTGAAGGAAAAAGAGGCTGACCCAAGACATGGTGAGATGGAAGACCATTAGCATGTGGTGTGTTAGAGGATATGGCACTGAAGAGAGAAAGAGAGAGAGAGAAAAAGAAAAAAAAAAAGAAAAACACGAACTCCTACAAGAGACCCTATTTGATAAGATTAATGAAAGGACAAAGTTCAGAACAAATTTGTCACAGGAGCATTGTAATGCAAAAGCATCACAGAACTGGTCTGTCCCATATCACTGATTGCCAGTAAAATGCCATCACACTTCCACCAACAAGAGCAGGGGAATATAGCCTGTTAAAGAAGCTCTGTGGATCAGTTAGGAATATGAGTGTATATAGAGTATTTATTTTCCCTGAGACCATGCATGTTGCATCTGACATGTGCCTAGCCAAATACACAGTAGTAGTTTGGTAAAGAGTTGTGTGTAGACTGTGGTTAAAGGGAGTGATGGAGGGCTAGCATTTATACAAGGGGGCAGAATTAAGGTTGCAGTGAACGGTATGGTAGTTGTGATAATCGTAAGATGTGTGCGTGTGGTTGGAGGAGTACAGGGTATGTATTATTAGATGACTTAACTTTTCATTTCCTTGCTTTCACTGATTTGTTTCAGGTATGTTGCACAGGTAGCAACCCTAACTGCTTCTTGGAGCTTTTTGTGAAATAGCTTCCTAGATATGTTCATTCTTAATTCGAGGTGGTGTAGGAAAGGAATGGGTATTGTGGACACAAAAAGGTTAAAAGAGCATCTGCTAACAGACAATAGCTGTGCATAATCGCTTCTGTTGTACGAGAAAGTGACAGTAAATCATGGCTTCTAGTGGAGGTTTTACATGCACCCAACCTCCATCAATCAGGCTTCTGTTCACTCAGTTCCCCATTCTCCCCATCAGTCAGGTCTGTATGTACAGTGCATAAACTTTCAATTATAACATGAAGAGCAGCTAAAAATGACCCTAACTACAACTTTAAGTTTTTAACTACCTACTGCATCAGATCTATATCCCTACTCAAATTTTGTAGACAATATTTTAAAAGATATGGATCACAATAAAAGAACTGCCCAGGAAAAATTTCATCCAGATCCCAATTTCAAAGACTCCCTATACAAATTTACAAAGAAGCCATAAAAAACTACACAGAAAATGGACAAAAATCAACTGTGTGAAATGTCACACCAGTTGGACATCTACTTTTGCAGAAAAATGGGCGCTTATAGCCCATTTTATAATGCAACCCTAATTATGAAATTGTTACCAGGCATTTCCATAATAGCTGGTTTGCTGAGCAAGTCACAAGCAGGGCCTTGTGTATTCTATGATTCTGCAGCTGCAGAATGGCATCCAAAATCTGTTTGCATTTAAAAATGTTTCTAATTTATGGTTGCAGAAGTAACCTTGAAAACTCAAAGTGAGTGTAAACAAATACAGTGATGCCTGCCTGAGAGTGAAGAGAGTCTGAAACGATAGCTGAGGGTTTATGAACTGCCCCAACTCCCCAATCAGAGCCATGGACTCCATGATTCTGTGATTGTGCAATTTGGCATTTTTCTAAGGTGTTCCAAGGAATTCACCATATCCCTCTGAACTCTGCCCTGCTGGGACTTGCCTGCAGCTGTCTTTTGTTTTCCAGCTTTCCCTTCAAAGAGAAGTTAGATAGCAGCACAATGCTCCCTGTACTGTTCAGTGGAGCCAGAGCTGAAGTCCACCTTGCAGAAAGAGCGAAGGGAGCCAGAAGTGTAGGCTGCTGAAACAGGCAGCCTGGGGAAGAGTGCAGCAACCAAGATCAATGATGCTGTGGTATTTGGTCCCACTGTGCCCAGTATACATGGCCATGGTCATAAGTTTGCATCTGAAATAGTGCTGCCTTTTAATCATAAAACTTAAGGAAAGGGGGAAAAGAAAAAAAATGTTTACTTACTTATCATCCCTTTCTAGACAGTTGACCAGAATTGGTAAAATTCCAGATTTTATTAAGTCATCAATAGGTGGATTTCTGTCACTGGATAACAGTTTTCTGTAAAATTAAGTAAGACAGATGAGTAAATAACATCATCAAGGAAAATTTCTGTAGCAACTGTGTGCATGTTGCTGGGTTTTTTTACCTTGCAGCTTGGACAGCACTCAACTGGATCACAGGGTTATCACTTGTGGCATTCTGCAATACAAAAATAAACAAATTCAGAAATCCATCAAATGAGCCTTAAATTCTGAATTCAAGAAACTGAAGATATTAAGTTTAACATACCTGCAATATAGCTTCTAGTGTTACATTTTGCTTGAAAAGAAAAAGAGATCATTTAGCAACAAATTACTAAAATTACATTTAATGCTGAAACATTCTAGACTAAACATTTGAGCAATGGTGAGCAGTGTCACTCCACTACTTCGTTGGAGTTGTAACTGCTCGGATTTGCCTTTTCTGTCCATCTACAGGCATTTTAAAAATGAACATAAGACTCAAACTCAAGTGAATAACAGAACAAAAGTCTTCTAGCCACTACCAAAGAAACTAAGTTTTAGAAGCAGATTCAGAATCAAGCAACTTACTGCTTTAAAGTCAGCATCGACATCTGAGTCTTCTAAACTTTCTTCTTGAGGGACATTTCTTTTTTTCAAAAGATGTTCATCTCTTTTGTTCTAAAGATATTAAAGACACTTTAATGCTTATCAATACTGACTAATCAAACAGAGGCACTTAAAAATAATTTACATAAGATTGTTTACATAAAGAGATTTGGAACTCCAGACTGATTTGACAGTAGGGCAGCTGTAAGTCACTCATTTTGTCTTAAGCTAAAATGGATTTGAATCTATATATAAGCATGTATCTTGTGAACCATGACAAAATACTACAATCCGTTGCATAAAATAGATAGTTAACACCTTTCAGTTAAAAAGTGTCAATATTTTACATGGAGTTTATAGCACACATAGCTCTGCCTCAACAGTCACTTAAATTAGAAATGAATAATGATGTCCTAGTCAAATAAGACTAAAATTAGTTTGTAAATAAGACTATTACAAGCTGCTCAGATATCCTGATTACATCTATTTTAATCCTAGGTGTAAACAAACATGCTCCAACACACTGGCACTGATAGACCCTGGTCACTGCAGCATTAACAACAGTTTCTACTTATAACACAGTACCCTGCAACTTAGTGCTTTGTTTAGTAACTACTCAGATGAGCTTCTCTGAATAAGCTGCATTTTCAATGTTAAAGCATCCACAAAATATTCACAGTCTGCTTAATCAGCTTGCTTACTACCTTTTATATTCTAAGTTTTCTACCTTTATAAGAGGAAAAAAATCAAATAAAGGTTTCGACTATGCCAAACAAACATGTTTTATTTGTAGTTTTGAGATTTTTATTCCAAGTTTGTTTATTCACCAGAAAAAAATTCTCTTCCACAGAAAAAACTCTCTCTTCCACATTTTAGACATGACACCACCGACTTCCTGAGGAAACTACAATGCATTGATGTTCTTCCTGAAAACACCATCCTGGCCACCATGGATGTAGAAGCACTTTACCAATATTCCACATGAGGATGGACTACAAGCTGTCAGGAACAGTATCCCTGATGAGGCCACAGCAAGCCTGGTGGCTGAGCTTTGTGACTTTGTCCTCACCCACAACCACTTCAGATTTGGGGACAACTTATACCTTCAAGTCAGTGGCACTGCTATGGGTACCCGCATGACCCCACAGTATGCCAACATTTTTATGGCTGACTTAGAACAACGTTTCCTCAGCTCTCGTCCCCTAGTGCCCCTCCTCTACTTGCGCTACATTGATGACATCTTCATCATATGGACCCACGGAAAGGAGGCCCTTGAAGAATTCCACCTGGACTTCAACAATTTCCACCCCACCATCAACCTCAGCCTGGACCAGTCCACACAAGAGATCCACTTCCTGGACACTACAGTACAAATAAGTGATGGTCACATAAACACCACCCTATACCGGAAACCTATTGACCGCTATACGTACCTACATGCCTCCAGCTTCCATCCAAGACACATCACACGATCCATTGTCTACAGCCAAGCCCTAAGATACAACCGAATTTGCTCCAACCCCTCAGACAGAGACAAACACCTACAAGATCTTTATCAAGCATTCGTAAAACTACACTACCCACCTGGGGAAGTGAGGAAACAGATTGACAGAGCAAGACGGGTACCCAGAAATCACCTACTACAGGACAGGCCCAACAAGGACAATAACAGAACACCACTGGCCATCACATACAGCCCCCAGCTAAAACCTCTCCAGTGCATTATCCACGATCTACAACCTATCCTGGAAAATGATCCCTCACTCTCACAGACCTTGGGAGGCAGGCCAGTCCTCGCTTACAGACAACCCCCCAACCTGAAGCAAATACTCACCAGCAACTACACACCACACCACAGAAACACCAACCCAGGAACCTATCCCTGTAGCAAACCTCGTTGCTTACTCTGTCCCCATATCTACTCTGGCAACAGCATCAGAGGACCCAACCACATCAGCCACACCATTAAGGGCTCATTCACCTGCACATCCACTAATGTTATATATGCCATCATGTGCCAGCAATGCCCCTCTGCCATGTACATTGGCCAAACCGGACAGTCCCTCCGCAAAAGAATAAATGGACACAAATCGGACATCGGGAATGGTAACATACATAAGCCAGTAAGTGAACACTTCAATCTCCCTGGTCATTCTATTACAGATTTAAAAGTCACTATCATTGAACAAAAAAACTTCAGAAACAGACTTCAAAGAGAAACAGCAGAACTAAAATTCATTTGCAAATTCAACACCATTAATCTGGGCTTGAATAGGGACTGGGAGTGGCTGGCTCATTACAGAAGCAGCTTTTCCTCTCCTGGAATTGACACCTCCTCATCTATTACTGGGAGTGGACTACATCCACCCTGATTGAATTGGCCCTGTCAACACTGGTTCTCCACTTGCGAAATAACTCCCTGCTCTCCATGTGTCAGTATATAATGCCTGCATCCGTAACTTTCACTCTATGCATCCGAAGAAGTGAGGTTTTTACTCACGAAAGCTTATGCCCAAATAAATCTGTTAGTCTTTAAGGTGCCACCAGACTCCTTGTTGTTATTTTAGACATGGTCTATCTTTTGTTCTGTGCATAGTTTCCTGCAACTGTACTATATTTCCATCTTCATTTTGGGTTAAAACATTTAAAAAGCAAACTACACTGTCTTAATTACAAAAACTCTGATTCTCCATTATGCAAGCAATTAAAGAAAGACACTTTCTCCCCTCCAAACTATCATCTGCTATGGTGTCACACTATATCTCAAAAGAGCACCCTGTAACCCCCATATTCATCATTCATATAGGATTGTGATATTTCATACAAAGCATGCCTTATAAGATATCATACGAAAGGTCATGATGTGCTGAAACCCACTGTTCTGTCAAAATATGCATATCATTAGTGTGTAAGAAATTATGAGATTCTGCTGTCTGGTTGTTATTGAAATATGTTGTGACTTAGGAGTCACCCACTGCTATTTCTCCAGTGACAACAAAGGAGGTGACCCACACCCAGGTGGGCGTTAAATGACCATTAATCAGCAAGGGAGTTGTAAACAAGAGATATACAATTCTGTAAGAGAGTTGCACAAGCATCACACAATGGGGATTGCTCAACTCTATGAGGCCTTGTCTACACTGGCAAGTTACTGTGCAGTAAAGCAGCTTTCTGTGGAGTAACTCCCAAGGTGTACACACTACCACGCCGCTTACGGCATGGCTACACTTGCAGATGTAGAGCACTTTGAGTTAAACCAGCCTTCGTAGAGCGCAGTAAGGAAAGCGCTGCAATCTGTCCACACTGACAGCGCACTGGCGTGGCCACATTAGCAGCTCTTGCAACGTCCACAGAGAGCAGTGCATTGTGGTAGCTATCCTAGCATGCAAGTGACTGCAATGTGCTTTTCAAATGGGGCGGTGGAGTGGAGTGTATTGTGTGTATGTGGGGGGAAAAAGAGTGGGTTTTTGGGGGGCTGAGAGCATGTCAGCATGCTGTCTTGTAAGTTCAGAAAGCAGCAGACCTCCCCCTCTCCCCCCCCCCTCTCTCTCTCTCACACACACACAGCATTCCACAGTAATGGTTGCTTTGTCTCAGAGCAGATAAGCATGACGGCTGTCAAACAGAGCTTTCAAAGGGCATATCCAACACACAATGACAAGAGTGGCCACTTGACTTAAGGGGATTATGGGACGTTTCTGGAGGCCGATCAGAGCGCAGTAATGCAACACCTCGTTCACACTGACACTGGGGTGCTCCAGTGGGGGCGCATCAAACATTATTCTACTCGCCGAGGTGGAGTACCAGGAGCGCTCTAGCCGTGGAGTCAGAGCGCTCTACGTGCCTTGCCAGTGTGGACGGGTAGTGAGCTAGTGCGCCCGGGGCTCCTTTAATGCGCTGTAACTCACTAGTCTAGCCAAGCCCTTAGTGTGCAGAAACTCCTCAGTTGCAGTGTTATCAAAAAAACACCTTGACGAGAGTGGTAAGCCTTAAAGCGCAGAGGCTCCAGCACTATATTGGCAATGTAAACACATTACAGTGCAGAAAGCAATCAACTGGCCTCCAAAAGTGTCCATAATCCCTCAAGTGTTCTTGTTTTGAACTGGGCTGCCCTGGAGACATGCTCCCCTCTCCTTTCAAAGCTCAGTTTCTGACAGCCATTGCATGCTGTGCTGATCTGCTCTGGGACACAAAGCAAACCATTAATGTGGCATGCTCCTACTGTTGAACACAGAGAGAGATAGAGAGAGGGGGTGTGTGTGTGAATGTGAGAGAGAGAGAGATTGCTGTACAGAGAGCTGGGGACGGAGGCTGTGGTTTCCCCCTCCTCCTGCCTCAAGACTGGTTGCTTCCTGCTGCTGTTTGAACTTACAAGACAGCATGCACACACTCTCTATCCCCCAAAACACAGTCTCCCCCCTCGTACCCCCATACACACACACACTCCCTGTTACACACTCTGCCCCCCCCCCCCGCCTTCAGTTGAAAAGCAGCTGGCAATGTAGTAGGATGCCCATGGAACAATGGGATTGGGAAACCTGCATCATGTGATGCTGTGCCTGCCCCATGAGGCATTGCAAACCCTTCCCAAAGCACCCTGCGGCCAGTTGCACAGTGGGCTAGCTACCACAATGCACTGCTTTCTTTGCCCTTGCAAGAGCTTCTAATGTGGATTAGAAGCACAGTGTGGACATGCAACAGCTGTTTAATTCCAGCGTTTTAATAAAAGTGGTATAACTTGTTGTGCAGAAACTTGCCAGTACAGACATATCCTGATTTAGCAAGGCCCACCAGGACATGCCTGGGCTAGTATTTTCCAGGCATATGGACTGAGGGTATAAAATAAGAGAAAATTGCATCATGCAATTACCTTTCTCCTCCCCCATTTACACTGACGGCAACAAGAATGCTGGGAAGACAGAGACTAGAACTGAGGAGACTGGTCCCAGGCTTAAAGGGAAAGCCTGCATATTAAGGGCTGTAACCTACCTGCAACATCCAGTGGGGTGAGAGAAACTTCTTGATGTAAATACTGCTTAGTTTTAGGATTTAGCCTGCATGTTTACTTTTTATTTTCTTTGGTAACTAACTCTGACCTTTCATGCTTACCACTTAAAATCTATCTTTCTGTAGTCAAACTTATTTTAATGTTTTATCCTTACCAGTGAGTTTATCAAAAGTGCGTGGGAAATCTATTCTGTTTACAAAGGCTGATTCATGTCCATTTTCCTTTGACAAAGTGGTGAACTAATTAATAAGTTTGCACTGTTCAAAAGAAGGTCTTGAGCAGTGCACGATGGTGTATTTCTGGTGCAAGGCTGGGGGCTTGGGAGACTTACTAGTGTTTCCCGGCGTATCGTTCATGAGTGGCTTGGAGAGTGTTTATGCAATGTAGCTGGGTGAGCTACTGCATGCTGGTGGCTGAGTGATAATTGCACCTCGAGGTGTTTGCTCTTTGTCACTAGAGCAAAGCATTGTGAGAGCCAGCCTAGACTAGAAGATTAAGAGGGAACAGAAGTCCCACAGTTTGAGGTTGTACCCTATGGATCCTGTCACAGTTATACACACCTTACTGGATATGGTGACTATGCCCTTATTGCCTATTTATGATGCATAAAGATAGTTCAGGCTTGATTTTATTTAGATGTTTTCTGTATTTGATTTTTACATTAGAAAAATCATGCCATTATTTCCCTTTCTTTGGTTGAAGGATTCTTTAGACAACTCAAGTTAAACAACATCATAAGTTGTACATGAACAGAACAGCTTTCCCACTCCTCAACTGGGATGGGGGAATAACAGTATGTTAAGGCTTTTCCAACCAGGGAATGAAACAAGCCCCAGGACTGAAAAAACCCATCTTTATCCATCACAGAGGTTTAGTAAAAGGCGTAAGTTTATTTTCCTTTGCAGTTCATGTGACACTACTGCTAGAAGGCCCATATTCTACTTCAAGAACCAGGCTAGTTGTGCTTTGGAAAGCATAACCTGTATACATGCCAAACACAAATCAGGAGGCCCAGGACAGTTTTCACAAACATACTAACAGTTTAATTTCTCTCCAGGCTATAATTCAGGGTTAGAACCCCCAATTTAGCAGTCAGGTTTTATCTGCATTACAAGAACCATCCACCTACCAAAATTGTCTGCCACAGCAAAGGGCCCTATGATGAGAGACAATCAAAAGCATGGTGGTTCTTATAGTGCAAACAGGCCCTGAGTGTTTTAAATTTCTTTGTGAGGTTTAATTGTGAAAATGTTAAAAATGGGCATTGTGCACACAAGCCATTTTAGGCACAAACTAAAGGACTGAGTCAACGTACAGGCTTGTGTCAAACGTTTCTACACTAGGCAAGCAACAGATGACTATGGTGCTGTTCTTTGGCTGAGTTAGTTTTTGACAAAGCATTTGCTTATATCCTTTTAAGCAGATACTAATACTACGCTGACTTGGTTTCAGCCTTGGCAATTCTTGAGTTGTGTAAATGTAACTGTCTTTCCTACTGCTTGCGTGAATCATGAGCAGCATGAAAGACCTGATTTGGGAAGGCTGTTTCCCCTGCTCAGTGGCAAGGACAGATCATTTAGGGGGGGTGGTAGGCTTCTCAGGTGCCCTTTCTCCCATCCTAAAGAGCTTGCATAAGAATAAACTCTATGGGCCGGGACAGTTCTAGAATTCTCTCCATAGTCCGATGTTGCTCCTTCAACCTGCTTCAGACAGGCACTAAAGCGGCTTGGAGTTGAAGCCACAGTGTTCTCAGTTTCTGTCTTCATGGGGACCAAAGGATCAAGCTTGCTGTTGAACTCTGGCGTACTACCATGAGATCACTAGGCCATCTCCCTTTTGCATCCTCAGCAATAGAGAACTGCACCTGAACTGTGTTGCCAACTCTCACAATTTCATAATTAATAATGAAATTTTGGCTCCTGCTGGAGCCAGTCCCATGAGGACACAAGCAGCTCTGACCTTCATGTGGTTTCCAGCCACATGGGGGGGGAGGGGGGGGAGGGAAGAGAGAAGAAGAAAAAAAAAACCCTTCTGACTGGCTGCTTTCCCCGCTTCCTAGGAAAGAGCAATCCAATCAGGGCTGCAGCCTGAGGCAGACAGGCCATTCCCCTACCCCCAAACTTCTTAGCTCCTGAGGGAAGAGGGAGCAGCTAAGACCATGTTCATAAGAGGGGCAGGAGGAAGAAGCTACAGAAAGCTCAATGCAGCTCTGCTCCTCCCCTTGCCTGTGAAAAATGGGTCAGTATGCCCTCTGCTCCTCCACTCCCCCTCTGTGCAATAGCAAGACTGGAAAGTGAAAGGATGAAGAACCCATGGAGCTGTCCTCCCTCAGACCTGGGAAGAGAGAGAAGAGGGGGATGAATAACCTGATGTTGCTCCACAAGGCCTAGGGAGGGAGAGAAGAGAACCCAATTGCAGTTACCCGCCCAGGTATAGGAGAAGGGGATCAAGAACCCCTGACCATGCAAGACCAGATGTGCACTGAAGTAGGGTTACTATACGTCCATTTTTTCCCGGACATGTCTGGCTTTTTGGTAATCAAACCCCCGTCCAGGGGGAATTGCCAAAAAGCCGAACACGTCTGGGAAAAATACTGGCCGGGCACTTCCCCTCCCGGGCTCCAGCTGCTCTGCTCCTCCCCAGACTCTTCAGCTCTGTTTAAGAGCCGAGCGCTCCGGCTTTGGGCAGCCCCCTTGCCTCCGGACCCCGAGCCGCGGGTCGGGCACTTCCCCTCCCGGTCCAGCTGCTCTACTTCTCCCCTGACTCTTCGGCTCTGTTTAAGAGCCAAGCTGCCTGAAGGCTACCGGCTTCGGGCAGCCCCCTTACCTCCGGACCCTGTGCCGCCGGAGCAGAGCAGCTGGAGCCCAGGAGGGAAGTGCCCGGCCGGGGGTGCAGGGTCCGGAGGCATGGGGGCTGCCCGAAGCCCGAGCGCTAGCGGCTTCACGGTTTGCTGGGCAGCCTCCAGACCCTGTGCCCCAGGGTGGGCGCTTCCCCTCCCGGGCTCCAGCAAACACAAGAGTTCCTTCGGGGGGACCAGAATAAGATTTTATAAATTTGGGAAGGGTGCAACATTCACACTGAAGCTGAGCAAGGGGAATTATAAAAAGACCCACAATATAATCTTCGGGGGGAAAAAAAATCATGATTTTGGGGGGAGGTCAGGCTTGTGATTTTTGAACTTTTGATTGGTAACACCATGAGCTACTCCTACACAAAAGAGGCAACTTCCCTGAGTTCCCGGAAAGTAAAATAAACTCACGGAGGAAGCTGGGTCAGAAGGACAGATATCAACTTTAACAAAAATCAAAAACAGCAAGCGAAGATAGGAGGAAATGGAAGTAGAGGCAGGTACGGGGGAAAAAATCAATTCATGCCAGTAATTCTTTTCTGTTTCAGAGACTACAATTCTGTGAAAACTGACACGCAGCAAGGCCTTCCAAGCAAAACTTAAATTTTGGTGCTAATTGTAGCTCTTTCATAATATTTCCTGAAACTAAACTAAAGCTTCCATAGGTGAGATCCTGCTGTATTATAAACACATTATTTTTAGCCTCCCCCCCTCCCTGACCATTGCAACAAAAAATAGTTTACTCTATACCTCACACATAAAAACTCATGGGGACAGCCTTTACTGGCCCTATCTACAGTAAAGAAAGTTTGCAAAAATTCCCTACTATTGTCAACACTCATACAGCTTCACCTATGGCAACAACTATAGGAGAACTAGATAAATTCATGGTGGTTAAGTCCATTAATGGCTATTAGCCAGGATGGGTAAGGAATGGTGTCACTAGCCTCTGTTTGTCAGAGGGTGGAGATGGATGGCAGGAGAGAGATCACTTGATCATTACCGGTTAGGTTCACTCCCTCTGGGGCACCTGGCATTGGTCACTGTCAATAGACAGGATACTGGGCTGGATGGACCTTTGGTCTGACCCAGTATGGCCATTCTTATGTTCTTAGCCTACAAGAGAGCAACTACTAGCAGTGTATACAAGGCCATTGTGACTGAAATGTAGAATGCAGTGTTACTGTAGCCTTGTTGGTCCCAGGATATTAAGAGAGACAAGGTGGATGAGGTAATACCATTTAGTGGAATTTTATTGTATTATATATTTTATTAAAAGGCAAAACAGACAAGAATTCCTATTTCTGTACACTCAACCATAACACCATCTCAGGAAGGTCCAAGTGCATTTAGACTACAAGAAACATAAGCAGTGAAGCTGTAACAAGCTTAACCTCAAGGCAGAGAAGTAGGCTACACTAAGACTCAACCTTCCAAACATTTTCTGGCCAACTTCGGACGTGACTGTCCTTGTCAGAAGATGCAAAGAGATGAGGAGGACAAACTATAAGGGGCCCCAATATTCTAATCTTTAATTAGTTCTGCTGCCAGTTATCACAGAAAAGGAACCACAGACTCAGCAACGGAAACTTTTTCCACACACACACACACACACACATATATAGGTTTACATACAGGAATATCGTAAAGAAAATAGCACTACTTTTCATCCCCTCTGTGTGCCTCCAGTTTAAGGCCCCAATATCCCAATATAATCACAATGCTTTGCTGAATTGGAGGACGTTAAGCAAAAGGCACATGATGGGGATGAAAAGTAGGCATCTATTCTCAAAACCAGCCCTCAGTTGATTTCAATGGCACTTAAGTAGGTGTTTTGTTTCATAACCTGTATGCAGGAAAATGTAAAGGAAGTAAGAATTGGGAGACAACTTTAGAATTTTCTTTAGATACTGATTTCTTTTGGGTTCTTTGATTCAAGAAATTATAAACTAAAATCTGAGAATTCAGAAAACAATATTAATAACATATTTGTATTAAGTTTACTGAAAGGGAAAACCAGGTAACGGATTCTGTTTTATTGCAAAATTGATCCTTCAAAACTCAAGCTGTGGATTGTTAGGCTTGGATCGGTCTCCTTTATGCCACTCCAGTGACAGGTTTCCTCACCAGGGAATCTCATGAAGTTCAGGGCTTACCCCACTAGCTCAGGGCTGACACAGAGCCCTATGCCATCTTCCCACACAGCCCCCAGTGTAGCTGTGCCCCCTGGGAAAGAAGGGAACATGGCTGCACAGTGCAGTGTGTTCTGGCTACTCTGGGCTGCTCCCCAAATTCTGGGCTGTAATGGAGATACAAAAGTGGTTAAACCTCTCCCTGTCTCAGGACCCAACTCAAAACTTGGGTGAAAGTCTCCCCAACAGTGTTTACATTCATTAGTTTTATTAATTTGGGAATGAGGATTGCATTCAACTGTTTAAAGAAAATTATATATTTAGGAGAAAATTGGACCTAATTTTCTCCAAGTGTTAACAGCCAATGAAAAACTAGGAGGACCAGACTAGAAACAGCTGAAGAATTTAGTGAAAATGGAGTATCTAAATTTAATGGAAGCAGAGACATCTATTTTCTAGCCTGCAAAAAACTGGTGATGGTAATCACTTTTTATTTGTAGGGTGCATAGTTGTTTTTTGGATGTGAAAACAACAAAACAGTTACATACCCTGCACTAGCTGTGGTTCTTCCAGATGTTGTTAGTGTGAATCTCATGCACGAGATCAGATTATTTTGAACAGCAATGTCCATTGAGGCCATGAAAGGGCCTTGTGACACCTCATGGTCCTGTGCAAGGCGATAAAGGAGGAGCACCCAGGATAATCCCTCAGTTCCCTTGCAATTAAATGCCATGGTAGCTGAGAATTGCTAAAGCGAAGATGGATTGTGGGATCCACAGTGATTACAACCGTTTGAATAGCCTCAACTACTATAGGGTAACCAACCGTGTTCTTCTTTTGAGTATCTTGTCAGTTTACATTCCACTGTTGGTGACTGGCAAGCAGCACCCTTCCTGGATGGTGGCATGGGGAGTATCAGCTCCATTAGAAAGATTGTCATACCACTCCCACACTTGACATCTGCTTTGGTAGCTAAGTCCAAGGCCTAAAGCTTGATAAGTCAGTTGGTTACTCCACATCGCCACTTTGCAGATCTCAATTGGTATATTCCTGAAGCAGAACAAGGATATCACCTGAACTCTGGTGGAGTGAGTCTTGATGTTCAATGAAAGAGGTACACCAGTCAAGTGGTAACCCAGCAAGATACACTGTGTTATCCACTTAAATATTATTTGTGATCAGATGGCCTGGCCCTCCAAACAGCCGGCTACAGCCAGAAATAAAATGGGAGACAGAATGGTTTGGTTCTGTCAATGTATTAATGTAACATACTGCTGACACCCAGTGTTGTATGTAACTACTTTTCCCCTGACCAAGAGTCAGGTTTCAGGAAGAAAACAGACAAGTTGATGGAATTCCATCAGATTCAGAGACCACCTTGTGATAAACCTTACACCAAATTTAAGCACCACCTTATCCCTATGAAGTGTCATGTATGGAGGGTCACAGCCATAAGCATTCGGCAGTCACTCTTTCTCCTGGCTAAAACAACCACAGCTAGGAAGAGTCTTCAGAGTAAAAATAAGTTAGGAGCACTCTAAAAATGGGCTTTAAGGGTGGCCCATGAGTCAAGAGGATGATGCTGATGTCCCAGGCAGCTGCAGCTTCTCTGGTGAGTAAGCATTTAACAGGGCCTTGAGGAAGTTTGATGCCATTGGATGAAAGTCAGAACTGCACAGGCAGATGGCAAGCCAAGTTCACTGTGAGATGAATCAATAGAACTGAACAGGCTGGAACATTACAAATGCAGCAAGTACTCAGAGAACTGTGGTACTGAAGCTTGCATGGGGTTCAGGAGCTGCTGACTTGCCCAAATCAGTTGCTCTTCCATTTTGATTAATAAGTTATCTGGTGGTGGTCTTCCTGCTCTGTATCAGGATCTCCTGGACATGTCTGGAGCAGTCCATGTGTGGCACTCAACCAACCAACATCCAGGCTGTCAAGTGCCAGGAGTATATGATTGTGGTACTGAGAGATCAGGTCCGGACAGTCTGGGAGCAGGATCAGCAATTAAATGGACATCTGCAGCAGGTCTGTCAGCCAAAACTGCCTCATCTAGGATGGAGCCATGAGAATAATAGTGGCTTTGTTTCTTGATTTTGGAAGTTACCAAGGTTATCAGGGGAAATAGACGGAAAGGCATAAAGGCATCCAGGACTCCACTGCAGAAAGAAGGCATCTGGCAATGATCCCAGGCTCATGCCCCCTATGTAACAAACGGACACTTGGCATTATCCTGGGTGGCAAACAGGTCTATCATGGGAACCCCTCTATGATGAAATCTGGGCTGTATCATAGAATTTCATAGGGACCACTTGTGATTGGCTACAGACAGTGTGCTGAGGATCTCTTCATGTTTGTTTGTTGCGGACTTCCACGAGATGAACTACCTGGTTATCCCAGGTCAGTAGCCCCATGTCCAGAGTTGATGGCCTCCTGACAGAATCAGACAGGCGTGTCTCCCCCGCTTGATGATGTAGCAGTGCATCACAGAGATGTTTTCCATCACAATCTACCTGTAGATTCTTCCTGTAGAATTTTGAACAGGAAGAAAATAATGCAGACTAGCCTGATAGTATTGCACTCCAGGACATTGATTTGGAGCCCCAAATCTTCTCGGGACCAAGTCATTTGCATATGAAGACTGTTCATGTGGGCTCTCCAACCATTAAAGTCTTCACAGTGGAGGGTGAGAACTGCATCCCTCCCCACACATTCTTGGGATCCTTCCACTATCATGAGGAGTAACTGGTTAGGCAGTACTAGTGCAGAAGAGGATCTGGGGGTTATAGTGAACCACAAATTGAATATGAGCCAACAATGTGATGCCCTTGCAAAAATAGGCTACTATTTTGGGGAATAGTATGTAAGACACGGAAGAGGAGGTTACTTACTATAACTGGAGGTTCTTAGAGAGGTGTGGTCCCTACCTGTATTCCACCTGTGGGTGCACATGCATGCTACATGCTTGAGTCCAGAAGTTTTCTCCAAGTAGTATCCTTTGACCAACCCATGCACAGTGTCTCCCCCCGTGCTAGCAACCAAGAGTATAAGGGGTAGTGCAAGTTGACACCACTCCAGTTCCTCCTCTTACTGCAATGTTATCAAGGCCAAAGAAGAGGAAAAAGAGGGTGAATAGTGGAATACACATAGGGACCGTGCATCACTCCAGTTATAGTAAGTAACCTCTTCTCCTTTGAGTGTATATTCTACACATGGGTGACTTGCAAGCAGTGATCAGTGCGGAGGTTGGTGCAAGGAGGCTGGTAGCAGAGTAGTTTGTAATACAGACTTTCCTCCTGCTGCATCCACAGCTGACGCTTGAATCAGGGCGTAGCGTGCCATAAACGCGTGGATACATCGCCAAGTTGCAACTTTGCAAATGTCCTGAAATGGGACGTCCGATAAAGATGCCGTAGAGGCTGCTTGCGCTCGCATGGAGCGCACTCTAAGACCCCTGGGAGGGGTAAGTTTTGCTATTTTACCGCATTCCAATATGCATCCCAAGACCCACTTAGTAATTCCCTGTAAGGCTATAGCTTAGCCCTTTGCTCTTTCTGCTATGGAAGCAAAGAGCCTTGGAGACTTTCTAATGGTCTTGGTTCTTTGCAGGTAGAACTCAGGTCACATCTGAGGTCAAGGAAGTGTAGTTTCTTGTTCTCAAGAGAGGCATGGGGTTTCAGAAAAGACACAGGTAAGTGAATTAACTAGTTGATATGGAATTTGGACACAACCTTCGGGAGGAATCTGGGGTGTAGCAGCAGGGAGACCTTCTCTTTGTGGAATACTGTGTGACGCGAGTCTGTCATAATGGCCAGTAGCTCACTGACCCTTCTGGCCAAACTGATGGCTACTACGAATGCCACTTTCATGGAGAGGTAGGTCATGGCATACGTTGCCATAGGTTCGAAGGGCAAGCCTATGAGAGTTCACAGGATGAGGTTAAAGTCCCAGCGGAGCATGGGTTTGATGACCAGTGGGAGGGTTCTGATCAAGCCTTTCATAAACCATACTGTCTTTGGGTGCATGAAGATACAGCATCCCTCCACTGGGGAAACACTTGCAGGCTAGGTGGACTGCTTCAAGCTCCAGCAAATTTATGTGCAGTCTGACTTCTCATGGTGTCCATGTACCCTGGGGTGTGTGGTGGTCCAGGTGGGCACCCCATCATGTAAGGGAGACATAAGTCACAATGGTGGCCCTCAGTTTGAGAAGGGTGAAGGGGGTTCTCACCAAGACCTTGGACACACTGGACCACCAAGCAAGAAAGGCAAGCACTTCTGAAGACACGATAACTCTGGAGTCAATATGGTCCCTGGTCAGCCTGTAGATCGAGTGGAGCCAGGCCTGTAAGGGGGAACTGGAGTGGTGTCGAGCCGCACCACCTTTATACCCTCATTCAGAAGCACGAGGGGAAATACTGTGCATGTGCGAGTCAACAGACACTGCTTGGAGAAAACTTTTGGACTCAGCACATGGCACACAGATTCTCTCGTAGACTTTAAGATCAGAATAGGGCCATTGTGATCATCTAGTGTGACCTCCTGTACATTGCAGGCCACAGAACCTTACCTACCCACTCCTGTAATAGATCCCCTCACCTCTGTGTCACTTACTAAAGCCCTCAAAGAATGATTTAAAGACTAAGTTGCTGAGCATCCACCATTTACACTAGTTGAAACCTTCAAGTGACCCATGCTGCAGAGGAAGGCAAACTCCCACCCAGGGTCTTTGCTAATCTGACCTGGGGGAAAATGCCTTCCTCACTCTAAATACAGCCATCAGTTAGACCCTGAGCACGTGGGCAAGACCCACCTGCCAGCCACCTGGAAAAGAATTCTCTGTAATAACTCAGGGCTTGGCTACACTTGCGAGTTAGAGCGCATTAAAGCAGCCCCGGGTGCCCAAACTCACGACACGTCCACACTGGCAAGGCAACTAGAGCACCCGGACTCCGCAGCTGGAGCGCTCCTGGTAATCCACCTCCACAAGAAGCATAAACACTTGCTGCACCCCGGCTGGAGTGCCGCAGTGCCAGTGTGGACACCCTGATCGGCCTCCAGAAGTGTCCCACAATGCCTGTTCTAGCCACTCTGGTCATCACTTTGAACTCTACTGCCCTGCCCTCAGGTGACCAACCATCAGACCCGCCCTTTAAATTCTCTGGGAATTTTGAAAATCCCTTTCCTGTTTGTTCAGCAAGGCGTGGAGTGCCCTCAGCAAATCTTTCCAGGTGACCATGCCTCCACACACCAGGCGATCCCCAGTATGGAGCAATGGCGAGGTGCTGGACCTCATCAGTGTTTGGGGGGAAGAAGCTGTCCAGTCCCAGCTGCGTTCCAGCCATAGGAATTATGATACCTTCAGGCAGATATCAAGGGACAAGATGGAAAGGGGCCATGACCAGGACGCACTGCAGTGCAGGGTTAAAGTGAAGGAGCTGTGGAATGCCTACCACAAAGCCTGCGAGGCAAACTGCCGCTCCGATGCTGCCCCCGCAACCTGCTGTTTCTACAAAGAGCTGGATGCAATACTTGGGGGTGACCCCACCTCCACTCCGAAGACCACCATGATCACTTCAGAGCCCGGTTCAACAAGGCAGGAGGAGGAGGAGGAAAGCGGGAGCGAGGGTGCTGAGGAGGAGGGAGACAGCCCAGCATCCCTAAATGCATACAGCCAGGAGCGGTTTTCAAGCCAGGAGGAAAATAGCCAGTAGCAGCGGACGGTGCTTGGGGAAGAACAAACATCAGAGGAAGTGCCCAGTAAGCGGCTTTTATTTTGGGAAGGAAGTTGTTTGGTGTGGGCTCTTGGGACAAGGAGGGTAAGGGCTGCATGCATGCCTAGATGCGGAATAGGGCATGGTGTGCTCTCTCACATCACAGTAATCGGCCTCGGTGATCTCTTCAAAGGTCTCATGCAGAAACTGGACAATCCGCTTGCGCAGGTTCCTTGGCAGAGCTACTGTACTCCTTGTCCCAGTAAGACTAACAGGCCCGCGCCGCCGTGCCGTGACTGGCGGGCGGGGGGGGGGGGGGGGGGAAGAAGAGACGACCATTGATGCACACAGGCAAGCTGCATATGGGCCAGGGCAGATGCTGCATTGTAGTAGAAGACCCTCCCTTGCTTCCCAGGTCACCCTCAGCAGTGAGAGATCTTCCAGGACGAACTCATCTTGTGGAAAATGTGGGGACACTGTTCAGTATAGCGGCCCCCTGCAGCTGTTGGCTCTCCCCAAGGCACAGAACCCCAGAGGACAGTACTGAAACAATCAGTCCCCCTTGCCCCTAGGCTTACTCACCATTTTGGGGCTCCTGTGGGTTATGTGCGCTCACTTTGGGATGGACAATTTCTGCTATTGTATACACTGTGCTTGTCTTTAAGTACGGCCGAATCATTGCTCTGTCTGGTGTGAACAATGCTGCCTCTTAAGTGCTGCATTTTGGCTTACAGATGCAACCTTGAGATCCCAGCCATCCTTGTTATCAACGACCGAAAGACTCTGAAGAAGCAAAGAGGACATGCTGCATGAAGTCATACAGCAGTCCCTTAAAGAAAATCAAAAAGTGCAGGAGTGTCAGGAGAGTGAAAGGAGGGTCCGCCAGCAGAATGCAGATCACCGGCACCAAAGCACAGAACGGCTGCTGAGTATCATGGAGCACCAAGCGGACTCGATACAGGCGCTCGTAGCAATGCAGGTGGAGCACTTCTGCCCCCCCGCCCCCGCACAGCCCTTGTCCCAAAACTCTTTCCCTTGTGCCCCCATGTCACTGCCAACCCACTTTCCCCAACATCCGGGTTCTTATCTACACCAGTTGCCTCCAACACCTGTAGCTTTACCACCCAGCCCTGCAAACTATGACCCTTACCCACTGCACTCAACCCACATCACCATGCATCTCAGCCAGCCTGAAGCGCAGCACTCATTGCACAGCACTTCAGACAGGAAGGCTGAGTATGATAACAGGACATACGCAAATCTGTGATTGTCCCGTTCCCCAACCAGCGTCCTTCGTCTCAAACAGCACAGATGTGTCATGCCCCGTTTCCCAAGCAGTTGTGTTTCTTTTCAATACATGAATTTTTTGGTTTTGAAAACATTCTTTATTATTGCATTAAGTAAAAGATACCGTAGCCCAGGAAAGCAACAGGCATTGCAAGTCAGTGCATCATACGTAGCAAACAGAGATTCCTACTAACATTGGAACCACTGCACTTCACTCCTGTGCAGAGCACCAAACATTACTGGTGGCTTTCAACCTCAAAATTGCTCCCTCAAGGCATCCCTAATCCTTGCAGCCCCACGCTGGGCCCCTCTAATAGCCCTGCTCTCTGGCTGTTCAAATTCAACCTTCAGGTGTTGAACCCCCGAGGTCCATGCCTGAGTGAATCTTTCACCCTTCCCTTCACAAACGTTATGGAGGGTTCAGCACACGGCTATAACCGTGGGGATGTTGTCATCAGCCAGGTCCAGCTTCCTATACAGACAGCGCCAGTGGACCTTTAAATGGCCAAAAGCACACTCCACAGTCATTCTGCACCGACTCAGCCTGTTGTTGAACTGCTCCTTGCTGCTGTCAAGGCTCCTTGTGTAGGGTCTCATGAGCCATGGCATTAAAGGGCAAGCAGGGTCCCCAAGGATCACAATGGGCATTTTGACTTCCCCTACAGCGATCTTCTGGTCTGGGAAGAAAGTCCCGGCTTGCAGCTTCCTGAACAGGCCTGCGTTCCGAAAGATGCGTGCGTCATGCACCTTTCCGGACCAGCCTGCATTAATGTCAATAAAATGCCCACGGTGATCCACAAGCGCCTGGAGAACCATAGAGAAATACCCCTTCTGATTTATGTACTCAGAGGCTAGGTGGGCTGGTGACAGAATTGGAATACGAGTTTCATCTATCGCCCCTCCGCAGTTAGGGAAACCCATTTGTGCAAAGCCAGCCACAATGTCTTGCACGTTACCCAGAGTCATGGTTCTTCTCAGCAGGATGCGATTAATGGCCCCGAAAACTTGCATCAACACGATTCCAACGGTCGACTTCCCCTCTCCACTGGTTAGCAACCGATCAGTAGCTGTCTGGAGTTGCCAGATTCCAATAGCCACCCGCTTCTCCAGTAGCAGGGCCGCTCTCAATCTCGTGTCCTTGTGCCGCAGGGTGGGGGAGAGCTCAGCACAATCCCATGAAAGTGGCTTTTCTCATCCCAAAGTTCTGCAGCCACTGCTCGTCATCCCAGACTTGCATGACAATGTGATCCCACCGCTCAGTGCTTGTTTCCCCGAGCCCAAAAGCTGCATTCCACTGTGGTGAGCATGTCCGTGAATGCCACAAGCAATCCCGTGTCGTAACCGTTATGCGAGTCGACATCGTCAGACTCCTCACTGTCAGTTTTTAGCTTATGGAGTAACTTGACTGCAATTCATGACGTGCTGGTGAGACCCATCAGCATATTCCTCAGCAGTTCGGGATCCATTCCCGAAGACTGAAAGGGAATTCAGAGCGCACAGTACAAAAAACGTTGAAAGATGGCACCAAATGTGGATGGAAGCACAGAGATTGCTGGGATGCGAAGCGATGCATCACGGGGCATTGGGACAGGACCCAGAATACCCTGCAACCCTCCGCCTGCTTCCCACAAGCCACAGCGCCAGAATGGGAAGAGGTGCTCTGTGGGATAGCTGCCCATAATGCACCGCTCCCAATGCCACTGCAAGTGCTGCAAATGCGGCCACGCCAGTGCGCTTGCAGCTGACAGTGTGAACATACTGGAGCACTTTCCCTGCTGCGGTCTACGAGGGCTGGTTTAACTCACAGCGCTCTACGTCTGCAAGTGTAGCCATGCCCTCAGAGCTCTCCCCACCTAGTGTCCCATGTATTAAATGCATTTCCTTTGTTTAAAAAAATCAGTTATCTTTTCAAATGAGATCAGCTGGTCTTGCATGATTTACCTTTTCTAAAACCATGTTGTATTTTATTTCAATTACAGTTTACCTCTAGTCCTTAACTACTTTCTCTTTCAAAAATTGTTCCAAGACCTAGCATACATTGAGGTTAAACTAACAGGCCGGTAGTTTCCCAGAATACTTTTCTCCTTTCTTAAATATAGGAACTATATTAGCAATTCTCCAGTCACAGGGTACAACTCCCAAGTTTACAGATTCATTAAAAATCCTTGCTATTAGGCTTGCAATTTCATGTGCCAGTTCCTTTAAAATTCTTGGGTAGAGATTATCTCCCCCCTCGCCCCCGTTTTAGTCCCATTAAACTGGAATACATTTAGGGACCAACTCTCAAGAAATACTAAATGTTCTATTCTACTTGGGATTAATGAGGCCTCAGCTGGAATACTGTGTCCAGTTCTTGGCACCACAATTTAAGATGTGGACAAAGTGGGTAGAGTCCAGATGAGAACAAAAAAGATAAAAGCTTTAGAAAACCTGACCTATGAGGAAAGATTAAAAAACTGGGCATGTTTAGTCTTGAAAAGAGAAGACAGAGGCGACCCGATAACAGTTTTCAAGTATGTTAAGGTCTGTTATAAAGGGGATATGACCAATTGTTCTCTATGTCCAATAAAGACAGGACAAGAAGCAATCAGCTTAGTCTTCAGCAAGGGAGATTTAGGTTGAACATTAGGAAAAACTACCCTTGCAGTTAGGATGTTAAGTTCTAGGATAGTTTAACCAAGAGAGATTTTGGAATCCCTGCCACTGGAGGTTATTAAGAACAGGTTAAACCAGTGGTTCTCAACTTTTTTTACCATTGTGGGCTGCATATGCAGCTCTCTGCGTTATGTGGGCCGTATCCACACAATATATAAACTACCTGTACTACCCTAAGGATGTCACATGACCCGCAGCTGTGTGCTGATTGGGCCGCAAGCAGCCTGCAGGTTGAGAAACATTGGGTTAGACAAACCCATCACGGGTAGTAGACTGGGAGCATGTGTAATTCAGTGAGCAAGTTAATGACCACTCTTTCCTTTCTGTCATTTGATTTGTAAAAATCTACAGAATCATAAATTCAATGGTGTCATCCTCCAGGGTGTGGCACAAGGGACTTGCTGCCCCTCTGGCTCACAGCTCCAGATCCTTCCGTTGGTGGAAATTTTGACAATACAATGCAGTCCGAAATGGGTTGACTTGGGTATCATTCAAAAGCTCTTTCTCCCACAAATACAATGGTACCAAACATGACAAATCTAGAACAATTATGTTCTATTTTAGTTATACTTTAACACAGACATATTAAACATGCAGCCCGTACAAATTTAAATTTTGGTCCTCAACTGACAATACTGTGTTATCAGTCAATGCTCAGAAAAGGATACTTTATTAAGTTTTTTAATGCTACAGAATACTACAAATCAAAGGAGTATTTCAAATTGATTTGCCATCACTGGCAAAAAAAAGAAGTGGTTCAGCAGTACTGATTATCTTTATTATGCAAAAAGGAGTTATGAGGCACTGATTAATACATCAGCATCCCGCCAGACATTACTGGACTCCAACTACAAATGCTATGCACAGTTGCATAACATACTTCATGTACCATAATTACAATCCAAAAGTAATTTATAATAAAGTCCTGGTTTTTATTTTAGTCTTTATCATTTTTACACATCAATGGGGAGATGAAGAGTACCAACAGTAGCTGAATCTTTGGCAAATATCGCCATAGAGGCCCTGGTTAAACACAATGCTCTGTGGCACCTAACATGCTATAAGTGCTCCCGGAAAGGGAATTTGGCAAGGTTAATGAGCATCAGGAGAAAATTGAAGATGCTGGCATAAGTGCCAGCCATGGGCAAGACTCGCCTTATACTAGGCCCCATGGCGTGCATTTTGAGACAAACAGCTGCTTCTTCCACAGTAAGCCAGAATCCCGAAGGCATCCATTAAGCACAATTTCAACAAGAGACAAGCGAGAAACTGTATGAAAACAGTCATTCTTAGTGAGAACATTTCATGGAAATTAAAAATTAAGTAGCCGTATTGACCCAAAAGATTTCGAACCATATGACATATATTGAGTGATACACTAACAATGTCTAATGCGTTACGTCAACAGGTAAAAGCAACAGAAACAAATACTGATTTTACTGCTGCAAACTGTGGAGTTCATAAATTGCCTCACAGAGGCTCTAATGAATGGGAAAGTAGTGGTGACGGCTGAAGCAGAAGTTAAGAGAAATATGTGCTTTGAACAGAATTGACGAGGAACAAATGCTTAGTAGAAAGGCTCTTAAAGCACTTATTGAAGATGAACTGTGGGATATGGATGTACTTTTTAGCAATCTTAGCTGCAGAAATGAATCACAATGCATGTCCTTAAAAGCTGCAAAAAAGACATGGCACTATCAAAAAAAGTGCTGATGTCAACAGTAATATGAAGGCTCTTTGCAGCTGCTGAATTTTTATGGAAAAGCATTTGGTCCTGCAGTACATGGGAGTTGCAGGGATCCATAGCTGATGCCAAACTTGACAAAAAAAATTCCACGACCTGTACTATAACTTTAAATAGTGCATCGGTGGTCATGGTGATTTCATCACCAGCAAATATGACCGTATTCAAACACAGAACAAGGCTGTCATTTTATTGCAAAGCCTCATGTGCAAGTGGCTTGAGTGAAAGGCAACTTTCCAACACATACAACTGTGCTACATACGTGTAATATATACCACTACAAATAACTTTGGAAAGACCAAATTATTTTACTGGAAGACATTTGATTTAGCCTCCAAAGTCACACTCCACACTCTGAAGGTGCTCAGAACAACAGACAGTTACTGACGAGGTCATATTTGAATAGGGGGTGTTTGTATGCAGAGTTTACCATTTAAAGACCAAAATTATAACACTATGCAGAGCTACGCTGGAGGATGTTTTCCACAAAGCAGACAAATGGAGGAAAATTCCCACTGACAAGGGGTGCACTTATACCTACTATAAAAAGGGCAAATCCTCAGGCAATAGAAAGATCAAAACTATCCTCTCCTATCAAGCATGGATGGATCTTGAAGGATGGACTGATCACACCAGTTGTGTGTGAAATACCATGCGCTCCTAAATCAATCCTTCAGCTAATCAAATGCTCAGGTGCAAAGACTAGAGACTCACCTCCCTGCAGTGTTTGGCTTGCAGCCAGCAAGTGCAGGGTGGACAGGGATCAGTGTGACAATGTATCTGGCAGTGCTGCCCTAGACAGACTGATTAACAAATGTTTTCAGACATACCTGTCAAGGCTAGTTTCCCTAGGCTTATTGAAGCTCAGTGAATTCTTATGTAAGCAATAGATCTCTATGTTAAAGTATAATTTAAAATGTGGCTTTTTAAACAAACATATTTTTCAAATATATATCTGTGTAACTATTCTAGGTTTGTCATGTTTGGTACCATTGTGTTTGTGAGAGGAAGGGCTTTTGAATGATACCCAACTTGTCTCATTTCCAATTACACAATTATCAAAATTTTCATCAATTGGGAGGACCTGGAGTTGAGTCAGAGGGGCAGCAAGGCCCCCTGCCATGCCAGAGGATAACAGCACTGAAATTATGATTCTGCAGATTTTTACAAATCAAATTACCTCCCCTACCTTTTATCTCTAACTTGCCCACAGAATAAGATTTTACTACATTATGCTGCCAGACTATATATTTGGTTCTGCTTCAGTGGTGGGGGGGGAGAGAGGGGGGAGGGAGGGAAGGCAGATGAACTAAATGATCTCTTGAGGTCCCTTTTCAGATTTACATTTCCATGATTCTGTGATCTCAGCTCTGTGATGACATGAGGCGGAACCACCGCATCTTTACTTGGCTGGTGTTTTGCTGGGGAATAGACCAATCTGAGACAGAGTTGGTGCAACTGCAGGTGAAATCTGAAAAGCAGCATCATGTGTGTGCATACTACACTCCTGAGGGCATTCTGCACCAAAAAAAAAAAAAAAAAAAAATTATGCGCACAATATTTTAAAATTCTGCAAATTTTGTCAAATAAATGTGGAGGCTCCAGCATGGCACTGGGGAGCACAAGCCATTGGCTGCACAGAGGTGAGAAATCACTGTGCAGCTCCCCCCAGGACATGGACTCAGCGGTGAGGCTGCACCCAACCCTGACACAGCACAAGGACCTGGCCTGCCCCAGAAACACCCCAGGGCCTTGCCCCTCCATGCCAGGTGCATCAAGTGTGGGCAGGCAGGCTCAGCAAGGCTGGATCCAAGTGTGGAGGAGCCTAGTGTGGGAAGATCCAGGTGTGTGTTGAGAGGGTTCTGTGTGGGGCAATCTGGGTACAGGCAGCTCTGTGGGGGATCCAGGGGCAGGGGGGATCTGGATGCACAGGGGCTTGTTGGGGGATTCTGGGTGCAGCGGTAAGGGGACGCTGCAGCAGGGGCCAGGTGAAGATGGTTGGGCTCAGCAGGGAGATCTGGATGTGGGGGAAATAGTGAGGGGGGCCAGACGCTGGAGTAGTGGGGCAGGGATCCGGCTGCCTCATTGGAGTAGTCCTGGTTCAGGGGGAGTGGGGTGTCTGGGTGCAGGGGGGGTAAAGCTGGACAGGAGGGTCCAGGTATGAGGGGATCTAGATGCATGGGGGTTGGGTGGATGGGGGAGCAGCTCCTTGTACAGTGATCCCTCCCCCTGCAGCTGAGCAGAGATAGGTGCAGGAAGCATGGGGGGGTGAGGGAGTTTGCAGAGCTTCCTACAGCCAAGGGAGAAATCTGGGGGTGGGTCTGACATAGCCCCAGATGCCATAGGGGAAGAGGAAGTCCTGTCTTCCCCAGCCCAGCCGGGACTAGCACCTGAGCCTGGTGTATGGTAGGAGCCACCAGCCAGGTCTTCCCCAGTCCCACAGTGATTTACCTCTCTGCCAGATGTCTTAGGCACCTGAAACATACTGCTTGGGAGGGGTCAAATGACTGCTCTTGTGGCTTCCCTTTCAAAGTCATTTTTCTGTGGGGGACAAATTCTGCGCGTGAACAGTGGCACAGAATTCCCCCACGAGTAATACTAACAGCTGAACAGCCCCATACACAATCAGCACTGGCATAGTCAAGTATGTTTCTATTCTAACAGTGATTGCATTGACAGGAATCTATGTTCAGGCAGGTATGCTCTTTGACATGGTCAAGGCTCCTCTGAACTACTGACTGTGATAGATAAGAGAAGGATTTTCATATTTCACCAGGAGACCCAGGTGAGAGAACAGAAAGGGCATATTACAGGCTTGCAGCCGTTTCCTCCTGGGCTGTGCCTGCAATCAATCAATCAAGGTAAGAGTAAATATGAATGGCCTTCCTTCTGAGATTGACCCCTTACTACCACTAGGCACTTTGACAACTCAGGGCTATGAAAAGACCAAATGGCAGTACCTTATACTGGTAATATTTGGACCCCCCTTATGAATCTATGGTATTTCCGGTAACCCAGATAGATGGCTATGTCGAAGCCTGTGTTTGGTTCATGGCTCTCAATTTACAAGTCTTGAGCCTAAAGATATGTGATGACTGAGGTAAGCATTGCCATCCTGAATCTGAGGCTATGTGTATACTTAACCAGCTACACTGGCACAATTTCAGTGTTACAGCTGTGCCATTGTTGCGGTTTAAGCAGAGACACTCACTACAGTGACAGGAGAGGTTCTCCTGTCGCTGTAGTTAGTCCACCTCCCCAAGAGGTGGTAGCTGGTTGATGAAAGAATTCTTCCACGGACCTAGCATGGTCTACACTGGGACTTAGGTCAGCTTAACTGCATGGCTCAGAGGTAAGGACTTTTCACGCCCCTGAACGACATAGCTAGGATGACCTAACTTAGTGTAGGCTTAGCTTGAGGCAGCATATGTATTTGTTCAGTCTCCTCATGTCTAGAAGAGAAGAAAGTCCCTATTTTTTCTTCAGGATAAGAAACCGGAGACGCCTGTCTTTGTATTCAGTGGATCTCTTTTCTCTGGCTCCTAGATGAAGCAATAAAGTCACTTCTGTTTGCCATTGGCTCTTGTGAAAAGGGTACCTGAAAAAGAACAGGGAAGGGGGCAGGTAGGGAGTAATGTGTAGAAATATATAGGGTCCATTTGTCAGCTATGATGGCCACCAAGGCCCAGAAGAAAGTGCAAGATGGTTCCTGAAAGTGGGTCCAGGCTCCAGTGTGACTAAATGCTCCTGTCAAATTTGCTGCCTCAGAAGCAGCCCAGGTTAGCAGAGGAGGTGGAAGATGGCCATCCCCTGGAATACCTAGGCTGCCTTTTTTTGGGTACTCTGGTGTCCCCAAGAGTAGGACAGTGTCCTCTGTTAGGGATGGTACTTGCAATGTTTAGTATAGTGGGGCTGAAATCTAAATCCCTGAGAACCACACTGTTATCCTTGAGTCCTTAAGGGAGTGGAATAATTATTCTGTTTTCTGTCTGAAGAGCTCCATTCCCCTGAAAGGCAGGTCCTCTATAGAGGCCTGTACCTTGGGTAGTGTGCCAGATTCCTAGAGCCATGAGGTCTATGGCATAGTGACAGCCATGGACTGTACACCTGTATCAGAGGCTGCTAGTAGGGACATTCCCACAACCATCTCGCTTTCCTTAATCATAGAATACCAGGGTTGGAAGGGACCTCAGGAGGCCATCTAGTCCAACCCCCTGCTCAAAGCAGGACCAGACAGATTTTTACCCCAGTTCCCTAAATGGCCCCCCCTAAGGGGGAGGGATAGCTCAGTCATTTGAGCATTGGCCTGCTAAACCCAGGGTTGTGAGTTCAATCCTTGAGGGGGCCATTTAGGGATCTGGGGCAAAATCAGTACATCAGTACTTGATCCTGCTAGTGAAGGCAGGGGGCTGGACTCAATGACCTTTCAAGGTCCCTTCCAGTTCTAGGAGGTGAGATCTCTCTCTCTCTCTATATATATATATATATAAATAAAGTAAGAATTGAACTCCCTGTTCTATTGCTTGATTTTGCATTCTCCCAGGTGAGAAAGTTGTATTTGGCAAATCAGCCCTGGTAATTTGCCAACAGGAGCTAGAGTGAGGCTGATGAATATGCCTTGCATTCAAAAAAAAGATACAACTCATTGGGGGTCTTTGTCCTTCAGTGTTCCTTTTGTGGAAACAATTTTTTCCTGTCCTGCCAAGACAACCATGGGTTTGGATAGGCATAAAAGTGTTCAAAGCCCTTGGGGGCACCTGACATCTCTTCTCTGCTCTTTTCCAAGTGGACTGAAGAGTGTCTGGGATATTTGCCACAGTCCTTTGGCTGGTTGCAGGATCTATTCATTAACAAGGAGGGCAATTCTGGTTCGCATTATGGTTGTCAAAAATATCAAAGACATTGAGAGACTATAAATTGAGAGTATATAAATATTGCTTCTATATGCAGGGTCTCTGCAATACAGGTGATCCTAAAAAGCTTTAAAGTAATCAATTGCTAGATCTGGGGCTGGTGTCACTCTCTCATGCACTGAGGAGAAAGACAAGGGTTGCTCTAATTCCTTCATTGCTATGTGGTTCTTGGGTGGGCAGCTTAATTAATAATGTCATTGAACATGATCTACTCTTTCTAGAAAGATAGGAAAAGGATCTGCTCCTGGATGCATAACAATTCCAGTAAGGCCAACATGAGCAAGGTGACATGTCCATGGATACTGGTTTGGTTGAGGGTGGCTGCCTCAGTGCCACTCCTGCCCCATTCTGGGACATGACTCTAAATAAGGGCTTTTTAGTGCCATCCTTCGGGTCACTATGAAAGCAGAAAGAGGATCTCTGTCCAATGCAGGCAAAAAGGATGGCACAGAGTATCTCCTCTTTGAATGGCAGTGCTGTAAAGGTGATATGGCATCAGTGCCAGTCATTTCTTTGGCATGGTGAAGGTCTCTGGAGGTGATCCAAAATCCTCCAAATTGTATCTTGGGCCCTTGCTGAGCTCAGCTGCAGAGACCAGTACCAAGGCTGGCACTGGGGGTCTCACTCCCTATCTGATCAAGGACTTAGACCAAAAGTCATGTTTTGTCAACAAAACAGTGGCCATGTATACACTACAATGCTACTTCTGCCAACAACACTCTCCTGCTTTACCGACAAAATAAAACCACCTCGACAAGAGGTGTAGAGCTTTTTGTGGCAAAGTTAGATTAACAAAATGTCAGTGTAGACACTGTGGTTGGTTATGTTGCTATAAATGGCCTCCAGGAGGTATCCCACAATGCCCATCCTGACCGCTCTGGTCAGCAGTTCGAACTCCCCCTGCACCCAGGTACACAGACATCTGCCCTTCCTCCTTTAAAGGCTCAGGAATTTTTGAAATTCCACTTCCTGTTTGCACAGCATGGAGAGCTCACATCACATCTTCCCAGCTGACCATGATGACTCCACGCAGCAAATGCTCTCCCGCTTGTAACGCATCTGAGTTGTTGGATCTGCTGGCACTGGGGAGAGGAGGCTGTGCAGTCCCAGCTCCACTCCAGCTGTAGGAACTTCAATACCTATAGCAGATTTCTCATGGCTTGTTGGAGAGGGGCCACAAATGGGACATGATGCAGTGCCATATGACGATAAAAGAGCTGAGGCAGGCTTACCAGAAGGCAAGGGAGGCAAACTCTTGCTTTGGTGTTGCGCCAAAGACCTGCCACTTCTATAAGGAGCTGGACACCATCCTTAGCAGCAACCCCACCTCCACCACCAAAAGCCAAGTGGATACTTCGTTGGGGCAGCAGGCAGCAGACACTGGACTCAACCCCAAGGATGAAGTCATAGATGAAGAGGTGGTGCACACGTCACAGCTGTCTGGTGGCATGGTGAGTCAGGACCTCTTTTCCCACTCTGGAAGGGTCTGGCCAGTCCCAGCAGTCCGTCTCTGGTGCGCATGATGTAAGAGACGAGAGTCCTGGGTAAATTATATTTTTGCATTGATGCTGCTCGGTTATATGAGATAGAGATGTTCTTTGCTCTGCATACTCTAGAAGCGGGTGAAGGGATAGAAATGTGCAAGACTAGCTGTGTTTCTGTGTGCTCCATATCCCCTGTGCAGTTAAGCAGTGTGGCAGAACAGCACGTTGATACACACCGAGATTTCATGGGAAACCTCCAGAGAGATCTACAGGAAACTTTCCTCCAGGTACTCTCCAATCCTCTGCTGAAGGTTCCTTGGCAGAGCTGCTTTGTCCCTTCCCCCACTGTAGGAAACTTTCCTGCACCACTCAGCAATCACTTCTGCAGGGACCAAAGCGGCACACAGGTGAGCAGCATAGGGACCGGACCTGAAATTGCAATTGTGAAGATGCATCCTTGTTTACTCAGGAGCAAAGTATCGGCTTCAATCACCCCCGCCTGTGGAAAATGGTGATAGAATTTACAATATTGTCCTTAGTCACCTGCACTGATCCCCTTAAAAGCCACTTTGACCCTTTCTGAATGCCCAGGCCGAGCTCACCATATTCAGGGCATTCACCAAGATGTTTGCTTGTCAAAGGACAGTGAGAAAGTGATTGGTATGTTAAAAGAGGTGTATTTCACTATGATTCAATGCTGTGCGTGAACTAACAATCATGCTGCTGCGTATTGTTTCTTATGCTACTGCAGATATGACCTTCGGAGGGAACCCCCAACACTCCAGCCAAGTGCCTCCACCAGATAAGAAAGCGACCAAGATGGAACAAGGAGGACATGTTCCGAGAGATGCTCCAATACCTGGAGGCTGAAAAAACAAAGTGGAAAAAGACCCTGCAGGACAGAAAGGAGTGTGAGGAGTGCATAGTTAAAGGCTAGGAGCGAATGATAAAAGTGATGGAGGAGCAAACAGATGTTGAAGACCCTAATCATGCCCCAGATAGAACACATGTGCTCAGCCCCCTCCTGCAGCCAATACAGAATTGCTTTCCATGCCCTCCCCAAACTCCTTCCAAACATTCCTTGCAACTTCCTGGAACTTCTCGGTACTCCATTCACTCCACTCCGTTGGACAGCTTCCAAAATGATAGCTTGACTTACACAGTTATGAGACAACACTGCCCAGCACTATTATCTCCCTTCCCATTAAGTCTTGTGTGTGTTAATTGGTATTTAATAAAAAACTCTTTGAAAGATAACCAATCTGTCTCCTACATGTGGTGGTTGCTGCTGGTAGTAATACATAGTGGCAGTTTGATCATTTGTTGACTAAAAATCCTAGTCATGAATCACCACAATTTTCATGCAAGGCAGCAAGTTAAAGGGCTGTATGAAATGACATTACTGGGGCTCATCATCAATATGTTGCCTCAAAGCCTCCCCGATTCGAATAGCTTCCGCTTGTGACCCTCTAACAGCCCTGGTATCTGGCTGCTCAAATTCAGCAGCCAGGCGATCCACCTCCGCACTCCAGCCTGGGGCAGGGGGGGGGGGGGGGGGGGGGGGGGGAAGAGAGAGAGGAGAGGAGAGAGGGAAAAAAAACCTTTCACCTTTAGCCTCACAAATATTATGGAGCTGCAACAGGCTCCTATGACCATGGGAATGTTTTCTCATTTAGGTCTAATCTGCCATAAAGGCAGCACCAGTGTGCTTTTAACCTGCACAAGGCACATTCCATGGTCATTCTGCACCTGCTCAGCCTATGGTTGAAGTGCTCCTTGCTGCTGTCCAGGTTTCCCATGTAAGGCTTCATGAGCCATGGGAGTAAGGACTGGATCTCCCAGGATCACTATGGGCATTTCAACATCCCCAACTGGAATTTTCTGGCCGGGAAAGAAAGTTGCTGCTTGGAGCTCTCTGTACAGGCCAGTGTTTCTGAAGATGTTTGTGTTATGCACCTTCCTGGACCACCTCACATTGATGTCAGTGAAACGCCCATGGTGATCCACAAGTGTCAGCAATACCATAGAGAAGTACCCCCTTTATTGATGTATTCCATCGCAAGACTGTCCAGGGCCAAAATTGGAATATGCGTGCCATCTATCGCTCCGCCAGTTAGGAAGGTGGCTTTTCGCAGCCAAAAGTTCTACAACCACTGCTTGTCATCCCAGGCCTCCATAATGATGGGATCCCACCACTCAATGCTGGTTTCCTGAGTCCAAAAGCGATAGTCCACAGTATTCAGCTGCTCCATGAACGACTAAAGTAATCTGGTGTTTCTTTCTATGGCACACAGCAGGTCAGGCAACTCTGATTCCTGTTCAGACTGTGTGCTCATGATACACTGCATGACCCTCTGTGATGTGTTCAGAACAGTGGTCACAACAGTAAAGTGCAGTGGAGGACCCATCCTTTCAGACAGATATAACAGGCACATAGTAACAGAGGCCATTGAAAAATGCCATGAAATGCAGTCAGAAGCCCATGGAATGTTGGGACAGAAAGAACTGCATGGGACGTTGAGTCCACACCCATTATGCACTAAGATCCATTCTGCCTTACCACAACTCCTAGCTTTAGAAGGTGGCATAGAAGCATAGTGGGATAGCTACCTACAGTGCACTGCTCTCACTGTCAATGCTAGAGCACCAAGTGTGTACACGCTCTGCCAACAGAAGGAGCTTAGTGTGAACATGTACAAGTGATGTAATTATACCAGTTTGTTATTGTCTGCTTAAGGTGTTGATACAACTCTGTAGTGTGGACAAGGCCTTAGGCTGTTCTTTGAGGAGTGATGTTTAGTTTCCTCCTTCTCAGACTTCTCTTCACATTTGGAGCTAATATTTGGGCTCTGTGAATGAGCCTCATCGATATGTACAGGCCTCTATGCTCCTTTACTGCCTAGAATACCAGCCCCAGGGCTGACTTGTCTCCAACAAGAATGGTATGCAGCTTGTTGTAAGGTCACCGTCTCATTTATTGTTGGCCTCCCTGACCTTGTGATATTCCTACTGAAGTTCCTTTGCTTTCATGCTTCACTGTTGCTTATTCCCATCATACCCCTTGGGCGGCATCCCAAATGCAATCTGTTCATAGATGTCCATGTTTCTACAACTGGTCTATAGCTGTGCTTGAAACCACTTCTTCCCACAGGTAGAAGTTCCTATACCTCCGGTCTACTGCAGGCAGCACTGCATCTAGTACATGGACCCACCACAGTCAGTTGGGCGGTTGCACACAAGGGTGAGCTGCTAGATGTGCTTGCCATGGTGTGCAATCAGGAAATGGCATAAAAAACCAAACACACACACACACACACACACACACAACACAAGGGGGAGCTTAAATGGTATGGGTGGGAGGGGGGGGATGGTGGCTTCCAGTCTCTGACTCCTGAGAAGCATAGTTTACAGTTGTGGCCGGAGTAGTCACTGTCGCAGGGAATGGGGTATTGTGGGACAGATGGTGGAGGACTGTTAGGGTTGACACAGGTCATGCATAAGTCCTGTAGATCAGGCCTGAGAACCAAAAAACAAGACACCCTCTGAAGTGCCAGAACTGCTCCGTTCCAAGATTTCAAGCTTCCAGCTTCTTGACAGCTTCTACAATACTTTGCAATGCAAAAGGGAGTAGTACATTGAAAATTTGGTGGCAGAGTAAATAATGTTTTCACCCCTCAGCTCACAGAGTATTAAACTGAACTTTACTCCAAATTAAATACACACAGCAACGGCTATATGTTGACTAAGCTAAGCTGAGCTAAAAGTAGACAATGGGGTTGAGAAGACTAGGAGGGAGTGGGGAAGTGAAGAAATACTTCATGCTTCTAGAGTCCACAAGACAATTTAAGCCTAACATTCTATATAGGACATGGGGCCTTGAATACAGGCTTGTAGTAGAAACACAACAATAGTAATAGATGAAGACACTAGAAAATGTTAAGAAAATGTACAGCCGATAAGCAAAAGCAGATCAAATTACCTTCCGCAGTTCAATTGTTACTTCATTTCTGTGTCTTCTCATTGTCTAAAAAGCAAAAAAAAAAACCCAAGATTAAATATATATATATTTAATTAATAATTATATGAAGAAAAACAGCATACAAGGATTTGTAAACAGTGTTCTCCTAAGCCATTTAAAATGAAGCCGCTCACAGAAAGCTACAACAGAAGAGGGCTTAGTGTACATTGTTTATAACTGAGAGGTGCTTTAATCAATTTTGGAATCTTCTACACCACAGATCTTGGGAACCACAGGGTTAAAGAAAAAGATAAAATACCTCACAAATATGGTAAAAGCTTCATTATGAAGGCAGAAAAGAAAGTACACTGAAGGATAGAAAGCTTTTTGAATAGTTTAATATAGTGCTCCCTTGTGAAGTGCCACAAGGTTCAGTTCTCTTTGGTCTTATAAATATTTACGTGTAACCACCGGGAAAAAAGTTGACTACATGAGTTCAAATGTTAACCATATACAGGTAAATCTGTAACCATGTTATCCCAATATCTGCCTGAGATCAGCACATGGACAAGAAGAGCTGGCTGATGCTTAACCCACTTAAGACAGGTTATGCTTGTAGGTAGAGGGAAGCACTTTGAAGAGCTTACCACAGTGCCAATGGAGGCTGTATGTCTGTAAATGTCAAGACAGACTGCAATCTAAGGGTCTTTTTAGACTCCTCACTGATGCTGGGCCCTCATAGCAACATCTCTGAGAAACATTCTATTATCCCAGCTGGCTTAAAGATTGCATCCCATCTTTGATCATCATATTGCCTCTTGCATCCTCTAATTAGTTTACAGAAATACAATTTACTTGGATCTGAAAGCATCAACTTCGAAAAACTGCAACTGGTGCAGAACGCAGCAGGGTACCTCCTCAGCCACGTGGTAAGCAAGAGCACAAAGTCCCTGTACTTCGCTCATTCCATTTTCTATTGACAATGACATCACTTTCAAATTCTTGATCTTGATCTTCAAGGATCTAAATGGTCTCTGTCCACAACACCTAAAATTCCACCTCATTCTTGGAGGCCTCAACCATCAGGATCCATGTAACAATTATCTAAGTGAATTAACATGTGCACAGAAAGACAAGGCCTTTTTACAGGCTTGCCCAATACTAATGACATCACCCCAACAATAAATACAACCACAAACCTCAACATTTTCTGATTCAACATGAAATGCACTTTTGACCTGGTTTCCCCACAAACAATGCATGTTCTGAGGTACTGCCCTTCTTCCTGTGCTATACTGCTACAGCTGAGATGCTCATAGTTGGAACCACTTTTAAAAAAAAAACCCAAAAACACTAAGTGTGGTTACTGGCAAGGTGATCTCTATGAGAGCTCCAGGACTCTGGAACTTGGTCCTTACCCTGCTCCGATCCACCGTTTTTATTAAAAACCACCAAATTCAGGCTTTTTTAAAAATTAGACTTTGTAGATAGTGTGGAAAGGATTTTTTTTTGGTCTGAGTTATTGTCTGAAATATGATTTTAATGATGCAGAAATTTTGTTATACTACCAATTGTATGTTGGGGACCTAGAACCTTGTAGAGATATTATTTACACCTAAATATTAGTTTACTCACTACATTTTAATTTTTTTTTAAAGCAAACATAATACTTCCCACAGAAGAAGGAAAACCTTAAAAATCTAAACTAGGAGTCTGAAGTTAACTGACAGGCAGGTCATAAGAAATCAAACAGAAGTCTAGCCAGTGGACAGTCTCTAAAACTTCTAGTTACATCAAAATTTTGAAGTCTACTCCAAGAAATTATACCAGTTCTTGAAATAAGCTATCCAAAGCCTTGAAAGAGAGGCTTGCACTGTTTAAGGGGAAAAAAAAGGGAAAATGCAAAACATACTTCACATTTAAGGTAGGTAATTTGTGATGACCTTTCTAAAGAGTTGGAAGTCTTCTGTTCACCACCACATTGGTATACTGCTCCTTTTAAACATACAGTACTTACAATAAAAAAAATGAAATACTGGCATTTGAAATATTTTCCTCATATTGCACAACTGGATATACAATATAAATTTGTTATACAATGTATTTTTTCAGTAAGTCTTTCCTTTACTGTGCTTTAGTGTATTAAATGAAGAATGTGATTTAATATTTAAACATATGCATGCTTACTTAGTGAATTACCAATTGTATCTTTGGTAAGTATCCAGAAGGAGATTTGATTATACAAACATATGTAGTGCTCATTACAAAAATTAATTTAAGCTAATTTAATAATTGACAGTTTTAAAAATATATATATACAATGCAATAAATATGTATCAATGGCATACTTATTTGCAATTGAACCAACCTGGATCTCTCCACATATACACCTCTACCTTGAGGTAACGCTGTCTTCGGGAGCCAAAAAATCTTACCGCATTATAGGTAAAACCGCGTTATATCGCACTTGCTTTGATCTACCGGAGTGCGCAGCACCCCCCCTCCCCCCAGAGCACTGCTTTACCACGTTATAGCCGAATTTGTGTTATATCGGGTCACATTATATTGGGGTAGAGGTATAATTTTAATACAAATGTTTGAACTACAGGTCAATGAAAAAGTCTGCAGTTTATTCCTGTGAACAGATTTTAAAAGCAGTATGGTTAATTCTTGTTTGGCCTATTCTTGTCCCAGGACACTATTTTTTAAGGGGACATCCGTACAAAAATTTTATCTATGCTTGCTTCAAATTAACATGATTGGAAATACTCAATGAGTTAATAGCAGCTTCCTAAAAAGTCCTAGATTCAGGATAAATAAAAATATTAAAGGAAGTAATTTAATGTGTAACTATTTTCAAATTACTAATATGATCCTCCCTCTCAGTGCTAGAATCATGATAGTACCATGGTCTGAATACCATACTCCTAGCACTACACCTACAAGGTAGAAGTAGAGGCAGAGGTGCTATCAGTTTAGCAGAGGTATGATTTAACACACTTGTTCTATACCTACCATAAACTTTTTCTTAAGACAAGACATTTTTCTCACCCCAATCAACAGAGGAGTGCAAGAACCAATTCATGAAGTGGTAGGGGGTGTCCTTATGACAGGTTCTTGGTGAAGTCATACATCCCCTGCTTCCAGGATGGGAGGACAGCAGTTGATTACAAGGTGGGTGCATACATGGTCATACTAGAAACTTAGGGACCAAGTACTCCTGTAACAGATGCTGCAATTCTCAGATTTCCAAAAATTACTGATTGTGGCTCATTTTTGAACTCAATCTATTTTACAACTAACTTTCTCCCACTCATTAGTAGGTCATAGTTCTATTTTATCAGAGCCACTGCCAAGACAAGTTAAAAATGTATGAAAGCGTAAAGTAATTAGATCCTGCACCTTCGGAGATGGAAATTCAGCATAGCGACAGTGATGCAAACAAAGTTATATCCCCCAGCGTCTCTCAATTGAGCACACTGCACAAGGCATCACGTACTAATGCATCATACTACAGTTGCTTGCCTCAGGCACACTGAGGCAAAAAACTAATCACCAAGTGCTATCATGGCACAATATTGCACATTTAAATTAACAGTAATGTTACAGCACAGCGATGACATCCTAAATGAACTGGCACTTAATTGGTAGTTAAGTTCATATGACATTTTATAATATTACAAAGAAATAAGATTTCTTTTGCCGATTCAGTATCTATTATGGACAAACTACCTATAAAAATGTTAAGATTTAATACGAAAACTTATTAACAGTGAGGTGCCAAGCTCTGAAATAGGCAGTCTTAAAAATAGATGTTGAAATTAACATTGCTTACGTTATTTCTTTAGCATTTTCTTCAGCAAGATAAGGAACTTTAATGAAAGAAGGCATGGAGATAAAGAAAAAAATTTAAGCACACCAGATTTTTTTTTTTTTGTGTTTGATTCCTGTCCTCCAGAAAACCTATCTCTAGATATGCTTTAAAACCTGACATGAAACATGCCTGACAAAAGTCCTTCCCTACCATTTCCACTAATTGTGTTTGTTTAGTCAAAGTTCCATCACATAGCACAACAAGAGCTAACCTTCACTGAAAAGTCATACTGGATTTACCAGTACTATATGTGAAGATCTCCATGTGAACCCCTTACGCCTTCCTGATTGCACTATAAATATATTTATGTTAAGGCTATCAAACAATTGCAATTAATGGAGAGATTAAAAAATAGTAGCAATTAATTGCAGGTTTAGTCGCACTGTTAAACAATAGAATACCAATTTAAATTTATAATAAATATTTTCGGATTTTTTTCCAACATTTTTAAATATATCAATAATACAACATAATTTACATTCTATTTTATTACAAATATTTGCACTGTAAATAAAAATAGTATTTTTCAATTCACCTCATACAAGAACTGTAGTGCAATCTCCATCATGAAAGCACGATTTACAAATGTAGAATTTTTATTTTTTTACATAAGTGCACTCAAAAACAAATGTAAAACTTTAGAACTTACAAGTCCACTCAGTCCTACTTCTTGTTCAGCCAATCAAGACCAACACATTTGTTTCTCTCCTGTAAATGTAATGTTACCCACTTCTTATTTACAATGTCACCTGAGTGTAAGAACAGGCGGGGTTCTGCTTGATAACAATCCAAAGCAGTGCAGACTGACACCTTCATTTTCATCATCTGAGTCAGATGCCACCAACAGAAAGCTGGTTTTCTTTTTTGGTGGTTCGAGTTCTGTAGTTTCTGCATAGGAGTGTTGCTCTTAAGACTTCCGCCAGCATGTTTCACACCTCATCCCTCTCAGATTTTGGAAGGCACTTCAGATTCTTCAACCGTAAAGATCTTTAGAAATCTCATATTGGTACCTTTTTTGCATTTTGCCAAATCTGCACTGAAAGCATTCTTAAATCAAACATATGCTGAGACAGCATCCGAGACTGCCATAACACGAAATATATGGCAGAATGTGGGTAGAACCATGGAGCAGAAGACATACAATTCTCCCTCAAGGAGTTCAGCCACAAGTTTAATTAAGACATTTTTTAAATGAGTGTCATCAGCATGCAAGCATGTCCTCTGGAATGATGATCGAAGCACAAAGGGGAATACAAATGTTTACCATATCTGGCACATAAATACCTTGCAACGCCGGTGACAAAAGTGCCATGCGAACCCCTGTTCTCACTTTTAGGTGACATTGTAAATAAGGGGGCAGCATTATCTCCTGTAAATGTAAACAAATGTATTGGTCTTAACGATTAGCTGAATAAGAAGTAGGACTGAGTGGACGTGTAGGCTCTAAAGGTTTACATTGTTTTGACAGCCCTCATGTGTGTTCATTTATTACCTCCTTCGAAAACAGACTCACTTCCCCACTTCCCCTAAAAAAAGGTCAGTAACGGCTACTAAAGTCAAACCTAACAAGTGGAGGAAAATTAAATTTAAATAAATACTTATTAAAAATAAAAAATGCTAAGATGAGAAAAGCCACACAGGATGGTATATCAAGAAATTCACTAGATCTTAAAATAAATGAAACTTCCTTTCCAAGACAATGTCCTACATAAATCTTCAAACATCAGGTTTAAAAATCTCTGGCAAAACAATCTTCAGCAGACATTTGTTGGTCATCACAGAGAATATACACAAAAACATAGAAACAGTCATACAGGATCAGATTAGTGTTCCTTCTAGTCTGGTATCCTGCCTCCAACAGTGGACAAATACCAAATACTTCAGCGGGAAATACAAGAACCTCATAATGGACAATTATGAAGTAACCTGTTCATAAGGAAAATTTCTTCTTGACTTCCCCTCAGTTAGTGATCGGTTTATATCCCTCATTATCTTTGTATCCACAATAGCAACAGCTGCAAGTGGATACAAGTCTGAAGGGTCTACCAACTATTTCAGCAAGCATCAAAACAGCAAGACGCTGTTCCCAGGTGGCTTCATCTTTACAGGAAAAAAGTATAGGAGACTAATGTTCAGCCGCAGTGGTCAAAGGACAAGCGCTCACCAACTGTGTCTGTGGTTTTCTAATGAACACCCAAAGCAACCCTATATAAAGGTTTTCTATCAGCAAAACCCCGGCCAGAGTTGGGGGGGGGGGGGGGGGGGGGGGGGGGGGGGGGGGGGGGGAGAGAGAGAAAGAGTCCTTAGAATGAATGCTGAGACCAAATGTCACTTCTAACAATCCTACTCTGACATAACCTGTTTAGGTCAAACCAGCTTTAAATCCAGGTCTCCAACACTAGCATTTCCTAATTACTCCTACTTCACAACATTAGATCCAAAAAATAAGCAAATTTGTTATGAACTGGGCCTACACAGAAAACAAATTGCTTTGAAGTTTTGGATAAGAATTAAGATTTATTGAATCTTTAAACACGAATGAATAAGGTTTTTAGAGATGAAATTATGACAAGAAAAAAAATCTAAAAATGAAGATGTTAGTTTATAGTACAGGTCTGTCGCATCTTACGTGCACTTAACATGCACGATTTCAACTTTACGCAGTGGGCAAAAACACACAAAAACAAGAGGAAAAACAATTTTAATACTATACCTGTAGTGTGGGCGATTTTGCCTGCCATTGAAGTCAATGGAATTTGGGCTATACGCGGTTTTCACTTTACGCGCTAACCGCGGAACGGAACCCCCGTGTAAGATGAGACAGACCTGTATAGAATATGTATGTCACTGGAGATAGGACCAAATCAAGTTTAGAAACAATGTCCTGGCACAGAATAAAGAACTCAACAACCCTTCCCACTCCAAAACCAACTTTGTATACAAAAAGCTTGATCCCATCCACACTGACCAGCCAAACTGTTTGGACAGTTATTTGAATCAGTTTCAAACATTTAAAACTAGTGTAGGATAACTATTCCTGGTGCCATGTACTGTAGTTGAGTGTAGAATCAAATTCAGAAAGTTTTTTGTGCCACTGCTGTTCAAAGTATTCAAACTTTATATTCAAAAATTCATTTTAGATTATCCTACATGGGCACTTTACTAAATCATACAAGATTATGCTTAAGGGACTACAGAATAGGAATTCTAGGCCTCTGGAATATACACTTGCCTTCATTTTGGCTACAGTACAAGTTTTGCTTTTTAAGGGCTTGTCTATACTTACCGCGCTGGTTCGGCGGCAGGCAATCGAACTTCTGGGTTCGATTTATCGCGTCTTGTCTGGACGCGATAAATCGAACTCAGAAGTGCTCCCCGTCGACTCTGGTAATCCTGCTCGCCGCGAGGAGTACGCGGAGTCGACGGGGGAGCCTGCCTGCCGGGTCTGGATGGCGGTAAGTTCGAACTAAGGTACGTCGACTTCAGCTATGTTATTCACGTAGCTGAAGTTGCGTACCTTAGTTCGATTTGGGGGTTTAGTGTAGACCAAGCCTAAGTATCTAAAGTAGCCACCAACTGTTTCTTCAGATATTACCTCATTAGTCATTCTGAGAGAGAAGAGGTGTAAAGATTCAAGGAATTTTTTATTTTATTAAATAAATTAAAATTGCATTTATTGCACACAGAAAGGTGGCTCAATATCGAATTTAAATTCTGTCCATAAAATCAAGTTTTATTTGGCAGTAACTAAAATTGGTTTCCTTTTTAACTACAATTTTCCCCATCATTTCATTTGCAAGGGGGATCAAGATTATACAAAGCCAAGGTGTAGTCTTAGGTTAGAAATGTTTTCACCTCTCTTAGCCAGAAGGCCAAGAAGCTTGAATTGTAATGCAATGAGAGACTCCCATCACTGCAATATAAACAGAACTGGAGACTATGGTAACCATTGTGCCAGCCCAGCCTGCCCCCATCACTAACTAACTAGAACACCTAGAGAATAAGCAACCCTTAAAACTCAACCTCTTTCCCGATGCCACACTAGCAGAGCAGGAGCCAGATTCAGGTGCTTAGTTGGTAAAGTTAGGATGGAAGGTGAATACGGTGGTATGGGTTGGGTGGTTGGTTATATTGTGGATTTTGAAGCAGAAGGGGGATGGGTTGGATACTTACAGTTCTATGTTCAAAAGCACTTGAGACTTAGGAGTCTAAAGTCTTATCTGCACTATAAACTTAAGTCAACCTATGTTAGGTCAACTTACAGCCACCGCAGTAATTACTACAGTTGTTCACGTCCACGCTGCCCTCCTTCTGTCAGTGGTGCATGTTTCTAGCCAGTGTTCTCTGCAGAATTTAAAGGGTGGATCTATTCTAAGAGTGACTAGAAGAGTTATTACAGGACTCCATATTCATTGTCTCACTGGATTTCCATATCAAATTCCTTCAATTTGCTAACAAACAGATGTTTTTCTAACTGCCAGCCCCACTGACTCATCCTAGGCTCCATCAGTCAAGTTGTATTTTTTCCATCTCATGGATCCCCAGTAATAAAGATATTATACCAAATTCTGGCCACAGATTTGTTTATTCAATCTAAGGGCTTGTCTACACTACCGGCCGGATCGACATACTATACTATCCAATGGAGGGGTCAATTTATCGCATCTAGTATAGACGTGATAAATCGACCATTGAGTGTTCTCCCGTCAACTCCGGTACTCCATCAGAACGAGGAGCGCAAGTGGAGTCAACAGGAGAGCGTCTGCTGTAGACTTACCGCAGTGAAGACACCGTGGTAAGTAGATCTAAGTATGTCGACTTCAACTATGCTATTCACGTAGCTGAAGTTGCGCATCTTAGATCGACCCTGCGCAGTAGCGTAGACAAGCCCTTACTGTATTGAGACTATGCCTTCAGAGGCCGTCCATCAATCCCACACTAGGCATCTATCTAGGTACTTGTAGGACACTCAGAACTGTAGTATCTGAGCACCTCACAATTATTACTGTGTTTATACTCTATACCTCATAGGGGCATTATGAAGTACTATTATAACATTTTATAGATGGGTACCTGAGGCAGAGAAAGATTGTGAATTGTCCAAGGGATGTTTATAGCAGAGCAGGAATGAAACCTAGGTCTCCAGAGTCCCAGTCCACAAGCTTAACCACAAGGCCAGCCTTCTTCCATGGTATCACAGTAATATCGGATCTCCATTGGCCTTCAGATTATGCCCATTGCAGACTAAAGGATTACACAGGTGCTGAAGGCATAATCAGGACCATGAAAACATTACTACTGGTGAAGATAAGAGATTTTCAAATTATTTTTTTCTGTCAAATCCCAAGGATATATCAATTACTCAATATGGAACCCAACAATGAATTTTTTTTATTAATTTTGAGTAAATCCATACTGCAAAGCTTCCATATTTTCTTTAAAAGTATAACCTTTGAGATCTTGTTGCAAAGGCAGTCTATAAACTAACCAAGCCTGCGTGCAGACGGCAACATAACAATTGGTGGAAGTTAACATTACCCTTAATCTCAGAGAACCATTTGTTCAGTAGGTTGGCAATCACCAGTGTAAAAAAGAATGGACACAGAATTGCAGTTCAAGTCGCTATCAAAAACAGCCACAGAAGTGATGGAATACGGGGAAATAAATTTTCAGTGAAAGGTGATTGATTCGATGAGAAATGCTCAAATAATTTGACTCATGTAATACAAATGTCTGTGCAACATTTAGGTGGTATTTTGTGCTTGCTGTATTTTAGTAGCCACACTGTACTTGCATCAAAAGTTTCAAAGTGGTTGGAAAAGTTTACTTGTCCTGAAAGAATGGGCATGTGATCCCAGAACCCTAGCCACATTAACTGGGGGAAGTAAACCAACACCTGCTGAGGTGGAGCCAGCAGCTCCAAGTGCAGAGACTTCCCCCTAACAGCAGTAAGGTGTGGAAAAGCCCAGCCAGAGCCCATTTCTCTCCCCCAGCCTGTACCTTATACTGTTATTACAGTAGCTCTGAGGAACCCCAATCAAGTATCAGACACTTCACAGACAAGTAACCTAGAACAGCAGTTCTCAACAAGGGGTCACAGGCCCCCGGTAGGCTGCGAGCAGGTTTCAGAGGGTCTGCCAAGTGGAGGTGGCATTAATCTCATTGGGGCCCAGAGCAGAAAGCCAAAAGCCCCATCTCCCCCAGCCCACCCAGGCCTGAAGCCAAAGCCTGAGCAGCTTAGCTATGCGAGGCCCCCTGTGGCATGGGGCCCTGGGCAATTGCCCTGCTTACTACCCCCTAATGCCAGCTCTGGTTTTTATATGCAGAAAACCAGTTGTGGCACAGGTAGGCTGTGGAGTTTTTAATAGCATGTTGAGGAGGCCTCAAAGAAAAAGGTTGAGAACCCTTGACCTAGAAGACAGCTACTGCCCCAGACAACTTCCCTTCCTATCATTCTCACCCCACTTCTGGCCTCAACACCAACAACTCATTTGACAATTTGTCCTAGAGAAAGCACATGATACCTGTGCTCTGGGATCTACACTGGTTACCCTGGGAACACCACGAGACAGGCGCTCTCTCCGAGGATGTACTGTATCAGCTGCAATCAGCTGAAGTAATGATGCTACATTCCCCTCAACATAACAGAGACCAGATCTTGGAACACCCTCCTTCCATGGGTCCAAAATAGTAACAATTTGCTTTCATGGCTCACTTCCCATTTGATTCATCTGGCCTTTGAGAAGAATCAGGGCAAGTGAAAAGCACTAGCCAATGTGTGGGAGTGTTGTTATATGGGAAACTGGTAGCAATACTTACTTGCTTAACACTTTCCATTATAAAATACTCTTACAACCCTTTTTAGAAGGGCTTAACATCTCCACTGCTTGCAGAAGGCTCTTGAAATTTGGCAGAGAAAAAGGCCTGGGTCTAGAGATATACCTTTCATTTACTGCATGAAATTCTGTTCAGATTTGGCTGACTAATAAGGTGTAAAAAACTGACAGTGCCCCATCAACAGGAAAATTTTGGAAGCATGCCAAAATAACTGAACATGAGCAAACATTCTAAAGACCTGGGCCCATACAGCTGCCAAAGCTGCAACAGACACTACACTGAGGACACCTGGAAACCACCAGAGCCGTAAGAACAATGGCAGAGAGAGAAAGAATCACAGAAATGTAGGGCTGGAAGGGATGAGAGGTCATCTGGTCCACACCCTTGCACTGAGGAAGGACTAAGTATTATCTAGACCAGTGGTTCCCAACTAGGGATCCAAGGCCCCCTTGGGGGCCACAAAGAGGTTTCAGTGCGCTGCCAAACAGGGCCAGCATTAGACTCGCTGGGGTCCAGGGCAGAAAGCCAAGGCCCTGCCATATGGGGTTGAAGCCCGGGCCCTGAGCCCCACCACCCAGGTGGGAAGCTGAAGCCTAAACAATGTAGCTTCGTGGGGGGCACCTGCGGCATGAGGCCAGCCCTGGTGGAGCCTTCCCAAAAGTGGGGGGAGGCTAGGGCCCCTTCTGCCTGAGGCCCCACACCCAGCCAAGCCAGAGCAGCCTGGGAGCCACAGACCCTCCATCTGCTTGGGGGGGGGGGGGGGGGCTGAAAGCAGCCCCTGGCCTGTGTCCCTGCCCCTGGGCCCCCGCCCAGGGCAGATGGAGGGTTCGCAGCTCCCCATAGCTGCCAGCACGTCTCTTACCCCAACCAGCTCTGGCCGGGGCCTCGGAGCCGCAGCCTGGCCATGGTAAGAGCCGCGCAGCCAGGCAGCTGACAGGAGACGCAGACCCTCCACCTGCCCTGCATGTGGGCAGGGAACAGGGGGAGGTGGGGTGGAGACACGGGCCAAGGGCTGCTCTTGGCCCCCAGGCAGGTAGAGGGTCTGCAGCACACACACGCACGCTCCAGCTGCGGGCCTGGGACCTCCAGGGGAAGAGGAGGGGTGGGGGTGAAAAGTCGACAGAACAGGCCCGTCCACTTTCAAAAAGTGGGAGGACCATAGTCCCCTGCCTCCCCCCGCCCCATTCAGATTCCAATGCATGAGGACCCAGGCAATTGTCCTGCTTGCTATCCCCCAACGCAGACCCTGGTTTTCATATGTAGAAAACCAGGTGGGCCATGGATTTTTTATATATAGTGTGTGTGTGTGGGGGGGGGGGGGGGGGGGGGGGGGGGGGGAGGGGGAGAGAAGAGGTGGCTCAGAAAGAAAGGTTGAGAGAAGAGGGTGGCTCAGAAAGAAAGGTTGAGAAGCCCTGATCTAGACCATCCCTGACAAGTATTTGTCACTGGAGGTTTTTACAAACAGGTCTGAGAAATATTCCACAACCTCCCTTGGTAACCTGTTACAGTGCTTAACTACTCTAGGGTACACTCCCATGCCCCTGGAATCCAGCCCCTTTTTGGGGCCACTGTATGAAAAAGGAACTCCCTGAACTCCAGGTAGGGGGAGAGAGTACTGAGCTGGGCTCCTCTGTAAGTCCCAAATGCAGCCATACCAATCTCTTCCTGCTCACTCCTACCCCCAGACTCAAGACATAACACCAGTGGCTCATTCCCCCTCCCTGGGAAAGTAGCTATCTCCTGCTACAACCTAATGTAGCCAGTCATGTAGCTCAAGTGGTAGAAACCTGTGCTGCACAGCAGAAGGTTTAAGGTTCAAATGCTTCTGATTCATGACTTGGGGTATTACAGTTGTGTATGAGAAAGGCAGAGACATTTTAAAAATCTCCAAAGTTACACAAATTTAGGTTGCAAAGTCAAGCTCTCAAAAGTTAGGAAATGCCTTAAAATAGTTGCCTACACAACCTTAATTCTGGCCTCTTATGTAATGCTTTGTAACAGTTTTAATTACATGATCACATACTTTTCCCCCCATCTCACATACAGTGTGCAGGATGGACACACAAGGGTGAATGGGCAACCTTGCAGATCATGCATTTCCTGACCGTGGGGTAGGAGGGGTTTTTTTTTTTTTTTTTTTTTTTTAAACTTTGCAACCTACATAACTTTCTTTTAACAGTTTTCTTTTTCGTAGGTTCTTTTATTTATGACTGCTTGTTGGTAGAGGGGTAAGCTGACTGCAATCGTGTGATTTGTAATTTTAAATAACTGGCAGGACACCATGAGACTTTGCATGGGTGCTATTTATGGCTCTAAACAAAAATATGAGTGTAACAGACCAGAACCAGGCACGAAGTCAAGGCAGGGCAGGAAAGGGGTGACAGGAGTGAGGGAAGTTAGCAGGTGGGACAGGATAGGGTTGAGGGAACAGGTGCAGAGGTTGCAGGTAGAGAGCAAACTAGAAACCTCAACATCAAATTGCATTTTTTTTAAAGTCAATTTAGTTGCAATTTCAGCATCAACTTGATTTTTTTATAACTGCTTTTCTAAATTAAAAGGTTTGATTGTACTTAAAATATAGCAACACAGTTTGTACTTTATTACTTCGTTAGTACAAGGCCTGGCCTACACCTAAAACTTGGGTCAACTTAAGTAAGCCCCAGTATAAAAACCTCTAGGTCGAAGGAAGAATTCTTTTGTCAATCTAGCTACTACCTCTTAAGGGGGTGGATATAAAAATTTTATTAAAGTTAATATTTAAAATCAAATTTACACAAGGTAAGAGGGAAGGTACTGTACATCTGGGGACAGGCTTGAGTTATGATAGATTACAAGTATCCGTTACAAGGTTCACGAGATACATACATAGTACATAACCAGCATAGACCCAGATTGGGGCACGGGAGTTTAAGACATCGGTGGATAAGTGGGCTCACACACAGAATGTATTAGAGTTCACGTCAGTATTGGTGTAGCCAGCGAATAAGTACATGGGTGGGGTGCATCCCTTGGTTTGTCAGGGAAGGAAGTGGGTTATTTCCCTGACCAGCGGTCTCAATTACTCAACTTGGTACTGACTGAAGAAAAACTCCTTCCATTGCTGTAACATGTGTCTACACCAGAGCAGAGTAGCTGCAGCGCTGCATCTGTAATGCTTGTAGTGTAGACATGCCCTAAGTGGTTTTGAGCCTTTATAGGACATACCCAGTTTAAATAGCAACCTTACAAACTCCATAAAAGGCTTACACAACTTAAGCGTTGCATAACTGTAAGCTCTCACCGGCAGGGCCCATGCATTTGCTCATATACTGAGAAACTGAAAATCTGAGTCTTTTCCTATAGATTTTAAAACTGCAAAGAATGTTTAAAAAGTACAAACTGAGCTGTGAAGTAACAATTAAGGGTTTTCATTGATTATAAAACATAAGCTAATTTCATGATTACAATTTGGTGTTCGACTACTACTATTCCATTTTTTAGAAGGACCACTTCTGAGATATTAACAATACTACACATAGGTTGAAATTCTGATCCCACGGGCACAGCTTGAGTAGACTGGCTAGCTGTGTATGCGGGCAACCAGCACAGGGATAGGGAGACAATTCTTCCCCAAGTCTGGAACCAGGGCAGTCCAGTGGCCCATCCTTTGGGGTCAGTGAACTGTATAGTTCATGAATCCACTGGCCACACAACTGCTCACCAAGATACCCCTTTCCTTTTCTCCTACAGAGGGGGCACTGCAAAACTTGGCTCTGTAGTACATAAAATACCACAAAGTCCCACTGTGCTCTCTTTCAAAGACCTGGCCTTGCTGTACAACAGAACCAGTCTTTTTGCATATAGAAGGATTATTCCCTTTAAAAAAATGTAAGGACCACTCAGGTTATAACAAGAAAAGGTGGTGTTACAGCATAGCAGACCCAGGTGGTGAAAATATCAATGTTAATTACAATTTAAGAAAAGAATAAGTATATTGGTTTGCCAGAACATTTTGTACCTGACCAAAAGTGATTTTATAATATTCAATAATATTAGTTGAATAGAAGCTAAAGGAAGATGGTTACTTAAACAATATACTCTACATTAATTCAAGCCTGGTTAGCAGAAAGAAGTCAGTAACCGTCAAATAACAGATGATAAATTGCTATGGAGCATTTTGGTCAACAGTTTAGATCATGCTTTTAGTAGATATTCTTTACTTAAAGTTATCTACAGAAATGAACATTAAATTTTTTTAAAGCATCTCCTATAATAGAAGGACATCTCTGTTGTAGTACAAATGCCAAAGCACAAATAATTCTCAACCATATCAGTTACCAGATCCACAATCTTATAGGAGGCAACTGCTTTGTAGACCCCTTTGTGGTACTATTTTTAATCCCTTTCCCACTATAACAGCGGGTCCTGCGGGATATCCCCCCAGTCCTGCTGCAGGGCTCTACGCTAGTCCCACACAGAGCTCTATTGCTTTGCCCAGTATAGCATATTTTTTATTAAATCAATGGAACATCCCTGTAAAAAACAGTACCTTTTATTCAGAAACAGCTCAATCCATTAGCATCGCCAGATGGCAAGTACATAATGTCTTGGGGCAAAACAAGGACTATTCTTCTAAAATAATCTCCTAGATATTCTGACAACCTAATAGCTAGCTAGGTAAAGCTATTAAAAAGGATATCGCTACTATTTACTGCAAGATGGGTACTCTGGACAGGCAGAAAAAGGATGACCACCAAAGTTACTGATATTCAAAACAAGCCATATGTTCTATGATTTTGATTCTTTTTGTTTTCCATCAGATTCTACATTTCATTTAACACACACTTCTAACCTTAAACTCATTGGGTCAATGTGCAACTTTTATATAAGTCTATACTTTTCCTTTCAAGAAGAATATTTTTGAGGTCTGGGCATCAATGCTGAGCTGAAACAGGTTTCCTTACCAGGTTTAAGCTAAGCACCCTTTTTCTTAGCATAGATGCATCCTTTGGCTTGACAAGTGCTAAGCAGTGTGACCCATCACCTTGGAAAGTAAGATGCTTCAGAGCTTGTCTATACAGGGGAATTGTGTTCAGCATAGAAATAGCAGAATAATTATTCCATAACAGCTATTCTGGTACAACTCCCCTGACTGTATTTTGAAATAATTATGCTTCCAAAGCAGAGTAATTATTCCAGAATAGGATGTCCACGAGGGAGTTACTCCACTATAGCTATTCCAGTATAACTATTCCTATGCCTGCCAATTTCCCCATACAGACAAGCCCTCAAATCCCCTCAGCTCAGTAGTCACCAGTTTCAAACACATCTGCATATCAGGCAGCTTAGATGACAGATCAGATTATGCTATGTGGGGACCCACAGTTTGCCCCTGCTTTGCTCTTCAATCAGTTAGGCCAGTGGTTGGGAAGGCAGAAGCTTAAGTTCAGCACTGCTGAAGCAAAGCCAGTATTCGCAACAGGGAGAGAGAAAGAAAAGGACAGAGGAAGAGGCAAACAAAAAATACAGCCCAAGACTGAAAATGAAGAGGAAAAAAACAAAGATAGAAGCCAATTTACTTGGTGTAAGGGTGGGACATTTTTGGCTAATCTAATTATCATTGTTAAATTGTCTCCCAAAAATGGAGAGAGAAAACCTTTCTGTAAAAAGATTGCATTCCCCATAGAAAGAGCATTGTGTGCAAGGGAGATTTACCACCACCAACCTGAAAAGAAATTAAGATAAGACTAGCTTACATTGTGAATGTCATCTTTACAAAGACATGATTCCTGTTAAACTAGGTCTGTGAACTGTCTCCACCCAAACAATAGTAGTAAAGGTGTGAATTCTGCCCCAATTCAAAATTTACCTTAAAAAGAGTGTAAATTCAAAGTCTATTTCAGATTATTTAAATACTATAATCACCAAATACAGCAACATAATTGAGGAACACCCTCAAATGGAGTCAAAACGTAATTGACAGTATATTTAGGCTCACCATTCCCTTTTTCATCCTAGATTAGCTTTCACTTCAGAGAGATTTTTTCCTCATTATTTTAGCTAAAAAATAACAGGCGTCAGAATTTCTCCTCTTTTCCATAGTGGTTACAATGAAAGGTGCCCACAGTACTGAAGGGTAGTGGAGTCAAAATACCTAAACAATACCCTCGGGGATTCAGTTACCTTCCTAAAAGAGACAGCATTTCAGATTTGGAGAGTGGATTAAGGAAGGCTATGGCTATCCCTCTGTGCTGCCTGATGTAAGTAGATGGAGACTCTTAACAGATCTACATTGCTAAGCTACTGCCTTCATTTCAAGAATCTTCTCGTGTCATTTTAAAGATTGGGGGATTTAAACAAGAATTGGGAGTGAAAGCTAGCGACCATCAAAATGTGTGCGATAAAAAAAACTCAACTGAGTGTGGGAGCGGCCCTTGCAGTTTCGCCACTGGCCCCTATTGCCCGGCCTAGGCAGGCCTACAACATTTGAGAGAGAAATAGATGGCAGCCTTTAGCTCCACCGCCGACATGCGAGGGACCTGCGGCTGGGTGTTTGGGGGAAGGGGTGTTACTACCCGAAGGGGTGGCACAAAAGGCAACCAGCCCCATTGTCCAGCCCATGCAAGCGCCGCCGATCCCTTTGAGCATCAGGCAGGGAGATGAGGAGGCAGCTGGTCAGCCGGGCGAGGAGGGGGCCACACGGACACTGGCGCATCCCGCCGCCTGCCCAGGCAGGCCCGGCCCCTCACACAGCCCCATGTGGAACAAGCCAGGGCGGGGAGCGGCGCGATCGAGCCCCCAGCCCGGCAGCTCCCCACTTTCCCCTATCTCAGCCCCGCCGTGGGGTGAGGAGACGGCGGCCGCCATGGGAGGCTGCAGGCCCACGGCGGGGCGGCGATGGGAGGCGGCCGGCCGCGCACCCCCTGCCGGGCTCGCTGCTCCCTCCCCAGGCCGCGCCCGCATGACGGAGAAGAAAAACCCGGAGGCATTTTCCTTGCGCCGCCGCCGAGCCCCCGCCGGGCCCGGCAGCCGCCCAGCTCGGAGCGGGGTGCGGGCCCCTCCCCTCGAGCCCGCCCGGGGCGGAGGAGGGGGTGGAGAAGGAGGAGGCGGCAGCGGCGGCCGAGCTCAGCCCCGGCGGGAGCGAGACCCGCCGGCCCGGCCCGGACTCACCTCCACGTCGCGGCCCTTGTTCTTGAAGCTCTTGATGCGGTGGTTCTCCAGGCCCGCGGCGGCGGCGGCGTTGTCGGCCATAGCTGCTCCGGCGGCGGCTCCCAGCTACTGCGAGGCGGCTCCGGCGGCGGCTCGCGGGGAGGGGGGGGAGAGGGCGGGGGGAAAGGGACGTTCCGTGACGAGCGCGAGGAGGGGGGATGGAAAGCAGGGGCACGCGCCGTTGCTGAGTGACGATGAGCGCGGCTCGCGAGGCACGTGACACTATAGAACACGCCTCCTATGCTTCAGGCCCGGCTCTGCTTCTGCGGCTGCTGCTGCTGCTTCCCGTCCCTTCTTTATGCTAATTAGAGGGGCGCCTAATTTGCATAACGCGGAATCCATTGCGGTAGCGAGCGGCGGAGACTACAGGCTCCGGCATGCAATGCGGCTTGGAGTCTCGCGATTGTACGCCGCGTTGCACTCTGGGTCTTGTAGTCTCTGTGAGCCGCATTGTGGCGCGCTATGTGTCGCCCAGCCCACTCTGCCGGTGGAACGCACAGGGCGCGCTGTGCGTGGCGGTCTCCTGTGGAGGTGGAGGAGTTGCAGCTGTCTGTGCCAATGCCAGGCTTTTATAGCATGTGCAAGTGCAGCAGGGGCGCTGGAACAATTTGTATAGTGGGGGTGCTGAGAGCCATTGACCCAAACTATAAACCCTGTATATGATGGAAACCACTTCAAGCCAGTGGGTGTGGCAGTACCCTGGTACTTCTAGTTCCAGTATCCAGGCAGCATGTCTAGTCTAGATGTCTCCTTTCTAGCTCACTCAACCTAGACTCTGCATTTCTCTCCTTCTGGGGCATTTGGGGCACGTTTTTCAGGCTTTTCTCTGCAATTGTGGAAGCTGGAAACATTTTTTAAATGAAAACTGAGCTTGTCCTGTATTCCTGAGTCCAGGTGCTGGCGCTGCAGCTTTAAGACAAACCCCAAAGAGTGCGTGCAAGACTTAATAAAACCATGAGAGTTGGGAACACTGCTTGTGACTCAAGCTATGTATCTGTGTCGGTTACTTGGCTAATTGGCAACTTCCTGGTTTCAAGTGACCCACTCACTCAGGGTCTCAGGCCATCACTGCCTCAAAGTAGAATCATCCACTTCCACCACTAACAGATCTGGGGTTGCAATCCCGTATGTGTCAGCTTTGATTACCTCAGCCGGTCTGATTTAGGTCCGCTGCCTCTAAATTTATTCCCTCAGGGTGTAATGACAATGAGAAACAATGACAAAATAGCCTCCATAAAGCAAAGTATTATTTGTTCAGTACAAAAGCAACAAAAAAACAGACTATATGTATGTATTGGACTAGTTTTATACTTTCAGAATCATCATAAACTGAATCAATGTCCAGAAGCATCATGTGCTGCTTTTCTGCTGCCAAACCCCTAATCAACACCATGCTGAGACATCCATTCAGAACTAACTGTGGCCTTTTCTTCACTAGTCATGTTCGCATTAGGAGAAAAAGTGTACTTTAACATGTATAAAAGGACACATGTTAAAAGTCTAGTGTAGGCAAGGCCAGTTTCGGTTTTAACACATATTAATGGATGATGTTAGCCCTAAGTTTGATAAGCTAACTTGTTAAAATCACAACTTGCTTTGTCCATGCTAGTATTTTAATACATGTTAAAGAAACACTTCTTTTCCTAGTGTAGCCATTGAGAGGGCTACCCACTACGGCCTTATCTTCACTATAGAAAAATGGTGTGTTCTTAACTGGAGTTAGCTCCCTTGAGTTAACTAACTTGAGGTACAATCCTAGTGAAGAAAGACAGAGCAATTTGTAGTTTTCACATGAGTTAGCACTTAGCAGGTCAAGTTTCTTGCCTTCATTTGGATTTTAACTTGAGTAAAAACGCACCTTTTTGTAGAGAGGACAAGGTCAAAATCATCAATACAGCTTCCTAAAAACCCTGGACTTCCCCTGGTGGCTCTCCCATGCAAATATTGACCTGAACACCTGACCCTGTTTGGCTTGTGAAATCTATAACATGGCCTGAGGTCATTTAGCTGCACAGCTCTTAACAAGATTACACAAAAAGTGTGTTAAAAATAAAGATAGATTCTTATAACTTCCATTCTACAAATAGGTTTAAATATTTACTCCAGAATAAGCTTTAAAAAGAATAAATCTAGCCTTTTTGGTTGCAGAGAAAATTATAAGAGAATGGCTGATGCAGTGTTGTTTGAATCTGGAACAAGGCACACGTCCCCTTTTGCATCTCATTCGGATGTAAACTCAAGTCCAATTATGTCTAAAGTAACAAATATCTAGTATGTGTCAAGCACAGTTTGAGATAGCTATCATATCCTAACATTCAGCTCACTTGAAAAGACATTCCATGGTAACAATGCTGCCTATTTAAAACTTGCAAATAATCAAATATTCCATCTAATTTTGTTTGTTTGTTAATAGAGGACAACATTTCCTAGTCTCAGCAACTTCAGTTTATAAAAGGTTGGACAGACAAAAAGGGTTGGATTCTGAAGTCACAAATCACAGGGTTTTGTGGGATTCACACAAAATGTGGTCCAGCAGCAGAAAAGACACTTCACTTTCAAACCTATTGTAATTTGAATTTATGAACTGTGTTGGTTCTGCAGTTCCAAAAGGAGTCAAATCTTAAGCCCTTATCCGCAAACACCTATCTACACAGGTATTCTGACTGAACACAATGGCTGTACTCATTTGCATAGAGTTAGGCACATACATAAGTCCTTATAATACCAGGGTTTTATTTCAGTCACTAAGGTATGCAGCTATTCTTTAAACACACACAGGGATCTGTTCTACATTGTCCGATCTGTTGAGCAAGGTGATACCATTGTACATAGTCACTTTTTGGAGTAGGACTGCACTAATACTTTTGAACGACTCTCTAATGATAGCTGGTATTAGGTTCATACACTTTCCCCATGAATTCTATAAATGTTAGTTTTCTTAGCAAAGTGTAATCTAAGAGTAGATTTTCACTGTGGCGTTAACTCGGGGTCTTACTGGGTGTTGCTCCAAACCCCTCCCATTCACACACACAACCTTTAACCCAAGTTTAGTGGTGCTTTTAACCCAGGCTAGCTGGATCATCTGAGGCTGTAGGATAAAACCTGTGCAGTGAGGATGCAGGCTAAACCACTTCCTGTTGGTTATCCTGCTAAACCTTCCCACAAGTCCTCCGACATGCCCAGAAGGACAGACAAGTTATCCCACAATTCATTGAGGAAGAATCATAAAGTGGCTTATCTCACTGTAGTACAAAGAACTGTGGGTAATGCCCCTAGTAATACTAGCAACACCCCTTGGGAAGTGCAGCACCAGTGAGGATGCAGTCACAGACAGCGCTAAGCATAAGCAGAATAAGCAATTGCATAGGGACCTGAGCAGCTCAAGGGAGTCCCCTATTTGCTTTTTATTATAAGAACTTGCCTGTTTTAGTACCTCTGGAGTGCACTCAGATTGTATTTTTAAGCTTTTCTCCACAACCATGAAGGCTAGAAACTTTTTTTTTTTTTAATGAAAGCTGTGATTCTCACTTCAACACTTGTCACTAGCTGCTGGGGCTTTAAGTAAAAGATCAAATATAATGCGAATAGGAAACACAGTGTCAAGGCTGGAAAACTATGTCCATAGAACTAATAAAATTATGACATCACAAGAATCAAGTGTGTGAATGAGCAACTGAGAGGGGGTGGGGGTAGGAGGTTCCCCCCTCCCCTCAGGGCTTATCTACACATAGTTTTCTACTTAACAAAATTGGCATTAACAACTGATTTAAATTGGGTGTGACCCACCCCCACTGTAAAGTGTCCCCAATAGGTGATTGCACTGATTTAATTCAAATTGTTTTTTTAAAATACAAATGTAGTTAAACTATAACAAAACTATGTGTAGAAGAGCCCTTAGAATCTTTAAAGTTTGTTTTTGTTAACATCTTTTTAACTTCAGTGACTAACATTTTGCACAAAGATTCAGTACCTTCACCCCAATAAACTAAGGTTTTAGAGATCAGAATATGCACCCGAGACTTCCCAGGGATGTTGTCCAGCAAAGCTACAGAAGACCAAATTTGATATTCCTGATATTTCCAAAAGTACAAAACAAGCAGAGGAGGGAAAACAGTAAAAAAAAAAAAAATCTTTCATACCATTTTTATATATCATGAAAGAAGCAAACAGAGGTACAAGCTCCATCTTTAAAAATTCCTTTGCAGGTCACCTTTAAGAAAAACATTCTGGTACCATTATACTTTTACCCTGCTCCACTGTTTTGGAGTATCATTTTGTTTGTCCATTTAAATATTAAACTTCCTTTCTCTCTTCTGGGCTGTCCAGCACCAGGTACATTTTCAGCATTCAGAAATTCAAAATAAGAGTAAGGCCAAGTAGAATAGAAAATGAAAATCCAGCCTCCCCACTTAAATAAATTTCACATATTTGGCACAAAGTTGTCACAGGCTTTGCCAACATTCCATTAGCCTTTCTGTTGTCTCTGATAATAAGTAACAGTTTGTTAAATACTTAAATAAAAAAAATGTTTATCTAAAAGCTGTATAGAGAATACCTGGTAAATCTTTGGTACAGTTCAATCAGTGTAAAGAGAAAAAGACTTCCTTGTATTTGAAGAGATAACAATGATCTACGCTTCAAAAGATAACAGCAAGGTTATATTTGTGACAGTCATGCAGGAGATCTTTCTACTCTCAGTATGCACAATCTGAGTTGACTGATGGCTATAAACCTGATGGGTTGCTAGAAAAAAAATTACATTATAAAACACCTCTGTTTACTATAAATATTCAAAAGATTGAGACTTAATTTCAACAAAGGTCTCATATTTGATAGCTAAGATTTTTATTTCTAGGTCTCAGACTCTAGTAGATTTCCTTCGGTATCAATATTGCTACTTTGGTATAGATCACCATAACTATAATTTGGGGATACTGAAGTCGGAGTGAACTCCTCCTAGATTATTAGAAGTTAAAGGCTGGCCACATGTTATTCAAGACATATTCCCCTCTTAGATCTAACCTTTCACATCTATGTCAAAAGTATGAATCATCTCCATGTAGGTGATTAGAAACCACAGTGCCTTAGAAATACCCAAGTGAGAGGGAATTGGTGAAATACAAACTTTTTTTTTTTGTAGATTTGATAGAGCTCTAATTGTTATATTCAATAAGTAAAAGTCAATATCTGAGATTTAATTTATTTGCTCCATATACCTCCACTCCTTGGGCTTGTAATTTCATTAGTTAATTATTATTAAAAAATATGTATAGAATCATTTATAGTAGTAACATTGTTTAGTATCTGGATTTCAGTTTATGCCCAAAAAGAATGCAAGAGGCTGTGGAACAATTAATTATATGGCAGATGCCTGGCACAGGCTCTCCTTAATTCCTGAATTACAATTCAAGGGGATTCTAAATACAGTTGTATTTCTCATAGATGTGTAAAAGAGAAGATTAAATGGTAAGAAAGCTTCACAAAGGTCATTCACAGCTGTGACAGAGACCATGGTGATAGGCATATGTAACAACACAGCAATCTGAATAATTGTCAGAATGGTAGGTTTGAACTAGTCCACAGCACCAAAAACTACTTGGTACGCCAGTGTGGTGCATGGCAAAAGAATGCACAGAGATCCCCCATGAAAAGTACTATCTAGTGTGAAGTGATACAATAATAAATGCCTAAGGCTAAAAAAACCAAGAGCTAGCGGTGGGATTTTCTTAGACCTAGGTCAGCTGCTGAACTGTCTTTACTGTCTTCTCATTTATGAAGCATTGTCTTTTATCTGTCCTTCAAAATAATTGTTAAATCCACCTCAGCCCTCTTTCTGGACACTGTCCCAAGCATTAATTTTTTTAATTAAAACTTAAGTGCTCGTAACAGAATACATCCAAACACAATAGTATGGCATGATCTTCCATGTTTACCTTGTTTTACCATGTCCTTTTTATATTGTCATCCATGCTGTTTTAAATCTAATTTAGGCCCTAATCCTGCCAACTGCTCTCTGGACAGCAGGGAGTTAACAGATTGAAGGATAGCTAAACAAAGAATCCAATTAAAGTCCATGTAGTTAGTTTTTAAAAGGCATATTTGGATTACTGGATTTTAGAAGACGTAACTGGCCCAGATATTAGGAGTGCACATATTGTCAATTTCATTACAGTTAGGCCTGGTCCACACTAACCCCCCACTTCGAACTAAGGTACGCAAATTCAGCTACGTTAATAATGTAGCTGAATTCGAAGTACCCTAGTTCGAACTTACCGCGGGTCCAGACGCGGCAGGCAGGCTCCCCCGTCGATGCCACGTACTCCTCTTGCCGAGCTGGAGTACCGGCGTCGATAGCGAGCACTTCCGGAATTGATCTGGGATCGATTTATCGCGTCTAGACAAGACGTGATAAATCGATCCCAGAAGATCGATTGCTTACCGCCGGACCTGGAGGTAAGTGTAGACCTATCCTTAGATTCTTCGCAGTGAGAGCAGTTGTGAATTTTTTTAAGATCACTCATGCAGATCTTATTGGGGGTCAGAAGTGTGATTTTTCTGTCGTCTTATCTAAGCAGGAAATTTGCACTGGTATAACCTAAGATGTGAATTTAAACCAATAGAGCAGAATAGGTGGAAACCCCTGTGTGGAAACTTATTTCAGCATAAGAGTGATTTAGCTTACATTGACCAGGAACAGGTTTAAATTAAACTGAAAAATTATGGCTATTATTTATAATTTGTATTATCATGGACCAGGACCCCATAGTGCTAGGTGCTGTACAAACACATCCCAAAGAAGGTCTCTGCCCCAAGGAGCTTACAAACTAAGTATAAGAGAAGAGATAGCAGATGGGTACAGACAGACGGAAGACTACAAAGAAACAATGAGACAGCACTGCTTAGTGTGACAGTCAGTGTTCTTTGCACACTGGCAGCCTAACCATTGTCAAATTTTTGGTAGGCATCCCAGCAGAGGAGAGTTTTGAGGAGGGATTTGAAGGTGGGTGTCTTTGCAGATTTTTACAGGGAGCACCGCCCAGGTGTGAAGGGCAGCCTGGGAGAAAGCATGAAGATGTTTGAAAATGTAACAAGTGAGCAGTTGAGGCTGGCATCACAGGCCAGTTGGAGGCGGGTATTGACAGCTCTAGAGAGAATAGAAGATGATAGGTAGGGTGGGGGTTGACTGTGAAGAGTCTTGAAAGTGAATGTTTGATGCTATAGAGAAGGAGAAGCCAGTGAGTGGAAGGATTCAAAGAGTGTCTACTCAGTCTTTTGCACTGGCTTAACTATATTTAAAAACTGATTTAAGTTAAACTGGTGCATTTTCCCATGTAGAGAAGGCCTTTGTCTCCCTTCCTCCTCCTGGCTGTCTGTGGGCCTCAGGGTCTCTGCTCTCTATAGCAGGAGTCTTCTGATTGTTGATTTCTTCTGCCTTTTGACTCAAGTGTTGCCTTCCCTTGCTACCAAACAGTAGAAGCCACATTTACAGGCGTGAAGATACTCCAGCCACCACCAGCAGCATTTCCTTCTTTCAACCATCAAGAGAATTAGCAGGCTCTTGATATGCTACAAAGTTGAATAGATTTTTACTTTAAGCTCAGGACTGGTGTCCAAGGTAAGTGACTACTATGCAACTCTACAACTGAGATTTTTAATCTCAGAAAAGGCAGGAAATTCAAAGGCATGCTTCCCCTAACCATTGTAAGTCATCCTCCTTGAGCAATGAACATAGGTTCATTGTACTCCTGTTAACTTTAATGTTTTAATATATATGCACACACGTCAGTGCCCATGAATTTTTATATGTTGTAGATTCAATGAACAAAGTAGCATATATAAAGTTTAGCGTTATTGGACATGAATCATGTATTCAATTTTTGTAAAGAGATGAGGGTGTCTTTGAAGATTGCGGTAGTGTACATAATGCCAATGTCTTAAATTTGTTCATCCTTCTTCCTGCAGTATAGGACATAAGGGTTAAATGAACAGGCATACAATAGCAGTTGTTAAATTACATGACAAAACCCTTTCACAATTTTGCCTGGCTTTGGAGACTGAGTTCCCTCTAGAGGCTGATGTAGGGAACTATTGACAATGTTTGTGTTTAGATGAATTTACCAAGGAATAAATTGCAGTATGATGACCTCTTCTGGTGCATAGAAAACATCAGTGGATCTCGGACAAAAAGTGGCAAATGGTTGTAACAAGAACAGGAAATGGTATAAGCTTTCTAAAAGCATTTTTTTTTTGTTTATTTTAGGTTGGTTAGTGACAAAGTTATACAAAATCATCAAGAATTATACTTCTAATTTTTTCCATATAGAGAGTATCATCACAGACAAAAAGTAGTACATAAGTAAGTACATTCCAGCCACTGAACTTAAATAAGTCATTTTTTATCTTTAGTATACACTGAGAATTGGACTTTACCGATAATAAGGAGAAATGTATGTTCTTTTGGTCTCTGTGTTGAATCTGAATTATCTCTTTTCTCAAGTCCTAAATGAGGTAGCCACACTTGGTGCAAGGTACCAATCTCAAGCCATCTGTCAGTCATTTAGGCCCAATCCCGCAATGAGCTCAGCATGGGTAGAACTCTCTGCCCACACGGAGCCCAATGCATGATTGGGACCTTAGAGTATGTCCCAAATTCTTCTGAAACACCCCCAGTTTTATCTGGGAGCTCTTGTCTTTTCTGTAACTCTGAGTCTGCATATCTGGCAGTCACCCATATATATCTATTATTAGCTCAGAGTTTTGTAGTGTGTATATATCCTTGACTAGTAATCTCATAAAATCGCCAAGGGATCCCAAGGCAATCTGACACCTGTAGTCATTTGGGAAGATGTTGCTTGCGAGTTAATTTTTTGGGAGGGTGAGATATTTTCCCCATACATTTTTTCCCTTTGCTGTAAGGGCTGGTCAGTTGCTGCAGGTTTCGTCATTGGTTACTTGGCAGATTTTTATGTTTAATTGTCAAATGTGGCCGGAGCTTAGGACAGGCACCTTTATTGTGTTTTGATAAATTTAAATAAACGAAAGTCTTATGATCATTTTAATTGAGGGGTATGTCCCTGAGTGGGAGCAGACAGGAAAGAGTAGGGCTGGATAAGGCACTAAGAGCTTGCCTATATGAAAACATTGCACTGTTTTAACCAAAAGTATGATTTTAAATAAGAGCAAACCCCTATGTGGACACTAGTTTTGGTTTAGGAATGACTTATTGCAGTTTAGCTTAAACCAGTTCTTATGGCTCGGTCCATATTTAAAACTTATATTAGCATAGCTATGTTGGTGATGGGCATGGGCGGCGCATAATGGAGGCTGGGGGAGACTAAGACCCCCAAATCTTGTGCTGCTGGGGGAGCGGGGGGGAGGTGCAGTGGCAGATTACTTCATGGGCCCCCGCCAATTTGGGGGCCCCAGGGCTGAAGGAGCTTTAACTCTCCGCTGTAGCCCAGAGCTTTTCCAGTGCTGGGGCCTGTAGCGGGGCAGTTACCCTGTTCCTAGAAAAAAGCCGCTCTGTATGCTGGAGAGCTAATTCTCAAGACAACCAGCAGGAGGCACCGCGCCACTGAGTCTTGCTTCACTACAGGGCCTCAGCGGGGGTGGGGGGCAGAAAGGAGCAAATGGGGGGCAGGGCCTCAGGGGAAAGAGGTGGAGTGGTGGCAGAATGGGGGCAGGGCCATGGGGAGGGGCTCTGGGCTTGAAGCTCTGGCCAGGGCTGAGAGCTCTGCCACGGTCCTGGCCCAGGGCTGAGAGCTTGACCCTGGCTGGAGCTGAGCTCTCAGCGTCTGCACCCTCCAGGACCATGGGGAGGGGGGCAGAGAGCAGTGGGTGGGGCCTCAGTCAGAAGAGTCAGGGCAGGGGCTAGTCTCCCCAAGGGGAAGCTTCACCTGCCGCCCAGGGTGATGGGTATAAAAAAGGACACCCCCGAGTAACACAGCTATGGTGACAAAAACCCCAGTGTAGGCACAGTTATGTTAACAGAAGAGCACTTCTGTCAACGTAGCTAACATAATTCAGCGAAATGTTCCTCTTAAGCTTGCAGAAAAACTCCTTCTCTCCGCGTACTATGCGTCTACACTAAGGAGCTATGACGACATAGGCTCAGTAGCGTAAGCATAGCAAAACAGAAATAAAACTGATTTAAATTGAAATGAGAGCATCCACACAGCCTTGTGCACCTCAATAAGGCCTTGATCCTACACTTGCTCCATGCAGGCAAAGAGGCCTGGCTGCTTGAACGGTTTGTAGGACTGGGGCTGGAGGCCTGGTCTTCACGTAGACATTGCAGTGGTTTAACTAAAGGAGTGTATTTAAATTTATTTAAACTGGTGCAAAGTCTTGTGAGGGCCCCCTTAATTCCATATATATCTATTGTGTGTATTTAGTTTATGTCCGTAAGGAATTGCCCTCAACTAAACCAATATAAGCCATGATTAAATCAAATTATGAGCGTCCACACTGGACTTAGTACCAGTATAGATTCATAGATTCATAGATTCTAGGACTGGAAGGGACCTCGAGAGGTCATCGAGTCCAGTCCCCTGCCCGCACGGCAGGACCAAATACTGTCTAGACCATCCCTGATAGACGTTTATCTAACCTACTCTTAAATATCTCCAGAGATGGAGATTCCACAACCTCCCTAGGCAATTTATTCCAGTGTTTAACCACCCTGACAGTTAGGAACTTTTTCCTAATGTCCAACCTAGACCTCTCTTGCTGCAGTTTAAACCCATTGCTTCTGGTTCTATCCTTAGAGGCTAAGGTGAACAAGTTTTCTCCCTCCTCCTTATGACACCCTTTTAAATACCTGAAAACTGCTATCATGTCCCCTCTCAGTCTTCTCTTTTCCAAACTAAACAAACCCAATTCTTTCAGCCTTCCTTCATAGGTCATGTTCTCAAGACCTTTAATCATTCTTGTTGCTCTTCTCTGGACCCTTTCCAATTTCTCCACATCTTTTTTAAAATGCGATGCCCAGAACTGGACACAATACTCCAGCTGAGGCCTAACCAGAGCAGAGTAGAGCGGAAGAATGACTTCTCGTGTCTTGCTCACAACACACCTGTTAATACATCCCAGAATCATGTTTGCTTTTTTTGCAACAGCATCACACTGTTGACTCATATTTAGCTTGTGGTCCACTATAACCCCTAGATCCCTTTCTGCCATACTCCTTCCTAGACAGTCTCTTCCCATTCTGTATGCGTGAAACTGATTTTTCCTTCCTAAGTGGAGCACTTTGCATTTGTCTTTGTTAAACTTCATCCTGTTTAACTCAGACCATTTCTCCAATTTGTCCAGATCATTTTGAATTATGACTCTGTCCTCCAAAGCAGTTGCAATCCCTCCCAGTTTGGTATCATCCGCAAACTTAATAAGCATACTTTCTATGCCAATATCTAAGTCGTTGATGAAGATATTGAACAGCGCCGGTCCCAAAACAGACCCCTGCGGTACCCCACTCGTTATGCCTTTCCAGCAAGATTGGGAACCATTAATAACAACTCTCTGAGTACGGTTATCCATCCAGTTATGCACCCACCTTATAGTAGCCCCATCTAAATTGTATTTGCCTAGTTTATCGATAAGAATATCATGCGAGACTGTATCAAATGCCTTACTAAAGTCTAGATATACCACATCCACAGCTTCACCCTTATCCACAAGGCTTGTTATCCTATCAAAGAAAGCTATCAGATTGGTTTGACATGATTTGTTCTTCACAAATCCATGCTGGCTGTTCCCTATCACCTTACCACCTTCCAAGTGTTTGCAGATGATTTCCTTAATTACTTGCTCCATTATCTTCCCTGGCACAGAAGTTAAACTAACTGGTCTGTAGTTTCCTGGGTTGTTTTTATTTCCCTTTTTATAGATGGGCACTATATTTGCCCTTTTCCAGTCTTCTGGAATCTCTCCCGTCTCCCATGACTTTCCAAAGATAATAGCTAGAGGCTCACATACCTCCTCTATTAGCTCCTTGAGTATTCTAGGATGCATTTCATCAGGCCTTGGTGACTTGCAGGCATCTAACTTTTCTAATGATTTTTAACTTGTTCTTTTTTTATTTTATCTGCTAAACCTACCCCCTTCCCATTAGTATTCACTATGTTAGGCATTCCTTCAGACTTCTCGGTGAAGACCGAAACAAAGAAGTCATTAAGCATCTCTGCCATTTCTAAGTTTCCTGTTACTGTTTCTCCCTCTTCACTGAGCAGTGGGCCTACCCTGTCTTTGGTCTTCCTCTTGCTTCTAATGTATTGATAAAAAGTCTTCTTGTTTCCCTTTATTCCCGTAGCTCGTTTGAGCTCATTTTGTGCCTTTGCCTTTCTAATCTTGCCCCTGCATTCCTGTGTTGTTTGCCTATATTCATCCTTTGTAATCTGTCCTAGTTTCCATTTTTTATGAGACTCCTTTTTATTTTTTAGATCATGCAAGATCTCGTGGTTAAGCCAAGGTGGTCTTTTGCCACATTTTGTATCTTTCCTAACCAGCGGAATAGCTTGCTTTTGGGCCCTTAATAGTGTCCCTTTGAAAAACTGCCAACTCTCCTCAGTTGTTTTTCCCCTCAGTCTTGATTCCCATGGGACCTTACCTATCAGCTCTCTGAGCTTACCAAAATCTGCCTTCCTGAAATCCATTGTCTCTATTTTGCTGTTCTCCCTTCTACCCTTCCTTAGAATTGCAAACTCTATGATTTTATGATCACTTTCACCCAGGCTGCCTTCTACTTTCAAATTCTCAACGAGTTCCTCCCTATTTGTTAAAATCAAGTCTAGAACAGCTTCCCCCCTAGTAGCTTTTTCAACCTTCTGAAATAAAAAGTTGTCTGCAATGCAGTCCAAGAATTTGTTGGATAGTCTGTGCCCCGCTATGTTATTTTCCCAACATATATCCGGATAGTTGAAGTCCCCCATCACCACCAAATCTTGGGCTTTGGATGATTTTGTTAGTTGCTTAAAAAAAGCCTCATCCACCTCTTCCACCTGGTTAGGTGGCCTGTAGTAGACTCCTAGCATGACATCTCCCTTGTTTTTTACCCCTTTTAGCCTAACCCAGAGACTCTCAACACTTCCGTCTCCTATGTCCATCTCTACCTCAGTCCAAGTGTGTACATTTTTACTATATAAGGCAACACCTCCTCCCTTTTTCCCCTGTCTATCCTTCCTGAGCAAGCTGTACCCATCCACACCAACATTCCAATCATGTGTATTATCCCACCAAGTTTCAGTGATGCCAACAATGTCATAGTTGTATTTATTTATTAGCACTTCCAGTTCTTCCTGCTTATTCCCCATACTTCTTGCATTTGTATTTAGGCATCTAAGATACTGGTTTGATCTTTCCTCCCAGTTTTGTCCTGACCCTCCTTTCTCTCTGCCAATATAGCCCACACTCCCTCTCGTTTCCGACCCATCTCCCCGTTCTCCATGTTCCCCACTTACCTGTGGGCTTTGCTCACCTGTCCCCGTCGAACCTAGTTTAAAGCCCTCCTCACTAGGTTAGCCAGTCTGTGTCCTAGTTTAAAGCCCTCCTCACTAGGTTAGCCAGTCTGTGTCCTAGTTTAAAGCCCTCCTCACTAGGTTAGCCAGTCTGTGTCTCAGTCTGTATAACTGAGTTCAAAACACGCTTTTGGTTACATCAGTAATTTGGTATGTAGAGCTGGCCTAAGACTCAGTGTATGATCTGAAAACATAAGCCTAAATAATGTCACGGTCAAATCTTGTTAGAACTCCTCTCGATTTGTGAAAAGAACTTTAAGTACAGAAATCACTAAAAATAGGGATGACATAACTCATTCAAAAAGTTCAAATTCAGACTCTTATGGCACTGTTTGTGTGAAAATAGTTATCGTCAAACCATTGTTCCTGCCAAACTCTGTTTGGATAACATCACATTGCTCAGCAAATTGTGAGTTTATTTCACTTGATAAGAAAATATTTTCGAATCTGGATATACTAATTTCAACCAACATAATCTCTTTGCCATTAGAACGATCAATTTAATTGCCTATTTCCTACAAAAAACATTTTATTATAAATAATTTTCTAGAACACTATTTATTCTCTTTTTCATCTTATTTGCAATTACAGTCGTTTTGCATTTATTAATTCATATTTTGATCTTTTATTTGGCTCTCTCAATATTGACATCTTCAGGAATAAAATAAATATTGGGAGTGAAAATAAGGCAGAATGAGGGAAAATTCTGAAATTAAAACAATCCATTGTTATACATTGGTCTTTATGTTATACACTGTTAAGCATGTGAGGTTTACCTTAATGGATACCCAGAATATATATATTCAACTCACTTTTCTGGCTACAAGAAAAATACAGAAATATGGGGCGTTAAAATGTAGGCTGTGCAAGGGGATTGCTTTATCCCTAGGATTGTGGGAGTCTTAAAGGCAATGTAGCTGGGGAGGGACGGTAAAACAGGTCCAAGATATAGGTTCTGGGGTGTAGGTGGCATAGGGAGTTCTTTTGCATGAGCTGTTCTCTTTACCCTCTCCCACCCTGGCAGTTCTTCAACTCGCTAGAATACCTTTCTGCAGCAAGACGGTGTGTTTCATAAACAGATTTCCCAGCTGCGTAGCCAGTATCCAGAACCTTCTGCAACCTACTCAGTTCAGAAGACCACCCATAATGGGCCCCAGTTCATTTGTGTCTGTCACAGGGCTGGCCCTTTACAGGGAATCAGATGCCCAGTCTACTGGAGACAGGCTCCATTGAAGAGAATGAACCAACACTGACCTACTAGTTAACTCCCTAACTAGCTGGAAGGCAGTTAATTAAGTAAGGAGCAGCTGGGCCTGATGAAAGGCTGAGGCCAGGTCTACACTACAGGCCTATATTGGTATAACTGTGTTGCTGGGGGTGGAAAAATTCCCCATATAGACAGTGCTACATTGATAGGAGAGCTTCTCCTGTTGACATAACTACTGCTCATGGAGGTGGATTAACTACATTGACGGGAGAGCTCTCCCATTGGCATAGGAGCATCTTCGCTTAAGCTTACTGCGGCACAGCTGCAGGGAAGGAGAACCCAGGGAACTACAGACTGGTCAGCCTCACCTCAGTCCCTGGAAAAATCATGGAGCAGGTCCTCAAGGAATCCATTTTGAAGCGCTTGGAGGAGAGGAAGGTGATCAGGAACAGTCAACATGGCTTCACCAAGGGCAAGTCATGCCTGACTAACCTGATTGCCTTCTATGATGAGATAACTGGCTCTGTGGCTATGGGGAAAGCAGTGGATGTGATATATCTTGACTTTAGCAAAGCTTTTGATACGGTCTCCCACAGTATTCTTGCCATGAAGTTAAAGTATGGATTGGATCAATGGACTATAAAGTGGATAGAAAGCTGGCTAGATCATCGGCTCAACAGGTATTGATCAACGGCTCAATATCTAGTTGGCAGTGGTATCAAGCGGAGTGCCCCCAGGGTCAGTCCTGGGGCCGGTTTTGTTCAACATCTTTATTAATGATTTGGATGAGGGGATGGATTGCACGCTCATCAAGTTTGCAGATGACACTAAGCTGGGGGGAGAGGTAGATACACTGGAGGGTGGGGATAGGGTCCAGAGTGACCTAGACAAATTGGAGGATTGGGCCAAAAGAAATCTGATGAGATTCAACAAGGACAAGTGCAGAGTCCTGCACTTAGGACGGAAGAATCCCATGCACCGCTACAGGCTGGGGACTGACTGGCCAAGCAGCAGTTCTGCAGAAAAGGACCTGGGGATTACAGCAGATGAGAAGCTGGATATGAGTCAGCAGTTTGCCCTTGTTGCCAAGAAGGCTAACGGCATATTGGGCTGTGTAGCAAAGAGAGACTCAACAGTGCGGCACCTGCTGGTCGTCTTGGGAATTAGCTCTTGTCCAGCCTGGAGCGCCCTCTGCAGGCCAGTATCTCACCTCCCTTGTCCCTCCAAGACCCCGGTGCCCTTTACCTCAAGGTTCTGCCCTCTGCAGTACCCCCACTCTGGGTCTCCCCTCCCTGGGAAACCCCAACCCTCTATCTCCACCTTGCCTCAGTGGCTACTGCCAGTCGTCATCTAGTCCCCGCTCACTGGGGCAAACTGCAGTCCATAATGGCCACTCATAATTGGCAAGGGGGTTGGACCAGCTGTCTCTGCCTATCCCTAGGCTGCCCCTCTGCAGCCCCAGTACCTTCTTAGGCCTTAACCAAGCCTCAGGAGTTGCCAGGCTAGAGCTCCCCAGCTCCTTTGCTCTTCCCCAGCCTCCTGTACACCCAGACAGCTAGGTCCTTCTCTCTCCAGAGAAAGAAAGAGATGCTGACCCAGCACTGCTCAGCCCTTTTATCAGGGTCAGCTGTGGCCTGATTGGCAAAGTGGTCACAGCTGCAGCCACACCGATCAGCCTACCTTTTTCAGGAGCAGGGCAACTGCCCCGCTATAGGCTGCATTAGTAGGAGCATTGGCAGCAGATCAAGGGAAGTGATTATTCCTCTCTATTCGACACTGGTGAGGCCACACCTGGAATATTGCGTCCAGTTTTGGGCCCCCCACTACAGACAGGATGTGGACATATTGGAGAGAGTCCAGCGGAGGGCAATGAAAATGATGAGGGGGCTGGGGCACATGACTTACGAGGAGAGGCTGAGGGAACTGGGCTTGTTTAGTCTGCAAAAGAGAAGAGTGAGGGGGATTTTATAGCAGCCTTCAACTGCCTGAAGGGGGCGGGGGTGTTCCATAGAGGATAGAGCTCGGCTGTTCTCAGTTGTAGCAGATAACAGAACAAGGATTGGTATAGAAAGTTTATTATATTATTAAGTTTGCAGATAATACCAAACTGGGAGGGATTGCAACTGCTTTGGAGGATAGGGTCATAATTCAAAATGATCTGGACAAATTGGAGAAATGGTCTGAGGTAAACAGAATGAAGTTTAACAAAGACAAATGCAAAGTGCTCCACTTAGGAAGGAACAATCAGTTTCACACATACAGAATGGGAAGAGACTGTCTAAGAAGGAGTACGGCAGAAAGAGATCTAGGGCTTATAGTGGACCACAAGCTAAATATGAATCAACAGTGTGATGCTGTTGCAAAGAAAGCAAACATGATTCTGTGATGCATTAACAGATGTGTTGTGAGCAAGACACGAGAAGTCATTCTTCCACTCTACTCTGCGCTAGTTAGGCCTCAACTGGAGTATCCTCAAATTGGAGAGGGTCCAGAGAAGAGCAACAAGAATGATTAAAGGTCTTGAGAACATGACCTATGAAGGAAGGCTGAAAGAATTGGGTTTGTTTAGTTTGGAAAAGAGAAGACTGAGAGGGGACATGATAGCAGTTTTCAGGTATTTAAAAGGGTGTCATAAGGAGGAGGGAGAAAACTTGTTCACCTTAGCCTCTAAGGATAGAACAAAAAGCAATGGGCTTAAACTGCAGCAAGGGAGGTTTTGGTTGGACATTAGGAAAAAGTTCCTAACTGTCAGGGTGGTTAAATACTGGAATAAATTGCTTAGGGCGGTTGTGGAATTTCCATCTCTGGAGATATTTAAAAGTAGGTTAGATAAATGTCTATCAGGAATGGTGTAGACCAGGGGTCAGCAACCTTTCAGAAGTGGTGTGCCGAGTCTTCATTTATTCATTCTAATTTAAGGTTTCGCGTGCCAGTAATACATTTTAATGTTTTTAGGAGGTCTCTGTCTATAAGTCTATAATACATAACTAAACTATTGTTGTATGTAAAGTAAATAAGGTTATTAAAATGTTTAAGAAGCTTCATTTAAAATTAAATTAAAATGCAGTGCCTATGTCCTGAAGGTCTCTTCCAACCCTAATCTTCTATGATTCAGCGTTTTACGTGTAACTTGCCCTTAGGAGAGCTCAGTTGGAAAAGCTCCTGAGGAGAAAGGAAGTTCTAGAGGAGGGGAGCGCCAGGAAGGTTGAACTAGGTAGATAGAAGCTGTGCTCTAGGGCAGGGATATTGAGTGGACTGCAAAGGTCTATCTGTAGGGAGGCCTGAGAATGATCCTGAGCAAGCAGTGGGAAGACTGCAGAGCTCTCAAGGCCTCAGGCTTCTCCACTTCCTGAACAGCAGCAGAAGCTGAAGTTGGAACCCAGAGACTTTTGTTGTTGGAATTTGTTTTATCTGGGCTCTAAGATAAGAGCCTTTAAACCACCAACACGTAAGTGTTCTTTTCAGGAGGCTTAACTAAAGGGAGATATACTGCTGTCAAATGTCTTGCTTCTCCATGACTCAGCTGTTTAAGTGACCTCATTGTTACCTTGTTGAGGGGGAAACTGAGGCAAGCCACAGTAGCATCACACTCAAGAGCTTGGTTGGGAAGCAACAGTGCTCCTTCTACAGTTCCCGATAGAGAACTGTTTCCATCAGGTACAGAGTGAGAGCTGCATACTCTAAATTTCCCTCCCTTCACAGAAGCCCCAGTGCAAGGGACATGTTCAGGGTGTGCTGTGGAGGGAGAAGGTCTGGCCAAGGATTTCCTAGGATCCAGCTGCTGCAAGGGCCCATGGCAAATAGGGTGCAAGGTAGGGCAATCCTGAGGGGACAATTAATTACTGTTGCCTCCTACCTCTATTTGGGCCAGTATTAGTACTTTCCATTAGTGGCAGCTTATCATTCCAAACGGTTTTATCTAAGTTTATGCCACATGAATCAGTATGAGAATTCAAATCTTCACCACCACTAATGAGGAGCTGTAAAGGGAAGTTAATTGCCAGACAAGTCATAATTGCAGACTGTGCATAGAAATTTCAGAAAATATGAAGCTACTTAGAACTCAATGGGTGTTAAAGATGGGGGGAAATTGGAAAAGAACAAATCTATGTTCAGTGGAGTTACGACACACTTGTTAGCATTTCTTTATTGCTTCTCTCTTTGGGAGGGAGTATAGACTTAGGACATTCTAGTTAATATATCTTTATGCTTCAGAAAACAGAAACTGCAAAAGACAGCTATTTTGTTTCTTATGTTTTCCTCCCTCTCTGACTATTGGGTGTTCTAATGTTTGTCTTAACACTAGCAGGTTTGGGAGGAAAGACAGGGGTCAGCCTAGCTGGCTAGACTCATTTGGCAGAAGTTCAAGGCTAAAAAAGCCTTTCATGTTCCTGGTTTTATTTTTAGTTTTTCATGATGCAGCATTTTTAAAATTAAAATATAGTCTACAATCCCCAGCTCTGTTTTCTCTCATGCAGTTAAACAAACCCATGTTCCATAGCAAAGTCTATTTTTTCTAGCACTCAGTCTTTGCTTCTCATTAGCAGTTACCTTTTGTAACATGACATACCAACTCCCTCTCTGACCTAGCTAGACCTCTTATGCATTCCCATCATGGGTTTTATTTTAAGGTTAAAGAAACCACCTGGCTTTAGTTGCTGAGCCACCATTATGGTTCAGCTGCTTTCCCTCAGTCCAAAGAAGCTGAGAGAAAGGAATTTCTGCCCAATCACATTCAGGTATTCCTGTCCCTGGGATTCACGATACTAGATTAGGACCTTTATCAGAATTAGAATTCAATAGGGATCTTGGCAAACCCCCTGGGAGAAACAGCTGGCTTCCTGTGCAACTGCTAGTGGCTTGTAAATATACCTCCATTTGTACATGTACAATATGGGCTTGCTCTAGTATAGAAACTGAAGCAGGTACTTCTGGCGTGAGCAGTTTTCCCCCAGTGAGCCCTTGGATCTTGTCTATGTCACTGGGGTATCAGAGAGGTATGGGATGAGTGTGTTGTGAAGCAGGAATTCATGGCTCTATGTCCTGGCTCTGATGCTTAGAGGGTATCTACATTAGACTTTTTGCTCAAAAACTCATTGGTCCAGCTGCAGAAGTGGTAGCTACTCTTGGAGCCCATATGGAGAAGGGTCCAGGTGGCCACATGCATTTTGGACAAGGTAGACAGATCTTCTGTTCATCCTGGCTCATCATCCGATAACAAGGGGACACTCAGTGAAACTGGCAAGTTCAAAACTGATGAAAAGAAATACACTTTCACACAACACACAAGGAGTCTGTGACACTAATTGCCACTGGAAATTGATTTATTTAGACTTTTTAAAAAAAGGGGTGGTGGTGGAAGTGGACATCTATTAAAGGCTCTAAGTGCCCCTGCCATAAATTACATTAAATTAAACTGCCAGCAGAACACAAAACTCCAGCTCTAACCAAAATCTGATTCCCCCCTCAAAAGCCCACCTTGACACATGCAAATACATGTGCCATTAAAACCAAGAACTTAGCAGATTTTAGAAAAGGATCTGACATTTCTATGAATAACAAGAATACCCAGATAAAACAGTAATATATTTAAAAACAACGAGTTTTGTAAAGGAAATAAATTCTCCTGCCTCAGGGCATAAGCACTAATTATTGGGGGCTAGGAGGAAAATTTCCTAGAGGTAAATTATCCCACATCTGCCTATTGCAGGGTGTCTTGCACTTTGGTCAGCACCAGATGCTTCAGATGAATGTCAGAGACAGGCTATTGGACTAGATCAGTGATACTCAGACTAAGGATCCTGAGATGCACCTGGCTCTTTAATGTGTCTCCTGCAGCTCTTTGCAGCACATATTAAAACATGTGATTTAATAACGAATCTAAGTTATTAACCAGTCAGGGCACTTTTATCATGTTATTAACGTGAGCGGCGGATATCGAAGGCCAGGGGAGGCTATGCATCCCCTATCTCAGGCCATGGCCTGGCCCACTCTCCACCCTGAGGCCCCGGACTCACTCCCCCTCTGTCCCGAAGCTGGCGAGGGCTCAGCTCCAGCCGGCAGACGTTATCTTGTCCAGTCCCTTGCGCTGAGGCAGGAGCAAGTATACCTAGACCATCCCTGACAGGCGTTTGTCCAACGTGTTCTTAAAAACCTCCAGAGATAGGGATTCCACAACCTCCCTTGAAAGCCTAATCCAGACCTTAACTACCTTTATAGTTAGAAAGCTTTTCCTAATATCTAACCTACATCTCTCTTGCTGCAGTTTAAACCCATTACTTCTTGTCCTACTTTCAGTGGACATGAAGAACAATTGATCACTGTTCTCTTTAAAACAGCCCTTAACGTATTTGAAGACTGTTATCAGGTCCACCCATCAGTCTTCTTTTCTCAAGACTAAACATGCCCAGTTTTTTAACCTTTCTTAATAGGTCAGGTTTTCTAAAACTTTGTCCACTTTTGTTGCTCTCCTGTGGACTCTCTCCAGTGTGTTCATATCTTTCTTAAAGAGTGGCACCCAGATTTGGATATTACTCCAGCTGAGGCCTCACAGTATTGAGTAGAGCAGAACAATTACCTGCCATGTCATACATAAGACACTATTAATATCCCCCAAATGATATTAGTCTTTTTTGCAACTGCATCACATTGTTGACTTATATTCAATCAGTGGTTCATTATAATCCCAGATCCTTTTCAGTAGTATTACTGCCTAGCCAGTTATTCTCCATTTTGTATTTGAGTATATGATTTTTTTCTTTCCTAAGGGTGGTATTTTGCACTTGTCTTTACCGAATTTCATCTTGATGAATTCAGCCCAATCTTCCAATTTATAAAGGTCCTTTTGAATACTAATCTTGTTCCCCAAAGTACTTGCAACCCCTCCCAGCTTTATGTAAATACTCCCCATTCCATTTATCCAAGGCCTAAATGAAAATATTGCATAGTACTGGACCCAGAACAGACCCCCTGTGGAACCCCACTAGATACATCCTCTGTTTGACAGTAAACCATTGATAACTATTCTTTGAGTAGTCTTTCAACCAGTCTTGCATCCACTGTATAGTAATTTCATCTAGGCCACATTTTCTTAGTTTGCTTATGAGAATGTCATCTGGCTCTGTCCCCAAAACCTTCCTAAAATCAAGATATTTCACTTGTACAGTTCCCCTCCTCCATCCACTAGGCCAGTAACCTTATCAAAGAAGGAAATTAGGTTGGTTTGGCATGGATTTGTTCTTGAGACATGCTAGCTATTCCTTATAACCCTATTATCCTCTAGGTGCTTACAAACTGATCTCTTAATAATTTGTTCCAGTATCTTTCCAAGTATTGAAGTTAGGCTGATTAATCTATAATTCCCCAGGTCCTCTTTGTTCCCCTTTTTAAAGATAGGTACTATGTTTTCACTTCTCCAGTCCTCTGGGACCTTACCCATCCTCCATGAGTCCTCAAAGATAATTGCTAACAATTATGAGATTGCTTCAGCTAGTTCCTTAAGTACCCTAGGATGAATTTCATCAGGCCCTGCCGACTTGAATACATCTAACTTATCTAAATATTTTTTAACCTGTTTTTTCCCCTATGTTGGCTTGCATTCCTCTCCCACCCCCCACCCCGCTAATATTAATTGTGGTAAGTATTTGGTCACAATTTACCCTTTTAGTGAAGACTGAAGCAAAATAGGCGTTGAACACCTCAGCTTTCCTGATGTTATCTGTTATTAGCTCTCCTTTCTCACTAAGTAGAGGCCTTACTTTTCCCTTTGTCTTTCTCTTGCACCTAATGTATTTATAGAACCTCTTCTTATTGCCTTTGCTAGGCGTAACCCATCTTGTGCCTTAGCTTTTCTGATTTTGACATGCTAAGGACCCAGAAGAAGATGTACATAAAAGTAATTTGTGCCTACTTTAATATGTACCTTTTTACTGTCCGTTGCTTGCTTTTCAGCTTCACCTCTTTCTTCTGGCCCCTCATCATGTGAATTACACTAGCTTAAATGCTCTGAGATTCAATAGGCCAAATTTGGAAGTGATGCAAAGGGGGTATAAATTCTATGTTGGTAAGTGGCTGTGAGCTTAAGGGAATCTAAACAGGAGTTAATTAGATGCTGAGAGGTCAGAAGAAGACCTAAATTACCCCATCTTAGGGTATGTCTACATGGCCTACGTTACAGCGCGGTCGTGGTGGTGCTGTGACATGGGCAGTGTAGACACGCTTTATCGCCGGGGAGATCTGTCCCGGCGATTTAAAAAAAACAAAAACCCACCCCAAACGAGCGGTGGTGGCTTTAGCTCCCAGTATAAAGCGCTGTCTATACTGGTGCTTTTCAGCGCTAAAACTTTTGTCGCACAGGGGTGTGTTTTTTCACACCCCCGAACAACTAAAGTTTTAGCTGAAAGTGGCAGTGTAGACAGGTTTAGACTCCGTTCTGAAAGTGGTCATTTGTCTTCCCACCTTCTTTGAAATGCAGCATTCATGCCAATAGCCCTATACATAAATACAATTATTTTAACATATGGGATAAAATACATCACGCAGTCACTGTTTTCATGCCAAGGTAAGGATGGGGATGGATAACTTTACCTGAAACCAAAATAAAATTGGAGGGCCAGATGCTCAGAGGCTGTAAACTGGTGTTGTTACATTGAAGTCAATGGCACCACACCAGTTTACACTAGCTGAGGGGATCTGGTCCAAAGAACTTATTTTAGAGAAAAGAAAACAGAACACTAAGGAACATTCTAGACCACATCACTTATGCCACAAAGAGGCAGGCTGGAATACATCTTATTTGTGCTAAAAAGAGTGACTCAAATATTTTTTTTTTAATTATCAGTCTAGATTATTAATACATTTCAAAGTGCTACAACACACCTTTTGTTTGGGGTGAAAAGGGTTTGACAGTTTTTAGAACCCACAGTGTGGGGAAGGGAAAGCGAGATCTGACTTGCATCATTTTAATCCACCTTGAGGGAAGCTTTCAATGCCTCTTGCAAATGTTGTGTGGAGGTTTCAGCGGCAAAAGTTGCAGAGGAGTTTAGGGGTGAGGATGAGACTAACACAGCAGGAGAAGTAGAAGGTTTTGCCACATATTCTAACAGTCAATGAACCTCAGACTTGACAGGTTTGGGTATGCGTGGCTGGCTGGAGGGCTCCATGCAATGTACATTCTTTTACTCTGAGGCACAAAGTGGTTTATTTAAAAAATAAAAGTGGGGGAGAGATATTATTGGGGTCTTTAGCATGTCAGCTCCTTGGGCAGGGACCTGCTTGGTATTTGCCACACCTCACCGGTTAGATCAGCTGTTTTCAAACTGTGGGTCGGGCCCCCAAAGTGGATTGTGACCCTGTTTTAATGGGGTCATCAGGGCTGGCATTAAACTTGCTGGGGATGAAGCTGAAGCCTGAGCTGCACCACCTAGGGCCAAAGCCTGAGGGCTTCAGCCCTGAGTGGTGGGGCTCAGGTTACAGGCCTCCCACCTGGGGCTCAAGCCTTTGGGCTTTGGCTTTGGTTCCCCCCTTCTGGGATCATGTAGTAAGTTTTGTTATCAGAAGGGAGTCACGGTGCAATGAAGTTTGAGAACCCCTGGATGAGAGGATGCCATGTACGGTGGTGGTGCTCCAGCGGTAATGATAACTTACAGAAGAGAGGAGTAGGAATGCCATGGTGCACCAGCTGTTCTAATAAGACAAGGGGCCAGATCTCTCCCTACCACGTAAAAAACCACAGGACAGAGCTTTTGGGGAAGAAACCTCAGCAATATTTCCCTCATGTTGTCCTGCCCAAGTCTCTCCCATGGAAAAGGGTCCAGGGCCTGCTCCCAAACTGGGAGATGCTGGAGAATCTCTGGGAGACCAGGGGGGCCAACTGCACAAAGGCCCTCTACCCCACACTGGCTCAGGCCCTGTCAGTGCTGCTCCTTTGGAGCTGAACTACTAGGGACTCCCACCTGACTGTAGGAGCCCTGAGACTCTAGGGGGGCTGCTGACAAAACTCACTAAATTCCACAGGGCCTTGGCTTGCCCATTGCTCCCTCTAGCATGGACCTCACACACGAGGCTCTGCTGTGCCTATGTGTGCGGGGGGAGGGGGGAGGAGGGGAGCTTGGGGAGTTGATGGTACCAGGGAGGTGGGTCAGCTGCTATCATTCCTAATGCCAACTAATGAGTAGAGCTGGGTGGAAAACGGTTTTCCTATCCCTGGAAAATTTTTGAATTCTTTCTCTTTGCACATTGAAATGAAATAGATTTTTTAAAATGAAAAGTGTGTGTGTGAGTGAGACAGACAGACACCGCAGAAGAACAAATAGCCCAGTGGTTAGGGCACTCACCTGGGATGTGGGAGACAGAGATCCAAGTCTCTGCTCTACCTGGTTTGGAGCAGGGACCTGAACCTGGGTCTCCCACATCCCAGGTGTGCGCCTTAACTGCTGGCGGGTGCTCTCACCCACTCACTCCTGATTTGAGTAGAACTTCTCTTCTGGACCTGAGAAATCCTTCTGGATGAAAGTTTCGTTAAAACAGACCCTTTGACGCAAAAAGTTTCAGTTGTCACAAACTGGCATTTCCTGACAAAAAAATGTTTAATCAAAGAATTCTTGACCTTCTCTGCTACTGAGCCGAAGTAGGTGCTATAAATATTTGAGAACACTAGAGAGGGCAACAGGAGAAGATGGCAGTTAGAAGTACTAGAGCCATTGTGGTTTGCTGGTATGTTTTTGTTACTTTGCATATGTTAGAATCTGTGGTACAGAGCGGGCACTGATGCAGCTTGTGCGAGATTCAGGTTGTCCTACTGGAAAGGACTTTACAGGTCTTGGAGAGAGAGTATTTATTTATTTCACCCTCTGAGTTCAATGTATTTTCAGATTTATACGTATCCCTATGCTGTCCCCTAAGCAACCTTTCCATTTTGAAATTGCAAAGCTGAAGGAATATGCTGCAATTAATGGAAAAAGAGTTTGCTTTTTTAACAAATTTAAGACAAACAGGAAAGTAAATTCATGCATTGTTCATGCAGTTTGGTTTAGTCACCAGAGAGAGACCAATAAATAAGGCAGACTTCTTTGTGATAAAGAAGCATATAGTACTAAGAAATTACGGAACACTAGTTCTTTATTGATAAACAGCACACAGGCAGACACAGAGTAGGAGCTTTATTTAGTCCTATTTCAATTAGTCTAATGATAATCAGTGGCTACATGGCACAGTCCATTTATAAATAGCAAGCTTTATATTGTCTACAAGCCTAAGGAATGAATCAATACATGTTAACTGCCACAATGTAAAGAGACAGTTCCTATTTGTTTAGCAGTATTGTTGCATTTACTTACTCTGTCCTTGTTCCTGAAGGTGTAGAATCATAGAAATGTAGAGCTGGAGAGGATCGTGAGAGGTTATCTAATCCTGTCCCAGCCCTCCTTCCCCACACTGAGGCAGGACTGAGGCCTGGTCTACACTGGGGGTGGGTGAGGGGAATCGATCTAAGTTATGCAACTTCAGCTACGTGAATAATGTAGCTGAAGTCAACGTACTTAGATCTGCTTACCGCGGTGTCTTCACTGTGGTAAATCGACAGCTGACACTCCCCTGTCGACTCCGCCTGCGCCTCTCGTTCCAGTGGAGTACCAGAGTCGACGGGAGACTGCTCGGCGGTCGATTTATCGCGTCTAGACTATCGACCCCTGCTGTATACTTAGACCATCCCTGACAGGTATTTGTCTAACCTGTTCTTAAAAACCTCCAGTGATGGCGATTCCACAACCTCCCTTTGTAACCTATTCCAGAGCTTAGAAACCCTTACAGTTAGAAAGTTTTTCCTAATATCTAACCTAAATCTCCCCTGATGCAGATTAAACCCATTACTACTTCTCCTCCCTTCAATGGACTTGGAGAACAATTGATCACTGTCTTCTTTATAACAGCCCTTAACATATGACACTCAGGCCTTGGCTACACTTGCAAGTTACAGTGCTGTAAAGCCGCCCCCAGTGCTGTAACTCACTCCCCATCCACACTGGCAAGGCATTTGCAGCGCTGTATCTCCATGGTTGCAGCGCTGCATGTACGCCACGTCCCCGAGAGGAATAGCGAGTATTGCGCTGCCGCTGCAGTGCTGCGGCGCCAGTGTGGCCGCCCAATGCGCTGTGAATGGCCTCCAGAATTATTCGGCAGTATCCCACAATGCCTATTCCAGCCACTCTGGTCATCAGTTCAAACTCTACTGCCCTGGCCTCAGGTAACCAACCATGTGACCCACCCTTTAAATTCTCTGGGAATTTTGAAAATCCCCTTCCTGTTCGCTCAGCCCGGCGTGGCGTGGAGTGCTATCAGCGAATCTTTCCAGGTGACCATGCCTCCGCGCGCCAAGCGAGCCCCAGCATGGAGCAATGGCGAGTTGCTGGACCTCATCAGTGTTTGGGGGGAGGAAGCTGTACAGTCCCAGCTGTGCTCCAGCCGTAGGAATTACGATACCTTCGGGAAGGTATCAAAGGACATGATGGAAAGGGGCTATGACCGGGACGCCCTACAGTACAGGATTAAAGTGAAGGAGCTGCGGAGTGCCTACCGCAAAGCCCGCGACGCAAACAGCCGCTCGGGTGCTCCCCCCGCGACCTGCCGATTCTACAAAGAGCTGGATGCGATACTTGGGGTTAACCCCACCTCCACTCCGAGCGCCACCATGGACACTTCAGAGCCGGTGTGGGTGTGGGGGGGAGGAGGAAGAGGAGGAGGAGGAAAATGGGAGTGATGATGGTGGGCCGGATGGAGACACCCCGGAATCCCTGGAGCCATGCAGCCAGGAGCTCTTCTCGAGCCAGGAGGAAGGTAGCCAGTCACAGCAGCCAGTACTTGGTGGAGGACAAACAGAAGAGCAGGTTCCCGGTAAGCGTTTTTTTTTCGGGAAAGAATTTTTTCGGTGCGGGCTCTTTGGGAGAGGAGGGTTAGGCATGCATGTCTAGATGCGGAATAGTGCATTGATGTGGTTTATCACATCGCGGTAATCGGCCTCAGTAATCTCCTCGAATGTCTCATCCAGAACGTGTGCAATGTGCTTGCGCAGGTTTATCGGGAAAGCCACCGTGGTCCTTGTCCCAGCCAGGCTAACGTGTCTGCGCCACTGTGCCGTGAGGGGCGGGGGGACCATTGCTGCACACAGGCAAGCTGCATATGGGTCAGGGCGGAAGCCGCATTGCAGTAGAAGACCCTCCCTTGCTTCCCAGGTCACCCTCAGCAGCGAAATATCATCCAGGACGAACTCCTGTGGAAAATGTTGGGACAGTGTTCAGTGTAGGTGTCCCCTGAAGCTGTTGGCTCTCCCCAAGGCACAGAAAGCCAGAGGACAGTGCAGCCCTGAAACAATCAGTCCCCCTTACTCACCATTTTAAGGCTCCCGTGGGATATGTGTGCTCTGTTTCGGACGGGAAAATTATGCAATTGTGTAGACCCTGTGTGTTTTCTGTGTGAGGGGGAAATCATTACTCTGTCTGGTATAAACAATGCTGCCTCTGTTAAATGTTGCATTTTGCCTATACAGCAGCATCAATCTTGAGACCTCAGCCGTCCCTCTTATCGCCTGCTCAGAGACTGCAAAGACTCAGGAAGAGACGGTGAAAAAGCAAAGAAGACATGCTGCAAGAAGTGATGCGGCAATCTATTAAAGAGAATGAGAAAGCACAGAACTGGAGGGAGAGAGCAAGCAGGATCCACCAGGAATACGCAGCGCACCGGCGGCAAAGCACAGAGCACCAGCAGCAAAGCACGGATCGGCTCATAAGCATCCTGGAGCGCCAAGCAGACGTTATCCTGGAGCTCGTAGCCATGCAGAAAGAGGAGCAGTACCGCAAACGCCATCCCCCCCCCTACAGCCCTTGTCCCAAAACTCTTTCCGTTGTGCCCCACTGTCACCTCCAACCCACTTTCCCCAACTTCTGTGTTCTTCACGCCACCCTCTGTCTCCAACACCAGTATCTTCACCACCCAGCCCTGAAAACCACGACCCTTATCCTCTGCACTCAACCCCCATCACCATGCAGTATAGCTATCCTGAAGTGCAGCACTCACTGCACAGAACACCAGACAGGACATACGTGAATCTGTGATTGTACCGTTCCCCACTCCACCCCCTTGTTTCTTTTCAATAAATATTTTTTTTTCTTTTCGATAAATGGATTTTTTGGCTTTGAAAACATTCTTTATTATTGCATAAAGTAAAAGACTCCTTAGCCCAGGAAATAAACAGGCACTGCAAGTCTGCTTGTCTGCTTAGCAAACACTGATTCCTAAAGATTGGAACTACTGCACTTCACTCCCGTGCAGGGCACCAGATATCACTGCTGGTTTTCAGCCTCAAATTGTTCCCTCAAGGCATCCCTAATCCTTGCAGCTCCACGCTGGGCCCCTCTAATAGCCCTGCTCTCTGGCTGTGCAAATTCAGCCTCCAGGTGTTGAACCTCAGAGGTCCATGCCTGAGTGAAGCTTTCACCTTTCCCTTCACAAATATTATGGAGGGCACAGCACGTGGATATAGTCGCGGGGATGCTGTTTTCGGCCAAGTCCAGCTTCCCCTACAGAGATCGCCAGCAGGCCTTTAAACGGCCAAAGGCACACTCCACAGTCATTCAGCAACGGCTCAGCCTGTAGTTGAACTGTTCCTTGCTGCTTTTAAGGCTCCCTGTGTAGGGTTTCATGAGCCACGCCATTAACGGGTAAGTGGGATCTCCAAGGATCACAATGGGCATTTCGACTTCCCCTACCATGATCTTCCGCTCTGGGAAAAAAGTCCCAGCCTGCATCTTCCTGAACAGCTAAGTGTTCCGAAAGATGCGTGCATCATGCACCTTTCTGGGCCAGCCTGTGTTAATGTCAATGAAATGCCCACGGTGATCCACAAGTGCCTGGAGAACCATAGAGAAATACCCCTTCCGATTAACATACTCGGATCCTAGCTGGGGTGGTGCCAGAATAGGAATGTGTGTCCCATCTATCGCCCCTCCACAGTTAGGGAACCCCATTTGTGCAAAGCCAACCACTATTTCCTGCATGTGACCCAGAGTCACGGTTCTTCTGAGTAGGATGCGATTAATGGCCTTGCAAACTTTCATCAACACGATTCCAACGATTGACTTTCCCACTCCAAACTGGTTTGTGACCAACCTGTAGCTGTCTGGAGTTGCCAGCTTCCAGATTGCAATAGCCACCCGCTTCTCCACTGGCAGGGCAGCTCTCAATCTCGTGTCCTTGCGCCACAGGGTGGGGGCGAGCTCCTCACACAGTCCCATGAAAGTGGCTTTTCTCATCCCAAAGTTCTGCAGCCACTGCTCGTCATCCCAGACTTCCATGACAATGTGATCCCACCACTTGGTGCTTGTTTCCCGAGCCCAAAAGCGGCGTTCCACGGTGCTGAGCATGTCCGTGAATGCCACAAGCAATTTCATGTCGTATGCGTTACGCGGCTCGATAGCATCGTCGGACTCCTCACTCTCACTGTCACTTTGGATCTTAAGGAATAGTTCGACAGCCAAATGTGACGTGCTGGCGAGATAAGTCAGCATACACCTCAGCAGTTCGGGCTCCATTTCCCGCAGACAGATTGCGCTGCACAGAAACTGTTGAAAGATGGCGCCAAAGGTGGACGGAAACAAAGGGATTTCTGAGATGCGAAGCGATGCATCACGGGGTGTTGGGACAGGACCCAGAATGCCCCGCACCCATGCCCTCTTCCCACAACCCACGGCGCCAGAATGGGAAGAGGTGCTCTGTGGGATAGCTGCCCATAATGCACCGCTCCCAATAGCGCTGCAATTGCCGCAAATGTTGCCACGACAGTGCGCTGGGCACCTGTCAGTGTGGACAGACTGCAGCGCTTTCCCTACTCAGCTGCATAAAGTCAGGTTTAACTCACAGCGCTGTACATCTGCAAGTGTAGCCAAGACCTCATGTTAATATACCCCAGAATATCAGCTTTTTTTTTTTTTTTTTTGCAACTGCACCACATTGTTGACTCATATTCAATTTATAACCCCCAGATCCACCATAATGCTCAGATTCTTTTCCGTAGTACTACCACCTCGCCAGTTATTCCCCATTTGGTAGTTGTGCATTTGATTTTTTTTGTTCCTAAATGCAGTACCTGGCACTTGTCTTTATTGAATTTAATCTTGTGGATTTCAGACCAATTCTCCAATTTGTCACAATTCTTTGGAAACGGGATTAGAATTCAAAAGTGCTTGCAACCCCTCCCAGCTTGGTGTCATCTGTATGTTTTATAAGCACTCTCTCCACTCTATGATCCAAATCATTAATAAAAATATTGAATAGTATTGGACTAAGACAGACCCTTGTGGGACCCCACTAGATACAGCCCCATAATCTGACAGTGACCCATTGATAACTACTTTATGTATGGTAGTATGGTTTTTCAACAAGTTGTACACCCACCCACTTTCTACCTTAACTACATTAGATCAAAGAGATGGGTTGCTAATTGGAGCACGTGTTATATGAAAATTGCTAGCTAGTTACTTGGGATTTTTTTAAATTAACTACGGGAATTCTCTAGGTTGATGTACAAGCATAAGCTGTAACACTTGACAGAATGGGTGTTCATTAGTCGATCTAAAAACTGGAGATAAGAACCCCTGTAATAGAGCTAAGAGAATAACTGATTTTTCGGGTTGCTGGCTGAACTGGAAGAGTGGGGGGATTTGTCAACTCAAAATGAAAATGTTTAAATTTTTTCAGCAAACTGAAAAGTCTCAAATTTCATTCAGGATCAAATAAAATATTTTGGTTTTGATTTTTTGTAACTGTTCAAAATAAAATTGAAGTAAAATTTGAAACAGTAATTTTGAATCAAATAATCAAAATATTTTGTTTTTGAAAATGTTGAAACAAAACCTTTTAATTCTTTTTTGACATGTTAGGGGTGGTTTTGACAGAAACAATTTGGCAAATTGAACACGAATTCACAAAATGTGGTTGTCAACTCAAATCTGCATTTTTCAGCAAAAAGAGGTTTTGTCTGAAAATGTTTGCCCAATTCTGCCCCTGCATCTGGACACCCGGAGCTTTGGGAGATTCCGTATTCAGATCAAAATGATGCCTTGAGCCTCTCTTTGATGTAAGCACACCTGGGGCTTTCTGAGGATTGAGGCCCAGTTAAGGGCCTTTACACACCCCCAGTGTGCACATATTGGCTGGACACACAGCTAGGAGAGAGTTAGTACAATTGGAACAAACACAGTTGCTATGTCAAAGCCTTCGTGAGATTCCTTAAGTATGGTTACATCTATTACACTGTAGAAGCAGAACTGCGCTGTATAACACAGATGTATTAATAGCGTAGCTGGGGCCAAAAATCAAAGCCACTAGCACTTTCCCTGGCCCCTATAGCCAGACTGCTTCTTGATGCTGCTTCAGGAGTTGAATCATCATATTTCCCTTGTTCGTTCTCCATTCCTGCATCAATTCCCACTTAAAGCTTTCCTCAATGGGTCATTAAGCTGCTATCACTACAAATTTGTTCAACCCCTTAATGGTCAATCAGAGGGAGAAGGAAGGGAGAATTCTACAATCACTACTCTATTCACAGCACTTTACAGGTGTGAATTAGCATCTGCTGGGATTCATTTCCTACAGTGGGGTCCTTTGTTCACTTCAGGCTGTGTCAGTGCTCTATTATGGAGTACTAAATGAGTTGATTGTACCTTAATATAGTTCTTAAATGTTTTCTACAAAGCTTTTTTAAAAAGTGACTCAAGAAATAAAAAAGTGATCTCTCCCAAGACAATGTATTCCCACAAACCACTGATTATCAGGCACATCTCTTAATTTGGATATTTCACTTTCCATCAGAGTGCCAATTAAGAAGATTCTCCTCTAGCATTATGTAATGTTTATGAAGGGATATTTTTCTATAACTATCCCAGTTTGGTCATTGTGATTAGAAATATTTGTTAAAATGTAGATGAAAACCGCAATGTTGTTTGCAAATGCAGGTGCAAACAGTATAGCACAGAAAGCCAACAGGATTGCTGTTTACTTGCTGCAGTTATGAGGGGAAAGAAATAGCTTCCTCTTTGCATGTAGCCCACTGTATGAAAATCATTCCTATATTTAAATAAAAAATACTCACATAGAATCCTGGATCTTTATGCATTATCACTGATATTACTAGAGCCATTTCAGGGTAAAATTCACCTTTGTACAGAGGGCCTGTGCTAAGCAATATGTATCTCTCAGACCCTGAGTTTAAGGGTTAATAGATGCAGCCTTCCATCAACCTAGCTGTGTCTACACTGGGGATTAAGTCAGTGTAACAATGACACTTAGGGATGTGGATTTTTCATATCCCTGAGCACTGTAGCTATATTGACTTAAGTTTTAAATGTAAACCAGGCCTTATTGGATTGTACTGTTCCTGTTGATAAACACCCTTAGGTCTTGTCTACACACAAGTTGTACCACTTTAACAATACCAATATTTAGTGGTACAAACCCCTCAAGTGGACAGGTATACCAGTATAAGAGTACTTTTACCACTATAGTTTATTTCCATAAGGGAAGGGGAATAGGCTATACCAATTCAAGACATCTTAGGCTTTATATACTTGGTAGAGTCCTATTTGGGTAAAAAATTGCACCCAATACCTCAACAGTTAAACCAGCACAAACACTGAGGGTACGTCTACACTACCCACCGGATTAGTGGGTAGTGATTGATCTAGTGGGGATCGATTTATCGTGTCTAGTGTAGACGCGATAAATCAATCGCCGATCGCTCTGCCATCGACTCCTGTACTCCACTGCGGCGAGAGGCAGAAGCGGAGTTGACAGAGAAGCTCCGGCAGTCGACCCCGCGCCGTGAGGACGCGGGGTAAGTCGACCTAAAATACGTCAACTTCAGTTATGCTATTCTCATACCTGAAGTTGCGTATCTTAGGTCGATTCCCTCCCAGTGTAGACCAGGCCTAAGAGTAGACCAGATAGCTAGACCAGACCTCAGTCTAGATAAAAACTTAAAAGTTCTGCTGGCATAGCTGTGTTGGTTAGGAGTGTGTGAGAGGAAAAATCACACGCCTAACTGACAATCATGCTGGCAAAAGCCCTAGTGTAGACACAGTTTTACTGGCAAAAAGTCTTTTTGCCTCTATAGTTTATTTTGTTTAGGGAGCTGGTATAAACTATACCGGTGAAAGAACTCTTGCCAGTATAAGCTCTGTCCACACTAGGAGGAGTGGCAGGTATAGTTATACTCTTTCTAGCACAGACAAGCCCTAAGGTGTTAAAACATGTTGAAAAGTCTAATGTAGACAAGACATGCAGGCCGAGTTCCGCAAAGGTATTCAGGCCCCAAACTTCTGTTGATTTCAATAGGACTTAGGAACCTAAATATCGTTGATGCTCTGGGCTGCTGCCTTTAATGTGCTACAGGCATAGCTACACTTGCAGATGTAGAGTGCTGTGAGTTAAACCAGCCCTCGGAAAGCGCAGTAGGGAAAGCGTTGCATTGTGTTCACACTGTCAGCTGCAAGCGCACTGGCATAGCCACATTTGCGGCACTGGGAGTGGTGCATTATGGGCAGCTGCCCGTTCTGGTGCTGTGGCCAGTAGCGTAGCTAGTAGGGTGCAGGGGAAGCAGCTGCTACCCCTTAGCACATTTTCAAAAAGAGGCGCGCCTACCGGCCGGCGCTGACCTCCTGCTAGCAAGTGGGGGGCAGCATGGCTGGAGGAGCCATGGGGAGGGGGTGGCACAACCAGAGGAGCAAGGGGGGGCACAGAAAGCGGCCCACAGCGCAGCCGGCAGCCAATGGGGGGGCGGTGGGCGTGGCTGGAGGAGGCAGAGCGAGGGGGGGTGGGGCGCAGCATGGCAGCCCGCACAGCATGGCTGGCAGCTGCTGCCGGAGGAGGGGGGGAGCGCAGCAAGGCAGCCCGCAGCGCGGCTGGCAGCCTCAGGAGCCATGGGGACGGGGCGGCCAGAGGAGGGAGGGGGAGGGCGCAGCAGGGCGGCCCGCAGCCAATGGGGGAGTGGTGGGCGCAGCCGGAGGAGGCAGAGCGAGAGGGGGGGTGCAGCATGGCGGCCGGCAGCCAATGGGGGGGGGGGGGCGGCACAGCCGGAGGAGCCAGCCAAGGGGGGGGCTCGGAGCAGCTGGAGGAGGAGCCAAGGGGGGGTGTGCCTTTCTTTATGTTTGCTCCCCCTGCTCTTAGATCCTGGCTACGCCACTGGCTGTGGCTTTTTGGAAGGGGGGAGAGGGGTGCGGGCATTCTGGGCCCTGTTTGTCCCAATGCCCCATGATGCATCGCTTCGCATCCCAGCAATCCCTGTGCTTCCATCCACATTTGGTACCATCTTTCAACGTTCTTTGTACTGCACGCGCTGTCTTCCCTTTTGGTCTGCGGGAATGGATCCCAAACTGCTGAGGAATATGCTGATGGGTCTCACCAGCATGCCATGAATGGCAGTCGAGTTACTCCTTGAGCTACAAACTGACAGTGAGGAGTCCGACGACTACCCCGAACTTCCCATCCAGCAGGTTATGAATAATATACCCCAACAATGCCTGAAATTGCAAAAATCACTATGGACCATAAATTAAATTAAATTAATGGAGATATCCTATCTCCTAGAAGTGGAAGGGACCTTGAAAGGTCATTGAGTCCAGCCCCCTGCCTTCACTAGCAGGGCCAAATACTGATTTTGCCCCAGATCCCTAAGTGGCCCCCTCAAGGATTGAACTCACAACCCTGGGTTTAGCAGGCCAATGCTCAAACCACTGAGCTATCCCTCCCACCATGTGACCACCTCATGTATGTGGATCTGGCCAAGGAATGGCAAAGTATCTGGATCTTGTCTACCATTCCAAACAAGCACATTATTACTAACTCAACAAGCTGCCCTCCCGCTTTCCACCTGCCATGCAGACTTCGGACCACATTGAACCACATCAGAACAAGCCATAGAAGATGCAAGTACTTGATGCCCTAGTGGAAAATCAAAAAACTCCCCTTCATGCGACTGTGGTGTGAACATCCAAACCGTCAAACACATCATAATGCAGTGCCCCAAATATGGATTCAAAAGTGAATTGGAGGATATACACAATATCACAGAGGAAGCCTTGTAATGGCTAATAGACTTACAACTGTATCTATAGAACGTTGCTCTGCAGATACCATATGTGCATGCAAGAGATTTTGAATGGTTTCTTGCAACATGTGTTAACTCCTTATGCTTAGCAATCTGTTCCACCCTGGATTTAGCTGTGACACTGATTACTTTTCCCAGACTTGAAGAAGACCTCTGTGGAGTTCAAAAGCTTATTTTCTCATCAACAGAAGTTGCTTTAATAAAACAGATATTACCTCACCATCTTGTCTCTCTCATATCCGAGAATCAATGGCAACACCACCACAGCAAATTACTAAGTGAGCCAGTAAATTTGGAGTGAACAATCCACACTCACAAAATTATAGGCACATTCCTTGCTTTAATACAAGATGGTGAAGTATAAATTTACAAGTAGCCGGAAAAATAGGTCTAAGTTAAACTAGATCTGAAATAGGGAAACAGCTTAACAGGGGCCCAATCCTCCTCCCAAAGAAGTCAGTGACAAAACAGACTATGGTACTTACATGGCCCCCCGTCACTGTAGTATCTGAGCACCTCACAATCTTCAATACATTTATCCTCAACATCTCTGTGAGGTAGGGAAGTGTTATTATCCCCATCTGTAAAATGGGAAGCTGAGATACAGAAGGACTAAAAGTTCTGTTTTCAAAAATGATGTAGGGTACGTCTAAACAGCAAAGAAAAACCCACGGCTGGCCCATGCCAGCTGACTCAAGTTCAGGCTGCGGGGCTGTTTCATTGCTCTGTGGACTTTTGGGCTTGGGTTGGAGCCCAAGCTCTGGAACCCTCCCACACCCTAGAACCCAGGCTCCAACCTGAGCCCCAAAATCTACACAGCAATGAAACAGCCCTGCAGTCTGAGCCCCAGTTGGCTGGCATGGGCCAGCCGTGGGCTTTTCTTTGCTGTGTAGACATCCCTCAGAAGTCTAAGTCTCACTGAAAGTCAATGAGACTTAGGCTAGGTCCACACTACCTGCCCAATTCGGCGGGTAGAGATCGATCTTCTGGGATTGAATTATCGCGTCTCATCTGGACGCGATAAATCGATCCCAGAAGCGCTCCCCCATCGACTGCGGAACTCCTGCTCACCGAGAGGAGGAAGCGCTGTCAACGGGGGAGCTTGCCTGCGCCGTGTGGACCCGCAGTAAGTAAACTTAGTTCGATCTAGGAAACGTCGACTTCAGCTACTCTATTCTCGTAGCTGAAGTTGCGTTTCCTAGATCGATCCCCCGCCCCAGTGTGGATCAGCCCTTAGGGTACTAAACTGTGTTTGAAAATGGGCTTCAGACATTTAAGTCACTCAGACTTTGCAATGCTGAGCAAAGCCATATGTAAATACCTTTAAAATCTAGGCCTAAATGACTTGTCCAAGAACACACAGGATGCCTGTGGAGCAGCAAAGTATTGAACCTAAGGCTACATCTACACTACAGACGTGAATAGCGTAGCTGAATTCGACGTATCGCAGCCGACTTACCCCGCTGTAGGGACGGCGGCAAAATCGACCTCTGCGGCTTCCTGTCGACGGCGCTTACTCCCACCTCCGCTGGTGGAGTAAGAGCGTCGATTCGGGGATCGATTGTCGCGTCCCGACGGGATGCGATAAATCGATCTCCGAGAGGTCGATTTCTACCCGCCGATTCAGGCGGGTAGTGTAGACCCAGCCTGAGTCTCCCAAGCCCCAGGTTAGCTCCCTTTCCATCCTCCCTCACAATGGGAACAAGTTTGGGACTAAAGGCAGTAAACAATAGATTACTGACATCAAATAACAGTTTCCTATACAAAAGTTTCAAAACGAAAGGTGTCGAAAAGATCTTGAGACTAATGAGGCTCAATTGTGTTTTTTAGAGGCGGTTCATTTAACCAAGAAAGAAAGGTGAAGCAATGGTGCTATCTTGAGCTTTTACAAAAGGCATCAGACTGGGGAAGCCACCAAATCTGGCATGCTACAAATCTTTATATATATGTAAAAGCCTAAGACCTTAGCACCTAATTTCTTCCTGAGCTGGCTCCTACCAGAGCTGTTTTTTCCCTACTCTCCATCCAGACTTCCTAGCTTTCTCTCAGAGCCTTTTATAGCCCTGAGTTGGAGCTTGAGAAACCTATCTGATCTGGTTGCCAAGATGAGTCTGCAGAATAGATCTGCATCTCCCCACAAGGTCCTAAAGTCTGGCACTTAGGCTACATCTTCACTCGGGGTGTGTGTGTGTCGATTTAAGATACGCAAATTCAGCTCCGCGAATAGCGCAGCTGAATTTGACATATCTGAGCTGACTTACCCCGCTGTGAGGACGGCAGCAAATCGACCTCCGCAGCTCCCCCATCGACAACGCTTACTCCTACCTGCGCTGGTGGAGTACAAGCGTTGATTCGGGGATCGATTGTCGCGTCCCGACAAGACGCAATAATTCGATCCCCAAGAGATTGATTTCTACCCGCCGATTCAGGCGGGTAGTGAAGACGTAGCCCAAGTCACAAGAAAGAAGAGCTGCTTAGACATTTGATATCCTTCATTGTGATCAGTGAGGTGGGCTGTGGTATAAGAAGATTCAAGGAACTTTACAGTCCCTTTAAATCTCTCGTGAATAACCATTATTTTCTGAAGTTCCAGCATTTTAGTATGAGATACACTTCAGATGATTCTCAGAAAGCTTTTGACAAGGTCACTCACCAAAGGCTCTTAAGCAAAGTAAGCTGTCATGGGATAAGGAGGAAGGTCCTCTCGTGGATTGGTAACTAGTGAAATGATAGGAAACAAAGGGTAGGAATAAATGGTCAATTTTAAGAATGGAGAGAGGAATAGTGGTGTCCCCCAGGGGTCTGTACTGGGACCAGTCCTATTCAACATATTCATAGATGATCTGGAAAAAGGGGTAAACAGTGAGGTGGCAAAATCTGCAGATGATACAAAACTACTCAAGGTAGTTAAGTCCCAGACAGATTGCAAAGAACTACAAAAGGAACTCACAAAACTGGGTGACTGGGCAACAAAATGGCTGATGAAATTCAATATTGATAAATGCAAAGTAATACACATTGGAAAACATAATTCCAACTATACATATAAAATGAGGGGGTCTAATTAGCTACCACCACTCAAGAAAGAGATCTTGGAGTCATTGTGGATAGTTCTCTGAAAACATTCACTCAATGTGCAGCGGCAGTTAAAAAAGCGAACAGAATGTTGGCAATCATTAAGGAAGGGATAGATAATAAGACAGAAATTATCATATTGCCTCTATATAAATCCATGGTATGCCCACGTCTTGAATATTGCAGATGTGGTTGCCCCATCTCAAAAGATATATTGGAATTGGAAAAGGTTCAGAAAAGGGCAACAAAAATTATTAGGGGTATGGAACGGCTTCTGTATGAGGAGAGATTAATAAGACTGGGACCTTTCAGCTTGGAAAAGAGACAACTAAGGGGAGATATGATAGAGGTCTATAAAATCATGACTGGTGTGGAGAAAGTAAATAAGGAAGTGTTATTTACTCCTTCTCATAACACAAGAACTAGGGGTCACCAAATGAAGTTAATGGGCAGCAGGTTTAAAACAAACAAAAGGAAATATTTCTTCACACAACAGTCAACCTGTGGAACTCTTTGCCAGAGGATGTTGTGAAGGCCCAGACTATAACAGGGTTCAAAAAAGAACTAGATAAATTCATGGAGGATAGGTTCATTAATGGCTATTAGCCAGGATGGGCAGGGATGGTGTCCCTAGCCTCTGTTTGCCAGAAGCTGGGAATGAGTGACAAGGAATGGATCACTTGATGATTACTTGTTCTGTTCATTCCCTCTGGGGTACCTGGCACTGGCCACTGTCGGAAGACAGGATACTGGGTTAGATGTACCTTTGGTCTGACCCAGTATGGCCGTTCTTATGAGAGGCTGTATAAATAAATCTAACATCACTGCTCTCTACTTCCAGGACAAATTAAGAGAAGTTGTAATATGGTTGAATCATGCACACAATCTAACTCAAGATTATATTCACAATGCAAGCAAGAGTGGATGCCAAGTCACTTCCATGGAAAACTCTGGCAGTTTAGCAGAAAAGAGCTCCTAGCTGCAAGAAACAAAGATTGAGTCATATTTCTTAGATGCTCCAGTACAATTGGCGAGTAGCACGTTAAAATCTCTGTTGTTGGGAAATCTAAATTCCCTTCAGCCTTAAAGCATCTGAATTTGGAATTGGGTCACTTGTGTTCTTTTCATGAGTGAAAAAATGTTACACTGGATAACTGTTTCACTAGCTTTGTTAGGGAGTATTTTATGCCAAAAATACACAGGTATCTGGATCAAAATAAACTTTTGAGTTGGTGAAAATTGCTTGTCAAAGGCAAGTCAGCAGTGCATTCCGGATAAAGTGGTCAAGGTATAAAATCTTATCAATAAATGCCAAATGAAAGCTCCAGCTACGTGGGCTTCCACAATCTTCGGTTGACCAAAATATTATCTAATGAATCCTCACTTCAAAACTGCAGCTATTATTCAACATTTTCCTAAACAAACTAAAGGAAATGTAAATTTAAATTCAATTTTTAGTTAATACAAAGCCAAAAGGAATGGCAACTACAGTTGTAGGTAGATCAAAAATGCATATGGATCTGGATAATTTGTGACTTTGCTCAGTCTACAGTGAGCTGATATGTAAAGAAATGCAGAAGAATACAAGTACAGAGGAGTAGTATGTTCTCTTGTGAATTCCTGTAATCTCAATCTCCAGTTTAATCAATTGCAGCTATGAAAAGAGGAATCAACACAGTGTGGATGGATAGGAGAGCTGAGAACACCGCAAAAATATAAACATTCATTTAAATAAAATTCAAGAATTCACATCAATCATATTCAGATCTCTTTTCCTTGTTTTTTTTTGTGAAGTAAGTTTACAAAAAGGGAAAATATTGCATATATTCTCATGCAGGTATATATTCACATGAGCATTGTCACCAGAGGGTTTGCAAAGCCATCTTTGAAGGCTCTGTATGGATTTAGGAGAAGCAGCACTCATGGGACTGGAAAGACCCATTGAACAGTGTGAACAACAAATTCTAGAGGCTGAAGTATATTTGCATAAACTTTTCATTGAATAATGAGTAAACTTGTGAAAATCAAATCATGGATAATTTACCAAGAGACACAGGGGTTCAACTGAATTATTCACTGCAAACAACTGTATCAGATCTAGATCATCATACTTAACACTGATATCTCCTGATATTCATGGTTACAATCTTTGTCCTCCCACCCTCTCCTCATTCGTCCTTCCTAGCTTTATGCTGTCTAATTTGGATTTTAAGATCCTTGAAATAGGAGCCTCATTTTATTTATCTGCAAAATACCATACACAGCCATCGTACTGTATAAATAAGAACGCTGCTGATAAACATGTAAACTGGATTACATGCTCTGGGAAGCCTATTTAGTAGCTGATGCCCAGACCTATTGACTACAAATTTTGCTGCCAAGGACCAGAAAATGTACATCATAAAGTGTTACACATTGCTACAGCAGGCTGTCTATGTCAGAACCTTCAAAGGTTAACCAAACACGGGTGCAATCAATAGTTAATGGAAAAGCCTTAACACTTTCAATTAAAAATGACTATGATTCTTTCTGGTTAACACCTTTACTACTTGGTAAATATTTAGCTAACTATTATTAAAAATTGATTACCAGAGCAATTTTTAAAGACGTCCATTATAGCCCATTCCACTGGACAAGGCATAGGACTGGAAGCATCCTTCTATTTCTAGGTCAACTGACTTGCTATGAGATGTTGGCCAAATCATTTAATCTCTGTGCCTCTTTCCCCACCTGTAAAATGGGTTAACAGTATCATCCACTTGTTCAAAGTACTTTAAGATTATTGTTAGCAGGTAAAAAGTGCACTCTTTCTACATATTGACAGATTCATAAACAGTAAGTGCAATGTTCTCCATTACTTCATGTGGTATTCGAGTGAGACTCAATATGTCTGTCTACAATGAGATGAGCTGTTATTTTATAAGAGAAGGAAAGACATATTGTACAATAGGACAGAAAATTCACATCCCATTTAAAATAATGGGAAATCAGCAACTTTGAGATGTAAGAGTAAACTCTTAAATTGTCCCAAAAAAATTAACAACTGATTTAAACACTTACATTTATCAAAACATTATAAAAGTAGAATTCACAATTTTGAAGACCACTGTCTTCTCTGTGCTTTCAAACAGAACCTGGATTCTCTGTCTTACTCTACATCAGACTCAGGATGGCAGCTTCCTGTATGTTAAGTATTCTTTAATAAATGAAAAATACATTTTTAGTTGTTTGTTCTTTGAAGTTAGATACAGTGGTTATAGTTTCTTTAAATACTTCTCCCTTCCCCCAAGAATACCAGCAAGTTTAATTCCATATCAAATTCTTTCAGTTCTTTCACATGGCACAAAGGACCACGGAGACATTACTCAAGAAGAGCAACAAGAGGGGAAATTGAACACACGCCCCTCCCCAGATTTAACACTCCTCCCCCAATAGATTCATTTCTAATTTCAAGAGTTCACAAATTTGATTACAGAAGCATCATGATTTGTTTCAGCTCATATATGGCACAAGGACATGGTCATGCCCCAAAAGAACGTTCCACGTAGCCTGGAACTTGCCTCCAACAGTGGCTAATATTGCAAGTTTCAGGGGAAGAGCATTAACCCTCTCCATTCTCATCCCAATCCCCAAATATTCCTAATCTTATACTATACTACAGAAGAGACAACATGCTCCAAATAGGAGCTCTGTATTATGGTATCATCTGTTGCTGTGTCAATTTCAGCACTGGGAGATCACAGCATGGTAAAGAAAAAGCTAGGCTTTTGAGGCCAAGAAGAAGTCTTTAAACAAATACAGAAAATTATGAAGTGAAAGGCTCAGAGAAAGTCAGCTGTATTTGAAAAGTTCAGAATAAAAGAACCTCAAATATTTAAAGGCATCACAGCAGTCACTCATCATATAAATGCGTTAGTCCATGGACAGCCAAAAAATATCTTACTAAAAGTTCTTAAACACACACACACACACACACACACACACACACATCAGGATATACAAAAAGGTTTTCTTTGCAAAAAATATGACTAGAAAGCATACTGCATACATGAAAAGAATCACCTGATCTTTTATAGTTATCGGAATCACGTTTTAGAACAGCATGTTAATCATTATTCATTTTATTACTGGTTCCAGAAAAAAAACATTTAAATAAAATATTCCATAAAGAATAATCTGATTTACAGTTTAGATGTAAAGATTCATCGTAATATCCAACATACCTTCCCTGCCATTGTGTACATCACAGTTAAACAATCTGCCACCAGAGTAACACAGCATGATGGTCTTCATAAATACATCTGGTGTTTGGGTTTGCTTTTTTACATACAAGAAAATAATACTTTGACTGTTACTAAAAAGTATTCTGTCACCCTTAAAGCAAATGAAAAGCTATGAGATTTATATAAACTCAATAGGAATATTAGCTGTTTAACAACTAGAAATGGGTAGGTTACATGTTTCAAAAGAAAAAACAAAATCTAGCTGCCAATCGTATCATTAGTCATTGTGCAGAACAAGGACATTGCAATCCAAACAGACTATTAGCACAGTGCTCTCTTTTTACAAGGTACATAACTTCTGAGAGGGAAGGAATAGGAAAAATCACAATGAGAACTATCTACCCTGTAACTTTATGGAAACATACTGTCACACATATGAACTATTTCCTTTATAAAGCTCAAATTGAAACCAAAAGTTCATTTAATACTGTGGCAATTATACCCTTTAGTTTCCATTTACATCAAATACAAATCAGAAAAAACTGCCCCAAAACACTGATTTTCACATCACAAAATGGTTGTCAAAATCTACCATTTGTAACACAATTTTCTGGTGTTGCAGTTAACATTTTGGTTCTTCAGACAACAGTCACAAGTACTTTACTAAAAAATACAGATGTGTTTCCTACAGGTAAATGTGAAGCTTTACTTAAGATGGCAAAGGCTTTGTAACAGTGTAGGGGTGCAAGTTTTCAGTATGAGGACGTTCAGAAGATTTGCTGCTCGAAGAGTATTTTTTCAAACCCTGTTGGAGGAGTGTGATAAAATTCACTGAACTGACAATCCAAGATGGCACTGTCATCAACTGTAGGACAGAAGCAAAGAGAAAAATAATTAGAGGAGAACAGCATTTATTTTGACTCTACATTACACCAAATTAGATTATATACATCAATACATTGTGTGTTCACAATGACTGAAACACAAAGGATATTCTCCAATATATCAGTTACATCCATGCAGTAGAGATAAATAAGATCTTCTTGGTTAATCTGTAGAAAAGATCCTAGAATACAATCAAGCAGGCCAAAACAAGTTTATTTCCTACAATTTGCAAAGCACTCTGCTGAAATCAGTGAAAATGTTGCTATTTATTTTACTGAGCATGCTAATAAGCCTTAAAGCAACTCTCCTCAACTTCTAGGGCCCACATTTTCCCCTCCACTACTTTGGAAGCCCACAGGCCAAGCATGGTTATGATGAGACATGAAAGAGGATGCATCTCTATGGCATGCTTCCCATTCCCCTGCTTGGTGTCAAGCCATCTGCTTAGGTTATGACATCAGAACCCTGCTTGATTGTTATTTTTAGACACCTGGATTTTAAAAATAAATCCGTATTTTTCAAAACAATAATATTGCCGTGAGACTTTCTGCCTAATTCTAGGTGGAGGATTAGAGGATTAAAATGGAAATTCTGACAGATCATTAACTCCTGCAATACTTCATGTGCAGCTTTAGTGAAGTATAATACACAGTGTAGCACTGCTCTTCAGAAAATCAGATCCATTTAGTTAATGAGTCTTTAAAAGAAACATTCCTCTAAGCCACACCTCATGTGACAGCAGTATATCAATGCCAATCCCCTCCCCCCAAAAAACAAAACAAAACAAAAACCAAAAAACAATATTTTGGTCAAGAATTTAGATATCCTGAAGTCAAGATATTCGTTTTTTCCCACAGCAGCCTTAACTGAGCTCACAAGTACTATCTTTTATTGTTATATGTGGTGTTGACTTTATACTTTAATATTTGTGCAGATGTGCCCAGGGTACAGCTGCTGAAGGAAGCAACTTTGAATTTGACTTGTGTTTTAAGTTCCCAAACATGACGTCATTTACCTTCTGTACTGAGTCTATTTTAAAAATCTCTAAGATTCTGGTATGAAACATTAATAAATTAAATGGTGGAGAGTAATTTCTCCTTTCATATGCCTATGAATACATAGCATTAAATTAAGGGTTTTATTACTTGTAACTTATAACATGGAGGTGTCACCTGAATGTAATTTGCAAATCATCAGGTGTTACAGCAATAAACTAATCCATTGTGAAACATGGAAATTCTTGGAAATTTATGTCAGCTCTTGAAGGATGATGACAGTAGAGGGAGTCTGGTAATAAAAAGTCACCTCACAACCAAGCCTAAAACTTCAATGGTGTGGGATTAGGCATGGAGAAAGGAGGAGGAAGTTAAAAAAAAAAAGGTACAGAAGACCAGGGAGACCAAGTTCCTGCTGCAGCAAGTAGACTGTTTATGAAAGCTACCTACTCCCGAGGTCTAAATTCTCTCCACTGTAACTCCATTTCCAAAGCAAAGGGAAGATGACGTGTTAGGTAGCTAACAAAAGTCTGTTCTCCCATTCTCACCAATGTGGTATCTGGCAGCCAGAATCCCAATAATACAACGTTCATAGGAATAAAACTGTGGCAAGTATTTTATTCCTGTTTGTGCAACCATTTGTAATAATGCCACCATGTGGTAAATAACACAAAATGACAATATGAAATAATCTTCACTGTAACAGTTTTAAAGGGGATAAATTGGCACCTGAATTTGTAACATTCAGAACTTCCAAAGCAAATTTAGATTGTTTAATTCAGAAAGCGTAGTATTAAGAAAGTGTCTAGACAGACACAGAAACGTGCCAACAGTTCATTATGAAATATGAAATGAAATAATAAACAGCCATACCACTTGGTACGATCGTTCTGTCACATCTCACAAGCTAAGCAAGTTTGGCATAGGTCAGTACTTGGATGAGAGATTTACAAAAAAATATTAGTAGTAATATTGGGGATTCAATCAGTGGTACTCTTCTCTCTTAGTACTGAACCAATCCCTCAGCAGGGTGGGATGAGGCACTGTGCAAGCAGAGGTGCAGCGTTTCAGATGAGACAATCAGAATTCCTACGTACCTAGGATTTGCAAAGAGTATCTTGGAATTTTAGTAAGGTAGGGTTAACTCACATTGTGGCCAAATTCCAACTCACAAAATTAATACATTCTTTCTTAAGCTGCCTAAGCAGACTGGATATGATATTTGTTTCCTGTTCAAAACTGTTGTGCTAATGTATTTTGTCAATGCAGTTGCCATGATTCACTGTAGAGATGGCTGCATTTTGAGAGGTGAAATGATTTTATATAACATTTGGTATCAATTTGTTACAGTTGTGAAGTATTTTGAGATGGAAGATGCTACCACATTAAAGTTTATATCTCTATAAAAAATGAAAAATAATAAAAATGTATATCCTATCCAAATCTGACTTAAAAATTGAAATGCTACTGCATTAGTATTGCATGAGCAAGAAAGGGCATAAATACAAACTTCACAGAGAAATTGGATTAACCCATTTATCTGCGGGTGAGTCAGCAAAACCTTGTGTGGCTTTATCAGTACCTGATGATTTGACAGTATGTTTACATGACTTGTTTTAACTGCAGTAATTCCCTAGCTGTCATCTGTGGACCCATTACTGGTGGTCCACAGCTAGGTGGTGGTACTCCTTGTTTCCAGCTACTAAACTGCATTGAAAGAAGCAAAATATATACTGATACTTTCCTAATATTACTTTTCCATAACCAATTGCTGTAGTTGCCAAAGGATACTGTTCGATTGTGACTGGGAAGACAGGTGAGCCACATCATTGGGAGTAGGATAGGTGGTTTGAGAGAATATTGCTATTAAGATTGACCACATTGAATAAGTTTGAGAACCCAACTTACCATATACTACAGGATAGACAGTCCCTCTGATTCCTGAAGCTGGACAATGCATATTCTTTCCATTTAAATATACATTTAATTCTACATGGTCATAGGTAATACCCTATAAGGCAAAGTAGGAAATATTAACATAAGATCATCAAGTTGATACATGTGAGAATGTTTACTACTATTTCTTTTTACAGCTAGTCTAGCTGAACACAATGGGCAGTTTCTAATATGATGGCATAAACCACAGTCTCCTAAAAGAACTCACTAGACCATTTTTCCGGACACTTAAAAAGTCAATAATTAAGAATATTTAATTATATTTGAACTCGCAAGCACCAGAAGTGCTTGCAGGCTTAGCCAATCAGGGGACAGCAGCAATAACAATCGACTTATTTGACGAACAGAAGCTAACCAACATAGTTCAAATCGTGAATTTACAGAGCTCAGGCAGTTAGCAAAGTAACGCATTTATTACTTATTATCCTTCAAGTGTTTTAACTTCAGCTTTGCAGACTAAATAGATTGAGTGAGCCTTTAAAGAGACTGCAACACAGCAAGATTCTCTTTCAAGCAAACCATCTCAGCAGGGGATTTTTTTTTTTTAAACTTCACACACCTGGCAATAATCTATGTACATGAAACTCACAAACATCAGCAATTAATAAAAGATATTGGAAAAGTTGGTATTAGAAACAATGTTAATCTGATCACTTCTGTGTATTTAAAAAAAAATTCTAATAATGTTAAAAAACTAGTAATACAGTAGACCCCTTTAAATATACAGGGTAATTTTAAATATATTTTAGGAGTGTTGAGGAGGGAGAGGGAGCATGATCCATACAGATTCCCAAGTCCCTCTCATTCATTCAATTGTCTTTCCAACAATTTTTTCTCTCCCTATCCCCAGTCTAATTTCCTCTCCCTTTTCTAAATTGTATCCCAGCTTGGCTAAAAATAAACCCCCTTTATCCCAATACCATTGCTACAAATCTTCCTCCAAGGCTGCTAGGGCCACTCTCTGCCTGCTAACCAACAAAGAGCTCTTATGCTCCCTGGGTACAACCTCATCTCGATCTCCAGTGCATTCTGGGACATCTTTGAACAGGGAAGCCCAGCCACAAAGAGCTTGGGATCTCTACGGTGACAGCCCCCTGTCAAGTTTATAAGCAAATTCATCAACCCTAGTAGCAGTGGGTAGCAATGAAGCACTATTGTGATGGGGTATATAAAATCCATTCTGTCACAGTCACTAAGGGCTAAAGGGACAGAATAGCTACTTCCCCAGGTGTGGCTAATTGACCTGCAACACTTGAAATAAGCAATCCAGGCACAAGACTACCTTGCATCAGCAGCAAACTGGCAGGAAGCCACTGAAGGAGAAGGACTAGAAACCTCTTTAGGACTGAGGTGAGACTGCAGGGGAAAACCTGCCAGCCTAAATGGGTATCCTTCCTCCTGCACACCATGAGGTAGCAGGAAGACTGGACTCTGTAAGGGCCTGCTGCCACGCCTAGGAGGAAGACAGCATAAGGATCTGAGGATAGTGGGAGCTGAACTGAAAGGCTAGGAGAGCAAACACTTAAAGGGCCAGTGTACTTCTGATGAACAAGAGGGCAGGCAAGAGGGTATGATCCCCTTCATGTCTATCTCACTTCTCCAGAAAAGGTGTGTGGGGATGGAAAAATCGATGAAAGGGAGAGATAGTTGGGGAGAAGAGAAGTAAGGAATATTTGACCTTTCCTCTACCCATTACTCCCCAAAAAATACTGGAGCCAAATTTTGTTCCAACTATGCCCCTGCTAGTGAGGTGGATTAGAAAAGACAGTGAGAAAGGAACATGCCTAACTTAGGGTGCATTATTAGCACAAGACCTCATGATAAATACATAACTGTGTTTTACTAAATGATTACAATTCTGAAGGGTTGCATTGTTCTATGTTTTTCAGTATGAAATACTAGAAATACTCATTTAATAAGCCTACATTTTTTTACAAGTCAATACCTACTGAATATTATCTTCTGATGCACTGTAAGCATATTAATTTAATAGGTTTAATCCTTTTATCAGATATTGACTTTTCAGGGCTTCAATAAAATTCTGTGTTTAATTTGCTTGTTTGCATGGAAAGCTAGCCTTTAACAAGGGTTCACTGTATTCCCTTTTGCCTTGCATCGGTGCTGACAGCAAAACCTGCTTTGGAAAATCCCAGAAACATCGATTGCTGAACTATTCAGACACAGTGACAAATTTACATTAACAAGAACTAAGGAAACTCACCACAATGTCACCCTCCTGTGGAAGGCTGTTTGCTGGCAGCCTGTTCTTCTCCTCGTTGTTGTGGTAGAGAGCTCCATCATTCCTCATCACTAAACTATGCACATCTCGACCAAGTGGAATTTGATTCAAATTTGCTTTCTGGGTTGCAACTCCAATACCCCAAACTCCTGAAAATATGATAATGATATTCTGAGAATACTGTTGTTTGTTTCTTTTGAAATCTCAGACTGAGAATAAGGGATATATTCCAAGTGTGTGCCCCAATGACAGCAATATCACAAGTGAATTTTAATTTGAAAAGCATTAGCAATTACATTCACTAGGCTGAGACCGACTTAAAAATATCCTTCCAAAACATGCTGTACCTTAGTGTTTTTCTTTTATTAGCCATCAATATAAAAACTAAGGGGTAAAAGTCTTAGCCCTCACTCTGACCCAGTTATTACACAAAATGACTAGAGCAGCAGTTCTCACCAGGGGAGGATTCCTGGGGCAAAGGAACTGCAGAAGATAACCAAAAGGATGTCTCTGAGGACTCAGTTGCAAGCCTTGGCATAGGGGCCATGCCGGGGGCAGGGCCACAGAATATACACACCAGTGATTTCAGACAATGCAGCAGCTCATACGGCAGCCTGGGGCTGTCTAAATTATGCTGGGGGTGCTTCAGTCCTGGAAGCAGCCCAGAACTGGGAGGACACAAAGGTGGCTTAAAACCACATTAAGCCCCTCACCCCCAAGCTGCGAGTTCTCTGCTGCATTTCTAAACACAGAATCATTCCCACAATGGCCCGCAAGAAGCTAAAGGAGAAGAATCTGGATACGTTCTAAAATAGCAAATAAATGTAGACAGATAGTAAATATTATTGGACAAAAAGTACAAGAGCTATATACACAGTATTTTACATGCTCATAATGCGATATAAATATTAATTAATTTAGCAGAAAGTAGCTCTAAATTATGTTTATTGAAAAAACATATACGCAAGAGTGTTCAAACATGGTAGTGTTTTAATACTGGCAACTCTAGTAATTTCGTTTACCATTATTTTTAATAAATCAAAGCAGCAAAAGAGAAAAATTACATATCTTTCTTACAAGATGACAATTTAGCTTCTTACAAAAGTTTGATATTTGTAAAGTGTGTTATTTCTCATTGTAGTAATCCAAAAATGCAGTGCACTTAATTACCAAAAGATGCAGACGCTTTGCCTGCTTGTAGTCAAATCTCAAATACCAATCTAAAGTAGAAAATAATTTTGCTAACTAACCTGTGGATTGGATTTTAAACTCAAAATAGCTCTTGTTCTGATGTAAAGGTGCATTGGCTAAGCAACCCCCCGTGCCACATATTCTTCTGCCATTTTTGACAATGACGACATCTGTTCCTGCATACACAAATAAAATACACAAACTTCAAAAAATGTTGTTTTTTTAAGTTTGGAAATATCCATTAAAACCCCAAGAACAACAAGAACTATTTTCTCTTTCAACCAAGTAAGAGCTTCATTAATCTATCAGAATTAGGTTGTGCAGTGCTTTCAAGTAAAGAAAGGATGTGTTTATAGGCTAGTTCATCTCTCAGCTAGAGTTTGAAATAAAATTATTCTACTTAACTGGCAGGGGGCAAATTTGTCACGTACACATGGGAGAAAGAAGAAGGGAGATAGGCAGCATTAGCTATAGATAGTCTTAACTCAGGAAGTTCCTTCGAGAGGAAATGTAACCAAACTCCAAACCTGGAGACAGTGGAACTTTCTGTGCCTGCCTCCTGCAGATAACTAATTGCTTGGTTTGCAAATAACACAAGGGGGAGGGGCAAGTAGATGAACAATAAGGGGTCACAAGAGGAGCAGATACATGTAGCTTGCTAACTATGTATGGTAATGATACCAAATTTTGTCCAATTATGTAGCGATAGATTATTATAGTCAACTGAATATAATGCTTTGGTATAAGTGTTTTCGGGGTTCTTGCCGACTTATGAGTTTGAACCCAATTGCAATTGAAATAAACGGATCATCCCTCCCGGGGCTCCTTGCTTGATTAGCTGTGTCCGTCTCTCCTTATTCCTCAGCTGGAACAGACAGAAATTTCTACGACAAGTTCATCTATTTAAAATCTATATTCTTTAATTTCTCCTGTCAGGTTTTAAGGCAACATGTTGATTACAACATTTCCTCAAATATCCCAGCAGCATAGCTTACAATCATTTAATTAGAAAGACACTCACTATGAGAAAGGGGATGCAGGACTCAGGCCTCTCTCTAAACCACCTCCTTTTCTTGGTCTGGAACTGAAGGATAGGCACAGAATGCTTTTCATGAGTTGTGGTCACCAAGAATTAATCAATAGTAAGATTCCTTTTAAGGGGTTTGATTGTGAGGTTCCTTTAAAAAGGTACCTGCCAGCACACACAACGTAACATTGAACTGCTAAATTCTACACTCTCCCGTGGAAGATTTTAGCTCGAAAGCTCTAATAAGCATTTGTCAGCATAGGCACAGACAAGACAGAGTCCTCAAAAGCCAGTCCAATAATTTCTGAGGATGCCTGGATGTTTTGTAGCCAAGAGGATTTTTTTAAATATTTGTTTGGCAAGGAGTAAGCCTTTCTAAATTGGTTTGTTGCAATGCCCTTTACGTAGGACTACACTGAAAGACCACTCCACCCTGGTCTTCACACAAAAGTTGTACTGCTTTAACTATACTAACATAGTTAACGCAACAAACACACCCTTGCGTGGACACAGTTATAACAGTAAAAAATGGCTTATACTGGTATAGTTTATTCCCATATGGGAAGGGTAATTTAAGGTACCATTACCAATGTCAGCAAATAAATAAATAAATAATCACTTCCCAACCAACATAATCATACTAGTAGACCAGCAGTTTATAGTCCAAGCTTTAGAACTAAACCTAGAGCAGAATACTGCTGCCTGGTTATTTAGCAACATTTTCATGCTGGGATCATATTACACAAGTACTTCAGAGATTACGGAATTCCAATTATTTTCCAAATGAAACACAAGGTGTTGTTTTTGACTTAAGTCTTTTATTAGGCTCTGTGTGCCTTAAGAGATCATTTCTTTTTGTGCCATAACCTCACAATTATATAACTAAGATCACTTTGGACTGTAAGCTCTTTGGGGAGGGACTGTCATTTGTCATATAGTTGTATAGTGCCTAGCATAATTAGGCCCAACCTGGCTGTGGCCTTTAGGTGCTACTGCAATATAAATGTAAAATAATAATAAATACTCAAGCTGAATGTCTCCAGATTGGGCACATCTGGGGACAGGGCATTCTCAGTGAAAGCAAATCAACTGTGGAATTTGGTGCCTTGTTGATCTGATAGACCCTGAGTGTGGTCACCTTTGTGGAATACTATAAAACCTAACTATTCAGTCAGGCTTCTTCTTTAATGGGGTCATCTGAGCGGGGATAGCCCTCAGGGTTTGGGGGAAATTCTTCTAAATATCATTTTCTAGCCCCGTTAACAAATCACCATGACATATGTTTTTTAAATGTTGTCATGTACATGGAACTAAAGACATCCAATAGGCACAATATAGTAACTGAAAAAATAAACAAGATAAATGGTAAGATTCAAAGCAGGGGCACCTTGTCTTTTATTTGCCAGGAAAGCACCACAACCCTACAATTAATAATAATAATCATGGATCTAAGGTGCTACATAAACACTCACTATTCACCCCCATCTCACACCACGAAGAAACCCTGGCTAAAGCTGCTGTTGTGTCAAACTGCATTAGGCGGTGACACTTGGTGCTCGCTGACCCTCCGGTGTGAGGCAGAGGGGCGAGGGCAGCCTGGCGATCATGGGGCGAGGGCTAAGTGCAACCCCGCCCCGGAGCTGGGGAGACTGGCCGAGCCCGAGCGCTCAGTGAAACAGCCCAGCAACTGGAGCAAATCAAACACGGGGGCGGGGGACCGGACCCAGCGCCCCCGGCCCGGCTCTGGAGGGACCGAACACGTCCCCCGGCCCGTGCTGCGGGGGTCCCTGTCCGGGGCAGGGCGCGCGCCCCCTTACCCATGTGCTGCGTGTCCAGCTGCACCGCGGGCATCTCCTTCAGCGGGATGTGCCCGGCGCCGCCGTCCCCGCACCAGCGCAGGCAGCAGAACACCGAGGCCGCCATCGCTCCCTGGCTGGGCTGGGCTGGGCCGGGCCGGGCCTGGCGGCTCGCGCGCAGCGAGGAGGCGGCCGGCCAGCCGGCGAGCAGAGCGCACGGGGCGCAGGGAGGGTGACGTCGCGCCCCCTGCAGGCTGGGAGGACTCGGCGCGCGCGAAGCTGGGACTGCGGTGCCCTGTCAGCCTGCAGCCCGGCCACACGCACGGAGGCTTGTATAATTTTTGGTGGAGCCCAGAACGGGTCCAGGTCCTACCCCCCCCACCACCTGCATAAGGCTCTAGGAGGGAGTTGGGGTGTGGGAGGGGAGTTGAGGTGCAGGCTCTGGGAGGGAGTTAGGGTGCGGGATCTGGACTGGGGCAGGGGGCTAGGGTGCAGGAGAGAGTTTGGGGTGTAGGTTCTGGGAGGGAGTTGGGGTACAAGAGGGGAGAGGAGTCAGGCTCTGGGCTGGGGCAGGGGTGCAGGAGGGGGGTTGGGGTGTAGGTTCTGGGAGGGAGTTGGGGTGCCGGCTTTGGGCTGGTGCAGGAGGGGGGTTGGGTGTAGGCTCTGGGAGGGAGTTGGGGTGCCACAGGGGGGAGGGGGTTGGGGAGAGGGTGAGGCGCTTACCTCAGGCGTCTTCCAAAAGTGAGCAGCACACCCCTCTGGCAGCGGCTCCTGGGCAGGGAGGTTTCTGTGCACCGCTGTCCGCAGGCACCACCACCCCCAGCTCCCATTGGTCGCCGTTCCCAGCCAATGGGAGCTGCAGAGTTGGTGCTCGGGGTGGGGGCAGTGCACGGAGACAACCGCACCCCCCTGGGGCTGCAGGGACACACCAACCGCTTCCGGTAGAGGCGCAGAGCAAGGCCGGGCAGGAAGCCGCCTTAGCCCTGCTGCCAGTGGTGGCTGGGAGATGCTCCGGAGGAGGCATGCAGGGGCAGCAGGTGGGGCCGGGGAGAGACCCAGCCCCGAACATTGTTGGGGCTGGGCCCCCAGACCCTGAATATTCCTGGAGTATGGTCACCATGGACCCATATAATTCCCCGCCCGTGGGCTTGGCTGGTGTTTTCTACACGCTCAGTCGCAAGCCAGCTCAGTCCCTCACAGTAACAAGCATTTGACCCAGTGGTGTAGGGTGCTGAGCACTCTGACCATCCCTGGGCGCTCTGGGCACAGGACCCCTTGCAGGATCTTTCCAATGACACCCCAGAGTTGTAGGGTAACATTCATTTTACCACGTAGCTGGTACTGAGGGCCTGGCTGCGTTCTGCCAAACAGATCAATTGCACCTCAGGATTTTTGCAAGGGATGGGTAATTTTATGACTAATAATAAGAACTGTAGTGGTACATTAGGGTTGCCACCTTTCTAATAGCTGAAAACTGAATATCCTTGCCCCGCCCCCTGTCCTGCCTCTTTTTCCAAGGCCCCGCCCTCTGCTCACTCCTCTCCCCCCCTCGCTTGCTCTCCCCCTTGCTAATTCCCCCCTCTCCAGGGACTCGCCTGCTGCCTGCAGAGCCACGCTGGGAGGAGCTGATGCAGAGCCTGCCCAATCAGGGCAGAGAGAGGGGGATCGGTCCCCACAGCGAGGGCCCTGTGGTGGAGGCCGGTTCCTGTGGCCAACCCTATGATACATGTTAAAATGAGCTAATAAAATCTCATGCTTCAGAGCAGCAGAGGTCAGGAAGGAAGGAATGTCTCTGCAAATGTATAGAATTGCACCATTGGCCGATGAGATATTTTTCACCCTTCGAAGGAATTGGCCTCTGCTGCAGAAAGGTCTGATCTAGTATGGCAATATCTAGGTAATATCCTATGTACTTTTGCTGATCAGGAACACCAGTGGTAGTTAAAAACTTCAGGAATCTAAAGTTATCAACAATGCCTCATTTGTTTGATTCTCACTGAACCTTCTCCTTGTCTTTCTCCACTGTGACCCTTTCACATGAACTGATCTCCCACTTCTGGTCTTCCAAGTCACTATGTGCTTATTCAAATCTCTCCTTATGACTCACTTCTGCGATGCCCACAGGAAGTGACTCAAGAATCATCATTACTTAAACGAAAATAAAAACTTTGAATTGAATCCTCTAACGATATACATAACCACATAATCTTATTAGCATAACCCTTGTCCGACCTCACCAATTCTTTCCCTACTTTTCATTACCTTCTTTGCCATCATGCCACATCTAAAATTAGATTGTAATTTCTTTGAGGCTGAGCCATTGTCTTTCTCTTTGTCCTGTAATGTGCATTCTACATGCTTGGACACTAGAAATATTTTTTGCATTCTAAGTTGCTAGGTTGTCATGAAATTAAAGACATTGTAAGAAATATTCCTTTCAGAAATTATTTCTCTTTTTGGGGGAAGGAAAAATTTTAAACCATCTGAATAATCTATCATAAATGTACTCCTTTCCCTAACAATTGAAGAATAATGCCTAAGTTTCTTGTTCACTTGTTGTAACACTGCACTCTTCAAGTCAAACATAATCACAGTGAATGACTACTTAAAAAAAACCCCACAAGTCTAATAACTTCATGATACATGCCAGGAACTTGATCGCTGATAGGACAACAATGTACAGCATGTGTTTCACATTTTAAAATCATGTTCAGTATCCTCTCTACTATTTTTAATATATATATTTTTGGCAGATGGTAGACATCATGTCAATTAACTTTTCACAACATTGTATTGGGCGATGTGAAAATGGAATCCTACTTAGAAATTCACTGGTCAGTTATTCACTGCTCAGAGTAATCAGAACCACATTTCTCTTTTTTTATCAGAAAAGTAAAAAAAAAAAAAAAAAAAATATCAGACTCCTCCAAACAGAAAGTGTTCTAGGATCTAGTCAGACAGTGGGCATGTTTTCAATCTGCTGGGGCCTTACATCTGTTTCTGTGTTCCCAGTGCGTTTGCATTTTTCTACTGGTTTCTCTCTTTCCCCTCATTAGCAGTTTAGGCCCATCTACACTACAGAGAGTTGCTGGGGAATTGAGTTACAAAATAGTAGCACAAAACGTTAAAAAATGGATCAGTCTTTTACTGTAGATCGAACAGGATCGAACCATGTTTTAGTCAATGTCCTCAATCTGGCCAAAGGTGGTCACTAGACTAGCATTTTCAGAGTAGCATGTTCTGTCCTCTGTTGTACCCTAGCATATGAATACTGAGGGATTGATTTAGTTGGGCCCTAGGTGTGGGCCCCTAGTGACAGAAGGCCATTCTACTAGGGGGAGGGGAATGTCACAGCAGAGTGATGTATACAGCTGCTCCACCAAGGGGCTGGAGCCAGCTGTCTTCATGAGATATACATCCAGTTTCATGATGGTCATAAGTAGATCAATCTCTCAGCTGTACATATTTCACTACAGTGGAAACAGTATAATGCAGGGCATTCAGACTAAAATAGCAGATGACTATAACATTAAGAAGACATAGGGCCAGATTCTATACTGCACTTCCAATATTTTGAGCTGCTATAGGGGCCAATGCGGCCTGATGTAAGTTAGAGTAGCTCTTCGATAGCTCAGAATAACTGGTGTGTTCCAGCCACTCCCCATCCCAATCCAGCCACTCCCAACTGCATGCATGAAGACGCTTGTCCCTCTTAGCAACAGAAGTTGGTCGAACAAAAGATATTATCTCACCTCCCTTGTCTCTCTGCATGCAAGAAATCAGTTTAGATAACCCTGTGCCACAACTGCTCTGGGATATTTGCTATTCCACTCCGTGAGGTGACATAAAAGGATCTTAGCAGAGTACAGAACCTACACCACATTGTTTTATATAGGCAAGAATGGTTCCTTAAAATAAAAAGATTAAATGTTTCTTAAACCAAACAATATGGGTGCCCGATCAATTGGATTTAGTCATTTATTCCAGCTTTTATGAATGCATCCCCCAGAACTTGTCTTCCACAGTCAATTTTAGTTCTACGAACCTCAGTCTCTTCTTGCATCATTTTTTCACTGCCTAACTTTGTTGACTTCAGTGGAGTTTCTCTTGATTTACACAAGTCTAACTGAAAAGAGAATCAGGACTGCTCAAATTAATAGACAGTATAGATAGCTGCATGGAGCTTGTGAAAAGGAATTGTCTATTATACCTGTTACTTTATTCAGAAATAGATTACCACATTTTGGGGCCAGTTCTGCTTCCATTTAAGGAAGTGGCAAAACTCCCATTAATCAGTGGTAGCTGGATTAGGTCCATTGTAGCTGGAATGACTGGGTGCGGAGGATGCAGCTTTAGCGTAATCTAAACTACAGTAGACATTTTACACTTACATCTGGTTCTATCTTAGGCTTTTTTGGAAATGTTTCAAGAGACAGAGGACCTGATTGAAGCCCACTGAAGTCAATGGAAAGAACACAGTTGACTTCAATGGGCTTTGGATCAGGCCCATACTTAAGTAGTGTAGCGAAAAATCTAGAGCTTTAGAACAGGCAGCACCTAGCACAGTGGGATTTTGGTCTGTAACCAGGGTTCCTAGCATGATCACAATACAAAAAAACAATAAATAAATAAAAACAACAATATGGTTATACCAGTGACCTGCAGATAGTGAAGATATTTTTAACATCCACAGCACTATCTCCAATAACAATAAGAGGTTTTTGTAGTGAACAACTGATCTACAGTGTTTTGCAGACTGCCGGTTATTTAAAAAAATATTTTTCTTTAAATGCTATATTTAGCTCCAAACCACAATTTGGGGGAAATTGTGGCTTTTCATGATTTTCAGTTGATGAGTCATCTCATGGCTTTTCACCTGGAAAGCGCCTTTGACATTTTATTGCACTGTATAATGTGATGCAACTAATGTAACTCATGCGGTGCAGCACAATGTTACATATCAACTTTTTTTAAAGTGAGTATTAAAACAATGTTGATAAAGAAAATACACATTGCACAAATTAGCTGATGGGTCCGGACCAGATATGCCAGCCACATCCAGCTCCTTAGTTAAAATATGAAGTGAAATGTCATCTTGCTCAAAACTGTGCCTAAAACAACTAGAATTTAAGAGCAACTTTAATATATCTCAAAATAGTTATATTTTAAGGCAGTGAGTCCCCTGTTCCTAAACTTTTACAGGTTATGCGGATATGTCCAGCATTTATTTGTGGATTTGAAAAATCCACTCCCCTGAGAGACGCAGTTCAACCGACCTAACCCCCACTGTAGACAGCACTAGGTCAATGGGAGAATTCTCCTGTCAGCCTAGCTACCCCCTCAGGAAGATGGATTACCTACGCCAATGGCAGAACCCTTTCTCGTTGGCATAGGTAGTGTCTTCACTGAAGTGCTGCAGTGGTGGAGCTGCAGCAGTGCAGCTACGCCACTGCAGCACTTTAAGTGTAGACAAGCCCTGACAGTGCTGTCTACACTGGGGGCTAGGTCGGTTTAACTGCGCCACTCAGGGGTGTGGATTTCTCACACCCCTGAGCAACAGTTATACTGACCTAATTTCCTAGCGTAGACCAGGCCTGAGTGAGAGAGAGACAGCCTGAAGGAGCACCTGAAACCCCAGTGTAGTGGCTGACTCTGGAAGAAAACTGGGGAGAGTTGTTTTGGGTCAGGGTGCAGGCTGAAAAGAGTGCTCTTGCTGCTGTGAGCAAAAGAATCTGTTTCCTGCTATTTGATTCCCTCCTCATTCAGAGAAACAGGACTTTGTGCATTCTTTGTAAATAAACAATACTGCTTCAAAGAAAGACCTGACTATCACTAGTTTCTGCTCCTAACTGGATCACCCACAGAACCTCAAATGCTGACTATCCACTTGAGTCGAGAAGGGGAACATCCCCAGGGCTGGATTAAAGAATTTTGTGCTCCCTCATGCTATGGAAATTGGGGTCCTCCCCACCTTCCTTAAACTAAACAGAGCATGCGATACACAGTCTGTAAATATGAGAATAATTGCCATTTATAAATGTGTGTAACTGCATAATATGTAATCAGCTTGCCAAGACTCTTGCAATTATAAATGCAAATGTGTATATACAGAGAGAGATAGACAGATCTGAGAATTGGGGAGAGAGAGCATCCTGCATCACAATCCTATCCCTCTTTTACCTGTTCATTTCAGTGTAGGACCAGGGTTTTGGTTCCATTGGAAGTGGATGTTTGCAGCTCACTGAACACGCACACACAGGGTTGAGCTCAGTTTGAAAATGAATGCCTGTACCTGAATGAGTGCCAGCCACGCCCTAATAACATAGTAAGTTTGCAATGAGATTTGGTTGCTTCCTTTTAATGTTGACAATCAGGTAGCCTTCAGAACCTTAGGTCACCACAGGATTTAGATTTGTTTTTTTTCATTTAACTGGATATCAGGAATAATAACTCATCCACCTTTCACGGAGAGATCAGATCTGTCCACCAGATCTTTCCCCAAATACCCAAACGAGATAATTATTCAAAACTGGCAGGGAAAGATCAGAGAAGACTTTTGAAAAAAATCTAATATGAAATATATGAATATTTAGTTTAAATATAAATGGCAGTCTGATTAATTTTTTTAAATCTAACCCCTTCTTTTGCTCTGGGAAACATTTGCTAAGTAGGCTAATCACTTGTATTTACGAAATGTGACTTAGAAATGAACTTGACGGTGCCCAGTTGGCTCCACAGCGATAGGGGAAAGACTTCCTGCTCAAAGCAGAACTGGCTGGAAAGAGCAAGTAAGTTAGTGCATTGGATATCTGAGCCTCCTCAGCCAGAAACACTTTGCTGGCTTTTGAAAAGCAGGCAAGGTTTAGAGAACTTTACCAGCTCCTCAGGGACAGGGGCACTGAGTCTCAGCTGGCTCTGGACACAAGTGTGAGCTGATTGAATACAAATAAGTGACTGGCTCTGAAAAGCTGATAGTGGGATTGGACTTCAGCAGCTGAGTAAGCAGGAAAGCTGGTTTTTGTCTGCCTGGGAAGAAGGGTGAACTTGGGTACCAGGATGGTCATCTACCAGGATCCTGAAGAGGACACCGTGACTCTGGTGGCTTGTGACACCAATTCCAACAAGGAGACAGAATGAATCAAAGATGAGCAGAACCTCAAAAAGAGACCTGAGAAACTGGACCCCTCCCAGAAGCCCCCCTACTTTTACATGTCTCTGTTCACCATGGACATCTGGAAGAGTGCTGAGAAAAGCCTCAATTGCATAGGGTACCAAACCTACCTGTGCTTCTGCTTAGGGCACCAAACCACAGTGTGCTGCGGCCCCATACACCAGGTCGCAATGCTACTCACTGAAGTTTGGCCTGCCCAACCAGTCATATGTCATGATATGTGGCAGCCGGGCCAAACTTGGCCAAGCCTCAAATAGGGTTCCCACCTCTGAGAGGCAGAAAAAAACATCCACTGCCCCCCACACCAGCCTGACCCTCCTCTTTCCCTCTCAGGTGCCCCCACAAGCCTGACCCCCCAGGCCATTAGTCTCTACACCTGCCCCCTCCCAGGAGCCTCAGTCCAAGGAGCTCCCGCTCCCATCTCCTCCTAGAAGCCCCTGCCTCCCCCACCCTGACCCCCACTCTTTACTCCACCCTGCTGGCAAGCCTTGAGTCTGTCATTTACACCTTGTATACAGTAGGTTGCAGGGCTGCTACTACTGGGTCAGGCTTCTGTACCAGATATGGCCTGGCCACAGAGCTTCCTTTCAGAGAGACACACCAGCTGTGTTCACTATAAGATCCTTTAATACACAGCCAGGAATGGCTGTTGTGAGCTTATGGTAAGGTCTGTTAAACATGGTACCACCTAGTGGCTGAGCAGCATAGTGCAAGTTGGCATTCCATTACATCTCCCCCTTTAAGTACCATAGAACCTCAGAGTTATGAGCATCAGAGTTACGAACGGACTGGTCAATCACACACACACACACACACACACTCCTACCCCTCATTTGGAACTGGAAACATGCAATCAGGCAGCAGAGACAAAAAATAGCAAATACTGTACCTTACAGTGCCATGTTAAATGTAAATTATTTTAAAAAAGGAAAAGTAAAAAAAATTGACAAGGTAAGGAAACTGTTTCTGTGCTTATTTCATTTAAATTAAGATGGTTAAAAGCAGCATTTTTCTTTTGCATAGTAAAGTTTCAAAGCTGTATTAAGTCAATGTTCAGTTGTAAACTTTCGAAAGAACAACACGTTTTGTTCAGAGTTATGAACATTTCAGATTTACGAACAACCTCTGTTCCCGAGGTGTTTGTAACTCTGAGGTTCTACTGTATGACATTTCTACCATTTACAATATCATACTATCTTAAAGTTCAGTACGGATCAGTCTGTTAAGTGTCTCTGAATCATGCTGGTTTTCTAATGAGATGACCCAAATGTGTAACAACTTGGTCATCTGGCTGTCTATTAGTTGCAAAGACGGTCTCTGGTTGGTTTGGAATCTTTGAGTCTTCTTCTTGTTCTTCATCCAGCATCTGTAGAGTTCTCTCTGTTGATTGTTCTTACTGAGGAACAAACTGTAGATGTCAAAGATTTCTGTTGAACCCTTCACTGGTGATCTTGATCACCAGTGACCTGGGCAGTCAGTTCTTCCCTCCCCCTCCCCCCAACAGCTGAAATTCTCCATCCTTTTTCTCCATCTAGTTTAACACAAACATGGTCACCAGGTTCTAGACCTGGCATTTCTCTGAGTGACATCTAATGCCAAAGCATTTGTAAGCTCTTTTTATCTTTTAATGTAATTTGGCAGCCCTCTTCATGTCTGGCTACTTTGGAGATAGAACTACTGTTCCAACTTTGGAAAAGAACCTGAGTTGTCCTCCCACCAAGAATTGTGCTGGACTATATCCAGTAACTACTATTGGCATTGATGTATAGCTCAGAAGAGCAAGAAATCGATCTTCCTGCTGTAGGAGTTTCTTGGCTGGCTGTACAACTCTCTCAGCTTTTCCATTTTCTTGTGGGTAATGTGGGCTGCTAGTAATATGATCAAAATCATATTTTGTTCGGAATGACAAATTCTGCTGCAGTGAATTGTGGTCCATTGTTTGTTACTTGTTGTTCTGGAATACTGAAGTGAGCAAAAGTGCACTTCAGTTTCTCAATAACTCAGCAACATGTTATGTCTTTCAAGTATGTTATTTCTATATACACCTGAAAAAACAGTTCACTATTACCAAGTAATGATATCCTCTGAATTTGTGTAAATCTGCAGCTAGTCTCTTCCATTGTCAGTCTGGTAGAGGTGCTGTTATCAAAGACTGCAGAACTAACAAACAGACAACACAATGCAAACAATGTTCACATGCAGATACTTTATTCTTTATGTCTTTGCTGATGCCCAGCCTCCACACTGACTGGTTAGCCCATTCATGACATTTAGTTAGTCCTGATCCATGAAGGATATAAAGATTTAGGATTCCTCCTCTCATTTCATTTGGAATTATGATGCAGTCACCTTTAATTAGGAGTCCATTTGATCCGCTTAATTGTTCACATACCACAAAGTACTCTCTTGTCATTTCCTTAGTGTCCTTTAGATACTTGGGCCAGCCTAATGTAACTTAGAACTTCTTAAAAGGTGTGTGTGTGTGTGTGTGTGTGTGTGTCAAGGTTGCTTGTTGTAGCTGGTGCAGTCTCTTTTCTGACCCTGGTCTGTATGTGTCCACATCATCCATGTACACTTTACATCATCTTCTAGTTCACAGGTAGTTGAATGAGGTACTGGGCTCCATGACAGTGTCTGCTACCACCAGATTTTCCCAGCAACATACATCTCTACCCTGATATAACGCAACCTGATATAATACAAATTTGGATATAACGCGGTAAAGCAGTGCTCCGGGGGGGGGCGGGGCTGCGCACTCCGGCAGATCAAAGCAAGTTCGATGTAACGCGGTTTAATCTATAACGCAGTAAGATTTTTTGGCTCCCGAGGACAGCGTTATATCGGGGTAGAGGTGTATTTAGCAAATGGGTTAAATCACATTAATCTTATCAAAAGACATTGGTGTCTCAGTGGTGTTTGATTCAGGACTTTTCCATTGATGAGGATTAAAGCAGTATATGGTCTGTTATCAATGTATAAGAGTCTAATCAATACTGATATATGTAAAAAAGTTCTCACGTGCCCATATGCTTGCCAGGCACTCCTTTTTCAATATGTCCATATTATTTTTATGCTTCTACGAGTGTATGAGAGCAAAATACAGTTGGCTTTAACTCAAATCAATGTTGTTGCAACACTACACCACTAGTGTTCCCTCTATTTTTTTCCATCCTTGTGCAGAATGAATTTGGTTATGTGCAGCATCAATATCGAGGTAATGCTGAGATCTGGGAGCCATTGTGACTTTGTCGGATTATGTGAGAAAGTCATGGGAAAACTTCCCTATAAGGAAAGATTAGTAATATTTAGATTAGAGAGTGCGTAGGTGAAAAAGGATATAATAGAGTTGCATAAAACAATGAATGGGATAGAGAAGGTAAATTGGGAGCTCCTATTTACCCTCTCTTAATACAAGAACAAGGTGGCATTCAATCAAAAGGAAGAGCAACACATCTAAAATTGACAGAAGGAAAAAAATTTAACATCATGAATAATTGACTTGTGGAACTCACTGCTAATAGATATAACTGTACACAAGAGTTTATAAGCATTCATAAAAAGATTACATGTTTATATGAATAAAAATACCCCGTCACCTGAGCAAGCAATGCTCTATGGAGAGACCCTGCTGCTACCTATGGCAGGTGGGAGACAAATACAAACAATTATTTTCCTTTCTAATGCTCCCTTCCCAGGATTCTAGAGCCCTCTCATCCCTGTTCCTGTCCTCAGAGTAACTACTGACCAATCCTGCTCCTCCCTTTCTCCTGCTTCCAACTGCAGCTCCCTCCCTTTTCTCCCCATCAGAACCCATGATGAGTGGCTGATTGCAACTCAGCTCACTGCCTAAGTGACTAAGACTAATCTTTATCTAAGCACAGTAAACTGAGTGCAGACCAGTGCCCTAAGCCTAAAGAGCCAGCTCAATGCCTCTCTCCTCAAGGAGAAAAGAAAAGGACCTTTCTACTGCAGCCCCTTCTCTCATAGAGACAAGAAATATTCTCTTCCCCCCAGGTTCGGAAAGACATCCCCAAAAGTGTGAGTAGGTACCTTTTATAGGCCTGAGGGACAGTGTATGTGTGTGGGGGAAGTGAGTGTGAGCAGATGTGTGGGTTTGAAGGAGCAGTGAGTGGGAAAACAAGAAAAAGAGGGAGGATAAGATACACCAAAATATACAGTCAACTGAAGGGGAAAAAAAGGAGTGAAGGAAAAGAGAAGGAAATATAAAGACAAGCAATACATAATAATATTAATATAAAGTTATTTTTATTAATATTGTTCTATTGCTTTGGATTCTCATTAACAAAAAAGTTTTATATCCCATTAGTTTCCTGAACGATCCAGTCCACACACAACCCCCCCCCCACAGTTAATGGAGGCGTAATACTAAAACTACTAATAGTTTGCACCTCTTCCTTCTGAGATCAGATAAGTTTATACATTTGATTTAGCCACACAATAACTATTTTGAAGCCGGTAAATATTGTCAACTCCTTTCTACAAATGGAAAAATTGTACAAATATTATTTCTCTAATAGTAGCTTTATGACAAAGTAGTCTGGTCCCCAAGTGCACAGTGTAAGAGCACAGAGGTCAGGTAATTTTTCTCAATGAAACAATGTATTTTTTTAAACGTGTTAACTATTTTTAAAAAGCTGTTTTCCATTTCAACTCAATTATACTAGAGTAAGAAAAATAATGTATTATTTTCTATTGTCCGGTTGTGAGAGCAGTAGCAGTTTTCAAAGCTGATAAATAATGTAAGCGCCAAGACCAGATTTTAATATAAATTGCAATGTTTAATAAATTGTGTACAGTGCTGCTGAGGGAGCCCTGTCTCCCCGCCACAGCCCTGGGGCAAAGCTTTTCTCCCCTCCCCCATAGCCCTGCATGCCCCAAGCTCCCCAAACCCCCATCACCACCCCCCTCCACTGCCCCCACCCACCCTACACATCCTCCACACTCACCTATGTGCACGACTGCACAGCTGGTGCGTGGCCTTTGATGGCCTCCTGTGCAGAAGCAACACAGTACACCACCTAGGCAGTAGCTGCTTGCATCCTTGCTGGCCATTATGGGTTGTTCACATCATAGTACTTGAGAACTGGAGCTGTTGAGATAATTTGTTTGATCTTTTTGAAGGCATTTTCTTCATTTGGTCCCTATAACCACAATATGTTGGATTTTAGTAGTTCATTCAGTGATTTTGTCACTGTAGGAAGGTCTTGTAGGTATCAACCATGGTAATTTACCATCCCCAGGATGTTTCTCAGTTCTGGCACATTCATTGGTGCACTCAAGTCTCAAATTACATAAGAAAGGCTGTACCGGGTGTGACGGGTTGGATCACAGAAACCCCCTTGGGAGCTGCCACCCGATGTGCAAAGACTACCCCTGCTTCTGTTTTCCCTGCCAGCTCAGGACTCCAGCACCCTGTCTTGCTGAGCCAGACTCTCCTGTCTGGCTCCAGACACAGACCCAGGGTCTGAATCACTTGTCCCAAAGCTGCAAGTTTACCTGAAAACAGCTCGCAGTAGTGCGCTTGTCTTTAGCACTCAGATGCCCAACTCCCAATGGGGTCTAAACCCAGATAAATCCGTTTTACCCTGTATAAAGCTTATACAGGGCAAACTCATAAATTGTTCGCCCTCTATAACACTGATAGAGAGATATGCACAGTTGTTTGCTCCCCCAGGTATTAATACATACTCTGAGTGAATTACTAAATAGAAAGTGATTTTATTAAATACAGACAGTAGGATTTAAGTGGTTCAACGTAGTAACAGACAGAACAAAGTAAGTCACCAAGCAAAATAAAATAAAATGCGCAAATCTATGCCTAATCAAACTAAATACAGATAATCTCACCCTCAGAGATGTTTCAGTAAGTTTTTCTCAGACTGGACACCTTCCAGGCCTGGGCACAATTCTTTCCCCTGGTACAGCTCTTGTTGCAGCTCAGGTGGTAGCTAGGGGATTCTTCATGATGGCTTCTCTCCCTCTCTGTTCTCTTCCACCCCTTTATATATCTTTTGCATAAGGCGGGAACTCTTTGTCTCTCTGGTTTTCCACACCCCCCCTCACTGGAAAAGCACCAGGTTAAAGATGGATTCCAGTTCAGGTGACATGATCACATGTCACTGCAAGACTTCATTACTCACTTGCCAGCACACACATATACAGGAAGACTCACAGGTAAATACAGCCATCTGCAGACAATGGGAGTCATCAAGATTCCAAACCATCATTAATGGCCCACACTTTACACAATTACAATAGGCCCTCAGAGTTACATTTTATATTTCTAGTTTTAGATACAAGAGTGGTACATTTATACAAATCAGATGATCATACTCAGTAGATTATAAGCTTTGTAATGATACCTTACAAGAGACCTTTTGCATGAAGCATATCCCAGTTACGTTACATTCACTTATTACCGTATTTTCTCTAAAACTATCCCAGTTACATTATATTGACTTATTATCAAGTTTTTATAAAACCATATAGACTGCACAACGTCACACCGGGTCAGACCAAAGGTCCATCTAGCCCAGTATCCTGTCTACCAACAGTGGCCAATGCCAGGTGCCCCAGAGGGAGTGAACCTAACAGGCAATGATCAAGTGATCTCTCTCCTGCCAGTAAAATTGCTTTTACTTGCTCAGGCCTAGGATTGATTCCATCTTTGTTTATGGTCTGTCCCCAAAACTCAATTTGGGGAAAGGTGGAAAATGCACTTTTCTTTGTTTAGCTTCAGTCTGAACCGACACATTAGACTTAGAACTTCATGGAGAGGTTTGTTGTGTTCTTCTATTAAAGACCTATATATCAAAATATTGTCCATGAAAACTACAACTCCATTTTTCACTAACAGTTCTGCCATCTCTCTTTGGAAATTTCAGGTGCACTAGTAATCCCCAAAAATAGTCTTTGAAAGCAAAATCTCCAAAGGGTGATAAATGTAGTCAGTTTTGAAGTCTCTTTGGCTAAAAGAATTTCCCAGAATCTGCTTGAGGCAGCCAGCTTGGAGAATACAGCTTCTAAGCTAGTTTCAGCTTTTCCAAGTTGGGCAAATTGCTCTAGATTTTGCTGTTCGCCTAGCTCAGACTGCCTTGCTATTTGAATATCTGTGTATAGGATAAAGTCTCTCCAATTGTAGCTGCTGTGAAAGATTTGTATCTGTTAACCCAATAAATAGCCTCTCTTTGATATTTTCACATTTTGCTGTCCCAAAATCACAATTTCCAACCAATGAATCAGGAGTGCTTATGAAAGAGTCAACATTTTCTCCTGATTCTTGAATTCTCTGGTGTAAAACATGCTTTTATATCTCAGATAAATGTGGTTTATGAAAAACATGCATCAAACATAGCCATAATCCCTTCATAGTCATCGTTGTGATCATCTTCAGTAAAGTAAAAGATTTAAAGATATGTTCTGCTTGCATTCCCCTTAGCATAAATTGAAGAGCATACCTGAATATTTCTAGTTTCCTTTTGGAGTTTGGTTGTAATGTGAAATCTTGCAAAATACTGTTTGCAGTCTCTCCATTGGAAAGGTTTATCACAGCTGAAGTTCTCTGTGGCACTGAACAGAGGGATGTTGATGAAATCTTGCAAAATTTGTTGCTTTTTCCCCTCCTTCTGTCTGCAACCTTTGTTGCTTTGTTCCTTCTGTTTCTGTTCTCTCTGGCACTAGTTTGCTTCTGACTCCATGTCATGTACACCTTATAAACAGTAGGTTGCAGGGCTGCTACTAACAGGTCAGGTTTCTGTACCAGATATGGACTGGTCACAGAGCTTCCCTGTCAGCTCTGTTCGCAATAAGATCCTTTAATGTACTGCCAAGAATGGCTCAGCTGTTGCGAGCTTGTTAAGGTATATTACACGTGGCTGAAAAGTATAATACACTTTAGCATGCCATTACAGGGTGCATCCTGCTTTCCGGCAAGGAGAGGAGCAGGCGTCTTAGCTATCATGCCAGCAGGTTGAGGGCCTGGTGTATGGAGCGGAATACGGGTGCCACTCTAGGAGTGCTCCCAGCGGTCATGTGACCTGCATGCTATAGTGAAAGTAGCTGCTAGTGCATCCCCCCAACCCTCCTTGTGTGCGCAGCAGCTGTTGCTGGTTGCAATGGGGAGGGAGAAGTTACTGACTTGTAACTTACAAATAACTTGTAAATTACAAGTAGGGAAAAAAGAAACATTGCAACCAGCAATGAAGGAGAAAAACTGTCCAGGCCCTTTAAAAACAGACCAAGTGGCAACCCTAGGCCCAAAGCTGGTCAGGGCCTCCTTGAGATCAGGGGTCCAGTGCAAGTAAACTGAGTGCAGATTGGCTAATCCAGGCCTGAACATCCCTCTATTCCCCAAACCACCTTCCCATCTCCAACATTTTTTGGGGGGGGAAATAGATGAATCTTGCTGCATACCAAGAGGGCCCCAAATCTGGACTCTGGTGGACTAAAGAAGGAAATAAGTTCTAATTCATGGACCCCTTACTGAGAATGCCTTGTGGCCAGTGTCCTGCTGTTTAAACTACAGGGCTGTTAGTTTGAGTGCCCTGGCCTTACTCCTCTTCTGCACAGGCTAGCAGACTGCAGCAGCTGTGAGGTGAAGCACATGCTCCAGCTTGAAAAAATGGCCAGTACTGCTTTCCAGCACACTCATTCCAGTGTCTATGTCCCCAGACAGAATGCCCCTGGAGCTAGACCAGTGCAAAACCTGTGTGTGTGCACACTTCTCCCTGTGTCTCTCTCACCCACACCTTGTGTCTTGCAAATTAAGGCACCACAGAGCCCTTTGGGGAAACAGCAGTGTTGACCTATGAGCATAGTGACATCCTGCCAAAATCTTGATGTCACAATGGATGCTCAGGTAAATATGCAACCATGTGTCTAAGTCCTTCAGACTCCAGTACCTGAGAAATAACAAAATAAAATGCTGGTCAAGTGGAAGCAAAAGCCGGTAAGGAAAAAACAGTTTATTTATGTGCTTCTCTTGAGGGGCAAGGGAAGAAATCCCAATGACCGAGTAACATATTTGTAAATGTAATTGCCAATATCACCATATATTTAGTTTGTATACAGTTGACATTCAGGCACTGAGGTTGCACAAGGTCACAAACCATACTTAGGATATAAACTTCTGCAACCCTGAATGTACTGGTTTAATTGTAGGTGGTTGACAATGAGATGGTTAATTCAGCTGTTTTTCCTGGGGTAGGTCAGGAGTGTGCATTTCTCTTCAATGGGGGAGGCCAAGTATTTAGGCTGTGCCTGCACTGAGGGCAGAACTATGCTCGTGTTTAAACATGTTTTTTGCTAACAGAGTTTTAAAATTATTTTCCTGAGTAATGTCAACAGGGATGTTTTGTCTGAGAACCATGTTGGAACTATAGGATAAAATAGTGCTACAAATATAGCAGTGTTGGGGGGTCCCACTTAAAAGACAGTTGTCCACTGACTTGTTCCATTCTGTAGGAAAGAGCTTAATTCTTAAAAAACAGCTGGGTCTCATCATCGTTGCATAATGGAACCTTGGAGGGGACTGATGTGTTTTAATGAGGTCCCCTGATACTGCTTAATTCATAGTATAGACGGAACCATATATCACCTGGTAGGGACAGAATCTGTCACATAGCATGACTAATAATTCAGTTGTAAGGCAAAATAATTCCTGCTTACATTGCTCTTGTAGATTGTGCTAGAACCCTGCTAGCAACAACTGTGTGTGTGCCCAATTCACCCCTGCCTTGAGCCTTGTGTCAACATTTACAGCTGTGCATAGTCAGTGAAAGGTAGCTATAAAGTGCTGTTAATTTAATTTAGTAACATTTTACAACCGCTTTGCACAGATGTAAATGACTACACAAGGTACAAGAGTGGAAAAATCAGGGTACGTGTGCTGAAATGAAAGTCCTTCCACTGACTTCAGTGGGTGTTGGATTAGGCCCATGGTTCTGCAGGTAGCATAGGCAGGGTCCCTGATGAAAGCCAGGTTACATCATGAAAGTATAGGCAGGGTCTTTGATGAAAGTTGGAGTTGAGTTATTTTAGCAATCTGAATTTTACTGTGCCCTTATGAGGATTAGCTTTCTATAACCTGTCTTGTATTTTATATTGATAATTTGACATTTGTGAAATTGTATATGAAAATTAATTTTGTTCCTGGTTGTGGTGTTTAGTGTAGAAGTCACTTCTGGCTGGCTTGATGTAGGAAAAACCAATTTGGGCCCAACTTTTGCCTACAAGTGACAGGCCCATAGCTGTTATAAAATGTCTGGCAGTGGAAATTTAGCTCTATCTATTGAGTGGGTCCAATCCTGCCCCAGTTGAAGTAAATGGGAGCACAATCAGACCTATGGATACTGTTATGCTGAAAAGTGTTAATGTCTGCCAATAAGCTTGTATTTGATCTCTAGGCAATCGGAGACCTCATTAAAGCTGATGGGCATTCTAATCACCTTTTATTCAGGTTAAATGGAAGAAGCAATTAAACTATTTTATGGAGTAAGGTAGCTGAAACAATAGAAGTCACTGCTTAAGGCACGGGGCCACATGGAAAGGCCTGAGCAAGAACTGACTCAGTAGAAGTGCCTTCTCTGGGAACTGATTGCAAAGGCAGGAGCTGGGACATTGATTGGTTGTAGCTATGTTTGTGTGGGTGTCAGAAACCGAAAAGAACCAGAAAGCCATAGCAGACAGCAGCAGGGGAAGCAGGAGTGGGGATGGCCTGGGAGGAAGCTAAGGGCTAGTCTACACTGGCAACGCTAAAGCATTGCCATAGCAGCGATGGCGCAGGGAGAGAGCTCTCTCAGCGCTCTTAAAAAAACCACCTCCACGAGGGGCGTGGCTCCCAGCGCTGGTGCACTGACTACACTGGCGCTTTATAGCACTGAAACTTGCTGCGCTCAGGGGTGTGTTTTTTCATACCCTTGAGCGACAGTTGCAGCGCTGTAAATTGCCAGTGTAGACAAGCCCTAAGTGACAGAGTTTCTTTTGCAAATAGTACTTGCTAGAAAGGCAGACTTGGATTTCTGAACAAGAAAAGTGTCTGCTGTTGTCTGTTCATACTGTGTTCAGGGACATAGGACTTGGTCTATGCTCTTTGGTGCAATCCTGTTTATATATAAAGAAATATATATTATCATAAATCATATTATCAGTTTCTCCTCCTAATAGAAACAACCTGTCAAGGTCCCAAATACTGGGTTAACTGTTTGGGCCAAGGGGCAACAGTCTGTAAAACTACAGATCATGCCACTACTAAAATACTACACAAAGGCCTAACAGATGTTGTTTCATTCTCAGAATTTGTGATCTGGAAAACTGCATTTGGTCACTTTAGCAGGGTGGTTTGTCCCTTAAGGGTTAGAAGTCTGGGGCAAGCCTACCCCAGTTACTCAGGAGGTACACCTGAGCAGGGATGACCTGATTCTATTTAAAAAAAAAAAAAAGGCAACAGAAAGCTGCTGGGGGATGGGCAGAGAGTGAGCAAGCTAGCTGGCTGTTGGGGAGGAGGGGTTGCTACCTGTTTAAGACTGGGGTGAAAGACTTTTGCATTGACTTGTGAACATATCAATAAAATCAGACCATGAGCAGAGCTGTTGTCATTAGACTCATGAAAGCTTGTGTGGAGTTTATTTAAGAATCCCCTTGATGGGGGGAAATTGAGGTGAAGGGCTACTTACAGGGCTCCCCTGAGGCCATACAGGGATGCCTGAGAGCAGGCCACTTACTGACAGTCACTTGAATCACTGATGATTAATGTTTCCATCTTTAATTGCTGGTATTCCCACAATGCATGTTAAAAGTAGCTTTCATCACATGATTGTGAGAAATTGCTTTCTTTACTCTTCCTCTCCCATAAATCAGCTGTTTTTGGGGTACTAACAAAGTTCAGATGTGCCTTAAAAAAGTCCATTGTCAAATGCAAGATATGTATGTATGTAAGGTTTATACATGTGTGTGGTGTTACAGATAGATTGAGTTATTCATCGTGAATCTTTTTTCTAAACGTGGTTGTCTTGTAAGCTTGGTGCTACTGTGGTGCCATCAGCACTGCATCTGTTGGGGATTTACTTTTATATTTAAGACTCTATAGGCAAATAGCATGGCTCAGATTAGATCACCGCCCCCCCCCCCCCCCCGATCAGCGCATGGAGGAGACCGTCTGCATATAGTTCTCTTTCCTTCTGTGCAGAAGGGTAGACACAGCTGTGTTCACTGCATCATTTCCCTCTTCCCTCATCTGGGCCCCATATGAGATTCTCTACAAGTTGGGGTGCACTAAGAAGGTAGAAGAAAAAGGCAAGCTGAGGACAGGGGATGATGTACCTTGCCAACTGGAGAATTTCCAGATAAGATTTATAGCCCTAGGCTGCATTGTCTTTTCCTTGGAGCAGAGGTAATCCATTATTTTTTGTCAAGGTCCAAATTTTTTGGTCAAGGTATAATCAAGCTCCAGACTCCAGAGAAAATAATACAAAAATAACAATGATGATGATGATAATAATTAATAATAATTAAAAAAAAAGATTTTGCAGTCCATTCAAAAGCATTTGGTGGTCTTGATTTGGCCCACAGTCTGCCTATTGACTACCCCTGCCTTGGAGTTTTCTCCCAGGAGTCCTGGGGACAGCTGTGAGAAATGAGTCTCTGATAGCATGACTCCTAGGAAGCTTTATTGTCGGGGACTCAGAGATGGGGCTGCCAGAGCCTGTGAGGAAGTGTAGGGCCTTTGAGTGGTTGGTTCTGGCTTCCTGCATATCTCTGTGGATCCCTTAGGATTTGCCAGGTTTTAAGAGTGAGCCCCATGGCCTTTTCCACAGGGGGGGGAAACAAAGTTCAGATGTGCATAAAAAAAGTCAGTTATCAAATACAAGATATGTATGTATGTATGTAAGGTTTATACATGTATATCATGTTGCAGGGTTATTGAACAAACAAACTGTACTGAAAATAGAAAAGGGAGGCAACAAAAATATATAGACTTAGTTAATGTTTGAGGAGAAAAGCCACAGCGCCAGATTAGCTCCTCCCATGTGGGAGCTTGAAGGAAAGGACCAGAGAGTATGAGGCTTCACAGCATTCTCAGAACAGAATCGCTTCTGGTGAGAACGACTTGTGGGACTGGAGAATGAGCAGGGGTCAAGGCCTCTCAGTTGTGTGACTCCATGGGGGGTACAACACTGCTTGGATGGATGGCCCTCCATTCTGCTTTGCTGGCCATCTTCTCATCTGAGAGAATGGCTCTAGCAGAAGTCATGCTGCCATAGCTCAGCCTTCCAGTTAGTCCCACAGGAGATAATGCTTTGAGCACCATTGATTTCCTAATAGATTTCCCCATTGAAATCCTGGGACTGATCAGGAAATGATATTGTGTCTGATCCTCTGTCTCAATCCCTGACCATAGGTCCCTCCCAGCCCTAAAACTTTGCAGAGGGAAGACCTTGTGGAGAAACCACAGAGAAATTTCATAAGGTCCTAATGAAGACAAGATGATGCTGTCGGAGGCCAATCCCCACTTCTATGCTGTTAAGGAAGTTCTGCCCATGTAGAATCCTTTCTGCTTGTGTAAGTGGATCCAGACTGAGGGCAGCAGAAAGCCAAAATGAATGCCAGCCAAAGGAGTTAAGGGGTCTATAAAAGGGCTTTTATAAATATTTTGGGAAAAATTCTAGACAAGAAGGATGTTCATTTATAATAACAGATTTATTTGGGCATAAGCATTCATTGTTAAAAAAACCCACTTCTTCAGATGCATATGCCCAAATAAATCTGTAAGTCTTTAAGGTGCCACCGGACTCCTCATTGTTTTTGTGGATACAGACTAACATGGCTACCCCTCTGATACTTGAGGTTAATTTATGAGTGATGAAATCAATGATGACTGAAATGTCAGAGAGTTGCTGTTAAAATCTTTCTTTAACATAAAAAATAAAGATAGGAGATTTGGTGAATTAGAAAGTTATGAATACCTTGTAGGAATAGCTATCAATAAAGAACAGTCAAGGGAACGCTTGGAAAATGTGAACATTTACAAATTAGTGGGTATCAATGACATGCAACCTAAGATGTTGAGAAAATGGACTAATACATTTACTAAGCCACTGATAATTATTTTTTTTAAAAGCCATGGAGAACTGAGGAGACATCAAATAGTCATAGAAAAGTTCTTCAGTGCCGCATTTGCAACAAAGAGAAGAAGATTGCCATAGCCAGGATTAATCTGGTAAGTGGTAAGTCTAACTTCAGGCCCATTCTTCATCAAAATAATGGATCAAATAGTAAGGGAAAAGTCAATGAACATCTAGGTCTAGTCTGCTGCCATTGAATAACATCAACCTTGATGTGAGTAATCCTTAACGTGAAGACCCATGAGTCCAACAAATGAAGTGACTGCAGTAAATAAATGACGAGTGAATGAAGAGAATTCAGGAAATAGAGTAAATTGATTTTAGTAAAGCTTTTGATATGGTGTTTCATGAAATCTCACTCATGAATAAATTCATATTGTTTTGGGTCTGAGTACTGTTACATGGACTGAAAATTAACTGAAGGACCTTCTAAAAAAGGATAAGGGGTCACCACTATTCTCTGTGGTAATGTTACCTTCCAGCCCCCTCTCTCCCAATCATATAGTTGGTGGCCTCCCTCAACCAAAAGTGGGGCTCCCTTCTCCTCTTCCCACTGTGATTGTGAGGTTTTTTTGGGTGTGGGGGTGGGGGGGAGGAGGGAATGTTCAGTTCAATAAGCCCTGGCTGAGTTCCCTAGTTCAATTAATCCACCAGGGGAGAACACGCCTATTACATTAGATCATATGGGGATGTACCAACATAATTCTTATGAATCTCATCACTATACCTGGCCAAAATTATCTTTATGTAGATGCCTCCATGTAGGAGTGGAATACAGAGCAACTTCAGCTGCATAGCCCAAGAGAAGCCTCCCTAGTTATGCGGCACCAGAGGAGCTACTGGGCTGCAAAAATCCCATAACCTATACTCAGAGTCTGATTCAGCAGAATTAAGAAACAGAATTAGAAATTAGAATTCTATAAATATCTCAGATACAAATAAAATGTATGTGCGCCTCTCTCACTTCTGCTTCTGGGCCGCAGACTTGAATTACCAGATTAGGAAATCCTAAAAGCTATAATCATCATATTTTGAAAAGCAGTACATTCATCAGTATCTAGCAACATGGAGGGGGTTTCCTGGCTGCCCAGAAATAAACTCGGGGGAAAGAAATAAGGGCAAATGGAGGCTCATGCTTCAGATTTAGCTCATGCAGAACTGCTTGTATTTTGTCATTTTGGAGGAGTGGACTTTAGGCCTTGAATGTGTCTGCATAGTGACCCAATCCCCACCCTGGAGCATTGATACTTCAGGGGTAACAGCTGGCTGCTTGCTCCCCATTCTATTAGTGAAGGCTTAAATTTTGCTGGAGATTTTAAACCGCCAAGAAAATGGAGATGCTCCCTGAAATGGCTGGTTATTTGCACCATATGCATACAGAGATTATAGTAGTGTAGCCATAACCTTAGTCAGTAATAGCTTAGAATGCTGTCCTCCAGTTCAATATCTACTGGACCCTAAAACTACTTGATGGAAAAGGGCATCAAGAATTAACCCCAGCCTACATCACCACTGTGAGTGCTGGTGACAGTTCTTAGGTTTGACAAAAGCCACCAAACAAGACCAAAAGATTTGAAACTATATGCTGTATTCATCCCTATGATAGTGCTGAGTATGCTGCAGGAATGGAGGAGCAGTGGCTTGAGTCTGGAGATACAAGGGGAATAGCCTTTCAGCACTTGGCAGGCAGCAGACAAGCAGCAGCCATAGAATAGCTGGGGCGTAGGAATGCTGCAGCCATCACTCCTCTCCTCCCACCACCCCGGCTGCCGCTTGCTTGTTGGCGAATGTATCTAGCATGCCCTCTGAACTGAAAGGGCGTTCCCTGGGAGGGCCTTATGGCAACTTTCTGGAATACACCTCTACCCCGATATAACGCTGTCCTTGGGAGCCAAAAAATCTTACCACGTTATAGGTGAAACCGTGTTATATTGAACTTGCTTTGATCCGCCGGAGTGCGCAGCCCCGCCCCGCCGGAGCGCTGCTTTACCGCGTTATATCTGAATTCATGTTATATCGGGTCGCTTTATATCAGGGTAGAGGTGTATATGGCATAGCGTGGTCACAGTGCAGCAGTGAATTCCTTCCTTGCTCCCTACGAAGAAACCACCAAACATAGGGTGTAAAACCTTTTTCTTTTTGAGAGCACGGGTTGAAAATGAATCTGAATAAAGCAGCAAATCTTGCTCTAACCTCAGCAGGTGTGGAGGGCCTCATGACAATGAAAATAGTATAGTTGCAGTGCAGCATGGGGCAGGGTTTTGGAAGAAAGGGCACACAGGAGTATCCACGGTAGGGAACCTTTTTCCTGAGGAAGGGATAAGAGAAACAACAAACCACACATGACAGATATTAGTCATATCACATAATGCGCTACTGGAAGGTGCTCAGGTTCTAAGGCAATGAGGGCAGTATAAGGACATGTATAGAATAGAAAGCAGTGCAGAGGGTGTGTTAGGGCAGGTTGGCAGTAGGACTGGAGGATCTGCAGATCTATATGGGTCATTTGTTGGTCTTTCCTCCCTGGGGGGAAGTATGCTTTTCCCCTGAGGATGGACCAAGCATCCAGCTCAGACACTTGGGCTGATTGCTGGTGTGTGGATTTACCCTTTAGGAATAAATATTTTGCTTCTTTTTCAGATACGTTGTTATATCTAGGTGTATGACAATGCCAAATAAAGGTTAAAGGGACACAGAGTAACAGGGTAACATTAATTCACAACCATGATGGACAAGCGCAGCCTGAGGGGTGAGGGGCACCCAAAGTTTGGAGAAAGATGCCTTGAAAAACCTTTGCAATATTTTATCCTTAGTGAGACCACTAGAAGAATCCCTATCTTGATGGGGTCACCACAGGATCTAAAGCTGAATCTGAATTAAAGGCCCATTGCAGTCAATGGAATTCTTTCTGTTGATTTCAGTGGGCTTTAGATCCAGCCTGGTAGGTACTGAGAAAACTATGTCAGGCTGTGACAATTTAAGTGAGGAGAATTTAAAAGCAGTGATATGTTAAGCCTTGATCTTGCATTTGGGTGGACTTTAGTGTTCAAATGAAGCCCCATTAAATGGGTTCTGACTAGCACTGGGACTATGAGTTTAAAAGTCTCATTGAAACACACACAGGAAAATTCTTTAGTCTTTAAAATGAATCCCAAATGAACGCATTTTCCTCACCCAAACATGAGTGAGACCTTCCAGGTCTAGAAAATCTTTATATGACACTTTTTCAATTATCATAGGACTCCCATCTTGTTTTACTCAAATGTCCCTTAATAGGAAATAGTTCTAATTTCAGACTTGTTGGCACCCTCCCACAATTATCTGTGGCATACTCTTCCAGTAATGTGAAAACTGGCATCAGATATGTCAACTCATGAAGTTGAGGAATAGTCAGTTATCAATTTTAAATAAATTAATCCAACATCATCTACAACATCCACAGCTCCTCACAGCTGCCTGGGCGGTTCTTACTATGGCCCAGCTGTGGCTCTTCAGTCACCGAGGCCCCACCCCCAGGCCAGGCACGAGCAGCCGTGGGAAGCTGTGGACCCTCCACCTGTCCTGGACGGGGGGCCTGGGGACACAGGCTGGGGGCTGCTCTCGGGCCCCTTCACCCCAGGCAGGTGGAAAGGCCCTAGCTCCCCACTCTGGCTCCAGCTTCCAGCTTGGCCAGGGGGTGTGGCCTCAGGGGGAAGAGGAGGGGCACGGGCAGGGGCAGGGCCTCATGCTCCCCCTCACACTTTTAGGAAGGCTCCATCGCCCCTGACTCCATGACCTATTCCAGAACTTAACTATCCTTATAGTTAGAAAGCTTTTCCTAATTTCTAATTTAAATCTCCCCTGCTGCAGATTAAGTCCATTACTTCTTATCCTGCATGGAGAACAATTGATCACCTTCCTCTTATAACAACCCCCAACATATTGGAAGACTGTTATCAGTTTCCCCCCTCAGTCTTCTTTTCTTAAGACTAAACTTGCCCAGTTTTTTTAATCTTTCCTCATAAGTCAGGTTTTCCAACCCTATCATTTGTGTTGGGTCTCCTCTGGATTCTTTCCATTTTGTCCACATCTTTCCTAAAGTGTGACACCCAGGATTGGACACAGTACTCCAGCTGGGGCCTCACCAGTGCCGAGTAGAACGGGACAATTACCGTTACATACAATACTCCTGTTAATAAACTCCAGAATCATAGTAACCTTTTCTGCAGCTGCATCACACTGATGACTCACATTCAGTTTGTGGTCCACTACAATCCCCAGATCCTTTTCAGCAGTACTACCATCTACACAGTTATTCCCCATTTTGTAGTTGTATATTTTATTTTTCTTTCCTGTGAGAAGTACTTTGCACATGTCTTTATTGAATTTCATCTTGTTGAATTCAGACTAACTCTGTAATTTGTCAAGGTCACTTTGAATTTTAAAGCCTGTCCTACAAAGTGTTTGCAATCCCTCCCTGCGTGGTGTCATCTGCAAATTTTATATGCATTATCCAAGTCATTAATGAAAATATTGAATAGTACCAGACACAGGACCAACCCCTGTGGGACCCAATTAGATACTCCCTCCCAATTTGGACAGCAAACCATTGATAACTATTCTTTGAGTACAATCTTTCAACCAGTTGTGTACCCACCTTATAGTAAATCTAGACTACATTTCCCCAGTTTGCTTATGAGCATGTCAGGCGGAAGTGTGTCAAAAGCCTTACTAAAATCAAGTTATATCACATCTACTTCTTCCCCCCCATTCACTAGGCCAGTAATCCTATCAAAGAAGGAAATTAAGATGATTTAGCATGATTTATTCTTGGCAAATCCATGCTGATTATTTCTTATAACTCTATTATCCTCCGGGTGCTTATAAACTGATTGTTTAATAATTTGCTCCAATATCTTTCCAGGTATTGAAGTTAGGCTGAGTGGTCTAGCATTCCCTGGGTCCTCCTTGTTTCCCCTTTTAAAGATAGGTACTATGTTTGCCCTTCTCCAGTCTCCTGGGACCTCTCCTGATGTCTGCCATGAGTTCTCAAAGAAAATTGCTAACAGCTCCAAGATTGCTTTAGCTAGTTCCTTAAGTACCCTAAGATGAATTTTGTTAGGCCCTGCTGACTTGAATACATCTTACTTATCTAAATATTTTAGCCCGTTCTTTCCCTATTTTGAGCATCTGTCATTACTGACCTTGTTAGTGCAAGCCGAAGCAAAAGCTGCATTAAGCACTACTGCTTTCCTGATGTCAACAGTTATTGGCTCTCCTTCCCTGCCAAGTAGAGGACCTACATTTGCCTTTGTTTTTCTCTTGCTCCAAATGTATTTACTTGCTCATTAATAAATTTTGCTTTACAACATTATTAATACTCCAGTTTAACAGATGAGGAAACTGCCAGGTTAAATGCCTACACTGAGGAAAGTAAAAAAAAAAAAAAAAAATTCCCACTGGCTCATCTGAACAGTGGTTAGCAGCAATGGGAGCATTGAGAAAGCTTTGCTAACCTCTCATCGCACTTGACAGCATGGTACACATAGACCCACACACCAGTGCCTGCTCTACAGTAGGGCTGATCCCCCAAGGGCAGATGGTTTACACCTTTCCCCAGTGCACACAAGGCCAAATGACTTGCCCGAGGCCCCTCGAATCACGGGGGGGGGTTCTGTGACGAGGACGTAAATTCCCGGCCTGTGTCAATCCAGCCTTCCCAAGCCAGGCCCCGGGACCACCCTGAACCTGATGCAACGTGCTCAGGCCACACGGACCTCGGCAGCGGCACAGACACCCTTCCCCAACAGCGGCGGGGAGGTACAAAGCGGGGCCCTGGCCCCGCCCTCCCGATGCTTGTGGACGGGGGAGGCGCCTGCCGCCTGCGCCGGGCCCAGCCTCAGCAGCGAGAGTGTCCGGCTAAGGCAAGCGGCGGGCTCCAGCCGCGCCTTGCGCCCGGCCCGGCGGGAGGCGGCGGACCCGCAGGTGAGGCGCGTTGGCGGGCTGGGCTGGCCTGCGGCCTCTCGCTGCCAGCCCCGGGGCGTCGCGGCCTCCCCGGGCTTGCACGGGGTTGGGAGGGCGGCGGTCCCCGCCTGCCCTGGAGGGGGCGGGTCCTCGAGCCCGGGCGGGCGGCGGGGCTCCCAGCGTGGGGCACAGGCTGGGTCCGGTAGCGGGAGCTGCGGCTCCCCTCTCCCGAGCAGGGGTGGGGAACCCCGGGAACCTCCCAGGGGAAGAGCGGAGACACGCTCGCCCTGCCGAGAGCCGCGGCCGCTGGCATGGGGCTGCCTCTCCCCGTGCGGTGCGGTGCGGTGCGCTGCCCCCTGGAAGGGACGGGCTCCGGCTGGGCCCCGGCGCGGCTGCTGCAGACACCCAGGAGCAGTACAGGCCGCGTAGTGCTACCGTGAGCGGGGCTAAGCTACAGCAATTGCTTAACGCCCCCCTCTCCCCAGTTCCTCCACCTGGCCGTGGAAGGGCCTGGCTCCCGCCCCCAGACTTTGCGGTAGCAGAGAGCTGGATCCACACGCCACAACGGCTTTATATAATGGCTTAAAATGCAAGATCTGAGCACTTGCAAATTTTGCGTTGGAATCCGGATCCCAGGGTTCAGATTCATCTCCATCTCTAGAACTAGCAACAGAGGGTCCTGTGGCACCTTTGAGACTAACAGAAGTACTGGGAGCATAAGCTTTCGTGGGTAAGAACCTCACTTCTTCAGATGCAAGTAATGGAAATCTCCAGAGGCAGGTATATATCAGTGTGGAGATAACGAGGTTAGTTCAATCAGGGAGGGTGAGGTGCTCTGCTAGCAGTTGAGGTGTGAACACCAAGGGAGGAGAAACTGTTTCTGTAGTTGGATAGCCATTCACAGTCTTTGTTTAATCCTGATCTGATGGTGTCAAATTTGCAAATGAACTGGAGCTCAGCAGTTTCTCTTTGGAGTCTGGTCCTGAAGTTTTTTTGCTGTAAGATGGCAACCTTTACATCTGCTATTGTGTGGCCAGGGAGGTTGAAGTGTTCTCCTACAGGTTTTTGTATATTGCAATTCCTGATATCTGACTTGTGTCCATTTATCCTCTTGCGTAGTGACTGTCCAGTTTGGCCAATGTACATAGCAGAGGGGCATTGCTGGCATATGATAGCATATATAACATTGGTGGACGTGCAGGTGAATGAGCCGGTGATGTTGTAGCTGATCTGGTTAGGTCCAGTGATGGTGTTGCTGGTGTAGATATGTGGGCAGAGTTGGCATCGAGGTTTGTTGCATGGGTTGGTTCCTGAGTTAGAGTTGTTATGGTGCGGTGCGTGGTTGCTGGTGAGAATATGCTTAAGGTTGGCAGGTTGTCTGTGGGCGAGGACTGGCCTGCCTCCCAAGGTCTGTGAAAGTGAGGGATCATTGTCCAGGATGGGTTGTAGATCACTGATGATGCGTTGGAGAGGTTTAAGCTGAGGACTGTAGGTGATGGCCAGTGGAGTTCTGTTGGTTTCTCTTCTGGGCCTGTCTTGTAGCAGGAGGCTTCTGGGTACACGTCTGGCTCTGTTGATTTGTTTCTTTATTTCCTTGTGTGGGTATCGTAGTTTTGAGAATGCTAGGTGAAGATCTTGTAGGTGTTGGTCTCTGTCTGAGGGGTTGGAGCAGATGCGATTGTACCTCAGTGCTTGGCTGTAGACGATGGATCGTGTGGTGTGACCGGGGTGGAAGCTGGAGAGTAGGGAGTCCAATGCCCCTCTGCTATGTACATTGGCCAAACTGGACAGTCACTACGCAAGAGGATAAATGGACACAAGTCAGATATCAGGAATTGCAATATACAAAAACCTGTAGGAGAACACTTCAACCTCCCTGGCCACACAATAGCAGATGTAAAGGTTGCCATCTTACAGCAAAAAAACTTCAGGACCAGACTCCAAAGAGAAACTGCTGAGCTCCAGTTCATTTGCAAATTTGACACCATCAGATCAGGATTAAACAAAGACTGTGAATGGCTATCCAACTACAGAAACAGTTTCTCCTCCCTTGGTGTTCACACCTCAACTGCTAGCAGAGCACCTCACCCTCCCTGATTGAACTAACCTCGTTATCTCCACACTGATATATACCTGCCTCTGGAGATTTCCATTACTTGCATCTGAAGAAGTGAGGTTCTTACCCACGAAAGCTTATGCTCCCAGTACTTCTGTTAGTCTCAAAGGTGCCACAGGACCCTCTGTTGCTTTTTACAGATTCAGACTAACACGGCTACCCCTCTGATACTTGACACCATGCAAGGCACTGCATTTAGCCGTATGGAATGGAAATCTATCAACCTCATGAAGAAACTTGCACAAATACAGACAGATATCATCTTCCTTTCCAAATGCAAACAGATGGACATCATACCAAATGGACTGAAGGTGAAAAATCCATTGCTATCTACATACTGCACAGACCACAGTGAGAGATTATGCCATACGTTATCAAAGAAACTGAGGAACCACCTGATCAGCATCCTATACAGCAAACAGAAAAACATCAAGAAAGAGCTCTCCAACCTGGAGACTCTCATAAATAACCAACCCTCCACTCAAACGGACTTTACTAAAATAAGACAGGAGATCTACACTACACACTTCACCTCTCTACAAAGGAAAAAGGACCGTAAGCTGTCTAAAATCCTACCTGCCACATGGGGCCACAACAGGGGTACCCCTAACTCACCCAGCAATATCGTCAATTTATCCAGCTACACACTCAACCCAGCAGAAGAGTCTGTCCTATCTCGGGGACTCTCCTTTTGCCCCAGCACCCCCACGAACATGATACAGTTCTGTGGTGATCTGGAAGCCTACTTTCGCCGCCTCCGACTCAAAGAATACTTTCATGATAACACTGAACAGCGCACTGATACACAGATACCCTCCCACCAACAACACAGGAAGAAGAACTCCACATGGACTCCTCCTGAGGGTCGAAATGACAGTCTGGACCTATACATAGAATGCTTCCGCCGACGTGCACAGGCAGAAATTGTGGAAAAACAACATCGCTTGCCTCATAACCTAAGTCGTGCAGAACGCAATGCCATCCACAGCCTCAGAAACCACCCTGACATTATCATCAAAGAAGCTGATAAAGGAGGTGCTGTTGTCATCATGAACAGGTCTGACTACCAGAAGGAGGCTGCCAGACAACTCTCCAATACCCAATTCTACAGGCCGCTTTCCTCAGATCCCACTGAGGAATACACTAAGAAACTACACCATCTACTCAGGACACTCCCTACACTAACACAGGAACAAATCAACATACCCTTAGAGCCCCGACCGGGGTTATTCTATCTACTACCTAAGATCCACAAACCTGGAAATCCTGGACGCCCCATCATCTCGGGCATTGGCACTCTCACTGAAGGACTGTCTGGATATGTGGACTCCCTACTCAGACCCTACGCCACCAGCACTCCCAGCTACCTCCGTGACACCACAGATTTCCTGAGGAAACTACAATGCATTGGTGACCTCCCAGAAAACACCATCCTAGCCACCATGGATGTAGAGGCTCTCTACACAAACATCCCACATACAGATGGAATACAAGCTGTCAGGAACAGTATCCCTGATGATGACACAGCACAACTTATTGCTGAGCTCTGTGACTTTATCCTCACACACAATTATTTCAAATTTGGTGACAATATATACCTCCAGACCAGTGGCACCGCTATGGGCACCCGCATGGCCCCACAATATGCCAACATTTTTATGGCTGACCTGGAACAACGCTTCCTCAGCTCCCGTCCACTCATGCCCCTTCTCTACCTACGCTATATTGATGACATCTTCATCATCTGGACCCATGGGAAGGAGGCCCTGGAAGAATTCCACCATGCTTTCAACAGCTTCCACCCCACCATCAACCTCAGCCTGGACCAATCTACACGGGAGGTCCACTTCCTGGACACCACCGTACAAATAAGCGATGGCCACATTAACACCACCCTATACCGAAAACCCACCGACCGCTATGCCTACCTTCATGCCTCCAGCTTCCACCCCGGTCACACCACACGATCCATCGTCTACAGCCAAGCACTGAGGTACAATCGCATCTGCTCCAACCCCTCAGACAGAGACCAACACCTACAAGATCTTCACCTAGCATTCTCAAAACTACGATACCCACACAAGGAAATAAAGAAACAAATCAACAGAGCCAGACGTGTACCCAGAAGCCTCCTGCTACAAGACAGGCCCAGAAGAGAAACCAACAGAACTCCACTGGCCATCACCTACAGTCCTCAGCTTAAACCTCTCCAACGCATCATCAGTGATCTACAACCCATCCTGGACAATGATCCCTCACTTTCACAGACCTTGGGAGGCAGGCCAGTCCTCGCCCACAGACAACCTGCCAACCTTAAGCATATTCTCACCAGCAACCACGCACCGCACCATAACAACTCTAACTCAGGAACCAACCCATGCAACAAACCTCGATGCCAACTCTGCCCACATATCTACACCAGCAACACCATCACTGGACCTAACCAGATCAGCTACAACATCACCGGCTCATTCACCTGCACGTCCACCAATGTTATATATGCTATCATATGCCAGCAATGCCCCTCTGCTATGTACATTGGCCAAACTGGACAGTCACTACGCAAGAGGATAAATGGACACAAGTCAGATATCAGGAATTGCAATATACAAAAACCTGTAGGAGAACACTTCAACCTCCCTGGCCACACAATAGCAGATGTAAAGGTTGCCATCTTACAGCAAAAAAACTTCAGGACCAGACTCCAAAGAGAAACTGCTGAGCTCCAGTTCATTTGCAAATTTGACACCATCAGATCAGGATTAAACAAAGACTGTGAATGGCTATCCAACTACAGAAACAGTTTCTCCTCCCTTGGTGTTCACACCTCAACTGCTAGCAGAGCACCTCACCCTCCCTGATTGAACTAACCTCGTTATCTCCACACTGATATATACCTGCCTCTGGAGATTTCCATTACTTGCATCTGAAGAAGTGAGGTTCTTACCCACGAAAGCTTATGCTCCCAGTACTTCTGTTAGTCTCAAAGGTGCCACAGGACCCTCTGTTGCTTTTTACAGATTCAGACTAACACGGCTACCCCTCTGATACTTGATCTCTAGAACTGGTTCAATGCGCTCAAATTGGTTCCTCTCCTTTTTCCATGGTGCACTAAAAATAATTGATTTCTCTCATCTTGTTGGTTAATATTCACTTGAGGTTCAACACTAATTTGTTGTTAACTTCCCTCTTTATGGATTGAAAGAATTTCATGTGGAATCCCCTACGCTTCATTCTGCTATAACCATACTGGCATTTTCTCACCATGTTAGAAGCTTTGACTCCTAAACTTAAAAGGTTATTGGGTAACAATATTTTTAAGACGCTTCTATAGTCCACCTGTAGAAATACAGCACACTCTTGTAATACACACTTCATTATAATGAACCTTTGTCTATTCCGAACCTGGATCCCAACTACAGTACAATACTGTGTGTGCTTTAAAAAAAAGGGGAGGAGGTGCGTTGCACACGTGTGCACAACTACAGCTCGGAGCCCCGCCGCTGTGTTGTTTTGATTGTCTTTTCGTTCTAACAAACCCCTGGCTATAATGTACAAAAGGCTTGGATCCTGAGAGGCTCATTATAGTGAGGGTGTACTGTAATTAGCTTCATTCTGAAATGTGGCATCAATTCAGTTTCCTTCGTTAGAACGATAAAATGGAGTTGAAGGCACTAAAGCCTGGTCCACACTAATCCCCCACTTCAAACTAAGGTACGCAAATTCAGCTATGTTAATAACGTAGCTGAATTCGAAGTACCTTAGTTCGAACTTACTGCGGGTCCAGACGCGGCAGGCAGGCTCCCTTGTCGATGCCACGTACTCCTCTCGCCGAGCTGGAGTACCGGTGTCGACGGCGAGCACTTCCGGGATCGATTTACCGCGTCTAGACAAGACGCGATAAATCGATCCCAGAAGATCGATTGCTTACCTCTGGGTCTGGCGGTAAGCAAAGTGTAGACCTACCCTAAGTTAGTTAACAGATTCCAAGTTATGGTGATTATGGGACAAACTCCTCAAAGGTCAGGATTTGCTGGCTTCATTGGCCTTCCTTTCTGAGATCCAGGTGCCTAAGGAAAGAGGAATGGGAAATCCTTACTTTAAGTTAAAAACAGGTGTACTGGACACTTTGGAATCTTTAGTTTGTCTAAAGCCTCTCAGCAAGTCCAGGAGAAGACTGGTTACTTTGGAAAGCAATATACGGGTGTGATGTTATTGACGTGAACTGGGACCGTATAGATCATTGTTGCAACCAAAGTCCTGTAGTGGCACCAAATCTTGTATAAAGGGGGGTCAAATAGGGTGTCTAAGACAAGGTTATGGTTTGCTGGTTATGCTATCTATCGTTTTTGTAGTTGAAGTTATGAATATTGGCTCTATACTGTCTGTATTTCAAACTTCTGCTATGTTTCTGAGTGACACCCCAGACAAGTTGGTGTCAGCTCTGCCTAGCCTGCTTGATGGCCCATTAAGGACCATCAGCTATACAATTGACCCATTGAGAGAAGGCAGATATGCCTTGTAACTCAAAGTATGCAGGCACTTGCTCATGTGACTCCAGACTCCATTTTGCTGTAATTTTCCACAGTAAGGACAAAGAGGTGTGCTTACACCTGGCAAAGACTATAAAAGGCTGATGCCTTATCTCCATCTTGTCTTCAGTCCTGCTTCTTACCTCTGGAGGGACTTTGCTACAAAAGGAAACTCTACACGAAGGACTGAATGACCCATCCCAGCTGGGGATGTACTCCAGAGACTTGATTTAAACCTGCAGTTTATTCTATCACTGCTACAAGCCTGAACCAAGAACTTTACCATTACTGTATGTAATTGATTCCATTTAACCAATTCTAGCTCTCATCTCTATCTTTTTCCTTTTATGAATAAACCTTTAGATTTTAGATGATTTGTGGGTAAGATCTGATTTGTATATTGACCTGGGTCTGGGGCTTAGTCCTTTGGGATCAAGAGAATCTTTTTTCTTTTACTGGGGTATTGGTTTTCATAACCATTTGTCCCCCTAACGAGTGGCACTGGTGGTGATACTGGAAAACTGGAGTGTCTAAGGGAATCGCTTGTGTGACTTGTGGTTAGCCAGTGGGGTGAGACCAAAGTTCTCTGTATTTGGCTGGTTTGGTTTGCCTTAGAGGTGGAAAAATCCCAGCCTTGGGCTGCAACTGCCCTGTTTTAAGCAATTTGTCCTGAATTGGCACTCTATTGGGTCCCGCCAGAACCAGCATCGTTACGACGGGGGAAACAACAATTTTTAAGAAGTTGCAGCTTTCCTCCCCCGTTAGCCTCATCAGTTTCTTTGAGCAGCATAGAGTAACTCTAAGCAGGTAAAGATTGAGAGAATGATAGAGTAATAGGGAAATATGCTGTCCCCATGTCATGTCTGTTCTATGGATTATGATGCTGTGGTAGCAAAGCTGTATACTTATTATTGTAAAGACACTTAATAATAAATCCTTAGTTTTAGGCACTTACAGCTGTCTAAAGCTTAATCTTTTGGACTGATCCTAAATATTAGGAATTTTGGCTGTAAACTAGTTTGGCCACTTTATGTTCAGTTATCTTTCAACTGCCTGAGCTTTGTGCCTGGAATTCAGGTGTTGAAAAATGTCTGTTCTGAGGCTCAAGCATCTTTTTCTTTAAAATTCATACTTGTCATGACATGAATTTAGTAATCAATGAACATTTTCTTGTTTGGAGAAATCTAGTTTTGAAATAAATAGTGGAAACTTGGATGCTGTACTCAGCTGGATCAAGCCTTGCCTGCATTGCCTCATCTTTCACTTTACCTTGTTTCCTGCTACTATCTGATAAGCCACCATCTGCATTCTAGAAACAGACTAGATTAATTTTTCCTGTTTTCATCTGAGAGAATATTTGGGATGAGGAATTAGACCATTTGTTTTGCATTTATACTTTGACTTGTTTTGCATATCTTCACTGTGAATGGAAAGCCAAAAGTCTTGTTTTGTTCTGTAGCGGACATCTTTTAGATTTGGAAGCTAGAGCGATCGAATAGCTCCCATGAGGAACAGCTTCTAGCTTACTTAAGGAAAAAGAGTTGATTCTCAAATCAGTCCATTCCAAATAAGTGGGGAACTCAAATTTTGAACAAGTTGTCGCAACTGGCCTAGTCTCCCTCTCTAGTTGAGTTAATCAGTTGTAAGTGGACCCAACCACTGGATCCCACATGGTTCTAAGCCTCTGGGTCTAAGCAGAGGTGGGTCACTGTTCCTAGATCTGGATCTCTAAGGCAAACCCCAAGTGCAGATCCTATCACTGACACCCTTCCTTGGGGCGTGGGGCTCTGCAGCCTGGCTGCCTTAGGCTATTTCTACACTACACAGCTTTTAGTGACATAGATGTTGCTACAGCCGTACCACTAAAAGTAGCACATTGTAGTTGCTGTTTGTCAGCTCTCCTGCCGACAAAAAACTTCCACCCCCAACACACTGGCACTTGTTGCAGCAAAACTTCTGTTTTTTGGGGATTAACACCTCTGAAAGACACAAGTATTGTTGTTCAGTTGCCAGTGTAGACATAGTCTTAGGGCTTATCTACGCTACGCAGCTTTTAGAGACAACAGCCTTGTTGCAAAAAGTCAGCGTGTGTGAATGCTCTCTGTTGGTATTTTGTCAGCACTTTTGCCGACAAAATACTTCCAGCCCCGCGAGCAGCAGTGGCCTTGTCGGCAGGAGAGCATTCCTGCAACAAAGCCGTGTTCACACTGCCGCTTGTGTCGGCAAAACTTTTGTCTTTTGCGGGGCGGCTTTTTTAAGTACCTGGGAAAGACACAAGTTTTGTCGACAACGTCGCAGTGTAGACAAGCCCTTAGATGCCAATGCCTCAGCCCTTCTGAGTCGCTGATTGCTTTTACTCGCACGTTCACAGTTCCACTTTACTATGGGTGCTCTGAGCTGCTTTATTAACCTCTTCAGGGATGGCGTGGCTGGTAAGCATGGAATACAGGCTTTGCAAAGGAATTTCTTAACCAGGATTGCATCATTTTGAAAAATAAGAGCCCTGAGGTACACTCCTAGTCTTATCTCATTTCTTCTGTGAGTCTGAGGTATGGTCAGCCTTGCAGGCAAGGCAGAGTCCCTCCCACTTTCTCTCTTCAGCCCAGTCTTCTGCCATGTGGCAGTGGATGGCCTTCCTTCTTACCCATATGCTCTAGCTTGGAAATTCCAGCCCCTTCTTCCCATCAGGCTTCTGTGTACACATTCCTTTGTTGCATGGTGATGGGCCAGAAGTTGACAGCCAAATTTGATGACCCTTAGTTATCTGTGATGGCTTCTTAGACCTAGTTTTTAACTAGGTGCCAAGCCCTTAATATAAAATGGATGTTTAATCCAAAATGAAGATTGTAATACAAACTGGAGTTCACAATTTGATATAGACATATCCCTCTCATGTGAGAACTTCTAGATTTCTAATGTTAATATTACTGGCATCTGCTTGAGGAAGAGAGGAGATGTGCTCATAGCTTCCCATTTTACTTTTTTTTAAAATCACAAGTCCTAAATGGCTTCCCAAAAGATCAAAAATAAGGTAGGTTACCGTTCAGTATCTTTATAAACAGCCAGTATTAGCATTATTATATAAGAGAGGTGCTTCAAATTAACCTGATAGCTGAAGACTCCTGTAGGAAAATGGAGTCCCTGAATCCGATCCAGAGACAATGCTCTATTAGGAATTCCAGCAGCTGAGAATGGTGCGGACAGGACTTCTCACCATGGCCTTGCCCCTAGGCTTTGGAATAGGGTTGCCAACTTTCTAATCTCACAAAACTGAACACCCCTGCCCCACCCCTTCTCTGAGGTCCCACCCCCCACTTGCTCCATCTTCCCTCCCTGTCGCTCGCTCTCCCCCACCCTCACTCACTTTCACCAGGCTGGGGCAGGGGGGTGAGGTCTCCGGCTGGGGGTGCGGGCTCTGGGATGAGGGGTTTGGGGTACAGGAGGGGGCTCAGGGCTGGGGCAAGGGGTTGGGGTGTGAGCAGGGTGTGGGCTCCGGGAGGGAGTTGGAGTGCCGGAGGGGACTCTAGGCTGGGGTTTGGGGTGCAGGGTCCCAGCGGCACTTACTGTGGCTCCCAGGAAGCGGCTGCCAAGTCCCTGTAGCCTCATGGCGCATGGGCGGCCAGGGAGTCCCGTGCTATGCCCTCGCACCCACAGGCGATTGGTCGTGGTTCCTGGCCAGTGGGAGCTGTGGAGCTGGCCCTCAGGGTGGGGGCAGTACGTAGAGCCTCCCTGGCCACCTCAGGTACCTGGCGTCCACTTCTGGGAGCCACGCAGAACCAAGGCAGGTAAAGAGCCTGCCTTAGTTCTGGGCCCCTGCTGTGCCACCAACCAGACTTTTAATGGCCCATTCGGCGGTGCTGACTGGAACCCTCAGTGTCCCTTTTTGATCGGGTGTGCCAGTCGAAAACTGGACACCTGGCAACCCTACTTTGAGGTGACTGACTTTTGGTTAGTAGGCTTAGTCTTCTGGCTGAGTAGAAGTCTGGTAAATTTTTCAAGCCCCGCTTATCCATACGAACATCTCTAGTAATTGGATAAATGAATTTGGGGGTTGATTGTACCCTCTGAAGAATGTTTCTTTCTTTTGTCGCAGCCAATATCTGTCTACTTGTGGTGAAAGCTTTCTTTTGATCATACCAAACTGCATCCCAAACCTTCCTTTTCTCCCAGTGCAGTCTTTCTTGATTTTTCTGCCTTCCATGTATCCACTGGTATCCTTGATATCCCTCTGAATGGTTCTTCCTGACTATCTTTTTTTTTAAATCAGTTTCCTGCCTTTCTTAAGGGTCTGGTACCTTGTGTGATAGCACTATGAGAATTGAGGAGAACTTACTGTTTAGCCACTTTGGTAATATACTACTAAGCATGGGGAAATTATTGTTGTCTTTTAGTTCTCACAAAGTATTTTTAACTTCCAACACCAAACTAATCGGATCTGCAGGTTTGGCAAATATAAATTCTAACTTTTTTCCTCTCTAAGTATCCACCTGCTTTCTCATTTCATATGCTAAGACTGTAAGATCTCTGCACCAGAGAATTGGTTTCTGTTGCATAAATTCAGTGCTTAGCATAATGGGCCTGATCCCTGATTGGGGCATTTAGGGGCTACTGCAATACAAGATAAGTCTCACATTTTTCTTTTGATAAATCCTAATTTCTTAGGGGACCCCCCCCAAAGGAATTGCCATAATTAAAACAGATATTGAGACATTGGAGCTGGAAATACAGATTATGTAATCAAAAGTAGATTATAAATTATTTTTACGGCAGTGGTTTTTAAGAGTTACCTCTATATTCTTACAATATTTCAACTTTGTGCTGAATACCCCTATAGCAAGGAAAAGGGCATTCACACATTTTTCTTCCCTGCACCCAAACTTCTTAAACTAAGTTTAAACAAATACTGACTGGCCTTTGGGCTGAGGAGAGGGGGCATTTAACAAACTCTACTAAAATTGAGGAAATTCTGATGCTTTCCTCTGTAAGTCACCTTCCATATTGCTTCCCCCCACAAAAAAAGTGACCACTTTTTTTTTTTTTTTTTTTAATTAAAGTAAGTACTGTAGGAGTTGGGGAAGTGAAATGTAATAGTTTTTGGTTCAATTTTAACATTGTCTGCCATATTGAAATTTCACAACACAGATCAAATCAATCTCTGAGTATTGAATCGCTGCAATAAGACTTAAGTTTTGAATTAGTACTCAAATTATTTTCAGCAGATATTAAAGATCATTGTCAGGTTAGCTAACCTTCCTTTTCAGTGTTTATGCTAAGACTGGGAAACGGATTTTGTCTTGACATTGAGCAGCTTTTGTCTGATGGTCCAATACTAGAACAGACTCAAGCAATTAGTGGAGTCCTCTGTTTTGTGGCTCAACTGGCAGTGTGTGCAACATGCATATCAGCCCAGCTGAGACCCCACCTTGAAACTCCTTGGGCCAAAAAAAGCCTTCTGTCACTGAGCCAGTGCAAGCTATACTAAGCTTGTCTCAAATGGAAGTTACTCTTGGCATGGTTTACTGTAACCTCTTCCCCATTTGACTAATGGTGGAATGGAAATAGTTCTTATCAAGTCCCTCTAATATTTTTTTCCCTCTCCTTTCCATAGGATGTGATGGAGCTCTTAGAGGAAGACCTCACCTGTCCCATTTGTTGTGGCTTGTTTGAAGATCCTCGGGTTTTACCTTGTTCTCACAACTTTTGCAAGAAGTGTTTGGAGGGGATCCTAGAGGGAAATGTCCGGAGTGTGGTCTGGAGACCACCCCCACTTTTCAAGTGTCCTACTTGCCGGAAGGAAACTCCTGTTACAGGAATCAATAATTTACAAGTCAACTATTCCCTGAAAGGTATTGTGGAGAAGTATAACAAAATAAAAGTAACTCCCAAAATGCCCATGTGTAAGGTGCACAATGGGCAGCCCCTCAACATTTTCTGCCGGACAGATATGCAGCTGATATGTGGTGTCTGTGCCACTCGAGGTGACCACACAAAGCATGTATTTTGCTCCATTGAAGATGCCTATTCACAGGAGAAGCGTGCTTTTGAAACCCTGTTTCAGGGCTTTGAAACATGGCGTTGTGGGGATGCGCTCTCCCGGCTAGACACCTTGGAAACAAGCAAGAGGAAAGCGCTGCAGATGCTGACAAAGGACTCAGACAAAGTGAAAGAGTTCTTTGAGAAGCTGCAGCACACACTGGAGCAGAAAAGAAATGAGATTCTGTCTGACTTTGAGACCATGAAGCTTGCAGTGATGCAGGCCTATGACCCAGAAATCAATAAACTGAACACAATTCTACAAGAGCAGCGAATGGCTTTTAACATTGCAGAAGCCTTTAAGGATGTGTCTGAGCCCATTATATTTCTGCAACAGATGCAGGAGTTTAGGGAAAAAATCAAAGTGATCAAGGAAACCCCTCTGCCTTGTTCCAGTGTAGACATCAATCCCACAATAAAGAACTTCGATACCAGCCAGTGGGATGGTATAAAACTAGTAGATGTGGACAAGCTTTCTTTGCCTCAGGAAAACAGCATGCTTAATTTCAAGATTTCCTCAGTCTTTTCACACAAATGTATAGTGACTTCTCTGATTTGCTTATTTATCCTTGCAGCCACCAGAATGACCTTTGTGGAATCTGTCTTTGACAATCTTCAGTACTGGAAAACTCAACTTTTTACAATTGGCTCATCCTATCTGGTAGACACTGCAGAGATAGCTGACCATGCCGTGTTTTACTGGGAGCAAATGACAGATGGAGCTTCACTTCTAAGTGAAAAGTGCAAAAATTATACACTAGTGGTATTGGATAATGTTGCACAATTTGTGTGCAAATATAAACTGTTATAATGTCCACTACCAAAGCACAAATTCAGAAGCCCAAGAAGTGAACAGAACTCTGGTGCAGAAAACTTAACAGTGCATGCACAGTTTTAAAAAAAACCTTTGGCTTCTGATGGAAGCATTTAATACTCAGAATGTTTACTGAGTTATTGTTCGTGTAGTTCAAGCATGGATATATGCTGGAAGGTAAAACCGAACTTTGGAAAAACATACTTTTGCTTCTGAGATCTTGTTTCAAAATGTTTTTGGGAATAATGCACTTCCTTGCTCTAACCAAAATATAAGGCAAAACTAACCATGTATATAGTCAAATACTAATATAGCTGTATTAATGATTTTACATGTCCTAGAGTAAAAAGGGCTGATCCCTAAATACAACAAAAAACGTTGATGTGGGAGGTTCTTTGAAATTAGGAAGGACACTTCTGATTGCTAAGAGAGGTGGGCTGCAAAGTTTGCCTAAGACTGGCCATCCATTGCAAAATACAGAGTGGTACTTTAACTCTTTGGAATCTCTTCATAACTGAAGATGTTAAATTTCACTGATTCCTCATCCTGGGTATATGCAGTACTATATAAACACTGGCTATTGATTTACAGGGTTTATTTTAAAAAGTCTTCAGGGCAGTGGCCTCGAACAAATTGCAATAGGAAAGAGAAACAAGTGGAAGTGAGTGGGGCAGAACAAGCTGCAAGGTGCTCTTGTATGCTGTGCAATGACACTTTTCCAGCTATAGCCCTGTCAAGGGATTGAGCATCTTCATGTTGGATTCGTGGTTTGTTTGTTTTTAAAAGCCACCTGCATCTCTGTGTCTTTCTAAAAAGTGCCTCTGATGTAAAGAATTTAAGCTCCCGATTGAGAAATGCACCCACTTGCTCACAATTGGGGATACAGTGCAGCTCATTGTGGCAGTGAGCGTAAAGTACTTATATGGTGAATGCATGGACTAGGGAGTTTTCTCCATTCCCTTCCCCTTTGTGGTGGTGGTAGAAAGTAAGAACAGAGCCTGCTTTAAGGTGAAAGAATGACAGTTCCACCCTGCTCAACAGCCAGGAAGCAAACCTCCCTAAAACACAATCTTCCCAGCAATGTGAGGCTGGTGGAGGGGGGAGCTTCTCTTCTGTGCCTCCCCACATCAGTCAATATAACTTCAACAGCTGGAGAGATGGGGTGCTGCCTGTAAACCTGCTGTGTAATCACATCCATTAACATTGGCTTTGTCTTGTTGTGTTAGGAAACTCCTTAGCCCTGAGATAGGTCATGCTCTTATCTCCGCTCTGCAGTTGGAGCATGGATTGGCATACATGTGCTACCTATAATCTAGCTAGCACATATAAAAATAGCAGTGATGACATGGCAGCGTGGGCAATACAAGTATGTATCCAGGGCCCCAGGCAGACTTGTACAGCTTCAACTGAAACCTGTGGTGCTGTGACTTCACTGCTATTCTCAGCACTACTAGCTAAATTAAAGCTAGTGTGGGTATGTCAACCCGTGTGGCAATTGCACCTCTAGTTGTAGTGTAGACTTCCTCAGTGTCATTCCATTGGCTGCAGTGAACCCTGGAAGAATTTAGTTTAGTGAGTTTCATGACTTAACTCTAGGATAATTGAATATATAAAGAAATAGTAAATCATTACCATATCTCTGTATGGATATTTCATACAAACATATTAATCATCAAATCCTTTCAGATCAGAAACATTTAGTGAAATACACTTCCAACTTCTCTGAAACGTTCTCATTTCAGAGCATGATTGTGGAGTTGCCTTAAAGTATATTTAACATTTCTTTTAGCAGTGGGTCACCCGCAGTGGTATAGAAATGAAATCTTCTTGTGGTGGTTCTGTAAAGCTCAAATATTTATACTGAATGTCTTGCTTTTGGGGATAGTTCTTGGTTTTTATCAGGGTTTTTCAAAACTTGGAGTCAGTCAACCATTTTTCAACAGTCTTTGGAAGCTGTTCATTTTTTATTTTTGTTTCAAGAGTCCAAGTTCCCAAGCAACTAGGACCTGCAAACAGCTATCTTTAGTTGTATTTACGCTTCTTGTTGCCTAGGAACCCTAGCGGTGCTACACACCTTATCCCAAACATGCAGTAAGATTACTGAATGATACTTGTAGTCCCAGTTGCAGTTTAGGAATAGTCTGGTTAGAAAGACATAGGTCAGTGTTAACCTTGATTGGTGGAGAGACAATATGAGCAATCAAGAAGTGGCCATTCTGAATGTGGGAGGCTCAAAATTTACAACATGGGTTTCCACCCTGCGGAGGTTCCCAGAGTCCAGGTTAGCACGGATGTTGAATGGCAATGACCATGAATTCAGGCTGGTGAATGGACAATTCTTTGTGGACAGAGATGGAACTTTGTTTAATTACATCTTGGATTTTTTGAGGACACTCCAGCTTTCTCTGCCCACGGACTTTTCAGACTATCAGAGGCTGCAAAGAGAAGCAGACTTCTATGAGCTCCACTCCCTGGCTGATCTCCTGAGCCAGGAAAACTTGCTGAAGCCGAGACCAGAGATCTTGGAAGTGCGCTTCTTGCTCCATGAAACTCAGGCCTTTTTCCGAGTCTTTGGCTCTTGCAGCAACACTATTGAGGTACTGGCTGGACGGGTCACTATGTTTACAGAGCAGTCCTTGAGACAGAACTGGAATAATAGTCCTTTCCCTTCTCAGAAGCTCCTCACTCCACTTCCTTTGGAGAGACCTTCTCATCATGACCTGGTTTTTCAATGTGGCACTGACTACTCTGCTGGTGACCAGTTGGTGACAAGGTATTCACCTTGTGTGGCTTTTCTTTCTTGAAATAATTCCAAGACCTCTAGTCTATAAAATACATTCAATTTGCTACACTGTGATGAGATCATGGGATAATCAGTTGATGGTTCAATGCCAAGAGGTGACTCCTGTTATGCTGATCAAACTTCTTGTAAGTTTCCTTAAATTTTTTAATGGATTTTTAAAAACATCTTATTCTCCTAGTTCATTTGACCTTCCTCTCACCTTTTTGCTTTTTCTATATTTCTGATGTCTGTCCAATGGGATGGCTGAGTCACACCTAGAAGCCATTGGAAAATACAAAATTAAAATATAGGAGAAGAACCACTTGCCAGCAGTAATATTTTGTGCTCTTGATTCTCTGCCTAGATCCTACTGTTTGTCCCATATGTAACTGCCTTGGTGTTCTGTCAGCCTAATGACGCATCCTAATGGGTTCACTTCTCCTGTAGTAGTCAGAATGTTTGATAACTGAAAACGAAGTCTGTGAGTTGTCTGAAATAATAATGGGCAATCACTGAAGGTGTTCCTAATTGGCTGAACTGATTACTAATAGTAGAAAAATACTTTATCTTAACCACCTCTCCTTCGAGATGTTTAACTCAGAGGATGCAGGGTTACTTTTTTCTGAGGAAAGAAGGAAGCTGATTTCTCTCATTAGTGAGGTTGCTAAGTCTGAACGTGGGCTAATACAAGTTTTGAAAACTATAAAATGAGTTTGTCACATGTGCCATTCCCTTGTGCTCAGAAGCATCCATAATGCTTGTAATGTACAAACTGGGAAAACTAGGAATAAATGGGAAAACTTGCCCACAAGAACTTTATCCAGGATAAATATGGAATAAGCTGGGGAAGGGAGGATTAGATAATTAAAATGGCTACAAACGCATCCTCTAGATGTCATTTTGGAGAAGGGGAGAACAGAATGATGGAAGTGGGGATGGAAAACAAAGATGGAGTTAAGATAATGGACTATCCTTGTTCCTTAACTATAGATGTGGAGTTTTGTTTTGAAGAATATAAATTGTATACACTACATGAGTTTGGAGGGGGAAGGGGGCTTAAGAGCTTGGTCCTCTTGCCGTTGATTTTCAATGGGAAATAGTGACCTCTATGCTAGCCACATCAGGCTCTAGTTACATACTTTATAATGGTTTTTAGAAGCTCTAAAGAGTGGCTTTATTATACAGTTGGAATTTGTCTCCATACAGGAAAAGAGAACCTAGTTTATCCTCCATGGCTCTTGGAATGCCTGGATTTTTATGGACACTTCACTGGAATAGTTCCAGTAGGGTTATTCTCTCTTGAAATATATGAATTAAACAAGAGAATTCTGGGTTTAGACAATTCAGTAGGGTTTATCTTTATATTTTGACTTTCTTTAGCTGAATAATTGTAAGAAGCTCATCCTGGGCTTTCTCACATAGCACAGATGAGATGGCACTTAAATGGTATATAACTTATAGCTTATTGGACTAACTGTGCATCAATGTAGGTTATGGCAACTTAAAAACTGAGATGTAGTCTGTTATAACCTCTTTTCTGACTTTGATTAATCAAGCTACACTTGTCTGTTGAATGGCAGAGGAAAAAAATCTTACAAACCAGGTTTTGATTATGTGGTTAATTTTATCTCTAATCATTTGTGGTTGTATGGAATCTTTACCTTTTAGTGCTTCTTGTGGACCTTTGTACTTTTTTCATGAACTATGGAGCAATTCTGCCTGTCAATTTATGCTACTTTTTAACAGTATTTTTATATGACTTTTGTTCCTTGAGGTGTCTGGATGAATTTTTAAACCTCTTGTACTTTTATTCCAAGTAAAATCAGATTACTTTAGTTGTAAATAATTTTCATAATTGTTACTAAAAAAGTTGTTGTGCAAGTCAACTGAGCAATAAACTTCCCTGTTAGTAGGGGGAGGTGCTTTGTAATGAAGAGTGCTGCTATTTAAATGAACCCAGTTTTGCTGCCCTGGCCACAGTTTAACTATTCTTATCTGAGAAACTGCTGTACGTTATGCATTATGTCAGTCATTTCCCCGCCATTAAATTAAACACCATTTAAGAGTTGTTACAATCACTTGTAACAAAAAAGTGAACTTCATAGTGGAAAAACAAAGTGTCTATTCTGTAAAAAATATAACTGCTCAAACTGCGAGAAATAGCTGTGCTTTTAATGAGGTAAAGAATTAAGATATTTAGAAAACTAACTAGGGCTGTCGATTAATCAGTTAACTCACATGATTAACTCAAAAAAAATTGTGATTAATTGCCGTTTTAATCGCACAGTTAATAAAATACCAATTGAAATTTATTAAATATTTTTGAATGTTTTTCTATATTTTCATATATATATATAGAGAGAGAGAGAGAGAGAGCATTCTGTTTGATTGAAATCAAAGTGTATATTTTTTATTTTAAATATTTACACTGTAAAAATGATAAAATAAATACTATTTTTCAGTTCACCGCCTAAAAGTACTGTAGTGCAATCTTTGTCGTGAAAGTGTAACTTACAAATGTAGGTTTTTTTGTTTCATAACTGCACTTGAAAACAAAACAAAAAAACATGTAAAACTTCAGACCTACAAGTCCACTCTGTCCTCCTTCTTGTTCAGCCAATCGTTAAGACAAGCAAGTTTGTTTACATTTGCAGGAGATAATGCTGCCTGCTTCTTATTTACAGTGTCACCAGAAAGTGAGAACAGGCATTTGCATGGCACTTTTGTAGCCGGCATTGCAAGGTATTTATGTGCCAGATATGCTAAACATTTATATGCCCCTTCATGCTTCTGCCACCATTCCAGAGGACATGCTGCCATGCTGATGGCGTTTGTTAAAAAACATAATGCGTTAATTAAATTTGTGACTGAACTTCTTGGGGGAGAATTGAATATCCCCTGCTCTGTTTTACCCGCATTCTACCATATATTTCATGTTATAACCGCCTTGGATGATGACCAAGCACATGTTTGTTTTCAGAACACTTTCACAGCAGATTTGACAAAACACAAAGAAGGTAGCAATGTGAGATTTCTAAAGATAGCTACAGCACTCGACCCAAGGTTTAAGAATCTGAAGTACCTTCCAAAATCTGAGAGGGACGAGGTGTGGAGCATGCTTTCAGTAGTTTTAAAAGAGCAACAGTCTGATGTGGAAACTGCAGAACCCGAACCACCAAAAAAGAAAATGAACCTTTTGCTAGTGGCATCTGGCTCAGATAATGAAAATGAACATGCATTGGTCCACGCTGCTTTGGATTGTTATCGAGCAGAACCCGTCATCTGGAATGGTAGTTGAAGCATGAAGGGACATATGAATCTTTAGCACACCTGGCACGTAAATACCTTGCAACGCCGACTACAACAGTGCCATGCAAACTCCTGTTCTCACTTTCAGGTGACATTGTAAATAAGAAGCAGGCAGCATTATCTCCTGCAAATGTAAATAAACTTGTTTGTCTTAGTAATTGACTGAACAATCAGTAGGACTGGGAGTGACTTGCAGGCTCTAAACTTTTACATTGTTTTATTTTTGAATGCAGTTTTTTGTACATAATTCTACATTTGTAAGTTCAACTTTCATGCTAAAGAGCTTGCACTACAGTACTTGTATGAGGTGAATTGAAAAATACTATTTCTTTTATCATTTTTACAGTACATATATTTGTAATAAAAAATAATATAAAGTGAGCATTGTGTACTTTGTATTCTGTGTTGTAATTGACATCAATATACTGTATATACTTGATCATAAGCCGGTTCGTTTATAAGCCGACCCCCCCCCCTCCCCGAGATGGATAAGTAAAAATGGAAATTTTTTATACCCCATTCAAAAGCCGACCCTATAATTCAGGGGCTAGCAAACTTTGGCTCCCAGGCTATCAGGATAAGCCGCTGGTGGGCCAAGATGGTTTGTTTACCTCGAGCGGCTGCAGGCACGGAGGTAAACCTAAGTAAACAAAGTGACCTGGTGCGCCAGCTGCTTATCCTGATGAGCCGGGACAGCAACTGGTGGGGAAACTTTTTTGGGGGGGAGAAGCTGGGAGTCAGGGGAGTAACCCCTGTGACCACCCCCCACATGACCCCATCCCTAGCCCGGGACCCTCACACTCTCCCCTTCCCAACTTATCTGGGGAGGGCCAAGGGAGGATTTCTCTGACCTGGCTGGAGCTGCTCCAGCGTGCTCCAGCGGGCCGGGCGACTGGGGGGAGAGCAGCATGGCCAGAAGTGGAGAGACTCTGGCCCCGCCTCTTCCCTTCTGTCTCTGCTGGCTGTGCTGCCTCTCCTTGCTCCCTCTGTTGGGGGGAGGGGCTCTGTCCCATCTCTCCCTCTCTATACCCGTTCATAAGCCGACCCCCTTCTCTGGTGCTTCCCATTTTTACTAAAAAAATTCAGCTTATGAACGAGTAAATACGGTATTTGAAAACCTCCAAAAATATTGAAATGTTATTCTATTAATGTTTAACAGTGTGATTAATCGTGATTAATGTTTTAAATCATGCGACAGCCCTAAAACTAATCTAGATTCTTGGCTAGTGTAAATCAGTGCAGTTCTGTTGCAGGCAATTTACATCAGCTGAGAATTTAGCTTGTTAAAAACATGGTTCCATCCTCCAAGAAGGATGTTAACTCGTAATCACACTTTTCTCTTTCTCTAGGTATGTCTCTATAAAACCTGATGATAGAAAGCTGATTAATGGAACTAACGTACTGGGCCTACTAGCTGACACTTTACTTAAAGAAGGATTTCACCTTGTAAGCACCAGAACAGTCTCCACCGAAGAAAAAGTTGAATGCTACAGTTTTGAAAGGATGAAGAGGCCAGAAGCCCTTTTTCTCACTGCCAACCAAAGCCCAGAAAGCACTGGTGGAGCACAGATGAAGTTAACTCCAATGCACAAGCAGAAATGAAACCTGTTTCATTACTACCTACCCTTTTGAATCTGAGAAGAGACACATGTAGACACTATTAAGCCTACTATTTTTTTTATTTGAAATTGCAACTATTGAAGGTGGTAACAACTGTCAAATTTTATATATTTCTTCAAAAATCAGTTTCCCTCCTTTTCCTGCAGTCATTTACTAGAGAAGCCAAGTTCTTGTTTACCTCTATTATCCCTTTTCTGGAACATGGGAGAATACTGATGCAATATTGAATATGTAGTACAGAATCAAGCAGTTAAACGTGTGCAATCCAATTTCTAAAATGGAGATGGGCATAATGGAAAAAATGAACCATACTGGGAATAAAGGGAGTCCCTAAATAAAGGTTCTTGCACTCATTGCAGGATACCGCAAAGGCGACTTGAAATATGACAACAGCAAGTGAAGTAGTAATAAACAGGGCCCACAGAGCCCTCTCTTCTCCTTCCTTTAGAAGGTTTTATAGAAGACTGGAGAAATCTAAATTTGAATGATTACATACTATTTCTGCAAGCAAAAACTATAGAGACAATCTTTCAATTAGGTGAAAGCAGCATTGTGAAAATACCACAGATCAAGCCCCGTTCCACTCTTTATCTATGAAACCACCATTAGTTTAGTTTAGTGTATTCTCTCCTCTTGTAGGATCCCCAAGAAAAGAACCTATTAAACTGTCCTTCAATGCTCTGAACTTGATAAATGTAATATTAAAAAGGGTCTGCTATGCAATGCATGGTGGGCTGTAATGAAAGGTCAGTTAATTAGAAAAGACTGAATTGCTCTTCAGAAGAAACAAATAGGCTGGAATTCTTAACTAAAATAGTTCAAAGAACTTTTCAGCACTTGCCAAATGCAAAGAACAGTGAAGGGCTGGCAAAGGTGACTTTAAGACATGGTCACACTGCCAGACTGGCCTGCATCAGAAATTAGAGTAGCCTCTCGACTGCTCTCAAATTAATCTTGTTTGTAGTAGTTCTAGGAATGTGGGAGTGTAGCAGATTCTGGAGCCATCCCTTCCTCCTTGAGGTGTGTGACTAAGCCAGGAAAGGGTGGTATAGTGGTGGACACTTTGCTGATTAAGGATTTCCCCTACTCTGGTTAGGCCTATTAATAGCAACTTTTGGATGGTACAAAGGAGGTTGGGACAGGATCTGGCCCGATAGATCACTACTATTAAGGAGACATTACTGATGTGCCAAGAAATCAAAGACCATTTTGGATGTTTGCATCTATGTGGCTTCCTAGTATTGAATTTTCTAAAAGTTACTGTGAACATCTCCAGTCAAGAGGACAATCAATGACAGTAAGAAATGCAGATGTACATGACAACCCCTTTAATGGGCAAAGAAAGAAAATGGACTTTAAGACTGTACCCAAGATCTATAATCAAAACAATACCTGATTAAACAACAATAAAGTGTAGACTTAGGCCTGGTCTACACTAGTGGGGGGAATCGATCTAAAATACGCAACTTCAGCTACGAGAATTGCATAGCTGAAGTGGACATATCTTAGATCGACTTACCTCCCGTCTTCATGGTGCGGGATCGACGGCTGCAGCTCCCCCGTCGACTCCGCTTCCGCCTCTCGCCCTGGTGGAGTTCTGGAGTCAACGGGGAGCGCGTTCGGAGATCGATTTATCAGTCTAGACGAGACGTGATAAATCGATCGATCGCTACCCGCCGATCCAGGGGGTTGTGTGGACATACCCTAAGACTAACTTTTAATAACCTTTTGTAATGGAAAATATTGTGCTGATTCACATACTGCAGAAATCCTGATAAGAATGTTTTTTATTTTCATTCTTAGTCATGTTGAAAAATAAAGTTTAAAAAAAAAAAAACATCTAAATCAAGAGATGAAACTTTTCTTTTTTTAAGTACTTTCTCCCTTCTAGTGGATTATCTGTTGTCTTGACCCACTTGATCAGTCCAGGCTGATCATTTTAAAGAATTTTAACAAACCTTTTACTAGTGCAATTCCTGCTGGGCTAATAATTCTCAATGTTTCTGGGTTCTGTGGCTATTTAAGTGATGACCCACACATCAAATTTTGTTATACAGGGTTCTTACTGATGGTTGCTTTAAAAACGTGTGTGTGTGTGTGTGTGTGTGTGTGTGTGTGTGTGTGTGTGTGAGAGAGAGAGAGAGAGAGAAAGAAAAGGAAAATGCATATTTGAAACACAAGTATTTTAGCCAAAAAGTGTCTAACCCAGTTTTCTATCCTGTAAGTACTTAGAGGTAGATGACCTTAGCTTTTGAAGACAATTTTGCACTAAGATGGTTACTTCAATGGAAAGCATCTGTACAAAAAGTGATAGTGAAAGTGATCAGGCTAAAAATATTTTAACATTGGGCCAGCTTGAGACTGTGATTAAATGTCAGCAGTAACTTGAGGCAGAGGTGAAAGTGCACTACTATAAAATGGCACCTTCTTACTACAACAGCTCCTTGTTGGTGTAAATCACCATTGCCCTGTGTGGTCTGTTACACCAATGCAAAGTGGGTGCTTCCAATTCAGAATGATAGTTTTCTACACCCAGTGTGCAAGTGTGAATGACTACACAGGGTGCAGGGTAATGGTGAATCACAGTGTTTTCAGTCGTCTTACGTTAGTGACATTTTTACTGCTCTACTCCTTTCAGGGCCAAACCGATGCCGCTGCAGAGAGCGTAGCTGAGTTATGTATTTTTTTTTTTCTGTTGCATTGTCAACAGAATTGTTTACACGGTTCCAGTTGGTTACATCTGGGCAGTCCTATAGATTGTGATTGCACAGGTATAAGTGAAGGTCTAATTGGGCCTGCAGAACCTTCGTGAAGGGTACTGGTGTGGGGGAAGGGAAGAAGCCTGGTTGACTGAGACTGGGGTGACTTGGTAAATCTGCTAGCCAGAAAAAACATGCTTACTTGTAAACTGAGTTCTTCCTTACAGAAATTTTGGCGAGAATAAACAATGGCACAACACAATAGAATTCCTACTGTCACTTTTCCAAGCAGAACCACAGTGTGAGTTGGCCAACCTGTCATATGCATCAGAACTAGGAATAGAACCCTGATCTCCTGAGTTGCAGCAGTCCCATCTTCTCTCTCTTTTTAAGTAAATGCAAATAGAGTGACATATTTGAGCTGCTCCATTTTGTTTAAAATTGGAGTTTGTAGCCACAGGCTTCATCTACTCTTCTCCCCTGTCTCCTAGGAGATGGTCTATATTGAAACTGATCTGGTCACAGCAAATAAGGTTTCTCCCCTTCTTAGTAATGTCAATAAGTCGTCTTGAGGTGAGCATCATGCTGCGTAGAAGGAGTTTGGTTTAAGTTACTGACACTTCCCCCCCCCCCCTTGCAATTTTCCTCTAAATATAGCAAATGAGTTGTAGGCTGCCTTAAATTTTGGTATTCAGTAACATGTCTGGTGTGTCTGCAGACCTGAGGTGGCCGTGCAATCATGTCTTAGGGCTTGTCTACACTACCGCTTGGGGTCCATCTAAGATACACAACTTCAGCTATGGGAATAGCGTAGCTGAAGTCGACATACTTAGATCTACTTACTACGGTAAGTTGACAGCTGATGCTCTCCCGTCGACTCCACTTGCACTTCTCGTTCTGGTGGAGTACCGGAGTCGATGGGAGAGCGCTCAGCGGTCGATTGATAGACGCAATCAATAGACGACCTCCTCCCCCCCCCCTGCCCCCACCTCCCAGCTGGATCAATCGCTGCCCGCTGATCTGGAGGGTAGTGTAGACCAGCCCTGAGTGTTGAGGAAATAGTGATCTTGCCTCTGCCCTTTTTTAAATAAGGGATCACGGGATATAAAGGAAATCAGACCTGAAACATGAGACTGCCTCCCATTCTTAGAGTAATCCATATTCTTTTGAGGTTTCATTAGAGAAATAGTAGATCCCTCTGAAAAGCAATAATGATTGGCTGTTAGATGTGCAAAAAGCAAATGCATAAGGAACACATCACATAGACTATCTTCTTCCCTTTTTAAAATCTCTGCTTCTATCTTTTCTTTATAATTGGAACTTGTCTAGCACTTTATGCAAGGCTCTCAAAGGGCTTTATCAATAATTAAGCTTTTGATGCTCTTGTCATATAGGGTAGTATTCTCCCACTTTACAAGGGTGGATCTTTAGTGGTACATGCTTATTCTTTTTAAAAAATTGTTGTTGAATTCCTTTACAGCTCTGGGGAGTCCTTTAAAGATTTTTTTTTTAATCTTTTGTGAGATGGGGTGGTCTGTTTCCAACTTTTATATTCAATAAGCTGCTGATGCTAACTCGGGGAGAGTCTGCACTATAAGGTATTTTGTATCTCTAGTGCTAGCTTTATAGATACTGTATAAAGAATGAAAGCCCTTCAGGAATTAAGAAAATTGCAGTCTTGACTATCCTGTGCTCTGTGCATGTGCTACTGATTACTTAAAAATCCATTTTAACTAATTAAAGATTTTGCATGAGTTGGAAGAAAGAAAAGACAAATCATTCAGCTGGTTTATTTGCCATGCCAATGGAAAACTCCCCTTCTTTGTACCGTTCTGAAACAGTTTTCACGTGCCAGCATACTTGAACTGCATAAGAAAACAATGAAGAATACCAGGCCATGTTGTGGTATGTGACTCTTTCACCCAGCATGTGTTAAATAATGATACCATGATGCTTGCTTCCTATCCCCTCTCCTGCACACATGCAAAGAGAGGTTGGAACAACATGTTTCTAGGTATTAGAGTTGGAAGAAGCTTTCTTGTGCAATAGACTTTCCCTTTCTGCTGTATTTTGCTTAGTTTCAATCTAAAGTGCTGAAAAGAAATTTATCTAATCACAGCGGGGGGTGAGCAGGGCTTGATCTGTCCTTGAAATGGACACAGCTGTGGTATATGCCATACAGACTAGCTGAGAAGTACTGTTCTGATCCAGTATGGATTTTGCTTTTAGATGTAAGTGTGAGCTGTGAGTTAGAACTCTAGTCTTAGATCATAGTAATGCCTGTATAGTTTTGTAAAATTGTCAAGGAGATTTACACCCCAATTGCTGGAAAGTGGTATTGAATGTTAATTGGGTAGCAGACTCTTAACCATAAACAAGCCATTTTCTCACTGCCTCTTATTCTTTGTTCCTGGTTTGTGCTGACCTAGTGCAGCTGCACAGCTTTATTTTTATTGATTTTTTTCCCCCCGCCCCCCAACATTGAACATGAACACCTACAATAAAATTTCAGTCCATCACAAGGAAATCCAACTCTCCACCAAATGTTATATTGATCTGTTCCCACTAGATGCTGCTGAAGCTAAGCATATAAAACAGCGGCTCTCAAACTTCATTGCACTGTGACCCCCTTCTGACAACAAAAATTACTACAGGACCCTAGGAGGGGGGAAGCGAAGAGCAAGATCCGCTGCTGGGCAGGGAGGCCAAAGCTGAAGCCCTAGGGCTTGTGCCCTGGGTGGGGGGCACATAACCATAGCCTTGGGTGGTGAGGCTCGGACTTCAGCTTCAGTCCTGGGCGGAGGGGCTTAGGCCCAGGCCCTGGACCCCAACAAGTCTAACACCAGCCTTGGCGACCCCATTAAAATGGGATTGTGACCCACTTGGGGGTCCTGATTTTTTTAGGGGAACCCCTAAACTAAAAGACAAAACCAAGGTGGTGATAGAGAACACTCCTCTGTGAGGGCTGTGTATAAATTTTATGTCCTCAGAAACCAATACAGGGGCAAGGGAATAGGCACTGGGGCTTTGATCCCTGTGTATCTTCAGCAGCCCACTAAACTTTGTATCAACAATATAAGAAGTCACATAAAATAAAGAAGTTTTTATTGCTTTTGAAGGTCTGTTGGTTATGGTACACTTGAAAGTCGTCCCATCCTTTGACACTGCTTCTTCTGCCCAGCCTCCTGCAGTAGGTTAGACCACAATTAGAGAATTCCAGGTAGTGCCTAGTAAATGGATCCACCACCATTAACTAGAGTAGATTGGCACTGATTGCAGAAAGGCCTAGAGCCCCATGTATATTTTCAAATGAGTGTGTGGGATATGACTAATCAGTTCTCACATGAAATATAGACTAAACCTGACTTCTGAATAAAAAAACCAAATGTCACTTCTAGAACATGATGACATTTCAGCTGCAGTATAACCCTCAAATTATTTGCTATAAGACTATAGTCTTGTGTATACAATTCTTCTAAGAGTTCCCCTTGCTCTTCCATTGCTACAGCTGTAATGGGATGGTTCACTCAGTAGGTACCTTCCTTCTAGTGGAACAAGATAGATCTCATTCCTAAAGTAAATCCTGAGAAATGCTGGAAATCGCAATAAGAACAGGAGTACTTGTGGCACCTTAGAGACTAACAAATTTATTTGAGCATAAGCTTTCGTGGGCTACAGCCCACTTCTTCGGATGCATAGAATGGAACATATATTGAGGAGATATATATACACACATACAGAGAGCATGAAAAGGTGGGAGTTGTCTTACTAACTCTGAGAGGCCAATTAAGCAAGAGAAAAAAACTTTTGAAGTGATAATCAAGATAGCCCAGTACAGACAGTTTGATAAGAAGTGTGAGAATACTTACCAGGGGAGATAGATTCAATGTTTGTAATGGTGTGAGCCTATTACAGGGAACTCATCTGCATCTTCACCTCTCCAAGTAACTGGTTATCACACAATGAGGTAAGTCAAGTGCTAGCTAACTGTCTGCCTAAACTGCTGAAGGATTAAGCACTGCAATACTACTCATTGCATCACCATTATGACAAAATACAAGAGATTAAAAACACTAGGGGTGGGATTTTCAAAAGGGAGATAGGCACCTAATTCCCACTGAAATTCAACAGGAGGCTGAAGCCTACTTCCCTGAAGCTCCTTTGAAAACCACAACTTACAACAATTTTATATTTTACAGCCAGTGGTAGCAAAAATAAATATGTAAAGAAAATAGACCACCCTGGGACATTAATTTCATGATGTTATATTTAGTGGCGAAGCCTTGCTGATTCTTGGTCTTCTCATCTCTGCACCTTTCTTTGGGCTATCTCCTTACATCTGAAACCCACTGCTACGGGTAACACCACCACTATTGATGGATGGGTAGGAAAGGCTATATCTGAAGGATCACAGGGATCTGCCTGGGAAGGCAATCTCACTCTTTTATTGGGGACAATGTGGATGGCAGTTGCCTCTGTAGTGCCACTGTTCCCATATGCAGGGAGAGTCCATAAGTCAGCCTGTGGGAAGGGAGTGCTGTGTAAACAGGGATATGCACACTGTTCTTCTCCATTCTCATGGAGAATCTGCCTAAAAATTAATATAACTTGAGGTAAACAGGAAAAGGCTAAAACTAGAAAAGAGGGCAGAGTCTATGTAAAGAGTGTAAATAGAGAATAATATTATAGTGGACCTAGCTACATTGAACTAGGCGCTCCTGCATCCCTCCTCCCTCCAACCCCATCTCTATCTAACTGCCTTACTCTCCTTCCGTGCTTATATATGCTTCCAGCTCCTCCTCTCCCATGCACTCCCCACCAACTCCTGTTCCCCTCCCCTATTCCTTATCCCTTGGTTCCTGCAATCTCCCTCCATTTTAGTCAGATTGCTTCCTCCTCTGCTGCCTGGGAGCCAGCTGGGGGAGAATTGAGAGCACACGAGAGCCAGTCTCTTTGATCTCCATTACAGTACGTGAACATTGAAGGACTGCAGGTCTCAAACCCAGGGTACTCAAACAGTGCTCAGACCACAGCCACCACCTAGGAGCTTACTGGTACTGGGCAGGGATTATGAGATGATGGACACAAGCTCACCCTAGGCACTGGCCACAAAGCTCCAACTAGAAGAGATGTCCAGCCTCTCAATTGGCTCAGACATACTATTTAAGACAGAAGAAGGCACAGACAGTCATCTAACCAACCAAGTAAATCTCTGGCTGGCTGCTACATTGGACCCTTTCTTCTCACCTGACTCCTAAGACCTGCCTCATTCCTGATTCCTGCCTTCCTGTCCTGTTCCTGGTGCCTGTCCTCCTGCCTTGTTCCAGATTCCCACTTCTATGCTCCACCTGTGGCTACTGATTCCAACTCTACCCTTGGCTTGATTCCAGACCCTGATTCCAGCTCTGACCCTTGGCTTGATTCCTGACTGGCTCTGATTCTTGGCTTGACTCATGACTCTTGTCTCTGACCTCTGGTTTCTGACCACAACTGCTCTGACCATGAGGTCTGATCACTTAAGTCCCAGATTATGACACAGGGCCTGACACCACAGTGGCCCTTGGCAGCCAGGAGGAGGAATTGCAAGGAAAATCTAGTTGAGCCCCCATAGGCCCAGGATGGAACATGCTCAGTCACTCTGTGGGAATGGTGCATGCACAGCCTGTTCAGTATTTAGATCAAGGAACCCTGAGGGAAAGGAGCATGCTCAGTGAGGATGGAATCCAGATAATTTAGCCACTAAACTCTAAATGGTCTCTACTGAGCATGTGCACATTGAGATTTTTCAGTGGTTTATAACTTGGCCAGATTTTCACAGGAACGTAACAAGGCACATTCCTGAGATGTAATAGTTTTATGAACAGTGTATGTGAGATGATCAGTGAGGTAAAGTTACTGTGTAACTATGGTAGGATATTAAAATTTTATGTATGGCTGTATTGCTCTAACTTATTTTGGGGGTAGTGGAAAGTTTATTATATGCCCATAATACTTTAATTCCATGGGGTCCGTGCATGAAGGCAACACAATGGCTTACCAGATAAAAGCATCCAGGCATACATTTGAAAGACAATGGGATAACCTGTTAGCTTCAAGGATCCTGGATCTTGTCAAGTTGCAAGCCTTGTTTTACCAAAGCTGGTTCCTGGAGGTCAAAAGCACACTAAACAGTTAAAAAGCCCTTCTCAGGAGAACAACAGTGGTCAGTTGTCCAAGACTGACCAGGGAGTCAGTCTGACACAAGGAGACTCTCTGCGGAGGGGGTCTGAAGAAGCTGGGCTTTCCCAGATCCAGGGAAATGGAAAATCAGGCATGTGTATAGACTGGTTTATTGTTTCTAAAATGTGTTTTATTTGAAATGCTTTTGTTCTAATAAACAATACTCTGCTTTAAGAAGGCTGCTTGGCCACTGGTTACTACTGTCATGCTCCTGGAGTGAACAGAACTGAAGGGTCTGAGCCTGTTAGACCTCCTGAGGTAATCACAGGGGATTGCGGCCAGGACTCAATCTGAGAGTGGGAGAATTGCATGATTCTGTCCCGAGAAAGGTGATGATGTGAGGCCTGATACCTGAGAGTGGGTGCACTCAAGGACACCAGGAGGCATCCGAGGTGCAGTTATCCTGGTAACTGTGGCACATAAAATATTTTCCTCTAATCTTATAATCGGAAATGGTTGAAGTGTTTTGCAGAAACTTTAAAATAAAAAGTCAGTCGGAGGCAGACACCCAGCATGGGAAACTTCAGCCCAACTGGTTAAAGTTTAATAATGTTAAAAACAACTGAAATAAGGGTCGTCTTATAATGGAAAGTGTTGGGCAACCTTACCTTTATTCAGAGCTACCCATTCAACATTTAATAACAGGCGCTATATGAATAATTTTAATCCATATCACGCTTCATTCTCATATGGAAGTGAAGAAATGTTTCATTTTGCCTTAGTCAAACCTTGAAATTGGACCCAGGAATTAAAAGGGCAAATTCACAATATGAAAAACAAATAACCAAAGATATTAAGGAAAATAATAGATTCTTTAAAGACATTTCATTCAAGAAAGCTTTTTGTCTATCCTTAGGCCCTATATAGTACCAAAGGGGGAAATGAAAGCGAATGGAAAAGTTATAGAGAAGTTTAATGCAAATAATTCATTGTTTTTAATATAGAAGGCAATAGAGAAATTAATATCCCAAGGGCATGTTTTACTGGAAATTAGAGCATAGCTTTAACAGACCTGGAGGTCTCTAAGGAAGAGGTTATGGGCAGCTTGAGAAACTCAAGTGCAGTAAATCTTCAGGAGTACATGCTATTTATCCAAGAGCTCTGAAAGAAATAAAATGTGAAAACGAGGAGACCATGATAAGGATTTGTCAATTATCCCTAAGAACACCAAATATCCCCCAAGATTGGACAATTGCTCATAGTTAACCATCCTCAGAAGGGGACGTAAAGGTCACCTTCACTGTAAACCAGAGTCACACCACAGTTTCTGAGGAAATTGATTGAGAATATTTTTAACAATAGGGTAATGGCAGGATAAGTATAAATGGATGGGGTAATAGCATCACAGCTTCCAGATCAAACTGTCCTTTCTAACTTCTTAAAAATATTTGAAAGGAACACAGATTACTTATATTTTCCATGACAATATGAAGGAAAACAAATAACCACAAGTTATGGAGCAGTCTAATCATGGATTAGGAAATAAAGAATCAGAGTAACTAGGCACTCCTCAGAGTAGAAAGAAGTTGTAATCCTTGCCCACACTAGGTTGTTTACCATTTTCTTTGCCCAAAATAGCCCCCATCAACTTCCTCTGCCCTCTGTCCCCACAAGATTCTACACTATCTGTCAGCTAGCAAAGAGACCCTAACTCCTTGGTTGGCACTGTTATTAGACTACTGTGAAAACAATGCAACAGATTAGAAATATATCCCCTTGCAACAAATATTTTAAAACTTTGCTGTTGTTTCACAACTCTGCCGTGATTCTGGAAAATTAGCAAAGGCAGTTTGGATGAAAGTTTTAAAGAGGCCCCAAATTAAGCCTCTAATTTTGAACCACAATACAGAATTGCAGGTAGAAATATGGTACATAGATGCTTAACTAAGTGATCTGCAGTTGCAATCAGGTAGATAGATATCCAAATATTAGTCCTTCCCACAAGCAATTGTGAGTGAAAGTTTCCGCTGGAAGCAACTAAAAAAAAAAATCAGGTTTTTGGGCCCGATGTAAGGACACGTTGCCAATTTTGGACAACTGAAATTCAAGATTAAGATTGAGTCAATTATTGCTTCTGAATAGGGTTTGCTATGGTGCTTGTCACTGTAGTGTCTCGGTGTCTAACAACATTACTGAATTTATCTTCACAACACCTTTGTGATGTAGGGAAGGACTGTCCCACTTTATAGATGGCAAACTAAAGCAAGAGAGGTTAAGGATCAGATTTTTCAAAGGTATTTAGGCAACTGACTCCTGGAGCTAGGCACCTATATACCTGTAAAATCTGGCCATAAGTAACTTACCCAAGGTCATACAGGAGATCTGTGGCACAACTAGGAATTGAAACCATGTCTCCTGATCTATGGATATATGTCTCAATCACACCAGTGTCTCTCTCTTTAGGGGGTCTGTTCCCTATGTGCCTACTTAATTTTATTAGGTGGGGACACAGAATTTGCTTCTTCGCTTATGGGTGGGATTTTCAAGTGCTCAGCATTTGCCTAACTGCATCCATTTAAGTCAATGAGCATTTTTAAAACCTATAACACATCTGAAGCAAAAAGATGATGTCCCCAAGTCGTGGATCATGTGGCTTTGTCCCCCTGGAAGTAGGAGGCCTCCTGGAACTTCCATTGGGGTGATAGACTTCCACACTGCCCCAACGTAAACTGTGCCTGTTAGGCACAAGAGAGCTTTGTGACTAAACCTTCCGGGCAGGACTGGTGTGTGTATAGTGCTTGCCACACCTTGGGTACCAAATGGATATACTAGTTACAAGACAGCCCTTTAAAGAAGAACTGAAGTCTAAATATTTGTGACTAGTGATTGTGTGTGCCTCAGTATTGAGGTACTCAGCTTGAGAAACCCATTAAGCAATCTGCTTTTCAGAAAGTGAACATTTGCTTCCCCAAAAAATTAAGCCTCTTTAAAGGCGTCTCAACTTGGGCACCAAATCACTAGCCCCTTTTGAAAGTCCAGGCCTGGACCTGTTTGGTAACTTGCATCCAAATGGACAACAGCCAGCTCAGAAGGACAGCTGTTTTAAAAGCTTAACTAACCTGCACAAAAGAGAAGGAAGAAGTTTAGAAGAGGTAAGAAGCAACACAGAAAAAAAAGGGTCTCCTTGGTAGTGTTGTATCTTATTAAATTGAGAGCTGATGATATATGTATTCTGAACTTCTGAAGGTGTCAGACTTCTAACTGGCTAAAAAGCAGAAGCTGCTGTAGAGATCCCTGTGTCCTAATCAGAATAGTCTGAAAATAAGGCTGAAGCTTATATTTGACGAATTTGAACTCTCAAACATTCTCCCCCCACTCTTTATGTTTTTTGTTTTCCTTGGATTTTGGGGGTGGTAATACTTCCCCAAAATTATATCTGACTAATGTACACTGTCATAGAATACATGTCTAATATTTTAATGAGGTGGTCTTAATTTGTACCAGAAGGACCAAACACTCAAGTCTACACTGTGGACCTTGGAACTGAGCTTCAGTTAAGCCTTCTAGGCACTGACAGAAGGCTTTGTGTCTAACTCTCAACTTTTTACATGTATTATCTTAGAGATAAAAGAGGCAAAGTTCGTGCCTAAATTTGTAGATGGTACAACAAACAAAATGTTTTGTTTTTTTCATTTGTGACCATCTGAAACAGGTGAATCTAAAAGCAGCTTAGGGAAGGCAAGCGAATGCTGAATTAAACTAGAATTATTTTCTGGAGCCTCCACGAAACTGTAGCCAACAGGGGGCTGTCTGGGTACATGATTTCATGCGTCTTTTAGCTAATAAGTGATCGAAATGTACAACATATCACTCAGGCACAATATGGGTTTCAGACACTTCCTAAGTAATTTTGATAGTTCCAGAAGTCAATTAACAGATAACAGTCCCATAAATGCAGTTCTTTACCACCTTTGCCTGATAACACCTTGCGTATATTACTTGTCTCTGAACACCCTATGTCAGAAGACAGAACAAAAATGGCTTATTCAAGAAGTGAGAAAAGTTTGTTTTATTTCATATCATTCCTCTACATCTACACTGAAGCTGGCAGCATGCTTCCCAGCTTGGGTAGACATATATGCGCTAGCTCTGCTTGAGATAGTGCACTAAAAATACCAGTGTAGCCAGGGGTAGCATGGGCAGCTGCTTGGGCTAGCCACCTGAGTAAAACCTGCCCAGACCCCCTGGGTTTGTACTCAGGCAGCTAGCCTGAGCAGCTGCCAATGGTACCTGACTACAGGGTATTTTTAGTGTTCTAGCTCAAGCAGAGCTAGCATGTCCCTGTCTACCTGGGCTGCAAAGCCTATTCCCAACTGCAGGATAGATGTACTTATTAATGACGTGAGAGGCATGTCACAACTATTTGGGAGTGTGCCGAAGTTATGTCTATACCAGTTCTATTGTGTTAAGATTGTATGTATAAGTGAGGCCTGGCCTACACTAAAAAGTTAGGTCAATCCAGCGACATCGCTTAGGGGTATGCGAATCTACACCCCTGAGCGACATTGTTAAGTCAACATAACCTCTAGTGCACTAGGCGCCTCTCAGGGAGGTGGATTACCTATGCTGACAGGAGAACTCCTATTGACATAGGCAGCATCTACACTGACATGCTACAGTGGCACAGCTGCAGTGGTGAAGCTGTGCTACTGCAGCATTTCAAGTGTAGACAAGCCCTTATTCTTCTCTTGAAGGAGATAATACACAACAACTATTCTTATCCCCTGAGCACCACTCCTCCTCCACACACACAGGTTGGGTTTTTTTTGACATGCCTCTAGAGATTTCCCCCAGTGTATATATTACTTTCAAATTATTTGGAAAAAAAATGCCAGTGAAATTCACATTACATTATAATAAGTGAAAAGCATCTAGTGGTTTCTCTCAAGGACATATCTACCATTTTGTAAGACGCCTGTACCAAAAATCATCACTATTTCCAACAGGCCCTTGTGCAGCACAGAGGAAGTGTCCCCCTCATGATGCCAAATGTTGGGAGTTTAGGACTGGAGGCTGAGCAGCAGAAGACTGGTTCACATTGTTTATTTTCTTAATTTTAAATTTTTACATGGGGGGAAAATCTAAAAGAGAAAAATTTTAAGCTACAGAAATCTTACATTCCAATCTTGCAAACTGCTCCATTCAGGGCAATGGTGCTTGCACAGACTGCCATTAACTTTAATGGGCTCCGTGTAGGAGCAGGGGCCTACCCATACAAAATATGCAAAATTGGGGCTTTAACTGTTAGTATTTCCCTTGGACACAGTAAGCTACTATCTGATAGTGAGGGATTGATATGAGACCAGTAAGAAAAAAAGGTTACCTACCTTTCATAACTGTTGTTCTTTGAGATGTGTTGCTCATGTCAATTCCATTCTAGGTGTGGGTGCTCGCCCACGTGCATGGCCGTCGGAGATTTTAGCCTTAGCATCTGGTGTGCCGCGCTCATGCGTTGGTATATTAGGCTCCGCCAGCCCTATGCCCTCTTAGTTCCTTCTTGCCAGCAACTCTGACAGAGGGGCAGGAGGGTGGGTAATGGAATAGACATGAGCAACACATCTTGAAGAACAATAGTTATAAAGGTAGGTAACCATTTCTTCTTCTTCGAGTGCTTGCTCATGACGATTCCATTCTAGGTAATTCACAAGCAGTATCCCTGGTGGTGGGCTTGGTCATGCAGCTTGCAACACTGCTCTGCCAAACCCAGCATCGTCTCGGACTTGCTGGGTGAGCGCATAATGAAACGTAAATGTGTGGACAGATGACCAGGTAGTGGCCCTGCAGATATCCTGAATCACCACCTGGGCCAGGAAGGCTGCTGACAAAGCCTGCACCCTAGTTGAGTAGGCAGTCACGGTTGCCGGTGGAGGCACCTTTGCCAGGTCATAGCAGTTATGGATGCAGGCCATGATCCAGGACGAAATCCTCTGTGCAGACACTGAGCAACCTTTCATCCTGTCTGCCACTGTAACAAACTGTGTTGACTTATGAAACAGCTTGGTCCTGTCGATGTAGAAGGCAAGTGCCCTCCTGATGTCCAGGGTGTGCAATTTGCTCTCCTCTTCCGATTTATGAGCCTTCAGAAAGAAGACAGGTAAGTATATGTCTTGGCCAATATGAAACTATGAAACTACCTTGGGCAGGAACACTGGAAGCGGACGCAGTTGGACCTTGTCCTTGTAGAACACTATATAGGGTGGCTCTGAAATAAGCTCCCTGATCTCAGAGAGCCTACATGTGGACATTATTATGACCAGGAAATAAACTTTCCAGGAGAGGAGGAGAAGGGAGCAGGAAGCTAGAGACTCGAAGGGAGGACCCAGGAGCCGTGACAGCATGAGATTGAGGTCCCAGGTGTTAGAAGAAAGGACAGAAAGACAAAGAAATATATGTGGGGCTATGCTTCCCGTTTCCTTAGATTTGACCCTCCCTGTCCAGCATCTGTCAACTGGTAGGTTTGATTTTCCCATAGAGGGTCCCTCCCACCTCAAATAACGAGGAGTCAGTTGGGATAAGGTGAAAAACAAATAAAGGCCTGGTCTAGACTATGACTTTAATTCAGATTTAACAGCGTTAAATCGAATTAACCCTGCACCCGTCCACACAACGAAGCCATTTATTTCTAAATAAAGGGCTCTTTAAATCGATTTCTGTACTCCACCCTGACGGGCGGAGTAGCGCCAAAATCGATATTGTCATTTCGAATTAGGGTTAGTGTGGCCGCAATTTGATGGTATTGGCCTCCGGGAGCTGTCCCACAGTGCACCATTGTGACCGCTCTGGACAGCAATCTGAACTCGGATGCACTGGTCAGGTAGACAGGAAAAGCCCTGTGAACATTTGAATTTCATTTCCTGTTTGCCCAGCGTGGAGAGCACAGGTGACCACAGATAGCTCAGCTCATCAGCACAGGTAACCATGCAGGCCGATAATCGAAAAAGAGCACCAGCATGGACCGTACGGGAGGTACTGGATCTGATCACTATATGGGGAGAGGATTCAGTGCTAGCAGAACTTCGTTCGAAAAGACGAAATGCCAAAACTTTTGAAAAAATCTCCAAGGGCATGATGGAGAGAGGCCACAATAGGGACTCAGATCAGTGCCGCGTGAAATCAAGGAGCTCAGACAAGCCTATCAAAAAACAAGGGAGGCAAATGGTTGCTCCGGGTCAGAGCCGCGGACATGCCGCTTCTATGCCGAGCTGCATGCAGTTCTAGGGGGGGCCGCCACCACTACCCTACCTCTGACCATGGATTCCGAGGCGGGGATAATCTCATCAGCTACACCTGAGGATTCTGCGGACGGGGAAGAGGAGGAGGAGGAGGAGGACGACGAGCTTGCGGAGAGCACCCAGCACTCCGTTCTCCCCAACAGCCAGGATCTTTTTCTCAGCCTGACTGAAGTACCCTCCCAAGCCAATATCCAAGACCATGACCCCATGGAAGGGACCTCAGGTGAGTTTACCTTTTAAAATATAAAACTTGCTTTTAAAACAAGCGTTTTTTAATGATTACTTTGCCCTGAGGACTTGGGATGCATTCACGGCCAGTACAGCTACTGGAAAAGTCTGTTAACGTGTCTGGGGATGGAGCAGAAATCCTCCAGGGACATCTCCATGAAGCTCTCCTGGAGGTACTCCAAAAGCTTTGCCACAAGGTTTCTGGGCAGTGCAGCAAGTAATTGGTATCATTGCATTACAAAGCCTGGCAGCGTATGGTCCCGGTGTTTGCTGGCATTCAAGCAACATCCGTTCTTTATCTCGCTGTGTAATCCTCAGGAGAGTGATATTGCTCATGGTAACCTGGTTGAAATATGGGAATTTAATTAAGGGGAGAGAGGTGGCCGTTCCTACTGGGCTGTTTGCCTGTGGCTGAAAAGAAATCCTTCCCTGCAGTTAGCCAAGCGCGGGGGCGGGGAGGGGGGAATTGGCCCTGAGCTTTTCACGTTTGGCTAGCAGGGATCTTCCCTGTTACCAGCCACGCGGTGGGGGGAGGGGTACAGCGATCATCCCAGATAAATCATGGCGGGAGCGGGGGTGGGGGGGGTTAGTTTGGTTTCTGCAGGGATCTTCCCTGATACCAGCCACACGGTGGGGGGAGGGATAAAGCGATCATCCCAGAGAATTGGATGGGGGGGGGTTAGTTTGTTTTCTGCTGCTGAAGGTTAACAGGAAAACCGCAGCAGTCAACGGGCTTTGCTTGGTATGTGGGAAAGGAGGGCGCAGAAGCCGAAAGACAATGGCTTACCATGGCCGCATGCAAGCTGAATTCTGTTGCCCGGACCTGCGTCTGTGATGTCTAACACCAAAGCCACACGCACTCAATATTAAGATGGAAAATGCGACCTTGTACTGAAATCACATGTGCTATGCAATGTGAATAGTGTTGTTCACCATGAAAGAGTATAAGCATTGTTCTGTAAAATGTATCATTTTAAAAACTTCTCTCCTTTTTTTCAAGCCTCCCTCCAGCAGCTGCAAATTTTTCAAGCCTCCCTCCTCCATCCCGAAGGCTATCTCAGATAAGGCGGCGGAGAAAGAGGATGCGAGACGAGATGTTCACGGAAATAATGGAATGCACCCGCGATGAAAGAGGTCATTTGAATGAGTGGAAGGACACAGTATCTCAATTTAGGAAAGATGCCAGTGAACGTGAGGTCATGAGGGACGCTCGAGATGAGAGGTGGCAGGCTGCAATGCTGGGGCTGCTGCGTGATCAAACGGATATGCTCTGGTGTCTGGTGGAGCTTCAGGAATGGCAGCAGGATAACAGACTGCCGCTGCAGCCGCTGTATAACCTCCCTCCCCCCTCACCATGTTCCATATCCTCCTCACCCAGACGTGTAAGAACATTGGGGGGGGGGGAGGGAGGCTCCGTGCACCCTCCCACTCCACCCCAGTGGACAGCCCAACCAAAAGGCTGTCATTATATTGAATTTTTTCAGTGGCCTTTTACTTCCCTCCTATCCTCCTCCCAAATCTCACCCAGATTACCTTGTCGGTTCTCTCCCTATGTTTATAATCAATTAATAAAGAATACATGATTTTTAAATGATAGTGACTTTATTTCCTTTGAAAGCAAGCTAGGGGAAGGGAGAGGGTGGGTTCCTTACAGAGAATGAGTCAATAAAGGGGGCGGGTTTTCATAAAGGAGAAACAAACAGAAATTTCACACTGTAGCCTGGCCAGTCATGAAACTGGTTTTCAAAGCTTCTCTGATGCACAGCGCTTCCTGGTGTGCTCTTCTAATCGCCCTGGTGTCTGGCTGCGTGTAATCAGCAGCCAGGCGATTTGCCTCAGCCTCCCATCCCACCATAAAGGTCTCCCCCTTACTTTCACAGAGATTGTGGAGCACACAGCAAGCAGAAATAACAATGGGGATATTGGTTTGGCTGAGGTCTGAGCGAGTCAGTAACGATCACCAGCGATCTTTTAAATGGCCAAATGCACATTCTACCGCAATTCTGCACTTGCTCAGCCTGTAGTTGAACAGCTCCTGACTACTATCCAGGCTGCCTGTGTATGGCTTCATGAGCCATGGCATTAAGGGGTAGGCTGGGTCCCCAAGAATAATTATTGGCATTTCAACATCCCCAACGGTTATTTTCTGGTCCAGGAAGTAAGTCCCTTGCTGCAGCCATTTAAACAGATTAGTGTTCCTGAAGACGTGAGCATCATGAACCCTTCCCGGCCAGCCCACGTTGATGTTAGTGAAACATCCCTTGTGATCCACAAGTGCTTGCAGCACCATTGAAAAGTACCCCTTGCTGTTTATGTACTGGGTACCCTGGTGCTCCGGTGCCAAGATAGGGATATGGGTTCCATCTATCGCCCCACCACAGTTAGGGAATCCCATTGCAGCAAAGCCATCCACTATGACCTGCACATTTCCCAGAGTCACTACCTTTCGTAGCAGCACCTCAGTGATTGCTTTGGCTACTTGCATCACAGCAGCCCCCGCAGTAGATTTGCCCACTCCAAATTGATTCCCGACTGACCGGTAGCTGTCTGGTGTTGCAAGCTTCCACAGGGCTATCGCCACTCGCTTCTCAACTGTGAGGGCTGCTCTCATCTTTGTATTCTGGCGCTTCAGGGCAGGGGAAAGCAAGTCACAAAGTTCCAAGAAAGTGCCCTTACGCATGCAAAAGTTTCGCAGCCACTGGGAATAGTCCCACACCTGCAACACTATGCGGTCCCACCAGTCTGTGCTTGTTTCCAGGGCCCAGAATCGGCGTTCCATGGCTATAACCTGCCCCATTAACAGCATGATCTCCAAAGCACTGGGTCCTGCAGTTTGATAGAATTCCATGTCCATATCCTCATCACTCTCGCTGCCACGCTGCAATAGCCTACTCCTCGCCTCCTGGTTTTGCAGGTTCTGGTTCAGCATAAACTGCACGATAACGCGCGAGGTGTTTACAATGTTCATGACTGCTGTCTTGAGCTGAGCGGGCTTCATGCTTGCCGTGGTATGCACCCAGGAAAAAGGCGTGAAACGGTTGTCTGCCGTTGCTTCCCTGGAGAGGGGGGAGGATATACCCAGAACCACCCGCAACAATATTTTTGGCCCCATCAGGCATTGGGATCTCAACCCAGAATTCCAATGGGTGGAGGAGACTGCGGGAACTATGGGATAGCTATGGGATAGCTACCCACAGTGCAGTGCTCCAGAAATCGACGCTAGCCCTGGTACATGGACACACACCACCGAATTAATGTGCTTAGTGTGGCCGCATACATTCGACTTTATACAATCTGTTTCCAAAATTCGAATTATATAAATTCGGATTAATCCCGTAGTGTAGACATACTCAAAGTGTATTGAAGAATTGGTGTACAGTGAATAGGGCAAAGAACAGGAGGGAGTAAACAGTAAAATTATGCAATACAGTGATTCCCCAAAATAAACCCTATAAACAGGTAAGTAAACCCCTCAATAGAAACCTTCTGCTATAGAAAGCAACAGAGAGTCCTGTGGTACTTTTAAGACTAACAGATGTATTGGAGCATAAGCTTTTGTGGGTGAATACCCACTTCATCAGACGCATGGTTAGTCTTCGCTCATGACTTGACAAGTCATTGGCCAAGACATATACTTACCTGTTTTCTTTCTGAAGGCTCATAAATCAGAAGAGGAGCGCAAATTGCACACCTTGGACATCAGGAGGGCACTTGCCTTCTACATCAACAGGACCAAGCCGTTTCATAAGTCACCACAGTTTGTTGCGGTGGCAGACAGGATGAAAGGTCGCTCAGTGTCTGCACAGAGGATTTCGTCCTGGATCATGGCCTGCATCCATTACTGCTATGACCTGGCAAAGGTGCCCCCACCAGCGACCATGACTGCCCACTCAACTAGGGTGCAGGCTTTGTCAGCAGCCTTCCTGGCCCAAGTGGTGATTCAGGATATCTGCAGGGCCACTACCTGGTCATCTGTATTCACCCACGAAAGCTTATGCTCCAATACATCTGTTAGTCTTAAAGGTGCCAAAGGACTCTCTGTTGCTTTTTACAGATCCAGACTAACACGGATACCCCTCTGATACTTCTTCTATAGATTAAGCTTCGATTGTTGCCTGGGACCTCAATCATCCGGCTAGTCAAAAGCCATCGGAGAGAAGCTCCAGGGAGTCCTTTGATGTTCTTCTGGGTCTGAAGAAGAGTAGATGGTATGTCAGGGGACAGCAGCTGCTGATGAATGATGATAAGTGGGATGTGGCTATCTGTCCTTCTCTTCTCCTTGCAGGTGATGGCAAATGCATGTCCAAGTGGAGGCGGAGCTGTGAAAAGAAAACGCTCTCCCCCCTCTACCACTAGGATGGGTAGGTAAGTCCAAGTCAGACCCACGACAGTCAGTGGCGTAGCCAGCTTCTAAGAGGAGGGGGAGCAAACATAAAAAAGGCGCCCCCCCTTTGCTCCTCCTCTGGCCCCCCCCTTGGCTCCTCCTCCGGCCGCACCGCCCCTCCCCCCCATGGCTCCTCCGGTCCTGCCGTGCCACCCCCATGGCCCGCCCCCTCGCTCCTCCAGCCGCGGCTGCCGGCCGCCATGCTGTGCCCCCCCGCTCCTCCGACTGCCCCCGCCTCCCTCCCATGGCTGCCGGCCGCGCTGCGGGCCACCAGCCTGCGCACCCCCTTGCTCCTCCGGCCGCGCCCCCCCGCTCCTCCAGCCACACCTGCCGCCCCCCCCATGGCTGCCGGCCGCGCTGCGGGCCGCCAGCCTGCGCCCCCCCTTGCTCCTCCAGCTGCTTTTGGAAAGGCGGGGGAAGCAGCTGCTTCCCCTGCACCCTGCTAGCTACTCTACTGGTGACAGTCCCTTGTTGTCACTTGGATGAACAGCCCCGAGCAGTGTTCAGGACAGACTTATCTAACCCAGGAAACCCCATAGAAGGAGGAGAAAACCCCCTTCTGGGAAACCCTGTGGAAAAGGTGGTAAAAGCCAGTGTTATCCAGAAGTTGTTTACCACTTCTGAGGAGAAATAAAAGGCAGGAAAACTGTGATCAGCTGGGTCACATGGGCACAAACTCCATTTTGGGAACCAATATGGGTTCCTGAAATTATACAAAACATACAAAATGGACATAACCCAACACAGGGAGGGACAAGATCCCTGACGGGAGTAGAGACACTCCAGACCTTTCAAAAATCGGATTGTCAAGTCATGAGATGACCTGCCCTGGAGCAAAGGGTGGAAGGCTGAAATAGTGGCCAAGTGGACTTTGATTGATGACAGGGACAACCCCTGGAGCTTGAGGTGCAGAAGATAGTCTAGGATCGCCTGCAGCGAAGACTGAAGTAGAAGAACCGCTAGCCCTTGTGAGGCAAGGGAAAAGCACTGCGACTAACCACCACATGTGGTAAGAAGGAACTGTGAGGGCATAGGGCCGGCGGCACCTAATATACTGACGCATGGATGTGGTACTCAAGGGGGCACCAAAACCAACCCTACGGATACTGCTAAGGTAAAAATCTCCGACGGCTGCGCATGTGGGCACACTTAGAATGGAATCGAGATGGGTAAGCACTTGAAGAAGAACCAATAAGCCAGTAAGCAGGAGACATATAGGAACTATACAGATCAGGGCTTAAATTCTCCCCAAGTATTTCCCGAACTCTCGGGGCAGAAGCCGCATGGGGTGCCCCGGGGATTGGGGCAGAAGCCCACAGGAGGCGCCAGGACTCCCCCGGGTTTAAAAGTATTTACCGGAGCTCCACTCTGGTTGGCTTTGGCTGAATTTAAGCCTTGGTACAGACTTCATTTGTCCTTTGGAGTTGCAGTCAGGTACTGTAATGGCAAACCTCTGAACAGTGAAAATTGGGCAAGAATCCCTAGCCCTGTCTCCCCTACATCAAGATGATGCATTACTGTCAAAAAAGTACACAATATTCTTTTGTTGCATATATGCATTTTAACAATCAATGACTTGTACATGCATTGAATTAGCTTAATCATGATAAAATAATGCAGAAATCACGAGACAGGTCTAATTGCTGAAAATTAGTATATTCAATTCTTTCATAAGTTTAATTTAGTGAATATTGTTAACCTTGTAATTGTATACTTTTTACACTCATTAGATTTAAGGCTTGTCAGTTAGTGATTCACAAACTCAACATGCACCAATGTATTGGGTTTATTATTTTAAAAATAAATAAATAAATAAATAAATAAATCCATAGCTACAGCTTAAACTTGTGAAATCAGGTCTATATTTTAAACTCCTGTACTCCTAAATTAACATAGGGCCTAGGAACCTGAATAGGGCCCCCTCGGCAAGCAGTGCAGGGAACATAAGAATTAGCGTGACATATGCAAGTGTTCTGTTTAGAAACAAATACCTAAACATCCTCTTTAAACCCTAGTCTGGTCAAAGTCTTAAGAGTTCTTCCATGCAGTCAAACAAACCTTGTTCACTCACTCATGAGGGCTAGCACCAAGGCCGGCTCTAGGTTTTTTGTCGCCCCAAGCAAAAAAAATTTTGGCTGCCCCCACCCCAGCCCTGGGCTCTTCCCCCCTCCCCCCACACCCCCCTGCCGTCCCAGCCCTGGGCTCTCCCCCTCCACCCCCACCCCCTGCTGCCCCAGCCCTGGGCTCTCCTCCCACCCCCTGCACCCTCCTTCCGCCCCTGCCCTGGGTCACTGATAACTAGCTCCCAGGGCAGGTCATTCAGCAGGAATTTTGGATATGCACAGATCACAGACAGGATTGGTTCCCATATGGTCACAGAACTGCAGTAAAGTGGAACAATTTTCAGCTTGTGTGATTGGAGGATATCTGGATGCACATTATAAGACTCCATAAATGAGGAAAAGTTGAGGTGTCTTTATTAGTCTTTTGTTCCACTCTTTGTTTCTATGGGGAATTTGCCAATGCAATATCACTGTCTTCCTTTTAAACAAATAAAACTAACCAAAAAAAAAAAAAAAAGGCAATGGCTGTTGAAAATAGCAATTCCAGTCTTAAAAACCACTGGGAAGCATTTCTTGCTCAATTTTATCCTACTTTTTCTACAGCAAGTTACAGTGGATCAGTATATTTGATTTAGGAGAAATGAAGTAACAGCTGCCCAAATTGAGCTTGAGCACTCCTGAATTTTTAGGTGTTCAAATCTGGAAGGCAGGTGCTAGATTCCCTTTCTGAATATTAGCTAAATCTGGAAAGGAAAAGTCAATTTCTGCTTCCATGGCTCAGAAGTGGAAATCCTCCTATGTGCCTGGTACTGTATCTAAAGCTGCCCAGGTCCAGTAGAGCCTCCCCTCCCTTACTTTTCATTTTAAATTCTAGTGGGATCCACATACCTCCCTTGCTAGATTTCAGATAGAGAGGGGCACTTAGTCCATTTAGTCCACCCAATTCTTTCTTTGGGGGCTGCAAGGTGAGGTCTGTGGATGTCTTCTGAAGGGGATATCTGGGCCAAAGCCTTCTACTCCTTAGGCATACTTGTTCCCCATTCAGAGTGCCAACCCGCTCTAGCAGTGAGCTCTTCATTCACAGCAAGCTGCAGCATGAGGTTTCAACTACTATACTCCCTTCCCCTCCCTTTCCTGTTGCTAGAGGCCAAGGGAATGCTGGGAAATGTAGTTCTTTCCCTGCTCCAGGGCTGGCTCTATAGGCAGGGAGCTAACCAAGGAGCTACAGCTCCCAGGCTGGATCCCTGCCGGCTGCTGCCCCTGCAAATGGGCTGCCTCAAACACCTGCTTGCTTTGCTGGTGCCTAGAACCGCCCTTGGCTAGCACTGTATTATGGTCCCATAATGGTGCTGTTTCTTTCACAGGAGGGACTAGATGGACAATCCCTTTTAATAATCTACCCACCAGGGAGTTAGAAAAAATTGACTTCTCTTGAATGGGTGGATGGAAAGCTGATGTCACCACGAAGTGGTCCCTCAAGGAGCTGAGAGACAGACCTTAGGACTTAAAATGCAACAGATAATTCAAAATGTCCTGAATACATGCTAGCTTTGGCTGGGTTCTCCAAGCTAGAGACCAAACAGAAAAATGCTTCCACTTGGTGAAATATGTAATCCTACTAGAAAGCTTTCTACTGTTAAGCAAGACTCCCTGCACCACTTCCGAGAAATGTCCTTCCTCCTCATCTAGCCGAGCAGCCTCCATGCTCAGAGGTTCAGACTGCTCAGTGCTGGATGCTGAATCTGACTGTGATGTTGTGTCAGAGGGCCTGGGAGGAGGGGAAGAGGTTTGGGAGGTCGAACAGACAGGCTGAGAAGATCTGAGAACCAATACTGCCTTAGCCAAGCTGGTGCGATGAGTATCAGGTTGACATGATCCAACTTCAGTTGGATAACCTGAGGAATTAACAGGAATTGGGGGAAAGCATATATCAGCTACAGACCCCGATTCAAATGGAATGTATTGGGTTGAAGAGCTTGGACTGAACTCCACTTGAGAGGAAAACTGACTGCATTTTCTGTTGTCTTTTGTTGCAAAGAAATTGATTGCCAGAATACCCCAATATCTGAAGATGGACCTCAACATGCTGTTCTTCAGGGACCATTCATGATTCTGGAAAAAACTCTGCTGAGGTGGTCAGCTAACTGATTCTGAACATTGGGTAAGTGTGCTGCTGTGGAGGTAGTGTCCTCTTTGATGCAAAGTTTTATTGCTTCCTGGAAAAATTGGTCCCTGCTTGTGCACATAATACTCCCCTTTCTGAGATAGGCTGCCACTATAGACATGCATTTAGTAAACACGTGTGGGTCTGAGAATAGGCCAAAAGAGAGCACTGTATATTGATATGCTGACCTGCCATTACAAATCTCAGACATTTCCTGTGACCTGGGAAAATTGCCACCTGGAAGTAGGCATCCCGAAGACCAAGAGCAGCAAACCAGTCATTGTGATCCAATGCAGGAAGATAGTAGCCAGAGTAACGATGCAGAATCTCAGGTATTTGATGTATCTGTTGTGATTGCGGAAACTGAGGATGGGTCTTACCCCTCCCTTGAACTGGAATTGCTGGGAGTAGAATTTATTTCCCTGATGATGATGATGAATCTCCTCTAAAGCCCCCAGAGCACACGGAGTTTGGACCTGCTTAGAAGCTGTGACTCATGAGAGGGGTCCTGAAAAGGGATGGGGAAGGGGTATGAGAGGGGGGGAATGGACAGAAATTGGATGGCATAACATGATCCCACAGGGCTTAGAACCAATTTTTCCATAGTTATTGTTTCTCAAGTATTGCAGAAGTGAGCTAGCCTATCCCAAACTGTGGAGGCGTGGTTGATAAGTTCACAACTGGTATGCTGCTCTTGATATGAAAGTCAAGTAGATTGCCTGCCCAAAGGTGGAGGAGGATGGGCTGGTTGATTACAACTAGACCCAGAAGGTCTTCTTGTCTGCGATTTATGCTCCTTTCTGGTGAAGTCTTGCTGCCTAGCAGGGTAGGATGACTGTCAGAAGCATCGCTCCAGATGATATTGCTGGTGTTGTTGCTGACCTCCATCCATAATGATATATTTTTCTGGCCCGGGCATAGACCCCCCAATGACAGAAAAGTAGCATTGACTAAAAGAATGCAATGTCTCGTCATTTTTCTCAGAAAACAAAAAGCATCCATCAAAAGGTAAGTCATCTATGTCTGTTGGACCTCAGGAGCTGTGCTGGAGTTCTGTAACCATGAGACTCTTCTCATTGTTGCAGCTGAAGCATAAGTCTGGATGAAGATGCCATGTCCAGTGCTGACTGCAAAGATGTCTTGGACGTTAAATTGCCTTCTGCAATGAATGCCTGGAACTTTTTCTTGGAGGATTCCGGTAATTTATTTGTAAACTTGGACATAGCATCCCAGTTCACAAAGTTATACTTAGATAATAGCACCTGTTGGTTTGCAATGGCCATTTGTAATGAAGAGATTGAATAAACTATTATCCCCATCAATTCTAACTTCTTAGTCTCTTTGTCTTTATTTGTGGGTTTATATCTCCCCTGAAGTAACTTCTTATTTGCTGTTATCAAAATAAGAGAATTAGGAGCTGGATGTAAGAAAAACACTCAAAACCTTGCATGGGGATATAATACCTCTTATCGGTACACTTTGCTGTGGGCGTGTAGCGGGGTGGAAAAGCCCTGAAGAGGGCTTGGGCTGGGCAAGGTAAAACCCTGGCTGATTGGGGGAAGTGGCTGCAGCTGGGCCACACCCTAATCAGAGCCCAGATGGCCTGTATAAAGAGGCTGGGAGCCAAAAGCCCAAGAGTTTCTCTCTGCCTTCAGAAAGAGAAGGGCCTGGCTGCAGGGAACTAGACAGGGTACCTGTAGTGGAGCAGGGCTGGGGAAAGGCTGAGGAGCTGGGGAGCTCCAGCCTGGATAGCCCCAGGCTGCGGCCTGGTAATAGGCCAAGGGGTACTGGGGGTTGCAGAGGGCAGCCGGGGGTTGCAGAGGGCAGCCCAGGGTTAGGCCAAGGCAGCAGGTCCAAACCCAACCTTGCCGATGATGAGTGGCCTATACTGCAGTCTGCCCCAGAGAGTGGGGGCTAGGTGGTGACTGGCAGTGGCCTTATCCTGAGGTGAGGTGGGGTTAGGGGGTGGGGGTTCCCCTGGGAGGGGAGACCTAGTGTGTGTGGGTATTGCCAGAGGGCAACACCCAGGGCAAGGGGCACCGGGGTCCTGGGAGGGACACGGGGCCAGTGCAGAGGACAAGGCGGATCACTGCCCTGCAGAGGGCGCTCCAGAGGCTGGTGAGCTAATTCCCTGGATGACCAGCAGGAGGCACCGCAGGGGTGAGTCCAGACCTCTACAGGGCGCTAAAGGCACTGACTTTGATGTGCTTTGTGCATACACACATGAGTGGAATATATGTCTGCAACCACTTGAAGAAGAACAGCTTTTACAAAGTATTTAGACTCGGCAAACTGGTTCTAGCTGTGATGGAATTAGGCCGACAGAAAGCACAGGTGCTCAGGACTTGTGTTAGTCTCTATCTTTCCAAATTACCTGGCTAAGTTCCTTTTGGACTTTAATCAGAGACAGTTTTTGATTGATGACATTCCCTCACCAGCAGAGGAGGAACACATTTGCCACTGCACTACTCCTAGCCCAGCTAATGCAACTGAGAATTGATGCATATCTGGTAATGTAGAGCTCTCTCGTAGTCCAGCTCTTTTCAGAAAACATTTACAGTAGAACCCTAATTTTATCAATTACAAAAGCCTAGTTATACGAACCATCTTTCTGCTACCAAAGTCATCTTTTTGCCAGTGAATGTGACTTTAAATCCTTCAGCCAACATTCAAGTAGCTGTACAGGTTTGAAGAGACTGACATTTGGCAGCAAAAAGATGTAGTTCTCTCAAAGAAAAAAAAAATCAGGCACATTGTATATATCTGTTAGCATTCATTATGTACACTAATCATTGAATGATTAGTAAATTGACTTATGTACTGTACCTATTGTGATTTTGGGACGTTAGAGAGGTTAGAACCACATGCTCATCTCTTGGGCTGGATGTGAAGTATTTCATTTAAAGTGTAACAATGGAGGATAAACAAAAATGGGGGGGGAAATGCCAAGATTGAAGGGGCAAGGATAACAGTCTAACCTCCTTGAATTCTAGGCAACATGAAAAAGTTAAGGTTAGATAGCTGCCATTTTTTACAACTGTAGACTCAGCCTAAGAGGGAGTAAGAAGCTAAGTATAAGAAGAGTAGCTATAGCCGTGTTGGTCGCAGGACATTAGAGAGACAAGGTGAATAAACCTGGCAGCTGCGCCACAATGCCATCCAGAACCGCCTAGTGAAAGCCATCGCACCCGCCTTGGGGAGATCTCCGTGAACTGCACCATCCCCGGTACCGACAGCCAGCTACAACCTGACATCGTCATCACTGACGAGGCCCAGAAAAAGATCATCCTCGTTGACGTCATGGTCTCCTTTGAGAACAGGACCCCGGCATTTCGCGAAGCCCGAGCTCGTAAGCTGGAAAAGTATGACCCCCGGCCGACACCCTGAGAGCGAAGGGCTACGAGGTGCAGATGGACGCCCTGATCGTTGGAGCCCTGGGCACCTGGGACCCCTGCAACGAGCGTGTGCTGTGGACCTGCGGGATCGGTAGATGCTACGCATGGCTCATGTGGCGCCTCATGGTCTCAGACACCATCCGATGGTCCAGGGACACCTACATCGAACACATCACCGGCCACCGACAGTACCAGGAGGCGTGAGCCGGAGTGACATCGTTCTTCGACTACAAGAAAGGGACCAACAGACCATGATCTGGAACCAAAAACTCCCCAAACATTAAATCTCACCAAATGAGGGTCAATCCATCCTCATCATCATATCCACTCATTATACTCCACACCTGAACATAGCCATTATATGAACTTCATACCCTCATATCTCAATGTCTGTACTTCTACCCATCAATATTTTACCCCTAATTGGGGATATTGCAGATTATGTATTCCTTATGCCACCCGATCTTAAACTGAACTTCATACCCCTCGATAATCTGTATGTTATTCCCTGATAACCAGAAACTTCTATGCGTAAACTCTGTACTGTTCACTTTTTTTAAAACATCATCTTAATAAACATTTTTAAATCTCTTACTGGACCAAATTCTACTGGTGAAAGAGACAAGTTTTCGAGCTTACACAGAACAGTTCTCCAGCTCTGGGAAAGGTACTCAGTGTCAGATCTAAACACAAGGTGGAACAGATTGTTAAGCATAAGGAGTTAACTCATGTTGTAAAGACAATTTAAGGTGAAGCGGGCAGTTAACACCTCTGCAGTCATAGGACAAAAGGAGTGTTAGTAGGTTACAGTTTGTTGTAATGAGACATAAATCTAGTGTCTTTATTGAGTCTTTGATTTTTAATGTCTAGCACATTCATAAATTTAAGTTCCCAGGCTTATCTTTTTGAAGTTGTTGCACAGGTTTCCTTTGAGGACAAGGACTGAAAGGTCAAATGTGGAGTGATTGTTAATTTAAGTGTTTGCCCATGGACGATCTCTTTTATCATTTATCTTTTATAATTTGTCTTTTATCATTTTTCTGAGAGTTCATCTGGAAGAGTAGTGATTGTCTCATTTCACCCGCACAGTTGTCATTGGGGTATTTAGTGAGCTGGATGAGGTACATCACATGTTGTTGTGATAGGCTTGTGTAGGACCCATGGATATTGAAAGGTGTGTTGTAAGGGGTACTGATTATCATAGCAATAGAGATATTGCCATAACAGACACAAAACCTCCAGGCATATCTGGTGCCTTTTTGAGTTAGTGAATCCTGGGCTGTGGGGAGCTTGCTTCATATGAACTTGGCAAGGTTTGGGGGTTATTTGAAGGTCAGCAGAGGGAGTTCCGGAAAGATTTATTTCAGGATGTGGTCCCCTTCATGTATGGGTTATAATTGTTTAATGATACCCCATATTGGTTCCAGGGGTGGTAGGTGACAACTAGGGGTGTGTGATCAGAGCTTTTTTTTTTTTTTTTTTTTCTCTCTCTCCATATTGAAGCAGGTTCTCTCAGGGTATTTGGGTGGCCCATTCCATGATGTGATCTACTTCTCTGGTGGAGTATCCTTGTTTGGTGAAGGTGGTTTTAAGTGTGTTAAAGTGTGTATCCCAGACTTTCTCCTCAGAGCATATTCTGTGGTATCTGAGTACCTGGCTGTTCAGGTTTCTTGGTGTGTTTGGGGTGGTTACTGCATCTGTGAAGGAAAGCATGGTCCATGGGTTTCTTGTATATAGTTGTCTGTAGGATTCCATGGTTGAAAGTGGTGTTGGTGTCCAGGAAATTGATGCTGGTATAGGAGGATTCTAGGAGTTTGATGGATGGGTGTTACTGAAAGCACCCATGTATTCACACCCTACACCCTATTGTAGTAATCTTTGTATAAAATATGCCTTGTGAGGTATCATTTAAAAACTAATAACTCACTGGTCAATAATATCATGGTGAAATGTATGTAGCAACATTATATGTAAAGTAATTAATTACCCCATATGAGGTTATTAGCACAGTTTCAAAACCCTGCCTGATAAAAGTGTTAAGCAGGTCTATCCTAAACAAAGGAATGTGTGTTTACCTCAATTTATGTACAAGTAGTAAACAGGATCTTCAAGACAGTAGGGGAAGGAGATGGTAAACAGGATCTTCAAGACAGTAGGGGAAGGAGATGGTAGGAAACAGAATAATTTGCATTTCAGCAAACACAAGTGGGGAAAGAGAGCATACAGCTCTCCATCACTAGACTCCATGTTGCCATCTTCACTGCTTCAATAAACTTTACTTTAAGGGTAACCTTCAGAAGAATCCACTTCAAAGGCTCACTGGTCTATAAAAGAAAGCGACAGAAACCCCAAATTATCTCTTTGACCTAAGAAGACAAAGGCATTGGGCGGTGGGTGAACTGCTGGTTGAGAGAGGCTAGCCCCCTGCCAGCCCTGCCCGAGGACCCACCTTTCCATTGCCGGAGCCCTCCAATCCCACAGCTAGTGCATAGTGGGCAGGCAGAGTGTGGCCTCCTGGCCCCCAAGTGCAGGGCATGCGGGCGCGCACCCCCCCCCCAAGCACTGGGTGGTGCAGTCCCAGCCCTTGAGTGCAGGGGTGGCATGTGGCCCCCCCCAGCCCTCAAATGCAGAGCAAGTGAGCGGTGCACAGCCCCCCTGACCCCTGAGCACAGGATGGTCAGGCGCCCCCCCCAGTGCCCTGAACCCCCTCCCCCAAGCACAGGGCAGGAAGCCCCCCGTGTTCCCAACCAGGGTCGGCTCCAGCTTTTTTTGCCACCCCAAGCGCCCCCAATCGGCGGCACTTTGGCTGTAGCTCAGTCGCGCCGCTTCATTCTTCTGCAGCAATTCAGCGGCGGTTCCTAGGCTCCCCCTCTTCCTCTTCGGCGGCAGCTCAAAGAGGAAGAGAGGGACTGAGGGACCCACTGCTGAATTGCCACTGAAGACCTGGACCTGCCACCCTTTTCCATTGGCCACCCCAAGCACCTGCTTCCTTCGCTGGTGTCTGGAGCCAGTCCTGCTCCCAATCCCCCGCAATGATGGATGGGCAGCCCCAGCGCCAACCCACCCCCAGTGTTGGGTGGCACAGCCCCAGCGCCTGGGGGCCCCAGTGCTGGGCGGTCCCAGCCACCCCAAGTTCTGACACCCTCACCCTAGCCACAGCTTGCTTCCCTGAAGAGGAGTAACATACCTGGGCTGGGGCAAAGGGCAGGCATGATGGGGCTTCGGGAAGGAGTGTAGGCAGGGCCACGCCAGGCTGTTTGGGGAGGCACAGCCTTCCTCAGCCTATGCGACACATTGTCCATGGGCACCAGCACCTTTGGGCCTCTGGGAGAGATCATGACTAAGGCTACGTTTTAGTCATGGGTATTTTTAGTAAAAGTCATGGACAGGTCATGGGCAATAACAAAAATTCATGGCCTGTGACCTATCCATGACTTGTATTATATACCCCTAACTAAAACTTGGGCCAGGAGGCTGTGGCTGCTCTAGGGGGACCGTCGGGGGGGGGGGGCACTGCGGGTGCTGGGCGGGGGGTAGCTCAGGAGTCCTGCTGGTGCAGGGTGGGGAAGTGGGTGGTGGTGCATGGCCCGGGACCCCCGCTGGTGCTGGGGGATGTGTGTGTCTGGGCTGTGGCATGCAGTCTGGGACCTCCGCTGGTGCTGCTGGTGGGGGGGAGGGTTGGCGGGGCTGGCAGGCTCCCTACTGGGCTCCGTGCAGCGCCCCAGAAGCAGCTGGCATGTCCCTGCAGCTCCTAGGGGGAGCGAAGGCCAGGGAGGCTCCATGTGCTGCTCCCGCCACGAGCTCCAGCTGCACAGTTCCCATTGGCCGGGAACCGCAGCCAATGGGAGCTGCAGGGCTGGTGCCTCCAGGCAGCGGCAACATGCAGATATCCCTGGACCCTCTGCCTATGAGCTGCAGGAACATGGCAGCCTCTTCCGGAGAGCGACCCCCCCCCCCCAGTAAGCACCGCACTGCACCGCACCCCAGCCCTGAGCCGTCTCTCACACCCAAACTTCCCCAACAGCAGCCAATGCGACTGGCCCAGGGGCTGTCTGATCTGCTCGGGCAGCCCCAGAGCCAGCTGCACCAGCCGCTGCAGAAGTCACGGAGGTCAGGGAAAGTCACAGAATCTGTGATCTCCATGACAGACATGGAGCCTTAATTATGACTGAGGAGAAGGTCAGTCACCATCTTGATGGAAGACTGTGGGTGAGAAAGGCTATCTTAAAGCTTTGAACCAAAACTTGCTAGATTAAGTTTTAGATGTTTTCACTTGTTTTTGCTGGTAGCCATTTCTAACTATCTCCTATACTTGAATTCACTTAAAATCCTATCTTCTTTTGTTAATAAATGCATTTTATTTTTAATCTAAACCAACCCAGTGCTGTGTGTAAACTGAACTGTTTGTTAACTCCAAGTAAAGTAGCAAATTGTTGAATATTGACTCCTTAAAAGGGCAATAAACATTAATATCACTCTGTTTGTTCCAGGACAGGAGTGGACATTTCAGAACACACATTTCTGGAAAAATTTGGGGTTAGCAGAGTGTGGTGTCACCATACCAGTTGTTAACCAAGGTTGCTGGAAATCTGTGATATTGCAGGCAGGCTCCAGGATCCAAAGATTTGGACCAGGGCTACCCGGTACATAGACGGATTGCATGCTTGTTGCTGACTGTAGGTGTCCCAGGGAGAGAACCACAGTGGCAAGGCATTGTGAGGCACTCAGTGTTACAAGATAAAAGGTGACAACTTTTCACTAGTCTGGATTGCATAGATGCTGAGTTTCTAATCTGCCGGGGGGTGCTCCCCCTAGGCCCTGTCCCCACTCCAACCCCACCCCTGCCCAGTTCTGCCCCCTCCCCCGAGCATGCTGCACCTTCGTGTCCCCGCCTCCCCCAGCACCTCCTGATGCCACAAAACTACTGATCCGTGCCAGGCAGTAGGCGCTGGGAGGAAGGGGGAGGCACTGATTTGCAGAGCCCGCCGGCAGACAGAAGGTGCTGGGTGAAGGGGGAGGTTCTTGTAGGGGGGCTGCTGGTGGGTGCTTAGCACTCACCATTTTTTTTCCCCATGGGTGCTTCAGCCCCAGAGCACCCACAGAGTTGGCACCCATGGTGGATTGCACCCCAGAATGTGCACCCAGACAATAGGTGCTGGCTCACATTGTGGTGGAAGTCTATGAGGGAGTTCAGGCCATCTGTCCAAAGAATGAAAATATCATTGATGTATTTCAGGCAAATCAGTGGTTTTGTGGTGCATTTTTCCAGAAATACTTCCTTGAGGTGGCCTTTGAAAAGGTTGGCATATTGGGGAGCTGTTCCAGTACCCATTGCTGTTCCCATGGTTTCTACAAAGTATTTCCTGTTGAATGTAAAATTTTTATGGGTGAAGATGAAATGGCTGAGTTTGGCAATGTATTTAGGGTGGTTTTCTGAGTGTTGCCCATTGTCTTGTAGATATTAGAAGCAGGTAGTGATGCAGTCCTGGTGAGGGATGTTGATGTAGAGGGAGGTGACATCCATGGTAGCAAGGATGGTGTTTTGAGGAAGGTTGTTGATGTTACAGAGTTTCTGATGGAAGTCGGTTGTGTCCTGGAGGAAACTGTCTCTTTATGTGGTGAGTGGTTTGAAGATGGTTTCTATGAGTCCTGATATTCCTTCAGTAAGAGTGCCATGACCAGATTAAGCCTGGTTTTCCCTTGTTTGTATATCTTGGGCAGCATGCAGGTCACTGGTGTGGGTCTGCAGAAGGGGATGAGGTTGTAGAGTTTCTCTTGGAGTTGTTTTGTGAAGGGTTTGATGATATCCTTAAATTCCTGGGTGAATTGTAGTGTGGGGTCTTATTTGAGTACTTTATTGTGAGTGGCATTGAAGAGTTGTTGATTGTCATCATGGAGAGAGTGTGTTGTTTGTTAAGGATTTCACAGTTGATTTTTTTTCCTGAAGCAATCAGTGTAATGATCAAATGTGTAGTTTCATCTGCTCTGAGGGGTCCAGTCAGATTCTTTTTTCTGTGACAGTTGGGGGAATATGGAATTGTGGGTGGTGTCATCTTTGTTGTGAAAGAATTATTTGAGGTGACATCAAAGGAAGTATGATAACTGAGGCAAACTAGAATTCTATCAAGTTCTATGATGGGGTGGAAATTCAGTCCCTTGGAAAGTATACATAATTCAACTTGGGGTAGGAGTAGTCTTGATAAATGGTTGTGTAACCCACTAACCCTCCTTTGTCCTTTGACTGCAGGTGTTAACTGCCTACTTCCCCTTGAATGGTCTCTTGTAACATGTGTTAATTCCTCATGCTCAACAACATGTCCTACCTTGAATTTAGCTGTGACACTCTGAGGGACCCTTTCCTAAACCTCCGAAGAAGTGGGCTGTAGTCCACAAAAGCTTATGCTCTAATAAATTTGTTAGTCTCTAAGGTGCCACAAGTACTCCTGTTCTTTTTGCGGATACAGACTAACACGGCTGTTACTCTGAAGCCTTTCCTAAACCTGGAGCAGAGCTTTGTGTAAGCTCAAAATGTTGTCTTTCACCAATAGAACTTGATCCAATAATATATATTACCTCACCCACCTTGTATGTCTAAATAAAAGGATTCTAGCCGAGTGTTACTTAGGCTGATATTGTTCAATTTCAGAGGGCCCAATAATGCTTGAAGTTTACCCCAGTACGACTAACCTAATCAGATGTTTGATTTCATGTACCTTTGATGGTGTTATTTTTCTGGAGACAGTTATACAGTACTGGGAAGATGTAATCACAATCTTCACTTTGTTATTGTATGAAAATTCATCTTGTTTTTTATTACTGAAAGTTTCTGAAACTTTTTTAGAAGTCCATTAATTTCCTGTTTATTACAATAGAAAGTTAAAAATATGGGGAAAAAATGAGATTCCCATCCCTACTGAAATGCCACCACCAAAACAAGCTCAGCCCCTCCCCTCAAAACCAAGAACTTTTAAGAGTCTCTGAAGTGTTTTTTATATGTATGTCACCAATGGCTAGAAACCCTTTAGAAAAATAAGATTAAGGATATAAAGTTGTTCCTTATCTTCCAGAAGGATTTAAGTGAGGAAGAAATTTCACATTTAATGAAACGATATACACATTCCATTTAAGCAGTCAACAGGGCTGCCAATATAGTAGACCCTCAGAGTTATGAACACCAGGGTTACGAACTGACCAGTCAACCACACACCTCATTTGGAACCAGAAGTACACAATCAGGCAGCAAAGACCCCCAAAAAAAAAAATTACTGTACAGTACTGTGTTAAACGTAAACTGCTAAAAATATAAAGGGAAAGTTAAAAAAAAAAAAAACTAGACAAGGTAAGAACTGTTTCTGTGCTTGTTTCATTTAAATTAAGATAGTTAAAAGCAAAATTTTCCTTCTGCATAGTAAACTTTCAAAGCTGTATTAAGTCTGTTCAGTTGTAAACTTTTGAAAGAACAATGATAATATTTTGTTCAGTTACAAACAACCTCTATTCTCGAAGTGTTTGTAACTCTGAGGTTCTATTTTACTACCAATTTCACTCTTTTCAGAGTTTACAAAATAATTCTGTAAGGTGTACATTAAGAGATGGAGTCAATATTATACACATTTCTCATTGATCTTTACTAATATAAAGCTATCAGAAGAAATTCAAAATTACCTAAAAAATGTTGACTTTTGTATAATTACCCAATAAACTTCCCATTGAAATAAACTGATAGACAGAGAAATCTTTTCGCTTCCCTTCAAAATAGTGGTAGCAATGGCATATATGCCCCAATGTTTCCTCCCCATAGTTCACTCTTGTTTCTACTTATAGGTCAAATGCTTCCTTTAGATACACATAAAGAACCCCACTGCAACTTGGAGAGGAGGGATTTGGCCTTATGTATGCTGGTAGATTTCAAACCTTTCTGCAAAGAATCATTGTTTTACCTCCAGTTAAACTGTGGAAAGTTGCAGCTGGCAACTGCTCACCATTTCTGATATTGCCATCAATGATCTGCTGTGACTCCTATGCAGCTAGAAGATAAAAGTGGTGACCTCAAAGAACATAGAAGAGACTTGAAGTGTCTTGACTCCTCTTAACAGCTGTAACCAGATGGAGAGACTTCATCATTTCCTTATTTTGGAGGATACTCAGCATGAAGAGCAGATCAAGGGAGAAGTTTAAAAATTTTCAGGGTTATCTACTATAAATATCAGTTATGAAAATATTCTTGCCTAGTAAAAATCTGAAATAGAGTACTAATTTTTTTTTATTTAAAGAACCAAAACAATAACACATTTAACAGAGGTTTTGTGATTTTTATTTTTGAACCCCAAACTATCTGGCAGTGAGGAAAGTATTGTAAAAACTCAAAGATATAGTGCAGCCATTATAAGGGAGTATAAAAAGAGGAAACACTTGGTTCCCATGAAATTATACACAGCAGTCTGAAAAGCCCTGGACACATGTATGGAATTCATCTTGCACTTTTAAAAACATTGTTACAATAATGTTATACATAAAAGAAATAAATAGTAACATTTCAGTTTAACTTGCCCATTCCATTTGTCATGCAGTTCTATTTGTAGAACATTACGGTATGAAGAACACCTGCCACACAGTGTAAAACTTTTTACAACATAAAGGCAATGTTCATGTTTGAGCTTCTCTTTGGCATATTGTTCTACAATATATTTAACTAATTTATGCAAAACACAGATCTTACAAAGTTTTATGTGATAACTACATAATAAAGAATGAGTAAATGGCAACATAGGATATAAGCTGGAGCGTGGGATGGGACCAAAAGACCCATTCAATTGTTGTGTGGGGGTTTTGATCAGCATTTTCACTGGGGACTCCTCAAATTAGCAAACAGCTAATCAAGTTAATGCAGGGCCTTCCCTATACCTCTAAGTCAGGTAACTGCCATGCTGTGTTCCACACCCAGGACATGAATCACACAGGGAGCAAGGGCATGTCTACATTGGCCGTGCACAGTAAGATGGGATGTAAATCTACAGCACACTAGCCTGCTACACAATAACTGGCCACCATGCACTAAAAGTTCCACAGTGTGCCACAGAACTCCTGCTACAAACAGCTCCCATCTCTATGTTCAGGTGGTGGTGTCACCCTTGGTGTTCTGGAGGAAAGCCCTGGCTGGTGCCACCAGAATTGATCTGAGACATTGGGTGGACCCTGTGGTGCTCGGCCAGTGCATGGGGCTGCCCACCCTGCATCTCCACTGTTGTGTGCTCTGGGAAGTGAGGGCAGCCTTGGCTCCTGATTCTGACTTTCCTTGAGTGGGTCCTGCATGAGTGTGCTTTGTGTCCACTCCCTCATCTCTGGCCCTCCAGAACTCATTATTGGGCCCCTGCTCTACGAGCCTCCCCGGCTGCCCCCAACATGCCACCTAAGTCAGCTGAATAACATCCAGCTGGTCTGCCTCCAAGCTGTGCCAAGAGAATATCTGTAAGCGCTCATGCTTCATACTATTCACTTCCTCACCCTTGCGTCCCATCCAACACCAAGTGAAGGAACCTATTGTCACCTGCGGAGGGTGAAGAACCCTGGAGGGCCTGTCTGTACTCCATTGTAGTTCCATGGCCCACCAGAGATATTAATTGGCAACTCCTACATGGAGTTGTGAGCACAGGCATGTACTGGCATGGTTCACAAACTCTTCTGATACAGGTTCCTTTTACAACCCTTGAGATCTATGTAGAGTGCATCAGGTTGCAGCCCCTCTTGTGGAGCATCCAGAACCTCCTCCTGAGGTTCTGGCTGCCCCTTTTCCCCACACCTCCTGACTTTTGTACACTTAATCCATGGCTCCACAAAGTCATGGGACCTCCTTGTCAACATCTTCTGGACACTAGCCAAGATGGCCATCTATCACTCCAAGAGGAGGAAGCTGGATGGGGTGGGGGGGGTGCTCTGCTATTGTGGGGCCTTTTTATTGTCCCTTGTCTGCTCACATCTCCAGGCGGAGTTCCTCTGGGCAGTGTCCATTGTTTCCTTGGATGCCTTTGAGAAGCAGTGGGTGCTCTCTGGGATTCTCTGCGCTGTTTCCCTGGATTTTCAATCTTTAACCTCACTCCTGTTCCTCTTTTCTCCTTTGCTGTCCCCAGCAATCAATTGTAGCCTGGACTTAGTGGCTCCTTCCCCTATAATTGGGGGGGAGGGGAGGGCAGGGGGAGAGAGAGCGGGAAGAGAGCTTTAGTTATGGGCAAGCCTAGCTCTGTCTGTTTTAGTACTACAAATATTACACACCTCAACTTCTGCAACAAATGGGCATAGGCACAATTAACTCTGGCATTTCCCAATTTTTGAGTGCGTGACTAACTTTAATTATGCTCTTTTAACATAGGAAATTACACATGGAACATTAGGGTTTTTTTAAAAAATAGAAATTCCATCAGGTGACATCATATGGATATCCAGGCAGGCCATCAGCAGAGTTGGAAACTTTAGCTTCAATGCAAAGACCCTCCGCCACTTGAGCTAATGGAGTAACTGACAGCAATAGTAGTTTGTCATCTTCTATGTGGACCCGCACAAGGAGTGAATGGGCTACTTTGCAAGTGGGTTACACAGATATTTGCTTACAGCAGAGAACTGATGAGATTCCAAGAGTCTTGGGTTCCATTCCAAGCTCTGGAGGGGAGTGTTCTCTAGTAGGCACAGACTCTTCTGCCATCCCCACAGTCTGCCTCCTTCTGCCCATCCCCACAGTCTGCCTCCTTCTGCCCATCCCCTCCAATCTGTCCCTGTCCTGGATCTTCTTTACTCCTGTGGCTGGGGCAAGGAGCCACTCTCCATGCTGTTCCAGTATCTTTGCTCAGCAAATTCTAGTCCAGGGTGGGCAAACTTTTTGGCCCGAGGCCTACATCTGGGTGGGAAAATTGCATGCAGGGCTATGAATGTAGGGGCTGGGGCAGACAGTTGGGGTGTGGGAGGGGTGCAGTGTGCAGGAAGGGGTTCAGGGCAAGGGGTTGGGGTGCAGGAGGGGGGCGGGGTGTACAAGGGGGCTCATGGCGGCAGGAGGGGTTTGGAGTATGGGTTCTGGAGTGGCAGCGGCGCGCATCAGAGCCAGGGCAAGATCCCTGCCTGCGCTGGCTCCGCACCACTCCGGGAAGTAGCCGGCACCACGTCCCTGCGGCCCCTGGGGGAGGGGAAGGCAGTGGGCTTCAGATCCGGCCCACGGGCCATAGTTTGCCCACCCCTGTCCTCGTCTGACCTTTTCAAAATCCCTCCTCCCATCCCCATAGCTCCTTGCCCACCCAATCCCAGCTGCTGTGTCTCAGTCCCTCCACTATTTCTCTCCCTTGTCCCAGTCTGTTACCCACACCCCCATGTTCCCATCTACCCCCCCTCTAGGGTCGGCTCTTGTCCCCTCTGCATTTGAATCAGGCAGCTTCTTCCTCCAACTTGCCTAGGCCCAGCAAGGGGGTTGTCTTTGAAAGCACAGCAGTGACAGGCTCCCTACTCTCATTTCAGCTGCTCGAGAGCTAAACTTTCACAGAAAGCCCTGCTCAGCTATGGGCCAGAGCATGCCCAGTGCACACAAAATCTTTGGGGAAGTTAGCTGCTAAAATCTAAGAAGTTTACTTAAGTATGTGCAAAGTGCAATTTTTCACAGACTTATAACTTGCCCAGACTTGGGTGGATTTTTCACAAAGACACATCCCCGACACAAAGACCACCGCACATCCAAATTTGGAGTCCTTGCTCCAAAGCACAGGGCACTAGAGATTTTTTCAAGGAAAAGGTTGCTAGCATTTTTTTTTAACATAGGCCAAACAATGTGTTTTTCCCTAGTGTTCTCTGAAACAGCTGGGAGGGAAAAATAAAATCCACATATGGCAGAGACCCTGAGTGGAAAATTGCAACCCAAATGGTTAAAGTTTGGCAAAGTTATAAGCAACTGATTATAAAGGCAAGTGTCAGTGACATTTCTATTACAGAGCCTATGATTATGCAGAGGATGAAGACTAGGATAAAAAACACTGCAAACTGGCAGGTGTTTTTCTGATAGTTTCTTGGTTCAGCAGAAAGAGAATGGTATGTGCACAGTTTGTTTCCTCCCAATTAGATATTGGTCTCCCTAGATTTCCATCCAGCTTCAGCTCACTAGTACAATCTCTTTAAATTCTCCAGTTTGGATGTCAAAGCCATGCAAATGCACTTAGAGAAGCTGCCACATGCAATATCTGTGACCAGCTTTGTAGGTTCACATCAGCTCTCATAATGGTCTTAGCAGCAGAGGCCAGAAATATTAAAGCACTGGGCCTACAAAATCAGCCATCTTGACAGCCTGGGCTGCAGTATATTAGCTATATCGTGACTTTTGCAGAAAGGAGAGTCTCAAGAAGACAAGCCTCCTGCTAGAGAGTGACCTTCTTTGGCAGGGATTCATATAAAAGTTGATTCTCTCTGACTGTTGGAATGCATGTGTAAAGTCTCCTATGGTAAATGTCACAGCACATTGCTGATAGAAGAAGCCCCAATAGGAAAACTGTCTAGTTCTAAATCAGGTACCTAACATACACCAGATAGTGAACCTCACTTTGGCAAAATGTCCTCAGATGGGACACAAGACAGACACCTCGACACTCAAAGGTTTAGCTAGAGTGAATTTTTTTGAGTTAGTTTCAAATGGGGTTGACTACCTCAGTGTTACACCAATTAGCTAACCATTTCTTTTCTTCCTGTAAACTTGATATAGTAACAACTTACACTGAAGTGTTTAATAGGCAACCCATACTGAGCATTTCCTGATAGTGAAAGATAATTCCCTAAGACTATTCACTGTCACCTAAACTGAAAATTTCAGTCATAGGTGAACAGCCACTGTAGTAAGGTCCACCAGTGCAAGCCCATACTATAGACAAGCAAAGTTGTGATTTGTATCAGTACAGCAGACCCTACTTTGAAATTGTATGTTGTGAAAAAAATTATAGCATAACAGCTTTGCCCATCTACATTAGAGGTTTCCATCTGTTCAGCCACACTGGTGGCTGGCCACTGAGGCCTGAATCAGGGCAAATCTCCAGTGGAGCTAAGTTAAAATGTAAGCCAGTATGGTTTGAGGACAAGTATGATTTATAATGGTAAAATGTAATAGGGCTAATACAATTAGATCTAGCAAGTGATACTGAGTCATGATAGTGAAGAAAAGATCATAAAGGAAACACTTTAAGATCTTGACTGTATCTAATATTAGTGACACATTTACATAACCAATAAAGTCTACATTTGACTCACCACACAGTTAAATGCTGCATGTAAGAAAAGGAAAGAAACTCATGCAATTTCCATCCTTACTGTGACAGATTCAGTTGTCTCAATGCAATACTCCTCTGAAGAAGAAAGATTTTAGTAGATGAGAAACTTAGTTATCTTGCAATCACTGTAGAGAATATACTTTTAAAACTATTTTTTTTACATATTTATAGCTACTATAATGCGAGAAATAATTTTAGAATAATTAACTTTTCACTGCCACTTTTGTTCAAAAGAGTTTCTGAAGTCATTCTAGCTGTAGCTGATGAACTTGCAGAACAACTGACAAAATATATTTTAAATTTGTAAAGGTATAGGAAGTGCTGTGAAAGTAAAACAAAACAATTCAAATCTCATTAGCTTTATTAAAGTCATGCAGAGATTTAAACTAATTTAAGTTTGTACAATAATCATGTGGACAAAATGTTCATAAACGTTTATGAAGAAGGCTGTAGTCTGAGACGGTTCCTATAATAAATTCAGTGTTCAAGGAAATGTTCTAGATTTACAGCCAGATTCTATGTGGTTCTAAAAATCTGTACTGAACTGATCAAAATATAGAACAAAAACAATAAGTTTTTTTTTTTTTACAACATGAATTAACACACTCAGAAGATAAGTCAGATGACATCAAAGTACTTCCTTAGGATCATTTGCAGAGAATGGCCAACTTTACTTCAGCAGCACAGTTAATACTGGAGATATTTACAGAGTTAACGCCAATATTTACGTGCTGCTAATGTACTGCTGACATCAGGATCATGTTAATTCATAAGTGACATTTCTCTTCAGGAGGATGAAATCCTTGTATTTTTGAGGCAGCACAATATGGCCTGCACCTTTTCAAAACCCACAAACCATTATGTGCTGCTACGTTAGCCCAAGGTGTCTACAAAACGTCAAAGGAGTGAAAGCATAAGCTGTAAGTCAAACCCCACATTTTCTTGTTTAACTTTAACATTAATTTTACAGTATTGACATTAGCTATTTTAATACATTACAAATCCTTCATTAACATCTACTTTTAGTAGTGGACCAATATTCCACTTACAATTAAAGTCAGCTTTAGACTTTTGTTCCTGTCAAGTTAGCACACAGTAACTTTATGGTCCAAATTTCAGATCCTTGTCAAACTAATTAAATGCTGTGGATAGTTCTCTTCTGATTAGAAGTTAAGTTTGATGTCTCTAATGTGCAAACTTCAGTTCATCTTGACATTAAAAGAAAATTTTAAAAATCCCTGAAATGTGTTTCTTCTTTCCCTTGAATGGAAATCTTTTTGATATTGCTATAATTTCAGGGTCACCTTTAACAATACTAGAAGTTAAAATCTAGGTTAAGTAGAACTGTCAGTTTCAAGAGGTGAGCAAGAAACTGTAGGTCATATCTCAAAAGGGCTAGCACCTTAGCATTTACAAGAGATACTCTTGGGCCGGGGGATAGTTTAAGCACCCCAACCCCTTTAGGAAAAACCCACAAGAGTTAATAAGAGTGCTGGCTCTCACTCAGGCCTACTCAACACTAGACAAGGTGTAGAAAAAACTCTCCTACTCTAGAGTCTCTAGACACGGCTTATGCTGGCAAAAGTATTTTCACTGGTATATTAATACCGGTTTCCCAAATAAAATAAGGGCCTGTCTTCACTACCCGCCTGGATCAGTGGGTAGAAATCGATCTCTCGGGGATCGAATTATCGCGTCTTGTTGGGACGCAACAATCGATCCCCAAATCGACGCGCGTACTCCACCAGCGCAGGTAGGAGTAAGCGCCGGCGACAGGGGAGCCGCGGCGGTCGATTTGCTGCCGTCCTCACAGCGGGGTAAGTCGGCTTGGATACGTCAAATTCAGCTATGCTATTCACGTAGCTGAATTTGCGTATCTTAAATCGATCCCCTCCCCCAGTGTAGACCTAGCCTAAGTTATACTGGCAATAGCACTTGTTATGGCTATACTAGGGCTTTTGCTGGTATAGATGTGTAAAAAAAACACACACCCCTAATTGATGTTACTATACTAGTGAAAGTTTCTGATGTAGACCTGGCCTTCGGTAGTTTGAGATGGAATGGTCCATGACTTCAAACTGAGCGTTGGGAGGAAAAAACCAAGAACACAATGCCTTACACGGCACAGAATCACTGGCAAAGGTGACGTAGTGCAGACAATTTTTTTTTACAGAAAATATTTGTGCCCGTGTCATTTTCCCTTACCCACTTGCCTCCTAGGAGCATCAGGGCAGGTCTACACTACAAAGCTTTGCTGGCATAGCTATGTTAGTTAGGACTGTTTTTTTTTTTTTTTTTTTTTTAGCCAACGTGGCTATACTGGTAAAAGCTCTAGTATAGGCACACATCTGTATAAAAGTGCTTATACTGATCAGGAAGCTGGCACAAGTATAAAGATATAACTGCGTCTTTACTAGGAAGGTTTTGCCAGTTTACCTGGTATAAACCAGCAAAACCCTCCTAATGGTAGATAGTGACAGGCCTTAGAATCAGTTTCCATTATTTTCTGGTGTTTACGAATGGTGTCTTAGAACTTGTCACCCTGACGAAGATCAATGGTGCATCTACTCAGTTATCCTGTTACAGCAACTAATGCTGGATTATACAGGAGGTCTGACTACATAGTCTCTCTGAAAATAAAACCAAAAATGCACCTAACTGCAATACTGTGCCATGGCAGTAAATTTCTACCTGAAGAGATTGGGCTAATCATACACGGAGGAAGGGAAGGGAGGGGAAATAGAAAGCCTTCACCCAGGAGTTACAGTGTTGATGGAGATCAGGGAATGGACCACTCATAAAATAAATTTACTTAAACCTACCTGTCCAAAGGTGGCAAAGGGGTTCTCCACTAAACCAAATAAACTCATGCCCATTGGCTACCAATTTATTTAAAAGATCAAAAGAAACACAAAATAGCTAAATACTGCCAACATTTAATTCCTTTAAAAACACATTTCTTACTAATGATCACGTACTGGCCAAATTCAATTGAATTGCCTTGTTCTTAGACTTTTGAAGGTTTTTACTATGTTAGGTATTTACTCAACTCTAAAGTCACACTACACTCTTCATAACAAAGTCTTGGCAGAACCTTTCTATATGATGTTTTCTAAAAGCAATTTTTAGGCTGAGAACTGGTAAGTTAAAAATCTTTCCAACATAGGGCGGCGACATCATCAACTGTGAAGGGACAGGAAGCTTCCATTTTTCTACTTATGTTTCCTTGGAATTTTTTTTTTTGGGTGGGGAGAGTTGAGGTAGAAGAGTGCATTGCACCCCGCAAGAACCACCCAGAGGCTTAGGCCCCAGAATCTTCAAGTCTCTGAGATCTGCTGGATGTCAGGGGTATCCACACAAAGGCCCATACCGCTGCCAACCCCATCCTTTGGAAGTAGGACTAATAAAATCATGTTGCCAGAGATGCCCTTGAAGCCACTCATTTAAAGAGGTGGTTTGTTTTCCAATTTAGGGGGGCAAGCCAGTAGAAGTTAAAGTGATGGGGTATGTCCACTCTAGAAATGCTACAGAACTACAGCTGTGCCACTGTAGTAAGTCCAACTCTCATAGAGGCAACAGCTAGGTCAATGGAAGAACTCTTCTCTGCGTAAGCTCGAAAGGTTGTCTCTCTCTCACCAACAGAAGTGGTCCAATAAAAGATATTACCTCATTCACTTTGTCAATTTAAAACCAGGCATATAAAGATTAAATACAGTAAATAATTACTTTAACACGGGGGAGTGATAGCTCAGTGGTTTGAGCGTTGGCCTGCTAAACCCAGGGTTGTGAGTTCAATCCTTGAGGGGGGCCACTTGGGGATCTGGGGCAAAATCAGTACTTAGTCCTGCTAGTGAAGGCAGGGGGCTGGACTTAATGACCTTTCAAGGTCCCTTCCAGTTCTAGGAGATGGGATATCTCCATTAATTTTAAATTATAATTATAATTTATCTCTTCTGAACTGTTCTACAATGTTCACATTGTGACTTTTTTCTTAATACTTGTAGTAGTAAAAAAAAAAAAAAAATCAATCAAGTTTGCTAGGGCAAGAATTCAACACACACTCTACCTCTTTTTCAGTTCACAGAAAGGAGTAGGAGGAATCTAAGCAGATGCACTTTATTCTCTGTTCCAGGGAAGAACCACAGATCGAACTTTTAGTTTTGTTTTTTTTTCCAGAGGAGATTAACCTGAAGGGTCCCATCCATATTGACTGTAAAACACCCTAAGGGCTACAATTTAAGTCTGGTATCAGATGGGAACAACATCCTGCTCTGGGTCAAATTCATTGTACAAAAAAAATCAAGAATGCATAGTAGAGAAGACTTGTTTGATACTTTCACCTACAGTAATTGATATGTTCCAAATCCTGTGGTTTCTCTTTAGATAGTACATTGCTGGACATCCACAAGTCTTTTAGTATATTCTTATATGTGGACCAGACACTAAAGAGAGCAGGGTTGGGTGTAAGCCTCTAATTTACTTCACATCTGAAAACCATAACTGCTTAAGTCAAACTGCAGATTCTGGAGGTTTGTTTGCCTCTCCCACCCACCAAATGTCAGGTAATATACACCAGATCAAATGATAATATCAAGAAAACATCCAGAGTATTGGCTTTTTTGTCCAGACAAAGATTGCAAGCTTGGGCATAGTCCTTGGAAACAGTTTATTATTCAAAGTATTATTCGCTGAGGTTCCTTCTACCCATGTGCAATGACTCTGTGTTCTGTCAATATGCCTTTGCACTCCCTATCCGTGATATGCAAAACCCTGAGTGAAGGCTTTTTGTCCCAATGAAAAACTCATAGCTTGTGTAACACCCTGCTTTGTAGGCCCCGTGGTACTAAATGCATACACCACAGCACTGCCTGGAAGCTGGGAAGTAAGATAACCAAGATTAATCAGACTGCCCTTCTAATTTGCTTTGTTCATTTCCACTGATTTGCAAGCACTCCACCTAGTCAGATTGGTATGTTGTCTGAATCAAGTCAAAATCTTGCAGCAAGTAATCTTTCAGGGTATGCTCCTTTTTCAACCACTATATTAGATACAAGCTTGTACTGTATGGAAGCATAAGCCTCTTCAAATTGTCATTTTGTAGTCTACTGCTGCATAGGTCTGATATACAATTGGGTAAAAAGCCAAAAATTGGACCTTAGCACAGAACAATGAACCCCAGCAAACTTGGTCCTCACAGCTGGGTGTGTCTTCCAAAGATTCTAGAATGAGAGAAAATGCCATGAAGCGAGAACCAGAAAGCACAAAAGGACTGGTTGGCCTCTTGTTAACTCCCAGCCCCTGGAACAATGTTTTTACCCTACATATTTCTCTTTGTGTGTCCCGAAAGAAGATAGTCTTTATGCGCCAGCCATCCAGAACAGAGATAATGTGCTATCTTTTCTTCTATGACCTGATGTCACTACTGTCACAATTTTCATAAGCGTTCAGGAGGCCAAAAGGCTTGAAGGGAAAGGTCATCCGTTATTTGTATCTAAAGGATCACGGATCCAGTGCACAGACAAGGAAGCCCGCTAGTCAAGAGCAGAGGAACCCCTAATATTTGCTGTCACTTTGACATAATATTACTGCATTATTATAGTGCCCTTAATTTGACACTTGGACAGAAGTTTCAGATGTTCCATGGGAGGCAGACTCTTAATCCATTTTGGATTTCTGTAATCCATTCAATGTTGGCTGTGGAGATACAGAAATAACCCTATCTGAACTACTTCTGATTCCAGACCCTTTTATTTTGCAGTTGAATGTGTGTGGGAAAGATTACTTTCTAAAATGTGTACATATGAGCATTTTGTTCATGAAATAGCCATACGCTCAGTTCTCGGAGCAGTTACCCATTACTCCTGTGTATTCGGAGGCAGACAATATTGATTGCTATTGTAATTAGTGAAGGTCACTTTTGAAGCTAGCGTCATCCAGGTAAAGTCCACAATTTTCTTAGTAGATTTACCAAAGTAAAGGAACTTCATCACTCCTTCTACTCTGCAAAGAGCACAAGAATGCTAAGTGCATTCTGCTGCTCTGCATTAGGCTCAATATTCAGTACTATAAGTAAAATCTCCAACAATTAATCTGAATACCAAAAAAAGGAAAGGAAGTATGATCTAATAGCTAAAGCACAGGACTAGATGTCAGGAGGATCCAAATTCTATTCCCAGCTCTGCCAAACATTGTCTAGTAAATATCCACAATCCTGAACATCAGAATGGTCATGAATCTTCTTGACAATTAACAGCTGATTTTTTTTAAAAATAAAAGTATTTAACAGTACATGAGACTCATTAATTTAAGTAAATGCCAGTCTTCTCCTTTGGAGGCATTTTCCCCCGAGGATACGGAGTCATTTTTGGAGTCATCATTAAATTCTGGATTATCTTTCTTACTCCAGAAGGGCGGGGGGGGGGGGGGAAAGGGGAGGGGAGCAATCACTTTTTCACATATGAAAGATGAGGCTAGCACTTATCTACCTCAAGGGAATTGTAGCGCTAAACCAAATATTTGCAATTTACTTTAACAATTCAAAATGTCATTATTTAGTAAACAATGTTCAAAAACAAAATTCCAGAAATAAATGTATTCTGCCTTTTTAAGTTACCTAACAGGATAGGACTGAAATGATGAACTTAACTTAAAGGCCCTGAAACTAAGATTCAGATGTTAGATAAAATTACAGAACTTATCTTACAACAGTGTAACTCTTAAATGCACTGTGCATCTCCAAAGCTTTCAAAACAGATTTCTAGTGCTTTCAAATGGAAATAGATTTTGAGCCTATTCTGCATCAAATTGTTTAGAAAGCTGCTCCCTGTTTTAAAGTTTAGATTCAGTATTTAAGACAATTCAAATTGTCCTTTCTTCCTAGATTTATATGAAGTGGTAAGAATTTTATATTATATGGGCCTTTCTTGTAATATGAATAATAAATTGTAAGGCACCCCAAATTCTATCGGAAGGAGATGACTGTTCTTCACTATCTTCCAAGAATTACTGGCATGGATATACCAGATCCTTTGTGGTGAAGAGTAACCCACACGTTAAGGAACATCCATAAATTAAGGAGCGTATGCTAACTGGCAGATTTCCCCTTCTAATTCTGAGTCAGAGGTGTCATCTTTTTTGTCAGAGGCTGGGAAGACACTGCCAAGAGAATCTCTCCTCCTGTGTGCCACATGAAGCCACCTGTTCACAGACAGAACAATCCTGTACCCTGCATCTGCAGAGTATTATTGCACACTTGTTTTCCTCGTTTTGTTCTGTGTTCTTAGATCTTAAATATTTCCTAAGAAAATATACAACAAATAAAACCCTAAAAATAAGTTTAAGAACTTTTGATCGAACTTTCTACATCTGACTGCTTGATTCAGAGGTAGGAATCAAATTGGTAGCAAAAGGAAGGGGAGGAGTCAATCTGAACCAGGTGGTATGAAAATGCTTGTTCTTTCCATTCTAGGCTTCTTGCCTGCCTATCTGTAAAAGGACAAACAAACAAAATGGATCTGATACTGCAAACACTTAACCACATGCTTAACTTTAAGCATATGAATAGTCTAATTGGCTTCAGTGGGAATACTCACATGCTTAAAGTTAAGCTTGCATGTGTCTGCAAGATTGGGGCCTAACCTATCAGTCGACATTGATGGAAAATAAATCAGACCAGTATGGACATTATATTATATGAGAGATGACACCTGGAAGCAGAAAACCTAACCACTTTAGAAGGGGCTAAATGCCAAAGAAAAAAAAATGTAACCGGGACAGTTTTGCACATTAACAAGTCAAAATTTTTGTTTTCTTCTTTTGCAGGTTCATGAAGGTTACATGTTGTGGATTTTATTCTAAGTGACAATTCAATCTCTATTCTGAAGGCTACAGCACTGTTGCAGAAGACAGACATAAATTTTACCATAACAACATATCAAATATATTCCACTCTATTTGGGTCATTGATTTGATTTTTAGAAGAATTATTACATTTACAGATGACCTTTAAATAAAATGGTACTTAAAAGGGAATATTTTAGAGATATTTATTAAACTACATACAGAATGCATAAATGAAAGTATTTAAAAGAACTGTAAAGCATGTAAGGATATTCTATAATGAACATTATAACTACAACAGAAACTACACTATCCTCTAAGCAAATTATGGAACAGCTGATTATGTAGTAAAATAGTAGAACGTACATACAAAAAGTAAACTAGTGGTCTCTCTCCATTTCTCAAAGATTTAATATCAAAACAACAGTAGTGAAGGCTCATGTTACTATAACTTCATTTTTACATAATCGATGTAGTTACATTTTCAAGCACATTAGTACTACCTTATTTTTGTGGTAAATTATCATTATGAATATATACAAAATACATCTTATGATGTGTTATCCTTGATTTTTATAGCTATTTGACCGTACCTGCTAATTGACATAATTTGATATTTTGCAAGGAGTCTCCTACTAAGTGTAACTACTCGAAATAAGTTAGAATGAGGCAAACAGTTGATTCTAGGCTACTGATGGATTTCTGCTCATTCAAAAGATGCTTATTCTCCTCATGCTCTGTTTTCCTCAAAATTTAATAAAAAAAAAAAAATAAAAAAAAAAAACATTAAATTTAAGTCTGTCTGTGGTGGCACCTTGCCATCTCAAAATCTGTGTCTTTATGAAACTATTTGAAGGGTATTGTGCAGAGTGCAGGGACAAAAACAAAACAAAACCAAAAAAGCACATTGAGAACACGTTATGTTTATCATGGTGGGTGAACTCCAATTTAACAAAGCATAAGAACTTTCTTAACTCCATCTCTATTCAGCAAAGCACTCAAACATGTGCTGAAGTGTTTTGCTAAATAGGGAGGGTGTGCTGAATCAAGACTTTAGTGACTAGTTTGATACAGTTTCTTACAGAACAGAAAATGGGTCACCCACATAGGTTAAAGCGAAGTTATTTTGCAGTCTAAAAGTTTAGACATGAAAAATATTCATAATGTTAAGTTGTCACATTTTCATCACAGAAACCTCAGTGGGATGGACAAACTGAATTCTACACATGAAAAATACAAAGGATGAATCCATTTTCTAAACAGGAATTTTTTCAAGGAAAATATTTTTTTTTGAAGGTTCTTGTACTTGTTAAATCAAGTATTTAACATTGGTATACATTTCTTATGGTGAGTTAGCAAAGGTATCAATTTTAGATATAGATATAAAGTACTGATAGCCAAGTCACTATGACTGCAAGGTTATAGTTGACATCAAGACCTTAATTACAAATCTAGGGAAAGTTACTGCTTTAAAGACATACAGAACTATCTTTCAGAACCTAATGCTCTAGAAGAAATTATTTTCTGACTGATAGTTCAAATTCTCCAATTTATAAACTGGATGCAAAACAAGCACTCTTGCAAACTAAGACCCAGATTTTAAACCTTACTATGATATTGAGAAAGAATAGGCATTTCCCTGTGGTCATATTTCAAATTATATTTGTATGCACTACTGAAGTGAGCAAAGATTTAAATTCCATTTTTTAATCAAATCTACAGTTTTACTAATTGAAGTAGGGACAACATATATTTAATAATCCTTGCATACAATCCACATTAAATTGAGATATATGCATACATAATGAAGATCAGAAAGTGGCCCTTTGTTTAAAAAGCAGCTGTGTGACCCAAGATGATGTCTCCTAATTAATATTCTTCCCACCTTTGGGCCAAAACATCTGTGAGGGTGGGCTCATGGAGAGGATCTGCACAGATACTGGTGAAAAATAGGAGATGGTGGAGAAGCATCATTCTCCCTTCTTCGAAGCCAGCAGAAGACCCTCTGCATGTTTGGAGGCATGAAAAAGAGAACCTTTCTGTTCACCAGGGTTTTGCCTGTACAAGATAATGCTAACAGGGTAAACATTATGTTGCAAAGAATCCTCTTTTACGATGTGAATTCTCTACATGTGTGTTTTGAGCCAATTACAGGTGAGGCTTCCTATCAGGAAGAAATGGTGCCATGAGGGACAGCAGGCCTCCTTCTAATCCCCCACTCCTGGCAGATGTTTTGGGTAGCTTACATTTATGGGTGCTTGGGAGTGCTGTGCTACTCTCTCTGTGCTAACAGCCTGGAGATCATACCCCCAGCCCAATTTACCAAGGGTCAACTTTGCCCCAGGAGGTTACCAGCACAAGTTCCAAGTCATAACCTGGGATTTCCCAGTCCTACTGCAAATTTCCTCCACATAGGGGATAATTTAACCCATTTTAGATATATTATGAAGTATTAAATGCAAGCTCTATGCATTTTTTAAAATAGAAAATAAAGCCAATTAAATAAAGCTGCAAAGACCATAAAATGCTGATTATAACACCATTTTCACAGAAAATCTCTTTAAATTAATGTTAATTGTCACTATTTAGACCCAGTCGTTTCCCCCTAAGCAAAACCATCTTTAATACAAAAGGGGGGTTGGTGTGAGTGGCAGGCTGAAGTAATAAGACTTTGTTTTGAAGATTTTAAAACAAAGCATTTACTACCATAAAGAAATAAGGGCAAACTCAAAGGTTAAAGCATTAATGCAATGGTGTAAATATTTTTACATATGACTAAATGTTCAATTGCATTTCACAGAAAAGCTGAGTTTCTTATTTTTTAAAAATAGTGTACCTGACAGAATAAGACATTCCCCTCCTACAATACTTTAGTTGGGAAATAATTTTCTCATTAAATATTGCCATAAAAACATTAGAGAAATACACCAGACTGGGGTTCCCCCCAGAGAATATGTAAGTTATTCAGATTTTTCACTTCAGAAAATGCTTGCAGTGAATACCCAACTATTATTTCAAATAAGCTCAGAAATTAGCATGTTTGGTAATAGAGGATTACTCAGACATTAAATAGACCAGTCAATCAGCAACCACATCTCCGAACATACTGCTTCCCCTCCAAATTATTATCTGAACACTTGACAAGATAGCCAATTCAAAACAAGGCAGATTAAAAAAATATTATTAGTGCAGTACAGTGAACAGTTAAGTAAGTGAACTCTGATTATAGAAAACCTCAAATGCACTTTTAATTTATTGATTTGGAGGCACTTCTACCAAACTTTTTGTTTTTAAAAAAAAAAAAAAAAAAAAAAAAAAATCAAGATGAGGTAATCCCCCCCATCCACATCTAGACATATGTTTTTGGGTCAAAGAACAGATATTTAAATATCAATTAGTTTTAATTATTATTGCTAAAGATGATCTGCATGTAGTTTGTTGCTTCTTAAAAATTAAGTCTCATGAAAACAATGTTTATTCACAGGCGAGGAAAAATTAAGTGGACCAGTCTCAAATCCTTATTACACAGATGTCTTACTAAATGACTGGCAGAATAAAAGTGAAATGCTTATTTAAATCTGATAACATTTTAATGTAGGCTTTTGTATGTTAAGGCTGGATTTAGTTTAAATCAACAAAAGCCAGGAAATGCAATTATGAAGGATTCCAAAATTTTAAACTGCCTTGCCTAAGATATCAGAGTTTCAAACAATGGGTGATTTTACATGTGTTGTAATAACTAGGCACAAGTTAAATAATTTTCATGAAGTAGATATGCAGCTATCCATTTCAATTGACTTAGAAAAGCAAGAGAAGACTATAAAGAACACATAGGAAAATTGACACAGTGATCTGCAACAGCTCTTTTAGAGAGTTATGATCTATTATATGAGCATGTGTTGTCAGCTCTCAAAACTATTATTTAGCCAACATGTCTGTATAGTTTTGTGTACACACCTAGAGTAGGAATAATAAAAATGGTCACAAAATGTTACACATATGTAGGTTTGTAAAAAAGTAAATCTTGTGCATTTTTATCCCTTTCACCTTCAATTACTATTGGATAATTAAGACTAATTTAAAAAGTTATGTTTAAATGTTTAAATGCCCACACCAATTCTTTTTAAGGGCTCCTCATTGCAGTCCTTATTCAGGCAAAACTCACAATTGTAGTCAACAGGAGTTTTGCCTAAGTAAGGATTGCAGCAGTCAAACTTAAGTGTGAGAAAAAACACACCTTCCATCCCTCTAGACAGTCACTATACTCTCTTTTGGGCTGTGAATTATATAGACCAAGTTTCAGTATGGAAAATTTCTAGAACAAATCAAGAGCTGAAAAGTGGATTTTATAATGAAAATTGACAACTTTATTTAAAGTAGCAGCCCTGTGTGATATTTGAGCTTGTAAGTTAGTAAGTCTTCTGAGTAAGTGTGTTGGTACATATTTTAATTCCTCATTTTGAGGCAACTCCCCCAAAATATTACTATATTTCAAAACTATCCATTTAAGGAAATCAAGTATTTCGAACAAATATTAAAAAACAAAAGATTGCAACTATTAAGGCCATGATCCTGCAAATTTTTACTCATGGCAGCCTTTAGCACTATTTGTGTGTCTAAGAGTTTGCAGTATTAGGCCCTAAATTTACAATAATCCTTTAGATTCCTGGTTAAAATCTAGACAGTATATTTCCCTTCAAAATATTACATTAGAAATACCCTCAACGTTAGTCAGACTGAGGAATACCTTATCAAATTTTCACCTTTTAAATTTGTAACAAGGGAATTTTAGATAGATTTGCCTACCGATATAATTCTGATTTTCATTAACAGGATTGCAATAGCTTTTGCACAGAAAAATATGAGCACAAACAAAATTATTAAAATGAATGCAAAGTCCTTATATTCTTAGAGAACTGGAAACTCAAATTATTCATAACTGAACAGTACCCACTGAATCAAGAACAGAGGTTCTGAATAGCTTCTAAAGTTTAAAAACTTTGCATGTTATGCAAATTATCCCAAACAGGAGTATTAATAATAATCCCAATAAAATAGTAATTTTGGGGGGGTTGTTTTATTCTAATAGAGATTTAAAAAAATTCACTACCTATTTACAATAAAATAAACAAGGTGGTGGGTTTATCAAAATATAAAGTTATGCTCTAGTCCAAATTTATTTACATTTTATATTTTGTGTGTATTCAAGGTTTTGGTTTTCAAATGTTAGTTTTATGTAGAAGGCTTTCAGTACCTACAAAATGGTCATACTATATCGAATATTTCCCACACATTCTTTAAGAAAAAAATATTTCCTAAAATATTGTTACAATAAAAGGTGTATTATTGCTGACCACTTGCAATCCTTCAACCAGATTTGAAATTAGCTACCGAATTAAGGCTAGATATATTTTACACATCTATGGATTTGCTGGAGCTTTTTCAGGTACAGTCAGCAATTGTATGGGCTTATTGCAGCTTTTAAAAGAAAAGTTTGTATCTTACATTTTGGTACAATTATTTTCTGCAAAGATATATACATTTTAAAAGGCAGTAAGATTTGATTAAGGCTAAAAGCTCTATACCAGCTGAATACTCAAATTGCTAATGTCACACACAATATGTTCATAAAATTAGTTTTTGCCACAATGCATTTTATGACAGAGATAAAGTCTTTAAATTTCTAGTTCTCTGTTTAGTGTTTAAACATAAATTTGTTTGGTCTTAGTGCAATTACTTTTTAAATTTCAGTTGTTTATTTTAATGGTTAGCTGAGATTATTCATATACAAGTACAGAGGTCTTGATTACTTTGAGTGGATTTCTCAGTTTCAACCAAATTACCACTTAGTGCAAAGCAAGACTTGCAAGATGAGTACTGTATATTCTATGTTTATTATTGTTAAATAATTCATTGTTTTACTGTATAATACTTAAATATTTATTGATAGGCTCCAAGATAAATTAAAATTTCTGATAACTCTTTATATAGGTGGGGTTTGAAAACAAATTTTGCAAATTCTATACTGCTTTAATTGTGAAGAGGCTAGTTATTAATAACTTTAAAAAATAATTTTGTACAGTACATTTAAATGCACTCAGCTAGTTCTCCATTCTTCTTTCACACACACTATTGACAACAGAATAAAATTACTTAAAAATAACTATTGTATCATCCATTACTATTATTATTTTGCATTAGCAGTAGTAATTCCCAATACAAGAATATGAGAACAACACTATATGGAGAATTTATGTAACTCCAATAAGCAAGACAGTTGCAAGCTCAGCTTTTTGTACATATTTTGGCCACTTAACACACTGACTGTCTTCAGAGGGAAATGGAGACTGTTTTTTTATTTAGTCTTAAAACTTAACAGAGCGAATGTGAAGAAGAATAACTTCAGCAAACAGAAAATCTTTAATCCAGTATAAAACAGTCTCACTATGCATAAACCAAAGAAGTCCTATTACTACATGCATTTTTAAAAATAAAGAGCATCTGAAATATGTGAAATGTTAATATGATATATACCATTCTCATGCTCCATCAGCTTCCCAGAGAGAATTTTTCAATCACAGAAGTAAGTTGTTCTCCAGAATCAGCTCTCTATTGAAAGGTCAAAACCTGCAATAAAAATGTCATGTATTATAACATATTTCCGACACCCACAGTTTCATGGTTGATCCCCAAACATAGATGTAGGTCACCAAGTTGACCCTCACTTTGTCTATGTTAAGGAAAACCCTAATTTTAAAAACACACACACACACAAAAAACCCAAACTGACTTGATTAGAAACACCTGTGATATGCTTCTTTATTATCAGTAGCCTCCTGAAACAAATCAGATTAGTATGTTTCTGCTTTCATTCTCCCTATAATGTATTCTTGTGGGAAGTAAGGGGGAGAAAGAGTGGGAGGGGAGAAAAAGAATTAAACAGTTAACTATAAACATTTAACAATTAACGTGTGCGCTGTGATACTTCCTGAAATCCGCTACTGACTTTTATCAAGAAGTGTTTAGCATGTAGTGCTTTCTTTAAAACAGTTTTTAGCCCACTTTTTTCAAGACATCAGCAGTACAATCAACATTTTTAACAAGGAGGAATTGTATAAACACAATAAATTACTCTATAGCATCTAATGGAATTGTATAGTATTGCAGTCACACACATTTTAAAGGGGGGGGGGAGAGGGGGAAATGTGACCATGGAATTTATTGGATAAAAACAAGGCAAAAACCTGATAAAGATGGTCACTTCAAATATTTACAGGAAAAAACTGTGAATTAATATAGCCAAATGCTCAGATTTATTTAGCTTTTGTACTATAGGTGCTATGACAAGAAACATCCTAACTAAGTCTAATAAATAAGCAGCAGATGATTAGATCTGGTCACCTGTTTACAAATATTTTCAATATATTTGCTCTTTACTCCTTAACTGTATTTTCAAGTTTTATTAAAGACAACAATAGTATTTTGAATAAGGTTATCTTGCTTTTATTGTAAAAATGCATTTTTCTTTACCTTTATTCCTCTTCCCCAATACATCTTCACTACTCCCACCCTTTTAAGCACAAATAATTTGGAAAAAATATCCAGCCAAAAAAATATTTCTTTTGTTGATTTTTTTTCTAAAAAAAATTATAGTAATATAATCGTTTACTATGTTAAATGTTAAGTTTGAAGCTAAACATATTCCTATTATCACAAAAGAAATTTAAAATCACGATCAAGATATTTTTCTATGTCCAAATCTTAACCCAATTGGACATTTCTTACTAGATAAACAAATTAGTGGATTTTTGACTCAATTCTCAAAGTTAATAATAATCTATATTTACAATGGGTACACTTACCAGCCTTTAGAAACTAAATAGTTAAAAATATATATATTTTTGCCACTTTCAGTAGTGGTTTCCTTTAGACATTAATAAAGACCACAGAAAGTCATTGCTATTTTTTTCAGTTTCAAGTAAAATGGAGATTATATCTTGATTTTGAATAAGTCTTCTTTGGAAATGCTTTAGTATTTAGTAAAAGCTATATATTTTTATTTATACACCATTTGTGTGTATACACAATAATAAATGGGGACATACTTGTACTCTAGTTATTCTGAACTGCTAAAATTTTAAAAACTGTTCAGAATTAAAGAAAGATTTTAAAGTCTATTATTACTTTCCACAAGTAGAAACTAGCTTTTAAAGGTACAACTACAGTGAACTCCAATTAGACACAAATATTAGTCAATTAAAAATAGTTACAACATAACTGAATTAGAAGTGAAGTTACATTATCCACCTCCAATCTTCATGCAAGACTGATGGAAGTTGTCATACAAAAATAAATGAAGTTGAGAACTAAATTATTTCTCAGAATTATAGACTCATTAAATCTCTAAGGTATAGACCTACCCAAATGTTTCTTTTAGCAGAATTACACTTAAAAAAAATTACAATAAAGGGTTAAACAAATCAATACAGGCATTGATTTAAGTTATATTAAACAAAGACAGAAGGTTTAAACTAAGCCAGTTCTTACCATTTCAGAAATATAGTGTACCACACAAAATTATGAAAATATTTTCATGATAATATAGAGTTAAAAAGAAAAGAAGTTCAAGTTTGATAGGTACTAAGACAGTGACTACTCAGCAATTCTATAGAGCAAGTGCCAATAATTCACAAAATAAATAAAACTGCAAACCGACTTTTTCATTTAGGTTTAAATTTAGACAACTTTCATATCCCTGTTTTTTGTCTCACCTTTCCCTCAATATTTGTAGATACTTACTATTATTTCTATCTTAAAAAAAATGCATTACTAGTTGAGTCAAAAATTAAATAACTTACTTCTAAACTAAAGTAGTGTGTAAAGAGTCAAAGAAATGTAATATACTATGTATAAAAATAAAGTGATTTTGTACAGCTTGGTCCAAACAAAAAATTAATATTATTAATAGGAAAGGTAGTATTTTTTTCTGACCACCGGTTCTAGCGCAAGATTATTATTATTAGCTATTTAGAACTTGCAAATAGATGCATAGAGAATATATCCAAAATATATGTATATACTTTAAAAAAAAGCGATTTTCTGTTTTTTAAAAATTTTACTATCAAATATTCATTTCAATTCGGACAGAAAAGCCTGAATTTTATTCCTTATAGCTTCCACTGATAGCCAAAAAAGTCTAAGATGCTCTACCTTTGACAATTTGTGATGAAATGAGTAATGAATGTAATTACTGAAATGATTAGTAATTGGCTTTGGAAAATCCCCCTGTATCTAAGAAAGCAAATACCTCCAGCATATGCAGAGACTATAATTTTAAGTTTCCCAGTTCCTTTTAAATATAGTTTAATATTTCCTATCTCAAATATTAAAAAATAGTAAGTTGTTACAAAAACAGACCGTTACATTACTATTCTGTACATAAAAATAGGAAGTGAGTGTATATATATATATATATATACACACACACAAAACACTCCAGATTTTTTTTTTGATACACCTGTTAGAACAGCCTTATGACATCCAATATGGGTAACATAAATTTTCCCTGAGGAGTGTACCTATAGGCAGGTAGCATGTATGCAGTTCAAGCAATATATAACTACAAATTCTAATGTATCCTAATACAGAAAGTAACAATTAACTTAAGGAAATTAAAACTATTAAGTTTAGAAATAAGTTTTCCTCTATAGCTTTGTATTTCATATGGAACAGTAAGAAGGCTCGAGTCTATTAAGCTTAAAAAAAAAAAAAAAAAAAAAAAAAAAAAAAAGAAAACCCCAAAGAGGACAGATGGTATATTCTAACTTTAATATATAGCTAACTAAAATATTCTATCTTAAAATGTTGCTACAATAGATTTCCAATACAATACAAAAATATCAGTAAAAGCTACCCACGTAATTCCAAATTACTAGGAAATAGTCCTTTTTATTTATTAAAAGAAGTTTCTTCGATCTCCAGTACATTTACACTTGCAAAAAAACAAACAAACAAACAACAAAAACACCCTGTAACTCTTGGGAAGTTTCAGTGCAACTTTAGCTTTTAACAGGACAACTGTAGCATATTTGAAAAGTTTTTCTGAGAGCCAAAATAACTGAACAGGCTTAATAGAAACAAATTTATGAAGAGGATACTGATTATGTTTCATGACAAAATTATAAGCAATAATCTGATCACAAATGCATAATTATAACCTTCATTTATGGGTCTAGTGTAAATACATGTTTATTATAACTACAAATATATTTAGAGGAAATATCAAATTAATCTTTTCTAAGGCCAAGTAAACCTCAGTTAATGTTTGACATTTTAACTAAGGTGAAAAATGCAAGCAGTCCTATAAGGTTCAATTTAAACTAAGTGAATTTCTCAAATACATTAAATGAGTAAATCAAGTATCAGGAAACCTATATAAATTACATAAATGCGCACTGTATAATGATATCAGATTGCCTGCTGCTTTCTTTTTAGCCACACCCACTTTTATATCATTATAAAAAATGGAAATAGTAAAGTTCTGAAATAAAAATGGAGCTAAAAAGAAATCACTGTTTGATGTAGTTAAATATCGAATAAGTACAAATATTTTAATTATAGAAGACTATAACAAAGCATATGTATGCTATGTACTTGAATGTCAGAGAATGAAATAAAGCATACGCACCTGTACAATACTTACCTGTTCTGTTTTATAAATTAACTATGAGTCAGGACAGTTATTTCCTTGAAAGTGAAAGTCAGTGTTTATAAGTTTACTTCCATTGCTGAATAGTGTAAATCTGTTCAAATACTGATATTTTAAAAAGTATACACTCAGCTACAAAGAAACAGTTTTGTGCACATTCCCGCATAAAGTATTAAAAATGTTTCTTAAAACAGTTAAGTAGTAATCGTGTACCTCCAAAGAAATAAATGATAAAATGTCATAAGGTATTATTAGCATCACAATTTAACAGATTAAACTTAAATTTCTAGCTATGAGGATTTAATGATAAACTAGAGACAAACTAAGAGTAACTGTAGCTGAATAGATAGACTAATAGTCTGATTTGTATACTGGATTTAAAAACTGAGAAAACCCCAGGGTTCACAATAAGAATGTGTTCTTAAACTATTGTATTTCTGCCTTACACAGAAAATACCTTGAATCCAGCTAACATGCTAAGTTTTGTATTTCACTTTAAGGCTACAAGCCTTCAGCCATGTACATAGAAATCCTTTGTACAGCACTTCTGCACCCCAACTCTTCTGTACGTCCCTCCTCCTACGTTACTCTATTAACTCATTATTTTCGGTGCAGAGGGTGCTAAGTAAAACGCACATACTCTTGGCATTAACCAGAGTGGATAGATGCGCGCGCGGGGGGTTGGGGGGGGGGTGCAGAGCGAGAGAAGCGGAGAAATCCTATGACCCAGTCCAACCTTCAAGCCCCAGTAATGCGTTCATGCAGCCAATCAGGGGGACCATATACTCGGTCCAGTATTTTCTGAAGTGGCACATAAATGAGGGCCCGATCCTGAATTCACTGCGCACCCAACGCTCCCAGGGATTCAATGGGGGTTCTCGGTGCTCAAGTAAAGTAGACTAATGCCCTGAGATCTAGCAGGATTCGGGGAAATATTCATACGTTTTCTGCATCTGAGAAAGGTTCTGGCGGCCGAAAGCGAATAGGGAAGTAGGCAGAGGAATAAAAGTAGCGCTAGAAATTGTATCTGGGAAGGAGCCAGATGGTCTGCCTGTTTCTGAATCTGCAGTGCTGTACGTTAGCTTATCTGCCCCCTGTACATTATTACCCCCCCCACTCCCACCAAGTAACTGCTGCAACAAAAAGATGTCTTTCTTATGTGTGCACAACTATGAAGCGTGAGCGCCCACGCCAAATCCAGTCCCGAGAGGGTTAAATAGCGTCGTGGAGGAAAAGGCACAGTGTCACATATTATGTGTATGTAACGGGGTAATCGCTCATCACATACACTGCGAGAGTGAGCCCACTACATATCACCATAAGCACAAATACTCATAACCTAGGGGAGACCGAGAACCGCTGCCCACCGAGAACTGACATAGAAACAGCCACCAAAAAAATAGCTAAGCCAATGACAAATAGCGACCCGGGTGACAGAGACGGAGAATTTAGTAGGCGGAGAAGAGATGGTGAATGGCCACTTCTAATCACAGTATTAGGCTACGCTGCCTATGGGAACGATATTTACTCATTTTGCGGGGATGGAGGAAGAGAAGGCGAAAAGCACCTACAAATAACTGGTACAATTCAAACGGCCCCAAATTACGTTTTCTCTTTGAGCTCGGGAAGGAAACTCGCGTGTTAATGTTCAAAACAATTAGCCCTGGGTAATATACGACTAAAAGCGCGTTGGTCCTTCGTTATGAGCCAAAGGGACGGAGATGATAAATGCGATAGCGTGCGGCAGCACAACCGTCACCCAGGGCTCTGCTAAAGGCGGCTTCGAGATCGTGACACGGGAAATTACGATCTTAAAAAGTGCGAGGCTGAGCGAGCTCCGAGACAGAGGAGTCAACCTGCCTCCATCGAAAGGAGACGGGGGGGGGGGCGAAGGGGGGCGAGGGAAAAGAGGGGCTATTCGGGGGGCCCTAATCCGGGTTACAAACCCTGGGGGGCGGGAGGCTGAGAGAGGGGAGCCCTGCTGGCTGCTGCAGAACAGTGGAACCAGCAATCGCTGTATCCCGAGCACTCTCCGGGCTGCCCCGCAATGCCCACGGCCACGGGGAACACAGCCTGTCACGTCACGTCACGGCAGAGGGGCGCCCACAGGGGGCTGGGAAGGCGCCCTCCGCTCGGGGTGCTCCGGGTCCCCAGCCTGCCTCTAACTTCCCTGCCCATCTCTGCTTGGGGCTGAGCCGCTCCCAAAGGCGGGGGGAGGGGGGCACGAGCGCTATCGCAGACAGGGTCTCTGCCCGGGAGATGCTCCCTTCAGCCGCCCTGGGGCGGGGGTTACCTGAGAGAGGCGGGCGCTCCGGGCCCCGATCCTCCCAGGCTGGAGACTGACAGTGACAGATACGCTGAGGTGCCGCCGCTACCGCCGCCCTGCTCACCCCACTGCTGCCTCCGGGGCCGGGATCCCCACCGCTCGCTCCCCGACAGGGTTTCGGGTGGATTTTTCCCGGAGGCGGGACACGGGTCGACACCGTTAACCGGACAACACCCTCCCCCCGCGGCCGCGCCCTCCGGCTCTTACCGCCTGTGCAGGCGCCTCCTCGGGCCGCGGGTATTTTTGGCGGCGGTCTGCGCCCAGCCCAGCGGCCCCGCCAGCTCCGGCTCCCCCGCGGCAGCGATGCGATCGGGCATCACTCGAAAATGGCGCCGAAAGCGCAGGGCTCTTCATTCAAATTCGTTAGAGCCAGCCCCGCTGCCCCGGGGCATGCCGGGAACGGGGGGGGGGGAGTGAGGGGGAGAGCCGCTCGCGCTGAGGCAGCGCTACGGACCCGGCGCTGCTGTCAATAGCACCCCTCCCCCTCCCCACTGGCGCGCGCTCCACCCCCTCCCCGCTAGCGCGCGCTCCCGCACTAGCAACCCAACCGCCACTCATGGGGGGGAGGGGGGAATGTCACCCAGAGCCCCAGACTCTGGGGAGAGAGACAGTCATTCACCATCAGCCCCATGGACTTGTCAAGGTAAAGGGGGGGGGTGTGAGAGGGGGGCGGGGGAGGGAGACTCAGAGAGAGGAAGGGGGGGGGAGAGCAACATCGAGAAAGTTAAGCGCACCCGATAATAAACCAGTCCATCCCCAAGCCCATTGCCAGTGCAGCGCTCGCGTTACAGCCCGACCCCCCCCCCCCCTTCGAGCCAGGCCACGCAGAAGTTTGAGGCGCTCAGAGTAACTCGCCCCCATGGCACAGCTGTAGCCTGTGGGGCCCGATTCTGCCTTGGCCGCAGCAGCTCCCACAAGTCAGTTTACTTCAGCGCTGTATTTGGCCCAATTCTGCCCTCAGACACAGCTAGGCAGCTCTGCCTGAAGTGGACTGCAGCTGTGTGGGCCGGTCTGAGGGCACCGTTGGGCCCAGAGTGTATAACTAGCCACTGGACAGACTGCCTACCTTCAATGTAGGCAAATTAAGATTTCCTTTGAAAGTGTTAGCTTTGGCATTTAACAAGGCTTAGCAATGTATATAGACTCTTTCGTCATCGAGCCACTTAATAAACATTGACTAAACATGGTATCCCACCTGCTAGTTTGGTGTATCACTATCCCCATTTTACAGATGGGGAAACTGAGATGGAGGTTGTGACTTGCTCAGGGCTGTGGAGGAAGGATAAGAAGTCAGGCCTGCTTGACTTTTAGTCCCCTGTTCAGACTACTAGACTACACTTGGCTTTTAACTGTTTAAGGACCCTCTCCTGTGAGGGACCCCTGTGCTTGCAAAGAACCCATCCACTGCACTAGTGCAGAGTAGCTTGCAGGGTCAGGGGCTGGGCCTAAAATTATAACTTTAATGGAAAAGTATTGTAAGATATTTTATGTAGCTTCTTTTCTTTCCTTAAGAAAAAAGATTAAATAAGCAAGGCCCTGATCCTGCAAACACTTGTTTACATACCTAACTTTGGGACAGATTTTCAAAGGCACAAATGGGAGTTAGGTGCCATACTCCCATTGACTTTTATAATCTTTGAAAATTTTTCCCTTCATGTATGTGAGTGAGTCCATTAAGCTCAGCAAAACTATTCACAGATATAAAGGTTTGTAAGCTGAGGGCCTAATATTTCTACTGATTTCACTGCACACTTCTAGAGCTGTGTGGTCAAAACTGTGCAGTTCTGGAACTTCACAGTGAAATGGCAGTGCAAAAATAACACAAATAATCACATAACTAACATTGCCATTATGTAGAGAGACCTGAAGAAGAGCTCTCTGTAAGCTCGAAAGCTTGTCTCTTTCACCAACAGAAGTTGGCCCAATAAAAGATATTACTACCTCACCTATGTTGTCTCTCTGATATCCTGGGACCAACATGACTTCAACAACATTGCATACATTGATATTCTGTGTTTAATTTATTACATTGTCCTTCAAACTTAGTGGAAATGTTATATAGTACATTGCAAAAGTGATTTTTAAATGTTTATATCCTTTCCCTCTAATTATCTTTGAAACAAGTTCACAATAAGCACTAGCCATCTGAAAAACTTCAACTTGTAAAGTTTAGCTATTTTAAATTGTGTTCAAAAATAAATAATTAATCACTATAGCAGTAAAGATACATATATATTTTCACCCTTAATTTACTAAAAGATTAGTGAAAATCAAACTTTCAAAAAAAATGACCTTTGAACTGATACTTTATCAAAAATTTCAGTTTCAATGAGAGCAGTGAAAGAAAAACTATAGTACTGTCTATACCATTTGTATGTGTTTAGTTTATACACAATGATTCATAGTCAAAACATCCTAGACATCATTTTTCTATTAATAACCATTTTTTAACTATAATGCAAAAACAGTATATAAGGAAAAGGTGTACCATGGAGATCTGACAGCCTACACAACAGGTTGTAATTGCTCTGGTCTGTAGTGTGAATTATGGTGTTGTCAATCATAACTTTATAGTTAAGGTTTCACCAAGATTGTAGCTAAAGTGAGATTTTGTATCCCCTAATGTCTAATCATTGCCCTCAGATTTAGACTCCTTACTTAACATGCTTAGGCCTCTATTCTGTAAAGACTTTAGGCACATAGGTAACTTTATGCACTGTGAGTAGTCCCATTGACTTTAATAATCATATACTTTCTATATAAGGTTTTGCAAGATCAGGGCCATAGACTAACATCCTACTTGAATTTTTTAGATTATTTCATATAAAGGCAGAAACTTCCATTTGAAACTTTAAAAAAATAAACACTTCCTGAAATTTTGCTCTCTTTGGCTTTTTTTGGCTCTCTCTAACAAGCATTTAGATCTCCAAGACACTTAGAAATACAGTCATTCACTAGTATCTCACTAGATCTCAAATCTAAGATAACTAGTGAAACTTACATTTAAAAAAAGTTATTCTCATTATTACTTATAAATGAACAGATCTGCACAAATAGAAACCAGTGGAAGATGTCTTGATTTCTTAATTACTTCCATTGATCTCAATGGGGTATCGAGTCAAATATTGTACAATTACAATTATTTAAATATCAAAATTGTTAACTACTTAACTGCTGATCACAGCGTATAAGAAAGGAAAGGGATGATCATATTATGAAGATGTATGCAATTTACAGTGAGTGATGTCCATTCTGGTGTCACAATTGGGAGTCATTTGGGAGAGTATCACCACCCTCCTCGCCTCAATTTGACCAGTGAAGCTAAAGGTTAAAGGGAAGAACAGAGCCTAGGGGGGTCTCTGAGCTGCCAAGGGACAGCCAATCCCCAAATCCTTACCTTGAGCAGGCCAGGTCCCCCAAGATCAGCAGGGGCTTGGTCTGCTATCGGTGATGAATGTCAGGCCAAGCAGCTTCCTCTCTGACTATAATGGCTACCTTTGCTGGATGCTGTCTGCAGACTCAGATGCACATTATTGCATCAATTACCCTTGGTTCACGTTTTTAAGATTTTTTTCACAACCATGAAGGTTAGACACTTTTGTCTGTAATGAACGTTGAGATTCTGTCATTATCACATAATACTTGGAGCCAGGGCCTTAGACACTTGTCTATAGTTCTTGCATCTTAATAATCCAGTGGGTGTATCCAAATCCCACTAAGGGGTGCCAAGCCTGAGGAGCTCAGCAGAACACGTATGATCAGATTTGAACACCTGCACAATGTATTGTGAGTGGCATCTCATTTTGGTATCCCAAATGGGCAGAACTTGGGTTGTGGGTGGAGCTTGGGGGATTCCCCGCTGCCCAATTTGAGCCCTGCCTTGCCCAGCTTGTCTCTCTATCTCATCTACTCTTGATGTCAATCTATGCCAAAAAATTAAAAATTCTGCAAAATTATGCAAGTTTTATTTGTCAATAAATAAATGCAGAGGCTTCAGCATGACAGTGGGGAGCACAGGCCATTGGCCGCACGAAAGTGGGAGATCACCCTGCAGCCCCCACATACCTGGGACATGGACTCAGTGGTGAGGCTGCACCTGACCCTGACACAGCACAAGGCCTGGTCCTGCCCTAGAAACACCCTGGGCTGCCCCACTGCACCAGGCATACCAGGTGTGGGGAAGGCATGCTCAACCAGGCAGGATCCAAGTGTGGAGGAATCCAAATGTGAGGAGAGAGGATTCTGTGTGGGACAGTCTGGGTGCAGGCAGCTCAGTGGGGGGGTCTATGTGTGTGGGTGGGTCTGGATGCACAGAGGCTCGTTGGTGGGCGGGTTCCAGGTGCAGAGGCAATGGGACTCTGCAGGGGCTTCCAGGTGATGGTGGTTGGGGCTCAGCAGAGGGGTCTGGGTGCTGGGGGAGTGGGCTTGGTGGGGTGGGGGTCTGGGTGCAGCTAGTTGGGGGTCTGAATGTGGGGGCTCAGGGTGGGGCATCAGGGTGGGGGTTTGAGTGCAGGGAGCTCAGTGGGGAGGTGGTCTGGGTGCAGGGATGGGGGTCCGGAGGCAGGGGGTATGGGTGCAGGGGGGCTCCAGTTGCAGGGGTTGAGGTTCAGTGGGGTGGGGTTTGGGTATGGAGGGCTAGGGGGGTTCTGGATTTACTGTGTGAGGCTTGGCAGAGGTCCTCTTACCACCCAGCCTCTACTTCCTACCATAGCCATCCAGTCTTCAGCTTACCTTGGCAAATTTAGGACCCATAACTCAGCACAGTTGCAGCTTCACTTGTGATAGCAGTGATAGAGGCTGTAGTGTAGATAAGACTTTGTTATACCACATCTACCCTTGTTTACTGGTAGTGTTGCAATGTTGGTGAATTAAAGGTCCTAAATTCACCAGTGTAGACATAATCAATGGAACTTCTCATGATAATACACAATACACCAAGTAAAAAGTGTTTGCAGGACTGAGAAGTACATCTGTTTTGTAGACCTTCTTACAAATATTTTGTTTAAAAAATTGTAGCACATTTATACCTTGCCTCGCCTCTGAACTCTGAATAGCCAACCCTCAATTTCATTTTTTAGTCTTCCTACTGTCATGATTCTCTTAAGATAAGTACGAGCCATATGGGCAAGAAAGGCTGGGATAGTAGATAATGTTTTCAGCCCTCAGCTCATAGAGAGCCGAGTATTTCATTCTAAACCCCTGACATTGATCCTGAAATAGCTACTGGGCCCCCAAAGAGTAATGAAGCACATCCTCCTTTGTTGGGGCTAAGTAAAGAAGTGAGATGTTACTGAACTTTGATTCTACAGTAGCATATTGATAAACCTGTCCAAATGTTGCTAGTTTTTAAATATCAATACACTTGCTGTTTTAATGTTTTTGTTATTAATGTAGCACTCCTGAAAGGTGCCAGTTTGGCATTTGTTGAAACTGAAGCCCTATATTTATCCATAGATTACTTTCAGGGGGCAGTGGTACAGCAGACTTCTCCACAGTGCCCTGCCAATGAGCTTCAACCCTGAACTGAAGAGAAAACATTTAACGGTGAGAAAGTAGTTTACTCTCCATGACTTCAGTTCTTTCACTGGATGTTTTATTTTAGCAGTGATAGAACTTAGATGTATAGCAGTGGTCCAGCCCCTGTGCCAACCCTTTCCCCCGAGGCCCCACTCCTGTGTCGCCTCTTCCCCTCAAAACCGTGCCCCCCGCTCGCTGCTCTCCGCCCCATCTCCCCATCGCTCACCCTCACGGCTGGTAAATAGTGGGAGGGCATAGCCCTCCCACTTTTAGAAGTGATGGGGCCATGGCCTCCTGGCCCTCCCCTGTTCTGGCACCCCTGCAGTGGTCTCCAAACTGTGGGGCATGCCCCAGGCCAGCCCCCACAGGGGGCAGGGAGGGAGTGCAACCCAGTTCCGCTCTGCCCCCTGCCCAGCTCTGGCCCAGCCCCAGCTCCGCTCCACCCCCAGCCCAGTCCTGGCTCCAGCCTAGTTCTGTCCTCATTCCTTCTCCATCCCCATGCCAGCTCTGCCTCTAGCCCCAGCTTCTCCCCCATCCCCAGTTCTGCCCCCAGCTCTGCCTTCAGCCCAAGCTCCTCTGTTGAGCCAACTGTGCAGTAATGGAGGGGGAGCACAGACTCATTCCATTACTGGTAAGGGGGGACATGACAGGAAAAGTTTGGGCACCACAGATGTACAGAATGGTAATCACCAGGACTATTCTTCTTTCCTTTTTTGAAAATAGATATCGTAATTGTTTTTCTCAGTCTTTTATTACCTCCTCAGTTGTCCATGGCTTTGCAAAAATAATTGTCAGTGACACAATAACTTCTTTAGATATAATACCAACTTTAGGCCCTGATCCTGTAGACATTTATGCATGTGCTTAACTTTCCCCATGAGTAGTCTCATCAATAGAATGACTCACATGAATAAAGTTGAACATAAGCCTTGAATTCTGTATGGGTGAATCCCTGCATCTGACTGGAATGCCACTGAAATTAATGCAGGATTGGGCACCTCTAACGTAAACTCTGTCTAGCATTTACTTATTCGCTTTTTGTTATCTAATCTGTTTCCTCCAAGCCTCGCTTAATTTAGGTTGTTCAATTGCGTCTCCAATTTCTCATTTCTGGTGTGCAGCCTGTAGGCCCTCACAGCATGCATCAACTTTTATTAAGTCTCACAATATCTCTGTGAAGTGCAAAGTATTATTTTATTATACCTATTTTACTGATGGGTAAAACAAAGCATAGAAAGATTAAGTGAATTGCCCAAGATCATCAGAAAAGGGCAGAGTAGGAATAGAATTTGAGAGTTAATCCTTCACTCTCCCCATTAATCTTCTTTGTAAAATATTGAGATTTAAATGTAGGGTTTTTGTATTTTTGCATTTATTTTAAGAATATTATTTATTTACGGTTTTTATTTATTTTGCAAATTAATATAAAGCCTATTTTTTCAGTTTTCTGGATATGTTTCAGAATATTTCATCCATTTGTTTGCATTGCTCCAGAACAACATGCCTCTAGCAGTAAACTTGGTACTACTCCACAGTTTTAAATTGATTAGGAAAGGTGTGAAAATGATGACCAGAGGCTGAAAAATAAGGAGCAGTGTGATAAATTTCAGGATTTTTTGGAGTATAATTCAATGATTACATAAAGATGTTCTTTTTTCCTTGTCTTGTTGGTAGAGAATAGTTTTAAACAGTGGTATGCAAAATGTGGTCCATAGGCTCCAGGTGATGGGCAGAGATAACAAGGAACCCGTGGCATGCTGACAGTGTTCCAGATGATTTTTGGTATACTTATGAGATGGTGTCTCTGTGTCTTCTCTTTCTCTATGGTAGCAGTATCATAGAGTGAGGAGTAATGGAGAGCACCGCCTTCTTGGCTGCTTTCATGATTTCCACAGCTCCTTCTATCTCTGTGGTCCTGTTACCATAGAGATAGTAATATTGGAAAGATTAACCCTCTCCCAGCTAATTACACAATCTGTTTTGGAAGTGCAAGTGCAAGTAGGCATAGAGGACTGTGAGTCCCCTTAACAGTTAAGGCTGCAACCCTGTGTCAATAATTACTTTAGTATTAATGGTATCACTCACTGAATTAATTATCTTTCGCCAGAGGTAATTGCTGTGTTACAATATATTCATTGTATTAAAAAGAAGTTTTTATTTTTATATTTAACCAAAGAGAGACCAGGCAGTAATCCAACCTTTATGCTCAGAGCATAAAGAAATAACCAGGAACTCATTTATTTTTTAATGTGGATTTCACAGTTTGTTTCTTTTTGATTTCTCAGTAACTTTTTCTCTGGTTTTCATGAAACCAGATTCAGCAAAACTCTTAAATATGTGCATAATTTTAAGCACATAAGTAATCACATCCTGCTTCAGCAAAGCACTTAAGCCTGTGGTCAAGTCACACTGGCTTCAGTGGGACTTAAGCATAGGGGTGGAATTATTTATGAGCTTAAAATTAAGCACATGCTTAAGGGTGGGATTTTCAAAAGCTCTCAGAATTGACCTCTCTCTTTCACTTCAATGGGTGCAGAGTTAGGTCAGTACTGGGTGCTTTTGAAAATTCTGCCTCAAATGCTTTGCTGAATTAGGGCCTTTGTTTCTTTTTTTGTTCCATCCCTTTTTCTCTCTTTAACTCACTTTCACTTCTCTGACACTTCTCACACACCCTGTTTCCTACTAACCTTTCCTCTTTCGCTCAGCTTCCTATTAACCTTTCCTCAATGACCATCCCCTGCCTTTCTTCCCTTTATGGGAGTTTTGTGGCTGCCACTACACTTTTTTCAGTTGGTGCCTTTTTCACTGGTTGCCTAAATCTAACTGCCATAGAACCTTTTGATTTCAACTCTGCCTCTTCTGCTAAAGAAACACAAGCCAAAAATGTTCAGCTACAGCAGAATAGTGAGGAAAAGAATATCAATGCATGTGTAATCTGTAAGAGGGCGAAGCAGGACATAAAAGATATAAAAAGTTATTTCACATAACAGAATTAAATGCTAGTTCTATGCAGTGACAGGAATTTCTGGTGGTTGTTTAATATCCATTTTCTTCTTAAAAAGTTAGTGCACATTGAAAATTGAATGAATGTGTATCACTGAACCTTTTTTAGGTCTGGGGAGAGGCTAAGTGGGAGTGGAAGAGAAGCAGGAAGTTACAGAGAAAGGGGTGAAGTGCAGTGCATTCTATAGGCCTGTTGCCTGTTAACTGCAGTCTTGGTGAATATCAAAAAAAGGTAATCTGAACTGCACGTCTGTTATTTTGCACCTTCATGAAGGGACATATAATTAGGGCCCTGTATACTCTGCGGCACAGAAGGACCAAATTCTGTGGAAACAGTCCCGAAGGCTCTGGATTAATGTATTCTATCAGTATGTAATACCTTTCATTCTAATCCCCCTGTCATACCACAAACACACACGGGTGGCTCATCATTGAAAACATGAATTGACGTAAAATTGATCGATTATTTTTTTTTACAATTATTTTTGAGGATGGATTTTTTTGCTAGGGTTTTCAGATGGCCCAGCTCCAATCCTAGGCATTGACTCCCATGGTATTTTCTTAGCAGCCTGGTTTAGAACTACCTTCTTTCCATCCCTGTCAGAGAAGGAGGGTTTGTGGCCAGCTTCAGTGTCTCATTTACCTGGCTCCCTAGGCCTTGGCTGCTGTGCTGTTCTCTACTCTGTCAAGCTCACCAAGCTATACTTTTGGCTTTCTCCACTCACTGAACTGCAAACTGGACTTCAGCTCTTAGACACACTCTGCTGCCTATCTCCAGGGAACAGTGTAGGAAGCATGCACTATAATCCACTTAATCTCCTCTTTTAGGAAAGATGGAGAGCAAAAGGTAACTGCAGGCAGCAGGGCAACGAGACAGACCACAACATTTTGGGTGGCTGTCTGCAGCAATAGACCAAATTCCATGCCATCTTGGGAAAATGCCAAATTCTGTGGCTGCAGAATCATAGAATCCAAGGGGCCCTGACTGCAAGGAATAGGGCACATCACACCTCTCAGAGCTATTGTTTCAGGTTCTTTGCAGATTCAGGCAGGAAACATTGCATCAGTTTACATTCATTTGATGTTTTGGAAGCTGTCTCTATAACCATAACAATTAAAAATATGGCCAAGATTTCACCCATAGTTTTTTTAAATGAAAGTTTAGATTCTGCAGCACAATTCTGCAGAAAGGGATGAATTCCTCAGCCATGGAATCACAGAATACTCAGGGCTCTGCATATAACATGTTACTGAATTAAAAAATACTCCTCACTATCACAGTGATTGGTCTCAAATTTGGCACATGCTCCCTGAAATGCAGATTTTAATTTTATTTATTTGCCTCCCTGCACCAACTGAAAAACCTATCCACCTGTGAAAACTAGAGTTTCAAGTCTTCAAGTCCCACATAGGAGCCAAACTGCCTTAAACCCAGGACACTGGATTTGTTGGGATTGTGAAAATGGGCACACATTTTATCTGCTTCATTGCTCATTCACAGGAGAGATGGCAGGGAATAGAAAACGTTGATAACTTTGGACTCTGATCTCTGTAGAACACAGGATTCTTGTCAGTTTAATTTTTTTGTCTGCTCACAAGAATAGAGCCAGCAGAGGAACAGATAGATAGTATGGTATCTGTGATTCCAACAGAATTGTGTTTATATTATGAATGTATTTATATTTGCTTCTAGTTTATGAGCTGGTTTCTTAAGTCTTGTAGCTTTTTTTTTTTGTTGAGAACTAGTTCTCTAGTTATTAGTTACTTCTGTATCTGTGTGCATGTTTAAAAAGAGGAGACACCTTTCCCTCTGCAAGTTTCTAGGAGTGTGTCAAATTTGAAGGCTAGATTCATGATGGCTATTGACAGTGTCCCTTGTCCATTACAAACCTGTTTTTAAAGAGTTTGTAGTTTATATATATATGAACATGATCACTGTTGACGTTTCCCTGAATGGACTCAACCTAGAAGTGTTCTTTAAAAAAAAAAACTGAATGTAAGTTCTGTGTGAACAGGGAATGAGATATGTTTATTTGTTTAAAATGACTTTTTGCACTTCTTGTATCTTAAACGTCTTTGATTTAAAAGCTTAATTTTAGCAAATAATCAACAATACTTTGTTTTCATAAGAATTTTTGTTTAAAAAGGCCAACAAATTTAACTTTAAAAAGTGGCTAGTGCTAAACTGATTTTCATGACAATTTTTTATTACATATTTTCTAAGGCCCTGATCTTAGAAGCTGCTTGACACAGTCAGACCCCTGCACCAACATGCAGCCCATTGACTTCTTTGGGACTCCGGGGCTGGCTCAGGGATCTGCCTGCATAGTTCAGCTTCCAGGCTCAGAACCTAAATAGGTATTTCCACAATAAACCAAAGAAACTAGAGTCGTCAATGATTAAAAAATGTGTTAAAATATGTCTAAACATATATTTGTACCATATAACAGTAAAAGCTCCCTGGATGTTAATGAATATTACAGGTCTGTCGCATCTTATGCGCATTCAACATGCGCAATTTCAATTTTACGCGGTCGGCAAAAACAAAAACAAAAAAAGAGAAAAATAACAATTTCAATACTATACCTGTAGTGCGGGCGATTCCGCCCGCCATTGAACTCAATGGAATTTTGACTATACGCAGTTTTCGCTTTACGTGCTAACCGCGGAACGGAACCCCCGCGTAAGACGAGACAGTCCTGTATATCAGTTAATGTGCATGTCCTTAAGATTTTTTTCAAACCAGTGTTTTAAAAAAAAGAATTAAATAAAAAACAAATACTAAAACAGACATGCAAATGAAAAAAAATCATAAATGCTACACTTAAACAGGCTGTGAGAAGACACAAGAGCACATTAATAATTAATTTTTTTTAATCTCCCTACTTATTTTTGCAGGTGTGTGAAGGAGCTTTCATTATTGTCATTTCCACATAAGCCCAGATCCTGCAGTTGACTGTGTGTGTGGGTGGGACTCTATTAAAGTCAATGAGGCTCCACACTGGGGATGGGTTCTACCTGTGAGAAGTCAGTTGCATGATCAGGGCCCTAGTGCGACGCCTCAGGGTGCATTCTGGAGCCTGCTTACCAAGATAATGTAAGTCCTGTTTTTTCCCCCCAGATTTGTTTTCTTTTATGTGCCAAAGGGTATGAAATAAGAGTACTAAAATGTTAAAATATTTTATTTAGAGTAGTTTTAACATTGTGCTAAAAAAAGTTGTGACTTCGTGGTTAATTTAATTTATACACACCTTTCTAATTATGTTTCTTGGCAGTACTTTAGGCAAATTATATATTACTTTTGTCAAAACATGTCCTTCTTAATGGCACTAAGATTTTGTGGATATTGAGTCACAAGATCAGAAATTTTTACTCTAAGTACACTGAAATTGTTGAATTTTCCAGTAGTTATTGATATGTCAATATTAAAAAAGGACTATGGGTAAAAATGTGAATTGGGAAATTTGAGTTATGTATCCAAGAAATCCTCATTTAGCTTAGTGTTAGAAAACATATACAGCACATCTACCAGGGGTCTCATTATTCTCTGGATAATTTATCATCTAAATGTGGGATACAGTAGTATTGCTTCTAGATATAGAAATGTGAATTTGTTTCTCTTTTCACAAATATTACATCTATTTCTCCTTCTAGACACACACTCTCTATCTCTCTTAATCTTTCTGAAATTTAGAGAAAATTCTGTAAAAACTGATTACACTAGTATTTGTGTAGCTACGGTATCAACATTTACTAATGTAATTATTTTCTCTGGGTTTGCATACATGAATGTTAATAAATGTGCACTTGCAGTATGTATCTTTGTGAAAGTTGGTTTAAGTAAACTAAACTAATCTGGAATTCTGATTGACTTCCATCAGATATGCTGATTAAACTGTAAACTCCTTGGAGCAGGAATTGTATCTTTTATTGTGTCCATCACACTCTTAGTGCTTAAATAATAATAATACTTACAATGTCATATGCCACTGTGTTCACATAGAGTGATTACAAATACCTTTACCTGGATTGCGGAGGAAGTGCTCTCCCTGCAATTGTGGGTACAATCACTACCAAGACTCCTGCTTTTATGTTTAAATGAGCAGAAACTCACTGTGGGCGTTCTCCCTATGCAACTGTGGTGATATTGTAACATTGCACATCTATGCTGATATTCTTTATTTCCCTTCTGCTATCAGACAGCCAGCAGAATGTTTTGAAAGAGGTCCCATTCAATCAGCAAAGGGATAGAAAGTGACAGAGTATGGGAATCAGAAGTGTAATGGAGTATACTGGCCCTTTAAGCTTAGAGGAAGGCCAGAAAACCCTATTCCAGAAACACTGGAATAAACAAAGTCTCAGGAAATGGCAGAAGCTGGAAGAGAGGAAGTGGTTCTGGGGAATTAGTAGTTGGATGGGGATGAGAAACCCAGGACACTGTCCTTTTAAGGGCCCAGGAGCAGGAGCTCTGTTGTGTAGCATGGGGCAAGGTCCCCTCTTTCCCAGCCAATCACGAGGAGCTCTCTGAAGGAGAGCAGTATATGTGCTGTCTTCTCCGTAGAAACTGGGGAAATGCTGACAGGAGAAGAAAACCAAATCCAGAAGGCTGAGCTTCCACTAGAGTGGGCCAGGAGTGGCAGCTTTGTGAAAAGCAGACTGGGGAAGGAGAAGAGCTCGGTGTGTGGTAGAAGAGCCTGAGCTAAGTGTGAACTTTTGGGTTGTGGTAATGGATTTTATTTTGAGGACCTTGAGGACTGTTTTGAACTGTCTCTATTATTTAACCAACCCCAGATAGGAAGGGGGTGTTAGCTGTGAGAAAGACTGTGTGGAAGTCTTAAGGGGCCATGAAGAGGGAAACCAGAAGCAGGCCATGGCAGAGCCTCTGCTGGCCACAAGGGGGCGATCAGGAGTTGGCTGCCCTTGTACAAGAAGGTTCTGTATTATTTGTGAATGATGGCAAAGAAGGGGGGAAGGTCTAAAGAAAGTGTATGTGAAAGCAAGACGAATTCTCCCCCTGCAAAGAACAGAGAAGCAGGGAATAGGTATGTGACAGGAGCAGTAATGGGGAAGTGAAAGTGAGTTGAAAAAAGGGAGCCAGAGAAAAAGGAAGAAATCAAGAGAACCAGAAGAAAGTACACCTCTACTCCGATATAACGCTGTCCTTGGGAGCCAAAAAATCTTACTGCGTTATAGGTGAAACCGCATTATATCGAACTTGCTTTGATCCGCCGGAGTGCGCAGCCCCGCCCGCCCCCCAGGAGCACTGCTTTACTGCGTTATATCCGAATTCGTGTTATATCGGGTTGTGTTATAGATATAGATATATATATATTGGGGTAGAGGTGTAAAAGTAGAAATACTGGTAAAAGAAAGAAAAACAGATGGTACAATCTACCAGAAAGGATAAATTATCTCCTAGTTACTAGTAGTGGGCACTACCTTACAGTGCCACCATAGTCACATGTTGCAGTTGGGCACTGATGTGCTGTACCATTGGGTGCTCCTTAAGGTGGCAGACACAGTTGTTACTAGCAGGATGCACAAAGTTACACACTCCACACCACTTTGGGCAGTTCTGTGTTAGATACACAAAGGATAGTCATATACAGAGTTTGGAAAATCAACTTACCCTGGGCAAATGGCAGGCTTACCTGAGCAAGTGAGGGCATCTACACCACTAATGTCTGCAGAATCAAAATTTTCATTTAAAAATAAATTAAGTTTATAGCTTTTATTGTTACAAAGATAACTTTTCCAACATGAACCAAATGTGAACTGTAGTGTCACTTTCCTGAGTCTGCAGACAGTTTTAGTGCCTCTGCTTCTGCTTGTAGATTTGTCAAACTGCAGTAGTATTAGTGAAAGTCTAATCAGTTTCACATTCCTATTCAGAAACCTGTAGGCAATGGTGAAACTGCCAGAAATGTCCGTTTGCTGCTGCTGTCTTGGAACATTGTGAGCAGTAGCAGAAGCAGACACTGAAGATATTTACAGGGGAAGAGGACCTGAAAATGGAAGCTGGGAATGGGGATCTCTTCCCTCACCCTTTCACAGCTACCAGATGACTTGGGGAGGGATAGAGTAGTGGAGACCTAAATACCCTGGTAGCAGCCAGAATGTTCTAGCGGATGAGAGAAGAGATAGAATGTTTTTTATCCTTTTCAGCAGTTATGTGGGGGCGGACCTTCAAATTTATAAGATGTCTACTAACTAGCTACTAGTATAAAAGATAAAGAGTCTCCAAACATAGTCCAGGAACAGCATTCTAGTAGAAATCTCAGTACCCTTGTTTTTCCTAGCAGCTGATGGCAGAGGAGCTGTCATTCTTGCCAGAACATTGCCCCTAAACTTCAGGGGTGGAGTCCCAACACTCTTATCTTTCATATCTACCTCTTGACTAGTAGGTTTAGTTTTCTGATTGTCAGGTGTCTGGTAAGTTTTTCTAGCCCTGACCACCAAGGAATCAAGAGATAATACATCTCAGCTCCACTTGCTGAAAACATTTATCAGGCTTGTGAATGTATATTAGAGTTCATGTTGCCACGCAATAGATTTTAAATAAATGATATATTTAAAAAAAATTAATGTTGTCATTATTAACATACACGAATTATCTATACAAGTACTAACAGATCTTAACAATAACCTGCACCTGTTCCCTTTAAAAGACCAATTTGTGTTTGGTCAACCTCTTATCATTATCTGTATATTTATTTTGTTCAGATTCCACAAATAGTATATGCATTAAAAACTATTTGATGCTGATGTAAGGCGGTCTGTAATTTTTTCTGTGGGAAGGATTTCCCATACTTTATTTCTACATGCCATTAATGTTGGGAAATCTTCCTTTACCAAAACAAGGTATCACACATCTATGTGTTAGTAGTAATTAATTTGAGTTATTCGTGTTATCAAATATATTAAGGAATGATTACTATATTATGGATGTTGTTATAAGTGATATTAATTGTTGTTTATCTTTACAAAAATCTGTTTTCTTGGAATCTCAGATTAGAGTCTAGCACATTATATGGAGTTTAAACAAATTCCTGAAAACAAAGTTTGATAAAATGTAAACAATGGCAATTTTAAAGAAGGTTAAAAAAATTTGGGAAGTTAGCACATTCCCTTTCTCTCTAAACATTCTTGTTTTATATTTCTTATTTGTGTATTTTTATGCACATAAGGGGAAAATGAACATTTGCACATGTTTTCATATTGAAAAATATTGTTTTTGTGTTGAAAAATCTGTTATCTGCTCTTTTGCAGTTTTCCAAGCTGTGCACTTCGTATTTTCTTCAGCTTTTTCAATATAACTTTTTTCATTTTCTCTCTTACAGTGATAGGTTTCCTACCTCTATTCTTTAGCAACAGAAAGCCTTGTGATTTTTTTGTCATTTCCATATTCCTCCTACATGCTAACCTTTCCTATTTAGGATCTAATTCAGCAAAACATTTAAGAATGTGCTTAATTTTAAGTACATGCTTAAGTCCCATTGATGTCAAAGTTGAGCATGTATGTTCAGCATGTTATGTCCTTTCCTGAAATTGAACCTTAATAGGGTTAATCATTTATTTATTTATTTTTAGTAAATATTTACCATTTTTCCATTCTTCCATCAAAAAAATCTTCTAGTCCAGCATATTTCCTGGAGCTAAAAGGTGTATCCTCATTTTTCTCCTCATATAGCTATATTTATATGTGTCAGATGTTGGCAGATAGGCATTTAGCAACTCAAAACTTTTGGGTTATTTTTTTTCAAACTTGTTTTTCTTGAAAATAAGATATTATTTTGTTTCTTACATTAGAGCTTAGCTCTTCTTGCCTAGGATGACATTATTTTTTCTCATTTCCTCTCTTTACATATTATACAGCATACCTTAAAGTATGTGATAATTTGTTTTCTTTGTGATAAAGTATGTTGTACTTTGTGATCTGGTTAAATAGACGAAGAGTATCTTTTTTAGGCTCCCATCCTTTAGAGAGTCCACACAAGTAGAATAATAATCATCTTACATGGATCCCTTTGTAGGATTGGGGGCTTGAGTTATATATCAGTTTATCTTTTTTCTTTTTACTTTATGTTTGTAAACTTATATGGTTGACTAAAGTCAGATACCCAATTACATGACTTCTTTATAATTTCAATTAAATGATTAATTGATATGTGTCCTTTAAGACCTGCCATTACAATAAATAACACTGAAAGAACACAAGTAATAATAAAACACAGCAGTACATTTTCCATTTTCTGCTCACAGTCTGTAAACTTTTGTGGGCAACTGTTTCTGCCCTTCCTTTGCTGGAATAACTTAAAGCTGTAAGTTGTATATTCAGCATTAGTCTCTAAAAATTGAATTGCTTGTCAGATGTCATGTTAACCTTAAATACTCTAGAGGCTCATGCGTACTGAACAGCATCGAGTTAGAATGCTTGATCAAAGATACTGTATAGTGCACTCAGTGAGCCTAAATAGTATAATACATTCATAATTCAATACATTATATAATTATGTCGGTATTGCGCCAAACATTAGTATTATCTATCAAATGACAGTTACTGTGTCATTTTTTAAAAATATCTTTTAAAGGTGGATTTTGCGGTCCTAAAGGCCAGTAAGTGAGAATTCCCATCACTTGAAACAGATTGTTTTTATTTTCTCTGATTTGTTAGAGAAAAGGGTATACCATATAATTATATTCAAGTTTTTGTCTTAACTCTTAGCTATTTTTATTTAATATAAAAAGAGTTGTTATTATGTAATGAGCTGCGTATAAAGTATTTAAAGACATAAATCATTCAGGATTGACTACTTGTGGCTTCAAAAAGTGGCTGATGAAGGACAGAAGTGGGCTTGTATTTCTTGTACAAATATTCTGTTATAAAAGTAAAGTATCAGAGATGTTAATATAGGGTCAGTCCTGCAAAGATCACTGTATATTTTGTTCTGTGGGCAGATCCTTTTATAGGATTGGGATTCCATCCTACTTTCTAAGGTTATTATAGTGTAAAGCCTTGTTCACATTTCCATTACCAAGCCTTATTTTCAAAGCTTTAAAATTTTGTAATATGAATTTGTCCAGGAATAAGAGAATATTAACATTAAAATAATAATTCAGTGGTCTTTGAGTAACGTGTAAAAAAAAAAAAGAGGACTCTGTAAAGATGCTTCCTTTTCACAACAAAATACAGTATGAAAAATCCCAGGTCTGATCACAAATCCTAGCTGGACTATACATAACCAAATATAACTGTAGAAGGATATAATTAGAGTTAACTTACCTTTCAATACTGGAAAACAAACGGTGTGCAAATTTCATCCACAAACTGTAAAAAAAAAAAAAGGGGGGGGGGGGCGGGGGAAAGAATAAAACATTAAGATAGTAAAAATAACTTAATCTGTGACCCTTCTAGTTTACATGCTTGGTTCAATTACAAACAGTATGTTATTTTAAGTGGATTTGATTATAAGTAACAAATTAAATATTCAGGGTAAACTACATACTCTTTTTAATTGATGCAACAAACAGATCTTTCTGTGGAAACTGCAAATAGAACAATGTTCTTTTTCCTGATAAGCTAAAGTGCTTAAACTTGCTTATTTTTAAACCTAGAAATACAGGCCCAGATTCTTCTCTTATGTTTCAGCCACTGCACTGTTCAGGAATGTGGTTCTAACTGGTCAACTCAGAATTTTTCTGGTGTAGCCCAGGAGCCCCCAGGTGATGTAAAATGGAGTATTTAATTCCTATGCTAATTACCCCCAACACACACTGACATAGGGATGCAAATGGGTGGGATAGAGCACACCATCATTATGCCAGTTCATAGATTCATAGACTCTAGGACTGGAAGAGACCTCGAGAGGTCATCGAGTCCAGTCCCCTGCCCTCATGGCAGGACCAAATACTGTCTAGAGACCATCCCTGATAGACATTTATCTAACCTACTCTTAAATATCTCCAGAGATGGAGATTCCACAACCTCCCTAGGCAGTTTATTCCAGTGTTTAACCACCCGGACAGTTAGAAACTTTTTCCTAATGTCCAACCAAACCTCCCTTGCTGCAGTTTAAGCCCATTGCTTCTTGTTCTATCCTTAGAGACTAAGATGAACAAGTTTTCTCCCACTTCCTTATGATACCCTTTTAGATACCTGAAAACTGCTATCATGTCCCGTCTCAGTCTTCTCTTTTCCAGACTAAACAAACCCAATTCTTTCAGCCTTCCTTCATAGGTCATGTTCTCTAGACCTTTAATCATTCTTGTTGCTCTTCTCTGGACCCTCTCCAATTTCTCCACATCTTTTTTGAAATGCGGTGCCCAGAACTGGACACAATGCTCCAGCTGAGGCCTAACCAGCGCAGAGTAGAGCAGAAAAATGACTTCTCGTGTCTTGCTCACAACACACCTGTTAATGCATCCCAGAATCACGTTTGCGTTTTTTGCAACAGCATCACACCGTTGACTCATATTTAGCTTGTGGTCCACTATAACCCCTAGATCCCTTTCTGCCATACTCCTTCCTAGACAGTCTCTTCCCATTCTGTATGTGTGAAACTGATTGTTCCTTCCTAAGTGGAGCACTTTGCATTTATCTTTGTTAAACTTCATCCTGTTTACCTCAGACCATTTCTCCAATTTGTCCAGATCATTTTGAATTTTGACCCTATCCTCCAAAGCAGTTGCAATCCCTCCCAGTTTGGTATCATCTGCAAACTTAATAAGCGTACTTTCTATGCCAATATCTAAGTCGTTGATGAAGATATTGAACAGAGCCGGTCCCAAAACAGACCCCTGCGGAACCCCACTCGTTACACCTTTCCAGCAGGATTGGGAACCATTAATAACTACTCTCTGAGTACGGTTATCCAGCCAGTTATGCACCCACCTTATAGTAGCCCCATCTAAGTTGTATTTGCCTAGTTTATCGATAAGAATATCATGCGAGACCATATCAAATGCCTTACTAAAGTCTAGGTATACCACATCCACCTCTTCTCCCTTATCCACAAGACTCGTTATCCTATCAAAGAAAGCTGTCAGATTAGTTTGACATGATTTGTTCTTTATAAATCCATGCTGGCTATTCCCTATCACCTTTCCATCTTCCAAGTGTTTGCTGATGATTTCCTTAATTACTTGGTCCATTATCTTCCCTGGCACGGAAGTTAAACTAACTGGTCTGTAGTTTCCTGGGTTGTTTTTATTTCCCTTTTTGTAGATGGGCACTATGTTTGCCCTTTTCCAGTCTTCTGGAATCTCTCCTGTCTCCCATGATTTTCCAAAGATAATAGCTAGAGGCTCAGATACCTCCTCTGTTAGCTCCTTGAGTATTCTAGGATGCATTTCATCAGGCCCTGGTGACTTGCAGGCATCTAACTTTTCTAAGAGATGTTTAACTTGTTCTTTTTTTATTTTCTCTTCTAAATCTACCCCCTTCCCATTAGCATTCACTATGTTAGGCATTCCTTCAGACTTCCTGGTGAAGACCGAAACAAAGAAGTCATTAAGCATCTCTGCCATTTCCAAGTTTCCTGTTACTGTTTCTCCCTCCTACTGAGCAGTGGGCCTACCCTGTCTTTGGTCTTCCTCTTGCTTCTAATGTATTGATAAAAAGTCTTCTTGTTTCCCTTTATTCCCGTAGCTAGTTTGAGCTCATTTTGTGCCTCTGCCTTTCTAATCTTGCCCCTGTATTCCTGTGCTGTTTGCCTATATTCATCCTTTGTAATTTGTCCTAGTTTCCATTTTTATATGACTCCTTTTTATTTTTTAGATCATGCAAGATCTCGTGGTCTTTTGCCACATTTTCTATTTTTCCTACCCAGCGAAATAGCTTGCTTTTGGGCCCTTAATAGTGTCCCTTTGAAAAACTGCCAACTCTCCTCAGTTGTTTTTCCCCTCAGTCTTGATTCCCATGGGACCTTACCTATCAGCTCTCTGAGCTTACCAAAATCCGCCTTCCTGAAATCCATTGTCTCTATTTTGCTGTACTCCCTTCTACCCTTCCTTAGCATTGTGAACTCTGTGATTTCATGATCACTTTCACCCAAGCTACCTTCCACTTTCAAATTCTCAACGAGTTCCTCCCTATTTGTTAAAATCAAATCTAGAACAGCTTCCCCCCCTAGTAGCTTTTTCAACCTTCTGAAATAAAAAGTTGTCTGCAATGCAGTCCAAGAACTTATTGGATAGTCTGTGCCCCGCTGTGTTATTTTCCCAACATATATATGGGTAGTTGAAGTCCCCCATCACCACCAGATCTTGGGCTTTGGATGATTTTGTTAGTTGTTTAAAAAAAGCCTCCTCCACCTCCTCCACCTGGCTAGGTGGCCTGTAGTAGACCCCTAGCATGACATCACCCTTGCTTTTTACCCCTTTTAGCCTAACCCAGAGACTTTGAACACTTCCGTCTCCTATGTCCATCTCCACCTCAGTCCAAGTGTGTACATTTTTAATATACAAGGCAACACCTCCTCCCTTTTTCCCCTGTCTATCCTTCCTGAGCAAGCTGTACCCATCCACACCAACATTCCAATCATATATATTATAAGAACATAAGAACATAAGAAAGGCCGTACCGGGTCAGACCAAAGGTCCATCTAGCCCAGTATCCTGTCTACCGACAGTGGCCAATGCCAGGTGCCCCAGAGGGAGTGAACCTAACAGGCAATGATCAAGTGATCTCTCTCCTGCCATCCATCTCCACCCTCTGACAGATAGAGGCTAGGGACACCATTCCTTACCCGTCCTGGCTAATAGCCATTAATGGACTTAACCACCATGAATTTATCCAGTTCTCTTTTAAACTCTGTTATAGTCCTAGCCTTCACAACCTTCTCAGGTAAGGAGTTCCACAAGTTGACTGTGCGCTGCATGAAGAAGAACTTCCTTTTATTTGTTTTAAACCTGCTGCCTATTAATTTCATTTGATGACCCCTAGTTCTTGTATTATGGGAATAAGTAAATAACTTTTCCTTATCCACTTTCTCCACATCATTCATGATTTTATATACCTCTATCAGATCCCCCCTTAGTCTCCTCTTTTCCAAGCTGAAGAGTCCTAGCCTCTTTAATCTCTCCTCATATGGGACCCGTTCCAAACCCTTAATCATTTTAGTTGCCCTTTTCTGAACCTTTTCTAGTGCCAGTATATCTTTTTTGAGATGAGGAGACCACATCTGTACACAGTATTCGAGATGAGGGTGTACCATCGATTTATATAAGGGCAATAATATATTCTCAGTCTTATTCTCTATCCCCTTTTTAATGATTCCTAACATCCTGTTTGCTTTTTTGACCACCTCTGCACACTGCGTGGACATCTTCAGAGAACTATCCACGATGACTCCAAGATCTTTTTCCTGACTTGTTGTAGCTAAATTAGCCCCCATCATATTGTATGTATAGTTGGGGTTATTTTTTCCAATGTGCATTACTTTACATTTATCCACATTAAATTTCATTTTCCATTTTGTTGCCCAATCACTTAGTTTTGTGAGATCTTTTTGAAGTTCTTCACAATCTGCTTTGGACTTAACTATCTTGAGCAGGTTAGTATCATCTGCAAACTTTGCCACCTCACTGTTTACCCCTTTCTCCAGATCATTTATAAATAAGTTGAATAGGATCGGTCCGAGGACTGACCCTTGGGGAACACCACTAGTTACCCCTCTCCATTCTGAGAATTTACCATTAATTCCTACCCTTCGTTCCCTGTCTTTTAACCAGTTCTCAATCCAAGAAAGGACCTTCCCTCTTATCCCATGGCAGCTTAATTTACATAAGACCTTGTCAAAGGCTTTCTGGACATCTAAGTACACTATGTCCACTGGTTTCCCACTAAGTTTCGTTGATGCCAACAATGTCATAGTTGTACTTATTTATTAGCACTTCCAGTTCTTCCTGCTTATTACCCATACTTCTCGCATTTGTATATAGGCATCTAAGATCCTGATTTGATCTTGCCTCCCAGTTTTGTCCAGACCCTCCTTTCTCTCTGCCATTATAGCCCACGCTCCCTCCTATTTCTGACCCATCTTCCAGGTCTCCATGTTCTCCACTTACCTGTGGGCTTTGCTCACCTATCCCCGTCGAACCAGGTTTAAAGCCCTCCTCACTAGGTTAGCCAGTCTGTGTTCACAATTGGCTTATTGTTTTATCAAGACCATAGCCAATTGGCGTAAGGTAGAGCAATCCCTAAACTGTGTTAATATATGCTGAAGGGGCAGAGCTGGTGCAGATGCACCATAAGAACCAAGAAGGGGTAATTTACTGTTTGACAGTCCACTTCCCCAGCACTGAGCAGATTCAGTGGACAGGAGAATCTGGGCAGCAATCCGTAAAGATACACAGTCAAAGCTGATAGTCCTAAAAATTGACCTGACCATTCTCCTTGTGTTATATTGAAGGATTTGACCCAAGGAATACAGGTACGTATGTTTTCCCCATCTAATAGTTCATATCATATGAGAAGTGAAACCAAAGCAGACGTGACTTACAGTGATTCTCATTAGACAGAGTTTGCATATGATTTCTTATAAATAGTGCATGTTGTTTTACTTTTCTTGTCGCATTAGAAAGTTGCACACTTGCTCTTTTTTCCTCCTGTTTTTATAAGGCTGTAATTCTTAAGGTTATATAAAGTCTTCAGTGTAAAACCATTGTCCAGGTAGTCCAATATTTAGGGTTTGAATATATCTTTTAAGATACATTGCAACTGACAGGATTGTCCTGTTTTAATTTGATATGTAAACCAGGCTGATTGCACATACTTTTGTCTCACTCAGTAAGGACCATTGTGTATGTATGACACACTGGTCTGCCTTCAGGGGTGGGGTAGAGTTCTTCTGTCGACCTGGAGGTGTGTACATTGCGGCTTAGGTCGTCTTAATTAACTTTTCACATCCTTGAGTAATGTAGCTAGGTTGACCTAAGTTTTAGGTGTAGACCAGGCCTCTCAGGGATTGTGCCTCAGGAGGCATAGTTCCTCCCAGATTTCCTTGACTGACATATGGTAGCTCTGACAGCGCCATAGAGTGCCAGCCAGTGCTAGATGGTGGGACTTTTGCCTTGCTTCCTTCCCATCCCCCTTTGGGTGATTTGCACTGCAAGGGTTGCTAGTATCTTCAACCCCCTTTACCCCAAGCGCAGTGTCTGCTTTTGTGTCTGGCCCTTGTGGAGGAGTTCCAAGGATGGAGAGAGGAGCTTCCTTGCACTTTTGCCCTCCACCCCCTGAATCCATACTGGGGATATACACAATCTGGCCCTTTTAAAACTCCAGGGGGAAAAAATCCCTGAGTTTCATTATACACCTCTACCCTGATATAACGCTGTCCTCGGGAGCCAAAAAATCTTACTGCATTATAGATGAAACCGCGTTATATTGAACTTGCTTTGATCTGCCGAAACGCGCAGCCCCGCCCCCCTGGAGCGCTGCTTTACCACATTATATCAGAATTCGTGTTATATCGGGTTGCGTTATATCAGGGTAGAGGTGTATTTAATTTACAAGTGTCCAACAACATTTAATTCAAAGATTCATATTTATTCGTGTATTTTTCTACAATATTTTTTATCTATTGTATATAATAAGAATTCATGAACTCTTGGTGTACGGCTCTGTAACAGGGTCCACGTCCCCGCCCTCTTCCTAGGGCCCGCTTGCTGCCCGCAATCAGGCTCAGAGAGACTTCAGGGTTGTGCAACACCCATGTCTTTATTTACTTAACTTCATCCCACCACCAGTGTCCATCTATGTACAAGTTTTACAGGATTACTCTCCTCCTTTACAGGAAGAGCCAACCTTCTGCTAGGAGACCTCCAGTTCCCTCCCTGGCTGCCCCCCTGCCTTCTGGCTCCCTCCCAGCCTTTATAGCCCTTGGCTTGTCAGGCCTGCAGGTGTTGCCAATCCTCAGGCCAGCATCAGGCCTTTTCCATCAGCCCCAATCTGCTTCCCCTGATTGGAGCTGACTGGGCAGGGGCTAATTAGGTGCTTTAAAAAAAGGAGAGCATATTTTCATAGATTTATACTTTCCAAGGCCAGAAGGGACTATTGTGATCATCTAATCTGATTTTTGTTTAACACAGGCCATAGAACTTCCCCAAAATAATTAATAGAACATGTCTTTTTGAAAAACTTCTAATCTTGATGAAAAAATTGCCTGTGATGGAGAATCTGCCACAACCCTTGGTAAATTGTTTCAATGATTGATTACCCTCACTGTTAAAAAAATTATGCTTTATTTCCAGTCTGAGTTTGTCTAGCTTCAACTTTCAGCCATTGGATCATATTATACCTTTCTCTAATAAACTTGAAGAGCCCATTATCAAATATTTGTTCCCCTTGTAGGCTCTTACAGATTGTAATGAGATCACCCCTTAATCGTCTTTGCTTAAGCTAAATAAATTGAGCTCCTTGAGTCTATTGCTATAAGGCATGTTTTCTAATCTTTTAATCATTCTTGTGCTTCTTCTCTGAACCCTCTCCAGTTTATGAACATCCTTCTTGAATTGTGGACACCAGAACTATACACACTATTCCAGCAATGTTTTCATCAGTGCCAAATACAGAGGTAAAATAAACTCTCTTTTAATGTTACAGAATACAGAAACCGAACAATACAAGCTTAGGTTTGTCTTGCTGTAAATATATTTAGTATTATGCAACAAATAATTCATCATTTCAGACTTACTGATTTCTTACTATTTAGTGCCTTTCCACTGACTAGGATAAACTTGTTTTGGCTCACTGAACACTCCTGTGCACTTCAGCATAGTAAACACAAGTAATGTACAATAATACAACCAGCATAGAATTAGATGCAAATAAGTGCAGTACATTTTCTCTGCTCAGAATAAGATAGCTACAAATATGCTATTTCTCAAATTATTTTGTTTTAAGTCAAACATTGTGATGTTGATCAGCAAATACCTACTGAACTGCAAGTAATTCATTACATTTAGATTAAAAATTACTCAGTTAGTGATATGACCTTGTGAGGCTTACTTTTCCATAGTACAGCTATGGAAGCATCATGACAGAACAATTACCCCTTCACTTTCATTTTGTGGAATACCCAATGTATTCATTCACTGCCTTATTATTGAGAATAAATGTAGATAATTAAAAACTTGCAATTTAGAAGAGAAATTATTATAACACACTCAAGGGATAATAACTAGTTTAACTTACTTTTTCTTAAGCTCTATGTTTATTCCTCCCTCAGGCATCCAGGACAGGCTCTTCCTCCTTTTTTTTTTTTTTTTGCCTCAGGAGAAAACATCTATCCAACCACCAAAATATATATACCAAAATCAACATTTAGTTGAAGGACTAAAATGCAATTTAGTTTACTCACATACTACTGGCACACATGCATGCTGAGTTTGTGCTTAAAACTCAAAGACTTTATATACTCAAAAATATCCACTCTTGCAATATCTCATTTATTTAAATTAAACATTTTAATTTCACTTTTAAAAATAAAATATGTCAGCAGTCTGCTAGTCCTAATTTGAGATGATCAGGCTCAAAAACCTTTTAGAAAATGTGACTTTGAGTTTTTTGAAATATAAGTGTCTTAGAAACAAATTTTAGGGTTTTTTTTACTACAGTTTTAGCACTCGAAAACAGCCACATAAATTTTCTTAATTTTTCTCCACAGAAAATTAAATTCTAGGCTAATGTCTTGTACAAATTTCAGCCTGAGGGAAATATTCACAACAAAGTTAAAAGAATATTTTAAAAGTAGTGGTTAAGGGAGTATTGAGGTGTGGGAGGTTGTATTGTAGAAAGAATAAAACCGTCTTAATTATAATGGCACAAACACAACCGCTAAAATCATGAAACCTCTGTTCTGAAACAGCATTTAGTGTGATATTAGGTTTTGGAATATAGCTCTCATTCCTGTACTCAAGAATTACTGTCTGTAGTTTATTTGTTAGCATTTTCCTTGCAGTGATTGTTAAGTGCCCTGGCATATTTGCCACTGTCTCTATTTTCTATTTATTTTCTCTGTTTCACCTCTGTTCTTTTCTAAAAAAATTTCATCATCTTGTTTTTCTGCTTTCCCCTTTTCTCTGAGCTTTAGCTACCTCTTCCTTGAAGCCTCTCTAGCATACTTGATTACTTGGAGGGTTACATGTCTGCCTCTCCTCACAAGTTGAGAGGCATAATTTCTGATTTGGAAGGTGGAAGATCTTTTTCTTTGATGTTGATATCAGTATTTTCTGTGAGAACTACTCTTTTGAAGAGATAGAGCAGACTGTGATACTCTAATGAATTTTATGTTCATTGAATCACTAAGAGACTGGGGGACATGGATCAGCATTCACATTACACTCCCGGTCAGTACCCCGTGCAAGCCGGGGAAGCTAATGATCCAACCAGCCCACCAAATTTGGTGATGAATCCTGGTCACATGCCACCAGAGGCACATTGCACATATGCTAAGAAGATTAAGAGACTTCATTCTTCTGCACAGAAGTATAATGCATTGCTTGCCTAACCAGCTTGTAATTCAGAAGCTTTTATAGAATTATAAAACCTAATATGAAGAGAATACAAAATCCATGAAAAATGTCATAGTGCTTTAGATGTAACAAAATATGTGATATAGCATTAGTCTTCATTCTAGAAATGATAGTAAAAGAACTTTTTGATCAGATTTTCTGAAATGGATATTTTATATCTTGTTACCCAACCCCAACGTTCTTTAGATAATTTGAATTATTTGGTGGTGAGCTATCACAGTGACAGGCATCTTAAAAATCTAAGAAAAAATTTGCACAAGTAAAGTACAGAACTTTTCTGTTATACATACACATTTTGGATATGAAAAATGTTGCTATTAAGGGTGGCCTTCTCATGTCTAAAGTAACAGAATGTAATATTGACTTCTTAGAAAATTGGAGGTATGGCTGTGAATTTCATTTATGCTGGCTGCAAATTATTAATACTGTAATAATAGCAGGCCAGCATATGATACTGGTACCCATTAAAAAAGCAGTTGCTTTGACACTCTGACTGACTGACTAAGAAAATAGCAGGTTTCAGCATTACTCTTGAGAAATGGGAAGCAGCGGAGCCTTAGAATATCTCTTTAAATCAGTGACTAGTGTGGCAATTTCTTGTAATTTTTGGTTAAAATTAGTCACAGTTGATCCATTCCACCATGGTTAACAACACATATGGAAATTATCTAAAGGGAGAGCAATATAGGGTTGAAAGACTGCATCTTTTGTTAGGACTATATAGACAATATCCTCAACAAGTGTAAATTGACACAATGCCAGTGAAGTCACCAGCTAAAGATTTGGCCCTATTTTTTTTCTTATTTATACAGGACAAGATTCTATCACCCATACTGATGCTGAGTAGTGCCTTACTTGATGAGTAGTCCTATTGACATTTCAGTGGAATTACTCACTAAGATACTAGTCAGTATGACTAGGGTAGCAGAATCTCTCCTCTATTTTTTATAGAATAGTAAGCAAGTAGAGAAAAATAATTAAATGAATTAATGTATGTAAAAAACCTTGATTTAAAGGCAGTATAATACCACTGAGTAATGAACATATTTAAAATATAATTTATGATTTTGACCGATAATAAAAACTCTTTAATCTCAAAAATTAAAAAAGTATTTGCAGATTAAAAATAATGTGCATTTTACATTTACTTAAGTCCAGCTGTCTTATCTGACTTCATTTGACCACTTTATTGTGAATGGTTATATTTGCAATCAAAATATAACCATAAATAGAGAGTCTGAATGTCTATCTCCTTCATTAATGAAGAGGAAGAGAAGAGGGGGTGGGGAGTATAGCTGGAAAATATTTAACAAACCAGGAATGATTCATCATCAACTGATGGATGAATGTAAACATGGGGGGAAATTTGCAAAAGAAAAAATTAAGTTAAATGAATATTACATAGGTACATTGAGATGACTGTGAGAATACACTGTCCCTAAAAGCTGGAACAACCTATGGGAAATAATCAAGAAACAATAGAGGTTTCTGTTCATAAACAGTTTTGTTTTAGGGCCTGATCCTGAGAAATGCTGAGCAGCCCCAATTCCCATTGGATGATCTTTGATTGCATTACAGACATGGTTGGACAAGACAGTACTACAATATAATTATAAAAGGATACATTTCTAGATAAGGGAAGCTCAGCTGAGGGCAAAGTAATTTGTAAAAACAAATATTCACAAGTACTGAAATTCACATAGGTGGCATATAAAGAAATAACACTTTCACAGGTTAAAATGAAGGATGCATAAATCATGAGGGATTTAGGATGTAGGCATGTAATATGCTACTTAATCTGAGATTAGGAAAAAAGTATTACTTACGGATCTGATACTAAGTGTGTGAAAATTTAAAAATAATTAAAAGAGGTATTTTAATTACATACAAGAAACTTAACAAGTTTTTTCAAGTAGGATACAAGAGGATAGTCTCTTATGGTATTTCAATAACTGAAAGAAGCAATGAGGCCCAATGAAATCCTGGATCTGATATTGACTAACAAAGAGAAAATGGTAACAGCTCTGAAAAAAAGGAGGGAATTTTGGAGGTTATGATCAAAAGCTTACAATATTTCTGGTGCAAGTGATGAGATACAGAAATGGGTAACCATATTAGGAAATGAGGTGGAAGGAAGATGGGAGAGTTTAAAAAAAAAGTGGAAACCATGTAGGCAGTTACAATAACACTGCAACAAAATATGAAGATTTTTTTTAAGACATGGCTGAAAGGATGGTTGGCGAAAGAAGTGAAATTAGTTAAATAAAAAAAATTATGAGAAATGGAAAAGAACAGAGATTGAAATTATTACATTTAATCTTACCATTATATAAATGCAGATATAAAATAAAGGGGGAAAAAAACAAAAAGCCAAAACCAAGAACAAAATGATGCTGGCTGGGGAAGCCCAGTGATAGAAGAAAAGTTGTTTAAAAAATATATTCAAAATATAGACATATTTTTAAAAAGGAACTGCTAGAAAACAGAACGAAGCAAATAAGAGTTCCACAAATAACCCAGAATTTTAGTTTTTCTTTTGTTTGCAGTAGGGTATACTGACTAAAAGAAAATCTGAGCTTTTTGTCCAGAAAATGGGGAATTTATTAGAGAATATAGCTGGAGAGGCCATAAACAAAAGGGTAACCAGAGAAAAATATAGAAAAGCATCTGAAAAATTAAGGTCCAGATTCCCTGACCCTGTTCTAACCATTTTGCGCCATGCATGCACCACAAAGTGGCCAGAATCTGACTAACTAGCCAGTTGAGAATTCTGCTACAGAGCAGTTGCCCTCACAGCCCTGGCATAAGGGGTATGTTCAGGACATGACACAGTGTTCCTGCACTCCAGCAGTTTTCAGCTGCATATGATTCCTTAGGGACCATAGCCAACTGGCATAAATTAAAGCAGCCCATAGGCCGCACATGGCATATTTGACCATGGTCTGATATTAAAGTGCTAGTGGCAAAACATCAATATAAAAAAATGACCTCATCCTGCATACTACTACTATAGTTTTTCCATAAATTTTAAAACAGGGACAAGCAATAATATGTTCCTGTGTTACTAATAAAACCTGTGTAACCATTTTACAGTGTTCCAATGGGTGGTGAGATTGCTACCACGTTCCAGGTAATAGATTGGCCTAGCAAGGTCACTGGTTGTCTTCATCGGCCCTTTTCTTTCCCCAGGTTATAGAAAGTGCAGTTTAGGATATGTGGTAAGAGGGGATCTATTATAATTACATTAACAGCCTAATATAAAATCTGAGATTAACTGATTAAACTTGAAGATACCAAAATCAGATGGGTGACAAACATGCAGGAGGAAAGGAAATGTAAAATGACCTAAGGTTTTGGAGTGTATGCAATGGGATGAGGATCACTTTAAAAAATGTAGTCGCGCATTTAGGGAGAGGAACTGAACAACATAAATACAAATCTATGGCCTGGTCCTGCAAAGTGGTTAGCTCCTGTTGGTGACTCCTGAAGACCTCAAGTCCCATTAACATCAGCACCTGGCAAAATCAACCCCTAGATAGCTATCTAGAGAGAAGCGAGGTCAAGAAAGATATTGGAGTAATAACACATAGCAAACTAAATATATCATAGTGTGTCTGAGGGGAGAAGCCATTCCTATACTATGTATAGAAAAACATAAAACTAGGGAGTCAATGAGTTGACGGTGTTACTGTACATCATTTTGGTGCAACTGGAGCTAGAATAGTGCATATACCTTTGGTTCCAACAGTGAGTGATATACAGATAGTTTAAAAAAAAAGAGAAAATGCAACATCAAAAAAATGTTAAAATTGCGCCCCTGAAAAGTTGCTAAATCTGTCTCATCTACAAAAGAGATGATTTAGGATGAACATGATTATTCTTCAAATTCAGGATAAATATATATAAATGAAGGGAAGAAATTATTCACAACTTTAGAATATTATAGATCAAGAAGTGGCCTGAAGTCAAGGAAGGAAAAGTCAAGGCCAGATATGAGGAGACAGTTCTCAATAGTAAAAACAACTGCATAGTTGGAAGTGGTAAAGCCACCATCATAGCAGATATTCAAGAATAAGGAAGATAAGACATTAAGGAGAATCTGAGGTAGGTGTGAGTAGTTCTGCAAAAATGCCAGGGCTCTGACTGGATGAGGTAAGTAGCCTTTTCTGGGCTGTATCTTGCCATCTACCATATGTGCAACTCAATGGGGAACAAAACAGTACTACAGTATGGTGCTATGATGATCTGACTTTGATTAGTTCTGGCATCAGAAGATGTATGTCACTGCAAACAATAGCAATTATAAAATGCATCAGAAAATGTAGGATTATATCAGTGGTACAAGAAATTAGAATTTTATACATATAATTAAATTAAGAGAAAAAATAAGTAAGCTTGTCAATGACTGTAATATTACTTATTTAGCCGAAGAGTATTAAAATAAATACATTTTCTTTGGTGGGTATTTAAGTGGATATTCATGATAAAATTTTGATATTATGACCTCTCATAAACATAGATGCAGAAAATAAGACAGTTAACTGAAGGGTATGTACGTTTTTTGCTTCTCTCTCAGAATACTGGTCTGATTAATCTAAACCTGCTTGAAAATGTTTGTACTGTGTATTTCCTGTTTTCAGGAAAGCCAGTCAGATTTAGAACTACAGGGAAAGAGATCCTGAAAAAAATGGGAGGCGCTATGGAAGATCATGTAAATATGGTACTTAAAACTAGTTGCTAGTATAAGAAGCAGAACTTTGCATTAGAAAATCCTTCATCCTAGAAAACTCTAAAACTACATCCCCAGCAAATCAGATTGGTGAAGATTTCAGTTTGGAAATTGTATTTCTGCATCTTCTAACCATCTTCTAAGGAATATATCTTTTCTTGTATATAGGAATAAAGGAAAGTTAAATTGCTGGAGGCAGTAGGCAGCCATCAGTGGAAAAGTTTAATTTCAGAAAAAAACAGAACTATGTGCCTGATCCAGTGCTCACTGAAGTCTGTAGAAAGACTCCTGTTGACTTAATAGGCATTGGATCAGGCCTTGTATAAGTTAATAAGAAAGACAGGTCTCTCTTGTTCAGGGCCAGCTCTAGGCACCAGAAAAACAAGCAGGTGCTTGGGGTGGCACATTTCTAGGGGCTGCATTCTAGCGCCGGCCATCATAGGCGCCGACTCCGGGGCATGGGGAAAAAGTGCCCCCGCTGCCCCAGCTCACCGCCCCAGCTCACCTCCACTCCACCTCCGCCTGCGTAACCTGTATTTATGAATATTAAAAAGCAAAACCTAACTGCAGAAACCACATCTTAGAAAACATTTCCATATGTGATTGTGGGTATGGCTTGCTGGTCTATGCAAATGAAGTATGGCAAAGAAGCAAAAAATCTAAGCTAGATGTGGTCATAAGCCTGTGCCCAGCAAGGTGGGTAAAATGCAGAGACTGGAGACTTAGGCAAGGTTCATGTGATTTATGTTTTAGTGGACTGAGCAATGGAGGCCTCAAATGACTTGACCAGATACTTAAGATAAATGAACGTCAAAGCCACATTTGCTTATGTTTATTTGAGGTTTTAAAACTTTTTGCAGTAAATAATTTGGAGATTCTTGAGAGAAACTATCTTTGGGTAAGAGAACATGTAAGAATAAAAGAGACTTCTGTGAAGACAGGACTCTGGAAATAAAATGTCAAGAAACACTGCCACTGGAACATTTGGTGCAATATTTTGGCTTCCTTTGTTCATAGCTTTATATATAGTGTGCAACACTGCAGCCCTTACTCTGACAAAACTATTGAAAAGTATGCTCAATTTGGTACATAGTTATTAGTTTGTGGTTAAATAAAATATAATTATCTGACAAGACTCTGGAGTGTGGTCTGATCTTTTCTTACATTTTGTTGTATATCTTTACTCATTCTAATATATAAACTTTTATTGATAGACAGTTCCAAACCCATGTTGAATCAGCAAAAAGCAAGTTAGAAGCATGTTGCACACTAAAGATCAATGCACACTCCAGATCAGTGGTGGGCAACCTGCGGGCCATGGGCCATACGTGGCCTGTCAGGGTAATCTGCTGGCAGGCCGCCAGACAGTTTGTCCCTGCGGCCTGCGCCGCATCCCGTAACTCCCATTAGCTGGGAACGGCGAACCGTGGCCACTGCAAGCTGTGGGCAGCCGTGCAAATGTAAACAAACTGTCTGGCAGCCCGCCAGCAGATTACCCTGACGGGCCGCAGGTTGCCCACCTCTCCCCCAGTTTGATAGACTGAAAAAGTCTGTGATCCCTAAACAAAACTACAACTGGTCTACGATTATTTTTACTGTTTGTGGTTAAAGATTAACAACCTATGTGTTGTTGTTGTTTTTTTATGGTAAATAAAGGCAGTTAGTAATACAAACAAAACCTAAATACAGTAAAAGTATCTATGCATCTGGTCCTATGATAAATTAATCATAGAATAAAATTGGTTAGTGGTACTAAAAAAAGTTCATATTTCTGTTCTAAACTTCAAGATTTTTCATTTTGTGGCACATACAAACAATATTCAAAAATATGTGTAGTGCATTTTATCAGCATCCATGCCCATGATGTGTTTTTACCAGAATCACTCTTATACTTGAGCTGGAGCCTAAAGTATGTGACAGAAGAATATAAGAGCAGGGATATTGAAGAAATGAGAATAATTTGCATACATTTTATATTCAAAGTATTGATTAATATACGTCTTTTTTATTCATTGTATGTAATAATATTCATTTTGAAGTTAGAGAATGTGAGAGAGTTGTCCAATGATTTACTACTGTGTAGAGCAGTGTGGCCTAATAGATAGGGTACTAAAGTGGGACCTGGGGGATCTGGATTTATTTCTAGCTCTGTCAGTAGCCTGCTGGGTTACTTCACCTCTCTTTTCCTCAATTTTCCCATCTGTAAAGTGGGGGTAATGATACGTTCCTCATTTGTAAAGCACCTTGAGATTCACTGATGAAAAGTGCTGCATGAGAGTCAATTATTATTATTCCTGTGAGAAACAGTAACAACATAAACCTGTTAGCTACTTCAAGTCTTATACATTAAGGACAAAGTCAATCATTAAAGTGGGTGTTTTAAATAAAAAAAAATCTTTTCAGGTATTTGTTCTTGTGCTTTTCCTACTCAGTTTAGTTAAATCCCAAATAGACTGCAAAGAGCTACAAAAGGATCTCACAAAACTGGGTGATCGGGCAACAAAATGGCAGATGAAATTCAGTGTTGATAAATGCAAAGTAATACACATTGGAAAACATAATCCCAACTATACATATAAAATGATGGGGTCTAAATTAGCTATTACCACTCAAGAAAGAAATCTTGGAGTCATTGTGGATAGTTCTCTGAAAACACTTAATGTGCAGCGGGAGTCAAAAAAGTAAACAGAATGTTGGGAATCATTAAGAAAGGGATAGATAATAAAACAGAAAATATCAGATTGCCTATATAAATTCACGGTACGCCCACATCTTGAATACTGTGTGCAGATGTGGTCTCCCCATCTCTAAAAAGATATATTGGTATTCAGGGCCGGCTTTAGGAAGTGAGGGGCCCGATTCGAACAGTTTCAACAGGGCCCCAGCAGGGATGACTAAAAAAAAAACCACGTAAAAAAACACGTGGGGCTTGTATTCACCGGGCGGCGCTCCTAGTCTTCGGCGGTGGGTCTTTCACTCGCTCCGGGTCTTCGGCGGCACTGAAGGACCTGCTGCCGAAGTGCTGCCGAAGACCCGGAGCGAGTGAAGGACCCGCTGCCGAAGTGCCGCCGAAGACCCGGAGCGCCACCGGGTGAGTAAAAATCAAAAAGGAGCCTCTAGCCAGGGAAGGGATTCTCGGCCACTTCTTTCTCCCCTCCCCCCTGGCGGCCCTGCCACTGGGTGCGGAGCCCTCTTAGGCGCGGGGCCTGATTCTGGGGAATTGGCCTAAAGCCGGCCCTGTTGGTATTGGAAAAGGTTCAGGAAAGGGCAACAAAAATGATTAGGCGAATGGAACGGCTTCCATATGAGGAGAGATTAATAAGACTAGGACTTTTCATCTTGGAAAAGAGACGACTAAGGGGGATATGATAGAGGTCTATAAAATCATGACTGGTGTGGAGAAAGTAAATAAGGAAGTGTTATTTACTCCTTCTCATAACACAAGAACTAGGGGTCACCAAATGAAATTAATAGGCAGCAGGTTTAAAACAAAATTAAGTATTTTTTCACACAACACACAGTCAACCTGTGGAACTCCTTGCCAGAGGATGTTGTGAAGGCCAAGACTATAACAGGGTTCAAAAAAGAACTAGATAAGTTCATGGAGGATAGGTCCATCAATGGCTATTAGCCAGGATGGGCAGGGATGGTGTGACTAGCCTCTGTTTGCCAGAAGCTGGGAATGGGCGACAGGGGATGAATCATTTGATGATTACCTTTTCTGTTCATTCCCTCTGGGGAAACTGGCATTGGCCACAGTTGGAAGACAGGATACTGGACTGGATGGACCTTTGATCTGACCTGGTATGACCATTCTTATGTTCTTGTGATGGCAGAGGCTGCGAATATTCAAATATGGACTTTCCTTTGTGCCCATTACTTCCACCTCTTGTTAGAAAAGTTTCTAAAAGGTTTTGTTTTGTTTTTTTGAGGCACATTTCAGAAATTTGAGCAATATGAGGAAGAATCAAAGGCCTTTTACTTACTGTCAATGTCAGAGAAGAAGACTAATATTCTAAATCAATTAGTAGTTGCACTTCATCTCAGGGAAGCTCTCTGTTCTGCCAACTTGATGTGTAAAAACCCAAGGACCAACTCAAATCTTGGTATCCATTTTGACAATGCAATGTGTAATCTAAGTTTATTTTGTTTTTAATTAGAGGAAGTTTATTCATCTTATTGAGACCTAACATGGAAAAAAAGTGTCTCTGGGAATGGCCTACTGAAGATATAAAAATGTCTATTACCGAAATCTGTATTAAAAAAAATTATTCAATTTGATATATTTGATTTTGGAAGTCTATTTTATCAGTAATTGAATGCACATTATAACCAGTATTTCCTTATTCTGCAGATTGTGTGATTATACATATTAGTATGGTTTAAATAGTTAATGTAGTTAATATAGTGTGGTAAGTGTAGTTTGTCTTTTTATGCCCATTGGCAAATATATATATATATATAGAGAGAGAGAGAGTGAGTGATGGTTTAAATCACTGGGATTTAAGACCTGTCCCTCATGTGATGCCTCAGTACCCAGTAACAACAGGCCTGCTTTGTCTTGGAGAAGGACATGTCATAGAACAATGTTCTGTTTGTCACTCTTTCTCCAAGCATACCTATAGATTGAGAGAGGCGAAGCTGAAACTTTTCCTCCTAGAGAAGTTGATGCAAGCCTCCTCAGACTCTGAGAGGAGAACTATAACCAGGCCTCAGTCTTTCTCAGTCAGTGCCCTGGTGAGCCATGTTTCCACTTGAACTCCCAGGCCATATTCACTCAGAAGCCCCATTTGTCTGCCACTACATCAGTGTGGAAATCAGACAGGGAAGAAGGGACCAAGGAAGCAATGCTCCAAAGATGAGCACACCAGAGAATTGTCTCTCACGCAGCCACCATTCCCTCCGTTGGCTGTCAGGGAGGGATTCTAGGAAGCATCATGACGTGTAGTAGAAAGGGGTCTGGGCTTCATAGAGATCACCCTACCTGTTACCCATCCCCATGTGCACTCCACCATAGTACTTCTACCTACACAGCCATGGCCTTACTGGACCCTCTGAGGTGTACAGACATACTCCAGAAAGCCTGCTTCATCTGTTTTCTCTGGGCTAGATTGGTGTTCCCAGAGAGGCAAATCAGTTAAGCCAGTTGGTTCACCCACAATTTCTTGAGAGGCAGAGTGAAGAGGAATGTCAGCTGCCAGGAAAAAAGCATTTGATTCCTGCTGCATTATCCTCATACTCTCCTGATGAGACTGAATCCACCCACATTGGCTTCAGCTGATGAGTTTTTAGGTATTCAGAGATCTGATGAAATGCATGGTGGA